>NC_140581.1:245147915-250404730 GCF_964204655.1 Triturus cristatus | reverse complement strand
TGTGCAGCACTGCAAACCGTAATAAAGTGCCACCACACAAAAACGATCCCACCTGACACTACAAACATAGAATCTTTTTTAATACATAACACAAGAACAAAATGACAAATATCTAATCAGTACAATCAGAGATATGCAATTTTGAAAAGTTGAGTGAAAAAGCGCCAAAAAGCACAGAGCGCCAGCTTTGGCTATCTAGGCAAGCAAGACCGAGGCAATGCCATAAGCTCAGGATGACTGCAATGGAGTGCGGGCCGCCTACAGGGACAGAGTTAGGCCCGCTGGTCAGAATACCGTAAACACTGGTTTGCGAAGCGTTGCGAGGATCTTCGTCAAAGATGCATCACGCAGTCAAAGTAAGCCTCGGTTCCAAGATGCAGTGAGGCTGCGATGTGAGGGTTTGCATCGTCATCAAGGATCCCATCTACGGGGCGTGCAATGCCAAGTCGGGCATCAAGGATGCAATGCACAGTCTGGGAGATGCTTTGGTTCTGGGAAGATGTTAGGCTGAGATGCAGAGTCCGTCATCGAGGCTGCTGTCATGAGGGACACAAGGGCCTGCACCGAGGATGTGCTGTGCAGAAGGCGTTACGGGCTGTGGAGACGATGCAGGATTTTACGACACATCCAATCCACACAGCAGCGGGGACGTGTCAGTTCTGCTTGGGTTTACGCTGTGCAGCAGAGGAGATGAATTGGTTCCGCTGCATCCACAGAGGCTCAAGCACCTTAAGCCCATTTCCAAGGATCCAGGATTGGGGTGGCACCACTTATCAGGGTAGAATCACAGAAGGCAGAGCTGAGGTGCAGGTGCAAGGTTGTTGGAAGCCTGTTGTGTAGCTGAGGCTTCAGATCAGGCAGACAGTCAACTAGCCCTAAGAGTCACTCTGAGTTCTGGGTTCAATAAATTCAGGTCAGTTCTTCTCACCCAGGCAAGAGGACAGCAGGACAACACAGCAGGGCAGCAATCCTTCATATCAGCATGCTGGCAGTCCTTTCAGCAGCACACCAATTGTTCTTCCTGGCAGAGAAATTCACAGGTCCAGAAGTCTACTGAAGAGTTGGTGTCTGAAGTACAGTATTTATACCCAGTGGGGCCTTTGTCTCAAGAATAGCTAGAGGGATATGCAGCCCTTTGTGTGGAGACAGGACACAGACTATTCAAGCGTAAGTAGGGCTGGGCCCAGCTCCTCCTTCCTATCCTGCCAGTGATGGCCCATACAGTCACACCTAAGCACCCGATTGTGTGTGGCAGTCTAGGAGGTATACACAACTGCCAACTACACCCAGGCCAGGCTCCAGTCACCAAATTGCTAAGGCAGGAAAATGCTAACTTTCTAAAAGTGGCACCTTTACATTTGTAATTTAAAATCTGACTTCCGCATACGTTTGGATTTTTCATTACAATTCCAAAAACACCAAACATAGTTATACCCAAGGGGGCCTTTGAAGTGGGGAGAAGCTTCTAGAGGCATGCCTTTGAAGTGCACAGGTACCGTGCCTTCCTGCCCCTAGCTCCAGACTAACTACAGAGGTATGCAGACCTTTGTGTGGAGACGGGACACAGCCTATTCAAGTGTAAGTGGGGCTGGGCCCAGTCCCTCCCTCCCATCCTGCCAGTGAAGGCACATCCCATCACACCTAAGCTCCCTATAGTTTGTGGCTGTCTAAGAGGAATAAACAAAGCCCAACTGCCAACTACATCCAGTCCAGTGTGCAGGCACGAAATGGCTAAGGCAGGAAAATCACAACTTTCTAAAAGTGGCGTTTTCAAAATTATAATTTAAAATCAGGCTTCACTATAAGTTAGGATTTTTCATTACAGTTCCAAAGACACCAACCATGAACTGATTACTTTTTCCCATTTGGAAATTACACCTATAAAATGTAATAAGGTAACTCTAGTGTTCTCCTATGGAGGAGGTAGGCCTTGCAGCAGTGAGAAAGCACTTTAGGAGTTTTTCGCTACCAGGAAAAGTAAAACTACTGGTCCAGCTTATTAAATGCACTGCACCCTTCCCCCTGGGCTGTCCAGGGCATACCCTAGGGGTGACCTATATGTATTAAAAAGAAAGGTTTGGGCCTCGCAAAAGGTTAATTTTGCCAGGTCGAAATGGCAGGTTAAACTGCATGCACACAGGTGCACAGGGCAGGACTGGCCGTAGCGGGCACCGGGCAATCCCCCAGTGCGCCGCATGGGTGGGGGCCATATTTGTTACAGGGCCATTTGGCCCTGTAACAAAATCGGCTGAAAACCGGCCCTGGTAAAGAGCTCAGCGGCACCCCCAAGCCCCCGGGGGGGCAACCGAGCATTTTGCCAGGGCCGATTGTGGTTCCCAGTCCGGCCCTGCAGGTGCAATGGCAGGCTGGAGACATTTTTAAAGTTCTGGTTAAGTAGGGGGCACAATCAGTGCTACAGGCTCACTTGTACCATTTAATTTACAGGGCCTGGGCATAGGTAGTGGCACTTTACTAGGGACTTACAAGTAAATTAAATTTGCCTGTTGGGTATAAACCAATCTAACATGTTTTAAGGAGCATGCACAAGCACTTTAGCATTGGTTAGCAGCGGTAAAGTGCACAGAGTTCTAAGGGGAGATAATGTGGCCAAATGTCTAGGGCAGTTGAACTCGGTTTTACCGGGTTCGAGTCTTGGTAGGGACACTCAACATTCCGTGATTTTAGGCAAATTACTTAATCTCCCTGTGCCGAACAAAAAAATGTGTTTGTCTGTCTGTAACGTAACTGGTGCTCATGTAAAGCGCTCTGATACCTTCGGGTCTAGTTTGCACTATATGAAAACTTCCTTCCCAAAAAAGGCCTGCAAATACAAAGTCAGCAAAACAGGAGGTCTGAATGCTAAAAGTTAGGGGGAAAGCCATGCCAAGGATGCCATGTCTAATAACTAGTGAATCCACAAGAGTTTTCAGAACTTGCTCTGTAATGTAGCTTCAAATTCCGCTTGAAGCAGCTGGCACACCTAGATTTAACACTAGATTGATTCCACATTGCCAACTGTAGTTGCATCATATTTAATGGAAAACAATTCTTTTTCATGCGAATGCTAAACTTTCAAGCTGAAAATACTTGGTAATAACAATGAAGTGGATACCCCATTCTGGTATGGCCGCCATGTCAGTACTGGCACAAAATCGGATGCTGCAAGTGGCAGCGAGTGGCCTGGTGGCAGCCAGTGTCAACAAGTAGTCAGGTAGCAGAGTGTGAACAGCGATCCATCCTCTCAAACGTGAAAACTAAATTATGTAGAAAAAAGCTAAAACTTAAGTTTTTGAAAACACATTGGCAACCACCCCTGCAACTGAAAAGACATTTTGTGTAGGCAAATGTCCATTTTGTGCAGACGCAAAGTGTTGGCAGTCACAATGAAGCGAGTCAATGGATTAAATGGGCTGGCCTCTTTCTGCATGGTGGGCTAGTGGGTGAAGAGATCTCAAAGAAATCCCCTCAATTTTTGTATATGCATGTATATTATATTTATAAAGATTTAAAAAAAAAAAAAGAAACTAAAGATCTTGGCTAATACCAGACCTAAAAATGTGACCATAAGTTTACATTTGGTAAATTACTTACTTGAGAGTCCTTCAAAGTACACGCTAATGAGAATATTCTCTTGGGCAACAAAGTGATGGATCAAAATAGACTTGAAAACGTGGCTAATTTAATTTAAGATTAATGTAATATAATTAATTCATTTGTGGTTCACAGAAAGCATGTTTCAGTTCTGGTCCTAATAATCCCGATGGGTCGCATATGACTTTACCTCCAATGGCAAATCTGTCACAGTTAAGCATAAGTGCAGTCAAAAATAAGAGAAAGCTTTTAAAAAAGCGAGAGCTCACATATTTTTGTCATCAATGCAACATAACATCCCATAATATGCTAAGCCATCATGTTGAACTCCTAGATCTAAATACTTGACTTAATTCATAGAGGTTTTTAAATATTTTTCAATATAGCTGGGAAAGTAGAGAAGGTTTAGATCACAATAACGTTTTTACATTATTTAGATTAATTTGTTTTATGAGTATTTTTTATTAATTCCCAAAACAGAATATCTTATACATCTAATATGTTAGAGGGGGTAATGAAATATATAAGAAAGTTTAGACTAAGTAAACACACATACAAATATATAGTAATTGTGTATGCACCGTTTTCGAATTGTGTACATGCTTTAAGATGTATATGTTATTTAAAAAAATGTGAAAAATGCATGTTTTAAACAACATTCTTTCAATAAAAATGTTATCTTTTAAAGTACTTTATTCACAGAATTTACAATAATGTAGGTACTGCATGGTCATTGCTATGATACATGTCATAGAATACCTACCATCTAATTTAATGTTAGGAAAGGTACACTGTATTGTAAATATGGCATTAATACTGGGCAACGACATGCTTTGTTTGACTTTTGGCCTTGTATGCAACTAACATTAGCTGTGGATTAGAGCCATGCCTCCTGCACACTTGCAACAAAAACCAATAATAGATCATGTTTTATGCACCTATATATAGCTCACATAGGCATAGTAAAGTGTCATGGCCCATATGCACTATATGGAAGCTACTCCTGGATTATGTACAATGGGAAATTGTGTGTAAGTGGCTGCTAATGCGATGGCAGCTCACTTTTGCTCCCGAGTCTACTGTTTTCAAGTCAGTGGAGAATTCTATCAACACATGAATTACCTGTCACAATGGACAAATAGTGTTGTCCACCAAGGGCTGAATCTAAATGCCATTTTCTGGTCCACGCTAGTGCACACTGGGGTCTGCGTGTTTCTTTTTAGGATCTTGAGAGCATACATTAACTCGAAAGATCTCCAGATTGATGCATGTTTTTCTGGTGGCAGAGCTCAAAAACACAAAGGAAATTACTTTCCTGTGTTTCCAAAACATGCATTAAGTCAAAGATATTTCGAGTTAATGCATGTGCTCAAGATGCCAAAATTAAGTGCACAGATCCCATCTGTGTTGGCACAGTGCAGAAAACAGCATCATGATACGTTTCTGATGTTGCTGAGATTTGAGTGTTTGCCATCAGGGTTCTGTGCCTGCAAACAGGGGGAGCCAGAGAGGGTCCTGAAGAGAATGTGCCACAGTAAACCCTCTGGCCATGTAAGTCCTAAGATCCCTTCTTCTATAATGTCAAAATATAAATCTGATTTAATTCCGCAGCTTCCAACACACCAAGAAAAGCAGATTGATAGTGTTCTGTGCCTGTAGAGCAGCTGCATAAGACAATTATAAATGAGAACATTTGCAGAAGCAGAAGGAGTTTTAGCTGCTACCAAAGCACATTTTAGTCTCAAAGAAGATCACCTGTGTGGTCCCCCAGGGTTCTTCCCTCAGTGTGACCCTCTTCAACACATAAATGACCCCCCAACATCTGAGACTCAACAACTCAGATGTTGTTGAGTCTTGATCACACAGACTCAACAACATCTCCTACATCGACAACACACAGCTCATCCTCTCTCTGTCCAAAGACCCCCCCATCACAGAAGCTAGCTTCCACAGATACATGATGAACGTTGAACTGGATGAAGGACAACTGTCTTAAATTCAACCCAGAGAAAACTGAAGTCCTCATCTTTGGCAACAACACCTCACCGTGGACGACTCATGGTGGCTTGCTGCGCTCAGCACCACCCCAACCTAATAGACCACACATGTAACCTCTGCACCGTCTTGGACAACAATCTATTCATGAAGAAACAAGTCAATGCAGTCTCTTTCCCCTGCTTCAACACCCTTTGCATGCTCCACAAGATCTTCAGATGGCTCCCGGTAAACACAATAAGAACATACATGCCCTCATCATGAGCAGACTGGACTACGGAAACAGGCACAATTTCAGAATCACTGCAAGCCTCCAGAAGAGACTCCAAGCAATACAGAACTCCCCAGCAAGACTCGTACTCAGCCTCCCCGGAAGGACCCACATCACACTCCACCTCAGGAAACTATACTGGCTTCTGATCCAGAAGAGATGCTAGTTCAAGATGCTGGTACACGCCTGCAAGGCCCCTACGAAGGGCCAGCATACATCAACAACTGCCTAACCTTCTGCCAACCATCCAGACACCTCTGTTCCGCCTCCCTCTCCATCGGAGACACCCCACGGATCTGTTGAGTCAACAGAGGAGGACGCTCCTTCTTGCACCTGGCAGCCAAAGCTTGGAGAAACCTCCCTCTGCACCTCAGGACCACACCATCACTCCAACAATTCAGAAGAGATCTCAATACCTGGTTGTTTGAATAAACATCCTCCACATAATAACTACAGCTTCAGCGCCTCAAGACCCTCACGGGTGAGTTGCCGTGCTCTACAAATGATTGATTGCCTGACTGCCCTGTGTGCACCACTGAGCTACCACAACGGAAGTGTGATTTGTGGATGAGAGTGTCGTCATTGTGGGTTACTGTGGCAAGAAACAAAGGATGGGTATTGGGTCAGGATGGGAGGGTAAGAGAAAGTGTCAATCCAGTGACCAAAAGAGAGTGTCTATCCAGTGACCAAAAGAGAGTGACAATCCGGTGATCCTCACTATTCCACGCAGCACAGCCACCCCTTTCTCCCCGTTGGGTGATCCCATCCCTTTGGGTTAAGCATCAATCTCCAGCAGCTTGATCTTTAGTTAAATCATGGCTGTGATTTGCATATCCAGAGAGCTGTTCGACCAAAGCTTTGGCAAGGGGTTAACATAGCACGTTCATGATGGCCTTTAAAGTGCTTTAATTTCTATTCTCTCTCCAAGACCAATTCATGTCAGGACATTGGTTAAGAAGGAAAACTTTGTTAGCCAAAAAAAAAAGGAAAGGCATAATGAAACTTCTTAAATGAAATACTTCATTTATTTATTTAGGTGCATCACTGCTTGACGTGTGACGGCTTGAAGTGTGGAAGTATAAGAAAGGATACAGTGCTAGAAACAGACTAAACAGAAGCTGTTAGACTTCATAAAGCTGGGGAGAAAGACAATTGGTAATAACACTTGTTCTACTATTCTGTGTTCCCCTAAGTCTTCTGATAAAAATGTTACCTCACTTGTGTGGGTAGGCCTTGTGCCCAGGCCAGGAAATGGTACAAAACGCAATGTGCCTAGTGGATTTTGGGCCCTAGCTTAGCTGACACCTCAGGAAAACTAGCAAACCTGTGTATTTTTTAAACTAGACACCCAGGGGAATCCAGGATGGGCTGACGTGTGTGGCTCCCACTAGGTTCTGTTACCCAGAATCCATTGCAAACCTCAAAACTTGTCTAAAAAACACATTCTCCTCACATTTCTGTGATGGAAAGTTCTGTATTCTGAGGGGAGCCACATACTTCCTTCCACCCAGCATTCCCCGAAGTCTCTGATAAAAATGGAACATCACTTGTGTGGGTAGGCCAAGTGCCCGCGACAGGAAACGGTCCAAAACGCAACGTGGACACATCACATTTTCCCACTGAAAACTGACCCTTTTTTGGGAATGTGCCTAGCTGTGGATTTTGAGCCCTAGCTCAGCCGGAATCTAGGTAAAACTAGCACACCTGTACATGGTTGAAAACTAGACTAATAGGGGAATCCAAGATGGGCTGACTTGTGTGGCTCTCTCCACAGTTTGTTACCCAGAATCCCTTGCAACCTCAATCTTTGTCTAAAAAACACATTGTCCTCCCATTTCTGTGATGAAAACCTCTGGAATCTGTGGGAAACCACACATTTCCAACCACCCAGCATTTGCCCTGATAAACAATGGTACCTCACTTTTATGGGTAGGCAAGACACGGCCCAAAAAGTATTGTGGAGACATCAAATGATCTATCACAAAACGACGAGATTTTGCACGGTAGTAACCTGCAATTTTGGTCGTGGGCTCAGTGACAATCTAGGGAAACCTACCAAACCCATTTCCTACCATTCTGTGCTCCCCTCATCTCTAGATAACATTTTTACCCTTTTGTAAGGAGGCTTAATTAGAGCTCCTCTGAGGCAGTGCAATTATAAACATTACCTGCCAGCTCGCTTCTTGGTTTGCTCTGCTGCTGCCACAGGCCACATGCAGTTTAAGGAAGCAGCCAGGCCTTGACTCTGCTATGGCAACAGTACCACTTCAAGTTAAGTTTGAAAGTGGTGGATATTTTATTTAATTTTGCCCAAGGCATAGCAAAACACTTTGAGAGCTGAGGTCAGGCCTCTCCCAGTCACAAGCATCCAGGGACAGCATCACTCACTGCTCAATAATTTATTGCAAGTGCTCCAGACACAGACACCTATTCTTCCACACTCACCCAGCTCAGATTGTTCCTGCAGTGCGCGAGACAAGGTAGAGGGACCTCTCACAGTGTACTGTATTGAGGGGGTTAAGCGGGAAGAATGTAGCGGGATGCTTTTGTGACACCATTCAAAACCTTTTCTAACTACTTTATGAAAGGTCCTTTTTTGAACAAAAACACTTACCTAACTAATTTTAAAGACATTTTATCCAGAAGTGTTCCTGTTCCTTCAATTCAACAATTGACATGGACTGTTCTGTGAGACAATAGGCTTCTGATTAGACACATTGCTTCATCGCACCTACTGTGATTCCAGTGACATCTGAGGAGGGGTGGTGGAATCCTGTGTTAGTAGAAGCACAGCCTATGCTAGTCACTTCAGTGTTTTCCCTCAGACAGCTCCCATGTTTATGATGTTTTCAAAGACACCATTTTCCCTCTCATGGCAGTGATAGTTTCTGAAACCAAAAACCCAATTCCTGAATGATGACAGTTCATATTACCAATCTGACTGATAGGTGACATAAGGAAGTACCATCTTGTTCATCATTGACCGGCATTGCCTTTCTACTCTGCCAGATGAGAATTATTTGCGCTAGTCTTTGACTCCGTATTCCCCTCGAAAGTAGAAGCACATAGTCTGTTATTTAACATATACATTTTAAAAAGGGGCGCATACAGAATTAAACTAAATGATTTAGCCAACCTTTCTATGATAGGAATGATAGTTATTATTAATTGCTGCTTTAGCCATCCATGTTTATCCAAATAAGTGGGTTCCAGTGAAGACTGAAGCATGTTCAGATTTTGTTTAGTTGCATTCCAGTTGATTGTACAAAAATCAACCTTCACATATCGCCACAATAAACCCTGGTAAACCTGAAATGGAGCTCAAATTAAACTCAGTATCATCAGAGTGCTGGTGCATAGTGACATTGTTGGGACAGAAATATCTCCTGCATTGTATACAAAAGTCCAGAGTGTCTGACTGTGTGTATCTGGTATCCTTTTGGCCATGGCATCACCCTAATCTAACAAGTGCAAAGAGACCTAGCCTGTCTCTGACAATGTGAGGCCCAAGACATGTCCTGTGACCTGGAGGCACCAAGCATACCCTTAGCATGGGCAGAGCACTACTGTTTCTGTCTTGGGTTTAGCTGCGGTAGCTGTGTATTGTGATCTCACATGCTAGTCCAGACCTTTTTATCTGTGTCTATTAATTTGTGGCCTATGGCTCCCTCCCATTTAAAGTTCCACTGTTATGTGAAGGCCCAGAACTTTGTGCTGACATTTTGTTGATATTCAAAGTGTGTGTATAGTACCATTGTAGCACATGTGTACTAGTAGGAGTGTGTGTGTGTATACGTTTGAGCACTGGAAACAGTGAGGTCCAGTTGGGATCCCCTTGGTGTATAAGATGGAGAATGGCTGGAGGGTGGAGACCCAGACACAGAGGTGAGTGGGATGAAGGCAGAGCTACCTGTGAAAATTCCAAGAAGACTTCTGTAATAGGCAGCTGCTGATTAGTTATTACTGAGCATAGGCTTATGATAAATGTTAGGGTTGTTGTTCAAAGCGTGGACGTTTCTTGGTGAGACCGGCTCTCCTTTTGTCTGGCCCTGATTACTACTTTGGAGAGGCTGATGAAAGCCAGGATTAGAAAATTCAGACTTCAATGTTGTGGGAGACAGCGCCAGTGCTACTTGCTGTGAGAAGCAACACTTTACAAAAAGGTTGTATCTGGAGAGCAGTCTGAGAAGGTAAGCTGTAAAAGAGGTACCTCAAACCTGTTCTTAAGTTTCAGACAGAGTTTTCATATCCACTCCACTTTGTTCCAATTCCCAGTTCTTTGTGACCAAGAAAAGGAGTGCTGCCTAGAGTACTGGAAGACCTCCTGTCTGATCACAAATGGTGTCTCCTTGACAGTCAGCCTACGGCCGGGAGCAAGATGGCGGTCCCGTAACGGAGGCCGACGCAGCAGTGCAGTGAGGGCAATGAGCTAAGCCCCCGAGGAGTGTTCCCCCGTAGTCACGGTCCCGTCAGTGCCGTCAGTGCCATTGGGATAACGGATTACGGATTACTGAAACTGGCTATGCCGACGGCACTTACCGGGTGTCAGCAGCTGAAGCAGTTGAAGCAGGCTCTTCGTCTCGCCTTGGCCGCGTTCGCAGCTGTTCTCTCTGCCTACGGAATACGCGAACTCCGCGGAAGTGAGGAGAGGCGGAGCCTGGTCCCGAGGCATCGGAGAGCGACGACGTGCTGCCCACAGCTTGGGAAGCCTTACAGAGGCAATCGAGGAAGTCAATCACTGGGCCTGAGAGTGAAGAGAGCGGAGAGTAGAGAGCAGAGAGCGCAGAGGTCTGTCATGGCTCCTAAAGTGGCTGCTGGGGGTAAATCGATGCCTTACAGAAAAAAATCTCATAGAGAAGTGATAGAGCCAGAAGGAGTGGAGGACTCACAAGGACCCCAAATTTTACCCGCACAATCTAAGAAGAAGCAACAGGTGGCAGGTAGGACCCGGCTGGCGGCAGCATCAATCGCAGACATTTTCCCCAAGGCGGGGAGGGAAAAGGAAAAGGAAAAGGAGAAGGGCTCTGAGTTACTGGGGGCTGGCGCAAATCCCTCGGTGGATATTATGTCTAGTAACTCTTGCGCGATCTCGGAGGAATGCACTGCCCCCATCATCCCTCCTGGTATACCTATAGTACCTGTCTCAGGTCAGTCTCCCATCTCTACAGATTCTATAGCTGCCCCCGATGAGCCGGCCCCCGGGGATATTATCGGAGCTTCCCTAGATACGGGGAAGGGGAATAGTAATACATTGGAAAACCAGCCAGAGTCAGGAGCAGAAGCAAACTCGGAATTACAGAAAATTACCCTGTTGCCAACTGGCATAATTGCTGATAAGGAAAAAGTGCCAAGCGAATATTATTTTTCAGTTTGCGATGGTGCGGAGTGGTCTGAAGAAGAAGAACATAGCTCCTACCTAGGCTCCGATTCAGAATCAGAGGAGGGTCCTCCATCAACTACTGTGCGGCCCCCGGTGGCTAAAAGCCAGACTCTGAAAATAGGTCACTCTTCCCGAGAACTGAGATGGGATCACACTCCCGACTTGGCACTGCAGGGAGGACCTGTGGCGGATAGTTCCGATCGTCCCCTCCTGGAAGTCATACATCAGGAGATCCTGGCTCATAGAGAAGAAACGCGCCAGGATAATCGCAAAGTCCAGGCTGCCATGAGGAAGATGCAGGGAGTGGTTAGGAAGCTTTCGAAAGCCTGTACTAACACGGCCGATAGAGTCTCGAATTTGGAGGAGAGGGTGGTGTCCACGGAGGCCGAGGTAGCCGAGGCCACTAGCAAAGTCAACGCCCACTGCTCTCAGGTTACAGACTTACACTGGAAAATGGAAGAGATGGAGAACAGGCTCCGGAGAAATAACCTGAGGGTCTTGGGGATCCCGGAGGGGATGGAAGGGCCGGACATAAAGGCATTTATAATCAAGCTTTTTGATCAAGCATTCCCTGAGCTTTCAAGTTGGAATTGGGCCAATGAGATTCAACGAGTTCATCGTACTCCCTTTAAGATCCGGCCCAACGCTAAGGAAGGTGATAAACCCCGAGCAGTATTAATATTTTTTGGTAACTTTATTTTGAGACAGTCTATTGCGGAAAAGGCTAGACCAGATGCTAGGAGGAATGGTGATGGGTTTTCCTTCTTTGTCCGCCCGGACTACTGCCATACGACTGTGGAAAGAAGATGGCGCTTGAGGGAAATGATCAAACCGTTCCAGGAGAAGAGAATCCAGGCCTTTCTTGTTAACCCGGCTCAGTTAAAAGTGATTAATGAAGGGAGGACCTTCTTTTTTTCGTCAGAAATGAAAGCAAAGGAGTACCTGGCTTCTTTGGATAGGAAGGCTGACTAGCCGGTAGATTGGGCTTTGGGTGTTAAGCTTTCTTACATTGGGGTGATCGGTTTGCTGCTTGCTTTGTCGAGTAAAAATCGATAAAAGTAGAGATTGTTAAACTAAGGGGCATTTAAGGGTTTTTAGCTATTTGGTCTTTCTGGCTTTGCCCTCACTCACGTACTGCATCACCATCACATGCACAGACTTAGTCTGAGCGCTCCACTTAGGGGGTCCTGATGAGGGATAACTTCAGGGGTGGGATTCTCACTGGTAGGGAGGGAGATCAGGGTGGGCGGGGGGGAGGTGGTGGTGTGGGGTTCGACGGGGGAAAAATTGGGGTAAAAAATGCAGTTTGTTTCACCTCGTTTATTCTTTTTTCTTCGTTTTTTCTTTTTTGTCAGATATTAGCATTAGTGCTTCAGAAGCAGTTTAAAAAGCAGGTTCATAGTGCTGTTGTTTTCTCATGTCAAGATGGTCTGCATTAGGGTTTGCTCGTTGAATATTGGCGGGCTGAATGATTGGAGGAAACGTTTAAGGTTGGGTCATTTTACCAAGAATAACAGAATTGATATACTCTGCCTCCAGGAGACCCACCTCCCATGGTCTAAAAGGAAACTGTTGTTCCTTATTGGCTTTGAGTTGGTAGCGTGTTCTACTCAATCCTCTACAATTAGGGGGGTTGCGATCTTAGTTAAAAAAACTCTGGGTGGGGTTAGAAGGCCTAAATCAGATAGCAACGGTAGATGGGTTCTGGTCGAACTCGAAAACGGCCAGACACTCTGTGTGGTGTATGGCTCAAACGAAGACGATCCGGAGCTATTTGATTTTCTAGAATTAGAACTCGCGTCCTGGCCAGCCCCTATCATCATGTGCGGCGATTTCAATATCTCTGCTGATTGGAGCGACACTGTGTCGTATCAGGGTAGAAAACCAAGAGTGTTTAGGGCAATAAAGGCCCTTATTAATTCACATGGGCTTAAGGACGTTTGGGACGCAAAAGAGCCATTAAATCAGGGCTATACCTATTTCTCAAATCCTTATCAGAAATTTTCCAAATTGGACTATTTTTTCATCTCTGCCAATGAATTAAATAAGGTTGGAATAACGAAACCCCCGAAGATATTGTCTGACCATAATCCGCTTATATTGTCATATGAAATATCCGGTCCTGTTAGGGTCAGGTCTAGGTGGACTTTTGAGAGGCAACTACTGGGAGATGCTAGATTCACCGGGCATATTTTGAAATGGGCAGATGCGTTTTTCGCTGCCAATCGCTATAGTGCCTCCAGGATCACTGTCTGGGACTCTTTTAAAGCGGCTTTAAGGGGGGAATCTATAAGTTTCGGGGCTAGATTAAGAAAGGAGGACAAGAGGGAAGGTGAGAAACTAGTAGGTATTCTGACTACAGCTGAAGAACAGCATATGAGGGATATAATCAGGGGTAGGGACAGTAGGATGAGCCAGAGTGAATTGTTAAAAATCAGAGCCGAACTTCAGAAATCTATGACTCATAAAGCCTCGGCTGAGTATCAGATATCCAGGGCTAAACGTTATGAAACGGGGGAGCAGGCAGGTAGAGTGCTGGCCCTGCAAATAAGACAGGGGAGAGCCAGGAATATTATCTCCTTGATCGAGGAAAATGGCAAGATATTCACACAGCCAAATGAGATTCTACAGGCTTTTAAAGATTTCTATCAGCGCCTGTATGACGAAGAAATTCAGGACGATAACCAAGGCCTCGATCTGGTCGATAACGGCCCCCGTCTTAACTCCTCGGAGAAGGATGAACTGGATAGGGATATTAATGAGGGAGAGATTTTAGAAGCTCTGCATGAACTAGCCTCTGGTAAGGCCGCCGGTCCGGACGGGATCCCCTTGGAAGTATATAAAAGTCTTGAATCGGTAGTCATTCCATTATTAGTGGATTTGTTCAACGGAATAATGTGTACGGGAGTGGTCCCAGCCTCCTGGCGAGAAACTAACATTGTGGTTTTTCACAAGAAGGGGAAACCTTCGGAGAAACTCGGCTCTTATCGCCCGATCTCGCTTATAAATGCAGACACAAAGTTATACTGTAAGGTATGGGCTAAGAGGTTGGGCAGGATCATTGGCGGTCTTGTCTCCCCCTGGCAACATGGTTTTATCCCGGGCCGCGGTACAACGGACCATGTTAGAAGAGCTATAGCGCTGTTTGACGCCCAGGGGGCAGGGGATATCGCCATGATTCTGCTCGACGCAGAAAAAGCCTTCGACAGGGTTGTCTGGGATTTCCTTTGGGGTGTGCTAGTGGGGAGAGGATTCGGTGAAAAGGTTATCAGAGCTCTCAAAGCAATGTATGTAGATCCGGTTGCTAGGGTGGTGGTTATGGGTGAGAGCTCTGAGAAATTAGATATTAAGAGGGGTACCCGCCAAGGCTGCCCCTGTTCCCCAATCCTCTTCGCGCTTTATATAGACCCTCTTATTCAGAAAATCTTGGGGTCTTCCAGGATTAGCCCGGTGGTATGGAATGGCCATACTAGTAAAATTCTGGCCTATGCCGACGACCTGGCAATAATTACAGATAACCCTCAGCAGGCGCTCACGGCCTTGGTTGAAATAGCAGAGGAATTTGGTAAGAGGTCAGGTTATCTTCTTAATGAGACCAAAACCCAAATAATTTGTTCTCCGAATATAGTTAAAAATGATTCGAGGTATGTGGACTCAGCAACCTATTTAGGGATTAAGATCAACGCCTCAGTTGGGGAAATAATTGCTGAGAACTATCCCCCAATCATAAAATCCATTGAAAAAGAGCTAAAGAGGATAGATGTGTTACATCTTTCTTTGATTGGGCGGGTAAATGTTTTAAAAATGTCTATCTTCCCTAGAGTTCTCTATTTGTTTAGGGCCATACCCTTATTTTTGGATGAAAAAATTATCAAAAGGTTGGAGTCTATCTTTATCAAATTTGTTTGGCAGTATGGCAGGATTAGGCGATCAACAAATTACATGTCCCTCCCTAGGGAAAGGGGTGGTCTGGCCCTACCAAATCTAAGATTTTATCATTGGTCATGCCTTTTGACACAAATGTCCATCCTGTTCCAACAGGAGGTCAACTCTGATGGTGTTAATTTGTTAGCCTTGGATCTACCTTCTATCTTTGAGTTGTTAATCGGGGAACAGGCTGTTGGGTTGCTGCGGTGTGAGGTGGACCGTAGGTATTATAAGAGGCCTCGATTGAAGATCTTGGAAGGGGTTTGGGAGGTTTGGAGGTCTATCTCGAAGCTATGTAAAATCCCAAAGGTAAATCGTTATCTCCAGCTCTGGAACTCTAGTTTACTCCCCTATGTCGGGTCCCATAGGAATTTACAGATTTGGAGAAATTTTGGTATTAGGTCTCTCGGCGACATTTGGTGAGACCACGTCCCGCTTGGTTTTGATACTATCCAACATCTGTATGGTATTCCGACCAATCAGTGGTTCCTGTATGGTCAAGTTGCCCGGGCATTAAAGGCAGTGAGACCAAAACCCCTGTCAATGGAGTTTGTTTCTGTTATCGAACTGTTAATGGTTGGGCCTAAAAAGATTAAATTGGTATATAAGCAGCTTATCATGGAAATACCAGACGATATGGAAAAAACAGAAATATCTCTGGCTCGGAAATTAGTTGACCCTGATGCTGACTTGGACCTGGCCATTTCCTTGAATAAAAAAGTTTTTAGATCCACCAACCTGAGGGCCCAGCATTATAAAACGATATTTAATCTATATCATTCTCCAGCCAAATTATATGCCTGGGGGGTCAGGGGGGATGATAGATGCCCTAGATGCAATGCCGGGCAAGCTGATCTCCTGCATATGTTTTTTCATTGCAGCTCACTAGCCTCAGTACAGAGGGAAGTGTGTAAGTTTTGGGAGGGGCTGCTAGGTCATAAGATCGATCTATCTCCTACCCTGATGCTGCTGGGTTGTGATAATAAGCAAAAACTGTCTAAAACCGAAGAAGCGTTGGTTTTTATGTCGGTTGCGGTATTGAGGATTTTAATCTCCTCAGCTGGAAAGATACTATGGCCCCCTCTTTTTAAATGTGGCTCTCTAGGCTGTTGAGTATTCATAATATTGAGACCGGTTTGTATGAACAGAAGGGTAAAAAAATGTGCGACTTTGGTCAAAAATTTTGGGCGCCGGTCTCAATTTGGAGGGAGATGACCAGTAATCAGTCGAGTTAGGTTTAAAAAATTTTAAATCTGCTTTTATAAATCTCTTACTGTATTTCATGTACTGCATATTGCACTCGCCTGATATGTATTTATGCTGATGTGTTTCTTTTTTCTTTTTTTTTTTTAATGAGGTGCACAAACTGTAAATAAAATCATTTAAAAAAAAAAAATGAAAGGAAAGGATCCAGCAAAACAGGTTACTTGGTCAAAAATTATGAGATCGACACAAAATGCAGATGAATTAGTTCATGCATATTATGAGATATTCATACAGATTTACAGGCAACACAGTTGAATGCATGATCCATCAAAAGAAGGAGCGTTGGGGTTTGTTTCAGCTTTTGTGTTGGGTTTAGGTTCGGAGTTGAGTTAATTGATTCGGCTGTGTGAGGTGTTTCCAGGCAAAGTCATTGGATGAAATATTTGTGTATGCAAGCTATTTTAATGATTATTGTGTCTTTGAAAAGAATTTCAATAAAGAGAAGTTGAGACTGAAAAAAAAAAAGAAGACAGCCAGCCTACTAGAGGTCAGGTGATATCACCTGAAACCTGCACTTTCTACTGGAGGAGCTGAGGGGCTGCCTAGTGCCTAGAAGCCTGCCTGCCTCCTGAGATAGGGGAAATGTCTGCCTGTCCTTGCAAGAGGAGAGACTATCCAGGTAGAGAAACTCTGCGTGTTCTCAGGCCGAGGAGAACCTAGTGAAAGTGGACTGCGTGAGAGAGTGAAGCCAGGAGTGGCTTGTACTGCAGAGATTCTACTAATTTTTCTGTGATTCATGACAAGAACTGTGAAAGTGTACATTCAACTGCACATAGGCCTGAGGCGGCTCACACTCGCCTTGCCATGTGTATGGTCTCAGGTTGGGGTTATATCTGCTTTATCGTGTATATTGGTCCAGGCCTTGGTTGTATCTGCCATCCCATGTAATGGCCTAGGTTGGGTTCCAATTGCCTGACTGTGTCCGTGCCAGCCTGTATGGGTTGCCACTGCCAGAGCACATCAGCCGATTTGGGGCCACAAGTACTGTGATGACCACCCATGTTCGCTCAGTAATGGGTTATAACTGTCTAGAGCATCCGCACAGTGCTATTAAGGACCGACAATCAACGGCAGCCCATCTATGGTGTTCACGCTCAGAAAAATCATAAGCCCCGCTGACTTCCTCTGCCACCACTGGTGAAGCAGCAAGCAACGACTGCTGGCCTGCGCTTGAAGTGGGACCGAACCTCTGAGCTTGTCTGACTAAAGTCTAATTTCCTATGTGCTGCGGCAGAGAGGAAAAGATCTTGAGTGAATAATTTCTGATTGTGCATTTGAGATATGGGGAAACGTAACCTGCTCCTGAGCCTTATACATACATCTGCAATCATTTTGCTTGTCGTGGGACAGAGCACAAAGCGGATGGGTAAGAGGTGTAGCACCTACAAAAGAATTGTGATTAGGGGTACCTTCTAGTATGGTGGATTGATTTGTGTAGTATTGGTTACTGCTCTGTAATTAAAATAAAAAAGTACTTTCCTTTTCCAAAACACAAACACTGAGCTGGACATTAAAGTTATTGTATTGTGTTTATTTCCTTATCTATATAGTGACCTATCTGCGGGTCTGTGTGTTGCATGTTGAGGGAAGCTATAGGGTCAGTGAGGAAAATCCATACAGCAGAAGGAGACAGGAATATATTTAAAAACAATTGTTTTTTATATTTTTACAGCTCAAGGAGGTTTTTAGTCATACACATTAGATGTTCTTTACTCTGTGTGCTTGAGAGTAGACATTAGACAAATATATCTCTCCAAATACAATGTTTTTGGGATTGAGAGGGATGTTGGAACAATAATTTTAGTTCTGTTATGGTATTATGGAGCTTTTCCATACATTAATTTATACTTGCGTACTGGCCATACCCCAATCTTTTTTCATCTATTCATAGTCATAGAATCTGGAATTATAGACTAAGGGCCTGATTTAGATCTCGGCAGGTGGGTTACTCCGTCACAACGATGATACATATCCTGTATGCTGAAATGTAAATCACATAGGATATAATGGGATATATAGTTCAGCAGACGGGATAACCGTCACCATTGTGATGGAGTTATTCATCCTCCAAGATCTAAATCAGGCCCTAAATCTTTGCTCCAACCAAGATTTTTTTTTTTTTTTGAAAAACCTTTATTGCACATAAAAACTCAATACAAACATGGGCCTACAACCACCAGGGCCGGCCGCTAATATATACATGTTCAACAACATCAAGGAAGCAATGGGCCCCCTGGGGCTCAGCCGAATTGACAAAGAACTGAGTGCACCTCAGAAGTTATCCGGATACATAAATTTTAGAAATACAAACAAAAAAGGAAAAATAAAATAAACACCAAAAGACAAGGCGGAAACCATCGAAAAAGAGGCGTCTAACCACGGCTGGGGGACCACACAGTTCCAACTCCACCCTCGGGTGGTCAATGAGGATGATCAAGGGGGAGGTGGGGGCGACGGGAGAGCCACAACCATCTACAGGTGAAATGTCTAACCAAGATTTTTATATATTATTTGATGATCACCTAGTCAAGACTAAAAGCATTTTATTGTCCTCAGTAATGCTCCCTAAACAGCTGCACACACCCCTCCCATTTCTGTGATTTAACATCTTCCTTAGGTGTTGAAGACATCTCTGTACATGCTAACCACTACTTTCTTCTCAAAAATATCAAATTATAACCTACATCGTCTTACACTATCATACTCATCCTTCTGAAGTGGCTAGTCCTTATAAACAGAGTTTCATCAGCATCCAAGTTTGGATCCGTCTCTATTCCTAGCAGCCCCTTTGAAGCACCTTAAACTGTGACACCAACCCCCCCCCCCAGCTAATTGTTCACGCTACAATACCACATCATCATTCATACATCCAGGCATTGATTGCGATATGAGTAGAATTCCTGGATGGAATATCACTCTACTCATTTATAAGTGAGTCAGTGTTTCAATTGTCAGATGTTACTGGCCAGAAAACCCTAGCAATAAAGTCGCATTGGGAATTGGTTATAGTGCTGCACAGATTCAGACTTTCGTGGCACCCAATCACCTTCATAGGACACAGCAATATTGGAACATGTATTTCTACCCTCTGCCATGCAAAACTTTTCTGATCCTTCTTCCACTCTATCCAGTCTTCTCACGCCAAGCCCTGCTCCATACTGGCCTCTTTGCACAAAGATACTATTACCTCCAACCACGTGATAATGTGTGATTCAACCCCCATGAAACTGGAAATTTCATGTGCAATTCCAGCCAGAAACACTGATTGTGCAGAGGTATTCACCATTCCATGGAGCTTAACTCATAATGGGAGGATATATATGTGTGTGGAGAAACTGGTTGCAGTCATTAATTCTAACCACACTTTGCCACACACATATGTCCTCTACATTCAAAACCAGACTGTAAGTGGGCTAGGTCATGATGCCTTACTGATCTCTAACTTCCCGAGGACAACCATCTTGGAGATTTGATCAAGTGTTAGGTTGCTGTCCCTTCATTATGGCAACCTAGGTTCTAATTCCTACATTGGCAATTTTAAAGGATGGAGTTAATTAAGTAAAACAGTTTTTCCCTCTAGCTTTAAATTGTAATAATGGAAAAACAAATGTACAATATAGTGTCCCATGTCCATATTTTCAGCCTCCACCAGTCATACATCTTTTCTGTAAACAGGTCTCGAACAAATTGCTTATTCTTGTACAGTATATCATGTCCGACATCCTCTTGACGGAACAAAAATGTAGCCTTAAAGGCGCTGCACTCCCACTTAGAGCCAGGACAGTGCTAATAAAATACCTTACAAATCAAATAAGTAACCCATTTGCTGAACTCTTAATATTTAAAATGTATTACTGTGTCTTGTTCACTAAATGCTCCTATGGAACCCTACAATTTAGATGTTGCTCCTTCCTTGTTTAACTATTCAAATGACCACAATTATCCTACAAGCCTTTAGAAAATCTCAAAAACTGCACTTAATATAGCAAGGAGAAGCATTGACTGCTATGCATTATGCATACACAATGCCAGTATGGGAGAGCCAGGGACAGCATCTATGACTGCTGGTTTGCACTTTGGCATTTGCTAGCCCTAGTGCCAGAGATCATGAAGGCAGTGGCAGAAATAGAAAGTAAACAGTACTACTGGAATGTTTTTTACTTTGTGTAGTTTACACTTCCTGTCCTTTCCTAACTCTTTAGCATCAAATGAGAGGTTTTTGCGGGAAGATTTTGCAAAGGGGTGAATCCTATGAAACAGGAAGAGTCAAAGTGTGTATGGTGGCATTTTGGAGAGCAATGTTGATGCTTATGTCCTCTCCTATTCAGATCTCCTTCCCCCCAACTTCTCACAAGACTCGAATGTGTGGCATTGTCATTTTGAATGAAAAAGATCATATTTGGACAAACTGTATATCTCTACATCTTTATCAGACCAACTGTACTTCTGAGAGTTATTAGTATTATGTGTAAGAAAATGGGTTATTAATTGCATAGGCTAGGAGTCCTAGCCATGTAAAGAGTCAAAAACATATTTTCAATAATTTAAACCTGGTACCAATCCCTGTAGCTGTGCCACAGAGCAGACACGCTTAACTTAGATGTGTCAAGTATTTAGCAACACTAAAACAGTCAAAACACAACTCAATAAAAATCCTGAAACCAATTTCTAAAAACAATGAAAAATTAATAGGAAAAAGTTTGCCAAAACAAATAAAATGAAATAAACGTGGGTTGAGATTGTACCAAGACATGATTCCAGGTTGACTGCAATTGAGTTTATGTCAGATATACCTAGTAAGAAGACCTGGTCAAAGTTTCTACCTTCTAACCTATTGTTTTTTTGGAAGCTGAAGGATGTATCTGATAAGTTCTCACGAAGCCAAATAGCCACTGGATGAGGTCCCGTTGAAGCCATTGATTTTGGTAGAAAAAGGAAATACATTTTGAGTCCACCAAATGCCTCTCGTTGGGTCGATACTTTTCGCTCAATCACCTAGTTGAGATATCTACCTTTGGTTTTAGTCTCTTTTTTTGGAGCTGAGAATCTTCCAGGGCTGCACGGCTGAAGACGTATCCAGTGAAGTCATCCTGAAATCTAACACCTTTGCTGTGAGGTCCTGCTGAAGCTCCGTAGGTCTTAGAAGTCCAAAAACATTTTAAATCATAACTTTCGTCACTTTCTGCGGCAGTTTGTCTTATCCACTTCTAAGTCTCCCAGGACCATAGGGCAGCACTGCTGGGCCAAGACACACTCAAACAGAAGCAACCAGCAATGTCTAGTCCAGTTCCAGTTGTAACTAGTCTACTGGTCCTTTTAGGAAAAAGATGCTTGACACCTTTTAATGTCCCTGTAGCCACCCAGCAGATCAGCCAACTGACCCCTAGTATCCACTTCGTAATCCTGACTGCATGTCAGAGGAGATCAAGCCATTCAGGTCTCCACATAGTTTAAAGAGACTAGGTCCAGGCCACCTATGTTCTGCCACAGGTCCAGAAAGTGTTCTCAGGAGCTGTGGAAACACATTGCTTTTTCTTTGACACTACTTGACCAATGGCAAATGTTCCTTCTGGCAAACCTTCCTACTTTGGCAGCACATCCTCTTTGCCTCACTGCAAATATCCCACAGTGCACCATGCTCAGTAAAATCCAAAATCGTTCTGCCCCTTTTGGGAACTTGTGGCACATGCAGGAGTGTGTTTAAGATAATAGGCTATTCCCTCCCACTTAACCACTAATGATTGGTTCTAGGCCAGCTCCCTCCACCACTGAGACCAACGCCTGTAGGCTAAAGTGTTTTTTGGGAATCCCTCTTCTCAGGCTTCCCTTCTAACAAAACTGTAAAGTAGAGGTCTTCTCCTGATCACTTTTTAATCAGTGAAGTTCCTGGCTACACCTAAACTGAGCTGTTTGGGTTTACCTCTCGGGTGCTAAGGATGTGCTGGACACATCCTTAGCACTGCTCCTGAGTGCTAAGGATGTGTCCCGCATGTGCTGTCACTACAAGGAGCACATTCCACTTTCACTTGCATTGGTGCATGGGGCCGTATCTCAACTTGCGAACAGATTTTGATGGGAGATGTATTATTGGAAAAGGGGAGACTCTCCTCTTTCCAGTAATATCTCTCCCTAGTGGATCCCAGCTTGGGGATTGCTACAGGAGAGTGATGCCCAAATAGGAATACATCCCTAAATATCAGGAATTTCTTTTTGAGTGTGGATATGGGCCCCTGGAAGTGGGATAGTACCCTTCCCCTCAGGCATAGCAGTGTTTTTGCCCCAGCAGGGAATGGTTTGCTATAACAGACAGCAGACCTTGGTAGGGCACCCACAAGGATCCATAATGGGGATCAACAGGACCACCTCTCGGAGAGTTGATAATCCCTATCAGGACTGTCCGGACATTTTGGTCTCTAGAGGCCCACACCACCCTCGGGCCCTCCCAGGTGGGTTCTCTCCTGAATGCCTAGAAAATAATGCCCTCCAAGCTGTGGCGGTCCGGAGGCCATCGTGGCTGCTCGAACTTGCACTCTTCATTGAAAACGGGCCACCTGCGGACAACTTTACTCCTACCATGTCCCCAGTTAGCCCAGCAGTACCTTCATGATGGCCAGGCCAAGCTCGGGGAGTCCACAATGTCAGGAAACATTGGTTGACCTCAGAAGTGGGGCCTGCATTGTCCTCTTGACATACTTGCTTGATCCAGGGGGCACAGCCTGCCAGGATGAGGCTCATGTGCCTGGCCCACCCCTGGTTGCTGGGCAACGCATCGAGGGCGGGCCGCGCTGAGAAGTGCTGCAGTGGCTCTTTCTCTTACAGTGGCAGTCTTTAATCACCATTCACTGTGGCACATGCCATTCGTGCAGCGTGAGTTGGGGTGCAGCGCGAGGCAACGGGGAGGCACTGATCCAGGATCAAATCCCAAGGCTCTTCTCGGTTGGCGCAGTTCTTGGCCACAACACAGTACTGGGGTCTGCAGCAGGGTGAAAGCGCCTTCTCTCCTCCCAACTACACAGTGATTAGATGCAGTTCTGATTCTTGTACCTTTTGGCTGCCAGACTCAGGAGTCACAGAGTCCCATGGCAAAACAAAGGGTTGGATGTCTTAGCTGATCCTGAGACCTCTTGAACAGGGGGCAAACCACCAAGCCCTTGGAGAAAAGCTGATGAGGGACACAAAGGAAAGTAGCATGCAGCTGGCCTTCACATCAAGGCACTTTGCAAAGTGATAGTCCCTCCTGCAGCCTAGCAGTCAGCAGGCAGCAAACCAACACAGCAAAGCAGTTAGCAAAATGGTGATAACTCCTGGCAGCATGGAAATTCTCCAGCAATACGCAGATGTAGAGCCAGAAGCATCCCACACAGAGTCTAAAGATGTGGGTGCAGAGCGCCTGTACTTCTATTAAAAAATACCTTTGATGTAGGGGGTGACTTCAAAAGAACCCTCAGAAGTGCGTCACAATCCTTTCCAGTCCAGCTTTGGCTCCATACGAGCAGTAGGGGGTAAAACAGCCCTTTGTGTGAGGGCAGGACAGAACCTATTGAAATGTAAGTGTGAACCACCTCTACCTGTCCCTGCCCAGGACGACTATCAGTATACAGATGAATAGAGATATATCCCCTGTCCCACCCAGCCTTTCTAAAAGTAGCATTTCTAAAATAGTAATGTGAAATTCAATTTCACCTGTTAAGTAGGATTTATCGCTACCATTATATACATACCAAACATGGCAACATCTTTCTGACTTTCCTATGGGTGGAGGTGAAGATACTCCAGGCTTAGAAAGAGCAGATTTATCAGATTTGTATATGTTAGAAAAGGACAACCATACACTCTGGGCTGAGACATCGGCACTTAGAAACGTTACAAAGTCAGTAAAACAGGTGGTGACCAGGGTGGCGATGAAATCCATTGGAATAATTGAAGCCCACCTGACCCCTCACCCTTGATTGATAGATACTACTGGCTCCTTAAACAGGTGAATTACATCAACAGGCTTCTTATCTCATAAAAAGATGTCCGTTAGGTGATTATGGTCACTCAGGGCATCCCACACAACCTTAAATTGTACAAGAACAAAAAGCAAACAGGATGACACAAAACTGTAATCAATGATTGATCTAGCGCCCCTCCCCTTGAATGTGGGTGTTCTCTTGGCTGCCCCATCCTTTCTCGACTTTATAAGGTAAACTAAATTTTAATCAGTAATTAGGCTGTTTATCATATCCCCTTACTACCTATGCTTGAAATGGACCTGGTAAACAAATGGTGAATCATTCACAGAGTACTCATTGCCATGAAATGCTAAAAAGGGTGCAGATTAAAATCCCCAGTAACAAAATCATGTGTGAAAATAATCATCCGTAAATGCTCTTCGGCTGGAAACAGCTTCAAACTTAAGCCTGGCCGTGACAGAATTCTAAAAATGAATAACTAACATTCTATACTTATTTGGGAAAAGTCAAAAGAACACCAAGGATATCAGATGATTTGGACATGATCAGCTCAGCTTTACAATTTAGGCCCAAATTAATGCTCATTGCAGGACTCCCCCTTTGGCACTCCCATTGGAGGAGGAGATAGCTGTAACAGTGTATGTGGTGTGTCCATCCAAATGTAAGCATCCCTGAACATCCCAGGTCTCCGAGAGACAAATCATGTCAAAGGTGGACAACATCTTAGACCAACTGTCATCTGAGACCTTACCCCGAATCCCAGCTATATTCCAACTTAACACCCTTAAATAACAAGCATTGCCATAGCCAATAGGTCTCGCCTTTGGGACCTTATAAGTGTTTAGCTATGCAACAGTTGCATAACTAAATACTTATAAGGTCCCAAAATCGAGACCTATTGGCTATGCAAAGCGGCCATGCGGCCGCGAAAGTGATCGCGATCACGATCCGAAAATGAAAGTAATCGTAGTAAAGCGCGAAAATGAAAGTAATCGCGGTAAAGCGCGGCTCGCGCGCCCGCGCAGATGCACTGTAGCTCTAGGCTGGCCTGGTAGCTCTTTTTGGAGCCCTTTCAATAAGTCTCGCCAGACCAGCGCATGCGCTGGGTCAGGCGAGACCTAAAAAAATTGGACATGAACTTAGGGTCAGAGGAGACTAATAAACAAAAATTAGTAGTGCCGAGACATTCTCACTGCTTCCGCGTTGGCGTCCGCGGTGCCCAGTCACCAGAGGGCACCAGACTCCGGAGCAAGGCATTTCTAAACATGGGAAGCATTAACCCTGTGCTGGCAGTAGGTAACACAGCCCCGCTACGAGATCGTCGTGTCCCAGCTGCTGTCATCCTTAGTCCTCTTCCTTGCACCTTCTCTGGGGGCTCTACCATTAGCATTCCCATGCTCCTCCGACAACATGGAGTCAAAAGTAGAGCCACAAGCGACTGGTGTTACGTGATCAGCGTTGAACCGCAAAACGCTGTAATTAGATGAATACTCCATCCCACTCCAACAAAGAAGAAGGCACGTAAGGCACTAGTCAAAGATGTCAGGTATGGCTTTCTTTATTATATCAGGTCTCACGCGACCCCATGGCTAGAGAGACGCGTTTTGGCTTCGCAGAAGCCTTTATCAATCTGATTAGCACCCTGCACCTGAAAGTATATATAGCCCTTCCCCTCTTACAGACACTAATAGACATCAAAGAAATACTGTTGCACTTTAAACACGTGTAATTGCAAGACATTTCTACAAATGTATAAGCATGCTCCTGACATCGAAAGTGGAGAAATTTAGCTGGTAAAATCACGTCATACCATAATGTTCATGAAACACAGTGTAGTGAATTAAACAACACATTGCACCATAATAAATCACCAGGCTTCGTTACATTTAACTGTGCATAATACGAGTAGAAACAGTAATCCAGAAAAATATGATCACCGGCCTATCGGGGAAGGAAATATATATTTTGCAAATTCAAATGGTGGCGCCAATCACTCTAGAACACTAAGCTCTTAATATAAAAAAAAACACACATTCAAATAGAAATGCATGCTAACGTGCCACGAGTATTTCAAACATGATGAAACGGAGGCAAGGTTACATCCGTCATGCTATTTCAGATAAACATGAGGCCAACAGGATTTTGTTTTATCAAAATGAACTGCGGAAATTGGTGTTACATTACATTACACCCAAATTAAATGAAATCGCTACAATGTATCTTTGTCCTGCGCAAGAAGTCGGGAGCCTGAATGATGGCAAACATCTATATATATATGAAGAGAGAGAGAGAGAGAGTTTTCGGTCTGGCTCAAAGGTGCAAAACTAAGGAAATTCATCAGTTATGGTATTTAACACATACAAAGCATCCCATAACTTCTCAGCCACCCAATTTAAAATGGGTATTTTTTTGCTATTTTTCACACCTCTGGGATCCACCCAGCACACTCTTGTGGTCGGAACCAAGTGCCCATCAAGTGCTGTGGATTTTTTTTCCACAGTGGAAAATCGAAGAAAAATTGATTAAAAACACGAATATCTTTACTACAACGGAAAATATGCAATCGTTTTTATTTAGGCAGACAACCCCCTCAAATCCAGATTGTATGAATCAGGATTACGGACTGGCTATCTAAATTCCAACTTGTTTTACATGTACATGCAATTTACCAAAACGTGTCTGAGAGACTCCATATGCCTCTATCCAACCCTCATTGCATCTTGCATTGTTCTGATCTTCAAAAGAGGAAGAGCAGAGGAAAATAACCGCTTTATGCAAAATGCTACATTGATGGACTTGTCTTGTACATCTTGGTTCATAAATCATAATATAAGACATCCTTGAGGTTTTTGGTCAAACAGCTGTTGTTCAGTACCCCCCTTTCACGCTTTAGTCATAATTAGGAACTATTTTTTGCATTCATACCCGCGAGAAAAGTCGAATGAAAGACTAAACATTCCCCCTCAGTATCCTACATCGTCACTTCCTTTTACACCATGACCTGGAAGGACGAAGGAGTATAAAGGTAGCCTTCAAGCTAGGCAGCAGTGACTGTGCAAGAACAGCATCTGTCACAAACAAAGAGTGTCTTGTTTATAGTGTCCAGTTTTCTAATCACTGAACTTTTTTTCTAGACAGCAGTGGTGTTCTCTATATCTCCATTACTTACTTACACCATACTGAGATAGGAGATGAAACTGCAACGTCTCTTATTTTAGCAATATTGCCTTCATTCCAGGCCGTTAAGGTAGGAGCATCCATGTTCATAGGTATTAGGGCAGTATAGTTTCAGGTGGTAGATGGCCTCTTCATTAACAGACTCACAGAGGCCGGTCTGTAGACTGTGAGGAGGCACTTTAAGGGCTGCGTATAGCGTTGGTGCTGCGTGTTATGTCTATTTTATCAAGTGGTCGTTCTGTGTACATTCCTGTAATGTCATGGTGGAATGTTGTTACTCAGAATGGAGGCTGTTGTCGTTTCTGCGGCTCGTGATGTGTCTTTACCCATTATGCTGCATACTTAAGAATAAATCATCCGGTACAACAGTGGTGACGAGGTATGTATCCTGGGGCAATGGAATCTTTCCGGGTCAGAAAACAGGTACCGGAGTCAGTAAACAAGAACGGAGAAAATAAGGACAACATGAACGAGTTAATTTTATGAATGAAGTGGATATAAAAAGAAACAAGCGTTGGCCGCTCGCGAGCGGCCGGAGACACAAAATGTGGTGGGGGAGGGGGAGAAGCGGGAGTTGTGTGTGCGCGTGCGTCATCGCAATCGCTCTGAAAGCGAAAGAGATCGCGATGACGCACACGAGTTTTCAAAGTGCTGCTGGCGGCCGGCTGCGCGCGTGCACGATCGAGTGAACGCAAGCGTTAGGCCAGCCAGCAGCACTTTGAAAATCCCACATACAAAATGTCTCTTCGAGCCAGCGCAAGCGCTGGGGCTCAGCGAGACCTAAAAAAGGGAGTTACATAAGATCTGTGTTAGAGTAAATTTATGACTCATTCCACGGAGAAAAGGAGAGGGAGTGCAGTTTGGAAATGTGCTCAGGCATACATATTTGTGGAGGTTCTCAAACCTTCAAGCAAGACCATGTCTTGATACACCCACTTACCATCCATCGAATGGGATTTATGATTCTGTTGTTCTTTTAACTCGTGGCAAAGATAACCATGCTTGTAAATTGACTTACACCTGCCAAGGATCCCTATGTGAATTCCCGGCATGCATTAACAAGAAAAATACAGTTGCAAACTAACGTTTACAACCAAATATACTTTTGCGTATAGGCTCCATTATGTTCAGCAATCAATTATGAAAGCCTTTATCAATCCATGCTGTGGTTCATCTCTTTAAAGTGAGAAGATTGAAAAAACTTCTGAATAAAAATCACTGCAAAATATTTCATGAAGAAGCATATTTATCACTGAATCCACATAAAAGAAATAATATGAACATATTCATAAAAAATGTGGTACTCATGTAAAGTACCTTTCTATCAATGGGAAATTTTATAGCAATTAGGAGAATAAGAACAGGGTAACAATGTGTATCTGATGTTAAATATAAAATCTCAATTGTTGGATGATTGCTTGGTTTGAAATAGAAATAGTATGAAGATTTCTGATTAAATGAAAAAGCACATAATTTCTGAGGCTTTTATTGTCTGCACTTTTCTACATTTTAGTACTAAATCATGCTTTATCGGAGGACTAAGGCCCTGTTAAATAATAACACTGTTATTTGTTTTATTTGTGCAATGAGATGTTGTATTTTGTCGCTGCATAATAGCTGATCATCCTTTACATGACACATAAACTGATCTTGACAACAAAAAAGCGACATCTAGGAAAACAACATTGAAACTGAAAAAAGTTGGAGTGCCAGCACCATAAAAGTGTGCCACCAATGGATAGAAATAATAGAATTAATAACGAAATTAACATGGTTATTGATTAATTACTTATTACTATATTTTTAACAAAGTCATCATGAAAAATTAATGATGAACCTTAGCATTTCTATTGCCTTTTTTGCAGAGCACCATAATGAATTAGAAAGTGGTGCAATTCATGTATACAATGTGCTATATAACTGAAGCTTTCAGTATAAGTGCCTAACTTTGAAAAGACCTTATACCTACCAAAACGATTTTATTTTAATAATTTTTAGAAATAGTTTACATGTAGGTACTTTTTAAAATATTTGGTAGTAGGACATAATTAGAGTTGAACATCTGTGTAACAATCACTGACAGCATTACAATATGCTCATATATGATATGTTTGATTTATTTTCTTATGCTTGAACCTAATTAAAAGTTGAATTTACTAAATAAGAAATGCTAACTTTAAAATGCATTGAATTGACCTGATCCTTAGGCTGCATTATTTCTCAGTCTGTTGTAATTGACTTTCGATATGTTTCCTCTAATGTTGCTTTGCCTGTTCTGTTTATGCAACATTGTTTAAGCTACAAGTCACTCTTCAGTATTTGTTTGTGCGTGAATTGATGGGAACCTAACCTGCGGACTATATCCGTGAAGAGCAACAAAGTACATAAGCTCTTTGGCAACTAACCGGTGAGGATGGAATGGACAGTCATTTCTCATGACCAGAATGGGAGTATCAATTTGTAACTGGCGTACGGAGGAACGATCACATGAGGGTCAGACCATCCTATGATGAATACTGATGTCACAAACGAACAATTTGAAGTATAGAAAGTGACTTTACTAAGAGGAGAGGGGGTCCACTTTCCTTTCGTGCTCAGCCGAGCCATTTTAGCAATTCTTGGCTTCCCCTTCACTTTCTTTGCCTCCAGCCCGCCTGCAGGACTCTCTTTTCATGCCCCTGGCCTTTTCCCCATGCTTATGAACTTGCCTGCTGGACGATTTGAAGCAGTCTGGTGAGAAACCAGACTTGAGCCTTCCTGAATAATGCTCCATTTTCCTTGCCCATGCCCATGTACTCTCGCTTAGTGGATTCTAAATTGATTCTATTACCCCTGCTAAGAGAACCTTTGTGAACCATCCCCCTGCCTTTGTTGGTGGTAGGAATCCCTAACTCTGAAACCATCCTCTTATAGACTTTTATATTAGAAATAGCTTTACTTTAGATAGATGTGTTATTTTAGATTTTAAGCTGTTAGACTCATGACAAACATGACAAAGCTTCTTAAAATATTACCTATATGCATTGATTGTGGATCTTTAATGCAATAACCAATTCATCTAAATGTTTCTGAGTTTTTTTTTGTGTCTTAATGTTCTTTCCTCAGAAACTGTGCTTAATAATTATTCGAATTCTAAAAGCATACTATGGAAAGTCTTAGATTATTGTCAGATTCATTTGCTCTTGTTCTGTGCAGCCACAGTAGAGCTATTGGTCTGCATGATGCTTGTCAGGTGAAACGTCTTTAGAATGTTCGGTCTTCCAATTGCAATACTCTTTTTTTACTGTATGGCTCGGAGAGTAATCTCTAATTTGTGAGTTGGTTACCAAATATTGGTCCTCATTGGATGGCATTCTGATTTCTCATCCCTCGCTACGACAAAGAAAGGTCCATTTGAGGACCAATGCCTCTGTGGGTGAAGTATATAATCAGAGAGCGAGTAAAAAGTTACCTGTATGGGTATGAGTACAGCTGTTAGGTAACCCTCCAAAAAGTGCTTCCACTGCAACAGGTTATTAGGGGTTTACCATGTTGTGGCACACTACAATTTAAACAGCATGTGGGTGATCGATAAATACACTTCTAGTCAGACTTCGAGCCAATCCTAATCTCATAAGCATGATGTAGATTTCTGTAGGGTAACAAAGCATAAAACATAAAAGCATAAAATACCTGGACAACTGCAATCCCTCTAAGTAAACCTCCATCTATTTTTTCTCATAACATTTAAGTAGAGCAGTCATTACTTTAGGAGTGAAGAAACCAGATATGAGGTGGTGGTGCTTGGCTTAAAATAAGGAGTTTGTCTCAGTTTTCCTTGAAGACACCATCTTTATTCTTCAAGGAATGCTCTGGCGGAAGAGAGGCGGGTTGAATAGCAGGTGGGCTCATCCCTTGAAGTGACATCTTCTCTGACTAGCTCCAGGACTGAAGTGCTGGGTGAACGGGAGAGAATAGTTGCTGCACCGTTCTGTGACAGCTTTGTAGTCCTTTGAGTGAAGTGTGCAGTTCCCCAAGTAGGTATGGCACAGGTGCAAATAAACAGCATCACTGGTGGGTGCATCAAAAACGTAAACACAAATTAGAAAAACATTTGTTTTGGCCGCATGGCCACATCAAACATTTGGTTTTTTTTAAGCGAGAGACCTCGGGCTAAAGGAATGCCTCACTCAATGAGTCAACGCTTCTGAAGTGCCACTCATCATCTTTGTTGCTACATTTACAATTATTTTATACATTACAAAATATAGAGTAAACTTAATGTGCATCCATGTAATATGTCCACTATTTCCATTCTGGGGTTCTGGAGGCATTATAAAACATGTTGTCAAGGGCTGATTGGTTTCATAATGTCACCAGAACCCCAAGATGGTATAATAGGACCATATGACATATTATCAGTAACCAGGAATCTTAATATTGAGAAGAGAGGGATAAGAGACAAACAAATAAAATTTATTTATGGGAGTAGATGATTATGTGACTATGTATTCGAAGGAATAAAATCCCCCTTCTTACATAACCATGATGTGGAAAGTCATTTTAGAGTTCTGTGACCTAATAAAGCAGCAGTATTTTTACCACTGTTCCTCTGTTTGGATTAAAGGTTGTTAGTATTCTTTAATACCGTTAGAATGTACGGTGGGAGAGGGGTGCTTAGTACCCTATATCACTGGTTGCCTCTGAAACCAGGCTTTGCTTGTAATAAATGATGGTAAGCAATAGCTGACATCTCAAAATACTAATTCAAAGAGCGAGTGGGAACATTTCTTCCCTGATTGTTCATGATATGAGATAATGTATGCGGCACTGTTAGGGTGAAACAATATACTCTTGCTGCTATCAAAGTACAGTGAGCTTGCTTAATGACCACACACATCATTATTGTCTATGCTTGATTGTTGATGATGTAGCCCACCAGCACTCATTTTTGAGGACCAACACTTATTATTCCTCATTGGACATTGATCATGAGCGAGAAGGAAAAAACAAAGGGGCAAGAAGTAGGAAGAGAAAGATGGAAAAACCATTGCAAATGGAGAAAGCAGGAACCTGCACAAGTGAGATAAAGGGGCATGTAGTGTCTGACAGTGAATTCAAGGGCCATGAGGCTATTTAAAGACTACGTAGCCTTGGTATTTGATGCGCTGACATCTAAAAACTCTAGCCAGAGTTTTTAGATGTCAGCGCATCAAATACCAGAGCTTTTGGACACCCTCACTATGGGTGTTGATTCACCAAAATGTCAGAGGTAGCAGAAGTGAGATCACATGTTCTTTAACCTAAATAAAATCACAGAAAGTGACATCATATGACCCTTGACTCAGATTTTTTTTAAGGAAGTAATGTCACATGACCTTAACCCCGATGACATCAAAAAAGTAGCGTTACTGAAACTCCATTATAGCTGCATTATTAATGTAACGACTCACACAGGCAAAAGTCTATTTTAGATACCTTCTATATTATTCTTCTAAACTTGGTCTTTAAAAGTTCTGGTACGAAACGCTTGCTCTGAATTGTAGTGAGTAAGGGGCATATGTATGAAGCCCATTTCCCGTTCGCCAACGGGCCGATTCTCAGAATTGGCCCGTTTGTGAACGGGAAAAAGCCTTTCTGAATGTATCATCCCAAAAGGCCCTTGCAAAAAAGGGAATCACAAAATTTGCAATTCCTTATTTGCAAAAGCATTTAAGGAATCGCAAATTGCAATTCCTTAAATGCTAAAAGCACCCAAGTTGTGCGATTTCTCCTTAAGAAATCGCAAATTACCACCAACTTCAAGTTGGTGGTAATTTGCGATTTCTTTGAAAAATGCACTTTTTTTCATTTTTCAAAGTGCCATGTGGTGCACATACATGCCCTGCACACATGCACATTTCAGGGGTGCAACAGGGTGTCCTTTTGACACCCTGGCATCCTTGAAATTGCATTCTCAATTTGTGATTTTCTAATTGAGAATCGCAAATTGAGAATGTCTTCCCATTCATTCCTATGGGCCTCTAGGGGGAGGTATTCCTTAATTGCGAATCGCAATTTGCGATTCGCAATTAAGGAATATGTAGGATTCGCAAAATTATTTGCTAATCCTACATACATAGCATTTTGCGATTCTCAAAAAGCGATTCTCAAAAAATTGCAACTTGAGATTCGCAAAATAACATTTTGATACATATGGCCCTTAGTGTTCTAAATGGTTTTACATCTGGCCCATAAACCTGCCAAATGGAAGTGTCTGTGAAAATTCAATCTGGGAATGAGAGGGAATATACCCAAAATGGGATGGGGTGTTTTGGGAAAGTGATTTTACATGGAGACAAATAGTATCATTATGGAGAAAAATATTTTAGCATGTGCAAATACATGTCTGCTAAGCATTTACGTCAGTAGCACTACCGCCATTCCGTTTGAGAATGCTAAAAATGTGTAAATCTACTCCACTATGTGCTTAGATTTACAAATTTCTTAAAAATCGAGATTGTTGTTACCAAGGATACTTACAAAAGAATGAGAGTGCAACTTTGGAGACTATAATAATCTATTTATGTTAACACACTTTCTATTAAAAAGGGCCCAATAATGCATTTTAAGATAAATTATATAAAACATCAATAACTGCATATCAGGGAACTATTGCCAATCAATGAAGACTTCCCTCACCATAAGCAACTTATTGATAGTATAATGTTTTATCTCCTCGATTCCAATTTTTGCATCAACTTTTTTGGAGTTATATTTCCCCTCATATTGTCCTAACAACTTGGTCATTGTCACCTTGTAGTTATCTACAGAGCTGCCAATTAGTGTGGATGATAAGGAGTCCATGAAAGCAGGCAGAGAGCAGGCGACAAAGTTTGTAAGGCAATCAGTGCTTAATTTGTAACAGGATATGTGCTGGTCATTGACGTCTTTAGGGGTCACCAACGGTTGCAGCAACGACCCTGACATACCCCTTGCAACTCCTGGCATTGCCTTTGCTAAGCTAAGCCTCAGAAGGGGCATAATTAGTGCCATGAACACAGGGGTGACTCCATACCCGTTATTTTCTGTTCAGTTGTCGCTATTCTAATAGTGAATAATATTCTATTATTCATTATTAGTGTAAAAAATAGAGCACAATAGAATGAGTCCTTTGGAGGCAGCTAAGGTAATTTGTACACGCTTTTAAATGTATGTTGCTTGTGTGCTTGTTGGTGAGAGTGTGTTTTTGTGAGAAGGTGTTATGTATGAGCAAGTGTGAATGTATGTGTAAACGTGTGTGTAAGAGAGATTCAGGTAGTGAGTGAGAATGTGTAAGACTGAGTGTCAGTAAGTACAAGTGAGCCATAACGAGTGAAAATGAGTGACTGCAAGTGAGTGAGTATGAATAGGAATCAGTGTATAAAAGTGTGAGTGAGAATGAGTGATTGTTAGTTAATGAATATGTGTGAGTGACCAACGTGTTTTGCTTGCACGTTTGTCGCTAGAACTGACCTACTGAAGGCAAATGCTGACTTATAGAGACACCAGTTGTAAAATGCTGGCACTAGCATTCTTGAGGCATTTCTTAGCAGGACAGACATGTGTGATAAAATACTGGCACACTGGAGGTACTTCTTGACATAATGGACACACATGGTAAAATAAAGGTTATGACATACAAGAGGTAAGTCTTGGTAAAATGCACTATTTGATCAAAAAAAATTAAAAATATTCTCAGGGGGAAAAGCCACCTAGTAGTGGCTTGGCTTTCTAACTTCACTTAGGGGCATATTCTCAAGGACTTATCACTGAGTTAGCGGCACTTTAACGCAGCCAAAGTGGCGATAAATTTATCGCTCTATTCACAAGCTGGTGCTAACAGCCCATATCACCAGTTTTCCTGCGATAGCAGCCGCAAAAAACATCTGCACGGATGACACTGGCAACTAACGCTAATGATATGCAGAGTAGGCGTTCCTGTGCAAAAAGCTGTGACAACACCACTTCGCAACATTCTCCAGCCAGATCGGTGATAAGATCACAAAACATGCAATAAGGCACGTTAGCAGCAGAGAGTTAACACCTGCTCCTACCTGGTGTTAAGTCGGACGACTACCTGCAGAATGAAATTGAGCGCAGCCCAGAGCCACACCTGAAGAACAACAGATGCCATGGAGCTACTGATCATGCAGCTCGGACATCCAAGAGGGCCACAACATCCACCGCCACCACCCCCACCCCCAGGCCCGCCACCCCCCCGGTCCCCTCCAAGCCTCTCCCCACAGGACGACCACAGAGGCATCACAGACAAAGACAGCGGACCTTCAGAAAACGCACCAGCCTCACTGACTTAACACCAGAGGATGTCATTGCCCACTACAGGCTCAAAAGGATAACCATCCTCCGCATCCTGACCATCATTGCCCACAGGCTGACGGTACCAACACAGTGGACAACCAAAACCAACATCCCTCCGCCGACAAAGCTGCTGGCTGTGCTGCACCTGCTGGCCTCAGGTACCTTCCAACCAACAATCGCCAGAGTCGGAGGAGTCTCACAACCAGCCCTATCAAAGTCACTCACACCTGTCTTGAATGCCATCATCAGCTTGGTACCCCAGCACCTTCACTTTCCCCACACTGCGCAGGAACAGCTGGAGACCAAGCAAGGTTTCTATGCCATAGCTGGCTTCCCGCACGTGTTGGGGTAATCGACTGCACACATGTCCTACTTGTGCCCCCTGCTGGCACTGCCCACAATTACCATAACAGAAAGCACACGCATTCCATCAATGTGCAGGCACTAGTGGACCACCGGGTACTGTTCACCAATGTCGTCGCCAACTTCCCAGGCAGTGTGCATGATTCCTACATCTTCCGACAGTCCTTCATCAGCCAGCACTTTCAGGATGGCACCTATGGAAATGCACTGCTCGTTGGTAAGTACCAACAGAACACACCACACACCTCAACTCCACAATTATACAACTCACAACTGTGGGAATACACACATAACAAAATCACATACAACATGCCAACCAACATGCCCACCTACCAGACACGACAACACAAGTAACTGTGGCAACAGGGGCCAGACACGTAGACAAACCATCCACTAAGGCATAGCCCCTCTGACACAATTGCAGAATCATGATAATTGGACTGCAGCCATGCTATTCGTCATGCAGTGTCACTTGCATTGTCAGTGTGGCTCACAGACACGCAGCTTTGCTGGTTTTAACACGTTTGCATGGGTTGGTTGTGAGATTGTTGCTCTGTGGGGAGGGACCCCTTTGTGCCCATAGTGGACGGGGTCCTACTTGCTGTTTGTATGTGTGCTGTAGTGTGCCAAGGGGATCAGGGACATGATCCAGTCATTGTGGGTGTGGAGTGTGCTCTACTCACTTGTGCATGTGTGCCATTGTACCCATCTCCCCGTCCCCCCCCCCGTCCCTGGTCGGTACTCACCCTGTTGATGTTGTGGCAGGTCATGTTGAGCAGTGTCCGGATCCACAACTCCTGGCACCGTATCCCGACTGATGTCTGTGGCTACCATTTTCTCCATGTCCTCCAGCTCCTGGTGTGCTGCTGGACCCCCACCTCCAGTCTGCGTTGCTGCTTGACCCTTTCCCCGCCGCCCGCTTCCCGCTCTTTGCCGCCGCTGCGTCCCTTGCGGCCCCGCCCCCTCCCTCCCATTGGCTCCCGCTATCCGCCTCCCAGCTGCTCCTCCCTCCCTCCACCCCTTCTTAATGCAGGCCACTGCACGGCCGCGCGCAGCGGGCGTGCCGCTGGCATGCCGAAGGTGCGCCAGAGGCAAGGCTGTCTGCGCCCGTCCACGCCTGGACCGCGCCAGAACCACTGGCCCCTGACAGGCCCACCACGCACGACAGACCTTCGACGCCGCCACCCTCCTTGCACTCAACACTGGCCGCTCGACTGCCTGCTACCAAGCCACCCCAAAGTGCACTCACGGACCATTCTCCTGCCGAAACTGCTGCTTCACCAGGACCCGACCCACCGCCTCCCACACCAGCCCAGGAAACAACAACGACCTCAAGTGCATCCTACTCAACACCCGCTCCATACACAAGCACGTCATCGAACTCTGAGACCTCCTCGACTCAACAGCCCCGGACGTCGCGTTCCAGACGGAAACCTGGATGAACGCCTCCTCGGCCCCTGACATCGCCACTGCCATCCCGGACGGCTACAAAATCATCCGGAGTGACCGTACCAACAAGCCCGGAGGAGGAATCGCCATAGTCCACAGGAACACCCTGAGAGTCACGTCCAGCACCGAAGAAACTCTCAGCACCGCCGAGCACCTACACTTCCAGATCCACACCGACCCCAAGACCACCCTCAGAGGAACACTCATCTACAGACCACCGGGTCCACGCCCAGAACTCAATGAATCCATCGCCGACTTCATCAGCACGCACGCCCTCGCCACCACAGACTACATCCTCCTGGGGGACCTGAACTTCCACCTGGAGAACAACAATGACAACAACACCACCACCCTGCTCGACAACCTCTCCAACTTCGGACTGAAGCAACTAGTGAACACCCCGACTCACCACGCAGGCCACACGCTGGACCCCATCTTCTCCGCCAGCACCAACGTCACGGTCAGCCACACCACCACTCTCCACTGGACCGACTACCGATGCATCCACTTCTCCTACAAGAAACTCACCGCACACATCCAACCGCCGCAGATCCCCCGAAGATGCTGGAGCAAAGTCACCACTGACCAGCTGACCGCCGCCCTCGCCCAGGGCCCCCCGGCCAACGCCTCGGACACCAACACCGCCGCCTGAAACCTCACACAGTGGATCAGCAACTGCGCCGATACCCTCGCCCCTATCAAGAACCCTCCGAACAAGCACAACAGCAGGAGAACCACCTGGTTCACCACAGACCTCAAGGACTCTAAAAAATCCCGCCGAACTCTAGAGAAAGCCTGGCGCCAAGAACGGACTGCGGAAAACCGCGAGGCCCTTAAGACCGCCACACACAAACACCACCAGCTCATCCGCATCACCAAGAGAACGGCCTTCAGAGACCGCATAGACAACAACGCACACAACAGCAAGGAGCTCTTCAGCATCGTGAAGCAACTCTCCAGCCCAAGCTCCAACTCCAACGACATCCCCCCCTCAAAGGTCCTCTGCGACTCCCTCACGGCCTTCTTCCACCGCAAGATCGCCGACATACACGACAGCTTCGCAAACCAGACGCCTCCAAAAGCTGCAGAACCAACGCCCCCACCACCCTCCTCAGTCGCTGGACCCCCGTCAACACCGAAGACGTCACCCAGATCATGAACACCATCCACTCCGGCTCTCCATTTGACCCCTGCCCTCACCACATCTTCAACAAAGCAGACACCATCATCGCACCTCTCCTCCGAGACATCATCAACAGCTCCTTCGAATCTGCCACCTACCCTGAGAGTTGGAAACACGCTGAAATCAACGCCCTCCTTAAGAAGCCGTACAAAAGGGGGTGGTGATGGACGGAGCATCAGAACCAATCAAACACTCACACCCAGTCAACAGATCTGGGTTTGATCCATCACCGTTCTTTAGCCCACTCTGCCACCCCAGTTCAGACATGGCCATATGCAAATCAGCCTGACCCTGTGCCTCATGGGAACAGTCCAGTCCGAGCTGCCAAGCCATGCCTTCCCTGGACCGGAAACAAGCTTCCTAGGACCGGTTTCTGGCATTTCAGCCGTCTTCAGCCAGGCTTACTTGAATCCAGTGGCAAAGTGAGCAAGGGACTCACGTCTGAGCATACCCTGCCAACTTATGGCGAACAAAGCGGTACAAAAGGGGGTGGTGATGGACGGAGCATCAGAACCAATCAAACACTCACACCCAGTCAACAGATCTGGGTTTGATCCATCACCGTTATTTAGCCCACTCTGCCACCCCAGTTCAGACATGGCCATATGTAAATCAGTCTGACCCTGTGCCTCATGGGAACAGTCCAGAGCCGAGCTGCCAAGCCATGCCTTCCCTGGACCGGAAACAAGCTTCCTAGGACCGGTTTCTGGCATTTCAGCCGTCTTCAGCCAGGCTTGCTTGAATCCAGTGGCAAAGTGAGCAAGGGACTCACGTCTGAGCATACCCTGCCAACTTATGGCGAACAAAGCGGTACAAAAGGGGGTGGTGATGGACGGAGCATCAGAACCAATCAAACACTCACACCCAGTCAACAGATCTGGGTTTGATCCATCACCGTTCTTTAGCCCACTCTGCCACCCCAGTTCAGACATGGCCATATGCAAATCAGTCTGACCCTGTGCCTCATGGGAACAGTCCAGCCCGAGCTGCCAAGCCATGCCTTCCCTGGACCGGAAACAAGCTTCCTAGGACCGGTTTCTGGCATTTCAGCCGTCTTCAGCCAAGCTTGCTTGAATCCAGTGGCAAAGTGAGCAAGGGACTCACGTCTGAGCATACCCTGCCAACTTATGGCGAACAAAGCGGTACAAAAGGGGGTGGTGATGGACGGAGCATCAGAACCAATCAAACACTCACACCCAGTCAACAGATCTGGGTTTGATCCATCACCGTTCTTTAGCCCACTCTGCCACCCCAGTTCAGACATGGCCATATGCAAATCAGTCTGACCCTGTGCCTCATGGGAACAGTCCAGCCCGAGCTGCCAAGCCATGCCTTTCCTGGATCGGAAACAAGCTTCCTAGGACCGGTTTCTGGCATTTCAGCCGTCTTCAGCCAGGCTTGCTTGAATCCAGTGGCAAAGTGAGCAAGGGACTCACGTCTGAGCATACCCTGCCAACTTATGGCGAACAAAGCGGTACAAAAGGGGGTGGTGATGGACGGAGCATCAGAACCAATCAAACACTCACACCCAGTCAACAGATCTGGGTTTGATCCATCACCGTTCTTTAGCCCACTCTGCCACCCCAGTTCAGACATGGCCATATGCAAATCAGTCTGACCCTGTGCCTCATGGGAACAGTCCAGCCCGAGCTGCCAAGCCATGCCTTCCCTGGACCGGAAACAAGCTTCCTAGGACCGGTTTCTGGCATTTCAGCCGTCTTCAGCCAGGCTTGCTTGAATCCAGTGGCAAAGTGAGCAAGGGACTCACGTCTGAGCATACCCTGCCAACTTATGGTGAACAGAAGCCGACAGCAGACCCCAAGGACCTCAAGAATTTCCGGCCCATCTTCCTGCTCCCCTTCCCAGCGAAGGTCACCGAGAAAGCAGTCAACAAGCAACTGACCAACTTCCTCGAAACCAACGGCTCCCTCGTCCCGTCCCAGTCTGGCTTCCGCAGCAACCACAGCACTGAGACCGCCCTCATCGCCGCCACCGACGACATCAGAACCCTGCTCGACAACGGAGAAACCGCAGCCCTCATCCTCCTAGACCTCTCAGCTGCCTTCGACACGGTCTGCCACCACACCCTAAAAACACGTCTCCACAACACAGGGATCCAGGGAAAGGCCCTGGACTGGATCTCCTCCTTCCTCACTGGCAGAACCCAGAGAGTCCGACTACCCCCGTTCCACTCAGAGGCCATCAAGATCATCTGCGGCGTACCCCAAGGCTCATCACTCAGCCCGACGCTCTTCAACATCTACATGAGCCCCCTCGCCTACATCGTCCGTGCACACGGCCTCAACATCATCTCCTACGCCGACGACACCCAGCTGATCCTCTCCCTAACCAGACACCCAGTCACCGCCAAATCCATCTTCCTAGAAGGAATGAGGGCCGTCGCCGAATGGATGAAGATCAGCCGCCTGAAACTGAACACAGACAAGACGGAAGTCCTCATCCTTGGACCATCCTCCTCCGCCTGCAATGACTCCTGGTGGCCTGCCGCCCTGGGCACAGCACCGACACCCACCGACCACGCACGCAACCTAGGGTTCGTCCTGGACATATCGCTCACTATGACCAAGCAAGTCAAACTTCATCTCCTCTTCCTGCTTCAACACCCTCCGCATGCTACGAAAGATCTTCAAATGGATCCCCACGGAAACAAGAAGGACTGTCACCCAAGCCCTCGTCACAAGCCGGCTCGACTATGGCAACACACTCTATGCAGGGACAACGGCCAAGCTACAGAAATGACTGCAACACATGCAGAATGCCTCCTCACGCCTCATCCTGGACATCCCCCGCCACAGCCACATCACCGCCCACCTGAGATACCTGCACTGGCTCCTCGTCAACAAGAGGATCACGTTCAAGCTCCTCACCCACACACACAAGGCTCTCCACAATGCCGGACCCGAATACCTCAACAAACGCCTCTCGTTCTACGCCCCGACTCGCCAACTCCGCTCAGCCAGCCTCGCCTTCGCCACTGTACCACGCACCAGAAGAACAACAACAGCCGGCAGATCCTTCTGCTACCTTGCCGCCAAGACCTGGAACTCCCTCCCCACCCACCTCCGACTGACCCAAGACCTTCTCACCTACAGGAGACCCCTCAAGACTTGACTGTTCGAGCAGTAGCAGCACCCCCCACCCCCACCCTCAGCGCCTTGAAACCCTTGCGGGTGAGTAGTGCGCTTTATAAATGTACTGATTGATTGATTGATTGCTTTCATGTTGGTATTGAGTTTCTTCTTGGTTTTGCCCTTCACATCATTCCAGCACCTCTTGGCCTCTTCCATTGCCCTCCTCAACGCTGCAACTGCATTCACATGGTCCAAGATAATCTGCCATATTTGAGTCTTTGTTGCCAATGACACGTTGGAGGTGACGAACAGTTGTTGGTAGTGTTTTATCACCTCCGAAACGATTATCCTGTTTTCCTGCAGACTGAACCGCATCTTACTCTTCCTCTACTCCTTGGCCTTCCCCGAGGTTCCTTGCTGATGGTCTGTGGGGCTTGTGGGGTTCACGTTGTCCTCTGCACTAGGTCCGGGTGCATCTATGGTGCTACGCAGTTTATTCTTTTTTAGCCTTTTTTTGTTCTGCTTTTATAGTGCATTTTCCCGCATTACGCATGGAAATTGCAGGCCTGTTGCTGGTTATGGCAGATTTTTTTATCGCGATTGGCCACATTGCAACTTTTTTTGCGTTCGTGATTTGCGTTTTTCCGGCGTCGCGTTAATTTTAACGCAGTCATTTGACGTGTTATCGTGAGACTATCGCATGGTACTGCCGTGTTGAGAATACAACGTTGAAACGGCATTATTTTCCCGCGATAGACTGCGATATGCAAAGTTGCGTTAAGCTAATTTTGCTATAATGATCACTCGTTCTTGAGAATATCCCCCTTAATATTTTGTGACCAGAGATTGGTCACAAAACATTAATACATAGCATTCTGATTCAGTATTTGGAAGGGTATTTGGTAGCAAATGCAAATTGCAATTCGGCCAGAAGTTACCGATTCACAATTTGCCTTTTGTACATTGTAAAACCTTTTTTGCGATCTCAAACGGCCCAATTCTGCAAATCATGCTAATTATGGCCACAAAAATCTATGTACATCTGTCCCTAGATCCCCCACTGTAACAAGCGTAGGAAAGGGCCATGATATTTTGGGAATACTCACAAAATCGCAGATTGTGGCTGTTCACTTTGCGGGATATTCCTACTTTGAAATGCCCACTCCCCACATCTGGGAGCAGATTTACTCAAATGCAATACTCGACTACACTGATGTAATATTATATATACTCATTTTGTGAGTGGGATTTCAGGTTTTTTAATACAACATGTTTTTATACTTCTAAGTCATTCCCTTTTTGCACTAAACTGGCAATGGGAAAGTAAATTGTTAATATGTGGAAGAATTGTGGTTATAGGTCTGGTGACCTAACAACAATATCACAGGTACCAAACGGATTTTATCTTAGAAGCCTAAAAAATGTAGGGGGCAGCGACATTAGTGAATACCCAAAAGCGACAATCTGGCAACTATTCTGCACTCTTATAATAGTAGATGTGAGTACAGTATCCTTTCATTCGAGCAGAGTAAATAAATACAATGTGGTACAATAGTGTTTGTGTAATGCATAACATAAGTAGGGAGCGCGCCCAGTTTTGTGAATAGTGACTGCCTATGAGAAATATTTTGATCATTCATCTAAAATTAAATTGAAGAGGTTTGAAAAGCACTGTAGCCGGCTACGCTATTATTCCATATATATGCACCAGTAAAAATCGAATATTATATGCCTCTACGATTAATTTTACTGCGTGCTCTGCAGTTCCTTCACTTCACTTTTTCATATATTGTTTTTTGCTTTTTCAACAGCGCCTTGTTAAAAGTTAAATTATTCTAAAAAAAAAGAAATCATGAAAATTTCCGTTGCAGGATCTCACCTGCCTAAACCTCTTTCATTTTAAGAGTCCATTTTACTCACTTTCTATCGAATTTGACCTTCCTAAACCATCAGACTAAACCTTCTTAAGTGCCCAAGTGGAACAGGAAAAGCCAGTTAAAAGATATAGCATTGGCCATATCGATTCATAATCTCATCACTTTTAAGTGAGAGCACTAGACATAAGGACACGGAATAGAATTAAAGGACAATGTATTACCTCTTGAAAAATGCTGATCAATACAAATCATCCTTGATAGTATTCCAAGTTCAGTCCATCAGTGTATTATGAGATTCTGAACCAAAAGTTAATTCTCAAGGTGTTTCAATCTCTTACTATGTCATTACCCAAGTAAATCAGGCCCTTTGTTATAAAAAAATTTGACAGCTGTTTGCAGAAATATGTTTGTATTTACACTTAATGTACCTGTCTACTTCAGAGTGTATGGTTTTAGAGAAATGTCATTTATGAAAGCCAGGATATGGATATTTCATTGGTTCTAATTGACTGTATGAATGCTTGAATGTCACTCGTTATATGAACGATGAGATTGAAATAGCAACTATAGATTGATGTCTATGTTTCTAACCAGAGGAAATACAATCAGGTGGACGTGGACTACGCATTGACTTTCAAAGTTCAAGGGCCGTATTATACACGTGCCCCGGGGCCTCAATGGGTGTTTGCGCCTGCTTTGCTTACTCCCGGGACACGTTGGTATTACAGAAGGAGCCTCTGACCGTTTTGCGGCCGCTTTTGTAAAACCGATAGCGCAGGTGTATATAAGGTAAAAACACCGCCAGGAGGTGCACTGACAGTACACCACCTAAAGGTGATGCATTGTCAGTGCGCCCCATGATGGCAGCCCTCTGTAGGGGGGAAAGGTGGTCCCATGGACCCTCCAGACATCCCCTTGCCGATGGGTGCAGTCACTCACTGCACCTGCATGCAAGGGGATCTCTATTCTCCCTTCAAAGTGCAGGTGGGTTACAGCCTGCACTGTGAAAACACAGAGTTGCTTCAAAGCAGTGCTCCGTTTTTCAAAGGAATGCACTGCCCCCAGGGCAGCACGAGTTCACGGCTGCCCTGGGGGCACCACATTCACCATAATGCACCACATATTCATTGTTTGTGCCGGGTGCACCATTTAAAAGGTGAGCCCTGGGCAAATAATTAAAATGTGCCATGTGCATAATACAGGCCTAGGTGTCAATCCGAAAATATACTACCACAAATCTTCTTGAGCGTTTTGTAAAGTGGTACAGGTTGCTTTCATTAGGTTGCAGAATTGTGACCCAAGAAAAGAATTGCAGAGTGGATTTGTAATCTTACCATAGTCTCACCATGCACAAATTTTGAAACTCAAAATGCAATAATGCTAACATATAGGTAATATTAAATGACAAAAATATCACGATTACTTTTGAAACAAAGGTCCTGTGACAGGCTAATTAGTTTTAAGGCACTCCACCGGGACTTGTTCATTGTGCAATATAATGTAATCATGCAAGCAAACAGAAGCAAAAGAAAAGAAAAAACTTGTAATCTCCACAGCAAACGTTCATTTGTGACAATAGGATAAAAAAAGGAACTGATCTGCGGTCCGTTGACTCATAGTATGAGTTTGTGTTGACTAGTGTATACCACCTTTCTTGCAATCCTGGGTAACCAGTTCTGGCATCCCAAAGAAGAATTCGGTCCAAGGAAGCCTTTACCAGGTTTCAGTAATTAGTGACGCCAGCTCAACTCCTTTCTCCATCTTCTTACAGCCAAGCAAGTGATTCCTTGTGTCTCTCTGGCTGTTGATGATATTCATTCCCACAACTAAGCAAGGGCTTTTTCTGACCCTTAGGTATGTTGGCTAGTCACGGTTTTGCTGTTTCCAACAGATAACAGAGAAGATGCTTCTTTATTGACTCTATTGTCCACTGGACAGCAACCAGTCTCAGCTCTTTGATGCCCCGGAACTCAATGAGCCATGATCACTGCCCCTCATAAGATATTCCTCATACCACATGCAGTTTTGTAGCTGTCAAACCAGTGCCTCAATTATTGAGCTTTGGCTGATCACAGATTTTACCCAAGATTTCTCATAGTACTTTCTGCACACTGTACAGAATCAAAACAGAATCAACTATGATGGTAATGTCAATGTTAGTATGTACAGGGAGGCTTAGATTTATTATTCACAATCCACATCTACTTCACTTCAAGATACAGGGCAAGTTGATATTGTTCCAGTTTGATATTTAACATCTATATTGTGATTGCCGCAAGTCAGCTGGCCCATTGCTGAATCTCAGTACCTGATTTGAGCCCAGACCTAGCCTGATCAGCCCAGATCAATGAAGGCAGTCCTTGTATTACACTGGGTAGTTGTAGCACATGCTATTTACAAGAAACAGCACAATCTGGTGTTAAGCGCTAAATAGAAAAGAGAGTTCTTGCCATTAGGTTTTGGAAAGATCACGCTTCATTTTCCATCTCTAGGCTACACCTGCAAAGGATATGCCTACTCATCTACTGGAGGGCACTGTAGTTTAAATTTTCTATCTGTTTTTCTTCCTGAGAAGATCTTAAAAGCAAGGTTTATTCCATATTTTAGTCAATTATTGTTCATTCATCAGTGATCTTGGATTTAATAGTTTGGGAGCTGATCAGTACTTCAATAAGATCATCAAGACAACAGCTCAGGGATACTAAGCAAGTTCCATTTCCTCTCCTCAGTTGTTCAGACACCTTATGGTGTATTCGCTTCCACATTTAGATAATCCATAGGTACTTATTGCAAGGATTAGACTATATCTATTGTTTGATGCCCAAGTGTCAACATCAAGGTTCATCTATAAGGTAGCAAACATGGTTTTGATTGGAGATATTATTTTTTCATTTAAGATTAAATAGGCAAGGATCATAGAAAGGCATTTGAGAAGCTTTTAGAAACAGTGGTACTCCTCACAAAAATGTGTAAATAGGCTTGAATTTTATTAACTAATGGGTTCTCGGGAGATCATCCAGTTAATTCTGAGAGTTCAGTACCTCATTAACAAAACCAGCATGGCACCCTCTTTCTTACTGAGCTACACTAATGGGTGTGCACATGTAATGAGCTAGAGAAGGTAGCTCTGATGCCCTGCATTTTATTAGAGAGGCAGAAGTGAACGGGGTGCTAAGAAGGCAACATGGATACCAGCCTGGATTATCTCAACTTTAAGACCCAGCTTCCAGAGTAAGTTTCCTTAATGAATAATTTTTGTATTGTACATGATGTTTCCAAGGAGTCTGTGCTAGACAGTATGAACTTTGAAGAAACATCTTAGTGACAGTTGTTTCCAAGCACAATAAGTTTCAATGTTAGGCCAACCAAGTCCTCTCTCCCCCTTGCTACCAATCAGCAGATTGATGATGGCATAGGCCTTTTGCCATTCCATATGAAGTTTTAACATTCGGATTAAACATCTGCATTGCTTGAAACATATACAACAGTTTTGGGTGAATGTTCGATTTTAATGAAGCTATTCTACCCATTCAAGCTATAAAGAGGAGGTGCCCTCAATGAAGATCCCCTTTGGTTTCCCTAAGGATATGTGGATACTTGGCTTTATATGATCTCTGAATGACTGGTATAATAAACATCCACAAATAATTTATTTTATTTTTATTCAATCTGAGGTTGCAGAGCTCTTTCAGCCTTACCCGGATTCTAAGATACAACCATCTACCCATTATTTCAGATTTGTCAAGATTTATTTTCAAACCTAAAATCGATCCTTGTGCTTCCAAGATCAAGATCAACATCTTTTAAAAATTCTCCTCCACACCCATCCCGGGGTATGAAGTCTTGCATTTAAAATCAAACTCTCCCATTCATATATCGCCCACCAGGAGGACCTTCCCAATTCTTGCAGACACTGCCCAACATAGTGGCAGAACAAAGCATGCAAAAGCACACTTTATAGTACTGGTAGTATTAAACCTACACTTCGAAAATGCGAAGTGCACCACTGTAAACAACCTAATTAAGCATCTCAAGACTACTCAGCTCACCTAAAGAGTGACATTGCCTTCACAGAAATAAAGGGCATCTTCTCGAACCCATTTTTTCAAACATACCTGACCTAAGACCAGAACCTCCTCCTCTTCCTGTGTGCTGGTCGGACCACAATTTGATCCCTTCCCATCCTAAAATAGAACAAATCAAATATTCATGCACTCCGCAGTCTAGGCCCTGTCGAAGCTGGGCAAAAATGTATGCTGGAAATTGGGAATCTACCCTATCCAGCTTAGTCCCTATTATGAGCTAACAGATAGCCGAAATACACACTACATTTGAACATTGGATTGAGAACTCACTAGAACAGCTAATTCCTCAGAGAGTGCAGAAGAGCTGCTGTACTCAAGCATGTGCCCCATGGTTGGCAGAAGAAATCTTAATCCTGAAAACGGAATGGAAAAAGAATGAAAGCAAGAAGCTCAAACAAATATTAAGACACTACCAGTAAAAAACGCTTATAAGAGCATGGTAAAAAAAAACATTTTGCCATAAGGTGTACTACTAAGTACAGGGGAAAGATCTTGCAAAGGCCTCGTGTAACAACTGTAGAAAGTTGGGACACTTAACTGGAGATGCTACTTGTCCGAACAAGAAGCCCCCTAGTCCTACTACAGCTACTCCTGGTGTAGCCAGTCTCCAGATGGGATCAACAGTGTGCCAATAGCAAATCAGGTTGCACATTGAAGCAGTTCTAGTTTCAGAAGGGGAAGTTGAGTTTGACACTATTGCTGTGTGGCCACCCAATCTAAAGAAATATTTGCAATACCCTTGGATTAATGGAACTAGGATAGAAGCTCTGAGGGATACAGGTGCCAGTGTCACTATGGTGTCACTACTGGTTTCCCCTGAGCAATACTTGATTGAGAGAACTTACACAGTCACCAATCCTGACAGTGTTACCACTAACCATGCAATGGCTATGGTGACATTAGACTGGGGGGGAGGGTTACTGGCCTGAAACAGGTAGTAGTCTCTCCAAAGCTACCAGCTGCATGTCTGCTTGGCAATTACCTGGAAACCTCAGCATGGGCTGAGGTAGAATTGAAAACCCATGCAGCAATGCTGGATATCCCTGAGATGGTGTGTGTAAAAATAAGAGCACAGAGCAGAAAACAGGGTGAAAAAGAAGTGTTGGAGCCTGAAAGTATGGCCCAACCTTCCAAGAGGAAAGGTAAGAAGACTGGGAAACCAGCTTCTGTATAGCAAAATGATCAGGGCCACTCTTCTCAGGGAGAGGACTTGGACACCCCAGAGAGAACTGAGCACATGGTGCTTGACCCTTACGAGGTTGAACTCTTAGGGCCCGATTCACAGAACTAACTTAAGACAAAATCCTAAACTTACTATTTTTGGTATTCACAGAAGTTAGGATTTTGTCTTAAGTTTGTCTTAAGACAGACTTAAGACAGTCTTAAGACAGACTTAAGACAGACTTAAGACAGACTTAAGACAGACTTAAGACAGACTTAAGACAGACTTAAGTTTGGATTTTGTCTTATGTTTGTCTTAAGTCTGTCTTAAGTCTGTCTTAAGTCTGTCTTAAGTCTGTCTTAAGTCTGTCTTAAGTTTGTCTTAAGTCTGTCTCAAGTCTGTCTCAAGTCTGTCTTAAGACTGTCTTAAGTCTGTCTTAAGTTTGTCTTAGGACAAACTTAAGACAAAATCCTAACTTCTGTGAATACCAAAAGTAGTAAGTTTAGGATTTCGTCTTAAGTTAGTTCTGTGAATCGGCCCCATAGGCCCAGGGGGAACATCTGGGGAAGAGCTGTGCCTTGGAAAGAAGGACTGTCCAATTCTTGAAGGCCTGAGGCAGCAAGCAGCTACCCAGGAAAAAGGTGATGTCAGTGGTACCCACAGAGTTTATTGGGAGGAGGGACTACTGTATACTGAGGTCAAAGACCCCCAACCCTGGAGCCACTAGGAGAGTGGTAGTGCCTCAGAAGTACAGGGAGTTCTTACTTTAACTTTAGCTCATGTCATCCCCTTAGCTGGATATCTGGGCCAATCCAAAACCCCAAAAAGGCTTGTTAGCCTCTTTTACAGGACCCAGATGTCTCAGAAAGTAAAGGAGTTTGTCAGCTCCTGTGTCACCTGTCAAGCCAGTGGCAAAACAGGTGGACACCCAAAGGCCCCCTTGATACCACTGCATGTGATTGTGGTTCCCTTTGAAAAGGTAGGTGTGGACATAGTGGGTCCACTTGAGCCTCCCACAGCATCAGGAAACAAATGTATTCTAGTGGTAGTGGATCATGTCACTAGGTATCCTGAGGCAATTTCCCTTAGAGCGACTTCTGTTCAGGAAACTTACCTGCATCTCCTCGTAGTGCTCTCCTCTGGGGTCTGTGTCTGCTGCTCGTCTCCCTCCTGCCGCCGCCACTCCAAAGCGGCCGCCGTTAGGAGGGGGACTTCATCCACCAGCATCCTGTGCGGCGGAAGAGGAAGCCGCCTCTAACAATCTCGCGCCTGGAGGCGCATAAAAGATCTGCTGGCGACCGCCTCGCGAGAACCGCGCGCGGGCCGCGCCCGGGCAAAGCTCGGGCCAAGGGCGGGCCCGTTTAAGCCCGTTAAAGACCGGGTAAGACTGGACTGGGCCACCCCATTGACATTTACATCTTGATGTGGTATTGCAGCTATTCAACCTAGACACATACAGCCCGAAATCCCTCTGGCAAATTGCCAACTGCTCAACCTAAACTGTGTGAAGGTCCTATATATTAGTACATGTCTGACAGGATGACGAGGGGTTCTAGGAGCAAAAACGCTCAGGGGGTACCGCGTACATCTGGCCCGATTGACCAATATATAACTAGGGCAAATGAAGCCATTCATCAAAGTATGTCACTCTTGGAGCGAAGAGTTTCGCAAGATCTAGCACTAGCAAGACGCTCCTCGTTAGGCCCTATGGCTTTAGCTAAGACACCTATAAGCTCAAACACCATCAGGCCTCTCATTGAAGTCCAGGTCGAAACACACGGTGTACCTAATACGGTTGATCTGTCGGCTTCCTTAGCCCTCTCAGATATGCACTCAAGCAAAGATCTTGAGAGGACGCCTAACCTGTTTTCAAGTCCAAGGCAGGAGGGGCTCAGTCCAAATCACCCAAGGGGGGAAAGGGAGGGTGCCATCCCCAAACGGAAGAAGCCTAGGGATTCGAAAAAATGTAACTCCAAAGTCCCGAATAAAACTCTGATTACCCAGGCGTCAAGGAAAAACAAAAGCAATCCTGTCCAGAGTGCCCTATATAAAACAGCCATTGATACAGCAGTCCCTCTTACGATTCCACCGGCCCCTAGTGATCCAAGCAGTTTGGGCATGGGTTGCAAAGTTTGTGAGGCTAATAACCAACTTTTAAGTATACTAGGTGAACTCTTTAGAGAATATGTGCAACCTATTGTACTTTCTCTTTCTAATATCGAAAAGCACCTACTCTCCATGAACTTATCTCTGAATGCACTCAAGAGCGATGGTTCGGCCAACCATCAGGAGTTGCGGGCTACTCCCTCGACCTTGAGGATGGAGCGGGTAGTGGCGAGCGCTCCCCCGGTTGATTTAAATTCGCCATCAAAATCTTTGCCAGCTGCATCTAGGAAAGCTGGTGAACCCTCCAAACCCCCTACCTCTGGTGTAATTTTAGAAAACACGCTACCTAAATGCCTGGGGTTAGTACACCAAAATACCTTAGCAAAAACACCGGGCCAGTTCACCAAAATAATTTACCTAAACCCACGGGGACAGTAGATCAAAATGACAAATTCAGGGGTGAGTTTGGTCATCCTATACACTTACCTCCAGAAAGCGACCCATATGTTGTGATTATGACTGGTGTTCCTGAGTTAAGGCCACATAAAGAAGAACCAACGTGGTCCTTAAAAAATAAGGTACAGCATTGGCTCAATGTTAATAGACCACTCCCTCACTCTTGTAGTAGCAGGATCCTTATGGTGCGTAGGGTTCCTTGGATAGGTAGTGAGAAGAAAAAGATTCAGGGAGATTGTATTATTGTCAATTTTGATAATTCTCGAACGGCTGACTATATCTGCCGTTGTAATACATGGCCCAAAATTGACGGAATAAAGGTGAGGAGACTCTCTTCCTTTTATCCACCTATAAATTGTTGTGACGACACTCCCGATAGGGGTACGTCTGAAGTAAGACCTTGGAACAATAGAAGGGAGAGGGAGGCCTGGCCAGGCTTTGAGGGTAGAGATACAGCTCTTTCTGAAGGTTGGAGTGGCATACCACTTGCTAACAGATTCAGCTGCTTAGAAGAAGTAGACTGACCATTATTGGGTTCTGGATCTGTCCCTGAGAACAATGAATGCACTAGCCCCAACCCAGTTCAACTCGTAGACTGCTTTCTACCCAAAAATGGCTTATCTCCTATCCAGCCTATACCCTCCCTTAACCCTACTCCTCAAGAAGCTCCGCAGACCCCCTCTCACTGCCTACGTTCTACCCTTGTATTAGGGTCTGGGAAGGCACCACTTGTGCCCTGCAACGAGCCTGTGAGCCATGATGTTTTTCTGCCGCGACCTGAATGCCCCAGTATTCTAAAAAAAAACACTCGCATTAAACAGGGCGATACTATAAAGATCCTAAGCTGGAATGTAGCTGGCATCCACAGGAAACTTCAACTGCCTGAGTGGAATGCCCTAGTAGAGGCACATACGATTTGCCTATTCCAAGAGACTTGGAGCCTGGAACCCGTGTATCGGGTAGGTTATATTACCCACTTTGTTCCAGCAGTACCCCCAAGAAATGGGTCAGGTCGTCCCTCGGGAGGCCTACTCATCTGGGTAAGCATTGCCTTAAATCTTCAGATTGAGTCAAAGCTAATCAATTCTCCAGATATCTTAAAAATTTCTTTGAGAGGCTCCCAAAGAGGACCCATCCTTGACCTATATAATGTATATGCCAGAGGTACTAAATATGGCTCTTCATCCCCGACAGTATCTATCCTTGAAATGGCGCTGAATGAAAATTTAGCTGGATCCCACGTTTTGGTTGCGGGTGATTTCAACTGCACCTATGAGCCCCTTATACAGGACGACATCTATGACCCAAGTGAGGATGATGATAGATGGGGCATCCCGATTTTAACCATCCCTCCGATTAAAAAATGGTCCAAAACTGCTATTCAGCTCAATGCCCTAACGCTGGAATTCGGGCTAAGAGCAGCTAATGGCCGCACGCGTTCTGATCCTTTGGGTGCGGCCACGTTTAACAGAGTCAACCATACCTCTAGGATCGATTACATCATGCTAGATTTCCCTCTCTGGAGTTTTGTTCAGGACATGGTAGTCCTGCCCACAGTTGAAAGCGATCATAACTCGCTTTCATTGTCCCTCAGGAATCCATGGCCTCACGAAAAGACCATAAAATCCCTTAACCCAGCCCACAAAATTTCTGTATCCTCGTGTGGGAAACGCCTAAAATGGAACATGGTTGCGAAGGATGAAGCTAAATTAAATACAATCAATACAGTACTCACAGACGCACAGTTGAAATTGGAACTGGATAGCTCAGACAAGGGTGAGCTAAATCCCGGTCGGTTTACCCCTATTTTTGAGGAGACCATCAAGTCTATTGGGAATGTATTCCTAAAAATGAATCAAGTGGGCAAAAAAGCGGCAATTGGGCTTCCTAAGGGAAAGCATGATTGGTACACACCTGCTTGTAGGCACGCCAAATTGCTTTTGATTAAGGCTGTCAAAAGCAAAACACAAGGAGCTATTCAGGGAGCTAGGCTAAATTACAAGAAAACCCTGGCTAGTGCTAAAAAGGAGTGGGAAATCGAACATTGGCGCTCTCTAAAAGAGGCAAGTTTGGGGAAAGATTCAAGGCGTTTTGGGACATAATTAGAGCCAAAAATAGACCTGACACTGACTTCATTACATGCAATATCACCAGCCAAGTTTGGGTCAACCACTTCTCTAAATTATATGCCAGTCAATCAGGTGCTACCTCTAATGCCCTCTCCATGGTCATTTCTAATGAAAAACATATAAGGGAGGTGGCACCAGCAACTCCGGATTTGCCAACAAGGAGTGATGATCTAGCAACTGGAATGCTATGTACAGCTTTGCCATTAAACAACAGGGTGGCAGACTCCATTTTCTCGATTAAAGAAGTGGAGTATGCAATTACTACCATCAGGCCCCAAAAAGCAGCTGGCCCTGACGGCTTACCCGGGGATGTGCTGCGAGCAGACATCCCGAAATGGGGTAAATTTATTAACTGCCTGCTTAATGCTATTAGCGGGGGAGCGCCAATCCCGGCATCCTGGAAAGGGGCAGAGGTCGTCCCCATTTTTAAAAAGGGGGCCAGGGACGACCCATCAAATTACAGACCCATAAGCCTGCTAGATATAACGCAAAAGGTGGTCGGGAAGGTGTTGTTGGTCAGACTATTACAATGGATCGACGAAAACGGCATCCTTTCCGACTACCAGGCAGGCTTCAGAGCAGGCACCGGCACAATCGAGCAAGCGTTCAGATTGTTGCTTGTGTATTGGAAGGTGGTGGTCTTGGGCAAAGGCAGTCTTTACCTCGCCTTTATCGACCTGAAGACTGCCTTTGACCTAGTACCTAGGGAGGCTCTTTGGAAAGTCCTTGCTGGCATGGGGGTGCCCAACTACTTACTCCTGCTAATGGTAAGGCTGCATGTAAACACTTTTGCCCAGGTTAGGTGGGGGAGAAATGGTGAGAAAACTAACAGAATTCCGGTAGAGAGAGGGGTACGCCAGGGATGTGTTCTAGCTCCCACCCTTTTCTCTTTATATATTAACGGTGTAGTTGAGCATCTATTGAAAGACCCCTCAGATGAACCATCCCTGGCGGGGGAACGTATCCCCACCCTCCTCTTCGCGGATGATACACTCTTGCTCTCCAAAACCCCAATGGGCCTCCAAAAACTCTTAAATAATTTCCAGCTCTTTTGTACAGAGCGGGGCCTGGTAATCAATAGAGACAAAACAAAGTATCTTGTGTTGAATCCCCCTAAAAAATCTATACGCCCCCCGAAATTGAATGACAACCTCTGGGGAGGGTGGATGTGTTTGATTACTTAGGGATTCGTTTATCCCATAATATGCAGTGGGGCCCCCATCTATGCAAGATGCTGTTATCTCACAAAAGAGTTACAGGGGCTCTTGTGAAGGAGCAGCGCTCCTGTGCTATAAGACCTATAGCCCCCGTTATTGATATTTATGCAGCAAGAGGAGTTAGCTCTGCCCTTTATGGAGCCGAGCTTTGGGGCTCTTGTGATATTGGTGACTTGTCAAGAGCAGAGAGGAAGTTCTTTAGGGTCATTATGTCACTTCCCCAAGGTACCCCCACGATTCCATTAATGCTCGATCTTGGTTGTCGCCCCATCGGTGATTTGGCGAAATTTCGCCCTCTATTGTTATGGGCCCGTTTGTGGCGGGTCCCGGAATTAGCCAAATATGCCAAAGGTCTCTCAGAAATCATGTCACTTCCAGGTTGGCATAGGATAAAATGGTTGTGTGACATGAAAACCCTTTTGTATAATCTGGGGCTTAAAGCAGCATGGGAAAATAGATCTTCCCCTCCGAAAGCCACGCTTAAGCTCTTATATTGGAACTGGATTGCGACCCAACGGATCACGAACACGTCATTGGGGAGACTTACAGAGGACTTCCTGAATTTTAAGGATCATCCAATCCGGGAACTATATCTCGATATCATCGAGAGCCCTTTTGACAGAGCTTTGTATTTTAAGTTTAGGACCGGGACTCTCCTACTCTATAGTTTTACATCACGATGGAATTCCTTTCCTCAGACCTCTGATCTTTGCCCCTTTTGCACATCCAGACGTGAGTCTGTGGCTCACTTTTTATTTGAATGCCATGAGTACGCCCTCCCAAGGAAAAGATGGCTTAAGCAACTGTGCCGCTCCCTGGGAACTAGACACCATATTGTGGCACTCCGCATTTTAATGTCAGACGCGCGCCCATTGTACGTTTGTGCCCTTGCAAAATTCTTATCTTGGGCATGGCGTATTAGAAGTAAAAGGCTCAAGGAAATTGTTTAATTCACTCTTAACAATTATTTATGACCTGTTTTGCTCTTTATTGTAAAAATAGGTTTTTTCTTTTTAAATGAAATTAACTTATTCCATTTTTAACTGTTATGCTTTTATGATATGTTTTTATCGAAATAAAGCCTTTGACTTGACTGACTGACTATAGCTCCTGCAGTAGCCAAGGCCCTCATTGGTGTCTTCACCAGGGTAGGGTTTCCTAAGGAGGTGGTCTCAGACAGAGGTTACAAATTCATGTCTGCTTACCTTAAACATGTGTGGAAAGAGTGTGGAGTGCAGTACAAGTTTACTACACCCTATCACCCACAAACCAGTGGCCTTGTTGAGTGATTCAACAAGACATTGAAAGGCATGAATATGGGGCTCCCTGAAAAACTCAAAAGGAGATGGGATGTCCTCTTACCATGCTTGCTTTTTGCTTATAGAGAGGTGTCACAGAAGATAGTAGGGTTTTCCCCCTTTGAACTTCTGTTTGGCCTTCCTGTGAGGGGGCCACTCTGTCTTGTAAAAGAGGGTTGTGAGAAGCCTCTTCAAGAACCCAAACAAGATATTGTGGACTATGTGCTTGGCCTAAGGTCCAGAATGGCTGAAGACATGGAAAAAGCATCCATGAATCTTGAAGTCAGCCAGGAGCTTCAGAAGCACCAAAAGGCTGCACTGGTAGAATTTCAACCAGGGCAAAAGGTGTGGATTTTGGAGCCAGTGGCACCAAGGGCTTTCCAGGACAGATAGAGTGGCCCCTACCCCATCTTGGAAAAGAAAAGTGTGGTCACCTACTTGGTTGACCTGGGCACAAGCAGGACACCCAAAAGGGTGATCCATGTGAACCGCCTTAAGCTTTTCCATGACAGGGCTGACATCACCATGCTGATGCTGACTGATGAAGATCAGGAGACAGAGAGTGAACCTCTCCCTGACAACCTCTCAATCAGCCCAAAAGATGGGTCAATGGATGTAGTTGTCTTTTCAGACACCCTCACTGCCCAACAGCAGACTGATTGCAAGCAAGTCTTGCAACAGTTTACAAAGCTCTTTTCCCCCCCTAGTCAGACAAACTGGTGTACCCATGATGTGGACTCTGGTGACAGTTCACATATCAAAACAAAATCTATCAACAGTCTGATCAAGTCAAGGAAAGCATCACAGCTGAATTCAGCAAGATGCTGGAATTAGGGGTTATTGAACCCTCTGAGAGCCCTTGGGCCAGCTCAGTGGTTCTAGTCCCCAAACCTCATCCACAGGGTGGAAAGAGAGAAATTAGGTTCTATGTGGACAATAGAGGGCTCAACTCTGTCACCAAGACAGATGCTCACCCTCTCCCAAGAGCAAATGAGTTGATGTTGATAGATAAATTGGGTGATACCAAATTTCTAAGCACCTTTGTCTTGACTGCACGGTACTGGCAAATTGGCATGGCCCCAAGAGCAAAAGTAAAGAGCATTCTCCATACCTGATGGGCATTATCAGTTTACTGTTATACCCTTTGGTTTAAATAATGCCCCTGCCACCTTCCAAACATTGGTGAATCAAGTCATTGATGGATTGGAATCCTTTAGTGTAGCTTATCTAGATGATATTGCTGTCTTTAGTTTCGCCTGGCAGGATCACCGGATCCACCTTGGGAAGGTTTTGAATGCCCTACAAACTGCAGGCCTAACTATCAAGGCATCCAAATGCTAGATAGGGCATGGCACTGTGGTGTACTTGAGCCACCTTTGTTGGTGGAGGCCAATTGCAACCATTAGGATATGTGACGTTTCAACTCATGCCATTTTAACACCAAACTTTACCCCGACTTTCTGTCGGGAGAGCGCTGGAAGTTGGAATAGATTAATTTTCTATTCCAACTCCAGTGTGTGCAACAGTAGGGAAGGTGTTGGAGTAAAATCCAACACCTTCTACCCACTGCTGCACACTTTTTTCGTTGCAACGGCATGCGATGTAACTGCATGCGTTGTAATGGTTGCGTTGTAAAGGCTGCTTCCTAACCCTTACAGCCCAAGATACAGTTTATCCTGGGCTGGGCAGCTCCAACAACCCATTTCTTGGCTTGACTGGGTACTACAGGAGGTTTGTGAAAGGATATGAGTCCATTGTGGCTCCCCTCACAGAATTTACCTTCAAGAAGATGCCCAAAAAAGGTAAACTGGACAGTTAGCTGTCAAAAGGCTTTTGGCACCCTGAAAGAGGCAACGTGCTCAGCACCAATTCTCAAAGCTCCAGACTATGCCAAGTAGTTCATTGTGCAGACTGATTCCTCTGAACTAGGGATAGGAGCAGTCCTATCCCAGAGCAATGATGAAGGCCAAGACCACCCTGTTGCCTTTATAAGCAGAAGGGTTCTCCCCAGGGAGCAGAGTTGGAGTGCCATTGAGAGGGGGGCCTTTGCTGTGGTTTGGTCCCTGAAGAAGCTGAGACCATACTTGTTTGGTACTCACTTCATAGTTCAAACTAATCACAGACCACTCAGATGGCTAATTCAGATGAAAGGTGAAAATTCTAAACCGTTCAGGTGGTCCATCTCCCTACAGGGAATGGACTTTATAGTGGAACACAGACCTAGGACTGCCCATGCCAAATCCAGATGGACTTTCCAGGTTCTTCTACTTAGGAAATGAAGACTCTTTAGGGAAAGGTTAGTCTCAACCTCTTTCTTTTGGGGCGGGGGGTGTGTGAGAATGTGCCCTCTTTCTGCATTGTTGCCCCCACTTTTTGCTGAACTGCTGATGTGCTTTGACTGAGTGTGCCATGGGCTCCTGTCAATCAGGTACGCAGGGCCTATGTTCTTTCCCTAAAACTGCATTGAAAACAAAACCCAAATGGCATCTCTGACCACAGGTCAGCCCCTGGTACATGGTACCATAGGTACCCAGGGCACTGTGAACAGGGAAGACCTCTAAGGGTTGCAGCACTCATTGTGCCACCTTTAGAGGCCCTGTACCTTTACACTCAAACACTGCCTTTGCACGCTGCATGTTTTGGTGCAGAACAAAGTGAAGAGTCAACATGGCACACAAACCTGTGTACCATGCCTACAACCCACTGCCCTGGCATAGATCAGTCACACCTCTAGCTGGGTGCACTATACCAGTGGTGAGGGTACAGGTGCATAAGCCCTGTACCCCTACAGTGACTAAGTCCATTCTTAGACATTGTAAGTGTAGTGCTGCCATTAAGAGTATATGGTGCTGGTAGTCTGTCATTACGAACTCCACAGTTCCATAATGGCTGCACTGAAAACTGAGAAGCTTGGTATCAAACGTCTCAGCACATTGAACAAACACTGATTCCAGTGTGGGATTTAATGAAAAATGCACACAGAGGGCATCTTAGAGAAGCCCCCTGAAAAACAACCTACCACTAGTGTCCAGGCTGAGTGGCTGCTTTCAGCTGCCACCACCAGACAGGTTTCTGGACCCCTTGGTCAAGAGCCTGCTGCTCTCGGGGGCCTGAAACAATGCACATCCTGGGACGAGGTGTCAAGCCTCCCCCCCAAGATGGGCAGGGTGCACGAAGGGGAAGCTTCAAAGGCTTGCCGCCTTTGTGAGCTTCCCCAGGCCACTTGCTGCTTTCAGCAACTTTTCCCCACTGGTTCTGACCCCCACTTTGGGCGGAAGAACCGGCAGGAACAACAAGTGAGGAAGAGAGGTGTGCCCACTTCTGCCAACTCCACCCCTCAGGAAGGGGAGGCGAGGTGTAACACAACTCTCAGTCCCCACCATCTTGCAGATGGGGGACCCAGCCAACCAGGGAAAGGCGTATGCCCCCTCCCACTGGAGGGTGGAATAATAGGGGGTGTACCCACCCTAGGGAAGTGACCCATTGGTCCCAACCTTTTTACCTACCTTTAACTCCCCTAAATCTAGTATTTAGGGGCACCCCTGATCCTTGCTTTCTCAGACAAGAAACCAAAAAAAGAAAAGAAGAGGAAGGACCGAACAGCCGTGCTGAAGCTAACAAGAGGAGGACGCCCACTGAGTTGACCTCAGCCCTTCCGGCCTGTCCCCACCTTGAACCTGCAGAAGCTAAACTCCGATGTGTCCTGCAGCCAGCAGCCTCAAGAACCCTGAGTACATGCCCTGCCTTGAACAGAAAAGACTATGTCTCCCGTGAACACCGGATTTGTTCAACAACAGACTCCAGGTCCACCGAAGTCCACGAGTTTGCACCACTCTGTATCCGATGCCCACGGCCCGAGTTCGAGTGGCCCCACACCAAGAGAAGGTCTCCCTGGCGATCTTGACCCAAGATCCGGTGACCCCTGACCTGCCCCAAGCCTCCAGCTGATGCATGCAGCCTCAAACCGGAAGGTCCCCCCAACCGCGACTAGGAGCTGGTAAGAAGATGTGAACCTAACAGGCACCCCTGCACCTGAAGCCCATGGCCTTGGGTGGCACAACCGACGGTGCCTAACCAACCCCCAGCATCCCAACTTACCTCTCCAAGTGGTGGTCACACCCAGAAGACAAATTGTCCCCAAGCCTGCAATGTCTTTGCAAACCAGAGACTCCCCATTGAAAACTACAGGGCTCCCGATGCTAAAACAGCACTCTGCACCCGGCCGCCCCAGTGCCACTGAGGGTGCACCTTTTGTGCTGGCTTGAACCCCCATTTGCCCTGAGCTTAAGTCCAGAAGCTTTGCTCCCCAACCCAATGGCCTGCTTGTCAGCAGCCACCAACCGGAGGCTCCCTATCCCCCACTGGATAACATAGGGCCTCAGCACTCTGCACCCGGCCGCCCTAGTGCCGCTGAGGGTGTAACAAGAATGCATCCTTGACCATGGGGGACCCCTGAGTCTAACCCCAGAATACGAACTCCTACAACATCGTACTTACCTGTTAACCGATAACACTATTTTTCTACATAGGATAGCATTGACTGTTTTTCTGTGAAAAATGTCTAACTGTGGAGTTGGTAAATATATGAAAACCTTTAAAACTGTAACCAAATAACAAAAACGCTTTTACTTACCTGTTTACCGGAAATGTCCCAGTGCAGTATCTAGGTATACTGCACTGTCTAAGAGAAGTAATCTGTAAAGTAAGCTAAATGACATTCTACTAAAAAGCCTATACAAAGTATATGTACTGTATTCTCAAAAGCATTGCATTATCGGTAACTCTATTGTAAATCAAAACAAAGTGCACATACAATTGCAAATCAAACTATTTACAAACTGCATTACTACTGTAAAGTATTTATTGCTTACCCCTGCCAGGCTTGCTTGGTTCTAGAAAATAAAATACCTAAAAAAATATTTTTATACCAAAACTAATTGGTCTTAAGTTCAGTCTTTGAGTGTGTGATCTCATTTGCTGATTGAGTGTGTACAACAAATGCTTAACACTACCCTCTGATACAGCCTTACTGCTCTACCACGCTACCACAAATAGAGAGTAAGGTGCTATCTACTTTTACCTCTGCCTACCTTTGGGGTTCCACTGGACTCTGTGCACACTATACCTCACTTTGGTATAGTATATACAGAGCCAGCATCCTACACACTGGAACCCAAGACAGCCTTAGGCAACAAGTTTATCTTGGTCTTGATGGACCATGACATCTAGTACCTGGAAGCTGTCTCTCTCAGAACAATCACTGCCGTCGTGGTGAGCCGTGCATTGATGGGGATCTTTTCCAGTGTGGGGTTCCCCAGAGAGATGGTCTCTGACCATGGTACAAACTTCATTTCCAGGTATATGAAGTCACTGTGGGAGTAGTTTGGTGTAATGTACAAATTCACTACTTTTTACCATCCCCAAGGGAATGGGTTGGTTAAAAGAGTCAACCGAACCCTGAAAGGCATGATAAAGTGTCTTGCCGATCCCATGAGACGTAAGTGGGACGTCTTCCTACCATGCCTGTTGTTTGCCTACAGCGAGGTACCGTAGAAATCCATAGGGTTCAGTCCCTTTAAATTACTGTATGGGCACCCTGTGAGAGGACCTCTGAGTCTGGTGAACGAGGGCTGGGAGAAAACTCCTGGTAAGACCCCCAAGATGTGTTCAATTACATGCTGACCTTCATAAACCAGACTCTGCGCTTCAGGAAAATTGCTCAGGCGAACCTGGAAGCCAGCCAGGAGGATATGAAACGATGGTACAACCAGAATTCCACTCTGGTTGAGTTTCAGCCTGGCCAAAAAGTGTGTGTGATAGCACCAGTGGAACCTTGTGCGCTCCAAGACAAGTGGACTTGTCCGTTTGAGGTGGTGGAGTGCAAGAGTGATGTAACCTACCGGGTTAACTTGCAGACTCCCAGTAACGTTCTGAGGATCCTTCACATGAACAGCCTCAAACCTCACTTTGAGAGGTCTGAAGTGACAATGCTCCTGGCTACAGATGATCGGATGGAAGAGGAGAGTGAACCTCTTCCTAAACTCCTGTCAGCCACGGAACATGATGGGTCAGTGGATGGAGTGAACCTCTCTCTCACCCTGACCCCAGAGCAGCATAAAGACTGTAGCCAGGTGCTGGAACCATTCGCATCCCTGTTCTCCCTGACTTCAGGAATCACCAATTGGTGTGTCCATGATGTGGAGACCGGGGACAGTTGGTAGACTACGTGGTCTACAGTGGGCTCGATGCGTCACCAGGACTGATGTGCACCCACATCCCCAGAGCTGATGAGCTAATTAATCAGCAGGGAGCTAGTATGTTTGATCTAAGGTCAGGGTACTGACAGATTGCCTCGACTGATGGGGCAAGAGCGAGGTCTGCGTTTTCAACGCCAGAGTGGCACTACCATTCCATATCATGCCCTTTGGGTTGAAGAACACCCTTGCCACATTCCAGGGACTGGTCAACCAGGTACTGTCCTGGCTGGAGGAATTCAGTGCCAGTTACCTGATTGACATTGCTGTGTTCAGCTCCAGCCAGGAGGAACATTTGCAACACCTCTGTGAAGTGTTGAAGGCTCTGCAGAAGGCAGGCCTCACTATCAAGGCCAGTAAGTGCCAGATAGGGCAGGGTTCTGTGGTGTACTTAGCGCACCAGGAAGGAAGCAGCCATGTAGCGCCCCTACAGCCTAAGATCAACACCATTCTGGCTTGGGAGCACCCCAAGACCCAGACAGAGGGAAGAGCTTTTTAAGGACTCACCGGTTACTACAGACAGTTTGTCAAGGGATATGGCACCATTGTTGCACTCTAGACCGAGCTGACGTCAAGGAAGCAGCCAAGGAAGGTGCTATGGACCGATGCCTGTCAGACCCCTTTTGATGCCCGAAAATCCGCCATGAGCATAGCGCCCGTGCTCAAGGCACCCAACTTTTCTCAAGAATTTGTTGTGGAGACAGATGTTTCAGAGCATGTTGTGGGAGCAGTACTCTCACAATAGAGCGACAAGCGATTGGACCAACCTGTAGCTTTCATTAGTAGAAGGCTACTTCCCAAGGAACAGAGGTGGAGTGCAATTGAAAGAGAAACTTTTGCTGTGGTCTGGGCGCTGAAGAAGCTAAGACCATATTTGCTTGGGTCCTGCTTCCTGGTTCAGACAGACCACATGCCCCTCAGATGGTTGATGCAGATGAGGGGTGAGAATCCAAAACTGTTGAGGTGGTCCATCTCCATACAGGGACTGGACTTTACCATGGAACACAGCCCTGGTCCAGAACACATCAATGTTGATGCTCTGTTCAGATTCTTCCGCCTTAGTGATGAGAACTCCGAAGAGGGTGGTTAGTTCTCCCCACCTTTCAGCTGGAGGTGGCACGTGTTAAACTTGGCATCTTTGGCGTGGTTTCCCCAGACTTTGTACCTCTACCTCCTGAATTTATGATGCTGTGTTTTATTTCGTTTTTGCTGGCTTAGATTTTTTGGGCAATTTGCCACTGCTGATCAGTGTCAAAGTGCAAGTGCTCCCTGTGTAAATTGTTGTTACAATTGGTTATTTGAATTACTAGTAAGCCTCTAGTAAAGTGCACTGAAGTGTGCCAGGGCCTGTAAATCAAATGCTCGCTAGTGGGCCTGCAGCACTGATTGTGCCAACCACATGAGTAGCCCTGAAAAGGTATCTCAGACCTGCAACTGCAGTGTCTGTGCGCAGTTTTCTAACTGCCATGTCGATCTGGCAAGTGCACCCACTTGCCAGGCCCTAACTTTCCCTTTACATAGATGTAAGGCACCTCTATAGTAGGCCCAAGGTACCCCCCTGGCCAGGGTGCAGTATATGTGAAAGATAGGATGTGTACTGGTGTGTGTGACATGTCCTGGTAGTGAAATACTGCCACTTACATTTTCACTATGGTAAGTCTATCTTGCCCCATACAATAGAATGAGAAATGCTTTGTAACATCTTACAAGCTTAACTTCAGATTGGGACAAGATAGAGAAATAAAGTTTAAGGCTCTGTGAATTCAGAATGTAATAACTCATCTTTTAGTAAATATGTTTTTTTAAATGTGTGTTTGAAAATGCCACTTTTAGAAAAGTAGGCATTTTCTTGTTTAACCATTGTGTGTGCCTCTGCCTGTTTGTGTATTGATTGTCTGGTTTTGGAATGGCATGGGCTGGGGATGTGCATTTCACTGTAGACAGCCACTGGGGGGGGGGGGGGTTAAGGTGTGCATGGCCCTTCCTGGATGACTCAGAGCTGAGCTGAAAATACCTTGGCTGAATTTAGAGTAGTGGGAGGAGATTTCCATGCACCTAAATAGGGCCTGTCTCCCTTGCACAAAGCTGTCTCCACCCCCCCCCCCCCGTGGTCATACTGCACCAGTGAGGACAGAACTGATTTGGACTGGGCTCAGAGTCCCTTTCTCAAAAAGAACAAAGACATTTTGGGTATAAGTACTAGACCTAAAACCCCAGAACTTTAGATAACTTCTGGACTCAAAAGGAACCTTTGCCAAGAAGAAGAGCTGAAGAGCTGTGAGGAGGAGTACTGCCCCTTTGCTGTGTGATGTGTGGGGTTGGCCTGCAGTTGCAGTTTCTGCCAAGTGAAGGACAAAGACTGAAACTTTGCTTTGCCTGCTTGTAGATGATGTCCAAGGACCTGTGTGTGCTGGCCTCCTGTTCTGAAGTCTCAGTGACACAAAGACTTCACCCCCAGCTCCCCAGAACTCTGCTGCTGAGAGTTTTGACCTACCAGGAGGTGCCTGTTCAAGTTCTGGACCTCTGGAGGTTGTGCTTGCTGCTGGGAGCTGGAAGAAACATGAACTAAGAAAATCAACATATTGCTCTTCTTGCAGCTGTTTTTCTGGCGCAACACCGTTGTGTGAGAAGAATCTTCACACATGTCCGCGCCACTGCCGAAACCAGTGCAGCACCTGCCGCCACTGCAAGAATTGCAGTATTGAGGGATCATTGCAGAAGAAACTGCCACAGTGCCACTCAACACTGCTGCATCAATCACCAACGCATGCCGGATTTCCATGCATCATACCTAAGAAGCAAGGTTTCCCAACGCATCTTCCACGACTAGAACTATCTCGAAATTGATGCATCACCTCCCCTACATACCGATTTAACACATCACTTCTCCTGCGTGCAGCATAACTGTTGCATCACCTCCCCATGGTCTCAGGAACTGGCGCATCTCCTTGTTTTTCAACGCTTCCCATCTCTGCAGCTGTTTGGCCTTGTGAAGTTTGACAAATCTGCAGGTACTTTGTGAGAAATTACTCATCCATAGTTTTCTATGGACCACGTTGTTTGAAACCTTTCTAAAGTCATATCTTATTACCTGTATGTTGGAGTTTTGTCATTTTGGTCTTGTTGACTTTAGATAAAGATACTTTATTTTTCTAAACTGGTGTGGTGTCCATTTGTGGTGGTAACACAGTATTACTGTGTGTTTTCAGTACAAATACTTTACACGTTGCCTTTGGTATAAGTGTGTCTGCTCGTGCCAAGCTACCTGGGGTGAGCAGGGGTTATCTCAAGTATGTATCCCCCTTACCTTGACTTGAAGCAAGGGTCCCTATTTGGCCAACTAGAGACCCCCCATTTCTAACAAAGTCACAAGGAAATAGATTAGAGTAGATGCTGAATGATTTCCCTTCCATGGTTTGTTTTGACTTACCGAGTATAATATTATCAGAATTGTGATCAATCATCTAGATCATCACATACTTCTATCTTTTTACTAATGTTTAATGATGAAAGTCACTAGGAAGAACTGTTTTGCATTAAGGGTCATACTCGTTGGTATCATGTCTGTTTGAGTTACTAATTGCTTGTATATATTTTGCAATAACATTCATTGCTTCCATTATTTCTGTTTTCTACCTTGCAGTAGATTCGCAAATGATTTTGCTCAGTTTTTGTTGCATGTTCAGGAGACCATTCACCAAGTTTTCATTAGTTAGTGGAAAGCGTTGATCTTTCTTGGTACCCATAATGGTATCCTGCTTAGCAGTTATTTCCTTCACAGCACTGCTCTTAAGAATCTTTTTTTATCATTCTTTTTCACCTCAACAAGGGCAGAAATCATCATAGTTGTCCTCAGATTATGAACTCTTCATAGATAACTTTCCGCAATGGGTCATGACAAATATAGATGCATGGTTGATCTGTAAGTAATCCTCAGTGATGCTATATTTTATGATAGCCACCATGTCAATCTAATACTTCACTTCACACTACATCCAAGGACAAGTTAGCGACCTAGCCACCTATCCAGAGTCCAAACTAACTTTTGAAACGTCAGCTCAATTTTCATTTTGATGTAGGTAATAGATTTTGAGCAAAAACATTACAGTCTTTATGCAAGGCCTTATAATAGGGATTTTGTAGGAGGCACTTGAAGCCTCAATTTAATTACCTAGCATTCGCTACTTTCAATTTTATTAGTCTTTTTCTTTATCCTTCTATTTTTCTATTGCTTCTGTGATTTTCTTCTAGTAGGAATATGCTACTTTTCAGAAGAGGAGAGACGAGAGTACTTTACGAAAGCATGTTCGTTTACGTAAATTGTGGACTTTATTCGAATTTCTTTGCAGCCAAGGCAATTTTCTAAGAACTGGAAAACAGGCACTTCACAGAATCAATAACTTACTTCTATGACTAAAACCATATTCCAGGTTCAAGGCCTTTCTGTCCTAAAATCATTACAGTTTACCTACAACAATAGACTTGTCAAAGGAGATTGACTGCAGGAAAAACAGCCCTTCATTTTTTCCAATGCGAAAGGACGGTTCAAAGAAAAAGGGAAAAGAATAAATATCTCTAAAATAGCAGCATTTAACTGTAGTACATTTCCTTAAACAGTAAAGTATTTTCTCTCCTCGCTTCTCAATTAGTTACTTCTTTTACATCATTGGTGATGGGGGATGCAGCCTTCTCATCCACCCCTTAATTGGTGACCATACATCTAGTAGTTGCCGTCATTGTGGATTATTATATATAATAGACATTTATAGGCCTGGGCAGAATTTCAATTACGCCAGAGTAATTGGAATAATTTCATCAGGGTGGTGCAGACCTTGGCAGGGTTGTATGATACAGGCACACATTGCTAAACCATGCATGCCTCTACCACGCCGCTCAAACCACAAATGTGTCATACCCACTCATTCCTTTACCACGCATGCTTTTACCACCCTATTTCATGGTAAAGGCATGAGTGGTAAAGGGGTTTGTGTTGCTAAGGTGGTAACTACTCCGACCCCCTCTTCCCGCCTGTCGTGTAGTTCCTACAAATCTTTATACGATCTGGGCGTTCAGACAAGATAAACTATGGGATCGGTGCCCAGACTGATTCCAGACACCCCCACCGGATATGTTCGCCTGTATACCAGCTAGCTCAGTGCCACTATGAACTCCTCTTACCAAGGAGAAAATAGCTTCAGGCAACTCTCGAACATGACAACCCTGATCCCTCCGGGATCGTGGAAACAGTACAGTACTTTTCGCTCAGTCACTCATGCTCACTTTGTCTCAGAGAGATGCACAGAAAAAACTATGTGGACGTTTTCAATAAGCATTTATTGAGCCAGCACCATTCTAGTGTAAAATATGTGTGCTGCAGCGATCATAAGACAGAAAAAGATATAAAGGATTATAAGCACCAAAAGAATAATTGGATGGTAGATTTCTACCATTGTGCTAGAACAATAGATATATGCAGGTATATAGATAAATGACAGGAAAAATACGTACTCCTACAATGCTAACCCTAAGTAGCTGTATCAAAATGTACCTAACATGTATGTAGGTGTAGCGCCCAGAATCCCCCTAGGACAGAGCCAACCCCATGATCTCATGGGGGAGAGAATGAAAGACCCCATCTTGGTCTCGAGATGGACACCCCACAAGGGATGGAAGACCACTGGATGCTTGAGTATCTGCGTGCAAGAACCTCAGCGTCTCGCGTCAGTGTGTCAGCATGGAAGCCTTTCTCCTCTGCATACCCCAGCAAAGTTATAGCATTTATATACCCAAAAGGTACCATCAGGGGTTCTTTCTTGCTGTGTCATGTTGGCTGTGAATGATGATAGTGATGAATCATGTATATAGTTATTATGCAGAAGATTGTAAGCCTGCTGTGATTTTGAGACTCCTCATGCATAATAAATGAGGCTAGTTTTGGGGGAAAACCACCCGACATTTATGCAGCACCTTAACTAGGTAAAAGGTCAGTACCAAAACCGTTATGTAGTACAATAGCAGGGTGAATGTAGGTGAAAGGTTAGGTGACTACCCAGGCTTGTATTGGGGTATATTGCAAATCATAAGCTAAGCTACAAACCCCCTACCTGCCCCCCGCCCGGAAGCTCAAAACCTTCCATGAAAACTACCCATTCCCCTCCTCCTGCCCATAGCCATAAAATCCTGCCCCTTAACATGCACTATCCCAACCCCCTTCTATCCCAGCGGTATCCCTAACCCTTAACATACACTATCCTCGTCCCCTCCCACCCCGCATTGTCCCTAAAACTACACAAATCCCTTCCAGTGCCCTTAGGCCCGAGACCGTAACCCCTAATTAAAAAACTACCGGACCCCCCCAGCACTGAAAACTACCCGACCCTCCCATTGCCCAGAAAACTACCCCTCAGCTCAGCCCCTTCTTACTTCACTGTGTCCTCTGTCTCTCTTCCTGGTAAGGTCTTTCGGCTTCCCAGCAGCAGCTAGACCGCGCACTGCCTCAACCACGCATATGCGTGGTTAAGGCATATGAGTAGGCTGTCCGGTTTTAGTTTTAAACCTATAATAACTGATAAAACCTCACCAAGAGGGAAATAGCCGTCAGCAGTGTAAATATATAAACACTGAAAAAGCACCTGCACAACCACAAACTAAATGTCATTCAAAGAACGGAAAAGGGGAGTGAAAGAGTCCTTTTTTTCTTTCCGAAGGGCCTAATACAATGTAACTTTGTTATACAAGGTAGCAGCAAGAAAGACTGGTCTAACATTATTCTGCTTGGGTTTTGTTGTTTAGGGATGTCACTAAAATAATGTTTCTTCTTCCTTTTGATTTTTTCAGTTTTGTGGTCTTTGGTCTAAAGTTGCAGGGTTTAGAAGCATGTTTTAGGTCTTGTTTAATTAATTTATAAACTGTATAGAATCAGGAAATATCAAAATCATATTTGATATTTTGTCTGCGTTTGATTCTTTCACTGATAGGTAAAATGGCTGGTTTCATAAGAATCTTTCCCAATATGTGCCTTCACATTTACCCACAGAAAAAGGGTAAAAACCCTTGATACATCAACCCCCAGTTTCTAGTGAGTCAGTATTGATAGTAGGTGAATTGCCAACACCTCAGGCTTTAAACATTCAATGCAAAATATAGTGACAAGTATATGTGATAAGAGTGCTGTCACCAAGCATCTGGTATAGTGGTGAAAACATTACACCAGATTTTTGGAAAACATGGAACGCAGTGTCACTTGAAATGCTGCTGCAAAAAGGTTCTTTCCAAGTTCAACAAAGATTGGAGTGATATTGTTTGTATTTGCAGTGATTCAGCTACCTATATGAAAAAGTTGTTTAATGACCTGTCAAAACTAATACCTGAGCTGAAGTGCTTCCCTGTAAATGATCCTTGCCACTTGTCAGTTGGTATGCTGAAAGCATCCTTACAATCTTCAGAGTTAATGAAGAATGCTTTTGACTTTTTAGTCCATTTTGATGCCCTGTTTTGATATGCGCAGGAACTGAAACGCAAATATTTCTCATTTTGTGTTTTGTGTGGCATCAAAGAAAGAGTCCTCCCAATTGTGTCACTTACACTTAGCTGTTGGCTCTCAGTCAAAGGGAAGGGGTTGTGAATGCTATATTATCCATGTGGCAGACTTGATGATGAATAATGATGCCAAAGGCAAGAAATGTGTGGATTTTTGGCCACATATTGATAGTGATGTGAAAAGAAAAGAAAAATCTACTGCATTCTTAGATTTTTTACAGGAAAACATAACTGCTGTAGTGGACATAATAAAAAAATTAGAGTCTGAAAACACTCTTGTCTGCCAAGTGTTCAGTGTACTTGGTTTGGAGTAGACGTGAAACATCTCCTTGAGAGTAGGCTGGGTGACACCTTTAGTGAATTTGGCACTGCCACATGCTCCATGTTGGAGTGCTTGCCACCTGGTAAGCAATGCAATGTTGAAGAGCAATTTAGGAGCTTTTGTTTTACAATGTATGAGAAATGGCTTGCAATGATGCATAGAAATGTCCCTTCACTAAACATGGCATTTGAAGTAAATGAAACCTCACTGTGGTACTCTGTACAAGTTCTAGATTCCTTATGTACAGGGAATCTTCTCCGTAGTTTTCAAACATGCTGCTTCATTTTTGACCGCTTCAATAACTCTGAGGGCATAAGCTTCCACTTTAACACAAATGTTGCAGAACCTGCCCAGAAAATCGCAATTTTCAAGTGCACCAGCATTGGCATGTAAAGCTATGTCAGTGGGCAGAGTTAGCAAATTGTGTTCTGGCTGTTTTGGCGTTGCCTGTCTCAAGTGGCAATGTTGAGATGGCCTTTTCACAGAAAAAAAGTTTACATGAGAAGGGAAGAGAGAGCGCACGTTACCAAAGACTCACTGCAGAAGTATTGTATGGTGTACTACAATAAGTTTAATTTGCAAAAAGGTATTTAGACCTTGTATACACTGTACGTATTCTGTCTATATACCATGCACTATCAGTGCAGAAAGCAAGCAATAATAAAAGCAAAACGTTCCATAAACACCAGAAAAACACTGTTTCTGTTGTTTTTAATGGCGTGAAAATGTATAACCACTGATGATCACTGTTTTTTAAGGTATTGAAATCACTTGAAAACACTGAAAAAAAACCCACCTGAATTTACCCAAAATAGAAACTGAAAACAGGAAAGCCCACATATGAGGGTTTAAGGCAAGTGTGGTTACATTAGCGATGTTGGAACATGTGTGGCTGAGGCCGAGGTGTTCCGTCTTTTTCCCACTTGACAGGCTCCTGACTTCTTTGTTGGCCTCCAGGTGATTAGGTCCCTGGAGGCATCTGGATTGTGACGGTCTGTGGGGTATGTGGTTGTCGGGCTAGGGCAAGTCTGAGGAGGGGGCCCTCACACACGCTCCTCCCTGGTAAAAATAATTTTAAATTGAAGAAGTGTTGTCACATCTGGGGCTTTGGCCCACTCTGGGGGAATTTGAAATGAATCGCAGCAGAGCCCTATGCACTCCATGTGTCCAAATGGGTCAAAGGTCAGATTTCTTTAAAGTGCCATAACTCGGGCCCTGTTGGGTCAATTTTAAGATCTTTATCTTATTTTGCTCCTGGTAGCGAGTTCTGTCTACTTGGAGCAGTGTTAGAAGGCCCCTTGGCTTCTATTAGGGGGCACTTTGCAGGAAGCCGGATTTAATGGCTCTGTGTGTGTATGTGTTTCTTCTTCTTCCCTTATGGTCTTCTAGAATAGACATTAACACAGATTCCTTGCTATTGCCTGAACAGAGTCCAGCTTGACCCTCACAGTTTTTTTTTTTTACAGAGTTTTATATAGCAGGAACTTGACACAAATCGGGTATCAGAGGGCTTTGCATAGCACCAGTTGCATTACATTAGGATACATTCATTTTTGTTAGGTACGGGGAGATTAAGTGATTTTCCCAGAATCACAGGATGTTCAGCGTCATTGCCGAGACTCGAACCCAGTTCCCCAGTTTCGAGGTCGACCGCCCTAGCCATTAGGCCTACTCTTCTCCGTCTCATGATGTTTATTGAGGTACCTGAGTTGGTGTTTTTCATTAATTTTGCCAACGATTGACAATTGTCTGTATTGGGGCAATGACTTATTTAAATTGTGAGAGCCAAGGTCTATTGAACAGGGTTATATAGTAATGCCCTTTTGGGAAAATCTGAGCTCAATACAGAATTCAGGGCAGTGTTAATGACTTGTTGGTCACAGGCAATAGACATGTAAGGACATTTTCCTCGCCAGGGATAATCCGCTGATCAAGTGTTGATGGAGAGGTTTGTAATATCGCTCTTGACGCTCAGGAGTAGGTGGGCGATGGAGATTTTGTCAGGGAAGACAGATCAGGAGGAAATAGACATTTCCTGTTTTTTGTCTAAATCTTTTCTTAGACTATTTTTGAAGCTAAATAAATGGCCAGACTATCACACAGAGCCTGGGAGGGAAGGCTGTCCCCCAGAAACAGTAGTCGGGTAGTGAAAATGATTATTGACCTTGCATAGGTCTCAAGAAAAATCATGGTAGGATCCAAATGAGTGATTATGAAACCAGGCCTATCTCTATGAAGGAGTGATTCAGAGTGCTTCATTGGACCTGTGTATGGAGCAGGGGGTCCTCCTTCAAGTCATTAGGCCACTGGCATTCGGCTTGTTTTACCTCGAGGTAGAAAAGTGTGATGAAAGAGACCAACTAGGCTATGAACGGCAGTAAAAAGAGCATGGGCCTGAAAGGGCTACTGAGGTCCTCCAGTTCTAGGTATTATTATTATTAGCAGTATTATTATTATTATTATTGGATGGTGGTACTAGAATTGTTCTCTTCCCCTTCATCTCTCATTATAACGCAGCATTAAGCCTAACAGCAGCAACCAGCAGAGGTAAGGCCAGTGACTGTGTGGGAGAAAAGCTGGTGTTAGAGGCCCCAGGAACAGAAAATATAAACATTGGAAAAAATGCTATTAATCGTCATGTTTTCCTGTGAAACATGGCCAGCCCTTTTGCTGTTGCTAGGCAGTCACAGATTTATCTTTAAATGGTACAAAAACAATTGTCAAAGAATCTGTGGAGCAGTAGAAACGTGTTGTATTCTGACTGTGATTCATTTGTAGCAGTGACTAAGGCCTCCAAGTGTGATGCTCTGTTATTGACAGTGAGAGGAAAGCAGATTTAAATTCTAAACAGGCAAATAAAGATGTTTTGTGCAGGTGGTTAGTGTGGGAGTGAGCTCATACAATGTACCGTCTTGAGAGTAGAGGGTGGGAGGGATAAGGGAATAGAAACTTTTTGGTACGTGTATTTCAAGTAATCTTTCATATCTGCTATCGATTTCAGAAATATATCTTGTTGTTCTAATATTATAAGGTACAGGTACACATCATCTTTATATCTGTAAGGTATGGATATTCAAAAATAGTTTGGACAACGTAAAAATATGGAAATGTCCTCTTACCAAAGCCAGGGATAGGGAAGGCAAGGTACCCGTATTTGATGGGGTATAGGAGGGGTTCTCCGCAGTTAGAAGCTGTTTTGCTGATTAAAAAATGCTTCAAGAGCTAAAGAATCATTCTGTACTGTATACTCATTGCTGAATGCTCTTCTAGTAGCAACTCTGAGTAAATTATGTGATTTAATATAATACTTGACTACTACAGACTATCCGGTAGAGGTGCTGGGATTATTTGTGTATCCCATTAAAGTCAGCCGTCGCTACAAATTTGGAGTAACCCTACATGAGTATAGTTCCAATTTTTTATAAACATGGTTAGTATGGCTCCTATGTTTGTATGTTTATGGCATTTCTTTAGCACAAACCTAGCCAGAAGACAGCAGAGCACAAATACATGCATACATTGTAAGGAGGGGTAGCTGGCTTGGGGACTATTCAGCAGCGGTTTCTCTTTGTGGGCGGAAGAGCCTCGCACCACTTGCTGGTGCAAACAGTAAACACAGAATAATAAAAAGGTTATTGGCATTTTATTATTCTGTGTGCAGCCTGTGAGAAGGTGGCTTGGTATATGCTGTCCACTAGTTAAAGTGGGCACCCTGTACCAATCTACATGACCCTTATGATGTATGAGGTCAAAGACAACCTTTATGAAAGCTATCCTAGTGGTAGCTATGGAGAGCAGCCTTCAAGATTAATCTTGAAGGAATGTAAAGCAGCTTGTTTTACAAGAATATCACCTCCTGAATGACTAAATGAAGGAGAACCACAAAGTAGTTATATAAACACATGTATTTATTAATGTAACACTCTCTACTATCCTCTACACGAGGTTAGAACACAAAGCACACAATACTGGATCAATAGAACAGTTGTAAGTATCACAATACACAGCGGGCTCCAGGGGGACACCGACCCATATACTAAAATAGTGGTATAACAATCACAACTTGACTAGACACAGTGCCTAGAGCACGTAGAATCGCTAGGACCCCAAGGAACCACCCAAGGTGATGACACAGGAGACTCACGGAGGACAAGTGCAGTGAGGAAACACAACCGCATGTTCCGTAACTCTATGGGAAAGTCACGGCTGGAAAGTTAAAGTTTAAGGATCCTTCTAGGAGGACTTTGAGCAAATCCTTCGGGACATAAGAGTTTAATGAGCCACCCCACTCATGGATACCGTAGTATCAGAGTTACCAAACCTAGGGACGCCGGGTGCATAGGTCTGAAGTGGCATCCAAAACCCTTGTTCTCTATAGAAGGAAGTGAAGAAGTACTGCTGCCGTGAAGGTGAAAAGGGTCCGGTTGAATCCAAGCCTGGATTCTGGATGGAAGAAACCTGAAAGCAGAGGGGACAGAGTCTGGGTCACGTCAGAGTGACCAGGGGCTTGGTAGACGAATGCCCACCAATGTCGGGTGCTTCAGGTGTGAAGAAGGGATGCTTGACTCTGCAGCCACGAGGTCGCGGAGGCGTCGAGGACAACCAGGAGCCAGAGGTGAGCTGTCCCAAGATGGATGTTGAGTGTTGAGGGGTCGATGACCGGCAGGAACACAAACAAGCCTTGGCAACAGCAACCCACGCAGGAAGGACAAACAGGTGACGGCGTGGATCAGCAAGGTCCAGGGGACTCTCCAAGCAATGGAGAGTCACAGCACCTCTGGAGCAACTAGGAAAGCCCAAGAACAATCAAGATGACCCTCAGGGGGACCCACAAGCAGAAGGACCAGGAGTCGCAAGGAGATCTTGAGTCAGTTTGCAAAGCACCAGCCCACGGAGCACACAGTGTGAGGAGGCTGGAGTTCTTGGTGCAAATACTGCTCAGGGGTCCAATGCACAAGCTCAGGAATTGCCAACAAGCATATGCACTTGCAAATGGACGCGGTGCGCAGCATTTCGGGTTACGCAGCCCCCACAAGGGATACTGGCCTCAAACTCGGTGAAAGGGCAGATTGACCTCAGGGACCTTCAGAGACCCACCTCCTGTGTTGCTGAAATCTTCAGAGTCCGCAGGAGCTCAGGAGCAGCTATCGGTCAGTTGCGTTTTAGGTGCCTGCGAAGCATGAGAGCGGCTCCTTCACTCCAAGGGAGATTCTTCTGTTGTCTTAAGTGCCCCACATGTCCTGCACGGAGCCTGTATAGAGTCACGCACAAATGACGTTTCGGGATGGGAAGGGGGACGAAGTCAAGCCCATTTGAGGTCCAACAAAGTTCAAGGTGTCCAGGTGGTCGAAGGTCAGTGTTTTTTTCTTGTAGGATCTTACCCACGTAAAATCCAATGTCCTGTTGCCAGGTAACCCATTTTATACCCATGGGAGAGGATTGGACAGATTCAGGGGACCCTCCTAAGGGAGGGTCAGGACAGAGGGGTGGCTACACCCATGTCCTTTGTCCAGTTTCGCACCAGAGCAGGAGCCAATGGCTCCCAGAACAGGTTTGAGCTGGACTATGCACAGGGACACCACATTTTCCCCCAGTGCAGACTTCTAGGCACTCTCAGAGTAGACCCACCCAGCCCCGATACACTAAACCCTGTCTGGGAGGTGGTCACACCTTCCTGTGACAGGATGCCTATTGTGCTGCCTTCCTCTGCTCGAGCTTGGCTCAGCAGCAGGAGGGCAGAAAGGTGTCTCTGGTCGACAGCATCCATTTTGTGCTGTCCGGGTCGAGAAGGCTTGCACAGGTAAAACCAGTGACCCCCACTAAGCTTGCTTCAGAAGGGAGGAATCATACCTCCTGGTGTGGAGGTATGGTTCCAAGGTGTTTGTCCCCAAACTCGATATGTTTCTAAGCCGCCGTTTTCGAAATAGCATATACCGCGAGGTTATAATGCACCTCTACCTATATGTCTGGCTGACTCACAGACAACCCCGGACGAATGGTCTCCGAAGGCGGCAGAGGGGCTCTGCTCATGTAGGGGCAAGCTCTCACATAAAATCCAGCACCCTGCCTTCAGGATTGTTAAGGCCTGCCATAGGGGTGACTTATAAGTTTTAAGTGTAGTGACCATTAGATATAGTGAGCCTATATCTAAAGTAAGGGGTGCAAGCACCATCTTACATAGTCTGCAGTAGCAGACCTAGAGTTCCATTTTGCATGGCCTCTTATGGGTGGCATAATACATGCTTCAGCCCATGGGGGGCCTCTGGGATACCTATGCCTTGGGTACATGGTGTACCATATACTAGGAACTGATAAGGGTACCCTAGTATCCAATATGGAGTGTACCAAAGTACATGTATGTCAATTTGAGGGAGAAAGCAGATAGGTTGGGGTCCTGATTAGCAGGATCCCAGCCAGACTAGTCAAAAACAGTGAGACATCAAGCAAAAAAGTTGGGGTAACCATAAGAAGCAGATTCTACTTTCCTGCACAGCCAGCAGCTGGAGTGTGAGTTTGGGGCAGATTCCTGCTGATTGCAGGGTATCTCCCAGGGCTCAATGCGCATGTCAGATTTGTCGGCGGTCTACAGCCGGCCTATCAGACATGCATACTTCAGACTCAGCAATCCCAGGGCTGAGAAACAGCCGGGGCATTGCTGGCACAAGCCCCCAGCCTCAAAGTGAGCGCTGGGTTAGCTTACTCAAATTAATCATGGAGCTGCTCTCATTGTGAAAACAAAAGACATACAATTGATGGACGGAATGCAGAACAAATCAAAATAATCACCCCCAGTCAAGAGATCTGGGTTAAATCCATCATTCTTTTGCTCACCATGCCACCCCAGTTTAGACCTGGCGCACTTAGGGCAAGAAAAGGAAAAGACACACAATTGTGTGTCTTTTCCTTTCTCGCCCTAAGTGCACCGGGTATGCCTAGACGTAGGTCCCGGGCTCACTGTGCCACTGGATTCAAGCTATCCTGGCTGAAGAGGGGTGAAACCCCGAAACCGGTCCTAGGATGCTTGTGTCCTGTCCAGGGAGGACCTGGCTTGGCAGTTTGGGCTGGACTGTTCCCATGAGGCTCAGGGTCAAGACTGATTTGCATATGGTCAGTTCTAAACTGGGGTGGCATGGTGAGCAAAAAAATGATGGATTTAACCCAGATCTCTTAACTGGGGGAGAATGTTTTAAATTGTTCTGCATTCCGTCTATCAATTGTGTGTCTTTTCCTTACTCGCCCTAAGTGCACCGGGTATGCCTAGACGTAGGTCCCGGGCTCACTTTGCCACTGGATTCAAGCTATCCTGGCTGAGGAGGGGTGAAATCCCGAAACCCGTCCTAAGATGCTTGTGTCCGGTCCAGGGAGGACCTGGCTTGGCAGTTCGGGCTGGACTGTTCCCATGAGGCACAGGGTCAAGGCTGATTTGCATATGGCCAGGTCTAAACTGGGGTGGCATGGTGAGCAAAAGAATGATGGATTTAACCCAGATCTCTTGACTGGGGGAGAATGTTTTGATTTGTTCTGGGGGTGCAATACCTGTTGCCATCACTCACCGGAGGTCCTGCTGAAGATTTGTTGTTGCTCTGCCGCTGCTGGGGTGCCCACGCTGTTTGTCCCCTCTGTCGGCGCCCAACGCTATCGCGCCCGTGACAGGGGGAGACTACAGCTCCCAGGCTGCCTAACGGCCACTTCCGCTTGTCTTCGCGCCCGGAGGCGCTCAAAAGGCAGAGGCTCCCTCGGTGGAGCGGGGGTGCAATACCTGTTGCCATCACTCACCGGAGGTCCTGCTGAAGATTTGTTGTTGCTCTGCCGCTGCTGGGGTGCCCACGCTGTTTGTCCCCTCTGTCGGCGCCCAACGCTATCGCGCCCGTGACAGGGGGAGACTACAGCTCCCAGGCTGCCTAGCGGCCACTTCCGCTTGTCTTCGCGCCCGGAGGCGCTCAAAAGGCAGAGGCTCCCTCCGCGTCGCGGGACGCGCGCGGGCGACGCCGGGCTAAGCCCGGGCAAAGGGCGGGCCCTCTGTGGCCCTCAGAGGCCAGAGGAGGCCGGGTCGGGCCAACCCCATGTACTCTTTGAATTGGAGACACTACGCCAGAACTGGTATGTGTGGTCACTATTACTAATTCTGTAGAAATCAGCTGGGTGTTGACACAAACTTTACTGAGTCCTGTACTGTCTCCGGTGAATAGTGATATCCGTACACCATGAGTGAGCAGATGAAAAAGGGAACTCTGGATAGCTATTTTAAGAAACCTAATACTGACTCTGCCCGGGAGGTTGTTCTTGCAGAACTTAGGGCTAGACGCCGTTGTTCAATAGAACTCATAAAAAATATGGCATCAGCCTCGTCATTTCCTGAAGCTCCATGTATGGACATTGAGGTTTCTTCTTTCCAGGATTCCATGCTACCCTTGGGTACTAACGACTCTACTAGGAGCCCTGTTACGTCTATTGTGCACGAACAAAGTACTGATATGGCCTTACCTATTCTTCTTTCCCCTATCCCTCCCCCCGATGACTCAAATAATATCTTGGATGTCCAACATGAGTTATCACCCCAAGCTACTGAGTCGTTACCTACTAATGATATCATATATAGTCAGACTACACTGACCGGTCCATTGCCCAGGAAAAGAAGGAAGATAGTCTCTGAGTTACGTAAAAGCAAATGTAATAACATTTCTAAAAGTAATTCTACTACTACCTGTTCTGGGAAAAATGCTACCCTCCGTACACTGAAGCAACCTTCTACTGGTAGTATTGCATCTTGCTTGAATCAAGTTGGCACTAATGGGGAGTTACTGGACGAAATTGGCAAATTGATGGAAAAACTTATGTTGCCAATAGTAGAAAGTCTAAAGAACATTGAAGAAAGGCTAGCAAAAGTTGAATCTTTAGTGGGAAACAAGATGGAACAAAACATGACCACATCTGGCCCTTCACAAATACCATTCACCGCTTTGGCTTCTGCTACAGCTTCTTCTAGCTCATCCCCAGAAGAACAAGCGACTCAATTGATTACATCAATAAGTAAGGGAGGGGTCAGCCATTCAGATAGTACCATTACCTCTAAACCATCTTGCACAACCACGGCTAGGGCTATGACCTGTGTTGTAAATACCTCAAAGAACGAGGGTCATTTGTCTGTCAAACCGGGGCACAATACAGATCCCTCGACTAAACCACGAGGTCCGTTGTCTATTAACTTACCACCAGAGGCAGTTCCCCTGGTAGTTGTGCTTGCAGGGGTTCCTATGATAAAATCGGATGTTGTAGAAGGATACCATCAACTAAAAAACAAAGTTATCCATTGGCTAGGCCAAAATCGCCCTCTTCCTTCTTATATTAATGGGGAAATTTTACATGTAAGACGCCTGCCCTGGTTGGGTAACACTTCAAAAACTATACATGGGGATGTTATCCTCATCAACTTCAGGGATCCAAGAGCTGTTGCTCATATTTTGAATTGGCAAACGCTGTATAGGAGTTCCTCGATCACAACTTGGGAACTCACCTACTTTTTTCCTAGACCAAATTTAGCTGTCACCTCTGTGATGGGGGATTCAACCAATACTCAACATAATTTTATGATCCCCTTGAGAAACAGATTTGAGGTGTTAGACAGCTTGGAGGATGTTGATTGACTCAACAATCATGAGTCTACGAGAGTATTATCTGCGGCTCCCGAGACAAATACAAGTATGCATTATAATGAGTCCAGTACTGCATCACCTCTAGTAGAGGTAGAATATCCCCATGAGCATTTGGCCGATCTTGCTCTGCCTGCTCCAGATAATGCTAGGGTTATTACCCAGGAATCAGTAGGCACCCTATTCTCATGGAATATTGCTGGGCTGACCTCCAAAATGGAATCACCAGAGTGGACGAGCTTTGTTAATAAATTTGACCTTTGCATATTCCAGGAAACTTGGGCCTGTGAAGCATGTTTTATGCAGGGCTATTTGAATTATTTTGTCCCTGCGGTAAAAGGCCCAAGGGGTAGACCTATGGGGGGCCTAGTAGTATGGGTTCGTCAAACTTTAAAATTGGGCATTAAAGTTCTTGATACAAGAAGTAGGGATATCCAACTAATCAGATTAGACTTAGAAAAGCTGGGTAGTGTAGACATTTATAATGTATATGTCCGGAGGAAGAAGAGTGGGAGGTCAGAGGTACTAGAAGATCTTGATAGCCTCATTGACATACACTCGTCGACCAACAATATTATCATTGCGGGCGATCTTAATAGTACATTTGAACCCTTGATTAGCAACGATGATTTGTTTGGAGAAGAGGAGGATCGACTATGGGGCGTGCCTAAACTAGAGTTGCCTCCAATAGTGCGATGGTCCGCTGATATCATTGGTTTAAATGCTTTATGTTATGGTAAGGGGCTAAGAGCACTGAATGGCAGGACTAGTGGAGATAGAAAAGGTGCAAGCACATTTGATAATGGTAGGCACAATAGCAGAATTGATTATCTGTTATGTAGCCTAAAGCTATGGCCATCTATTTGTAATATGTATGTGGATGGAAGGTTGGAGAGTGACCATAATCCTTTGTGCCTGTCACACAAGTGGTGGCCTCACACTGGCTTGCCTGTGGGACTTCCTGTGCTCGTACCACCCCGGATTGTTCCCACCAATAACATGAGGAGGTTACGCTGGGAAAAGGTAGCAATCAATCAACAGGCTATTGTTAGTATGAATAGCCATGTTGACCAAGCCATATTAGACCTAGAGGATTGTAACACACTGAGCAATGGCCTGGACAGGGTTGAAGGAATTCATAATTCCCTTTTTGATATAATCAAGGGATACTTCCTTAAGCCTGTCAAGGACAAAGGTGATAGGGTCCCAAAGCCAGCGAAATGGTACAACGATGAATGCAGGGAGTGTAGATTCGCACTGGGTAATGCTATTAAGGGAGGGCAAACAGCTTTAATCCAAGTTGCCAGGAAAAATTATAAAACTAGCATTGTAAAGGCGAAACAAGCTTGGGACGAGCAGCATTGGATTGAGCTAAAGGCAGCTAGCGATAGCAAGGATTCTCGACAGTTCTGGCACATTGTCAGATGGGGAAAATCAGGTGGTCCTGAATCCCCTCAAAACAATGTCCCTGAAACTGAATGGGTAAAGTTTTTTTTAAAAACCAATATGCTGTTTTTAATACTACCGAACGGCACGAGACAATCTGTGTAGACCTCCCAAAAGAAAATCCTTTTTGCCCTAGTGAAATCATGATGGCTCTGGATGCAGTTGCCTGCGGACGAGCCCCTGGCCTTGATGGTGTGCCAGCGGATCTATTTATTAACGATAAAGAGCGCTGGTGCTCATATATCCACCATCTTATCAATGCTATTGCCTTGGGTGCATCAGTACCAAAATCCTGGAAGGGTGCAGTGATTATCCCCATTTTCAAGAAAGGAGATCGATCATTGCCAGGTAATTACCGCCCTATAAGCCTTATAGATACCATCCAAAAGGTAGTGGGGCGTGTGATCGTCAATAGGCTCCTGGATTGGGCGGAAGAGACGAAGGCCCTTTCAACCTTCCAGGCTGGCTTTCGACGATCCACAAGTACGGTGGATCAGGTCTTTCGTTTTACTATGATTCAATGGAGGACGGTGGTGCTCGGCAAAGGAAGCTTGTATGCGGCCTTTGTCGATCTAAGGGCCGCTTTTGATCTGGTCCCTCGACTAAAGCTATGGTCGGTTTTACAGAAGCAGGGCATCCCAAACGATTTGTTATCTATGATAATGAGACTCCATGAATCAAATTATGCAAGAATACAGTGGGGTGGCTTAGGCTCAGTTACCTCAGATTTTCCAGTAGAGAGGGGCGTAAGACAGGGATGTTCGATGGCCCCAGTCCTTTTTACACTTTATATCAATGATGTTGTAGCACGTATGACTTCCGCCCAAGTGGATGCTCCTTTTTTAGATGGTATTAAAATTCCTATTTTAATGTTCGCAGATGACACACTCATCCTAGCTAAAACGCCAAGTGGATTGCAGTGTGCTTTGTCAATCTTTGACCAATTTTGTAAAGAGTATGGCCTCGAAGTAAACATTACAAAAACGAAGCTGATGACTTTTAACCCCCATCGTAGTTTTAAGACAAAAATTACCTTAAACAATCGTCCACTGGAGGTAGTTACCAATTTTACTTATTTGGGTATGCATATATCCAATGCGCAGGCCTGGCGGCACCATATTGAAATTGCAACAATCAAACATAGGCAATTGGCAGGCACAATCAGCTCAGAACACAGAAAATCATTCACTAAACCTGTGAAACCTGTCCTACAGGTTTATGAAGCTAAAGCTCTGGGTTCTGTACTTTATGGTGCCGAGTTGTGGGGGTTTGAAAAAATGCCGGCTCTTCAACTTGCAGAGAATATATTTTTTAGGGCCATCACAGGCGTTCCCAAAAGCACCCCGCTACTGCCCCTTAAGTATGACTTGGGTAGAAGAGCCATTGTAGATATGGCACGGCTCCGCCCAATATTGTACTGGCGCAGGTTATGGACCACGCCTGCGCTTTCCCACTATGCAGGGGGTTTTCTAGACATCATAAGAACTGACCTTCACCATAAAATAGGCTGGCTAAAAGCACTTAGGGCATCCTTGCTTGAGCTTGGTTTGAGCACACTTTGGGAAGATCCTGCAGGAGCAACCTTCCCTTCTAAAAGTACGATTAAGACCATTTATTGGGAGAAGGTTGCCCAGCGGAACTGGTGTAGCCCAAGTGTTGGTAACATGACTAGAGAGTTCCTAGAGGCCAAGATGTACCCCCAGCTTGAGCCTTATTGGGATATCATAACCAAGCCAAGAGATAGGAAGCTTTTTTTCCAACTAAGAGCTGGAGCACTTCCCCTTAGATCTTTAACAGTAAAATGGGAAGCGGGAAATAGTGCTGTTTGCCCTGCCTGTGGTACAAAAAATGAAACTATTGGTCATTTCTTGTTTTCTTGTGAAATCTATGCTGCTCCACGGCGTATATGGCTTACTCCAATGTGCAAAAATCTAGGAACTACTAGTGGCACTGTTGCTTTACGCATTATATGCACCAGCACATTGCCTTGGATTTCAATTGCCACTGCAAAGTATCTAGGATGGGCGTGGATGATTAGATCGAGACTGCTAGTCAATTGACTATTCTCTTGAACCGGGGGAGACTGCTAGTCCTTTTACTATTCCCCCCCCTGCTAACTCTTAGCATTTTATCGTATGTAATCTGTTTTAAAACTTTTAATTATTTAAATATCATTGTTTTAACAACAAGTATCCACTGTTATTATCGCGGAATGTCTAACCCAGGGCTTCAATTGTGTCAACCCGCATGTGATTTGAACAGCACTGCTGCCAAATGAAATAATGTCTCCCTTTTGGATGTAATTTAACCAGATTTTGTTAAAGTATGTAGTATCGAAATGTATTGTATTTAATAGTATTTTAATGTATCTAATGAACTGTTATTGTATAATGTATCTTGCTTTTATGAATATTCTTCGAATAAAGCATACTTTGATTGATTGATTTGTTCTGCATTCCGTCCATCAATTGTGTGTCTTTTCCTTTCTCATGCTGAAAACAGCATGAGAGGAGCTCCATTATTAGTTGGATTTACGCTGCACTTGAAAGGAAGCCCTTCCCTTTTCTTCCTGCTCTTTGTCATCCCCAGCATCAACGTGGGAGAGGAGCACCCGACAGAGTGCCCGTTGACCAGCAGCAATTATCGTGAGTGCCCTACCATTTATTAATGGTGCCAGCTGCCACTGGGACTGTTAATGCATTGTTATGTAGTACTTTTTAAAGTGGTGAGTCTTCAACTCTTTACTAAATTGTAGTAGCTTTGGGGTGATTCTGATGACTGCAGGGATGTTGCTTTAGATCCTGGGTGCTTAGATGGAAAAGGCCTGTTGGCTTTTTTTTTTGTTCCTTTTCACACATCTTAGTCAGGAATCGGATGGGTCCTGACTTTGGGTGTACCGAGAATCCCCAGAGATGGTTAAATTATCTACAATATAAGTGGGGGTGCTAATCATGATGGCTTTGTAAATAAAGCAGCTGGTTTTGAAGATGGCATGGGTCGGTCAAGGCGGCCAATGGAGTTTCATCAGAATGCATATGATGTGATAAAATATCTTCAGGCCTTGGATGAGACGCGCTGTGGTGTGTAGGATGCTCTTAAGGGCTGCCAGTGTGGGTTCGGGGAGGCCATGGAGTAGGACATTACCAAGATTCAGATGCAAGATTACGAGGGTATGAACAGCAGTTTTGAAGTGACTTTGTGTAAGAAGTTAGACTAGTATACTCTAATTCTTTAAACCGCAATATATATATATATTACCTACTGGTGGTTGAATTTGTGAGTGGGTGTGTAAGTGTCTTAGAGGGTCTGTGAGTGGGTGCATGAGGCAATGAGTGGGTGTGTGAAGGGGTGCATGAATCTCGAAGTGGGTACTGTGAGTGGCTACATGAGTGTCTGACAGGGTCTCTGAGTGGATGCATCAGTCTCTGCGTCAGTCTCTGAGGTGGTGCATGAATTTCTGAATGGATCTGTGTGTACATGAGTCTCTGAGTGGGTGGGTGAGTGGATCTATGAGTGGGTGAGTGGATCTATGAGTGGGTGCATAAGTGTCTCAATGGGTCTGTTAGTGGCTGGATGAGTATCTGATTGGGTCTGTGAGTGGGTGGATGAATCTGAATAGGTCTGTGAGTGGATACATGAGTATCTGACTGGGTCTGTGAGTGGATGCATGAGTCTCTGAGTGGGTGTGTGACTGTGTAGGTCTGTAAGGGGGTGCATGAGTCTCTCAGTGGCTCTATGAGTGGGTACATGAGTCTCTCAGTGGGAGTGGGTTCATAAGTCTCTCAGTGGATCTGTGAGTGGGTGCATGAGTCACTGAGTGGGTGTGAGTGGATGCATGAGTCTCTGAGTGGGTCTGTGACTGGGTGCATGAGTGTCAAGGTCAGTGTGTGAGTGGATGCATAAGTCCCTGAGTGGGTCTGTGAATGGATGCTTGACTCTGTGTAGGTCCCTGAATGCATTAGCGTGCAAGTGAGTGTATCAATGTGTATATTTTTTTCTTTTGTTCACCAATGTTCATGACTCCATCGCAACGCTGTATGGGGGCTGCGCTGGAAGTAGGGATGGGTCGGCGTCTCCACTCATGTGGAAAAAAATAGTTTGTGGAATTTTAAAACTTATAATAGGTACCTCAGAGGCCCCTACAATACACCCATGGGATCAGGGTACCATACTCTGACGCCTTATATACTTTTCAATGTTTATTTCCATCCCACGGTTCCACTTTATAAAATGGAGGTTGCAACTCTCTATACAGATTGTGGCCAGCCAATCACAACACTGCAGCTGGTGCATTGGGTCGCGGAGGGTCTGACCCTGGATATGAATATGTGGATTTTCTTCAATATCTCAAAAGCTACTGAATGAATTTACACCAAGAGCTAGCTTTCTGCTAAGTCTGGTGTTATTATGTCCAGCAGTTCGGGTTGTAGTTTTGTTCAAATTTCTCCATGGAAATTAACATTGAAAAAACCACTTGTTTGACCCCCCTTTTTTCTCAACCCCCACTTCACGGATTACCCCGAAACTGTCCATGCACAACAAGATTTACTATGAAGCTTTTTGGGTCAAGCGGTGCCGAAGATATAGACAAGTCAAAAAACACTTTTTTTATGGAAACATGGTCCTAACTATAATTACCTACTGGCAAACGCCAGTAGGTAATATATATTTTTTTCATACTGATTCTTTACTGAGCTTTCAACTATACAGTTCACATGTTTGTAAAGAAAAGGTAAACATCTAGAATCACAAGGACAATGCGCTTGCATGTGTCTTCATGAACCTGCAAAGATTGTACCTCACACTTAGAAGTGGAAGGCCCCATCCCATACAAGAAGCCATCGTACGGCACACATTTCGTCCAGTAGGTCTCTAACTATTTTTCAGTCTGTACCAAACATATTGAAATATAACTGACACTGTGCACAGCCCTCAAAGCATGCACATTTGTGTCCGAACAGGGTACCCTCCCAACATGCCCTCTCTTCCTCCTCCCCCTTGAACAAAACCCATCAAAAATAATGAGAATAAATAAGATAAAGTCCATTTTCAAAGAAACTTCACACTGAGGTGGTGCAATGCCCCTTCATCGCTGGGTTAGAATGAGATATGGAATGGGAATTAGAAACAATAAGTCCTGTGGCTGGGAGATGGGACGACTCATAGTCCCTGTTGGTGTGCGTCAACGCTAGACAATGCAACAAATGATTGGGATTTTCCTGTTGGCAAGCTTAGAACTTAACCATAGGAAAGGAATTTGCTCCATAGTACCTAAAAAATTGGTAGTCGATCTTCTAGTTCATATATGATTTTTTCATAGGAGGCCATTTGAAACACTTCCCTCCGTCATAATTCAACCCTGTAACTGTATACTTTTACTAATAGGAAAGAATGCATAACATAATGACGGTTATGGCAAACCATTGCCCTTGTCATGGGGTGATTTCTGGGTATTGCAAGAAATTGTAGAGCATCACCGCGAAGACTCCCAATTCCTCTCCAACTGTTTCAATATTCTCCATACTTTCACCCTGCAGGGACAGAGCTTTTGGCATTCCAATAGTGCGAGAACTATATCGCACTCTGCCATGAGATAACGCCAGGATGAGGAGTCTCCACATTTGTTTCTTGCTTCAGTCTAAATGGTGAACAATGCCATTTGTGCAGTATTTTGTAGTATCCCAGCTTGATTCAAGTCCCTGGGAGAGATTTGTCATGGTGCAAAAGAAATTCAGCCCAGACTTCGTCCACATAGTCTACTTGTAGTCTTAAAGTCCACCACACCTCTAGGTGGGTCTGCACTGCAGATGAGAAGACCCCATCAATGAGTATTTTTCCAGTCTCAAGACCACACCTTTTATAAGTTCCCCACATCTGTAGGTAGGACTGTAGAGGGATTGTGGGAGAGTGATAGGTGGAGGACTCACAGTTCTGTCTGGACAGTCTGCTAGCTAGTACTAAATCCAAGACCTATTTGATATGAGGTGGCGAGCCATGTGTGCTGCGGCTGGGCCGGCTTTAGGGCAGTGCGTCCGGTACGGCCGCATTGGGCGCTGACCTGCGGAGGGGGTGCTGACCTCAAGGCGGGTGCAATGTTTTGCAATAATTATGAGTGCAAGATGAGGGGCACTTTTGCCCGATGATAGTGAGAGAATCCGAGGAGGCCATCATGGGGTTTGGGTGCGTCAAAAATGATTGTCTCACTGGGCAACACCAGGGCTAAAGCCGGCCCTGTGCTCCGGTAAGGGACATTACCTTGACCCCTGACAGTAACTGGTCTACCCTGCCATTGGGAATGTCCTGTAATCACAGTGATGGTGGCCTGCTGGAGTCAGCAGACCACCATGTCTGGGATTGCTTTTTAACTAAAGATTTTTTTTTTTTAATACAGCCAGTGTTCCTTAAAGGTAAATTGAATGCATTTAAAAAAGGAAAATGAAACTGCTCCCTTTTAAATTTTTAAGAGTAGGCAGTGGTTCATGAGATCATTGCCTGCTCTTAAAAAATGATTTTGCTACCATTCATAAAGGAGAAGGGATCCCCTAGGGACCTCTTCCCTTTTGCGACTGGCTTATCACCGACTTGAAGAAGGGGGTAAACCACAATGGTTTTGCACTCGTATATCCCCCTGCTACTCGCTATTTGGTAGGGATGCCCTTGGCACGCCCCTTCCTAATAGCGACACGCAAACCTAATTTTGCGAATCAGTTGTAGATTACTGACTTGCAAAATAGGGTTGGCACATGGCAAAAGCCGTTTTAATAATATAATCGTAAACGGGCAGTATCTCCGTTTGCGACTGCAAAAAACAGTCGTACATGTGCCCCTAGGTTTCAAACCGACGCTGTGCTGTATTCAAATACTAATTCACCATTTTATGTTTGGTTAAGTGAATTTATGGCCTGTGAACGGTTTCAAATTTGTGGCCATTAATACTTTGGCATTCCATGGAAGTGTATACTTCATGTGTAAAACAAACACATAAAGCTCAGCTCATACAGTAGGGATAGCAGTGTCAGGTATATTTAAAAAGGTTTCTGTAAAGCAACAGATGTGTGAGGGGTGGGAGGGCATCGCATTTGTTTTGATGGAAGGGAAGCTGGGGAGGGCAGAGAGACCTGAAGGGAAACCGAGAATGTGTTAAGGGAACTTAGAGAGACCAGTGGGAATTCCCGGAAGGGCAACATAATGGGGAAGGATGTAAGCTAGTGGGCTAAAGTTAGTGGTGGGCAGAATATTTAATTCCACCCGTAGACGTTTTGGCCTGTTTACATGACTTTCTAATGTGAAATTCCAGCCGAATTCCACTAATCACTGCATGGCGGAATTTTTCGCTTGCGAGGCTCTAGATAATGCAAGTTGATGAATGCCAGCAAGATTTGCTGTCCCCTACCGGGATTTTCTAACAAGGACGGTCGTGGTCAGAGGGCTGCAGCTCGAGTAGATTTGTTACCCTTCTAGTAGATTTTCTACTTGAGTGGCTGCAAAATCAACTTGAATGGGCGCACACTTTTTTGCAACGCCTAGAGCCATCCACCTGGATTTTGTCATCGCTGCTTGCACTGCTGGCGCTAAATTGCAGCAAGAGCTTCATATTTTCTGCCCATTGGAGGAACTCCACAAAACCTCACAAAATGCTTATGTAACGCTCTGGAATTCCACGGAGCGAAAGTTATATGGATGCATGTTGGTGCATAAGTGTGAACAGAATCATGTATGGGCAGGAATGATCTAGCGTTACAACAAACAAATGATGGACGGAATGCTGTCAATGCAGACATTCTCCCCCAGTCAAGAGATCTGGGTTAAATCCATCGTTCTTTTGCCCACTACGCCACCCCAGTTCAGACATGGCCATATGCAAATCAGTCTTGACCCTGTGCCTCATGGGAACAGTCCAGCCCGAACTGCCAAGCCATGTCTTCCCTGGACCGGAATCAAGCATCCTAGGACCGGTTTCTGGCTATCAGCCGTCATCAGCCAGGATAGCTAGACTCCAGTGGCGTAGTGAGCACGGGACCCACGTCTGGGCATACCCATCCCACTAAGGGCGAAAAGCGATACAACAAACAAATGATGGACGGAATGCTGACAATGCAGACATTCTCCCCCAGTCAAGAGATCTGGGTTAAATCCATCGTTCTTTTGCCCACTACGCCACCCCAGTTCAGACATGGCCATATGCAAATCAGTCTTGACCCTGTGCCTCATGGGAACAGTCCAGCCCGAACTGCCAAGCCATGTCTTCCCTGGACCGGAATCAAGCATCCTAGGACCGGTTTCTGGCAATCAACCGTCATCAGCCAGGATAGCTAGACTCCAGTGGCGTAGTGAGCACGGGACCCACGTCTGGGCATACCCATCCCACTAAGGGCGAAAAGCGTTACAACAAACAAATGATGGACGGAATGCTGACAATGCAGACATTCTCCCCCAGTCAAGAAATCTGGGTTAAATCCATCGTTCTTTTGCCCACTACGCCACCCCAGTTCAGACATGGCCATATGCAAATCAGTCTTGACCCTGTGCCTCATGGGAACAGTCCAGCCCGAACTGCCAAGCCATGTCTTCCCTGGACCGGAATCAAGCATCCTAGGACCGGTTTCTGGCTATCAGCCGTCATCAGCCAGGATAGCTAGACTCCAGTGGCGTAGTGAGCACGGGACCCACGTCTGGGCATACCCATCCCACTAAGGGCGAAAAGCGTTACAACAAACAAATGATGGACGGAATGCTGACAATGCAGACATTCTCCCCCAGTCAAGAGATCTGGGTTAAATCCATTGTTCTTTTGCCCACTACGCCACCCCAGTTCAGACATGGCCATATGCAAATCAGTCTTGACCCTGTGCCTCATGGGAACAGTCCAGCCCGAACTGCCAAGCCATGTCTTCCCTGGACCGGAATCAAGCATCCCAGGACCGGTTTCTGGCTTTTAGCCGTCATCAGCCAGGATAGCTAGACTCCAGTGGCGTAGTGAGCACGGGACCCACGTCTGGGCATACCCATCCCACTAAGGGCGAAAAGCGTTACAACAAACAAATGATGGACGGAATGCTGACAATGCAGACATTCTCCCCCAGTCAAGAGATCTGGGTTAAATCCATCGTTCTTTTGCCCACTACGCCACCCCAGTTCAGACATGGCCATATGCAAATCAGTCTTGACCCTGTGCCTCATGGGAACAGTCCAGCCCGAACTGCCAAGCCATGTCTTCCCTGGACTGGAATCAAGCATCCTAGGACCGGTTTCTGGCTATCAGCCGTCATCAGCCAGGATAGCTAGACTCCAGTGGCGTAGTGAGCACGGGACCCAAGTCTGGGCATACCCATCCCACTAAGGGCGTAAAGCGTTACAACAAACAAATGATGGACGGAATGCTGACAATGCAGACATTCTCCCCCAGTCAAGAGATCTGGGTTAAATCCATTGTTCTTTTGCCCACTACGCCACCCCAGTTCAATTGTTGTTTTTGCATTTGTCACCCCGAGTGGGAAGGGTATGCTCAGACGTGAGTCCCGTGCTCTCCATGCCACTGGAATCAAGCTATCCTGGCTGACGAGGGCTGAAAGCCCGAAACCGGTCCTAGGATGCTTGTTTCCAGTCCAGGGAGGACATGGCTTGGCAGTTCGGGCTGGACTGTTCCCATGGGGCACAGGGTCAAGACTGATTTGCATATGGCTGTGTTCAAACTGGAATGGCATGGTGAGCAAAAAAACGATGGATTTAGGCCCAGATCTCTGTACTGGGGTGAATGCATGACATTGTTCTGCATTCTGTCCATCAATTGTTGTTTTTTCAGGAATGATCTAGGTCAGAAACATATGAGGAGAAAAGAGTGGGCCATGCTTGCTGAGAATTGGTCATGAGGAGTAAGATGACCTGAAGGGGAGCACTGCTAGTGTGTGGGGAAAAAGGAGCTCATGGGGTAGAAAGACCTATATTGAATACAGAATCATGTATGGGTAAGAATGATCTAGGTCAGATACATATGTGGTGAAAAGAGCTTGAGGGAGTGGAACATGCTTGCTAAGGAAGAGTGGGTCCTAGGAAGTGAGGCGACCTGAAGTGGAATACCGGTAGTGTGTTGGAGAGAGAGAGAGTTCAGGGGGTAGGAGAACTCATATACAATGAGAATGGGAAGGAACAGGAATATGTGTGTGGGAGATAGTGGACAAACTGTTTGGATGTGGATGGCAAAGTGATGTTCAAGTAGAAGGGTAGCCAGAAAAAAGAATTTGTGTGAGTGGAGAGACTTGAGTGAGGATAGGAGCCTAAGTGAGTGGTATGACTGGCCGTTGCTGAACTGATGCTGTAGGTTTCTCTGTTAGATATATACAGGTAGCCGTGCGAGAATAGCATATTTTTCTGGGCCTCACTGGTTTTAGAATGTTCGGAATTGTCATGTGGGGGTATTTTGTTCTTTTTTCTAAAGACGTTTAGGCAAAACAATAGAGTCAGATGTGGCCTGCAGCTCCCATAGGTTCTGCTGTCTTCTTGCTGTGATGGCTGCTAGCTTGCTGTGGTGTATCTCATAGGAAGAACGTTGCCAATAGGAGAAACGTAGAGGTCATCCTTGGATTACTTAGTGGATATGCCTCCTTATTATTAGTCCTCATTGCCACAGTCCTTATGCCACGCCCACCTGCACGTCTTTGCTTGACCTTCACGAAAGGGAGGCGTGGGTGGAGTGACAAGGCTTCTGAGAATGCGGTGTTTCTCGTAGCACACATCAGAGGTGGGCCGGGCTCCATTTCCCGCCATACAAGCAGATGCTTTCCGTCTCTCAGGTCGGACCCACCTCATAATAAGGCCTGTTATCTGGAAGGATTGGGATAGGATTAAGATTCCCATTAACGAGTCACGCATTGTGCATGCATGGGACTAGAACATAGAAACGTAGGACGCCCAGTTTGTCATATTTTCATGCAACTATTAAACACACTACGTATGAATTTCAGCATTGGGGCCCATTCATCACAACTCATGAAAAAATCCCAATAGGTCAAGTGTTACATCACCTCAACAATTTGGGTATGATAATTAATTCTCTCCTGTGGACGCCTTCCCTTCACATTTATATGTAACACAGTAATATGATGACTAAAAAGAAAGAATTCTTGGTTCGCAAAAGTAACATTGATAGGTGCGGTAGGGTTAAAGTAATATTCAGTCTCAAAGTCAATTCAGATTTTAGTTCATCTGATGACATATAGGAAATGCTATAAGGCAATGCAGGAATATGATTATATGCACACTGCCCTCAAACAAAAGCTAAACGTGGTGTTTATACAGAGTGAGACTTGTACTTTTATGAGCTATGACCTAGACATTCGAATTTCATTTTTAATTCATCAGTTTTCTTAGCTGGCCGTCTGAGGCCTCATTTATTAATATTCAGGATTTCAAAATTCACACCTCTTTATGAAATAGTAGGGTATTTATTTAAAAATAAAGAATCACTGATCAATTCCGCTTGAACCATTAAAACAATTTAAAAGGCGACACATTTCCCTACCCGCTCTCGACGCAGGAAAGCGGGCAGAGATAGGAATGAAGACAGGTCAGAGACAGGAAATAGGCCATGTACATGAAAAAAGGCAGTCCCCCTGCAACAAGCAATGCTGCAGGTGGCCATTACCAATCCAGCGTCTCTTATTGTTATCATGTCGCTCTGCCAGGATTATGACTGGCCGCGAGAGAAGCTACAGTTTTCACTTTCCGAAGCGACTGGAGCCGCAAGCCAAGAGCAGTGTGATTGGCAGTGTCAGTGAGTGGAAAGCCTGGGGTGACCGAGTCCTTCATAAACAGCACACAGACTATTTTCAAAGGCGATTGCTGTTCGTATGGACGAGGCCTGTGTTGCTGCCGGGGCGCTGTCAGACACCTCACAGGCAGATATATGCTTTTACATTTACAGATCTGTATTTGGGTATTTAGTCCACCAGCAAAACAAAACAACCATTTGCAATTCAATAGGTCTGGCGTTTGCTAGAGTTTAAGCTATTGGCATTGTGAATGATAATGCCTTTTATTTATCTGTTTTGCTAATTAACACATTAATAAAAACATTGTCAATTATAATGCCAATAGCAAAAACTCTTGTAAATTCGAGAGCTATTCAAAGAAGCAGCCGTCATTGAAGGGTTGCTTGGAAAGTTGAAGCGCCATGGGCGCGCTGAATGTTGCAGGAAAGCATGTGGTGCCTACAATAGGAGAATCTCATTAAATAAAAAGGGGCATATTATCAAGAAAAGGTGTTAAAATTATCGCCGCTTTAGCGGCAGAAAACTGCCGCTAAAGCGGCGATAATGGGCTTGATAATATGCCCTTGAGAATTCCCATAGAAGCTTATGTTCTGGTGTCAACATGGGCTTCTATGGGAATTCTCTGCGGCATACTATCAAGCCCATTATCGCCGTTTTAGTGGCAGTTTTCTGCCGATAAAGCGGCGATCATTTTAACGCCGTGCTTGATAATATGCCCATAGTGCTTACAGACTAAAAAAAGATGTACCGTGTAACAACCGAAGTAAAATGGCAAGTCCTCATGGGAGGTTACAAATGAAGACAAGGTGGTACTTAGGAGGGACTAACAAGCATATTAACGAATCAGAAGTCAGCATTTCTACGGGCAATGACACAAGCCAATGGCAAATATGGATGGAGAGTGGGAGGGGCTTAAATTCCATACTCCAATATAGCATGCAGCAGAGCAGCGCATGCACTTCCCAGGCTCAAGGTACAAATTACTAGACCCCTATTCAAATAAGAAGGACAGTGTTTATCACAGGTAAATTTCTTATTGCACCGTACAAACCAATGACACTGAGGTGAGCTGTAAATAATTAAACCTGATACTAACATCTCTGTATGCCTCGGTACTGTGTATCAGAGAACCTTGTAGTCTGTACCCAAAAGCAGAAGATACTTTTTCCTCACTCTGAATCTACAACCAGCTATACACAAATTAATAAAATGGTTTAGAGGTAGATACCAGGAAAGGTTAATAGGATAAGAGAGAAAACAGAGGCACAGGATAGTACCAGTTTATGCTCCCAATTTGGGCCAAACAGCTTCTGGGCCCTCTATCTGACTGTTTGTTGGATTGGGCCGCGGTCTCCTGGGTATTAGGTGGGGATTTTGATTACAAGCTAGACACTTTTTTTGACATTTTGCTCTCTCCACTCTTGCAGTCCTTGGTTCTACTGGCATCCAGGGTGCTCTGAGCTTGGTTGAAGGGCTGGCAATTGGGCGAAGTTTGGCACATAAAATTCCTGCTCAGGTCAGACTACTCCTTTTAGTCTCCATACGACGTCAACCACTCTAGAATAGACGAGTTTGTAGGCACCCCTGACATCCACTGATGTACTGTTCCATGTCGCATTGCACCAGGATGGTGTTGGACCATAACCCCTTTTATATTGTAATAGCTTGGAGACAACTGTTGGTGCTGATTCCAACCTGGCATCTGCAGATGTTGGTACTTGAGGACGCAGTGTTTCGTGGTTTCTTGCATAACCACACAGATTCCTTTTTTGTGGAAACAAGTACTGCTTCACCTCCCCCCCCCCCCGTTGGAGTGGGAACCCTTTAAGGTTGTCATTTGTGAGTTCTGCATTGTCAGTGGCTGGGGAGCTTACTTAATTATAAACTTCACAGTGTTCTCTTGAGCAGCAGCTTCCTGCCCACCCAGAAAAAGTGGTCAAACTTCAAACTACCAGATGCTCCTTCTTTAACAGCCTAGAGAAACTGTGTGGTTTTGATTATGCTGCTTTTCGGGCCAGGACTCACAACAAGGGAGATAGAGCAGGACAACTTATTACAAAAACCTGTATTGTCCCCAGCTGCCCCCTCCTCTATGGAGCCCAGCACTTTCCTTGGCCTGCTATCATTACCCTATCTAAGTGCCAAGGCCAGGCAGGATCTTGACTTTCTCTTGTCATTGCAGTAGCTCAGACCTCTCCTGCATGATCTACCTCAGAAGAAGACTCCCCCCCCCCCTCCCCAGGCTGCTTCAGGTCTGCTCTGCTTCCCTTGAACAGGGCCACCAGAGCTACCATCTCCATGATGATTACACCCCATAAAGACATGATGGGCATGTCTCCGCATAATCCCTTATCGATACTTAACATGGATTTTAAGATTCTTTCTAAACGATTTGCTAACTGGTTGGGTCCAAATCTCCCCCTTTTGATACACTCTGACCAATCCGGTTTTATCCTGCGCCGTAACACCTTGCATAACTTTAGAAGGTTCTGGGATGTCATGGCCAGGTCTTCAGAAGCCCTTCTGAGGGCAGCATGTGTTCTGCTTGATTTAGAGAAGGCCTCTGGCTCTCTCCACTGGGATTATATGCTGGGATTGCTACACTGGATGAGCACCAGCCATACCTGGTGTGAATGGATTTGTCTGTTATATGCGGCTCCAACTGCAAGGGTCAAAACAGGACAATGTGTCTTACACTCCTTCACCGTGGGTAGGGGCGCCCATCAGGGATGCCCCATCTCGCCATTGCTCTTCATGATTGAGATGGAACCTTTAGTGATCATGCTGCGGCAACGTTGAGTCACTGGTCTTTTTAATGGTTAATGTCACTGTGGTGTAAATATCTTAAGCATTTACATTTCTGGTATTACAGGCTACAGTCAACTCTCTTAGACAAGTCCATGACTCCAGCAATCAATGTACACTATATGCTACTGCCCAAATCAGATTTGACAGTTGTGGAGAGAAACGGACTGGGAATGGGTAATGGGAGGGTGAAATGACTTTAGTTGGGGTTGGGGGAGTGGTGACTTTAGGTGTTCTGTATTGCAGGGGTGTGGAATGGTAAACAGAAAAATGTCATGCCCGAAACACAGTCTTCTATTGTATTATTAACCTTGTTTTTACAGTGGATTGAAAGCGCTATACGCTGTACCCTTTCTAATGATACCAATAAAAAGATATTTAAAAAACAATTACAGGTCCTGGGTACATGTAGTACTACTTTACTGTGGTAAATGAAATGTGCCAATTTGGCATAATCCAATGTTACCATGTCTTTAGGAGTGTAAACAAGCACTGTAGCAGTGGCTAGCAGTGGTAAAGTGCACAGAGTTCTAAAGCCCCCAAAACAAATTTGAGCAAGCAGGAGGGTAGAAAGTAACAAGTTTGGGGGACGACCAACCAAGGCATTCAGGTCTTACTGCATTTTGTATTAATATGAATACATCATTTACAGATAGACCATAGAGTCCATTCTTAATATATTTCACGTCATTAGCTTCATCAGGAGTAATTATTCCGATAAGGACAACATAAACCATGATTAATTCTCTATCTGTCTTCATTAAGGATAAATCTGTTTACCATTTCATGAAAAGTGTAAAGCAATATCAGTGGTTCCAAAAATTCTCATATAGAATGACTCCATTCTATAGGAATCTATAGGAGTGTTGTATGAAGTTTTGGGTTCTGATTAGAGTGCATACTCTGAGCGCCACCTGCAAATTACTTCGCTATAGACTCCGTCCAGCTGAACATGCTGTTGTGCTTGGATTACTACAAGAAATTAGATAGTGCACATGGTGAACTATGATCGTGGTCTGGGTTGCTAACCGAATTCGAGCAAACAATGCTGAACGCAAGAGGGATTCTACTTATAAGAAATATTATTGCAAAAAATAGGGCAAATTCTCCCATTTTGCTCATAATGGTGGGACATTGATTTGTAATTATCATAATACATATTTGTTCTTTTATTTTATAATTGCCAATGAATGTTTAGATGTTGGGTATCAAAATCCTGTGTGTGGTTTCTATTCAATTGATGGCACTTTACAGTGAAGAATGCTCTCCTTAATTACAAAATGTTCTTACAAGCTAAGTGGTAGGGACACATATGTAACAGGTGTGCTACCTCCATGTGATTTAAAGATATAGCATAAAACCTTACCTAAGATCCATTACTGAGTGGATATTTCATATCTTCATGCATACTCAATGATAAATATAGGCACAGGTTCCTTCATGCCTTTCCTAAAAATAATGTCTTCTCCTTACACTTAGATGTTTTGTGCACATAGCTAAAGATGGCAAGCCTGTTGTAGGAAAGTAGATTATTAGTAGGTATAGGTGTACACCTCCAGCTAGTAATAATATCACAGTCAGTAATAAGGTCCAGTCAATTCAGTAAGAAGGTCCTGTCAAGTCTCAATAAATTAATCTTTGCTCATCCCTTGATAGCTTGGCAAGCGAGCAGTCAGGCTTAACTTAGGAGTCAGGTGTGTAAAGCATTTAATATCACCAAAACAGTAAATAAGTAAAAGACCCAACACAATATAAAACCAACACCAATCGATAAAAATAGAGAATATGTTTATCTTTAAAATGGCACATAAATGACAAAAAGTCCAAAGTAGGGAACTGGAAATATGAATGATTAAGGTTTAAATAAAAAAAATGTGCATTTCAGCACCAAACTGGTTTAAGAACCACTCCCAGCTATCTGGCCGCGCTGGACCGGAACAAAGTCAAAGTTTTAGGCTGACCGCTAAAGAGCGTTGGCCAGATAGGTTGAGTGCTATGTCCCGGTCAAGATTTTACCTTTGGACTTAGGTCCTGATTTAAATCCTGGTGGATGGGATACTCCATTACAAACATGGCGGATATCCTGTCCGCCATATTACAAATGAATTATATCCCATGGCACTTGTAGTATGGTGCTCGGGATATGGGTCACATTTGTGACAGAGTATCAAATCAGCCAAGATCAAAATCAGACCCTGAGTCTTTTTCTTGGAGCTTGTCTCTCAATGTCAAGCTCTCGGGTTCCTTGGATCTGGAGTCCTCCTTCACGATGGTGGTCTGCTGCAGGTAATGCCTCAGTGAGTCCCTGGAAGTCTTTATCCTCTGCGCGGATGGCGAGAAGCTCCAGAACTTTCAGCTGGACAAACCAGCCCGGTCAAGCCGATTATTGTGTTGAAGATGGCAATTTGACTCTAGACGACATGCCCGACTTCTTCAAAACTTTGTAAAAAGTTCCCAACTTTCAGAACTTCTTCTTGGTTGCGTACTTTGTGTTGAAAAGTGTCCAGCAGCACCAGCCCAGGGTTCAGAAGCCCTGGACTGCCTTTTGGAGTCTGGACTCAATCTCCCACTATGCACCTGGGCAGTACAGGAAAATCCAGTTGTAGCTGGTCAGCTACAGTAGTCTTCTCTTTGTCTGCTGCTGGTGACTTCTCCCAGCACTTTTCCACCTGTTGCTGTTCAAGGAAACAACTCATTTTCCATGAATCGGGCACAGCCTTTTCTTTGTGGAGCCTTGAAAGTGCTGCAGGTGCAGTCCTGAGTGCAAGCTTTCTGTGGTGCAGGCCAAGGGTCCAGCAGGGCAGTCCGTCTTCTTCAGATGTTCCAGGAAGTGATCTGAGGAGCTCCTTCATATCTCCAATATGTATTCTTCATTCTGGGTTGGCAAGAGGGGGGACACCCCAACCAATAGGAGTGAAGTTGCCACCCCCTGCTATGACCACTTCCTGTGATTGTTGGCATATGTGACCCAGAATGCAATATTCTTATCAAAATCAAGATAGGGCAATTCTCTCCTTGAATGAAGTATGTGCCAGTGTAACCCAACCCAAACGTGTGGCTAACATTGGAGTGCATTCCTCTTCAAGATCCTCTCCTAATCCAATCAAGGGGACTCCCATCTGGCTGGGGATCAAAGAAGAAGGGTGACATCGGTCCTCCTGTCTTTGAACACCAGCTTATGTCCCCAGACACCTTCCTCTACCTGGTTTCTCTAGGAATCAGATCTCCTCCCCCAACTAGCTCTATTGCTGCATTCCCAGGCCTCTTCACAGATGGAAGCTTGGCTCAGGCTGTTAAAGACTGGCCAATCAGAAGAAACTGCTACAGGGCTGCATTAGGTAACTTCAGGATAGTACACTCTAAAACTACTTTCCAGTAATAGTTATAATAGATCCGACCTTGGCAATTTGTTAGATTTATTATAACCATTATTGTGATACTTTGAATGATATTGCTAGCTGGCTTCAATCAAACGTTAGACTTTTTTAAGTTTTAATAGAGCCTTCCTATGTTAGCCTATTAGTCTAGCAGCACCACAATGGGAAAAACAACTTTGGCTGTTTTTCCCCACCAGGGCATATAAAACATATTTTATAATGTTCCCTCTTTTCATAACAAGGCACTCTACTCTTGAGGCACTAAACCTTAGGGGTGACTGATATGTAATAGAAAGATAGCTTTGGATTTTGGAAGTACTTTTAATTCCAAACTCTTATTTGGACACAGCTTTATTTTAAAACCAGCCTGCAACACTACACATCATTGCAGTGCACACTTAAGTGTATTAAGTCAACTAAGGTCCCTAAACCCACATGCCCTACCATACACTAGGGACTTACAGGTAGGCTGTCTTGGCCAATTAGAATGATGCCAATCACCATATACCTGTCAAGGACACAGCACTGGCCCTAGGCCTGATTAGCAGAGCCCAGAGCACTTCCAGAGTCAGTAACCACCAGCATCAGTCAAAAAATGGAGGTGAGCAGGGCACAAAAGGGTGACTTTCCTACACCTATATACGCCTTCCATTTTAAAATCCACTAAGCCAAAAATATGCACTTTTTTGTGTGAGCTTGTAGGATAGCATAGCAAAAAGGTAAATAACTTAGACTTGTTATATTTCACCACCTACTGAACTACATTCTGGCTGCCAGGAGCACCCTCTCAGTCATAGATTAGACAAGATTGGTCTTCATAAGCCATCCTTAAACATGGAGACTCTGAGCCTCATTTATAATTGGGCAGTACATCTGCCATAATGCAGTTCATCCATAGACATAGCCTTCGCTCCTATGGTGGAGGACCACCCACAACATTTAGAAATCTCCCCCCTGCCTGGCGGAATTCCCTTTATCTCAGAGCATCTACCTGCCATCCTGCCACTGTGAGGAAAACATTACATTTTGTTTCAACAATATGGAAACAGTGCTGTGTAGGGTAGCCACGTTAATGGACTTTATGATAAAGTCTTTAAATGAATTAATTATTGTTTTGATAATGGACAGGTTCCAGCATGCCTTTATTTTATTCCCTTCTCTTAATGTACTGTAATGATGATAAGTAATTTTACAACTAAAGATGAATTAAATGTATTTCCATCAATTCTTTATGCTTATTAATACTGTTTGCGTGATATAATCAATTATGAGTTCAAATACCATATGCTGTAGTTGAATGGAACGCATGTATGTATTGTTGCTACGTTTTTAAGGATCTTATATTATCTTAAATAAACTTTGATAATTCATTTAGACATATTGAATGTTTTTTGCAGGCAGGATATTTCAGACTGCCACATGGAGAGTATTTCATTGAACCTGTCCAGAGTTATACAACAACGGAAGGAACAGAACATCCACATGTCATCTACAAGATGCAGCCTCCTGAGGACACACATAGGCATCGCCGATCGGTAACCAAAAGAAAGAGTTCATCTTGTGGTGCTGACGGTAGGCCAATACTACTGTTTCACATTCTGATAAAAGCAAGGGCTTCTGTAAAATGTCATACAGCTAATCTAAGTGTTTTGAGATCTGTAACTATGTACTGAGAGGTAATCCTGTTACGATGTGGGACCAAGGTTTTTATCCCTTTGCACTCTTTTATAGCTGAGATAAGGTTTAATTTGTCCTTTTTTTAAATTCCTAATCTTTTCTAATTCTAAAAATAACTTCTTATACATAAGATTAATTCTGAAATGGTGGTATACAAAATGATATTGGGTGATAACCTGCTAAGTCTTCCCTATTTGAAAAACAGTACTTTTAGCTATTCTAAAAGAGAGTCCAGGTATGAACACATTTATATAATAACACATTTATCAAATTTCTTGAATATCTCACGTGCTCAAGTAAAGTGAAAGTTCACTTAACATTACGTTTATTGTGCTTAAAGACCACACACATTGACTCACATAACTTTCTCATATGTGCAAATATTAGAAGTGGGTCTCCCTTACAGAATTTATAAATGCATATCATAATTGGAAAAGATTTGTGAACCCATAGTAAATGAAGCTTTCAGTGCTGGTAAGTGAAGGATACAGAAGTGAATCAAGGTGCTATGGCATGTGTGTTTTGCATGTGAGTTTAATTCACATACATGAATATGATTTTTGTGTGTCTATGTGCAAATAGATTCTGTGTGTGAACAAAGTCTAGTGCAATTTGGGGGGTGTAGTCAGTTGATGGTGTGGGAGGACTGGCTTTGTACCCTGTGCTTCTTGAATATGAATGTGATCCTCATCCCAATGTAGAGCCCTGTCATTTGTTTGTGAAACCCAACTTATTTTACCAATGGTATGAGTATGAACCTGGGACTTTGAACCTATTTCCATTCAGTTTGTAGAAATCAGCTATGTCTACCAAACAAACAGTAAATAAGAAAATATTTGCATTTTCTTCTTCTTTTGGGTTATTGCATGAAGTGCATATGGTTATTGTTATTAGTTTTATTAGGCAAGTGACAGTTTAAATAATTATTGCAATGTGCATTAAGGAAGTATGTTAGCTGGGGCATTGTTAAAGGAACATAGGCTCTCCCAGACCAAGCCAATAGCTCCAGTTGTAAAATTGTACACCCTGAAAATCATACCAGCCATACTCTATGGCGCTGAGATTTGGGGTTGTAGCAATTTAACTGATTTAACATTGGCCCAAAATAAGTTTTTAAGATCTATTGTGGGCCTCCCCAGATCGACCCCCCGTATTCCCCTCCTTCTTGACCTGGGATGCAATGCAATCGAGGACATTGTTCATTTTAGAATGCTGGCCTTTTGGAGAAGGCTCTGGACTGTCCCAGAATTACTTCCATTTGCTAATGCTTTACTCGAAATAAGGGGTCTGGATCGTTCAAATAAGATTTTATGGCTCTCCAGAATTAAAACTCTACTTATTGAGATGGGGATGAGGGACTTATGGGTGTCCCCAGAATCGGCTGTATTTCCAATGAAAGTAATATATAAAGCTGCATTCTGGGACCTAATTAAAAACCGGAGGCATTCCATCATGGGTGGTTCCTCACTGACAAGAGCTTTTTTAAAGATGACCCCCGGATGGAAGGTTACTGGGATTTAATTACGAAACCTAGAGATCGCAGGTTGTTTCACCAGTTTCGAGTAGAAACCCTCCCACTTAGGAAATTCACCCGCAACTGGACAACTGGCAAGGGAGACAAGTGTCCATTTTGCCCAGATGTTGTTGAAAATATTGACCATCTTTTATATGTCTGCCCTGCTTATCGTTTACCCAGAAGCGAGTGGCTTAAACCCCTGTGCAGAAATTTGGGTACGAACACTGCAATGATTGCTAAAAGTCTTCTGAAAAATGGTGGCGACTCCACCACTATAATAGGGGTCGCCAAGTTTCTGAGTTGGTCCTGGGCAATCCGCGAAAGAGAAGGAGGGTGACGATTGTCAGTCAAGGACGCTTTTAGGATTGTTTTATCACGAGCTAAAAACTAGATGTATGTATACATGTAAAGTCCCTGTGATTGTTATATTTAATACTGTTTTTAAAGGTTTTCTTTTTGTTAAAGTAAGGCCGCCCTTACTGTATTTCATCGTATCTTCAATTGTTTTTTTTTGTTGTTTTTTTGTAAGTTTCTCTTTCTTCAGTTGGAGCCATCAGGTGTAGGAAAAAGTTGGCTTCCAATTAGTCATTACGTTTTGATTTTTACTTCTTTATGCTTTTATTTTTAGGCCCATTATGATTTATAATATGGGATTACAATACCTGAATGAGTTCACTCTCTTGTACTCTGCATTTTGTATATTGTTATGCACTATATGCACTTTAGATCGTGGCCTTCTGGCCCGATATTGGGAATGCTATCATAAGGCATTCTTTGAATCCGTCTCAGTTGCTTATCGTGCCTTACACTTCATAAAACGGTTGGCACCTTATTTTATATCAGTTCTTGGCTTCCGGTTTGACATTAGTAATATTCATACCGGAACCCTCTAGGAATTTGTCTGTGCAGGCTTTCTTGTACTTGATTTTTATATAATATCTATGGTGGATGTTAGGAAAAAATAGGGACCACTGTATTTGAATGCACTTGCTCATTTGCACATTGTATTTCATAATGTTCCGTTTATATTGCATTTTTAGATCATGGTTATAGGGCTTGATATCAGGAATACTTTAGCTTTTTTTACTGTGTAAATGAAATGTATTGTTGTATGATCTGTTCACTTTCAAGGCATTAAGTTGTCGAATAAAGTATTCTGATGAAGTATGTTAGTGGTCCTCATTTGGTACATGAACTGATAAAGGAGGGATTCGCAGCTGTCAACAAGTGGTAGGGAACATGTGTCTCTTGAGCATATAGAGGAATAACTACTCAAATATAGAACCCTATGTTTATGAAAACAGCATTTGATTTTGAACAATGGTATTAAGGCTAAGATGAGGATCTGTGTGGCTAGTAGTAAGCAAGGAAAAAGATGTGAAATAAATTGAAGGAGTAGAATAACCATTGGGTTAGAACAACAAGTAGCATCTCCTTTAAAGTTGATAACAATGCTATATTGTGTTATAGATTATATAAATGTGGACTTGTAAAAGCTTTCTGAGACTGGAAGAAGTTGTATGATGGAGTAGGTTGTATGAAAGAACTGGCAGATGATGAATTCATTGGGTCACACGATCTATTTGGAACTTCTCATACCAAAAAGTGGGCAAAGAATTGTTGGTATAGTTTCTGCTAGCCAGCCATGAAAAGGAGCAGACTTTGAGCTGCTTTAGAAAAGTGTGAAATCTTGTATTGTTGTGCCCAGTGAGGAGGGAAGCAATATTTTGTCCAAGAATTATATCCAGTTTGTAACTTAGGAAATAGTAGGCTTTGTGCATAAATGCAGTGCGTGGTGTAAGTCAGTGGAATGGAAGGATGGGGGTCGACTGGCATGGTATCCTGTTTGTGTTGAATATAGTGTTCAGATTAATAGCACATCTTGATGCTATTCTGTATAGCGAGTCAACTCAATATTTGCAGGTTCAAAAGGCCTGCTATGTTGTACCAATCCAATTTTCACTTGAGAGTGTACCTAATGTACCTTGTTATCATATTTATTCATTTCAGTAAGCCTTCTGTAAGCCTAATTTCTCAATTTAGTAGTCCTAAGTCTAAATTTAGGACTACTAAATTGAGAAAAATCCTAATTTTAAGACTTTCGGTATTCACAGAAGGCATTTAGGAGTCCTAAAGTTAGGAGTCCTAACTATACTACTACTAAACTGCGAAAAATCCTAATTTTAAGACTTTCAGTATTCACAGAAGGCATTTAGGAGTCCTAAAGTTAGGAGTCCTAACTATACTACTACTAAACTGCGAAAAATCCTAATTTTAAGACTTTCGGTATTCACAGAAGGCATTTAGGAGTCCTAAAGTTAGGACTCCTAACTTCTGTGAATACCGAAATGAGTAAGTGCCTTCTGTGAATACCAAAATGAGTAAGTGCCTTCTGTGAATACCAAAATGGTAGTAAGTTTAGGATTTTGTCTTAAGTTAGTTCTGTGAATCGGGCCCAGCGTCTTGCTGAATTCTGGTCTTGCAGGTTAGCAAAAAAAAGTCTGAAAATTTGATGTCATGTCATGAAATGTGCGGTGGGCATGGAAATTCATGAAGTTAATATGAATAAAACCTTGCAATTTTGCATATATAGAATAATTGTTTTAGCACACCATAATTCTGCAACTGGAGCTTGCCTGGCTGATTCCAGGCTGCCTTTGACGTCTTAAGAGAGGCTTAGGACACAAGCTATTGCTCAAAATATTTGCTTTGTTTGGCCAAGCAAGAGAAAGTGGAAGCCGAGCTTCATAAACATTATGTTGATTCTGCTCAGGTTGTCTGGCTTGATTGCTCTTTCACTTTCTTCCTCATTCATGGGGTGTATTGGTGCAGCAGTAGACAGTATTCTTGTCTTTGAAAAATAGTTCTTTCCCTTTAGGTATTCATTTACTCACGCAGCATCATTTATGCGCTGCACATATATCCATATAGATTCCTGAGCCTTCTCTGAATAGCTTCTCTTTTTGGTGTACACACAGTGAGAATCCCACTGCCTTCAGTGCCAGGCTGGAGGTGTGCAGCTGCCTTTATGTTTTTGTCCTTATTATAATTTGTATTTCTATTTCTCACATACCATCACCCATCACACTGCCAGGCGATAGGTTCTGTAACACAATAGCAACATATCAGTGATCATCACATGATCAGAAAACACTTCCAAATAGACTCAGTACACTTACAACCAAACACACTTAATTGTGCAGCTTGCTATCCAGTGTGTACGTGCTTCAGTGCTACCCACAGGGGTATTAACCACTATAGAAATGCTACAAGAGAAATGCTCCTCTCCGGAAGGATAGATATGCTGAAAAATCTCAACAAATCCACCAACTGATACTCCTGCCTCCAAGATATCTGGTTTAAAGGTAGGGGTGTGTAAAATTACTACTGAGTAGGTCTCAATGTACTTCAACACCATATGCTAATAATGACAGGTTGTGGTCAACGTCTCGGCAACGCAGGTGGTCAGCGAAAGGACGAAGTATTCAGGGATCAGCTAGCTAGCTAGGAATATGGGCAGTTTCAGGCCCAAAGTGCAGGGGGGCTGTTGGGATCGGGGTAATGTTCGTATTGTTTGTTTTAAATCAGCACGCAAAAGTATCTTTACAGGGGAGATGTTGGCTTTGGACCACTTGATTGCACATGCACGGGGACGGCAATCTTAAGGTTTTGAGCTGAAACGTAAATGGGTTGAGGGACAAGATTAAGTGCTGTGTGGTGTTACAATACATCAGGAGGCAAGCACCGGATGTAGTTCTCCTCCAGGAGACCCACCTGGTGGGCAATACTTGCAAAGCACTAAACAGATGGGGCTGCAAATTTGTAGCGCATGCAGGCTTCATTACTGGTTCTCGAGGGATGGGTATAATGGTGCGTAATTCCCTTCCCTTTATGATTCAATCCACATGGGAGGATGACCTAGGGCGCTACGTCGGTATAAACGGACAATGGGAGGGGCGCATAGTTACTTGCTAGTCAATCTATATCCCACCTGGCCTGCAGGCTCGCACATTCAAAGACCTTGGGACGGTGCTGCTCTTGCTGCCGGAAAGCCTACTGCTGATAGGGGATTTTAATTTGGTGGTCTCAGGAAGGTTGGACAGATATCCCCCACGGGACACTGGTACAGTTGCGAGATGGCTGCTGGACTTTCTGGAGGCTCTTTGGTTAGCCGATGCATGGAGAGCATTTCACGCGGATAGTGTCCAACACACTTTTCATTCGGGGGCACATAATAGTTATTTACGAATCGACTGCGTCGTTGTCCCAGCCACACAACTAACATTTATCCGCGAAATCAGACATATGACAAGAGGTATATCCGACCATTCCCCTGTATGGACCCATGTAGCGCTGGGCGGGGGAGGGAGGTAGAGTAGCTCCCATCCACCCGTGGCACCTTCGAGACCCTGCAATACGCAAGGCCCTAATGTTGGCTATGGATCAGTACTTCCAGGAAAACGAAGGCACAGTTGACTCCTCTCAGACGTTGTGGGAAGCGTTTAAAACAGTGATCCGAGGGCAGGTGCTCTCCCTTATAGCGGGTAAGCGGAAAAATAGAATGAAAGACCTGGTGGAAGCCGAGAGTGCAGTCCTCGGTCTAGAAAAGGAATTAGAGGTGGGGGTGACGCCAGAAAAGACACACGCCTTGCATCTTAATAGAGATTAATACAATGTGATATCCACGGAGAGGGCGAAATTCTTGGCGAGGGAATCTGCGGGCAGGGTGTATGACCTGGGTGATAAAGCCGGGAAACTCCTGGCGTGGCTGGACAGAAGGGAGATGGCATCCAGATTGGTGCTGGAAATAATGGATAAAGACGGTCAATCACTCACAGACCCACAAGCAATAGCTAACACCTTGGCAGCTCATTATAGTAACATATACGACACACACACTCAATACTCGGAAGAAGACTCCCAATCATTACATATTGCCCTTCCCCTCCTGTCATCCGAGGAGCGAGCACTCTTAGACAGTGACTTGACAAATGATGAAATTGCGGCGACAATTCGATGCCTCCAGACGGGCAAAGCGTCGGGCCCTAATGGCCTTCCAATTGAACTGTACAAACTGGTGCCAGATAAGTTGGCCCCTCGACTGAGGACTATGTTTTCCGACAGCAGGGAGCGAGGGGAGCTGCCGCTAGATCAGCGTATTGCCACAATTGTTATATTTCACAAAGAGGGCAAACCCAGATCGAACTGTACATTCTATAGACCCATCTCCCTCCTAAATGCGGAGCCCAAAATTCTTGCTAAACTGCTGGCCAACCACCTGGCCAAAGTGATCGGTGACCTAGTACACCATGACCAATCGGGCTTCATGCAACACCGCAACACAGCCTTGAACCTCAGGAGGTTGCACAGAGTAATGGGGCGGTTAGATACGTTATGAAAGCCAGCAATTGGCGTTCGACACCATAGAATGGCCCTACCTTTTTGCTGTCTTAATGAAGATGGGATTTGGGGAGGGGTTTATCCGGTGGATCAGGCTCCTTTATTCCAAACACTTAGCGCAGGTCGTGGTAAACAATAGAAGATCTACACTTTTTGCATTGGGGTGGGGTACCTGACAGGGATGTCTCCTTTTCCCTCTCCTTTTTGCCCTAGCGCTCTAACCTTTAGCGGCATGGATTCGGACGGACCCGGCCATACGTGAATTGAGATGGGCTCCGTCATGGGAAGACCGCATCTCACTGTATGCTGACGATATTTTATTGTTTCTAGCCGCCCCCACGAAGTCGCTGTTCGCAGTGTTGGATATATTTGCAATATTTGAGAGATTCTCTGGCTACTCCATTAACTGGAGCAAATCCCTTTTATATGTACTGAATGTGAACTGTCCCGCTGTTCCAAGGGGCTGTCCAATCCAAATCGCTATGGAGGGCTTTACATACTTGGGTATGTATGTGACGTCTGATCCCCAGGTCCGTTATAACCGTAACCTACTTCCGCCACTATAAAGATTGAAAAGAGACACAGCAGCGTGGAGGGCGCTCCCTCTTTCACTGCTGGGAAGGGCGGCACTCTTCAAGATGATGTCTCTGCCCTGCTTCCTGTATGTACTACAAAATTTCCCAGATCCGGTGCCTGCCAGCTATTTCAAAGAAATTGAGGGTATGCAGAGAGATTTATTGTGGGACGGGAAGCCTAGGATAGCACTCCACAAACTCGCCCTTAATTGGTACGATGGTGGTATTAGTCTCCCCGACCTCAAGAAATACTATTCGGCAGCACACCTAGCAGCTATTAACCACTGTACGTACCGAAGAATGGACGACCCGGGCTATGCAATGGACCGGTGGCTACTCCCGGGTGGGAATTACTACAGAGCACTGTACTCCAGACCAAAGCGCTTTCCCCTGACTGGGCCGATGAAGCACTCAGTGCAAGTCTTGCACACTGCCCTTAAAAGTTTGGGTTGGGAATGGAAACTGACAGCAGCCACGCCTCTCTGGGACTCCGAGATCCTTGGTGATCTTTGGAAGTCAAAAGGATTCGACAAGTGGGACCTTATCGGGATCTCAACCATTGGGGATGTGTGGATTAAAGGGACAGTGGTACCTTTTACATATTTACAGCAGAAGTATGAACTTGCCAACCCAGGATATTTCCGTTACCTCCAGATCCGCCATTCATTACAGACACACATAACCGCAGGCACCTCACTCCCAGAGAATACTCCTCTCGAAGACAGACTGCTTAACGGTTACCTACCAGTTAAAACGATATCCCTCACCTATAAAAAACTCATCAACAATGTTGCTGAACCCCTACAGGGACTCAGGGCAAAGTGGGAAAGGGATGGCCTAGAGCTGGAAGACGAGGAGTGGCAGGAGGCCTTATCCTCTCTGAAGGAAGTGGCAATATCAGTCAGGTTGAGACTAGTCCAGCTTAAAATCCTCCACAGAGTGTATGTCACTGGACCCTGTCTTGTCCGAATGGGGAGGGCTGAGGAGAGTGAATGTAGAAGTCAGTGCAGCTCAGAGGGAACGTTCATGCATATAATATGGGAGTGTGACCTCATCCAGAAATACTGGCAGCAGATTCACACTGTACTGAGCGAAGTAATGAGACTAGATATCCGGCTCGAGGCGAAGAGATGTTTGTTGAACGTGTGGGAACCTACAGACTTGGGAAGGATGGGCAAGACCTGGTTGACACTGGGGCTGATGGTGGCGAAAAGAAATATAGATCAACAATGGGGTGCCAGCTACCCCCCCACGCTTGCAGAATGGAAGAAAAACATGGACTGGTGCATGTTCTGAGAAAAGACTGTCTATGTTGCCAGCAGGTGCCCGAAGAAGTGGTCGTTAATTTGGGGGCCTGGAACACATACCGCAGAGAAATTTGTAGTCTGCCTCGTAGCATTGACCTGGATGACCTGGCCACACCTTGATTTGTTAAAACCGTTCTCTGGGACTTTATTTTGACTATTACTCAGATGTTTCAAAATGTAATTGTATGAACTCCTCCTGCTTATAATTTTTGAATATGCTTTGCGCACGGTGCTGATTTTTGTCTTTATGTTATGTTAATAAAAAGAATTACAAAAATAAAAATGATCAAACAGCACTTCATGGGTGCTTGAGTGCCCAATCCGAATCATCAGTGATGTAGAGAACAAGAAAGAGGGTGAGCTAAAATAAGCAGTGGCAAATCAAATGCAAAATAGAAGAGTTGCTATTTTCTTTTTGAGAAGCATAGTTACAAATATTTTCCTTAAGTACATTTCAGAATGCCAGGTGGTGCATCACATGCTGATATCCATCTCAGAATGTTCTGTCTTTATGAGAAAAACATGTTTCATTATGGCCGCTGGTGTGTTATGACACAGGTGGATACGGAAGCAGCCATTTTGAAATAGGTTTTGTGAAAGAAAACACATTCCAAAATGGCCAGCAGTGTATGCACATGTGTTTTGATGCCACAGCACAGTATATACGGCCCTCTTTCATGCTACAGTTAGTATGAAACAGGTGGGCAGTGGGTGTTGCGGTGGGCGTTCCACCGCTACACCCATTTACTTTAACGCTGCCACCTATGTACAAGGGTGGCGTACACAGGAGGCAGCGCTATAATTAAGACCAGGTAAAAACTGGTCTTAATATGGCGAAACAAAGAGAAATGCATTATTTCTCCTCGTTTTTGCTTTTTCCATGTGTGCTGCCTTGTGCAGCACACATGGAAAAAGCAAAATGCCATTGTTTGTTTATGTACAGGAAGGTGCCCTTTCCTGTGCATAAACAAACTTTAAAAAAAAAAATCATTTTGTCACTTTCATGCGTGCTGCATGAAGCTGCACACATGAAAGTGACAGAATGGTATTTTAGTATTTTTTATGTGCAGGAAGGGACACCTCCCAAAACATAAACAATCCTCCCCTGCATGCAGACACCCTTGCACTATGGTGCAAGGGTGCCTGCATTGGCGCTAAATTGCTCAACTTAGCGCCATCGCAGGGGGAAATGCAAGGCTGCACCACATTCTTGGTGGTGCAGCCTTGTTTTTCAGAAGTGGCGGAGAGAGGCGTTAGCCAGAAAGGCTAACGCCTCTCTCCGCCACTTCACTGTACATATGGCCCCAAGTTTAACAAGAAAGTCAACTAATGATATGCAATTGGCTGAGCCAAGTCCTTCTCTAAGTATTAGTATTGTACACAACATTAGACAGCTAGATCTATCTTCAGGAGAGATCAAAAAGGGAAGGGATTGAGAGAGTGTGAGAGCAAGCAAGATTAAGGCAGAGAATGTGATGGAGATATATATACATGATTTAAGGCAAGTCATCAACACTCTGAAAAAAAACTTAGGCAGCAGCTATTTCTATGTGGTTATAACTATCACACTTTTTATTTTATTAATTTGTTAAAAATCCCGCAGTCACTTATTCCAAAGTAATTAGATAATATATAAGAGATGAAAAGAGGTTAGAAGAATTGGTTTTGCGAAATGCTTAAAAATTTCTGAAAGAATTCTAGTCTGCTTATGATACATAAATGTATGTGTTTTCTGTTTTTTGGACAAAGAAAAGTTGGATCGATAGAAAAGGATTGTTAGACCTGACACCCTTAGGGTGATCTTCCCCCAAACCTAAAACATGGTTTGATTGACTTATCCAGAATTGTCATATTTAATTTATCTACAGGTTCCTAGTAGAGTGCCTTACATGTGCCCAGGGCCTGTAAATTAAATGCTGCTAGTCAGCCTGCAGCACTGAATGTGCCATGCAGACAAGTAGCTCTCTAAAACATGTCTCAGGTCTGCCAATGCTGGTCCTGTGAGTGTGGTTTTACTGCTATGTTTTTGTGGCATTTAAAACCCCTTACCAAGCCTTAAACTCCCCTTTTCTGACATATAAGTCATTCCTAAGGTTCGGGGCATGACCAGGCAACATGGCCAACTAGACACAACTTTAGACAGCTCCCTATGAGGAGATTAAACTTCTTCTGAATCCCGGCCTCTGGGCCCCTAAATTGAACTGCGGAGGGTGTCGAATGCAAAGGAGATCCATTCACTCCCTCAACAGCCCGTAGGCAACAAACATTAAGGCCCCGCCACCTGACTGATAGAGGCCTTGGCGGCAAACGCATTGGATGGCCTGCAGTGCGGTGCTGCGGGGATCTGAGCCAGGTATCTACCTGCATTGCTGTGGTGCTGCAACAGATTGGCCTGAGGGCTGTGACGGCCTGCAGCGGTGTGGCATTCTGTCTGGCGGCGTTGACTGCCAGGGGTGGTGGTGGACAAAGCGGGTCACTGGGGCCTGTCAAAATGGTGGCACCCAGTTGATAGCTCCTGTGCCGTGGATGCGAGGTGAGAGGCCCGAGTTCAGAGCCTGTCAAGAGCAGGTGGACGGTGCTTCCCCATCCCCTTCCCAGAGACTGCTGGCATGAGAGGTGTCCTCCAGGCTGCTGATGTCCCATGTGTAGGCGCTGGTGTGGGGGGATGGCATGGAGCAGTGGTGAGCTGCAGTGCTGCCTGGATCGTGACCTGGAATTCTGAGTGTGGCTGCTCCTGTGTGCTGCTCTCTGCTGGACCGCTGAGGGGACAGCTGCAAAGAAGAGTACTAGAGGACCTGTCTTGGGGTCCCCGAGAGAGTAGAGACCTGCTCTGCATCCAGAACTTCGGTGCTTGGCCTTGGTAAGCCCTGGTGTGTTGGTGCCTGGCCCTCTGCTGCTTCACTTCTTCTCTGTGGTCCTTATACCTGGTTGGGGACACTGGAGTGTTTCTCCCTGAATCTCTGTGCCATGGCATGTCTAATTGGACGGGGCTGGGGCACTGTAACGGCTTCTCATTGCCCACCTGTCCCCTGGCGAAGGTGCCACCCTACTTTGGTCCCAGCATGGTGCTGGATAAAATTCCAAGGGAAGGCAAGGCCAATAAAATTGTGCAATACACTGTCCCAGGCTAGGGCCGCCAGATGGAGGAATGGGGGGCCCGGATGGATCATTAGGGCCAGACCCCTGAGCAGAATACTCCTGGTATCCTGACTGCCATTTGGGATTCCAGGGTGGCGCTCGAGACAAAAATGGACCACAAGGCCATAGACATTAACCATCTCTGCTTAGACTTGTGTTAAGTGGCAGACAGAGTGAAGTCTAATGAGGGCGAAGTCACCACCCTATGGCAGCAGGTTAAAGAGCTCCAGGCAAAAGTGGAAGGTCTACAATGTACTGCCGCGTTTGTTGTGCTCCAGCTCCAATAATCTGCATTTTTTTGGGTTCTCGGAGCGAGAGGAGAGCCCAACAGAGGATCTTTTCCTAGAGAGATGGATAACTACAGAGCTTAAACCTAAAGCACTCTCTAACTTTTTCTCCATTGAACGAGTGCATCGGGCCCTCATGCCTGCCGCTTGCCCTGGCGCACGCACCATGCTTTTTTTGCACAGTTTCACATTTATATGGACAGGGACTCCATCCTACAGCATGTGCGGGCACATGGCACCTCCTATGTATGGATACAAAGCCATCCAAATCTTTCCTGATTACATGAGAAAGGCTCAAGACCTCCGTAAATTAAAAGGCAGCTTCGGGGCCACAATATTAAATACAGTTTGCTGTTGCCTGCGCAGCTTTGAGTTCAGCATGAGAATGAAGTCTTTTTCTACGGGTCCCTCTGGAGGCTGCAGATTGGCTGGAGTCCTTGGGTATAGGTGTGGAGCAGCAGCTATCGGAATGGAGGAAACAGAGGTGACAAGGCGGATGAAGATCGTCTCGATGATGCCTCGTGCCCGCTGATCGGTCATGCTCTGCAGAGTCCACGAGATGTGACCGTATCCTGGTCTCCCCAGATAGAACCCTGTGGGCAGACTCTGAGCCCTTGGTTGCACACAGCTCCTTCTGGCCACTATGTTTGGTCCATGAAACTCAGAGTCACAGGGCTCGGACTGGTTGAGTGAGGGTAGGATGCTTGTTATACAATGTTTCTCCCTGAGATTTGGATGTTGATATTGTCCTTAGTGATTGGGGGTTTCTTGAGTTCCAGACTTTCCTAAGTATGACTGGGGTTTATCAAAGTTGTTAATAATGACACTGCGCTATCTAATTTTTCAGTTTTTATTCTTCTGTTTACTAGGTCACCGGTTGATATACAATCTTACCCTCAGTAGGGTGGTGTGGGGGCTAGGCCTTTGTGAATTGCTGAGCTTCTTGTGGGCTCCTGATCTGAGTGGCCCTAGGATCCCTGGACTGAAGCTAGAGTAATAGTGGTTACAATTGTTTTCCTTTAGCTGATTTTTTGGGATTTAGGAGGGCTCTTGGGGCAGGGAACTGCTCCCTCTAGTCCATTGGGTTTAAAGGGGGAGACTGGGCCACTGGCCAAGGGTCGGATTTGGGATGGCGGGGCTCTTCTATATTGTTTTTTATTGCTAGGTTGCTACAGTTAGGACAGTAGATGGGGCTTCCACATGTTGCAACACTGGTCAGCTGTTCCTTGGCCATGGCCTCATATAGAGGAGCTAGCTTACACACAATATTCTCTACAGGATGGCAGGTGGTACTATGCATAACATGTTGTCTTGGAATGTTCGTGGTCTGAACTCTCCTCAGAAGAGGAATAGAGTGCATGCTTATCTTTGTAGGTATAATGTAGCAATAGCCTTTTTGTAAAAGATGCACCTATGTGGAAGTTGTATTAAAAGTTTGGGCAGGTGATGGAGAGGCCATATATATGCCACATCTTATTCCGGCTATGCTGGAGGGCACTAAAATGGGTGGGTCCTGGGGTACCATTTAAACGTAACCAGTGCATCGCAATTGTTGCACGGAGAAAATTGTTGCATCCCCTTGAGCCAGCCTGCACTCCATCGTGGTCAGCCTGAACTCTTGACTTTGCCCTGGTCCAGCATGAACAGATAACCGCTATAAGTGCTTATTGCCTATTTTTATTCTTTAAAAATGTATATTTTAACTTCTACATATTGGATTTTTGTTGTTCTAGTCTTGTTTTATTTATAAAATCATAATCTATTTTTCTAAATTGGTGTAGTCTTTGTGGTGTTTTCACTGTGTTACTGTTTGAAGTGCTGTACAAACACTTTACACATTGCCTCTTAAGTTAAGTCTGCCTGCTCTGTGCCAAGCTATCAGAGGGTGAGCACAGGTTAATTCATGGTGTGTATCTGACTTACCCTGACTAGGATTGTGGTTCGTGCTTGGACAGGGTGCATACCTCTGCCACCCAGAAACCCAATCTCTAACAAAGAGGCAATGCTCCAGTTTTTGAAATGTGTACTTCCTGCAGGGTCACCCAGGATTTTTTTGCCTTTTTATTGAAACCTATTTTTGTTGGCTGTAGATCCTTGTGCACTTTAGCCCTGCTAACTAGAGGTAAAATGCCTGTGTATACCTCTGATTGGCAGATTTAATTTACTCCCTAATATATGGTACTACATGTTCCCAGGGCATGTAAATGAAATGCTACTCTTGGGCTGCAGCATTCTTTATGCCACCCACTATAGTAGCACTGTAAAACATGTCTCCAGCCTGTCACTGCAGCCTTCTGGCGTGTGCAGTTTCAAACTGCCATATTGACCTAGCCAAATGAGACCTTTTGCCATTCCTAAACCTTCCTTTTTTAATTCTTATAAGTCACCCCTAAGGAAGACCTTAAAAGCCCATGGATTAGGGTGAATTGTATTTAAAAAGTAGGGCATGTAGGGCATGTATATTTAATGCTTTACATGTCCTAAGAGTCAAATACCTCTGTAGGATATGCATATTTAATATTTTACCTGGCTAGCAGGGAAAAACCTCCAATGTTAATACTATTTTACACCATTACCTTTAATAAGTGCTAAATTCAGTTTGTGAATAGCTAGACACATGGATCACGGGCTCAGTTTAATAGCAATCTAAAATCCAACATAATGGTCAAGTCATATATTATATTACTATTTTGGAAAAGGCACATTTTCCTCCCTTCATCCAAAAGGCTTTCCTGCCAGTGTCCAGATGTCACCTGACCTACCCTGTGGTGAGATGTGTATTGCTCCCAGACAGTGGAAATGGGGCTATGGATGTGGGGGTTGGTGCCATCGCATGGCAGGACGGGCCGGGGGCTGTTCCTATGCCCTTCCTGAGGTTCATAGGATGTCTACCTGGTCACTGGAATATGAAGTTCATACCTAGGCCTGCCTCCTTTTTGACTTTCTGGTCATGCTGCCACCAAACCCATTGAGATGGGAGAAACTGACCAGAACTGGCTTAGAGGGAGAGCAAAGGCTTGCCCTCCATACACAGGCTGGCACTAGGAATAACAGTGGAATACCACGGACCTCTTCTCAGAACACTCCTGGGCCTGTGGAGAGCACAAGGAGTGCCCTGCTTGTCTTGAAACCCAGAACCCAGAAGTGGTACGAAGAGTCAGTTGTCAGATCTTCCGTGTGAACTACAGGGACGCAACAAGTTTCCAGAGGCCTCTCTCTCTCTCTGCACCTGCCTAGCTGACCATTTGCAACTGGACCTGCCTTGGACCCTGCTACTGGCTTTTATTGGAGTGTGTTCTAACCCCCAAGTGGTGTCTTTCTTCCATGTACTTTGCTAGTTTTACTGTATCTTCCAACTTTCCCCCCAAACTGTAAGAAGTATGACCTAGAAACATTTTGCCACCTTTTTGCCTGGAGTACCAACTGAGTCTGTGATCATTGTTGAAGCCACAGCTGATGACCTCAACTTGGCAGGTTACCTCGCTGTAGGAGATATGACTTCCAGAAATATTTCTAAGTCCTAATGTACAGGGCTTCCCTTGGACTGGTGCTCATGACCATCTTTAATGATGTCGAGGCATTCCTCAGGCACAAACTTTGGATTGTCCACTTGGAGCTTTCACAATTTTGTCAATGACTGCAACGGGACCCCACTTTTCGGTACACTGCTGCCGTCAACCCCGTCTATGGATTCATCTTGCCCCACCAACGACTTGATAATGATCACTTTTTCTCCATAAATGTTTCAATGTATAATGGTAAAGTTTCCACCAGGATGAACCTTGTCCCTTTGTTCAACCAGCGATCCATCATGATTGGTCTTAACATTTGACTTTGACCCAATCTAGTTCAACCAGGTGACTACGGTTGGCATATTGTGCCTTTCTCGCGCTATTTTTAATTCAAACTTTACACATTCCTATCTCCAGTTCTACTTATTGGATTTTTTTCATTTTGGTGTCTTATTATTTATTAACATTTACTCTATTTTTTCAAATTTGTTTGGGATTTTTCTTGTATAGTGTTTTCACTTTTTTGCTGTTTGATTACTGCATACATACTTTATAGATAGCCTATGAGTTAAGCTTGACTGCTTCGAGCCATGCTTCCAGAGGGTTAGCACAGGTTTATTTAGTGACTTTTGTGGTTCACACTATGTAAGTTTGTTATTATTTTTGGAGAAAGCTTCTGAAGCTCCTCAACTAATACTCCAATGTTTTACATCCAGGCATGCAACTCAAATCTTCCTTCTGGTTCTTCAGATTGTAGGGCAGTCCTTCTTCTGATTCTTCTCAAGTCCATGTGTGTTCTGAAGAGAGGGCAATGGGGTCCACTTTTATGCCCATTTACAGACTGTATGGGTTCCAAGATGAGGTATGTTATGTAAGTTATATTAGTTTATGCCTCTTAATTACTTTAGTCTTTAATTTCTAGGAAGTATCGGAATGTGTATAAACTCATAAGCCAATTATTTCTAAAAAGAATTTGAGCTGACTCTGTGGATGTACGTTTTGCTATTAGTCAAAAAAAATTCTCCATATCCACATGTGTTGCAGGATGCTGTCCATATGTGACAAGACCTTTTTCGTTTTGAGAAGTTGTTAGTGGAGATAGTTACAGATGCTTTTGTTACATACCAATTTCCCAAGTGGGAGGCAAATGTAGCTAATAGCCCTTACAGCATACATATGAAATAAAGACAATAGGCTTAGTAAGTAAAAGGTAGCTCTCCCAAGTATGCTTTGCTAGCTTAGCTGTGCGGGCTCAATGTGTTATCACTATTCCTTGTTCTCAAGTAATGTTATATGTCTAGTGGTATCACTGATCCCATCTCTCAAGTGGTTGATGATTAGTGGTGTGTTATGTGCATTTCCACATTGGTGAGGCCCTAAATCTCCAATTTGCACAAGTCACTCACCAAATTATGGACGTCCAACCCCTTATGATTCTATGCTAATCATTTGTTCTGTTTATGGAATAAAAATAAAAGACAACAGATAATTCTATTTTTGTAGCTTTTATTTGTAAGCGGTTGATTCCTAGTTTTACTTGAGTTGGTTCAACAGCTGACACATATTTCGCCCCTTCTGTTGGCTTGCATAACAGAGACTTTTTTCAAGGCTCTAATATATATATCTGGAATTAAGATTTTAACTATGCATTCTGTTTTACATTGTGACAATTCAGTGTTTGTTAGTTATTTAAAATTCTGATTTATAATAGTGGGCATTTTCAGTCAGTGGGCACAGCATGCCTACTGGTGCATGATAGGAAGAGAAGTCCTAGGAGTAGAGACTGTTTAAAATAGTGCTTACAATACAAACTGATTATAATGCTGAGAGAGTTTGGATCTAATTAAACATCCTTACTCAACGAGATGGTCTTTTTAGCTGCTTGAGAGGTAAGAGGGAGGAAACAATCCCAATTTAAATTTCAATACAGTGTAACCAATTTAGTCATACAATAATCCCCTCGACAACTAAATCTGAGATTAGTAAGGGTAATTATAAATTTAAAAATAGATCACAGGACAATACAGAACAAACAGGATGAGTTCAAATCTCCTGAAGAGAACTGCCCTATATAACAAGAAGCATACAACTAATTTGGGTATCAGGGAAAAGAATTGAACTTTAAGCTGTATCAAATGATTCTCAAAGGTAAGCATAAACATGCTATCTCTCCCTACACTGGACAATCCTAAACTAAGAAGCATTGAATAAGAATGAATAAGAGAAAGGTAGAGCTGCCAGAGTCTTCAGTAGAAGAAACTTCAACCAAGGTCAAGTAGCATGAAGCCACACAGAGCAGAAGCAGATATTTGTACCTCATGAAGTCCTAAGATGTCTCATTGACCCTCACTACATTACAGTATAAGACATTAGTTGCACTCAAGGTAAGTCATGTATTCATCTCCAGTAACTTTCCAAGATTGCAGCACAATTTTGTTACTGGCACCACCTTTCCCACATCTATAAGTTGCTACTTCATTCGTCCTTGGCTATTCGTCTCCTCCTCCATGGAAACTTGCCTCTTTGCTCATTACTGCGCTTCTCCTTGCCAAGACCCACCTTCTCATACCTTGCTATGTTAACTAAAACAAACCCCCTTCTTTTCTAACATATAAGGCTTTGTTCGCACCTGCAATATAAACAAAAAAGAAAGCAACACACATTCTACATTGAAGATTAAATACAAATTTGATGTTAGACTTTAAATGTGAGCTCGTACTGAAACCGTTCTTGAGGCCCAAAAATCATGTTACCTTAATAGTGCAGAGGGTTACAAATATGTGCACACACAGCAAATGCAGTTTCGTAACCCATGAATAAATTGCAAAAAGATTATGTTTTTTTTTTAAATTTCAAATACACCAACATGAATATAATTTCTTGTTACACATATAAGTGCGTAAACATTAATCTACATTTGAACTTCATTTTGTTAACTTCACAATGAGACACGTCTAAACTTTAATTTTTTCCAAAATATTAATATGTAAATGTTGCGCAGACCTATATTTGTCACATTTCTATGCACACAATGTATAAGTCCCATTAGTTTTTATGTGGAGTACTTTAAATATACAATACCCTCTATTTCTTAGTAACATGAATCACACAAAATATATTTGAGTGCTGACCACACATGATTATAATGCACTCCTACAGTGTCTTAAGATGGTATCAAAATTAAGCTGCTCCACTGTCTATAGATAGTACAAAGTAACATGGAGAGTTATTAGAGCAGCATCATATGAAACCTGAAAGGTTGTTTCCTTGATAATAATGCACACACTCAAGATTATGGTCCAGATTGGTTGGTTGGATCTGCATGCATGAGAGCATCCATCAATGTTTGGCAGTGACATGTTCTATACTAATTAGTGGTCCACAGTTCCATCACGTTAGTAAAGGATTTGATATCCAGTTAATAGCTAAGAGAAGTGTGGGAGGGGAGGGGTAGCCATGAAAGGAATGAGACAGTATCGGTATTAGCTCAGAGAAGAGGGCAAGTGTTTGTGATATTACTCTAGTAACATGAATATAGGCAGGTACCGGCAGGTACCGGCTGTAAGAGAGATCGTTGCAAGTAAGAGGGAGCTAAATACCATTCAGCAGGGTATACTGAATACCAAGCTCTAGTTTGTTTCAGGAAAGAAGGTCAGGAAGCGAAAGAGAATTGTCCAGACGTTTTAGTATAATTGGTGACTCTTGTTTGGGAAGAAGGGTAATACAGGTGTGCCTACAAAGTTAAAAGAAATATTTTCGCCTACCTTCTTTGACATTTTTTACTATCTAATGAAATAAGGCAATTACATGGAATTATAATGTGTTGGTATTCCATCCTTTTTTGAATATCAAATTTCAAAGACTGAAATCTCTGTAATAAGCATCACTAATAGCTCCACTGTATTACTAACAGAGTGTGCAGCCTGGATTCTAGGCTGTTTGGTGCAATGAGTTGAAGCAACCCTTCTCTACTCGGATAAAGGCAGTAGTAAGTGAATAGCAATACCTGAACCTGTATATTTGAAGTATTGCAATATTATGTATGTTGTTTCATCCAAGAAATGCACTTACAAGGTAAATGCTTGCTTGTCACATGAACCTTTAAGACCTGCTGCTTTTGGCTGGAAATGTAGCAGCATTTATTAACACAGTTAAAATAAACAACAGAACGTAACACATACACAAAGTAATAAAATATCACAATGAAAATATAACTGACACAACAGAACAGTCAAAATGGAGCATAATTTAACAAGTACATGACAACAACACCGCCAAATTGCAAAAATGCAGCAAAAAATCACAGCAGCACAAAACACAAAATGCCACACAACAAATATGTACAACCATTCTTGTCATCAAAACAACTTTATTCGATCTCGTTAAAAAACATATATCATAAAAGTACATACATTAAAATAATTTTTCTGAGCATAAAATCTACTGATAAATAAATAAATATTTAAAGTACCTATTATAAGCCAAAATCAATGGCACTTCAAATGTAACAATTCCCCAGTATACAGAGTTTATATATTTGATGTAGTTAAACAGTAAAGTGAACAGAGTGCAAATTCGACTATCACAATTGCCTACAAAAATCACAATTAGTATATAACTAAAAATTAATTACAGCTAAAAAGACTGACACAGTCATAAAAGCGATATAAAAAGAAACAAAAATTCATTCTTAAAACAATTACATAATTTCCTAAATGATATATAGGCACAATTTGTCAGTTAGTAAAATTTAGACAGCTCTTAATTTTATAGACTGTCTCCTTCGCTTACAAGCCCAAAGAAATGAGGTGACAGAGAAACAGACAAAGGGATCATTAAGCTTTTTCAAGAAAAACAGGACAATACGGCGCTGTGCAAATTTATATCATTTTAAGAGTGGTAGAATATATCTAGATCTTTGTTCTTTATAAAAGTGACAGGAAAAAAAGACATGACGGCCAGATGGTTCAGAGGAATTATCACAAGGGCAGGGTGTTAGATCATTAAAGGAACACTTCTTAGCAGGAAAACCCAGCATCAAAGGAATTAAATTAATGCGAAACTTCAGAAGAATAAATCTGTGCCGTAAATTTCAGACTTTTTCTAAGTATGAGTACTCGCCCTCCATTGGGGGCGGAGTCAGTTGGTACTACATTACAACGGGTTTTGCATGATACCTTTCCTTTCCTTCATAAGCTGCCTTTGCTAGAAATAGTGCTTTGAGTCTATTTTGTGGAAAATTAGAGCAGGAGTTCAGATTTGTAAATAGTTCAAGTACACCTAAGGATAACAGCGTAGCTTTAGCAGACTGCAACAATACAATTTTCTGTACCTTATCCAGTAACAGACAATTTTTTATCATAGTCTGAATTAGGTCTCCTGTGTCTCTTTTGCATATTGAATGCCATAACATAATAGGCTCAAGTCTTATAATGTCAGTCACGTAGGGTAAGTCTAATTCTAAGTGGCAGGCATAGTTAGAAAATGAACTAGGGAAAGAAACTACCCTCCTAAAAAAAGCATCCTCTAACATTTGAAGAGAATCTATTGGTGCTATTCCCCACAGCCCTGCCCATAGGTTGTGGCCGAGATTGTTTTAGCACAATTGAACTTTTTTATGGTGTTAAAACTAGAAACCGCAACCATTGTTCACTCCATTATTAATGCCCTGTTATCCACCGTATGTGGCCAAGATTGTTTATTGTCAAAAGGTACCCCTAGGTAGGGAAAAGTCTCTACTACTTCCACTTTTTGACTTCCAATATAATAAGATGGGATTCTTTAAGAGGGGGTAATCCCGTGACTAGAACAAAGGATTTGGACTCATTTACTCTAAGGTCCAACGATGACATGAAGCTCATATGGTCCTCTATAAGGCGTTGTAGTGCTATTAGGACAGCATCATCTGTGTAAGCCAGGATCAGGAGTGTGGCTGGGGAAAAGAGGGAACATCTAATGTGGGGCTAGTCATGACGGCCTCCACCCCATTTGTGTAAAGCTAAAACAAAAATGGGGCAAGGACTCAGCCCTGCCTAATGTCCCTCATAATTTTAAAGGTTCGTGTACTGTCCCATTCCCTTCCATACTGCACACACGCCATCACCTGGGAGTAAATCTGACAAAAAAGGTTTATTAGCTTTGGATCTATACCCACATCTACAATTATTTTCCAAAGTTTAACATGGTTTACGTAGTGAGATGTGGCTGTCAGGTCCATAACGGCCATATAAGTCTGGCCACCCTTTGCTGCGGTATACTTGGGGATAATCAGGCTCAGATTCAGACACTGGTCTGTCGTGTCTCTACCCTTCTGGAATCCATACTAGGCTGGGATCAATATGTTTTTGTCCCTCGCCCAATCTTCTAGCCTGTTAAACAGGATTCGTCCCAACAGTTTTGCAGTGCTATCTAAAAGGGAGATAGGACGATAATTCTGAGACTTAGATGTATCTCTCTTTTTATATATTGGCACTATAATGCTCATTTTCCAAGATGGTAGAGAAACTATCTTGGATATCACATTGAATACCATGGTTAGCAATGGGGCCCACAGGTCTTGGTATTCTAGAAAATTAAATCTAACGGTACCCCGTCTGGACCTGGAGCTTTGGCACAACTACTGCACTTGCCCAAAGCAGTTCTCACTTCATCCAGGTTGAATCATAATCAGCCATTGAGGGTTCGGAAGGAGCAGGTGGTTCACACATTGGTACAATTTCAGACCCTAAGATCTTCTCAAAATGCGCGACACAGACATCTTCACCCACATGAGTATCCAGAGTTTTCTCTGTATTATTCTTAAAAAAGGGGCGTTTAAAACCTCCCATAATTCCCTACAAATCTTGGAGGACGCAGCCTTTGACAAATTTTCCCAGGCTTCTTCTTTCAACTCCATTTCCCTATTTTTCCAGGTGGTCCTATAGGTTTTACGTAATGCCTTAATCAGGATCTAGTCCCTAGGAGACTCTTTGAGTGCCCTAGGTAGGTCTTTTTACAGCCCTCATGCAGGCCTCATCAAACCATTGTGTTTACAATTTCTCCTTGTTAGTCTTAGGCCGGAACAGGGACAGTTTGATTTCCTCAAGTAGTGCTAAAAATGTTAGGATTAGATATCTGGAGAGACATCAAAACCTAGGCAGTTAAGGACCGAGTTCAACTTACTGGACAGAATCTGTTGGATGGTTCTCTCCTTTTCAGTGTTATCCCATTTAAGCTGGTAGCCATTCTGTCTTCCTAATATTGCTTGCGGTACCTTTTCTGTTTGTGGGTGCGTAACACTGACCCCACACAACAATACAAATAGTATTGTATGGTCACTGAGGTTAGAGAGCTTAGTGTCAGTATGGAAAATATTTCCACAACAGGAAGCAGAGGCTATTATGAAATCAATTGACGATTCATATTCGCCACAAAAGAAAGTTTTTTCAAAGCCTTCTATTCTGAAACTACCTTATTACATACTTCTAGAGTCCTAGTGATTAAAAACCTATTTAGGATATTTCCATATTCATGGTGTGTGAAATGTAACAATGTATCTCCATCCGTGTCTTCTTTTCCACAGACTGTAACCATTGGTACATAGCTGGGCATTAAAATCACCTAACCATAGAATGTTAAACTCCTCATTTGGGGAGATATCCGTTATTACGACTTGCGCTGGATGGCGCTCTAAGCTAAGGAATAGTATGATTTACTATTCCAACAGCTTCCCTACTGTAACGAAGGCTGGAGTTGGAATAGTAAATTGTACTATTCCTAAGTCCAGCGCCCTCCAGCGCAAGTCGTTTTAACGACTTGCGTTGTAATGCCTGAGTTGTAAAGGATTTGCGGTGTGAAGACCGCGATGTAACGTCACATATTCCTTATTTGGCATTGCCCCCGTAAATGTATCCACTTCTTTCTCCAATGACCCAATGACCAATGACATATTCCCACCAAAATTATTGTTATAATAGTTTGGCAGTAACCAAACCTGTGTCCTTCCACCTTCAAATGCTATTATATGAAAATAAGAAAATGGATCTTCAAAATGTATTATCTTAATAGATAAGGTGTTGGAGATTAGAGTTATCAGGTCCCCTTTCGATCTACCAGACATGGAAGGAATTGCATAGGTTTGATACGATTGATACCTGTTTTTTTTAAATATTGGTTCTATAGCCCATGACAACCACTCAACGTTTCCCATCTTAGTGGCATGACCCGTGACGTTCCGTGTGGCTATTTGTAACCCTTGCTTGTGTTCTCACACCAGAGCTGCCCTGACTAGTACTCCCAGATTATTTGACAGCTCATTAGCAGCGGGTATAATATCATTTACAAACCCACGGATAGTCAGTCACAAGATTCTAAGTCAGTCAAGGCGGCAATTTGTTCACTAACTCAATCCTCGCCTCCGATCTAGGAAGACTAACTGGACCTGGGGTCACAAGAGGGGTAGGGCGAAATAGCGCAGTCGATGGTCTTATATATTCAGGGTGTAATAGCAAAGGGGGTCTATAAAAATATGGCAGTGGGGACACGGTGATCTGGGAGCTACACAAGGGCACATTTGAACAAGCCCTTCGCAAGTTTCTCACCACATGCTGGTTGTCAAAATTAACAACAACACAGATTCCTGTTACTTCTTTACCAGAGTGGTCTACCCATCCCACCCTCCTGGCCAATATAATGTGCCAATCCATCCTGTTGGCCCACAGTGCATAACTTCTAGCATGAGTAGAGAACCAATGCAGAGCTTTATTCATTAACTGCTCCGTCTGCTCCCTTTGGCCCTTAGTCACTGGTGGTACAACACTAAGACAAGGACATAGCAAAGGGCTTCTGGGAGTAGGTCTAAAATATAAGGCTGGCTTGAGCCAGGAGATGACTTAGTTACACTCTGTACTGCCACCTCCTCCATTCTCCCCCTATTTGTTTGCGTATTTGCCTGGGCTCCTCGTGAGTCTGTTGCAATTTCTACTTGTGGGCTTTTGTTTGAACAAGCCAAAGGCAAGGCAGAGCAGGCCGAGGGATTTGGGTGTGGATATCAGAAGCTAACTGTGAACCAGGTAAATTCAAGACGTTCAGTCACTTAGGCTCCTTGCTCCCCCTTGAACAGAGCACCTGATTTTCTAATGATTGATCTAAGACAGGGAGAGGCGCTGTATTCGGGACATTACCACAGATAAACCCCCGTTAATTAGAGACTCTAATTCCTCTTCAATCTTCATTAGTCTGTTGGTAAACGGCTGAAGCAGCGTGGAAACCAACTGTCCCAACTTAATGCACAAGTCCTCACTTGACTCACTTGACCCCACCTAAGAGGGTTTTTCCGGGAGCAACAAGGCCTCAAGTGGTGGTTCAGAAACGGTCTTAGTCACTCTTGGTGCTCTTGTGCCTTTGTGATTTTTGTTTTCTGTTTCCCTCTGGATCTTTTCCTCACAACTGGTGGCTCAATCCTTGTCATACATTACCATTTCCAGGACCCGGCTTTCCTAATGCAATGGTAAAAGTGTGTGTCCCGAAGACTACCTTAACTTACCCCTAAGGACGTGAAATAGTACCAGTCAAAAATGTTGTGTGATCCACACCTTGAAGTTTAGATTTAATACTCTAGAATCCTAGTTTAAAACATGTCTCCAATTTCCTTATGACAGTCGAGTTCTGATGTCTTTCGTTACCTGTAGTAAGAAAATGACATAGATAATCAACTGTAATAACTCATTACTGTTGAGTTGTAACATCATAAAGCTTGCTCCCAGGAGTGAAGGTGAAAGCCAAGCCATGGAGTATCACTGCAGCTGCATTTTAAACAATTAAAAAGTGGCTGGCTATTTGTTCCTATGATCTTTTTTTCTAAAATGAACAGTAATCAACATTAAGGAGAGATTTATGAAAACTTGTATATTTTTTAGACAGATTTAATTAGTATTACTGCATGTTGCTACTCATTCTGAGCAATTGTTTTATTTTTTTGTTTGATTTATATTAAACTGATTCTAATACTTTTTTGCAAAAAATTGCTAATTCATTTTTTGTGTGTTTAAGTTTGCTTTGCAGATCAACTTTTAATTTTCATTTCTCAAACCATACCATTTCTCATGAAGGAGCAAGGCCCCAATTAGTTAAGAGGTTGATGAGAAAAGTTATGGTGTGACCATGTATTATAAGGAATAAAATACTCTCTACTATACGGTTAAAGGATATTGCAAGGCATTTTGCAGTTGAAGTACCTCATACATGAACTCAGCCTTTGTCCTCATTCCTCTATATAGTCACTAAGGGGCATATTAACAAGGTGCGACGATAACATTATCGCCGCTTTAGAGCCCGTTTTCAGGCGAAAAGCGGCGATAATATTATCGCATTATCAACAAGGACACGCTAACACGTGCATCCTTGCATTAGCGCCCCTTGTCAGCACGCCTCCCATCGCATCGCTAATGAGATGCAAAGGAGGCGTGCCTGACCAGACTCCATTGGGTAAATATCGCTAACCCAGCTTTCTCATATTAACAACGAGGGTTAGCGATATTTAAAATCACGTTAAATATGCCTTAACGCAGGAATTTAACGTCTGTTAAATTCCTGACTAAGTCATACCTAACATGGGGGGTGGATTGTGTGGCTAAGAACACAGGCCCTATCACCAAGGATATCGCCATTTTCCATGGAACATCGCTGGAAAACCTGCGATGTTCCATGGAAAACATCGCTATCACTGGTATAATTTTTGCCATTGCACTATGCGTTGTTAATACAGCGCTAGCATGGCGATAATTATCTGCGATAGCCGGCGATAAAATTCCTCACGCTAAGAGCGGCCAGTGATAATTATCGCTGCCGCTTGTTGATATGCCCCTAAGTTCCTTGCAATATCCATATAAGGTAAAGCAATGGATAACGTCTTTCATATATAGTCCAGTAATCTAAGTTCAAGTGAAAAAAAGCTTCACGTTCTCTACGTAGCAGGCATTCAGTAATAGAATTCCATGGCTACTTACTTTAGGAAGTGGCTACAAATGAACAAGATTCTTTAGGATAACACAAGCTGTCCTGACAGAACCATCAACCTTCTCATCGATGAGCCACAACTATCTTTTTTTTTCTCTAGTCTTTTTATATAGCAGAAACTCGACTTGAAGGTATTGAAACGCTTTACATAAGCACCAGTTACATTACACAAAACAAGGACGCATTCATTTTTGGTTGTAGTGAAGTGATTTGCCCAGAATCACAGAATAATAAGCTGAAGCCGACACTCAAACCTGCTTCCTCAGTTCCAAAGTCAGCAGCTCTGGCCCTTATACCACACCCTCTCCCCTTGACCAGAACAAGCAGGGTTGGACTTGCCCATAGGGCAATAGGACTTTGCCAGAAGGGCTGTTCCGAAGGGTCAATGTGTGGGCTGTTTGTGTGGGCTTTTGTGGCCTGTTTTATGGTCTGGTGGGTTGGTTTTTCTCAGTCTGAACTTGAGAACAAGCACCACTTTTGTTGAAGAAATAAAACATTTATAGCTCTATAGAGCAATGAAACGCTCTGGCATGTTGACACTAAACATAGTATAACAAAGTACAAATGAATCACCAAACCAGTGAATGTATACGCAGGAACACCGTTGCCTCTTACACAGCTTGCATGAAACATGTTTAGAAAAGGGTTGAGAAACATATCCCAGAAATATTTGTATTATTTTCAGAATAAAAACGCTTGCTTGTTTAAAACCGTAAAAATGCCAAAGGAAGCGTAAATATTTGGACTCTGCTTAAAGGACTTGCAACTAGATAAGCCGGCCAGAATGTATTTTCTTTTAATTAATAATGCAGTAGAGTGGTTACTGGTTTTGGTTTAAATTAAATAGTGAGAAATACAATGAATTCGAATCTGTTAGTTCCAAAACACATTTAGATTGACTGGGTGAGAGGTTCAGAAAAAGGAAATTAGAACTATAAAATAAAAAATATATATATAATAATGTAAAATGTGGTGGGAGGACAATTTGCGGGGCGAGAGTATAAGTCAGATCTTTAAGGGTTAATGAGAGAACCAAGTGCACTCAACTAATTTGGCTGAGTGTTGTAATTAAATAAAAGTCCGGTAGCCAGGTTAAGTATAGGTATGCTGTAGGTTTATTCTCAAGTACAGCCTTAGGTAGATTACTGGAAGTCCAGGTGATGCCCCACCAGGAGCAGCCTCCCTGCTGCTCAGCCTGCTCACTCCAACTGGCACTCACAGCCTCACCAGGCACCCAAGCATTCCACGACATCATCAATCATCCAACATTCCAGACATTTCCAAGCACACTAACTCTCATTCTGGCTGAGCAGTAGGGAAGAGATACATAGGCAAAGGGGAACGGCAAACAGTAGATTATAACACATCCCCCTTTCTAAGGAAACCAAAACACAATAAAAGCAAATGGAAGTACATCAGGCAATCAAGATAGGAAATACATTAGAATATCAAAAATGCATGAAAAGACAATGAGCAATGAATCAAAGACATATCAAACAAATTAAATGCATGACAATTCATTTAGTCAACAATTCACACACCAACCATCACTAAAAGTCAAATTAATATTTCAAAGGTAAAACCAGAGAAACCACGTTAGACTCATATCAAAGTAAACGCAGAATCCTCGTAAGACTCATAACAAGATAAATATAAAGAAGCTTCATAAGAAGGTGTCTTCTCAAACCAGGAAAAACATTCACCCACACATTCCAAACAGTGAGGGAACTAACAAAGTCATGTCAACCATTTACCACAAATCAGTGGCAACACAGAGAAGCTTCATAAGAAGGCGTCTTCTCATAACTAAGGAAAAACCACTCACCCACACATTCCAAACAGTGAGGGAAATTGACAAACTCATGTCAACCTTTTACCACAAATCAGTGGCAACACAGAGAAGCTTCATAAGAAGGCGTCTTCTCATAACTAAGGAAAAACCATTCACCCACACATTCCAAACAGTGAGGGAAACTGACAAACTCATGTCAACTAATTACCAAATAAGAGGTAACACAGAGAAGCTTCGTAAGAAGGTGTCTTCTCATAACTAAGGAAAGACCATTCACCCACACATTCCAAACAGTGAGGGAAACTGACAAACTCATGTCCACTAATTACCACATATCAGAGGTAACACAGAGAAGCTTCGTAAGAAGGTGTCTTCTCTTAACACAGTCCAAACAGTGAGAGAAACCTTCCACTCACACAGGTGACACACTAATCTCAACCAAATAACCACAAAAATGGTTAACCAAAGGCTAAAAGAATACTAGGGGTGAATACTCTATCCCCTAAACTCCAAGTACTCATCAGGAAGCGTACAACTTAAAGTGTATTAACACAACAACGCACACTAAAGTGACCAGGGACACTACACCCCCCCACTATTCTACAATACCAAACAAAGACATTACGCACATCCCTTAAAAGAAACTGATCTCCACATGGAAAGATACAACATCCCCAAACCAGGATACACTATAGACCAAATGCCCCACAACCACATACAATATCATAATAGGGTACACACTTTACCCCCCCCACCAAACAGTGTTAAACAGTAAAAAAAACTCAATTAAAGTCTTTCTTCCGAGATCATCACCAAGTTCTTGTGGTTGTTGGGATCCAAGACCATGTAGTGCAATGACTCCCTTGTGACTAATAGAAGAGAAACACATCGAGCCGGTAGATTCCGATCCCAGAAAAGCACCATAAGAATCGCCATCGCCATCACAGTTAAAACACGAAGAAAAATTTGTAACCCAATCCAAAATGGCCGCCACGTTTAGTGACGCTATGCGTCAACATAGCCCAATCTAAGATGGCCGCCACAGCGTACAGCGTAACGGGAGCGTCAGTTTCTACTCAATGCGATCCAAGCGTTCTTCCAAGCCGCGTGAAGATCGTTGCCATGGAGCCAGCAGCGCGCGTTGGAGCTCGCGAAGCCTTTAAAACAAGTAAGTGAACAACGGCCATTCATCGCATGTCCACCAGGTCAATGAACAAAATCCAAATGATAACCTTGCGATGAGCAGTAAATCCAATCCAGTAGCTTGTCCCCAAACAAACAGATGGTGTAGTAAATCCAATCCAGTAGCTTGTCCCCAAACAAACAGATGCTGCAGAAACCGCCAGAATAAATAACCAAAACCCCTCTGGTGCGCCAAAGAGCTGGTGTTCCAAAGTCACAAATCTTCAAACAAATAAGATCAAACAGCCATTAGCCATCAAACACCCCAGCTTGTCATGAAAATCACCCAGTCTCGATAAAATTCTCAATTGAATCGCTGATGCGGTCCAGCAAGTTGCATCGAACACCGCAGCTTGTCATAAAAATCACTCCGCCTTGGTAAAATTCTCAAATGAATCGCTGATGGGGTCCAGCGAGTTGCGGACAGACAGAACAGATAAAGTCATGTAAGGCAGGCAACGTGCAAGGAGACAGAGACGAAAATTAGCACTTCTGTCAAACAAAAGTCAAATGCCCTGGTCTGCAGGCTGTCTTGTTGACAAAGGACACTGGTGGGGCTGACCAGAGCGTAACTGTTGTAATCCTTCTTCTTGGGAATCCTTTTTCTTGTGGTTCCAGAGCATACCTTTGGTTAGACAAATCCTTAGTTTCAGTAGCAGAGTAGTCCTTCAGCAACACGCAGGTTCTTTGAAAATCGTCGCCAGTGTTGTAATTAAATAAAAGTCCGGTAGCCAGGTTAAGTATAGGTATGCTGTAGGTTTATTCTCAAGTACAGCCTTAGGTAGATTACTGGAAGTCCAGGTGATGCCCCACCAGGAGCAGCCTCCCTGCTGCTCAGCCTGCTCACTCCAACTGGCACTCACAGCCTCACCAGGCACCCAAGCATTCCACGACATCATCAATCATCCAACATTCCAGACATTTCCAAGCACACTAACTCTCATTCTGGCTGAGCAGTAGGGAAGAGATACATAGGCAAAGGGGAACGGCAAACAGTAGATTATAACACTGAGTCTAATAAATTGTAATTCCTCCAAAATAGTTTTCATCTATTTAGATAGAATTATTAGCATTAAACTTTTACCGTCATCTGTCGTGAAAGAGCCATAGGCTTGTTTTCCATAACTGCCAAAGATGGTCATCCGTTTTATACTCAGCCTCTTTTACAACAGCAAACTGATGCTTTAAGGGGCACTATCGGGCTGTAAAACAAATATTGTAATTCAGACTTATTTGTATTGGATTTTAAAGTTTAAATTATTCCTGTTGTGATCTAGTTTACTAAATGTAATTTAATTGTAAAAGTATTCAAAAAAAATGTCGTGACTCGTGAGTGATGGCACTCGGGTATATAAGGGAAGGTGTTTTGGTGCTGCACGGAAATGTTAAGAAAAAGAGCATTTGCAGAAAATGAAATATGAAATTGGCGAACATAATCTGGTTCAAGGTAAAGGGTCTGGGAATCATCCCCCAGAGCTATCTATATCGAAGTCATAGCTGATGTACTTAAAAAAGCTAAACACGCAAATACTGCATTAATATTCTATGCTTCCAGAAAAATCCAACTCTAGGAATTGTCTCATCTGATATGGGCAGCAATAATTCGCCCTTTTCAAGGCAGCGCTCGCGCTCCTGCACTTAGCTGTTTTCCATATGTAAATTAAGGTGGGTGAAGGTTGCAACGTGGGATTTGTAACACGGGAGGAGCAATCAATTATTAATATCTCTGGCCCTTCTAAGGCCGGTTGGGCAGGACCATTTTCATTAGTCATCTTCAGAGACAGACTGCAATGGAGCGTGTATTACGAGTACATGAAAATCATGATTCCCACGTCGCCAGAGCTCTCAGATGTGGGAGGGCTACGCTGCCCTTTTCAACCATGGCTTCGTCGCCAAGAACAACAACGAATCATTTCATTATTTAGAACTAGCCTCAGAGTCTCTTTCTCTGAGATCACTTCTGGGTGAGATGTACTGCCAGTTGCAATCAACACCTTAGGCATGCTCTGTTCTACTCAGGGACATTTAGTATTTGAACATTACTGAATCTTAAATGCATTTGTTAGAATTTTGCAATTTCATGGTGAGAGGTGGCTTAGCAGTCACACATTCATTGGTGTATGTGTCTGTCCTACAGGTGATTTGATGTTGCTTCTATTTTTTACTCTTGTCCTGATTTAATATTATTAACAATAGGGAAATAGTTGATGATTGTAGGCCACCATAGTGTCCATAATGACTTGGGCAATAGTTACCCAAGTCACATTAAACTAATTTGTGGCATAAGGTTTCTTATGGCTGTTGCTGGGCAAATAGCAAGAATTAAACCTACATAATAGGACATGGGATACATAGGGTCAACTTACAAACATACCGCATTAATTGTATATTTTAAAATCATAAGTCACACATGGGTGTGTTAATGGTGGCTGAAGAAGGCAGACGGTCCTAAGGTAGCGGTGTGGAAGTGCCACGTATGTTTTCAGAATTCTGCATCTTAAATCATTCCTCTGCATCTTAAATTCTTCCTGCATAAGGTCCCCAGATTTCTTTTGGTAATTCCCTTCCTCCAGAGTTACCGAGACCAGGGGTATAAGTAACTGCAGTGCTAAGCAAAGTAAGTGCACCCATTTCACAATTTAGTGACACTTATCGGCACCCATAAAGTTACATCTGAACGACTCAGGTTTAAATGCTGCCGAAAATGTGGGCAACTGAATTAACAGTCGCTGGCAAGGGTTGTACTGTCAAAAAGAAGCATCCAACACCGTGGAGCCTGTATTGACTACGGAAGAAATCTGAGAGCCAAAAACAAGACTAAGAGCCCTTATTTAGGATCTGGCGGGAGGCCCACTGACCCACCAGACAAGCAGAGGCCATGGCCTTTGATCCTTTTGTGGGGGACCACCTGTAGGTTTGGAAATTCCTGCCTCTCTAGTGGAAGAATCCTGTGCCTCAGTGTAGGTTCTACTATTGTGGCTCCTTTGAAGGCACTAATTCTACGGCGAGTGAGTGTCATATTTGTTGTGCCTGCTCAGCAGATTATTTTGTTCTGCAAGATCAAACTCCCGCAATGGGCAAAAGCGGGAGTTTTCGCTGCATGTGGGTGAGTGCCCTGAGGCTCTGCCCATGGGATCCCAGTGGCTCTACATCGCTAAATAGAGCTGGGAAACCACAAGTTTTGGATGAACTATACATCCACCATTTTATACCAAACGCACCATTCCACCGAAATGACTAAGGGCCTGATTACAATTGTGGCGGACCGGGTTAATCCATCACAAACATGACGGATATCCCATCTGCCAAATTACGATTCCATTATATCCTATAGAACTTGTAATTTGGTGGATGGGCTATCAGTCACATTTGTGATGGAGTATCCCATCCGCCATGCTGGTAATCAGGCCCTTAGTCTGAATGTAGAGCTGGGGAATAGAGCCAATCAAGGAAATAATGTCATTCACAAAGCGATCTCTGAGGCTACAAAATCCACTCTTGACACACTCTGGGCTTTTGGTACCAAGACTGAAGGTTTCAGCGGGTGCTTAATAACAGTGAACCCGACTTCAAGGCACTCTTGCTGATTTCACATTCTACCTAAATCATTTGGAGGACTTTAACTGATGACTGCAAGGCTTGCCTGACCTAATTGACTCTTTTTGCTTCAGTCTTTAAAAATCTATACATTTTGTTGGAGTAATCCTGCATTAACTATTTTTGTTCTATTTTAAATGTTGAATTTTGGCTGCGTTTTGGAATTGGTTTGGTCATTTATTGTTATAGTTTAAAAAAAATCTATTTTAGTACTCCTTGAAGATATGCGTTTCTGTGGTATGACACCTGCTGCTTGTGCCAAAGCTACCAGGGGATGCAGTAGTATTCTCTATAGTATTCTCAGTGATTTATGTTGTAACCTAACAAGACTGAATTTTCCTGAGTTGATAGGGTCAACTCTTTCCAAAATGATAACCCATTTTCTCACACTTGGCACCCTCAACCATCGCACAACTACAATGTTTCTATGTTCATAAGATCACTAACTTTATTGGAAGTCATTTAGACAGTAAAAGAGAACTATGTAGGTAGGGCTTGGAATTGACCCTGCAATTACTCTGCCACCCTATCTGTTAATCAATTGATAACTCTATTGTAGGAGCACTTTCAACCCACAAAGTCTCCTAACAATGGGATATTTTCCCCCAACAGTGGTGGACGGGATTTTGTAAGAAGAAAAGTTGCATTTCTACATTCCTCATTTAACAGACAAAGCACAATTTTCAATTTGCATTCAGATTAATATTAGTCCAATATTATGAAATCACTGACTCTACTGACTTTAGGGGTACTGCACTACTCCTTCACATTGTTGCCAAATGGCCATGTAGGTGTCATGCACTGCTGACCCCAGCATAAACTAGTGTTGTTCTGCAGTCATCAGCATGTCACCCGTTTGGTTCTCTGTTTACTTCAAGCATTACCATATAATATAAGGCTTCATTTAATCATGTATACATTACTTTTGCAGTACCCTCATGGTCCAAGTAGGAAAATGGCTTACTGGTACTGCTTCAGGATGGGAGTGGATGAAAGTGGTGAGCATGCACCCACACAAGAACTGACACTGAAGACCAGTAAATAATGGTTCTCCGCCAATAACACTAAAATACCTTTATTTGTATGGTGTTACACTCAGGAAGACAATATGTTCTGATGCTACTGGCCAAAGGAGGATTTTGAAATTATTTTGCATTGTGATGTGTATGGGTGCTGAAGGCCCTTATAGTGGAGACAGGGTTTTGTCTGCATACATTGCAATGTTAGCATGAGTGTTTTAGATTGTGCAAAGGTTGGTCACACACTGCTCGTCACACCAGCAAGTTGCCCCAAGGAACTGTGGTAAATGTAGAGGCGACGGCGAGTACGCCTATGCCACGATGTATAAAGAACAGTATGTGTTGCGTTAGCTATCCCTGGACACGTGTTTCGAGGTAGTTGCCTCTCGTCAGCAGGGAGCAGGTCAGTGTAAGGGGTTTCGCGTGGACTGCCAAAATGTAATTAAAACAGGTCAAGTACCTCTCATGGCGCGCAGGTGCAGATCCAAGGCTCGTCAGCCCATTGGCTCAAGGGAGCCGTAATAAATTGTGCAAAGGTTGGTCGCACACTGCTCGTCACACCAGCAAGTTGCCCCAAGGAACTGTGGTAAATGTAGAGGCGACGGCGAGTACGCCTATGCCACGATGTATAAAGAACAGTATGTGTTGCGTTAGCCATCCCTGGACACGTGTTTCGAGGTAGTTGCCTCTCGTCAGCAGGGAGCAGGTCAGTGTAAGGGGTGCCGCGTGGACTGCCAAAATGTAATTAAAACAGGTCAAGTACCTCTCATGGCGCGCAGGTGCAGATCCAAGGCTCGTCAGCCCATTGGCTCAAGGGAGCCGTAATAAATTGTGCAAAGGTTGGTCGCACACTGCTCGTCACACCAGCAAGTTGCCCCAAGGAACTGTGGTAAATGTAGAGGCGACGGCGAGTACGCCTATGCCACGATGTATAAAGAACAGTATGTGTTGCGTTAGCCATCCCTGGACACGTGTTTCGAGGTAGTTGCCTCTCGTCAGCAGGGAGCAGGTCAGTGTAAGGGGTGCCGCGTGGACTGCCAAAATGTAATTAAAACAGGTCAAGTACCTCTCATGGCGCGCAGGTGCAGATCCAAGGCTCGTCAGCCCATTGGCTCAAGGGAGCCGTAATAAATTGTGCAAAGGTTGGTCGCACACTGCTCGTCACACCAGCAAGTTGCCCCAAGGAACTGTGGTAAATGTAGAGGCGACGGCGAGTACGCCTATGCCACGATGTATAAAGAACAGTATGTGTTGCGTTAGCCATCCCTGGACACGTGTTTCGAGGTAGTTGCCTCTCGTCAGCAGGGAGCAGGTCAGTGTAAGGGGTGCCGCGTGGACTGCCAAAATGTAATTAAAACAGGTCAAGTACCTCTCATGGCGCGCAGGTGCAGATCCAAGGCTCGTCAGCCCATTGGCTCAAGGGAGCCGTAATAAATTGTGCAAAGGTTGGTCGCACACTGCTCGTCACACCAGCAAGTTGCCCCAAGGAACTGTGGTAAATGTAGAGGCGACGGCGAGTACGCCTATGCCACGATGTATAAAGAACAGTATGTGTTGCGTTAGCCATCCCTGGACACGTGTTTCGAGGTAGTTGCCTCTCGTCAGCAGGGAGCAGGTCAGTGTAAGGGGTGCCGCGTGGACTGCCAAAATGTAATTAAAACAGGTCAAGTACCTCTCATGGCGCGCAGGTGCAGATCCAAGGCTCGTCAGCCCATTGGCTCAAGGGAGCCGTAATAAATTGTGCAAAGGTTGGTCGCACACTGCTCGTCACACCAGCAAGTTGCCCCAAGGAACTGTGGTAAATGTAGAGGCGACGGCGAGTACGCCTATGCCACGATGTATAAAGAACAGTATGTGTTGCGTTAGCCATCCCTGGACACGTGTTTCGAGGTAGTTGCCTCTCGTCAGCAGGGAGCAGGTCAGTGTAAGGGGTGCCGCGTGGACTGCCAAAATGTAATTAAAACAGGTCAAGTACCTCTCATGGCGCGCAGGTGCAGATCCAAGGCTCGTCAGCCCATTGGCTCAAGGGAGCCGTAATAAATTGTGCAAAGGTTGGTCGCACACTGCTCGTCACACCAGCAAGTTGCCCCAAGGAACTGTGGTAAATGTAGAGGCGACGGCGAGTACGCCTATGCCACGATGTATAAAGAACAGTATGTGTTGCGTTAGCCATCCCTGGACACGTGTTTCGAGGTAGTTGCCTCTCGTCAGCAGGGAGCAGGTCAGTGTAAGGGGTGCCGCGTGGACTGCCAAAATGTAATTAAAACAGGTCAAGTACCTCTCATGGCGCGCAGGTGCAGATCCAAGGCTCGTCAGCCCATTGGCTCAAGGGAGCCGTAATAAATTGTGCAAAGGTTGGTCGCACACTGCTCGTCACACCAGCAAGTTGCCCCAAGGAACTGTGGTAAATGTAGAGGCGACGGCGAGTACGCCTATGCCACGATGTATAAAGAACAGTATGTGTTGCGTTAGCCATCCCTGGACACGTGTTTCGAGGTAGTTGCCTCTCGTCAGCAGGGAGCAGGTCAGTGTAAGGGGTGCCGCGTGGACTGCCAAAATGTAATTAAAACAGGTCAAGTACCTCTCATGGCGCGCAGGTGCAGATCCAAGGCTCGTCAGCCCATTGGCTCAAGGGAGCCGTAATAAATTGTGCAAAGGTTGGTCGCACACTGCTCGTCACACCAGCAAGTTGCCCCAAGGAACTGTGGTAAATGTAGAGGCGACGGCGAGTACGCCTATGCCACGATGTATAAAGAACAGTATGTGTTGCGTTAGCCATCCCTGGACACGTGTTTCGAGGTAGTTGCCTCTCGTCAGCAGGGAGCAGGTCAGTGTAAGGGGTGCCGCGTGGACTGCCAAAATGTAATTAAAACAGGTCAAGTACCTCTCATGGCGCGCAGGTGCAGATCCAAGGCTCGTCAGCCCATTGGCTCAAGGGAGCCGTAATAAATTGTGCAAAGGTTGGTCGCACACTGCTCGTCACACCAGCAAGTTGCCCCAAGGAACTGTGGTAAATGTAGAGGTGACGGCGAGTACGCCTATGCCACGATGTATAAAGAACAGTATGTGTTGCGTTAGCCATCCCTGGACACGTGTTTCGAGGTAGTTGCCTCTCGTCAGCAGGGAGCAGGTCAGTGTAAGGGGTGCCGCGTGGACTGCCAAAATGTAATTAAAACAGGTCAAGTACCTCTCATGGCGCGCAGGTGCAGATCCAAGGCTCGTCAGCCCATTGGCTCAAGGGAGCCGTAATAAATTGTGCAAATGAGTGTTTTAGATGTTAGCGCCATCTTGTCACTTTGCTGCTTTTGCACACAACACTACAGGTAGTTGTTATTACAAGTAAAACTGCGTGCTTGCTTTTTCTTCACATGAGAATGGTCTGTTTTTCACATCTCTAGACCAGCACCGCGAACTTAGTCTGAACACTGTGTGCAGAAGCCATCAAGGTCAAATAACAATGTATGCTGTTGAATTCAGGTTGATTGGCTCACGCTCTAGACACAACAAGCACACAGCTGCAAATATCTGAAACTCGGGTGCCTTTAATATTGCATTTGCATGCATGATTCGGACACTTGGAGAAAACCTTTCCAGACACAGAGAGCAGTGCTGATCCTGTGATGTGATTCACCTAAGCTGATCTTTGAGGTATGGGGTTCCCCATTAAAACCTAGAGACCTTCTATTATTATATAAAACTAGCTTACTAGCCAGGGGAGGGTGGTACACAAGGAATTATAGGACCTGTTTCCACTATCATTGTAATATTATTTCTCCCTTTGTTTTTTATGGTATTGTAACAATGCTGATGGTTTTATTTCTAATCATTTGTCTGCTTATGTTAGCCAAAGTACTGCACCTTAGAGCACGTAGTTGAAAATAAACATTTTAAACTTTCCCGTGTCTCTGATTACTTATGTTGTGGACTGATATGAGAACGATAACGAAAAGGTGTTCTTGATTCCCACCATTCCTGAGAGTATTCTAAATCGCTTGTTCTGGGTTGTCTAATCATTGGTAGCTTCGAGAATATACGGGGAACGAATAAGACACTGATGCTAGTCGGATAGGGGTTCTGGGTACTGAGGTGAGTTTTTTGGTACACCACAATTCACTGAGGTCCTGGTTTCCTGCGCACAGTTCTGTGCATGAGCAGAATCCCCGCAACATGGCGCGCCCAACGTGTTGATCTTATGATTGAAACGCCTTAGTAGTGCTTATATTTGTCCACAACACCCTCACTCTTGTTTCCGGTTGACGGGAGTGACGGCTTAAACCTACCTATATAGTTGACTTATAGGTTTATTCAAGCTTGACAATTAAAAAGGTTTCTTTTTCAAGTACTGACCCTTTTTGCGCTACTATAGATTGTTTTTCTTCTCTGCGTCCTTATGGCTGAGGTTGCTATTGCAGCGCATAGTCGCGCACCTCTCGGGCGTCATTTGACGCAGTTCGGGGTGCCAGACGATGGAATGTCTATTATCTTTGTATTGAGTGCCGATGCATCGTTCCCCTATGAGCTGTTTTACTCTTGGGTTACTTTTCCGGAAGTGAATGCGGATGATAAGACGTTTCATGCGTACACTCCTACGGCAGTTCCAGCCAATTACATGCCGTATAGGATGCAGGAAATTCCAATTTCCGCTTGGCAGCATCGTATTTGGTTCAATGGTGCTCTCCCGCACACCGTAACTCCAGTTCAGTTAGGTCCCTTGTCCATTCCTGGGGCCACTTGGCCAGTTTTGGCCTGGTTCACACCCCATCCACGATATCTGCAAGCCCCGGTGGATGACTTGCGTCAACTACATACCGCCTTGATTGTGGTACATAGGGCTTAGTGCAATACGTTTCTCGCAATGTCCAGGTGGGGGCACCTGGGGTTGCCTCGCAACCAGCTGGACCGGCCGGGATCACTATTAGTCCCGTCATGGTTAATTCGGTAATGGGCAAGCACCCTCAGAATAAGGACCATATGCCTTATTAGCTTGCTGAAAAATTTGACCAGCTGGAAGCATTGTTTCCTAATTCTACTCCTCTGGAAAAACACAGGATCCTTACAATTAGTTTGCAGAAAGACTTAGTCCCAGAGGTAACAGATTGTGAGAACTGGGGTAAAGTATTTGCAGCAGTCGACACGAAGTGCTTCGGCACACCGTCTATGACTGTACTGCCCTCCGTGATTAAGCATGTTCAGGATGAGCACGGTCCGGAGGCGGCGGTCGAGTTAGGAATGAGGCTTGTTAGTGTGTTCGACGTAGTTGCTGATCTCATCCTTGCTGACGTCAAGGGAGATGCGGTTAACTTTCAAGTGTCGAATGAGCTGCGCCTCGTTGCCGACGTCGATAAACCCCGTTGCCAAGAATTATTGCGGAGGCTTATAAGACCATTGGGCGCAATAGTTTGGGTGTTAAGCCTTTTGCTAAAACAACAGCGCAACTGCAAACTCAGATGGTTAAGTCTACTAAAGACGACTGTCCAGCTATTCCTAAACAAAATTGGAAAACTAAGAAACAGGGGAAGCAGCAACAGAAACAGGGGTCTCGTCCCGTGTCACCAATACCAGTGACTACTGAACGCACATATGAATTGCGCGATGGCACTAGAATTAGGTCTCCTGATAGATTTCAGGTCCCTGAACAACGTTCTCCTCGTTCTTCACAGGAAACATCGGTTTCACAGTCCGGTGGAGGTGAACGTGGCAGAGGTCGGGGTGCCCCACAAGGACGTGAGCAGCAGTTCCCGGCTGATGGTAAAGGCAAGCAGGATGACTTTGCACGTCAACGACCTCCGTTCCAGAAAAAGAAAGTTGCTGCACTAACAGCGAGGTATGCCACAGATAGTGAGAACACAGCTTCGGAACCTGACATGGGCACTAACGCTGCTAGACAGCGCAGCGGAGGTTACAGTAGTGCGGCAAGCACTGCATCCATATCTGAAGGCGACAGCAACTGACACATTTATTACTGTAGAAACTGCTGACACTAGAGTGGCTCCCCCTGACAGACTATATGACATAGTCCTTTTAATTGAAGGGGACAAACAGCGTACCATAAAAGGGATTTTTTGGGAAAATCTGACCTCTACATATGACATTTTGCGAGCAGAGGCGGACTGGCCCTCAGCTTTCGTTTTGGCCGCTCCCAGAGGGGAGGAGGTAATCCTCTCATCTTTCGCATCCACAGTGCCGAAGGAGCAAGCTCAGAACTTTGCAGAAGAGTGGGCCAAGTCCTTGCTCCAGCATTGTACCGTACTCAGGTTGGGTGGGATAAATTATCACCAAGCCATGAGATTCCATTACGGTCTTTGCCACAGCAATAACCCCAATGTCCCATGCGCCGAGAAGCTAGATCTCACCTCGCAGAAATCCTTGAACAATTGGAATATCAAGGTGTAATTGAAACATGTGTGTCACCCATGAATAATCCTCTTTTCACTGTAACCAAACCTGATGGGTTGTACCGCCTAGTTTTGGATTATCGACACTTGAACTCTCATTGTCAGACGTGCGCGGTAAAAAATACCCACAGTTCTGCCCTCGTTGATAGTCTTGTGAGAAAAAGGTTTAAGACCAAACTTGACATCTCCAATGGCTTTTACCGCCATAACCTGTCGTCTATTAGTAATCAATGGACAGCCTTTACTTCTGGCGGCAAACAGAAACAGCTTAAAAGATTAGCCATGGGCTTTGCCGCACGTGTAGTCTCTCTGTTAGAGAGCGTTGACCCTGATGCGTACTCGTATGTTGATGATATCTATCTCACAGACGACGAATTGTGGCCGCATCTGTGTCGTGTTGACCGTATCATTGTTATGTTTGTGGACTTCAGTTACAAATTTAACTTTGAAAAATCACACATTGCAGAGTATACAGTGATGTTTTTGGGCTTTGAACTCTACAGCGAAGGTCGAGGTTTAGCACCTCACTTCCTGGAGAAGTGCACATGTTTGCGTGCTCCCACAACTCTGAAAAAACTACGGGGCATATCATCAAGGACCAGCGATAATTATCGCTAAGCGCACTTAGCGCTAGGATAATTATGGCCGGGTAACGTGGAATCTTATCGCTGAGATAGCGTGCTATTAGCAACGCTTATCTCAAAAGCGATAAAATTCCAAGCGCTAACTGCTAAATGTGAGATTATCGCTGGAAATCCAGCGATAATCTCACGAAGTTTGGCGATAGCTTGATGATAGGGCAAGGCATACTTAGCCATGATATCCACCTTACATAGGATATCATGGCTAAGTCAGTCCTGAAGCAGGCGTAAGGAAAGTAGCGATAACAGAGGCTATTGCTACTTTGCTTGTCGCTCTGCAGGTTAGCGTGCCCATTGATAATTGGAGAAATGTCGCTTAGTGACATTTCTCCAGTTATGTCAGTGCAGGAACGTCCACTTTGCATCTCATTAGAGATGCAAAGCTGGGCGTTCAGAATGCAGGCGCTAATGCAAGGTTTCACGCGATAGTGTGACCTTGCTGATTAGGCGATAAAATTATCGCCACTTTTCGTCCGAAAACGGACCCAAAAGCGGCGATAATTTTTCATTGCCTCGTTGATGATATGCCCCTGAAATCTTTGCAGTGTTTTATGAATTTCGGGCGTACTTACATTCCCGATTATGCCCAGCGTATCAAGCCGCTATATGCCTTGGTAAAACTTACTTTTTCCAAATCGAGCTGGCTGCCAGAACATTCAGCTATCCTGCAATCTTTGCAGGCTGATCTTCTTGCTTCTAAATACTTATTGACACGTGATAACCACACAAACCTCTTTATCAGAATTGTGCCTGGCGCAGTGGGTTTCACGTACTTGACATTTAATGAAGGGGACACGGTCCCAATTACTTACAAGTCACACTTGTACACTTCAGCTGAAATGCGCTTTTCCACGGTCAAAAAATGTTGACTGCAGTGAAGATGGCGATTCTAAAAGAAGGAGAGCTGTCACAAGGAAAACGCATGTTGGTTGTCACACCGTATCCTGCCCTTGAGGCAGTGACGAAAGCTAGTGTACCGAATTCTAAAGCTTTGCATCCAAGTTGGATACAATGGGCCACTTCATTGATGTCTCCCGATGTCACTTTTATCTTTGATGCCTCATTGAAGACTCGGTGTACTTGCAGTATGAATTCGTTCATCCAGCTCCTCTGTCTTTGTGCCCGCTTGAGGATTACCATTGTATAATTTACTCTGACGGTTCGGCACAACCGGCGATAGGTTCTAAGCATGTTTATTCAGCAGCCTGCGCAATAGTGGCTGGTATTTTTGTGAATGGAGAATTCAAGTCTGGTGTTGTGCATATGCAGACATTGGGTGATTTTACCGCCCTGTTGGCAGAGCTTCGTGCTCTGGTGCTTGCACTGGAATTTGCTGATCCTCGAGTGACTACGCTTATTGTGAGTGACTCTTTTTACTGTGTTCAGTCTTTCAACGACAATTTATTCTTTTGGTCTCAAAATGAGTATCGTGATTCCAAAGGTAGCACAATCAAACATAAAATGCTTTGGGTTCGAGTCGCAGAACTTAAACAACATCTGCTGCTCGTGAATGTAATTCACACTCTTGGTCACCAGTGCGTCGGGGTACATGTTGTTGGCAACAGTTTAGCTGACGAAGCAGCGAAAACAGCAGTGGCAACATATCTAGTAGCAGCAGTTACAAGATCCAAAAGTAAGATTGATTATGAGATCTTGGCAGCTATTGCTGCAACAGAGAAGGGTGATAATTACCCTCGAGGTTTCCCTTCTAAATACTCTTATCATTTAAGTCCTGATAAAGTTCCCTATGTGAGAATTAACAAGGTTGGTGACAGATTGATTCCCAATGTGGACCGCAGACTTACTTTGATAACAGCTGCTCATGAAGGTAGGGCTTCTGCCCATGCCGGCGTTTCAGCGACTGTCACTATCTTACAACAACGTTACTAGTGGCGCGGATTGTATAAGCAAACTCGTGATTATGTCCTTACTTGTGACATTTGCCAGTAGGTTAAACCTTCAACTGCTGCGCGTCCACCTCAAACACAGTTGTACATATCTAATAAACCACTTGGGTGTGTTTATTTGGATCACTGCGGTCCTTTCTCTTCTGATTCTGCGTATAAGTACATCTTAGTTGCAGTGGATTCGTGCACAAGTTTTCTATGGGTCTGGCCGCAAAGGAGTGCTGTGGGAATTTTTGCATCTGGTACCCTCCATTCGGTCCAGGGTCCAGCGTTCGCCTCTAAGGTGTACAATGATGCCTTGAGATCTTTGGGGGTCCAAGTCAAATTTTCATCTCCATACCGGCCTGAGGGCAATAGTGTTGTGGAGCAAATGAACCGTGACTTAAAGCAAACCTTGACAGCTAGAGTTTTAGGTACTGGCAGGAACTGGTTGGCCCATTTGCATGGCTTTCAACGTGCACTTAATAATCTCCCTAGAAGGTCTCTGGGTGGGTGGACCCCATATGAAATGCTCTTTGGCATAAAAATGTTTGTCCCGGACCTTGATGGTCTAGACATGGCGGCGTCGGCTGCACCCTTTGACGTAGATGATCATTCTGCTGTATTACAGAATCTACAAGAGACCCGAGACAGTCTTGAAAAGAAATACTTGCCCTCCACAACTGATGCTGCACTTCAGATTCCGGTAGTTGGCTGGCTACCTCAAGTTGGTGACCTGGTCCGTGAGAAGGTGGTGAACAAGAAGGAGTTTGGCCCCTCTTATCGTGCACCTGTTCCAGTGCTTGGCGTGCAGGGTACAAGAACAGTCATTTTACCTCCACTTCCTGGTCGCACGGATAATAGGTACATCTCCATTGACAATGTCAAACTACAACGAGTGGCTGATTCTTCTTAGTATGATTTCAGCGGTCTCTTGTCCAGCAATGCTGAGAAATTCTGTTTTGGCTCCGTCAACTACCAACAGGCCTGACATTGCCATCGAGATGCATACAGTTACTAATCCTTTATTGACTCCACCGGCTGGTGGTCCCGTTGAAGATACTGAGTATACCTATCCCACAAATGTGTTGTTGCCTTTGTTTGCAATCAAGTGCAGTTGACCAGTCACGTTTTTCATTTGACACTAACTCTACAACATCGAATGCCCCATCGAAAATTTATATTTTTGCTGTTTGGTTTCGAAGACATTTTTTAATTCCCCCTTGGACTTACATTTGGCTAGTGCTCATATCTATTTTTTTGTTCATGTCCATTGGATTTGTGGTTGTCTTTTTTCGTCTAGTGAATGGACATTATCTAACCGAAAGATCTGCAATTAGGTTAATTGATGGAACTTTGGCACCCCACTCTTCATCACACATCATGAAGAGGGACCAGACGTTTGTTAATATTACTTCCTGGCCTGTGTTAGATGGGATTGTATGGGATGCTGTAAAATTTCAAATTCATGGCCCCACAGAGGTGATTAATGTCCCCAATGTACTTCGTGTTTCTATGGGGGATGTTGTGAAACAAAACATACGCTCCGATAATTGGGATGTCCAAGCCGTAGAGGCTCTTCTTTCTGATTTGGAATATTATGCTGCTTTTGATGCTGAAGATTTGTATTTAGACTCAGCGAATTATGGAGAGTTGTTTTGCTACCATCACTATGGCAATCATTTCCTGCATAAAGCGAATACATTTAGGAATATCGTTAACTTTACACAATGGGAACATTGTCCAGCTCCCATTGAAGGCAGCTCTAAAACTCTAGTGAAAAAAGGTACATATTTTACTGATTTCAGTGTATCTAAACCTGAAGCCTTTTATTTTAAAATGGCTGCTGAGCCAGCTTCCAAAGTTAGACTGACCCACACTAAATTGTTGTATTTGAAATCCTTTATGAATGACTTGGCTATAGAGGGTTATGAGCTGTGGAAAGATACGATTGATCTTTAATCTGTGTGGGGTTCCAAAAACTGGCAGGTACAAGGTTCTGAGGCTTTGCATCGTGCATGCCTTATTCTGAACCACATGTTGTTTTTGAATTCAACCATTTTTCAGACCACCTGCTTTGGATTGGCTACTTCTAAAAATATGAATTCCCCTACTATTCCTGACCTGGGTGCTTATCCAACCTGGGATAATCACACAGATTTATCCCTAGATTAATTGCAGTCCCTAATTACTAATACTTCCTTTAATATTTCGGCCCTGGAACCTCAAGGATGGTTATTATGGCAGAAAAGTTCTGATTCCTGCCAACATCGTTTTCTGGGTCTGCTCCCTGGCCAAACACAGGTTAGAGTAGACCCCAGATTTGAATCTTCCCATTCAGTCACTACCTATTCTGTAGGTAAATTATGTCAAAACTGGCTTACACATTCCACCTTTGCATCAGTTAAACATTATTTATCCAAATTAAATGACAATGTAGATTTGAATGATTTTGTTAAGGGCCCAGTGGGTGGCAGGTCCAAAAGGTGGGTGTATGCTGTTTACAATGAAGTTTGAAAATTATCTCAAATTGAAGCTGCTTCTAGAATAAGAGCTTTTGATCAAGCACATTTGGAAAAAGTGCTTGCTGTCATTTATAATAGCATTAACACTCTTTCTTACAGAATTTACACATTAGATAATATTGTTTCTTCTGTTGTGGATATTGTACAAGGTGACATGTCTGTTTTATACCATGGTCAAAATCAATTGTGTTCTATAACGCAGTTTGCATGGACTTTACAAACATTGAAAGCCGGGAAAGTTCCCTGGGACTACATGAACACATCATCTTTATTCCTGCCGTTTAATCTGACTGATAAACAACAGTTCATGTCCATGAAGGATGCGACATATTCTCTATTGCATATTGAAAAGTTGGAACCTTTACCTTTCTTTGTGGCCGAATCGAACTAAGCTGTGTGGCTTATTCATGGGTTAATCACACTACCTTTTCCATTGTTTAAGTTCAGTTCATGTATGAAACACTATGCCTTAGGCAGATGTGAACTACTAGGTACCGCTTTTCTACATGAAGTTTGGTCGCTCCCATTTACATACAGGTACACGAGAGAGGGTAAAGAGGTTTATTTAAAAGGAGAGGATTGCACTTCCTCACCTGATCACTCAGTAGTTTGTAGGAACATCCAATTGCATGACCCATGCAATGTTCACGCACCGAATTTAGCCTGCATTCTGAAGGGAAATCCTGTGCCAGCGATTACACCCACTTTCACGTTATTAGTTAACGTTAGCTATTTGCTTTTAAATAATGAGGCATGCTGCGGGATGTTAGTAGGTATTCCGTACATTGTAACTGTCTCACAACGAGTAGTCTGTTGTAAGAATGTGCTTTTCTCACCCCCGCATGGGAGACTGGACCTATCAATCTGGCCTTCCATACGAACCTTGAAAGCAGAGTTCAACAAGATGAGCTGAATAAGGGCTCTATTGTTTCAAAAAGAAGTCGCCCTGACTTCCTCTCGTAAAACATTTGTCCTTCACGTAGCAAACACCCGCACCGAGGTGCACACTCTTTTCAATACTGATCTCCCCCTTCATTTCAGCGCTCTGATTCACACTATATTCAATGTCTCGTCAACAACTGGATTGGCACATTTTTTTAAGTTGTGGACTCCGGCCTTGTGACCTCGTTCCAAACAATATTTGGTGTGATGTCGGCATTTTTTCATTCTATTTTTTCCACCGTCTTCGGCGGGCTTCCATTAATTCTCGCCTTGACTGCTGTTGTGCTGCTGTTGGTTTGTTTGCTCCGCAATGGCTGTACAATCTGTGTCACACGACTGCCTGCCCCGGCTGCTTCAACTGTGCAACTGGATGCTTGAATACTATGGAACACTACCACTGGCCACTTTGAGCGTAGCCTGTGGATTGTCCTTCCGGTTCTCATACTTTACTTACGTGCAACCTGTTTTCCATTGCCTAGATTGTTCATTTGAATGGGCTCTGGATTTGTGCCTGTCGAACACAGCGTCTCCTGCCCCGGATTATGATCGACTGATGAGTCCCTTAGTGGCTCATGAGTTAGACTGATCTGGTATCGGGATTATGGCTTGTGTAGCTGCACATGGAATCCTAGGAAATTGAGATATATTTGCAGCAGCTCATGACTTTCTGGCACAAAGTTATCTTGAAGAACACACAAGTTGTCCTCTGATGGTGCTAGAGGCTCCGGTAATCGAAGAACATATATGTTCCTTTAGTTTGTGAGATTGGATGGCTGATTAGTTTTCTGAAGATTACAATGACTTCCTCTTGGGGGCTGTTGCAACATACAGTGCCTATACGTTGATGGATTAAATTGGCTGTTGTCCATCTTCCTCACATACCAACTGGAATTTTTTATTTTAAATGTTTTGCTCCCGAAGGGTTCTATATTTATATTGCATTTGCATGCATGATTCAGACACTTGGAGAAAACCTTTCCAGGCACAGAGAGCAGAGCTGATCCTGTGATGTGATTCACCTAAGCTGATCTTTGAGGTATGGGGTTCACCATTCAAACCTAGACACCTTCTATTATTATATAAAACTAGCTTACTAGCCAGGGGAGGGTGGTACACAAGGTATTATAGGACCTGTTTCCACTATCATTGTAATATGATTTCTCCCTTTGTTTTTTATGGTATTGTAATAATGCTGATGGTTTTATTTCTAATCATTTGTCTGCTTATGTTAGCCAAGGTATTGCACCTTAGAGCACGTAGTTAAAAATAAACATTTTAAACTTTCCCGTGTCTCTGATTACTCACGTTGTGGACTGATATGAGAACAATAACGAAAAGGTGTTCTTGATTACCACCATTCCTGAGAGTATTCTAAATCGCTTGTTCTGGGTTGTCTCATCATTGGTAGCTTCAAGATGATACGGAGAACGAATGAGACACTGATGCTGGTCGGATAGGGGTTCTGGGTACTGAGGTGAGTTTTTTGGTACACCACAATTCACTGAGGTCCTGATTTCCTGCGCATAGTTCTGTGCATGAGCAGAATCCCCGCAACATGGCGCGCCCAACATATTGGTCTTATGATTGAAACGCATTAGTAGTGCTTATATTTGTTCACAACACCCTCACTCTTGTTTCAGGTTGACGGGAGTGACGGTTTAAACCTACCTATATAGCTGACTAATAGGTTCATTCAAGCTTGACAATTAAAAAGGTTTCTTTTTCAAGTACTGACCCTTTTTGTGCTACGGTTTACTATAGATTGTTATTCTTCTCTGCGTCCTTATGGCTGAGGTTTCCTTTGCAGCGCATAGTCGCGCACCTCTCCGGCGTCATTTGACGCAGTTTGGGGTGCCAGGCGATGGAATGTCTATTATCTTTGTAGTGAGTGCCGATGCATCGTTCCCCTATGAACACTGAAGTTACATTCCTGACTTGACGGACGATGACTGGGCGGAAGTCATAGCCAGCCCTCGTAGCGCTGCTGTGTTCACACAATACGGCCTCATACAATTCAAGTACATACAGCGCGCATACTACACACAACCCCGACTCTGGAAAATGGGAGTTATCCAGTCTATGTGAGAGGGAGGAAGGGACATTTTTACACACAGTCTGGAGTTGTACTGTGCGGCAGCCATTCTGGCGAAAAGTGTCGTCTTGCCTAGGCATCATACTGTCATGGGAGCTCCCATTAACAATCACTGATTCACAGCGGTGACTGGATGATAAGGTCCCCACTCACCGCACTTATATATTTTAATCCCACATAGTAACCCCATAGAATAAAAATTGTTCAGGTATACTATGATGGTTTTTAAATTCACTCACTCCTTATTTTTTTTTATTTTTTTGTTTGAGCCCCCACTTAGTTTAGAAGTGCATCCCTGTCTTCAGGTGTATGCCCGCCCTCTATCAAACGCGGTTTTTAGAGGGCGGTTGTGTGATGCCAGTCCGTCAATTTTTGTGATTTGCCCCCACTAAATTGGGCATTTCTTAGACACAACTAGGGACGGTCCTTTCTGTGGTTCATAGCTCCCATTAGACCCGAGACTTTTTCTCCTGTACAGCACCGACGAGATAGGGGGAAACAGACACACACAGCATTTGCTCTTTTTGGCCCTTACCATCGCCAAACGCGATACTGCCCAGCTGTGGAAGGGACATCTCCTCCGACCATAGGTAAATGGAAAGCTGAACTGGACAGGTGTATGGCTGCGGAGATTGCTGTGTTTCTGGTCCGTGGCTGTCCCCAGAAACATAGAAAAATATGGCCCTATTGGGTGACGTACCGTGGGATAGACCTCCCCCCCTCCCATCTTTAGAACCCTGACATACAAATGACTACTGACTATGAATAGTCTGTCATTGAACAAATGGAACCTTTGTACAATCACTGGGATCTAGAATAGTCTGCACTATGTTCATGTTGTCTAACCTGCAAGTTTTGCAGGAATTGCAATTGTTTAAATGCTATGGTACTCCTGTCTCATATTATTCTCTACAGGTATACAGGCTAAGGCCCAGATTGCATCAGGAAAAACAAATAAATGTTGCTATTAAAAAAAGACAGCACAAATTGACAGATTTATATTTTACTTAATTATTTGTTATTTCGTGTAACTTTCCCGAAATTCCAAGTAATTACAGGAACGCAAATTACTCGCATCCCTAGCTGGTATGCACATTGACTATATTTAGAAAATGCTTGTTTGCCCTGCACAAATGTCATGCGAAAAGATTTCTGTGACTCAGTGTATCAGTTATGTGTTGCATTGTTATTTCACAACTCATTAGACACTTAAGGCAAGACTAAGGCACAAGCTGACACGGGGTGAATAACCTTGGCTAACCTGTCTGAAGAGACTTAGAAGCAGCTAGATGTGTTTACGATATTCTCTTGTTACCAATAGCTCATTTATTCGGAGGTCACAAGCAACACAGAGAGGAATTTCACTTTCCATACCACACACCTTGAGAAAACAGCTTATTTTATGTTAAAAACAAATCTGTCTGCAACCTTCAATAATGTCACCAGGAGCATGTTTCACAGTGGCTGATTGGAAGAGAATGTAAAGCAGTCAGACAGCACATTGTATATGATGCATAAACAGAACTTCCTCCTAAATGTCTATAGGAAGAAGAACATGTAAAGCACTGCTTTTATGCGATATTACTTTTGGTTTATATATGCATAAAAATCAATGCCAAAATGTTTAGATGTATGATCTCTTCTTATAACAATGCACCCTATGAAAACTAGAACATCCAAACACTGGCCAAATGTGTGTTCTCTATAATATTATTTTTTTTCTCGATTTTGCACAATACAAACTGTATAATAATGTTTTTTTTTCATTTTGCACCATACGAAATGTCATTCTTTTTAGGTCGAGCCTTGACAGCGCATGTGCTGTCTGCAAGACTTTTGTAAGAAGCATAGTGAGTGTAATCCCGCCTGCTGCTTGCCATTAGTTAACTCTTGCTTTAATCTCATTGCCTGGCTCCTAATTGGTCGGTGCTCCGAAACATCACTTCAGTTTTTATCGGAGGCAGCACCGACCAACTGCAACTTTATAATGCCCAAAGTGTTTAGGGACTACTTGTTTTATTGTGTGTCATCACGGCGCATAGTACGGCACCAGGTTTCATGTTTTATTTTGTAACCATGGTGCCCGCTTCACGGGGCGCCATAAACATACGTTAAATTGTAATGGCGCAGCGGTTTATATTTTATCACAGCGCCCACTTTTATAATTATGTTATACTTATATCAGCTTCCCTATGGTTGCGTATGTAGTAGACACACGCACTGAAACAGAGCGTAAAGCTCGCTTTGATGAAGTGTGACCCATTACAGCATTAAAGAGAAACAGCTGTGCTCCGAGATGGCATTCTCATTAAGGAGACCTTTACCGCAATGTTTTTACAAAGTTTAATAATTTAATTTGAGTTGGTGCATATACATAACATTTGTAGCACTAAGATTATAAAATAACTCCCTCCACGGATTACGTATCAAATTGCACTGCTCGCACTTTTTCGCATTGTTTCAAGACTGCAGAAATCAAAGTGCACCCGCCCCTCCGACGCTGAGTCAGCACCAATGTGTAGTATCTGGCTGGATACATTCTAGTGTTTCCCCCTGCTGTACCACACACTGAACACCCACCCACCACAGGTGTCACCAGTCAGGTGACCCTGATAATAAAATGGGCCGAGCGCACGTGCTCTGGGACAGTTATCCAACCTAACTAACTGTGTCTGTGTGATCCTTATCGGAGAATGTGGGCCTAGCGCCCGCCATCTCTACATTGGTGACGGGGGCTGTGCCTGTGCGTGCAGCAGCCCAGCAGATGAGGAAAAGGGGGAGGGAGCTGCCGTGTGAAAGGCACCCCCTGTGAGAAGGCGCGCCGCTCGCCTAAAGGCCCGCGGGGCATGTGAAGAGCCCTGGGCCTGTATGACGAAGAAGGTGAACGGGAGCCCACCCCGCACCTCATGTGCCCGTTTTAATTTGCCCCCTGTGTGAAAGAGCCGTGGGGGAGAAGAGCGAGCCGTGCTGAGCCCACCCGCATCGGTCGTGACGGCCCGCCGGGCACGAGGTGAGCCCGCGAGTGTGAAAAGTGTCGTGGGCCGTGGCACGCCGAGAAGAGTGCCCTGAGCAGCGGGAGGTCCGCGGGAGCCCACACCGCATCTGAAGATGAAGGTGAGCCCCCGCGAGGGAGGGTGAATCATGCCTGGTAGAGGGCTGGCCACTCCCGGCGCCAGCCCATGCCCCAGTGAGGCGAGTGAGAAAGGCTGCGGTGACTGCCTCGGGTGCAGGCACAAGCGGAGCCCACCCGCGACGAAGAATGAACTGTGCCCGATAGGAAAAATCAAAAGTAAGCAGCCCTGGGAGTAGCCAGACCCTCCTCCACCCCGTGCAGCATGTGAGGAGTGCGGCTGCGGCAGTGGGGTGGAGGTGAGAAACGGACCATCCCGGAGGGAAGCTAGTGCGGAGCTAAGTGAGTTTGCAGTACCTGGTAGCGACTCCAGCCCCCCGCACAGCGTATGAACTGGATGAGGCTGCTGCGGGTGGGAGGAGAGCAGAGAGAGAAGAGTGCGTGCAGCCCACGACCGATCCGAGTGGCCGGTGTGCAACCAGGCGATCCACATCCAGCTCGGAGGATATTAGAAAAGGCCCCACACAGCCCGAAGTGCAGGCACAAGCGACAGTAAAGGAGCGGAGGCCAACTGTCCATAGAGCGGTGTCAGGGGGTGATAGTGCCTTGACCGATGCCTGCGTGTGGCACTCTCTCTCCCTGCATCAAGAGCAGCTGAAGGCGCCAGCACCTCGCCCGCATTTGTAAAATGAACTTAGTCAAATAAAGGGACACTCACCGCAGTGCCGAGGGAGCTTCTCGGCGAAGTCCGGTGGGGTATGCGCCACCCGCAGTGGGGTATCAGGCAGCGCCACGCCCATCAGCGGGATGAAGCGAGGCCAGCAGCGCATACCAAGCTGCTAAGGCCAATCCAGGCTCTAAAAATGCAAATGCCTCACAAGCAGTTTCAAGGAAGCCCATTAGTGTCTGCAACTCATCGGGCTGTGTAGGAAAACTGCATCCACCACGAGTTTGTTTGCCCTCCATTTCTCTGCCCCGTCGAAGCCTGTCAATATCCGACAATCTGCAGCACAACGGAACCGGTGGAGGTTCCAGGAAAAAAAAAGTCCGGACTGAAATTGAAAGCCCTGCACTGCCATCTAGTGGCCAAAGTGCAATAGTGTGCCCACAAAATAAATGACAGTGTGAAAAAGGGTACACGTTAGGGAGGGAGTGCACTAGATGACATGGGCTATGGAGTTTGGAGGCAACGTTATGCCAGGAAGTGAGCAGTGCAGCACAGGGTGAGCTGCTGCGGCCTGAAAGTGAGGTGGAGGGAAGTGAAAAAGCCTTCAGTGAAGGAACAGACCAGCACCCAACGAACGTCAGTATGCTGCAACTGAAACCACCTCATAATTACAGCTACAAGTGCAGGAGAACACCGAAATGTAAGGCATACGGGAAGGCAGCAGAAAGAAAAGAAAGGCATCACTGGACAGTGAGGACTGCCAAATGCATGAAGCGAGTGTGCAGGAAAGCATCCGTAGCACGTGAACGCACAACAGGGACAGCTGTTTGTAACCCACAACCAGTGGTAAGGCAATACACACGCTCTGAATGCCGAGTCAAGTAAACCAGGAGGAAGGCAAGACGGATATGCACAGGAGGTAGAGCACGAAGAGCAAGCCCATGGTGCCAAGAAATCCCTTAAGAGCTGTTGAAAAGCAGCGCAGGAATAGGAGCTGCAGAACCCACCGACAGTGAGAAGGGTATCGGCGAGAAGGGAGCCCTGAACATAGTGAGAACGAAGGTGCAGCAGTACCTGGTGGCCACAGGTTGTCGCAGCAGCAGCAGGAAAAGGCAGGAGCACCACCAGAAAGACAATGTGATTCAGGAACCCAGCACCAAGATAGTGCTCAGCAGCACAGAGACAGCGGCTACAGCTCCAGGAATGCAAGGACTGAAGAGAATGCGCAGTAGGTGCGCCCAACGCAGCAACCAGAGGGCGCAGTCTGAAGCTCGCCGAAGCAAGGCGACCGCAGAGAGAGGACGAAGAAGTGGTTGCGCAGACTACCAGAAGCACGAAGACCCGCAGGAGGAAGAAGCCGACCTACCAGATGGTCGCAAGGAGGAAGAAGCCGACCTCTTCGACCTGCCAAATGGTCGCAAGGTGGAAGAAGGCGACCCGCCAGATGGTCGCAAGGATGACGCTGACCTACAAGAGGTCAGAGATTGAAGCGATCTGACAAGAGGTCCGACAAGAAGAATGGAGAAGAGGTCCGTGAAGAGAACGACCGAGGAAATGTCCGTGACGAGGACACCAGGAGAGGTCCGTGAAGAGGACCAGGAACAGACGGACGAGAAGTCTAACAACATTAACTTGAAGTCAGAAGTAGTCGTATGAAAGAAGGTCGCGACAACAGGTCCAGTCACAGATTGATGTGAAGGCAGTGTCCTAGGGGAGGACAAGACCAGGGAGACACGTGTGGAGTGCACGCTACACCGAGAGGCCTGGTTAGGGCAGACCAGCATGAGAGACGACCGGACCGCGTCGCGAAGGAAGACAAGAGAAGACAGATCTTGAGTAAGAAGACGCCATGACCAAGGAAGAAAGCTGAAGAGAAGAGCAAAGAGGTGTGCGGGACTAGTCAACTCACACACCAGAAAGGAAAACACCTGAAGAAGAAAGTGCGAAGGTGCAAGAACATCGGAACACGGTGCCTGGAAAACATCAGCACCACTGGGAGTACACATCTACATGCAAATCCGAAGGTCACCCGGTGACGACAGAGGCGAGCAGGCCGGTCCATTGGTAACAACCACCTCTGGGATGGAACGGACACAGAACCGTGGATATCCAAGGGGCAGAGGCCTCAGGGACACTGGTGGCAGTGGGTCCCGACACGAGAGATGGACTGTTGAAGCTCGCTCTGGAAATCCTGGGAGGACAAAGGTAGCATGCAAAGGATCAAGTGGCAACAATACCCCTTTTCAGGTGGAGCTTGGGACATGGAGAAAGGACCCATAGTGATTCCTCCAACGTGCTTGGAGCGACAAGGCGGAAGTTCACCGGTCCAGTGGAAGCCTGGTAGCAAAGGGCCTCCGGGTCGTCCGGTGAGAGAGGACACCCACGAGAGAGGGGCGTCCGTGAGAGGGATGACCTGCAACTGCTTATCCTGTTGGAGATAGTGAATCACCAGATGGAGAAATGCGCCAACCAGGACTGCGTGGTGGAAAATAACACAGGCATAATCCACCAGCACTCCACCAGTACCTTCACTGTATGTGGAACAGGAAGAGAGAGACTGTGGACCACACTTCCACGCTGTGAGTCCAAGAAAAGACTACATCCACAGGGCACCCAGACATCCTGCCAAGGAGAACTAGTGGTCCCGGCTGCAATGAGAGGACGACTCCAGCGAGTGTGACTCGAGTTTACTGCAGGTACAAGAGAAGAGCCTGGCAAACCAGAGTGACTCTTTGCTTGGCTCAATATGGACAGGGAGTAAGGTGGGTGGAGAAGGAATGTGTCATAACTTTATTTTCCTGCCACCTTTTAAGTAACTGCACATAAAATACAGGCATCTTCAACAAAAATATAAATGCATTTAAATTGGGAAATGCAGTCTTTTACCGATGAAAAATCAAATAGTTAACGTGAGCGCTGCTGATGTTGGGGTTTGACCGGAGACAAAAGCACTGGGAATGTGTTCATGGCATGCACTATCTCAGCCCAGTCACCCTCACGGCTTACAAATACTCAGTCATCTTACTGCCCACCCACTCTCACAGTGCTCGCCTCAACTCTTCTCCCAGGCAAGAATACTGGTGGCACTTGACCCTCCCAAACCCGGCTGGAAAGCAAGATCATGGGCTTCAAGAATGTAGAAAGGGCGAATGGTTAGGGAGGATTGCATAAAGTGGGCTTACCAGAGCGGGCTGGGAAGAAGGGTGTGAAACGCGAAGAGGAAGCGAGAGCCGGAGAAGCACCTCCAAGCGAGGAAAGGGAGGGGGGGGGGTGTAATGAGCCTAGCTGTAGGGTATTCGTTGGTGTCTGGAGACGCATTTGAATTAGCTGGTGGCTCCATATTATTCGTAAAATAACGTTTTCAATGCTGGGCATTATAAACCATTTTCATGTGAAATGCACAAAGACTACAGCTCCCAGATTGCGTCATGTTGCAGGGCGCGTTACTGGCTTCAAAGACAGACATGCAGTGCCAAAGTAAGCACAGTACTGAATACACTTTGCAGATTACAGTTTCAGTGCTTTCTTATTCCTGTCTCTGGGCAGTGCCGTTTTTAATGCCACCTTCCTCTTGTTCTTTTGCTTTGGAGGGTATTCCGGTCTGTGCTGGCACCATTCTATATGGCCGATGTTTTCTGAAAGCAGCACTCCGTACAGATTGCTTCTTGGCAACTTCTATCTTGTCATTTTTTCTCAGTTGACAGAATTAACCTACTAAATAATCATTTATTTTCTTTGCCCGGCGTACTTTTGTGAGCTTCAAGCTTGACCTTGGTTTTTTCTATCAGCAGGAATTCTGTGTTTTAGCTCCAGATGACATGGGTGCAGGCAGGTTGGGGGCAAGGAAGGGTCTGGATGATAGCAACGTGGCTGTGATAAGGTTTTTTTTTTAGATTATTACTCTTTTTGATGAGGCCCAGGTTGTGTATTTTTTAGAGTAATGGTAGTATTGGGTGCGTGTATCTTAGACACCGAGGTTATGTGTGAAAACAGTTGAGCTGCTTGTGACTCTCTCATGTATGTTTGTGAGTACAGCAGATTAAGCGGCAATAGGGGTCGCCTGAGCAGATAGATTATACTGTTCATCTGTGGAATCAATATGCAATGGTGTGTATTTGCAGGAAAATGCAAGCACTTAGGAAGCATTTGCAATGCAATAGGTCTCGCATTTGCGAGAGTTTGAGCTATTGGCACTGTAAATGACAATGCCTTTTATTTATGTGTTTTGAAAACCTGCAAGTGTGCATAAACATGCACTTTGTTCTTATGGTTGTTGCTTACAAGAAGCAAGGCTTGCAGTAACTGCGACTCTTTTACTGCCAGCCTTGCTTCTCATAAGCAAGAACTATAAGTACAAAGTGCGTTGCAGATTTTCAAAACGCTTAAAAAAAGGCATTGTAATTTATAACGCCAATATCTCGAACTCTTGCAAGTGCGAGACCTACTGCATTGCAAAGGCTTGTTTTGATCTGGCTTGACACCGCAGCTGTTGCCAGATAGTAACTGAGCAGAAGTTGTGTGGTTCCACAAAAATAGTGCTTGGCCTCCATGCAGCTGTGATTGTTTTGTTTATTTTTCCAGCTGCCTGAGCCAGCAGTAGTATAGCTCCCTGATCTTGAACTTTCAGGCGCATACAAATGACATTGTAATGCTCTAAAGTGTTCTTGATAACTACATAGTTTACACGTTTGTTTTTCTCTGGCAGCAGCACAGATGGGATGAAAGTTGTCATTAATTTTAGACCTCCGAGTGGGATTCTGTGTTTGAGAGCTGAGGGTTACACTAATCTACATTGCTTTTTAGGTCTGGATGACAGTGTAACTATTGCCTGACCTTAAATGATGAAAAAAGAGCTTTCAGAGTCCCACCAAGAAGATGGGCTTAGGCTCCAGCTAGTATGTTTTCTTTTTTTATATTTGTATTCTTTGAATTTATCTTGCATCTTGTGAGAAATTGGGTTGTTGGCTGACAGGGGCGAGAGCCCTGGGCAAGCAGCAACCCCATCCCTCATTAGGGTGAGGCACAAGCCAACCCTAAATTAACCTGTGCTGAACCCTCTGGCAACTTGGCACAGAGCAGTCAGGCTTAATTTAGGTTAATATGTAAAGTATTTGTGCAATACTTCAAACACTAAAACAGTGAAAACACCACACAAAAAGGGTCCAACTCCAAGTTAGAAACAGAGTACAATTTAATAAATAAAACAAGACCAAAATGACAGACATCCAATCAGTAGTAAACCAGAGATATGATTTTTAATTTTTGTGTGTGAAAATAGTGCAAAAAAGAACAAAGCGCCAACTGCTGGACTGTGCCAAAGTCACACTGTCAGGTTAACCGCGATGAAGCGCAGGCTTGATACAGTCAGCAGGTTAGGCCCACTGAAGTTCACCTTCTCAAATCCGTGCCAGGCTGGAGCTTTGCACTGCAGTTTCCATGAGCAGTCAATGCTGGAGCATTAAAAGTCGGGCTTGCGCTGCTTTGTGCTGAAATGGCGTGCGAGTGACGATATCTTTATGCAAACCAATACGCTCGCAGTTGCAAAGAGCCCACAAAATTGATTGACTGACCCACATCAAGGGTCCAGGACCTCAGGGGCACCACTTGGAGGTCAGAAACTCAATGCAGCTGGATCTAGGGGCTGATGCAGGATTTTAGGGAGCCTTTTATGTCTCTCAGGCTCAGATCGAGAGGCTAGCAGACTGGCTCTTAGAGTCCCTCTGGTGTCCCCTGTTCAAGATGGAGTTCCAGGTCCAGCTCTTCTTCCCCAGACAAGAGGGCAGTTGGTCAACACAATCAATCAATCAACCAATCAATCAGTCAATCAGGTTTCTTATAAAGCACGACTTTTGACCCTTGAGGGTCTCATGGTGCTGAGTGAGGGGGGGAAGGATTTGCGGTTCAGTCGAAGAGGTCCTTCCTGAATTGCGACAGCGATGGTGATTGCCCGAGGTGCAGAGGCAGGGAGTTCCACGTCTTCGCAGCGAGATAGGAGAAGGATCTTCCTCCAGCCATGGTTTTGTGGATCCGTGGGATGGTGGCCAGGGTCAGTTGGGCAGAGAGAAGATGTCTGGTGCTAGTGTAGAAGAAGAGGTGGTGGTTGGGGTATGCAGGTCCGGCATTGTGAAGGGCTTTGTATGTGTGCCTGAGGAGCTTGACGGTAATTCTATTATTGCTGAGAAGCCATTGAAGGTCTCCCAGGTGGGCGGTGATGTGGCTGCAGCATGGGCTGTTCAAGATGAGTTTGGAGGAGGTGTTCTGGATGTTCTGCAGCTTCATTTGGAGTTTCTGGGTGGTGCCAGAGTAGAGTGCGCTGCCGTAGTCGAATCTGCTGATGATGACCACATGGTTGACGAGCACAGAGGGCAGCAGTTATTTTACAACAGCAGTTCAGCAGAGTGGCAATCCTTGTAGCAGCACAACAGTCAGTCTTCCTGGCAGAGTATTCACACGTTTAGAAGTGTACTTAAGTGGTGGTGTCTGAGGTCCAGTACTTTTATCCAGTTGTGCCTTTGAAGTAGGGGAGTAGCTTTTAAAGGTTTCTATTGGAAGTTCCCAGGTGCACTGTCTTTCCTGACCTGTCTCCAGAGTAACTACAGAGGGTATGCAGCCCTTTGCATGGAGATATACCACACCCTATTGAAGAGTAAGTGGGGTTGGGTCCAGCTCCTCCCTCCCATCTTGCCAGTGATGGCCCATCCAGTCACACCTAAGCTCTGCTTTGTGTGTGGCTGTCTAGGATAATACACAAAGCCCAACTGTCAACTACACCCAGTCATGTGACCCAGAGACAGGATGCAGGCACCAAATGGCTATGGCAAGAAAAAGGCTACTTTCTAAAAGTGGCATTTTCAAAATTGCAATTAAAAATCTGAGTTCACCTTGAGTTATGATTTTTCTTTAAAATTCCAGAGACACCAAACATAACTAGTAGCTCTTCCCATTTGGAAATTACACTTATAAAATGTAATAAGGCAACTCCAATTTTATCTTACGGGAGCAGTAGGCTTTGCAGTAGTGAAAAACAAATGTAAGAGTTTTCACTACCAGGACATGTAGGCCCAGATGCACAAAGCTTCCTGTTGCATTTCTTAAATAGAGACTCCGTAGGAATCCTAAGCTGCGATTTCCTAATAGGAAATTGCAATTTAAGAAATGCAAAGCCAAGGGTGCCTGTTGTCAGATGTGAGACCAGCCATTCACCTGAAATCCAGGAGCGTCTATGGGGGCAATGCTTTATCCTCAAACCTCTTGAAACAACTCTTAGTGCTACTGATGATACAGGAGCCCTGGCAATTGTCCCAAAGGGGAAGGGGAATGGTACGAGAGAGAAATAAGAAGATAACTACCACCGCCTACCTTCTGGACCAGCCCGGTTCTGAATTCTCAAATGCAGGAGCAGGAGTTCGTCTTTACCTAGGTGTTAAGAAGAAAGGATTAACCACCTATTCTATTCCTAGTACGCACATACTGGCAGAACAACTTGAACTTATCCAGGATGCTGGAAATCTGTAATTACCTATTTTAATGCTGTGAAGAATATGTGTTCTGTTTATCTAATCACAGTTGTGTATTGTCTCAGAGGGCACCTGTTAGTTATATGCACACTTGAAAACAAAAACAACACATTATATTCTAGTGTCCAGATATTCGTGTATTATTTCTCTTTTAAATAGGTGTATTTGCCTTTTAAAATACACTCACTGTGGTTGTGACATTGAATACCTTCATGACAAGAATACGATTTCAGGAACGGTAGAATATTCTAACAGGTATGAACTAAGTTTCAGATACAACAATTATCACTTGGTTTCTCAACTAGCACATACAGAAATCTAATATCTGCTTAGATTCCAAACATGCTCAAAGGATCAAGTGCATAATCAAAATGTGCCCAAGATCAATGATTTTCATACACAACAGTTTTGAGTTCAAATATGTTCAGGTTTGTTTCTTTAACTAAAGTCACAAGCTCAAATATGTCCAGGAACGAAGATTTCCTTATGTCTATAATTTGACTAGTCACAAAGTCAAAAGAGCTATAAACTTTCAAAGTTACAAAGTCAAATGCAGAAACTTAGCTTTGTTCTGCTCCGATGCGCTCCTCTACTGAAACCGGCATTCAGGAGATGAAAGGAGCGGAGGACGAGAGACGCCTTGATCCCTGGAATCTAACGACTTCCTCTGTTAAGCTGGGAAGAGCAATGACGCAACGATCTCTGTTGCCTGGGGAACCGGATACGCTTCAGGAAACCTCAGCGCGAAGACAAGAAGCCACTCACCGCATGTTAGCGGGTGTGGCTATTTATAGATTCCCTGACGGGCGTTGTCCTACGTACAGGGAACGTGCTGAACGGCACCGTCAAGCACGTGTTTGTAAATGCGTGTTTGGGCTTCAAAAGAAGCACATGAAGGGACATGTTTTGTATATTAGGAAAATACGCATAAAATAGTAAACTAGCTTTGGCACAATCAAACAGGCATTGGCAAAATCAAGTAAGCACAGATGGATTAAACTGATTATTAGATACACATGTTTAGTTGAAATACAATAGATATTAATGATGGTGAATAGCAACTAAATGCATAGAAGGATATGATTAACTAAGTGACCAAGGGGATGTTTGCAAATGACACAAACTGTGTTGGTACCAGACCGATTCCTAACAGTCCTCCCACTCAAAGATCTTTCCACTGGCCGTGGTTTAGTGGGATTTTGTAAATGAAACATTCGCACCAGTCGAGGGGCATGAACAGCAGACGCAGGTTCCCAGGAGCTGTCCGCCGGTCCATATCCTTTCCATGCAAAGAGGTAGTGTAAAACCCCCTTCACACGTTTTGAATCTAGTACCTTAGCAACCTTGAATTCCCAATTACCTTCAATCTTAATGGGTGGTGGTGGAGGCCCGTCTCGAGTGGTGGGAGAGTAAGGTTTAATCAGGGAGACATGAAATACGGGATGAATTTGTAAATCCATAGGGAGCTCCAATTTAACTGTAACTGGGTTGATTACTTTTGTAATTGGGAATGGACCCAAGTACTTCGGATGTAATGTTCGTGACCCACCCAATCGCAAATTCTTGGTGGAGAGCCAAACTTGATCCCCAATAGCATAAATTGGAGCTGGTTGTCTATGTCTATCAGTCTGAATCTTCATCTGTTTCTGATAGGTAGCCAGATGTTGTCGAATTTGATTTTCAATGTGCAGTAAGTGTTTATGGTGTTCTAGGACTGCTGGGATTGGGGTGGGTACAACTGTGGTTGTTACTGGAAGCATTCAAGGGTGATACCCTAGCAAACAGAAGAAAGGGGAAACCCCTGTTGCTGAGTGTTTGGTGTTATTATACACAAACTCTACCATGGGCAAGGCCTTGTCCCATTCTGTAGTCCATGCGGAAAGAAAACAACGCAAGATTTGTTCCATTGTTTGTTTTAATCTTTCCGTTTGTCCGTCAGTCTGGGGGTGATAAGACGAAGACAGTCGGACATCTATGTTTAAGGATGAACAGAATTGTTGCCAGAATTTAGAAATGAATTGGGTTCTCTATCTGAGATAATGGTAGTTGGGAGTCCGTGTGCTTTGACTATTTGCTGGGTAAACAATGTAGACAATTCTTTAGCTGAGGGCATGTGTTTTAATGGGCGAAAATGGGCAATTTTAGTTAAATAGTCTATTACTACCCAAATGATAGAGAAGCCGTTGGATACAGGAAGATCCGTGATGAAATCCATACTTATCGTATGCCAGGGCTTGGGAGGTATTGGCATAGATTGCAAGAGGCCACTGGGAGATACATGAGAAGCTTTAGCTTGCATACAGGTTGAACAGGATTGGACATATTCTTTAATATCTGTTATCATTGATGGTCACCAGATGTCCCGTTGGCACAATTCTAGGGTTTTCTTAAAACCGGGATGACCAGCTAGAGTGGTATCGTGATTCCAATGTAAGACTGTTTCTTGTAAGGAACATGTAGGAATGTACAAGCAATTATCAAAATATGCTATTTTTTCTTTTTTGATGACATTAGATGGTAATGGTTCAGTAAGTACAGCTTTTTGTAATTGTATTAAAAAATTCTGGAAAGAACATAAAGCTATAATTTTCTGACCAGGGATAATAGAATCGGATGGAATTACTGTCATGTCTGCATTTGGATAATTTAGTCGTGATAATGCGTCAGCCTTCTGTTGCTCTTTCCCTGGTCTATAAGTGATTATAAAATCAAACTCATTGAAAAACAAAAGCCAACGAAGCCGGTGTGGTGTTAGTGCCTTAACATTCTGATAAAATTGGAGATTACGGTGGTCTGAGTAGATAGTTACAGTGTGGCGAGCCCCCAATAAGTAGTGTAGCCATTCTTGAAAAGCTAGCTTAATTGCTAATAGTTCACGTTCTGCAACTGTATAATTTTGCTCAGCGGGTAAGAGCCTTTTTGAAAAATAGGCCATAGGGTGAAGATTTCCTGTCTCAGAATCTCTCTGTGAGAGAACCCCTCCAACAGCTACTTGAGAGGCATCCGCTTCTACGTAAAAGGGCTGTGAAGGGTCTGGATGATGCAATATTGGTGCTTCAGTAAAGGTTTTCTTTAAGATCTGAAATGCCTTTTCCGCTTCTGGGGTCCAAAGAAATTTGACTCTCTTCTTTAGAAGGTGCGTAATGGGGGAAACTATGGATGAGAAATTAGGAATAAAGCGGCGATAGAAATTGGCGAAGCCCAGGAACCGTTGAATATCTTTTAGGGATCCTGGGGTTTCTCATTGTGAGATGGCCTGCACCTTTGACTGATCCATAGTAATGCCTTTGGGAGTAATCATATATCCTAAGAATTCATGTTAGTGGAATGGAAAACGCACTCATCTATTTTGGCAAAGAGGTTGTGTTCTCGCATGCGTTGCAACACTGCCCTGACATCACCTATGTGTTCTTCTGTGGAGGACGAATAAATGAGAATGTCATCGATGTAACAGATAACAAATACATCTAAGAAGTTATGCAATATTTCATTAATGAAAAATTGAAAGGCTGCAGGTGCATTGCACAGCCCAAAGGGCATCACAGTATATTCAAATAAGCCAAACTTTGTTCTGAAGGCGGTCTTCCACTCGTCTCCAGCTTTTACTCTTAAAAAATGATACGCACCCCGTAGGTCCAATTTGGTAAAAATAGTGGATTGACGCACTTGATCCAGAAGAACCGGTATTAATAGAAAGGGATACCTATTCTTGATGGCGCCATTGATTATGCATGGCGCGATAATCAATGCAAGCATGCAATTCTCTATTCTTTTTTGGGACAAAGAACAGTGGAGAACTTACAGGTGATGTAGAGTGTCTAATGAATCCTTTGAGTAAAAGATCATCAAGACATTCTTTTAGATACAGAGTCTCTTGTTCAGACAGGGCATAAACTCTGCTACATGGTAGCGAGGCTCCAGGAACCAAATCGATGCGACAATCATACGACCTATGAGGGGATAGTTGAGTTGCCTGCTTTTCGGAAAACACGTCCTGGAAATCCTCATAGATGTTTGGTAAGACAGTAGTCTTCTCTGTTGGGGATGTAGGTTTAGGTATGTCTTGTGTGGAAGCACAATGTAAAGGAGTAACAGGTTGTTGTCTGTTTTCATAACAAGAATGCCAACAGTGTGTGGAATGCAGCGTTACGGTGCGTTTTTCCCAATCTATTTTCTGGTTATGTAACTGAAGCCATGGTATGCCTAAAATGGCTCAAAAAACGGGTATCAATCAGATCGAACTGAATTAATTCAGAGTGCCCATCTCCACACAACATAGTCAAATGTGAAGTTTGATGAAGAATTAAGCCAGAAGATAGTTCTGACCCATCTACTGCTCTTACAGGCTCAGGAGTCTCTTTTTTAATGGTAGGAATGTTAAGGGTTTGTACCAAACCAATATCCACAAAGTTTCCTGTGGCCCCGGAATCTAGCAGGAGAGGTATTACCTTCTTAATTTGGTTAGAAATTACCAAGGTAACAATGTGATTCAAATGACGTGGCGTAGTAGCTGAATTATTTGCCAGATAATGATATGAGTCCGTGTCGCCTAGTCAATGATAAGGTGGCCTCAGTCCTTATCAGGCCAGGGAGTTTTCTGATTTAATAATATTGGAGTATCTGTAAGACCTATAGCCTTTCAAGAAGAGTTTTTAGCTAGACAGCCCCGAGCAAAGCGCCCTGCACGACCACAATAAAGACATACATTTAGACATCTCCTTCTCTCTTTCTCCTCTTTTGAAAGAGGTCCCCTGACACTACCAATCTGCATTGGTTCTGAGGAATCAGGAGAAGGAGTGTTACTAGGATTTTCTTTTTTCTCATTCTTAACAATAATTACTCGTGCGAAATCTCTATGAGTTTTTTTGCCTCTACGCTCTCCGAGACAATGATCCAGCCGGACCACCAAATCAATAATGTCCCCACAGTCTGTAAGGGGGTCCACAATCTGTGCAATGACATCCTTCAATTCATCACGTAGACCGCAATAGAAAATAGATGTTCTTTTTTCTTCTGGCCATTCTGTTTCCTTGATAAGTCGGTTGAAGGAGGTGATATAAGATAACAAGTCCTGTTTTCCCTGCCGCAGATTTAATAATTCATTGTCACTTGCTTGGACAAACTGGTGTTTGGCAAAAAGCTTACGCATAGTTTCTTTGAATTGAAGGAAATTGTGTAAAATAGGATCATCACGTTCTACAAACGGGATAGACCACGTAGCCGCAGTTCCACCCAAATAGGAAAGGATGAATGCTATTTTAGATGTGTCATCAGGAAATGTAGATGGTCGACATACAAAATGCAACTGGCATTGATTCATAAAAATCGCATATTTAGTTTGATCCCCAAAAAACAGTTCGGGAGAGGCTAAAGGGACAGGGGTGGGGGTAGTGACCGAAACGGTAATTGGTTTGGACCCAGACGCATCAGTGGTTACTGAGGAGAATTGAAAACGTGGTGGTTGTAACACAGATTTAGGTTTAACAGTTGTGGTATCCCAGGGTGATTCCCGCGGCTTATATCTGTGTAATTTACACTGTAAAGCATGGTTGGTTTGTTTCAAGCTTGCTACCTCCTGTTGTAACCCTTCAAAGGCCTTGTCAATTCCTGTAGGGAAATAGCTTGGTCTCTATTGGGATCCATCGCCCAGACAGACTTTGTTTTTGTGGCTTGGCTTTATGTCATATGTGAGACCAGCCACTCACCTGAAATCCAGGAGCGTCTGTGGGGTGAAGCTTTATTCTCAACCCTCATGAAACAACTCTCAGTGCTACTGATGATACAGGAGCCCTGGCAATTGTCCCAAAGGGGAAGGGGAATGGGACGAGGGAGAAACAAGAAGATAAGACACCGCCACGGTCTACCTTCTGGACCAGCCAGGTTCTGAAATCTCAAATGCAGGAGCAGGAGTTCTTCTTTACCTAGACGTTAAGAAGAAAGGATTAACCACCTATTCTATTCCTAGTACGCACACACTGGCTTAAAAACATGAACTTACCAAAGAGGCTGTAAATCTGTAATTACCTCTTTTAATGCTGTGAAGAATACGTGTTCTGTTTATCTAATCACAGTTGTGTATTCTCTCAGAGGGCACCTGTTAGATATATGCACATTTGAAAACAAAAACAGCACATTATATTCTATTGTCCAGATATTCTTGTATTCTTTCCCTTTTAAATAGGTGTATTTGCCTTTTAAAATACACTCACTGAGGTTGTGACGTTGAAGGCCTTCATGATAATACGATTTCAGGAACAGTAGAATATTCTAACAGGTATAAACTAAGTTTCGGCTACAACAATTATTACTTGGTTTCTAAACTAGCACATACAGAAATCTAATATCTGCTTAGATTCCAAACATGCTCAAAGGATCGAGTGCGTAATCAAAATGTGCCCAAGATCAATGATTTTCATACACAACAGTTTTGAGTTCAAATATTTTCAGGTTTGTTTCTTAAACTAAAGTCACGAGCTCAAATATGTCCAGGAACAAAGATTTCCTTATGTATATAATTTGACTAGTCATAAAGTCAAAAGCACTATAAACTTTCAAAGTTACGAAGTCAAATGCAGAAACTTAGCTTTGTTCTGCTCCGATGCGCTCCTCTACTGAAACCGGCATTCAGGAGATGAAAGGAGAGGAAGATGAGAGATGCTTTGATCCCTGGAATCTAACGACTTCCTCCGTTAAGCTGGGAGGAGCAACGACGCGACGATCTCTGTTGCCTGGGGAACTGGAGATGCTTCAGGAACCCTCAGCGCGAAGACAAGAAGCCAAGCATCGCGTGTTAGCGGGTGTGGCTATTTATAGATTCCCTGACGGGCGTTGTCTTACGTGCAGGGAACGTGCTGAACGGCACCGTCAAGCACGTTTTTGTAAATACGTGTTTGGGCTTCGAAAGCAGCACATGAAGGGACATGTTTTGTATATTAGGAAAATATGCATAAAATAGTAAACAAGCTTTGGCACAATCAAACAGGCATTGGCAAAATCAAGTAAGCACAGATGGATTAAACTGATTATTAGATACACATGTTTAGTTGAAATACAATAGATATTAATGATGGTGAATATCAACTAAACGCAAAATAGGATATGAGTAACTAAGTGACCAAGGGGATGTTTGCAAATGACACAAACTGTGTTGGTACCAGACTGATTCCTAACACCTGTGGGCTTATGCCCCCTCTGGAGTCCCGTATTTCCTAGTGCACATGTATTTGCCTTAGGGTCATATGTGCGCCTCATGCCACATTAAAAAGTGCATTTTTACATGCATTTTTTTATTTTGCACATGGTTACGATCGACTTCAAGTTGCTGTAATAGCATTGCCTAAATTCCTGATTCGCATTTAGGAAATTCTATGGACGTTTGCTTTAGGAATAGCTAATCCCTATTTGTGATTCCTAAATCGCCGTCGTAATTTGCAATTTCTATGGGCTAGAAATCTGAAATTGCGACAGGATTTTCCCCTTTGTATCTGAAAAGGCCATTTAGCATTTCTTAACAGGCCGAAATAGTGATTTGGCCCGTTAAGAAATGCTAAAGGGCGTTGCACTTCTGGGCCGTAAAACTTAAAAGTACATGTACAACTATGTCAATACATTGCACCCTGCCCTCTGGGCTGTCTAGGCAAAACAGTAGGGGTGACTTATATGTATTAAAACGAAAGGTTTGGGCCTGGCAAAAGGATTATTTTGCCAAATTAAAATGGTAGTATAAATCTGCACACACGCAGTCTACAATGGCAGGCCTGAGACATGTGTAAAGGGCTTCTTAAGTGGAGAGCACAATCGGTGCTTTAGACCCACTAGTAGCATTTAATTTACAGGGCTTGGACACATGCAGTGCCACTTTACTAGGGAGTTATTTGTAAATTAAAATATAAATTAGTGTTATTATTTCCTAAACAGCAAGCACAAGCGCTTGAACACTAGTTGGCAGTGGTAAATTTCTAAGGCCAGCAAAAACAAAGTGAACAAAAACAGGAGAGTCCAAAGGCAAAATGTTAGGGGAAAACCACACCAAGGATGTCAGGTCTCACACATATGTTATTGAGTTCATGTGTGTTTATGGCGGTTGTGTGTGAGGGTAAATGCAAGGAAGAGCGAGTTTAATGGTGAATTAATGCACGAGTGCAAAGATGAGTGACTGAGTGCATTTAGGAGGACTTTTGAGCGCCTAAGCCCATCAATGACACAAAGGATAATTTAATTTATAAGCCAGACCTATTTACATTGCCAATGCTTGTCATCGGATGCGATGGCTTCTCTGCTGTTCTTACACATTCATATTTATTCGGTGGTATCACAGAAAAAACATATTTAGTATATGTTTACCCTCATCAATCCCTTAAGTTGTTTAAGTGATTGACAATGGATGTAACTTCCATGAGTTTGTCTTTCATTGTATTTATTAATACCTCTTTTACATGTTTCATGTGATTTGTATCACACCCACATTTCAATCTTAATTTGCTTTTATGCAAATTAGTATAAATGCCCCTTCCTTCATCTTCTAATATCTTTCTGTTATGTTTGTGTCCAAGCTGCCTTTGCTGTAGGAGATTTAGAGAACTTTTATATAAGTGGTATAGCCCATAGGTTAATTCATAAGCTTGATTGACTGGAGAAGCGTCCATCTTCTATGCCATGCATTTGGAGGCTGGTGATATTATTTTTAGTAGGCAAATGATTAAAGTGGTCTGCTAAGATTGTATGTGAAATTTGTTTCATAGGTTATGGGTGGTGGTCCATTTTGGGCATTTGATGGTGAGGCAGACGATTATGACATTTATGAATGACTGCTACTGTGGCCTGACATTCTCGACCGGAGTCAAACTTTAAAGAGTCCAAAATTTGGCTTTACATTTAGTCAAGGGACTCACAAAATGTGATCATATATCTAAGGCCAGTAGAGGGATACCATGGCTTCCAATCTCCAAGTAGATAATATTCAAAATGTTGTGTATTGTTTATTGTATTGTTCATTTGCCTCTATCCATAGCCCTGTTACGGGTTGCTAACGAATACTAATAAAATACTAATAAAATGCTTCTATAATAACCCACCACACTAATTTTGAATCAAGCAGATGGGAACATGGTTTCTATAACAACATTTTTTTTGCAATATCTAGGTATAAAAATAAAACTTTTTATTAACTAAATGTATTGAGAGTCCTTGCAAAGTTTGTTTATGTCGGTCGATCATCTATTTTTTTTCCCATTTGTTTGTTATTAAGAAAGGCGTTAATTTCCCCCATTTTGTGATTTCATTCCATTGTTAAACGATCCATCAATAAATGAACCTCTGTAAAAACAAAATGCATCCATTATTTTTGGAGGTGTTTACTTGCCATAGGTGCACTTACAATTAGGGTGGTTTTATATTCAGTAGCAGGTAAGAGGAACCATTTCAATGTACATTTTGAAGAAATGTGGCACAGCATTTCAGGCCAAGGAGACAGTGAGCCACTTAGTTGAGTGCGGATGTACCTTGAGCACCATTTTACTTGAGTGGCTAACATAGATTCTCTTACTGCTATTAATCAATCAATCAATCAATCAATCAATCAATCAATCAATCAGGTGGTTTACAGCACACTACTCACCCGTGATGGGTCTCAAGGAGCCAGGTCTTGAGGCTCTTCCTGAAGGTGTGCAGAGTAGGGGAGCGTCTGATGTTGACTGGGAGCTCGTTCCAGGCTTTGGCCGCGATGTTGGAGAAGGCTCTTCCACCAGTTCTGTTTCTGTGGATGCACAGGGTTTCTGCCAGGGCAAGGTCGGCGGAGCGGAGGTTCCTTTTGAGCACGTGGAAGGAGACTCTTTCGTTGAGGTATTTGGGTCCGGTGTTGTGGAGGGATTTGTAGGCATGGTTGAGTAGCCTGAAGGTTACTCTCTTCTCGACGGTGAGCCAGTGGAGGTCTCGCAGGTGTTGGGTGATGTGCTGATGTCGTGGGATGCCGAGGACGAGTCTGGCCGCGGTGTTCTGGATGGTCTGGAGTTTGCGTAGCAGGCATTTGTTGATTACAGCATAGAGGGCATTTCTGGAGTCCAGTCTGCTGTTATGAGTGTGTGAGTGATGGTCTTTCTGTCTTCGGGGGGATCCTCTTGAAGGTCTTGCGGAGGATGCGGAGGGTGTTGAAGCAGGTGGAGGCGATGGCGTTGATCTGTCGGGTCATAGTGAGGGAGGTGTCAAGTATTATGCCCAGGTCCCGGCCGTGGTCCGTGGGGGTGGGGGTGCCGAAAGCAGCGGGCCACCAGGAGTTCTCTCACGCAGAGGGGGATGGTCCAAGGACTAGGACTTCTGTCTTCTCTGAGTTAAGTTTCAGACAGCTGCTGCTCATCCAAGCTGCAACGTCATTCATTTCTTCTTTTTGAAGGTGAGTCTGGTGGTTTCGGGGTACTTCATGAGGGAGAGGGTGAGCTGGGTTTTCGTCGGCATAGGATACAATGTTGAGTCCATGCTGTCTGACGATGGTGGCGAGGGTGGCCATGTAGATGATGAAGAGTGTGGGACTGAGCGATGATCCTTGTGGTACACCGCAGTTGATCCCTGTGGGTTTGGAGAGGAAAGGTGAGAGTCTGATCCTTTGGGTTCTGCCGGCTAGGAAAGCGCAGAGCCAGTCGAGATCGGTTCCCTGTATTCCTGCGTCATAGAGTCTAGCTGCGATGGTGCGGTGGGAGACGGTGTCGAAGGCTGAAGAGGTCGAGTAGGATGAGGGCTGCGGTGTAGGATAATGATGGCAAAGACCTATGTAATCTGCTAGAGTAGATACAGCAATGGCAGGACCCTACAGAACTGGTGAAGGTGGACCATGGGTTTTTATTAACTCTGCTGGTATCCCTTGAGAAGAAGATACTTCATCTCAACTGATGTCAAGGTAGCAAATTAGTCATCAGTGTATTAGAGGATACCTAAGAAAGAAAGCCAGATAAAATAAAGAAAAGTGTAAGATAAAACAAAGAAAAGTTTGAGTGGCAGAGCTTATTGGAAGACAATTTGTATTGGTTTCATTCAATGCGAGTTGTGCATCATCTGTTGTTGATTATGGAAGCAGTTCATGACACACAGCTGGTTTATTCTTGTAGATCGGGGTATTTTACCACCGACATGTGATGCTCAGTGCTACATCTTAACAACTTTGGCTAGTCACATTTTGAAGAATTTCAATATAGTTAAGGGAAGGAATGATCATATTGGGAATATACACAGGACATTAGTTGGTTCTAGAAAGAGGTCTTCTGGTATAACCTAATCGGTGCAGTTTGAGGGAAATGGATTGAACAGCAGCAAAGCATTTTCTCTGAAAACACACATTGCTTATATTATGTAGTAGGGAGGGGAGGAAATGTTGATTTAGATCCTATCTATTGATGCAAAGATGTCAGCGCTGATGAAGACAAAGGTGTGTCCAAGGTCCCCAGTGATAAGCAGCATATCAAGCCATGAATTGAGTGATACAAATGCTATCATCTATTGTTGGTGGATGTAGCATTGCAGACGTCACCAGATATCAGTGTGAATTGGGGGCTGCCAGTTTGAGCTTCTTAACAAAATACCGGTCCCAATTCATTTGTTTCTCTGTCTGCTACCATTGTCTGCCCTTTCTTTGCTCCCTCTCTTATTTCTACTTCTCTCTCCTCAAACTCTCCATCTTTAACATCTGACTTTTCTTTGTCTGTTCTCTCTCCCTATCTACAAGTCTCTTCTTCCTTTCTGATGAAGGATGCATCATCCTCAGATGTGAAGATGATAAAACTCCTTGCAGCCTAGCCAAACCCACAGAAGAAACAGGAGGGTGCATGGCTATCCATAGAAGTATAAATCTACACACTGTACACGTGATTCATCTCCAGAAGAGTTGATGATCCATCTTTGCTCCTTTGTGTCTCTCATACATTCTACATTTTGGATTTACTGCCAGCTTTGCCAGCATCTTAAGAAACATGATCCCTCTTTTTGGCATGCCAGTTGCTGATGTTGCTGAAATCTCATATGAATATTTTGGGGGCTAGGCTTTCAGATCACAACTTTATCTCCAGCCTGACGATCTCTACAGTTTACCCTGAATCTGCCTCAGAGAATGAGGTTAAATCACAGGGGACGGCAATAATAATATCTGTATCATTTTTGTAAAATACCACAAATGTATATGATAGCACAAATTAAAAACAATTATAATGCATTTCTGTTTTTTAATGAGTGTTTTTCAAAAATGTTTTAAAACGTTTTTTGGGCCTATTTGCTTAACACTGACCCAACTCTGAGGGTCAGTGGAGTGCTTTATACATCAATCTATCAAACAGCATTTGTAAAGTGCATCACTGTCACCCCTTGAGGTATCTGGGTGCTGTGTCTCCATTGAAGAGCAAGTCTTGAGTCTTTTTCTGAAGTTGTTCCAGGTCTTGGCGGTAATGTAAAAGGAGCGGCCAGCTCTGTGGCTGTGATGAATGCGGGGGCGTGCAGTGGTGAGTGAGTAGGAGTCCAGATGTCTAGATGGTTGGTGGAAGTTCAGTTGATGGTTGATGTAGACAAGTCCTAGGCCGTGCATGAGGATCTTGAACTGGCATCTCTAATGGATGGAGAGCCATTTGAGGTCTCTCAAGTGGGGGTAATGTGGGTTCATTTGGGGATGTCCAGGATTAGTCTGGCTGCAGCGTTCTGTGTGCTCTGGAGTCTTCTTAGGAGCTGTGTGGGGATACTGGCATAGATGGTGTTGCTGTAGTTGAGGCGACTGGTGACGAGGATCTGAAGAATCTGCAGAGCACACAAAGTGTGTGTAAGCAGGAGGAGGCGACTGTGTTGAATTGTCGTTCATGATCATTAGGCTGTTCGAGGATGATGCCAAGGTTGCGTGCATGGTCGGTCGGTGTGGGTGTAGGACCGATTTCTGTTCGCCACCAACTGTGGTCCCATGCAGATGTGTCGTTCCTGAACACTAGTACTTCAGTTTTGTCAGACTTGAGTTGGAGGCAGATTTCTCTCATCCATTTGGCTACATTGGTCATGATGTCGCGGAAGTTGAATTTGGTGTTGCAGGGGTCCTCGGTGAGCGAGAGGATTAGTTGAGTGTCACCTGCATAGATTATACTGAGTCTGTGAGATCTGACGACGTCTGCGAGGAGGATCAGGTAGATGTTGAACAGGGTGGTGCTGAGGGATGATCCTTGTGGTACCCCGCATATGATGTCTTTCGGTGCGGAGGTGAAGGGAGGCAGTTGATGCTCTGTATACATCTGGTAAGGAAAAAGGTGATTCACTTGAGGGCGTCTTGCTGTATGTCTATGTTGTAGAGTCTGTTGATGAGGGTGTTGTTAGAGACACTGTTGAACGCCACGGAGATATCAAGGAGGATCTGTGCTGCAGTTTCTACACGGTCCATCAAGGAGTGTTCTGATGACATCTATGGTGGCGATCAGCGCATTGTAGATGATGAAATGACATTAAACTAAAACTAAACTTATAGAGCGCACTAATACCCAGGGTTGCCTAGGCACTTTGCTCAGAAAAAGGTAGCTGACTGAACGGAGTCAGGTTGCAAGCGGGAAAGCTACTGATTAAAAAGCAACGTTTTAAGGGCTTTTGGTGATCTTATTGTGGAAGTAGTCTGAGAGGGTGTCACTGAGTTCTTGGAAGGGTTGGATGGTGTTGTCTAAGGCTGTAGTGTTGGAGAATTCTTTGACTATTTTGAAGGGTTCCTTTGTGTGGTTGGCCGAGGAGTGGACGCCATGGTGATAGCTGCTTTCTTGGCAGCTTCGAGGTGATAGTTGTAAGGGCTGTTTTGTGAACTGCTTTGTCGGCGGGGTTTTTGGTGGCGTGCCATCATTTCTCCAGTTGGTGGCAGTTGCGCTTGGTGGTCCTGAGTTCTGGAGTTAACCAGCTGGCATGTTTGGAGGTCTTGTAGGATTTTGTAGGTTTCAGTAGGACGACTCTGTCGGTGCTGTTGGCGATTCAGGCGGCAAAGTTCTGGACGGTCTGGTCGAGGTTCTGTTGAGGCCTCGGGCTGGGAGGTGGTGAGTGCCTGTAACCACTGAGTTTTAGTGACCTTGCAGCGGGGGGAAAAAATATGACACCTGTGATGATCTGCTGGGCGTCTGTGATGGTGAAGTGCAGGTGAGTTCTGTGGTGTGCCTGAATTTGATTCTGTTGCTGGAAGTGAAAATGAAGTTGAGTGTGTTTAGAGCTTTGTACGTGGGTTTCGGTGACCAGCTAGGTGAAGCGGATGTTGTTCAGGTTCCCGTGTAAGGGGATAAAGTTGGTGTCATTGGGGTCGTCAATGTGGAATTTGAGGTCACCGAGTAGGATGTAGTGGTGAGAATCAATTGCTAGGGGGGGCAATCAGGCTGGGGATTGCATCGCAGAATGTTGTTCAGGCCCTGAGGTTCTGTAGGTGGTCTTATCATGGTCTTCATGCCAGTTTGTAGTAGGAAGTTGAGATGTTGCATGAAAGGCGAAGGGGGCCATCATCGGTGATGGAGCATCTGATGGTTTCATCAAAGATGATGGCGATGCCTCCACCTTGCTTATTGGCGGTCTCTTGGTGTATCATCTTGTAGCCTTTGGTAGTGGCTGTGGATCAAGGATGGGTTGGGCCAAATTTCAGTGATGAAGTCCCCATCCGTGGAAAGGGTGGTGATGGTGTCCCAGATTTCTGTGGCGTGTTTGCAGAGTGAATGGGCGCTGAGCAGGATAAAATGGAGCAGTTGCGGGATTTTCTTGGTCTTGTGTGCAGAAGCAGCGCAGGATCTTTCGTAGGTTGTGTCGCAGGAGAAGTGGCAATGTCAGCAAGTGAAGGGTCCTTCATGGATCATGGATAAGAGGAGACACAGCTGTTGTTTCGGTCTCTGGCCGTGTACAGTCAGGTGACAGGAGGGCCAGTGGTCCTGGTGCTGGGCATTGTCCAACCGGCGGTTCATTGCCAGCATGCCCGATGCATGCGTCCACTGTGTGGCTGTGCGGCGGCTGCTATTAGTGGTCCTGGTAGATATTCCATGAGGACCTGGGCTCCGGGCAAGGACCTGTAGTGGACAACACAGGGACAGGGACAGAAGGCAGCACAGGGACTGCAGGCAGAGCAGGGTATGGGACAGCAGGCAGTGCATGAACAGGGATAGGAGGCAGTGCAAGGACAGGGACTGCAGGCAGCACCAGGGACAGCGGGCAGCGCAGGTGCAGGGGCAGGAACAGCAGGCAGCACAGGGACAGGGACTGCAGGCAGTGCTGAGACAGGGACTTCAGGCAGCACAGAGACTGCAGGCAGCACTGGGACAGGAGCTACAGGCAGTGCAGCAGTCTTGCACAGCGGGCAGCGCATGGACAGCAGGCAGCACAGGGATGCGGACTGCAGGCAGTGAGGGGCAGGGAGAGCAGGCAGCACAGGTACAGTAACTACAGGCTGTGCCAGGACAGGGACTGAAGGCAGTGCCGGGGCAGGGACAGTAGGCAGGGCAGGGGCAGAGACTGCAGGCAGTGCAGGGACAGCCAAGGAGGCAGGGACAGGGACAGCAGGCAGAGCAGGTACAGCAGGCAGCACAGGGACAGGGACAGCAGGCAGTGCAGGAACAGGGACTTTGGGAAGAGCATGGGCAGGGACAGCAGGCAACACAGGGACCGGGACTGCAGGCAGCGCAAGGACTTCCTGCTGCAGGCAGCACTGGGGCAGGGACAGCAGCACAGTGCAGGGACAGCGGGCAGCACAGGTACAGGGACAGCAAACAGCTCAGGGATGGCAGGCAGCACAGGAACAGGGACTGCAGGCAGCGCAGGGACAGGTGGGCAGGCACAATACCTTAAGCTCGGGTCAGCGGAGTGCAACAAGTTCCCATCTCGTCCCTGCCGCGGAGGCTACTTGGATCTGTAGGCTGGTGGGAGGATCTGCATGGTCCCCGTTTACAAAGACATTTGTGTTCCCTGCACTGCTTGCAGGTTACATGAGCAGGAGAGTTCATTGAGCAAACTAATATTACATTGGCTTTCGATGATTACAGCAGCTTATCAATGTGCAGGTCCAGAGCGGTTTTGTGTTTCCTATGGTATGTGTTAACCATTGTCACTGATTCGGTTACAGGTCACTAGGGGGGGAGGGGTGGGGGGCAATGAGAAAAGAAGACCCTTTCTGCTGTCAGTCAAAGGATTTATTCCCTTAGCCTCACTCTGCAGAAAGGAACGACCGAAGTGTCATTTCCAATTACAATAAACATTCTGTTACTCTAATATGATTTGCAGCAAAGTTCTCTCTTGTCAGAATTGTTTTTGTATGTCGTGCTTTAGTTTAGACCATGGGGTTGTCCTTCACAAGCGTTGTAAATAAAAGGTCTCACTTCCAGTTAGTTTGATGGTATACGATTTACTAACCCCCGACAGACGGAAGGCTGAGTTTGGCCTTGTCAGGGTTGCAAACCCTGACCTTCGCATCCCAGTGGCACGAGGTTAGCTCACTGAGTGACAGGGCGGCTCTTGCCATTCATATCGGTAATAACACCAGTAGCTGAACATGAAACATGTCACCTATTCTAGACCAGCAAATGTTCACTAAAGCCTCAAGGGCACCTGAACATGGATTGACAAATGCTGGCTTCAGTCAGATCCCGTCTCTGTCCCTTCCTTGTGCATCCGATGGGAGTTACGGATAATGCCAGCTGCCGCCTTTCAGTCTGTAAAGGCATTCGCCACTCATGCCTTCTTAATGGTGTATTTTATTTTGGAGGGCTCGTGCATTTTGATTCCGATCATGCTGCGAGTTTAACAAGGGCACGCATGCGCAGCCGGCCGGCAGAGCGGAGACCCATGCTGGAGCAGCAGGGCTCGAAGATGTCAATCAGTCACTATTCAGACGCTAATGTTACCCTGCATAGTAAATCAGAGAGAAGTCAGCAACTAATACATTGGCTCTGCGGTTCACCCTTTCATCTGACCCGTCTGTTAGCAGGGGGTGGTAGAAAATGGAGCAATTGAAACTAAACATGCAGAGTCCAGTGGGACTGTGCATATAGCAGAGCCGCTTTGCTTGAAATTATTTCATCATCCAGACATTTAGGATTTTGAAATGTGTGGCCCTTCTCTGTAGGCCTGCTAGCAAGCGAGCTCATTATAGCGATGAATTAAATTTAACTTGTTCTTGTCATAAAAGCTCACATAGACACGCCAGCCCAGATGACTGTGGGGCATATTATCAAGCTCCGACGTAAAAATTATCGCCGCTTTATCGGCAGAAAACTGCCGCTAAAGCGGCGATAATGGGCTTGATAATATGCCCTTGAGGATTCCAATAGAAGCCCAGGTTGACACCAGAACATGGGCTTCTATGGGAATTCTCTGCGGAATATTATCAAGCCCATTATCACCGCTTTAGCGGCAGTTTTCTGCCGATAAAGCGGCGATAATTTTAACGCCGGACCTTGATAATATGCCCCTGTGTTCTCTAGAACAAGAGTGGTTGATTTGTGCTGGTGGTTGCCAGTTTGCACTACCCGTATTTACTTGTGTGAACTGGAACTCTTTACCACTTTTTTCAGTGTCCTAGAATCAATCAAAAGATCACAGAGAGTTAAAACCAGAACAATGTATGATACACATCCATTTTATGGAACTTAAATCAGTAAATAAATACCATCACCACAACAATGAGCTGGTGGGGATATTACTAAAAAGACAACAGTATAACCATAGATTCGGGTGCCAAAGTACAAAGCTACAATAAACATGATTAGTATCCAAGTCCTCCACCTACCCTCCCATTCGCATCAGTTTTAGAGGAGAGTTCAGGATTACAGCCATTTTGGCGCCGTAGCAGGTTATTGATCATATTCACCTAGTTTACAAATTCTTTTGGGGAAAATTGCAAATGTTTTAGCAGCATTTTTTTAAAATAATTTGCGGAATTTGTGCCCAGTGAGTTTTCTAAGTAGAGAAGACAGATTGCTCGGTTTCTTCTGTTCTGTGCTCATGGAGAACTTTCCCAAGCCTAGAAGCTTCCAGAATCACTGCAGCCAGTCCTTAGGGCCAGGGGTTCTGTGTTCCTCCACAGTGGTGTTACCGCCTGTCTGGCCATACGCAGAGCTAAGACCATCTGTTTACAGCTCAGTGAGTGGGAGGAAAAAGTCTTCTGGATAAACCCAACCCTGGGTGCACTGGTAGCCTAGGGAACTAGTGCATTGCTTCTGTTGCATCGAGGGTCTATGGCCAGAATGTATGAAGCTTTAGGGAATGCCAATGTCAGTGTTTGCGTTACCATATTCCCCCAACACTTGCCCGAATAATGCTTATCCAATTCATGCAGATTGGCAGCCGTACACTACCAGTATTGTTGGGTTGTTTGTCTAATACATCTTTTCCTGCAGCACTCCTGGCTTTGTTGTATGTTCCCACCTTGCTATCTTCCATTCATCCTCCATCATGAACGCGAGTCCAAGCTGAGCTTTCCATCTCTTCAGTCCCGGAGGTTTTCCCCTGCGATAGTTTGGACATTAGGTGTTAAATATCTGAAACGAAATTCTTATCCCCTTCATGTGTCCTGTGTGACTAGCCATTTCTCAAATTTCATTAAAAAGTGTCTTGCAACATCTGTTTTGTTAGGCTGGAGCAAGGCCCACTGAAGGATCTTAAAATATCAGTGTTGGTCTTATTCCTGCAATCCAAATTCGTCTTTGAGTGCATCAAAGGCTTTGAAAACTTCCCCATCACAGATGCTTACCAGTCTGGTACAGTCTTGGAAACTCTAATGTTTGCTCATTGTTCGTAATGGGAGTAGGACTAGTGTTGCCTACGATAGATGATAGTAGTGAACTATGGAGAATCCCAACTGGATGGATATTTTATCCAAAACTTCTAGAAACGACCCTAATAAAAAGTGAGAACTAAACTTCCTAACTCCATTGTTTGTGTCTGCTGAAGGTAGTTTCCATGTATGTGTACCTGCAATGTGCTCATCACTTTGTTGTTTCACTGTTTCCGGTTTCTTCCATTCCACTACATAATATAATTGGGCCATCTATAATGTTGAGTAATGTTGGCGAGACCTAGTCAGGCGTTTTGTAAGGTTAAGCTCAAAATTCACTTAATCTCCCCCTCTTTTATTGATTCCTCTACATCACATCATTGGGATGTCTTGTAGTGTTGTGTAATGTTGGGGAGGATGAGTCTGCCATTTTTGGCGGTTACGTTCAGGCTATTCCAAGTGATCCATGAATTCATCTTTGCCCATCTAAGGTCATCTCAGGCTCTCAGCAAATTCTTGAGTAATGGGGCAGGGATATACAGCATAAGCACCAGAAATTTGACATTGTGGGTACAATTGTCATCTTGGCTTGTGTTGGTATTTCAAACCATGAGGTCCCCACTTGCACAAGGTTTGAAAGTGATTATATTATTATATCACCTTCAAAAGTGGCATGTAGAACAGCGTGTTCTATTCCTAGGATGAACTGGACTCCTAATAGGTTATAGAATTGGAAAGGAATTTCTCTTTATAAACCTGAAACCTGGTGTATGTTGCAGCTGCTACTTCTGAAGATTGACTCAAAAACCAAAGCGTGCCTGTATTGTTTTAGCTCCTGCACAAGCAGGGGAATTAGGTGGCAAGGATCTAGAACCAAAATAGGAACATCGACAGCATACGTTGCCATTCTCAATAGGTCCTTGCCTACCTGCAGCACAAACGTGTCTATTTCTATGTACCCCTTCTGCAAAAAAATCCATATTAACAGTGAATAGTAGGGGAGATGGTGGACATCTACTTCTACGACGGATCACATGGGTGAAGATAAAACCCTGTTAATCATAGTAGAAGTGGTGGAAGTTTAATATCACATTATCCAGTCCCTAAACCTAGAGTCAAACCCAAACGTTTGAAGGATCTTAATCAGAAGATGAAAATTTATCAGATCAAGTGGTATATGTACAAGAATTGCCGCTAACTGACGCTAACGTTAGTTAGCAGCAATTTTCCTGTCGCTGCGTACCGCTGAAAACCATCGCCATGGTAATGCCGTATTTAGAATACATCGCTACATGGCGATAGTTTCTCATTGCGGCGGGAATTGTCTACATTAATACCTGCATCATGGCAATAAAAATCTTTCCACCAACTTGAAACAAGCATTAAAAATGCAATAGGGCTCGCAATTGTTTTAGTTAAAGCTATTTGCATTGTAAATGAAAATGTCTTACCTATGTGTTAACAGAAACATTTTGAGAAACTGGGTGGATACTTGAAGGTAAATTTGCCAGATAAATTTACAAGATGCTTCCTTAGAAGCTAAAGTAAGAAAAAAAGCTTAGGTACAATCATTACAATTATGTATTCTGAACTCTGTTATAAATAAGAAATCCAGCACAATAAATGCACTGAAATATACAGAGCCTCATCCTGATAAGGATACTAGTTGTTTATTATTAGTTAATAAAAACTATAACTGGTTACATAAGAAAACAGATACTTGCGCACAGAAAACAAAGCATTTGCAACTACATGCAGAGCAGAATAGAAGCCTAAACAGATACCTGCTGAGACTAGTGAAGGAGAAACTAAAAGTAGAAACCTAAGAGATCAGATAGTATGTTCACAAATCGGTAAGATTATAGAGTCCATCAGCCCACCCTTGATGGCGGAGCATCGTCATCTGGACCTATAGGAGAACAGGATTCCGGCCGTAGTATTGAGCCACCAGGCCCAGCTGGGAACCTGACCCTGATACTCCTGTAGAAACTCTTAACCAGATGTATGTCCCAACTATGTGAACTCCAATGAATATATATAAGTGTGTGTGCAGTGCTCTAGTGCACGTGCTAGTTAAAAATGACTACTGGGGCAAAAAACTATGTTTATTGTAAGTGTGTCCAAGTGTCATGTCTAAAATCACCTAATAGTCTTAAAATATATAGACTAATTCCTAACTAGATACATTTGTGGCCGACATGTTTCAGCCGGATGGGTCACTCGACCCGGCTTTCTTCAGGACCTCAACAAATATAAGGAATGAATAAAGATAGCTACTGCAAAATAAAGACGAATGGTGCAAGTGTATACATAAGACAATTCTTATAACAAATGGTAATACATGTACTGGTCCGACCAGTCTGTGGCAATAGCCACCCTACCAGATAACCGGACCTAGTAGTAGGAAGGTGGGGATCACCTCTTCTTTCCTAAAAAAATAATAAGAATCAAACTATCACAACCTTGTTAACTGCAGAAATAACTGCAAAGATCATAAATTAAAAAAAACACTGTCTCAAAAAAGTACCTGTTAATTAATGCCCATTATGCACTAATGTTTAAGGAAAGAACCCTCAAAGTGGTCACATTTATCCAAATGAGATCAAATTATAACTATATTGGACTTACCCAGCTTTGTGTGGGAGAACCGCCTCACCTCACCCGGCTGACTGCTTGGAGGGAGGGGCACCGCTCTGTTAGTAGATAGAGTAAAAACAGAAAAGTTGCCGAAGGCTACTGATCTGACTGCAAACTCCACCCAAATATCAAACACTATCATAACCCAAAAAGGGCCTAACACCAACAAGACACAAAGCCCCTGATTGGAATGACTGTGCAGGACAAAAGCTTAAATGGGAGCCCAGTGATTGGAGGAATCCTTATAGAGAGTGTAGCGCTAAAGAGTTCTGAGGCCTGAATAACTCCCAGGGCCCAAAAGAACCCTCTGTATCTGAACCCTCACTCCTGGATACTAAAGAAAAGAGTTAGCAGTGACATAGCGTAATAACTAGAACTACTTATACACTGCTAAAAACGCCATCGAGCTAAGAGTTGGCATTAAGACAGGAGAGGGACTAAAGGAAATGACTACAAACGGTTACAAAGTACGGATAACTAAAAACGCTTAGCTTACTCATCTATCCGTCGGTACCTCGAGCCAGGCTGCGAACAGTCTGGGAGGTGACGGTAGGCGGAAGGAAAGCTCTATTTAAACCTGCCGTAATTAGTGCCGAAGAACTAGATTAGTAACAGCTGCCGCTACGAAATCTGTCAGTGGGCATGCGCCTGGGTGCTTATAGTGCGCGAACAGAGACACTGTTTTTAACGCATGCGCACAAAGAACGTTGGTCTAACCGCCGTACCCGTAATAACAGTGCGGTATGCTCAAGGAAGGAACGCTGATTATTACGCATGCGCTCAAAGGTGAAGGCTCTTAATCTTATACACAATAGTGGATTCGCCCTGTTCAGGAAGAATAAGCCAGTCACTGCGAATCCGGGAATGCCCGGAATTAGAGAAGAGTTAACTGTGTTGTCGTCCACGCGTGAGCATGGGAAACAGAACACGATAAACACTCATGATGAAAGGAGAACAGCAACACATCTGCCACGGGCACTTGCAAAGATTAAAAATACCGTAATAATTACCCAAATCACTTTGGAACATTGAAAAGGTCCTCAACTGGAAAATAAAGGATCTGCTTGATCGAGACTGTATCAGGGGGATACACAGGCACCGTGTACACCGTGCCTGTCCCAAGGTACAAAATGTGAGAACAGTGGGGAACCAAAAAATCAACCCCAGATGTATAGAAGGATAGTCTCATCAAAATAGCGGATGCTTGGAGATGGAGTAGATAATGTGCAATGAGAATAACAGCACAAAGTCAAACATCCACAATGAGAAATATACTTAACCTCGCTCAGAGAGCAGGTACCGAACAGCAAAGTACACGATTGTATTAATCTCAGCTATATCTGGGGGGGTGCACAGATACCATCTGGGCCGTATTTAACCCCAAATTGAAATGTGCTAAAACAGTGAAACATAAATCCCTAGATAGATGGTAGTACGTGTTTTGCTCAGTCATCAAGTGCTAGGCATTATAATGAGTCGTGTACAATAGAAGTGAACATGATGATCTATCGCCCATAGATAAGCAATAAACTTATCGAGACCTTACTCAAACCAGATACTAACTATAAAGTAAGGGCAAATGATAAGACATATGTATCATGTCAGTTCAAAATGTCTAGCAAATTGAGGTGTCCCAGACATCGGCAAGGGGATAGTCAGAACTTCAAATCAAAGACCAAGGAATGCAATCATTCAAACCCTGCGTGTCAGTTTTCATTCTAAAGATCCATTTCTGCTCCTTGAGGAACAGAAATCTGGACGTATCTGGCACGTGCTGGGGGATCACCGGACGTTCAAGCACCACCCACCGCAAATCATCGGCCTTGTGATTTTGTACAAGAAAGTGATCGGTGAGACAAGTAGACTGCTTCTTGCACCGGATGGTACTTTTGTGCTCACTAATACGTAACTTGATTTTACGTGTAGTATAACCAATGTATTTGAGAGCACACGGACACGTAATCATATAGATCACGCCATCGGAGTTGCAGTTGGTGTGACGCTGCAAAATCCACGGACGACTAGTACCTACATCTACTGATGTAGTTTTAGTCGTCTGGGGGCAAACACTACATGTGCCACATGGATAATGGCCTCGTACAGGACTCAAGGCCCACAAAGTGTTGACTTCACATGTGGGTTGTGATAGGGGTCGTGTATGGACCAAACTGTTCCGCAAGCTAGGACCTCTCTTAAACGCAAACAGTGGGGGCGGGATGTCATCCGATGTCACATTCAGAATCCGCCAGTGTCTCCTCACTGTTTTCTGCAGTTGGTTAGATAAAGTGCAGAAAGTGGTCACGAAAGTCAGCCTTTCATTCGTGTTCTTGCTAGGATTATGATCCAACAGGGCATCGCGATCATTGTTCGATGCTCTCTTAAGGGCTTGATGTACCAGACGCTTCGGATAATCACACGCCCGTAATTGGAGTGCAAGTTCACTGGCATGTTTGTCAAAAAGGTCTCGGGTAGAGCAGTTCCTTCGAACCCGGAGGAACTGGCCTACCGGGAGATTCTCCCTAAGAGCCCTAGGGTGATGGCTATCAAAAGACAGCAGAGAATTACTGGCCATTGGTTTTTTAAATAGTTCACAGTGCAGAGTCCCTTCGTTTGGAAAGATGGAGATATCTAGGAAGGAAAGTCGTTGTTGACTGTACTCAATAGTGAACTTCAAAAAAGCATTTTGTTGATTTAACCAGGAATGAAAAGCAAGCAAGTCAATGTTGGTGCCACGCCACACCACTAAGACATCGTCTATGTACCTCTTCCACAGCACCAGATGTTGTCGATAGGGGTTGCTGTGGTTCAGTACATAGTTCTGCTCAAAAAGATGGACATAGAGGTTGGCGAGGCTGGGTGCAAAAATGCTACCCATAGAGGTCCCGGAGACCTGGAGAAAAATTTGGTCCTCAAATCCAAAAAAGTTCTCCATCATTGCGATTCTGGCGCACTCCATAATAAAGGTGACAGGGGTTATGCTATCCAGATCACGAGCCTCTAATAGTCCCTTAATACACTCCAGAGTCTCTAGTTGGGGTATACAGGTGTACAAAGACTCTACGTCAAAGCTAGCCAAAATATCAGTGTCGGTGTTGAACTCTATCTCAGGCAGGAGTCGTAACACATCCGAGGTGTCTTTGAATTTGTATTTCGACGAGGATGGCATCAGCCTGGCGTTTCGCCATCCTCGTCGAAATACAAATTCTCGAGGGCCAAATCAAAACCACCCTCACGACTACTGCTTTCAAGAAACAACTGGATGAGACCAATAAGACCAACAAGGAATATCGAGATAATATTCTGATAAATAAAATAGACAAATTCAAAAAAGATTTGGCCCGCTTTACCTGGGAAAAGATCTATCCCTACACGAGCGACACATACGTTGCTCCGGTATTTAACAGCAAAGGCAGGCGCTATGGGTCTAATTACTCATCGTCTGGTTCCGATCAAGAATCGAGTGACTCTGATTCCCTTACACCCAGAGCCCCTTTAGGCAGAGGTAGAGGTCAATCTCGTAGATACAATCAAAGGAGGGGCATGCAAGGCTTCTTTCAGAACCAGGGACAATGGTGGCCACCGGCCCCCTGGGGGTATCAACCGCCCCCTTTTCCGCCCCATATGCAAATGTTTCCACCACAACAACAACCCTACCTGAACCAGTCTTTTTTAGGTCAGGGCCAAGGACGTCCCAGGGGCAAACGGAGGGGCACCCCGTCGGTCCACTGGCAGGAAGATCAATCCTTCCCGAATACTCGGAGCAGGAGGGGCAACCAGCAACAGACCCCAAGCTCGACCGGGGAGTAAATGATCTGGTAGTCAACCTTAGCTCCAGGATACTCACAACAGAAGAACAGAGTGTCCTTAACAAGGGTTTAGGTTTTGTACCCACGTATGGCGGTGATGCTTTCACTTTAAGGTGTGAGCTGGAGAAGTTCTTTAGGAAGATACGACTCCATTTCTTCTTTAAAGATAGAGAAACAGAAGACTCAAGGTCTCTGGGAGCTGCCAATACTGGTTTACGTCCGAAATCCAATTTCACACCTTTGGCACATCAGGTTCCGCCCCAGGTATCCACTTTTGAAAGAGCTGTAACTTATGAGGTGATGGCACAATGTGACAAACGATTTACCAACTACAGTAATTTTACCAATAAGGATAAACAGGCCCTCCAGCAGCTCACAAGAGATGCTTCCGTAGTTATCAAGCCAGCGGACAAAGGGGGTGCTACGGTCCTCCAAGATACTCTGGTTTATCGGACCGAGTGTCTAAGACAGCTAAATGACACTAAATCTTATCGAGTCTTACACACAGATCCTACACCTAGGATCAGCTTGGAGATACAACATCTTGTTGAGGAAGGAGAGGCCGAAGGATGTATCATGCCACATGAAGCCAGATTTTTGGTCAATACAAACCCGGTCATGCCCTATTTTTACTGTATTCCGAAAATCCAGAAAAGTCAACGACCACCACCAGGACGACCCATCATTTCAGGGATAGGCTCATTACTTGAGCCCTTTTCCAAGTTCGTAGACTTCTTTTTAAGACCAATTGTTATGGAAAGGCCCACCTATCTCAAAGACACCTCGGATGTGTTACGACTCCTGCCTGAGATAGAGTTCGACACCGACACTGATATTTTGGCTAGCTTTGACGTAGAGTCTTTGTACACCTGTATACCCCAACTAGAGACTCTGGAGTGTATTAAGGGACTATTAGAGGCTCGTGATCTGGATAGCATAACCCCTGTCACCTTTATTATGGAGTGCGCCAGAATCGCAATGATGGAGAACTTTTTTGGATTTGAGGACCAAATTTTTCTCCAGGTCTCCGGGACCTCTATGGGTAGCATTTTTGCACCCAGCCTCGCCAACCTCTATGTCCATCTTTTTGAGCAGAACTATGTACTGAACCACAGCAACCCCTATCGACAACATCTGGTGCTGTGGAAGAGGCACATAGACGATGTCTTAGTGGTGTGGCGTGGCACCAACATTGACTTGCTTGCTTTTCATTCCTGGTTAAATCAACAAAATGCTTTTTTGAAGTTCACTATTGAGTACAGTCAACAACGACTTTCCTTCCTAGATATCTCCATCTTTCCAAACGAAGGGACTCTGCACTGTGAACTATTTAAAAAACCAATGGCCAGGAATTCTCTGCTGTCTTTTGATAGCCATCACCCTAGGGCTCTTAGGGAGAATCTCCCGGTAGGCCAGTTCCTCCGGGTTCGAAGGAACTGCTCTACCCGAGACCTTTTTGACAAACATGCCAGTGAACTTGCACTCCAATTACGGGCGCGTGATTATCCGAAGCGTCTGGTACATCAAGCCCTTAATAGAGCATCGAACAATGATCGCGATGCCCTGTTGGATCATAATCCTAGCAAGAACACGAATGAAAGGCTGACTTTCGTGACCACTTTCTGCACTTTATCTAACCAACTGCAGAAAACAGTGAGGAGACACTGGCGGATTCTGAATGTGACATCGGATAACATCCCGCCCCCACTGTTTGCGTTTAAGAGAGGTCCTAGCTTGCGGAACAGTTTGGTCCATACACGACCCCTATCACAACCCACATGTGAAGTCAACACTTTGTGGGCCTTGAGTCCTGTACGAGGCCATTATCCATGTGGCACATGTAGTGTTTGCCCCCAGACGACTAAAACTACATCAGTAGATGTAGGTACTAGTCGTCCGTGGATTTTGCAGCGTCACACCAACTGCAACTCCGATGGCGTGATCTATATGATTGCGTGTCCGTGTGCTCTCAAATACATTGGTTATACTACACGTAAAATCAAGTTACGTATTAGTGAGCACAAAAGTACCATCCGGTGCAAGAAGCAGTCTACTTGTCTCACCGATCACTTTCTTGTACAAAATCACAAGGCCGATGATTTGCGGTGGGTGGTGCTTGAACGTCCGGTGATTCCCCAGCACGTGCCAGATACGTCCAGATTTCTGTTCCTCAAGGAGCAGAAATGGATCTTTAGAATGAAAACTGACACGCAGGGTTTGAATGATTGCATTCCTTGGTCTTTGATTTGAAGTTCTGACTATCCCCTTGCCGATGTCTGGGACACCTCAATTTGCTAGACATTTTGAACTGAAATGATACATATGTCTTATCATTTGCCCTTACTTTATAGTTAGTATCTGGTTTGAGTAAGGTCTAGATAAGTTTATTGCTTATCTATGGGCGATAGATCATCATGTTCACTTCTATTGTACACGACTCATTATAATGCCTAGCACTTGATGACTGAGCAAAACCCGTACTACCATCTATCTGGGGATGTATGTTTCACTGTTTTAGCACATTTCAATTTGGGGTTAAATACGGCCCAGATGGTATCTGTGCACCCCCCCAGATATAGCTGAGATTAATACAATCGTGTACTTTGCTGTTCGGTACCCGCTCTCTGAGCGAGGTTAAGTATATTTCTCATTGTGGATGTTTGACTTTGTGCGGTTATTCTCATTGCACATTATCTACTCCATCTCCAAGCATCCGCTATTTTGATGAGACTATCCTTCTATCCACCTGGGATTGATTTTTTGGTTCCCCACTGTTCTCACATTTTGTACCTTGGGACAGGCACGGTGTACACGGTGCCTGTGTATCCCCCTGATACAGTCTCGATCAAGCAGATCCTTTATTTTCCAGTTTAGGACCTTTTCAGTGTTCCAAAGTGATTTGGGTAATTATTACGGTATTTTTTATCTTTGCAAGTGCCCGTGGCAGATGTGTTGCTGTTCTCCTTTCATCATGAGTGTTTATCGTGTTCTGTTTCCCATGCTCACGCGTGGACGACAACACAGTTAACTCTTCTCTAATTCCGGGCATTCCCGGATTCGCAGTGACTGGCTTATTCTTCCTGAACAGGGCGAATCCACTATTGTGTATAAGATTAAGAGCCTTCACCTTTGAGCGCATGCGTAATAATCAGCGTTCCTTCCTTGAGCATGCCACACTGTTATTACGGGTACGGCAGTTAGACCAACGTTCTTTGTGCGCATGCGTTAAAAACAGTGTCTCTTTTCGCGCACTATAAGCACCCAGGCGCATGCCCACTGACAGATTTCGTAGCGGCAGCTGTTACTAATCTAGTTCTTCGGCACCAATTACGGCAGGTTTAAATAGAGCTTTCCTTCCGCCTACCGTCACCTCCCAGACTGTTCGCAGCCTGGCTCGAGGTACCGACGGATAGGTGAGTAAGCTAAGCGTTTTTAGTTATCCGTACTTTGTAGCAGTTTGTAGTCATTTCCTTTAGTCCCTCTACTGTCTTAATGCCAACTCTCAGCTCAATGGCGTTTTTAGCAGTGTATAAGTAGTTCTAGTTTTTACGCTATGTCACTGCTAACTCTTTTCTTTAGTATCCAGGAGTGAGGGTTCAGATACAGAGGGTTCTTTTGGGCCCTGGGAGTTATTCAGGCCTCAGAACTCTTTAGCGCTACACTCTCTATAAGGATTCCTCCAATCACTGGGCTCCCATTTAAGCTTTTGTCCTGCACAGTCATTCCAATCAGGGGCTTTGTGTCTTGTTGGTGTTAGGCCCTTTTTGGGTTATGATAGTGTTTGATATTTGGGTGGAGTTTGCAGTCAGATCAGTAGCCTTCGGCAACTTTTCTGTTTTTACTCTATCTACTAACAGAGCGGTGCCTCTCCCTCCGAGCAGTCAGCCGGGTGAGGTGAGGCGGTTCTCCCACACAAAGCTGGGTAAGTCCAATATAGTTATAATTTGATCTCATTTGGATAAATGTGACCACTTTGAGGGTTCTTTCCTTAAACATTAGTGCATAATGGGCATTAATTAACAGGTACTTTTTTGAGACAGTGTTTTTTTTAAATTTATGATCTTTGCAGTTATTTCTGCAGTTAACAAGGTTGTGATAGTTTGATTCTTATTATTTTTTTAGGAAAGAAGAGGTGATCCCCACCTTCCTACTACTAGGTCCGGTTATCTGGTAGGGTGGCTATTGCCACAGACTGGTCGGACCAGTACATGTATTACCATTTGTTATAAGAATTGTCTTATGTATACACTTGCACCATTCGTCTTTATTTTGCAGTAGCTATCTTTATTCATTCCTTATATTTGTTGAGGTCCTGAAGAAAGCCGGGTCGATTGACCCATCCGGCTGAAACATGTCGACCACAAATGTATCTAGTTAGGAATTAGTCTATATATTTTAAGACTATTAGGTGATTTTAGACATGACACTTGGACACACTTACAATAAACATAGTTTTTTGCCCCAGTAGTCATTTTTAACTAGCACTTGCACTAGAGCACTGCACACACACTTATATATATTCATTGGAGTTCACATAGTTGGGACATACATCTGGTTAAGAGTTTCTACAGGAGTATCAGGGTCAGGTTCCCAGCTGGGCCTGGTGGCTCAATACTACGGCTGGAATCCTGTTCTCCTATAGGTCCAGATGACGATGCTCCGCCATCAAGGGTGGGCTGATGGACTCTATAATCTTACCGATTTGTGAACAAACTATCTGATCTCTTAGGTTTCTACTTTTAGTTTCTCCTTCACTAGTCTCAGCAGGTATCTGTTTAGTTTCTTTAGACTGAATATCTCTTGTTAATTGTCAAGTCTTTGAATGGGGATTTGAGATTGTTCAGTCTTTAATTATCTTCCCTATGACCCTTCCGTATATATGTTTGTTAGCAGAATAGAAACCTGCCAATATATAGAAAATTCAGCAAAGGGACACATGCACACTCTGACCTGTGAGTATAGCAGATATGTCCAATGCAAGCTTAAAATACCACTAAAAACATTTTTTACCTCAAAACGTACATGTATGCTTGTATGCCACGGTGTCTCTCTTCCATACCAGGAAATGTGCATAGGTCAACTGGAAGAAAGGCACTTTTTGATGTATCTGTGCAGACTAGCACTGCAAGGCAATATCAAAGGGAGTTTGTACGTAACAGGAATAATATAATCACATTTCCCCAATAAAATACATACACTTCACATCAGTGCCTCAACTGGAAAAATAGAAGTAAAGGTACTCTGTATCAGAGTACTCGGTCCCAGAGTACCTACTTGTTTCTGATAAGTGCAGGTACTCTCCAATTAAAAGTTTTATGTTTCCTTTGAGAAGTGCAGGTACTCTCCTCAAAATAAAAAAAGTGCCGGTACTCAGTACCAGACAGTACCGACACTTTTAAAGCACTGCTTAGCATCTTCACAGTTGAATGAAGAAGAACTAGAGTAATGTTCCCGCTCAATGAAAATGCATAAATAAATAAAAAATGTAAAAATGTTGTCATTTCTTTCTACCAGTCTGCTTTGCTGCTGAGAGCATGCTAAAACGGAAATTAAATCCCTCCCTTCTCACAATGCAAAGCACACCTCGCCTACCCTTAGTTCCGAAGCTACTGCCGTTTTCCCTGGTGACAGGTGTTTTGTCACTACAAACCTTGCGGTAAAATGACATCAGTCAGGAAAGTCCCCATCTACCCACGAAAAGAGGAACATCCCACTTTCAGCCTTCCCAGGTGGGGCATTCTAAGGTGGAGCAAAAAATGCCCTTTCTCGGTGATGTCGCTGTGCAGCGAGCAGCTCTCTCCCAGTGCTTTAAATAAGAGTATAGAAGTGCGGGTACTCACACTATTAGAGTGCCTGCTTGAAACTGAGAAGTGCCGGTACTCTCCCATATAAAGGATTGAAAATCTCCTGCAAAAGGACGTTGAAGATCCATTCCTTCAAAATAAAGAAATGCTGGTCTCAGTGCTTGCCCCTTTAAAGCACTGCTCTCGCCCCATGTCCATGAATCAGTATACAGGTATAAAGATGTATGCTGTTCCTCAAGGATGTGATAAGAGAGAGGCCTATAGTGATATGTAAGTCAGGAGGAGTTACCTCTTTCAGGAAAAAGACCCTCACACATCCAGCAATCTAGATGTCATGCTTCATCATCAGGTCTGCTCCAAATCGGGGCGGCGCTGCAATCCCCGATCGGCGACCTTTGTGGCGCCTTTTGATGGAGATCTTTATTTCTTAGATGCCGGTTGGTGTAGTGTGGGTGAGGGCCCTAAGTGTAGTGTGTACTAGTGACATTTTTAAAACAAGTAGTGGTGGCCCAAAATAACAACAGTTTAATAGAGAAGGTCCCACTCTTGATTAAAACAAAAAAATGCGTATCCCTGCAGTAAAGGTGTCAGGTTTACGCTACACTGGTCAACATGTTTCTTGCATCGGTTAGGTTAACCGCAATTCATCAGGGCCACAAAAGAAGTTCACACACTTACTGGTAGTGATAGCAGCTACTACAGCACTTACCACTTTTACAGCACCCTAATAAGTGGTTACTTATGTTGAAAAATTTGAATGCACCCCGTAGTGGTGTATCAAGGGCTCCAACGCGTCGGTGCTGGATTATAACACTGAGTAGTGCAGTGTTATGTATCCCCGAAATAGGACACGTTGAATACTACCCTTCGTCCTCAGTGCTTGCCCATTTAAAGCACTGCTCTCGCCCCATGTCAATGAATCAGTATAATGCAACTACAAAAATAGACTGGGGGTCTAAGAGGAAGCACAATAGGTGATGTGTATGCTGGTAGAAGGATAACTGTTCTTTTGTCCCTGGCAAACCGAGCTGAGCAAGATTTCCATCAAATTATATCGTTGTGATAGAGCTAAAGTGTCAAGCTCTGTAGATCAGTGTTATCACGTGGTAATCTGCCACCTCCATGAGGGTAACCTTTAGATCATAAGGATTCCCTCTGTGGCGAGCTCATACGCTCTTCGTGAATGCCATTCCCAACCAAGGCAAGCAATTGATGCCACAGCGTGTTGAAGAAAAATAGAAAAAACTATGTGATGCAGTGCAGTGAGAATTAAAAAGGTTATGTGAAAAGACGTAAAGCGTTTTGACAATATCTCTTTAACAATGAATCAGTATACCCTCTTCTTGTGTGCCAATGGTTGTAATAGAGACGATCCCTTTCTGCCCATGTAATGGTCTCTAGTGTAATAGATGACGGCATTCCGAGAGCTGTCTTCATTTGAGTAACTGAACTAACTAGACTAACACGATACTGATGATCAGAGACACAACTAGCGATAAATTTGGTGAGGGGGCACTACTAAAAATTTTGGGTTAGAGCTGACTCTTCCAGCAATATGCAGAGTGGAGATGCAGGGGCTTTAAGAAGGGGGGAATAGCAACAAAGCCTTGTTACCATATAAATGATCTTTTAAAGACCTTTGAAGTACTCGGGTGCGGCTGTGTGTGTGCCCGGGAAGCTGTCTCAGCCTGGGCTGACACACACGACGGGGGTGGGAGGGCTGATGCGCCCTTTGAGCCCAATGGGCATTGCTCGCCTGCTGATGATAGGGGTTTTGAAGAACGGAAAGCGCGCATGTAAAACAAACATTTTAGGGGAGATGGTGTAGCACCAGAGTTGCCGACTTTGATGCTGGGGAACCGGGTTCGAGTCTGGGCGTCAGCTCAACATCCTGTGATTCTGGGCAGATCGCTTAATCTCCCCGGACCTACAAACAATGGGGCTTATTTACAAGCCCTTGCGCCTCTGGTACGTCACTTTTGCCTTGTTAACAGTGACGCACCGGCGGCGCAAGAGGGTTGTAAATAAGGCCCAATGTGTGGAGTGTAACTGGTGCTCATGTAAAGCGATCCAAAACAGTCGTCCAGTTTGCGCCATTTAAACAGCAAAAAAGTGACGTAGCATTACGCCACACCTACTACCAATGTGAGAAAAAGATCAAAGATGCCCCGGGAACGCAAGGTCACCAGATCATCACACCTTAATTATAACCACAGTCCTTTGTTCAAACTAGCCCCAACCCTACCTTCCCTACTGTGGGGGTAGCAATATATAGCCCCGTGATGCACGCCACAGACCCCTGGCCACATAGCCACCTCACTCACCCCCAGCAGCATGTGCAGGAAGCTCCGGGCTAGGCGTTGCATGGGGTCTGCCTGGGGCTTTTTTACTGGGCCCTCTGAGCGAACATCTGTTCCCCCCCACCCTCCTGGTGAGCAGGACACAGAGAGCCCCCGCTTACACACTCAAACACCCCTTGTGATAAGGAGCCCAGCTGAGCTCTTTGCACTCCCACACGCTCGCTTGCTATCTGGCCAGGCTCGTCGCCAACTTCGCTTTTAGAGCAACAAGCAAATTCAGAACCACTTGAGGAAACGAAACAAAAAGTCCAGGCAGCTGCAGAGAGGAGAGGAGGGGCAGGCCGGAGAGGCCTTGGTCCTTTCATGGGGGCAAAAACACGGCGTTTGAGCACTCTGTGGTGGAACGGCCAGAGCGTCCGAATTGGGAGCTTGGGAGCTAGGGAACCAGGTTTGAGGCGAGCACATCAATCGCTCTCCAAGTGCCTACCAAAAACGCTGTATAAAAAGAATGCAAAAGAAAAACCAAATGTCCCTCGGATCCACACACACACACTAGTCTATAGGTCCAGAAGAACGCGTTGTTTGTTCTCCGGACAAAGAGCGGGACTGGCGTGCCTTTTCACCGAGGTCGGCGCGCTCCCTCTAGCGCCAAAAAAGCACAGTGGTGCCTGAATTATTTACTCCACTTTGCCAAAATTATACCTTTGCCACAAAAAAATTTGAAGTTTACCTACATTCAGTGCTTAATTTGAGAAGGATGCTCGTTTTGTAGACCGATAATTATGCTTCTTTATGAGGCACTGACCGAGAGCAAGAGAGGGGAAAAACAAACACGACATGACCTTCCGATCGAGTTTGAGTGAAAGCAGTATGCAGCCAAAAGAGTTCGTACTGACTACTTAAAGGAGACAGTGTAATGTCGCATGTGAAAGAGCCACTCCGGGTGGGCGGGGCCATAAGTGGACAGGGCGGTAACAAGGAGGATCTAAAAAGCCTCTTTCACAATAGAAAGCCAGCGTGTAGCCTAAGCTATGATGCAAGCCAATGGGAAGAAGGGGCGGGGCTTCAAGTCCCCTTCCGAAACCGTGTTGATTCCAAAAAGCCCTCGCAGAGTGAGGAGCGCATGCGCGCTCCAGCGCTAGGTCTACGAGACCTAAAAAGTGACGGCTGGCCAGTCAGCAATCAGGAAACGCATGCTAATCAGCGTGACGCCATGTTTACATATGTCGGGGAAAATTAAACTACAAAAAGCACTCAAAGTGCCCACAACACAAAATAAAAAATAAAAAAACAGAACAAACGTGGAGGAAGATGGACCCAGTAATGCAGGAGAGAAAAAACCCCTAACCCTTCAAGCAGCCTGGAGGACCAGCGAGAGACCCAGGGGAAGAGGAAAACCAAGTTCAGCTAGCGGAAAATGTGATCCTGATTGCAGAGGTGACAGACAAGCAACACCAGCTTTTTGACAGCTCCACTGTGTCATTGGGAACCAAAAATGAAATATGGAAGTCCATCGTAGCCAGGGTGAATGCTGTAGCAGAGGTCAAGAGGGCAATGACCGACTGCAAGAAGCGCTGGCATGATGCTAAGAGCAAGACCAAGCAGAAACTGTCCAACAATCACCAGGCAGCACTGCAGACCGGAGGTAGGAGTCCAGCGCCACAGGAGGAACCGGATGCTTTGGAGCAACAGGTGTCCGCGGTTATCTGCGATGAGTTGGTGGTTGGAGTCCAGGGACTGGATATTGTTGAACATGACCAGCTACATCAGCAACAGGGTAAGTAACAACTAGGGACTGAGGGGAGTGGAAGGTGGGCATTAATTTTACTTATGTCCAACTAAATATCCCTCAGTGCACACCAACACTGTCTGAAGATCTATTTCCAGACACATTGGTCCCTGGGGTTATAGACACATGTCACCTTAGTTGTTGAATACATATAAAGACACATAATGGGTCTGTTTCTGACCTGGAAGTCTGCACAAAATTATATTCTAAGATAGAACCAAAATAATATACTTTAGTCTACAAAATAAGGGCAACATGAACAAGCAAAGGGGCATATTGTCTGGAGAGGTTGAAGAGTGTCACATTGACCTCCTACGCTCAACGCCACGCTTAGCCAAATTGTCAACACAGGACTGCATCTCATTGACAACAATATGATGCAGCCCCGTGAACCTCCGAGCTCTGGGGCATAAGTTCGCAGGCCAATACCGATGCCGGCACACAAGCACCATTGTGAAGGTGTGTCTGAGTAGAGTTGAAGATTGTACATGTGCATGAAGGGGGGCCTTACTGCACATTTACCTCCAATTTCACAAATGTAGACACCCTTGCACTATGTAGCAAGGCTGCCTGTGTTTGTGCTTGACAGCTGGACTCTGCGCCAGGCTGTTGGGAAATGCAGGGTGGTGCAGCATTCTTGGGAACACGGCGCATCCATCCATTTTCATGATGGATAAGCGTTGCAATTTCAATGTTTGCTTAAGCCCATGTTTCTCTATTGTGTTGTAAATGTGCAACAATGTGGTGTACAACTCTGTGAGTTACACATAAAATGATGAACGTTTCAAAAGAGTATTCCTATCGAAGGGCATAACTCGTAATTGCCATCCTGAAATTCATGCCTGTTTCCTGAACACAAAACAACTGTGTCCTGTACTATTCGTTCGCTATAATATCATGTCATGACCACACATACACATTTTAGTGATAGTTGTGTGATTGAATAAGTTGTATACAATGTCAAACGCACCACTCCATCAAATCACTTATGACATAAGTGCAACCACAATTCAAAAACATTAACCATTTATTAAAATACTACAAAATTACCTACCCTAAACTAACACTAATCACTACAACTAACCTAATCTGAACTAACTGGTACTAAATAAATGTTACTCTAAACTATCTAGCTTAACTAATACCAAACACGCAACAACATATCTGAGACATCAACCCTCCTGCCCCCCTTAAAGCACATCATCAGACGGAACAAATGCATCTTAGCTAAACATGAACTAACTACACATATATCCTACACAAATATATATATTTTTTGTTTTTTATACAACAAAAAATACACCAACCCCACCACCCAAAGGAAAAGGAAACTTACCCCAGAACACTACATTAAGAGAATATAAAATCTAAAGATTTACATAAACATTACTCTAGCAATGTCTATTCTACAACTACACTACCTAATACTTAAAAACCTACACTAATATAAAATATTTTGTGAAATAACCATTGGTGGACTGTCAAAAAGGGGGAAGGCTCACAACCTAGCCTGCTCAATATGGGAGCCCCAAGGCACCCTTGATGCCCTGGAGGTGGGTGTTCATGTCGGACACATCCCTTTCAATTTGTGCCAGTCGCACATTCATGTCCATCATGCACCGACGGTCCATGTTGGTGAACCCTACAACATGTGTCCGTCCTACAGATGGCAGTGTGGCAGTCCATTGTACGTGTGGACATGAGGGGGCACCTGCTTGTGTGCCTGATCCAGTTGCAGTATGTTGGCTGTGTGGTCTCTGAGCTTGAGTGGCAGATTGGTGTGCATGTCTGGACCCACGCCTGATGTTAGAAGGACCTGGTAAGGCCTGTGTGTCCCTTAACAATGTTTGCTGTGCAACTTCAGGTAGAGACTTCCATCTCCCAGCTGCCCGGTCATCTCTGTACCTGTTAGCCATAGCACAATATCCCTTGGCTATCCGGCGTATGTGCAGATATCGTTCTTTACGGATATGGGATGCGTGTGCCTCCTCTGGCGACATGTCTGTAAAATACGACAAATGACAATATTTGAGTCCTGATAATTATGCCAATGTTCTCCATTTAACTCAGAAACACAAGGGCATGAAAACATGGACCCTACAATCTAACCAAAGATTGTGAAGTTCAAAACTAACCTGAACAATGGAATGTGGAAATAAGGATCAATTACAACCTGATGGTGTCACTGACCTGACAATGCATGGCATGGGACATGTCAAGGGCAGAGTGGTGTCACAACATTTTAAGATTGTCAGAGTCAAATGATGGTGCTGTCACAACTCAGACTGATTCTACCAGGGGAATGAGCCCAAGGAGACAGCTTGACAATACCATTGCAGAGCCAAAATATGCTAAATAAATGATTATGGCCATTTTCGCAAGGTGGTTGTGGAGTGTGCCATTGGTCTCCTTGGGTGGGCTTGTAATATGTCAAAGATACGACACATTAGAGGAAAGACACTGACTATTAGCAGTAATCTAAGGCTGGGACCTAACTATCCATTACAGTGATGTCGACACATCCAAAGGAGGTGTGACTCTGGATCCTGCAGCAATAATTATTTAATCACGTACACCAGCTTTCATCTTGTGGATGTGACTGACTCTTTGTACTGGTACCTGTAACTGACACCTGGTGCAACAAAGATTTGATCCTCATTGACAGTCATCTCAGTCAAGGATATACACTCATTCCATGTCTGGTCATAGCCATCACCAACATCACTCACATGTCTTCTCTCCTGTCTGGACGCTGTGTAATCCACATGCATCAGCTGGAGTGACATAACCCTTTGATATTTCTGGCCTGGGTATCACTGGGGATGTGCGAAGTTACATCATGAAGACAAATGCAGTGCTCAATCTCAACTTACTAAATTGCTCATACTTCACACTTTTATGATCCATCATCACACTGGAGGCAAGGTACATAGGATACACTCCCATTCTGTAAACAACTACATACAGGATTTTACCTAACATTCTTCCCATCTCACAATGCCAATATTTAATGAAGGAACTCACCAGAGGCATGTGGGTCCATGAAGGCGTCGATGTCCCCCTGAGTAATCAGTGGTCTGCCAGCTGTGAGACACGAAAAGAAACGTGTGTTGGTATCAGACATGAATTCTTACATGTGACCCATTCATTCTCAGATTCATCTACATCCAAATCAGTACTCTGTAACAGTACTGTCTCTGTTCAGGTTGCATACATGATTGTATCTGCTTTGCCTGTCGTACCCACAAAACATGACCAATGCTGAGTTGTGCAACACAAGTCAATCCTGCTAGCGAATGGGCTAATTTTGCATACACTACTTGCGTGACACATTCCCAAGGCCGCGTTTATCGCCAAAACATCATGTTCTCCATGGTCTGTGGACAATATTATCTCTGCAGATCTCATAAGGGTGTGTTAAGACATTTGATGTTGTCTGATCGCACCTTGTGGATGCTGCAGATTGGCACTCCAAAGAAGGCATATTTCTTCAAAATCAAATTTTCTAATCTCATCATACCTTACACAAAATCAGCCATTTCATACAGCAATTGTGATTGTGAATTGTGTTGCAGTCATGTGGTACTTCACATACATTGTGAAGTGTCAACAAGTGATTAGACCGTTGCACAGTGGTACCAGACATGTTTGTACATTAGGCAGTGTGTTTTGTCTGGTATCCTGCATTGTGCAGCTCACATTGCCACTGTACTCACATTAAGGGTCCACTCACAAATCTGCTCATACACTGTCTTAATAGGATGCACTGCACAGCACACTTGAACCTTGACACAGAACTTTGTTTTGTGTGTGCAGGAGTGTACACATTCCTGAACATGGTCATACCTCATCATAAACACTGTCTCACTTGCACAATGGTGCAAGTGTGATTGTGTAGAAGCTGGCAGCTTTACTCTAAATAACTGACTGCCATCATCCTGTAGCGTTTCTCACATTGTGTTCCTGACTACATTTTTTATTTTGGAAAGAAAAAGATGAATGATGAATTTTGGGATTGTACTTACCACCTTGAAGGCCAATGATGACTCCCAGGTGGTCCAACATGTCACGCTCATGGCCCACACAATCCTGCTATCGGTGCTTCTATTGTCCTGTCCTCCCTGAAGATTCTCAGCATTTGGCTGCGGACATGCTTACACCTCACCAAACGTACACGTACAGCATATCCCTGCAGGATCCTTCCCCCACTCTCAACCATCAAGGGCAGGTAGAATTTCACAAGTCAGAGGAAGCTCCCCAATGCTCCCTCTGACATCCTGCCCTCCCTACTCAAACCCAACATCTTCAAAAACACCCCTAAACTAGGAATAAAAAAAAGCCCAAAGATATCCCCATGCCACTATTAATATTATAATATTATAAAAGTACCCCTGGGACAGACACCGACAAGATTTAGTACAATACGCAAAAAACACGTAAGGACAAGTACACAAGACTTCACAGAGACACTAGGGACAGTTCTCAGGACACAACACCACTCTCTACTTCAAACAAACCAGCACTCAACTCAAACCACCTCCAACACTCTCCACAGACAATAACAGTGTGCTCAAAAGAGAAAGTGAAAGTGTACAGTACTCCTCCATTACACAGGATGCGTGCTGACATCACTTCCTATGTGTTTGAAGGCTGTTTTTTGACTATGTGATATTTTGCACGCTATTGGCTTTTTTGGCAATTTTTTAGTGTTGTAGCATGTATATTGCGATTATTTTCTATGGCGGTTATGAAAAAAGTATCGCTTTTGTGCTTAAGTGGCAACATTTTGGACGCAAAGTGCAAGTTGTTCATCAGATGTACAGGACTTCATGAAATTGCATGACTGCTAACACCATTTGTTTAAGTGATGTGCTCTGTGTTGTGTATGTGACTTCAGTCAATCAGAAATGTCAAGATTACAGTTATACATAGCTGTCTACGTGCCCTTAGATCACACATTGCAGCCTATCCACATTGATTCATGTGTGATTAGACATGCATGCATCAGTGGTAGTCATCATGTTTGGCATAGTTAGTATGTGTGACAACATAAGTGACTGTCAATTTGCTCATTCCTGTGCTGGCTGCTACTGTTTGACAGGCTTGCAACACACATGTAAATGAACATCAGGCATCCAGTACTTGTCAAACATATTTTGGATGATTCATACTATGTGAAGGATTGACCAGAGATTCCTATTTGGTATTCTGCAGCCTAGATTAGCAGATCTGCACAATTTATATGCACAGCTGAAAAGTCAGTTATGTGATGAATCGAGGTGGTTGTGGGACACAATGGGGATTTACATTATCTGATGAATTGAGAAAATTGTGTACATCTGGCATTTGATTTCTCATTTCTGCTACATATGTGCAGTATATTCTTACAGCTCATACTGAACAGTTTGTGTCCAGCACAATTTCACATCAGTCTAGTGTGACAGCGCTACACAGCTTGGAGCTAAATTGATAACAATATGATGCCTGGACACTCGACACACCAACCATTTTATGTGTGTCTGCAGTACGTCATGTTTCGGACGACTCTGTAGGCAGCATGAGCTTGTGGTAGCACCGCTGATGTTGTTGGCGGTAATATATGCACCAGAATGTAGAATATGTCAGCCGTGTGCAAATTATGTAGAGGACAACAAAGCACACAAAGCAATCTGGTAACATGTTGTAGAGCCAGTGTCCAAGGTGGACATGACATTGTTGGATTGACACAACAAAGCAGCACTTTACATAGTGCACTACTTATAACAGCATGACGTCCAATGCCAGTAAGCATATACAGTCTACATTGAATTGACTAAACATTGTATCATTTATATTTGAGCCATATTGTCAGACACAGGTGCTGCAATGTTTATGAAAATTATCTTTGACGGCTAGGCCTGCATCTTCCAAAGGCCTGTGTGCACTGGCATCAACACCACTTAGCTGTTGGCAAACTCTGGTATGCCTGATGTAGACACATTGTGGACCCGAGATTCATGAATGGTGCACCGTGTAGGGGTGAGCAATCAATGTGCTCATGATCATATACAAAGGGTACTGTGTATTGCATGGCACACACCAACACAACAATGGGTTTACAGTGGAGACATCCTATGTAGTCCTGCCCTTTTTCACATCATCATGCATGATGTTTTTGTGCAGAGCATTATCTGGTAAAGGTGAGGCACCTGACCTTGTGAAATGTTTCATGTCAGTGTACCTGTGACTGTGTAACTTAGTGGGCACATTTGCATATCCAGCACCTGTGGTTTCCACAGGCATACTCAGAGTGCCCAGCTGTACACATCACATACTTGCATACTCCCGGTTCACCAAGGATTGAGTTTGGTGATTCACTGATTATTAAAGTGCGTTGTGTTTAGAGGCCTTGTGTCGTTGACCATGGTTATGAGATCGTTTTATATGGAGCAGATGAGGCACAGCAATGTTATGTTCACCAGAAACATGTTCACACTGCTTGTACAACCATGACTTACATGGGATATGTCCCACATGTAATGTGCTTTCTTAAGTTGTCATCCAGGAGACAACCTTGTGTGTCTGTTTTTCATCATCACATGTTATGATTCTCTTGCTTTTATGGTGGATTTTTAAAATTTTTTATCTCACAAATAGAAGAGGGAGCTGTGATAATAACACTACGTGAAGGTGGATGAGTGTATGGGGAAAATCACCAAATTAGTAAAACTGCCCTTACACACAGCAAGCTGTGTCATGCTTCATCATAGGGCTGCTAACACACCTCCGCGCCAGCCCAACGCTGGAGGTGGAGCAATAGGGAGGGAAAGACAATACAACATACAGTGTAAGCTCACAGGTGAGAAAAAGGTGCAGAGAAAGTGATATAAAACTGGTAGCAGAGAGTCCTTATCATAATTGTAATATTAGGTACCCTGTCCAGATTTAAAACAAAAAATGTGAATGCTGGGTTGGGAAGCTTATAACGAGACGCCAACCCCTCCACTCTGCAAAATTGTCAACATGCTTCAGCCTGCAAAATTAATACCCCGGCTTTCCTCAGGACTCTCAACACTGTGATCCCTAGGTGCTCACCCTCCCTCCTTTAAATCTAGAAGTAAAGGGGATGTCACCTTACAGAGTTAGTGCTCGGTTAAAAAAATAGTGGAGCCCCTCGCTCTTGGAGAGGAACCTATAGAATTATTAAAAAACACAAAACAAGTGAAGTGTTATGTGAAGTGCCCTGCGTACAACAAGTAATAAAAATAGCGGTGCATCAACACCCCGCACTCATACCACCCAACTGTGATGCATGGGCCCACCCTCCCAAACTCATTCAAGGGGGGGTATGCCCCATAGTTGTAAGACTCTCAAAATTAGTCTTACTCAGTTGTGTTTGTAACAAATACACAAACACTTAGTTGCAATCCAGAATTATTGCAGTGCTCTCTCTAAATTATTCAGAGATTAAAATGCATGGGCATCGAACACTCAGAAAACACCACATTCAACCAGCACCAGTTAATCATGATGCTTACCGAGTTTATTAAATTTTTAAACTCGAACTGGCGGGGGGAGTGAGAACAGCTCCCTGTTAGCACTCTCTGTAGGGAAATAAAGGGAGGTTAAAACTTATATGTGCAAGGTGGTCGATGACCTCAGCCTTAATACTGAATAAAGAAAAATTCCATACAAATAATTCCATTCTCCAATTTACGTGTCACAATGTATGTAAACAGGTCCCCACTTCCTGGGGTTTGATTGGAGTCATGCCAGTTTATTAGGTGCTGCTTCCAACCCGTCGTTATTAAGGTTGGTAAAGCCACAGCTTACCGCAGCAGCGTACTCCCTCCCAGTAAAAAAACAGTGTGTGAGTGTGTAAAGTATATTAAACCAAGCACTCAAGAAGAGAGAAGCCTCCATCCGGAAAGTCTCTCTCCTTCCATTTACGTGTCAAGATGAATATACACAGAATCCCGTTTCCCGGAGCCTAATTACAATTATGCCGATTTTTAAAGCGCTCCGTGAGATAGCCGTTATTGAACTTTTTTACAGCTATGGCTTTCCGCAGTTACGAGCCTCTTCATTCCCCCACCATGACTGTAACCCCTACCTCCCTTATCCTCACTCCCTCTCGCTCTCTAATCCTGCTTACTGCTTTTAAGGTCAGCTGTCGCCCAACAATGTTTGTCTCTCCCTGTGCACCACGTAGACCACTCTAGCGATGTTGCCCGGGTCCTTCTTGAAAGTGGCTGACTCCGCCCCTCGTAGCGTGCCGAACCACGTGCCCGGCAACACCCGGAAGGACCAAGGAAACTAGACCGCTCATTCGAATAGTCATTCCAGGTTCCCTGAACTAGTTTCGTCTACCGCTCAATTGACAAAGGTAAAGTCTCCCACTAATCCCGGGACGTGTTCTCTTGAGTGAGTGGTGGAGGGGCGCAAGCGGGGCCAATTGAGGGGCAGTGAGTGAATGACGGACAACAATGAAGAAAGAATTATTAAACATAAAAATAGCTAAAAAGCTATAAGGGAAGGATTAGCTAGTGGGAGGAGAGAGAATTGTTTTTTTGTATGGTGGATTTTCCTTGGTTCTGTCCGGAGATAGGTTTTGGTGTAGCATACACATGACTGGACACATGCCTTATATGTTTTCTGGAGATCTTGACCAACATTGTATTCTACAGAGTATGTTGTACATTCCTGGAGCGACACAACAAAATGTGACATAGCCACATTTTGTGAGTTGCGTGTTTGTGTATATGATCAACTGTGACTGCAGGTGTGTGTATGTATATTTATGTAGTTATGACACAATAAATTACATACATCACGCAATTGACATTGGTAAACTTGTATTGACCATCCCCAGACATATTTGGCAAGGTAATGGTGCTACTATTTGTTGTCATGTCCATCTCACCCAAAACATTGTCCATTCATGATTTAATTGTTGGTGTGTTGCTGGGAAACTTTAGCTGTAATCATTGGTTTTCCTTTAGCACTTCACTCATGTGTATGTCTGTTCCCTGTTCACTGAGGGACCATACCCATTACTTACGGAATAGTCCCCATCCATGTTTCCATCCCCAATCTTTGTTTGATGGATGTTATGTCCACTGTTATATGTGAGAGCTGTGTGGATCAGTTTTCTGTTTAACTTTCACTTAAAATATATATGAACTGTTGCAGATATTAACCTTGCATACAAGATTTTTGTGTAGTGATATTTTATTTAACACAGTAAAATTATGTGGCTTTTCTTTTTAGATGAAAATATGTGATGGCATTTTTTTATTGTGATTATGTGAAACAATTTCTGATGATTTGATCCCTCCTTGCTGTTCCAGCAGCAGAAGCTGTGGTGTGTCTAGCATCTGTCTCTTCATCCTGGCCATCTTCTAGATTGCCCGGCTCCTACTGGTCTTCATCGAATGGTGTGTTTGTGCGCACACAAATATTGTGCAGAATGCAACATGCTATAATGATCTTGCATACAAGTTCAGAACTTTACAGGAGTCTGCCACCCGATATATCTAGGCATCAGAACCTGGATTTGAGGGCTCCAAATGTCCGTTCAACAATGGCCCTTGTGTGCCCCAGTGAAATGTTGTAGTCTCTCTGTGCCTGTGTGTATGTCACTTTGATGGGCATCATAAGCCATGGCGAGAGTGCATATCCTTGATCACCTGAAACATATAATGGAGAGATGTGTCCATTAGTATTTGTGCCTGCTGTGTTTGCAGAGTGTCTAATTTGATGTGTGTGCATTGTACAACTTTGGCCATTCTGGTTTGTCATGTGGAGCTTCAGACAATTAATCAGCATCACTGAAATTATTGCCTATACTTGAGAGCCTACACATCACCATTTTGGCATTCTCTTGATCCTGTCTATTACCTCCATGTTGTGACTGTCAGGATGTATGTTTCACTAGAAAAGAGATTACAGTTTCTTTACAGGCCCGTTGCACAAACTGATCCTCTCCTGTGCACATATTTTATGGGGTGCAACATTGGCACATGTGCCTGCTGAAACATCCACCTTAACTTTTTGATGATTACTTTGTTGGAACATCATCTAGATACCTGATTGTGGGTGAGTGTGCTGAGGGTAGCTGAGTGTGAAATCCCTTGTGTGCTAAACATTGAACTTTATTATGGGCTAATTAAATCCACCTTGCCCCCAAGGTAGGTCAGTGTTTAAGTGACAGTGGCACTGCTACCTGGTGCAATTAACTTACTGGAACATGTGATGACAACATACATATGCATTGATGTCCTTGTGCATGAGTTGACTTAGACTCTGCATGTATGCATGTTTGAGTAATACCCATCAATATTTCAGTGTGTGTCAGTTTACAATCGACACACATTGTGATTTCAGATTTTGTGCTTCATATTTAGGCTTTCCTGTCTTCAGTTTTTATTTTTGGTAAATTCTGGTGGGGTTTTTTCAGTGTTTTCAATACCTTAAAAAACTGGTTATCAGTGGTTATATATTTTCGCACCATTAGAAACAACAGAAACAGTGTTTTTCCGGTGTTTATGGAATGTTTTGCTTTTAATTATTGCTTGCTTTCTGCACTAAAAATGCATATGTATAGACAGAGTGTGTACAGGGTATATGAGGTCAAAATACATTTTTACAAATCAAACTTATTGTAGTACACCATACAATTCTTCTTTAGTGACTCTTTGGTCATGTGCAGTCGCTCTTTCCTTCCTATGTAATTTTATATCTGTAAAAAGGCCCTCTCAATATTGACACTCGAGACGGGCAACTCTAAAAAACAGCCAGTACACAATTTACTAACTCTGGCCAATGACATAGCTTTCCATGCCAATACTGGTGCACCTGAACATTGTGATTCTCCAGGACATGTTCTGTAACCTATGCGTTGAATTGGGCACATATGCCCTCAGTTATTGAAGCGGGCAAAAATGAAGCACTACTTTCCAAAGTCTGGAGAAAATACAGAAGGGATTTAGAACTTGTGCAGAGTACCCCAGTGAGGCTTCATTAACTTCAAATGCCATGGTTGGTGAAGGGACATTTCTATGCATCATTGAAAGCTATTTCCCATAGACTGTAAAATAACATTTCCTGAATTGCTCCTCAATATTTCTTAGCTTACCAAGTGGTGAGAATTCTAACATGGAGCATGTTGCAGCGCCAAAGTCATTGAAAGTGTCGCCCAGCCCACTCTCAAGGAGAAGTTTCACATCTACACAACTACGCTGAACACTTGGTAGACAAGGGTGTTTTCAGACTCTAGTATTTTGATTATGTGCACTACAGCAGTCCTGTTTTCCTGTAAAAACCTAAGCATGCAGTCGACTGTACTTTTTTCACATCACTATCAATATGTGACCAAAGATCATCACATTTCTTGCCTTTGACATCATCACTTAGCAAAAATTCTGTAAATGGTCGCCACATGGATGGTATAGGATTCACAGCCTCTAGGACTAAGAACCACCGGCTAAATGACACAGTTAGGCTGACTCTTTCTTTGTTGCAACACAAAGCACAAAATGAGAAACATTTGCATTCTAGTTTCTGGGCATACCGAAACAGTGCACCAGAGTGAACTACAAACTCTGAAGAGTACAAGTATGTCTTACAGGGAAGCACTTCAGCTCAGGTATTGATTTTGACAGGTCATCATACACCTTTTTCATATACGTAGCTGAATTACTGCAAATACAAACAATATCACTCCAATCTTTATTGCACATGGTAGGAAATGTTTGCAACAGTATTCCAAGTGACTTTGCGTTCCATGTTTACCAAACGTCTGGTGTCATGTTTTCACCACCATCTCAGGTGTCGCTATACCTTGCATTGAATGTTTAAAGCCTGGGGTGTTTGGCAATTCACCTACAATCAATATTGACTCGCTAGAAAAGGGGGCTGATGTGTCAAAGGATTCACCCATTTTCTGTCTGTAGGTAAATGTTATGGTACATATTGGAAAAAATTCTTAAGAAACCAGCCATTTTACCTATCAGTGAAATCAAATGTAGCCAAAATATAACATTTGTTTTGGATATTTCCTGATTCTCTACAGTTTATAAAATAACCAAATAAGACCTAAAACATGCTTCTAAACAATGCATCTTTAGACCAAAGACCACAAAACTGAAAAATGCAGAAGGAAGAAGTAACAATATTTTAGTGACATCCCAAGACAACAAAACTCAAGCAGAATAATGCTAGCCCAGTCTTTCTTGCTGCTGCCTTGTATAACAAAGTTACATTTAATGGTCCCATCAGCAAGAAATAAAAATGACTCTTTCACTCATCTTTTACTTTCTTTGAATGGCACTTTGGTTGTGGCACTGAAGCTGTTTTTTCAGTGTTTGTATGTTTACACTGGTGATGGCTATTTTCCTTTCAATGGAGTTTTATCAGTTATTATAGGTTTAAACCTAAAACCAGATAGCCTAATCATATTGCTACACCTCACCAGGGTAGTCATATGCATCCACAACATGTAATGAGATTGTGATTTGGATTATTTGCATGATCTTCCTATGCATGCTCCATTCTGCAACTACACAGAGTGATGTTTAATATACTTTGGTGAATATTTGTGTGCAGTTGGTGAGAGCAGGGGATCTGCCATCTTCTTGTACATATGGCACATGTATTTATTTCAAGATGTATGTAGCACAGCAGAAGCATATGTTCTGTGTTGTGCTGCATTGATTTATTTTTACATTTTATGTGATAAGTTCAGTAAATTCTATGGGTGCCATACTGGTTTGTGTGAGATTTTGTAGGCTACTCCCTTGTTGTGCTGTCTGACATATGTCTTGATTATTTTGTATTGTTTGCTTGTATATATTGTTTGGACCAGTTCCAAGATATGTTGTATTACACTGGCTACATGTGCATTCTCACATATTTGAGCTGCATGCTTGTGTACTTAAGGTGTGTGGTGTGTTCATTTTGTACTTACCAACAAACAGTCCATTTCCATATGTGCCATTCTCAAACCGCTGGTTGATGATCGACTGGCGAAAGATGTAGGAGTCATGCACATTCCCAGGAAACTTAGCGACAACATTAATGAACAGGCCCAGGTGGTCCACAATTGCCTGCACATTCATTGAGTGTGTGTGCTTCTTGTTCCTGTATATATGTGCAGTGTCCGCAGGAGGCGCAGGTATAACATGGGCGTAGTCAATTGCCCCCAAAACACATGCGGAAACCCAGCAATGTCATAGACGTTGCACAGGAATGTCTGACAGAATATCGACAGACAGAAAATCGACCTACAAAAATATCGACGTAAAAAATATCGAAGTCTTATCAACATACTGGTAAGTAAAAAAATATCCCCCCAAAAATATCGTTGTCAAAAATATCGATGTTAAAAATATAGTTTTTTTAATGTTTTAATAATAATGTAAAATTAAGTAAATAATATATATAAATAAAAGAAACATAGTTAAAAATAGTATAACGTTTAAAAAATGATAACTAATACATATAGGTGGCGATTCCGATCCTGTAAAACCCGGGTACAAATGGTCGTACGGAGTGTTTTCTCCGTACGACTCGTACCCGGGAATTCCACCGTACAAACCAGCAAGTACGATTCGTACAGAAATACCATTTCCGTAAGAATCATAAAACACACCGTACGGCTAAAAAATACATACAATTCCGATCCTGGACAGCGCGTACGCGACGTCCGCACGGAGTCAGGCATGTACATACGGGGCTGTGGGTACGGCGCGTACATATGCGGGTGGGGTGGGGGTATGGCACGTACATACGGGGGTGGGGGGGCCGTACGACTCATACCCCGGGCACAAGTGTACCCGGGGTAGGGGTCGTACACAGTTCGCTCCGTACAGGACGTTTTCCATACGCTTGTGCATTCGGAACGCCGGTACGGATCAGACTTGTGCGCTCGGACTTCAGTTTTACGACTCATACGTAAAACTGTCCGGGGAGGTCTCGTAGACTTTTCCAGAGGCTATTCGTATGTATTTTTCCCGTACGAATCGTACTTCACCGTTTGTACAGTACTTGTACGATTCGTACGTAAAAAAATACGGATACGAGTCGTACGGGAAAAAAAAATAAAGGATCGGAATCGGCCCCATAATGTTAATATAACTTAAAAATATACATATACATTAATATATATACTTAGTCCACATAGTGCAACAGTAGGGAAAGCGTTGGATAACGTAGGGGTGAAATTTACTATTCCCACTCCAGAGAGTGCAACAGTAGGGAAAGCAATGGACAGCGTAGGGGTAAAAATGACTATTCCCACTCCAGTGAGTGCAACAGTAGGGAAAGCGTTGGATAGCGTAGGGGTAAAAATTACTTTTCCCACTCCAGTGAGTGCAACAGTAGGGACAGCGTTGGATAGCGTAGGGGTAAAAATTACTATTTCCACTCCACGGAGTGCAACAGTAGGGAAAGCGTTGGATAGCGGAAGGGAGGGGTTAAAATGATTATTCCCACTCCAGTGAGTGCAACAGTAGGGAAATCATTGGATAGCGTGGGGGTAAAATTTACTATTTCCACTCCAGAGAGTGCTACAGTAGGGAAAGCGTTGAATAGAGTAGGGATAAAAATTACTATTCCCACTCCAGTGAGTGCAACAGTAAGGAAAGCGTTGGATAGCGTAGCGGTAAAAATTACTATTCCCACTCCAGAGAGTGCAACGTTAGAGAAAGCGTTGGATAGCATAGGGGTTAAAATTACTATTCCCACTCCAGTGAGTGCAACAGTAGGGAAAACGTTGGATAGCGTAGGGGTTAAATTAACATACATATTAATTAAATGAATTTGATAAAATAAATAGCGTATTATTAATTATCTAACAATTTTTTTTATAATAAATGCCAATATAATTTTACTAATATTTACTTAAATAACATTACATTTATCCCACCCTATTCCCCCCATAAACACACAACCCACAACACATAAAAAATAACAAAATTAATGTATATGTCAATTAATCAACTAATAAACAATTATGACCAATTACTAATAAATTAACAATAAATAAATTAACAATAACAATAAATAAAAAAATAATGATACATTCATTCTAATTAATATCATTATAAATTAATACAAAATAATTACCAATTATTAATTAATTAACAATACATTAGTAATAACAATAAATAAAAACATATTAATTAAATAATTAATATTAAATTACTTCCCACTCTATTCCCCTATAAACCCACAACCCACTACACATAAAAAATAACATAATTATTTTAAATATCAATTAATCAATTAATAAAAATTAATTACCAATGAATAAATCATTAACAATAAATTAATAATCACTAACAATTAATAAAAACATATTAATTCATTATAATTAAATTACTTCCCAACCTATTCCCTTACAAACCCACAACCCGCTCTGATACTAAAACACAAAATTTACTTTAAAAAAATTACTAATTTCTAAATATTTATTACATATATTTAAAAATAGTAAAAACACATTACAAAAAATGTTAAACATACATATAAAATAGGTACTAAAATACATAACACTAATATAAATATCGATATTATGAACAACAATATTTTTGCTAATGGTATTAGTTACTTTGATATTACTTACTTACTTTCCTTAAAGTCGATATTCTGGTCACCGATATTCTTGACATCAGACCGGGACCAGGACCAGGACCCTCAGATCTTCCTCGGACAATTTGCTAAAACCACCCCACTTTAGACTTGCCACCAAAGGTGGAAAAACGGTTGCCTATCTTGGCTCTAAGGCGTGGAACGTACTCCCTTCTGGCTTACGTATGCAACAATCAGAGACGTCTTTCAGGAAAGCACTAAAAACCTGGATCTATAAATGTCCAGATGACCTCTGCTTTGCACTAATCTAACTCCTCCCTCTTGTTCTTTTTATTTCAGTTTCTTCCACCTCGTCCTTTTAGCGCCAGGAGGCTCCTTGCGGAGTGACAGTTTGCGCTTTATAAATGCACTTTTACATTACATTACATTACATTACATCGATATTCTGTCCCTACGATATTAAAACAACAATTGATGGACAGAATGCAGAACAATGTCATACATTCACCCCAGTACAGAGATCTGGGCCTAAATCCATCGTTTTTTTGCTCACCATGCCGTTCCAGTTTGAACCCAGCCATATGCAAATCAGTCTTGACCCTGTGCCTCATGGGAACAGTCCAGCCCGAACTGCCAAGCCAGGTCCTCCCTGAACTGGAATAAAGCATCCTAGGACCGGTTTCGGGGTTTCACCCCTCTTCAGCCAGGATAGCTTGATTTCCAGTGGCACGGAGAGCAAGGGATCCACGTCTGGGCATACCCTTCCCATTCGGGGTGACAAATGCAAAAACAACAATTGATGGACAGAATGCAGAACAATGTCATACATTCACCCCAGTACAGAGATCTGGGCCTAAATCCATCGTTTTTTTGCTCACCATGCCGTTCCAGTTTGAACCCAGCCATATGCAAATCAGTCTTGACCCTGTGCCTCATGGGAACAGTCAAGCCCGAACTGCCAAGTCAGGTCCTCCCTGGACTGGAAACAAGCATGGTATGCTCAGACGGGTATGCTCAGACGTGAGTCCCTTGCTCACTTTGCCACTGGATTCAAGCAAGCCTGGCTGAAGACGGCTGAAATGCCAGAAACCGGTCCTAGGAAGCTTGTTTCCGGTCCAGGGAAGGCATGGCTTGGCAGTTCGGGCTGGACTGTTCCCATGAGGCACAGGGTCAGACTGATTTGCATATGGCCATGTCTGAACTGGGGTGGCAGAGTGAGCTAAAGAACGGTGATGGATCAAACCCAGATCTGTTGACTGGGTGTGAGTGTTTGATTGGTTCTGATGCTCCGTCCATCACCACCCCCTTTTGTACCCCTACGATATTAAAAACTCGATATTATTGGAGGTCGATATTAAAGAATCGATATTTTGACTGTGTACCGTTACACAGTGTTGGGGAAGCATAGGTGCTGCGACATCAGGCTGATGATGGCATCCAAGACAGTTGGGAGGAACCTTGAGAAGACTGACTGTGAGACTCCCCCTACTCTGGCAGTGGTTGGTTGGAAGGTACCAGAGGTCGACATGTGCAGCACTGCAGTAGTTTTGTCTGCTGAGGGATGTTTGCAGCGCTGTGATGGTGCCTGCAGTCTGCAGCCTTGTAGTATGCGTAGGATGTAGGTCCTTTTCAGCCTGTAGTGGGCTATCACATCCTCTGGGCGGAGGTCTATCAGGGTGATGCGTTGGCAGTAGACCCGCTCTCTCTTTGGCGCTGCCTCTGTGGTGGTACTGGTAGTGGTGGTGGCGGTGGTGGTTGTTGGAGCTCCATGCTGCAAGAGTAGTACCTCCATGGTGTCATTAGGCAAGCAAATCGGGGTTTGGATTAGTCTTTGTACAGGTGATTCTGCACCCTTTTTATACCAGCTTTTTTCTGGTCTTAAAAACCAGCCGCTAACTGGCCTTAGCTGCAGTTTTTGGGAAGTATTGCCGGACTGATAAATCATTGTAAATATCGCAAAGTGGGGTTAGTGGCACTTTTTTCACAGGAACACCCACCTTGCATCTTATTTAAGTCCTGCTGACAGAAGTGGCTATCCGAAAAACGGACACTTATGCTGGAAAACTGCCGCTAACTGCTGTTAGTGACAACTTATAAATACGGCGATAAAAAAATGTAATGTCAAAAAATTGACGCTACAGCTGCGTAAACTCCTTGTATATATGCCTCCAGGTGCCCTTTCAGTGTTGAGTGAGAGTAGGAGTGTGGTTTAGGCATCACTTTAACCACATCTTCTCTCATTAACTCTACGACTGACCCAGATTTAGCAGAACCATTATGCACCCTAGTCAGGCTAGGCACAGTATTCTGCATATTATCTTAGAAGGAAGGAGGCATATAGCTGTTAGGAATTACAGTTTAGAGAGACAAAAGTGAGCAGAAATAGCAACTAGATTTTCAGAAAAGAACTGAAGAAAGTAAGGGGACAGGCTGATAAAAAAATATGTAGCTGCAGGAATAAATCCTTGATTCCTCAACTGTCCCAGTGCAGTTAATCGAAATGGAAATTGTTGTAAGCTGTGAAAATGTTATGCACATTTGAGTTACTTCAGGTAGTCGTATAACTCTCCCTTTGTTCTTCAAGGGTAGCCATTTTATTTTAGTTCATAAAATGGCTAGCATCTTATCCACCAGTGCTAGATCTTTCAAGTAAAGTGATTGTGAAATCTTAACCCACCTTTAATGTCATTGGAAAACTAATTCCAGAGAGGATTTCGATTCTGTGCCTCCCAGCAACATAATGCCATAATCCTTTCTTTTCTAGCAATTATTTCAATGAACTAGTCATCAGTGGCACTAAATCACAGTTACATCAATTTTACAACTTCTTTGTCTCAAGTGAAATCTTGGTCATGATTCAGATTATATATAGTCATGAGGACTGGCTTTGATAAATGAGGTACTCTCTATAGCCAAGTGTCTACTTTACATAACGTCAAGCAGGGATACATTCTTACACTTTTGCTACCTAATTTATATATCACTGATTTAGTATATGCCTTATATGTGGCAAAACATTCTCCCCCTGAGTTTAGGACAGTAGCATATGCCTTTTCAATGTACACAACTGATAATGTCGTTCTTGACCACGCTAACATGGCGAGGCAATGACTGTTAACAGCCAAGGATTAATATTAAAACAGAAAAAAAGTTATTGTGTTTTTTGGTAAAACAGTATCTCTGAGGTTCGCAATTATCAACCAGTAAAACTTTGTAGAAATTGGAGATAGTTTTTAATTAACTTATGTTTTTGTGATCTTTGGTTTGTGGTAAATAAAGAGGTGTAGCCTGCCTGGATAGAGATTAATATTCTAAGGCCCTGTTAGAAATTGGATTTCTGGTTGGCTAATGCTTGCGCCAAAGCCAGGCAGAAACCACCACTCTAGTCAGGGCACAAGAGTTACACGCTGAAGATAACCCCTGCTCACCCCCTTGGTAGCTTGGCACGAGCAGTGAGGCTTATCCCAGAGGCAATGTAAAAAGCGTTTGCGCAACACACAAACACAGCAGCAACACACTAGGCACATTACAAAAGAAACTCCACACGAGGTTATCTCAAAAATAGCCTTTGTATTATCATAAACACATTAGAAACATATTCACACATTTACACTGTGCTAACTGGCACTAGGCAATATTCACAGGGGATTATACACAAGACCAGGCCAATCAGGCCATGGTCAGAACCATCAGAACAGGTAAGTAAACATAAAACACAACCAGTAACTACTGGTACCATAACGACCTAAGCATTAGCACCTGCGAAATAAACACATTATGTCTAACACTGTACGCATAAAAAACACATTATGCATCTCATTAGGCCTAAACCATATTACCCCTAAATCACATTAGCATTATCATCACATTAGGCATCACACCCTGTGCATAAATCATTAGCAACAGTGCCCCACCACACCCACTCTCAGCGGGCACACCTAAGGGAAAAGCATTAGGCATAAATCATGAGCATAAACAGATCATGCCGCATCACTGTAGGCATAAAACACATTATGCAACCAAACAGTAGTGCACCACAGTACACTGACCAGGTTTACCCATCACCTTACTCTAGGCCCTTGCTTTGCGCACTCCTGGTACACACAGGTACCAACTGCCCCCAGGCCAACTGGCCTTATACCGGGGCTCAAATGCCCTATGTCCAGAAAGTCAGGGCTCACTCCTGGGCTATCCAATTAGCCCTCTGACCGCCAATGTGGCAAGAACCACGGGGCGCACATGCGCTGGGGGGCGTGGGGTGTTAGGGAAACAGAATGCATCAAAGTTGCAGCTGCCCACTCTCTTGCGGTGCAGCTGGAGAAAAATTAGCCCTGGCACAAAGTGCCCTGAGAGCCCCACTCCGGGACTCTTACTTGCCTAATTGCTCCCAAAAAGAAATCAGCGCCGGGAGCTCTATTCACTGGGCTCCTTCACAGCCCCACTCACCGGGGCTTTTGGTAGACTCCTCCAGTCTTCCTTATTGGCACCTGGGACCGGCGGGGGCTCTTCTCCTTGATCGACTGAGTATGGGGAGACTCCAGTCGAGCCCCTCCTCCTGCTGTCAATCTCAGGTGGCATCTGGGTGCTGGTGAGCTGGCGCAAGGCTCCGTTCCTGGCGATGCAGGCCCGTGGGGCTTCCTCTCCTCCACATGGGGAGGCCCCGCCCACAACCAGGCGAGGCACCTTACCTCCTGGCCAGCTGGATTATTTCCGGGTCGCAGCTTATGGGGCGGCGGCCCTTTGACAGCACACAAATGCGGGGTGGGCACCCGCCTTAGAACAAAGCACAATTGCGGGGTGGGCACCTGTTTTCAAATAAAACGCAGATGCAGGGTGGGCACCCACATCAAAACCACTCACAAAGTGGGGAGGGCACCCGCCAAAAAGGGCACCACAATGTGGGGTGGGCTCCTGCCGAAAATATCCATAAAGCGGGGTAGGCTCCCGCTCTCCTTTACAAAGCGCAGGATGGGCTCCTGCTTTACCACCGTAGCACAGGGTGGGGGAGTCCCACACGTCGGGATTCCCTCACAGCCTCACGCTGCCAACGTCAGTCCTTCTCCTCTGCTGGCTATTTAGATATAGCGCTCACGAGACGCTAGACATCCAAGAAGTCCTTAAGGTTCATGGGGCATAGGTTCCTTAAGGTTCACCTGTGAACCTACGAGTCTCCTGAGGCGGAAGCCGGGAGTGAGCTTAGAACTTTTAAAATTTGATTGTTGTGTGATACTCTGTAATTTTTAACTTCTCACCTCCTGTTCACGAACAGCGGATCTAGCGCTGCAACGATTCCTTGACATCGCCATTACCCAGGGCGAGGCGCGTCATCAGACACGCCCACCTCAGCTGGCCACGCCCCCCACCTCGACTATAAAGAGTGCGCGCAGCTGGAAAGCGCGACACCTGTGAACCTACGAGTCTCCTGAGGCGGAAGCCGGGAGTGAGCTTAGAACTTTTAAAATTTGATTGTTGTGTGATACTCTGTAATTTTTAACTTCTCACCTCCTGTTCACGAACAGCGGATCTAGCGCTGCAACGATTCCTTGACATCGCCATTACCCAGGGCGAGGCGCGTCATCAGACACGCCCACCTCAGCTGGCCACGCCCCCCACCTCGACTATAAAGAGTGCGCGCAGCTGGAAAGCGCGACACCTGTGAACCTACGAGTCTCCTGAGGCGGAAGCCGGGAGTGAGCTTAGAACTTTTAAAATTTGATTGTTGTGTGATACTCTGTAATTTTTAACTTCTCACCTCCTGTTCACGAACAGCGGATCTAGCGCTGCAACGATTCCTTGACATCGCCATTACCCAGGGCGAGGCGCGTCATCAGACACGCCCACCTCAGCTGGCCACGCCCCCCACCTCGACTATAAAGAGTGCGCGCAGCTGGAAAGCGCGACACCTGTGAACCTACGAGTCTCCTGAGGCGGAAGCCGGGAGTGAGCTTAGAACTTTTAAAATTTGATTGTTGTGTGATACTCTGTAATTTTTAACTTCTCACCTCCTGTTCACGAACAGCGGATCTAGCGCTGCAACGATTCCTTGACATCGCCATTACCCAGGGCGAGGCGCGTCATCAGACACGCCCACCTCAGCTGGCCACGCCCCCCACCTCGACTATAAAGAGTGCGCGCAGCTGGAAAGCGCGACACCTGTGAACCTACGAGTCTCCTGAGGCGGAAGCCGGGAGTGAGCTTAGAACTTTTAAAATTTGATTGTTGTGTGATACTCTGTAATTTTTAACTTCTCACCTCCTGTTCACGAACAGCGGATCTAGCGCTGCAACGATTCCTTGACATCGCCATTACCCAGGGCGAGGCGCGTCATCAGACACGCCCACCTCAGCTGGCCACGCCCCCCACCTCGACTATAAAGAGTGCGCGCAGCTGGAAAGCGCGACACCTGTGAACCTACGAGTCTCCTGAGGCGGAAGCCGGGAGTGAGCTTAGAACTTTTAAAATTTGATTGTTGTGTGATACTCTGTAATTTTTAACTTCTCACCTCCTGTTCACGAACAGCGGATCTAGCGCTGCAACGATTCCTTGACATCGCCATTACCCAGGGCGAGGCGCGTCATCAGACGCGCCCACCTCAGCTGGCCACGCCCCCCACCTCGACTATAAAGAGTGCGCGCAGCTGGAAAGCGCGACACCTGTGAACCTACGAGTCTCCTGAGGCGGAAGCCGGGAGTGAGCTTAGAACTTTTAAAATTTGATTGTTGTGTGATACTCTGTAATTTTTAACTTCTCACCTCCTGTTCACGAACAGCGGATCTAGCGCTGCAACGATTCCTTGACATCGCCATTACCCAGGGCGAGGCGCGTCATCAGACACGCCCACCTCAGCTGGCCACGCCCCCCACCTCGACTATAAAGAGTGCGCGCAGCTGGAAAGCGCGACACCTGTGAACCTACGAGTCTCCTGAGGCAGAAGCCGGGAGTGAGCTTAGAACTTTTAAAATTTGATTGTTGTGTGATACTCTGTAATTTTTAACTTCTCACCTCCTGTTCACGAACAGCGGATCTAGCGCTGCAACGATTCCTTGACATCGCCATTACTCAGGGCGAGGCGCGTCATCGGACACGCCCACCTCAGCTGGCCACGCCCCTGTGACACCCTTCCCCACAGTCATAAATTACGTGTCTCGCTAGGAAGCGCAGCGGACGGGCGCAGCGGGCGCGCCGAAGGCGCGCCAAAGGCAAGCCCGTCTGGGCCCGTCAGGGCCCGGACCGAGCCCAGGGCCAGCCCCCCTGCCTGTTCCACCGATTCCACCCACACGTGCTGGACCAACTCCCAACTTCATCTACTGAATTCCTCCCACTGCTCGGCCACTACCCCCTGCAACCCAGACCATTTAGAATCCGTTCCTTTCCATTGCCCTCAATGCAACTTTACTCTCCCGTCCTATCTATCTCGTTCGCCGTCTCATCCCACACCGCAGCTCCCCGCTTCTAACCACCGGACGCTGAAAGCAGGCTTGGTCAACTGCCGGTCCCTCCCCCGCCATGCTAACGACATCTGGATGTCTATTTCCTCTGACGAATGGGATATTTTATTTCTCACTGAGTCCTGGATCACTGATTCCTCCTCTCCGGACATCCATCTGGCTATTCCACCAGGCTACGACATAAAATGCATTAACCGGGCTGGGGGCAAATCTGGAGGCGGACTAGCCGTCATCCTCAAATCTCATCTTCAGATGACCACTACCAAACTCACCAACATTGGTATAATCGAAGCTTTGTACTTCTCCGTATCTGATTCCGCGGCAGTTATACTGGCTGGCTCCTTAGTTTATAACCCACCAACCGCCGCCTCCCTTTCCCTTACTGCTCTTACCCACCAGCTGGCTGATCTATCCCTTAAACACCAATGTTTTCTAGTCTTAGGTGACTTTAACCTCCACGTAGACAACCCTCTCTGCGTGAAGGCGAACAATCTGTTGGAAATTATGGATAGTCTGAACCTCACACAATTAGTCACCGGTCCTACTCATGTGGCTGGTCACACCTTAGACCTTATTTTCGCCAATTTTTCCACTATCACTGTCTTCCCTCCCCTTCCCCTTACGTGGTCCGACCACTATCTTATCCCCTTCTCTCTGGCCTTAGACCGGAAATCTATCCCTCTGGCCCCTAGGAAGGAGCTGGGAAGGAAGTGGCACAAAGTCACATGCGCCACCTTGGACCCGGTATTTCACTTCCAGACGGATCATCTATCCTCTGATATTGACGGAAATATCTCTAGGCTTAATACTGCCCTCATCAATGCTATTGACTACATTGCTCCCCAGAAAATCATTGCCTCCACTAGATCTCGCCCCTCCGCTCCCTGGTTCTCCACCTCCCTCCGTGAGGAAAAAAGCAGATGCAAAGCACTCGAACGGAAGTGGAGACTAAACTATGACCCTGAAGCTAAACTTACCTACAAAGCTGCCTTGAAAAAATTTCTCAAACTTAAAAAAATCACTATGAAAGATCATTTTTCCCTTCAAATTGCCAATGCCAAAAACTCGTCAAAAACCCTCTTCACTATAGTCAAAGACTTCATTAATCCTCCGGCTAGGGCCACTCAGAATTCTGCAAGTCAGATCCTATGCGAGGGACTTTCAGATTACTTCCTTGAAAAAATTAACAAGCTATGTATCTCCTTCCCTAAAGGGCTAGTCTCCCGGCCTCCTTCCACAAGTCCCCCTGCTTCTCCGTCCTTCCTTGCCTTCAATAAACTCACCCAGGAGGATGCTATCAGGTTACTCATCCATTGTAAATCTGGTGCTCCCTCTGACCCCGTCCCTGCCAAACTCATGGGAGAGCTGGCCCCTCGTTAGCCTGCTCCCTCCTCTCCATCTGGAACGCCTCCCTTCACCACGGCTTTTTTCCTACCACTTGGAAGGAGGCCTTGGTGATCCCCATCCTAAAAAAGGCAGATGCTGATCCCACTGTTTTCGCCAACTACCGCCCCATCTCCCTTCTCCCCAAACCCGCAAAGGTCCTGGAAAAAGCCGTGCAGTTGCAACTCACGGAGTATTTGGAAAGCAACTCCCTACTACACGATTCACAATCTGGATTTCGGGCGGGATTCAGCACAGAGACGGCTTTGCTAGAAGTATCGGAAACAGTTCGGGAATGCGTGGACAGGGGCGAGGAGGCCATGCTAGTCCTCCTCGACCTGTCCGCTGCATTTGATACGGTCTCCCACCTCATCCTCCTTGACCGACTCAAACAGATTGGCATTGGCGGCACTGCCTTTAGCTGGATCGAGTCCTTCCTTTCAGGAAGAAGTCAGAGGGTATTGTTGCGGCCTTTTAAATCGCAGGAAAAACCCTTGTCATGCGGTGTGCCACATCTATCTTGCCCCACTGGCTGGCGTTGTGGAGTCCTACGGAGTCAGGGTGGTCTCCTATGCTGATGATACCCAGCTAGTGTTCTCCTTCAGAGACCACTCGGACTCCGCGTTCACCAACTTCCGCCAGTGCCTCAACAACATCAGTGGTTGGATGTCCGAAAACCACCTTAGACTCAATGCAGACAAGACAGAGGTGCTGTTCTTTAACCAGAAAAACTCCATCCCTTCTTCCTGGTGGTGGCCCACGGCACTTGATCCCGCTCCCTCTCCCGTCCACTCTGCTCGTAACCTGGGTTTCCAGTTTGACGATTCCCTTTCATGCAAAACTCAGGTCAATAAAGTGACCTCTGCCTGCTTCCTGAAGTTGCGCATGATCAAAAAGATACTCCCCTATCTCCCTCTGGATTCCCGCCGTACAGTTACCCATGCCCTCATCACGTCCCACCTGGACTATGCTAATAGCCTCTATGCTGGTGCCCCCCAATATCTGATTGACCGGCTTCAGATTGTCCAGAATGCGGCGGCCAGACTGATTGGCAATATTCCCTACCGTCAATCAGTATCCGCATATCGGAAGGAACTTCACTGGCTACCTGTGGCCAGCCGTATCCAGTTCAAGATCCTTACCCTGACCTACCGAGCCATCAACGACCTCGGACCCAACTACCTGAAAAAACGTGTCTCAATATCCCGTTCCTTCAGATCTTTGAGATCCAATGACCTCCGCCTTCTGATCTCCCCCCGTTTTAGACTCTCCAGAATGGGTGGCAGAGGGTTTAGTGTTATTGCGGCAAAACTGTGGAACACTATGCCAATCGACCTCAGATTCTGTCCCTCCGAATCCATCTTCCGGGCCAGACTCAAGCTTGGCTCTTCTCTGGACCCTGATCTACTCCGCTGTTTTCCCTCCTTGCTCCTCTCCTCTCCTTTGGAGGTTCAGGTTCTAGCGCCGGGACACCCCTTCGGGGGTAGCTGTGCGCTCTACAAACTACATAAATAAATAAATAAATAAATAAATAGCTGGGCCCAGGGAGGCCAGCACACTGGGTCCTCCAGCAGGGAGGCAAGCCCCCATGGCGGTTCCTCCTGGGCCCCAGCAGCAGCAAGCCCCCAACAAGTCCAGGAACAGCAACACACTTGGGGTCACAGCCCCTACATTCATATTACCTTCCTCCTTTGTCTGCGCTGGCACAGGGGCTTGGGGAAACCAGCCAAAACTGGTTCAGGGGGGAATTGGAGCACTCTGTTTACCAGGCTCCTCTTCTCCTTTGTCAGGTGGGGAATTGGTGATCATACACACCACAGGGGGCGGAGCCAGCATTGTACAGGGCAGGCACAATCCTATTCAGGGGACTACTCCTCCCACTACTCCAAATGCAGATGTCCTAGTCATCCTAGTGCTGACTCACCATGCCCCTCCTGGAGCCACACACACCTCCCCAGGCCCTGTCACTCAAAAGCCAGACATGCAATTTACATCAGGCAGGCTGACTCATAGCACACAGAAATGCCAACTTCTAAAAGGGGCATTTCTAAAATAGTCATAATAAATCTGCGCACACCATTGTGTAGCATTTATTATTACTATTTCAAACATACCAAACTTGACCACGCTGCTCCTCTCATATCAGGAATTAACACTGAAACACTTATCATGTAATCCCCAATGCATTCCTATGGGAGGGCAGCCCCACAGTAGTGAGAAACCAAAATGGCTGTTTGTCACTACCAGGACATGTCACACACTTAAGGTACATGTCCTATCTTTTACCTACAATGCACCCTACCGGTAGGGCTAGCTAGGGCATACCTTAGGAGTGTCTGATGTGTAGTAAAAGGGGGGTCATGGACATGGCACACACTTTAGGTGCCATGTCGCAGTGGCAGTAACACTGCGCGCACAGGCCCTGCAATGGCAGAGGCCTGAGATAAGTTTGAAAGGCTACTTTGGTGGGTGGCACAATCAGCGCTGCAAGCCCACCAGTAGCATTTAATTTGCCAGCCTTGGGTATATGAGATACTACTTTACAAGGGACTGACAGGTAAATTAAATAGGCCAAACTGGTGTAGACCAATCTTACCATATATAACACAGAGAGCACACGCACTTTACACTGAAAAGCAGTGCTAAAGTGCCCAGAGTCCTAAAACCACCAACACCATGTCAGAGAAAAGGCTAGGAGAAAGACAAAAAGTTTAGGGATGACCCTGCAAAAAGAGCCAAGTCCAACAGGCCCTAATTTTGCTTTGGGGTATCCCATCAGATTGATAACTTGGTGTGGTCTCTGGCTCTGGAATTATTGAGTCCGAAAACTCCAGACCTGAGAATTCTGGTCCTGGAGACCCCAGGTGACTCCAGGTCTCATACACTCCTGCAGGGACGATTGGTGAGAGTTTGCCTGGCCCCCGCCTGTAAAAGTCTGTGGAAAGCAATAAATGTTCCCCACAACAGGCATGTCCTACAGCCCTGCAATCCCCCACTGCACCCCGGCTGACCCTTTCCGCCTGTTCAAAGCAAGGCAATAAATATCGGTGGGTTTTTTTGCTGACATAGAGGAAACTGCCTTTTAAAGGTCCCGGTAACTCCTGGTCTGAGCAGTTATTCCTTATTTTGGGGCAAAATCATTTAATGGCTGGGCCAATCCTGTAATGCAGATTCTAGCCCCCCGGTGTTGCCACACCGAAGTGTGGCCAACTGATATTGAGGGAATTATGGTATATATTATGTAACAGCCAGTATAGGGCATTCAGTTTGAAAATCTCCACTGCCCTGACTAGTGTTGCACACATCCATAAAAGATTATCTGGAGGAAATTGAAGCACGACTTGATTATCATCCCTAAAACCTAGCAGAGTTACTCCTATTGTTACGATTAGGGCAGAATTGCCACTCCTCTTCTGTCATGCCAAATCCATACAAGATTTTCTGGTCAAGCATTTTAATATTTTCGGTACCCCATCCTCAAGTCTGTGGGGAACAGTCAAAGAGGCTATAGTTATTGGTTGCAGTGTGAATTATTGTGAAATACTACAAAGTATGTATGGGGCATAGCAGTTTCTTACATTTCCTTTTGAGGCTTTTCCCCATATGGAATCATGGTTTGGCCTTAATCTTGATAATTGGTTATGCCAATAGCGTGAGCTTAAGGTGAAAGGAATTATGAATGTACCGTGTAGATACCTAAAAGTATCAGAGCCTAGATGCTGAATACAGATGCTAAGTACAGATTGATAGAGATTTAAAGTCAAATGAAGAATTACAAATGTAAATCATATGGTTATCATGAGAGCTCAAAATTGTTGCAATTTAAGATTTGATGAATGTTTATTTGTATATAGAATAATATAAATAAGTTGTAAATAGGGTTGCTTGATAATGAGGAATTGTGGTGTATGCATTTCAGCTGAAAATAGTTCTTTCCGAAATTTACTTTTTAAAAAAATATAAACCACATATTGGGGTATTCCATTATTCTAGACATTCAAAGTAAAGGTTCATAAGTGAAATGTGGCATTCATGGCAGATGAAGTGTAGTTTGTCATCACTGGCTTCATTAGAATTTACTGACCACCCGCAAGGAGGGCCTTGCTCTGCCTTTGACACGAACAAATGAGCAATAATTGCTCTTGTGGGAAACTATGTGCAAGAAAGAGGCTGTGTATACCGGAAGGCCAGTTGCCTAGGGCTTACATGTCTATAAGCAATAAAGCTATCTTTGGAACATATAACGCCATTTTCCTTGAAAGCTGCCAGATGTACAATGGTCGCAAATGCTCTGATTTGGCGTCCGCAATAAATGCTTCTCCAAATATACTAATCCCATTTAAGGAAAGTGTAGACTACTGAATGGGAAGAGGCATGTTGTAAGCGTCCCTTTAAAGATCCAACCGGTGTGTGATGTATCAATGTTTTGTAATCATTCAAAACATTGAAAAATGGGTAACTCTTGTGTTGGAGTAGAGGTCCCATTTGCTCAACGAGAGGGGTCCCTTTGGTACTCCTTCACCTTTGTGAATGTAAATATTAAAGTCGGTTGGAGAGTAGGCAGTGGACCAGTAGACCACTGCCAACTCTTAAACTCATTTAAAAAGAAAGCAAACTCTTGTTACATTGCAATTCGTGTTCCTTGAAGGAAAATGGGCTGTTTAAAAAAAAGGTGCTTAAAAAAAGGTTCTCTGAAATGGTGGCCTTCTGACCCTAGCAGGTCCCAATTCCTGTGATGGCCACCAATAAGAGTGAGTCGCATTGCACAACCTACCTCATTACAATTCATGAGGTAAGTAGAATCACAACCCACTCTGAACTGGAATTTTACAAACCGACCTATTAATTTGTGGAATTCTTTACTGGTTGCAAAGGCACTGGTCACAAAATGTAACAGGTGAATAGTATATCTAGCCCAAAGTTTGATATATTACTTGGTTTGTGGTTCAGAGAAGACACATGCAACTTTTTGGGTGATTTTGCGGGTGTGCACTACCCTATTTGAGTCTGTTACATATGGTATCCTCCCAGGGTTCAACAGGGTTGGCCTTACATTTTTTTGAGTGCACCAGAGACCCTCACACTTTTTCTTTAGGTCTACTCACAGTGGAAAGTTTCTTGTGCAGCAGTGGACAGCTTTATCCAAGACCAGTAGTACGTCAATGACTGCCCAGGCAAACTAGCTATTGCACATTTGCTTCAGCATTGCTCAGGGAGAGAAAGCTCTAACGCCAGTCACAAAAGTCCTCATGCAACTGATGTAGCGCTTAAAAGTTTGAAAATTGTAGGGGTGCGTTATATTCACTGTTAGTCGGCACCCGCATATAACCAAATGTGTACTCAGGTATTTTGTGTGCAATGTATTACGAATTGTATAACCTATATCGATTTTAATAGAAGTGCTAGCTATGTACAAGCACATTGTAAACGTATTAGAGAAATGTATAGAGTTTAGCTTACATGAAAAGTAATGTGGTGTTAGAAATGTCTAACTTAGACTTCGTGTCTGTAGACTGTTTAGTTTGACCACACATGAAAGAAAGACGTAAATGTCAATACTGTGATTTAAACATGCTTGTGTAACCGAAGTAGTGGCCAGAATTCGCATATATCGTTGAGGCGAAAGGCCTGGTATTTTCTTATGTTGGCCAAGGGCAATAGGCCAAAAGGGATTTATCCCAGTAGAGGTTTTAGGCTGTAGTAAATTGCAACTTAAAAGATGTGAAGAATGTCTGCCTTGCATGATCTCACCCCAGGTGCAAGGACAGTTGCTCGTTAGTAGAGAAGCTCTTTGTTCACAAATTGACTTATGTAGTAAAAGCCAGACATGGGAGTGTATTGGAATGTGCCAATCGTAACTCCTAGTGCGGACGGCGTCTGGGACTCAAGGCCAAGCGATGGACGATGGAACTGGACAGCGCTCTGTGGAAAATTTCTGAAAGTCGACCCCGCAGAAGAGGAGGCGCAAAGGGCGTGTTCTGGGACTTGGGGTTCTGTATTAGGGACAGCGCCCCGAGGGTGGAGGCAGATCAGAGCAGCCCAGAGCAGAGGAAGGCTAGGCGAAGAGATAGAGGGGGCAACTTAGACCAAGCTCTCTAAGTGAGGACTTCTTAGGAAGTTTCACTCTGACACCTTTTACTCGATGAGGGTCTCAAGGGATTGCTAAGTAGGGATGTCATCTAGTACAGAGTAGGGACAGAGATGGTATGGTTCAGTGTCCCTAGTATCGACATTTGCTTGGTGGTGTTCTACCTCATGCTTTTAGAGATTGTACTTTTAGTTATTTTTAGCCGTATGCGGATTCTTCGTAGAGTAGCATTTGTGTTAGTGCCTATGTACTTGTTGTGCCTCGTATTGAGGACTTTGTATCTGCAAATCTTTATGCTGATAATAAAAACCAGAGAGCCAAGAGATTAAGTCTCGAGTCCTTGATTATGGCAAATTGCGGACAGTAATTTTGATAATTGTGTTTTTCCCTCCACGCTATTGGGCAAGTAAAAAGTTCCATCTGACCAGAGTGGGTTCCAGTAGATAATTGCGAGATACTAAAATGGGCCGGAGCAGTTGGTAGCAGAGGATGGTTTCTTTCTGATAGCGAGGGAAGATTAGATAAGGATAAGTGACCCTTGAGGCCCAGAGACGATAAGTGATGCTGAATCATCAGATGGCGAGCAGCAGACGGCAGCAGATGAGCATCGACGGCGAGTAGCAGTGCGGCAGAAAGCAGCAGTTCCAGGAGTGAGTATGAACATAATGAGTGGTTGTAGATTGCGGTATTGATTTGTTGTGTGATGTCTTGCGGAGTTGTTGTGTATGTCGTGTGATTGTGAGATCAGGCTGTGAGCGCGCGCAGCCCGGGAATTGTGGTGTAGAAGACACCTGAGATAGATTTTGTTGACCACCCAAAGGAGATCGTGAGGTACCATCGATCACCTGGACCGAGATAGGGGGAGCGAATGCCTGTGTGTATGGCAACTTAACGCTGGTCGTGGGTTGTGGTGTGCAGATCGGAGTGTTAGTAACCTATCAGAGGCGATTTGTCTGGCCGGACGGGGGCAGACGGGCGCCAAACGAGGTCAACAAGGTCGAGAGACTGTGGACGAACAGTCAGAGGCTGTGGACGGACAGCCAGAGAAGTAACTTAATTGGTTATTTCAGTGTATAAATGGGACGTGAGTAAGCGTGAAACGAGTTTGGAGAAGGGAACTGCTGCGAACGAAGGAAGGTGACGTCAGAGAGTGTCGCGCTGTGATAGGCCGGTTGGCGTGAGTCGCGCTGTTATTGGTAAATAGAGTGCGAGATTGAATTTGCTCATCATGAAGTGTCTTAGGGCTTTGCGAGAGTTGTGTAGAGGCGATAAGCATGTGGTTGTTCGTGGGGGAGAAGAAGCCCCTCCCGAGGATACCCCGGCACATTACATGGCACAGAATGTGGGGTTACATACTATAGTTTGGATCGAGAATTGGCACAAGGTTACACAAGGTGAAGGGGAATTAGCTTTCCCGAGGTATGGCTCATTTAGATTAGCGGTGCTGTACCAACTGAAGACGGTGATGGGGTCCTTAAGACCCTTGCCAAGACCAGCACAGTTCGAAGCATTACAGGCGTGGATTAGAGCAGCGCACGATAAGGAAAAGGGAAGAAGTCAGGAGAGGATGAGGAAGTCGATTAGGGCATTTCAGGATGCCAAGTGGGACGCAGCGGAGAAAAGATGGAGAGTGCAGACAATTGAGGAAGCGAAACTGTATCCCGTAATAATAGATTCGACAGGGATACGCCATGTGAAAGCACAGGAGAAGGCACAAGAGGAAGATAGTGATTCCGATGATGGGGTATTGCAAAGATTGCTAGACGAGAGACCACCCCCTTATAATCCAGATGAAGCGGATGATAGGTGGGGTGAGAGGGGAGAAACTAGAAGGGTAACAATCCAGCCTGAGACCCGAGTGGAAGGGTTGGTTTCGTTTGACACAGCGAGTTCGCAGGGTCAGTCGGAGACCAGCGGGAGGATCGAAAGAGAGATGAGGTTACCGGATGCCTTGAGGGTACCGGTCACCATTGGACCGATTGTGTCAATATACAGTCCGGAATCAGAGGCGAGAGAGAGAGGTCTGAACGAGGGACAGAAAGAACGAGGAGAGAAAGCGGGGAAAGTGAGTTGGAAGGGGCAACGGCCCGACCTCCAAGCCCTGTACAATGGAGTACACCATTAGCAGCGGTGTCAGACACATCTAGGGGCGAAGAGGACGAGAGACCGGTGAGGCCGAGGACTCTGATGGAGTCGAGATCAGATTTAAGGTCATGGGTACCGCCAAAGAAGCAAATGAGCTGGAATATGGGCCAAGCGGGGACAACTCCAGTTGGCTTTCAGAGCCATTCTGCTCCCATAGAAACACCAGAAGAGAGGAGGGAGAAGGAGCCAGAATGCGAATATGATGAGGGACGTGGAGCAAGTTGTCAGGTGTTGAAAGGAGCCTTGAAGGCAGGGATGATAGACGTAGTAAGGCTTAAGGCAGAGGCAGATGAAATTATATATGGAAGTTTACCTCTTGAGAGGATAGTATCCTACAATCCAGATGACCTGTTTTTCGTGGCGAAAGATGTGACGCGGAAAGCACGAATGGCACACGAGAAATTGAGGGGGTTGGCGAAGGAATATGGTGTGGATTTGACCAAGACTAGAGCGTTGCAAGGAAGTCATAGGATGCATTATACTGAGCGGGAGTTAGAGGAGAAGAGGGTTGTTGGACTGAGGTCACATACCAGAGAACTGGTCCTAGCCATGCGGCCATGGTTGACGCTTGATAAATGGGAAGAGAAATGGTCAAAGAAAAAGACCTCAAGGGGAGCGGAAGGAGGAACTCCGGCAGAGGGGTTGCTATTAGCGAAGACCTTTCCCCTTAGGGAAGTGGCGAATGGAGGATATGTGCATGTACCATGGAGCAGGGGGGATTTGGCATCATTTACGAATGATTTTCCCCGGCTCAGGGAGAAGCCTGCAGAGTGGTACAAGCAAGTTGAGCGTTTTGTTAAGATTTCGAAGGTGTTGTGGATAGACCTGAACACCTTATTCGATATTGTGGTTCCAGGAGATCTGTGGAACGCATGTAAAATTGCTGTTGATTGGCCGGACTATGAGCCTGATAGGAACCTGATTACAAATGGTCCGTCGTCCGTAGTAATGAGGCTGTACGATAAAGTAATTACCTGGTTGAAATCGAAGGTTTCACCCCAAGACATCGATTGGGTGAAGATAGACAGGACAGTGCAGGAGCCAAAGGAGACAGTACATGAATTTTATGAGAGACTTTTGAAGGCTTTTAAGCAGTATAGTGGCCTAGATGAGCTGGAAACGAAGGACATGGGACAGTTTGTGTCTAAGTTCGTGCTGGGTTTGAAGCCCGAGGTCAGTCTCATGATACAGCAGCATTTGATCTGTTGGCAGAATAAGCCTGTAGATGAGATCTTGCGGTACGCTAGGTACTGCACGGATGAGATTGAGTCAAAGCACAAGAAGATGAAGGATAACCTATTGCTCATTCAGATGCAAGCTGCTCAGGGACCGCCGAATGGGGGTCCAGTGGTGCGGAGACAGGGAAACTATCAGACAGGGAATCAGAATATGCAGGGTCAGGGAAGGCCGAGGCCCGTTGACCCTAGGACAGGCATAGATGTAGCGATCTTGAAAAAGACGACTGCTTGTCACCAGTGTCACCAGGTGGGACACTGGAGGCGCGAGTGCCCCTTGAACCCCTATAATCAGCCGCAGATGGAGGGAGGAATGGGTCAGGTCCCTGGGGCGGAACAGGTACAGACGGTGACTGTACCGAGAATGATGCAAGGGGGGACCGGCGTCTCGCAGGTGCAGGTTCCCCAGCCACCCAGGATGCAGAACATACAGCAGGGAGCTCGGACTTATTTGCAGATGCCCATGTTCGAAGTGGGAGAGGAGAGGGATGCAGATTTGCTGGCGCAGTTAAGTTTAGGTCAGGATGATGATTGCATACTTAGGGCCATACTAGAGGTAGATCAGAGAGGACCCTTTGTGGAAGCAGAACTCGATGGACGCCCTACTACCTTTTTGGTAGATACGGGGGCTACCAGGTCAACTATAAGATCAGCAGTAGTTCCGGGGGTAGCCCTTTCTGGGGAAAGCATACAAGTGGTTGGAGTGGCGAACAAGAGGCTAGTTAGTCCCTTGACAGAACCGATTCCAGTCAGGATAGGAAACTTTAGGGATCGACATCAGTTCGTGGTGTGCGATTCTAGTCCTGTTTGTTTGTTGGGAAGAGATTTGTTGTGTAAGCTCAATTGCACAATCTACTGTACCCCGAAAGGAGTAGAGGTACAGACAAGAGATGATGACGCGACCTTTAAGGTTGCAAATCAGCGGGTGTGCGTGGAAATGTACCCGGCTTTGACAGTGGAGGAGCTTCCACAGGATTTGAGGGAGTCTGTATCGACCGATGTGTGGGATCTAAGCGGAGAGGAGACCGGCTTAGTCAGGGGAGTGGAACCAGTGAAAATACAGGTTAAGCCGAACGCAGAATTCCCGAGAACACCTCAGTATAAACTGTCGCCTGAAACAATTGCAGGGATTAAACCTGTGATTGAGTCTATGATTAGGCAGGGAATACTGGTGGAGATCATGGGTAGTCCATGTAATTCACCCATTATGGGACTGCAGAAACCAAGTGGGAAGTTCAGGATAGTGCAAGACCTGCGGAAAATAAACGACATAGTTGTTCCATGTTGTCCAGTGGTACCGAATCCATCTGTGATACTGTTCCAGATCCCATGCGAAGCTGGATGGTTCACAGTGATTGACTTGTGTCAGGCATTCTTTTCGATTCCCCTACATGAAGAGAGTAGATTTCTTTTTGCATTTAGGCTAGAGAATCGTATATTAACATGGTGTCGTATCCCACAGGGGTATACGGAGAGCCCGTCAATTTTTAATCAGCTCTTAAAGAAGAATCTTGAAGGTCTTGTGTTGCCGAAAAACTCTGTTTTGGTGCAATACATTGACGACCTGCTTGTCGCGTCAGAGACAGAAGATGCTTGCAGGGTCGATACCATTGCGTTTTTGAATTTCCTGGGAGAGAACGGTCACAAGGTGTCTCCAAACAAGCTGCAATACTGTTTACCCGAGGTACAGTATCTGGGGCACAGAATTGAAAAGGGTAAAAGGAAGGTGTCTCCAGATCGCATTGACGCGATTCTGAGAATGCCAGTTCCCTCGACGCAGAGGGAAGTTAGAATGTTTTTGGGAATGGTGGGTTATTGCCGCCAGTGGATCCCAAACTTTTCCTTTGAAGCTAAGCCTTTACAGTGGCTGACGCGAAAGGATGTAAGTGATCCGGTACCATGGGACGATGACTGTCTGAAATCATTTCTGAGGCTGAGAGAAGCCTTATGTAGAGCTCCTGCGTTGGGAATGCCGGATTATAACAAGGCATTTGCATTATTCTGCTGCGAAAGAGAAGGTTGCGCATTAGCAGTGTTAACCCAGAATCATGGAGGTGTCCGTAGACCAGTTGCCTATTTCTCAGCTACTTTAGATCCAGTAGCTTCTGCGTTGCCCGGATGTCTCAGATCCGTTGCGGACACAGGTGTCAGCATCGAGAGATGTGAGAGCATTGTGATGGGTCATCCTCTTACTGTACATGTGCCACATTCTGTTGAACTGTTGATGACTAGGACTAAAACACAGCACCTCACAAATAATAGGCTGACTCGCTATGAGCAAGTTATTCTTGCAGCCGATAATGTGACATTGAAGAGGTGTGCTGTTTTAAATCCTGCTACATTGTTACCTGTTCCAATTATAGATGATAATGAAGATTGTGAGGACCATGATTGTCTCGACGTTACGGAACTATGCACCAAACCGAGACCTGACATTGTCGATGAACCACTCCCAGTGTCAGATGAGATTTTCTTTGTGGACGGTTCATGTTTAAGAGACAGTGTCGGTCGATTGAGAGCAGCGTTTGCTGTATGCACCATCACGGGTGTGGTTGAAGCCGCTTGTTTAGAAGGAGTACACTCCGCGCAGGTGGCTGAGCTCATTGCTCTGACTCGTGCCTGTTTGGCAGCGGAAAAGATCCGTGTAACTATTTACACAGACAGCCAGTATGGGTTTGGTGTGGTTCATGACTTCGGACAGCTATGGTCCCAGAGAGGGTTTATGACGTCTTCAGGTTCTCCCATAAGAAATGGTGATCATGTACGGAAACTGTTAAAAGCATTGCAAGGTCCTGATGAAATTGCTGTTGTTAAATGTGCTGCACACACGAAGGGAAATGATTTTGTCTCGTTGGGAAACAATTATGCTGATGAAGTAGCCCGATTTTGTGCAGAACAGGGATGCAACTTCACTGAGACCTACATTGAGGAAACTGGGGAGGAGCTGGTGTATGGTCAGATGTTAGCAATGGCAGACTCATGGGAGGAACTGAAACAGCTTCAGGAAGGGGTCTCGGATCAGGAACGTGACAGCTGGATACGAGCTGGATGTGAGAAGGGAGATGTGGATATATGGGTTTCGAATGATGGACGAGCGGTGTTGCCGGAAAGTTTGTTGAATCCCATGGCGAGGTTGATACATGGTGCTGTACATCTGGGTAGGGATGCCATGATGAGAGTGTTTCGTCAGACTTGGTACAACCCGAAGTTTCGTGCAGTGGCTGAAACTGTGTGCCAGAGGTGTGTCACTTGTCAACAGATGAATGTAGGGAAAAGAACTGCTGTGACGTTGAGCCACATAGGGAGGTCAGGGGGACCTTTCAATAGGATGCAGTTGGATTTTGTCGAAATGCCGAAGTGTAATGGGTTGAGGTACATATTAGTGATAGTATGTGTCTTTTCCAGGTGGGTGGAGGCATACCCTACACGCAGATGCGACACACTCACAGTAGCGAAACTATTATTGCGAGAACTCATTCCAAGGTACGGGTTCCCGACGTCCTTTGAATCGGACAGAGGAACTCATTTCCACAGCGAAGTTATGAAGTTGCTGTGTGCTGCTTTGAATATAGATCAGAAGTTACACTGTAGCTATAGACCAGAAGCTTCAGGGATAGTGGAGCAGGTGAATGGAACTCTGAAGGCTCGGATGGCGAAAGTGTGTTCGTCTACGTCTCTGAAATGGCCTGACGCATTACCTTTAGTCCTTATGAGCCTCCGAAGTGTGCCTGATAGAAGGACTGGGTTGTCACCCCATGAAATCCTCATGGGAAGAGCGATGCGTTTGCCTGCAATACCTGCTACTGCTCTGATAAATATCACTGATGATATGATCCTGGACTATTGTAACGGCCTTGCTGACGTGGTCCGTTCTGTGTCTCAGCAGGTGCCGACAGCAACGGTTCCAGCTGCGAGTGACCGGTGCCACGACTTGGACCCAGGCGATTGGGTCTTAGTCCGAAAGCACGTGAGGAAGAGTTGTTTGGATGCTAGGTGGCGCGGCCCTTTTCAAGTGATCCTTGTCACGAACACAGCCGTCAAGTGTGGAGGTTTACCGAACTGGGTGCATGCTTCCCATACCCGTAGAGTTCCAGCACCCTTGGAAGATACAGCCCCTCTCGAGAACCAAGATCCCAGTGAGCCGACAGAGCCTCTTGAGAGGGCCAGTCAAGCTGTAAGGGTTGCCGAAGCGGCTGATGGTGCACTGAATCGAGTTGGGGAAGAGCGTGAGAGAAGTACTGACCCAGAAACCGGCGAAGGAGCAAGAGGTGCAGTGGGTAGTACGGAATCAAGTTCGGCCGAAGAAGAGGAGGTCAGTGCACAGGGTATCGAAGGGAAGACCGGAGGTGCTACCGAAGCAGAAAGGGTTTGGACCGCAAGACAGAACCGGGTAAACCTGAGGTTGGCTCCGGACACAGACCTTGCACCAGTTTCGGAAGAGCCAGAAGAAGAATCAGGAGACGAGGAGAATCCACAAGGTGGTGTGAGAAGGTCCAAGAGAACTAGAGTGCCAAGTCGGAAGTACGCTTCACCAGAGTGGGCATATCAAGTGACTGATGCCAGGGTTACCGAGTACGGGAAGATTGAGGTCGATGACATTGGTCAACAGTGTCCCGCTCCAGAGGGTGGAAGTGTTGCTGAAAGTTCCGGGATTGGAGATCGAAGGAATTTTGACGATTCATATTCCAAGTCCGCCATTCCTGAGTGTCATTCGAGGTATGATCTTGGACAATTTAGAGTTCCCGACGTTCACAGCATTGCCAGATCCACAAGAACTGATCATCCTTAAGCTCGAAATATTGCAGGGAGTCCTGGAACTGTTGGGACCAGCGCTTATGTTAGATTGATTTGAGAAGGTTGCAAGCAGAGAAGAAGATAACCTAGATTCGAGCGGAAGAAGCACAAAATTAGGGATTTTTCCGTTATAGAACGAAGAAAAGTTAGGGAGGTTTGCCTAAGTTCGCGAAAAAGACATTAATGAGAAAGAGATTTACCCTTTCAGAGACTGTATTGGACACTGAGTATATTCCGAAGATGGCAGATCCTGCAAACCCACATCGTAGGGCTAAATTGATAATAGGCACATTGGTAGGAGTTGTGATAGTCACCATATTTGCGGTAGTGATAAGTTCGTACATGGTGGCTCACAGGCAAGAGGGGAAGGTTCAGGGAGCACCCACACCTATTACCCCAGGGCAGAGTGGTGTCAGTATTAGAGAACAGGAAATATCGAAGTTGAGGGATGATCGCAGACTCCACATGGATTTGTCGAAGGGTGATTTCAAGCTTAACGCGTATGCAAGGTTGCTGTATGAGTATGTTGATGCGATGGATGTGAAGGATTGCTATGTGTGCATGCAGTTGCCTGCTTCAGTGGATGAGGGTATCAAGTATCATCATCTCCCATTGACATATGGAATTTCTTGTAGTTTGTTGCTCAGTTTATTTTATGACCGGAGACAGTTCGAGTATTTCTTTTCAAATTTTGACACAGTACTTCCTGAGGTTCCAGCAATCAAGCATTTGAACAAATATGATTCTGATAAGAAAGAGGACAGACTCCTGAAGTATTTTAGACCGACTATGAAGTTGGATACGGCGCATGCTCACAGGAATAACCTGACATGTGCGTTATCTGAGACAGAGAAGAAATTCATAGATCAGGTAGAGGACAGATACAGAAAGTTGACCCAGACACGACACACCGGAGATAGTCCAGTAGATTGGACAGACGAGGAGAGGGCTCACAGATCCAAGGGGAGTTATGGACCAATAGCGTTAGATGAGGTACAGAGAGGGAATTTGTGTATTGGACGGCCTCAATCCGATACGGATAAGGTCGCAGTAGGACATAGCACTTGTTCTCAGACCTTCACAGTGGAAGCTTCTGCTAAGAATTTTATCCAAGGTCCAGTAGAGGTGATTCCGACAGTATATTATGTATGTGGGAAGAATGCTTATGTCAGGCTACCTGCGAATTGGTTTGGCATATGCTATTTGGCTATCATATTCCCGAAGATTTATCACACAGAGGACTTGGAGTTGTTAGAGACGAAGCGACAGTCTAGGAAACGTAGGGCTACAAACGCCGGTGCAGTGATTGGGGACATATACGGAGCAATGATACCTAGTATGGGTGTGGTGTTGAATGACGTGAAGATCAGGAGGTTGGCGACTGTGGTTGATGAGTTGTCTATGAACACGGCGAGGTCTTTGATATTGGTGGCTGGAGAGATGTTGTCGATACGGAATATGGTTATGCAGAATCGCCTTGCTTTAGACGTGTTATTAGCCAAAGAAGGCGGAGTCTGCAAATTATTGAAGGTTCAGGAATGCTGCACATATATTCCAGACAACACGAAGGAGATAGGGAAGTACATAGACAACATCACGACTATCCACAAGGAGATTATGGATTTGACGGAGGAGAATGTGTGGGAGAAGATTGGATTAGGATTTGGAAGAGTGGGAACTTGGTTTGCGAATCTGGGAAGAGGATTTCTGGGATCAGTGTTGAAGCCAATTATCATTGCTGTGGTTTGCGTGATTTGTTTGTGGGGATGCGTGAAGGCATGGAAGTGGTATCAAGGAGGCAAGGTTGAAAGGGCTCTTAGGGCAAACGAGAAAAGGATGGCGAAGCTCCAGGAGCAGCAATATGAGAGTCTTAAGAGACTGGAGGGAGTTCGACATGGCAATGTTATGACTAGCGCGGTTTAAATCAGTCCTAAAGAAGGGAAATGTAATGGTGTGATGACGGATGTCATCAAAGGGGGGAACTGATGTAGCGCTTAAAAGTTTGAAAATTGTAGGGGTGCGTTATATTCACTGTTAGTCGGCACCCGCATATAACCAAATGTGTACTCAGGTATTTTGTGTGCAATGTATTACGAATTGTATAACCTATATCGATTTTAATAGAAGTGCTAGCTATGTACAAGCACATTGTAAACGTATTAGAGAAATGTATAGAGTTTAGCTTACATGAAAAGTAATGTGGTGTTAGAAATGTCTAACTTAGACTTCGTGTCTGTAGACTGTTTAGTTTGACCACACATGAAAGAAAGACGTAAATGTCAATACTGTGATTTAAACATGCTTGTGTAACCGAAGTAGTGGCCAGAATTCGCATATATCGTTGAGGCGAAAGGCCTGGTATTTTCTTATGTTGGCCAAGGGCAATAGGCCAAAAGGGATTTATCCCAGTAGAGGTTTTAGGCTGTAGTAAATTGCAACTTAAAAGATGTGAAGAATGTCTGCCTTGCATGATCTCACCCCAGGTGCAAGGACAGTTGCTCGTTAGTAGAGAAGCTCTTTGTTCACAAATTGACTTATGTAGTAAAAGCCAGACATGGGAGTGTATTGGAATGTGCCAATCGTAACTCCTAGTGCGGACGGCGTCTGGGACTCAAGGCCAAGCGATGGACGATGGAACTGGACAGCGCTCTGTGGAAAATTTCTGAAAGTCGACCCCGCAGAAGAGGAGGCGCAAAGGGCGTGTTCTGGGACTTGGGGTTCTGTATTAGGGACAGCGCCCCGAGGGTGGAGGCAGATCAGAGCAGCCCAGAGCAGAGGAAGGCTAGGCGAAGAGATAGAGGGGGCAACTTAGACCAAGCTCTCTAAGTGAGGACTTCTTAGGAAGTTTCACTCTGACACCTTTTACTCGATGAGGGTCTCAAGGGATTGCTAAGTAGGGATGTCATCTAGTACAGAGTAGGGACAGAGATGGTATGGTTCAGTGTCCCTAGTATCGACATTTGCTTGGTGGTGTTCTACCTCATGCTTTTAGAGATTGTACTTTTAGTTATTTTTAGCCGTATGCGGATTCTTCGTAGAGTAGCATTTGTGTTAGTGCCTATGTACTTGTTGTGCCTCGTATTGAGGACTTTGTATCTGCAAATCTTTATGCTGATAATAAAAACCAGAGAGCCAAGAGATTAAGTCTCGAGTCCTTGATTATGGCAAATTGCGGACAGTAATTTTGATAATTGTGTTTTTCCCTCCACGCTATTGGGCAAGTAAAAAGTTCCATCTGACCAGAGTGGGTTCCAGTAGATAATTGCGAGATACTAAAATGGGCCGGAGCACACCTTCTTCAGAATCCCTCAATGAAAAAAGATGCTGCAGGGTCACAAACCACATGGGGCTTCACACATTTTATCACTGTTCAATTGAACAAAGACTCACCAACATCCACAGAGATGCATGTCCCCTCAAGGGCCTTTTCAAAGGTTGGTGATGGTGTCATCTGGGCCACAGAAGGCACACAGCAGAAGGACTACCAGTAACCCTCGTGGAGCACTCCACGACCACAGGGGCACCATAAAAATCGAAGCACTCCCATGCACACCACATACAGTTATTGGAACCAGTAGGCTCACACATGACATACTACAAAGATTTACATTTGGGAAACCATTAGGTAGTCTCTTTACTGAAAATCAGATAAGAAGACTTCTATCTCCATTCTACCTCATTGTACCCTTACAATTCAGCAGTTTCAAAAAACATTAATAGTCTCATACCTTTGCATGCCCCTCTTTGACCTAACGGAGCAGAGTTCTCATTTGGTGGGCAACATACAAAATCACATGGAGATGTCATGACAGGGAAAGGACTCATGGCATGGTCTCTCCACATAAAAGAATATCAGGTTGTTCAAAATGAGCAGATGAGGAGCTTGTTAACAAGCGGGCATTTTGGGGACATTCAGCCCTACTAATATCTACAAACAAGAGTTTGTGTTTTTCATGGCAGCTTATACTCCCTCAGAAAAGGCCAGACACCCACCTAAAGCACTAAATCTGCAAAATCAGTAATTCCATACTTGTAGAAATTCAACAGTCGTAAACCTGCTTATGGAACATGCAATTCTGACTCTGAATCAGTCTTGAGAATCTATGTTTGCAATGTCTTTCTTTTTAATCTCTCGCAATTTATCACCTATCATGCAAAAAGCGTTGTAAATCTGGTCTCTAAATTGGCACTAATAAGAATAAATATAGTCCTAGAGGCAAGATATTATGGACTGAAAATGGCATGATATCATCCTTGGAAACTGGTCCCTTGGTAGGTGGAGCTGGTGCAAAATACAGCTCGAAGTTTGCCACTTTATTTAAGAGATATTAAGCTTTCATAAAAAATTAATATTGACTTTGTCAAGGAGGTGGGAGAGTAGCTGTGGGGCAAGTCTACAACTCAGGGCCGTGACCATTCCATGTTTAAATGTTTAAAGTTAGATTGTGCAAACCAATAGTTCTTACTAAGTAATATAAGCTATACTAAGAGGCCTATGGCGGGCGGACCACCCTAGCGGTGCTGGGACCGGCCGCGAGTGGTGCGGTGGTCCCGCACCGGCAATAAGGATGCCACCGCCACGGTGGCGGTGGCATCCCCCATCCACATCATTGTGGAGGGCGGTGCACACAGCACCGCCCGCCACAATGCTGTGGCTGCACCTTGTGCATATGCCTGCACGACGTGGCAGGCACCGCGCAGTGCCTGCCACGATGTGCATAGAAAATGCAGTGGGGTACCCTAGGTACCCACCATGTGCAGCCCCCGAACACCCTGGGGGCCCGCAACGGGCCCCCACAGTCATGCATCGCATGCCTTTCCATGGAGGTAATGCTGCCATGGAAAGGCACTGATCCGCCTGTATGCTAATATGGATGGCGTTGTCTTCCAGACACCGCCACCATATCCAGCCCCTTTTCCGGCCGGTCGACTGGTCGACCAGCGGAAACCGGCAGTCGGTCTTTCCGTCCGCTGGGGTCCCACCCGCCATAGTAATATGGCGGGGGAAATGGGTGGCGGGCGGTGTATAATGTCGGATGGATCGCCACCACCATACGGGCGGTGGCGATCCGGCCGACATTATAATAGACCCCTAAGTCTTTAGAAGAATCTTATGCTTTTTCCAGATGAGCACATACCCCTCTCACAGCATGGGTCTCACACATATAGTCCCCCACAAATTCCTCCTTTTAAAAGGTACACATCGGATGGTCTTCCCTCCAGTGGATCCAATCTTTTTGCTTTCGAATTTCAGTGATCAGGTTAACAGCAGTGCTTAATTTGAGACGGTTGTTGCCAGTGGGGGGGGGGGGGCAACCGCACTCATTTTTGGGGACCAGCACTTATTTTCCCTGACTAGACATTTCCAGAGCCCAAGAGAGGGAAGCGACACACAAAGGGAAAAAAGGATGAATAGAAAGACAGGAAACCTGTCACAAAGGGAGAAAAGAGGAACCTTCATGGTTGAGATAAAGAGGGAAGAGGCGTCAGGTAGAGCACTAAAGAGGCCCAAGGTGACATTTAATAGTGCTGGCTGAGGGTTTCTGAGAACAACTTTGGGCACCGGAACTCATTCATTTACAGTACACACGAGTCACTGATTGACAGCGTGCATTAGATGACTGTGAGTTGAACCCTCGAAGTTGACTTTTGCTGTGTCCTGCGCATCCGAAGTTCAGATCCTGGCATGGCGGATTACACTTTTCATCCTTCATAGGTTGAGGAAGTGAGCCCAAAGAGGGGAATGGTAATACTTTTGCGTTCCTTTGCTAGAACAAAGCAAAACTACTGCAGCAAGAGCCAATATAACACAAGCTATCATTAGAACAAGGAATAGAATGGAGTGAGCATGATGCAATATCTCCCACAGACACATCGCGTATTTCTGTCAGGAAGAGCAGCTGAGTGAGCTCAAATTGAATGATCATACTTTAAATCGGCCGCCAAGGACATCTTAAGAGAGCTGTCTTTTAGCTATCATGAGGTTCGAAAGGGCTGATTAGCCGTCAAGTTGTCAGTTTAGAGAAATTGCATTCCTGCTAAAATTTCTAAATAGCTGTGCTCCGTTCCCTTTTCGTAACTATAGGCATGCCAGAGAAACACCTGGAACATTCGTGTTCATATCTATTAGTCTAGAAATGACAGGATTAATTTGCCTGGGGCTGCCTAGTGTGTACCATCAAGAAGCCTCGCGCACAATTACGTGTCTTAGCAACATTGTCAGCAGGACTAGTAAAAACAGAGTTGTCAGTTGACGCATTGTACGTGCGCGCCATGCTGGCGCCATCAGCCGGTGGTTGGGGAGAGGGACCAACGAGAGATCATACCCTGGGCATGTTTTTCAGGTTGCGCTACTGAGCAATATACTGCACATGGGGACTGGAGACAGCAGAAGGGTTGGGAGATGGAGGGGGGGGGGGGGCAGCTCTAAAGGATTAATATCGTGGGATCAGAAGATAGGATAACCAGCTGTTCCGGATTTTAGAGAGGGTCGGCAGAAAAAGGTGGGAGGTGCCTTTTTATCTTTTACAAAACAGAAATAGGTAGCAGCTGTTACAAAAAAGCTATTTAATTAAACAGGCTTACTACTAGCTTTAAAAATTGCATTGTATTTATGTTCTTACTGAATCTTCTGTTATTCTCTGCTGAGGAGCGCGGTCATAGCACACGCACAACGTGTCACTCACACCTCCCATAACAGCCCTCACCCCCCACCCACAGCTTTGCTGCAATGCTCAAGAGAGAATAGATTCATGCACTACTTGAAATCCAGGGCACAGCATAGTGCACCGGCCCACAGGGGTACCTGAACACAGGCAACCTCCTTAATGTTCTAGTCAGTCCATACATCGCGGGTTGGGGCAGGCGAGACCAGGACCTCTAGCAGGTCACACCGTGCATAACTTTTGGTCCAAGCCATCGTTCACAGACTACTCCGGGGGATAGGAAATATTGTGTATCAAAAAGAATATTCACAGATGACCCCAGGGGATAGGAAAGGTTGTGTATCAAGTGGAATTCACCTGTTTCCTTTTTTGGGACCAGACCCAGGTGTGAAAAAAAACAGATACATGCAAGGAGGAAAGATGAACGGTCTCTAAACCCTCCACACACACACCTCCTTCATAAACTTTTCTTGCACCACCTCATGCTGTTACAGCACTGACAACTGATTCTTGGGTGGAACTGGGGTAATGGGAAGGAATGCAAAACCGATCCCAAAACCCGTAATACAGCCTGTGTATCCTTACCATTTTTACAGTTGCTGAGGAGATGAGTGAGTACGTCGAAGTGAATGGAGGACCGGAGTTTGTTAGGATTAGTTGGACTGCTGCTCTTTTGGGGTTGATTGATCTCGCTGTTTCCCATGCTTTTAAAAGCACTTGATCTCTGGGTGCCCTTGAATCCCGCAGAAGGAACAGATGTCCTTACATGCTGCCCCCTTGGTGCATTCCTTCTTGTTGTACTGCCAGCAGGCCAGTTTTTTGTCCCCAGAGCTTTTGTCAAACCGAAAGGACTGAACAGATTTTGCCGATGATGGAAACATATTGAGCTCAGCATACCAAATATTAATCTCCGCCTGGTCCCACTCTGTCTCTGGACTAACTGCTTTCATCTGCCTAAACTTCACGTTGTATTGCAGCCAAACAGAACCTTGGAACTCAGAGACTGCCACATGTATCAGGGACATGTAACCAAATAATTGTGGGGCCAATGGTGGGTTTATCAATAAGAATTGCTACATAGATGGAGAACCCTGTACCCCAGTTCCTGAGGGACCGCTCCACTAACATTTTTTTCAGCTTCTGCTCACTCTCCTTCCCTGACATGGCCTTGTTTGGGACCACCCACACATTATTTAAGTCAAATACTTTAACAAATTCACCTTTGTGAATCATTTCCTTTGTCTCTATAGGCATGTGCCATGCAATTGCTGAAGGAGGGGTCAGAACCAGAGAAGTGGACCTAAAGATCATGGGGGTCACCTTGGGTGGAGACTGCACTTTACCTGCCCCCAATGTCACTGGGCCCAAACTTGTGCTGCCACTCCCCTTGTGCTACTGTCGCTACTGCTGGTCCCGCTGATTGCTTTGGACCCACTCCCCCCAACTGTGAGGCTGTGCACACAGGGGAGGCTACCAGCACCCCCCCCCCCACCATTGCGGGGGCCTGCAGGGAAGAGGTGCCCCCCACCGGTTGTGCCACTGCTGGTGATACCCCTACCTGTGGTGAACCCACACTAGCTGCTGTCTGGGCAATCTGCACTATGCTCTGCCCCATATGCCCAATCTTGTATTGGGTGCTGGACCCCAGTTGCCTGGTCCGTGCTGCGGGAGACAGTTTGTTGTGCGGTTACTTGTCTTGCTGCCCATCCCTACAGCACGCTGGGACCTTTTTCTGCTGCTTAGGCCTGTCTGGCTGCTGCTCTTTCTCTGGCCCACCTGCCAACTCCTGAAGGCCCCAATCCATGCATGATACTTTGCTGCGTTTCATGGCTCACCGACGGCACAGAAATCCTCCTGCATTGCTGAATTCCCGGTGGATGAACGTGCCCTCTTTGGCACCATTTTTTCACTACCTAGTATTGAAGATATCGAGGGATAGGTACCTGTCCCCTCCAATGTTAGGCAAAGCAGAGGAAACCACATGTTAACCACACCTCATTGATACAAACCACTTATTCTTGTTATGTCTGCCACAGATTTTTTGAATGCTAAATAAAGCATTGCTGTGGTAACATACTGGAGACGGAACCTTTTACCATGGTTATTTTCCATCACCTGGCTAACAGGAGCTGACAATGAAGCACCCCAGCCTATAGCACTCTGGGCCCATTAGGGGGATCTCTGAAGGATTGAACATTGCTTCTCAGCTACCGCTCCTGGTCCAATCAATTCCATTGGACCTCTTAACGATCACACTTCCCAGAGACTCACCCACTTTGAACTGCACGTCGCTGCCTCATACATACGCTCTAACACCACTGAGTAAAGTTTGTGCTATATAACAAAGCATAAATACATGCTGTGGGAGATTCAGTTTGAGCGTACTGGCCCTTTAATGCTTGTGGATTCGCGTTATGCTGCACCGGCTCTGAGGCTCAACCCTGCCTTCCCTGTTCCTCGTACAGTACTGTGGGCTTAAGTCCCATCCCCAGCATCCAAAACCCCGCCTGCTGCCTCCTTTAACGGCGGGCATTGATATCGTCACCGCCGCGACAGCTGTTCTACCACTGTCTGGACTTGATCCCCGCTTAATGATGAGCTTGCCACCAATGTTGGGGCTTGAACCTTTGCCTTAAAGGGACCTGTGCCACTGAATGCTGAAGACTTTGCATCTATGTTACAGCTCCAGGTTATGAGTGGCCATGACTCACCACCGAGCCCATGCAGGCCCCTCGTGGCCTTCAAAACTTCACGGTGGGGCCGATGTCTAATGCGCAGCTACCGTGCTGATGGCTCTCCCCCTAAGCAGCATTGTGGCGTGCACGTTTTACGCAAAAAACTCCCCCTTAACCTCACCTACGTCCCGGTACTTCAGCGCACCATGCTACTTGCAGGTCGAACTGCATGCTATGGGCCACCACGGAGACTCCCCCACTCCCAAGCTTATGTTAAACCAGGGCATTCGTGCCACTAACAGCATGCCATGCACCACATGCACAAATGCTGCGCACCCTGCACCAACCCCTGGAAATGAGTGTCCAGCTGGATCTCACACACAACTTTACCAACCAGTTAACTGATGAAGACTATATATACATAACGCTGCCACATAATGCAACAGCCTCAGGCTATGCACTTTGGCTCCTTCCCTCCTCCTGAAAGCTAGATCGCTACCCCACACCCCACCTGACTCTGGTTCCAGGCGGTCGATGACGGATTGATGTTGGCTCCGCTTCCAGGCAGGATCTGAAGGAACAAAGAGGCCACAGTCCCTGGTGCTCTGCCTTAAATGGCTCCCTCAGGTTCTCCCTGCACATCCAGATGATGTCACGGTCCACTTCTTCATACCTGCACTTCCTGTGCCACTAGGCAGGGGAAGCGCCTTTTCATTCTGTGCGCTCAGTTGAAGTAAAGTTGTAGCCCTTCTTCTATTTTTGTGAAATGTCCCAGGTGTTGGCTTTAAAATTCTGGTCACCCTATCAGAGATAGGCTTTCTTTTTGCCTTTTTCCACGTGGACCTTGATGGCTGCTAGTCAGGGCTTTCAGTATTCAGTATTGAAGTAGAGAGTTAAGTTCGTGAAATAACAAGTATAAGACAGATGCCACCAGTGGGAGATACTGTGGCTGAGCACACTTACTGTATTGAGGCAGGGCTCCTGAGGCAGGGATCATGAGGGACCAGGCCAGTGGAGGCCATGTGAACCTGCAGGTACATGCAGCATAGTTTTGAGGAAGGAGAAGAGGGTAATAGGACAGAGCACTTTTTTATTTTTTTATTTTATTCATTGATTTTGCAGCTGACAACAGTTTACAGCGAATGACAGAGCAATCTGCAGCCATGACGAAGAGCACACGTGATTGCGGGTAAGTTAAATGTCTACATGACCAGTGAGCAAAGGTGCACAGCGAGTTGAGTATTACAAAGATTCAAGCATCATATAGCAGTCCACTTTCAGAAATGACAACAAGTAGTAAGCAGTAATAACACAGCAAGCATACACAGCGTGTGCTTAAAGCAAAATCTTGTTGTGATATGTTCATGGCAACTTGGGAGTGGTGTGTTTGTGATCATATAATATCCTCTCTAACCATCTTGTAGCAGTGTTGGGACAGTGGGGGCTGGCACCCTCAGCAGAAGAAGGGTATGTCCTCGTATCTTGCGATGATTCAGGGGGTGCCCTCTGTGTGTGTGTGCGTTAGCCCATGTCACAAATGGTTCCCATATGTCTTTGGGTCTTGACGCCATGGGCATGAGATCCCAAAATGCCGAGAGCATTTCCTGACAGTATGTAATATCGTGGATCAAAGCGTCTATAGTGGGAGCCCTGTGTGTGCCCCAGTCCATCGCAATGCGGTGTATGACCAGGAGGAGCATCATGGCCGATGGCTTGTGCCCGGGGGAGCTTCCACCACATACCCTAGTAAGGCTATCAGTGGGGAGCAGTCTAACCTGCTCCCTACCGCAAGTATAGTGTCAAATACTGCGCTCCAGAAGTGCGAGATATGTGGGCAGGACCACGCAATGTGGAGGAAGGATGTTTTGGGCATTGGCGCATCTCCAACATTTGGCATCAGGTCTGTGGAGATACTTAAAGTGAATGAGTCTGAAATTGTAATTAGGGGAGAGGTATTGGAACTGTGCGCAGCAGAAGGCCCATTGATCCGCTGTGGGTGGTGGGTCTAGATCAGCACTCTATTGCTCCAGAGCCACAGGAGTGACAATCAGAGATGTTTTTTGCGTGGCGTTGTAAATGGGTGTAATCGGTTTCTTAGACAACGGGTTCACCAGAATATTTTCCAGCGCAGTTACTGTCGGTGGTGCCAAGGGGAAGGAAGTGTGGGCTTGTCTACAATTGGCTCTAAGCTGGTAATAGAGAAAGAGTTCCAGCGCGGGTATCTGGGCATCGTCAAGGCCCAGCGGCCTAGCCAGAAACCCCCCCAGCCCCCGGGTAGAGGTCGTCAAAAGTGGCAAGCCCCATCCGGCGTGCTCGTTGGATAGAGCCAGTATCATGCATTGGGGGAACCTCGGGTGGTGTGCCAGTGGCATTGGCGGTGCAAACAGTGAGGGGGCTCCGGCGCGCCCTCTAAGACCCTCCCATGCCCATTGCAAGGCTTCCACCGTATTTATCTCTTCGTTTGGTCTTTTGTAGGTGTAGCAAACGGCAGCTGGTAGAGGGGCTGGCGAGGCAACATCTTTCTCGACCGCAACATAGGGCTGGAAAGGAATAGGGAGGGCCCAGTAATGGAGTTATTGGGCCTGTGCACATCCCAGTTGATGCGTGATTGTTTCCTCGCCCAAATGTGTTTCACCAGAAGGGAGCGTAGCTGCTTAAAAAAGGCTTGTGTGAGAGGAAGCAGAATGTTAACAAAGAGATATAGAAATTTGGGCAGAATGATCATCTTAGCAATGGCTATTCTGCCAGCCAGCGAGAGTGGTAATTTGGCCCCAAAGGTCTATTTTACTCTCCAACCAGGTGATTAGCCGGCCGTAGTTCATTCGCCAGATCTCCTGCATCTCTCTACTGAGCCAGATCCCTATGTATTTAACCAACCCTTCAGCCCAGGTCAAAGGGAAGTCCATGCCTAGAGTAATTGGGGCCGATGTCAGGGGTAACAACGTTGACTTAGACCAGTTTACCTGTATGCCAGACATGCCTCCGAACAGGAGAATCTCCCTCAGCACAGGATTAAGGTTTAGTTCCCGCTCGCGTATGTATAACGTGATGTCGTTGGCGTACATTGAAATAATTAGCCCTCTGTCCAAGAGGCCCAGACCCCTGGCTGTGTGATGTTGGTGAATCCTAACGGCGAGAGGCTCCATCGCTTTTGCGAATAAGAGGGCGATAAGGGGCACCCCTGTCTGGTACCGTATATGAGTGGGATACCAGGCCATTGACCCTGAGTCTGGCAGTAGGGAGGGTGTAAAGCAGTTGTTTCCGTTTCAGGAAATTGGCACTAATGCCTATTCTGGACAATATTGCAAAAAGATATGGCTATTCGAAGGAATTAAACACCTTTGTTGCGTCCAAGAAGGACAAGAGTGCCAGTAACTTCGGATGCGGTTGGTGGAGGATGGAAAAGAAAGTTCGGAAGTTATGCGTGGTGGATCTCCCCGGGATAAAGCTGGATTGATCTGGCCTGGCATTAATCAGGAGTAAGGGCTGCAGTCTGTTAGCAAGTAACTTAGCTAGTATTTTGGCATCTATATTAATGAGGGAGAGCGGGCGGTAGGAGTCACACTTATTAGCTGGTTTATCTGGTTTTAAAATTGTAATGATATCGGCTTTTCGCATTGTTGGCGGAAGGTGGCCTTTTTCAAGTGATTCCTGATAAACAGCTAGTAGATAAGGGGCGAACACCTCCGCGTACATCTTGTAGAAGGAGGCCGACAGTCCATCCAGACCAGACTTTTAATAACCTGCGTAATGTCTTCCACTGTAAAGGGCATATCCAGGTATTTACGGTGAGCGTTGCTCAGCCACAACAGGTCAAAAGATTCTAGGTACATCTGCAGCTCAGGGTGCGGGCTGCTCTGTGTGGCAGTGTAGAGGGATGCACAAAAGTCCTTCATTCTTCCCAGCGAGTTGGCCTGTCCGTGAACTGGGCCAGAGTTATCGTCAAGGAGTTCAGTGACATAAGAGGAAGTGCGAGATTACCTGAGTGTGAGAGCCAGGGCTCTACCAGGACGATCTCCCTCCCCGTACCTGCGGACCAGGTAATTCTTCTCCAAGAACTGTGTTTCAAGAACAGCCTCAGTGTCATATTCGGAGATTTCAGTGCGTATAGTCGCCAAGTGCATGGGCAGTTCATTCTGAAAGTACAGGATTTCCGCCTGGCGTATCTCCCTCTCTATCTTTTCCAGGGTGGTCCTGATTGACTTTGATACTCCGGATTGTTTAGCAATGCAGGCCCGTCTTATATGGGCCTTAAAGGCCTCCCATAATGTTGAGGGGTATTCTACTGATTTTTTGTTAGTGACAAAATATTGCAAGATCGCTGATTGTATCTCTTCTCTGAATGCTGCACCATTTAACGCATGCGGCGGGAGACGCCAACTGAAAGCCCTTGGTTTAGTCATCGGAATAGTCCAGCAAAGCAGGGACAAGGAGAGAGTGTGTGGCATGTGCTTGATGGCCATAGACCAAGACACAACTAGGCCTGGGTGGTAAATTCTGTTCCGCTTGCGGAATTTGGGTAATTTCGTGTTCCACGGAGAATGCGGAATTGCCTTAAATTCTGCGTTTTGCGGCTTCGCGGTATTTTTTGATTGTTTGCGTTCTCAAAATGCGTGTTCATGAGATATTTCCCCCCGAACATGCATACCGCGATCGCGAACAGGAAAAAAGCATCGCGAACAAGCAATTCTGCGCGTTTGAGGAATTTCTGCGTGTTCGCAGAGATTTTTACTGTTTCGCGGAGTTTTGCGTAGCGCGACTACGCAAATTCCGCCCACCCCTAAACACAACATCCATGGAGACCAACCAAAAGTCTAGGCGAGACCACGCATTGCAGCACGCGGATATGCAAGTGCCCTCTCTGAGCTCCGGCAGCCAGGCACGCCAGATATCTGTCAGCCTGTATTCTTGAGAAATGGTAGCGAAAACCTCAGTAGCCTTGGGATGTAATGGTCGGGAGGCTCCCACCCGGTCCAGAGAGCTCAGCATAATAGCATTGAAGTCCCCTCATATCACCGTCACAGCGCCCAGCAGTGTGATTTTAGACCAGATAGATTCAAGGAAGGTAAGGTCGTCAGTGTTAGGGCCATATACTGCAGCCAGTGTCAATGGAGTTGAGTGTAGAGTGCCTCTCAATAGGACATAACGGCCCTCAGGGTCAACAGCCGAGTTGATAGTGACCCAGCCCACATTGCGCCTGATCAGGATTGCCGTGCCTCTCACGTAGTTAGAAATCGCTGCTTAGAATGCTTCCCCCCAGTACCTGTTGTGTAGCTTAGGGTCAGTGCCAACGCGAAGGTGCTTTTCTTGCAGGAAGCAAATATCAATCTTGTGCCTAATTAGATAGGCATGAACTAATCTCGCCCTCCTGTGATTGTTTAGACTACATATGTTCCACGTTAGAAATTGAATTGCTGTCATCGTGTGTGATTAGTAGTTCTACTTGCGTGCTTGAATTATTGGCTCCAATAGGTGAGTGCCTCTCTTCAGAAAATAAGACATTGCTGTCAAATTGTGCACTCTGTCGCTTCGCATGCATACTGGAATGAATGCAATAAACTGCTTGCTTACAGTGATCCCCCTCCCATCTCCAACCGCCCTACCCCACTCCCTACAGTGAACCCTCTCCCATCCCCAACTGCCCTACCCCACCCCCCCACCCACACCAACCCCCAATTAGGTTGTGTTTGCCCTACCCAACCCCACCCAAACAACCCAAGAAAAAGAGAAACCTATAGAGCCAATGGAGATCTCCCTTTGGGGCATGGATCGCCGGCGAACTGCCCTGCATGCATGGCAGGGAGCCAATCTGTACAGTAACACGGGGTAACAGAACAAGCAGATATAGTGAGTTCCAGCAAGGACGGTCATGAAAAATGTGGCACATGGGATGCGCTCAGTAGCCGTCTTGTGATTAGTCATTGTCACTCAGTCTGTTCTCTGCCTCGGTGCGCGGGGGCGAGTCGGAAGGTTGTCTCATAGAGCAGACGTGCTTGGCAAACTTGTGGGCAGATTTTGCATCCGTGAAAAAATGGGACTGTCCTTCGTACAAAATTCTCAGTTGTGCCGGGTAGAGCATTACGTACGGACTTCGGCGCTTTGCAGAAGGTATTTTGTGGGGAGGAACTCCAATCGTGCAGTCTGTACTAAGGGGGTGAATTTCAGGAAGATGGAAATATTGTTACCTTGATGGTTAATGGGGTTGTGATCTCTGGCAGCTTTTAGTATAGAGTGATTATTTTCTCTTTATTGTGGGCACAGAATCATGACTCTTCACTTCTGAACCTGGGCTTAAGCCAAATTTTGACATGAAGGAACACAAGCTCCCTCAAGCTTAATGAGGATAAGACAGAGGTCATGAGCTTTTGTAAGAACTCCTCTCTGTGGGGTTCTAGACGCTGGCTGGAGTCTCTTGGGACCCTGTCCACCCTGTCTCCTCTGGTGAAAAATCTGGGCGTTTTCTTGGATAATAAACTCTCCTTGAAATCACAAAAGGCTTGAGTCACTGCAACTTGCTTTGTAGTTCTTAGATGTCTGAAAAAGATTTGTTGGATGATCTCTTTAGCAGCGCAAAGAAGGGTCATCCAGGCCCTAATAATATTCACACTGGACTGAAGTAATGTGCTGTACCTAGGCGCTGACACAACCCTGGCTCAGCGCCTTCAGGTGATGCAAAATGTTGCAGCTAGGTTGCTCTTCTGCTTATCAAAATCAGCCTCAGCCTCCCATCTGCTTCAGGAATTGCGTTGGCTGAGGATCATCAAGCACATTAAGTTTAAAGCATTGTGCTTTATGTTCATCAAAGGCTTGGCCTTTAAGTGGTTGCAATCCTTCCTTTTGGGAAGGACACAAAAGATACAACTGGGGGATGAAACATCTGAGGTGGGGACCTTGGAATGTGGGGTGCCACAGGGCTCTGCCCTGTCCCCACTCCTATTTAATCTCTACCTACAACCTCTGATTGCATCTCTGGCCAGTAGGGGCTGTAGAGTCTTTAACTATGCGGATGACACGCAGCTGTTGCTGAGTGTCGACAATACAAGGAACGCACAACTCAACGCCCAGAACATCTTGAGGTACACTGTACAATGGATGACTGAAAATCTGCTGAAGATTAATCCAAATAAGACCGAGGTATTGGTGATTCCATCCACCGCCTCACCTTAGAGTGACCTCTACTGGCCAGCGGAGTTAGGCCCCGCCCCAAAATCAAGTACGAATGTAAAGAGCGTGGGGATCAAACTGGATTGTGACCTTTCAATGTCCAGTCAAATTTCCTCCGTGGTGGGAAGCTGTACAAATATCATTCGGCAGCTGCGGAAGCTAACCCCTGTCCTCTCCCAATCAATGATGCGCTCAATCGTAGCAGCAACTGTCATTTCAAGGATAGACTATGGAAACGCTCTATATCTCGGCCTACCTAAAACTCTGACTAACAGACTACAGGTCGTGATGAATGACGCTGCACGACTTATTTTTAGACTCCCAAGGAGAACCAAGGCCTCCCCCCTGCTACATAGCCTGCACTGGCTCCCCATTAAAGAGCGAGTGGAATTTAAGAACTTATGCACGGCTCATAAGGCAATTTACGGTCAGGCACCAGCCTACATTGCAGATCGTTTGGAGGTGTACAGCCCAGTGAGAACACTTAGATCCTCAGATTCTCAGCTATTGGTCTGCCCTCGTTACAAATTATTAACTAAGGGAGGTAGAGCCTTCTCTGTGTTAGTTCCTCAGCTATTGAGCACGCTGCCTGAGGTGCTGCGCAAGGAAGGGAACCTCCTGCGGTTTAGAAGGATGCTAAAAACATTGTTGTTTAAAAGAATCCTGTGTGTAATTTAGACCAGAGAGTGCCTTTCAACCTGTGTTGCCTAGTTTATTGTTGTTACCATCGATTTCCGAGCGCCTAGAGACCTGCAGGTGATTGGGCGCGATATAAATCCAATATAACAATAACAATAACAATAACAATGTTTAAAGCCAAACATGGCTTTGGCCCTCGATGCATTCAGAAACTGGTGGCTCCCTATCAGCTGACTCTCTCCAAGATCTTCAAATTGACCACTGTTCTCTGTATTGAGGTTTCATTTACCCAGCATGAAAGGCCGCTGCTTTGCATATCTGGGCCCTCAACTAAGGAACTCTGTCCCCTCAGCTTTAAGAAATTGAAATTCACTCCTAAGCTTTCATAAGGGTCTGAAAACCTGATTATTTTAGCATATTACATCTGGCTGTGCGCATTATCCTGGGCCGGGAAACCCTCTGCGGTAGCTGCGTGCATTACAAATTCCAGAATAAGCATCCACGCTGTGGTATTTTTCAATGTTTGAAGTTTGTTTAAGGACCTTTTTTGCAAGTTTTGATAAAGGCCCTTTTAATAATCTCGTCTAGATAGGGCTAGGAAAGTGCCAAATGTCTTCAATAAGTCAATGAGAATGTAATGAGAAAGTTTCTTTATTATCCTCAGAATATAGAAAGCAGATGATGTGACCGCATTAACTTGGTTTTTGAAGGCTAGCTTCTCCCCTAACATAACACCTAGGTTTTATACCTTCTTAACAATCGTAGGGAGGGTCCCTAGATCTTGGGGCCACCATGAAGGACACCAGAGGGAAATATTGTTGTCAAATAAGTTATTAGTGACAGTGTTCATGCAGTAGTGTAATTGTTGCTAGTGCACAAAACGACAATCTGGGTATTGTCAGCATAGGATACTAAAAAAAAGCCTGAAAGATTTGATCAAGCTGGTCAGAGGTATAACATAAATGTTAAACAGAGTAGGGCTCAGCGATGAGCCCTGAGGGATGCCACAGGGCAAGGAGAAAGGCTTGGATGTAAACTCCGTAAGAGCAACTCATTGAAAACAATCAGCAAGGAAGGAATGAAGCAAGGCCAAGGCAACACCTTTGATCCAAATGCTCTGGAGATGACCAATCAAAAAATCGTGATGGATCTTGTCAAATGCTGAAGACAAATCAAGTAGGACAAGGGCTGCTCTGCCACCCTTATTTTTACGATGTCACAATTTCCTCAGTGTCCACAATTAGCGCCTTTTCAGTGCTGTGGCCACTTCTATATCCAAATTGTGTGACATCTAAAAGATGGTTGTTTTCAATGGAGGCCAGCTGTTGGCTCATGGCCTTCTCTTCCACCTTAGCTGTAAAAGCAAGCCAAGAGATTGGACAATAGCTATAGGGGTCTCAAGCATTAAGTATTAATGAAAGGACTGAGGTTTTTTCCAGCGAAGTAAAAGACAAGGGTTTCAACTGTGGGCTATAAAGGTAGTCAGAGCCAAGGAAAGAAGGTGGCAAAAAACATCAGAGCAGCAAAACGGATACCAAAATTGAGGAGGAACAAATAGTGGTACCATTTGATTATGACATACTGATAATTAAATTGTATCACCATTTTGAATCGTGCCAAAGAAGGAAGAAAGAAAGTTTGCTGATTTATTACCTTTTATGGCCAAAAGGACTGTCTATTAAGGATTTCATTTGATAAGAGAAAAAAATCTCTGTTCATGATGTAAATGTGAATGACATGATTTAAGTTGTGAAGCCGTGTGGACATGAGGCAGTATAAGGAAATGCCTCTTTTTGCATGATCACACCCAATCTTAACTGATGCTGTTGCTTTTTTGACTCTGGACTCTGGGACCCTCTATCCAGCCCCCAAGAAATGTGCTCTGACCCCTAAAAACTTGTTGAGTTGCTTCTTTGTCCCATTTGGCACATTTTAACTTACCTATGTTTCCACAGTATATGGTACCCAGCATACATAGGGCCTGTAAGTTAAATATCACTACTGGTCTGCAGCACATATTGTGCCACCACTAGAGTGGCAACACAAAGCAAGTCTGCAGGACTGCCCTTGCAATGTGAGTGTTCAGTTTTAAGACTGCAAATTGGGCTTGGCAAAATAAACCTTTTTGCCAGGTCTAAACCTTCCATTTTAGGTCGAGCCTAGACAGCGCATGCGCTGTCGCAAGACCTAAAGTAAACAGTATAGCGAGAGAAATACTGCCTGCTGCTTGTGATTGGGTCTGTCCAGCCTGCCTCTCTTTTTCTGGCTCCTAATTGGCTGGCGGTCCGAGACGTCACTTCATTTTCAGCGCAGGCAGCACCGACCAACTACAGTTTATTTGCGCTGTCGGGCTGTATGTGTTTTGTGTAGGGACTACTTTGGTTTTTTTTTATCGCCATGGCTCCCACTTCACAGGCCGCCATGCGCATATATGTTTATTAGTCCTCTGCACCGGACTGCTCCCCTGCACTTCACCTCCCCTGCATGCAGCTGCATGTGGTTCCCCCTCTGAGGGGCAAACCAGTGATCGGGGTAGGAGTGTTACAGGGGAAGCCCCGGGTCTAGCGCAGGGACGCTGTGCCGGCTTCCAGCTCCGTGAACAGATGCGTTGTTCTCCCCAAGCCCCCTGCACAGACGACTCCATCTGGGGGAGATACAACCAAGTGTTACACCCAGGATTGTCGCCTCTAAGTGCTTTCTGCCACCTACCACCTTTGCCTGTTTTTGGAGGGCATCGTCAGAAAACGGATTGCCTTTTCTGACAACGCTGTAAACATGATGTCTCCACTATATGGGATACACAACTTGCCCCTCGCATTACAGCATTTCCTCCGAGGTCTGCCCTCTCACGTCCACGCACCCTCGCGCACCGCCGTCTGTTTATTGCTTCTTCGAATTAAAACCCTCGATGGCCGGGCGGCTGCTTGTGTGAAGTAAATGTTGAGCTGTTATTTTTACCAAGCCGAACAGTTGACATTCCTGCAGACATTTCCTATCCCTGCTTCGAGCCAGCCCCCGCAGCAGCAGCATTTTCCAAATCCCTGCACTTAACTGGTTGCAGGCTGATGAATGGAAAATGTTGTCGTTTATGAATTAAGCCGCCATTCCTGCAGTCAATTATCCTGTTATTCGCCCCCCTCCACCCCTGCCCCACATATATACATTTCCAAAAACATAATGCAACCTAGTCTAGGCCTGAATCTCGGCATCATTTTTAGCTTTAAATCTTAGGGCGCCTTTGCCTCTGGAGTCAAACGGTGACTTGCTTTCTTGGTCGAGAACCCCAAGTTGGCAATATAGGCAGGGCCACTGGGATTATGCAACCGTAGCAATGTCCCCATAGTGCTGGATTTTACGCATTTGCCGCATAAACTCCACCATCTGATGCACAATATGGCTGGGTTCCTTCCAGACCAACAGAAAAAAATCATCTTATGCTGACGATACTGAGATTATTTTCTCTTTATTGTGGGCAGAGAATCATGACTCTTCATTTCTGAACCTGGGCTTAAGCCTAATTTTGACATGGAGGAACACAAACTCCAACAAGCTTAATGAGGATAAGACAGAGGTCATGAGCTTGGGTAAGAACTCCTCTCTGTGGAGTTCTAGACACTAGCTGGAGTCTCTTGGGACCCTGTCCACCCTGTCTCCTCTGGTGAAAAATCTGGGCATTTTCATGGATAATAAACTCTCCTTGAAATCACAAGAGGCTTGAGTCACTGCTACTTCCTTTGCAGTTCTTAGATGTCTGAAAAAGATTTGTTGCCTGATCTCTTTAGCAGCACAAAGAAGGGTCACCCAGGCCCTAATAATATTCACACTGGACTTTAGTAACGTGCTGTACCTAGGCGCTGACACAACCCTGGCTCAGCGCCTTCAGGGTGATGCAAAATGTTGCAGCTAGGTTGCTCTTCTGCTTATCAAAATCAGCCTCAGCCTCAGCCTCCCATCTGCTTCAGGAATTGCGTTGGCTGAGGATCATCAAGCACATTGAGTTTAAAGCATTGTGCTTTATGTTTAAAGCCAAACATGGCTTTGGCCCTCGATGTATTCAGAAACTAGTGGCTCCCTATCAGCTGACTCTCTCCCTAAGATCTTCACATTAACCACTGTTCTCTGTATTGAGGTTTCATTTCCCCAGCATGAAAGGCCGCTCCTTTGCATATCTGGGCCCTCAACTAAGGAACTCTGTCCCCTCAGCTTTAAGAAATTGAAATTCACTCCTAAGCTTTCTTAAGGGTCTGAAAACCTGATTATTTTAGCATATTACATCTGGCTGTGCGCATTATCCTGGTCCGGGAAACCCTCTGTGGTAGCTGCGCGCATTACAAATTCCATAATAAGCATCCACGCTGTGGTATTTTTCAATGTTTGAAGTTTGTTTAAGGACCTTTTTTGCTAATTTTAATAAAGGCCATTTTAATAATCTCGTCTAGATAGGACTAGGAAAGGGCCAAATGTCTTCAATAAGTCAATGAAAATGTAATGAGAAAGTTTCTTTATTATCCTCAGAATATAGAAAGCAGATGATGTGGCCGCATTAACTTGATATTTGAAGGCTAGCTTCTCCCCTAACATAACACCTAGGTTTTATACCTTCTTAACAATCGTAGAGAGGGTCCCTAGATCTTGGGGCCACCATGAAGGACACCAGAGGGAAATATTGTTGTCAAATAAGTTATTAGTGACAGTGTTAATGCAGTAGTGGAATTGTTGCTAGTGCGCAAAACGACAATCTGGGTTTTGTCAGCATAGGCTACTAAAAAAAAGCCTGAAAGATTTGATCAAGCTGGTCAGAGGTATAACATAAATGTTAAACAGGGTAGGGCTCAGCGATGAGCCCTGAGGGATGCCACACGGCAAGGAGAAAGGCTTGGATGTAAACTCCGTAAGAGCAACTCATTGAAAACAATCAGCAAGGACGGAATGAAGCAAGGCCAAGGCAACACCTTTGATCCAAATGCTCTGGAGATGGCCAATCAAAAAATCTTGATGGATCTTGTCAAATGCTGAAGACAAATCAAGTAGGACAAGGGCTGCTCTGCCACCCTTACTTTTACGATGTCACAATTTCCTCAGTGTCCACAATTAGCACCTTTTCAGTGCTGTGGCCACTTCTATATCCAAATTGTGTGACATCTAAAAGATGGTTGTTTTCAATGGAGGCCAGCTGTTGGCTCATGGCCTTCTCTTCCACCTTAGCTGTAAAAGCAAGCCAAAAGATTGGACAATAGCTATAGGGGTCTCAAGCATTAAGGTTATATTTTTTTATTAATGGAAGGACTGAGGTTTTTTCCAGTGAAGTAAAAGACAAGGGTTTCAACTGTGGGCTATAAAGGTAGTCAGAGCCAAGGAAAGAAGGTGGCAAAAAACATGAGAGCAGCAAAACGGATACCAAAATTGAGGAGGAACAAATAGTGGTACCATTTGATTATGGCATACTGATAATTAAATTGTATCACCATTTTGAATCGTGCCAAAGAAGGAAGAAAGAAAGTTTGCTGATTTATTACCTTTTATGGCCAAAAGGACTTTCTATTAAGGATTTCATTTGATAAGAGAAAAAATCTCTGTTCATGATGTAAATGTGAATGACATGATTTAAGTTGTGAAGCAGTGTGGACATGAGGCAGTATAAGGAAATGCCTCTTTTTGCATGATCACACCCAATCTTAACTGATGCTGTTGCTTTTTTGACTCTGGACTCTGGGACCCTCTATCCAGTCCCCAAGAAATGTGCTCTGACCCCTAAAAACGTGTTGAATTGCTTCTTTGTCCCATTTGGCACATTTTAACTTACCTATGTTTCCACAGTATATGGTACCCAGCATACATGTAAGTTAAATATCACGACTGGTCTGCGGCACATATTGTGCCACCACTAGAGTGACAACACAAAGCAAGTCTGCAGGACTGCCCCTGCAATGTGAGTGTTCAGTTTTAAGACTGCAAATTGGGCTTGGCAAAATAAACCTTTTTGCCAGGTCGAAACCTTCCTTTTTAGGTCGAACCTAGACAGCGCATTCGCTGTCGCAAGACCTAAAGTAAACAGTATAGCGAGAGAAATACCGCCTGCTGCTTGCGATTGGGTCTGCCCGGCCTGCCTCTCTTTTTCTGGCTCCTAATTGGCTGGCGGTCCGAGACGTCACTTCCTTTTAATCGCAGGCAGCACCGACCAACTACAGTTTATTTGTGCTGTATGTGTTTTGTGTAGTGATATGGGCAGGGACTACCGAATTTCCCCCTCCCCCCCCGGAACCTAAACACATTTAAAATGAGGAACATGAGAGGTAATGACTTTTGGTGGCGGGGGTCGAGCAACCCCCGGCCGTATTTATTAAAATATGAAAACAAATCAAAAATTAAGAGATAAACATTATTTACATTTTATACGCAGAAACATAACACGACATTTGATTACAATTAATATGCACAGATTTCATATGGCTAACCTTAACATATCACTAATACATAGTTTTCCTATCCGAATCTAACATAAAGATCATAATCATACATTAATTACTTTCTGCGTATCCTATTTGGGCCTACGGCAAGGTCATTAACTGGTGTCAGATCCGTATCTATTTAACCGCGCCCCCCCAGTAGGGTTGCGCATGCGCAGGGGGCCCGCTTACCGAGAGGGTACTTCCCCCTCCCGGTTACCCCCATACGTTAACTGAACTCCACGCCAATTTGGGGGGTCTTGCACTCTGCGCCATTTAATGACGTCAATGCCAGTGCGGGGTGGCCAACCAGCCTAAAAGAAAGCGTGACTCCCCCCCCTTCCCCGCACCCATCCAGCCAACCGGATGTACCGCCCCTGGAGTTATAGGAGAGACCCCTTGTCCCTCCCCCTGGGCGACCCCATCCGAGAATGAGGCCGCCCCCTAAGGACCTTAAATGTACTGCTCACTAGTCATGACCTTACCGCCTGACCAAGGAATAGCAATAAATACGACGATTGAAGACCTGTAAGCGGGAGAAAACGCCTAAGGAAGGAACAACACCGTCACTTACAACAGCCATAAAATCAACTTGCAACAGGGGATGGAGGGTGGGCAAACAAAAGAGTTAAGCAGCCTCCTAGAGGGCTGCGACCAGGTGCTGTAAGAGCGCGGGACAAAGAGACAGAGTCCCGTGCTCCCCCGCCCTTTAAGCTCGAACCTGGGGTCAAACCAGTTCTAACTGGTCTGACCCCAGCCCCCCCCATAACTCACCATGACCCGGAAGCGCATTAACCGCTTCCGGGCCATAGGTCACCATTGTGACCAATCGAACGCATGGCGCGCCCACCGCGTCATGATGACGCGGTGATTCAGCGCCGCGTGATCGACACACAAGGGCGAGGGGAGGAGGGGGTCGGTGCCCCGCCATATTTGCGGCGGGGCCGATGCCGGCCCCGCCTTTCGACTACTTTGTTTTTTTTTATCGCCATTGCTCCCGCGTCATAGGCCGCCATGCGCATATATGTTTATTATTCCTCTGCACCGGACTGCACCCCTGCACTTCACCTCCCCTGCATGCAGCTGCGTGTGGTTCCCCCTCTGAGGGGCAAAACCAGTGATCGGGGTAGGGGTGTTACAGGGAAAGTCCCGGATCTAGCGAAGGGACGCGCTGCCTGCTTCCAGCTCCGTGAACAGCTGCGTTGTTCTCTCCAAGCCCCCTGCACAAACTGCTCCATCTGGGGGAGATACAACCAAGTATAACACCCAGGATCGTCGCCTCGAAGTCTTTTCTGCCACCTACCACCTTTGCCTGTTTTTGGAGGGCATCGTCAGAAAACGGATTGCCTTTTCTGAAAACGCTGTAAACATGACGTCTCCACAATATGGGATACACAACTCCCCCCTCGCATTACGGCATTTCCTCCGAGGTCTGCCCTCTCACGTCCACGCACCCTCGTGCACCGCCGTCTGTTTATTGCTTCCTTGAATTAAAACCCTCGGTGGCCGGGCGGGTGTTTGTGTGAAGTAAATGTTGAGCTGTTATTTTTACGAAGCCGAATAGTTGACATTCCTGCAGACATTTCCTATCCCCGATTCGAGCCAGCCCCCTCAGCAGCAGCGTTTCCCAAATCCCTGCACTTAACTGGTTGCAGGCTGATGAACGGAATTTTTTTTCGTTTATGAATTAATCCGCCATTCCTGCAGTCAATTATCCTGTTATTCGCCCCCTCCACCTCTGCCCCACATATATACATTTCCAAAAACATAATGCAGCCTAGTCTAGGCCTGAATCTCGGAGTCATTTATAGCTTTAAATCCTAGGGCGCCTTTGCCTCTGGAGTCAAACGGTGACGTGTTTTGTTGGTCGAGAACCCCAAGTTGGCAATATAGGCAGGGCCACTGGAATTATGCAAACGTAGCAATGTCCCCATAGTGCTGCATTTGACGCATTTGATGCATACACTCCACCATCTGATGCACAATATGGCTGAGTACCTTCCAGATCAACAGAAAATCGTCTTTTGTCTTGATACTATCGTATTTATCTGTAGTACTGACCGGTCATTAGTGTCACTTGTATTATGTGGCAGTGGAGCGTGGAGGCCAATTTACTCCACATGGCTTTCAAAATTACGTGGCAAAAAAGTCAAATTATGTGGCACAGTGCTGCACAATCATAATCTATGACTGCATTATTTCCTTATGTTGCCATGTAAACACCTATTATGCAACATTGCGTGTATTTATTGCCAACGCTAGTTATGCACATTTTCAAAAGCAAAATAAATTAAAATGCTCCTTTCCAGTCAGGATTTCCATCCTACAACAAGGCCTATCTGTAGCTCACGAACATTCCCACCTTTTTAGGTCTTGCCTGGCGTAAGACTGCGCAGACATGCGCAGTCTCGCTGGCGAGATTTAACGTTTTGTTTAGATTTCTCTAGTGGGCTTTAAGCCCCGCCCCTCCTTTCCATTGGCTGGCATCACAGTTTATGCTAAACGGTGGCCAGCCATTAGAAAGGAGTGTCTTGTGACGTACACTTTTCTCTTTTAGAGCCGTCCCAGTTGGACTGGCTGCCCCGACTTACTGCTGGCGTAAAAGGTTTTTTATCTTTATGGGGCCAAACACATGGCCCCATTAAGATAAGAAACCAGTCATGCGAGGCAGTCCAACTGGGACTCTCTAAGAGAGAGTTGTTGTTGGCGTTGCAGCGTGCGCCTGCAGTGTCGGGGACCCGGGCTCACTCCTCTCGGTCAGGTGCTGCAGCAGTTGAACGCAGGGTATCAGAAGAGGCTCTCCCGCCGGGTTCCGACGGTGTCTTGGCCTTTGCTTTCCCCGGCCTTCGCTTTCCCCGGCTTACCTCCGGTCTTGTCGCCGCAGCTGACATGGCGGACACGGAGTCTGCGCTGGAGTCCACACCTTTGCTTTTTTTTAACAGCATGACCACAAACACTCTTGAAAAAATGGTCTTTTATACCATTTGCGAGAACACCGTTTTGTCCCTTAAACCCGGAGTGGTAACAGGCTCTTTTTCGAGTGATATTCACTCACCAAAAAGACTCACGCAATAAGCGTGAGTGCTGAAATAATTTTACACAGAAAAAGTATCCTGCCAGGATAGGCGCTAGAACATGACATATTCTCGGCAGCCGGGTACCGCGAGCCTGCTTTAAATTCAGCACTCAATGCCTCTTTGTTATCGCCCCCCTGCGGAAGCTGAGTGGTGTGGTTTGAAGCGGGGGACCCGATCCCAACCGGCTCGTTTTATGTGCAGGTAACTCGCACAGCTACGCAGCATGCGCCTTAACCGAGTGACTTACCTCCCTACAGTACTAAGATAAACTTCGCAGCTGACGTGAACCTCTTGAGCTATCTGACTAGAATTGAAACCTGTTGAGTTTTCATTGACTCTCACACAACTCATTTTTATGTTCTCGAAGAAGACCCAGCTCCCCTTCCAAGTGCCAAGAAACGTGTTGCCATGTTCCACAGTTGTGTTTTTCTTTGTTGTTGCAGCGAGCGCTAGGGTAGATACTGGAGAGGCAAACAGGCGCTGACTCACAAGAGTGTGGCAGGTCCTCGTGAAGCACAAGACGGTCACAGCTCCAGGGATCTCCCACCTGGCTGTGAACGGCCCAGACAGCCCTGGGGGTTTAATTATATGGCTTTGCATCCCGGCACTTGTCGCCTACATTTGTAACTGGAAATGCAAATCTGTAACTGGGAGAGCGCAGACTGGTGTGAGGTACAAAGCCAGGCCTGACAGAATACCTCACATCAGAATTAGGCCAGCTTGAGGACATCGTCCCTCCTAGCAGTGTGGTCCCTCCTCAAAGCAGGGTGAGCTCCCTCAGGGAACTGTGAAGTCAGGGCTTTAAGTGGGGATGAAAAAACTGGAGGGACTCTTAAAGGGGCGTGGTCAATGTAATTAAGGGCGTGGCTTAAAAACACGTAAGCTAAAAATCTGTTTTTAGCACAGTGTGTCGCCCTAATTGTATTTTGCTGTTCCTGTCACTGCGTCCGGATATATGATACAACAAGTCACATCATACCTACAAGTCAGGACTATTGGCTTTGTCAATGGTTGCTAGTTGCATAATATAAACAAGCATTGAAAATGCAATAGGCCGCGCCTTTTATTAAGTTAAAGCCATTTGCTTTGCTATATAATACCATTAGCAAAGCAAATGGCTTTAACTTAATAAAAGGCGAGGCCTATTGCATTTCCAATGCTTGTTACGTCCATGCCATGGCATGATTTCCTCGCGGACAGGCAATAGTTTGTCGTGATTTTTGGTTTGCACTGAGAAATGAATGCAAAGTCTTCTCATGAGTTAACTTTAAAACCGCTTTCTTTCTGACTTGGAAAAGGTAAGGATGTTAGCGATCTTTTTTTCTTTACATAATTTAAAAGGGAAGCGAAACACCTGCTGTTTTTTAGGTGAAAAACAAACTCTGCGTCCTACCCATAGTAAGCGCAGTCTTCGCGAAAATTAGGAGACGGCCGTGTGAGACAATCCTCACATTTTTTGCACACCCCAAGGTCCATAATGCACTTTTCAAATTATGAGGCTTGTCGCTGGTGTTATTACTACTTAAAGCGCATCTATGCATGACGCTCACGCGCTGCATAAAACTGTTAAAGAAATGCATACTCAATCCATGGTTCACTTTGGTTTAAATTCTCGGTCATTGACAATTGTGCAGTTTCACTGAGTAACGATGGTCTTTTGGTGTTTGTGCTACAAGAAAAGCAAAAAAGTAAATATACACCCACTATTGTAAATATTTCAGGGTCTTGCATCCTGCTTTGTGCCTTGATTCCTTTAAATGCCACTAATAAAAGGATTCCAAGGGTTTCCTTCTTTTACTGTGAGTCAGATTGGACGGGTTTCACCACGTGCGTACATACGGCTCATTAATGGTACTGCATTTTACTGTGTGTAACCTGGCGCTGTCTCAGCCTTTCGTCCTTCCATGTGACTCTGATAATTTTAATATCCATTACAAAGGAGCGCTCGTGGTTGTTATTAAGTAACAAGCATGTGCAATGCAGTAGGTCTCGCATTTACGCGAGTTTAAGCTATTGGCAGTGTAAATGACAATGCGTTTTATTTATGTTTCAAAAACCAACACATATAGCTCAAAACCAAAACAATAGCTCAAATTTGCGTAAATGCGAGACCTGTTGCATTGTAAATGCTTGTTTAATGTTTGAAAGCCACCCTGAAGGTAGGATCTAAAACCCATAGGGCAGGGTGAATGGTATTTAAAATGTAGGACATGTGTTCTCAAGTTTTATATGCCCTGGCAGTGCAAAAACTCCAAAGTTGTTTTTCACTGTGGAAAGGCTGGGTTTCCCATAGAAAAGCCCCAGCTTATAACATCTCATAATGCATAACTTTGCTTTGGAAATAGAATTATGACTCAAGGACTCAATTAGTAGTGTTTTACAATCCAATCTAATCGTCAAGCTGGATTTTAAATTAATATTTTGTAAATGCCACTTTTAGAAAGTTGGCATTTTCCTGCCTAAAGCCTCTATAAGCCTTTTCAGAATGAACTCTTCACTGTTACCTGGCAGCCTGCTGGTAAGTGTGCATGGCTTCCAGCAAAGGAGAACAAAAGGGCACTGACTATGAGTAGGAGTTAGCTCCTCCAGACAGGATGGCCTGGGTATGTGGTGCGCCTCATCACAGCAAGATTTTGACTTTGACCAGGTTTAGCTATATAGATACCTGCAGTTGGCACTTTTTGGGCTAGAAACATCTAATTGTTTTTGGTGCTGATCAATGCTTTACACATTTATCCTAAGTTACGCCTGTCTGCTGTGTGCTAGAGCTCCGAAGGTTCAAGTTTTTGACACCTAAATGGACCTACTAAGGAATTATGGAACGATCTGTGGCACATTCGAATAGGAATGCTCCGTGCAGGACTGAATGAAGTTTGACGCAAGCTGGGCAGTGAAGGTAAGACAGATGATGACTGAACAGAGTCTGGAGGTTATGATGATATATATACTTGGTTTGATTGATAGAGATCTGTCACATGGTGAATTGGTTGGTATAAAATGTTATAGTCCATGTTTTTGGAGTTATGAAACTGCTGCCTTCTAGTTGAGTTGGCGTGGCCAGGCAACCAAGTTGGCGGACGCAATCTAAAAGTGCTCCACTGCCTGCCCTTATTATCCTGCAGACTGCTCTGTAACGGGTAGCCATCCATGCACATCTGGTAGACAGGATAATCCCTATGCCGCGCAGACCCGACTGGTGACGAGATAACAAGGGAGGAGGCTGTGACCCGACACTTGTCAAAGAAGTGGCGTGGCCCGCTCCATATGTGAGACTATCCCAGACTATCAGTGGTGCGCTGTCCGTGCGCCACCTCCTTGAGCTCCCATACTCGCCTATGGTTGCGGTGGGCCGACTACGGAGGGGGCGATCAAGCCTGCTGTGCCTCTTGCTGGCAGCAGAGAGCTACTGAGCCAAAAGCTGCCAAAAGCTGCCAAAAGAACTGCCCGGTACTACCAGCCTCGGGCTGAGTTAGGCGGCACGGTGGGATACCTGCAGGAGGGGGAGAACTAGAGGCCTGAAGGGTCTCTCGTGAGAGAACACAGCAGTGTGCTCTCACCTATCCCCCCCCGCCCCCCGAAGTGACATCGTGGCTCGATGGAGGACGGAGGCGATACGGTATTCCACAGCATAGCAATGGTGATTCAAGCGACCATACAGATCAGAGGTGAGGAGCTGGGAAACAGGGGGAGTGTTCTGGAGAGGGCCCAGGGGTCAGATCGGGCCTAGGCCCTGAAGTACATATGCATGCGGAGGGTCCACTCGTCTTAGTCTGACCCTCACTGAGCCATAATGCCAACAGTGCATCCACCTCTCTCAAATTGACAAATGTGCTGGGATTAACTCCAATTGCTTCAGGCCGCTTCCTACCACCATTACTCCCACAGAGACATTTAAATAAAGCACACGACTACTGGTGGAGACACTCTTGCTCTGCATTGGATGCGCTGTGCCTCTATTTGGCGCAGGCGGCACCTGAACTTCCTCTGCATATTTGAGGAGCCAAGGTGACAGAAGGCAATAAGGGGTTCATTCAAGAGGGCAAGAGGGCAGATGGCCGGTGGAGTGGAGCCCGAACGCTGATACAGGCATGAGTAGGGATGCAGCATTGCATGGAGGGCCTACCTCACCCCACTGACACTCAAACGAAGGAAGGATATGCCAAAGATATCTCAAAACATATTGAACAATAGTGAGGGAAAACAAAACTAACACTTGAGGAGGTGGAAAACACGGCTGGAGACCATGGCTCACCCTGGACTCCCTACTACACTAGAACCTGGTACAGTGATTGAGGATAAGGCTCTTAGAATCCACTTCAACAGCCCTCAAGTGCTACACAAGTCATGCCCGCAAATCAGACTTCCCTCTTAGGGTTGAGAGGAGGACGATACGGATAGTGGGCTCATGCCTTTGGCAGCGCATTGGCCCCAGTTGTGCTCTACCTACGGTAAATTATATATGTAGAAAACAATGGTCCTGAGCAGACACTAAATTTTACATAAAATTAAATATAGACCACAATGGGTTACTATACACATCCGATGTCCAGCCGGACAGGGGATTTTTATTTTTCAGATACTAAAGGATATGGTCAAGGATAATGAAAACACTACATTTATCGTGGGGCACAATCCTGCACCCTACAGCATGGGGAACGTGCGGGGGGAAAAAAGGCAATAACAATGCAGACAGTTTAGGACAAACAACAGTTACAGGCAAAGACTGAGAGCCGTTGCAACTTGCAGGCATAAATGAAGTTGTAGCAAGTTTGACAAAATAGAGACCACAACGAGTAAGCACAATGGATATTTGTGGCACTATTTTTAAAAAGTCGACGTTTCGATCCCAAGCTCATTGATTAACGGGATCATCTTCAGGACTAAATTTATAACATTAGCCTGGTTTTTAACGCCCCAATTGAGGACATAGGGGTATCACATATGGCAGGTCAGAGTGGAAACTGACAATGAAGAACAGCGTTGTTGCTTTTGGTTTGGTCGCTTGCAGTTAAGGTTTCTATAAAACTTAGTGGGCGCTGGAGCGTGCTGCTCCTTGCCTGGATCGGCTGTTGGGTAGTTAGACTGTGGTGCAGATGGGCCACATTTCAATGCGCCAAGTTATTGCTTCAATATACTAATATGTTACAGTCCAAGCTGTGGAGAGATACAGCAATGGAGATCTCTGTCCTCAGCAACAATGTGCTGTGTAGTAACCGGCTCAATGGCAGGCACTAAACTGTCTGCATTGTTATTCCCTTTTTTCCCCCGCACGTTCCCCATGCTGTCGGGTGCAGGATTGTGCCCCACGATAAATGTAGTGTTTTCATTATCCTTGACCATATCCTTTAGTATCTGAAAAATAAAAATCCCCTGTCCGGCTGGACTTCGGATGTGTATAGTAACCCATTGTGGTCTATATTTAATTTTATGTAAAATTTAGTGTCTGCTCAGGACCATTGTTTTCTACATATATAATTGATACCCGTGGTCCTTAGCCATTTTTCGGGTTCCCTTGTTTGTATAAAATACTACCTACGCTAAAGACTTGAAAACCCAATAGCCATATGCCCATGACTCAACAACTGGTAATGGGTCGCCTACGATCCTCTACTCCACAGGTGACGACTCACTCGGAATCGGATGGACTGCCCCAAACGCACGTAGCCAGAGCGCAGATCCTTTGCACCACATATTAGCCACAAACATGGACACTGTACTGAGCGCAGTAGAGAAGCTTGGTGCATCGCTTGATCATACCGGTATATCCCTGGAGGATAAAATAGATATGGTTGCCACAGACTTTACAATGTTACACGTAGATCACCGCAAATTAGTAGACAAGGTACAGGCCAATTAGAACTGAGACCAGCCACTAGCCCAATCACAGCCACATTGCACAGTCTTATAAACAAAGTCCATGTCCTGGAAGAAAGATCCGAAGGCGGATCAAGATGCAATAATGTTCGCGTGGAGGGGCTGCTAGAAGATATTGTAGGCCAGGACCCAGTATCCCATGCAGAGCGCTGGCTAAGAGAGCTATTGGCAGACAATGCACTATCGTAATGGAGCGGGCACATAGGGTGCCATCTCTCAAGCCACCTCTCTGTGAGAACCCAGGCTATTCTTGATCAGACTACTGAACTTTAGAGACAGAATACTGAAAGAAATGGGTAAATCAGAGATAACTGTGCTAAATGCACGTGTAATATTGTTTGGGACTATACTGCACAAGTGCAAAGGCGTAGAAGGTTCTTTCAGTCAGTAAAGCAGCACCTGCGTGATCTAGAGATGCATTATTTGCAGCTGTTTCCAGCTCGACTTCAAGTGGTGGCTAAGTGAGCCACCCACTTCTTCAACTCAATGGCGGAGGCTTGGGACTGGTTGGAGGGCCTGGGGCTGGCGCCTTGACATCTGATGCCCAAGCGAGGCCGTGCCATGATAGGAGCAACCGGAGATGCAACAATCACAAAGTAATGAATCAGCCAACTTCACCAATTACATTCCCTGATCTAGAGCAAATAATTGTGGAGCGGCAAAGGCATTACAAGTGACAACAGCAATCAGTGACTGCATTAAGAAACTGCGACATGACGTTGCTATACCACAGGGTGTCTAAGGGGTTGCTGACACTTATTGAATTGTGCTGGACCCTACTGATGTTGCACTGCCACCATCACTGCACAAGCTGCCCCTGGCTCGAGTTGACATTGTCGGAAGCAGTATGCTATCACAACTTAGTTTGGGAGGGCTCTCGTTTGGGGCCTTCTCTTATAATGTTACACATGTTTTAATGTTCTACCCTGTTTTTATTTGCACACCCACTAGTGAGGCGAACACCACATGAAACCCAAACACTGAACCATTCATAACCAGAACAGAATGATCAGGCTATCTACAGCTCACGAATAACACGCAGACACACAATCATATTGCCTAGCACAAACTAACATAATTACCTGAAATGTGAGAGGCACCCATACACCAGTTAGGCGATATTCTGCTCATATCTGCAATGTAGGGCCACTGTTAGACCTGGCTTGTCTAGCTGGTTTATCCCTAGACTTTTTGGCCTTCTGTTCCTCACCTGTTTTTGTTGATTTTATGACTCCCGGCACTTTACCACTCCTGATAAGTACTAATGTGCATATGCTCTCCCTGTAAATTGTGTTATGGATTGGTGATTCCATGTTTGGCATATTTGATTTACTAGACAGTCCTATAGTACAGTGCACTGTGTGTGCCCGGAACTTGTAAATCAAATGCTTCTAAGGGGCGTGCAGCACTGATTTTGACACCTGCATAAGCAGCCTGTAAATGTATCTTTGATCTGCCACTGCAGTGTCTGTATGCAGTTTGGTACTGCCATGTCCACTTGCCAAGTGCACCTACTTGCCAGGCCCCAACCTTCACTTTTCTTACATGTTAGTCACCCCTAAGGTAGGCCCAAGGTACCCCTGTGGGCAGGGTGCAGTGTATGTGAAAGGTAGGACATGCTCTGATGTGTGTAGCATGTCTTGAATGTAAAATACTGCCAATTTTGTTTTTCACTATTGTAAGGCTATCTGTTCTCATATGATGGAATGGGGTTTGCTCACAACATCTTATGATTATTACTGCCCATGGGAACAAGATCGGAAAATACATTTTGAAATGCCTGAGCTAAGAATACTAAGATGCATCTTTTAGTGAGGGAGATTTTTACATTCTGGGTTTGAAACTATCACTTTTAGAAAGTAGGTATTTTCTTGCTTAGGCATCCTGTGTGCCTCTGCTGGTTTGTGTATTGACTGTCTGGTTTTGGAGTGACAATGGCTAGGGATGTGCAGTGGCTCCAGAGAGTATGGATGAGTCAGTGCTAGGCTGACTAGGCCAGGTCTGCATTTGGAGTAGTGGGAGGAGTAGCACCTGCACCTGAATAGGGATGTGCCTGCCTTCCACAATGATGGCTGCGCCCCCCTGTGGTGTGTCTAGAGCCAGGGCTCACACTGACAATGGAGGTTGTTGTGCACTTGCAAAGTGCCACACAGAACTGGTTTTGACTGAGCACAGGGCTTCTCTGTCACCTGAGAACAAAGGATTTTGTAGTATAAATATTGGCGCTCAGATCCCAGAACTTTAGATCACTTCTGGGAATCAAGAGGACCATTTGCCAAGGAGAAGAGCCAGAGGAGCAGAGAAGGAATACTATCCCTGTGCTGCTTTGCTGTCTGGGTTGGCTTGCAGTGGCTACTTGCTGCCAAGGAAAGGAGCAGGACTTTGCTGTTTTCTGTGTCCCCTGCTTGAGGAAGATCTTCTAGGGCTGGAAATAGAGCTTGCCTCCTGTTCAGAAGTCTCAGGGACACAAAGACTTCATTTCTTCTGTCTTTCTGCATCTGGAACTGCTGTTTCAGCTGCCAAAGAAGGAAATTGCAACAGTGACGCCGGCGTGCGACGCCCTAACCTGCCCCGAAGCCATGGGCACCACTCGTAAAGAGCACGATGCACCGCCCCAACTTGCATCGTAGACCTGACACCTGCTGACGCTATGCCGCATTGAGTCCGAAGCCATCGCCAAGGCCACTGCCTGCACTGGAGCCGAGGACACTGCTCATGATGCCCACGACCTACCGTCCCGATTCGCATCACAGCCCCGACTCAGAGGCGTAGCTAGAGCTTGTGGCGCCCGGGGCTATCCCTCAGATTGCCGCCCCTGGAGAGGGGGGGGGGGATGCTGGGTAAAAAGGATGGCGAGCCCTTGACAGAGGTCCGAGAGACACATAGTATTGCCGCTAATAGTTACCTCGATCATGCAAATTACATGCACATACATGACGCGGTCCAAGGCTACACAGTTGAATAGACCAGTGACTGGCAGTACAAAAGAGAACACACAGACTGCATGATCCATCTGGGGACTCAGAAAAACCGCATGTGCCATCCTTCAGAGAGCTGCGTAAACAATTACCTGGTAATCCCCTCAGCACAATGCAAACATGCACATACATGACACTGTTCAGGGATCCATCATCTACAGCTGACAGTGGAGAAGTGTGGCTCAATGGTTAGGGCGGCAGACCCTGAGGCAGAAGTCTGGCCTGGACCAGGGTTCAATTCCCGCCTTGGCGGCTCTTGGACTTAAATTCCCCGGACCTGTTAATTCTCGCCTCGGTGCCTATTCTAATCATGGGTGCAACTCTGGGCAATAGCTTGCTTAATCTCCACAACGTCTCCACAACGGCCCCCACAGCGCAAAGGATGCCTGGCTTTCACCTTGGGGTGCCCAGGAGTGGACATCTCATAGGAAAAACCAGGAAGGGTTCCACAGCGGTATGAGTACAAGCGCCGGGATGCCTCCGGGTAGCTGTGCGCTATACAAATACATCACATTTACATTAAATGACCATACATCATGGTCCCCCCATTAAAGCAGTGGGGACCTGCACAAACGTGATGTGGTCTGGGGACCCAAACCAACGTAACAGTGTCAAAGCCTGTGATTCTTTGTCTTTCAAAAACAGCAAATTAATTATTCACAGGGAATGACTCACTGTGTGCCCTTAGAACTAAACGCAGCACAAAGGGGTCAGTCAGCTCCACCTTGCCAACACAGACCAGATACAAAGCCCACTCTGGTGGCCCAAAGGCAACAACCAGGTGTCGCACCCTGTCATTACTTCTAAGCACTTGCAACCAACTCCTGGGAATGAAAAAACGTGTGCTCCTGGGACCCAAAAACAGCTTTTAATAGTGCATCTCTCCTTCATAGCAGCCTCAGAACACACATGTTGCACAGCCTGCCTGGGGGCCCAAAGCTAAAAAACAGGCAGGGGGCGACACATTATCATCACAATCCTCAAACACAGCTGTAGGAGCCATGGGAGCATGTTTAACTCTATCCAAGGCCCGGGACAAACTGCTCCAGCGCTGCGGCACTCCTTGAATATTCAGAAGAAACCAGAAACATTACATTTTTCTGCGATTTTGTTTTCACATTACTTTCTTGGTAACCAACAGTGTTAAAAGTCAACAAGAACAGTAAAATGATAATAATGTGTCAAGTAAAGAACTGCAAGGCTTGCACACGTCCCAGCTTTTCATTCTTTCAAACACCTTGACTTCTATGACCAAAAGAAATTGTCAGAGCCACTGGTCGACTAACCCCTCGCCTTGGATAAAAATACACTCCAAAATCCAAAAGGTTGTGTGAATTAATTTTGCATTAACTACTGCTCAGGATGATGTATAGATAGCCATTTGGTTCCTACTCAGGGTTTTAGCTTGTCTGTTACATTAGTAGATGTGCCAGTAAAAGTCTAGGTAAGTTTCTATTTGTGAATCGCCAGGACTCGGACTGAAACAACCATGCAGCCACTGAAAGACACCAACCAGGGCACAATTCCGGGATGCACACCGTCCACCCATTATTTTCACAGGGTGAACGCCGTCCACCCTGCCAAGAAGTTGGCCCCACAGAAATATGCTGAACTTGTCCAGGTGTCATTTTCAGACTCCTAGACACGTTCAGCAGCACCTGCACATTGTCTGCTTTTCATTCCCAGCAGCAACGTGCAGGCAGCGAGTTTTTTTTTCTTCATATTTATCTCCAGCTGGAACAACGATAAAGGGCAAGTTAAGGGGCCTTTAGGCCTCCTTTTGATCGAGTGGCCTGGAACTTCACATTTAAATGTAAATACAACGGAGGGAAACAAAAGCACACAGCTGGTTATCTCTTCACAGGTACTTAAGAGAGGCATGCTTTTGACTTTGTTAGGTCACTTTATGTAAGTGCATGAACTGTAAGTATCTCAGATGTGTTGGTCGGTCCCAGTATTTACACACAATTTAAATAGCACTATTTTACTTCCTTTTATAATGCTACACATCCCTATGCAGTGTCAGAGCGATTTACATAACATACAGATTGAAAAAAAATCATGCAAGCGTGTAAATCAGTGTACAAAATGTGTTGCATGAGTCAGTGAGGGTTAAAAGTTGTAGCAGTCACATATCCTAAATAGCTCACTGTGCTATATTAAAAGGTTTACTATGTATGAACTGCAAGTAACAAAAGGATCGGTGTTCAAAGCAGTAACCTTACCTAGCTACATTAAAAAAAATCTGTCATCTGCATATTACATGATGTGCTTTGCAGGCATATTAACCTTCTATACTGCTATTCTATACTACAACAAGTCAGGACTATTGGCTTTGTCAATGGTTATTAGTTGCATAAGATAACTAAGCTGCAGCTATGGCTTGTTACATATAATATTGAAAAAGCTTCCACTTAAAGCCCTGGTGATAATACCACAATGTTGCTGCGCTTGCATTTCAAAAAGAGAGCAGCAGGGCACAATGGGGCTTCAAGACACTGTGAGACATTTGGATGCAGGGCCGGCTTTAGCGCTGGTGGCGCCCTGTGCGACAATGTTTGTTTGCGCCCCCCCCAATGTCCACCACGGATTCTCTTTCTAGCACCCTTTAACAGTCTCCATAACCACACTCTCTCAGTTTCATTGAATTAGTTATATAGCGCCACTCATACCAGTGTATGGTGTCAAAGCACTTTGCATCACACATACATTACACAGAGACAATCAATCATACATGTTTTAAATCAGAGTATAGGAAATGTTTACATAAGCCAAAGGACTAAAAGTGTAGGAGTCACATGTCATCCATACTGGTAGGCAGTATAGTTTAAGAATGCTTGGTGTGGAGAAGCACACACTCGAAAAAGAAAACAGCATAGTTGGGAGTTTTCTTTAATAATAAGAATCGATTTCTAGTCAAATTAACCGTTTATGCAACATTAATCAATGTTCTAATGTATGCTTTGCAGTGTGTATGCAGTTCTGTGATGAAAGTTAATATCTCACTGTTGAATATTAGGACTTTAAGTTATAAATTGCAAGTAACAAAAGGATGTCTCTTTTAAAAGCAGTAACCTGCTGATGTGTTCACATTATATGCACTCTGAAATCAACTTGGTACACGTTCTTTGCAGCAGGCATATTAACCCTCTGCACTAACTTCACAGAGGTCAAAACCTCAACTATACAAAACACTGATGTCTCTCCAGGAAGATAATTAATCACACGAGTTATCTTGACATTTTTGTGAGGCCTGGCAATTGCCGGAGGAAAGAAATGCTGCAGGTGCTTCAAAAACATAACAAACTTGCAAACACAGCGCCCCCAGGAAGCCAGCACCTTGTGCAGTGGCACCGGTCGCACCGCCCTGTTCGGATGATCATGAAAAACTCTCATTTTCCAGTTCACAATGGCCTAGGGTGGGCCAGGGCAATCCTTGGGTGGGCCTGGCCCACCCCCTAGAACCGGGCCTGGTCGTAGGTATCAAAAAAAAAAAAAATGAATCAGTTTTATTTAAATTATTCATCGCTTGGGCAGTAATTGCAGTGATGATCCGAAAGCAGCAATGATACAAACTAGAGCACCCCTATTTTTGGAATAACTGAAAGAAGTGTGCTCTGCTTCAGATCTCTGGGGAGCATGTAAATATCTGAAGGGCGGCAACATGTAGGCATCCACAGCACAAGCTCCCTCTGGGTACAAGAGACTGTGGCTGCCTGTACCCCACCTCCCATGCCAGATTTCTCACAACTCGATATCTGTCTGAAAACACAAAATGGCTCGTTCTGAAGCTATGACAAGACTTCTCATGGGGCTACTTTATCCAAAGCATCACTGGGAATAAAAGAAAATAAATATATATATCAGTCAGTCAGTCAGTCAGAAAACTTTATTTCGGCTGTCAGCCATAAAAGTTCATACATCACAATACTTTAAAACAATAAATATAATAAAAAGATACAACATTAAAAGTGTGGATAAAAAGGCATGTAAGCATACACTTAGACCAGAACAGCAAATGTATCACTTTGTTTAAAAGGAAATAGTACAGAGATATACCTTATCGTGGTATTAAGCGTTTTCTAATTAACCACATTGAAAGTAAAAATTTAGCTATCGCTGTAACAAATAAAAGGGATGGGTCATACTTCAACAGCCTGAACAAATCTTTATAATTCCTAACCCCCAAGTTTTTAGCGAGCTGGATAATCCATTTTCTACGGGGGATTTTGTAGGCTGTACAGAAGAATATGACGTGAACCTCTGTCTCTTCACCAACACCGCACCCAGGACAAGGCTGTCTACTAAAACCAACCCACTTGCTTTTTCTGCAAAAGAGGGGGAGTGATCCATGTCTAAATTGCATGTATAATTTCTTGGCGGTTAGCGGGTGAATCAAGTCTAGTGCAGGCTCAAAACTATATCCGATTTTCACCTCGAGAAATGCCGAGGTCAGATTAGTTCTATTCTCTGTGCGTAGGACCTGCATCAAATTATGTTCCTCCAAGGCTTTAGCCAGAGTCTTTTTTGGGAGGGTAGGGCATAACTCCTCAGGTGTATATATATATATATATTAAAAAATCTAGTTGCCCTCCAGGTTTACGACCAAAACTTAGAAAACAGCTGTTGTGCGAATAGCCAGTGAAGACTTTTGTATTGGTGATCACACTGTTCACATGCTTTGTGGAAGTCCTGATAACAGCCCACTATGCAGAGAGAAGCAGCACCCACCTAAGGGAGGCAGAAGCAAAGGTAGAGGGGGAAAGGCCTTGTGATGACGTAGTAAGAGTGCGTCCTCTATTGAGGTGGCAAGAGAGACCCCCAGTAGTTTGCAAAATACCAGTCTGTTTTTTTTCTTTCGCTCTATGCATGGGGGAAAAACAGAAAAACTGAAAAATATGCCAGCAACGGTTATCAAAGAAGGGAGTGCTGGCAATATGGTCGTAGGTATGATGTTACTTCTTGTATCACATAGCTGGATGCAATGACAGAAACAGCAAAATACAAGTCAGGCGGCACACTATGCTAAACAGATATTTTTAGGGTAAGTGTTTTAATGCCACGCCCTTAATTAAATCGGCCACCCCCCTTTGAGAGACCCCCCCCCTAGTTTTTTCATCCCACTTAAAGCCCTGTTGGAAAACTCTTCTCTTACCTCACTCGTGACTCACTCCAGGGTCTCTATGGCAGGCAGGGGCGAGGTTGGTTCGAACTTCTTTAGCCGCCAGACCTGTCTCCAGAGCCATCAAATTACCCAGACATTAGCACTGACTGACCCCAGGCCAGAATGAGCGCGAGAGAGCGCGTAGCGTGAAGCGCGTGACGCATCACTGCTACGTCGTTCTCATCACGAGGGCAGGGCTGGCCAAAATAAATTCATGTTTTTTTAATGTTGCCCAGGGCCGTCATTGGTAGCGCTCGCGCTACAAGAGTGATTGACGGCCCTGGAGGCTGGTCAGTGCTAAGTGCGCTCAGCGCACACTTTCAAACTGGGCCGCGCGCACGGCACTGGTGACCGGTAGCGGCCGCGGCAGCCGTTATAATTTATTTGGGGACTCAGAAGTGTACCCAAATAAATTATAAAGGCCGCCGCAACGGGCGACCAGTGCCGCGCGGCCACCCCCAAAATTGTGCCGCCTGGGGCAGACCGCCCCCCCCTCCCCTCCCCCCCTAGCTACGCCAGTGCCCCGACTTCACCAACGCTGGTGCTTCATCAACGCGGAGCCAAAACTCGACGTGGGCGACTACCGAATTCATCGACATCACAACCGATGCCTTGCTGACACCATGACGTCACCTCCCCAACACAGTAAGGAACCGATGTCTCACCTCCCCTGAGTTACAATAAGGAACCGAGGCTTTACCTCCCCTGGGGTTATAAGGAACTGTCACCGCCCGGCGCCAACGATGCATCATCTGCCCGACGCTGTGCACCATCTTTGCTTTCATTGTTTCCAAGTTTCTGTTTTCTGGGGGCCTGACGCCACGCTCTTCGCAGCCGGGACCATACTTTGGAGTTTTCATCTGTCACGACGTCGTAATAACACCAGGTGGAGTTATTTATTGCTACAAACTTTGAGTGAATTACCTATTTTTAAGGATATCTTGATAACCGTATTGTGGATTTTGGTCCTTTTGGCCTTGTTTGGTTTAGATATAGATTACTTATTCTGCTAAACTGGTGTGGTGTCCATTTGTAGTGTTTTCACTGTATTGCTGTATGTGTTCACAAATGGTTTACAAACTGCCTCTGAGATAAGCCTGTCTGCTCGTACCAAGCTACCAAGGCGATGAGCAGGGGTTATTTTAAAAGTGTATCCCCCTTACCCTAAATAGAAGCAATTTGTTCAGAGGTACCTACCTCTGCCAACTAGAGATCCCCATTTCTAAGAGCCACCAATATAGCGTCCCTGCAAGAAACTGATATAACACAGCTAGAGGCCTCTCGACTCCGTATTTAGCACCAACTACTCCACTCAGGCAAGTCACTGATAGGCGGAGACACCCTTTGCAGCCGAGGAGGTGAAAGGGGACTCAGACGGCAGATATGTCTTTTTAAAAGGTTTTTAAATGGTGAGACCATCCTGATTGCATCCATATATGCCCGAACGAGGAACAAGCAACTTTCATACGTCATCTCAAGTATGTACCTGCCCCCTTGAGTTAGAACCCCTGAATGCTGGGAGGGGATTTTAACTCGGTGCTGGACACTACTCTGGCTCATTCATTTCCTCCTCTGACACGCACGGTGGCCTGCTCAAGCACCCTAGCTCTGAACGCCTGGCTCGCAAACTGGTCGCTGACAGATGTATGGCGTAATCGTAATCCAGACGCCCGCATATATTCTTTCTATTCTCATGTATACGATCTCCATGTGAGATTAGCCATATTGTGAGCCCTCCCTCACTTTTGCCCCTAATTAGGCACATAGATTACCTCTGGAGCACACATTCTAACCATTATCAAAAGTGGATCCAACTTGGCTGGGATGTCTGTCCACCTCCAATCCCTACTTGGCGCCTCCAACCGGCAGCACTGAAAGGTAGTGGGTCTAGGGGGAGCCTGATTTTATGTAATTTAGGAGCACTGTAAATGACCCAGGTCCAGAGGTGTAAATTTGTTCAATGCGCAGGGGGACGGGGGGGCGGTCAGGACTCATGAGAAGATCTCCCTTAATCAGCCTCTAAAGGTGTCATGCTAGATTCTAAGTCTGGATTTTTCTTGAGTCATCCTGAGAGCTATCATGACTAAAACTAGCTGCACTTGTAGTGGGGGAAATAGGGGTGAAGGTATTGGCTACATTCTTCACTCTCCTAAAACTATATGAAGAGTCATCCAAAATGAATTAGGCTTGAATGTCAGCCATTTTTTTATGAAAAAGCAGGCCAGCCAAGTTCATCACATTGGGATTGTGAAAGAAGAACTGGAGAGGGGGGGGGATATATTGGTGGGTTCTGATAGGCTTTTCCCTACTTGAAGGAGGGTTTTCGAGCTGTATGGAGCTTTGATGATTTTGTCTGAAAAAACTAAGCTCTGAAGTTACGACACTTTTTATGATAGTTTTTCAGTGTGTGTTTGTAGACAGATTTATTCCTTTCTACATATGATTTTCTCCAAGTTCTTTTTATGTGTTTGCATTTCCTTTTATCTTCACTCAGCAGCTCGCTAAACCATTGGGCTGGTGGGAGTATTCTATGATGCGTGACTTGAGTCACAGGAAGTACAGCCTCAATTCATGATCCTAACCAATTTTCAAAGGTGGTCAAGTCCTCCACCACTTCATAGCTCATGGTTGTGCCACTAGTCTTTAGACAGAGAGTCATGGCTGACATATTAGGTTTGGACCATTTCCTCACCTTTGTGGATTGTCAGATGGTGTTTGTTTTATGATTTTGGTTGTTATGTGTGGATGGTGGTCAGACCAGGGGAATTGGAGAGTCAGTTTGAATGCCCTTCAAATTTGAGAACTATGGGTCGAACATATGGCCCTCCTTATTTGTATGCCCATTATTTATAAGCTTAATGCCTGAGGCATCAACATCCTCTATAAATGCTGTAGCTGTGACACATTTCTTACAATAAAAGTGAATGTTGAACTCACCTATTATCGTGAAATTGGCATAGTTCAGGATATAGGGTCAGAGGATCTCTAAGATCTGGGTACACCAATTAGCCGCAGGTTTAGGGGGACAATACAATAGTGCTCCTAACAAAACAAAGTTGTTTGATAGTGAAAGGGAGAACAAAAGACTCTTGCAGTCAGAAATCGCTAATTTCCTCATTTTGTATCAATATCTTGATAAAAAAATTATTGCAATTTGACCCCCCCCCCACCTCTGTCCTGCCCTGATGATGAAGTATGATCATGCTGTACGCATTGGGCAGGGCAGAAATTATGTCCTGAACTGAAGCTTTGTTAAGCCATGTTTTGGTTAGGAAGAGGGTGTCCGGGTTATTGCCAGTTAGGATGTAAAAGATTTCCCTCAGGTGCTTTATTAGGGAGTGACAGTCAATACTAAAGCACTGATCCGTGCCTGGCTTCCATATGTTTACTTTTGGGCTTACGCCAGTAATCAAATTGGTTGGTTACCCCATTGCAGTGTTTAAGTCACATTGTGCACAGTTATCATGGTTGGCACTCAGGTCAATAGAGAAATGGCAGGCCACTAGCATACTGGGACAGAGAGTGAGTAGCCGCTGTGCTGAATACACTATCCTTCCTGGATCAAATGGGCCATTATTCGTGTCCCCTGGTCCCACCCAGTCATGGACGGGTGCAGACGGGCTTGCCTTTGGCATGCCTGCGGTGCACTCGCTGCATTTCTGCACCATGTTTAAGTGCACTTGTCTGGGAGCGTGCAACAGTATCCCCCAAAAGAGTGCTGACTCTCTGAAGTCCAACATTTTACCTACTGTTGCACAGACTGAAGTGGGAATTGTAAATTTTACCCCTCTGTAGTCCAACACTTTCCCTATTGTTGCACAGAGTGGAGTGGGAAAAGTTAATTTAACCCCTCCGGATACCAACAATTTCCCTACTGCTGTAAAGACTGGAGTAAGAATAGTAAATTTAACCCCTCCGAAGTCCAACACGTTCCCTACCGTTGCAGACTGGAGTGGGACTAGTACATTTCAACCCTTTCCTTACTGTTGTACACACTGGAGTGGGAATAGTATATCCCCAGACCTTCATACTTTTAAAAAAATTGTTTAAATGTATATATTATTATTTGCTTATTTTTTTATTTTATATTAGTTGTATATTTATATGTATTTAAAAAATATTTTTAGTAAATGTCTTGTGTAATTATTTAATTTGATAACTTATTTAATATTTTGCATTTGATTTGCTCATTTAAATGTGTGTGTGTATATATATATATGTGTGTGTGTATGTGTGTGTATATATATATATATTCACAGAAAAAACCATAGGTTTCAGGCACGTTATAGTTAGGAATTAGCATTTAAAAAACCTCAGAAATTCACTGAAAAAACCATAGGTTTCAGGGGTGTTATAGTTAGCTGGACTTTTCACTTGTACAAAACCATTGAAATTCCCCCGTTATAGTTAGTTCAGCTAACTATAACTCGCGCGCCCGCAATGCACTGCTGATGACGTCACATATTACATCACTCATGACATGGTCAGTGACATCACTGATGGCATCTCAAATGACATCACTGATGACATCACTGATGACATCATCCAGTGAATGTGTGTTTTTCTGAAAATTAAATATGTTTTATATATGTATATCTCAAGGTCGATGGAAGAATAAATGGGTATATAAGTGTCTAAATGGATGATTTGTTTTTGAAAAATTGATTGTGTAACTGACTAAGTGTATCATAGTGATTACATGGCTTAGTGAGTAATGTTTAAATATGTAAATATCTGTATCAGTCTCTCACTTTGTGTATAAGTGGCTGCATGGGTTGGTGAGTAGCTACATGGGTGTCTATATAGGTTATTAGTTGTTTTTTTGAGTATCAGTCTGAGTGTCTGCATGGTTCGGTGGGGGGTATTACGTAGTGCATAGGTGCATGAATGAGTGACTCACTGTTTGTATGTGTTGAAGACAGCATGTGTGCAGGACTGTATGGGTGGATGAGTGTGTGTATGGGTGTGTTAGTGAGTGAATGACTGTCTCAATAGTGTCTTTATGAGTAACTACATATGTTTTAAACTAGTATATGTGACTATTGGTGTATATAAGTGAGTATATGTGAGAGTGAGAGATTGAAAGAGTTCCTGTATGAATAAGTATGTGTTTCTATAAGTGATTGTTTAAAAGACTAAGTATGTGTTCGTTTCCGTAGAAGTAAGTGTGGTGGTGTGTGTATAACTGTATATGCAAGTAAATGTATGTTTGATTCTTTATTAGCATGAGTGACTATGTGTGTGAGTAACTCTATGGATGAGTGGCATTTTGTAACGGGATGTATAGGTATATGAGTACATATGATGAGTGAGTACATGTATGAGTGACTGTATAGGACTGTTGGTGAATGAGTGGATGTGTATGTGGATCTTAGAATTACTGAAGAGGTTGTTGTAACTGGTATTGGTATGTCCATTGTTTTGAAAATTTTGGTCTCTATTTTTGAATGTGTGTATCAAAGGTTATATTAGGGTGAGAGGAGGTCTGCCACTCTATCACAAGGATGATGTCATCAGTGATGTCATCAGTGATGTAATTTGAGATGTCATCAGTGATGTCATGAGTGATGTCACTGACCATGTCATGAGTGATGTAATATGTGACGTCATCAGCAGTGCATTGCGGGCGCGCGAGTTATAGTTAGCTGAACTAACTATAACGGGGGAATTTCAATGGTTTTGTACAAGTGAAAAGTCCAGCTAACTATAACACCCCTGAAACCTATGGTTTTTTCAGTGAATTTCTGAGGTTTTTTAAATGCTAATTCTTAACTATAACGTGCCTGAAACCTATGGTTTTTTCTGTGAATTTCAAAGGTTTTTTAAATGCTAATTTCTAACTATGCCTACAGAGATAGGACATGTGAAAAAAGAAGGAAAAATGCACAGAAAGAAAAAAAAGAAGTGCAGAAAGAAGCAACAGAAGTCCTCAAAGACGAAGAAAAGTGCAGGAAGAAGGATAACGTGCAGAAAGAACAAAAAGAAGAGCAGAAAGAAGCCTTGTTGCAAAATCATCCTGTACCCTCAACTTTTTCAGACGGATACTGGTGGTAACTGAGACTGACTAACCAGTCCTAGAGCCAGTGCTATGTTAAAAGACACTTAGAATACAGTGAAAACACCTACATACACTAGGGAACATTATGCGTCGGGGTCCCCCTGTGATTAGCATGACCTCCTCTGTAAGCCCCTAGTATATAATAGGGCAGGGGGATTAAAACTACCTCTTAAAACAGGCCACAGGGCGTTTTTGCACATGTTAACTCAGGCCCCGTCCCCTCCCTTCACCACTATGTAAACACGCCCTGTGTCTGTTTTTAGTTGGGAGATTAAGTTCATTTCAATCCTGAGGGTCCCTAGGGTCCAACTAGCCCACTAGGTACCTCCAGTAAGTGCCACAGAGCTGCGTTGCAGAGAGGTGTAAAAAGTGGCACGGCCTGGACAACCTCTCTGCAATGCAGCTCAGTGGCGCGTTCTGGAAGCACTTGGTGGGCTAGTTAGCCCCCAGGGGCCCTCAGTATTGAAGGGAAATTATATCCCCAATTTAAAACGTGCCATAGTGCGTGTTTGCACATGTCACCTCAGGCCCCGTCCACTCCCTTCACCACTGTGTAAACGCGCCCTGTGGCTGTTCTAATTTGAGAGATTAAGTCCCCTTGAATCCTAAGGGTCCCTAGGGTCAAACTAGACCACTAGGTACCTCTAGTAAGCGCCACAGAGCTGCGTTGCAGAGAGGTGTAAAAAGGGGCTTGGCCTCAGAACACCTGTCTGCAGCGCAGCTCCCTGGCGCATACTGGAGATGCCTGTTGGGCTAGTTGGCCCTCAGGGACCCTCAGTATTGAAGAGGAATTAATTCCCCAACTTACAATTCTCCAGGGGGCGCGTTTGCAGAGTGCTGCAAGGAGGGGGCGTGGCCTCCGGCACGATGCCATTCTTTTATTTATTTTAATTTTTTAAGATGGGGGGCTGTGAGGTTCCCCTTCTTATTCTAATTTATTGGCCCTGATGACCCCATCCCCCAGGGCCTGTCACCTAATTATATTTTTTTTACCCCAATCCACAGGGCCGGCCACTGTTTTTTATTATTTTTAAAAAAATATATATTTATAGACACACCTAGGACATGCTGGACAAACCGTACGCACCTATCACCATGACGATTTGCGTGATATTCATTAAAAGGCGACTATGCATACAATGAATCCACGTGGAATGTATTTACACCACTAGTGAAGCTCTGACATGTCTGATGCCCTAACGTGCCTAATCCCGGTAGACACCCTTGTCGTTTATTTATACAAACATGGGTAGCTATTGACAGGCACATTTAATACACATGCACACCAAGCCATTCAAAGGGGATTCGACCAAAATTCGACCAAAACTATGCAAGAAACCCCCCTCACGTTTAGTAAAACACACATCCACTGCCGGATGTGTAATATTTTTATTTTACTCTCTGGAAAGGGGCCGAACATCACTTGAGAGTCACAGCGCGCTCCTGGCAGAGCCCAATGCTGTGTTACACCCACCATTGCCTGCTGAGTGCCACACACCTCTGTGTTGTATTCCACTAGCTGGTGCATATGCTATGACACTCTCTAGCCCATGTGCACTGTAACACCACCCCGTGAATATGTCATGCCACACTTGTCTTCGCACGGGTTATATTGCCCCATCTAACGTGCCTTCCTCGATGTCTATGTTATAACGCACAGTGCTATGCCATACATATTACAATCTGGGATCCATATCTTTGTCACAGTGCATATGCAACATTACACTCCCCAGCACATATTTTATATTAAAACTTTAGAGACTAGTTAGGTTACACAACACTGCCCTGTGCATATTACACTCCAAGGCGCATATCGCATAGCACGCGCTAGTGCCTGTGCTATCTCGCGCTCTCCAATGAATCTGTAATTGCGCACAATGTATTGCATATTATATTTCACGCCCGGTTCATCTTATATCACACTTTTTGGTGCATAGTTTACACTATATCTAGTTTTCATTTTCAATCGTGCTCTCAGGACTATGTTCTATATAACACTGTGTTCACCTACCCTTTTCACGGGCATTACATTTTGCGATAGGGGGTGGAGGGTCAGGGGGTGTTTCTGCTAAGTGAACCCGGAGTCACAGTCACAAACGTCCTCTTCTTCCTGAATAAAAGTGAGATTATGCTGCATGCTTGTTCATATTTTAAGTAGTTCGCACAGACACACGTTTTAAAAACAATAAAGTTCCTAATACCCGCCTTCTCTGAACAGTTAGCTTGCTGCCCCATCCCCCTCCTCCCTATCCTCTGTTGTGTGAATCCATGGACTAGCCTCCTCCCTCCTGCCATGCATGGTCTGATGTGCTGCCACTGCCCTCAATTTAGTATGATGTACCAGTCCACTCCTCCTGCCCTCCATTGCCCAATTCTATGCCCCATCATTGACCTCCTGCTTAAACTCTGTGCTTAGCTTGCTGCCCCTATTCTCCTTCCCCCTGCCCTCCGATGTCTTTGTGCATGCCCCTGCTCCATCCTTTTTGCCCACCATGTTCCATGGACCTGCCACTCCTATCTACTCTGAGTGTTCTTTTGAGCTGCCACTCCCCTCCCACCTGCCTAGCATTGTCAGATGACTGTAACCTGTCCCTGCCACCTCCACCCTGCCTGTCCACATGCCATGCCCCAATCCTCTTCCTCCTGTCCTACATGGTCCATTGTACTGCCACACCCTTCTGCCCTCCCTGGTCTGTTGTGCTGCAACTGCCCCTCCTGCCTGCCCCATGCGGTCTGTTGTGAGGCCCCTTCCCCTGAACTTTCTTGTCTGTGCACAGGTCCTGACCCTCCCTTCTATCTTCCATCGTCCTTTGTGCATGCCCCTGCACCCTCCTTCTTGCCCATCATAGCCATTGTGCTGCCACTAACCCTCCCACTTGCCATGCATGGTCTTCTGTGCTGCCATGGCCCCTTCCACCTTCCCTGTGTGGTCAGTTAGCTGCCCCTGACCCCCTCTCACCTTCCATCCATGGTCTGTGTGTATGCCATCACAGTCTCAGTGTTGCTCTTCATGGTGTGTCTTGCTTCTAGTGCCCATCCTGCATGACCTCCATGGCTATCTTGCTGCTCCTGCCCTGCCCCCTTGCCCCCAGCCCTCTGTTTACATGTGCAGACCCCTACTCCCTCCCTCCTGGCTTGTCTGTTCCATTGTAATGCCCCTGATCCATCCCTCCTGCCCTTTATGGTCTGTTATGCTGCAGCTTTCTCTCCTGTCTGTCCATTATGGTCAGCTAGCTACCATTGCCTCTTGCCCCTCTGTTCTCTGTTGTCCATGTGCATGGTCCTGTCCCCTCTTGCTTTCTATGGATTGTTGTGCTGCACTCCCATCCCGCATGCCCTGTGTGGTGTATTGTGCTGCTGCAAACCCTGATGCCTGCCCTGCAGGGTCAGTTTGGTGCACCTCTCCATGTCCCTCCTGTCCTCTGTTATCCAAGTCCATGTCCCTACCCCATTTCCTTCCATGATCCAATGTACCATACTTGCGAACATTTTGAACTTGGTAAGAGGGAGATTTTGAAAAAAACTGGGGTATTGATTTTCCCCCTTGAGTTACATTGAAAAAGAGGAGATTGTAGACAGGAGACAGATCAAATAAAGCCCATTTGAGCTTAAAAACATTGGACGTTTCCTGGCTGAATCGGGTTGTACTACCATTGCCTCTTCCTTCTGCCCACAATGGTCTATTACATTGCCACAGCCTCTCTTGCAAGTCCTGTATTGTTGGTTTGTTGCCCCTGCCCCCCTTTCCACTGCCCTCCATAGTCTGTTGTGCTACCACGGCCCTTCCTGCCTGCTCAGTGTGGTTAAATTGTTGCCTTTGCACCCTCCTACCTGCCTTCAATTTTCAGAGTCCGTGCCCCTGGCCTCTGCCTCTCAACAGTATCCTAATGAACAACTAGATTTCTAACATTCTATATTTATTACAAAAGTGTGGAACGCCTGACGTCACCTTGATGTAATCAAAACTGTAATACCTAGAGCATTTCCTTTAGAAATTACATATATGAGAGGGTCTTATTGGCATCAAAAGTATGGTTAGTGCTCTAAAAGACTAAAATAAGGACATATTTTCTGAGTTTTCAAATAGCGACAAAGCACTTTTAAATTATTTGTTATCTTTATGTTTTTTTATCCAGTTGACCACTTGATTAAATGTTGCACTTAGGGGAGAGGATGTGGTGTTACTTCCAGAACTGCAGATTTTGCAACTGGGGAACCAGGTTGGAGTTTCTGCTTCAGCTCGACATTCTGTGATTCTGGTCAAATCACTTAGTCTCCCCATGTCTACAACCAAAAAGGGTGGGAGAATTAACAATAGGGTGGGTGACTGAGCCATAGGGAGAATGAGGGTGGGAGGATGAGGGTGAGAGAATGAGCGTTAGGGAGAATGAGCAGGAGGGTGGGAGAATGAGCGGTAGAGTGGGAGAATGAACAGTAGGGAGAGAGAATGAGCAGTAGGGCGAAGGACTGAGAAGTAGGGTGGGAGAATGAGCGGGAGGGCGGGAGAATGAGCACTAGGGTGGAGAATGAGTGGTAGGGCAAGGAAATGAGCGGGAGGGTGGGAGAATGAGCGGTAGGGTGGAAGATTGAGGGGGCAGGAGAAGCAGGAGTAGGGAGAATGACTGGTAGGGCGGGAGAATGAGCGGTAGGGAGAATGAGCGACAGGGTGGGGGAATGAGGGTGGGAGAATGAGCTGTATGCTAGGAAAATTAGTGGTAAGATGGAAGAATATGCAGTAGGGTGGGAGACTGAGTGGTAGGGAGAATGAGTGGTAGGGAGAATGAGTGGTAGGGAGAATGAGTGGTAGGGTGGGAGAATGATTGGTAGGGAGAATGAGTGGTGGTGGGAGAATGAGCGATAGGGTGGGAGAATGAGCAGTAGGGGGGGAGAATGAACGGTAAGGTGGGGGAATGACCGGTAGGGAGAATGAGCAGAAGAGAGAATGAGCGGTTGAGAGATTGAGCGGTAGGGTGGGAGAAATAGCGGAAGGAAGAATGAGCTGTACGGTGGGAGAATGAGCAGAAGAGTGGGAGAATGAGCAGAAGGGAGAATGAGCTGTAGGGTGGGAGAATGAGCGGAAGGGAGAATGAGCTGTAGGGTGGGAGAATGAGCGGTAAGGTGGGGAAATGACCGGTAGGGAGAATGAGCAGTAGAGAGAATGAGTTGTAGGGAGAATGAGTGGTATAGTGGGAGAATAAGCGGAAGGGAGAATGAGCTGTAGGGTGGGAGATTAAGCGGAAAGGAGAATGAGCTGTGGGGTGGGAGAATGAGCGGAAGGGAGAATGAGCGGAAAGGTGAATGAGCGGTAGGGAGAATGAGCGGTTGGGTGGCAGTGAAACTGGGCGAGAATGAGGTGAGAGTGAGATAGTGGCGATACAGTTTACCAAAGGAGAGTGGGAGGTAAGCAGACTATTGGAAGAGATAGAGTGAACTAGTGAGAGACTAAGGTGCAAAGAATACTAGGAGAAATGGAGGAGAGAGTAAAGTTGTCAGAACAAGTAGCACAGGTGTGAGGGAACATGGCAGAGGCAAGAGAACAAGAGACATAACTTTGAGTGTGAAGAGGAAACTCAAAGAAAGAGAGGACAGAAGGGGAGTTAAAATGAGAACTGGGAGACAGATGAGAGCAGCATGGGGGAGTGAGGAAAACTGTGAGAAAGAGGAGAACAGGATGGGGAGTGAGGAAATATTTGAGAGAGAGGAGAAATGGGTGGAGAAGTGAGGAAAACTGGGCGAGAGAGTAAAACAGGGCGGTAGACACCCTTGTCGTTTATTTATACAAACATGGGTAGCTATTGACGGGCACATTTAATACACATGCACACCAAGCCATTCAAAGGGGATTCGACCAAAACTATGCAAGAAACCCCCCTCACGGTTAATAAAACACACATCCACTGCCGGATGTGTAATATTTTTATTTTACTCTCTGGAAAGGGGACGAACATCACTTGAGAGTCACAGTGCGCTCCTGGCAGAGCCCAATGCTGTGTTACATCCACCATTGCCTGCTGAGTGCCACACACCTCTGTGTTGTATTCCACTAGCTAGTGCATATGCTATGACACTCTCTAGCCCATGTGCACTGTAACACCGCCCCGTGAATATGTCATGCCACACTTGTCTTCGCACGGGTTATATTGCCCCATCTAACGTGCCTTCCTCGATGTCTATGTTATAACGCACAGTGCTATGCCATACATATTACAATCTGGGATCCATATCTTTGTCACAGTGCATATGCAACGTTACACTACCCAGCACATATTTTATATTACAACTTTAGAGACTAGTTAGGTTACACAACACTGCCCTGTGCATATTACACTCCAAGGCGCATATCGCATAGCATGCGCTAGTGCCTGTGCTATCTCGCGCTCTCCAATGAATCTGTAATTGCGCACAATGTATTGCATATTATATTTCACGCCCGGTTCATCTTATATCACACTTTTTGGTGCATAGTTTATACCATACACTATATCTAGTTTTCATTTTCAATCGTGCTCTCAGGACTATCTTCTATATAACACTGTGTTCACCTACCCTTTTCACGGGCATTACATTTTGCGATAGGGGGTGGAGGGTCAGGGGGTGTTTCTGCTAAGTGAACCCGGAGTCACAGTCACAAACGTCCTCTTCTTCCTGAATAAAAGTGAGATTATGCTGCATGCTTGTTCATATTTTAAGTAGTTCGCACAGACACACGTTTTAAAAACAATAAAGTTCCTAATACCCACCTTCTCTGAACAGTTAGCTTGCTGCCCCATCCCCCTCCTCCCTATCCTCTGTTGTGTGAATCCATGGACTAGCCTCCTCCCTCCTGCCATGCATGGTCTGATGTGCTGCCACTGCCCTCAATTTAGTATGATGTACCAGTCCACTCCTCCTGCCCTCCATTGCCCAATTCTATGCCCCATCATTGACCTCCTGCTTAAACTCTGTGCTTAGCTTGCTGCCCCTATTCTCCTTCCCCCTGCCCTCTGATGTCTTTGTGCATGCCCCTGCTCCATCCTTTTTGCCCACCATGTTCCATGGACCTGCCACTCCTATCTACTCTGAGTGTTCTGTTGAGCTGCCACTCCCCTCCCACCTGCCTAGCATTGTCAGATGACTGTAACCTGTCCCTGCCACCTCCACCCTGCCTGTCCACATGCCATGCCCCAATCCTTTTCCTCCTGTCCTACATGGTCCATTGTACTGCCACACCCTTCTGCCCTCCCTGGTCTGTTGTGCTGCAACTGCCCCTCCTGCCTGCCCCATGCGGTCTGTTGTGAGGCCCCTTCCCCTGAACTTTCTTGTCTGTGCACAGGTCCTGACCCTCCCTTCTATCCTCCATCGTCCTTTGTGCATGCCCCTGCACCATCCTTCTTGCCCATCATAGCTATTGTGCTGCCACTAACCCTCCCACTTGCCATGCATGGTCTTCTGTGCTGCCATGGCCCCTTCTACCTTCCCTGTGTGGTCAGTTAGCTGCCCCTGACCCCCTCCCACCTTCCCTCCATGGTCTGTGTGTATGCCATCACAGTCTCAGTGTTGCTCTTCATGGTGTGTCTTGCTTCTAGTGCCCATCCTGCATGACCTCCATGGCTATCTTGCTGCTCCTGCCCTGCCCCCTTGCCCCCAGCCCTCTGTTTACATGTGCAGACCCCTACTCCCTCCCTCCTGGCTTGTCTGTTCCATTGTAATGCCCCTGATCCGTCCCTCCTGCCCTTTATGGTCTGTTATGCTGCAGCTTTCTCTCCTGTCTGTCCATTATGGTCAGCTAGCTACCATTGCCTCTTGCCCCTCTGTTCTCTGTTGTTCATGTGCATGGTCCTGTCCCCTCTTGCTTTCTATGGATTGTTGTGCTGCACTCCCATCCCGCATGCCCTGTGTGGTGTATTGTGCTGCTGCAAACCCTGATGCCTGCCCTGCAGGGTCAGTTTGGTGCACCTCTCCATGTCCCTCCTGTCCTCTGTTATCCAAGTCCATGTCCCTACCCCATTTCCTTCCATGATCCAATGTACCATACTTGCGAACATTTTGAACTTGGTAAGAGGGAGATTTTGAAAAAAACTGGGGTATTGATTTTCCCCCTTGAGTTACATTGAAAAAGAGGAGATTGTAGACAGGAGACAGATCAAATAAAGCCCATTTGAGCTTAAAAACATTGGACGTTTCCTGGCTGAATCGGGTTGTACTACCATTGCCTCTTCCTTCTGCCCACACTGGTCTATTACATTGTCACAGCCTCTCTTGCAAGTCCTGTATTGTTGGTTTGTTGCCCCTGCCCCCCTTTCCACTGCCCTCCATAGTCTGTTGTGCTGCCACGGCCCTTCCTGCCTGCTCAGTGTGGTTAAATTGTTGCCTTTGCACCCTCCTACCTGCCTTCAATTTTCAGAGTCCGTGCCCCTGGCCTCTGCCTCTCAACAGTATCCTAATGAACAACTAGATTTCTAACATTCTATATTTATTACAAAAGTATGGAACGCCTGACATCACCTTGATGTAATCAAAACTGTAATACCTAGAGCATTTCCTTTAGAAATTACATATATGAGAGGGTCTTATTGGCATCGAAAGTATGGTTAGTGCTCTAAAAGACTAAAATAAGGACATATTTTCTGAGTTTTCAAATAGCGACAAAGCACTTTTAAATTATTTGTTATCTTTATGTTTTTTTATCCAGTTGACCACTTGATTAAATGTTGCACTTAGGGGAGAGGATGTGGTGTTACTTCCAGAACTGCAGATTTTGCAACTGGGGAACCAGGTTGGAGTTTCTGCTTCAGCTCGACATTCTGTGATTCTGGTCAAATCACTTAGTCTCCCCATGTCTACAACCAAAAAGAATTTGTTCTTGTGTGATGTAACCAATGCTCATGTAAAGCACTCCAATACCTGACAAGTCTGCACTATATAACACTGCAAAAACACAAAATAATAAGTGTTTTGCACACTTCTGTCATTGGGCTATATTTGGGCTACATCTGGGTGATTTTGGGCTACATTTGGGCTCTTTTGTCTCAGGTGGCCATCTTGGGAGATTTATTTGTTATGAAGTTTCCTAATTTCCTCATGTACTGCAGTCTCCTCAGTAGGAAATGCTTTCAGTTTTTTACTTTGATTCCATCATGAAGGTATTCAGATATGTCACACATTTGCCATAAATTCTGAATGTTAGCACTCTAGTTGCTCATTAGATCACTGTAGTAAAACTACTGTTCACCATGGAAGTCTGCTCCTGGTATTAAAAGTGCATGTTTCAGTCTGCATGACAGAATTTTTTAATGAAATAGAAGAGGATTTGAGAAGTGTGCCCTCATTTTCTTTCTTCAGCATTAATCATAATTTCTATGGCAAAATGAACCCCCTCATTGTGTTCCTTTTTAAATTAAATGTTTTAAGTGTTACCAGTTTATTCCAATCAAGGTGGCTTCAGGTGTGCCATACTTTTGTCATAATGAAGACAGTAAGCGCTCTAGTTGTTTTTAAGAACACTCTGGGACATTCTGTCATTGGGCTATACTTGGGCTACATCTGGGTGATATTTGGACTCTTTTGTCTCTGGTGGCCATCTTGGGAGACTTATTTGTTATGAAGTTTCCTAATTTCCTCATTTACTGCAGTCTCCTCAGTAGGAAATACTTTCAGTTTTTTACTTTGATTCCATCAAGAAGGCATTCAGATGTGTCACACATTTGCCATAAATTCAGAATGTTAGCACTCTTTTTGCTCATTAGATCACTGTAGTAAAGCTACTGCTCACCAGGGAAAACTGCTGCTGGTATTGAAAGTGCATGTTTCAGTCTGCATGTCAGAATGTTTTAATGAAATAGAAGAGGATTTGAGAAGTCACTCAAAATGTGCCCTAATTTTTCTTTCTGCAGCACTAATCATACTTTTTATGGAAAAATGAACCCCCTCATTTTGTTGCTTTTTAAATTAAATGTTTTAAGAGTTACCACTTTAATCCAAGCAAGATGGCTTCAGGTGTGCCATATGTTTATCATAAGTAGGACTGTTAGCGCTCTAGTTGTTCTTTGGAACACTCTGGGAAGCTGCAGTAGAACACAAAGGAATCAACTGACAGTCTCTGCCCTTGTTGGATGTACACGTTTTACTGAGAATGTCAGACTTCATTCTCACATGACTGAGAAAGATAATGTGAATTTACAGAAAATAAGCTCTCAGTTTAGCTTATAGATCACCTTCCAAACCTCTGTGGGAAAAGCATGAGAAAATATTTTTCTCTCAATCATGATATCCCAGCAGAAGGCTTTTTCACATGGTGAAATCACCTTAGAACATACCACAATTCCTAAAATGAGTATGGTACCATCAACAAATGATTTATAATGTAACTAAAGTCTTAAAACCTTCTATTAACTGCAATGCTTTTTAATGAGGTGCTATCATGTATATTGGTCCCAAGATGGCTGCCAACACTTCTTGGATGAAGTGCTGACAGCCAATCAGATCTCAGGATGAGATGTGTGGTTAGGCTCCGCCCACATATATATATGATTTTACTTTTGATTTTCTCAGGAACGACTGAACAGATTGACACCAGACCTGCAAAAGGCACTTCCCTGACCTGAGGACTACCTCTCTGCCAAATTTCAAGTAAATTCTGTTCAGCCGTTCGGGCTGTACCTTGGACTAAAGGTCCCTATGGAAAATTGCATGGGAAAAAATGCGTTTTGGGACCCCCCTATTTTCTCAGCCCCCGCTTGACGAATCCCCCGAGACTTTCAGGGTAGGAGCGGAGCGGAGCGCCCCACCTATTTTGAAAATTTCGCGAGGATTCGTCAACCGGCGCCAAAGTTATTCCAAATAGAATGTTGCGGATTTCCTATGAAAACACGGTCCTAACTATAACTATCTACTGGCGACCGTCAGTAGATAATATATATATATTCCATAAGAAAAACGCAATGCACTCGCTGTGTGAAAACAGGCCACTCCAAACGTGCTCAGTCATTTCTTTATTTGAGGCAAAAATAGGCAGGCAGGCATTACGCGTTTCGACTTGGATGAGTCTTCATCACATGCCACTGTGTTCAGGGTGGTTCGTTACCATTCAAATAACATAACTCACAACATTGAAAAAGGACAATGTCCACTTCTTTCCCATTTGAAAGAGGCAGTTCGTTTTTTCTCAAGGTTTGTTTTATGCAGCAAAGGTGAGTACATTAATTTCGTTTGGCACACACACCAAAATATTTGTTTTAAAGTTTGAGTATTTTATTTTCATTGTTGATTTCATATACATATCTTTTTATGGTGTGTGTACTCAGCAATAAAGTAGAACAAGCATTGAAAATGCAATAGGTCTCGCCTTTGATTAAGTTAAAGCCATTTGCTTTGCTAATAGTATCGTATAGCAAAGCAAATGGCTTTAACTTAATGAAAGGCGAGACCTATTGCATTTTAAATTCTTGTTCGTATAGCGCTTTACACCACCATAAGAACGCTGACAGCACTAAGGGGAACAAGCTATACGGGAATGGAAGCGGAGTCTTTTTGTCAGAGTTGCAGACTTTAGAAGACGGGACACCTAGGTTCTAGTCTCCGCGTCGGTTCAACGTTCCGTGCTTCAGTAAAATCACTTAATATCAACGTGCCCAAAAGAATTTTAAAAAAACAACGAACGTGTGTGTCTTTCTGTAAAGTGACTGGTGCTCATGTAACGCGGCCCAATAGTTTAGGGTCGAATTTGCACTACATTAGAAACCAAGGCGGCGGGGCTAGGCGGGGGTTAGGAAAGTGTCCTGGGTTTTGGGGAAGCTGTTGATAAAGCATTTATTATTTGCCTTTTCTGCGTCAGTGCAGCTCGGGACTAACTTCCTTGCACCTCAGGGCCACTCTGGACTCTGGCGACGGTGAAGTGCAGTCCATGACTGTCTGATATCGCAGGGATTGGCACTTCAAGAGAACGTTGTTTTTTGTATAGCGCTTTACACTGCCATAAGAACGCTGACAGCGCTAATGAGAACAAGCCGTACGGGAATTAAAGCGTTGTTGACTTTAGAAGTTGGGACTCCTAGGTTCTAGTCTCAGCGTCGGTTAAACGTTCTGTGCTTCAGTAAAATCACTTAATATTAAAGTGCCCAAAAGATTTTTTTTTAAACGGTAGGTTGGGAGAATGCGCGCTACGGTGGGAGAATGAGCGGTAGGGTGGGTGAATGAGCGGTAGGGTGGTAGAATGAGCGGTAGGGAGAATGAGCGATAGGGTGGCAGAGCGATAGGGTGGCAGAGCGATAGGGTGGCAGAATGAGCGGTAGGGTGGATGAATGAGCAGTGAGGTTGGAGAATGAGTGGTAGGGTGGGAGAATGCGCGCTATGGTGGGAGAATGAGCAGTAGTGTGGGTGAATGAGTGGTTGGGTGGGAGAATGAGCGGTTGGGAGAATGAGCGATAGGTTGGGAGAGTGTGTGGTAGGGTGGGTGAATGAGCAGTTAGGTTGGAGAATGAGCGGTAGGGAGAATGAGCGATAGGGTGTTAGAATGAGCGGAAGGGAGAATGAGCTGTAGGGTGGGAGAATGAGCAGAAGGGAGAATGAGCTGTAGGGTGGGAGAATGAGCGGAGGGGAGAATGAGCTGTAGGGTGGGAGAATGAGCAGTAGGTTAGGAGAATGAGGGGTAGGGAGAATGAGCGATCGGGTGTGAGAATGAGCTGTAGGGTGGGAGACTGAGTGGTAGGGAGAATGAGTGGTAGGGTGGGAGAATTAACAATAGGGTGGGTGAATGAGCCGTAGGGAGAATGAGGGTGGTAGAATGAGGGTGAGAGAATGAGCGGTAGGGAGAATGCAGAGGAGGGTGAGAGAATGAGCGGTATAGTGGGAGAATGAGTTGTAGGTAGAGAGAATGAGCAGTAGGGTGGGAGAATAAGCAGTAGGGTGGGAGAATGAGCGGTAGGGTGGTAGAATGAGCAGTCAGGTTGGAGAATGAGCAGTAGGGAGAATGAGCGATAGGGTGTTAGAATGAGCAGTAGGGTGGGAGAATGAGCAATAGGTTGGGAGAATGAGGGCCAGGGAGAATGAGCGATAGTGTGAGGATGAGCTGTAGGGTGGGAGAATGAGTGGTAGGGAGAATGAGTGGTAGGGTGGGAGAATTAAAGGTAGGGAGAATGAGTGGTAGGGTGGGAGAATTAACAATAGGGTGGGTGACTGAGCCATAGGGAGAATGAGGGTGGGAGGATGAGGGTGAGAGAATGAGCGTTAGGGAGAATGAGCAGGAGGGTGGGAGAATGAGCAGTAGAGTGGGAGAATGAACAGTAGGGAGAGAGAATGAGCAGTAGGGCGAAGGAATGAGAAGTAGGGTGGGAGAATTAGCGGGAGGGCGGGAGAATGAGCACTAGGGTGGAGAACGAGTGGTAGGGCAAGGAAATGAGCGGGAGGGTGGGAGAATGAGCGGGAGGGTGGAAGATTGAGGGGGCAGGAGAAACAGGGGTAGGGAGAATGACTGGTAGGGCGGGAGAATGAGCGGTAGGGAGAATGAGCGGCAGGGTGGGGGAATGAGGGTGGGAGAATGAGCTGTATGCTAGGAAAATCAGTGGTAAGATGGAAGAATATGCAGTAGGGTGGGAGACTGAGTGGTAGGGAGAATGAGTGGTAGGGAGAATGAGTGGTAGGGAGAATGAGTGGTAGGGTGGGAGAATGATTGGTAGGGAGAATGAGTGGTGGTGGGAGAATGAGCGATAGGGTGGGAGAATGAGCAGTAGGGGGGGAGAATGAACGGTAAGGTGGGGGAATGACCGGTAGGGAGAATGAGCAGAAGAGAGAATGAGCGGTTGAGAGATTGAGCGGTAGGGTGGGAGAATGAGCGGAAGGAAGAATGAGCTGTACGGTGGGAGAATGAGCAGAAGAGTGGGAGAATGAGCAGAAGGGAGAATGAGCTGTAGGGTGGGAGAATGAGCGGAAGGGAGAATGAGCTGTAGGGTGGGAGAATGAGCGGTAAGGTGGGGAAATGACCGGTAGGGAGAATGAGCAGTAGAGAGAATGAGTTGTAGGGAGAATGAGTGGTATAGTGGGAGAATAAGCGGAAGGGAGAATGAGCTGTAGGGTGGGAGATTAAGCGGAAAGGAGAATGAGCTGTGGGGTGGGAGAATGAGCGGAAGGGAGAATGAGCGGAAAGGAGAATGAGCGGTAGGGAGAATGAGCTGTAGGGTGGGAGAATGAGCGGTTGGGTGGCAGTGAAACTGGGCGAGAATGAGGTGAGAGTGAGATAGTGGCGATACAGTTTACCAAAGGAGAGTGGGAGGTAAGCAGACTATTGGAAGAGATAGAGTGAACTAGTGAGAGACTAAGGTGCAAAGAATACTAGGAGAAATGGAGGAGAGAGTAAAGTTGTCAGAACAAGTAGCACAGGTGTGAGGGAACATGGCAGAGGCAAGAGAACAAGAGACATAACTTTGAGTGTGAAGAGGAAACTCAAAGAAAGAGAGGACAGAAGGGGAGTTAAAATGAGAACTGGGAGACAGATGAGAGCAGCATGGGGGAGTGAGGAAAACTGTGAGAAAGAGGAGAACAGGATGGGGAGTGAGGAAATATTTGAGAGAGAGGAGAAATGGGTGGAGAAGTGAGCAAAACTGGGAGAGAGAGTAGAACAGGGCGGGGGACTGAGGGAAACTGGGAGAGAGAGGAGAGCAGCATGGGGGAGTGTGGAACACTGTGAGAGAGTGGAGATCAGGATGGGAAAGCGAGGAAAACTGGGAAAGAGAGGAGACCAGGGTGGGGGAGTGAGGAAAACTGTGAGAGAGAACAGGGTGAGGAGCGAGGTAAACTGTGAGAGAGAGGGGAACAGGTTGGGGGAGTGAGGAAAACTGGGAGAGAGAGAGTAGGGTGGGGGAGCGAGGGAAACTGTGAGAGAGAGGAGAACAGGATGGGGAGTGAGGAAATATGTGAGAGAGAGGAGAAAAGGGTGGAGAAGCGAGGAAAACTGGGAGAGAGAGTAGAACAGGGCGGGGGACTGAGGGAAACTGGGAGAGAGAGGAGAGCAGCATGGGGGAGTGAGGAAAACTGTGAGAGAGTGGACATCAGGATGGGAAAGCGAGGAAAACTGGGAAAGAGAGGAGACCAGGGTGGGGGAACAAGGAAAACTGTGAGAGAGAACAGGGTGAGGAGCGAGGGAAACTGTGAGAGAGAGGAGAACAGGGTGGGGGGGTGAGGAAAACTGTGAGAGAGAGAGCAGGGTGGGAGAGCGAGGGAAACTGTGAGAGAGAGGAGAACAGGGTGGGGGAGTGAGGAAAACTGGGTGAGAGAGTAGAACAGGGTGGGAGACTGATGAAAACTGTGAGAGAGAGGAGAACAGGGTGGGGAAGCGAGGAAAACTATGAGAGAGAGGAGGGAGGGGGGAAAACCTTGAAAAACAGAAATAAGAGTGACAGAGGTAAAGTCCAGCAGCGCCAGTGAGAGGGGGGCTTCAGTATATTGACGAGGAGCAGCAGTGCTGGAAGAAAGCTTGGCTAGGTGATGTGGGGAAAGCAGGAAAGGTGATGAAAGAATCAGGCTAAAGATGGGCAGCTGCTTGGAAAGATGGGATGGAGAAAAGTGAAGGATAAAAACTACCAGTAAGAAGGGCAGTTGGTGCGGTGCAAAAAAGCATCTTTAACAGCACAGAGGCCCCACCTCACCATGCCATGTCTGCAGTGCTCTCAGCCTCGTGACTGAGCCCCGAGGGCCCCCACGCACTGAGCACTCCTTGGCCCCAGTTTGTAAATCACTGACGCCAAATATTTCTTGATAAGCCCGGGTGGGGGGGTGATAGGATATGGGGGCCCTTTACAATATACTCCTAGGGGCCCCTACGGCTTTGCTCCGTCACTAATATTGACATATTCACAACAAATTCATCCTTTGAACATTTGTTTGATAATGCTAACAAGCACTGTCAAAGCCAATAGTTCTGGCTTGTTTTAGGCGCCTCTTTGTAGTTGTGTTATTTATTTATTTGGGGAGTATTCTATAGTGTGAACATGACCCCTACAGAGTTCAGAGCGCTGTATAAAAAGCAGTCACATTAAATAGCATCACACGAAACAATTCGCAGAGAGGCTGAAAGAGCTGCTGAGGGCGCTTGCAGTGAAGCGCGGGACAGTTGTCCACAGCTCTGTAAAGTGTCTGGTTTGTGTGCTTTAAGCCAAGAGGCTGGTGGACGCTTTATAAAACGATGTAAATAAAATGTCCAGCCTATCTGCCGCTCCAGGTATCACCATTGAGCAGCGAGAGGCAGTGAGGGGGGCTGGGGCAGACAGTGTAGGATGTATGCCTTTCCGGAGATATGGGGGCTGACAGAAGACAGATGGGGAGAGGAGGCACGGAGAGGGCAGCGCGGTCCCTGAAAGTGAAAGAGGACCGCGCTGCAGCCGGAGCATGGGGATCTCTTGTCTTTATGGGGCCGTGTGTTTAAACACATGGCCCCATAAAGATATGAAAGTGCTTCACGACAGCCGTGAAGCAGGAGACCCAGTCTGGATCGCAAGCCAAAGGGCGATAACTAAAAACCCTAATTTCCAATGGCAGGCAACTGTTTAGCATAAACGGTGATGCCGGCCAATGGAAATGAGGGGTGGGGCATCAAGCCATCTATTAAAACTCCTTATCTGCAATAAATCTCGCTGAGCGAGGTGCGCATGTGCGCAGCAACGCTAGGCGAGACCTTGAAAAAATCATTTGCAATGCAATAGGTCTTGCATTTGCAAGAGTTTAAGATATTGGCATTGTAAATGATAATGCATTTTATTTATCTGTTTTGATAATTAATTAATAAATAAAAGGCATTGTCATTTACAATGCCAATAGCCCAAACTCTTGGAAATGCAAGACCTATTTCACTTCAAAGAAGCGTCCGCCACTGACCCAGGCTGCTTGGAAAGCAACAGCACAAATGGCGCGATGATTGTTGCAGGAAAGCATGTCGTCCCTGCAGAAAGAAGAAACTCATTAAAGAAAATATTGCTTACAGACTACCGTGTAACATCAGAAGTAAAAGGGCCGGTTTTCATGAGAGGTTACAAATGAAGACATGGTGGTACTAAGTAGGGCCTAACAAGCCTATTAACGAATCTGAAGCCAGCATTTACAAAGGACAATGATACAAGCCAATGAAAAATATGGGCGGAGAGTGGGCAGAGCTTCAAGTCCATACTCCAATACAGCATGCCATGCAGAACAGTGCATGCGTTGCCCAGGCTCGACCTCGATCATCCGACTCAAAATAAGAAGAATAGTTAGCTCCAGAAGCATTAGGCAACCAATAACTGCTCCAATCTCTACATTAGAAATCATTAGCCTAGGAAGAAAAACAATTAGTCTATCCCTACTCTATCTCTAAAATGTCATCCCTACTTAGCATTTTCCCCAGGCAAGAGAGAAAAAAGGTGTCAGTAGTAAGTGTTTCCCTCAGAGTACTCACTGCATAGGTAAGTAGCCAAAGCTACAGAGCTTGTTCTAAGATATGCCTTCGAGCTCCTCACCTAATCCTCAACTGCTCAACCCACGGGTCACTGTCCCTAATTCAAAATCACAAAATCGTAGAACACGCCCTTGTCACACCTCTTCAGCCAGGTCTTCCTCCTGTACTTTTCCACCGAAACTCGTACTTGATTCAAAGTCGGTTAGCTTGACCTTGGGTCCCAGGCACCTTCTCCGCTGAAAGTATCATATCTGCATTCCAGTGAACTCCCATAGTTGCTTCTCCTACCATCCTAACTCCTAAAACAAAGGGTTATTCTTCCTAAGGAACTAGGTGTCCTTGCACCAGCAACAGAAACAAGGGAAGCGAGAAACTTTCCACTCTCTGAGATCTGCTGACTTTTTCGGCCTACAATATTCAGCTAACATAGGAACAAATAGGCCTTTCTCTGAAACATATATGCGATCAGGCCTTTACACATTTAAACACATTTCTAGAACCACACTATAAGCATTGACTTAATTGTACTTCACACATGAACAAACACAGCTACACGTGCAGGCTTTAATATGGTGCACGTTTAGACCGAATGCATCACATTATACGTGAACTAATTAATGATGCATTGTCTAACATACATTTTCGATTAACCACTACATTGAACTTCAAAAGTAACATGATTACACTTCTATTCACACTAATATATGCTGCTTTAATACTACATTTCTAAACCACACGTTAATAAATTCCCACTAAATATATGGGTGCAGACTACTGTTGATTATGATGCACCCCTACAATTTCAGAACAACATGGCGCTCTATCAAATGCAAAGTCATGGCATTGATCACTTGCCAATGCAAGCAATGACAAACGGGGAAAACCGTATAAGAAATGCTAAGAGTCCGACCTAAAGCACACTCTGCTACTATTTACTGTACTTTATAGCATGAGGTACACTATTAAGCCATCTACTGCCAGATCTAAAAACGCTGCTGATTTGGGAAGCTCTTGGATGAATCTCTAGCAATTAAGACTGATTTCAACTATAACTTAGCATCCTATAGAAACAGCCCCTAACAGGACAGATGGGTGGGCATGGTTGTTTAGGGGAAGTTGAAGCCTACAGGAATCACCGTGTTGTGGTGACTGCCCCAGATATAATCTCAAAGAATAACCACCTGCCTTCTAAACCCCCATACGGTCGGTTCTATCATGAAGTCTACATAGAATTATCCTGATGTTTAAAGCTTTTTATGAGCTCATGTTGCGAAGACTCTCTTCAGATCAGTTATCTCTTTGCAGTTTACGGCGCGTAATCGTACAAAAGCATGCTGCGCATCACTGCCGTGCATTCATTGAAGCTAATAAGTACTTGTCTGCAAATGTGAGCATCTGAACTTAATTTGGGTACATATAAACGTTTCTTCCATACAGTCATGCAGCACTGGCAACTGCCACCCTGAAGAATCCTGTTGTGTTATGGAATGCTCTACTATGTTCAAGACAGCGGGTGTTCCCTCCGGCTACTTGCTTCACAACTGGACAGCAGGAGGAGGGGAAGGCTGGCCAAATAGCGATAAACTTCTGTGATGCAGCTGCGGCGTAAATCTTGCGCCATGTTGCGCTGTATTTACAACGTGACACATCTAGGGAGATGTATCACGTTGTAAACTCCTGCGCCACATGAAACCTGCGTCAGGTTTCATGTGGGCATTCTAGCGCAGGGTGGGCGTTCCCTCGCTGGTACGCCTCGTAAAAGTGACACAGTGAAATCTACAAGATTTCACTGAGTCACTTTTACGGCCATGCTGCGTCAAAACCCTGTGCCTGGTTGAAGCAGGCGTAAGCAATGACACAGCATGTTAGGTATAGGGCACCCCCGAGCCTTGCTGGAGCCGCGTCACGCTTGCGACATGACTCCAGCAATGTGCCGCATTTCCGCCGGGGGATGCGACACGCATCTGCCCATCCATGCACCACGGTGCGCCGAACTGTAAATGCGGCGCATCAGTGGTGGCGCACGGGTGGTTTTGCGGGTTGCAAGTGTTCTGGCTGATTTGCAGAGATGCGCCAGACCTTGTAAATCTGCCCCAAAGTGTTTATCTTGCTGAACGCCTAACTTTTGTCACCGTTACAGACAGTGCCTTTTAACTGTTACTTAAGGCACCGACAAGCTTCCGTGCTCAATGAGCAGTCTGTGAAATGTCACTGCTTCACAAGCAGTGAAACTTCACAAGTCTTCTACTGATAAGAAACACGCATTTTCAAAGCAATAGGTCTGGCATTTACGCGAGTTTAAGCTATTGGCATTGTTAGTTATATTTTGAAAACGAAAACACAAATAAAAGGCATTGTCAATTGCAATGTCAATAGCTCAAACTTGCATAAATGCGACACCTATTGCATTGCAAATGCTTTTTTTTGTAATGCTGTTGCGGGTTTTCCTTTAATTTTCGTTACCAATCTAACTCGGATTGCTACTCCAAAAATAAAGAAATTAGCGCCTTAATCATTTTGAAGGCACATGCATGCATGCATTTGTGGTGTGCGTGCCTACAAAATCATAAACATATGCAGGTGGCTGTATTGAAGGTTTCTTTTTTGCTTTCTTACCTTCAGCCACAAAGACAAGACCTATCCTCTTTGCCAATGCACCTCTAAATTATGCTGCCAACAGTCAACCATGGCCAGCCATTGATATTAATCCCTGATTCCCTGAAAGAGGAGCATTAAGGTGCTCTACAACCAGACAGAAGCTGGCTCTGCATGGTGGCACCTTGGAGTTGCCTTGGGGACTGACAAACGGACAGAGAAGCAAATACACTTTCCCCTATGCCCAACAGTACTGGCTCTTCCTGTGACTGCCCACTGGGACTAAAGAATATGCTTCTGTGTAAGTGCATGCTTCCAGATGGTGTGTGTGTGGTGTGGCTTGCAGTTATTGTGTGTGTACAGTCACTCTTTGAACACAGTCCCCTTTTGTTTGTGCAATTTGTATGTGTGCTGCCTGTATGTGCACTCATAGTACAGAGTTGCTGTCTGTAAGGTGCACATTTGCTGTGTGTGCAATCTGGTTGTGCTTCTGTTGGTCTATGCTTGTGTGCAGTTATTATAAATGTATGGCAGTTGCTGAGTTTGTGCAGCCAGCTCTGTTACTGTATGTGTGTGTGTATATGTCTGCATGCATGTGGGGTTGACCTGCTAACTTAAAAACAAAATACTTCACTGTATGAGGAGGGGGCGGGGCCTCATGTCGACAAGTACCCAAGAGGCACTTCTGCCCCCTCATACCTACGAACTCCCCATTCAAAAAATAAAAAAAACTTGCTGAGACTTTTGTCCAGGTCCTGAGTGTTTTCAAACCCCTTAATAGACATCGCCTTGTCAGGACCTCCAAAGGCCATCTGTAAATCCACGCTATGCATTGGTTTCCAACTCAACTTCCCTGCCACTGTGTGATATCGGCTCCTCACTTGGTGACCTTGTGGAGGGAACCAATATGGTGTACTGTGTGAGTTTGTAGGTCTGTGTCTGCATTTATTTGCTGGGTGATCTGTGTTTGTATGTATTTAGACGCTGTGAAACCTGGTCAGGAACCTATGGGCGTTCTGCAATGTCTAGTAGCAGAAAGAGAGCCTTTCTATTCCTAGTCTTCTTTTAAGTATAATAAACTTGGGGGCATATCAGCAACAACCGGCGATAATTATTGCTAAGCGCACTTAGCGCTAGGATAATTATCGCAGGCTAACGTGGATTTTTATCGCTGAGATAGCGTGCTATTAGCAACGCTTATCTCAAAAGCGATAAAAATCCTAGCGCTAACTGCCAAACGTGAGATTATCGCTGGAAACCCAGCCCTCAGGATCTCGGCCACTGTCTCATCGTCGAAGCTAAGGCCTGGGTTATTCATAGTGAGCAAGCAGCACTAGGTGAGGATGGAGTCTCAGCAAGCCTAGTGTATTCAGAAAAGGTAGGGGTCAGCGTACTTGGTAGACGGTGCTTAAAAGCAATGATGAGGCCAAGAAGAGAAAAGGAGAAGATAGGGGGGGTGTCCCAATGCTAGCTGCCGTACAAAGCTATAATCACAATATAAGAGGGGGACTAGGAGCAATTTTGGAGGAGAGGTCCTGTACCGATGCTCCAAAGGCTAAGCACAAACACAAAGAGTGGTATCAGTTCCTAAAGAGAAGGGACAGTGTGAGGTCTGCCAGTCCAGGTCGGATCTGCTTCTGGGGATGGGTGTCTCAAAAGACAGGTAGTAGAGTGTGTTTAGAGTAAGGTAATGGTACTCCTGCGCGGGTGATAGTTGTGCCCTCACACACCCTTGTGGGTGCATAGCATCATCATTGGGCAAAGCTCCTCGTGGGGGTGGCACAGCAGTCCCTTGCGAGCCCTCTTTGAGGGCGTTCTGTTGGAGATCTTTTTAGGAGTCGCCGCAGTTGTGCATGTGGGTGTGTGGGTTGGGTGGGAGGTGGTGAAATAAAATGACCCGTTGGTACCCTTGTAGTTTTATTAATGAGTCCTCAGGGTCAGGTTAAAAAATAGATCGGGGATAGAGGCGCAGATAGCGCTTGAATGAGTAGGGGGAGGTAGAATTATGCTCCCGCTTCTCTCAACCCGTGTGTGGATCTAAAGTGAGATAGTTAGTGAATAGTGGGTGGTCGACATGTTTCACGCTTCCCGTGGTCCCTAATGGATCCCTTAGCGCTTCATCAGGACCTTAGTACAAGCGAGGAAAGAGAGGGGAATCAGGGAGGAAGACACCCTATAGTCCCTTGTTACCATATGACAGATGTGTCTTAGATATTAATAATTGGGCACGTCTTATTCGTGTCCCATACTCGAAACCTGGTAGAGCCAAGGAGAGAGAAGGGGGGGCGAGAAAAGGAAAAAATTAAAAAAAACATACCATGATATTGGTCATGTGACAAAAGGTGTAGCATCATTCACAGCATGTGTCAATCCAAGTATTATAGGGACATGAGCATGCAGGGGAGAATGATGCAGGTCAGGATCTTATGGTGATCAGCTTACCGGGTGGTCAAAGTAAGGATAAACAGGGGGTCAAAAAAACTCAGGGGGTGGGATATAAACAATGATGACAGCGTTCATAACCTTCTATATAATTTAAATTGTCAACAAAATGCCGCCTAGTCAACTCCCGGGAATGGCGTGTTGATTAGATAAAACCAAGACACTGGCTAGCGTGGAAGAAAAAAACGGCAGGAAAAGCACGTATATTGTGTGTCCATTGTTACTCGGTACAATCAATTAACACAGTGGTGTAGAACCTAAAAGAAGTGGGATGCATTATAATTGGCCTCGTTGTGATCAAGACATCTAGGAGTATGCTTCACTCCCCGCACTAAAGGTGATATTGAGAGAAGTAGTGTAATCTAAGTCAGGATGAAGAGAAAATAATCATACCCCCTCTTTGTTTGAGAAGGCTGTGCCGGCGTCGACCGTCTGGTGTAAGGGGTCAACTGCATGGGAAAGCAAAAGTGCACTTGAGACACATTCACAGGGCAGAGCAATTTATGCATGGCTTCTTCTCTCTCGCAAGGATCAAGTTGGTTGATCATTAATACGTATATTAATATCGTACGTTTGGTCATTAGGACCACATTATTGTATGCATTGGTTTAATTAAATGCATCAGTCAGGAGAGTGCGTCTGAAGAAAGTCTCTCGTTGTACAACGTTTTCGGCTGGCAATATATACATCTCATGAGGCACAATAAAACAATTCTGCATTGTTGAAAACGCATCTTAGTCATAAATTAACAAATATGGGCATCTAACAAGGACACAGATGGCTCTTAACCTTGGAGAGAGCTAGTGTGGGCCAGTATGTATGTGTCCAGATGTCTGGCACTATGTGTGGTGTGCATGTCGTGTCCTGCTTGGTTGAGTTTTTCTATCTACACGTGGCATCTTGGTTTGTGGTATTTTTGGGGAATGCATGCCTTTTGCCAAAAGTGTTTTATTGAGGCCAATTTCTTCTGACCTGTTTGTGGTACAACTATTTATCTGTGGGATCGATCAGGGTTTTCCCTGGGCGCGCGTTTGCCTTTGGGCTAAGTGACATCCCACCTGTGACCTATCACTTGATAGGCATGGGTTGGGGTCACAGGGCTTGTCTGACAATGTATCTCTGACTCTGGGTTGATGGTGAGGTCACCTTAGGTGACTCCAACAACAATGATATTAGAACTTCTGAAAATAATGTGGCAGTGATTGATATCATTTTTACTGACATTATCAACATTGTGAGTACAGTTGTCATAGCATAAATCCACATTGTCTTTACTGATATTGAAATAGTTATGTATGCCTAGATCATGGCATACATTGACATTGTTTCTACTGGTAACGACTTTGTGCGGGCATAGATTATTGCATACATTGAAATTTCATTTATGGATATTGACATTGATACACAAGCATAGGTTATGGCACATGTTGTGACTGAATTTATTATTATTGCTGTTGTCTGGCCTGCACATATCAACATATTATTTACCCATTTTAACATATGCTAGGAAGCTCTTTATGAAAAATACATTCTTAAGCTTGTCTCCATGGGAACTACCTTTAACCTCTTCCATGCTCATGACGGAACGGTTCCGTCATGAGCCACGGTTGAGCTGTGCTCATGACGGAACCGTTCCGTCATGGTCCCGCCCGCGCTCGAACCCTTCAGCACCGCGGCGGAATTCGCCCAGCGCTGAAGGGGTTAAAGTGGTGATTGTTTTTGCGCAAATCTCTATTGTCTCAATTGTAAATCTAATGTGCAGTATGAAAAGGACCCCTAACACAAACGTCCAGCACTTTATCTCACAAGGTTGCATGCATTATCTCATTTTTCCCTCTTATTTATGCATATTTTAGTTCAGGCAGTCTGAATTTCTCTATTAAAAAACAACTCACTGTGATGCATCCACTGATAGAGCGTGAATTTTATAACCATATACATGATTGAGCAAAACAAAAACACAAATTTGGAAATTACACGTTGCACACATTAGATAAAAAAAATCTTGAAAGAAGAAGCACCGTAAGAAAGTGCTTTAAAACATAAGAGATAAGTATTCATGCAAATTATACATTTACATATAATACGTGAAAGAGAAAAACATAGCCTAGTGTAATTGAAGAGTGCTATGGGGTAATAACATGGAGTAGAAATGTTGGTGGTATTATTACTAAATAACGAGTTAGAAGATTGAAATTTTAGAGAATGATATTTGAAGTGATATAGGTTATGAAAATATCAAAATTAATGTTATAACTTGGAAGTAGAATAACGTGTATTTGTATAGAATTTGTGAAATTTGCTGTAATCAAGCACAACATACAAAATGTGTTATGATCTTAGTGCATGAATATTAATACAGCTTTATGAGAAATATTATCAATTTATATCATTTAGTAATGTTCGCAAATGCATTAGATGGAGTGAATGTGTAGTCAAGTTAAAGGCTTCATATTAGGACATGTCTAGTGTTAACCTTTACTCTAAATTCCTAACAATGGCTTAGCGACTATGAATAATGTTGCATTTTCATGTTGCAAATTATGCATTTCGTGTTCTCTGCATGAATTCATTCCCAAGGGAAAGGAACAAACATGAACTGAGTTACCTACGATGCTGTATGTTTCTAATATATGTCTCTTTAAATGTAAATGTAAATTTGTAAAGTGCATTAAACTATAGGTATCAAAGCTCTGTAACCAGTAAGAGCATACAGGGGAGACCAACAAGGCAATTATATCTGTGAGAAAAGCCATGTTTTTGACAGCCGATATGCATTTGTAAATCTTTCCATTCTCATGGCAAACATGGGACACCTTGCTGATGTTTCTATTCCTTAGTTGACTTATGTGCATCCTGGACCTGTAATGGTCTTTTGATGGTGGTGTGACACCACATGACATGGACATTTCATTATGAACTTATAAAAAATATATTTTTCTTCGAGCTCACTCGCATGCACTTGATTTTCTTTCTTATAAGGTGAACAGCACACTTCATTTTTCCACTTATTTCCTATGCTGACTGAACTAAGAGGAATTTTAATTGTTTTCCTTTGGATTTATTGCTTGATGCTACAGTCCGTAGAAGATGGACTGAGAATCTTTCTTGCTGAACTTGAACTAGAATTTTCCACTTTCTTAGATTTTTGGATTATGCCTCTAGAGATTCTTAAAGTTCCTTTCCCTGGTTCAGAGTATGTTATTAATGTTAGTTTTAGAATCATCCAACTATCTTATGGGTAGCAGGTGTTTGTGCCTCTGTAAGTTGTCTTAAGCTATTTCTGCACAAATGCTAAGTGCTCTTATTAAAACTGTTATATTTCTTGCTGAAATACGGAAGAGATTGCATATACTAATGAATTTTGATTCTTTAATACAAAAACCTTTCAAACTGTAAATCCTATTAAGACTTTCATTTGTGTCTATGTTTCTCCATTGAAACTGTGCATTGAGTGGAATTTGATCATAAACTGGTAAGGTGATGTTTGGGAACTTCTCGAATCACCCTTCCTATAGTCATAAATAGATTAATTAATGAAGGAGTTATGCCTTTGGGTTATGGACCAGGAATGTAGAGATATCGAACTGCATGGGAGTTCACCTTAATTGTAGTAGGGCCCAGTGCATTTAGGGCAGAGAAAAATAAAATATTACAGCTGCATGAGATGCCACAATAGAGAGATGAAAATATAAAAAATGCTCTACCACCACCATCTTTGCAGACAAATCAGTACTCGACAGAAGAGACAGTGCTCTATTTGGCACTTTATGTCCAATCCTCTATAGCAGCAAAAGAAAATAATAAAGAGCATTTGCTATTGAAAAATGTGCCATCCTTTATTTTGATGTTCAGTGGGCCAAAAATCCGTGGAGTACATCTACTTTTCAAAATATGGAGTTGATAGACAAATAATATTAAAGATATTGTATATAGTAATCAAAAACATATATATTTAGGTGTACAGTGCATATATTGTTTTCTAGTAAATAAGCATCCAAAGTCCTCTTTGTTCTAGTTTTAATTTTGACAAATCCGTAAGGTTCTGCCTGCGTTTAAGCAATGCAAGTACGTATAAACACGAATTTGCAATTATAGACATTCCAATGATCAAATACAAAAGTTTATCTAATAGATATTCTGGCTTGATTGAGTTTTTCTATCTACTCGTGGCATCTTGGTTTGTGGTATTTTTGGGGAATGCATGCCTTTTGCCAAAAGTGTTTTATTGAGGCCAATTTCTTCTGACCTGTTTGTGGTACAACTATTTATCTGTGGGATCGATCAGGGTTTTCCCTGGGCGCGCGTTTGCCTTTGGGCTAAGTGACATCCCACCTGTGACCTATCACTTGATAGGCATGGGTTGGGGTCACAGGGCTTGTCTGACAATGTATCTCTGACTCTGGGTTGATGGTGAGGTCACCTTAGGTGACTCCAACAACAATGATATTAGAACTTCTGAAAATAATGTGGCAGTGATTGATATCATTTTTACTGACATTATCAACATTGTGAGTACAGTTGTCATAGCATAAATCCACATTGTCTTTACTGATATTGAAATAGTTATGTATGCCTAGATCATGGCATACATTGACATTGTTTCTACTGGTAACGACTTTGTGCGGGCATAGATTATTGCATACATTGAAATTTCATTTATGGATATTGACATTGATACACAAGCATAGGTTATGGCACATGTTGTGACTGAATTTATTATTATTGCTGTTGTCTGGCCTGCACATATCAACATATTATTTACCCATTTTAACATATGCTAGGAAGCTCTTTATGAAAAATACATTCTTAAGCTTGTCTCCATGGGAACTACCTTTAAAGTGGTGATTGTTTTTGCGCAAATCTCTATTGTCTCAATTGTAAATCTAATGTGCAGTATGAAAAGGACCCCTAACACAAACGTCCAGCACTTTATCTTACAAGGTTGCATGCATTATCTCATTTTTCCCTCTTATTTATGCATATTTTAGTTCAGGCAGTCTGAATTTCTCTATTAAAAAACAACTCACTGTGATGCATCCACTGATAGAGCGTGAATTTTATAACCATATACATGATTGAGCAAAACAAAAACACAAATTTGGAAATTACACGTTGCACACATTAGATAAAAAAAATCTTGAAAGAAGAAGCACCGTAAGAAAGTGCTTTAAAACATAAGAGATAAGTATTCATGCAAATTATACATTTACATATAATACGTGAAAGAGAAAAACATAGCCTAGTGTAATTGAAGAGTGCTATGGGGTAATAACATGGAGTAGAAATGTTGGTGGTATTATTACTAAATAACGAGTTAGAAGATTGAAATTTTAGAGAATGATATTTGAAGTGATATAGGTTATGAAAATATCAAAATTAATGTTATAACTTGGAAGTAGAATAACGTGTATTTGTATAGAATTTGTGAAATTTGCTGTAATCAAGCACAACATACAAAATGTGTTATGATCTTAGTGCATGAATATTAATACAGCTTTATGAGAAATATTATCAATTTATATCATTTAGTAATGTTCGCAAATGCATTAGATGGAGTGAATGTGTAGTCAAGTTAAAGGCTTCATATTAGGACATGTCTAGTGTTAACCTTTACTCTAAATTCCTAACAATGGCTTAGCGACTATGAATAATGTTGCATTTTCATGTTGCAAATTATGCATTTCGTGTTCTCTGCATGAATTCATTCCCAAGGGAAAGGAACAAACATGAACTGAGTTACCTACGATGCTGTATGTTTCTAATATATGTCTCTTTAAATGTAAATGTAAATTTGTAAAGTGCATTAAACTATAGGTATCAAAGCTCTGTAACCAGTAAGAGCATACAGGGGAGACCAACAAGGCAATTATATCTGTGAGAAAAGCCATGTTTTTGACAGCCGATATGCATTTGTAAATCTTTCCATTCTCATGGCAAACATGGGACACCTTGCTGATGTTTCTATTCCTTAGTTGACTTATGTGCATCCTGGACCTGTAATGGTCTTTTGATGGTGGTGTGACACCACATGACATGGACATTTCATTATGAACTTATAAAAAATATATTTTTCTTCGAGCTCACTCGCATGCACTTGATTTTCTTTCTTATAAGGTGAACAGCACACTTCATTTTTCCACTTATTTCCTATGCTGACTGAACTAAGAGGAATTTTAATTGTTTTCCTTTGGATTTATTGCTTGATGCTACAGTCCGTAGAAGATGGACTGAGAATCTTTCTTGCTGAACTTGAACTAGAATTTTCCACTTTCTTAGATTTTTGGATTATGCCTCTAGAGATTCTTAAAGTTCCTTTCCCTGGTTCAGAGTATGTTATTAATGTTAGTTTTAGAATCATCCAACTATCTTATGGGTAGCAGGTGTTTGTGCCTCTGTAAGTTGTCTTAAGCTATTTCTGCACAAATGCTAAGTGCTCTTATTAAAACTGTTATATTTCTTGCTGAAATACGGAAGAGATTGCATATACTAATGAATTTTGATTCTTTAATACAAAAACCTTTCAAACTGTAAATCCTATTAAGACTTTCATTTGTGTCTATGTTTCTCCATTGAAACTGTGCATTGAGTGGAATTTGATCATAAACTGGTAAGGTGATGTTTGGGAACTTCTCGAATCACCCTTCCTATAGTCATAAATAGATTAATTAATGAAGGAGTTATGCCTTTGGGTTATGGACCAGGAATGTAGAGATATCGAAGTGCATGGGAGTTCACCTTAATTGTAGTAGGGCCCAGTGCATTTAGGGCAGAGAAAAATAAAATATTACAGCTGCATGAGATGCCACAATAGAGAGAAGAAAATATAAAAAATGCTCTACCACCACCATCTTTGCAGACAAATCAGTACTCGACAGAAGAGACAGTGCTCTATTTGGCACTTTATGTCCAATCCTCTATAGCAGCAAAAGAAAATAATAAAGAGCATTTGCTATTGAAAAATGTGCCATCCTTTATTTTGATGTTCAGTGGGCCAAAAATCCGTGGAGTACATCTACTTTTCAAAATATGGAGTTGATAGACAAATAATATTAAAGATATTGTATATAGTAATCAAAAACATATATATTTAGGTGTACAGTGCATATATTGTTTTCTAGTAAATAGGCATCCAAAGTCCTCTTTGTTCTAGTTTTAATTTTGACAAATCCGTAAGGTTCTGCCTGCGTTTAAGCAATGCAAGTACGTATAAACACGAATTTGCAATTATAGACATTCCAATGATCAAATACAAAAGTTTATCTAATAGATATTCTGGCTTGAAAATTATATCAAATGTATGAAAATATTTTTACGCAATATACAGAAACTATGCTCTTTAATATGCAGAATAGAAGCAGAGTGAAGGTGTTTATTTCCTCACATTTGTAAGAATATGTACAACACACAATTTACCAGGCAGTTGACTCTTTGGCAAAAAGAAGTTACATTTAATAAAAACTGCGGGGCAGATTTACAAGAAAGTGAAGCATCTGTAAAGATGTGTCACTTTCCCTGCGCCACCCTGAGAAACACTTGCGCCACCATGGATGTGCCGTATTTACAATACGGTGCACCATGGTGCAAGGATTGACAGATGCATCAGAAATCCTGACGCATCTGCTGCTGCAAAAGTCACGCATTGATGTAGTCGCGTCGCAACCACAACACAACTTCAGCAATGCATGTTGAGGTCTATCCTCATTGTGCTGCGTCACTCCTTATGCCTGCTTCAAGCAGGTGTAAGGTTTTGACGCAGTGGCGTCCTAGAACTGGCGCAGTGAAATCTTGTTGATTTCACTGTGCCACTTTTACGAAGCTTTCCTGCGTGGGAACGCCCACCCTGTATACAATATACCTGATGCAGGTATAATGTGACGCAGGGCTTTACAACGTGACGCATCTTCCTAGATGCGTCATGTTGTAAATGGGCTGCATTTTTACGCCGCCGCTACGTCACCAAAAGTGACGCAACGGCAGCGCAAAAATGATACAAGGGGCTTGTAAATCTGCTCCTTCATCTCTGAATGTCTAAAGTGGTAAGATGCCAAGTCGCCAGATTCTTATGAAATTTTGAATGGTGTCTCCTTTAACCCCTTCTATGCTCATGACGGAATGGTTCGGTCAAGAGCATAAGTGCCAGTGTGCTCATGACAGAACCATTCCGTCAGGAGCACACAATAAAAAAATCCCTCTGCTGTGAACAGCAGAGGGCTTTCCCATTTATTGTTTTTGCTTTGGGAGGAGGGAAAGAGCTTCCCCAACCTCCCAAAGCATACTGGCTGTTTTCATTGTAATGACGATTACAATGAAAACGAAACTGAAATTTAGTTTAAGTTTTACAGTTTTGGTGCTAGTGGGGCTATCTCAGCCCCCCCAAGCATCGAAAAACATGGGAGAGGTATTGTTTGAAAGGGGAGAATCTCCCCTTTCCAATGGTACCCTTACCTAGTGGATCCCTGCTTGGAGATAGCCCCAGGAGGGCGATCCCCAGCCGGGATCCACCCACTAGCCAACAGGGAGGGGGGAGTGGCCCCTTGGGCCAGGGCCTTTGCTCCCCCCTATGCAATTATGACATACAGCTTTTCTGCCCACCCTTTTTATCGGGATACCTGGGGAAATGCTGTGTAGAATGAAATTTGTGGATCCACGCAGATTCCAGAACTTTCCCACAGAAATTTGAGAAAAAAAGTGATATTTTCAGCTAAATTCGAGGTTTGCAGGGTATTCTCGGTAGGGAAATGTTGGGGGGCCCACTAAAGCCATACCTTGCTAGACTCCCCAGGGTGTCTAGTTTTCAGAAATGAGTGGGCTTGGTAGGTTTCCTAGATGGCCGCCGAGCCTGGGGCCAAAAACTCATGGGACCCCCCTTGCAAAACTAGGTTGTTTTGTGGTAGGTCATTTTGAAGTTGCCTCAATAGGTTTTGGTCCCTTGCCTGTCGCAGGTACTTGACCCACCCACACAAGTGAGATACCATTTTTCCCGGAAGACTTTGGGGAATGCGGGCTGAGTGGAATTTTGTGGATCCACACAGATCCCAGAACTTTCCACCACAGAAATGTGAGGAAAATGGTTTTTTGGGACAAATTTTGAGGTTTGCAAGGGATTCTGGGTAACAGAACCTGGTGAGAGCCAGACAAGTCACCCCATCCTGGATTCCCCTGGGTGTCTAGTTTTCAAAAATGTATAGGTTTGCTAGGTTTCCCTAGGTGCTGGCAGAGCTAGGGTTCAAAATCTACAGCAAGGCACTTTGCAAAAAAAGGGTCAGTTTTCACTGTGAAAATGTGTTGTGTCCACGATGCGTTTTGGGCCGTTTCCTGTCGTGGGCCCTATGCCTACCCACACAAGTGAGGTACCATTTTTCTCAGAAGTCTTTATGGAACACGGGTGGTAGGAGTTTGTGGATCCACGCAGATTCCAGAACTTTCCATCACAGAAATGTGATGGAAATGTGTTTTTCTTGACAAATGTTTAGACTTGCAAGGGATTCTGGGTAACAGAACCTGGTGAGAGCCAGTCCAGTCACCTCATCCTGGATTCCCCTGGTTGTCTAGTTTTAAAAAATGTATAGGTTTGCTAGGTTTCCCTAGGTGCTGGCAGAGTTACGGTTCAAAATCTAGAGCTAGGCACCTTGCAAAAAAAGAGTCCGTTTTTACTGTGAAAATGTGGTGTGTCCACGTTACATTTTGGTCTGTTTCCTGTCACGGGCCCGGGCCTACCCACACAAGTGAGGTACCATTTTTCTCGGAAGTCTTTGGGGAACGCGAGGTGGGGGGAATTTTGTGGATCCAAGCAGATTCCAGAACTTTCCACTACAGAAATGTGAGGAAAATGTGGCTTTTTTTTTTACAAGTGTTTAGGTTTGCAAGGGATTCTGGGTAATAGAACCTGGTGAGAGCAAGTCAAGTCACCCCATCCTAGATTCCCCTGGGTGTCTAGTTTTAAAAAATTTATAGGTTTGCTAGGTTTCCCTAGGTGCCGGCAGAGCTAGGGTTCAAAATCTACAGCTAGGCACTTTACAAAAAAAGGGTCAGTTTTCACTGTTAAAATAAAGTGTGTCCACGTTGCGTTTTGTTCCCTTTCCTGTCGCGGGCACTAGGCCTACCCACACAAGTGAGGTACAATTTTTATTGGGAGACTTAGGGTAACACAGAGTTGTAGAGCAACTGTTATTACATATTGAATTTCGATGCATTTCTGCCTTCCAAATGAAAGACAATGTGTTAAAAAGAAGTCATTTTGAAAAATGACCTATAATTCTCATGCTAGTATGGGTACTCACAATTTGGGAAATGTGCAAATATCTACTGTTTCTAAACTCTATAATTTTTTCCAATTTCAGAAATACATAGGTGTCTTTCATACCGATTTTTCCATGTATATATTTTCCCAAATGAATTGCTATATACCCGGTACATAATAAAAAAACATTACAAGACGCTGCTCAGCTATTGGCTCTGGGTTCGTCGGGTTCTTGGTGAACCTACAAGTCCTAAATATTACCACAACCAGAAAGGTCCAGCGGCTGTAACGGTATATTGCTTTCCTACAGCTGTCGTAGTCAAAAGAAGGTACAGGTTTAAACGTTGATATAAATGGCTGTTTTTTTAAACTAATTTTAAATTTTTCCTATATTCAACGGTTAGTTTCTATAAAGAAACCTTGAAGGATCTACACAAATGACCCCTTGCTGAATTCAGAATGTTGTCTACTTTTCTAAAATGTATAGCTTTCTAGGAGCCATTATTGCTTTTATACTCATTTCTACCATTAGCTGGAAAGAGGTTGAAAGCACAATAAATAGCAAAAATAGGCTATGTCCCAGAAAAATGCAAAAACTGTAAAAAATGTGGTTCTCTGACAAATGTCTGCTTGTCCCTGAAAGCTGGGAAGATGGTGATTTGAGCACCACAACCCCTTTTTTGATACTATTTGCAGGGAAAAAACCAGATGCTTTCATCTGTAGCCCTTTTTCCCATTTTTCCAAAAAAGACAAATTTAGCTGTATTTTGGCTAATTTCTGGGTCCCCTCCAGGGAAATTCACAAACCCTGGGTACCTTTAGAATCCCCATGATGTTGGCTATGTGGTCAAAAAGTTACAGGGGCCTAAGCTCAAACTACCCCCAATAGCCAAAAAAAGGCTTCGCACAGGAGGGCAAAAGGCCTAGCAGCGAAGGGGTTAACAGAGAATTCTGTAAATGGGATATCTGTACTCTAACGGTTCTCCCGCCATACCAGACTTACATTAAACACGGGACATGGTCCACAATACACTGCCACAACGCACATATTATTCTCTCATGCACATGCAACAGCCCTAGAGTGGAACTGCAACTCAGGCCTTGTCAGAGCTATTTTATGTGCATTTAGTGAAAGTATGTTAGAGTGCAATGTCTGAGTGGTACACATATACACACACACCATGCGGTCAAAGGCCATGCACTCCACATAGCACGCCAATTCATTAAACTCAGTCTGCAGACTGGTGGCCACGTTTGTTGTACCTATGTAGCACATAGAGAGGTCACCAAACATATTGATCTCAACATAGTTTAGAGCCACATCTTGTATCACTTGTCCAGATACCAGAATGGTGACCTTGACATAGACCATGTTATTTATGTTTCATGAAATCCTTTTAAAGACATTCAGTAGTCAAAGGGAGAAGGACTTAGTGGGTGTATCTTGGACATATAAACATGGATTAAAATGACTCCACAAATGATGACTATGGACCATGTTTGGTGTTCTTAGGAAGGACTCTCAGTCTACGGGTGCATGCCACGCATTGGTACACTAAGCTCCGACCACAGTTGAATGTTTTGAGTCATGCTTGGTGCATAACAATGGGGCTTAGAGTGCCCAGTCATATGCACTGTATTACATAAATAATAAAAGAGCAGCAAACAGGGGCCAAAGTCGAAAAAGGGGATGTTTCAAGTACCTCTAACGAGAAGTAAAGCTGACATAAAACGGACATCTAAAGGACACATGTATTGCATTTTCTACATATGAGTTGCACTATAGGAAATGTGTAGGTGTAGAGACAAGCACTGTAACCTAAGTCTGCTGTATTGCAGTAGTGCTTTGTTTGTAACACAACACTCAGCTGAATATAGCAGGATACGTTTAGTTTATCTGAGCCCTCCCTACCCTGCAGTTCCACGCACCTTGCACAGTACCTACCAGCCACACATTATAAACCTGTTCCACAGCTATTGAAATGTTCTGAAGAAATTATTTCTTTTTATAAACAAGTTTATTGTAAAGCGCAAATGACAGTGGAGTCAAAACAAGCATGTCACATTGTTTTATTGCAAAACGCAAATGACAGCAGAGTCAAAACAACCAGGTTACATACATCAGCACTTTTCCCGCACATGCATTGATCAGCCATCCAGACCCAAGCCTTTATATTGCCACCTTTTCCCCAGATCTTCCCATGCTTCTGCGGGCAATCCCTGGCTGTATAAATGGGCTGTTCATGGTGAGCAAACCGGTCCACCCCTGCCCGCCGCACAGCCACTAAGGGAAGGTTATTGGGCTGAAGAAGAAAATGTTAAGGTATCAGGTAAGTGAAATCTGATGTATCCAAATGAAACATTTGCAAATTAACTGAAATAACTTTTCTTGATTTCATATTAAGAATTATGATCCAAACCCTCAAAATACATGAAAGTAATTCCCCAACAAGCTTAAACCCCTGCCTCATTGCACATGACATTGAAAGGACCCTGGACGTCAATTCCCCAAAAGGGGTATCGGTAGTGACATAACACGCCATTTAACTTTTACGTTCACTCACACACACGTGCTTACACATACACACACAACCACACATACACACACTCTCTCCCATGAACACACTATCACCTGCACGCATGCACACAACATACCTTGATTTTACTTACCTCTGTTGTCAGTGTGGGTAATGCTCCAGCTGATTGTACTCGATTTTTATTAAACTAATAGTGAATAATATATTGTCATTCACTATCAGTGTAATAAAAAAATGGACCTAAAACAAAAAGATTGGAGCCTCAACCGACGTCCTAAAGGACGAGCTACCCATGTTCTCCTGGCGTTGACAGGAGTCGCAGCTGCGACCCGCACAACCCCTAAATTATGTTTATGCAGATGTCTACTCTCATTCTGAATAAATCCCTTATACTTTTACTTGCCCTCAATTATGATCTCAGGCAAAACAGTCTATCAGTGCACTTTCCATATAAAAAAAAATTCAAGTCTCTTGTCTTCGATAGATCAGAACTCCACTGGCAGTCTTAGCTTTTCCTAACAATACTCACCACAGAGGATTATGAAGAGGTGGTAGCAATGCACCAGCATTCATGAGATGTTAAGTACAATTCAGACTTACTTAAAGCAGTGCAGATAGTCACATTGTAACCTGCAATCCATGTAGAGGAGTGGGGGGGGGGGCAGACTTGTAAAGCAGAAATACTAGGCGACAGCACATAAATAACAGGAGTATATGTAGGGAAAAGCACATTTTTGCATGAGTAAATCTACACATGGAAATGTACCTTTTTACTTTTTAGTAAATATACTACTTTTGGCTATTCACCATTTCCGAATTTAAATTTACCACAAAGTGTAGACTTAGACATGCTCCACTCCCTGAAGCCAGGAGTGGGCTCAATGATGGAGCCAAATCTATGCATGTAGTATTACCACGAGTAACTTTTCACACACAGGCAGAGGTTTCCTCCAGGGATGGCGGTTATCTTCCAGTGATAAATTATAGGGATATTTCAAAAAGTTGATTAAACTTAGTAACAAAATATTTATCTTTTTATTCTAGTAAATTAATGTTTTTTAAATGTAGAACACAATAACAAATACTACAGCACCATTAGCTTAATTATAAATTGAAAATGTAATTAATTTAAATATTTTAAATTACATTAAATTTACTTTTTTAGATGTATTTTAAAAAATCCCACCTGAGGTGATTTTATGGTATGTTGTGTAATACATCTTACATTGTGCACATTTGCCATCAACTTTAGCAACAAAAGTAAATATTCTTCTGAAAACACAGTTCTTGGCAACAATATGACCCCCACAGGAGTCACACGACGTCGAGTTTACGATATTCCCAAGGTTCGGCGTCGACCGCGAGGAGCGCTACGTCGAGCCTGGAGTTGCAACAGAACCCACAAACACGGGGGCGCTAGAGGGCGCCAGACCGACATGGCCGCACTCATGTGAGGCTCTCGCCAGCCGGGCAATTCAAGCATCCGCCATACCCATCCTGTACCCTGGACACTGGCAGAAACGACGCTCGAGGAATCCTAAGAGGTAGCTGCACATCTAAGGTGAGTTTGGCGAAAATCGGTGCGGTGACGGCGACGTAATCCGCCCTAACAGGTCCCGCGGGAGGCACTGCTGTCCGCCGGCGCAGGAGAGACGGCGAGCACGTAACGCGACTCCGGTGCTCACACGTGGTCACTAGGCCCGGACCTGCCGGGGGAACCAAGCATCGCCGGACTGCCGGAGATAGAGCTGGGGAGCCTGAAGCCGCGAAGAGGCAAAGGAGATAGAGAGGCACGAAGGCGAAGTGAGTTGCGGTTGACAGCCGCCTGACGATCCTGCCGCCCGAGAGCTCCGGAGGGGAACTTTGCCACAGCGCGCAACCCCGGCGAGCCCCGCACATCTAGGGGACGGCATCCCATGCGCCCTATCTGCGGAACGAACGAGGCGCACTCAGACGCCAGGGAGTCCGCCCAGAAGAGGGGCGCCTACTGTAGGAGCGCCTCGCATGCTTATACTGCCCTGCCGAACCCCGCCACAAGCTTGAGGTGAGGAACACTGCTGCTTGGCTGGAGAGGGTGCATCAGGAGGTGGTGGAGGGCTCCCCATTGACATTTCGCCTCACGCACATCGCACTGGAAGTCCATGAATCCGCCAAACTAGCGGGAAGAGACTTGCACGCAAGGCGGTGAGGGGTGCCCATCGTTACCCAACCACTGACCGGGCGGCATATGCACGGATTGACATGATGCCGCGATTCCGCTCCTGACCTTGGGGACCGTCTCTAACGCCAGAGTGCTACACCGCGAGGGAGATAGAGAGACTGAGGCGGAAAACGGACCGGCGGTATTGCGGCACAACATATCCTATACCTGCCTAGGACTGCGCTGTTCAGAGGGCCCCGCTCTGGTGCTTTGGAGTGGGGGAAGACGCTGCCTGTCCCGCCAGCGTCATGGGGAAGACAGATCATAAACAATCTAAGCTCCCCTTCGAGGCCCAAAAGAAGAAAACCCGCACCCCACTGGCGGGAGACGGGGACTCGGAGGGGACAGAGGCGGAGGAAGTGGACTGGAAGGCGCTCCTTCTCAACATGCAGATGAGTCTCTCTTCCATTGACTCAAAGATCGATAACATGTCCAGAAGATTGGACTCTGTGGTGCACCGACTGGACCAACAGGAGGAACGGGTCAAGGAGACGGACCAGCGCATTTTGGGCCTTGAGGATGGCGCTGTAGCGAATGCCAACACAGTCTCGCAGATGGAACGGTTACTGAAAGTGATAGCCGATAAGAATGAGGACTTGGAAGCGCGCTCGCGACGAAACAACGTGCGCCTTGTGGGACTGGCAGAATCAACAGCAGTGGGGAAAATGGAAATATTCATAGAGAAGTTACTATCCGAACTATTTGGCACGGAGGCCTTTTCCCCATGTTTGGTGGTGGAGCGGGCCCATCGCTCCCTGGGCCCTCGTCCCATTCCCGGAGCGCCCCCGAGACCAATCCTTATCCGATTCCTAAATTACAGAGACCGCGATACGTTACTACGCCTGGCACGAGAGAAACAGCCGGTTCAGTATGGAAACACTACGCTCTCATTTTTCCCTGACTTCAGGCAGGCTGTACAGGAGGCACGCTGGAAATTTGGAGCAGTCAAGAAGCGTCTACTTCAAAGTGATATTCGATACTCCATGCTCTACCCGGCGCGCCTGCGAGTGGTCGTCCATGGCAAGACGCACATATTTCAGAACCCGTCCCAGGTGGAACTGTTCCTAAAAGATCATAAGCGTGCTCACGAACCTGCCCGAACATCTCCTGGGAGAGAGGGTTCCCGCTCTCCCACATCAGCGCTGGACTGACTAGAAGGGTATGTTTGATATGCTTACTCCCCATTACACTGACACTGCATAGAACTATTTAGCATATACCACCCAGGTAACCTCACTACTGGTTGTTTCCCTTGCTGGACACTATGGGCTCGGATTGATGATAAGTATAATGATGCCCCAATTGCTTCCAGAGTACGACTGTAGCTATATAACTTGATCTTGCCATGGCACACCCTTCCCCCTCCCGCATAGCTTGCCGCTGCTAACCCCAGCGGACGGCGGGTGCAAAATCGGGGGAGTTGGGGTGGCGGGTCTGGAGCCCTGGCGTTTCCCACTTGGGTATTCCCCAACGGACTATGGTTTGGGTTGTTGCATTGTTGTGGGTGGGGGTAGATGCTCGGCATGATTGGGATGTCGCTGTGGATGGGAGAGGGAATGTTTACGGGATAGTTGTTATTTTGTTTGAACACAGCATGTATACCGTCACATTGCACATGTCATACTCACCTTTTGAATCATCCGTGGGGACAGGGCTCAGGAGTAAGTGGGAGCTCGTCCACACCGGTAACTCCCGATTACCTAGACGTAGATATGAGCCGGGGGGCGCAGATGGATAGCAGGGAGGGGGGACTGCTGTCAGTCATCTCCTGGAATGTTAGAGGACTAGGCGACCCGAGAAAGAGGCGACAGATATTAGGTGCGATAGACAGACTCAACGTTAATGTAGCACTCCTGCAGGAAACCCATATGGACCCACTCCGTAGAGGCGGCTTTGCTGCCCGTTGGGCGGCACACTCGGTCTTCGCAGCATACTCATCTTATGCTCGAGGTACCGCAATACTGATAAAAAGGAGTGTCCCCTATGCTCCACTGGGGGATGCATCGGACAAAGAGGGACGTTACTGCGTCACCTGGGGAAGGATGGGTGCAGATACCATCACCATTGCATGCTCCTATGGCCCGAACTGCGATGACCCGAGTAGTTTCAATGCCCTCTGGAACAAGATCAGGGAGGTAGGCTCGACACATCTCATATGGGGAGGAGACTTCAATGCGGTCCTTGATCCCACTCTTGACAGGTCTAACCCTTCCACGCACCACTACACCAACACACATAGATACCTACGTGACATCTGTGATAATCAGGAGATGGTAGATACATGGCGACACTTACACCCGATCGATAGGGAAGGTACACATTGGAACATGGCTCATGCCACCTGGGCCCGCCTGGACTACATATTGGTGTCTCGGGGGCTGGCCTCTTCCATGGCTGCCGCACAACATGTAAGCCGCACGTTTTCCGACCACTCACCGGTGCTGTCTAGATTCCGACTGCCGGACATACTGGGAGGGCCCCCTTCCTGGCGTCTTCCCCCCAACGTACTGCTGGATGACCTATTCCGCCTTGAAATACGTCAAGATATCGAGGAGTTTATATCCCATAACAAGGGATCTGTAGAGCGGGTAGCCACACTGTGGGAGGCGCGGAAAGTTACGATCCGCGGCAGTTGCATATCCAAGGGCTCGAGCGTCTTGCGGGTTCTACGCAACACGTTACACACATTGGAAAACACACTCCGCACACTAGAAACCCAGCCGGACTTTCCCACGGACTCCGTTGCTCAGGCGCGATATCGAGAAGCGTTGTCAGAATATACTACCACCGCAGACAGGGAGGTACATTTTCGGGGAAAACATTCCAGGGCTAGAGCTTATGGAAAAGGGGAACGCCCCGGGAGTTTCCTGGCGGGAGTCATTCGTCCCCGACGTGGCTCCAATTTTGTCCTGGAGTTGGAGGGAGACGGACAGCAGCCATTAAGAGATACACACTCAATTTTAGGCGCCTTTGTCAACCACTACTCCGCACTATATGCTACTACCAGAACGGGAATCCTAGAAATGGATGACTATCTGAGGGAGCTCACTCTAGGGTGGCTTCCGGACAGGCATAGAGAATTCCTGGCAGAACCCATAAGTCAAGACGAAATAAGGGATGCTATTAACCAGATGGCACCTGGGAAGGCCCCTGGACTAGACGGGTTGCCTATGGACTTCTATAAGGCTTACGCAGATATCCTGATACCGGTGCTCCGTGACGTATACCTGGAGGCCCACGAGTCGGGAATCCTTCCCCCATCCATGCAGGAAGCCCTAATCATTTCCCTGCTGAAGCCCGGTAAACCACCCGGGAGTTGTGACTCATACCGGCCTCTGTCCCTAATCAACTGTGATGCTAAAATCCTATCCAAGGTCCTGGCCAATCGCCTGCAGCTGCTGATGGGGGGGTTGGTGCTGTCGGACCAGGCTGGTTTCATCCCGGGCAGAGCCACCTCATACAATCTGCGCACGCTCTTCTCCATATTACAAAATGTAGACCCCGGTTTGCCAATGGTGGCGGTGTTTTTAGACGCCACTAAAGCCTTCGATTCATTAGAATGGGACTACCTCCTATGCATACTACGGAACATGGGAATGCCGATAGGCTTCACACAGTGGATAAGCACACTTTACCGTCAACCAGTTGCCCGGCTTGGAGTAAATGGTCGGATATCGGACGCATTTGCAATATCCAGGGGCACACGTCAGGGGTGCCCCTTATCTCCATTACTGTTCGCCTTAGCGATAGAACCGCTGGCGGCCAGACTCCGACAGCACCACAGGGAGAAGGCCCTACGCTGCCTACAGCGAGAGGTTCTCGTTTCCCTATACGCAGACGACATCACGCTATATGTACGTGATCCCAGCGCTAACCTAAACCCCCTGCTGCGAGAGTTCATCCGGTTCGCCGGAATGTCGGGTATTCATATCAATTGGGGAAAATCCACTATCTTCCCGCTTACGACAGCGGCCCAGCCATTCACCCTCGATTATCCTCTGAAATGGTGCGCAGAAGAGGTCCGATATTTGGGCATAGATCTCACTAGAGACCGGGACGAACTAATGCGGATGAACTATGGCCGTGCACTTGACCATATCCAAAGCTGCGTGACCAGATGGATCACATTGCCACTCTCGTTCGCCGGATGCGCGTCCCTCATCAAGATGGTGATCCTGCCTAAACTCCTATATCTCTTTCTCAACATTCCATACCACCCAGGTAGGCCCTTTTTCAAAATGCTGCGTTCTGAACTCATCCGATTGGTCTGGGGGGGAAAACAATCAAGATTGCGCTGGGAGGTCTTGACTCGCCCATTCGCGCAAGGCGGCTTTGACCTACCGGAGTTCGAACTGTACTACTACAGTGCCCAAGCACACTATATACACTATTGGATCCGCCCCACACCCTTTCTGCCTCAGGTAGCAGTGGAGCATTGGTTGGCAGACCCGATTCCGCTGGAAGGTGCCTTATTTAGTGCACCCGTGACCCAGATTGCGGACGCTACAACGGTCTCTAGCACAGTCATGGCATGGCGTCGCATCGGGGAAAAAACTAATACAGCCTTACCATACTCTCCGCTACTTCCATTGACGTACCATCCCGCTATACCACTTCTGCAGGAACGAATATTCAAAATCTTCCTGAACAAACTCAACATCAAAACGTGGGGAGACCTATACCATGATGGTCGGTTTAGATCGCAGGCACACATGTTCGCTGACCTTACACCCACACCTATGGATACATTTATATATATACGACTTCGGAGCGGGATTAGAGCGCTAACGGAGGAGTATCCGGCCGAGCCGCCCACACTGGCCCCTCTACATCAGCTGCTCAAAGCTACTACCCCTGCGCATGCGGTTTCGCACCTCTATCATTTAACACACGCTAGGCCGGAGTCGGAACATTGCAGAGCGCGCAGTGGCTGGGAGGGAGAACTGGGAGACCCCATTGCAGACGACATCTGGGAGTTCTGCTGCACACAAACCGAACAAATATCTTCCAGCTGCAGGTTTAGGGTCATTCACTACAAGTTTCTGCATAGACTCTATCAGACACCAGCCCGCATGCATAGGTTCGGCCTTCGGGAGGATGACCGTTGCTGGCGCTGTCATGCACCCGCAGCAGATTTCTTACATGTGCCGGGAGGTGGCCGAATACTGGGGCCTGATATATTCGGGCATCTCGGAGATGATAAATACACCATTGTCACCATCTCCGGTGCAGGCGTTACTGGGCTACACAAAAACTATTAGAAAGTCTGAGCGCAGCTTCGCCACAATCGCATTTCTTATGGCAAAGAGACTGGTAGCTTGCAGATGGGGCAGGGGAAGGGCCCCGAAATTCAAAGACTGGATCAGTAACATGGTGAAATGTCAGGAGACGTTGCTCCTATACTCGGAGCTGCTGCCCGCGGCCTCTCGCCCGTTGGACATATGGAGCCCTCTCACGACATACCTGCTATCACACCCCATAACAGAACACATCATTCAAGGTTCTACTGAACAGATCATGAGACACCGAACCCAATGGGTCCACCCTGTATAAACGATAGCCTTGGAAGACGGGATCGGGCAGATACAGCTGCACCAATACTTACATTTAAGGAAGCCTCCAGCTGTGACGGCTGAGAGATACAACTTCCGCACTTCGGGGACTCGGGCAGGGGGAATGCCAGAAGGAGGAGATGGGAGGGGTTTCCTCATTGAGTCCATTAGCCACTGTTGAATACGCACCGAAAGGGGAGATAATACGATACTGGGACAAGTGACGGGATGGGGTTGCCACCAATATTTGTTGCCCGGTATGGTCTGACCAAGACAGAGATTAAGAAGCCGGACGGCCTTCATTTGATTAATCACTCTACGTTTTGTTAAACACATTGACGCGGCCGGCCCCTTGCGGGTTGTGGATGAACCGCTGTGTACACCATTACATTTCATTCTCATGCCACGCTGCCGGCCCCCGAGGTTGTAGGCATAAGCTGTGTACTGTGACTAAATGTTGAATAAAGATTGTTTAAAACCAAAAAAAAAAAAAAGAAAAAAAAAAAACACAAACACAGTACCTTTGGAAATGAAGAAAACGATGATCCACGGCGTCGAGATGTCGGCGTCGAGGTCGGCGATGATCGTGCCTCGGATTCGGCTCGAACCGCAGCGGCGCCGAGAGGTGTCGGGCCGGAGCAGCGCTCACGGCGTCGAGAAGGGCGTTGCGTCGATGCGATCAGCAGCGGCGTCGAGACGGGGCTGCTTGGAGCTGGAGCTGAACTCACTACTCACTGGCGTCGATACCGGCGTCAAGACGGGGTCGCTTGGAGCTGGAGCCGAACTCACTACTCACTGGCGTGGCTACTGGCGTCGATCGGGCCCGACGGCCGGCGTCGAAGGCTCGGAACACTGGAGCCGTTACTCACGATGTCGAGCTGGATTCGGCGGTGGCGGCGACGTCGAGACTGCAGATTTCCCCTGTGCACTGGAAATAACACTTTCCAGCAACCAGCAATTCCGTAGAGGGTGAAGTCCTTTGGCCCTGTGACTTCAACAGGAGGCTGGCACTCTTCCAGCCCTTGGAGATTTTCTTGCAAGCTTGAGAGTACACGCCAAGTTCCTCTCTCCTTGTCCCTTGGCAAAAATAAAGAAGCAGCTTCAGGTTCCCCCCAGCAAACAGCACACTGGCAGAAGGGGGAGGCAAGTCCTTGGATCAGCAGGCTTCTTGTCCTTGGTAGAGGTTTCCTTGTCAGAAGTGATCTAAGTTCTTTGGTTCAGGGGTCCTTCTCTTATACCCCTTTTCTGCTTTGTTCCCTTTGTCCAAGCAGGGAAATTCCCCCCATCCTAGGTTTGTTGTGGGTGTTGCCAGGCCATGGCACCTGGCCTATTCACTGAGCAGGGCAGGGTCATCAGCCGCCCAGCAGGAGGTGGAGTCAGTATTGTCACTGGCAGGGCAGGGCTATCAGTCGCCCGGCAGGAGGTGGAGCCAGCATTGTGTCAGGCAGGGCAGGCTATCAGGGACTACTCTTCCCCCACTCTAAGTGTAGATGCCTCATTCACCCCACACTGACTCATTCAGACCTCTGGAGCCACCCAGCCCCTGACACACACACCAAACCAGCAGAGACCGGTGGATAGTTGGACAAGAAAATAGCCACTTTCTAAAAGGGCTATTTTCAAACACAGAATTTAAAAACCATCCATCCTAAAGGGTGTGTTATTAAATTCTGAGTTCAGGGATACTAAACTCGACCTGCTACCATGCTCCCTGAGTCAGATAGATTATAATGGAGTTAATAATCAGTTTGCTCACTCTGGCCTAAGGGAGGCAGGTAGCCCTTCAATAGTGAAAAAAGAAAATGGCTGTAATTCACTATTAGGTCATGCCACACACATCAGGGCATGACCTACCTTTTACCCACAATGCACCCAGCCCTAGGGCCTACCATAGAGGTGTTTGAAATGTGGCAAAGTGAAGGTTTTAGAGACTGGCAAGTAGGTTTCCTTGCCAAGTCGACATGGCAGTCAGGGACTGCACGCAGGCTCTGCGGCGGCAGGCCTGGGACACATTTTATAAGCTGCTTCTGTGGGTGGCACAACCAGTGCTGCAAGCCCACCAGCAGCAGTTAACTTACATGCCCTTGGCACACGCGGTGCACTAGACTAGGGTCTGAACAGTAAGTCAACCAAGCCAATCATGGTAACACCAATCAATGTATCAATTTAACATAGGGAGCACTTGCACTGTGGCACTGATCAGCAGTGGCACAGTGCCCAAAGCAATATTCCAGCAAAAACATCGTTAACAGAGGAGGCCAACAGAAAGAAATGAAGGAGAGACTCATGCCAATGATGCCAGGTCTAACAGATGTGTTGTGGAATAGAATTCCACATTTTGGGGATTGACTTATAGGAGCTTAACAGCAGCTTTGCTACCCAGTGGGAGTAGCTACAAGAGTAAGATAGTAGGATTGTGCGCACATGGTATCAGCATCGACACATTCTGCCTAATACATTGCTGTCTAGTGTAATCATTAGCAATGTACGGTCAACATATTTATGTTTGGAATTCATATTTGCCTTTCATAAGAATATGTATACACTGCAATCATCAATTAGGTGCCTTTTTTACTTTTGAAATGTTAGTGTACATTGTGTGTGATGTAACATTGACGTCATAGAACATATATGTGACACGGCATGTTACCTCGCTGGTGATGTTTCCATTAGTGTTAACATCACTTCTGTCATATATTAATACAGTGGGACATATCTCCAAACATATTTTCAGCCGAAAGCTTGTGTTTACAGCCAAAAATACTTCATTTATACCTTTCAGGAATTTGGAAAAGGATTCATGGCAAGCAAAAATGGATATGATACTGTGGATTTTTCCACAGCAAGTGACGCAAAATCTCAAGTAGTAAATTTCATGCAAGCGCTGGAAAGTGGACATTGCAAAACTTGGTTTTCCTTTTACATTTCCAACGCCCGCATATACATTTGTGGGCATTCTCAAACTCCTATCAAGCTACATCCTCCCCTAGATATGTTTTGAAAGTAACTCCTATTCAATAATGAGAAGGAGGGGCGTAGCCTAAGAACATGCAATTAATGACCTGTTGCTGTAGAGATGCTACTGGTGTAATTATCCTTCAGTATGAGGTGTAAATTGAATAATTTGGCAATTACTAAAAATTTTGGCAGTGGATCTTAAGTGTTGCCTGCGGAATGCATCTGAAATGTAAGCTGTAGGGCCAGTGGTTGATGGATCCCTGCTATGATGAACCTGGTAGGAGAGAAGGCACCACACAGAGTTTATGGCGGCTTGACTGCAGACCGGCAGGAGAGGAGGCTGCGTGAACATTAGAGGGGTGCTGGACACTGGCTGGATGCTCTGCCTCATCAGGTGTAGTGGAAAGCAGTGCTAGGAGAGGCTTTCAATATGAGGACTGCAGTAGAACCTTTCTCTGCCAGGATGGTGCGTTACAGCCTGTGAAGAGTTATGGTTGCCCCAGATGGGAGCAGATGGGCAGAGCTGGTGTAATGACAGGAGTATTGTCCCTCTTCCCTTGGACCTCCCAGTTGTAACAGGGAGGGTGTTGAACACAAGTCCAGGGACGCAAAGTGGAGAAAGAGGCACAGAAAACGGCCTGCAGCTCCCTATTGCCGCCGCCACTGTTTGGCTATTGCAAGGATGGTAAGAACCCCAGGAACTTCAGAATCTGCCTCCAAATGCTATATATCATTGTATATATCCACTGCACAGAGGATTCACATGGCGCAGAGTCGGTTGCACCAGTGGGTTACTACCTGTGGTTACCAAGAAACAGATCAATAGCCATGAGGAGTCTGTAGCCCTGGATGACTAAGGGGATAGAAGATGATATGCAACTGGGTATAGACAGTTTAGGGAGAGCTTCAGCAGGAAATCAGCCCAATTGTCTGCCCGCTCAGGTTGGGTGATATTGCCCACCAGGGGGGCAATTTAGAATTTTGTGAACTGCCTCACAACCATGGAGACTCCCATTTCAAAGATTGGCATAGGTACACTGCAGGCACAGTGCTGCTTCCATATTGATTCAAAAAGCACCACAATTTTGAGACAACTGTGAGGCAACTCGATGTCCACAGATAAACTCCAGCATGGGCAAACTTAAGCAGTGACGCCTGCCAAATTAGGGGCAAGTGGATTATACTAAAGCCTCAACTGACAAAAACAGCACAGCCACACTGCAAGCATTGGAGAGTTCAGGAGTCAAGCTGCTGTCACAAGACCGAGCAGTCACAGAGACCTTCCTCCAAGCTGTCAGAATAACTAGAGACCAGGATTGGAGAGGTTTGAATAGATGTCGACTTCCCGCCACAATACTTGCACAATGTAGTGGACTGAGTTACAGAAGTGGAAGGTTGTATGTCTGAAATGGAAGATAATGAGAAAAAGCTTCAAGACAGGACCTTAAAGGTCACAGCATCATCACAGTCACTTGAGGAATACGTGAAAGATGCTCAGGGCCAGTCATAGCACAATAACCTGAGAATTATAGGAATCCTGGTCGGCAGTGAAGGGCAGGCTCACCAAACACTTCTAAATGGGTTTCCTCACATATACAAGGAACTGAATTTTCTCTTGCTTGTTCATTAAACAAACACTCAGGTTTTTAACACTGTATGAAACTGCTGTCATACTTCCCCCTTGCCCCTATCGTTTCAGTATTTCTTAACTACTGAGACAGAGACACCATACTAACAATGGTGCTAAAAACTCGTACATTTATGTTTGAATCATCGCACTCCATGTTTTTCCCATTTTACACAAACAAGTACTTAGAAGAAATGAAAAAGAAGATTAGAGAGAATCGCCTTATCTACGTTCTCCTCTTCCTGGCCCAACTTAGAATAACCCACCATTCCAAGGCTTTCTAATTCGATACCTTGGAGACTGGCTGGCTGAGTGCAAAGATGTAGGTGAGTTGCTGAGGCAAGATCAGTTATGAATTCCAACTGTGGGGCAGGAGCCCTTGGTACCTAAGAGAAAGTGACTAAACCACAAACATGGCAGAGGGATTGCAAGCTCCCAAACCAAGGGACCACAGAGAAATACAGACATAGGAGAGATAGACAACAATTTCACCGATAGAGAGTGTTAAATGTCGAAGCCAGACATGGGGAGGTATTACAATATCTAAAATGACTCATTGAATTCATACAAACGGGGAGGGCCGAGTGCAGTCACCAGATACAGTGTTAAGCTATATGGACACTGAAAAGCCTATAGCAAACATAACTAAACAGTGTTTTGGTTTGTTTTGGGGTGGAAGCACCAGATTTCTATCTTTATAGTTATAGAAGTTTGTAAATGGAGGTAAATTATTGAAGAGAACAGATCTTCCTAACATTGGTGTGGTGGGTAGTTAGAGATCCACAGTAAAGAAGAGTAGGTTGGGGGATGTTTAGGGCTGATCTTGTTTCAGGTATTAGATGTTGAATTTTCAAATCTCAAACAATGTTGTTCATACACTAACATTGGAACTAGAGCTAGGCTCCAGGAAAAGGACCAGTAGATAAACAATATGAAAACCTTTCATAAACTGTGAAAGGGTAGGGAATTTAGTAGCATTAGGTGTTGAGAGTTAGGTATTGCCAATATGGCTTTGAACGTCACTGAACTCCTAAAAAAAATTTAAAGAATACTTAGACATTGCCTTGTTACAAGAAACCTATCTACAGGGTTCAGAATGTATACAGCTTGGAAGAGAAAGTTAAGTATTATTGGAAAACACTGCATTCACCAAAGGACAAATGCACCTTGAGTTACTCTTCAGACTTACACAGTCCCAAATAGATGTTAAATATACATTCATGGGATATTCGGTAGAACTGGCGGCATCATTTTTAACACATTTAACACATTGTGGGAGGCTGTTTCAATGATGTTATGGAAATAAACAGACAGGTCAAAGAGTACTGGTAGAAACTCAGATGGTCCTACACAATTCCCCCTATCTGTGAGAATCTTAGGAGGCTCAGATGTATGGAGACTGAAACACAGCTTAGACCGGCACCACTTGTAATTTTCATGGCCACACAGTCCTCCTCACATATTCACGATTTCTACCTCCTGATAGAGAACACCACCCGGGTATCAGGGATCAAGTACTTGGTGAGAGGGATATCTGATCGGTCACTTCCCCAGCATGAATGCACAAAATAGAGAGGTGAGAGCCACATACCACCTTAATGTGTGCTAGCTCAGAGACCCTTAACTGGTAGACACCCTCACAGTAGACACTGCTGCCTACCTTAAAGATAATGGGCAATCATTCGAGTTAGCCACAATATTCTGGGAGGTATACAAGGCAGTCACTGTAGTTCAAGCTCAAGCTAAAATTAATTTCAAGAAAAAGATCAGTGTAAAAAATATAAATTCCCCAGAGGAAAGAGTGATGTAGAAGGGTAGGAGTGACAAATCAAGTAACATGACAGAGTGACACTGGCACACAAAGAATATCCTGACGAAGCAAACATGATAGGGAAAATGAAGTGTGTAAGTACACAGAGGAAGATATACAAAATTGGAGATAATGTGCAGGTGGCTCCCTGGCCTAGCTCAGTAAAAGAGAAGAAACAAATTGGATTGGGTATATAATGAATAGAGAAGGATAGACAACCACTTCTAACAAAGAGATAACACTACCAGTTGTACAATGTTATGTGGATCTCTACCAAATGAGGAGATTGCAAAGAGAATCATTTATTCACACTTTTTTGCCGAATCTTCCCCTTGTAGGCTTAATGACAGAAGTGACAGGCAAGAGTATAATGACATAATACTCAAGGAGTTGACTGACGATATCCAACAAATGGAAAGTGGCAGAGTTCAGTATGCAATAGTCTCCCTGCTGGGCTCTTTAAACATCAAACATCTTAGGTGGAACCCCACCAGCATAACATGTTCACTGAGGCATTGGCAAAGGATGAGCTATCTAGAGCTAACCGGCAGGCCATCATTACAATTATACATTAGGGAAGGGGGCACAGGTCAGATGGTTCTTTTTACAGGCCAATTTCACTCCACAATTTAGAGTCCAAGATTCTAGCCAAAGTGCTTGAGGATAGATGTTTTAAGAAAATCACAGGGCTAACAACACAAACCATTCAGGCTTGATATTACAAAAATACACTAGGGCAATCTAAGGCAAATATACAACTAAGCTAATTAGGAATGGGAGCTATTGGCTATCTTGCCCCATGATGCTGAAAATGCCTAGTCCTGGAGAGATTCAGATTCAGCACAGGAACACTGCCTGGATAAACATGCTTTACATGCAACTTACTGATACTGTCAGGTTGATCCAGGAGATGTCTGAACAGTTTGGCCTGGGAAGAGGAACAAGAAATGAGGTAGGATTACCACCTCTCATTGCTCCTTTTTGCTGTGGCTTAAAAGCGTTTGGTATGCTAGGTCCAGCTAGAAATCCAAATTGGGAAATTCAACTCAGAGGATGGGATACAGGACAAATCCTCACTCTGCATTGATGATATCTTCTTATATGAGGCAGACCCCTTCCAAACAATAGCAGAAATACTCTCCATGTTTCAAAGTTTGGAGGCTTTTATTTAAAACGCACTAAGGCGACTGCCATTCAAGTTAATGAAGAGAATCTGAATGAACTGTGCCTCCACACAGCTGTTGTTGGCTTCATTTACCTAGCAATGGAAGTCAGTAGAGATAGATTGATGCAAAAACCTGGCATACACTACCAATTTCGCTAATGGGCAGTGCAGCCACTGTCGGAATGATAGACCTTTCCAAGCTGGTGTATTCTTTCCACACATACAATGCGATATGCAAAATGCCTTCTTTAAGAGACTGGATGCAGAAATCTAACTGTATTACTAGACAGAGGAGCACCTCACATAGTGCTTGCGGCACTACATAGATCAATGTGCGATTCATGGGATCCCCAACTCCCTATAGTAGATAACTGGCTATATGTACAGATCATTGAGCCACTGGTGCAGATAGATAAGATCCACCATGCGGGATAATATACATACCTGCACAAAATGTCTGGTGGAAGGGTATTAACCCAACATGCGTCAGTGATTAATTTACTAAAACCGACCCCAAAAAACTTTCCATGCACAACAAGACCCAACTTTACACTTTTTGGGGGAAATTTCATAAAGATTTGTCAACCAGCACCAAAGATATAGGTAAGTCAAAAACACTTTTCCCATAGAAACTAGGTCCTAACTATAACTACCTACTGCCAAATGCCTATAGGGAATACACACATTCAGTGATTGTGAGAGTTTTCCAAACATGTATAAGTGTTAAAGATATAGAGTAAGAAACTACAAATGTTACATTAGTAAACTTTTTGTACTTCTAATGAGTGATACTATTTGTAACATATTATGTGAGCGGCTGTGTGACTGTGTATTAATGTGTGAGTAGGTGTCTGAGTTGCTCTATGGGGTGGGAGTGGTTGTATGGGTGAGTCTGGCTCATCGAACCTCGCAGTTGGGACCTGCATCATCGTTGAGTCACCACTGCTTTGACTCTGATCAGCACAAATGTGTCACTGCATCGATTTTTGCAGAAAGCAGCTGCAGAACCCACTTCTGAGGCACAGGGTAGGACTCACAGATGGCAGAGTCCAGCAGCACCAGCAGACTTACAAGAAGTCTTTTGTGTCCCTGAAAACAGGAGGCAAGTCCTTGAAGAAACTTGGGTAGAGAGCAGGTCCAGTCCCTGTCACTCCCAGGCTAGAAGCAGAAGGCAGCAGGTCAGCACAGAAGAGCTGGTAGCAAAGTGGCAGTCCCTTCTACAGCACTGAAATCAGCAGGCCAACACAGTAATGCAGGTAGCAAAGTGGCAGTACCTCCTACAGCACAGTATTACTTCTTCCAGGCAGAATGTCCTTGGTTTCAGCAACGTTCTGATTTGGTGGTGTCAGGGGTCCAGTACTTATACCCAAATGGGCCTAATTTGTAATTTGTAAATTGTAATTGTTATTTGTAAAGCGCATTATCACCATGTGGTCTCTAAGCACTGTGAGAGGGTGCTGCCTTGGTCCAGGTGGGAGTGGAGCACGTTACCGCATGCCCCAAGTCTCCTGAAAGAGTACTGTCTTGAGCTTTTTCCTGAACGTGAGCAGGGAATGTTCCTTTCGTACATTCTCAGGCAACTTGTTCCAGATTTGGGGGATGCAAGTGCAGAACGCTCTTCCTCCGATGGAGGACAAGCAAGCGCAGGGGCAGACCAACAGACTCGCCTCTGATGACCGTAATGTTCTACTTGGATTGTATTTGGCTAGACTGTGTTTGATGTATCTTGGGGCTTGGCCATAAATGGCTTTATGTGCAATGCAGAGGCCTTTAAACTTTAACCTCTGTCTGATTGGGAGCCAGTGTAGCTGGCGCAGGAGAGGCGTGGCATGCGTTTGTCTGGGTACTTTGAAGATCAGTCTAGCGGCATCGTTCATAACTATCTGCAATATTGCCAGTAGCTTTCCTGGGAGGCCGAGGTAGAGGGAGTTGCCATAGTCTAATCTTGATATAATTAGGGCTGATACAGCTAATCTAAGGGTGTCAAAAGTAAGAAGGGGGGCCAATTTGCGTAACTGTCTCAGCAAGCCTATACAAGTGCCCACTATTGCCGACACCTGTTGGGTCATGGATAGCTTGGCATCGATGTTCAAACCCAGGCTTTTTACAGCCTGTGCCGGCTCTGGGTATTTGCCTAGTTCTTGTGGCCAAAAGAGATTGCTCCAGGGGTTGGCATCAGTGGTGATGGCCAGCACCTCTGTCTTATCTGGATTGATCTTCAAAGAGTTGGCCGTCATCCAGTTGACTGTGAATTTGAGGATGTTCTGAACTCTGGCCTGGGCGATTGGAGAATTATGAATCTGAATGATGATTTGGGTATCGTTGGCGTAGTTGTAAATCTGGCACTCCATCTGATTCAGTGCGGCTATCAAGGGTTGGAGATAGGCACTGAACAGAAGGGGTGACAGTGCCGACCCCTGTGGAATCCCACAGGGAAGTGTGCCTGCATTGGATACAGCGTCCGTCAGCTGTATTCTCTGGGAGCGGCCATTCAGAAAGGACGTGAGGAATGCTAGCGCCTTGCCCTGAAACCCTAGATCAGATATCCGCGACAGGAGTAGGTCATGATTGACTGTGTCAAATGCCGCAGATAGATCTAGCAGAATCAGGGCGCATGTTTTTTTTTGTGTCTGCTCTTCGTCTTAATCCATCTAATACCGAGAGCATAACCAGTTCCGTGCTGTGGTGTATCCGGAATCCTGCCTGGTTAGTCTGTAAGAGATGATTGACTTCCAAGTGATGTGACAGTGAAAGTAGTACGTGCTGTTCTAGAACCTTTGAAAGGAATGGGAGTTGGGATATTGGCCGGAAATTCTTCAGGTTCTTAGAATCGGCCTCCGCTTTTTTTAGGAGCAGAATGACACGTGCCTCCTTGAAGTCCCTGGGGACTTGTCCTGTCTCCAGGGATGCATTGAGAATTTTAAGGATCTCGGCCTTGATCTCAGGGAAGGCCATCCTAAAGATCCTAGGGGGCAAGGGTCAGCCGGCGAACCTGATTTCACACACCCTATAAGTAGCGCCAGAGAATCAGGCGTAAGCACAGGGAAGGAGGTGAGCGGTTTATCAAAGATGGGGGCCTGAGGTGTTGGTTCTAAAAGGCAGGGGAGCGTGGGGGTGCGCTGGATTTCAGTCAGAAGATCCTCTACTTTAAAAGTGAAGAAAGCTTGAAATGTATTGCTGTCTCTCTACAAAAGGAAGGCTTCTGTTCCTTCACTTGTCTTAGTTCTTTCAGAATCTTGAAAGTCTCTTTTTATGTATTGTTAGCGGACGTGATCTTTATTTCATAGAAATCTGATTTTCTTGTTAGTATAGCTTTTTTGTATGCAGTAAATTTTGCATTGTATTTTGATCGAGCTTCGGGATCATATGCTTTCCGCCAGGCTCGCTCACATTGGCGAAGTTCTTGTTTCAAACTTCGTAGGGCATCATTAAACCAAGGATCCCCTTTCCCTTTGTCCCTTATTTTTTCCCTTCGTGCAGGTGCGAGTGTATTGATAGCACTATTCAGCCTTTGTGCCAGGGCGGTACTTTGTGCATCGGGGTCTCCTAGAGGGGGACTGCGGGGACTAGATTTTTTGAGGACCGAGACCAGGTCTTCAGCTCTGATTTTATTCCAACTCCTAAGGACTTTCCATTCTGGGGGTGGAAGGGATTTATGCTCCAGAAGTGGGAGACGGCCACTAATGATATAGTGGTCGGACCAGGAGCAGGGCCTGATGACCGGGGGGTCGGTATGTGGCTAGGACGTCCAAACTAGGTCATGTATGGCCTTTCTCATGGTTGGAACCTATCACAATTTGGTGGAATTCCAGTGCGGTCAGAGCCTCGTCCATTAGTTTAGCTTGGCTCTCTTTGGGAGATTGCTCCCAGTGGAAGTTGAAATCTCCCGTTACTACTATATATTGGTAACGTGAGCGCATGTCGTGAGCCAGTTCCGTCAGGCATTCGACGAACCTGGGTGACATTCTCGGGGGGCGGTGTACAATCAGGGCGACAACGCAGGCTGTCTGAAAACCGAATTTTGCCCCTAGTACATCCGCCCCTTCAATGCTCTCTGCAAAGAGTGTCTCAGCTTTGAGGGGGTGCTTGTAGAAAAAAGCGACCCCGCCCGCTCTGGTGCTACCTGGTCTATTATAATAGAGGGCCGTGTAGTTTGGGGGCACGGTGGCTACCAAGTCCGGAGTTGAGGATTCCTCAAGCCAGGTCTCGGTGACATCAAAAATATCTATGGTGTCGTCTTGCAGTAGGGAGAAAACCTCTAAGTTATGTTTTTGCAAGGACCGGGTGTTCAAGGTCGCAAATCTGAGTCCCGGTGGGTTAGTGCGCCCGAGTGAACTTGGGGAGAGATTTGCGTAATTGTGGTGCACCGCATATTTTCGTGGCCTTTGTAGCCCTTCTGATTTAAGTGTGGCTGTTATTATGTTATCAGGCGGTGTCATATTATGATTTAGGCGGTGGAGTTCTGCCAGAGAATAAACAAGTCGAACAATGTGCAAAGTAGCAGTACTTCAAAAATTACAGGAGAAAAGGCAGCAAGCGCGACAGTGTTGCGACAGACCCACCTTTGAACTGGGCAGGACTCTCTGATCTGCGCGCTCACTCCAGCTCGGTAAAAATAGCCTGAGGCTCCACCCACCCACCACTCAGCCCTGCTGTGCAGCGGCTGGCTAATCTATGCACTAGACCGGGAACTAACCGGACGTGCTTGGGCCGGAAGTGGGGACGCTCTGTGGAGCGGCGATCAGCAAGTGCAGGATGCTATCAGGTGAAGTTCAATAACACAGGTTAAAAAAACTGTTTTTAAAGTATATCTTTCTTAAAACGAGTCGAACAATGTGCAAAGTAGCAGTATTTCAAAAATTACAGGAGGAAAGGCAGCAAGCGCGACAGCGTTGCGAGAGACCCACCTTTCGCCTCAGCAGGACTCTCTGATCTGCGCGCTCGCTCCAGCTCGGTAAAAATAGCCTGAGGCTCCACCCACCCACCACTCAGCCCTTCTGTGCAGAGGATGGCTAATCTATGCACTAGACCGGAAACTAACTGGAAGTGCTTGGGCCGGAAGTGGGGACGTGCTGTGGAGCGGCGATCAGCAAGTGCAGGATGCAATCAGGTGAAGTTGAATAACACAGGTTAAAAGAACTGTTTTTAAAATATTCCTTTCTTAAAACGAGTCGAACAATGTACAAAGTAGCAGTATTTCAAAAATTACAGGAGAAAAGGCAGCAAGCGTGACAGCGTTGCGAGAGACCCACCTTTGACCTGGGCAGGACTCTCTGATCTGCGCGCTCGCGCCAGCTCGGTAAAAATAGCCTAAGGCTCCACCCACCCACCACTCAGCCCTGCTGTGCAGCAGCTGGCTAATCTATGCACTAGACCAGGAACTAACTGGAAGTGCTTGGGCCGGAAGTGGGGACGCGCTGTGGAGCGGCGATCAGCAAGTGCAGGATGCAATCAGGTGAAGTTGAATAGCACAGGTTAAAAGAACTGTTTTTAAAATATTCCTTTCTTAAAACGAGTCGAACAATGTGCAAAGTAGCAGTATTTCAAAAATTACATGAGAATAGGCAGCAAGCACGACAGCGTTGCAAGAGACCCACCTTTGACCTGGGCAGGACTCTCTCTCTCTCAATCTCTTTGAAGTGGGAGAGAATTTAGAGAGGCCTTTGCAGATCACAAGGTCCCTGCCTTTACTACCCTGGCTTCTGACTCTCTACTGGGTGTTATGCAGCTCTTTGTGTGGAGACTGACACAGCCCCATTCTATTGCAAGTGTCCGCTCCTCCCTCCTAATCTACCTCAGGAAAGCCCAACAGCCTGGTGATCAGTCATCAGGAAGCTCCCTTTGTGTGACTGTCTAGAGAGTTTGTACAAAATCCAGCAGTCATCCAACCCAGACTTGGATTCAGAGACCAGCAGAGGCGCAGAATGGTTAAAGTAAGAAAGGCCAGCTTTCTAACAAGTTACATTTTCAGACTTACAATTTAAAATTTGACTTCACCACAAGTTGTGATTTTAAACTGTCCAGGGACACCAGACCCGGAATCTCTATCTTTTCCCAATTGGAGTTTATTCTTAAAAGGTGTTTTAAGTCAATCTCTATGTTAACCTATGGGAAAGATAGGCCTTGCAGTAGTAAAAAACAGATTTAGCAGTTTTTCACTACAAGGACATGTAAAGCTCAAAAGTACATGTCCTACCTTTTAAATACACTGCACCCTGCCCATAGGGTTGGCAATGACCTACCTTATGTGTGACATATGTAATAAAAGGGATGGTTTGGGCCTGGCAAGTAGGTGAACTTGCCAGGAAAAAATGTCAGTTTAAAACTTCAGACACAGGCTCTGCAGTGGCAGGCCTGAGCCATGTTTTAAGGGCTACTGAAGTGGGTGTCACAATCTGTATTGCAGGCCCACTAGTAGCATTTAATTTACAGGCCCTGGGCCCATACAGTGTAGTTAACTAGGTATTTACAAATAAATTAAATATGCCAATTGTAGATAAGCCAATGTTACCATTTTTAAAAGTACAGAGCTATTCACTTTAGCACTGGTTAGCTATGATAAAGTACACAGAATCCTAAAGCCAACAAAAATAAATTCAGGAAAAAGGGGTGGAGGAAGGCAAAATGTTTGGTGGTGACCTTGCAGAAAGGGTCTTCTCCAGTATCTAAATCCATCACACCACAACAAAAAATGAATACACGTTGCTTTTTTTACAGCTTTGTAAATTTAAGAGCACTGGATATGGCCATTTTACATTTTGCCACATTGTTAGCCTACCTTCTTTAGTTTAAAAGAAATTTTTTATTGAATATCAAATACAACAGAACCACAATAAAGCATACTTAGCGAAATAGAACAAAGTGCAGCAACTATCATAAACAGGGGGAAGAAGGAGAGAAAAGAGAGAGAGGGGAAGGGAAGAAAATATCAAATGGTATAACAAATCTTATGTAATAAAATGTAACAGCTGGCATACAATAAATCCTCTAATAAAGGGTTATAAAAGAACCAAGAGAAAAAACACAATATACAAGAAATTATCCTTAGTAACTTCAAGGAGGATTGGGAACTTCTTCAGTGCAAGGGACATGTAAAGGTTAGGATTGAGCGGACATGTTCAAAAAGTCAGTGATGGGCAACCATAATAAATCTCGTTTAATAGCAAGTGTAATGGGATAAACGTAGGCCCTGTCTAATCTGTGATTATAACAAACTCCATACCACCAAGCTTGGAAAGAGACATTCAAGGCATTCTTCCAAGACTTGGTGATCTGTTGAAAAGCTACAGCTATAAGTAAGTCAACAATGGAGGTGTTAATGGTGGAGGAGAACCATATCTCAGAAAGACTTCCTATGAAAATATGTGAAAAAGTAAAGGGGAAATGAGTAGATAAAATAATATTGATTTGGTTCCACACTCTATACCAGAAAGTATAGATCGCTGGACAAGTAAATAACATGTGCTTAAGATCCGCCACCGCATAAGTACAAGACCAGCAGGTGGAGGGGATAGAGGGATCAATTATATGTAATTTGGCAGGAGTGATCAAAAGTCTATTGTATATAAAAATAAAGTTTGAGTTGTGTTCGCTGCTCCAGAGGATTTCCTTATTTTGGTCCAAATTTTTGGCCAGGTTAAAATAGAAAACGGCTCTCCTAAGTCTGACTCCCAATCACTTTCTACTTTAAATTTATCTCGGGTAATAGAAGGATCTCGTAATTTTTTATAAATTTGGGAAGCAGAGGATGAAGAAAGTAAGAAGGGGAGATTGAAAGGAGAAGAATTGGAATGAGTGACGGATGAAGTAAGGGCATCATAGCTGTTTTGAGCAGCTATACACAATGATCGAAATTTGGATTCAAAAGATAATGGTAGAGAAAAGCGAGATTGAAGTACAGAGAAGGGAAGACATGTACCATCCTGAAAAAGTTGATGAGCCCAATTGAGATCGAGATCTTTCCATTCTTTCCAAAAAAGAGTCTTATTGTTAATTTTAATAAGAGGATTGTACCAAATAGGGGAATGTAGAAAGTGTGAGCGATCATCAAGACCATCCAAAAAAAGAGGAGAAAATATTTTACGGAAATTTTTAAGAATAGGGAGAGAAAACTTCTTCGGAATATGGGGTAGTAATACAGATTCTTCAAAAATGAAAGGGTGAAAAAAGGAGGATTCAATCTCTACCCACAATGGTTGAGAGGTGAGAGCAGACATATGTTCGGATAACAAAGAAACAGAATGATTAAGAAAAAATGAAGTGTGATATGAGGAAAAATCTGGAAAATTAACTCCACCCAAATGTTTAGGACACTTAAGTTTAGCAAAAGACATCCTAGCTTTCTTGTCTTGCTACTGGGAGATTAGAAAGGTAAAATAGAATTATTGGAACTAACATAATTTTAATAGAATCTAGTCTACCCCACCAGGATAAGAACAAAGGATGCCAATGAGTTGTAGAGTTGTTTAAAGTTGTTAATAGGTTTTTTATATTTAATGTTACAGTATCTTTAATAGAGGGTGTAAACCATAAACCCAAGTATTTGATCTTAGTTGGGCTCCAATGAAAGGAGGACGCCAAGAAATCTGCATGGAAACAAAACTTATTTAGAGGGCGAATCTCACATTTATCAACATTAAGTTTGTAACCAGACACCTTCGCAAATTCGGAGACTTCTCATAGAAAATCTGGAATAGAAGTTTGGGGATGAGAAATGAATAAAAGAATGTCGTCTGCATGAGCAGAGATTTTCAAATGTTTATCGCCATAAGGAAAGCCAGTAATACGGTCATTCATTCACATTTTTGTTAGAAAGAGTTCTAATACTAAAATAAAAAGCAGAGGAGAAAGAGGACATCCTTGTCTGACACCCCTGAAAAGGGGAAATGAAGAAGAAATAAGGCCATTGGCTAATATAAAAGATCTAGGAAAGGAATACAATAGTGAAATATGAGAAAGAAATTTCGAACCCAAACCAAACAAGAGTTGAGAAGATAAATCGCCAATTTGCCCTGTCAAATGCTTTTTCAGCATCTAATACAACAGCAGCTAATGAGTGTTTATAAGAGAAGAATTTACTAAGAACATTAAAAAAGAGACAGGTATTATCAGAAAGATGACGGCCTTTGATGAAACCGCATTGTTCTTTTCCAATTAATTTAGGTAAAATTGTGTCTAGATGGAGTGCGAGAATTTTGGCAAATATCTTGTAATCTAGGTTAATTAAAGAACTAGGTCTATAATTTTTACATAAAGTGTGATCTTTATTATCTTTGGGAAGAAGACAAATCCAAGCCTCCTGGAAGGAGCCTGCAGATTTTTTGGAAGATATAAAAAAGGAAAATAATTGATGAAGTTTGGGAACAAGTAAATTGGAAAAGTGTAAATAAAATTCTATTGTGAAGCCGTCTGGCCCAGGAGCTTTCCCTTTTTTAAGGACCTGGATGGATTCTAGAATATCTTTAGGGCATATATCAGATTCTAAGGAGGAGAAATCTATTTCTGGAAAGGAAGAAGAGGGAATGGAGGACAAATATTGATCAATGTCAGATAATAAGGGAGGGAATTCCGGAGTGTAAAGATTTTGATAAAAGTTAGTGAACTCTGTCAGAATATCTTCATCTTTATGAAGTGTGATATTAGTTGAGGTGACAAAGATTCACTTTTTGTGCGCTCCTTTTTAACTTTGGGATAATTAGCAAGGAGGTTGGCAGCTTTATTTTGCGTGCTATAATATTTAGCACTAGATTTAAGTAGATATAAATTTGCAGATTCCGTGGAAAGTTTATTGAAAGAAAATTTTGCCTGAAGAAGTTCATCCAAAACAGATTGAGATTTAGTTAAATAATAAGAATGTTCCAATTGTTTAATTTGTGTATTAAGTGATTGCAAGGAATGAGAGGCTGTACGTCTTTTTTGAGCAACAAATGAAATAATGAAATCTCTAGAGGCAGCTTTAAAAGTGTCCCATAGCAATTGAGGGGATGTCTGAGAAGATTCATTTTCCGTAAAAAACAGGGATGCAAAATCAAGGAAAGCTGGTGCAAATTTGGGATCCAATAGGAGAGAGTTATGAAACCTCCATCTCCTAGTACCTTTTATGGGGGGAAGTAAGTCTAGGCATAAGGAAACTGGAGCATGGTCAGAGATTAAAATAGAGCATATATCAGAGTGGATAATGTGTTGAGTCAGAGCTTTGGAAATAAAGAGATCGTCAATCCGAGATTGGGAGGATTGAACAGGTGAGTAGTATGTATATTCTTGTAGCGTAGTATGGCAAAGTCTCCAGGAATCAACAAGAGATCTTTGAGATATAGTAGAAGTAAATTGAGTGTGCATGGGAGAGGGTGAGAAATGAGAATTGGACCTTCTATCTAAAATAGGATCCATAATCATGTTACAGTCACCCCCTAAAATAAGATAATCATCAGTATATTGCATCAATAAAGTGAGGACCTGTGGCCAAAACAATTTGTCTTGTAAAGTGGGTGCATATAAATTAAAAATAGTTAAAGGGATTTTATCAATCAACAAATATACTGCAACTCATCTGCCATCAGAATCATTATCTTGGTTTATGAGTTTGACATTTAATCGTTTATGGCAGAGAATAACAACACCATTACGTTTCCCTGAACGCAAAAACATGGCCCACCCAGTTACGACGTAATTTAGCAATTTCAACCTCTTTTACATGAATTTCTTGTAATAACACAATGTCTCCCTTTAAATTTGCTAGATAAGACAAGACCCGTTGTCGCTTAATGGGAGAGCCCAAACCTTTAACATTCCAAGATAATATGTTTAACGACATCTAAAAATATAAAATATAGCAAAAAACTATGAGGACATCAATTATGTACATGAGCAAAAAGTAAAACATCATAAGATAATTTGAGAGATTGAGGACAGAAATAGAGGAATATTGTTGGAATAAAGCAGAAAAATATGAAAAAATAAAGAGTAGTAACATAAGGAAATTGAAAATAGAAAAGCCTGAAAAAGTAAAAGAGAAAATTAGAGATAAAAAGTAAGAGGGAGACAAGAAATAGAAAATAGACCAGAAAATGGAGAGCGGGGAAAAATGATAAAGCGAAATGATAGAAGAGGTCCAAACATAACAAGAATCTAAGAAACAGAACAACAGAAACAATGTATATGTTATATCTGTGTGAGAAGAAAAAAGGATGAAGAAGAGGGACAGAAAAGGAAAAAGATGAAAGAGCCAAATAAAAAGTAAAAATACAATACAACTCCAACAATTGATAGGAAAAACAGAAGTCAAAAAGACATACTACAAAAAGACAATAAACAATACCATAAAAACATGCCACAGGTAGACAATGAAGGCGGGGGGGCGGTGATGCCACATGAGGAAAGGCAGCACACCAGACGGAAAACCCCAGGACGGGTGAAGGCACGAGGAACCACGACCTCCAGGAATAACGAAGGAACATGAGGTGAAGGATCACAAAAGCGTGTCTATTAAAGAAAAAGGAAAGGAAATTTTTTTAACAAGAAATATCACATACTGGACCAAATATATCAGAGGGGAGACTAAAACAAATGGCAACAAACAAATGACAACTCAATCTAGAAAGCTATGATCGAGACATGTCCATGGACTCATCTATGCAAGTATTCAAAAAGTGTTGGAGAAGTGCAGGATCTTCATAATTAGTTGTTTTGTTATTATAAGTCACTTTGAACAAACAAAGATGAAATAAACCATGACGAGCATTCAAATTACGGAGTGCAGATCTTATATTCTGGAATTTCTTCCGACGATCTGCTGTGGCTTTAGAATAGTCTTGAGCAAAGAATAAATTAGAAGCATTCCAAGAAATGTTTCCTTTTTGCTTGGCAGCATAAAGAACTTTGAGCAAATCAGTGTATTCCAAAAAGTATAAAATAACTCCCCTAGGTTTCAAGGATGAGGACGCAGCAGAAGAAAAACGCGGACTTTGCCCCAGGCGATGAGTTCGTTGTATATTTAGAGGAGGCAATTCAGGAAAACCGAGAAGCTTTGGAAGGAAGGTTTGAAAAAAGGACAAAGGTTCAGAACCTTCAAGGCCTTCTGGAAGACCATAAATGCGTAGATTATTAAGCCTATTTCGGTTTTCCAAATTCTCAACTTGTTGTGTAAGGTGTAGAATCTCCCTTTGCATACCAGGAACTTGATCAGTGATAGCTTGAATAGACTCCACTTGAATTTCAAGAGCATCAACTTTTTTCTCTGTGTGTGACCAATTATCTTAGAGACTCTGAAGGCGAGAGTTAGTTTCTGTCATGTACGACTTGAGAAAGCGTATTTCCTCTAGTAAAAGTTCCATTGAGATTGTGGATGAAGTAGTAGGAGGAGACAGAGGATTAACCTTTGTTCATCTACCAGAAGAAGAAAGGGAAGCGGAAGGAATTTTAGAAACTGTTTTAGAGCTGGAACTTGGCGTAGTAGAAGACAGGAGTTTAGAACTGGCGGAGTCAGTACAAGTCTCCTCCATAGTATCTTGTAGTATGCTGAAAGGATTAGAGTCTTCTAGTGACATATTTTTAGTATGTTGAACGTTACCACGATTGGTACGAGGCATTGCCATCCAAAATAAAGAAGAAATTCACTGGAAACATACCAAAATAAAGGCAAAAGTCACAGAGAAATTTAATATGCGCAGACTGCAGGAATAAAAAAGGTTAAAAAAGAAACAGCAAGAAGTTCAATGTGTAATCCAGTAAAAAAATGCTTATTTTCAAAACATTGGAGCCTTAACCCATGAGGAGAGATGCTTCAAAATACAGTATGAGTGAATTCCACATAAGACATCACTGGCAGTAAGCAGCTTTCAAGAAACGGGGACAAATGAAGCCATATAAGCTCACCTGTAGTCATATGAGCGGCAGAATGTGAGGAGAGGCTTCAGCGGTAAAAACTGGGAAGGCTGGAATGCACAAAATGGTGGCCGTGACTTTCATGAAGCCGCAAGTAAAAGGAAAATGCCTAATAACCAGCTGAGACGCTCACCCCCGGACTTCGCGAACATTGCCGGCGATGCAGGATGGATTCTGAAATGTAATCATGCCGCCGAAGGATCCAAAGGAAAAGAAATAGCATCTTGGAGGGATTCCGGCGCGCTACCCCGTCACGGAGCACTGACAGGCAGCGGCCATTTCCCTCGGCTTCCAAGCCGCGCCCCCAGCTTACCTTCTTATGGCTCATCTAGTTCTTTGCCCTTCTCACTCCACCTACTACTGGTATAACACAATAACACAGGAAAGTTTTGCTGTTACAATGCTCTTAGGTCTCGCAGGCTGACGTAAGTCAGATCTAAGGTATGTATAAGATGAAAGATCATCCTTCCGGATGGCTTTACAGTGAATAGGCAAGCCCACATGCAGTGTTGCTGTACACAAATAGGCATTCTACATTGCACCATGTTGGCAGTTGGCAGTTTAACATTTCTAGGGTGGTCAAAGTTCTTATTAATGAGCGTTGTCTAATGTAGATTCTGAATAATGGCTATAGCATGCAGTGTCTCTCACTGTTCCTCCATTTCCACACAAGTTTAGTTTCTATGCAAACTAACAATATTCCCTTGCAAAGGCCAATCTTATCTTGAAAATGCTAGTTGGGACTGGAATTGCAGGTGCCCTTTTCTTGTGAGTTAACTTTGCCACCATTTCTTTCTCTTACTTGGACACTAAGTGACTTACACCTATTTTGATGTGTAGCTGATACTTCTTACTTTGTGGGCATTCTTTATGTGGGTAACTTCTTACTTTGTGGGCATTCTTTGTGTGGGTATTCTAGTGGTACTAATTCAAGGGTGAGCTGTCCTGCGGTTGGACTGGTGAATATGAGGTTAGTTTAAATATCGTTATGCAAAAATAAGAATATGAGAGATATCTGCCGCTAAATGTTGAGGTGTCAACCTTTTGGGGGCAGTGTGTGTATCTAGCCTGTGACACTTAGTGGCTTATCTACTGTAGTTAGTCAGTCACTAAACTTTGTCCACATTTGGGCTTTAAATTCCTTTTGACCAGGAACTTAAGTAATAGGTTTAAGTACTGATCAGTTTTCATTTGTCACATCTCGTTATGTGCTCAAATGCACTCATGATAAACCTGCTGAACATATCTGTGAGGTCATATGAACTGATGTCACTTCCTATAATGTCCTGGGTCATGATGCCACTTCCTGTAATGTCATACGCAATGTCACGTGCCCTGATGCAACTTCTATATTGCCTTGCTTAGTTAGTCCCACCCTTCTGTTTTGTAGAACGTTTGCACTGGGCATTCCTCTTACCAAGTCAAAGAAAGGGCACATTTTCCCAAGACACGGAGGCAGTGTTGGCTATGCTGAATGTCAACACTGTCATCACGGGATATGGTTCACAAGAAAGGAAGCCAATATGACAATCGTAAAAGAAAAGTGTTAAAGAATGGAAAATAAATAGACTCATTCAACCACTAGGGAGAACCTTGAAAAGGGATATGATCATCCAAGGCCCTTTTGAATAAGAGAGAAACTTTGGGAGCAGTAGCATAATTCTTGAAGTTCCTAATGTTTTCCCTTTTACAGGCAGGGTGAAAGGTAGAAATGTTTATTTAAGTGAGAACAGGGGTCAATGTCATCAGAGATAGATGCGAGAGACAAAGGAAAGGCTCCTTCGTGTTCTGCTGTTGTTTTATCACATGCAAGTTACCAGAAACAATCGGAGAACATCATTTTCTCACCCACATAAGAAGATTCACGAGCCAAGTGCGGTATGTAGAACCTGTCCAATCAAAAGTCAGGAGCCCAATGGCCGGCACCAGGCCTGAGGAGACGATGGTCTGCCACAGAACTATCACTCCTCGCGAGAACTACACCAAGCAATGATTCCTCTGCATTAAAATCACCCTGATTAGACTCAGTCAATGGATTCTGTTCACGAACACCACATGTATATGCATGCAAAAATGTCATTTAAAACAAGCATTGAGTGTGTTAAAACAGTGATTCCTGTTATTCTGCATTTTTTTTCAAGTCGTTCCCATGAAATTGAAAAAGAAAACTGGAGCCTGATGTAAAGGTACACTTCATTAGTGTGCAGGTTGCATGGCTGCTCCACACACTGTCTGTTCTGCAAGCATATGGTATTCATAAGTCTCTGGTACTCAGCGATTAATTTGAGCCAGGCATCGGCACTCATTCTTGGCGACCGGCACTTATTTTTCCTCAGCAGACATTCCCCGAAAGCAAGAGAGAAAAACACAGAAAGTGGAAAAAAGGAGTAAGAGAAAGCCGGAAAGACAGTCACAAAGGGAGGAAGGGGAAGCCTGCAAGAGGGAGATAAAGGGGCAGGGCGTGTTGCCAGTGGATTGAAGAGGCCACGGCTGCATTCAGGGCTACGCAGCCTTGGTATTCAGCATGCCGACATTTAATAGCATTGTCCACAGATATCCGAGCAGCGCTTTGAGCACCACCACTTATTATTTTACAAATAAAGCACTGCTGATACTTCGATCTAACACCATGTTAGTGACTGGGGCAGGGAACAAGAGATGCCAAACAGATAAGAGAGAAGAGTTAGACTGTCTTCTGGGACCTTGGAAGTTGTAGATCTGTTCCCTGCTGTCCCCTGTTGGCACTACCAGGAAGTGGACATGGGTGAGTAGATACAGTTCTTCAAGGTTTGCAGTACTGCAGTCTGCCTGGGAGAAGACCTGGGTGTGAGTGGTGTGTCTTGATGGAATGAACCACTCAGCACACAAGCAGTACAATCAAATTCCTTTATTTAGTGGTCTGCTTCTCATTGCCTCGCAGGGCAGCAGCCATACTCGGTATCCCTCACGCGTGTGGTCCAAGTCCCATCTGACATCATCTCCCCTTCCTCTTCCTGTTACCGCCTCAAACAGGCAGTACCTACTACAGACTGCTGTCCAGATGTCCAGGGTCTTAGTGTCTGGCTTTAAGCGCCTGATAACTTCATGACACAAGCTCACTCAAGGAAAGAAAGAGAGAAATGTAGAATGAAGTAGTCTTTTCCATAAGTTTAAAGTGAAAGCTGATGACGAAACACAAGCTTTGTTAGGAGAGAGTGTGCATACGGTAAACAAAAATATCACCACAAGAAGGTGGTTTCGCTCTGGAGGACATACAGATGAGTTCAGTCCACACAAGAAAACTAGCTTTGGGCGAACTTGCAAGTTTTACTCCGTGAAGTTCTGTGGAATTGCAAAAAACACTCCGCGAGATTCCGTAGAATTCTGTGAATGTGCTGCTCGCACTGTGATTTAGCACCAGGAGCTTGTTCCACACTGAAAATCGAAAGTGCACAGCACCAAGGGGTGCGCAACAGAGGGTAGCTTCAGGAGTTGATTTTGTTGCCACTCGGGCAGATTTTCCACTCAAGCAGCAGCTTTCTGCCCGTGAATGGTCATGACCACTCACATTGGCGAAATCTGGCAGAATGCACTTCTAGCAACCGAGAATCGTGCTGGGGGATGCCAAATCTCGTTTGCTAACTTGCCAATTTCGAACCACACGTGAGATAAAACTCCTCCAAGAGGCGATTGGCGTAATTTGCCTGAACTCCTATTTACATGCATAACACAGAGTGCCCAAAATTCCACAAATTCCACCGGAGGAGCTAAATATATTGCCCACCCTTTAAGAAAACAAAAAACCCAATTTAGGCATATAAAACAAGCATGGCAAGCCAGAAAAATTAACTAGAAATTAAATAAACAAATTAAATGAGAAATATCTCAGAGGTTCTTTCACTAATGTACACAACATTCCCAGCAGAAATACACATTTGCACAGACGAAATCCCGTCACTCACTGTGAAGATAGTCAATACTTGAGGTGGAATGTCTCTTCGGCAATGCTATGGAGGGCAGATGCAAAAAGTGAATTACACTAAACCAGACCAATGCATGGAGAGGGATGTCTTAAAGCCCCTATGAGTAAGTACATATTATATATATCTTTTTTTCGAAAATCACAAGGTCCTGGCTACAGCCAGAACTAAAAAACAGGCAGTGTGCCTTGTAGTTTTCCCAAGATACTACAGCCTGTACATCAAACAGCTGGTGGCCAATCAGACGGGCGATAACATTTATACGATGAGGCATCTGTACCACACTACCTTGATGAGTGGGAATAGTGAGGCTAGAGCATTAATTATTATGAGAAAAGGGCAAGCATATTGATTGTGGTAAACATATGAAATATAATTCCTTCCTAGTGCCCAGCTAAATTGTTCACCTTATGTTGTGCTCAGCAAGCGTCTCTGAATGCTAAAACAGTCTTTAATTAAACATAATTAATGCAGAGCTGAATCCACTGGAGGTCATTTTAATTTTCTAAATGGATTAGTGTTCCAATCTACAGCATTTTTGATAAAAAAGTAATTAGTACTTATTACAAATGTCCAACTGATTGTGATCTAAAAACAGAGATAATCAATGCACCTAAAGTAAACATTACTTCGGATAGATGGATGTCTTGAAAAGAATGACATGTTGTTATTCTGCGATTTCCAAAATGCCTAATTAGCCCGCAACGCCTACCAATCATTAACACACAAACAAAAAATGGAACACTTAACAGACGTGACGTGAATGCTTTCCTAAAGAAGCCATAATAACATTACTTGGCTCTGGCAGCCCTTCCTGCCTTTCTGGTCTCTCATAGCTGAAAGCAATAGGATACATTTAAATTCTATATTCTGTTGGCTGGGGTACTATTTTGTTAGCAGATGTATTTCATCCTCCAAGGACCGGATTTCATCCTCATCCTACTGTTTGCATAAGTGATCCCCGCCTTCCTATTGTCACACATAATTGCATCTCATCTGTGGCGCAAATTTCTTCGCCACCAAGGGCTCCTCTTAATTTAAGGTAAATGGGTAGTTGCCTCATACACATCCCTTGGGGAATCATCATCAAAATACTCACCCACGCCTACAAATGCCTCAACAACACCGGACCTCAATACCTCAATGAGAGACTCTCCTTTCACGTACCTAAGAGAAACCTTCGATGCGCCGACCTCGTCAAAAACCCGCACATCTGCAGAGCCAGAACAGGTAGAAGAGCTTTCTCTTACATCGTGGCCAAGACCTGGAACGAGCCCCCAATCGGCATCAGATGCGCCCCCTCCCTGAACATCTTCAGGAAGACACTCAATACCTGGCTCTTCGACTGAACGAAGATGCTAACCCCTCCCCCCCCCCCAGTGCCTTGAGACCCTCATGGGTGAGTAGCATGCTTTACTGTCCTCTGATTGATTGATTGAGTCTCTTTCAGCCAATTATGAGTTAGTTATTTAAGGCTTTTCCCCTCCCATTTCTTTTTGTTTTCAGACGGCTGGTCTCTGGATGCTTCGATATTAACCTCTGCCTAAAGTAAGTTATAGTCTGTGTCACACTTTGCGAAGGACTAAGGGTGGTGTTAAGAGATATTTAAAAAGCAGGACATAATGGCAGGTCCTCTACTTCCTTATGACCGTTTCCTCGCCCTCTTTCTCCAGCTTCTTCCGTTCAACCATGCTTGCGTGCAGACCCAAGCAGGCACACAGCAGTATATAAAATATCAACATGGCTTAAAGTCATGATCCTTCCTCCTTTCTGTATTACATATTTCCTACTTATCACTCCTTCTGCTCCTCTACAGTACTTTGACTAGGCCTACAGAGTTGTGAAGCACTGTTCAGAAAAGTGACTTTTCATTATGTACCGATCCCCTATGAGGCCTTTTTCTACCTTTTCTCTACCTTCATTTTAATTCTTCTTATCCCCACAACACTTTGATGTAGCTTGTACATCAACTTTGCTTTGTTAGGAACAAACAGGTTTCAGAGACCGCACACAGTCCATTAAAGACCCCGAATGTATAGCACCTCAGTAGACCTGAATATAGATGAATATAGATTGCAAAAGCTGTCCTGCAGCTCCCCTAATCAACCAGTGTCTTGTAAAACGGGACTACTCACCCATAATGGTCTCAAGGTGCTGGGGGGGGAGGGGGGGGAGGGACTGCTGATCCGTTGAAGGCACATTGGTTCAGTCGAAGAGTCAGATCTTGAGGTCCTTCCTGAATTGAGACAGTGATTGCTTGAGGTGGAGAGGTAGGGTGTTCCAGGTCTTTGCTGTGGGGTAGGAGAATGATCTTCCTCTGGCTGTGGTCTTTGCTGATACGTGGGATGGTTGCCAGGGCCAGTTGGGTGGAGCAGAGGTCTCCAGTGGGTGAGTGGAATGCAAGGCGGTGGTTAAGGTGTGCCGGTCCCACTTCGTGTAGGGCTTCGTAGGCGTGTGTGTGGAGCTTGAAGGTGATTCTTATGTTGACTGGGAGCCAGTGGAGGTCTCTCAGGTGGCCGCTGATGTGACTGCAGCGGGGGACGTTGAGGAGGAGTCTGGCGGAGGCGTTCTGAATGTTTTGCAGTTTCTTTCAGGAGTTTCTGGCTGATGCCAAAGTAGAGTGCATTTCCTTAGTCGATTCTGCTGCTGATGAGAGCGTGGCTGACCATCTTCCTGGATTCGGTGTGGATCCACTTGAAGATCTTTCAGAGCAGGCATAGCGTGTGGAAGCAGGATAATGAGATGGCGTTGATCTGGTGGTTCATGATGAGCGAGGAGTCCAGGATGATGCCAAGGTTTCAGTGCGTGTTCTGTGGGGTAGGAGTTGGTTCCAAGTGCTTCTGGCCACCAGGAGTTGTCTGAAGCAGAGGGAGAGGAACCCAGGATGAGGACTCCGGCCTTCTCTGAGTTGAGCTTGAGGCAGCTGTTTTTCACCCAGGTGGTGACTGCCTTCAACCCATCATGGAAGTTGTTCTTGGTGACTGTGGGTTCGTTGGTGAGGCGGAGGAGACAATGTTGAGTCTGTGGTTCTTGACGAGGGCTGTCAGCGGGGCCATGAAGATGTTGAAGAGAGTGGGGCTCAGAAAGGAGCCCAGAGGCACTTCGCATCTGATCTATGTGGGTTCAGAGTGAAACAGTGATAGTCTGACTCTCTGTTTTTGTCCGGTGACGAAGGAGCGGATCCATTCCAGGGCTTTGTGGTGGATGCAGGCGTCATGAAGTCTTTTTCACAGGGCGCGGTGTGAGACGGTATTGAAGGCGGCCAAGGGGTCCAGGAGGATGAGGGCTGCAGTTTTGCTTTGGTCAAGGATGTTGCGTACATCATCTGCGGTGGCCATGAGGGCTCTGGTTTCTTTGAAAGCTGGATTGGGAGAGGTCCAGGATGTGGTTCGCTTTGTTGAACTCAGAAAGTTGGGCGTTGATGGCCTTCTCAATGACCTTTGCTGCGAAGGGGAGCGGAGAGATGGGTCTGAAGTTCTTGAGGTCTGTTGGGTCGGCAGAGAATTTCTTCAGCAAGGGATTGATCTATCCCCTAGTAAACACTAAGCACCGCCTTTAGCCCCCATTAAACCCACACAGACATCAATCTAGGACACCAGAAATGTAATAAAAAAGCTGATCATGTTTATTCTATTTGTCATAAACAGACTTTTGAGGTAGCTTACAGGGTGACTACACCTGCGGCAGAATCTGTCTGTATATAACAAGATTCTGCATTATTCTGAAATGAAAGTTCTGAGACTTAATGCATTTGTAGCAAATACCCATGACATCAAAGTAGTGACAGCAGCTCTTAAAGCATCCATTTTGCATCTTCCTATGCTGTTTTGCAATCTAACCATTCCCTACATCCAGTCATTGTGGAGACATTGCTCTATATTTCTGTCCCACCTCGATATAAAACCGGTCAGGTATGGTAGGCATCATCATCACTCCTGAAGAGAGGTCACTGCATGAAGTTTGGGGTCAGCAGCACAGCTTAGACCAGAACACAAGCTCTCAAATAAATCTCTCAACACAGATCTCTCTTGCAGTTTCGAAGACTGTCTCCAACAGACAAGACAGCAAGCCCCCCCAATTGTATGTTAGAAGCCATCTGCATCTGCACTTCCAATGGACCCTACCACTCCTAAACTAAACGTATAATGCATGATGTGGCCTCAGTGGGAGGCAAGCTTCTCCAGCCTCCTCGATGAGGTTGCATTTGAAATTCCAACGTTTGAGTCTTTAACGTTGTCTTTTGTATAGTAGCTACAACATCTCTCTACGCATGCACACAGCCTGTACTGTTGTATTCAGTCAGGTAGCCTTCATCAGAGTTGGTTGCAGAACCTCTGCCCTTGGACAGGGAGCCTTCAGCCCCTCTTACCACTGACTCAGGTACTGTGTTCAGTCTAGCTTGTAGCTAGTTTCAGAGTTTTGAAGTCTTTCTATCTCACAATCCCTTGACTAACCCTGACCCTTGGCAAAGGCAGACATTTGTTTCTAAGAGCCTTCATGGTTCGCTTTTATAAACTTTATGGACTTTTGAAATGAAAATGTTTCCTTGATCATGTAACACGTCTGATTATTTCTTTTTTTGACTAGTGGCAATATTCTTTGGAACCATAATGTAGTCAAGTATTTTCTTTTCATCCAGCTGATTGAAGCAAAAACATCACTTATCTTAAATTGTGGTTATATTCAGATCTCATACTTCTTACATAGCCCACCTACCACCCAGCACAGTTCTGCCAGAAGCTGCCTTCTGAAATCTCTGTTGCTGTTTTAATGGGTGAGGCTTCGTTGAGAGTTCTGCCCCTTGCATCCACGTCTGGGAACTCCTCAGAGAGGCTAAATGGAACCACCTTCTGGAGGTGCTCCTGCTTTCCAGCTCCCGCCTGCTGGCATCAAGCTTTGCTGGAAATTGCCTCTCCTGTATTTTCAAAGATTCTGATGAAGAACTCAGGGGCAGGGCACTTATGCCTGTAATTAGAGCCTTGCTCTTGGCTTGCAGCAGAAAGCAGCCACACTGTCAGTTTCCTGATACAGGGGACTTCTTTTGGTGACAGTAGCAGAATATCTGGATCTCCACACATACATGGTGATGGACATAATTGACCAAGGTGCCAAGGCTAGCTCCACTTCAGGCCAGTGAAATCAATGGGGCCCAATATGTGTCATTTAGATCAACTGTGTCAATAAACACACCCAGAAATTATTGCTACATTGCTAAATCTCAAACTTGACATTGTTACCAGAGTACAGCAGGACTGGCATTAGACTAACACTGTTACTGCATTACAAATTACAAATTGCACATTACACTGCTTTACATGGAAAGCTTCTTTGGAAAAACTCAAAAGCTTCTTTATTGCACAAATTAAACCTCTTGCATCCAATTTGCTTAAATAGTGTTAAAAAAACACATATACACATGAAAAACTGTCATGGCATAAACCATACGTGCAAAAGACCACAGTGTTATATGCTAATATTTCCATTATTGAGAGAGAGTGGAGGGGTACCAGGACCCACTCATGGCTCCGGCTTTAATGAGCCATGCCCCACCCCACACCCAGAAAACACCCAGACATACACTAATTTAATGAATGAGAATAGTGATGCCCAGTGTGCATTGCAAACGACAATATTCTGAAATAATAAAATCAGACAAGGAATGGCAAGATTGTCTTTATGGATATGCATAGTTTAGAGGTCCTGAAAGATAGCAAATGTTATTAAAAACTTGCAAATTATCCCTCAGCTATTATGAAAGATGCTCTCCTACCCCCGCTCCAACTCCCCGTGGTACATAAACCGGCGGTAATATTTTCCTCGGGGAAAAGAAAAGTAAAAAGTCTGACAAAAGCTTTCTTCCATTTTCTTGAATCTTGCATGAACGATTTTACTGTGGAATTTGAATTTGTTTAGGGGTAATTAATGTGATTTGCAAATAGCTGAAACGTGTTCGTTAACCTGAAATACATTTGCATACATTTGTAATACACACCTTTAATAATCCCTGTGGAGCTATGAAGAAATATTTTTTTTCCATTCAGTTAAAACCAATGTGTTATCTTAAAAGAATAGCTAAGGTAACAAGCATTTGCAATTCAATAAGTCTCCAATTTAAGCGAGACCTATTGCATTGCAAATGGTGGCAACTTGGCATCACAGAAAACGGGAGGGAGGGCAGGGTGGAGAAGATACAGACAACGGATGGGCTGGGGAGGAGAAGAGAAGGCACAGACAATGGGAGGGAGGGCAGGGAGGGAAATGAAGGGACGGACAACAGGATTGAGGGTGGAGGGGGAAGAGGGCATGACAACGGGAGGGGGGTAGAAGGCACCAAAACATGTTGTGTTGTACAATTCTAGGCCCCACATCCCCCCATGTTGTTTGAAGTGATGTGTGATGCTACGTGTGCCCCTCTACACACTCCACATGTACCTGGTCCATCTCCTGAAGCGGGCACCAGCTCCAAAAGGAAATAGTACACACCCCGTGTAACAACCAAGTAAATGGGCCAGTAACCATGGGAGGATACAAATGATGACATGGCTGTACTATGGAGGGACTAACAAGCCTCATAATGAATCAGAAGACAGCATTTACAAAGAACAAACACACAAGCCAGAGCAGCACTTGTGTGCCTGCTCATGCTCGCCCTAAAAATAGCTTTTTCATTGGTTGGAACCAATCAAACGGACTCTCCAGGCAGTGAGTGTTATCCACACACAACGATAAAGTCAAAGAATAATGAGAAAATATATCTATATCCATCCAGCTTGTGGTCTGGGCATCCAACTATATAAAAAAAAACTATTAAAAAAAGAAATACAAGTTTTGTTAGTGGTCTGTTGGTTGGACCCAAATCAGTGAGTTCTTCATTCATTATTTGCTTTTTTGATTTATAGTACTAAAAGTAATTGAGCAAAGTTATGATGAGTGCCAAGAAAGGCTACAAAGTTTTTCTAATTTAAATTCTAGTAGATGTTCAAGTGTGTATGATCTCATACAGATGTAGCTTAATTGGTGGCATACTTGAAGAAGAAGTAGTGAATCCAGCCGCTGCCCTTGCAGGTAAGAGTTGTGGGGCTGGATTGGGAAGAGATTGGACAGACAACCACAAGGGAAAATTAAATAAATAATGAATTTCCCCTTGTCGTCTGTTGAAATCCCCCCCATCCAAATCCAACCAGCCCCACCTGGCACCACCAACAAACAGCTCTTACCTATATAGGCCAGGCTAAGTAAATCTATTTACAACAAAATAAATCTGGTAAGAGATCTAGTACCCAAATGTCGGGTATGTGGAACATAGACAAACCCATTAAGTAAGCACATGCTTTGGATTGAGCCAATCAATGCTTTGGCAGAACCTTTGCTACGAGCGAAGAAAATGATTGAAGGTGAAATGAAACATCAATAAAAAGACATCAATGCCACTTATTGAAACTGGATATATATGGATATGTAAGTAAACCTGTGCAGGATCAATTGGGTAGAGCCAACCCCACTTTATGTATATTTTATTGAATTGGTGCTAATACTAGTTCATAGAGGCAGATGCGCTATATCAAGCGAGACCTACACACAAGTACATTAAAAGGTTGTATATGAAATCCTCAGGTTTTGGTCTCTCGCTCAGGGTTTTGGTGTTCATTTTAGTTATTTAAAGTGTCAGCGTGACAGCTTTCACTTTACCAAGCTTCCAGTTGAATTGGGCTGAGGTGTTGTTCACTGACTGTACACCTTAGAGCAGGATTCTCAAAATTCTCAACGCTTTTCTATAATGCTACTTATTTTCAGTAAAAGTCAACAGAGCTACTAACACAAGTTATCAGTGTTATTATATTTACCGCTTCAACCAAGATTCCATTACTGCCTAGTGCATGAACGATTATTAGCAGTGACCACCTCAGTTCATCTGCCAAAGTCACTAGTAATAGCGAAGTCCTCTACATGCCATCATATACACAGAGCAGCAACATCTATGGAAGGACATCAGTACTCCACAAAAAGCATATAGTACCATTTAAATATAAGCCTTTAACATATTTATTCTTGTATGAAATTAGGTTTCTGATTGAGGGGAATGGGATTGTACCCAAGCAAGAACCAGAATTCTTGTCAGAGCGAAATACAAGCAACCCCAAATTATCCTGTGCTCATTCTTCTGGTAGCTATGCGCAGAGCAGTCAGGCTTAATTTAGAGGCAATGTGTAAAGTATTTAAGCAGCACTTTCACAGTAATAAAGTGAAATAACAACACCAATTTAGAAAAATAGATGAGCGTTTAATAAAATATGTGAGACTAAAATGACAAATATCCAATCAGTAGAACCAGAGATATGAACATGTAAAGATTAAAGTGAAAATAGTGCCTACTGTGGTTATCTGGACGTGCCGGACCGGGACAAAGTCATAAGTTCAGGGGAGCGCAATAAAGTGCGGGCCAGAGACAGGGACCAAATTAGACTCTCTAAATGAAGTACATTAAATCTTGGTTATGGAGCATTGCGAGATCCCACGTGGCACAGCGGCGGTTTCGATGAAGCCGTCAACGGGCTTGCAATGTGAGGTCCTACATCATCATCTAGAATGCCACTGACAAATTCTTACTATGCAAAGTCCTGCATCAGGGATGCATCGTGCAGCGATGGTTTAGAGGAGCTATGGGCTGCAATGTGAAGCACTACATTAGGGATGTATCGCACAGCAGCGCTTCCAATGCGGTGCTGTGAGGAGATGCATTGTGCTACGTCGGATCTGCCCAAGAGACCACAGCTGGACTGATAGGGCACCTTCAGGCCCACTTCCAAGGGTACAGGACTAGGATGGCAGGTGTTGGGTGCAAGGTTGATGGAGCCTCACTAAGGCTATGACCAGGAGGTCAGCCAACTAGCCCTTGAAGCCACTTTGGTGGTTCTGGGTTCAAGATACAGGTCCAGTCCATTTCACTCATGCAGCATGGCAGCATGCGGCAGAGTAGCAGGGCAACAGAGTAGCAGTTCTTCTTGTAGCAGAGCTGCACAGCAGTCCTGATTCTTCCACAGGTCCTGGGGTGTACATAAGATTTAACTTCTGAGAGTCCAATATTTGTACTTGGTGGCAGATTTGTTGTTGGAGGACATTCTGAAGATTTCCATCACCAGACGAGTTTGTAATTTTGTACCTCTCTGCCCTGGCCACAGCTTGTCTGGGAGCACAAAAGAATAGTGTGAAACCCTTTCTGACTGTGCTGAGGAGGAGCCTTTGTGATGTACAGTGTGTTGAGTGACAACTCCTCCCCCCAATCAAGTTAGAGAGGTCCATTCTATAACACCAATTCCTCCTTTGCCTCTCTTTTTGTGAACAATACACAAAGACCAACTGCCAGCTACACCTAGCCATGTGACCCAGGATACAGGCTTCTGGCACCAAATGGTTAAGACAAGAAGATACCGACTTTCTAAAAGTGGCATTTTCAGAATTGTGATTTAAAATCTGATCTTGCTATTAAAGAGAGTTTTAAAATACAATTCTTTAGATGTCACACTCGACATTCCTACCTGCTCCCAAATGGAAGTTATCACTTTAATAAATGTAATAATATAACCTTTAGACTATGGGAGAATAAGGCCTTTCAATAGTGAAAAATGAATTTGGGTTTCTCAATACGAGGACATGTAAAAGCTAAGAGTACACATCCAACTTTTTAAATACTCTGCTCCCTGCCCTCTGGGCTGTTGAGGGCCTACCCTAGGGGTGGCTCATGTGTATTAAAAAGGAAGCTTTACGCCCGGTAAAATGTTTCTTTTGCCAGTTAGATATGGCACTTTTATGGGAGAGAGCGCAAGTACTTTAGCACTGGTTAGCAGAGGTAAAAGGCACAGAATCCTAAAAGCCAACAAAAAAGGTTACTAAAACAGGAGAGTGAAGGCAAAAAGTTTGGAGTTGGCCCTGTAAAGAGGGCTAAGTGTAACACCTCTCCAAATTTCAGCTCACAAGTTCTGAAAATGCACACATTTTACTTTTAAATACATCCTTTTAAATTTGGAAAACAAACCTAATTCAACCAAACAATAGCTTTGCATTTAGTAGCTTGGGCTACACATTGCAGGACTACTTAAATGTTACTGGAAAACTACTACTAGCTCCTGAGCTACTCATAGGATGAACCTGCCTTAGAGATATAGTCCTTATAGGAGGCATCGGTGTCTGGACACAGAGCAACCAACAAATAATGTGTGTAGTTACAGCTTGTCTTTTAGTACTATCTTTTTGAAAAAGGAAGTCTTGAGCAATGTGAGAAAGTTGGAAAGTGATAATGAGACCTCTTCTCATTGGGCAATGTATTCCAATCCATAAGCACACATGGAATTGCCAACCTTGTCAGAATGGTCATAGTAGCGCTAGAATAAAGAGTTTCACAACCAGATTCCTCACAAAGATTTACACTAAGGGCCTTATGGCTAATTTGGTGGTCCGTGGACTGCAATATCCAAGGTCTCAGGCTGAAAGTCGCAAGCTTGGCTGTCCAACTACTGTATTATGAGTTGGGTGGATTGCATTTGGAAAAACAGCGGTTGAACTGCAGATAACGCCAGCACACTGCAGACCGATATGGCTGCAGTCGAGGAAAAGCGGCTGCCATAGGGCGGTACAGGGGAGTTCGATCACCGTCCGTATTACGAGTTGGCTTTTCCACAAAATGACCGCGGCGGTGGGACCGCCAGCTTCAAGTGTGCAGAAACAAAGAATTTGGGGTGTGTACTCACCCCTTTTTTGTTATTTCGGTCAGAAATCAATGTGGATCCCTTTCTCCAGGTCCCCCCTTCACAGCAGCATCTTTAACCTGTGAATTCCGACCCGTTTGTGGCAGTGTACAGGTGAGTTCTTTTTGAACACTGTGCCCATTGCCTGGACTGCCAACATATAGACACGACTCCGGCAATGGGCAGGTGGTATTTTCCACATGTATCATGCATATTTGTGTATCTGACACAAATTAATATTAACAGCATTTATTAACCCCTTCAGTGCCCATGACGAGCTGGACTTGTCATGGGCTGCGGTGGCGCTGTGCCCATGACGAGTCCAGCTCGTCATGAACTCCGCCCGCTAATGGAAGGCGCGGCACTGGGCGGGGAAAGGGGCGGGCATGCAAGGGGTTAAGCGCATAGCTACCTGGAAGCATCCCAGCATGCTGACGTTTTGAAACAACCAGGTTTTGAGGAGCTTTCGAAATGGAAAATGGCGGGCCTCTGAGCGAAGGTGTTGGGGAAGGGTGCTCCACAGTCTGGCCGTGTTGTAGGAAAAGGAGCTGCCTCCACATCCTACCCTTTTAGTTTTAGGGATTATGGCTAAATTTAAATTAGCCGTGCAAAGGCATTTCCTGGAATGGTAAAAAGTGATGAGAGAGCGGTAAATTAAGGGCGCCTTCCTCCATAGGGTCTTATGAGCTATGCACAGAGATTTAAATGTTATTCTTTCAAAAATTGGCAACCAGTGTAGGGTCTTCAAGGCCGGTTTGGCAGATTCATTTTTAGGAATACTGAGCAACATCCGAGCAGAAAAGTTCTGCACGACCCGGAGTTTCCTTATTGTTGATTTAGGGGCTCCAAGATAGATGGAGTTACCATAGTCCAAGCAGGTAAGGACCAGGGCTTGGACCAGGATTCTCCTTGCCCTCATGGGGAGAAGAGGTAGGACTTTCCGAAGCAGTCTAAAGATGCCTAGCAGGTTGCTGTCAGTTTCACTGCTTGGTGGTCGAATTTAAAGGACTTGTCCAGCCAGATGCCCAGGCACATATGCAGTTGAAATACTCACACAGGCATCAATATATATGGAAAAGGAATCCTCCCCGCTGCAAAATTTCAAAACCCCCAGTGCGGGCACAGCGGTAAACTCGTAATGTGGCGGTCGGCACTGCGGTCTCCGGGCGGCTGCAGTTTTGAGTGGTTGGACCGCCAAACTCGTACTGAGGCCCTTACACACTCAAAGTTGTAAGATTACCACCCACATTTCTTACGAATGGTTATTCATTCAGTTTTTTTTAATTCATGAATGAAAACCAAAAAATAGTTCCAGAGGTATTTTGAGAAATTAGGGATGATTACATGGATATTTTGTCTTATCCACACTGGATTGAACATTTTTAACAGAGTTCTGTATGAAAATCCAGTTGGTAGAAAATGTGTGGAACAAAGCACACAGACGCTTACAGTTATTGCCCCCCAAAGTGACAAGAAAACATTGTGAAACATTCTACAAAATCTTAAAATAACAAATAAATAAATAAAACATGTAATGTTAGAATGCACGTTTAATGTTAACTTCCCTATATTTAACTACAAAGCAAGTTTGGTTGTGAGGCACCACAAACAAAACTAAACGTGTGTTCTCAAGTTCAAACCATTGCTAGAATCAACTGTATTTTTATGTTTCACCTACAGACCTATTCTGTAGAATACCAAAACGTAGAGTAGGCTTTGGGTCAGCCAATGTGTTTGGTTTTATTACCAAGCTTGTGCCTATTTGTTATAAGATCACTTTTGTTTATCTTCTTGTGTCTGTCACTCGCTTAAAGCATATATTTTTTACCATACTTTTGACAAGATAGCTTGTAGCTTACCAGTGCTTTCATTCCTTCATGGGAGTGCCCCTGTTTTTTTGCTTTGTATTCCCTATGTTGCTTCCACCTTCAGGTTCCCAGCCCCATGCTTTGTGTTGCTATCCCACTCCTTGCTGTCCAGCTCAGCTTACTTTCAAACGAGTTCTTCCGTTATTAATAATGTGCACTTATTATTTTTCAATATACCACTCCAAGATGGGCATCCACCATTTTGGAGCAATAAGTTAAAAACATTAAAAAAACATTTGCTGCTGCATTGTCAAAACACATACACCTGCATTGAGACACGTGTACCCGTCATCACAGGGAGCCAGCCATTTTAAGCTTTCTCAGTTCCTGTATCTTCCTAATGCTGTTGTAATCTTCTTTTGGAGGGGCCTTTATTTATCTGAATGCTGCTATTTCACAGCATACCAGCATAGCAGATTTGAAACGTTTCTTTATAAAGTTATCCTCTCTTTAGTATGCACCAATGAACTACACCCATGACTGCATTCCTGTATGTCATGCTGGTATGTATTTTAATTATGGAATACAGTTATACTTGTAAAAGATTCGTCTGTATGTCCTGCTTATATGTATTTCTGGTTTGCTTTCTGTGCTCTTGTAAGTCATGCTTATATAGACATTTAAGTATTATATTACTGATGATGTGCCTTTATTCCTATCTATCTATCTATCTATCTATCTATCTATCTATCTATCTATCTATCTATCTATCTATCTATCTATCTATCTATCTATCTATCTATCTATCTATCTATCTATTGTCTGTCTTTCTGCCTGCCTGCCAGTTTGTCTATCTATCTATGCAATCCTCTCTATGAATGCAACCTTCTGTGCGTATGCAACCATATCTTCTCTGCCTACATATCTATGCAACCATATCTATCTATGCAAGCCTCTATAGTTATCCACCTGTACACCCCTCCATATTGCAAATCTCTATAGCTAGCTTTTCAACCCTCCATATCTTTTCAAAACAGTCTATTTGTAATAAATATTCACAAAAACTTTACAAAAAAGTCATGGCAAAGGCAGGAGGCTGGCAGCCAACATAAGACTGACTTTTTAGTTCCTATATTAGCCAAGCACCCTTTGCTTTTACTAAAACTATGTGTATAACATAGTTATTGTAGGAAGTTGTGGCATTAGTTGAGTGAGGTGAGTACTGACCACAACTAATGACAACAATCCTTGTCAGTGCAAAAACTTACAGTCACTAAACTAACTTTACATTAATCCTCTGGTCGCTATGGTGCAGAGCAGAAAAGCTTAACTTAGAGACAATATGTAAAGCATTTACATATTACTCAAACAATAATAAACTCAAACACAACACAAGAAAAATCTGAAACAGATTTAGAAAACTACATTTTAATAAATAAAATGACACCAAAATAACACAGATCTGATAAGGGAAACCAGAGTTATAGAGGCACATGCATCAAAGTAAGGAATTGCGATTCCTTAATAGCGATTTTTAAGGAATCGCTCTTAAAGACTTGCTATTCCTTATGCATGTAGGAATTGCTAAATAAATTGCGATTCCTACACATTCCCTATTAGCGGCTCAAACCTTGTGATTCACTATTGGGGAATGCCTTTCCATTTATTCCTATGGGCCTAGTTGCCCTAGGAATGAATGGGAAACATTTGCAATTTGCGATTACCAAATAGGTAATCGCAAATTGCGCATGCAATTTTATGGGTGCTAGGGGGCCAAAAGGCCACCCTGGTGCACCACCAAAATTGGTTTGTGTGCACATGTGGCGCACACATATGCCCTAAGGGCATGTGTGTGTGCCACATGGCACTTTGGAAAATGCACTTCTGTGCATTTTTAAAAGTTTCTGCAAATTACCATTGCAGTTGATGGTAATTAGCGTTTCCAAAATACAAAGTCGCATTTAGGAAAGACTTTTTGCATCCAAAATAGGGAATCACAATTTGTGATTCTCTAAAAGCATTCGCAATTTAGGTAATTGCAATTAACTGTGATTACCTATCTTGCGAATGCAATGCCTTTGATGCATCTGAAAAGGCACTTTACCGGTCGCAAACGGGCCGATTCGGCGAATCAGCCCGTTTGCAACCGGTAAAATGCTTGATGCATTTGGCCCATAATTTCTTCATTTATTTATTTGCAAAAAGCATTAAACACAAACCGCTGTCATCTGGTTGATTTTGACCGGCACCATGTGCAGGGTAAGGGCAGACTTGATAGAGAACCGGTCATATAAAGAAACCAGGTTTGATCCCAGTCGGAAGTTTTACCTTCTGACTTATTCTTTGAAATGGAAGTCAAAATTCTTCAGTGGGGCAAGGCAGCAGTCTGTGGCTGAAGAGGGCTCCACATCGTTTGATAGCCGTTGGATGGGGTCCCGTGAATTAGTTGACTTTTGGCAGTAAAGTTTTAAGTGGGTGAAGTTTGAAATTCTTCCCCAGAGAAGGTCCGTCATCTGCTAAATACTACCTTCATACAGAGACATTTTTTGGGTTTCGTGTTCTCCCTGCAGAGCAAGACTGCACGCTGTAGCCGAAGAGGACTCCTTGAGACTAAGGGCCTCATGTAGGTAAATAAATTTTACCGGTTCATAAATACCGAGCCGTACCGAATCGGTAAATTAGAACCGGTAAGTTATATGTAGGTAAAAATTCGGTAACAGTTACCGATTCGGTAACATTCGGTAAATACGAATCGGAATTCACCGAATCGGTAAATACCGAGGTGGTATCCACCGAATCGGTAAATACCGAGGTGGTATCCACCGAATCGGTAAATACCGAGGTGGTATTTAGCGAATCGGAAAATACCGAGGACACTACCACCTTCCCTTAACTAAGTAGCCAATATCATAATCATGTCATTATAGAAGGTCTCTCAGGCTTGAATAGGGGACCCCATACCTCAAAGATCAGCTTAGTGAAATCACATCACAGGAGCATCAGGAGTCTCCTCGCAGGAAGGCTCGTCTTCGGTCTGAATAATAAACATGACGTCTGGGATATGAAAAGCACCAACTGTCAGGCATGTGCAGCTGCGCGTGTGCAATGGCTAAATCGTGGGTCGAACAACCTAGAGTGGAAAACATGCATTGTGTAAAATTCCAGACTGTGTGTCACAGCATGTATAGACCAAGGTCGCTGCGCAGAGCTTGGGATGGGAACAACAGAATGCACTCGTCTGAAGGAAGTCTCGAGTCAGCAGTTTATTCAAGAAAGAACATGTAAACGCAGTGTCGTGTGCAAAGACACAAATATGGCTACATAACATTCAACGTGGTAATGCCAACTGAACAATGCATGTACGTATTCAGGGAGAACTCACTACACGCCCCCTTGAGCGAAGCAATATGTAATAGGCAAGAAAAGAGAGAACGCAGAGTTCAGTTTCGTCAGAGCAGAACAGGGCGTAACCAATGCAGCGCCAAAGTCCTACAGTCCAATTAATTGCAGCATACAATTCCAAAAAACACAATGCAAGTATAGTAAAAAACTCAAGCAGACCATCAGGAAGAGAAAAACGAGAATTAAAAGAAATAAATGTTGCGCCAGGGTGCTGTCCAGTAGCACAGGCGCAATGGACGACAATCCAGTTAATCCATGAATGTATAGGCAGCATATGTGGCCACGGCTTCCAACAAGCAATCGTTTTCAGGGCCACTAAAAGTCTCAGCCATCCAATTGAGTAAAGAAAAGGAACATACGTGTTCTCCAACCAACGGAGCCTCTAGCACAATCAGAGGGCACCCGGAATGATCCTCCAAATAGCTCATGGACAAGAAGTCGTAGGCTGCCGCTGAGATGTCCCAATTACCCAGGATACCATGCGCCGCTCCACACGCCATGATCCGGACACCAGAACAGGACAACTCGTGAGACACTAAGGGCCGCATCAGTCGATCGAAATCCGGCACCGGAGACACCATGTTGGTCAAGCACAAATCCAGAGGCCATTCAAAGGGACAATCCAGGCAGTGTAATACAGGTTGTACGCAGGTGAAGTAGGAATACCTGAAGGATAATCCATAAGCCAGGCTCAAAGTCGCCAATGGCAAAGTACCATAGAAGTCAAGCATCCTATCACGAAGAAGATGCAGACGGGACAGGTGCTCGTGTGGCACAGAAGGAGCAGCCATTCCGTAGTATGAAAAGTAAAAGCAGCACACCTGCCACCAGCGCCAGAAGCAGCGGAACACCTCCAAAGATGCTCGAGAACAGTGAATGAACAAATGCCGGAATTACACCAAAAATTGTTTGGAAAGAGGTCACGAGACCCGAGCCCCACATGTTAGAAAAAATTGAGCCAGGCCGGTCGTGGACGAGGCATTGATAATACTTTGGATCAAAGAGCCGAAATGCAGGGGGAGGTCAGTATTCAGAGGCGCCTGTTCCTCAGTGCGCGTAGTAGCAACGTGAAGGACAAATATTTCACGAGAGGAAGTCAAAGGCACCTCTTTGTGGGACAATGGCGCTCTATTCTGCTCAACTTGTTGGACTCTGCTTTCAAGGTTGGAATCGAAGGCCAGATGGAAACATCCCGCCGCCCATGCGGGGGTGGAAAAAGAACAGTATTGCAGCAGACAACTTCATGCGAGACAGTTATGTACGGGAGTACCACTCACATCCCGCAGCAAACTTCATTAATCATTATTAAATGAATACCGTTTGCAAGCACAGTGAAAGAAGGTGTAATCACAGGCACTGGGATACCTCGTAGGACGCACGCCAAAATCGGGGCTTGTACATTGCATGCGCCGTGTACTTGCATGTGCCTATTGTCTCATGTATGAATCCTAGAAGTGAGAGTGCTAGAGCTAATATCTATAACGGCTTAGGCCTTCTCCATGTTTGCTTGGTCAATAGCTCTCAGTCTGGAAGCCGCCTCACTGTGCGACAACTTGCAGACCTCGTTGTAAATAGCATACGCGCACCTTTTGGTTCTGCCACCCACGGGACCATTCACAATATCATTCCATTCGGTATGCACATTGATGGAGTGGGTGGACTTCCTTATCCTGTAGATGTGCTCTGTGTCAGCTGGTGGACAGAGTGGGATGTGTGTCCCATCAATGCAGCCAATATAATGGGGGAAGAAATTCCTGAAGGAACGGGACAGGCAACTCTGGGATACACCACCCACCGCAGCTGTCACCACCTGAGAAATGCCGGATGCCAGCAGATGTGGGCTGCAGAGCACCTGCACATGTGGGGGTATGGCGTGCGCCCTTCCTATTGGCTGGTCCAGGAGTGGGTGCGGGTCCCTGATTGAGTCCATGATGGTTTCGGGGTGTAGCCTGTACCTCTCATGTATCTCTGCATCAGTCAGCTGGAATAGTGTGATGCGCTGTCTGTGGATGCGTTCCTTCCGTCGCCAAACCCTCAGTCCTGCTGCCTGTAGACGTAGGCGCATTGCAATGACGTACATAGCTGCCAGGGTGTCCACGCTGTTGCATTTTGGGATTGCTTAGCTGCACTGTTGTTGGTTACCACCTGCTTTCAATCCGTGTTAATTACCGACTCTTATTTACCGATTTTCTTGGATTTCTTAATTACCGAGTGCTCCTACATGTCATTTTAACTTTTTACCACTTCATATTTACCACTTCATATTTACCGATTCGTTAATTATGTATTCGGTAAATATGAATCGGTATTTTAGCATTCGGTAACTATGAATCGGTATTTACCGCCTCATATTTACCGAAAAGTGGTTTTTGGACTCCTACATCTCAATTGTCTGTATACCGGTCGGTAACGGCATATTTACCGAAAATCGGCCGTTACCGACCGGTATTTCGCTACCTACATGAGGCCCAAAATACCTTCTCAGCAAGGTGCCATGGAATTGGATTTGCTGCTCGAGAAAAGCTCAGAACTGGAGCAATCTGAATGTTTGTCTCAGCGGCAATGCACATTCGTCTGACTGGCAAAGCCAAAAGGGCAGCAACACTTGTCAAAGTCCAGACCTATTGGCTTTGTCAATGTTTATTTCTGCTACATGTTTATTTCCTGTTTTAACTAAATAGAGAAATAAACATGTAGACTTGCCTTTTGAACTTTTGAAGCAATGAAACTGTATTAATATTTATTACATTATAAAATATTAATGCTCGTATGTTAATTCTCATTTACATTGTAACAAAATATATTTGCTCTGAATTTCATTACACTACAGCTCTGGAGAGGGATAATTTTACTGATAAATAAAACATTACGGTTACTGCTCCGATTTCCTTAAAACTTAAGTTCTGTTATATTATGATACAAATTATTTAAAATAGAACACACGCATTGCACAGAATATCATCATAATACATAATCATTATAATAGATTTCCACAAAATGCTGAAAAGTTATGCAGACTGTGCAGAAAAATAAACGAATAAAGAAGAATCGATGAATAGTTGCTCATACCTCCTGTGGCTTTCAGCTTGTCTGATTTGGATGCTGTTTTGAGATGTGTGCCTTCATACTCAAGTAAATATTATTGGAATTGGAGTCTGGGCTGCTTTTTCTTATTCTGCTTTGAACATGAGTGGGAGGGGCATTTTTATTGGTTGCCTTTTTTCTGTTTTTGTATTTTATTATGCTTTCTCGCCTCACTCAATGCAGTTGCGAGTTGCTGCTTTGTTTATTGGAAACCCCAATAAAGAAATACTCCAATACATAGTTACAATGCTTCTTATGCCTCTTATAGACATTTTAGAATATGACACAGAATTGGAGTTGTATCTAGTAATTAAGATGTCATTCTTAGAGAGTAAGAAAAATTTATTATTATACTTAAGTGATCATTACAACACCTTGCAGTGATTTAATCTCCTTCAAACATCATCATTTTCCTAAAAACAGTAATTGTGCCACGAAATCACAGGAGAAGCTTGGATCAGTGTTACCTCAAGAAGGCCCAGTGCTTTCGCCATGACAGTGGCTTCTATCAATGAATACTTTTGGTTTCGATCCAAGACAAAGATTTCTGCAGCATTAAGATTCATGGGCATGGTCTTTCCCAAACTAGCCGTCCGTGGTGGCAAGAGAGAATACTCCCTATATTAATTAAAATAAATAAAGGCTGCCACAGAATTGTGCCCTTTAAACGCCACCACAGCAACTATGACAATGAATTTCAGAAAATCATTCTCAAACATTAACAACTATCCACTACCTATATTTCCTTCTAACTCAACCACCATTGAAGTTATTTTTTGGTTTCTGCATTTCATGACATTACTTGTTTCGATAATTATTTCCAAACTGTTAATGCCACAATATCTGGATAAAGCCCCAGACTTCTATTGAAGTCCAATCAACCCTTACTGGGTCATCTGTGAGTAGGAGCCACATATAAGGGTCCTATCTCTGGAGAAAAGGAATCAGACATAGTTACTCAGACTAGTAGATCTGCAAGAAATAGGGAGAAGCGCAAGGGTTCGAGCAAGCAGATTCATCAGAGAAATCATGTTCAATACTTCCCCTCTGCTGAATATACACCCTTGCATCCAATTCTCAGAGTGGAATCACTAGACAATTGGCAGTAAACCATATAGGATTCTCACTTAGACCAACACTTTTTCCTGTTTCCCCTTGTAGACGGCTATCCAACAGTCTACAAAACAGCTAACTGTGCTGCTGCATTTCCCCATGTCCTTTGAGTGCACTCTCATAGTCAATAGCAATCGTCAGTAATCTGGCCTGGTATATAGGGATACAATAGTTAGTAGAAACTCATTCAGCGAGTAGTAAGAGAACCAATTTTGCTAGAATATGAGTTGTCATATCCATCAGTGAGCTCAAGCAGTACCACAACGACTTATCCCAATCAACTTTATAAAACGAAGTAGCTTCACGGTAGCTACACATCACCTCTAAGAGGATGGGAATTCACCAATACTAACTATTCACCTAAAGAATGGCAAAGCTGGGCAGCCGGCCAACTGGTGGTAAGCTCATTAAAACTAATGCAATCTAATAATTCCTAATCATACATATAATCCGTTACAGAATACACGGAATCCATATGCTCAAAATGCTTAATCAAATAGCTTGCCCAAACAGATTGTGGATATTTGAAATATATTTATTTTGTTTGGCTAAAATTGGTGTTTTTGGTCAAGTACTATGGTGAAGTACTCTTAAGAACTGCACAAATGTTGCAACCTACAGAGGTTCACTTCAAAAACTTTAGTTCAAGGTTATACTAAAAAATCTAAAAAGACATTGACATTGACTTGCTAAAATGAACAGGACAACCATGTTCTGCATAGGAAGGCTGGGGCAAGTCCGAGTCTTCAGCTAGGATTAGCACCATGCCACCATGATTGGATGTCAAAAGGATGTATGACGTTACAACGCATACATTTACATCGCGGTACATTACATCGCGGTTTTGAGAACGCAAGTCGTTACAACGACTTGCGTTGGAGGGCGCTAGATTTAGGAGTAGTATAATTTACTATTCCAACCCCAGTCTACATACAGTAGGGAAGGTGTTGGATAGTAAATTATACTATTCCTTGTCCTAGAGCGCCATCTAGCGCAAGTCGTTGTAACGACTTGCGTTGTAAAAACCGCGATGTAATGGCATCGCGATGTAATCCCCGCGTTGTAAACGATGTTTCCCTGTCAAAATATCGTCCTTACCTTATATCATGGACAAAATATTTAGGACCAAAATACTGAGAAGTGAGGGATAGGTTTACTGTTCCTAACTCAACATCTGTGTACCATGAGAATATATATATATATATATATATATATATATATATATATATATATATATATATATATATATATATATTACCTACTGGCGGTCGCCAGTAGGTAGTTATAGTTAGGACCCTCTTACCATAGGAAATCCGCAACATTCTATTTGGAATAACTTTGGCTCCGGTCGACGAATCCTCGCGAAATGTTCAAAATAGGTGGGGCGCTCCGCTCCGCTCCTACCCTGAAAGTCTCGGGGGGATTCGTCAAGCGGGGGCTGAGAAAAAAGGGGGGTCCCAAAACGCGTTTTTCCCATGCATTTTTCCATAGGACCTTTAGACACAGCTACAGCCCGAACGGCTGAACAGAGTTACTTGAAATTTGGCAGAGAGGTAGTCCTCAGGTCAAGGAAGTGCCTTTTGTAGGTCTGGTGTAAATCTGTTCAGTAGTTCCTGAGAAAATAGCATTTAAATCAATATATATATCTGAGCCAGCTTACGGTGCGCTTACCGTGCGCTTACGGTAAGCTTACCGTACGCGTACGGTGCCGTGCGCGAGCGCGATTCTGATTGGCTGTTAGATCTTAGTAAACATTCGAATCGTTCGAAACCAGGAAGCGGGGGCCGCCATTTTCTCTCTCGCACTCTGAGGGGGGGAGAAAAAACAAAGGCAAAAAACATATAAAGGGACTGTTTAGACAGCTCCTAACCACCTAGCCTTGATGAATGTGTCCCCAAAGAACCCCCAAGGGCAAAAATTCATTTTTAAATTTTTTTGAAAAATCGCCGATTACGCTTACCGTACGCGTACGGTAAAAATTATTTTTTAAAAACAAATTATCCACACTCTCCCCACCCCGTGTGCAAATGGTACCCGCAGGGCACCCATTGATGCATGGCATACGGGAAATTTAGAAAATTTAAAAGTTTACCTTTCACAACGAAGCGCATAATATGTCCTCCATGTGCGCACGGTGCGCAAAGTGCATCGTGCGTACATGGCCCATCCAGCGTAACGTGGGCACGCGGTGCGCGTAGCGCACCGCGTGCCCACCGTGCGTGCACGGCACTAACTGCGTAAAGTGGGCGCACGGTGCGCGAAGCGCACCGCGTGCTCACTGTGCGCGCACGGTGCGTGAAGCGCACGGTGCGCGCACGGAACGAACTGCGTTAAGTGGGCGTGCACGCCACGAATGGCGAAAGGAAATTAGCATTTAAAAAACCGTACAAATTCACAGAAAAAACCATAGGTTTCACACACGTTATAGTTAGGAATTAACATTTAAAAAACCTTGCAAATTCAGTGAAAAAACCATAGGTTTCACACATGTTATAGTTAGCTGGACATTTTACTGATAAAAAACCAATGAAATTCCCCCGTTATAGTTAGTGCAGGCAACTATAACTCACGCGACCGCAATCCTCTGCTGATGACATATGTGTCTTTATGAAAAAAAAATATTTGTAATATATGTATAGCTAAAATTTAATGGAAGAAGACATGGGCAAATAATTGTCTAAATACAGTATTAGCATCAGCAGAGGATTGCGGTCGCGTGAGTTATAGTTGCCTGCACTAACTATAACGGGGGAATTTCATTGGTTTTTTATCAGTAAAATGTCCAGCTAACTATAACATGTGTGAAACCTATGGTTTTTTCACTGATATATATATATATATATATATATATATATATATTATCTACTGGCGGTCGCCAGTAGATAGTTATAGTTAGGATCGTGTTTCCATAGGAAATCCGCAACATTCTATTCGGAATAACTTTGGCGCCGATTGACGAATCCTCGCAAAATTTTCAAAATAGGTGGGGCGCTCCGCTCCGCTCCTTCCCTGAAAGTCAAGCGGGGGCTGAGAAAAAGGGGGGTCCCAAAACGTGTTTTCCCCATGCATTTTTTCATAGGACATTTAGTCCAAGCTACAGCCCGAATGGCTGAACAGAATTACTTGAAATTTGGCAGAGAGGTAGTCCTCAGGTCAGGGGTGTGCCTTTTGCAGGTCTGGTGTAAATCTGTTCAGTATTTCCTGAGAAAATAGCATTTAAAAGCATATATATATCTATAGGCGCGCTCCGTGCGCGTACGGTAAAACTTACCGTACGCGCACGCTGCCGTGCGCGAGCGCGATTCTGATTGGTTGTTAGATCTTAGTAAACATTCGAATCGGTCGAAACCAGGAAGTGTCGGCCGCCATTTTGTCTCTCGCAGTCTTAGGGGGTGAAAAACAAAGGTGGAGAACGTGAAAAGGGGGCAGGGTGGACAGTTCCTGACCCCCTAGCCTTTGTCAGGGGGTCCCAGAAGGACCCCCAAGGGCCAAAATTTCCTTTACTTTTTTTGCGAAAAATCGCCGAGTACGCGTAGCGTGCGCGTACGGTAGAAACGGAAAAATTCCGCGAACTGCGTAATTCGCGCACCGTGCTCGTACGGTACGCGCACGGTGAAAAACCTTTAAAAAAAAATACAAATACATAACTTAGCATTTAAAAAACCGTACAAATTCACTGAAAAAACCATAGGTTTCACACACGTTATAGTTAGGAATTAGCATTTAAAAAACCTTGCAAATTCACTTAAAAAACCATAGGTTTCACACATGTTCGTTTCACTCGTGAAAAACCATTGAAATTCCCCTGTTATAGTTAGTGCAGGCAACTATAACTCACGCGACCGCAATACTCTGCTGATGACGTCAGATATTACATCACTGATGACATATGTGTCTTTCTGAAAAAAAAATATTTGTAATATATGTATAGCTAAAAATTAATGGAAGAAGACATGGGTAAATAAGTGTCTAAATACAGTGATGTAATATCTGACGTCATCAGCAGAGGATTGCGGTCGCGTGAGTTATAGTTGCCTGCACTAACTATAACGGGGGAATTTCAATGGTTTTTCACGAGTGAAATGTCCAGCTAACTATAACATGTGTGAAACCTATGGTTTTTTAAGTGAATTTGCAAGGTTTTTTAAATGCTAATTCCTAACTATAACGTGTGTGAAACCTATGGTTTTTTCAGTGAATATATATATATATATATATATATATATATATATATATTGTACGTGGTCGAAACGCGTCGTCCTTGTCTGCTGTTTGACAATTAAACCTACCTGCAATTGCTCGTGTTACTCTGTGACAAGATTTTCATTCCTTTGGAATATAGGTACTCGATATTTTCCCCACAATATAATGGCAGGACGATATTTTGGAAACTATATTCTAGTGGACTACCGCCAACATCATGTGGCACCACCACCAGCATGTGCCATCTGGTTTATTTACAGTGGTCAAAATAGAATCTTCATCACTTTCCTCCTGGGTTGGAAGAAGGTTAAAAGGCCGACTGTTGCTGCAAATAATGCTGCATGATCACGCAGCAAAGGAAATGAAGACAGATACACTTGATTTACTTATATGGTGCCATGGGGTGGAGAGCTGGTGAGCAGTAACCAGGTGGATACCTGTGTTGTTTTAAATTTCTGCCTATTTGGTATTGATTTTACACAGGCATATATTTTAACACTGTGGCCCAGGGGAGGCGCGACGGAACGCCGATACGGATATGCGGCTCCCATGAAATTAATTACTTTGAAAACAGGCAGATACCAACAGCAGAACATGCCCTGCTTTGTTAAGCAATGTTTTTGTGTCCTTTGAGAGACATTTTCTGGCTTTTTACCAAAATATATGCTGGACTTGTGCTGCGGCTGCCATTTTGGATTCTAAGACTTTCATTCCCTCAGAAGTGAGTTTTTCTGTGGTGCATTTTTCATTCTCACAATCTCTCTCCTCATTTATTGAATTTATCTTGTTTAACTCCGGCACTGAGAGAATTGTTATCCGTGGACCTTTTATAACATTTTCCATTGCTTGTCCATGGGCAGATGTTACAATCTGTTACTCACAATTACAAGTCATTAACTGACCTGGCCACAGACTGGTATTGCGGGCGGAGCATACCCTGCTTGCTTTGGAAATTTTCTTATGCCCTTGGAGGATTTTTTTTTATTCTCTGATGACCTGAAAGCTTAACCTGTGCTTCAGCCGCCATTTTCTGTTCCAAGCCTTCGTTCTCCTCAGAAGTGACATGTTTGTAGTACGCTCTTCACATTCTTCATCTCTCTCCTCATCAATTGGACATATCCTGTCTAGTTTTGACATTGTGAGGTTGGGGAAGGTGTTATATTTTTTCTGTTCGCAGCACCCTTTTTCTTCGTTGCGTTTTTCTCAAGTCTTTCAGCGCTTTTCATGGGCAGAGGTAAAAAACTACTACACTCAAATGAAAGTAAAATTGCTAAGGTCTCTACAACTGACTCCTTGCTTACTGCTCCTTCCATGAACAGTTTGCTCTCTGCAGTGGAGATGGCTCAGTCTTCTTCCTCGCAATCAGTACCTCTGCCCTTGTCAACCTCCAAGACGCAGCCAACGCCTATAGCTAACAAGCGCCTCAAACAAGATCCACCTTCTCCTCCTAAACCTCTTCTTCCTGTATCATTAGATACTATTTTAGAGGAGATTCATGCGCTACGCCCATCCATTGAGGAGACTAATACTCGACTACAAGTGATGGATAACAAGTGGTCATCCATGGAATCTAAGCTCTCCCTGGTGGAACAACATGTTAGTGACGTTCAAGATGCTGTTGTTAAAATAGCGACGTTGGAAAAAGATATTTCACTGCTCAAAAAGTCAGCAGAAGACCTTGAAAACAGAAATAGATGGAATAATCTTCGTTTATATGTTCTTCCGAAGGGCCTTGAAGGGAATGATCCGGTCGCCTTCTTCACTTCCTTTGTTCCAAGCTTCTAGATCTTCCAGCTTCAACTAATTTGAACATGCTCATAGATTAGGCTCTTGTCTCTCCATGACGTCGGCTCCATCGAAACCTCGTGCAGTTATTCTTCTTTTCCTTCAGTTTACAGACCTCATCCAAGTACTAAACGCAGCTAAGTCCAAAAAGCATCTCATTTGGTGTGGTGCTCACTTGTTTATCTTTAAGATGTTTCTAACGCAACAGCTAAACGACGAAAGGACTTCCTTGAACTGCGTCCCGCCCTACGCGCCCTTGGTGCTCATTATGGGCTTTTTCATCCTTGTCTTTTTAAGGTGACCTTTCAGAATACCACCTCTACCTTTGAAGATCCTGCAGACCTGAAACAAATTATTCATTCGCACTCTACATCGTCAATGGAGATTCCTGGCCCTGCTAATGATACTTGTCTGTTACGCTAGCTCCTGCTATTGGTTTTACTAATGTTTGTTACGCTAGCTCCTGCTATTGGTTTTACTAATGTTTGCTTATACTAATTGATAATTCTTCTCACTTGTTTCCTCTATCAATTCTTTAGTAGACCCTTTGGAGTCCAGTTGCTTGTTTCCCCCTGTATCGTGTTGCCGTTCCGCCATGGTGCCTTCTCCTTTGTCGGTTGTGCCATCTTCATTTGTTGTCGCCACTCCCTATGGTGTTGTCCTCATCCCCCCCAAACAGTACGTATTACAGTCGTCTTTTTGACATGTACTGTCCCCTCTGCTTATCTTTCTTCCTTTTTCTTTTTCTTTTTCTCCTCTTCTCTTTCCTTTTTCTCTTTTCTCTCCCAGTATTTGCCCCAGTTTATCCTTCATCTCATATGTATCTTCTTTTCTTATTCTTGTTCTCTTTTCCTACTACTGACAGTTTTAGTATTTTTCATAAATTATCTCTATATTTAACTCTTTCCACCTTTTGGCTTTTCCTTCTCCTCTTTCTATACTTCTTCATTACTGTCAGTCTCTTTGCTTTCTAATTTGGACTTTTTCTTGCATTCAAAATGGTTTAATCTCTTTTATTCTTTCTCCTTTCTTTTGTTTTTCACTGGGGACTCGAATTTACAACCTTATTTTTTCTCTTTTCTTTCTAATACTTTGCATTATTATTAATTGTGTGATTTTATATCTAACTCATTTTATTAACATTCAGAGATATTTCATGGAATGTAAAAGGTTTTATTAATCCCATTAAGAGGCAGAGAATATTATCCCACCTTTCTACATATAATCCTGACTTAGTCTTATTGCAAGAAACTCATTTGACAGAGTCAGAAGCTTTGAAACTTAAAAAGCAGTGGGTGGGTTTAGTTTTGGTATCCCCTACAACACAAAGAAGAATGGGTAATCATTCCTGTTCATAAACATTTGAAATGTTTGGTTATGTCTAAAGAAATCGATTCAGATGGTAGATGGTTATTAGTTAAGGTACTCATTAATAATATTTCCCTTACAGTTTTTAATATTTATGGTCCAACCCAACCAGACTCTCTTTTTGGCCTAATATCACAAAAAAAGTGCATTCAACATAAAGATATTTTTTTTTATTTTAGGTGGTTTTTGTAGCCAAATTATGGACCCTTTCAATGACCGAAAATCCCAGATCGGGTTTCATTCCCCACAAGGCTTATAAACAGTTTCAAGATACAATATCTCAGACTCATCTGGTAGATACTTGGAGACTCTGTAACCCTGACAACTCAGATTTTATTTTCTTCTCTCCTTCACATGGCACTCTGTCATGATTGGACTATATCTTTCTTTCTTCTGCATTAACACAGACACTTATTTCCTCCTCAATTGAACCCATTGTCATTTCTGATCACGCACAGGTTGTTACTGATTTTGATTTGATCCCCTCCTATCCCAAGTCTTCCAGATGGAGATTTAACAACTCCCTTTTGCAGGATCCACTTTTCTCTTCTTCTTTCATTTCCTTTACAGAAGAATTTATTTCTCGGAATTCTGCTCCTGATATTTCTCCTTCACTACTTTGGGATACTTTTAAGACTACAGCCCATGGCTTTATCATCGATTTTGTGGCAAAGAAAAAGAAACATTTTCTTAATAAGAAAAATGTTTTACTAGCTAATATTAAACATTTGGAGCATCTTTTTTACACATATTCTTCTACTTCCTCAATGCCGAAGCTTATTCGGGCTAAACTGGACTTTAATAAAACAACTACTGATAACGCCTCTTCTGTTCTACTCCGAACGAGCGCTCGGTATTATGGTGGGCGCAATAAAGTTGGCAAACTCCTGGTGAATTATCTTAAATCACATAAAGAGCGTGTTTTGATAGACTCTATTCATTCATCAGATGAGAAAACCCTTCTCAAAGACCAAGATATTTTAAATGAATTCATGGAGTTTTACAAAATGTTATATACCCCAGAATCCTCTCCACTTCCCTCTTCTATTGACTCCTATCTTAATCATGTTCCACCTTCACCGCATATAGATCTTGACTTTAGTTCTCTATAGTCTGATCTATCTATTCAAGAAATATTTAAAACCCTAAATCTTCTTAAGAGAAACAAAACACCTGGACCTGATGGGTTCACGGTAGAAATTTTTCTTCATTTTTCTCATCTTCTTTCTCCCAAACTTCTACAACTCTTTCAATGTTTCCACACTAATGGTAAGGCACAGGGTACTTTCTTAGAGGCTACAATTTGCTTAATCCACAAAGATGGTTGTGATCCCAAATTGTCTAAAAATGATCGCCCGATATCCATTGTAAACGTAGATTATAAAATCTTTGCTAAATTGCTTGCAATACGCCTTGAACCTCTTTTACCGAAACTAATTGGTTTGGAACAGTGTGGTTTTTTTAAGGGTAGGTTAACATCTGACAACTCTCGCTTATTCTTTAATGTTTTAAATAAAGCCTCTTCTCTTTCATATCCTCTTGCTGCAGTCTCTATTGACGCAGAGAAGGCTTTTGACAGAGTTAATTGGTCCTTCTAATTTAAAGCCCTCCACTCGCATGGTTTTGGTCCTAAATTCATTTCTTTGATATCTTTATTATATTCAGCCCCTAAAGCTTCCGTAACAGTCAATGGTCTTGTCTCTCAATCTTTTTCTTTAAATCGCGGTGTCCTTCAAGGCTGTCCTCTTTCGCCCCTTCTTTTTATCCTATCTCTTGAACCCTTTTTTATCGCATATCCGCCAGAATTCGTCCATCTCTGGCTTTTCATATGATGATCAACACTTGAAATGATCTGCCTATGCGGATGATATCTTACTCTATATATCTCATCCCGAAACTTCTATTCCTCCTCTTTTGCAAGAAATCTCAGATTTCTCCCTTGTTTCAGGTTATAAGATCAACCCTAACAAGACAGAAATTCTCCCCATCACTAAATTTTGTTTTAAACAGCATTTTGATCCCACTGGTTTCCGTTGGAACAGTTCTCAAATCAAATACCTAGGTATTTGGTTCAATAACTCCATATTAGATTCTGTTAAAATCAACATGAAGGATGTGCTGGATCATATCTCTAAACTTCTCTCCTCCTGGAACCCTCTATTTCTTTCTTGGTGGGGACGGCTTGATTCTATTAAAATGATGATTACTCCTATTTTAATATATAGTTTTTCTATGATTCCCCTACATATCCCATATGTCTATTTAAAAAAAAAATGATTTCCTCCTTTCTAAATTCTTACGGAATAATAAAAAATCTAGACTTGCCTTGTCATATCTTCGTAAACCTAAATCTATCAGTGGAGTGAACTTTCCAGATTTTAGGTTGTATCATAAGGCCTTTTGTCTTTGATCTGCTTCTAAGTGGCTCCTTTCTGAAATTTCCCCCTTTACACCTTTATGGGTTAATATTGAGCATTGCTTACTTGCACCCTTTTCCTTTAAGGAAGTCCTTGCTTTCTCAACAAAACCACCATTACTTATTTTCCGTTGTTTAAAGATACCTGTTCATTATTAAAACCTCATTTCCGTTCAGACTCTCTCTCTAGGAATTCTTTCTTTCAATCCCCCCTTTGGTACAACAACCTTATTACCCTCAATAACAGACCTCTTTTTTGGAGGTCTGGAGGTTTAAGGGGATTATATGGGTTCAGGACTTGTTTGATGGTTTATCTCCATGTTCATTCCCCCAATTTCAAACCACCTTTAAATGCCCTCAATCATTCTGGAACAAATTTTCTACTCTTATGACTTTAATCTTAGACGATTTTTATTCTCTACCCACTACCGAACCCCTTCCCGTAGTAGATCCACTACTTAATTATTTACTACATTTCCTAAAGCTTCCTTGATCTATAAATCTCTTCTCCCTCCTGATCTGATTTGTTCTAAATCTAAGGTGGAAACTGCTTGGGGAGCGGATTTGGGTTGTGATTGGACTGTTGATTTTTGGAACAAAATATGGGGTAGATCTCTGAAGATATCTAGATCTGCTTCCACTACTCAGTCCCTGTTCTTTATTTACCACAGACTATATTATACACCTGCTTCCATAGCAAAATTTACACACTCGACTGAGGTGACTTGCTGGTCTTGTCAATCTCCTCAGGCTGATCTGATGCACCTCCTTTTTTCCTGTCCTGCTGTCGCTTCCTTTTGGAAGAATGTGTGGATACACCTCTCTCATATTTTTAACTTGCAGTCTCCTTTATCACACATTAATCTCTTTTTAGGTAGTTTCTCAGATACGTTGAACTTGGTTTTGCATGAGAAAGGTTTATATGACTTAATGCTGGACCTAGCTTTTCAGCAGATCTCACTTAATTGGAAATGTTCATCTAAACTTTCAGTGAGATCCTGGTGGAACAACGTTTGTCATTACCATAGATTAGACATTGCATTTGCTTCTTCTGTTAAACCACATGTAAATAAAGATTTATTTCGGTCATCGTTAACCAACTATTTAACTAAGATCTCATTTTCTGTATCTCGTAATCGTTCAGAAAATTTTCCACCGCATAAATTGTCATCTGGTCACTATTATTTTTCCTACTATATTTTCTCCCGTTTGATTATTATATTTCTTATGCTTGTTTATTTGTCTGCTTCTTGTATTGCTTAAGATAAGATAATGTCACAATAAGTTTAATAGTATTTAAGTTTATTATATTGTATTATTATAAGAAGGTTATAGTATAATCTCATGCTCGTCAATTATAGAACTGTACTATTCACACCTCTTTCCCGCTCTTCTTTTCCCCCCTCTTCTTTCCCTTATTATTGCTAAAAATGAAAATAGCTTTCTATTTTGCCCATTGTCTGTTTTTATATTTATTATATTATTAATATTTTGGTTTTCCATGACCTTTTCGTATGTAATTGTTATTTACTTAATAAAGCTTTTTAAACATAAAAAACAACAACACTGCGGCCCAGATTAACTAAGGCCCTGCAGCAGTCAAAGCGATTCAACATGGCGCATAGTATTTACTTTCCAGCATAAACGGCATTTTTCAATGGTAAGGTTCCTTTTTTACTGCATTATAAGTATTATAAGTATATTGCACAATCTTGTATCACTTTGCGTTGTTACTGGAGTGTTACTTAGGTAGATCAGTGCAAATACCCATAGTTTTTAATGCAAAGCCTGATCTTATAAAATAGATAGACTAGGCTTTGCATCCCAAAATTCCTCCTTGAAGCATGTGCTCAGGAGGATAAGTGTTTTATTTCTCAAAAAAAACCTACACATTTAATATGTGCCCTAATGCACACACACATCTGTGTGTTGAATTCTTTCTATGTTTGTGTTCACACAGGAGTTTGCACTGGAAGAGTAGGGTGGCAGTACAAACCAAATGCAAAGACAGCACACAATGACCTCTTCGAGGTTTTCCATCATTCAAGCAGCCATTTAGAGAGCAAAGAATGACAGTGGCAGCAGCCAATCTAAGTAGACGTGTGTCTGCTCTGCCAGGCGCCTTGCCTGGCATCCTCTTTGTGAGAATGCTTAGCTTGGGGGCGATGGCTGGCTCAATGATTTGGTGGCGCATTCACTAGCACTAGTTCTGAGAATGACAGGATTTCTGTTAGGTAGTGGTACAATGTGACCTGAGAGAGTTAATCATTTAATTGTTGACAAAGTAACATAAAAGTAGGACTGGAGAAGTGCACATGCATGTGTTTCCGATGGCTGCTAGTCAAGTGCACATGCATGTGTTTCCACTTGCTGCAAGTCAATCGTTGGTCTGAATAGACCAATAAAACGAACATAGGGCTGGTCTTGGCCCCTGCATGCATGTTTATGAAGGATACCCTTTTTATATTCTAGGCAGATTTATCCTGATGTCTACCTTATGTGCTGATCATTTTGAAGCGAGAATGAGCTGGAGGTAACAGTTTACTGCATTTTTGTGTTTTCCATGAGACCTGAGAATAAGAATTAGCCAGGCTGTAATCAGAGGTTCAGTCACTTGGGGTGTGCCATCATGACTCCTGTTTAAGGAGATGTTCACTTTGTGCTTTATTTATGTATACTCTTTTTTTAGTGAAAGTACATCTATGCTCCTGAGTAGATGACACACAGTAGAGAGTAAAGAGGACATGGGCTGAGCAGTGTTCTTGAGTTGTCAGTTGTGTGTGTGTGTGTGTGTGTGTGTGTATCAAGTCTTTTATTTCTGCTTTTTGGTGTTTTATTTATTTAGTGAAATGACCTACTCGTGGGGTGAGTGTGTACATTTGTGCAGTTTCTAGTTTGTATGCCCAAATGAAGGAGGAGGATTTTATTATCTGGCTTATTGAGTAACGTTCTGTTTTTGAGTGTTTTGTTGTGTAAATGGACCTAGGTTGTCACTAGGTGTACTAGAGTTTGCGTAGGTTTTGTAGATGTGTTGCGAATTTCCCAAAGTTGGCCATATGCTTCACAATGTCCAGAGTGTAAAGCTGTTGGACTGCCTCCTGTGCTGTACGGGTGTCCAGTTGGAGAAGAATAGTTCTAAGATGGATTCTGCGAACTAGCCGCAGAGCAGGGCAGCAAAGTAAGATGTGGGCCAGGGACTCTCTTTTGTATTTGCAGAGGATATAATTATTTTAGGGGGAATGGATGTAGTCTGGCTGCTAGGATCCGATGTAAGGCTTGTCTCCCCACGGGCTGCGTGAGGTGGGGTTTGTGGCTAAGCAGTATGTGGGGGAGACTTTGGGTCTCATGAAAGCCTCTGGCTGCCAAGGGTTCCATGTCCAGACTGTGAGAGCGTAATTGCTTTTTTATTGTTGTTTTGATGGTGGCGTTGTCGATTATGCTTGGGTCCCAGTTCTCTGTGACAAGTTGCAGAAGATTTTTGACTTGGTGCATGCAGTAGCTTTCAGTTAGGTAAGGAGTCAACTGGTGTGCTGTATTAATGCTCTAGGCATTGTAGGCCAGGGCGGCTGTCGTATTGGCACCCCGCATGACCTCCTTCTCCATGGATTCCTTCACTACCACCCTCCAACAGTAGCCCTCATTTCTCTGTATTTTATTTGTTTTTTAGCACTATTAATTCCAGTGTAGGTTGTCAGGACACTTTACATCACACACAAATTATACAGAGACAATGACTCGGGAAACAGTCACTACAACTCGGCCGTTTCCACGCATACACTTAACCATGCATGCATTACAACGCATGGGTGGTTACCACGCATAGCCTTTACCACGCATACTTTTACTACGAGATACGTAGTAAAGGCATGTGTGTTACAGGTACAATTAAAAAAGGGGGCTTAGGGGGTGTCCCCCCCCAAAAAAAACCTAGGTTAAAAAAGGGGGCTTTGGGGGTCTCCCCCCCCCCCAAAAAAACGCACTTGTTTCCGTCGCCTTCACTGTTGAAGATATGCAGGCAATCGGCGTTGTTATAGGAAACGGTTAAAGTGTTAAAGACACTTCCGCTTCCTCTTTATGATGTATAACGCATGTAGAAAGAGCTTGGAGAGGAGAGGTAAGGGGGATTTTAGTTCAAAAAAATAATTTAAGGGATGAAAGGGGGTCGTGTCACACAGGGGTACATTTTAAGGGTTCAGGGGATGGGTATGTGATAGAAGGGTTTGTGGGTGGGGGAATCGCACAGGGCAAGATTTTTTGTGATCTGGGCAGGGGTATTTCATAGAAGGAATTGGGGCGGGGAGTCGCGCAGGGGTACAGGGAAGGAATTGGGGCAGGGGTCGGAGATAACCTTTAATATGAATATGCAATTATCATGCATGGTTTTACAACGAAAATCATTGTAAAGGTATGCGTGGTAAAGGCATTATCGTGGTAAAGGTTATGCGTGGTAATGGCATTCGTGTTGTAACACATGCGTGGTAAAGGCATGCGTTGCAACGGAATGTGTTGTAACGTCATATAACCCAATGACTCCTATGTGTGTAAATCAGTCTGTAGGTAATGTTACTTAAGACAATGAGGATTGCAAGGTGTAGGAATCACATCATTCAAACTAATATGCACTATATTTTATGAGTGTTTGGTCTGGTGAAGCACAAACTCAGGATTTAAAATGTACCATAGAGGTTGGTATAGGCTATACTAATAAGAAAATATTTCTACCCAAACAAACCCTTTCTTACCAAAAATTAGGATAATGATAGACTATGTATTCTATGCAAACAAACCCTTTTAATCAACATTAGACTAATGAAAGACTGGGGAAAAATAAAACAGTGTTCTAACCTATACCATCCAGTTAGCATGCAGCTCTTTGATAACAGTTCATAGGTCACTATGCTATATTAGTATTAGGGGTGGGCGATGAACCCCGCTTCGCCGGTGGAGTTCACAGAGTTTTGCCCACTCCGCGCAGAGTGCTGTGTTCCAAAAAACTGTATGAAGCGGTGCAAAGCAGTTTTTCCTCTTGTGTGGCTCGCCAAAGTTAAGTTTGTGAGCGTGAGTGAGGCAAATCAAACGGTAAACCACTTCCCAGCGAGATTCCTCTACGAGGGCGGTCACAGCAGGTCACTATCGCTCAAGTTGAGTAACCCGACACTCGCGTTGAGGAATCTGCCGATCGAGTAGAACATCTACTCGAGTGGCAGAAAGAAGCTGCCCCCTATTGTGCTGTGCGTGGTGCAGTTCACGCTGATTTTCCAGCATGAAACAAACTCCCTGTGCTAAAAATCAGGTGAGCAGTGTGACTTACCGCACTCTGCCGCTTGAGGAATTCCACGGAGCACAACAAAGCTTTTTGGCACTTTGCGGAGTTCTGCGCAGCAGAATTCCTGAACTCTGCCCTGGCCTAATTAGGAGTGTAACGTATGAAGTGCAAGTAACAAAAGGATCTCTGTTACAAAAGCAGTAACTCACTGAGCTTTCCATATAAACTACAGGGGCATATGTATAAGTAGTTAACGCCGCCATAGCGTAAATATTTTGACGTTACAGCGGCTTTTTTTTTTTTTAATCGCTGTATTTACAAGTTGCCGCTAACCGCAGTTAGCAGCAAATTTCCAGGGTAAACGTGAATTTGTAGGATCGCCACTTCTGTTAGCGAGTCTTAATGAAAATGAGATGCAAGGTAGGCGTTCCCGTGCAAAAACTGCCGCTAACCCCACTTTGCAATATTTACAAGGAATTCCTTGTATGGAGCAAAACCAAAAAAACTGCTTCTAACTCCAGTTAAAGGCTTTTTTTAAGACCAGAAAATAGCTGGTCTTAAAAATGGTGCAAACACTTGGGGCTTCATTTCAGAAGGTTTTGGTGCTGGACAGCACTGCAAGGAATGTTGCTGAGCTGCCCTGCAACAAAACTACATGGCAGGAATGCGCACCATCAATAAGATAAGACACATTCCTGGGCCTCATTCATGAAAAGTGTTGCATCGCTGCAACAAAACAGCGTTGCAACACTTTTCACTACACCCTTCTTGCGACATCATGGATGCTCTGTATTCACTGTATGGCGCTCCTTGTCGCAATTAATGACAAATACATCTGGAATCCTGAAGTATCTGTCAGCGCTTAAGTCACGCTTTGCTGCAGTTGTGTCCCAAGCATGACGCAACTCCAGCAATGCATGGGGCCAGCCTATCCCTGTGGCACTGCGTCCCCCTTACGCCTGCCATGAGGCAGGCGTAGTGTACTGACACTCTGATGGATTTCACTGCACCACTCCTATGAGACTTTGTTGCGTTGGAACACTCACCCTGTATACATCATACCTTTATGCAGGTCTAATGTGGCACAGGGCTTCACAAGGTCACGCATATGCCAAGATGCGTCACTTTGCAAATACGGCGCAATGTGGTGCAAGAATCACACTGCAATAACGTCAAGAAAATGATGCACCGGCGGGGTGAAACTGTCAGAAGGACCTCATGAATAAGCCCCCCTGTCTTTTTCCCCTCCCTAGGCGCACAATGGCTGCCATGCGCCAATGGAGGCATCCTTGTGCCATGGTCCAAGGGTGACAGTGTTGCGGAGTTGATTGATGTTGTGGCTTCATCTCTTCTCAAGATGTCTGCTGGTGGGGCTGGACTAGTAGATGGTAGGAGAGTCCCATAGTGTGGCTGTAGCTGAAGTTCCCGCTAGTGGAGAAGACGGGCTCGAGCGTGTGTCAGGCTATGTGGGTTGGTGCAGTGACTAGCTGCTTGAGGGTGATGTTGGTGAGGTTCCCCAGGAGGCAGGCAGTTTTCTGGTCACTGGAGTTGTCCAGGTGGAACTTGAGGTCTCTGAGTAGGATGTAGTCGGTGGATGGGAGAGCCTGGGGTGTGATGAGGTCTACAATGGCATCGGTGAATGGGGTTTTATGGCCCGGGGGGGCTGTAGATGAGGTTGCCGCAGAGGGTGGTGTTGAGGTCGGTCCAGATCTGCATGTGGAGGTGTCCCATGGTCAACGTCGGTCATTAGAGTGCAAGGTCAGTCGGAGGTGCTTTTTCAGACAATGGCAATGCCTCCTCCTGGCTGCTCGGGGTGGTCCGTGTGGGTGAATTTGTAGCCATCGTGGTTGGTGATGGCGATGTCCGGTCCGGAGCAGAGGTTGGTTCAGATTTCCGTGAAGAAGGCGATGTCTGAAGAGGTGGCGTTGAGGAGGTCCCACATTTCTGTTGCATGTTTGTGGAGGGACCGCATGTTGAGGTAATGCAGTTGAGCTGGTTGGCTGCCCTGTTGGTCAGCTGGAGTGGTGGACATGTTCTCCATGCAGGCTGTAATGCTGCCTGCATTGCGAAGAGGGATATGCGCATGATTGCTTTGGGCGGCCTGAGAGGGCTGACCAAACAGTCATTGCGCACTTCAATCAATCAATCAATCATGGAATTGTAAGCGTGATACTAACCCACAAGGGTCTCAAGGCACTTGAGTGGCCATACCACTCCGCCCCTGCCCTGCTCCGTGAGTAGCACAGCGTCACCCACCCTCCCGCCCGCAATGGAAACATAGCATGAGTACATCAGAAAGTTATCATCATGTTACGTTTCCTCTTCTTGCACTGCTTGCAAAGCAGTGCGGTGACGCTCTTTCGCCATAGCGGATGAGCCACCTCGGGGGGTGCGACACCCACAGCTGCTAGTCCTGGGTTCAACTCGACCCCTGGGCCTCCTCTGCTACGCATACCACCTTCTACTCACCTGGACACTGACACCGTGGCGCAATCCGCTGCACTCTCTCCAAATCTGTGACGTCGCCAGCAGGAGACTGCCAGGCAGGATTTCACAAGCCTGGGTACAGTAGTCGCCGCCAAGTCCACTGGGGAACCTCCCAATGTAGGTGATGCAACAGGTCCCCCTTAGGCGTAAAGTTGCAGCTCTCCCGCCACACAAGTTCGGTGCAGCTCAGGGGCCTCACCCTCCACAGCATCTGGCCCACCATTGGTAATCACCTCCATGTACTCCGGTGTTGTGGTGTCATGTGGTATGCGATGTAGACCTCCCTACGTTGGTGCGCAGGAGTGCCTCTACCATTCACAGCTCCAAGGGGCACCAGGCGGTCTTCTCACACAGGTTATCAACGTGTCTCCATGTGCCCTGGCAGACTTCACCAACAGGTAAGGGCGATCGCCAACGCCTCAGTATCTACCGCCATGGCCCAGCAACTCCACAACACCTCCGCATCCCACTCCAGGTCCCAGACGCAGGCCCAACGAGGCCTCCAGGCCCCGGGGACTGTCCACTCTTTCAAGGTTTTGGATGCTATGGTGGTGCAAGGAGTGCACAATGATAAGTGATGCATCACTAGGTTTGCCCAGCGATGCGCCTCTTTTTATGATTGTAGCCCTCTGGCTGGTCATCCTGGCTGTAGGGGGGTTTGGGGAGGCTTGTTGATCTGTGCTTCACTTGGTCCTGGCTACTCTATTCAGAATTCCATTGGTTTTGTTTGCTATTTTTCAATGGAGGTGGACATATAGGCAATTTTTGCCTCTAGAAGCAAAAAAAGTCACGTGAGTTTTTTTGGCACTAATAAGATAAGATAATATAATTTTTATAAAGCGCTTGAATGCCGCGGTGTCTTGGCGCTGAAAGTGTGAAGAGGGACTGTACCGTTGACAACGGTCACTTAATTAGGGGGGAACAACCAGCAGTTTCCTAAAAAGCTGCCTGTTGGATTGCAGTCTCATAGCGATAGCCATCTGATTCCACAGTTTAGCTGCACAATGTGATAGACTCCTACCTCCCCATCTTGCTCTGCGAATTTTGGAGACATGAATGAGACCCACATTTGTGGATCTAAGATTTCTTGTGGGAGTGGAACATGAGAACAGTTTCTGGATATCAATCGAACCACCTCCATATAGTGCCTTGTGCACCAAACAGAGGGCCTTAAATTCTACTTGTTTCTGGATAGGGAGCCTTTGTAGTGATCTTATGCCAGCCGAGGTGGGATGGCCTTTATGAATGTTTAATAACAATCGTACAGAAGCATATTGTAACAATTGTAGTTTCGTCCTCTGTGCCTTGTCAATGCCCATAAAGAGAGCATTGCAGTAGTCTATTTTCGAAAGAATAAGAGCTACTACCACCGACTTCCTGAGTTCCTGAGGAATAAATGGGAACATTTTCCATAAGGTCTTCAGAAAGAAGAAGCAGGGAGAGGTTAGACGATTGATCTGAGCTGCGAAATTAAGCTGATCATCAAAGATCACTCCTAGGTTCTTGGCCTTAGCTGTTGGATGAGGACATTCACCAGCCTCAATCGGCCACCAAATTTGATTCCACAGGGATTGGCCCTTGCCGAACTCCACTACCTCCATTTTGTCAGTGTTGATCTTAAGAAATTTTTGACTCATCCAGCTCATGATTTCCGTCAGGCAGGGATGAAAGCTAATGGCGGTGGTCTCTGGCTGTTTAGATACGGAAATGACAAGCTGCGAATCGTCCGCACATGAGACCAAAATAAAGTCATACTCTCTGACAAGTCTGGCCAGTGTAGTAACATAGATATTAAACAGAGTCGGTGACAAGGCTGATCGCTGCGGCACTCCACAAGGAAGATGAAATGTGTCGGATTTTAGATTTTTCCAGCGTCTGTTTTGCTCCCTGGAGGCTAGAAAGGAGGAGAGAAGGGCCAGATCCGTATTCTCAATCCCCACAGCCTTCAGCTGCCGCACTAACACTGCATGATTCACGGTGTCAAATGCTGCTGATAGGTCTCAGAGGATAAGGACATCTCTGCCCCCCCATCCACCTGTCTGCGGATCTCCTCCGTTGCCATAATCAAAGCAGTCTCAGCAGAGTGACATGACCAAAATCCATGCTGACTTGAGTCAAGCAGATTATTTTTTTATAACTTTATTTATTAGGTTTTAGTTATGAATAACAAGAGACAACAGACAGGCATTGCTGCACATCCGCAAGTAATACAGAACGAAGCAGTGTACATCAGTAAGACATTGCACACCTTACATGTATCATATGCACATATTATTTGGGTCGACGGCTATCATTCATTTCCATAGTCCAGCGTTACGTACTGCGCCCTCTCCAGTGGTCCACATATAGACATACATTAGTATTTTTTCAGAAGGGGAGACTCAATCCGCGACCAATATTTCCATCTCCCCACACATGACCCAAAGCATATACTTCCCCGAATTCCCACATCACAGCGAAGACAAAGTACAACAACAACACTTTACCTCCCATCTCATTAGCCACTACGAGATCCACAAGCTTATTTCCCAGCGATTATCACATTAGGATCAACATTGCATCTCCTGTAGTGTTTTCAGTAGTGTGTTGTAGGAGGTACTGTTTAAGGGGCCCCCATATGTCCTTGGGTCTAGATCTGCGGGGTAACGGTTCCGCATATATAGCACTTTGGTCTTGACTATATATCAAATCATCGAGCCACTCTTAAAATTTGGGGGCACGCCCCCTACCCCATCTGCACACCACCCTACGTTTTGCTAACAGTAATGCAAGTGTGACATAACGGCGATAGGCCTTTGGAAGCCGCTCAGTATATCCCAGCAGTGCCAAAAGTGTACTACAGCCGATGACATTGGATATCATTTGTGTTAGTGCCTCAAAGACCTTCACCCAGTATTCTGAAATCTGAGGGCATTCCCACGCCAGGTGCTGAAATCCGGCCCCTGGTCTAGCACATCGGTCACAGTTATCTGTGTCTCGCAGCTTGAGTGTGTATAGCTTTGCGGGCGTGCAATAGATACGTTGGATGTATCGAAAGTGAATAATATGCAATCTACAGCTGGCGGAGATGCGTGCAACTTGCATACAGCAGTATCTCCATTGTTCAAGTATTAAGTCAAGATCCAGATCTGTGGACCAGTGTCCCAGTGCCGCATGTGTGGGCTGCGGCTGGTGGATACGTATAGTATGATATAAAGTAGAGACCATGTGCCCAGGGCCATCAGGACTCAGCATACGATGTAACGGCGCTAGGGGCTCCGGCTCCTTGGGAAACCCCGGGATAACGGTCCTCATTCCCTGTTGTAACCGCAAATATAAAAATGTATCCAGCGGAGTGGGAGTCATCTGCCGGAAGAATTGCTCAGCAGAGCAAAGCTTCCCGTGTATGAAGAGATCTCCCCATGTAGTGATATTCAGTCAGGCACACAGTTTATGAAACCCCGTTTCTTGTAGTAATGGCATCTGGGGTGATAGGCGAGAGGCAATAGCGGCGAATATATGATTGCGGCGTTAAGACGACGGCCAATTCTATGCCACGCGGTGACAAGTCAAGCAGATTATTGGTGTCTAGATATTGGGTTAGCTCCATGTTGACTTTTTTTTCAAGGATTTTGGCCTCGGTAGAGTCCATGGGCAGGCTTTTTCAGGATCCGCCTGATACACACTTTTTTCCAGGCACAAGGATAAATCCCTGACTCTAACACTTTGTTTAAAAGGGGGGTTAGATGAAAACTAATCTTCTCAGAGACCAGGTGCATAATGGCCGGTGGACAGGGATCATTAGGTGATCCTGATTTAATAGTAAAGAGGATGTTGTTCACTTCCTCATGAGTGAGAGACCGGAAACTGGTTAGTTGGCCCTGATATGCCTTCTCCTCCAGTGGCGGCCTATTACAATTGACCGCGACACGAGCTGTGTTCTGGAGGTCACTGTAGATCAGTTGTACCTTAGTCTGGAAGAAATTAACCACCTTATTACAGAAGCCTTGATCCGGCCTAAACTGATTAGCCTGCTGCGGTTTAGATAACAGCTGGATAGATTTAAAAAGCTCCCTAGAGGAGTTGTTAGCTGCCTCAATTTTTGCTGTAAAATATGCTGATTTGGCTGTTATAATGGCCTCCTTGTATTGTTCTAAGGCTAAATTATATGCCAATTTGTGCTCCTTACTATAATCAGATCTCCATGTTCGTTCGATTCTCCTACATTTGGCCTTTATGCTTTTAAGATCTGGTCATCAGTTTTCGCCAGCTAACATCAGAATTTGTATCACCTTCACACTAGTGTTCGCTGCAGTTTTCACCACGGCTACCTGAAACTATCGCCCTGTAGCGGCGAATTGTAAATAGGCAGTGTTAAGAAAACTGCCGCTAACTAGCGTTTGCGTTAGTTAGCAGCAGTTCTTGTACATATATCCCACAGTTTTGTGATCTACATAGACCCTGTTGCTTGCACCTCTTCCTCTGAGTGAAATGAAATTTCAGACGACAAGTTAGAAATGTTTTTTTTTCCATTAACACTGGACTAACTTTGTGAGACAGAACAAACATGAGACAATGTACAAGTTTATTTAAACCACATACCAGCTTAACACTCATATGACAGGCAGAACAAACCGTTGAAATTGTACTAGTTTAATAAAAAAAACATAGAAAAATCCAACACATCAACAATAAAACAAATTCAAGATGCAACTGGGATTAAAATCACATTTATCCTCTTGAGAGTGATAGGTTAAGATGGTTTCACGTAGGCGACCCTAGCTCTCTAATTTTTAAAGAGTATAGTATTCAACAACATATTTTGAAAAGCAGATGTACAACTGCAATTGCATGCAGATACAAAAGTCAAAAATTGTGGAAATGCGTCTAAACTGCGGCCTATGGATTTCCGTAGATTTTATTAAAAATGGATGTAGTTACTAATTCTAAATTTAAAAAAACACACACATTAGAGTGGGTAATATTTAAACTGAGTGATGGCAGAATTCTGGCCATTTTTGTTGTGCAGACATGACCCACTATTTTCCCGGTTTGTATTGCTGCTGCCAACATGCCTTGCTTGTCTATTCCAATCACTTGTTCTTTACAATAGGGTGACCACATTAGCGTAGAAAGTGGGGGGTGGCTTGCCCCAGCAGGCACGAGTTTTGGGGGTGGCGGATCCCCCTAATCTTACCTGCGGCTGCCGTGGGTGCCAAATGCAGGGACCGCAATGAACGGCAAGAGGTGTAGCTACGCCACTGGGTGACCAACTGCCATGGAGGCAAATTCTGGACAGGACTGTAAACAATTCAGGTCAAAGGGTCAACATGCTGGACACACATTTAGGACAAAGGCTCAAAATTCAGGACAAAAACTCAGGACAAAAGGCCAATTTTACAGACACATCCAAGGAGCGGCCATACCCCACTATTTTGTGAGTGCATTTCTTTAGTATTTTCTACATAGCACTACATATTCACTACGGTCCTTCTGTGATTGCCTCTGGGTATGCTGCATTCAGGTGGCACATTAGTAGTAGAAAACTGTATTCGGTAGCCAAGTACCATCAAAGTATACATAAGCAAAACAATACAATAAAAATATCAAAATGCACTCTAAAACACTGCGCCACAAAAGCTCATTAAAAACCAATACTATTTGAGGGTCCTTTGCTATGATCATTATTTGCATGCAAAACAAGAACAAAGGTCAGATGAGGCTATGTGCAAATCAAGCAGTAAACACATAAAACACATACATTTTATCATTTTGTTTTATATAAAAAAGACATTGCTAAAATTAAGTAGTAGTTACAAAATGTGACCTAGTTGCTACAGTCTGTAATCTACTACGTTTATGCCAGACTGCCTGTAAAAATTTGCTCATGGAAATAACAATTGCAGGAGTAGTATCACTCTTTAAAATTCTAAAAGCCACTAAATGTTTAGTCATCTTCAGATTACGACTTATATAGGAATAATCCATTTCCGGTGTGGGCCAAGATAGCTAGGACAAAAGAATAGTATGTGTATCTCATCTTCATTTTCTAAGCCACACGCCGTACAAGTACTGGAAACTGAGTCTTTCTGCCATTTATTAGTAAAGAACCTCAGAGGTAAAGTGCCAAGTCGAAAGCGAATATAAAGGGTTTTAGCTAAAGGGGAAGAGACAAAGTCTACCAAAAAAACGTAAGAGGGACACTGAAGTAGTAAATGGGTGGGGAAGAAATCAGGGAAAGTACAAATATGAAAGACAAAAACACTTCCCACACACTAATACATCAATTATAGGCAACTAGTCCATTAGATTAAGTACACCCACAGACCAAGAGTAAATTTATAAAGTATTTTTTTGTTTCATTTATTTATCAAAAATATAGATTTTTTTCCTTAATAATTACATATCCATTTTTGTTCATTTGCATTTGTAATACATAAAATGTGACACAAACATTTAGAGAAAAACATGTCCTAAGCCCAGCAAGCAGGTTGATAAAAAAGCCAATCAAAAAATGTAATTACTCATCCAAGTCAATACATGAGAAGAGCCACGAGAATAGCTAACAAAGAAAACTCAACAAAACAATAAATGACACATTACAATAAACTATACATAAAAGACAAAAACATTAAACAAAAAAGAAGGCGCCGACGCGCGTTTCGGAGATCCCATGTAGTTCTGTAAGCTCCTTCTTCAGGGCGCAATTAGTATTTCTGTTTGTAGGGACAGCCAGGTTATTTACTTAAGACCATAGTTTAATCAAAAATGCCGGGCTTCACTCAAGTTAAAACTGTTGGTCTGTGGTGAAGAAACATGTAGTAAATAATTCGTACAGATGTATAGAATAAAAAAATACGAAAGAAGGAGGAGCAAGAGACCATTCCAGAAGTTAAAGAGAAAATAAATAGAAGATTACATCAGATATCCATCACCAACTAATGGTGCAGGTGGTATATACGTGGTGACAAGATACAGAATAAAAGAAAAGAACCATATTTAAGAAACTTTAGCATATGAGAAAAGCTAGAAAAGTGAGATAGGAAATAGGAATAAGACAAAAACGCCACCTCTCAAAGCACTATGAAGAAAACTAAGAAAATATATAAAGGTGGTCCACATACTTGAAAAGAGGATCCAAACATAAGTATTAGTTCCATTGGACAAGCATAGTCAATTCAACCTCCTCCAAGAGCCACTTAATATACTGCGGAGAACGAGGTCCTAGAAACACAGTACAAAAAAAAGACGAAAAGAAAAAGAATAAGATAAGAAGATCTATTTATACCAAAAACATAAAAAAACAGGCGGTGACTACACAGCTGCAAATTTATAATTATAAGAGCAAACATTAGAGGAGTAACAAGACATCGCAGCCACATAGCAGCCTAAGAAATTATGTCCAAACCACTACCCAAATAACTAAAAAAGTGCAGCCTACAAAAAGGTCTTAGTTTGCTACTGGTCACTAAAACCACATGAAAAGAAGGATAGTGAAATACACAGAAATAACTAAATAACATGCTATTAGCGGACTACTGAATGGAAGTAGTCCATACACTCATAAAAGGACTAAAATAAGAAAGAAAAATATGATTAATGCATAAATACAGAATTAAATGCCTCAAGGAGATGAGAAGGGCATCTGAGTTGCATTGCATGAAACCCTGGGAAATATGTAGAGGAGACCTGAAATGCATGACCTAAAACATAAGGGAGAAGTATAAGTACATTACCTAAAACCGGGGTGAGATAACCAGCAATAAGTCTTTTGCCAATAAGCCAAGTCCACTGGAAATGGACTGAAACTAAAAAGGAATAAACAAAAAATAACTAAAAAGGGGGAATAAACATCTGAAAGAAATATCGCAGTGACATCCTGGATGTATCGAACCAATACCCAGAGCATGACTTACATAAGTATATAGTGCTATATTCGAAAAGAGTGCTCCGATGGTTAAAGATAGTTGGATACGAATGGGAGGCACTCATGGGTCGATCTATTTGGGTTGTATAAAAGCGTGGCCGTGTACAGATAACCTAGAGGCAGGAGAATTCTCGATGAAAGAAAATAATCTAAGAAAGAACAACTAAATGAGCAAATGGCTTAGAGTTCAACCATTAACAATCGAAAAGTAATAAACTTACAGATCAAGTAGTGGCTGGCAAATGATGCCGGCTGATAAGGGTAAAGTGTGCAGCGTAGACCGCAGGGCAAGGCTCCATGTAAATGAACAATGCCGAAGTATGGATATGAACCAACTATTGGCTACATAAAGGGACTGATAAATAACAAGGAGAAACAGGAATGTATCGCGCTGGGTACTTACCAAATTGTAACCATAAAAAGACCTCCAGCCGGGAGACCACGAAGCACGAAACAGGCATGTCGCCAGAGATGCTTGAAATGTGCTACTTATAGCTGAACTTACACTAAGCGTCAAGTGGATAGACATGGGGGTGGGTGGTACCGGTCCCCAAAATAGTGAACGGACTAAAGAAGAGACAAAGTCTAAAAATTCCTCAAAATGGGGTAGCGGTTTAATATCTACAAATCTATTTGTCAATGTGCCAATTAGCTGGTTATTTGTGTAGCTATCTCGGATATAAATCCAGTAGATAGATTTCAAGATATTAAGATCAGCTTTGCACATTTTTTCTGGGCTGATCCATAGCTTTATCAGACTCAGCTTGCTTAACCAGTCAGAAACAAATTTGACCCAGGGTATTGACTTAACACCTCTAGCAGAAAGCAGGTCAGCAAGGCAGTCTCAAATTCCTTTAGCTCAGGAGTGGCCCATAATCGAACCCAATAAATAAGTAGTGTAAGAGCAATCAGATCTGCAATTCTTTTTAATCCTAGATCACAGGGTCAGCGGAGTGCTACTGGGAACAGAAACCAACGATTTGACAAATCTATTTTCCGCAGCTGTGAGTGGAGAGACATCAGTACAGCCCTAAGTCTCAGCTCCATACAGAGTGGCCCCTTGCGCCTTACCACAATATACTTCCAGGGCCAGTGAGACTGCACGAGTGCTTGTTTGCCTATGCAACCTATTAATGGCATTTGCTCTGTGATCGACTAGTAGCATGCTTTTACTTAGTTGATCTTTTCACTTCAGGCTCTCCATTACCTTGGCTCCTAGGTAGTCAAAGCTCTTCACCCTCTCTAATGATTCCCCACCAGCCCGTATGAAGTTTTGACCACTCCCTTCCCAAACACCATGTATTTGGTCTTGTTGACATTGAGCTCCAAACCCCTTGACACAGACATCTATAAATGTATCAACAGGTAGTTGGAGTCCCATTGGTGTCTTGGAAATGAGAAGTGAGTCCTATGCAAATAAAAGAATCGGTACCTTGTTACCGTTCTGGGAAGGGTATTCATTTCTAAAATTCGTCAAAATATTGGCCACTTCATTTATATAGAGGGTGAAGAGCGTGGGAGCAAGGACACACCCTTGTTGTACGTTCTTGTCGTTGATAGGAATGTGTTTGGTTAGTTCTCCCCCGTGCCCACACCGTACCTGGGCAAAGTTGTTACTATACAGCTGGGACATAAGATCCCCCATCATATTTAGGACATGCCACAGGTTAGTACGTGGAATAAAATCAAAAGCGGCCCTTTAAGATCAACAAACGCCACATAAAGTTTCTGTGGTCGCAATGCAATATATTTCTAATAGTATGGCAAATCTAAAAATTGTATCTATAGTGCTCATTTTAGAGCGCAACCCAGCTTGGAGGGCTGACATAATATTGTTTGCATCTGCCCAGTGTAACTACCTATCAAGAATTTGTTTGGCAAAAATCTTCTGAGCATTGTCAATTAGGCTAATTGGTCTATAATTTGAGGGTACACATGCATCAACCTTCTTGTATATTGTGACAATCTCAGCCCCTCTCGAAGAATCAGATACCTCACCCCCTCATGCTATAGTATTAGAAAGCAGGTTAAAATAGAATGTCCAAATCTGGGGTTCCGATTTGCATAAATCCCCTGGGATTTTATCCGGTCCTGTCGCCTTGGCAGTCTTTAGCGAGGAGATGGTGTCATGGCAAGATGAAACTATGGTGGTCATTGGGTTACTGTAAAGTCCTGAAGTGAAATCTAGCTTTTCCTCATAGAGGTCAGAGAAATGGGATACCGATTTGTCAGCTGGTATATGGTGTTGATGGCGCTTTGTGTTATCAGCTCTAGTTTGGGTCAATGTGCGTCAAAAGAGTCTATTATCCTTTGTTGTAATTGCAAGCAGAATGTCCTTCGAAATTCTATCATCCCAACTCTTTTTTGCAAGTTTTAACGAGGCTTTATAAGTGTGCCTGGCTTGGGCTATTAGAGCCCTATCGCCGCCTAAAACAGCAGATCTTAAGGAAAATGTGACCTGCTTGCACTTAAGATCATACCAATTGATATATTTTCCCAGAGCTAGCTTCTTATGGGCCATATCTTTATAGAATACCTGTTGTAGCTCTTTGAAGAGTAGGTTATGTATACTCAGAATTGGAATTTCTAGTTCAATCGCCCCCTCATAGTTTGTAAAGAACTCGGCATAAAGCCCATATTTATGAGGCAACAGCATTGGATTCGGCATAATTTTGGGCCAAGAGACAAAACGTCGAAAATTAGATATTTCAGGCACTACTGTAGAAGATGGATTAGATTCCCTAGCTAGTGGAGCTCCAACCAGTGATACTACCAGAGAATCATGGTCACTGTCGGGTAGCCTATCCACTTTCATATCGGCCAGAAATGGCCATAATCTCACATGTACAATAACAAAATCAATGACACTTGAGATACTTGCCTCTTCTACAGGTAGTCGCTCGATCAGAGTCAGAAGCAGTGTGTCCATTACCTGCCCTCAGCCTACTGCCAACTGTTAAGGCGCCTAATTTGAGTCCAGTGGCCGTAAAGTTGACTCTGGGTTTCCCAGTTAGTGCCCTGATACCCCATTGGTCATTGTCCTCTTCTATAACCTCGGTAATGTAAGATGATGGTTCGTAGGATATATTAATATCTCCAGCCAGTATTATTTTTGTGTTCGGGTACAAAGAGTCTAAGATTTCTTCAAGAATAGATGAAGTAGGGGGTTCAATACAAACTGCAGTCGATCTTACATAAATATATCTTTTTTAAAACAGTCCTGAGGGAATCAAGGCAGTAATCCCCATTAGGTCTAGACATTTTAATTGTAATAAGGTGCATGACTTAAATACATTATTCTTAATTAGAATCAAGACACCTCCAATTGCCCTCCCAAAGTGCGCGGGGGTTTGTCTTCTACACTTTAAGTCATGAACCCCTCAACAAAAACTTTTTCAGTGGCCCAGGTCTCTTGGAACATGCAGACATCATGCTCACCAAATGCAATAATCAGTCAGGGTCATCCAATTTAGATGAAATTCCTGCCAGTTTTCAAGATATTAGGCTGATGGCGGCTTGTGTGAAGGTGACCACAGAATCAGCTGCAGATGGGAGACATGGGCTGGCAACTACATGCGCGATAGTTGAGACATTGACCCTTCTTCCTTTGTCATAGCTGTGACTGTCGGAGGTTTCGTTAGGCCTACTCAAACATGGCGGGACACTGGGGGTATTTTTCCCCAACATCTAGCCCCAGTTACCTTTGGAATCACACTACTTCTATTCACCTCCATCTCTGAGTTTCTACTCCCAGCATAAAGGGGATCAATAACATCACCAGTAGGGTCAGCTATTATGCTTTCTGGTGCTGTGCTAGGAAGTATACAGGTAGTCAGTATAGGCTTTGTACTCAGTCAATCAATTACATTCAAATTTGAAACAAGTGCTGGGGGGCTAACCTGCCCAGGTAAATTGAAAAAATGCACATTAAAACCTTCGGAAATTCTGTTGGTGGGAGGAGATCATTTTAACCTGATTCCCTGCGCAATATTTCCCAAAAGATGGCAAGTGCGAAGTTCAAAGTTGATAACATTCTCGACCAGCTGGTTGGTACATAGGGTAACCTGAATGTAATCAAAGAATGGAGTATCAGAGGGACACTGCCTAGCATTCAAAATATCAGATCTGATCACAGAGAGGCAATTGCGTTTTGTTCTCAGCCAAAAGATTACTTTTGGCAGGTGGATTTTTCAAGGAGTGTTCCTGTTGAAAGTAAGAGGTAGTTCCATTTGAGATACTCGGATAGAAAGGGAAAATTGCATTGGTGCCGTTCCCTGCTTCCTTATCAGACTGAGCATAAGATGATCTTGTAGCCATGCCATTATATACAACTTGATTTGGGATCCTTGCAGGTCGTACAGAATAATTTGCAAGGGGGCCCTTGCAAAAAAGAGTGGTTTCCGATACCGTTTTAACCGTTTGGACAGAGCCAGAGCCTGAGGTTGCAGGAAGACTTTAAGTCTGCTCTGTTCCTTTTGGGTCCACTATTGCATTAAGAGGATTCTGATCTGCTTAAGGATTCAAGAACAATCCGACCGCGCCTGCCAGTCATCCTTGGTTGCAGCGGCAGGGAGAACTTTTTTGTTGTAGCAAGGAAACTTGATCCGATAAGGAGACAGTCAGATTGCTAAGGTAGTCCATTTTTAACTTTAGTGTCAGTAAAGTCACTGTCTCATTGGACACCCCTGTATCTTGATGTAATCCGTTATCAATTTGATCTACACAGTTTTTCCCAGATTGTACCTGTAATGCATGTGTACCTCCGGTACCCTTGGGAGATTGTGGAAGGGGGCAAATCGATTGCGGCAGGGAACATTAGAAGCAACAATAATTTCAGGTAATAATGGGCATGGAACTGGGGTAGATTTTTCCATAGATTTCTTAGGCTTAGACAAAAGGGAGACTATATCCTCTGTGAGCTCCGCAGATTCAGACATCTCACACTGATAGTCTAGAGAAGCGGACTTGTTAGTCGTACAGTAGCCAGCGTCAGCAATTTTTTGCTTTTAGCATTTTTAAACATATCCGGAACTGTTGAGGCATTGCCCTTCCCTTTTTTGGAATTGGTTGGTTTTAATAGGGACTCTACTTCTTTGATTAATAAATCAATTTCAGCCAATGTGTCAGTATTTGAGTGCAAGTCGACGACTTGCTTTTTATGGTCTGGTTTCCCGTTTTTTTTAGCATTAGTTTCAGCCCTAGCCAGATCGCCAGCTTGCCTTTTGCCCATAATGTGAGTAAGTAGTCGCCTGCGCACAACACAGTCTAGAAACAGAGATAAAAAAGAGTCGCAACTTACTCAGGCTCGGTGAAGATAAAAAAGACTCCAACTGGCTTCTTCAGGACCTTTCTGGAGGCAGACGGCTCCTGTCGCAGCCCCTGGTCAGCACACTGCTACACCTTCACAGCACAATTAGAAGGGAATAAGATCCTCAGTAGCATTTACCTTCAGTTGTAAAAGGGGGGTAAAGCTCGGCCTCCTCCGGCCAGTGACAGGCAAGGACGGACCTGCCCTTGGCTCAGGCATGGCCCGGCAGCGGGAGCTCCTGATTCCCTTTATGTACCACCCGGGCACCAATGCAGGCGAAGAGAGGAAGTGGAGGAGCCTGGGGGCTGAAGTGTGTGCCCTTGCTCAGATCAAAACAGTCCCGCGGAGCGGGAGCTCGCGATTCACTTTATACACCTCCGGGCGCCGATGCAGGTAAAGAGAGGAAGTGGAGGAGCCTGAGGGCTGAAGCCCGTGCCCCTGCTCAGATCAAAGCGAGTCCCACACAGCGGGAGCTCGTGATTCCCTTTATGCGCCTCCAGGCGCCGATGCAGGTGAAGAGAGGAAGTGAGGGAGCCTGGGAGCTGAAGTCCGTGCCCCAGCTCAGATCAAAGCAAGACCTTGTTTAATAGTAAATTAATGCACTTGAGCACGCTGTCAAGTACATCACCCCTATACACATTTACCTAAACTGTCTTGGAGAGAAAGCAACAGCAAAGTTTGATTATATTTCCAAACATTTTAAAACCTATGGCCAACAGTTTGGGAAACATTAAGGTAAGTGACCATCTGCTAGTTTAGACCAGTTGAATCTGCCTCACCTCAACCTCCAGTCAACGTTAAACCTAAGAAAACATTAATGCGGCAGAGCAGATGATGTGGGCAACAGGCTCACACCTAATGTCAGGATGTGAGGTACCCACAACTTGTCTGTAGTCTCACAGCATTAGAGTATGCATCTGGGATTCTACATTTAGCTCAGAACTGGGAGCCCATAGTACCAGACAAATAGAACTAAAGAGCAAGATGAAATCGAAATTAGATGTGAGATCAACACCAGCTGATTTAGAGGATTCTTGCTAAGAACTAGAGGCATAAGGACGAGAAGGACAAGGTGAGACAATTTTTAAATTCAGCCAGGAGAGGCCTGCCATGAGTATCGGAAAGTATTGAGTACCTGAGAATTTGTCTCAGCAGACACAAGAGAAACAGAAGAGGCACTGTCAAGTGGTTGAACAAACAGCACCTGCTGTTGCATTGAGCGAATGACTCTGCTTATAAGGGGTGAGCAGGGGCCATACCCCTTGGGAGGCTGTGCAATTGTCCTCTCTGTCCATGTCTTAAAATGGTTCTGCAGTCGAGTCAAGGCCGAACTAGTGATGTGGCTCATCCTTAAGTGCAAAGTACATGCAGATTCTGCAAAATATTTGGGATGTAAATAGCGCAAGCCAAATTTAAGAACACGATGAAGATTTTATACTGTAAGAAGTGAGTCTTTAACATATGGTAGTGGTTTCTCCTTTCTATACAATTAGACCCTAGATTGAACAGGGAATCAGTTACCTTTTAATACCTATCACAGTTTGCTTTTTGATATTCTCTTCCACTTTCAGCAATGAGCCACTTGGCACTAGTGAAGATGGTGGTGCTATCCTAGTTATTGTATTATTTTGAAAACCTTCATCTGCGAATCTCCAATTCCTTCATCGGACACCTCAACAAGTCCCATGTCTGATTTGGGGACCAGGGAGCCGTCGGGTAGCTCTTACAACTGTAAAACTACCTGTGACTGCTGGTGGATTAGCCTATCCAGACTTAGAAAGCTATTATTATTTAGCTGCGCAGCTCCTTTGGTGGCTCACAGGCTGTCTTGTCGTCCACTGCATAATACAAGGGTTACCCGTAAAGACTTTAAGGGGGTCATTCTACACTACTTATTGTTTCCTATTGACTGTTCTACCCAATGCCACCCAGGGTTATCCCTCACAGCTTTCGATTACCTTACTAGAACCTATAAACTCACTAACACAAGAAACTCTATGATCTTCCAAGACCTCTGCTAGGCCTCCCCACTCGCACAGGATGGCTTTTCTAAGGGCAACTCCATCAGTGGTATGCTTCAGGATTCTCAAAATGATGGTATTTGTTTGTTGACAGTGAGCTACTAGATTTCCAAAAGTAATATTTAAAAACTGATGCACAGACAACGCGTTTCGTTCCTGTGTGCCAAAGAAACTTCATCAGGGCTCATAATGAGATGTAGAATGGTTTTTGTGGCAACCAACATTAGCTATTGGAATACTTCAGGTAACATGGTCACAAACAGTAAAGAGAATATTCAATCAAGATGTTGATTCTTAATTTAATGCAAATGTTCATACACAAAGCGATGAATAAAAAACTAAGATCGTGGGGTCCCGGAGTTCCACCCAGAAAAGGAAAGACAGAATACTTCAATCCTTACTGTGAAATTTGTCAGAGAACAGCGAATCATCTAAACGGCATATCTGCCGGTTACTATGCCAATAGCTAATAGTAGTTGCCACCATAACCATTCTACATCTCATTATAAGCCCTGATGAAGTTCCTTTGGCACACAGGAGCTAAACACGGCTGTGCATCAGTTTTTAAATATTACTTTGAATAAAGAAGACTTATGTAATGAACTTGTTCTTCTGAATAATTCTTTGGTGCACCTTCCTTTTCAATGAACCTCTTTAAACCAGTGGCACCTATCAACGGCGGGTGCTGGGAATAGTTGCACGGAACCTCACTACAAAATACTTCGGATTTAAGTGCTTAACCTTGGTTGGCTGTTGTTCTTCTGTTTTTCTGTACTAGATTTCCAAACCCTTATGGCAGACTAGAATCTTAACCCAGGTCAATTTGTTTCTTACGAACACTTTAAACAATCATTAAATGCCCTGTTTCATGTCCGCCCCCTAGCCCACCCCCACATGAAGTGTGCTAGATGCTCTACACTATAGGAGTTGGTGATAAACTGATAAGATGGATGTACAGAACTCTCATGCAAAATGGGAACCACTCCAGGTCTTCTCTCCTTACTAACTGGGAGACTGACATGGCCAAACCTCTGTATGATATGGACTGGGCTAAAATATTGAAGTATCCCCACAAAGTATCCCACAGCTCCCCTGTTAAGTACATTCAATTTAATATTCTGAACTGAGCCTAACTTAAACTTGCCTGAATTAACAAAAAATACCAGGGAGTCGCAGCTGCAGGTCCTCGCTCTATGCAATTTGATGCCAATGTGCTTCCTATTTTTTGGTATTGCCCCACACTCCTTTCATACTAGCAGAGTGTTCTAGAGGTCCTGTCAAGCGCAATGGGCCGTGTACTAACAAATTCCCCAGAGGTAGTTGAGGAGATGTACTACATTTGGAACTTTGTAAGGCTTGATGATGTAATAAGGAATGTGAAGCCTTGGGAGTTCTAGGGAAAGGCAGTTGGGAGAAAGGGCTGGAGCTGGAGGTCACTGGATGTTATGCAGTACTTGTGAATAAGGTAGATTGAAAAGAAATCCACTCTACGCATGGTTACTACAGATTTTGGCGACACGCGATTCTGCGGAGGGGGCAGACGATAAGAAGTAATCTCCACCCCTGAAAAAGTGCTGCGGTACCGGATACAGTGTTAAATGAACATACCAGCCTTGAACTGTAAGTTTACATTTGTTTGTGGACTGAATGAGGTGATTTGCAACCTTAATCCCTCAACAGCATGAGCATTATTGCTTTAAAGTGTAAATATTGGCATGAAAAGTACTAACTTTATACTTGTGAAATTCATAAAGATGGCTGAATTTACATTAAGGGATCCTTGATGGAGTAATGAAGCTATTTTTTTTAAATTTGGAGGTCCCACTACGCGGTTATTTCCCCAAGCGTTGAACAGTTCTCTCGCGCCATCATCATGTGGCAGCTGAAGCCTCAAGGGCATTCCCTTACCTCGTGTGAGTAGAAGCATGCATGCCACACGATTATTGAAGCCTCGTGACGCACTGAACGGTTCTCTTGTTGCGCGGCAGCTGAAGCCTCGAGGGCATTCCTTTTACTTCGAGCAGTACAGCTGTGCCAGCCGTTCTTCTCCTCATGCGGCTGTCCAAGCGCGTTTGCTGAGAGCAAAGCAACAAAGGTTTGAGGCCATATACTTAACTTCACCAAACGGAACTGAGCTACTCCTGCTTATAGCTGCATGAAAAGTATGAAAAGAAAAAAGGTAAAAAGACTCTGAAAGTGAACATTGGGTACCACAATGAACATTTGGGTAGCACATTAACTATTTGGAACTACTGTTTGAGCTTTCATTATTTTAATTTATTCTTGTGAACCTAAAGAAACCAAGGGTCCTATTCTGGCGAATGGGTCTAAGAGGGAGGGGAGTTTGGCCTTGAACACTGTCAGGTAATCCTGACACTGAGTAGGATTTAGTCGCGGGGGCGCTGACGCTCGTGCTGTGGTCGCCAGTTGGTTCGTGTTTACTGACACTAGCGCCCTGCGGAGATCAAGCATCCACGAGTATGTGTTGGAACCCAGTGGCGCCTTCCATGCCATGGCTAATTTACGTTTGGTGAGGCCCAGGGCAAGGTCTAAAAATGTCTTCAGACCTTTACGAGATGCGCTGCATTTTGTAATGCCTAATAGGAAATGAATAGGCTCCGCCTCCACCTGGGAGTCCACCGCATCCGTGAGTGTAGTGGCTATATCAGTCCAGAATGTTTGGATACCGGTATAGGTCCATACCATTTGTGTGAATGTGGCACCTGGGTCCCGACACCCGGTGCATATGTCGACGGTAGCGGGATACATACGTGCCAAACTTTGGAGTGTGAGATACATATGGTGGAAGTAATTAAATTGGGTGTACTTCAGTCTGGTGTTGGTCAAAATCGTTTTTGGGTGATTAAGGCATTGCAGCCATTGCTTATCAGAGAGGGTGGTGACAGCTCGGCATCCCAGTACTCGCGGAGTGTCGACAGTGCGGCTCGATCGTCTAGTTTAATAGAGGTGTAGATGGCTGTTACGGCATGTCTACCCCGACTGTGCGTGAGCAACATTTGCAGCAGGTGTGACGTGGAAGCTTCTGCTTGGTCGTTATCCCACGCTCGCAAGGAGTGGTGTGTAAGCAGGTTGAGTAGCAAAAAGGAACCCTGCGGTACCTCATAGGCGTCTACTAGCTCCTCAAACGTTTGTCATTGTGATTCTACAGACATGTCTCCCCATGTATCTAAGCCTTTCTCCTTTCAGGGCCCCAATTCCAGGCATCCATGACAGGTGAATGTACCCAGAAGTACCTCTAGGGGCAGGCCAGGGGCATATGGCGCGGTCCGGTCCTTGGGCAGCACGTATGTGGACCAGCTCTGTCTAGCCGCTGCCATTAAGATGTTACCTTGGCATTTCTGGGTCAGAGTAGTTGTACCTGACTTCCATTCCAATAATACCGGGGATCCCAAGACATGGCCACTGTGGCCAGCTCAGTGAGGGTGCTCTTAGCTAGCCACCGCATTGGCCACTGCAGTTGTGCCCCGGCATAAGTGAATTAGATCACAACATTGCATTGGCATTTATCTGAAATGAAAGTTTCTAAACATGAACTTTAAAACATTTATTAACCCTCCCTCTTGACCACACCACGAATGAACAAGGGGAACCAATTATCTAGTGTCCCTTACATCATGGCCAATGTTATTGTTATGGATGGTAGAACATTCCAGGCTAATAAAACATACACATTTTGTACACAGTCCATCTTAAACTGAATTTCTTGAATGTGTTCTCAAATGTCACTATCAAGTACATTAAAAACTAGAAGTAAATTGATGTGACTAAGATCACACAACTTAGACATGCAGGAAATCTGGGATTTGAACCCAAGCTTCCCGATAATACAGAGTGCACTTAAGGCACTGACTTGATATATTGATTTTTCTCAGTTAAAGCCAGAAGATAGTGTTTTGTACAATTCTGCATGATGAATAGAATACTGTGTTAAATAAAGACAGAGCACAAGCACAATATCTAAAACAAAGGTCCATAATAAAAGTAAAGGAAGGCAGGAAACCATATGATAATATCATTGACTTTTTAGACATTATAGACATATTCTAGAAGAGGGCGAGCCACTGAAACATTGAGCTAGACTTGAGCCTGAATCCTGGCTCTGGCTCAGCCAAAGGTCCTGTTGGAACCTCGAGCCCATAACGAGCCGAGCTTCCATGTGGCTTCTTCCTGCTTCCTTCCCTCTACCCAGAGTTTGGTGTCAGGTGTCAGGGTCAGGGCTGCCGATTTTGGACCTGGGGAACCAGGTTCGAGTCTCAAAATTGTCTCAATATCTTTTGATTCAAAAATGTGACCTTGTGTAATGTAAGTGGTGCCCATGTAAAGTGTTCCAATACATTTGGGTCGAGGTCATGCTATATACAAACTGCAGAAAAATGCACAAAGAATTAAAACCAAAGCCATACAAAGAATTAAAACCAAAGCCTTAACATAAGGAAGGCAAATACCCATTTCCTGGATGAGTTTTTCAAAGTTAAATTAGAAAACCGGGATAAATGGTGGCTTCCCTACTTAAATTGTGTGATTCTATTCAAATATTATACCAACATTTTTTCAATTATTGCGCATGAAAGCACTTTCAAATATGTGAGTTCTCCATACCAGTTGTTAAAGAAATACACTTCTCTTTATTTTATCTTATTATACATGAAGTTTGTTATATGACATACATTGATGAGTGGGGCAAGTTTATGATGAGTGGGGCAAGTTTATAGACACATTTGATATTTGTCTAATGCAAGAGACTTGGGCTATGGATAATTTGCAGCGGACTGGTTTTGTGACTTATAATATATATGCAATAACTAGTGGCAGGGGAAGACCTTCAGGGGGCTTAAGTATTTGGGTGGCTCTGCATTTGGGAGTTACAGCTAAACAGCTTCCAACTAGCTCACATGATATTCAATTTGTTCTACTTGACCTGCCAGGGAACAAACATTTAGTTTTATTGAATGTATATTCTAGACCTTCTTTGAGAGGGCTAGAGTCTAAGGTTATTACTCAGTTGAACGATTATATTTTGACCGTAGACCCAGAGTACTTTGTGATAATAGGCGGTGATTTCAACTGCCAGTACGAACCACTCAGTATATTGAATTTAGATGATCCGATTGTGGAAAACACACACTGGAATATTCCTGAGCCTTTGATCTCTCTGGCTAAATCTTGGACTCCACTGGCTTTGAAGATTACTGCTCTCACTCTTTCTTTGTCCTTGAGGTCTTGTAATGGTAGATTTAACTCTGATAGACCTGGTCATGCCACCTTTAACAGAGTAGGGCAAACTTCCATTATAGATTATATTATGATTGAAACAAGATCCTGGGTCAAAGTTTTAGACTTAAGGATTCTTGATCGGGATGATAGCGACCACAATGCCCTGGTCATGACCCTAAAACCCGGAAGTTGGGGTTTGACCAGCTATGAAATTGAGCCCAATGTGGAACCGCAGGCTCTCATTCTGCATAACAACAGACGGAGAGTAAAATGGCCACGCATATTGGCCTGTTCGAACAAGCTGGCAGAGATATATAAACTGGTTGGGCCCCACCTTAGTGAAATGGCCGGGGAAGGGTTGAATTGTACTATCACTGGGTGGGGTAAAAGGCCGGTTGAAATTCACAGCCACCTGGCCTCTAAACTATCGGAGGAGTTCTTTCAGGCTGGGAGCTCTAAGGATAAGTTGGTTAAAACCAACCCTTGGTATAATGTTGAGTGTCGGAAGTTGAAAAGCGACCTGATCCAAGCAATTAAGGCTAAGGATAAAGAAGGGATCAAAATATTCCGAGCACAGTATAGACAGAAGATCGAAAGAGAAAGAAAGACTTGGGAGGATGATAAGTGGGAAGAGTTAAGATTAGCCCTGCAGTATAAGGATTTTAAATCCTTTTGGGCCATTGTTAGCAATGGCAGGAAAGAAAATGAGATGATATTATCTTCTAATATAGCCCCAACTGCTTGGGAAGATCATTTTAGGAGCTTATACTCATGTACAGGCCCCAATCAAGCAGCTTCAACTGCTTTACATCCCCTTTATGAGTACCGAGCAGAGGATGTTCCGGTGATTACGATAATGGAAGTGGAAACCGCTATTTATAAATTATTACCCAATAAAGCGCCAGGCCTAAACAAGGTCCCAGGTGATCTTTATCGGTCAGAACCTAAAGTATGGGCTCCCTATCTCTGTGTTTTGTTTAATTCTATACTATTAGGTGCGGAACCGCCAGAGACCTGGTGTGGAGCAGAGATAGTGCCTATTCACAAAAAAGGATGCCCATTGCAACCTTCGATTTATAGGCCCATAAGTCTGATCGACACTACCCAAAAGCTGCTTGGACGCATAGTCCTGGATAGAATTCAGACTTGGGAGGTGGATAATGATATATTGAGTATCCTGCAGGCGGGTTTTAGAAAGGGCACTTCAACTATTGACCAGTTATTCTGACTCCAGGTCCTCTACTGGAAAACCGTGAGTGTGGAGGGTGGCAGCCTGTACCTCATTTTTGTTGACCTGAGGTCCGCATTTGACCTGGTGCCACGAGAAAATCGATGGAGCGTTCTCCAGGAACTCGACGTCCCTCCGTATCTTCTGGATGTCCTGAGAAGGCTCCATACAGAAAATTTTGCCCAGGTTAGATGTGGGAAATATGGAGAGTTGTCTGCACGTTTCCCAGTGAACATAGGAGTTCGCCAGGGATGCGTGCTGGAGCCCAGCCTGTTCTGTTTGTATATTAATGGGCTTATTAAACATCTTGAAGGCATTAAGGACACTGATGTCCCAAGACTTGCTACGGGTAGGGTACCGGCATTGATGTTCGCCGACGACACTTTGCTGCTGTCCCGGACATCTGCCGGCATCCAGCGTAATTTAGACGGCTTTGTGGACTTCTGTGTGGAAAGGGGTTTGGAGATCAACTTAGCAAAAACGAAGTTTATGATCCTCAATCCCCCTAAGCACACATGCCCGAATCCAGTTCTGAATGGCACTCCACTTGAGCGAGTTAAGACGTTCGGATACCTTGGGATCACTCTTCAAGAACATCTTGGGTGGGAGGCTCAAGTCGCAAACTCAGCATTAAAACTGACCCAAATTGTAGGAGGATTGTCCAAGTTGCTTAGAGGTTCGATCTTCAAGACACAAGCTAGAGCAGCGTCCATTTATGGAGCAGAATTATGGGGACACTGCAGGCCTCCAAGCCTAACTAGGATTGAACATTCCTTTATGAAAAATCTGTTAGGCTTGCCCCCAAGCACCCCGTTGGTTCCTATTAGGTTCGACCTAGGGTTGCTACCTGTGGAGGAGGAGGTGGCGTTGCGGCCTGTGACATATTGGAAGAGACTTTGGTCTACCCCGGAGTTGGGCTCTTTTCGAGAAGAATTTAAGGGGGTTTGGCCCCTAATTAAAAATAAGAAAATTCCCTGGTTAACCCATATTAGGGATACTTGTGACAAGATTGGTCTTTCTGAATTATGGAGTTCCCCGGAGGATTCATGTATGGTACTCTCAAGGGCAAACCTGGTAGACCAGTATAGGCACTATAATCTTATGAGCCTTCATGTGAATTCTGGTGTTGGCAGACTGACTGCTCAGTTTCTCCAAATTAAAGAGGACTACAGCAGGGAGGAATTTCTTGATTTGATCTTCCCAGCTGTTGCTAGGAAGTTGTATTTCCAGCTGAGAATAGTCAGCTTACCGCTCAGGTCTTTTACCTCCAAATGGGAGCTGAATAAAAATACCGACTGCCCTGCCTGTGGTTATCGAATGGAAAATGAAAAACATGTTTTTTTCTTTTGCCCAGTGTACCATCGGTTACGTAATCGATGGGTAAAACCCATCTGTAAAAACCTGGGATTCAGAGACTGTGAAAACGCCATAAGAGTATTGAAATATGATACCCACCCCCCCGATTGTCTTCACAGTTTCCCGTTTTTTAAATGGTATGTGGATCAAACGCAGAATCTTCTGTAACTAAGCAATAAGTTAAACGTATTCCACATACTCGATTGTATTCTTTGTATAATCTTTTTTTTATTTAACTTTGTTTTTATCATGTTGTACTTCTATTTAATTTATTTATTGTATAATGATGAACTGTATGTTATTATAACTCACAGGGTTTTAAAAAAAAAAATTAAGAATTGTATCTGTTTTATTAATTATAAGCCCAAAATATGAGAGGCAACACAAAAATAGACTAGCTGGTATACTGTAATATTACAGGATTAACGTAGCGCACAAAGAGATAAGCAGTTTTTCAAATTTCTTCTTTATTATGAAGATGTTGTTATATCCACAGCCAACGCGTTTCGCCCAAACATGGGCTTCTTCAGGGCAACGGATCAAGCTGTCGAACTTAGTAGAACACGATTGTTGAGATTCACAGGAGTCGATAACGTAGTTACGATACACCGTCGAGTACCGATCCGACTCGACGGTGTATCGTAACTACGTTATCGACTCCTGTGAATCTGCTTGATACTTCGCTCCGAATTTACTCAGGGTTTGTTCTTTGCTGGAACAATACAGCTTGGATTATTCTGAATTATTGTCACTTTGGATAACTTTTCAACGCCTACGCTTGTCCACCGGCAATATAACTCGATCTTTGCACATTGGAAATCTTTCAAATCACTACATCTCAACAATCGTGTTCTACTAAGTTCGACAGCTTGATCCGTTGCCCTGAAGAAGCCCATGTTTGGGCGAAACGCGTTGGCTGTGGATATAACAACATCTTCATAATAAAGAAGAAATTTGAAAAACTGCTTATCTCTTTGTGCGCTACGTTAATCCTGTAATATTACAGTATACCAGCTAGTCTATTTTTGTGTTGCCTCTCATATTTTGGGCTTATCATTATTGTTTATAGTCTCTTAAGCGGCTGACTATTTGAGGTGGGCAACGCACACACTACTCGTAAGTGACTTGTTCAGGCAGTGCGAATGTGCTCAAACCCAGCTGCTTACTTCTCATATATCTGTTTTATTAATTGTAATTTGTACTTTTATGGCCTTTGTGGCCGAAATAAAGACTTTGATGATGATGATGATGATGATATACATAGCAAACATATCAGGGCTTGGCTTGTGCACAGGCTCTACGATCCGAGCCAGACCCTTGGCTGGGCTCACCTTGTTAATTTGTTGACTAGCCCACCCCGAAGGTATTGAATGCAGCGGCTGAAGTGCAATAAAAAAAGGTATGGATACTGTCATTGGGACAGGATCAGTGTGCGTGAAGGTGGAATCAAAGGCGTTGCTAAAAAGTGCAAAATATTAAGCAACTATTTTGATGATCTCTCACCCTCAGGTAACTGCATATAAAATAATGCACACCTTAACTGAAAAGAAATAAAAGTTAAACTAATCAGTGAAAAATGCACTGTTGGATTTTATGAACCCCGACTTGTTAAAAGCAGACACTACAGATGTATATGTGCGCAACCAAAGGTCCACAGAATTGAATCCTGTTTGGTGCAGCAGGAAAAGTGACTTGTGTGTTTTTAGTGCTAGGAAATCCTCGAAAGCATTGTGAATGTTTAAGTCAATGTTTTGAATGTGCACTACACACAGTAGTATATTATATGCTGCCACTAATTGCACATATACATTTAGGTTAAAGATAAAAAGTGCTTCTAAATTCTAGATTTCAGTGAAATACAGATTATATCTAGTGCAAACATTTTTTATAACTGTGCATTGAAAGCACTCACTCCGCAGCTCAGCTTAGCACACCCTTGCTGGACCTCTCACAGATTGGCATTTCTTTGGGGAAGCAAACACTTTGGCATGAAGGTTACCTTTTTTTAGCTGTCTGCCCCTCCCCCCGGAATGCAGCACAGATGACCCACTCTCATCCACTTCAGCTGGGAAATCACAATTGCGCAAATTAACTTTGTCCCTTAGCTGATAGCTAAAATTTTAGACAAATGCCCTCCGTTAAAGATATCTATCACGGACAGTCCGTGAAAATTACCGACGGTGGTCACCCTACTTTACAACGGCAGCTTTCTGTAATGTCTATGGTAAAGATATGCTGTAATTGCATGTGGTTATATCGGCGGTACACCGGAAGGGGACCATCATGCAAAAGCAGTGCCGATATGCTCGGCACCATGGGGCATATTAACAAGTCAGGTGAAAAAGTTATCGCCGCTTTAGCGCCAGAAAACTGTTGCTAAAACGGCGATAATGGGCTTGATAATATGCTCTATTGAATTCCAATTGAAGCTCATGTTAGATGTGAAGGACATCTAACATGGGCTTCAATTGGAATTCCATAGAGCATATTATCAAGCCCATTATCGCCGTTTTAGCGGCAGTTTTCTGCCGCTAAAGCGGCGATAATTTTATCGCCTGGCTTGTTAATATGCCCCCATAGAAGGAAGGATGGGGCATATCAACAAGCAGGCGATAAAAAATTATCGTCGTTTTTGCGGCCGTTTTCGGTCGAAAAGCGGCGATAATTTTATCGCCTAATCAGAAAGGTCACGCTAACGCGTGAAACCTTGCTTTAGCGTCAGGATTTCTAACGCCCAGCTTTGCATCTCTAATGAGATGCAAAGTGGGCGTTCCTGACCTGGCATGACAGGAGAAATGTCGCTAAGCGACATTTCTCCTATCAGCAAGCCTAACGCTATGAAGCATAGCGTCAGGAAAAGTAGCGATAACACCTGTTATCGCTACTTTCCTAACACCTGCTTCAGGACTGACTTAGCCATGATATCCTATGGAAGGTGGATATCATGGCTAAGTTTGTGAGTCCCTATCAACAAGCTAACGTGAGATTATCGCTGGGTTTCCAGCGATAATCTCATGTTAGCCAGTTAGCGCCAGGATTTTTATCGCTGAGGAGATAAGCGTTGCTACTAGCACGTTTCTCAGCGATAAAAATCGGCGCTAGCCGGCGATAATTATCCTGGCGCTAAGTGCGCTCAGCGATAATTATCGCCGGTTGTTGTTGATATGCCCCGATATAGGTTAGAACTAGCGGAAGCACCTTAAATATCCTCAGACATGAGAGCACACCCAGGGAGGCAGGTGGGAGTGGAAAGCCAAGCAGAAGTTAGATGTCAGGATACTAGTGGCCCAGACAGGGAGAGCAAAACACTGCTGTGCCACATATGCGAACCGCTTGCAGCCCTTGCAAATTACTACACCAACAACTGGGGCTTTTGGAGTCAGAATTAAAAACAAGAAAAAAAGTAAGCAGCAGAGTGGGAGTAGGCGAGAAATAGTACCTCAGTACCATTGAGAGCAGCGCACAGGCACACAAGTAACGTGAATTAATCTATACTTGGTCTCTGCTCCACAGAAGTGACCAGAAATTATGTTTTCTCTGCTAGACCCTAAAAATGAAATTATTGGAATTATGTGGTGTGGATTCAATAGAGGAAGTAGAAAAAATGAAGATGCTGGGAAAGGAGGAGGTTTTATAATGGCTTTTGGAATTCCAGCCCTCTGGATAGAGATCGGTACAAAAGAGAAAATGGAAAAAAGAGACTTTGTGGGGGAGGGAGAATAGAGTGGCACGGCATATTTCTGTTAAGATGGACCATTACTGGGTTGATTTCTGAAACCTGGTGAAGGCATCTCAAAGTGAAGTATTTTTGGGAACTGGTTTTACGAAAGCAGATCGCCAGATCTGGTCTCAGTATGCTTTTTTTCATCAAGTTCACAAATAACCAGCTGGCTAGCCAGCCTTCAAGAGCCAGTTATATTGGTGGTCATTTATGAGTCTTGTGTGCACCTGGGCACCTGCAATTTTTGTTCATCACATTCAGAGCTTGCTATTCCTCCCTACATATTCGGAACAACGCACTTCAAGGCACTATCCTATTTCCTCACATGCACATGCTTGATGAAACTGTAGTCGCCATGCTGCTTTTCTTTGAATTGTCCTAGAGGTTTGCAAACCTCAGGGGCAATGAACTTTATCAATTATGTTTGGCTAGTGTTAGGCATATAGTCTGAGTATGGCAAACTCAGCATGATTCTAGTGTTTGCAATTTAGGTATTTATCATCTTTAACGCAGTGGCGGCCACTAGCATTGCTAAGTGGTGAGGTGGGGGAAAGGGGAACACACAAAGACACATGAAAAAATAAAGAAAAACTTCACTTACCAGCTCCGACAGCCACCTTCTTCCCGATCCTCGCGTCCTTGTCAGGAGCCTGCTGCACAATGCGCTGGCTCCCAGCTCCTAATCTCAGTGCTGCTCACATGTTGGGAATGATATTCCCAGCATGTCAGCAGCACTGGGATTGATCTGGGCACCTCAGTCCGGTGCTCCGACTTTGAGTGGGAGCCTTTGATGGCTTCTCCACCCATCCCTCTGGGACCGGCCAAACCGTCATGTGCACTTGGCAGTGCCCACCATTGCCCCCTCCTTCTTGGTGCTGGAGCTGCAGCGTCAGTATGGGATGCCACGCCCCTCCCTCGGCTCATAGTCTGCAGGGCTAAAAATCAAATGATAATAAAAAAAATTATTTTCATTTTAGTTTTGGCCTTTGACTCTGCTGGCTTTCAGCAGGGGGGGGGCAACACTCTACCGCCGCAGTAGAGGAGCAGCCGCTGCTTTAACATCTGGTGGCTGTAGTAGGTTTACTGTAAATGTTTTAGGAAATGATTGACAACTTTTTTTCTGTGGGTTGGAATGGCTCCTCTGCCTTATGTATCAACTACACTTGACTTTTCAAGAGTAAATCATGCTTACCTCTACACAAAATGCTTTCTGAATCAAGTCCATTAGTACGCAAATTTTACTCTTAGAAAATCATGAATAAGTCACACCTAAGTGGACATAACCACTCACAGAAAATAATATGTGCATTGAGCAACCTCATCATGTATGCATGAACACATTGATACTATACAGTGTGCAGTTCCTTAAACCAATAGAACATGTTTCTGTTGTAATGTACTTAGGTAGTAAAGTTAATCAGAGGTGAGGTGAGGAGAGAGAGTAATCTCATGGTGAGTGTGTGGCCTTTTCTTAAAATTGCTGACGGGTTGTCTGTAATAGATGATATTCTGAAATGAAAGGTTTGTGCCACCTTCTTCCCTTCGCACACGTCTAATAAACTTAGCGCATGAGGGCCACATAGGACAGACTTGGACAATCAAAAGGTTGAGAGAGAGGTTTTGGTGGCCGCTCATGGACAGTCAAGTCAGAGTGGGTAGAGCTGTGTGTGGCATCTAAGGTGTCGGAGAAACGCTTGAGAATGGGGTTGGGCACCTTGCAAGAGGAGCAGCATGTGGCAGAAGCAAGGGATGTTTGGGGGAAAGTACGTCTTGATTTCAAAGAACCTTTACGTTTTTTACAAGAGCAGGAGAAATTTGCTGCTGTTTTAGTTGACGCTAAATCAAAATGGATGGAAGTTGTGTTCATGAAAGGGATCACTACCTCTGACACAATTCTTGCTTTAGGCGAAATTTTCAGAAGGGAGGGGATTCCTACAGTACTTTTGATGGACAATGGCACGCAATTGACTTCCCTGCAAATGAAGGGTTTCCTAGACACCCTGGGTGTGAGACACATATGTTGCGTCTATGGATTACTCTACCGGATAAACAGGATGGTGAAGGGCTCAATACAGTTAGCGTATAATTCAGGGTTGCCTGTGCAGGATGCTGTCAAAGACATGCCGCTGCCCTCACCCTAATCACAGCGCCGGGGAAGCGCTTTAAAATCCAGCGCGGGAACCGTAGTGCGGGTCCCGTTTACCAGCACACTTCAGGAGCCAACAGTCTTCGCGGCAGGAGCCGCTGCCCTCACCTTTCCCACCTGCCAATCACAACGCCGGGGGAGCGTTTTAAAATCCGATGCGGGATCCCGCAGCGCGAGACGCGCACGGGCATGCCCAGGCAGTGCCCGGGCAAAGGGCGGGCCTGTCAGCCGCAGGAAGATGCGAAGCGGGGCCAGGACTCTTGGCCCGTGGACCGAGGCTATCTACCAGTGTATTGCTTCAGCCTGCATCTGTAACAGTAAGCAAGTTTTCCATACAATAAATAGAACTGTCATGCCGGAGAACCCGAAACCAAGGGGAGGGAAGGCCAAAATCCATGACTAACTCCACACTTGACTGCTTTCTACTGTGAGCAGCAAAGGCCATTAACAAGGAGGTTGAGGTTGCTGAACGGCGGCTATCAGTGGGAGGAGGACCGGTTGGCTTGGTCAGTGACCCAGATTTGCTGGATGTTCAGGATGCCCAAATGATTGATCTAAGCCAGTCAAATCCCGCACCCATGAATAGCCCTGTGGCCCCATCTCCTGTTCTTTGTACAACACCTCTAACACTTCCAGCACGAGAGATGGCTGGCAAAAGGAAGAAAAAGGTTAAGCATACGGAGTCCGCAAGGTGCATACGTACCAGGTCAAATAGACAGTCTCAGGACATATTTCCAGAAGCCCCGACCCCACTCCATCACTGTCTTGCTACATCAAATGGGACTAATTTGTCATCACCAACTCAGCCTGTAAACATTCCTCAGCTATTGACTGTGGCACTAATATCCTTGATAGAAGAGTCGATTTCCAGAAATTCTTTACCAATCCTAGCTAGACTAGACAAACTGAAGTCTACGGTGGCAGTTATGCACTCTATGGTTAGGGAGCCAATTTTAGGGGGGAGAGGCACACCTGAACTCACAGGTTGGGGGCACTGTTCAATGGGGGACTGTTAACCAACATGTGGGGTCATCTGTTATAAATAACACTCAACTTCCCTGTCCTGCGAATAATGTCGTCTTTAGTAATCAAACCAGAGCAGTAGCACTGATGGACCAAGGGCCCGCTAGCACCAGTCAAGGTGCAAACTTATGTTTGATTCCAAATAAAACTAAGCTTGGTCTACCACCTATAGTTACTACTGGTAATGAGGCATGCACAAACCACACTAATACATTAACACCCCCACTACAGCCCCACAATAGTGGCCCATTCATCCAAGATGATAAAGTGACCCTACACCTCCCACCAAAGTGCTGTCCTTATGTCGCCATTCTTACTAATGTTCGCACCCTACAGGAAAATCAGATTGAATCTCAGTCCCAATTAAAAAATAAAACCTGCCACTGGCTCCGACAGAACACACACTCTTTTAATTCAGACCACCATGATATTTTACTTGTGAGACTAGTTAGCTGGATTGGTCCGTTACGCAAGTAATTCCCTGGAGACTGTATTGTCCTAAATTGTTGATCCCCTATTATTGCTAGTCGGTTGCTGGGAGGGGGGTCTTACCTAAGTAACCAGACGCTGGGCAAAGTGATCACTATTTTACCACTTGGGTACTTTTACAGGCACCTCGAAAATAGAGAAAGGAGCACTTTGGCTAGTGAAATGGTTAGTGTAAGGACACCTTTACATCAGGAGGCCCCACCTTTGGAAACTAGAAACAGGTACCATCTCCTGAGTACTCTGGATTCTCAAGATTGACTATCCAGAGCATCTTCATCTTCTGCAGAAGTCATACCTGCTGTGGAGTTTGACGCTATATCCCTACCGTGCACTAGCAGTGATCCCGTCTCTAGTGATCAGGTAACAAATAACATTTATCCCCAATACCAACTGATGCCTGGGGGAGTCACTAACACCACAGTGTATATATAGGAATCTTTAGTTGACCCCCATGACTTGAAAATCGTATCTTGGAATATAGCCGGTATAAAGTCCAAGATAACCGACCCTGATTGGTGCGAGCTATTGGATGGTTTTCATTTTTGCCTTCTGCAGGAAACATGGGCAGTTGAACGTACCCATAGGGTAGGTTTTACCACTTATAGTATTGAAGCCAAACAGCCGGCAGCTGGTCGTCCAGCAGGTGGCCTCTTAATCTGGGTTACAAACTCGTTGGTATGTAAAATCAAGGTTATAGATCTCAACTCAGATGAAATACTTGGGCTAGAACTAACATTGAGTCAGCCCCGGGGAGTCACCGACTGATAATCGCCGGAGACTTTAATACTACTTTTGAGCCGGTTGATTACATACAGGATCTTATTTCAGGCGACGATATGGCCAGGGGGATTCCAACACTTCATATACCACTAATTAAGAAATGCACTAGAGTGGGACAACAAGTTTTGTCACTCACCATCGCATTTGGGGGAAGAGCCTGCAATGGTTGGACATACTCTGATAAAGGAGCTTGTCACACTTTTAGAAGAGGGGCGTCAAAGTCTTTGATCGACTATATTTTAGTATATCTCGACCTTTGGTCTTGTGTCAAAGATATGGTCATCTCATCCCGGCAAGACAGTGATCACAACGCCCTGTCTCTTACGATGAACAGTCTAGCTTCATCGCAGGGCCATCCCAGGGTTGAGAGCACTCCTTTCATCACTATTAATAACAACAGAAGAATCAAGTGGCCCCTTATCTTAGCTGATCCAACTGCACTCCCTAAAATATTCACAGAAGTGGAGCAAACTTTAATAATCTTAAGTGCCTCTACCACAGGGCCAGAAGTTGTAATGACCTCTTTCTTGAAGTTGATCTCAAATATAAGACCCCTCTTTTATAAAATGTTTTCCTTATCAAAGCGGAACACAGCGCCTTGGTATAATGAAACCTGCAAAAAAGCCAGGGATGACTTATTTGAAGCAGTGAAATGGAAGTCTCCTGCAGATGTCAAAAGCTGTAGAAAGTCATACAAATCTGCTAAAAAAAAAGGCAAAAAGGGACTGGGAGTCTGAAAAGTGGAGCATGCTCCTAGATGCTGCAAAACATAAGAATAGCCAACTTTTCTGGCATCTTCTCTCGAAGGGGTCACCTGACCTAGAGACGGATACAGATTTCCACATCCAGCCCCATGTGTGGGAGGAATATTTTGGGGATCTTTATGCAGGCCAGGGGCTCCTACATGATCTAGGCACGTATACGAATTTTCCAGGATTTTGAATTACTAGATGGAGATAATATAACTATTGATGAAACCATCCTGGCAATAAACTCGCTGCAGAGTGGGAAAGCCCCAGGCCTAGACAAGCTCCCAGGCAATCTGTTTAAAGCCGATCCTATTATTTGGGGCACATTGCTCCATAAAGTCTTTAACACTATCTTGCTTGGGGGAGCCATTCCGGAAACCTGGCGGGGCGCTGAAATTATCCCCATCCACAAAAAGGACGCCAAAGGGTCGCCTGCCAATTATAGGCCCATCAGCCTAATAGATGTTTCCCCAAAAATATTTTGAAAAATCATTTTGACCAGAATCCAAAATTGGATTGATGAAAATAATGTTTTGTCTGACTTACAGGCAGGCTTTAGGGCTTCAACAAGCACCACTGATCAAGTTTTTAGATTCCTCCTGTTAATATGGAAGTAACCATCAGAAGAGGTAATCTATATGTGGTATTTGTGGACCTAAAGACGGCCTTTGACTCTATAGATCGGTCCCAATTATGGTTAGCACTGAGCGAACTAGGAATACCACCCTACATACTTAGAACCTTGATCCGGCTTCATTGTGACACCTTTGCCCAGGTTAGGTGGAATTCCGATGGCAGCCTGACCAATAACATACTGGTCCAGAAAGGCGTGCAACAGGGTTGCGTTCTTGCTCCCACATTATTTACCCTCTACATTAAGGGTCTTATTGGTGAACTCTATAATTGTGATGGTGACCCTCCGAAATTGACAGGCAGCGCAGTGCCATGTCTGCTTTTTACGGATGACTCACTGCTTATTGCCAGAACTCCCCGAGGAATCCAAAACCTCCTAAATAAATTTGCCAAGGTCTGCGAAGAAAAGGGTTTAGAAATAAACTGCTCCAAAACCAAATACATGTCTTTTAATCCCTACAAATCGAGCAAGGGAAAACTCGTGCTGGGCGCGCAAGTTTTTGAGCAAGTTAAGTCCTTTGACTACCTGGGAGTTCGCATTAGCGACAGGCTGGCATGGAATCCTCAGTTGGAAAAGAGTACCTTGACCCTCCAGCTTGTAGATTGTGCCATAGCACGCAGGGCCAGGGCCTCCGCTTACCAGCCCATCTCACCTATCCTAGAACTACAAAGGGCTAAAGCATTAGGAGCAGCCCTAAATGGGGAAGAGTTATGGTGGCTGGAAAACCTGACGGATCTAACCCTCGCAGAAAATAAATTTATCAGAGCCATAATGAACCTGCCAGTAAACACATCACTTGGCTTAAAACCTATTGAACACTTTGCTATTCTCAGGGCACACCTGTTCTGGATAAGGGCCTGGACAAGTAACACCAGGGTCCCGTTGAAGGAGGCCATGGTTGAGTTGATTGCCCTGCACAAGCAAACAGGTCAAATTAAGTGGTTCAACAAGATCAAGGCTTGGTTCATTAAATTAGGGCTGGGACAGCTCTGCGAGGAACCTAGAACCATTATTAAATCTATGGCCCCCCTTGTCAAAAAAAGTTTCTGGGGACTGATGTCTTCGCTAAACATAGAACTCTGCACATGTCACTTTAACCGTGAGGTTTTTTTAATGTTGAAGATAGTTTTGGTTTCGAAACTTTCCTGGACGACATTGAACCACCACAGGCACGTGCACTGTATACCCAACTTAGATATGGAGCTATTCCCTTAAATGCAAGGAGAAGTTGCTGGAGTAATGTGCTGGACAATCCAATGTGCCCTTCATGCCACAGCGCCCCCAAGACACTTTTTTGTTGTCCCTCCTATGCTGATTTTAGAAGAACCTGGATAGCTCCTGTCTGTCGTATGCTATCATTAGGTGCCCTTTGGAAGCCACACGCATCTTCAAATCAGACACCACAAGATGGCTAGTGTTTGCTATTTCGAGATTCCTGCTATTTGCCTGGTGGAGGAGATCAAAATGTGTTAAGCAGTCTCTGAAAATTGTTGCACCTTTTTAGCTCTTCTTGCTTCTATGTTTGATCCTGATCGTTATGTTTTTAAGGGGCTCATAACATTGCATTTTATTGGATATTTAAATGAACATTCTTTTAATGTAATAATAATTGTTTTTATCCTGATGTATTATTTTATACAATGTAAATGATTATATTTTTGATTGAATAAAGTATATATATATATATATATTCACTTAAAAAACCATAGGTTTCACACATGTTATAGTTAGCTGGACATTTCACTCTTAAAAAACCATTGAAATTCCCCCGTTATAGTTAGTTCAGATAACTATAACTCGCGCGCCCGCAATCCACTGCTGATGACGTCACATATTACATCACTCATGACATGGTCAGTGACATCACTCATAACATCACTGATGACATCATCCTTGTGATAGAGTGGCGGTCGCGCGAGTTATAGTTATCTGAACTAACTATAACGGGGGAATTTCAATGGTTTTTTACGAGTGAAATGTCCAGCTAACTATAACATGTGTGAAACCTATGGTTTTTTAAGTGAATTTGTAAGGTTTTTTAAATGCTAATTTATGTATGTATTATTATATTTTTTATATATTTATTTTACAATAAACTACCTATGTATATAGTTATAGGTTTGAAGGAAGGGTTGAGAATGGACAGTCTGGAGAAACGCCTAATTGAGGTGGGAGACTTAGTGAAGCCTGGAGATGGTAGTGGGTTTTTGAGAAGATTTAGGTGGCCTTTCAGGGTGAAGAGAAGAGAGTGGGAGGCAATTGGATCAAGTTAGATAATGGACAGATGTGGAACCTTAGGCGTATTGCCTCTTCATCAGAAGAAAGGTTGTGTTCTTGAACATGAGCAGGTAAAGCATGGTGTGGGTGACACTGGTTCGCCCTGATTGTTGATGAGAAACAAAGATTTTTCAAATGCACAAGAGGGGTCTGCAATACGGAGGCCCTTTGCAGGGTCGTGGTGGGCTTGTTGCAAGGAAAGGAGATGCTTCCATTACTATGCCACAGGCTGAGAGGGTTGTAAGGGCAAGAAGGCCTCCTGCCTACTTGAAGTAATATGTCTGTGAATAATGTCATTTTGTTTTTGGATTCGACTACCCCTATCGTTGGCGGATAGAATCGCGCGGCAGAAAATGGTAGTGCTGCCCCGGTTTTTATATCTATTTATGAATATACTGATCTGGTTACCAAAGGTCCTGTTCACCAGACTACGCACAGTGCAACTCCACTTGACTTGGGCAGGGAAGCATGCAAGGGTTGAGTGGAAGGAACTGACGAGACCCTACATCCAAGGCGGCTTCAGTGCCCCCGATCTGCAACTATACTATAATGGCACCCAGGCGCAACATGCACACTATTGGCTAAAGCCACACAGTTGAGTGCCGCATATTGCGGTGGAGCATGAAAGTATGCACCCTACCCCCCCTTCTCTCACTCATATCTTCACCCAGACAGTATGCTTCCAATCTGGAGATACACCCAGCGATTTGCACCTCAAGGGCCTGGCACACACTAGCGAAGCGCGTACATAAACGTCCGTTATATGCACCGGCACTTCCCCTCCGACACCACCCACAACTCACAGTGACACAGGAGCGGAAAATGGTGCAGGAATTACATGAGATGGGACTCCGTACCATGGGAGATGTTTTCCCGAACAAGGAATACATATCGCAAGATGCTACGGCCTTAAACGTGTGTTGTACCCCCTTAAAAGTTTTCGCAAAGCTGCGATTACGCATGGCGATCAAAACCTTGTATCTCTCCTTCCCGGTTGAACCGCCATCACTTAATGCACTGCAGACACTCCTGACATCCACTATGCGACACCGCCTAGTTACTAAATTATACACCACGTCACAACATGAACAGTTCCGTACAATGGATAGACCTCTAGCCAGATGGGAAGCAACACTGGGCACAACTATTACCAGAGAAGACTGGGATTTTGGGTGTATGCAATTACAGCTGCTCACATCCAACTGTAATCTGAAAATCATTCATTTTAAGTTTATACATCAAGTATACTACACACCCATGCAACTGGATAAATACGGACTAAAGGCCGATGATCAATGCCACCGTTGCCAGGCCCCCAATGCAGACTTCTGACATATGGCCTGGGCGTGTGCAAAACTCCAACCCTACTGGCAGGATGTCACTGACACTCTCACACACATGCTGGGGGAGCGCATTCTGAATGCACCCCTGACATGCCTTCTGGAGATCTATAAGATTAAAGTGGCGCGTAGACGCAGGTTCCTGGCGGTGGCACTATTGCTGGCAAAGAGATGGATAGCAATGAAATGGGGCAGTAAACAGACACCAAAGCACGCAGATTGGGTCAGGGATATGTCATATTGTAAAACACAACTAGACAGCTACGCAGAAGACATACCCCAATCCTCTAGGCCACATGATTTCTGGGAACCTCTGGTGCAATATCTCCTCTCTACGCAAACAGAGGACTGATTAAGCATGTTGGCTGGCTCATATGCACTTTTGATATGGGAGACGCACACCTCATCTGGCCCTATTGTTGGATGATAGTAGGACCCATATATATCTTGAAGGAGATTGATGAACTGAACAGAATTCTGGATGCCCATGATCAAAAAGACATCATTGGTAAGGGGAGAGTTATGATAGCAAACAAATTGAAACAATACGAAGATACCATTAAAACTCGTAAAGCGTTCAAATTTGTCAGGGATCGGGATGATTACTTGGCGGGAAGGGTTTTTACGTTTTCCTGCAAGTTTGACAACATGAAAAGAAAATCTCTTACCGATCAAGTTCCAATTAACCGTGACAATGATGGCAATGAGAATATTACCACCCAAGTGGATTCTGATACCAACTCTCTTACCAGTGGTGATTCGGATGAAGGCCCCAGCACCTCAGGAACATCTAGCTCATTGGTAATTAAACATACTTTAGGGGAAGAGCTTAATTTTTTAACTATGTACAGGCGAGCCACCCTCCGCCCCAGAAATCCCCAGAGTCAAACAAACGCAGCACTAGCCAGCGTCGGAGAGAGAGGCGCAGGCAACGCCTCAAGATCATCAAACAGGGGCAGAGGAGGACGGAGATGGAAACGTTAGACTCCCATGACAATACCATCATCAATTTAACGGACGCTGTATTGACCGAAGCGGAAAAACAATTGTTAACGTTGGGTCTATCGTTCTGTCCTGAGTCTAACTTTTCATATAAACAGTCTTGCATTGACATCTATAAGTTTATCCGTAAAATCAAACTAAAGAAATTTTTCTAATTGAACAAATCGTCAAATGTGGCCACTACCTCTGACACCATGTTGGATACGTTACAAGTCCGGGACTTAGACATGCTTCAAACGATGCAATCTTTGGCCAAAGAAAACTCGGGCCACTCATTATCCGACAATGACTCTGAACATCTTGAAGGAATCAACACGGGAATGGCGGCTGCCAGTCCGTTTCGTCCTCCTTCCTGTTTCTATCCGGTTATGCCTAAAGACTCTGTAGATATTTTTAGTGACATGGTAATTGATGATTTGAAGAAACTAAATTTGTCCACTTACTCTAAGTGTGGTAAAATAAATGTGAAATTGAGAAACTACTGGGCGTTAATCAAAAAAATTCGTGAGAACGGTCAAATTGTGGTCATGGGAGCTGACAAGTGTGGTAATATAGTTTTATGGCCTAAAAGTGATTATCTTCAGGAGGCTCAACGCCACCTATCTGATACTAACTGTTACTGTAGAGTGGGCCGAGATCATCTAACACAAATTAAAAAATCTGTATCCTCCCTCTTGGCACAATGGAAAAGAATGGGACTCCTTTCCAAAAATGAGTATTTGTTTCTTAAAAATGATTTTCCCACAACTGCCACCTTGTACTTTATTCCTAAAGTCCATAAGGGTACCTACCCCATACCTGGCAGACCCATCATCTCTGCCAGGAACAATCTTTTGGAGGCCATGTCCAAATACGTTGATTATTTTCTTCAACCTCACATGACTGCTTTGCCATCCTTTATTAAGGATATAGGCGACTTTTTGAAGAAGATTCAAGCAATACATTGGCAATCTGACTTTACACTTATCACGCTTGACATAGCTTCCCTTTATACCAGCATACTACACTCACAAGGGTTGACAGCTGTAAAACATTTTTTGGACTCTCGCTCAATCAACTTCAATGACCATAATGCCATGCTCCTTCAAATGATTGATCTTTGCCTTAACAACAATGTGTTTCTCTTCGATAAAGTTTTATACAAACAACTGAGGGGGGTGGCTATGGGGGCATGTTTTTCTCCAACCTATGCCTGCCTTTTGGTTGGTTGGTGGGAGGAACATGTCCTCAGGGTCACCCATAAGACTATGTGGGATACACACATTCGTTATTACGGCAGATACATTGACGATATTTTTATCGTCTGGGAAGGATCCAAAGAGGAAGCTTCTTTGTTTGTAACATCTATTAATACCAACACCATGAATTTACAATTTACGGCTACCATTAGTACTGAGAGGGTGGAATTTCTGGCTGTGGAGGTCTTTATTTCAGACAACCACATAGAAACCAAATTACACAGAAAAACCACTGCTGGGAACTCCATCTTACATGCCAGCAGTGCCCACCCACCCCATCTCATACACAGCATACCCTATGGGGAATTTCACCGCCTACGGCGGATATGCAGCCGTCAATCTGATTTAGAACAATGTCAAAAAGAAGCATCAGACCGGTTCCTTGCTCGTGGTTACAAACAATCTAACCTCAAAAAAGCCCTTGACAAAGCTAATCTTTGTTCTCGGGAATTCTGCCTTTCCACTAAACCACTTCAGGTCACATCCAACAGCTATGAAGTAATGAATGAGGCCATGCAACCTATCAGATTAATTACCACATTCTGCAAACAAAACAAGACTTTTCGTAGAATAATTTACAAACACTGGCCAATTGTTCTAACTGATATGACTCTCAAATTTTTGCTGCTCAGTTTACCCAACATTACTTTCAGGAGATCGCCCTCTATGAGGGATGCTTTGGTTAAATCCAATCCTGAATCCACGGAAAAAAACACCTGGTTGTCACGTTCTGGTTTTTTCAAATGTTCATCATGTCGTGCCTGCAAATTCGGAACCAATGTTTCTGAGTACTATACAGCATTCAGCGACATTCCGGTACAAATAAAATACAATTTCAAATGCCGTACTGATTTTGCAGTTTATGTGCTCGAATGCACATGTCACCTTAAGTACGTGGGCAGTACCAAATTACCGGTTTTCAATCGCATTTTGCAACACCTACGTGCGATTGTCAACTCGGATTCCACATACCCTGTTGCTCAACATTTTAAAGCCATTCACTCTAACAAAATCTGTGACCTTAAATATTACGTCATTGGGGCAGTACCCCCCTCAATTCGCGGGGACAACAGAGAGAAACAACTTCGACAGTTAGAATCCTCTTTCATTCTATTACTTGATACCAAAATGCCTAATGGGATGAATACGAGTGAAGATCTCCATAATTTTTTGTAAACATCTGTATTTGATAATTTGGTCGTCTTTGTTAAATTTGCAGTCTGCTAACTAGTCACTTTAACATCTATGTGCTTTATCCTTCACTGGTAGTCCTACAATACAGCATCAATATTGCATTCCATCTTGTTTATTTTTAAATGAATAAGTACTTTTCTGTTTTCTGTTCCACCCTTTTTTCTTCCTTTTTTATATTTTTTATGTCCCCTTTCATTTCAATACTTCTGTCTCTCCCTTTTTTATTTTTTAATGATACTACATCGTTTTTTGTTCAACTTTATTAACTTGTTAATCTGGGAATATCAGTGTGCATTTCCATTAGAATTAATGAATGGACGTGAGATCTTTCCGGTATATTTAATCATGGTTGTGATCAATTGTCAGCATTACAGCATTATGGGGCACTTGCCATGAATTTTATTTGCTGTTGCATGCTTAAATCTCTTGATCTGTACTAATTACCGTTACTCTTAGTTGATTAATTAATTTCTTTGAATTTAATCTTAGCAATTTACTGATTTGTAATATTGTCACGATGATACACTCCCACAATTCTAGTATTTTGTTTATGTTTACTTTGAACGATTGGGTGAAACAATCTTTTTATTGGAAGGTCCGGCATCAGCGCGTCAGGTGATCAAGATCGCGGAGGCGATCGAAACACGTCTGAGGCGGACACTTGTCTGACAAAATGAAATTAAATGTCAGGATTTGAACTGTGAAACCGCTTGGTGTATTTATTGGATGGCAGCATTGAGCAACGATTGAGGTCCGTACCTGTTTTCAAACTCCCCTTGCTGCAATTGGGAGGTCAGGACTTTGTCTGTATGTATATGTATGTATATATATATATATATATATATATATATATATATACATACTGGCGGTCGGGGGCCGAGAAAAAAGGGGGGTCCCAAAACCCGTTTTCCCCATGCAATTTCCCATAGGATCTGTTGTTGCAGCTACAGCCCGAAATGCTGAACGGAATTACACCAAATTTGGCAAAGAGGTAGTCCTCAGTTCAGACTTGTGCCTTTTGCTTAAATGGTGTAAATCCGTTTAGTAGTTCCTGAGAAAATTAGAGTTAAAAGTTAGTGATATCTATGGCCGGGGAGGATCCGCGGATCCTCCCCGCACCCTCCCCGAACCCTCCCGAGCACGAGCTGAATGCTAATTGGCTGCCTACACTCTGAATCAGGAGGTGTTGGCAGCCATCTTGTGCCTCGGTAGAACCGAGGCACAAGAAAGCACAAAAACAAAGACGCAAAACGCGACAAGGGGGCAGGGTAGAAACACCCTGACCCCCTAGGCCTGCTCAGGGGGTCCCACAAGGACCCCCAAGGCCCAAAAAACAATTTATTTTAAGTTGCGGGATGCACGCGGGTCGCGCATCCCACTAATGAAAAAAAAAAACGAAGCATGGGCTCCCGCGCTTCGTTTTTATTTAGCCCCCGGGGGGCCAAGTCCCGGGGACAATGTGTTTATCATAATGGGGGGCCCAGAGGACCGCCACCCCCGGGGCTTAACTAAATGTATGCGGGGGGCTCATGACCCCCCCCGCAGCCCCAGGGACCGCCACCCCCCGGGGCTTGTTTAAAAAAATAAATAAATACCAGTGTGGGGGGGCTCGAGCCCCCCCCCCACGCCCCAGGACCGCCACCTCCCCGGGGCACTAAATATTTAAATAGGGGGTCCATAACGGACCCCCAAGCCCCGGGGACCACCACCCCTCGGGGCTTAAAATTAAGTGGGAGGGGGGGCGCGCGGCCCCCCCTCCTGGAGCCTTGTCGTGGCCCTGGGGACCGCCACCCCCCAGGGCCGGCTCCTGCAGTGTCCCGGGGTGCCCACCCCCGGGACACTGCTGTTTGCTATGGCAGGGTGGGAGCCTCGCGGCTCCCATCCTGCCATTGCAAACTGCTTTGGTATTTGGAAGAGAGAGCAGGGAACCTGCTCTCTCTTCCAAATACCAAAGACGATTGCTTTTCCACACGGGGAGCAGCATGTTAGCTGCTCCCCATGTGGAAAAGCAATGCCGGCTCCCGCAGGACGCAGGGAGCCGGTGGGGCTGTGGGGGGATTGGGGACCCCCCCCCACGGCCCCCAACAGAGGCCAGGCCCCGGGGGATGGGGTCCCCGGGGCCAGTAGTGGCCCGGGAGGGGGGCCACGCAGCCCCCTCCCCAAAATAAATAAAATAAAACATTTGAAAAAACGGCCCCCGGGGGATGGGGTCCCCGGGGCCAAAATGGGCCACAGGAGGGGGGCTACGCAGCCCCCCTCCATAAAAAAAATAAAAAGGGCCATGCCCCGTGGGATGGGGTCCCCGGGGCAAATTATGGCCTCGGGAGGGGGGGCCACAAGGCCCCCTTCCCGATTTTTTGTTGTTTATTTATTTATTTATTTATTTATTTAAATTAAATAAACAAATTGGGGGCAGGCCCTGGGGGATGGGGGCCAAAAAATAAGAAAAAGAAGGGGGGCTACACAGCCCCCCTTCTTAAAAAGGAGAAAAAAAAAACGGGATCGGGAGAAGGCCACGCCCCCTCCTTTCATCACTCTGCAAACGCACCCCCTGGCGCGTTTGCAGAGGGGGAACAAATTCCCCTTCAATACTGGGGGTCCCTGGGGCCAACTAGCCCACCAGAAACCTCCAATATGTGCCAGGGGGCTGCATTGCAGAGAGGTGTAATGAGGCCACGCCCCTTTTTACACCTCTCTGCAACGCAGCTCCCTGGCGCTTACTGGAGGTACCTGGTGGGCTAGTTGGCCACCAGGGGACCTGAGGATTCAAGGGGACTTAATCTCCCAACTTAAAACGCGCCACGGGGCGCGTTTGCACAGTGGTGAAGGTAGGGGGCGGGGCCTGAGGTGATACTGTGCAAACACGCCCTGTGGCGCGTTTTAAGTTGGGCAATTCATTCCTCTTCAATCCAGAGGTCCCCTAGGGGACAATTAGCCCATCAGGTACCTCCACTAAGCACCACAGAGCTGCGTTGCAGAGTGTTGAGTAAAAAGGGGTGTGGCCTCTGAACACCTCTCTGCAACACAGCTCCCTGGCACATACTGGAGGTACCTGGTGGGTTAGTTGGCCGCCAGGGGACCTCAGGATTCAAGGGGACTTAATCCCCCAACTTAAAACACCCGACGGGGTGCGTTTGCACAGTGGTGAAGGTAGGGGGCGGGGCCTGAGGTGAGATCTGTGCAAACACGCACTGTGGCGCATTTTAAGTTGGGGAATTAATTCCTCTTCAATCCTGAGGGTCCCTGGGGACCAACTAGCCCACCAGGTACCTCCAGTAAGCGCCACGGAGCTGTGTTGCAGAGTGTTGTAAAAAGGGGTGTGGCCTCTGAATACCTCTCTGCAATGCAGCTCCCTGGCGCATACTGGAGGTACCTGGTGGGCTAGTTGGCCCCCAGGGGACCACAGGATTGAATAGGAATTAATTCCCCAACTTAAAACGCGCCACAGGGCATGTTTGCACAGGTCACCTCAGGCCCCTCCCCCTTCCTTCACCATTGTACAAATATTCCTCTAAAATCAGCCGAACTACGAATTCCGATTTACTCACCTGTAATCAGGAGAGAACCCAGTGCTGCATCTTTTAGCCCATCACTGACCCTGAAAAGTAATTCTAAGCGTACTTACCAGTAACTTGTATCTACTTCCGTAGGAATCCATTGTGTGGTTTTCACTAGAAAATTTTCTAAGTGTCCATTTTTGAAACGTACAAATATTCCTCTAAAATCAGCCGAACTACGAATTCCGATTTACTCACCTGTTATTAGGAGAGAACCCAGGGCTGCATCTTTTAGCCCAGCACTGACCCTGAAAAGTAATTCTAAGCGTACTTACCAGTAACTTGTATTTCCTTCCATAGGAATCCATTGTGTGGTTTTCACCAGAAAATTTTCAGTGTCCATTTTTGAAACGAACAAATATTCCTCTAAAATCAGCCGAACTACGAATTCCGATTTACTCACCTGTTATCAGGAGAGAAACCAGTGCTGCATCTTTTAGCCCAGCACTGACCCTGAAAAGTAATTTTAAGCGTACTTACCAGTAACTTGTATTTCCTTCCATAGGAATCCATTGTGTGGTTTTCACCAGAATATTTTCTGTGTCCATTTTTGAAACGTACCAATATTCCTCTAAAATCAGTCGAACTACGAATTCCGATTTACTCACCTGTTATCAGGAGAGAACCCAGGGCTGCATCTTTTAGCCCAGCACTGACCCTGAAAAGTAATTCTAAGCGTACTTACCAGTAACTTGTATTTCCTTCCATAGGAATCCATTGTGTGGTTTTCACCAGAAAAGTTTCTAAGTGTATATTTTCACAAACTAAAATTATTCTTAAAAAATCGTCTGTATGACTTAAACACATTCTTTCAACTGTTTACAGGAGGTTGGCCAGTGCTGGATCCAGGATCCACCACTGAGTAAGAAAAAGTAACGATAACACTACTTCCCTGCTAAGTGAATTTTCTGCCATAGGATAACATTAGTGATTCTATGGGAAAAAGTTTCCAAGTGTCAACTTTTAAAATACAATAATATTCCTTAAAAATTACTACTGTAACCAAAGCGCTTTTTCTCAACTGTTTACAGGAGATGTCCAAGGACTGAATCTAGGGTCCAGTCCTGTGGTTAGAAAAGTAATCCATAAAGTAACTAATTGCATTTAAGTAGAAATTCACATTGAGCTCAATGTTGCTTTGTGTTTGAAATTGCCTTGCCCATTGCAACAACTGTAACTACTGTACTTAGGAGTCTGTTGCCTATTTGCCAAGTATTTCAACTAAAGTAATTCATTCTGAGAAAGTATATTTTGTATTGTAATGTATAATGTAATTATAATGTAATTAAAAAAAATATATCTAAAAATAAATAGTTTAAAAAATGTAGTAAATCAGTATCAAAAAAATCAGTATAACAATTAATACATTCAAAATTGTCATTTACAAAACGTTTGAAATTCACTGAAAAAACCATAGGTTTCAGGCCTGATGTAGTTAGGAATTGGCATTTAAAAAACCTTTGAAATTCACTGAAAAAACCATAGGTTTCAGGGGCGTTATAGTTAGCTGGACAAATTTTGATTGAGTATATCAAAGGGTGCGAGAAGGTGCACTAATTTATCACATGGATGACGTCATCAGTGATGTCATCAGTGATGTCATTTCAGATGTCATCAGTGATGTCATCAGTGATGTCACTGACCATGTCATGAGTGATGTAATATGTGACGTCATCAGCAGTGCATTGCGGGGGCGCGAGTTATAGTTAGCTGAACTAACTATAACGGGGGAATTTCAAGGGTTTTGTATGAGGGAAATGTCCAGCTAACTATAACGCCCCTGAAACCTACGGTTTTTTCAGTGAATATATATATGTATATATGAACCGGGTGCTGTACCAATGTTTCCTGATCATTTGATTCATGTTGATATCAATGTGTAATTTCCTTTTTATTCTAATATGTCAATGATTAGACCTGTAAAGCCTAAGACACTGGAGGCGGTACCCTAATGCATGTAAGAGACAAAATCTACTGTATACACTGCTATCGTAATGATGTTATATGCACAATGTGTAAAATTGTACTTTTTGACTGACCACGTAAAATAAAATAATAATAAAAAAATAATAATGTCATTTTGTTTGCTTGCAGTTTCTCTGCTCACTAAGGTACCTGTGAATCCCTTCTAGGTGTCTTAGATTTGTTTTCTGTTGCAATCCTTTTTGCATGATTTTTAACCATGTTGTTTTATTGTTATTTGTTCATTTGGCACAGCCTCTGCAACTTCACTCCTGTATTGTACCAGGTCGTTGTAATGGATAAGGGAGGGGAATGTGTTGTAATGTACTTAATGTACCTAGGCAGTCTCAGCTAGGCTGTGACTGCAGTCCATTATGATGTACTTGCATTCTACGATGACGTAATAGAGTTGCTCGAGTTTCGGCAGTGGGAGATCACTGCTGTGCCTGGCAAGAGGGCTGTGGCTTTTAACCTGTCGTGTTAATAAATACTTTCTACTGGAACAAGGCTCCCGCGAATAGATTTAACCAAGACAGTTTCCCTCAATGTTAATTGGTCATATATTTCCATTGCTGCTTTGTTCAACAGATTTCGTTAGCAGCTGCTTTTCTCTTCTCTAATGCATAGCAAACAATGCAATGAAAAAAGAAAACGTTTGTTTCTGTCTTGTTTTACATCTCTTGATTTCTTTCACTGTCATGCTGGCTGACAGGTAACAAGATTACTTCAATAAATTGTACTATTTTCCTTTGCATGCCTTGTTATGATCAATTTGAAAATTATTCCTTCCTGCCAGAATGTTTAAAGAGGAAGCCTGACGTTCAACTGATGGGTTCAAAGTTCACTGAGATGTTCAAAGAACACATTTGCAGTGCAGCAATTCTTTTCAACAAGAACACAAATCATTCCTTTGCTGTGATGAGTACTTAGCCCTTTTGAATGCCTGTTTTTCTTGGTCCTAAAAAGAAATCCACTGAAAATACCAGGAACAGGAAAACAACAATGAAATGGGTTTTAGTGTTTTCTTTAATCCAATATTGAAGTGTTTTTGGATGAAGTCAAAGCCTAGCATTGAGTGCACCAAACACAAAGAAGTGCTGTATTAAACAAGCATTTACAATGCAATAGGTCTCGCATTTACGAGCGTTTGAGCTATTGGCATTGTAAATGACAATGCCTTTTATTTATGTGTTGTTGTTTTTCAAAGCAGACCCCTTACTTTGCAAATGCTTGTTGAACATAGTAACAAAGTGCAACCCCACCACCTCAAATCACAATAGCAAATGGAAAATGAACAGCTTTAAAAATTTTAAAAAGCTGTTGTCAGCCAGGCACATATGGCAGAGTATATCTTACATTTCACTGCAAGCATCGGGAAGAGCCAGATCATAGCAAACCACCGCTTACTTTGTTAAAAGGTGGCCCATGCTGACAGACTATAAAAACAGTGACCTCCTACCTACCTGTGCACAATGCATGACTGACTTCAAGCAGGCACACAATGGCATTCAGGGAGAGGGCGGTGACGTAACACACTGGAACAGCTTTCAAACTGAATTTTAAATGCTTTGCAAACTTTCTCCGTCTTTTTCTTCAACGTAGACTTGATTGCTTGAGAAAACCAGAAAAAGTACTTTACAGAAACTAGTGGAGAGTTTACTCTCAATATATTTAATGCTCAAAATAATATAATAGAAAATATCACGATAATTTGAAACACATATCACATTAATTTGAGTAGGCGCAAGGTCTAAAGTCAGGTCAAAACAGAATTGTCGAACTTTTCCCCCCTCTCCCTCAATTTTAATATCCTCTCACTGCATGGCGGAATGCACTCGTTTGGCATCTGCCAACATTCTAGGTTACTAACTACATATCAGATTGCAGTAATGCAAAGATTGCTTTCAATATCACTTCTGTCTAAAGATCATGAACGCAATCTCGATAATGCAAACGTATTTTTTACAGCAACATTGTGTCCTTACAATGGTCATTCAAAGAAAACTGGTGCAAATCTCAATTCCTTTAGCTCACAATCCATCCAAATAGTACTGTCCGTAGTCTACTCATCCAGCACAGGGCTGCCCCCACTGTGACATCTCTTCTCTAGGATCGTCCCATGGTTTGAGGAAAGGTTTGGAGGGAAATATGACAAGTTACTCCATTACTGTGGTGCCGTGACTTGCACAGTTTAAGTTCACCTCTTCAGAGAGCTAAACAGGGAACTGTTCTTTAAAGAGATGCTGTAACTGTAAATTAAATTAAAGGGTACCTTCTGTATGGGCGTGTATTAAGTGTGTATTGTCCCACATCCAGCCATGCATCTCCACGACTTTCTCCTTGTGTACTCGCACTCTTACTCCAAGTATGTTTCCAGCGTGGAGCACTTGCTAATGAGGATGGACTATTGACATCTGAGTCACCTTAATAGTAAATTTTAAAGACTTTCGCTGGTTCGCTGATCTCCCACCCGCCTTCCCAACCGGTTGGGGGAGATGTCCCAGCATAAACAACTGAATGTAGCAGACTGCTTATGCATAACCAGGAAACAAACAAACAAGCATTTCTAGCACACGAACACCGGGAGAAAGGACGTGAGAACAAAGCAAATGAGCAGCCTGACATGATTTATGGGCCAATGAGGGAGCTAAGCTATGCGCTGCATGTGGATGTTGTGAGGGCTTGCAGGGAGGGGCATCAGAAGAGAGACTCTGTATGCCAGGCTCTGCAAGTTTGGTGCTCAGCCACGGGAAACAAAAGAGAGGAAGGGATTAAGGGTGGATGCCTGGTGGGAGTGTGACTGAGGAAGACGGAGATAAACCCCCATAAAAAAAAATGCAATGTTTTCCAGCGCTCTACAAGGTGGCTCCGTCCATCTTTTGTTTTATTGCAAACAGTAATTGTAGTTGCTTTCATAGCTCTGGAGTCTTGCTGATCTGGTCACTGAGTTGTTGGGTGTGGGGCGCCGTCTTGTGTGTAGGTGGGCTGGACTTCTTGCTGATTTCAACGGATTGGAGACAGTGGTGCCTGACTCACGTTTTGTTTCACTATAGTGCTCCGGCTGCATTCTCTGTTGCAAAAAACTTCTTTTAAGGAGTTTGGCGAACACAACACACTTTCCTGTGGACTGCGTTCTTTAACAGAATTAAATCTTTGAACGGAAATCTTCTGGGAAAGTTTTTCACATGAAAGACGGTCGTGTGATGTAGACGGCAGGGGGAAATCTTCTGGGAAAGCTTTTCACATGAAAGACGGTCGTGTGATGTACACGGCAGGGGGAAATATTCTGGAAAAGTTTTTCAGATGAAAGACCGGTGCGCGACGTGTGATGTAGTCGGCAGGGGTGCATACAGATCTGAAGTGCTGACCGAGTCCATGATTTTAAATAAATCGCGGCCCTCGCGCTTTAAACATTTTATGCTAAAGCGCTGTTGCAACAATTGTAACAAACTTAAATAAACAGAAAACAATTGGCTGCAAGGTGTTTTTTTCTATTTGTTTACTTTTGTTACAATCGCGACACCAGTGCTTTAGCTTAAAATATTTAAAGCTAAAGCGCAGATGCCAGCATTATAACTAAAGTAAATAAATAGCAAAAACAAAAGGCATACGATCGCAACAAACAAAACGAAAGCGCAGCCGTCATCAGAGTCCATGATTGTAAATAAATCGCGGCCCTCGCACTTTAAACATTTAAGTGGGGGCATGGCGCAAGCAGCAACAGGTGGAAAAGCACACGTGGGTACAAAGCTGCAATAAAAGTAGTCCCTAAATGGAATAATAACATCCCAGCAGCGTAACTACACTATAGTTGGTCGGTGCTGCTTCCTGCAAAATGGGAGAAAAATGGAAGTGACGTTTTGCATCGTGAGCCAACCATAAGCAAGATAAGAAAGAGCAATGCAATGTTAAAGAAATGGCGAGCAGCAGGACATGTTAGCCGCCAATAGGCAGAGTTTCATCCAACATACAGATTACTTGATGCGTCGGAGAGGCAGCGCATGCGCTGCCTATGCGAGACCTAAAAAGAGAACAGGTGAACAGAGAACACAGATTTTACAATAGAAATCATAAAAAAACGAAATTGACCTACAAATCCATAAGTAAACTGGATGTCAATAAAAAGAGCCCAAAAACAGATGACACACAATGTACTAATGCACAATAAAATGCACTGTACCTGCTTACATAAACCTGTGTCACAATAAAACGAGTGCAGTAGGCAACAGACGCAAATGACTCAATTCACAAATGTTTTTGCTCATCAAGGACCAACTTAGATGCCCAAAAAAGAACAAATAGACCCTGAAATATAAAAATTAATATTTAATGACATTTAACCCCACAGATGGAACTTAGTGAAGTTTTCATTTCGCTCCCCAGTTTATTCCATGTACACTCAACTTGATATATTTTTGTGAGAATCGGTAAACTACAATGAGCCAATAAAGTGTACTGAGGAGTGGTGTCAGACCATAACCTGCTCCTTTTGTCATTGGTATGGACCCTCAAGATCCCTAATTGCAGGCAGTTGGTGCCAGTGCTCTGAGATACACCCTTCTGTACACAATTTGGGGAACATAAAGTTAAACACTTCATGAAAACGTGTGCTCCACTGAGGAACCGGGTGACTGAATGGGACACTTTTAAAGGTGTGTTCCAGGACACTGTAAATAGACCTTATATGGGGTAAAAAATAATGTTATGGGAAAGATACCTTGCTCTTGGAACTTAAATGCAAGAATGTGAGACAGAAGCTGCCACAGAGTCTAATCTCCTTCCGAGTTTGGGGGACGTGGGGAGACAATATGATGCACACCCGGCTCAACTATGACAGGCAGATTACCATGAAAATGTTGTAAACCAACATGATGAGGGTGACAGGACTGCATGGCTTTTGGCCTGGCTAATGTGGTCAGATAAAGAAATCCAATATGTGTGGTCCATGATCATTCTGACATGCTTTGACACACACATATATATATATATATATATATATATTGCACTTGCCGCCAATACTCCGGATTGTTCCAAGGAAAACACGGACCACAGTTTCAAATTTCTTTAGGTGTTTATTTGGATGTCGCCATATCGCGTTCCAACACACAAGGAGCCTTGATCACACACATATATATATATATATATATATATATATATATATATATATATATATATATATATATATATATGTATAGATTTATACATACATAGATATCCTACTGGCAGCCGCCAGTAGGTAGTTATAGTTAGGACCTCGTTTGTATTCAAAAAGCGTTTTTTGTTTTCCCAATAACTTTGACGTAGTTTGATGAATCTTCACGAAAGTTTCCCAACTAGTGAGGTGCGCCGGTCAGTTCCTGTCTTAAAGGTTTCGGGGTGATTCGTTAAGCGGGGGCTGAGAAAAAAGGGGGGGTCTCAAAACGAGTTTTCCACATGTAATTTTCCATGCAGCTCTGTGGCGCTTACTGGAGGTACCTGGTGGGCTAGTTGGCCCCCGCGAACCCTCAGGATTCAAGGGGATTTAATAGGGACGTTATAGTTAGAAATTAGCATTTAAAAAACCTTTGAAATTCGCTGAAAAACCCACAGGTTTCAGGGAAAATATAGTTAGAAATTAGCATTTAAAAAACCTTTGAAATTCACTGAAAAAAACATAGGTTTCAGGGATGTTATAGTTAGTTGTAGTTAGTTGGACATTTCACTCGTACAAAACCAGAGAAATTCCGCCGTTATAGTTAGTTCAGCTAACTATAACTCACACCCCCGCAATGCACTGCTGATGACGTCACATATTACATCATTCATGACATGGTCAGTGACATCACTGATGACATCTCAAATGACATCACTGATGACATCATCCAGTGACTGTGTGTTTCTATAAAGATCAAATATGTTTTATATATATGCCAAGGTGTATTGAAGTATGAGTGGGTGTATAAGTGTCTGAATGAAATCAATCTGCAATTTACTGCAAAAATTAGTTCAGAGAGGGTCACATTCTTGGATGTAGAGGTCTACATCCACAGTAGTAAAATAGAGACCAAAGTACACAGGAAACCTACAGCTGTAAACTCTGTTCTGCACGCCACTAGTTCACACCTGAAACATCTTATCCAGAGTATTCCCTACGGGGAGATGATTTGGCTCAAAAAAATTTGCAGCACTGAAAAAGAACTACAGGCAGCTCAACAGAACAGTCGAGCCAGATTCATAGAAAGAGGTTACACCAAAACATGTATTAATGTTGCTATACTCAAAAGCCAGGCAGTAAATAGAGATACCCTATTGAAACTAGGAGAACCACAAGCCAATACAGCCATAATACCCGATGCCCTAAGTCAATCTAAAAAACAGCAAAAGAGGAATTCAGGATGATAGTGGGGTATAGCAAACAAAACAAGGCTATTAACCGCATCATCTGAAAAAATTGGCATCTAGTGAGGAATGATCCAAAACTAGGTCACCTGCTACCAGTGAAGCTCTCCATTACAAACAGGAGAGCACCAAACATGAAGGATAAGCTGGTTCAAAACAATCCAGTAGACAGACAAAAGGGCAACTGGCTAACACAAAGGAAAGGATTCTACAAATGTAAATCCTGTAAGGCCTGCCAACATGGCATCAATACTACATCATATAGAACATCCTTCAGCAAGCAAGAACCGTATATTGCGAAGGGTCTGACATGTAAGACGGAATTTGTTGTATATGTCCTTGAGTGCCCCTGTGGACTTCAGTACGTGGGAAGTACCAGGCTGCAGGGGCACAAGAGGATTTTACAACACATCAGAGCAATAGTTAATCATGATCCTGTGTACCCAGTAGCACGTCACTTCGAGGAACGTCATCAGTCAGATCCCAAAAATTTGAGATACTACTTGATAGACAATGTACCATTTAACAGAAGAGGAAGTGACAGGGAGAGAACCTTACGTAAGCTAGAAACGCGCTGACTCCAAAAGTCAAAAGGGTCTGAACACAACTGAAGATTTGTATACATGTCTTTAAAAATTATTGTAATCTTTGAGAGGGAGCCCACACACAAACTAACATTGAGCTATTTTTCTAAGTTCAATACATGCCGTAAGAAAGCCTATCGGATAACAAGAGTCATAAGAGGGTAAAGGATTTCATCCTAGCCCTTGTTTTTTAATCACTGTTTTTTTTCTAGATGCAACCAAATTGCAAATACTTTTTTACACTTAAGAGAGGTAGGCACCAGCACTTTAATTACTATTTGCACTTATTTCAATATGCCAGTCAATTTTGTTTACATAGAGACCAGTTACCATCGATTTCTAACCATAATATACACTGCAAGGTATTTAAGACCGCACGAGTACTGATTTTGAAGCACATTTTGCACAGGAGATAAATACATATAGATATTTTTTAACATACTATTTGATTTTATAAGATACATTTTGAGAATAGAGTTTTATCGTAAAAGCTTCATTTATTTATTTATTTATAAATTTGTATGTTTCTATTTATTATCCTGATAGATATAGGTCAAGATGTTAGTGGAAAGGGTATTTAAACCTGTATTGTATGACTTCCAACTACCTCTAATGACTTTTTCTAATCTAGTACTGTATCAGAATTGCGGACTTTGCACATCTCATGTTCTGGCATTCTTTCCACAACAGTAGTACTGCTTGGGTTATACACTGATATGTTTACAATGATATATGAATTGTAATGTATATCAAGCAGATTCAAATCTCATGATCATGTTATGTAAAAAATCATTACGTAGACTGGTTTTAACATATATTGCACTGTCACTTAAAATTCAGGGAGAAAAAGAAAGAAAAAAATGGTATAAATATGATCAGCTGACTTCAAAGCGCGTCATGTGATCAAGGCTCTCCGGACCCGAAACGCGTAATGGCCATCATACTGAGGGGTGAAAAAACAGATCCTTGTGCACCTTATCTGTGGTCCGTGCTCCATTCTTCCTGACTGAAGGGCCAGTGTCAGTGGCAAGTGGAGTGCTCGAGATATATATATATATGGGTTTTTGCAGAGTATTATATAGCGCAAACTTGACCCGTAGGTATCAGAACGCTTTACATGAGCATCAGTTACGTTACAGATGGACACATTCATTTTTGTTGGGCAAGGGGAGATTCAGTGATTTGCCCAGAATCACAGAATGTTGAGCGTCCCTGCCGAGACTCAAACCCGGTTCCCCAGCTTCGAGGTCGACCGCTGTAACCATAAGGCCACATCCCCTCCCCCCAAGCTGTTGGACCCTGCCCAAGGTTCACCCCCAAACTGTTTTCTGAACCTGTTTTTGTTGTCTTTTGAGACTCTCTGCACTTAACCACTGCTAACCAGTGCTAAAGTGCTTGTGCTCTCTTTTTTAAACATGGTAAAATTGACTTGCACACAATTGGCACAATTAATTTACTTGTAAGTTCATAGGAAAGTGGTGCTACAGCAGGCTTCTTCAACACATAGCTAGTAAGCTACCTAAGCCTTCCTTGCTGTTGCAAATAACTAATTGCTGTAATTGTGACCCGTAGATTATGCCTGTTTGCGAGCCGGTACATCACCCGACTGCGGTGTGTTGTTTATCATGGTACAATTAGCTCTCTGATTAAATATCACCCCGGACACTTCCGTCCTTAGAACCCCAGACTCAGCCCTCACTTTGTGATGATCTGTGCTTGACATTGATAATCATTTACATGGTGAGTCCCTATATTTTCCATGCCACCCTACTGAGCAAATTCACTTTGTCTGGATAGGATTAGAAAATGGCCATTCCTCCTTTCAAAACGAATTAACCCTGAGTTGCCTGAACCAATGAAAGACATGGTGAATAAGAAGACTTTTGTCGTAGCCAACCCAGCGCTTGATACAGGAGCTCAAGTGCCCCTAGGTGAGCAGCCTTGAATATACTTTTTAAGTAGCCCTCACACACTTCTTAATTTTTATTAATTTTTACTAATTCCAATTAATACCTTGCAGTCCCCAGGAATTCCCAGCCCTGAAGAGACCCCCATATCTTTAGTTGGGTCAAAACATTGTCGACAACTGTTAAGGATAGTCTGATAAGGACTAGAAAATAATCTGGTCTTTAACCCCTTGGGTGCTCACGACGAGCTGGACTCGTCATGGCACACAGTGGTCGTGTGCTCATGACGAGTCCAGCTCGTCATGACACCCAGCACCGGAAATCCCTCTGGTGCGGGCACCAGAGGAATTCCCTTTCATCCCCTAAAGCCTCGGAAGCTGGGGAAGAGCTTCCCCAGCTCCCGAGGCCCCCCCTGTGTTTCCCTGAAATGACGATCGGCATGCACGTCGCGCTGATGTCATTTCAGTGAAACCGAAACTGAAATGAGCCAAGAGGCTCATTTCAGTTTCAGTTTCTACGTGCTCAGGGGTCTATCTCAGCCCCCTGAGCACGTAGAAACTCAGGAGAGGTATCGTTGGAAAGGGGAGAATCCTAGTGGATCCCTGCTTGGGGATCGCCCCAGGAGGGCGATCCCCAAGCAGGGATCCACCCACTAGGCACCAGGGAGGGGGGAGCGGCCCCTTGGGCAAGGGCCTTTGCTCCCCCCATAAAAATGTTGGCATCATTAGTCTTTCTGCCCCCCTTGGAGGGTAGCTGGGGGTAGTATCCCCCAATCTGCCCCCCGGGGGGCAGAAAGCCCACTAGACACCAGGGATTTTTTTTTGCACCATTTTTTTTAGGGTGGGGGCTACCCGAAACCGGCATGCCAATGCCCCACCCCACCACCATTACAGCCTTTCTGCCCCCCCAGGGGGCAGTAGCCCCCAATCTGGCCCCCCGGGGGGCAAAAAGCCCACTTGACGACATGGATTTTTTCACGCAATTTTTGTTTGGGGGGGCTGCCCGAAACGGGCACGCCAATGCCCCACCCCCTCCTCCGCAAAAATACAGCCAATCTGCCCCCCCGGGAGGGCATAAAGCCCACTAGACGCCAGGGATTGTTTTGAACAAATTTTTATTAGGGTGAGGGCATTGGCATGCCCGTTTTTGGCAACCCCCATCCTAAGTAAACTTTGCTCATAAAAATCCCTGGTGTCTAGTAGGATTTCTGCCCCCCCTGGGGGGCAGATGGGGGCATTAGCCCCAGTCCGCACCCCCAAGATGGGGCAAAAACCCATTAGATGCCAGGGTTTTTTCTGGGGCAAATTTGAATTAGAGTGGGGCTGCCCAAAACGTGCATGCCCATGCTCCCACACCCTCCCCACAAAAATTACAGCCTTCCTACCCCTCCTGGGGAGCAGATGGGGCAGTAGCCCCCAATCTGCCCCCCGGGGGGGCTAAAAGCCCACTATACGCCAAATTTACGCTGGCTATTTTATGTGCGGGGGTGGGCGCTGCCCAGAATGGGCATACCAATGCCCGCAAACAAATAGCCACAGTGTTTCTGCCCCCCTTGGGGGCATATCAGGGCAACCCCACCCCCGATATCACCCCCAGGGCGGCAGAAAGCAGACTAGGCACGGATTTGTTTTTAGCAATATGCCTGCCTGTCAATTTTGGGCCCTAGCGCAGCCGGCACATAGGGAAACCTAGCAAACCTGTATATTTTTATAAACTAGACACCCAGGGGAATCCAGGATGGGGTAACTTGACTGGCTCTCACCAGGTTCTGTTACCGAGAGTCCCTTGCAAACCTAAACATTTGTAAAAAAAAACAAATTTTCCTCACATTTCTGTGGTGGAAAGTTTTGGAATCCACAAAATTCCACCCACCCACGTTCTCCAAAGTCTTGCAAGAAAAATGGTACCTCCCTTGCCTGGGTAGGCCTAGTGCCCGCAACAGGAAACGGCCCAAAACGCAACGTGGACACAGCACATTTTCACAGTGAATACTGACCCTTTTTTGCAGTGCCTAACTGTAGATTTTGAATTCTAGCTCTACCGGCACCTAGGGAAACCTAGCAAACCTATACATTTTTGAAAACTAGACACCCAGGGGAATCCAGTATGGGGTGACTTGACTGGCTCTCACCAGGTTCTGTTACCCAGAATCCCTTGCAAACCTAAAAATGTATCAATAAAAACACATTTTCCTCACATTTCTGTCGTGGAAAGTTTTGGAATCCACAAAATTCCACCCACCCCACGTTTCCCAAAGCCTTCCGATAAAAATAGTGCCTCACTCGTGTGGGAGGCCCAAGTACCCGCGACAGGCAGGGGCCCAAAACGTATTGAGGCGACATCAAAATTGCCATTCACCAAACAACCTGGTTTTGCAAGGGGGGGTCACCTGGGTTTTTGGCCCTGTGCTCGGCGGCCATCTAGGGAAACCTACCAAACCCACAAATTTCTGAAAACTAGACACCCAGGGGAATCCAGGGAGGTATGGCTTGCGTGGATCCCCCAACGTTTCCTTACCCAGAATCCCCTGCAAACCTCAAGTTTAGCTGTAAAAATCACTCTTTTCACAAATTGTTGTGTGGGAAAGTTGTAGCATCATTGGGCTGACACAAATTTCCTACCACCCAGCATTCCCCCTTGGTCTCCCAATAAAAATGGTGCCTCACTCGTGTGGGAGGCCCAAGTACCCGCGACAGGCAGGGGCCCAAAAAGGATTGAGGCAAAATCAAAATGGCCTATCACCAAACATCCTGGTTTGCAAGGGGGGTCACCTGGGTTTTTGGCCCCGTGCTCGGCGGTCATTGAGGAAAACCTACCAAACCCACACATTCCTGAAAACTAGATACCCGGGGGATTCCAGGGAGGTATGGCTTGCGTGGATCCCCCAACGTTTCCTTACCCAGAATCCCCTGCATACCTCAATTTTAAATGAAAAAATTACTTTTTTCACAAATTTATGTGTGGGAAAGTTGTGGCATCACCGGGATGACACAAATTTCCTACCACCCAGCATTCCCCCGGGTCTCCCAATAAAAATGGTGCCTCACTCGTGTGGGAGGCCCAAGTACCCACGACAGGCAGGGGCCCAAAACGTATTGACACGACATCAAAATTGCCTATCACCAAACAACCTGGTTTTGCAAGGGGAGTCACCTGGGTTTTTGGCCCCGTGCTCGGCGGCCATCTAGGGAAACCTACCAAACCTACACATTTCTGAAAACTAGACACCCAGGGGATTCCAGGGATGTATGGCTTGTGTGGATCCCCCAACGTTTCCTTACCCAGAATCCCCTGCAAACCTCAATTTCAGTTGAAAAAATCATTTTTTTCACACATTTTTGTGTGGAAGAGTTGTGGCATCACCAGGCTGACACAAATTTCCTACCACCCAGTGTTCTAAAATGGTGCCTCATTTGTGTGGGAGGCCCAAGTACCCACGACAGGCAGGGGCCCAAAACGTATTGAGGTGACATCAAAATTGCCTATCACCAAACAACCTGGTTTTGCAAGGGAGGTCACGTGGGTTTTTGGCCCCGTGTTCGGCGGCCATCTAGGGAAACCTAGCAAACCCACACTTTTCTGAAAACTAGACACCTGGAGGATTCCAGGGAGGTATGGCTTGTGTGGATCCCCCAACGTTTCCTTACCCAGAATCCCCTGCAAACCTCAATTTTAGTTGAAAAAATGACTTTTTTCACACATTTTTGTGTGGGAAAGTTGTGGCATCAGTGGGCTGACTCAAATTTCCTACCACCCAGCGTTCCCCCGGGTCTCCCAAAAAAAATGGTGCCTCACTCGTGTGGGAGGCCCAAGTACCTGCGACAGGCAGGGGCCCAAAACGTATTGAGGCGACATCAAAATTGCCTATCACCAAACAACCTGGTTTTGCAAGGGGGGTCACCTGGGCTTTTGGCACCGTGCTCGGCGGCCATCTAGGGAAACCTACCAAACCCACACTTTTCTGAAAACTAGACACCTGGAGGATTCCAGGGAGGTATGACTTGCATGGATCCCCCAAAGTTTCCTTACCCAGAATCCCCTGCAAACCTCAATTTTAGCTGAAAAAATCACTTTTTTCACACATTTCTCTGGAAGACTTTGTGGAACGCAGGGTGGGTGGAATTTTTTGGATCCACGCAGATTCCAGAACTTTCCACCACAGAAATGTGGGGAAAATGTGTTTTTTTGACAATTGTTAAGGTTTGCAAGGGATTCTGGGTAACAGGACCTAGTGGGAGGCAGTCAAATCACCCCATTCTGGATTCCCCTGGGTGTCTAGTTTTCAAAAATGTATAGGTTTGCCAAGTTTCCCTAGGTGCCGGCAGAGCTAGAGTTCAAAAACTACAGCTAGGCACTTTGCAAAAAAAGGGTAATTTTTCATTGTGAAAATGTGGTGTGTTCACGTTGGGTTTTGAGCCATTTCCTGTCGTGGGCACTATGCCTACCCACACAAGTGAGGTACCATTTTCATCGGGAGACTTAGGGTAAATCAGATTTGTAAAGCAACTGTTATTACCTATTGACTTTTGATGCATTTCTGCCTTCCAAATGAAAGACATTGTGTAAAAAAGAAGTCATTTTGAAAAATGACCGATAATTCTCAAGTTAGTATGAGTATTCCCAATTTCGAAAATGTGCAAATATCTACTGTTTCTAAACTCTATAATTTGTTCCCATTTTAGAAATACATAGGTGTCTTTCATACCGTTTTTTCCATGTATACATTGTCCCACAATAATTGCTCTATTCCCGGTACATAATAAAAAGCCATTGCAAATTGCTGCTCAGTTTGTGACTCTGGGTTCGTCGGGTTCTTGGTGAGCCTAGAAATCCTATATATCCCCACAACCAGAAAGGTCCAGCGGATGTAACGGTATATTGCTTTCAAACAGCTGTCATAATTAGAAGAAGTTTCAGGTGAAAACATTGACACAAAAGGCTGTTTGTTTCAACAAATTTTCAACGATCTACACAAATGACCCCTTGCTGAAGTCAGAATTTTGTCTGCTTTTCTAAAATCTATAGCTTTCCAGGATCCATTATTGCTTTCATACCCATTTCTACCATTAACTGGAAGGAGGTTGAAAGCACAAAAAATAGCAGAATTAGGCTATGTCCCAGAAAAATGCCAAAACTGTGTAAACAATGTTGGTTTTTTGACAAAAGTCTGTCATTCCCTAAAAGCTGGGAAAATGGTGATTTCAGCCCCACAAACACTTTTTTGATACCATTTGCAGGGGAAAACCCAGCCTCTTTCATTTGCAGCCCTTTTTTCCCATTTTCCCCCAAAAAACCAAAAATCCCCATGATGTTGGAAGAAAAGGACGCACATTTGGCGTGGATACCTTATGTGGTCAAAAAGTTACAGGTGCCTAAGCACTCACTACCCCAAATAGCCAAAAAAAGGCTTTGCACGGGGGGGGGGGGGGGAAAGGCCTTGCAGTGAAGGGGCTAATGTGGAATATTCAAATTAGAATTGTCAAGACATCCTTTATTTCCAATAGCTCTTTTTTTTTTTTTTTTTAAATGAACACAGTCACTTTATGTTTTTGGTTATGGTCCCTTCACTGGGGTCACAATTGTCACTGATTTTCCACTACTACTAAATGCATTGTATCTATATTTCGATAAGTGTGTGTTTTTGATAATCTTTCTGTGATGATGAATAAATAGATTACTCATTTTGGCTGAAGTGAGTAGAAGTTATTATACTCTACGGGCTACCTTCTTTATAATGTCAAATATACTGCAATTAATTAATTAATTTAGGTTTATAGACTGTGTCAGTTTCCAGACACACTCTAAACTTTTGGTTCATGATTATTTCTTTGCAATAGATCAAAACTTTCAGAAATTAAAAATATTGTGCTTGAAAATGAGTTCCTTGTGAACAATTGTTGCTAGCTACACAACTTTAGGAAAGCTGTAATTTTCCTGTCCTAACCGTTTTCTGCCTGCAGCATGTTTCCTAGGTCAAACGACTAGGTGTAGTTGGCAGTTGGCCTTAGTTTATTCCTCCCAGGCAGCATCGCAGTAGAGGGTCCTGGGTGTTGGCAGGGTGGGTCATCTCTAGCAGGATTTTGGGGCGGAGCTGTCACCTACCACACTTGCACTTCAAAAGCACTGACCCAGCTCACAAACAAAAGACGTTACCCTAGCCTATTGTTATCCCATACAATCTGGGACCAGTGCAGGGGTGCAGGCAGGACCTTCACTTCCATAAGGGGAAAAATAGAGAAGCTTCTCCCACTACAAAGGGGGAACAAGGTATAAAAATAGGATCATCAGACCCACTTTTCAGAACACGTCTGGGCCTGTGGATACTACAGAAGAAGGACACCATGTTGCCGTGCTGTTTGAGGCCTGCTCGGCTTGCTCAGAAAAAAGACTGGTCCTGCACCTTTCATTCCAGGCTGTTGTGACTACAAGGGTCAGCTGACTGATCTCTTGTTCTGAACTACAGGAACATTGCAAGCTCCAGAGGCCTCTCGAACACCTCCCAGCTGACCTGCTACAACTTCACCTGCCTGGACCTGAAACTGGGACTGCCTGAGCCTTCCTGGCCTCTGCTGGAGTGACGTTTTGAACCCAAAGAGGTGTCTCCCAGGTCTAGGACCCATGGTGGAGCTTCTCCTTGAAGAAAAGGAGAGATCCTAAAGTTTTGGGCTCTTTGCGACCGCAAACTGGCCCATTGATGCCAAGGTCTTGTCCCTTACATCGACCGCCAATGGCAAGCTCCGGTGAACCCAACTGTTTGCGCTGGAGTGACTGCCAGCAACAACCGGGCAATGCAAATATGCTACAGCATTCATAACCCATGGTAACTGCCAACGTGAAGTTCCAACAATGACCATCCACAATGCCCGACAAGATCTTTGCGCTACAGCGACAATGATCAGTGATGCGCCAACTGCTCTTCATTCTATGGCGATGGCCATGCAGGATGCTCTCTCTGTCCCTAGCAGCCTCCTCCACTGTGAAATGGACTCTTTGCACTGGACTGTAGAAGCTAACTTTTTAAGCAGGCCTAGCCTGGTCCTGGTATCCGCCCGTGCTGCATAGTGGTCAGCCTGAACTTGTGAATTTCACTCGGTCTGGCATGACCAGATTACTGCGTGTGGCCTGTTATGCTTTTAGGTGCCCTACTTACTTGAAATCTTTTAACTTGCATATTTCCGGTTCTACTGGTTTGAGTTATGTCATTTTGGTGTCAAATAATTTATTCAATTTCACTTCATTTTAAGGTTGAACCAGAGCAGCGCATACGCTGCTCTGCAAGCCATGCTATATTGGAGTATGTACTCGAAGCCCCGCCTACTCTTCGCCCATATTTGTTATTGGCTTGTATCATTGTCCTTCGTAAATGCTGGTTTCTGATTTGTTATTAGGCTTGTTAGTCCCTCCGTAGTACCGCCTTGTCTTTTTTTGTAACCTCTCACGAGGACTATCCCTCTTACTTCGGTTGTTACACGATACGTCTTCTTTAGTCTGTAAGCACTATTTTCTTAAATGAGTTTCTCTTACTGCAGGAGGGAGGAGGGTCTCTCATTCGCCGTTGTGACCACCAGCTTGTTTATTCAACTCGTAGCTAACAGGGAGCTCTTCAGGGGCCGTGGGAGACAGAAGGGGGAAACTCAGCGATGCCTTCAAGCATTTGGAATTCCATAGGTCTATGCAAAAGTTTAGGGTATTGGCATTGTAAATGACAATGCCCTTTATTTATGTTTTAAAAACCCAAAAATAAATAATAGCCATCGCCATTTACATTGTTAATAGCTCAAACTCGTGTTAATGCGAGACCTATTGCATTGCAGATGCTTGTTAAAAATTGGTATGGGATTTTACTTGTGGTGTGTTTATTACTGTTTTTGTGCTGCAAACATGTTTTACATATTGCCTCTAAGTTAAGCCTGAATGTAGAGGGTTAACTACAAGTTAATTTAGTTACTTATTATGGTTCACCCTGACAAGGATTGTGGCTGTTGCTTGTGTAGGGTTTCACCCCCTCAACCAAAAACCCATTTCTCACATAGGAGAACTGTCTCTACTGCGCCTCACAGCACATCCAACATTGTTCTAAGTAGCCCCATCACATTGGAGGAAATAATAGTGGTTGTTGAACAGTTACTGACAGGCAAACTGCCAGGGATGGATGGCCTGCCTGCAAAGCTTTAACACTGCTTACAATACCTGGTTGGTACCACAGATGCTGACCAGGTATAATGAAGCATATGTTAAAGAGGTCCTGCCTCAGTCAGTAAGAAAGACAGTGTTATTTTTACAAAAGCAGAGAAAGGACCCACTCATGCAAGATCATATTGAATATTGTCCCTTATCAACATGAATGGAAAAATCCTAAGCAACCTGCTGGCCACTTGAGTGCAGGACCTCTTGATGGATTTGGTGCAACTGGACCAATGTGGGTTTATTTCTGGATGGAATACCTCCCTAAATGTATGATGACTATTCCATATGATAAATCAGGTACCATAGGATAGTACCTTCCCAGTCATACTCTCTACTGACATTGTATTTAATGCTATTTTATGACCCTACCTGTTCTCCGTTCTCAAGAAAATGTGGATCTAACCCAATATCCTAAAATGAATCAAGCTTATATACCCCCAACTATTGGTTTATACACATAAAGGGCATGCAATATTACAACAATGGTCCATCCAGCACACCAGAAGACACCCCGGCCCATGCAGGTAAGAGCGGTGGGGCCGGGGTATTTCAACAGACGACGTTGAGGGAATATTAATTAATACTTTAATTTTCCCTCGAGGCCGTCTGTCAAACTCCCCCCCAACCTGGCTCCACCACTCTTACCTGGACGGGCCGCTCCTGCCAGAAGACCCTTGTTGTTTGCTTTGGCTATGGAACCCCTGGCCTTCATGTTCTGCATAAAATAAAGGGAATGCCATCATGTTACCTCACAGACATCATATCATGTATATGTACGACAGTGGCACCCTGTTGTACTTGCAGGCCCCTGAGAATACTTTGCCGGCGATCGTCTAGATGTTAGTACTTAAGGTCAATTGAAATACTTCCGGCCTATTTCCCCTAGCCACTCCCTAGACCTGATTGGCCTTTAGTCTCAAAACACATCTGTGATATGGGAAGCCTATAAGTTCCCATATCTGGGCGTCAAAAAATATAGGTACACGATATAAGCAATTAATGAAAACATTGGTCCGGTTCTGACAATTACAAGGCAGTTACCTATTCTCTTATTGTCTCCCATGGGACGTGTCACAATAGCAAAGATGCTATTCCTCCCACGCGTCCTTTATTATTTCATTAGCCTTCCGAAAATGTCACCCATGAAATTTTTGAATGAGATAAGCACTTTAGGTATGCAACTGATCTGGGTTAAAGATAGGAGGTGAGTAGCTCACTGTAAACCCATGAGACCTTCAGATAAGGGAAAATAAAGGGCTTCTAACTATGAGGCCTACTATTTAGCAGCTCAACATTGGCAGATGCGATGGCTGTCGGTGGGGTTGGACTGTAAACAGGCAAAATTTTGCTAGCACCCTGCAACACTATAAAATGCGGTCCTCAGCAATATCCTTCTTCCCGATGGATTCTCTTGAGTAGCTGCAGTTCGTCCATAGGAGCGTAGCAGTGTCGCACCCCCCACACACACTGCTGCAGAAAGAGTGAAGAATAAAATGGTAATACCTATTTTATTACTATTTATTTATTGTCTGATAAATGGAGTGTGGGGCAGGGCAAGTACATAATTGTTGCTGGTTAATAGCAATGAGGAGTGGCCACTTAAGTTTGAAGTGCGCATGTAGATTTGGCCCGCTACCTTACTATAGTCAGTGTGACATGCGCAATTTAAATCTCTGCAACCCAGCTGCCATTGGAAAACTGGGTTGGAGAGCAGGGACAGGCCTCCGGTGCCTTTCGGAGCGCTGAGGTAGTCTGCTCCAGCCAATCCAGATGATTCACTCATGCTGCTTAACATTGTAAACAGCATGAGAGCTGCATCTGGCTTGGATAAGGTAGCTGGCTGTGTGACGTCACCTCACACTCGGAGGAGTCTGGAGCCGGGGACTGGAGAGTATCGAAGATGTGCTGCAGGATAAGGTAAGTGAAACTTTTATTTTTTCTTTCTTGTAATTTCTTAATGTAACATCATTTTATAATGTATGCATGTTTGTTTTAATATATGTAGCACCCTACCCTTTTTTTATGTTGCCAACTACCACTGCTCCTGAGCTAAGTGAATGTTTAAACAGTGTTGCCAATGACTGTGGAAGCAGTTAAGGTCTTAGGAATTATATGTTCCTGAGATCCCACGCTAGCTTTCCCGGGATTTTAAAACACTGTCAAAGCAGCAAAATCACTGCGCTTAGACAGAGGCTGGAATATATATAAAATATTTCTTTATTGTAAAGCAATCACAGACATGGAGGTCTGCTGACCCCAGCAGACCACCATCCCTGTGATCTTAGCCATTCCTAATGGGTGCAAATTGCGACCTGCCTCATGAATATTGATGAGGCAGGTCCATTTGCGACCCATTTGGGAATCGCTAAATCTATCCCAGACACATTAGTATCTTTGATTTTGCGAGTCTCTGAATTTGCGAGTCGCAAAAACATTGCTCCCAAAATCAAATGATGGTACATCTGGCCAGTGGTTTCCCAGAAACTGAGACAGTACATAGTGACATATACAGTAGTAATAGAATCTTAATATGATCTCATTGTTAGAGATCTCCCATCACTTGTAAGCATTATGCTGGCTGTGTTTGCTGCCATTTCATGTTGTACAGTAAGCATAGGGGCCATTTCCTGTTTTGTAACATGTAAGATTGCACTCCATGATCTTTCTACATACTTTATGGACATTGATTCATGATGTGGCAGATGTTTGCTTTTTAGTTTAGTCACATATATATGTCCATTCCAGATATGTTTAGATCATTTTGACAGTGGCATTTAGGCTATTTCTAGGTACTTTCTATTTTGTTGGGTTTGATAACCAAATCATAGGTAAATACATTCATGTGTCTGCAATCACATAAATAGTGAATACAGATATCTGGGATTAGAGCCCTGGTCTCCTGGATCAAAAACCTGTATCTTTTGCCAGTTGAGCTCACAGTGTCCCAAATTACAACCATTCCAGTGAGGGATTACTCCTCAGTTTCTCCTTCTTGAATGGCTTTTTATTATATGGCTCAATAGCCAGTATAACTGCCAATTCATCACATAGCCACCAAATTAGAACCATTTAAGTGAGTAATTGTTCCTCAGTTTCCCCCTCTTATGTGTCTTATGTGAATCATTTCTTGAGTGGTCATTGTTCTGCAGATCAAGTGAGAAGTTGTGTAGCCAGCTGGTCTTTTCTAACTCTCAATATTTTCTTGCTGATATAAGGCACAAACTAGATCTTCTATTCAATGCTGTCAATTACTTGGAGAGCATGATGTTTACTCTAAATAAACTCCAGAATGTGCCCATTGCTTGTAGCCAATTAATGATCAACACACCCAACCAAACTTTAAAAAAATACTCTGTGGGTTCATGGTCTCTGGCTAGTGGTCATCCTTCCCAAGCAGCCGGAAGTTCTCTGCGGCTTGTCCTGCAGGGTAGGTGTCCATTTCATCTTCTGGTGGGGCGGAGATGGTTGCGATAATCCTGTTGCGGGTCCTCATCTGGATGATGGTGTGCAGGCTCCCACAGTGTCTTCACTTCTCTTGTGGAGGTTACAGATAAGGTTGCAGTTTTTGATGCTCCTGGTGATCCCCCTGGCATACAGGGTCACCACACCTCACAACCCAATCAAAACATGAAGTCCTCAGCGGCTGTCCCTCCTGACAAAATGGCCATGGCCTGCTACTGCACAAGACTACAGGCCTTACCCCACAGCACTCTTTTTTCATGGCAGCCCTTCCTGGCACACAATATTACCAACTCTGTACTACTGGAGGACTCTGGCCCAATCTGTGCAGCAGGGCACATGGCTCATTTCATGGCGGCCCTCCACTGGGAAACAGGGGTAACCAACCCAATTGGTTCAGCAGCCATTTTCTTACACCTGGCAGAGGTTATCCACTTAACAGGGATCCCACTGGACCTTGCTCCCTCCAACTCTTTCTTCTTCCTCACAGCACACACTGGTCTTGGCAAAAGCAAAGCACTGATTTTCCAGGGTTTGGGGTCTTATGTTGGGGGTCTGCTCCTTTTGAAATGTCCACTCCTCTGCTCTCTCTTCCTCTTGAAAAGATGCCGTTCACAGCAGGAGCATGCAGAGGATTTTTCCATCCCAATAATGTTTTATAAGAAGTGTTAAGTAACTGTTAATACTGCGTAAGGTGTACACAATTGCATAATAATTTTCCTCGACATTACAACAAATGGTGGTAAAATTACACAAAATTATTTGGAAATTATGCAAAAGGCACTTTCAGGTATCTTGATTGAAAACTGAAGGCAAAGTCATGTCATGCCTTCAAAAGTCACTGAAGGAGACTGGTTTCTAAAGAAAATGCTCTGCTGTACTCTCTCTAGCACAAAAACTTTCTGCTTGACCCAGTCCTCAACAGCGGAAAATTGTACGACATTTTTCACTGGATTCATTTTTGACATTTCAAATAACTTAAGTAACACAAAATTGTCTAAATTGCACACATTAACTGGGCATTACAGAATATTTTTCATAGTCTTAATACGATGTTATTTATTCTGAAGTTGGATTTCTGTTGATTCAATTGAATATTTGGTGCACATGTTGTTCGATCTACATAGCATATTCTACAAGGAGACTTTGGCCATGATTATTTATAGATGTTTAAAAGAACAATTGATGGACAGAATGCAGAACAATTTCATACATTTACCCCAGAACAGGGATCTGGGCATAAATCCATCGTTGTTTTGCTCACCATGCCATTCCAGTTTGGACCCAGCCATATTCAAATCAGTCGTGACCCTGCGCCCAATGGGAAAAGTCCAGCTTAAACTGCCAGGCCAGGTCCTCTCTGGACTGGAAACAAGCATCCTAGGACCGGTTTCGGGCTTTCAGCCCTCATCAGCCAGGATAGCTTGACTCCAGTGGCATGGAGAGCATGGGACCAATGTCTGGGCGTACCCGTTCCACTCGGGGTGACAAATGCAAAAAGAAAAATTGCTGGACAGATGCAGAACAATGTCATACATTCACCTCAGTACAGAGATCTGGGGCTAAATCCATCGTTGTTTTGCACACCCTGCCATTCCAGTTTGGACCCAGCCATATGCAAATCAGTCTTGACTCTGCGCCCAATGGGAACAATCCAGCCCGAACTGCCAGGCCAGGTCCTCCCTGGACTGGAAACAAGCATCCTAGGACCGGTTCAGGCTTTCAGCCCTCATCAGCCAGGATAGCTTGACTCCAGTGGCATAGAGAGCACGGGACCCACGTCTGGGCATACCCATCCCACTCGGGGTGACAAATGATTATTTTTAGGTCATGACATTTTGAATCCAGTGCAAACCCTGGTTTGCACAGGCATTAGAATCTGAGATTTGCAGTAATTATCCTGAATTTTCCCTTAGTAATTCTTAGCAGGTCATATCTGCTGCAAGGTATTGAGACAAAATGAGCAGTGAATATAGATATGTGGACTTTGGTGCAGAAATCACTAAATTCCACAACAAATTTTTCATTTTTTAAGAACTGTGTCAGTATGCATAATGTGTAGTAAATTCCTCACCCCCCATCCCTTACACTCAAAATAAGGATCCTAGTTCCATATATTACAAAGGAGGAATTCAATGTTAACTTAGTGTGTTGACTAATTTATTGATTTGAACAATATCGCCTTTTATAATATTATGGTAATGGTGGTATGCCAAACATGATAACGTACTCTTCTTCTAGCCTCTCCTATATGTGATTGTAGCTATTTCTTGGACTATTTGACTAGGTATATTATCCATCTGAGTAAGTTTAAATAAAATATAGATTATAAACTATATAAGAAAGCAAGACTTCATTGACATGTGAATTTGGATCCTGAAAGGTGTGTCATTCTAGAAGGTCGCAAAGAATCCCAGGAAACAGGTGTGGTAGAAGGAGTTTGTCACTCACGTTTTTAATTAGAGGGTACCAAACAAGCTACTTTAATCAGCATGAGTACTGAAAATCAGAATTTAGCTAGCACTGCCTTGACACTTTAGGATCTTCAAACTATTTACTTCTATTTTCAAACCACAAAGTGGAATGGCATCAAAGATGACAAGCCCCCATTGAGACTGGATCTGCTGAGAGGTATGCCAAACCCTAAAATAAACTTCCTGAGGCTTTCCTCTAAATAAATTTCATGACTTGAATCGCGCCCCCATAAGCACTTGCATACCCCCGATGTGTGTCATGCTCTTCTGCTTGTAGATTTGGAAATCAGGGGCATATTGTATGCAAAGGTTTGAAAGTTACAAGCAGCTGGACCCCTGACTACTTATTGCACCACATCATAGTTATAATATATCCACTCTAGGAAACACCAACATTACATACTCAAAACTTTGATTGTTATTTGCAAGGCATTACATTCCAGATTTCATTGACAAATGAGTACTTTGCCCATCAACTAACCATTAAATGACAGAAACATGGAGACAGATCCTTTGAAGTCAAGACCCAGTCTGTGGAATGCCTTGTGCAAAGCCTAACCACTATTTGTTCCGAAATTCCCTTGAGACTGACACCTTTATGCAAGCATCCACCTGGTTTCTACATTTGGCATCATCAAGAGCAGTAGTAGAGGAACAGTGAATAGGGTGCCTCACCTAACATTTGGTTGTACTCCATCTACTGTACATCTGTCACTGTGGGCTCATTATTTATTTATCCCGCAAACCATCATAATTCTCTTTTTTTGATTGTGCTTTAGTGACTGAAAAGTGAGATGTCTGGTCAGTTGAGAAATCTAAAATATATAAACATGTTATGAACTTATGATGGTTTCTCAAATTTTTAAGGTCTTCAGCTTGTTACAGGTCAGGCCTTTTATGGGGATGGGACATCATTATAACTATCACTTACCAATCATTTACTATCCCAATTTTTTCAAATTTCTCATTCCTGCGACATTTTGTATTTCGCTTCACTTAATTAGAATGAGCACCTTAGGGACTGACTCTCAGAATGTCTCATTTGCTGCAGATCATAAGGCGAATGTACTCTAATTATAAGTTTTCAGGATTTTCTCCAGAACACAGCCCAGGGATAGGCTTTCTAGACCCCCAGACGCTAAGAATATTGTCAATGTGCCATATTTTCACACTCTGGGGCATATTTACAAGCCCCTAACGCCTCCACAATGTCACCTCCAGTGTTGTTGTGGTGGCGATAGGGGCCTCACCTTATTTACAAGGCAGCTTTAAGCCACTGAATGTGGCTTAACGCTGCCTTGTAAATAAGGCACCCTTTCACGCTGTATTTAGAGTGAAAGGGAAGGGCAATGGGTGTTGCTGTTGGCGTTCCACCACAACACCCATTGATTTTGACGCCGCCCCATATTTACAAGGGCAGCCTAAAAATAAGGCAGCTACAAAATTAAGACCAGGGAAAACCTGGTCTAAAACAGGCAAAATGAGGAGAAATGTTTTATTTCATTGCCTATGATTGTTTATGTGCAAGAAGGTCCTCCTTCCTGCACATACACATTCATTTAAAAAAATGCAGTTTTGCAACTTCTATGTGGGCTGCATTAAGCAGCACACATAAAAGTTACAAAACGGCATTTAAAGATTGTTTATGTGCAAGGGTGCCTGCATTGGCACTAGGCAGCTGAACTCAGCCCAGCGCAGGGGGAAACGCAGTGGTGCGCCGCATTCTTGTGAATATGGACCATCCCAGCATTTTCAGAATGGAGAAGTGTGGCATTAGCAATGTCTGCTTAACGCCACACTTCTCCATTCTGCTGTAAATATGCCCCTCTCTTTTTGGTTTTTATAACACATCAGATCACTGTTAAAATTCTCAAAATATACAATTTTCAAAAATGTCCTTTGCCCTCTTTACAACCATTTATCATTCATATTCTGTGAACCTGTGCCCTTTGTTAAAACAACAATAAAGAAGAAGTGAAGTTATCAGCTTCCATGGGAACTTGTTCATCATTTTTAACAATTACCAGAACAGAGAATGTGATTCATACAAAGTAACATTAATATTTCTAAGCTGACTTGATGATCATATTATAATGGATAATGACATTAATAAACATACATTGTATGGTTCAATGATCACTTCTAACTAGCTAACATATATAATACAAAAAGGGGGAATACGTAGAAGGGAAATAAACATTAACACTATAACAGCTGTAATTTAAGTATATGTGGCTATGGAAGCTCCATCTGAGGTCCACAAAGAGATCTTTTTAGATCTGTGTTGGAGACAGCTTTAGCCGCATCGCCGAGTCTAATTTCATATACAAAAAATATTCAGAGCAGGGCTATCGGGCTGTCCAATTTTACCTTTGTTTACTGTGAAGTGTCATTCACACTTTGGATCTGCCAAGACAGATGACATTCATTTGCTTATGACTAATGTGGAATGGTCCTGCAATAACCCCTCCCCCACGCCTCCACATGATATTCATTTCCTTCTATAGAATCCTTTATTGTGAAAACTGTGTTGATTACTAGTAGTGTTTAATGTTGGTCATCAGCTGGTTGGGACGTCACGAATAGTTTCATAAGGTCGACTGTCTAAACTACACATGATTTACTCACACACCTTTCTCTAGCTATCTTTACTTCACCACCTTTTTCCCAACCCCTGTCACTAGCTGTCACTACTTCCCTTCAATAGCTGTTACAAGCTGTTTCAGACTACCCACCGATGTCAGTAGCTGTCTCCTGGTGCTCTTGGTCTGCTTAATGCAGTCGCAGATCCTTTCACTGCAAGTGTTAGCTGCCTTCACCAGTCTTTAGCTTGGGCTGTCTGGTGGTCTTTGCTCACAAAACACCACCCCTGCCTCACATTGACAGTAAAACACATACAGCGTCACTGCTGCACACACACCACTGCCACACACACAACGCTACTGCCACACACACAACACCACTGCCACAAACACACACCACTGACACACACACCACTGACACACACTCAATACCACAGTCACACACGCAACATCACTGTCGCAAATACAACACCACTGCCGCACACACAACTCCACTGTCACACACATAACACCACTGCCACACACACAACACCACTGCCACAAACACACACCACTGACACACACACACCACTGACACACACTCAATACCACAGTCACACACACAACATCACTGCCACAAATGCAACACCACTGCCGCACACACAACACCACTGTCGCCACATAACGCCACTGTCTCAGACACAACACCACTGACACAAACACACACCACTGACACACACAACACCACTGTCACACACAGAACACCACTGTCACAAACACAACACCTCTGCCACAAACTCAATATCACTGCCACACGCACACACCACTGTCACAAACACACACCACTGACTCACACACACCACCGACATACTCAATACCACTGTCACACCCGCAACACCACTGCCACAAATGGAACATCACTGTCACAAACACAACACCACTGCCACAAATGCACACATACATCACCACATGCATTTGCTGTAATAAAGAACAGATACAGCTAAAACATGCCAGACTTACTAGCTTTACCAAAGCATGTTTTGCACGAGGCTTCCAAGCCCTCAGCATTGCAATTTACTGGTCCACCACTGCAACTTGGAAGACAGGGGAAGAAACCAAGTAAGAAGAGTGCACTGACAAGCAGAATTACATTAAAAACGCGTGCATCACTGAGGAACTTGCTGTAAATGAATAGAAACTGTCTGCGTCTGCTTGGGTCGCCTCCACTGTGAGCAGATCCCCAAAAGACCATGATCGAACTGATGTTCAAACTCAATCCAGCTGTTTTCTCCCGGTCGAGGTAAAGGGAGCCCGCGGAAACCTATAAAAATGACACTAACTATATAACTTTTGTTCGCTGCCCCCTCTTCCTTGCAGCTGTAGAGAGATGGCTCTAGGCAAATCAATGAATCTTTCGAATCCTGTGTTCCGAAGGAAAAGAAATAACGAAAACAAAAAAAATCTGCTTGAGAACCACAACTTGTTTTTCTGATAACATGAAGGGCATATGGTGGCATTAATAACCAAATTTGCCAATATGGCGTTACGAACTGCATCACCGTATCCCTGTGTCTGTGCTTTTCCATCACTGTAAGGGATGCCGCGGCCATTTTAATGAACCTTGAAATTGTTTAGGGATGGTAATGAGTACCTGAACACTGATAGATCGCTGACGACATGCTGCTGTCTGAGGTTTGTTTAGCTTTGTATTTTGCTGGTTAAAGGAAACGGAAACATTGCATCATTTAGATTGGAACTGCAGGGGTGGCTGGTGACATTTGAAAGTGGTGAGGCATAAAATGATTGGCATACTGCACCGTCGCGAGCGAGTGTAGCGAGCGAGCCCGAACCACCATAAAGGGGTTTGGGGGGGTTCTTTCCCCGAGAAAATTTTGAAAAAAGAGAAGAAAAATGGTGCATTTTCAAGCAAATTTGAGATAGCAGGAAGGTTAATAAAGCAATTGTGAAAGTGCAGTTATTACATTAATAAAGAGACGTCATATAACATAGGTAGCTGCTTATTCAGTATAACCACAGAGCTTCAGAACAGACTTCGAGATTACACTGGGAAGGACTTTGCATTCTAGACAGTAGGCAGTAGTTTGCATTGACAACAAATTCAGCAAGGGTTGCAATAATGGTATGGGTATGGTATAAATAAACAAAAGGTACACATACATGAAAAGGTCACAAATGTCAACAGAAAACATGGCACTCCGACAGTGAACACTCCTGTCTGGGGCAGTGCGCAGCCAGACTCCCCTCCCTCACCTGAGTAGGAGGGGCTGTCTGCACCTCCCTCGTCTGCTTATTTCCTGCTACCGTCTGCCCCTATCTTGATCGTGCCCCTCCAGTGCAATCGCGGCATTGTGCGACTTTCTTGTCTTTTTTCACTATTTGTTCCAGGTTCCCATGGTGGCAGTTAATTACGCCTTTACTATTTTGCGCCCAGGAAGTGGGAAGGCACAGTGTCTGTCGGTTCTCGCATTGCAAGCTCTCAAAGCTGGGTCATCTTGTACCGCCGGTACTGATCCTGAGACGCCACAAAAAGGGGTTTGTGTGAAATAGGTACACGGCCGAGAGAGATGTGACCGCCTGTTCTGAATTATGGAGCTTAAAATATAAATATGGTTCTCTGGGACGACGGTGTTACCAAAGAGAGAAAGACGTGGCGTAACCATCAGAGCTGCCGCCCTTGGAGATAGAAAACTGGGTTTGAGTTGAGTCTCGGCGTCGGGTGGCTCAACATCCTGTGAATCACGACAATTCGTTTAATCAGTCTCTTTGCCTAGAAAAAAATAATGCGTCCCTGTGTGACGTAACTGTGTCCGTGTGTGACATAACTGGTGCTCATTTAACACGTGCCAATACCTTCGGGTGGAGTTTGCGCGGTCTATATAACACTGCATAAATTAAAATATAAAAATTGTAAAGGAGTAAAGCAAAGACACTTTGTCCTGCAGTACATAGCAGCGGTCACTGAAATGCTTTGAAGAAGTTGGCTTAAATTAAACGTCATCATCAGAGATATATAGAAATCTAAAATGCAGAAAGCTACTTGACGTAGTGGGGCACCGATCTTTAAAATTGCACTTTCTGTATTTATATAGTCATAGTTTGTCATAATAATTGCGACTATACGAACAGCTTTTGGTGTGTTTAATTCCGACTCGTACTTTTCTCTCAGGATCTACGTGTACGACACGAGCAGCAGGCGAGCCACCAGCAGTCCAGTTAGCACTGCAGTGCACCAGCATGAGGTCTAGTGTGTGCGGTGACGCGAGGGAGTCGACCTGCTGCGCTGTGAGCCTGCGATGTCACCACAACAGCCAGCGTCCCGAAATGGCCAATCACTACTGCATGGCTTCATATGAAGCCACATTGATTGGCCATACAAAGTGCGGCTGTGGCAGTGCCACCACCCACGCGCGGCACCCAATAATGGATTGCCTGCCCTTCTGCGCGGTGTCTCAGCCAATCCTGGCTCTGCATGCAGCGCCAGGATTGGCTAAGGGCACAGTTACTCTCCGCCCATTATGAGACCTGGGGGCTGCTGCCCTGGCTGCTAAATGAAGCAGCACCCTTGGGTCCCTCGTAAGGGGAAGGTAGTCTGCCCGCATGTTCGGGCTGGTCATAAAAATGACCAGCCCAAAAATGCACATGCGCACTACTGCTGCAGCTGAGTCTGTCACCCAAGCTACTGCAGCCCAGCCCCAGCCCCTGGCTTCAGCGCAGTCCGGATTGAGTCAGGCGTGTCCCGGTACTAGCGGCCGCGTATAATATTCAGCGAGACATGGTTTGAGGCATTGGCAATTACATTTATTTAATTAGCGTGCTTGACGGTCAACTAGTGAATGGGCCCATGATGTGGCTTATTGGGGCTACGCCCCAACGCCTCAATGGACGCACCGCGCCTGTAGAACTGTTCATAGCATATTTATCTTATGACCCCTTTGTATTGTCTTCCAATAAACAGCATATATACATATGCGTATCAAAGTCGCCTTTCAAGATATTTTAGAGGTATCAATCAATAAATCAATCAAGGTAGGTAAAGCGCGGCTGCTCACCAGTGAGGGTCTTATGGTGCTGTGGGGTGGTGGGCTGTGCCGCAATTCTGACTAAGTGCTGAGTTCATCCAAAGAGCCAAGTCTTTAGGTCCATCCTGAATTGCATCAGCGAGGATGATTTCCTGAGGTGTATGGGCAGGGTGTTCCATGTCTTGGAGGCGAGGTAGCAGAGGAACATTCCTCCTGTTCTGGTCTTGCAGATTAGTGGGACGGTAACAAGGGATAGCTGGGCAGAGTGGAGGTGTCTGTTTGGTTAATAGAATGTAAGGCGGTGATTCAGGTATGCGGGTCCGCTGTTGTGATTTGGAGTGGCATTTTGTTTTGTGTTTTCAACCTTTTAATTGTTTTGGTACTTCTAACAAGTACCTTTACATATTTTTTTAAGTTAAAGTTAAGCCTGTCTTCTCTTTCTATTTGTTAGGAGCTCAGGTTCAAATTACTGAACCCTTACTGGGTATAACAAGAATAGTGGCATTATTATTTATTTGTGGTGGACTACCATCCACCCCAAATAATGAGCCCCTTTCTCACACTACCCATTTAGCTTTTGGATATGTTTTGGGTTTTTTCACTACATGTCCTATGGACTCATGGTTTTGAAAGAAACTCACCAAGAAAGAAGTCTCTGGTTGTTGTGTAATGAAGCAGCTGGGTGTGGGCCAGGAAGGTCGTGAAAAGCAGCTGACTGCAGCACTGGTACGTCTTGGCAGGTCAGAAGCTGTAAAAATAGGGTGACAAAATGGGATCAAAGGTCAGATAGCATTAAATGAGGAGACAAAGATGTGGCAACCAACCAGACACACCTCTGACAGGCATTCACTTAATAAATGGAATGGACAGCCTCTCAAAATTAATTGTTTTTTCAGACTATTGGCTGAAAGAATTCATGTAGAGCCAAAGAAATGCAGTATCGAAAGAATTCATCTAGATCTCAAACCAAACGTCTAATCAAGCTAGAAGAAAAAAGAGCTACCTCTAGCAAACAAAGACTCGTGGCTGGGGAAATTAAGTTACCAAATTGAGAAGATTCGCTTCTGCCTCGTAATTTTTTTTCCCGCCTCCGCCCCTGGCCAGTGACCGCCCAGCCCCCTGTCCCGGCCCCTCTCCCACCTCCACCTCTACTCCCTCCCCCTCCCCTACTTAATGGTGACCGCTGCGTGGTCGTGCAGCGGATGCGCTCAGCGGGCACGCCGCTGCGTGCCTAAGGCAAGCCCGTCTGTGCCTGTCCACGACCCGACCGCGACCATCATCAGGAACCCAACTTCTCCTGGTCCCCACCGCTATCACTCGGCCACCCTCCACGCTCACAACCCCGGGGGCCACGCCGACTGCGTAAGAGCCTCACCCAACACTACCCATGGGCAGTTCTCATGCTGACACTGCCGAAGATCTTTCACCGTTGACGCCGGAGGGCCACCGACTGAACAACCCACTGAAACCCTGACTTGCATCCTTCTCAACGTGCGCTCCCTACACCGACACTCCGTAGAGATCTGGGACTTGATCGACACCCTCCCGCCCGACGTCGCATTCTTCACGGAAACTTGGACCAACGCCACCTCCACCCCCAACATCACCACAGCAATCCTCGATGGCTACAAGATCCAGAGAAAGGACCACCCACACCGCCCGGGAGGAGGACTCGCATTCGCACACAAGACCCCCATCCGACTCTCCACATCCAGCACAAACGACCCCCACTCCAACACGGAACACCTCCACTTTCAGATACACACCAACCCCAGGACCACACTATGCGGCACCCTCATCTACAGACCGCCTGGTCCCTGCGCCCAGTCCACAACCACCATCGCCGAGCTTGCCGCACGCCATCACCTCCACAGACTACATCCTGCTTGGGACCCGAACTTCCACCTCGAAAACAGCCAGGGCCCTGACTCGCCATCCTAGGACTGAAACAGCTCATCAGTACCCCCACCCACAGAGCAGGCCACACCCTTGACCCCATCTTTGCGGGCGGATCTAACATCCGCTTCAGCCACACCACCCAGCCCCGCTGGACGGACCACCACTGCGTCCATTTCACTTTCAACACCACCACTGCACCCAAGACCGCTCCATGCCTGCTGCAACGGAACTGGAGTAAGGTCACCGAGGAGCACCTGAGCTCCGCCCTCCTCCAATACCCCCCCAAGGCCACGACTGACACCAACTCCGCAGCCATGGAATTCCACCGCTGGGTCTTCTGTTGCGCCAACAAGCTAGCACCGCTGCGCCGCACCGCCAATCAACGCCCACTGAGGGCTGCCTGGTTCACCACCGAACTCCAAGAAGCCAGACGTTCCTACAGATGCTTGGAGAAAACCTGGAGGAACCTTGGAACAACCACAAGAGCGCCCTCAAGGACTAGCACCAGCGTATAAGGGACACCAAAAGGACTTTCATCAGAAACAAAGTCAACACATCCAACGTCAAGGAACTGTTCAACGTCATTCAGCAGTTTGCGAAACCCTCCTGCGAATCCTCTGGCATCACACCCTCCCAGGAACTTTGTGACAAACTCAGCAACTACTTCCACCTGAAGATCAAGGCCCGCTATGACAACTTCACGCCTGCAGAAAACAGTACCACGCCACCCACCACCGCCGAGAAGCCGTCCATCACCACCTGGGCCCCCGCATCCGTCTAGCTCATCTCTTCAACCATGAAGAAGATGCACTCAGGAGCCCCAACGGACCCCTGCCCCCCTCACATCTTCCACAGGGCCGCCGCTGTCATCGCCCCCGAACTAGGACGAACAATCAACTCCTCCCTCACATCCGGCATCTACCCAGATGACTGGAAACGCGCAGAGGTGAAGCCCCTCCTCAAGAAACCAACAGCCGACCCAACTGACCTGAAGAACTACCGGCCCATCTCTCTCCTCCCCTTCACAGCCAAGGTCACTGAAAGACTTGTGAACGCCCAGATGACCACCTTCATCGAAGAAAACTGCATCCTAGACGCTTCCCAGTCTGGCTTCCACAGCAACCACAGCACAGAGACCGCCCTCCTCGCAGCTACCGACGACATTGGCATGCTGCTAGACCAGGGGCACACCGCGCCCTCATTCTCCTATGCTTCTCTGCAGCATTCAACACCGTCTCACATCGCACACTAGCCACAAGACTCCACAACGCAGGAATACAGGAATCCAGGAATCCACCCTCGACTGGATCCAATCCTTCCTCTCCTGCAGAACCCAGAGGATCCGACTCCCCCCTTCCTCTCTGACTCCACTGACATCATCTGATGAGTACCCCAAGGATCTTCACTAAGCCCAACGCTCTTCAACATCTACATGGCCCCCATCTCTGCCATCGTAATACAGCATGGGCTTAGCATCGTATCCTATGCCAACAACACCCAACTCATCCTCTCCCTCACCAAGAAACCAGAAATCACCAGACTCAGCTTCCAGGAAGGAATGAGGAACGTAGCAGCCTGGATGAAGGACAGCTGCCTAAAACTCAATTCCGAGAAGACCGAGGTCCTCATTCTCGGGCCTTGCACCTCCGCCTGGGACAACACCTGGCAGCCCTCTGCCCTCGGGAGCCCACCCACCCCGACTGTCCACGCCTGGAACCTCGGCATAATCCTCGACTCCTCTCTCTCCATGAACCGCCAGATCAATGCCGTCGCCTCCACCAGTTTCAACTGCCTCCGCATCACCTTCAAATGGATCCCCCATCTGCAGAAAGACCGTCACCCACGCTCTCATTACCAGCAGACTAGACTACGGAAACGCCCTCTACGCTGTTATCAACAAAACTCTTCTACGCAAGCTCCAAACCATCCAGAACGCCGCAGCCAGGCTCGTCCTAGGGACACCACGCCACGAACATATGAGCCACCACCTACGAAACCTCCACTGGCTCCCCATCGAGAAGAGGGTCACCTTCAAACTCCTCACCCATGCCTACAAATCCCTCAACAATATCGGACCCATATACCTCAACGACCGAGTTTGTTTCCACGTACCCAAGAGAAACCTCCGCTCTGCCGACCTCGCCCTGGCAGATGTCCCCCGCATCCGCAGAAGCAGAGCCGGCAGGAGAGCTTTCTCCTACATCACAGCCAAAACCTGGAACGAGCTCCCGGTCAACATCAGACGCTCCCCAACCCTCCACACGTTCAGGGAGGACCTCAAGACCTGGCTCTTCGACTGACCCGGAGCTGTCTCCCCTCCCCCATCCCCCAGCGCCTTGAGACCATCATGGGTGAGTAGTGTGCTCTATAAACCACTGATTGATTGATTGAGAAGACAATTGATGTCTGTTCAACATGTCCTCTTATGGTTCATTATCTGACTGATGACCGTATAAGGATGTGCCATACTGTGTAGGGCCATCAGCATTGGTTTCCCTCCAATATGGGCTTTGGTTTGCCCCTGATAGAAGATTTGATCATATATGAGTGCAACTAGATACCAGCAGAGGGTGTCTTATGATATTCGAGGGACACAGCAAGAATGTATGGATGGGACTGAGACCCTATAGAGCAGAGGTCTTCAATATGTGGGGCGCAACCCCCAGGGGGGCCGCAGAGGCCAGGGAAGGGGGTCGCCGTTCCCCCGCTAAACTTGTGACTGCAATGCAAAATGTTTGCTTTCCTTTTGGATTAAGACAGCAGTCCTGGGATGGCTAATTTAGATATTTATCAGCTGAAGTTCCATCAATTGAGTCTCTTGTGCTGTGAAAGGTTTTCGTGCAGGGTGTGGGCTTGCCTGAGTGAAATGCAAATATGCCTATCAGTTAATCTACAAGTGTAAAGGATGCTTGGGGGCTGGTTCTCCCTTTAATTTGATCAAATCACTCCAAGCTTTGTGATGACAAAGATTTCTTTTTTTTGTGGTAGTGCAACTGAGCTGTGAAATGTGTGCTTTTAATTTTAACTGCATTTACAGAGCCCTCAGTACCCCTAAAGGTGTGTTGAAGGGACAGTTATGTAAAAAAGAATATTGCATTACATATGCTCTGGTATTACTAAAATCTACATTTTGGAGGGACCATTTTATTGAAAAACAATTTGCACGTTTTGCAGCACTACAGTGCATTTCCCAATGAGTAAAATATGTTTACATTTATTTTTCATTTACACTCCCCATTATTTTATATGTAAATACCTGATAATGAAAGACCTAAAAAACGTACAGAATATTTTTGCGGCTTATTTATGAGAGGCTTTCATCACCAGAGCATCACTTTTTTTTATGCTCCGACTGCGCAAGCGTCTCAACCATACCTATGAGGCTGTGCACAGTCATCCTGCATGGTTTTGCATGGCCTCATAGATATGGAGATAGACATAGCAGCGCAGGTCACTGTGTTGCCTTACTCTGCGTCAAGGAGGTGTTCTATGGGCTTTGCGTGGGGTTCACCAAGAAGACTTGCGGCGCTGCCCTACTCCGATTCCACATAAATAAGGCCCTTTGATTTTCGCTACACCTTTGAATACACCCCCACGCTCACTGTCCTTTGGTTTGCTAAACACTGTTTAATATTATTTCCCTACCCTAAAATTATTTGCTGTGGAAATTTGGGGCGTTTATGGTTGTCCATAGTTGTCTATGGTGAGGAGTACCAGGTTCTAGAAATTTTCATCAGAAGGGGGTCCTTACGCCTAAAAACGTTTGACAGGGGGGCCTCAGCATCAAAAAGTTTGAAGGCCTCTGCTATAGAGGGTGTTTGAATGAATCCAGTGGAGGACTTGAGCACCGCCAAGAGAGACTGACACATCCCAAGAATGATTGAGTGTGGGGACTCTTTTTAGCCAACTGCAAGACTCAGTGTGTCGGCAGAAGTCTAGAGGCTGGTTAGGTTCATCCTTTTTCAGCACCAAGTGTCAGTCATAGATGGTCTTGGAACCCACACGCCTGGGTGCCTATAGAGTTGGGAACACCCCCACCCCTCACCCCCGCCGAAATAATGGTCTCTCTGTCTCCTTTGCTATATCTGTTCAGTGTGAGAGGGGTGTTTGCATTGCACCTGCTTGTGATGTACCCTATCTGTGCGTCAGGTAAGCTCACACAGTTGCTTTTGTGCTAATTATATATATTAGGAAGCTTCCCTGCTGCTTGCTGTCCGTGCTCTTTCAGATATTGTTTGCACTGCTTCTTATTCTATGAATATTGCTTGCCACACTTTACATTTAATGTTTGAAGGGTGCGGCACGTGCACTGCTGACTAGCCTATCCGTCCTCCTGTCCAACAGGTGAGCCCCAGAGAAACAGCATTTAACTCCAAATGCGATACAATGACAGCATCCACCACTCACTCTTAAACATTTCGCAAGTTACACAACGTGCACGTGGGTGTAGGTGCATTTATTTCCACTCAAGGGCTGGGGAGAGCAGGGGTTGATATAAAACAAAAAATAAAAGACCAATGAGGTGAATTGTCACGTGGAGTACTCTCCTAAGCGAGAATTAGTGCGTCTAAAACACGGGTCATTCTTGGCGCCAGAACAGTTTAATTAGGAGAAACCAAGAAACAACTTCTAAATCCACTCCAGGAGAATGACCAAGTTATTTAGGGCCCGATTCACAGAACTAATTTAAGACAAAATCCTAAACTTACTACTTTTGGTATTCACAGAAGTCATTTAGTAGTAGTAAAGTTAGGATTTTGTCTTAGTCTGTCTTAAGTCTGTCTTAAGTCTGTCTTAAGTCTGTCTTAAGTCTGTCTTAAGTCTGTCTTAAGTCTGTTTTAAGTCTGTCCAAAGTTTGTCTTAAGTCTGTCTTAAGTCTGTCTTAAGTCTATCTTAAGTCTGTCCTACTACTTTTGGTATTCACAGAAGGCATTAAGTAGTAGTAAAGTTAGGATTTTGTCTTAAGTTTGACTTAAGACAGACTTAAGACAGTCTTAAGACAAACTTAAGACAAATTTAGGACAGACTTAAGACAAAATCCTAACTTTACTACTACTAAATGCCTTCTGTGAATACCAAAAGTAGTAAGTTTAGGATTTTGTCTTAAGTTAGTTCGGTAAATCGGGCCCTTATGTTCTAAATGTCGTCAGTGTCTGCGCTGTGAAGGGGCATGTTAGCGACAGGGAAACAGCTTAAATAGGAAAATCACAGAAGACCTTCTCTGCGTGCTGACAGCCAATTAAGCTTTATTTGACAGATATGTTGCATTTTTTAAATGGATTTTTTTATCGAATGTTATGTTATTTTGTAATAAACTCAATTTTAGCCAGCTGTCTATCCTAGATATGCAGGCCGCTCTTTTAAACAAAAAGTATTACTGTAAAATATGTCCTAGAGAAAAAGTAACACATTTAAAAAAGCACATAAACTACTGCTCTTTAATACTGTATTTCTTCAATTTCTGTTTTTCTGCATAGAGTTGGGTTGTGCGCATTTAGGTTGCCCTAATTGTAGACGTTTTGCTACGGATGACGTGTCCTTAGATTAGATTCCTAAACTAACCCAGTTGATACAAAAGAAATCAAAGCTTGCATCTAGCCACAGCCATAACGATTTATTCTCACCAACTCACTCTGTGTGGAAGACATCCCGTTAACCAATGTATAGGCCAATGCGCAGACTATCATGTCATTATTGAGTGAGAGCTAGATTCAACAGGTTCTATGTTGCTGTTTTTTCCAATGGTTTGCATTTCAAAAGCATCTGTGTTCTGGCAAGTGCATTATGGGTACGGAAATATTGTGTGATCACTGTGAGTAGCCCATAATAGAGGTAAATAAAAGCTTTCCACACTTTAAAATGGGAGTAAAATACCATTCCCTTCACATAAGATAATCACCCACTAAACCTGTTGTGAGAAAGTGGTAAATTGGAAGAGTGGAATTTAAAACAGCTTTAATATCGAGCTTTTCGAATACAGCACGCTGGACAGCTTAGTTTAGAGTACTCATGAACCACTGAACAAGGCCTTTTGCTTGTGGCCAAAGAGGGGTGCTCTTCTGATGCTTCACATTAAGATGATTGTTTAGAAAGTCTCTGAATTCCCTACTGTTTAAGGGTAGGCAGTTTTCAGACTTTAAGATCTCAGGAACTCCCCAGGTTGGCAAGATTCTGTCTAATCTCTCAATGACACGTTCTTGAGTGGTAGATGAGAGATCTTCAATCAATGGAAAATTTGAATATTTTTCAACAATCACCATCAAGTGATGTCCGTTGTCAAGAGGACCAAAGAAGTACATAGCAATTCTTTCCCATGTATGCATTGGGAACTCTGACCTGTTTAAGGGGTGTTGAGTGGTTTTCGATGTCAGGCAGTTTCATAAATGACAGGTCAATATTTCTCGTCCAACTCTCTTGTTGAGATGTGAGTTCCAGACTCAGTCTCAAAGAGCTTGTTTGGTGGCAACAATTCCACAATGTCCTTCATAGGCCACTTCAACTGACTTGTGTTGCAGACTCTCAGAATGACGATTCCTGAACCTATTAGAATAATATTTTCCTGAGGAATGGACAGTCCATCTTTGACATTCTTAAACGTTTGATATTCACTGTCACTATCTTGACTTGTGGCAGTGACAATTTGATCCAACGAAATGGCAGCTGGGGTGCTTGATTTCACTATGAAATTTATGTAAGCTTCAGCCATCTTAGAAGGGGTGCCATGGCATTATAGAGGAACTTTTGAGAATCAGTCAGCTGTCGGGAGGGTTCTGATATTTCACTGGATGATACTCAGTGTAGTTGTACTCTGGTAATCGCAGACCCCCAACGTTCAATACGAGGATGCATTTTTGCTTTTAAATTGCCAAAGATAGTCAATGCCTGATGATCGCTCTCAAGCATGAAGGGCTTCCCATACATAAATGCATGGAATTTTCACAAGCCCACACCACTGCTAAGCTTTCTTTCTTTGGTTATGAATAAGCACATTCAGTTAGGGACGAACTTCGGCTTGTAAACGCCAAAATACGTCTTTGAGGATTTAGGTGTCCGCTGTGCTGTGCAAGGATGGTGCCCAATCCGACAATAATAGCATCAACAACAACCTCATTATGAAGCTTTGGATAAGAATATGCCATTTCAGGTAGCATTCTCAATAGCTTGTTTAATTTTCTGGAAGCATTGCTCACATTCATGTTACCAAAGAAAAGAAACATTGTCTTTTTTGTCGTCTCTTAATGGCTCACTAACATTAGCAAAGTCTTGTATGTGTCTGCCAAGTAATCAACATAACATGGAATCATCCTGTGGGAGACCGACAGTTGATAATGCTTGCTCCTTAGCTGGATTGGGTGTCATGCCCCATCAGAAAAGATATGGCCAAAGAATTTTAACTTTGCCTTATAACTCACATTTTCGGCATTCAAAGTTAATCTGGCATCAATGAGCAGTTGACGCACGTCCCTGAGAGCTTTGTCATGCTCCTTCTATGTAGCTCCCAAAACCAACAAGTCATCACTGTAATTGAAAGCATTCATGACAGGCTGTATGATACGTCGAATGATATCTTGGAATAGCTCTGCAGCTGATGACACACACAAACTTAGCCCCTAACAGCATGGTTGCACTAAAGGGACCGGCTGACAGGTAGTCGGCAGTCCTGACCGGTCATTTTGTTTGGCAGTGCTCCGAAGTTCTGGACCCCAAGTTGGTGGCCAGCTTCACTGGGATAACTTCCAATCCCCTCCAGGAAAATAAAAAACCTGGGAATTTTGATTGACGATAGTCTTCAGTTTGAAGACCAAGGCAACACAGTTGTCTCGGCTAACACATTTGCCCTGAGAACTTGTAAGAAAATTCTACAGTATCTACTAAAGGAAAATCAACGTGCAGTAGTCACCGCATTGACTATGACAAGGCTGGACTACTGTAACAGCCTTTACCTTAATATCCAGGAGCGTCTGCTGCATAGACTTAAACTTCTTCAGAACTCGGCTGCCAGACTGCTCACAGGGACACCTAAGTTCGCCTCTGTTTCTGGCGACATCAGAAGACTCAACTGGCTGCCTATTAAGAAACGGGTGCAGTTTAAGTCACTCTGCACCGTTTTTAAAGCTCTTCACGAGACTGGCCCAGAACATCTGAAGCAGCAGTTTCAGTGGTATGTTCCGAATAGACCACTGCGCTCCTTAGGAGCTAAACTGGTAGCAGTTCCAATCTTTAGAAAAGCCGGCTGGGGAGGCAGGAGTTTTCGGGTGGGGGCAGCCAAAGCTTGGAATGCCCTCCCATTTCAGCTTCGAAATAGTATGGATCTCATGGCTTTCAGGAAAGCCTTAAAAACCTGGATGTTTAATGTTTAATCTGCGGCCTTTTTGGTGAGCTCTCTGGGAGGTTCTCTGTAGATAGCACCAGGGCAACAGTTTGCGCTTTAGAAATATTATAACATAATATACCATAACATAATTAGGATCCAACCACCGTGAAGGCAGTCGGAAACATGCCTCTTTGCATTGAGGCTTATGCTGTGGCCCGGAAAAAAGGCCTGAAGCGCAAGCCTCAATGCCAAAATTCATGCTTTTAAACATCCCTGCACCCTGTGGAAGGCACCTGCCTGCCACATGAGGTATGGCTGTTTGTGGGATCTCCAAAGTCCGTTTCCTATAGCCTTTCAATGGGAGAAAGGCCATTGGAATCCCCACGGCAGTGCCTGAGGAGGCACTGCTCTCATTGTAGGGATTAAATTCTGACAGCAGAGCCGATGGTGGAACCACATCGGTCGGACCCTCACACATGCGTGTGGACCGACCACTTTATAATGCGGCAGTCTGACCGCTGATTCAGATATCGGTGGGACCCATACAGACATGCTGCCAGTGTCGGTCCCACTGATTTCCTAATGAGCCCCTTAGTCTTTTGTAATGGAAGAGACCAACATGATTAGAAAAGATTGAAATGTACCCGCAATTCTCCTTGCGCTTTAACTGATGATATACTTTATTCAAATCCATGCGAGAGAAGACCTTCGCACCATTCAATTGTGTTATCTTGTCAGCAATGTGAGGACCTAGATGCCATTCTTTTTCAGTTGCTTTGGTTGCTTGACGCAAATCTATGCAGATGCGTACAGCTCCTTCACTGTCCTTTTTGGGTACTACCACTATGGGAGAAACCCATGGACTTGGACCAGTGGAACGCTTAATGACATTGTGTTTGAGTAGGGATTCAAGTTCTTTTTTAACAGCTTCCTGTAAGCGAAAGGCAATTCGTCTGTGTCTTTGAGTAAAAGGATAGATGTCCTCATTAATGTGTAATTGGACTTTCATAGTATTGAGTTTTTCCAATCCATGAAACAACGAAGGGAATTGATCCACAATTTTGTGATGATCATTCATGTTATAGTTCACTGATATCGGTCACATATAAGCAGCTGTGCTGAAGTTAAGTAAACCGTCGCTTGATGCCGTACCTTGCAGTACATGAATGGGTACTGGTACGTTTGTTTTCTTATGCTTCATCGTTGCTACAAATTAACCTTGATTCTTTAGGGGTGTCGATGCATCCCTTGTTTATACTTTAGTTTCCAATGACGTGAGTCAGGGCAATGGAGACAGTTCATTATATTTCTCCTCAGGCATAATGATATTTATTAAGGCACCCCTATTGACAATGAAAGGTATTGAACAACCATTGACTTATAGTGTGATCGTCGGACAATGTTTGAATGACTTTATTTATTTTATTTTTTAGTTGAAAAGTTCTTATAAAGCGTGAACAAGACCCTTACGGGTTTCAGAGCGCTGTACAGATGTGGTGAGAGCACGAATAAAACCAAGCATAATGTTACAAAAGGTGTAGTTGCGTCCACATAGCGACAAGCAAAGGGGGAAACAATCAAGGTCAAGGGTTGCAGAGATGGCCCGCCCCGAACATTATCAGATGTGCCCTAGAGCAAGATACCTATTTAACACACAAGCATACAATAAATCGAAACAAAGGTGTAAAATAAGGGTAACATTTGTAGAAAGAGCATGAGAACAAGATGATGATGTCAGTGTTCACTCAAGAATAGCCGTTTGACTTGTTTCTTGAAAGATGCTGTGGAAGGATTTGATCTGATCTCAGGAGGTAGAGCGTTCCATATTCTTGGAGCAAGACCAGTGAAGGTCCGATTGTAAGATCTTTTCTATTTGAATTTGGGAGGTTTCAAAAGTAGGGTGGACATACTTCTTAAGATCTGACAAGAGCCCAATAGTTCAAGCTTGAATACCGGGGTGCTGTTATGTAAGGCTTTATGCGTCATCCAAGCTATCTTGAAACGTATCCTAGCTTCGATAGATAGCCAATTTACTTTCAAAAGGTTGGGGGAAATGTGGTCATGTTTTCTACAGCCAGTGACTTTTGTGCTTTGTCATGTCGATTTCTCTTGGACCAGTGTTTTCTTCACAGGTGGCTAATCCAACATGGGCACTTAGGTAAACATCGACATGGTACAACCATCTTCCTAACTTTCACTTGAAATTGGCATGGAAGAACTGTTTGATGGAGATTTAGATGTCGATCTACTTTGTTTGATGGAGATTTGCCTCAGCAGATTGGGTCACTTATGGGCGTGCATCGCACGTCACTTTTGGAATGTTCGGATGGCCATTTTGTCTTTGCGCTATGGTGCACTCACTTTTTCTTTCGCCTTTCATATCACCACAAAATGTTTCTCCTTACCACAGCCTTTGCGGATCTGCCCAAAGACATGACATTTACCTTTGCTTGGAAAAGAAAATCCACACCTGAAGCACAACTTATTTTTCTGTGGAGAATTCACTCTTTCTGAGCCATGTGCTTTGGCTTATTTCTCACATTCATGACTGAATCACTCTGGGCACCTCCAGCCTCAAGGTCATCAGCTTGTTGATCAGCAGGCTCTTCAGCTCTGGCAACCATAAGAACTTACTCAAGACTCAGAGGTACTTTCAGAATTCTTCATCTGAACGAATGTGACAAACATCAGTCTATCACTCTGAGGCGTATAGCTTACTCATCATTAAAGTCATTGAATTTACATTGTTTGATGAGGGTATCCAGTCTCTCTACAAATTTGTTGATGGTCTCACTAGCTTTCTGGTGTTCTTGACTGAAGATATAACTTTCGTAATCTTCATTTAGCATTGGATTGAATTTAAGATTTAAGACTGGTTTTATTTGACTCTATGTTATTTTGTTAGCTAGCATAATTTTCTTAATTACTTCTTTTACACCTTCACCCGCAAGATTTTTAAGGTACTTGATAATCTTCTTGTTATCTGCTTCCTTAATCGCATCATTGAAATCTTCAAATGTCTCTATTCAGACAGTCCATTTGTCACCAATATTCAACTTTTTGATGGTATCAAATGGCGATGGTGGTTTCAATAGAGCACATGCACTGGGTCCTGATTACCATAGTCCCAGTGCACAGAGTTGAAAAACCTGCAACAATAGTCCAACAAAAGGGGATGATTATGCCAAAAACAATTCATTTTGTACCCATGTTGAGAAGCAAAGAGAAATGGAGTTGACACTTTGTGGGAAATGTAACACTCGATCATATTAGGTGCTTGTCTAGGGTCAGCCTGTTACACGCACACCCAAAAGCCCTATTTCTACCTCAACCCTCCAGGTTGCAGGCTGAAGTGGTGACATTGTATAGGATGCATGGAAGGCCTAGAAGAAGTAGAAGAGATCGAGTGGTAGGCTACATGAATAGTGAAGAGAGAATTTCTGGAGGGGAGTTGAGAGGTATACTGGAAAACTGCTTGAAACGAGGTTCGACATGAGCTGGTGTGAACAGGAACCACTCGTGGAGACATAATGTCAGAGGTGAATGTTGAGCTACAAGGGAAGAAGGAAGCACAAAAGAGAAGCTGCAAAAGGATTGCAAGGAAAAGGGAGAGCAGAAGGAGTGAGTGGGAAAGTGAGAAGGTAGAACATGAGAAGAAAGCAAGCGGCTGAATATAATGCTTGACACCTGCAAGAGCAAAGGAGAAAAAGGCAAGGAACCACAGAGGTGACAAGAGTAAGCTGAGCTGAAGATGATGACGATAAGAAAAGAAAGTCCATCCCTGCTCTCAGACCCCAGTTCCCCTTCAAACAGGGAGAAACTGGGGAGAGGATGTAGTCTTATGGCTAGAGCGGTCAACCTCAAAGCTGGGGAACAGGGTTCGAGTCTCTGCAACGACGCTCAACATCCTGTGATTCTGGGCAAATCTCTTAATCTCCCTCTACCTAACAAAAATGAATGTGTCCATCTGTAACAAAACTGGTGCTTATGTAAAGCGTTCTAATAGTAGTTTGCGCTATATAAAACTCTAAAAAATAAAATAAAACAGCATTGACTGTAACTTTGCCTTTGCTCAGGCTCAATGAACAGATGTGTTTCGGCTAGGTTCAACCTACACCAATACCACTGGTGAACATACATAAATACATTTAAATATTGCTGTTAAAATGGAAAATTGCAGTAGGAGAGGTAGGTGTGTATTGGCGGTGGTAGGTTATCATATATTATCATGTTATCAGAGACACCTCGCTCCATTCATAGATTTAATCTAACAATCCAATCCTTTTGGGAGTTGAAGTCAAGATTCATCTAGGTGAACCAGTTGAACCACAGGGTTATATTATTATGGTTTATAGAAAGAAATAGCGCACATGAGTATGGGGTCCTTGAGTAAAATGAGTAATTTGGTGACCATATGCTTATCACATGATCCTTCTTGTGAAGTAACAATGCACCAACCAGGTGCTATAATACTGCAGATTTCAGCATCTAGATTTGGCTGATAACAATTACTAGTTAAATCAGTATTGTCCTTCAATTTGGGATGTGGGAAGAGGAGCTAATGTTTTAATCCGTCTTCCAAATATTCCTGGGTGCCTGACGTATGTGAGTTAAATGGGTACAGCACAAGTGTCATCATTAGGACTCAAAGAAGTTTGTTTTTTATTTGCTGAAAAAACAGGAAACCAAAAGAATTACAAGAAATAAAACTACTTTCTCCATAGGCATCTAAGAGCTTTAAGCAAGTAGTACCACAGGTTCAGGTTACAATGTACCAGGGTCAGGAGGTTGTTTGTACTTTACAAAGACCACCCCGATGTCTATTTCGGTCTATTCACAGTGAATAGCAGAGATAGTTAATGCCCCAGCATAGTACAAATATGAACAGTGGCTTTTCGTCATCCATCAAAGAGAATTGCAGTATTTTTTTGGCAACAACATCCTTGTATGCACAGCTGTTCACTTCTGTCAAGTAAATGCTAGTTTTTCATGCAGCTCAAACATATAAACATTATACTGTTTCTGAGTGGTTTGGGACAAAGAAAGAATAATTATCATGCCATAAGCCAGAACTCCCAATTTCACATGTTTTGTTTCTTCTTACAAATCCTGGGTAGTCCAGTGCTAATTAGGCTGTTGCAAGACAGTATTTTGCTTGGTGATAGTTGGAAAGTAATTTTTTCATGAGCAGTACCATTAAGTCATAAATCATTATTCACATTGTTATTCATCTAAAATAAGTTTGTACTGTCTACAACCAATTTTTATAAACACGTAGATAATTTTGAAAGTTGTCATTGTTTCTTTAATACATACACTTGTAAAACGTTCAAGAAGCTGAGATGGATTTTATAAATAATCTGAATGTATTCCTATCTTCTAAACATTTGTTATTCTTTGCAAAACAGTTGTAAAGTCTACTGGCTTTGTTTTTAGATAGTCCAACATTAGATCAACAAACTATACAATTGTCTTTAAATTATGCAGTTTTTTGGTCTTAGTGGTCATGATTCTTTGCTAAAAATTGTAAAAATAGGCCATATGCTGGGTTCAAGGTTGTTGAAAACTTCTTTTTTTTTTTAGTCCTCATATATACGCCAGATAGTGATTGCTCTAGGTGGGAACATTCCAAGCCCTCCACACAGGCCAACTCGTTTCCTGCCCTCGGGGACTGTGTGCAGCGACTGGGTTCCCCCAGAGAAGGGCTGTCTCCTTGACCAATTCCCGTTCGCCACCAAGAATACCGTGGGTACTAGGAGAGAGTGGACCACAGACCCCTGGCTTAATCATTGGACCAATCATTCTTTCTTTAGCCAGGCCAAAAGTAGAGACCAGATCTTATCGGTGCTCCCTTGATCACACGCAATATCGGACTGGCTGATCCACATAATATTTCTCAAACAGTCGACAAATCTGGGAGGGGTCTCAGACTTCCATTGTCTACAGATTTCTCTCCTGGCAATAACAATCACATAAAACACAAATTGCGCAGCAATATTCGTGTTATATCCTGGTAAAATACCCAAAAAAATCAATCTGGGACAACAAGTGATTGGTACACATAAGACCTTCTCAAGAAAACAACAAACGGACCCCCAGTAACTAGAGATCTTAGGGCAGTCCAGAAACATATATGAGTGTCATCTGTTGCCGGAAATTTACATCTTGGACAAAAGAAACTGTCTGACGATAACCTAGACAATTTAGCCAGAGTCCAATAAACCCTATAAGCTGTAAATAAATGGTTTCTCCTCAGATTAGCGGGTTTAATAATTCTCTGGGACATAGAAAACGAGTCTCTCCAAATTTTTTGTACCTCCTCCGTATTCCCTATTGAACCATTGCCCCAAAGTTTCCCTACTTCTGATGTTAAACTATCCTCAGATCCAACAAGTGTCTGATACCAAAAGGAGACTTCCCGTTTCCTACCTCCCACCCTATAAATAGAATCCAGGATTGGGAAATCCACTGCCGACCCCCAAGATTGTCTAACCCACCACGCAGACAGTTGGTAGAACTTAAACCTAGTTAGGAATCTATTGGTTAGATTTACTAGACACTCCCAATCCATAAGCCTGGACTCACAACACAGGTCTCCCCATGTCTTAACCCCTGCTAGTTTAAGAGGCTGAGACAGTTGGTCTAAGAGGCATTCAGGAGTGCCTGAGGAATCCCAGATTGGGGCATATAGGTTAAAATAGGGTATCCCAAGAGTTTTCTGGATAAATCCCCAATTTTTAAGTGCCGCTTGTAAAATCTTAAGGCGGAGCTTTTTGAAGAATTTTTGGTCCCCGAATTTGAGAAGAAAACACTTGAGGCCCTGTGGCTGATCATGTAATAGAACCTGAAAAAGGCGCCCTTGTGAAGAGAAGTCCAATTTGTTAACTAAAATTCTAAAATTTTTAAAGTGAAAGGCATGGCAGTATATGAGCAAGTCGGGTAAAGCCAATCCACCTACATTCAAACCTCTCCTCAATTTCTTCCACGCTATCCTGGGCGAGTTAGTGGCCCATATGAACAAACCGATCTTTCCTTGAAGAGAAGCAATATCTTTATGATTAAATAATAATGGGATAGAATTAAAAAGAAACGTAATCTTAGGGAGGATAATCATTTTAACGAGATTCACTCTCCCATAAATATTAAGCGGGATTCTTCCCCATCTCGACATTAGCCTACAGGCTTCCTTCGCAACTTTCAGCCAGCTAGTTTTTGAAATATCAGCCAATTTCTGAGTTAAGAGTATTCCTAAATATCTGATTTTTTGTTTGGCCCCTTCTATCGGGATTAAATCTTTTCAGCCCATTATATCTGTTTTTTCCTTATTAATTTTATATCCCGAAACTCTTCCAAATTCCTCCGCTAATTCAAAAAGCCGCGGGATTGCCTCAACATGATTGGAAGTGTACAATAGAAGATCGTCAGCATACAAAGCGGTTTTCAGCTCCAGCTCACCAATTGTAAAGTGTATGATTGTATCATCCCTTCTAAGTGTACAAACGAAAGGCTCTATATAGACATCAAACAATAATGGGGATAAGGAGCAGCCCTGCCTTGTACCTCTAGTGATGTTGAACCACTCTGATAGCCCCCCATTCACTAAGACATTTGCACGAGGGCCAAGATATAGAGATTTAACAGCTTCAATAAACAATAAAGGGAAGCCGAACTTCATCATAGAGGCCCAAAGGTACCCCCAATTAACCCGATCGAAGGCCTTGGCTGCGTCTATTGCTATAATAGCAAGCGGCAGCCCTTTCTCTTCAGCATAATCTATTGCCCCTAATACCTGAAATGTGAGTTCATTAAGCTGCCTCCCTGGTATAAACCCTCTCTGATCTGTATGTACAATTGTTTTAATGGATCTCGCTAATCTAGTAGCCAGTATCCCTGAAAAGAGTTTTAGATCCGAATTTAACAGCGAGATCGGTCTGTACGATTCCATTTTTTGTGGATCTTTATTTGGTTTAACTAACAGAGTTATAGTGGCCTCAGACCAGGATGGGGGATAGGCTCTCCTTGTAGAAGAATTTTATTAAAAAGTGTCTTAAGAACTGGAACGACAGTTTCAGAATTATCGGAATAGATTTCTAACGGTATCTGGGCCGGCGGCTTTCCCTCTGCTCATTTTCTTTAATTGTTCCTGTATTTCACCATCTTTGATTTCACTGGCTAAAAAGGTTTTCTCTGTCTCGGACAATTGGGGCAAATTGCCCGAATTAAGCCACTCATCCATCTCCTCCGATCCAGAGAAGAGGCCATGGGGACATAAACCCCATGGCCTCTTCTCTGATCAACTCATCCTCCGAAATTAATAAAGCAGATTCCCTTTGTACTACAGCCTTAATATTGTTCCTAACCCTATCGACCCTTGATTTCCAGGCTAAGAGAGCAACACATTTTTCTCCATACTCGAAATTTTTAAGTCTGCTGGCCTCCCACTTTTCTTTAATAATCTTATTGCACCTCGCGCTAAACGCTGCTTGTAATTCCAGCAGCTCTCTCTCGAGTTTAGGGACCCTCTCCCTGTCTACCAAGGCAGCCCTTTGTAAATCTAATTCTTTATCTTTTATGGCTTTAATATCATCCAATTCTTCTTTCCTACGAGTTTTCCTCCTGTATGACATTTGCGAGCCTAACAGACCTCGTAAATGGGCTTTGAAGGACTCCCAAACCGTTTGTACTGTGGAGGAGCCAAGGTTAAAATTGAAAAAATCTATTATTCCTACTCTTATTAGCGCCTTCACTTTGTCATCCATAAGGAGTGATCTATCGAGTGTCCATCTGTTTACTGTGTTCCTAAGTCTTAAACTAAGAACAAGTTCGACCACTGAATGGTCGGAAATGCCCACCGAGGTATAGGCAGCCGAGACAGTATTAGAAAGCAAAGCTTGATCAGCCAAGAAAAAGTCTATTCTGGAGAATTGCTTATACTTCTTACTGTAGAAAGAATACTCTCTTTGAACTGGATCTTTCACTCTCCAAAGATCCAATAGGTTAAAATCCTTCATGATATTCTTCAGTGATATTAAAGTTTTAGTTGGAACACAATATTTAGCCCTCGAGGTCCGGTCTACCTGCCCATCGAAAACCAAATTAAAGTCTCCCCCTAAGATAACTGGAGCTGGATTCTGTAGAAGGCATACACTAAGTTTTAATATGGGACCTGGATCATCCTCATTCGGGCCATAATATACTGCACACGTAAAGGCCAAACCAGCTATAGAAAGAGCTGCCACTAGCCATCTACCCAATTGGTCTGTTTCCTATTTCTGGACCTTAATCCCTCTGTTCGATCTGAGAATTATAGCGACACCTCTAGTGCATCCTATCTGACGTGAACATAATATGTCCTGAACCCACCCTAATGTACTAAAGACTTGTTCACATAATTTAGCCTCTAAATGTGTTTCTCGTAATAAATAGTGGTGGGCTTCCGTACTCCTTAAATACTCACAGACCCTCCATTGCTTCCTACTGCACCCTAAACCATTGACATTCCAGGAGAGGAATTTTATGCTAACTGATCCACTCATAAAGTGCCTGTTCTACCAAACATTTAGAGCAATTGATGCGAAAAAGCAGTCTTGCGTAGTATGAGGACAATTTTGCAAATTTTCTGATCTCCCTATAACCGTTCCCACACCCTCCCGTGAGGAACCCACCCTTCATACCTGGCGTTGAAAATCACCTATTCAGGAGCCCAGACCCCAGTGGCGACGACATGTAGATATTACACCGAATCAAAACTCTGGAAAACAACATGATAGGAGTAACCACCCCAATACATGTTCCATCTATATTCCATCTGTATTCACAACAAAAATATTTTATTTATATAAGCTTATTTCTACCTCCTTCTCTTCCTTTTTTTTTTTAATTCCCCCCCCTCACCTTTCTCCTCTTTCCCCTTTAGAAGCTTTTTCCTCACCTCCCTACTCTCTCATTTCACATTTCACTTCCCCTTACCCCCTACCCTCCTTTATCTGGGATAAGAAGATGTCAACATCTTCTGGCTGGCTAAAATTATGCATTTTGTTCCTCCACATCACTTTCAAAAGAGCAGGAAATTTCATCTGAACTTGTGCACCTAAAGATCTTAATTCTGGCATTCTACAACCCAACTCCCACTGTCTCTGCACAGTTTTCCCCCCAATATCAGATCTAATTTGATATGGATGTGCATTATAGAGGAGACTGGCGTGAGATAAACATCTGCCTAAAATTAATTCTTTAACACCGTAAGTTTGAAAATTCACCAGGATCTTTTTGGGTGCTTTCCTGTCTGGATGTAATCTAAAAGGGTCTCTGTGCACCCTTTGAATCTCGCTCTCCAAATCAATATCAGGCCAGTCCTTCAGAACCCCGTCCCTCAAGAGTTTACAGAAGAAATCCTTAATATCCTCCCGCTCTTCACCTTCCGGGATCTTCAGGATTCTAACGTTATTCCTGCGAGCTTGCATTTCTAGCCTTTCCATATCCATTGTGAGAGACCGGTTCTGAGTTTTTAATGTATTAATGACCTTAGAAATTTCTTGAACCGACTCTGACAGTGCAGAGACTCTAAGCTCCAAAGACCCAGTTCGAGCACAGATATCATCCAGCCTGGATTCGAGAGTGTCAAATCTATCATGAATACTCTTTTGATTACTTTCAGAAATTTCGAATTTGGCCATGAGGTCCCCTTTTAGGGACTAACAGGGAACCCAGCATGCTCCCCTCGCCATCAGGGTTATCCATCGACAACCGAGAGTCCTTCTGAATCGGGATTTGAGCTTGACACTGCCCAGCCAGACCTGCTACAGGCGGAGTAAGTGAAGCCCTTGATAAGGGCTGTGGAGTTTGGGATAAAGACGAACTGCCTGCCGGGGGGGCCTGGTTCCCACTCCCACCGTCGCCTCCCAGGTCTAGCGTTTTCTCCAAGGGTGCATACCGATTCATCAACTCTATGGGGGGATTACCGCACCCCTGAACAAATTCAGTCTCCGTGGAAATCAGATCCATAAAATCATGTAAACTGACCTTCCCTCTTTGGAAACTCCTTACCAAGGTTGTTGCTGTTTGGGGAGTGGGAAGAGAAATACAGCAAACTGGACCGCGAAACTGAACAGATATGACAGCAGCTCGTGCCCTACACCATAGCGTCCTCCAGCTTCCTCCTGGCTGCCGAACAGATATATTCTTCGCTTCCTGGAGAGCTTCTCGAAGCAGTTCGTCTCTCCCAGCTGCCTCTGCTACTTCTGCTGCAGCGAAGAACATCCGTGTCCGCGTTTGCGTTCGTGCCTCCAGGGTTCTAGTGCCTTAGAGCGCTACGGGGCCGGCTCATCTCCCAGCGTCTCAACCAAAGAAACAAAGAGCAAATTATCCCTGTGTCGAGAAAGAAGAAAACAAACCAATATGCGCTCACCAGTAAGGTAGGAAACTCCCGATCATGTTACACTCATCTACATGCCGTGCCTGCCTGCCTGCCTCGGAACTCCTGCGACGGGCGTCAGCCTGCCGCTGCCATGTTCCTCCCCCCTTCTGCCGTCTCCTCTTCCTAGCAAGGTTGTTGAAAACTTCTGTCCCTGAGGCTCTAGTCACGAGGCCAGTTAACTAGCTCTTGGAGGCACGTTGGGGTCCTGTGTTCCACAGATGCAGGACCAGTCCTTTTCACCCAGGCAAGAAGGCAGCAGATCAGCACAGCAGGACAGCAGTTTTTCAGAGCAGCAGTCCAGCAAAGTGTCAGTCCTTTCAGCAGCACATCAGTCCTTCCTCCTGGCAGAGTATCCACAGGTCTAGAAGTGTACTGAAGAGCTGGTGCCTTGGGTCCAATTTTTATACCTGGGTCTTCCTTTGAAGTGAGAGAATATTCTGGAGATTTCCTTTGAATTTCCCCAGGCATCTTGCTTTCCCTGTCCTTGCTCCACAGTAACTAAAGGGGATATGCAGTCCTTTGTGTGAAGGCAGATTGCAGTGTAATTAGGGCTGTGCCCATCTCTGCCCTCCCATCCTGCCAGTAATTGCCCATCCAGGCTCACCTAATCTCTCTATTGTTTGTGGCTGTCTAGGAGGAATACAGCACAACTGCAAGCTACATCCAGTCATGTGGCCCAGAGTCAAACTGCAGGTACAAACTTGCAGAGGCAGGAAAATGACAATAACTACACCAAACATGAACTTGTTACCTGCTCCCATTTGTAAATTATCACTTATTAAATGTAATCGGGTAATTCCAATGTTATCCTATTAGAGAGACAGGACTTGCAGTAGTGAAAAACAAATGTAAGAGTTTTTCACTAACAGGACATGTAAAACTAAAAGGGTGTATGAGCCACCTTTTAGATGCACTGCACCCTGCTCTGAATGCTTTCCAGTGCTTACCCTGGGAGAGACTTACATCATTAAAAAGGAAGGATTGGGCCATCCCGCCCCAGCGTTTTTCTGATGTGGCTCGCGATAGCCTGGATTGTCCGCTTACGGTTGACGAATTGGGGGTAGCATTGGCCGGCCTAAACTCGTGTAAGGCACCGGGCCCTAATGGATATCCCTATGAATTCTTTAAACGATACTCTAATAAATTAGGGCCCTATCTTTTAAACACAATAGAGGAGGCGAGGGAGCTTGGTTGTCTACCACTAGATTGGCGACACGCCAAAATAGTGGACTTCCATAAACCTGGTCGACCCCCTGATTGCCATGTCGCATATCGACCTATTTCGCTGCTCAACATTGAAGCCAAGATATTGGCCAAGGCCTTGGCCAGTAGGCTCGTACCTTATATTACCTCGGTTGTTCATCCAGATCAAGCCGGGTTTATGCCCCATCAGGCGACACGGCATAATATCCGTTGTGCCCAGGTCGCAGTCGATACTATCCAACGACTCGGTCTCTCAGGAGCCCTCTTCCTCGCGGACATGGATCGGGCACTCGATTCACACAGCTGGATGTATTTGTTTGCCCTACTGGACCCGACTGAACTTAGGCCCACGGTTTCTATCCGATTTAAGACTCTTGTATACGAATATTACAGCCTCAGTCCGTATTGCAGGATCCGTCTCGTCAACGTTCTCGATGGGCAGAGGAACCAGACAGGGATGCCCACTGACTCTGTTCCTCTTTGCCCTGGCCATGGAGCCCCTGGCAGCATGGGTACGCATTGATGCACAGGTGGCAGTCTTTGAGTGGGCACAGGGGGTGTCTGATCGAATAGCCATATACGCGGACGATGTCCTTCTCTTCCTGACCGATGTTAATAGGACTATCCCTAGATTGCTCCGGATTATGGAGATCTTTTGCGAGACCTCTGGGCTATATATGAACCCTAATAAGTCCACTCTTTGGGTTCTTGGCCCTCAGCCGGCTCTTGGCCATTGGGCCTCTATGATACAGACGACCACGCTTGGCATGAAATATCTAGGGGTCTTTTTGTCATCTTCTGCTGAAACTTCATGGGAACGTAACATTCAACCGATATGGTTACAGGTGCGGGATGAATTGAAAACATGGTCCCTTATGCCCCTCTCTTTACCGGGCCACTCGGCTATTTTCAAAATGGTCTCCCTGCCACGTTATTATATCAACTACAAAATTACCCTTTTTGTATTCCTCCGTCGTGGTTTTGCCAGGTAAACTCAGTGCTGGGTCTATTCCTGTGGGCTGGGAAGTCCTCTAGGGTGGCTCTACACACGTGTTTCCAATCTACCTATTGCGGTGGCTTGGCCTCCCACCTGCTTGTCCTGAATGAGTGGGGATATGGGGATCACACTGACCCGGCCTACTTATTGGAGTGGACACTTATGGGAACCCATTCCTTACACACCATACTCTATTCTGCACCGATGCGTCGGGTCCTCCCCTCTAATACTACTGTGGTGTTTCGGGTTTGGAGGCAAGCCTTGCGCAAAATTGGATGGTGGGGTAGACTTACCAATGTGGTCAAATGGATTGCTGCCCCAACTGGCTGGTCTGGCGGGCTTCCAAGATTGGGATGCCATCGGGATCTCCACCCTTGGAGATGTGATGCAGGGTATGACTCTTAAGTCTTTTGCGCAACTTCAGCAGGACTTTAGTATGTCCAAGACCCAATTCTACAAATATTTGCAGCTCTGCCATGCTCTTCTCCCTAGTGTTTCTAAACTGGAGTCCCTTCCAGACTTCAGTCCTATTGAAGCCAAACTGTTCATGGGGGATCTCCAGGATCACCAAATTTCCAAAATATACCAGTCCTTAGTGACTAATAGTTTCAGGGAATCCTGGGAGGAAGATCTAGGCCCATCGGACAGCGAAGACTGGACAGAGGCTCTCTATTCCCCTAGAGAGGTTACTATCGCTATGCGGCTCCGCTTAACTCAATTCAACTATCTACACCGGGTGTATTATACCCGTGTTCGTCTATATAGGGCCGGCCTGATAGCCTCTCCGCTTTACCTGCGCTGCAGGCAAGAAGATGGAACCTTTTTCCATACGGTGTGGCAGTGTGGGGTTATTGTGCGATTCTGCCGAAGAGTGTTGGCCTGTCGGAGGTTCTGGGATGGGACCTTCTCTATTCACCTAGGCTTGCACTCCTACATGTTATGGAAGGGACTGGAGGCAACATTTACAAACGCCACCTAATGTGTTTAGGTTTTACGCTAGCTAAACGTGACATTGCATGCCATTGGAAGGCGGCTGCCTCACCTCCCTTGGCGGCATGGAAGAATGGCTTAGAGTTCAATATGGGTCTGGAGCTTCCAATTTTTAAGGCCAGGGGATGTCTGCGTAAGCACATAAAGATCTGGAAGCGGTGGGCTGATTATAGAGGACTTTCGTTGGAACCCGTCTCACTTGGTATAGACGCGCACTGAAGATGGTATGTTACATTGTAGTTCGGGAGTGGCTCGGCCTGGCACGGGCCTTCCTTTGTATTTCTTTATGATTTTGTTTCTCACTGTGAGGGATGAGTTGCAATTGCTGGGGGAGGGTATATTGACAGTGCATTGGGGGTGGGGGTTTATTGCTTTTCTTTTGTTGTTATTACATGTTGCCTTATAATTTGTAAAGCATAAACGTCAATGCTTTTATTGTATCATATATTTGGCAGACGTTCTCTGGATTTCAGGGCTCTGCAGAATATTTGTGGCTTGACACAATAAAATTTGTTTAAAAAAAAAAAAAAGAAAAGGAAGTTTTGGTCCTGGCAAAAGATTTATTTTATGTATTCCAAATTGGAGCCTTGTCGGGTCCCCACACAAGATGCACAGCCATATTTATGAAAGAATTCAGAATCTTCAACCAGTTTATCATATTTTTATTTCAAACGCTCTCCATCTTTTATCCATAAGTTTCAGTGTTTACTCTTTTTTTTCATCTCCATGTTTTACATATACCCATTTTCAAAGCAGCACAAAGGGGTTCAATATTCCTGTGTCATGTACCCAATGCATTTCACGATAACTCCGCTCCTCGAGGGTAACTAAAATACAAGATGTAAGAGAAGTAACCCATCAGTATGATCAATACATAATAATGAACTGAATAACTAAATGAAAGTATAAGTGCTGCATCTTGCATAATCACCTAATAAAATATAACCTTTTAACTTAAACACCAGAAGTGTGTTCCTTCCCATAAACATTCATTCAAAACCCACACCAATATAATTTCAGTGACAAGCCCCATTACAAACAACCTAAGAGTATGCACAAAACTCCCCCAAATTAAAGTGACACTGGATAATACAATGAGATGTGACTTCATCTACATGTTAAATAAATGTCTCCCATATACATAGAACCCTGCTGACTACAAACAAATTTGCATGCTTTCAAATAAAATGCTCATACAAAAATAACCAATAAAATCTGGCAGTGTAAGCAAGTGTGCCTACCTACTCTTCAATACAAAAATCGCCCGTGTCTCATGCGAGAAACAGTCCATACATTTGTATGGACAGATGCCCGTTTTTTAACCTCCTTAAGTAATGCCGTCCATAAAACAACCGCTGACATGTGGCTCACCTCGTAAATGTTTCCAAATGAACCCAGGTGCACACCCGTGTCCTTATATATCCAGTGCCATTCATTAGCTTCACGTGACTCTGCCAGCCCCTTCTATTGAAAAAATACAAATGTTCAATAACTTGGAGTGCATTCTATCATTTTGAGTGTGTGAAGATTTATTTTGCCAGGTCGGAATGGCAGTTTAAAACTACACACATAGCTTCAATGGCAGACCTGAGACATGTTTAAAGTGCTACTTAAGTGGGTGCCACAATCAGTGCTGCAGGCCCACTAGTAGCATTTAATTTACATACTATGGCTACAGGTGGTGGCACTTTAATAGGGTTTTACAAGTAAATTAAATATGCCAATTGGGTATCAGCCAGTTCTACCATGTTTTAAGGAGCGAGAACAAGCATGGATTAGAAGTGGTAAAGTGTGCAAAGACCTAGAGCCAGCAAAAACAAAGCCAGCAAAACAGAAAGGATGACTGCAAAAAGTTAGAGGGAAAACCATAACACAGATGCTAAAGTCTAGCAGCTGTTCTGCTGTGTTTGGCGGCTGTTTTGGGCACTGTAAGGCCAATTAAAACAATTAAAAAATAAAAAACAAACATGCAAACATATCTTACTACTTCCCTGTAACATTTTCATGTAGGCCTAAGCAAATGCTGATATATTGAATCTCAGATGCATGCAGATTTTATCACTATAGCTTCAGAAGAACTATTGCCTGTATCAATTGGTTTTGTCAAAAAAGGAGCATTGGCAGACAGGGATACTGAATTACAAGGTAGTACCCTAGGATTTGAGGATGATCACAGCGTGTATTCTCAGGATTACCGCTGGTGATTCTTAACAGTCAACTGAATCTATTGTTCAGGATTGTGGCATGGTGGGCTACACATAAGTGTTTCTAAAAATTGTGTGCTCAAAGGATATTTTGTGTCACCAGCAATTTTACTTTACCAATAGGATTCTCTTTAATGGGCAACATGAAAGGTTTTGGGTTCTTGTGGCACACAGGACTGGACTGGAAACTAAAAGCGGGCCTGGCAAAGATGTTCAAGCCCTCCCTTTCCAAAGTCCTCTACAAAGCAGCCTGCATTTCATCTCTCTTTCTCTCCCTCACTCTCTCTCAAGCTCTACCTCTCTTGCCTCCACCACTATGTTCATGCCCTTTTGTGTCTCATGCAATAAATGCTGAGGAACTGGAGGGTCTTGTTGATGGCAAAAGGTGACCCTAGGGCTTCAAAAACAGGCCTCCCGTAGCTCAACCCCCTTGAGAAATGCTCCTTCTGTTATATGGCCAATCCTGCCCGGACCGCACTTTTAATCTGACAGTGAATAAATGATTGAGAGTCCTACGTGGGATGAGATTATTCTGTGAACACTTATAAGTAATGATAAGGGTCAATGGTATTAGAAACACTCAGAGATACACATAAGTTTCATATAGTCAAAGGCAGCTGGTCCTTTAGTACTCTAAAGGCCAGGTGTGCAAAGATGTTTAGAGTTCGCAATGGCCCCCTTCACAGAATTGGGCCATTTGCAACCCCAAAGAAACGTTTTTAAAAGTACAAAAGGCAAACCACAGTTTGCTTTTGCGACTCAGTATTTAGAAGGGTCAAGTTCAGGGCCTCCCTTCTAAATACTGAACTGTAGTGGTATGTAATAATGTTTTGCAATTGAATTCTGGTCACAAAACAGTAATACATGGGACCTCTTTCCCTTTGAGAGTGTATACCAAAATATTATTTCCATCTCCCAAAGTCCAAAGCTTTCCCAAGTCTGGTGAAGAGTAGAATGGGAACAGTAAATCTGGAAACAAAACCTTCTCCATTTGGGGAGGAGATAGTAAATTGCACCTCTCCAAAAACTTACACTTTGCTCAATGTGGTTGATTTGGAGTGAGAATAGTAGGTGTAAATGCTGCAGAGTGCAACACTTCCCCATGTGTTTCAGTTTGGAGACAGCATAGCAAACTGTACTACCCTCTGCAAAATACAAGCAGAGTGGGAATAGTAGATATGAATCCCCTCCAACGTCCAACACTTTCACCAATGTGGCTACGCTTGAAGTGAGAACAACATATGTGAACCACCCAAAGTCCAATCCAGTACTTTCCCTAATGGGGTTACAACTGGAGAGAAAATTTGGTTAAGTTTGAGCTAGATTAGTAAATTGTACCCTCCTAAAGTTCAACGACTCATCCAATGAAGTTTGGTTCTGACTGGGAATAGTGAATTGTGCCCCCACCCACTCAAAGTCCAACATTTTCCTCAATGTAGTTAAATATGGAGTGGAATTTTGTTATCTTAATGCCAAAATTAACCATTTCCTTACTGTTTAGGTCTGGAGTAGGTTTAGTAAATCTGAATTACGTCCAAAGTCCACCACTTTCCCCAAAGTGTTTAGGTTTGGAGTGGGAATAGTAAATCTGAACCTAGTCCAAATATTTGTCCAGGCTTATCTCAGAGGCAGTGTGTAAAGCATTTGTGAACACATACAGTAACCAAGTGACAACACTACAGATGGACACCACACAAGTTTTATATAACAAATAAGTATTCTTTATATAGATTTACCACAAGACCATAAACGACAAAAATCCACAATACTGTTACTTAAAATGGTAGTTTTAGCTAAGTTCTTTTTAGTTCTTAAATGCAACACTTTTAGTTCAATGTACCTTTAGATGCGACACACACAGGGCAACGAAAGTGTTGCAACGATGGTGATGCGATGAAAGTTTGGTGCAAAGATAAAGACGTGAAGATCTACCTGATGCGGCACGCTTCTCCGATGTTGCGAGAAGACTCGACGCGTCAGCTGCAGCGGCGACACCCTTGTCCAGTGATGCGACGACAGCGGCTTTGGCGGCGACACTCTTCTCTGACGATGCGAGATGCTTCCGCTCGATGCGACAGCTGCACCGGCGGCACCCATGTTCAGTGATGCGACAGCAGCAGCTCCGATGGCGGCAAGCTTCTCCAAGGATATGAGGCACTTTTCTTGATGCGGTGCAATGCGACAGCTACAGTGGCGACATCCACGATGCGACGGCTGCGACGGCGACACGCTTCTTCCTCGATGCGAGACTCTTCTCGTGATGCGGTGCAATGCGACAGCTACAGCGGCGACACCCTTGTTCAGTGATGCGACGGCAGCGGCTGTGACACGCTTCTTCGGTGTTGCGGGACGCTTCTTGCGGTGCGGTGCAATGTGACAGCTACAGCGGTGACACCCTTGTTCAGTCATGCGGTGGCTGCGACGGGCAACACGCTTCTTCTCCGTGAGTCGCGCTTCCAGCTCCTTGCGACACGCAGTCCCTCAGAAGGTCCAAAACAGCAGCAGGCACTTCCCAAAAAATCTGGGGAGCTGGTGGTTGAATTCTGTTGTCCCTGAGACTTCAGCAGGAGGCAAGCTCTTCTCACAAGCCCTTGGAGATCCTTTACAAGTTGAATAAAGTGCACACAAAGTCCTTTCTCCTTTCTTTGACAGTCAGGCAACCACTGCAGGCCAATCCCCCAGGTTCCGGGACAGTCCCTCCTCAGTCTCTCTGGTTCCACTCCTCAGCAAAGGTTTCTTCTTGTTCCCAAAGCGATCTAAAGTTCTTGGGTTGGGGTCCCAATATTTATACTAAGTTTCCCTTTGTTCTCTGAAGGCAGAGAGGCCTTTGCCTAGTCCAAACCAGTTCTGGTCAGTCCTGGAGCACTTTGTTTACATTACTCCTTATTTCCTTTCAAAGTGCAGGACAGAGACATCAGATGCACCATTGGAGGTGGAGCCAGCATTGTGGAGGGAAGGCACAGCCCTATTCAGGTCCCAGGTTCAACTCCTCCCTCCCATCTAGATTCAGATCTCTCTATTCACCACTAGGCTGCCTCACCCTGTCTCCTGGAATTCCCCAGCCCTGTCACTCAAACTCCAGACAAGGAATACACAGCCTAGCAGAGGCAGGTTTGAATGGTTTGAAAAGAACATGCCTACTTTCTAAAAGTGGCATTTTCAAACACAGAATGTTAAAACCAACTTCACTAAAAGATGTATTTTATCATTCTGAGTTCGGGCATACTAAATTCGAATTTCTACCATGTTGCCTGAGTAAGTTAGGATTATAAGATGTAATAATGAAACTGCCCATTCTGGCCTATGGGGAATAGGTAGCCTTGCAGTAGTGAAAAATGAAAATGGCTGTAATTCAGTATTAGAACATGCCACACACACCAGGGCATGTCCTACCTTATATTTACAATGCACCCTGCCCTCGGGCCTACCATAGGGGTGTCTGATATGAAGAAAAGGGAAGGTTTATGGACTGGCAAGTGGGTGCACTTGCCCAGTCAGCATGACAGTACCAGACTGCATGCAGGCTGTGCAATGGCAGGCTTTAGACACACTTTTACAGGCTGCTTCTGTGGGTGGCACAATCAGTGCTGCAAGCCCACCAGCAGCATTTGGATTTACAAGCCCTGGGCACTCCTGGTGCACTGTACTAGGATCTGACAGGTAAACCAAACCAACCAATCATGGAATCACAAATTCATACATCAATTTACAATAGGGAGCACTTGCACTGTGGCACTGGACAGCAGTGGCACAGTGTCCAAAGCATCTAACACCAGCAAAAACACATGAGGCAACAGAAAAAAAATGAAAGGGAGACCCACGCCAAGGTGCCAGGTCTAACACGTGTCCCCTCCAGCTGAAATATGGGGAGAACTAACCTACCTCCTGGGAGTTCTCATCACTAAGGCATAAAGATCTGGACAGACCATCAGCGTTGGCGTGTTCTGTACCAGGGCGGTGTTCCACCGTGAAATCCATCCCCTGTAGGGAAATGGACCACCTCCACAGCTTTGGATTCTCACCCCTCATCTGCATCAACCATCTGAGGGGCCTGTGGTCTGTCTGAACCCGGAAGTGAGTCTCAAACAGGTAGGGTCTCCGCTTCTTCAGTGCCTAGACCACAGCAAATGCCTCACGCTCAATAGCACTCCACCTCTGTTCCCGTGGAAGTGACCTGCTACTGATGAAGGCTACGGGTTGATCTAGGCCCTCCTCATTCATCTGTGCCAGAACAGCCACCACACCATGCTATGAAGCGTCTGTTTGTACTATGAACTCTCTGGAGAAGTTGGGTGCCAAGAGCACGGGCGCCATGCACATAGCAGTTTTTAGGGCCTCAAAAGCTTTCTGACAGGTGGCAGTCCAAATCACTCTCTTAGGCTGCTTCCTGGAAGTCAGCGCTGTCAAGGGTGCAACAATCCTGCCATACCCCTTGACAAACCTCCTGTAGTAACCCATGAGTCCTAAAAAGGCTCTCACCTCAGTCTGGGTTTTGGGCGGCTCCCAAGCCAGGATGGTTTCAATCTTGAGCTGTAGGGGTGCCACCTAGCCGCTCCCCACCTGGTGTCCCAAGTACACCATGGAACCCTGCCCGATCTGGCACTTACTCGCCTTGATCGTGAGGCCTGCCCTCCGCAGCGCCATCAACACTTCCCAGAGGTGGCGCAGATGTTCTTCCCAACTGGCGCTGAACACTGCGATGTCATCCAGGTAGGCGGCACTGAACTCAGCCAGTCCAGCCAACACCCGGTTGACCAACCTCTGAAAGGTGGCGGGGCATTCTTCATCCCAAAGGGCAACACCCGGAACTGGTAGTGCACATCTGGTGTGGAGAATGCTGACCTCTCTCTTGCCCCATCAGTCAAGGCGATCTGCCAGTACCCAGACGTTAGGTCAAACGTGCTGAGGTACCGTGCCGCTAGCCGATCTATGAGCTCATCAGCTCTGCGGATGGGGTGCGCGGCAGTCCTGGTGACTGAATTGAGCCCTCGATAGTCCACACAGAACCGGAGTTCTTGTGTGGCACCCGGTGCAGCAGCCTTTGGGACCAAGACCACTGGGCTGGCCCAAGGACTGTTAGAGGACTCAATCCCTCCTAACGCAAACATCTTGAAGACCTCCTCCTTGATGCAAGCTCTCACCCTGTCAGTCACCCTGTAGGTTTTGTGCCTCACAGGTGTACTATCCCCAGTGTCCACATCATAGACGCACCAATCAGTGACACCGGGAACCAGGGAGAACAGATCAGAAAACTGTCCCAGCAACTGGCGGCAATCATTCTGTTGCTCAGGGGTCAGGGTGGAAGAGAGGTTAACACCATCCACTGACCCATCTTCCTCTGTTGCCAACAGGAGGTCTGGAAGAGGCTCGGTCTCCTCCTCCATTCCACCATCTGTCGCTAGGAGCATGCCCACTTGGGACCTCTCCAAGTGGGGTTTCAGGCGGTTGACATGCAGGACCCTCAGGGGGTTCCTGGGAGACCGCAAGTCCACCAAGTAGGTAACCGGACTTTTGCACTCCACAACCTCAAATGGTCCGGTCCACTTATCCTGGAGCGCGCAGGCCTCCACTGGGGCCATGACCCACACTTTCTGACCAGGCTGAAGGTCTACCAGAGTGGCATTCTGGTCGTACCACCGCTTCATCTCCTCCTGGCTGGCTTCCAGATTCGCCTCAGCGAGTTGCCTGAAACACCTAGTTTGGTTCCTGAAGGCCAGCATGTAGCTATATACATTCTGGGGAGGTTTCCTGGGAGATTACTCCCAGCCTTCTTTAACCAAACTCAGAAGTCCTCTCACTGGATGTCCATAGAGAAGCTCAAAGGGACTGAACCCTAGAGATTTCTGTGGCACCTCACGGTAAGCAAAGAGTAGGCATGGCAAGAGGACGTCACACTTACGCCTCATAGGTTCCTCAAGACCCATAATCATGCCTTTTAGGGTTCGGTTGAACCTTTCAACCAACCCATTTCCTTGGGGGTGGTAAGGAGTGGTAAACTTGTAGGTTACCCCACACTCCTGCCACAGGGACTTCATATACTTGGAAATTAAGTTAATATCTCGGTCAGACACTACCTCGCGAGGGAATCCCACTCTGGAGAAAATTCCCATCAATGCTCGTCCCACCACGGGGGCCGTCCCTGTCCTCAGAGGTATGGCTTCTGGTACCGGGTGGCATGGTCCACCATGACCAGGATGAACCGGTTACCCATGGCTGTCTTGGGGTCCAGTGGCCCCACAATATCAATAACCACCCGTTCAAAGGGGGTGTTGACCACAGGAAATGGCTGGAGAGGAGCCTGGCAAGTCTGACATGTCCGGCAGTGAGTGTCTGAACTCCTGCGCATTTGGGGCCAATAAAAGTAGGTGACAAGCCTCTCAAAGGTCTTGTCATGCACCAAATGTCCTGCCAATGACACATCATGAGCCAGCCCCAGTAGGAAGGCTCTGAACCGCTGGGGTACCACCAGCAGACAGGCTGACCCAGGCTCAGCAACCTTAGGCTCAGAATACAGGAGACCATTCTCCCAGTAGACCTAATGTGACCCAGACTGATCACCTGCTGCCTGATCTGCAGCCTGCTGCCGCAGACCCACGAGAGAAGGGCACTTGTTTTGCTCCTCACAGAACTCCTCCCAGGAGGGTCCTACTCCTTGCTGCCAGTGGGCCAGCTCAGGCAGGTCCCCTAGTTCAGCTACCTGCTCCCCTGTAGGCTCCAGGACATCCCCCTCAGGGTCTGCTCCCTCCTGGACCATGGGAACTTCGGGGGCCGGTTTCCCACGCCCCCTGCCTCTTCTCTCTAAGGCAGGTACCTGGGCCCCCCTCTCAGGCTCCAGGTCCTCTTGAGAACCCCTACTGGCTGTCATTGACCATGTGGTGACACATGCCCAGTCAGGCAAACCCAACATTTCCAAATCAGCACTCTGCTCCACCTTCACCCAAGGTGAGCTCTCCAGATCATTCCCTAACAAACAGTCATGGCGGGCCTCACAGCTACCTGAAGAGTACCAGAGACCCCCTCCCCAATCAAAGGGAACCTGAGCCACCTTGCAGTGGCTCTCTGTGTTGTCTGCAGCAACAACTGGATAGAATGCATTGGGGACAACCTGCTCTTGAGAAACCAGGTGACACTTGACAGCTGTCACACTGGCTCCTGTATCTCTAAGAGCCTCCACCCTATGGCCATTGATGGTCACCCACTGCCTGTATTTCTTAGTGTTATCAGGCAGTTGGGTCCTAGGGACCACCTCACATTCTCCTAAAGAGACAAGGGACATCTCTGCTGGCCCCTGCCCACCTTGGGCACCCATCTCCTCACCTAGGGCTATACTAGCCATCTGCCAGGGGGCTGCACCAGGGGGTGCTGTTTTTCCAAACAGGCGACACTTGGGATCATTGCCCAATGACCCAGGTCTCCACATTTGTAGCATTTCAGGGGTCCCCTTTGAACAGGTGGGCCTGTCGGGGCCCCTGATGGTTTCTGTTGGGGAGGCTGGGAATATTTCCCTTGGTTCCCTTGGGGATTACTTTGAGGCCTTCTCTGGAACTCTCTCTGTTTACCCTTGTCCCCCCCACTCTTCTGCTGGGGACCCTGCCCACTCTTGGCTGAATCTCCCACGTGACCCTTGTGGACCCTGGTACTGACCCAGCGGTCTGCCTCTTCAGTAAGCTTCTTGGGATTAGTCAGCCTACTATCAATCAGGTGCTGGCGTAGCTCTGGAAAACAATTACTGGACAAGTGCTCCCATGCAATCAAATCAAAGAGCCCCTGGAAATCATCAACTTTGCTACCCTTCACCCAACCATCCAATGCTCTGCAGAAAAAAGTGACATATTCCACCCAGGAACTGTTCTCTATCTTCTGGCAACCTCTGTCTGTACAATTCAGGAGTTAAACCATGCCTGGACATTAATGTATCTTTCATGTGGGGATATGAATTATAGACTTCAGAAGAAAAGTCTAACAGTGTGTCCCGCCCTTCACTAAGGAACCGCCCCCACAACCCCGCTCCCCAATCCTTCTCAGGGACCCAGTGGGAAGACATGGCTACCTCATAGGCCTTGAACCACTGGCCAATATCATCATTTCAAAAAATTCTTTCACCACATCTTTGGGAATATAAACCCTGAATTCAACAGGTAATGACGGTCTGCTGCCACCAGAGGGAACAATCTCTAAGCTCTTGGCCTTCAATTCCAACTCCCTCAAAACCTTTTCATGTTCAAACTGCATTTTCTTCTCTTCTATGGCTAACTTCCTAGTTTGCATTTCAAATTCCAACTGGCCATTTAATTTGAGCTTGGTCAGCTCCATCTCATGCCTCCTGCATCTTTCTCTGTCCTCCAGCTCCTCTGGAGACAGACTCTTGGCAGAAACACTGCTACCTGCGGGGGAAGGTGCTCTCCTTCCTCCTGGACCCAATGGCCCACCCAGCTCTCTATCTGCATTCTCATCTCTTTCCTCATTCTCAGGGGCATTCCTAGCTTCTACCCAGGCCCTCAGCGCCTTGTAGAACTCTTCCTTCCTGGTGAGCCCAATAATGGAAACATTGAATTTCTTGCAGAAGTACTTCAGCTGCCTTACTTTGTCGCTCTCCAGTTTCTCCTCTTCCCATTCCAAATCAATAGAGGCGATGGATGCTGTGTCCTCCATGATGGTTAAACTTGGCAAAAATAGGAAATCCCAAAAAGAAATCTACCGAAAGTATGTGGTTGCGTTTTGGCCTGCACTCACTAGTAGTGTTCACCAATCACTGTACATGAGTCACAAATGCAAGTCCAGAATCCTCACCGCAGCATTATGTGGGTGAGTACATTCATTTTCCTAATTAATGTTGAAGGATCCAAAATTCATGGACTTATTAGCCTTTGTACTTTGTAGGCAAAGTGCTGTACTGAAACTGAGAGTCAATTATTTGTGTTTCATAAATTGTAAACACATATTTTTCTTATTTTCAGGAACACTCTGACATCCCTTAAACTACTGGACAAATCAATGACTGTTTGATTTTGGTAGGGTATTGTCACAGTGATGTTCTTATCAAAGTATCTTTGTAAACGCATATTTCTGCAGTAGCATTTTACCATACATGGTCCTGACGAAAGCCAGGTAACTGTAACCTTTAGGCTGAAACATGTCGACCTCTATTGCTATAAGATAGTTATTTTTTCAAACTATCAGTTTTTCACTTGCTTTTTTAATCTTGGCACTTTTTTTGACACCGAATAAAGTTGGGTGGTGTTATCAGGTAGCCATTTTTAATACACTTCTCTTCTGTTTTGCACTGCATCTCACATCTTTCTCAGTACCACTATGTTTTGAGACTTTTTCTCTGGAAGACTGAAAACTCATTGCATATACACAGTGATGGTTCTCCTGAAATAGGGTGCACTGCAATGAGTTGATCCACCTTACTCCCAGATGATTATGTTGTGCCAAAACGGTGGGCTGATGGGATTTGTCTCAACTTAGTGGGCTGAATCTGTCTTCTTCTCTTTGGCTCCCAGTTTCTTTACATTTTGACCGGCTCTCTCCTCTTTTGTTGTTTGATGGGTGAGCAATGTCAACTGTTACATTTTAAGTTCCTATATTTAATTTGTAAGTATTTGATTTTCATGATTTTCAGCCGCAGTAGGAGAAACTATTATGGCTGATGTTGGGCTATTTAGGCGAAAATTGTGGTACAGCTCTTGACGTTGTGAATATACTGTGATTGGCTGCTTATTAAGAATGTATGCATCAGACAAAAATAAATGTTCAAATTGTAATATAGGAATTATGCCTTCAGAAAATTAATATGGTTCATTCCAAGCAGTGCTACAAAAGAAAAATAATATATTTGTTCCATGTTGGGGACAAAACGTGTTGGCTGGGCTGACATCTTGTTGAACATTTATTAGGAGAAGATAGAAGAATAAAGGATTGAAAATATTTGTGTCTGGAATGGCCATTTTTCAATTTCAGATGGACTGAATATGGACTTTGTTTGTGTGACTACCACTTAAAGTACAAGATGTAAATTGTGTGAATTTAGGATACCAGAATTGTTAATTAAAAGGTTGTGCTTTCCATGGTTGTTATAGTGTATCTAAGTGTCTTACAAGGGTTTTGAGAGGCAGTTGGCCACTGGGAGTCAGCACACTAAGGTGTATACATCACTGATAATCCTGTGTGGTGTATTACGGCCGTTACTGCCAATATCTCAGAGATTTTCACTAAAGTGTTTGCCTAGTTAAAATAATGTTGTTTGTTTTGCACTGTATATTGATATATTTTGATATATTTATTATAATGATTCAACCAAATGTTTGCTTTTTAAATTATTTTCTGCATTTGATTTGGTCCCCTGTAACAAACTTTGGTGGTAAGCCAAGGACCTAGTTATGCCATTAGACCTCCTATCCTTAGTTGTGAGGCTGCACGAGGAGAACTTTGCCCAGGTGCGATGGGGCATACAGGGCAACAACACAAATCGGATCCTTGTATCTAAAGGGATCCTCCAAGGGTGTGTCATAGCCCCTACACTATTTACATTATTCATCAATGGGGTCGTTAACTATTTTACTACCTACCCGACCGATGCACCCACACTTGCAGGCATAAAAACATCCATACTCATGTTCACAGATGACACACTTGTCTTCTCAAAAATGCACAGCGGCCTGCAGTGGGCATTAGCGCGGTTTGAAGAATCCTGCAATGACCGGGATCTTGAGATAAATACGAACAAAACCAATTTCATGGTCCTCCACAAACATCGGGCAATTAGGGGAGTGTATCCTTAAACAATGAATATCTTGACCAAATTAGTTTTTAATTATCTAAGAATCACACTTGGAAAAAAACTTAACTGGAAACCCCAGATAGAAACATGGCCCTAAAGCATCGCCAATTAGCAGGTGCATTGCTGAAAGAACACAAGTTCTCACTAAACCAAGCCTATAAGCCCAGTTTTGGAGATTTATAACACCAAAGTCACAGCTTCTGTACTCTGTGGTGCTGCACTATGGGGTTAGACAACCTGATACCACTAGTTTTAGCCCAAAATAAATGTATTAGAGGCGTCCCAAGTCTACCTCAAAATACTCCACTCAAGCCCCTATACTATGACCTAGGCTGTAATAGATTGGATTAGATACCAAGTTTTCGCCCTATAGCATTCTGGCAAAGACTATGGACCACTCCCGTGCTATCGCACTATGCTGGTGCCCTCAAAGATGTCTGGGAAGCCAACACCTCATGTAAGATTACTTGGCTGCAAAAAGTGAAGAACACACTTGTTAATATGGGTTTGCGACATTTATGGGATGACCCGGTGGGTCAAGAGTTCCCCTCAAAAAAATAAATTAAGGAGCTGTAATGGTCCATGGTCGTAAAAAATAGTACCCAATCCATTGAGAGTGCTACGCTTACAGGTACATTTATAGAGTTCAAGCCTTGTTCACATACGAACCATTCTGGGATGTTTTATCTAAGCTCAGAGACAGACGACTCTATTTTCAATTTCGGGTGGGTACATTACCCTTGAAATCTTTTACCCGCAAATGGCATAATTTAAATGACAGCAAATGCCAATTGGGTGTAGACTATGAGAAGATGAGGAGACTCATTCACACATCCTATTTGTCTATCTAGCTTATAAGGCCCCTTGGGAAAAATGGTTAAAACCATTATGTAGAAACATGGGCACCAGGCTTAGAACCATTGCATTGTGAATATTGTTGACAAACACAAATGACCTGTGTGTAATAGCAACTACCAAATTCTTACGTTGGATGTGGTCAATCCATGACTAAATGTCAAAGACCTCTGTGGCCACTCAATCCAGGTAAGAATAAAGTTGGTGTACAAAATGGTTAGGCCAATGCTAATATTGGCCGAGTAATGATTAATGTAAACCTCGTTTTTTGTGCAAGTGCAGTTACAGATATAGCAGTCCACAGTCTCTTAGTGTTGTAAATGCTAGTGTGTATCTGATAGACATCATGCTGCTCATTCTCTGGCTAATTGGTCGATGCACATTTTAAAATATTCAATCAACTGTTCATTTTTTTGATACTTTTGTGAAATAGATATTTAAAAATCTTAAGAACAAAATGAATGTTTTATATATGAGAATATAATGGTTTTATGTTTTTTTCTTAACTTCTTAATCTTTATATGGCCCTGAAGCCCTCGATCTCGAATTTCGAAATTTTGTATATATGCCAAGTACTGTGACTAAAAGGGTGTATACACCCCCAATCGAAATGTCAAGTGTATCGTTGTGAATGTCTTTTGTGATCTCAGTGATCGAAATAAAGATTATGAATACTGAAATTATTTTATATTCACATTGGTATTTAAACTTGCTTTTATGATATTTATGGAAATAGAACAGATGATGGACAGAACGCAAAACAAATCAAATGTTCACGCTCAGTCACATATACGGGTTAAATCCATCATTTTTTTGCTCACCAAGCCATTCCAGTTTGGACCCAGTCTTGACCCTAATCCCCCCATGGGAACAGTTCAGCCCGATTTGCCAGGCCAGGTCCTCACTGAACCATAAACAAGCACCCTGGGACCAGTTGTGTAAATAAATACTTTACACATTGCCTCTAAGTTAGGCCTGACTGCTTTTGGGCCAAGCTACGTGATGGTCACATGTTAATTTAGTAACTTTTGTGGTTCACCCTGACAAGGACTGTGGTTACTGCTTGAGTAGGGCTTAAACCCCTCTCCACCAATAATCCAATTTCTTACATACACGTTCTGGCAATTAATCTTTTTTAGGGTTAGTATGTCATGGATTTAAACATTTTTTTTTAAACAATTTTTATTGTTTTACAAAACAAGATCAGGTCATACATACAGTAATGCATAATTATACAATAAAACATATACAATGTTAGTCATCCTATTTATCTCTTCCTTGGTCTGGTGTGATATGAAGAAGTATTATTTCATTCATGGATATGCATTGTGCTCACTAGTATGTATTCATGATTGCACATATCTTTCCAGCCATGTCTAGTCGAGAGTTCACTGAGGTTTAAATTGCAGGTTAAACCATAATAAACAAACTGCTCCCTCCCTCCTTTCCCTCCCCCATCCCCCTGGGCGTGCTGTGGCTGAGTCAGTCTTTTATTTCAACTTAGGAAGTAGTACTTATTACTGGTGTAGGATAGTGACTACTGCCGATGCACATTGTATGGAATGCCCTAGTAATTACCAGTAATCTTCATTACTCCTGGTCCTGTTGTCCTCGTTCCATTCCTTAAAAAAGGGGAGATGCCCATCTCCACGACAGAAAAAAGAGCAGGAGAATGCTGGGATACCTAAACCCACCCCCTCCCACTGGAAGTACATAAGCTGTACTATACCAGCATTCAGCCTGAAACACCAAGCCACCAACTGGAAGGCCGGCCGTCTGGGAGGGAGGGGTTTGGTTTAGGCATGGGATGAGGACAACAGGACCAGGAGTAATGAAGATTACTGGTAAGTCCCTCCAGTCCTCGTCAGATTCCTTATCAAAGTGGGGAATACCAAAGCAAACAACCCGGCCTTCCGGACTACCACCAACACCAGGGACACCACACCGAAAGTGTCACCCACAGAATCAAAAGGGAGCCTACAAGAAAAAAGAAAAACACAGGCAGGGGCACACAACAAGCAATGCCCCCAGACAAGCTGACAGAGCAGAACCCCCAAAACGAGCAGGGGATGACAAGGAAAGCCCAAAAACAGGGAGCCCAGCCAAGGACCTGCCACCCAAGGGTCAGAGAACCGACACCAGGAACCTCCCCACCTGCCACAGAGGAGGAGAACCCAACAAGAAAGGACCAGCAACAGACCGCAACAACAGCAACGAGGCCACCACAGAAGAAGACCCAGCGCAAGGAGCCAGTGCCGCAACAAGAGGGGCACAAGAACCCTAGGCAAACCCAGAAGGAGGCCCAGCACCCAGAGTCAAGCCCCAAGGTAACCCCCAGAGGGGTCGAAACAACTGTCCCCCCCAGAACAACCAACAACCAGCAGAAGGGGGCCTAGAAGAAGCGAAGCGCCCACATGGCACAACAAAGCCAGGAAGGGCAAACGACCAGGGAGAAAGCTGCCAAGGGCGAAGCCCACAGCACCCGGCACCACCAGGCAGCCGCCAAACCAGGGACAAACCAGGCCAAATCTGTCTGAATGCCCGAAAGCAGACGAGAGCAGACCCGTGCACGGCTGAAGGCACAGAAACACCCCCCGTTGACCTGAACACAGTAAGAGCAAAGACAGAGAGCGACCACCCCCAATGAGGGAAAAAAGCGACCCTCTGCGGAACGAACCCACAACGACTGCACCAAAAAAGCAGAGGGGAAGGAAGAAGAGACTGAACAAGCCCCACGAAAAGCAAGAGACAGAGAAACAACACGACCAACCACAGGACCAGCCCCAACACACCAGGAGAAGCCCTCAGCAGAGCCCCAAAGACCAAAGAGGACGGAACCCGAAAAGAACGCAGGCACCAACCCAGAGGACCAACCAAGGACAGGGGCAAATCGAGCAACCAGGAAGAGAGGGGGCAGCAACCACGAGCAAAAGCCCCCCCAAAATGCTGACAGCTCCAGCAACAGAGAGCCCAGAGACACAGAAACCCCGGAGGCGGCCCAGGTCACGGGACAGGAATGGCCAGCATCCAACCCCAGAGGAGACACCAGACAGTCGTAGAAAGGCCGCCACACACCCAGAGAAAAACCCGGGGCACAGGGACTGGCCAACAGACCAGGCCAGAGGCACACACTCTGAAAGCAGGAGACACCGGGACACAAACTCAGCACCCCGCCCAATGAAGGCTAGGGAGAGTACAGAAGCGCAGTCACCCCAGATAAACACAACTAAGAACAGAACCCAGCCCACAGAAGGGTAAGGGAAGGAAAGCAGCAGACCCCGCACAAGACCAGGGCACAACACCAAGAGAGACAACAACAGAGGGCTGAACACGGAACCGAGGAAGACTAAACCCCAGAACCGGGAAGGAGGAAAACCCCACCAAACCAAGAGCCGACTCACCGGCAAGGACGACAAAGGAGGACACTAAGGAACCACCCAAGGTGAACCCCAAGAGCAGCTGCAGAAAGGCAGACAGGAGAGAAAGACAGGGAGGCCCACAGCCCAACCCCACAGGCGCCCCTACAAACACCCAAGAAGCCAGCAGGCTGAACAGACAGGCCAGCTGAACAGACAGGCCAGCCAGACAGGAGGCCCCCAACACGGCGCCCCCAGGTGCCAGAAGGAGAGGCAGAGGGCCAACCGACCTAACCCCATAACTCGCAACCAAGAAGGGGCACAGGGAAAGGCACAGGAGCCAGCCACAGCCAGGCCACACAGGGTGGAGAAGCAGCAGGAAGACAGGGAGGGAGCCTGGCAGCCCACACATGTCACCCAACACAACGGCCCCAATGCAACAGCCAGGCGCAAAGGAGGGGGTCACGGGAAAAGGACAGAAGGCCAGCCCAGGAATACCAGGCACAGGACCACCGACCACCAAAAGGCCCAAAGGCCCCCACCAAAACAAGGCACCAAGGCACCAGAGAAAAAGCAGCCAGGAAAGGACCCAGTCAGGGACCCAAAGGTGACCCCAAAGTGAGCAAGGCACCCACAGCCAAATGCTGGACACAACTAAGCAGAGAAGGCACCAGCAACACACCCGCAGAGGCAAACGAGTGGCCAAACACAGAGACAGCAAGGTCAAAACTCAGCAGAGGCAAAGCATAGGCCCCAACAACATACCAGAAGACTCCAGGCACCACTAAAACCACAGGAGAGGCGACCGGAGAACCCAAAGATGCACAACCCACTGAGGGGAGTGGGATTGGAAAGAAAAAGGGCAGACCAAACACCAGCCGACCCAAGAACCCCAGAGCCAACAAAAGAGCAAGGAACAGAGACACCACAGGCCCAAAAGAAGACCCACACCGGAGCATGAAAAGGCCCAAGCCCAAACGACAGACCCCAAGGGGAAAGCCACAGCCCCAGAGTTGAGGCAAAGCCAGCCAGAAACCACAAGGCCAACAAGGAGGAGCAGGAAAGCCACAACGCAGCCCACACACCAGGGGAGGCTGACACCAGACCCAAAACTGTCCGCCTCACCAACACACCCACAAGCCAGGGACAGGACCAGGCACGGCGAGAAGGACACCCAGACAGGCAGCACCCAGCAAGACCCAGCTCAACAACTGAGAGTAGTGAAGAACAAGAACTGGCAGGGAAAGGCCGCAGGTCAGTCGGAACCACAAGGACCGAACAGGCAGACAGGGTGGGGCACAGAAGCTGCGCGCCCGAGAAACCAAAGAGCCACCCAGGCAGAAGCCAAGGAAGATCCAAAACACCCAGCCACCACAGGTGGCAAAGGAACCGGCAGCCAAGAGGCAAAGGTCCCCAAATGTGGACCAAGCAACAAAAAGGAACAGAAGAGGGAAGAAGGAAACCACAACAGGAAATCCAAACCCCACCAGCCAGCCAAGTGTAACACAACCCAGCACTAGGCAACAGGCAAACATCAACGCCATCCAGAAGGCACACCAGGGGCACCACCAGCACAGCCCTGGAGTCAACAGCTAACCAAGGCCAAGGGCCCCGCCAGGACAGAGGAAGGGCACAACAACAGCCTCCCCCCCCTCCCGGGCAATAACAGAACCCATGAAATAGGGAGGCCAGAAACCCCAAGGGCCCGACGCAGGATGCAAGAAGCGACCAAACGACAGAGGAGCGAGAAAAAATGAAAGAAAAAAAACACCACAAACAGCCAACCCAGGCAATAGGCAGAAACGCAAAACCCAGCAACCGGGAGGCAGGGAACCCCAAAGGACAGGGCCTCAGAACAGGAAGGCAAACGCAACCGGGCACCCACTACCGGGGCTGGGGAACAGCCAAACCACTGCCTGCCCCGAGCAACCATTCCCAGTGAAGGGAAACCGGAACGCCCACAAGCAAGAGAGAGAGAAACCACACACCGACCAACGGGACACACAAAGGCCAGCAGCCACAACGATCCCACGGAAGGGGCCAAGAAGAAGCAAGGCACCCCCAAGCAGGGACCAGGCAAACATCCCAGGAATGGACCAAGGAGTGCACAGCAACCGGAAGTCCCAAGCTGGCACCCATGCAGGCACAAACCAGGTCTGAACCCGCTCACGGACCGAGAGGAGACATGACCAGGTGCCAGCTGGGAGGAAAGGCCGCAGGCCAGTAAAACACACGCTGCGAAACCCACAGCACCTGATATGCACAGGCGGTCACCCATCCAGAAGCCCACCACGCCGACCATGCCGAACACAGCACAGCAGACATGGTCAGGAATCAACAGGGCGGAAAGGCAGCAGACTGCCGAAGGGAGCTCAGGAAACAGTACGCCACCAGGAGGAGACTGCGCACTGGAAGAAAAGCACCATCGGAGCACATCGAGACAGAATAACCGAAGAACTGTCCCAAGCACCTGGGACAACTCTTGAAATGACCCTGCCAGGGACCGTGGGTGAGCAAAGGGCAATGCCGCCAGGCAGGCAGCCCCAGATGACCAGCACGGTGTCCGGTGATGCCCCACCATCCGCAGAGCGGCAAAGACTGACCTGCAAAAAATGGCAGAGAACATGCAGGAAACTGCACAGGAATGCAGCATAGTACGTAAAAGAAACCGCTATGCAGTACTCACCACGGGGTCAGTCAAACACCACCACACACTGACTGACCCCCAACCACCAGCCCAGACACCTTCCACCAACTAGCACCAAGCAAAAAGGAAAACCAGGAGCAACCGGCACCCCCAGGCAGCCATGAAGTGTCCAGGGAAGAAAAGGCCGAAATGCAACCCCAACCGGCATCCAGGAACGCCAGGGGCACCTCCAAGACCGGCCCAAGGCATCGCAATCATCATCAGCAGCAGCGCGTCTCACTGACCGGCCCAGCAACAGGAAGACTCGGCCTTCAACCCTGAACAGACCTGGAGGGCCTGTGCCCCAGCCACAAAGGGCCGGCTGCCTATCAATGCGGCTCCTGGCAAGCCCAGAGACCGCGGAACAGGACGTCGAGGACAGCCCAGCAACCCGACGAGACATCCAAGAAGACTTCAGCACAGGTAAGAACCAGTAAATCCACGTCTCATTCTGTCGGGAGACAGAAAAAAGAAGAGGCTGAATGCTGGGATAGTACAGCTTATGTACTCCCAGTGGGAGGGGGTGCGTTTAGGTATCCCAGCATTCTCCTGCTCTGTTTTTTCTGTCACTTTGTTAAGGAATGGGACGAGGACAGGAGGGACCAGGGGTAATTTTAGGCGTTCTTTCTGCTTCTCATGAAAGGTATTCTACGTGTCATCAGAATTGAATTCCTCATAACAGATTAATGTTTTACATACGATCTCAGGGGGGTCAGGGAGTTGACCAGTTAGTTGCTTGTTCAGAAACATTTGGTATAGTATTTTTGACAACTTTTCCTGCTGACTCTTGTGAGATCATATTGGGCTCTTTTAGGTCATGTAAAATACTTCTGACTATAATTGGTGTAATTTGAAAATTCTGTGAGATTCTGCAGAATTCCACTACATGGCGTATTGGGCATTTGAAGCTATTATTTTGCACAAAATGCACCTCCTGTGCAAAAATGTATGTGAGGATGCATTTTGTGTTAAGAAATAGTGATGCCAAATACCAAATTCACTGCTGCGGATACCCCTCGGTGCCCTTACTTACTCTGCACTAATCACTGCAGAGTATGTAAGGGCTCCAACGATTATGAACTACACGCTCTTACATATTGTGCACAGTTCATGACCCTCGGAGTTCTTACATAATCTGCAGTGGTTACTGCAGAGTATGTAAGGGCACCGAGAGGTATGCACAACACTCCATTACATGCTCTGCAGTAATCACTGGAGAGTATGTAATGACACTAAGGGGTATGCACATAGTGCATACCCCTCAAGTGCATACATTGGTTACTAAACTGCGCAGAAGAGGAAGCTGTCCCTCTATGTTTAAAAATCACTGCTTATTAAACTTTAATCTGTCGTAGTTTTTAAAATAGAGGGACAGCCTCCTCTTCCAGCCCTCTTTAAAAACCATACATTGTAGATTGATTCCGCTAGCAGACCAGCACAATTTGTTAGCAATTCTGCATTACAAGAGTCACATGGAATCACAAAAGTCCTGCGATTCTGCTGGTGGAATTATTAATTCGGCCAGACCTAATTATTGGGGGGATGAATATGTTCCCTAATAATTTCAACTATTTCATTTTAGGAGGGCCCCTGCCACAGCATGAATTTGAATAATATTTGGTACATTTCCAGGGTGTTTTCTCACTGGTGATGCTCTACTTACTATAAGTTTATTCTTAAAGAATAATTTCAGTTTCCCTTTTTTTAATTAATGTATTTTGCTGTTTCTGACATTTTATCTGTAGGTTTTAGATTAAAGACAATATATGTACATTTTATTTAAAAAACAATAGGTAACGGTATATTAATTTTACCATTTCTACTTGCAGTTTCACATTTTGACTCATTCTAGATGTTGTCATTGGTTCGTTTCAGCTAAACAATGTGGCCTTTCAGGTCTGTTTGCTGTTAGTTAGGTCAGTTTAGTTTTTGTTTTCAATTTTACATTTATTTGAGCTTTTCTTTGTCTTTTTTTATTTTCTTATTTTGTATGCATGTTATTTTTCTTTGATGTTAGTTTTGTGTTGTTTACTCGTCTTAACATTGAGGTGGTATTTTTCTAATTTTGAGTAATTTGGTGTTTGTGTCTTCATTTCCACAGAAAGCACCTGCAATTTGGAAAATAAACATGTTGCAATGTTTTATTTATTTGTGATTGTAGTATACTTTTGGTTATTTATTAATTTTTAGCTTTATTGATTGTCAAACTTAATTAGTTTGCAATATTTTGTGGTTTGTTGAAGAATCGCAGTCTTCTTTTATTGGGTTGCGATCCAGCCAAGTGATGCTGTCTTTTTTGGAAGTATTTTTTCGTAGGTTTTTGTAGTATTTTTTATATTGTTTGTTAAAAAGTGTATCTATTAGCTTACTCTTTCTAAGTTTGGTTTGAGTGGTTAATTGGAGGCTGCTTTGGATTTTCTTTTGCACCAATTATGGTAAATGCTAGCATTTGATTTGTTATTTAATGGATATTGACTATTTGTATTAATTTTTATGTGTGTGCACAATTTTTGTAATGTGTTTTTTATTTGGATTGATGTTGATTTTCTGGTCTTCGATATTTTGGTTTATGGCTGTTTTTATGTTTCCATATTTTTAATGTTTAGGTAATATTCATTTGTTTATGTTTGTTTATGATATTGTTGTATATAGATACTTTTCCCCACAAGATTTCTTTCATGATTATTTATGTGTAGAGATTACCATATTTACGTTTTCAATTTTTTGACGTAATTTGTATTTGTTGATATTTTAGTTTTCAAAGTAGTGTCTTAAAACCCATCAAATGCGTGAACCCTATTGACATAATTGTTCTGTTGGATAGCTCTGCCTAGTCTCAAGGGTAAGATAAAACATTTCAATCCAAGTTTTTCATTCAATCCAATTGGATGTAGTTTATTCAATCAATTGATCCAACAGAGTTTTTTTTGCACCGACCATGTGTCTGTATCACCTCCTTTCCAGTGCACTGTTGGGGGCTTTTTATTTGATCATTTGAATACTGCTTTATGTTCTGTCAATCTAATTTGAGCTTTTCTGCTTTTGTAATCATGTAGGCCTTTCCGCATGGTCATTTAAATAGTTGCAGTACATTACGTTGCATGTGTTCATCAAATGCTGTGAGATAAAACAATTAAGGACTTTTTTCTCTACAAATCTTAAATGTATGATAGGTAAGAAATTGCATTTGTTATTAACTACATCATGGCAGCACTATTTCTCTTGAGCCAGTAAAAATTGAAAAATTCAGATTGATCTACAACAACAGACAAGATAAGTCACCTCATGTATCTAATCCACTGATTTCTTAAATGCCATTCATTCACATGCAAAATCCATCCAATCTCTGTGGTCTGGCAATATGCTTGAATTGCCATCCAACATGAAACATGTAGGTCAAAACTTTCTATGGCATCAGAAAATTGTAACCAATTGGTGCCATTGAGGATTAAAAAGATAACACACAGAGCCACTCTAAACAAATATGATAAAAAATGATGACCGTATTTTATAGGGGATATATCTGACCCACCTTTTAAGCTTGCATATTTTTACACCATCAGTATAAGTGTATAAATCCCTCTATATTCAATCATGTAACCTCACCTAGCTGTGAAGCAGTGGAGGGCTGCACATGGTAAAAGGAAGAGATTCCACTGAGAAGGAAGCATCAGCGCTTACTGCCAGATAGCAGGGTATCTCTTCAGATGGTGGCCATGAAGGGTGCAGCAAGTGCTATTGCTTGTTCGTTTAAGAGATCACTTTTGCGTTCATTTCAGCATAGGAGGAGAAAGAGATGTTATCAGATCGGGGTGTGGAAGGAGTTCCAGATCCTAGGAGTGAAACAGGAGACTGCTTGACCTTTGGCCTGCTCCTTCTTGCTCATCTAAGTCTTGAGCTTGGCACTGTTGCTGCTGCAGATGTTCTGCTGCCCACTAGAAATCTTAGTTTTGATTGCATAGTACTGTGGAATATTAAGATTCACTGTGTTGATGATGGTGTATTGTGTCTTGAGGGTAAAGTGGATGACCAGAGGAACAAAGTAGATCTCATAAGGCAAGGAGACATACTTTCTGATGTCCTTCATAAGTCACGTGACTCTATAGAGGACGCTCTTCAGATCTGTTTCTAGGACATCGGTGAGCAGGGCATTGTACCTGAGCAGGCAAGAGAGAACAAGGGCTAGAACTTCCATTCTGAAATAGGACAGTTGGATTTGTGTCTAGGCACTTTGAAGGAAGGAGTGCTGGTACCATGCTGTTTGAAGCCTCTTAACAATATGTATCCTGAAGCAGAGCCCACTGTCTCCATGAAATCCAACAAACGTCGTTAGTGAATGACAGTTGTGGGATAAATCGATCAAGGTTCATTGGGATGAGTCATAACTGTACTTGTGCTTATTTGCTGATATTGGGAATCAGGGCACATTCTGTTTTCAGGTTGTTCGATTGTATGCAGGCCTTCAACCCCAGTACTTGAATGGTGGGGTGTTGTTCTTCAAATGGTTTATCAAAAATATGGTGGCTGGAAAGAGATTTGTTCCTTAAGACGTATCAAGCATGGACGTCATTTAGGGATCGGTCGCCAGGGTCTCAGTTGTGCCCCCAGGCTTGCCCCTTGCAATCCTGGCATCTGAGGTGGTAAAATCAGTGTCAGGAACACAGGCATGGACGTCATTTGGAGGTAGGGAGTACCAGGAGTGGCAGGGAGCAAGTTAGAGGTCACAGCTGCGACCGCTGACTATCTCCAAATGACGCCCATGACCATAGGGACATCTTGTCCTTATAGACGTCGGTTAGGGCTACACTTTGCTGGTTTTCTGTCCATTTGTTTATTGCACTAATAGTGAATAATATTATATTATTCAGTATTCGCTGGAATAGGACCCTCACTGTCAGCTGAGGTGAGTAAAACATGTTTTTTAAAGTATATTGTGTACATTCTTGCGGTGAGAGTGTATTTATCTGAGAGAAAGTGTGTATATGAGTAAATGTGTGTATGTGCAAGCATGTCAGTGTGAGTGAAAGGTCAAAGGGCGTGTGATGTCACTTTCGGTGCCCCTGGCATTCTGGTGAATTGACATCATTGATACCGGATTGGATTTGGTTAGGTGGCAGCTCACTGTTTTCGTCTGGCTTTTAACATTTTGCTAGGATTGTATTGTCTCTATGGGAACAGTTTCTGTAGGTTTGCAGTCCGGGAAGGTGGTGAAGTTGAAATAAATTGCCAAGTTGTGAGGTCCTGGATAGCTAGTAAATACCCACATATTTATGGGTATTCACAAATGTGTGTGACGCACATTTTCATGTGTTTAAAATTTCGTTCCGGCTGGGAATTGGTAGAGGCCGTAATACAGACAAAAGTGTTTCTCTACGTGAAAAACATGTTCTCAGTGTAGAAAAAAGACCACGTGCAAATTACTTTGTGCCCGACAAAAGTAATTGCAGAATTGTTCAAGATGCCCCTTTGTACACCTGTAAATGCCTACAATTTTGAGTGCCTATAGAAAATGATGACTATTCCATCTTTTTTTGGCAAATGCTGAAAAATCATAAACGAACTCAAAGCTAGGTGTAAAAAGGCACGAGTGATTTTTTTATTTGTTTTGCATGGGTACTTTTAACAGCTTTTGCATAGCTAATGGCAAGTCGCCTCGTGTCGACTCGTCAAAGCGTTCATTAGACACAAGGATATTATAGGATGCACAATGTAGTCTCTCGCTGGTGGCAACTATCAAATACCGCCCGTAAATGAAATCCACTCCGCTCGATCAATAACAGCGGTCACTGAAGGTCATTCTCTAGTCAATAGATGTCCGTCGACTCCACAGTTTCTCAGCTCCATCATACTTAGGCTATTCAAGACAGGACATCTCCATTCTCGAAGGCTAGATTTGTAACTCAAGTTTGCATCTAACCAGTCATTTCCAATAAATGCATCCCACTTACTTTTCCTTTGGGCCCTTACTACGAGTGGCAGCATCAGAAACTTGTCGCGCTTAGGCTTAGCCAACACAGTGCTGTGCCGGCTCAGCTCTATAGACAGTACGTCTTATAGGAAAAATGTTAAAGAAATGCGCTTTTAAAGCACGAACCGAGCTGTCAAGCCGCATGTGCGCGCGCATAAATTGAAAGGTGGTCTTGGATAAAATGTCAGCTCTGTTTACAGATGTCAGAAATGACACGGGTTCGCCTGCAGCTTTGCTGTGATGAGTTGAAGAAACATTGAACTCTTAACCACAAATTATAATGAGTTCATGAAAGTGTCATTATTAACAGAACAAGAGGCCGTGTTTAAAATACAGCCAGTGTTCAGACAGTACTATGCACATCAAGAAAGAGTTATGTAGAATCGTGTATGACATTCGGGGATCCGTTATTCACAATAAAATGTAAAACAAGAAATGTCCATGACAGTAAATTAGATATTTTAAGAACAAATGGCTTATAGGTTCTTCTCTACATAATATAGAACCTAAAAGCACAATTCCTTTTGTCTACTGCCAGATTAGAATCTACCTGTTTTTCTGAATATAATCCCTCAATGTATTTATGAGATATAGGCGCATTTGTGTTGAAAAGGCTCCTCTCATACTTCTCTGCCTTTCTCTAAATTTGTTCGAAATATCAGCACAAGCAGTGCTAAGGCAAGGTCAACTTTCTTTTTCAGGAAGCATGACCCCTCCCTTAAGTAATCAATCACTTTACAAGTAACGTGACAGGCACTTACATGTTTTTCCATTGAGCTTTGCCCCCCTTCTCCTGTGATGGAGCCCCCACACTCCATGAATGGTCCATGTGCTCTACATATGAACCATTCCCTGTAAATGGAAGTAGCTTGATAGATTTATTGCGCTATCTCGTGTTGAAATTGCTTTGTAAAACGTTCTTTCTCACAAAAAAATATATTTATAAACAAACATTTGCAATGCAATAAGTCTCGCATTTCCGACATTGTGTACGTTATTGGCATTGTAAATGACAATGCAACTACCTACACAAGAAGAACTTGTAAATGAGGGTAATAACTCAAAACATATTTTATTGTTTATATGTATAGGAAAAATTCTAAAACTGTCTAAGTGGGTATCCACTATCTTTATTATGGATCCGTCGGATGGACTAGAGTGGCCCAATAGGAGACTCCCGTACCTTGAAATAAGTGTGACTACAGGACGGGACTTCCACTCTGTCTCCGAGTTAGGAACATCATTGATGAGACTCGGGAACACAGACAGTGTGTGTCTACCAAAAGGGCAAGTATAGCCACTTATGAGTGCCCTACAAGATAGTGACAAGACTAAAAGGGTACGTATCTGAACCTTTTGTAGGGATCCGTATCCTGATGAATGCCATCAACCCTTTCGGGCGGCTACTTACAGCAGAAACATGTTGATACGGCAGATAGGGTAATGGGGTCATTACTTTCCCATATACCCTTAATTTGAATCTATTTAATCCTGCCAAGTGGTATTCATAATAAAGATAGCGGATTCCCACTTAGACAGTTTTAGAATATTTCTCTGCGTGAGGGATCTGAATTCTAAGATTTCTTTCTTTTCTATATTCTTTCCTCACAGCGCTCCTCTCTGGATGTTGGTCTGCACCAGGGAGTCGTAGCGGCCCTATGATGAAGCATGCCACTCATTGAGTGGATGAGGGCAGTATTTACACCCCTTTGGGATTCCCAAATTGGCTTATGAATTTTTCACTTCATGCCTCTCTCACAACTCTAGACGATTTTGGTGTTTCCTTCTCCTTTCAAAGGCAAAGAGTGTCTTTTTTCGAACCATGGTGGTACTGGCTGGCCCATGCCTTATAGGGTAATACATATAAACAATAAAATATGTTTTGATTTATTACCCCCATTTACAAGTACTTTGCGTGTAGTTAGTTGCATAGTTGGTGGGAGAACGAGGGAAGACTCAATCTCACTTCATTTTTGTAGATCTATTGTAAATGACAATGCCTTTTATTTATCTGTTTTCAAAACCAACACATAGATAAAAGTTTTGTAATTTACAATGCCAATAGCTAAAACTATTGCATTGCAAATGCTGGTTGGCAGTGACTGTTAAGCATAAATGAAAACTAAAATTGAAGGTGAAGTTTTTATTTGCATGAGACATTATTCTTTAGGGTATGCTTAGAGGCAGTTTTAAAAACATTATTCACTGGAACACGACCAGAAAAAGTCTTTCTCGCAACATGATGAACTAATCCATAGGGCACCCTGAGGCACTGCACCTACATGTTGGGACCACGTTGTATACTATTAAAGAGGCAGCACACAAATGAATGCTCACTCTGCACGTGAAAGTGTGTTTGCCCTTAAGATGGTGCCGTGGCGCAGCTCAGCCAGCAGAAACTGGCGGCTTCATGCAGAACTCACAGGCAGGTGCTGCCAGAGCACGCTAAAACACAAGCATTGTGGTTTAACTGTGTTTACTTGCTAAATGACGAAGCAAGAGGGAGTTGTTCAAAGTACGGCAGGTGTCTTAAGCTCTTAGGGGCATATTATCAAGCAGGGCGTTAAAAATATCGCTTTAGCGGCAGAAAACTTCCGCTAAAGCGGCGATAATGGGCTTGATAATATGCCCTTGAGAATTCCCATAGAAGCCCATGTTGACACCAGAACATGGGAATTCTCTGCGGCATATTATCAAGCCCATTATCGCCGCCTTGGCGGCAGTTTTCTGCCGCTAAAGCGGCGATAATTTTAACTCCGTTTCTTGATAATATGCCCCTTTGTGATTGGCGTCTCGTGTCTTAGCGCTTGCTAGTATTTCAGTGTAGAACTCTTGAGAGGCGCCTCATGGAAGTTAGAGGGTGGAGACCAGTTAGACCAGTGCATGCTGAGAAAAGAAGGAACATACCTGGATTCTGACTGCAGTAAAACTCATGGGGAGGGTGTGGTGGAGGAGGTGGGCTGAGAGAAGAGGGTCAACGGTCCCAATCCACAGGGTTGGGTTTATTAATTTTTCCAAACCTGCAATCAGTGGTAGCAAAGGGCACGCCTCAGGGGGCCTATTGATCTGGGTGAAGCAAGCCTTGGGACTCCATCTGTCTGAAATATTCGTAGAACATCAAGACCTCTTGGGTATTAAGTTGAGTAAAGCTGCCCATCGGGATCTGATTATTATTAACATCTATGCACGAGGCCTACCTGGAGGCCGCTGCCCTGGTATTGTCGATGTAGTGGATAGGTATCTCGATGGGTTAGGAAGTGATAATTTTTTTGTCCTAGCGGGCGATTTGAACTGCACCTTTGAGCCGCTTCAGGCAGTTGGGGACAGTTGGGGGTCCACAGAGGATGTAGTCTGGAATATTCCGGACTTATCAATTGATAAAATCGCCAAAGGGACTGAGGCAGCTTTGAACTGGATGGCCCTATGCTTGAACAGGGGCCTAAGGGCAGTTAATGGTCGCTCCTTATCAGATCAATGTGCCTGCGACACCTATGATAATGGTTTAAGGAAAAGCCGCATAGATTATATTTTGCTAAAGTTGGAACTCTGGCAGTATATGATCGACATGGAAGTGGTATCCCGCCCAGAAAGCGACCACAACCCCTTGTCGCTTAGTTTAAGGTTCCTGGGCTCTAATAGATTGAGGAATCCAGATACTCTTAGGGCAGGAGATCTCACCTTGACCAATGACAGAAGAAGGCTGAAATGGTCTAGGCTAGTGGGTGATCCCACCCTCCTTGAAAGAATTAAATATTTGGTCTCCAACACGGCGAACGAACTCATGCCCACTGTGTTTGAGGGGGTCGGCCCCGATTATGTAACCGAGACTCACGAATGTTGTTTTGAACAGCTTAAATCTCTTTTATCCAGTCCATGTTTGGAAGGCCCGTCAAAAAAACTTGGTTCCCGTCAGAAATGGTACAACGGGAAATGCAGGGAGGCCTATAGCAAATAAGTTAAGGCGGTCAAGTCTCGGGTTATGAGTGATGTCAAGTTAGCAAGGGTACTGTATAAAAAAACCCAGTGGGATGCTAAAAGAGAGTGGGAAGACAGGCATTGGTCCGATCTTCTGGATGCATCGACTTCCAATAACCAGACTAAATTCTGGGAACTGGTAAAGTGGGGCAGAGACCCAGATTCGCAAACGCCTACAAATCACGTCTCCCCCGAAACTTGGGTGGTTTTTTATGCTGCCCAATTTAGGTCTGAGATCTCGGAATCCTCCACCATGCTAAGTAATGAGTATACACTGTTTGATCACGGTGGGGTCTTGATCTTCACAGAACAAGAAACTGAATTGGCCCTGGGTTTGACTCCGCGGGGGAAAGCACCGGGGATGGACCTAATCCCTGCTGATTTGTTTAAATCCAACCAAGAACTTTGGGTACCGTATATTACCAGGTTAGCTAATGCAATTGCCAAAGGAGCCAGAATCCCGAAGAGCTGGAAGGGGGCTGAGATCCTTCCAATCCACAAAAAAGGAGATCGGTCAAATCCGGGCAATTACCGCCCGATCAGCCTTATTGATTCTCTCCAAAAGGTCATTGCACGAATGGTCTTAGGTAGAGTTCAGGGTTGGATGGTCTCCGAGGGCATTTTGTCTCCCATGCAAGCAGGTTTTAGATCCGGTATCAGCACCATCGACCCGGTGTTTAGATTTTGTCTGATTTACTGGAAGGTGGGGCTGTTAGGCGGGGGAAAATTTTCCGCTGCTTTTATTGATCTAAAAGCGGCTTTTGACATGGTCCCGAGAGCTAAACTGTGGCGCGTCTTGAGAGACTTGGGTTTACCCTTGGAACTACTGGATTTAATTGTTAAATTGCATGAGGACAATTTTGCTAGGGTTCGTTGGGGCGGTCAAGGACAAGTGACGAACAGCTTCCCAGTAACACGCGGGGTTCGTCAGGGATGTGTCCTGGCGCCCACACTCTTCCTGTTATTTATTGACCAGGTAGTAAACTTTTTCAAGACCTTCCCAACTGACGCTCCATCCCTGCCTGGGAAGAAGTTCCCCATGCTTATCTTCGCTGACGACACTCTGCTCCTCTCTAAGACCAGAAGCGGCTTACAGCGGGCTCTGAACCGCTTTGAGGAGTTTTGTGTCGTCAACGATTTCAAGGTAAACGTGGGCAAAACTAAGTTTATGGTTTTTACTAAGAACATTTCGGTTCGGAGCTCGGTAAGGATGGGTGGGGCTAACTTGGAACAAGTAGATCATATGTCCTACCTAGGGGTTACCCTAGACTTTCGCCTGCGATGGAAGGAGCAGATAGCCGAACAGCAGCTTAAACTGGCCCGCTTAACTGGCTGTCTCCTCAGGGAACAAAAGAGATCCATCACTAAACGTGTGCACCCAGCGCTAAAAATTTATGACGCAAAGATTAACGCTGCTATTTTATATGGAGCGGATCTCTGGGCGCATATGGATCTTTCTAGCCTGTTTAAAGCACAGTGCAAGTTCTTGCGGAATCTAGTGGGGCTACTGCAATCAACTCCATCTATACCCCTTTGTTTGGACTTAGGATGTAATCCAATAAATGAGATGGCGAGGTTCAGATTGGTTGCCTTTTGGAGACGGATTTGGTCTTCTCCTGACCTTGCCATATTTGCTAATGAACTTGTCGAAGTTAGGTCCATTGTGGGATCCGGGAGAATTCCATGGCTACGCACGGTTAGAACCATTTTGGTTGAAATGGGATTGGAACAGCTGTGGATGTCTCCAGGAACCAATGTGTTTCCCTCCAAACAAGAATTTAAAGCATTGTACTGGGCCTCAGTTCGACAAACCTTAGTGTCTGCTTCTAGTTCCACAAGTCTAACAGGAAGGTTCCTGGCTAACAAGTTGGATCCTTCCCGTGAGAACTACTGGGATATCATTACCAGGCCGCTTGACAAGAAACTCTACCATCAGTTTCGGGTGGGATCTTTGCCCTTGAATTCATTCACAAAAAAATGGGGTTCTGGAGTAACCGAATTTTGTCAATGGTGTCCTGGGCATAAGGAGACTGAGGGTCACCTCTTATTTGCCTGCCCCATGTACCAAGACCCACTTAGAAAATGGATAAAACCTCTGTTTCAACGCCTTACATGTAGTAGGTCCGCGGAGGCCATTCGGGCATTGAAGACCAATACCTCAGAGTTGTTTGTGGTGAGCACAGCGAAATTCCTTGGGTGGGTCTGGATCATTAGAGCCAATAAATAGTTAGAAATGATTGCTCATCCGATTCGTATTTAAATCATTCTATCCAAAGATGGATATTGTATAGTATTTTAAGATGGTTTTTATCTATTGATTTTATGTTTTTTTAAAAAAATATACATAAACGGATCGTCTAAATACAAATGGGATGTTTAACAAGGGTTTTTAATGTATAGTTTTTATTGTGTGTAAAAATATTTGTAAACTGGACAGTATATGGTGATTGTAAATCATGGTCCAAACTGTTTGCGTAATTTTTGCTGTCTTTTATGATTTTATTATCAAAATAAAGACATTAAAACCTGACCTGAACCTGAGAGAAGAGGGTCGGAGGGTTGCTGACAACAACCGTGAAATGCATGTTAACAGGACAAGTGTACATTTACAAGAACGCTGTAAAAGCGTGCAGCCAGGGGAGCTAAACAAAGGTAAACGGAAGGCTCACCTATATAGGACTTTAGTCAATCTTCGAATCAGCTTTCGCAGAGAAACGCTAGCAGTCATCTCTGTATGAAAGAGAGTGTGTCACGGCAGGCACCGCTCTATAAGGATTTCTGCTGAAAAGCTTCACAGATAGCTCCTCCTCAGTTACCACTCTCACAAGCGCTATTCACACAGCGGCTTGAAAGTTAGAAGTTCACCACCATGAAATAAATTTGGAAGTGCTCGTGCGGGGATATCTTAGGATGGCAATGTTTATTTCTTAACACACAACAGGGAGCGTGAAGGAGATATTTTACAGTACTCACCTTAAGGGCAAGAGCAGGGTCTGCACAGTTTTTGAAATGGTAGTTATTCACATGTGGTGATGTTTTGATTAGTGGCAGGAAAGTGTTTTCTCAGTAGGAAGGCAAGTGCGAGGCATTGGGATGGCCAACACAAGCATTGCTAATGCATCGGATGTGCCTGTGATGAATAAAGAGCTATTTTGATCAATCTCAGTTGGGACAAAGGAAAGAGCTCCCTGACATGGAACACAGGAGTGGAGAGGATGTGGTGCAGCGGCCAGCGTTCCTATCACTTTAAAGTAGGGATCCCAGTTCGAGTCTCAGCGGCGCCTCAGCCTGTGATTTTGGGCAAATCACTGAATCTGTCCGGGTGATAAATTGCTACATAAATATGCTGCAAGAGTAATGAGACCTATGGCATTGGAAAGAAGTGGCTGCCATTGTCCCTGCTGCTTGAAAAGAGGAAGCGCGAATGGTGCGCTGAATGTAAGCAAAGCATGTCGTGCCACCAGTAAGAGTCAATAAAGAAAATAGTGCTTACAGACTAAATAACACGTACTGTGTAACAACTGAAGCAAAAGGGACAGTCACCATGGGAGGTCAGAAATGAAGACAAGGCAGTACTAAGTAGGGACTAACAAGCCTATTTACGAATCAGAAGTCAGTATTTATGAAGCACAAGGGCACAAACCAATGACAAATATGGGCGGATAGTGGGCAGGGCTTCTATGCCATACTCCACTACACGTCTCGCAGAGCAGCGCATGCATGCTGACTCTAGGCTCGACCTAAAAATATATAACATATTTCCTGTATAAAAAAAGTCACTTATCTAAATTAATCTAGCAATGCACCTGTTTGAAATGAAATATTGAATTGTGGTATGCAATTTAATTAAGATTTTAAAGCACAGTACAATAAGTGTTTATTTTAAAATTAAAAATTAGGTTTTAAATTGTACAGATATCACTAATGCCAGTCTGCAATGGTATGGTATAAAGGTATGTAGAAATTCGGGTAAAGGATAATAATTATGATGTGTTTCATTGGAGTGAAAGCATGAATCACATGTAAGGATAATATTAAAAGTGAGAGAACAGACCTGCAACACTTAAAAGCAACTTATATTTCTTTGGGGACAAATTAGTGACCTGAAGGCCCAGATTTAGGTACCTGTCAAACAACGCAGCGTAGCACCCAAAGTTGCTGCACTGTGTTCTCCGACATGGACAGAGGAGGCAAGTGCAAATTAGTATGCTTAGACTAAATTTAAAAATGTTTTTACTTTGTATGTGTGCTGTACAATGCAAACATTTCTCCTATTAATGCCTGCTTTCAAGTGGGATTAATTTTTGCAGCAAAACCCTGACTACTATTGTTAGCAGAAAGCAGTGGTGTAACGAAACTGGAAGGGCCCCCCTGCATGGTCCATAGAGGATCCACCCTTGGGCTTCACTCAGGAGCTCTTAGGCCAGGGTACTGTTCTGAGGCACCCCACTCCCCCCGGAGCTCGGGGGCCCCCGCATAGCAGGGGCTGCGTGGGTCTGTGTTACACCACTGGTGAAAAGGGTTTTGAGTAAAAACAATTAGTGGTAGCACAGGAATGGCCAAATACCACCTATGGAACGCCACCTTGACACAGAGTAAGCCAGGCAGCAATTCACATTACTTTTTCTGATGAACCAATGGAAATATTGAATAGTAAATGTCAAAAATGTTTTTGTGGAAGGTTTGTGTTAAATAAGTAACACACACCTGATGAAAAACCTTTCTAAATCCAGCCCTAGGTGTCTTGAGTATGTAGAGACCAATTTAATAAGGTAAATTATGTTGTAAACCTAACTTTAAGACCACATTTACCTGCTTACATTTTTCTGTTATAACCCTTCTAATGTGGTCAGTCTTTACCATGCTAGGTATAAAACCATGTTGTCTGGAGTATACTAATTTGCAAATTATCTGACTTAGCCTGGTAGCCAAGATTTGTTAGTATAATTTGGCATCACTGTTCATAAGAGAAATTGGTCTTTTTGACCCAGGGTCGTGAGGAGGGTGTCAATTTTTTCTAAAAATCATGATATTAGTCTTTGCCCAAGCCAAAGGGGCATGTTGGCCGTTTTGCACCCCCCCCCCCCTTAATATGCAGTCCAAGTCCTCCTCTAAGATTGTAAAGAACACTTAAAAAAATTCAAGAGGAACTTTAGTAATACCCACTGTTTTGACTGAGGGTAACGCTCACTTATCTCATCCTGGCAAAAGGGAGCATCCAGGAAAGCCTGGCCATCTAGATTAACTTTATTGCCCACAATGGAATCCAGATATTGAAGAATACCCCGCTCCTTTCCCCCACCATCAGCTAGAATTATCTAAACACTCCCAGAATTTTCTTCAGGGTATTGACAAGCTGCCCATTCTTGCCACTCATCTCCAATATTTTTATTGTAAGCTGTTTTTTTGTCTATTCCAAGTGCCAACATCCGGCCTACTCTTTCATTGTTCTCATAGCACTGTTTTTTTGTGAGCCAGATGTTTCTGCAGCTTTCCAAGCCATAATATTATTAACGGCAGATTTAGTTACCGCTAGTTTCTGCAAAGTCTATTTGAGTTCATCCCCTTGGATAGCTGCATTAGTCAACTGAGCCTCTACAGTAGAGAGCGCTCTGCATTTATCTCTCAGAGACTAAGCGAGAATCCATTGCTGGTTAAGGCTAAAACTAAGGCCCTCATTTACAAGAGGCCTGTTTTGCTGAAACATCACTTTTTAAGGTGATCCACTGTCGCAGGCCTCTCAATCATATCTATGAGGCGACGCAATGCCACCCTGCATGGCTTTGCATCGCCTCATAGATAGGGAGTGAGGCAGGGCAGTGCAAAGCTCTGCGTTGCCTTACTCTATGTTAAGGAGGCATTCCCACTCAACACCCATGGAATTTGACACTGCCCCAGATTTACAACATCACATAAACCTGGGACAATGCCAAAAACGTATGCCTCCCAAGGGTAGACATAACGAAGACACATGTTTACATTTCTCCTAATTTTTTTCCTCTTTTCATGAGTGCTACATTCTTCAACACACATAGAACGAGTAAAACACCTCTCATGATTGTTTATTTTACAGGAAGGTGCCCCTTCCTGCACGAAAACAATCAGGCCTACAACACAGACACCCTTGCACTATGGTGCAAAGGGGCCTGCATTGTCGCTTGGCTTCAAATTGTGCGCTGGCTGAAAGGACAGGAATGCACTGTATCTTGTTAATACGGTGCATTTCTGCCATTTTGAATTGGGATGGGGCTGTGCAGCAAACTGACTTGCAGAGCTGCCCTAAGCCAATTCTTTGTAAATAGGACCCTAAGGGTCTTCCCCCTTATACCAGCTTTGAGAATATCTCAGACTACATCAACTGATGCACCACCCCTATTTCTGCCCATACAATCTGTTACCCATTATTTGATATGAGAGACATATTCTTCATTTGACAGTAGCCCCCTATCAAACGTCCATGTCTGAGAAGCGCTTCTTCTGCCCATGGATGATATTTAGATCACCAACGGGTTGTGAACCCTGGGATCTTTATCAATTTGTATCCTGCTAATCAGGCTTGAAGAATTACAAAAGTAATCTAATCTGACATTTTTCCTATGCGTGGCAGAGAAAAAGGTGTACCCTGAATCTGAAACCTTTAGCTTTTACCAGATATCCATCAGGCTGTTACTCAGCTTTAAAGGTTGGAGTGCTCAATATACCCTGGGTTTCCAGCCCAAATAATACCCATCTGACCGTTTGCCCACTTACTATATTTAATTTTAAATCCCCATACAGTATAATGGGTGTTGACCACAGTGCAAGCTGACTTTTCATATAATCTAAGACAGTAAAATCATCCAGGTTGAATCCGTAAATGTAAAACAACATGGCTAACCCCTCTGTAAACTGACATTTGGCTATAACCCATCTGCTGTATTTGTGGTCAGCACTGCAGTGCCACCTGCAAGCATTACCAGGTGCCAATATTGCCATTCCTCATGTATTTGTACCCTGTTTCATGTGCCCGAGTAAATTGCAGCCCAAAGGTTCCAAAAAGTTTTACCCGCTCCTATCTATATGGATTTCTTGCATTCAAATTACTTCTGCTTGCAGTAATTTCAATCCTTCGGTTACATTTCTTTTCTTTAACTGATTATTAAGCCTGCAGATGTTAATTGAGGCTATCTGTATATGAGTTACTCAAGACATTAAAAAATGAGTCAGTGTTTCAATCTTGGCAAACTCAGCCTTAAGCCCTGATCGATATACACCCCCTCTGAACTCTGCAACCTCGTATTACGTTCCTGCTAGTGAAATGCTGTGATTTAAAAACCCTCACACTGTTCTTCACTTCTCTTGTGTTATCAAACTCCTGCCACCCAAAGGCCCACCCTACACCACCCCCTAATATTGTACCCCACCGTATCCCTCCCATTCCTTCTCATCAAGGCAATCAGACCAGCCAGGTCTGAGTGATGGCTCCCGTGTTTGCCACCCCCCTCAGCTACACCATACACCCATGTTACTCCTTTGCAGAATAAAATATATTTATTAGATACTTCCATAATTAACACATAATAAAGTAAACCCCCAGAGATCAATCACAGGTATATTACTTAATAGTAAGGTAAAAGAAAGCCAAAAAAGCAACAAAAAAAGAAGAGAACAAATTTTAATTCTTTGAATCAGTCATATCCAAGGAAGAAATGTGGGTAGTGGAATACAAATATCTCTGTATCCTTATTAGCTGAAGTCTGCTCTAGCCATATCTATTGCCCATCATTGCCCTATATTTATTTAGGGACCAATTCTCAGAGATGTATCCACCTTGAGAATTGCCAGACATATGGCAGTTACTCCGAGGTTAAATTATCTGCTGCAGTTTGGTGCTGCCAATACTAACAGAATTCCCATGGGGTGCCACCACGCTTTCACAGTTAGGGACACAATTTAAACTGCAGCATGATTGACCGATTACACCACTGACAGCTAATAAAGTCCCCCATGATTTATACATAAAATAGACTGGTCTGCTAAGTCAGAGTTTAGTTACCTGAAAAGATCACAGAGAACCAGCAACAAATTAAATAAAAGGAAAAGAGAGAACAGATCAAAATGTAATTTTTTACAAAAACTCTAGCTTTAGCTGGCTCACGGGTCGCATGCATTTTAAGCCCGGCCCCACAGACTTAACCCTAAAGGTTTTCTAAAAAGTCTTCAGCCTTTATCTCTGAGGTGAACACATAAGTCTGATTCCTGCAAATTATTTTAAGCCATGCAGGGTACACCATATAGGCCTTGCCCCCCTTGTCCTGACTTGGCTTTATGAGTTGCCTCAGTCTTCACCAGCATTCAGTGGTGATATGGCATAGTTCTGGCCCTATGAAGAAGAACACCTTTCTCAAAAACAGCCTGTCTCAAAATAAAGTTACTGAAATGTTCAATGACTTCCCCCCTATAATTGAGTTTGGTTTTGCAGCATGAGGGGGAACGTTGGACACTCTGCCCCTCTCACTTCCAGTTCCTGGATTCTTGTTCTGGGAAGGCTGGTACAAAGGACTTGATGCCACTGCCCTCAACCATTTAAGGTCCACAATTAGCAGATTGTGTTATTGTTGTCTATTCTCAAAGTCCTCAAGCTCCCACTATATGTCCGAGATTCGAGATTCTTGGGCCTCTGATTGACCACTAAGACCCGTAGGGATCTGTGTCTAATGTTGAGGCATGAGTTTCCACTGCTGAAATCCTTTCTCTCATCTCTGAGCATGTTTTTGAGATCCTTCTAATATCATCCTGAAGCTTCTTTATTCCTACCCTTGCTTTGCGGTCACCAGAGCGAGTTTCTTCCTGATGCTGTTTGATAGAATGAAAAATAAGTTCCAGAATTGGCTCCCTTGCCGGACCCATCACAGACAGTGTGGGGTTCTGTTGTAAGGTAGGCAGATCAAAATACACTTGTGAGTCGCTGAATAATTAAAGCAGGACCAGTAGTATTCCCTGTTTTCTCTCCATCACCTGTCTGCCGGGTTTCAGACCTCCTGTGCCATTTCACATAATTGAATGCTGTAGCTGAACTCAGCTCTTCCGAGGAACCACTTTTTTAGTGGTATAACAGTGATATCTCATCCTCTTGTTCAGGATAAGAGGAGTCACATCCTTCTGTTGATGAAAAGAAGCAGTTGCCATGCTTTGGAAATTCATCAAGTGTCTTATATGTGCCAGAGTTATCCTCAGTTATTGCCGTGACCCTACTACGCATTTTGAACAAGCCAAGTGGATCTTCATCACCAATAGCAAGGCCCTCATCACCCTTATTACCCCTACCACCTTTAGTTAGCTGAATCATTGGTACTTTAACTAGTCTGTGGCTTTTGCTGCTGGATTTAAGAAGTTACAGGGATTATGGAGAGCCCTCTGCTGCTGGAGGAAACAGTCTTGCACATAGCTAGCACATTGGGGGGGGGAGATGCCTCAGAGGGAGAGTGAAACCTCTCTTAGGAGACCATCACCTCAGTCCGTCTTTCCAAAAAAGAAAACTATGATTCAAGACATAGAAAATAGAACATAATCAGCAAGGAATTTGGTATCATTTTTATTCAATATATAATTTGAATTGACACAAAAGATATCTATTGTTTCTGTTTTTCTCATTTCTTCCTATTTTCATTGTCTGTTGATTATGTTGTTCTGTTTCATGCAGTGCTTAATTTGCAATGTATGAAGTCCAGGTGCTCAAATATTTGTCGGACGCCACACCCACTTTCCCCTGGCCTCACCCTCTTCTACCACTGGCTCCACCCAATTACTCTATTGGCTCCGCCCGCAGCCTCAACAGGCACTGCTGAAAGTCAGATGTAATACCCAATCTGAATTTCAGCAAGGGAGCATTCTTGCAAGTAAGGTTTTGATCGAAGGTTCGCCTGCCCTGTGAAAAATTTGAAAAAGATTAAATCATTTAAAGCATAATTTTGGAATAAATTAGCTAAAATGACTGATGCATTAAAAAGGTACGTGTGAAACATTGCAGTGCTCTACGTGCCGATTTGGGAAAAGGACAATAATGGGGATGGCATTTTTAACAGAGTCTAATTGTGTGTCATGAGTTCAAAGATACAACTTTTTAGTATCTTATGTAACAAAATAAACCAAAAAGTTCTGAAAATACTCTAAACAGAAAAATGGAATAAATGTATGCAATACACTTGAATGAGCCACTTTATCACTTCCAGTGGCCGCAGGGGGTTTGGTTAATAAATAGAGTATTCCGTTAAAGTGATTAATTTTAGAGAAACAATAAAAAAATAAAATTACCAACTGGGCTTGTTACTATAACTCACTCCCCTGGAGCAATATATGTGCATTTATTAGAAATTCAGAAAAGAAAAAACTCTTGGACCTTAACTGTCGTTTCCAAATGTAGTTATGTATCACACAAACAAGACAGAAATTACAAAAGAGGCATAGGTTCAAAATATTACTTTTTAATTAAAGATTTGTATCTTAACATGAAGCACAGAATAATGTCATCTCCCAAAAAAAGTCCTTGAAAATCCTAGGTCAAAAGAAGAAGTAGTGACTGGGCAGTTTGAATTTGACCATATCTCAAGTCATGCCTATTGGTGCAAAATTACCACAATGCTATGCAAAAGATAAAAAAAATATAAGGACGATAAAACTAAAAATAAAATATAGATAAATACACATAAATACATGTTCTAAAGTGAAAAAAGAAAAAGCAAATTAAGTCACATAAATACAAAATAAATAAAATATATAAAATAGAACAATAAATATAACATCCAAACAAGGAAGACACATAAATATAACAAAATATTAAATAGACTCTGTCAATAAAGTGGTATAAATGCAAATAAATAACATATTTAAACTAGAACAACAATCAGATATCCAATAACGGCAAACGCTTAACTTTTTAACTTATTTAAAACATTGCAATTACATGTTTTGTAAGTTGGACTGGGCCCACATACTGTCTAAATTACTTGTGCATTCCAAGCCTTCCTCTTTCCTTGCTTTACTCCTAGTGTCGTCAGCTGCTCTTCGTCCTTTTGCAAGCCATGACTGAACATAAGGGATGAGCTTGAATCATTTAAAAGGTGGGCCAACAAGATTTAAAAACATTAAAGAAGATGTTTTTTCAATCAGTAATGATGGTATTGTAGATGTGCATATAAGATTCATTTGAGAAAAGCCTCACTCACAAACTGCAGTGCTGACAGCAATAGTGTGTAAGGCTATCAAAAGCTCCTTGAAATGCCTTTTAATTTCTTTCCCTCCAGATTCCTCATACTCTCTGTAAGCACATATGGTTTCTCAACTGGCAATTTTGAATCTTTTACACAGAGACTCAATATCACTTTCACCATAAAGAGTAGGTAGTACTGTGTAAAACCTTAATTTCACTGATCAGGATATCATTCTCAGCCTTTTTGTCATTAGAATTAGTGACTCCTGTAGACAACAAACAATGTCTTACATTTTCTGCAAGGCTGCGAAAGAATTGTCCCTGTTCAATTATTTTGTCAGTGGACTTTCCTTTGTGCAGCATCACACCTTGGAATATATTTTCTTCCCTGGCCTTTTTACACTGTGAGAAATGATTCCCTTGCCTGTCTACCATAGCTTCAAACAATGCTATTTGCTCACAAATAGCTCTATGAGCATCAATGACTGTAAAGAGTCGTTTCTGTAACTCAAGTCATAGTTCTGATAATTCTTGAAGAGCATCATACATGAGGCCAAGATTAGCAACAAACGGTATAGATGTTAACCGCCTTCCTAGGCCTATGTACATATTTTGTGTTGAACTATCACAGGAACCATCCTTAGCTGCACCAGTAAAGTGCTTGTAGAGAGCAGGATAAGCATTCCAAATAGCCTCCACTGTTCTCTAGCTTGATGCAACCCAACAAGTATGTAACACTCTACCTATTCTGCAAAGCTGAATGTCAAGAGCTTCTACACATTCTTTTAGCTCTAAACCGTTTTTAACAGATGTGGCAAATAGACACTACAGCTTATCAAGTATGTTTTTTAAATGATATGTAGCGCCAATATCTTTCATAACATCATGAACTGCAAGTTTCAGACGAAGTGCTGAGCAGTGGCAGGCTACAATACTGGGAGAGATTTTTTCTTGCAACCTCTTTACAACACCATGTGGTGGCCAAACATCACTGAAGCTCTATTACAGGCAACTGAAACCAGGCATTTGGAGAGAAAGTCCTCACCTATGTTAACTGGATCTTTCTTTAGTGCAGATAGTAGACTGGTTACTATGCCATCAGCTGACAAATCACTCAGGTCAATGAGGTTAACAAAAATGTTAGCTGGGGAGTCCATGCCAGGTAGCTGCATTCGCATGTACACAATTAAAGAACTTTTCCAATTTAAAGCAGTGGCTTCATCTAGTCCGCCCGCCACCCTAGCGGTGCAGGGACCGGCCGCCAGTGGTGCTGCGATCCCGCACCAGCAATTAGGATGCCACCGTGGCATCCTCTATTCCCAGCATTGTGGCGGGCAGTGCTCACAGCACCGCCCGCCACAATGCTGGGAATGCATGTTGTGCATTGTCATGCACAAGGTGACAGGCACCGCGCGTTGCCTGCCACCTTGTTTGTGACAATGTAGGGGGGTACCATTGGTACCCCCCATGTGCACCCCCCATTCCCCCAATACACTGGGGGCCCGCAACGGGCCCCTGTAAGCAAAATCCGCATGGCTTTCCATGGCGGGGTCTCCGCCATGGAAAGCCCTGCACCGCTGCTCATGCTAATATGGATAGCGGTGTCTAGCAGACACCGCCACCATATCCAGCCCCATTTCCGCCCGGACGACTGGTCAACCGGTGGAAAACCGGTGGACGGTCTTTCCGTCTGCCAGGGTTCCACCTGCCATTCTAATATGGTGGGGGGGAAATGGTTGGCGGGCAGGGCATTATGTAGGGTGGATCGCCACCGCCATGCGGGCGGTGGCGATCCGCCCTACATCCTAATAGACCCTTTACTTTTGGGGAAAGTTCAATTATTTTGGCAAATATCTTCCTCTTCTTTTCTGAGAATATGTGTCATTGTATGTTTAAGCATAATAGATGTGCAGATGCAGAAATGTTTTTGGTTCAAAGTGTCCAAATAAATATTATGCTTGTTCAGAACTCTGCCTGTTAGATGAATTGACATCACACTTTACACATGTCTAGAACGTTTTCTTTCACTTAGCTTCCCTAGAATGTCACACACTGGACAGAAGAAGATTTCAAGCTACTTCACAAAATTTAAGCCCAAAGATGATGAGGAGCCTGTGAGCTAACTTGCTAGAAAAACCATGTACTTACAATGGATGAACGGAACAAGGAAGATGATGAAGTGTGAGAGCAGGCACTAGATGGGAGTTTCATCACTACTAGCAGTAGTCTTATCACCCCTACAGAAGAAAAGACACAAGATAGTCCTCTTAAAGATTAGCAGCATCATGCTGTGGAGATTGATACAGAGACAGAGGAACCACCAAGCACTAGCATACAGTTTGACACATTATCACTTAAACTACATTCAGTCAGAGATTTTAGGAAAGGCATTTTGCTTTTTCTTTTTTTTTTTTTTTTTTTTAAACCGTTTATTACAAAATTCAAAAAATATACAAAGATGGGCCTACAACCTTCAGGCCGGCCGCTAGCAAGCAAGAGGAGCATGTGATACAAACAATAGCGCGCATGCCGCGGCAAAGGGAAATGCACAGGAGTTAGAAGCGGTGGTAGCCACACCATCCGGGCCCACATAACGGTTTCATTTTAATATAAATAACAACAAAAGAACAAATCCACAAGGCAACCCACAATCGGAAACAGCAGCATGTGCTCCCCTAGCGGGGGGGGACCCTACCAATCCATAGGAGTAGCAAGGGGGGGAAAAAGGACAAGACTGGGATTAGGTGGACTCAGTGCCCGGGACCGGGGAGATAAACTGGCTAAGGGGATGGGGCCGGTGACGGATCGGGCAATAACGGCGGGTACAGATTCCCCCGCGGTAGGCGTTCCAGGGGCCCCATACGTTCACCCATGTCCCAGGCTTACCTCTCGCAACATACACCACCTTTTCCCGAAACATGCACCAATCCATGTTATCCTTCCATGCCGAGACAGTCGGCGACCTCTGGGAACCCCACAGTTGAGCAATGTCGCGTTTGGCCACCATATATCCCAGAGTCACCCACCGCGTCTGCGGCACCGAGTAGTCGGTTGGCTCCCACACATTCAACAGGCATCTCCTCGCTTCGGGCAGCAGCGACACACGCGTAACCACCCGCAGGACCTCATGCACACCACGCCAGAATCGCTCCACCTCCGAGCATTCCCACAAAATATGGAAAAAGGTCCCCAAAGAACCACACCCACGCTTACACAACCCGTCTACAGCATATCCCATACGCAGTAGCCTTGGCCCCGTGACATTGACCCTATGGAGTATCTTGAGCTGGACGAAGCGAAGGCGGGCCGGTATGGCCACCTCTTTCGGGGAGGCCACCGCCGATACCCAGTCCTCGTCATCCAGCTCCAATCCATCGGCCACCCATGCCTCACGAAGGTTAGTCAGCAGTCCCGAGCGGTCATTGATAAGTTTTTTATAGATCAATGAAATCGTGCTGTCCGGTACATGTCCATCTAGCACTCTGTCCTCCAGAAGGGAATACTCCGGGATGGAGGCAACGTCCGGGAATACGGAGCATAGCGCATGATGGATCTGCATATACCGAAAGTACTCCCTGTCCTGCAACTGGAATTCTGTCCGTAGCATCTCGAACGTTTTGATTCCCCCCCTCGTCCAGAGATCACCCACCCTGCTGATGCCTATCATGTCCCACTTTTCAAAGCCCTTCGAGGTCCACAGGGAGCCCAACTGCTCAGATGCGTATAGTGGCGACGCCCGGGTCAAACGACCTTTCCACCCCATCGCCACATTAGCCGCGTGCCACACTCGTATCATGACACGCGTGGGGCCCGTCAGACGTGCGTCAAGCGAGCTTGAGTAAAGCGCTCGGTTATAATCACCACCCGGCAGTAACATCTTATCCATTTCAAAGTCCGGGTTTAGAGCAGGCCCGTACAGGCCGTGATTAATCGCAGCCAGCTGGGAGGCCCAATAATACCGTTTGATATCCGGGAGGGCGATCCCCCCGTCATACCACGGGAGCGTCAGCTTCGCTAGGGCGATACGCGGTCTACCTTCCCAGAACAGTCGGCGCTGCAAACTCTCCACCTCGCGAAAGTAGCGCGCCGGGACGACGTCCATTGTGTTCTGCAGAGCGTACAGGAAACGCGGCAGCGACATCATCTTAAACAATGCCGCCCGGCCGAGCGGCGAGAGCGGCAAGCGCCTCCAACGTGCAACATCCTCCTTCAGGCGCTGGAGGGGGGGAAGCAAGTTCTGACTATATCGGGCCTCCGCGTCCAGGGTAATGAAGACACCCAGGTACCGGAATCCCCGCGGGGCGATCTGGATAGGACAGCCCCGCGGAAGGATAGGGTCCTCTCCAGAGAGAACATAGACGCATGATTTAGCCCAGTTGATGACAAGGCCGGAGTTAAGACCAAATGAATGCAACACATCAACCAGCACTATCAGTGATTTACGTGGGGAAGCCAGGTACAGGAGAATATCGTCAGCGTATAGAGATACGCGGTCCTCATACTCGGGGGTCCAGCGGAGACCACGAATAGAAGGTTCCCACCGCAGCCACTCCGCCAGGGGCTCCAAGGCGAGCGCGAAAAGGAGCGGCGATAACGGGCAGCCCTGCCGCGTACCCCTACCCAGCTCGAACGAAGCCGACACTCTACCGTTCACCACGACCTGCGCCAGCGGGCCAGAGTACAACAATTTTACCCAACTGATGAATCCTGGGCCAAACCCAAACTTCGCGAGCGTCGCCCAAATATAAGGCCATTCAAGCGTGTCAAACGCCATAGTGGCGTCCAAGGATGCCAAAATGGCCGGCTCTCGTATGAACGGGACACGTGCGAGCACCCCATGCAAACGCCGCAGGTTAAGCGCTGTATTGCGATGAGGGATGAAGCCGGACTGATCCTGGTGAATCAAGTCACACACTACGCCGACCAGCCGATTGGCCAACACCTTGGCGAGGATTTTGGGCTCTGCATTCAATAACGAAATAGGCCGATAGGATGTGACCCGGTCCCGTGGCCTCCCCTCCTTATGGATAACCACGATAGTAGCTAGACGCTGGTCTAGCGGGAGGGAACCCGCCGAGTGGGCCGCGAGGAACATAGCACGGAGATGCGGTGCCAGCGTATCCGGTCGGAGTTTATACAACTCGATGGGAAGACCATTAGGGCCCATGGCCTTGCCGGAAGCGACCGAACGTATGGCGAGGGCAATTTCTTCGGAAGTTGGAGCAGCGTCCAACGACACTCTGTCCTCCTCCGAAAGGGAAGGCAGCGCGATATCCCTGAGCAGGGCGTGGGAATCCTCTTCAGAGCGGGAGGACACCGGGGAATACACCCCACGGAAATAGTCTGCAAAGCAGGAGACAATTTCTTCTGGTTCAGTGACACACAACCATTCTGTTTCTCAATCAACGGGACAACTCGACTCGCTCTCTCCTTTTTGTCCAACCATGCAATCAATTTACCAGCCTTATCACCCACATCATACAGTCTCCCCTGTTGCTCTCTACTGAGGCCCCTGGCCGCCTCCGTGACGAGGGCCTTATAAGCCGCTTGCTTGAGTCGGAGAACATGTAATTTGTCATCCGTCACCCCACATTCTAGATCACCCTCCAACTCGGTTATCTCAGCTTCAACACGAGTCACCTCCTCCCGCTCGCGCCTCCGGGAATGGGAAATAAGGGACAAGGCCTCTCCCCTGAGTACCGTCTTGAACGCCTCCCACAATGAGATCGCCGATGACACAGACCCCACATTCTCGTCAAAGTAGCGCTTAAGGGATTTAACCAGCTCTGCGCGAATGGTGGGGTCACGCAGGTACCAGGGATTAATCGGGACCACCCTACCCTCTCCCCTCGGAAGAATATCAAAGTGCAACAAGAGTGGAGAGTGGTCCGAAATACCCCGTGCCAAATGGCGCACCTCCCCTATCCTCCCAACGTGCGCCGCCGGAACCAGGACATAATCTAGCCGTGAGAGACTACCATGAGCCCCTGAATGGAAGGTGTACTGCAGCTGCGTGGGATGTTTCAAACGCCAACAATCCACCAGCCCCAAGGTATCCAAGAGGCCAGACAACCATGCCTGGGCACGGGGGAGATCCCTAGGGGGGTGACGATCCACAGTTCCGGAAACCACAGCATTAAAATCCCCCCCCACCACTAGAATCCCCTCCGGAAGGCCAAGGAGGAGGCGCCCCAGATCCGCAAAGGTGGTCGTCTGCAGCCCCGGCGGGACATAGACAGACACGAAAACGACCACTCTGCCCTCCATTCTACCCACCAAAACCGTGTAGCGTCCCCTGTCGTCATGGTGCACCTCATCAATCTCCAACGGGAGCGAGTTCTTAACCATAATGCCCACACCCCTTGAACCAGACGTGAAGCCCGAATGGGCCACAAGGCGGTAGCCCCGTCGATTCATGGCACAAAAGGAGTTGCCAATGAGGTGTGTCTCCTGCAGAAAAACTATATCGGGCGAAATTCGCTTCAAGAACTGCAGGACCACACCTCGTTTTATCCTGTCCCCCAATCCATTAACATTCCAGGACAACAGACTCAGTCCCCTACCCCCCATCATAAACAGAAGCCATCACTCGTCCCCCAGAGAGCACTTTAGAAATGATACAACGATGCTTTTGCCTTGTGGTAGAAACGAACAACACCCCACCCCAACCCACCCACCCCAACAAAACTCCCCCCTCCCTGCACCCCTGCATGAGCCCAGACAGCCCCCCCAACTTGCAGTGTGCCTGTCGCCCCTATATAGTGAAACTAGCTAGACCCCCTAGAGGAGGAAAGAGTACCCCTTCTAGACCCCACACAACCTCCAAGGGAGGGGAAAGAACAAAGACAGAAGCTTGGTCGAAAGTGGCATCATAGTCGTCCAGAGTGAGGCCCAATATCAACCCCTCAGTCCCGATCCAGTGGGCCGTCTCCTCCCGCCGCCCCCCCCACCATCCCGAGCACCACCCCCAGACAGAGTGTCCAGCCAGTCCCCGGCCGCTTCGGGACGATCAAAAAAGTGCGTGCGACCATCCACCTCTACCCGCAGCTTGGCCGGGAAGAGCATGGCGTATTTTAAGTTCATGTCCCGGAGCCGGCGCTTAACACCCAGGAAACTCAGTCTCTGTTTCTGGACCGCTTGAGTGAAATCGGGATAAAAGTTCACCTCCATATTTTCCAGCTTAATCGGCCCTTGCAGTCTGGAGGCTTGCAAGATCGCGTCCCTGTCCCGAAAGTTAAAAATCCGGGCAATGAGAGGCCGCGGAGGGGCTCCGACCTTCGGCCTTCCCCCGGGAACTCTGTGGGCCCTCTCCACGGCAAAGAATTTACTCAGTCCCCGAGGCTGGAGATGGGTAGCGATCAGGTCCTCTACAAAAAGATCCGCCGCCGCTTCCTCCCGTCCCTCGGGTACTCCGATGATGTGGATGTTATTCCTCCGGGCCCGACTCTCGGAATCTTCCAGGCGCCGATCCATAAGCGCACTCGCCTGACGAAGTCGGTGCACCTCCGTTTGGAGGGCCGCCACCTCAGTCGTGAAGCCCGACGCGGTGTGGGCCAAAGAATCGACCCGGTCGTTGGTCTTGGAGAGATCAGCCCTCACCAGGTTGACATCAACTAGGACCGCGTCGATTTTATGGGCTAAGGTGTCAAACCGCTGACCCACCGAGGCCTTCATCTCAGCAATGGCGCCCATGACGTCTTGCAGAGTCAACTCTGTGGGCAAATCCGGGGCATCCGGAGGGCACTCAGAGGACTTGTGCGGTCCACCGGGAGATCCTTTCGGGAGGGTGTAGCGGTCCATGATGTTGGCCTGATGTGCGGCGCCACGCCGGGTCGACTTGGCCTTCAACCGATCGCCATCTTGTTTCGTGGCCATCGTCGCGGGTCTCACACCCTCACCAGCCACGCAGTAAAAGGCAATCAATCAAGGCCACGGGCTCCGGGGGGTCACCCCAGGACGGCGGAGCGGGCCACAGCAGGCAGGCAGGCTGGGTCACCCAGCGAGGCCACCCCAACACAAAGAGCGCCGCGATCCCACTTGCAAAGACGGCAAGGGGGCGCGAAAGTGAAAGTGAAAGTGCGGGGTACGCGACTCGCCAGGCCCAGCCCGCCGTTGTTGTTCACTTTGCCACCGGGTCGCCCCCAAACGCGAGTCCGGGGTCAGGAGCGAAGGAGGCCGCAAACTTCAATCGGTGCTCACTCCGGCACCCGAGGTCCGAGTCGAAAACGGGAAACGGGTACCACCTCGGCTCAGGCTCACCGACACAGTCCCCTCAACCGATGCCGGATGAAGACAGGATAAACGTAGGAGGTCGCGGAGGTCCTCGGGAGCCTCGCACCTACGCGGCCATCTTGGTTGCGCGCTAGGCTCCTCCCATTTTGCTTTTTCAACATGGAAAAAGCAAAATGCCATGGTTTGTTTATGTACCTTCCTGTATATAAACAAACCATTTAAAAACATGCCATTTTGTAACTTTCATGTGTGCTGCATTAGGCAGCACACATGAAAGTTACAAAATGGCATCTCAGGATTGTTTATATGCAAGAAGGGACAATTTCCTACACATAACCAATCCTACCCTGCACACAGACACCCTTGCACTCTGGTGCAAGGGTGCCTGCATTGGCGCTAAGTTGTTAAACGTAGCATCATTACAGAGGGAAACGCAAGGCTGCACCACATTTTTGTAAATATGGTGCAGTCTTCCGTTTCCGAAGTGGCAGGTGTGTCGGTATGCCCAGGAGGCTAACGACACGCTCCGCCACTTCATTGTACATATCCCCCACAAAGTTTTTACTATTTGGCTCACTTTTAAACTTTGGCTTCCAGTATTACTACAAAAGCAGAGTGCGGTCGCAGTGTGCAGAGTTAGTTACAACATGCAAGTCACAACAATTTGTAATTAATTTACTCTGAGGGTCAGAATGGGAGCCCTGGCAAATTTTGTTAGACCAGCCCCCAAACTGTGCGGTACGACTGCTACAGGGGTTTGGGTAGGATTCTCCCCCCAAGAAAAATTTGTAAAAAGAAAGACCAAAATGGTGCACAACACATTTTTCATTACATATTTAATTGTATTAACTTTTGAAGCACTAGTAAATAGTAAATGATGACATGACAGAAGCACCCAGGCCAGAAAGCATTGAAATGTCACACATAAGCACCCAGGTCAGAAAGCATGAAAATTTCACATATTAGTACTCAGACCAGGAAGTACGGAAATGTCACTCAAAGGCACCCGGGCGAGAAAGCATCAAAATGTCTAAGAAAGGCATTCAGGCCAGTGGCGCTGGAACCTTCTGACCCCTCCTCCAGGTCTGCATACTCCCCGCCCTCCAACTTATGCTATATTTAGACACCCCTGCCAGGAACCCAGTGCACTTGCAGTCGAAATCACATCAAATACAAGGCTAAAAGTGGGGGTGACCATGTCTAAAAGGGCACTTTTCTACTTATATCATTTAATCTTTGTCTCAATGGGAAGTTGGAAAGAGTGAAGGAAATGCATCTTTCCAAATGAAGATCGAATGACTTGCTCACAATGAATCTGTTCTATTTACCAGACAATGCTTAATGTGTGCCGGTCAGGGCCGGACAGGCCATAGCAGGCACCGGGTGATTTCTCCGTGGGCCCGAAGGGTAAGGGGCGGTTTTGGAACCATGGGGCCTGTTTGGTTAATGGGGGCTGGGTTTGCAGTGCACTAGCACCCCACTCCTCCTAATCCCCCCCACCCCGCCAGTGCTTCCCAGTAGCTTTGTGCCCTGGCACTTGTTTTTAATGCAAATGTCAATGGGACATAAAATCAAAAAAGTAAACACTTCATAAAGTGTAAGTTGAATTCAGGCTTGGCTCCTAATGATAACTCTTTATTTTATTTCCATACTTCATGTTAGTCATATTAGCGATCTCAAAACAAAAAGGCACAGTGTGATAAGATGAGCTTTGAAGACCATCTGATCGTATTAAAACAGTAAAAGCAAATCTCAAATACTAAAGGTTAACTGGATACAAGCGTGCAGTGTTCAGGTGAGGCTTCAATAAACAGTAAGAAAACAGATGTTCTGCTGCACTTCCTTATTAATTCCCAAATTGGGTTGGTTACCCTGCAGAGGAAATTTTCGACATTGTTTCTGTTAAACATTTTTAAAAAATCAACACTATTTCAATATTATTTACAGCCTAGTGTGGCGACCACCAAACCCAAATGCACAATTACAGAACTGAAGTCTGATTTCTAAGAAGGTGCTTTTCCATTCATCTCCCTGTCAGAAAACACTCCTGCAAATGCCAAGGAACTCCGCTATTAAAATGGCGCACGTTTCGTAATAACACTTTTTTTTTTTAATTGACATTTTCAAGAAAAAGTGACAGTACAACACAACAGGCCAGCATAATATCAAATCTGTACAGTAATTGAGCCAGTCACATTCTATACAGAACATGATACTTCTGAAGCATCGCCCACCTCGCACATCCACTTTCAATAAAAAAAGAAATAGGAGGGAAAACAAACGATAATATTCACTTATCGCATAATCACATAGCTGTAAGCACCCACCCAGAGAATTGAACGAATGAACGATTTAGTACATAATACCCCATAGAGGGTCAAATACATCTTCGACTCAGAATATTAACTCAAGAATCACAAAAGTTTAAAGGGGCAGGTGGACTCAAAAACACAAATGCCAATCTATATCCCATCATTGCAGTACCGCAGTCTAAGCTTCACCTGCACCCGTCCCCTCAGTGGCTTCTTGTTGTTGCCGCGCCCAGGCCAGGAATGGTTCCCAAATATTCCGAGGCCTAGAAGTGGCAGGCATAAGCTCCCAGAATGTGTTGAGTTGTGTGTGGCCATATGTAATATCAGCTAGCCACCCCTTAATCGAGGGCGTCTTTCTCCTGCCCCAGTGGACTGCGACTTGCTGTTTAGCAAACAGTAAAAGGAGTGCGTGCAATTTACATAGCTTAGGCGGTGTCTTAACATAACCTAACAGGGCTAACGTGGGGAATGGGGCGGTAGTCATGCCTAGAATTTGATTCACTGAGGCGAAAACCTGTGACCAGAATTCAGCAATCCCAAGCGACATGCAAAAAGGAGGCGGGGTGTATCTACAGAGCCAGCAGCACTCATCATCCTTTATGTCCATGCGATAGAGATTCATAGGGTTCTGTAAAATCTATGTAATATTTAAAATGAATTAATCTGAGCTTATAATTCGGGGAGAGCTCTGTAAAATGTCTACAGCAGAATTCCCACTGGGCCTCTGTTAGAGCAACAGGAAGTTAGTTGTTCCAGTGCTGTAGGAACTTAGGTGTCACCAGCGGTGCAGTGCTTTGCATGTTTGTGTACAAGCGTGTAATTAGTTTTCGGGGAGAAGGGGATCTCAACAGGTTCTCCAGTGCAGGCATTGGCGGAGGAGCCAATGGGAACCCATCCCAAAGGGCGCGGCAGGCCACTCGTAGCTTATGATATAGGAAGAGCTCAGCAAAGGACACCATTTGCCCCTCGGTCGCCACTGGGGCGGGGTCTGAACGTTTCTCCCAGATACAGATCTGCGAATGTGTGGAGTGCCATCTTTTGTTCCAGTGTTTTACTGACCCCCATCTTGGATGCAAGTCAGCATTGGATTCTGCGCCAGGGGGATGGAGGGGGCATACAGCACTGGAACACCCGCTCTCCTGCGCAGCTCGTCCCAAGCCCACCGCAGCGTGCCAGATGAGTCTATATCACCACGCGGATGACGTGCCCATTGGTAAAGCGCTACCTTGAGCGGGATAGGAGCCATGGTAGCAGTTTCAACCGCTACATGGGGCTGGAAGGGCATCGGGTGGACCCAATAGTGTAAGAATTGAGACTGGGCGCATTAAGCATACAGGTGCATATCTGGCGCGCCCAGTCCACCCTGCTTCAACGAAAGTGTCAGCAAGTCCCAGGATGCTCTGGCCTGTCCACCTGCCCACACCAGAGAAATTAACTGCGACTTCACAGTGTTAAAGAAATGCTGCGTGAGGGGGATCGGTATGTTAACGAACAAATATAAAACCTTCGGTAACACGACCATTTTGGTCAATGCTATCTTCCCGGCTAGGGACAGTGGTAACCCAGACCACATCTTAACATTCTCCTCTAACCACGTGACAGCCCGCCCGTAATTTAAATTCCACACCTCCTGCGTATCTCGGCTTATCCAAACCCCCAAGTATTTAATCGCCTCCACCTCCCATCTCAGAGGGAACTCAGATATCATCGGGGCGTGCCGTCTGTCAAGGGAAATATCACCGACTTAGCCCAGTTAACCCCTTCAGTGCCCCGCCCTTTCCCCCTCCTGTGCCGGGCGTTACATTAGCGGGCGGGGTCCATGACGAGATAGTCTCGTCATGGGCACAGCGCAACCGTGCTCCATGACGAGACTATCTTGTCATGGGCATAGAAGAGGTTAATGAAGATGCCAGCCAGACTCCCCAAAACAAATAAACTCCCTCAAAATGGGGTCTAAATTTTCCTCTGGGTTGGTCAGGTAAAGAGTCACATCGTCTGCCTAAAGGGAAATGAGTAAGCTCCGGGAGCTGAACCCTATGCCCCGGCCAGTGTGATGTTGCCTGATCCGGGCAGCCAAAGACTCCATCGCAATCGCGAAAAGCAGAGGCGATAGAGGGCACCCCTGCCTAGTGCCGCGCGAAATGCAAAAAAGGCTCTGAAAGCATACCATTCACCCTGATCCGAGCACTAGGTAAGGTGTAGAGTAGCCTGATTCGGTTAATGAAAAGCGGGCTCAACCCCATGCGGCTCAAAATTGCAAATAAAAACGCCCATTCGAGCAAATCGAATGCCTTAGTGGCATCTAAAAATACAGCCGCAGCTCTTACATCGGGGTGTAAATAATGCAGGACCGAAAATAAAGTACGCAGATTGTGGGAGGTGGACCTCCCGGGGATGAATCCCGACTGATCAGGAAGGGCAATAATGGGGAGCAGGGGCTGCAATCGGTTTGCAATCAGCTTAGCTAGAATTTTAACGTCCACATTTATCATTGACAGTGGCCGATACGAGTCCAATTCTAATTCCAGCTTCCCAGGTTTCAACAGGGTGATAATTATCGCTTCCCTCATTGACTGAGGCAGCACTCCAACCTCCAGAGCCTCCTCATATACCGCCAATAAACGAGGGGCTTTCGTAATAACACTTTCATCGTTAGACAAGACCGTAAACAAAAACATGTTTATGATGGAAAATCTGACACTTCAAATCACTGCCTAGTCAATCCCTAGGGTGCTTGAAACGCGTTTGTGACAGCGCACAAAAGGCCACGTTCATTATCTACCTGGAAGTTACCCCTGTGCATTTTAATATTACTGCCTCACTCCGTTTCCTCAACTCCTGAGCTGCTGAGCACAGGGTCAGAGTCTCCCACTCTCTCACCTTCTTTTTCCCAGGATGTCATGCACGCTCTGTTTATGCGGTCTGTCATCACTTCCTGAGATTAGAGGGCGTTACCGTCTAGCACTGGGTTACTCACGAGGAGTCACACAGTTATTGTGCAGTGAAACCTGCTAATCTTATCAAACATTGCTGAAAGGGCTGAAGTAATTGCAGGGGCTGGAGCATTGCACATGGTGCACCGCTTGGCACCAGTGCTCGGGCCTCCGATCGGTTCAGATGACCGTCACTACGCGCAAGAAAAAGCAGCATTGTTTTTTATTACTTACTGCTGTTACTGCTGGTAGCACTACTGCCTTTATTAGGAGGCCTGCTGCTCTGCTGCTTCAAACTGCCCGCCTCAGTGTCGTAATACATGGTACTGGTGACTAGTGCAGAGCGTGTGTGTGGGGACGTGGTCCACCGTCTGTGGAATGAAAAAGGTAATGCGCAGCACGCTGCCGTCGAACCCTACCCCCATAGAACCAAATACAGCCCAATCAGTGGCCCGCCCACCAGCAACACTGAAAGCAAATTGATTTGCATCACAGATATGGATTTATTATCTGGCGGGCTCGCTGCACTCCCTTAGCAGCTGCAGCACTGCACAGCAACACTCACCTTCACTGAAGGACTCTGGAGACTGTCTGTAACAGAGTGCGAACAATACTGCAGTAAGGCAATTATATTTAATTTACTTTGACACATGACGTCCAGACTGCAGTGCAGCAGTCACTTTGTTGATGTTAGTTTGGAGTGGCAGTGTACACTCTGCCCTGATAAAAAGGTGCCGGTGCTATGCACCGGAAACCACCGGCACAAATGAAGCACTGGTTTCATGAAGTAAAATACTCTACTTACTTAAATATAAAATTGTTGATATCAAGATAAATACATAGAAAAAATTGTTCAAAAATGTGTGCTATAATTTGTGGTTCTGTCAAAAGGTAAAATCCATGTTATGGCATTCTTATCTTCTATTTATTTTATTCAAAAATATTATGTAAAATATTTATTTGCCTCACTCTATGCAGGGACTCGTATATGTAGAGCTTGAGAATTGATAATATATTTAGAAAGAATACACATTTTGTTTCCATTTATTTATTTGTTTTTAATATTACTTCATTTATTAGGAGCTTTGTCTTCAAACTCACTTTGGATCACAAAGATGTCCTTTCCCAATATTTAGAAAATACTTGATAATTTCTTACAGAGTCATGTAATTTGTTAAGTCTGTGCTCCGAAACATAAATTATGTTTTAGTTTCATCCTTTTTTTTACACTTTTACATTTAAAACGGGATGAATTATACAATTATGCTTGAATACACAGAAATGTATTGTTTGGAGGACCACATTGTCGCCATACATTGTATTTCAACTACTAATTATTGGATCATAAGTGAATGTATTCTTCATCTGCTCATCAGTGTTTTAGCTGATTCCCTAAAATGTTTTACAGAGGTGGGTCAAAAGCAGAAACACATTTTTTTTCTTGCCTATCAATTGAGAAGGGAACTTTTGTCTTTAAGGCCATGATGTACTACATAATTTCAAATTTATATTTAATGTGTTTTAATTTTCAGAGAAAATGTATGGAAAAAAATTAGCTTAATGTCTTAACCATACCACTATTTACATATTTAACAAACAAAAAGCAAACACATTGGAGATCTGTATAAAATGTTGCACGGAAAATGTATCTACCAACAGAATACATCTGTTAACTATGCATCAGCCATATTTGGGTCAGCCACCAACAACCAACATCATAAATGTAGGCATGTTTGGATTGGTCTGGAATAGTCTTCCATAGTGCACTGGAGACAGGCTTATTTTTGCAATTGTGCTTCATTGTTTGTGTTGAAGAGATCATTTTTGGCTGTCTTTAGTAAGCACTTTGGGTACAACTACTATAATATATAGCTAGATTTAATGCACTGTAGTTATTGTGCTTCTTTTTTGTAATCTCCAGTATTTCCAGTAAACTGGAAAAAAAACTGATGTTGGAAGAGAAAGTAATTCACTTCCAAATCTAAACTATAACAAATACATAAAGAGAAATTTACTAAAATATGTCTGTCCATAGAAAGGACAAACTAAACCTATTGCATTTGTTGCAGTAATTAGAATTTTAGAACAGCATTATGAGCACATTATTGCTCTCAAAACTAGATTTATTCAGATCTATGTGCAGTCTTACTTCTTTACAATGCTAGACTTCCTCATAGTCTGACTTCTGTTAACATGGAAGTGGCCAGAAGTGATGGTAAGCGTCTATGCAGATACTGAAATGTGTAACATATTATACCAGTGTACTTTGGGCTTTCTATAGTTGTTGGACCTGGCCATCTCTGCAGGGTGACTCACCAACCTTTGCATTCATCCCTTCTGTTTTTGTGAATTCATTTTTGTTGGCTTTGGGACTCTTTGTACTTTGTACCACTGCTAACTAGTTCTAAAGTGCTTGTGATCTCTCATTTAAACATGGTAAAATTGGCGGTGTAAGCTACACCCAATTAGCACATTTAATTTACTTGTAAGTCCCTAGTAAAGTTTTACTACATGTACCCAGGATCTGTAAATGAAATGCTTCTATTAGGCCTGCTGCACCTATTGTGCCACCCACTTAAGTAGCCATTTAGAACATATCTTAGGCTTGTCATTGCAGCCTGTGTGTTCAATTTTAAAATAACCCTTTGACCTGCTAAAATAGACATTTTTCCAAGCCCAAACTTTGACTTCAAATACACATAGGTCACACCTAAGGTAGGGGTTAATTTAGTGACTTGTTGTGGTTCACCCTTAGAGGGATTGCGGCTATTGCTTGAGAAGGCCTTACACCCCCCTCAACCAACAATTTGATTTCTTACAGTAGTGCACTAGTCCAACACATCTCACACCCAATTTGCACTTCCTATTTGTTGATTTCATGAAGACCTGTGATTCACAGGTGTGCCTATTTGTCAAATGAGGAGCTGTACTGTCCATTGCTTGCAGTCTCTCCTAAAGTATATTTAGTTTAGTATATTTAGTTTGTGGTGGCCACACATATAAAATTTGGAAGGTTCGCGGATTTAGGGCCCCATCTATAGCAGACATTTGGTTTAATCATGGCAGAGTCTACTCCATCTCCACGGTGATTACAGCCCTCTGATGGCCCTGTGAAGTAAGAACTATCAGAGGCAGACCTCCAATTTGGCCCACCTTATTTGGATGGGTTGATTTAGAGGTCAGTTTTCACTGCCCCTCACCACCAGGAATACCATGTTGGCAAAGGGCAGTAAAAACTGCTAAAGGCTCCTCTTGCCATGGGAGAGGACTCCCCTGGTAAGGCAAGCATTTTATTTATTTATTTCAAAAAGAAAACTCTCTTCGGGACTTTCCTCATTTAAAAAAAAAAGAAAAAAGATTGGTGCAGGGCTCCGTCAAGTTGACAAAGCCCTGCACCAAACTGTAAAAGTATTGACAGGGATCGCTGTCACCGTGGTTCCTGCCAATGCTTTAGAAGTGACTGCCAGTCTGGTGATAATTTCTAAATTTGACGAAGAGAGTGATCTCGACCTGCTGGTCGTTAAGTCCTCTGCCAGGTCAACAGATATTACTCCGTCTGCCAAAATATAAATTGAGCCCTTAGTCTTAAAATTCCAAAATCTAAAAGTGTCAGGACATCTTCTCCAGCTTCACTGGCTCCCTGTGAGGAGCTGCTTCAAATTCAAGGCCCTCATTTTCGCCTATAGAGCCTTGGAGAATATAACTTCTTTCGGGACAAATGCCCCAAGTCCAACACCCGGAGGCTCCTGCAGATCCCTAGGATCCCTAGATGAGGGGGTAGGTGTGCCACCTTTCTGACAGCTAAGCTGTGGCAAATGCTTCCTCTCAACCTTTGTCTGGGTCCTTCTGAAAATATTTTTAGAAAATGCCTAAAGACCCACCTGTTCAATGCCTAGTCTCTGTCAATCTGATATGGTAGATCTGCTGTTAGTGCTGTGATGCTCCATCTGGAACAGCTGTGCGCTCTACAAATTGTATTGTATTGTTATTACAAGAGAACATACCGTTTATACTTTTTTCTCCAGATTGAAATGACAGTGTAGACCTCACAAACCAAATGTAACTGTAAAATTATGCGTAATGCATAAGGACAAATGTATGTGATGCACATCTGTAGTCTCAGTATGTCAGCAATGTGGCTGGGCATTGAGAGCAACACGGCTCCCCTCCTTTATTTTCTGAGTTTGACCACACTGAAAAAAGTTAAAATTAAAGGTGGAGGGAACTATGATATTCTTGACCTCACATCCCATGTATTTTCAAAGAATATAAGGGAACGATTTTCTCAAAGTTGTTAGAAAAGAGGAGTTATTTATCAATCAATGCATCACACACCTGACCTCCTGCTTTTCAAAAGCAGAAAATAGCGGTTTTATCAAGTACCTGCGACTTGTACTGCTTGAGTTCTTCAACAGTGTCTAGGGATGTTTAACTGTGACCGGAAGTTTGAACACAGGGCTCAAATAAACTCTAGGAAAGGTTTTGAACCACAAAAGCAAAGATCCCTTGTGTTTTTCATATTATTTTCACCTTTTGAGTCTGAAGAATGGCTGTGACCAGGAATGCTCCTCGTGTGAGGCAGAAGCATGTTGACCAGGTAAAACAAAGGTAAGGACAGCATAGTCATCTAAGCCTATCGGCCTTGTTTTTTTTGTTTAAATCTGTTTTATTGATTTAAACAGTTTTCTGAAAGGTGACAGTTGACATGTGATGTTTCGCCGAACGATAAAGACATATACAATAAACCATAGGTATCTGTCAGCTGTCAATGCCGGTCCTTGTATAGTACCGCAATGTAAACGTGTTTAGAACTCAGACAATGAATAGAAAGGGAAGTCCAACACAATCATAGTATAATAACAGCTAATGAGGTCCTGGAGAGTCGGTGGAGCAGTGCCCCCTGCTGGCAAGGAGTGTCCCTATGATTAAACCTGACACCGATGTGCGAGTTTAGGGATGCCATTCATAGACGCAAAGGGAAATCATAGATTAGGTCCCAAACAAGGGTGAGTGCACCACATTCTGAAGTTTTGCCACAAAAGTATTTGTGTAGCAGATGTACTTTGTGTGATGTGTTAGGGTGTATCCTTCCGCCTCCACTCGAATGCTTGCATTGTATTACACAAGGGACTATTTTACACAATAGTCCTTTATGTCCACTCCTGAAGGCTCCCTCCTGTGGACTGCTCTAATTTGCTAATCTTGCATGCTTTAGCATGTTAAACCGAAGTCTATTAGCTTCCTGGATGCTTGTGTTGGATTGACTCTGTGTTACAGCTAATGGTGAATATGGTTCATTCAGTCTAAGCCCCAGGTGGGCTGGAAACCTTTCATCTTCATGTATAACATACTCAGCGTGTCTTTACGTTTATCGGTGGATGATGGGGGGAGTAGAGTCTGTTCACAGTGTAAACCCTGCTGTGAAAATAAATCCTGTTTAATGCTGCTCAAAGCTGCTTTATGCTAATGTAAAAGTATAATATTCTCTCTCAATTACAGTTACTTTGTTCTCTCAATGAGGATATGAGAGTGCACATTGACTGCATATGTTCATCATGCCATGCTAATAGAGAATATGCAAACTGCTCTATTATGACTGTTAGATTTCATTCGTAATGTATTAATTAGCCAATCTGCATAGGTTGTGTGGACGAATAGGAAACCAGAGTCCTAAACCATTTTACTCTGTGTAATAAGGAGTTTTGCACTCAATCTGGTAGAAAGATGAATGGTTTATTCCATCATGTAGCACCCAGAACACTGCACGCCCTACTCTCCCGTTCTCTTGGCAGCAAATGACGTACTGGCACTGTCAGAACCTCAGGCATGTTCCTATCAAACATTCTAATCTCTACTTTTCTATTCATATATACAAAGCATCTTACCACACTCTGCTTGTAGAACGTAATTCCTCGTGTTTCCCATGATTGTGTAACTGCCATGCAAATACTCACGTTGGTAAATGCCTGCCATGCATCAGTCTCGAGATATTATTGCAAGTAGTTCTATGTTAAAAGGCTTCACTGCCCTGTAGAGCTGGTTTTCACTGCAGAAACACCCCATAAAATAAAAAAGAAAACACACACAATAAATAATAAAATCGTGCATGGCATTGACCATTTGCTACTAGATACATAAACATACTGCACTATCTAGTACCGTACAGTCATGGTCGATTCAAGTGGCCCAATTCCCACCAAATATTTAAAAGTGGGATTTGGAATTTTCTTTCTAGCTAGAATGTAATTTTTCACTTTTTAGGAATGTCAATATTTTCAAAGGACAGACCTGGAAAGCTGACTGATGCAGGCCAGTGGCCATTAAATGGAGAGAGTGCATTATCTCAATGTATTCCATGGTGCACCTTTAAACAGGTGCACCGTGGCACAAACCGGGACAGTGCACCCTTTTACAATCAATCTGCTACCCCCAGGACATCCACAAACTGGAGCTCCTCTGTGGGCAGCACCTTTAGTCAAATACGGAGGGATTGCTTCAAAGCCGCTCTGTGTTTCACAGTCAATGCAGCAACATGGATGCATTATAAAGACGGGAGAGAGCTCCCCAAGCAGGCAGGTGTAGTGAGTGACCGCACCCTCCTGCAGGTGGTTGCCTAGAGGGTCCATGGGACTTCCTTTCCCCCCTCTAGAGGGCTGTCCTCAGTGTGCCTCCTAAGTGCATGTGTGCATCTGTGCCTGTGCCTATAATATGGCACAAAGCAAAACCAAAGGGGATGATGGACGGAGTGTTGAACATTGCAAGCACTCACCCCCAGTCAACTGATCTGGGTTTAATCCATCATCATTCTTTATCTCACTCCGCCACCCCAGTTCAGACATGGCCATATGCAAATCAGTCTGACCCTTTGCCTCATGGGAACAGTCCAGCCCGAACTGCCAAGCCATGTCTTCCCTGGACCAGAAACAAGCATCCTGGGACCGATTTCTGGCTAAGCAGCCGTCATCTGCCAGGCTAGCTTGAATCCAGTGGCAAAGTGAGCAAGGGACCCATGTCTGGGCATACCCTGCCAACTTAGGGCAAACAAAGCAAAAACAAAGGGGGTGATGGACGGAGTGTTTCTAAACTGGGGTGGCGTAGTGAGCAAAAGAACGATGGATTTAACCCAGATCTCGTGACTGGGGGTGAATGTTTCGATTTGTTCTGCATTCCGTCCATCAATTGTGTGTCTTTTGCTTTCTCAACCTAAGTGCGCCAGGTATGCCCAGACGTGGGTCCTGGGCTCACTGTGCCACTGGAATCAAGCTACCCTGGCTGAAGAGGTGTGAAACCCCGAAACCGGTCCTAGGATGCTTCCTTCCAGTCCAGGGAGGACCTGGCTTTGCAGTTCGGACTGGACTGTTCCCTTCGAGGCACAGGGTCAAGACTGATTTGCATATGGCCAGGTAAAAACTGGGGTGGCATGGTGAGCAAAAGAATGATGGATTTAACCGAGATCTCTTGACTTGGGTTGAATGTTTTGGTTTGTTCTGCTTTCCGTCCATCAATTGTGTGTCTTTTGCTTTCTCGCCCTAAGTGCGCCAGGTATGCCCACACGTGTGTCCTGGGCTCACTGTGCCACTGGAATCAAGCTATCCTGGCTGAAGAGGGGAGAAACCCCGAAACCGGTCCAAGGATGCTTGTTTCCGGTCCAGGGAGGACCTGGCTTGGCAGTTCGGGCTGGACTGTTCCCATGAGGGACAGGGTCAAGACTGATTTGCATATGGCCAGGTCTAAACTGGGGTGGCATGGTGAGCAAAAGAATGATGGATTTAACCCAGATCTTTTGACTGGGGGTGAATGTTTTGATTTGTTCTGCATTTCGTCTATCAATTGTGTGTCTTTTCCTCTATAATATGGCACAGGCTCAGAGACACAGTGATTCCCTCATTTGCATGGGGCAATGGCCCCATGAAAATGAGGGTGCAGCCTCTTATGATCACACTGGTACTACATGTGTGCCAGAGCTATCAGTATTACACAAGGGGCTGCACAAGCAGCTGGAGCGCCCCTTCTGTAATGCCAACACCCTTTAGAAATATGATTGTGACCCCGGGGTAAATAATGCAGGCGCAACACCCGTTGCACCCCTCAGGGCACAATGTATAATACATCCCCTGGTGTTCTCGTGGGAATGTTTTGTGAATTCTGTTATTTTTATGTCTCAGTTAATAATATTTTTAGCAATGCTAAGTTGTACACTGGACACAACTTCATACTGTCACCTTGAAGCATTCCCATGGAATAACGCTTTTTAAAAGTATCTTGACCACACAGGGAAAATATTTTCCTATGGATCGTCCCCATATGTTGAGAGACCCCTTTCTCACAAAGGTTAGGGGTTGTTGCCTTTCCCTTAATTGCATGGTAAGGGAAAGAAAAGTGTTACCCTGGCCATTGTGTCTAGAACATTTTCTACTGTGATTTAAATTCTAATTAAAGATAGGTAAAATACATGGTGCATGTACAAAGAATGGACTGACTAGCTTGGGTTTGTAACATAAAACTGACTTCAATATTGAATTAGGACTGCAAGTACATATATATTTTGGTATAGTTTGACTTAAGTAGTAGATGGGTGAATAAGTACAAAAGAATCTTAACGGATAGATCACAAATATTGGGAGCCATAGCACATAAAGGGGCAGATTTTGCACCAGGTTTGTGTCACAAAAGTGATATAAGGCAACCCAAATTATAGAACTAGCATATACTTTCCAGCTCAAAAAGTAGCCCTAAGTAATACAGCATTCCTTTACCTCAAGTGAGTGTACCATGGATGGTACATGGGCATTTCCATGCAACAACCCATTGATTTCTGATGCCTATGATTGTAGGCAGGGTTTTGCCCATAACATTAACACATCCTTAAGACTGGCATTAACTTGGAGAAAATTGTTTATTTCTACAAACATTTCAAACTTTGCATGTGCACTGCACTGTCTAGTACACAAACAGTATTTGAAATGTTTTAGCCTAGTATTTTTGTACTGGAAGGTTGCCCTTCTAGTACATAACCATTGCTGGAAATCACAGAGACAAGTTTGCACTATGATGCAAGGGTATGTGTGTAGCACTAGACATCATGTTTGTGTGCCAGTGCTGGACATGACAGGAGCAGTATCCTATCTTAACCTCTTCGCTGCGGCGCAAATACCGCCGCAGCGCTCCCGCAGTGCTGGCATTCCGATCGTGGGTGTGGTCATGACGTCTCCCGGCCGTCGTCCGCACATGCCCATCGTGACTCATGACGGCCGGGAGACGTCATGAGCACGGAAGAGGTTAATAGATATGGTGCAGTCCTGCTCTCCTCCAAATGTGGCACAGTGCAACAACTTTGGTTGCTGTGTCACCTTAAAATTGTGTCAATGTCCCACAAACTGTGTAATCACTTAGAGTTGTTGTTAGAACTGGGGTTTCTGGTTGGCAGAAGTATGCACCCTGTCCAAGCACAAACCACCACTTTAGTCAGGGTAAGCTAGATACACACTAAAATATAACCTGTGCTCACCTTCTGGTATCTTGGCACAGATTAGGCAGGCTTATCTAAAGAGGCAATGTGTTAAGTATGTGTGCAACACACACAGAAACCCAATGAAAATACCACAAAAAGACTTCACATAGGTTTGAAAAAAGAAAGAATATAAAAATCCAATAAGTAGAACCAGAGTTATGCATTTGTAAAGAGTAAAGCAAAAATTGTGTTCAGAAGTCAATAGCACTAAAAGGTTACTTAAAGTCACGCTAGACTGAGGTAAATCCAAAGTTCAAGCTGACCGGGATGGAGGGCAGGCCTGCTTCAGTACTCAGACAGGTCCCGCTAACATAGTATCTCGGAACGAGCAGAGTGGCAAGGACTCGAGACGAGGAGTCAAGGAGGCGCTGCTTCGTCATTGATCCCGTGGATGGAGGCAAGCATCGGTGCCGATCTGCGCTTTCGATGGAAGCTTTGTCATCAAAGCCCTGTATGATGCACCATTAAATATAATGGTGTTATCCTGTGTCCCTCAGATACAGTTATGAGCTACAAACAGTTCTATTGGGTGAACAAAATCTCCTCAAGGGGAATTGTAAAATAATGTTTCTCAATAAACATTAAATACTAGAAGGGCCTATAAATGATCCCTCAAACACAAATCTTTCAAGACAATTATATCTAAAAACCACTGACACAACACAACCATTAGCTTGTTTTAACTATATTATTTTTTATTTATCAAAACATGTATAGCTATCTCTTTTCATAATTCTCTTTTTAACGGCTGTCCAGTAAACATAAATAACAATACATCACATTAAAATATACATAAGAAAAAAAAAAAATGCCCCAGTGATCACATACACAAACATGAGACCTTGAAACCACTTATAATCAAAATATCCCAAAACTGTTTTGTTTAGTGTATCCTTATTCTTCTTTACATATTCCAAGGATAGCTGACATAGGACTAAACGTAATGTCGTCGACGTTTCAACCCTGTGTTCAAGTGTTATTCACTATACATCATGTCGGGTTTTCCTCAGGATTAAAACAGACCAAAGGGAAGCCTCAAATGTATTTTAAAAAAAGACACATATGGCATGTCAAAAACAGTATCCATTCATTATGTAACATGACATCTCTGACCCCAGCCAGCATTCACTCGATGTGGAGATGTGGTTATTTATACCCTCCTTCAATTGTAGTCCTCTTGACCCATTTGTGGTTTCATTTAAAATATACAGCAGCAGCACCTATCTTGTCTGCTGTCCTCCTGCTGTATGATGCAGGCACTGCGTCATGGTCAAGCCTCACTGTCCATCGTCATCGAGTCGCACCAGCTGTAGAATCCCGTCATCACAGATGGCAGAGTCCAACAGCACATGAGACTTCAGAAACAGGAGACAAGTCAGCGAGCCCTGGGATTCACTCTGTATTCAAGTAAGATGGGTCCAGTTCTTGTTCTCAGCAGGGCAGAGATCAGCAGGCAGCAGGGCAGTCCATCACAGCAGTGAATCAGTTCCCTAGAACAGTCAATCAAGCAGAGTGGCAATCCTTGCAGATCAGCAGGCCTTACTCCTGGCAGAGTTCTTCACAGGTCCAGTAGTGTAGTGATTTGGAAGAGTCAGAGCCCCAGTGCTTATACCAAAATGTTCCTTTGGAGTGGGGGAGACCTCAAACCAACTCCTTGAAGTGCACAGACCCTGTCTGCTGGGCTATGGAGGTAGTCAGTCCTTTGTGTGGGGACAGGACACAGCCTATTCAGATGTAAGTATCAGCTCCCACTCCCCCTTCCTGCCCAAGAAGGCTATCAGAATGCAGATGAATGAAGATCAATCCTCTGTCACAAAGTGTTGCTGTCACCCAGTCCAGATGATTATTAGAGACAGGATGTAAGGCACACAGCAACGTTAAGAGCAGAGAAATGTCCACTTTCTAAAAGTTCTTCTGCGCTCAGCAAGGAGGAAGAGCAGCAGTTACGAGGGCTGAACACCAGAAGAATGAAAAATTGAAGGTCACCAAAAGAAATCACACATGGCTGCCGGAAAATAAGATTTGAGGAACCTTTGAATAATTAATTGAATCTGTCTGTCCCAGAGGACACAAGATTTTGACCAGTCAGGGTCCTGATGAGAAACCTAAACAAGTAACAGTTCGAAACGTATCAACAAAAGTCCTTGGGGATTTCTTTACAAAATCATCTTTTTGTTTTGTGGGGAAATACGTTGAATGGAAATCCCGAACTGTCTGCCAAGAGGGTCATGGCACTGAGAACAATTGTGATTGTCACCTCTGGTTTTGAATAGATCATTTGACTGCTTCTGAATGTCCCAATAACGTCAACGTTGAAATGGTTCATTTTATATAAAATCATTATTTTTGTTGATGATTTATTTTGTGATATACAACTCACAGTCATTTATTCCATTCATTTTTGTTTTGCACAGTATTTGAATTGAATAGTCTTGACTTGTCCTGTGGAGTATATTTGTTCTTTGAATGATATGTCTAAAGGTTCATAATATGCTGTTTAAAATATTACTGAATGAATTGTAAAATAAATACATGGTTCAAGGAAATGAATTCACTTGACCTGGCTATTCTAAAGATGAAGGTTGAATAATCACAGCCACATTCCTTTTATGTGACATACTTTCTAAAAGTGACATTTCTAAAATAGTAATTTTAAATCCAACTTTACCAAAAAAGGGGATTTATCACCACCATTCCAAAGAAACGAAACAGGATGGAGCTTCTCCTTTCTAATTAGGAATTGCAGCTTAAAAGTATTTTAAGGAATTCCCAATACTAGCCTATGAGAGGAGTAGACCTCATAGTTATTAAAAACTAATTTAGCCATTTGTCACTACCAGGACATGTAAAACTTAAAAGTACATGTCCTAAATTTTATTGACACAGCACCTTGGCATTATGGCTACCTGGTACCAACCTTTGGGGTGATTTATGTGTAATGAAAGGGGAGTAAAAGGCTTGGCAAGTGGTTGTAAATGCCAAGTCAAAGTGGCACTTCACCCACAGGCCCTGCCATAGCAGGCCTGAGACAGGTTTGGAAGGCTACTTGTGTTGGTGGCGCAACCAGCACTGCAGGCCCACTAGTAGCACTCACTTAAATTACAGGCCCTGGGTATATGATAAACTAAATACAGATAAACGAAATATGCCAATCAGATATACACCAATGTCACCATGTTTAGGGGAGAAGCACATGCACTTTAGCACCGGTTAGCAGTGGTGAGTATTGGCTTGGATCAAGAGAGGGAACACTGCATCTGACAGTGAACGGGAGGACAGCCACAGGAAATCAGTGGGGGTTGGGACACTAGCAGTGATAACAGCAGGAGTTTTAGTGACAGAGGGGTTGTCACAGATTGGCACACTGGTATTGATACGGACTGCGAGAAGTGGCACAGGAGGTGACGGGGTATTGAAACATATTGTAACAGGGCAGAGTGGTACCGAAAGTGACGTTACAAGAAGTGACTGGGTGTTTCCACTGGAGGTAACAGGGCACTCTGATACCGAGAATGACTTGGGATAACTGCCATATAAAGTGATTGGGGGCACTGGTAAATGTTGGCATGCTGGCACAGAGAGCAACTATATGAACTTGCAGAGGAAGTTACTGGGGATGATGACACCCATTAGCACACTGGTACTGATAGTGACAGGGCACAATTTTACTTAGGGACTGGTATTACTGCCAGTGCTAACCAGACGCACATTTACTTTCGGGAAACAAGGCTGATGGGAAATGGGGCTGACAGTGCTGGCAACATGGAGCATTGTCAAAAGTCAATGTCCTGGAGCACACCCTTTCCTTATGTATATAAAGCTCCTTAAGTTTTCATCTCGTTTGGCGTGCATCACTCCAATGGTGCCCCGTTCCTTGGCACTTTGCATAACAAAACAAATAATGTGACTCGCAGAATTACGGGTCAGCCGAGTTGCACAGCCGCATGTACACAGGTATTCCAATTAATCACCTCAACCATAGTGTATCCAGTTTCATCCAAAATGTTATTCCTTGAGTTTATCCAAGTCTTTGTATCACGTCAAAGGTTACAAAATTCAACATTCTTGTGCTTGTTAATTACTTCATGATTGCCCATCCAGGCCTATCAAACAGCAGTTTACGAATTTTGCTCAATCTTAAAGAATCCAACCATCACACCCAATGCATTTCGGCTCCTTAGCCTTTGTCAGGGGTATCTATGATTTAAAAATAGTTGTCAGCCACAATTGTTTCACGTACCACATGACTTAAAATTAAACATTTAAACTTGTGCCCCCATTTTTTAAACAAAGAATAACTAAACAAACCCATGATCCCAACACCCTCCCTTACCTCAAATCACCCGTTTACTTTCAAAAAAACGTAATTGCATGAAGTTACTCATCCATAATACAAGCGTTGTTTTCAAAACCAAACTCATGCCCAACTACTTATCCTTTTCCCTCTGTGTTCAAGAAAAGTTGTCAACTGCCCCTGTATCACGCTGCCCAATTCACTAAATGCATCCCTTTACCCCAAAAGAATTCTATTATATAAACCACCCATGCTTTATCCCTCACTGTTCAAGGTAACCAACTAAATCCCCTCCCTTTACCTTATCTGAATCTGTTGCACGTAGCTCTTCCCGTGCTCGTTTAATCTCCAAGTAACCCAACCTCCCACTGGCTCATTTTTAAACCCACATGATCCGTCTCACCTGTTTACCATTAGTGTAAAATGTCACATGTCTACACATCACCCACACCCATTTGTTTAATTAAAATAAAATGTTATACTGTCCATCTATGCAGTGAATCGTACTGTGCAAATGTTTATACCGGTGACAAAAGAATAATCAAACTACATGTGTGGAATATTCAAATAAAATCCCAAAACAACTCCAAAGTCCGTTGTCGGTGATTCCGCTATGGCTCGCATTCCAAGAAGTATTCTTCGACGTGATTAAAACATTTTCCGATTGTATGATGTGTTTTTTTTGGGGTGCTAACCAAGGTTGAAACGGTTAGTACAATGTCAAAAGTCAATGTCCTGGAGCACAGCCTTTCCTTATGTATATAAAGCTCCTTAAGTTTTCATCTCGTTTGGCGTGCATCACTCCAATGGTGCCCCGTTCCTTGGCACTTTGCATAACAAAACAAATAATGTGACTCGCAGAATTACGGGTCAGCTGAGTTGCACAGCCGCATGTACACAGGTATTCCAATTAATCACCTCAACCATAGTGTATCCAGTTTCATCCAAAATTTTATTCCTTGAGTTTATCCAAGTCTTTGTATCACGTCAAAGGTTACAAAATTCAACATTCTTGTGCTTGTTAATTACTTCATGATTGCCCATCCAGGCCTATCAAACAGCAGTTTACGAATTTTGCTCAATCTTAAAGAATCCAACCATCACACCCAATGCATTTCGGCTCCTTAGCCTTCGTCAGGGGTATCTATGATTTAAAAATAGTTGTCAACCACAATTGCTTCACGTCCCACATGACTTAAAATTAAACATTTAAACTTGTGCCCCCATTTTTTAAACAAAGAATAACTAAACAAACCCATGATCCCAACACCCTCCCTTACCTCACATCACATGGAGCATTGGACACCCAAGGATTACTAAAGCTCGACAAACCGTGCAATAGCATCAAGTTCTTGTGATAGGAAGATGCTAGAACCTCCTCCAAGTGACACATCCACATGTGTGATCAACAGCTGTTGATAGATTCCACATTCTTTCCAATTGTTGTGCTCTCAGCTGTTGCAGGGGGAAGCCAGGCCGTATGCCTGGGCACCGTGCGCAAGGCATTGCATTGCATGCCCATGCAGGAGAGTGTAGGGCGGGCTGTGCTCCATCAGACAAGATGCACCTCTTTCTTCTGCTACAGACATGGGGACTGTGCACCAGTGTAAGGATTACATCTGAAGCAGATCGTGGGGCAAAAAGTGTCAAGGTACGTGCTCCACTCTCCAACTGGAGGGGGCTTTGGCACCCACACATAAAACCTCAGAGTTTAACACCATACCTTAATTATTTTACCACCGTGCTAGGCTATATCATTCTCACTACTGGCCACTTACCTGTGCGCCGCCTGCGCATGGCTCCTCTCAGGTACTTCTGGGCAGTCATGATGACCCCCACAAAGATGAAGCTGCTGTCCCGCAGACCGCACTCAGGCCCCCCAGCCTCTGGTCCTTCAGTTCTCTCAAGCTTTCAAGTTACTGGTCGCCCGTCCTCCGATCGTGGTCTTCGCCGGTACCCCAAACCCAACAGGAGCAGCAGATGTGAGGCAAGCAGAAAACAGAGCACCATTCCACTCTAAGCAACATGGAGAGACATCAGCCGTGGGGATCGTGACCCGCCATGGAGGGCAGGGAAGGACGGAGAGAGTAAGCTACTCAGACGGCAGGGGGTGCCTCCAAAGCCTTGCTGCCCTCACCGCACAATCTAAGTGCAGAGCCTTGACTGATGGGAGTCCTAAGATGAGGAGCTTACTGCTCTGCTGGGGGTGAATGTGGCCTGGCTCACAGCTGCTGGCACCACGCACCTCTTTCAAGGTCTATTAGAAATGACTGGCACGCGTAGGTGAACTCCGCTCTGCCGTCAAAAGGAAGAGTTTTTTTGCCAAGCAGAGCAAAGTTTCCCTCCCACCCCTATCACTTGAATATTAGAAATGGGTGAAGCAGCAAGGAGCAGAAGAGAGACCAAAAGGAAGAGGAGAGAAATGCTAAAATTTACTTCTCAATAAAACTAAAAAGGACAAGGAATTATTAATAATTCAATATAAACTCTCTTTAAATCCAGGTGCTGACTTCATTATGAAACAGCTGGAGTACACCAACAAATCTTTGCAAACATTGTTATAGCACAGAATGTGCCCCATTCACCCAAAAAAACTAAATTTGCACAGTACTCCTTATTCATAGGTAGGCAGCCTTTCTTATAGTTTTTTAAATTACACCCTCAACACCACCCACTTCATCTCCTCCAACAACCTAAGCCAGAATGTCAGAAACTTCAACAATTAGATCATCATCTGCACCAACAGCACTGCTCCCATCAGCAACAACAGACGTAGATGGTCCAACAACATGGTTAGATAGAACACTGAAGGCCTAAAAACTGCTAAACGAAACTGTAAACAACTAGAAAGGAGATGGCATACCAGCAAGGACACGATCGACAAGACAGCCTTCAAGACAACCCACAACCTCTACCACAGACAGCTGAGAGAATCGAAGCAAAAGGCCTTAGTCTCATGCAATGAATAAAGCTGCAATAACAACAAAGAACTCTTCCACATTGTCAAAGACTTCTTCAACCTCTCGGCTGTAACAAACAACATTATCCCCTCAAAGAGACTCTGCGACAACCTTTCAGACTTCTTCCATGACAATTTCGCTAACTTCTACAGAAGCCTCAACCTCCAAACCAAGGCCATGGACTTCTTCAAGTAGTACAACGACACCGCTACCTCCACAGACATCCGACTAAACGTATGGAGACAGCTTTCCTCACAGGATACCTCCTCCATTATGAATTCAGTCCAATTAGGTGCCCCAACCAAACCATGCCTTCACCACATCTTTAACCTAGGCAAAGCAAGAATCAGCTGTGAACTGACCACCTTGTTCAACACTTCAATTGCCAGGGCTACCTTCCATAAGGACTGGCAATATGCAAAAGTCAATGCCCTACTACAGAAATCATTGGCAGACCCCACCAAACTTAACAACTACCGACCAATCTCCCTTCTTCTGGTCCAGGCCAAAGTATTAGAAAAATCATAAACCAACAACTCTCCTCACATCTGGCACAAAACCTCCGACTCGACACTGCACAGAGACAGCCCTCATCGCTGCTACTGATGACATTTGAGCCCTACTCAACCCAGGAGAGCCTGCAGCTCTGATCCTACTAGACCTCTCAGCAGCCTTCGAGACAGTCTCCCCCACCCCCACACTCATCACAAGGGTGGACAACATAGGCATCCAAGGAGACGCTCTTAGATAGATCTCCTCTTACCTCAGTAAAAAACATAAAAAGTGACCCTTCCCACATTCACCTTCGAACCCAAAGAAATCATTTAGTTACTTTATTTTATGGATTTATGAAGCGTATGCGTACCCTAAGGCTTCCCAGCACTAGAGAGACATAGGCAGAACACCAAGAAGAGAAGACTGCAGGAGAGATTACTGAGGGAAGAGCCAGGCCTATTGGTATCTGATTCTGTACTTTAGGAGCGAGGTACACAAATGACCACCAACCCCACCTGGATTTCAAAATTGTGGGGACTTTCAAAAACCGTCCTGTGGCAGACCATAGAGTCCTAGAGGGCTGGTAGAGTGTCAGAAGTGTCCTGATCATGGGGGGACCTTTGAGGTTGATCCCTCTATGTGCCAAAAACAGCGTTTTTAATTTTATTCTCAATTCAAATAGGTAGTGAGACCATGTCCTACTTAAGAGACGAACATTTGGGGGTCTTGAGTAAAGTTCTTTCCGCTGTATTTTGAAAAACCTGTAACCTCTTTGTGACATATTTTGTGGAGCCTATATAGAGTGAGTTACCGTGGTCCAACTGAGACAGAACCAAGAATTGGACTACAGCTCTTCTCGATACACTTGGCATGAGATCTAATATTTTGTGTAAAGTTCTGAGTACCAAAACAGTTAGCCACAGCTTTTTTGCCTGTTAATCCAGCAAGAGAGATTTATCTGACCACATTCCGAGACTTTTTATGGAGGAGGAGGTAGGAAGCTTGCCCAAACACTCCGGCCAATCATTCGCCGGTTGTGGGACCAGTCTATTCCCAAGAATCATTAGCTCTGTTTTCTCCCCATTCAATTTAAGGTAGCAATTTGCCATCTTTTTAGACACTTTTTCCAGGCAGGGAGACAGCTGGAGATTCAATTACCTCTTCCCAGGGTAGAGGGATACAACCAATTGTGTATCATCAGCGTACGTAACTATTGATAGTCCAAATTACTGCACAATACCAAAGAGCCTGATACACATTACAAAGTGTGGGGCTGAGGGCTGAGCCCTTAAGCACCCCACATTTAATTGGCAAGAAATAATGGAAACAAGGGTTCTCCCAGATTTGGAAGGATCTATCATTCAAAAATAATGTCACCTGTTTAGGAGCAAGTTTCTGAATTCCTGATTCAATCAGTCTAAAACGTAATCCTTGGGCAAATCATCTGTGGTGTACCCTAAGAATCCTCACTCATCCCCATCCTTTTCAACACTGATACGACACCTCTGGCCAGCATCGCCAAAAGCCATGGACTCAACATTGTATCCAATACCGACGACACACAACTCATACTCTCCCTGTCCGAACACCAAGATCAACTTCTACAACTGTATGACAGACATCGCCAGCTGGATGAAGGACAACTGTCTGAAGCTCAACATGGACAAGACAGAGGTACTGATTTTCGGATACAAAACTCCCCATGGGACACATCCTGATGGCCCCCAGAACTCGGACCTACTCTTCCCCCCACTGACCAAGCTAGAAACCTAGCCATCATTCTGGACAACAAGCTGACTCAGGTCAACTCCCTCTTCTCCTCCTGCTTCTTTATCCTCCACATGCTTTTTGAGATATTCCAATGGCTACCTAAAAGCTCAAGATGCACCATCACCTAGACCCTCATCTCTAGCCGACTGGACTATGGCAAAGCTCTCTACCCAGGGGTCGCAGGTCACCACCTCCTCCGACTACAGAACATACAGAACATACAGAACGCTGCAGCCAGATTCATCCTGTATCTTCCTAGATGAACCCACATCACCCCCTACCTCAGGGAGCTCCACTAGCTCCATGTTCAGAAAAGATGCCAGTTCAAGCTCATGACCCATGTATACAATGCCCTACACAAATGCATACCTACTTGAACCACTGCCTGAACTTCCATCAGTGCACCAGACACCAATGCTCTGTGTCCCTTTCTTATTACCCTCACCCCTGCATCTGACGTAGCAAATACAGAGGTCACTCCTTCTTTTACCTTGCAACAAAGTCATGGAATGAGCTACCCATTCATCTACGGACCTCTCCATCACTTTCAGAGTTCCGAAAGTCCCTGAAGACCTGACTATTCAGCTAATCAACTTAACACAACCGACGCCTGGAAACACTTATGGGTGACACAAAGTGATCTACAAATCTACTGATTGATTGAAGATCTATCTATCTATCTATCTGTCTGTCTGTCTGTCTGTCTGTCTGTCTGTCTGTCTGTCTGTCTGTCTGTCTGTCTGTCTGTCTGTCTGTCTGTCTGTCTGTCTGTCTATCTATCTATCTATCTATCTATCTATCTATCTATCTATCTATCTATCTATCTATCTATCTATCTATCTATCTATCTATCTATCTATCTATCCATCTACATATATTTATTTATGTTATTTGAAAGGATTTATATAGTGCTGGCTAGACCCAGGGGGTATCAGAGCGCTTTACATGTGTGAAAAACAAGATTACAGGAGTTGCTCAAAAAGCACAGTATGAAACAATAACAAAGACAAACGTTCCATTGAGATCTAATAAACAGAGACATAGCAAGAGCAGATAAATTTACATACATTTTTACATAGGATGGGGGAGATAGAAGGGGCGAGGGAAGAGGTGAGGGGTGGGAGTGAAGTAGAGGAGGGTAGGGTTGTCAGAGGTATGATTTAAGGACCCCAGTATTTGCAGAGGAGGTGCAGTTTAAGGTCTTTTTTTAAGGTAATGTAGGAGGGGTTGCAGCGCAATTCCTTAGGGAGGGCATTCCAGACGATCGACGCTTTTCCAGAGAAGGAGCAAGATTGAGTGGTTATCTTTTTGAATAAGGGGGGGATGAGGAGGAAAGTGTTTGTACTCCACATCGTTCTGGAGCTGCCTGCTTTTTAAAGTTTGTTTGTGAGGTACGGCGGGGCATTCTGGTGTAGGGCTTTATGTGTGATGCATGCTGTCTTGTAGGAGGATCTACCATCAACGGGCAGCCAGTTGAGAGCCTTCAGGGCAGGCGAGATGTGATCAAAGCGTTTGTAGCCAGTAATTAGCCTGGCTGCTAGGTGGAGCACAGATCTGAGTGGGACTAGGTGGACTTTGGGGGTTTACTGTGAGGATAGCGTGCCCATAGTCGATTTTTGAGAGTACCAGGGATTGGACGACCCATTTGAAGTCTTCCGGTGGGATGAAGGGTTTGATTTTCTTCAGGTGACGGAGAGTGGAAAGAGCTTCTTTAGCAGAGTTTTTTGTGTGGTCGTTGAGGGTTAGATTTTTGTCAACGGTAAAACCAAGAGATTTCACTGAGCTGGACAAAGAGAGCGAGCAGTTGAGTGCATTGAGGTCAGAGATCCAGGTTTCAACGGGGAGTCCGTTGTTTTTAGGGGAGAAGAGGACGGTTTCAGTTTTCTTGGGATTCTGTTTGAGTTGGTTGGAGTGGAACCAGTGTTGGATCTTGTTTAAGGTATGGTTAAGATGAAGTACATCAGTGTGGGACCTAATCTTATAGTACAGTTGTGTGTCGTCGGCATAGAGGTGGTAGTTGATTCCTGCTTGTTTCAGGATGAGGGTAAGAGGTTCCACAAAGAGGTTAAAGAGTGAAGGGGAGAGAATAGAACCTTGGGGGACACCTAGGGAAACCAGAGAAGGGTTGGATAGACAGTCGTTCATTTTAACTTTGACTGTGTTGGAAAAATGAGATGAACCATTTAAGGACCTGACTGTTAAGGCCAAAGCGGGACTTGAGTGAGTTGAGAAGGGAGTTGTGGTTGACTGTATCAAAGGCAGCCGAGAGGTCAAGGAGAATGAGTAGGCAGGATTCACTATTGTCAAGGGAAGCGTGAATGTCATCGATTATATTTAGCATGGCGGTTTCTGTGCTGCAGCCTTTTCTGAAGCCGGATTGCAAGGGGTCAAGAAGGTTGAAGTTGTTAATCTGTTTATCTAATTGAAGCAGAGCATATTTTTGCAGGGCTTTGGAAAGAAGAGGTAGGTTAGAGATAGGGCAGTGGTTGTTCAGGTCATTAGGGTTTGAGGTGGGATTTTTAGGGATAGGCGTGATTTTACCAAGTTGAAGACCTGTGGAGAAGGAGGTGTTGATGATGTTGGTCCAGTAAGGGGCAATGATGTGGTTGATATTCTGGATTAGACTGGAGGGGAAAGGGTCTTTGGTGTGTGAGGACGGTTTAAGTTTGGTTATGATGTTAGAGACTTCGAGTTCAGTCACGGGGTGGAAATTAGACCAAGATGCATAGTTTTTTAGTTGCTGAGGGGGAAGGCTGGGATCTGGAGGGGTAGTAGCGAGAGGGGGAGTGGAAGGGTAAGGGGACAGAGTCAATACGGGAGGATCGATAAGTGTATTGACAGCAATGAGAGGGGAATTGGGTGTGATCTCAGTTAGATGGAAGGAGTGCTTGATTTTTGCAATTTTATCCGAGAAGAAGTTGGCAATTTCCTCACATCTATTTGTTGAGGTAGTAAGTTTAGGGGGGGGGTTGTGGATGTTTGGTTGCGAACAATGTTAAATACTTCTCTGGGTCTGTTTTTTACCCGATCGAGTTGTATTCGAAAAAAGGAAGCCTTTTCCTTGAAGATGTGTTTTTTATAGGATGATCTAGTGGCTCTGAGACAGGCAAGGTGGGTGGCGGATGGGTGTTGTCTCCAAGATCTTTCAGTCAGTCTAGGTGAACGCCTTTTGTCATTGAGATCAGAGTTAAACCAAGTGTTAGATGGAATGGTTCTTTGTTTTTTTAGTTTGGGAGGGGCTAGGAGATCTACAACCTCACTGGCGGTCTTGTTGAAGAGTTCGGTGGGCTCATTTGCATCTTGGAAGAGAGGGGTGAGAAGAAGTTGAGCTTGTAGTTTAGACACCAGTTCGCCAGGAGGGATTTTGTTGAGGTTTCTGGTCCGTTTCAAGGGTGGGTGATTTTTAATAGGGAGGGGGAGGGGAGTGGATTCGATCTTGAACAGGATGAGGTGATGGTCAGACCAGTTAATGGGAAGGATGCTGGAGATGGTAGCCACGTCATTATTGGATATGATGACATCGAGAGTAGCACCTTCGGTGTGTGTGGGCGAGTGACAAAGTTGAACAAGGCCATTGATTCTAGAAGATTGAAGAGATGGGTGACTGTGGGGTCAGCAGTATTGTTCCAGTGGATGTTAAAGTCTCCAAGGAAGATGTTTTTTGAGTTATAGAGAGAGCATTGTGAAAGAAGGTCGGATAGTTCCTCAGCGAAGGGAAGTAGATCACCCGGAGGGTGGTAGATGTTATGTAGGCGAATTGGGGGGAACCCTGAATAATGAGTTTGGCGCCAAGGTATTCAAAGTTTAAGTGTTCGCTGTTTTTAACACAGGAGAGTTGCACTTAATTTTTGTAAACAATAGCTAGGCCACCACCAATTCTGTCTGTTCCGTCTTTCCTAATGATGGAGTAGCCAGGGGGGGGTGAGTAGGTCAAGGATGGCCGTTGAGTGGTCATTAAGCCAGGTTTCTGTAAGGAAGGCGATGTTGATGGATTCACTAAGGAGGGTTTCGGATATTTCAGTTGCATGCCTTGTTCCCAAGATCACTGGGATGCTGGAGAAATGGAGGGTGCGTTCGGGGATCAGGGTTTTGGGAAGGTAAGAGTTGCATAGGTCCGTAGTGGCAGAGGGGGAGAGACTGTACCTAGCACGATGCGGCCTAGAAGATTTGTTGTAGAGGGGAATAGTTTTCCAGAGGTTATGTTGTTAGGGGTAAGTGAGGCAAGGGCGTGGGGGCCATTCTGATTCTGATTAACAAGGGCCTGTGGCGCTTACTGGAGGTACCTGGTGGCCTGGTTGGCCCCAGGGGCCCTCAGGATTAAAGGGGACTTAATTCCCCAACTTAAATCGCTCCACAGGGCGTGTTTGCACGCATGTCACCTCAGGCCCGCCCCCTCCCTTCACCACTGTGCAAAGGCGCCCCGTGGCACGTTTTAAATTGGGGGATTAAGTCCCCTTGAATCCTGAGAGTCCCTGGGTCCAACTAGCCCACCATGTACCTCCAGTAAGCACCACAGAGCTGCGTTGCAGAGAGGTGGTTTGAGGCCATGCCCCATTTTACACCTCTCTGCAATGCAACTCTGTGGCACTTACTGGATATACCTGGTGGGTTAGTTGGCCCCCAGGGACCATCAGGATTCAAGGGGACTTAATTCCCTAACTTAAAACACGCCACAGGGCGCGTTTCCACACTTGTGGCATCAGGCCACGCCACCTCCCTGCACCACTGCGCAAACGCACCCCCTGGTGTGTTGTAAATTGGTGGATTAAGTCCCCTTGAGTCCTGAGGGTCCCCGGGGGCCAACTAGCCCACCACTTACCTCCAGTAAGCGCCACAGAGCTGCGTTGCAGAGTGGTGTAAAAAGGGGCATGGCCTGGGCCACCTCTCTGCAACGCAGAGCAGTGGCGCTTACTGGAGGTAAGTGGTGGGCTAGTTGGCCCACCGGGACCCTCAGGATTGAAGAGAAATTATTTCCCCAAATTGAAACGCACCACAGGGTGTGTTTGCATACATGTCACCTCAGGCCGCGCCCCCTTCCTTCACCACTGTGCAAACGCACCCCATCGCGAGTTGTAAGTTGGGGAATTAATTCCCCTTGAATATAAGGATTGACGAGAAGTGGATTCTCCAACTTAAAACACACCACACGGTTTAAAATGGCTCCCGCCCTGCCATAGCAAACACTGTAAAATTGCTTTTGGGCAAGGGGAGCTGCATGTTAGCAGCTCCCCTTGCCCAAAAGCAATGCTGGCTCCCGCAGGAGGCGGGGAGCCGTCTGGGACCATGGGGGCATTGGGGCTCCCCCCATGGTCCCCAACTTGAGGGCTGGCCTCAGGGATGGGGTCCCTGGGCCAGAAGTGGCCCAGGGAAGGGGGTGGCCACGCGGTCCCCTCCGTAATAAAAACTGAAATTAAAAAAAGAGGCAAGGCCCTGAGGGATGGGGTCCCCGGGGTCAGAAGTGGCCCAGGGTAGGGGGGCCACGCGGCCCCCCTCCCTTTTGGAATTATTTAAAAAAATAAATAAATAAGGCCAGGCCCCGGGGGATGGGGTCCCTGGGGCCATAATTTGCCTCAGGAAGTGGGGCCACGCTGCCCCCTCACCAAACAAAAGGCAGGCTGGCCAGGCCCCAGGGGATGGGGTCTCCGGGGCCATAGTCGGCACCAGGAGGGGGGCCGCGCGGCTCCCTCCCAGTTATTTAATTAAAAAAATATATATATGTCTCAAGCCCTGGGGGATGGAGTCCCCAGGGCCCCACAAATATTAGGAGAAGGGGGGCCACACAGCCCCCGAAGGCCCGCCCCCTCCCTGCACAGCTCTGTAAATGCGCCTCCTGGCGCGTTTTGGGTGGGGGAGTGAAGTGTCCTAGAGTCTTATGGGCTCTTAGGGGCCAACTAGCCCACCAGGTACGTTCAGGAAGCCCCACACAGTGGGATTGCTGAGAGGGGGTCCGAGGCCACGGCCCTTTTTACACCACTCTGCAAACGCGCCTCTTGGCACATTGCTGGTGGGACGATGAGGTCCTCTTGTGTCCTGAGGGCCTCAGGACTAAAGTGGACTTCATCCCCTGAGCAGCAGTGTGCCAGGAGCCGTGTTTGCACAGTGGTGTTAAAAGGGGGCATGGGCTTTGAGCACTCTCAGCAAACCAGCTGTATGGGGCTTACTGGAGGTAGCAGGAGGGCTAGTTAGCCCCCAGGGACCCTGAGGATGAAAGGGGACTTCATCCCCCAATCAAGAATGCACCAAGAGGCGCGTTTGCAGAGTGGTGGAGAAAGGGGGTGTGACCTGTGTCCATCTCTCAGCAATCCCACTGAGTGGGGCTTACTGGAGGTAAGAGGTAGGCTGGTTGGCCCCTAACCACCCCCAGCAGTAAAGGGTACTTCACTCTCCATCCAAGAGCACACCGGGGAGTGCGTATGCAGAGTGGTGGGCAAAGGGGGCGTGGCCTGCTATGAGAACTTAGCAATCCTGCTGTGTGGGACTTACTGGAGGTGATAGGAGTAGTTGGCCCCCAAGGAAGTCCTTGGGGGCCAACTACCCCTTTTGCTACCTCCAGTAAGTCCCAACCAGTGGGATTCCTAAGTCGTCTTCAGAGGCCACGCCCCCTTTCTCCACCACTCTGCAAACGCACCTTCTGGCAGACTACGGGATGGGGGATGAAGTCCACTTTACTCCTGAGGGACTTTGGGGGCTAAGAAGCCCTTTTGGTACCTCCTGTAAGTCCTGAGCACTGGTCGGAGGCCCAGCACCCTTTCTCCGCCACTCTGCAAACGCGACTGCTAGTTAAAGAAGCATTTACAAAGTAATTGGTTTTGCATTTGCAAGAGTTAGAGCTACTGGCGTTGTAAATGTAAAAGTGTTTTAATCATGTTTCTTGGAGTGGATATAGGTTGTGTGTAGTGGAATTATGTGGTATGTTGTGCAGTGAAATTATGTGGATAGAAAGTATGTGGTATTTAATGTGTAGGAATTATGTAGAGTGGAATTATGCGTTATGGAGAGTACTTGTGTGGTATGATAGTCTGTGTTGTGAAGTTGTAACCTCAGGTTTAGTCTTCCTCGTTTCCATAGAACCTAAACTATGAACTCAATGAGACAAAAAAAAGAAGGAACCACTGAGGAGCACTTCTAGACCTAGTCAGAGGTATGAGCAGGGCCACTAGAATGATGTGACTGTTTGGCTGCACCGACTTTTGCACAAATATACATTTACCGCATTTGCCACATAATCCATCATCTCCTTCATAATCTGCAGATTTGAACAAAAAAACATTGTTTCTAGCTCAAACGTTACCAAAAATTCAGCGACAAGTGTTACAGCGTGGTGGAAGGCCCTGTGCAAACCTAGAATTGTCACCTGTTACTTATTGCTAAATGTTGGCGTAGGAAAGTAATATCTGCTTCTTAAGGTTACCCCCTCCTTTTGCTGATATCACACTGTTTATGAACTAGTCTGACTGGGATCCTGCTATCCAGGACCCCAGTCTATCTGCTTTCTCCCTTAAATTGCTATGTATGTACTTTAGGTACACTCCAGATTGGATACTGGAGTACCCTTATCAGTCACTAGTATATGGTACACCATGTACCCATGGCATAGCTAGTCCCAGAGGCCTCCCATGGGCTGCAGCATGTATTATGCCACCGTGAGAGGCCATTCAAAATGACACGACAGGCCTGCTACAGCAGAATGTGTAAGATGGTGCTTGCACCACCTACTAAGATATAGGTTCACTATATCTATCTAAATCCCTACACTTAAAAACCTATCAGTCACCCCTATGGCAGTCCTTATCAATCCTGAAGGCAGGGTGCTGGGTTTTACATGAGAGGGTGACCTTGCATGAGCAGAGCTCCTCTGCAGCCTTCGGAGACCATTCTCCGGGGTTGTCTGTGATGCAGCCAGACATATATGTTAAGTGCATTATAACCTTGCAGTAAATGCTAACTTTAAAACGGCTGCTTAGAAACATGTTGTGTTTGGTGTCAAACACCTTGGAATCATACATCCACACCAGTAATTGGTGTGGGAGGTATGATTCCACCCTTCTAGAACCACTACTGTGGGTCACCAGTGTACCCGGTACCAGCTTTCTCGGCCTGGGCAGCACAAAATGGATGCTGCCAGCCACAGACACGATTCTGCTCTCCTTCTGCTGAGCCAAGCTCGAGCAGAGGAAGGCATGACAATAGGCATCCTGTCACAGGGAGGTGTGACCACCTCCCAGACAGGATTTAGTGTATTGGCACTGGGTGGGTGCACTCTGAGAGTGCCAGAAAGTCTGCACTGAGGACACATTTGGTGTCCCTGTGCATGGTCCAGCTCAAACCAGTTCTTAGAGCCATTGGCTCCTGGTCTGGCGTGAAACTGGACAAAGGACATGGGTGTAGCCACCCCTCTGTCCTGCCCCTCCCCTAGGAGGGTCCCTAGAGTCTTTCCAACCCCTTCCCATGGGTATACAGTGGGATTCCCGGCTACAGGACTTTAGATTTTGCCTGGACAAGATTCTGCTAAGAAGAAACCAAGTACTTCGACTGTCTGCACACCGCTGGACGACTGAAGAATCTCCCCTGTAGTAAAGGAGTTACTCCCCTGCAGAAGCAGGCACCTAAGCGCATCTGACTGGTTTGCTTCTCCCGAGCTCCTGAGGACTCTGAAGATTTCAGCAACACAGGAGGTGGGTTCCGAGGGTCCCTGAGGTAGATCTGATCTCTCAGCGATTCTGAGACCAGTATCCCTCGTGGGGGCCTTGCAACCCGAACCCCTGTACACCGCGTACATTTGCAAATGCATATGGTTGTTGGCGATTCCCGAGCTTGTGCATTAGACTCCGTGTAGTCCTGACCCAAGCAGTAATTGCACAGAAGATATCTGGCCTTCACTCACCGGGTGTCTTGTGGGCTGGTACTTTGCAAAATAGCTTGAGGTCTCCTTGCGATCCCTGGTCCATTGGCCTGTGGGTCCTGGCGAGGGTCGCCTTGTTAATTCTGGGGCTTACCTGGTTGCACCAGACATGCGCTGACTCTCCATTGCTTGGGGAGTCCCCTGGACCTTGCTAGTCTACACCGTAACCTGTTTACTCTGACCGTGTGGGGTGCATTTGCCAAGGCTTGTTGGTTCTACAGCCGCACATCGACCCTTCAGCATTCGACATCCTTTGTGGGACAGCTCACCTCCAGATCCTGGTTGTCCTTGACATCTTCTTGTCCCCGTGACTGCAGAGTGAAGCAACCCTTCTTCACACCTGAAGCATCCGACATCGGTGGGCATTTGACTGCCAAGCCCCTGGCCACCTGAAGTGACCCAGACTCTGTCCCCTCTGCTTTCAGGTACTTCTCACCTAGAATCCAGGCTTGGATTCCACCGGACACTCTTCGCCCTCCTGGAAGCAGTACTTCTTTGTGACTCTCTATTGAAAACGACGAAGGTTTCTGACACCACTTGACCCCTATGTACCCGGCTCCTCTGGGATAGGTAACATGAGTACCTCGGTACTCACTGGTGGGTTGGTCTTATAACCTCCTATGTTCCAAAGGGTTTGCTCAAAGTCCTCGTAGAAGTGTCCTTAAACTGTAACTTTGCAACCGCGATTATCCCATAGAGTTGTACGGAGCACACAGTCGTGTTTCCTCACTGCACCCGTCCTCCGTGGGCTCCCTGTGTCACTCCTCTGGGTGGTTCCTTGGGGTGTCAGCGATTCTACGTGCTCTAGGCACTGTGTCTAGTCAAGTCGTGATTGTTATACCATTTCTTTAATACATGGTTTGGTCTCCCCCTGGAGCCCGCTGTGTATTTTGCTACTTACGAATGTTCTATTGATTCAGTATTGTGTGCTTTGTGCCCTAATCTTGTGTAGAGACTAGTAGAGAGTGTTATATTAATAAATACATATTTTATACAACTACTGTGTGATTCTCCTTTCATGTAGTCATTCAGGAGGTGATATTCTGGTAAAAGAAGCTGCTGTACATTCCTTCAAGAATAAGCCTGAAGGCTGCTCTCCACAGCTACAACTAGGATAGCTTTCTAAAGGTTATCTTTGACCTCATACAGCATAAGGGTCATGTGGACTGGTACAGGGTGCTCACTTTAATTAGTGGACAGCATATACCAGTCCACCTTCTCACATTTTGGTATTAAATTGGTACAAATGGTGTGTAAACCACTCTTGTTTCTTTCTGCCCCTCTCTTGCCTCTTTCTGCATTTCTGTTGCTTCTTTCTGCAACCCTCATGCCTCTTTCAACAACTCTTTCCTTTTTCCGCACCCCTCTTCCCTCTTTCTGCACCTCTCTTGTTTCTTTCTGTATCCCTCTTGCCTCCTTCTCCACCCCACTTCTCCCTTACTACATCTCTCTTACTTCTTTATGCACTTCTCTTACTTGTTTCTGCACCTCACTTGCGTTTTTCTGTACCTCTGTTGTGTCTTTCTGTACCTCTGTTGGTTCTTTCTCCACTTCTCTTGCTCTTTCTGCACCCTTCATGCCTCTTTCAGCACCTCTGTTGCTTCTTTCTGCACTTCTCTTCTTTCTTTCTGCATCCCTCCTGCCTCTTTCTGTACCTCTTATGCCTCTCCTACCTCTTTTTACACCCCTCTTGCCTCTTTTTGCACCTCTGTTGGTTCTTTCTCCACTTCTCTTGCTCTTTCTGCACCATTCATGCCTATTTCAGCACCTCTGTTGCTGCTTTCTGCACTTCTCTTCTTTTTTCTGCATCCCTCCTGCCTCTTTATGTACCTCTTATGCCTCTTAGTGCACCTCCTCTACCTTTTTCTGTATCGCTCTTACTTCTTTTTGCACCTTTGTTCTTTCTTTCGGCATTGCTCTTGCTTCTTTCTGTGACTCACATACCTCTTTCTGCACTTCTCTTGCTTGTTTCTGTAACTTTCTTCTGATTTCTGCACCTCACGTGCTTCTGTCTGCACCCCTCTTGCTTCTTTCTGCATGCCTCTACCCTCTTTCTGCACCTCTCTTGCCTATTTCTGCACCCCTGTTCCCTCTTTCAGCACCTCTGTTGCTTGTTTTTGCACTTTTCTTCCTTCTTTCTGCACCCCTCCTGCATCTTTCTGTATCTCTCTTGCCTCTTTGTGCACCTCACCTACCCTTTTCTGCACTCCTCTTGCCTCTTTGTACACCTCTGTTGCTTCTTTCATCAATTCACTTGCCTCTTTCTGCACTTCTCTTCCTTCTTTCTGCACCCCTCCTGCATCTTTCTGTACCTCTCTTGCCTCTTTGTGCAACTTTCCTACCCTTTTCTGCACCCCTCTTGCCTCTTTGTACACCACTGTTGCTTCTTTCAGCAATTCTCTTGCCTCTTTCTGTACTTCTCTTCCTTCTTTCTGCATCCCCCCTGCCTCTTTCTCTACCCCTCTTGCCTCTTTGTGCACCTCTTCTACCTTTTTCTGTACCGCCCTTGCTTGTTTTTGCAACTCTGTTGCTTCTTTCTGCACTGCTCTTGCTTCTTTCTGCACCTCACTTGCCTCTTTCTGCACTTCTCTTGCTTCTTTCTACACCGCTGTTGTTTCTTTCAGCAATTCTCTTGTCCCTTTCTGCACTTTTATTGCTTGTTTCTGCATCTTTCTTCTGATTTCTGCACCTCACTTGCTTCTTTCTGCACCCCTCTTGCCTCTTTCTGCACCCCTCTACCCTCTTTCTGCACCTCTCTTGCCTCTTTCTGTACCCCTGTTCCCTCTTTTTGCACCTTTCCTGCCTCTTACTCTTTCTGCACCCTTGGCGCCTGTTCCAGCACCTCTCTTGCTTCTTTGTATACCTCTGTTGCTTCTTTCCGCAATTATCTTGCTTCGTTCTGCACTTCTCTTCCTTCTTTCTACACCCCCTGCCTCTTTCTCTACCCCTCTTGCCTCTTTGTGTACCTCTGTTGGTTTTTTCTGTACTGCTTTTGCTTCCTTCTGCACCTCACTTGCCTCTTTCAGCACTTCTCTTGCTTCTTTATACAACTCTGTTTCTTCTTTCAGCACTTATCTTTCCTCTTTCTGTACTTCTCTTGCTTGTTTCTGCACCTCTCTTCAGTCTTTATGTACCTCACTTGCTTCTTTCTGAACCCCTCTTGCCTCTTTCTGCACCCTCTCCCCTCTTTATGCACCTCTCTTGCCACTTTCTGCAGCCCTGTTCTCTCTTTCCTGTCTGTTTCTGTACCTCTCTTGCCTCTTTCTGTCCCTTTGTTGCTTTTTCCTGCACTTCTCTTAATTCTTTCTGCACTCCTCCTGCCTCTTTCTGTACCTCTCTTGCCTCTTTGTGCACTTCTCCTACCCTTTTTTGCACCCCTCTTGCCTCTTTTTGCACCTCAGTTGGTTCTTTCTGCCCTGCTCTTGCTTCTTTCTGCACCTCAGTTGCCTCTTTCTGTACTTCTATTGCTTCTTTGTAAACCTCTGTTGCTTCTTTCAGCAATTCTCTTGCCTCTTTCTGCACTTCTTTTCGTTCTTTGTGCACCCCTCCTGACTCTTTCCATACCTCTTTTGCCTCTTGTTGCACCTCTGTTGGTTCTTTCTACACTGCTCTTGCTTCTTTCTGCACCCTTCCTGCCTCTTTCTACACTTCTCTTGCTTCTTTCTACACCTCCCTTGCCTCTTTCTGCTCCTCTCTTGCCTCTATGTGCATTTCACTTGCCTGTTGCTGCACTTCCCTTGGCTCTTTCTGCACCTCTCTTGCCTCTTTCTGTACCTCACTTGGCTCTTTCTGCACCTCTGTTGCCTCTTTCCACAACTCACTTGCTTCTTTCTGCACTACTCTTGCCTCTTTCGGCACCACTCTTTTTACTTTTTGCACCTCTCTGGCCTCTTTCTGTACCTCTGTTGGTTCTTTCTACACTTCTCTTGCTGCTCTTTCTGCACCTTCCGTGCCTCTTTCAGCACCTCTGTTACGTCGTTCTGTACTTCTCCTCATACTTTCCGCACCCCTCCTGCCTCTTTCTGTACCTCTCTTGCCTCTTTGTGCACCTCTTCTACCTTTTTCTGTACCGCTCTTGCTTGTTTTTGCACCTCTGTTGGTTCTTTCTGCACTGCTCTTGCTTCTTTCTGTACCTCACTTGCCTCTTTCTGCACTTCTCTTGCTTCTTTCTACATCTCTGTTGCTTCTTTCAGCAATTCTTTTGCATCTTTCTGCACTTCTCTTCCATCTTTCTGTACCCCTCCTGCCTCTTTCTGCACCTCTCTTGCCTCTTTGTGCACTTCTCCTACCTTTTTCTGTACCGTTCTTGCCTCTTTTAGCACCTCTGTTGCTTCTTTCTGCACTTCTCTTCCTTCTTTCTGCACTCCTCCTGCCTCTTTTTGTACCTCTCTTGCCTCTTTGTGCACCTCTCCTACCTTTTTCTGTACCGCTCTTGCTTCGTTTTGCACTTCTGTTGTTATTTCTGCACTGCTTTTGCTTCTTTCCGTACCTCACTTGCCTCTTTCTGCACTTCTCTTGCTTCTTTCTATACCTTTGTTGATTCTTTCAGCAATTCTTTTACCTCTTTCTGCACTTCTCTTCCTTCTTTCTGCACCCCTCCTGCCTCTTTCTGCACCTCTGTTGCCTCTTTCTGCACATCTCGTGCGTCTTTCTGCACTCCACTTGCTTCTTTCTGCACCTCTCTTGCCTGTTTTGGCACCTCTGTTGCTTCTTTCTGCACTCCTTTTGCCTCTTTCAATAGCTCTGACTTAGAGGTAGTTTTAATCCCCCTGCCCTATTATGTACTAGGGCCTTACAGGGAAGATCATGCCAATCACAGGGGTACACCAACCCATAGCGTATGTAGGTGTTTTCACTGTATTCTTAGTGTCTTTCAGCATAGCACTGGGTCTGGGCCTGGTTAGTCAGAGTCAGTTACCAGCAGTACCAGTCATCAAAAAGTTGGGGGCACAGGATGACTTTGCAACAAGGCCTCTTTCTGCACCTCTGTTGCCTCTTTCTGCATTTCTCTTGCTTCTTTCTGCGCATGTCCTACATCTGTAGGCATAGTTAGAAATTAGCACTTAAAAAACCTTTGTAATTCACTTAAAAAACAAAGGTTTCAGGGGCGTTATAGTTAGAAATTAGCATTTAAAAAACCTTTGAAATTCACTGAAAAAAACATAGGTTTCAGGGACGTTATAGTTAGAAATTAGCATTTAAAAAACCTTTGAAATTCACTGAAAAAAGCATAGGTTTCAGGGACATTATCAGTAGAAATTGGGATTAAAAACCCTTAGAAATTCACTGGGAAAACTACAGCTTTCAGGGACGTTACAGTTAGTTGGACATTTCACTGGTACAAAACCAGAGAAATGTGGCCGTTATAGTTAGTTGAGCTAACTATAACTCACTCCCCCGCAATGCACTGCTGATGACGTCACATATACCGAATTTCTCTGGTTTTGTACAAGTGAAATGTCCGACTAACTATAACGTCCCTGAAACCTGTGTTTTTTTCAGTGAATTTCTAAGGGTTTTTAATGCCAATGAATATATTACCTACTGGCGGTCGCCAGTAGGTAGTTATAGTTAGGACCCCTTTTCCATAGGAAATCCGCAACATTCTATTTTGAATAACGTTGGCGCCGGTCGACGAATCCTCGCGAATTTCTCAAAATAGGTGGGGCGCTACGCTCCGCTCCTACCCTGAAAGTCTCGGGGGGATTCGTCAAGCGGGGGCTGAGATAAAAGGGGGGTCCCAAAACGCGTTTTTCCCATGCATTTTTCCATAGGACCTTTAGACAGGGCTACAGCCCGAACGGCTGAACAGAATTACTAGAAATTTGGCAGAGAGGTAGTCCCTAGGTCAAGGAAGTGCCTTTTGTAGGTTTGGTGTAAATCTGTTCAGTAGGTCCTGAGAAAATAGCATTTAAATCAATATATATATCTGAGCCAGCTTACGGTACGCCTACCGTAAGCTTACCGTACGCGTACGGTGGCGTGCGCGAGCGCGATTCTGATTGGCTGTTAGATCTTAGTAAACATTCGAATCGGCCGAAACCAGGAAGCGGCGGCCGCCATTTTGTGTGTTTCACTCAGAAAAAAAAGAGTGAAAACAAGAAAAGGGGGCAAGGAGGAGAGTTACAGACCCCCTTACATTTGTGAGGGGGTCAAAGAAGGACAGAAAAGTACAAAGAAAACATTTATGGATTTTAAAAAAAATCACGGGGTACGCGTACGGTAAGCTTACGGTAAGCGTACGGATAAAAAAAAAATTTAAAAAAGAAATAAAATGGAGATTTAAGAGTTTAGATATTAGGGGGCTCTAAAAAGAGCCGTTGTGTTTATGAAGTGATTTTTTAAGTGGTACCTACAAGTAAGTGCCGATGCAGAGTCTAAGGTTCAAGAGGAAGACTCTGTTCCCTTCATCATTGAAGTGCACACCATCTCCTCTATAAATGTCTTGCATGTCATAACGCAAGTTGTTGTGGTAAATGGCACCCATACCATAGTCACGGAGGAAAGCAGAAACAGATTTGTTGACGTGCTTTCTTGCTTTGTCAATTTGCGGACAGAAATGATTGGACCAGTTCCATTTTTGCCTTTGGCATATGTTGGAAAACACAAAGGCAGTTTTAGGGAAAAGTGAAAACAGTTGTGCAAAGGTGTCCTTCATAAGCATTTCCAGACCTACCCCAGTCAAAGTGCCTAGGTCATTGCCACCACAGTGCACTATTATGAGGTCAGGGTGTTGGATTTGCATGAAGGATTTCACCAATGGCATCAATTGGTGCCACTTTAACCCTCTCTGACCAATCCATTTAATGTCTACATTTGGCAAAGCAAGGTCTCTCACCATACCTGTTTTCTCTGCAAACTTTTCATTCCAGAAGACATAGCTGTGCCCTACAATCCACACTGTGAACATCTTCAAAGGAGAACTGGATGCACTCAGGAGGTGTCTTTCAGTAGAATGGCAATAAGAAAAGAAAGACAGTTTGGAAATGGAGGCATACATATTTTTTTCAAAACAAAAAGAACTGATTGGCTGTTTCATACCATTCTAGAATAAAAACTAGGCTGTATGTGTAAATTAATAGAAGCATGTTTTGTATTGGTACAAAAAAATGTGTTACCAAAGAACAGTACTATGGATTTGCTGTTAGGTTTGAAAAGTCAAGCACTCTTGCTCTGTGGAATTGAAACATTGTGTGGCGAACTTCTGACCTAACTCCACACAGCAGTGTTCCATGAGCTGTTGCTATGGTAGCAGGCAGAAGTCAAGTTGGGGGAAGGGTACTAGGCAGAAGTCAAGTTGGGGGCAGGGTACTTTTGGAAAAGGGTTGGTTTTCAACCAATAGAAATGTGTGATTACATTTGAAAAAAAGGGGGAAGCACTGAGATTTGAAACTTACATGTATATGTGTGGAAAAATAGAGGGAAAGTTTGCCATTATCTGGTTCTGCTGAGAGGAGAGAGGTGTAGAGAACAGAGATCCTGGCTCTGATAATCTGCTGTTTGAGTGCCACATTTCTTTCACAACTAACTAATTTTAAAGGTGAGTTTAGAGTTTGAGAGGGGATGTATATGGTAAATTAAGAAATGAATAATAGAATTGGAATTCCTTTTGTAGAAGTTGTGTTTATTATTTTCTGTTTTGGGAGAAATTTAAATGTGAGGAACATGTAAAATAATATGGACAATTTTTTCATGATAAATTAAGGTGTACTGGTAAAAATAAGGAATACTTTAAGGGTTTGAGGTTGCAGTCAGTAATGCAAATACATTCAGCATCACTAAGGCTGGTTGCCCTTGCTGGAGTGTAGGCAGTCACCGAGGATACACATGGTGGTGGTCTGAAAAAGCAGTTTGGACATGGGCTTTTTAAGAAAATCTAAAAAGTGGATTCATAATGTGTCAGTCTGTAAAAGTGATTTTCACTTGCCAAAAAAAAAGAGCAGTAAGTGTGCATTTAAATTGGCAAAGAAATTTTGTTTTGTGACTAATGTGAAAACATGACTCTGTGTGCAAATAGGAATTACAGGCAGAGATTTATTGCGTATTGCTCTGGTGATTTCACAGTTGCATTAGATGGAAAGGGGGAGCGATTTTTTGGTGCAGAAGCAGACTCTTAGCACACACCCAGCTCCTGTCCATGTATAATCATGCACAGTATTTACAAGCGAGTGGGGTTTTCAGGTTTCAGTCTGTAATGCAAATACATTCAGCATCACTAAGGCTGGTTGCCCTTGCTGGAGTGTAGGCAGTCACCGAGGATACACATGGTGGTGGTCTGAAAAAGCAGTCTGGACATGTGCAATTTAAAAAAATCTGAAAAGTGGTTTCATAATGTGTCAGTCTGTAAAAGTGATTTTCACTTGCCAAAAAAAAAGAGCAGTAAGTGTGCTTTCAAATTGGCAAAGAAATTTCGTTTTGGTACTAATGTGAAAACATGACTCTGTGTGGAAATAGGAATTACAGGCAGAGATTTATTGCGTTTTGCTCTGGTGATTTCACAGTTGCATTAGTAGGAAAAAGGGGGAGCGATTTTTTGGGGGAAGAAGCAGACTCTTAGCACACACCCAGCTCCTTTCCATGTATAATCATGCACACTATTTAGAAGCGAGTGGGGTTTTCAGGTTTCAGTCTGTAATGCAAATACATTCAGCATCACTAAGGCTGGTTGCCCTTGCTGGAGTGTAGGCAGTCACCGAGGATACACATGGTGGTGGTCTGAAAAAGCAGTCTGGACATGTGCAATTTAAAAAAATCTGAAAAGTGGTTTCATAATGTGTCAGTCTGTAAAAGTGATTTTCACTTGCCAAAAAAAAAGAGCAGTAAGTGTGCATTCAAATTGGCAAAGAAATGTCGTTTTGGGACTAATGTGAAAACATGACTCTGTGTGCAAATAGGAATTACAGGCAGAGATTTATTGCGTTTTGTTCTGGTGATTTCACAGTTGCATTAGTAGGAAAAAGGGGGAGCGATTTTTTGGGGGAAGAAGCAGACTCTTAGCACACACCCAGCTCCTGTCCATGTATAATCATGCACAGTATTTACAAGCGAGTGGGGTTTTCAGGTTTCAGTCTGTAATGCAAATACATTCTGCATCACTAAGGCTGGTTGCCCTATGCATTTCTGTAATGTTAAGTTTAAGTGAGAAGAGATTCTGGGCTTTTTTAATACAATCTTTGAGATTGTTATTTTTTTTTTGCCCGCTGTTAAATGATGAATGCAATTGCTTTCACAATTTAAAGTGAAATGCAATATATTCTGAAAACAGCAAAAATAAGGCAAAAATATTTTTTTAAAAATATGTAAATACGAGTACTGTATTTTAAAATGTTTAAAAAATATTAATACTTTTTTCTTTTTTTTCAGATTGATATAGAAAATTTTCGAAAACTAGACCCATTTTTAAAGGAATTTTTTTTTTAAAAAACAAATGAATAAATATTTTTTTGAGTGGGTATGGTAAGTCAATAATAATAATTGTAGTGTTTCAAAGTCCTTGTAATGTGATTATTGATTTTTAGTGTTTTTTTTTTTTTTTTTTTTTTTAAATTACGCGCACCGTACGCGTACGGTAAAAAAAAACAAAAAAAGTTTTTAAAAATATCTATAAAAAAAAGATGAAAGATAAGGTTGGCTCTTAAAAGAGCCGTTGTCTTCATGCAGGGAGAGAGGAAAGAAAGAATGGGAAAATTAGTCTCTGTGACAAGTGTGCTGATCTATTTTGAGGTCCACTAGGGAAACACTGGTCTCCCTATGACAAATTAGATCATGACAAGAGGCACATCGAATATCAACCCTCAGAAATCGAGGGTTAATTTCCAGAGGGCCAGCAAAAGGAGATGCTCCCCCCACAGATGAAGGGCTCACCTGACCTGCAGAAGAAGGAGTCAGCCCTGCCGATGATGGTCCAGGCTGAGCTGCTGTGGATGTGCTTGGTTGACTTTCTGAAGGGTTACCTCCAAAAAGTCGAGCATGTGTCCTTCTGTGTACATCCTTGAGGTGTCTCTTCATGGTATGATTCCCAAAGGAATACTTCCTGTCAGGATTACCTCTTGAAAGTACACGCTTACACAGCTTGCAAGTTACCAAGGGTGCATTTACCTTTTGCTGGCCTTCAGGAAAAGTAAAATAATCCCATACATAAGAGGTCTTTTGTTTCCTCGCTCTCTGCCTCAAGGTAGTGCTGCTAGTGCTAGCCTCACTCTCAGAAGAGCTCTGCTGGTCTGCCATCGTATCACAAAGACAACCCAGCTCCTTCTCCTAAGGGATCACAAGCAGAAATGAGGGGAATGGGTGTGGTGTAGGAGAGTTCTAGAACTGAAAGTAGTTTCAACCAATCAAAAGTTGTGTTTCATGATCACATGACCTACCGTACGCTTACGGTACGCTTACGGTACGCTTACGGCAAAAGTGCGCATGCGCGTAAAAAAGACACGCACTTCCGCGTAACGTGCGTGTGTAGCGTACACGCGTACGCGTCCCACGCGGAGTACGCGCGGCTACGCAAATTGCGTAACTATACGCAAACAGCGTAGAAAAATTACGGGCGTTGCGTAAACCGTACGCTTACCGTAAGCTTACGGTACGCGTACTAAAAAAAAAAAAAAAAAAAAGGAAAAAATGTATTGCTAATAAATTTTACCTTTTTGTATTATAAAATTTTTTTTAAAAAACATATTATAGAATTTTAAAAATTTAACCACAGTCTTAAAAAAAGGATAGAAAATTTAAAAAAAAAATATGTAAAAAAAATAGAAAAAAATACATAACTTAGCATTTAAAAAACCGTACAAATTCACTGAAAAAACCATAGGTTTACACACGTTATAGTTAGGAATTTGCATTTAAAAAACCTTGCTAATTCAATGAAAAAACCATAGGTTTCACACACGTTATAGTTAGGAATTAGCTTTTAAAAAACCTTAGAAATTCAATGAAAAAACCAAAGGTTTCACACACGTTATAGTTAGCTGGACATTTTACTCGTAAAAAACCATTGAAATTCCCCCGTTATAGTTAGTTAAGCTAACTATAACTCGCGCGCCCGCAATGCACTGCTGATGACGTCACATATTACATCACTCATGACATGGTCAGTGACATCACTCATGACATCACTGATGACATCTCAAATGACATCACTGATGACATCACTAATGACATCATCCTTGTGATAGAGTGGCAGACCTCCTCTCACCCTAATATAACCTTTGATACACACATTCATAAATAGAGACTAAACTTTTCAAAACAATGGACATACCAATACCAGTTACAACAACCTCTTCAGTAATTCTAAGATCCACATACACATCCACTCATTCACCAACAGTCCTATACAGTCACTCATACATGTACTCACTCATCATATGTACTCATACACCTATACATCCTGTTACACAATGCCACTCATCCGTAGAGTTACTCACACACATAGTCACTCATGCTAATAAAGAATCAAACATCCATTTAGTTGCATATACAGTTATACACACACCACCACACTTACTTCTACAAAAACTTACACATACTTAGTCTTTTAAACAATCACTTATAGAAACACATACTTATTCATACAGGAACTCTTTCAATCTCTCACTCTCACATATACTCACTTATATACACCAATAGTCACATATACTAGTTTAAAACATATGTAGTTACTCATAAAAACACTGTAGAGACAGTCATTCACTCACTAACACACCCATACACACACTCATCCACCCATGCAGTCCTGCACACATACTATCTTCAACACATACAAACAGTAAGTCACTCATTCATGCACCTATGCACTACGTAATACCCCCCATCGAACCATAAAGACATCAGACACTTATACTGATACCCAAAAAACCAACTAATAACCTATATAAACACTCATGTAGCTGCTCACCAACCCATGCAGCCACTTATACACAAAGTGAAAGACTGATACAGATATATACATATTTAAACATTACTCACTAAGCCATGTATTCACTATGATACACCTAATCAGTCAGTTACACAATCAATTTTTCAAAAAAAAATCATCCATTTAGACACTTATATACCCATTTATTCTTCCATCGACCTTGAGATATACATATATAAAACATATTTAATTTTCAGAAAAACACACATTCACTGGATGATGTCATCAGTGATGTCATCAGTGATGTCATTTGAGATGTCATCAGTGATGTCATGAGTGATGTCACTGACCATGTCATGAGTGATGTAATATGTGACGTCATCAGCAGTGCATTGCGGGCGCGCGAGTTATAGTTAGCTTAACTAACTATAACGGGGGAATTTCAATGGTTTTTTACGTGTAAAATGTCCAGCTAACTATAACGTGTGTGAAACCTTTGGTGTTTTCATTGAATTTATATATATTTATGTGTGTGTGTCTGTGTATATATATACATATATATATATATATATATATATATATATATATATATATATATATATATATATATATATATATATATATATATATATATATATATATATATATATATATATATATATATATATATATATATATATATATATTATCTACTGGCGATCGCCAGTAGATAGTTATAGTTAGGACCTTGTTTCTATTCAAAAAGCGTTTTTCTTTTCCCAATAACTTTGGCGCCGGTTGACGAATCTTCCCGAAATTTTCAAAATGTTGGTCCCGCTCCGGTCAGTTTCTATCCTGAAAGTTTCGGGGTGATTCACCAAGCGGAAGCCGAGAAAAAAAGGGGGTCCCAAAACGTGGTTTCTCCATGTTAATTCCCATAGGAAATTTTAGACACGACTACAGCCGGAACTGCTGAATGGAATTACACCAAATTTGGCAAGAAGGTAGCCCTTGGTTCAGAAAGAGACCTTTTTTTTAAATGGTGTAAATCTTCAGTAGTTTCTGAGAAATTCAAAAAATAGAGGTCGGAAAATCATTTTTCCCATAGGAAACTTTAGACACGGTTACAGCCAAAACTGCTGAACGGAATTACACCAAATTTGGCAAAAAGGTAGTGCTTGGTTCAGAAAGCGCCCTTTTTTAGGTCGAGCCTAGCGCAGCGCATGCGCTGCACTAGGAAAACGACCTCTTGCCATCAGTTCAACTTTCCTAAAAGCTCGTACATGTGGGGCTCACATGCCATTGGCCTTTGCGTCTGGCTTTAGCACGCAATTGGCCAAAGGCGTGTGGAAGTCCCAGCTTCTTGTTAAACTGTTACTCCCAGAGCATTTTGTTTTTGGGAGCCAGCAGAGGCGTGCAGGGCCATCTGGCACGCTTGTTTCCAATTCGTGTGAAATGAAATGTGTTCCTCCATCATTCAGTGATTTCTAGCGCAAACACTCTACTCCCCCACCCCCCACACACACACACTCTTTTTCATTTTTTCTTTCACTTAGTTAAAGCAGTTTTTCACTTGCCCTCCTCGTTTAAGCTCTGCATGTCATGGGTTAAGTAATTCTCAGTACCTGACCTTAGATCTTTTTGCAAGTGGTAACCTGAAGAAGATATAATTAGAAACAACTTTTCCAAAACGTTTATTTTGTTTTGCTAATTATACATTTCATTTTTTGCTATTAAAATGTGCGATTTAGGATTTCAAGAGCTGAACTAATTGGATTACATATAAGCATTTTGAGTGTTAATAGAACAAACGAGCATCAGGTTCCCATACTGTAAAACAGATTAGATGTCAGACCAGATACTTTGAAGTAAAAAAAGACAAGAGGCGAAGAACTCCTAACACGAAAAATGCAAAGATTTAATGAAGACATTAGTCACGTACTCTACACAGTTTACCATCCCGGCTCCTCACTTGTTGCCAAATAGCTAATTTATTAATGGAAACTAGTAGATTATAGATTGTAAATCATTTTGTCAGGCAGTCACGGATGGCAGTCTAGGAATACTTGCCATTCTGCCCTCTTCCTTAAATTGAGGACTTTCATCAGAATTTATGACAAGGTACAGTTTAAATAACGCACATCGCCTTTGCTTAACTCTCAGGAAACCATGTAACAGAACACAGAATTAGATAGTATCTGATTAACACACATTAATAATCTATTTTCAAATACTATTCTTAGAAGCAGACCTCACAAACACCATGATCAGACAGTCTTTACCTTCAAGGCTAGTTCAGAAAGAAACATATTCAAGCAAGCAATTACTGTGGCTGAGAAGCTGTTCACAGGCAGTGACGTTAGGGCCATATTTATTAGTCCATTCCAAATTCAATTACGTAAAAGTGAAGTACAAAAATCTCACACTATAAAGAAGAGTGAGAGTGAAAAAATGTAGAACCCCCCCCCCATGACCATTGTCCATGTAACTACTTTCGTTAAAGAAGTAGGATCAGAAGTAATTTCTTCCAAAAACCGATTACATACTTGCAGCTGTCAGGAAGGTATCTCTGCTTAGTAACATGGCGGTATTAACAACGCATGTTGTGGTTTGGAGGCAGTACAGTCAGGTGGTAAGGAAAAACAAGCATTGGCATAGCCAATAGGTCTTGCCTTTGGGACCTTATAAGTGTTTAGCCATGCAACACTTGATGTTGATGCATCAAGGATATTGTGCTGGATAACTAAACAAATAAGGTCCCAAAGGCAAGACCTATTGGCTATGCCAATGCATGTTTTAAATGGTGTAAATCCGTTCAGTAGTTTTCGAGATATTAAAGGAAAAAAACCTTTCTATATCTGGGCGGGACCCAACTACACAAGCACAAGCTTGGCTCTAATTGGCTGCCAACACATCAATCCAGGAAGCAGCCATCTTGGTGCAATGCTTTTTAGGTCTCGCCTAGCGAAGCAGCGCATGTGCTGCACACTACACAAATGCCACTGCACTGCCCTAAACCCTAAAACACTATCCCAGCATGACCCCCTACACTGCACGAACACCACTACACTGCCCTTAACCCTAAAACACTACACCAGCATGACCCGTACACTGCACGCACACCACTGCACTGCCCTAAACCCTAAAACACTACTCCCAGCACGACCCCTACACTGTCTGAGCACCACTACACTGCCCTAAACCCTGGAACACTACACCCATCATGAGCCCCTACACTGCGGAACACCACTGCACTGCCCTAAACCCTGAAACAACACCCACAATACAACCCCCTACACTTCTCGAACAACACTGCACTGCCCTAAACACTGAAACACCACCCCCAGCACGACCCCCTACACTGCCCGAACACCACTGCACTGCCCTAAAGCCTGAAACACCACCCCCAGCAAGACCCCTTACACTGCCTGAACACCACTGCCCTAAACCCTGCAACACCACCCCCTGCAAGACCCCCTACACTGCCCGAACACCACTGCCCTACCCTAAACCCTGAAACAACACCCTCTGCATGACCCTCTACACTGCCCGAACACAACTGCACTACCCTATCCCCTGAAACACCACCCCCAGCACGACCCCCTACACTGCCCGAACACCACTGCTCTGCCCTAAACCCTGAAACACCAGCCCCAGCAAGACCCCTTACACTGCCCGAACACCACTGCCCTAAACCCTGAAACATCACCTCTTGCAAGACCCCCCACACTGCCCAAACACCACTACACTGCCCTAAACCCTGAAACACCAGCCCCAGTACAACCCCTACACTGCCCGAACACCACTGCACTGCCCTAAACCCTGAAACACCACCCCCTGCATGACCCCCTACACTGCCCGAACACCACTGCACTGCCCTAGACCCTGAAACACCCCCCCTGCATGACACCCATACTGCCTGAACACCACTGCACTGCCCCAAACCCTGAAACACCACCCCCTGCACGACTCTCTACACGGCCCGAACACCACTGCACTGTCCTAAACCCTGAAACACCACCCCCTGCACGACCCCCTACACGGCCGAACACCACTGCACTGCCCAAAACCCTGAAACACCACCCCCTGCACGACCCCTACACTGCCCGAACACCACTGCACTGCCCTAGACCCTGAAACCCCACCCCCTGCACGACACCCACACTGCCCGAACACCACTGCACTGCCCTAAACCCTGAAACACCACCCCCTGCACGACCCCCTACACGGCCCAAACACCACTGCACTGCCCTAAACCCTGAAACACCACCCTCTGCACGACCCCCTACATGGCCCGAACACCACTGCACTTCCCTAAACCCTGAAAAACCACCCCATGCACGACCCCATACACTGCCCAAACACCACTGCACTGCCCTAAACCCTGAAACACTACCCCAGCATGCCCCCTACACTGCCCGGACACCACTGCACTGCACTAAACACTGAAACACCATACCCTTTCACGACCCCTACACTGCCTGAACACCACAGCACTGCCCTAAACTCTGAAACACCAGCCCAAGTACGAACCCCTACACTGCCCGAACACCACTTCACTGTCCTAAACCCTGAAACACCAGCCCCAGCAAGACCCCCTACACTGCCCGAACACCACTGCCCTTAACCCTGAAACACCATCCCCTGCATGACCCCCTACACTGCCCAATCACCACTGCACTGCCCTATACCCTGAAACACTACCCCCAGCACGACCCCCTACACTGCCCAAACACCAGTGCACTGTCCTAAACCCTGAAACACCAACCCCAGCAAGACCCCCTACACTGCCCAAACACTACTGCCCTAAACTCTGAAACACCACCCTCTGCAAGACCCCCTACACTGCCCAAACACCACTGCCCTAAACCCTGAAACACCACCCCCAGCACGACCCGCGACTCTGCCTGAACACTACTGCTCTGCCCTAAACCCTGAAACACCATCCCCAGCATGACCCCCTACACTGCCCGAACACCTCTGCTCTGCCCTAAACCCTGAAACACCAGCCCCTGCATGACCCCTACACTGCCCAAACACCACTGCACTGCTCTAAACCCTGAAACACTAGCCCCAGCACGACCCCCTACACTGCCCAAACACCACTGCACTGCCTTAAACCCTGAAACACCACACCCAGAACAACCCCCTACACTGCCCGAACACCACTGCACTGCCCTAAACCCTGAAACACCACCCCCAGCACGACCCCCTACACTGCCCGAACACCACTGCTCTGCCCTAAACCCTGAAACAACACCCCCCTGCACGACCCCATACACTGCCCAAACACCACTGCACTGCCCTAAACCCTGAAACACCACCCCCTGCATGACCCCCTACACTGCCCGAACACCACTGCACTGCCCTAAACTGTGAAACACCAGCCCCAGCAAGACCTCTACACTGCCCGAACACCACTGCACTGTCCTAAACCCTGAAACACCAACCCCAGCAAGACCCCCTACACTGCCCGAACACCACTGCCCTATACCCTGAAACACCACCTCCTGCAAGACCCCCCACACTGCCAAAACACCACTGCCCTGCCCTAAACCCTGAAACACCACCCCCAGCACGGCCCCCTACACTGCCCAAACACCACTGCACTGCCCTAAACCCTGAAACACCACCCCCTGCATGACCCCCTACACTGCCCGAAAACCACTGCACTGCCCTAGACCCTGAAACACCACCCCCCTGCACGACACCCATAGTGCCCGAACACCACTGCACTGCCCTAAACCCTGAAACACCACAACCTGCACGACCCTCTACACGGCACGAATACCACTGCACTGCCCTAAACCCTGAAACACCACCCCTGCATGACCCCCTACACAGCCCGAACACCACTGCACTGCCCTAGACCCTGAAACACCACCCACCTGCACGACACCCACACTGCCCGAACACCACTGCACTGCCCTAAACCCTGAAACACCACCCCCTGCACGACCCCCTACACGGCCCAAACACCACTGCACTGCCCTAAACCCTGAAACACCACCCTCTGCACGACCCCCTACATGGCCCGAACACCACTGCACTGCCCTAAACCCTGAAACACCACCCCATGCACGACCCCATACACTGCCCAGACACCACTGCACTGCCCTAAACACTGAAACACCATACCCTTTCATGACCCCCTACACTGCCTGAACACCACAGCACTGCCCTAAACTCTGAAACACCAGCCCAAGTACGAACCCCTACACTGCCCGAACACCACTTCACTGTCCTAAACCCTGAAACACCAGCCCCAGCAAGACCCCCTACACTGCCCGAACACCACTGCCCTTAACCCTGAAACACCATCCCCTGCATGACCCCCTACACTGCCCAATCACCACTGCACTGCCCTATACCCTGAAACACCATCCCCTGCATGACCCCCTACACTGCCCGATCACCACTGCACTGCCCTATACCCTGAAACACTACCCCCAGCACGACCCCCTACACTGCCCAAACACCAGTGCACTGTCCTAAACCCTGAAACACCAACCCCAGCAAGACCCCCTACACTGCCCAAACACTACTGCCCTAAACTCTGAAACACCACCCTCTGCAAGACCCCCTACACTGCCCAAACACCACTGCCCTAAACCCTGAAACACCACCCCCAGCACGACCCGCGACTCTGCCCGAACACTACTGCTCTGCCCTAAACCCTGAAACACCATCCCCAGCATGACCCCCTACACTGCCCGAACACCTCTGCTCTGCCCTAAACCCTGAAACACCAGCCCCTGCATGACCCCTACACTGCCCAAACACCACTGCACTGCCTTAAACCCTGAAACACCACACCCAGAACAACCCCCTACACTGCCCGAACACCACTGCACTGCCCTAAACCCTGAAACCCCACCCCCAGCATGACCCCCTACACTGCCCGAACACCACTGCTCTGCCCTAAACCCTGAAACACCACCCCCCTGCACGACCCCATACACTGCCCAAACACCACTGCACTGCCCTAAACCCTGAAACACCACCCCCTGCATGACCCCCTACACTGCCCGAACACCACTGCACTGCCCTAAACTGTGAAACACCAGCCCCAGCAAGACCTCTACACTGCCCGAACACCACTGCACTGTCCTAAACCCTGAAACACCAGCCCCAGCAAGACCCCCTACACTGCCCGAACACCACTGCCCTTAACCCTGAAACACCATCCCCTGCATGACCCCCTACACTGCCCGATCACCACTGCACTGCCCTATACCCTGAAACACTACCCCCAGCACGACCCCCTACACTGCCCAAACACCAGTGCACTGTCCTAAACCCTGAAACACCAACCCCAGCAAGACCCCCTACACTGCCCAAACACTACTGTCCTAAACTCTGAAACACCACCCTCTGCAAGACCCCCTACACTGCCCAAACACCACTGCCCTAAACCCTGAAACACCACCCCCAGCACGACCCGCGACTCTGCCCGAACACTACTGCTCTGCCCTAAACCCTGAAACACCATCCCCAGCATGACCCCTACACTGCCCAAACACCACTGCACTGCTCTAAACCCTGAAACACTGGCCCCAGCACGACCCCCTACACTGCCCAAACACCACTGCACTGCCTTAAACCCTGAAACACCACACCCAGAACAACCCCCTACACTGCCCGAACACCACTGCACTGCCCTAAACCCTGAAACCCCACCCCCAGCATGACCCCCTACACTGCCCGAACACCACTGCTCTGCCCTAAACCCTGAAACACCACCCCCCTGCACGACCCCATACACTGCCCAAACACCACTGCACTGCCCTAAACCCTGAAACACCACCCCCTGCATGACCCCCTACACTGCCCGAACACCACTGCACTGCCCTAAACTGTGAAACACCAGCCCCAGCAAGACCTCTACACTGCCCGAACACCACTGCACTGTCCTAAACCCTGAAACACCAACCCCAGCAAGACCCCCTACACTGCCCGAACACCACTGCCCTATACCCTGAAACACCACCTCCTGCAAGACCTCCCACACTGCCAAAACACCACTGCCCTGCCCTAAACCCTGAAACACCACCCCCAGCACGACCCCCTACACTGCCCAAACACCACTGCACTGCCCTAAACCCTGAAACACCACCCCCTGCATGACCCCCTACACTGCCCGAAAACCACTGCACTGCCCTAGACCCTGAAACACCACCCCCCTGCACGACACCCATAATGCCCGAACACCACTGCACTGCCCTAAACCCTGAAACACCACAACCTGCACGACCCTTTACACGGCACGAATACCACTGCACTGCCCTAAACCCTGAAACACCCCCCCTGCATGACCCCCTACACAGCCCGAACACCACTGCACTGCTCTAAACCCTGAAACACTAGCCCCAGCACGAACCCCTACACTGCCCAAACACCACTGCACTGCCCTAAACCCTGAAACACCACCCCAGCACGACCCCCTACACTGCCCGAACACCACTGCACTGCCCTAAACCCTGAAACAGTACCCCCAGCACGACACCTACACTGCCCGAACCCCACTGCTCTGCCCTAAACCCTGAAACACCACCCCCCTGCACGACCCCCTACACTGCCCGAACACCACTGCACTGCCCTAAACCCTGAAACACCACCCCCTGCATGACCCCCTACATGGCCCGAACACCACTGCACTGCCCTAAACCCTGAAACACCACCCCGTACACGACCCCCTACACTGCCCGAACACTACTGCACTGCCCTACACTGTGAAACACCAGCCCCAGCAAGACCCCCTACACTGCCCGAACACCACTACACTGTCCTAAACCCTGAAACACCAACCCCAGTAAGACCCCCTACACTGCCCGAACACCACTGCCCTATACCATGAAACACCACCTCCTGTAAGACCCCCACACTGCTCAAACACCACTGCCCTGCCCTAAACCCTGAAACACCACTCCAGCACGACCCCCTACAGTGCCCAAACACCACTGCACTGCCCTAGACCATGAAACACCACCCCCCTGCACGACACTCATACTGCCCGAACACCACTGCACTGCGCTAAACCCTGAAACACCAACCCCTGCAGGACCCCCTACATGGCCCGAATACCACTGCACTGCCCTAATCCCTGAAACACCACCCCCTGCACGATGCCCCACACGGCCCGAACACCACTGCACTGCCCTAAACCCTGAAACACCACCCCTGCACAACCCCCTACACTGCCTGAACACCACTGCACTGCCCTAGACCCTGAAACACCACCCCCCTGCACGACACCCACACTGTGCAAACACCACTGCACTGCCCTAAACCCTGAAACACTACCCCCTGCATGACCCCTACATGGCCCGAACACCACTGCACTGCCCTAAACCCTGAAACACCACCCCCCTTCATGACCCCCTGCACTGCCTGAACACCACTGCACTGCCCTAAACCCTGAAACACCACCCCCCTGCATGACCCCTACACTGCCTGAACACCACTGCACTGTCCTAAACCCTGAAACACCAGCCCCAGCAAGACCCCCTACACTGCCCGAACACCACTGCACTAAACCATGAAACACCAGCCCCAGCAAGACCCCCTACACTGCCCGAACACATCTGCCCTAAACCCTGAAACACCACCTCCTGCAAGACCCCCCACACTGCCCAAACACCACTGCCCTGCCCTAAACCCTAAAACAGCACCCCCAGCACGACCCCTACACTGCCCGAACCCCACTGCTCTGCCCTAAACCCTGAAACACCGCCCCCCTGCACGACCCCCTACACTGCCCGAACACCACTGCACTGCCCTAAACCCTGAAACACCACCCCCTGCACGACCCCCTACATGGCCCGAACACCACTGCACTGCCCTAAACCCTGAAACACCACCCCCTGCACGACCCCCGACACTGCCCGAACACCACTGCACTGCCCTACACTGTAAAACACCAGCCCCAGCAAGACCCCCTACACTGCCCGAACACCACTACACTGTCCTAAACTCTGAAACACCAACCCCAGTAAGACCCCATACACTGCCCGAACACCACTGCCCTATACCATGAAACACCACCTCCTGCAAGACCCCCCACACTGCTCAAACACCACTGCCCTGCCCTAAACCCTGAAACACCACTCCAGCACGACCCCCTACAGTGCCCGAACACCACTGCACTGCCCTAGACCATGAAACACCACCCCCTGCATGACACTCATACTGCCCGAACACCACTGCACTGCCCTAAACCCTGAAACACCAACCCCTGCACGAACCCCTACACGGCCCGAATACGACTGCACTGCCCTAAACCCTGAAACACCACCCCCTGCACGACGCCCTACACGACCCGAACACCACTGCACTGCCCTAAACCTTGAAACACCACCCCTGCACAACCCTTTACACTGCCCGAACACCTCTGCACTGCCCTAGACCCTGAAACACCACCCCCCTGCACGACACCCACACTGCGAAAACACCACTGCACTGCCCTAAACCCTGAAACACTACCCCCTGCATGACCCCTACATGGCCCGAACACCACTGCACTGCCTTAAACCCTGAAACACCACCCCCCTGCATGACCCCCTGCACTGCCTGAACACCACTGCACTGCCCTAAACCCTGAAACACCACCCCCCTGCATGACCCCTACACTGCCTGAACACCACTGCACTAAACCCTGAAACACCAGCCCCAGCAAGACCCCCTACACTGCCCGAACACCACTGCACTGTCCTAAACCATGAAACACCAGCCCCAGCAAGACCCCCTACACTACCCGAACACATCTGCCCTAAACCCTGAAACACCACCTCCTGAAAGACCCCCCACACTGCCCAAACACCACTGCACTGCCCTAAACCCTGAAACACCAGCCCCAGCATGACCCCTACACTGCCCAAACACCACTGCACTGCCCTAAACCCTGAAACGCCACCCCTTGCACGACCCCCTACACTGCCTGAACACCACTGCACTGCCCTAGACCATTAAACACCACCCCCTGCACGACACCCACACTGCCCGAACACCACTGCACTGCCCTAAACCCTGAAACACCACCCCCTGCACGACCCCCTACACAGCCGAAACACCACTGCACTGCCCTAAACCCTGAAACACCACCCCCCTGCATGACACCCTACATGGCCCGAACACCACTGCACTGCCCTATGCCCTGAAAGCCCTAAGCCCTGAAAGCCCACCCCCTGCAAGACCCCCTACACTGCCCGAACACCACTGCACTGCCCTAAACCCTGATACACCACCCCCAGCACAACCCCCTACACTACCCGAACACCAATGCACTGCCCTAAACCTTGAAACACCTCCTCCTGCACAACCCCCTACACTGCCCGAACACCACTTCACTGCCCTAAACCCTGAAACACCAGCACCAGCAAGACCCCCTACACTGCCCGAACACCACTGCACTGTCCTAAACCCTGAAACACCAGCCCCAGCAAGTCCCACTACACTGCCCGAACATCACTGCCCTAAACCCTGAAACACCACCTCCTGCAAGACCCCCCACACTGCCCAAACACCACTGCCCTGCCCTAAACCCTGAAACAACCCCCCTGCACAGCCCCCTACACTACCCTAACACCACTGCACTGTCCTAAACCCTGAAACACCACCCCCTTCACGACCCCCTACATGGCCCGAACACCACGGTACTGCCCTAAGCCCTGAAACACCACCCCCTGCATCACCCCCTACACTGCCCAAACACCACTGCACTGCCCCAAACCCTGAAACACCACCCCCAGCATGACCCTACGCTGCCCGAACACCACTGCAGTGCCCTAAACCCTGAAACTCCAGCCCTAGCACAGCCCCTACACTGCCCGAACACCACTGCACTGCCCTAAACCCTGAAACACCACCCCCAGCATGACCCCCTACACTGCCCGAACACCACTGCACTGCCCTAAACCCTGAAACACCACCCCCAGCACCACCCCCTACACTACCCAAACACCACTGCACTACCCTAAACCCTAGAAAGTGGTAGTGACTTCGCGATGTACAACGCATGCGTGGTAATGCATGCGTTGTAATGGTATCACGAAGTAAAAAAGTCGTTGTAACGGCTATTTACCGATCGAAGCTGGCCCCTGTTCTTCAGTAAGTCGTTTATTTGATAAATTAGGAGGATGGAATGTGGGGTTTTTTTTACCGGAAAGTGCATTCCCGGCTGTTGTATTGTGAAAGTGTCCGCGTGGCCTGGTTTCACTTCCGGTGAGAGAATGGAAGAGTCTGTTTGGATCTAAAGGGGTTCTGCTGTTGGACGGGGCAGGCACGACACGTCGTCATTAAACACAGCTAATGGAAAGCGTTGTCCCCAAAGTGTGGAGCAGTGCCATGAGAGGTCAACGAATGTGCGTCACACCTTAGTATGACCGTACCGCGTGACCCATGTGCCACCTCCGGTGTACGGAAGGCAGAAGCGGCATCCATCGCAGGACCTCTTGAAGACTGTTGTAGCACTAATTCTACATTTTGGAACTAGGGCATTTTAACCTTGTTGTTCCTGCCAGATTCAAAGAGAAGATCCTGTGTTATTCAGTGCCCTCGTTACCTTTTCTGTGGGTAGTGGTGCTTGTCACTTGGCTGCCCCACCGGTGCACACGACTGGGCTCCCCACCTCGTGTGCCATCTGCAGGGCCTCTGCCCTCGGATCACTGGTTTCGGTTTCTGGAGTGGCAACATAAACAGTTGCTCCCACAGGACTAGCCTGAACACTTAGGTGAATAGCCCCTGTGCCAGTATTCCGTGGAAATTCTTTCCTAGCTCTGCCACGTCGATGACGATGTCATGATAGCACGGCTCTGCTCGCGACACTGTATGATGTCATAGGAGCCATAAGAAGACCTCGTTGGCATGCTGACGTCAGTTCCACCCATTTTTTCCGTGCCACTGAGGTAAACAGGTGGACCGACACATTTTCACATGTATACATAGTATACTAAATATATATATATATATATATATTAACTACTGGCGGTCGCCAGTAGGTAGTTATAGTTAGGACCTTTTTTCCATAGGAAATCCGCAACATTCTATTCCAATAACTTTGGCACCTGTTGACGAACCTTCGCGAAATTTCCAAAACATTTGGCCAGCTCCGGTCCGCTCCTATCCTGAAAGTCTCGGGGAGATTCGTCAAGCGGGGGCCGAGAAAAAAGGGGGGTCCCAAAACGTGTTTTTCCTATGCAATTTTCCATAGGAACCTTTAGTCGCAGCTCCCGCCCGAACTGCTGAACGGAATTACACCAAATTTGGCAAAAAGGTAGCCCTTGGTTCAGAGTCATGCCTTTTGGTTAAATGGTGTAAATCCGTTGAGTAGTTACTGAGAAAATCAAAAGTAAAATCACATATATATCTATAGACGCGGTCGATCTGCGCACCCTGAGCGCACCCTCCCGATCACAAGCTGTATTGTAATTGGCTGTCAACTTGCTGTCAGCACTCCAAACCAGGAAGAACCGAGGCACAAGAAATCCTTGATAAAAGTGCACAGAACGCAAAAAGGGGGAAGGGTAGAAACACCCTGACCCCCTAGGCCTGTTTAGGGGTTCCCACAAGGACCCCCTGGGCCCAAAAACATTTTGGGGACCGCCAGCCCCCGGGGCATCAGTGATGTCATCAGTGATGTCATCAGTGATGTCACTGACCATGTCATGAATGATGTAATATATGACATCATCAGCAGTGGATTGCGGGCGCGTGAGTTATACTTAGTAGAACTAACTCTAACGGAGGAATTTCAATTGGTTTTGTACGAGTGAAATGTCCAGCTAACTATAACACCCCTGAAACCTATGGTTTTTTCAGTGAATATATATATACAAATGCATAACCAATAAAGGCATAAAGAAATAGCAACAGATCAAGCATTTCTCACTATTAAAACATAAGCATGATTAAGACATAATAAAAACTTTCATGCCAAACAGTAAAAGCATCTGTTTGGTAGAAACAGGTGGACAACGGGGAGGCGGGTGGGACAGTGAGGAATTCACAGGCAGATACTGTATCGAACAGAAAAAGTGTTACCGAAGGTAAGTAACTTGCTCTTCTGATGGATACTTCTGCCTGTTGATTCCTCACCTTTTGAATAGAATCCTTAAGCCGTACCTCACCCGGAGGAGGGTGTCCACCTGACTAGACCAAAAAATCTTGCAAAACAGATCGAGCAAAATGGCCATCCCTCCTAACCTCCGAATCCAATAATAACCGAATAATTTTCAGTCAAAATTATATTGAAAAGAATACTTTAAAAATAATTTTATTAATAAATTTAGACAAACATTTAAAGGAAATCTTTTATTTATATTTAATTTAAAGATATTTCATACTTTACAAATTACGCTGAAGTCACGACCCCAGCGCGACTTTTCAAAATGGCTACCGGAATGCGGGCAGCCATCGTGTAGGGTGCACGAAGGGTGCGCGACTTCTGTATAATATTGTTTTTTTTAAAAAGAATGAATATAGTTTTCCTAACTAAAAATTATTCAAATTTGTTTAAAATGTATATATGTATATATAGAAAATAAAAAAACCATAGGATTGAGGTACATTAGACTTTTTCAATTTTAATTTAAAAAACCTTTGAAATTCACTGGAAAAACCATAGGTTTCAGGCACGTTATAGTTAGAAATTAGCATTTAAAAAACCATAGAAAATAACTGAAAAAACCATAGGTTTCAGGAACGTTATAGTTAGTTGGACATTTCACTCGTACAAAACCATAGAAATTCCAGCGTTATAGTTAGTTCAGCTAACTATAACTCACGCCCCCCGCAATGCACTGCTGATGACGTCACATATTACATAATTCATGACATGGTCAATGGCATCACTGATGACATCACTGATGACATCTCAAATTACATCACTGATGACATCATCCATGTGAAAATCTGATGCACCTCCTCACACCTGAATATAACCTTTGATACACCCACTCTAAAATACAGACTACCATTTTTGAAAAAATAGACACATCAATACCAGTTACTAAATATGCACTGACTGATTTCTAGGCCTACACACACATCCAATCATTCACCCATTCAGTCACTCATACATGCAGTCACTCATCAATACAACACTATCATATGCACTGATACACCTATATAGACACTCACACAGTGCCACATATCCAGTTACTCACACACTTAGTCAGTCATTCAAAGAATCAATCATACTTCCATTTACTCACCTATACAGTTATACAGACACAACCTCACTTATTCATACAGATACTAACACTCTCTTATAGAATCACTGAACAAATACACACTCATCCATGCAGCCACTCTCACAATTACTGACTCTTACATATAGTTATTTATATACACCATCACTCACATATACTGCCTTTTACATATGTAGTTACTTGCACATGTACCACTGAGACATCCATTCATTCACCAACACACCCATACACACACTCACCCACCCATACAGCTGTTTCCACATGCACTCTTGAACCCATACACCCAGTGAATCAACCACTCACACATCTATACACAGAGTCACACACCTCCCACCCACCCACACACACACTCAGGCAGCCATACAAATACTCAGGCAAGCAATCAATAACCCATATAGACACTCATGCAGCTACTCACCGACCCATGCAGCAGCTTACACAACAACAGACAGACTGATACTTTCACACAGTTTAGTCACTAACCCATGCATTCAGTAAGACACATTTAATCACTCACTTATACAGTCAGTCACGTACCTACTAAATCCTCCATACACCCACTCATTCCTCAATACAGCTTGGCATATTTATAAAACAAAATTAAACTTTACAGAAACACACAGTCACTGGATGATGTCATCAGTGATGCCATCAGTGATGTCGTTTGAGATGTCATCAGTGATGTCATCAGTGATGTCACTGACCATGTCATGAATGACGTAATATGTGACGTCATCAGCAGTGCATTGCGTGGGCGCGAGTTATAGTTAGCTGAACTAACTATGACGCCGGAATTTCTATGGTTTTGTATGAGTGAAATGTTCAACTAACTAGAATGTTCCTGAAACCTATGGTTTTTTCAGTTAATTTCTATGGTTTTTTAAATGCTAATTTCTAACTATAACGTGCCTGAAACCTATGGTTTTTTCAGTGAAAAAAAAAATGTATATATATATATATATATTCAGCTCTAGAACTCCACTCAAAGAATGAAGGGGACCGCACACTTTAAAAAAAAAAAGTTTTTTAAGCAAGGTACTCGGATATTATAATTTATTATTCCGAGATAGACGCCAGGACGCGTTTCGGCATTAGCGCCTTTTTCCAACTGTGTTTACAGAGTGCAGTTCATTGGGTGCAATTATATCCGGTTCATTAGTTACACTTCCGGTTCATTAGTGATCAACATGAACGAAAGACTTTCACAAAATAGTGAATTGTTATAAATGAAAAAAAGCATTAATCTCGCACGGTGACATGATTGTGCCAACATAAATCAACAATAAAAAATGACGAAATGCGAGGCAGCTTAATAATACCAAACAATCAATGAAAATCGAACTCCTTATGTAGTAATAATGCACTGAAATTAATTAATAGGCATCAAGTCTCAATCAAGCCCTGTATGGGCAAATGAAATCCATTCATTAATGATTACATTCTCGATGCCACTTTTAAACAAAGTAGAGAACGATAGACATCTAGTCTGCATGTATCGTTACTCAATCAAGCCCTGTATGGGCAATCTCCGATGCACAGACTCAATAAATAAATAATAAATTCAAACAAAAGAAGACAAACACATAAATCTTCAGCATTCCATAAATCTTAATCCATTAAAGATATGAGAAGAACTCAGTAACAGTAATCTACCCTAAATGACATGCCAATTCTTCTTCAGTATTTAGGCCATTAGGAGCCGTGGTTTGGAGATCAATTATAAAACGAGATTCCAATCTTCTTAATTTCAATTCACGAGAACCTATTCGATCACTAATTGAAACATGGTCTAGACAAAAGAATGTTAATAAATTTCTATCACTATTATGGGGTTTAGCAAAGTGTCTGGCCACAGGGTAGGTAGGAACTTGTTTTTCAATGGCTCGGGCATGTTCCAAAATACGTCTTTTGGTAGGGTGGATCGTGCTACCGATATATTGCTTGTTGCAAGGACATGTTAAACAATATACGCAAAAGGAAGTATTGCACGTTAGGAATGTGTTAATACTCCTTGGTTTTTCCATACCTGGAACACTGTATGTAAGTACCTTTTTGCTATTTCTGCATGCCTTGCATTTGAGACAAGGGAAGAAACCAGTCAAATTGCTGATATACACACACACACACACCATAATGTCGTTCTGTGGGTATCCTTTCATGAACTATAGATATGTGATAGTGTAGCAAAATTGGTACATTTAAACTTCCCAAAATTAAATTTTCATGGGTATTTATTTGTTTGCCGACGTTCACAAGTTAGCAGTCCTTATATCCTTCCTGTTACAACTCAGAATACTCCTACCATATGTGGTACAGAAGGATTGCGATCACCAAGAGGGAGACGTGGCTCTAAAGCTTTACTTCTGATCCCATTTCTTGTTAACCAACTTGTGATTCTTTTAATTCTAATGACCTTATAGTGGAAGAAGATTAAAAGAAAAAGTTGTAAATTATATGGGGGAGTCAACTAACAGTTAAAGGTTTCACCCCATTCCTTTTCCCATCCTATCTAATTATTTGCTAATTGCAATGAATGTATTGCATCTTATCATTGCAATCAACAGCTGCCTTTGCTGAACATTTCCGAGAATTGGAACATATGACTGTTTCTCATTTAGAGGTTAAACATCTTGTCAGCCTAAATAATCAAGTATTCCCACTTATAGTTCCAATTAAGCTTTTCTGCAAGATATTTGTTATGCTTTCAAGATATTTAACATCACTGTTTTTCTTTTTGATAGTCATACCTTGCAAAGACAGCTCTTATGTGCTCAAGTCGTCTTAATACAACATATTGTTTTGATCAAGCAGTCAGTGGAAGCTCTATCAAAGATGTTATTTTCAGAGGTCTTAGTTAAATATTGAAGATCAATCACAGTGGTGTTACAGATGAAGCTAAACAGTTGAGGTTAATTGTAACTTTTGTGAATAATTACTATTGAACATTCCATAATAATCATTAAAATGAACTTTGAGTCGATTAAGGAGGCACGTTGCTCAGATACTCTAGTGGAGAATGGTAGCAGATTACTAATTTAGCTGTCTCATGGTATTATGATCCTCTTACATAATTAGTAAACAACCTCAAGTCTACTCTTCCGGGCATTGAAATTTCCATCCATAACACCAGCTTACCACGTACATAAAAGATTTTTAAATATTTTAATTCAAGTGCAATAACCATAACACAATCACGTAACGTCCTAGATGGGCACCATGTATTTATAAGAATAATATTAAATTGTCTATTTACATTATGATCCCTAAAGGTTATTCTGATTGACTGGCTATGAGGAGGAAAACTAACAGCTGATGCCCGTGTCTATTTTCTTCTATTTGACATTGGATTCTGAGCTGGGAGAACAATAACTTAATTGCTAGGAAAATCAATTAGCCCACTGTTCAGTTCTCCTGAAAAGTTAAAACATAGATTTCTTCCAGAAAGTCGGTACATTCTGAGCAGTCAGGTTTCTTAGATCGTGACAGAAATAGTCAATGAACATCTCACCAGACTAATCTGAATAACAGATCACATGGATGGATGGAACAAAACATGTGAACTATGTTACAATTAAATATAAGGGCCTGATTTAGATCTCAGCGGACGAGTTACTGCGTCACAAAGGTGACAGATATCCTGTCTGCCGAAATATAATCCCATTAAATCCTTTTTGATTTATATTTGGGCGGACAGGAGATCAGTCACTGTTGTGATGGAGTAACCCGCCTGCTGAGATCTAAATCAGGCAGTAAGAGGTCTATAAATAAACAATGAATTGTTATTACGATTGCTTATAACACATTGGGTGGTTTATGAATGTAGGAAAAAACTAATGTCAAAATGATCGAAAAAGAGAATTAATGAGGAACGGTGGCATAGCAAGGGTGCAATGGTCCCAGTTGCAAGCAAGCCAAATGAGCCCTCTTACTATTTGACTGTTATAAATACTTACTTTGCTTTGAAATTTGGATTTAAGTTGCGATTACTGTGGGATAATTCCCATTGTTCTATATCTTGCAATGCTAACTTACTTCATACTGTTGGGCAGCTGGTGTAGAGCATCTGGGACAGTGCGACTGCTTCTACTATGATGTTTGCAACAGCGGCAGGCCAACAACACAGGGAACTAGGGGCAATAATATAAATGTGTAACAATGGTTCCAAAGTGAACAAAAAGGTATAGATTACAAACAGTTATTCAAAATTAACCAATCAATAGTGGATAGCCAAAAGGAGTATGAAGTAGTCAATCAGTAGTAATGAAGAGCCCACGTAATAGTTGCACAGATGAATAACTGTTTGTAATCTATATCTTTTGTCCCCCATTCTTACACATTTATACTGCTCCTGCTGCAATATTGACAGCTATGCCCTAAATGAAGAACAAAGTGTTGTATTATAATCATGTATTGCAAGAACACAGAAAAGAATCTAAAAACAACATTTTTGAAAGCTCAAATGTATTATTAAGAACAGCAGAGTTTGCAGTTGAATCACCAATAGCTACACTATATGAAGTTTTGTTTTATTTTAAGGGTTGTGCTGAACGCTTCATTAATTTGTAAATGCTTATATGAGATAAAGGGAATTGTATTAGAGGACCTGAAATGGAAATGGAAAGAGCAGCTTCTGATGTGCTGAACATTGATTTGCTGATTTCGTCAATTTTCTACTATAAGAGCACAAAAAGGTCTTCAAAAGATTTTGAAATATACATGGATTGCTGTTTGTGGCTTCTGTATCAGACAGTTCTTTACAGATATTAATATTTTCCTTTTTTGATTGGATGTCCCATTAATGCATTTGGTAAGCAAGGTTTTTCCGAATTTATTTATAACATTTTAATATTGTTTTAAGTCTCTGTAACTTATGTCATTGTCCTTTGTAGTTGTGGTTGATACATTTCTGAACGTCCTCGACCACTTGGTGGGTTTCAAGTCAATATTAGGTTTTCTATATTTGGTGGACTAAGATGCATAGAGTGGAGTTGAGGAAGAGATTTAATGTAATTCTTCAGGGTTAGATGTCAGAAGCTGATTGATTTAACAGCCCTATAGGTTGACACTAAATCATCACTATCAGAAATAACCATCTTTCGCATGATGTCCACCCAAGAGGTTTGCCCTGTTATAGACATCTGTACACTTTACCTCTAGTAACCAGTAGTAAAGGGCTTGTGCTGCCTCTTTATACATGGTTGAATTAGCATACTCTTAATTGCTATATTAGCTAGTCCCTAGTATATAGTAGAAAGTGCACCCAGAGAATGGAAGTTTAATGCCACCAGTGGACTGCAGCACCCGTGGACCCATCCACTACAGTGGTAGTGCATACATGGCTTCAGGGCTACCGTTGTAGGCTAACTAGAGCAGTGCAAAACTGCAATGAGGCCTGGCTAAATAAACCCTTCTGACAAGTCAAAACCTTCCATTTTAATACTAATAAGCTATCCTTATGAAGGCCTTGCGGCCAACAAGTAAGGGTGTATGGTATATAAAAGTAGATCATGTAGAAATAGAATGTCGACATGTCCTTATGGTGACTAGCGCCCAGAAAAACTATTTTCTCTGTAGGAAGGCTGGTTGGTCCATAAAGACATACTGGGAAGCAATATTAAATGTTAATTCTGCTATCGCAGGGTAGAGACCAGTTTGAAACATGATTCAACACCTATTATTACTATTTATTAAAAGCCCAACTTAATAGTGAAGTTGGCCTTTTGGTAGAAATGAAGGAATAGTATATTTTTGAAAGCTCTATTTTCACTGCCTATGAGTCCTACAGGCTAATTTACATTGACTTTTCAACTGTCACAGAGCTAGTAAATTCCCCTGAAGGAGGTGTGAAAACTCATTCCTGAGCAGGGACAAAGTCCTGGGTGTGGGGATGTGTTTTTGTTCCCCACTCTCACTGTCATTTAATTGGCCTCAGTGAAAAATGGTTTGTAGGCAATTCACTCCTCACACTATAGGAAAATATCTGTTCTTACATCTTTTTGGCAGGCTTTACCTATCAGTCTATATTCTCGTAAAAGTATTCTTTCTTCAAGCAAGAACAATCATAAGAGTTATCAAGGACACTTATAATGTATTCAAAGTGTACCAGCAAATAGAGTGCCCCCATCACTATCATGTCCAGAGTACACTCAAAAGGAATCTTTTATCTGGCTCCTTCTTATGCACTTCTCGCTGATTTCTTCTATGCTAGGGGCCTATAATTGACTTTCGTATATTCCCTCCTCCACACAGCAACCCAATTCATATTCCACACTTTACCCCCTATGTTTCCACTGCACAAGTGAATACTTGAATGGTTTCTTTTAGCTGAGAAAACATTGACTAATTCCCTTGATTATCTGGTAGCTTTCCTTTCATGACTAGATACCTTCAAACAAACCACACTAACAAGTTGCCACAGATCATACCTTTGTCTACTTTAACTTGTTAAAATACCTCCCTCTCTCTTACTCCATCCTTCGTTCCTACTTACTTCCACACATCTATTCCTCCTACTCCTCCATCAATGAAGTTCCTCTGCAGAGCACAAGAGGCATTTTACAGTTTATGCATGTGGAAGCACCTACATGTAACTAATTGTTCCTTGTAGTTCTCACTTCCAGTTTCTCCTCCAAAATGTAATCATTCAAATGCAATTTTTAATTATTCTATTATATTTTCCACATCACGTTTGTATTTGAATGATTAATGAGCATCCATATGAAAAATTCTATTTTCAATTAAAAAAACTCATATCTTCAAATGTCAACTGCACACCAATATCTATCAATAATATTCAGAGGGATCCTTCCTTACAGAATATCAAATTCAGAAATGTGAGCGCAATCACTGTGCTTACCTCTGAGTCACATTTAGGGTCTTGTTTATGAAAAGTGTTGCATTGCTGCGTGAAAACAGTGATGCAACATTTTACAGTGCAACCTCCTTGCAACACCATGCATGTACCGTATTTACTGTACAAGACAAAAGACACACAATAGATGGACGGAATGCAGAACAAATCAAAACATTCACCCCCAGTCAAGAGATCTGGGTTAAATCCATCATTCTTTTGCTCACCATGCCACCCCAGTTTAGACCTGGCCATATGCAAATCAGTCTTGAACCTGTGCCTCATGGCAACAGTCCAGCCCGAACTGCCAAGCCAGGTCCTCCCTGGCGCACTTAGGGCGAGAAAGCAAAAGACACACAATTGATGGACGGAAAGCAGAACAAACCAAAACATTCAACCCAAGTCAAGAGATCTCGGTTAAATCCATAATTCTTTTGCTCACCATGCCACCCCAGTTTTTACCTGGCCATATGCAAATCAGTCTTGACCCTGTGCCTCGAAGGGAACAGTCCAGTCCGAACTGCAAAGCCAGGTCCTCCCTGGACTGGAAGGAAGCATCCTAGGACCGGTTTCGGGGTTTCACCCCTCTTCAGCCTGGATAGCTTGATTTCAGTGGCACAGTGATCCCAGGACCCACGTCTGGGCATACCTGGCGCACTTAGGGCGAGAAAGCAAAAGACACACAATTGATGGACGGAATGCAGAACAAATCAAAACATTCACCCCCAGTCAAGAGATCTGGGTTAAATCCATCATTCTTTTGCTCACTATGCCACCCCAGATTAGACCTGGCCATATGCAAATCAGTCTTGAACCTGTGCCTGATGGATTAAACCCAGATCAGTTGACTGGGGGTGAGTGTTTGATTTGCTCAAACGCTCCGTCCATCATCCCCTTTGGTATCGCTGTATTTACAGTACAGCGCTCCATGTTGCAAGGAATGACAGATATGCCAGTATTTCTGATGTATCTGTAGGAGCAGTAATGACGCATTGCAAGAGTGTGTCGCAAAAGTGACACAAGTCCCATGTTAAAGGCGCCTGTGTCAGTATTACCCCTGCTGTGAGGCAGGCGTTAGATTTTGACCCAGTGGCGTGATAGAATTGGTTTAGTGAAATCTCATAGATTTCACTGCACCACTTCTACGACCCTTTTTGCAGGGGAACGCCCACCCTGCATACATTATACCTGACACAGGAATGATGTAGCACAGGACTTTACAAAGTGAAGCATCTGCTTAGATGAGTCACTTTGTAAATATGGCACAACGTGGTGCATTTTTTAAGCTGACAATAAAGCCAAAGAGCAAAATTCTTTGGACCCCCGCAAGCACAGCTAAATGAATATATCACTCAATATGAACCATTTTCAAAAAATGATTTAAACAAACATGTTTTTCGTATTCTGAAGTGTATATTTTAGTCCAACCAAAAAAACAATATCAACAATGACCTAATACTTACGCCACTCCTAAATTAACCTATAACAGTTTTTGAAAATAGCGATATGCCATCCTCATCCTTCAAACATTACATAGTATTGATCTCTCAATTATCCCCTTCAGCGCGGCGCGGATTTCCGCGCCACGCTGAAGGTTCTGAGCGCGGGCGGGGCCATGACGGAACGGTTCCGTCATAAGCACAGCCCAACCGACGTGCATGACGGAACCGTTCCGTCATGCGCGTCGAAGGGGTTAAACAATGTCACTGGTGACAAAATTCAATAGCCCATAACCCAATGCATTTCGGGATGCACACCCTGCTTCAGGGGCTGGAAAATCGTAGCTGAAAAAATAAATAAATGAAAACAGATAACAACATTTTCAAACATGGCTTATTGATTCTTTGTTACGCAACAAATAACTATCTTTATGTACTTGCCAAAATGTGTATGAAAGATGAGCGAGTCAAAGACGTAGATAAAACGTTAATCAAAGATATTATGGAATCTTTCATGTGATTGAAAGGATACATGGCAAGTTGAAAAAAACTCCACTTGTGTTCAAAACAAAATAATGATATGTGCTCACCCAACCATTATTCTGAATACAGTAGGTGAAGAAAATTTAACAAAAACATAACATGCTTGGATTTGCAAAAAGCACCATAAAACTGCAGTTTATACTAAATCCAATCCCAGTGGTAATCAGTCACCATACTGTGCAATCTATCCCGGAACAAACTATAAGGCAATTTCCTAATTCTCAATGCATACTCCTGTGTACTTACTAGCTTCTGAAAAGTCACCTCGCTCGGCTTCCTAATAAACAATCAAGAACAATCATGATAAGTCTATTTGAAAACTTCAAAGTATATAAAGCTATTTACGCTGCCACAGCGTCACAAAAAGGGATGCAACGGCGGCGCAAAGGGCTCATAAATAAACCCCTTAATTTATAGCCAACTGGAATAGAGATTAACAACAACTAAAATATACTGAGATGTTGAACCCCCTGAATCTCACCGTTTTTGGACATCTGAATTGTAACTCTTTTTAAACAATCTGCACATTATCTTACCAGTTACTTCTCAGGCCTTTAGAGACAGAACATCCCATTAACGGTGCTCATTACAAAATGAAAACTCAATCAATTGAATCAAATAAACACAGGCCCCCAAATTTTATTCATAATCTCTCTTTTTCATTGCACCTGAAAGTCCCGCTTGTGCAGAACACAAAAGCCTACTATACATTTTTCAGATGGAAGGAACCAAACATCTTTCTCTAAAAATATAGATAATGATTTACAGTCAGCATGCTCCTCCATATCCACGTATCTGAGTTTCACGTAACAGTTTCCCATTTGTCCTCTCCCTCATAACTCAATCACATAACTCCTTTATTTTCCCATTGCTTTGAATAGGATTGCTAACATATGGAAGAGACACGTGTCAGTCCTGACTTGATCTGTGGGTACTCTCAAACACAGCCATACATAATAATGCAAGTGAGGCTGGGCTTATTTAGGACGATAACTGCCTCCCGCCTATCTGGGCTAGAAACACGACTTTGGGGCATATCAGCAACAACCGGCGATAACTATCGCTCAGCGCTCTTAGCGTGAGGATAATTATCGCCGGGTAACGTGGATTTTTATCGCTGAGATAGCGTGCTATTAGCAACGCTTATCTCCTCAGCGATAAAAATCCTCACGCTAACTGCCTAACGTGAGATTATCGCTGGAACAGCGATAATCTCATGCAATGTGGCGTTAGCTTGCTGATAGGGACTCACAAACTTAGCCATGATAGCCACCTTCCATAGGATATCATGGCTAAGTCAGTCCTGAAGCAGGCGTAAGGAAAGTAGCGATAACAGGGGTTATCGCTTCTTTTCCTGCCGCTATGCTTTATAGCGTGGGGCTTGATGATAGGAAAAATGTTGCTTAGCGACATTTCTCCTGTCATATTAGGTCAGGAACGCCCACTTTACATCTCATTAGAGATGCAAAGCTGGGTGTTAGGAATCCCCACGCTAAAGCAAGGTTTCACGCGTTAGCGTGGCCTTGCTAATTAGGCGATAAAATTATCGCCGCTTTTCGGCCGAAAGCGGCCGTAAAAGAGGCGATAATTTTTTATCGCCAGCTTGTAAATATGCCCCTATATTCCCAAGTTCTGGAGGCAATACCACTAGACAACTGAAAAACATTGGCAGACTGGGAAAGAGACTGGAGAATCAAGTCATGGATAACCAGCGGCAACATAATTATCTCCAAATTAAAGGCTATTTGCTAACTGGAAGACATAGGCATATTTATTGTAAATACATCATTAAGGTGTGTTATATGCCTTAAGACCTCAGAGATATGGAGCTGGAAGGTGAAAGAAAAGGTTGAAGATGTGGAATGACTGCAGCAGACTTTATGCACCTCACCTGCAGATGCCCAGGAAGGCAGGGGTTTTGGGAGCCAGTGAACTCAGCACTTTCACAAATACTGGAGTAATAGATATGACCCAACCCTTTGCAGACACTGTAGGGGTGTATGTGGGTGATATACTGAAGGGTAAATAGGAAATTTGCAGCTGGAGAATTACTAGGGTCTAAGAGCGGTGCTGAGATTAGGAAAGGATAATGTCCGAAAATGTAAGACTGGCTACGGGTCCTCGCAATGGGCAACGTTAAGGCTGACACATTCGTCACCTTAAGACAATTAAGACAAAATTATTTGTTTTTCTTTGTATTATATTTAAGTGTTAACACAAATGTTCCTCCTGAATTTTCAGAATTGTGGTGAAGGTTACACGGATAAAGCACATGATTGGAAGGGTCTTCTGTTTTAAGATTTTCAGGTTTTGTGCACAAAGGAATTTAATTGTATAATAATTTACACTATATCCTTTTTTAGCCCGATGAAGTCAAGTAATGATGAAAAAAGCGTTAACTAGGATGGAAAAATAAAGGAATATTCCCAAGACCAGTTTCATTTTGCTAACTGGACGATCAGAGTGCTCGGGGGACTCATTTTACATAAATATATCATGCCAGGAAGAAGTACTCCTACTGCGGATACCACAAGCGCTAATTTAACCCATCCTCATCACCACTGTATGCTATGGAAAGACGGGATATCCAAGGGTTGTGGAGAAATACATTATAAAGATGTTTTTAAATGTCCAATGGAATAAAGGTCTGAATAATTGTATACTTTAAAAATAAACAATAAAATATTTTTCATTGAGAAATTCCAAGCTTAACATTGGCAGCTTGGGATAGAAGTATGGAGGCCATCCTAAGAGAAAAGTGCATTCAGTCCTTGTACAGCAACACCAACCTAACATAAAAGTTAAAATAATAATGAGGTAGGAGTACAATTTAATTATTGAGAAAACACCAAATAAACAAAGATTGCTTGAGGGAAGCTAGAGTTTTGGCTTAGTGAAATATAGTGAAAACAATCATAGAAAACAATGGGAATCCTAAAAGTCACACTTTTACCATATGGTGCATGGCTGACCAGGTCTCATATACCTTCTGTGGCCAACTAGTGATGAAGCGAGGTTGTGAACGGCCCTGCAGTTTGTTCGACTTCGCAGTTTTACCTCGGGTCTGGTAGTAAACAGTGGTCAAGGCAAGAAGCATGGACCGAGCAGTGATCCACAGGGTCAGATATGCAGGTTCCTCAAATGTGCTGAAGACTTGCTGCTAAAAACTCTATACGAAGGACTGTCCTTGGAATCATAATCATCAAGGGGGCTTCTTCGTCAGGCACACTATAGCAATGTTTTTCACTGTTGTGGTTTTCCTTAAAACTTTCTGGAGTTTGGAATCTATCGACAGAGCAAGGCTGGAAGTCATAGGTATTTAGGGCTCCGTGAGGCTTCATACCTTATTCGCAAGCTACAGTTGAAGCTCTGTTGAACAAACAAAAACTTAGAGTGGAACAACTAGGAAATCCTGTCTGTGGAGGAATTAGCTCAAGTCCCAACTTTTAGAAATTTTAGAATTTGACCTTCTTTTCTATTGTGTCAAATATCCCCCACATTTTAGCAACTGCTCCTTAGCTTCAGTCACTGGGTTTAAATAAGAAAAGCCTTTCCTCCACTCCAGTCAGAATCCTAGCCAAAAGGTGAGCTCCAACTAGTCTAGCTGGTTTGCTTACTAGGCGCAGACAAATTTAGTCCACATCGGTAGATGCGTCTAAGCAACTTCTGGACCACCATTTTCCCTGTGGGTTCAGAATGATGCCTGCTACTTTGGCAAGAGTAACCTTTAGAGTCAGAGATTCAAGGTTAAGCAAGCACAGTCCTCTTTCCTTTCCTAGGAAAACGTGAGTCTTCCAAGAGATGTTCATTACTTGTACTCCCAGATCCTAGCAGCACTTTGATGTCAGAATGACGGTAGCTACACTTTACTTGGTTGACCCACTTGTGATTAGCTGCATCCTCTTATGAAATCAAGTTAAAAATTCCTGAAAATCCCCTCCTATATTTCTCAACAGTTAATGAGCCTCATGGCAAAGTCAATCCCATAAGGCTTTATGTCCCAGTTTTCCTCAATTGCAGTGAGGGCCCTTGATTAAGAATCACTTTTTTGGTTTCCTAGTTCCACCCCAAGCCTACCTGTGGCACATGTATAAACAAAGAGATATGCACCCCTTGTAGACACCCCTTTCCTATCTGTTTCATGAAGTGATGTACCTCCGTGCTGTAGGAGTCTTTCGTAATTTTATTTTTAAAAACAAAATCCCTCTTTGAGATTTTGTTTTCGAAAATACAAAAACATGTTAAATGTTTGAGTCTACCATCCGTCAAACTCTTAATACATTAATGGGAATCGCCATTAAGAGATGTTGAGCTGTTTGCTGGGAGGCATCTCTAGATCTGATGGGTGTTGGGCCCTTTGCATGGTGGAAGTAAAGTACTTTGCCATTCTAACAGATTTACCGCCATCCGCCAAAGTATAAATCACGCCCTCCGTTATTACATATTGAGGTTTTTGGTTGGTATCTGCAGGGTTAATACCTTATGTTACTGTGAAAAGTCTTCACACCTGTTTTCCATAATTAAAAATGTATCATTAGAGGCAGTAGGCCTTTATAATATATTGTAAATAGACTGACAATCCATGTAGGTCTGTATGCTGAAGGCAATATGCCTAAAGGTGTAACTGCTGTTTTAACATTTTTCAGATGCTTAAAGTATCACAAGGGAATTCATAGCAAACAGACACAGACATGGTATAAAGGGGGGGTAATTGCCTACTCTGATAAATATTAAGGGCAGCTGTTTTTCACCTTAATAGCTCAGATAAGGCTTCATAAGGCGGTTTCTAAACTGTTATATCCATAGTAATCTTGTATATATTTTTGATTTTTTGCTTATGATTCATCTATGTGTGCATTTAAGTGCTTTTGCTAAAAAAAAGAGGACTGCTGGACATTGATTTATTTATTGTTATTGCTGTATGTTTCTGAGTCCTGAATTGTCTTCCACTTTCCTGACTCGAAGCCATAAATCATGTCATACACAGCATAAGGTGCACAGCAAACCATAAGTGGTGGTGGACTAGCTGTCTGCATCCACCTCTGCTGCGCATAGGGCTTGGACACAAATTCAGTACTTTTAAAAAAACATTATGGTCTGTGAAGCCAGGTAAAACTACATACCCAGATACCGCAATCTCTTGGCAACCTTCACTGACCAAAGCATTGGTGAGGCTTGCCTTGGGTTTTTGATACCAGTGATAAACCTTTGGTGTCTGTGGTTCCCTGAAACATCTGTTGTTGATCAGGCCACACAGTACCTTTGTGGGTACTGCTGACCATGGCTTCCATTTTAGTTAATGTGGGGTCGTGGTTCCATAAAATGTACTGCAAATTTGAAGTCTCTTTTCAATGTTTTTAAGTACCTTATCAGGAATCCTTTAAGAGTCCCCTTACCATCGCCTAGGGTTTAGGGTGTGCCCACTCTGCCCTTTTATATGGCCTTTTATTATGCAGGATATGGGGACCTTGCTCTGTGTCATGAAATGGTTGCTGCAAGAGAAATGTTTTTATTGCGGCAACCAATCAAAGCTCTTGGATTCACAGTTTGTACCTTGGAACAGCCAATCCAAGAAGGACCTATAAGGGTTGGCCAAACCCAAATCACATCCCATAATTCCCAACAAATTATAAAGACCAAAAAAGAACAATATCAGTTGAGAAACCCAAATGTTTACCCTCAACTGGTCCACAGACATGAGGGAGTCCCACTGTTTTCTCCTTTGTTTGTCCTCCAAGGGAGGGAAGGAGGGATAGAGGACTGTGACAAGGAAGGCTATGGCTCGGAGTAATGAAGATCACTGATAGGTAACTGAGTCATTACCTTCCTCCTCTGTCTTCCTCGTCACAGCCCTGACCTTCATGCGTTTACCATAGCAATGGACAAAAACAAAAGAAAAGAACATAAGATGCCATGAAAACTGTAGTTCAGCAAAATACAAATAAGTGAACTGCAGTAAGACCAGCTGAACCAAAATTTGCAGAAAAAACCTCTCTCATCCTTAATTAATAATGGGAGATAAAGGTATGAAAGGAAGACCATGTAGCCGAGGCACAAATGTCCCTCAACGAGGCACACTTAAAAGATGCCCATGAGGAAGCAACTCCCCTAGTTGATTCCCCCGTAATCACAGGAGGAAGGAAAACCTGTGAGTGAAGATAGGCAAAGAAAATAGCAGACCTGAACTAGCGAGAAAGAGTTGCTGTAGTAGTGCGAAGACCCTGCCTTGTTACCCCAAAAGTGACGAAGAGAAAATCCACCTGATAAATAGAGACAGTTCTCTCCAGGTTAGCAACAAGAGCCCTTGTAAGATCTAGAGAGTGAAGCAGAACCTCTTCCTTTGTAGATGGGGAAGGGAAAAAAGCAGGGAGCACAATATCCTGAGCCAAATGAAAAGGAGACAGGACCTTGAGAAGGAATGCCAGGTCAGGAGGAAGGACTACCTTATCAGGAAAAAACCTCAAATAGGGAGTGTAAGAAAGCAATGCTCCGATATACCGCAGATGCCGACCTGAGGTGATCACAACCAGGAAACAAACCTCAAGCATAAGAAATTCCAGCAATGCTGTAGAAAGTGGCCTCAAATGGGTACCTCTGTAATACATTAAGGACAAGTGGCAGATCCCAAGGAGGAACAAGGGAAAAAAACACTGGTCTCTTGAGGTAGAAAATATGAAGTGAGAAGCCCAGGATTCCAAAGGGAGGAGAGTGGAGCCTTTAATAGCCTTTTATATCAACCCACTGGCTACGCAGAGTATAAACAGAGAGCCTCAACAGGAACCCATCCTGCAAGGTCTCGAAGTGAAGCACCCTCACAAGAGTCTTGGGGAAAACCTCCTCGAAGAACACCAGACAGAAAAATTCTTCCAGTGCCTCGCATAGACACAACAGTGTTGACCTTTCTAGAATTCTGGAAAGAGATGGCCACCTCTGAGGACCAACCCAAAGTGACCAGCCTCTTCCTCTCAATTTCCAAACCCCCAATGCCAGCTGCCTGATCGAACTGTGGGACAGATGGGGAAACCTGCTAGGAGAATGGGACACTGGAAACCTCCTAGAAGGAGCAATGGCCAGACTGTACAGAAGAAGGAACCATGGCTGCCGACTCCAAAGTGGGACTACCAATAGTACCATCACCCTCTCCCGCCTGATCTTTGTCAAAACCCTGCTAAAAAGGAAAAAGGGGGGAATGCCAAAAAGAAGACCCTGATGCCAGGGGAAACCCATTGCATCCACCTTCCAGGCCTCCCGGCAAGGGAGAAGGAAGCAACATTTTGGAAGAAGGGCATCTTGTGTAAAAACAAAAAGGTCCAGCCAGGTAATCCTGAACCTCTCAAAAATCTCCTGAAAATATCAGAGGTGTTAGGGACATGGACACTGAGGAACGGAGCTGGCAACTCAGCTGGTCACACGCCTGTTCTTTCTTCCGGGTAGATAAATCTCAGTCAGACTCAACAGATTATCCTCTGCCCAGGCCCCTATTTGATCCCCCAGGAGTGCTAGAAGAGTAGAACAAGTCTCCCCCAAATGATTTAGATAGGCTCGGGTCACTTGATTGTCTGTCCTGATCGGGGCAAAGTGCAGAAGAGCTTTGAATACTTACCAAGACATCCAGCTTTCTGCGGGTGACCAAAACCCCTGAGAAGAAAGAGTCTTGAGAATGGCCCCAACCCCAAGGACTTGCATTGGTTGTCAGGGAACATGGTAATGGTGGGTCCGAGGGCACGCCTTTTGGTAGGTTCTCCAGCTGCATCCACCACTGAAGTTGCAGGAAAATTGTGGCAGACACAGGATCCAATGCATTGTAAACCTGGGACCTCGGGTTCCATTTTGCCAGCAGATGGTAAACTATATGAAAGAGAAGCCTGCGAGCCCAAGGTACCATAAACAGGGAAAGGGACATTTCCCCCTAAACTCTGAACCAGTCCATAGCTGGATCTGCAAGAGCTTCCAGGAGAGTCTCAAGACGACACCTGAGAGGTTGTTGCCACAGCAGTGGAATAAAACCTTTGCGAACTTCGTATTGAAGAGTGCTCCTAAGAACAGGAGCTCCTGAGATGATATGAGATGGTACTTGCTGAGATCCACAATGGGAAACAAAGGTAACATACACAATTGCTACACTCTATGGGTAAGGTTTACAAGCCCCTTGCGCCACTTTTGCGTCATTTTTTACATCGGAAAAATGACGCAAAAGTGTCGCAAGGGGCTTGTAAATCTGCCCCTATCTCTGATAGGTAGAGGTGGGCCATTAGTCATGTGACCTGCTGTTTTTAATATTAAAAAATAGTGCCACAATGGTATTTACATGACATGAGTGGGTTTTTTTGCACCTTGGTACACTCATATCCCTTCAGTGTAGGCGGTGAAAAAAGCCTTAATATGCAGACAATCCATCTCAACTCTAGAGCGTCTAAACTAAAGCTGGTTTATGCATCTCAAGGTATCATCAGAGAGTGATTGAGTTATCCTTCGGATACATGAGTAACTTCGTATCATAGAAAAATTATATGCCCCAGGTTCTATAGTTTAACAGCATGAACATTATAAGCATACTCATAAAATTCCAACCAGGACTCGATGAGGGACATTTGTGCAGTGGCTACATGGTCTTCCCCTCATATCTTTATCTCCCGGTATAAATCGAGGATGGGAGAGGTTTTTTTCTGGGATTTTGGTTCAGCTGTTCTTACTGCAGTTCATTGATTTGTATTTGACCGACATAAACTTTTCTTGCCATTTAGTGTTCTTTTGTTTTTGTTTTCGTCCAGTCCTTTGGTATACGCTCCAAGATCAGGTCTGTGACGAGGAGGATGGAGGTGGAAGGTAATGACTTGGTTACCTACCGATAATCTTCATTACTCCGAGTCATAGCCTTCCTCATCAGAGGCCTTTTTCCCTCTACTCGTCTGTTTCTTTTTTTGTGTTCCAGACTTGTAGGTAGTGTTTGTGCTGCGCACTGATTGTAGGCCTCATTCACTGATAGTATGATGTGAAATTTTATTTATGTTTGAGCCTAGATAGTGAACACTACTTTAGCCAGACCTGAAGAGAGAAAAGGTGTTGTCCCTACCTCAAAAGGTTACTTAGGGGCATATTTATAATAACTGACGCATCCCTGCATATCAGCAGGGATGCGGCAGTTATTTTGTGCCCCAGCTCCGCCACCATGGATGCGCCGCATTTATAATGCGGCGCACCATGGGGCAAAAACGGCACAGATGCGTCACGCATCTGTGCCTTAAAAGTGGCGCATTGCTGGAGTTGCGTCGCAAGCGCGACGCAGCTCCAGCAACGCTCTGGGGGGCCCTATCTGCACAATGCTGCGTCAATCCTTACGCCTGCTTCAAGTAGGCGCAGGGTTTTGACGCAGCATGGGCTCAAAAGTGACTGAGTGAAATCTTGTAGATTTCACTCAGCCACTTTTAGGAGGCATTCCTGCGCCGGAACGCCCCCACCTGCCCTGGAACGCCTACATGTGGCGCAGGGCTTTACAACGTGACGCATCTCCCAGATGCGTCACGTTGTAAATACCCCGCACCATGGCGCACGATTTGCGCTGCTGCTGCGTCACAAAAGTGACGGAACGGCGGCGTAAATGAGGCGCAAGTCAAACATAAATCTGCCCCTTAGTTTCCCGCCACAAAACGAGTGAAGTGAGACTCCTTTCACACTTTTTAAGGAGTAGCTATGTCCTAACAAAGGTCAAATATGCACTTATAAAAATAATAGGTTTTTCGAATTGTAAGAAATGTTAATTGCACCCTCTTGGAAAATAATTCTCTCTGCTCCAAAAGATCCCTCAGAGGCTCACGCCCACAAATCAAACACAGAGATGAATTTATGCAAAATGACCTATTACCAACTCTTTTCAGACTTCCATCTGTCTCACATTTGCTTCCCTTTAAATGCTGTTGTTGTCGCTCTTGGCACAGTCGCGCCCAGATGTCATTGCTAAGGGTAAGGACGTCCACTGAAAAAAAGGTAGTTTAAAACTTCTTTTCAGATTTCCTTCCAGTCATCTTGATGAAAACTGTGGACCGATAAATGTAGAGAGTAATAATAAAAAGGGCACATAGCCCATTAACCCAAGTTCATGCATTCATCAGTCTGTGGCACCAGATTAAGCACAACTCAATGTTTTCGGAATTGCCTGCAGCTGGCATTCGGTTCTGAATGCTAAGATGTAGCTGAGAGGAACTTTAGCAATGGCGGTGGCAGCCAAAGCTGTTTTGTGGCAGCAAATATATATGTTCATATTTGTATACAAGAGAAAAATATCATATTAACTCACAAATAGCAGTGGCAGCCCAAAAAAGCAATGTAGTAAAACTCTGACCATTACTGAATCGGCTACACAGCTCCTACTTACACAGTATCACATGGATAGTTTATGTAACTCGGCTCCTGATATCTGCGATGCCCCCTCAATCTTCTGATGGTCATAATATCTGGCACTTCCAGGCCGGAAGTGTCCATTTTGCAATGTCACAATAATTCCCACTTGGTGAAACTGACGATAGGGAGAGCATGCAGTTGCCCTGGATGATTACCTCCTGCTTCTCCTGATGCCGCCAGCTAGACCATTGTGAATGGGTACCACTTACCACCACCAGCTTTTATACAATCAAAGCTTTTTCACTACAAAAGCAATTCCAAACCATTGATAAATCTTATTGTGAGTTTCAGGGGTGACATCAACCTCTACGTTTCATCCCTTTCCCTGACAGTTTGGTTTAGAGTGTGTTCATTGTAGTTCACTATGTCAATTGAGACTCCTAATACATATTTTGTGCATTTCGAACTGTGACAATGTATTTGTTTAAAAAAAGCAGTTTTCACTCTCTTGCCTTTGAAAATGCAAAGTCCTTTTTGGATACCAAGAACTACATTTTTCTATTGAGAGCAACCCCATTAAGCAGGTCCCCGACCAGCTGCCCTCACTACCGCCAAGCAGCTGAGCTCCCTTGGTGCCCTGATTCTACTTGATACTCTCTGGGCCTTGACTCTCTTTAGCCTTTCTTTGCCCTTTTTCTGCCTGCTTTCTTTATTACTTTCTTTGCCTTATTTCTCCTCGCTTTTGCTTTCCGCTTTGCCTTCCCACTGTCTCCGATTTTGCAGCTTTTCACCTTTTTATCGCTTCCCACCAGCATTGCCCACCCCCGCCCAGAGTCCCTCCCTTCTCCCAGGATCTACTTATTGGAAGCCACAACACTACACCATTGAGCAGGTGCCTGAAGAGCTCCCCTAGTCACCGCCAAACATCTGACCTTCCTTGGTGCCCTCATTCTGCTTTGACCCTCTATGGACCTTGACTCTGCCTCGCTTTCTTTGCCGTTCTTTGCCTTTTTCTACCCGTTCTCTTTATCCGTTCAGTGCACTTTCTCTACCTGCTTTCCTTATCTCTTTTTCTGCCTAAATTCACCTCGTTTTTTCTTTCCACTTTGCCTCTCCTGCTTTTGGTGCCTTTTCGACCACTTCCCACCTGCTGCTAGCTCCGCCCTCCGACACCCAGCACACTCCCATCTCCCAGTACCTACTTAATGAGGCCACAGCAAGGGCATGTACCAAAGGCAAGCCCATTTGTGTCCGATTGTGCCCAGCGCCAGTAACCCATGACTTCTACAGCTACACCACTGCCAAACTTCGAGCCCTGAACACCGGTCACCACAAAAACAACTGCTGCAGCACAGCACCCCTTTCCACGATAAGACCTTTCTCCTGCCTACATTACCACTTCTCCAGCCACTGCAACCACTCCTCCTCACTAACCATGTTTGTATTCCTGCACCAGTACAACTCGACTCCTTCCTCCTCAACATGCGATCCCTCTGCAAGCACACCACCAAAATTTGGGACATCATCATCAGCCTGACGTTATCTTCCTCACCGAAACCTGGCTCATCCCTGCATCCACCCCCGACATCACCTCGGCATCACCCGACGGCTGCAAGATAGCACAATGGGACAGGGTGAACAAACACGGAGATGGAATTCCCATCATCCACAGACAGACCATCCACTGCACCATCACAGGCAACCCCATCACAACCATGGAACACCTCAACTTCTAACTACAGACAGACAGAAAATCGTCTATCAGAGGTACCTTCACATACAGGCCTGCACCCCAGATTTTTCAACGCCATTCCGGACTTCATAGTCTTGTTCGCCATAGACTCCAGAGACTACATCTTCCTCGGAGACCTCAACATCCACTGCAATGACTTCAACTATGTGGAAATCGCAAATAATCTCTGTTAGCATAAGCTGAAACCATCTTGTTTGTGGCATCCATTTTGTCAGCTATGTAATTCTTCCATCCTCTGCTGCTCGTCTTTTTCCCTGCTTGTGCTGTCTATTGTAGTTAACTACCTGACTCAGCTAAAAGCAATATGCATGCTAAGGAGTTCGTAGCTGCCAGAACACCTGGTCTCAGACTCAACTGTCAATCTCTTAGTGCTGCCATAAGCACTCCTGCTCCCCCTCCCACTTTGCTGACTAAGTAATTTCCCATTTGCCCATGTTTGTCTGTAGTTATTCCTGTGTAGGCCTGTACCTTCTATTTGTAACTACATGCTTACCAGTGCAGAAAACTCTGTATAAAAGCACCATGGTCTGTGTATTCAAGCCACTACCTCCTGGAACACTTGAGGGTGTTGTATGGACGTGGTCTCACTCATGAGTGAATAAACTTGTTATTTGATATTCCAGCTTCCGTGCCAATCTCTATTTTGTTGGTCTAAGGACCCGTGGACAGATAAGGGTGAACCACTGGGTGGGCTCCTAAAAAGGCTAATTTCCACAACTACACTAACACCACCAACCTCCTCAAAAGTATGAACAACATCGGACTCACCTGACTGATCACCAGCCCCAATCACATCTCAGGACACATGCTTGAACTTATCCTCACTTCAAGCAACAGAATCAAGTTCAACTATGTCTCCGAACTCACTTGGACAGATCATGCCATCTTCCACTTCAGTATCACCAGCCCTCCACCACAACCCCTATGCATACCAGCACACCCCACCGCAGCTGGAGCAAAGTGTCAATCAATCAATCAATCAATCAATCAAACAACACTTGATAAAGTGTGCAGCTGCTTCAAGCAGATGCGTCCCAGCGATCAAGCAGACAATATAGGCCAATCATCTTAACATAAAAGTTAAACACTGTCAAATAATCAAGTTTTGAGTCATTTTTTGAAGGTTGTCAGAGACTCAACATGACGCAGGTTGGGTGGGAGACTGTTCCAAAGTTTAGCAGTGAGAACAGTAAAGGAGCTGCCTCCACAGCGGGACTTCAAGAATTTGGGAATCCATATGAAGTGATTGTTGTTGGATCTGAGTACCCTCTCTTGGGTTTATAGAGACAGTCTGTTTGACAGGGAGCGAGAGGCCTCACAATGGAAAGCTCTGAAAGCTAGCGTCAGATTTTAAAATTTGATGCACTGCTCAGATGTCTCAGATGAGGAGAGATGTGATGTGACTCAGATCTCTCCCAATTAATCTTGCTGCTGCATTCGGGAGAAGAGAGGTGACTACAAGATGGCCTGTCATGTTTCTCATCTCCTCAGAAACCAGATGAAGGACATTTTTAAAGATTTTCAGCTTCATTAAACAGACCAACATTATTTGCTTAAATTGAGAGGCAAAGGAGCGCAAGGAATTAAACATGATGCCAACATTTCTTGCTGAAGCGCTAGGATTAGGAGGAGTATTTAGTTCAGCAAGCCACCATAGGTATGGTGATGGGGGGCCGCTCAGATTAAAAACAGAGACTACCATTTTATCAGAATTTAATTTGAGACAATTTGCCTCCATACAAGCCACAAATCCCCTGGGGCACTATTTAAAGTTGACCAGAGCTGCCTCAGTGTTGTCTTGAAAGGGGAAAAGCAGTTCAGTGTCATCGGCGTTCGGCACTGCCTTAAGCCCCAGGATTCTATAAGATCCTCCAAGGGGGAAAGGTAAAGATTAAACAAGAGAGGAGTCAGGGCAGAGTCCTCTGACACACCACATACCAGTGATTTAGCTGAGGAAACATGTGGGTGTAAATACACCCATTGGAATCTACCCTCCATAAAAGATTTGACCCAGAAAAGAGCCTTGCCCTGAATGCCCAACTTGCTAAGTCTGATCAACAGAATGGAGTGTGATATTATGTCGAAAGCTACTGACAAATCAAGAAGCAACACCATGACAGGTGTGTTGTTGTCTACATTCTCTCTGACAGACTTGGTCACCTCCAAAACAGCCGTCTCTGTGCTAAAACCTGCATGGAAGCCTAACTGTGAATCATGGAGAATAAAAAATGGTCCCCACAAAAGTGAACAGTTGTTGGTTTATCAATTTCTCCAACACGCTTACCAGTGCTGGGAGGAGAGATATGGGCATAAAGTCTGTCGGCATAAACTTTGTCGGTATTTGGCCTTTTTGAGGAGTGGCAGAAGAGATGCCTGTTTCCAACATGAGGGAAAGACTTTAGAAGTAAGCAAGGCATGTTATTGAGCGGAGGGTTGAGGTGTTGTGCCATAAGTCTGAAGATGTATGAGGGACAAACATCACCTGGAGTACTATACTTCCATTTCTTTTATTCATTCAAGGAACATTTCTCAGAAATAAGGGAAAATTCATTGAAGAATGGTTTGTGACAGGATGAAGTACCAAGGATGATTTCAGTTTTTCCCATATCTGTTTGTAGTATTCTTCATTATTTGGTATTCTGTACTGTTTCTTTAATTGCCATGATTCTAGGTTAGAACCATGGTTATGTCCTGTATGGTGGAATTCTACCAAGGCAGTTATCTGCTGACCTTAAACTTGTCAACTCGCTTTCTTGTCAGCCTTGCTTTCCTGTAATTTCCTTTATTAAATCTGCTTTGGATCATAACAGCGTCTTCTCAACTTTGTGGACTACCACCTTGCTACACTGTTGAGCTAGCGACTCAAGCCTTTCTCAGAGACTCGGGAAGGAGGAGTATAACTTTTTGATCTTCTCATCAAAGAAGACTGACAGCATTTTGCAGAGTTCAACAGTGGTCCAATGCCCTCAACACTTACCACCTGGAAACTACTCCCAATCTGAACTAGGCTGTCAGAAACTTCACCACCTTAATCACTGACTTCACCAACATCGCCCCCATCAGACCCAGCATACACAGGAGATCCACCCAGCAGGCCAGATGGTACAACAAAGATCTGAGAGCCGCACAATGCGATTGTCAGCAACTAGAAAGAAATGGCACACCAACAGGGATACTGCGGATAGGATCACTGTAAAGACGGCCCTTAACAATTACCACCAGAGAGAAACTAAAAAGAATCCCCTTGCGGACTGCCTTGAAGCCAGCTCCAACCACAGCAAAGAACTCTTCAACATCATCAGAAAGTTTTCCAGCCCAACCAAAACAGCATCACCTCATCACAAGAACTATGGGACAAACTGGCAGACTTTTTCCACAACAAGAACTATGGGACAAACTGGCAGACTTCTGCCACAACAAGATATCCACCATCTACGAAAACATTGAACCTCACACCCTCTGATTTCTTTCACCGCACACCCACAAAGCCACTCTAGACTACCTACGCACCAACTGGGACCGGCACACCCCACAGGACACCACAGTCTTCATGAACTTCATCCACTATGGAGCCCCAACCAACCCATGTCCACACCACATCTTCAACCTTGGAAGCAACCGAATCATCAGCAAGCTCACCACCCTCTTCAATACCTCTCTTCTCTTATCTCAGCCACTTTCCACAAAGGCTGGAAAGACACAGAAGTACCCCTTCTCAAGAAACCTACACCCTCCCCCAGCGACCTTAAAAACTACCACCCCATCTCCCTGCTCCCCAGTCCCACCACAGTCCTGGAAAAAGCAGTCAGTCATGAACTCACCCAACACTCTGAGAACAACCATCTTCTCGCCATCTCCAAATCCAGATTCCGTTCCAACCACAGCACTAAAACCACAATGATTGCAGCCACAAACAACATCAGAACCATCCAAAACTGAGGAGAAATGACAGCTCTAATTCTCCTCGATCTATCCGCAGAATTCAACTCCATATCCCACCACACCCTGATCAAGAGGCTATATCACATCTAAATTTAAGGAAATGCCCTCAAGTGGATTGCCTCATTCCTTACCGGTAGAGCCAAGACAATCTGTCTACCACTGTTCACCTCAGCGTCCAAAGACAACATCTGCGGCATTCCTCAGGGATCATCTCTCAGCCACACTCTCTTCAACACCTACATGACCCCCTTGGCCAACATCGTTAGACTCCATGGGTTAAACATCATACCCTACGCAGACAACACCCAGCTCATCCTCTGGCTCTCAGAAGACCCCAGCACCCCAAGGCCAACTTCTGCAGATGTAAGACAAGCGTCACTGAATGGATGAAAAACAACGGCCTAAAACTCAACACAGACAACACTAAAGTGCTGATTTTCGGCAACAACCCCTCTCTGTGGAACGACTCGTTGGGGCCAGGAGAACTAGGACCCTCACCCACACTGACAGACCATGCAAGAAACCTCTGCAGAATACTAGAAAGCAAGCTAACCATGAAATCCCAGATCAACGCAGACTCCTCTGCCTGCTTTTTCACACTCCGCATGCTATGTAAGAACTTCAAGTGGCTCCACATCAACACCAGATGCAGTCACCCAGGCCCTAATCACCAGCCGTCTGGACTATGTCACCCAGGCCCTTATCACCAGCTGTCTGGACTACTGCAACAAACTGTATGCAGGAATCACCACCCACCTCCAGAAGAGACTTCAGCCACTTGCTCAATGCATGGATACCCTCATGAGCGATTAGCCATGCTTTACAAATCCACTGATTAATTGATTGACATGGGAAATTATATATTGTGCAAAAGAATGATAGTGGCTAGTTAAATAAAGCTGTATTACATTTCTATACAAAGTATCTATATAACTCTGAGTTCCTTTTTTGCATGCTTTTGATAGAGAATAAAAGTGCTTTTGTTTTAGGAAAACATATTTAAATTCTTTGGCATAACGTTTTAACTTGCCTTAAAACATTATCTGGGTCACTAGCAATGTCAACAGTTGCAGTTAGAACTGCGGTAACAGTTCAAGTGAGCCAGAAAAATCTATAATCAAAGAGTTTATGATGGTTTTTAAAAAAAAAAAAATCACCCCAATGAGTGCCAAATCTGCCAGTTTGATCACAAGATTTTTACCCTTTCTTCCTCCTCACCTCCCTTTTATTATTTCCTCAATTATTTTTATTAAATAGCCAAACACATCACCCTTAAATAGTTCCTCATGGCGTTATTATATTTCCTATACAATTTTGACTGCAACAAATGGAAATGATTTCCAGAACTAATTGATTTACTGTGCACTGTCCCATTTTTGCAATGCACAGAAACCAGCATTGTAATCCACTGTTCTAAAAAATTGACCTATCAGAAAAAGATATTTAAGAATTATTACACGCACTAAAGATGCAAGTGATGAGAACTCTTCATATGTCACTGCGTGGGGATGCGGGAGGGGTCAAGAACATAAGGGATTTGGAATACGCTCAAGATGTACTTCCTTGAAAGCTAATGTAATTCAGATCGACAATCAGACATGAGGAGAAATATTATGAGGGTAACCAAGAGAAAAAAATGAAAGTAGGTTGTATCATTGCCATTTCTTTTATTTTTGTTTTATTTAGTTTGCTTTATAAAGCTTCACTCTGACCCAGGAGAAACGGTGCACAGTATATAAATAAACAATGTGGTAGCATTCTAAGATGCAAGGTACGCTGAATACAGTCTGCATACCAAAGCTCGTTATTTACTGTTGGACGTCAATCATGGTTTACCAAGGGTAACAGATGCCGCTGCCATGTTACGCTTTAGAGCCCATGATACTGCCCTTCCCACCCCAGGTTTCAAAGTCTATCCAGGCAGTAGTAGGAACTTACAGTAACCATGGATCATAGAGATATGTTTTCTTTTGTAGTCATTGAGTGGCTAAGAGATGGGCAACTCTACAATGTGGGGGGCAGTGGGTGTCAAAATGTGTGTAATGAATGTCTTCTGGTGGAGATATAAAGAAGACCTGATGATGACGCTACCAGCCATTAGTATGTCGATGGCTAAAAATGTACCATTGACCGAAAATGACTGTTGAGGGTCCTAAGAGAATCTGCTTCAGAGTGACCCTAGTATGACACCCACTCCATTTTGATACTTTTGATAGATACTTTGGAAGCAGAGTGGGCAGTGTTGTTCATAGCCTCACCCTCTCTGTATTTGATAGTGATAATAAAATGTGAGTAATGTCAATTCCACTACCATTGCATCTTGGTGAATCAGACTCCATATTTATTTGTGTGGAACACTTTGACATAAAGCTATTGATTCAATGGAGGAATTATTGTTTGAGGAGGGATGTTAAAAAAGAAAAACAAGGTAATGGGCCCTTTTGGGTCTCGCCTAGCCTTGCAGCGCGCATGCGTTGCTCGCGTAGCGAGACTTATTGGGGTAAAAGTATTTTAGGAGAGGGGCTTGTAATCCCGTCCATGCTTTCTATTGGGCAATGTCAATATTTATTTAAAACCCTGTGTTCTCATTGCTCTGCAGGGTTTTTGGTTACCGCCCTGTGACTTTTTTGTACAGGCCCTTGGGACACCGAGTCTACGGCGTCTTTCAGTTTTATGGTTGTTCTGTAATTTAAGGAGGCGTGCTAAACTAAGGTTCATGCAGAGTTCACCAAGGCATCTGCGTTCCAGGCCGTCACGCGCGTCTTCTCTTTCCCTCCCCTTCCTCCTCCTCCACCCCCACCCCACTCTCTCTGCTGTTCATCCCCCTTCCTCAAGTGCTGTGTGGGGCGCACGGGCAACAACTTGTTTAAAATCCCGGAGCAAGGAGCAGAGACAGCGTTGGCTCCTTTATATGGGAGGAGGTAAACGGGGAGTAATGCAGCTCTCTTTGCTCCCACAATGCTTGCAGGACACCTCCATTGCACACAATCTATCAATGCACTAAAAGCATGAATGGGGTAATATTACTCCTTTCTACACAGCGGTGGCCTTGAGAATAAAGATGCATACAGAGTGATGGTTTAATGAGTAGGGCGCCTGCCTGCTGAATATGCTATACTGTTCTGTCACTAATATAGGCAGTCCGTAAACCGCCCTGTGGCTTTTTTGTACATGCCATTAGGACACCGAGTCTACGGCGTCTTTCAGTTTTATGGTTGTTCTGTTATCTGAGGAGGCGTGCTAAACTAAGGTTCAGGCAGAGTTCACCAAGGCATCTGCTTTCCAGGCCGTCATGCGCGTCTTCTCTTTCCCTTCCCTCCCTCGTCCACCCCCACCCCACTCTCTCTGCTGTTCCTCCCCCTCCCTCAAGAGCTGTGTGGGGCGCACCGGCAACAGCTTGTTTAAAATCCCGGGCCAAGGAGCAGAGACAGCGTTGGCTCCTTTATATGGGAGGAGATAAGCAGGGAGTAACGCAGCTCTCTTCGCTCCCACAATGCTCGCAGGACCCCTCCACTGCACACAATCTATCAATGCACTAAAAGCATGAATGGGGTAATGTTACTCCTTTCTACATATCGGTGGCCTTGAGAATAAAGATGCATACTGGGTGATAGTTTAATGAGAAGGGTGCCTGCCTGCTGAATATACTATACTGTTCCGTCACTAATATAGGCAGTCCGTTAACACTGGAATGCATATATTGCTGATAAGATAGCTCATTGGGTTTCACGCCTGCCGAGGTGCCATTTTACTTTTCTATATAGCAGTGATTCCAGCATACGAATTACCACTTGGTAATAGCTCCTTGAGCTTTCTGTTTAGCTGCTGATGAGGCTGTTGTAAATCACTGGCTAGTGGCCCCAAATAAGGATGCCTATTTAGGTGATAATAGCTCTATGGGCTACATGATGCGCTAGATGTGCATCAGCTTGGGTAATAATGTGCATATTTGTGGAAGCAGGCCTCTTGCCGCTATCGATAGGCTAGAAGGTATTTATTGTTACCCAACGCAGTGGTACGCATCTTATCGCCCTGAGAAGGATGGACGGCTGATTGAACCTGTTTGGGATTCGAACCTGAGATGGCGAGGTCTAACACATTTTCTAGAAGTGGCTGCATTCAGCCAATGAACTACCAGACCTGGCTACATATGGGGCATTAACAATGTGATGTCACACACACTCAACGAGAGCGCACAGTAGCGTAGCTCTGTGGGCTGCACAAGCCGCTAGATGTGCATCAGCTCCGGTAATAACGTGCATATTTGTGGAAGCAGGCCTCTTGGCGCTATCAATAGGTCAGAAGGTATTTATTGTTACCCAATGCAGTGGTACGCATCTTATCACCCTCAGAAGGATGGACGGCTGATTGAACCTGCTGGGATTTGAACCTGAGACGGCAAGGTCTAACACATTTTCCGGAGGTGGCTGGATTCAGCCAATGAATTACCAGACCTGGCTACATATGGGGCATTTAGAACGTGATGTCACACAGACTTAACGAGAGCACACAATAGCGTAGCTCTGTGGGCTGCACGAGGCGCTAGATGTGCATCAGCTCGGGTAATAACGTTACCATGAATGATAATTTCAACTTTAGCGGCCCTGCTTAATGACTGGCTATACTTCATGAATATGCCCAACACGTCTAAAAATGCTCAAATAAGAGTATAACTCATCTGTGCCTACCAAAAATAAAATGAAGTTTCTGGGCAAATCACTTAATCCTCTGTGTCTACCAAAAATTAAATGAAGATGCCGTTGTTCAGTTTAGCAATACAGAGCTGCAAAAAAAATATAAGTCACATCAAAAATAGTGAACTGCTGCAGAGTTAAGATTTGGTTCTATGCTCAGACTGAGGACGAAAATAGAGAGCCCGATACGGACCTGTCTCGGCTCCTGCTTTTATGACCCGGCCCATTTAAAGCCCTGCATGATATGCTGTTTTTAAAGGTGTATTTTACCTAAAGCGCCACAATGCAGCCTGCATCACGGGGAGGAAAGGGGTATTCCGGCAGACTGTGGGGCTGTGCATCGGGGGATTTTTGCCATAAATGATCATTTCAACTTTAGCCGGCCTGCTTAATGACTGGCTGTACTTTAGGAATATGCCCAGCACATTTAAAAACGCTCAAATAAGAGTATAACCGTATCGGCTCCGAGGCCCAAAAGCTTTGTGTGCTGGAGAGCAAAACAAAAAGCAACTATATCACAGAATCCGCCTCAGCCCGGAGAAGTTAGCACACAAAAACCGTTGGAAAAATAAAAACAGCCAGCTTGTGTCCTGTATGGCAGGGGGCATAAACCCAGGCGTACTTGTGCGCAGGGGCTTTCTAAAAATGTGTTGTGTGGCTCATATTTCGGTTTTGAATAAAAGGACCCCCCACCCCGAGCTTGTGGCGTAATGGATACAGCTGCCAAATTTGGAGCTCAAGAAGCAGGTTTCAGTTTTACCGTGGGCTTCATATCCTATATTTCTGGGCAAATCACTTAATCCTCCGTGCCTACCAAAAATTAAATGAAGTTTCTGGGCAAATTACTTAATCCTCCGTGCCTACAAAAAATTAAATGAAGATGTCGTTGTTGGTGCCTATGTAAAGCAGTTCCAGTTTAGCAATACAAAACTGCAAAAAAAATAAAACTTACATCGGAAATAGTGAACTGCTGCAGAGTTAAGATTTTTTTTCTATTCTCAGACTGAGGACGAAAATCGAGAGACCGATACGGACCTGTCTCGGCTCCTGCTTTTAACAACTGCCGGTGGTGAGCACTGGCAGGACCTGGCCCACTTAAAGCTGTGCGTGATATCATGTTTTTAGAAGTGTGTTTTACCTAAAGCGCCACAATGTAGCCTGCATCACGGGGAGGACAAGGGTATTCCGGCAGACTGTGGGGTGTCATCTCCAGTCTAATGGTGCATAATTGATAATATATACTGTATACTTTTTAGAAAAAAAAAAAATAAAAACAATAGAGTTTACAATGCTAAAAGCTTTAAACAATGTCACTGCGAGACCCATTGCATTGTAAATGCTTGTTCATCTATGCTCACAAGATCTGGAACAACATCCCTTTTTCCATCTGGACCGCCTCACCCAGTGGTGGCTCCACCGCTAAGGCAGAGGAGCATTGCCCCTCTGCTTTTAGCAGTGCAAAGAGGGACAACTAAAATGATAATAACTTGACGTTATTATCATTTTATTTGTTCCTGCTGCTTGGCAGCTTTTTGGGCGGGCTGGGCTGCTCTGATCTCAGATCAGGGGGAAGGAGTGGTGGGCACTCTGTAAGGTGCGCAATGACTGTATGCGCAAACACTTTGCATGTTCTCACCGAAGGCTGCAGTACAGCCTGGGTGGAGAACATGCCCAGACCCCCAGACCCTGGCTGAGCACCGAACCGGGGTACTCAGACCAATCACAACGCTGCATTGCAGCATTGCGATTGGCTATGGGGTGCTTGCACAAAAGCCAGGAAGAGGACGAAGGAGAGGCGGTGGGCTAAACGGGTTGGCAGGTAGGTCAGGTAATTTAATTTTTAAACCCCCTCTCCTCTTGCCCCCCTCCCCGCCCCACTGCTGCTTCTCGGGAGCAGCCGTCACTGGCCCCACCCATTCTCAAGTTCAGGAAAGAGTTGAAGATGCACCTCTCAAAGGACCTCTACATCATGAGGCAGTAACAAGCTACAAACCAGCTACCTCTTAAGCCACTTGTTGACTGTAACTTTGCCTTTGACTGTATACAGCGCTCTAACGCTTTTGGCCATGTACGCGCTGCACAAATACCATATAAATACAAAGTACAACGAGTCAAAATTGTAGAGGGCTTGGTGTTAGACAGGTATCTCAGAAATAAAGTGTTGTATGAATTAGAATTTAACATAGTTTTGACATTCGACATAGTATGATGCAGGTTAGGGAAGGTGTAAGATTAGGGTGAACTAACAGAACCATAATATGGACGTGAATAGGGACGTGAAGAGGGAAGAGAGGAAAAAGGTATGAAGACATTAGATGATGCAAGGGGTGTGGTGGTACGAGGACAGACATTGTTTAGAAGGAAGAGAAGGAATGGGTGACAGGAAGTGCAGTCCATTACATGTAGCAAAGGTGGCTGCTTAGCACTGTTGAGTATTGCATCCTTTTCATGCTCCCATAAGAGTTGCACTTTTTTATAATATCCATACATTACCGCCACTAAGATGCTGCACATGACATCCATGAAGGCGGAAGTCCTGGCTGTGCTGCGACAAAGGTAGCTGAAATGCAAGGGCGATTGCCTTCATGCATTAGAACCGCTATTGGAGCTGGAAACACTTCAAGGCAGGGCTGCCGGGAGCAGCCTGATTAAATCCATTGCTCACACTCCCTCAAGGGGGAAGGAAAGCCTAGCCGCACTGGCCGGCTCTGAGGCCTCGCCGTCACCGCATCTTTCTTCCTCAATGGTAGCTTATCTGCTGCGGCAGGGGGCAGACCCTCTGGAGCGCGAGATAAGTGAGAGGTATTTACAGTAATAGAGAAATACATTCCCGGGCAGCTTGGACTTCCTTTGCATTTGCTGAAAAGGATAATGAGATATAAATGGTACAATTATTTGGTTCCCCGAATGTCGAGATGGGAGAAGAGATGCAGCGTAATGTGCGGTGGTCGCTCTGCAGCACCGATGCTGTCTAAAAATATAGGCTATTACTTAAAGGTGCAGGTATTTCGCATTGTGCGAATAGTTTGATGCATCTTATGTTTGTTTTCCATCGTTTTATTGAGCTATAATATAATATCATTTCTTTGTATAGGTGCTACATATTAGGTGAATTCTCAGCTGCAATATTGCAATAACCAAATAGGTAAAAAATAGAAAATAACTAGAACATGTGCCTCTGAGTTGTATGATGATCTTCGTTATAGGAAATTACTTTTGTATTAACCCAGAGTTTCTGAAGGGACCTCGTGTTCCATCATCAACAGAAACTTCCTGCGGGGCTCCATTACTATCGCCTACTTGCTGGATATGGATCAGAGGCGGTGACTCACGGTACCGAGTATGGCTTCCCAAAACACTCCGGGGCTAATTTATGATCCCTTGCGTCACTTTTGCACCACTGGTTCGTCACTTTGTGACGCACCAGCGGCACAAAAAATGCGCCATATTTACAAACAGACGCATCTAGGTAGATGTGTCACTTTGTAAACCCCTGCGCCACATTATACCTGCACAGGTATGATGTATGCAAGGGCGGACGTTCTGATGCAAGAAAGGGTCATAGAAGTGACGCAGTGAAATCTATAAGATTTCACTGCGCCACTTCTAGGACGCAAATGCTTCAATATCTTACGCCTGCCTCATGACAGGGGTAAGACTGATGAAGGAACATTTAACATGGGACTTGCCCATGTGTAATGACCCATTGCTGAAGTTGCATCACTTTTGTGACACACTTCAGCAATGCGTCATTTTTGCGCCGACAGATACATCAGAAATGCTAACGTATCTGTAACTCCTTGCGAAATGATGCGTCATACTTTAAATATGATGCATCATTGGTGTCACAAGGAGGTCTCAGTGAAAAGTGACGCATTGCAGTTTTCTTGCAGCGATGCGTCACTTTTTATAAATGAGGCCCTCAGACCTGCCCAGCATCTTCCCCTAAAACACTTGTGCCTGGGCTTGCATGCACATAACCACCAGAGTAGGACACACTTCATGTGCCCATATGAATGCCACCCTACAAGGGCATACCACTTGTAAAATCTCTTACCACTCATAGTACAATTTCCCATTGAAACCTCATCAGAGTTTCCTGCAACAGACTAGATAGCTCAGCCGTAACATGAGCCACAAAAAAAAACAATATGGGGGAAGATCAGGAACACAGGAACAATGACAGGAATGTTACATTGGTCCAGTCAGCAGCGGTCATTCCTTCTTACACATTGTTGCAACGTAAACAATCCTTGCATGGTGAAAGATTATGTACACCTGCCCTGAGTGCCCAGTTGCAAGTGGAAGGGGTATCCTGCCTTTTTATTTGGCCCTAGCATCATGCCAATCAAGTGTGTGCAAGGCATGTAGATCTCTCCTTGATTTATGTAAGACAGGGGTGTAACAAAACGTGTGGGGGCCCCTGCAAGATATGCTTTTGGGGCCCCTCACGCTCACATCAGTTGGGGCTGAGTGGCCCCCTATAGTATGGTTAAGCCTGGGGCCCCCGCACTGTGGGGGGCCTTTGTTACGCCCCTGATGTGAGATCCAGATTCTGTTCTGTGACCTGGAGGATCCCACCAAGCATGCCCTCCTCCTGGCCATAGATTTTCTGCCCATGCTGTGGTTAGTCACATAAAGTGGTAGGGACAGAGTACCATACCTTTTTGTCTTCATTAAGGTACCGGTGGTCTGCTGCCCTCTTTTGTATAATGTTACGCTGTTATGTGAACCCCAGTCCATTGCCCCAACATTCTGTGTAGATGTTAGGTGCCTGTATTTTAGGGTGACCACCAGCAGCCAGAGAATTACAAGCACTGTTTCTAGTCCTGATCATTTGTGTGATAGCTAAATAATTCTAGACCAATCCTATTGTTTTGTTTCCATTACACTAAATAGATGAATATATCTAAATATATTGATTAGTTCATGAAAAGTTCAGCATGGGTGACCGTGTCAGTAGTGAGCTGGAGTGAGGTGACTAGCCTAATGTATCTGCAATGAGTGTATGGGTGTAGGGCTCTGTGTGGTGAGAGTATGAGTACTAGAGGTAGATTGATAAATTCTGCTCTGCCGGCAGACCTGGTTGCGTCACTCTAAGTTATGCATGTGACATGGAGTTCTGGACAAATTCCACGTGGCAGAGTTTTTCTCATGTGCAGCCTGCCAACGGTAATTTGGAGCACAAGAATTGGCATCTCTTAGTGTGATTTTCGGGCATGAGGAAGGCACCCAATAAGATTTTCACAACACAGGCGGTCGCGACTATTCATTGTGAGAAAGCTGCTGCTCGAGTGAAAAATCTACAGAGCACTCCCATTAAGATGATTGTAGAGGTGATGGGTGCAACTGCTTCTTCTGTTGTAGATGATGAGAGAGTTCCTAGGCAAGGCCTGTACATTTATCTGTTCCAGACTACTACCTCAGGAATGCTGATGATAGCCTGTTGCAAAGATCTCACACTTCCTCGTACCCTTGCTTTAAATACTCCTGCTTGAAGTCAACATCCTTATTGCCTACTATGAGAGCCTCATCATACACAATCGGTGTGTATGAGGACCAGCCAGAAAATGATGTGAAAAAGAACCACCATAACCGGTTCTCGAATCTTAGAAAATGGATCCACATCCATTGACAAGAAAATGTGTATAAAGTGGGATTCACCCCACCCCACTTTATTCCAGGTCCTAGTCTTCATAACCAAGGAAAGAAGTGCTCTGCAGAGTACTCAGAGGACTGCTTTGTGACCATGGCTGATGTCTCTATGACAAACAGTGATCAGGTTCTTAGTGAAGCTGCATCAGTGGCCCCTACAAGACAAGAGCCACCACTGCTGCTACATGGCAGCTGCGCAGGTCTATCCTGCACCCTCCTGGACTGAAAAAACTGTAGAAGGTAACCTTGGCTCTAGTCTAAAGAAACCATGAGTGCAACAAGAGACTGAGTAACAGATCAAGGTTTGTGGAATAAACTTACTAAATTTACAGAGTAATTTCAAGAAGTGAAAGAAAAATGAACTGTTTGCCTCATCTATGTCTTAAAGTAATTTGAGTGAACTCAAGTAGTTGGGGAGGAGTACTGAAGGGTATAAGTGCCTCAAGAGAAACTACAAACAGGATCAAGAAGTATCATTTCTCCAAGTAGGCTACATATATTACATTATGATGTAACTTAAACAATATGCAGGACAATACTTTATTGGGTCTGTTGAGCTCTTGTCCCCCATACTACTCTCTTGAGAAGCTTTTGACTCCTCACTTTCGCCACCCTGAGAATCAAATGCGGAAATGGTGTACTTTGCCCGGTTTGAAGCCCTATAAAAGGACCAACCCAACGATACCAGTGGCAGACAGAGTTAACTATCACTGTTGGGGCCTACTCTGCCCTGTGGACCCCTGAACATAGTCTGACACAAATGGTGATATTTTTGTAATACACATTTCTAACAGAATCTGTGTATGTTTGTATACATACAAAATACAATTGATGATTGATGCTTATTGTGATTATTGTATTTATTGAGGTATGTACTTGTTTCAGTATTTCTAGAACACATACCTCACCACATGGTAGTGAACACTTTACATAAACATAGGAACAATGAAATTCCAAAAGCCTAGTAGTCCCGTCCACAAAGATAAGGCGACTTCAATGAATACAGCATTGCCTCACATTTGGGGCTCGATTACGATGCGGACAGGAAGGACTCCGACCGTCAGTCGGAGCCCTCCTGCCCACATCGTAATCACTGATTTGGATTCAATCGACTGAGCCATTTCAATGGGCTCGGTCAAAAGGGAATCCGAATCAGTCTTCCAAATAGCTTACAATGGGGTCGGAGAGCCCGTCTGCCATTCAGAACGCCCACAGTAATCCCGTAGCTGGCTCTTTCTGGCCGAGGGATTATGAAGGCAGTTTTCCACTGCCTTCTTGTGCGGGCCTTTCCGGAGCAAAAAGGCAAAGACAACCAGCTTTGGGGGCCCCCAGCAGGGCCCTCATGGGTACAAAGCCGTTGAATGGTGGCCTAGGGGCCACCCATGATGCTCCCATGTTGATCCCTGCACCCGGTGGCAGGCACATTGAGGTGCCAGCCACGGGTTGTAGGGATGAACTGCACCCCTGTTCTTTGCTATGAGAGCATTCATTCCGTTCGGAATGCATGCTCTCATAGCAAAGTATAGAATTGTGGCCGAACAGGGTTCAGTCGCATCCTAGTTTCTGGACTGGCACTGATAACTGGATGTCATTCGGTTCCAGTTCCAGAAAGATGGCGGACAGACTCGGGTCCATCTGGCATTGTAATCGGCCCCCGAGTGTAAATAATTTGACCTGAGAAGCAACACAATCTTCAGAGAATATGCATGTAGGTATTGTGAATAATAAAGAAATGACAACAGTACAGTAGCAAATAAAGAACCTCATCGTGCACAGTCACTTTACCTGTCAAACATTTACTAAAAATAAAATTGAATAAAAGAGTATAGGGCATTCCCTTGTTTTTAAAGACAAGAAAAATAACAAAATGATTTAATGGATGATGACATCCCTCTTAAATTTGATACAAAATACTGAAAATTTGCAGCTGCAATTAAATTAAAATGTGATGCATGAAAAGTCATACACAGCACAAAATAATAAAACAAATCCAAATAGTAACATTAAAAATCAATGGAGATATGGAGGTGGAGAATTATTTTTCTTGGTTTTTCCCAAGAAACCAAGGTGAAAAATTAGGCAGCAACTGCGATAGAGAGAAATCGAAGTCCTCGCTGAAAGCATGATGGACCAATATTTAAAGCCCATAATCAGGGGTAGTGCACATAGGAGACCTGTAAACCAAAGACTTGGAACTTTTGTCCATTCAGGCCTGGTCATGCAGATGTGCTACAGCCATGTGACTGGCTAGGATGTTAAGTTGTAGGACTGACAGTATGGCCCATGTGTGCTAGCTATTACCCGCCAGACCACCTGTTTGGCATGGTGCCTTATTGCAACTTTAGAAAAACCCTGCATTATGTTTTCAAGGAAAGATGAATGCCTGTGCAGCCATTATCACTTGAGCAGCATATGTGATACAAAATAGCTTTCCATGGGTGAGTAGTAGGCCTACAGACCCAATATGGAATTTCTAACTTGTAATTAATACCTGTCATCTGGAACTCTATTGTTTGGTGGTATATCCTATATGCTTCACAGTACTGTACAAAATATCTTGAAGTTATTTCATTGGGTTAAGGTCGAGTGTGCTACTTATTCATGTCTTCTTAATTCCATGCACCCCCTTCCTTTCCTGTCTCTCACAATTTGTTTGTCCCCAATTTAAGGGACAAACATGGGGCAGTCTTTAACCAGTGAGTCTGTCTGGTGATTACCGTACATTCACTGACAACTGTTTGAGCGCTTTTGTTCCTGCTGCAAATAATATTTTTGGTTTTGACCTCACTTCTTGGTGTCGACATTTGGTAACCTCCCTTCTTTGTTGCTGGGCTGCTCCTACCATTTTCTCCTACATGCTATATTTTTGCTTACAAATATCGTTAGGCGCCAGTGACCTCATCCTATACATCAAACGTAAAAAGATATTAATGTATGGAACATCTATGTCTGCTCAGAGGGCCCGATTCACAGAAGTAATCGAAGACAAAATCCTAAACTTACTACCTTTGATATTCACAGAAGGCATTTAGTAGTAGTAAAGTTAGGATTTTGTCTTAAATCTGTCTTAAGTCTGTCTTAAGTCTGTCCTAAGTTTGCCTCAAGTTTGTCTTAAGTTTGTCTTAAGTCTGTCTTAAGTCTGTCTTAAGTCAAACTTAAGACAAAATCCTAACTTTCTATCGGCCCCTATGTGTGTCGTTAGAAGCGATGCAAAAACCAAGGACAAGTAATTGCACGGGTGGAGTGATCTTTGTGAGTAATATGCCCACATCGGTGTGCACTGTGTGGTGAAGAGAGTGGCTGTACTATTTCATAAAACAGCACCTGTTCCTTTCTCTATAATTTGGTCGGACAAAAAAGGCCACTATGTGTTCCCAAACTATTGATGCACGGCACAAAGATTGTAGTGGGTTTCGTCTATGCACCCAATGGTAACCAATTGTCTATTTCTGGACACTGAGGCACCCATGTTAAAAGGAATATACATTTGTGTCATGTGCCTACTATAACTGTACATGCATACACTACTTACCTAAGTCAGTGAATACAATACAGCATGTCTTAACCTGTAGAAATGTGGGAGGCGGCGCTTCCCTGGAGGAGGACTGCCTGCCAAATGCAGAGATCCCGGGCAGAAAGGCAGGGATCTCTGTGTATGCAATGGAACTGTCAGTGTGGCAGTTACATCTGAAGTGCTTAACCTTACAGGTGCCATGTTTGATGGGCCAGCTCAGCAATGCATTTAGTCTGTAAGAACAAACTCCCAAGCAGCAGTTTGTTCTTGCAGAATTTTTTTTTTAATTCCCTCACATTCAGGGAGGGATCTTTTTCTCTGTGTGTGGGGGAGCAATTTTGCGATTTCTCCATTTAGAACCACCTTCTCTTGCATGGTTGACAAATTGATTGCTGGGCGCGTGCTGGGAGTAGGGAGGGATGACTGTCACTGCGATCTGATGTCCCTGTGGTGGTTTGGCAGTCAGATCAGAGGTTTATGCTAGCCGAGCCAGCTGAGGCTTCACCGGTGTAAACTTGGTGCTTCCTGTACCATAAATACGGGGAGTGTGGTGAAGTGGCTGGGTAAGAGTACTAAATTATACAGTGCTACTACTCTGAAAAACTCTAAATGACCCCAGTGGGGTCTGACAACCTGCTCTGCTCACAAAGGAACATCTCTGCTGATTTCCTCTGTTGGTCGTGTCTGCATCTCTCACTCTCTCTGAGGCAGGATACAAATGTTAAATTGTCCACATTACCTAGGTTTAATTATGCACTCTCGCAGGGGCATATTTACAAGGGCTTTATCTCCGCTTTTTTGGCTTAAAAAGCAGAGATAAAAATATCGCCCTATTTACAAGAGGGTGCTAACATGCATAAACGCATGTTAGCACCCTTTTTCCCAAGGCCTCCCTTTGGATCTCTAATGAGATGCAAAGTGGGCATCACTGGGTGTTCCCCGGATGGACTACCTTGCAAATATCGCTGCTGTTCACAACGCAATATTTACAAGGCAGCCCACAGGATTTTAGCACACGTTAGATTTTGGCAAAAACGGCAGTTTTCGCCAAAAACGAACGTCTGCTAAAATCCAGACTTACCTATGCTTTACATAGGGGTGGATTATGCTAATACGACCACAGGGTCGTATTAGCAAGGTTATCGCCGTTTTGCAGGGAACATCGCTGGAAAACAAGCGATGTTCCCTGCAAAACGGAGATAACCTCGCTATCTCTGGAATTTTTATCGCCCTGGAGAAACGCGTTGTTAATAACGCGCTACCAGGGCGATACATTCCAGAGATAGCCTGCGATAAAAAAGTTATCGCTAAGCACGGCCAGCGATAATTATCGCTTGCCGTTGATAATATGCCCCCATGATCCTTCTAATTTGGGATCATTTTAAATGTGTTGCACATGACGAATTTCGTGATGTATTGCTTGTCACATGGCCATGTAATTAATTTAAGTAAGTGAAAACATTTGCAGATAAATAGTACGTTGCATGTGATTACCACTAAAGTATGTGCGCTATTACTCAACATGACTTACTCAATTAGTTATTTGCTCAACTCTTGATTAAATTGACAGGTGCGTTATTTAATGAAGGTAACTTAATTGAGTAACTTGATGTTGTAAAGATCCCTTGATGCTAACTAATAGTCAAATGATAAAATAGTTTTGCACTTTTTAGATACCTATTATTTCTTAGCGACTTACTTGGTAGCTTTATTTTTTTTCCGATTGTATTATAATAGTTGTATTTTGACAGTGTTGGATATGTTATTATGCAACATGGTAATTTGTGTTGATGATTTTGTTGAGTATTTCTGTTAATTGTAGCCCAAAAAAACGTTGAAAAGCGTGTGCCCCCTCCCCGAGCCCAAATTGGGCTCCGGGGACGCCATCCCCGGGGCCAAAGACCATGTAGAGGGGAGGGTGATGTGCGGCCCCCTCAGCAAGCCATGCAAGGCCGGTGCACCACATCCCCTGGGGCCTGCACTTGAACCTTGTCCTGGGTAGCCCACCCCTTAGTACTTCTTCCAGCCCGCAGAATTATGCGCAGGGAAGGAATTGTACTCCCACCCGGCAGGAGCTTTGGAAATGCTCCTGCGGGGTGGGAGCACACTTATGTTTCCCTGCTCGTGCTCTTGCCGGCAGGAAAACTGTGATTGCTCTCATCTGGTGGGAGCAAGCAGAAGCAGCTGCTCCTTCTGGGCTGGAGCAATGCCAGCTCCCGTGTGGGAGCCGACTGGGGACATACAAGATCTGGAGTTCCCCCAATGGCCCCCAACCTTATATTTCGTCCTAGAGATGGGTTATAAGGTGCACATTTGGACTCGAGGAGGGGTGCCATGCTCCCCCTCCCCCTCCCCTATAATTAAAGTATGGACCCTGGTAATAGCTTGGTGGGGTGATGCGCCCCATCCTCTAATAATAATGTATTTGGCCCTGCGTAATGTGGTCCTGAGGATTTATAAAGCCTCTGGAAGGAGGGCCATAATCCCCCCTAACACTATAATTAAAGTATGGACCTGGGTGCCCATTTGGGCTCGGGGAGGGGAGCCACATGCCCCTCTGCCCATATAATATATTTTTGGGCCCCAGGGGATGGGCTACCCGGTTTCCATAGTGGCTTGAAGAGGAAGGTCACGCCCCTCTCCTTTTTTTAAAAAGAAGGCCCTGAAGATAGGGTGTTCAGAGATATTAGCGGCTCGGGGGGAGGACCACATGCACCCTCTCCCGTTTTTAAAAACAAAAGACTGTAGGGGATGGGTACCTTAGTGGCTTGGAGAGGGTGAGTCCCGGCAGAGGGTTGGGTGCCCACTGAGGGTTGGTTGCAGGCCTTGGCTGCTGCCAGGCTGGGGTCAACTCCATGCTGCACGTTGCGTGACAGGGGTTAGCTTTAAATTTGGTAATAAAAAAAACTAGAAATTAAGTAAAAAAAACAAAGATTCAAGTAGTGTTATAGTTAGGTGAAAATTTCAGTACCAACGTAACATTTTAAACTCAAACACTGAAGCGCAGCTCATGCTATCAGCGCGATGTCCATATTTTCCACTCATTGGCAGAACTCCGCAGAATCTCTCAGAATGTTTATGTAACTCCATTGAAATTTGTGGAGTGAAACTCTTTGAGTTCCACCCACCCCTCCTAATTTCCCTGCATATTATATCACTCATGATATGTTCTCTGACATTGTTGATTACATCACAACAACATGTGAAATTACATAATTGATGACAAGACTGTTGATGGTAGGGTCACAAGTAATAATGGGGTACCAAAGCATCATTTTGGGAAGCGATGCAAAAAAACGTTGGACTGAATTACACCAAATTTAGCAGAAAGTTGGAACTTTACTCAGAAAGCAGCTTTTCAATATTTGATATATATCCGTTAAGCCATTTTCAGGAAATTATAGTTTAAACTATAGTGATATGTGAAAGGTTGGTCCCATGAGGCTCTTGTGGAATTCCTGTGGTATTCAAAAATAGAGTGACATGATTGGATAAGCAGGCTTTTTCTCCCTATTGGGCTTTTTGGTCCAACGGGACTCAGCAATCTAGTTGGCTGGTCACCATGGTGATGTAAAATATGGCTGGCATTACAGTACTCATTCCTTGTGTCCCGAAGGTAAAATTAAAGTAACATAGAAGGGAGCAGGGTAGTAGTACTGTCAACCCCTAGTACATTGGGGGGCACCCAGAGGGACAGCATCAGGGAAAATACATAGAACAAAAATATTTTTGTGCCTTGGTTCCCGAGGTACTCCCTCTGGACCCAGCATTGGGCCCCTTTCTGAAGTACCACAGGACTACTGCAGAAGTTTAAGTACCACAAGACTGCATAAGCTTCAATTAGTGAAGGTTGCATGGTCTGGCAGTACCAAGGGTGATGCTTGCGCCGCAGTACTGCTAAAAAAAAAAATGTGGGGCGAGGATCTGTGGAGTATTGGCTGGTTACCCAAGGGGGTTGTGTGCAGTGCCTGGCTATATGCTATACCCTGCAGACAACCCCATGCCACATAGGGCCGAAGGCCATGCAGCAGTTTTTGCTTCCCATGGGGAGTAGGGTGCTGTTCCCGGCTGCAGTTCAGGCCCTGCGGCCAGCCCCACTGTGTGTGCCTAAAGCAGTGCCAACTGAAGGTGTTTCACATATATGATAAACAAACCTCAGAAATGTACTGCAAAAAAGAAAAGTGAAAGTAAAGGTTGTGATAATATAAAAGCTAATGTTTGAAATCAAAAATCACTGAAATCCTCAAGTTATAGTTTACTTAGGCAAATTTTACTTGCACCCCTGCCTGGTATTGTTTATGACCTCATACATTACATCACTAATAAATTCATAGATGATATCACTTATGATGTCACTGATGACATCATCCGATGAATATGACTGTTTGCTATGCGTTTGCCATACTGGAAGGTATTTGGCGATGTAAATATAGACCCACATTTCAATAATAGCTATAATACTAATGGGCGTATCCTTTCGCAACACAATAAGTACACCTGTGAAATCACCCATAGTAAGTAGATAAAATGCTCTTTTGTAAATGGTATTGAGATGCATAAGAAGTGTAATACCTCTGTAGGCATTAATGAGATCAGCAACTTATTAAACCTTGAATATCATTAAAAAGCAGTTTTTGGTTATTCATTTACTTTAATGAAATGTGCCTGTAAAATTGCTCATCTGACATAGAAGTTTAAGAGAGCAGTTTCATTTCAATTTAGCCAATTTTGAGGCATGCACTACCAGGCCCTTCAGTAGTATGGAAAACTGCTCTACACATGTTCCTGAAATGACCAGAATAGGGTGCACCATTTTAACAATGCTTTCAATCATACTGTGACTTGAATGGAGAGTGACTCACCAATAGATAATACATTAGAAAAACAATGTATAATGTCACAGAATTTTTATTGAGCTTTTAGGAATATTTATCTGAACTTATTAAATCTCCAGTGTATGTTTATATTGTCTATAGCACTACATTACAACTCTTTAATGACAGCATATAAGCTGAAATCCACAAGTGAATAATGTATTGGAAGAAGCTTAGGTTTTCCTGGCATATTTTTGATAACAGGCCATTAAATTAAGGTACAAACTCTAGTTGCACTCAGTCTCTACCTTTCTTTAAAGTACTGCTTGCCCCACATTGTCTGATCACTCCCTGGTGAAGCTACGAAATTCCTTTCGCCCAAGATAGGACCAGTAAGTGGTGGTTCCCTGCTATTTTCCTACAACTCAGTGTCTGTCGCTCTGAACTCCAAGACCCCATTATCGAGTAAATCATATCAAATCAAATGCTTAATTTGGTTTTAAAAAAACAAACCGCAAAAGCAGGTGCAATAAAAAAAAATCTAATAAAATGAACAAAAAATACAAATAACAACTTGCATAAAACATCAGCCTGCCTAGAAGCATCTGAATGTGCAAGAACAGTTATACAGTACACCATGACAGATAACAGGCACCATAGAACTCATCGGAGCCTTAATCACTACTTTTCCTCAGCATTACAGCAACTTTCAAGAAACTAAGGGCCAGGTGTACGACCCGTTTTTGCATGCCCCGTTTTTGCATGCCCATTTCCCTTTGCAAATGCATGCGAAAATATTTTTTAAGGCCCCAGGGATCACTGCCTGCCCTAAAAAAATGAAACCAATATGTTTGATTTTTTTTTTTCTCAAATGCATCCCATTTTCCTTTAAGGAAAACGGGCTGCATTTAAAAAAAACCTGCTTTATTTCAAAGCGGTCCCAGACATGGTAGTCTGCTGAGCCCAGCTACACCATCCCTGGGAGGGCCTGTCATCCCAATGGGCTCGCAAATTGCGAGAGGCTCATTAATATGAATGAGCCTCTCAATTTATGACCCCATTGGGAATCACAAACAGTGTTAAACACACTGTTGTACATTTTATTTTGCGCTCTCACAATTTGCGACCCGCAATTAGGCGCAAAATAGAATGGTCGTACATCTGGCCCTAAGTACACTACAAATAATATCACCCCAGAGCACATGTAAATACATAAAAGTCAGCCTTACTGTGTGCCCTTTTCAAAATTGGGACAAGGTATGTCTTCCAGGGCATTGCATAGAAATTACAGAACATAGTAAAATGCAGGGTTTCCTGCGGAGACCTAATGCCACAGCCGCAGGATGTTTTTATGCCACCTGTTCCCACCCCAGGCATAAGTTAGCAAAAAGGGCAGTAAGCCGAATCGAAACCTGCTTAGCAGAAATCAATCGTGCCTGTTCTTAACAAAGAGGAGATAATGTTCTGTAGTTAACACTGGATTTGCTAGTGCAATCCTTTCTCTATCCATAAGCCATTGTCTGAAAAAGTGTTTGAGTATTTCACACTCAATGTGGGCACTGTTGCAATTCAAGCCACCCAATGGCAGGAATTTAAGGTCTATGTACGTGGTGTGTGTATCACCAAACATTCAAGGGTGCTTAAGAGCACTTCTCACTGAATTGGCTCGAGTAGAGAAGGAGCTAATGAAAATTCACCATGACTCCCTTAGACGAGGACCCCACAGACACCTCCACTAATGTTCGACCCTTATGACAGTGATGCAGATTGGGGTATACAAAATCTCCCTACTTCCACGGATAGAGTAATTTCACAGTTACACGCACATACACTCACCATACACTAGGGCCCATTTCACTAACATACACTCAAATACTCTACCAGCATTGGACCTGTGGAAAGAAACCTTCTAAACTCCTAAACCCCACATCTACACCGAGGTCGATAAGACCTAGCTATTGCAATTGTCATAATCTAAACAATCTATACATTAATAATCAAATAGAGTACTCAATAATTGACAAGAAATAATTACCAACACCGTATTTAAAATTATGATTCTTTATCTAAAATTAGTCAAAGAAATTAATCAGAATAAATCATTTTCTCATAATTACCTATTCTAGCTAAATGTCAGAATGGGTCATCAGGACAAGTCTCTCAGTAGAAATCTCCCAAGTCACCGTCCTCACAGCATCGATCCTCACCAACGCAGGTTTGGGAAGAAAATGGCAAAGTGGCAAAAACCCTCTCTAGGCTAACAATTTTTATAATATTTTAAACAAAAGAAAGCTACAAAAAGTATTCATCGCATCCGCTGAACCTCTGAGCAAAGCGAGAAGGAAAGGATGTCGCATCGCTACATTTGGAAAATCTCCGCTCAGGAAATTCACAAAAATAAAAAGACCGAACAGGAACCAAAAATAAAAAATGTATCTCTTCACAGTCCACATTTCCTTAGCGATGACACAATGCTCAGAGTTCTTTCTTAACAGTTCCTTTGTCCTCCAAGGCTGTCCAATACAGCTGGAAACCTGCCCAGAACTGCTGCTGTCCTCACGGAAAGTTTTAACCAGGCAAGGACTGTGATCAAATGTGTTCAGCAAGGCCTTCTCATCACAAATTCTCACTCGAGGCCAGGCTGCAAACGGCGGACATTTTTGGTTAGGCCAAAATGGACCATCTTAATTAAAAGAGACAAAAATAACGTTACCACAGCATAGTGATTGAACAGTGTTAACCCCACTAATACCCTTATGTGTATGTAATTATCTAGCTTTAGCAACACAGAAAAGCATTAATTCAAAAGCGTTTCGTGCTTAAAATAAACAGCACTCAGCAACGTTTATTTAATAAAACATGCACATTTATTAATAGCAATACAAAAGCGTTCCCACGTGTCGTTTTTCTTCTCATTAGTATGTTGGTAAGTTTAAACACACACTTACACAAAACAAATGATTATTAATTAATGATTATTAATTGTAATCATGACAAATAGACAAACCAGAGCTTCAAAACCCTATAGATTTCATTTAGAAAATCCTGCTCCAGCAATCCCCCCTTTGGTGATTTTATCACCAAATAACCCAAAAAAAAATATTTAGTGAAAATTTAGTCCCATTTTAGGAGAAATTTGAAATGTCTTTTTCCTCCTTACACAACACTACACACCAGACACTCTTTCATCATCCCTCTTTGTTTCTAAGTAGACACTCTCCCTTAATTCTTCTAATTCAATTTCTTGTGGTTCTCTTTTCAACCTTTTATTTCTCTTTTCATTATTTCTTTTAATTAATTTCTTTTTCCCTCCCCTGTTTTTACAACACAAACACACCAATCTCAATATCAATAAAGCAACAATTATACAAGTTAAAGGAAACAATATCTTACCTATAATAGTACTACCTATTTTTGCAATAAAACTCTTAACAGCTATCACCTTATTAGCTAATTTAGTCCAGATACTTTCAGCTTCAAGTGGTACTAATTCTTCATGCAAATCAGTAATATTTTTGATATAGACCTTCAGGTCTTTGCTTTCGTCTGGAATGTAAGTGCAACAATGTTGAACTTTCAGCATTCCACAAACTCCACCCTCCTTAGCCAATAGAATATCAAGAGAAAGTCTATTTTGCATAGACATAGCACGCACGGCAATTAGTTCCGTATTCACCAAAAGAAACCCTCCAGCGGTATTTGTCGATAAGCGATCCACCACTGTTGACAGTTTCCGAATCCCATTAGCATTTAAAGAAATTCCCACTGCTGGAATTAAAGCTCCAAAAATGTCACCCACAATTTCAAACCAAGTTTCCCTCTTGAAGCGCATTAGTAAATTAATATGTTCTACATCTTTTATTCTATCTATATGAAAAATCTTTGGAAAAACCAGGCCCACATAACACGTGCCATACCAATGGTCAGGCAACTTGTAATAAGCCTTGTTCCCACAAACATAATACACTCCTGGAAAAATTGTATCTTCTCCACCTCTGAAACCCCATCCTGTTGCAATGAAGTATGTATCATGACATTCACTAGTCCCAACAAAATATGTATCATATTGGGATTTCCCTCTTGTAATGCACAGCTTACCCTTCTGTGGTGCATCTAAAGCTAAAGTTGGACTAGCTCCATTTCTCAATTCTTTTCCCATCTCAATGTCCCAAATTGTCTCACTCACTTTATATTTCCCTGCCTTTTCATGCATGCTCAATCTCCTTTCCTCCACCATGTTCAGGAAAGCTTTCTCCTCTTCTTCCAAACTACAAGTTAAATTATTCTTAAAAATGTAATCTAATGTTAATTCTTCTTTCTCAATAAAAATCTCACCAAAAATGTTAGCTTCTTTAGCTGGATTCAGCTCTTTGTTCATTGGCAAGTGCCCAAAAATACTATCTTTGTTAGACATCTTATAATCTATTTTCCCTAACAAATAAAAAACACTACTTAATACACTACAAGAAATTCCATACGTAGCTGGTAGATGGTGATAAGTAACACCCTCTGAAACGGATGCAGGTAATTGCATACAAACGTAGCAATCCCTCACTTCCATTGTTTTCACATATTCGTATAACAACTTTGAAAAAACATTATTAGAAAAATCATTAATTGACCTATCTTTATGCATGTAAGTATTACTAATTCTAGTTGGAACTACTTTTTGCGAATTCTTTTCTACATTTGTCTCATTCTCAGTATGTATTTCAAATGTACCTATTGAAACTCTAAATGTAACTAATAAAGCTAAAATACCCCATAGTAGCATTAATAATCCAGTACAGCAGCAGCACATTCTACACCATCTTCTTAAGAAGGCACATCTACTTTGATCATTCTCTATGTTAGCCATTTTACTACTTTGACCTTGTCTTTTGACTTAGCCTCTACTACTCCACTACTGTATTTCTCAAACTTTGGATTACTTCAGACAGCTGAATTTCAGACTTTCTCCTTTTCACTTTCTCCAAGTGATTTCTTCAGTTCACTCAATTTGGATATTCATCACTTTTCACTCCTTCTTCTTCAGCAACATCAAATTGTATCAGATCATCAACAACATCCTGTGCATCTGACTCTTCTCCAATGTCAGTCAGAATAACTTTTAAGATTCCAACAGATTCTTCCTTTTCCTCAACCACTTTTCTCAAGATCCCCTCCGGATTATCTCGAGTCACTGTTTCTTCTTCTCCTTCTTCAGACAGTGCCACATAAGACCATTCCGGTGATCTGTACTTTTGGTTGGGTCTCCTAATTCTCTTTATTTCCTCAGGTTCTCTTGACTCCTTTTGCTCCTTCCTTTTTACTTCGTTTTGACTCGATACTTCATTCACTTGTTCAGCTTTCGATGTATTTCCTCTTATCAGTCTGTATCTCAGCCTCTTTACTCTGTTGTTAGGCCAAAAATCTCCTCTTATGACCTTTTTCGGTCTTATTTCTGTATTATTTCTTTCTCCAATCCAAGTTCTCTTTCTCAGAACTCGACCCTCTGATTTTCCACTTTCACTTTCATCCGATTCTGTTTCAAATGCCTCTTGTTCTTCAGCAGTTTTCTTTCGCTCTTGTTCTTCAGCAGTTTTCTTTCGCTCCACAGTCTTTTTCACCACTATTTGAGACTTCCCTACTTCTTTCCCTCCTCGGGTCTCCGACACGCAATCTTCTTGCTGTCTACTTGTCCCTTCACCTAGCTTATTAGAAGTGTTCCTTACACCTCCTCGGGGGTCTTCCGCAATCTGTCCCTCTCTATCTTCTTCTGACCCTACTTCTTCAGATATAATCTCAAGTGGTTCTTCAATCTCCTCCTCTTCTGATTCAGGAGTAATTTCTGTGGAACTGCTCTTTTCTTTTCTTTTTCCTCCACTGCTTTTTGGAACTTCAGGCTCTCTTTCAGAATCTTATCTCCTTTCTGAAATTCTCAATGGTTCTCTTGAACTTGAAGCCTTTTCTGCTTCTTTTCCTGAACTTTGATTCTTTCTCACTGGTTCTGGGTCTTCATCATCACTGGAATATGACTCTTCAAAAAACTCTCTACCAGTCCCTTCCTTTGGGTTTGGAACTCTCAGAGTATGACTCGCATGCACCCAGTTTTTCACACCAGCACACTTCACTGCAGTCGTCGTAGTTAAAATGACTTGTCTTGGTCTTCCCCACCTTGGAACCAAGCAATTTCTTCTTCTGTGAACTTTAATCCTCACCCAGTCTCCTGGACTCAGATCATGAGCTTGCTTCTTCTCAAGTGTAGTAGCTTCTTCTCCAATCTGGTGAAACACAGAATGAACTGCGTCAGCCAGGCCTTTACAGTAATCCAAAATCATGTCATCAGTTATTGTTATCAACTTATTGACAGGTACATATGCATGTCGCATTGCACGTCCCATTATGATTTCGTGCGGACTTAAACCAGTAGTTCTATCTGGAGTAGATCTAATAGTCATTAGCACTAGAGGCAAGACATCTGGCCATTTCATGCCAGTGGCTAAGCACATCTTACCAATCCTGTTCTTGATTGTGCCATTTATCTGCTCAACCACACCAGAAGCCTCTGGTCTGTATGCACAATGTAGCTTCTGCTGTATGCTTAATGCTTCACAAATCAAACTCATGAGTTCATTATAGAAGTGTCCACCTCTATCAGACTCAATCGTTACCGGAAATCCGTACCTAGGAATCAACTCTCTTAACAGTAACTTTGCCACTGTTACTCCATCATTTCTCCTAGTCGGATAGGCCTCAACCCATCTTGAAAACAAACAGACTACCACTAGTACATATCTCAGTCTGTTCACTTGGGGCATTTCAATGAAATCAATCTGCATTCTTGTAAAAGGACCTCCTTCTCTGCCTATTGTTCCCAGACTCACCACTGTCTTCTTCCCAGTGTTAAATTGCTGGCAAATCAAACATCTTTGACAGATACTTTCTGCAATTGTCCTGAACTTTGCATTGTACCAGGTCTGCTTAAAAGACCTAATCATTGAATCCCTTCCCAAATGTCCCTGGCCATGATACATCCTTGCCATTGCTGACAGCATGGAATTCGGCATTACTGGTCTGCCATCTCTATAGACCCAAACATGGTCTGTCTCTCTCGGGGCACAACCTGCCTTAATCCAATCTTTCTTTTCTTCCTCCTCTGCCTCATCCTGCAACTGTTTCACTTCTTCCCATGTCTCTAAGACATTAGTAAACATCACAGAACAAAAAGACATTTCACCCTCTCGTTCCCGATTAATAGATTGGTTATTTTTGGCACAATATTGTGCAATGTCGTTAGCATATCTATTGCCAACTGTCACAAAATCATCTCCTTGTCCATGAGCAGCACATTTCACAACTGCTAATTCTTTAGGCAGCTGTATCGCCTCAAGCAATTTCCCAATCACTTCAGCATTCTTTATTGGAGTCCCACTCGACGTTAAGAAACCTCTTTGTAGCCAAAGTTGGCCAAAGTCATGCACAACTCCAAATCCATACTGACTATCAGTCATCACAGTCGTTCTCAAATCTTTCCCAATTTCACAAGCTTTTGTCAATGCAATTAATTCAGCTACTTGCGCAGATTTCACTCCTTTCAATGATGATGCTTCCATTACTTCTGAAACCTTACACACTGCATATGCTGCACATAGCACACCCTCATCATTCCTCAAGCATGATCCATCCACAAACAACACATGATCACTCTCATGCAAGGGAAGATCCCTTATGTCTGGTCTCGGTTTTGTACAGTAATCAAGCACATCCAAACAATTGTGATCATCTTCTGTTTTCACACCTACATTTTCAATATCCGGCAACAATGTCGCTGGATTCACATTCACACATCTCTCAAGAGTCACATTTGATGCTCCCAGAATGACTTTTTCATATTTAGTCAACCGACTATGTGACATGTACTGAGTTCTGCTTCTCGTCAAAAGAATTGCCACATTATGAGGTACGAATACCCTTACAGGATATCCCATTATGATTCCCTCACTCTGTTCTAGGCTTCTGCATGTTGCAGCCACAGATTTCAGACAACCTGGTAAACCCACAGCTACAGGGTCAAGTGTCGATGAGAAGTACGCAATAGGCCTTCTCAGTAATCCATGCTTCTGAATTAACACTGAAAGTGCACATCCATTTCTCTCACTGCAGTACAATTCAAATTCTTTTTCATAATCTGGCATACCCAAAGCAGGGGCTTCACACATTCTGCTTTTCAGCTCTTCGAATGCTGCCATTTGTTCTCCATCTAGTTCCAATGGGTCTGTCATCTCACTTTTAGTCAGCTTAATCAGTGGCTTTGCTATCAGCGAAAAATTAATTATCCACTGACGACAATAACCCACCATTCCCAGGAACATTCTCACTTCCCTCTGGGTCTTTGGGGCTTTCATTTCCCTGATAATTTTGATCCTGTCATCAGTCACTTTTCTCAGACCTTTCTCAATATTGTGTCCAAGATAATGCACCTCTTTCTTGCAGAATTGCAATTTAGCTGGAGATACTTTTAACCCTCCATCTGCCAGATGATTCAGTAAAGCTATAGTATCTACTTCACAAGCTTCACGTGTCTTTGATGCCACAAGTAGGTCATCAATATACTGCACTAATACTGAGTTTTCAGGCATGATCAAACTCTCCAATGACTTTTTCAATAACTGATTGAATATTGAAGGACTCTCCGTATACCCCTGTGGGATACGACACCATGCTAAGATACGCTGGCCAAATCTAAATGCAAAAATCGGCTGGCTGTCATGATGCAATGGAATTGAAAAGAAAGCATGACACAAATCAATCACTGTATACCACTCAGCATCATGTGGAATCTGATACAAAATCACTGATGGATTTGGCACAATAGGACAACATGCCACCACAATTTGATTAACTTTTCTCAAATCCTGTACGATCCTGAATTTCCCATTAGGCTTCTTTAGCCCCATTATCGGTGAATTACACGGACTACTCAGTAGTTCTCTCAGAACTCCCTGCTGAATCATTTTCTCAATTATAGGAGTTATTCCCTCAATTATTTCTGGTGTCATTTTGTACTGAGGAATGTTAGGATAAGTAATTCCCTCTTTCACTGAAATTTTCACAGGATCTACATTATTCATCAATCCCACATCCTCTCCAGTAAAATCCCAAACTGTCCTTTTCACTGTGTCTCTCAGCTCTTGAGGCAAATCCTCTGGATCAAACACAGCATATGCACCAATTAACTCACTTTCTCTATTTTCTAGAGTCATTCGGTACAAAACATCCTCATCTGGTGTTTCAAAAGCTATTCCATCTGGTGTACAAAAAATTGTACAGTTCATTTTACAGAGTAGATCCCTACCTAACAGGTTCACTGGACTTGTGTCACAGACGATAAATCTGTGCATATCTGAGAATTTCCCTATTTGTACTCTTACTGGTTCAGTAAGACGTGTTCTGATTTGTGTATTGGCTACACCAACTACTTGGATTGCTTCATCCGAGAGAGGAAGATTTCTAATATCTGTTGACCTGACAGTTGATCTTGTCGCACCTGTGTCTACTAAAAAAGTAACACCTTCTTCATTTATTTTTCCATCCACAAATGGTCCTGCCTGGTCTATTTCTAGAGTTGCACCAAGTATGCACTCTTCCTCCTCTCTTCGGCACCGTCAATAATCACCCTCAGACTCACTCCCTTCATTCTTTAACAAGTACTGTTGTAACTGGTTAGAACGCCTTGGTTTGTTTACCTGCTCATCATTGTAGAATCCCGAATCCGGATTATACTTTTGTGCTCCTCTATTCTGCGGCAAGGGCGGTTTTGGCTCTTGACTCTGCTGTCTCACAACTTTCTGCTGTTGCTGCTGTTGATTATTCCCCTCGTTCTGCACCTGTTGATTTAAGGAGTTTCCCTCATTATTCACTAATGGTGGATTGGTACATTCTGATCTCCAATGTCCCAGTTGGCCACAGTTGTGACATGGGAACTTTTTCTTAGCTTCCTCAAGATTCCCCTTTCCTTTCCCTGCATACCTAGGTCTATTCCCTGCATTATTTCCTGCATTATTCGCTTGTTCCACCAACTGTGCTTCCTGTCTTTCCGCAACTTTCACTTGTGCCCACATTGCTTTCTCTTTCAGCTTTCTCTGTTTTGCTTCAATCTCATCACTGAAGTATTTTGCATGTCTCAGAATCTCATCTATTTTCTTACTCTGCCAATCCACAGTATGCTCACGAATTCTTTCACTAATCTCAGGTCTCAGGCCATATACAAATCTGTATACAAAATGACTCAAATCCTTGTCACCCAGGTGTTCATCTCCACTGAATTGTTTAAATGCCAGTATCAGCCTCTCGTAAAAAGCATGAACTGATTCTTTTGCTTCCTGATGTGTTCGATCTATTTTAACCCAGTCTGTTTCTTTTGGAGGTACTTTATTTTTCAGGTATACAATCACCTGCTCATACTTTCTCATTACTTCTGGATCTGGTGCTCCTGTTCTCTGATCTCTTGGATATTCCTCAGTAGGCCAACTCACAACTATTTTACACTCAGCCCACAAGTCTGCTGGAACAATTATATCAAACAGACTATTCATGTCAATCCACAGCACTTTTGACAATTTCACAAACCTGTCTACCTGCCTGTACCACTCGACGGGCTTTTCTCTCAATCGAGGGAAATCATTCGTAAATGATAAAATATCCTGTCTGGTACATGGAACATGTACATATCCTCCTCCAGGTATTTCTCTCATAGGATAAGTATCCACTGGTTTTTCCTTTTCTCTCACAGGAAATGCTGAATAAGTCCTATCCCCTGATTCTTCTCTCTTTTTGTACCATCTATCCTTCCACTTTCACTTTATCAATGTCAACTCCATAGTCATTTGCTATTGCTCTTAATCTGTCATGTGTATTTCTCGCTCTCCAGGTGATATTCTTACACATAAACAATAATTCACCATCATGATGATTTTTTAGAATTTCTGTTGGAACTGTCCCTGCAACAAGCTCTTCTAATTCTACACGTAACCTAGCAACATCAATTGCTTGTGAATCTTTATCCCTCTTTTGAAGAACTTTCATCCATTCATTCAGATCCTCAGCTGTTATTTCAGTAGATTTTCTCACTGGAACCACTTTCTTCTGCGGTTCTAAAATTGGCATCCCTGAACAACTAGCTTCACCAGCATCCAGTCCTGAATTAGACTCCTCTAATCCTTCATTACATGTGTCATGTCTTAATTTTCCTGCCCTTTTTCCTGAATCTCCTGAAGGACCAGCCAAACTTGTCAATCTATTCCCAACATATGGAATAACCAAACCATTCTCACTCGTCCTCTGCTTATCAAAAACAGGCATAACCGGACCTATGGTTACGGGTACCGTAACAGCGTCTAAATTCTTTGTCAGTTCCTTGATCCTTTCAGTCAACTCCGATGTAGTTCTGGCTAATTCTCTTGTATTTTCGCCACTGCTTCTATTCTCTCTCTCCCTGAAAGGATTACCACTTCTTAATTCAGGTGTCACATTTTCTGTCTCAATGATACGATGCGTATCTCTTATCGGAGAAACAATTGGTGTACTCTCTTCTGGTTCCGGTCTATATGGAGGTGGTCTTTTGTAAATCATGTCATTTAAAACCTCATCCTCATATTCATTAACTCCATATCTTCTCACTTCTGCCTCAGGAACCCTTTTTGCTCCCTCTTCAACTGTTCTCACAGGATATAATCCCTCTGACATACTAGCATCTCGCCATCTCGTCATTCGATCATGATGAGTTTCACGACCATGTCTCCTCCCGAACATATACCTATAGTTGCCTCCAGACCTCTGTTTCTCTCGCTCATGTACTTCCTCTTCCCATTACACTAAAGCCTCGAATTGTGTCGGCCTTGGTCTTGGGTCAAGACATAACATCTTTTCCCGTAAATTTTTCAACACGGCCAGATTAAATGAACCATGTTCTGGAAATGCTAAAACTCCATCTTCTTTGGTATACCTAACCCAATTCTCCAACCATATACAGGTATGATACCCATATCTCGCAGCCATGAAGGATGCAGGCGTTTTCGATGGAGGTAACAATTCACCTTCTCTCGTTTTAACATCTTTATCCTTGTCGAACCAATTTTTAATCTTTCTGAACAAAGATTTTTTCTTTTTCTCTTCTTGGTAATACATTTTAACGCTTACCAAAACTTTCTAATCCCTTCCGTAATACAACTACACAATATGATTTTTCAACCAATAACAGCGCGACTCAAACTAACGCACCAATCCTGGAACGTTACGTCACTAGAATAGCTCCACCAATCCTTGCGCGGCTCACACCAACGCACCAATCTCAGCGCGAGCACTATTCTGATCTAATATCCAATGAGAGCGCGGTCTGTTTGACGTCAGCAGTCGCCGCAGTTTCTCGCTCCTGTCTCCTGTCAGTCGTCTACCCCTCCTTTACAAAATTTCTCAGTAGACTTTGTGTCAAATTTCTACAAAATCTATTAGTTACAACATATAAACATCTCCATTGTCTGCTTCGCTAACCAAAGAATAGTAAAGAAAATCTATTTCACAAGAAACCTCTCGTTGACACAGTAGCACATCCCTCTACTCTGTCCTTCTAACATACATTCATTAACTGTTTCCTCTAGGACTTGTCCAAAGAGTCTTACAATCAACTAAATATACGAACATTCACGCACATTCATACAAGAAAATATAGTACATACACACAGAATCCTGCTTTTCCCGAGAACAGCGAACAATCTGCTCCACTACAGAATTATAACACACATCAACCAAGCAGCTTACTTCTACCCAGTTTCTCAAACAAGCTCAGAGAATACCTATTACTTCTCCCGCGATAAGCTTTAACGGCGAACCCTACGGATCCCTGGGACTTAAAACCAGAGTTTCATAGATAACCTTCACTACCATACGCACTCCTTATATACCAAAAATATCTCTAATAGTAACATATAACAATGTCACTGATTCCGAATCCAGACAATGTGAATTTTCCTGCATACATACAGGACCAACAATCCCGTCTTTCCCGAGAGCAGCATATACTTCCCTCTGCCCTACTACGGAACTGCTACTAGCTCCCAAGTTCCAGAAGCACTACATATAACTCAACATGACGACTCCAACATATAGTATTAGTACATATACCAACATCAATCAATAATCAATATGCTAATGTACAAGCAATCTAATCAGATCAAGACAATCATCAATAACCATCATCACTCTGCTACCAGGAACTTGATGCAGATTGGGGTATACAAAATCTCCCTACTTCCACGGATAGAGTAATTTCACAGTTACACGCACATACACTCACCATACACTAGGGCCCATTTCACTAACATACACTCAAATACTCTACCAGCATTGAACCTGTGGAAAGAAACCTTCTAAACTCCTAAACCCCACATCTACACCGAGGTCGATAAGACCTAGCTATTGCAATTGTCATAATCTAAACAATCTATACATTAATAATCAAATAGAGTACTCAATAATTGACAAGAAATAATTACCAACACCGTATTTAAAATTATGATTCTTTATCTAAAATTAGTCAAAGAAATTAATCAGAATAAATCATTTTCTCATAATTACCTATTCTAGCTAAATGTCAGAATGGGTCATCAGGACAAGTCTCTCAGTAGAAATCTCCCAAGTCACCGTCCTCACAGCATCGATCCTCACCAACGCAGGTTTGGGAAGAAAATGGCAAAGTGGCAAAAACCCTCTCTAGGCTAACAATTTTTATAATATTTTAAACAAAAGAAAGCTACAAAAAGTATTCATCGCATCCGCTGAACCTCTGAGCAAAGCGAGAAGGAAAGGATGTCGCATCGCTACATTTGGAAAATCTCCGCTCAGGAAATTCACAAAAATAAAAAGACAGAACAGGAACCAAAAATAAAAAATGTATCTCTTCACAGTCCACATTTCCTTAGCGATGACACAATGCTCAGAGTTCTTTCTTTTTTTTTTTTTTTTTATATTTATAAAATTTTTATTGAACAATAATTCGGTTACAAGCACGGGCCTACAACCACCAGGGCCGGCCGCTAGGTACAGAATGAAATATACATTTATCAAGGCTGCAGTCAATTCCCGGGGCGCAGCCCCGTAGTGGCTCCGGATAGTTCTAAAGGAACAGGAGACTTAAGTCCAACAGACACAAAAACTAAAAGAAAAACAAAAGGCGAGGCATAAGGGCAAACAGTGCGGGTCAGGCTTCCTCCGGGGAACTCCAGTTCAGACCATTAAGCAGCCGGCAAAAGGAAGGAGTACCGGGAGGCTGGGGACTGGGGGGGGGGGTCAAGGGAGATGAACGTCCATATGTAGTTATTCCAAAAGGTGCCAGGAACCATCAAGGGTCAGGGGGACATGGCGATATCGGTGTCCACCAGGGGGGGCGTACAGATACCCCCGCGATACGCATTCCATTGCCCCCAGATTCTACCCCATGCCCCCGGCTTACCACGGGCCACATACACAGTCTTCTCCCTGAACATACACCAGTCCATATTCTCCTTCCATACTGACACGGTGGGCGGCCGTTGGGCGCCCCAAAGCTGCGCAATATCTCTCTTGGCAATCATGTTCCCCAGGGCCGCCCACCGAGTCTGAGCCGCGCTGTAATCATTGGGCTCCCACACATTCAGGACACAGCGACGCACCTCCGGCAGCAGCACAACCCCAGTGACCTGTCCCATAACCGTATGGACCCGGCGCCAGTAGTCCGCCACCTCGCGGCACTCCCACAGGATATGGAGAAAGGTGGCGCTGAGCCCACAACCCCGCTTACAGAGCCCGTCGTCGGAAAATCCCATCGAGACCAAGCGAGGACCCGTCACATACACCCGGTGAAGAATCTTAAGCTGTACCAACCGGAGACGGGCTGGAATGGCGACCTCCTTGGGGGACGACAGTGCAGACTGCCAGTCCTCGTCGTCCAATTCCACCCCATCCCCCGTCCAAGCCTCCCGGAGGCGCACAAAGAGGTCAGCCCGATGATTAATCAGTTTTTTATAAGTTAAAGAAATAGTACTGTCAGGGACATGTCCGTCAAGTATGCGGTCCTCGAGGGGCGAGGAAACCGGGATCTTGGTCCCCTCCCCAAAGACCGAGAGCAGGGCATGTCGAACCTGGGCATAGCGGAAGAACTCCCTGTCCGTAAGCTCGTATTCGGCCTGGAGCACCGCGAAAGTCTTAACCGTGCCCTTATGCCACAGGTCTCCCACTTTGCTGATACCAATCGTATCCCACTGGTCAAACCCCTTCGTAGTCCAGAGGCTGCCCAGGCGGTCGGAGGCAAACAAAGGAGTAGCACATGTTAGTCGCTCACTCCAGCCCGTGGCCGCAGTGGCAGCCCTCCAGGTCCGCACCGCAATCTTAGTAGGACCCGTAAGGGTCCGGCCAGCCGAGCGGGAGTAAAGTGCCCTGTTATAGTTCCCGCCGGGAAGCAGGAACTTGTCCATCTCATACGCCGGATTCAAGCCAGGCGCATACGTGGCATGGTTAATGGCCGATAGCTGCGAGGCCCAATAGTACCTGCGAATGTCAGGGAGCGCGATGCCCCCGTCGTACCAGGGGAGAGTAAGCTTAGCAAGAGCAATACGCGCCCGCCCGTCCCACACCAGTCTCCTCTGCAGGCTCTCCACCTCCCGAAAGTAGGCCACTGGGATAACGTCGAAGGAGTTCTGGAGTGCATAGAGGAACCTGGGAAGGGACATCATTTTGAACAGCGCGGCCCGACCCAGCGGGGACAGGGGCAGCCTGCACCACCGGGCCGTGTCCTCCCGCAATCGCCGGAGTGGACGCAGGAGATTCTGCTCATAGCGAGCCACCGGGTCCAGCGAAACGTATATCCCCAGGTACTTAAAGCCGCTCAGAGATATTTGGATCGGAAGCCGAGGCGGCAGGAGAGGAGGACCACCAGAGATAGGATAGACGCAGGATTTAGACCAATTGATCGTGAGACCCGAATTGTTCCCAAAGGAAGTCAGAACGTCAAAGAGGACGTTGAGCGACTGCCGCGGTGAGGTGAGATACAGGAGAATATCGTCCGCATACAGCGAGACCCGATCTTCGAAGCCCGGGGCCCACCGGATCCCTCTAAGCGAGGGCTCCCAGCGGAGCCAAGCAGCGAGTGGCTCCAGGGCGAGAGCAAAGAGCAAAGGGGACAACGGGCACCCCTGCCTCGTGCCCCTGCCGAGGGCAAAGGGCCGAGAGACCCGCCCATTCACCACCACCTGAGCCAGGGGTCCCGTGTAAAGAAGCTTCACCCAGCCAATAAATCCTTCCCCAAAGCCAAATTTAGCCAAGACAGCCCAGAGGAATGGCCACTCGATGGTGTCAAAAGCCATCGTGGCATCCAAAGAAACCAGCACGGCCGGTTCGGAGAGGAGCTCCGCCCTGGCCAGGGCGCCGTGAAGACGCCGCAAGTTAAGAGCGGTGTTGCGGTGCGGGATGAAGCCGCATTGGTCCGGATGAATAAGATCGCACACGACGCTCAACAAACGATTGGCAAGGACTTTCGCCAGGATTTTAGGCTCTGCATTTAGCAGTGAGATAGGCCGGTAAGAAGTACAGCGGTCTCGCGGCTTGCCCTCCTTGGGGATCACGACTATCGTGGCCAAACGCTGGTCAGCCGGAAGGGAACCCGCCGTAAGAGACTCACGGAACATGCGACTGAGGAAGGGCGCAAGCTTATCAGGGCGCAATTTATATAGCTCAATGGGCAGACCGTTGGGACCCATAGCCTTGCCCGAGCGAAGGGAGCGGATCGCGGTCGCTATTTCATCCGCCGACAAGGGGGCGTCCAGCCGCTCACGGTCCTCAACGGACAGGCCGGGCAAGGCAATATCCCTCAGTAGAAGGCGAGAGTCGTCCTCATCTCTGTCAGTCACTGGGGAGTACACAGCCCGGAGGTGGTCGGCGAAACATTCCACAATCTCATCCGGCTCAGTCACACACACACCATCCGCAGCACGCAACTCCGGGACCACACGATTCACTCTCTCCTTTTTGTCCAGCCACGCAATCAACTTTCCCGCCTTGTCCCCGGCGTCGTACAGTCGACCCTGCTGCTCCCTATACATAGTTTTGGCCGCGTCAGTGACCAGGAACCTATATTCAAACTGTTTCAGGCTAAGGGCATGGAGCCCGTCCGGAGTGACATTCGCCTCCAAGGCCGACTCCAGCCCCGAGATGTCAGTCTCCAGCCTCACCACTGCCTCACTCTTGACCTTCTTAGCCACCACTATCTGGGAGAGGGCGTGTCCGCGGATCACGGTTTTAAAGGCTTCCCACAGGGACATTGCAGACGACACCGACCCCTCGTTATCAAGGAAGTATTGGTCCATAGCCTTAATCAGGCTGTCGCGAGTCGTAGGGTCTCGCAGGTACCATGGGTTAATGGGAGCGATCCGCCCTGCAGACCGCGACCCGGTGTCAAAAAGAAGCCACAGCGGAGAATGGTCGGAGATACCCCGCGCCAGGTGCCTGACCTCTCTAATCCGACCAGTCTGCGCCGCGGGCATAAGGAAGTAGTCTAACCTAGAGAGACTCCCATGCGCCCCCGAGTGAAAGGTGAACTGACATTGGGTCGGATGCATTAATCTCCAACTATCCACCAGGCCGAAGGTCTCCAACATCCCACCCAGCCATGCCTGGGCAGCGGGGAGGGTCCTTGGTGGGTGACGATCCAGTTCACCCGAAACCACAGAATTAAAGTCCCCGCCCATGAGCAGGAGGCTGTCCGGAAGGTCAAGCAGCATTCGACCCAAGTCAGTGAAGGTGGAGTTCTGGAGGCCCGGGGGGACGTAGACTGAAACCAGGGTAAGGGGCTGCCCCTCCCACCTCCCAATCAAACACACATAGCGCCCTCTGTCATCCGAGACTATCTTAGTGATCTCCACCGGAAGGGAGGTTCGCAGGAGAATGCCCACCCCCCTGGAACCAGTTGTGAAACCAGAATGGGCTACGAGTCGATATCCCCCCCTGTTCATTGCATGACAAACATTACCAACCAGATGCGTCTCCTGGAGAAACACCACATCAGGAGTCAAACGACGCAAATATTGCAGCACTACACCCCGCTTGATACGGTCCCCCAACCCATTGACGTTCCATGACATAAGCCTCAACCCGTCCCCCCCCATCCCCTCCAATAGATCAAGGGTCCCCCAGCCTGCAGCACAGTTCCCAGATGTGGACAAAAATCAATACCTCGCCCTGTAAACAAAAAACACACAACAAAACAACCCCTCCTCCCCCCCAACCCCACCCCAAGTCCAACTCCCCCCACCCTGCACCCCTGCGGGCCAAAAAACCCCCCCAACTTGCAGTGTGCCTGTCGCCCCACTAACCCCATTCTACGAAAAGACCCCGGAGGAGGAAAGGGACCCGTCCCCGCCCGCCCCCCTCACAGGTCCTGGTGAAACACAATATACAAAAGAAGTAAGACCCAACTGAACAGTGCAAAACGGCAAAATCAAGGACCAAAAGTCATTCTAAAGGGGACCCGTCACCTGCGGTGCCCGCAGATGGTCCGGGACGGCCACCTCCGTCCGGCAGCGAGTCCAGCCAGTCACTTGCGGCCACAGGAGAGTCAAAAAAGGCTGTCCGATCCCCATGTTCCACTCGGAGTTTTGCAGGGTAGAGCATCGAATACTTTAGGCCCAGCTCGCGGAGACGACGCTTCACCCCTTGGAATCCCATCCGCTGTTTCTGGACCAGTTGCGTGAAGTCCGGATAAAAATTGATGGTCGAGTTCTCGTGACGAACCGGGCCGTGGGTCCATGAGGCCTGCAGAATAGCATCGCGGTCCCTGTAGTGGAATAGTTTGGCCACGATAGGCCTCGGGGGGGCCCCCAGCCGTGGCCGGCCGCCCGGAACTCGATGGGCCCGCTCCACCGCAACGAACTTACTTAGGCCAGCCGGGGACAACTGTTGCAGGATAAGTTCCTCGACCACGAGGTCAACCGGGCGGCTGTCGGAGGACTCCGGTACACCTATGACGCGGATGTTGTTGCGTCGGGCCCGTCCCTCGAAGTCCTCAAGCCGCCGGGCCATATGATCGCTGACCACCCTGATGTCTCCAAGCGCGGCCCGCAGATCCGACACCTCCGCACCGAGGGTGGAGGTCCGTGTATCGAGGGCCTGGACCCTCTCGTTAGTTTTGGAAAGGTCGGCCCGGATCAGGGTGACATCAATCGCGAGAGTGTCGATCTTACGGGCCAGGGCCTCGTATTGCGTGGCGATGGTTTCCCTGATGCCAGCAATGGCGCCCATAATGTCCTGCAGGGAAAGTTCCGTAGAGACGTTCGTGCCTCCCCCTGCAGCGTCCGGGGGGAGGCCAGCAGCGCCAGGGGACCCTCTGCCCTGGGTGTAGCGGTCCATGTTGTTGCTCTGGACCGCTCCCCCGCGGAGGGAGGCCTTGGTCTTGCGCCCCTCGGGACCCCCTTTGCCCCCCATGTGAACACGGTCACTCAAGGGGACCTCCAATCAAGAGGTGTAAGGGCACCAGCAAGAAGACCACAAAATGTCGGTATAGGGGGTCCGAGGCGATAGGCACTCTAGTGGCAGGTGGAGGAAACCTCGTGCAGAGGCCCAGGAAGCACCTCGCCACCCCGAGCGCACCCGCCAGCTGGTCTCCTGAAGTCCAAAACCGAAACCGAAAGTGGTGGATCGGCAACTGGCACCGCGCTGAAGCCGCTGTTGTTCAATTGCAGCCCGGCCCCACGGGTCACCTTCACCCCGGTCACCTCCGTCGGGTGGGTCCCAAAAGTTCCGACGACGACAACTCAGGATTCCCAGGTCCGATTTGATTTTTGAAAAGAGATATGTGCTCAGCTGGTCTTCATCTCCCAGATTCCATAAACCACATCAGGATATTCTCAGGATAAATTCCGAGGAGCAGGAAGGGTCCGGGGAGCCCTGTGCTCACGCGACCATCTTGGATGCGCGCTAGGCTCCTCCCCCCTCAGAGTTCTTTCTTAACAGTTACTTTGTCCTCCAAGGCTGTCCAATACAGCTGGAAACCTGCCCAGAACTGCTGCTGTCCTCACGGAAAGTTTTAACCAGGCAAGGACTGTGATCAAATGTGTTCAGCAAGGCCTTCTCATCACAAATTCTCACTCGAGGCCAGGCTGCAAACGGCGGACATTTTTGGTTAGGCCAAAATGGACCATCTTAATTAAAAGAGACAAAAATAACGTTACCACAGCATAGTGATTGAACAGTGTTAACCCCACTAATACCCTTATGTGTATGTAATTATCTAGCTTTAGCAACACAGAAAAGCATTAATTCAAAAGCGTTTCGTGCTTAAAATAAACAGCACTCAGCAACGTTTATTTAATAAAACATGCACATTTATTAATAGCAATACAAAAGCGTTCCCACGTGTCGGTTTTCTTCTCATTAGTATGTTGGTAAGTTTAAACACACACTTACACAAAACAAATAATTATTAATTAATGATTATTAATTTTAATCATGACAAATAGACAAACCAGAGCTTCAAAACCCTATAGATTTCATTTAGAAAATCCTGCTCCAGCAACAGAATTTAGAGAACTGGCAGACCAGGAAGTAGCTTACCTCGGGAAATATACACGAGCAAGTAAGTATGGTGTGGGTGAAAGGCCGGGCCACATACTGGCTAGACTATTGCGCCCAAATATTCCCAGCACCTATGTGATGGAGCTCCACACAGACGAAGGGGAAACAGTGATGGCAAATACCGCTTTAGCTGTAACGGTCCTCCAATACTACAGCCAACTGTACATTGTTTGCACAACAGACAGCGTAGATACAATAGCAACATACCGGGCAGAGGTAGCAATGCGGTGGCTAATTGATCTGGAGTTGCTGCACCTGATATGGTACAGTCGATGGCCCAGCATCAGGTGAGAGACTCTCAGACTCTCATATGATAGAGGTGGCATCAGGGGTACCAGATTTTCACTTATACTATCTAGTGGCACAGTGCCAGTTTTCATATTACTGGTACCACCCAGATGCCAGTCTGCCATACTTGAAACAAGAACAATACCAGTTTAAGAGCACTCCACTTTCAGCCATCCTACGCAGGGGCCATACATGACCCTACAGACATCCAAACACTCTACACACCTAGTAGTGTTGTGTAGTTCCTATAGTACCTATACAGGATCTGCGTGTTTCAGAGAACATAAACTGGGGGTTTGGTGGCAGACTGATTCTGAGCACCCCCACCGGATACGTTAGCCTGTTTGCATCTGCTAGCTCCCAGTGCCACTAGAGTCTCCTCTTATCAGGGAGAGAATAGTTTCTGACAATCTTAGAACATGACAACCCTGATCCCTCAGAATCATGGAAACAATATACTACTTTTCGCTCAGTCACTCGTGCTCACTTAATTTATACTCAGAGATACACAGAATAAAGAGCCTTGGCGTTTCAATAAGTATATATTGAACAGTTGTTATTCTCGTGTAGAATATTTTGAGCTGCAACAACCATTAGACAGTAGCAGAGATATATGATTAGCAGTACTACGAAAGTAAAGGGATGGTACAGTTCAACGATTTTACAGTAATCTTGAATTCATAAAAGTATGTAAAACACATAATAAAAAGTGCTACCTAAAAGTGCGTGCTCCTACGATGCCACCCTAACTAGATGTATCTAAATGTACCTAGCGTCTGTGTAGGTGTTATGCCAATAATCTCTCTAGGATCCAGTCAACCACATTACCTGAGAAAGGAGAGAACATGGGACCCCGTCCTGGTCTCGAGTTGGACACCCCGCGAAGGATGTTAGACCACTGCGAGCTGGTGTGACTGCATGCAGGGACCTCAGCGTCTTCGGTCAGTGTGTCAGCTAGGAAGTCACGGTCTCCTCTGCCTTATCTAGGCAAGATGTGGTGTATTTATACCCGAAAGTATCTAGGACTTCTTTGTCCCTTGTATGGTTTGTATGGGCCATTGTCGGACTGAGGAAGACGTAAGGGATGAACCTTGTACATAGATATTATGCAGGTGATGTAGTTCCTGCTTCGTTTCAAAGAACCATCATGAATGCTCATACATAATGTATGAGCGAGATGTTATAGGAGGCCTTTGTTAAGGAAAAACCCTCCTTCTGCATCCAGAACTGAAACTAGATAAAGGATCAATCCTCAGAACCCGTTATTGTGTAGTGTAGGGACCTAATGTAGGTGAAGGATCATGCCTATGTAAGGGCATCTAGAATCATGCCTATATTAGGGCATCTATATGAAACATAACACCGATTCCTCTTCTGAACCTAGCAAATTACTATTATTCAGTTAAGTAGCGCACAATAAAATGTGTCTATTTAAAAGCATTTAAAAAATGTTTTCTAAATAAAAAAAGAAAAAGTTCTGATCTTTTAGATTGCCACTCGGGCAAAAAGTCCAATTTGTACAGCCATCAGAATAGGAATATGCTGGGGACAACACAGAGCTTAAGGGCACAGTTTGCTGTAGAAGCATGGCTTTCATTCTGCTCAAAGTATCAAATTGTGTAAAGAAACATTTGACGAAGGCCATAGCGACGCCACCCTGACTGTACTTGTTGGGGAAAACAATACTTGCATACAGTAAGTAACCCTGGAGTCCACAGTGACCAGATAGGAAATGCCTGGAAGCATTCCACAACAACCTTGATCATTCAGCATCAAGTAACTCCCATTCAAGAGAAGCCTGAATACCGGCGTAATCACGGCTGCTGGAGTCCCTTTCAGGTGGCAGGACAAGTTTGCTACTAAACCATTACAAGCTCCGTGCGGTAAAATATCCTTGCACATGAGAGAACCGCTCAAAATGTTCTTGCAGTTTGTACCGCTTAGAAACACTTCTCGATCCCCACTCTGGCATAGAAATCTGTACAGTAATTCCCAAGATTCCTTAACATATTATTTACCCATTTTTTTATATGCCTGCCTGCATTTGTTCAAGGCAATATTGAAACTGAAATGTAGTGACCTATAGACTTATGTGGCCATGGATTAGCCATTCTGTGGAATGTGACTTCGCCACCGTAAATGGTTCTCTATCCAGTTTTTCAATACGCAGCATTGTATATTTTGCTCCCCTTTGTGCCATTTCTAACTGTTTATCTGTTAGATTGTATTCAGAGAACAGAGACGTACTGTTGATAAAACGCCAAGGCACATAGCCTGCACTCAAAGATTGCAGCGTCCAGCTTAACAACATAATAGAACGTAACTAAGATTGCCCGTGATGTAATATGGCCAACTCTTGTTCCAGTATGTCTATCGCAGAAGATACAATGTTGCCTAAGGAATATATCCTGGAGGTCAAAGTTTTTAACCTATTGTCTACCACGGCTAGAGATTTCTCAAAGTTAATACGGTCTATTTCCCGTATTCTCTCCGTGGCCTCTTGTTGGAATATTTTCCAAATTTCATTGTAGGCAGCATAAATGCCAGCATATATGAAACGCTTTTGACGTGGTTTCCTAGGACCTAGTAAAAAATCTCTAAGATCCATGTCTCGTGTGATTAAAGATAAGTGCTGTATCACTTCTGTGAGTGTTGGGGTCTCTAGCCAATCAAGGCACAACTTCCCAATACTGTATGATGTCACTCACTACCCCTGGATGTTGTCTCTGTACATAGCGTGGATCTGGCCTATGGATACTAAACCCTTTGGTTTTACCCCTTAATCTTTCTTGACAAACATTTGTGCCTGTGGGCCAAATCAACCATTTCTTCCAATTGGCATCTGATCTATTATATTGTATGATGTCATCTAATGTAACCCCCTCTAGTGATGTTTCATTACCCTCGGTTAGTGATAGTGTCGGTAGCCGAGGTGTGTTTATTCTTGGCTAGTCCAAGGCAAGATGTCTGATGCACTGTCTCATTCAAAAACATGATTTGTTGTGGGATGAGGCATGCTCTAAATAAGGCTTCTATCCCCTGCACTTGCCATTCTCTAGTACCCCAGACTGATTTCAAGTCTATAGTGTCCTTCCATAAGTCAAAACCTTTTTCAGAGAACTGGGCTGTAGGAGAGTAGGGTCTGCAATCCTATGATCACCCAGATTTTTTGCTTTTGCTTCATTGGTTTATGACTTTCCCCGGCTGTGGGCCTGCCAATCAGACCCACAGCCTAGCTGTTCTCTCTCGAAATTAAACACATGTACATTAGGTGCATCCACCAATTGGAACTGGGCCGCCCTGTCAGTCCCTGTCTCAGCATACCACAGGTATCCAGGGCATCGGTGGACCCAGGGCCTACCAGGGGCTGCAGCATGTATTATGCCACCCCTGGAATGGCCGCCCAAATCTGACACAACTGGCTGCATGACAGCTGGGGCAACGTGGGGTAATCACCCGTTGCTGTAGGTGTAGTATTCCTACACCTAACCCTAAAATGGACACATGGATTCCTATCGGTCACTCCTATGGCAGGCCTTATCAATCCTGAAGGCAGAGTGCAGGGAATCATGTGGGACGGTGCTCTGGCGCGAGCTGAGCCCGTCGACGGCTTGCGGAACCAAGTCCCAATAGCCGTTCCATGGTGACGCGGGCCAACTACTTTTAAATGCATTATAATCCTCGCGGTTATTTGCTAACTTTGGCATCGCATCACCTACACATGTCGAGTAAGGTGTCATACGAATCGGAAGACGAACCCCTCGCCAGTTCTGGCGACGGGGTTAGCATTCCCCCCTTTTAGAGGGGCACGACATGGAAGTAACCTTGAACCCCGGTTAAAGTTGACTCAAGCCTCAGCATCACAAAATGGATGCTGCCACCAGACACAAGTCTGACCTCCTGCTGCTGGGAGACCTTCCAGCGAGGGGAGCTTGGACAAAGGGTTTCCTGTCGAGGGCGGTGTTAGCACCATCCCAGACAGGGTTTGTGTATCCCAGGTAGGCAGGGCTGAAAGGAAGGTGATTGCCAGTGGCACCCCGGTGCTCACTGCGCATAGCCCGGCTCAAACCAGTTTCGGGGGCACACCAGCCCCTGAGCTGGGGCGAAGCCGGACAAAGGATAGGGGTGTAACCACCCCCCTCCTGGCTCCACCCATAGGTAGAACCTAGTCACGGGCCAGCCCCTTTTTCTTAGAATAAAGGTAGGAGCGAGTCCCCTTCCCAAATTGGATAATTCTGAATCTTGAACTACTTTCCACGAAAGGAACTCTTGACTATTTCTGAAGACTCTCCCTTGTGGCTAAGGAGTAGCCACCCTGCACCAGCAGGCACCACCTAAGCGCTTGCGGTTTGCTGTAAGTCTCTCCCACGGATCAAGACTGCCCAGCTCGACGAGACCCGAGTTCCCTGCCATCTCTGACCTTTTACCTCCCTCATCAGCCCAGCTGAGAGTCGTAGGTGTGACGAGACCTGCGGGACCGGCCATCTTCAGAACCTGCACGACGCTTATCTAGCACGCCCACCGAGGGACCCTCGAGTGAGTGCACCTAGGGTTCGAGAAGCCCTAACCCTGAGCAGCTCCAGCAACGAAGTCTACCTCCCCAGCATCCCCGAGATCTGCGTGGGGGCCCTTCCGCTCCTTGCTGTTCCCCGCGTTGTTCGACCACTTGCCGACCGGCTTGTGGCCCTCTTCACGACGCACCACGTTTGTTTCATCACTAGTCTGGTTGCTCCAGACTGGCTCTTGCTCCCCTTCAACAGAGGAGTACCACGGACCCTCCTGGTCCACTCCAGACGCCATCTTGACTCCACCGCGTGGGCTTGCCACTGCCAAGATCCGCTGCCCCATTCCTGGGCCCAGCGTCATCGACAGCAGACACCTGCGTGGGACAGCTCGCCCTCCATCCTGGTCGCCGCCGCGCCTCCTGGTCCGAGGAACAGCCGAGTCCGACGTCATCCACTCACCTGGTCGAGGTGACTTCAGCCGGTACCCTCCTGGTGCCCACACGATCGCTGGCTAGCGGTTGAGAACTGAGTCCCCTCTGCTTTCAGGTTTCCTTCATCACCGATCCAGGCTTGGATCTCGCTGAACATCGACACTGGTCGCCTGCCAGCAACTCTTCTTTCAGGCTCCTGAGACTACAACGAGGACTTCCGACACCTTCCACAGCCGCAGCCTCTGGGCTAGGTAACTCGAGCATTTCGGTGCTCCATCGCAGGTTCGCTTTACAAGTGTCCAGTTCCTTTTTCGTTTAGTCCCACTGATCGGATCACTCCGGAATCAGTAACTTTAGACTTTCTAACTTCTCCCCTTCCACTTGCAGTGTAAGGGTTTCGTGCCCTCGGGCATTTGTGTAAATTGTGCAACCCGAAGTATTTTCCTAAGAGTTTTGTATTGTGCTTAGCTCCCTGACTCATAAAGAGCCAGGGTAGTCTTGTTATAAATAAATATCCTTTATTTTCATAACAACTTGTGTGGTGTCCTTTCACTTGGTGTTCAAGGGGTATATGTGATGGTAAACAGCTGGCTTAACACGCCCTCTAGAGTTTAGCCTAAGACTGCTCGTATCCACGCTACTAGGATAGCTGGTCTATAAGGTTGACTTACAACCAATCATCAATAAGGGTTGTTTGGAATGATACACAGTGATCACTAGAATAGTGAGCACTACATATCAGGCCAACTTCCCACATTGGTGAGCAGCGGTTGGGATTTGAGCTTGCTGTTGTTTTACCACACACGTATCCTAAGAATATCGCAGTGAAAGATCACATAAGTACCCAGGTACATATAACTTAACTTAGAATACTCCGAGTTCTACTGAACCGGCTGTTGTAGTGTAACAGGGCTTAGCACACCCTGACTACAACTCTTAGCAAGGGATCAGTAGGTAAACACATAGTGTAGGTAGGTGCATCACTTACACCGCACTAGAAAAGCATGTCGGTCCACGGAGAGTCCTCGCAGACTCCCTTAGTGGTCAGTGACCCTCCACAGGTCGTGTCACGATATGCAACTCTTAGCTTCAAGGAGATGAGACAACTGTGTGCCTCCAGGAAGCTAAACCAGGGTTCTAACCCTACCATCGCAATTCTGATAGGTCTCTTAGAGGCGTACGATGCTAGGAGGTCCTCTAATACAGGTCCCCCCAGTGCAGATGGGAACATGCCTCCCTTAGAGGGAACCCTCGGTGACCCCGACCTCGACCTCCACACAGAGGAGGAGGACGAGGAGGAGTTATCAGGAGACGAGGCAGACAAAGGTCCAGTGGTAGTCGGCAGGCTTACAAGGACCAACTTAAGCAGGCATGAGAATGGAACTGGGGGAGCCCCGGGCCCACGCTCAAGCAGGCCTAACCTTGGGAACGGACGAGCTAGGTCTCTCTCCAGAGGCTCTGGCAGATCGGTTCACACACATGTCTCTCAGGCATCTTCTCAGAGAGGAATGACGTCCCCTCAGAGAAGGGAGCATGAAGCGAAGATGAGGGAAGTCAATCTGAGGATCGAGCGGGAAGAACTTGCCCTCGCCAAAGAAAGACTTGCCCTGGCCCGAGAGCAGAAATTAAGTGGGTTAGATCCCACTGGTGGCAGCATTCTCAATAGAGAGAAAGACAGGGGTATAGACACTAGACACCTGAGTAAAATAGTGCCCCCCTTTAAACAAGGGGACGACATCCACAAGTGGATAACTGCCTTGGAGAGGGCCTGCACTGTCCAGTGCGTCCCCCCAAGTCAGTGGGCAGCTATACTGTGGCTTTCCTTTGAAGGTAAAGGAAGGGACAAGCTCCTCACTACTAGAGCTGAGGATGCTAACAACTACCAAGTCCTGAAGAACACACTGATTGATGGGTTCGGCTTAACCACGGAACAGTACCGGGTGCTGTTCCGGGACACCCAGAAGATTCAGTCTCAGGATTGGACTGACTTTGTCGATTGTGCCACTAAGGCTTTGGAAGGCTGGTTGCTGGGTAGCAAGGTTACTGATTACACAGGATTGTACAATCTTATCATGCGAGAACAGATTTTAAACAACGGTCAGAACCAATTGTTGCATCAGCACCTTGTCGACTCGGATCTGACCTCTCCCCAAGAATTGGGAAAGAAGGCAGACAGATGGGTCAGAACAAGGGTCAAGCAGAACCAGAACCAGAACCAGAACCAGGGTGGTCAGAAGAAAGCAGACCAGAAGGGTAGTAACAAAAACGAGCAAAATGACCAGAAGTCTTCGACAGGTCCCCAACAAACCAAAGAGGGTGGGGGTCAGGCTTCACAGAAGAAGAAGACTCAAGAAGGCCAGTCAAAAAGGTGGTGCCAATACTGTAAAAGTAAGACTCACTGGTTTAGTGAGTGCACCAAGAAAGGAGGGCAAACTCCTGCCACTGCAGCCCCTAAGGCACCTGCACCCCCTAGTACAGTCAGCAGTGGTAGTGCGCCTCCCAAGGCATTAGTTGGGTTAACCTTGGGAACCGAGGGAGGTGACGACTTAGTCGGCACACTCACTCAGGCCGTCCTTGTCTGTACAGGGGATATGGATATGTCCCCTGATGCCAGTCCCAATACTTTGGGCAAATACAGACAGACACCTTTGATTAATGGAAAAGTGGCTCAGGCCTACAGGGACACTTGTGCCAGTGTCACCATGGTGACGCCTAACTTTGTGGACCCTGGACAGATCATGCTAGGTACCAGTTACCTAGTGACCAATGCCAGCAACGTCACTACCAATCACAGTATGGCAGTTGTTGATTTCTCCTGGGGAGGGGTAAGTGGCCCGAAAAAGGTTGTGGTTAGTTCAGACCTCCCCGTAGAATGTCTGTTGGGCAATGATTTGGAAACGTCACAATGGTCAGAAGTGGAGCAGAGGACTCACATGGAAATGTTAGGCTTGCCAGCACATGTCCTTGCTGTGACCAGGTCACAGGCCAAAAGGTGCCCCACTGAACAGGTGCTGGATCCTGGAAGAACGGACCAGACACCTTCCAAGAAGAGGAGCAGTAAGGGTAAGGCTTCGCCTTCCCCCTTGCCCCAGGTCGTGGATCAAGTCTCCGAGGAGGCTGACCTTGAAGAACTGAGGGAAACTGAGCCGAAAGAGCTTGAACCTGGTCAGGTTGAGTTTCTGGGCTCAGGGGGACCCTCCAGGGAAGACCTGGGGAAGGCACAGTTAGACTGCCCCTCCCTTGAACCCCTCAGACAGCAGGCTGCTGCTGAGGCTGCAGGGAACGCCACAGGTACCCACAAAGTGTACTGGGACGATGGACTCCTGTACTCCGAGGCAAGAGACCCCAAACCTGGTGCGACCAGGAGGCTGGTCATCCCCTTGTCTCTGAGAGGTTTCCTTCTTACCTTGGCCCACGAGATTCCCCTTGCAGGTCACTTAGGCCAGAATAAGACTTGGGACAGAATTGTTCCACACTTTCACTGGCCCCACATGTCCGAAGATACGAAGGAGTTTTGCCGCTCCTGTGTCACTTGCCAAGCCAGCGGTAAGTCAGGTGGCACGACAAAGGCCCCCCTCATACCACTACCGGTGGTGGGGGTACCCTTTGAACGGGTGGGGATCGACATTGTCGGACCAATGGAACCCCAGACAGCATCAGGGCACAAGTTTATACTGGTGGTGGTGGACCACGCCACTAGGTATCCTGAAGCTATTCCCCTTAGGACCACTACAGCACCTGTGGTGGCACGGGCCCTACTTGGAGTGTTCTCCAGAGTGGGCTTCCCTAAGGAGGTCGTCTCAGACAGAGGTGCAAACTTCATGTCGGGATATCTGACTGCAATGTGGAAGGAGTGTGGTGTCAACTACAAGTTCACCACACCCTATCACCCACAATGCAATGGGCTTGTTGAGAGATTCAACAGGACCCTAAAAGGGATGATTCACGGACTACCTGAAAAGCTTCGGCGGAGATGGGATGTCCTGATACCCTGCCTCTTGTTCGCCTACAGAGAAGTCCCGCAGAAGGGGGTTGGCTACAGTCCTTTTGAGCTTCTGTTCGGACATCCTGTAAGGGGACCCCTTTGTTTGGTAAAGGAAGGATGGGAGAGACCTCTCAGAAAGCCGGCATCGAACATTGTGGACTATGTACTCGGTCTCCGCTCGCGGATGGCGGAGTACATGGAAAAGGCGTCTAAAAACCTTGAGGCGAGCCAAGAATTACAGAAAGCTTGGCACGACCAAAAGGCTGTCCTGACTGTGTACCAGCCTGGACAGAAGGTGTGGGTGTTGGAGCCAGTGGCCCCAGCAGCACTCAAAGACAAATGGTCTGGGCCCCACACGATCATTGAGCAAAAGGGAGAGGTCACCTACTTGGTAGACCTGGGAACTCCCCGGAGCCCCCACAGGGTGCTCCATGTAAACAGGCTCAAGGCATATGTCGACAGGGAGGGCATGGGCTTGCTCATGGCCACAGACGAGGGACAGGAAGAGGAGAGTGACCCTCTCCCGGACCTGCTCTCTCAGAACCCTGACGATGGGTCAGTAGATGGTGTTGTCTTTTGTGGCAGCCTCTCTGGACATCAACAAAAGGATTGTAAACAGGTTCTTCAATCCTTTCGACATATGTTCTCTCTGACGCCCAGTCAGACCAATTGGTGTACCCATGAGGTCGACACTGGGGACAGTCTGCCCGTAAAGAGTAAAATCTATCGGCAACCTGATCATGTCAGAGACTGCATCAAGACGGAGGTGCAGAAAATGTTGGAGCTGGGAGTTATTGAACCCTCGGACAGCCCCTGGGCGAGTCCCGTAGTTCTCGTGCCGAAACCTCACACCAAGGGCGGTAAGAAAGAGATGAGGTTTTGCGTGGACTACAGAGGTCTCAATGCAGTCACTAAGACTGACGCCCACCCAATACCAAGAGCAGACGAACTTATCGACCGGTTGGCTTCGGCCAGCTACTTAAGTACGTTTGGGTATTGGCAAATCAGGTTAGCTGAGGAGGCCAAGCCCAAAACAGCATTTTCTACCCCGGGTGGGCATTATCAGTTCGTGGTAATGCCCTTTGGTTTGAAAAATGCACCTGCCACCTTCCAAAGGCTGGTGAATCGAGTTCTCACTGGGTTGGACGACTTCTGCGCGGCGTATCTGGACGATATAGCTGTCTTTAGCTCCACCTGGGAGGATCACCTGGTCCACCTGAGGAAAGTGTTAGAGGCCCTGCAAAAGGCAGGCCTCACTATCAAGGCCACCAAGTGCCAGATAGGGCAGACACAGGTTGTATACCTGGGCCACCTTGTAGGTGGAGGCCAGGTTCAACCATTGGAGAGCAAAATACAGGCCATTCAGGACTGGGCTCCTCCAACCACCCAGACTCAGGTTCGAGCTTTCTTGGGCCTGACTGGTTATTACCGGAAGTTTGTCAGAAATTATGGATCCATTGTGACCCCGCTAAACAACCTGACAAGTAAAAAGATGCCAAAAAAAGTTCAGTGGACAGCAAGCTGTCAGAAGGCATTCGATGACCTAAAGCAGGCCATGTGCACAGCACCTATCCTAAAGAGTCCAGACTACTCCCGACCATTCATTGTCCAAACAGACGCTTCGGAGCTGGGTGTGGGAGCTGTTCTATCTCAACTGAATTTTGATGGTCATGACCAGCCCATAGCTTTTATTAGCAGGAGGCTGACCCCCAGAGAGAAGAATTGGTCAGCTATTGAGAGGGAGGCCTTTGCTGTGGTTTGGGCCCTGAAGAAGTTAAGGCCATACTTGTTTGGCACTCACTTCAAGATTCAGACCGACCATAAGCCCCTCTTGTGGCTAAATCAAATGAAGGGTGAAAACCCCAAACTACTTAGGTGGTCCATTTCCCTACAGGGGATGGACTTCACAGTGGAGCATAGACCTGGCACTGATCATGGCAATGCAGATGGGCTCTCCAGGTATTTCCACTTAGAGCAAGAAGACTCACCTGGTCAAGGTTAGCTTATTGTCCCAAAGTTTGGGGGGGGTCATGTAGGAGAGTAGGGTCTGCAATCCTATGATCACCCAGATTTTTTGCTTTTGCTTCATTGGTTTATGACTTTCCCCGGCTGTGGGCCTGCCAATCAGACCCACAGCCTAGCTGTTCTCTCTCGAAATTAAACACATGTACATTAGGTGCATCCACCAATTGGAACTGGGCCGCCCTGTCAGTCCCTGTCTCAGCATACCACAGGTATCCAGGGCATCGGTGGACCCAGGGCCTACCAGGGGCTGCAGCATGTATTATGCCACCCCTGGAATGGCCGCCCAAATCTGACACAACTGGCTGCATGACAGCTGGGGCAACGTGGGGTAATCACCCGTTGCTGTAGGTGTAGTATTCCTACACCTAACCCTAAAATGGACACATGGATTCCTATCGGTCACTCCTATGGCAGGCCTTATCAATCCTGAAGGCAGAGTGCAGGGAATCATGTGGGACGGTGCTCTGGCGCGAGCTGAGCCCGTCGACGGCTTGCGGAACCAAGTCCCAATAGCCGTTCCATGGTGACGCGGGCCAACTACTTTTAAATGCATTATAATCCTCGCGGTTATTTGCTAACTTTGGCATCGCATCACCTACACATGTCGAGTAAGGTGTCATACGAATCGGAAGACGAACCCCTCGCCAGTTCTGGCGACGGGGTTAGCATTCCCCCCTTTTAGAGGGGCACGACATGGAAGTAACCTTGAACCCCGGTTAAAGTTGACTCAAGCCTCAGCATCACAAAATGGATGCTGCCACCAGACACAAGTCTGACCTCCTGCTGCTGGGAGACCTTCCAGCAAGGGGAGCTTGGACAAAGGGTTTCCTGTCGAGGGCGGTGTTAGCACCATCCCAGACAGGGTTTGTGTATCCCAGGTAGGCAGGGCTGAAAGGAAGGTGATTGCCAGTGGCACCCCGGTGCTCACTGCGCATAGCCCGGCTCAAACCAGTTTCGGGGGCACACCAGCCCCTGAGCTGGGGCGAAGCCGGACAAAGGATAGGGGTGTAACCACCCCCCTCCTGGCTCCACCCATAGGTAGAACCTAGTCACGGGCCAGCCCCTTTTTCTTAGAATAAAGGTAGGAGCGAGTCCCCTTCCCAAATTGGATAACTCTGAATCTTGAACTACTTTCCACGAAAGGAACTCTTGACTATTTCTGAAGACTCTCCCTTGTGGCTAAGGAGTAGCCACCCTGCACCAGCAGGCACCACCTAAGCGCTTGCGGTTTGCTGTAAGTCTCTCCCACGGATCAAGACTGCCCAGCTCGACGAGACCCGAGTTCCCTGCCATCTCTGACCTTTTACCTCCCTCATCAGCCCAGCTGAGAGTCGTAGGTGTGACGAGACCTGCGGGACCGGCCATCTTCAGAACCTGCACGACGCTTATCTAGCACGCCCACTGAGGGACCCTCGAGTGAGTGCACCTAGGGTTCGAGAAGCCCTAACCCTGAGCAGCTCCAGCAACGAAGTCTACCTCCCCAGCATCCCCGAGATCTGCGTGGGGGCCCTTCCGCTCCTTGCTGTTCCCCGCGTTGTTCGACCACTTGCCGACCGGCTTGTGGCCCTCTTCACGACGCACCACGTTTGTTTCATCACTAGTCTGGTTGCTCCAGACTGGCTCTTGCTCCCCTTCAACAGAGGAGTACCACGGACCCTCCTGGTCCACTCCAGACGCCATCTTGACTCCACCGCGTGGGCTTGCCACTGCCAAGATCCGCTGCCCCATTCCTGGGCCCAGCGTCATCGACAGCAGACACCTGCGTGGGACAGCTCGCCCTCCATCCTGGTCGCCGCCGCGCCTCCTGGTCCGAGGAACAGCCGAGTCCGACGTCATCCACTCACCTGGTCGAGGTGACTTCAGCCGGTACCCTCCTGGTGCCCACACGATCGCTGGCTAGCGGTTGAGAACTGAGTCCCCTCTGCTTTCAGGTTTCCTTCATCACCGATCCAGGCTTGGATCTCGCTGAACATCGACACTGGTCGCCTGCCAGCAACTCTTCTTTCAGGCTCCTGAGACTACAACGAGGACTTCCGACATCTTGCCGAACCTTCCACAGCCGCAGCCTCTGGGCTAGGTAACTCGAGCATTTCGGTGCTCCATCGCAGGTTCGCTTTACAAGTGTCCAGTTCCTTTTTCGTTTAGTCCCACTGATCGGATCACTCCGGAATCAGTAACTTTAGACTTTCTAACTTCTCCCCTTCCACTTGCAGTGTAAGGGTTTCGTGCCCTCGGGCATTTGTGTAAATTGTGCAACCCGAAGTATTTTCCTAAGAGTTTTGTATTGTGCTTAGCTCCCTGACTCATAAAGAGCCAGGGTAGTCTTGTTATAAATAAATATCCTTTATTTTCATAACAACTTGTGTGGTGTCCTTTCACTTGGTGTTCAAGGGGTATATGTGATGGTAAACAGCTGGCTTAACACGCCCTCTAGAGTTTAGCCTAAGACTGCTCGTATCCACGCTACTAGGATAGCTGGTCTATAAGGTTGACTTACAACCAATCATCAATAAGGGTTGTTTGGAATGATACACAGTGATCACTAGAATAGTGAGCACTACATATCAGGCCAACTTCTCACATGGGCAATAAAGGATGCCGAATAAATCTGTTTGGTGTTTGTCAACATATTTTTCAGTGCTGATGTTGGTGCAACCTTATAATAATATGAGGCTGAGTCAGACATATTAAACCCTGAAAAATATGAAACTTTTGTGCAAATGTTTTTGTACTGCCTTTTGGCAGTGTTGGACAATGTTCTCACTGATGGTATGTGAACATATTTCTAGGATTTGCAGATTTATGCAGAAAGTGATGACCATAATGTTCATAACAATACATTGATTCATAGTCTGATGTGCCTCCAAATATTTCACTATTAGAAAACGCGCATCCTTTATCGCACCACTGTTCTAAGAAGGTCTACTTTCATTAACAATTGTTCATTATATGTATCTAACTATTTGCCACGCTACCGGATTACCATTATTTTCCATCTTAGCCACTATGTCTTTGCAACGCTACATCTTTCGAACTTTCAACGCTGTTTACAATTGATACAGTTGTCTTAGCTATATGTTGCGCTTACTGTTGTCCTCCCTGATTTTTTCATCTTTTTCATTTCTCCTTTAAAACTTTATTCACGCTGCTTTATGCTTTTCAATGTACACCACGGCACCCTTCCTGCTTACCGTGTTATTTGGAAACTTACAATATGCAATGTGCATGCTCTGACATTTATAACAACCATGACCAGTACCCTCCCGCTGATTTTGATGTAATTTTCAGGGTCAATCCCTTATGTGTAGAGAGTCCCTTATCTGACGCATATCTATGTTTTTATTTCGTTTCTTGTTCCCCAGAAAGGTGTAATTAACTATTGTGGTATTCTTCTTGTCTCCTTCTTCCTTCCTATTGTTTCTTCATTGCTGTTATATTTTCACTTATGTAAATATAATTCAGGCATTTGTTCATGGGCAATTTTAATTAATTAGTCCTGATGATGATCCGATATCCCTCTGATAAGGATCGAAACGCCGTTGACATAGTTGTCTACCTTACACACTCTATTTATTGCATATAAATTACTGTGAAGGTGACCCTTTGTGTATTATATGTTTCGCTATCTGAAGTATTCACTGATAGAAACATCCTTGAAATTGCCTGAACGTTCTTTCGCACTTTGTTGTGTGCACGATATGTAAGTTTTAGGATAAAGGCTTGTATCCCACTGAGATTGAACTTACATTCTTTGGATTATTGTCAAAAATTTGATATATTAAAGGTGCCCTTGTCCGGCTGGACACTGGCTGAAATATAGTACAGATTGTGGCTATATTCATTGTATCACTAACTTCTCTGCTTTCAGGGACCACTGTTTCCTGTAACATATAAGTTCCCAAGGTCCCTGACCAATTCCTTTGGGTGCCCTTGTATTTTTTTCACACACTTTCTCTTACCACAGCAGTCTGTACTGCTGTCAGAATCTTTTCTGTGGATGCAAGGGGCATCTCAGCATTTGTGTACAAATGTGATTTGTATGCAATTGTACTGTTTCTCCTTCATTACATGTCAGATAGATGTGCCCATATTGACCCGCAATTATATGGATCACCAGGTTACGTACCTTTACACGTGTCTGTAAGTGTTTTGAAGCTATCATATCAGCTTTTAAGGAACGTCGTGTATCCGTATGTTCCTGTGTCTGGTTTCTCGCTGAGAAATCAGGTTTTATTAAATCGTAGAAAGGTTTTACTCTTTCTGCCTAATCCAAAATGTATGTTCTACCAAAATTCACGAATCCCAGTATTGATTGTATATTTTTTAATGATCTTGGAGGTTGGAGCAGCACACATTTTTCTAAAAAATTGGCTGCCATGCTTTTTCCTTTACTTGGAAGCTCATATCCTAAAAACAGGACACTGAGGTGGGCAATTTTAGATTTTTTAAAGTTCAATTTGTAGCCCTCAGATGCAAATCCCCAAATTATGGTATTCACTCTGTTCAAGTGCTCCTCCAGGTCATCATCTGTCAGATAAATATCATCCACATAGGACAATGCCTCTTCATCTAAATTTTGAAGTAACTCTGTTACTCTGGCTGAAAACAACCCCGGGCTGTTCTTACACCCTTGGAGGAGTTGACGGAATTGCCGCTGAGACCTTAGCGATAAGAAGGCTGTTAGATACTTGATTTCAGGCGCTATATTTCGGCAAAAAAATCCATTTGAGGTATCAAGAGTTGTTTTGTATTTTTTCCGCACAATGTTATTCATTAATGTGGCACTGTGTGCATTTTGAACTGCAAATGTCTTAGTGCAAGTGTTTAAATGTCTGAAATCTAAAACTAGACAATTTGTATTGTCAGGTTTCATGACAGGAAACAAAGGATTGTTCATTTGAGTGGTGCAAGTTTCAATCACCCCTTGGTATTCAAGTTGATCCAAGATCTTCTTGACCTTTTTATTTAGCTTCTTGCTTTATTGGATACTGCCTCTGTGCAGTTGTAGTATTTTTTAATGGAATTATGTGGTGGGTTGATACCTCATCCCATCCAACATGGTTTTTGTATAATGCTGGAGCCTGGGCTACCGCCCACTCCTGCTCATAAGTATGCTGCAAGTGCCTGGGAATATGATCTGAGAAGGCTGGTAGAATTACCGTTTCTCCTTTAGGACAATCCATGATGAATGCTGGCTGCCAATCTTGTTCAGCTAACAAAATGTCATAGCCAAATTTAAGGTTCTCCCAAGAGAGACCTCTCACTTTCCTACTCTTGTCCCCTCCATTTGGAGAGTTATCTCATATAACTTGTGTGAGACACTCACCCTAGTATCAGGTGTTTTTCTAGCGTGATATAATCATTCAAGTCCGCTGTCACCAGAAATTCCATCAGGTTCTGGTGAGCTATTGTCACTTCTGCCACGCTGTCTAGCATTCATTGGCAGAGCCCATTCCCTGTTCAGTAGCCGAGTCCTCATAATTCTGGGCATGTCTGATCTTTAGACCTGCAACTTTCTTCTTTTTGAACTGTGGCTTTTGCTTTGGGTTGTCTTATTTTTCAGAAATGTAATCTTGAGCGTGCAGCTTGTCTCTGGACTTTGTACACTCTTCTTGTCTTTCTGACAGTCCTTTCCTCCTGGAGTTTTTCGATGAACCCTGAAAGGAACGAGAGGAATGTGTATCAGTATCCTGATACCTGTCAGGTTTCCTAATATTATCCCTATTCCTAAGGTTATACCTCTTTTCGGAGGGCTCATGTGGTGGAGATCTACCTCGGGATTGAGATCTGTTTCCTTTAAAGTTTTGTTGTTTTTTATTATCCCTCTTCTTTTTAGAAGAAGTAGGTGTCTGCTTAGTAGTGTCCTTTTTCAGGACTGCCCATGAGTTGTGGTTTTAAAGCTTTCCCACCCAAACTGTCATTTTGCCCATTACTGCGTGTAATGTTTGTTGTCTGATTTTAGTTGCTGTACCCTGTGATTGAGTTCCATTTGTTGCAACAGTTGTTGGTTGCACTGTGAAAGTCCTCCTGATGAATTGCATTAAGTTTCTATATATTTTTATTAAATCTTTGTGTTGTATGAGTAAGTCTGCCTGTGGCATTGTGTCAATGTCAGAATGTGGTGTATAGGCCGCCAATATCGGCCATGTTGCCCCCTCTCCTCCAAGCGGGCCTAATCTTACTGTACTTCTTATGTGGGGTAGGGAGCCTTTAAACCAGTATAAATGTTCCTGGTACCTGAGTGGAATCTCTATGTCCTCAAACGGACCATATTCCATTGGTGCATCTCCTTCTGTGTAAGAATGAAATGTTTGTGCTCTGGCATTGCTGCTGAGAATGTAACTCACAAATAAAATACCTCCGTTTTGTTTCATTTGTGTGCCTCAATTACGAAAGCTACTACGCCACCCCTAGGTGTTAAACCATTTTCTAATAGTTTCAGGGTGATTGTATGTCTGAATTTAGGTGCAATTTGAATTGCATCTGTATCTTCTTCTCCGACTGAGACATGTAGATCTACTACTTTATCTCTGTCCTCAGTCATTTTCGTAAAGAAGAAGTTTGTTCAAAGGAACTAAATAAGGTTTTAATGCACAATTTAGGAACACTGTGTCCTTCAAGCTTGAATAACCAACAGCTAATAAATAGGATTTCTCTCCTACTCAGCTGTGGCGGAGATTGTGCCCATCCACTCCAGACGTATCTGGTGTTTTGTGAGTAGGGTTCTCTGAGAATTAGCACGACTGAACTACTCAGATTCTACTGTTAAATAAATATCCAACCAAAGTTGGCGGCGACATGTCGTGTAGTTCCTATATTACCTATACAGGATCTGCGTGTTTCGGATAACATAAACTGTGGGTTTGGTGGCAGACTGATTCTGAGCACCCCCACTGGATACGTTAGCCTGTTCGTATCAGCTAGCCACTAGAGTCTCCGCTTACCGGGGAGAGAATAGTTTCTGGCAACCTCAGAACATGGCAACCCTGATCCCTCAGAATCGTGGAAACAATATACTACTTTTCACTCAGTCACTAGTGCTCACCTAGTTTGTACTCAGAGATACACAGAATAAACAGTCTGGGCATTTCAATAAGTATTTATTGAACAGTTGTTATTCTTGTGTAGAATATATGAGCAGCAACAACCATTAGACAGTAGCAGAGATATATGATTAGCAGTTCTACGAAAGTAAAGGGATGGTACAGTTCTACCATTTTGCAATAACCATGAATACATAAAAGTATATAAAACACATGATAAAAAGTGCAACCTAAAGGTGCATACTCCTACTATGCCTCCCTAACTAGATTTACCTAAATGTACCTAGCATCTGTGTAGGTGTTATGCCAAGAATCCCTCTAGGATCTAGTCAACCCCATTACTTAAGAAAGGAGAGAACATGGGGCCCCATCCTGGTCTCGAGTTGGACACCCCGCGAGGGATGTTAGACCACTGCGAGCTGGAGTGTCTGCATGTAGGAACGTCAGCGTCTTCGGTCAGTATGTCAGCTAGGAAGTCACAGTCTCCTCTGCCTTATCTTGGCAAGATGTGGTGTATTTATACCAGAAAGTATCTAGGGCTTCTTTGTCTCTTGTATGGTTTGTATGGGCCATTGTCAGACTGAGGAAGACGTAAGGGATGAACCTTGTACATGTGTATTATGCAGGTGATGTAGTTTCTGCTTCGTTTCCAAGAACGCTCATGAATGCTCATACATTATGTATGAGCCCATCGGAGATGTTATAGGAGGCCTTTGTTAAGGAAAAACCCTCCTTCTGCACCCAGAACTGAAACTAGATAAAGGTTCAATCCTCAGAGGCTGTTATTCTGTAGTGTAGGGAACTACTGTAGGTAAAGGATCATGCATATATTAGTGCATCTAGAATTATGCCTATATTAGGGCTTCTATATGAAACATAACAGTTGGGCCTGGATAAAATTATGCAGGTATTATGGAGGTGGGCTACTTTACTCCCTGGCATTGCTTTCAACACACAACCTTTGGTTGCCTTTGACCCGAGAATGACTAGTACAATGCACCCTTAGTACTCATCACATCTATACCATGGGAGATCTCTTTCCAGACAGCCCTGTCATAACATATGAAGCTCCGGAGGCTTCCGGAGCAGCCACTCTCATGGACCATTTTATCCTTAGAAGGTTGCAAGGCACACTATGTTACAGAATATCATACTACCCAATGGAGCCATACAAATTTACCGCATTATCACTAGTGATCACTGGGGCAGATGGAACAAGACTGGTTTCCTGACTCTACCAGACTAGTCTAGCCCTGAAATCTCCAGGTGCTGAGAGGGCCTGAAGGGACTAAGAATATGACTTGGGGCACCACTGCCAGGCAAGATATGGCACTACTGCTGTATGCAAATACGGCTTGTCTCCCCTAACTACAGACACAAGCTACTACACTAAAAGTTTTACATCGAACATACACACTGCCACTAAATCTAGCAAAAATTGACCCCACATGTTCGCCCCGCTGGCTGAAGTGTGGCGCAGATCAAGCAGATTTTTTGCATCTTGCCTGGAATCGCCCGGTTATCCAAACTCACTGGACCGAGATCTTCACTAGATTCACATCAAAGACTGAAATCACCATCAGCCCTGACCCCTTGCTGACCCTCCTGGGCTCTGTCAAACCACTCCCATCTAGCATTAGGTGCTTTACCACTATTGTGCTTCTACTAGCCAAGCGCAGGATAACCCTATATTGGGGCAACAACAAGACCCCCCCACAGCATACTGGCTAAAAGATACGATATACTGAGCACTACCAGTGAGGTTTATGCTACACTGCAACCCCTGTCCTCGAGGCCAAAGGATATCTGGCAACCACAGCGCACTTACCTGTTAACACTTGAAAAAGAAGTCTCAGTCATGAACATCACTTAAATGCCCACATTCCTTGACTCAATGCCCACTACAACTTGGTTCCCTGCGCACACTGCACACTGTGGGTTATGTCAGCTCCCTCAGAAGCCCAGTGGATACCCATGAGTACCTTTTATATTGTCTCATATTCTATCTAATATCCGTGGTCATCATAGCTGTGTACTTGGCATTTTGCTTTGCATGTATGAATGTAAAGGCTTTTGTTATTAATATGCAATAAAATGAAAAATAATGTTTAAAAAAGAAGTAGTACTGCTTGGACTTAAAACTTGATTAGTAGATAAAGTATGCACTATATACATTTTACCATACTGAATGAGACTAATCTTGATTAATCCACTGTTTCCATTTCAGAAGCAGTAGCGTGGAAAATGTCATCAGTGATGTGATCTCATCGATAATACCATTTGAGATGCCATCAGCGATGTCATCAATGATGTCATTTAACACATCATGAGTGATATAATAATTTGAGGTTGTGAGCAGTGCATTGCGGGAGTGCACATTATGTAGATAACTTTTAACAGGTGAATGTAAGAAATTTAGCTACTGCTTGAGGGGAATAAACCTACTCAAGCAGCACCCACAATCTTTGTCAGGGTGAAGTCATAAGCAAACCCCAAATTAACCTTTGCTGAACTCTCTTGCAGCTTGGCACAGAGCTGTCAGGCTTAACCTAGAGGCAATGTGTAAAGTATTTATGCAGCACTTCAAACAGTTGTAAAGTGAAATCCAACACAGGAAAAATCCCACACCAATTTAGAAAAATAGAATACAATTTCATAAATAATTTAAGACTAGAATAACAAAACTACAAACACTAGAACAGGAGGTATGCAATTTTAAAGATTTAAGTGAAAATAGCACAAAAAAGTGCAAAGCACCAAATGTGGTTACCTATTCGCGCTGTACCGGGACAAAGACTCAAGTCCGCGATGGAGTGCAGGCTAGCTACATGGACCGAGTTTGGCACCCTGAAAAAAGTGCCTTAAATCCTAGTGGTGGAGTGTTGTGTAGTCCCGCACTGAGGATGCATCAAGCAACGGCAATTTCTAGTAGCTGCAAAGCTGTGATGCGAGGTCTTGCGTCATTGTCGAGGGTACCATTGGTGGGGGGCTCGCGATGAGAATTCCTGCGTTGAGATGCATTGCAATATGGCTGGCGATGTGGAGTCCTGTGTTGTTGATGAGGGGCATGCGATGCAAAGGCCTGCATCAAGGATGCGTACGCAGCTGCAGTTCCTGTAAGGCTGCGGGTGGCGATGTGACGTCCTGTGCCAAAGACAAACCACACAGCAGTTCCAATGGAGAGTTTGGTAAAGTGATATGTCCCTTAGCAGCTCCGATGCAGTGTTTCTGGTCGGCGATGCATCAGATCTGCTGGGACCACAGATGGGGCTTGTAGAGCACTGGTCGACTGGTCCTTCCTGAGTGCAGTCTTGGAATGCGTGGGACTGGGGATCTACTTTCGTACCATGTTTGGCCTTCTGTACACACGCCCGACCACCCAAGTGCAGACTAATGGCACCCTCTCTCCCTCTCTCTCTCTTCACTTTGGCCATTGAGTCTCCTCTGGCAAGACTCATATGAAGTGATGCCAGAAGACAGGTGTGGCCATTGGTTGCCAGCCCTCCGGAGCGCATTCTGCTCTATGCAGATAACATCTTACTCTTTTTAGTGAACCTGTAGACCTCGACCCATGATGTCTAGAACTCCTTGCAATCTTTGAGGAAGTCTTTGGCCTTTGGTCTCTGGGTGAACATGTCCAGAACATCACTGTTGGTCCAATAGCAGGCAGCACGAGTGCCTGTCCCTGTTGCATCAGGATCCCTACACGGCATATTTCATTACGGTACCTAGGCATCTACATTTTCCGCCTCCCAGAGCTGATGTGCAGCCTTTTTTTGACTCCCCAGTTACTAAAACGAGAATGGACCTGCAGAAAAGGAGGCGACTCCCGCTACATATCAAGGCAGGGTAGCCGTCTTCAAAATGATGATCTGTGTCTTCCAAAAACTTTTCTCATTTGATCCCCAGGGACTAGTTAAGGTCCCTCCAGTCTTTAATCTGCACTTTCCTTTGGGCTGATTGCTGCCTCCTGGTGGCCTAAATTAACTGCCGGCAGTCACCCTTTGTTGGTGGGTTAGGTATGGCCGACCAATAGTACTATTATCTGGCCTCATAATTGGTTGTACTAAATGATTGGTTTAGTGGGGGGTGGGACAATCCAGACTATTGCACTGAGCTCAATTGGCTAGGCCTAGACAAGAATATGTGATTGTGCTATGGGGACCCGATCCCCCAATCCCTTCCGGAGATCACTCGAGCATTCTTTCTGTGCTGGACAGTGGTGCTGCACCTTGTGGCCTGGAACCGTCCGCTCTCGGGATAACCCGTTCTGGCAGGAGAAATGGTTGCACCACACTGCAGGGTTGGAGGACTTTGCGAAGTGGGACAGAATAGGCATCGATTACCTTGAGCATGTTTGGGTGGGTTTCCATGCCCCAACATTTCAGGCCCTACAATAGTAGTCTCACCAGTCCCGCTCCCAGTTCCACAAATATCTGCAGTTGCGGCATGCCCTCTTGGCAAAAGCAGGTCCCGGCCTTCACCCCCCTTGCGGCTAAATTGTTGATGGGGAAGTTACCCAGGGTTGCCGTCTCTCAGATTTACCCATCCTTAATCATTAATGCCATGGATCATTTACTCAGGTTCAATCAGTCAATCGAGTAGTATTTGTAAAGCTTTGTGTTAGAAATGGGGGTCTCTAGTTGGCAATGGCTGGCCACTGTCCAAGTAGGGACCCTTCTTCCTAAGTCAGAGTAAGCAGGCTACACCCTTTGACAACCCCTGCTCAACCCTGTGGTAACGTAGCACGAGCAGCTAGGCTTATCTCAGAGGCAGTGTGTGAAGCATTTATGACCATACACAGTAATGTAATGAGGAACACTACAAATGGACACCACTCAAGTAGTTATGAAAAAATAGGTATTTTTATATAGACTTAATCACAAGACTAATAACAGTAAAAATCCACAATACTATAAAAATATAATTACTTTAGAAATGCTGCAAGGAAAAATAGTTCAGGATGCACAAAATGATGTTTAGTTCAAGGCAGGGGTCTCTGCGACCCTTTTACCCACAAAGTATCTGGTTCCTGGAGCAAAGCAACAAAAATGTTGCTAAGGAGTTGTAGCGAGAAATTTCCTCACGCTAACCAGCGATGCGTTGAATCCTTACCACGAGGGAGGATGATGCGCTGGGTTGCGGGCAGGACAAAGCGACAAACTTCCTCACGCTAAGCCGGTGATGCGATGAAATCCTTGCCGCGAAGGGAGGATGATGCACCGAGCCTGTTGCGTGTGCGTTCTTGCTGCGTTGACAAAGATGGCGCTCCGCGAGGGAGCGACGATCCGGATTCGATGCGGGGAAAATGGGGAACGCTCGGCGTCCGCGCTGCGATGATCCTGTTGCGATGATTTCAGATAGTGGGCGTTTTCAGGCCCGCAGACAGGTGCTGCGACGACCTTCGGATAGCGGGCGTTTTCAGGCCCACAGACAGGTGCTGCGATGATCTTCGGGGTTAGCGAGCGCTCGGCGACAGCGGAGCGGCGATTTTTCTGGCGCTCACCAGCTGCAGCGGCTCGCTAACGGAGGTTAGCGACGATTTTCAGCGCTCTCTTCTCAACAGTAGAAATAGAGGTCCTGGAACACACAGGAGCCTCACCTACAGATAGTAATCCTCGCTGGGAGGAAACAGGAGGCTGATGGTGGAGTCTGATGTGCCTGAGACTCCAGCAGGAGGCTAGCTCTCTCCTAGCCCTTGGGTAGTTGCTGTAGCAAAAGAAATAAAAGTCCAATCAAAGTTCCTTTCCTCTTCTTGAAGTCCAGTAGTAACAGCTGCAGGCCAGTCCCAGAAACAGCACACAAGGCACAAGGACAGTCCTTCTCTTGCAGATTCCTGTAGCCACACGGACAGAGGTTCTTCTTGTTATCCAGGAGCAATACAAATTGTAGGGGTTTGTGCACAAATATTTATACCCCCAAAGTCTTTGTTCTTAGGGGTCCCAAGTCTCTGAACCCAGCCAGAACCAGTTCTGCCCAGCCCTGGAGCACTTTGTTGATCAGGCTGCATCGTTCCTTTCAGAAAGAGGGGGTCTGCCTCAGACGCACAGTGGGAGGTGGAGCCAGCTTTCACCTTGCCAGGCACAACCCTATTCAAGTGCAGGAGCTACCCCTCCCCTCACACCTAGGCAGGTCGCTCTATTCAACCCAGGTCTGACTCAGCCTGCCCTGTCCCTCCAAAACCAGACAGCCAATACACATAATAGCAGAGCAACTGGAAGGCTTAGGCAAGAAAGTACCTATACTCTAAAAGTGGTAGTTTCAAACACAGAATATAAAAATAACCTTCACTAAAAGATGTATTTTAATATTCTGAGCTCAGGCATACTAGATTCGTTTTTCTACCATGTTCTGTGGGTCAGTTAGGACTATAGGATGTAATAGCCCAGACCTCCCATTCTGGCCTATGGAGAACAGGTAGCCTTACAGTAGTGAAAAACGAAATTGGGTGTAATTCACTACTAGGACATGCTACATACAACAGGGCATGTCCTACCTTACACATACAATGCGCCCTATCATAAGGGGGGCTTACATAATGCCAAGGGAAGGTTTTAGGGGCTGGGAAGCGGGTGCACTTCACAGCCAAGATGGCAGTTCTGGACTGCACGCAGACACTGCAGTGGCAGGTCTGAAACACATTTTACAAGCTGCTTCTGTGGGTGGCACAAACCAGTGCTGCAGGCCCACCAGCAGCATTCGGTTTACCAGCCCTGGGCACACACCGGCCACGCTACTAGGGACTAACAGGTAAACTGAATAAGCCAATCATGGATGTACCAATTCATATATCATCTTTACAAAGGGAGCATTCGCGCTGTGGCACTGAATGGCAGCGGCACAGCGCCCAGAGCATCTATAACCAGCAAAAACAGAGGAGACACAGCGAAAAAAGGAAGGGAGACTCACGCCAATGGTGCCAGGTCTAACACGCGTCCCCTCCAGCTGAAATGTGGGGAGAACTACCCATCCCCTTGGAAGTTCTCTTCACTAAGGCGGAAAAATCTGGACAGACCATCAGCATTGGCGTGTTCTGTACCAGGGCGATGTTCCACCGTAAAGTCCATACCCTGTAGGGAAATGGACCACCTTAACAACTTGGGATTCTCACCCCTCATCTGCATCAACCATCTGAGGGGCCTGTGGTCTGTCTGAACCCGGAAGTGAGTCCCAAAAAGGTATGGTCTCAGCTTCTTCAGTGCCCAGACCACAGCAAATGCCTCACGCTCAATTGCACTCCACTTCTGTTCCCGTGGGAGTAACCTCCTACTGATGAAGGCTACGGGTTGGTCTAGTCCCTCCTCATTCATCTGTGACAGAACAGCCCCCACCCCATGCTCTGAAGCGTCTGTCTGGACAATAAATTCCTTAGCAAAGTTGGGCGCCAGGAGCACGGGCGCTGTACACATGGCAGTTTTGAGGGCATCGAAAGCTTTCTGACAGGTGTCAGTCCAGTTCACAATCTTGGGCTGCTTCTTGGAAGTCAGCTCAGTCAAGGGGGCAACGATGCTGCCATACCCCTTGACAAACCTCCTGTAATAACCCGTGAGTCCTAAGAAGGCCCTCACCTGGGTCTGGGTCCTTGGGGGCTCCCACGCCAGGATCGTTTCAATCTTGGGCTGTAGAGGTGCCACCTGGCCACTCCCTACCTGGTGTCCTAAGTACACCACCGAACCCTGCCCAATCTGGCACTTACTGGCCTTGATTGTGAGGCCTGCTCTGCGCAGCGCCATCAACACTTCCCAGAGGTGGTGTAAGTGGTCCTCCCACGAGGAACTGAATACTGCAATGTCATCCAGGTAGGCGGCACTGAAATCCTCCAGCCCAGCCAACATCCAATCATGGATGTACCAATTCATATGTCGTCTTTACAAAGGGAGCATTCGCGCTGTGGCACTGAATGGCAGCGGCACAGCGCCAACAGCATCTATAACCAGCAAAAACAGAGGAGACACAGCGAAAAAAGGAAGGGAGACTCACGCCAATGGTGCCAGGTCTAACACTTTGCTTATCCCTCCGGGGGTTATTCAGATGCTGTGCTGCGGGTTTCAGTAGAAAAGCCAGGTCTTGAGTTCTCTCCTGAAGTAGCTGAGCGAATGTGTGGTGCTTAGGTGGAGAGGGAAGGAGTTCCATGTTTTGGCAGAGAGGTGAGAGAATGAGTGTCTTCCGGTGTGGCTATGGCAGAGGCATGCAGTCTGTGCGAGGGCGAGGTGTGCGGAGCCAGGTTACTGGTGAGTTGGTGGAAAGTCAGGTGATGGTTCATGTAGTGTGGCCCAATGTTGTGGAGGGACTTGCATGCATGGGTAAGGAGGTTGAATTGGCATCTTTTGTGGATGAGGAACCAGTGGAGATACCCGAGACATTGGGAGATGTGTGTTATCTTGGGTAGTTTGAGGATCAGCCTGGCTGCTGCATTCTTTATCGTATGGAGACTTTGCACGAATTCTGAGTTTGTGCCAGCATAGAGAGCGTTGCTGTAGTCAAGTCGGCTGGTGATGAGGGCCTGTGTTACTGTTTTTCTTGTGCTGGTGGGGAGCTATCTGAAGGTTTTTTGGAGCATGCGGATGGTGTTGAAGCAGGGTGATGTAATGGAGGTGACCTGGCATGATGGTGAGCTAGCTGTCCAGTATGATGCCAAGGTTGCGAGCGTGGCTCCAGAGGGCAGTGGATCTGTTGAAGATGAGGAATTCTGTCTTTTCTGTGTTCATCTTGAAGCAGTTGTCTTTTATCAATGTCACTAGGTTCCTCATGCAGTTGTGGAAAGTTGGCCTTAGTTTGGGTTTGGTTCGCTTTGAGGACGACTTGGGTATCATCAGCTTAGGAGATGATACTGATGTTGCGAGATCCGAAGATGTCTGTGAGAGGAGCCATGTAGACATTGAAGAGGGTGGGGCCGAGGGATGAGCCCTGGGGTACTTCACAGATAGTAGTCTTGGGGTGCAAGGTAAAGGGGGGGCAGACTCTCTGGGTGCATCCTGTGAAGAAGTATGCTATCCATCTGAGTATGTCGCTTAAGGTTCCGATCTAGCAAAGTTGTTGGATGAGTGTGTGGTGTGACACTAGGTCGAAGGCAGAGGAGAGGTCGAGGAGGATGAGGGTGGCGGTTTCACATTTGCCTAGTAGGGCTTTGATGTCATCTGTTGCTGCGATGAGAGCTGTCTCGGTACTCTGATTGGCCCTGAAGCCTGATTGGGATGGGTCTAGTAGGTTATTGCTTAGTGAGTTGGATGTTGGTGGCTTTCCAGGACTTTGGCGCAGAACGGGAGAAAGGAGCTATCGGGCAGTAGTTCTAGGGGTCTTTAGGGTCTGCTGATGGTTTCTTCAGGAGGGAACTGACCTGCACATGTTTCCATGAGTCAGAGAAAGTAATTGTGGTTTTGGAGGCGTTGAGGATGGTGGTGAGTTGATAGCTTATTTTGTTGCTTCCAAGGTTTAAGAGACAGTGGGGGCAGGGGGCAGCGGGGGCCCCCGAGTGGGTGGATTTCATCAGGATGGTGGTTGTTGATGTGCTGAGTACTTCCCAAGATGAGATCGTGTGGTTGGTGGTTTTTGTTGATGGATTGCTGAGGATGTCAAGTTTAGAACAGCCAATAAATCTAACTTTTTGTGCACCTAAGCAATATATAGATGCATAAAGCTTTAGTGAATAATCCATTTAAATATTGGAAACATAAAAGGTTATGTTCCCGTTTTTCTAAAATATTTATCTTTACTAGATTAGCACAGCAAACAAAAACTTTCTTTAACTAAAATATTTGAAACTAATATTATTATGTTTTTTTAATTTAAATAATTCTTCTGTTATGTTACCTGCAACATGCCTAGTTGACGTTTCAGGCCTGCATTCCATGATGGCAAAATATTATCTTGGTTGTACTATTTCTTCCAATTCCACCATGCCTCTCGCTGGGCAGCCTTCTGAACTTCCAAGAAAAATATCTTATGTGATATCAGCTATGCGGCCGCTTGGCCATGTGCGGCATGCAGCAGCAATGAATTAAAGGCTCACTTACAGATACAGTACAGGACTGACCCTGAGTGGTCGAGATCCCCTATATCAGTTCGGCCATGCCCAGACGAACTGTTGCATGCCGACGTCACTACCTGTACTGGGGAGTCCGGGAGGCTCACTAAACCCGTGTGCCGTGGGGGTTGCATGGGCTTGTGTTACACCACTGGGGCTTGTTTTAAAGCAGGTTTACTCTATGAAGTACAATGCTCAGTACTTCATGTTCAGTTTAGCTCCATGACAGCCTTCACTTGCGGAATGTTTGCCAACAGGACTATTGTTATTCAATATGCCTCTTCATCTATGTCAGCCTTTTAGTTTAAACACTCCTTCCTTATGTTGTTATTCGTGTTCAGCGTGTTACCAAGCCCCCTGCATTTCAATGTTGCAAAGTAGCCTTACAGTTTGTGAGTTTCAATGATGCATTAGTGCAAATGGTGCACTAATTTCTATGCTTCAATTGAAAACACAACAATCTACCAGGATTTTTTTGAGAATACAATAATCTAGTAAATGTAATTACATGTTTAGGAAGCCGGCTCTGGATACCAAAATGAGGTATAGTTGGCACAGAGTCCAGTGGAACCCCAAAGGTAAGCAGAGGTAAAAGTAGATAGCACCTTACTCTCTGTGGTAGTGTGGGTGCGCAGTAAAGCTTTATGAGAGGGTAGTTTTAAGCATTTGTTCTACACACTCAATCAGCAAATGATGTCACACACTCAAAGACTGAACTCAGACCAATTTGATTTGTATAATAGTAATATTTAGTTGCATTTAAAACCAGACAGAGAGCTTCTGGAGGTGACCACCAGTTGGATAGGAAAGTTGGGATGCATGGGGATGCAAGGACACCATCGGTTGGGCCACCCAAGGCCATGGGACTTCAAGTGCAGGGGTGTCTTTAGGCATCGGACTGTCCTTACCAGTTCCGGTCGTGGTTGGGGTGATCCTCCAGAAAGAGGCTGCAGGCTTTGCTGGAAGATTCAAGGCAGGTCAGAGATCACCAGATGTCAGGTCAGGATCGCTGGGGAGACCTCATCATGGTGTTGGGCCACTCGAACTCGGGCTGTGGGCGTCCAGTGCAGAGTGGTGCAGACTTGTGGATTTGGCCAGAGCCAGAGTCTGTGGGTGAGCAAATCCGGTGCTCACAGGAGACAGAGTCTTTTCTGTGGAAGACAGGGTAGGTCCTCTGGGTTCTTGAGGTGACTGGCTGCAGTACACACTGGGATTTCGCTTCTGCAGGTTCGAGGTGGGGACAGGCTGGTAGGGCTGAGGCCAAGTCAGTGGGCGTCCTCCTCTTCTTAGCTTCAGCACGGCTCTTCGTTCCTTCTTCTTCTTTTCTTCTTGGTCGGTTCTTGTCTGAGGAGTCAAGGTTCCATGTTGCCCCTAACTACAAAATTTAGGGGTGTTACTGGTAAGTAAAGGTTGGGACTAATGGGTCCCTTCCTTGAGGTGGGTACACCCCCTTTTATGCCACCCTTCAGTGGGAGGAGGCAAATGCCTCACTCTCGTTGGCTGGGTCCCCCATCTGGAAGATGGTGGAGACTGAGAGTTGTGCTTCACCTCGCCTCCACCACCTGAGGGGAGGGGTTGGCAAAGGTAGGCACACCTCCCTTCCTCACTTGGTTTTCCCAACGATTCTCCCATTCAAAGTGGGGGTCAGAACCGGTGGGGACCATTTGCTGGCAACAGCAAAAGGCCTGGGGAAGCTCACAAAGGAGACAAGCCTTTGAAACTTTCCTTCATGGACCCTGCCCATCCTGGGGGAGGAAGCTTGGCACGTCGTTGCAGGATGTGCAGTGTTTCAGACCCCCAAGAGCAGCAGGCTCTCGACCCAGGGGACCAGAAACATGTCTGGTGGTGGCAGCTGGCAAGCAGCCACTCAGCCTGAACACTAGTGTTAGGTCGTTTTTCAGGGGGCATCTCTAAGATGTCCTCTGCGTGCATTTTTCATTAAATCCCACACTGGTATCAGTGTGGGTTTAATGTGCTGAGAAGTTTGATACCACACTTCCCAATTTCCAGTAAAGCCGTTATGGTACTGTGGAGTTCGTAATGACAAACTCCAAGCACCATATACTTCTAACGGCATTACTGCACTCACAATGTCTATGAATTGGCTCAGACACTGTAGGGGTAGAGGGTTCATGCACCTGTACCCTTACCACTTGTATAGTGCACCCAGCTAGAGGTGTGGCTGACCTATGCCAGGGCAATGGGTTGTAGGCATGGCACACAGAGATGTGTGCCATGTCGACTCTTTACTTTGTCTGCACCAAAACACGTAGCCTGCAAAGGCAGTGTGTGTGTGAAAAGGTACAAGGCCTCAAAGGGTGACACAATAAGTGCTGCAACCCTTAGAGTCCTTCCCGGGGCACAGTGCCCTGTAGTACTATTTCCTAGGGACTGGCCTGTGGCCAAATAGTGCCAATTGGGTTTTGTTTTCAATGTAGTTTAGGGAAAGAACATAGGCCCTGGGTACCTGTTTGGCAGGAACCCAGGGCACAATCAGTCAAAGCAAATCAGCAGTTTAGCAAAAAGTGGACACTTTCATACAACATGTCAAACACTTACAGCTTTAGCAAATAAGAAAAAGGTGTAAAATGAAACCAATAAGAACCTTTTACCCCAAAGGTGCAGCAATGGGCTTTGCGTGTTTATGGAACCTTGTTAGTGTGCATCACTCACTTTCAGTATTTGAGTTAGCGTGTTAGTGCCTGTAGCCCCGGAACGCTCCAGCCTGGGTGGGGTATGTAAATGTAAGGGATTTTGGAGTTGAACTTGTGACCTTGGAAGAGGGGCACAGTCAGGACCCGGATGAAGGAGGATAACTGCTTTCTCTGCCCAGGGAGCTTTGGGGGAACACAACGGGGACATAAGGATATGGCAGTCAAAACACAGGGACAATTCTTCACTGAACTCTGCAAGGATGGATGTGATGAGTGTACCATCCATGCCATAATTCAGGCAACCTTCACACTGACAAAGGAGATATGGGTGCGTCATAGAGACCGAGCAAGGCACCATTAGCAGGGGTCCCAGTAGCAGTACTGGTATGTGGCTACCCCAAGGAGAGAGAGGAGTGCATGTTCTACTCCTTGGGTCATTGATACTGCAGGCCCCACCTCGGCCATAAAAAGGGACCATGTGAGGACTACTGAAGGGTCAGCTGGCCCCACTTAAATCAAGGATACCCCAAAAAAGGTGTGGGTGGAACAGGGCCGTAGAACAAGGACAGACTGGTCACAGAATGTGACCGCCCACTTTCACCCCCCTAGTGCAGGGTGGACACTATAAAGAGCCCCAGATGATCTAGGAAGACCGATAGGTGCCAGGTAGAGTTCGGAATGGGCACTGAGGCAAACAGGCAAGCGGCCAAGAGTGCAGTACAGGGTCATCCATAGAAGGTTTGTGATCAATATTTGGTAGGAAGGGCTGTAAGGAGCACAGGGAGGCAAGGCCCCTAGGGACCACAGGAGAATATGATGGCGGACTTGGGAGCCTGCGTGGAGGCCCCTGATCAGCGATCACAGAGGGAGGGAGGCAGTCATTATGGAGGTGACAGGGCCCACAGGCAATGCAGTTTTGCAGGGATCTTGAGCAAGTGCACTGAGGAATAGCCTGCGGGGAGCACTGGAGGAAAGAGTGGGCCAGTGTCTGAGAGGAGGTCCAGAATCCGGTCCAATGAGGTAGAAGTTATTAGGCGACTAGGACTAAGGTGGACAGCAAAGGGTGGACACTTGGCAGATGACAGAGAGAGTGGAGGAGGACAGAGCACCCCACCTCAAAAATCATTGACACTTAGTTAGAAGAAACACGTGACTAAGCTGTAAAATTAACTGCCCAGGGAATTTGTACATCATACAGAGAGTCTGAATCTATTCCGTCGCCAAACAAGTTGATAATTGTTTCATTTATTCATTTATTTCACTGTATTTGATTTCTCAGTGATGTCACTGGTGTAACATATTACCCTATAACAATGCTGCATAACTCGTAAAGGGTGCTGCACTGAAGCAGCAGTCTGCTGATGGTGACTGCTTTGATAGGGGATGGTAAAAAAAAAGCCAACACAAGGAGATGATGGACAGAGTGCTAAAACTTTTCAGACACTCACCCCCAGTTACAGATCTGGGTTGAATCCATCATCGTTCTTTAGTTCACTTCGCCACCCCAGTTCAGATACAGCTATATGCAAATCAGTCCTGACCCTGTGCCTCATGGGAACAGTCTAGCCCGAACTGCCAAGCCATGTCTTCCCTGGACCGGAAACAAGCATCCTGGGACCGGATTCGGTGTAACACACCTTATCAGCTAGGCTAGCTTGAATCCAATGGCAAAGTGAGCAAGGGACCCACGTCTGGGCATACCCTGCCAACTCAGGGCAAACAAACCAAACACAAGGAGATGATGGACGGAGTGCTGAAACCCATTGAGGGGGTCAAGGTTGATTTGCATATGGCTGGGTTCAAACTGGAATGGTATGAGGAGCAAATAAAACAATGGATTTAGGTCCAGATCTCTGTACTGGGGTGAATATATGACATTGTTCTGCATTCTGTCCATCAATTATTCTTTTTGCATTTGTCACCCCAAGTGAAACGGGTATGCCCAGACGTGGGTCCCGTGCTCTCCATGCCACTGGAGTCAAGCTACCATGGCTGATGAAGGGTGAAATCCTGAAACCAGTCCTAGGACGCTGGTTTCCATTCCAGGGAGGACATGGCCTGGCAGTTGAGGCTGGACTGTTCCCATTGGGCGCAGGATCAAGGCTGATTTGCATATGGCTGGGTTTAAACTGGAATGGCATGGGGAGCAAAAAAATGATGGATTTAGGCCCAGATCTCTATACTTGCGTCAATGTATGACATTGTTCTGTATTCTGTCCATCAATTGTTCTTTTTGCATTTGATAGGAGATGGTGGCACCTATGACTCAAAGGCAAGCTTTCTCACCATAGGACCTAATGTGTGCCACTTGGAATCATAATTGCATAGATCACAGGAATGAAGGCAAAGTACAACTTGCTTAGTTCTTTCAGTCCTACAAGGGATAAGACAACCGCCATGCTTTCAAAGATGGCTGCTGTAAATGCTAACACATTCACAGCAGCCATCTTTGGATGTATTTGATTATAGTTCAACAAATGCTTTTCCCCTTTTTTAGTCCCGTCCCCCAATAATCAACACAAAAATGAATCTGAAATACCTTGTATTACTGCTGTAATGTAGATATGTTTCTAGTGTTTGTCAGAAAGCACAATGTTACTGTAGGGCACATCCAAATTTCACTCTTTGAACCTTCATAGGCTGAGGTGTCCTGCTCAATGGTGGTTTGCCCCTTTGTTGTCTGTCTCGCCTACATGCCCTGGCTTCTCAATCCATCTCTGTGTTATGACCACTATTTGTGAGCACTTTTTAAGAGTGTATGCGCATCCCTGCAAATTTCACGCTGATGAAGAAAAATCCTAATTCTGTAAAGCAGATGAGTTGAGAAAGCTTCTACTTTTATAAGTCTAGGAGATTTTAATCAATCTGTTATAGGCAAGAAGGCTATTACTTAGGGCAGGAGTGAGGATCAAAAAGGAACATCCTCTGCTATTCTGCATATAGAATCTCAGGAATCCCAAGAGGATAATGTCTTCAGGTCCAACATTTCTCCTTAGACGTTAGTAAGAAAGTTTACTTTAATGAATAGTCCCCATAGATGGACCTGTATATGATATAGAACACTGTAATGTGAGGATGTTGGAGGCCAATGAAGGCTCAGTTGTCAGGCAAGTAACCTGCTGCAATGGAACCAATTTAAGATTTTGCCATTAGAAAGGCTGCGGTCCTCTGAGTTCCTATAATCCCACAGAGTCAACCAGAGCAGATACACCTAAAGTTCTATCAGATCTAGTAGGGCAGGGGGAAGATTGAGAGACCAAATAGTTCTGGTAGTCTAGTGAAATTATGGCTCTGACCTTGAATTGCAGATTGTGACCCTACTGATTCAAGAGATTTCCTCAATCCATTAGTGCAAAATAGGTCCTCATGTGTTCACCTTGCTCCCCACAAACACCATGTCCCTTTTTTGAGAGTTTCATCTGAGAGAAATTGGGCTCACCTGGTCCTCTACCCTCAACATTCACTAATTTAAGTTAGTGGCAATTTAAGTTAGTAAGCTGCCTAAGTCCCATTCACAGCAGGCGTAACACTGACGCAGGCACATTTGAAATGGGACTTGCCCATGTGAAATGACCCATTGCTGGAGTTGCGTCACTTTTGTGACACACTCCAGCAATGCGTCATTTTTGCGCCTACAGATACATCAGAAATACTGACGTATCTGTAACTCCTTGCGTCATGATGCGTCATACTGTAAATAGGACGCATATAGCTTGTCGCAAGGAGGGCGCAATGAAAAGTGACGCATCGCTGTTTTCACGCAGTGATGCGTCAATTTTCAGAAATAAGGCCCTCAATATTGTGGTCCCTCATGCATAAAGCATCCATCAAATTGACAACACAGAACTGGAAGAAGCATCACAGTAGTAAACCAATCATAATCCACTTTTGAGATCCTTTTTAGCCACTTATGTCACCAACAACACTGACCATCACCTCTCACCTTGTCATTTGACCATGCAGAACCAACCCATCTTTTAGTGCCAAGCATGCAAGTGGCCAGCCACACAAACAACATTTTTTTCTCTGTGACTTCAATCACCCAGGTAAATACCTCCAATAAGGACATTAAATATGTCTTCATCAACCTGTCGGAAGCTGCCAATAATAGTGAACCAATCACTGTGCCAACTCACACATATTGGAATAATGCACTCTTACATGATCAACTTCATCTGCCTCCCCCAAAACCCAAACCAGCTGTGCAGCCATTGACTTGACTTCAGCCTGCTCCACTTCTAAGGCATACATCGTGGGCAACCAATACAAATGAAGTAATTGTTCTTATAGTTCAACACACAATCGATAACACTGCACACTCTACTAGCAGCTGGCTCAGAGTTCAATGCCAACTTCAAGATCCTGTTCGACGAATTCAATCATATCCGTAAGATTATTTAAGATATGATTTCCCTGTACAAATCCTGCATCCTAAATGGCACACTCTCTGCGGTCTGCTACTTTAGGACCCTAGAAACAGCAAGCCCTCTATTGCAAATAGGAGAGGAGGTGATTACAATATCCGCTACAAGAAAACCTGATGATCCTGAACGATCTATGGAGGTTCATCATAGAGGCCAGGTAGTCCACAATACAAACATCATCAGTGAAGCCTCAAACAAAAACTTGCGTATTCATGGCCATTCAGCATTGTGTAGCCCCCATGTCTGATCCACCATTGCAACATTGCAATAGGAAATGAGCAGCTATCAACAACTCTGATAACATGCTGACCAGGCAGAAACACCAGACATCATGACAACGATACCATGCCACAGTATACCCACATGGACTGTCTGTAATAATCTTACAAGACTCCTTTGATAACTGAAAGCATTTTCCACTTAAGAGCCAATACCTCCTCCTTTTTAGTCAAGGAATTCAGTGGTGAAACTCTCAGACAACTGTACGTCACTAATCTACTCCATTCCCAAAATATTGTCCTGATTTCTCTCAGGACATCGTCTATCATAACTATGCAGAAGAAAACAAACCTGGATCCTGACAACCTCACCAAATAGAACCTTCTCAGGCATCAAATAGTCCTGGGATTGATCATGGAGAAGGCAATAACAAACCAGCTTCACATAAGTACAAACAAAAAGAATTTCTCTTTAAATTGTCCGTCTAAGTTCTAACTTTTCTATAGTAAAGAAACAGTTCAAGTGGTCAACAATGCACTTCAGAGCACCAGCAACAGCTACATCTGCTTCCTTAGCATGTTAGAGGCTTTACCAGACTACAACATTTTGAACAGGATTGTGCAAAACTGCTAAATTTATTTTAGAATTACGGGAGATTCGCTTGCTGGTTTATCATGTGAAAGACAAACACAAGGGTGTATCTTGCATTCAAAAGTAATGCAAAATACCATGTAGGGACTGCTTCAAGGCGAAAATATGTTCCACAATAAATGCTTAGATTGAGTCAGTTTAAATAGAGCCCAAAGGTCTCAGTAGGCAGTAACAAGTCAAGGTCCATCGGTATGCAAGAAATAGGTCCATCAGTATGCAAACAATATTCAGGCCAATCTGAAGGCTTCCCTTTGTGCATAACTTTAATCATCTGAAGAACTGATAAAGCCGAATTTGGATCTGTATGTTCAATGCATTCCTTCACTTTAACCCCCTGAAAGCAACAGACCATGTGGTTATCATTAGCAAAATCAAGCAGCTACGAGTGAAATGCTGACTTTCATCAATGAACCTTGACAAGCTTCATCCTTTACTCGTTCTCAGACCCAAACCTCTAGGCATCTACATGAATACCAATCTCAGTTTAAGAACTGAAAGGGCCGGGCCATAAGTTCTAGACCGTTCTAGAGTCACACTCTGATGGTTCTTTTTTTCGTAGCATGAAAGTGTAAAGGGGAAAAAAGAAAATCAATTAGTCAGTAATTCTTTTTGATGCATAGCAACCCACGGGCAACTACTTAAGGTTAGTTAATTTCTTACAAATCAAAAATAACTGAACATACAGACACCTCACCATAAGAGTATAGAAAGACATAGGAATTAGCATGAAGCCAAATCTGTGCATCCAGTTTGGACGATGCAGCATAAACAACACAATTAATTCAAGAAGTAGAATACAGAAAATCAAGACACATGAGTCCAAGTTTCCCTGCTTCGAGGGCTGGTGAGTAAGAAGCATTATCTATCCCTGCTATAATACTAAATAAGTATTGTCAGAAGGAAGGATAAAAGTTGTCAGCACAAGGAGTCTCCCTAAGACGTTTCACCATGATCAATGGATCAAGTAGTATAAAGCTACCAAATACAGAGATTGTTCTAGGATGCGCTCTCTTTGAAGGCAAGACAGAAGTGGAGCACTATCCCTACTTCCAACAACCAGTTATCCATAAGTAGCAATCCCAGGATGCACTTCGGATCACACAATCCACCCTGGGCACAGTCCTGAAGGTAATTTTCCACTATGTCAACGGTGTACCTTTCTTGCTACAATTTGACCTTGGTTACCAGGCATTTTCCAGTGTGAAGCACAATGACCTTCTTTTATCAACTCAAGCCACACAATTATAACTTCTTCTCTCCTTGCCTGACTAGTAAAACACTTTATTCTATTCTATCTAAGATAGCGCTTCTTCATCTGCAACACAAAATGTGAGAAAGAGCAGATTCCACAGCACTCATAAAATTCAAACTGTTAAATCTAAAGCTAGAGTTTTCACGGACATGCATTACAGGTCCAGAAATTCAACTAACATAAGAGAAACATCATATAAACTTTACGAAGGCGGATTCACTAGGTAGATGGGCAATATGCGAAATGAACTTAGGCTTCACTATTTGCACAGTATATGGATCCAACACAGATGAGCCACAAGTTTTTAGCAACATTGAAAATGAATTAATTGATTGGCACACCAATATAGTACTATGTGGAGACTTTAACATTTCTGCGAATTTCATGGATGGTAGCACATATATTGGCAGTAAGCCAAGGGTGTTTAGAGCAATTATGTCTATGATCCAGTCACATGGCTTATACGACGTCTGGGGAAATTTATCAACCGGAGATCCAGGGCACACATATTATTCACATCCTTATAATAAATACTCGAAATTAGATTACTTTATGATATCAAACATCTTACTTAAGAGTGCTCAAATAAAAAAGCTTCCCAAAATCATGTCAGATCACAACCCCCTAGTTCTAAATATAATGATTAATAGATCAGTCAAGGTCCCCAGACCCTGGACATTCGATAAAAAACTGCTAACGGATGTCGACTACATTACTCGCTTGAAAAAATGGACTCATTCCTTTTTCGACGCTAATGGATATAGTGCCTCACGGGGAGTGGTTTGGGATAGCTTTAAGGCAGGATTAAGAGGAGAGACCATAAGTTACACCACCAACGTATGGAAAAAGGCTAATAGCGAAAGGGAAGCATGGATGGGAAAATTAAGCGAGGCAGAGACACAATATAGACAAGATATAAGCACGGGTGATCAATCTGCCGAGAACCTACATAAAGTAAATTCCATAAAAGCCGAGATCCAGAAACAATTAGCAAGAAAGGCGGCAGCATACTATCAGGCACAGAGATCGCGTCTTTATGAAACCGGCGAGCAAGCAGGTAGAGCTCTTGCTCTGCGAATCAGGCAGGTCGCAAGTAAAAACATCGTGTCACAAATTGAATATCAGGGCCAAACATACAACAAACCTGGCGAAATTCTGGAGGGGTTTAGGAAGTTCTATCAAGAACTATATCAGGAGGAAGCGGTAGGAGGGCACACGAATATAAGCTGGTTAGACATGGGTAGTAAGCTAAATCTAGGCCAGATCACTTCTTTGGAACAAGACATCTCAGTGACGGAAATATCCGAAGCTCTGCAAGATCTTGCAAGTGGAAAAGCTGCGGGCCCGGACGCTATACCGTTGGAGGTATATAAAAGCTTAAGGGAGGAAATAACACCACTGCTTTTAGATCTATTCAATGGTGTTATGAATACCGGAATAATACCAAAGTCTTGGCAAGAAACCAATATAGCTATCTTTCATAAAAAAGGGAAATCAAAGACCAACCCAGGCTCTTATAGGCCAATATCCCTGATAAACAGCGATAACAAGCTATATGCCAAAATTATGGCCGCTCGCATCGGGAGGGTTATTGCGTCCCTGGTCTCCCCCTGGCAGCATGGATTCATCCCAGGAAGAGGAACTACAAATCACATTAGGAGAGCTATTACATTGTTTGATATTGGTGCTGCTAGGGGGGAGAGGGTCGCAATGATCCTGCTCGATGCTGAGAAGGCATTTGATCGCGTTAGATGGAGTTTTCTATGGAAGGTTATGGAAGCAAGGGGATTTGGCCCCAGAATCTGTCAAGCTATTCGTGCTATGTATTCATCACCAACGGCTAGAATTCAATTAATGGGGGAAAGATCAGATAGGATCAATATAACAAGGGGTACTAGACAGGGCTGCCCTTGTTCTCCAATTTTGTTCGCGCTTTATATAGATCCTTTAATAACCCAATTAATGAACAGCGTGAATATCAAACCAGTAACATCAAATGGGTTTCAAACTAAAATTCTCGCTTATGCGGATGATTTAGCAGTCATAACAAAAGATCCAGAGCTAGCAATGAGGGAGGTAGTTAACATCACCACTCAGTTTGGCGATGTGTCTGGCTATCGACTAAATGTTGACAAAACTCAGGTATTATGTTAAAAAAAAATAGACAAGGTGGATGGAAGATATGTAGCATCAGTAGTCTACCTGGGAATAACAATAAACGCAGAACCAGGTGAAATAATCAACGACAATTACACCCCTCTTTTGAAATCTATGGAAACAGACTTAAAACGAATGGACTCATTACAGCTGTCATTGATAGGGAGGGCTAACGTTATAAAAATGACAATGTTTCCTAAAGTGCTCTACAAATTAAGATCAATCCCATTTAAAATTGATGATAAAATTATTAGGAGAATTGAGGTCATCTTCTTGAAATTTCTATGGCAATATGGTAAAATAAGGCGGTCAAATAGATACATGTCACTACCACAAGATAGAGGTGGGTTGGGTCTGCCAGATATTAAGAGCTACCATCTTGCATGTCTCCTTACAGACATGGCTATTCTATTTCACCCGGGTGGCCCAACCCTCAGACAAATGGAAATACCATCAATTTTTCAATTATTGGTAGGTGGTGAAGCCGTAGGACTTCTATTAAGGCAAACTCAGAGGAGTTATTTTAAGGAAATTGGATATAAGACGTTAGAAGATGTATGGTATATTTGGAAAACTGTTAAAAAAGCTCTAGATATACCTACCCTCCATTATCGCACGCCACTTTGGAATTCAACACACTTTCCAAATTTTAGTAGGGATGGGACGTGGCGTCACTGGGAGAGTCAAGGCATAGTAGAGCTGGGCCAAATAATGATTGGCGACAAGTGCAGAACACTTGAAGAACTTACACAACATTATTCACTACGAGGTTTTCAAGAGTTTAAATACATGCAGATTGTAAATAAAATTAAAACAATTAGGCCATGTATCACTTCGCTAGGGAAATTTGAATTAATTGAGTATTTGAAATCCGGGGGTCACAGAATTAGAGATATATATAAAATATTTAATGATGCTATAACAGATGATATCAACAAAATCGAAGCTGCATGGGCTAAAAAATTAGGAGATCCAGAAGTAGATATTGACAAGGCGCTAGCTATGGACAAGAGATTCTTACGCTCTACGAATCTCAGAGCCCAACATTATAAAACCCTATTTAATTTATATTATACGCCCGAAAAATTATTTTCGTGGGGGAAAGCAATAGACAGTAACTGCCCCAGATGTGGTAAAGGCTCGGCAGATCTTATACATATGTTCTATGGCTGTGAAAAATTGAAATTAATCAAAATTGAAATAACACGTTTCTTAGAGAGACTACTCGATGTTAAAATTACTCTATCCCCGACCCTGTTAATAGTCGGCTGTGATGTGAAACTAAACATAAGTATTGAGGCTGAAGCTTTAGTCTTTATTTCTGTATCAGTTCTCAGGATTCTAATCAGCGCAGCCTGGAAGGATACAGAAGCCCCAACTTTTCAAATGTGGCTGTGCAGAATGCTGGGTATACATAATATTGAGGAGGCACTATATGATTTAAAGGGAGCAAAATTGAGGGATTTAGGCAAGCGACTCTGGGCTCCAGTGGCTACATGGAGGGCAGCAAAATTGATTACAAACGAATGATATATAGGCGGTGTCAATATTTAAGATACCAATCTAATTTGTATTGTATGCCATTGTTTATTACTTTGTCTGTTTTTGTACTGTACGAGGGTATAATAATTATATGTTCTATTACTTGTATTTATGTACCCACCTAATAATATGTATTTGACGGTACGCACTCTCAAATAAAATATTTCAAAAAAAAAACTTTACGAATTCACATAGCAGTAGCACAATTTCAACTAATACATTTACCTATATATGAAATAATGTAATCAGTAAGCACAATTATTACGTGAATAAGTGTCAGTTGCACAACACAAGTACTTCATGTTAATATTTCCTGCTAGTTACATTCATTTTCTCTGTTGATTCTTCATGCTACTGGTAGAGGGTCTAAAATACACCACATATTCATGGTAATACATTTCAAATTCTACCACTTCACTAGGGGTGGGCGACAATTTCCGTTCCGCTCGCGGAAATTGCGACATTTCGAATTTTTCGCGTTCCGCGCGGAACGCGAAAATGTCGAAACTTCCGCGATCCGCGGCCGGAACGGATATATGCAGGTGCAGGACAGGATTCATTCTGGCACGATGCTCCTGTCACAAAAATTAAACCTCAACAGGGAGCACTTACAGATATAAATAAAGCAGGGGACTTAGTTGAAGCTCAAATTCAGTAACGCATTAATCAGCACAAAACATTCAAGAGCTAGGTCGTGGCTGGGCAGGTGTGCTTTTCTCCCCACATCTACCGTCAAAAATTAGCTGTGATCCTTGATGGAGCTCTGTGCATCCACGACTTTCTCGAGCGCAATACCCGTGTAGCTCCTGACGCCAGGATGTTCTGTCTCCTCATCTGCTGCTCTGATCGGTCTCTGGCCCTTTTTAAACAAGAGGCATGTGAACTGCGATGGACAGCTGGCTCGAGGGACCCCGGGGCCCGTCGGCGTGGTGGCAACGTTAGAGACACACATGGTCACCGTAGACAACTCTTCTGGCCCTTTATGCAGCTGTAGTGTGGGAAAAGCACTATACATTTACCCAACGAGGTAGCACTTATTGATTAGCCAGTAGAAAGTACTCCAGTTGAGTAGAGGTATTGCACAAAACGGTGGCATCTTCTTGGGTAAATATACAGGGCAGGATTCATTCTGGCATGATGCTCCTGTCATAAAAATGAAACCCCAACAGGAATTCAGTAACGCTTTAATTCAGCACACAAAAATCTCCGCGATCATGCGAAATTTCGCGTGATCGCGGAGATTTTTTGCCGTTTCGCGATAATTTGTGAAAGGCACTTTCGCAAATTCCACCCACCCCTACACTTCACGTTAATACAACAAGTGGTTATATGCGGGTGAACTCTACACGTGATTATGATGCACCCCTCCAATTGGAATGACATTTCTGCTTCATTAGAACCCAATCAGACAAACATACCCAGCCAACAGCTGTCTCTCCTCCACAAAATAGATAACTTTCTTCCTGTGTCACACTTTAGAAACATAGTTCAAGCACTAGTCCATCATAGGTAATTCAAACATCCGACCACACTTGTCAAGCAAGGTCAAAAACAATGGTGGGTTTCATTGCACCCGAAGCAGCAGCATTAGCAGACTTAAGGCAACAAAGTAAAGGAATGAGATGAGTTGGCAGGTCTTTTTTTGTTCATTACTTGGGTTTAGGGGCCAGATGTGCAACCAATTTTTGGGGCCTTAAATAGGAAATCGGACCATTTGCGACAGCAAAGAAGGGTGGTGTTATGAATAAATGCTATTTTGTGAGTCAGTGAGCCGCAAAATATTGTTTGCTAGTTGCTATTAGGAAGGGGCGTGCCAAGTTCGTCCCTTTCGTATAGCAAGTCAGAATGGTATATACCATTGTTTTGCGACCGCATTTGTGGTTATAAATCACTCACAGTTTACTGCCTACTTCAAATAGGTGTTAAACCACTTGCCCTTTGCAAATGCGTGCAAAAATATTTTTTGAGAGCAGGCAGTGGTCACAGTGCATCCCGTTTTCCTGTAAGCAAAACGGGATGCATTCGAGAAACAAAGTTGATTATTTAAAAATCATGCACAGACATGAAGGTCTGCTGTCCCTTGCAAGCCACCATCCCTGTGCTTGAAGGCCATTCCCAATGAGCAGCAAATTGCGACCTCCCAAATGAATATTAATGAGGCAGGCCCCTTGTGACCTATTTGAAAATAGCAAAACATCGCAATTTGCAACTAGAAAAATTGAATGGTTGTACATCTGGCCCTCAGAGCGCTATTTCAATTGAGATCTGAATGTTCGCTCACTCTTATACTTAAAGAACGATCTGGTGAACCATCTAATCACATAACATTTCACCCCTTTGTAACCACCATGCAGTTCCCATGAAGGGCACTAGCCTTCCCTTTCCCTCCTCACCTGTCTTCTAGACATATACGCCTGAATTTTGTGCTCCAGTTGGTAAAGTGCTCCCCTAAATTGTAGTTAGTACTGCCATATTTATGCTTCATACACAAGTACCAATAGAATGTCTTTCAGCCACTATTTTAAAGCTAACAAATTATGATTGGGTATGGGAAACTGCCCAAAAAAACATAAAGTGAACCAAACAGTTTTTATTTTTATTAATAATGAGGGTCTTTTAATGGAGTGGTGAGGGAAGCTATTTGCAGTATGCTTCTTGAAAATTAAATTCTTCTTATTGCTCTGAACTTTACCTCTGGTATTTTGTAGTCCCTCATATAGGAAGGGGCGGAAAGGAAGTCAGGAGGTAAGCAAAAACGTTGTTGCAGATGCAAACACATTAGCTTGAGAGGTTTCCACTATTTATACAACCTTTACTTCATTACAATACATAGGGTTTGCCCCATACCTAATCCTTTATTACAGCATAAAGTCCATTTTTGCCTCCTCATTCTAGTATATGCACCTAAGATCAAAATATAGTGCTCCCAATGCACATGTCTTGCCTGTAGTTTTTCATGAAATCAAGCAGGTAAGAATGAGTATAGCGTTCATTGGTGTTGCTGATCTTTGTAGTTATATGCAGCCAATTGAATGACATTTGTTCCAGTGGCTTAGCTTCTGGCTGTTAAGACCTGAGTACCAGTCAACGCTCCACTGAGTGATTCTGCTGTGTGATCACTGAGAGGATTCTGTGCCTTTGCCTGTTTGAAATTCTACATAATTAGACAATTTAGTGAGTAATAATAGTACAAATATGAGTACAAAATTCTGCAATTGATTAGAAACTTACATTCTGGATATGCTATTCTAGGTTTTTGTGTTAAATGTGCCTTGCCATACTGGTATTGCCATAGATAGTTCTAATCAGTTGTTCTTCCTGAAAAAAGGTAAAAGAAAAAAAGGTAAAATGTAAAATGAATGTATATCAAAGAAAACAAACAGCATTTTAGAATTTGGGCAATACATTAAGTTACCGAACTGCTGTGCAGTGTAGAATGGCATTATCCGAAAAATTTGAATTTTTTTTAGTACACAATTTATCAATTCTAAAGTTTTTCTGTAGTTAAAAATTAGACACAAAACAGAAAATGATGAATAGTAAAGAAGGAAAGGGTCAGAAAAACAGGGAAATCTTGGAAAGGAAGACGGAAAGGAAATGAAAATACAAAAGTTGAAAGCAAAAGGAAAATACCCCCCAAAAAAGAATAGGGACTAGTAACAAGGTGTGCAAGAAACAGGCATTGGCAAAGCCAATAAGTCTCACCTATGATAGGGCTATGGGTTTTGGGAATGTGTTTTAGCCTTCTTGTGCACCAGTGTGGCTGCTGTTCAGCATAGACAAAATATAGGGGTGTGGAGTTTTGTAGAGTGAAGTAGGGTGGGGGTATAATGCTGTAGAGTATATTTGTTAGAGCAGAGAGTGTAGTAAAGTGGATCAGGGAGAGTATAGTGTTATAGGGTGTATAGTGGAGTTGAGTTCAGTGATAAAGAGTGTTGATTGGTGCAGTGTCGTAGAGTGTAGTGGCCTGAGATAGGGTGGGGTGAGTTGGAGTAGATTGAGGTAGTGGGTTGGATTGGAGTACAGTGGGGTGGGGTGAATTGAGTAGAGTGGGATAGACTGGAGCGTGAACTGGAGTAGAGTGGGGTGTATTGAGGTGGAGTGGGGTGGATTGAAGTGAGGTGGATTGGATTGCAGAGGATTGGACTGGAGTGGAGTGTGGTGGATTGGAGTGGGGTAGGGTGGCTAGAACCTTGGAAGGGTGAATTAGATTGGATTGTGGTGAATGGGTTGGAATGGGTGGACTTGGGGTGGAGTGGATTGGAGTTGAGTGGTTTGGAGTAGAGTGAATTGGAGTGGGGTGAAGTGGGGTTGATTGGATTGGAGTGAAGTGGGTTGGGATGGACTGGATTTGAGTGAACTGATTAAATTGGAGTGGGGTGCATTGGCAAGGGTGGATTAGCCTGGAATGGGGTGGAGTGGGTTGGAGTTGAGTGGATTGGACTGAACTGGACTGGAGTGGGTGGATTGGACTGTTGTTGGGTTGGACTGGACTCAGTGAATTGCCTCATGTGGATTGTAGTGGGGTGGATTGCAGTGGGGTGGACTGGATTGGAACGGGGTGGGTTGGAGTGGTTGGACTGGATTGAACTGGTGTGGATTGGTTTGCGTGGGATGGATTGGAATTGGGTAATGGATGGAATGGGTGGGTTGAAGTCCGGCGGATTGGATTAGAGTGTGGTGAATTGGAGTTGGGTAGATTGGATTGGAGTGTGGTGGGGTGGATTGGTTTGGAGTGGGGAGGATTGGATTGGATTAGAGTGGAGTGGAGTGGAGTGGGATGGACTGGGTTGGAGTGGGATGAGTTAGATTGAAATGGGGTGGATTGTATAAGATTATTAGAGTATGTTGGATTGGAATGGAGTGAGGTGGATTGGATTGGAGTGGGATGGGGTGGATTGGAATGCACTGGAGTGGAATTGGTTGGATTGGAATTGGGTTGGTTGGAGTATGGTAGATTGTACTGAGTGGGGTGGATCAGATTGGGGTAGAGTGGAGTGAGGTGGAGTGGGGTGAATTGAGGAGGAGTGGGGTGACCTATATGGGGTAGGATAGAATGGATTGGAGTAGGGGAGATTGGATTGGGCTGGATTGGATTGGGGAGGATTGGAATGGTGTGGGGAGTATTGGGTTGGGGTGGAATGGATTGAGCTAGGTGGATTGTATTCCTATAAAATGGATTAGAATAAAGTAGTGTGGAATGGATTGAGGTGGATTGGTGTGGGGTGAGCTGGAGTGGATTGGATTGGTGCAGAGCCTTAACTGAAGGTAGTGTGGTGATTATATTTCCTTATAAAACACTATTGTGTGGTTTTCAGGAGGTGTCTTGCTCCTGCACTGCCTCATCAATGCAATATACAAAGGGCTTGGTGCCTTTTAAAGACGTTTGATTGGTTTATGTGTTTGTAGTTTCATTCCTTTTCATTTAGTTAATCCTTATTTGCCAGTGGTGTCTACCCAACACAGAAGCTTGTGGTGGTACACTAGGGGTTGCTGGACCCTCATTTGCTTTTTATTTCTCCTCTCATGATTTAGATTGCACTGAGAAGTGCTTTGTCATCATGCCCCATAGCACGTCCCCGTTGATGCCGACCTACATAGCTACCGGCAAAGCACGTCTGCACAACAGGGCGGGCCTAGGGCAAGCCCGTCTGGCCCCATTCGTGCCCGGACAGCAACCAGCAGCAGGCCCCTGTTTCCTTCCCCCACACTACCGTCAGGAGAAAATGCACAAGAAAGTAACTATTAAACTTCAAAACCTCTGGTAAGAAACTGTCCGGTGAATCTGGACACCATAAAATGTCTTGTTTATCACAGCAGATTCACAGTCACTTTCTTGTTCAACTTGTCCATTACAGAATATGAAGACCTTTCTTTTAAGATTGAAATCAACCCAAATAATACCTTTAGTGGATTACTTATTTATTGCCCCCTGTGCCCTAGGTCCATTTTTACCCACATACTTAGCCATGAGCTAGAATCCAGATTTAGCACCATGAGTTATACAGTTCTAGGGGACTTCAATTTTCATTTGGAGAATTGGCTGGGCAAAAATTCTGAGTCCCTAATAGATACCATGGCCCGTCTCTTTTCGATTAAATAGTAAATTTTACGACTTATGTGGCAGGCCACATACTAGATGAAATCTTTTACGACAATCCCTCCTTACAATTTAGGAAAGTCTTAACAGGTATTGCATCTTTAATTAACTGCCACCACTCGACTACAACAATGCGTACATGGTACAAATTAGAATCTGAGACATTGGACTTGGTGCTTATCAGGACAAAACCAACTTTTCTGATCTGAATCATGCTGTCTCTAACTATCATTCCTGGTTAGGCAGAGCAGTAAATCAGTTAGTCCCTGAGAAAGAATGTGCAAATCATAGTTACCCCCTCTGAACCCTAGTTCTCAGACAAACTTAAACCTGGAAAGCAGTTGTGCAATAAGCAAGAACATAAATGGAGACAAAGTTATAATGACAGTGAAAGGGACTCATAAAAATCCATAAGAGAATATAAAGCCATGATATTAGAAGAAAAATCTACTTATTTCACAAATAAAATTGAAGCTGCCAAAGACTTTACTAAAGAGCTTTTCAAAACAGTTAACAAAACTTGAAAATGTCGTTGAAAATAAAAGTTCACATTTTAACCCATCTTTTTGTAACACACTAGCCATTTTTTTCAGGCTAAAGTTGAAGATGTCTATGTTGCTTTCACTGTCAAATCTAAATCAGCTATTTACTTCTCTGATGAGCCATCTCCATCAGTCTATTCAGAAACGATGACCTCCTCTTCACCACTCACAATGGATCCGGTGCTTAGACTGAATCCATGAAGCTCGGCTCCCCAAATGACCCATGTCCTCTGAAAATTCTTCAACAGGTTCCACAAACAATGTGTGCTTACCGGGCTGACATCTTTAATGACTCATTCAGCTCAGGCTATTTTCCAAAGGCTTGGAAAAAAGCATCCATCCTCCCCTCCACAGAGCCGAGCAACTATCCACCTGTATCTCGGCTGCCTTTTCTGGCCAAAATATGAGAGCAAGCCATGAACCAAGTGTTAGCTTCTTTTTTAACTGCAATCTATTAGATCCAACTGAGTTCAGTTTTAGAAGCCAGCACAAGACAGAAATCTGCCTTGATTGTGGCATCGGAGAACATAAAATCTTCCCTTAACAGAGGAAAAAATGCTGCATTGATCGTGATAGACCTTTTGGTCAACCGTCTCTATTCGTTAGGAATTAGGGGAATGGCGTTATCCCTTCTAAAAGTCAGAATAGGAACAAATTGTAGCACTAGACACATTTGTATCCAACCCTTTTGTTCTCCGACAGGGATCTTCCTTAAGCCCCACCCTTTTTTACTTATATGTTATACCACTAGCTAAACTTATAAAAATGATATCCAATGCTGGTGACACCCAGATTGTGGTCTCGGTTTCAGGCAATCTGGACCACACTGCTGTCAAATTCCTCAATTGTATGAGACATATAGAAAACTAGATGAATAGTTATTGTCTGAAACTAAACTCAGGAAAAACTGAGGTTCTCCTGTTTGGAAAAAACACAGCCTTTTGGTCTTCAAGTTGGTAGCCCCAGGAAATGAGTGTACTACACACACCAGTAGAAAAGGTAAGACATTTAGGAATACTTTTCGATGAAGGATTGGCGTTTGAAAGCCAAATCAACCAGATTACGTCATCTGTTTTTTACACTCTCATGATGCTTAGGAAAATCCCTCCATTCATTCCTAAAAACCTTCAAAAGACAGTGGTCACGGCATTAATATTATCCAAATTAGAATATTTCAATGCACTCTATACCAAAATGTAGCAAAATCTTCTTACCAAATTGCAAACACTGCAAAAGCTGCCGCACAGCTTCAATTTGGAAACCCCAAGCACTAGTCAGCATCCCTGGTGCATAAGCAGTTACATTGGTTACCAATTAAAAAGGGAATTGCTTGCAATGTTCTATGTATTACCTTTAAAGGACCCCACAACTCAGGTCCCTGATTACCTGAGACACAACTTCTCTTGTTGCATCCATCTAGGCCACTTCGCTCATCTGCTACAATAAAAAAAAATGTGTGTTCCAAAATTCAGGAAATCCAGAAACTTTGTCACTGGTATGACCAAATTGTGGAACACTCCCTCTCAAACTGAAAGAAATTACAAGCCTTCTTCATTTTAGGAAAGCCTTAAAAACTTTTTAACTAATAGTCTCTGGATATTGTCCTAACATTACCCACCCAAAAAAAAGTAGGGAGTTCTCTCACACTGAATTAGTTAAAGGAAGCACCAAGACGCCCGAGGCATTCAAGCACTTTAGAAAAATAATTAACATAATATAACAACTTTACATAACATTGGAGTTGGGTGGATTGGATTGGATCGGAATGGAGTGAGTTGGAATAGAATGGGGTGGATTGGATTGAGTGAGGTGGATGATTGAATTTGATTGGATTGGTGTGGGGTGAGGTGGGGTGGGGTGGATTGGGGTATATGGGAGTGGGGCAGATTGGAGTGGGAAGATTGGATATGAATGCAACAGATTGGATTGGGGTGGATTGCAGTGTTTTCCACAAATATGTGTTACAACACAGTTTTGGAAATTGCACATGAGAAAGAAACAATGTTGCTTTGCAAATTTTAGAACAAGATAATCGCCATCATTAGAGAACAGCAAACACAAGCAAAAATAAAAGAAAACATAAGTACAAATTCATAAAAGAAGGTTTGTCATAATAAAAAGTAGTTAACTACTGGAAGAAAAAAATCTTTGCAATTTTGTTTTGTCCTGCTGGGCAAGTTTTTGCCAGACACCTGCCTTCTGTTTGAGGGGGATTAGAATCTTAAAGAACAAAATAGTACCTGAATCACGACAAGGGCAGCGGACGGGCCCTGATTAAGTTTAATCAATCAGTGCTTGGTCCCTGCTCCACATAAAGGAATGGAAATGATACTTAGACTGCAGTGACGAATTAGAAGGCTGTAAAGAAAAGTGCCATGCAAGTAAGCAACTGGCTCCAAGCCCTCTTTGTTATCAATAGTGTTTTGAAAACAAGACGCATGCGCTAGTGCATGCTATTGCAGAATTGACGCAAAAAAGGGTGGGGGAGAAGGGAAGGGTCCGAGAACAGCAGATCAGCACAGGAGAATAGGAGACAGATAAAGAGAAGTGGGCAGGAACAAACATTGGACCACAGGGAACAAGAGAAGAGGAAGGAAGCGAATAGGGCAGAGAGGAAGACAGCACAGAGGTAGAGGAAATTTCTGGGAAGGAAGAAACAGCAGATCAACACCAGGAGTGGAAAAAGAGGAGGATAACATTATTGTGGAAGACAGCAGTACGAAGGAGCACAGGCTTAACTCAAAAAAGGGTGGGGGAGAAGGGAAGGGTCAGAGAACAGCAGATCAGCACAGGAGAAGATAATAAGGAGTTAGAGAAGGGGGCGGGTGAAAGAGAACAGCATATCAGCATAGAGGAAGAGAACAGGGAGTTAGGGAAAGAGGCGGGTGGCAGAGAACAACATATCAGCACAAGAAGTGGGAAAGGAAGAGACAGAGCAAATGGTAGGGGAAAGAGACCTGTAAAAAAGAGAACAGCAGATTAGCAGAAGAGGACTTAAAGAAGGAGGGAAGAAAGTGAATTGAAGATCAGCAAAGGCTATCAGAGCCTTCCATCTTTCCGAGGTTGGTATATGAAGTATAATTAAAATCTGGTAATAGCAGCAATGGCTATTTACAGCACTTAGAAATGGCAGAAAAGTGGTACGTACAGCTATTAAAGAAGTTGTTCTGGTAAAAACATGCCGGTCACACATGTGCATTTGAAAAATTTCTTCTATGTTGTTTACTACGCCTGTTGGTGTGAGTGCTTATGCATTTGTTTACTCTTCATTCTGTAGTAAGCATGACTGTTTTTAAGGAAACTAAAAGCCCAATGGTTTGTATTGATTTTGTATCCTGCGTAAGTCATGGTGTACTCAGGTTCCACGAATCTAAATGTATTGACTGTCTACTCTGTATCAAAGATAGAGGATATTGATCGAACTTCATTTCACACCAGTATCATTAAGCACTAATTGACCACTTCAAAAGTCACGATGTCCGGTCCTGGAAAGACATGAATTTTAAATGGCTTTGATGAGTACTGTGTGTGCCATGATTAGTGGCTAAAAATAGAACATAGTGCCATTTTCTCAGCACATGCTCTAATTATAGGTAAACCATTTTCAATTATTTTTCTTTAAAAGCAAAGCTCTCATTTCCAACATTTAGAAAGCATTCAGCAAATCCATATAACTATTATCTGTATGTAGAATGTTGTAAAAGTTGCTGAGGCAGAGTTGGGAAAAGAGTTCTGGGAGGGGTTCTCTGAAGAGCCCCATGCTTTAAAGTTTTGCAAAAAAATTATTGTTAAGCTTGACAGATTAACTAATTTAGTACACAAGATTGCTGCAGGTTGCCAATGTATAACAGATTTGATATTTTACAAGATCTAGAGGACATTGATTGACTCGCCCCCACGTTGACCACTGTAGTGCAACAAGGGCCAACTCGATCTGCCCTCTCTTGTGTAGGTAACAAAACCATGACTCCCATAGCCGGGGAATCTATTAACGATGCCCCTAGCATTAGGGCTAGCCATCCTGATGACCACAACCATAGATGCCTGGGAAAATTGAATGACATACTACTTGCTAGGGATGTGAATACATCTGATAATAGAATTAATGGGTCATAAACTGTAACTGAAAGCACCCTGTTTTCACCCTTAGCAGCAGACAATTATGATTTATCTAACAATGAGGGAATTAGTAATGACTCCGTAAACTACCCAGTAAATCATCGTGTTGAGCATTACAACAATGGCGCGCTTGTATTTGCAACCTGGAATGTTTATGGGCTTGCTGGTAAGGTTCTTATACCTGATTGTGCCACGTTCATTCATAGTAACAATGTTATATGTCTTCAGGAGACCTGATCTACTAGCCCCGTCCATGTTGAAGGATATTCATCACATTTTGTAGTAGCTACTAGATGACATTTTTGACGGGCAAAGGGGGGCCTGCAAATTCTTCTTTTACATAAAATTGCCACTGTCGTCAGAAAGGTTTTAACCATAGGCCCATATGCGCAATTCCTATGGCTAAGCAAAAAGGGGGAGAAAGATCTGATAATTGTAAATTTTTACAATAATGTTTTTGATAGTTCACGCGATAATGTGATAATAGAAATTGATCAGTGCCTGGAAACATTTTTATATGGGATTAATGTTGAGTACGCTATTATCTGGGCAGGGGATTTCAACCTACAGGCCTGTGGTGCAACTAATACTAAGCCATGTGGCCTTATAACTATAGAGGAGGAATCTGATCATTTCTGCCACATGACCTATGGGGAAGCACTTAACCTGATGATGGCTAAATATGATCTCGTCCTCCTTAGAGGATCTGGGGGTGTAAATGAGACCCCCGATCCAACCTTTATAGGTAGAAACTCTTGCTCTATAATTGATCATGTCCTGGTTTCCGCCCATGTAAGCCATTTGTGTGGCTATCTCACTGTGATTCCCTCCGTGCTTAGTGATCATAACCTCTTAAGACTACCCTTCCTGTTTTGGGGTAAGAGGATGGATGTCCTTAACTCAATCACACATATAAAACCGGTTGGATCTAATGGGGTTACCATTAAATGGATTGGTATTGACCCCATACTAACAATGAAGAAAATTGTAATTGCTAATAAAAGTGAAATAACATATTGCCTCCAGGAGGAAATTACCTCATTGGTACTAATTGAGAACTTTTTTAACATTACTAAATCGATCAACTCCAGTTTAACAAAGATCCCTGGGCCATTCGGTAATAAGAAGAAGGGGTGGTTTGATGGCGCCTGCACCAAAGCACTTAGGTGTTTAAAATGTGCCCTGTCCCTATCCCCACGTGACCTATCTATTATTCAATTTTTAAGGTTCGAATATAAAACTGCTATAACATCCCGTAAAAGGATTCTTAAGGAAGAGGCATGGGAACATTTGGCCATTGCTGATAAAACTAGAAACAATAAACTTTTCTGGGAGACGGCAAATGCCCCATTTCTGAAGAACGATAGTCTCCCAGAAATGTGTTCTTTTGTACCAGCAGATAAATGGGTGGAACATTTTTCCAAAATTTTTCTAAGTAATAGGGAGCCGCATACCGTGCAGGATGAACACCCAGCCAGTGGAAATAACCTCCCCCTGAACATTACAAAAGAAGAAGTGATTCAAGCTATTAATACTAGTGCTGGGGGACGAGCCCCAGGGCCGGATGGTGTCGCGGTTGATGTCTTCAAAACAGCGCCTACTCTATGGGGACCCATTCTAACTTGGGTTTTTAACACAGCTGCTACTGATAAAATTCCCAACACATGGTAAGAATCGATAATTATACCTATATTCAAAAAGGAGAATAAAGAAGACCCTAGAAATTACCGTCCAATATCACTCATAGATACATCTATGAAAGTAATGAGTAGGGTTCTCCTTAAAAGATTGGAGGAATGGGCGACTGAATATTCTGTTCTGTCACCTGTCCAATATGGGTTTAGGAAACGTTTAGGGGCTATCGAACAATGTACTAACCTAGTACTGATTATTGGGAAATATACTAGGGCAAAATCAGAATCCCTTTACCTTTGTTTTGCTGATCTAAGAAGCGCATTCGATTTAGTTGATCACCATTTGTTGTGGTCAACTTTATCAGAGATGGGTGCCCCTAGGGCCATTATTGGGTTCCTTTGCCGCCTGTACAAAAAACCTACTACCCGGGTCCGTTATGGCCCTCAGGGAGAATGTACAGCGAATGTTAATGTGGGATGGGGGATTCGGCAAGGGTGCGTTCTAGCACCAATTTTATTTTCATTATTTTTAAACAGTATTGATAATCACTTACAGGCAATTCACGCAGACGTTCCTATGGTGGCAGGTCGCCCAACACCAATTTTATTATATGCGGACGATGCCGTTCTTATTGCAAGAACCCCAATAGGTTTACAGAGATTGATGGATGCATTCTCTGATTTTATGCTACAGAAGAAAATGATTATAAATAAATCTAAAACTTACACCATGCAATGTGGGCTTAAACCTAAATCCTCTAAAACCTTTTATATTGAAAATACCATTATCAAGACCGTGAATTCCTTTTGTTATCTAGGTATTATTTTCACGGATAATGGTTCATGGTCCCAACAAATTGCATACACGAAAGTAAAACTGAGTAAGGTATCCCAAGTGATTTTTAAATTTTCCTCTAAGTTGGGGAGCCGGCAAATTATGGGAATGGTAGACTTATTTAAAACAAAAAGTATTAGTATAGCCATGTATGGGGCAGGGCTATGGGGTTTCTCTAATAGCAAAGATTTGCAACTTCAAGAAAATATGTTCCTGAAACGCTTATTATACCTACCACCATCTGCATCTAATTTTATTACTCACCATGAGGTGGGCCTTAGGTTTCTAGAAGATTCCCTACTGGCTTGACCTATATTATTGTGGGACTCAATTTGGAAAAGAGAGGAAATAGGTTTTCCTAAATCAATTATTTTAGACTGTCTCAAATTGCAAAAGGCACTTAACATTCCGTGGCTGCTATATCTTAATACGGTTTTAGAAAAGGCGTATAAAACACCAGTGTGGTCACAAATGTCCAAAACCTTGGCATGCACTAAGAAGGAAATAAGGGACGCCTTTTTAGAAAATAGGATGGATTCAAGGAATTGATTGAAAAGAACAAATCAACTGTCTCTCAATATATGTCATATAGCACTGATACGCTTACTATTAATTACCTTTCGCAGGTTGCCTTTGGACAACATCGATATGTTCTAACAAGGTTTAGATGTGGCATCGTACATTTTCTTGTAGCCTTTCCTCCTACGCGGTTACACCCGCCCGCAGATTATGTATTAAGTAAGCAGAGCACGTTGCACTTTATGTTGCTGTGTACATTTTATAAGAATCTAAGGCGGTTTTATTTAAAGCCATTATTTATTACCCATAATATTAGGTCATGTAAGGAGGCTATGATTTTTATGATGAGATTAGGAGACCCCTTGACTAGCTATAGTGTTGCAATGTACATTCTGAAAGCAATTGATGATAGGAAAATAATAAGACTATAGGAGTAATGAATTTGAATGTCCGGTCTTATTAATGATCATTTTGCGTGGGATTATCATATTTAGTTTTAAAATTGTTTTAAAATTGTTATGGTTAACATATATGTATGTGTTTTAATGTTTTAGCATGATGTGCTTTTATGGCTATCGGTTGATAGTCGAATAAAGATAATGAAAGAAAGACAGATTAACTACTGTATCTTAAAGTTAACCTAATGTTCACTAAACTCCGCCCTGGGGACGCAACAGTATACTGAGGAGGCGCTCATGCGAGTGACGCTTACCAGGCCCCGGCTGCTCGTGGGACCCCTCAATATGGATACCCGAGGAACAGAAATGTCTTTCGTGAGGGTGCCGCACGATGAAGGTGGGAAGGTGGGAAATGTGGGACGGGTTTTGGTCGAGTTTGGGCGGGGGCGAGTGGTAAACAACACGCCCACTTTCTCGGCTCTAATGTGTGGCATTCTTTCAGATTTGAAAAAAGTCACGCAAGCAATATGAATTTATTTTTGTAAATTAATGTTTATTGGCATTTAAATAAGACATTACCTGAGGGTGGACTGTGATCAATGAAAAAGGCAGTAACACTCAAGACCTTGCAGGGGCTCAACAAACGTGCAGATCATAAGCAATAGACCAGCATTTAAGCAACGAGTACAGATAGATTAATTGCATGCAAATCTTAAGCAACATCCCAACCCAGCACTGACCATAGTACATTTTAACGTGTAAACATGTAAACGTATGCAATGTACAACTTGTCATGAAGGAGTTAGTAAGACAGGATACCATGTCCCCCTGAATAATGGGGGAGAAGGAATAAGAAACACAACACCAAACTGTTGTAAACCTCATGCAGGGACAGCTTTAAGCTAAAAAACAAAAAGGTCTGGAGAGCTGTAGAAAAGCATGGGGGAGAAGAGATATTGTCTATTCAGTCATCACTAACCCCACATTTGGGAGGCTCCTCCATAGCAGGAGTACCAAAGCAGAATTATTTATTATCTAGAGATAACACAAGGGTGTTTGTAGAAATGCCTTATACAAACAAAACGCAAGTGAACACAAAACCCGACCAGTTGGACTGAGAGTGTGGACATTTTGCAGGCAGACCAGTGTCTTTGAAATGCAGACTCGCCTGGGAATAAGTCAGCCTATACTGCAGACACAGCTCAACGGCCTTCTCAGGGACACCGATCTGTTATGAGATCTGTCGAATTCGACAGAGGTCCCTACTCTACAATTAATGTACGGATTACGGATTTTGAAAATCTAAAACAGAAGTCTTTTTTTTTTTGCAAGGGACGCTCTGAAAGGATTTGTCAATGCCCTGTTCAAACGTAAACAAAGACCGCGGGTTCCCAACAGTGGCTGGTGAACGTGTCAATTATCCGTGACTATAGCACGTGAAACCAGCCAGCGCATCTCCTGGGCATGACACAAAACAGATGGCTGCAGCTTCTCGCTCACACAGCACTTTGGAATGTATGACCCAGGAGACTGGGGGAGCGAATCTGTACCGTTAGTTTCATGCACAGTGCCACGTGAGTTCTAAATATGCACCCAGAACGGGCACATGGAATATGCAATCGAGAGACAGCTGACTGGGGAGCCAGGTTTGAGTCCCGGCGGCGCTAAACAACCTGTGATTCTGAGCAAATTGCTTTATGGACCCGTGCCTATACCAAGAAAAAAAAAAACATATAAAGTCCAAATAAGCATGAATGAAATATCCCCGTGCCAAAATAGAAAATAAAGAATGTTCTGGTAGTCTCATATAGCCAAACTTGGACACTTCACAACATATAAAAGAAAAAAAACATGCATTCCTCTTTCCTCTAAACACGCTCACTTTGAAGTCTGAATGAACAGTAAATGTGAGGAGATACCAGTAAGATTTACAGGCCTGTTTACAGAAAGGGAGCACTCAGAAGGAAAAGGCAGCATTTGTTACTTTAGCTCAGTCTTCGAATGCCCAGAAAACGTGACGAAATAAGGGCAAGGTTTAAAGGCCTGTTGACAGAAAACGAGTTCGAGGAAGAATACAGTGAACACGACTTTCTCATGGGGCGGGACAAACTGAACCAGGACATCCCATAGCAAATAAAGCAAGCAAATGGGAAGCAAGAAAATGTGAGTTACAAACCCCAAAGCCAATGGGAAGCGACGGGCCGAATGAATTTCCAGGTCACCTTTTTGAAACTTCCCAAGATGTCTTTCGCATACCACGCAGCTGCACTGTATGATAGGCTCTGACCTAAAAAATTGCAAAGAGAGAGGAAAACAAAATGGCTGGATGTTACTCTGAAAAGGGAAATGAGGTGTGAAGTGAAAAAGACAAAATGTATATAAATCTGATAATGGGCAATGGGAATTCAGCGGATTGGATATTGATATCCTGCCTCCCATAGTACATATCTATCAGGTTTGCATTCAAGGTGGGAGCTTTTCATAAAAATGGAATTCAATGGCGTAACTCCATGAACTTTCATGTAATAACCATTAATTTTATGTAGCCTATTTAATGGTTGTTTGATTGTATATTTCTTGTAATGATTATTTTTTTCCTGGTTATTTTTAATAATCGAATTAAGAGATTTGACTCGACTTGACTTGACTCCATCAGGTTTTTGATGGATACCCCATCCGCCAGACTCTAAATCAGGCCCTAAGTCCTAAAGAAATACAGTTTTAAAGAAGTACAAATTCGAGAAGTAGAACAGTATAAGTACAAAATATAGTTAAGAGATACCTTTGTTTGGAAGTAATCATGTGCATGAATCTGGCTGACTGTGGGAGATTGGCATGGCTCTATTTGTTATAATCTGAGACTATAAGCACAAAGCGTCATTGTAAGTGCTTCTTATGGTGGATCATGTATTTAAAGTGACAGCTTGATGTTTTGAAAATATGTACTGAGGGGCATCAATCACGGTCAACAATCTACATACAATTACCTGACAAGCAGCGTTCGTTTGTAATTCAAATGAGCCATAATTTTTTTATGCAGTTTTAAATAGCGCAAATTCGACCCAAAGGTACTGGGGAGCTTTACATGACACAAGAATAGTTCATTTTTTTAGGCATGGGGAGAATGTGATTTTTCCAGAACCACAGGATGTTTAACAGACTCAAAGACTCAAACATGTCACCCCAGTTTCATAGTCGGCAGCTGTGGCCATTCCGTTGTGTATTACTTGTCATAGGAAAAAATGTTCAAGTAGTAAGGTGAGATTTATGGAACATTTGTATTCCAAATTAAGATATGTACCCAAAAAAAATCAAGCTTTCTTTTTAATGCCAGTGAGGTATTCAAATGAAAAGAAATGGTTATCGACTAATGCATAATAATTGTGGACTTGTATATAGCGCGAACTAGACCCCAAGGAATCAGAGTGCTTTACATGACCAGGTGGATTGGATTGCAGAGGATTGGAGTGGAGTGGAGTGTGGTGGATTGGAGTGGGGTAGGGTGGATAGAACATTGGAAGGGTGAATTAGATTGGATTGTGGTGAATGGGTTGGAATGGGCGGACTGGGGTGGAGTGGATTGGAGTTGAGTGGTTTGGAGTAGAGTGAATTGGAGTGCGGTGAAGTGGGGTTGATTGGATTGGAGTGAAGTGGGTTGGGATGGACTGGATTTGAGTGAAATGATTAAATTGGAGTGGGTTGCATTGCCAAGGGTGGATTGGCCTGGAATGGGGTGGAGTGGGTTGGAGTTGAGTGGATTGGACTGGACTGGACTGGAGTGGGTGAATTGGACTGTTGTTGGGTTGGACTGGACTCAGTTAATGGCATCATGTGGATTGTAGTGGGGTGGATTGCAGTGGGGTGGACTGGATTGGAACGGTGTGGATTGGAGTGGTTGGACTGGATTGAACTGGTGTGGATTGGTTTGCGTGGGATGGATTGGAATTGGGTGATGGATGGAATGGGGTGGGTTGAAGTCCGGCGGATTGGATTAGAGTGTGGTGAATTGGAGTTGGGTGGATTGGATTGGAGTGTGGTTGGGTGGATTGGTTTGGAGTGGGGAGGATTGGATTGGATTAGAGTGGAGTGGAGTGGAGTGGAGTGGCATGGGTTGGATTGGAATGGGATGGACTGGGTTGGAGTGGGATGAGTTAGATTGAAATGGGGTGGATTGTATAAGATTATTAGAGTATGGTGGATTGGAATGGAGTGAGGTGGATTGGATTGGAGTGGGATGGGGTGGATTGGAATGCACTGGAAAGGAATTGGTTGGATTGGAATTGGGTGGGTTGGAGTATGGTGGATTGTACTGAGTGGGGTGGATCAGATTGGTGTAGAGTGGAGTGAGGTGGAGTGGGGTGAATTGAGGAGGAGAGGGGTGACCTATATGGGGTAGGATAGAATGGATTGGAGTAGGGGAGATTGGATTGGGCTGGATTGGATTGGGGAGGATTGGAATGGTGTGGGGAGTATTGGATTGGGGTGGAATGGATTGAGCTAGGTGGATTGTATTCCTATAAAATGGATTAGAATGAAGTAGGGTGGAATGGATTGAGGTGGATTGGTGTGGGGTGAGCTGGAGAGGATTGGATTGGTGCAGAGCCTTAACTGAAGGTAGTGTGGTGATTATATTTCCTTATAAAACACTATTGTGTGGTTTTTAGGAGGTGTCTTGCTCCTGCACTGCCTCATCAATGCAATATACAAAGGGCTTGGTGCCTTTTAAAGATGTTTGATTGGTTTATGTGTTTGTAGTTTCATTCCTTTTCATTTAGTTAATCCTTATTTGCCAGTGGTGTCTACCCAACACAGAAGCTTGTGGTGGTACACTAGGGGTTCCTGGACCCTCATTTGCTTTTTATTTTATCCTCTCATGATTTAGACTGCACTGAGAAGTGCTTTGTCATCATGCCCCCTAACACGCCCCCCTTGATGCCGACCTACATAGCTACCAACACAGCACGTCTGCACAGCGGGCGGGCCTAGGGCAAACCCGTCTGGCCCCATTCGTGCCCGGACAGCAGCAGGCCCCTGTTTCCTCCCCCCACACTACCGTCAGGAGAAAATGCACAAGAAAGTAACTATTAAACTTCAAAACCTCTGGTAAGAAACGGTCCGGTGAATCTGGACACCATAAAATGTCTTGTTTATCACAGCAGATTCACAGCCACTTTCTTGTTCAACTTGTCCATTGCAGAATATGAGGGCCTTTCTTTTAAGATTGAACTCAACCCAAATAATATCTTTAGTGGATTACTTATTTATTGGCCCCTGTGCCCTAGGTCCACTTTTACCCACATACTTAGCCATGAGCTAGAATCCAGATTTAGCACCATGAGTTATACAGTTCTAGGGAACTTCAATTTTCATTTGGAAAATCGGCTGGGCAAAAATTCTGAGTCCCTAATAGATACCATGGCCCGTCTCTTTTCGATTAAATAGTACATTTTACAACATATGTGGCAGGCCACATACTAGATGAAATGTTTTCCGACAATCCCTCCTTACAATTTAGGAAAGTCTTAACAGGTAATGCATCTTGAATTAACTGCCCCCACTCGATTACAACAATGCGTACATGGTACAAATTAGAATCTGAGACATAGGACTTGGTGCTTATCAGGACAAAACCAACTTTTCTGATCTGGACCATGCTGTCTCTGACTATCATTCCTGGTTAGGCAGAGCAGTAAATCAGTTAGTCCCTGAGAAAGAATGTGCAAATCATAGTTACCCCCTCGGAACCCTAGTTCTCAGACAAACTTAAAACTGGAAAGCAGTTATGCAATAAGCAAGAACATAAATGGAGACAAAGTTATAATGACAGTGAAAGGGACTTATAAAAAATCCATAAGAGAATATAAAGACATGATATTAGAAGAAAAATCTACTTATTTCACAAATAAAATTGAAACTGCCAAAGACTCTACTAAAGAGCTTTTCAAGACAATTAACAAAACTTGAAAATGTCGTTGAAAATAAAAATTCACATTTTAACCCATCTTTTTGTAACACACTAGCCACTTTTTTCAGGCTAAAGTTGAAGATGTCAATGCTGCTTTCACTGTCAAATCTAAATCAGCTATTCGCTTCTCTGATGAGACATCTCCATCAGTCTATTCAGAAACGTTGACCTTCTCTTCACCACTAACAATGGATCAGGTGCTTAGACTGATTAAATCCATGAAGCTTGGCTCCCCAAATGACCTATGTCCTCTGAAAATTCTTCAACAGGCTCCACAAACAATGTGTGCTTACTGGGCTGACATCTTTAACGACTCATTCAGCTCAGGCTATTTTCCAAAGGCTTGGAAAAAAGCATCCATCCTCCCCTCCTGTATCTCGGCTGCCTTTTCTGGCCAAAATATGAGAGCAAGCCATGAACCAAGTGTTAACTTCTTTTTTAACTGCAATCTTTTAGATACAACTGAGTTCAGTTTTAGAAGCCAACACAAGACAGAAATCTGCCTTGATTGTGGCATCGGAGAACATAAAATCTTCCCTTGACAGAGGAAAAACTGCTGCATTGATCGTGATAGACCTTTTAGTCAACCGTCTCTATTCGTTAGGAATTAGGGGAATGGCGTTATCCCTTCTAAAATCTTTTGTGTCAGAATAGGAACAAATTGTAGCACTAGACACATTTGTATCCAACCCTTTTGTTCTCCAACAGGGATCTTCCTTAAGCCCCACCCTTTTTTACTTATATGTTATACCACTAGCTAAACTTATAAAAATGGTATCCAATGCTGGTGACACCCAGATTGTGGTCTCGGTTTCAGGCAATCCGGACCACACTGCTGTCAAATTCCTCAATTGTATGAGACATATAGAAAACTAGATGAATAGTTATTGTCTGAAACTAAACTCAGGAAATACTGAGGATCTCCTGTTTGGAAAAAACACAGCCTTTTGGTCTTCAAGTTGGTAGCCCCAGGAAATGAGTGTACTACACACACCAGTAGAAAAGGTAAGAAATTTAGGAATACTTTTCGATGACGGATTGGCGTTTGAAAGCCAAATCAACCAGATTACGTCATCTGTTTTTTACACTCTCATGGTTGAAGAACCGGGGTTTAACCCAGCGGCGTCAGGGGAACGCCTAAGATCTTCGAGTTCACCTGTCTTGGTATACAGAGACACAGAATACTTCTGGATGGCATAAGAGACCAAGTTTATTAGCTGCAGCTAGTAACAGTGATCCTAGAAATACATCACGGTGTAAATTCTCAGGAGACTGCTCATTTTACTAAGGCGAGACGTCTCCTTTTATACCCAATATTCACATTATTAACGTACACCAACTGCACAAAATTCTAGCCAATAAAGTACATTTTCAAACAAAGTGTCACATAACAAAAACTCAATTTACAGTATCCCAACCCAAAAGTTAATTATTAGGAATGTCTCAAATTCAATCTCCACAAGCCAGACAAACCTATAATTGAAAGCATAACCCATGTAATAAAGAAACATAAAAAAAGAAACGGTAACAGATGCTGAACAAGATAAGGCATGTGCAAGGAAACTAAAAGTTAACGATGTCCTGAACATTGATTGGCAATCTCAGACAAAGATCGATCAGGGAAATTGGCTTTGCGGGGTCAGTTTCAGGTGCAGAGGTCAGTTTTTTACAGTTCATTTCAGAGTCAAAAAGAAACCTAGTTAATGTATACATGAACTAAGAAGGCCAGGCCACTTTATTCGCCAGGCTACCTTCACAGGCCTACGTGAGGGCAACACAAAATGGTGGCACAGAACAAAATGGAGTCAGACTCGAGAATTACAGAACCTCATGATGCTTAGGAAAATCCCTCCATTCATTCCTAAAAGCCTTCAAAAGACAGTGGTCACGGCATTAATATTATCCAAATTAGAATATTTCAATGCACTCTATACGAAAATGTAGCAAAAACGTCTTACCAAATTGCAAACACTGCAAAAGCTGCAGCACAGCTTCAATTTGGAAACCCCAAGCACTAGTCAGCATCGCTGGTGCATAAGCAGTTACATTGGTTACCAATAAAAAAGGGAATTGCTTGCAATGTTCTATGTATTACCTTTATAGGACCCCACAACTCAGGTCCCTGATTACCTGAGACACAGCTTCTCTTGTTGCATCCATCTAGGCCACTTCGCTCATCTGCTACAAATAAAAAAAAATGTGTGTTCCAAAATTCAGGAAATCCAGAAACTTTGTCACTGGTATGACCAAATTGTGGAACACTCCCTCTCAAACTGAAAGAAATTACAAGCCTTCTTCATTTTAGGAAAGCCTTAAAAACTTTTTAACTAATAGTCTCTGGATATTGTCCTAACATTACCCACCCAAAAAAAAGTAGGGAGTTCTCTCACACTGAATTAGTTAAAGGAAGCACCAAGACGCCCCGAGGCATTCAAGCCCTTTAGAGAAATAAGTAACATAATATAACAACTCTACATAACATTGGAGTTGGGTGGATTGGATTGGATCGGAATGGAGTGAGTTGGAATAGAATTGGGTGGATTGGATTGAGTGAGGTGGATGATTGAATTTGATTGGATTGGTGTGGGGTGAGGTGAGGTGGGGTGGATTGGGGTATATGGGAGTGGGGCAGATTGGAGTGGGCAGATTGAATATGAATGCAGCAGATTGGATTGGGGTGGATTGCAGTGTTTTCCACAAATATGTGTTACAGCACAGTTTTGGAAATTGCACATGAGAAAGAAACAATGTTGCTTTGCAAATTTTAGAACAAGATAATCGCCATCATTAGAGAACAGCAAACACAAGCACAAATAAAAGAAAACATAAGTACAAATTCAGAAAAGAAGGCTTGGCATAATAAAAGGAAGTTAACTACTGGAAGAAAAAAAACTTTGCAATTTTGTTTTGTCCTGCTGGGCAAGTTTTTGCCAGACACCTGCCTTCTGTTTGAGGGGGATTAGAAGCTTAAAAGAACAAAATAGTACCTGAATCACAACAAGGGCAGCGGACGGGCCCTGATTAAGTTAAATCAATCAGTGCTTGGTCCCTGCTCCACATAAAGGAATGGAAATGATACTTAGACTGCAGTGACGAATTAGAAAGCTGTAAAGAAAAGTGCCATGCAAGTCAACATATGGTAAGCAACTGGCTCCAAGCCCTCTTTGTTACCAATAGTGTTTTGCAAGCAAGACGCATGCGCTAGTGCATGCTATTGCAGGCTTGACTCAAAAAAGGGTGGGGGAGAAGGGAAGGGTCAGAGAACAGCAGAATAGCACAGGAGAATAGGAGACAGATAAAGAGAAGTGGGCAGGAACAAACATTGGACCACAGGGCACAAGAGAAGAGGAAGGAAGCGAATAGGGCAGAGAGGAAGACAGCACAGAGGTAGAGGAAATTGCTGGGAAGGAAGAAACAGATCAGCACAGGAGAAGATAATAAGGAGTTAGAGAAGGTGGCGGGTGGAAGAGATCAGCATAGAGGAAGAGAACAGGGAGTTAGGGAAAGAGGCGGGTGGTAGAGAACAACATATCAGCACAAGAAGTGGGAAAGGAGGAGACAGAGCAAATGGTAGGGGAAAGAGACCTGTAAAAAATAGAACAGCAGATTAGCAGAAGAGGACTTAAAGAAGGAGGGAAGAAAGTGAATAGAAGATCAGCAAAGGCTATCAGAGCCTTCCATCTTTCCGAGGTTGGTATATGAAGTATGATTAAAATCTGGTAATAGCAGCAATGGCTATTTACAGCGCTTAGAAATGGCAGAAAAGTGGTACGTACAGCTATTAAAGAAGTTGTTACTGGTAAAAACATGCCGGTCACAAATGTGCATTTGAAACATTTCTAGTATGTTGTTTACTACGCCTGTTGGTGTGAGTGCTTATGCATTTGTTTACTCTTCATTCTGTAGTAAGCATGACTGTTATTAAGGAAACTAAAAGCAGAATGGTTTGTATTGATTTTGTATCCTGCGTAAGTCATGGTGTACTCAGGTTCCACGAATCTAAATGTATTGACTGTCTACTCTGTATCAAAGATAGAGGATATTGATCGAACTTCATTTCACACCAGTATCATTAAGCACTAATTGACCACTTCAAAAGTCATGATGTCCGGTCCTGGACAGACATGAATTTTAAATGGCTTTGATGAGTACTGTGTGTGCCTTGATTAGTGGCTAAAAATAGAACATAGTGCCATTTTCTCAGCACATGTTTTAATTATAGGTAAACCCTTTTCAATTTTTCTTCTTTAAAAGCAAAGCTCTCATTTCCAACATTTAGAAAGCATTCAGCAAATCCATATAACTATTATCTGTATGTAGAATGTTGTAAAAGTTGCTGAGGCAGAGTTGGGAAAAGAGTTCTGGGAGGGGTTCTCTGAAGAGCCCCATGCTTTAAAGTTTTGCAAAAAAATTATTGTTAAGCTTGACAGATTAACTACTTTTAGTACACAAGATTGCTGCAGGTTGCCAATGTATAACAGATTTGATATTTTACAAGATCTAGAGGACATTGATTGACTCGCCCCCACGTTGACCACTGTAGTGCAACAAGGGCCAACTCGATCTGCCCTCTCTTGTGTAGGTAACAAAACCATGACTCCTATAGCCGGGGAATCTTTTAACGACGCCCCTAGCATTAGGGCTAGCCATCCTGATGACCACAACCATAGCTGCCTGGGAAAATTGAATGACATACTACTTTCTAGGGATGTGAATACATCTGATAATAGAGTTAATGGGTCACAAACTGTAACTGAAAGCACCCTGTTTTCACCCCTAGCAGCAGACAATTATGATTTATCTAACAATGAGGGAATTAGTAATGACTCCGTAAACTACCCAGTAAGTCATCGTGTTGAGCATTACAACAATGGCGGGCTTGTATTTGCAACCTGGAATGTGTATGGGCTTGCTGGTAAGGTTCTTATACCTGATTGGGCCACGTTCATTCATAGTAACGATGTTATATGTCTTCAGGAGACCTGGTCTACTAGCCCCGTCCATGTTGAAGGATATTCATCACATTTTGTAGTAGCTACTAGATGACATTTTTGACGGGCAAAGGGGGGCCTGCAAATTCTTCTTTCACATAAAATTGCCACTGTCGTCAGAAAGGTTTTAACCATAGGCCCATATGCACAAGTTCTATGGCTAAGCAAAAAGGGGGAGAAAGATCTGATAATTGTACATTTTTACAATAATGTTTTTGATAGTTCACACGATAATGTGATAATAGAAATTGATCATGGCCTGGAAACATTTTTATATGGGATTAATGTTGAGTACGCTATTATCTGGGCAGGGGATTTCAACCTACAGGCCTGTGGAGCAACTAATACTAAGCCATGTGGCCTTATAACTATAGAGGAGGAATCTGATCATTTCTGCCACATGACCTATGGGGAAGCACTTAACCTGATGATGGCTAAATATGATCTTGTCCTCCTTAGAGGAGCTGGGGGTGTAAATGAGACCCCTGATCCAACCTTTATAGGTAGAAAGTCTTGCTCTATAATTGATCATGTCCTGGTTTCCGCCCATGTAAGCCATTTGTGTGGCTATCTCACTGTGGTTCCCTTCGTGCTTAGTGATCATAACCTCTTAAGACTACCCTTCCTGTTTTGGAGGAAGAGGATGGATGTCCTTAACTCAATCACACATATAAAACCGGTTGGAACTAATGGGGTTACCATTAAATGGATTGGTATTGACCCCATACTAACAATTATGAAAATTGTAATTGCTAATAAAAGTGAAATAACATATTGCCTCCAGGAGGAAATTACCTCATTGGTATTAATTGAGAACTTTTTTAACATTACTAAATCGATCAACTCCAGTTTAACAAAGATCCCTGGGCCATTTGGTAATAAGAAGAAGGGGTGGTTTGATGGCGCCTGCACCAAAGCACTTAGGTGTTTAAAATGTGCCCTGTCCCAATCCCCACGTGACCTATCTATTATTCAATCTTTAAGGTTCGAATATAAAACTGCTATAACATCCCGTAAAAGGATTCTTAAGGAAGAGGCATGGGAACATCTGTCCATTGCTGCTAAAACTAGAAACAATAAACTTTTCTGGGTGACGGTAAATGCCCCATTTCTGAAGAACGATAGTGTCCCAGAAATGTGTTCTTTTGTACCAGCAGATAAATGGGTGGAACATTTTTCCAAAATGTTTCTAAGTAATAGGGAGCCGCATACAGGGCAGGATGAAAACGCAGCCAGTGGAATTAACCTCCCCCTGAACATTACAAAAGAAGAAGTGATTCAAGCTATTAATACTAGTGCCGGGGGACGAGCCCCAGGGCCGGATGGTGTCGCGGTTGATGTCTTCAAAACAGCGCCTACTCTATGGGGACCCATTCTAACTTGGGTTTTTAACACAGCTGCTACTGATATAATTCCCAAGACATGGTAAGAATCAATAAGTATACCTATATTCAAAAAGGAGAATAAAGAAGACCCTAGAAATTACCGTCCAATATCACTCATAGATACATCTATGAAAGTAATGAGTAGGGTTCTCCTTAAAAGATTGGAGGACTGGGCGACTGAATATTCTGTTCTGTCACCTGTCCAATATGGGTTTAGGAAACGTTTAGGGGCTATCGAACAATGTACTAACCTAGTACTGATTATTGGGATATATACTAGGGCAAAATCAGAATCCCATTACCTTTGTTTTGCTGATCTAAGAAGCGCATTCGATTTAGTTGATCACCATTTGTTGTGGTCAACTTTATCAGTGATGGGTGCCCCTAGGGCCATTATTGGGTTCCTTTCCCGCCTGTACAAAAAACCTACTACCCGGGTCCGTTATGGCCCTCAGGGAGAATGTACAGCGAACGTTAATGTGGGATGGGGGATTCGGCAAGGGTGCGTTCTAGCACCAATTTTATTTTCATTATTTTTAAACAGTATTGATAATCACTTACAGGCAATTCACGCAGACGTTCCTATGATGGCAGGTCGCCCAACACCAATTTTATTATATGCGGACGATGCCGTTCTTATTGCAAGAACCCCAATAGGTTTACAGAGATTGATGGATGCATTCTCTGATTTTATGCTACAGAAGAAAATGATTATAAATAAATCTAAAACTTACACCATGCAATGTGGGCTTAAACCTAAATCCTCTAAAACCTTTTATATTGAAAATACCATTATCAAGACCGTGAATTCCTTTTGTTATCTAGGTATTATTTTCACGGATAATGGTTCATGGTCCCAACATATTGCATACACGAAAGCAAAAATGAGTAAGGCATCCCAAGTGATTTTTAAATTTTCCTCTAAGTTGGGGAGCCGGCCAATTATGGGAATGGTAGACTTATTTAAAACAAAAAGTATTAGTATAGCCATGTATGGGGCAGGGCTATGGGGATTCTCTAATAGCAAAGATTTGCAACTTCAAGAAAATATGTTCCTGAAACGCTTATTATACCTACCACCATCTGCATCTAATTTTATTACTCACCATGAGGTGGGCCTTAGGTTTCTAGAAGATTCCCTACTGGCTCGACCTATATTATTGTGGGACTCAATTTGGAAAAGAGAGGAAACAGGTTTTCCTAAATCAATTATTTTAGACTGTCTCAAATTGCAAAAGGCACTTAACATTCCGTGGCTGCTATATCTTAATACGGTTTTAGAAAAGGCGTATAAAACACCAGTGTGGTCAGAAATGTCCAAAACCTTGGCATGCACTAAGAAGGAAATAAGGGACGCCTTTTTAGAAAATAGGATGGATTCAAGGGATTGATTGAAAAGAACAAACCAACTGTCTCTCAATATATGTCATATAGCACTGATACGCTTACTATTAATTACCTTTCGCAGGTTGCCTTTGGACAACATCGATATGTTCTAACAAGGTTTAGATGTGGCATCGTACATTTTCTTGTAGCCTTTCCTACTATGCAGTTACACCCGCCCGCAAATTATGTATGTCTAAGTAAGCAGAGCACGTTGCTCTTTATGTTGCTGTGTACATTTTATAAGAATCTAAGGCGGTTTTATTTAAAGCCATTATTTATTACCCATAATATTAGGTCATGTAAGGAGGCTATGATTTTTATGATGAGATTAGGAGACCCCTTGACTAGCTATAGTGTTGCACTGTACATTCTGAAAGCAATTGATGAGAGGAAAATAATAAGACTATAGGAGTAATGAATTTGAATGTCTGGTCTTATTAATGATCACTTTGCGTGGGATTATCATATTTAGTTTTAAAATTGTTTTAAAATTGTTATGGTTAACATATATGTATGTGTATTAATGTTTTAGCATGATGTGCTTTTATGGCTATCGGTTGATAGTCGAATAAAGATAATGAAAGAAAGACAGATTAACTACTGTACCTTAAAGTTAACCTAATGTTCACTAAACTCCGCCCTGGGGACGCAACAGTATACTGAGGAGGCGCTCATGCGAGTGACGCTTAACAGGCCCCGGCTGCTCTTGGGACCCCTCGATATGGATACCCGAGGAACAGAAATGTCTTTCTTGAGGGTGAAGGTGGGAAGGTGGGAAATGTGGGACGGGTTTTGGTCGAGTTTGGGCGGGGGCGAGTGGTAAACAACACGCCCACTTTCTCGGCTCTAATGTGTGGCATTCTTTCAGATTTAAAAAAAGTCACGCAAGCAATATGAATTTATTTTTGTAAATTAATGTTTATTGGCATTTAAATAAGACATTACCCGAGGGTGGACTGTGATCAATGAAAAAGGCAGTAACACTCAAGACCTTGCAGGGGTTCAACAAACGTGCAGATCATAAGCAATAGACCAGCATTTCAGCAACGAGTACAGATAGATTAATTGCATGCAAATCTTAAGCAACATCCCAACCCACCATTGACCATAGTACATTTTAACGTGCAAACATGTAAACGTATGCAATGTACAACTTGTCTTGAAGGAGTTAGTAAGACAGGATACCATGTCCCCCTGAATAATGGGGGAGAAGGAATAAGAAACACAACACCAAACTGTTGTAAACCTCATGCAGGGACAGCTTTAAGCTAAAAAACAAAAAGGTCTGGAGAGCTGTAGAAAAGCATGGGGGAGAAGAGATATTGTCTATTCAGTCATCACTAACCCCACATTTGGGAGGCTCCTCCATAGCAGGAGTACCAAAGCAGAATTATGTATTACCTAGAGATAACACAAGGGTGTTTGTAGAAATGCCTTATACAAACAAAACGCAAGTGAACACAAAACCCGACCAGTTGGACTGAGAGTGTGGACATTTTGCAGGCAGACCAGTGTCTTTGAAATGCAGACTCGCCTGGGAATAAGTCAGCCTATACTGCAGACACAGCTCAACGGCCTTCTCAAGGACACCGATCTGTTACCAGATCTGTCGAATTCGACAGAGGTCCCTACTCTACAATTAATGTACGGATAACGGATTTCGAAAATCTAAAACAGAAGTTTTTGGTTTTTTTGCAAGGGACGCTCTGAAAGGATTTGTCAATGCCCTGTTCAAAAGTAAACAAAGACCGGCGGGTTACCAATAGGCCTGGGCGAAGCACTACGCTACGCTCGCGTAGTTTGCGAAGTTCGCGCTACTTCGCACTACGCGAACTGCACGTAGCACAGTGCGAACACGCGTAGCGTAGTGTTGCGTAGTGCTGCGGTCATTTTTTGCTTGCTCGCGGTCCTCAACGTCAAGTTGGCGACCGCGAGCAAGCAAAATGACATCCTGGCGAGACTTTTTCCTTGTTCGCGATCGCGAGCATGGAAAATAAACCTCCCGGCGAGATTCCCAACGCGAGAAGGTCAGGTTTCTCATTGCGAGGGGTCGCGTATGCTCGCGACCGCTCGCGATGAGAAACTACCAGTTCGCGTTGAGAAAGCTGCAGCTCGAGTAAAAATCTACTCGAGCAGCAGAAAACTACAGCTCGCACTGTGCAAGATGCCATTTTCAATGATTGCACAGTGCCGGTTGCTTGTCCGCACTGTGCAATCATTGAAAACAACATCTTGCACAGTGCGAACATGTTACTTCGCAGTTCGCGAAGTGCTACGCGTAGCTCGCGTAGTGCGAACTTCACTTTGCGTAGCTTCGCGAAGTGCTACTTCGCGAACTACGCCCACCCTTAGTTCCCAACAGTGGCTGGTGAACGTGTCAATTATCCTTGACTATAGCACGTGAAACCAGCCAGCGCATCTCCTGGGCATGACACAAAACAGATGGCTGCAGCTTCTCGCTCACACAGCACTTTGGAATGTATGACCCAGGAGACTGGGGGAGCGAATCTGTACCGTTAGTTTCATGCACAGTACCACGTGAGTTCTAAATATGCACCCAGAACGGGCACATGGAATATGCAATCGAGAGACAGCTGACTGGGGAGCCAGGTTTGAGTCCCGGCGGCGCTAAACAACCTGTCATTCTGAGCAAATTGCTTTATGGACCCGTGCCTATACCAAGAAAAAAAAACATATAAAGTCCACGTGCCTAAATAAGCATGAACGAAATATTCTCGTGCCAAAATAGAAAAAAAAGAATGTTCTGGTAGTCTCATATAGCCAAACTTGGACACTTCACAACATATAAAAGAAAAAAAACATGCATTCCTCTTTCGTCTAAACACGCTCACTTTGAAGTCTGAATGAACAGTAAATGAGAGGAGATTCGATTAAGATTTACAGGCCTGTTTACAGAAAGGGAGCACTCAGAAGGATAAGGCAGCATTTGTTACTTTAGCTCAGTCTTCCAATGCCCAGAAAACGTGAGGAAATAAGGGCAAGGTTTAAAGGCCTGTTGACAGAAAACGAGTTCGAGGAAGAATACAGTGAACACGACTTTCTCATGGGGCGGGACAAACTGAACCAGGACATCCTATAGCAAATAAAGCAAGCAAATGGGAAGCAAGAAAATGTGAGTTACAAACCCTAAAGCCAATGGGAAGCGACGGGCAGAATGAATTTCCAGGTCACCTTTTTGAAACTTCCCAAGATGTCTTTCGCATACCACGCAGCTGCACTGTATGATAGGCTCTGACCTAAAAAATTGCAAGGAGAGAGGAAAACAAAATGGCTGGATGTTACCTTGAAAAGGGAAATGAGGTGTGAAGTGAAAAATACAAAATGTATATAAATCTGATAATGGGCAATGGGAATTCAGCGGATTGGATATTGATATCCTGCCTCCCATAGTACATATCTATCAGGTTTGCATTCAAGGTGGGAGCTTTTCATAAAAATGCAATTCAATGGCGTAACTCCATGAACTTTTATGTAATAACCATTAATTTTATGTAGCCTATTTAATGGTTGTTTGATTGTATATTTCATGTAATGATTATTTTTTTCCTGGTTATTTTTAATAATCGAATTAAGAGATTTGACTTGACTTGACTTGAATCCATCTGGTTTTTGATGGATACCCCAAACTCTAAATCAGGCCCTAAGTCCTAAAGAAATACTGTTTTAAAGAAGTACAAAATTGAGAAGTAGAACAGTATAAGTACAAAATATAGTTAAGAGATACCTTTGTTTGGAAGTAATCATGTGCATGAATCTGGCTGACTGTGGGAGATTGGCATGGCTCTATTTGTTATAATCTGAGACTATAAGCACAAAGCTTCATTGTAAGTGCTTCTTATGGCGGATCATGTTTTTAAAGTGACAGCTTGATGTTTTGAAAATATGTTCTGAGGGGCATCAATCCCGGTCAACAATCTACATACAATTACCTGACAAGCAGCGTTCATTTGTAAGTCAACTGAGCCATAATTTTTTTATGCATTTTTTTATAGCGCAAATTCGACCCAAAGGTACTGGAGAGCTTTACATGACACAAGAATAGTTAATTTTTTTAGGCATGGGGAGAATATGTGATTTTTCCAGAACCACAGGATGTTTAACAGACTCAAAGACTCAAACCTGTTACCCCAGTTTCACAGTCGGCAGCTGTGGCCATTCCGTTGTGTACTACTTGTCTTAGGAAAAAATGTTCAAGTAGTAAGGTGAGATTTATGGGACATTTGTATTCCAAATTAAGATATGCACCCAAAAAAAAAATCAAGCTTTCTTTTTAATGCCAGTGAGGTAGTCAAATGAAAATAAATGGTTATCGACTAATGCATAATAATTGTGGACTTTTATATAGCTCGAACTAGACCCCAAGGTATCAGAGTGCTTTACATGACCACCAGTTATGTTACAGATGGACGCATTCATTTTTGTTAAGCACAGGGAGATTAAGCAGTTTGCCCAGAATCACAAAATGTTGAGCATCCCTGCAGAGACTCAAACTCAGTTTCCCAGCTCCGAAGTCGAACGCCCTAGCCGTTAGGTCACATGCTCTCCCTTAGCAAGTATTGGGAAGGATAGACATTCTATAATAGGAAGATTCCTGACTGCAGCTTACGACCCATTAATTATCAAGCGTCAAATGCAACAGTAATAATATACAACATGGTATCATGTATTTTACCAACACATGAATTACAATATATATTATGTAACAGGGAGAATCTTCATGATCGCTTTTACTAACAAAGTTTACATGCATCTGCATGAAATATTATACATTTTTATTTAATTTATTTTTAGTTATTTAAAGAGTTTTATATAGCGCTGACAAGACCAGTGGGTATCGGAGCATGTTACAGACATAATCAAAGCATTGTTAAAAAAGCATAAGCTATAAAATAACAGACTCAGGTTTGGGTCACAATAGTTTCCGGAGAAGAGCATACCTACAATAGATAATATGAGAGAAAGAGTTCAGTTGTGAGCTCGGTGGTCGAGTACAGAGGGTTGAGGTTTTGATCGAGGAGAAGATCTATCAATTGTCTGTGGGAGGGCAGATAGGATAAACACCGTGGAGGCTAAATATACTTTCCAAAGGTGTGTTTTTTATTATCAGTTATGGAGTCGGTAGTTGGTACAACCGTTGTTCCTTCTCTCTCTTCTCTCTGTTCCATCCTCGTTGAGCTTGGCTAGGAGTTGGAGGTGGAAGGTCCCGGCTCCTCGGTCTCGTTGGTGTCACCCCAAAGGCTCATAAGAGAGGAGAAAAAGGAGCCGTCATTCACTGTGACGGGAAATGTAAATAAAGGCTAACCACCACCACACCAGAAAGTGCTCATTCTGTTATCGGTTCGAAACCGCTGCTTGGGTTCTTGGCACGGGAGGGTAAAATACGAACACAAATTAACCTAATCAAGGCTAGTGCTGCCACAGTAACCACAGCAAAGACCGGCAGGACTTCAGTGAAAATGGCGATATACAGGATGTGTGCCAATACTACAGAAGCATAAAGATGACGTGCCACATGCAAGTGCTTTTGAGGGTTTGTGAGGTCCGTGCTCTTTTACCTGTGCCAGTTACGGTATTCACCTCCCGCCTCCCTCACACCCACCCTCACTGTCCCCAGAGACGCAGTCACTCACCGGCTCCGCCTGAGTTGCGGCCGCTCTCCAGCCTCCTCCGGTGGGCACCACCACTCCTCGCTCCACTGCTCATTCAGTTCCTCGTCCGGCCCAGGGTCGTCTTTGTTTCTTGATTCGGCCTCGTCTTTTCTCCCGTAGTCACCGCCTTCTCTCCTTAACATTCCTTCGTCCGCCTTCCCGCTTGTTTCCACTCCGTAGTCGGTCCAAGACACCTCCTCTTCCTGTTTGCATGGTGCTTTTTGTCCGGGGTAGGAAAAAATTGATTTTGCATGCTCAGACTTTGGTCCAGGGTGATGGCCAGAGATTTGAGGGATTCAGACAGCTGTAATTTTCAAATTCAAAGCGCCAGTGGTGTCCACTACTGGACCCGGGTGGTTTGGCCATTTTTGGATAGGAGCAGGATTTCTGTCTTATCTTGGTTCAGTTTTAGGTGGTTGTGTGACAGCCAGTTTTGGACTTTTATGAGAGTGGTGTTTAGTCACTGTAAATCTTCCAGTGAGGTTACTTCTAGGAAAAGCTTGGTGTCGTCTTCATAGAGTTCACAGTCAGTTGGCAACCCATACTCCCGTATAATCGAAGGTCATCCATTGGTTAATCTTTTTTATGGTGCAATCCTGGTGTGTGCTCTCTCCCATAACACCAGAGAATATCCAAAACATGATGCTGAGGCATAGCCATGCATCCGTCCCAGGATGCGACACCTTCATGTTAGATGAAAAATTATCGTTTTACCATAATTTATTCATTTTAAACATTTTTTATTAACTTAATCCTCGTTTTCGCCTTTCGGTATGTCGAACTGGTAGTTTCGATTTTCAAATGCATGTACTATGCTCACAGGCCTTAATTACAGCATGTCAAAAAAGCCAATACAACAAGTAGTCATGAAGTTTTTTTTGCCCAATGCATTTCGGGCTTGTCGCCCTTCTTCAGGGGTAACTGTAAAGCATGAAAAAACAGCACATCAAGGACACTTAAAGGTACGATTTAAATCATTTTTGTTGAAAAAAGTCTAAACCTATAGCAACGCAAGAATAATTTAATCACAGAAAACACTATAATACCGAGACTCGAGTGAAAACACATCCCATCTATTGAGAAACGAATACTACCTCCGCCGTGATAAAAGTCAATGCAATGAACTTAATGAATAACAAGTAGCAGTGAACTCATGCCATGACTCAAAGTAAAACCCAGAAAACAAAACGGTTCAAAGAAACCTACGAGATGCTGCTTACAGCATTGGCTACCTCCAACTTCTTAACTAATCGCATAAAGCGGCTGTGGTTACCTCTCGGTGTTTGAACAACCAAATTCACCAGCAGAGTTTAATACGGTGAACACCACACCCATTCAAACCACGTGTTCCTCCTTTGTATGCAAGTGTAGAAATAGCAGAAGTATTATAAACAAAACTACGTGATGTCAAAACCATGAAAAACAAACCATAAATGTTTTAACTAAATGTTATACAAGTCCAGTTTTTACATGATTGACCATGATAAAACAAAGATTTCTTATGTTGTCCGCATATACATGAAGTATATAATAGATCCGCATAGAGGTAACAGAGGATGTTTGCTTGTTTAAATATGGTGGTGAAGGGTTTCTTGTACATATTAAAGAGTGTGGGTGAGAGAACTGAGCATTGGGGGACACCCCTGGTTATGGTGGATAAGTCTGAGGTTGAGTTGTTTATTTTTATTTGTTGAGAGCGGTTAAGGAGATATGAGGTGAGCCTTTTCAAGACCAGACTGTTTGATCTGATCCGCTTTTGGAGGGATTCTAAAAGCATGTGGTCAATGTGTTGAAGGCCGCTGATAGGTCTAGGTGTATGAATAGACAGCATTTATCAGTGTCCAGTCACTTGTGTATGTCACCTGCTATGTTCATTAAGGGCGTTTCCATGCTACAATCCTCTCTAAAACCCAATTGGAGTGGGTCAAGAGATTGCTGGAGGCAATGTTTTGGTTGAGTTGGGAGAGAGTGTATTTCTCAAGTATTTTAGTCAGGAAAGGAAGGTTGTAGATGGGCATGAAGTTGTTGAGGTCATTTGGGTCAGCGCCTGGTTTCTTTAGCAAACAAATGTCATGTCCTAGTTTGGGGCGGTCGGGCATCACCTCATTGCTCACAGAGCTGTTTATTATCTTAGTCCAGAACAATCCTGGGGCGTTGTTGAGGCTCTTTGATAGGGAGGCTGGAAAAGGATATGCTAGCTGAGAGGTGGGTTTGGAATTCACAATCATCTTTGAGATATCCTCTTCCACGATCGAGTTGAACATCCTCCAGCTCTTGCGAATTGAGGGGGATCCTAGGTCTATATTGCATCTGAAAAGCTTAGGGTGAGTGGCCATCCCTTGGCAGTTTGACGAGTGCGTCGGTGAGTTCCTTCTCTCTATTCTGAGGAGAGGGTTTCCAATGGATGGTAGAGTGTGGCGGTCAATCTTGTAATTTTTCATTGAAGAATTTCGCAAATTTGCCACAATGTTCTTTGAAGACAAGGGGATTTTATTTTGCTGGTTTCTAAGTTTGCTGTTTAATGATATTGAAAATTTCTTTTCAGTGGTCTTTTGCTTTATCTAGTACTCTGTGGAAGAATGTGTCCTTTTCTTATAGGATGTAGTTTTTATATTTTCTGTGTTCCATTCGGAGCTCTTGAAGGTTTGTTGAGGAGGGTTTTGCTCTCCATAGTCTTTCTGCTGCTCTCAGTTGTCTTCTGTCTGCATTGAGGTCTTTGTTGAATCAGGATCTCGACAGAGTGTCTCTAATTTTTTAAGTTTCCAGGGTGCTAGTAGGTCTAGGATGGATGACATTGTTGAGACATAGTGGGATAAAAGATCATCTGTGGAGAGGTTATATGTTGGGGGGGGATTAGATACATTTTTCTATATTCCCCATCAATCAGGGAATTCTGACTTATGTTTCAGGACCATTGTTTCGTATTTGAGTGCAAAAGGGCGGTAGTTCCATTTATTTGATATGGAACAGAATAATGTGGTGGTCCGACCAGTCGACTGGAAGGATGTTACCAATACTTACTGCTTCTTTGTGTGCTATGATGGCATCCAGTGTTGCACCTTTGGTATTAGTTTGACATTTGCAGTGCTGGATATGATTTTTGCTGATTAGGAGATCATTTTCGGATTGGATACATGTGTCTTTCTCATCATTGCAGTGTAGATTGAAGTCGCTTATTAAAAAGTTGTTGGTGTTGGAGAGTGAGTTATCAGTTCTGATAGGTATTCTCTGAAGGTGAGCGTGTTGCCTGCTGTGTGGTAAAGGAGGTAACATTTTGTGGTTTTATTGTATTTGGTCATTATATTTGTGCTGATGTGTTCAAATGTGGGGTAGGTAAAGTTGTCTGTTTCTTCCATGGGGATGTTGTTCTTGTGGATAATGGCTGTGCCACCCCTAGGGTGACTCTCTCTGTCTGTTCTGATGATATAGAAGCCAGTAGGGATTAGTAGGTCAAGTATTGGATTGGAGAAGTTATTTAGTCATGTTTCTGTCATGAATGTGATGTCAATGTCATGATTCAGGATACCAGGTCTGTTGAATATTTAGTTGCTGATCTACAGTTTATGAGCATGCAGTTGATGTTACTTTTGCTTTTGGACTTCTGAGAGGGTGGGGCCAGGGGGAATCTTGATGTGGTGGGCCGATGGTCTGGCAATTTTTGGAAGGTTGATGTCTCTCCCAATTCCAGTAATCACCTGTATCTTGGAGTTGGTTTGTTTTGGCTTGAAGTCAGATTATATATTTTAGCCAAGGATGTTGCTTCTCTCAGTGGCATCCCATTTTGGTCTGTATGCTCGGCTGTCCAGAGGAGTTGTGAACCAGCTGAGCGGTTGAATCTTGGACATTCCAGGAGGTTGTCTTGATGTGTAAGAGTTTGTGCAAGTTCAAGATTTGAAGATTATTGGGATATTGTTTTTGCCCTGTGTTGCTTTATTTAGTTGATTTTCCATGTGAGTAAGTCATTCCCTAAGATCCATTGTGGGTACAGGGTTTAGTGACAAGGGCGTAGGAAGTGTGGGGGATGCAGGGGATATATCCCCCCGGAGTTTGGAGTGGGAGGACACAGGGGACAAGGGTGGGGGGCACAAGGGGACAAAAGAATTTCCCCTATCTGTTGTCAGTTGCAGAGCCATTGGCCTGTCAAAGCACTACTGCTTTGGAGTGCTAATGGCCCTGCTCTTGACCTGTGACCTTCCTTTTTGTCATGCAGAAAACCTGCAGGACTGTTTTCTCACCCCGCACTCACCTCGCACTCACCACCACCGCTGCCTGCAGCCTGCACTTCCAGGACAAAGGAAGAGTCTTAAGGTAGTTTGTTGATTGTTGTCTGCATCCTTCCTCTCCTCAGCCTGACCCTACCTTATTTGACTGTTTCATGCTGCAATTCAGCCACTCAAAGGCTAATGTTTTGTTGAAATGTTATTTTGAGCAGTTGACCTAAAATTAGCATCAGACATAGTCTAAGCAGACAGCTTGGGTTCCAGTGTCAGATGTGTTGGTCTGTTCTAATATTCACACAAGTAACAATTTAAATACCACTAGTTTGTCTTATTTCTTTAATAGCCCTACTCATCCCAATCCAGGGTTTTGGATCACTCATACACATTATATATTGACAATAAACCATATGTGTGTAAATCAATAAATCAATTTACAGGATGTGGTTCATAAGAAAGTATGGGTTACAAGGTAAAGGAGTTACATGTCCTTTCCTTTAAAATTTGCTGTGCGATATGAGAAGAATTACATTTTATGATCTGAAATTAACTAAACGATCTCTATGTTAAAAGAAATAACCCATTTACCCATCTACATAAAATAAAAATCCGTCACCTGTGTGTCACATGATGTGCTTTGGGGGAGACATATTAACCCACTATGCTACTCTGATTTAGAACTGCGACTAGACAAAACACCTGTCTCTCCAGCAAGTGCATTAACCACCAGAGTTATCTTACCATTTTTATTATTTCCTGAGATTTACTGGGTACATAAAGATCTATGCAGCAGGTGCCTTAACCTCATAAGATATTATATAATGCAGACTTTGCAATCAATTAGACAGAACAGATATACTGCCACGTTTCTCCATGTTGCAAATTTCATTCTGGCAGTGTTTTAATAACTAAATGTATAAGTAGAGGCCTAGGTCTTGCTCTGGAGTTGTATCACTTTTTTGGCACGACTGCAACGCAAAATCTAATTTGTTAAATATTGTAAAGCGCTCAAATGTACTCATGATAGACCTGCTTGACATATGTGAAGTCTTTTTTTTTTTAAAGAGTTTTATATAACGCAAACTCGACCCGAAGGTATCAGAGCACTTTAAAAGAGCACCGGTTATGCTACAGACAGACACATACATTTTTGGAAGGCATGGGGGAAATTAAGTGATTTGCTCAGAATCACAGGATGTTGAGCGTCCCACCGAGATTCAATCCCGGTTACCCAGCTTCGAGGCCAACTGCTCTAGCCATTAGGCCACATCCTCTCCACTTAGAATCTGATGTCATTTTTCATGATATCACTTCCTCTGAGGTCATAGGTTGTGATGTCATGCGCTGTGATGTCACTGACATACTGCCTAACTTGAACTGAAGATAAACCTCGACACTCAATTTAGTTCAATTTTAAGTTGTGCATAACAATTTTTTTATTATGTTCAACAAGTATGCATCACACATTACTTTTCGTTCAGTGTACTATACATATCATTCAAATACATTGAGATGCTATAGTTGAAGACAAAAAATATATGTTTCAAAGTTGGTAAGCTTGGTATAATCTTTTCACTTCAGCGATGGACCGGCAGCCGACACGTGTTTCGTTTCCAATTAAACTTTTTCAAGGCTGCAATAAATGCCATAGATAACAACCAATGTTTACAAAAATTATTTGTGTACAATAGAGCAACAAAGAGAAACAGGAGCCTAAGATTTTATCAAGGCCAAAGGCAATCAACCATATTGTCATAATGCAAAGATATCTAGAGCATGAAAAAGATAAAGAGTCACACATAGTGTGCAGTGCTCATACCACCTTGATTTAGATAGCAAGAATAAAGACCCAAAGAAAAAACAATAGTAGATTAACACCATCAGTGTCATTTTAGTGCACTGTGAAAACAGTAATAGTGGACCCAGTGACTATTAAAAATTATTATGCCCTATAGTGAACAAATCGATCTAGAGTACCTTAGCAAAGTAATCTGCGAGCTCTAAAGATTTATTGTTCTTTTTACCATTTCAGTCTTCTGGCAGCAGTGTGTACTCTCTAAAGGAATTATTTGGTCAAGAGAAATAAAAAAACATATTTAAAGATGGGGAGTTTCATTAGATGGTATGTCAGAGGCAACTTGTGTTGGTGTATTATATACCTTCCAAAGATGATTAATATCACCATATTAAGAGTAATCCCCATAATCACAAATAGGCGTAAAAAATCTGCAGAGGAACATAAATGAAACGGTAAGTAGAAGAAATAATTTTCTACATAAGCCCCCTGTCTATTTAATATTGATTCACAACATGAAATTTCTTCTATAATAATAGAAGAGGGTTTCCATCAAGTATAAGTGCTAGCTAATGTTAGGATAGTCAATAAGTAGCCATTCAAATGGATAAAACTCATCAGAGTATAGATATGAAAGGCTCAACATTGTAGGTGCACTATAGTAACTAAAAGCATCTTAATATTAGGCACAAAGACACCCAAAGGGACATGATTCAAAATTTGGAACGTTAAAAGGAAATCAATTAGAGTAAGTAATTCTAATGAAAGTTACGCTAGAAGAGCTCAGCAATTGCGGGCACACTATAGGGTGGAAACATCTTTGTAATTAACTCAAAGCCACATAGAGAAGATGTGGTTTTGAAATCCAATCTACTGAGTTTGAACGAAGCGAGGCACCCTTAAGTATTTTGAATGATTCATATACGGAAGGACTTACTAAGAGATTCTGACAGCAGCACGTGGGCTTTGATATGCCCCTAAAAAATATAAGAGAGAAACATTTGTTTAACTTAACAATGTGAAAACGTTACAGTATAGTACATACTTTGTTCATATATGGACCATGCTTAACGTATAAACCGCCAGAATTTTTTTTTCCGATTTCCGCAATCTGTATTTCACGTATAAAATAATATATAAGGTGTCAAGTTTATATAAAAATCAACAGCAATCTATAGTTGGTGGAAGACATAGTATGGGAACGTCAGCATCGGGTCACGTCTAGTAAGATATTCCTATCTATGACACACCAAAGTAAGCAAAACGATAACTTATTGAAACCTGGTTCCAATTAAAGTTAAGACGCGTCAAATGTATTGTCTCCGTCCATGGACTAACCTGTTCTTTTCAAGTTGTTAAGTATTCTCGATCCTTCCTGAAAAAGCAGCAATTCTGAGTTGCTACACGCGGCGCTCTATTTATAAAAGAAAAGCCCCATGCCATAACGCCGACAACGCCATGTACGCGTTCCCACTTCCGCTTTTTCTCCACTAACATAGAAAGTGGACTGCTCAGTTAAATCATAGACTTTTTTGTATGCGATCAGCGACGGCCATTTCTAAAAGGTGTTTTTTGTTACATATTTTGTAGAAGTAGACTGCTATAATAAGCACTTATTTATTCGAAAATGCTGAACGTAACGATATAGAGATTAGTAAAAATTAGTAATTTTAATTTAAAAAGTAAAAAGACATAAGCAGTTACATGCAACGGACTAGTTATTCTAAGAAGAAAGCTTTGTGTGTTAAAAGAGTTGTATTATTTTTTTGGTTTGCATTATTTCTATTGCTATTTAATACTGCCTAACTTGGTTAGTGCCCCACTTCTTTTAGGACTTGTGCCCTGGTGGGAGAAGTATAAGGGAGAACTGGTGTTGCTGGTTGTAGGAGACTGGCTTAGTATATGGTGCACACTCTCAGGAGTGATGCACCTTGCACTAATCCAGGCAACCCTTATGGTGATTTTAGTGGTCTTTGATAACCATAGAAAGCTTCCAAAGTGGTAGCTGTGGAGACCAGCCTTCGGACTTATCTTGAAGGAGCGTAAAGCAACTTATTTTACCACATTTAATCAACAGTGTAGATTGAGTAAAAAAGAACCACACAGTGTTTATAAATATAAGCCTATTTATTATGCAACACAATCACTAACAAATTAGCATATCTCCTATCTGGAGATATCAAAAATACAAACAAGAATACGTCAAAATAATCAGGTAAGTAGCACAAATATACACTGGTTCCAGGGGGAGATCAAACCATTTACTAAGTAAGTGGAATAGACCAGAAGTCTCAGAGGAGCTGGGGACACAAGGAACAACCCAAGGTAAGTATCCAGGCACCCCACAAAGGATTTGTTCAGAGTGGAAACACAGCTGCGTGCCCAATGGAAGTCAATGGAGAAGTCGTGTTGCAGTTTTAAAGAAGGACCCTTCCCAGAGGACCCCAAAGAAACCCTTTGAAAGATAGGAGGTTGGAGAGCAACCCCTACCATGGATGCCCCAGGAACCAAGTTACCTGCACCAGGAAACCAGGAGCAAGGCAGTTAAGTGACGTCAGAACCTGCCGTAGATGACAATGGAAGACTTCGAAGAAGATGCCTCTGGAGAAGCCTGTGAAGGTGTACAGCGGAATCCAAGACTGTATTCTTGAATAGGAAGACCTGCAAGCAGAGGGGACAGGGTCTATGACACTCTGAAGTGACCAGGAGGCACGGAAGCACGATGTCCACCGTTGTCGGGAGGTTGGTGCATTGGTGCTGAGGCTGTGAGTTCCAGACGATGCTGAGGAAGACCAGGAGCCATGCACGAGCTGTCCCACATTGGGTGTCAGTGTCCAGGTGGTCGGTGTGCAGCGGGAGCACCAACAAGCCTTGGTAGCTGCAATTGCCATGGAAAGCAAACGATTTTAACTGTTGGGACCAGCAAGGTCCAAGGGACTCACCAAGTTCAGGAGAGTCAGCAAAGGCGCCGAGCAAACAGTGGAGCCCACTGAGTCAAAGAAAGACCCTTGAGAGAACCTGCAAGCCGAGGCACAGGAGTTGCAAAAGGTCCTCAAGCAGCTCACCAAAGATGGAGGTACAGAGGATGCAATGAGAATACTGATCTTCAAGGGATGAGGTGCAGAAGACTGGAACTTCTTGTAGCCCAAGGATCACTGGAGTGCAGAGACAACAAGCCTAGGCTACGGCAAGTCAAAACTGTGCACAGGGATTTGGTCCCAGCTGCTCCGATGAGGGATACTGTCCTCAAAATTACAGAGAAGACAGGTCAGGCCTCTAGGGAGGTGCAGAACCACCACTTGTGTAGCTGGGCCTCAGGAAGTCCGTAGGACGACTGGAGCAGCAGACTGGTCAGCTTGGTTGCAGTGCCTGCAGATGAAGGGGAGTGACTACTTTACTCCAAGGGAGATTACTTTGGATGTCCTTGATGCCCACAGGCTTTCTGGAGATCCTGGATGAAGCACAGACACAGATGATGCAGAAGACTTGAAGAATAGCGAGACCAGGAGCAGCAGGAGTCTTTCTTGATGCAGTCTCCATTCCAGTCGAAGTCCAAGAAAGTCTAAGTGTCCAGTCGGTTGAAGAGTGTCTTGGTTTCAGAGGTGAGCCTTGTTCCTTGATGAATCTGAGGACCCACCCATAGGGGTGCTCTTAAGTACCCTAGGGAGAGGGTTGGAACGACTCAGGGGTCCCTCCAAGAGGAGGGGCTGGACAGAGGGGAGAATACTCCCCTCCCATTTTTCCAGTTTCGGCCAACGTCTTTAAGGTCCAGGCCACAGCAAAGACCTCCCTCTCAATAGCTGACCAATGCTTCTCCCTGGGGGTCAACGTTCTGCTTATAAAAGCAACTGGTTGATCCTGGCGCTCTGCATTGAGCTGTGATAATACTGCACCTATCCATATCTCAGAAGCTTCTGTCTGGACAATGAATGGTTTGTAGTAGTCAGGACTTTGCAGAATTGGAGCAGAGCACATGGCTTGCTTCAGGCCATCAAATGCCTTCTGACAGCTAACTGTCCACTGAACTTTCTTAGGCCTCCTTTGGGAGTTGAGATCATTGAGGGGTGTCACTATGGATCCATAGCCCTTACCCAACTTCCTGTAGTACCCAGTCAGGCCCAAGAAAGCTCTGATCTGAGTCAGGGTAGTGGGAGCAATCCAGTCCATGAAGGTCTGAATTTTGCTGTCCGATGGTTGAACTTGGCCTCCACCTACAAGGTGGCCCAAGTACACAACCTTACTCTGCCCTATCTGGCACCTTGTGGCCTTGATAGTGAGGCCTGCCTTCTGGAGGGCCTCAAGTACATTTCTGAGGGGAACCAGGTGATCCTCCCAGGTGGAGCTAAAGACAGCTATATCATCTAGATATGCTACACTATAGGCTTCCAGACCTGTTAAGACTTTATTTACCAGCCTCTGAAGTGTGGCAGGTATATTTAATAAACCGATAATGCCCTCTGGGGGTGGAAAATGCTATTTTTGGTTTGGCATTCTCATAGAATGTGATTTACCAATAATCAGCAGTCAGGTCAAATGTACAGACACATTTGGCAGAAGCCAACGTATCATTCGGTTCATCTGCCCTTGGAATTGGATGGGCATCAGTCCTAGTGACTGCACTGAGGCCTCTATAATCAACACAAAACCCCATCTCTCTCTTACCATCCAGGGTGTGAGGTTTTCGTACAAGGACTACAGGACTAGCCCAAGGGTTATCTGAAGGCTTAATGAACCCCAACTTCAGCATATTTTCGACCTCTGTCCTGATGCAATATCTGACATGGTCAGGCTATCTGTAAATTTTGATCTTCACAGGCAGGCTGTCACCTGTCCTGTGACCACTTCATGGGTATACCAGGTGGTTTGGGTGAGTGTCAGAGAAAAGAGACTGGGAAGCTGATTGAAAACCTGTCTGCGGTCAACTTGCTGTTGATCAGTGAGGCTGTATGCCAAGACTACTCCTTCAACTGATCCATCAACAGGGTCCTGAGAGAGGAGGTCAGGGAGAGGGTCACTCTCTTCCTCCTGTCTCTCATCAGTGGCCATGAGCAAGCAACTATCAGCCCTGTCAACAAAAGGTTTCATGTGATTCACATGAAGTACCCTGTGGGGAATTCTTAGAGTACCTAGATCAACTAAGTAGGTGTCCTCACCTTTCTTTTCCATATAGTGTGGGGCCACTCCACTTGTCTTGGACAGCGGCTTCGGCCACAGGCGCCAAAACCCACACTTTCTGTCCTGGCTGGTAAACTGCTAGTACAGCCTTTTGGTCATGACAAGCTTTCTGAAGCTCTTAGCTGGTCTCAAGATTTTTGCTGGCCTTCTTCACATTCTCAGCCATGCAAGAACCCAGGCCAAGTACATAATCTACTATGTCCTGGTTAGGAGGCTTGAGAGATTGCTCTCATCCTTCTTTGACTAGACATAATCGACCCCTAGCTGGGTGTCCAAACAGAAGTTCAAAAGGGCAATAGCCCACCCCCTTCTGAGGAACCTCTCTGTAGGCAAAGAGAAGGCAAGGTAGTATGACATTCCATTTTAGCCTCAGCTTTTCTGGGAGTCCAATACCTTTGAGGGTCTTGTTGAACCTCCCAACAAGCCCATTGCCCTGTGGATGGTAGGATGTGGTAAACTTATAGTTAACACCACACTCTTTCCACATAGCAGTGATGTAGCTAGACATGAATTTAGTACTGCTGTCTGACAAGGGAACTCACTCAGGAAAAGATTCCCTGGAGGGCCCTGGCCACTACAGGAGGTGTAGTGGTACTAGGGGGAACAGCCTTTGAATATCTAGTGGCATGGTCCACCACTTCTAATATAAAACTGTGCCCAGTTGCTGTTGGAGGGTTTAAGGGACCTACAGGTCTATCTTTACCCACTCAAAGGGAACCCCAACCACTGGTAGTGGGATTAAGGAGGCCTTTGTAGTGCCACCTAACTTACCACTGGCTTGGCAGGTGACAAACCTCCTTGGTGTCTTCAGACATGTAGGGCCAGTGAAAGTGAAGGACAAGCCTCTCCCAAGTCCTGCTTTTCGCAAAATGTCCTGCAAGGGCAATGTCGTGTGCCAGGGTCAATAGGAAACCCCTGAACTTCTGAGGTATGGCAACCCTCCTGGTGGCACCAGGCTTGGGGTCTCTACTTTCAGAAAACAGGTGCCCATCTTCCCAATAAGTCCTGTGCGACCTACTGACAATCCCTGCTTCCTCAGCAGCAGCTTGCTGTCTGAGTTGTTAAAGAGAGGGGCAGACCTGAAGTTTTCCCTGGAAGGCCGCCCTGCCCCCAGTAGTTCTGCCTTGTCAGGCCCAAGTTCCTCTGGGACCGTTCCTTCACAGGTACTGAGATCATCTCCCTCAGGAGACTGATTCCCACTTGGAGTCTTAGAGGAGGATACCTCCTTACCTTTCCTGCTCCTGTTCTTGGAAGCTGGCTGGTCCATTTCTTTAGGATCCAGGGCTCCCTCAGTGCCTCACGTCTTGGCCTGACACCTTGTGATAGGAAAGACACTGGCTGAAATTCCCATCATTTCTGCATGGGTCCTAAACTCCACTTCAGACCAGGCTGAAGTTTCAAAATCACTGCCCAGTAGACAGTACACAAGTAGGTCTGAAGATACCACAGCTCTCTTTGGGCCAGTTACCCCCTCCCCAGCTGAGATGTACAACTGCCAAGGAATGATCTACCCTAACATTGGTAGCAATGGTCACTTGGCAAGTCTGACCAAGTAGAATCTGCTCAGGACCCACAAGTTTCTCTGTCACCATAGTGACACTGGCGCCTGTGTCCCTGTAGGCTAAATCTTCATGACTATTCAAGAGAGGCAGACAAGGGGACTATAGTTCTCCAATAAGGGGTCTTCAGACTCCTCCTAGACATGCTCGGAAGCAAAGTCATGGGAGATGGACATCCCTGGCTCATCTTCTGGAGCATCACCGTCCATATCCTGCCCATCTGACCATTTTTCTTGGTAGCAATAACAATTCTGATTTTTGAGCGCGTCGATTGATATACTGCGAAACCTGACGGTTATCTATCTGGGCCCAGTTGTTTTTCTGGTGCTCGATTCAATGTTCATGCCTTGAAAAAGTCTTAGAATAAGACTAAACACGTGTCGGCTGGCAAGTTGTATGCTGGGAAACTTTTATTCATCTATAACTCAAATAAAGACTGCTGAATAGCAAGAGGACCGTCTGATTCTTCTGGATTATTGTCTTAAATGATTTCATTGAACTGTTACTGTCTGTGATGAAGAAATATATATACTTCCTAAGGATCTTAATAACAGTTCACGGTGTGCTGTATATGCCTATGTTCTTTGTGAAATTTGGTTGCACACCTAGGTGTGCTGTTAACACCTTTTGGTAGTAGGTGTTTTGGGCCATTCAAGCACCCGTGTAGTGATAGCTTAAAATTAGTAATAAGAATCCCCTATATATTTTCTATCTTATGATTATAAGACGTTTGTTTACTTAGTGAAGGTGCGGACATTTCCCTTGCAGGGAACACTACTACCTGTTTTGTTTGTGTTAAAGGAAATGGGTGTAGTCACCCCTCTTTCCAAACCTTCCCATACGTGGGTCCCCAGAGCTAGTCCAACCTCTTCCTTAAGTATAAGTAAGGAACCCCTGGCAACAGGACTTTAGATATCCCTAGATGAAACTCTGAAGCTGAATCCTGGAACTTCGACGCTCTACTCAAGACTAGAGGACTGAGGAAATCTCCCCTGGGGTCAAGGAGTGACTCCCATGCTTGGCAGGCACCAACAAAGCATTTTGCCGGTCTGCATCTACGAAGCTCCTACCAGACTCCAAAATAACTGCAGCCCAGGAAGAGGCTTTCCAGACATCCCACAGGCCGACCCGAGTCCCCAGCAAAGCTGAGACCCGCATCCCTCGTGAGTAATGTAGAACTGGAACTCCTGGTCACCGTGCACATTTGCAAGTGCATTGACTTCTCGACGTCTCTTGAAGTCGTTCTTGGGGTTACTTGTAGCTCCCACCTCGAGCACCATCTGCACTGAAGATTGTGGGCCTACACTCCACGAGTGTTCCGTGAGCCAGCTTCTTGCATTTCAGCTCAAGGCTCCTTCGCGAACCTTAGTCCATCTACTGGTGGGTCCCTGAGAAGGCAACTTTGATTTTCCTTGGGCTTCTCTGGTTGCTCCAGACATGCCCTGACTCCCCACCGTGTGGTGAGTCCCTCAGACCTTGCTGGTCTGCACCGAAGCATCTTTCTCCTTTCTGCATGGCTTGCTGTTGCCAAGGCTTGTTGTGTCCAATCTGGGCACCGATGCTGCAGCACGCGACATCCTTCGTCGGACAGCTCAAATCCAGCTCCTGGTTGTCCTCGACACCTCCTGGTCCTCGTAGCTGAAGAGTCAAGCTTCACCTTCTTCACCTGAAATCACCCGACTTCGGTAGGCATTCGCCTATCGGTCTCCTGGTCACTGGCAAGTGACCCAGACTCTGTCCCCTCTGCTTTCACATTCTTCTTGACTTCGATCCAGGCTTGGATCTCTTCGGACACTTCGCATCTTCCCGGTAGCAGCACTTCTTCGCTTGCCCCCAGTGAATTCGACGACCCGACACCATTTGACACCTATGCACCCGGCTTACCTGGGTGAGGTAACACGAATACTCCGGTGCTCCCATGGGTGCTGTCTCTAGAACTTCCTAAGTCCCAAAGGGTTTGGTCCTGACTCATTTCTAAGTGTCCCTAATCTTTAAAAATGTAACCGCAACTTTTCCCATAGAAGCTAACGGGAGCTCGTGGCTGTGTTCTCACACTGCACACGGCCCCCTTGGGTCCCCTCTGTCACTACCTTGGGTGGTTCCTTGGGGTCCCAGCGATTCTGCAGGCTCTAGGCCTTGTGTCTAGTTAAGTCGTGGTTCTTATACCACTATTTTAGTATATGGTTTGGCTCGCCCCAGGGCCTGACGTGTATTTGCTATTTTACTGTACTATTTGAAGTGTAACTTATGTGTTTTGACCTCTAGCCTCAAAAAGAGACTAGGTGCACCTACACTAGGTAGTAGCAGGAACACCTCTTACACACCTCACCCATCGGCATTGGGAAAAAAAGATCTCCGTTAAGAAGGCCCCATTTGGGTGCATGATCGGGCATTGCACCGCCGGCCCGATAAGGAGCAAGACCCGATGATGAAGCAAGACACCCGCTTGTTGGGTGTGTGAGGATCTCCTTCCCACAAGGAGTGATCTTCTCTCCTGCGTACCTCAACACTATCACCTTGGCACCTTTCGTTATCCTACCACATCCTGCGACACCCCTAGGAACTGCATACTCTTTCAGTTTTCACTGTTGATGGGCACGTATGCTGGACCTTAATAATTAATAATTAATATTATTTACAAGCCCTCTATCCCTTCCTTTGTTTGAGAGCTAAAATTCCCACCGCCAGGCCACAATGAGTGCACATAGAGGGTGCGAAAACACCCAATAGCTGCCAAGCACAATCTTCCCAAAAATATCAATGAAATTGTGGCACAAATACCCAGCAACGTGCCCTGAAGTAATGAAGAGGAGTTATGCAATTGGTTCGAATACTAGGGCTTGCAAAGCACGTCAAAAACAAAGCCAAAAAAAAAGCGGTGCGGAGATATTATTGTAATAATTCCCAGTCAGCAACATCAAGGCAGTGATAAAAAAGCTCCACAAGGGTTTCCTCAAATTCTCAAAATGGCCGCCAATCTTAGTCTCCTCAGATTCCCAGCAAACCCCCAGCAGCACTCCACAGCCTCAAACCCCAATATAGTGAGGGGAAACCATACAAAAGACAGGTGTATAAGCAAACTGGGGGCATGAAAAACAGTCAATGGAAGTTCTGAGGATGAATTCACGATATCCGCGATTCGCGGTAAAAATTCAAAATGGCGGCCGCGAAAAGACGCGACCGGTGAAGAATTTAAATTTCATACTTGCTGGCAAAAAATATGGGCATCGTGGGTGTCATATCGATCCTCAGGTCTTCAGCTGCGCAAATCTGCTGCCATTGCGGCTCAGCTTGGTCCGGAAGCGTGGTTTCTCCGAGCTTCACCCGAGCGCCGCCATCTCCATCGGGCGCCACGCCCTAGTTCTATTTCTAATTACGATTGAGTTGTAAGGTCCTTAGTAAAAATACAAAAATAACATAGCCGCTCAGCTGTAATAAGCTATTACAATTGAGTTCTGAGGTCAAAATGCCTGCTGTCATAGACAGAAGCCAGTGTGAAAGACAGGTCCAAGAGTATGATTAGAGCAGGAACGTAACACAGGCTCCTGCAGTCCCTGCAGGGTGAGGAGACCCCGAAACCTCCTGGGGGTCCCTAATCCTTCTAATGGACCCCTATTCACCCGAAGGCCAATGAATCTCTTTAAGATATATGGGGCTCAGGGGGCACATTCTGCTGGGTGGGGGGGTGGGGTCATTTTGTGTTATGCCAGTGGCTTAGAGCTGTAGTTTAAGCACAGAAAATGGAAACTAGCTTTTCCTACACCTAATATATTTTTCTAAAACGAAAAAGCTATCAACAGAAAGTAGATATTTCTGGCAAAATGCTTATAATTTCAGTGGTATAGATCATTATAGGAAAGGTAGAATCTCTGCATGCTTCTACACAAGCTGAGCTACAACCTTTAAATTAAACGGTTTCTACTATTTCTGGGAAAAAAATACTAGCTGCCTTTTGGTGTGTTTAGTTTTGCAGGACAGATTATCCTATTATTGTTCATGGTTGCAATTAAAATTAAAGAGTAAAATACAATGGAATCAAAGAGATTGTGGAAAGAATGATGTGTGATCTTGAACTATTCAAAATAAAGTAATTCTGCCATATATTAAAAGGATACTGCAAGTCGCTTCGGTGTTTCAGAACCTTAAAAAAGAATTTTGCTTTTGGCCTTTTTCTCTATAAAATCACAGAACTCCTCTGTGACTTGCAATATCATTATAACGCCTGGTAGGAGGTACGCTATCCAATATATAATGCGAATGCATTCCTATTCAGAAGTATGCCATCTGGTGCATGTTTGAGGCAGTGAAATATTTCTGCATTTTTTTCCACTGAAATATCAGATTCCTGCATGTTTCTGCATCAACTTGATCATGATGGCCTTATATCGCATATACACTTAAATGAAAGTATTGCCCGATTACGCCTATCTTGTTCCAGCCATCAAAAGAATAGTTTCAATCCATATGCTCAGTGTTATCATCCAAATTCACACTCTCACAGCTGAAGCTCTAGTCTCTGAAATTCTCTCTTCAGAGTAATATGAGCGTCTTCTTTTCTCCTTCACTACTCAAGCTCCTCCTTAGCTTCTATTTAGCTCTCCCAAGTGGTTCACTCTCAGACCACATGAGAAGTTTATGCATATAAAGAGTAAAACCACTGATGGAAATTTTGAGCACTCTCAGTCCCCGGTTGTCTCAGGATTTGCCTAACTTTTCTCTCTATCCATAGCATCATGGTTTAGCACTCACTAGGTTAGATGCTGTTAGACTTGATATCTTTGGAGTGGTTTCTCCTGACGTTTTGCCTCTACCTCCTGTGTTTTTGATGCTGTGCTGGAAAATGTTTTTGCTGGCTTAGATGCTTTGGGCACTTTGCAAAGTCAAAGTGCAGGTGCTCCCTGTATAAATTGTTATTACAATTGGTTCCCTCTGATTAGCATAGTCCTAGTAAAGAGCACTAAGCGTGCCAGGGCGGGTAAATCACATGCTTCTAGTGGGCTTGCAGCACTGATTGTGCCACCCACATGTGTAGCCCTGAAAAGATGTCTCAGGCCTGCCACAGCAGTGCCTGCGCGCAGTTTAACTGCCATGTCGACCTGGCCAGTGCACCCACTTGCCAGGCCCCCCCTTCCCTTTTCTTACACCCCTATGGTAGGCCCAAGGTACCCCCCTGGGCAGGGTGCAGTGTATGTGAAAGGTAAGACGTGTATTGGTGTGTGTAACATGTTGTGATAGTGAAATACTGCCAATTAATTTTTTTACTGTTGAAAGGCTATCTTGCGCATTGGACAGAATGGGGAATGCTTTGCGACATTTTACAAGCATAGGGATGAGATAGAAAATGGAGATTAGTATCCCTGAACTCAGAATTTAATAACACATCTTTTAGTAAAGATGGTTTTTAGGTCTCACCTGCGAATGCATCGCATGCGCTGCTTCGCCTCGACGAGAACTATTGGCTTTTCTTCTGTGTCCGGGTTCGGTGGAAGCGGGGTTGGTGTCCACCCTGTCAGCATTAGGCCCCGCCCACCCAGACTGGAGATTTCGCTTGCGCACACTCGCGCACGGCGTCTCTTCCAGACACACGCGTACCGGAGGCTGCTTCTCCATGTTCACTTCTGGACGGCGTCTCGCGTCTCTTCTGCCTTGTCGTGCAGTGTTTCGAGCAGGAGGCGTGTGCCGACACTGCTACCTCAATTAGCGTCAAGCAGACAAAGCCATCTCCAATCCGGTTAAGTGACTAAATCACAGATGTGCCACAGGAGATCCAGACGAGGTCTATGCTTACAGTAATACCTGTTTTCGGGTGATTTTTGCTGCAGTATTTTCTTTTAAACATGTTCTAAATGTTGAATGTGCACATATCTGTAAATGAACCTGTCAGAGGCTCTCTGACCCAGCTCAAACAGGCTGTGTTTTTCTTTCATGGATGCTCAGCCTGGCGGGCAGGATTATCTTTATTCCATGTAATTAGATTGTCACACTGTTACTACTGCCAACGAACTTATTTGTATGCAAGCACACATGGCAGGAAGCAAACTCTTGAAAATCGCACCATTGCTTCAAATAAATCAAAATATCGGAGTAACCATAACACAGCCCAAAAGCACGATAATATGAAGTGTAATTTCTGGACGAAGTGGAGCAGGGCACGCTGACGCGTTATAATATGTTCGGTGGGATTTCCACGCACCTCCGACTTTGAAGCTGAGTGAACCGGGTCCGAGTCTGGTGGGAAGCTTATGCTTAGACTGTGATTTTGGGCAAATCACTCCGTGCCTAAAAATGAATGTGTTCGTCTGTAACGAAACTGGTGCTTATGTAAAGCGCTCCAATATCTTCGGGTTGAGTTTGCGCTGATTAAAACTGCAACAAAAGAAGCCCAAAAGACCACGTAGTATTGCCTATTTTCAACTTTATAATCGTCAAACGTTTAAAGAAAAAGTTAATGCAAGAGGATTTGAGGGGGCTTTAGAAAATGTACTAGCACACAGTGATGATTATAGTATATATCTCCTTTCCAAATATAGCCCAGTTTTGCAAACTTGTAGATGTAGATGTGTTTTTCTGTTTTCGCTTAAACCCCGTCATGTCTCTGTGCGCCCCTCATTCAAACCAAATTTTAAACGCTGGGACTCACACGCATCTGTCCCTCATGTGAATCACCCTTTACAGGAAATTAGTTGTATTGTCAATGGATGAGTGGCAAAAACCTGAGACTTTTACTCTGCATTTGCATCGTGTCTCGGTGACTCACTTCAGCTGCAGCAGCTTTGTGTGAAGTTTGCTTTGCTCGGCCTGCCCCCAGCAGGGAGGGCGGTGGAGGCTTTTGTTCGTCGTCAAGTCGGTGCTTTTTCATGTCGGGCTGTAAAAGCTTCTTGTTGAACTGTATGGCAAAGCATTCCCCCACACCGAGGACAGCCATGCCACTGCCAGGGAGACAGGCATTCAGCTTTCACAGAGCCGCCCTCTTAACCAGCATTTGCAATACAATAGGCTCCACATTTAGGCGACTTTAAGCTATTGGCATTGTAAATGACAATGCCTTTTATTTATGTTTTAAAAACGAAAATAAAAGGCATTGTCATTTGCAATGTCAATAGCTCAAACCTGCGTAAATACAAGACCTATCGCTTTGGAAATGCTTGTTAAATTGTGTGTTTGAAAATACCACTTTTAGAAAGTGGCTATTTTCTTGGTCTCAACCTTCCTGCCTGTTTGTGTATTGACTGGAGTGACAGGGGCTGGGTTGGCTCCAGGAGTCTGGGTGAGTCAGCACTAGGCTGATTAAGCTTGATCTGCATTTGGAGAGGTGGGAGGAGTAGCACCTGTACCCCTGCTGTATGTCTGGAGCCAAGGCTCACACTAACAAAGGATGTTGTAGTGCACTGGCAGAGTGCCCCCAGAACTGATTTGAACTGGGCTCAGAGCCCCTTGCATAAAGAGAACAAAGACATCTTGTGGTATAAGTATCAGACCTAAAACCCCATAACACATCATTCCTGGAATTCAAGAGGAACCTTTGCCAAGGAGAAGAGCTGGAGAGACTGAGGAGAAGTGTTGCCCTTACTGTGTGTCTGGGGTTGGCCTGCAGTTGCTGTTTCTGCCAAGAAAAGGAGAAGGACATTGCTGTGTGCTGTGTCCCCTGCTTGAAGGAGATGTCCAAAGGCCTGAAGTGAGCTGGCCTCCTGTTTTGAAGCCTCAGGGACACAAAGACTTCACCCCCAGCTCCCCCCCCGCACTCTGCTGCTGTGAGTTCTGACCTGCCAAGAGGTGCCTGTGCCAGTTCTGGGGCTCTGGAGGTTGTTACTGCTGTTTGGGAACTGGAAGAAAGAAGAAACTCAAAGAACTACAGAAAGCGACGCATCACCTCCGGTGTGTCACGCATCGTACCTGTGCACCAAGTTTTCCACGAATCACCCGCAGACCAGAACCGTCTTGGATTCTGGCGCCTCACTTCCCCCTACAGTCCGGATTCGACACATCACTTCTCCTGTGTGCAGCAGAACTGTCGCCTCGCCTCCCAAGGACTCAGGAACTGACGCATCGCTGTGTTTACCAACATTTCCTTGGCTGATTGGCCTTGTGAATTTTGACGCATCTTCAGGTACTTTGTGTAAAAGTTAAGCACCCATAGTTTTCTATGGTACAAGTTCTTGAAACCTTTTGAAAGTCATATTTTATGTTGGATTTTTGTCGTTTTGGTCTTGTTTAGTTTAGCTAAAGATACTTTATTTTTCAAAACTGGTGTGGTGTCCTTTTGTGGTGTTTTCACTGTGTTACTGTGAGTGTTGGTACAAATACTTTGCACATTGCCTTTGCGATAAGCCAGTCTGCTCGTGCCAAGCTACCAAGGGGGTGAGCTCCCTTACCCAGACTGGAAGCAAGGGTCCCTATTTGGAGAAAGATACCTACCTCTGCCAACTAGAGACCCCCATTTCTAACAAATAGTGTACCTCCCGACTGTCAGTGCACCCAATTATATAATGCACTGAAGGAGCCAGACAAACATGTTCTAAATCTGCTCTAGAACCTCGAGTCGATGGTACTTTTTCTTAGCATGAGATTGTGGGGGGTAGATCATTAACAATGTCAATCAATTCAGTTGCGGTTTTCTAGGGCCATTAAGAATCACAGACTACTAAATAAAGTTAGTTAATTTATTACAATGCCAAAAACAACTGAACATACAGACAACTCAGGATGAGAGTATAGAAATACATTGGGACTAATACAAAGCCAAATCTCCGAATTAAGTTAAGGCAGTGTGACATACACAAGACGATTAATTCAAGAATCAGGATACAAAAGATTAAAGAGTAAGAGTTTAGGTTCCCCTGCTTCGAAGGTTTATGGAAATAAAGCATTATTCTATCCGTACAATAGCACTAACCTGTCATCCGTAGTTAAGCATTCTATGGACAGGATCGGTTAAGGTGTCAGCGTGTGGAGTCTTCCTCAGAAGTCTCTTCACTTCAGTTGGGTCAAGTAGCATGAAGCTACTGAAACAGAGCTCATTCTAAGATACTCTCTCTCCAAATGGCAGAGAAGAAGTGGGGCTCTTTCCCTACCTACAATACTCCAATATATATCAGGTATCTTCCCAGGATTAATTTCAAGGCATGTCATCTGATCAGGCCACATTCTCGTAGGTGGTTTTCCATGAGGCAGCAATTAAGCAAGAAGACCTTGATTCCCAGGCCCTCTCCGGTGAGAAAGCACAACCATTCTCCTTATCGCGTTAGTTCCCAATGAATCCTCTTCTCTCCTTGCCTAACTCCTAAAACAAAGTAATTATTCTATCTAGCAAGGGTACTTCTTCCACCTGCAACATAAACTTGAGAAATAACAGAATCTAACAATCACATGGAATTCAACTATTAATTTAGAATGCGCGAGCTTCCAGGGAAAATGCATTTCAGACCTACGATATTCAGCTAACATAAGGGAAATATTACATGAATTTCATGAAGTTATATAGAAATTGAGACATATTATTTTTATCTACATATAAAATGAAACGATTAATAAGCATATTGAATAATAAAATGATTGTCAGATTGCACAATGCAAGCATTTTGTTTAATGTTTTCTGCTGGTTACATTTGATCTTCCACATTACTTTTCCACATATTCTACAATTTAGCCTATGCATATCACACTCATGTTATTACAATACAAGATCCTAACACTTAGGTTAACGCTACAAAAGATTATATGCGGATGCTCTACACGTGTGATTATAGTACACCCTTACAATAAAAAAATGGATTTTGCGCTACATCAACAAGTTACATTACAATTTCAACAAGCCAGGATTATTGGCGTTGTAAATTGCATAAGCTGAATACGCAAAAACTATGGCTTAGTTGTCCGTAATTTTCGAAAATGCTTCAGTTCTGCTTCGGCGTTACAGCAAAGGCAGTGAAGGGTGCTACTGCTGCAGAGTTGAGATTTGTTTTCCACCCTGAGGATGAGGGCAAAAATTGAGAGACCGATAGGTCTCAGCAACTACTTTTTAGAACTGCGGTGCTGAGCCGTGGCAGAACCCGGCCCACTTAAGCCCGGCATGAACGTGACTTCAGCTCCCACTTTCTCCTACCTGTTGTGTGCTCCCATCTATGAAAAAAAGCATTGCAGGTGCTTCCCATCTTCCTAAACCATATGCTGAAACGTAAAAGTTAGGCAAGCAATAAGGCAAAGTAATATACTTGCTCTGATGTATTTTACTCTGTCTCCACAAGTCAGATAAACTGCACAGAACTAGACACCGATTCCACATTTCTCTATTGTGCTGTCATGAGAGATAGCTCAGTGAAATGATCACTCACCTTGAAACTTGTAGGTCATTGTCTCGATTCTTGGGAAGGCCAACTCGGTCATTTATTCTTCAAAAGTTGATAAAGGTGGTGGTGCTGTTTGGATAAAACCAGCATGTTTAACTGTAGCACCAGACAAATTAACTCTGTGGTGTGCACTGTGTAATAGTTATTGGTTCTACCTGCATTACACATTTATGCTCTGCTTTAATATAAAACCTTTAAACTATTCCAGAAATATGGCAAGTAAGGCACTAAAACAAAAGGTTTTAAGTAACTTGCCAAGAATGATAACTGATTTGTAAATGGCACTTGCTAATGCAGTTCTTCTTTGTCAAAGCACTGTTCAAAACTGGTTTCCTATTATCTGTTGGAATGAAACATTCATGCTTCTGCTGTTCTCAGTTGCAAAAGGAACAACTGATGGACAGAAGGTTGAACAATGTCAAACATTCACCCCAGTACAGAGATCTGGGGCTAAATCCCTAAATGCTAAATGCCATTCCAATTAAACCCAGCCATATGCAAATCAGTCTTGACCCTGCTTCCATGGGAGCAGTTCAGTCCATCCTGGCTGATGATGCCCTGAAATCGGTCCAGAATGCTTGTTTCCGGTGCAGGGAGGATCTGGCTTGGCAGTTAGGGCTGGACTGTTCCCATGAGGCCAAGACTGATTTGAATATGGCTTGGTCCAAACTGGGGTGGCGTGGTGAGCAAAATAACGATGGACTAAACTGAGATGTTTGTGACTGAGGGTGAATATTTGCATTGTTATGCATTCCGTCCGCCATTTGTTTCTTTGCTTTCTTCACCCTAAGTATGAAGGATACACCCAAACGTGAGTCCCGTGCTCACTGTGCCACTGGATTCAAGGTATCCTGGCAAATGATGGCTGATGCCCCAAAACCATTCCCAAGTCAGGATGCTTGTTTCCGGTCCAAGGAGGATCTGGCTTGGCAGTTTGATAGGACTGTTCCCACGAGGCACAGGGTCAAGACTGATTTGCATATGGCTGGGTCCAAACTGGGGTGGCGTGGTGAGAAAAAGAACAATGGATTAAACCCAGATCTTTGTGACTGGGGTTGAATATATGCATTGTTCAGCATTCCATTCATCATTTGTTTCCTAAGTTCTGTTCTCAGTTATGTGGCATCTCCCTCACCCACACTGTTCCCCATTGTTAACAATTTTTTCAATGTCTGACAGAGAACCGGAAGCAAATCACCAACTGGGAGAGAAAATGTCAACAAATCAGTAGTGTTCACATTCTCAAGCGAAGGTCTTCGCAGTCCTGGTAAAAATATGGCCCCAAGTTGAGCCCTGTTGTGGAATGACTCTTTGGGGCAGTCACAGATTCATGGACGGGAAGTCCTCGTGGCAATGTGTCCCTTCTATGAAGCATTCACATAGAAGTGTTGAGCACTATACATTATGGTACAGAGATCTCCGCCTAACTGCTGGCATCTTCATTTGGTAAAGTATTGGGTCAAGTACAAAAGTTTAATAAACTTAGAAAAAGTAAAAAACATTTTTTTACATGAAATAAGTTTTATAAAATTATAGTTATGTATTTATATATAAGAACTAAAGAAAAAATATAGAGCAATAAAAACATAATTTTGAATTAAATGGCTAATTATTTAAACATATTCATCTTAATTTAAATTATTAGGCTGCAGTTTAAATGCTTAATTCTTTACTATGCCTCAATAATTGTTATTTTATACATTACAAAATATTAAGATATTTATAATATAATAAAATGTCTTACTTTTAGGTTTTTTTAGAATAAAATTAATGTATTCATTTTTCAAACTATTTTAAATAATTTAACTTAATATTAGTTTGTACGTGGTTCCTACTTTCATTATTTTCTCCGGTTTCATGCTGTACCAGTGGGCAGCCATTTCTGGTGCCAGAGTTACTCAAGCTTTAAGCTGAACTAATTTGCTACTGTTTTGGGTCCCCTTTTAGCTGTAGTAACTTAGGAAGTGCTGATTGTAAATATCAATGGGCTTAGCCTTTTGTAGGTGGGTCTATGTCCCTCTATAACTCCCTTCCATTTAGTAAGTATGCCCTTTTTTTCAAGCCAATAACCCTGGGACCACCTACATTTACTACTAAGTAGTAAACTTACGTTTCTGAGTATCTTACCTTAGAAAAGATAGGAGAGGGCAAGGTGGAGATTTGCACTCAGGCGTTTGTGAATAGTATTCTGTAGTACTTTTGTAGTGAGTGGGATTGTATTACTATAGAGCTTCTAAATGCAGTTTGTGAATAGGCCCTATGAATTCTTACTGGGTGTAAAATCCATTTACTCATTGAGAAGTTTTATGTTCTCGTTCCGCACTTCCTTCCCTCTTTTGAAATGGACACTACACTGACACATAAGGGTTCAAGTGCAGTTTTTTCCTGTCTTCAGTGCACAGCTCAGCTCTGAAATTCTCTGAGTTAGTGCATGAGCTGCAGACAGCAGGGCTCAGAAGCACAGGACGGGAACTGCCTTTTCATGTATCCGAGCTCTCCTGTCAGCAGCAAATGCATTCATGTGAAAATTCTACAGTTAAATTATGTGCTATACCCGGAAAAAGAAACAGATCCATTCCGCATCTGTGCCAGGCGGAGATTCACTCTGATTCGGCCACTTTCTTTCTTTTATTTTATATCTTAACAGTGCTGACAGGCGCCTGCTCGAGCACTCCAAATGTTAGATACCCGAGGGAGGTCTGCATGATTTACCAACCGTTACTAAACACTTTTCTATTGCAAAAAATTGGTGTACCGTAGAAAAGATTGCTGTACCGGGGCCAAGTTCGGCGTAGCATGTCGAGGATTGTTATAGCGTGTCCAAGGTTGGCACACCATATCGAAGGTTTATTTGTGTTATTTCTTTGCAAGAAAAAATTACATATACAAGCTTACAACAATAGGATTCTTTGTGCCCATCATACAAAACCAGTACCATACAGCATACTACCTCAATGCACAATTCAGATTCAACTCACCTAGACATCTGCGGTCACAGGAATGGCCCTCAAGCTGGATCTTGATTTGCATTATATGAAAGATACATAAAATGTATTAGTCTGTGTGGGAGAGTGCCTCTTTTTGCACGGTCACCCCCATTTCTAATGGACTGATGCTGCTTGTTTTAGAACTCTGCAAACTAGCGCGCTGCTATACAGTTCCTGGTGTAAGTGTTCTGACCCATAAAACATGACACAATTAGCAAATTCCTAAATGGCATATTGGCTTTCCAGTAAGGCCATAGATGGAGAAAAGTACACTACAGCTCAGGAAGGGCGCAGTTGGGGAGGGTTCAGGAACATCATTAACTTGAAAGCGACCAGGGTGAGACCTGCCTATTCAGAGTTGAGTGTCATGGGAAATGTAAGGAAGAGAAGCCCTTTGATCCAAGGGTAGAGTATAGCCAGTGTAGCACCATCCCAGTGGGAGGAGGAGTTGGTCCCAGAGCCAGTTTGGTGTGGTGGAAGAGGAGGGAACAGCTCATTTGCCTAGACACACCCTTGCCTGGGACACCATCCACCTCTGGGGCAAGAAGGGTTTCGCCATGTTGGATAAAATCTAGAATAGTGCAATATGGGACAGTCTGTGGTAAGGCAAACAGGATGTGCTGCACAAATAGGAAGGTTTGCCGTTGGTTACTTTGTTCTCTTTGGTTAGGTAGTGTTCAGAAATCATCCAAAATAGTGACTGATGAATCCTATAAAAGTGCCACCTCACACCCAGCTCATCAGAACACAACTGGACCTCTGGCTGATTAGAAGATGACTGGACCTGCTGTCTGTGACACATGGAGACCTGAAGGGGTGGCCCTGCTCCCACTTGTAACCAGGACTGAGAAGTAAACTCCACAGGTCAGTTGACTGACCTCCTGTGTGAATTCAGGAACAAAACAAGCTGTGAGAGGCCCTTTTCCTAGCGTGATATTTCAACAGTAGCACTGGACCAGGATTGGATCCTGCTGGTGGCTACTACTGGAGTGAGACCTGGCTCCTAGGTTTGAAAATTTGAGACTTAGAAAACCTTTGGACTTCCAAGACCATAGGAGCTTCAATGGGAGTTTGTGGTAAAGGCGTCTCATTACAAGAGGACTTTGCTAAATAAAACTCATATCTCCCGATCCCCTGTTGGATTTTTATCATGTTTGTGTCATTTTTCAAACTAATGTAATCTATTTTTAGAAATTGTCTGTGGGATTTAATTGTAATTCTTTTGGTACTGCTAAATACTTCACCTTAATTTAAGCCTGTGTGTCCATGCCTTAGCTACCAGGGGTTGAGCCCAAGTTTATTGACTGTGCTTGTGTGTTGGACCTGACAAGATTTTGGACTTGTTGCTTTGGTAAGGACTCATATCCTCTCTAATTACCAGTTTTCTTACTTAGTCCATTGTCCGCAGTTGCTGATGCAGAGTCATTGAATTCAAGAGTACTCAGGCTCTTAGGCGTCTCCTTACAGGAAGCCAATCCAAACAGCCAGGACTTCAAACTATTTTTGAAGACAACAATGTTTTCTCCTAATCTATTTAGGAATCCCATTCTTTAACCCCATGTCATCGAATGGCAACATAATGCCTTCGAACGCATTTTTGGTTGCTCAAGGAAACTTTAAAAGGTCACTCTCACAAGTCTGTAAAACTCTTAACTATCCAACACAGTGAGAGTGTAAACTGTAAGCTCAGAGCATGTATTACTATTTAATTTCATACATCATGTGACTCACCCTTACATATATGTTAGATGAGACTAGATGTTCTACAGCTTATTTATATTGATTGCTATATTGATCATTAGCAATCATATCAGTTTTTACAACTGCATCAAAGCTTTGTTTTCAGCCAAACTGGCCATAACAATTAACGTTACATTATACAAAACAAACTAATTTCATGAAAGTTTCCCACAATTAAAATGATACAATGTAATCAATTATCCAATAAAACAATTTGGTTTGCATGGTTTATCTAAATGACAACATACCATTATAGAGAATAATTACTCTTGATTGGGCACATATAGGTCATTTTCCTACAGATTCAATACTTGTATTTAATATTTGTAGGGAGATCAAGTTAAGAATAAAAAAACATGCTAGATAAATATATTTTTTAAAACAATCTGAGTAAAATTACAGACAATACTGATTCGCAGGCCCCTCAAGTGGTTAAGTTAATAGGGACAATATCAAGACATGTTCAGAATTGCATGTGCTAAAAAATATATCAATATATTTTTCAACCATAGAAAAGATCAATGCCACCACGTGAGTGTCACCCCACCGTTCCATCAAAATATAAGGAAAAAGAAGGTATTATAAAACCAAGCCTGCTGGATGTTATTCTGCCTACTTGTAGCAATTAAACCTGTGCAACTTTGCAAACTTTACTTCCCAGTCGAGCTGGTGAGTAGTATATAGGTGCCTAAGAGCTATTTTAATATAATGAGGCTCAATTGGAACTCAATCTTCTAAATATAAAAATAAAACTCCATCTGACTATCTAGCCAGCTAGCCAGTGGCCCCTGAGGGACCTTGCAGACATTGTCTGTCTGCTTTCAGTTGTATGTGTACTTCTGCTCTTTGTTTTCATGCTGCATAAATGTACGATGAGTTCGCCAGTATTATAACTCGCCCCATCGCATGTTGAATCAGCTCACAGAACCGCATGTAGAGAATAGGGCAGTGGTACAGCCCAATTCAGCCATTAGCTTTGTTGCAGGTGTGTGGAGCTGCTGTTTCAAGCCTGGTGTTTGTATAGCACAGGAAGAGCTTTGAATGCTGACTCGCTATGCACGCTACCAGACGCGCATGCCTTTTAGCAGAATTGACTCCCATCTCACAGAGGAAATTCTACACCATGGGAGAGGGGAGACAGAAGCTATGATTGGTCTGTACATATTCCTAGGTGCGCAGGTGCACCAAGAACCAGCCAGCCTGTGTACATGTCCTCAGGATGTCAGTGCTTAATTTGAGCTGGTGGTTTCCATGCTCGGCATCGGCACTGATAACATCCCATATGGTGGGGCTCTGCGTCTAATTTTGTGATAAGGATAGCATGCATGGCAGGTTTAATGTATATTAAAACTCCGAAATGTCACACTTGCAGGAGTATGATGGTTAGTAGTTGTGTTGGTGCTGTCATTGTCAGTGTTGGCAGGGGCGATGGCTGCAGTGGCCTCCTTGCAAAGGCTTCTGGCACTTATGTTTTTTTTTTACAAAATAACCACTGCATGTGCTTGTTAGAGACCCCTAGCTCCGGTTTCACTTTCAGCACAAGTGCGTCTTCTCTGGCAGCGACATGCTTATGACACTGTAACAATTCAGAAACATTGTCACTTTCAACAGTGTTAACGAAATGTAGGGCTGTCAGAAACTGTAATTTAAAGATGCAATGAAAGTTCAAAAGTTCACTAAGTTCCCGGCATATAGGGTCGAGCGACGGTGCATGGGGGATTCTACCCTACATACCATTTTATATTTGGCACCCCTGCGCAATTCCTTGCCGCCAGCCACTAGGGTGGTGTTTCAGATATGGAAACAGGCTCTCCGTAAGATGGGGTAGTGGGGTAGGTTGACGAGGGAGACTCCCCTGTGGTACAGTGGGAGATTGCCGCAGCTGGCTGCCCCTAGTCAGGGTTTCGTAGTTGCGACAACATCGGTATCTCTACCCTGGGCGACGTGATGCGGGTTCCGGTTTTGAAGTCTTTTCAAGATCTCCAGCGGGACTTTCAGATGCCAAAGACCCAATTTTATAGATACCTTCAGTTCTGGCACGCTATCTCCCCTAGTCTTGAGGGTTTGGAGACTCTTCCCGAGTTTAGTCCGATCGAGGCTAAGGTATTTATGGGAGATCTCCAGGACCATAAAATATCCAAAATGTACCAATGGCTAGTTACACATAGCTCAACCACGCTGCAGAAACTTAGAGAGGCTTGGGATGGGGATGTGGGCCCATTAGAGGGGGAGGACTGGACGGAGGCGTGGGCCTCCCCGCGTGAGGCTGCAATTGCAGTGCGCCTGCGCCTCATTCAGTTCAAGTACCTTCATTGGGTACTAGGGTTTGGCTTTGGAGGGTGGAATTGGTGGCTTCCCCGGTGTGCCTCCGATGTGAGCGGAAAGAAGGGACTCGGATACACACAATATGGTACTGCTCGGCCCTAGCAAACTTTTGGAAAGGTGTTCTGACTTTTCTTATGGAAGTATTGGGTTTGGACCTCCCCTCCTCACCAAGGCTGGGACTCTTGCATATTATGGATGGGGTTGGGGGCAACATTTATAAACGCCACCTTATTTTATTAGGTTTAACACTGGCCAAAAGAGACATTGCAAAATCTTGGAAAGCATCTGTTGCGCCCTCCCTGTCCTCTTGGAAGAATGGTCTGGACTTCTGTATAGGGATGGAAATCCCCATTTTCAAAGCACGGGGTTGCCCACAAAAACATTTAAAAATCTGGAAATGATGGGTGGACTTTCAGGGCCTGCAATTGGAACCCTTATTTACTGCAGATATTATGGACCCAGTTTAACATTTCAAGTGTATGGGACACGAAGCTTTAGGTGTAGCAATGTATTGTACAAGTTAAGGTGGGTGCGAGAGTGGCGTACAGGTTCAGTGAAGGTACTGGTGCGATGGGAGGAGAGTGGTTATGTTATTTTTTATTTTTTTATTTCCTTCTGTTGTCTCTTTATCTGTATTGCATTCCATTTCTTCTCGATTATGTTCTTCCAAATGTCAAAGCTACACGGATGTCAACTTATTATGCAGAATGTCTCTGGGGTACAGAGCTCTGCCGCATATGTGCTATTTGACAAATAAAATCTGTTTAAAAAAAAAAAGTTCACTAAGTTGTGGCAACGTTTTTTGCAGGTTATGTAATGTATGTTGCTTTTTTTCAATGCCTTTTCAGTGTGATTGCAATTACATAGCTAATGAAATTATGGTGAATTGATTTCTGTTCTTCAGCTTTGAAGGACAGCAGAAGAGAGACAACCTACTACTGCTTCCTGGAAGGCTGATATCTGATTATTGTATATTGTTGTGCACATTCAGTCCTTTATTTCTTCTTAATTCCAATGCGAAGTTCATAATTGCACCAGATTAATTATTCCGTTTTCAGTTACATGGGGGATTGTTAATCGCTGAGATCCTCCTTCAGACTCTCTTGTCCTCCTCAATCCTATCTCGAGATGCTAATTTACTTTTATTGATCCGTGGGTTCCTGACCGGCTTTACCACATTAAAGCAGCCTTATCACCCGCTCGTTAAGTGAAAGCGGAACAGCTCAAAGTATCTCTGCTAGAAGCTTTGGTGGCATCTCACAAGATGACAGCATTGCTTCGGGTGGTCTAGGTAGATAACCATCAACAGAGCATCAGGGTGAGGAGCCCTCTGTATCCCAATTATGGCTGTTTTTCACAACCAAACTATGGAATGGAGGAGCAGTTTTCTACTTTCATGAAGGCCAGGGAGGGCCATGCAGTTTCTAGTGCAGCCATTCATCCAAAACTGCTAATACAAATGCTCTCAATTCACGTCTACCTAATTGCGTCCCAAGCGGTAATGTGATGTCATCTATTCAAAATGAAAAGTTGACATTGCAATGTCTCACATAGCTACTATGAAAAATGGTGGTGCTGCTGCATTTTGAGGTGCCTGCTGCAGGTATTGAATCAAGCTCTTCCATTTCAAATTGTCCAACATTTTCTGAATGGTTTCAATTTGAAAACACATTTATATATTGATTCGGTCCAGCAACTGACAACTTCAGCTGTCATTTGTAGGCAGCATTGTATTGAATAATTCAGCATCAGTATTAGGCTTTAATCATTGGGTAGAATTTTTGTCTATTTCAATCTTCTGCTTCTGATTTGATGGCTTTCCTCCTATTCTGTTTAACTAGCCCCGGGAGCATAGCTTTCTCACCAAGGTGTTTGATCTAATGTGTTGTATCCTTTCTCTTGTGTTGTGAGTGGACACATTCTCTCTTATGAAGCTTTCCAAATCATTCCTGTTTTAGCCCAGAACTAGGGTTGGACAGGCCAGTTATTTCACTGGACATTTCTCAGGTGGGCTGGGGCTCTTGAAGGCCCATTTTGAAAGCCCAGGGCCATTCCTGCTGCCTCAGCACTTTCCTCAATTACATGGGCAGGTGAGAGTGGCTCATCGTGTAGACAGTAAAAGCATTGTACCAATCAGAGTGCTCTTGACCTTCAACTGAACACATCCATATTTATCTTACACCATTCACCTTCAGAAATAATGCATATTTCATTCAATGGGAGACACTTTTTCAGTATCCCTTTTTTGTTTGTCAGTGCCATGAACTTGACAAGTTACACAATACGCTGCAACAGTTTCTCACACTTGCAGCCAGGAGCATTGAACCAAATTAATGTTTTCTGCATTAATTTGTATTTATTTATGTTTGTGAGTTTATATAGAGCCCAAAGCTCTTTACAAGAATACAGTTACCAACAATCATTGCGACAATTTGAGATACAGCATAGGAAGAGTGCAAAACAGACATTCAAGAGTGCATGGGAGATGATAGAATTAGCCCACATGTCTTTCAAAGAGAAGTCCTAAGTTCCTTTTCAAAGGTACCGTAGCATTGGCTCATAAGGAGGGTCAGAGGAAGAGAGTTCCAGATTCTTGTTGCAGCTTTCATGTATTGTTCTTGTGTGAAGGTAGGAGACTCCAGGAGAATGGATAGTGCGTTCCTTGAACTCCATTTTACCACTAAATTTTGAATTTTCCATTTAGGTAGCTGGGCAAAGTGGAACACAGGGCCTTGTGTGTAATTGAGGCAGTTCTAAACTGAGCTCTTTTCTCAAGAGGAAGCTATTGGATGGATAGGAGGTTGATGTGAAGTGGTAAAATGTTTGGAGTCCAGTAACAAAGTGGCCTGCACCATGTAGAACTGATCTGGATGAATCTAAGTGTTCTTTGGGGATACCTAAGAAGAGTTAATTTCCTATAGTCTATTCTGGAGAGAACCAAAGTCTGAATACCTAATTTCAAGTCCTGTTCAGGGTTGAGATGCCTGGTCTTCTAGAGCAGCCCTATTTGGAACCCAGCGCTCTTGGCCATGATCTTGATTTTACTCTGGAGGTTGAGCCAGTGATCCAGGATAAAACCAAACAACTTGGCATTCTGAACAATGCTGGCTTGGAACATCAGGGCAGAGTGGGATTTTATCCATTCTTGTACATATACGTTGGGCTTCTTTGGAGATAAAAGAATGACATCTGTTTTCGCAGGGTTAAATTGAGATGGTGAGTTGACATATGATAGGAACTGGAAAACCTATTAGCGGGGGTGTGAGCCCTGGGAAAGCAGCAACCATAATCCTAGTCAGGGTATTGAACAGGTAAACCCTACATTTACCTGTGCTCATCCTCTGATAGCATGACACAAAGCAGTCAGGATTAACCTAGAAGCAATGTGTAAAGTATTTTTGCAAAGCTTCAAATGGTAAAATAGTGAAAACACCACGCAAAAAGATCCCACACCAGATAGGAAAAATATAAATAAGTCTAATAAAACAAGACAATTACACCAAAAATCCAATTAGTAGAAATGGGGATATTCATTTTTAAAGGTTTTAAGTAAAATAGTTCAGAAAAACACATAGCACTAAAGGGGATATCTGGTTATTCCGGACTGAGATAAAGTCACAAGTTCATGCCGACAGTGATGGAGCGCAAGCCGGCTACAGGGACCCAGTTAGGCCCACTGAGTACCATATATCCTGGTTAAGGAGCATTGCGTGGATCCACGTTGAAGATGCATCAGGCAGTAAAGGTGAGGCATTAGTTCCAAGATGCGGTGAGGCTGCGGGGTGAGGTCCTATTCCATTGACTTCGAGGATCCTGTTGACAGGGCTTGCAATGTGAAGTCCAGTGTAGAGGATGCGAGATACAGCAGAGGCAATGCATCAATTCCAAAGACCAGTGAAGGTGTGATGCTGAGTTTCATCATCAAGGCTGCCTTTGATGAGGGATGCGAGGAGCTTACGCCAAGAAAAGCATTGTGCAGTGGCAGTTCCACAGGTGATGCATCGGTCCCAAGATGCAGGAGGCGGGGTGATGTAAGTCTTTTGTGATGGGTCCGATCCACTCACTGTAGGGGGGTAAGCAGCCCTTTGTGTGTGGACTGTGCCCAGCTCCTCGCATTCACCCTGCCAAAGATGGTATATTGAGACATACCTAAGCTCCCATTGTATGTGGCTGTCTAGGAGGAATACACAAAGCTCAACAGTCAACTACACCCAGTCATGTGTTCAGAGACAGGCTTCAGGCACCAAATGGCTAAAGCAAGAAAATACCTACCTTCTAAAAGTGGTACTTTCAGAATTGCAATTCAAAATGCGACTTTACGATAAGTTTGGATTTTTGATCGTGATTCCAGAGACACCAGACTTGAACGATATTTCTCTTCCCAATTGGAAATTACACTTATAAAATGTAATAATGTAATCTCAATGTTATCCTGCGGGAAAGATATGCCTTGCAGTTGGATGCTCTAAACATCTATAATGAAAGCAACGACCTAGCTGCTAACCCAAATAAGACCAAAGTGGTGGTTTTTGGTCATTACGTAAAAAAGGCCTCACTCCGGTGGAGACTGGGTGCCGAGATCATCGCAACTGCAAGAATGTACAGCTACCTCAGGGCATGGCTCAGTGACACAGGGAGGCCATCTACACATCGACTTAAAATTAAGTCAAAAGTACAACGGGCTATCTATGCTATATGCAAACTCCATGAGAAACTATGTAGTCCAACTACAATAACCGATCAGGAGGTTCATAAAAACAAAACTAATTGCAACAGTAGTGTATGCACTATAAGCGTTCCCAGGCCAAATGGATGCAATGCTGGAAAAATGCAAGTCCTAGGGCTACAAACGCATCTTCAGGCTACCAAAATACACAAGCAATAGCCTGATCTGTCTGGAGTTTGGCTTAGTCCAGCAAAAATATGAATGTTTGGGCAAATAGGTGAAATGCTATTACCACGTCCTTAAAGCCCCATCAGGATCTATGTAGGATGTGCTCTAAGCAAGGAACAGCTACATGCAAAAGGTTGTGGTGTTCTTAAACCTGGCTACTGAAAGCTGATCATGGGAAGGTTCAATTCACGCTGCAATTAAGAATGCCATAAACAAACATATCCACCAGCTATCACGGGATGAGGATATGACCAGATACAAAGGCCATAGAGGGAAACCAGGTCTATTTGCATCCTATGAGGCATGCAATACACAGTCATATTTGATCCAAGACCTGGAAAGGAAATGCCTTAAGGAGATCCAATTGGCCAGCTTGGTGCCCTTGCCAAAAAAAGATCTAAACCCAGGGTGGAAGTCTTTAGCACATTTAATCAAATGCAGACTAGGCAGGTACAGAAAGGAGTCCATGTTGCACCTGATATGCTGCAGTTCATCCTTGCTACAATGACGGCGGAAGCCATTAAAACAAAAGTTCCTGTCAAAAGGGGTACAGACATGTGCAGAAGCAGTATCAACACTTTTTTCCAGTACCCCTCCTTCAGAGTTGCCTAAATTTGGGAAATACATGACAGTGGTACCATCTCAGCTGCGTAAATTAAAGGTACCCAGCGACAACAAAGAAAAGGAAGATGCACGTGCCTCAGGCAGCTTGAAGAGACAGTTAAAGGACCAAAGCAGACTTTCCCTATACTTCACCATTGAGTACTGTACACTGCTCGTACAACCATTCAAACATACGGGATGTTAGGACACAACAAGAGTAACGCCTAACCAGGCTGGGGAGTGTTTGAACGTTAAATTATATATATATTTTTTTTAATTGTGCATCTACAGATATAGATTCTTGTAGGAACTTTTAGGCACATTTGCGAAATAGACTTAGCACCTTAACTGCTGGCAAATGGCACAACTAGAACAACAAAGGAGTTATCTCAAGTAACTGAATACCAGACATGAGTGTGTTTGAGAGATACAAAGGTGTTTAGGCATTAAACACAAGCTCTTTTTAAAAGTTCTAGGTATAAGAAGCACATCGTCACTTTAGAGGATAAGCATTTTTAGCTAGTAATGTATGCGTCTTCATAATGATTTTCCCTGCAACCAATTATGCATGATTAAATGACAAGTAACTGTACACCAGGCATGAGTCGGCTTGGTAGATTCAGATGTTTTGAAGCGTTAAACATAGGCTCCTTCTAACAGTCCTAGGTATAATAAACACATTGTTACTTTAGAGAATAGGCATTGTTTTAGGAATGTATGCTTCTTCAATTGATTGGCACTGTAACCAATTATGGATGATTAAATGACAAACTTCAGGGAAATGTATTGTCATTTTGTTTTTAATTTATCACCTATCATCAACACTGTGACTGAATTGAGTGCAATTGACAAACTTCAGTCAAAATATGCATGTCTCAGTATGTTTTATGTATTGTGTCTTAGCTCAATGTGATGGTGTACATTTGGGAAACTGCAATGGTTTTAAATAAATCGTGCAGTTAATTATTTTTTTATTCATTTTGGATTTTAAATTGTGATCCCAGAGACCCGAGACCTGCAGGATTTATCTCTTCCCAATTGGAAATTACACTTATAAAATGCAATAAGGTAATCCCAATATTATCCTATGGAGAGATAAGCCTTGTCGAAATGAAAAACAACTCTGAGTGTTTTTTACTACCAGGACATATAACATTTAGAAGTATATGTCCTGACTGTTAAATACATTGCACCCTGCCCTGGGTTGTCAAGGGCCCACTTAGGGGTGACTTATATGTATAAAAAGTGAAGGCTAAGGCCTGGTGAAAGCTTTATTTTCCCACATCAACATGGAACCATAAACTGCACACATAGGCTTTGCAATGGCAGGCCTGAGACATGGTTGAAGGGCTATTTAAGTGGGTGGCACAATCAGTTCTACAGGCCTACTAGTAGCATTTAATTTACAGACCCTGGGTACATGTTTTACCACTTTATATGGACGTATAAGCAAATTGAATATGCCAATTGGGAATGAACCGATATTACCATGTTTATGAGAGAGATCACAAGCACCTTAGCACTGGTTAGCCGTGGTAAAGTGCACAGAGTCCTAATACCAGCAACAACAAGGTCAGAAAAGTGAAGGAGGAAAGCAAAAAATCCTAAGGCTGTCTGGTCTAACAACATCCATGTTAGAATTCTAGCCACTGTGTTGGAGAAAAGGGCAATAGCATCCGGAAATGAGACCTTCAGTTAGAGCTGTGTGTCACAAATTAAAATCTTACAAAAATGCTTAAAATATCACCAAGTATAAAAAGATTTAAAACACTATATACACGATTTTTCTCATGTCGTACACTTACTAAAATGCAATACACAGTATACTTTGGGATAGAGTAGCTAAATAGTTCAGATATTACTCCTCTAGTTTTTTTCCAACAGCCCATAAAGATTTTCCTTTCAGTTTTTAATTGAGGACAAAGACATAATAAATGTATAATGTCCTCTTGTCCACATTTACATAACCTACATACAGTGTTCTCTTCACTGCTCTACCATGTAGGTAAGTGACATAAACCTGGCAATAATCCAATGGGTGTCACAAGCATATGGGTAAAAGAGATCCTAAGGGTCTCACAAAGTGGCTTAAGATAGAGGTTACATAGAGGTGTCCAAGGGACTGAGCCTTGAGTAACCCCCTTATTGGAAACGGACATGATCAAACACAGAGCTCACAATTTTCACTACTTGTAAACTGTTCATCAGATAGGAGATAAACCAGTCAAGAACTACCCCTCTGATGCACATTCGATTGATCAGAGTGTGGTGGTCGACTGTACCAAGGGCAGCCACGGGACTGAGAACAATAAGACATGAGTTTCCAGTGCTCAGAAAGCGGAGTTTGCTAACAATCTGCAGGATTGCAGTTACTGAGTGTGTAACCTTGTCTGCAGCCAGATTTGAGAGGCAGTTGGGAGGTTAAACATCTTTATATCACTTTACCAAAGAAGGGAAGAGTGATGACTGGACATAAGTTGTGTTCCAGTGATATTTTTCTTTTAAAAGAGGAGAGATTTGGCCTACCTATAGATAGCCTGGGAAAGTAATTTTTTAATTAAAAAGTTGACCAGGGTAGACAAGAAATGGAGTAGCTGTTTGGCGAGATCTGTACTGATAGAACCAAGGAAAGCATCAGAAAGATGGGTTGTTTTTTTCCCCTCAGTTATGGTCTCCAGTAGTTCTGCATTGGAAACTGGGTGAAAAGAGACCAGGGCTGTTGCACTTTGCAAGTTAAATTATCCTCTGCTATATCATCAGAGGTAACCGGCAGGGAAATGTCTATGGCATTTTCTAATTTATCAAAATACTCCACAAACTCATTGCATAAGACCTCAGACGACATAGGGGGGTTTTAGATGAAGCGTTGTTTGCCTGTTTGATTACTTCAAATACAAGTTTAGGTCTATTCATTGCTGTGTCCAGGAGAGATCTGACTTAGCTCTGAAAATATGGAATTTGTAGATTTTACTTATGGTTCTCAGCTTAACCAGACGCAGTGGAAAGGGTGATTTCCTCCATTCCTTCTCAAGTTTTACTGAGGAATTTTCATTTCATCATAAAGGTCTTTTGAGAACCAAAGTTAGAGAAAGCATGGGGTGACATGATTGCTCTTGAGAAAGGGATAGCTTGATTCCAGTGGCACAGTGAGCCTGGGGTAACTGGGGCGAATGTATGACATTGTTCTGCATTCCGTCCATCAATAGTTCTTTTTGCATTTGTCACCCAGAGTGGGACGGGTATGCTCAGACGTGAGTCCTGTGCTCTCCATGCCACTGGAATCGAGCTATCCTGGCTGAAGAGGGGTGAAACCATGAAACCGGTCCTAGGATGCTTGTTTCCAGTCCAGCGAGGACCTGGCCTGGCAGTTCGGGCTGGACTGTTCCCATGAGACACAGGGTCAAGACTGATTTGCATATGGCTGGGTCCAAACTGGAATGGCATGGTGAGCAAAAAAACGATGGATTTAGGCCCAGATCTCTCTGTACTGGGGTGAATGTATGACATTGTTCTGCATTCTGTCCATCAATTGTTCTTTTTGAGTTTATTCCATCAGTCATTTTTCCGTTGTGGTGGGGCCATAGGAGGCTGTGTTTTTGAAGATAGAGGGTTGCTGCTGGTGCCTCTGCCACTTCCTTCAAATCCACCAGATATTTATAGCAGGCACGAGAGAGGAAAATAAGAGATAGACAGATGAAAGATGAGAAAAGGAGCAGGGTGGTTTGATAATTTTTGCCAAGAGTGGTTTTGGGTGCCAGTTCCATTTAACTGCTGATGGATAGGATTACAGAGAATCTATCCAGTAATACCATGTACTTTATAAACAGTAATTTGCAGTAGTGTGTATTGGAGTTAGCAATTCTACAGATAAAAACTTTAAAGTGGTAAGATCTATCTATCTATCTATCTATCTATCTATCTATCTATCTATCTATCTATCTATCTATCTATCTATCTATCTATCTATCTATCTATCTATCTATCTATCTATCTATCTATCTATCTATCTATCTATCTATCTATCTATCTACCTACCTACCTACATAACTATCTGGCTCTTTTAGCACAAAGGGTCACACCTGTACCTAGTCCACTTTGTCCTGATCCTCCCTGCAGCACCAAGACACCTTCGGGTATACGAGCGCTATACAAAAACCTCCTAACATATCTGTCTATCTGTCTATATACCACCCATTTCTTTCCTTCCATGCATCTATCCACCCATGTTTCCTTCTTTCACCATTATTTTCATTTCCTATTTCTTTCCTTCACTTCTTCTCTCTATATCTGCTTGTGTATGCTAAATCATGGCATTCCTTTTCTGAACAGAAAGAGTCTCTGTTGCATTTCCTCACTGTCTCCTGGCTTTAAGATGAAAAGAGACCAGAACTGTTGCACAGAATGAGTTTCTGCTTTCCCTGTCCCTTGGGGAGTCCTAATCCACATGTTGCCTTCTTTTATGTGAGTATGTATATGTTTGTGCAAGGCTGTCTCTGTATTTAGTATGATTCTGTGTGATGCTTATGTTCAAGTGTGTATGTTTGCAGGTATCTCTACATGAGGGTGTATATTTATATTTGTTTTTCGTTCCTGATCATGTCTCTCGGACTTCCTCTGTGTTTTCTATGTGCACGTGTTTTTGAGTCTCTGTGAACAGGTTTGCTAGGCTATGTCTGTTTTTCTGATGAGTCTGTGTGTATGTCTAGACATCGGCGTGTACACACGTTTGTGAGAATGTTTCCCTGTTGGTGCAGATAAGTAGCTGTTTCTCTGTGTGCCTCTGTGGCTGTACCTGTGTGGTTGTATGCTTTTCTACATTTGTTTTTGCCTATGTTTTGGAATGCTGAGGTAGCCATTTTTGTATGTGTGCATGTGACGTTTGCGGCTCCCTTCTCCGTGTGACTATTGCGTTTTGTTAAAATTTGTGACTGTTTGCATCTCCATCAATGCTTTAAATGTGCATGTGTCTGTGTGTGCCCGTATGTTTTTATATACAACACACAGGCAATAGATGTGCGCCTAATTACATACCGAGGACGTACATGTGGATTTTGAAGGCAGACAATACATATGCAGGCTTTGTGCTTTTTTGGTGGTCTTTGGGCTCCTTCCCTTTTTTGCATTGAATACAGAATGAGTAGTTTCCATTTCCTTGGATGCAGCGCTCATCTGGGCGATTTGGAACCAAATGACCTGCTCTCTCAGTTCTTTTTTAGTTCATGTATGCCTTTTATCTCTGGCTTGTTGAGGCCATGTGTCTCTTTTATCTAGGGCTTGTTGAGCTCATGTGTGCCTTTTATCTGTGGCTTGTTGAGGCCATGTGTCTCTTTTATCTAGGGCTTGTTGAGCTCATGTGTGCCTTTTATCTCTGGCTTGTTGAGGTCATGTGTCTCTTTTACCTGAGGCTTGTTGAGCTCATGTGTGCCTTTTATCTGTGGCTTGTTGAGGTCATGTGTGTCTTTTATCTAGGGCTTGTTGAGCTCATGTGTGCCTTTTATCTGTGGCTTGTTGAGTTCATGCGCCTTTTATCTGTGTGTACACTACTGTTCTCGGTTGCACATCACTTTGCAGTTTCCGCCGCACTGATCAGTGGCACTTTCGAAGTGCACACACAGGTACCCCAGCAGTCACAGTGATAGAAGTAGATTTTACAAGGAGGATCATCTTTTCTACTACACCAAGTAAAATAATGCATTATCTGCATCACCTGGAAGAAGAGCAGTAGTGTTTTTAAAGTAACAAAATCAGGATGGGAGAAATACTTGAATAGATACGTGAACACATAAATAAGAATAGAAAAGAGCAATAAAGGTGGAAACTTTTTTTGGTTTAAATTGTTTTTATTCAATACTGCACAGGTATCACATTACAGATCAACACATCAGGCCGCAATGTGTCAAAGATGGATAAAAAAAAAAAAACACCAATTAACATGGATTCCAGATTATCAGTGCAGGGTGTCTCATCGGCCTACATGTGTGCCCATGTACTCCGCTCGGAAGTGTCATTGCTGGGTGCAGGGTACCTTGTGTGGCATATAGAGCAGCTGCCATCGAGAGGGATTAGTAGTAGAAGCCAATATAAACTGTAAGGAGAAAACAAAGAGTTGTCAGCGACTGGTGGCGGGCAGTAGTCCCTCAGAAGAGAGAAGAGGAGACCTTCAGAGGATTGTCAAGCAGCAGGCAGAGGAACTGGCATGGACAGGGGTAAAGCCCCTCAGTTCCCGCGGGGTGTCTCAGCAGTGAAAGTTGGAAACTCTTAAGTGGTCTGTTAGGATACTTTGAGTTGATGAAGTTTTCAGACTTGTCCAAGAAAATGAACTCTTTCTTCAGGTAACATTGCTTGACTAAATTCGTTGATTTTGACATAGATACTTTCGTTCTGGGTAATAAGAAAGTTTAGTGGAGGAACAGAGTGAAATAAACTTCTGTTTGTTTTTTGTGTTTTGTTTGGGCATAAATGTATGTGCTCATCTGTGTTTTCTATGTGCATTGGTGACATTTAGTGAAAATAAATGTGTTGCCTTGAAAGCGACTCTGTGTTGCATGTTGGTCTGTGTGCGTATTCCTTTGCTTGCCTTTGCCTATTTTGTGTGGTTGAATATACGTTTGTTTATTGCCATGTGTGGGTGGGTATCTGTTTGTGTGTCTGTTCATGTTAAAATTTGTGTGTGTGTCTTTCAGTGATGTTTGGTTCATTAAGTGTGGCTGTGTGGATACATGTGTTTGTGTGCCTTCCAGTGTTTATCTGTGTGCTTTGGCATGCTTTTGTTTGCATGTTTGTATATATCTATACAAATGGAGGGAGACAGAAGCTTTTTAAGTGAACTCACTCAGCATCCAATTATTGGACATTAATGGATCAAGGAGAGTGAACAAGGCCTGGGCAGAGTTCGTAGAGGAATGCTACGTGAAACTCCGCGGAGTGGTATAAAAACTAGGCCTGGGCAGTGAACTTCGCTCTGTTCGCGGAGTATGTGGAGTTTTCTGCACTCCGCACTCTTGAGAGCCTGCAGAGTGCAGAAAACTCCGCTTCGCGATGTGCAACGGAGTTTTTTCCCCGCTCACGATCGTGAACGGTAACCTCGTGATCGCGAACGGTAACTTTGCGACCGCACGCTGCCGCTCAGGTAGAATTTCGACCCAAGCGGCATGAATACCAGCACAAACTGCAGTTCGCAAAACACTCCGTCACTCGCGGAACTTTGCAGAGTTTTTTGTAACTTCGCGGAGTTCCACATAGCAAAACTGCACAAATTATGCCCAGGCCTGATATAAACTCCACCGTGGTACGTGGAGTTCCAAGGGTGGATGGACCTTCCCATTGCACCCATTCACATTGCGTTTATACGTCAAATGCAATGCGGAGTATGTCCTTGCATTCAAAATCATGCATGAACAGCACCACACAGTTGGCATGGGCGCGGCCGTCTTCTTTTCTTACTGTGTTAATGGGGCTGTGCCTGTTTATGAATCCCTTCTTAATCTTATCAATTATCCACCCTCCTAATTAATCTAACCCTCATTTTTTTATTTATTGTATTAGTGTGCGTTTTTGTGAATGTATATTTTACGTTATTTTAATTTTGTTAATTGTTTTGTGACGTTTTGTATTTTTGTGTATTTTTCCCTTTACGTCCCTATTTCTTCCTTCTTTCCTTCTTTTTCCTGTTTCCTTTATTTACCCCACCCATCGCCAGGTCCCCTAAACAGCCAGCAACAGCCGCCTACCTTGTGGATGGTGGCACAGCCAAGGGGTGCAGCCCCAGGCAATCTTTTGTGAGGTGGAGGGGGCAGAACTGTTTTTTTCTGCAGCATCACCTCCCCTCCATGCTTGCAGCATGCGGCAGGCCTGGCAGTGGGTACCCCCTGCGGTAGCATCAGATACATTGTGGGAGGATCCGCAGGATTGTGCAGCGCACTAGACAAGTCTAGCATACCACACAACAGCTGACGCACTCCGCTGGGCAAATATCCTAGACAGGGAGAAGGACCAGCTCGACCAGTTAGACGTTGCGATTGTGGGGCTTGGTGAGTATTAATTATTTGTTGTGTTTGTGTTCTACAATGCTAAAAAAAAATTCTGAATAGCATGCTGCTCACACTGCGAGGTAAGATAGGTTTAGTTTACATTAAGAATATCATTATGTGATCCAGTTTCAGCTAGGCAGGAGCTCAATACTAGCGAATTGTACTCAGCGGTGCGCGCTTCAGCTTATTATTTAAGAAGTCATGTCATTGCAGATTCCTCTTTCCTCCTGTCACCATAGTAAAATAGTCATATCAGTGAGTTAATGTTCTCTGTGACTTTCTTCATGTAGCTCGTACAGTCCCAAGCAATTTCACTGTGATGTGTAGTACTAGTATGCATCAATGCATTGCAAAAAAGGGAGACTGAGCTGGTCCATCAAGGGGCTTGAGAAATGAGAATAGAATCAAAAATCATTCATTGCAATGCATTAGTTCCAAATGTAGTTTTTGTTAAGAACATTTGGAATAGGAATTATAGGATTAGTATGGCCAACTCAACAATAGCCGATGCTAGTACTATATGCGATCTGATTTCGAAGTACAATGTTACTACATTTGCCTGTCATGATAACTTTGTGGAGATTAACTGTACCACAAATCTCTTTTTTTTAAATCTTCCTTATTTTCAAAATCAGCTCCCAAGGGCAAGAAGAGGAACAGCGCAGAGGCAGGTCTGGAAAGAGCTGGGGAGGAGGAGCTGACCACCAGCGCCACTGCTGAGGGCTCTGCTCAGCCCAGTAAGTCCTATTATTTATTATTTTTTTCCTAACTTTTACCTCTACCCACTATTATGCTTCTTTTAATTTTGCCTTGTTTAATTTTTTATGCACTCTCATTTTTTTCCAACTCCCCCATGCATTTTGTTGTACAATTCCTGGTATCCCTGTTATCTTTTTTTACCCTTATGTTTTTTTGTTTTTTTTTGGTAGCTGATTTGTCTGTCCTTACTAGTCTACAGTTATCTTGTGCTTTGTTGGTAATCTTTCCCTTTCATCTATATATCTTGTGGTATTGTAAGACTAAGAACAGATTGTTGGTACTCTACTATCTACTGTGAAGATAAAAGGCCCAACTAAGCTAGTATTATAAATAATATTCACCTTGTATTTTTGTTGAGAAGTCTTTCTGTTTCTTGCTCATGCTCTAACAGTTAACGAGAGAGTAGGCATGGTCAGGGCTCACCCCAACCCCTAATTTTGTACTGTGTAATTTATTTATACACTATAACAGCAGTTCCAATGACAGTGAAGTATGGCTGGAAAGTATGAGGTCCCATTGCATTTGCCTACCAACACTATATGTCTATCATTGATCATTATTATTCCACCCCTTCATTCCACTTCAGTAACTCAGAGTCATCATCTTCATAGGCTATAGCTCTGCCCCTCCATTACGAAAAGTGTTTGACTACCTGGCTTTCTAACATTGTGATCCAACAAAATGCACAGCAAGCTACTGCAGTGCTAACCGAACGATAGTGATGAATTGAGGTTGTATTTTTTTGAGGAAATAATTAAGGGGAGGGGTATCAGACATCTAAAAAATGTATAATGTTTTTTTCTAGCCACACTGAGTGCCTCCACTTCAAGTGCTGCTGCAGTAGGAGAAGGAGATGCAGTTGGCAGGGGGGAAGCCGCCACAGGGTCGGGTAGTGGTAAGTCACATTGCTTACTTATTGACAATTGCTATTATACTCACTAGCTACCAGGCCATTGTCATGACTCATAATTGTGAACCCCCACTTTACCAGCTATGGCGGTGATCGAATTATGGCCTCAACTATCTGCAACTCAGCAAACGTTCACACAATGAACGCTAAAAATGATGGCTTGATGGAAACGGGAAAGAACTGAAGATTAAAAGGTTAAAAGAAAGGATGGATGAAATGGTATATGAGTGAAAGGAAAGGATGCATGGATAGGTGAAAGGATGCGTGGATGGGTTTTGGGTAAATGGATGATTGAAAGAAAGGGCTTATACTGAATGGATGGATTGGAAATGTTGGTGAAAGACTGGAAGAGAGAAAATAAAGCTTAAATCACGGTGGCTATGGGTGGATATAGTAGGAAGTTCTTTTATGGTTATCGAAGCTATGGTTCAAAGTAGGGGGCATCTACATTTTTGTTCAACTCCCTTAACTCACTGTGTTTGATAAGTGAGGCAGAAATGTATGCCACCCATAATACTTCATCACCCCCCTTCCTTCCCATGGCATTTCGCCACCCATGACCGAAGTGCAGTATGGTTCAATTTGTGACTAGTGTTTTGGCTGTGCAATGCTTGTCTGCTTCAGTCAATACACATTTACAAAGTTGTCAATGCACTGCAAACTGAACACACAAAGTTTGTTTCCCTAAACCCACTCAGTCATCTCTTAGTACCTCACTTTTTTATTCTTTCATAAGTTCTTCCTTCCCAGCCTACTAATAAATTGAAAAAATCCATTTGTGGTGTGTATCACATTTTTATGGCCATGGGAACTGATTCCAAAATATATTTCACGGTTTCCCATAACAGATTTACTTTACACCTGTTCTGATCTTCCCCGCTAGACTTTCGTCTATTACAGGGACTGAACAAAAGCTTAACACATGACGAATCGATGATCAGTGACACCCCTCTATTCTATAGCCAAAGCTTTACCTACTCACCTAATCCCTGTACCTTACCCTTCAGTGGAGTAAGTAAAGTTTCCTTTGTTTACTACTTAGGGAATACATTAGTTGCAAATAATTTGTCGTGGTGGATGAGGCCAGTGAGTAAAGTGTGACTAAGTGCCTGATTTGATTTCAAGTTAGATGTGATGGACACTTTGTGACTAACATGCCAAATACAATCTATATAGCCCGTTCCTTTCCCTGTACTGCAGTGCATCATTTCCCCCACTGTCTAGTTACGGCAGACACTCAGACAGGTAATTTCAGCTTTGCGTCCTGCAGCAGCTAAACCGCATTGAAAGCTGGTTAGGGAGTATAGAGCAGAGTCTGGACCATCTCCAGACCCATTGGGACACTATCATCTTCTAAGCCCTTGTTTTAAAAAAAAACGTTGGTTGGAGTGACTTGTTGTGACTGGAGAGGGTGGGAAGGGTTTTGGGACTAGGTGCAATGCCTAATTTGTAAAATATGAAGTCCAGGTTCACAAATATTTGTCCGAGGCCACATCCACTTTCCCCTGGCTCCACCCACTTCCTCCACTGGCTCCATCCAATTACTCTATTGCCTCTGTGCCACATCCTCAACTGACACTGCTGGAAGTCAGATGTAATACCCGATCTGAATTTCAGCAAGGGAGCCTTCCTCCAAGTAAGGTTTTGATAGGAGGCTCCCCAGCTCTGTGAACATTTTTAAAAATATTAAATCAAAGGTGCATTTAAAACACAATTTTGGACAAAATGAGCTAAAATGACTACTGCATTGAAAAGAGACACGTGAAACATTCCAGTGCTCTATGTGCCGATTTAGGGAAAGGACACTACTGGGGTATGCCATTTTTAACAGAGTCTAAATGTGTGTCATGAGTTCAAAGATACAACTTTTTCATATCTTATGTGACAAAATAAACCAAAATGTTCTGAAAATACTATAAGCAGAAAAATTGAATAAAATCATGCCATACACTTGAATGAACCACTTTGTCACTTGCAGTGGCCGAAGGGGGTTTGGTTCATAAATAGTAGTGTATTCCGTTAAAACTAATAATTTTAGAGAAACAATTAAAAAAAGATGATTACCAATTGTGCTTGTTACTACAACTTAATCCCCTGGTGCAATATATGTGCATTTATTAGAAAGTCAGAATAGTAAAAACACTTGGACCTTAACTGGTGTTTCCAAATGTAGTTCTGTATCACACAGACAGGACAGAGATTACAAAAGAGGCATATGTTCAAAATATTACTTTTAAATTAAAGATTCGTATCATAACATAAAGCACAGAATAATGTCATCTCCCAAAAAAAGTCCTAGAAGAACCTAGGATAAAAGAAGAGGTGGTGGCTGGACAGTTTCAATTTGACCATATCTCAAGTCATGCCTATTAGTGCAAAATGTCCACAGTGCTATACAAAATATAAATATATAAAAACAAAAAACCTAAAAATAAAATATAGATAAATACACATAATTACATGTTTTAACGTGAAAACAGAAAAATCTAAATAAGTCTTACAAATACAACAAAAATAAAATATATAAAATAGAACAATAAATATAGCATTTAAACAAGGAAGACATATAAATATAAAAACATATTAAATACATTGACACTGTCAATAAAGTGTTATAAATGCAAATAAATAACATATAAAAAAACTAGAACAATAATCAGATATCCAATGAGGGTAAAGCCTAACTTTTTAACTTATTTAAAACATTGCAATGGCACAGTTTGTCAGTTGGACTGGGCTAGCATCGATTTTTCCCAAAAAGCCCACAAACTGTCTAAATTGCTTGTGTATTCCATTCTTCCTCTTTCCCTGCTTTACTCCTAGTGTCATCAGCCACTCTTCGTCCTTATGCAAGCCATGACTGAACAAAGGGGATGGGGCTGCATCTTATAAAAGGTGGGCCAACAAGATTTAAAACTTTAAAGAAGATGTGATTTCAGTCAGCAATGATGCTCTTGTAGATGTGCATATAAGATTAATTTGAGAAAAGCCACGCCTACGTTGCAGTACTGATGGCAATAGACTATAAGACTATCAAAAGCTCCTTAAACTGCCTTTTAATTTCTTTCCCTTCCGATTCCTTTTACTTTTTGTAAGCACGTATGGTTTCTCGACTGGCAATGTTGAATGCTTTACACAGAGTCTCAATATCACTTTCACCATAAAAAGTAGGTAGTTCATCAGGCCAGTACTGTTTGTATAAAACTTTAATTTCACTAATCAGGATATCATACTCAGCCTTTTTGTCAGGAAAATGAATGCCTCCTGTAGACAACAAACAATGTCTTACATTTTCTGCAAGGCTACAAAAACATGTCCCTGTTCAATAATTTTGTCAGTGGACATTTGTTTGTGCAGCATCACAACTTGGAATATATTTTCTTCTATGTCCTTTTTATACTGTGAGAAGTGGTTCCCTTGCCTGTCTACCAAGGCCTCAATCACTGCTATTTGCTGACAAATAGCTTTATGAGCATCAATGATTGTAGAGTCCTGTTTCTGTAACTTAAGTGATAACTCTGATCATTCCTGAAGGGCATCATACATGAGACCAAGATTAACAACAAACTGTATAGATAATCGCCTGATTAGGACCGTGCACATATTTTGTTTTGAACTGTCACAGGAACCATCTGCAGCTACACCAGTGAAGTGCGCTTAGAGAGCAGGATAAGCATTCCGAATAGCCTCCACTGTTCTGAAGCTGAATGCAACCCAACGAGTATCTAACACTCTACCTGTTCTGCAAAGCCAAATGTCAAGAGCTCCAAACAGTTTTTAACTGATGTGGCAAATAGAGAATACAACTTATCAAGTACGTTTTTTAAATTAATTGTAGCGCCAATAACTTTCATGACATCATGAACTGCAAGTTACAGACGATGTGCTGAGCAGTGCCAGGCTACAATACTGAGAGAGATTTGTTCTTGCAACCTCTTTACAACACCACAGTGGCGGCCAAACATCACTGAAGCTCCATCACAGGCAACTGAACCAAGGCATTCAGAGAGAAAGTCCTTTCTTATGTTGACTGGATCTTTTTTTAGTGCAGATAGTAGACTAGTACTATGCCGTCAGCTGACAAATCACTCAGCTCAATGAGGTCAACAAAAATATTAGCTGGGGAGTCCATGCCAGGTCGCTGCATTGGCATGTTCATGGGAAACAACCATTACAAAGCGGATGTTACAACGCGTTGCCATTACAACGTGGTTGTTACAAAGCAACTACCAATACATCGCAATGCCATTACAACACATGGCATTACAATGCATATGCTTTTACCACGCATGCCTTTACAATGAATTTTGTTGTAAAGGCATGAATGGTAAAGGCATATGTATTTTACATGTAAGTATACGCTAAGTATAGGGTTTAAAGTGGGTTTGGGTTTTGGGGTGTAGGGGTATGGGTTTTGGGGTAGCAAGGGTAGTTTTAGGGTTCAGAGTGGGTTTGGGTTCTAGGGTGCCAAGAGTAATTTTAGGGTTCCGGTTAGGTATGGGTTTTGGGTGCCAGGGGTAATTTTAGGGTTCAGGGTGGGTATGGGTTTTGAGGTGCCAGGGGTAATTTTAGGGTTCATGGTGGGTTTGGGATTTGGGTGCCAAGGGTAATTTTAGGGTTCAGGGTGGGTTTGGGTTTTGGGGTGCCAGGAATAGTTTTAGGGTTTAGGGTGGGTATGGGTTTTGGGGTGGAAAGGGTAATTTTAGGGTTTAGGGGGTTTGGGTATTGGGGTGCCAGGGGTCATTTTGGGGTTCAGTATGGATTTGGGTTTTGGGGTGCCAAAGCTAATTTTAGGGTTCAGGGTGGGTATGAGTTTTGGGGTGCCAAGGGTAATTTTAGGGTTTAGGGTGGGTATGGGTTTTGGCGTGCCTGGGGTAATTTTAGGGTTCTGGGTGGGTTTGGGTTTTGGGGTGCCAAGGGTAATTTTAGAGTTCAGGGTGGGTTTGGGTTTTGGGGTGGAAAGGGTCATTTTAGGGTTTAGGAGGTGTGGGTATTGGGGTGATAAGGGTAAGTTTAGGATTTTAGGGGGGATTTGGGTACAAGGATAGTAAGGGTAATTTTAGTCCTTTAGGGGAAAACATATATATATAATTATGCGATGTAATAGCAACACGTTGTAACAACCCTTGCGTTGTAACAACCGCGTTGTAATACCATGTGCTGTAATAGCATGCGATGTATCATCATATATTCCATGTACACAATTAAAGAACTTTTACTATTTAAAGCAGTGGCTTCATCCAGTTAAAAAAATTACTTTTGCGGAAAGTTCAATTATTTTGGCAAATATCTTCCTCTTCATTTCTGATGATATGGATCTTTTTAAGATTTTTAAAGTTGCAACATGACCCTTGGTTTGTGCATGTTCTGCAATCTTTTTCCTGAATGATTTCTGCTGTTGGTCTATATTGGTGCCATATGCTTTCACAGTAGACTCAGTCCATTCTTTGGACAATTTAATTCCCATGGATTTCTCAACACCAAGCTCACGGACTTCGCGACACACAGAACAGGCAAGGTTAGGGCCTTTGACAATTAACCCCGGATGCTTGCGTTGGAAATACATTTTTTGGTCATGTTTCCAACCTTTAGGAAGAATGCCTTTCCTAAAAACTCTGGCTGAATGTCGTTTAAGTGATAATGCGTCAAACAGTTTGCTAGTGCTTGGTGTTTCCTCTGTCTCTGCATGAATCTCCACAGCATGATGCTGCTCATCTCTAAAGGACTATCTTGTGTCTTCACTTCTGTAGGGGTGATATGACTGCTGCTAATGTTGGTGTAAATCTCATCTAGTGCCTTCTCTTGGATTTCATCATCTTCCTTGTTCCCTTCATCCATTGTAAGTACATTGTCTTTTCTAGCAAGTTTGCTTGCAGGCTCCTCGTCATCTTTGGGCTTACATTTAGTGAAGTAGCTTGAAATCTTCTTCTGTCCAATGTGTGACATTCTAGGGAAGCAAAGTGAAAGAAAACTGGCTAGACGTGTGTAAAGTGGGATGTCAATTTATCTCACAGGCCACATTTCTTAACAAGCATAATATTTATTGGAAATGTTGCACCAAAGACATTTCTGCTTCTGCACATCTATAACCATGACTAATTACAAGCCCAACCCAAATGCATCCTACTTTGCCTACCCTAATTCAGGTCTTTTCCAATTGATACTCTTGCCCTTCAGCGCTCACTTGAAGGACACATAAAGTCTTTACCTTTTGGCTGTCTTTTAAGCTTTGGCTTTCAGTATTACTACAAAAGCAGAGTGCGGTGGCAGTGTGCAGAGTTAGTTACAACCTGCGATTCACAGCAATTATTAATTAATCAACTCTAAGGGCCAGACTGGGAACCCTGGCATGTTTTGTTTGACCAGCCCCCATACGGTGCGTATCGAGCGCAGCAACGCCTGCTAGAGGGGTTTGGGTGGGATTCTCCCCTCAAGAATAATTTGTAAAAAGAAAGACCAAAATGGTGCACAACATATTTTCCCATTACATATTTAATTGTATTAACTTTCAAAGCATAGTAAATTGTAAATGATGACCTGGCAAAAGCACCCAGGCCAGAAAGCATAGAAATGTCACACATAAGCACCCAGGTCATTATCCGTGGAAATGTCACACATAAGGACCCAGGCCATAGACCGTGTCAATGCAGTGGAAATGTCACACATAAGGCCTCAGGCCAGAAAGCATGGACATGTCACATATAAGCAACCAGACCATAAAGCATGGACATGTCTAAGATAGGCATTCAGGCTAGTGGCGCTGGAACAATTTTCAGAGTGTTGGTGTTGCCCTCAATGCTACATCACTGAAGTCAGAGGATTGTGAAAAATCCAAACATCACACCTAAGAAAAAGAACAACCAATCCATGTCCACAATGCAAGGATCACAATGAAAGGACTGCCAGACACAATTTATTTAACAAGTACTTCATATAAAACATATTGGTCTGTGATGTTGGTTGAGTTGGCTGAATAAGACAGAGACACACAAACACAGACAAACACAAGAAAACTGTACGTATGCAGACACATGTGCTCACACAGACATAATACATGTGTGGATTGTAGAGGAAGCACGCAGAGTGCAGAAAGCATAACAAAATCACAGGTGTTGCACATAGTGGCCAAGACCGAGGGCAGAAATGAAAATAAACCAGAGCAATTGAGACTTACATAGAACCAAAAGCCATAGAGCTTGTGGCCTAACGGCTAGGGCAGCCAAGCTCAAATCTAGGAAACCAGGTTTGAGTCTCAGCAATGACACTCAACATCATGTGATTCTTGGCAAATCACTTAATTTCCACGTGCCTAACAAAAAAAAATATATAAAAAAATGAATGTGTCCTCGTGTAACACAAAAGGTGCTCATGAAAAGCGCTCTGATACCTGATACCTTTGGGTCAAGTCTGCGCTATATAAAACTCTGAAAAAAATCAAACCAAAAAAATATGTGCCCTTTACATACAAACACGCAAAAACCTAAACATTTCAACACTGAGCATTACCCATCCTGCACCCTCACTGTCCCAAACACACATGCACACAGAGTCACAGAAACACTCAATGCTAAAGGCAGAGAGAACAAATTAAACAATAACATATGTAGAATGTGCCAACAAATGTGTGGAGTACAATGGCACAACACTGTGCTTTGCTGCCAAAAGAGTGCAGTCAGTGTCTACCTCCTTTTGCTAGATAGTGCTAATAATGGCTCATCACTTATTCCCTGAATTCTCTCTAATACCATCTATCTACATGATCGTGGTCGGTGGGTGGATGTAGGTTGTAAGAGTGTTGATTGGGTAAAAATGAAATTAGTGATTTAAATGGAACTCCATTGTTCAATCTCTGACGATGTAAAGGTCCCACGCTGTTGAAGATGAAACAGTGCCCAGACATCTACTCCATCCCTACACATTACTCCACCAGTTCCCTTTGACCACAACAAAATCAAGATACCATCTTTGTGAGTGTGTTGGTTGGCTAAAGATAGCCTTTTTTCAACAATAGTGATGCTGGCACTCCATCATTTCCATGTAGAAAAAGTTATCTGACTTTTAATAGATTCCTTTCATACCGCTGACATGAGGGAAGCAAGTTAGCAGCAGTCAGATGCTGTTAAAAAAAATCATTGCTAGCTGCACTGGTGCTCTGCCTTCCTGCCAGCCTACGTAGATGCTTACATCGGGTAATAACTGGGCAGTGATGCAGGTGGTTGACACTGTAGTACTTAAATGTGCTTGTGGACACTTTCTAATGAGTGCTGTTAGAGTTGCCGCATATCTTCTTCTTACCTATACTGTGCAATGCAACCATATGACTTGAATTGCAAGAAGGGTCATCTAACCGTAAATTTGTCTTTAAACCTGAAGCACTTCTGGCACTGTGTGTTTGCAACAAAGAGAGCAAGAGAGAAAGCGAGAGACAAGGGCTTGTTTTCAGTTGCCCTTGTGTTGCTCTTCTGTGTCCTGACATGGGCTTCATAGGAGGACATGACCCAAATGCTGCCTGGATTAGATAGTTGTGCTTATTTGTTATCCTCTCATGTTGGGTGAGTTAAGTGTGGCCCAAAACAAGCCACATCAAAAATGTTCAGTGCTCACTGATCTCCTATGCAAGCTTCAGCACTAATGGTCGCATACAAAGAAGCGACAAGTGCTACTAGCTGATTACCTGTTTGTGCATACTGGGCCCTTATCTCCCCATACCCTATCAGTCCCAGCCTCCAGACCTGCAAATGCCTTTACACCTTCCCCCCTGCTGCTACCTCCACACACCTGCGCACTTTCCCCGCTTATGCTCTATCTAGACAGGTTCTAACCCTCCAACCCTTCTGATGTCTCCAAAGCCTGTACCCTTCCACCTCTTCTGTTGTCTTCAACAGGCCAGTCCCCATCTCTTTTCTGATCTCTCCTCGAGGCCTCCTCCCCTCTCACCCTTGAGCATGACCCCGCACCCCCATGTCAATGTTTGGTCTGTCCCCTACCTTCCTTCAGGTCTTTTCTCAATGCCTGGCACCTCCCCATCCCACAGCACCTTCTGACCCCTCCTCCAGGACTGCATACTCCCTGCCGTCCAACTTCTTCTTTATTTAGACAGACCCGCCAGGAACCCAGTGCACTTGCAGTCAAAATCACATCAAATACAAGGCAAAAAGTGGGGGCTGACCATGTCTAAAAGGGCACTTTCCTACTTATATCATTTAATCTGTGTCTCAATGGAAAGTTGGAAAGTGTGAAGGAACTGCATCTTCCCGATTGAGGATCTAATGGCTTGCTCTCAAGGAAGCTGATCTATTTACCAGACAATGTTTAATGTGTGTTGGTCAGGGCTAGACTGGCCGTAACAAGCACCAGGTGATTTCCCAATGGGCTGGAAGGGTAGGGGGCGGTTTCGGACCCGTGGGGGACGGTTTTATTTCTGGGGGCTGGTTTTGCAGTGGTGCTGCGATATCGGCCCCTTGTAACAAAAGCGGCAGCAGTGCTTGCAAAACCCCCTTCCCCTCCCCCCGCCAGTGCTTCTGAGTAGATGGGCCTTTGCACTTTTTTTTAATGCAAATGTCGATGGGACATAAAAATAAAAAAAGGAAACACTTCGTAAAGTGTAAGTTGAATTCAGGCTTGGCTCCCAATAATAACTCTTTCTTTTATTTCCATACTTCGTGGTACTCTTATTAGCGATCTCAAAACACAAGAGGCACATTGTGATAAGATGAGCTTTCAAGACCATCTGATCGTATTAAAACAGTAAACGTAAATCTCAAATACTAAAAGCTAACTGAATGCAAGCGTGCAGCCTCCAGATGAGGCTCCAATATGCAGTAAGAAAACAGAAGTTCTGCTGCACATCCTTATTAAATCCCAATTTGGGTTGGTTACCCTGGAGAGGAAATCCACGCCATTGTTTCTGTTAAACAATTTTTTTTTTAAATCAACACTCTTTCAATATTATTTACAGCCTAGTGAGGCGACCACCAAACACAAATGCACAGTTACAGACCTGAAGTCTGATTTATAAGAAGGGGCAGGCGCATTTCCATTCATCTCCCTCTCAGAAAACAGTCCTGCAAATGCCAAGGAACTCTGCTACTAAAATGGTGCATGTTTCGTAATAATACTTTAATCGTTAGACAAGACTGTAAATAAAACATGTTTATGATGGAAAATCTGACACTTCAAATCACTGCCTAGCCAATCCCCTGGGCTCTTGAAACGCGTTTGTGACAGCGCACAAAAGGCCATGTTCATTATCTACCTGGAAGTTACCCCTGTGCATTTTAACATTACCGGAAGGGAAATGTAAAATCATAACACGGCAGACTGTAAAGAGATGCGCGCCAAACAAAATGTTCACTGGTTTACATGAGTATTGTTAAACCAGAATTTGATTTCAACTGAAATAATTCTACTTTCCGAACAGAGACACTGTGGGAATATCTATACAGAATATATCAAGAGTCGTTCCCAATTTTGTAAGAAAAAAACTCCTCTTGCTCTTCTGGTCTAGAAGCCCTTGGATTGATGAGAAAAAGTGAATGCAAAGGGCAAGGCCCTGTCCTACCGGCAGCCTCCTGTCCGAGGCAAGCTATCGCGATATCTAACGAATAGACTTTGCACCACCAGTGATAGAGAGAAGCTGCATTTACCGGCTATCTTCTACTCCTAAAAGCAAAAATGTAGAAAATCAGGCCTTCTCCTGTCAAGTTACAAGAATCTAGAACCATTCAGCTGAGAAAACCTAACCTGCCCTTGATTCTATCAGAAAGACCTAAAAACGTACCTATTAAGAATCAACCTGATAGGCTCTCTCTGTCTGTAGCTACACCGTCCATCACAATACTTTTACTCCACTGTGTTATGTCACTTGTTACATGTAAAAGACTACATTGCACACATAACTAGACCTGCAGTGCAGGAGGATAATTACTAATACATTGTGCAAGTCATTTTCTGCGAAAATACGAGCTTAACGGGGCAACTGCAACAGTATGCAGTGCCACAATACATGCATGCATGATGCAATCAAAGCCACATCACAGCAATTACCCACTTTTTCCAATGCCCACCACAGGGCATCAAGTACTGTACTCAACCATACCAAATTGAGGCACAGGGTCAAGACTGATTTGCATTTGGCTGGGTTCAAACTGGAATGGCATGGTGAGCAAAAAAACTATGGATTTAGGCCCAGATCTCTGTACTGGGGTGAATGTATGACATTGTTCTGCATTCTGTCCATCAACTGTTGTTTTTGCATTTGTCACCCCGAGTGGGACGGATATGCTCAAACGTGAGTCCCGTGCTCTCCATGCCACTGGAATCAAGCTATCCTGGCTGATGAGGGCTGAAAGCCCGAAACCGGTCCTAGGATGCTTGGTTCCAGTCCAGGGAGGACCTGGCTTGGCAGTTCGGGCTGGACTGTTTCCATGAGGCACAGGGTCAAGACTGATTTGCAGTGGTGAAGTGAGCTGAAGAAAGATGATGGATTCATCCCAGATCTGTGACTGGGTGTGAGTGTCTGAAAAGTTTCAGCGCTCTTGTGTTTGTTTTGTTCGCCCTAGGTTGGCAGGATATGCCCAGACGTGGGTTCATTGCTCACTTTGCCATTGGATTCAAGCTAGCCTGGCTGATGAGGGCTGTTATCCCGACACGGGTCCCAGGGAAGACATGGCTTGGCAGTTAGGCTGGTCTGTTCCCATGAGGCACAGGGCCAAGACTGATTTGCATATAGCTGTGTTTGAACTGAGGTGGCGAAGTGAGATAAAGAACGATCATGGATTCATCCCAGATCTGTGACGGGAGGTCATTATCTGAAATATTTCAGCGCTCTGTCCAACCTCCCCTTGTGTTTGCTGCCACTTCTTTTGTCATTGCCTCTCCACTAGACTTAAGCCCTGCCAATTGAAACCAAGACAATGCAGGTGTTGTGTCCGGTACTTCTGTTGCTGTTGTTGCTTGGTGTTCCGGTTGATGGTGCTGCTGTGAGACAAGACTGCCCTCTCTGGAAGTTGAAGGCGGAACTCCAGAACTGTGAGTAGGACTGTAAGTATTAGCCATTGTTCTCCCAGATCTCCGGCTTCCTCAACAATCCACCTCTTGTATTTTGAAACATCCCCTTCATAAAAAGGAATGAAAGTGGGCACAATTTATTTGTACCGTGGATCAAGTAGAGTTACACAGATGTACTGTTTGGATGAGATGATGTAGTTTTGCAGACTTGCATTGGAAGCCAATCAAAGTGTTAGCTCTCAACCAAGGCATGCCCTTCTGTGTTTTCGTTCACACCTGCTAGGGCACACTTTTTAGACACCTACTTTAGCTGGTCCTGTAGCAGATCGAACAATGGGATAGTTTGGCCCATTATGCTGTCTTCCTTGCTAACTTCCCTTGTGAAAACCTAAAAAGGGAGTAGCATCTGTGTCAGGCATTTTACTGGGCCCTATTTCTCTGCATCCATGGTCATAGCTTTCCCAACTGCATCCCATTATCTATGAATGCCATAGTCATAGATCTGTTTGTACTGCTAAAACAGACATTGTAACATGCAATAGGTCGAGATCCACTGTGTTGGCACCTCCTGTATCAGGGCTTTAACTGGTACTCCATTAGCCTGCTGAATAACCGCAACTGCTTCTGGGCTTTAAAAGAATGTCTGAAATGAGTGCAGATTCTTCTGCAGGTGGTTAGCATGTTGCTGACTATGTCTAATTTTTTGAAAAAGTCTTTCCCCACCAGGTTGATACAATGGTCCAAACACAGCATCCTGAAATAGCCACTGTCTGCCATGGCTTGACTATGTTACTGCCATTGTCCGCGGCAATAAATCCAATTCTGAGACCTCAGGGTCGCAGCCATTCAGACACCTTGCTGTTAAATTTTTCCAAGATGTTTGCAGCTGAATCTGGTTTCTCCATGGCAAACATGGTCCCTGTTGCATGCTGCTGACCACTCTTAAAACTATCTTCGGGCCAAGACCAGTAAGTAGTAAGTAAGTAATTTATTGTATAAGTTAATAAAAACCTTTACAAAAAGGAATCGCTTAAGGCGAAAGTTCATAAAAAAATAAACGACAGTTTCATCATTTATGCCAACAACAATAAAAAAGCTATGGGGCAGTTTGGCTTAGCCCAGCGTTTCCTGTTCAGCTGGCTTGTGTTTTGCTCCGACGAAGTGTCTATTCATCTAATGAGCTTTGGGCGGTCCTTAGTCCCAAACATGTAATATAAAAACATGCACTAAATAGAACCTATGAGTTACATTTGTATTTAAAAATAGCAAAATTAGTAGTATCGTATATCAGATTTGTGGTCAATTTTTATAATGGGGATGCTACAGGTCCGTGGCCTCCCAAGTGCCCAATAGTTAACCAAAATGTATTTTCAATGTGGTAAAAGGAAAGCTTTTTGTGTCAGGTGTTTCCCCAGTAAAAGAATGCCAATTCCAGGGGATGGTGAGCCCTTGATCGGAGCTGCTTATGGTGCGCCGGATCTCTTAATTTTCTCCTCTACTGCCCCCATGAATTGTACGAACCGGCATACCAGCTGTATATCTCTTTCTCCAAAGCAAGCCTTCACTGCTTGCCTGCAGGTTCTTATAACATAACATAACACATGTATTTGTAAAGCGCACGTTCACCACTACGGGTATCTTGGCGCTGAATAACAGATGTTTATTGTTACCCAACTCAATGGTACTCATTTTATCGACCTCAGATGGATGAAAGGCTGAGTGGACCCGCCGGGATTCGAACCTGTGACCATGAGGTCGAACACAGGCCCCTGCAGCAGACGCATTAGTCCACTGAGCCACCAGACCCTGAAGTTAAAGATTGATTTAAAAAACAAACGTCGTTCTGGGTCCAGTCCGCGGCAGATGCATAGTAGATGCGTGATGCTCTCTTCTGCTTTCCAGCAAAGGCGGCACATAGATATTTCTCTTTTAATCTCCTGCTGAATCCAGCACACAGATAATTTTGCGGGCCAGGGTTTGTATAACTCTGCAGCCCGCACCAACCATGAATCCTTCCCCTGAGCGCTTCTTTGTCCTCTAATACTGACAGCCTTTTTACTGTCTTATTTACCAAAGACTTGAAACTGTTCTGCATTAGCGGGGTTGCCCAGAGCTCCTTCAGGCCTAGGGGATTTATGGATGCGGTCAAGTAATCTCTTGGGGTGCAGGCTTTGCTTGAGTTTATCTCTTTCCATAGATGGAAATTCAGAGAGCTCTTATCGGAGCTTCTGATCCTAAACCAGCATTTCACATAAGCGGCGTTTCGAGCTATTTTTTGCGACTGTAGACCAAACTCCAGCCCGATTTGTGCGGGAGAGACATAATTTGGTAGGCTGAAGATTATTCTTGCTGATCTCAACACAGTTTGTTCCAAAGTATCCTCATCTTTTCCCCTGAGGCACTTGCTCCCGTAAGTGATGGCTGGGATTAACTTTGCTTGTAGAACTTGTAGTAAGGGGTTAAAGCTTGGCCCGGCAGTTTTAAGTTTCAGAGATTTTAGAGCTACTGCTATGGAGTATCCTCTCCATTTTATGGCTTCTTTTTGTGGTTTAACAGTACCTTTCTCGTCAAGTATCACCCCTGGGTACTTATATTTTGCCACAACTTCTTTTTCGGGTTAAAGCTCATAACCATTGACTTATCGATTGGAGTTCGGCTAATTAGCACGACGTCGTCAGCATTCAGTAGGTTAGAGAGTGACAGCCCCCCTAGCCTGGGTGCATGTGAGATACTGTTGTTTAATTCTGAAGAAAGGTCTGCCATAAACAAGTTAAAAAGTATGGGAGGCAGCACGCACCCCTGCTTCAATCCCCACATAGTTGGTATTCTCCTTGACAGATATTCACCGGTTCCTAGCTTTACTTGAACCCAAGTGTTAGTATGTAGGAGGATTATCTGCTTTAATAGCGCTACTGGAATTTCCATCTTCGCTAGTTTAGCCCATAATTTGTGCCTGTTTATACTGTCAAAGGCAGCAGAATAGTCAATGAAGCAAAGGAAAAGGGGGAGATTTGCTGCTTTGACGGCGTCCATCAATAGCGTCAGGGCAAGTAGATTTGTGATGGTCCCTGTACCTTTGCAAAAGCATGTCTGATTGATGGGGATGAGGGCTTTTTCATTTGCCCATGCTGTCAATTCATCCAGGAGGAGACCAGCATAGTATTTCGCCTTGACATCAATTAGGGCTACAAGTCTGTAGCTGGTTGCTCTATTCTTATCTCCCTTCTTGTAGATTGGAGATATTATGGAGCCTTTCCAGGAGTCTGGAATACCGCCCTCTTCTCCTATGGTATTGAACACTGGTAGTAATGCAGCCGCCCAGTAGAGCCAAGCACTCTGTTTTTCTGCCCCTATTCCCCCTTTAGGCTTCATTGGTACACGGTCTTATCCGCCCGTGGGACCTTTTGTACTCCAGCTTATTTTCTGAACACCCGTTTCTCTACCTCGGATCCTTTTTGAAGTTTCACCGTTATCTCGGTGAGTTTTGCTCCCTTTCCCCGCTCCTATTTTGACACGAGTCTTTTCTCGCTGTTATTTTAATTTTAGACACTGTAGGACTTTGCTGTCTACACGTCTATTTTCCCATTCTCTTCCGGCTATCATTTAACCCTCTTCTTGTCTTTCTACCACTTCCTGTTTCAGATTTTCAACACTCACTCGCTTATATCGGGTACTTCTACATTGTTGATTCGGCACTTCTGCCACTCTCCTCTTTGAACTGCATGCTCTAGTTACACATTTCGTTTTCACCTCTCCCGTGGCCCAATTTTCGGCCTGTGTTATGCTTATAGCCTTTCCATCTTATTTACCTTTTACAACATACCATTTCTCTAGTGTTGTTTTATATCGTGACGCTTTAAAAAAATCTTTTTTGATTCATTGCTCTCCTTGATGAACATGTTATGTGCGCCATTGTGCTCTGTCTAATCATGGCACTACTGTTTCACTTTCACTGTCATATTATATGTTGCCCTTTTTCGTCCTTTTACTTTGTTTTTCTAATTACTTTGTTTTAAGGTTGATCATTGTTGATTCTTTCACCCCCTTTTTTGACCTTTCAGGTCGATTTACTGTTTTTTATCCACTTACATTGCGAGACAACCAATTTTGGCTGGACTTTTTGGACTTTTTGTCACAGACCCACCTTAGTTCTGTGTACTGCACTGTAGTGCCATGTCACTGTATGTCATAAACTCCTGACTTATCACCTTTTCTTTATCTGTGAATCTTATACCTTATACCCCATCCCCTCAAAACTCCTTGTTCTTTTCTCCTTTATTTTCTCCCGTCAGGACCTTCACCACCGTTAACATTTGCGCTTGATGTTTTTTCCATGGCCAATCATTGACGTGTGACTCACTTTCGCCTCACCGTGCCTATTGATTTCATGTCACCTTTTTCCTTGTCACAATCTTGAATTTTGTCCTTCAATTGTTCCCAGCCCTGAAGAGTCACAGGTTTCTACCTGATGACGAAACACGTGTCGGCTGGCACTCTTTGTATTGATGAACTCATCTTGAATTAAAAACAACATTCACAGAACGACAAGTGTTGAACCATTTTACTATACTGTGAATGTCTTATCTATCGTAAACGTGTGCACAGGACTTGTCTTCAAATTGTTTTGGCATGGGTTTGTAGCCCACACCTTACACAGGGGTTTTGGGTCTTCCCCTGACCTGTTTGCACCGTGAAGACATTGTTCTTCAATTTTCCTACTGTACCCTACCGTTTACCTGCCTGAGCGCCATTTTATCCTGTTTTCCAAAACCCTTCACAGCAAACGCCCAGTAGTTCGGGTCAGTTTTGAATAATATTGGGGGGATGCCGTTGGGACCAGGTGCGCCCTCTGGCCTACCTTTGGCTACTAGGTTTTTAATCTGCGAAGTCGTGAAGTGTAGATCTCTTGTTGACCTCCTGCTGGTCTTTCCATGGGGGCTCAGCTTGTCGGGCTGACCGGGCCCTGGTGGTGCTGTAGCAGGGCTTTCCCCTTTTGAGTTGAAGTGATCCAGGAGGTGGCCTGCCCAAGTTTAATCTGTTAGGGGAGAGTTGATACCTTGCACGTTGGCATTACCTAAGTTGTTTATTGTTCGCCAGAATTTTGCGCTTTGATTTGTCTTTGCATCATGTAAGAGCTTAGCCCACAGAGTATCTTCTGCTGCCCTTTTTGCTTGCCAGATGATTTTTTTCTTTGTTGCTTTTAACTGAGCAAGGGTTTTTTGTAGAGTAGTTTTGTTTCCCCTTTGTCTTAGCTTTCGTAAAGTTTTGTTTATATCTTTGTTGAGGGCCCTCAAGTTTGGTATATTGGAGATTGATAGATGGTTGAGTTGGTTTCCAGATCGTGATCTTACAATCTGGGTGTTAGGTGGTCCCCTGCCTGATACGGGGCCACCTGATCTTTTAGCGTACAGCTCCCCTAGTCGTTTGGTCAATGTTTCCCAGCGGATTTTTGCATTACTATGTGCCTCTGCTTGGTTTTCCCAGATAGACTTAGCTATGGTTTGCAGTTTTTCTGCTTGGCTGGTTTTGCAGTTGAGCCATCTGAAATCCACGGTGTAAATAGTCGCAGGATCCTCCACTGGGAAGATCAGGGACCTCCCCTTTAGACACATCGAAATGTCCTGGGGCTGATGGTTGCTGTGCTCTTTTGTTCCAATCCTGAAGCTAGAAATCCTGCTAAACAGTTTCAGAGTAACTAACGTGTAATCTATTGTAGAGTTTACCATAGCTTTATGATAAGTTACCGCAGGCGGTTGATCTCCCGGAAAGTGACCATTTAGTACCACAAGGCTCAGGTCCTCCATATCCTGTATAAAGTTCCTGGACTGGGCTGACAGATTTATCTTTTTGCCCTGTACCTGAATGGGAATCTTCCCTGCGGTAAGTTGTTCCTCCAGCTCGTTGTCCCTTGATTGTGGTCCTAATAGATGCATGTTAAAATCTCCGGCCAGTAAAAAGGTTAGTTGTTGACTCTTCCGAGAATAATTTTGTTATTGCCATGCCCACCATTTTAACTCCTCTGGCTTTGTCTCGTGGGTGAATATAAACGTTTAGTACTATGATTTGTCGTTTAGCATTACCCTCCTCTATGTCCAATGCAAGAATTTTGAGCCTGTTTGTTGGGGTTAGAATGGAATCAACTTCTCTTGTCCTCTTTGTGGTGCTGATTGATGAGTAGATAGATAGGCCACCCTTCAGGTGCCCAAATTTGGCTGCTTTGGCTGCTGAGAGGTGATGGGTTTTATAGCCAAGTAAGTGCTGAGGTTCTTCCAACCACGTCTCCTGCATTAAAATTAAGTGGAAGCCTTGGATATAGGAGAGAAATTCTGTGTCCGATGCCTTGTTTCCTAGGCTATTTACATTCCACAAGCATATTCGAAATTGCGGGCCACCCTCGGGGGCTTTGGTAGAGCTAAGTCAAGTGTCCTTGTGGGTTTATTGTTCTAGCTAACCATGTCCTGTCGTCCTGTGGGGATTCTCCATCCTGGCTTTTCCCTCCCTGTGGATGTACGTCCGTTTCCTACGCGCCCCTTTGAGGACTGATTGAACGCTCCTGGGATGTGGATAATCTGAATGAACCGGCCTGTTGGATATAAGAGGTTCAGGATAGCCCGGTTGTTGGTGTAAAAGTATTTTGATTCCCCAGGCTTTTAGTTGGGCTCCCTCCGCGAGGATCCTCCTTGCTGTTTCCTCTGAGGCCCACGTTGCCTTGGCCATCTCTCTTCCTGAAAGCTCTTTATTGGTTTTAAACTCAAGTTCTTCAAGATACGCTGAATTGATGTCTGCCAAGCTCCTGATTGATTGGATCAGAGGCAAGATGTTCCCTCTATTGAGGGTATCCCCCTGTCCTCTCGATTTGATCTCAGGGGTGAATAAAATTGCGCGGCTCTTCTGGTTCATGATATTAGTGGGGAAATACGTGGTCTCGTTTAACTGGCCTAATGGTAGGGAGCGATCGGTGCCACTGGCTGTGCCCCCAACAGCCTGCTTTTGTCCGGCAAGTAAGTATGCCAGTGTGTTGGTAGTTATGCAGGCCGGGTTGCTGCTACTGTCAATCGGCGTACTTTTTCTTCCCGTGGAGCAATTTTGCTTGGGCTGTTCTACTCTGGGAACTTCCACCTCTGTTTCTGGCGTCTCCTGCGATGACTCGAAGGCCTGCTTGTGTCTGGCATACGAATATGCCAGTGTACTGTTAATTATGTAACAGAAGGGGGATGGGAGCACACTGCTACCTCCCAGCACAGTTCGCCCCTTTGCATCCTGGTACATGCAGTTCAATTTAAATGCTTACTTGAAATTTTGCAGAGTGTCTCACCAAAGTTGGTGCAGGTTAGTGCTGTTAATCTCTAGACACATGTGTTTCTGGATTTCATCCTTCTTCAGTAGAGATAAAACGAAATTCTTCTGGGGTTTGCTGAGAAAGCTGCCAAAATCCTCTCAGGTCTCTGTACCTCTCCCTGGCGCACAGGTGCCTCCCATGAGCTCGTCAGCCCAGTGGCTCAAGGGAGCCTTTTTGAAACAGAAGGGGGATGGGAGCACACTGCTACCTCCCAGCACAGTTCGCCCCTTTGCATCCTGGTACACGCAGTTCAATTTAAATGCTTACTTGAAATTTTGCAGAGTGTCTCACCAAAGTTGGTGCAGGTTAGTGCTGTTAATCTCTAGACACATGTGTTTCTGGATTTCATCCTTCTTCAGTAGAGATAAAACGAAATTCTTCTGGGGTTTGCTGAGAAAGCTGCCACAATCCTCTCAGGTCTCTGTACCTCTCCCTGGCGCACAGGTGCCTCCCATGAGCTCGTCAGCCCAGTGGCTCAAGGGAGCCTTTTTGAAACAGAAGGGGGATGGGAGCACACTGCTACCTCCCAGCACAGTTCGCCCCTTTGCATCCTGGTACATGCAGTTCAATTTAAATGCTTACTTGAAATTTTGCAGAGTGTCTCACCAAAGTTGGTGCAGGTTAATGCTGTTAATCTCTAGACACATGTGTTTCTGGATTTCATCCTTCTTCAGTAGAGATAAAACGAAATTCTTCTGGGGTTTGCTGAGAAAGCTGCCACAATCCTCTCAGGTCTCTGTACCTCTCCCTGGCGCACAGGTGCCTCCCATGAGCTCGTCAACCCAGTGGCTCAAGGGAGCCTTTTTGAAACAGAAGGGGGATGGCAGCACACTGCTACCTCCCAGCACAGTTCGCCCCTTTGCATCCTGGTACATGCAGTTCAATTTAAATGCTTACTTGAAATTTTGCAGAGTGTCTCACCATCCCCCTTCTGTTAATTATGTAGGCCAGGTTACTGTTACTGTCGGTCGGTGTGCTTTTGCATCCCGTGAGGTGATTTTGCTTGGGTCGTTTTACTGCGAGAGCTTCTGCCTCTGGTTCAGGCGTCTCCCTGGATACCTCAGGGGGCATCTCCTGGGAAGTCTTCGTGGTTGAATGGCCCGTTTTATTTTCTATCTTTAGCGAGGAGGGTTCAGAAGTAACAATATCGACCAAGTTTATTCTCCCAGAATCCAGTGTGTTTAGAGGAAATTAATCCGTTATATTCTTCTTCCTGTTTCTCCCTTTCTTCTTTTTCTTGCGGTTTTGGGTCCGCTTCTCCTTGCCTTGCCTGTTTTCGACGCCTTGGATGTTAGGGGCTTGTGTTATCAATGGTTCCCCTTTCGGCTGTTGAATGCGATCACTTTGTTCTAAGTTGATACTCGCATCATTTACTTTGTTGCCATCCCTGATTAACCTTTCCGTCCCAGGATAACTCTATTAGCTGGCCCTCTGTGGCATTTGATGTATTAAGCCGGCATGGACTTGGGCAGATAGTAGATCTATCCTCCTTGGTGTAAGCCTTTAAGGGGAAAATGACCCCACCCTTTTCCTCGAGGGCTATTTCTCCACTGGTGGTGACCTCCGTATTGTCTTTTTTGAAGGTTTCTTGGGGGTTTGTCCTGGCAATATTTGTTAAGTTCCTAATGTCGCTCACCAGATCCCCCATTGCTGCAGGGAGTGTGGACAGTTTGTCCACTATGGTGTAGCAGGTACAGTGTGCTTGTGTTAATTGTGTTCCCTCATTTCATCCAAGTTTGTAAGTCTGTGGTCAATATTAGCGATGTGATTTGGAGCTGAGTTAAGAATAGTTAACTGTATATCCATTTTGTCCAAGTGAAATTGCATTGCCTTGATGGACAACTGCATAGTATACAGTAGGGAAGACCACATCTGTATCTAGGTCGTCCGATTCCTTGGGACGGATTCGATGTCCACTTTGCGCCTCAGGGTACCTAATGCAAGAAGTATTTAATGAATCGTGCCGCTCTTGTTCTGGCCACGTGTTTGGCCCACTGCTATCGGGCTCCGAGTGAGGCACTTCTGGTTCCCCCCCAATCTTGGGTCAAGATGTTTCCTGTTGGATATTCGGGAGATCTGTTAGACACAATGCCTGAGGATTCAATTTTAATGTTACTTTCAGCATCTGGCCCGTAGTGCTGAGTTCCTCTTTTTGCCTCACCTCATTCTTCCCCCTTTCCTCCAGGACTGCTTGAACATCACAGGGCAACCAGATCAGACTCCAATATGGAGTAAATTTGTTCTGAGGTTCCCTGTACCCCTTCGGCCATTGATATTTGTTCATCTCGTATTGTAGTGCGCTGTACTGTAATCTCTTGTGCAATATTAATGACCTCCGTAGTTGAAATTAAAGAAGAAATGTCCGTGGCAATAATCGTTTGCCCCTCCTTGAGATTTTGTGAGTACTTGGAGTTTGAATCTTGACTTCCTGTCATTACTGTGAGCAAGGGTTCAAGTGGTTGGCCTATTCTTGATTCAGGTGGCACATCAGAAACTCTTGACTCTCACAAAATCCATCGTGAGAGGAACACAGGTCGGTTTAATTCAGGCTGCGCAAAGTGAAACGTGCCACGTGATGGGTGAAAAAATTAAAAAGGTTGATTACCTACACACTCGCTAAGGTGTGTGGACCAGGTGTCTGCGGACTTGCGGACACCGCAGCGGAAAAAGACACTATGGCTGAGTGAGATCCCTGCTCAGGATACGGCAGGGGTGCGCTCCTCGAGCACAATTTTGGTCGTAGAGCTGCACCCGCCTAGCACCTACTGGGGTCTCCCGTGGTCACATGGCACCTTTCACTTTGCCACTCACTTCACTCACTGGTCCTGACGAAAGCCCCTCACATCTCCATAAAGGCTGAAACATGTAGACCTACAACACTACAACTATTAGAAAATAATTTATTTCGTAGTTGCATCGCATATCTTGTTTTTAGTATATCCTGAGCCGCCAACAATAAACTTCCTACGGCAAGGACTCTCAGAGATATTTTTAAACCTTCACGACATCACACTCTTGCACCACACCAGCTCCGCTGTAGTCAGGCGTTGTAGCACAACCGGGGGGCATTCGGCCACCCGGTTGGGACCCCAATGATGAAGCATGACACCAACTAGGTTGTTGTGTGAGGGGTCTTTTAATTTACCTAGTGGGTTCCCAAGCACTGTCTGACAGTGATCGTATCAAACATCTTTTGGGTTCGTCCAACATTGATAATAGTGAGTATAGTGACAAAGTGACAAGAATTGTGTATTAAACACAGGGTGACATAATACTGTACATATATTTACAACAAAAGCATTGAGAACTAGGTCCAATTTCAAATTCAAAAACACAATAGCCCTTAGCTCGATAATTAAATTATATGATTTCTGTGCTAAAAGGGGCTCTTAAAGCATGGATGGACAGAAAACCATTGACGTTTCGACTCTGACAAACAGCATGAATTAAGGATGTCAAAAACGCGTCTTCTTCTGGACAGGATGATGTGAAGGACAGCCTGCAGAGAAATTCTGAGTAAATATGTGTTCATATGTAAAAAGGATTATGCCAATGTATCGGCTGTGTAAAAACCACACTCACGGGTCTTCGATAATTGAAGAACTCCAAGGTGGCTAGCCCAAAGGACCTGGGGGTGAGAGCGCCAGATGTGTGATCCAACTGGATGGCAATTATGGACACTACAAGGTATCTAGAGTAATGATGGGGAAAGACGGATTATTTCCTCACGCAATTTAAAGACATCACGAAAAGTTGGATAACCGGATCAAACATACCTGAATGGGGAAAATGATCCAAGCACACGGAGCGAAAGTGGAAAAATCATTGATTTGAATGGCAGTCACAACAGTTTTGAGGCATCAAACTGAAAAAAACATTAAATGGATCCTAAATGTGCAGTTCATGCCTGATGACAATCTTTGAAAACCGAAACCGAACTATGGACACATTGTACCTGGGTATCCGTTCGTAGTATGGAACAATCACACTGGGGCGTAGCAATTAATGACATGCGCTGCGTGTCTAATGGATTTCAAGGCATCATTGGTACTCTACATAGAGAGAAAAAAGGAATACCTCGATCTTAGTCTGAAAATATGGAAAGATTGTGAATGCGGCTGACTGGACCAACTGAACTCGCCTATGCATACCTGATGACATACCTCTTGTCACTTTGTCACTATATTCACTATGTCACTATAATCACGCTCACATGCGCCGTTTTTCTCAATTGAATTATCGGACAGCCTTTCCCCCTTGTTTTTGTCCCAGTAATTTTTGACCCGTGTTTTGGATGAATTTGAAAATATAAAGTAAAATACTTTCTTCTTTGAGAATAATATACAGTTTTTGTCAATCTTTGTGTGTGTTTATCCATTATGTGTACTTCAATCATCCTTCTAAATGCATAAAACCACAAAGAAATTGCTTTCACCCGACAGAACCAATTGTTGTTGATAGTGCATAGGCCCAGGTTCTGAGGCATACTGGGTTACCCCATTGCTTTACATATTGCCAACAACTATGCAGCGCAGCTGCCACAATGCAGAGTACTTCACCATCGCGGGCCGGGTCACCAAATACGGCGGGGTCACTCACCCCATCACCCTCTGTCTGCACTGGCTCCTTCATTTCAGCTGCCTAAGGCGATGCGGCCCCTTCTGGGCCAAAACTGACATCAGGGACCCGGGAGCAGGCTCGTTGTTCTTGCTCCTCGGATTCAACCACCTCAGCTCCCTGCGAGGCAGGAGCAGGACCCAGAGCGAAGTCTCCAGTGGCTTCACTTCTGGAAGGCGGCCTCACCCACAACCAGGCTTCACTTCTGCCTGGCTTCCGGCTAGGCGGTCTCTCTGTCCACGTCTCCCTGCGGGTCCTAGGCTTCCTCGCAGCCCGGGGCCACACAGCAGAGCCAGTGGTGGCTGGTGGCATTTAAAAGTGGCACGGCGTAAAATTGTCATACTGCACTTTGGTGAGCGAGCGTAGCGAGCGAGCCCGAACAACCTACGGGGTGAACACTTTTTGAAAAAAGAGTGGACAAATGGTGCATTTTCCAGCAATTATTTCTATGACACAACCGCGGTGCAAAGGGAAGAATAAAGAACAGTGCTTACAACAAAAGTCAACCCGAAAACCACCCCCTTCCCCACTCGAGGAGATATAGGTCAATGGCTCCCTTCGGTTTATTGGAGTTCAGAGAGTGGAGGAGAAGGTGTCAATAAATTGTCCCTTTACATTATTAAGCCAAAACAACCACCAGACACACCGGCATATCATAAATACTCTTAGATTTGCAAAACAATTACGATCTCTTCACGTTTTGCGAAGTCGCCGCTCCCAATTGATCATTATTTTAATGTCTGACCCTGTACAAAAATGGGAAAATCACCTAAAGCCAGTATTTTTACCCTTTGTAGTTACATACTAAAAACACTCTTTTTTTAAAACGGAGCACTTTAAAGGTGTTGTAGAGGTTCTCTAAGGACCCCTGACTGAAAATTAAAGTAAACAAACTGAAAAAAACCATCTTGTTCGGCCATCGAAATGGAGAAAGCACTCAAGGCGCGTTGTCCATGGCCTCTTCTGTCGTGACTGGGAGGGCCAAAGTGCGCACTCCCTCAGCTGCAGGACAAGCCAATCAATGTCAACAGCTACATAACGCAACACACAATTCTGCGGCGGGAGCGGGAATACTTACACCCGGTCCCGCTCTCCCAACGTTGATAGGGGTGCCCGCTACTCAGCGAAACCTCCGGCTGAAATCCTCCTCCGTTTGTCAGCTGATCCGGTGCTTTGCTCGACGTGCCTCTGCTGCTCCGCTGTCACTCCTCCTTCGCCGCGACCTCGAGTTACGAAATCTGCAGCTGGAGAAAACCTGAAAATATAAACCAAGCGCTGGTCGATCCCCGCTCCAGGACCTGAAAAACAAAACAGAAATTAAAATACAGCCTCCTAGCGAGGCTGTAGTCCTTAAGGGGCAGGCTGTGGGAGCGGCGAGCAAAGAGGTAGACTCCGCCGCTCCCGAGCCTTTTATTTAAAACCTAATCAGGCCAGGCCGGTTCTAACCGGCCTAGCATTGATGGGACGCTTGCCCCGGAAGTGATTACAATCACCTCCGGGGCACGCCCCAACAACCTGGAGACCAACCATTGGCGGGGCGCGCCTGTCGCGTCACCCTTGCGCGCGACAGGCGCGCCCCTGTGTGGTCATCGGGGGCCGGCACGACCGCCATACATGCGGCGTGGCCGATGCCGGCCCCGCCTTCCTATATGTCGCGTTAAATCGATGCTGCGCATCATCGAAGGAAAGGCGTGGAAGCTCTGCTGCTGCAAAGCCTGTGCCTGTAACATTCGTATAAACATTGCATGTTTAATTTTACTTCATGCTCGTTTGTATGGGAAGTTTAACATGAGAACACAGAGATGGGAATAAACTTAGGTCTCACAGACCCCAGAGAGATGCCACCGGCTGCGTGTCACACACCCATGTGTACCTCGCTGCACAGTGTACGTGTACCTCACCAGCTATTCCCTAGGTACCTCAGAGTGCTGCCCCTGGCATATACACAGTCGCGGTTCGCAGGGGGAGGGGGTTGCGTGGGGGTGTCGGCGGAGTGTTAAAATAAATGGGAAAAAAATCCTAACTGAGCAGGTCTGCCATCCGCACCGCCTCGGGTCTGTTGGCGCCTACAGCCCCTCTCAGCCAATCCTGGCGCAGCCAGCAGTGCCAGGATTGGAATTAGGGCACGGTTACTCCTCGCCCGCCTTCCCATTAGGAGACCGAGGTTTGAGCCTTTGCTCAACCCTCGCTCTCCTAATGAGCATGCGCCCGCCAGAGCAGACACTAGTGCGCATGACTGGGCACGGCGCGAAAATTCGCTTACCTTCCCCACTCATGCGCACTTGTGCTGCTGCCTGCCCCATGTCTGACAATCATGTCAGTCAACATGACGCCGGACCGCCCACCCCCTTCAGACTCTGAAGGGGGTGGGCGGTCCGACGTCATGCTGACTGACATGATTGTCAGTTCTCCCTCGGCGTCTTTGAACTTAAGTAAACTGATTCAGTTTACTTAAGTTCAAAGATGCCGAGGGAGCTGCGGGCGGGGGGCTACGCCCCAACGCCCCAATGGATGCACCGCGCCTGAGCAGAGCCCTGGCTGCAGAACCACACGTCGTGGTTGCATCCAACAAACAGGACCCGCATTCAGGTTAGGGCAGGGTAGGGCTGCACTCACAGTCGCACCCAAGGTCACTCCAGGGCATCAGAGGGTGAGCGCTCGCCATGCACTCTTGTGGCAAAATAAAGAACTGTTTCCGGCAGTCAGGCACACAAGGTACACAATCTCGAGTGAATCCAGGACAAGTGAAGTGCTCCGGACCCTCCTGCAGAGGACAAGTGAACAGGGCACAGGTAGGCCAGCATGCAGGGCCTCCCACGGTGGTTCCTTCTGGCAGAGTGTCCTTCCTTCAGATCCAAGCAAGCACCAGTTCAGCAGAAGTAGGGTCACAGCCCAATACATATAGTACAAAGTGTCTTTGTTCTTCCCCCTGGCACAGGGCTCTGTGCCCAGTCCAAACCAGTTCTGGGGGGTACTTACACATATCTTTTCAAGTGCACAACCACCTCTATTGTCTGTGTAGGCCCTGGGTGGCGGAGCCATTATTGTGGAAGGCAGGCACAGCCCTATTCAGGTTCAGGTGCTACACCTCCCACCACTCAAAATGCAGATCAGGCCTATTCAGCCTAGCGCTGACTCACCCAGACTCTTTGGAGTCACTGCACCTCCCCAGACCCTGTCACTCCAAGGGCAAACAGTCAGTCCACAACAGGTAGGCACAAAGACACATAGCACACAGAAATGCCTACTTCTAAAAGTGGCATTTTTAAAATATTGATAATAAATCTGCGAACACCAGTACGCAGCATTAATCACCACTATTCCAAACATACCAAACTTGATTACGCTACTCCTCTAATGTCAGGAATTACCACTGAAGCACATATCAGGGAATCCCCAATGCATTCCTATGAGAGGGCAGCCTCAAAGCAGTGAGAAACCAAATAGGCTGTTTGTCACTACCAGGGCATGCCACACAGTTAAGGCACATGTCCTACCTTTTACCTACACTGCACCATGCCCTTAAGGCTATCTATGGCCTACCTTGGGGGTGACTGATATGTAGTAAAAGGGGAGTCACAGATGTGGCAACCACTTTATGTGCCACGTCACAGCGTCAGTAAACTGCGCGCACAGACCCTGCAGTGGCAGAGGCCTGAGACAGGTTTGAAAGGCTACTTTGGTGGGTGGCGCAAGCAGCGCTGCAAGACCACCAGTAGCATTCAATTTACTGGCCCTGGGTATATGAGATACAACTGTGCAAGGGACTGATAGGTAAATTAAATATGCCAAACAGGTGTAGACCAATCTTACCAAGTTTACCATAGAGAGCACATGCACCTTAGCACGGATCAGCAGTGATAAAGTGCCCAGAGTCTTAAAACCATCAACAACAGGTCAGAAAAAATAATGGAGGAAGGCAAAAAGTTCTGGGATGACCTTGCAAAAAGGGCCAAGGAAAAGGGAGGAGGTCTAGCGCTAAATTTTTTGCCAGCTTCCTACTGTACAAGCATGCTGTTGTGTGGTTGCGGTCATATGGCTCCTCCTGCCTAAACATGCCTGTAATAATAGCCTGTATTTTTTTGTTCTTTCTGTGGCCACTGATTCAGGCAACGTTTGAGAAGTAAGTAGTGATAAACTCAGTGTGCGTCATGGTGGGGTAGGTACTGTATGCTGTTGTGTCTCGATCTGACTCTGAGTATTGTGCCATTGTGATGTCGCTGAGGCGGGGGCTTCTGCTGGCGCACTGCTTGGGACAGGGCTGTTTTGCATGCGGATGTTACTCTCTTCTTCCTCATCATCACCTCCCACTGTGATTGTTCTTGTAGCTGATGTTTCCTGGCTCACCAAACTTTTACCACCATAACCACATTCAACAATTTTTTTAAGGTTCTCCTCCCACCGGATTGCATGTTTTTGTTTCGAGTGGGTCGTTTGGCCTCCAATATAATAATGTAGAGCAGACTTACCTCGGACAATACTTGTGTGGCTAATGGTGCATATTGCAATATTCTCCTCATCTTTGCTAATCGTAAAAAAGTCCCAAACTGGGGAGGAGTACTTTTTTACTATGCCACTGTCAAGTCTGTAGAAGAACTGAAGGTAGTTGGATGTGTAGTTGATTGCCTCTCTGCAGTGCATTCTTCTACTGAGGTAGTGTTTAGTGCAGGTCTCAGCTGGGGCATTGTTAATATGGGAGCTGGTGGTGCTACCTGTGCCACATCCATCAGAGCAGGTTAACTAGCAATGTTAGACTCCTCAGTGTCACCTTCCATAATGACTAGCTCATCATCATCATTCTCCTCCTCACCCCCTTCCATAATTCTAATGCTTTCAGGAACTTTTATTTTCCCTTGCCTTCTGGCATCTCCCGGACCCTGGCGGGGTCCACCCCACATCCCTATCATTATCAGAAGTGGTGCTTGAAGAAGATGGTGAAGTAGTGCCCTTTCTTTTACTTGCTGAAGTTCTGGGAATCAAAGATTCTAAAAGAGGAGGTTCTTACTTGGCAGGATGCTCGATCGCCAGTTCTGCTTCAACATTGGCACACTGGCTGATGCACAAAATGGCTGCCAGTCACATGGCCAAACAACAACAGCAAGCAAGGAGGCAGGAACACATGAAAACCTATGGCAAAGGCACCCTAGCAGAAAGTACTAAATGGCTGCCAGCCACATGGCCAAACAACAACAGCAAGCAAGGAAGCATGGGGAACAAAGAAGACATGCAAGCCTATGGCAAAGGCATACTGGCTGGATGCACAAAATGGCTGCCAGCCATGTGGCCAAACAAAGAGAACACATTCAGGCCTATGGACACAGAATCAACATGGTATGTCGAACAAAGAGAAATCAATGGCGGCCTATGGCAAACACACACACACAATAGATGCATGGTAACACTAAAGAAAATACTACCATTAATTCAGCAATGCCAAAAATGAAAAATAACAGAGCTATAAAAACTTTACGACACACATCCTCCTAAGGCATCAAATATTCTCGAAAACATAAGCTACTTGAGTGGTGCATCCGTGACCACAATTGGCACTACATTGGAGCTGTTGAGGCCGGAAGCCATGCGAGTGGGCGCGAAGTGTCATGCGTGCTCGCTAGCGCCTGAGAATATAGTAGAGATTGCGAGTGAGCACCAAAACAAACCTTGAGCGCGCAAACGGCTTTGCACCCAATAGGTGGAATTCAGGAAGTCCATGCTCCTCCGCGGAGCTCCGGGTGCCCGAATTCCGCAAACGCTACAAGCGGAGCAAAGTTTACCGCCTGGGCCTAGGGCCTAGAGTGATTACACTCTCATGGGCACTATCTACTGACTGGTAATTACCCAGGCAAACCTCATATTTTTTTTAAAAGGACTCTTACCCACTGTGGTTCATTATAGTGGTATTCTCCATCATCGAGCCCTCGCCCAGGTAAAGTAAGGTATCTGCGCGTCTCAACCTTAAAAGTTAAATTGAGCTCTTGTTGTTTAGAGGGATCTACATCTAAAATTGCCTCAAGGTGCTTTGGTATGTTGTTTCTCTCTATCTGAATTGTTCATGTGGTAGTTTATTTTACTTTGTACGTGTTTAAGGTCAAACCACAGTTGAATGCAAGAGCATTTTTAGGTCTGGCATTAGCCAAGAACTTTTACTTAAAAAAAATCCTCAGTGGCGGTTCCAATGAGCTAGGCAGGCTGTGTTGCAGACTTGCATTGAGGCTGTGTTGGTTCCGATGAGGTGCTGCGAGGAGCTCCATCGGGTTTGTGTTTCTCTACATCAACTCTGATGAGACCACAGTTGTGCTGGCACCTACTTTTATCCCCTCTTCCAAGGGTCCAAGAGTAGAGGGGCACCAGTTGGGGGATTAGGAGTTACATAAGGCTGAGTCCAGGTGCAGGGTTCAAGATGGTTGAAGCCTTTTTCCGTCCCTGGCAAACTGATCAGGAAGCTAGCCAACTAGTCTTTGGAGTCTCACTGGTGGTTCTGAGTTCAACGATCAAGTCCTGTTCTTCCCACTCAGGCAGAGGGCAGGAGAGTACAGTGTAGTAGAGTAGTCCTTCTTGCAGCAGAGCAGCACAGAAGTCCTTCTTGTGATTATTCTACAGCTCCAGAAATGTTCTCAAGAGTTGGTTCTGAAGGTCCAATATTTGGTGTCTGCTTTGAAGTGGGAAACACTTCTAGTGCTCTCCTACCTGTCTGGGAGTAATACACAAAGACCAACTGCCAGTCACATCTAATCATGTGACCCAGGATAAGGCTGCAGGTACCAAATGGTTAGGACAAGAACATGTCAACTTTATAAAAGTGACCTTTTCAGAATTGCGACTTAAAATCACACTTTACCATAAAAGTGGATTTTAAATTACTATTCTTTAGAGTCTAAACTAAACCTTCTTACCAGCTCCCAGTTAAAAGTTAACACTTACTTAATGTAATAAGGTAAACCAATGTTATCTTATGAGGGAGGTAGGCTTCACAGTCGTGAAAAACAATTTAGGAGTTTTTACTATCAGGACATTTAAAACTTAAAAGTGCATGTCCGATTTTTTAAATACACTGCAGCCTAGACTGTTGAGGACCTAACCTATGGGTAATGTATATGCATTAAAAAAAGGGAGATTTAGGCCTGGCAAAAGGTTTATTTTGACATGTTTGAATACTAGTTTAATACTGCACACACAGGCTGCAATGGATATGTTTTAATGGCTACTTAAGTGGATGGATCAATAAGTGCTGCAGGCCCCCTAGTAGCATTTAATATACAGGCCCTGGGTATGTGTAGTACCACATTACAAGAGACTTACAAGTTAATTAAATGTGCCAACTGGGACTAAGCCAATTTCACCATGTTTACAGGAAAGAGCACAGGCACTTTAGCACCGGTTAGCAATGCTAGAGTGTGCAGAGTCCTAAGGCCAGCAAAAACGAATTCAACAAAAACAGGAGGAGTTAGGTAAAAGGTTTCGGAAGGCTTACAGATCTAGCACCACCCACAATTTGAGGGACTGCATGTCACCTGTGCTCAATGTGGTCCCTCATTTAGTAGTGCACTTAAATTTAAGTGCTAGAGGAAAACGTTTTCTATTCTTACGTTTTTTCCAGCTGCCGAAGCATCACCCCATTCCAGACTCTTCTCTACTCTGCATTTATCTGGTAGTGTGCAGCAGATGCACACTGAATATTTCAGCTGAACGTATCCCATTTTTCTTTACTGTGTGTTACTTTAAGTGCAGATAGAAATGTTCCTTTTTGTGGATGAAAACTAGCTGACGAAAGGATACTGTTAGAGATGGGGTCTCTAGTTGGCAGAGGTATGAACCCTTTCCAAAAAGGGACCAACACTCTAGTCAGGGTCAGTGTAGTACACACCAAAGTTTACCTGCGCTCACCCTCTCGTAGCTTGGCACAGAGCAGTCAAGCTAAACTAAAGATGCACTGTGTAAAGTATTTGTGCACACATACAGATTAACACAGTAGAAATTCCACACAAGTACTCTATACCAGTTTAGAAAAATAGGCAATATTTATCTGAGTAAAACAAGAAAAAACAACAAAAAATCCAACATACACAAGTCAAGATAAGAATTTTTAAAGATGAATTCAAAATGCAGAGCTTGGAAGTCAATAGCTTCAACTGGGGCTATCTGGTCGCACTTTACCGTGAAACATCCAAAAGTTCAGTCGGACCGTGATGTGGTGTGGGCCGGATACAGTAATCATGCAAGCCCCCTTACAGTACCTTGGATGCTTCGGAAATCAAAGATGATGTGTGGTGTAGAGGAGGTGATGCATTGCTGATGCAGGTGACGCATCGGTTCCTTAAGGCGACATGGTGTTGATTATGTATCGGTGATAAGAGTGCCATGCAGCAATTCTTTGGCATCAAGGTCGAACTGCTGGGCTAAAGGAGAAGTGTTGGTCGAAATCCAGGCACCAGGACTGGAATTGGCACCACTTGGCAGGGCAAGACTTACAGCAGAGGAGCCCAGGTGCTGGTAGCAAGATGCTAGTTAAGTCTTTGCTGTCCCTGAGACTTCAGTAAAATGAGACTAGCTCAGTCAAGCCCTGGAAGAAACTTTAGAAATCAGGATGCAGAGATTAAAATCCTGACCTCTCAATCCCAGGCAAGAAGAAGCAAGCCAACACAACAACAAAATCAGCATAGTGACATTCCCTCCTGGCAGCACAACAGCTCTTCCTGGCAGAATGCCCTCAGTCCAGAAGTGTTCTGAGTATATGGTGTCAAAGGTCCAGTACAATACCAATTTTAGACTTTGAAGAAGGGAGACTTAAAAGAAAGGTCTTTGTATTGCACAAGATCCTGCCCTTTCTTGTCCTGGCTCCAGACACACTACAAGGCGTATGCAGCTCTTTGTGTGGGGACGGGCACGGCCATATCCAGGTGCAAGTGTCAGCTCCTCCCACCACTCTATCTCAGGAAGACCCATCAGCCTGATGATGGGCCATCAGGATATGCAAGGTACACCTCAGTTCCCTTTGTGTGACTGTCTAGAGTGAATTAGCAAAGCATAGCTGTTATCCAAACCAGGTGTGTATTCTAGGGACAAGGTGAGGCAAAGAATGGTTAGAGTAAGAAAATGCCAACTTCACTAAAAGATGTGTCTTTAAATTGTGAGTCCAGAGACACCAAACTCCAAATTTCTGTCTGCTGCCAATTGGAAGATACACTTGCAAGATGTTACAAGGCAGCTTCAATGCTAACAAATGAGAGGGATAGGCCTTGCTGTAGTGAAAAATGAAGTTAGCAGTTTTTCACTACCCGGCATGTAAAACCCAATGTATATGTCCTACCTTTTAAATACCCTGCCACTGGGGCTGCCTAGCGTCTACCTTAGGGGTCTCTTGCATGTAATAAAAGGGAAGTTTTGGCCTGGCAAGTAGATGAACTTACCAGAGCAAAATGGCAGTTTAAAACTGCACATACAAACTCTGCCATGGCAGTCCTGAGACAGGGTTGAAGGGCTACTCATATGAAGCACAATCAGTGCTGCAGCCCTACTAGTAGCATTTAATTTACAGGCCCTGGGCACACACACTGTACTAGGGACTTATTAGTAAATCAAATATGCCAGTTATGGAGAAACCAAATGCCATTACATTTCAGACACAGAGCACATGCACTTTAGCACTGATCACCAGTGGTAAAGTGCCCAAAGTCCTAAAACCAGCACAATCAACGTTCAGCACAGTCAAAAACAGGAGGTCAGAAGCAAAAAGACTGGGGAAAGCACACCAAAAGATGCCAGATCTAACAAATACAATTTGCTCTCAGCAGACACAGGCAATTCGACTATTATAAGGGTTGTAAATATAATTTTGAAATGTAAAGAACACTCTTTTATGATGGGAGCAAACAGTGTTAGACTTGGACAGATAATGGGCCTGGCACTTAAATAAAAGTGGCCCTCATCAAATCAGATAGCTAGAAATTTACCAACATTTGTAAATCAGGGCAGTTGTGTACTTGTAAAGACATGCAATGCGGGTGCTTTGCAACGTATGTGGGCGACTGCATGCATTTGTGCTTGCTGCATGGAATGTTTGTAGTAATACCAAAGCAACCTGGCCCACCAAACCATAAGGTAGTCCCACAAACAGCCAAAAAAGCTCCATACACTGATATGTCAGACCATCCCTTTTGGCACTACCAGATTGTCTAATAGGCCAGTCTGACCCCGGGAACAAGATTGAAAAATGCATCCTGTAAAGAGTCAAACTTAGTGATTCCTGCTCTTGAATGAGATTTCTGGTGGTTGTCGCACCATTCTTTGGTTTTAAATGCATTCAAGGAAAAGCAGCTTGAAATGTGCAAAACGACAAGGGAGCTGGGATTCATTAGCATCTGTGAAATCCTCAAATGCAGATTGTCAGCCATTCTGTACTCGACAACAAAAAGTTGGCCATGATGAACCTCTCTCTCTGTCCTTGAAAATAATGTTTTCTATATGTTGCCACTGCTGAGCGGTCGCGCTCCTGGCATCAGCTAAAACCTGTTCTTCTGTACCTTTATTGTGTCCAACACAGTCTTTGGGCTCCCTTACCGGTCACCCTTGAGAACGCCAGTCTTGGGGTACTTGCTCTTCACACTATGCGTGTACAGTGCTTAATTTGTGCTTAATTTGTGCTGGTGGTTTCCGGTGCTTAGCACCAGCACCTTTTCATCAGGGCCTGGTCTACACTGCCAACTTACAACAACGGCGCGACTTCTGCACTGCAGTCTGCACATCATGTGCCAAACTAAATTAAATATAATTGCCTTACTGCAGTGTTGCAGTGTTGTTCACACTCTGTTACAGACAGCCTGCAGAGTTCTCTGGTGAAGAAGAAGAGTGTTGCTGTGCAGTGCTGCAGCTGTTGAGAGAGCGCAGCGACCACCCGCCCACAATAAATCCATATCCATGATGTGAATCAATTCGCTTTCAGTGTTGCCGGTGAGCGGGCAACTGATTGGGCTGCCTTTGGGGTACGAGTCTACGGCAGCATGCCGTGCATAACCTTTTTCATTCCACGGACAGTGGACCATGCCCCCGCACACACGCACTGCATGAGTCACCAGCACCAGTTAGCACGACATTGAGGCGAGCACTGTGAAGCAGTAGTACTGCAGGCCTCTTAATAAAGGCAGTAGTGCCACCAGCAGTAACTGCAGTAAGTAATAAAAACCAACGCTGCTTTTCCTTGTGGCTGGTGACGGTCACCTGAACCGAGTCAGAAGCCTGAGCGATCATGCCAATGGCGCTGGGTGGGGCACCATGTGCGGTGCTCCAGCACCCGTTGCAGGGCATTACTTAAGCCCTTTCAGCAATGTTTAATGAGCTTAGCAGGTTTAGCTGCACAATAACTGTGTGACTCCTCGTGCGTAATCCAGTGCTAGACGGTTATGTCCCCTTCCCCTAGTCGCAGGAAGTGATGACAGACTTGATAAACAGCGTGCGCATAACAACCTGGGAAAAGAAATGTGAGGGACTGGGAGACTCTGACCCTGTGCTCAGCAGCTCAGTAGTTGAGGAAATGGAGTGAAACTAAACAGGTTATTTTGGTCTCTTTCAGACTCGCTCCTGAGGGTCTTAGGTGTATTCTACAGTAGTAGGGAGTATTTCTGCCTTTAATAAGGGGCCTGGCTTCTTTTCACATCATCAAGTCCAGTTCCTGCCCATTTGGCATCACTATATTAATTTCACAGCATCTCCCTGTCTTGCACATTTTCCCTTGTAGCACACTGGTCCTTCTCTAAATACCCCTCATGTTTTGCACTTTAAACACAAACAGTACCCATTTGCCCCCTTGACTAGGTTGATACTGTTTAGCAGCCCATGGGTCTCATAACAAGTGTGCAATGTCAGATGTGATAATTCTCGCATCCAATAAAATCTGACCCGAGATGTTCGGAATTTATAGGAGGTGATAATTATCGCCTATGCTGACTCTTGAGGGAACATGCAAATTTTGGTGCTTACTGAACGAGCACCCACTTGTACCTGTTAACACTGGACTTTTTGCTCTTGTAAACGCCAATCAAATTTAAACGAAAGGTACTATCTTTATTGCACCTGTTAATTACCAGGTGTGAGAACCATCACACCACTTGGACAGGACATATGTAATTGTGCCCTATATGTTTTAGTCCTAACTGAAATCATATTACATGTTCATATCTCTCACACCTGTTTTTCCAAGACAAAATGGAAGCACCTCCCCACTTCCTCATGAGTGACAACAAAATCCTTCGCATAGTGGTATCAAAACACGTATGCCACTCTGACACCCAACCAAACAGTTCCTCACAGTGTAGCGTGCTATCAGTCTGAAAATTAGCTTTGGCGCCCGAGATTGTAGCATAAAGCAATATGTAAATATTGGGATTGAAGTGATGTCAAAACAGGATTAAAGTATTTTAAGAGTAAAGAGAGGGAAGACCTGAGCCCAATTGGTGGTGGTATGCTGAGGCCATATAGTGGCGTAGCAGAGCTTCTGAAGAGCTATTTAAAACAGATGTCGTATGGTGGGATGTAGGCTTAGAAGGTCACTAATGTACTGCTCAATTTGGTATGGTTCAATACAGTACTTGATGCCCAGTGGTGGACATTGGTAAAGTAATGGTGCGGTGGATAATTGCTGTGTTGTGGGTTTGATTCCATCAGGCATGCATGTATTGTGACACTGCTTACTGTTGCAGTTGCCCTGTGAAGCTCGTTTGGCAGAAAATGACTTGCACACCAGCCAATCAAAGCCCAGGTTCATCGGGCGTGAATGATTGGTATCTGTTCTGAAGAGAGCTAAACAGTCTTTCTACAGGTAGTTTATTCAAGCAGTAACTCACGCATTCTCCATGCTAGAAGCAGGAGGGGAGCAACTAAACCTGAACTTCAATTTGGGTAAAATTGGAGGCAACAATGTATTTAAATTGAATAGGCACTATCTTCTCAACACCTTATGGATGAGAGAGTACCCTGGGTGTCTGAATTGCAATAGGTGGAGCAGAAGGATTCTTCTAACAAGCTGATACCATAAAGAAATTGGGAAGTTACAAGTTAAAGAAATGAAGAGGCAGGAAATTACTTGAGAATATAACCGTTGAATTTAATCCTTGGCAGTTGTATCCCTTCCAGAGTCCCTCTGAATAGAAAGTAAAGCACAGACACCACTGGCATCACTGCCAGGAGGCACCAACGTCCCTTTTTTTGCGTCAGGGGGTGCATGAAGGCTGCCTCGGGCTCCCGCTCTACGGGCCGCACGCGGGCGTGCCCAGGCCATGCCCGGGCTAAGAGCAGGCACGTCTACCCCATCAGAACCCAGAGGAGACTAGACTGGGCAAACTCTCTTGGTGTTTCCCCATCTGGACTGGGGGCCTTCTTGGTCTTAAGGCATAGCCCTGTGTAGCTATGTGAAGGTAAAAAACTTTAACTTATTTTGTATCATGGGAAAATGGAAGCCTACCCCTGCTCCAAAGACAATGGACCCAACATTGGATGGCTACCTACAAAAAGCGGTAGGGGCATTAACTAAGGAGATAGAAATTGCTGCACACAGACTCTCTCTAGCTACTTGCCCAATCACATCTGTCCCAACTGACTTTTGCGTAACTACTCCAGAAATAGTTGATGAGCAGAGGCCACAACCTCCTTTATCCCCCACTGTAATCATCTTGAGTCAGGATTTCTCACATGCTGCTAATGAAGGAGTTGATTCTATCACTCGGCCAGCAACGAAACCTACAGTTCCACAAACTACAACTGGAATGAAAAGAAAATGTATGGACTTGGTAGGGGTCGATTGTAAACTAAAAGGACACTCTCCAAGTGTCAAAAGAACTAAGCAAACCCACTTCACAGGAAATATTGCTAGGACCCGGTTGGGAGAAGAGAAGAGAAAATTAGCACATCAAACGAAATGGATAACACTGTTGGTAAATTCAGTAGAATTGTGCGAGAGGGTCTTACACCTATCCTAGCCAGATTAGCTTGTATTGAAGAGCAACTTGCCCGAGTGTGAATGGGCCTAGGTAATAACCTAGTATCTGCTAAACAGGTTGATAACTTTGCCCACCCAAGAAGCGCAGATTTAAATTATGTTATTTCTAGTTTCCTGATGAACAGTTTGACCCCTCAAAGCACAACATCTACTGTAAATGGTCAGGTCGCCCGAAAATTATTTTATTATGCAGAATGATTTTGGCCTTATTAATGACGTAGCCAGTAATTTTTCTAAACAGTGCCCTACTTATGTTGGAGGAGGTAGGGTACGTTTTATTGATTTTATGTTTAATTCACGAAAGTTTTTGCCACTTATTGGAGACTTTGAGGTGGAGCCAAATAATGCTAGCGATCATAATGCCCTCATTGCGTCCCTCAGTATAATTTCTCAGATAGGGAAAGCAGATGGTTACTTAGTTCATTTTAAACCCAATAAAGGGATAGGACTCAACTGGAATAAAGTAAACCCCTCTGAATTTGAGGTAAAAAGTATTACAGCTAATTGTGACTCAATTATGAGCTGTTTATGCCATGACTTGCCCCCAGCCGAGATCACTCGGGAATTTCAACTAATCTGTGCTGATGTAGCTGATAATTTGACCAAATAAATTAAGGTCAGGGATTTCACAGAGAAAAAGTGGTTTAATGAAGAATGCTCACAAGCCCATAAAATTTAATGTTGGCACTCCACGCAAATCCTCAAGACAGGGCCCAAATTAAAAACGCTGGGAAGGCTTATAAAAGTATAGTAAAGCAGAGGAAAGAAGAACTGAGGCGCTTAGCGTGGGACGATTTGAAGAGAGCTAGTTCCCTTAGGGACACTAAAAGCTTCTGGGATATCATAAATCATCCACTATTTACTGAAGAGGCAAACAAGATGGATTCCCTGATTCTGGGGGATGTCTGGGAAGCTCACTTTGTGGCAATATTTAATCCTAATGGCCTCCTGCTTGAGGTACCCAGTGAGGATTTGCCCCTAGACCTAACTTTGGCCACCTTTTTAAGTGCATCAATCTCAGTAGACAAGGTTGAGGAAGCCATAGCAAAAGGAATTAGAATGAAAACTCCTGGCCCGGATGGAGACCAATTAGATCTTTCTAAAAGTAATCCCAAATTGTGGGGCCCATTACTCACCATGTTTAAAACAGTAGTGATTGGCCATATTCCAGTAACTTGGAAGGAGGCCATTGTGGTCCCTGTGTTAATATACGTGACCCTGCCTATTATAGGCCAATCTCCCTTATTGATGCCACAGCAAAGTGGTTGGGAAGGGCTGTCCTTGCCCAACTCGAATCCTGGGCAACAGATACAGGGGTGATAGCAAGAACACAGTGCGGCTTTAGGAGGGGGATGGGCACCACTGAACAGTGCCTCAACTTGCCCCTGATTATAGGCAAGTACATGAGGGCCAGGAAGGGTTCTATCCACCTGGCCTTCATGGACTTGTCCAGTGCTTTTGATACCGTAATTCGGGATAAGCTGTGGGCACTTATAGGAAAAATGGGAGTTGAGGAAGCTTTGATTTGTCTCCTTCGTAGGCTCCATGCTTCCACCTCTGTTACTATAAGATATGGCCCACAGGAGGAAAAAACCAGGCCCATAACCTCTACGGAAGGTGTCCGGCAGGGATGTATTTTAGCTCCTTTCCTTTTTTTAATTTATACTAACGGCCTAGAGACTTTTTTATTAGACAAAGAAATTGACTGTCCATGCATTGGGGGCACCCGGGTCCCACTACTTTCTTACGCAGATGATACCATGTTAATGGCCCTAACAGCAAATGGACCTCAAAAATAACTTAACGCTTTTACTGACTTTATGATGGCAATTGACTTAAAAGTCAATTTTATCAAATCGTATGTTATGGTGTGTGGCCCCAAACTGACTTAAACTAGGAAATATGCTGTGGGGGATAAGAGAATTGACAAATTGAATAATTTTAATTATTTTGGAAACATTTTTAACAACAGGATGAATAGGGAATCGCTTGTAACTGCAAGAGTGCAACATGTGGGCAGGGTTGTCGAGGGGCTTTTCTGCTTTTCCTTTAAGCTGTGCCACAAACCAGTGTCTGAGCTGCTAAAACTTTATAAAGCCAAATGCGTGCCTGTCGCAAACTACGGGGCAGGAGTATGGGGTTACCATAATAGCCGTCAACTACAGGTTATGGAAAATACATTTATAAAAATGCTACTGTTGACTCCAAATAGTGCCCCTGCAATCTTTTGACATCATGAGCTGGGGATTGACTTTGTAGAGGATCGCATAGATATTGCCCCCTTGCTTTTAGGGGTTAAAACCTGGCTACCTGAGGAGTTGGTGTTTTCCAGAGAGGCAGTTAAAGACTGTATTAACCTTGATGGAGCACTAACTATCCGCTGGCTCTGATTTGTCAGGGATAACCTTAATAACCTTAATAAGCTAGGTTTGGGACACTACTTTGATTGCCCAGCTGGCATCCATGAGAATGCGAAAAACATCATAAAAGAGGCGCGTCCTACAGGGGCGAATATACGTCGCTCTCAACCAGAGGTAGCAGGCCACCCTTGCTTATCCCCTGCCCAGCAGCAATTTTATTTAACATTCACCTAAAACACAGTTTTATCAAACAAGATTTCGCCTACTTACCCTGCACTTTTTAGAGGCATTCCCGAAACAAATGAGGTGGGCTGATAAATTGGCGCCTTGCCCATGTGATAATTTGGCAGTTCAGAGCACATTGCACTTTATGCTATTTTGCACCCTCTATAAAAGAGCCAAGAGGAAATTTCATAGTCCCGATTTTAAAAGAAATTAGGCCATGTTCGTATTGAAGGTTTTAATTACTGACACTCTTTGGCCACAAACTATATATATGCATTAGGGTTTCTGACTTCATTAAAGTTGCAATGGCTATTAGAAAACGGTATTAGTGACTGTAGCTGAACCTGAACAGTCTAATTCATTCACAAAATACAATCTAAGTTTTGATGTTTTCTCACGGGGAGGGCCGCACATTGTTGGGGTATTAGGTGCATGGTAAAGCAGATGGTATTTTTCATCAAAAGATTGAATTTTAAATACTGTATTTTATCTTTTTTTGTACTTCTTTTTAAAAAATTGAATTGTATGAATTCCCTCTCAGGCTATTTTGTAAATAGGTTATTGGAATTATATTCTGTGATTTTATTAACTTTTATGGTTTGTTCTTGAAACCGAATAAAGATATTTTCGATTCGATTCGACTTGGACAATTTATTAATAATTATCTTTCTGCACTGCAGGTCTAGTCTTGTGTGCAATGTAGTCCTTTACATGTAACAAGTAATATAACACAGTAGAGTAAAAGTATTGTGATGGACGATGTAGCTACAGACATGGAGAGTTTTTCAGGTTGATTCTAAATAGGTAAATGTTAAGGTCTTTCCGAAATGATAGAATGAAGGGCAGGTTAAAGAATTCTTAGGTGAATGGTTCTAGATTCTTGTAACGTGACAGGAGAAGGCCTGGTTCAGATTTTTGGACATTTTCGCTTTTAGGATTCTGAGTAGAAGATAGCCTCTAACTGCAGTTTCTCTCTATCTCTGGTGGTGCAAAGTCTATTCTTTAGATATCGGGAAAGCTTGCCTGGGCCAGGAGGCTGCTGGTAGGGCCTTGCCCTTTACATTCACTTTTTCTCTTCAATATAAGGGCTTCCAGTACAGAAGAGCAAAAGGAGGGCTTTTTTGACAAAATTGGGACTGTGTCTTGATATATTCTGTATAGATATATCCATGGTGTCTCTCTTCGGAAAGCACAATTATTTCCGTTGAAATCGAATGGTGGTTTAACGATACTCGTGTAAACCAGTGACCAATTTGTTTGGCACGCATCTCTTTACAGTCTGCCGTGTTTATGATTTTACATTTCCCTTCCGGTAATGTTCAACTGCACAGAGGTAGCTTCCAGGTAGATAATGAACGTGGCCTTTTGTGAGCTGTCACAAACGCGTTTCAAGAGCCCTGGGGATTGGCCAGGCAGTGATTTGAAGTGTCAGATTTTCCATCATAAACATGTTTTTGTTTATGGTCTTGTCTAACGATGAAAGTATTGTTATGAAACATGCACCATTTTAGTAGCAGAGTTCCTTGGCCTTTGCAGGGGTGTTTTCTGAGAGGGAGATGAATGGAAACACACCTGCCCCTTCTTATAAATCAGACTTCAGTTCTCTAACTGTGCATTTGTGTTTGGTGGTCGCCTCACTAGGCTGTAAATAATATTGAAATGTTGATTTTTAAAAAAATTTTTAGCAGAAACAATGGTGAAGATTTGCTCTCCAGGGTAACCAACCCAAATTGGGAATTAATGTGCCGCAGAAATTCTGTTTTCCTGGTGTATATCAGAGCCTCATCTGAAGACTGCATGCTTGCACCCAGTTAACATTTAATATTTGAGATTTGCTTTTACTGTTTTAGTACGATCAGATGGTCTTATCACAATGTACCTTTTGTGTTTTGAGATCGCTAATATAAGTACCACGAAGTACGGAAATAAAATGAAGAGTTATAATTAGAAGCCAAGCCTGAATTCAACTTACACTGTATGATTTGTTTACTTTATTATTTTTATGTCCCATCAACATTTGCATAAAAAAAATTGCAAAGGCCCAAAGCTACTGAGAAGCACTGGCGGGGGGAGCATGAGGTGTGGGGTGCTAGTGACAAGCATAGCTGCTGCTTTTGTTACAGTGGGCCGATATTGCTGCACTGCTGCAAAACCAGCCCCCAGTAACAGAACCGGCCACCACGGGTCCAAAGCCGCTCTCCCCCCACCATTCCGGCACACCGGGAAATCACCCAGAGCCTGCTAAGGCAGGTCCGGTCCTGACCGGCACACATTGTCTGGCAAATAGAACAGATTCCTTCTGAGCAAGCCATTAGATCCTCAATTGGGAAGATGCATTTACTTCACACTTTCCAACTCTCCACTGAGACAAAGATTAAATGATATAAGTAGGAAATTGTCCTTTTAGACATGGTCACACCCCACTTTCGTGACATGTATTTGATGTGATTTCGACTGCAAGTGCACTGGGTTCCTGGCGGGACTGTCTAAATAAAGCGGAAGTTGGAGAGCAGGGAGTATGGAGGCCTGGAGGAGGGGTCAGAAGGTGCTAAGGGATGGAGAGGTGTCAGGCATAGAGAAAAGACCAGTAGGGAGGTAGGGGACAGGCAAGAGATTGACATGGGGGCGTGGGAGTCATGCTCAAGGGTCAGAGGAGAGGATAAGAAGGGCAACTGAAAACAAGCCCTTGTCTCTCATCTTCTCTCTTGCTATCATTGTTGCAAACGCACATTGCCAGCAGTGCTTCAGGTTTATATGAGACATGTCAATTCGACAAAGACACATTTATGGTTAGATGTCCCTTCTTGCAATTCAAGTCATGTGTTGCACTGCACAGTATAGGTAAGAAGAAGATGTGTGGCAACTCTAACAGCACTCATTAGAAAGTGTCCACAAGCACATGTAAGTACTTCAGTGTAAGACACCCGCATCACTGCCCAGTTATTGCCTGATGCAAAGGATCTACTTAGACTGGCAGGAAGGCAGAGCACCAGAGCAGCAAGCAATTAGTTCTTTAACAGCAACTGACTGCTGCTAACTTGCTTCCCTCTTGTCAGAGCAATTAAAGGAATCTGTTAAAAGTCAGATAATATTTTGACATGGAAATGATGGAGTACCAGCATCACTATTGTTACGAAAAGGCTATCTTTAGCCACCCAACACACTCACAAAGATGGTGTCTTGATTTTGTTGTGGTGAAAGGGAAAGGGTGGACTAATGTGTGGGGATGGAGTAGATGTCTGGGCACTGTCTCATCTTCAACAGCATGGGACCTTTACAATGTCAGAGATTGAACTATGGAGTTCCATTTAAATCACTTCTTCCATTTTTCCCCAATCACCGCTCTTACAGCCTATATCCACCCACCCACTGCGATCATGTAGATATATGGTATTAGAGAGAATTCAGGGAACAAGTGCTGAGCCACTATTAGCACTATCGAGCAAAGGGTGGCAGACACTGACTGCACTGCGTTTTGCTATTGTACTTCACACTTGTGCTGGCACATTCTACATATGTTAATGTTTAATTTGTTCTCTCTGCCTTTAGCGTTGAGTGTGTCTGTGACTCTGTGTGCGCGTGTGTGTGTTTGGGACAGTGAAGGTGGAGGATGGGAAAAGGTCAATATGGAATGGTTTAGGTTTTTGTGTGTTTGTATGTGAAGGGCACATATTTTGGTACTACGTAAGTCACAGTTGCTCTGGTGTATTTTCATTTCTGCCCTCAGTCTTTTCCACTATGTGCAACACTTTTGTATTGTTATGTTTTTGAGCTCTGTTTGCGTCCTCTACTATCCACAAATGTAATATGTCTGTGTGTACCCATGTGCATGCATATGTACAGTTGTCCTTGTGTGTGTGTCTGTGTCTGTGTGTCTCTGCTTTATTCAGCCTACTCAACAAACATCACAGCCCAAGATGTTTTATATGAAGTACTTGTTAAATAAATTGTGTCTGTTGGCCCTTCAATTGTGATCCTTGCATTGTGGACATGCGTTGTGGCCATGGATGGGTTGTTCTTGTTATTAGGTGTGATGTTTAGATTTTTCACAATTATCTGACTTCAGTGATGTACCTTTGAGGGCAGCACCAACACTATGAAAATTGTTCCAGCACTACTGACCTCAATGCCTTTCTTAGACATTTTCATGCTTTCTGGCCTGGGTGTCTCTGTGTGACATTTCTGAGCTTCCTAGTCTGGGTACTTGTATGTGACATTTCCATGCTTTGTGGCCTGTGTGCTTATGTGTGACATGTCCATGCTCTTTGGCCTGGGTGCTTATGTGTGACATTTCCATGCTTTCTGGCCTGAGTCCTTATGTGTGACATTTCCACTGCATTTCCATGTCTATGGCCTGGGTGCTTATGGGTGACTTTTTCATGGTTTATGGCCTGGGTGCTTATGTGTGACATTTCCATGCTTTCTGGCCTGGATGCTTATGTCAAGTCATCATCATTTACAATTTACTATGCTTTGAAAGTTAATACAATTAAATATAAAATGAAAAATGTGTTGTGCACCATTTTGGTCTTTCTTTTTACAAATTTTTCTTGAGGGGAGAATCCCACCCAAACCCCTTTGGCAGTTGTTAGGCTTGCTGTACTCGCAATACACCATATGGGGGCTGGTCTAACAAAACTTACCAGGGTTCCCAGTCTGGCCCTGAGAGTCGATTAATTAATAATTCTTGTGAATCGCCGATTGTAACTAACTCTGCAAACTGCCACTGCACTCTGCTTTTGTAGTAATACTGGAAGCCAAATCTTAAAAGTGGGCCAAACAGTAAAGACTTTGTGTGTCTTTCAAGGGTACATTGAAGGGCAGGGGTACGAATTGGAAAATACCTGAATTTGGGAAGGCAAAGTAGGATCCATTTGGGTTGTACTTGTAATCAGTCATGGTAATCGATGTGCAGATGCAGAAATGTATTTGGTGCAAATTTTGCAAATAAATATTATGCTTGTTCAAAACTGCTTGTTAGATGTATTGACATCACACTTTACACATGTCTAGCTAGATTACCCTCACTTTGCTTCCCTAGAATGTCACTGACTAGACAGAAGAAGATTTCAAGCTACTTCACAAAATTTCAGCCCAAAGATGATGAGGAGCCTGCGAGCAAAGTTGCTAGAAAAGACAATGTACTTACAATGGATGAAAGGAACAAGGAAGATGTTGAAGTGCGAGAGAAGGCACTAGATGAAAGTTACACCACTACTAGCAGCAGTCTTATCAACAAAACAGAAAGAAAGACACAAAGTAGTCCTCTTAGAGATGAGCAGCATTATGCTGTGGAGATTGATACAGAGACAGAGGAAACACCAAGCACTGGCACACAGTTTGACACATTATCACTTAAACCACATTCAGCCAGAGTTTTTGGGAAAGGCATTCTTCCTAAAGGTTGGAAACATGACCAAAACATGTATTTCCAATGCAAGCATCCGTAGTTAATTGTTAAAGGTCCTAACCTTGGCTGTTCTGTCTGTGATCTTGGTGCTGAGAAATCCAGGGGAATGAAATTATTGAAAGAATGGAGAGTCTACTGTGAAGGCATATGACACCAATATAGACCAACAGCAGAAATTATTGAAGAAAAAGACTGCAGAACATGCACAAAACAAGGCTCATGTTTCAACTTTCAAAATCTTAGAAGACACTAAATCGTTTATTGCAAGTAACTGCAAAAGCTCAATCTGTACAAATGTTAGCAACATCTAGAATATTCTGTGTAGCTTATAAGGAAGCAAAGCGGAACAGGCCAGCGTATGGTTTTGAAATAGAGATAGACTGCCACCAGTTGAGTGGACTGGATATGGGGTGAAGTTTGCCCTCCAGTGTAGCTTGCTCAAACATACAACACCACATATCCTCAGAAATGAAGAGGAAGATATTTGCCAAAATAATTGAACTTTCCCCAAAAGTAAGTCTTTTACGAGATGAAGCCAACACGGCTTTAAATCAGAGAAGTTCTTTAATTGTGTTGCAGCTACCCAGCATGGCCTACTCAGCTAATAATGTGAGTAAGTAAGTAAGTCTTTATTTGGTTATATAAAAAAAAAATAACCATAAAAGTACATAAGACATAAGTTAAACAAACGAAAACACTAAAACATTTTTTACTGTGCACATTCTAAATCAGATACATTCCATTGCATTGTTGTGCCAATCTGAACATTTTATCGATTAATTTTGGGCTACCCTTAATGCGTGGGATATGCAGAATTTAGTTCATCCAAGGTTTTCTCTATGTTTAAAGATACACTTTAAAAAGGTGCTAACAGTTTTTGAAATCAAAGCATTATTCAAGAATTGCAAATGAAGCATGGCAGGGCGACAACTTTTAAAGCCGAGGGTTCTCAACAAGGGTATTAGCCATAATTTACGATGTGGAATGTAGTATTTGCAAAATAAGACGGTGTGCAGCGTTGATTGCTCTGACAATTCGTCACAGGGGCACACCGTTAAAAGCTTATCCCAATTATTTCTTCTGGGGAAGGCTACAAGCCTGTGGAAAGAATTCAGTCTAAAGCCTACCAGGAGAAAACGCTCAAATTGTGACTCAACGTAAGTTAGATATGGTTCCATATCCAAGGTAGTCATTACTGCCAAAGAGTGTTGGACAGATGGTTTATTTATCTCCCTGCTCAACCGCAGTTCTTCCATATGGGTCAAAGCCTTTATTTTGAGATCTTTCTTTGAGATCTCAGCAATTGATTCGGGATTTAAGTAATATTTATCCAATCCCAAATCTGCAAGGAGATTTTTCACATATGACAACCACTCTATTTTTCTCACATAATCCAGAGACATACAATCTGCCACTATCTCTTTCGTGAGTGAGTTTTTTGTTGCTGTCCATATACGGCGCCACAACAAGAGGGGTTGGATTTTTGCCAGATCCTCAATGTGGGGCATTCCAAGCTCGACATGGCAGGCAAAAGTGGAAGCGCGCTTGGGTGCCACCAAGAGGAATCGCATAAATGTATTTTCTACTATCTGTAGTACATTGGTATTTTTATGCCCCCATAACCCCGCCCCATAGAGTGCGGTGGAATGGCACTTTGCTTTATATATGCGGAGGAGCTCTACTGGTGGCCTTTTTCCCAACTTCTGAGAGAATTTTATAAGAGCCATTATTGCTCGCAGAAGTTGGTGTTTGCGGGCATCAATGGCCGCTTTCCAGTTGAGTTTATCGTCCATCATTATCCCGAGATATGGATATTGGGAAGTCAGATCTAACCTCTCTTTATCGAGGGATATAGTCCTTCCCCCTTTCTGTCCCTTGCCTGCCACCATTACATATGTTTTTTTTATATTTATTTTAAGGTCCAGCCGGCCCATGAACCTTGCGTATCTTTCCAATGCTTTCTGTAGCTCTCGCGGGGTACGTGCCAAAATCACTGCATCATCCGCATAAAGGAGCGCGGGCACTAGGCGATTTTTCACTCGAGGGAGGTCCTGGCACCCCCTCAACATCTCTACCTCGAGGCCATTAGTGTAAAGGGAGAGCAAGAAGGGGGCCAGGACACAACCCTGCCTAACACCCCGCTCCACCTTAAAGGGTTCCAATAGCTCACCCTGTGTTCCAAAGCGAACCCTGGATGAAGCATCAGAGTATAACGCACGGAGGAGGTCAACGAGGGTTGGATCTATACCCATGTCCGTGAGGATTGACCAGAGCTTTGAATGGGAAACGCAGTCGAAGGCTGCAGTCAGGTCAACATAGACCATGTAGAGCCTTCCCTGCTTTGCTGATACGTATTTTCCCATTATAAGGGCTAGATTTAATGCCTGCTCGGTGGTTCCAAAACCCTCTCGAAAACCGTACTGGAGATCGGATAGTATCTTATGGTCGTCTGCCCATTCCTGTATACGCTGGAGAACCACTCTGCCCAGTACTTTTCCAAGCGAATCCAGTAACGAGATTGGCCGATAGCAGGTCACCTCCTCCCTATTTCCCTTCTTGAAAATAGGGACCATGATCGATTGGGTCCAGGTTTCCATTAATCCGCACTTCATTGCGGCGTCGAGCACCCTCTTTAGAATTGGGGCCCACAAGTCTAAATTAAACTTAAAAAAATCGACTGGTACGCCATCAGGGCCAGGGGCTTTTCCACATTTACTCAGTTTAACAGCATTTATGACTTCGGTAATTCCAAAGTTTAAAGGTATAGGGAATAGATTACCTTGTAAATTCTGGCTCTTCCCCTCTAATATGTCATCTCCTGGTGGTTTGCCGAAGGCTTTTGAACAGTGACTTACCCATACTGGACCCTCAATTGCTACTTCTATTGTTGGCTGATCGCTTACGCCTGCCAAGAAAGGTGACTTTACCACCTTCCAAAACTGCTCGCTGTTTCTGTTCCAGGAACTCTCGTATAATTGGTCCCAAAGTGCTTTTTTAAATTCCTGTTTTCTTACTTTACAGGCTAGTCTATACGACCTTCTTTGGCAACAAATCTCCTCTTTATCTCTTACAGGTTTCGTCAGGGATTTTTTTAGGGCTTTATAAGCCAATGTACAATCCCGATTAAACCACCCTTTTTTCCCACCCTTATTCCCTTTTTTATTGTGTTTTAAACAGTCATTTACTTTCTCCAGAATTGAGCTGAAGTTTTTCAAAACTTCCTCCTCACCTATATCATCATCTAGGCACTTCATTAAAGCGGGAAATACCGCAAGTACCACCTTATTTGTCAGATCTGCTGGATCTATCTTACCCCATCCTATGGCATAGCCGTTCATTTTTGTTAGGGTTAACTTATTCTGTGCAAGGGCAGTCATCAATGAATATGGGGTTAAGTGTCCCAGGTCGATCACCAAATCAAAGGCCAGGGCAACATGATCGCTTAGGGTGTTTGCGATTAATCTGAATCTCTGCGCCTTACCATCAAGAATCGCAGAGACCAATATATAATCAATCGTTGACTCCCATCCCCTGGCCAAATAAGTTGACAGTGGTTGTCCGCAGGAAGTATTAGTTTTATTTAGTATCACCAGACCTAATTCTGACAGGAGTTCATTTAAGAAGTCACCTACCCTGGAATGACTAAAGTGGGTCATATGGATTTCTGTTTCCTCCACTATGCCACAGATCTTGCTGTTTTTCGCAACGCATGGGTGAAGGTTAAAATCGCCCCCCCAAACGATACTTGGGGCATCTGCCCCTTGCGTTTTTTTTATAAGGGAAAAGAGTTTATTGCGGAGAGCCCCAAGAGTATTTACTCTCTCACTATCAGGCAGATTATCGTAAGTGTTTACCAGGAAAATGGTCTTCTTCCTTTGAAACAATAGTCTCAGGATCTGATAGTTGGGCTCTAGACTAAGTGCCGTGACTTCTAATCCTGGTATGGTATTTTTTATATATACCATCAGACCTCCCTTAGCCCTACCATGGGGGCCTGCAACTGCCGGAGAGAAGTAAGTTTTATAACCTGTCAGGTGCATTGCTTTAGTGATCCATGTCTCCTGTAGGCATATCACATGATAATCCTGCAGAAAATCCATGGCACTACCATCCATTATTTTTGTCCGTAGGCCCGCTATGTTCCAGGACATAGTTTGAAGTAGGGTAACATCCTTTCTAGGATCGGATGATTTATTTGCACTAACTGTCTCTACTATGGGTATATTCTCCCAGCCACTTAGGGCGTGATTCCCCGTAAGCTGAAAACCACTACGGGGACTATTCCCCTGAGTAACAGTATCCGCTCCTCTAATTAATGGCGAATTAGGTAATGGTGAATAATCACTGCTTTCCATTTCTTGTATTTCTGCGTCTGCACTTGGACTGATAGCCACTTTAAGAATGGTAACTTCTACAGGAGTAGATTTTTGCAGGGGCGCCTGGTCTGGACTGAGTCAATCTACGTTTTCCAGATCAGACAAAGGCAAGTAGTGGTTAAAGGTAGGTACATTATAACCCTGATGAAAATAAGGGTTCGTATTCTGAAATGATACAGTGGGCCTCTGGTAATATTGGCGATCATTAATCTGAGGCCCCCTGAAGAAATGGGGATTAGATATACGATTGGGAGGATATTGAAGGGGAAGTTGATAGTCAGCTTTCCTCCAGTCTGGGAGAGAGTCTTTTGCAGGGTACGGTTTTGATTGGGAGGTCAATTCTCGTGGATAAAAATAATTAAGATAGTGTGTGAAAATGCCATTCCCCCCTCTGGCTTCATACCAGTCGCCAATACATTTGACTGCTTTGTGATCCCTGAAATTTATAATTATAACATCCCCCTTCTTGTCTTTTGGTCTTGTTCCCACCCAAGATGTACGTCTAACCATTAAAATTTCCCCATTTATATGCGCGGGGAGGGGTCTATTTTGTTTCAGCCAGTAAATGGTTTTATTTCTTAGGGCGTGATGGTCCTCCCTAGTTCCATCTGGCAGTTCTGGTACCCCAGTCATAATGATTGTATATGGGGCTGATTCTGGGGGTAGGTCCACTCTTCTACTTGGAAGAGTGAAAGGGGGCTGAGTTAATCGCTCGCCATTTCCATTCTCCTGTCTATTTTTTCCAGATATGTTGTTTATAGCCGTAGGAAATTTTTTATTTTCTATTTTTTCAACGTCACCAGTCTTACCAGTTTTAATATTATCACCCACCTTAACTTGTCTTCCCAATTCTTTACCAATTGGGAATGGATTAATATTATCTTTGCCTATCGTTTCTTTAGATGATTTTGCCAGGGCTTTTTTACCCTGCACAATGTGAGATTTCGTTAAGATGCCGCTGGTTGATGGTTGTTCTAGGGACCGGGTAGAAAGGGCGACTGGGTCGACTGGGATGCTTTTAGTCTGGGCCCTAGCTAGTTCGGTTAGGACCAAGTTATTCTCTTGCTGTTGTTTGCCCAGGTCATCCAAATATGAACTTATTAATCTAGTCCTCTCTAGGAGAGGCAGTAATAGGGACTTCACCATGGTCTCTATTTTAGTAAGTAATTCGACCGCAAGGTCTTGGCCAGGTGACGGCCCTGTAATATTAATGATTGCGGGTGGGTTACTTGTCTCCGGGAGCCCTAAGGATGTCGACGTTTGTAACAATGATTTTACTTTCTCCTTTTTTGACAAGGATGACATAATGGGCGAGCCTCGTCTCTTTCTTGTGTTTGACCTAATCTCAGGAGGCCCTATAGTCAGCGGAGAAGATATATCCAAATTTGGTGAATCCGATAGCCCAGAAATGATTAAACTGGATGTATGTTCGGGGGGGTGGACCACAATAGGAGAGTTTGTCTCAGTGTCCATTTCTTCCCTTTGGAAAATAGGATAAGAACCAGGAATACCTATATCCTTAACTGCCACCCCAGGGGAAGGTACTTTCCCGATTCTGCCCAGAGAAGATCGTTTGCCAGTTAGCAGGCCTAATGAGAGACGCTTTTCTGTGTCCGCTATTTCCTTTCCCAAAACGGTTGTTACACGTTTAAAGAATTGATCAATGGTACCAGTTACCGGACCTTTAGAAGTATTAACTAATAGGGTGCGCTATTTCCCAGCATCTGATGGCATTTTAATAGACAATAATAAGGACAGACCCAGAGGAAAAAAAAATCAGTGACCGTGAGTTATAATAGTAACAGTGAAGGGAGGACAGGGGCTTGCCAAATGTAGGGGTTAGGGGGGTGGCCCGTCCCGGCCTCAAACGACCTCGGACGGCCACAGACGGCCCGCCCTTTGCCCGGGCTTCGCCCCGGTCTGCGCTCCGCTCGCGTCCCGCTTACGCGATATTAGGCGTAAGCTAAATAGCGGGGATAGGAGGGGCCAGGAAGAGGCACCAGGTGCGCTGCGGAATTACGTTGCAGGGCAGCCTGGGCCTCGCAGTCCCGGGAAGGATGACTCTGTTCAGGGGTGTGTAGCGCTATGAAGAACTGTTCCTCCAGGGTTAAAAGTCCATAAAATAATTAGCATCCAATCACTCCTCGTTGGTTTCTAGACGGCGTTGTCCCAAAAGCACTGCTCACGACTGCGAGCGGCTCCCGCGAAGCGGGGGCCGCGAGTCGTTTTCACGGGCCGGGCAGCAAGAGGAGGGGCCGGGAAGAGGCACCAGGTGCGCTGCGGAATTACGTTGCAGGGCAGCCTGGGCCTCGCAGTCCCGGGAAGGATGACTCTGTTCAGGGGTGTGTAGCGCTATGAAGAACTGTTCCTCCAGGGTTAAAAGTCCATAAAATAATTAGCATCCAATCACTCCTCGTTGGTTTCTAGACGGCGTTGTCCCAAAAGCACTGCTCACGACTGCGAGCGGCTCCCGCGAAGCGGGGGCCGCGAGTTGCAGGGCAGCCTGGGCCTCGCAGTCCCGGGAAGGATGACTCTGTTCAGGGGTGTGTAGCGCTATGAAGAACTGTTCCTCCAGGGTTAAAAGTCCATAAAATAATTAGCATCCAATCACTCCTCGTTGGTTTCTAGACGGCGTTGTCCCAAAAGCACTGCTCACGACTGCGAGCGGCTCCCGCGAAGCGGGGGCCGCGAGTCGTTTTCACGGGCCGGGCAGCAAGAGGAGGGGCCGGGAAGAGGCACCAGGTGTGCTGCGGAATTACGTTGCAGGGCAGCCTGGGCCTCGCAGTCCTGGGAAGGATGACTCTGTTCAGGGGTGTGTAGCGCTATGAAGAACTGTTCCTCCAGGGTTAAAAGTCCATAAAATAATTAGCATCCAATCACTCCTCGTTGGTTTCTAGACGGCGTTGTCCCAAAAGCACTGCTCACGACTGCGAGCGGCACAATGTGAGTAGATTTGCTCTTCAAATGTCATCCACCCACATACAAATAAACCATAACAATTTAGGTGTTTGATTTGATTACTCCAAAGAATATTAGGAGTTGTCATGGTGTGAGAGACTTAGACACCTGGTTTGACATTGCAGAGATGCTGGTAAAAAACATTTGGAAATGGCCACATCCGTAATTGGTAACCTTCTGTTGAGCTAGAAAAGATGCTCAAGAGTGTGTGCCCCCTATCTCTAGTTTCCCGTTGCAAATTTCTGCTGGTTGTTAATGTTTTGTTTGAGCGCACATGACAATTCCTTGTGTGTTGAGGTCCCTTGTGACACTGACTGAGACCAACAGTGAGGTACTGTTGTCTAGAGGGTGTACTGTTGGCTCTCCAGTCATTGACCAGTGATGGCAGCAACAGATTTTAGTAGCAGGACAGACCTTTTTACTTGTTTCATGCCCAGGAGAGTTGCTGACTTGTTAGAGATGGGCAAGAAATTCAGCTCCACTGGCAGAGTTGGGGGTCTTTTGATGGTTTTCCCTTTATTGTCTCCTACCATCCCAAAGTGTGAAGCACTCTGATACCCATCTGGGTCATGTTCGTGCTATACAAAACTTTATAAATAAATAAATACCCAAATGGAGTTCCAGTCAAATTCCGCCAACTGCCGTTTGGCTTTTATTTTCTCGCACACAGCTCACCAACAGTAAGTTGCCGGACAAAAATTGGCGTCCGCTGATATTCCAGTGGTAGAAAAACAACTGGTGAGATTTTCCCAACGTGGGCTGTCATGTCCGTTCGCCGTGAGAAAGCTGACCCTCAAGTAGAAAATCTACTCGAGTGGCAGCAAAGAAGCAGCACCCTCTGATGCACCCGTGGTGCCATTCACCTTGATTTTGCAGTACGGAACAAGCTCCCAGTGCTTAACATCAGTGCGAGCAGAGCAATGTGATAACTGCTTCCAATTTTCTGAACTCACTGGAATCTCAATGAGTGTTCATGTAACTCCACTGAATACGACGGAATGAAACTCTGCGAGGTCCGCCCACTCCTTCTACTTTCAGTAAAATAAGATCTGCAATGAACTCCAGAATCTGAAGTGATTGTACAAGAGTAAAATGGGCTGGAATGTAGTGAGAAATGAAATACTCCGTAAGTGTATTGACCCGCTAACCTCGGGAGCACAAGCTGGTGGAAGTGTGTGGCAACGCGCCTCAGTCTACATTTCACTGAATGATAACCCCTGTAAACCTATAAGACAAGGAGGTACCAGTAATCAAAATATACTTGTGTGCAACAGGATACTATGTTTACTGAGTATCAGAAGAATGGCGTTCTAGGGTATTGAAGAGATAATTTCCTCAGACAGTAATTGTGGTACTGAAACTGCATACTCCAGAGTTCTGCCCCTTAGTATTTCATGTACAATAATGTGTTCTGTGGCTGAAATGAAGTACTTTTCTCTACAAGTAAAAGTTCTCACTGGACCTTGATGAATTGATCGCTAATTGATGTTTCATTGAGCTCGAAGTCTCTGCCCAACAACACCTCCCTAATTAAGCCTTGTACTGCGTAACTTAAATGCCCTGAGGGTTAACTGCTAATGGGCTTTTATTGGTGGCCTAAAGTAGGCTGAATTGTAAGGTAAAGCCCCAGGACACCAGTGAAAAAAGAATAATTCAGTTTATATAAAGAAATGAGAAGATATTTAAAGAGGTTATTTTACTTTTTCATTTGTAATATTTTGATCAGAAATATATGTACTGGAGGCCAGCATTTGTCTAAAATTTGGAATTCTCCTTGGGAGTTTAGGAAATTCGTTTCATATTGTTGCATGTTTTGTGAGGGATTCCACCATTTTGTATAATGGTAAAAAATTGAAATACTATCACAACATAAAAAGGTTTACCAGTGCTTCTATACAAGTTTAAATTACATGATCAAAGAACCAAAGCAATTGTAGCCAAAATGAGTTAACTGATATCTTTAAATATAAGTTCAATGTTATCATATATTTTTCCAAACATACAATAGTACTAATTATCTGAAGATCCAATTTTTGCATAAATAATGGTCTAGATGTTCATAAAGATCTGTTTAGGAAGAAATATAATGGCTTTTCGAAGTTCAATCTATCTTTGATGTCTACGTTGTGTGCCCTATCAAGGATGTCAGTTAAATGCACATTTGCTTTTGCCATGGTCTACCCTTCTAGGAGCGTTTGCAAAAATCATTTAAGCTTAGCGGGTGAGTCTGTTCAAAACTCAGTGTTAATTCCTTCATCCCAGTGTCTATACCTTTGCTTAACCTCCCTGTTTTTCTCCTTCCCCTTTTGTCTTTTTCTCAGGTCTGCACCACTGATACTTTTTAGGGCTCGAGCCCTGGCGTTGCAGTGCGCAGGCTATTCATGAACCCACTTCCACACACATACACCCACTTAGACATAACCTGACAGACAGATACACACATTCACACAACCAGTCATACATTCACTGAGACACATTTCCTGAGACACCAAATCACTCACTTATACAGTCACTCATGCACTCACTCAGTCATCCATACAGTCACTCATACACCCACTGATCCACCAATACACATTGGTATATATATTTAACACTCATACATTTTTTAAAAAGACTGGATGATGTCATCATTGATCTTATCTTTGATGTAATTTGAGATGTCATTGGTGATGTCATCGGTGATGTCACTGACCTTGTCATGAGTGATGTCATATATGAGGTCATAAACAGTGCATTGCAGGGGTGTGAGTTATAGTTTTTTATTTTGTAGTTTTTTATTTATTTATTGGCTTTTCAAGAAGATACAAGATATAATGTATACAACCCCAAACAATTCTGGTGTACCAGTTCAAGCTGCGTTACAATACAAAAAGTACATTATTATCATTCATGATCAGCTGCCCAACACAACAACGCAGATATAAATCCCAGAGACAGTATACATGAAACCAGAAACAGTGAGAGGCAATGACATCAGAATATGACATCAATGATCAGAGTGTGCTTCGAGATTTTGAGTCTATACACCTATCCTCCCTCCATACTATACTAATTCCCGGTTTGGACAACAGGGAAGTCAGCATCCCCATTTGCGCTCGTCTTCTCCCGGGTGTGTGTCCTTAACATACCTGAGCAAATCCAAGAGGGGGGGGATGGGGGCAGGGATTGACTCAGGATCTGGTTGATGGATTTAAAAATCTGGGCCCAGTATTCAGCGATCCCTGGACATTCCCATGCCATGTGGAGAAATGAAGCTGACTCCCTCCCACACCTCCAGCAGCAGTCATCATCTCTTAGCCCTATCCTACGTGATTTGCGGATTGTAATCCCCCTCTTTGCGCCCCTTACCTCACACGATCAGGGCATCCCCGCGCAGCTGATCTGAGCGCTGCTACGGGCTTCGAACTTGCCGCCATCTCGGCAGACCAGGCGACGCCCACTGCATCTGGCCACGCCCCCCGCCGACGTTATTTAGAGCGCTGACTGCTAGCGCGTACTAGATAGTGGACACCAGAACTCCTGAGGCACAGCCGGGAGCACGTTTGCATTTTGTAATTGCTTTTAATTTTTAACTATACTGTTGTGATTTGCGGATTGTAATCCCCCTCTTTGCGCCCCTTACCTCACACGATCAGGGCATCCCCGCGCAGCTGATCTGAGCGCTGCTACGGGCTTCGAACTTGCCGCCATCTCGGCAGACCAGGCGACGCCCACTGGATCTGGCCACGCCCCCTCGCCTCCTCTTCTGATATAACATGTGCATCTCTCGGCCGCGCAGCGGACGAGCGCAGCGGGCGCGCCGTCAGCGCGCCGAAGGCGCGCCTAAGGCAAGCCCGTCTGCGCCCGTCCGCGCCTGGACCGAGCCTAGGGCCACCCCCCCTGCCAGTTTTTCGAATGTTGGTTCAGAGATAATACTAACGTATGATTCCAACCTACTACATACATTGAATATCTCATCTCATCACTGCCAGCGTCTCGAATTGGCCAATCAGCCATATTCTCTTCCTTATACCTGTCCTAGTTGCTACTTTGTCATTAACAACTATCGTCGCCTATCAACAAGCACCACTCGTAAGAATAAGATATTGCCTAAATCATGTGCGGCAGCATTAATAAACGTACGTTCCCTGCCCAAGCACAAATACGAAATTTCTCTTTTTATTACAGACAACAATCTTGATCTCCTGTTCATTACTGAAACTTGGGGCGATCCTTCTTGTGGATCTGACTTTGCCACTGCAACCCCTGAAGGATTTTCGAATATTAGATTAGATAGACCACACCCAAAAAAAGGAGGTGGACTAGCCATTATATATCGTAGTAATCTAATAGTACGAATGGAGGCCGTTCCTATCACAAGCTGTGAAGCCATCTCTTTCACAATTTCCATTCCTCACGCCCCCCCTTTCAAAGGTACACTTATTTATCGCCCTCCGGGACCTCGCAATTTATTTCTTGCTAACTTACCTATTCTATTAGAACCACTGGCAGGTGAAAACCAGTATACCATTCTGGGTGATTTCAACTTTCACCTTGAACTGCTGGATAATCCTGACACTGTAGCTCTTCTACTTGAACTGGACTCAATAGGACTCCCTCAATTAGTCACCGGCTCCACGCATACTGCGGGCCACCTTTTGGATGGTCTCTTTTCTAATAATACATCACTTAAGATGAAGGATGTTCTCCCCCTTACTTGGACCGATCACTCGGCCATTATTTTTGATTTTCTTTTAAAATCTTCTTCCCCTCTGGCTAAAAATGCCCCACTCACTAATCAATTTAGAGCGTGGAAAAGTATTGATACTTCTGCTTCTCAGTCTTTACTTCTAACGTCTTTGCCACTTACTGTGACTGACCCTGAATTAGGAGCTAATAATTACACAAATTGGATACAAAACACAGTTAATATGACAGTTCCTTTAAAGAAACAATCTATCAACAGGGTTTCTAAATCTGCTCCTTGGTATAATGACGCTCTCAGACAAGAAAAGCAAAAATGTAGACGTCAGGAACGTAGATGGAGACGAGACTATGACCCTCAGCAAAAATCTTGTTACAAAGCCATGATCCTTAATTACAAGCAACTTATCATCATGGAAAAAAGCAAATTCTATAGTACCCAAATCAATCTTGCACACGACTCCACTAAACAACTGTTTCAGGTAGTAACCCGTCTCTCTGGTCAAGCGACAACTGCCCCCATCATAGCTACGCAACAGCTCTGTGACTCCTTGGCGAATCACTTTCAAAAAAAAGTGACGGACATCTTTACTCAATTCAAGGCTCAAACAACTAGCGTTGAACTCTCGTCTCCCACCCCTAACGATTATAAGTCCCTTGCTCAGACATGCTCCGATTTGCCCCACTCTGTTCCCCTTCGCTCCTTCCAAGAATTTACTCAGGTGGTCCCTGAAACGGTATCTCATCTTATCCTTACCACGAACTCTGGTTCACCGGGAGATCCATGCCCTCCTCCTATTCTCAAAAAGTTTCCACATATCATAGCTCCAAAACTTACAGAAATTTTTAACGCCATGTTCTCATCTCATGTCTTCCCATCCATCTGGAAAAAAGCGACTATCAAACCTCTCATTAAGAAGAGTTCCTTAGACCCTGCATTAGTCGCTAATTACCGCCCTATAGCTTGCCTCCCCTTCCCCGCCAAAATTGTGGAAAAGATTATGAACACCCAAATCTCAGATTTCATAGAACAGAACAACTGTCTGGATAACTCACAATTTGGTTTTCGGAAGGGACATGGAACAGAAACTGCACTTATTAAGGCTACGGATGAAATCAGGATGACTCTTGATGGTGGAGGATCTGCAGTGCTCATTTTGCTGGACCTGTCGGCGGCTTTTGACACGGTCGATCATTCTATTTTGATCGACCGTGTCACAGCAGCAGGGATCACGGATGGTGCCAGGGATCTTATTTCCTCTTTTCTTGCTGCTCGAGTACAATCAGTTGCCTTTGGCAGTTACAGTTCACCTCCCTTCATTCTCCCTTGTGGTGTCCCCCAGGGATCCTCGCTAAGTCCGACACTATTTAACATCTATGTGTCGGACTTGGCGAGGGTCATAAAAATCTACCACCTGGCGGTGACATCCTATGCTGACGACACCCAGATTGTCTTGGCCATTAATAAAAATGGAGACGAAGTGGCCTCCAATTTTAATCAGGGAATGCTAGCAATAAGTGACTGGATGTCTACAAATTGCTTGAGGCTTAACTCTGACAAAACAGAGGTGATGGTGTTTGGCAATCTTTCCCCAGCCTGGTCACCCACTTGGTGGCCTGTTGTCCTGGGACCTCCCCCTTCTCCAGTGACCAAGGCAAGAAATTTGGGAGTTTTACTGGATACTAAGCTTACTTTTACTCACCATGTTAATGCAGTAGTGTCATCATCATTCTATACTATGAGAATGATTAAAAAACTCCTACCCTATCTTCCCATGAACATGGCCAGAATCCTGGTCAGTGCATTAGTTATATCTCGCATAGACTACTGTAATGCGCTTTTTGTCAATGCTCAGGAAGGAGTTTTAAAAAAGCTGCAGCTGGTGCAGAATGCTGCGGCCAGACTGATTACGGCCACCCCTAGGTACACTTCTATCTCTGGCACCATTGAACAGCTTCACTGGTTGCCAGTGAAGAAAAGAACTAAATTTAAAGCTCTTTGCATCGCGTATAAGGCAATTCACCTCCAAGGTCCTGCCTTTTTAAAGGATGCTTTTTGCCCTTACAACCCAGTCAGATCCCTGCGATCTTCTACTGCTGGTCTTATGCAGATCCCTAGGACTAAGAAGGTCTTATGGGGCGACAGGTCCTTTATAGTGACCACTACTAAACTATGGAATAGTCTTCCACGCTGCATCAAAACTTCTACCTCCCTTCTCTCTTTCCGCAAACAGATAAAAACTTGGCTGTTCAAACAATAACTACTCATGGACATCTTTAGTGAACACTCAGCGCCAAGACACTCTCGGGTATTCGTGCGCTTAACAAATTTTCTAAAAAAAAAAAATAAATACGTAAGCCAATGGGCGTTCTGTAAAATCTATGTAAGAATTTGAAGTGGATTAACCAAAGCTTGTTCAGTTAACTGAGCACAACAGTATGCCCATTGGTCATCTGATAATGGGGGTAACAACTCTGCACTCCACCTCACCAATGCAGTGGGCCTCGTCACTGGGGCATCAGTTTGCATGCGCGTATATAGTCTGGTTATAAGCCGACGTGGACAGGGTGATTTCAGTATGTTCTCCAGGGCCAACAGCGGGGGGGGAGCAGAGAAACCACTGTGCAACATACGGCAGGCAGCCTTCAGTTTATGATAGAGAAATACTTCCCCGAATGATAGCCTCTGTCCCTCCTCCGCCACCGGTGGACCTCTAAAAACATCCCCTGGGTAGAGGTCCGCAAACGTGTGAAGCTTCAATCTCCGCGCAGTCTTTGTACTAATCTCATCTTTAACATTTGGTGTCATTGGGTTGTGGGCCAAGGTAATTGAAGGAGCACACAATACCAGGGCTCCCGTCCGCCTCCGCAACCCATCCCAAGCCCATCGTAGCGTTTCTGGAGTATCTACGTCATCCGTGAGTCACTTGTACGGCTGATACACTGCTACATGCAAGGGAACCGGTGCCACTGCATCCCTCGCCACAGCCACATGAGGCTGAAAGGTTGTCGGGTGAACCCAATGGTGCAAAAACTGTGCTTGGGGACAAAGTGCATATCATTTCATACCTGGGGCTCCTAGGCCTCCCTGCCGCAGCGGGAGAGACAGTATTTCCCACCAAACTCGCGCCTGGCCGCCTGCCCACACTATAGAAATTAACAATGATCTCAGTGTTTTAAAAAATGGTTGAGTAAGTATGATTGGTAAGTTTACAAAGAGATATAAAATTTAGGCAGCACAATCATTTTCACCAACGCGATCCTCCCTGCTAATGATAGTAGAAGCTTAGCCCACATAGCAACTTTTTCTTCCAACTACGAGATGGCCCTACCATAATTTAAGTTCCAGATTTCCTGTAGGTTTCGGCTTATCCATATTCCCAAATATTTTACTTTCTTATCTTCCCATTGCAATGGGAACTCGCTATTGACAGTCTTGGTGTTGTCTGTCAGGGGGGAAATCATTGACTTGGACCAGTTTATGGATATACCGGTCAGCCCAATAAATTTGATGAACTCCCTCAGTACGGCATCTAATTTCTGTGCAGGGTTCAAAATATACAAGGTGACATCATCCGCGTAAAGCGATATCAAGAGACTTCGAGAGCCAAATTCAATCCCTTTGTCGGACAAGCGCGGCTAATGGCTCCATTGCAATTGCAAATAATAGGGGGGACAAGGGACACCCCTGGCACGTCCCCCGTGTAATTGGAATTGGAGCCGATACAAGTCCATTCACACGTAATCTAGCTGTGGGCTCCGTATATAATAACCTAATCAATTTGATGAATAGGGGACTAAAGCCCATTCTCTAAAAAGATAGGGCCATTCAAGTAAATCAAAGGCTTTGGCGGCGTCTAAAAACAGCGCCACAGCCTGCACATCCGGATGTAGGTAATGGAGAACCGAGAAAACCGTTCGGAGATTATGGGAAGTGGACCTCCCTGGTATGAAACCCGATTGGTCCGGTCGGGCAATAATTGGAAGCATGGGTTGCAGCCTGTTAGCTATTAATTTCACCCGAATTTTAAAGTCCACAGTAAGGAGCGACAGGGGGCGATATGAATCAAGGTCGGAATCCGGTTTCCCTGGCTTTAGCAAAGTAATAATAATTGCCTTGCGCATCGTAGGGGACAGTATACCCGTTTCCCGGGCTTCCTCATAGACCGCCAGGACTTTGGGTGCGATCTCCTCCACGTACACTTTGTAAAAGGCAGTCAACAGCCTGTCTGAACCAGGGGCTTTATCTAAGGGCATGCTTTTATTCACAGTGGCAACGTCCTCCACCGTAATTGGGAGATCCATGTACTCTCTGTGCCTGTTGTTAAACCAAACCAATTCAAGAGAGTCTAGGGATATCTGCAAGCCCTCCGAACAACTGGATTGCGTGGCGATATATACATTTGCATAGAAGGAAGCGAACTCGTCAAGTATAGCAATATGACCTCTGACGGTGCCACCATCTACGCTGTGTTCACATTCACGGCCTTCTAGCTGATGTCACAGCAGCAAGAACTGGTACTGAAACTGCGGGTGGGAGGCTCAAAGTGAACAGGAGGCTGCGTCGCCTCGCTTCGCCTCGCCCTGTCTCGGGAGTAATGCGCTGCAATACAGGCTGCAACAGGGACCGCAACAAAAGTGGCAACAAGTAGCGCAGAAGCTCTAGGACCCCACTAGGACACCCATCAACAGTGGTGGGAGGGCGGAGTAGGTGGTGCAGAGGCAACATCTGCTCCTTTGATCCTTCGATCGCCCCACTCGGATGTATGATATTACAACGCGGGTTTTTACTACGCGTGCAGTTACATTGCATGCGTTACAACGCATGCGATGTTACAACGCTATGCCATTAGAACGCAAGTCTTTACATCGACTTGCGCTAGATGGCGTGCTGACATTAAAAAAGTGTAATTTACTATTCCAACTCCAGTCCACTTAACAGTAGGGAAGGTGTTGTGATAGTAAACTACACTATTTGTAATGTTAGCACGCCATCTAGCGCAAGTCGATGTACAGACTTGCGTTCTAATGGCATAGCGTTGTAACATCGCATGCGTTGTAACGCATGCGATGTAACTGCACAGCATGGTAATAACCGCGTTGTAATGGCTGTTCCCCGTCCAGGATCCTCCACAATAACATTTATAAAATCCGGACTGGAGTAAAGGTCATGTCCTCTGCTGCCTAGTATTTACTAAATAAATGTATACCATATAGTTTGTTATCTTAAAAATGAAGAGCACAAAAACAGCTTTAAGTACATATGTGTTGCCCGTTCAATATGTTCATAGACTCTAGTCAGATAGGTTTAAACACATCTTATCAGTCAACGGTAAACATGCAACATCCTTGCAGTCCCACTTGAATATTGGGTACAACTTTCAGAATCTCAAAGTTCAATATCCCATTGGATTGTTCACACGGAGGCAACACAACACTTAGCTTAACGTCCTGTGTCTGGAGCGGAAACTATCCTTCAATTAGTGTCACCACGCGGGCTGTGCCTTCAATGGGGTGCCCAGATCCTATCATGGGTATAATTTCCAGGGTGAGATCAAAGCTCATTGTGGTGGATTTAAAGTCCCCACCATGTGAGTGTCCGTGCTAAACCTTCAGCCCCACTCTTGCCATCTCCTCTTCTTCATTCATCACACTCCAGGTATGGGGCATGCCTGCCTTATACATCAAGGAAAGGGATTGCGGTATTCTTGTGTGCTGCCAAATCACTGGTTGTGTACAGAGATTAGCGCCACCGCAAGCACTAAGGGGCAGATGTATGTTCCCTGGCGCATCCCTGCAAATCAGCATGGATGCGCCAGGGAAGAGGCGTCACGCAAGTTTGCCCTTGCGCCACAATAGATGCGCCGCATTTACAATGCAGCGCATCGTGGCGCAAGGATAAACAGATGCGTGACGCATCTGATGGCGGAAGGTTGGCGCATTGCTGGAGTTGCGTCGCAAGCGCGACGCAGCTCCAGCAAGGCTCGGGGGTGCCCTATTGTTACAATGCTGCGTCAATCCTTACGCCTGCTTCAAGCAGGCGCAGGGTTTTGACGCAGCATGGCCGGAAAAGTGACTGAGTGAAATCTTGTAGATTTCACTCAGCCACTTTTCGGAGGCGTTCCTGCGCCGGAGCGCCCGCCCCTGTGCAGGTACGCCCACATGTGGCGCAAGCTTTACAACGTGATGCATCTCCCTTGATGCGTCACGTTGTAAATGGGGCGCAACATGGCGCAGTGTTTACGCCGCCGCTGCGTCACAAAAGTGACGCAACGGCGGCGTAAAAGTGGCGCAAGTCCGTTATAAATCTGCCCCTAAATATTCCAAAATACCTCACAAAACTCCAATATTAGAGAGAACAGGCACTCAAAGTCAGGGGAATAAAACCATTTAATGTATAAAAGCCCCCAAAAAAGGAATTCACGAGAGACATGTTTCGGCAGTGACACTGCCTTTATCATTCCAAACGTGCGCCATTTTGTTGCTCCATTTATACTTAAAAAACCATAGACATAAACAACATACTTTACTGGTTGCAGCTTAGATAGTATGCTGTGTGAGGAAGCTTAAAACATTTATGTATATACATAAAGCACATTGTTGCAGCTTTTCAGCATTATGCACGCAATCTATTCTTGAATAAATTAATTAAATGATAATATATGGCTAGTGCCACTAAGCATTACTGCTTGGAATAATTTGGCTGAAAAGGGCAGGGGGGAACTAAGCGGGACATCAACAGACAAAGGATAATAGATGCGTGTGTTTCTTGATTTATACTTTATTTGTATTTTGTTGACTATGTACAGACATATTACTGTAATGATAGTATATATGTAACAGGGAGACATCACAGACTTAAAGCATATGGTTTGAAGTTGGGAGTCCTAGAAACTAATTGCAAAACTTCAGTGTAATGCTGCAAGGTTAAAGTGTTAAAAAAGGGGCACCAATTTCTTTGAAATTCTTAGTTCAACTTTTTATAGTAAAATACATGTAAAAATTCCAATAATTCATTGATAAATTCACGCAAATCATGAAGCTAAAAACTGAAAACACATTTTTCTAACCTCAAGGTCGCTTCCTCAAAGGAGTGCAAATGAAAAGGGGTAACATAATTTACGAAATGGTAATATACAACACAATTACACAAAACGCCTCTTAACAGATTTTCGTGTGAATTTTTGTATGCGATTTTGAACCGTTTTCAGTTGCTAGAGGGAACATTTTTGTAAAGATCAACCGGTTTGTTTAATTATATACCAAGTATAAAATCACAAGTACATCTAATTAGTGGTCCTGGCCAAACGTCGTGTGGCCTGCCGCTGGGGAAGGGGACGGGCCCCAAAATTCAAGAAATGGATCACAGATATGATACTATGGCAGGACCAAACCAGTACATATTCCGAACTCCTCCCCATTTCCTGACTCCCTCGGGACATATGGGGCCCCCTTCATACCTAATAGAACACCCTATGCATATCTCACAAGACCCGTCGGTTCTGCGCTCCCCAAATGGTGCCTAACCCCACATGCATTATGCAAAAAGAACTATTGATGGACAGAATGCAGAACAATGCCATACATTCACCCCAGTACAGAGATCTGGGCCTAAATCCATCGTTTTTTTGCTCACCATGCCATTCCAGTTTGGACCCAACCATATGCAAATCAGTCTTGACCCTGTGCCTCATGGGTACAGTCCAGCCCGAACTGCCAGGCCAGGTCCTCCCTGGACTGGAAACAAGCATCCTAGGACCGGTTTCGGGGTTTCACCCCTCTTCAGCATGGATAGCTTGATTCCAGTGGCATAGAGACCACGGGACTCACGTCTGAGCATACCTGTCCCACATGCATTAGTCATACCTCACTCGCATATACCCCCTGGAGTAATGCTCACTAGTTAATCGTTATGCCCAAGAGGGACACATCAAACTGCTCATGCCGCCCTCTGATGTTCCAAAATTGTAATGACACGGTAGTTACATACAAATGTCTAGTGTGCCTATTAAGTCTGACTGTCTTGTGCCATATGCCATTCTCGTTGCCAATCGCTCATATGGTTCTAATCTACTATCATATGCAAAACAAATGCCTGAATGTATACATGTGCTTATGTCAATAAAATAAAAATAAAGTTTAAAAAAAAAGTACATCTAATTAGTGAACTATGAGGTCAACATATCAGCAGAAAAAAATATATAGGATTGGTCCATTTATATTAAGATATGGTAATCGTTTGACAATTGAGATGAACAACATTGGTTCTTGAATATGCATGTCAAGGTAATAGTAACACATTATTTTTCTTGCACTAACTCCTTTACAGATCAGGTGTTTTGTGCAATTTGGGAATTAGTTCATTTCTTTAACCACCATAATTAAATTGGTGCCACCCATTGCTTATGTTCTATTGGCCAATGAGTGTGGTCTGGCGATTAATATGTGAGTGCACCTTAAAGGGCTGATCCAACATCTCTGTTTCCCTTCAAAATCAATTCATATTATAGGAAGTTCTGGGGGCAATATTAATCAGATCAGTGAACATTTGCATTAAGCATAGTTTACAACATTTCCTGGACTCTCACTTGATGTGATTTTGTGTCATCTTGGCTGCAGAAAGGGCCCGCTTTAGTGCAAGTGGCTCCCGTTCTACTGGCATTTTCTTTTTTGGCCCCACATGACCTCCTTCTCCACGGATTCCCTCACTATCACCCTCCAACAGCGCTACTCGGACCAGTGTAATGTGTCAGAGCACTTTACATCACACACATGTTACACAAAGACAAGGAATTCTACATGTGTAAATCAGTCTATAGGTAATGTTACATAAGACAGTGATGATTACAAGGTGTAGGAATTACATTTCATCCATACTTGTAGGCAGTATATTTTAAGTGTTTGATCTGGAGAAGCACAAACTCATGATTTAGAAAGTACCACATGGTTGGGGGGGTGGGGGGGGTTGGCTTTACTAATAAGGTTGTACTTATACCCAAACAAACCCTTTTTAGCAACATTGGGATAATGAGAGACTGGGGGGGGGAGGGGACACGTTCTAACCTATACCATGCACTTTTTATACATCTCTTCTTTTAAGTTTTATCTATTGCATTTCCAAACATCACATCCAGTACAACATATGTGCTTCAGATGGCCATGTTACAGGTTAAATAGTTACTGGTCTAGGTTGTACTTTTACAACATCGTCAAAACATAAACAAAAACAGTCAATAGAAAATTACAAAATCACGTCATACATATGGACAAGCTATTAAGTTCTAGGATTACATGAGTCAGAGGTTAGGAAGTAAAATTGGAAAACTGTATTCTGCGATCAGGGTCAGGGGCCGGTCCTTGATCATTTGTGCCACGTTATTGGTTGCCTCATTTGGGGCTAGAGACCCTTTCATCCTATCACTGTTCCCCTTCATGGTGGATGCTCATCCAGGGGAAACCTCAGTGCCCCAAGTAATTCGTGCCATAGCTCTAGGTCTTCCATAAGTTTAGGGTCACTTCTGACTAGTTTAATTTGCGCACCCTCAGCTGCACACCACTCTGCTGTGCCTTGCAGCCAACTCTCCACAGCCAGGACCCTGCTGCTAAGCCAGTGGACTGCCAATCGATGTCTGGCTAGCAACAGAAAGATGTCAATAAACTTTTTTGTCCGGCATTTCATAGTGGGTACCCAAATTCCTAGTAAGAAAAGTTGTGGGTTATGTTGAAGGTCATAGTTTTACCCATGTCGGCTCCCAGTAGCCCCAGATTTTGTTGCACATCCATGTTAGATGGTAGTATGTCACCCCATCCTGATCGCATTTTGGGTTTGTGTTATCTAGTTTGTAAAAGCATGGCTGGGCTTATATATGTGCTGTGAGCAGAGTTGAAATGTATGGTGTGAAATCTGCTAGTGCTTGATGCATTTTCAATGAGCATGAGTGTGTCCTGCCACTCACTGCTTGTCATGAAACTGCAAATTGCTGTCTGTTTCCCAATTCTGTTTGGCGTGTAACACAGGTTTAAGTGTCAGCCCAAATTGCCTGTTAGATGCTGGTTATTATCCCTGCATCCCCTTCTACCTGAGTAAGTAATGTCAGTGTATCCGAGACTCATGGTTCAGCATCTTGGGTGTCCCATGTCTTTTGGGCCATCTGACAAATAGCTCTACAATGGATAAATTGTCCAACTCCCACCTGAAAGCGGTCCTGTGTCTGGTCCCATGTGAAACTACATCCTTCAATGTACAATTCCCCCCTCTTACGGCAGCCTTCCTGCTGCCAACTTCTCATATTCAGGTCTCTATCTAAACATTGGAACCCAGGAAGGTCCCATAGTGGTTTTACACACCCCCATGTGCCATACATATCCCAAGCATGCCATGACAATCTCAGAATAATTTTACGTTCTACGTATTAGATTTTTGTCATTCTGGTCTTTTTTTACTCATACATTGTTTATTTACTCCTCTAACCATGAGTGTAGTATTTGTGTTGGGTTTTTATTGTGTTACTCTGTGTGTGTGTGTGTGTGTGTTGCACAAAAACTTTACACATTGTCTCTTTTGATAAACCTGACTTCTTTGTGCCAAGCTACCAGAGGGTAAGCACTTGTTGTCTTTAGTGTGTATCTAGCTTACCCTGACTAGAGTGGTTGTTCCTGCTTGGACAGGGTGCATACCTCTGCCAACCAGAAAACCAATTTCTAACAAGCACGGACAGTGGTTGGGTGGACTTGTGGTCATGTAAACATTTCTCTAATTTTGGAAGAAGGATGATGGTGGCCTCCCTTATAGATTTGGGTTACTCCCCAAATTCCTATGCTCCTTGGTACACCAAGAGTAACTCCTCAGCCAGCGGGTCGGTGAACAACTGATACAACTCTGCTGGCAGTTCGTTTGTGTCAGGCATTTTCATCTTGTTTATTACCTTAATAGCTCCTTCAATTTCTTATAGTTTTATGGGGTGCTCTGAGAGGATTTTCTGTCCCTGTGTAAGAGTGGACAGACGAGCTACATGGATCACTGACAGAATATCGACAACAACAATATCGACCTACAGAAATATCGGGACATAAATATCGGCCTCCTATCTTCATAATGGCAAGTACAAAAATATTTTGAAAATATACATTGTTGTATAAAATTTCGATGTATAAAATATCGTTTTTTTATATGTATAAAAAATAATGTAAAATAAATTAAATAATACATTTAACTTAAAAACAATTATTTAGATTTATTTATAAATGTTAGCCATTATAAGTAATGCATTTAATGTAAAATAAATTAAACATACATAAAATGTAATATATATATTTACTTAAAAACAATTAATAAATAATAATTTGATTTAATTTTGAAATGTTATAAATATGTAACATTTATAAATAAATATATATACATACACCTGTAACATAAAAATTAATGATAACATTATATTATACAATAAAATATTAACATATTTAATATTTTTTAAAACTACATTTTGCACTACAGTGAGGGCAACAGTAGAAAAAGTGTTGGAGAGCGGAGGTGTAAAAATTACTATTCTCACTCCAGCAAGTGCAACAGTAGGGAAAGTGTTGGATAGCGGAGAAGTAAAACATGCTATTCCCTCTCTGGCGAATACCTCAGTAGGGAAAGTGTTGGATAGCGGAGAGGTAAAAATTAGTATTCCTACTCCAATGAATACAATAGTAGAGAAAGTGTTGGATAGCGAAGGGGAAAAATTTACTATTCCCACTCCAATGAGTGCAACAGTAGGGAAAGTGTTGGATAGCAGAGGTGAAAAAATTACTATTCCCACTCCAGCGAGTGCAACAGTAGGGAAAGTGTTGGATACCGGAGGGGTAAAAATTATTATTCCCACTCCAGCGAGTGCAACAGTAGGGAAAGTGTTGGATCACGGAGGGGAATAAATGACTATTCCCACTCCTGCAAGAGCAACATTAGAGAAAGTGTTGGATAGCGGAGGGGAAAAAATTTCTATTCCCACTCATACACGTGCAACAGTAGGGAATATGTTGGATAGCGGAGGAGTAAAACTTACTATTTCCACTCCAGCTAGTGCAACAGTAGGGGAAGTGTTGGGTAGCGGAGGGGATACAATTACTATTCCAACTTCATTGAGTGCAACAGTAGGGAAAGTGTTGGATAGCAGAAGGGAAAAAATTACTATTCTCACTACTGCAAGAGCAACAGTAGAGAAAGTGTTGGATAGCAGAGGGGAAAACATTACTATTTCCACTCCAATAAGTGCAACAGTAGGGAATATGTTGGATAGCGTAGGAGTAAAACGTACTATTCCCAATCTAGCTAGTGCAACAGTACAGAAAAGTGCTGATTCCGATCCTGTAAAACCCGGGAACAAATGGTCGCAGGAGCGTTTTCTCCGTACGACTCGTACCCAGGAATTCCACCGTACAAACCAGAAAGTACGATTCGTACAGAAATACCATTTCCGTACGAATCGTAAAAAACACCGTACGGCTAAAAAATACATACAATTCCGATCCTGGACAGCGCGTACGCGACGTCCGCACGGAGTCAGGCAGCGTTTTACGGACCAGCAAGTACGATTCGTACCCACAGCACTCCACATGGCTATATTTTTACGGGAGCCAAAAAGTGCCGGCAAAGCTAAGTACGCCGTGATGCACGAGGAAAAGGGGGTACAGCGTGTACATACGGGGGGCTGGGGGTACGGTGCGTACATATGGGGGGCTGGGGGTATGGCGCATACATACGGGGGTGGGGGGTACGGTCCGTACATACGGGGGTGGGGTGGGGGGGCCGTATGACCCGTACCCCGGGCACAAGTGTACCCGGGGTAGGGGTCGTGCACAGTTCGCTCCTTACGGGACGTTTTCCATACGCTTGTGCATTCGGAACGCCGGTACGGATCGGACTTGTGCGCTCGGACTTTAGTTTTACGACTCGTACGTAAAACTGTCCAGGGACGTCTCGTAGACTTTTCCCGAGGCGATTCGTATGTATTTTTCCCGTACGAATCGTACTTCACTGTTTGTACGGTACTTGTACGATTCGTACGTAAAAAAATACGGATACGAGTCGTACGGGAAAAAAAAATACAGGTTCGGAATCGCCCCAAAGTGTTGGATAGAGGAGGGGGATAAATGGATATTCCCACTCGCGAATGCAGCAGTAGGGAAAGTGTTGGATACTGGAGGGGTAAAAATTAGTGTTCCCCCTAAAGAAAATTCAAATGTAAAAACAAATAAAATATAAATTACAATACAAAACATAAGAAAGAACCAGAACACAAAACATATATGAAAATATAAAAAATTACAAAACATAGAAACATATTATAATGTTAAAAAAATCTACAAATTACATACAAAGATTAAGTAAAAAAATAAATTAAAATGATATTCAAACTAAAAAATATGTCGTAGTAGAAAATATTTATAATCAAAAACAAATATTACATAAATATATAATTTTTTTACATACCCTATAACACCACACAATTTAAAAGTCACATCTAAAAAAAAAAAAAAGTGTACCTACATAATTAACACAAATAATTATCATCTAAACAAATATTATTATTCAAATGAATCAAAAAACACATTAAAACAGATAAAAATTAATGTACGAACCAAACGTTACCCCTATAGAACCAAATATTTATCAAGTAATAAATGAATGTTAATGATCAGGTAATGATTAATTCATTTAAACTGAATTAGGTTCCACCCTCTACCACAACAAACACCACAACACATGCCTAAAAATATTTACACAATTTCCATAACTAATTTTAAATTAATATGAATTAACCACAAATCATTAATTCTTTAAAAGAAATCTACTTCCCACCATTTACCACTATAAACTCCCCAATTCACAAATCAAATTAATTACACAATTTGCATTTTAAATTGTAATTAATTAATTAGCAATAATTAACAAATAATTAATTATTTATAAATAAATTACCTCCCACCCTATTCCCCTATAAACCCGACCACCCATTTCTAAAATCTTCACAGAAGTAACATAATTAATTAACAATTAATTAATATTAACAATTAACAAGCAAATTATATATAATTATTTAAAAAAATAATTCCCACAATTAACACTATAAAATAAAATAAAATAAATATTATATAAAAACTATTACTAAATATATTAAAATCAAATTACTTCCCACCCTACTCCCCCATCAACACAACCTGCTACAAAAAAAGACACAATTAACATAATTACCGAATAATTAATAATAATTAACCAACTAATAATTAATTAATAGTATATTAATTCCCACAATTAACAGTATAAAATAGTAAATAAATAAATATGAATTAATAAAAATAATTTAATTATAATTAAATTACTTTATACCCTATTCCCCTATAAACCCACAACCTGCTCCTAGATAAATTACACAATTAACATATTTACCAATTAATTAATTAATAACAATTAACAACCAATTATTAATTAATTAATAATAAATTAATTCCCACAATTAACACTAAAAAATATAAATTAAATCAATACTAATAAATACAAATTCATATTTAATGTATTTTTATTAAATGACTTCTCACCTTATTCCCCTATAAACCCACGACCCGCTACGGAACTAAAACACAAAAGTTTATTAAAATAAAATGAATAGCTACTAAAAAATTCAATCATATATTAAAAAAACAAATGCAATACTTATCAGACCCTTCAGGATTTCGCGATTTCGCTGTTTTCCGCGAAATCGGCACTTTTGTAAAATTGCTGAGGTTTTTACAAAAGTGCCCGTGAAATCTGCATTTTTTTTGTAAAAATTCCTTGATTTTTACAAAAATTCCCCGCGAAATCGGCACTTTTGTAAAAATGCAGCGATTTTTAGATAAGTGCTATTGGTGCAATGATTTGTGAAATATGCTGATCCGTGCTCTGTGATGCGCTGCAAGCCTTGGTTCACAGGCACTGACTGCTGTGGCAAGCTGGCTCTGTCTGAGGTTGTGAGCGGTCACTGTCAGCCAGTGGGAATGCGTTATGGATGTGTGGGGAGATTGTGCACAGGGCAGGACCAGGGCGCACTTTTGCTTCACAGGTGGCTGCCCCGAACCGGCAGGAGCTTTCGGCAATAGGATGCGAGAATTCCTGGCGGCAGACACAGCGAGAGGCTGAGAGAGCGACAGAGAATCACGTTAAACATTGCATTGGCTGGGTCCAGAGACCGTACCGAGGAAAACCTGGGACGGAGTCTCACACTATTAAGCATACACGAAGGAAGCGATGTAAAAACGATCTGGAAACAAGCATTGGCATAGCCTATACGTCTCGCCTTTGGGACCTTATAAGTGTTTAGGATATTGTGCTGGATAACTAAACACGTATAAGGTCCCAAAGGCGAGACCTATTGGCTATGCCAATGCTTGTTTTTAGTCCTTCTTCTATGACGAGCACTGATTGCAGGTACTGGTGCAACTGTGCGTTCCCAATTCACCTCAAAATGAATCTCTGCTGATTTTATTGCAATTTTTCTTACTGCAGTCCAGGATAACAAAGAATGTCTGACTAAATGTCCAGCTGAGAGGGTTGTTTCATGTCCATGAAGATTCCAGCGCCCTGTAGTGGAATAAACTGGTGAATAAGAGTGGCGTGTGCGCGACTGGAGTGCCCCTTAGTTTTCTGTCTATGGAAGGTGAGCCTACTTGGTAATGTTCCTCTTTGCCAAAAAAATGAAATGCGTGTCGCGTGTCTAAAGGAAACCTGGCAAGTCTCAATGCGTTCAAGTGAAACTTCCAGAAAGTGAACGGGAGAGATTTCTGGAATGCCTAAAACTGTTGCATTGGCATTCTTGTTGAGTGATGCACTTGGTATGAAAATCAGAGGATGGAAGTTATTTGGAGATGTTTTTTTTCTTCAAACCAATTTCCTTTTTAGCATCAGGTATGAAGCAAACATTCACGTTTATTATATATGTTATCTTTGCACAAGTTAATCAAATCCCGCCAAAAATGCATATTGACCAAATGCAAGGGCAGGATAGTGGCGTTAAATGGGGAGCGTGTGAAATAACTATCATAGCACTAAGGGGCAGATTCCAATCCGGGTCGGAAAGCACTCCGACCGAGCCGGATCCGGAGTGTTTTCCGATCAAGCCGGAGTCCTGCAGTCCGACTGAGCGAGTACGATGTGGCCGTATGCTGCCGGACTCGGTTCGGTCGGACTCCCATAGACGTCAATGGGAGCCGGTCGTACGACGCATACATGGGCTCCCATTGACTGAATGGTTACGTCGCGGACAAGTGCTCCCCCTACAGTGCATACACGTCGGTGCCATCCGCACCGATCATGCCTGTGTCCGAGTCGTTGGGCTGCAGGTGACAGGGGGTCCGACGCGGACCCCCAAAGGCAACCACCCGGACAATTTGCGAGCCGGACACTCCGGCTAACACCGGCTGTCCGACGCGTGCATCGTATTGGCTCGGTCGTGAATCGCATCCATTGCATGCCACGGTTAGCTTACGACCGAGACGTACTGAGCGGTTCGGACCCGGAAACGACTCGGTTGGTGAATTTCATGTAGCTCGCATCGTACTTGCTCGCTCGTACAGCTGTACGAGTCGGCCGGAAAAAACGCGTACGGCTCGTAGTTTTTCCGGCCGGATCGCGTTCGGTGCCCTTCCGACCCGGATCGGAATCGGCCCCTAAGATGTAACAAACCAAGGGGCATATTATCAAGACAGGCGATAAAATTATCACCGCTTTAGCTGCAGAAAACTGCCGCTAAAACGGCGATAATGGGCTTGATAATATGCTCTATGGAATTCCAATTAAAGCTCAGGTTAGATGTCCTTCACATCTAACATGGGCTTCAATTGGAATTCCATTGAGCATATTATCAAGCCCATTATCGCCATTTTAGCGGCAGTTTTCTGCCACTAAAGCGGCGATAATTGTATCGCCTGTCTTGATAATATGCCCCGTAGTTCTGATTTCAATGTTCTTGTACAATTTGTATAACACTGTAGAAAAACTAGCATATAATTTCTGACTTGTGTAGCAACATATTTCAAACTCACTTTCCATAAACAGTGAATATTTTGGATTGAGGTGGTTTGCAAAAATCTGCATTTTCACATGTGAGCATAGTGGCTTGTAATTGGGGTGGGACAGTGTTTTTTGCAGGTAATAGTTTTGTGGTAGCTGGATCTATAGATCCCATTGTAAACAGTCTGGTTATTTAAACTGGCACTCCTACGAAACCAATTACTGACTAGACATACCTCGTGTGTAGTGTCAAAGATTAGATACATTTATTTGGAGGAAAACACGTCCGCTCGTCTACTTGAAGGCAGTGCCAGTGCCTACTTGTTAATTCGCCATGCTAGCATAATAAAACAAGCATTGGCCGTGCGGGGTGTAGGCAGTTAGTTCATGTAAGAGTTCTGGGAGGGAGAGTAAGGGGCTAAACGGGTACCCGCTCTATACAGTGCGGTTGTTTGCTTGCTAAAGTCGAACGCGACCCGTTTGGCGCACTGTTGAAGGATGAGAGCCTCGTTCAGTGATTAGCGAAGTCACGCTTCGGTTCCCGTCCGGCTGAGGTTTGCTGAGAGGCGGGGCGCGCGTGCGGGAAGAGGGGGTGAGGAGGAAAGAAGAAAGATGGGCTGGGGATGAAGGCATCCCAGTCACGTGGTCAGAAGCCTTTGATTTATGTCCAAATGTTTGCGAGGCTGCAAGGACTGCGCTGTTTGGTTAACTTGTTGCAGAAACACTGCTTTTGGTTGGAGGCGTGGTAATGTATGTGACGGCATTATGTGCATACATCGCATGAGCTGCGCGTCACTTGAACTTGCCGCTTTTGGTAGGAGGCGTGGTAATGTATGTGACGTATGCGGGACTAGGCACTGCAGCGGAACCAGAAGCAGGGCTTGATTCACTTGGTTATCTGTATGAGGTTAGGACAGTTAAGCAAATTTTCATGTTACCTTTTTGTTGCCGAAAACCCTTTAAGAACAGTGCGATCCAAATGTAAATGAAGAACCTGTCGAACTATGAGATCTGAGGGGATGCACTGCAGGGAAGCGTTAAGGTGCATGTAAATACCCGATTAGATGCTGTAGAGAGCCACTCGGGCTCTTCTATACATTGTTGCCATAACACACGCATCCCCACACCCCTTGGGGCGGGCTCGCCCCGAGGGGATAAATAAACGGCCGGAGACCACTCGGGGTCTTCCAGCCACGATATCCAAAGTAACTGTGTCGTGTGATTATTGCAGCGCAGCTGAGGCCTAATTCCTACAAGGCCCCGCCGCGCTACATTGGCGATGAGGCCGGCCGCACCCCACGCGTGCCGCTCACCTGGTTGATTCCTGCTCGAAGCGTGCGGTTCCTACCCGCGTGGTCCTGCTCCGCAACCGCTGAGTCTGCATCCTGCTGGGAGCTCGCGGAGCCCACCCGCGCAGCTTCGTCCTGACCGGTGCCTGCCGCCTTCTGGCCCTGTGTTCTCTGCGGCTGCAGAGACCGCCTCTCCGCTCGCGCCTGCCCACACATCTCCCTGCTGAAACGGGAGCGCATTCAGCTGGTGGCGCTCGCGGAGGCTACTTGCATGGTCGGGTAAGTGCCTCTTGCCCCGCCCACCTGGAGCGCGTCCTGCGGCCGTGTCCGCTCCTGCTGCCTGCCCTGCATTTAAGCCACCGGCTCCTCTAGAATAAGGCCCCATTTTCATTGGGCTGCCCAGTGAACTGCCTGCCCCACCAAGACTGAGCCTGCTGAACTGGGAATAACTGGGGGGCACAACCTCCCTGTGCAGCTGGCCTGCAGAATGGAACAGTAGTGCAGTGAAGGCACCTGGTGGCATGCTCTTGGCCCCTGAGTCTCTGGACAAGCACAGGACAGGAAAAAGGAGGGGGCACAACAGCAGAGTGGAGGGGAAGACACACCCTTAAGAACTTTACCATAGGAAAGGAGCAATAGTGGATATCAGGGCACACAGACGCCGGCTACACCCTCGCTTCCAGTCCACCATGGGACTGCGCCAGAGGGCACATCGCCTCCCACGCACGCTCGTGTTCCCACCAGCCGGCCAGCGGCACGTGGCAATGCGCCAACATGCGCATTCAGCCACCAAAGTTGACGTCCAGGCCCCTGTCTCGCACCAGGGCCCCAGCACACAGCCACTATGACCAACCCGCAGGCAGATGGCGCTGCTGCTCAGCAAGATGGAGCTAATCAGCCACGTGGGGGTGCCCATATGCCTCTCCCAGGACACAGCCACACGGCAGTTGCGCCTCTACCTCCCTTTAGTGAAGCCTCAGATCCTGCCACTGCCGCACGAAGATGGAAAGCGTGGGTCGGACGGCTCAACCACTACTTCAAGGGAACAAGGGTAACAGATGGCGCCGTCAAGCGCTCACTCCTCATCTACTTTGGAGGGACAGCGATATATGACCTCTTTGAGATGCTCCCCAACACGGGCAATGACGACGACTACGACGCGGCGGTCACTGCACTGAACAGGCACTTCGACCGCCAACTCAACCATGATTTTGAGAAGTTCAAATTCAGAAGGGCGTATCAGTTGGACTTAGAATCAGTCGACATGTTCTATGCACAGTTGCGCCGGCCGGCTGGCCAGCATGTGCACATTCACAGATCAGAGGGAGGAGATCAGAGACCAAATCATCCTGGGATGTAGTTCTAAACTCCTGAGGAAGCTGATCCTCCGGCAACCTGGAATCTCGCTGGACGAGATCTTGGTCCTAGCTCGCTCCCATGAGCTGTCGGATGTCCGAGCGCAGGAGATGGAGGCCGCGTTGCACACGCAGGTCGCCGCATCGTCTGCATCCCGACATCCGCCAATCAAAGAGGAAAAAGTTGAAGCCATCCAACGACGTCCCTCGGCGTCTCGCCAATCGCCCAGACCGCAACAGGTACCAGGGGGGCCGTGGGGATATTGCGGCGAGGACCACCCCGCGACGGCTGTCTGCTTGGCAAAAGGAAAAATATGCTCCCGGTGCGGAAGACTAAACCACTATGCCAGAGTATGCCGCGGTGGGCGTTTCAGGCAAACGTCGTCTTGGTCACGGGGCATGCCACAACGCGTCCACCAGATCTCTCTTGACGATCCTCCAACGGTCGTGGACAATCAGCCACAGGGGCGACGGCCCATGTATGAAGACAAAGATGACGAGGTGTTTGTAGTGTCGTACATTGGCAGAACGGACCGTCGGCGGCGGCCACCTCCCAGGTGCTCAGTCGCCATCGAGGGCACAGAAGTGCGAGCGCTCATCGACACCGGAGCGTCTGTCAATGTGATGGACTCCACACAATATGACTGCCTGTCACCCGTTAACACCCTCTACAGCCTGAATATACGCATATGGAGGGACTGACCCTCTTCCTCTCCGTGGGGTCATGCAAGCAAAAGTCATGAGTGGGAACAACTCAACGGACACCCGGTTCTACATCACTGAGGGACGAAAAGGGACCCTACTGAGCTGCCACACGGCAGAAGATCTAGGACTCGTATTCTTCGCGAATCAAGTCCATGATTCGCATCGCTGAAGCAATACTACAGGAGTTTCCGGCTCTCTTTGAAGGACTAGGAAAGCCCAAAGGCAAGAAGTTCAAAACTGCACATTGACCCTTCGATCAGGCGAGTAGCCCTCAGACACCGGAGAGTGCCATTCACCCTCCGCCCGCAGGTCGAGGAAGAACTAAAGAAACTCGAGGAACTAGATGTAATCGAAAAGGTTTCCGGCCCGGCCCCCTGGGTTTCTTCACTGGTCGTGGCACCTAAGCCCAAGCAACCTCGAGCCATCCGGCTCTGCGTCGATATGAGGCTGCCAAACACCGCCGTGAAGAGAGAACGCCACATCACGCCCACGATGGACGACATAGTGGCTGATTTGAATGGAGCCAAGTGGTTCTCAAAGTTAGATCTCAACGCTGGCTACCATCAGCTGGAACTGGAGCCAGAAAGCCGGTATATTACGACCTTCTCGACCCACGTTGGACTCCGGAGATATAAACGGCTCAGTTTTGGGGTGTCGTCGGCAGCTGAAGTTTTTCAAAGCGCCATCAGGAAAGCACTGTCCGGGTTGCAGTGAGTAATCAACCTGAGTGATGACATCTTGGTGTTTTCCGGCACCCTGGAAGACCATCGCCTTCACCTCTGAGCTGCTCTGCAGAGACTCACAGACTGTGGCCTGACCCTGCACAAGTCCAAATGCTCATTCTATCAAGAGGCAGTCGACTTCTTTGGGTACACCTTTACCCGGGATGGATTGCTCGTAGACCCCAAGAAGGCCGCGGCCATCCATGCCGCCAGCCCCTGAAGAATCCAACGGAGGTGAGGAGTTTTCTCGGTATGGCCACGTACTGTGGGCGGTTCATCCCGAACCTTGCTGCCTTATCAGAACCACTGCGGACCCTCACACATCAGGATCACAAATGGGAGTGGACAGTGGCTGCCAACAAGGCGTTCAACGCCATCAAGGAGGGATTACTTGAGAAGATGGTAATGGCCTACTTCCACCCCCAGCGGCGCACGGAGCTAGTTGTCGAAGCAAGTCCAGTCGGCCAAGGGGCGGTCCTCCTGCAAGAACATGGTTCGGAGATCTGGAAGCCAGTTGCCTATGCAAGCAAGGCTCTCACAGACACGGAGACCAGGTACGCACAAATAGAACAGGAGGCGTTGTCCATCAAGTGGGCGTGCCAGCATTTCCATCTGTATCTGTGTGGCCAGGAGTTTCACGTTGAGACCGACCATAAGCAGCTGCTACCGCTGTTCGCAGGCTCGTCTCGGCTGGCGCCCCCGAGGATAGAAAGGTGGGCGGTGCAACTGCAAGCATACAACTTTAAAGTAATCTACCGTCCCGGCGCTCATAATCCTTCCGACTGCCTGTCTCGTCACCCAGAGCCCCCAAGGGCATCAGACCTGTTGGAAGATGCGTGTCGCACAGAGGCCTTCGTGAAGATGGTGTCACAAGGGGCGTGACTGTCGGCCATGACGCTGGAAGAAATCGGCAGGGCCACCCAGGAGGATCACACACTGTTCCTGGTAAAGGAGGCACTTGAGAACAATGGGTGGACGCACTTTATGGATGGGGCCTGTGTCCTCCGGCCGGAAGTCAGTCATGCCCGACAGCAGCTGTGGCAAGTACGCCACGAACTCAGCGTGGGTGAGCAAGGAGTGATTCTAAGAGGTCACCTCATAGTGGTCCCGGAAGGTTTACAGAAGAAAATCCTCGTGCTGGCACATGTTGGCCACCAAGGAAGGGTGAAAACGAAAGCCAGGCTGCGGGCCACGGTCTGGTTCCCGGCAATGGACTCTATGGTGAATGAAATGGTAAGGCAGTGCCATGCCTGCACGATCACTGGAGGCGATCCGGCACTGGTGCCAGTGATCATGGAAGAACTGAGCACGGCCCCCTGGACTCAAATCAGTCTCGACTTTGGGAGCTTCCAGGATGGACGTCACATGATGGTCATCGTCGACTCCTTCTCGAAGTTTCCCATAGTGGAAATAGTTGCGTCAACGGCATTTCCACAAGTAAAGAGGGTCCTCGACAGAACTTTTGCAATGATGGGGTTACCGGAGGAGGTCAAGTCCGACAATGGACCCCCATTTCAGGGCCGAGATTTTCAGGAGTACCTAGAAAACAAAGCAATACAGCACCGGAAGATCACCCCGCTATGGCCCCAAGCCAACGGGGAAGTAGAACGCCTAATGAGGACTCTCAACCGCGCACTGTGCATCGCTGTGGATGAGGGAGAAGATGCCGAAATGGCTCTCGATCAATTTCTGGGGGTATATCGACAGACCCCACACAGCACGACCAAGTGCGCGCCGGCTCATCTGTTGTTCAAAAGGGCACCACGAGACAGCATCCCATCTGACCCGACATGGGTACCCATGGAACGGGACAACGACGCAGTCCAAGCAAAGAGAGAAACAACCAATGGAAAGGCCAGCGAAGCCCGAAGGGCACAGGAACACCATCTGGGAGTAGGAGATTGGGTGGTGATTAAAGACCGACACCCCGGTTGGAAGTTCCGGATGCCCTATGAACCGGAAGCGTGGGTCGTTGTAGGCGTTCAAGGGACCATGGTTACTGCCAAAAGGGGACAGCACTCTGTCACGAGAAATGTCTCCAGCTTTAAGAAGGTGTCTGAGAGGGAGCTGGACCAAGAAGCATCTGACCATCAAGACACCCTTCCGAGTTTCTCCCCACCTGCTTCTCCCAGCATGGCAAGCCCGCCATCGGAGACACCACGGCAAGCTAGCCAAGGGTCTTGTGACGATGCCAGGTGGACCGGCCAAAGCACAGCAACTGAGTCATCCGAGAGTATCCCGTCCAGTGCTCAGACCGGTCCTAGTTCCCGGAGCCAGAAGTATGGTCTCTGGCCAAACCCTGTGCCAAGTCAGAGACTGAGACTTTGTATATATTTTGCCGTGAACTGAGAGGACTTGATGGTCAAGAACCGAAAGAAAGGAGGGATGTAGAGAGCCACTCAGGCTCTTCTATACATTTTTGCCATAACACACGCATCCCCAACCCCGAGGGGATAAATAGACGGCCGGAGACCGCTCGGGGTCTTCCGGCCACGATAGCCAAAGTAACTGTGTTGTGTGATCATTGCAGCGCAGCTGATGCCTAATCCCTACCAGGCCCCGCCACGCTACAGATGCCACATTTTATCCACACTTTGTTAAACAGCAATGTAGAATAAATAAAATGAATGAAAACTCTCATACAGTAGAGAGCAGGGGTGATGGAATGTATACAAACTGGAAACGTAATTAGCCAATTAAAGCTTTGTGTTTACTTAATCTACTGGAACATGCTACCAGGAAATGTGCTTCTGAAGACAAATGTTTTTATTTACTCAGATTTATCTCGCTCACTGGCGCCGGAAGTCAGTTGTTCATGTAGCACTCTATCATTTAAGTTTCAAAACTTTGTAGCCTATGATATGATTGACCAACTCAAGTGTGCTTATTTTATCGGTTTTGTGTAAACCTGAAGGGGCTTGACCCAACTGTGGTAAAGGGAACAGAAGCTAGGACCACGTGGAAGGTTCAAGTAACCACAGACGTTGTATAGCACTTCCTGTCTGCAAATTCATGTTGAAATGGACAGAGGGTAAAGGCAACCTGGAGTAAGTAGGTCAGAGTGGGGTGGTGATGGCCAGAACCCTTGCCCAGTCCAGAGGTTACTGAAAACATATAATGGACTCTCCCATTCCCCGTCCTGTGTTTTCCCCCCATCAACCAGTTATTGCCCTCTAGAAGGTTGTGGGAACACCGAAGCTCATTTAGAATGTTGGCATGAGGCAGAGAGAATTGGCAGTTGCTGGAGGATTGGAGAGGAGAGATTGGAGGCATTACGTTTAATATAACTGAAGTTAACCATCCTACTCAACTGAAGGACGTCCTCCTAAACCGGCATCTCAACTAGCGGGCCGTCTATCATTCAGGTCGACAAGTTGACCTTCGTTATTATTCTTCCTCCCTCCTGCTCAACCACTAATTTTATATGATGCAACTCAGCTGCTCTGTCTATACTTGTTATCTTTGATGTGAACATTTACTGTTGTGAAGCGCTCTGATACCTTTGGGTCTAGCTAGCGCTATATAAAACTCTTATATGTATGCCATTACCTACTGTGCAATAGTGACTGCACCAGATTCACCAACAGGGTGATAGTGTGACAGATAATGTGTTACATTTACTGACGAAATCACTGGCAGTGCTTCGGTATTATGTGCACGGACTGAGTTACAGTGAAGGAGATAGAGATAGATAAACTCAGGGCCATTGGAATGATCAAATAATAGAGGGATAGACTACGCATCAGGGTTCCATTGTTTTAAGGCTGAAAATGGATGACTATGAGTAAAATAAAGTTCCGCAAAAATGCCGCTAAATTTCCATATTTGTGCCGCTAAATTTGCTAATCCATGCCGCAATATCCTGGGGGGTCTGACTTATACGAATAAATAGGGCACATACATTTAAAATCTATACTAAAATACATAACACTAACTAAATAAACAATATTTTTAACAACAATATTTTTGAAAATGACATTAATGACTTTGATATTTTAAAAAACTATATTTCTTACCTTAAACTTGATATTCTTGCTGTTGATATTTCTGTGTCTCGATATTTTAAAGTCGATATTAGTGCAGGTTGACATTTCTAACTTGATATTTTGACTCTATACTGAGCTGCTTGAAGGACTGAATAAGAAATGCTGCCTTCCGCAAGGGTGGAGGCATGTAAAGGCATTTATATTAGGTCAGAAATGCATTATTGATTTGTTCTTGTGTGTGCACCATGGGGCACATTTACGAGAGAAGTGACAGAGCATGGCATTAGCTTCCTTGGCTTAACGCCACACTCCGCCACTTCTGAAAAGCAGGGCTGAATCGTATTTACAAGAATACGATGCAGCCCTGCATTTCTCCCTGCGTTTCCCCATGCGCTAGCACTAATTCAGCTGCCAACGCAGGTGGCCTTGCGCCATAGTGCAAGGGTGTCTGTGTTGCAGGGAAATTATTGTTTATGTGCAGGAACGTGTACTGCATCAGTAATGGTGCTTTGTAACTTCAGTGTGTGCTGCTTAATGCAGCATACATAGAAGTTGCAAAACGTCATTTGTTTTCAATGATTGTTTGGAGGGACACCTTCCTGCACATAAACAATCTATGGCGTTTTGCTGTTCTTATGTGTACTGCACAACGCAGCACACATGGAAACAGCAAAGATGAGAAGTAAAGCATTACTCCTCGTTTCACCGCCACACCCATTGCCCTCCCCTTTCGCGCTAAGTACAGCATGAAAGAGTGCCTTATTTACAAGGCAGCGTTAAGTCACGTTAAGTGGTTTAACACTGCCTTGTAAATAAGGCAAAGAACCTATGGCTACCACAACGTCTGAAAAAGTGACATTGTGGTGGCTATAGGGGTTTGGGAATATTCACCCATGTTTCTTGTTTCAACTCTAACTGTAGTTATGGGTCTTGGCATTCCCTCTCTTGAGCAGCCAGGCTAATAAACCGCCTGCTTTGTTCTCCTCCCTGTGTAACAATTATCTATAGTATAGTGTGTATTTTGTAATTGGTCTAGTTCCATTAGTCTTATGAGTATTGTAGACCTTTGCTTGTGGGTCAGTTGTAAGGCCACCACTCTGCTTATTGCTTTCGAGTTGCTACTCAGTGGCAATAATTTGGTCTTTTAGATCCCTCTTCCTTTAGTATATCCCTGCTATAGCCATGCATCCAATGCTATCCCACGTGTACCCACGGTGTTTGCATTTCATATGAAGTAGGAGCTGATGGCGTCCTGTGATTCCTGCCGGAACATCGTGTCCTGCAACTCCTGAGTCGGTAGTGGCCAAGGATGTATTGCTGCCCTAAACCTAGAGCATCAATATTTGAATTGAAGTGGGGGATAGTCAGAGAGTATTCTGCCTTTAAATTGAATATCCTTGATGGAATGCATGGTGGGGTGCTCCAGTAGTACCATATATATTCTGGTGTATCTGCATGTTGCCTGAACATAATGTATGAATTCTTGGGAGTGTGAATGTTGCTCCCACCATGAATCTATCTTATCTAGTTCACCCCTAGCTTTCTCCAGTGTCTTACTTATATCCCGTTTATAGGATAGGTTGTGTAGGATCCTATCCAGAATTCTGCCCAGCACACAATCAAAATCTCCAATCCAGAGCATTGTGGTGCGTGATAGGGCTGTGCAAGCCATGCCACTGTTCCTAGTATGTCTGATCATCAATATTAGGGGCAGACAGTCAGACTACTGTCAGGGGGCCGACCCTAAGACAACTGTCCAGCAGCATATACCATCCCTAAGCGTTTATCGACATGACCGTCACCTTGTACGGTGCTAGCCAAATCCCCACACCCCTGGCAAGTGAGCTGTAACTAGTGTGATACAATGTGCCCTTCCATTTCTTAAGGAGCTTCTCTGTTTAACCTGCGAGAAGGTACATCTCTTGTAGTCGCGCTATCATCACTCCCCATTTGCATACGTATGTACATACTCTTGATCTCTTTGTGTAGTTGTTTAACGTGTTAGAACAATGTTAACCAGGAACTGTATCTCCCCCTGGCTCCTATTCTTGAGCTAAAACATTCTTGATGGGCACAATCCTCCCTGGAACACCATGTCCGATCAACACTGCACGAGGTTAAGATACTCAGGTCTATTCAAACATAAAAAGCTGTAGAGTGTTTGTACTATACTTCTGCTTTCGCTGAAACGCCACACCTCCCCCCCCCCCGTGGAAGGCTCTCATGCTACAGGTCCCTCTGAATTTACAATCCGGGCTCCACAGAGTTAGTTTTGTGCACTGTATTCACTGCATCGTTCTCCTCTCCTTGCACCTTCCAGCCATGACACAGTTTAGCTGCATAATTCTGTGTGCATCCAGTGTCTCAAGCCATTCCCATGCCGAGGATCTGTGAGCAGCTGCAATTTGTGACCCTGCAATATCTCTAGTCTTGCTGGAAGTAACATCATATATTTTAAGTTCAGGTCTCTGCATCCTTTTTTTGCAGTTTCGTAGGATCGGCGCTGCTTTTGCACCTATATTAGATTATTGGGGAACAGAATCCCTGAGGTGTCTCCTTTGCACGTATCTTGCTGGCCAAGCTTCCTACAGGAGGTCATTTCTGTGTTTTTAATTGAGGAGAGAAAATGTGATGGTCCTAGGCAGCGCTGCTGGTGGGAGCAGCACCTTCTGGCATCCAGTGCACTCGTTCAATGGAGAAGAACCTGGATAGCCCATATTGTTTCAGTTCTGACATCTGTTTTTCCAAATTTAGCTCCAGGCACTCCTCTGCTTTTTTGGATAGGTCCATCAATCATCATATTCCTTTTGAGAGGGCCCTCAGCGCCTTCTGCCCGAACCCCCAATGCTGTTGTCAGTCAGAGCAACTGTTCCATGTTCTTACACCGGCTGGTCTCCTCCACTAGCTTCCCCACTTGTGTGACTGTCGAACGGAAGTCCACGGCCACCCCTTCTACCACAAAGTCAAGCAAGGTTTGGGTCTCCTGAATTGCCTTCATGGCATCCTGCAGTGTTGAGGCGCAAGTCTGAATTCGGCTCCTGCTCGTCTATCTGTGAGGGCACCACAGCCCTGGGTTACCTGTCCAGGCTGGTATGCATTGTGGTCGGCTTGAGGGGTTTCACCATTATGGAGCATACGACGGCAGTCAGGAGGCACCCCACCAACAGGTCGAACCTGCTCAGGGCCTGTCTGCTGGTGCTGCACTGCTCGTAGCAGGCAAAAGTACAAGTTCAGCAGTCGTGTGGGGCCCGCCCTCGGCAGCAGGTCCTACTCCCTAACTCCCTAACTCCTGCACTCCTGGCAGGCTCTGACCCTGTCTACAGCATATTGCCATCGTCCTGATCTCTGGACCAGCCAGGGCACCATCTTAGTGGTCCGACTGCAGGACCTATATGTCGCTGCAGCGGTGTTCTACATCGCTAGGAGAGGGGGCTGTCTTGTAGCACCAGCGGATATCTTGATGGATATTGTGCCCCTGGGGTTAGAGCTCTGAGCTACATGTCCTCAGGGCATTGAAGCTGATCATGATTCCCCTTGCATACAGATCTTTCACAATTCATACGTCCTCACAGTATTCTTTTAGGATTCTACCCTATGAAATGCAAGTAGCAAAAGGATCTCTTAGACAAAAGCAGTAATCGACTGAACTATGCACATAAAATACCGTTCTGTGAGCTGCATGGTACACATTCTGTGCAGCAGGCTCATTAACCCTCTGAGATAATTTGTGATGAGTTAAAACTGACACTACAAAACTCCATCTCTCTGAAGCAGTACCATTAATCATAGAGTAATCGTGACACTTTTATTGTTGCCTGAAAACTGCTGAACACACAAGACATTCTGGAGCAGGTGTTAAACCCATAAGTTATTTCTAAACACACACCCCAACAAGCACTGCACAAGGTGAGGCTGCACCGGTGGCACCGCCCTAAAGCCGGTACTGGCGGCAGATGACAGATATGCATAGAAAATGTCATGCTCAAGAGAGGTTTTCTGCTCAAACTAGTGTACTGCTGATGTCCTGCATGACTATTTTTTACATGAGATATTTTAACTGAAGATAAAGGCAAACCATGGTTTGAGTAATTCTGCAAACGTTTGGGAAATTACACCAAAAAAAAAAGATTTACACAATCTAGACTCGGACAACCCTATTTATGTGTCTTTCCACGTGTATGAAAGGACGATGTTTAGGGCTCGTGTCCGTTAGTAGTGGAGGATATGGGTTATTTTTAATACCAGCGATGCTTCTAGATTGGCTGTACATTTCGGTGGACATGATTACTTCCAGAGCTGTGTTACTCAACATTCCAATCTCTAGGCTGGGATGATGCGCAGAAGGATGAGGGTTCGAACTCGCGCACGCATTTTAAATTGCATTGTTGTTTCCGGGTCTGTGTGTGCTGAGCATTAGGTCTTCGTGACCCCAGGGGTTTTCCACTCTAGATTTCTTTCTTTAAAGGTGTTGTGATTATCGTTCGCTGCGTATTTTTAAAATTTCGTGTCAGTAAACGTTGGCAGCTCAGCACAGAAGGGCTTTGCTTGGTTTTGCTGGAATCCACAGCTTATGTCCCGTGAGCTTTGCCTTGTGTCTTATACGTGTCTCTTTGTTCTGTTTTCAGTCAGTGCAATAATGTAAGTGCTAGTTTCATCTGCTCTGATTTCTTTACATCCTAGGTCTGCGCAAAAGGGGGTTGAGGTCTCTATAGGGATGTCCATGTGCATTGGTTCGCGTGGTTGAATTTGCCTAGTCATGATTGCACCAAACAGGGGACCAGGTCGACTTTTTGGAAGAAGTGAAACTTTGCTAAATATAGATAGTTGATGGTGAAGTTTCCAGGGTGCATTTTATTGTAAGGTAGCAGAACATTAAACATATATGGGGTAGTTTATTGCTGTTTTCTCTTGTAAATGCTATTGAGATGATCACCTAGGAAGGTGTGCAGTCGGCTAATGTTAGTTTAGCGTCTTCCCTTTATAGATTACACAGAAGACAGTGTTGGAAATTTGTCCTTTATGCAGAATCACCCCAACTTTTTACCTTCATAGCCCTATTTTGCTGACCCTGCTTTTTTTGGTATTAGGACTGCGTAATTCACTCCTGCTAACCAGTGGTGAAGGGGTGAAGAGATTGTGCTCTCCCCTTTTAAAACTTGGTTACATTGGCATAGATCTAATTGGAACAGTAATAAAAAGAACAAGATCACTACCTCCCTAACACAGATTATTGAGGGGTCTCTCACTCAAAATAGAGAAAGGGAAACCCTAGGATTTTTTAAAGAACCCCCACTCACCAATCTAGTTGGTGATATGCTTTATCATCGAGTTACCACCCTGGATCCCGAATGCCTCCAGGGTGTACTTCGACACCTGATTACAGCGGAGTTGGTTTATTTGTGAAATGAAAGTATAAGTGATTCAAAATTGACTCAAGGCCACTACGATAAAGAGACCACAAGTTGAAATATGACATTCTTTTAATAAATTTGAGGATATCACATACATAGATGTTTACTATTAGTCTCTATATTGGGTCTTTCAACCACTCCCTAGAGTGGTGGGGAACCAATCAGGTTACAAGACTGCTACCGGCCACATTGTCATGACGACGTGGGCTGCAGAGCCCAAAGGCACACGGGGCACTCATTTTGCCACCCACTAAATTAGCACTGAAAAACATGTCTCAGAACTACCATTTCCGCCTGCATTGCAGTTTTAAATCACCATTTTGACCTGGCAAAATAAATATTTTGCCTGGCCTAAACCTTCCTTTTCAATACATATAAGTCACCCCTATGGTAGGCCGTAAATGCTCATAGGGCAAGGTGCATGGTATTTAAAAAGTAGGATCTGAGTACTTAGGTTTTTACAAGTCCTGGCAATAAAATAAATAAATAATAAAAAAAAGTAGTTTTTCACTGTGGAAAAGCTGACCTCTTCTTTACCTTATTACATTAATAAGTGCTTGTTAGGCATCCACAGTGTTGTTTCCCCTGACTATTTGCCTCTGCCTCCTGTATTTTTTGTTTCTGTGCTGGATTACATTTTTGATGGTTTAGGTACTCTGTGCGCTTTGCTACTGCCGATAAATGCCAAAGTGCAAGTGCCTCCTGTGTAAATTGTAATTCTGATTGGTTATCCATGGTTGGCATATTCAATTTACTAGTGAGTCCCAAGGAAAGTGCACCGTATGTGTCCAGGGCCTGTAAATCAAATGCTACTAGAGGGCCTGAAGCACTGATTGTGCCACCCACTCCAGCAGCCTTTTAAATGTGTCTCAGACGTGCCACTGGAGTGCTTGCTCATGCAGTTTTTAACTGCCATGGCAACCTGGCAAGTGCACCCACTTGCCTGTCCCTAACCTTCCATTTTCTTACATGTAATCCACCCCTAAGGTAGGCTCAAGGTACCCCCATGGTCAGGCTGCAGTGTATGTTAAAGGTAGGGCTTGTACTGGTGTGTTTTACATGTCCTGATAGTGAAATACTGTGTATTTCGTTTTTCACTATTACAAGGAATAGCTTTCCCACAGGCTATCATTGGAGCTGCCTTGTAATATTTTACAATTGTAACTTTCAATTAGCTAGAGATTTGGAGTTTAGGCTCTCTTAACTTAGAATTTAATAAGACATATTTTAGTAAAGTGTTTTTAAAATCCCACTTTTAGAAAGTGGTCCATTTCTTGTTTAACCATCCTGTGTGCCTCTGCATGCCTGTGAATTCACCGCCTGGTTATAGACTGACAGGGGCTGATTGTGCATTCACTCCAGATATTCACACAAAGGGAGCACAGGTGTGCCCAGCATATGCTGATGGGCCATCCTGGGCAAGAATGGTGGGAGGAGTTGTCACTGAGACTTGAAGAGGCTGTGGCTGCTCCGCACAATGTTGTCTCCTCCTCCCTGTAGTGAATTTGGTAAGACAGAATTGGTTTTACTGAGCAAGAAAGACTTCAAATGGGCAAAAAGTGATATAAGTATTAGACTTAAAACCCAAATACTTTAGATTAATTCTGCAATCAAGAGGAACCTCTGCCAAGGAAAAGAGCTGTAAGAAGGGGACTGCCCCTTTGTTGTGTGTTGCTTTGCTGGGTTGGGCTGCATTTGCGGCTCCTGCCAAAGAAAGGACAAAGACTGGACTTGTGTGTGCTTGCATCCTGTTCTGAAGTCTCAGGGACACAAAGACTTCACCTACAGCCTTCTTAAACTCCACTGCTGGGAGTTCTGACCTGCCGGGGGTGCCTATTCCAGTTCGGGGCCCCTGAAGGTTGTTCCTGCTACAGAAAGCGATGAAGAATTGAAGAAATCTACAAAATTGACACTTTGCTATTCTTGTTGTGTGTTTTTCCCAATTCAGCACCGCAGTGCGGGAGAAATTCCTGATGCGCAGCCCAATGCGGCCAAAGAAATTGACGCAGCGCCTGCCTGCGGCCCAAGAAACCGGTGCACACTGACTCCAACGCAAGCCCCGCTATGTGGCTAAAAAAAATGGATGCATCACTGGCCAGCAGCTACAGAAATCCATGCAGCACCCTGTCGCACCTGAACTTTCCTGCGCATTGCACCTGTGCAGCAAGTTTTCCGACGCCACACTTTCAGACCAAAATCGCCTGGGAAATCAACACATCACTTCCCATACAGTCCGGATTCAATGCCTCACTTCTCCTGCATGCAGCAGAACCGTCGCATCACCTCCCCAAGGACTCAGGAACTGACGCATAATTATGTTTTTTGACACTTCCCTCCTCTGCAGCTGTTTTGCCTTATGGATTTTGATGTGTTTGAATTACTTGGCGTAAAAACCATGCATCCACAGATTTCTAAGAGCAGAATTGCTTGAAACCTTTTAAAAGTCATAAATTGAGTTGTGTATGTTGGATTTTTGTCATTTCGGTCCTGTTTGGTTTAGATAAAGATACTTTATTTTTGTAAACTGATGTGGTGTCCATTTGTATTGGTTTCACTGTGTTGCTGTGTGTGTTTTGTGTTAATATTTTACACAGTGTCTCTGAGTTGAGTCTGTCTGCTCATGCTAAGCTACCAAGGGAGTGAGCAGGGGTTATCTACGTTTGTGATCCCTTTATCCTTACTATAAGAAATGGTGCCTATTTGGACAGGGTGCATACCACGGCCAACTAGAGACCGCCATTTCTAACAGTGCGACATTCAGTTTGGGAACAGCTTGAAAAATAGCACTTCAATTTAATTGTATTTTTAAATCCTCCTTATTTGTAAAGTCGGATTTTAAATTACTACCTTGGAAATATCACTTCTAGAAAGTTGTCAATCTTATGCCTCAGCCAAATGTGCCTTTTTGCCAGTGTTCAGAGACTATTGACTGTTGATGGCTTTCTCACTTGAACTTCTAGTCAGTCCTTCCTGACTGCATAAGAAGCCTACACTGTCACAGGCGGATGCATCTCACAACTAGGTCTGCCTGCCCTTTGTTTCTCCAGCCAGGTTGGAGCCAAACCCAGGGAAAGGGATTACATGAAAACAGAGGGAAAGGGATTACTTGATCATGACCAATCTAGGGTTAAACAGGCTGGCACTGGCCATAAAAGTGGCATCCCCAGATCCTTAAATCGGAACCCTCCTAGATCTCAGAGGTGTCAGGTGAAGGACTGCCATTCTGTCAGAAGAAAGAAAATTCGACCTACTTGTCTTGAACCAAGAACCCCAGAAGTGACTACAGGGGTCAGTTGACTGACCTCCAGTTTGAGCTACAGAGACACAGACAAGCTTCCAAGGGCCTTTCCTGCGTTTCAGTTGACCCGACCCAAATGGACCTGACATGGTCCCCTCTGCTGGCCTATGTGGGAGTGAGTCCTGGCCCCCAATTGCTGTCCTGTAGGTCTTTGACCAAATGTAGTGAAAATTTCATTTTATTTGTAGGGGCGCATTATAATCACACAAGGAGAGGGCACCCGCATATAATAATTTGTCGTGGAAACATAAAGTGTTAGTATTTTGAAATGGTATAACTTAAAACGTGATGTATTTAGCTAATTAAATAGAAAACGTGAAGAGTTAATTTTGAAAGTAGATGGAACTAGCAGAAAACACTAACATGAAGTACTCATTTTGCGCAACAGACAATCCTTCATTTATTAAATGTGTTTATTAATCGTGTCATCTTACATGTAGGCAGGAATACTAACTGAACATGCCTTATTTTCTGTGCAGTTTCATAGAGTCTTACGCCATTTCTCTTATTATAGCTGAATCTCGTAGGCCTGAAATGCAATTTCCCTGTAAGCTCTCGCTTTAGAGTTAACTGTTTGAATTTTATGTGTGCTGTGGATTTCGTTCTTTCTCATGCTTGAGTTGCAGGTGGAAGAGGTGCCCTTGTTAGTTAGAATAAAGTATTTATTTTGGAATCAGGCAAAAGTAGAGAAGAGAAGAGGATACATCATGAGCTAAGGCCGATAAGGAGAACTGTTGTATTTTCACACCAGAGAAGGCCTGGGAATCAAGGTCAACATGATACTATCCAGGAACATCGCAGTCCGGTGGAAACGTACCTATGAGAACGTGGTCAGGGCGGATGGCGTGACCTGCAAGGATTCTAGGAAAGATACCTGTGATATTGGGATGTTGCAAGTAGGGAAAGCAGCCCATTTTTTCTCTGCTTTGAGAGCATGTCAGAACAAGCTCTGTCTTGATATCATTCTGCTATTTGACCCATCAATGGTGGAGAGACTTCTTAGGAAGACTCCACTTGCTGGCACCTTTTTATATCTTTTACCGAAGAATGCTTAAGTAGGGATGCCATGTTAGCACTAGAGTAGGTATAGAATGATGCTTTATATTCATCAACCCCCGATGCAGGGAAATTTGGACTCATGCTTTTTGATCCTCTGTATCCTATTTCTTCAGTTAATTGATTTGTGCATGATTTGGCTTTATGATGATTCCAATGTATTTTTACATTCTCATCTTGAGGTGTCTTTATGTCCCGTTATTTTTTGCTTGGTATTAAATTAACTAACCTTACTTAGTGGTCTGTGGTAACAATGTGTCCAGCGAAATTCTTTTTGAATTGATTGGTCTTGTTAACGATTTTCTCCCCCCCACACTTACATGCTGCTAAAAAGAACCATTGGATTGTGACTCTAGCATGGATCTAGAACTTATGGGCCCGGCCCTTTCAGCCCCTTGGCTGAAGTCTCTGCTTAACTAAAGGTTTTGCTGGATCCAGCGCTGAGTGAGGGAAAAGCGATGCATAGCCTCGCATTGCAGCACTATGCAGCTTCTGATTTGTGGGTTTACTGAATCTGATGCAGAGCCTTGCCTCTCAGCACCGCACAGCTCCTGTGCAGCAGCTTCATCGGATGTGACGCAGTGTGTCGCAGAGCCAGGTATCGCAACTCCGCACCAAGTACCCAAGGACTGTAGGTACAACTTCCAGTGCCTTGAGATTGGGCCCATACCCAGTCTGTACTATCTCACCATCAGCCTGAACTTCTGACTTTGTCCTAGTCACGTGGCACGAGATACCAACAGTTGGCGCTTTGCGATGTTTGGTGCAATTTTGCAACCATCAATTAAAAAATTAATAACTCTGGTTGCACTGATTTCTTTTTTTGTCATTTTGTTGTCATTAATTTTATTTATTAAAATTTCTTTTACATTATTACTGTTGTAGTACTGCATAAATACCTAACACAATGCCCCATTTTGGTGTTAAGCTACTAGAGTGTTGAGCCTAGGTTTATTTAGTGACTTTTGTAGTACACCCTGACATGGATTGTGATTATTGTTTGAGGTGGGTTCTCACCCCTTCAACCAATAATCCAATTTATTTCAGGTAGGATATAGCCTTGCCCTGTTATAGGTGCCTTCATACTGTGATTTGCATCACTATATGTCTATCGACGGAGACAATGTTGAAGAATACTGTTTGGAGTCTGTGTGTCTTCATGTGAGTGTTGCGAAGATGTTTTTTGAGGCTTAATTGGATATTTTATATTTAGTATTAGAACATTGGAATGTTGGTAGCTCCATTGAAAACAATGGAGTGCTCCGGGCTTATAATGGCTGGTATAAGCCCGGAGCACCAACATTCCAATGTGTCTTTGTTCACAGCTCTGGCTGTGAACAAAGACTTCAGGGAGCCTGAGGGGATTTGAATCCCCTCGCGCTCCCTGAAGGCTTTGTTTTGTAAGAACATTCTGCCCTCTAGTGGCAGAATGTTCTAATAGCCTTATAGCCCTTCGTAGCAGGGCTATACCGCTATTAAAGTCCCGCTGCGTTAGTTAAAGTCCCTCGCCTTCGGCTCGGGCCTTTAACGCTGCAGTGGGCCTTTAATAGCCGGTATAGCCCGCTACGGCGGGCTATAAGGCTATATTATTCACAAGGTCAAAGGCAATTGTGGGATGGTCTCAGCTAAGAATAGCTGTCTGCTCTCTTGTAGCCCTGGTGAACTAAAGTTTCTTTTCCCAAGAAAAAACAAATCAGTGAGGAATGCAATACAACACAATCATTTAAAAGGAAAATGATGGAGAGCAACAAGACTTGCCAACTTTTAAAACAAAAATGAATCTCTTAGTAGCAAGTATGTTTCAAGTTGGGGTTAGCATGACTTTAGGTGGGGCTCAGGTAAAGAAGAATATTTCCACAAACTCACAACAGCAGATTGCATTGCAGAGGAAGACATTAGTACCTCATTAGAAAAGGGGACATTTGTAGGAGAATATTTAAACATAAGCAAGCACTGGCAAAATTATGAAGTCTGGCAATTTTTAAATGGTTGTTATTGTTTTATTGATAGAAGACTTTTGCAATCTCCAACGTTTGTAAGGCTGATCCACTGGGTGGTTCCAGGAATATTAAAAACCTGAAGAGGACATTCCTGTGAAGTATCTCAGCGGTCCAGTGGAACCTGGACCGGGACTGGACTTTGCTATTGCCCTCAGTTTGACAACCTGAGAGTCACTAAATGCTCCCCATTGAGTCATTTCAGCCCAAAAGTAGTTTGCAAACTTTTTCAAAACTTTTGCTACAAAGCTTCAAGGTGACCGCCTGCCAAAACTATCCGACTGACAGTTCCTTAGCATTGGACTCAACTTCAAGTTTGTCTCACACAGAGTAAAGGGTTTCTTCAGAAAAACAACAAAGTCCCTTTTGAGATGGGGATTTACAAACTTTTTCAGACTTCCCTACTTCCATGCCCTAGTGGGGCCAATCCACTTGGTATATTTGACCCATACTCCATTGTGGTTGCCATCAACTCACACCTAAGCCCTGGTCTGCTGTGACATTGTCTACCATTTGTGGTTTACACATTTTGCCACTATTTTCGCAAATTTACAAATTCATATCTCCAATTCCCCTTATTGTATTTGTGTGATTTTGTTTATTAATGTTTAGTGTATTTTTCGAAATTGGAGTGGGATTTTTATAGTGTTTTGCTTTCAACTTTTTAACCGTACTAGTACTTCTAAATGCTTTTCACATTTTCTAGAAGTTAAGCCTATCTGCTCTGTGCCACAGTCACCAGGGGTTGAGCTCGGGTTTAAATTACTGAAACCTTTGACTGGACCTAACAAGAGAGCAACGTTAGTACCTGTGTTTGACTTACAGGCATCCCAGCTAATAAACTACTTTCTCACATTGAGTGTGTGCATAAATGGGTAGTTAAATAATAACAAAAAGGTGAGCGCAGGGATAGATGAATGCATAAGATGATATGTTAGCGCTTGGATGGCAAAGGCCAGGATTCTGGAGGGAATACAAGGCCTGTGGTGTGTCAGGGGGCTGCTCACTCCTGTTGTACACTCACTCATCCATTCAAATGTCCATTCACTCATTCATTGATATTTCCCTACACTTAGAGCCTGATTACGACAGTGGTGGTGTGAGAGAGTGCCAGCGTACCAATGCCCCACTCCCACACCACCAAAGTCATCCGCATACCACCAGGCAGATAAGGAGTTTCCTCCTGGTCTGGTGGGTGATGCTTTGGCGGTTCTATGGCAATACTTTGCTAAGGCTCATATGGGAGCACCAAATCATTTCCTGCATGGCATGGACTGGTGCATTCCATGCCGTGCAGGAACTGGAGTGCGTGCACACAGTGGGGCACAACATGTGCCCCCCTGCATGCACCTCATGACCCTGTATGGCTCCCTTAGTTTCCTCCTTAGTTTTCATGGTGGACTTATCGGCATGAAAACTGTGGCTGTGAGGAAACTCAAATATGCTTGGTGTTGCCACAGGGGCACCGCCAGCATATTGCTGGGCCTGACTGGTGTGCCACCGCCGAGCGATCATGGATCCCTGGTGGGTTGCTGTGTCCTGTGGCGGTGGGACCACCAAACTCATAATTAGCTCCTTAGTCACTCACTTCTTCATCCATCCATGTGCTCACTCCTCTATCTATTCATTAACTTTCTCCATTCACTAATTTACACAACCAAGTGCACAAACTTGCCAGTCAATTCAAAAGCACTTTCAGTTATAAAAATTGCAGATTTATTGGCTTTGCCAATGGATATTACTATGTGTCATTAAGGTTAAGGCAAGGCGTTGCCAATCTTTATGAAATGGTGAAAGGCAGTACTGAGCTTTTTAAACAGTACAGTGATTGTATCCCATAATACAAGAGCTATGTCTAGTCTGACACTGCCATGAGTGACAACTCCTGAATAAACAGGTACATACAATACACTCATTATCCTGCTTCCGTCACCTGCTTACATCAATTGTGAGTGGATGAATAAAGCTGGATAAAATATTTATATAGCATTAGCTTTAAAAATGGGCCATTCTCTTTGACTTATCATATGGTAATGCAAACAGGAAATTTATCCGAAAAGCTTTTCTAAAACAAAGAGCTATTTCACTTTCTCTGAAGAAACCTTGTGCTCTTTGCTTCAGGTGAATACATGTTTGAACCATGAGTACTAACAAACTCACCAGTAACATTTTTCTAACTCAAACAATTAAGGCCCTGATTCCAAGTGGGGCATCAATCCCCTCTCTTGTTGTTTGCTCCCAAAATGGGATTGAAGGTCATATGAAAATTGAACCCAGTCTGAATGTTTGTCCCCAGGATTTTAAGGAAAAAGGAAGTTTACTCAAGATATGGGGGGTGAAAACATGCATGTTTTTCTCTGTTTCAAGGAGTGCAATTTAGGACAGGTACAAATTGCACATCTGCCAACTACCGCACGCCAAGTAACCAACAATTATCAAATGCTCAGGCTGTGCCTGAGATATGTGCACCACTTGCAATCAAGACCTAACTAAGAAAAAACATTGGGCTCTACCACTAATCTCAAGTTGAAACAAACATTGGCAAAGCCAATAGGTCTTGCCTATGCAAGCTTTTAGGAAAATGCAATTTTTTTCGTGGTCACCCCCATTTTTTTTTGCTAGATTGTGCACCTGTTTTTTTTCTATTTTGAACACCGAGCCCAGTGTATGTGCTCTACCTCTAAAGCATGTTGAAAAAGACTGCACTCCTAATCGGCATATTTAACTTACCTATAAATCTATAGTATATGGTACCAAAGTGTACCCAGGGCCTGTAGTAGACTACAATAGTAGACTGCAGCACATATTGTGCAACCACTAAAGAGACAATGCAAAGCATGTCTCCAGACATTCCCCTAGAGCCTGGGTATTTAGTTTTAAAAACTGCCAATTTGACCTGGCGAAAATATTTGCCAATCATAAACCTTTCTTTTTAATACTTATTAGTCTCCCCCAAGGTAAGCCCTAAAAACCCTTAGAGCAGAGGTCATAGTATTTAAAAAGTACATCATATATGTATATTTTTTGTTTTACGTGCCCTGGCAGAAGAAAATCTCCAGAGTATTTTTTTTACTTTGACAAAGCTGGTTCTCCCTTATAATACATTATAATGCTTAAATTCAGTTTTGGAGTGGCTAGAAAAAAATTATTCCAGAACTCATTTTAATAGAAATTTGAAATCCAACGTAATGGTCAAGTCACATTTTATATTACTGTTTTGAAAATGAAGCTTTTAGAAAGTTATCATTTTATTGCCTGAGCTTAATGTGCGTTTCGGCCAGTTTTCACAGTCAACCAGGAATTGAATGGCTCCTAAATTAGGTGTGAAGTGACTCCCAGAGCTGAGACAAAGGAAGGGTAGTTGACCTTAACCTGACACGATGGCCATATAGGTTCTGCCCAGGAACTTAGCTAGCTTCAAAGAATGCCTACCCTTTTGCAGGAAGATGTAGCTCTCACCTAGGACTGCCCTCTCTATTGTCTTACTAGCCAGCCAGTCACCAATCCCAATAAGAGAGAAGCTGCTCCCAGAACCGATTTTGAGTGATCACAAGGGAGGGTTTGCCCGTTATCATTGCCAGACAGCTGGGTGGTCACAGTGAGCTCTACACAGGGGAAGAAAGGTTGTGCCATCTGTTTTTTAGATAGAGAAGGGCACTGTGGCATACTTTACAGTAAGACACCCAGAAATTTCCTGCCATGCACTACCGACAAGTTGGCATTGGGCATACATGTGGCACATCCAGTACCCTGTTCAGAACCCTGAAGGGCCTGTGAAAGACAGAAGAAGGACTGCACCTGCTGTTGTGACCTATGAGGAGAACCTTTAGGGTTGCACCTGCTACCACGTGTACCCCGGACGATTAAGTGGACTCTAAGGGTCAGTTGGATGACCTCCTGTTATGCTACAGGGACACAAAAACTGCAAGAAGCCTACTTTCCTGAGCTGACCAGTTCGAACTGGACCTGCTCTGGTCCCTGCTGTTGGCTTCATTTTGAGTGAGTCTAGACCTCTAAGTGGTGTCCCGAAGCTCCTGGGGTCCTTGGATATGTGTCAGAGTGTACTCCTCTGGTTTACCCCTAAAGAGTGGGTCATATAAGCTTTTTCAAGAGTTTTTGTCTCGACAACAGACAGAAGACTGAGATTAACTTGCCACATGAATCCAATGAAGGTGCTTTTCTGGTTGGCCACAGATTCAGGTTGCTCCATGCCAGAGCTTTTCCGCAGCAGCAAATCCATTTCAGCAGAATGTCGAAGAAGGTATCTGGCCCTGTAGAGGCCTGTTTGTTACAGCTTGCCGCCTTGCCCTGCTGGAGGAATCAGAGCTCCAAAAAAGTGATGAAGCCCGAAGGTAGCAATCTTCACTGGGCAAAGGAGTAAAAAGTACCTAGCTGGCGAGGAACCTCCCTAGGGCACAAATCTTTAATTGCTCCCTTTCAGAACTTTCCTGGCAGAAGTCAATGGCTTCACCGGGACTTCGTCTGATGGCTATCCAGTCTTGTGGAACCCATCACTGCCACAGCCTGCTGCCTTGCCAAGCTGAGAAGTTTTCAACTTCCATTAAGACACTTAGGGCTCGATTACGATCTCGCTAGGAAAGCCCTTGGTACGACTCAGATCTGGAGGGCTTTCCTAGTGGATTGTGCTCTGCGAGTCCGAGCGACCGAGTTCGATGCACCCGTATGGTGACGGACTTGGTGCGCTCAGACTCCCATTGAACTCTATGGGAGCCTGTATACTGAACGCGTACACTGGCTCCCATAGCAAAAAGGGGTGGCTGGGGAAAAGTGTACACCCTGTGGCGGGCACTTCGGTGCCTGCCAAACTGTGCATGCATGGAAAGGGGGGGCCCATGGGTACACCCATGGGACAGATTCAGAGGGCCCCGGGTGAAGGGGGGCCCACTAGAGCCCCCCAAAGGCTGATTCCCACAGCCGTTTCGTCTCGCTGAGACCGAGTCGATACGCCTGTCCGAATCATGCATCGTACTCACTTGGTCGGAAGCCGGCTTCATTGCTGGCACGATGCGGCTGCGACTGAGTTGGACTGACAGGATCGGGTTTGGAAACGATTCGGTTGATGCAAATGAGATCTTCTCATCGGACTTGGTCGTTCGGAACGTGGGACGATTCGGTCAGAAACATAGTCTCCGAGTCGGATTTGCTCATTCCGGAACCCGTCTGGAGGCCTTCCTAGCAAGATCGAAATCAGGCCCTAATTCAGGAGGTAAAACGTTTGACAGTGAAAAACATGGTCTCTGTGTCCAACCTGCGATCAATTGCAGTTGGATTTAAACCCTACCCTTGGTCCGGTCTAGCGCGATCAGTTGCCCACGGTTGGTGCTTCGTGCTTTTTGGCGTTATTTTTATCCAAATATTCATATCTCCAATTCATATCTCCAATAATCTCTATTTTTATAAATGTTTTATGTTTTTGACTTTTTAACAGTTTTAGTACTTCTAAATGCTTTACACATTTTCTTAATTAACCCTGTCTGCTTTGTGCCATAGCTACCAGGTGTTGAGCTCAGGTTTAAACTAGTGAAACCTTTATTGGACCTAACAAAAATTATGAAATTATGACTTGTGATGAACAGCCATTCACTTTAACTAATAATCTACTTTCTCACAGAGCTATTGCTTTTGTCAATGTTTCTAGACATGTTGCACTACAGCACGATGAAAGGCATCTACATCCTCCATGCTTCACACCTGCCCCACCAACACCACCCTTCTGCCAGCAAGTAAAAAAAATAAATGTGCTATGGCACGGCCAACATGGCAACATACAACATGGTTAAAAACATTGACAAAGGCAAAAGCTTGCATAGGTGAGACCTATTGGCTTTGCAAATTTAGCAGTAGGTCCAAGGGCTCGGAGACACATTTTAAGTTGAGAGGTAAATTGCCCCTTAGTTCTTGTTCCTAGCACCTCTACTCTCTGTTGCAGCCCGTGATGGAGCATTGACTCTGAAGTCTGCACTGAGCCTGGTCCGAGAAAAATGTGTGGTCGCTGCATGTTGATGCTGCAGACAGTGCGACTGAATAGTCATTAAATAGTTAATAGGAGCTGAAGGCGTTATTGGTCCAGTGGGTAAGTGAGACATAGCACTCAGAGTTTACCAGTCGCTCACTCGGAGCCGGCAGCTGAATTGTGACGTGAACATCTTTCTAGGTTTTCCAAGAACCACAGAAAAATAATAAAGTGTACTTATATTTCCAGGAAGCGCGTAGACACATTGTTTTGACAGTCTTAAGCTAGGGATCACTTGTTATATCAGAGGCCAGGCCAGCAAATGTCACCATGCCCTCGCTAAAGTATAGCGTGCGCCATGCAGTGTGAGATGTTTTTCGGTTTCAAGAACAGCAACATTCAATGTAAAGAAATAAGAAGTGTAATCCCTACTCGGTGACGAGATGAGAAACGAACAATCTTTCAAGTCATATTTTAAACTAGCAATCTTTTCACAGCCTCGGAGGCCACCAAATCATGCTTACCTCTGTAAAATACAATTTTCTGTTCTGCTTTTGAACTTGTGAACTCCACTGGTTGCATCAAAAGAACAGTGGGGCATATCATCAAGGGGCCGCAATAAAATTATTGCTGCTTTAGCGTCCGTTTTCGGGCGAAAGTCGGCGATAATTTTATCGCTCTATTAGCAAGGACACGCTAGTGCGTGTTTCCTTGCCTTAGCACCCGGCTTCTTTCCGCCTAGCCTTGCAGCGCTAATGAGATGCAAGGTAGGCGTGCCACGTAAAACTGCATTGTAAAATATCACTAATGGGCCGTCGCGATATTTACAAGGTGGCCCTCAGGATTTTAGCAGACGTTAGTTTTTGGCGAAAACCGCGGTTTTCGCCAAAAACTAACATCTGCTAAAATCCTGACTTAGCTATACTTACCATTGTGGGTGCATTATGCTGATACGACCACAGGGTCGTATCAGCAAGGTTATCGCTGTTTTCCATGGAACATCGCTGGAAAACCAGCAATGTTCCATGGAAAACACCGCTATCGCTGGGGAATTATCGCCATTGCGCTATGCATTGTTAATACAGCTCTAGCATGGCGATAATTTCCAGCAATAGGCGGCGATAATAAATCTTACGCTAAGAGCGGCCAACGATAATTATCGCTGCCGCTTGATAATATGCCCCAGTGTGCGGAAAACACAGTTTCCCCTTGATGTCCGTCTTTGGGCTAAGCTTTTAATTGAGGTGTACCATGCTTGCTTACTTGCTCTTGGCGAGAGTTGGAGTGGGGAAGCCCCAATGCAGAGTAGGGGGATGAGAGATTGGGAGGGGACAAGCAACAACACAGAATTGATTGGAGGGTGGAAGGTTGAAGGGGTCAAGCTACAAGGGGGCAAGGGCAATCAAAACAATACAGGATGGGAGGATGAGACGGGGAATCAACCACATGGGCAAACAGTGCATGAGGGGAGGGTGCAGGCAACTATGCGGGAGGGGGGAAACAGTAACGTGACAAGCAAAACAATGAGTGGAAGCTGGGAGGAGGAAGCAACAATGTGGTAAACAATAATGCAGGGATGGAGAGAGCAAGCAGCGGAGCAGGACGGGGGGAGGGCGAAACATGTGCCCTCTTCTGTAGTGCTGCAACTAAAAGAAAAAAGTAGTTCAGAAAGCAGGAGCAGTGGAAAGGCCACCGGGCAAGGAAAAGGTATGTGGTTGATTCTGCAGGGGAGGGACAAAGACTCAAAGAGGAAGTGCAGCTGGTATGTGCTGACCAAAGAGAAGCAAAGAAATGATAGTGACGATGAAGCCAACCAATGGTAAGCAAGGGGTGAGCTGTAAGTCCGCTGTAAGTAAGCAGAATATCTTGCAAATGACAGCATATGCGCTGTTTCAAGCAAGACCAAAAAATGTTGTTTGCATAGGTGCAAATTAACAAAATTAATGAATGTACACAAACATATGCCACAGTGCAAAATGTGTTGGAGCAATACAAACCTGTCTGCATCCATAATTTATACAGGGCTATATATAGCTCTTACCTATCTCCTTTCCCAGCCATCAGGAAGGACTCCTGCAGAAGAATGCATAATGACAATGTATGAACTAATATGCCCGCTCCCTGTGTTGCGCGTTCTGGTATGTCCAGCACTCATGCAAGACTTGAATACCAATGTGTGAGATTTCATTTCCACATAAAACCGAGGCGTAGGTATTACATTGCTGCATTTTGCAGCACAATGCCACGTGGCTGATTAGATTGGGGTCGCTGCAGTGAGCGGGCCCTTATCATATCATCAGTCTTTATTCGATTTAAAAACAATCATAAAAGACACAAACATAGTACATAAAACATAGATTTCAATAAATACGTTAAAATACATTTAAAAAAACATTAAACACTTCAATGGACTGACATGTAGTAATAAAAACACTTTTAAATAATCCCTAGTTCAGGGGTTAAAAGGGAAAAACCCAGACACAGAATTCATTAAAGCCCATCAAGGGTACGCTTAATTGTTTTTCTCCGCAATGCCCATGCCCAGCCCAAATACTTTGCCAATGCGACAAAAACTATTGTTAAAGAGCTAGTGCGCAAAATGCGTAATGCCACAGCGCAGCTCCTTGTGCCGAGAGACTTGCACATGGGGGAAAGCCAAATTGGGATGGTAAATGCCGGGCAGGCAAACAGAAAGTGGGGAGTTGTTTCTATTGCAGCCCCGCATGCAGGGCACTGCAATTCCGTGTTCCTGGCCCACCTTCCAGTCAAAAATCTAAGAGGCAATGAGCCAGCTCTAAACTGAAAGTAGAGTTTCCTATCACCCACATTAGTCACCAGATCCCAGTATAATTCAAGACTAGGGGAGTCTTTGAACTCGAGAAAATGCCCGGACATCCCTGTAGCTCTACTCAATACCTGGGAATCGATTCTTTCCCAGTATGCTATTTTAAGAGAACTTTTTGATGGAAACTGGGCAGTCGCTGGGTCATTCCATATCCCTTCCATACCCATGTCTTTTAAAGACGCATGTAAGTTCTTCAGCCACTCAATTTTATGGAAGACATCGGTTTTTATAATGTCCATAAGGCCATTAGCATAGTGGGAAAGTTCAGGAGTAGTCCAGAGCCTCCGCCAGTATAAAACCGGACGGAGCCTTGCGATGTCCTTAATGGACCTCCTGCCCAGGTCATACCTAAGTGGGATCAGAGGGGTGCTCTGAGGAAGACCAGTTATACCTCGAAAAAATTTATGCTCCACAGTTGTCAAAGTCACTAGCTGATCAAAACCCCAGAGCTCGGCCCCATAAAGGACAGAGTTTAGGGCCTTCGCCTCATAGACTTGCAATACCGGGCTTATTGGTTTTGTGAATGGCCTGCTAAATTCCCTGCTCAGGGCACCAGTTAGCTGTTTAAATCGCAGGGAGGCCATTTCAAGATGCTTACGCCAGCTATTACTACTTGAGATTTGCAATCCAAGATACGTAAAATTGGTTACCAATTCTAGAGGTTGCCCATTCATGAACACTCTTTTCCCTCGGAAGCTGCTATGAGGGTTGAAGGCCATAAATTTCGTTTTTGCCACATTGACCTCCAGACCATGGTCGAGGCAAAACTCATCAAACAGGCAGAGGGCTTTTTGCAGACCATTAGATGTTCTGGATACGATAAGCGTATCATCTGCAAACATTAGTATGGGGATGGAAACACCAGCCAACCTTGGTGCGTCGGTTTTGACAGAAAGCATGAGATCAACTATCCCATTGATATAAAGAGAGAAGAGCGTGGGTGCCATAGTACAACCTTGTCGCACACCACGCTCAACCGGGAACTCAGAGGTGTCCTCACCTGCCCCACCCCACTGGATCCTAGCATAGTTGGACTCATGCAAACGCATCACCATTGTCAAGGTTTCTTTGGGGAGACCTAGCCTCTCAAGGACTGCCCACAACCGGTGGCGGGGAACAAGATCGAAGGCAGCTCTTAAGTCAACAAAAGCTGCGTAAAGACTGCCCTTCCCCAATGTCACCACCTTCCAATGGAGCTGGACAAAGCAAAAAACTTGGTCCACCGTGCTGGTTAATTTCCGAAAACCTGCTTGGAATGGTGACAGAATGTTGTTATCATCGATCCATTCTTGGATTTGGTTCAAGACCATCCTCCCTACCACCTTCTGGATAGAATCAATAAGGCTAATTGGCCTATAGTTTCCTGGGTGCGTCCTATCACCCTTCTTAAATACAGGTATGATGACTGCCCCCCTCCATGATTTTGGGACTGGTGCGCCTGCAGCCACAGCATTAGCCAATAAGGTTATATACTTACTCCAATTATCTTTATCATGGAGAAAAACATCCGAAGGAACCCTATCCTGACCAGGGGCACGTCCACTGATGACTGAGCATAGGGCCCTTTTAGCATCTTGGATGGAAAAGGGACCCTGGGAGAAAAAAGCATAATTTGGCACCCATGCAAAATTAAACGAGATATTGTAGGCATATTGGGGTTTGAAATATTGGACCCACTCTACCTGTGAGACATAATTAGAAGGACTATCAGGCCGCCCACCTCTGTCCCACTTAAGAATGTTCCAAAATAACCGGGAATCTCTAGTACGACAAGCACTTTTTAAATCAAGCCAACGTTGCTCGTCCTAGTTCTTTTTGGCCATTCTTACAGCTTTTTTGTATGCTAGTCTGGCGAAGCGGACACAATCCTTTCCTCCATTAGACAGAGCTATCACCAGGCTGGCCCTAGATTCTCTGCAAGCACCGTCATACCATCTATTTCTCTTAGTCGGTGCCTTATTCTTGTTCCTCAAAGGCTTCATAAAATAAGAACCTATTTCAGCAAACAACTTATCATGGCATTCTCTGACTTCAACACTGCCTGGGACCTGGATTAACATACCCTCAAGCTCAGCAATGGAATCAGCTAGTTTCTTATCTATATCGGTAATAGCCAGGATGTTATGCTCGAGCTCCCCCCACTTAAGTCTACGCATGTTGTTCGTTAAAATTACCTCAGGGGGGCACGGAACCATCTCTCCGGCTAGTAGGAGATTGCTAGACCACCATCGGTGAGTTACACAGATAGGGTTATGGTCACTCTCAACTCTAGCCTCAACAACCATGTCTAGAACAGATTGCCATAATTTCAAGCTACATAAAACATAATCAATCCTGCTGGAATGCCGACCATTATCAAATGTCTTCGCCCCTTGTCTATCACCTGGCGTCCTCCCATTCAAGGCCCTCAGGCCATACTCATAGCAGAGAGCATTAGCCTGGACAATAATCTCGGTCCACCTTTTTATTGGACTGAGATCAAGCACAGGTACCCCCCATAATTGATCTTCCACAGCGTCAACGCCCCACCCAGAATCAGGGTCTAGAAGTGGTTCAAAGGTAATATTCAGATCCCCAGCGACGAGTATTCTCCTCCCACCTGAGTACTGGTCAATAAGGGAAACTAAGTGAGCCAAAACCTGGGAGCCCGTCCTATTGGGGTCTCTCAGATACAAGTTGTAGATATCCAGGTCACCCAGAGTCCCAAGTGACACCCTGACTAGTTGGATATCCTCAGACCCAGTAAATATTGCACAAGTCTCAGGAAATACATCCTGTCGAACCCAGATTACCAGGCCTCCCTTTGGGCGCCCCCTTAGGCCCTGGGTTGCGGGGACATAAAAATTCAAAAAACCCTGTAGAAACTGGGGCTCACAGGACCAGGTTTCCTGGAAGAGGCAAACATCAAAATTGCCTATATAAGCTAACCATTCTGGGGAATCCATTTTTGACTTTAAGCCTGCAATATTCCAAGAAACCATTGATCCCCCCTCCCTTCCTTGGCCATGAACGTGTGCAGGCTCATCACACGACTGCTCACGTCCATGTTGCATATCCCCAGACAGTTCAGGGGTTATTACATCTACTATCTCAGCCGTCCCGTTAACAGGGGAGTAGTATACATTTTCATTAAGCTTAGGCTCTCCGGCTGGAATACTTGGATTGGGAGATGTAATAAGAAACTGCGTCCCAGATACCGGTCAGGCAAGAGCTACTGGATCGCACAGGTCATTTGCTTCCCAATTTTTCAGAGCTGGGCTAAATCCTGCAGGAATATTGGGATTAGAATTGTAAAAATACCCTAAGTCATGTACCCCAATTTTTGTCTGGTCACAAGCCAGTCGAGAGTCACAGATATAATGCACTATACGACTATCTCCAAAGTTGACAATAATGGAGTCCCCAGGAACATCTTTGGGTCTTGGGCCTACCCAGCTAACCCTTCTAGCAAAGAGGATCTTTCCATCCAAATAATTTGGGAGCGGTCTGTTCCTATTTAGCCAGAAGGTGACTTTGTTTTTTAATTGCTGATACGATTCCAGTACACCTTCGTTTAATTCCGGAACTCCTGTCAGTACGGCTACATAAGGAGTACAATCAGGGGGCAAATGTATGTGAGCCCTAGACAATGTACTGTTTTTGACCCCAGATTCCAAAATCCTTCCCTTGTTCACGCACTTTTTCCCAGCATTGGTACTGGACACACTCGTAGGGTTATCTCCCACTTGGCCAACACATTGTTTAATAGAGTTGTCGATAACCTTAGCCTTGGGGAGAGCAGCCTCAGGTGTAACCCCGGACATTACTTCATAATCAGGAGATACCAGTGGGAAAATAGGGTGAGTAGAAGACACCCCTAGAGGATTATCCCTTTCCTTGGTAGCTAGTTTAATAACATTTTTAAGTGAACAAAAATTGTCTAAGACAGTTTGTTCTAGTCGATCTACCTTCTCACTAACCAGCTTAACCCTTTCTAGCAGAGGTAGTAACAGAGAACGGACCATTTTCTCTATCTGGGGAATCATATTACACGATTGGGGCTGGTCTATATGCCTAGTAGCATTCCCACTTGGAGATAAATGATCTTCGTCCTGGATCACCCCCATTGGAGATTTTTCCATAACATTAGGGTGTTTGGCCTTTCTCCCTCCCTGGGACATCCCTACTCGTTTCCTCTTAGGGTTGGGGGGATTTACAGTTTTTTTGCTAGCCCTTGTCTGCGGGTAGGTTAAAGCAGATTTAGTAGTAACGGGGGGGCTGCATGTTGTTATAGCTATGTCGCCTGAATCACCAGGACCATCACACACTTCACTACAGGTCTGCGATATAGAAGTACTAACCCCAAGATTCTCCCGAGGAACTAAATCACCCCCATCCTGTCCCGCTGGCTTCGAAGGAGATTTAGCCAGTGCCAGAGGTCCCAGGGATGAGCGTCTGGCTTGCGCTAGCTCTGCGGACAGGCGTCGCTCAGTTATAGCTAATTCATGCTCTAGAACTGATACAGCTCTAGTAATGAAATGGTCAAGGGTACCCGTCACAGACCCACTCCCACCAGTACGTTTCCCTTTCGTTGCCATCATACACTATATACACAATACTAGAGCCAATATAGTCGATAACCTAAATGAAGTCAATTGAAAGTTAATATTTTACACCACCAGAGCAGAATACTAGCAGTATGGAATATTCGCCTATAGAGCAAAACAAGGAAAGGAAATGCAACAAACACTTGCGAGTCCAATCAATGTAAGTGCACCCTTCTACCTTAAGTGTACTGCCACAACAGCAGCGTTAGAGATGTGGCCCAGTCCAGTCAGAATCGGTCAGAGACGGGCAAGGACGGACCCGCCCTTGGCCCGGGCTTCGCCCGCGCGCGTCCCGCGCTGCGTACCACCGAAGCCGCCTTTAAGCTCCCCCGCTGGCCGCTGGGAGTCGTAGTCCGTGCTGGCCGTTCCCCTCACGGCGGGATGGAATAATGCCGGGAGATGCTGCGAAAATCCTCGTGGCCGTTCCCCTCACGGCAAGAGCAAACAAAGCAAGAAGCTGGCAGGGGTCAAGGTTACTAGCGCGTCCCGCGCTGCGTACCACCGAAGCCGCCTTTAAGCTCCCCCGGCGCTGCCTGCTGATGTCAATGACAGGCGCCTGGGGTGAGCACTGGCCGCTGGGAGTCGTAGTCCGTGCTGGCCGTTCCCCTCACGGCGGGATGGAATAATGCCGGGAGATGCTGCGAAAATCCTCGTGGCCGTTCCCCTCACGGCAAGAGCAAACAAAGCAAGAAGCTGGCAGGGGTCAAGGTTACTAGCGCGTCCCGCGCTGCGTACCATCGAAGCCGCCATTAAGCTCCCCCGGCGCTGCCTGCTGATGTCAATGACAGGCACCTGGGGTGAGCACTGGCCGCTGGGAGTCGTAGTCCGTGCTGGCCGTTCCCCTCACGGCGGGATGGAATAATGCCGGGAGATGCTGAGAAAATCCTCGTGGCCGTTCCCCTCACGGCAAGAGCAAACAAAGCAAGAAGCTGGCAGGGGTCAAGGTTACTAGCGCGGGCCCTTATCTCCTGGCCAGGTGGTTCCTGGGGAGCTGCGAAAAGTACTAAAGCAGCAGTAGCCACAGACTTACTATTCACTGAAAGCCGGTCTACAAAATGGAGCACAGCACTTCCACTGCCAGCACAGCTCCACCCTGTGCATGCAGGATCCTTGGTGATCTGTGTGTAGGAAAATCCACATGCACATTTGTTAGAAGACTGAAACTTAAAGACTTGAAGAAAAACAATTTGCAATGTTTGGAACCTAGCGCTATGCGACAGCATTGACATGTGGCACTCCAAAATAAAAAGCTGGAAACTGATTGGTAGAGGTAAGCAACATTTAAAACACTGAGGTTTTGTTTGTAATGTTAATGAAGTTGCATTTTTCACAAAAAACAATAAAAAGGACAAACAAAGTGAACTTTTTCTCTCTGACAGATGAAGGTGCAGATTCAGTAGTAATAGACATCTAGAGCAAAGTTTGCAAGTAGGAGCTCTTGAGGCTTTCTCTTTGCTGAACAGAATGGAAAGGAGGAAGGCCTGCTCCAGTGTCTGTCCTCATGAGAGTTTTCCACTTAGAAAAGGCCAGTTGAGCAATTGGCTGCTCACTGAATTTTCTGCCACACTAAGCACAAAAGTAATTACTGTATCCAAGATATGGGAATTCAGATAATACATCAAATAGTTCCAGATGGGCCTTCCAAGAACTGTTCATTAACTTAATATATTTGTATAAATTCAGAAACATTTTGTTAAACCAGCCAACGTTAATGAAAGTAAAACCATTCAGGTTTCCTCATTAAGTTTTTAATAAGCCACCAGTTGCATGCCATATAAGTGTTGCAATTATCTTCAACCTCTCCTCATGTCCAATGACATTATACAGATGCCTCCAATCTAACACTGATTAGTAAATGCTAATAGCACGATGGAAATGAACTATTATGCATTAATTGGATGGGACATTAATATCACTTAATTTGCACATACATTGTTGATCCAGTTTTTCTGATAGTAAATTCTCTAATATAGCCTTCCACATGATAGACCAGCTGTAGGTGTCTAATAAACCCTGTAATCCCTTTAAGTGTAAGTAATTATGAATAAACTACCCGGGTGTGCAATCTTGTCATGTAAGAAACAAGTTGACAGGGCTTTTAAAACGTTGAATTGATACACCTTTGCAGGAATCAAAGTTGTATCATTTGTGTTAGGATAGTGTGTTTTTACACAATTGCTGTATTGAAAATGTGAGAGCAAAGGCTCAATGGACCATACCTGGACTTCCACCGCATTTAGATACCACACAGGCAAATGAGCCAACTGTTTCCAAGGTACCCTTGCTTTAGTGTGCTCATAGCTTGGCTGAGGTTAAGGCTTGCCTTGCAGGTAGTGATGATTTTGTGAGATTTAGTATTACCCAACTCAAATTCATTAAAGAGATTAAGAGCATATCGTTGGAGTAGATGTCCTGTGATGAATACCCAGTGTGCATATTGTACTTTCCATGGCGCAGGAGATAACAGAAAATATGCAAGCGTCGTGTGGAAGTGTCATGCATACTATAAGAAAAAAACAGTGGACTTTGCTGTTCTTTTATTGTGTAGAGGGGTTTCCTAGTGGGTTATTGAGATTTTCCTTGACTGTACCAACCCATATGGGGCTCATGAACAAAACTCAAAGGTCAGCTGCAGAGTTCCAAGGTCCATCTTCCAGAATGACTTAAGGCACCCAACAGTGTTGTAGTCCTTTACTTTGTTCTAAGGGAGGCTGCAGGCCATTTTAGAATGTCTGTGTCTTCTTCTGAGGCCAATACCAGTCACAGCTGGTGGTGGGGCAAAGAAGCTGGGCGGGAGGAGTTGCGGGTCAAAACAGATTAACAAACAAAAAGTACCTGAATCCAGCTGCATCGCCGTTATTCTGGCTCAACTGCAGGCACAGGCACCCAGACTACCCTGCGGCCAATTCGGACGCTGCTTTCACAGCATGAAAGCAGCATTAGGATTGGCCTGAGTGCCCTCAATTTGCACACCAAAGGAGACTGGAAGCCTGTGTCTGCTGTCTCCATCCCATCATTACACAACAATGGGGAAACCCAGCACTCAGCTGGACCTGGGTCAGAAATTGTACAGAAAAGAACTGGTCCAACTGGGAATGGTTAAAATGTGAAAATCATTGCACCCAAAATCAAACAATGATTGACAAAAAAGGAAAAGTCGAAGTTTCGACCCCAAGGGTAGCGGAAAGGCCAGTAGTTTCTTAAACAGGGGTCTTCATCAGGACAGAGGAATGAGCAACCTCAAAAATCCACTGCGAGGAATGAGGTGGAAAACTTAGGAAAACTCAGGAAAACGGGCTGAATGGCTCATAAATTGGATACAAAGTATGTTAGGCCAGCGTATTCCAAATTCATTGGGTACGATACAATATATAAATTAATTTAGCTAATACAGTATTAATCTGTTTGAGTATCTCTTGTGCTGAGATTGACTCCGGAAGCGAGACGTTCTTCTGTCCTGAAAAAGACCCCTGTTAAAGGAACTACTGGCCTTTCTGCTACTATTGGGGTTGAAACGTTGACTTTTCCTTTAACCTCAATCTATACCAATAGAAATTGCCCACATTCAGATGATGAAACATATGTTTATGGCGTCTTGCAACTGTAAAGTATATTCGTTAGAACATCATGCATTGCTAGACAGGTTCCTCCATCATTTCCTTGTAAATATTGTAATTGATTGCACTTATACTCTCTACTCCCATCCCTTCACGAGAACTCCCTAAGCACTTGTTTCACTTCACCTGCATTTGAGCAACCATTAAAATTGTTGTATTAATTGATTATGAACTAATATATATTATATACATTTTGGAACTGATACTCATTTCGGTCAAAGTATGTTTGATTTTGGGTGAAAATGATTTTCTCTGCTGTCAACGTAGTTCAGGTTGGAGACAGCTTCAATGCCCATTGCAGTTTGGCCGGCATGAGATCGCCGGCCAAACAGTCATGCACTGTTGTGTAGATCCTGCAAAACTATATAGGATATGCACGTTTAAACAACATAAACTAGGGGATTGGTGTCCAGACTGATTCCAGACACCCTCCAAAGGATATGTTAGTCTGTAGACCAGCTTGTTTACAGTGCCACTACAAGCCCCACAACCTCACTAAGGAGAGAATAGTTTCTGGCAACTATCGAACATGACAACCATGATCCCTCAGGGATCATGGAAACAGTACAGTACTTTTCACTCAGTCACTCATGCTTACTTGCTCTCAGAGAGATATACAGAATAAACAATGGGAAAGTTTTCAATAAGTATTTATTGAATCAGTGTCATTTTAGTATTAAATATGTGTGCTGCAACAACCATTAGACAGAAAAAGATGTATACGGTTATAGGCACAAATAGAGTAAATAGAAGGTAGAATTCTACCATAGGGCTAAAACAATGATTATATGCAGGCATATAGATACATGACAATAATTGTTGTATACATATGAATAATACTGTAAGGATTGCGTGACCTCCACGAGCGGTTCTTCCATGCTCGTGGAGATCACGCGGTCTGTGTTGATTCAAGTGTGATGGTGGGGAGTGTGATCGTTGGAGTCGTTGGTGCGGGATTAATGTATTGACTTCGAGAGTGATGACATGGAATAAACATCGCTCCTACTACATACAAGCTGTCGTGCTTTACTCGTGCTTTTAAGTGGATGACAGGATACTTTGTTACACTGGCGACGAGCGGGATTGAACCTGGTCAAATTCAGAGGAATTTGGAGATTTAAAGTGATTTTCAAGAAAAAAAAAAAAAAAAGAGGAACCTGTTTTCCACACATTGTAATACGATAAGATCGGAACTACCAAGGTGAAACGGAACAAATAAAGACGCCTATTGTCACTTGGTAAACCTTGACGGATAAAAAAAAAAAAAAGGAATCGCACGGAGAAGACGGAAGAATACAGCGCAGTTTGTGCAACATTTACCGTAATATTGATGAACACTGCTGCAGCCTGCATTGAGTGGTACCCCGTTTTTTTTTTTAAATGGAGAATCTATGAGGCATTACCACATAACGAAGTGTTGTGAGTGCGTGAGGTAACGCGGAAAAGGTCATTCTGTGTTGCTGTATCACCACGCAACAAAGAATACTGCTGATTGGAGCATTGCAACGCTGAGTGAGCATCTGTTCCGTAGGTCAATTTGTGATCACGTGACATAACGCGTAGCGTCTTCTCGCGTTACCATCACGACGGGATACAAAAATTCATTCCGATCCTCTACACAGGGAATAAAATAAATTCGGAAGGAGGGAAAGAAACTAATGATTCGCACGAAGACAGGCAAGCACATGGAACCAACTGTTCACATTGCATTGAAACAAAGGAGGTAAAAATGATGTCGTTTGTGTGGTGAGGGGCAGCTTAAAGAAGCATTTTAAACTAGTTGCCTGTAGGGGAATTTAACTGTTATTATCTTCTCTCTAAAGACTTGTTTAAAAAAAAAAAAAACATGTCAGGCATTGTACCGCCCCCCTCCTTCTTATCATCATCTGGTGATCCTCCAATGCCATGGGAGGTCTGGGAACCTGTATTCCTGGCTTATGTGGAGGTCCTGGAAGGGGATGATTGTGAACCAGAAAGGAAACTATCTTTATTGAAACATTGTCTTGGTGGTTTTGGTTTAAAGGAATTTGCTACACTTCCTGCTTTTATCAACCCTGGTAGAATAAATGTATACCAGTATGCTTCAATTCAATTAAATATTCGTTTCGGAAAAAAAAAAATGTAGTTATGGAAAGATTCATCTTCTATTCACGGAAACAACGTCCTGATGAGTCAATTGAGGATTACGTTTCTGCCCTAAGGTCATTGGCAAGCTCTTGTGCTTTTGAACGTATTCATATGAACAAGTTTTGAGAGACCAAATTCTTATGCAAACTAATAGTAAGAAGGTTCAAGAGAAACTATGGTCTACTCCTGAATTATCGTTAAATGCTGCCATTGACATTGCTAAATCTATAGAACACTCTGAAGAATTTGTGAAAGAGATCAGAGGCAATGAAAAAGGAGATGTATTCAGTGTCAACAAAGATTCAAAGGAATACGTAAAACAAAAAAAAATTCAAGTCAGAGAAGTGACCAAACAAATAAGTATGAGAACAAAAATAAGAGTCAAAGCACCGGTCAAGATAAAAGGAGTTCGTCTTTACAATGTTTTAGATGTGGTAGCTCAAACCATTTAGCGAACTTTAAAGGTTGTCCAGCTTATGACAAAGTGTGTTCAAAATGTAATAAGAAGGGGCATTACAGTAAATATTGCAAAACTGTTATGAGGAAAGTAAACCATATACAGTGGATAGATGATGAATATAATTCTGATAGTAACGAGGGAAATGAAAATGAAATCAATACTGTGATCAATATTTGTAGTGAGGAAGGGAAATCGAAGTTTCCATCAAGTATAATTAATGTGGATGGGAAAAGTTTGAAATTTCTGGTTGATTCATGTGCTCTGTACTCAATTATTTCAGCGAGAATATTCAATGAGAATTGGCCTAACAAACCACTAATCTACCCTGATGTATCTCCAGGAGATTACACTGGTCATAAAATTGATCTGATAGGTTATTTCAATGCTGAGATAGCGTTTTCAGGCCAACGCACTTTTGGGAAAATTTACGTAGCTAAGTCATGAGAATCTTTATTAGGGTGGCCACACCAATATGAATTGGGAATTAGACTGGATCCGAGAGCAAATCCTCCTGTTTTTGCGATAGACTCTGGCAAACGGAGTGGGTCAGATGTTGTGGATAAGTTGGCCAGTGAATTTCCAGGTGTTTTTAGTGGGAAACTTGGGAGATACATAGGTTTTGAACATGTGATTAAACTTCATGAGAATACCGTTCCCAGAAAGTAAGGAATGTTCCACTTTCTTACAGGAATAAATTGAGTGTCATGTTAAAAAATCTTTGTAATGATGGTATCATAGAACCCATAGAGTCTTCTCCATGGGTTTCTCCCATAGTTATTTCGTTGAAATCTTCAGGGGAACTCCGCCTGTGTGTCGACTTACGCAGTCTAAATCGCGTAATTTGGGTAGATGCTCACCCCCTTCCAAATTTACATGAAATGGTATCCAGCTTAGGCAATGCACAAGTATTTTCGTGCATTGACTTAGCGAGTGCGTACCATCAGGTAGTTCTTTCAGAGGACTCTAAGAATTTCACAGCATTTATAACCCCGGATGGGTTATTTAGATATTGTCGCATGCCATTTGGATTAGCTAGTGCAGCTTCAGTCTTCCAGAGGTTGATGAAGGAGACCTTGGAGGGATTAACAGGAGCAATGGCTTTTCAAGACGATATTCTGGTTTATGGAAAGAATGATGAAGAACATGATAGGAACCTCTATAATGTAATAGCGGCACTAGCGAGGAAAGGTCTTACTCTGCGATTGGACAAATGCAAGTTGAAAGCGAGGGAAGTAGAGTATTTAGGACACACGATTAGCGGAAAGGGTATTAAACCTAAGCAGAAACATGTTCAAAGTATAATTAATGCACCTGTACCGTCATCAAAAGAACAGTTAGTTGCTTTCCTTGGGCTAACCGAGTTTTATGCTAAATTCATTCCAAATTATTCAGTTAAAGTCGACCCTTTTAGATGTTTACTAAAAAAAAATGCAAAGTTCACATGGTCAGAAAACATGACTCACGCTTTTGAGACTCTGAAAATGTTCATAGTAAATGCACCTTGTTTGAAGCCTTTTGTTCCAGGGGAAAAGTGCATAGTCATGGTAGATGCAAGCAATTTGGGACTAGGAGGTGTGTTGATACAGAAGGATAATTGCAATGAATGGATCGTAGCCTACGCATCTAGAGCGTTAAGAGATGCAGAAAAAAAACTATTCTGTGATTGAGAGAGAGCTTCTTGCTTGCGTATGGGGTGCGGAACATTTTAGGAGTTTTCTGTGGGGGACCGAATTCATTATCAAAACTGACCATAAACCACTTGTGTTCTTAATGTCTCCTGGAGGTGGTAGGTCAATGTCAGCACGATTAGCAAGATTGTCTTCAAGGTTACAATCATTTCGGTTCAGTATTGAGTATGTTCAAGGGAAAGCAAATATGCATGCAGATTGTATGTCAAGGCTACCTACTGATGGTGAGGAAAGTTACAAAGATGATGACTGTGAGGTGGCATTTAGTACACATGATTTGAATTTAATACATGGTATGGGAAAGAGTTTAAGAGAGGAGGATTGGACGTTGGAAATGGAAAAAGACAATGGATTGAAATTGGTAAAGAAATACATTGTGCAAGGTTGGCCAGAAATAAGGAAAGTGTCGGGTGACATGATGAGTTTTGCAAAAATTCAAGAAGAGTTAGCACTTGAAAATGGATTGGTCATGAGGGGGGACAAAATGGTTCCACCTTTTGGTCTTAGGAATACAATCATGGAGATAGGTCATGAGGGACACCTGGGAATTTCATTTACTAGAAGACGTATTAGGGAAACATTTTGGTGGCCTGGTATAGATGCATCCATCGAACAATTTGTAAGCAAATGCAGTGTTTGTGCCAGTAGTGACAAATCTGCTGTTCCTTTACGGGTAGAATCCCACCCTGTTTCCTATCCCGGGGGTCCATGGAGGAAATTGGGTCTTGATATCATTGGTCCTTTCCAAGTTTTGCCTAAGGATAAATGTTTTGGTATTGTGCTTATTGACTATTTTTCAAAATGGCCAGAAGTAAAGATGGTTAAAGAAGTCACCACACAGAGTGTCATTGAATTTTTAGATGAGACATTTTGTAGGGAAGGCATTCCGCAAGAGTTAGTCACGGACAATGGGCCACAATTTATTAGTAAAGAGATGGAGGCGTTTTTAGAGAAATGTAACATAAAACATAGGAAAATAGCTGTTTTCCATCCAGAAGCAAATGGTCAGGTGGAACGGTTTAATCGTGTTGTTAAGGAGGCAATACAGTTGTCTTTAAAGGGAGGTTTGAATTGGAGCAATGCATTGCAATCTATGTTATTGTCTTACAGAACGTCTCCAAATTCGGTAACGCTAGCTAGTCCATTCGAATTGTTGAGGGGACGTAAACCAAGTACTAGTTTGGTACCTTGGTGGTTGAGAAAAAATTGGGATGATAAGAAATTCAATGCCATTGATTATGAGGTTGTCAAGCACAGGGTTGAAGAGCAAAAAGGAAGAAAGAAAATTCTTATGGATAAGAAAAGAGGCTCTTGTAGTAAAGCAAAGATTGTGGTTGGTGATTTTGTTAGAGTGAAGAGGAAGAAAGGTGTTCCTAAGGGTTCACAGTGTTGGTCAGATCCTAAGAAGGTAATAGAAGTGTTTAACAGTGCTGTACGTATTGAGGGAGGAAGTGTCTGGAATTTGAATAGGATTTCGTTGTTTAAGGGTGTTTTCCACTCAGCTAAAAGTGCTGGGATGAGTCGTCATATAATTGGACATCACAAGGAACAACAACCCCATTGTTCAAATTGGGGTGGAGAATCAAGGGAAAAACGTGAACATCGTTACCCAGGAAGATTCAAGGATTATGCTATGTGCTAGCTTGAAAAGAAAAAAAAAGAAAGGGGGAAGATGTGTTGTATACATATGAATAATACTGTAAGGATTGCGTGACCTCCACGAGCGGTTCTTCCATGCTCGTGGAGATCACGCGGTCTGTGTTGATTCAAGTGTGATGGTGGGGAGTGTGATCGTTGGAGTCGTTGGTGCGGGATTAATGTATTGACTTCGAGAGTGATGACATGGAATAAACATCGCTCCTACTACATACAAGCTGTCGTGTTTTACTCGTGCTTTTAAGTGGATGACAGGATACTTTGTTACAATAATAATGTGTACTTCTACGATGCAAGCCCTGACTAGATGTACCTAAGTGTATCTAGCATGTATATAGGTGTATAGCCAAGAATTCCCCTAGGAAAGAGCTAACCCCATTATCTGATGTGAGAGAACAAAGGACCCCGTCTTGGTCTCGAGTTGGACACCCCGCGATGGATGTCAGACCACAGCGTGCTGGAATGCCTGCGTGCACGGACCTCAGCGTCTCAAGTTAGCGTGTTAGCATGGAAGCTTCTTCTCCTCCTTTGCCCAGAAAAGATGTGGTGCTTTTATTCCCAAAAGGTACCCTGAGGGGTTCTACCTAGATGTGTCATGGTACTGTGGGCATGTCGGCCAAGGATGACGATAGTGCAGTAGATGGTAATTGTTAGACCTGTCAGCCCTTTGGGTGGTCCCTCCTCATCATTATTTATTTTGTCCCACTTTTGCCTCAAACCCTGTTAGTATTTTTCCTTTTTGGGAACCACCAGACTTTTTTGTGTTGATGCAGGGTCAGGGAGCCATTTTCCCTACCCCTGGAACTTCTGTCTGAGGGCCTGAAACACAAAATGGTGGCCACCCATTGTCACCTGTGACATCACTGGAACCTACTAGTACCTTCCAGAACATTCTAGAACCCTGTGACAGTGTGAGGCAGGTTTAGAATGTTGGGAAGCCAGCTCAGAGTTGGCAGTTGGAGTTGGCAGTTGGCACCTGACTGGTGAAGGGAGAGCAGCACAACACTGAAGGAGGAAGGAGTGAGGCAGCAGGGGTGGAAACTTGTGCCTGGAGTGGGGTCCAGAAACCCACCCTTGATACTAGTCCCTACTGACTGAGCCCAGCCTGGAGCCCTGTGTGGGATAAAGTCAAGAAGAACCAACTCAAGGACCTGAACAGCCGGAACAGGCCTTGGAAGTAAAGAACAGCAAGTTCCTGACCTGTCTATTGGTATCTTCCTGGAGTCCGACGCCGAGAAGCCTAGAGACCTGGGGCCGGAGGTGAAGAAGCGGCGCTGACTGGAAAGCAGACGTCGTACCCGGAGCCGCCAGTGGTCGAGAGAGGGCGCCGACGGAGGTCGTGGAGACACCAGAGGTCGAGGAGGAAGTCACCTGAGGTCGAGTGTGCGGCGTCGACGGGGGAGTGAAGTCCGCCCTCCGGAGTCGCCGGAGACCGAGGTGAATCGTGCCGGAGGTCGGGAGTGGAGATCGCACTCCGGAGTCGCCGGAACCTGAGGAAAGGAGCACCGGAGGTCGGGAGTGGAGATCGCACTCCGGAGTCGCCGGAACCTGAAGGGAAGAGCACCGGAGGTCGGGAGTGGAGGTCGCACTCCGGAGACACCCGGAAGTAGGGAGATCGAGTCCCTGTGACGCCGGAGACCGACATCGAATCGAGGCTGTCCAGCGACATCGAGCCGAGGCCGCTCGCCGACATCGATCCGGAACCACCTCACGGCGTCGACAGGAACTGACATCGAGCCGAGGCCGACCGCCGACATCGATCCGGAACCGCCTCACGGCGTCGACAAGAACTGACATCGAGCCGAGGCCGGCTAGCGACATCGAACCGGAACCGCCTCACGGCGTCGACACGACTCCGGCGGAGTCGGAAGTTCATAAAGAGGGCAGTAAGTGGAATAGAGGGCGCCTAATGCCCTGTGGAGCCCTAAGAGACCATCCTAGGGGCTAGAGAGGTGTTAGGACCAGCCTGGAAGTGCCAGGGGTGGACTGAGACTGATACAGTGACCTGTGTGAGGGGTTGTGTAGTTTGGGAGAGCCAGATTCCTAGATTACCCTAGATCTACCTCAGCTTTAGCCTCAGCCTTATCCAAGCTAGGTGAGACACCCTCAGGCCATCCACATAACCACAAGCTGTGATTGGGCCAGATCAACCCATAGTACCTCACAAATGTGACCTGATTTGAAAGTGGTCTGATGGCTTATATTTATTGAGAGTATTGTATTCTTTGTATTTATCCTATTTATTGTCTCACAGTATTTATTGTCTCACAGTATTTATTCCCTCACAGTATTTATTTGCCTATGTATTTTATGCATATCTATTTATTCATTGATTATTTATGATCTGAGCTTATTTATTTGACCTACCCTTTTTACAGAAGAAGCTTTGTGTACTGTAAGTGTGTTATTATTTATTTAACCTGCAACTAAGAGAAAACAAGATAAACACAGAGATATTTTCATAAATTTTTACGGTGTAGAGTCGTTTTTGGAACGGATGAACGCATGGTTATTGTGAGGGTGTGACGTACGCTTAACACGGTGCCTGACCCCCGACCGCTCGAGCCAAGCTACCCCTTGTGCTGGGAAACACCAGGTGACTGCAAACCCCTTTTGCCCGGGGTTTTCTAACATAATTGGTGTTCAGCGGTGGGATTGAGCTGTGCTTGCGTCCACTCGACAATAACTGTGGGTAGTCCATAGGCCTACACCGGGAGTTTTCTCAAAGCGGACTTCCTAATTCTGAGTTTTGTTTTTTCCAAATTTACTCTGGTGGTGGGAGGAGGTATTACAAAAGGTACCCCCCCTGCATAGCTTCTGTAAACACCTGTCTTCTATTCTGAGTGGGCAAAATGGAGTTTGTGTTGGAAGACCTGGAAACTTATACTGTGGCCCGACTCAGAGAGTTTTGTCAGAGAGAGGGGGTGTATTGTCCCCAAGGTGCCAAGAAGGGTGAACTCCAGACCAGCTTGAGGGCTTGGGGGGAGGCACGACGGGAGAGTAAGGCTGAGCAGGAGGACAGGGATGGAGAGCCTGTTAGCGAGGGGGCTGGGTTGTACCAACCTGAGGTGGGGAACCTGTTAGCGGGGCCCAGAACACTTTCCAGGAAGGGCAGCACTGTCTCTAGCGGTGGCTTATCAGAAGTAGAATTAACTGACCGGAGGGAGAAAAGACAGCTCACATGGAAGTTGGCGGAGCTGGAGAAAGAGAAGGAGGGACAGAGGATGGCTCACGAGTTGAGGCTGAGGGAAATAGATCTCCAGATCCTACGAGTCGGGGCACAAACTGTTCCTAATGTGGCAGCAAAGACAAAGAAATCACCAGGGAACCCAAACCCTATCTGCCAAAAGACATAGTAGCTAGCTATAGTGCAGGGGATGATATTGCCAAGTGGCTAGCGGCCTATGAGGTCTCTTTAAGGGCCCATGGGGTGCCAGAGAAGTACTGGGGAGGGAGATTGTTCAAATAAATGCCTCCAGCTGGTAGGGATACATTATTGGCCCTAGAGCAGGAGGAGCAGACCCACTACCCCACCATGAAAGTGGCGCTCGTACGAAAGTTTGGACTAACACCCGAGAAATACAGACAGAAGTTCCGGGGTAGCCACAAACTGGGCACACAGAATTGGGTGGATTTCCTGGACTATGCAAAGAAGGCATTAGAGGGTTGGATTCAAGGCAGTGAGGTGAGGGACTACGAGGGGTTGTTTGATTTAATGTTGAAGGAACACCTGCTCGAAAAATGTTTCCCTGAACTGCGTCAACACCTGGTGGATAGCAAGCTGACCAATCCCCGGAAGCTTGCTGAGGAGGCGGACATTTCGGCTAGTACCCGGGTGTCCACAAGGGGGACTGGAGGGGATACTCAAAAGGCCGGACAGGGCGCCCCCCAGAAGAAAGAGGGAGGGGAAAAGAAAAAGGAGTTCTCTAAAGGCCCTCAAAATAACTTCCAAGGAAAGGGAACAGGATTCACCCCTAGGGCTAACCCACCCAGAAACCCTAATCCTGGCCAGAGTCAGCAGCCAAGGGTTGTCCATTGCTTCGAGTGCGGTGGCGTCGGACACTATAAGGGAGATGCGAAGTGCCCGAAAAGACCACCCCCTCCCATTGGAGGAAAGGCCCCCGGAGTAGCTAGTGTAGTTCTCGGGGAGGAGATGCCCTTAACTAAGGGAAGGGAGTGGGCGGGTGTCACTTTAGTGTCCCTGGGAGAACGGGAGATGGTTCCTAAGATCCAGGTGCCCGCAAATACCACAAAGTATGGGCAGTGGGTCACCATCAACGGCCAAAGAGGGGAGGCTCTGAGAGACACAGGAGCCAGTATGACTATGGTACATAGCCAACTGGTGTCTCCAGAGCAGGTAATTCCCGATGTACTCCACCCAGCCGCGATGGCTGACGGCAGAACCGGCCACTATCCGGTGGCCGAGGTTCCCTTTGAATGGGAGGGGGTTGCAGGTTCACTTCGAGTTGCCGTAAGCCCTGCCATGCCGGTCGATTGTCTACTGGGGAATGACATGGAGCACAATGCTTGGAAGGAGGTGGAATACCGGACTCATGCTGAGATGCTGGGTAAACCTGACTGGGCCTGTGTTAGCACAGGGTCCGCGACTACCCGGAGAGGGAGTTTGTTTCGACTGGAGCCTGGAACAAAGGCACAGCCGGCTGCCGACCAAGGGAAGAACCGAGGACAGGAGGAGCCTGCCTCGGCCTCCGCGCCCCGTGTGACGGATAGGCCACTGGAGGTGGTGGACCAGGAGTCCGCGGTGGGGGATGTTACCAAACTGGAGGACCTACCCATCCCGGCCGAGTGGCACGTGGAGGGAGGGCCGACCAGGGAGGAATTCTGCAAGGGCCAGAGGGAGTGCCCTACCCGTGAGGGACTGAGGCGACAGGCCGAAGCCCAGGCAGCAGGGAACGTTGAGGGGAACTACAACCTTTACTGGGAGGATGGCCTCCTCTACAGTAAACCCAAGGCACCCCTACATGGATCGTCACGAGCCTTAGTAGTCCCTCAACGTTACCGAGCCTTCCTACTGGAATTGGCTCACGAGATCCCCTTGGCAGGACACCTGGGGCAAGACAAGACCTTCGCCCGTCTTGTCCCACACTTTTATTGGCCTCAAATGAAAGTGTCGTCCGACACCTACTGCCGGACATGTGTGTCTTGCCAAGCCAGTGGGAAAACAGGGGTGAAGCTGAAAGCTCCCCTGGAACCACTTCCTGTCGTTAGCACCCCCTTTGAAAGGGTGGGCATCGACATTGTGGGTCCATTAGATCCGCCTACTACAGCTGGTCACAGGTTTATCCTGGTTCTGGTGGATCATGCCACACGGTACCCAGAGGCTATACCTCTAAGGACCATTACAGCACCTGTTGTGGCTAGGGCCCTGATGGGAATCTTTACCCGAGTGGGTTTTCCCAAGGAAGTTGCGTCCGACAGGGGGACCAACTTCATGTCAGCATACATGCGGGCCATGTGGAAGGAGTGTGGAGTGACCTACCGGTTCACAACTCCTTACCACCCCCAGACCAATGGTCTGGTGGAGAGGTTTAACAAAACCTTGAAAGGCATGATTAGAAGTCTGCCTGAAAGCCTGCGGAGGAAATAGGACGTCCTCCTACCCTGTCTATTGTTTTCCTACAGGGAAGTGCCACAGAAGGGAGTGGGCTTCAGCCCCTTCGAGCTTTTGTATGGGCACCCTGTGCGTGGACCTCTCAGCCTGGTGAGAGACGGATGGGAAAGAACTCCCAGAAAGCTTCCCCAGGACGTGGTGAGCTACATGCTGGCCTTCCGAAGCCAAATGGCTAAGTTGTGGAAGCAAGCTTCTGACAACTTGGAGGCCAGCCAAGCAGTAATGAAGGCGTGGTATGACCACAACGCTCACCCGGTGGAATTGGAGCCTGGCCAGAAGGTGTGGGTGATCGAACCAGGAGAGCTTAGCGCCCTCCAGGATCGCTGGTCAGGACCCTTTGAGGTATTGGAGAAGAAGGGTAAGGCTACCTACTTGGTGGATCTTAAGACCCCTCGTCAGCCCCTACGGGTGCTGCATGCCAACCGCCTCAAACCCCACCACGAGAGGCCCGAAGTCATTTTGATGATGGTGACTGACGGAGCAGAGGACGTGGAAAGCGAGCCTCTCCCCGATTTGTTTGCGTCTCAAGAGAAGGATGGGTCGGTGGAGGGAGTGATTCTCTCCCCATCTCTAACTCCTGAACAGCAGGAGGACTGCCGCCAGGTCCTGGGACAGTACTCTTCGTTGTTCTCCCTTGTTCCGGGTAGGACTCACCTGTGCGTCCATGATGTGGACACAGGAGACAGCCCACCTGTGAAGTCCAAGATCTACCGGATGTCAGACAAGGTAAAGGCCAGCATTCACAGTGAAGTCACTAAGATGCTGGAGCTAGGAGTGATCGAACCTTCCAGCAGCCCCTGGTCCAGTCCGGTGGTGCTAGTACCAAAAGCCGCACCACCGGGTGCCCAACCGGAACTGAGGTTCTGTGTGGACTACCGGGGACTGAACTCAGTAACCAAGACTGATGCTCATCCGATCCCAAGGGCGGATGAATTGATTGACCGGCTGGGAGCTGCCCAATATCTAAGTACCTTTGACCTTACTTCTGGGTACTGGCAGATCTCTCTGACTGACGGAGCTAGGGAAAGGTCAGCCTTCTCCACGCCCAAAGGCCACTACCAGTTCTGTGCGATGCCCTTTGGGCTCAAGAACGCACCTGCCACGTTTCAGCATCTGGTGAACCAGATCCTCACTGGAATGGAGAGTTTCTCTGCTGCTTATCTGGATGACATAGCCGTCTTCAGTAACAGCTGGGAGGATCACTTGCGTCACCTGCAAGCTGTTCTACAGGCCCTGAGACAAGCTAGTTTAACGATCAAGGCCAGCAAGTGCCAGATCGGGCAGGGGTCGGTAGTGTACCATGGACACTTGGTGGGTAGATGAGCGGTGCAACCCCTCCAGGCGAAGATCGAGGCCATCATGGCCTGGGAACCCCCCAAGACTCAGACTGAGGTCCGAGCTTTTCTGGGCCTCACCGGATATTACCGCCGCTTCGTGAAGGGATACGGTACCATTGTGGCCCCCCTCACGGAGCTTACGTCCAAGAAACAACCTCGACGGGTAGTCTGGACGGAGGCTTGTCAGCAGGCCTTTGTAAAACTGAAGCAAGCCATGTGCGAGGCCCCGGTCCTACGGGCCCCAGACTTTTCCAAGGAGTTCATTGTCCAGACGGATGCATCAGAACATGGCATTGGGGCAGTGTTATCGCAACTCAATGAAGAGGGTCTGGATCAACCCGTGGTCTTCCTATCCCGGAGACTACTTCCCAGGGAACAGAAGTGGAGTGCAATAGAGCGTGAAGCCTTTGCAGTGGTATGGGCTCTGAAGAAGCTGCGGCCATACCTGTTCGGCACGCACTTCCTAGTTCAGACCGACCACAGACCCCTTCGTTGGCTGATGCAGATGAAGGGGGAGAATCCCAAGTTGTTGAGGTGGTCTATCTCCCTACAGGGAATGGACTTTCAGGTGGAACATCGGCCTGGAGTGGACCACGCCAATGCAGATGGTCTCTCAAGGTATTTCCGCCTTAGTGATGAGAACTCCCAAGGGGTTGGGTAGCTCTCCCCACTTTCAGCTGGGGGGGACGCGTGTTAGACCTGTCAGCCCTTTGGGTGGTCCCTCCTCATCATTATTTATTTTGTCCCACTTTTGCCTCAAACTCTGTTAGTATTTTTCCTTTTTGGGAACCACCAGACTTTTTAGTGTTGATGCAGGGTCAGGGAGCCATTTTCCCTACCCCTGGAACTTCTGTCTGAGGGCCTGAAACACAAAATGGTGGCCACCCATTGTCACCTGTGACATCACTGGAACCTACTAGTACCTTCCAGAACATTCTAGAACCCAGTGACAGTGTGAGGCAGGTTTAGAATGTTGGGAAGCCAGCTCAGAGTTGGCAGTTGGAGTTGGCAGTTGGCACCTGACTGGTGAAGGGAGAGCAGCACAACACTGAAGGAGGAAGGAGTGAGGCAGCAGGGGTGGAAACTTGTGCCTGGAGTGGGGTCCAGAAACCCACCCTTGATACTAGTCCCTACTGACTGAGCCCAGCCTGGAGCCCTGTGTGGGATAAAGTCAAGAAGAACCAACTCAAGGACCTGAACAGCCGGAACAGGCCTTGGAAGTAAAGAACAGCAAGTTCCTGACCTGTCTATTGGTATCTTCCTGGAGTCCGACGCCGAGAAGCCTAGAGACCTGGGGCCAGAGGCGAAGAAGCGGCGCTGACTGGAAAGCAGACGTCGTACCCGGAGCCGCCAGAGGTCGAGAGAGGGCACCGACGGAGGTCGTGGATACACCAGAGGTCGAGGAGGAAGTCACCTGAGGTCGAGTGTGCGGCGTCGACGGGGGAGTGAAGTCCGCCCTCCGGAGTCGCCGGAGACCGAGGTGAATCGTGCCGGAGGTCGGGAGTGGAGATCGCACTCCGGAGTCGCCGGAACCTGAGGAAAGGAGCACCGGAGGTCGGGAGTGGAGATCGCACTCCGGAGTCGCCGGAACCTGAAGGGAAGAGCACCGGAGGTCGGGAGTGGAGGTCGCACTCCGGAGACACCCGGAAGTAGGGAGATCGAGTCCCTGTGACGCCGGAGACCGACATCGAATCGAGGCTGCCCAGCGACATCGAGCCGAGGCCGCTCGCCGACATCGATCCGGAACCACCTCACGGTGTCGACAGGAACTGACATCGAGCCGAGGCCGACCGCCGACATCGATCCGGAACCGCCTCACGGCGTCGACAAGAACTGACATCGAGCCGAGGCCGGCTAGCGACATCGAACCGGAACCGCCTCACGGCGTCGACACGACTCCGGCGGAGTCGGAAGTTCATAAAGAGGGCAGTAAGTGGAATAGAGGGCGCCTAAGGCCCTGTGGAGCCCTAAGAGACCATCCTAGGGGCTAGAGAGGTGTTAGGACCAGCCTGGAAGTAACAGGGGTGGACTGAGACTGATACAGTGACCTGTGTGAGGGGTTGTGTAGTTTGGGAGAGCCAGATTCCTAGATTACCTTAGATCTACCTCAGCTTTAGCCTCAGCCTTATCCAAGCTAGGTGAGACACCCTCAGGCCATCCACATAACCACAAGCTGTGATTGGGCCAGATCAACCCATAGTACCTCACAAATGTGACCTGATTTGAAAGTGGTCTGATGGCTTATATTTATTGAGAGTATTGTATTCTTTGTATTTATCCTATTTATTGTCTCACAGTATTTATTGTCTCACAGTATTTATTCCCTCACAGTATTTATTTGCCTATGTATTTTATGCACATCTATTTATTCATTGATTATTTATGATCTGAGCTTATTTATTTGACCTACCCTTTTTACAGAAGAAGCTTTGTGTACTGTAAGTGTGTTATTATTTATTTAACCTGCAACTAAGAGAAAACAAGATAAACACAGAGATATTTTCATAAATTTTTACGGTGTAGAGTCGTTTTTGGAACGGATGAACGCATGGTTATTGTGAGGGTGTGACGTACGCTTAACACGGTGCCTGACCCCCGACCGCTCGAGCCAAGCTACCCCTTGTGCTAGGAAACACCGGGTGACTGCAAACCCCGGTTGCCCGGGGTTTTCTAACAATAATCCTGCTATGATAATGAGAATCCTCATGCATAATAAATGAAGCTAGATTTCAGAGAAGGCCACACAACATTTATTCAGCACCTAACTGGGTAAAAGGTCAGTGCCAGAACAGTTATATAGAGCAAGGTAGGAAAAATGTAGGTAAAAGATTGTGCAACTACCTAGGCCTATATTGGGGTACATTGGGGTTCAGAACAGCACACTGATAACAGTGCCCACCACTCCCCCTCAGTACCCGTTATCCCCTGGCCCGCCCCCAAGACTCTACAGTAATATAAAAATAAAACAATAATAAACATGCTTTCTTATCATTTTATTTTTCAACTTTTGCAGCTGCCGGCAGGGTGGCGATGCTCCTCCGCCATAGCGGAGGAGCCACTCCTGGCCAATGCGCACATTTTATACCACCTTGTGGTTGCCCAACATTTTCTGCTTCCCTTGAGCAGTGTCTCAGCCTAGCAAAACTAGTACTTTGGCATTACCATTTGACCAAGAGGAAATAAGCATTACAATCTTTAAAAATAAATCTCATGTGGCCATCATAGCTGATGGGTGATGTATATAAATTTAACAAAACATCTAAGAGTCTTCATGCAATTATTGTATCGTATTGCATTTTTTAGAAATAGGGTTGTTGGTTGAAGTATAAGTCCTGGTCAAGCAGCACCCCGAATTCTAGTCAGCATAAGGCACAAACAAATCCCAAACTAACCTGTGCTAGACCATTTGGTAGCTTGACACAGAGCAGTCAGGCCTAACTTAGAGCCAATGTGTATAGTATATGTGCAACACAAAAAGTAAAACAGTGGAAACACCAAGCAAAAATATCCAACACCAGGTTAGAATATAGAGCTTAATTTAATAAATATAACAAGACCAAAATGACAAAAATCCAATCAGTAGAACCGGAGTTATGAATTTGTAAAAAATAAACTGCATTATAACGCCTACAAGCATAGAGCGTCAAGTGTGGCTATTAGGTCGTGGTGGACCAGGGCAAAGTCAAACGTTCAGGCAATATTTGAAATTCATTATTCCTAGTTTAGATGGGACCAGTTCATAAGGGGAGCCCAAATGGCCAATCCTTTAGCTTTCAATTTACGACCTTTTCTAGAATAAACAGATTTTTCAAATCTGTATATTGCTAGAAATCTTTCAAGCCACTGTTGGCCTGTTGGAGGAACGGGATCGAGCCAATGAGTGGCTAAACATAACCTAAAGACAATAGAAGCAATAAATAAGAAAGATTGATTATGATTTGAGGAAATAAAACCTCCTACCCCTAGTACAATCAGTTGAGGAGTAAGAACAATTTCCCTGCCCAACATAGTTGTTAGAATGCCACTAACGTTTTGTTTCAATGTATCTAAAACAGGACAAGTGGCAAACATATGAACGCTGTCTGCTGCGGGATAGTGGCCCATTTGGCAATCTTGGCAGGTGTAATATACAGACTGAACCATGTTTTAAAGCATTGTAGTTGTAGATTAGTCGCCAAAAATGACGTCTGGGCCAAATATAATGAATCTTCATTTTTTCCGGGTTCAATCGCCAGCAGATTTTGCCAAGGATCTATTTGTTTGGTCAGGTTGTCAGGTAATAAGTCAATTAGTATTTTATACAATCCCCCTAAAGTGCTTGAACCTTTAAGTAATTCATCCATCAACCTCACCCTAGAGAAGCCGGAGGCTCTCTTTACTTATAAAGTCTATTATTTGGAGGTATTTGAAAAACTGTTGGTTGTCTAGCTCAAACTTGTCCCATATGGCTTCAAACAATAACAGGTCAGACTCGTTTGTAAGATCTCCAATTGTTCGTACTCCTTTGTCATGCCAGTACCTCATGTGACCATCATTAAAGATATGTGGAAAACAATTATTCCTATATATTGGGGTATAGGCATTAAAAACCAAGTTTTTTTCGGCCCATAGTCCAGATTTTGAAAGCACAAATTAGAGTTTTGAATTTGACCCATTTAAAATAATTAAATTCGAAGTGTTGTAAAAGGCACCCCTTAGCCTCAGTTCCTAAAATCAACTCAAAATTAGAGACAGAGGAACCTACCCTTATCATATCATCTTTTTCATTAAGCAATATCCCCATTTTCCGTTGTATCGCCGCCCAATGATATAGTTGAAGATTAGGTACTGCCCACCCCCCTCTGTCTCTGAGCAAAGTAAGTAGTTTAATTGCTCTTCGAGGGCGGCAGTTAGCCCAGATAAACTTAGAAAAGAGTTGCTTCATTGAAATAAACCAAGCATTAAAATTTGACAAGGGAATAGCCCTTAAGAAATATAAAACCTTTGGCAGAAAAATCCTTTTGATGATATTGCATCTCCCCACCATCGTCAGTTTAAGATTCTCTAGACGGCTAAATTCGGGTTTAAATTAAAAAATTAGGGGATTAAAATTATTTTCAATGATTTGGAGACATCTGCCATAATTTCTACGCCCAAATATACTGCTTTCTGGACCACTCGTGCGTCATTTATCTGAAGACCATTACCGGTCAGAATGTGAGTTTTGTTTTGGTTCAGACGATAGCCTGATAGTTTCCCAAAGATATCCGCTTCTTTCTCAATCTTGATTAGAGCATTCATGGGATTTGAAGTAGTTATAGCGAGATCGTCGGCATACGCCAGTATTTTGGTACTCCCCCAATGTTCCGCACCCCTACAATAAGGTTGTTAGATTCAATCCCTTCTAACAAGCGGATCTATATAAAGTGCAAACAATAGGGGTGAACAAGGGTCCCTCTACTGATAAATATCGGGTCCGACATCTCCCCCAGGATTGAGACTCGTGCGGTCGGGTTTCTATACATTGATTTAATAGCCATGATGTATTTTTCTCCTACTCCTCTATCCTTTAGGGATGCCCATAAAAAAGACCAGGAGACCCTATCGAAGGCTTTCTCTGCATAAAGCAGGATAAGCCCAATAGGGTCCCCGGTAATGCCTGCCGCATCAAAGAGGGTGATAACCCTCTGGATGTGGTCTATTGTACTACGCCCGGGTACAAACCCATGTTGGGTTGGGGAAACTAATCTCTTAATATAGGCCGCAAGGCGAGCAGCGAGTATCTTAGCGAATATTTTAATGTCGCTATTTATTAAAGTAATAGGGCGGTATGACCCCATTTCATTAGCTGGCTTTCCCTTTTTAGAAAAGACAACTATATTAGCTGCTTCCCAAGACTTCGGGACCACATGTCCGTTCTGGGCGTTCAAAAAAAGTGTTTCATTATTTCTTGTAGGGAAGAGGCAAACATTTGATAAAACTCACCAGGTATAGCGTCTGGCCCTGCTGCCTTACCATTTACCAATGAGCAGATAGCACCATGGATCTCCTCTGTTGTTATTGGAGATTCCAAGGCTTCTCGCTCTTCGGGAGTTAGTTTCTCCGTTGGAGCTCCAGACAGATCATTTTGCATTGTTTCCTCATCATTGCTGGTATCCTCGCAATAAAGTTTCTGAAAAAAATGGTGAAAGGCAGCTCGAATTTCGCTAGGTTCTGTGATCGACCCTATCCCCGGATCTTCTATTGATAAAATACCTCCTTGGGTCATATGTTGTCTCGCCCCCATCGCCAGCACCTGACCAACCCTCTCCCCACACTCATACAATCTGGACCGCCAAGCAGAATATTTTCCTTTTTAAATGCGAAGGACGTCTAACATGGGCTTCAATTGGAATTCCATAGAGCATATTATCAAGCCCATTATCGCCGTTTTAGCGGCAGTTTTCTGCTGGCTTGATAATATGCCCCTCTGAGTCTCCAAATTCTGGTGTACGTGGGCACTCCCTCAGTGTATCAATAGTATTAGAGTTTTTAACAGGGTTGGCATTCATATGTACATTTTCCCCCCTGCTTCCATCTTTATCAGTGACACCAACTGCCACTCTGCTAACCAGGGTTTTGTGACTCTCCATATCTACTCGTACCGAGCCAATGTCCCCACCATCCACCACACTGGTATCACCTTTGTTAGTATTCATATTAGTACTCACAGTGTCCTCCATTGACTCCTGGGTCTCTTGGGTCTCCGTTTCCTCTAGCATCCCTTCAGACAGTACAGGGGGAAGCTCCTTCTCCGTGCTCTTCAATTCCTCCGCAGGTTTGCCAAGTCCAGCAAACATCTCTGGTATCACTCGTTTCCTGACAGACCCAGATCCCGTTGTTTCAGGTAGACGCTGCTCGTGCGCCTTGGGCTTCACTGTTTCCCCTTCGGCGATTCCTACGACGGGAGTAGCGTCTCCGGCTTTTCTCCCTCTCAGTGCCTTCCGAGAAGCCAGAGAAGCCAGAGAGCCCCTGTTTCCTCCTGTAGCCTCTGCTGCACCACCAGCAGCGGTGCCTTTCCCGCCGTGATCCCCCGGGGGCTTTGATTGTCTTGGCGGCATGTTTCGACCAGGAAGCTGAAATCTGCGTTTTTCACCCCAGCACTCCACGAGCGCCACAAATGCCTTCAAGACCGCCCTCAGAGGTGCACAGACGAGCGGGCAAGTAAGTCGGGAGGAGATTTGTATATTAATTTTCCTTGATGCGCGGTGTTTATTGCCAGTTGCAATCAGCTTCATTTGTCCGATTTCATCCGATTCCTTTATCCATCTAGAGTGGGGGTTTCAATCCATTGTGGAGCGTTGGACGAGCGGCCTTTAGCAGAAATGACACAGCCACCATCTTGCCCCAGCCTGGGGAGCATTTCATGGCCCTGAGGCTCAGATCAGAAGGCCAATACACTAGCCCTTTGAATATCTACGGGTTCCTGGGTTCAAGATGGGAGTCAGGTCTAATTCCTCCTCTCCGGGCAAGTAGGCAGCAGGTCAGCACAGCAAGGCAGTAAACAGATCATTCAGAGTAGCAGTCCCGCAGAGTGGCAGTCTTTTTCGTAGCACAACAGTTCTTCTTCATGGCAGAGTATCCACAGGTCCAGACGTGTACTGAAGTAGTGTCTGAGGTCCCTTTTTAAAACATTGGTTCCTTGGTTCTAGAATGTGGGAGAAGCTTCTAGACAGTGGCTTAAAAGTGCATGGTATTCCCTGCTACCACTACCCTGACTTCAAGCTGGCTGAAGGGACAGTTCAGGGTCGCTAGGCTCTTTGTGTGAAGGCAGAGCACCGGCTATTTAGGTGCAAGTGGAGCTGTGCTCTGCTGCACTCCCTCATCCTGCCAGCGGATGGCCCACTCAGGATTACCTAATCTCTCTATCGTATGACTGTCTGGGATTAATGCCTATAGGCCACAAAAGGACTAAGGAGAGAAAAATGGCAACTTTCTTAGAGTAAAAAGAACAATTGATGGACAGAATGCAGAACGATGTCATACATTTACCCCAGTACAGAGATCTCGGCCTAAATTCATCGTTTTTTTGCTCACCATGCCATTTCAGTTTGGACCCAGCCATATGCAAATTAGTCTTGACCCTGCCCCCAATGGGAACAGTCCAGCCCGAACTGCCAGGTCAGGTCCTCCCTGGACTGGAAACAAGCATCCTAGTAACGGTTTCGGGCTCTCAGCCCTCATCAGCCAGGATAGCTTGACTCCAGTGGCATGGAGAGCACGGGGCATACCCGTCCCACTCGGGGTGACAAATGCAAAAAAGAACAATTGATGGACAAAATGCAGAAAAATGTCATACATTCACCCCAATACAGAGATCTGGGCCTAAATCCATCGTTTTTTTGCTCTCCATGCTGGGGGTGAGTGTCTGAAAAGTTTTAACGCTCTGTCCATCATCTCCTTGTGTTTGCTTTGCTCGCCCTAAGTTGCCAGGGTATGCCCAGACGTGGGTCCCTTGCTCACTTTGCCACTGGATTCAAGCTAGCCTGGCTGATGAAGGGTGTTAATGGGTGAAAGAATAGGGGTGCCCCTGAGATAGGTTCCTAAATCAGGGTGCTAGTAACATTCGTTTGCAAAAACACTTTAGGAACAATGTTCAAAAAACAGAAACCTACAAAGCGAACAAATGAATTAAATATGAACTAGTAGATACAAAGTAGCAAAGTATACTTTATTTATCTCTCTTTATATGTAAATTGCAAAAAAGGGATTACATATCTTATTCATATATTTTGATAACAGTGGAGACAAAAAATATATCAAACATATGTCTCATACAATGTTGTAAACAATTCATTTTTTTCAGACATGGTCAATGAGCTGAGATATGTATCTATCGTAGATTAGTACAGAATCACAGAATTTCATTTAGTAGTCATGGCTTGGTCAAAGTTAGATCCTACGCGCGTTTCGGCTAGAAGCCTTCATCAGGATGCCATGTGTTTTCGTAATCCTAAACAGAATATATACAAATTACGGTAAATAATAATGTCCACAGGTAGGTAATGTTTGTACTAGTAAAAGTCTGAACTAAAGCAATTAAGGTTATAGTTCATGTATTAATAACATATATACATACACGACCTCTCAGTCCATCTATGGTATACACTTCTAAAAACCACACAAGAGTAAAGAGGTTTGTTAACATAACACCTTATATCCCAAAACCCTAGTGTGTTTTCCAAAGCTCTGAGCCCTAAGAGAAGGGAAAGTTTTGTTACATGATGCAAGGGTAATTTTATGCGTATCTACCCTGTCAATAGTAGTAAATGTCATTTTTAACACTAGAAAGTAGAGAACTTTCACCACACCAAAAAGGGGAGGGGGGTGGGGGAATGGAAAAAAAGTACCATTATTTATGGAGGTGATATTGTGATGCGGACATGCTACCATGGCAACAACGTTACAACTATATGTTACCTCGATAAAATCGCGATGTTCCCGGAGAAGAGTCAGTGTTTCAACATGTGCAAAATCGCTCTTGAGATGTGTGTCCACGATGGGTTGAGGAAATGGCCTAAGCAGAAGGGTGTTACCCAGAAACCGGTCCCAGGATGCTTGTTTCCGGTTCAGGGAAGACCTGGCTTGGCAGTTCGGGCTGGACTGTTCACATGAGGCACAGGGTCAATACTGATTTGCATATAGCTGGGTCTGAACTGAGGTGGTGAAGTGAGCTAAAGAATGATGATGGATTCAACCCAGATCTGTGACTGGGGGTGAGTGTCTGAAAAGTGTCAACGCTCCGTCCATCATCTCCTTGTATTAACTTTCTAAGTGTGGCATTTTTCAATTGTGATCAAAAACCCAACTTCACCACTAAATAGTGCTTTTCACCCCAATTCCAAAAACACCAAACATGATCTGGTTATCTCTCACATTTGGAAATTACATTTATAAAATGCAATACAGCAACTCCACTGTTATCCTACGGGAAAGATAGGCCTTACAGTAGTGAAAACGAATTCAAGAGCTTTTCCCTACCAGGACACGTAAAACCTAAAAGTACATGTACAACTTTTTAAATACATTGCACCCTGCCCTTTGAGCTGCCCAGAGTCCACCCGATGGGTGACTTATATGTATTAAAGTGAAGGATCGGGCCTGGCAAGAGGTTTATTTTGGCAGGTCGAAATGACAGTTTGAAACTGCACACGCAGGCTCTACAATGGCAGGCCTGAGACATGTTTAAAGGGAAATTAAGTGGGAGACACGATCAGTGCTGCAGGCCCACTAGTAGCATTTAATTTACAGACCTTGGGTATATGGTGTATTACTCTACAAGGGATTTGCAAGTAAATAAAATATGCTAATTGGGTATAAACCAATTTAACCATGTTTTGAGGAGAGAGCCAAGCAATTTCTGTTTAGCAGTGGTAAGGTGCCCGAAGTCCTAAAACCAATCATAACGGATTGTGGCAAATAGTGGTGGGAAAAAGTCTAAAGGTTTAGGGGTCACTCTTTGGAGAGGGCCAGGTCTAACAGTATTGCTAAGGAAGTGAACTAGGCAGGGGATTGGACATAGCCAGCTAGTACCAGAGGTTGGACACTTCTTTAAAAAATCTGCGAATCAGGAAATGTGGACTGAGGACATCTGATGCAGGTTGATCTTGCTTGAATCGACTTGCCGAGTGCCCTTGCCCATGCTGAAGTATATTTAACCAGAAGGTAAAGCTGAAGATGAGGTTGTCCATTGCAACGATGCATCTGTAATTATGCGGCTCAATAGCGATACATCGCCTCTGAATTTCATTGCTGATGCGTTGCCTCCTGCTCCATGCATCCCACGCATCTCGACTCTGTCGACGGCACAACCAAGGTACTTTGCAGCGGGGCAAGGTTGGGCCCTGTATCAGACCTGCGCTCCATTTGGATTTTTCCCTGTCAAGCACGACCAGATAGCCCCGGTTGACGTTTTATGCTTTTAACCCCCCCATTTCAATATAATCTTTAAAAGTTCATAACTCCAGTTTTACTTATTGGATTTTTGTTGTTTTGCTCTTGTTTTGTTCAATAAATCATGCTCTATGAGGCAGATTTACAAGAAAGTGACGCATCTGTAGAGATGCGTAACTTTCCCTGCGCCAACATGCCAAATCCTCGTGTCACCATGGATGGGCCGTATTTAGAATACGGCGCACCATGGCGCAAGGATTGACAAATGCGTTAGAAATTCTGACGCATCTGTTGACGGAAAAGTCACGCATTGCTGGAGTCGTGTCGCGACACGATGAAACTCCAGCAATGCTCAGGGGCGACCTATGCCTAACATGCTGCGTCACTCCTTACGCCTGCTTCAAGCAGGCGCAGCGTTTTGACGCAGCATGGATGTAAAAGTTACTCAGTGAAATCTTGTAGATTTCACTGAGTCACTTTTACGGGGCTTCCTGCGACGGAACGGCCACCCTGCATACATTAAATCTGATGCAGGTTTAATGTGGCGCAGGGCTTCACAACGTGACGCATCTTCCTAGATGCGTCACGTTGTAAATGGGCCGCAACTTTTACGCTGCCGCTGCATCACAAAAGTGACGCAACGACGGTGCAAAAGTAACGCAAGGGGCTTGTAAATCTGCCCCTATGTGTCTAACCAGGTGTGGTATATTTTTATGTGGTGGTTCCACAGTTTTACTGTTCAGACATTGCCTCTTAAGTTAAGTTTGACTGCTCTGTGCCAAGCTACCAGACGGAGAGCACAGTTTAATTTATGATGTGTATTTGACTTACCCTGACTAGGATAGTGATTCCTGCTTGGGCAGGGTTCATGCCTCTGCCAACCAGAAACCCAGTTTCTAACATTGGTGCTCAACGGTGAAGATTGGACTTGTTTTGTGCAGTGCCTTACAGTAATTTGGTGTAAACTACCAATCCATACCTAAGATCAATTCAAGTAAATTCTCTCTGATTGGCATTTTTCATTTTTCTATTCTCCCTAATTGGCGTTTTTAGTTCTACATCTGGACCTGAAAAAATGGAGCTGGCCAAAGTGGAGGATTACATCGTGGTTCAACTCAAGGATTTCTGTAAGGACTTCAAACTTTCTGTAAAGAGCACCACCAGGAAGGTCAGGAGCTCATGCTGCATTGAATGTGATCCCAGAGGAGGATGAGAAGCTGAATGAGGAGAATGATTTGGACCAAGATCAAGAGGAGCGTCTTGGAGTGCTGCCTGAGGAGCAGGGGGGCAACATCCTGTTTATCATCCAGAGACCTGTCCCCAGAGGAGATGCAGGACAGGAGGGAGGAGAGGAAACTCACGTTGGAGTTGGTCATGTTGTAATGGGAGGAGGAGGAAGAAAAAAAGGGCCTTGGAAAGGGCCCTGGAGTAGAAAGGAAACTAATGTTGGCTCATGAAGTGAGTCTGAAGGAGCTGGACATCAAGGCCAAGCAGGCTAAGTTAAGCAGTGATGGTGGCAGCGTTTCTTCAATGCCCTCTGACAGGAGGGTTCACTTTCCTAAAGGTCTGGTGCATGACTTTGTGGTGGGAGACTACATAGACAGAAGGTTTGAGGCCTATGAGATTGCCCTGCAGACTCACAACATCCCTGAGGGGAATTGGGGCGCTGGTTTCTGGCAGCACATCCCTATTGAGGTGAGGGACACCCTACTGCCCCTAGATGCGAATGACAGGATGAGGTATTCCCCTCTGAAACAAGCCCTAATTAGACAATTGGTTTGCGTCCAGGGAAGTATAGGCAGAAATTCAAGGACAGTCATAAACTGTCCCAACAAACCTGAGTGGATTGTGTTAATTCTTTTTGCAATTATAGACAACAGAAAGGTCCCCAGGAACAAGGTGAATAGAGAAGGGAATCAATAAGGACCGAATCAGTGCTTATTTTTAAAGACTTGTCCAGCTGGATTTTACTGATATAGTAATTAGGCAACAGTTACAAAAAGAATTCTCAAAGTTGGACACAAGCCTGTGTCCCGTACAATTTTTAAGGAGAAAAACAGAAACAACAAAAAGGTTCAGGCAAAAAATGTTTGTTACAATTGGCAGAGAATAAAGAGTGGACTTAACAAACATTACATGGGACACCCTTATGTATAAAACTTAGTATTGTTAGGAACATATAGGGTGTGTACAAGTGTCGACGGGGTTTCGATCCTACAACCGAAATATTAGGATCATCATCAGGACAACATTAGTAATGCCAGTACAATTTAACCTGAGTAGCTTAATTGAAGAAGGGGGGAAAAAAGGAAAGGAAAAATCAAGATAAAAGTTAGAAAGTAGCGATTCCATATACATGATTAAAAACAATAAACAATTAAATTATTGAAAAGTCTGAACAACCACACTGTAAGTCTCCTTGTGTCAAGGAACAGAATTGTAAGCCAACATACTCCTACCTGTCAAGGAGCAAGGAATAAACAGAAGAAGTGATTGAAAGTGAAAAGTGAAGATACAATAAAAATGGTGCAGGAAGTCAAAAATTCAACGTTGTGTCAACATGATAACCATGCGATTGGAAGAGGAAGGTCATAATAAGGCCTTACATAGGGTTCTGCAGCTAGGCAAGAATCCGGTAAATTCGAAGTATAAACGCAAGTCGAAAAGGACGTAATTGAACATGCCAAGTGGGGGGAGTGCGAAAAATTAGGGTAAGGATAACCCTAGTGACAGAGAGTTAGCCAGGGCGTGCGGCCGGTGATGGGTGACTAGTCAGGATGAAGATCACGGGCGGTAAACGGAGGTGAAAATTGGAGCGGTTCCAAGTACAACCGACAAATGTGGAGAGCGGTACCGATGTGTTCGGTGTGAGAAGAGAATAAGGAGGCGGACTCACCAAGGCACGAAGTGACAATGAGTCCGTGGCAAGGTTAGGAGGCTGTGGGAGCCCCGGGTAAGATGTTTGTCACTACGACTGAGAAAGAGGGGAGTGGTTAGGAGCCCGTCAGAATTGGAATTGACAGGGTGGGGTAGGAAAAGCGGGGAAACTCACCGGAGTCAGGATTGACAGGAAATGGAAGGTGTGCGGTCCGGAAAAGCGGCCGCGACTGTAGGCAACCCGGGTATAGGATCATCCGGGGGGCTTAGCGGAGTCAAGGATTCACAGGAATGGAGGGAGCGCGGTCCGGAATAGCGGCAGTGTCCGCGACTTTAGGCAGCCCGTGTCTTGGATCGTCCGGGGGGCTTACTGCGATCCGCGGCAATGCGCTAGAAGGGGGAAGGTAAAATTAGAAGGGGGACAGGGGTGGGAAGGAGTCGTGAAGGTAGGGAGGGCTGTTCTTTTATTGTGTAGAGGGGTTTCCTAGTGGGTTATTGAGATTTTCCTTGACTGTACCAACCCATATGGGGCTCATGAACAAAGCTCAAACGTCAGCTGCAGAGTTCCAAGGTCCATCTTCCAGAATGACTTAAGGCACCCAACAGTGTTGTAGTCCTTTACTTTGTTCTAAGGGAGGCTGCAGGCCATTTTAGAATGTCTGTGTCTTCTTCTGAGGCCAATACCAGTCACTGCTGGTGGTGGGGCAAAGAAGCTGGGCGGGGAGGAGTTGCGGGTCAAAACAGATTAAAAAACAAAAAGTACCTGAATCCAGCTGCATCGCCGCTCTTCTGGCTCAACTGCAGGCACAGGCACCCAGACTACCCTGCGGCCAGTTCGGACGCTGCTTTCACAGCATGAAAGCAGCATTAGGATTGGCCTGAGTGCCCTCGATTTGCACACCAAAGGAGACTGGAAGCCTGTGTCTGCTGTCTCCAACCCATCATTACACGACAATGGGGAAACCCAGCACTCAGCTGGACCTGGGTCAGAAATTGTACAGAAAAGAACTGGTCCAACTGGGAATGGTTAAAATGTGAAAATCATTGCACCCAAAATCAAACAATGATTGACAAAAAAGGAAAAGTCAAAGTTTCGACCCCAAGGATAGCGGAAAGGCCAGTAGTTTCTTAAACAGGGGTCTTCATCAGGACAGAGGAATGAGCAACCTCAAAAATCCACTGCGAGGAATGAGGTGGAAAACTTAGGAAAACTCAGGAAAACGGGCTGAATGGCTCATAAATTGGATACAAAGTATGTTAGGCCAGCGTATTCCAAATTCATTGGGTACGATACAATATATAAATTAATTTAGCTAATACAGTATTAATCTGTTCGAGTATCTCTTGTGCTGAGATTGACTCCGGAAGCGAGACGTTCTTCTGTCCTGAAAAAGACCCCTGTTAAAGGAACTACTGGCCTTTCTGCTACTATTGGGGTTGAAACGTTGACTTTTCCTTTAACCTCAATCTATACCAATAGAAATTGCCCACATTCAGATGATGAAACATATGTTTATGGCGTCTTGCAACTGTAAAGTATATTCGTTAGTACATCATGCATTGCTAGACAGGTTCCTCCAGTATTTCCTTGTAAATATTGTAATTGATTGCACTTATACTCTCTACTCCCATCCCTTCACGAGAACTCCCTAAGCACTTGTTTCACTTCACCTGCATTTGAGCAACCATTAAAATTGTTGTATTAATTGATTATGAACTAATATATATTATATACATTTTGGAACTGATACTCATTTTGGTCAAAGTATGTTTGATTTTGGGTGAAAATGATTTTCTCTTCTGTCAACGTAGTTCAGGTTGGAGACAGCTTCAATGCCCATTGCAGTTTGGCCGGCATGAGATGGCCGGCCAAACAGTCATGCACTGTTGTGTAGATCCTGCAAATCTATATAGGATATGCACGTTTAAACAACATAAACTAGGGGATTGGTGTCCAGACTGATTCCAGACACCCTCCAAAGGATATGTTAGTCTGTAGACCAGCTTGTTTACAGTGCCACTACAAGCCCCACAACCTCACTAAGGAGAGAATAGTTTCTGGCAACTATCGAACATGACAACCCTGATCCCTCAGGGATCATGGAAACAGTACAGTACTTTTCGCTCAGTCACTCATGCTTACTTGCTCTCAGAGAGATATACAGAATAAACAATGGGAAAGTTTTCAATAAGTATTTATTGAATCAGTGTCATTTTAGTATTAAATATGTGTGCTGCAACAACCATTAGACAGAAAAAGATGTATACGGTTATAGGCACAAATAGAGTAAATAGAAGGTAGAATTCTACCATAGGGCTAAAACAATGATTATATGCAGGCATATAGATACATGACAATAATAATGTGTACTTCTACGATGCAAGCCCTGACTAGATGTACCTAAGTGTATCTAGCATGTATATAGGTGTATAGCCAAGAATTCCCCTAGGAAAGAGCCAACCCCATTATCTGATGTGAGAGAACAAAGGACCCCGTCTTGGTCTCGAGTTGGACACCCCGCGATGGATGTCAGACCACAGCGTGCTGGAATGCCTGCGTGCACGGACCTCAGCGTCTCATGTTAGCGTGTTAGCATGGAAGCTTCTTCTCCTCCTTTGCCCAGAAAAGATGTGGTGCTTTTATTCCCAAAAGGTACCCTGAGGGGTTCTACCTAGATGTGTCATGGTACTGTGGGCATGTCGGCCAAGGATGACGATAGTGCAGTAGATGGTAATCCTGCTATGATAATGAGAATCCTCATGCATAATAAATGAAGCTAGATTTCAGAGAAGGCCACACAACATTTATTCAGCACCTAACTGGGTAAAAGGTCAGTGCCAGAACAGTTATATAGAGCAAGGTAGGAAAAATGTAGGTAAAAGATCGTGCAACTACCTAGGCCTATATTGGGGTACATTGGGGTTCAGAACAGCACACTGATAACAGTGCCCACCACTCCCCCTCAGTACCCGTTATCCCCTGGCCCGCCCCCAAGACTCTACAGTAATATAAAAATAAAACAATAATAAACATGCTTTCTTATCATTTTATTTTTCAACTTTTGCAGCTGCCGGCAGGGTGGCGATGCTCCTCCGCCATAGCGGAGGAGCCACTCCTGGCCAATGCGCACATTTTATACCACCTTGTGGTTGCCCAACATTTTCTGCTTCCCTTGAGCAGTGTCTCAGCCTAGCAAAACTAGTACTTTGGCATTACCATTTGACCAAGAGGAAATAAGCATTACAATCTTTAAAAATAAATCTCATGTGGCCATCATAGCTTATGGGTGATGTATATAAATTTAACAAAACATCTAAGAGTCTTCATGCAATTATTGTATCGTATTGCATTTTTTAGAAATAGGGTTGTTGGTTGAGGTATAAGTCCTGGTCAAGCAGCACCCCGAATTCTAGTCAGCATAAGGCACAAACAAATCCCAAACTAAACTGTGCTAGACCATTTGGTAGCTTGACACAGAGCAGTCAGGCCTAACTTAGAGCCAATGTGTATAGTATATGTGCAACACAAAAAGTAAAACAGTGGAAACACCAAGCAAAAATATCCAACACCAGGTTAGAATATAGAGCTTAATTTAATAAATATAAAAAGACCAAAATGACAAAAATCCAATCAGTAGAACCGGAGTTATGAATTTGTAAAAAATAAACTGCATTATAACGCCTACAAGCATAGAGCGTCAAGTGTGGCTATTAGGTCGTGGTGGACCAGGGCAAAGTCAAACGTTCAGGCAATATTTGAAATTCATTATTCCTAGTTTAGATGGGACCAGTTCATAAGGGGAGCCCAAATGGCCAATCCTTTAGCTTTCAATTTACGACCTTTTCTAGAATAAACAGATTTTTCAAATCTGTATATTGCTAGAAATCTTTCAAGCCACTGTTGGCCTGTTGGAGGAACGGGATCGAGCCAATGAGTGGCTAAACATAACCTAAAGACAATAGAAGCAATAAATAAAAAAAAGATTGATTATGATTTAAGGAAATAAAACCTCCTACCCCTAGTACAATTAGTTGAGGAGTAAGAACAATTTCCCTGCCCAACATAGTTGTTAGAATGCCACTAACGTTTTGTTTCAATGTATCTAAAACAGGACAAGTGGCAAACATATGAATGCTGTCTGCTGCGGGATAGTGGCCCCGAGGGCAGGTAGAGCCTGCTCCTCTACCCCATTAGGCAATCTTGGCAGGTGTAATATACAGACTGAACCATGTTTTAAAGCATTGTAGTTGTAGATTAGTCGCCAAAAATGACGTCTGGGCCAAATATAATGAATCTTCATTTTCTCCGGGTTCAATCGCCAGCAGATTTTGCCAAGGATCTATTTGTTTGGTCAGGTTGTCAGGTAATAAGTCAATTAGTATTTTATACAATCCCCCTAAAGTGCTTGAACCTTTAAGTAATTCATCCATCAACCTCACCCTAGAGAAGCCGGAGGCTCTCCCCAACTTTTTACTTATAAAGTCTCTTATTTGGAGGTATTTGAAAAACTGTTGGTTGTCTAGCTCAAACTTGTCCCATATGGCTTCAAATAATAACAGGTCAGACTCGTTTGTAAGATCTCCAATTGTTCGTATTCCTTTGTCATGCCAGTACCTCATGTGACCATCATTAAAGATATGTGGAAAACAATTATTACTATATATTGGGGTCTAGGCTTTAAAAACCAAGTTTTTTTCGGCCCATAGTCCAGATCTTGAAAGCACAAATTAGAGTTTTGAATTTGACCCATTTAAAATAATTAAATTCGAAGTGTTGTAAAAGGCACCCCTTAGCCTCAGTTCCTAAAATCAACTCAAAATTAGAGACAGAGGAACCTACCCTTATCATATCATCTTTTTCATTAAGCAATATCCCCATTTTCTGTTGTATCGCCGCCCAATGATATAGTTGAAGATTAGGTACTGCCCACCCCCCTCTGTCTCTGAGCAAAGTAAGTAGTTTAAATGCTCTTCGAGGGCGGCAGTTAGCCCAGATAAACTTAGAAAAGAGTTGCTTCATTGAAATAAACCAAGCATTAAAATCTGACAAGGGAATAGCCCTTAAGAAATATAAAACCTTTGGCAGAAAAATCATTTTGATGACATTGCATCTCCCCACCATCGTCAGCTTAAGATTCTCTAGACGGCTAAATTCGGGTTTAAATTTAAAAATTAGGGGATTAAAATTATTTTCAATGATTTTGGAGACATCTGCCATAATTTCTACGCCCAAATATACTGCTTTCTGGACCACTCATGCGTCATTTATCTGAAGACCATTACCGGTCAGGATGTGAGTTTTGTTTTGGTTCAGACGATAGCCTGATAGTTTCCCAAAGATATCCGCTTCTTTCTCAATCTCGATTAGAGCATTCATGGGATTTGAAGTAGTTATAGCGAGATCGTCGGCATACGCCAGTATTTTGGTACTCCCCCAATGTTCCGCACCCCTACAATTAGGTTGTTAGCTTCAATCCCTTCTAACAAGCAGATCTATATAAAGTGCAAACAATAGGGGTGAACAAGGGCACCCCTGCTGGGTCCCTCTACTGATAAATATCGGGTCCGACATCTCCCCCAGGATTGAGACTTGTGCGGTCGGGTTTCTATACATTGATTTAATAGCCATGATGTATTTTTCTCCCAATCCTCTATCCTTTAGGGATGCCCATAAAAAAGACCAGGAGACCCTATTGAAGGCTTTCTCTGCATCAAGCAGGATAACCCCGATAGGGTCCCCGGTAATGCCTGCCGCATCAAAGAGGGTGATAACCCTCTGGATGTGGTCTATTGTACTACGCCCGGGTACAAACCCATGTTGGGTTGGGGAAACTAATCTCTTAATATAGGCCGCAAGGTGGGCAGCGAGTATTTTAGCGAATATTTTAATGTCGCTATTTATTAAAGTAATAGGGCGGTATGACCCCATTTCATTAGCTGGCTTTCCTTTTTTAGAAAAGACAACTATATTAGCTGCTTCCCAAGACTTCGGGACCCCATGTCCATTCTGGGCGTTCAAAAAAACGTGTTTCATTATTTCTTGTAGGGAAGAGGCAAACATTTTATAAAACTCACCAAGTATAGCGTCTGGCCCTGCTGCCTTACCATTTACCAATGAGCAGATAGCACCATGGATCTCCTGTGTTGTTATTGGAGATTCCAAGGCTTCTCGCTCTTCGGGAGTTAGTTTCTCTGTTGGAGCTCCAGACAGATAATTTTGCATTGCTTCCTCATCATTGCTGGTATCCTCGCAATAAAGTTTCTGATAAAAACGGTGAAAGGCAGCTCGAATTTCGCTAGGTTCTGTGATCGACCCTATCCCCGGATCTTCTATTGATAAAATACCTCCTTGGGTCATACGTTATCTCGCCCCCATCGCCAGCACCTGAGCAACCCTCTCCCCACACTCATACAATCTGGACCGCCAAGAAGAATATTTTCCTTTTTAAATGTGAAGGACGTCTAACATGGGCTTCAATTGGAATTCCATAGAGCATATTATCAAGCCCATTATCGCCGTTTTAGCGGCAGCTTTCTGCCACTAAAGCTGCGATAATTTTATCGCCTGGCTTGATAATATGCCCCTCTGAGTCTTCATTAAGAGAAAAAAAAAATCTCCAAATTCCGGTGTATGTGGGCACTCCCTCAGTGTATCAATAGGATTAGAGTTTTTAACAGGGTAGGCATTCATATGTACATTTTCCCCCCTGCTTCCATCTTTATCAGTGACACCAACTGTCACTCTGCTAACCAGGGTTTCGTGACTCTCCATATCTACCCGTACCGAGCCAATGTCCCCACCATCCACCACACTGGTATCACCTTTGTTAGTATTCATATTAGTACTCACAGTGTCCTCCATTGACTCCTGGGTCTCTTGGGTCTCCGTTTCCTCTTGCATCCCTTCAGACAGTACAGGGGGAAGCTCCTTCTCCGCGCTCTTCAGTTTCTCCGCAGGTTTGCAAAGTCCAGCAAACATCTCTGGTATCACTCGTTTCCTGACAGACCCGGATCCCGTCGTTTCAGGTAGACGCTGCTCGCGCGCCTTGGGCTTCACTGTTTCCCCTTCGGCGATTCCTACGACGGGAGTAGCGTCTCCGGCTTTTCTCCCTCTCAGTGCCTTCCGAGAAGCCAGAGAAGCCAGAGAGCCCCTGTTTCCTCCTGTAGCCTCTGCTGCACCACCAGCAGCGGTGCCTTTCCCGCCGTGATCCCCCGGGGGCTTTGATTGTCTTGGCGGCATGTTTCAACCAGGAAGCTGAAATCTGAGTTTTTCACCCCAGCACTCCACGAGCGCCACAAACGCCTTCAAGACCGCCCTCAGAGGTGCACAGACGAGCGGGCAAGTAAGTCGGAAGGAGATTTGTATATTAATTTTCCTTGATGCGCGGTGTTTATTGCCAGTTGCAATCAGCTTCATTTGTCCGATTTCATCCGATTCCTTTATCCATCTAGAGTGGGGGTTTCAATCCATTGTGGAGCGTTGGACGAGCGGCCTCAGCAGAAATGACACAGCCACCATCTTGCCCCAGCCTGGGGAGCATTTTATGGCCCTGAGGCTCAGATCAGAAGGCCAATACACTAGCCCTTTGAATATCTACGGGTTCCTGGGTTCAAGATGGGAGTCAGGTCTAATTCCTCCTCTCTGGGCAAGTAGGCAGCAGGTCAGCACAGCAAGGAAGTAAACAGATCATTCAGAGTAGCAGTCCTGCAGAGTGGCAGTCTTTTTAGCAGCACAATAGTTCTTCTTCATGGCAGAGTATCCACAGGTCCAGACGTGTACTGAAGTAGTGTCTGAGGTCCCTCTTTAAAACATTGGTTCCTTGGTTCTAGAATGTGGGAGAAGCTTCTAGACAGTGGCTTAAAAGTGCATGGTATTCCCTGCCACCACTACCCTGACTTCAAGCTGGCTGAAGGGACAGTGCAGGGTCGCTAGGCTCTTTGTGTGAAGGCAGAGCACTGGCTATTTAGGTGCAAGTGGAGCTGTGCTCTGCTGCACTCCCTCATCCTGCCAGCGGATGGCCTACTCAGGCTTACCTAATCTCTCTATTGTATGACTGTCTGGGATTAATGCCTATAGGCCACAAAAGGACTAAGGAGAGAAAAATGGCAACTTTCTAAGAGTAAAAAGAACAATTGATGGATAGAATGCAGAACAATGTCATACATTTACCCCAGTACAGAGATCTGGGCCTAAATTCATCGGTTTTTTGCTCACCATGCCATTTCAGTTTGGACCCAGCCATATGCAAATCAGTCTTGATCCTGCCCCCAATGGGAACAGTCCAGCCCGAACTGCCAGGCCAGGTCCTCCCTGGACTGGAAACAAGCATCTAACATGGGCTTCAATTGGAATTCCATAGAGCATATTATCAAGCCCATTATCGCCTGTCTTGATAATATGCCCCCATACTTGCCTTACAAAAGTTGCCCTACCCTGCAAGCCAGTGATATGTTTTACTGTTGCATACAGCAACACGCACGTTCCAGGCACTGATATCAAAAAATGTCGGGCACCTTTCTGAAATCCCTACTACCTACAATTATCATACAGCTAATGAGGGGGCCGAGGGCATCCACGCAGCTTTGTACTGGGATCCATCCTCTTCACCAGCTTGTTTTTTCCACTTTTTGTAAATGCAGGAGCTGTTCCGACGGTTATTGTTTGCCTGAATGAGCAAGGCTCCCCAGGCAGCTGCTGACATGACTGACTGTGCGGCAGAGCCCGCAATGTGAATGATGTTGAATTTTAAAAGGCCCTGGAATGTGTCAATAACAAAAGTGGCTGCAGCGCCTCTGCTGCTGGGCCGGGTCCGCGCCTCCTCTGCTGCTAACAGGAACAGGCATGCTGCAGCTCCCTCCCCTCTGTAGGACAATCACAACGCTGCAATGGCAGCGTTGTCATTGGTGCAGTGTCCCGGACGGTGCCCTCCCGGGCACCAGTAAGGAGGCCATTTACTCTATGTAGGCTGCATGCAGCCTACATAAAGATAATGTAGAGTGCGCATGACTGATTTGGTCGGCCCCAAGGCTGATCAAGCAGTCAGGGCACTCAGAGTGGTGCAAGCCACTCCTCCCTGACCCGCCCACCTGCCCGCCCCCAACCAGGCATACGCTCCCGCTGGCCCCCAACCAGGCATACCCCTAAAGTATGATTTCTGGCAATGCGAGCAGCACACAATAAAATGGTATTTAAAATACCATTTTATTTTCTCCTTCTCGCACTGCAAGAAAGCACTGGGGTGGCGCTCCAGCGCCCTAATGAAGCGGCGGCCACTGCTTAGATACCTCATATATGCATTTGCTTGCTGCGGCTCAAGGGAATCTTTGACTGCTCAAAGCCCAAGTGACCTGGAGGTCCCTCTGCATCTCTTTGGACATGTAAAGTGGAGCTGTAACAGGAAGAGCCTCACAATTCATTGTGATGCACTAGTGAACCATGCCCTGAGCTCTCTTAGAGCCTAACCACGATCTTGGCGGAGAAGGTTATTTCGTCACAAATATGACGGATATCCTGATCGCCGAATGACAATTCCATTATATCCTATGGATCTTGTAATTTTTTATTTTTATTTAAGGAGTTTTATATAGCGTTGGCCGGACCCGGGGGTATCGGAGCGCTTTACAGCAGTTTTTTTGCAAGAGTCATATAATAGAGCCTGTTATCTTGTTATACATATTGGTTCGGAAGTCCAAGTGTGCTGTGCAGTATTGAGGTAGTACGTAAGTCCTGAGATAGCCTTGATTAGTGCACGTTGTCTTGGGTTGAACCACAGCTGTTTTTCGCAAGAGTCATATAGTAGAGCAGTGTTATACATATAGGTTCAGAGGTCCGAGAGTGCGGTGCAGTTTTGAGGTAGTACGGGAGTCCTGAGATAACCTCAATTAGTGCACGCTGTCTTGGGTTGAACCACAGCAGTTTTTCGCAAGAGTCATATAGTAGAGCAATGTTATACTTATAGGTTCGGAGGTCCAAGTGTGCTGTGCAGTACTGAGGTAGTACGTGAGTCCTGAGATAACCTCGATTGATGCACTTTATCTTGGGCTGAAAATTTAGGGGGGAGGAACAGGAGGAGGTCAGAAAGCAGTGTTATACATATAGGATTGGGAAGTCCAAGTGTGCTGTGCAGTATTGCGGTAGTACGTGTGACCAGAGATAACCTCGATTAGTGCACTTTGTCTTGGGATGAGCCCCTAGGGGTGATGAAGAGGAGGTGGTCAGAGAGCAGGTAGGAGGTAGGACATTATGGTACATTGTCAGGGGGCAACAGCGAGTAGGGATTTGCGTTGAGGTGGTGGCTATCCCTTCGGGAGGGAGCGGTTGAGAAAGAAGACTTTTAGTTGTTTTTTGAATTTTGTGAAGGATGAGATAGTTCTGATATCTGCTGAGATTGAGTTCCAGATTTTGGGTGCGTTTCTGGTGAACGATCGTGCAGCGTTTTTTTGTTTGCGTGTTTTCATAGGGATGAGAAGTAGGGTATTTGAGTTCCTGAGATTTCTAGTCTGACCTGCCCTCTTGAGTTTGGCGACCAGGTAGTCGTGTTTTCCTGTGTGTAGGGCTTTGTGTGTGAGGCAGGCAGTTCTGAAGCTGGCACGCAGTTCGACTGGGAGCCATTTTAGTTCTCTGAGTGCTGGTGAAATGTGATCGTATTTTTTAATTCCAGTGACCATTCTGACTGCTGCGTTGAGTGTTGTTTTGAGGGGAGCTAGGTGGGATTTTGTTGTCCCAGTGAGGGTTGCATTCCCATAGTCAAGTCTGGATAGTGTCAGTGCTTGGGTGGCTTGTTTGAGATCTTTGGTAGGGATAAATGGTTTAATTTTGTTGAGTAGCTTCAGATTGAGGAAGGCACTCTTGGCGGAGTTTTTGATGTGTTTGGCCATGTCAAGTTTTGGGTCTAGGGTGATTCCTAGTGATTTTATGGACGTTGCCAGAGTGAGATTCTCATTGAGAGCATCCATCACTTTTAGCCATTCTGCAATTCTAGGGTTCTCTTCTTTGTTGGAGATGAGGAGGATCTCGGTTTTGTCTTGATTGAGTTTTAGGTGATTTAGAGACAGCCATTGTTGGATTTCTTTTAGAGTGTCATTTAGTCTGTGGATGTCATCTAAGGAGGAGGTTTCTAGATAGATCTGGGTGTCATCCGCATGTAGGTGGAAAGGGATGTTGGCATTTTTGAGAATGGTGGTGAAGGATTTCATCTATATGTTGAACAGTTGTGGTGAGAGCACTGAGCCTTGGGGGACTCCTCTGCTGACGGGGTGTAGGTCGAAGGTAAAGTTTTAGATTTGTATCCTTTGTGAGCAGCTGTGTAAGAAGGAGGAGAACCAGCATAGGACCACCTCATCGGCACCAACCTTTCTTGTAGAGCCTTAATGAGTAGTTGGTGATCGACCATGTCAGAGGCTGCCGATAGGTCCAGGAGAATGAGTAGGCAGCATTGATCGGTATCGAGGGATTGGTGGATATCGTCTGTGATGTTGAGGATCTTGGTCTCGGTGCTGTAGACCTTTCTGAACCCCGATTGGTGGGGGCCCAGAAGGTCGATGTTGTCCATGTGCTGAGTCAGTTGCAAGAGGACGCATTTTCCGAGGATTTTGGATAGGAGGGGGAGATTGGAGACATGTCTGAAGTTATTCAGGTTCTAGGAGTCAAGGCCTGGTTTTTACAGTAGTGGCGTGACTTGTCCAACTTTGTGGCATTCAGGTATGATACCGGTTTCCAGGGAGCTGTTTATGATTCTGCACCAGAAAGGGGCTATGGAGAGTTTTAGATTTTTGGTCAGTTGGGTGGGTATAGGGTCAAGGATGTGGGGGGTGGGTTTGGAGGTGGAAATCAGCTTGAGGATCTCGGCTTCCGGGATGGGGTCGAAGGACTTCCATGTTTTCATGGGGTGCATGCACGTACTGTCTTTTGTCACTGGGGCAAGCTTTTGCAGGCGGGGTTGGCTTTGATGTCTAGTGAGAGCTCAATCTTGGTGATTGTTTCTTCGAAGAAGACTGCAAAATTTTCACACTATTCTTTAGAGGCCTGCAGTTCGTTGGTCCTATTTTTTGCACTGTCCAGGGCAGAGCAGAAAAATGTGGATTTCTCGCTGCTAATGTGTTTTTTGTACTTCCTTTGGGCTGCATTGAGTTGTTCGAGTAGGTTTGCGGAGGGATTGCTCCTCCATAGTCTTTCTGCAGCTCTAAGTTGTCTCCTTTCATTATTAATGTCCGCGTTGAACCAGGATCTAGATGGGATGTTCCTGTTTCAGTGGGGCTACTTGATCTAGAATGGATGTCAGGGATGTGTTGTAATGGGCAGTTAGTTCAGTGGTGGATAGATCGTCCGCGTAAGAGGTGAGGAGAGAGTTATCCCTTTCTTCAAGGTCAGTCATGTTGATCTGGGTGAGGTTTCTGGTCCATTTGGGGGCGTCTTGGGTGGGGGGTTGGAGAGTGATCGGTTGAGTGAGGTGGAAGAGGATTAAGTGGTGATCTGACCAATCCACAGGCAGGGTGTGGTTTATTGTTATTGCGTCACGTTTGATGATAATGGCATCTAGGATTACTCCTTTGTTGTGGGTTTCCCTCTATGCAGTGTTGGGTAAGGTTGTTGTTGTGTAGCAGCGCGTTCAGGTTCTGGATTAGCAGGTTGTTTTTTTCATTCCAGTATAGATTGAAATCGCCCAGAATTAAATTGTTTGCATCTCGGCAAGAGCAGTGGGCAATAAGGTCAGACAGGTGTTCAGTGAATGTGGTGTTGCCTGGGGGTGGTAGATAAGGTGACAGATAAGTGTTTTGTTATTGCTAGTGTTAATGTTGACGGTTAGGCATTCAAAGGTGTAGATGAAGGAGTCTGTTTCTGTCACGGAAATAGTGTTTTTGTCGATGATTGCTTTGCCTCCTCCTCTTTGGTCTTTTCTATCTTTGTTGGTGATTGTAAAGCCTGGGGGGGATAAGAGTGTCCAGAAGAGGTAGGGAGGAATCATTTAGCCAGGTTTCAGTGATGAATACTATGTCTATGTCATGAGTGAGGATAGGATTCCGCTAGCTCTGTGGCCTGCTTGGTGGCTGATCTGCAGTTTATGAGCATGCAGTTGGTGAGGGTCGTCTCTGTTTTGGGTTTCTTCGCACCGGGGGCCGTGGGTATGATAGTGCTAGCTGCCGGGCGTCTGGGGGATTTCGGAAGGGTCTGGTCTCTGCCTAGTCTAGTGATCACCTGGATTTTGTTTTGGAGGGCGACAGTAATGGGGTTGTCGTATGAGGAGGCGAGGTCTGCCGCTTCACTCTCGGACATTGCATCTCTGGGTCGTTTGGGTCTCTGTGTCTGCTTGGAGAGGGGGGTATTGATCCATCTCTGGTGGGGGGCCTTTGAGGGTCTTTGTTGAGTATAGGTGGGAAGGGTGGGGATACACGGAGGTTTATGGAGCACGGTGAGGTTGTTGAGGATTTCGCTAAAACCCTGGATTATAGTTGGTATCTGTGTTTCAAGCAGGGTTAATCGCTGCTCTGTCTCTAAGTCGGTGTGGGTATTCTGGGCGGCTATGTTAGACTTGGGGGGGAGTGTCTTACATCGTTGGCTTGCTTTTTTGTTGGTGTGTTGACTGTGTGGGTTCTGGGCGGGCCGTGAGTGCAGGGTGGTGGGGGTCATGTTGGGGTGTCAGTGTTTTGTTGCATGCGGGATTGGGAGGTGGTTGGGAGTCAGAGATTGCTTGTTGAAGTCCTTTGAGGTGGGTTGGGGGGTGGAGGACAGGTGGCGGGTGGGGGTGAATGCCAGGGTGTGGAAGTCATGGGGTCTTGTTCTTTCTAGTAGTGTTGAGGGTGAGGTCGTGGGGCGGAGGGCGGGTGTGGTTATTAGGGAGCTCTGGGGTGTTGGGTGAGTTCTGGTGGCGGGGCCGGTTTTTCGGAGGGAGGAGTAGGGGCGGGAAGGGGAGGAGGGCATGAGAGGGGCAGTCAGGAGGGATGGGAAAAGGGCGTAGAAGGACTCTAGATTGTCATTGTTGGCTTGTATCAGGACTGTGCCGTTGGAGTAGATGGTCACAGTGGTGTTACCAGTATGCCTAGTGCGGTTAGGATCTGATAGTGTCAGTTTGTAGCTATGTGAAGTGTTGGTTGTTTTGGAGATATTTAGCTGCGATCTGAGGATGGAGTTCCATATTGCGGGCCTTTCGGTGTAGAAGATGAGGTCCATTTTTACCTGTACTTTGGAGGAGCAGTGGTAGATGTCTGCGAATAGCGATTCAGGTTGTTGTCTGATCAGTTTTTGCTTAAAGTTTTTTTTCGCTTTGGGTGAGAGGTTAGGTGGGAAACTGATCGAGAAGGAGTTTTGGGCAGTGCGGTTTTAAGTGCTTTGCAGAGAAGGGGATGCTAAGGGCTGACGTGGTGGAAGGCATTGTGTCTAGATAGGACAGGGGGGGCGAGCTCCCTTCAGGAGCGGTGGGAAAGTGTTTCCAGAGCCGTCCTTAATCAGAGATTCGTGCTGTATTTAATTGGGCTAGTATTGGAGAGCAGATTCGGGGGTGCTGGCGGATTGAGGAGAGGTCGGTGGAGATTGTTGGGATCTCCACTGTGTGCAAAAGGTTAGGTATTCACTTGTGTGGGGAGTTAGATGGTGAAAGTTTTGTGCCTCGGGCAGCCAACTTAGGGTAGGGCACAGTGGGGTGGGAGGCTGCTAGCCCCGAGGCTGCGCGGGCTTACGTCAGATGGTGAAAGTTATGTTCCTCGGGCAGCCAACTTAGGGTAGGGCACAGTGGGGAGGGGGGCTGCTAGCCCAGAGGGTGCGCTGGCTTATGTCACATAGGTGATGAGGCCGGGGGGTCAAGGCGAGGCAAGATTCAGGAGGGGAGGAAACTGTTCTGCTAATTAGTGACTCACCGGAGTGGATTCAGGCGAGTTATGATCTTAAGGTCAGGCGAAATATGGTGGGTGGGATATCCGTCACGTTTCTGATGGAGTAACCCATCTGCCAAGATTGTGATCAGGTCCATCATCTATTTTTTCCCTGATTTCCATTTTATTCATTTCATTTTGTGTTTCATTCACATATTTGGACGTGAAGGCCATAACCTAACCGAAAGCCAATAAATCTTTTAAAAAAACATGTTGTAAGCTGTTGCTGCAGAATTTGTGTGTGTTTATGTGTCTTTAGCCAAAGAGGCTACACTTTTAAATCAGGTATTGTCGATCAATTTGCAGTTAAAGTATGATAATTCAAAGATTGATAAAGTGAATTGATTTATAACTTTCCTGAGACCAGGCTGTCAGAATTTGATTCAAGCGAGCTCCAAATTGAAAATACTTATCTTTATTCTCTTTATAAATGCTCATTGTGCAGAGATGTGGTGAGTCACTGAATGTGGTTGGCATAGAGAGCGCTGGAACAAAGATGTTTCACGATGAACAAGATTGGGAATTCAATAAAACCTTTTATACAACTATGTTGTAGGTTCAGTCAACGATATTAGTAATAAAGTGGATCTATATAATGTTATCAAGTGGAGAAAAGCATGCCATTGTAACTAGAGTTTATTAATGTTCAAACAAGACAGAATACAAAAATCATATGATCAAAAACCTTGAACAGAACAAGATATCTCTTGTTATATTGTCTCTATGTAGATTGCAAACTCGGTAAATTAATTAGTTTAGCAACGTTAGAAAACTTTCAACTACTTGATGAAAGAAAGAAAGAATAAAGACTCAAAAGAAACAATACGTGCTTCTTTCTATTTGTCCTGCAAGAGAAAAGATAACTAAAGTGGTCTCTAGACTGAAATAAGGCATCAATGAGTGAAACTGGCAATGTTTCTTCCTTATTTATATTACTGCTGGAATCTGACATGTGAGAAAGAACGTGTGTCTTTGTAAATAAATCATAAAATATAAATATGGTTCTGCATCTGATGGTACTAAATTGGGCAAGTTAAATAATTTTAGTGCACGCTTGGCCTACATTACACGTGTTGGTGTGCAGTGCCACATTGTACTCTTAATCACGTGGCATATTTTAAATTACCAACTAGTGTGAGATTCTAATTGAGGCTCAAGAAAACTATGAGGTCTTTCTTTTGAATGGGAAACTGCCCAGAATAATCATACCAATAATGATGCCTATTAATTTAGGGGTTGCATGTGTTGAACTGAACCATCTATATACCACGGGGTCAACATAAGAGCACTTTCCCACTTGTGAAAGTGTTAACTTTTATAAAATGATTGGTATAATATTTGGCTTTGGAAGCCATCTTGGTCTGGATTACATGAAGCTGCAAGGAGTAGGATGTTATTGTCACTAGTGGCTGCTGGACATGAGTGCTTTGGGATGCACTGCTACTGTAGATGCATCCCTGAACTGCAGATTCCCCCAACACCCCAAGTATCTTGAGACCCTTTCGGGTGAGTTGTTGCACTCTATAAGTACCCTGATTGATTGATTGCTCCATCGGCTGTAGGCTACTCAGTATAAGTGCGGCCAGCATTGCCACTGTGGCTTCCCAACATATGAGGTGGAGGCAAGGATGTTCCCCACCCTCGACACTTTTGGTATGAGAGTGGTAGGTTGCACAGGAGCAATGCATTGTGATGGGAAGGAAGGAGAATACATTTGAATGGTCCATGGGAATGAGAGGAAGGACTGTGAGTAAAGGAATTTCTTCACAGGTGTAAGTAAATATTGAGAGTGTGTTAAAGTAAAGTCAAAGGCCAGGATTAAGAGAGTGTCAGGGTATTTATCGGATCCAGGAAGCTTGAGTAGTGAACAATTTACCTTGCCCGGTAAATACGTCAGACTGGCAAATGGGTCATGATGTGGATTTCAGTGACTTCCTCACAGAAATTTGCAAGCCCCCATAATTGCCACACATTTTTCTCCTGGTTAATGTGGAAAGTTCAATCTGCTTTAAAGTACCTCGCTTAATGGTGCAAAGTTTATCATACTCAATAATTACTGGTGTGGTAAGTTACACAATATTTGGAATTATTGGCTCAGAAATTAAAGACACACTCACGTGGACTAGCAGGAGAAAGATAATTAACCATTGATGAACTGGGAAACCACCGGTTGGAGGGTAGCAACTGCATTTCAAATACAATCCATCATACAGGGCAATGAAATAAGCCAAGGATAACATTTCAGGCCCACTCTTCAAGATACTGACAGGCCTTTCAGGAACTCTGGATAAATCCTCAGAGATTCTGCCCCTGAAAGGCTTTGTGACATTATTGAATGCAAAATGGACAACTGAAGCTAGAAAAAGAGAGAGACTCGCGATAAGTTACCATTCTTCCTTTACGGCAGAGGAAGTTCAGCATAGGACTGTGAACAGGACAACAGTACTTTGTATTCTTCTCCTCATAAAAATGGTGCCATCAACATTTTCATGAAGGCCGTTTTCCCTCAAAGTAAGTGTTATTTGTTTACAAAACAGGACTATGCCCGGTTCTGTCGCTGAGGTTTATCATTATGTTATGGGTGAGTAAATGTAGCTCACATATTTCGTTTTACATAGCTATTGTGTGAATTTAGTTATGGTCGATTCTAAATAACACAATCTCATGAAATCCATAGATCAACAGCAATAAGTCCAGAAAAGCATTTGAGAGGTATTAACATGCAATCCCGACAGATTACAAGTTACTGTACATCATATATCAGATGTTGTAAAATGAATTGTGTATCTATATGTGTCACTAATAGTAACAACTGATGCCTGGATTCAGTCAGTCCGAACTAACTATTAAATGTACAATGAGCGCAACAAACTGATACTCTAGGCCAGTCTGCTCCGAGTGTGTCATGCTTCGACGTGTAACGATTCCCTTTAAATACCCTAGTGTTGCAGTGTAGCTACAAAATCATATCTTCTTCCAGACACCCGTACGCTCCCTGATCTTCCCCATTGATAGAGCATATCTCCTGTTAATACCACTTTCCCACCTTAAAATGAGATTGCTATTCTTCATTTGCCTACATGGGCAAATGTGGGCCTTCCCACAACAAATAGTCATCATGATTGGCCTCTTCCCACAACCCCACATCCACATGCCTGCCGAATTCACACTTCGGATTTAGTATGAAAACAAATATGTCATTTACCTACCAGCCTCACCTAAAGCAGAGGCTCCTCTGTCCCAAGTGCTATCTGCTTAAGATGGTTTGGAACTAAAAGTGTAGGAATAAACTACCCACTATCTCCCACAGTGAAAACAGAATGGGAAACTATAAGAGAGATTCTTATGTGGAACCTGTAAAACTGACTTTGGACAATTACTTCTCTGGAGTTTCAGAAGGATCAACAGACTTTACTGTTTCTACAAATGCTACCTGTCCCTGCCAAGGACTTAAGCACTGTCCACTTATCTATGGTGACTGACACTTTCCATCACATCCTCTTAATGATCCATCTGTTGGCACTGAAACTCATCTGATTGCCTTCCCTCATATCCTCTTGAATTCCATTAAGTCAGGGTCATAGCAAACATTCCACTTTTGCAAGGAATCAGCCTACGCCATCCTTGTTTGTTCCGACATGAAGTTTCACAATGTGCTGCTACTCATCTGGTTCTGATCAACCATCAGCAGCTAGCAGTCAATACCTAGTGCAAAGTCCTATAGATACCGTGTTCCCCATCAAGACCCGGGTGTGGCTTATCTTGCAATTTCCAGTTTAAAATGAGTTTATTATGACAATTTGTCCATAAAACATCAACACACGGTCTTAAACATTACACTATTTCGTAAAATACTCACAACAAGCAGAAAGCCACAATTTGTATAAAATACACAGGAATAACATTTCTCCCGACATTGTCGTGAATCTTCTAGTATCTACTAATAGTGGGAGACCCAATCTACCGTTAGATACTCTTTCAAAGAAAGAATTATTTGAATAGCCCAGTGATCACATTCCTCAATAACTTTCAAATGTTGAAATACATTAAAGTGCCAATGTGAAACATAGATATAATCAATGGAATATAATTAATGGCCTGAACGATACGTTTGGCTTGCTGACACAAAGAAGCAAAACGGTCATGATTTGCCATTCAGCTACATATTGTTATGTCTTCGCTTGTGTTATGGCATGTAAGAAAGTTAGCAGTAGGTACACGTTAAAGCTTCATCAACTCTCTTAAAGATTCACCAGCTGTTTTAGGAGGCAACTTTGAGTTGAAATCACTGGTGATAACCGAAATCAAATCCAGGTGATCTATTATGGTGTTTTCAATAACTGTATCCATTTTTTTCCATGCTTCAGTTAGGGTGCATTTATGTATACATGCATTTATCAATGTCATGACGTTCATTATTACTTTTCGCACATTTAATTTCAGCACATGCACTAAGATCAAACTGCTTTCAAATTTAAATGTTACTATAACATTCAATGCTTTGCTCCAAATTAAGATGAGGAAGCCACCTGTAGTTCAATCGCCTTAGTTTAGATAACCATTTTATTAAATACAATGAAACCATTAATGTTTGGGTTTTCGACAACATTGGGGTATATTCACAAGAACGTGTGATAACTACTGCAAGAGTTGCTTAACGCAACTCTCAACATCGCAGCCCATCGTGGGAAAATAACCCCGTGACAACATGGAATTCACAACAAGGCGGTACCATGCGATAGTCTCCCTAAACCGCAGACAATGTCCGTGATACAACCACCTCGATGGAGATAAAAACACAAACCACTACACAAAAAAACCTGCGATGGGCCAAAGCGAGATGAGGAAATCAGCGATAAGCAGCGCCAGGCCTGCAACACACACCTGGCAGGCGGGAAAAATCACCATAAAAGTAGAAAAAAACACCCAAACACAAACTGACCAACACCCAAGCACCATGGAGGCAGCCGGAGCAGGCACAGAGGATGAGCGCAACACCACAAGCATCCCGAACGACCAGCCCGGGACCTCGGGGAGAGGGAAGGGCAAGGAGAAGAGGAAGACGAAGTTCAGTCCGCAGGCGAACAGGATCATAGTCACGGACAGGCGCAGCTGGTGTACAGGGGCGAGATGGGCATCGCCCTGCCACAGTGGGGGATTCACAAAATGCGAGCTGGAGCCTTGAGCAGCCAGCAATAATCTGTGCTCAGGATGGCCCTTGGTTCTGACTTGCCCTGGCTGGGCGAAGATTTCTTCGACCTGCAGCCAGAAAACAGGGCAGTGACGACACATTGGTGGGCGTGGTATGTGTCGCACTGCCAGAATACAAATTGAGTTTGGGAGTTATTCCCATGGCCCAGGGAGGAGTTGGAAGCCGTCCATTAATTTCAATGGCGTGGGGCAGGGCAGAGAATTTGGAGTGGGGGTGTGTCTGTGGCTTCTGCCTTTCCAAGACCCAGCAATAGTTATTCTTGGTGAGCTGGGGCCTGTAGAGGAGTCCAAATCCAGCATTTTCCAGTTCCCTCCAAGCTGTTGCCGCACTGTCTGCAGTCTGATTCCGCAGTCCATTTCAGTCACGAGAAGCCCAGCACGAGCCGAGAACATTCCATAAGTGAGTTTGTTCACTTTGTTGAACTTATTTTTTATGTGTACTTAAAAATCAAGAAGAACTGACTGTTTTCAGAGTTTTGAATAAAAGGCTTGGAGAGTACTCGACCATTTTAAATTAAAACGACCGAGCTCTCTCCAAGGCTTTTATTCTCCAACTGTTCTGTCTTTCTTTTCCGCTGTAGGAGCGGTGAAGGTAATTTATTTAAAACTAGTGTCCCTGGCCTTTTATTTCTACAATGCTTCCATATACAAAATACACACACACGCTGAGTGTGCATGTTGTATATGGATGCATGGTAGAAACGAAAGGCCAGGGGCACTAGTTTTAATTCAAATGAGTGTCGTGGCCTTTCGTTTGTACCATGCGTCCATATACAACATACACACACACACAGCGTCTGTGTATGTTGTAAATGGACGCATGGTAGTAAAGAAAGGCAGTGCATTTCATGATTTCACTTACTAAGTAAATGAAATTATGAAATGCGCGGTATTTTGTTTCTAAGATGCCTCCATGTAGAACAGAAATAACTCGGATTTCGTGCATCATTAAAAGGGTGGGCCTCTATGATAAAAAAAAACACACTTCTCGCTTTACAGGTGAACTGCTGTTTTTGTAAGCAGTTGATTAACCCCTTCCCTGCTCATGACGGAACCACTCCGTCATGAGCCACGGTCGCGCTGTGCTCATGACAGAGTGGTTCCGTCATGCTGCGGCCGTTGGCGGCCGCTCCGCCCACGCGGCGCCTTTTCCCCGCCGGTGCGGGCGTGTAACGTAAGTGGGCGGCGCCGTGACGGAACCACTCCGTCATGGGCACAGCTCGCCCGTGACTCATGACGGCGTGGTTCCGTCATGAGCACAGTGGCGCCGCGCTCACCGAAAAAAACCCCAGCGCCGCGGCGGAATTCGCGCCGCGGCGAAGGGGTTAAGACGTCTTTTTTGTCTGTACACATCACTTACTTGTCTGCTCTGTTGTCACATTTATATTTATATTCGTTCTTTTCTCTTGCACCGTCTGCTGGGTTTAGAGGCTGCCGGTGTCAGCTGTGCACCTCTTGACTGGGCGTTGCAGGGGGTTAAGTGAACCCTCTGAGCGAATGTTGTGACCCAGAGAGGATTGCACAAAAATGCCCAGGTTCAAAAGCTATACTCCACGCTAGTTCTTTCAAGGTATGTATGAGTGCATTTGATGCTTTTTGTTATCTAGCCTCTGTAGACTTCTGAGGAACAGCATTTGTGAGTATTGCTCTTATTTCATGTTTCTATGGAGGTTTATACATTTTTTGAATGATGCGCATCTTGAGTGTAACCAGGCTGAAGTAAGAGAGTGTTAAAAATGGCAAACTTGAATTCTGCACGCAAGTGCTGGGATGTGACTAATTATAAGCGAGTCTAAAAATCGGACCTTTTCAGTGGTTTCCAGACAAGCGGCAAACTGGTGAAAGGTAAACAGCAGTCCACGGAAAGAACCGTGATTCTGACGGGATTAGCAATAGAAAAGTGGTCATCTGCTGATGGCAGCTGCTGTCTGAACGGCGTGGATGCCACAGGTGTGAGGAAGTTGTGTATGAGAACCTCCGTTTCTTGAGCGAGTGGAATGTAAACCGCACTCCACAGTTACACAACCGTGTGCACAAGGGCTTGATCTAAAATACCAGAGAGAGAATTATTTAAAGATTAACATGGTGTCGTCACACGGATTGTTTTGCCTGAGAGATTCTGGTTTATGCAGAATATTGTATTTTAAGGGTGGGATTTTTAGCATTGGTATGGGCCCGGCTGTGTGATGTCACTTGTAATGAAATGTTCTGACAGGAGCTGGAATGGTATGGAGTCTCCCGCTCTAAATTAGCATTTTAGTGTTTCTTTTCTGCTTGGTAACTTCATTTATTTAATTCATAAATATGTTTATTACGTTTTTTTGTTTATTCAGGCACACCTCCCTTCATTTGCAATTTATTTTGCATGAATACTCCTTTCTCAATGCATCCATGGAGAATGGTATTCTTGGGTCACATAGTTTGTCTTGGGGCTTCTTCCCTGCATATGTCACTTGTTTTCAGGCTGTCAATCGTCCCCATTTATTTTGTTATTACCCGCCCTGGCTAATTACCTCGCATGTGCATGCATTGTGTGCCTGTCCATTACTGTGTGTGCTTCGGGGGTCAGGGTACCATCTCTGAGCAGTGTTCGCCATTGTACCCGGAGTTTTTCAGATATTACACAGTGGCTGCATCAGCATCTGAATACTGATAGGCCGGGGTTAGCTGAGTTCTGGGGGGTTGTCGGAGGGATTACAAAAATGATGATAAGGACCCCCTTATAGCGGTCAGGCTCGTACCCTAGGCTCACTCGCCACTGGGCACTCATCTAAAACGTTTACGCCTCACCACTTTCAATTGTCACCAGTCACCACTGGTCACGGAGGTGATGGAACAACATCAACAGCTGTTCGTCACCTCCAACGTGTCATTGGGCACCAAAACTGGAATATGGTGGGACATTGTGGACAAGGTGAATGCCGGCGGAGAGCACAAGAGGACAATGTACGAGGTCAAGAGGCGATGGAATGACATCAAGAGAAAGACCAAGGAGAAACTCGCAGCCAACCAGAAGGCAGCAATGCAGACTGGAGGTGGTGACCCAGCGCCACAGCTCGTGCTGGATGACATGGAGGAGCTAGTGTCGACAGTCATCAGTGTGGATACTGAGGCCGAAGTCGGGGAACTGGACACTGCTTGACAGGACACAACACAACCGCAACAGGGTGACCACCAGGTACTGGGGGGACGGGTGGAGATGGCCACAATGGCACACATGCACAATCAAGCAGAGCACAGTGCACACCCTCAATGACTCTGGGTCATCGCCCAGATCTATAGACTGTCACAATGTACAATGCCATGCTGTCTGAATGTCAACATGTACCATGCAGCTACATACATGTGGACACATTTCAACACACCATCTCCCCTTCACATTGCAGGGCCACCGTCAACCCCCCCTACAGAGCAGCCCCACCCACTCTTCACTGATGACGAGGAGGACAACCCCAGCATCGATGTACAAGCCCTCCTAGACATCATTGACATCATCCGCGACTCACCTCCAGGATCAGGGCTGATCAGCTGCATCAAGGAGACACCACCCACCACCCAAACCAACCAGCAGGAGGCACCCACAGCCCCAGAAGTCTCCCAAGACCCCCAGGAACAACACACGGCCTTCCAACGCCATGTGCTGGAGGCCCAGAGGGAGACGGCTGAGCAGGTGCAGGTGGCGTTCGACCTCATGGCCACCAAACTTGACGCTATCCATGGGTGTCTATGTCTGTTCCATGGTCTCCAGCGAGCCCTGACTGACATCGCTGTAGTCCTGACGCAGAGAGAAGAACACCTGTCCGCTCAGAGGGGCACCAACGATACCAGCCGTGAGCTGGCACACAAGCGGAGGCTCATGGAGGACATGGTGCAGATGGAGGCGGAAAGAATGGCAGCCACCGATGTACATCAGCGAAATGTAGCTGGGATCTACCATGCTCTGCAGACGATCATCATGGCATTGCTGCCACAAGGCGTGGCGCAGATGAATGCTGCTGCCCCCACACCATCCACATCTCCGCCCTTTGATGTGCCATTGCCTCACAGTGCGGCAGACGTATCCACTCCGGCACCTGATGTGTCAGTGGTACACAGTGCCCCAGCCGGTACTGCAACACCCACAGGTGGGGCAGAGCACACATCCGGATATGAGGACGTGGATGGGTTTGTGATCAGCAGACACTAGCATTCATTTCTGCCACCTGGCCTGTTTCTACTTGGTGCCGCACATGGCCTCATGACTGTCCACTGACCCCCGATACACTCCGATGCACTCACCTAGGACAGCAACATGGACTGCCATATCCTGTTTGATGACCAATGACACGGCAACCAGACTGCAGACTGTTCCCTTCCACTTCCACAGTACTTGTCATCCCCGGATGGACTCTAGCTGGCCCTCAACGGGCCCATATTGTGCAGTGTGCTCGGCATTGCCCTGTACCGCTTTAGCTGCAGAACAGCAATGTGCACTAAACATCCAGTCACGCACTGCTGTGTCATGTCTATCATCATTCATGTATGAATGTGTGGATGAATGTAGGGACAGTGATTTCCCTTGCGTCAATGATGTTCATCCTGTGGGATGCCAGTCAGAGGGTTCTTAATTACATATTGTGTACAGGGTCTCGTGAAAACTACAACAGGGACACACGCATCAGTCACTTCCATGTCCGGACATGGACTGAACCACGCCCAGAGCCCACAAGTAATTTTTGCAGGCCCTGCACTGGTCCGGCCTACGGCAGGCCAGACCACTCCGCTTATGCTCCGAGGGGGGGCCTTCATTGCTACCGGTCGCACGCGTACATGCTGGTGGTGTGCAGGTCACTGGTCTAGTTGTCCGCATGTCACAGCAACTTCCTGAGGGCAGGTTTGCACGCACCCCACACCCATCCAGCACAGGCGTCACAGGCCATGTGACTCCGCCAACATAAGGAGCCGATGACGTCACATTCACCTCTGCCGGTGGTGAATGGATAATGGACGCTCTACGGTTCTCAATCATGAAGGGCACATGAGTTGTTGCGCACAGGGTTAGTGTCACCCGAGGCCTTGTGGCCATCATGGGCCTACCACCACGTGGCGCTGACAGGCGTTGCACAGGGTTAGTGGCACCTTAAGCTGCTGAGCGGGTGTGCAGCCTGTGATGATGCCCCGTCCCGGTGGTCCGGGCAGCTCAGGTTTTGTGTGCCCTGCTTGACCGCAGTGTAGGCCAGAGCCAGCGGGCAGCACGGGCCTACCGCCACGTGGCGTCGCTTCCGGGATTCCAGAGTTAGTGGCACCCATTGGGCTGTGCGGGTGTGCAGTCTGCGATGATGCCGGGTGCACAGGTATGTCCTATGCCATGGAGTTATCAAGACCCACCACCAAACGTGAGACCTGGTGACCTGCGGAGCAGGGCTGCATGGTGTTGAGGGTGCCATGTCCGCAGGGCCCGGGCTTGTGGCTTGCAGCGGCAAGTGGTGGGACCTCCTGTCTACACGTTAGTGGTGGAAGGTGAGCAGTGAGGCCTGGGTGTGCATGGGAGGGCATGCTCCGATGGGTGGCGGGAGGGGCTGTGGTGCCTCTGCCTGGGTGTGCATGGGTGGGCAGGCGATGTTGTCTTGTGCAATTGTGTGTACTGTGCCAATCATGTATTTTGACTCTGTTTCAGATGACGGGTCTGTCTCAGATGTGTGACCTGGTGTACTGCTATACATACCGGCAAGTGGTTGGAGACACACCGGTGGCCTGGGTGCACAGGGGTGGCACTCTCTCTCTCCCCCTCTCTTCTTCTTTCTCTCTCTCTCTCTCTCTCTCTCTCCCCCCTCTTCTTCTCTCTCTCTCTCTCTCTCCCCCTCTCTTCTTCTCTCTCTCTCCCCCTCTCTTCTTCTATTTCTCTCTCTCCCCCTCTCTTCTTTTCTCTCTCTCTCTCCCTCTCTTCTTCTCTCTCTCTCTATCTCTCTCTCCCTCTCCCCCTCTCTTCTCATCTCTCTCTCTCCCTCTCTTTCTCTCTCTCTCCTTAGCTCTCTCTCTGACCTTTGATGTGCGCAGGACACACTTTCTCATCCAGATTTTTGTCTTGCAGGCTGTGACCTACGGATTGTCCAGAGGGGAGCCGCCATGTGTCTTCATTTCATTTCAGTGTTCATGTCAATAAAGTTTCATTTGTTGCTTCGAAAGTGAACGTGTAATGCTCATTTTTGTGATGACACATGCATGTCACCAGTTGTGATTGTGCAACATCAAGCAGATTATTTTGGACGTGTTTAGGTGTAGCTGATGTGGCATGTCTTTTGTCGGGGGGGCCTGGGAGGGGGGTTCCTGGGGGTGGTGGCGTCGGGTGTTGTTGCCCTTTCGGGCCTCCGGGCTGCATGTTCAGTTGCCTGGGTGCATCTGTTGCCCTTCCGATGTGGCTGTGGGCTGTGCTCCCTTTTGTGGTGAAGGCTGTGGTTCGACTTTGCACCAGGTCAGAGCAGGTGTTATTTTCCTGCTGCTAACGTGCCTTGACACCTGTTTTGTGTTCTTATCAAAGTTCAGGCTGGTCGTTGTGAATGTTGTGGAGTGGTGTTGTCGTAGCTTTTGGCATGGTAACGCCTACTCTGCATCTCATTAAGGATAGTTGCGGGGGTTATCGGTGGCGATGGTTTTTGTGGCTGCTGTCCCGGGTAAACTGGTGATGTGGGCTGTTTACACCAGCTTGTGATTGGGGCGATAAGTTTATCGCTACTTTGGCTGCGATAAAGTACCGTTAACTCGGCAATAGATCCTTGTGAATATCCCCCATAGTTTCTTGAAACTTTGTAACATGATTATCGTTAAGGACTTTCTGAAGTAATGCATTTTTAGTTTTGCTTGAAGTAATGTATAGTTCTTTTTCCTGTACCTCAAATCGAGCGATGACTGATTCTCTATTGGCAAGATATAAAATCTTCTTGGCTCTGACCTATTTTTGTAAGGATATTTTGTTAAAGAGCCCCTAGACACCTTCTTTGCCATCAGTTTCTGAGCCTTAGATTTTTTTCAGTGTTCTCTGAAATCTGTCTAAAGAAAGATTATTGGGGGAAGAATTTAACACCCATAAGTTGTATCTCTTTTTTCACCAACATTAGTTGATATGAAATGCATTTGTGCACCATTGGCTTTATCTCAGAGGTTAGATTTAATGAATGTTTAAATATTTCTATGTTATTAATAAGTTCCAATTGTCTATCCTTTTCCTACATGGCTGATGGAGTTGCCGCAGGTCTCTCCATAGTTGGTGAACAAATGTTTACTTGTTTTTAATTCAGAGGCAATATAATTTAGGAACTCCAACTGACTCTGCTAGTTTTTGTTGACCACTAGAGCTTCCACAATACTCTGAAAGGTCCACTCCATTAAAAAAAACAACAGTGCTGTGGAAGACAAAGGCCTAATATTAGCCCAAGTTGATAATATAGATAGTGAGTGTTCATTGAGGTATAGTTTTGTTGCAATATTTCCTGACTCTCACTGAAATTGATTCTCAATACTGAGGTCTCTTTTTCATGTGAGCCATTATTCAAAATGAAATTCACTTAATACATCATGCAAGCATGTCAAAGATGAAAGTCAGGGACCTTTTTCATGCAACGACAAATACAGTTCACCAGAGTTGCTTTCCAATTCCACTCCTTAGTTAATACATCCCTTATCTGTAGCTCCAATGAGAGAATTTGTTTATTTGACTGTATACCATGCCCACATTTACATGGCTATGGGATTGGAATTGATACTAGGGCTGACTTGTAAGATGTTTTAAGTGCTTTGGGATAAAATTACAGATAAAGTTTGCTAAAGGAGAATGGAGAAAAGCACCTCTTCCAGAATTGATATTCTGATTGTTCTTAGACAACTTGTTCCTTCATTCTGATTCTGAATAGTAGATACATGGATTTTCCCTGGTCTCAAATTTCAGGGAGAAAGACTCTTGGAAGATTCCATGGTTTCAATAGAGCAACAGCTCTGAAAAAATATCAACATTAAGTCTAAATGCAAAAGCCCTACTTCTAAAAAGGGAAATGATGCCCAAACAGTGTTCAACAGGAAAAAGATTATTGCATATTTAAAAAAGAAAGAAAGTATTGAGCAGCACTCTCCTCCTCCCCAAATGAAGAGCTCCTGCTGCCTCGCCTCTACCACCACTCACACCTTTGGAAGCTACTGAAGTTGAAGCTCAAAGCTGGGGCCTAATACTCTGACTGGAGACAGGGCAAACAAGCAGATTCACAACACAGACACCAAAATACCATAAGCCTGTAACCCCAAATGCCTTGTTGAACTCCCTCCCCCTTGACATATATAAAATATATGTTTATTGTATTTTTTCATTCTGATCAACAGTGGACATGAAGTTATCACCTGAGATTTAATATATTGACTATTAATGACAGCATTAGATCTACTTAATATGTCTTCACCATCAATCTTACTTCATGTCATTGTCAAAATGTGCAATGCTAAAATGTACAATTTCTTTTTCTGCAGTAATGCTATGTAGTATTATACAGATTCACATTTTATAACAGTTAACAACAAACTCAGCTACTGTTGATTAGCAATTCGTCCCTATTACCTTTACTCATTCCAGTGTCTAATATATTTTTGTTCATTTCATTTAGCTCTTCAACTGCTAGTAACATGTATATCCACACCTTTCGGGCAAGCCGTGACTTTTCCATCCTCTCCCTCTATCGTCTCTGTATACTCAGCAGTCAACATCATTCCCCATGTCTTTGCTATAGGGTAATTATTCATCCTTTTATTCTCTTCCTTCTTAAGTGCCAAATGCTTCCTGGTTGCCCAATTTATTACACCTCTCTTCCAACAGGCCATTGCTGGTGTCTTGTTTGTCCGGGGAGGACCTGGCTTGGCAGTCCGGGCTGGACTGTTCCCATGAGGCACAGGGTCAAGACTGATTTGCATATGGCAAGGTCTAAACTGGGGTGGTATGGTGAGCAAAAAAATGATGGATTTAACCCAGATCTCTTGACTGGGGGTGAATGTTTTGATTTGTTCTGCATTCCACCCATCAATTGTGTGTCTTTTACTTTCTTTCCCTAAGTGCGCCAGGTATGCCCAGATGTGGGTCCTGGGCTCACTGTGCCACTGGAATCAAGCTATCCTGGCTGAAGAGGGGTGAAACCCCGAAACCGGTCCTAGGATGCTTGTTTCTGGTCCAGGGAGGACCTGGCGTGGCAGTTTGGACTGGACTGTTCCCATGAAGCACACGGTCAAAACTGATTTGCATATGGCCTGGTCTAAACTGGGGTGGCATGGTGAGCAAAAGAATGATGGATTTAACCTAGATCTCTTGACTGGTGGTGAATGTTTTGATTTGTTCTGCATTCCGTCCACCAATTGTGTGTCTTTTGCTTTCTTGCCCTAAGTGCGCCAGGTATGCCCAGACATGGGTCCTGGGCTCACTGTCCCACTGGAATCAAGCTATCCTGGCTGAAGAGGGGTGAAACCCCGAAACCGGTCCTAGGATGCTTGTTTCCGGTCCAGGGAGGACCTGGCTTGGCAGTTCGGGCTAGACTGTTCCCATGAGGCACAGGGTTAAGACTGATTTGCATATGGCCAGGTCTAAACTGGGGTGGCATGGTGAGCAAAAGAATGATGGATTTATCCCAGATCTCTTGACTGGGGTGAATGTTTTGATTTGTTCTGTATTCCGTCCATCAATTGTGTGTCTTTGGCGAGAAAGCATGGAGGAACAGCAAAACCTCAGAAGCACACACTGCCTACCAGACCGCCATGACAGAACACCACCAACTCCTAAGGTCCACAAAAAGGAACTTTATCCAAGACAGAATCCTCTCCAACTGCTGCTACTCTAAGGAACTCTTCAGCATCATACAAGAACTCACCAAACCCCCCAGCAAAACCTCGGACATCCGTCACTCCCAGGGTTCCCGAAACAAACTTGGCTCCTTCTTCCACCACAAGATTAAGATTCTCTACGACAACTTCGACAAACAGAACCAAGGCACAGACACAACACCAGCCACCAGCAACACCACCCAGTCGACTATCACTGCGTGGACCCCTGTCACCACAGAAGACACCACAAAGACCATGAGGAGCATTCACTCAGGGGCCCCCAACAACCCCTGCCTGCCGCATATCTTCCACAGAGCCGCCTCCGCCATAGCACCTGAACTATGATGTACTGTCAACTGCTCCATCGAAACAGGCACCTTCCCCAACGACTGGAAACATGCAGAAGTCAAACCCCTCCTCAAGAAGCCCACTGCAGACCTGACAGACCTCAAGAACTACAGACCCATCTCCCTCCTCTGGTTTGCTGCCAAAGTCACAGAGAAGACAGTCAACAACTAGCTCACGAACTTCACAGAATCCATCTCGATCCTCAACACTTCCCATCCGGATTCTGCAGAAACCACAGCACCAAAACCGCCCTCCTAATCGCCACGAACGACATCTGCAGTCTCCCCGACCAAGGCCACACAGCAGCACTCATCCTACTGTGCTTCTCAGCAGCCTTCAACACCGTCTACCACTGCACACTAATCACCAGACTCCGCGACGCCAGCATACAGGGAACTGCCCTAGACTGGATCCACTCCTTCCTTGCTGACCAAACTCAAAGAATCAGGTTCCCGCCCTTCCTCTCTGAACCCACAGAGATCAGATGCGGAGTACCCCAAGGTTTCTCACTCACCCATACGCTCTTCAACATCTACATGGCCCCACTCGTAACCATCGCCAGAAAATATGGACTCAGCATAGTTTCCTAAGTCGACGACACCCAGCTCATACTCTGCTTCACCACGGAACCCGATACCACCAGACACAGCTTCTATGAAGGAATGAAGGACTTCGCATCCTGGATGAGCAGCAGCTGTCTGAAGCTCAACTCAGAGAAGACAGAAATATCTTCCTTGGATCCACCTCCTCCGTGTGGTATGACACCTGGTGGCCATGCACCCTCAGCAAACATCCCACACCCACGGACCATGCCTGTAATCTCAGCATCATACTCACTCCCTCACCATGAACAGACAGATCAATGCCATATCTTCCACGTGCTTCAAGACCCTCAGCATACTCTACAAGACCTTCAAGTGGACCCCCCCGAAGCCATCAAAACCGTCACCTATGCACTCATAACCAGCAGACGTTTACTACGGGAACACCCTCTATGCCGGTATTAAAAGATCTCTACTCTACAAACTCCAGGCCGTCCGGAATGCTGCAGCAAGACTCGTCCTCAGCATCCCACAACGAGACCATATCAACCAGCATCTACGAGACTTTCACTGGCTCCCGGTCAAAAAGAGAGTGACCTTCAAGCTGCTCACTCATGCCTACAACTCCCTCCACAACACCGGACCCCAATACCTCAACGAAAGAATCTCCTTCTACACCTGCAAGAGAAACCTACGCTCCACCGACCTCACCCTGGTCGAAATCCCTTTTATCTGGAAAGCCAGAATGGGAAGAAGAGCCTTCTCCTACATCGCTGCCAAGACCTGGAACAAACTACCCCTCATCATGGACGAACCCCCACACTGCAAGCATTCCAGAAGGGCCTCATGACTTGGCTTATCAGTTGAAGCTGAGCTGCCCGATATTCACCCCCCCAGAGTCTTGAGACCGTCACGGGTGAGTAGTGTGCTTCACAAATCCCTGATTGATTGCTTGATCTTTGTCCAATAAAAATAAATCTATTATCCAAAATAAATTACCCAGTGTAGCTCGAGATTCAGGGGTTTGAATCAAGAAATATCAATTTCTTGATCTTATCAGTAAATAATGTTACACATCATGTGGGGTATGAAGCAATAATAATTGTGGCAAATGAAAATGAATGCTTTTATCTGACCTCAAAGTCCTTCACCTATTTCCATGATGATGTATTTACAAATGGGAAATCTATTATTGTTGAAGTCTCTAGGTAGGAATGAAATGTATTTGATGACGGATCGAGATTTCAAGAACTACCATCAAGCATTAACAAACTTTAACAAAAAAAAGAAACCACAATGTCCTAACTCTTTGGGCACATACAGCATAAAAATTCTCTGGAATGACTATATGAAGCAATATCTTTAATTCAGCTGTCTCACAATTTATTTAATTTATTTATTTATTTGAAAGGTTTTATATAGCACTGGCCAGACCCAGGGGTATCAGAGCCCTTTGCAGGAGTGTGAGGAGGAACGGTAATAAAAAACATTTGATCAAAGAAATAGCAATAAGAACCATTAGACCAAAGAAAGCAGATAACTACGAGAGCCATTTCCATAAGTACTATATTAAGCTAAAGATGGCAGTGAGTAATTAGGCTAAGGTGGGTGGGTGAAAAAAATTAAAGATAAAGGAAGGGGGAAAAAGAATAGGAGTTACGAGAACAGTGGGAGGCCATGTGTAAGAATAGTTATAGGATGTATAGATAGAGGCAGGGAGGGGGTTAGGGGGGAGGGTAGGGAGTATTGTGAGGGAGGGGAGTTAAGAGGGAGAATGGGTAGGAGAGAGATTGGAGGGAAATAGAAGGCAACCTGACGGGGGAGCAGAATGGGAGTCAGTGTCAGAGGTAGGTATTATGGACCCCAATATTTGTTGAGGAGGTACAGTTTAAAGTCTTTTTTGAAATTGAAGTAGGAGGTGTTACTGCACAGTTCTTTAGGCAGGGTATTCCAGATGGAAGGAGCGTTTCCGGAGAAGGAGCAAGCTTGTGTGCATTTCTTCTTTAACAGAGGGGGGACATGAACGAGGGCGTTGGTGCTCCTTGTCGGTCAGGTGCAGCCCGCTTTGTGTAGTTTATCTGAGAGGTAACGCGGGGTGTTTTGGTGAAGGGCTTTGTGGTTGATGCATGCAATCTTGTAGGTGGATCTGCCTTTGATGGGTAGCCATTTGAGGATTTTAAGGGTGGGGGAGATATGGTCCAAACGTTTGTAGTCAGAGATATGTCTAGCAGCCTGGTTGAGCACAGATTTGAGTGGTGCAAGGTGGACTTTAGGTGTCTCAGCGAGGATAGCATTACCATAGTCGATTCTCGACAGGACCAGCGATTGGACAACAGATTTGAAGTCGTCAGCAGGGATGAAGGGTTTAATTTTCTTGAGATGACGGAGGGTGAAGAGTGCTCCTTTGGCTGAGTTTTTTATGTGGGAAATAAGAGTAAAGGCTAATATCAATGGTGATGCCGAGAGATTTAACTGAGTTGGAAGTGATGAGTGAACAGTTGAGAGCATTAAGGTCAGAGATCCAGTCTAGTATGGGGAGTGGGTTGTTTTTAGAGGAGAAGAGAATGATTTCATTTTTCTTAGGGTTGAGTTTCAGATGATTGTGGTGAAACCATGATTGGATCTTGGTCAGGGTGTCATTGAGGTGAAGGACATCTGAGCGGGATTTAATCTTATAGTAAAGTTGAGTTTCATTGGCATAGAGGTGGTAATTGATTCCTGCTTGTTTGAGAATGAGGGTAAGGGGTTCCATGAAGAGGTTGAAGAGAGCAGGGGAGAAAATGGATCCCTGAGGGACACCGAAGGAGATTGGTGTAGGGTTAGAAAGGCAGTCATCGATTTTGATTTGTTGGGTTCTGTGTTGGAAAAAGGAGGTGAACCAGTTGAGGACAAGGCCATTGAGGTCAAAGCGGACTTTAAGAGTGTTCAGTAAGGTATTATGGTTAACTGTATCAAATGCAGCAGAAAGGTCGAGGAGAATGAGTAGGCAAGACTCGCCATTGTCGAGGGAGTGATGTATGTCGTCAACTATATTGAGCATGGCAGATTCTGTGCTGCATCCTTTTCTGAAGCCAGATTGTAGTGAGTCAAAGAGGTTGAAAGTGTTGAAGTGATTATCCAGTTGGAGCAGGGCGCATTTTTCAAGGGCTTTGGAGAGAAGAGGAAGGTTAGAGATAGATCGGAGGTTATTTGGGTCGTTGGGATCGACATTGGGATTTTTGGGGATGGGCGTGATTTGACCCAGTTGGAGGGAGGCGGGGACACACCCCATGGCCAGGAAGGAGTTGATAATAGTGGTCAAAAATGGGGCAATGACAATGCACTGAGATATCAGTGTGAACGTTTGTATTATATGTGCCAGGGATTAGAAGCATTGTCCCCAGAGTGATTGTCACCAATCATTTCAGAAAAAGTGAGTATTCCCGTAATCTTTCCTCCACTCAATAAACATGATCTAAGAAAAGCATGATTTAAAAAAATCATCCTTCTGCGGAAAAAATGTGGGATATTCGTTTGACCAAAATAGGGTATTAATTATGCCATTTCTAATGGCAATATTTGGTTCACCTGCAGGGCGACTTGTGTAATTATTTTTGCTTTTATAGCAAAGCAGGTTAAATTGGGTAGTTCAGGTTTCTTCACAATCCAGAATTTCCCAAAACAACAGTAGACTGCATCGGTTAAGCCTATACAAAATCTACATCAATCAGATGTTTTAATCTGCAATATACTCAGATGCTTATTCACATAGGAAACAATTGCCTAAAAACACCTTCGGAAAAGGAGTAACAGAAACTACAAAGATACAGTAAAAGGTCTCTGTATGTCCCACGAAGATGGTGCGAAGACTTCACCAGACCACCCTCTAATAATCTTCATGTGCAGTAACTGGTTATGGCGTTCCAAGCTCTCCATCTCCCTGTTGGTTGCCACCATCTGATATTTCAACCTTGCAATTAGTGTCTCTTTTGGGACCTGCAACGGTGGGAAGATTATCTTTAGGCCATTTGAAAGTGTGTGTAAGTGTGTTAAACACTGTGGGGCTTATTTACAACCCTTTTGCCCCACTTTTGCGTCATTTTTAACATGGAAAAATGGCGCAAAAGTGGCGCAAGGGGCTTGTAAATGTGCCTGCTGCAAACTTTTCAAGTAACTACTGCTGTGGGCATATTAAAACTTTCTTTTTCCCAAAACATATTCTTGTTTAAAAAAAAAAGAAGTGTATACCAGTTAAAAAAAACTGTACATTTATATTAAAAATGTCACAAAGCACTTAGTACTCTTATTCCATGCATTAGGGAAGTTCTTCGAACAGTGGGATAAATGCTAGGGGTAAACACTCTAAGATATTGATTGACCTTTAGACAAACACATTTAGCTTAAGGGTGCCTTTGTAGTCACAGTAATGTACATTGTGATGATAAATACATGTTTTCAATATGCTCTTTTTGACGGTGTTCCCATCTAATCGCATGTGAAGCCAGTACAAATGGCTTAAGCGAATTACATTTTTTGTCATCTACGGTTGTTTCGGTTTCTTGTAAACACACTGATGTAAAATTACACACAGCAGTTATCCAAAACCATTAAAAATACTTTCTCGTTGACAGAAAAGTTCATTTTTTTTTTCACATCGAAACATTTTTTTCTATGGAAAGTTTTTCCTTACCCAACCCATCCTTGAAAACGTGCTGTTGTTTTTAAATGTCTAACCTCGTCTACATATTTTAGAAACAGTTTATTGATGCATAATAAATGAGGTGTAGAAAACTGACGGAAAACACATTGCATATGGTTGTGATGATCTATGTGCATTTTCATTTCATAGTCACATCTCTGCCACGCTCTCAAATATACTTCCCAGTCAGTACATTAAACAGCAAAAATGAGTGCAGGTACTCGCTTGGCCTGGGGGAAAGTTCCATTACGCCCGGATTATGTCAAATAATTATGGTAATATAGCATTATGCTTGCTACGTGAAATCGCAGAAAGGACAGCATTACGCCATGTTGCATAATTACTTAAAAATTAGATTGAGAGCACAGGAACGAAGTACTTGAGCACAAGGCAAATGGCTGTTGTTTACAGAGCTTATGTTTTTGCATTATTTGTTAATTGTGAAACACACCCTCAAACCCAGAATGGGCATGTTAATGCTCCATCTCAATTAACGGTAAGGCTAATCTATTTGTGGGAAAGGGAAAATCCTGTGCTCAAATAATCAGCAAGATCATTAAGGAAAATGTGTGCAACTAGACTTCTGCCAGTTCTCAATTTGTATATTTTTTCAAATACCATACTCATAATTACAGAAAGCAAAAAGGTAATTAGAATCAGAATCTCATGTATTAAAATATTCAATAATACAATGTGTCTTTAAAAAACGAGGTAACCACAGCACATTAGCAAATAATATTATTAATCCCTAAATACAAAAGCAGCACGTATCAAACAAGAAAGAAATAAACCAAACAAAAATAAATCCTAAATACACAAGGACCAAGTTTGCAAACAAGAAATAAATAAAGCAAAAGGTCTGATGTCTAGACAGAATCAAAATGAGCAATGCTTCTAAAATAACAAGCAAAATTGTCGAAAACCTAATGTTTATTTTAAATCAAAATGCACCATCTCTCTCTAAATCACAGGCAGCTTCTCTCCTCTAAATCCCAAATCGTAATCTTAATGAATATTTAGAGAAAGCACACAATTTCAGGGCATGAAAGGCTGTACTAAAACGTGTACAGTCAACCAATCAAACTGTTAGCTTCCAATCCAACTCACATATCATCTCCTGGGCATACTTTTCATTAGCTATTCATCTGCACAATTTAGTTGCATGTAGGCAATAAATAAGAAATGAAACTTAATGCAATGGACTGTTTTACACTATCGTAAAGACGGGCATACCAACGAAGATTCAGCACATTACCTCGTAATATTTCAAATGACATCCCTTCGGTCCAAGGAAGCTAGAAAACAATGTTACCCCACATGCACACAGACAGGCTGTGGCTGCAGATAAATTTCAATAATTGTCTGAAAAACCAATAAAAAACAATGCTCATGCACAAAATGTAAACATGCACTTTCACAGGTTTAGTGTGACCTAGTTATGTCCAATGAAGCAAGCCTATAATAAGCATTATTTTTCTTAAAATACATTACTTTTGTAAAGACGTGTGGGGCAAGTGGGGAAAAAATTAATGGGGGCGTATGCAAGGTGGCGGTTTCCAATAGGTTTAAACAGATACAATACACCTGGTGGAACGACTCCTCGGCGCCCGACATCGCCATATCCATCCCGGACGGCTACAAGATCACCCGCAGGGATCGCGCCTATGAAATCGGAGGAGGAATAGCCATCGTCCACAAGTCCACCCTCAAGGTCGCCATCCACGCAGATGACACCCTCAACACAGCCGAACACCTGCACTTATGGATCAACACCGACCCCAACACCACCCTCAGAGGAACACTCATCTACAGACCCCCCGGACCCCGGTCTCAGTTCAGCGACACCATCGCCGACCTCGCCAGCACCCACGCACTCACCTCCACGGACTACATCCTCCTCGGGGACCTGATCTTCCACCTCGAGAACAACAACAAAGCCACGTCTGCCACCCTGATCGAGAATCTCGTCAACCTCGGCCTCAGACAACTCGTAACCGCACCCACCCACCCACGCCGCCGGCCACACGCTGGACCCCGTCTTCTCCACAGGCCCCCACGTCGCCTTCGACCACACCACCGAACTCCACTGGACCGACCACCGCAGCATCCATTTCACCTTCAAGAAACTAACCACGCACCACCGCACCCAACAGCTGCCTCGCCGCTGCTGGAGCAAAGTCACCGAAAGCCAGCTGATCCCTACCCTCGCCCAGAACCCACCCACCGACCCCACCAACCCAGACACCGCAGCCCGCAACCTCAGACAGTGGATCGACGACTGCGCCAACACCCTCGCCCCACTCAAGAAACCCCCCAACAGCCACGCCAGCAAGAGAGCCACCTGGTTCACCGACGGGCTCAAGACCTCCAAATACGCATGCCGGAAACTGGAGAAGATATGGCTCCACGAACGCACACCGGACAATCACGCAGCCCACAAGGACGCCACCCGCAGACATCACCACCTCATCAGATTAGCCAAGAGATCCTCCTTCAAAGACTGCTTAGATAACAACGCACACAACAGCAAAGAGCTCTTCAGCATCGTAAAGGAACTCTCCAACCCCAGCGCCAACGATATCCCACCCTCACAAGAACTGTGCGACTCACTAGCCATCTTCTTCCACCGCAAGATCGCTGACATCCACGACAGCTTCAACATCATGACCGCCCCGACTACGCCAGACTCCACCTCCCCTGTGAACACCACTAGTGCCAACCGCCTGACCTCCTGGTCCAACGTCGACGATGACGAGACACGCAAGGTCATGAACTCCATCCACTCAGGATCTCCGTCAGACCCGTGCCCACACCACGTATTCAACAAAGCAGACGCAGCCATCGCACCCCAACTACGGAAGGTCATCAACATCTCCTTATAAACAGCGACATTCCTGGAAAGCTGGATGCATGCCGAAATCAACGCCCTCCTCAAGAAGCCCAAAGCGGACCCTAAGGACCTCAAGAACTTCCGGCCCATCTCCCTGCTCCCCTTCCCGGCAAAGGTCCTCGAGAAAATCATCAACATACAATTGGCCCACCTGGGGGTATGGGTCAGCACAGACATGCAAACGTTGTGGGTAGAGAACTATGGTCGGGCGCTGCACTGGATAGAGGAAAGGGTCAGCCGCTGGAAACATTTGCCCCTGTCGCTGGCGGGTAGGATAGCTGTGGCCAAAATGGTCATCCTGCCCAAGCTACTCTACTTATTTGTTAATGTTCCAATTCCCCTGACTAAGCGCTTTCTGAACCAAGTGCGCTCGCTGATGATCGAACTGGCATGGGGGGGAAAGCAGCCAAGGGTGGCCTGGGAGACCCTTACTCTTCCACAGAGACAGGGAGGTATGGCGGCGCCAGATTTTACGCTGTATGCTTACAGCGCACAGGCGCAATTCTTGCACTATTGGGCGCATCCAACGCCGTTTCAGCCGCATGTGGCGATAGAGGCAGATAGGGTGGCCCCGTTACTGCTCAACACTGCCCTGTATACACAGTACAAGAGGCGGTGTAATGAAATTGATACGGTGCACATGCTTAAGTGGGCATGGGACGGTTTGCGCCGTCGGGCCAAGCTGGACCTCCTCTTCACTACATCGGTACCTTTACACGGCAATCCCATGTGGCCCCCGCTGCAACACATGAAAACTGGAGAACGCGCGACGACGCGCGGCCTTCACACGGCGGGGGACATTTTCCCTGCCGATAGCTTTATTACGCTGGAGCAAATGTGCAACACAGAGGCCCCGACGATGATTGACACCCTGCTCTATTATCAGCTTCGGCATACTTGTCAGAAGCTATCTCCCACATTTCCGGCGCCGCCGCCTAGTTTGCTGGCGCTGGAGAATGTACTGAAGGTAGAATCGGGACGCAAATTGATTTCCCGCATATATGGACGCATGCAAAGTGACCATCCAGTGGTGACCCCGGCGGCGCGCGGTCTGTGGAGTACTGAACTGGGAGTTGACATCACTGACGCTCACTGGGATATCTGCTGTAAAATGCTTGAGATGTTGTCCCCCAACTATAGACTCCGGTTGATCCATTTCAAATACATACACATGACATATCGCACCCCCAGCCGGTTGCATCGTATGGGCTTGAGAGACACGGATAATTGCTGGAAATGTGCCGCACGCGGCGCCGATTTCATGCATATGGCATGGGGGTGTCACACGCTCGCCTCCTTCTGGACCAAGGCCCTGGCGATAGTATGCACGATCACTGGACTACAGATTCCATGCACCCCGCAGGCTGCACTACTGGGGATCTTGCACATGGTACAGCCTAAACACCGTAGACTGCCGGCCATGCTCCTTTTGCTTGCTAAAAGACAAGTCGCGATACACTGGGGGGGCTACCACATCACCCACTATTAGGGAATGGATTAAAAGTGTAGTATATTGCCAGACACAACTTACTCTATACTGGGAGCTCATGCCGGCACGTTCCCGACCTAAGGACATTTGGGAGCCATTCACTCATTGGTTGGCTCACACAACGCTCCCAGCACTGTAGAATAGCGACCTGCACCGCAGTGGGGCGGAAGGAGACGGGCGCCAGGTGGACCATGCGGCGCTGCAATTGTTGCTTGAGGTAGGGGAGGTAATGGGGGTATGGGGGGGCTGCGGCGGAGGAGATATGTGGCAACTGTCGAATACTGACGAGTGGACGCCTTTTGGTCCTCCGGAAAACATTGAGATGGTGGGGAACTGTGTCATCAATATTATGTCTTATACACTCTGCAGTGAATTGTATTTGTTTTGTTGTGAAAATGCAAATAAAAAGAATAAAAAAAAACAAAACATACAATTGGCCCGCCACCTGGAAGACAACAACATCTTGGACCCATCCCAGTCCTGATTCAGATGTAACCACAGCACCGAGACAGCCCTCATCGCCGCCACAGACAACATCAGGTGCCAACTAGACAATGGCGAAACATCAGTCCTCATCCTCCTGGGCCGGTCAGCCACCTTCGACACGGTCTGCCATCGCACCCTAAAGACGCGCCTCCTAGAAGCTGGAATCCAAGAGAAAGCCCTTGACTGGACCACGTCCTTCCTCTCCGGCAGAACCCAGAGCGTCCGCCTCCCACCCTTCCGATCCAAAGCCACCGACATCATCTGCGGCGTCCCCCAGATGCTGTTCAACGTCTACATGGCCCCCCTCGCACAAGTGGCCCGCCATCACGACCTCAACATCATCTCCTACGCCGACGACACCCAGCTCATTCTCTCCCTCACCAAGGACCCACACACCACCCAAACCAACCTCCACGAGGGAATGAAAGCCATCGCCGACTGGATGAGGAGCAGCTGTCTGAAGCTGAACTCGGACAAGACGGAGGTCCTCATCCTTGGACCCAGCCCCTCAGCCTGGGACGACTCCTGGTGGCCAACCACACTGGGAACAGCACCAACACCCACTGATCATGCATGGAACCTAGGATTCATCCTCGACTCCTCCCTCTCCATGTCTAAACAGGTCAACGCCGTCTCCTCCTCCTGCTACAACACCCTCCGCATGCTACGCAGGATCTACAAGTGGATCCCGACCGAAACAAGAAGAACGGTGACACAGGCCCTCGTCAGCAGCAGACTGGACTACGGCAATGCACTCTACGCAGGAATCCCAGCCAAACACCTACGACGACTACAACGCATCCAAAACGCCTCCGCCCAACTGATCGTCAACGTCCCCCGCCGCAGCCACATCACCCCCCACCTGACAGAGCTACACTGGCTCCCCGTCGAGAAGAGGATCACCTTCAAGCTCCTCACCCACACACACAAAGCACTCCACAACGCCGGACCAGCCTACCTGAACAGCAGACTCAGCTTCCACACCGCCACCCGCCAGCTCCGCTCCGCCAGCCTCGCCCTCGCCGCCATCCCCCACATCCGACAAACGACCTCCAGCGGCAGATCCTTCTGCTACCTCGCCGCCAAGACCTGGAACACCCTCCCTACCCACATACGGCAGACCCAAGACTTACTCGCCTTCAGAGGACTCCTCAAGACCTGGCTCTTCGAAAAGTAGCAACACCCCGCCCTCCCCTCAGCACCTTGAGACCCTCACGGGTAAGTAGCGCGCTTTACAAGTACTCTGAGTGATTGCTTGATTGAATATGGTCCACATGACATACCACTCACCCAAGCGCCTACACACTATTGACAGTTCAAGAGATCCAAAGTGCCCTAGATGTCACTATGCACAGGCAGATTTTCCACACATGGTTTGGTCGTGTCCGATGACTCAGGTATACTGGACGGCTATCCTAGAGGACCTGAACAGAATAACGGAATGGAGGATTGCCCTAGAGGTGCGTACTTGCCTCCTTGGTTTGATTCCCCGAGACCCTAAGCGCAAAACCAGCAGGAAGTTCCTGGTATTGGGGCTTGTGACAGCTAGGCGGAGAATAGCGATCCACTGGCTGACACAACAAGGGCCGCTGATAGTGAACTGGAAAGCGGACCTGAAGGAATGGGCACTGGCGGAGGAGGGGCACATACGTAGTACTAGAAGAGATACCAAACTCCCGGAAGTATTGCAGGCGTGGGGGCTAATGGTCCAGGAGATAGGGAGGAGCTCCCCCAATTCTACACAGACCTTGTCGAATGGTGATAGTCACGTGCAAAATAAATCCCCCAGACAAGGGGAGAGACGAAAGGATACCCCTGATTGAGCTGCTGTTAGACGAACCTCTAGGTCGGTGGGCCCAGTAGGTGGGGTGGGTTTGGGAGGGAGGGTGTTCAGTTACAAGTTTCTATGATTGATAATGAAAATGCTCATACTAATTGTCGGTTCGGTAAACACTTAAGAGGCAACCTAAGTTGGATAAATTGCTGCTGAATGGGGACTGTAACGCTCATGGTTAAGAGTTGTCTATGAGATATAACTGTTTAAACATGTGGAGTGTACCTTAAAACCGCAATAAAGAAAACTTTAAATAAATAAGACGTGTGGGGCAAGTTTTTTGTTACAATATAGCACCCAATGCAAGGTTTGAATTTCTTGAATTTGAGGTAATTACGCTTACTTTGTTGGAAATTTCACATAATTATGCAAACCCAAATAATGCACTGACCTAGTGCCTACCAAAATAAACTTGGGGCACAAGGTTGGTTGGAGGCAGCGCAAGAGGAGGCGCAAGACGAACACATATTGTTCTGGCGCTGACAGATTCTGAGTCTGCACTGTAGGATATTACACCCAAACTCTATACTGTTTCCTGTGCTTGATGTAATATTTCCCCAGCACTGCATGCTCTTGGCTCAACACTGTGCAATTAGATGCTGCAGTTCTGGGCCTGTACAGTAGTGTGAGACAAGTGCTTCTGCTGGATCAATATTGTGTACCTTAAGTGAAAGTGCAGTTCCATTCACGGATATCTGTGCTGGTGAGAAGTGTCAATTTGATTATGTACACAATGTATCTGTATAAAAAATCTGTCCTACCTCATTTTTAGAGAATTCCTTATGAAAGAGTCATTGAAGTGAATGCCCTGGTGACTTACCGGTAATCTTCATTACTCAGAGTCCTAGTTCATCCTCGCCACAGTAATTCACACACGAGCTTTAGGCTCCTACAGAAACTCCAAGTAGAAAGTTAGCTTACTTGTCTCCGATCCCTCCTATACAGTGCTTAATTTGTAAAATTTGAAGTGCAGGTGCTCAAATCTTTGTCGGAGGCCACACCTACTTTTTTGTTGGCCCCACCCACTCCTTCCACTGGATCCACCCACTTCCTCTATTAGCTCCACCCACATCGTCAACTGGCACTGCTAAAAGTCAGATGAATTTCAGCAAGGGAGCCTGCCTTCCTCATAGTAAGGTTTAGATAGGAAGTTCCCCTGCCCTGTGAACATTTTCAGAAAGATTAAATCAAAAGTGCATTTAAAGCACAATTTTGAAATAAATTAGATAACATCACTAATGCATTGAAAAGGGACAATTCCAGTGCTCTATGTGCTAATTTGGGGAAAGGAAAATACTCCTCCTCCTACTTTGCCCACCCAAATTCAGGCCGTTTCCAAATCATACCCCTGCTTGCCCTGCAGCGCTGACTCGAAAGAGACACAAAGTCTATACAGTTTGCCTCAATTTTAAGCTTTGGCTTCTGGTATAGCAAAAGCAGGGTAAGGTGGCAGTGTGCAGAGTTAGTTACACACTGTGATTCACAAAACTTAATTAATTAATTGACACTCAGGGCCGGACTGGGAACCCAAAGCAGCCCTGGCAAGTTTTGTTACACCAGCCCCCATACGGTGCATAGCACACAAGCACAGCAAGCGTAATGACTGCCACAGGTGTTTGCGTGGGGGAATTCTCCCCTCAAAAACATTTTGCAAAAAGAAAAACCAAAATGGTGCACAACACATTTTCCATTACATATTTAGCTGTATCAACTTTCAAAGCATAGTAAATCATAAATGATGACCTGACATAAGCACCCAGGCCAGAAAGCATGGAAATCTCACACTCATAAGTACTCAGACAAGGAAACATGGAAATGTCACACAAAGGCACCCAGGCCAGAAAGCATGGAAATGTCACACTAAGGCATCCAGGCCAGAAAGCATGGAAATGTCACACAAAGGCACCCAGGCCAGAAAGCATAGAAATGTTACACAAAGGCACCGAGCCAGGACTGAAAGCATGGAACCGTCACACAAAGGCACCCAGGCCAGAAAGCATAGAAACGTCACACAAAGGCACCCAGGCCAGAAACCATAGAAACGTCACACAAAGGCACCCGGGCCAGCCGGCCAGAAAGCATGAAAATGTCAAAGAAAGGTACCCAAGCCAGTGGGGCTGGAACAATTTTCAGAGTGTTGGTGCTGCCCTCAATGTTACATCACTGAATGAAGTCATAAGAATGAGAAAAATGCAAACATCACACTAAGGACAAACATAGCAAATGAGCCTTGCCCATTCCGGCGGAGGTGGTGAGAGTGTGGTATGTTGCAGTGGAGCATTTAGAAGCCCACTGCTTGTTGAGTGGTGTTGGTGAACTCAACTGTATGAACCAAATCTTTCCACAATCCTAAACTCACCAACCCCAATTGCCTCAACTTCCTGCTCTATCCAGCGCTGTGGTAGAATACCTGCATATCGGCTGATGCTTTCGACAGTTGAGTAGCTTTGATGGGAAGAGGAGGTTTCTGAGGTGGGAGTATCAGGCAAGTGACACTTCTCGGGCTCCCTCTGTGCGAGCCTTCAGGGAGAATCCCTCTTCATTACTACCTCCACCTGACCCTGGACTCTGCAACGCACTCCCTTACAGGCTTGTTTATCCCAGTAAAAACAATAGTAAAATCACCTTCAAACTTAAAACATTGAATATAGTGGTAAATATAATTAGCACGCACTTCAAATGATGTTCCACAGTAGCCCTTATGACCCCGACTGCTAATTAAATAAACAAAATCAGGAAGGCCATGACAGGGCCGGCTTCAGCGCTGATGCGAAAGTCTTTTTTGGCGTCGCACCAATAACCTCTCTCTCCGTAAATAACCTTTACTACCACCTTCCAACAGTGCCCCTCATCCCTCCATGGCCCCCCCTATTGACATCCTCCTCAGATTCCCTCACTGCCACATGCCACAAGTGCCCCTCATCTCCCCATAGCCCCTCCCCCTCATGACCTCCTCCTCGGATTCCCTCACTGCCACCCTCCATCAGTGTCCCTCATCTCTCTGTAACCCATCCCCCTCATGACCTCCTCCTCAGACTCCCTCACTGCCACCCTCCAGCAGTGCCCCTCATCGCTCCCTCCTCCACCCCATGACCTCTTCCTCGGATTCCCAAACTGCCGCCCTCCAACAGTGTCCCTCATCGCTCCATAGCCCCTCCCCCTATTGACCTCTTCCTCAGATTCCCTCACTGCCACCCTCCAACAGTGCCCCTCATCTTTATGTAGCCCCTCACTCATATGCATTTCATTTGTTGTATAGCGCTACTCATATCAGTGTAGTGTGTGTCAGTACTTTACACCACTCACACATTATACAGGAGACAATGAATCATACAAGTATGTAAATCAGTCTACAGGGAATGTCACATAAGCCAATGAGGATTACAAGGTGTATGAATCACGTGTCATCCATACCTGTGGGACGGAAATTTTACGAGGGTTTGGGCTGGTGAAACACAACCTTAGGATTTAAAGAGTATTCAATGGGGGTCAGCTTTACTGATAAAAATGTATATCTGCCCAAACATACTCATTTTGAAAACATTAGAATAATGAAAGACTGGGGAAGTTCTAACTATATCACACAAAAAGAAAGCGATGTTCTAACTATACCATTCATGTTTAAACCTTGTATGTAGGCAGCTCTTTGGTGACAGTTCATTGGTCACTGTACTATGTTAGGATTGTACCTTCTGAACTGCATGTAACACAAGGATCTCTGTGACAAAGGCAGTAACCCACTGAGCTTCCACATAAAATACAGTTTATCTGCATTTAAAAACTAAGACAAATGATTGCTCTCCAGCAGGATCATTTATCACCAGCGTTATCTGGGCATTTTGTATTGTCTTATTGTTGTCCTGCATCGGCCATTTTTATGCTTAAAACTGTCTAAATGAAGCGCACACGAAGTATGTGTCCTGCTGGGCCTGTGCAGATTTTAAAAAGAAAAACAACTAGTAACACATTCTCTTACCTACTCTCCCTTAGTCAAACTTTGTGTCACAGCCTGGTGTGATAAGCGGCTGCAGGGGTCAGGAAAGGTGAGTAGGAACAAACAAACTTCTTTTCTCCTGTACTGCATAGAAAAAGAAATATCCACGCAGCAGGACATTGTCGCCTTTGCCATGTGGAGATGAAGGGGTGAAACAATAAACAAAGCCTCGTTAACATATAAATGGTCTTTCTATTTAGTTGGATCAATAAAAGGCTGCAGCCCGATTTTCCTCTTTTCCAGCATTTGCTAGACATGAGTGCGTATGTGAATAGCCCAGTGGTTTTTTTGTGTGTGTTTTTACTTGCCCTTTGCAGTTTTATATAGCGCTAACTGGAACCGAAGGTATCGGAACGCAGCTGGCCTCATCTCCTGTTAATCACCTTGCAGCACCGAGGTATGCGACGGGAGAGGTGCGATTGCCTGGCATAGAGGAAACGCCCAAAACAATTTCAATCGGCACAATGCATCATATTGGCACACATAGTGGACTTGTGGCATAATTCCGGATGCTGACAAGGTCTATTGTTTTAAGCTGTCTAGTGTCTAACTCCAATTTGGACAATATAAATACTTGTTAACACTGGGCTTTGGGCCATTACGAAGGGTAGAGCTCGCATTCGGATGTTTAATTCATGTTGCATTACTTTGCTCAGAACATCGCAAAAAATCCATAAATCATTTTCTGGTCCTTGTTTTGTCTATGTGCAATTTGTCATGTTAAATTAGAGGGCCGCTTCTGATCGTCGCGGGTTTCAGTTTAACAAGTCGCTGGCTCGGGCTGGCTGTTTGAAGTTCACACCAAGGAGCAGCACGTGGCCGCACGTCACAAAACTATGGGGCGCAGGGAAGTGGGAGGGCTATGGTCGCTGCACTGGGAGGTGCGGAAGCCATGTAATGGGCAGAGGTTGTTCTAGGATGTGCCCTGTCAGCCGGGAATGTGCACTGGAATCTCTCTTAGAGGCGCTGACAATCCTTAGCTGTGCAATGGCAGGCCCGTGGTGGGCACAGGGGGCCCTGTCAGTCCGGGTTGTGGCCTGGAAGCTCTCTTATAGGCGGTGACAATCCGTGCAAGCCGTGGAACGTTCCATAGGATGTGAACTGTCAGGCCAGGGGTGTGCACTAGAAGTACTTAGGTTATGTGGGCACTAGTAGCGCTGGGACGTGCACTGGCAGCCCTGTGCTGGGCCTGGGCGCTGGCTGTCCTGAGAGGTGCACTGGCAGAGCGGTGCGCGGTGTGCACTCTTGGCCCAATGCTGTGCACTGAAAGCACTATCATAGGCGCTAGGTCTGGGATGTGCACAGTCAGTCCGGGGAAAGTGCACTGAAAGCTGTCAAGGACGCTGACAGGCCTGAGATATGAAGAGCCAGTCCTGTGACAGGCCGCCTGTGGTGTGCCCATCACAGAAGCCCTGTTATGGGCGCTGACATTCTTTGCATGTGCATGGCAGTCCTGAGCTATGCGCTGGCACCCCTGTGATGTACACTGTGGGTGCATTTCAGAAAGCAGAGACGAAATTCAATACATTTTCATAATCATGAAAACAGCACAGCAGAAGCGTCAATCCGAGGCAGTATGTGTTGCACTATTCCAGTCCTCACTCTGAATGGCGCCGTGCAGGCTTCTTAGCACTATAATTCAGCAGCGCTGCTATGAGGGAATCATCGTGGAGGATACAAGGGAATATCATGCAAAACTGTTTTGTAAGTATTTAAAAAGTATGTGTAACGTAAGCTCTCTGATTCCAAACAAAATTTCACTTCAGGTCTAAATGGTCACAAAACCACACATTCAAAATGTATTGTATAAGACAGGACTGTTGGGGTGCATTTCAGAAAGCAGAGACGAAATTCAATACATTTTCATAGTCATGAAAACAACACAGCAGAAGCGTCAATCCGAGGCAGTATGTGTTGCACTATCCCAGTCCTCACTCTGAATGGCGCCGTGCAGGCTTCTTAGCACTATAATTCAGCAGCGCTGCTATGAGGGAATCATCGTGGAGGATACAAGGGAATATCATGCAAAACTGTTTTGTAAGTATTTAAAAAGTATGTGTAACGTAAGCTCTCTGATTCCAAACAAAATTTCACTTCAGGTCTAAATGGTCACAAAACCACACATTCAAAATGTATTGTATAAGACAGGACTGGCCTACCCCTCGTGTGTGAGCTCAAGGATCCCCTCCAATTCCAAACCTGACTGGACTTCGACTCGGACTCACTCTCACCTGGTGGCTGTGCAGCCGCTGTTGCCAGACCCTGGCTAACTGGCTCACGTCGTCTGGCCGGGTTTTAATTGTTGTGGTGACGTTTTTGTGAACGGCGGGCCACGGCGAAGAAGTCGAACCGGCAACACCAATACGAAGACTAGGTGCGCGGCAGCGCTATGCTGGGGCGTGGCACTGAATGTGTGGCGTGCGCACTGCGCAGTGAAGCACAATTTGAGAACATCTGCGCAGTACGCACACTGCCGCGTACAACCCCCTCCCCGCGCCCCCGAAGCCCGAGATTCAAGCCGCATCAACAATCGAGCCGCTCAGCCGCAAAATGAAGTGTGCAGTGTGTGTCATACAGTCTGCACATGACTGTACAGTCCGTAGTCCGACCGCCGGGAAGAGTTAAACACTTTACTTACACTGCAAGTGTCCCGTAGTAGCATTAGCGAAGCAAGTAAGTTACTTTACTTGTATATAAATAATTAAGTGCACCTGAGTGTGTAGACCCGGCCCTGATAATGAGGTGCCGGTGCTAAGCACCGGAAAGCACCGGCACAAATTAAGCTCTGCTCCTATATGGTCCCACCTCTATCCACCAATGGGATAAAAAGAGGCTCTGTTCACCAAAAAGACTTGCAACCAAAGTCACAGAAACATGAAGCCCCCAAACAAGTGCTCGGGAAGGATGGGAAACTATACTGCAGCGAAGAAGACTGGAGTAATGAAGATCACCAGTAAGTAACTAGGGCATTACCTCCTAGTCCATCTTACTCACCACAGTAATTCACACATGAGCAGATACCAAAGCCACATTGGCTTAATAGAGAACAGAAGACAGCCAATGCATAGAATATAGCAGCATCATGTTTAATAACACACAACATGGGAACTGAAACAGAACCTCAAGAAGCAACAGAACCCAGAACAGAAGTAGCAAAAGCAACTGAAGCACCGCCCCCAACCTCGGTAATATGCCATAAAGATATGAGGAGAGACCAAGTGGCCGCCCTTCAAATATCCCTCATGGACACCCCTGTGAACGTGGCCATAGAAACCGCCACAGTATGAGTAGACCAGCCCTGGATGGGAGACATGAGAACCCCATCCTGGGCACCATAAGCCACCAGAATAGCTTTCTTAAACCAACAACTATGGGAAGGAAGCGAGGGCTTCAAGCCCTCTCTAGCCAAGCCAAAAGTGACAATCAGACTGTCCACCCAGAAAGGAGCAGTCTGTGACAAGTACACTAACAAAGCATGCTTCTCAAAAGATGTAACAGAGACTCCTCCTCAGACTGGGGATCAGGGAAAAAACAGGAAGGACCACCTCCGCAGACCTATAAAAAAAATAAGCCACCTTAGGCACAAAAGTAAGGTGAGTTCTCAACACCCACCACCCTATCCTCCAAAAACCTCAAAAACATGGCAGATCTCAAGAAAGACCCCAACTCCTAAACACGTCTGACAGAAGCAATCGTCCACCTCCTCCACATTATAGGACTTTTCCAGTCCTTTGCCACCCGACTCCATCATGTAGCACAGCACCAATACTGCCCAACACACCAATAAATAAACCAAATGAACCGGCAAACCCAGGACGCTAAAGACTCCCCGGTTGCCATGGAAACACACCCATATTGCAGAGCGGCGGCGGTTCATGCCACCTGAAAACCGTAAGTAAATCCCCTGGGCTGCCTGCGAACAGAAACTGCTTCCTGTACTACTGCCACACCCACAGTTCAAGCAAGGAGAACAACGGGATGAGAGAGAAGGACAAACCTCAACCTCCCCAAACGCCGTGATCAGGACACCAGGAAAGGCGGGAAGGTGAGTAACCCCACAGCCGGTCCACAATCAAAATGACGCAACTTACCGGCAAGTCCACTTCAGCGGAACAAGGCCGTTAGAGTATGCTGTGACAGGTACACATCAGGCGGCCCGCTCACGACTTAGGCCGTAACCGCGCTCACTGTGAGTCCGCTACAGGGGGATTGCCTTTCGCGGGCAGTGCGAGGCAAAATAAACCAAAACACAAGGTCAACCCAGCATGCTCAGCACACGTCGACCCCAGGGATACTATAGTCTGCTAAAGCAGGCCCTCAATCCCACTTACCTTATAATCAGGGAACCGCACTTGGAGCAGTGCAGAAACAAAAAAACAGGTCTGTGGTGGATGGTGCCTTTTATTATCCCATTGGTGGATAGAGGTGGGGGCCATATTGGAGGGATGGGAGACTAGTGAGCTAACTTTTTACTTGGAGTTTCTGTAGGAGCCTAAAGCTCATGTGTGAATTACTGTGGTGAGGAAGCGGACGAGGGGGTAATGTTTATGTACCTTTCTTCTCCAAATGAATTCTGTGGACAGCTAATAGCACAGAACATGCCCGCCCATCAGTGAATACCAAGGCCACTGACATGAAGAGCATGTTTATTCCCAACATTTTCATCTTGGTCACGTGCTCAACTTTGGTCCTGAAGAAAACCCCCACCGACCCGTTTGGGCACCGCAGGGGCTGAAACATGTTGACCACCCATGTTTGTAAAGTAGGTGCAATAGAATAGTAGCCCTTCTAGATTCGCGCCGCCTTATTTTCTAACTCATGCCCCATCTCCATTAAAATAAATAAAAATATTATTGAGAGATGGAGGGAATTTTAAACTCACTTGATTTACACACCCACCATTTATGATCACTACTGTAATCACGTAGAGGAAAGCACTTGAAAAGACCCAATGATGATGCTTTTCACGTAGGTACACAAGCGGATAATCAAGGTATACCGCCACGGTACCACATAGTATTTTCAAACACACAATTTAACAAGTATTTGCAAAACGATAGGTCTTGCATTTACGCAGGTTTGAGCTATTGACATTGCAAATGACAATGCCTTTTATTTTCGTTTTTAAAACATAAATAAAAGGCATTGTCATTTACAATGCCAATAGCTTAAAGTCGCCTAAATGTGGAACCTATTGTATTGCAAATGCTGGTTAAGAGGGCGGCTCTGTGAAAAGCTGAATGCCTGTCTCCCTATTTTAAGAAGACCAACATCCTAGACCCTGGTACTAATACAGGTACAAGTGATCCATTCTCCTATGATAATCTGACTATTCCCAACATACAAAAGGTCTTCCAAATTAGATGTATTTGCTTTGGCAGTCAATGTTTTGAGTCCATTGACTATAAACAGCAGAACATTATCTTATTATTTTTTTTTTTTTGTGAAATCTTTTTATTATATTCCTTAGAACCAAGACACACGTCATAGAAACATCCTACACATATGTTACATTTCCGCGTTTGACTTTCCGGTAACACTGGCTCATAATCAAACCTCCCATTATAGTTATTGTCGACACCCCTTAGTTCAGTCCCCCTTCTCAATTTCATTTTCATCATCAGTGCCCTCTTCCTCCATTACCCTTGGCGGTGCACATATGTATCCCCTGAATTTATTCCAGTTCCCCCATACCCTGTTCCACTTTCGTGGACAGCCACGACTGACATACACTGTTTTCTCGGCCACCATAGCTGAGTCCATATCTTTACACCATGCATTGAGTGTTGGTGATTCTGCTGAGCCCCATTTTTGTGCAATATTACGTTTTGCAAACATTATCCCCAACGTGGCCCAATTCTGTGCTGTGCGAGTAAGGCCATTTGGCTCTCAAATATTTAATAAATATCTCTTGGGCTCAGGTACTAGTGATACTTCCTCCGCCGGCGATATTGTTCTCATCACCTTAATTCAGTATTCTCTGACCTTTGGGCATTGCCACAGGGTATGGTAAAATGTGCCCTCCACCCCACAGCGTCTTAGGCAATACGGGTGTAATGCTGTACCTATTTTGTGAAGAGTGAGCCTCGTGTAATAGGTTCGGTGCAGTATTTTAAGCTGCACCAACCTGTGTTTTGAAGGTATTCCCACCTCCCTCGGGGAAGCCAGTGCCTCCTGCCAATCTGTGTTATCAAGATCTCCCACATCACGGGACCATTTTTCCCGAAGTATCTTGGTAGGAGCAAGCAGGTTGTTAATTAGTTTTCGGTAGGTGAGAGAGGTAGCCCGTTTGTGCATGTAATCTGTCAACAGCCTATCTTCTAGGGGGGTTGCCTCCTGGACCTCGGTGCCCGGTGTCAAGGCAGCTTGGAGCGCGTGTTTCACCTGCATATATCTAAAGAGTTCGGAGGGTGTCAGCTCGTATTGCTGTTGAAGACGCTCAAATGTGATTACTTTTCTTTTGTGCCACATGTCCCCACTGTGGATATACCAATTGCGTCCCACTGTGCGAACCCCTTACAGTTCCGGAGGCTTCCCAGCCGTCGTGCATCCCAGAGCGGAGTGAGTTGTGTTATGACCCCCAGCCAGCCCAGTTTGGTGTGCGCTGTGTGCCATATTATAACTGTATGTCTTGTGGGCCCTATTAATGAGGGGGTCTGCTTCTTGTTATAAAGGGCTGACAGCCTACCTTCTGTTCCCAATCCTGATCTGTCCGCTTTAAAGGCAGGGTCCGCCTGAGGGGCGTGTATCCATTGATTAATGACTTTTAATTGAGCAGCCCAATAATATAACTGTATGTTTGGGAGTGCTATCCCTACGTCATACCAGCCCTTAACCAACTTGTCCTGCGCAATGTGTGCTGGTTTGTTCCCCCACAGTAGATTAGCGACCTGTGCTGCAATCGTTTTAAAGTAGCTGGGTAGCACTGGAAACTGCGTATTTTCCAGTACGTACAGGAAGCGAGGGAGTGCCATCATTTTAAAAAGCGCAGCCTTACCCAGCAGCGTCAGTGGTAGTGTTCCCCAATGCTTCGCATCCCTTTTCAGATGCTCCAAGGGGGGCGCAAGGTTTCGTTCAAAGAAGATATCTGGGTTGGGTGTTATGTAGATACCCAAATATTTAAACGCGTCCTCCGCGATCTGCATTGGGCAATCTACTGGGAGTTGAGGCGGTGGACCACATATGACAAACATGATCGATTTAGACCAGTTTCTGGTGTATCCGGAAGCCCTACCAAAGACTCAAAGAGGTCAGATACAATAATACATCATCCGCATAGAGGGAGATGCGGTCCTCCCATCCTTCCACCCATCGGATTCCTGGGATCATCGGCTCCCACCTAATCCACACTACCAATGGCTCTAGCACAAGGGCAAAAAGCAGTGGTGACAGAGGGCAGCCGTGGCGCGTGCCCTGTGTCAATGGAAAGTTCCCGAAAATATGACCATTGACCGTAACATGTGCTACCGGTTTAGTGTATAATAGATGTATCTATGCACAAAATTTATGGCCTAAGCCCAAATGCATAAGTACAGCGAATAGGAAGGTCCACTCAACCATATTGAACGCCATTCGCGCGTCCAGAGAGAGTATGACCGCTGGCTCCTGAATGTATGGGATAAGGGCCATCACCCCATGCAGGCGTCTTAGGTTTAGAGCCGTGTTTCTGCCAGGCATGAAACCGGATTGGTCCGGATGTATTAGAGTCGCCAAGTGTGGGGTCAGTCTGATCGCAAGGAGTTTCGCAAGAATTTTGGCCTCTGCGTTGATTAAAGATATTGGGCGATATGAAGCACACTCCTCAGCGGGCTTTCCAGGTTTCGGGATTGCTATTATGGTGGCTGTTTGTTGATCCAGCGGGAGTTCACCCACCTGCAAACTGTCATTATACATATGTAACAGGTGTGGGGCAATGGTCCCAGCCACCGTTTTATAAAGTTCTAATGGTATACCATTTGGCCCCACCGCCTTCCCAGATTGCAGTGAGCTAATCGCCACTAACAGCTCTTCAACCGTGAGATCGGCCTCCAGCGTCAGGGCCGCCTCCGGTGTGAGTTTGGGCATAGCAATATCCTTTATATATGACAATGCTTCATCCGTAGTCATCGCGGAGGACGACTCATATACCTGCTGAAAGTGTTGCGCTAGGCTGCGCGCTATCGTCCCTGGATCAGTCGTCTCCTGCCATTCCCTCGTTCGAAGTCTCGCTATCCATTTTTTCCCCTGCTCCCTTTTATCAAGCCACGCCAGGAGTTTACCGGCTTTATCACCTATGTCGTAAACCCTATGCTGTGTGGCCAACAGTCTTAGCTTAGTTATTTCCCTTAGATATTCCCTGTACTGTTGTTGCATCAAACTCTATTGCTGGGAAGTAGCCGGTGTTGGGTTATTGGTGTGTTGAGCCTCGGCGTTTTGTAGTTCTAGCTCTATATCATGCAGTTCCTGTTGTTTTTCCTGTTTATGCCCTGTGATAGAAGCAATGGCTTGTCCTCTGAGAACCGCTTTGTAAGCCTCCCACAGGGTAGTTGGAGAGTGGACCGATTGGGCATTCTCTTGAAAATAGTGTTGTGTCGCCTCAATGCTAGCTTTTCGGATCTTAGGGACCTGCAAATAACCTGGGTAAATGGTAAACGCTGCCTCACTCTGTGGCGATATGTGTATGTTAACAACATTGGAGAGTGGTCCGTGATACCTCTGGGTCGAATCTCTACCTTTTCAACATTTTTCAAACTGTCCGCGGAGGCGAGGAAGTAATCTATTCTAGATAGACTGTTATGAACCCCGGAGTAGAAAGTAAACTGCCGTGCTGTGGGGTGGTGACGTCTCCATATGTCAGTGAGCCCCAGCGCTTCTAGAAAGCTCCCAAGGCGCGAACCGCTTGTACGGTGTGTCTTTACAGGGTATCGGTCTATGGACCCATCTATAATTGCATTAACGTCCCCCCCCCAATCAGCAGCTCTCCCTCCGGAAGGTCATGCAAAAAGTCACCCAGAGCCGGGAGTGTGACAGCATGCAGGGCCGGGGGAACATAAACTGACACTATATTAATAGCTCGCCCTTCCCATTGTCCAGCAATGGCCGCGAAGCGACCATAGCCTTCTGTCTTTATTTTATGTATTATTAGTGGCGACTGTTTTCTGACCAAGACACCCACCCCCCTTGAGCCAGAGGAGAATTCCGAGTGCGCAACCATTTTAAACCCCCACCTGGCCAACGCCTTACATGTGGCGCCGGTGAGATGTGTCTCTTGCAACAGGGCCTCCGCCGGGGAGCTACATTTTAGGCATTGCAAAACTAAGCCTCTCTTTATTTTGTCCCCCAGGCCATGCACATTCCACGTAATTAGGGTCAAGGGAGCTACCTGAGTCATAGGAAACGACCTCTGGTCAGTGGCTAATGAGTCCAATTCCGCCATAGCTGTCATATTGTATAAGAAGTAATGCGGATTCAATTGCTCAATGTCCCCGTCGACCAGTGTCCAGGAATGTCTCAAATATGTGTGCCTTTACAAAAACTACAAAAAAGAAAAAATCTAACCACCTAACCAATCCCCGTCCCCCCACCCCCCTCCCTGCCTCCCTGCTAGACGGACTCCATACTACCTGCCCCCCCCACCAATCAGAGTGCTTAGTACCCAAACCCATGAACAGTACTTGCGTGTGAGGGTGAGAATTCTGAGGCATGCCGCAGTCCATCCCCACCCCAGAGACGATCTCACCACAGAGTACTACTGCCGCTTCTTGGCATTACCACCGCGTGGGCTTCGGCACTCCCCCCGGCATGGGGGTGGCATCTGGTTCTCACAGTCCTGTCCGCATTAAGGCCCTCTGCACAGACACGCCCAAGTTATGCACACTGCATCTGATTTTGGTGTGTCCCAATTGTACATTCCCACTTGTCCTCATTCCTTGACCTCTGGTCGCCGCATAGTATCTTCCTCCTGTTCGGTTCCGCGTTCTCCGAAGTCCGCTTCCTCCCTTCGCTGTTGTTGGCGTCTCTCCGATCGCCTGGATCTGTCCACTCGCAGCCAACCTTCGAGCCAGTCGAGGGCCTCTTCTGGCGTATCAAAAAACCAGGCCATGCCATCTGCCACCACCCGCAGCCTCGCCGGAAACAGCATGGAGTAGGACAGCTCCCTCCGTCTAAGTTCTTTCTTTATTTCAAGGAAGCTTCTGCGACGTTTGGTGACCGCTGCTGTATAGTCTGGGAAGAAGGATATCACCAAGTTGTGAATGTGCAGCGGCGAAGCCACTCGCGCTGTTTGTAGAATAGGGTCCCTATCACGGAAATTGAAAATACGGGCCAGTATTGGTCTGGGGGGCGCCCCAGCTTTGGGCCTTCCCCCCGGCACCACACAGAAAAAGGTGGAGAGGCCTCTGGGCTGGAGCCTGGTTTTAATAAGGTCTTCAATGTAAAGGTCCATGGCTGGACTCCCTTCGCTTTCGGGAACGCCCGTGATTCTAACATTATTGCGGCGTGAGCGCCCTTCGTGGTCGTCCAGCTTCGCCACCATCATTCTATTTTCGGCTGTCAGTTGGCTGACCTTTTGGATTAGTGTGGCCGAGTCTTTAGATAAGGATCTAGCGGTCATTTTTTGGAAGTCGGCTCTCAAGAACAAGACATCAGTAGAAATGGATCCCACCGTCGAATGTACCTTAATAAGAGCAGCCATAATGTCATCAAGCATCACTTTACTTGCTCCTTCCCCATCGGGGGCCGTGTCTGTGACAGCGGTATGATTCGACAGAGCAGGAAAGTCTTTAGCATAGGCATATTTATCCAGCTTTATCTGTGAGTTTGTGCGTTGCCCTTTGCCCCCCATCTCAGACCGGCTAATATCGCGTCGGTCGGTAATCACCGCTGCCTGCCGCAAGACCTCCCTGCCTTTGTGGCCTGTCGGTTTTCCCGCCTTGTCAGAATGTATGAGCAATGGGGTATTTACCTAGACGTGACAAGCCAACAAACGGGCATTCATTCACCGTGGGTCCTTAGGCAGCCGGCGTACGTCCTACTTTGTTTCTGAGATCTCCACTTGATCTTCACTCAATTAAACGTGGTGCATATATATATAGCTGCCGTTCAGGGGGTTGCTGCCCATAAATGTGCCACCGATGTAAATGAGGGAGGTCGACCCTGCATGACTCCCCCAGGGCACCAATCCTGCCCCCTGCCGCCCGTGTACTGTTGGCCGGTGTTTGGGCTTATTCTCCCGGTGCAACACTTATAGCACAGAGGTATGTGCTGCTGATTCTTGGCTTCGTAGTCCACCAAGCGGGTCACGGTCTCATGCAAGACCCCGATCTCAGCCGGATGATCAGGTCGCTTTTCACCATTGAGCGCGCATTACTGTGATGGCTGTCCGTGCATGGGGTTGTTGAAACGCGCTTGTAGGCGTGTGGCCCCTGGATCAGCATCAGGCACCCCAGGGCCGTCCTCAGTATTCCCTGGTCGAGGCCGCAGTCCCCACTCGGCCTCACTGGTTGTCGCCCTCCCCAAGGCGCGCCGCTCTCCAAGCCGGGCCGGTGCTGCCTCCTCCGGCGCCCTCCACAGGTCGTCCTCCGCGTCCTCTGCGTCGAGCAGCAGGGGGATCTGGTGAGCGCCGGGTAGCATCTGGTTCAGAGGCGCCGCTCTCGCACCCGGTTCCCGATGTTCTGTGTCTCTCTCACCTTAACGTGTTCACTGGGCCGCGAGCTCCCCCTCCGGGCCACAGTCTCAGGCGTGTCCCCGGTCTCGGCCGCTTGGTCAGGCCGCTCCGCACCTCACGCTCTGCCCAGCACGCAGACAGTCTTTTAAAATCAGAAATACGCGTGATCAAAGCCCCGGCGCTTCCACAGTGGGTGACCGTCTCTGGGACAGGATAATTAACCAGATTATGTACCGGAAAGTCGGGGGAGAGCTACTTTTCCCTCGGAGCTCCTCTAAGCAGCGGCCATTAGGATCGGCTGCAGGCCACGCCCCCCCAACATTACCTTATTTTAACAGATTATTTACCAGAGAATTACTTGTCAGTGGGTGTATACACATCTAGTGGAAAAGAGAGGACGTGGCCCATGTCATTTGATGTCTTATTTTGGTGAAGTCTTGGCTCAATGTTTAAGCAAAGTCATTCTTCACTGCTTGTCAACCTGCCATAACAGAGTTGATGACTTCCGCAGCGCTTTGCCAAGCATACTGATAAAACATGACTTGAATACAACAATGCCCAGCTAAAATATAACTGTGAAGTACTACTTCACTACTCCTGAGAAATATGTATGAATATGAACTCACTGTAAACATTAAAAAATCTGCACCTATAATACAGCGTGAGCACAAAGGTTATTGATTCCTTTATTGCTTGGGGCACAACCTCAGGCAAATGAGGCAATGCCCCCATTAGATTGTACAGATGCACATTTAGCTATGGAATAATCAGTATTACAGAAGAGGGTGAGCAAGCAGTTGCAGCCTCTTCTGCAATATCAACGTGGTCAAGGAGAGCAAAAAGCTGATGCACATACTCATTGTGTCTCTACAGCACTTTTGATAATATGGCCCCCTGTCCTGCTTACACTAGTGAGCTGCCCCAAGGGCAAGTGTGACCTTGTGGCTGCACTGAGGACAGTGCATTAATGTTGATAGGGTGCTATGACCTGATCGGCACTAGTGCAGTGTGCCCTCCCTGTAATATGGGCCCAGATGAGCAACTTTATCACAAACACCCTGGTAAAATATCTAATATTTCCCCCCCAAAAATGACAAAGCCTTCAATTGCTGATTCCCTACTTTGGTGTTTGTTTGTTTCTCTGTCATTCTCGTGCCTGGCTGCTGGGTTGTGTTCGTGCTCGATCCTGCGGTTGTATCTTAGGTAATAAAAGGAATGCTGGCATTCTGGAGGTGATGATAGAGGGAGCAGAGACTCTGGATGAATAAAGTATGCTACAATTTATTTTGCGATAATCTCTTCATTACAACTACGCCCCTTACCATGGCAGGGCCATGCAGAGCAACCCTACCTCATACCACTTCCTGTTAGCACCTAAAACCACCTGAGATGGAGTTTGTTGCTAAAAGCATGGAACGAAAAATGTGATGTATACTTTGGCAAGCTTGCAGTCTAAAAACAGTAGATGCAGCACACATAATGTTATACATACCATAGCAGTCCTTCCAGCTGAACAGTGGGCGAAGCACTAAATCCAAAGTCCAATCCTTGCCTTTCTCACATTCAATTGGTAAGATAATTGCAATGAACTTTTACCAAAGTGTAGACATGCCCCTTGTTGAACAAACCTGCACAGTCAAGGTAGTCCACTTGGGAGAAATCGTAGGCCAATATTGTGGCAGATTCAGTTTTGTCTAACCTGACCTCCCCTGCCAAATAGCATCAAAAAGACAGTATTGTTTCTTGTTTCCATATGAAACACTAAAGAGAATTAAAGAACAACTGTAGGTCTATATTTTAAATCTACCATGCCAACAAATACCGTAACTTCATCAACTGTAAAAAGAATGCCATTAAAACGACCGTAACTGACAGATTTAAAGACTGGGCCAGAGAGCGGCTCAAGTGTGCAGAGGGTAGCATGTAAAGCTCTAAAGGGAGGTCCCAGAGGAACTGACATTCCTGTTGTAGAATAGGCCATGAAAATACATCTGTGGTAATTGTAATATGGTCTTCAGTTTGAATGTTAAGACAGAAGTGTTCTTTGGTTGTTGTTGTTTTTTTTCCACTGTATTCCACATTCCAAGTCAGTTGGCTTCCACTTCTGACTGAAGTGGATACTCTAATAAATGCAGCACTTACCTTGTGTTGTTGATGTCATTATCACTTCAATTTTGGCAACCAGTGACCAGCCGGACCAGGGAGAATCCGCTATTTCAAAGTTTACCCAGATAAGCTGCAGAAAGGAGTGCGGTGCTGCTTTCACTCTCATAGTTCCATGACAGAGAGGCATTTGGGAGAGAAATCTGGGATTCCTGGATGTACATTTCTGATTTAACCACTATTTCCAGTCTTTGTTTGAGGTAACATGTGTCTTAAGTGGTCTAGTTGTTTCACAGTGACTGGCAGCCATCTTCTTTTGTTTACACACACTTTACTGTGACGGTTATATTAAGAGGAGCAGACTATTGCCAATAAAAGAAGCTTTGTTCACTCTAATATATTCATGTATGTGTGTGTGCATAAAGGGAGGCCATCTTAAGTGAAACGAAGGTCAAAAGATGTTCTGTGCAGTCTAGTGTATTTACGTATATGCGAGTGTACAAATCTTAAGTGAAGTGAAGGACCATTATTTCAGTTCAGTTTATACAGTTCAATTAATTTCATTTTTACATGCATGCAACAGCTTAATGAAAAACTGCTGACATTCATTTTAAGACTTTTTGTGTATACCAGTTTATTTCTTGCACATTCGTGTGTGTGAGTGACAGCCCTCTTAAGAGAAACAAAGAGCTATTTATTTTATAGCAATCATTATAAGGAAACTGTGGTGACTTACGTATTCTGTAGCTGTTTTAATTTTCTTATTGCCTGTCTTTATCAGTCATTCAACTTCAATGGCAGTCATTGTTTCAGTGACAGACGACCTTCTATAGGGTAATTCTTTTAGAGAGCAACTCATTAAGGTACATGTTTCTTACTCTTCATATGTCTTATTATTGTGCAGTTTCTTTGCCTTTACAGTGGTAGGCACACCTTTTACAGTTTAAAGTAAATTTTTAATATTACAACCATGAGTGCTTCATTAGACATGCCTTCACCTCCATTGTTTATTGGTCCTACCCATCCCAGTATGAAGTGTGACAAATTGCTAAGTCATTTGAAAAATTACATATTAGCCATAAATGGTAATTCCTTTGATCCTTCATGAAAGAAGGCATTGTTGTTAAATCTAATAGAAATTGAAGCTGAAGTTATTTATGAGCATTTACCACCTATTCAACTACCACAAGGTTTGGAAGCTGGTGACTATGATTGTTTCTCAGAAGCTCTAGATAGACTTAAAAAAGGTTTATGGAAGAACCGCACAAAGTATTGGAAAGGTACAATTATTATACAAGACGTCAAATTTTGAACAAACAATTTGATTCGTATTTATTTACCTTAATAATTCTCGAGGCAAATTGTGGATTTGGTTCAGAAGTTGATATGTATCCCAGAGATCGACTTTTTATAAGGTGTTCTAATAAAAGCATTCAAGAACAACTTCTTAGATAACATAATCCAACTTGGCGGAAGACTATAGAAAATGGTTAAAAGTGTTGAAAGGTCTATACCCTCTTTTAAATCTTTAAATGTTGAAAATATGTCCAGTGATGTGGGTTTTTCGGACACTAAACAGTTGCCCAAGGATGGTTGACTAAAGGAATATTCAGTAAAATGGAACAGGAGGTCACAACTGGTGACAAAGTTAATTGCAACCATTGTGGCCTAAAAACACATACTGCACAGTATAAGTGTTGTCTGCAAAAGAGTAACACCTGCAAGGCTAGTCATTTTGGAAATGTGTGTATTTCTTCTAGCATGAAAAGAGTGTCATATATTCAAGAGGATGTGGTGGATGAGTATTCAAGAGAGATTCTAGTACTTTGTGTAAGTGAGGGATTTCAGAATGGGAACACTATTTGAGGAAAAGGAAGTTAATTTGAACACTCAAGATCTCTCACCATTTGGTTCAGTTGTACATCAAGGTATTAGGAGAAATTGTGATTTTAATGCATAAATTAATAAATAACCTTTGTGCAATATTGAAATTTATGGTAAACAATTAACAAAAGTTTAGAACCAAATAATATGAGTGTTTTTGGGTTTGGGGGCAAAGAAAACAATATGTTAGGATATTTTTTTGCAGAAATCAAATTTTAGCATAGGACTATTTTAGGAGAGGTATATGTAGCCATTGATGACTTGCAGGTTTTCGGAAGGAGACATGAAGAGAAGTCTGGTATAACTCTCAATTCCAATGCCAAAAATCCTGTTTATATTCCAGATGAAGTGCATGTTCAAAGTGTTGAATATAGATCAGACCATTTAGAAAATATTGTAGAGAAGCATACACCCTTATTTCAAAAGGAGATTGGTAAAGTTGTTGGTTTTACATCTCACCTATAATTGAAGCAAGATGCCTCACCAGTTAAACAAAAATTAAGGCATTTATTACTGTAAAGAGTGAAGTGTCTTGAATGCTTAATGATATGCACAAGGACGAAATAATTGAGCTGGTGAATGCTTCTGAGTATGTATCTCCTCTTGTTTTAGTAAAAAAAAAAAAGGAAATTTGAGACTATATGTAGATCTTTGCTCAGTTAATGAACAAATCGTGGTGGATTCCCATCCTTTGCCTCGCATTCAAGAGATTTTTGCTAAATTGGATAGGGCAAAGTTCTTTACCACAGTTGATCTCAAAGCGGCTTATAACTGGTCATTCTTGCCATGTTACAACATTCACTATGCCTGATGGTGACTTTAGACACAGGAAGAGGCCATTTGGTCATGCTTCTGCTGCATCGGTATTTTAAAAACATATCTTTGTTTGTTTAAGGATAACAATAGAGTCTTGGCATTTCAGGACACAATTCTCCATACTGATACTACAGGTCATACCTTTTTCCTCCTTGACAAAGTGTTGTCTATTTTGGAAGAGAGACACTTGGTAGTTCCTGTTGAGAAATGCTAATGTTTTGTTTCTGAAGTTGATTATTTGGAACACTCTACTTCTCAGTAAAGTGTTGTACCTAAGAATGATTTATTGAAGTCTTTTCAGGAATTAAAGAGCCCAATAATAAGAATCAACTTAGATTATTTTTGAGCATGTGTGAATATTACTCAAGTTTTGTTCAAAATCATTCAGATGTTGCTTTACCTTTCAGGATTTTACTGAAAAAGGGATCAAATTTGAACGGCAAGTGAGCAGAAACAGGCATTTAACAATTTAAAATAAGCAATTATTCATTCTTAACCTTCAACTGCTTTTATAAGTTCTGTAATTAATGTGGTTACTGTTGATAAAAGCTCCACAGGTTTGGGTGCAGTGTTAATTCAGATAAAGGGAAATGTGGAGTATACCATTGCTTTTGCTTCCAGGCCTTTAACTTTGACTGAACATAAGTATTCACAATTTGAACACGAAGTATTGGCTCGTGCCTAGTCTGTGGAACATTTTAAAATGTATTTGTGAAGCAAACCTTTTTACCTTAGGACCGATAATAAACCCTTAATTACTTTATTGTCATAAACTGGTGTGGATAAATATTCTTCTAAAGTTATATGAATATAACTTTTCAGTTATGTATATTCGGGATAGAGTTTATTGTCAAGGGATTGCCGGTGAACAAACATTTGTCCAAGGAGTTGCAAGTTTTTTGGATGGCTAAAAATGGACTATCTATTGAAAATGACACTGTTATTAAAGGGACTTGCTTTGTTCCTCTGAATGTAGTTTGGGAGAAGATTACATCTATTGCCCATGTTGATCATATTGGTCGATCAGGTACCATTAAAAAGCTCAGTAATTTGCTTTGCTGGCCATTTATGGATTAACGCCATTACAAATTTCGTAAAACAATTGTCCTTTATGTGTGAACTCAGATATAGTCTTGGAAAAAATGAAATCTATTCAATTTAGGAAAGAAATACCAGAGAAACATTGGAAAGATTTAGATATTGAATGGTTTGGAACATTGGACATGGTAAATTGTTTATTGTGGTTAATATTGATTATTTTCTTAAATGGTTAGAAATCAAATGGGTTTCTAAACCTAAATACTGATGATGTTATTAAATTCCTTCAAGAATGCTTTTGGTATTTCTGAGTCCATTACTTATGACAATTGTGTATAATCTATTCTTATCGAGTTTCCGTGTTTTTGCCAGATTTGGGTGTTAAACACATTTTCCTGGCATTGTACGCTCCTAGCATGAATGGATTATCCAAGATTTTTAATAAAACCTTAGTTGAAGGAATACAATTGCCCATGAATGCAGGAATTGATGTCAAAAACATGTGACAGACATACTATGGTTCCATCATTGCACTCCTCATTGTACTACAAACGTTTCTCCTTTTAATGTTGAAGGGAAGAAAATAAAACAAGGGTTGAATCCCTATTGATTGACCAATTATTATGAAAGTAATTATGACATCAAAAAAGTGTATAATAATGCTAGAGAAAACGTCAAACTGCAATATGGGGACTGTAAAATGACTAACACATCCAATTTAAATAGTTTATGGGTGGGAGATTGTGTCAAAATTAAACTGCCATGGCATGTAACCAAGGAAGTTGAAACTATTCTAAAGTAAGGAGAGTTGTTAAGAAGGGTAAATCTTCAGCCTTGTTGGTCAATGGCTCTTGGTAGAGTCTATCATAACAAGCAGGTGTCAACAATGAATTAAACCCATGAATTTGTCAGTCTGGATTTTTCTAGTCACTCAAATGATGTTTGTACACCTATGTTGTTGGTTTCTGCTTCCAATTCTAATAACGAGGTACAATGTTCTTCTGATGAGGAGCCAGTTTCTTTAAATGATTCTGGTGTTCATATGTCAGGTCCATACACACATATCAATACTTCATCTAAATGTCATGGAAGTTACCTAAGAACTGTGATGATTTTGTAATTTAGATTTTGCATTATTTGTTTTATTCTTTTTCCCTCTTCTGTTCTTTTTTGCAGTCTTGGTATATTAAAGGGAGGAGGTGTGTAGTAAGTGCATTATGACCTGAAACTAGAATGTGAAGACAAAAGTTTTCCCTGGTTGTTGTTGTTTTCTTTCTACTGTATTCTACATTTCAAGTCAGTTTTGCTTTCGCTTCTGAATGGTGTGGACACTCCAATAAATGCAGCACTTACCTTGTGTTGTTGGCGTCATTATTACTGAACCATCATATGAGGAAAACAGGTGGAATAGCCCCCCACAAATTCCGGAATATTCCAGCATTTTCTGAAATGTAGAAATAGCTATGCACTGCAACATCCCTACCTCAAAATCAGAGTAACTTTACAATCCTTGGGGGGAAAATATTCCGCTAGGCCACGCAATAAAATTAGACATTAGGTGGCCCTTTTTCGACAAGTGGCAATGCAGCTTCCCACTATTTCTCACCACTCTCCCGTACCTAGATATTGCTAGGAATGTCCAGGTTTTGCTTGCAGCAAGAAGACAGTATTTGGTATTTTTGTCTTTATGTGGAAGCTTTCTTTGCAGGGATGATTTAGAACTGCCCACCGGCTATACTTTATCCTCATCATTATATCTCAGTAGAACTCCAGGGGTTGCCAGATTTCAGAATCCCATTTTTCTAAAGAGTCTTAGAAAACCCAATCTTTCTAGCACTTCTTTCTCTCTACAACTGGTGTGAAAGGCAAGGCAGTTGTAAACAGTAAGAACAAAAAAAACAGCACATGAAGGGAGAAACACATCCTTGTGCTTCAGGACAATGATTTCTTTGTTTTGTAGAAGGAAACTGACATGTAGGGGTTTGTTTCTGTGAAACTAAGTATAATGCCAACCAGTTTCCATGACATGGCGGGCGGCTGGCATTCCAGTTTTGTCAAAAGTACTTTTTACCTTATTGGTGAGAGCAGTTTTGCTAAAAGGATCCCCAGCAACATGAAGAGGATCTTTAAGTATGGCAGGTGATATTCTGCAGAAGGGCAGAAGCAATAGCGTCCACTGTCTCACCAAGCCGGCAGACTGTATGCTCAAAATTACCCTTCAGAGTCTGTGCCTGTGGCAGGTAGCATCTAACTGTAAGACAGCACACCTTGCACTTCATAGACATGAATATCTAGTAATTTCAAAGTCATATTTTCTGAAAACCATAGTTCTTCAAATGCTAAGCAGTGCAGACAAAATATCATTCACATTTGAAGGAATAATCAAGTATGTTAGGCCTGAGCAGAGCTTTAGGCAGGCAATCCACCAAGCCTGTAAATACCCTTAAACCTGCACACCCTTAGCCAGTCTGAATGAATCAGACTTGGGCACCAGTGGAGCTGACAGAATTCGAGATAGAGATCACGAAGATGCCATTTATTTTGTGTAACCTTCACAATGGCCTATTGAAAACTGCGAATGTAGCAATCGTTTTTGCTTTGCCACTTCTGTTGACTCAGTTGTTTACGACCATTTATGTTGCGGATATTCCTTTCTGCCACTGAAAAATACCTGCACTTATACTGTACCCAGTAGACAACAGCTAGAGCCGGATTAAGATTTCAGTAATTGCTGGAAATACTTTTAATTTCTAGAGGAAGTCACAAACACGGACTAGAATTCCTGGATAGATTTCACTCATTTTAGTAGTAATTATGTGCTATATTTAGAAAATGTCGCCAGCAACTGAAGATTTTTCAGTTGCCACAGAACTCTATACCAGAACCTCATTCTGAGCACCCTGTTAATTCACTCAGTATCGCCCACCCATCAAATTGACAATATCAGGAGTATGGCTAACTCTAGGTGTGGGCATTGTGGAAGTAGAGGACGTCTTGTAAAGTTTAGTGAATGCCCACAAACTGCAACTGTGAAGGTACTCAAAACATTTGCAGGTGGAGTCCTCCCCCCAAGAATCTCCACAACCTAATCCTGAAGAGAAATTCGCTGACACACATATTATGCAGCACTGGCTCAAACTTCTGAGTGGTACATTCTATCTACAAGTGCAATTTAATGTCATTTTTTATTCTGTAGATCAGAAACAGGAAACTGCATTCGATATAAAAGGTATTTAAGTGTAACTTAAGTATGTGGGATGCATTTTTCTTAATTTGTATTGTTGAACGCACGAAAATTCAAGTTTGTGATAACTTAAGTGATTTTTTTTCTTTCTTTCATTTTGGATGTGAATTCGTAACGTCTCTCGTCACCATTGTAGCTGTGGTTGTTTGTTGTAATAAAGAATTGTGGGGTGTACACTGAAAAGACTGAGGGCCTGATTTGGGTGTTAGCGGGACCGCAACAATGTGGGCTTTTTTGGCGGTCTTTCTGCCCGGCCGATTTAGATGCTGGCTGGCATGAGAGAGAAGACCGCTGCAGTACCTCCGACTCCCTCAGGACTTCGCTTCCCACCCTTACAGTGGGATGGGCTGAAGCAGGCGGCGGCGAGACTCTAGCCATGATTCCCGCCCTCCAGATTTGGATATGTTTCGAAGGGAAATCCATCGGGAACCCCTCCTACTTAGAGCCGCTGGAATGGGGCAAAAAGGGGTGAAAACGTACCTTTTTTTGGGTTACAGCCTGCAATTTCGTCCTCTACTCCTTCACCCAGGTCCCCCCATACCCGCTGCACCTTGACCATGACAGACTGGCACCCCATTTTGTGGTGTGTGCGGCTATACATTGCATGCTGTGTATAGGTTGGTGGGGTGCAATGCAGAATGTACAAATTATGCTCACTACACAAAACCTACATACACATATGTACCCATACATAACATACATGTGTTTTCCATAAATAAATTAATTTTAATTACCTAAATCCCCACCGTCACGGTCATGCCCATCAACACTCTGCCAACAGGACACCGCCAGCCCAATGGGAACATCCATAACTGCTCAGCAGGACCCCACTGTCTGTACAGCAGTGGCGTGCGGGTCGCCAGCACAGAAGACAGCCACAGTGGCGGTTTTCTATGTATCGCATATAAATCTAGATGCAACGGGCGAAAGACAGTCAGGTCAGCAGAGCACTCAGTACCACCACCGTGGCGGGCAGGCTGTCAGACCGCCAAGATCTACATCAGGCTCTGAGTCTGTCCCAGTCACATTGAGAACAATATATCTAATTAAGGACAACCGAAATGTCTCAGACTGAATCACATTCTATGTAAAAAAGTCAGGTCACCTGAATAGACTCGGGGAATGTCTAAGTCTAATGTAGTAGGATTTTGAGAGAATTATCGAATATATTCTGTTGTGAAATGTTTCGTCCTGTTGGTGCATACCCTGTGAACTATGTATTTGTGTAACAAGTGTATGAAATTCTTTGTCTACAGTCCTATAAATGGATGGATTTTCTTTATGTTAAGAGTTCCTTTTTTCCTATTCTTAGAAGGCAAATCTATCCTGGATTTCCCGTAGAAGTGCTTCTTGTATTTTTCTTATTTATATGTGCATATGCTAAACTGACTATTTGTCCAGCCCACGTATTCCTGTGCTTATATTCTTTGAGCAAATAGTTAAACTCTAGTCTATCATTCTTAATTAGAATTTTTACCGCTTAATCTTAATGTATGAGATTTAGAAAAAGAAGAGACAGGTCCATTGAGGAGCACCATTTCCACCAGGGCATACACCGTTCCTGCTCAAAATAATTGGCACACTTTGGGCAAGTAAATGAAACACAGATATGCACGCCAACAGGTGAGGAAATACCTCTGCTAACTGGGCTCGATGACATTTTATTAAAAAAACATACATCCTATTTTGAAATCTTTTTGTCTCATTTAGGTTTTCATGCTAAATCAAGAGGGAAAACTCTGTGGCACAAATTCCAGGCATTAAGATACAAATTGTATTTTTTACATGAGAAATGGGTATTTATAGATTAAAGGATTATTTGGCTGTGTACTTCTCACTTTTTCATACTATTTTCCTAGTCAGTAACAACGAACCACATATTCCAGAGATTACAAAGTGCAAGCTATCAATTTGCTCACAATAGCCGCAACACGCGAACAAAGGCACAACATAATTGGCACCTGATTTTATGCTTAGTACTGTGCTCTAAATGAGGTACTAGGTGTTTTTTGCAATGATCCTTCATAAATTAATTTTCAGCATTATGATTTTATTTTCAATGGTGCAATATCACAAAGATGTCATGATATTCAGTTTATCATAAACCATATATCAACTGCTAATTGTTGCGGCACTGCAGTAATTGAAAGAATATCAGAGTGCCAAATCAGTACTTTGCATGTAGTTATTCCGATACCTTAATTCAATACCCACACATTGATCAAGAAAATTATCCTATAACTCAACCTGTAAGTCCCAATCCCCTATTTATGGCTTGTGAGTATAACCTTTTCTCATGGTAACCTAATCTTTGTCACCCTTTCAGTCCTGCTCCTCCCCTTTAGTGTCTTAATCATTCCAGGCAGTCTACTAAGTGTCAGGTATTCTCCCCCAATGTTGGTAAATTTTCTTCTGTCAGTTATACAAACTCCATATGTACATCAGCACTTAACTGTATGGGTGTCATGCTCCCTATATAGGCATTTCTTGTATTATCCCACCTATAGCATGCTCATGTCATCATTGACATAACAGTTTTGCAGGGAGTGTCCGCACACCTTTCCTCAGGTTAATCGTCTGCATCCCATGATGAATGTGAAGTGTATTTGCAAGAGTTTAGTTCCATTGAGGAGGCTCTGGCTTCGACCAATGTTCTGCATTTCAAATATCTGATCCTGCAGGAGTGTCAGCATTTGCTATCTGAAAAGGTGAATCTGCCAGCTCTCAATCCGCCTCATACGGTACATGAGAGCGGTGACAGCTGGGCAAAACCGCGTGAGGTATATAGACATAGAGCCTAGAAAGAAGGAACATGGATTAAGAGATCTCTTGTAATGTGATCAGGTTTGAACTCAGCCTGGAAAGGGGTGACAGGGAGCAATAATGTCAGTAAAGACAGTGATCCCTTAAAGAAGGGTCATGATTGAAGTGTCTGTTTGTAAATAGAGCAAGCCCAGTCATGTTTCAGTGAGTCAGCTGATCTATAGTTGGCCCCAGGTGCAGGGCTTTTGTGGCGTGGGGTTGTGTGCGTTAGGGTGCTATCAAACGGCTTGATGCACCAATAGGATTAGTATACCATTTATCAATGAACCCCCACACAGATACTGACACTGTGTGGAAAGGGCCGTGGTGTAGCAGTTGGCTAATCATAAGGGGTAGGGGAGAGGAATGAAAAGTGCCTAATGACACCACGGAAGGCTTAGTGCAATAATGGGATTAGTGCAATATCCTCCGAAAACCTGCTGATTGGTATCGAATTTTTTTTAGGGTATCCATCACACTTAAGGGGAGTAATGGGATCTCTTTCCCCCCCAGAACAATCGCTTTGAGGTTCACCACTAGCCTCTCCAGGCTAATCCCAAAAGGCTATCCCCTCAACATCGCAGCATTTAGTACGATTACTTGGAGGCTCACCATTACCCTATCCAGGGTAACCCCAAAAGGCTATCCCCTTAACATCACAGCATTTAGTACGATTACTTGGAGGCTCACCATTACCCTATCCAGGGTAACCCCAAAAGGCTATCCCCTCAACATCGCAGCATTTAGTACGATTACTTGGAGGCTCACCATTACCCTATCCAGGGTAACCCCAAAAGGCTATCCCCTCTGGCTCGCAACTGCAAGGGGGGCAAGCTATAAGGAGGACAAGCTATGTTTATTTAAGGGATCAAAGACAGTTTTTAAATATAACATGCAATTAATGCTGATTTGTTGATCTGTTCCTACCATATTTTTTATCTGCAAGGTTTGGGGGTAGGGAGGGGTATATGTATATTTTTTACTTCAAATATTTTGATTAATAAAATTCAAATTCAAATCTGTATCTAGCATACAATCATCAAAGTCAGTAATATTGTTGCTACTAGTTAAAACTATCAATCTTCTTGCATGTTTAATTTCGCCCAGTTGTAGTATAGAAATCATGCACCTGTCGAGGTACCTACTCCCCATCAACCTCCTAATGTGTGTCATCTATTCTGTATGGTTTCTGTTGACTCTAGGTAGGCGTGCCATATTTCTTCAGACATTCTGTTAGTGTTGTTGCAAGTATTGCTCTCCAAAGTCTCCATATACATACCTGCTTGAAAACCCCTTTTGCTTTTTACTGCGCAGACCCAGCTCACTCGCCGTATTGTGTGAAAAGGCAAGGTGGGCTGATGATAGCACAGGAGAGCCAAGGGTCCTTGACAGGTGATTCCATATATCCTCCCACTACTTTGGAGATTGGGGCATTGCCCGGTATATGGAAATGTTCATGTCTCGCCTGATTACATCTCCACCATTTGCTATGTGGTGTAATAGTCCTGCTCTTGGGGGCCAAAGACAATTATTCAACATCCTAAAATCGAGGCATTTTAGTCTGGCCTCTCTTATGGTTTTGTCATGGTTACTGAGCAGGGCTGTCAGTCATCTGAAGAGTAGTCTCACCCCAGCATTCTATCACAGTACACCGTGATGTATTTATTTCTGGTATAGAATATATGTTTGAGTATCAAACTATGAAGGCTGTATATCATGCCATTAAAACTCCTCCATGCATTTTGAGGTGTTTCCTAATTAATGATGGTTGCTGTAACATTGGTCTTCTATTTTGTTTTTTGCTACCGGCAGTGAGCGAGTTTCCTGCATTGCCATGCATCATTATCACCTATCAGGTATGAATTTTTCATTGAGAGTATGGAAAGGTTTCACCCCACTTCATTAAAATTTTGGTCTAACTGTTGTATACCTCTCTCTCCCAGTTTTTCCCAGACTCCCAGTATATTGTTTTCCCCTCTATGCAGATCTCCACAGTATTCCACCGACTGGCAACCATGTGTAGAATTTGATTTCCCAGTCAGCAGTCTGTTGCTGTGATTCCATATAGCATGCATGGCAGCAGATATTAGACCTAAATAGGTTTTTGGTAATTTTTTTGTGGTCATAAATAGGGTTCAGCTTCATGGTGCACGTCTAAGCTTGGTAAGTAATATGTAAGCTGTGATATTTGATGTGCTAGATAATAGCTTTTTATATGCCATAATCTTAGACCACCTGATTCAGCATCTGCGTGAAGTTTAACTGGTTTCAGTCTTGGCCTAATTCCTTCCCTAGTAAAGGATCTTATGTCTCCATCTATTTGATTCAGGAACCCTTCTATGTATAATCAGTGGAAGCATGCCAAATATTTAATTTAAACAGGACAGCACCATTATTTCAATTATTTGTATTGTTCTCCGGAGTGATAGTTTTTATTATTCCCAGTGGACATGTTATTGTGTGGGTGGAGTATAAGTTCTACATGATAAGCTATCATATTCTTCAAACTCAGAACTGAGTAGTACACCAATGTATTTCACACCTTTTTGCATCTTCTCATATTAAAGCTGCATAGATTAGCTTTAGTAGTTATCTAGATAATTTCTAATGCTTCACATTTATCCTAAGCGATTTTTATAAGAAACTGGGTCATCAGTTGAGAAGGCTGAGAGCCCCACTGAATTAATAAACACAATCTTTGTCAGGGTGAACCACGAAAGTTACTAAATAACCTGTGCCTAACCTTCTATTAGCTTGACACAAAAGCAGTCAGTCTTAGCTTGGAAGCAATGTGTAAAGTATTTATGCTTTACTCAAACCGTATGAAGTGAACCCACAACTAGGCACGCGTGTAGTTAGCCAGCCCCTCCGCCTTCACTCCCCTATTAAAATAATATTGACAGCTTAATTTAAAAAAAATAATAAAGCCACTTACTTTTATTGGGGCACCCCTGTGCTGCCCTCTTCCTTCTTGCCGGACATCTTCCATGAACAGCGCACACGCGTGTGCGCATTCCTTCGTGAGAAATGCACATGCGCGCACGCATGGAGTGGAGGCAGGTGGCGGAGTGGAGTTTCCCCCCAACTCCGTCTACCTCCACGTAGTTGCACTCTGCCAGTTTAAGCAGGAGGGAAGCCAACTGACCCTTGGAGTCACTTCTGTGGAGCTTGGGTTCAAGGCATGGAGGTACAATCTCACTTCTTCGTACAGCAAGGTAGTCCTCCTTTGAAATCTTCCCAGGTCCAATAGTGTTCTGTTAAGGGGTTCTGAAGGTGCCCCTTTTGTCACCAGTGCCATCTCATGGGTGGCAGAATGCCCCCGTTTTCTAACCTTCCCCTTTTCTGTAATTGCCTCCAAACTGTCTAGGGCAACAAAGAACAGGCAGGCCTAGGTGTGTGCTACATTTGTCAGTGGCAAGGCACACAGCCCTTAGAATACAGTAGGGGGTAGGCAAACCCTGAGGGCTACCTTTAGAAGCTCAGGAACACCTGATTACAAACCCCCAAGACAACCTGCTCAAGAGAGCTGCAGCCTGCCTTACACCAAAGGCCCTTTTGTCCTCATGTCTGGAAGAAAAAGTAAGAGGGGCAATGGATAGTCTTGTTCTGTCCTCCAACGATTGAAAAATTGCATAGAGAGAAAACACCCCAAAGTAACCTGGGCTACAGATTTTTCATGCAGCCATTTCACTTTTGAAATTAATTCCTCACTGAGGACCAGCTTGTTAGAGATTTAATAAGGCAACTCCATTATATGAGATCAAAAGCCTATTCAGCATCTAATGATAAGGTATCGGTTTCAGTTGATAAATCTTAGGAATCATAAATCAAGAAGGGGAGTACGTATCACAGTCTAGTCACCAGTAATTGGCTAGGATTTTATGTCAATATTAATCAGAGATACTGGGCTGTATCTATTGCCATCTTTCCATCTTTGGGGAGGAGAACAACGATCACTTTGTTAGCATTAATTCTCAGACCTCTTCCTCTTTATATGCTGCATATAATATTGGTGCCAGTAGCGTAGTCTCTGTCTTGTAACATTCTCCTGGGAAACTTTCTTTTCACAGTAGTTTACAAGTAGGTCAGTCTTTAATACCCTCTTTCATTTCTTAGTAGTGTTACTTTTCCATTCAAAAGTGATGGTATGTTTAGATTTCTCAAGATGTTTTCCTCAATAATTTGTGTGTTTTCAGTGTTTGGGCTATATACCCCATCTCAAATTGAGGCAGATGCTTCTACTATATTAACAGGTTGGGTTAAGATTTGATTGCCTTATTGCATGTCACTAGGATGGACATTTGGGATTCCCCTTTTTCAGCTCATAGCCTAACAATTGTTTAGACCTCTCTTCTCTTTCATGGTTGTGCAATTATAATTTCATAAAAGGTATTACTTGTTTAATCATGAAAAAGCATTCAGTGCCACTTTTTTGTGGCACTAACCATTTTCTAAAGTGTGGGGATGGTCTGGATGTGTACAGCATCACAACACATTTAATCAATTGTTCTATCTGTTTTCTTCAGCACAAACGTCTGTACGCCTTATAGCCAAGTCCATTATTAGCATCCTTATCCATGTGGCCTTATGTTATGTTATGATATATGTTATGTTATATTCCACTTGTAACGCGCTCGGCTACTCACGAGTATCCCGGCGCGAACCTGAGGCAGACAGAGGAGATCAGACAAAGAGAAATGTTTTCAACTTTCTTTTGAAAACAGTGAGCTCTTGCGTAAGACGAAGATCAAGGGGGAGGGCATTCCAGGCCCTACTGGCCTTGACCACCTGAGAACCACCTCCCATCCTCTGAAGTCTGAATCTAGGAACCAGGGCCAGGTCCATAGAAGCCGAGCGCAAGGCCCGAGCGGGGGCATAGAAAGAGAAGCGTTTATGGAGGTACCCTGACCATGAAGGGCGCGATGTGCCAGAACCAAAGATTTATATTTGATTCTAGCCGCTACTGGTAGCCAATGCAGGGCAATCAGGTGGGAGGTAACACTCAGTCTAGAGGAGAGACCCAGTAGTAGCCTGGCCGCAGTGTTCTGGACTACCTGCAATTTCTTGATGAGGTATCCCGGGGAGCCAATATAGAGAGAGTTGGCGTAATCCAACCGGGAAAGAATCAGCGCGCAGGTGACTGTAACTCTGGCTGCCTGCGGAAGGAGAGGAAAGAACTTTCTCAGAGTTTTAATAAGTCCGAAGCAGCAGTCAGCAGTTTTTTTAACCTGGGTGGAAAACAGCAGATTCTCCTCAAACCAGACGCCCAAATTCTTTGTAGGCCGACCCTCGGACGAGGGGAGAAGAAGCTCCTGGGGCCAAAGCTGATGACGGAAGTCGGGTCGGAGGGGAAAGTGCCAAAGAGCAGAATTTCCGATTTTTGGTTGTTGCAATTAAGTTGAGCCCCTGCCAGCCAAGCGGAAATGGAACGAAGACAGTGTTGGGCATCCAGGGCTGAGCTGGAGGCCTTATCCCAGGTGAATAGCAGCTGAGTGTCGTCAGCGTAGGCCATCACCTTAGCACTGAGTGCTTCAGCCAAGTGGATCAGAGGCGTAACATATATATTAAAGAGCAAAGGGCTCAGAGAGGAGCCCTGCGGGACACCCGTAGTGACCAAGCGGGGGGAGGAATAACAAGGAAGGAGCCAGATCTGCTCGACCCTTTCCTCCAAGAAGGACCTGAGCCAGCCCCGTACGGCCCCAGACACCTCGATCTCAGCAAGGCGAATCAGCAAAAGATCGTGTGGGACCGTATCGAAGGCCGCCGAGAGATCCAATAAAATCAGGGCGGCCCTACCCCCGGCATCAAGGCACGTCCGAATGGCCTCCACGACCTCGACAAGGACAGTCTCAGTGCAATGGCCCGAGCGGAACCCAGATTGCGATGGGTGAAGGAGATCCTCGGCCTCCACAAAATCAGACAGTTGTTTAAGCACCACCTTCTCACAGATCTTAGCCAGAGCTGGCAGGAGGGAGATGGGACGGTAGTTGGCAGGCACAAGCGGGTCCAAAGTAGGTTTTTTAAGCAGTGGCAGAATCTTAGCCTCCTTCCAGACCTGAGGAACCACCATAGTCTGAAGGGAAAGATTAACAATCAAATTGACTTCTAAATAGATGTATTCAGCAACAGCTGCTAGAAGTCGGGCCGAACAAGCATCAGCCGGGGACCCCGATTTAAGACCTCTGAGTATTTTCAGACTATCCAGAGGGTGAACTGGGGAAAAAGCGGACAGCAAGGTAGAAGGGGCCGGCCTCACAGGCAGCAGGCCTGGCAAAGCACCAGAGTGGGGGGGAAAAGATGCCTGAATAGCCAATATTTTATCACTGAAGGCACCAGACAAAGTGTTGCACCAGTCAAAAGAGGAGGGAGCAACACTGGTCTGGGCCACCGGGGAGGTAAAACTCTGGACTATAGAAAAAATGTCCTTAGAGTTGTTCCTGGCCGCCTCGATGCGGGAGGTAAAAAAGAGACCTTTGGCCACGGAAATGGCGGCATAGTAAGATCTCTGGGCAATTCTAAGCCGGCTTTTGGCCTCCGGACAATATTTGCTCCTACGCCAGTCATGCTCCAGGATTTTACACTCCTGTTTGAGCACCTTGAGGGCGGGAGTAAACCAGGGTTTCGAGGGAGTAGTTCTGGCCGGCCTTATAGGGCGAGAAGAAGTAATGGAATTCACCGCTCCAGACACCCAGCCTGTAAACCCAGATATGCAATCCTCCAGACCCCCGGACAACGACGGTCTAGAAATGTCGAGGGCAAGGGCCAGATCCAGAGGGTCTACTCTCCCCAACACAGGTTTCAGGAAGACAGGTGCCAGCGCCTCAGCCCTGAAGACGGGCCAAGAGAAAAAAGATACAAAATGATCAGACCATGGCACAGGGAGGGGCTCTTGGACCAGGATAGGAAAATTGGAACAAATCGGGTCTAGTAAGTGGCCAGCCCGATGGGTGGGGAGGACGACATGTTGGACAAGTTGGGCAGTGTGTAGAATGTCCAGCAAAGCAGAGGCCTCTCCTACCCCTGGCGTCTCCAAATGGAAATTCAGATCGCCAAGGACCAGATAGTGAGAAAACCTGGCTGCTCTAGAAGTAAGAGCATCTCCACATGCCTGAAGGAAAGGGCTAGCGGGGCCAGGGGGCCGATAAATCAGGGAGACCCCAAGAGTAAAATGGGCAGACAAGCGGGCACTAAAGTCAAGTGCTTCACAGCCTACCCAGTGCCACCTAGAGAGTCTAAGCAGAACTATTCATAGATTTGTTCACTAAATTGTAAGTTCTGTTGTGAGAGAGGAGTATTTCTTTACCTGGAGGTGATTTATATTTTGGTACATGTATTCTCCTTAGAGGTGGGGGTGGTACTTCATTGCTTAATTTCATTTCCAGTTGTACCAATGCATGGTTTATTCATCCTCCTAATAGAATCTTACAATATATTGTAACGAGGTGTGTGCTAGAAAGTAATTTGTCCAGGACTCAGTGCCATGAGGATTGGATAGGCATGTGTAGTCCCTGTTTAATGGGCACCAACGTCAACATATATGAGTCCAAAATCTGCACATGCATTGGTACTGATAGCTCTGTCATTGTTATTTGGGTAGTCTACTGCCATGTGTTATCTATTATAGCATCAATTGCAATATTCCAGATGCCCAGGCACATTATGTTGTCCGAGTCAAACCTAGGCAGGATTTCTGAAAGTTTGGAAAATACATTTATTTTGTTAGGATTAGGTATATATATTGAGCCTATGTATAAAATCTGGTCTATCCTTATACATTTTACAAAGAATCAAAGCCCCTGTGATCTTTCCATATCCCTGTCCTAATATTTCATATGTTAATGTTTTTTTGTTTTTTAGAGTTTTAGCTATGCCAAACTTTTCTATATTTTTTGGGTCTATGCTTTCACTTCCTGGCTGTGGTTTGGGACAGTCTCACTTCAAGCTTGAGGTTTCTTTGTCTGATAGATCTGCTTCCTTGAACAAGACAATCTCAGTGGAGTTTAGTTTGGAAACAGTGTAGGACCTTTTGTCTTTTGACGTGCGTACCTACGCCATTTACTTTGAGTAATGCGACTCTCGGTGGTTTTATTTTTATTTGTGGCATATTCGGCTTATCGCTGATGTTATCTTATTACCATGATCCACTTATTCACAATATACTACAAGACGGTCAGTGTATAAGAGGTCTTGTTTTATTGGGAACTTGTGTTGCTGTCTTTCATGAGTCCTGATTGTTTGGAAGGTTAGCATTCTTTAGGGTATATCTGGATTTATCTCTGTTTTTGGTCAATCAACCAATAACCCATTGTGGGCCTTCCTTGTCAGATCTTCTCCATATGGGTCAGTACTGTGTTAAACAGACTGCATGTGTCAAGCTGTTCCTATCCCGCAAATAAGGTGTGGAATGTAGAGGGCCTCTGCTGGACGGTGGTGTTATGTCTATAGTATCAGACTCCAGTTGCTCTAGGAAAATGTTCAAGTCCTCCAGGGCAGTTAACTTCATTATTTTTCTTCCTGCTTTAAGAGTCCTAAAAACATTTTCCTTAAAAGATTGGTGTCCACAGAGGTGGCTGCTGAGATTGATATTGCTTGTCTAATATAATAAAATGGGCCTCTTGTCTTCTTTGCAAAATCATTCTTATATATTGACGTCTGAAAGCGATGAGGAGGCGTGATTGCTTTGTTGGTGTAAGTCGGGGTTGAACTCTGTGTGCTCCCTGGAACTCAAGGAGATTCTAAAATCAGATATTCATATGACCTGGGAAAAAAGTTTACAAGAATTATTTTTTCTTCTGTTTCTGCCACCCCACATATTCTTGTTATCCATGCAGTTCCGAACTTCCAGCTCAATGAGTTTCAATTCATACTATATTGTTCTGATTTCCCTTCAGGTTCACTCTCCATTCAATTCTGTACTCAGGCAGACCTTTCTCAATAGAGCCCACTCTTGTACTGAATACTGAGATGTCTGCTTTTGTTGATTTCTCCTCTTCTGACACCCTAGTCATCTTCTTTTCTAGATAGCCTATGGCCAATATTTCTTACATTATCATCAGTAAGGTGATTTCCAACATTATGAAGGCATCCCTAGATGATGAGATAGCATCTTAGAGAACAGGAGTTGTTGGGCCGGCCTAAAGATACACATAGAGAGCTTCTTAATTTGACATTTATATCTGCAATGCTTGTTCCTCTCAATTGTAACCTGCTGATTTACTTAAGTATGGTATATAATTGCCTTTGAAGTTAATTGTGCCTAATAGGCTACAATGTGGCATAAGCAGTTTGACTCTTACAAGATTTTTCACAACTAGACCATGCTGTCAACTAACCAACCTTTATTTGTCATTGGTGGCGTAATGTATCGCAAGCCTTCCAGTGCCCTATTGTATTCAGAGAATAACTTCATATAAACATTTACAGATTGGGGTCAATAATAACTTGGGATCTCAGTCAGCATTAAATCTTCATTTTTTGTCACTCTAGTTGAGGTGGATTAGCATTTGGCCTTTTTACACATGTTTCTGATCACTTATTCTATTCACTGAGTGCTATCAGGTGTGTTTGTGGCCTCATTGCAAAAATGTAGGCCCTTGCTTTTATTGCTAGCATTATTTTTGCATCAGCAACCTGCACCCTTCTTTTCTGGGTCGTGCTCCTCTGTCTATTTGTTTTCACTGATTTCACTTCTTTACTCAGGCATGAAATTACTGCACTCTCTTTCCATCCCATCCCATCCTCTTGGTTATTCCATGGGCCAGGTCTCGTATCGCCAGATGGGTGATCTGCAAGCTCCTAATCAGAGGAAGGAGAATAGTTGCCCCTTCTACATTGTTCTGGGTGGCTCACTGGCTCTCCTGTCTCATACGTGCTCCTCTCCCACTCTGTTGTGCATGATTGTGATGCTTGTTGAATCAGGTGTTGCATACATCTCTGATGGTCACTTTTTGGGTCGAGCATTCGAGACCTCTTGTTTATACTTCAGAATATACTTATATGTGTATGTACTTTGTGGGCTCTGGAGATCAGCCCTAGGAATTATCTGCTTCCGCTTAGGGACTTTTTTTTCTGTTCAATTGCCTCTGTTTAACTGTCTTGATAGAAAATGACCAGTAGAGGTCAGTAAAATACCAGAATTGTTTTCTGCTTGTTCAACTGCCTCTATTTAACTGTCTCGATAGAAAACAACCAGTAGAGGTCAGTATAATACCAGAATTCCTTTCTGCTGAGGGACTTTATTGTTTTTATTTTTCAACTGGCTCTATTCAACTTTCTTGATAGAAAATGACTAGCAAAGATCAGTAAAATACCAGAATCACTCTACCATTCTCTAGATTCCAGTCCATAGAAATTGTCTTCCATAAGCACCCGTAGACGATAATATTTTTTTAAAATCTTGTATTTTCATTGATACAAGAATGAATTTCAATATATTAAAAGCAGAGCTTTGGACTAAACCATTTCCAACTGAAAGGCAATATTTCTCTCCATGTGTTCCCATACCTGGCGTGTCACGCAGTTTGGTGCTTACTTTCCCTCCATGTAAAAGAACAGTGGATGTTTCAGCACTCAGTCTAATGTGCTGCATAGCTAAATACATATAAGGTCCCAAAGTTGAGACCGATTGCATTGCAAATGCTTGTTTGGTATGGTATCTCTGATAAACTTAACAATACTGGTTGACGGACTCAGCAGTATGTATCCTCGGTTTGTATCTTAATTTCACCTTTTTGTGGGCAAGGTCTACGAATCTCCTTTATAGAGCAGACATTTAGCTGCGGTCAATAAAATATGGGTTAAAGCTATTTTAAAGTTATTATATCGTCATTCTAATCTAGATATGTGGCCTTACAGGCAGGTTTGCCAAACCTTTTATGCAATTCAGTGCAACACCATTCAGATGCTCAATGCCCATTGGGCTAAAAGGGCTTAGCCCGAGCTGGAGCTTCATGGGTGCTTATCTTCGTAAAAGCCCGTGCGGAGAACTGCTGGGGAAGCAGGCATTGGAGAAAACATTTTATTTTCTTGAGATAGACATGTTTAGCTTCTCGTGCTGCTGGAAAGTGTCTTCAAGTCGGGGTTGAGGCAACCAGTGATTTATAATATGCTAGTTCACGGATCACATGGTGGGGGCTCTGGCTGTGCAGGGCGGTGTACTTTAGCATTTCTCATTAGTTTAAAGGAGAGGCAATCATTGCTCATTAACACTGCAATAACGAGGCATCCTCTGCACTTGAAAGGATCGCTGCCCAGTTCCCAACCTGGCTGTGAACCTTAGAAGGCACAAATTACTAATTATGTTGTATATAAATGCATCCAAATAGCACTTATTAACCATTGCAAGTGGTAGCAAGCGCTAAATGAATACAAAAAAGGTGAGAATTTGTTTTCTCTTTTTTTTCTGAGTTACATGTTCCTCACTGCCTGCCTTGCTAATTAGCTCAGTTTGGGTAGGGCGGGGTGAACATTTAATAGATTGTCAGAGTGGATCAGTATGGCACTGTGCATGAACGGCACCTGTCAATGTGCCCACCAAAGCTTTCTGCCACAGCAGCATGATGTTCCCCAGCCCACTCTGCCCTTGCGTGGTTTACCTTTTGGGCTTTCTTACCATCTCTGAGAGTGGCAGTTGGTGGTTGGGAAACATGGGGAAAAAGAGTAACCAGCTCCAACTTAGACGCAGACACATTGCAAAGACTCATTTTAAATTTTATTTTATTTATTTATAAAGTTTTATATAGCGCTTGCTAGACCCGTGGGTAGCAGAGCACTTTACATACACAAAGGAAAAGAAAAATTGCATTACATCGCAGGACATGAGGATGCATAAAGATATAAGCAACAACATAATACTTATGTATACAGTGAAGGGGAGTAAAATGCATGTTGTTGAAACAGTCAGATAACCACCATCTTTGAAGGTCAAGTGAGAGGGGAGTCCACTAGGTTATTGATGCCTAGGTTAGTTGACTTGGTCGGTACAGTATTGGTTGAGGAGAAGGAGTTTCATGTCCTTTTAAAGCAGGAGAAGAAGGGCTTCCATCTGAGGTCAATAGGGAGTGCGTTCCACATCCTGGTACGTTACCAGAAAAGGATCAGTACTGAGTCTTTTTTTTTTCAGTTTCGAAGGGATGAAAAGAAGTGAGTTGGTGCTTCTCAGAATTCTGGATTTTCCTGCTTTTACCAGTTTGCTGTTTAGGTAGTTGGGGGAATGTGCGTGAAGGGCCTTGTGTGTGATGCAGGCCAGTTTGTAAATACGTATACCTTCCATGGGAAGCCAGTTGAGGGCATAGAGGGTTGGTGTGATGTGTTCAATACTTTTTACACCAGTTATGAGTCGAGCTGCCATATTAAGGACTGACCTTAGTGGGGCTAGGTGAGCTTTTGGTGTCCCAGTTAGGATGGCGTTCCCATAGTCCAGTTTAGAAAGGACTAGGGATTGTACTATTGTCTTGAGATTATCCTGGGGAATAAAAGGTTTAATATTCTTGAGGTGTTTTAGAGAGTAAAGCGCACCTTTTGCAGAGTTTTCGATGTGGTCCTTCATTGACAAGTTCTTATCTAGGGTAATGCCTAGTGACTTTACCGAGTCGGATAGGATGAGGAGCAGTTTAGAGCATCAAGATTCTTGAGCAGGTCTTGAATTGGTCGGTGGTTACTTTTCGGAGAGAACAGTATTAATTCCATTTTGTCCGGATTCAGCTTTAAGTGGTTTGCGTTAAACCAAGTTTGGATCTTGGTTAGCGTGACATTGAGGTGTTGGGCGTCACTGGGTGATTTGATTTTATAGTATATTTGTGTGTCATCTGCATATAGGTGGTATTGAACCCCTGCTTGTTTCAGAATAATTGCAAGGGGTTCCATGAACAGATTGAAGAGGGATGGTGAGAGGATCGATCCTGTCGGGACTCCAAGTTTGACTCGTGTTGGTACAGAGAGGACGGAGTTGATTTTAATTTGTTTGCGAACGGTGCTGAAGGAAGGAAGTGTACCATTTTAGTACTGTGCCATTAATGCCAGAGTGCCTCTTCAGAGTCTTGAGTAAAGCTGGATGATTTATTGTGTCGAATGCCTCAGATAAGTCAATAAGGATGAGAAGTAAGCCTTCACCTTTATCTAAGGCTCTGTGGAAATCGTCTGAAATATTGAGCATCACTGTTTCAGTGCTACAACCTTTCCTTAATCCCGATTGAAAGGTGTCAAGGAGGTTGAAGTCATCAATATGTTTGTTAAGTTGTTGGAGAATACACTTCTCCAATGTTTTAGCTAGGAACGGGAGGTTGGAGATAGGTCTGATTGAGCTCATTGGGATCGTCCCCTGGTTTCTTGAGTATGGGTGTGATTTGTCCTGGTTGAAGGGAGTCCTGATGTGAGAGAAAAGTTGATGATTTTTGTCCAGAAAGGGTCAATGATGTGGTTGAGTTTTTTTACTATTGTGGATGGGAGGAGGTCCATAGTGTGGGAAGTAGGCTTTAAGCTTGCAATTATATTGAAGACCTGAGTTCGAAGTCCGACCAATTAGCGTAATTTTTCAGTTGCAAGCGGGCCTGGTTGTCCGTGGTATGATTTCAATCTGTTTGGTCAAGGGTGATTAAAGGGGAGGGAGGATTTGAGGTTTGGATGAGGGATTGCTCAATTTTTGTGACTTTATCTGTGAAAAAGCTGGCGATTTCTTCGCATCGATCCTTGGTGGCTTTTATTACTTGTGGGGGTGTGCCGTGTGTTTGACTTTTAACAATGTTGAAGAGTTCTCTTGGTCTATTCATCTCCTGGTCTAGTTGGCTAGAGAGAGAAAGTGTCCTTTTCTCTAAAAAGAAATTTTTTATAAGCCAACCGGGCTGATCTAAGTTGCGCTAGGTGAAGAGTCGAAGGGTTTAGTCTCCAAGTCCTTTCTGACTATCTGGGTTGTTGTCTTTCGTTATTAAAATCCATGTTGAACAAATATTTAGATTTGATAGATCTCAAATGTTTGAGTTTGAGTGGCGCTACTTGATCTATCAACTCCGTCATTGTGGAATTAAAGTGGGCTGTGAGGTCATCGGCCATCATTATGGAAGGCTGGGGTTGTAGATGGGCATGAATCCTGGATTCCAGTTCGGTTATAGGGACTCCTTTGAAGTTCCTGGTCCAGTACTTAGGTTTGTCAGATCGTATTGGTTGGTTTCTGACATGTGAGTCAATATTAATCAATATTAGGTGGTGGTCAGACCAGTCAATGGGAGAAATCGATCTCAGAGAGACCAGCTCATTTGTATCTTGGTTGAGCAACCTCCCGACCTTGCTGTCCCTCAAGCTGACTTACTGTTGCAATCGGCTATTGCCCACCCTGTCTTCTACTCCCCTATGGCAGCTTCAAACTGGCACGTACATTCCTGTGTGTCGATGCACCATCGGCTCAGACACAGTCTAGATGCCTCGCCTCTTTTGAATGCCTGCCTGAAGAGGGGAATTTTAAGCTCAAGCTTGATGCCAGAGACAAGAGTTCACAGTTTACACATGCGAGAGACCCACCAAGGTTGAGTGGTGATGACATATATGGAAATATAGTAAACCAGCTCCATTCCTCACTACAGCATCAAAGCAATGAAGTAGCCTGAGACTACCAAACTTGTTTTTTGACAATTAAACATTCTCAGACTGTTTTTTTTTTTAAAACACATAAGGATGACCTCTTGATATTGACACACCTCAAAATATGTATATCATATACATTAAATATCCATATCACTACAATACTAGATGTTCTGAAATTTCTCAAAATCATGGTTAGCCACGGAGATGGCTCATCAAGTACTATCCCCATGAAGAGGTAATTTGGTCTCCCCACATTTCCATTATGGCCCATACTTATTATTTGATGAGGTGAACTCAGCTACTCCCTCATACCAGGGGCACCCCCTTTAGCCAACCAGCAGGTTAGACCCTAAACAATTCCAGTACTATCCAAATTTAGACCGCCTCCGGCTCCCTTTGGAAGATGTACCTAGGTAAGTTAGCCATATCTTGGCCCCTTGATGCTAGTACCATCTCCTGTTAAAAATGCCCCTATGGACATTCAAAATATAGTCGCTGTAGCACCCAAATCCTAGTCACCTGCAGACTGCTGCTCCACTACCCTTCCGTTGGGTAATAATTTGAGCCAAATTTGGAATTCACCTAACTTTATAGGAAGTTGCGTTCTCACAGGCTTCAACGCCTGCTTTCTCGCTCCTGCCAAAAGTTTGAATTTATGAGCACAATGGCAAGAACTGCCATTGGCCACCAACTCCTTCCTCCCGCTGACCCCTGCCTAAATGCCGGTGGCTCCAACATGGAGCCACTATTATCAATATGGCTCTTAGTTTTGGGCTTTTCTGCCTATTGTTATTTTGATGAAAGTGGGAGTGCTGCTGCCACTCTCATTTCAGTGGCGTTTGGATAGCATGTGTGTAGTCAGACTTGCTTACTTAAGATGCTGTTAGAGATGCATCTGACATTACCTGAAACTTCTGATGCTGTCTCACTGAGTCCTGCTGTTACCACAACTCCTACTTTGCTCATTTCCTTTAGCTTTGCTGCTGTCACTGAGTATTGTTTTCAGTGCCTGCAGGGCTTAATGCTGTCATGCAGTGCAACTTGTGCCCTTGTGACTGGAAGTAAGTGCTGCTGCTATCATATACTGTTAATTCCTGCTGCTGTCACTATGAGTACTGCATCAATGGATATTACTCATTCCAGTGCATTGCATTTTCAGGGCACCATACACAATGCTGTCATCCATTGGTGATACAAGTGTCAGTTCTTCTGCTACCACCTTTCAAGGCTTGGCTGCAGAAAGCTAACTCCAAAATCAGTTAATGGATTTGTGAAGCATAAAGTTTGTGAGAACAGGTCAACTTCAAGGGAACAGGAGGAGAGATTTCCTTCAGCAGCCTCAAGCTTCAATCAAAGTTCCATCAGCAGACAAAAGGTCAAAGGCCTAAGCACTCCCCTGGACTGTGAGCTATTCCTTCTATCTTCCTGCAAGAGATTGTCAGGCATATGTTCAGGTGGAGTAACATTAGTTCCTCACTAACTGGTGGTGCAGATGTTGTCCACCAGCTGGAGCTAAAGCATCCCGGTGTCAGGAGAGCAGCAGGTCCATGGGCATGCTTACACCTCCCCAGATACCTGGGCCAATGCCCTACATTTGGTTACACATTTGGTTATACTCCTATCTCTCAATCTAATCTTGCAGCAGTAACCTGTGCTGTGGATGCTCAGCCTAACAAGATGTAATATCATTTTTACACAGATTCAGCCCCTTCCTAAACATGTCTGACAACATTATTTGCCATAACGAATTTCTGGTGCAGCTTGTGCACACATACTTTTTGTCATCTTTAGCTAAACCCCTTTTGTTCAGAGAAAATGAAAATGTGACTGAGTGCTAGTTTGGACTAGGCATGTGCTTGCGTTTTTCAAAGATATTTAACCTGCAGTTCAAAACAGTAACTGGCTTCATAGTTGTAATTTGCAATCTCAGTGCTTTTGTATCACAGTAGCACATAGCCATTTCAGAAAAGGCTTGAAGGTCCAAAAGCTGTAAAAAGATTCAGTAACGCCTTGTATATTATTTTAAATAATAGAAAAATCCACAGCAAAACAAAAGATATTCATCATTTGGACTATGATCTCCGTTCCACCCTGATAGGTTCAATGGAGGTGCATTATTATCATCAAACCATTAAATCATTGCTAAATACGTAAATATTAATGTTATATATCATGCTACACTTTAATCCATAGTGCATATGCAAATAGACAAACCTGAACTTTAAACAGGAGATAACGCAATCAAGGTGTGAACCCTGTACAATAACTAGATGGCACGATAATTTGCATTCCGTCTACTCCATAGACACAACATTATTATGCCTATGGGAAAATATCAAAAGCGAAAATATGTTTTCACGAGGTTTGGCGAAGGTGAACTTTTGAAGTATTTTTAACTCAAACTTTTTTATTTTGTATTTTTTTTGCATCAACTAATGAAGAAGATCGGGTGTAGTGACTAAGTCAACCTGGGGACATAGTTTTGAACCCCAGAACTGGGCCGGCAGAGTCTAGATGCAGAAGCAGGATAGTTGGAAGTCTTTTATGTCCCTGAGCCCTCAGATCAGGAAGCTAGCCAGCTAGCCCTTGTAGTCAGTCTGGATTCTGGGGACAAGTGATGTAGTTCAAGTCCTTCTCACCCATGCAAGGAGGGCAGGCAGCAGGTCAACACAGCAAGAAAGCAGTTCTTCCAGTGCAGCAGCCCAGCAGAGTGACAGTTCTTCAGTAGCCCATCAGTCCTTCTTCCTGGCAGAGTATCCGCAGGTTCCGAAATGTACTGAAGCTGTAGGATTTGCGGTCACGTTCTTACATTCAGTGGTGCCTTTGAAATAGGAGAGACTTCAAAGAAGTGTCTTTGAAATGCACAGAGGTCTTCCCTTCCTGTCCTGGCTCCAGACTCACGACAGGGGGGTATGCAGCCCTTCGTGCGGGAACAGGACACAGGCTATTCAAATGTAAGTTTGAGTCTGATCCCAGCTCCTCTCTCCCTTTCTTCCAGGATAGTCATCAAGTCAAACCTAAGCTTTCATTGTGTGTGGCAGCTTAGGGGGAATACACAAAGCCCAGCTGTAAGTCAATTCAGACATGCAATCAGGGACAGGCTTCAGACACACCGGGCTAAGAGCAGGAAAATGCCAACTTCTAAAATTAAACAGAAGGAGATGATGGACAGAGCGCTGAAACCTTTCAGACACTCACCCCCAGTCACAGATCTGGGTTGAATCCATCATCATTCTTTAGCTCACTTCACCATCGAGTTCAGAAACAGCCATATGCAAATCAGTCTTGACCCTGTTCCTCATTGGAACAGTCCAGCTCGAATTGCCAAGCCAGGTCTTCCTAGGACCCGTTCCAGGGTAACATCCCTCATCAGCCAGGCTAGCTTGAACCCAGCGGCAAAGAGATGATGGACAGAGATGATGGACAGAGTGGCATTTTCAGAAAAAGGGGATTTATCAGTACAATTCCATAAGTACCAAAAATGACAGATCCATCTCCTCTCAATTAGCAATTACAGCTTATTAAATGTAATAAGGAATCCCCAATGTTGTCCTATGAGTTGGGTAGGCCTCCCAGTAGTGAAAAACAAATTTAGGAGTTTTTCACTACCAAGATATGTAAAACTCAAAAGTACATGTTTTACTTATGCAACACCCTGCCCCATTGGCTACCTAGGGCCTTCCTTAGGGGTGACATATATGTAATAAAAGGGAAATGTAAAGCTTGGCAAGGGGTTGTAAATGGCAAGTCAACATGGCAGTGTAACACTGCATTCAGGTTGCAATGGCAGGCCTTGGACACGTTTTAGTGTGCTATCAAGGAGTGTGGCCCAATAAGTGTTGCTGGCCCACTTGTAGCATTTAATTTACAGGCTCTGGGATATGGTATACCACTTTACAAGGGACTTACAAGTAAATTCAATATGCCAATTGGGTACATTCCAATAAAACCATATTTAGGGGTGTGAGCACAAGCACTTTAGCACTTGTAGTGTAAAGTGTTCAGAGTTCTAAGGCCAACAAAAACGAATGCAGCAAAGCTGGAGTCAAGCATGCAAAAAGTTTGGTGAAAACTACTCTAAGGCTGACTAGTCTTACAAGATAATTTTCTTTATTATAATACACATGCAACCCCTTTAATACGGTTCTTATTAGTCTACTTCTTGATGTCTGTGGGAAGACTTTGTTGTGTTTAAACGGAGATCCCATATTCATCTTCTTGTTCCAAGGAAAGCTCTGTTTGTTCTGTGTCCTACGTTGCTTTTAGTAAGAAAAGACACCTTTCAGTAAGACTTCTCTGCTTTCTTTTCTATGTGCTTGTTATGCACTCGGACACAAGACTATCTTTGTATCAAACATCTTACTGACATTCGATGCTTGCAGGTCTGGTGGAACACTCGAAGCACCAGCATTGCTTAGTGTATGAGTGGAAATTATTGGTAATGCCAATAGATCTGGCATTACTCTGCTGAAGCATGAAAATACAGCCATGCACAAATACTGTTCGCATGCGATAGCACATAAAAGCCAGACATATTGGCATTGTGTGCTCTCATACTAGCTATGAGGACGAATGTGCCCGCATTGCGTGAAGTGGTGGCCCCACCACTGTTGTTTGAGGTACTAGCACCCCAGTCCCCCTGTTTGGGTGTAGTTGTGTCCTGACTCCATTCCGTTTATCATTTTCAATACTTTAGGCAAATTGGTACTGTTAAGCTAATTTTTTTGTAGGAATTATGCAAAAAAGAATGCAAACCTTTCTTCACAGGGTAGAATGAATGTGCTATTAAACAGCAGAGGATGACCTACATCAATATCTTAACAAACAGAAAATCTGTTTAGTTAATAAAACATTCAGAATGCATTATTAAAAACTTAAGGAAATGCTTGCTGTACTGTAGTGTTCATTGTGAAAATAACCTTGGTTTAAACATGCAAGATCGATCCATAGATAAACAAGCATTGGCATAGCCAATAGGTCTCGCCTTTTGGACCTTAAAGTGTGTCGCTATTCAGCACATTATCCAATGTGTGCATCAGGGTGCTCTATTCAGGGTGTGTGGCCTATTCCTGACCGTACTAAGAGCACCCTGTGAATAATGCATTGTTTACAGTCTGTGTCTGGCTGCACTGACCAGAACACTAATAGAGAGGACAACAAAGGGCGAGGACATTCACAGATCTTCCCATAGTGGCAGCTTTATTTCAACTAACAAAACTGTACATTAACGTCTCTCTAACAAGATACATTTCTGTAAAGCGTATCTCAACAGAGACCCCTGTTCTGGTCCTCTCTCTGCCCCAGCAAATTCCCATCACAACGTCATATAGTAGGGAGGGAAGGAGTTCGGTTGGTGGCAGAAGACACTGACACTCTAACTGCAGCTAGCCAAGGACAGGCCGCAGCCAAAAGCGCAAAGGGCTTGAATAACGTCCGCAGAACATGCCCTTCGGTCGAAGGTGAATTCTTCATAGCAAAGGGGCTGTACAGGGGCTGTCTGAAGGAGCTGGCCTCAAGCACGAGAAATTGCAGAAGGACACAGAAGAATAACGTCCGCAGAACATGCCCTTCAGTCGAAGGTGAACGCTGCATTCTTCATAGCAAAGGGGCTGTCTGAAGGAGCTGGCCTCAAGCTCGAGAAACTGCAGGAGCGCACAGAATGGAAAGTTAAGAGCCCACCTTGTCTATTTAAATAAAACTAGGAGCCACACATTGAGGAAATGCTTCATGTTGAGGTGCAGATTCGTTTGTAGGTGGCCGGTTAACTTTTAAACATTAATAAAGAGACACTATACAATTTGCATGTATCTAAGAAAAATCTTGCAACAACTGCAGCTCGTATTACACAACTGCCATGAGGGTGATGCCAGTCGCTGGACATAACCACCAACATGAAAAGTCAACGGGTCAAACGGCTGTTCACGTTGCCAGAAGAACGCATGGAAATTGTGAAAATTGCAAATAATGAGCGATGCGCCTCCAGCATTACTGGTAAGCATAGGCCACGACCCAGCAATCTGAAGCAATTGCTGAGAAGACATGTGAAATGCACATAATGGCAGACTTCTGACTCCCCCCTGCAGGGCAAAGCTGTGCAGCTGCGCAGTTATCCTTGAACTGGAGTCTCTCAATGGGACTTTGAATTCATTACCATCCTCCCGATGTTCATTGCGTTGCGCATCCACCTTTTTGCCGCAGCCATCTAAAGCGAAATGACAAGATAAGAACATGATTTACAGCCCTGTTTACAACGGCACTCAGAGCAAGTGAACGCGTCTTGACAATGCAAAACACAAGAACACAGGCAAACAATCATGCAGTTCCAAACGGAGCAAGAACGCACCTCAAATGTAAAAGAACAATCCTCACCTTTTAAGTTTGGAGCCTGGAAATGAGATGCTGCCTTCAGAAGAACGCAAGGGAGAGGATCTGGCGCCATGGCCAAAGCAGCCGACTTTGGAAGTGGGGAGCCAAGTTCGAGTCTTGGCGTCATTCTGCATCCTGTGATCCTGGGCAAATCACATAATCTCCTTGTGCTCTTCGAAAAGTTAGTCAATGCGGGACAGTACCTTCGGAGAGCTAACTGCAATGGTCTATGCCTTTGAAAAGCTGCAATTTGCTACATTACCACCAACACAAAGAAGCCCTTTAGGCTTAGTGCAAGATATGGAAGGAACTATATAAATACCAATACAATAATTGCTGCGGCCATGTTACAGTGAACGAAGTGACAGTCCACTTGTAACAAATTGCAGATTCGATGCATCTTCCAAGAATGCGCTACTAATTTGTAGCAAATAGCTCAAGCACAGAAGGAGTTCACTTCAGGTATCCACTTAATTGCTTTGAGGGCAGCAGGAATTCCTAGGGGTGCCTCATGGTGGCCTCAATGACTCCAGCGGTAACCGCTGGCCCGGGCATGATTCTGAGGCTCAGCAGCTGCACAGTGTGAACTGGTGGGCCTTGGGCTGCTGAACCACTCCAGTGGCCGCCGCGGGGGTTCACTCAGCAGCCGTGCCCCAGTGGGTTAGGAGTGGTACTTAAACAGACTTCAACTTCACCTGGTCAACGATCATAGGGTTTATTGTTGTAAAGTGCCATAAATACATATTGAGAGAGCTGCCCATGTGTTTCTTTATGCCATTTCAACTCGAAAAAGGGACTGACTACCTTTTACTTTTTCTCACAGTGTAAAGTTGTGTGGCTTCTGGCCGTGTGGCCCGAGTGCTTCAGTTGAAAGTAGTGCTCCTTTCAATGAGTATTAGCGTTGGCACTCAGGCCATGCCCGCTGGCTGTCTGGACCTGCTGTGAGGCATCAGCCTACATCAGTCACCCTGCCCGTGCTCCAGTCTGGGCCACAATTCGGGACATTCTCCCTAACGTTACTGCAGCCTTACTTCGATTGTTTTGCTGAGGTGCAGGTGGGAGGGTTTTCATCCAGCATGGACTATTTGCTGTGGGCACGAAAGGCACTGACGCTACGCCAGGGTTTAAATCCCCTTTTCTCCCACTGACCTCATTTGGTAGTTTAATTGTTGCCCGTGGCACATTAAGTGTACAGGCTGGCTACTTAAGTGCTCAGCCCCTGGCTGTGAGGTGCCTAGTAGGAGTCACAATCAATCCACGCATCCCCGGGTTTGTCCAGGCCAGGGACGTTTCTAGGTGTTTTGCCACCCTAGGCGAGAATTGAAAAATGCCGCCCCGCCCTTTTACTACCATCACTCTCTTCCCCCTGTCATCCAGGCTAGAAGAAAAACACATCAAACATTAAATGCCACTGAAACTCACAACAAAATAAACATTGAAACCTGGACAGGCTGATGGGTGGCTCGGCTTGTGCTCTGACTTTCAACCAGACTCTGCATTGCCTCTCCTCAATAATTTGCTGACCCCTCTCACCCAAGGCTGAATTGCACATGGCTGGAGTGGCTTAGTGGGTAAAAAAAGGATGAATGTGGATGATGCACCAATTAGTTACCAGTGGCTGAATTCAATAGAAAGATCCCACCCGTGTTTTTCAGTTTTTCCATGCGAGATGTTCTAAGTGCGATGGGTATTCCCAGACCTAGAACTCACGCTCAGGTTGCAGTATGACTTAAACTGCTCCTCACTGAGGAAGGAGGCCCTTCAGGCCGACACCAGTTTGGGGTTACTTGTGTTCTCATATAGGTGGGATCTGACCTATAAGTTCAGACTGGACTGCTCCTTTTAGAACAGGACTATGTATGTTTGAATATGACCGGCCTCAATCTGTATAGGCATTTTGGGCTATTTGATCAATTGGTTTGAAACTCAGATTTGTTTCTAGCAGCTGAGAATAATTCAAACATTTCATTCATAAACTTTTTCTTTAATGATGTCTTGGCTATGATGAAATAAATATACTCTTGAAAGCTGAGTAACGTTTCTGCTGGAAGCAGGATTGCTTTGTTGGATGTTTATGTTTTTTAAGGCATTATTAGTACCTGTGGAGAGTGAACACATGTTACCCCGAGGAAATTGTCTTTATGCAGACAGTGCAGAAAACACGTTCCTTTTAGTAGTTGCACCTCGAGGCCTAAACGTCCACAAAGGTGCAACGATTCGGAATACAGATTGTCACTTCGAGGCACGCCTTTAAATCTACCTTAATGAGATTATAAGGGAAGGTTTTCAAAGACATGTTTTTCTCCTTCACTAGACGAAAGGGAATAATTGACCCAGTTGGGTTTTTAAGCAATTTGTGTTCACTTTTATCATACACTTACGAATTTATCAAATGCAATAACTTGTAAAAGCAAATTTGTACTCAGAATTACGCCCAAGTCTGCAATGCTTTCTCAGCCGTGTGCATTTAATATACTCGCTGTTGTTTATTTTCGTTTAAATTTTTAGATTGATATTATATATTTTTTAGAATGTGAATTACGGAAGCATTTTCAACAGAAAATGCCACGTCTACCGTATCTAGATTCAACAAAAGACCAGGGGGCAGATTTATGACGTCTGGCGCATCTCTGCTAATCAGCAGAGATGCGCCAGAAGAGTTGCGACGCATCTGCCCACCCGTGCGCCACCATTTATGCGCCGCATTTACAATGCGGCGCACCGTGGCACTCGGATGGGCAGATGCGTGACGCATCTCCTGTCGGAAAGGCGGCGCATTGCTGGAGTTGCATCGCAAGCGCGACGCAGCTCCAGCAAGGCTCGGGGGTGCCCTATCCCTTACATGCTGCGTCAATCCTTACCAGGGTTTTGACGCAGCATGGCCTTAAAAGTGACTAAGTGAAATCTTGTAGATTTCACTCAGCCACTTTTAGGAGGCGTTCCTGCGCCGGAACGCCCCCCCCCCCGCTCCAGAACGCCTACATGTGGCGCAGGGCTTTACAACGTGACGCATCTGCCAGATGCATCACGTTGTAAATACCCCGCAGCATGGCGCAGGATTTGCGCCGCCGCTGCGTCACAAAAGTGCCGCAACGGCGGCGTAAATGAGGCGCAAGGGGCTCATAAATCTGCCCCCAGGAGAATATCACACTACCTGTGACCCCAATAGCATCACAGGGTTAATCCCTTGTCCGACCCTTCACCCCTCAGCAGCTTCCTATTGGCTACAGAGGGGCTAAGGTAAGTGCAATGGCTGGAAACTATAGAAAGTAAACAAGATTCTTGGGGCGGCATTAGGAGTGCTCATTCGAAAAGGGCTTGCAATTCCTGTTACTGTCAAGTCCACTGGGAGGTCCTCTGTGCCTCAGTATTGGTTGGTACCCCTGACTCGGCTCGCTGTTAAAGCTCAGAGTTAGTACCACGGAGGCCTGATACAAGGAAGGTGACAGGGAAAGGTCAGGTGGAAAGAGACTTGGAATAATTAGTTTGAAAGAGATGTATGACGTAACAACGCGAGTCATTACAACGCGTGCAGTTATATCGCGGTCGTTACAACGACTGCGATGTTACTACGCTATGCCATTACAACGCAAGTCTTTACATCGACTTGCGCTAGATGGCGTGCTAACATTAGAAAAGCGTAATTTACTATTCCAACTCCAGTCCACTTAACAGTAGGAAAGGTGTTGGGATAGTAAACTACACTATTTGTAATGTTAGCACGCCATCTAGCGCAAGTCGATGTAAAGACTTGCGTTGTAATGGCATCGCGTGGTTACATCGCGTTCGTTGTAAAAGTTTCGTTGTAATGGTAGTGCGTTGTAAAAGTTGCGTTGTAAAGGTTGTTTACCGTTTGAAAGTTACTACTATGTCCAGCCCATCTCCAGCTTCCAAGAGCTTCTGTATATTATGTGCTAAATAGTCCATATTTTCCTTCGCGACTGAATTAAACTCATAAACAGCAAGTTCTGCATGTTCAAAAGGCACCCTCGCTTATGAATTAAACAGATATGAAAATAAATGTATGCTGTTCGTCCCTCACAGCAGTTTTAAGACCTGTACTTTTTCAGAACGATATTGCAGCCCTTTTAACACCGCCACCATGAATTAGATTGAGAGCTTGATGGATTGCATGTAAATATAAACGTGTTTTTTATGTAGTGCGCATATATTATAGAGTGCTTGGTGATTTGATGGTGTCCATCAAGTCCTTCTTATTTCAACATGCAGCCCTGACTCTCCATTTATACCCAAACCCACGCTGACTGTATCCACTAATTTACCAACACCTGCAGGCCGAAAGAACATGGAATTTTCATCTATATTTAACCTTGTAAATATATTTGTGTAATTAACAGCTGGCTGTGTTTTTTCTAGAAATATTCAACAGATATCACTATAACCTATGTACATAAAACAGGCAATGAAAGGGCTCAGGCAGCAGACAAAACAAGAGAACTGCATCGATTAACTACAGCCAGTTATGTACTTCCATGGTTTTTCTATGTTGGCTCTTATAAATGCCAGTTTTCAGCATATAATAATTTCAAGTAAAACAGTTGTGCAATCTGCCTGCTTGAGAGCAATTAGCGCGTGCTGAAGTAAGGAAATGTTAATGCCTGCAGAAACAAAGCATAGGTCATGTTTAATCTGTGACGGTATTCTGTTGCCAGGGTATCTCGGCTGATTAACACAGTAGTAGTCACAAAATTGCGCGTTTTTTTTCTTGAACTGTAGATTAAACCCACTTGCTGAATGTACTGGGGATTCCCAAACTCATGTTTTTTTACGCCCTCCCCCCTTTTGCCACCGTAGGCGGCCGCCTAGTCTTGCCTAATGGTAGAAACGGCCCTGAGTGTACCAGGCAGGCTCTGTGCACGTAGAACCGACTGAGCAGGCTGAGAGGCACCAGCATGGATCTCCGCTCTGCTGCCATTTAACCAACATTACACGGCACCAGCTGAGGTGAGCACAGCAGACAGGCTGCAAAATTAAAAATGCCCAACAATACTGTCAGAATTCATACAGACCTGTCAGCGTAGGCGCCACGAGTAATTATCATCTGATCCTGCCATGACAGTGCAATCGTCTCATTGTCCAGTGAATGCCATCGCGCATGATTGACGTGGCACAATATAATTATTGCAGCATGGTCGGCAGTGGCAAACTAAAGAAATATAACTGCCGCTCGTGCTGCTGTGAACTCAGATAAGGATATGGATACACTGTTTGTTGCAATCATGTGACCCTGCCATGTCAACTGAATGCTGTGGGGGCCGGCTGGAGCTATGCTAAAAATGAATGCTCATTGCTGCAGCCGGGGTCTGCACAATGTAGAAAAATAAATATTTGCAATGCTATAGGTCTCGCATTAAAATGCGAGACCTATGGCATTGCAAACAAACAGCTACCATTGTCCAGGCTGCTTTGAAAGTGAAAGCAGGCATGGCGCGCTGAATGTAAGTGATGCACGTCGTCGTGGCAAATGTAGGATGAGCTCAATAAAGAAAAAAAAGTACAGTTACTGTGTAACAACCAAATAAAGGGGCCAGTAGCCATGGGAGGATACAAATGACGACATGGCCGTACTAAGGAGGGACTAACAAGCATATTAAGGAATCAAACGCTAGCTTTTTCGAAGGACAAAGACACAAGCCAATGAAAAATATGGGTGGGGCTTCCCCTCAGTACTCTACCTACAACCGATCGCTAGATCAGCGTTTGCACGCTGGCTCAGGCTCAACCTAAAAATTTGATGAAGTGGTTTATTATATTTTCTAATCTTAGAAAAAACTTTTGTATGTATTATCCTGCTCAATTTATCAGCTGCAACCATGGCCCTATTTTGTTTACCTTCAAAATGGCTTCGCTCAACTATAATGGAGGAATGCATAGACACTGTAAAACATTTAGCAAAAAGAACAAGTGTAATACTTTCATTCTGACCTCCTGAATAGGGTCATATAAATGGTGGGGATGCTCCTTTTCATGCCAATTCTACACCACCTGTTTGTGGTGCACTTTCAGTCTGCCTCTTGCATGTTTGTCTCTGCTCCCACGTTGGTAATATGGCGGATACAGAGACAAAGTGATTCCCCCAATTGTGTGAAGGCCCCCTCATGATAACACTGGTGCAACATGTGTGCCAGTGCTATCTATATTACATAAGGGGTTGCACAAGCATCTGTGGCCCCTTCTGTGATACCGTTGTTCTGTGAGGGCGTTCAAAGCGGGCACACATGTCCGTTGCACCCCCTGGGTCACAATGTATAATACGGACCCAGGTGTTGAATACTTGCCCTTGGACTTTTTCAATCTGCAGGAATCCACAAAAATCCCACCACCCAGAATTACCCCACTTGTGCCGATAAAAAGGCTGGGTAGTAGGATGTTTGTGGATTCCTGCAGATTCCAGAAGTTTAGGCATAGTTTGAGGTTTGCAGGGCATTGTTGGTAACAAAACCTCATGGGATCAATGCATGGTACACTACACTGGAATCCCCTGTTTGTCTAGTTATCAGAAATGTCTGTTGTTTGTAGATTGGCATGGGTGGCACCACAGCACGGCCCAAATACCACAGCTACCCCGATTGCATGTCTCACAATATAGAGCTTTAGGGCCTTTTTGTGTTGTGGTCTCGTGGCCCACCCACACAAGTGGAGTACCGTTCTTAGTAAAGGACAAGTGGAAACTTGGAGTGGCTTTGAGTGGATGGAACCCATGAGCTCCGTGCCAAATATGGTTGGAAGGACTTATCTTGAGGTTTGTCTCATATACCTAATAACGTTAGGACGTATTTGTTCTTGAGATGGACAGATTACAGGATAATTGTGTACTTTGTTGTAAGTGTGTCCTGGATGTTTTATTGTGTTTACGACGTAGCGTGTACAGTTGGTTGGCATTAGCTAATGGATCAAACGGCCCAGAGGAAACTTTGTTAAGGTGAAATGTGTTGCCTCTGCTTATATTTTCGGATGATGAACCTGAATAAAAATAAGCATACATGAAAAGGATCTACTAGTTGTACTATGGATCTAATTTTGTACATATATGTTTGTTTGTTGCCTCTCTGTCCAGTTTAAATGGTATAAAATATTTGGCTCCCCACAGATTTCACAACTTCCTGTCACAGAAATGTGAGAAAAATGTGCCTTTTTGTCACTATTTGAGGTTTGCAAGGGATTCACAGGACCAGGGGTAAAGAATACTCACTGGAGCTGTGCAACAGTAACCATAAAATAGTCCTGGGAGGTGGAAAGAGCTGGCATGGAGGCGGGAGGGTCGGGCCGGAAGCGGTGGGAGTAGGCTGGGGCAGGAGTGGTGGGAGTTTGGCTGGGGGCGATACGGGTAACTGTAAAACAAATACCAAAACAGTCTATTCAAACGGTCTAATAAACCCAATAAAATTATCAAGCGGACACAAAGTATTCTTGCCACTTGAAAATCTGTCTTAGTGCAAGTGGCTGAAGTAGGCTGGGTCACAGAAAGTAGCGGCAAACGGGCAGCCGAGAGTGGGAACTGAACTGGAGTCTTCGTAGACAGGGAGAGAAGCCCTGGCTCATGGAGATGGTAGGAAGCAGTGAGGGGAGTGGCACACAAGACTATGGGTCAAGGCTACTCACTGAGGCAATGCAGCAGCCTCCATAAAGTAGTTCTAGGAGGTGCTATCAGATAGACACGGGGTGGAAAGTGACGAGAACGGGCAAATGGTGGGAGCAGCCTGGGGGCAGTACGAATGAATGTAAATGATTACCAAAACAGTTTGTTGAAACAGTCTGATAAAACCAATTCAGTTACTAATTACCAAGCAGGCACGAAGTACAATTACCAAAGAAAGTCTGTCTAAGCGCAAGAGGCTGAAGTAGGCTGGGTCACAGATAGCTATATAATCTACAGTGAGTTCTGTTGAGTGAGACAATGCCTTAGTAATTACAAATATATTTTCTTTTAGCGGTACATACCCTAAATGAGACTAAATGTCAAAGAATGGTCTAGTAATTAGTTTAGACGGAAATGAACATCAAAATACACCGCAAAAGGAAAATCCGTTTTTACATTTTTGTAATATATTATTTATGATAGGTAAACTTGTATATGGCTGTCTCATACACAAATAGTCAAACAAAAAACATAGAGAGAGTGACTTTGGTGAACTATGTGACATAAAGTGCGTAAATGCTATGGAAAATAATCAAAATATACACATATTAAATACACAAATATGTACAATTTTAGTCCGTCCATTTTTAAATCCATAAAGTTCTATCAACACCCTTTGGACTGCCTTCTTCTTAGTAAATTGATGAAGAAACTAGGGACATAAGCAGATCAATGAAGCGTCGATGTTTCGACCCAGACGGTATGCATGATTAAATGACCATCACTGCAGGTCTTCCTCAGGACTGGTGTATGAAATGAAGACAGCCTATGTAAAAGAAGGTAATATTAGAATGAGTGGAATGTGTTGAGACTGATCTATGACTCAAAAAATAAAGGTTTTGAGAAAACTCACCAATTCGAAGTGACTTCTCCTGTCATGGATGGAGTCTGAGTATATGTAAAAGGGAAGAATCCTGAAACATCTCTCATGGGAGGAATGAGGCATCATGTAACAATGGGGGCCAAACGTCCCCCATCAGATTGCTCTGGCTAGAAAGGCCGGAATTACTGACATGAAATTCGTTGCTTGAAAAATCTATACTGATGAGGGGAAATGTAAAACTAATAATTTAAGAGGCCAAAATGAATAAAGTTAAGCATTCCTTGTCAAAAGCTAATGGTGGCAGACTTACCACAAGTTAATTTCTTTGCATAGCGTAATTGGGCAACAAGTCCCTAGTTCATGACAGAGGAGAATTCCACTGCCCGGTTGGAATCTGAAGAGAATTTCAATGAGAAAGACGAGTGCAAACCTTCTGTTGTGCAAATTTATTTATTATTTAGTCCTCTGCCATTACCCGTTTCGGCCGTGCAAGCGGCCTTGATCACATGACAGCGCTCAAAACAGTGTCCCGCTTTTAAAAGTGCCAGTGCTAAAGTAAATTCATAAACATAAACAAAATACTTGTTGATCATCAGCGTATTCTTAATTTTATACATGCATAAATGCTAATAATCATTTTTAAATGCTCCCATTGATCATATATGCTTGATATTAAAATATATAAATCAATAATTAAATATAGATATCATTGTCATTTTCTATATGATCCAAAGTCTTCGTCAAAATACCGGCATGAATGCCATGTGGAGCAATGCTGTAAGATCATTTGTGAATCTTTATACATAAAAAAATATATACAATAAATATAAATAAGATATGTGCTCACCCGAATGAAACATTAACACATGACAAAATCATAGTCAATGAAACACTCTGTGCAATAATATGAAAAAATATGCCTGTGCATGTCTTAACATATATATGTAGAGAACAAAAACTCTACTGATGGCTACCTAATAGCCAGTCAATCATTTTGCTTCCTATTGACATACTAACATTTCAAGTCAATGTGTGTAGACACAATTGATATCAATATTTATTTTGAATCAATCCACTGTCATGCAATTTCATTATTCGCATAGTGCATATTGTGCATTGAAGTGGACCCATATTTTTTCCAAACAACTTAATATTGATCAGTACAGTGCTTTTAGTGCTACAGTACCTCAAATCAAGGTGCAAAGAAGCATAAAAGCAAAAAAGCAAAGATAAGGTGCAAAATCGGTGAAAAACAGGAATTCCAAATAACAAGATTGTGCAAATGTCGCGTTCTTGATACTAAGATCATTTTACATTTTTCATTTTGATATAACCAATCAAGATTTTTCTTTCTTTCCACATTTTCTAAATAGAAACCAAAGAAGATTTAAGAGGATGTAAAGGAGCAATGAAAATACAATGTTAGAATTCCATATATCATAAATACTATAAAAACCCTATAAAAATGATCGGAAATAAAACACAATGATAAAATTACAATAATAAAATTACCCTATGTCTAATACCAATCATTAAAACCAGGTTAATACAGAACCAATGAGCATAGATTAAAATACCAACAATGCATTGACTTATCCTAAAAGGGAAACAATGAAGGACAACCTGGACCTCTATTTTATCTGATTCAATTCAATTTGATCCTGAGTTGACCGATCCCTCATCATATTGTTCTCTAAGAGGACTTCAAAAGTTAATCATAAGAAGGCATGAAGATCTTCCGTGGTATTGAGTCCGCCTGGGCATTTAGAGTCAAACTAAAATATATAACTAGTCTCCAGGCGTCTCAGTTTTGCTTCTCTTTCACCTCCTCTTTTTGTAATTGGAATAGCTTCTATGGCATAATATTTCAGATACTGTGGATTGCTACTATGGACTGATTGAAAATGTCTAGCCCCAGGGTAATTTTGATCTTTATTGATTATTGCCCTGATATGTTGGAGAATTCGTTTATGGACAGCCAGTTTGGTGCTCCCTATATATTTGAAATGGCAGTCACATTTTAATACATAGACAGAATATTCTGTCTTGCATGTTACATTTTGCTTAATTTCTCTGACGGTGTCAGAGAAAGCAGTTTTAAAAGTTTTTACATTCATACCAAACTGGCAAGCCTTGCATGTCAGACATTTGAAAAATCCTTTTCCAATAGTCAACCACATATCTTTATGGCAACTCTCCTGATTAGTGTTCACCAACATGTTCCCCATACTCATAGATCTTCTAAATGTAATAGAGGAGTTGGAGGGCATCTGGTCACCTATTACTGGATCTTCTTGAATAAAGTGCCAATTGCGTCTCATGATGCTCCTCAACTGTTTCTCCTGTTTAGAGTATCTTAAAATAAGTCTTACAGGTTGTGTATTCTGCTGGGATAATTCTTCAGGTAATTTACACTTGTAGGCTAGGAGATCCTCCCTCGCCCTCGCTTGAGATCTTCTCATAGCGGCCTGAACTATTCCTGTACTGTAACCCCTAGCTAGAAACCGTTTGCAGCTTTCAGTTTGCTTAATTCCTGCATCCTCTTTGTTGCTGCATATGCGTCAAATACGGAGCATCTCCCTATACGGAATGCTCCTAATCAAGTGTGGAGGATGAGCGCTGGACGCATGTAAAACTGTATTACCGAAAAAGGGTAGTAGTTAAGACATTATTTTGTAATAAAATTTGAACATCTAAAAAGGTCAATAAATACAATGCACAAAGCTAGCGGTATCCCACTAAGACAGCACCGGATTTCAGAGTAACTCAATGTATCAGTTGGTGAAAAAAAAAAAAAATTTTGTTCACCAGAAGTGTGCAATTTTGGTTAGCACCCGCCAGCACAATGCCGTTCCATTAATTGGAATATACATATAAAAGAACAGCACCAAATGCACCACTCAGCCTATATAATTTAAATAAGTCCAAATGTAAATGTAAATGTAAGTAAATGTATGTGTCTTGTAAAGCGCACTGCTGCCCTGAGGCGTCGTGGCGCTGTAGACCGCTGGGGAACCCGTCCTGGCTATCCCTGTGAGATGGTCCCTCCTGGGTATCTCCAAGGTGAAACCAGGCATCCCCGGCGAATGTGGGGGGCCGTTGTGGAGATGAGGCAAGCTAATGCCCAGAGTTGCCGAGTGTGTTCCTGGTTAGAGTAGGTACCGAGGCGAGAATTATCAAGTCCGTTTTTGACTCTGGTCCACGACCCTGCCGCGTCGGGGATTGAACCCTGGTCCCTGGCCGATTCTCTGCTTGCGGATCTGCCGCCTCTAACCAGTGAGCCACACCTCTCCACAAATCATTAGGGTAGTTCTTTTTCCAAAAGCTTCTTCTTTATTATGCAGTTTATCATGCAATCTTTAAAACTTCCAACAACAGCAAAAGCAGCCGACGCGTTTCGTCCAACTTTGGACTTCTTCAGGGCAAAAATAGTAGGTTGAATGTCAAACACGTGGGGTTCTTTTTAACTCTATTCAAGAATCTTGCTCCATTCAGTTCGTAGTATATCCCAAATAAGTGATCCCAGTCCTATTTAAAAACAGAAGTTTATGGTACGAGTTAGAAGGTTTCAAAATCCTTTGCCATCAGTTTCAAGAAATAGTATGATAGTAGATCTATATGAAAACTCCTCCAATGATAAGGGCGAGTGTATCCTATAGTGAGATACCCGATTCAGTATCCAGATGCGAGTAAAGGGAGGCACCAACCCCGTCCGATAACAATATTCCTGTACTGTAACCCCTAGCTAGAAACCGTTTGCAGCTTTCAGTTTGCTTAATTCCTGCATCCTCTTTGTTGCTGCATATGCGTCAAATACGGAGCATCTCCCCATACGGAATGCTCCTAATCAAGTGTGGAGGATGAGCGCTGGACGCACGTAAAACTGTATTACCGAAAAAGGGTAGTAGTTAAGACATTATTTTGTAATAAAATTTGAACATCTAAAAAGGTCACTGAGTACCTGCTGATGTTAAAAGTAAATTTGAGATTAAGATCATTTTGATTGATTTCATCTATGAATTTTATAGCATCTTCTTCACTTCCTCGCCATACAATAAAAAGATCGTCAATAAAACGCAACCAAGAGACAATGTTAGTGGTATATATTTGTTCATATTTCCGCATGAGAACCAGTTCCTCCCACCAGCCCATAAAAAGGTAGGCATAGCTCGGGGAGAAGCTGGCCCCCATTGCGACTCCCTGAATCTGTTGGTAAAACTGGCCGTTAAAAAGGAATACGTTGTTTTCAAGACTAAAAAGCAACATATCTAACAACATACGTGTATGTTGTGCATACATCATTGGTCTTGTGCTGAGAAAGTACTCCACGGCTCTTAGCCCATCCCTGTTTCTGATACAAGTATATAGCGAACATACATCCAGTGTCACAAGCAGCAAATCTGAGTCCCAGGACAAATCTTTGATTTTGTTTAAAAAATCACTTGTGTCTTGTACATATGACTTTAGTTCCTTCATATGGACCTGTAGAAAAAAGTCAATGTATCTGGAGAGATTTTCTAGTGGCCCATCACATGCTGCAATGATGGCCCTGCCAGGTGGATTCTTGAAATTCTTGTGGACTTTTGGTATGAAGTAAATGGTGGGCACTAGAGGATGTTCTTTATTAATGAAGCCATATTCATCCCCGCTGAGAAGCCCCAAACTTTTCCAAGCTACTAAGTTCTTAAATAAAGCGTCCTGAATGCTTTTATACTTGAGTGGTGTACTTTTTCTATAGCATTGAAGATCATTTAACTGACTGTATGCTTCCTTCATATAGGACAATGTTTCTCCCTTTGTCGGAGGTTCTTATAACCACATTTTCATTTTGTAATTTAACCATTAATTGGTTGTATTTTCTTTCCCTGTTTGTATATGTTTTTTCCGATCTATTAATGGCATAGTTTAATTTTTTGATCTGACTGATTACATGATCGCTAAAAGTATCAAGTCCATCTCGGGCCATTAACGGAACAAATTTTTATTTTGTTTTGAATGGTGTATCTGGCCTTGCCTGTCCCCCCAATAGACCGATATCCTGACTATTCAGTTGGTCTCCACTGCCCAGTTGACACATGTCCCGGTATAGGCCTATATCTGAGACTAATAGCCCTGGGGAGTCATTGTTGTGTGTGATTGTTGTTTTTGGGACCATTGAATCAACTGAAGTTCTTTGTTGGTGGAATTTCTTAAGTTTGAGTTTTCTGATAAATTGTTAAACACCAGCTCTTGTTCTAGTATATTGAAATTTGGATTCTGGGCAAAAGGACAATCCTAAAGATAACAATTGTGTTTCTGCTGCTGACAGGTTAATGTTAGCTAAATTGACAATGGTGTTTTCTTCCTGCTTGTCTATTTCACTGTCAGTACATGGCGAGCCCCCATTTGATTTTTCTAATTCTGCTTCGCTCGACCCCGACCCGCTTCCTGGCCTCTCCTCTTCCGGCAGGCTTGCCGTCTCCCCCTTGTCCTTTGGGATTTTGTTTTGTAGTAGGTCCTTGGTTGCGAGGTCTCAAGGTGTCCCTTCTGCCCTGTTTTAAAATATCCATCTCTTCCCCCAATGTGAGTTTAATCGCTCCTTGCTCAGCTTTCCTTCTGATGTTCTCATTATCAGATTCACTGTCGGGTACCGAGTTCGTGTCCGAAGGTAAAGATATTTCCGGGTGTTGTTTATTTGCTTCATTGGTTCCCTGCTTACGTTTGTTTGCTGTTGCTACCCTTAGCGAATCATAGCGTTGTGCAAAAGTGAAGATTTGACCATTTGTATAGTCATCGCGGTCCCTTTTGAATTTATATGCTTTGCGCACCTTTATTTTTTCCTCTTCTTTTGCCAATCTAGTGGACATTTCTTCTCTCAATTTGTGCCCCAATCGAGATTCACTTTCCTGCTGTTTAATGCTTTCCTCGAGGGCTTCTATCTTAATTTGTAAATCAGCCCTATCAATTTCAGCGTACTTTACTAATATCTGTACTAGTCTTCGTGATGATTCAAGGTTACATTCCCCCCATTCTGCCATCATCTGGGGGTTCGGCGCCTCGTAACTATGGGCAATCATGATACGCAGTCCCCTGGGGATTCTCCCCACGTCCAAATATCTTTTCAAAGAGCGCACCTCCCACCACTTGGATTGTTCTTGGCGTTTGTATTTCTCCAGCAGTCTAAAATTATCTTTAAGTCCATTAGTTCTGGCACTGGAATCATTAGTTCACTCTATGATAGCATTTGCTTGAATCTCTACATTATCTGAAAACATTTAATCCGCGGCAAGCTCGCGGTTTCTGAGCGCGTCGGCAGACATTTCGACTTATATTGGAAAAGTTTTTCCTCCCCCAGTCAATCTCTTTGGCAATGTTAAGCAATGCCCAAACACTGTCCCGAGATAAGAGGAGAGAAGCACACCTCCTGACCCATGCAGCACTGCAATATGTAACACGTACCTTGACAGCTAAAGATCGATGAAAAGTCCAGCAACACAGCCCGTCTACTATCTGCTCAGCCGAGCGATGTATACGACGTGCGATCGCTGCCTGGTCCACCGCTGCCTCGTACCTCCGTCGTTTCGTCTCCCAATGGGAATGTTAGTGCTGCGTATGGGGGGCTCCGTCCGTTTCACTCCCAACTTCATTTGGTGCCCCGGGGGTCCCCACCAAAGCAATGCCACGCACCTGCGGCGCTGCAGGCAAGAACCGACTGGTGCAGACAAACTGTCTGCTACGGAGCCTTCTTCCCGGGAGGGGGTCTGCTTGCCGGCGACAGTCCACAGCCGGTAAAATATCTCTTCAACTCGAAGCGCATCCGATGAGAAAGACGAGTGCTGACCTTCTGTTGTGCAAATTCATTTATTATTTAGTCCTCTGCCATTACGCGTTTCGGCCGTGCAAGCGGCCTTGATTACATGACAGCGCTCAAAACAGTGTCCCGCTTTTTAAAGTGCCAGTGCTAAAGTAAATTCATAAACATAAACAAAATACTTGATGATCATCAGCATATTCTTAATTTTATATATGCATAAATGCTAATAATTTAAATGCTCCCATTGATCATATATGCTTGATATTAAAATATATAAATCAATATTTAAATATAGATATCAATGTCATTTTCTATATGATCCAAAATCATCGTCAAAATACCGGCATGAATGCCGTGTGGAGCAATGCTGTAAGATCATTTGTGAATCTTTATACATAAAAAAATATATAAACTAAATATAAATAAGATATGTGCTCACCCGAATGAAACATTAACACATGACAAAATCATAGTCAATGAAACACTCTGTGCAATAATATGAAAAAATATGCCTGTGCATGTCCTAACATATATATGTAGAGAACAAAAAATCTACTGATGGGTACCTAATAGCCAGTCAATAATTTTGCTTCCTATTGACATACTAACATTTCAAGTCAATATGTGTAGACACAATTGATATCAATATTTATTTTGGGTTTATATATATATAAAACAGGAATTGTTTTTTTTCTCTTCAGATTCCAACCGAACGGTGGAATTCTCCTCTGTCACGGGATAGAGACTTTTTGCCACAGGAGCAGGCGCTGCACCCGTGCCACGCCCAGTCAGGTGCCACACCCACGTAATGCCCAGTCAGGGTCACGCCCTCTGCTGCCAAGGATGCTGGCAAGCTCAGCGCACTGCTCCACCAGGCCCACAATCGAAGAGGAGGGGTGACACTAGACAGCCCAGGTCAGGCCCCGACTGATGGCAATTGTCACTGTCGTGGGCTGCGGGCAACCCCTTCACCCCTGTGGTGGCCTCATCATCATTGCCAACCTGTCCACCAGCACTGCACCAAGCCCCACTACTTCCCGCAGAGGGTTGTGGTGGACTTTGGCAGCTATCCAGCGGTCCCCTCCTTCACAGCAACCTCCGCCGTGTCAGGGATATTAAATGCCCCAAACAAATGTGAGCAGGATTATGGCAGATTATGGCTCGACTGCCGGGAGCTCTGTTACATTGTGGCCGCCATGTTCGCTGGTCAAATCACGCACCAATGTAATCGTAAATTGCTTTTGTAATTCGGCCATTTGACAAAAAGTTACAGATGAAAATATTGTCACCAAAGGGCAATTTTTTCCTATTCATTTTCAGTATTTCTTTATTCAAGTTAGTTTCTTTGAGAAAACCTTGAGGGATCTACTCATATGACCCATTGCTGACCTTCCATTGGTTTTACACTGGTTTCTATCACAATACGAAAGTAGGTTTAAGGCCATAAAAAATTGGAAAAATGGGCTACTTATTTGAAAAATTTCAAAATTGGGGTTAAACCTTTTTTTTATTCCACTCTGCATGTTCCTGAAAGCTGGGAAGATGGTGACTTTAGCACAGCAAACCATTAATTGATGCCATTTTTAGGGGGAAAAAAAACACGTTTATCCAGAGCACTTTTTTTCCTGTTTTTCCCCCAAAACTCATAATTCAGCTATTTTTTGCCTATATTCTGTGTCCCCTCCTGGGACGCCAGGGAGGACGGTGGCAGAGTCTCCCCGACCCGCTTTACTATCTGCTGTGATTGCAACAGCGCTCTGCGCTCCCCACTAGCCGGTACCTGTTTGTGTGCTCCTGCACAGTTTAGCTTTTAATTTGTGATTACGACATTTTAAAAACCTTTTGTGATACTTACTGCTAATATTGTGAGAATGTGCTGACTTCCTGACTCTCAGAGGGCTTGTGCTCGATTCTTCCCCTGCCCCGCCCCGGTCCGACACGGCAACCAGTGCCGATTGAGCGGAGGGCGGGACAGGAAGAGCCAGTGACCCCACCCAGACTATCGCGCTGCTAGCGCTCTAGCTGATTGCATCAGGCAGGGCATTTAAGGCGGCGAGGAGCAGCGGGAGCTTGCGGAAGGGAGGACGGTGGCAGAGTCTCCCCGACCCGCTTTACTATCTGCTGTGATTGCAACAGCGCTCTGCGCTCCCCACTAGCCGGTACCTGTTTGTGTGCTCCTGCACAGTTTAGCTTTTAATTTGTGATTACGACATTTTAAAAACCTTTTGTGATACTTACTGCTAATATTGTGAGAATGTGCTGACTTCCTGACTCTCAGAGGGCTTGTGCTCGATTCTTCCCCTGCCCTGCCCCGGTCCGACACGGCAACCAGTGCCGATTGAGCGGAGGGCGGGACAGGAAGAGCCAGTGACCCCACCCAGACTATCGCGCTGCTAGCGCTCTAGCTGATTGCATCAGGCAGGGCATTTAAGGCGGCGAGGAGCAGCGGGAGCTTGCGGAAGGGAGGACGGTGGCAGAGTCTCCCCGACCCGCTTTACTATCTGCTGTGATTGCAACAGCGCTCTGCGCTCCCCACTAGCCGGTACCTGTTTGTGTGCTCCTGCACAGTTTAGCTTTTAATTTGTGATTACGACATTTTAAAAACCTTTTGTGATACTTACTGCTAATATTGTGAGAATGTGCTGACTTCCTGACTCTCAGAGGGCTTGTGCTCGATTCTTCCCCTGCCCTGCCCCGGTCCGACACGGCAACCAGTGCCGATTGAGCGGAGGGCGGGACAGGAAGAGCCAGTGACCCCACCCAGACTATCGCGCTGCTAGCGCTCTAGCTGATTGCATCAGGCAGGGCATTTAAGCCCTCTCGTCGCCCAAGCGCGCAGCGATTGCGCGCAGGGGGCGCCTTAGTCGTGCCTGAGACGAGCCAGAGAGGAGCCCGTCTGTGCCCGTCCGTGACCGCACGGGGCCAGGGGCCATGACCCCTGTTACCGCGGCACCTTCCGCTAGCGGTTCTGACAGACTCAGGTACTCCTCCAATGACCTACGTAATTTGTGGCACCCGCCGCCGAAAGGTTGCGCTCAGGACCCTGGCTTATGTCCAGGGGGCCCGTTCTCATGTAGGCATTGCCGCTACCAGTCATACCCATGCCCTCCCCTTTCAGGCACATTGACCCCTGAGGACTCGAGCCCCAGGTCCCCTAGGGGCAACAGCATACTATGTAATATAAGATCCCTCCCGAAGCATCACTCGGAGGTTTGGGACCTAATCCACTCGACCCGCCCTGATTTCTGCTTCTGTACGGAGACCTGGCTCAAACCCCATCTGGTCCCTGCCATCACCTTGGGGATCCCTTTGGGGTACAAGATTCTTAGGCTCGACCGCCCTGTCAAAACCGGCGGCGGGGTCGCTGTAATCTATAAAGACACTCTCACTGTCACCTTTCTCGACCAATGCTGTACTAGGGACATTGAAATCCTTGTTTTCAAAATTGGTTCCTTTTCACAAGCTTGCTGGAAGGGAGCACTGGTGTACCGTCCCCCTGGCCCTTGTGGCGAGGCTTCGACCCTCCTTCTGGAGACACTAGCTCCTCATATCAGCATAGGGACTAGTTTTGTACTCCTTGGAGACTTCAATGTCCACAGTGAACTGGTTGACAATGCAGAAGCGCGCAACCTGCTGGCTGATCTATCTGCCCTAGGTCTTAAACAGTGCAACCAAGGTCCGACCCATCGGGCCGGTCACACCCTCGACTTAATCCTGTCCAACTCGCACTCCCTGACTTGTTATCCTCCAACGCAGGTGGAATGGACCGATCACTTTGTAATTAACTTCTCCCTCCCCACCCTCATCAAAGAACGCTCCCAACCTGCTCCCCTCCCGTTATGGCGCAGGCAGTGGTACAAGGTGTCCGCTGACACTTTCAAAACTACTTTCGTACCTCCCGACTTTCTCCCCTCTGACTCCACCAGTTCGGCTCTGTCTAAATACAATGATGCCTTGATCACGGCGGTCAACCTAATTGCCCCTTTAAGACGCTGTAATCGGCGTTCTGACCGCAGGCAGGAACCATGGTACTCGGACCTACTGCGTGCGGAGAAAAAGGCCTGCAGGAAGTTGGAGAAATCCTGGAGAATCTCACGCAGTATGACCGATAAAGACCGCTATGGCTCAGCCATGAGACTCTATCATAAAAACATCAGAGCTGCCCGTAAATCCCACATTGTCTCCCAACTGTCTGAGGCTGGCAATGACTCTAAACTACTGTACCAGGTTCTCTGCACATTTACCAAGCCCGTCGCCTGTGACAGTCCAGAAATGCTGACCCAAAAACTGTGTGAGGATACCGCTGGGTTTTTTGCCAATAAAATTGATTCCATTTATCGAAACATCTCCCAAGCAAGCCCACCTATTGAGGAAATGGTCCCCTCTTCTAGCCCCCAGCCCGGAATAGTCGGCGCTGTTTCCGCTGCGCTGTCCTCTATCCCCGAGATTAGCTTGGACCAAGTCAACTCCCTGATCGGGACTATTAAATCAGGCAGCCCAGTGGACCCTGTACCTGCCCGTGTCATGCACCTCATTGGGAGTGTCCTCAGTCCCTCCATTCAGACGGTGATCAATCGCTCTCCTCTCCGAGGGACTGGTCCCCCGGGAGTGGAAAGAGGCCATGGTCAAGCCTATCAGGAAAAACACCTCCATCCCCTGGTCAGATATGACTAATCTGAGGCCAATCTCCCTCTTGCCGTTCATCAGCAAATTGATGGAGAAGCATGTGAATCACCACCTTTCCAGCTTCATTGAGCAGACCGGCAGTCTGGACCACTCTCAGTCGGGGTTCAGGCCTAGGTATAGCACCGAGACGGCTCTTCTTTCCGTCACGGATGCTATACGCTTGTCCCTGGACAGAGGGATGTCAGTGGTGTTGGTGCTGCTGGACTTGTCCGCAGCATTCGACACCATATCCCACGCCATTCTCCTTACCAGATTAAAGGAGATTGGTATTGATAGATCCGCCTTGGCGTGGTTCACCAGCTTTCTCTCCGAACGTACCCAGAAGGTGAATATGGGCTCCTTCAGCTCCCCCTCGGCCAGCATCACCAGAGGAGTCCCGCAGGGCTCCTGTCTCAGCCCTACATTGTTTAACGTATATGTCTCCTCTTTGGCTAACATTATGAGGTCTTTCGGGTTTATGCCCATCTCTTACGCTGACGATACGCAGCTGCTGTTCACTTTTAAAAACTTTACCCCGGAGATAAGACAAGCTTTCTCCAACGGCATGACTGCGATCGCCAGCTGGATGGCCCAGAACTTTCTCCAGTGTAATGTGGGAAAGTCTGAGGTCATGCTATTCGGAGAGGCAAAAATCCTGTGGACCCCTGACTGGTGGCCCTCCAGTCTGGGTCAGGCCCCTTCCCCTAAACAGGTGGTGAAAAACCTGGGGGTCCGTCTAGATCATGATCTCACCCTTGCCCATCATGCCAGCACCACGGCGGGATCCTGCTTCCACATCATTAGCCTCCTTCGGAAGGTGTTCCCCCTTCTACCAGACTATACAAGAAAGACCTTGGTCCAGGCCCTCGTTTTGAGCCGCCTGGACTATTGCAATGGCCTATTCTTAGCAGCCAATGAAGGAGTGCTTAATAAACTTCAGGTGGTTCAGAACACTGCGGCCCGCCTGGTGACCAATGCCCCCCCTAGAACTCCATCCTTGCCCCTCCTCAAGGCCCTCCATTGGCTTCCCATCCGGAAACGGGTGGAATTCAAGATTTGCTGTGTGGTGCACAGGAGTCTTCACAACCTCGGTCCACACTACCTGGCCGAGAAATTTGTATACCACCGCCCTTCCCGCATTCTTAGGTCCAGCAATCAGCTATTACTCCAGGTTCCTAGACATAACAAGACCAGACAGGGAGGTCGCGCCCTTTCCATTATGGGCCCGCGTCTGTGGAACAGTCTTCCCCTTTCCCTCAGAGATTGCCCGAGCTATCTAGCTTTCAGGAAACGCCTAAAGACAACCCTGTTCTAGTTGGAGCGCTGCCCTACCTGTTTCTTCACAGCACCGCGCGGAGATACACCTTCGGGTGTGATGCCGGCGCGTTACAAGCCCATAAATAAATAAATAAAAACCCTGGGTATGCTTTTAGAATCCCCAGGATGTTGCAAAAAAGAACAGAAAATTACGAAGATACTTTATGAGGAAAAAAGTTAAGGAGCCCTAAGCGTGAGCTACACTAAATGGCCATAAAAGAGCGCAGCGTGTGGAGGAGAGGGTGGAGGTCCAGCAGTTAAGGGGTTAAAAAACAAGGATTGGGCCTGGCAAAATTTTATTTTGCCAGGTAGAAGTAGAAGTTTATCATATTCCTAAGGCCATCAACAACAAGATCAGCAAAACTGGAGAAGGAAGACTAAACATTTGGGGGAAGACCACCCTAAGCCTAACAGATCTAACACACATGTATTCTTGTTTTCTTACATATTTGATTGCTGTTAGATCAGGGGGTCTCTAGTTGGCAGAGGTAAGTACCTGAGACCAAATAGGGACCCTTGCTTCTAGTCAGGGCACAGGGACACACACTGTAGATAACCCCTGCTCACCCTCTAGGTAGCTTGGCACGAGCAGACAGGCTTATCCCCAAGGCAATGTGTTAGGTATTTGCACTCAATCACCACAATGGCCCCCCAGTACACCACAAAGGTAGACCACACAGGTAGGTATATTAAAATATATCTTTATCTAGTTTATCAGGAAAGAAAGACGATCACTTACAGGATGATTGCATATGAGCTTAATGGTTGCACTAGGTTACTAGGAAGTTCTTCTACTTAAAAATAGTCTCAAGTCTCTAATCGCTATCACAGGGGTATCACAGCAGGGCTGTGTGACCAAAGTCAGCTCTTCGCTAACTCTAGCGGTACTTTTTTATGCTCTTCTCACCGTTGCGCTTTCCACTGAAGCCTCAGCGTGGGCGGAATCTCAGGAGCAGCCCCAGCCGATCCCGTCCGCTCTTCTGCCCGCACTCGACAATCCAACGTGCGGCGGGGAGGCAGTTCGGCACTTCTCTTTCTGGGACCACAGGCCGGGGGCGCTGAACACACTCGCTGCTCCCTTGGCGGGGACGGGTCACGCAGATGACTCGGGCACCACTTCCCCGAGGGTTCTCCTTCTCGGCACCACTCTCGACGGCTTCCCGGGATGTTCCGATGACGCTGGCCAATCCCAGCACGGCGTTAGCGAGGGGGCTTGATCCTCTCGACCAATGAGAGGGCAGCGTGCTCGATCTTTGCCTCGGAAGCGCCGGCAAGGTACGGCAAGATCGCGGGGTGATGTACGGCCCTCTGGCAGCGGAAAACTTTCACGGCAACAGGGTTTGGAGGGTGCTGGCCACGGCTAGGCCGCCCTCAAGGTCCCAGGTGTTGATTTAAGGCAGAATTCACGAGGGGAGGCCACACAGACCTCCGACCCTCGCAAAAACCGTGTGCCGATGAGCACACCGATTGGGACTCTTAGAAGCTGTTGACAAATTCACGCTCCAGGCAGAAACAGCACGGTCTTGATAGCTTAGTTCAGTTTCTTGGGAACCTTTTAACCCTGGGTTCCAGGACAGGAGGCCAGCTCTTCTCAGGCCCTTGGAGATTCAGTCGAAGACACAGCACACAGCAAAGTCTCGATAGATACAAGTAGGCAGGGGCACAGCACACAGCAAGCCCTTCTTCTCTCCTTCAGTTGAACAGCAGAACAGGTCAGCCCTTGGAGCACACAGCAAGGCAATCTTCCTTCAGTTCTTCCGTGGTCCTTCTTCTGGCAGAGGTTCCCCTTGATTGCAGAATCTTATTTTCTGTTGTCAGGGGTCCTTTACTTATACCCCTAAAAGTCTTTGAAGTCTTTGTGCAAGTGGGTCCTGAGCCCGGTCTGATCCAGTTCTGGGTGTTGCTGGAGCACTTTGTTTTCCTGGCTTCTTCTTTCCTTTCAGAGTGAGGGGCAGAGTCGTCAGCTGCCCAGTAGGAGGTGGAGCCAGCATCGTGGCAGGCAGGCACGGCCCTATTCACTGCCAGGTGCTATCTCCTCTCTCCATTCTACTTGCAAATGCAGTCATTCAGCAAAGGGCTGACTCATCCAACCTCCTGGGGGCTCCCCAGCCCCTGTCAGTCTCAAACCAGACAGTCAATCCACAAGCATGCCCAGGCACACAGAAGGGTCAGACAAGAGAACAGCTTCTCTCTAAAAAGTACTGTTCTCCAACTCAGGATTTCAAAACAACCTCTCCTAAAAGATGTGTTATTAAATGCTGAGCTCAGGGATATCAAAGACTCATGTCGTATCTTGTTCCTATGAGAAGATAGGCTGATAGCCATTGGCACCAGCCTCCCCCATGTTAGCCTATGGAGCAAGATAACCTTGCAGCAGAGAACACACAAAATGGCCGCTGTTCACTACCAGAGCATGGTACCTGCACTAGTACATGCTCTACCTTTTACATACACTGCACCCTGCCCAGGGGGCTATCTTGGGCCTTCCATAGGGATGACTGATGTGTACAAAAAGGGAAGGGTTAGGCCCGGCCAGTGTGGACACTGGCCAGGAGGACATGGCAGTCCAGGGACTGCAGGCAGGCCTGCGGTGGCAGGCCTGAGACACCATTTTAGGGCTACTCATGTGGGTGGCGCAATCAGCGCTGCAGGCCCACTAGTAGCATCTGTCATCACCAGCCCTGGCACACATAGTGCACTTTACTAGGGACTTCATGGCGATACAAATATGCCAATCAGGTATATCCAATCAATATGATATTTTACACAGGGAGCACTTACACTCTGGCACTGGACAGCAGTGGCAGAGTGTCCAAAGCATCTAAACAGCAAAAACGAAATCCAGCACAGCATCAAAAATACAGGAAGCAGAGGCAAAAGATAGGGGGAAAACCCACGCCAAGGATGTCAGGTCTTACAATTGCACATTGTGATATAACCTTTAACTTGTTGAATCTATCATTAGAAAATACGAAGTAAACATTGACTCAAGTTTATGAAAAAACTGCCAAATTGAAATATGCCATGTTTTTCCTTGGTGACAATGATAACATAATTGTGAATGCTGTCAATTTATAATTCAATTATGTAGTGTAATGTGTATGGCACAGGAATATTTCACACATAATTCATAATTCATACATTACAAAAGGCTGATATTTTGTTCATGGAGGAAATTTAGCATATGAAACAAGACATTCAGGAATTTGAGATGCTTTGTCTCTGTTTAGACTAGTTACATGTATTTCCTTATATTTCAAATTTTTGTGTTTGATAGTTTAAGGATTTATTTTGGCAGCATATATTGGAATTTAACTAGTCATCTCAATACACACTATTTTCTTCTCCGCTATTGTCCACCTAGGGCTGTCTACCATTTCATCATGAGAAAGGCTTGCTTGGAGTTGCTCTTAAACCAGAGAACAAAACATTTATGATATGTATGTCTCTCACTGAAAGCCTTTAGCTTGAATAACAGACTCAAAATCTGGTTTTTCGAAGTTATAATATTGTTTTCTCACTGATGTTATATCACCAAGAGAGTGTCTTACTTCCCTGCTGTTCCTCTACATCACTTGGATCTCCAGAGACCTGAGCAAAGAGATGTAATGATGAGTGACAGACTTCCATCTAACCAACCTTCTCTCTAGTCTTCACATGGCAGAGTAGGAACTTGCATGGTGTGCTGTAATTGGCAACTGGCTTCTTCACTGTGAGCGATGAAGGTCCTTGCATCACAGTACCATGTAGCTCCTGATTATCAGCTTCAACAAATCTGAATCAGAGCTATGCAGGGCCTTGCAACATAGCACTGCATGGGTGCTCACTTGCAGCTTCACCAGATCTGACACAGAGCCAAGCAGGACAGCACCCCACAGCTCCTGATCGGTGGCTACACTGGATCCAATGCAGAGTGATGCAGACCCTCGTAACACAGCACTGCACAGCTCCTGATTGGTGGCTTCCCTAAACCCAGCAATGAGCCATGCATTTATCGATTGAAAGCCTCACCGCATCCAACACAGAATGATAAAGGACAATACAGAGCCCTACAGAGCCATCTTCACTTCAAAGTCAGTAGGTAAAACCTCCAGCTGGACGAACCTGGTCCATTTTCTAGCCCGCAATCTATTTGTGACTTTGTCTAGGTCTGGCGCAACTAGACTAGATACCAGCAGTTGGCACTTCGACCCTTATGGCATTACTTTTACCTTTAAATGTAAGAACTCGTAAGTCTGGTTCTACTGGCTGGTTTTTTTTGCCTTTAGTGTTATGCTTTTTATTAACCTTTACTCTATTTTTACAATAGGTTTGGGATTTTTTTTGTGTGGTGTTTTCACTTTATTACTGTTTGAGTACTGCATAAATAGCGCTAAGTTAAGCCTAACTGCTTTTGTGGCAAGCTACCAGATGGTTAGGACCAGGTTTATTTAGTGATTTTCATGGTTCATTGTTATTTGAAATGTGTCCTAGTCCGCCTCACTTAATAATCAATAATCAATTTTCTTATTATTCCCACCTGTCACCTGACAGCTTGCTAAACTCCTGCAAGTGAATAGCTCCCAGGAAAAGGTAATAAAATGGCCTTGGCTGGAAGGAGGTGTAACACCCTTCTGACAGGCTGGCCCTTGGGATGTGCTCACGATCGGCACAAGATTCAAAGGGGCATCTACTGTAACAGGCAGATGTAACTCACACCTGCCCATGCCATCGTCCAAGTAGCAAGAGTGGTACCAATCCAAGTGGGGTGAGGGAACCTGTTCCAGAACTGGTATGCAGGGGACAGGTCCTCATTTACCTAGACACACCTCAGGTTTGTGCCAGTGCTCCGACCAGTGAAAAACAGATAATGCTATGTTGGAGTTTGTCACAGCAGAGCACTGTAGTATTGTTTGGCAACCCCCAGAAAATGATGTCAAACTAGGAAGGGTTTCCCTTGGGGACTCTTTGCCTATTGACAGGAGAGTTTCCCCCACCCACGAGCTAGTTGCAGGCATAAAACTGGCACCCTTGGTTACCTATGTCACAGCACCTGTCAGGATGAGGGGGATTACACCTCTAAAATAACCCCTGCTCACCACCTCGGTAGCTTATCTCAAAGACAATATGTAAAGCATTTGCACATAACACACAGTAACAAAAGAACACAGTGCTAGGTTTAGAAAAATAGCTTATATTTATCTGTAAAACAAGACCAAAATGATAAAAATCCAACATTCAGTAATCAAAGTAAGAATATTGCAAAAATAGACTTAAAATACAGTTCCTTGAAGTCGATAGCTCTGTCCGGGGCTATCATCTCATCGTGAACAAACAGTTCAGGCCAACCATGGCATCGCGGGCCAGCTTAGTGTCAGAAAGACCCGCATCATGTACCTTGGAAATGCAGGGCATTGTAAGCCCTGCGATGAGCTTCAAAGAGGTGGCATGGGTAGGCGTTGGACCCGGAAGTCGGTGCATGAGCTGTCGGGCCTTTGAAGTCACACGATTTGCCGATCTAACTCTGTGAGGTTAAAGTCAGGAGCACTGTTGTCGGGGCTGCAGTGAAAAGTGGACAAGCCATGCGGCTTGTGGTCCTCTCAGGTCGTGGTGCAGGTAGCAGCACCATGACGGCATCCAGCAGCGTCGGAGAGACCAGGGCTGTGGTGCAGAGTGGGGCGGTGCTCGTCATGGTGCTGGCAGGTCATGATGCAAGCAGCGGCATTGGTGTTGTGGAAGCGCTGTCATCAGTCGACAATCTGGGGTCGATGACGCCGGCATCAGTAAGCCAAGACTGCAATGTGGGTCGGGGTGGTGTGTTGAGTAATTTATGAGCAGTGCACCCAGGCCACAGTGCAGGCAGTGGCGTCGATCTCGGCATGGAGCATCGTCATTAGGGATACCAGGGCGGCGATGTGAATCGAGGCGGTGCGAAGTGTGGTACCCTCAGGTCACATTGCAAGCCAGGGCCCCAATATTCATACAACTATTTCTTTTGAAGTTTTAGGCAGAAAGTCCCTCTTGCTCAGTAGAAACCAGTTCTGTCCTCCGTAGTCCAGCTAGCCTACAGGAGGTAGAGACCAAATTGTGCAGAGCAGACACAGCCTATCTATCTGCTAGTGAAAACTCCTTCCACTACTCTAAATGCAGAAATGTCTATTCAGCCCGGCTATTAGTCACCCAGGAAAGGCAGGACACCCTCAACCCCCCTTGTGACTGTCTTGAGTGAATGCACATTCCCAGCTCCTGTCACACCAAAACCAGATGGTGAATATACTACCAGGAAAATGCCCACTTTCTAAAAGTGGCATCTTCAAACGCACAATTTAAAAAACACCTTTACTAAAAGAGGTGTTATTAAATTCTGAGCTCAGGGAGCCTAAACACCATTTCTCTATATTTTTCCAATTGAAAGTTACAGTTGTAAAATGTTACAAGGCAGTTCCACTGACCACCTATGAAAAAGACAACCTTTCAATAGAGAAAAATCAAAAATGGGTGCATTTCACTATCAGGACATGTAAAACACATAACAACATGTCCTATCTTCCACATACACAGCACCCATGTGGGTACTTTGGGCCTACCTTAGCGGTGTCTTACATGTAATAAGAGGGAAGGTTAGTGCCCGGCAAGTGGGAACACTTACCAGGTCGACATGTCAGTTAAAATTGCATGCAGACACTTCAGTGGCAGGTCTGAGACACCTACGATAGGCTAGTTGTGTGGGTGGCACAACCAGTGCTGCAGGCCCACTAGTAGCATTTGATTTACAGGACCCGGGCACACACTGCACTGTACTAGGGACTTACTAGTAAATCAAATACACCAATCATGGAAAACCAATCATAACACAATTTACAGTAGGAGCAGTTGCATTTTAGCATTGAATAGCAGTGCCATTTTAGCATTGAATAGCAGTGCGTAAGTGTGCAGACACTAAACAAGCAAAAACAAAGTCCATTATATCATCAAAAACAGAAGGTCAGAAGGCAAAAAGACAACGAAAACACACCAAAAGATGCCAGGTCTAACAGGCTGACCTGTTCTCTACTTGTATCCAGGAGTAAATAGCAACCTTCAAGGGCTAGTTGGCCAGAAGCTGCAAGAAGCCCAAGACTTTGCTGAGCCCAGCTGCCCATTCCCAATGGTAGTCTCCCGCAACCCTGCTAGAGTCTTCTGGGAGATTGAGTTCCTAACCCCCGATTGATGCCCTAAAGGTCCTTTGGCTGGTGTTAGAGTGTACTGTTTACCCTCCGAAATTGCATGATTGGACACATAGAAACTTTTCCTGAACTTTTGACAAAAATAACTTTAGGCTATCACCGGACTACTGCCAAGCCATCAACGTCGAACTTAAGGTCAGGCTCAGACTTGCTAGTTTTCCCCACAGAAAGATCCTGATTTTAGAAACGTTTCTTTGGTGCTGCAAACACCTAAAACTTTGAAAAATCATATTTCTGGTTCACTACATCCAATTGATGTCATTTCTGTGTCTATTTTGAAGAGGTTTTTTTGTGTAGTTATGTTTTCTATTTTCTAACTGTTTTTGTACTGATAACTGTTTTACTCATTTCTCCTAAGTCAAGCCTGTCTGCACTGTGCTATAGTTACCAAGGACTGGGCTCAGGCTCAATTAGAGCCAGTAAGGAAAAGTTCCATTATTACTTGAAAATAATCCAAATTCTCAAAGAAGCATTCCATTCCAGTGCTGATTCCTATGCCTCACCACATCCTTAAACATACCACCCATTGTATATGCGCTGTACAGTGCAGCACGCATGCAATGCATGTAATATATACAACAATTTAAGCATTTCTCAATGTAGGCTCCTGCTTTAAGGCAATATTATTTTTTACTTGCAGCCTGGTCTACCATCTTAGTAGGTTGGGCTTTGTGTGAGAAGCTATGGGCGCCTCAGCTATTCTGTCCAAGTTACATGTAAGAAATGCTTCCTTGACACAAAGTGGCTCAGATCAGCGCAAAACATTGCAAAGTTCTATTTAAGCTGAGGAAAGAACATATTTCCAGCAAAAAATGCTGGCAGGTCAATATCCTTGCAAGAGTATGCACCGCTTTGCATCACAGTGTATGCCTTTGCACCAAGAAAACATTTGTAAATGTGGCCATAAGTTTCTGTAAGCATGCTCGGCAGTCTAATTAGAAAAATAAGCTGTTTATGTAAGCCTCTTATGGTAATTACTAATTATGACTGTCCCACTCACTTTACCAGGTGACCTCTCGGAAGGTGCGGGCCTGGGCATTCGCCCCCTTTCCCCATGACTTAAAACGTCTCTGTGGTGGCCTTGCCGAGCTAATGACCAACAAAAATGCAAACACTCTGCGCTGAAATGTATCACATGTAAAATGACCTGACGTCCTTTAGATGCTGAGAGAACGAAATAGAATTGCCCTGTTTGGCATCTCGAGGAAGCATGCCCTCGGACTCTAGTTATGAGTTTGATTCTAAATCAATGTCACTTCTGTCACTTTCAGACTAGAGGCTGGATGGAGTCCATAAAGTAGAAGGCACGTAGACTGACTTTCTCCTTGGTTCTCTTTCTCTCTCTCTTTTTATTTCTCTCCCCTCTCTCTTTTACTTCATCTCTCTCACTCTCTTTCTCTCCCCTCTTACTTTTATCTTTCCTGATGCTGGGCAGGCCTGTTACGAAAGAATCCATTGATAGACTATGACCTATTTTAAATGCTTTTATGGCTAAAATTTCAGTAGTTGGATGTATATATGATGACTTTGGCGAGGGTAAAAAAGGATGATAATATTCTCCTTACTGTCTCCTAAACTTTCAATCCTGTATTTGTCTTTTGGTATGTTGTTTGTCCTTATCACGTGATGTTGTACCTTTATGCCAATCATGACATTTGTTTACTGTACTTCTTGCTTTATACTGCCTCCACCTGATTATTTTTATGTCGTCATTTTGATTTGGATATTATTTCCATGACAATGCTCTCCCTCAACCCCCCCTAAATTTCTACCGCTACCTCACCTTCCCAATTTTTAAATGCTACCACCATGTGATATTGTACGCTTTTTTCCACTTATCGTGACTGAATGTACAGCCCTGAGGAAGCCCCAGGCCAGATGGCCATGTAATGGGGCCAAACACGTGTTGGCTGTTTGCTATTTCTGTGCACATTCACTCAGCTTTTCTTCAATGAGTGACAACACCTATAAATACTATTTTCACAATGAATCCAGCTTATTGGAATTATTCCTGAAATACTACGATTACCTGTACTTCCCCTAACACCCACCTTGGAACTTGCCTAACTTTAGGGGGTAGGGGTATCCCCCTGTCCAGCACAAGTAACACAACAATAAATATTTGCTCAATACTCAACGGATGGTATGGGATTGGGACCCATCATCCCTTTATCTACAGAACTTTATCACATTTGTTTTAGTTAATTATTTGTATTTACGAAATTTAGATTTTTTTTATATATATCCTTTTAAAAGTGCCACGCTGTTGTTCCCCAAACAGGTTTGTATCATTTTGACAGTTTCTCTGTCCCTTGCCACAGCCGTGATGCAAAATAGCATACGTTCCCACAGGTTGCAGTATATATGACTGCAGACCACCTATTAAATAACTCACAACCATGCTGGTCGATAGGATTGCATTCCATCTCAATCACGGCGGTTCTGGCAGTAATTTTAATCAAGGCTCCAAGTTCACCCTTCGCTGCAGAACTCAGGACGGGTGCTCTCTCCTGCAGACGTGAAGGGTAAGTCACGTTTAATATAACAGCTCCAAAAAGCAGGCCCAGCACTCACTGGTAAGTACGGTTAGAATTACTTTTCAGGGTCAGTGCTGGGCTAAAAGATGCAGCACTGTGTTCTCTCCTGATAACAGGTGAGTAAATTGGAATTCGTTCTTCGGATGATTTTAGGTGAAAATTTTACAGTTCAAAAACTCCACACTTAGCAGAATTTCCAAGTGAAACCAGTCAATGTTAGCCTATGGAAGGAAATTCAAGTTACTGGTAAGTATGGTTAGAACTACTTTTCAGGATCAGTACTGGGCTCAAAGATGCAGCACTGAGGTCTCTCCTGATAACAGGTGAGTTAATCGGAATTCGCAGTACATCCAGTAAGCACCACAGAGCTGCGTAGCAGAGAGATGTCAAAAGGGGCATGGCCTGCACCACCTCTCTGCAACGCAGCACAGTGGCGATTCCTGTTAGCACCTGGTGGGCTACTTGGCCCCCGTGGTCCCTCAGGTTTGAAGTGGAATTTTTTCCCTGACTTACGCACCCTGTCACCGTTCTAAGTTGAGAGATTAAGTCCCCTTCAAAACTAGTTAGCCCTCTGGCGTGTTTTAAGTTAGAGAATTAATTCCTCCTCAATCCTGTGGGTCCCTGGAGGCCAACTAGCCCACCAGGTACCTCCAGTATGCGCCAAGAGGCTGCGTTGCAGACAGGTGTAAAAAATTAAAAAAATTAGGAAGGGGGCCGCGTGGTCCCCCTCCCGAGGCCATAATCTGCCGCGGGGACCCCATCCCCCGGGGCATGGGCGTTTTTTTAATTTTATTTGTTAAGTGGAGGGGGGCTGCCTTGCCTCCCTCCTGTGGCCACTTATGGCCCCGGGGACCCCATCCTCCAGGGCTGGCCCACTCTGTTGGGGACCGTGGGGGGGTCCCCAATCCCCCCACAGTCCCAGCCGGCTCCCCGCATCCTGCAGGAGTCGGCATTGCTTTTCCACATGGGGAGCAGCTAACATGCTGCTCCCCATGTGGAAAAGCAATCTGCTTTGCTATTTGGAAGAGAGAGCAGGTTTCCTGCTCTCTCTTCCAAATAGCAAAGCAGTTTGCAATGACAGGGTGGGAGCCGCGAGGCTCCCGCCCTGTCATTGCAAACCGCAGTGTCCCTGCAGGGACACTGCAGGGACACTGCAGGAGCCGGCCCTGGGGGGTGGCGGTCCCCAGGGCCTTCAAGGGCTCCAGGAGGGGGGCCGCTCGGCCCCCCTCCCATCATTTGATAAGCCCCGGGGGGGTGGTGGGGGCTCAAGCCCCCCCACACAGGTTTTTTTATTTAAAAAAAAGCCCCGGGGGGTTGCGGACCCCAGGCTGGGGGGCTATGAGCCCCCCCACACAATTTATAATGAAGCCCCGGGGAATGGCAGTCCCCGGGGCTGGGGGGCCCCTTTGGGCCCCCCACTTAAACTATGTTATTACCCCCGGGCTTTGGCCCCCCCAGCGGGTAATAAGTAATATAGGGCGGGAGCCCACGCTTCGTTTTTTTTTCATCTGCAAGATCCACGCACCCTGCACGCATTTTGCCGTTTTGTTTTAAAAAAAATTTGGAGGGGCCCTGGGGGTCCTTGTGGGACCCCCTGACCAGGCCTAGGGGGTCAGGGTGTTTCTACCCTGCCCCCTTTTTGCGTTTTACGCATTTGTTTTTTAGGTTTCTTGTGCCTCAGATCTACCGAGGCACAAGATGGCTGCCAACACTTCCTGATTTGGAGTGTTGACAGCCAATTAGAATACAGCTCGTGCACGGCAGGGTGCGCGCTGGGTGCTCTTACGGTACGCGGATCCTCCGAGGCCATAGATATATATGTACATTTAAATGTCATTTTCTCAGGAACTACTGAACGGATTTACGCCATTTAAGCAAGAGGCACGAGTCTGAACTTAGGACTACCTCTTTGCCAAATTTGGCGTAATTCCGTTCAGCAGTTCGGGCTGTAGCTGCAGCTAAATGTCCTATGGAAAATTGCATGGGGAAAACACGTTTTGGGGCCCCCTTTTTCTCGGCCCCCCACTACACGAATCATCCCCAGACCTTCAGGATAGGAGCGGACCGGAGCTGGCCAAAAGTTTTGAAAATTTTGCGAAAAATCGTCAATCGGCACCAAAGTTATTGGGAATAGAATGTTGCGGATTTCCTATGGAAAATAGGTCCGAACTATAACTACCTACTGGCGAATGCCAGTAGGTAATATATATATATATATTCAATGAAAAAACCAAAGGTTTTACACATGTTATAGTTAGCTGGACATTTCACTCGTAAAAAACCAATGAAATTGCCCCGTTATAGTTAGTTCAGCTAACTATAACTCGCGCGCCCGCAATGCACTACTGATGACGTCACATATTACATCACTCATGACATGGTCACTGACATCACTCATGACATCACTGATGACATCTCAAATGACATCACTGATGACATCACTGATGACATCTTCCTTGTGATAGAGTGGCAGACCTCCTCTTCCCCTAATATATCCTTTGATACACACATTCAAAAATAGAGACTAAAATTTTTAAAACAATGGACATACCAATACCAGTTACAAGAACCTCTTAAGTAATTCTAAGAACCACATACACATCCACTCATTCACCAACAGTCCTATACAGTCACTCATACATGCACTCACTCATCATATGTACTCATACACCTATACATCCTGTTACACAATGCCACTCATCCATAGAGTTACTCACACATACTCACTCATGCTAATAAAGAAACAAACATACATTTATTAGCTTATACAGTTATACACACACCACCACACTTACTTCTACGGAAAATTACACATACTTAGACTTATAAACAATCACTTATAGAAACACATACTTATTCATACAGGAACTCTTTCAATCTCTCACTCTCACATATACTCACTTATATACACCAATAGTCACATATACTAGTTTAATAGATATGTAGTTACTCATAAAGACACTATTGAGACAGTCATTCACTCACTAACACACCCATACACACACTCATCCACCCATACAGTCCTGCACACATGCTGTCTTCAACACATACAAAGAGTGAGTCACTCATTCATGCACCTATGCACTAGGTAATACCCCCCACCGAACCATACAGACACTCAGACTGATACTCAAAAAAACAACTAATAACCTATATAGACACCCAAGAAGCTACTCACCAACCCATGCAGCCACTTATACACAAAGTGAGAGACTGATACAGATATTTTTATATTTAAACATTACTCAGTAAGCCATGTATTCAGTATGATACACAATAAATTTTTCAAAAACAAAGCATCCATTTAGACACTTATATACCCTTTTTTTCTTTCATTGACCTTGAGATATACATATATTAAACATATTTAATTTTCAGAAATACACACATTCACTGGATGATGTCATCAGTGATGTCATCAGTGATGTCATTTGAGATGTCATCAGTGATGTCATGAGTGATGTCAGTGACCATGTCATGAGTGATGTAATATGTGACGTCATCAGTAGTGCATTGCGGGCGCGCGAGTTATAGTTAGCTGAACTAACTATAACGGGGGAATTTCATTGGTTTTTTACGAGTGAAATGTCCAGCTAACTATAACATGTGTGAAACCTTTGGTTTTTTCATTGAATTTGCAAGGTTTTTTAAATGCTAATTCCTAACTATAACGTGTGTGAAACCCATGGTTTTTTCAGTGAATTTGCAAGGTTTTTTAAATGCTAATTCCTAACTGTAACGTGTGTGAAACCCATGGTTTTTTCAGTGAATTTGCAAGGTTTTTTAAATGCTAATTCTTTTTCTTTTTTTTTTTTTTTCAATTTTTTTAACATATTTTTATTTTAATTTTCTATCCTTTTTTAAAGACTATGGTTAAATTTGAAAAATTCTACAATTTTTTTACCATTTTTTTAAACTAAACAGGTAAGATTTATTAGTATAACATAGTGTTTTTTTTTCCCCTTTTTTTTTTTTTTATTATTTTTTTAACGTGCGCGTACGGTAAGCGCACGTTGTGCTTTCATTACGTTAGATTTCTACGCTGTTTGCGTTCGTTTACGCAATTTGCGTAGACGTACGTCACGCGCACGCAGCGCGTAACGCGTACGCTGCTCGCGCATGTTACGCGGAAGTGAAGGGGCGTGCCTGTTTTGCGCAAGCTCGTGTGCGCGTGTCTTTTTTACGTGCATGCGTACTTTTACCGTAAGCGCACCGTAAGCGTAACGTACGCGCACGGTGGGTCATGTGATCATGAAACACAACTTTTGATTGGTTGAAACTACTTTCAGTTCTAGAACTCTCCTACACCACACCCATTCCCCTCATTTCTGCTTGTGATCCCTTAGGAGAAGGAGCTGAGTTGTCTTTGTGATACGATGGCAGAACAGCAGAACTCTTCTGAGAGTGAGGCTAGCAGCACTACCTTGAGGCAGAGAAGGAGGAAACAAAAGAGCTCTTTTATATGGGAGTATTTTTCTTTTCCAGAGGACAAGAAAAAGGTAAATGCACCCTTAGTGACTTGTAAGCTTTGTGGCCGTGTACTTTCAAGAGGGAATCCCAACAAGAAGTATTCCTTCGGGAATCACACCATGTTGAGACACCTTCAAGATGTACACGGTAGGACACCTGCTCGACATACTGAAGGTAACCCTTCAGTAAGTCAACCAAGCACATCCACAGCAGCTCAGCCTGGTCCATCATCTGCAGGGCCGAGTCCATCTTCGGCAGGTCAGCTGAGCCCTTCATCTGTGGGGGGAGCATCTCCTTTTTCTCGTCCTCTGGAAATCAACCATCGGTTTGCGAGGGTTTTAGTTCGGTGCGCCACTTGTCATGATCTAATTGCTCATAGGGAGACCAGTGTTGCCCTAGTGAACAATTTAATAGATCAGCACATTTGTCGTAACGACTAATATTCCCATTCTTTCTTTCCTCTGTCCCTGCATGAACACAACGGCTCTTTTAAGAGCCAACCTTACCTTTCAACTTTTTTTTATATATTTTTTTAAACTTTTTTTTATTTTATTTTTACCGTACGCGTACGGTACGCGTAATTATTATTTTTTTTTAAAAAAACACTAAAAATCAATTATCACATTACCAGGTCCTTGAGAGACTACAATGATAAACTGAAAATGTGATTGTGGAGAAGTGGAAAAAAGGGACCATGAAATTTTTGACTTACCATACCCACTCAAAAAATTATTTATTAATTAAAATTTAATTTTAATTGCTTTAAAAATGGTTCAAGTTTTTGAAAATGTTCTATCTCAATCTGAAAAAAAAGAAAAAAGTATTAATATTTAATAAAACATTTTATAATACAGTACACATATTTACATATTTTCCCCAAAAAAGTTTTGCCTTTTTTTGCAGTTTTCAGAATATATTGCATTTCACTATAAATTGTGAAAGCAATTGCATTCATCATTTAACAGCGGGCAAAAAAAAAATAACAATCTCAAAGATTGTTTTAAAAAAGCCCAGAATCTCTTTTAACTTAAACATAACATTATAGAAATGCATATTATTCTTAAAAAATATCATCTAATATCAATACTTATTTCTTTAAAATACCGTCTGACATTTTTGTTTCAGAAGTATAATCCCAAAAATATTATATCTCAAATAACTCCACAATACATGTGGTTCCATTTCCTTTAGGCCAAATAGTAATTTTAAAATTCTTTTTTGATGAAATTTCCAATGTTAATACAATAAAATTCCAAAGTTTAAATTGTACAGATCTCACCGATTCTCTGTAATATTTTGGTTTCCGAAAGATTAATTAATAATTAAATAAGTCCACAATACAATTGTTTACCTTTCCTCATGGCCAAATAGTAATTTTAAAAATCTTTTTTGAATAAATTTCCAATGGCAATCCAATAACATTCCAAAATTTAAATTGTGCAGATGTTACCGATTTTGTCTAAATTTTTGGTTTTCCAAAGTTTCATTAAAAATTTAAAAAGTCCACATTGCAATTGGTTACCTTTCCATTAGGCCAAATGATAATTTGTAAAATCATTTTTTTTGAAAATTCCAATGGTAATCCAATAAAATGGTAAAATTGTTTTGTACAGATCTTGCCAAGTCTCTCTAAAATTTTGGTTTCAGGAAGATTAGATAGGAATTTGCTAAATCAAAAGGCAAACGTTGCTTGAAAATCAATTTTGAATCATTACACAGTGTCCAGCCTTTTTCACATTTAAGATAAACTGTGTAATGTCCAGACGTAACAGTAGGTCCTTCATGGAAAATTATTGCAACTGTTACAAAAGTTTTTCCTGAAATTGATAATTGCTGTCCTGTAAACTTCTTTATTAAAGTATCTAATTTTGACCCATCAGCTTTACATCGTTGCATCATTAAAATTACATATTGTCCGTATTCCTTTAAAATTAACGTTGAAAACATTTCAGATTTACACTCACTGCATTCCATGCTATGATTAGCATCTTTAACTAATTTAGCAAAAGTGACTGTTTTACTGTCTGGCAATGTTAAATAAATAAACCTTTCAGAATCAACATTAGAGCCACATATATTATAACAGTTTTCACAACTATGTTCCCATTTATAAGAGAGACCAAACAAATTTTCAATGGGAACCCCTTCTTCTTCCAGTACCTGAAGAAAAAACATCAAGAATTCCTGTGCGTCTTGCTGTACATTTTGAGAAAACTGTGTTCGTCCTGAACATACATCTACAAGTTTTCTAATTTCAGTAGCACTTTCTATTTGAGTTTTATCATTACTCAGCTTTTGAAAAAGGAGACTCAACTCAGAACAGAATCTTTTTCCCTGATTTACTATTATCTGCTCTTGCACACTTTCCAGATAAAATGCAACATTCAGCACTACATTAGCATAGCAGTTGACACCAGAGCTATTTTCAAAATGACATCCTACAACCTCTTCTTCATTTTCCTTTTTCTTTTTGCTTGCAATTACATCACTTCTCTTTTTTTTCCTCCTCTCTACATCTTCATTACAGATATTCTCATTTCTCCTTTTACGAGAAACTACACGTTTCTCTAACACAGGATACTGACCTAAATGAGGAGCATAGGTTCTTCTTAATCTATTATACTCCTTTACACAGTTTGTATCAGCACTAACTTTTGAATCATCAAAGTCTATCATAAATAAACCAGATAATGTTTTCACTCGTGACAAAGCTACATAAGCCATACCTTCTTTGAACACAGATGAACCAATGTTTACAAAAGCACAATCTACAGTCAATCCTTGAGACTTGTGAATAGTTACAGCATATGCTAGAGAAAACGGAAACTGTTTCCTTTGTACATATAAGTCTTTCACAAGCATGAAACGAACTGTACAACGACAAATGTCTATAACTTCTTCTATCTGATCAAATTTTATTTTTAAACATTCAATTCCATCTTTTTTCTGATAATTAATAAAACCCACAACTCTTCCCATAGCTCCATTAACTAAACCTTTTTCAACATCCAAATTTCTCCTTAAAAATACTCTACAGTTCATGCAAACATATAGATTTTTTTCTAATCCAGCTGTTTTGGAAATGTTCTTCTCTAGTGAATCCAATTTATTTTTCAGTGTGCCTGTTAATGTGATAGTAATTCTTCCATCCTCAATTTTGTCCACTGCTTCCAATTTCCTGATATCTTCCTTTTCCAATTTTAAAAGCTCCTCATTGAATATTGAGCATTCACGTAGAGTTGGCATTAAGCAGATGACACTTTTCTTTTCTGCAATGTTCTTGTATATCTTCTCTGCAACTATTTCTTCATTTTGAAATAAATTATGTAGCAGCCGACTCTGTAATGCTTTTTTGCCAACTTCTGTGAGTAGTCCAATCCTGATATCTTTCAGAATACTTCCATATTCTTCATCGTTTGCTTGCCTCATATTAGTAGTAAGTTCCTTGTACTCAAAGAAGGACCAAATATTTGCATTACCGATGCTTCCCAATGACTTCTTTGTGTCTTCATGTGTCACAGTATTAAACACTGGTTGTCCTTTAACTGGAGTAAGCTGTAGAAGATCCCCAAAAACGATGACATGTTTTCCACCAAATAACATGTCATAGTCTGTCCTTAGAATTTGCTGCATTCTTAAATGCACAAAGGCAAGCATTAAGTTTGATACCATGCTCACCTCATCAATAATGAGAACTTGCATCTTCTTCAATACTCTTGAAACTTCCAAGCATGCTTCTCCAGTTAGCTTGTTGTATTGTATTTTGTTCTCATGCTCCACTGGTAACATTAGCAAACGATGTAAGGTAATTCCTTTTATGTTATATGCTGCTAACCCAGTTGGAGCAGTAACCACACAAGACAAAGTAGAATCAGTTTTTTGCTGTAGGTAGCTTCTGATGACTTTTATTAGGAAACTTTTTCCAGTTCCAGCTTGTCCGCTTACATACATCCTGATTGGATGAAATGATGTGCATGAGCACTCTTTTTTTTCATGTAGTAATCCGTGATCAATTTTGTTTCTGATCTCTTCATAAATTTGTTGCTGCTCTTCGTTCAGTTGTCTTTCCAAATTTTGTAAGTCTATAAATTCTTCTTGAGCTTGATTCATAGCCGTTTCCACTTCATTCATGGCTATTGATGCTTCATTTTCAACGATTGGTTGTCCTAGGGGATCTTGACTGAGTGTTCCTGAACTTTGGCTGTCCTGAGAACTGTCTCTAGCTACTTCTGCTGCAATTGTAGTTTCCTGTTCAATTTCTTCATTTAACATTTGCAGATAAGTTGTGAATGTATTGCATTGTATGCTGTCTTTGCAAGCATTAAATGAATCTTCATAGCTTTGAAATTCTCCCAGTAGTTCATCCTCTGAACGCCATGGTTTAAACAGCTGTAAAAGAGCCAAGTAGTAAAATTCCTTTTTGTCAGTAGTGTCGCAACTCAGCTTCCGGTGATTTATCAAACTTCCTTTTGTTTGCTTCACCAAACATCCTTCCTCACCAATGACTTTATATTTTCCATTTTTGATGTCTTCTGCGGCTTTCCGTGAATAAATGTAGTTCTGCAGCACTTCATAGAGACACATGTTCTCCAGATGTTGACTTCTCTTGGGATAATATGTGTCCAACATGTTTGATTTCAAAATATCTGTACTTTCTGGGTCATTCTCGGCCAAATATTCAATTTCTCCAACAGATTTCAGTACCCGATTTCTCATTGCTGCAAGGCCTAAACTTGCCCAAATTATTCTTCTTGATTTCGAGTAGAGACTTGCAGATGATAACCTATCTGAACATTCGTAGGATCCAATTTCTCGATGCGATAACATCTTTAAACTGAAACTGTACAGCTTCTTACTGACAGTCTTCTCGTGAGAAATCTCTTCCCACATTTCTTTCAATTCAGTTTTTTCAGATTTAGTAATGTAAGACGTTACATATCGAGCAACAGCAATGGAATTGTCAGCTACATACTGTATATCCATGTTAGCATTCCACATGGATAAAATGACTGGGTTGTAGTCATTTATATTTTTTGATTCTTCTTTTCTTTTTAGGTTGTAGGTATTCTTAGGTGATTTTCTTGTGATAGTATGTCTCACAGATGACATAAAACTGTTTACTCTTCCATTTGAAAGAACAGGTCTAGGAAATCCAAATCGACATTTAGTGTAGTATTTATCTTTGCTCTTGTATTTCCGTTCACAGTATTTTCCACACCGATGACTTTGGAAACGTAAAACTTGCTCCTTTAACTTTTTCTCTTCTGTGCTTTTTGGTATAGCACATGTTGCATATTCTTCAATGTAAGATAGCACTGCTTCATCAGTATCTGTTCCAAACTTTGGGGCATCCTTGATCCACAACAGCATATGAATATGAGGAGCACCTCTTGCCTGGTACTCTTTTCTCCAAAAGAAATCCACTACTTCTCCTAGAGGTGGATTTTTTTTATTGCAGATGAAGGACATCATAGCCTCAAATCTATGATTGAAATATCTGCAAACATTAACCGGATCCAATGAGCACAGTTCTCCTGCTGTCTTGTATTCGATGTTTTTAATGTTTGAATTTGCCTCTCGTAGAAAATCCAGTAAATCATCCCAAGCGTACTCAGCACAGCTTAGGGTAAGGAACCATGTTGGTGTTCCTAAATTTCGTAACATGCATTTTAATTCACCATGGCGTCGGTACCAATATTCATTTGTCCCACGCTGACAAGCCATCAGATTGATCAGTTGTGTTTCCAAATGATCATCTCGGTGCTGCACTTTCTCCATAAAATCCTTAGCAGACACATTTTGTAAATGTACTCCACTTTTTAAAATGTGATTTACTGCATAAGATAGTGCAGACAAGTCGCTTTCAAATAAAAGATGGAACAAATAAGGAATACTTTGTCGAAATCTGGGATCTTCAGCATATAGTCTTGTAGTCCGATACTCAGAAGCTGGAATCTATTCTGGACGTTCATCGTATCGTCCTCCTTTTCCTTTAGGAAACAGCTGGGGAAAACATCGAGCTTCCAAGCTCTCCTCCCATACACTCACGGGAGTTCCTTTTGCTTTCTTCATCTGAAACAGATCAATATTGTCTCCCATAACTTCTTTTGAATGAAGAGGATGTATGCTAAAATGTTCATAAATTTCTTCTTCCTTTGACTTGTCCACTTTTTCAATTTGTCCAGTTGATGTTTCTGTGTCTTCTTGTAAATCTTCTTCTTCTATATAAATTGATTCATACCATTTGTTATTCCTTTTCAAATACAAATTTGCTCTTTGTACTTTCCGTACATCTACCAGCTCCTGCCAAATCTTCTTATTCTTTGTAGGTACACCATTAACCAGAATAACTAATGGTTCAGTTTCCAAAGTATCCGCATCAATAGTTTCCATATTTTTTTTCAAATCCAAGGGCAAATACACCACTCTACCTTTTAAACCTCTCAGTAAATCTGAAGGAGGTAATTTACCAGTTTTGGGCTCCATACGTACTATGGTCTGGAACGGATGAACACATTGAATAAGTATAGACTCATATGTATTTAATTCAGAAAGTTCAGCAGGAATAGCATCCAATTTTAAATTATTATGTACAGCTCTGGTCGGCATTCTATTTTCCTCTAACTTGTTGTAACAGTATTTACAAATACGCTGATCTTCACCCAATTCAAAACAATTTTCTAGAAATATATATGTGGCAAAATCTTTCCACTTATAATTATCTTCATTTTCACTCTTTCTGTAGAGATCAACATTCCTAGTTTGTTTTCTATAATGAGTTCTGCGGCAACAAATACAAGTAATATTTGGTCTTTCATTAGAGATTTTTTCAAATTTTGTTATGTGATCATTAAATGTCTTACTTACAGACGGTTCTACATTCTCTTCCACTTCTTCCTCATTTACTGTGTCCTTTTCTGCACTGTTTTGTTCAGGACCAAAGTAACAAAACTGAATTTCATCAACAACCTTCTCTACATCTGATACGGATCCACGGAACAGAGCCCTATTCAATTCATCTAACTTTATTGCTGGACTTTTAGCAAAATACAACCGTCTCACAAACTTTCTCATTTCAGTATGATGAACAGCCAGCATCCTAAAATGATGGAAAACACTATTACACACTTTTCTAGATAGACAAGCCAGAGAATGACCCTGCAAACCAGTATTCTCTCTCACTCTGCATGGATCTAGACTTTGAAGCACCTTAATCTTCTGTTTTACACTTTTTTTACTATATTCTCTTAGAAACTCACGAAATTTATCAATAGATTCCTGACGCACAGTGCAAATACTACTACAATTCCAAGTGTACACTGGGGCTTTAGGACGTCTCCCCATAGCCTCATCCGCCATCACTTGTACCTCATCTCTTGGAACCATTATCTCCTTCTCCATTATGCAACCATTTTTCACTTCATAAGCACGACCTCTGGTGTCAACTGCATGCAGCAAACTAATACTTTGAAAATAACTCTCTTCATTAAAAAAAGGTTCACTACTTGAACTATGCATCCATTTTCCTAAAAACACTTTACAAAAGTTTGTTCTGTTCACTACTCTTTTCCTTTTGCTTTGTGATTTCAGTACATTAACCATTTTATCTAATGTACGCATCCTATTCAAAATTAAAATGAATAGTTTCCTTTTTAATTAATGCCTTTGCTGCAATGGCTTCAATTTCTTTTTTTCTCTTGTAATATTTTGCCTTTTGCTTATATTTCTTCACATCCTTTATCAAATTGGACATAACTCTTCTCTGAAACATTTTTCTACGTATCTCTTTAAACGCTGTTTTTCTGTTTAAGTTAATCTTTATTGTTGCAGAAGGTATATTTGCATTAACTAAATTCTCAATTTTTTCCTGTTTTTTTCTATTGAAAACATTCTTTCCAGTACAGACATTTTGTACATTTTTCCTTTTTTTGAAGATGTTCTTTAAAAAATCTTTTGTCTGCTTACCAGAAGATTTGTTCTTTTTCCCAACATGAGCATCTCCAACTAACTTAGGTCCTCCAGTTGTCTTCAAATATAGGTTTTTTTGTGGTCTTTCTTTAGTCTGGATTTTGTAGGCATCTTAAATTTTGTTCACTGCTCTTCAGCAATACCTGAAAAAAACTAAAAAAAAATTCCTTTATTTTATTTAAATATATTACTACATTTGTTATGATCTTTTCAAATCTTAAAATACTATGTACCCCTTTCCTACAAGTGAAAATCACAATAACACCATCACAAATTAAATATCTAAAAACAATTCCTGTGTGCACACAGAGTCATGGTTTGAAATTAGGCAGAAAACGAAATTTCTTTGCCAATTGCAAAGCATACTTTCTACTACTTTTTTGGCAAGTGATAAGTACTTTTACAGTCTGACACATTTTGAATCCACTTTTCAGATTCTGAAAACAGCACATGTCCAAACAGCTTTTTCAGACCAGCAACATGTGTAACCTGGGTGACTGACTACACTCCAGCAAGGGCAACCAGCCTTAGTGATGCTGAATGTATTTGCATTACTGATTAAAACCTCAAACCTCACTCGGTTGTGAATACTGTGCTTGATTCCACAGGATAAGCAGCTGGTTGTGTGCTAAGAGTCTGCTTCTGCATAAAAAAATAACACCCCCTTTCCATCTAATGCAAATGTAAAATCACCAGAGCAATACCAAACAGCTTTCTCTGACCAGCAACATGTGTAACCTGGGTGACTGACTACACTCCAGCAAGGGCAACCAGCGTTAGTGATGCTGAATATATTTGCATTACTAAGTGCAACCTCAAACCCCACTCGGATGTGAATACTGTGCATGATTCCACAGGATAAGCAGCTGGGTGTGTGCTAAGAGTCTGCTTCTGCATAAAAAAATAGCTCCCCCTTTCCATCTATTGCAAATGTAAAATCACCAGAGCAATACCAAACACCTTTCTGAGACCAGCAACATGTGTAACCTGGGTGACTGACTACACTCCAGCAAGGGCAACCAGCCTTACTGATGCTGAATGTATTTGCATTACTGACTGAAACCTCAAACCCCACTCGGTTGTCATTACTATGCATGATTCCACAGGATAAGCAGCTGGCTGTGTGCTAAGAGTCTGCTTCTGGACAAAAAAATGGCTCCCCCTTTACATCTAATGCAAATGTAAATTCACCAAAGCAATACGCAATAAATCTCTGCCTGTAATTCCTATTTGCACACAGAGTCATGTTTTCATATTAGTCACAAAACGAAATTTCTTTGCCAATTTGAAAGCACACTTACTACTCTTTTTTTTGGCAAGTGATAAACACTTTTACAGACTGACACATTTTGAATCCACTTTTCAGATTCTTCAAAAAGCACATGTCCAAACTGCTTTTTCAGACCAGCACCATGTGTAACCTGGGTGACTGACTACACTCCAGCAAGGGCAACCAGCCTTAGTGATGCTGAATGTATTTGCATTACTGACTGAAACCTCAAACCCCACTCGGTTGTGAATACTGTGCATGATTCCACAGGATAAGCAGCTGGGTGTGTGCTAAGAGTCTGCTTCTGCACAAAAAAATGGCTCCCCCTTTCCATCTAATGCAAATGTAAAATCACCAGAGCAATACGCAATAAATCTCTGCCTGTAATTCCTATTTACACACAGAGTCATGTTTTCACATTAGTCACAAAACGAAATTTCTTTGCCAATTTGAAAGCACACTTACTACTCTTTTTTTTGGCAAGTGATAAACACTTTTACAGACTGACACATTATGAATCCTCTTTTCAGATTCTGATAAAAGCACATGTCCAAACTGCTTTTTCAGACCAGCACCATGTGTAACCTGGGTGACTGACTACACTCCAGCAAGGGCAACCAGCCTTAGTGATGCTGAATGTATTTGCATTACTGACTGAAACCTCAAACCCCACTCGGTTGTGAATACTGTGCATGATTCCACAGGATAAGCAGCTGGGTGTGTGCTAAGAGTCTGCTTCTGCACAAAAAAATGGCTCCCCCTTTCCATCTAATGCAAATGTAAAAATCACCAGAGCAATACGCAATAAATCTCTGCCTGTAATTCCTATTTACACACAGAGTCATGTTTTCACATTAGTCACAAAACGAAATTTCTTTGCCAATTTGAAAGCACACTTACTACTCTTTTTTTGGCAAGTGATAAACACTTTTACAGACTGACACATTATGAATCCACTTTTCAGATTCTGATAAAAGCACATGTCCAAACTGCTTTTTAAGTCCAGCACCATGTGTAACCTGGGTGACTGACTACACTCCAGCAAGGGCAACCAGCCTTAGTGATGCTGAATGTATTTGCATTACTGACTGAAACCTCAAACCCCACTCGGTTGTGAATACTGTGCATGATTCCACAGGATAAGCAGCTGGGTGTGTGCTAAGAGTCTGCTTCTGCACAAAAAAATGGCTCCCCCTTTCCATCTAATGCAAATGTAAAATCACCAGAGCAATACGCAATAAATCTCTGCCTGTAATTCCTATTTACACACAGAGTCATGTTTTCACATTAGTCACAAAACGAAATTTCTTTGCCAATTTGAAAGCAAACTTACTACTCTTTTTTTTGGCAAGTGATAAACACTTTTACAGACTGACACATTATGAATCCACTTTTCAGATTCTGATAAAAGCACATGTCCAAACTGCTTTTTCAGACCAGCACCATGTGTAACCTGGGTGACTGACTACACTCCAGCAAGGGCAACCAGCCTTAGTGATGCTGAATGTATTTGCATTACTGACTGAAACCTCAAACCCCACTCGGTTGTAAATACTATGCATGATTCCACAGGATAAGCAGCTGGCTGTGTACTAAGAGTCTGCTTCTGCATAAAAAAATACCTCCCCCTTTCCATCTAATACAAATGTAAAATCACCAGAGCAATACGCAATAAATCTCTGCCTGTAATTCCTATTTGCACACAGTGTCATGTTTTCACAATAGTCACAAAAAGAAATTTCTTTGCCAATTTGAAAGCACACTTACTACTCTTTTTTTTGGCAAGTGATAAGTTCTTTTACAGACTGACACATTATGAATCCACTTTTCAGATTCTGATAAAAGCACATGTCCAAACTGCTTTTTAAGACCAGCACCATGTGTAACCTGGGTGACTGACTACACTCCAGCAAGGGCAACCAGCCTTAGTGATGCTGAATGTATTTGCATTACTGACTGAAACCTCAAACCCCACTCGGTTGTGAATACTATGCATGATTCCACAGGATAAGCAGCTGGCTGTGTGCTAAGAGTCTGCTTCTGCATAAAAAAAAACCTCCCCCTTTCCATCTAATGCAAATGTAAAATCACCAGAGCAATACCAAACAGCTTTCTGAGACCAGCAACATGTGTAACCTGGGTGACTCACTACACTCCAGCAAGGGCAACCAGCCTCACTGATGCTGAATGTATTTGCATTACTGAGTGCAACCTCAAACCCTTAAAGTATTCCTTATTTTTACCAGTACACCTTAATTTTTTGTGAAAACATAGTCCATATTATTTTACATGTTCCTCACATTTAAATTTCTCCCAAAACAGAAAATAATAAACACAACTTCAACAAAAGGAATTCCAATTCTATTATTCATTTCTTAATTTACCATATACATCCCCTCTCAAACTCTAAACTCACCTTTAAAATTAGTTAATTGTAAAAGAAATGTGGCACTCAAACAGCAGATTATCAGAGCCAGGATCTCTGTTTGGTTCACCTCTCTCCTCTCAGCAGAACCAGATAATGGCAAACTTTCCCTCTCTTTTTCCACACATATACATGTTAATTTCAAATCTCAGTGCTTCCCCCTTTTTTTCAAATCTTATCACACATTTCTTTTGGTTGAAAACCAACCCTTTTCCAAAAGTACCCTTCCCCCAACTTGACTTCTGCCTAGTACCCTTCCCCCAACTTGACTTCTGCCTGCTACCATAGCAACAGCTCATGGAACACTGCTGTGTGGAGTTAGGTCAGAAGTTCGCCACACAATGTTTCATTTCCAAAGAGCAGGAGTGCTTGACTTTTCAAACCTAACAGCAAATCCATAGTACTGTTCTTTGGTAACACATTTTTCTGTACCAATACAAAACATGCTTCTATAAATTTACCCATACAGCCTAGTTTTTATTCTAGAATGGTATGAAACAGCCAATCAGTTCTTTTTTTTATAAAAAAAATATGTATGCCTCCATTTCCAAACTGTCTTTCATTTCTTTTTACCATTCTACTGAATTACACCTCCTGAGTGCATCCAGTTCTCTTTTGAAGATGTTCACAGTGTGGATTGTAGGGCACAGCTATGTCTTCTGGAGTGAAAAGTATGCAGAGAAAACAGATATGGTGAGAGACCTTGCTTTGCCAAATGTAGACATTAAATGGATTGGTCAGAGAGGGTTAAAGTGGCATCAATTGATGCCATTGGTGAAATCCTTCATGCAAATCCAACACCCTGACCTCATAATAGTGCACTGTGGTGGCAATGACCTAGGCACTTTGACTGGGGTAGGTCTGGAAATGCTTATGAAGGAGACCTTTGCACAACTGTTTTCACTTTTCCCTAAAACTGCCTTTGTGTTTTCTAACATATGCCAAAGGCAAAAATGGAACTGGTCCAATCATTTTTGTCCACAGATTGACAAAGCAAGAAAGCACGTCAACAAATCTGTTTCTGCTTTCCTCCGTGACTATGGTATGGGTTCCATTTACCACAACAACTTGCGTTACGACATGCAAGACATTTATAGAGGAGATGGTGTACACTTCACTGATGAAGGGAACAGAGTCTTCCTCTTGAACCTTAGACTCTGCATCGGTACTTACTTGTAGGTACCAATAAAAAATCACTTCATAAACACAACGGCTCTTTTTAGAGCCCCCTAATATCTAAACACTTAAATCTGCATTTCATTTCATTTTTTTTTTTTTTTTTACAGTGCGCGTACGGTGAGCTTACCGTACGCGTACCCCGCGATTTTTTTTTAAATCAATAAATGTTTTCTTTGTACTTTTCTGTCCTTCTTTGACCCCCTTACAAATGTTAGGGGGTCTGTAACTCTCTTCCTTGCCCCCTTTTCAAGTTATCACCCTTTTTTTTCTGAGTGAAATACACAAAATGGCGGCCGCCGCTTCCTGGTTTCGACCGATTCGAATGTTTACTAAGATCTAAGAGCCAATCAGAATCGCGCTCGCGCACGTCACCGTACGCGTACGGTAAGCGCACCGTAAGCGCACCGTAAGCTGGCTCAGATATATATATTGATTTAAAGGCTATTTTCTCAGAATCTAGTGAACAGATTTACACCAAACCTACAAAAGGCACTTCCTTGACCTGAGGACTACCTCTCTGCCAAATTTCAAGTAATTCTGTTCAGCCGTTCGGGCTGTAGCTGTGTCTAAAGGTCCTATGGAAAAATGCATGGGAAAAACGCGTTTTGGGACCCCCCTTTTATCTCAGCCCCCGCTTGACGAATCCCCCCGAGACTTTCAGGGTAGGAGCGGAGCGTAGCGCCCCACCTATTTTGAAAATTTCGCGAGGATTCGTCGACCGGCGCCAAAGTTATTCCAAATAGAATGTTGCGGATTTCCTATGGAAACAGGGTCCTAACTATAACTACCTACTGGCGACCGCCAGTAGGTAATATATATATATATATATATATATATATATATATCTATAAAGGTTACAAGGACATTATAGTTAGGAATTAGCATTTAAAAAACGTTAGAAATTCACTGAAAAAAACAAAGATTACAATGACCTTATAGTTAGGAAATGGAATTTTAAAAAACTTAGAAATTCATGAGAAAACCAAAGGTACAGAGACGTTATAGGTAGGCTCAGGTTTCACTCGTGCAAAACCAGAGAAATTCAGCAGTTGTAGTTAGCTGAGCTAACTATAACTCTCCCCTCCTGCCTGATGCTGAGGATATGCTCCTCTCTCAGCTACCAGCCTGCAGGACTAAAAATAAAATGATAATAAAAATGTTTTGTTATCATTTTAATTTTGTCCTTTGCCTCTGCTGGCATTTCACGGGGGTGGGGCGACGCTCCTCCGCCATAACGGAGGAGCCGCCCCATGTAATTTGCCCAGAATCACGTGATGTGAGCTGACGCTGAGACGTGAACCCGAATCCCAGCTCCCAAGTCAGCAGCTCTGGCTGCCTCACCACATTCTCTCCCCAATACCTGCTAAAATACATAGGTTCAAAATCATAATAGTCAAGAATGTCAAAGGTAGCGAATGGTAGCAGTTGCTGCTAACATGGTCTTTGCTACCCCCGGTCGCAAGGGTCATAAGGCCAGTGGCAGGATTTGAAAGTATAAACGGCTCTGGCCCAGATGTACAACGTTTTTTTGCGGACGCAAAAGGGAAATCAACCCGTTTACGGTCGCAAAAAAAGGTGGTGGTATGTACAAACGCTATTTTGCGAGTCACAGACTTGCAATATAGCTTTTGCAACTCGCCATTAGGAAGGGGCGTGCCAAGGGCGTCCCTTCCTAATAGCGACTCTAACACCAAGGTACAATTTTTTTGCAACCGCATATTCAGTCACAAAACACTTCCAGTTTATCTCCTACTTCAAGTAGGTGGTAAACCACTTGCAAACGGTAAGGGGTTCCCTTTGTAAATGGGTGCGAAAATATTTTTTAAGGGCTCAAAAAATTAAACTGAAAGGTTTCTTTCTTCTCTTTTAAATGCATCCCGTTTTCATGTAAGGAAAATTGGCTGCATTTAAAAAAAACTGCTTTATTGAAAAAGCAGTCACAGACATAGTGGTCTGTTGACCCCAGCAGGTCACCATCCCTGTGAGTGCTTACCATTCCCAAATTGCGCTTACCTTATCAATATTCATGAGGCATGCAATTTGCGACTCCATTGGGAATCACTAACTGTTGTACATTCAGTTTAGTGGGTCGCAAATTGCGAGTCGCAATTCTGCGCAATTTGCGACTCGCTAAACTGACTGGTTGTACTTCTGGCCCTTTGAGAGCTACATTTGCATTCTATACTTTCCACTCATTGTCCTTCCCCGATCCCCTGATTAACAACACGAGATGATTGAGAGGTTTAGGTTGGGATAATGTGTCAAGCCTGTATGGCCAATCGAGGTCAGAGACCTCATGATATCACTTTCGCTACCCCTCGAATTTCGGTGATTCGACATCCATGTTAGTCGTTTGGATAAACTGTTGAGAGATAAATTATGAACCATGACGGAAACATGTGGCTTCAGAAGGCTGAACGGATTATACAGTGAATGTCCTCAGAGTAATCGCACAGCACCATTGACAGCTCCTGTCCCGGCTCCTACAGAGTGCGGTAGAATGCTCGATCCTATAGCGTGTCCCATCCCTTGATGCGAGCTGAGGTCCAGGAGAGGATGATGAGGGAAAATGAATTAATCTCATCGCGTGCCTAATTTATTGAGATGCAAATGGGCCTGAAAGTGGAAGAGCTACTCTTTCGAAGCAATAGCATGAGGTGTTGCTAGTGATAGAACTCAGACATTTCTTGGGTTCATTATTCTAATACTGCCAGGGAGACTTCAGCTTCATGTTTGATGGTTCTGTGATCTTTCTTGCAGATTCAATCTCATAGTGAACACCATGAAACCCAACACTCCTTGCCTTTTGTCATTGGATTGCAGTTCACTTCTCAGAACAGAGTGTCATAATGTGGTTGGCAGCAGTTGCTTAATTCTTGGTTATTAAAAAACAGAGTGAATGGCATTACTCTGGCACCTCTTTGAAGATCTGCAAAAAGGACGTGAACTAAGAAGGCACATTTAACATTAAAAGTGAAAGCACATAATGATCAAACAGTGACTATTTTTGCTGCGCCTTTCCCATCTCCGCTTGTTTACTGCACTTACTGAAAGTGCAAATATTTCAAATGCAAAAATAACTCCAAGACTTAATCTGAAGCTGGCTGAAAAAAGTGGCCACTAAGTATGAACAGAATCTATAAGACCTTGATTGCATAATGTTTAATTTCTGCATAAGGTGCTTAAAGATGCTTACCTTAAATGCCGCGACTCTCATCATGTACAGAATCTTATAACAGCAGCATTTTATGCGGTAGATGGAAACCAGGTATGGATAGAAGCCCCCACTTATTTCGGCCACTAGGGAGTGAATGTCCTAGTGAGGCAAGAGGTGACCTGAGTCAAAATGTAGATGGAAATAGTTATGTTATGTTATGTTATTCACTTTTATTAGGCGCACAGCTGCCCCAGCGAAGGGGCGTCCTGGCGCCTGATTAGGTACACAACACAACAGGTCAAGGCCAAGAAAAGAGAAATCAGATAGCAGGGGCAAACAGATGTGTTTTAATGGCGCGTCTAAAAAGAGTCAGGCTGTTTAGGGCGCGAATATGTAAAGGAAGGGAATTCCATAGATCAGCCGCCAGAACACGAAAAGAGCGTCCTCCCATCCTACTCAGCCTGAACCTAGGCTTAGTCGCCAGATGGTAAGATTCAGACCTGAGAGACCGCGTGGGGACGTAAGGAGAAATAAGGCCCGCCAAAGCAGGGGGAGAGGAAAGCTTCAGGATCTTAAATGTCAGACAGAGAGCCTTAAATTGTATTCTCTGTCTGACCGGAAGCCAGTGAAGGGAGGTCAGAACAGCAGAGACAGAGCCTCGTCTCGGAAGGCCAACAATGGCCCGTGCAGCAGCGTTCTGCACCCTCTGAAGCCTAGTAGCCTCAGCCTGGTTGACTCCAAGAAGCAAGGCACTCCCGTAGTCCAGCCGGGAAAGAATAGAGGCCTGAACCACCAGTTGCCGAGTGGGGGGGTCAAAGAATTTGAGGACTGACCTCAGCCCTCGCAGAATACCAAAACAGGTAGCTGCTGTCTTCTTTGTATGGCTGGTATAAGAAAGATTGGAATCCAGCCACACCCCCAGATTTTTAACTTCGGCCGCTGGAATGGGGGACACCCCGAGTTCAGAAGGCCACCACTGGTCTCCCCAAAGTTCCGCCTGCTTCCCCACAACCTGGACCTCGGTTTTCTTAGCATTAAGCTGTAGGCAGTTGCTACGCATCCAGCTAGCCACAGCTATAAGTCCTGCACGGAACCTGGGCGCAGTCACCTCAGGGTCCCCACTGAGTGTCACCGCCAGCTGCGTGTCGTCGGCATACGATGTCATGGTAAGGCCACATTGCCTGACGACAGCGGCCAACGGTTTCACATACAAGTTGAACAATGTGGGGCTTAAAGCAGAACCCTGAGGGACTCCCAGTTCCAAAGAATGGAAAGAGGACTGGCCAGGTGGAATGGCTACTTTGAAAGACCGGTCCGAGAGGAAGGAGCGGAACCACTGAAGAGCCTTCCCCCCTAAATTCATATAGGGGATCTTATGCAGAGATCCACATCATGCTGGATTCCAAAGGTGTCGAGTACCCTTGAATATCAGAACCTCCAGGACTCCAGTTATTGAAGGCAGGTTCCATAACACAGAGGATTGGTCCTGCTCCTTTTGTTTAGTGACTCAGGAACATATTTACGATGAAATGGCGCAGTGCCGCTAGCAATTTTGCTGTGCAGAGCTGCGCCATTTAAAAAATGCAGAGATGCACAGTATTTACATGAATACGGTGCACCCCTGAACTCTCCCCTGCGCTAGTGCTAAAACTGCAGCCTCTGCTTGTTTTTGTGCAGGTAAGGACAACTTCCTACACAAAAACAATCATTAATGGGGTTTTGCTCCTTATATGTGTCCTGCAGAATAAAGCACACATAGAAAGAACAAAAAAGGAAGAGAAAAACAGTATTCCTCCTCGTTGCGCTATTTTAATGCCTCCCCTGGAAAGGCGTTATTGGCGCCGACTTAGATTTATGAACCCTTGACTCTGCCCCTCATCTGGAACAGTGTCAAAAAACAATGGGTGTTGCGTGAGACAGGCTGATTACGATGTCGGTCGAAAGCCTCCAAACGCTAGTCAGAATCTTTCTGACCAACAAGGTCAGTTTGAAGTCTGACTGCCGAATTACGATGTCAAACACAAGGAGATGATGAACGGAGTGCTGAAACTTTTCAAACACTCACCTCCAGTGACAGATCTGTGTTGAATCCATCATCATTCTCTAGCTCACTTCGCCACCCCAGTTCAGACACAGCTATTTATCCAAAACAGTCTTGACCCTTTGGCCTGGCAGTTCGGGCTGGACTGTTCCTATTGGGCACAGGGTACAGACTGATTTGCACATGGCTGGGTTCAAACTGGAAAGGCATAGGAAGCAAAAACACGATGGATGGCATTGTTCTGCTTTCTGTCCATCAATTGTTCTTTTTGCATTTGTCACACCCAGTGGGATCAGTGTGCCCAGACGTGGGTCCCGTGCTCTCCATGCCACTGGAGTCAAGCTATCCTGGCTGATGAGGGGTGAAACCCTGTAACCGATCCTAGGATGCTTGTTTCCAGTCCAGGGAGGACTTGGCCTGACAGTTTGGGCTGGACGTTTCCCATTGGGCGCAGGGTCAAGACTGATTTGCATATGGCTGTGTTTAAAGTGGAATGACATTGTTCTGCATTCTGTCCATCAATTGTTCTTTTTGCATTTGTCACACCCAGTGGGATCGGTATGCCCAGACGTTGGTCCCGTGCTCTCCATGCCACTGGAGTGAAGCTATCATGGCTGATGAGGGGGGAAACCCTGTAACCGATCCTATGATGCTTGTTTCCAGTCCAAGGAGGACTTGGCCTGGCAGTCTGGGCTGGACTGTTCCCATTGGGCGCAGGGTCAAAACTAATTTGCATATGGCTGTGGTCAAACTGGAATGGCACAGGGAGCAAAAAAAATGATGGATTTAGGCCCAGATCTCTGTACTGGGGTGAATGTATGACATTTTTCAGCATTCTGCCCTCAATTGTTCTTTTTGCATTTGTCACATTTGGGACGGGTATGCCCAGATGTGGGTCCTGCTCTCACCATGCCACTGGAGTCAAGGTTTCCTGGCTGATGAGGGGTGAAATCCTGTAACCGATCCTAGGATGCTTGTTCCCAGTCCAGGGAGGACTTGGCCTGGCAGTTCAGGCTGGACTGTCCCCATTGGGCGCAGGGTTAAGACTGATTCGCATATAGCTGTGTTTAAACTGGAATTACATTGTTCTGCATTCTGTTCATCAATTGTTCTTTTTTGCATTTGTCAGCCCGAGTGGGACGGGTATGCCCAGACATAGGTCCCCTGCTCTCCATGCCACTGGAGTCAAGCTATCCTGGCTGATGAGGGGTAAGGACCTGGCCTGGCAATTCGGGCTGGACTCTTCCCATTGGGCGCAGGGCAAGACTTATGTGCAAATGGCTGGGTTCAAACTGGAATGGCATGGGGAGCAAGATAACAATGGATTTAGGCCCAGATGTCTGTACTGGGATGAATGTATGACATTGTTTTGCATTCTGTCCATCAATTGGTCTTTTTGAATTACGATGTCGGTGGTCGGAGTGTAAAACTCCCGGTCATTCCGAAGCGATTCCGACCGGCTCTTGGAGTCTTGAGGCTGGTCGGATCAGCAACGTAATCCCCTATGGACGGCGTTTACACCATCGGGATTATTATGTTGGTTTCCCACAGCCTTTCCATGCCTGCCTTTCCGACACGGAAAGGCTGTAAGAAAGCAACATTGGTGGCCCCTACCAGGTCCTCCTTCCTTCCGTGGCCTACATTTGGTGGCCGAGGGGGTTCTAAGGGCACCCCCCTGTAAATCCCTGCACTGTGTGGCAGACATCACAGGGTGCCTGCAACAGGGTGCAGGGTTTTACACACACCCCATTTCTTCGTGGGAGCTTGTTTTACGGCCCGTTTATGGCCATAGCACAAGCTCCCATAGATAAATGGGATTTCAGTCGCATCGTAATCAGGCGGTCAGAAACACCGACCAGATGTTGGGCTGTCCTGTGGTCGGTGGAAACTCTGACTGACCTCATAATAGGCCCCAGAGTACTGCGTGAAAGAGGGACATATTTGCTAGGCCATGTAAAGCGGCTTTGCTTGGCCTTGTAAAAACGGGCCAGCACACAGCACCACTGGAGCAGTAACAAAAATGATGCTCCGGTGGCACTAGGGGCTTGTAAATATGCCTCTCAGTCTCTATGCAGAGAAGTAATGAATCTGCCTGTAATGCTTGCTGTTGTTCAAGCAGTACAGCCACTTCTCGCTCCATTTCCTGCAACAAGCCCCAAATGTGCTATAGCACCACAGAGGCCAACAAAGCATGAGCGGGGGTACTAATACACTACAACACAAAACTGCAGTAGGAATACAACAGCAATACCATAAGACAACTCCAACTGAATAGGGAACTGCAACAAAAGAACGCAAAACAACAATGCAGTAGACAATAGTATAAAAAAAAGCACTCTTTCAATGCTAGAACACTCCAACAATACAATACTACATCTGCAGTATTAAGACAGTACTACATCATAACCACAATAATAAAAACACAAAGCTAGCACTGTGGAAATATAATGCTAAACACACAGTTAGAGCTCTAAAGACCTGCAACTACAGCTAAACATTACACTACAGCACAATGTCATTGACAGGTTAAAACGCCTCTACTCTAAACCACAATATATCACTTTAAGTATAGCTCAAGCACTGCAATACTACAACAGAACTGCAATCATCTACAACAGTACAACTACACCCCTGCAGTCATGCAGCAACGCAACACTACATGATTGTCAACATAACGCTACAGTTGCAATACCACAATTACATGCCTGCACTTACTGTATACCGCACTATGACTGCAACACAGTCGTACTACTATAAGTACAACATTAGCAGTGCACATCTGCAACACTACATACATAGAGTGCTACACAGCTTCAATCTAAAGACTCAACATTACTAATACAGCCCTAACACTAAGATATTGCCATTACAGTTCATGACACTGCACCACTAGATCCATAAGTCAACCCCTTTCAACTCAAAACTACACATATATATAAACTATTGCATTGACCACTTTAAACCTATGACTACAATACTGCACCTATAACCCCACTATCCATAAACTACAACTAGACAAGTACCACAGCACTACAGATGCAACGAAATCATGTCAAGAATACTGCAACTAATAACAAAACAACGACAACACTAATTTCCCCATACCTAAAGCTTTCAGCAATATATCCACACCACTGCTGTTTCAAGAAGTACAACTACAATACTACAATTAGGACATTATAACAAGATGTGCATCCTGATTTTCACAAGATTGAACTCCTGGTGTCCAGTGGTATCCCCGGGTAGAAAGACACACACCAAAGTGGACACAACACTATAAATGTTATTGCAGTTGATTATTTCAAGGCATGTGTGTATGGGCTTGTTGGGCTGAGTAATAGCCAGCAAGAGAAGCAATTCTGTTTTTCCAAATTGTCACAACAGTTTAGTGAATCCAAGGTATTCACTCTCAGATCTGCATCTTGTCCTCTCACCTGCCTCTTTTCCAGTTGAATGCCTATGAAGGCAGAGATTAACAGACTGACGCATGCATGGCCTCTTTACTTTAAACATACTTCAGTTTGGAAAATACTACCGTCCATCATAGATGTTCAACAATCACTGGTCTGTTTCCTCATTTTAGAGCTGTTTATCAATTTGAAGTAGATGAAATGCTTAGGAAGTCATTAATCTCAAAAGGTGGTCATAATCAAGCTATTTGAATGTCTGTGCATGTTGCTGTAATGCAAAGGAAATTTTCAGAGAAATGATTTGGATAAATGATGATCCTTTAATAGTGAGATAGGAAATGGGCAATAATAATCTATGGCTGAAAAACCATTATATTAATGTAATCGTGTTTTGCCCTGGGAGACTCCAAAAGGATCCCTCTCATTTTGCAGGGAATACAATAATAAGGCAAATGGGTGCATGAGCCTGTGATTAGCTACACTTTCTTGAATAATACCTTTTGTTCTTTAGTTCTGTCTACATTTGTGCAGTTTCCAGTAGTATGACCATTGCCCTGGGAGTTATAGTGCTTTCAAATAAAATAATACTGGATACAGATAATAGCCAATAAATACAGTACATAAGTACATGATCAGTATTGTAAAGCAGCCTCGTAGGTGAAACTTACATTCACCATAAAATCAATGTATAGCAGAAGCTAGGAAAATCAAGCAAGCGCTAAGTTATAAGTGATGGTGTCAAAACCATATCCATTTATATGGGCAGAGAAATGTACTCATACAAGAACACGCTATCCACACCAAAACGTGCAGTGCTGGAGAAAAAACAAAAGACTTGGGGCCAGATGTACAACCATGACAATTTCCGAATCGCAAATTGCCCTTGATTGCGAGTCGCAATTTGCGTGTCGCAAAATGCCATGTACAACAGTGTCTGAGACACTGTTTGCAATTCCCAATGGGGTCGCAAATTGCATGCCTTATGAATATTCACGAGGCACTCAAAATGTGCGACCCCATTGGGAATGGTTGGCCCTCTCAGGGATGGTGGCCTGTTTGGCTCAGCAGACCTCCATGTCTGGGACTGCTTTTAAATAAAGCGTTTTGTGTTTTTTAAATGCATCCCGTTTTCCTTAAAGGAAAACGGGATGCATTTGAAAAAAGAAAATGAAACGTTTTTGTTTCATCTTTTAAGGGCCAGTAGTGGTCCCTGGGACCAGTGCCTGCCCATAAAAAATATTTTCCCCTACATTTGCAAAGGGAAAGGGGTCCCCTGCTGACCCCTTCCCATTTGTGAGTGCATTACTACCCTCTTGAAGAAGGCAGTAAATAGTGAGTGTTATGCGACCTCAATTGCGGTCGCAAAACATTCATACATGGGGTAGGAGAGTCCCTATTAGGAAGGGATACCCTTGAAATACCCCTTCCTAAGAGCGAGTCACAATTCCTATTTAGCGAGTCGCAAATAAATTGCGATTAGCTAAATAGGAATTGTACATGGCCCTATTCGTTTTTGCATGCGCAAACGGGTCAGTAACTTGTTTGCGCATGCAATTTAGGGTCGTACATCTGGCCCTTAATTTTCACTCAATCTTATTCCTATCAATTATATTAGTTGAAGGCAACGATCTGTAAATCAAATCCCTGCTGGAGAAACAGCAACATATGTAGCCCTCTAAATGGCAGTCTTAGGTCTGCAGTTGTTCGGGCCGTTGCAGGCATTCTTCAGTCCCTTGCCATCCTCAGGAAATCGTAACTTGCCCTTTTAAGTCCTGTAGATGTTCAAGTGTCATTTGGTAGCTTTGGTATTACCACTTTCTGATTTAAACAGCTTTTTTTGTGACATGCTTGTGAGTGTGACATGCTTGTGAGTTACTGGCTGTTTCTCTATTGTGTTTATTGATATGAAAAGGTCATAGTTTATTTATTGCCTGTTTTGATAGGATCTAAATCTTAGTGATTGCTGGATGGGACTATAAGACTATTATCTAAGACAAGAAACATTTTTCAATCAATCAATCACTCAATCAAGAATTCTTTATTCGATCTCAAAATGGAAAATCATATAAGCTTACAATCAAAGAAAACACAATATAAAAAATGTAAAACTATAAAATTGTAAAAAGCCACATTCATAATAAAATAGCGATCATTAGTCATAAAACGTTTCAAAAGTGACACAAGGGCTCATTGTGCAGGAGAAATAAGAGAGGACAATAAAACCCTCCACAATTAAAAATAAAAACATAAAGGCGTCCGTCGAAGTGCATTACTTTAATAGAAAAAAGCAACTCATTTGAACAAAATGATGTTTTCAAGAGGTTTATAAGATATTTTTAAAATTACACCCTGCTAATAGCATAAAAGGTTTCATGTTGAAATAAAAACACTTGAAATATCATATCTGAAAATAAAGTGCACGTTTCAGAAAACTACCAGCCTTTACATGTAACATAGCCATCTAGCTGTTGCAGAAAAATCAGTGCCACTCTACCTCTATTAAATGTATTTTTACCCAAGACAAATAGAAAGTATTTAGTCAGGGGCAAATAATATTTACAAAAGAAGCCAAGGTGTAAATGGGTCTGAGGCGATTCCTCGTCACATGGGCAAATACATATTTCAGAGGGGAAACTGGCCTTGCGGGAAGCATAATATCCACCGAGTAGACCCTAATGTAAACAGCATTCCTTCCCACAAGCCAGGACAAGGCTCTAATGGGGAGCCACCTCCAGGGTTGGTTCTACAAGACAATAATCTTTTAGAGCTGGTTTCGTCACTTCCGTGCCCTACCTCTGACCCTTTCTGTCAGAAAGGAAACAATTCTTGACCCAATTTTCTATCCTTCTTGATTAAAACTTTCCGGATTTTCATAAATGTGAGGACAGCCTTTGGCAATGGCTATCTCTCTAATGTATTTTAGCTAGGGAATGTTGGCCCCATTCTAGCGAGAAAGGCAATCCAGGACAATTTCTCGGTTAAGGTCTGGCTCTTCGTTCAACCATACAGAGCACCACAACAACAACGGTGTGAGTGTGATTGAGACCTCCATGTATTCTCAACCTAGCTCCTGCTGAGATACAAAGTGAGAGGTAGATGGAGGCCCCTCAAGAATACACCTACATACCTTGTTTTCTTCCCTTTGCATTCTATGTGCATCCCATTAGCCCTGAACCCCAGAACCGTAGGTCAGTGTGGGGAAACATTTTCTTCTGTTGATTTCTAGGATGGGTGCAGTGGGTTTTTCCCTATTGATGCTGCTAATGAAAAAATAGTACCTATTGCCTGCAAAAAGGTCGCATTTCTAACACATGTGGGCCCAATTGCATGCATCATCACACATAGGTAGGGAAACTGGCTAACCCTTTCTACTATCCGTCCCTCAATAGATTTATGTCTTGTTTTTGTTAATTTTTTATGCCACACACCATGGTATAGGTTTTTGAAAAATTAGTTTCAAGATCAAGTTTTTCCATAAAAGTTACAAATCTAAAAATTAATAACTTTAACCCACTGGCTGTCCAAGCAAGTATCACTGTGTCGTCAGCATAGAGGAGAGCGGGAAGGGTTTTTTGTTGACATATGCCACATCTGCCCCAACATTCATCAAGTCAGCTTCTAAGTCATTTACATACAGCAAAACAAGTTTTGGGGCTAGTACACAACCATTGCGTCACACCTCACTTGACCAGGAATGAAGGAGTGCCCTCACCATGGCCACCCAAAGCTTACAGATGCTGACAGAACCCAGTGAAGATGTCTTAAAAAAGCGACCAGGTCTGCATCCAGGCCTAAAGAAGCTTTGATCTATGTACGCAGCCAAAGGCTCTTGTTAGATCCATGAATGCCATCCGCAGGGAATTTTCTATTCATGTGTTATGTTTTGTATGGCTTTTCTTTTGCTTGACTGTGCATGTCGATCATGCTTTTGTCCAAATTGTTATAAAAACGTGAAATTAGCATATTTTAAGATAACTGAAAACAACATTAGCACAATTAGATATCTGAAAAGAAGAGCGAATTAAAACATCCATTAACACACGCTTCTAATAAACACAAAGACTAATACAAAAATAAATTTCAGTTGGCTCTCAGCTCAACGTTTCTGAAATTGTAAAGAGCGCACACAACACAGGGTGCAAACACAAAAGGCATCAAGCAAAAAATAATGAAGAAATCCTACTTCATTGAATTAACATCCCATAACTGCACTTGCAAATGCGGCAATTTGACAAAATACACTCATTTTTAGGTGGATTCCTTCACATGGAATATAAAGAACAAAAGGGAAAAAACACAACTGTGCAATTCTGTATATATATTAACCCTATGAGTGTAACAGGCTAAAAGCCATACCGTTCTTTGGCTTACTCCTGGGGGATTGTGAACCACAAGAAAATACATAAACACATGCAAATCATAAGCATAGGCCTACATTAACTTCCAAATTCTTGCAAATTGAGTTCCGAGTTGACAGATGACATGAAAAGTGTGACAAAGTGAAATAGCACTAATTGATGCGTGAAGAATGGCTGATGATATACATGTCAAAACATAATGGGGTCTATTCACAAAGGTTAACTTACACATAAGTAGACCTGCATGTGTATGTTTATTCTTATACTTGTGAGTAACACTTTGGGCTGTTCACCATTTACGAGCGTAAAGTTAATAAAAAGTGTAACTTACATGAACTATGACGGAGGAGCGTCGCCCCACTGCTTTTGAGCAGTGGAAAAGAAATATAAAATGATAATAACTTGCAGTTATTATCATTTTATGTTTCCTTTGCAGGGGGCGGGTGGGCGGATGCTACTCTGCTCACGGAGCAGGGCAGGGGAGCACTGGTTTGCTCCCTCATAAGTGCACAACTGTTTGTTCGGCCCACACAGGTTGCCCAAACCAGTCATGCGCACTATCCCCGTTCTCCATGCAGGGTGCATTACAGCCTGTTTGGAGAACAAGCCTAGGCCCCCATTCCCTGGCTGAGCGTTGAACCAGGACACTCAGAACCAATCACAACACTTCATTGCAGCGTTGTGGTTGGTCAGGGAAGCCTGGCTGTGTTTCCTGTGCCATAGCCCCACGGAGAGCAGGAGCAGAGACTCAGGACCCGGCGCGGCAACATAAGTCTTTTTGATTATATATATATATTTTTTAAATTGCGCATCGTCCCCCCCCGCCACGCACCCTCCTCGCCACTCGCAAACCATGCTGGCCGTCACTGCTTACATGTCTCTACACCCTGAAGCAACCAACTTTACAATGGTAAAGTTACCACAGCCAAAATTTGCAATAATAAGCCCACTACCACCAATGAACAGCCACTAATACACCGGCAACTCTATCCCATAGCAAATAATGGAGGCAGGGACGATATGCATTGCCTTGCATTATTTTGTATTTGCTAAACTATGCAAAGCCACACAAGTGGCTTTCATTGGCTTCGTAAATACAAAAAACAATTCTGCGTCAGGCTTTGCCGTAAGAGTGACGCAACTCTGATGCAAAATCTTAATAAATCTGCCCCTGAGTGTATATTTCTGGGCCAGAGCTGGCATTGTTGAAGGGAGAGAGAAATGGAAAGATCTGCTGGGATGTGCATTGTTACTATCATCACATATCTGAAAGCCATTGTGAGATGTACAGAAGTAGTGACCATTGTGTAAAGATATTTGGGACCTGTAGTCCTGGACTAGGTTATAGTCCTCCAATTGACCTGCGGTGTGTGACACCTCTCTTCAGTTATTCCCTGTCTGTTCATTTAGTGATCACTGGTTTATTGGATGCACAGTACTTGTGATAGACAATGCTTGCAGCATACATGCCACAATTGAATGTATGAGGTGTATGATACAGTTGGCTGTAGGCCACTGAGTGTTTCAGTATGTGTATTGGTGTGGGCAAGAAATGGTATGTATTGAACTTACATAACTATATCAATCAATCATTCACCTCGGATTTGAGTCCCTTTCTAAATTCATGGAGTGAGAATGATGTTCAGAGGTGAAGGTCGTTCCAGGATTTGGCAGTGCAATAGGAGAAGGAGCGTCCTCCACTGTAGCCATGGTGGATGTTGGGAGTATGTGCGAAGGCAAGGGATGAGGAACGCAGGTTCCTGGAGGGTAGGTGGAAGTTCAGGCGGTGGTTGAAATATGGATGGCCTTGTATGCATGTGTCAGCATCTTGAATTGTCATAATTTCTGGATGGGGAGGCAGTGGACGTTCCTGGGTTGGGGGATGATGTGGGTCCTTTTGGGGAGGTTGAGGTTGAGTCTGGACCTCAGGTCAGTATCGTTTGGAGTCTCTTCAGGAGTTGGGTGGTGATTCCTGCATAGAGCGTGATGCCATAGTCATAGTCCCGCCAGCTGGTGACTAGAGCTTGACTGATGGTTTTCCTTGTGTTGACGGGGAGCAATCTGAAGATCTTTTGGAGCATGCTGAGGGTGTGGAAGCAGGCGGAGGAGACTGTGTTGAGCTGGCATTTCATGGTGAGTTTTCTGTCCAGGATGATGCCAAGGTTGCGAGTGTGGTCTGTCAGTATATAATACCCCAGCAAAGCATAGGTTAACTTCTTTAACTTATCAGCTCATCTTAAGTAGTTTGCTGCTTGGGTTGTTTCCAATCTGTGGATTGTGAGCTAAAGATTGAGCATGAGGATGCAGCTGTTTTTCCAGGTTCTGTTTTTGGGATGTGTTGTGGTGTGGTTGTCTTGGAAATATCCATGCTTTCAACTGTCTTCTGAAGTGTATATGCTGGCTGGCAGTGTGTTCCAGAGTTTCGGGCTTGTATTGACAATGCAGTGCCTCGTACAGATTTCTTATGGAAAGGTGGTACAATAAGTGGTGCAAGCCTGGAGTGTAGTATCCTCATTTGGTTGTATTGCTTGAATTTATCTTGTTGGTATACTGGTGATTTTCCTTGGAGGCTCTGTGATCAATGCAAAGTGCATTGAACATTGCCCTTCTTTCTATAGGGAACCAGTGGAGTGATTGCAAGACTGAGTCATGTGTTCTCTTGGGTGAAGGTAGAGAAGTATTGCAGCAGCATTTTGGATGAGTTGTATTTTGCGAATGATGAATGTGGGTAACCAAGTTCTAGGCTTTTAGCATAGTCAAGCTTGGAAATTATGAGTGTGAGGGTGACTTGCAGTTTCTGTTGGTATCTAAGATATGGGAGTATGCAATGTAGTGTTTAATTTTGGAGAAGGCACTCTCTTTTATGTTGTTAATATACTGTAACAGATATAGGTCTGAATTCATGATTACCCCCAGGATTCGGACATCTTGTGATGCCGTTGGAGCGGTCTCATGTTCCTGAGGCCATATGGCTGTAGGCTGGTAGTTTTGTCATTGTCCGCAGGCCATAAGCTCTGTCTTTGCGATATTTAGCTTTAGATGGCTATTCATCCTCCATGTGTTCATGGCCCAAAGGCAGTCATCAAGTTTTAAATTGTAGAGGTCTTCCAAACCATACATTTAAAAAAAAAGATTTGAGTGTCATCTTCATAGTTATAACATGTGAAACTGAATGATTTAATAAGGTTAGGCAAGGTCAGGAAGTTTTGAATATTAGACGCCGCAGTGCTGTGTGTGAGGAGCTGAAATGAAAGGTGGTTTCAAAACCAGTTCGTGGGCACAGCTGAGAGGCCAAGAATTCAATGGGCATTAGCTGAACTCCCTTTTCACATTTCACATATAGGGGCAGATTTACAAGCCCCTTGCGCCACTTTTGCATCACTTTTAACATGGGAAAAGTGACGCAAAAGTGGCGCAAGGGGCTTTTAAATCTGCCCCATAGTATATCAAACAAGATTGTGCTGTGTGAAGAGATTGCACAGATGTACAGGACATTGAGTCATGTTGTTCTATAGCCAGCAACTTTTTATTATTTTTTTTACTTTGTTTATTAGGTTTTAGTCATGAAGAACAAGAGACAACAGACATTCAATGCCGCACATCTGCAAGTAATACAGAACGGAGCAGTATATATCAGTAAGACATTTAACACAGTACATGTATCATAGGCACATATTAGTTGGGTCGATATCTATTGGACATTTCCATAGTCCAGCGTTACGTTCTTCGCACATGTCCTCTCCAGTGGTCCCATAGATACATAAATTAGTATTTTTCAGAAGTGGAAACTCAATCCGCGACCAATATCCCCAGCTCCACACACAAGACCCAAAGTGTATACTTCCGCGAATTCCCACATCCCAGGTGAGACAAAGCATAACAGCGTCACTTTTCCTCCCATCTCATTAGCCGCTACAAGATCCCTGAGCTTATTTCCCAGCGGTTATCACATCAGGATCAACATTGCATCTCATGTAGTGTTTTCAGTGGTGTGGTGTAGGAGGTACTGTTTAAGGGGTCCCCATATGTCCTTGGGTCTAGATTTGCGAGGTAACGATTCCGTATATATGGCACCCTGGTCTTGACTATATATCAAATCATCTAGCCAATCTTTAAATTCGGGGGCACGCCCCCTACCCCATCTGCACGCTACCCTACGCTTTGCTAACAGTAGTGCAAGTGTTACATAACGGCGAAATGACTTTGGAAGCCGCCCAGTATACCCCAGCAGTGTCAAAAGTGGACTACATTCAATGACATTGGATGTCATTTGTGTTAGTGCCTCAAAGACCTTTACCCAGTATTCCGAGACACGGGGGCATTCCCACGCCAGGTGCAGAAATCCGGCCCCTGGACTACCACAGCGGTCACAGTTATCTGTGTCTCTCAGCTTGAGTCTAAATAGCTTTGCGGGTGTGCAATATACATGTTGGATGTATTGAAAGTGAATAAAACGCAATCTACAACTGGTGGAGATGCATGCAACTTGCTTACAGCAGTACCTCCACTGATCCAGTGTTATGTCAAGACCCAGGTCTGTGGACCAGTGGCGCAGTGCTGCATGTGTAGGCTCCGGCTGTTGGATACGTATAATATGATATAAAGTAGAGACCATGTGCCCGGGGCTATCAGCACTCAGCATGCGATGTAACGGCGCTAGGGGCTCCGGTTTCTTGGGAAACTCCGGGATAACGGTCCGCATTCCCTGTTGTAACCGTAAATATAAGAATGTGTCTAGCGGAGTGGGAGTCGTCTGCCGGAAGAATTGCTCAGCAGAACAAAACTTCCCGTGTATGAAGAGACCTCCCCATAGTTTCTGAAACCCCGTTTCTTGTAGTAATGACATCTGGGGATGATAGAAGAGAGGCAATAGCGGCGAATATATGATAGTGGTGTTAAAACGACGGCCAATTCTATGCCACACGGTGACTGTACTCGTGAGAGTGGTGGGTGGCACGTTTCTGGCAGGAGTGGGCTCATGAATCATCCCACATAGCGGAATCGGGTCAGCCAGCCAGTTCTCTGCCGCAATTTGGGGCATGCAGCATGGGGGGGTCCATCCAGAAATAGGCATAGTGTGCCTGCGCACATTCAAAATATAATTCAAAATCTGGTATATCAAACCCACCTTGCGCATATGGCCTCATGAGTATTGCCCATTGCAAGCGGGGTTGCTTACCTCCCCAAAATAATCTCAGCAATTCTGTCCTGAGTGAGGCGAAGAAATGTCGCCCGGGATGATATGGAATATTCAGAAATAAATATAAGAATTGTGGAAGTATCACCATTTTTATCAGGGAGGCACGGCTAGCAATTGATAAAGGCAAAGCTATCCATCGCGTGATGTTGCATGTAAGGCGCTCCATGGCTGTGCCATAATTAAGGCGGAGAATCTCGTCGCGAGTAGTTCCAATTTGAATCCCTAAGTAGCGAAGATCAGTATCACACCAGTCCAAGGGAAAATCAAGTGTGAATTTTGTCACTGCAGGCGTGAGGGGAAAAATCTGTGACTTTGCCCAATTAATATGGACTCCAGAAAGGTGTCCATACACAATAAATTCCCGTAATAGTGGATTAAGGTTGTCTTGCGAGTCCCTGACATATAACGTCATATCGTCTGCATAAAGCGATATTAAGATTTGTCGCAAGTTACATCGTAGCGCACGCTCCTGATGATGCTGCCGCAGTTTACATGCTAAGGGTTCTATCGTAAGGGCGAACAGTAGGGGAGATAGCGGGCACCCCTGTCTAGTGCCTCGCGAAATGGGGATTTCGGCAGACATGTGCCCATTTATGAGAACTCGGGCGCGGGGGCAAGTGTATAACAGGTGTGTCCATGAAACAATGATTGCTGGAAATCCTATCCGGCATAATATGGCATTGAGATAATCCCATTCCATGGAATCAAATGCCTTCGTGGCATCTAAAAAGACCGCTGCCATGGGTAATTCCGGCGCTACCTTCTGGAGGACAGAAAATATTGTACGGAGATTATGTGAGGTAGCTCGCCCAGGTATAAAGCCGGATTGTTCGGGCAATACCAGTTTGTCGATTAATAGAATCAATCTATTGGCAATGACCTTTGCCAGTATTTTCGTGTCGCAATTCAATAGGGATAGGGGCCTATAGGAATCACATGAAGTAGGGACCTTTCCAGGTTTAAGTAGGGATGTTATCAAAGCCGCCCTCATGGATGGGGGAAGTTTACCATCCTTCATGGATTCGGCGTATACGTCCTTCAGCACTGGGGCCATGATGTCAATGTAAGTCTTATAAAACTCGGCTGGGAGACCATCGAGCCCTGGGGCTTTACTAGATTTTTGTTGCATAATGGCCTCTTAAATTTCGTTGAGTTCAAAGGGGGCACTGAGAAAGTCCTTGTGATGGTCCTCAAGCCACCCCAGTGCCACATCACCCAGAAAGCTGTCAAGTTCTATTCTGCCCTGGCGTTGTGAGGTGTACAGAGTGGAGTAGTGTGTTGTAAAGCATGTTAATATGTTAGCAGTATCTGTGTATGCCTCCCCGTCAGGTCCATGTATTTCCAGACCATGTTGCGAACCTCTGGGTCTGTTAATCATGTCAGCTAACGCCTTCCCAGGACGTTCCCCCTCCCCATATCTACTCGCCTTCCAATACTTCCCCCTAAAGTTGGATTCCCGAGCTGCAATATCTGCAGAGTCGGCCAGCTTCTCCTTGAAAACCAGCTGCGTTTGCGCATCCCCCCAGCCATTTCGCGATCTAATGCTTTAAGTTCACCTTCCAACGTATGCAACGTGTTTCGCAAATCTTTAAGAACCCCAAAACTTTTCGAAATACAGAAACACCAAATAGTGACCTTAAAGGCCTCCCACAAAATTTCTATGGAATCAACCGAATTTCTATTTCTTTGGAAAAAGTCACGTATCTCCTCACCCAGCTACATGTGAAAGATTGCATCTAACAGGGCCGTGGGTTGTAGCCTCCAATGCCGTCCGGGTGTACTGTAGCCGGGCATGGTGATCTCAAGTTTCACAGGTGAATGATCGGAGAATATCTTAGCCACATGAGTAATTGCTGTTATGGTGGGGTCTAGTTCCCTCGACAACAGATAATAGTCTAAACACGCCCAGTTACCTGCGTGTGTGTTACTATGCGTTCCCTCTCGAGTCTCCGGGTGTCGGAGACGCCACGCATCTACCAGGTTGCCCTCCTGAAGGATCTCCCACAATACAACCTGTGCTTTGGTATAGTGATGTGGAGCCGTATTTGATCTATCCAATATCGGGTTAAGAGCTACATTAAAATCCCCTCCCCAGATCAGCTGAGTGGAACCTATCTCCATAATTTTCCCCCATAACACAGTGAAGAATTCAGGGGTGTCTATATTGGGGCCATAGCAGCATACCATGGTAATTGTGTTCGTTCCCAAGCGCCCCATACCAATACATATCTCCCCTGGGGGTCTGTGTGTGCGCCACCGAGCATGAATGGCGTATGTTTTTTTATTAGGATAGCTGCACCTCTCGCATATGTGGAATATGAAGCAAAAAATCTGTGGTCGGCCCATTTGCTGGCAAATAAAGGAGACTTCTGAGGGTCCATGTGGGTTTCCTGCAGCATAGCCACCTGAATGTGGTGGCGATCAAGGTAAGAGATGATTTGCCTGCGCTTTCGCGGATCACCCAACCCCCGAATGTTTCAGGAGAGTAACCTTAGGCGCGAATCGTGTGGACTATCACCGGTTGTGTATGTGCAGTGTTGAGCCATCATTCCCTCAGCATATGCCGGTCAGATAAGATACATGCATGTGCTGTTGTGTCTGCCATGGCTATTGATATACACATTGAACATTGAATATACAATCCAACTCCCTCCCCACTCCCCACCCACTGTGGCATCCCAATCATGCCAGAGAATTCTACCCCCCCCCTACTCTCATCACAAACATTACTACTGTAAATGGAAACCATTCAAACCAACTATGCATTACTTCGTATTGTACCAGGGGTTTTCCCTTGTGGGGGACACGTCTAGGTGGCCCAACCTGTCCCCTCCAACCCTGAGGCAACGGGATGGGGATATCTGCCTCTGTCAGAGTCAGCGGGGTGTCCGGCGCTTACTAGCTCTTGGCCAATTGTCATAGGGTGAACAATACATATTGTCAGACCATAAATCCTGTATATCGTAATGATCCAATACACACAACCTGACCCCTCTCACCCCTCTAAGGAGCATTATGGCTACAGCAGAGACAACAGGTGTTCAAATCATACTTTCACAGCGTGATTAGTCTATCTCGTCAAGGCTGTCTGGGGCAGGCACGGTTTCCTTAGGCTTCTTGAGGCGTTTCATGAATTCTTCAGCTTGCTGATGCTTAGTGAACAACATCTGTTTTCCTTGATAGGTAATCCGTAGTCTTGCAGGATATAACAGCGCGTATTCTATTTTGGCTTGGCGCAGCTTCTGTTTCACAGGGAGAAAGCGACGTCTGTCCTCCTGAACAGTGGCTGTGAAATCCGGATATATTGTGAATGATGTGCCTTCATAGTGTAGTTTTCTCTTCTCACGGGCGACTCGTAGAACAGTATCCCGGTCCCTGTAATTTAAAAGACGGGCTATAATGGGACATGGAGCTGTGGGGGTTGGGGGCCCAGCGCCCTGTGCCCTGTGCGCCCGTTCCACGATGAACTGTGGAGATAGTGCCTCAGTCCCAACGGTCTCCGGCAGTAATTTCTCTATATAAGTCTCCATCTTTCCTGTGTTGGTGCTTTCTGGTATTCCCAGCACGCGAATGTTATTCCTGCGACTCCTCGCTTCTATCACCTCATTTTTAACTGCTATTATTTTTAGTAAATTGTCCATTTGGGTGACATTGCTTTGGAGTTGCGTCGTGACATCCTCGTTATCAGAAATTCTGCGCTCTGTTTCAGTAATTCGCTCGCCATGTTGACCAAGCTTGTGTACTATGTTGTCTATACGACAGTCCATTTTGTCCGCAAGAGCTGTCAAGCCCTGCCGGACCTCCAGCATAAGCGCTTTCATTTCCCCGCTGGTACCAGTGTCCTCTCCAGCGGACCCAGACTCAGCACCCACATCCAGATCGGGCTGCTGAGAACGTGTAGATTTTTTAGTCTCGAAGTTGATACGCGGTTGTTTTGCGTCAGGCTTCCCCATCGTGTGCGTGCGTTTCAGTGCTACCGGCCACCAGACTATCAGGGCATATTAGTTAGATGCTCCTTGAATCCAGTATGGGAACAATGCACTCAGCAGTCCATCTGAACTATTAGGAGAAAAAGTGAGACACAGCTCCCTGCCAATCCGTCCCGGCAGGCACCAAAGCGCTAGTATATAGCGATAGATTGCAAGGTCCCCCAGACACCAGATCCACAGGAGCCTCCGCAGATCACAACGACACCTGAATCAGCAGCTATTCTACCAGGCCACAGGGCCTGAAAGCAGTCCTGGCAAATCCCGCAGTATCACATCTGATGCAACAGGACCAGGAAGACCAGAAGTTGCGCCCTGTCAGATCAGCTAGAAATTGGACTTGCCGCATTCACCACGACTCTCAGTCAGCAGCTGATGGCCGAGCGATCCACCCGAGCAGCACTCCCAGTATTGAGGACTATTTGACCCAATAAGACAGGCGATCAACAAGCGCCCCCAATGGCGCCCGTCCAATATCCACCCCAGGGGGCACCAACTCCTGTAGCACCCTCCGTAGAATCCAATGCCTTCAGAGTCACCACAGGGGGGCACGAGAAAAGTCCATTCCAGGCATTGGGTCAGTATGTATGGTAAATGACAGGCACTGATTGTTGAGGAGATAGGCAGTTCAGGCCTGGATACATCGAGTAATGGCGTCACCGCCTAAGAACTATCTGTCATCCGGGCGGCACTCCCCGCGATCACGCTGGAGCATCTGCCGTTGATTTCTACCACCTGAAGCAAAAGATATATAAATTGGCCAATACTATGCCTGTCTCGTCGCTGGCTGAAGACACTCGTCCATTGGGCTGGCAGCGCATTCCCGGGCGAGGCCCGCACAACTCATGGCCTCCGTCTCATACGCACCCGGGGTTTGAAAGTGGAAGTATTATGCCCGATGAGCCCGGCGGGCACCAGTGTCACATGCGGCTCCCACACGCTGCTGCTTTGCCTCGCGTCTCAGGAAAGAGGCAGGATAGGAACGTCATGAGGCAGCAGGCATTATTTATGAGAGTATCAGTGATCGCAGTGGCCTGGGGAATGTGAGCAATGGCGCTGCCGCCTATGGCCGATCCGCCACCCGTGCGGCGCGCCCCACTCAATCGCGCTCAGATTCCAATACGTTTGCCATTCGTAACAATTCCACCTCAGGAAGTATGTGCCATCAAAACTGCCAAACACATTAAATTCCGAGTCGCTGGCCGCACTCACCCGGATACTGTCAGCACCGGAAGTCCTTTGTGGCCCAGACACCACAAGGGAAGCCACCCTCTCCCATAGCTGTAGATGCCGCAGGTCCCAGGGACTGCTCTTCGGTCCCCGCACAGGAGCCACTCCAAGCCCGCCGCAGACCAAGAACGGCTCTAGCTCGCCTCTTGGAGTTCAGCCAAAGAAGCCCAACAATATCAGCGGGTGAATCAGCTGGGTCATGCGGTGGTTTGGCCCTATTTGGAAGGATTAATAGAGGATATTATGACCGGACAGCGGGAGCCTCACACAGGGGCGGCCATTCCGCTCGTGCGCCACCTAGCGCCTCCTATAGCCAGCAACTTTCATGACATTTTCTATTTGTGATACATACGTGTCACTACCTAAACCTACCAGTCATTCAGAAGGAATGTCCAATCAGGAAACTCCAGATTCCAATATGGAAAGGTGCTTTGATTAGCCAATTGTGCTGGGGCAGAGTTACCACAAGTGAGGTAGGACTTATATTTGACTGGAATTGCTCCGGCCTACATTGGCCTAATGTGAAATATAGCCTGATAAGATAATGTATCTGCTCTACAGATCGTTATTTTGTTGCAGGAGCCATATTGTTTGTTAGGTTAATATGGCTGCTGCAGAGGGCTGCAAATACCCTGATTAGCAGACATGTGAATCTGATCTGAAATTACCCACTTTGCCATAACAGACTACCTTTCAACAAGCACTTACAATGCAATAGGTCTTGCATTCATGCGAGTTTGAGCTATTGGCATTGTAAATGACAATGCCTTTTACTTATGTTTTCGGTTTTAAAACATAAATAAAAGGCATTGTCATTTAGAATACTATTAGCCTAAACTCTCGTAAATGAGAGACCTTTTGCATTGCATTAAAGGGCCTTCTCTACCGCTTGTTAGATTGTAAATATCAGAGGAAGAGACCGGCCTGTGACGTCTTCAAAGTAGTGATAAATAGTGCAGTGAAGAAGATGTGTAAGTGTTGTAAATTATACAGACACAAAGTGTGAAGTGAGAGTTACCTATGAAGCAAGCTGTAAACACTAACAAAGTGCTCCAACAACTTTCGCTCTGTGATTACACTGTCGCGGCTCAGGGGGAAGAGCGGGAGGGGGGAGGTTATTTCCCACCCTCGATGTGATTTGAGTGTGCAGTGTGGCATTGTGTACTGCCATTGCTATCTTTGGCCTAATAAAAAACACTCCAGCTGTAGTAGGGCCCTGGCTTCACCTCCTGGTGCAGGACGGGCTGTGCTTTATAGCAGGCATGAAGAGAGGAAGGGATAGTCTCAGCTGCAGCTTCGGCCCCGTAAAGTGCCCATGCTATTACTAGTGGGCAAGAGGCGCTGTAGTGGTAATATTGGTGGTGGTGGTATTGTTATTGGTGGTGGTACTGGTATTGGTAGTGGGGGTATTGGTATTGGTGGTATTGATGATGGTGATGGTATTGGTAGTGGTGGTACTGGTATTGGTGGTGGTGGTATTGGTGGTGGTATTGGTGGTAATAGTGGTGGTATTGGTGGTGGTGGTATAGGTATTGGTGGTGTGGGTATTGGTGGTGGTGGTATTGGAATTGGTGATGGAATTAGTAGTATTGGTGGTGGTGGGACTGGTATTGGCGGTGGTACTGTTATGGTAGTGGAGGTATTGGTATTAGTGGTATTGGTAGTGGTGATGGTATTAGTGGTGGTGGTACTGGTATTGGTGGTGGTGGTATTGGTGGTATTTGTGGTGGTATTGGTGGTGGTGGTATTGGTATTGGTGGTGTGGGTATTGGTGGTGGTGGTATTGGTGGTGGTATTTGTATTGGCGGTGGAATTGGTATTGGTGGTGGTAGTATTGGATTGATGGTGGTGGTATTGGTGGTGGTATTGGTTGTTGTGGTATTGGTGGTGTTGGTATTGTTGGTGGTATTGGTGGTGGTACTGGTGGTGGTGGTGGTATTGGTGGTGGTGGTATTGGTGGTGGTAGTATTGGTGGTGGTATTGGTGGGTGTGTTGGTGGTGGTGGTAATGGTATTGGTGGTGGTGGTATTGGTGGTGGTTGTGGTGTTGGTGGTGGTATTGGTTGTGGTATTGGTGGTGGTGTTGGTGGTGGTGGTAATGGTATTGGTGGTGATGGTATTGGTGGTGGTGGTATTGATGGTGGTGGTGGTATTGGTGGTGCTGGTGGTATTGGTGGTGGTGGTATTGGTGGTGGTGGTATTGGTGGTTGTGGTATTGGTGGTAGTGTTATTGGTGGTGGTGGTATTGATGGTGGTTGTGGTATTGGTGGTGGTAGTGGTGGTGGTATTGTTATTGGTGGTAGTATTGGTGGTGGTGGTATTTGTGGTGGTATTGGTGGTGGTGGTATTGGTGCTGGTATTAGTGGTGGTAGTGGTATTGGTGGTGGTGATATTGGTATTGGTTTTAGAGGTGGTGGTATTGGTGTTGGTGGTATTGGTGGTGGTATTGGTGGTGGTATTGGTGGCGGTACTTGTGGTGGTGCTATTTGTGGTGGTGGTCATGGTAATGGTGGGGATGGTGGTATTGATGGTAGTGGTACTGGTACTGGTGATATTAGTGGTGGTATTGGTGGTGATGGAGGTGGTAGTATTGGTGGTGGTGGTGGTGGTATTGGTAGTGGTATTGGTGGTGGTGGTGGTGGTATTGGTAGTGGTATTGGTGGTGGTGGTATTGGTGGTGGTGGAGGTGGTGGGATTGGTGGTGGTGGGATTGGTGGTGGTGGTGGCATTGGTGGTGGTGGTGGTGGAGATATTGTTGGTGGTATTGGTTGTGGTATTGGTGGTGGTGTTGGTATTGGGGTTATTGGTGGTGGTTGTGGTATTGGTGGTGGTATTGATGGGGGTATTGGTGGTGGTGGTATTGATGGTGGTGGTGGTGGTGGTATTGGTCATGGTAGTGGTATTGGTAGTGGTGGTCTTGGTGATGGTGGTGGTAATATTGGTGGTGGTGGTATTGGTGGTGGATGTAGTGGTATTGGTGGTGGTGGTGGTATTGGGGGTGGTGTTGGTAGTAGTTTTGGTAGTGGTATTGGTGCCGGTATTTGTGGTGATATTGGTGGTGGTGGTATTGATGCTGGTATTAGTGGTGGTGGTGGTATTGGTGGTTGTGGTGGTATTGGTGCCGGTATTTGTGGTGGTGGTATTGGTGGTGGTGGCATTGGTGGTGGTGTTGGCTTTGGTGGCGGTGGTAGTATTGGTGTTGGTTGTATTGGCGGTGGTGATATTTGTGGTGGTGGTATTGGTGATGGTGGTATTGGCGATGGTGGTATTGGTGACATCGGTGTTGGTATACGTGGTGGTATTGATGGTGGTGGTATTGATGGTGGTATTGGTGGTTGTATTGGTGGTGGTGGTATTGGTGGTGGTCTTGGTGGTGGTGGAGGTGGTGGTCTTGGTGGTGGTGGCATTGGTGGTGGTGGTGGCATTGATAGTGGTGGTGGTGGTATTGGTGTTGGTGGTATTGGTGGTGGTGGTGGTATTGGTAGTGGTATTGATGGTGGTAGTATTGGTGGTGGTGTTGTTGTTGCTAATAAAACAGGCTTTTGAAAACAACCCGTCAGGTGGCTTTAGTACAGATGACATGTAGCACAGATATGCTGTTGTCAGCTTCAGCCCATCATCACAGGATTATGTGCTACCTGAAATTCACATGACTTAATTCGCTAATCATTTCTAAATCCATTTTACTTGGGGGGAGGGGTTGCAACAGACATGAGATAATGCTGGGTTAAAGTGATTGAAAGCAGGCGCCCGTGTTACGGGGCGGCCGTACTGCTTAAAAAAACACAAGCGGTTTCAGCTGAAGCAGAGCATGTCTGGCCTGCTGTAAGAGAAACTCATTAAAGTAAATTGCAGACTAAATAACAGGTCCAATGAAACAACTGAAGTAAAAGGGCCAGTCGCCATGAGAGGGTACAAATGAAGACAAGGCAGTACTAAGGAGGGACTAACAAGCCTATTAACGAATCCAAAGGCTGCGTTTACGAAAGACAATGACACAAGCATGTACATCAATATCCTAGATGTTAGCTGTGCATTGTCCCTACTAAAGTATATTTATTGCTAAAAACTTGATCAACAGAAAATTACAGCATGCTTTCTAAAGTGCAATATGCATTTATTAATAATTCTATTTCTAAAATGCCAGTTTAAGCAAGATATTGCGATCATATCCCGAAACAACACTCTTGTTAATAATCTTGTAAGCATCCTTCATAGACTTAAAAAATCGAGATGTTAACTGCACATTGTCCCCACTCAAACACATTTCTATCACATTTCCATCACTATTTTACATTGCCTTATTCAAAATGGAGAAATACTGGTTTTAGCCAGTAGAACCTTACGTCTTTCAAGCTACTACAAAGGCACACTACATGCAACAGCGATTCTTGCTTATAGTCACATAGTCTGCAATTGCAGATTTCAGACCACTTGAGAAGTCGTTATGTATATGCTTTCAAGAGTATTATTCCACATCTCAGCCTCATTAGGTCTTTTTGGCTCATATGACTGGCTAAATATAGGGCCTTCCCAACGGATTGATACAAGGTTGCACACAAATCTGAATGGGCCTTCAGTGCCAACAGTTGTCCTCGACAGATTTTACTTTTGCATATTTTTATGAGAATTTTAGCAAACTGTTTCCGTGGCAGGTTTAGGTCAAGGATATCCCAGGAGCCCAAATGCCAATTGAGTCTTTCACATAAGACTTCCCTTGAAACTTTGTCCTGCATGCTTAGCCATATCAATCCCCTTAATGATCCAGTTGGTGCAGCCTTGAGCTTGGCATAATAGCCTAATAACATTGGGGTAGATTTACAAGCCCCTTGCGCGACTCTTGCACCGTCGTTGCGTCACCTTTGTGACGCAGCGGCAGTGTAAAAGTTGCGTCCCATTTACAACGTGACGCATCTAGGGAGATGCGTCACGTTGTGAAGCCCTGCGCCACATTAAACCTGCGTCAGGTTTAATGTATGCAGGGAGGGTGTTCCATCGCAGGAAGCCCCGTAAAAGTGACGCAGTGAAATCTACAAGATTTCACTGAGTCACTTTTACGTCCATGCTGCGTCAAAACCCTGCGCCTGCTTGCAACAGGCGTAAGAATTGATGCAGCATGTTAGGCATAGGGCGGCCCTGAGCATTGCTGGAGTTGCGTCGTGCCTTCGACACGACTCCAGCAATGCGTGACTTTTCCGTCAACAGATGCGTCAGAATTTCTGACGCATCTGTCAATCCTTGCGCCATGGTGCACCGTATTGTAAATACGGCGCATCCATGGTGACGCAAGGATTTGGCATGTTGGCGCAGGGAAAGTGACGCATCTCTACAGATGCGTCACTTTCTTGTAAATCTGCCCCATAGCTTTTGCCATGATCGATTGATTACATAGGCTAAATTCAAGTCAGATTTGGGACGATGCAGTGGCATCAGGCAAATTGAAATAACCGTCTGTAGCATTGGCATTGAGGATTGTTCAACCAAATAGCTAGGCGGTCCTTGAATATCAGCGAGCCATGCGACAATGTTGGTATAAGCTTAGCATCAATGACACAGCAGATTGCTATAAGATCTGGTCCTCTCATTTTTGTAACAGTTTTGGAAAGCTGATAATCATGAATGTGGATATTCCGTTTAATACTGAAAGTTTTGCTTGATGTGAGCCATGCTGATTAAAATGAATACCCAGATACCTCATGCTTGATACTTACTCACCTGATCAATAAGACATTTGGCTTTGTTGATAGTTTTGTTTCCGCAGATCATTATTTTTTTCAAGAAATTGAGATCTTATTATCATTACAATAAATGGTTAGAGCGCCTAAGGATCGCTGCAAGCCCATGGCCTAGTGGTGAAATATAATTGTGTCATCGGCACACTGTAAACACTGAAGGTGGACGCCTGCGATCTTAGGTGGAAATGCTCTCACTTTAGCTGGGGCACTATTTATATCTGCCATACAGAGATTAAATAGCAGGGGCCCAGAATATACCCCTACTTTAACCCTTGATTTGTCCAGATCTTTTTTGATGTTACTCTATTGTCGAGACTTTAACTTTCACCCAGGTCTTTACAATTCAATATGGTTCTTAGCAGGGTTGCAGGATTGCCTAAGTTATGAAGCTTCTGCCAGAGTCTTGCTCTGTCTACTCTGTCAAATGCAGTAGTGTAGTCGATGAATGTTGCATAGCGTGGTGGGGCATCTTTTTTAGGTGCAGCTTCAATCAGAGAGGAAAAAAGAGCCAAGTTATCTTCTGTGCCATTCCCTTATCCAAACCCTGTTTGTGAAATGGGAATAAATGCTCTTGATCTGGCCCATTCTTCTGCATCAGAGTTAAGAGCTTTGACAAAATCTTACCATCCAAGTCAAGAAGTTCAATCAGTATGAAGTTGTCCGGCTGATTTGTTGGGCCTTTTATATGTATTAGAGTTAATATAGAGCCTCTGTGGCTATCAGAAATATAATTTGCATAATCCACTATTGAACTGAATTGGCTGATTAGGATTGCCCATTCTACTTTTGCTGTTTTAAATATAGTGACCGGCAGGCCTTTCAGCCCGGGGGCCTCAGCCAGGCAAAGGGAGGCAAGTAAGAATCTTATTCTATCTATATTCTTGTTTTTATCCTTCCATTCTTCGTGAATTTATGAATAACAGCCAGCACCAGTGGTAGATGAGATCTCCTCATACATTCCTTCCTCTGATGTAGCATATAGATTTGTTACATAGTCAACCTACTTTGCTGTCGGAATGCTAGGTGCCACGCTCTGCACATTTCCATTTGACCACTTCTGCACCACCCTCCAAAACCTATTTGAGGATTTTGTTTTTGAGGCTTCATACAGTTCAACCCTCTGTTTTAACTTAGGATTTCCCATAACTTGGATCTGTAGACTTTTTCAAGCTTCCATGTGTCAGAAATTAGTGAGCAGCAGTTTATGTTAATCCAACCCCTTCTCGAAATTCTGTCCAATTTTTGCTTAAGGGCTTTTAGTTCAGGTAAAGAGTTAGAAGGATGACTCCTTTTGAAATCACATGACTTTTGGGGAAATTGGTTGAGTAGCTGTGCAGTAAAATTTGCCCATTGCTGTGGTGTAAATGGCTGATCATTTGACTCTGCATTTCTTCAATTCCTCAATTCTTTGTACAGATATTGCAGTCAACCATTTTACTCTGCGGAGGCCACATACGCCCTCTTGGTCACAAATTGTTTTTACGTGGGGCAACCTAGGTGCAGACGTGAAGAGAGTGCAAATCAACTTTACGTGATCACTGATCAAATTGGGGTGCACTTGAAAGCTGCTCATCTGATTGTAATTCTGAGTGGAGACTCAAATATAGTCAATAAATGAGGAGCTAGTCTGTGGAATGTATGTGCAAGCGGGTGGTTAATCTAAAACTCTTCTACCATTTAAAGTTCTGTAACTTGCTGGTTGAGAGAGGTAGCTAGCCTTTTTCGTGCATTGTCCTTCTTGGCTTTCCCTAAACAGATCTTGGGACTATGCCATGCATTGTCTTCCATCTGTTTCCATATTAAAGGCTCTGCTGTTTCTAGAAGGTGCATATTAAAGTCCCCAGCTAACACCCACATGGCTTCTTGATACGGTTGTCTCGCAGATTCCAGATTTTTCTCTCAGAGAAATATGAGTAAAATCTGTGATTTACCCAAGGTTTTGTGTGTGTGGGGCATTTTGGGTAGGACAAGATATTGGGATCCAAAAAGGCTGCACCATCCCAGGCTACCCTAAGTACCTTCTTTTCAGAAATGTCTGGGCCTGGCAGGTTTCCCTGGGAGTCCTGGCCTAAAAAATACCACAGCTATCCACATCTCCAGAATTGGCCTATTTGCAAGACAAAATCCTGATCTTTCCTTGTGTCTTAGGATCTTTAGAGGGCCTTTCCTTTTCTGGGTGATAGCTCAATCGCACAAGTTAGGTGCTATTTTTATTGCAAGAAGTGTAAGGATCGATTGTGGTTGGATACTTGTGGGTCCCTGCAGATTTCATTTGTGCTGTCTGCTCTCACATTTATTTTCCTGTGTACGCCAGTCGTTACAGCGTACTGTGCAATACAGCAGAACAGAAAATCGAACTTGGGAATTGTGAAAAGCATGTCCCTTGCATTCCAACTTCGATTTTGGAAGAAAAGGTTTTTCTGATGTTTTGACCAGAAACATTATGTTTTCCAGTACTGTAGATGACCCACTGAAGTCCACCACACTGTGAAAGTAGTGTGGTGTACATCAATGGGTCACGTCATCCTAATGCAGTTAAGACCCACTAAATCCATGCAGCCCACTAAATCCATCCAGTCCTGTCCAAAACTTTTTTACAACAAGCTGAAGGGATATGATGGCCACATTGCACTAACTTTGTTAAATGATCGTAGGGGACTTCTCCATTCCAGGAGGACCCACAATGGTAGACTTCTAAGTTGCCGTACATGGTCAATGGAGAAGAGGGCTAGAGAGAGAATAAAAAATGTTGAAAAGTACAAAAAAGACAGCAGAGATAATGGAGATAATAGAGAGAAGAGGTTCTAGAAAAGGAGGGAAATTGAGAGAAAGCAAGGAGAGTAAATAGAAAAAGCAATAGAGAGCAGGAGAGACAGGCATGGAAAGATAGATGCAGCAACAAACAGAAAGGGAGAGTGAGGAAAAGGTTGAAAGATGCAGCAAGGCAGATATTGGGAGAGAAAAGGGGATGCCTAAAGGAGCAAAATAAGAGCTAGGTACCTGTAGAGAAATGTTGATTGGTGATTTTAAATGGAATTTATAGCTTATCATGTTTTGCCCAATACACATAGCCTACTGTTATTTTAAAGCACAATTGTGCACTTTATTTTCTAAAAGGGATCTTAGTATAAGAACTAAAAACCACCTAGCATAGCGATCTTTAAAATCCCAATGCAGTCTAGCCAATGATACTTGATCCACATTGCTTTTTGAATAATGGCACTCCCTTATTAATTATTCCTGTGTGCTCTTGGTGATAAGTGCTAATGCCATGTTTACATTTGCTGGTATAGTGGCTGGAAAATACAACCTACTTGCTGAGAAGTCCACATTTAAAAAATATCAGTCTCATAAATGTTTCATAACATGATGCTTTACTTTAATCTGCACTTGTAGTAATGCAGAACAATCCCTCTGTAAGTAAATATTTTTCATTTCTAGTAAACATAGCAGGCTTCCATGCTTTCTACATTCGCCACTCAGAAACGTTCATGCTTGTCGAAGCAAAGTTAGCCACATAGAGGGTGTAATGCAAGGAGTATATTGCATGTGAAAAACTAGAAAATGTCCATTATTCTGGAAGTAGATAATTTTGCAGCATCCAAATGGTAGGTACCATGCAAGCAGCATCAAAGAGATATGTTGACACAGGGCAGCATTCTAGCTGCTAACTGTGAAACTACCACTCAGAGCATTACAGGCAGTGCTGTTGCCTGCCCAATCTACGTCTCCTTTAACTGGAGATGGAACTATTGTCTTCAACCAAGCTACAGGACCCATCCCAGGCTCACACAATCACCTATATTTTACCATGCCTACCGGTCTGCCTGCTCAATGTCTATTGAAGGTCTTCTTTTGTACAATACCTTTTGAACAACCTACATGTAACTATGAGGGATGTATGCCAATGTCAGCAACTGCTTCAAATCCATTCAGTTTTGACTTGTGTTTTTGATTAAATGTAATTGAACTATTACATCTTTTGTCAGAACCTTACAGTGACATTCATTGTGGGACCTTCACAACCTCCCCTGTAAAATTTAATTTAAATTTGATTTAGTTTTCAAAATTGTTGCATTCCTAAAATGTTTAAAACATGCAGTTCGCCACTAATTTCACAAAATGTGGTTGATGGATATGATCCAATCTCTCTGTAAAGTTAGTTTAACTTAGTTGCAACTTTTTTTGAAGCTGTGCATATGAAGTTGGTTGAAATTAGGAAACTCCACACTTTTTGAAGCAGGTAAAGTTTCCTAAAAGTACGTAAGATAAGGTTTATCCTTTCGGCCCTTCCAGGTGTGATGATTTCCTGATGCAGAATGTCCCAGATATGACATCCTCCAGCAAATACATTTTGAGTGTGTGTGCTGGACATCCACCATTTTGGGTAAGATGTGTGGGAAGGAGGGCTTTGAACTGAGGCCAATGTTAAAAATGGGTGTTTCTAGTTGGCAGAGCTAGGTACCTTTATCCAAATAGGGACCCTTGCTTCTAATCAGGGTAAGGGTGATAAACACTTTAGATAACCCCTGCTCACCTCCTTGGTAGCTTGGCACGAGCAGACAGGCTTATCCCAAAGGCAATGTGTAAAGTATTTGTACCAATACTCAGAGGACCACAGTGAAAACTCCACAAATGGACACCACACCAGTTTAGAAAAATAAACTTGTACCATAGAAAACTATGGATGCTTGTTCACTAAAGTACCTGCTTCAAAGTAGCTGCGTCAAAGTTCACCAAGCCAAACAGCTGCAGCCTCAGAAAACAAAGAGATGCAACACTCCTGAGTCCCTGAGGAGGTGATGCGACAGTCCCGCTGCACGCAGAGGAAGGGTTGCGTCGATTCCGGTCTGTATGGGGAGTGATGCGTCTATTCTTCGTGCCGGTTTCGGCCCGCAGGTGATGTGTTGGAAAAACTTGCCACACAGGTACGATGCCTGGAAATCTGGGATGCATCGGCGATCGATGCAGCGGTGTTGCATGGCGCTGCATCGGTCCTCTTCAGCCGTGATCCCTCGATGCGTTGATCCTTGCAGCAACGACAGGTGCTGCGATGGTTCTCGCAGCAGTGCAGCAATGCATGGAAATTCTTCTTGCGCCGTGAAGATGCGTTGGAAAAACAGCCGCAAGAAGAGCGATGCATCGATTTCTGTAGTTCTTTGAGTTTCTTCTCTCTTCCAGCTCCCAAACAGTAGCAATAACCTCCAGAGGCCCAACTCTGGCACAGGCACCTCAGGGCAGGTCAGAACTCAAAACAGCAGAGTTCAGAGGAGCTGGGGGTGAAGTCTGTGTGTCCCTGAGACTTCTTAACAGGAGGCCAGCTCACTTCAGGCCCTTGGAGATCTCCTTCAAGCAGGGAACACAGCACACAGCAAAGTCCTTCTCCTATCCTTGGCAGAAACAGCAACTGCAGGCCAACCCCAGACACACATCAAGGGGAGTACTTCTCCTCAGTCTCTCCAGCTCTTCTCCTCTGCAAAAGTTCCTCTTGAATTCCAGGAATTATCTAAAGGTCATGGATTTTAGGTTTAATACTAAACTCCAAAATGTCTTTGTGCAAGGGGCTCTGAGCCCAGTTCAATCCAGTTCTGGGGGTACTCTGCCAGTGCACAACAACATCCTTTGTAAGTGTGGGCCTAGGTCCCAGACACACCACAGGGGGGTGAAGCCAGCATTGTGGAAGGCAGGCACAGCCCTATTCAGGTACAGGTGCTACTCCTCCTCCAACCACTCCAAATGCAGATCAAGCCTATTCAGCCTAGTGCTGACTCATTCAGACTCCTGCAGCCACGGCACCTACCCAGCCTCTGTCACTCCAAAGCCAGACAGTCAATCCACAAACAGGCAGAGGCACACAGGAAGGATGAACAAGAAAAATAGCCACTTTCTAAAAGTGGTATTTTGAAACACACAATATAAAAACCATCTTTACTAAAAGATGTGTTATTAAATTCTGAGTGGTACTAAACTCAATTTTTCTTTCTTATCCCTATGGGAAAATATGCTTGTAAAATGTTGCAAAGCATTCCCCATTCTGTCCTATGAGCAAGATAGCCTTTCAATCGTGAAAAACGAAATTGGCAGTATTTCACAATCAGGACATGTTACACACACCAGTACATGTCCTACCTTTCACATACACTGCACCCTGCCCAGGGTGGGGGTACCTTAGGCCTACCATAGGGGTGTCCTATGTGGAAGAAAAGTCAAGGGTAAGGCCTAGCAAGTGGGCGCACTTGCCAAGTCGACATGGCAGTTAACAAACTGCGCACAGGCACTGCGGTGGCAGGCCTGAGACCTCTTTTCAGGGCTACCATGTGGGTGGGATAATCAGTGCTACAAGCCTACTAGTAGCATTTGATTTTCCTGCCCTGGCACACTTAGTGCACTTTACTAGGGACCTACTGGTAAAACAAATATGCCAATCAGGGGGAACCAATCTCAATATCAATTTACACAGCGAGCATATGCACTTTAGCACTGATCAGCAGTGGTAAAGTGCCCAGAGTCCAATTGCCAACGAACACAGGTCAGGAAAAAATAGGAGGAAGAAGCAAAAAGTCTGGGGATAACCCAGCAAAAAGGGCCATTTCCAACAGCCAGCATATTATTTTGACAAAAGAACTTGATAACCTTTTCATTGCACAGAGCTTGAACAGTTTAGAAAATATACAAAGTTGTGAGTCAGCCTACTTTATAACCTTACACCCTTCTGCTTTAAATACCATCTAATTCTAAAAGAGATTTAAATGTCATTTTACAGGGGAGGTTGAGAAAGTCCCACAATGAATTTAACTGTAGGGTTGTGATAAAAGATGGATAGTTCAATCACATTTCATTTAAAAGTACCAGTCAAAACTGCATGGACTTGAAGCGGGACATAGTAAGTATGCACCCAAATGGATAAATGCCGGGACTAAGTGAAAGTGACCATAATTGAGGCCAGTGGCAGTGTTTCTTCAACAATCTTTATCTTCCTGCATAAATAATTTTCAAGAAAAATGTGAACCACATGAGTTAATCATTCCTTCAAATTAATTATGCTATCAAAACTTGTAAACTACAATATGAAACTTGAAGTATATGTTAAGGGGGGCATTGTCCTTAGCTATAACCAAACATTTAAAATTGTGCTGTAAAGGTACATTCATACAACAAAATAGGTGGCAGAGTATTGAAAGGTAAGTGCATGTAAGTAAGTACAGATTTACTATTCCTAACGCCACATCTACATACCTTGAAGATATATTAACTGTATAGGTACATATATGTGAAGTGTTCCTATAAAAGCAGATGGCAGTATGTTATGGCTGTAGTGACATGGCCATCGTAAACATACAGCTGCATTTTACTGTTCCTGTATCATAGGAGATAGTACTCTGGTTACCATAGACATAGTAAGCTGGATGCAAACGTGCCAACTATATTAAAAGTTGCCTTGCCGGTCCATGCCTTTCCTCAGGGTCCATGAAAAAGGACATAGCTGCCTATGCATGTCTGCCCTTCTCCACGTCAAATATCACTGCCCCCCCCCCCTTAATACCTCAATAATGTATTTATATGCCACTGCACCCCATCTTTAAATTCGCAATACAAACATGGACTTTTTTGAAAATGTTGCTTAGACCTGTCTAGACACATATGACCATTTTTATAATGGGAATAGCCAAACTACTTTTTGATGAAATTTTAAAATATTTTGTCCATGTGATTCCAGTTTTACTAAATCTTTGTAACATTTTAAGATATCCTTTAGGTTTTTGTTATGAGAACATGTATGCCTTTTCTGAAATGATTTAAAAGTGTCTGAACGTTTCCTTTATCGATCATGTTCCTAAATAAATAAACAAATTAGATAAAAATGCTAAAAGCTGACTTCTAACCAATTGTTCCTGTACTTTATCTTCTTTTATATAGACAGAGTTAATGTTTTTCGGGAACTAAAACGACAAAGAGAAACTTTAGAAAAGACAAGTGTGAGAAGCCGGAAGCTCTCCCAGCGCTCGGTCAGCAAAGAAAGATGGGTGGAGACGCTAGTGGTGGCTGATACCAAAATGATAGAATATCATGGAAGTGAGAATGTGGAAGCTTATATCTTCACCATTTTAAACATGGTAAGTGAATCCAACATGACAAACACATATCCCAATACATGTGCAGAGTGTAGCGAACTGTAGTGCAGCAGGTGCAGCAGCACTGGAAGCCACAGGAGTGAGAGGCCCGCTGTACCCCAATAATAGCTGTCCTTAACTATCTGAACCCTTTTCCTTGCTTACATTAAGACCTATAGCACCCTTGCTGCTCTAATGCAAATGTTCATGTTTGCTGGATTGCAGGTTCATGATGTCTGCTTTCATGTTTTTAACTAGTGTGGGTTCTAATTCAGCCACTGCATATTTGAATCAAGTAGTGACTTTCCAGTGACCAACAAGCAGAAAGGCAATTTCACTAACTCCCTTATAAATAATTTGCCTTCCTACATATTGGTCATGGATGTTGGTAACGGGAAACATGCCTGCATTGTGATGTTCAGCAGATTTTGTAACCCAGTAGATATGGCTGAACGCATGGCTACTTTCACATTAAACAGAAAAGAAAATGTTTGCAGTTTAAAGATACTGTTACGAAAGCAATGGCAGGAGAAAAATATGTACTGGAATTGAAGCTATAAATGGCTTCCTGTAATAATATGGTCAAAGTAACTATTCAGATACAGAGTCTGCAGCAAATATTCAAAACAACAGAAAATCCTTTATTTTGAGGTGATGTAAAGGAAGGGGGTTGTAATGTTTGGGGTTAGTCTCCACCTTGGTGTGCTAATAACCACACAGACGTGGCACTTGGAGGAGTGGTTACTCATTAGATAAATCAAGCCCAGCTAACATGCTTTTTATTCAAAACATCTGGCCATATGCCAGATGTTCCCACTTTGCTCACGCATGCAGAGTCTACAAGGTTATCACCCTTGTGTGTGTGGTGTACCCTAGTTCTCTGCAATTCTACATTCCTCCTATACCATGGAAAAAAATAACACTAAACCTATCAAATGCCAAAACTTTGTGGAACACATAATTCTAGTCCCTCATGATCATAACCACACTAGCAGTTCGTCTCAGGTTTACTCACGACCTCTGCATCTTCATCCACCTCGAGTCAGCCATATAGAAAGTCCTTGTACTTCTGGGATGGTAAAGATACAGAAAGTATGCTGTTCCTAATTATGAGACAAGGGAAAACTAGGGGAACCGGTTTTGCGTGGTCATGAGATGTAGGAGGACAGGGATTCCTCCTTTTGGAATTCGGGGCCCTCACACACCCGGCTGGGTGTCATGCTTCATCATAGGCCTGCTCCTCGTCAGGTCGGCGCTGCAATAAATGATGGGCTCCCTATGAGGAGCTCTTTGGCGGAGATCTTTCATTACAAATTGCCGTTTGGTGCCGAGTGGTGCCTTAGCATGTATGAGCGAGGGTTAGATAACCCCTCAACCATGGAGATCACCATGACTCCTTTGACACCTTGGCGGTCTTTTATGATCATGCAGTAACCCACGAGAATCATCTTGGAGTCCTGGTACATTTAATCTAACTTCACCATGACTATCTATGACACCTTGGAGGTTAATCACATGCCGAGTGCGGTCTTTTATGATCATGCAGTAACCCACAAGAATCCCTCCTTTGTGATTGACTTCTGGGATGGTCCCAGGTGGGACCGCTACAGTTACTGTCCTAGACCACTCCTGGTAGAGGATTCCAGCGAGGATCCCACTGGATTCGAAACCGCTGCTGATCTTTGGTTTCTGCTGCTAACTGCAGGGGAAGGGCTTGGTGTAGTTGCCGGATGGGCCAGCGAGGATGTCAAAAATAGATCTTCTGAGTGACTGCCTATCTCCTGGTTCGGGATACTGTCACTCTCCTGGTTAGGGTGATCGTCCGCCATGACGTCCTCTAGCGGATCGATGGATGTCGGTCCTGGTGCTGACCATGGTGGAATCCGCATGAACTGGGACACATTCCATGTGATGCATTCAGTGTTTTTCTGAGCAGACATTTTCGTGCCATCAACATTGGTGACAACCATGAGTCAAGTCTACAAGGTATCCCGAACTTCCCTCCAGGGTGGCGAGTAGTCATCTACTACCACCAGCATGTTTGCTCCATTTGGGAGGTTGCCAAAATCTGCACTGACTCTCTGCCATGTGGTCTTGGGGCTGGTCTCTGTGATGACAGGGTCCGGCGGGTCCGGCTGGCTTGTTGCAAGGCAGGCTGGGCAACCTCGTACCACTGCCTCAACTTTCTGGTCCAGTCTGGGAAGCCTGACCTTTCTCCTGAGTCGACTGTTGGACTTTACTATGCTTTGATGAGCTCCATGTGCGAGGAGAACTGCTTTCTGTGTCATGCTTCTGGTAACACAAGTCTTGTAGCAGACACTCTTTAATGGTGACTGACAGTTTCTGATGGACATTGTACAATGCTCAGAGGATAGATTGAGCTGCTTCTGTGTGGAAGGGTATTGGTTTCTTGAGCCGCCGCCAATCACCAGTGGATGTTGCCGTCAGAGACATCGGAATAGGCCTTCAGCGGTCCACAATAAGTCTGACATACTCTTCTGTTTCCTTGGCTTCTGCTGCTTCGGGGAGGGTGGCTGGTCGAGCGTGCCTGCATAAGAACTCCACTGGGTTCGGGGTGCCTGGTTGGTAACTCACTGTGAACTGGAACTCCTGCAGCTGTATGATCAATTATTCGATCCTGGGAGGAGGGTGCAACGAGGTCCCCTTGAACAGCGGGATAAGTGGTTTGTGGTACATGATGACAGAAGAGGGGTGACCGTACAGGTAGAAGTAAAAATGTCGGCAACCCACAGGATGGCAATCGTCTCCAGCTCAATCTGAGAGTTGTGCTGTTCTGCGGCCGTAAGAGTGCAGCTGACATATGCCACTGGGGCGCACTATGCGCATTTTTGTCTTTGGGGTAACACTGCTACCAGACCGGTGGGGCTGGCGTGAACTACCAGCTGCAACTCTCTCTGCAGGTTTAAATATGTCAGAGGGGTGTCAGCTGACAGGGCGGCCTTCGCCAGCCGAAGAGCTTCTTCTTGTTCTGGCCCCCATACCCAAGGACTGGTCCACTTGATGAACTCCCTGAGGCGCCGGTGAGGTCCAATAGGTTTTTCATGAATCTCCTGCAATATGTCCCCATTCCCGGAACGCTGTGGATGCCTGACACAGAGGTGGGGGAGAGAGCATCCTGTATGCCATTCACTTTCTCTGGGTCGGGACCAATGCCTTTGTCCGAGAAGCTATACCCGAAGAAGGTAAAGTCTTTTCGAAGAAAGTCACGCTTCTCTCAGTGTATTATCAGCCCATGTTCTGCTAGCAATGTGAAGACTGCATGGAGGCGGGTCAAATGCTCCTCTAGCATGGCCGAGTAAGGATGTCATCACTTATGTTCAGCATGCCCGCAAACCACACAGGACCATCTTCACTATATTCTGGAAAACTTCGGCAGCACTGGAGATGCTGAAGTTTAGTTGGTGTTTCTCCACAGGCTGGCATGTGTTGAGAAGGTGGTAATGGGGCAGGAATCTGGATTCAGCGGGGTTTGGTGGTAGCCGGACCTGAGGTCCATTTTCAAGAACCACTTGGAACCCGACAACTCGCCAATGATGTTGCCTATAGTCGGCATAAGATATCGTTCGCGCTTGATCACCAGGTTCAGAACCCTCATATCAACGCAAATTCGAACTGCGTCTGGCAGCCTGGGCTTCTTCACCAACACAATTGGGGACACCCACGGGGTGGGGCCTTTGACCCACACTATAATGCCGGGTTGTTCCAAGAGTTTTAGTTCGGTCTCAACCTTAAGCCAGAGGTGGAAGGCGATTCGGAGATGTCTGAAGGCTACAGACTCATCAATATGAAGTTGAATGGCTGCCCAGTTAGTCAGCCGATCCCTTCGAATAGGGTCGCGAAGTCTTGATGGAGGCGGCCCAGACCATGTTCATGGATGCTGAAAGCAATCTATATGAGATTAAGATCTTGGGCAGTGCCGCAGCTGAGGAGGAATCCTGATCCTTCCTGTGACACGTACACCCTTACTCTCCATTGCATGGACTCATGTGCAAGGTCTGTGTGGAACATGCCACATGAAGCTGTAGTGGGGAGTGGTTGCCAAAAACATACACATGCACATTGGTGCGATGGAGTGTGGATGAGTCCGTGAACTGTAGTAAACATCCTTAACAATAAGGTTGATCAACACCCTTGTGTCTATGAGGACTGAAACTGTGTGATTCTGCACCTCTACATGGCACATAGGGGCTGTCTGACGGTTCACGCTGAGGGTGTCAAGTGTCCTGACCACCTGAACAAAAGCTGCATCGTCTTCATCTATGTCTTCATCAGACTGGGTGTCTGGGAGTGGCTCCACTTTGCAGACAGCTTTCCGTGAGAGCTTGGGTCCTCATTCTTGTGAAGAAGGGCTGACTTTGGCAAAGTGGTTAGGCTTGCCAACCTCACTGCAGGTTTTTCCGCTGGTGGGGCAGGTTCTGGGGTGAGGGCAAGGGCCACTACACCACCATCATAGGCGGGAAAGCAATCCCTGTTTGGGAAGACTAGGTGGGCGATTTTGTTGCATGGCATTGATGGGCTCTTCCTTGACGGAGACCGGTGAGGTGGGGTCCATATGGGTTGCTCAAGCCTTTGAAAGTTTCTTTGAGTGACCCAAGGTCAGTATGTCTCTCCTTGACGTATTGGGCTCCTGGAGGATTCTTTTCTGAAGCTTGGAGGATCCTCACCCCTGGATAAACTGAGTGCGTATCCCGTTGTTCTCCCCATTCTAAAAAAACCTGGTCTGGATCCCTCCCTCCCTGCTCATTTCCGACCTATCTCCCTTCTTCCCTATTTAGCTAAGATCCTCGAGGCCCATGTCACCTCTTGCCTCTCCTCGTATATCGAGGATAATGGTCTTCTCGCTTCCCATCAGGCGGGCTTTCGCTCAGGTCACTCAACGGAGGCAGTGGTTCTCGCGGTTCTGGATGAACTCAAGGGGAAGGCCGATTCCAACCTTCCCCAAGCCCTGGTCCTTCTCGATCTGTCCGCTGCGTTTGACACGGTTGACCATTCCATTCTTCTCGCCCGTGTCAGCGCAGCGGGCATTCGAGGTGCGGCCCTCTCCTGGCTGGCATCCTTCCTTCGGGATAGGTACCAGGCGGTCCATCTCTCCGGTTTCTCTGCCCCCCCGTCCGGTCACCTGTGGTGTTCCCCAGGGCTCTTCTCTTTCCCCTCTTCTCTTTAATCTTTACATCTGTCCCCTTGTCACCTCTCTTCTTGAGCTGGGGGTCTCTGTGTATAACTACGCAGATGACCTCCAGCTCGTCTTTGATCTTTCCTCTTCTCCTGATTCTCTTTCTAAGTTCAGCTCCACCTTAATCTTCATTTCCGAGTGGATGAGCGCTAACCATCTTAAGCTCAACCCCGATAAGACGGAACTTGTTCTCACGGGTGGTTCATCTAACCCCTGGTCCCCAGCACACTGGCCCCTTTCTTTTGGTCCCCCTCCTACGCCCTCTCCCTCTGTTCGCACCCTCGGCATCAAAGTTAGTTCTGACTTAACAATGCACAGTCAGATTAGCTCTGTTGTGTCTTCCTGCTTTCTTTCCCTCCGTCTCATCCGGAAAATCCCACGCTTTTTCACCACTGATGCACTCAAAACCATAGTCCTGGCTTTAGTCATCTCTCGCCTCGACTACGGGAATGGCCTGTACGTGGGCATTCCTGCCTACGAGTCTCGACGTTTACAGGCCATTCAAAATCAAGCTGCCCGCCTTATTTTCTCCCTTCCTAAATTCTCTCACATTACTCCTGTTCTTAAATCTCTTCACTGGCTCCCTATTCATTTTAGATCTCTTTTCAAACTAGCCTGCTTCGCTTTTCGAGCTCACTCCCGTTCTGCCCCTCCCTACATCACTTCCCTTATTTCATCCCACGTCACTAGTCGAACCCTCCGTTCTTCTTCTCTTTCTCTTCTGCACATCCCCCGTTTCCGCAAACTCAGAACTGGTGGCACTCGCCTCTCCGTTTTGGCCCCCCAGTTCTGGAACAGCCTTCCACTTCATATTCGCTCCATCCCCATTTACACCCACTTTCGAAAAGCCCTCAAAACTTTTCTTATCATTCAGGCTTTTTCCTCATAGGTCCCTCGGATCCCTTCTGTGAGCTCTGACCAGGTCCCCAGCGCTAGGAAGCCGCTTGGCTGCAGTGCGCTTTATCAAATATTTTTTCATTCATTTCATTCATTCATTCATTTCATTCATTCGTCTTCGTTGGCACAGGTGCTTTCAAGTTCTCTCAGCCTACTGTGGAAGATGCCACGGATTCCTCTGGGTGCTGCTGGTCCTTGTGCAGGAGGAATCGCTCATAGTCAGGATTGGAATAAGGTTTGAAGTGGGCGGTGATGGCATCTCTTAGTGTTGCATAGTTTCGTGAGGGGCCTGCCTCTACAACTGTCTTGGATATTTTATGGATGGCGACTCCAACTGGGTGAAGGAGCATGGGACGTCTGCGATCTGCAGGGACTTCAGCGGCATCAAAATAAATCTCTAACCTCTCAACCCATGCTTTTCAGCAGGCGGCTTGGTAGGGTGGTGGCCCAGTGATGGTGAAGGGTTCAAGTGCTGGGACAGAAGCCACGAGTCAGTGCGGTTGGCCACCCCAGGGGGGTCGGAGGCATTGAGAAGCACACTGTCAAGGATCAGAGGTGTTGCTGATGTGATGGCTGGAGAGATAGGGAGGGCAAGGACAGGCCTGGCACCTCCAATACTGGCAGCAGGCTGAAGGCTGAAGGTGAGCTAGTGCTGAGTTATCCTGTATGTGGCGGTGGCTGGTCATCACACAGTGTTAGATTTTTATCATTTATTGTTCACAGTAGCACACTGAATCCTGAAAGATGCTCAAGAGTTAGAAATACTGAAGTGAAGTGCTGATCACACACGGACTTGCCAATGACCTTGATTTACATTGATTGTTTTGGCTCAATTGACGTTGATGTATTTCCAGCAATAGAAGAGCTTGGGTATTTGATAGATGAAAAAATCTAGAGCTCACAGAGTTTAAAGCTTTTGTAATGTTTTTATTTAATAGCAATATGTTGTCACTGGACGTGACACACAAAAAATAGCAAAGCTGCACCCATGGATGTGCTCCTACAGCTGAAGAACTGACAAAACTGTTCGTTCTCCAAATCAGAATTATAAACACAGTGACATTTTGAATGGTGGAAAGACATCGCTAAACAATTGCACATTCTTCATTTTTTTTGTCTCGGCATGGAAATTGGTCTTTTATTCAAATGGAGAAACCCCTTTCTGTAGATGCCACAGTGTTTGAAATTGTTCTATTTGTCTTTCAACCCTGGAAAGAGAATTAGTTCCACTCTTTGCTGGAGCCCCTCTTTGGAGAAATGCTTGCAAGGTAAACTACACTTTTATCCGCCCACTTGTTGTGTGAGGTTTACTACTCTGAAATTGAATACACATCAGTTGTACAATGACACCATAGTAGATGGATTTTGGCTGCTAGCTATCCTTTCGTGGGGAGCCCACGTGTGAAACCAACCATGTTCATCTGTAAATCTAGGTTCTGTCATAAATAGCTTTGTAAAAAGTGCCTTGCATCTTTGTAATTTATAATCCTTTGACAGTGGCACTAGGAAGAAAAATTAAACTTTATTGAAATGGTTCACACCTTGATGGTAAGCCACTTATTATTATTATTATTAATGTTATTAATATTATTATTATATTATAATATATTATTACCTGTGTGAAGAATGTACTCGGCATGGTTTGTTAAAGCTCGCTAGGTCCTTGTCTCCTGCATTGTTGTGTTCCTGTCCAGATCCCCATCTGCACTTCATCAAAGTAACCCTCTTACTGTAATAGAAACCATATAATGTTTACAGTAAACAAAATCTGTACGTCAAAAGAATTATGTTCATACTTAATAAAAAAAATGTGATTTAACCTATAGAGCTTCTCCCACTTCAATACCATAAGAGCGCCTTACATACAACAAAGTAACTGGAGATGGCAAGAAGCCTTTATAATCAATGCACTTCTAATAATTGGGGAATGGAGGGAACGGAAATGAGAGAGGAGTCTGGTAATTAGGAAGAGAAAGTTGACAGCTGGGAATAGAGAGGCTGAGAGAAAGGAATCAATAATGAGAAAAAAACGGCAAGACAATTCTGAGTTTATAGAATGACTAGAAAAAGATTGTTAGACATTGAAAACACTTTTGCAGGGAAAAGTTTTTAATTTTCATTGCAATGACATGAATGATCAAAGATGGTTGGGCTTGTAGCATTACGTAAGGCATACGTTATAACGTAAGGTAGCTTAACTTGACTTGAAGCGAAGTGACTTGATATGGTTTGACAATTAGATTAACAGGCTCCTCAAAATTGTGTCAGAATTGTATTTTATTTATTTATTTAGTTTAGTGTATTTATAACATGTTCGTTTAACCAGAGGACACTACATTGTCCCAGGGACATTTATTAAGCAGTCGAAGAAGATAATAGGGGTATTACATTGCTTATGGGTCAAAAACTTAGAGGAGGAGTAGGATCCGTTGTTTTTGAGCTAAAGTTGGGATCATTACATTGTTGAAATGTTCTAGAGTGATGCACTTTCATGGTGCAGTGATCTTATCTTATTTTTTCATTCTAGATGTAATTAGTGTGAGACAGCTCAATTTGGCCAGCCTTAGGCAGACAGTCAGGTAATATTGGATGAATAATTTAAAAGGGGTTGCAAGGGTGTAGCATGCACTGATTTGTAAACCAAGCTGTCAGGCTCTTAGTGCCTCTGCAGGGGTATTCCAGTACCAGATAAAACTCTGTCTTGTTCTCTGAAATATCCTGAGCTCTTATAACAAGAACACAATGGAACCCTGGGGGAAGGGGAATGGGAAGTGAAACAGCAGTTGAGCTAAAACATCTTTTTAGGTAAGGATCATTTTCTTCTGACTTGTTGTAGAGTGAGGAAACCAAGACAATGTAGATAAATAGGTAGTTATAGTTAGGCCTGCTTTTCCATAGAAATAACTTTTTTCTTTTGCTAATAACTTTGGCCCCGTTTGACGAATGTTCATGAAACTTTCCCCCCAAACAGTTAATCTACCTCAACTCCATCCTGGAAAGTTTGAGGGTGATCCATCAACTGAGGGGAGGGCGAGAAAAAAGGAGGATCCAAAAAGGCAAAATCCCAGTGCACTTTCCATAGACATCTTTAGATAAGGCTACAACAAAACTGCTGACAGGAATCACACCAAATTTGCCAGGAAGCTGGATATTCGTCCACAGATTGCATTTTTTGTCATTTGGTGTAAATCTAGTCAGTAGTTTTTGAGAAATTAAGTGTTAAAAACTAATTGTAAATTTGGATGGTTGGGTCCGTGAAAGTCTTACGAGACTCTCGTGGAGCACCAGTTTAAAAATCGAGTGTTCGCATTGTCCCAGGTTGCTTTATTTCCCTGTGGCCATCTCGCTCCCATGGGAGTCAGACTTCTGTGGGAGCGAGCCCTCTGATTGGCTTCCAACAACAAATCCTGATATTTGTTTTACAAATTGCATAAGGGGGCAGGGTGGGGATGCCCTGGCCCCGTAGGCCCCATGGAGGGGACTGAGAGGGGAGCCCACCCCTAGGACTGAAATGTTACAATATGCAATGTCCTCTATCTGTGGGCACCAAATAGGAGCATATACATGCTCCAATGGGTGCAAAAAGCCGCAGCTTGAATGCTTCTAAACATCCCTAGATTGGCCTCAACAGGTAGCGCTCTGGAGACTCTCCACTGGCTTCCTATTGAGGAGAGGATCTTCTTCAAAGTCTTGTGCTATGTCCTCAGAATACTGCAGGACAAGGGCCCAAAATATCTCCGCCCCATGATACACCCCTACGACCCCACGTACAGTCTGAGATCAGCCGGAACTGGACTGGTCTGCATTCCTAAATTCAACAGGAAACATTTTGAAAGTATCTCCTTCAGGTACCTGGCAGTTAAGAGGGGGAATTCTGTGCCTACATACCTAAGACAGTAGACATCAGAATTAGTCTTTAGGAAGCAACTCAAAACTTAGCTGTTTAGGAAAAATCTTACTCCCTAGAGTTTCCCTGTCCCAGGAAGCCCACCCCCTGGACATAGTGGTTTGCCTGCCTGCAGTAGTTGTTTGCTCTTGCTTTACGGGGCATATTCTAAACTCCTGCCAGGTAGAGGAGCAAACACGACGTCAACTTCCAGCAGGAGGGAGCTTTAACATCGTTTTATGAAGTGGGCAGGGAAACAGGTCAAAATATTGCTCCCACCCACAGGGAGCAGCATTAGGAGCTGCCCCTTTCATGCAGAAGCAATGCTGGCTCCTGCAGTATGTGGTGATACTCTTGGGGCCGTGGCGGCTCCCTCCGTGGCTCCCAACAAGAGTATTGTGGATGCTCTGAGTAGACACCAAAGCACCTATCTTTAACTGTGAGGGCTCCAGGGGATGGGTTCCCCAGAGCCATGATTGCCCCGGGGAGGGGTACCTCCTGCCCCTGTTCCACTGGGCCCCAGGGGATAGGATCCCTGGGGCCAAAACTGGCCCAGAACGGGGGGACGCATGCTCCCTTCCACTGCAGATGCCCCTGGGGATGGGTTCCCATTGACTGAAATCGGCTTGAGGAGGGAGACGGTGTGCCCCTCCTCATAAAAGTCATGCCATGGGGATGTGGTCCCCAGGGGCGATAATGGCTCGGGGAGTGGAGTCACGTGGACCCCAGGGCTGAAGAAGGTACCCAGGGCTGAAGAAGTCTCAGACAGGGGAGCCATGTAGCCCCCCTACCCTTTAAAATAAATAAGGCCCTGGGGATAGGGTCCTCAGGGCCCAATGAGGCTCTGGGAGGGGGGTACATGACCTCCCTCCCATTTTTCTGAAAAAAGGCCAGGGGATGGAGTCCCTAGGGCCAGAACCTGTGACCAACCCCCGCCGAACATGGCCAAAGACCCTGACCAGTGTGGGGTTAGTTGCCTTTGGGGGGGGGGGTTGACCACATGGCCTAGCCAGAGTGCGAGCTGGCTACATGTGGGGGTTTAGCCGCAGGGCCTGGCCACAGTGATGTCATCAATGATGCCATTTGAGATGTCATAAATGCTGTCATAGAACGTCACAAGTGATGCCATATATGAGGTCATTAGCAGTACATGGCAGGGGCAAGATATATATATATATATTCACTTAAAAAACCATAGGTTTCAGGTATGTTATAGTTAGGAAATAGCATTTAAAAAACCTTTGAAATTCACTGAAAAAACCATAGGTTTCAGGGGCGTTATAGTTAGCTGGACATTTCCCGCATACAAAACCCTAGAAATTCCCCAGTTATAGTTAGTTCAGCTAACTATAACTCGCGCCCCGCAATGCACTGCTGATGACGTCACATATTACATCACTCATGACATGGTCAGTGACATCACTCATGACATCACTGATGACATCTCAAATGACATCACTGATGACATCATCCAGTGTCTGTGTGTTTCTATAAACTTTAAATATGTTTATTATATATAGGGAAAGGCATATTGAAGAATGAGTGAGTGTATAAGTGTGTGAATGGATGATTTTGTAGGTGCGTGACTGACTCTATAAGTGAGTCATTAAACGTATCTTACTGAATGCATGGGTTAATGACTAAACTGTGTGAATGACTGTATGCGTCTGTCTGTTGGTGTGTAAGCGGATGCATGGTTTTGTGAATCAGTACTTGAATGTCTATATAAGTTATTGATTGGTTGTCTGAGTGTCTGAGTATCTGTATGGGTACCTGAGTGTTTGTGTGGGTGGGATGTGTGTGACTCTGTGCATAGATGTGTCAGTGGGTGGTTCACTGGGTGCATGGTTTCAACACTGAGGTGCCGATTACGATGCTGGAGAAACCGGGTACGAACCGTCGGACGGAGACTTTTCTCCGTCCGACTCGTACCCGGTTGTAAAACTTCACAAACATGCAAGTACGATTCGCACGGAAACACCATTTCCGTACGAGTCGTACAAAACACAGACCAACGAAAATATACATACTAATGTGATCCGGGAATGCTCCGACGTGACGTCGGGACGCTTACAGGCAGCGTTTCACGACCCAGGAAGTACGAATCGAACCGACAGCAATCCGGACGGCAATATTTTTACTGCACACAAAAAGTGCCGGAAAAGCGAAGTACGCCGCGAAGCGAGCAGATTAGGGGGTCCGGTACGCGCCGTACCCCCCCCCAGCCCCCGTGAGTACGCGCCGTACTCCCCCCCAGACCCCGTGAGTACGCGCCGTACCCCCCCAGCCCCCGTGAGTACGCGCCGAACCCCCCGTGTATGTACACCCGTGTACGTACGCGCCAAACCCCCGCCCGTGTATGTACACCCATGTACGTACGAGTCGTACCCCCACCCGTGTATGTACACCTGTGTACGTACGAGTCGTACCCCCCGTGTATGTACACCTGTGTATGTACGAGTCGTACCCCCACCCGTGTATGTACACCCGTGTACGTACCAGTCGTACCCCCCGTGTATGTACACCCGTGTACGTACCAGTCGTACCCCCACCCGTGTATGTACGGTGCGTACCCCCAGCGCGTAGCATTGGGGGTACGCACCGTACATACACGGGTGGGGGTACGACTCGTACGTACACGGGTGTACATACACGGGGGGTACGACTCGTACGTACACTACGTACGAGTCGTACCCCCCTGTGTATGTACACCCGTGTACGTACGAGTCGTACCCTCACCCGTGTATGTACGTGCGTACCCCCAGTGCTACGTGCTGGGGGTACGCACCGTACATACACGGGTGGGGGTACGACTCGTACGTACACAGGTGTACATACACGGGGGGTATGACTCGTACGTACACGGGTGTACATACACGGGTGGGGGTACGACTCATACGTACACGGGTGTACATACACGGGGTGTTCGGCGCGTACTCACGGGGTCTGGGGGGTACGGCGCGTACTCACGGGGTCTGGGGGGGTACGGCGCGTACTCACGGGGTCTGGGGGGGGTACAGCGCGTACTCACGGGGGCTGGGGGGGTGTTCGGCGTGTATGTGGGCACATGTCTCCATGGTTGCTATGGGAGTACGGTGCGGACGCTGTTTTTTCCATCCGGTTGTAACATCGGACGCACGGGATGGATCGTACTTGCGCGGTCGGACTTCACTTTTCACATTTGTACGGTAAATCGTCCAGGGACGTGTCGGACACATTTTCTGACCCGAGGACGTGTGGGGAATTATTCCCAATGCGATTTGTATGGACTTTTTCCCGTGCGAATCGTACTTGGCAGTTTGTACGGCACTTGTACGATTCGTACGGTAAAAAGACCGGATACGATTCGTACGGGGAAATTTTTTACAGGATCGTAATCGGCACCTAGGTCTGTAATGGACTGTATGGGTGGGTGAATATCTGTATGGTTGTGTTAGTGTGTGAATATATATTTCATTAGTACATGTGTAATTTACTACATATGTGAATGGCAGTATATATGTATGTTGGAGTACAGAAATGACTATAACTGAGAGTGTGTGATAGTGTGAGTGGCTGTATGGATGAGTATGTGCTTGCATCATTGATTGTATAAGACCATAAGAATGTGCTAGTATTTGTATGAGTAATTGATCTTGTGTGTGTATAACTGTATAGGTGAGTAAATGGCAATGTGATTAATTATTTGCATGACTGAGTATGTGTGTGAGTAAATCTATGGATGAGTAGCGGTGTGGGAGTGTCTATATAGGTGTATGAGTGGATATGATAGTCCTGTACTGAGTGACCATAAGTATGAGTGACTGTAAGGGTGAGTGAGTGGATGGGTGTTTAGACGTAAGACTCTGTGATGGGGTATGTACTTATTGGTGTTGGAGTGTCTATGGTTTTGAGAGTGGCAGTATGTAATTTAGAGTGGGTGTATCAAAGGTTATATTAGGGTGTGACAAGAAGCATCAAATGATCACATGAATGATGTCATCAGTGATGTCATCAGTGATGTCATTTGAGATGTCATCAGTGATGTCACTGACCATGTCATGAGTGATGTAATATGTGACGTCATCAGCAGTGCATTGCGGGGGCACGAGTTATAGTTAGCTGAACTAACTATAACGGGGGGATTTCTAGGGGGGAACTTGGGGTAAAAAAAAATAGGATTTTGACTAAATTTATCTTCTGGGGAGTTTATGCATAACAAAGTCACAAGCGTCCTCCTATACTATGTCAACAATTGTTCTATTGACCATTTGCAACCACCCTTTTGTGCTTATTTCATCATGGAGTATACAAGAGAGATTCTCTGTGAGTGCTGGTCCAAAAAGAAGGTTTCCCAGTGTGAAACCCAACTCCACTATTAAGGGAGTACATATCAACAGTAACTATGATTATGTAGTAACTGTCTCCTTTAAAATGTATGTGGGAAGGTTCCCCACCACGGTGTAACACCTACTGAAATTGTTTTAGTTGACATCTGTGTTTGCACTATCTTTCCTTTTTAGGTCTCGTCTGAGACAGCGCTTTAGCGCTGCTCTGGCGAGACTTATAGTAAGCGAGTTTTGGAAGTGCAAACAGTGGCTTTTCAGGCCACCAAATACAGTGCATGTGCGTCGGCCGGGCGCGCGCACCATTTGGAGGCCTGAAAGCACTCGTTTGCTTTCACTTTCGCGGGCCGCACTGCCGCTTTGATGTGATCGCGATCGCGATCACTTTCACACACGCACATACACAGCTGTGCCACTGCACCTGCTGCACCTTTTGCTATTCCAACTCCCTCAATGCACCTAAGTCCACCCGTGGCACTCCCCATTCCATCACTGGGACTGGCATATTATGCAGTCAGTACTGCTCAATCAGTGCATCTCTGTCCTGACAGTGTCACTGTTCCCTCTAGAGCCCAGGCACAGCCCAGTCAATGCACCTCAGCCCACCGGCTCCCATCGCATTCCAGCATTAAACAGCCTTTCCATTCGCTTCAGTCCCGTCCTCACCCGTCACCCCACACCACCCTCGCGGTGTCTCATAAAAAGCATCAAATGTTTTTTAAGGTGGGTTTTGTACACGATGCCTGCTTATTTTGTAACTCTGTTGTTGTGTTCTCAGACTTTACCACCCTGCCTCATTGAAACTATAAACTGTCCCATATGGCGCTCAGTAAACTCTTACGAGATGCTTAATGCTTAGGGGCAGATTTACAAGCCCCTTGCGCCACTTTTGCGTCATTTTTAACATTTGAAAAGTGACGCACAGGTGGCGCAAGGGGCTTGTAAATCTGCCCCTTAGTATTTAGAAACATGTGCTTGTTTCGGGAAGTCAGCGCTTCACCGCTCTGTCAAGGCCATTTCTCGGTCGAATCTTAACCAGCCACCAGCCCTTCCTGGCTTTCGGTTTTCCACGTTTCTACAAACTGTTTTAAGATTGCTTCCGAATTGGATTGGCCCTTTACACGATGTGAAATGTTCACTCCTCTGTTGTGTTGTATTTAGCCCAAAAGTGCAGCGAGTTTCACAGGCAACCTCAGTCATGGGGAAGATTAGCTGGATTCAAAAGTCCGTAGATTTAAACCGACCTATGGCGTATTTTCTATTTAATTCTCCCCAAAAGTCTACACATAGTCATGGGAAGCTGAAATACTCGCAGATTTGTAGAACCACTCACTTTGGTAATTCTTTAGGCATGCGTAAATGTGAAGGGATTACATATATGCAGTGTAACCGTTCATCAAAAGGACGTTTGTACTTGCTTTTTTCCCCCAAGCAGAGAATATTTTGCAGTATGCAGTGTGAACCTCTTTCTCTGTATGTTAGTATATAGGACGAAAAAAAGACATTTCAAACACATGTACACTCCCACCCATTACAAAAATATACATGAATATGCAGAAAGGAGTGCGCCCTCTGGTCCTTTACACAGTTTTTTCTTAATTCGTTTAAAAAAACTAAAGTTACATGATAAATATATGGAAGAACAAATTAAATGAATTGGTAGAAAACTGTTGGCCAGTGGATTAAAAAACCCACAACATATCAACCCCTGTGACAACAGTTTTTTAATAAAAGATGGCACGTGTATAAACCCCTTGTTTAACTCAGGGTATTTGTTTAAATAACTTAACGTGTATATTTAAACAGCAGCGTTCACCTTGGAGGATATTTTGACGTTGACATACAGGTGTTCATTGATACCCAACGGTACTCATTTTATCAACCTCGGAAGAATGAAAGGCTGAGTGGACCCACGGGGATTTGAACCTGTGTCCATGAGGTCAAACACATATTTCTAGGTGGACACATTAGTCTACTGAGCCATCGATCCAGCATCAATGTTGCACTTTACTATTCTAACCTCTTAATTGTTCGTAATTTCCAGTTTTCTTCATGTTTGTGTTGTTTCCAGTACTCTTTCATGATGTTTTTTCTTCAATTGCTTAAAAATAGATATGGTGCGGGTGCTAGGGCTGAAGGAGGAAAGTACAGCGATTGTGACCATTTAAGACAAGATTATGGGAGAGCCCCAAGACTACAGACACTTTATGACACTTGAAAGGAAGGGGTAAGGGTGATGTGAAATTAAGGACACCCTTTCAAAAATGTAATTAGTGTCCGTTCACTTTGGCTACGATTCCAAATTTCCTTTGGGCCATCAGATTCTTTTAAACTTCTGTCCTCCACGCTGCATTGTTTTTTTTGCATGCAACACAATTACAACACGGACCCAGATACAGCTAACATCTAAGAAGCTTCTAGCAGGCGACTGTGAAGGCCATAAACCACCCCCCTTTCAGTGCGAACACAAGGGATTGTAAACATCAAGGGGCCTTCATGCGGAGCTCAAAGACCTCATAAATCAGGTGCTTATCTCTGGGAAGCTCATTCCTTAGCTGCTCTCTAAGCAGGGACAGGAAGGCAGGATTACGGTTCCAGCAACAAACAAGCATTTGCAATGCAATAGGTCTCGTATTTACACGAGTTTAAGCTATTGGCATTGTAAATGACAATGCCTTTTATTTAGGTTTTAAAAACAAAAATAAAAGGCATTGTCATTTGCAATGTCAATATCTCAAACTCGCGTAAATGCGAGACCTCTTGCATTGCAAATGCTTGTTTCTAGATGGAATTGGCCCCCTGCATCAAGTCAAGTGCAGTATAATACTTCACCAGTGGCAACCCTTCACAGTAAAGGGTGCAACACAGATTAATATAGGGTATGAGTGAATCATCTTTGGTCCTGATGAAATGCCATTTGACCCTCCTGGCAGACTGAGGCATGAAAGATGTTGAGCCTACCTTATCACCTTGATTGATGGCTGTCTTAGTACATTGTTACTAGAAGATAGCTCCGCTGTTTTTATTTAGCCAAGGTATCTACATCCCATAAAAATTCCCTTTGGTTACCTTAGGCTATTGTATTCACACCTTTATCACCACCCTATTTCACAACCCTATTTCTTACACTAGCCCCTCACATGCACTCATATAACAGGTCAAAAGATCTCCGACAAAGAGCCCCAGACCCATTAAGCATTGCAGCGCCGGCTTGATGAGGAGCGCCCGATGATGAAGAATGACACCCTACCAGGTATGTGAGGGCAACAAGATCTGACCTGGCTTATCTCCAGGGTTCCCGGTGGTCGACCGTCCAACTCCACCTATGTGCAGTTTTCCCATTTACGAGGATCCCCCTGATACATTTGATATGATACTTGAGGAGGAGCATGGGTGTAGGACCTCTGTAAATAATTAGCTGTTCGTCCCTCCTGTGTTGATATTGGACAGTGGTAGGTATACATACATTTAAAATGGGCACATGCCATGTAACGTGAACATTTCTTTCTGCACTCTCTATTGTTTAAAATGTCGAGAGTCGGGCCTTTCACAGAATGCCGAATTACGCTTCTAACCAGCGACCTCAGTGACCCTATTTGTGGGCAGGGCCTGTGTGGTCTTCAGAGCCTGTGGCTCAGGTAAACACAAACTGACAGATTATGATCGCAGAACGAAGCGCGAGCCACCATATTGAGTTTACTGGAGAATCCCTCTTGAGCAGTCTCTCAGATACAGTACAACACAGTCACAGTTGTCTCATTAAAAAAGTATAATACCTTGCCATAAAATGTCAATGCTCGTTGTCACATTACAGGTGAAATACTATTGAGGTGGGACTTGGAAATAGCTTCTTCTTCAAAGGACAAAGGCACCAGAAATAATCGGGAGCGTGCTGCTGGTCATTGCCACCGCTCTCTAAATAAAGGAATGGAGGCCCCATTGAAGTATCTCTGTCCTCTATCGAAATGCCACCAGCAACCTAGCAAAGACTGTCAGATAGCAGCAGTGAACACATTAGAGATGGTGCACAATAAGTGCCATCACTAGAGATACGATTACAACAATGCTTTAAGGACACCTTCCAGGCGCTTATGCGTATTCCATCCTTCTGTGGTTTCCTTGTATAGTGAGCTGTGTGGGTGTGTTATAAATATTTCTGAGAACAATGTGATAATTCCTTCTGCTCAGATATAATTCCAGAGATTTCTTTTCTTTCCAATGGCATCTTATTTTTTATTGTTCAGAACTCTGGGAGAGGTATCCTTACCCAAGATGGATGCACCATGGCTTCGGTGAGGATCGCCGGGGACTCCTCCAATGACAGGGCATTGCAGAAATTAGCGCAGATATATTCAGAACAATTTGTATATTGTTAGATAGGCATGGGATTTAAAAAAATAATAAAATCGGCACTCCAAAACAACAGTGCTAATGTGTGGCGGGACGAGTCGTCCATTTAAAAAAAGAATAAACTAGTCCTGAAATAATGCATAAAGATCTCCACTGACTAGGTTTAAAGTAGTTGGGTGGTGCACCCTTGGAGAGCTTAACACCGGAAGAGGCATGACTTATGCATGCCCTTTACAAATGGGGAGAACAAAAAAATGGAGCAACGATGGTGCCAGCAAATAGGAATCCTGTGGGCAGGCTGTAAGCCCACGATGTAGATTCAGCATGTCTTGGCTCGAGACAGAGCATGCACACCGTCTAGAGCCGAGACCTAAAAAGCGTTCATGATAAAAGTTAGATCATGATTCATGTATTTCTCTGAAGTAAGACAGAGACATTTACAGGCACATGCATCAAAGCAAAAACCGGTCGCAAACGGGCAGATTCTCAGAATCTGCCCCTTTGCGACCGGTATTTTTGCATTTGGGATGCATCATCCCAAATGCAAAAATCGCAATTTAAGTAATCTCTAAATTGCGATTACTTAAATAGCGATTGCATTTAAGGAATCTCAAATTGAGATTCCTTAAATGCAATGCATTAAAGTTAAAAAACTAGCGATTTCGCTATAGGAGGAGCAAATTACCATGAAGATGAACTTCATGGTAATTTGCAAAAACTTTGAAAAATGCACTTTTGTGCATTTTTCAAAGTTTCATTTTGCGCACACACGTGCCCTTAGGGCATGTGTATGTGCAACATATGTGCACAGATCAATTTCAAGAGTGCAATAGGGTGTCATTTTGATACCCTTGCAGCCTTGAAATTGCATGAGCAATTTGCGACTACCTACTGGTACTCGCAAATTGCTCATGCAATCTCCAGTTCATTCCTATGGGCCTGGAGGCCCATAGGAATGAATGGGACGGCATTCCTTAATTGCGACCCGCAATTTGCGAGTCGCAATTAAGGAATGTGTAGGAATCGCTATTTTTATAGCGATTCCTACATGCATAGGCTTTTGCAATTTCTTAATTGCGATTCCTTAATAATTGCAATTAAGGAATTGCAAAAGCCTACGTTGATGCATGTGCCAGTTAAAGTTTGAGTATTTGCAAATAGAAAGCCGACTGTAGGTCTGTCAGACATGAGACACTGCAGTCTTCATGTCTAAGCCAAGAATTTGTCTAGTAGCTGAGTTTTGTACTACCTGAAATTAGGGGGAAATGTACTTAGGAGCGTCCATACAAATAGTGCTAAAGTGATCAAAGTGAAACAAAATCATAGCCTGAATGATACATTTTTAATTACAGGGCAGCGGAAGTAGGTTCTGCAGAAGTCACTTGTGGTGTGAAAATGAGTTGAATGCAATGATCTACAGGCAAACGAATTATAATTTCGTATCCAAACCTATATAGAATGGCCTGGAATATTTTCTTTTATATATGAGTGCCGTTTGATATGGGGAAAGGATTACGAGGTTTACTGTTAGTGAAGGCAGCCAGCGACCAGGCACAGACGTTAGGTGCACCTAAAATGGGAAACACATGGAGTTACTTTCCAAGGAAAAGGTGCAAGATTTTCAGGTTATCATCCTGCCACTGTGGAAAATTTTGGCATCATGGAAAGTTCAGAAAACAAGAAATATGCAATTGTAAAACTTGGGACAGGGACAAGACAGGAACAGCAAAGTATCTGCAGAGGCTACAAGACACAGATTTGTCCCACCTGAGGCTTTTAGTACCACAACTGAAGGCTTCAGTATACAGAGGACATCAATATATCCAAAATGTAGGGGCCCTTTCTAGCTTCAGCATCCTGCCTTGGTCTTCTGAAAGAAAGGCGGAGCGGAAAAAAGCTGACATTTGTGGCCTTGTGACCTGTAAATCTTTCCTGATCTCTACTCTATCGATATCATCATGAAATTGCCCCAAGGTCCCAGGTAACCAAAACCATCAACGTTAATTGCCACTCTGTGTTTTCTTTTCTCTTGTTGCTTAAAAACTTTAAAAAATCTATGTCTCCAGTTCCCTAACCTGTTTTTGTTGTTTCGGGAATTTTATATTATATGGTAACCTTATTGTTGTTTGATACTGTTTGAACATCACATGAATTTCTCTCTGAAAGTGTCTGCTGTTTATGGAACAACTACCAGTGGTTAAGCATAGTTTCTCACTGAAGTACCTTAAGAAAAGGCATAGGCAATTGCCTACACAACTCATAGCCCATTTTCTGGCAGATGCCATTAATAAAAGCTAGGCTGCATGGTATCTCAACTCACTAGTTTCCCCCCTACTATTAAAGCAGGGTTACAATTCTGACAGATGTTACTGTTGGTGCATGTTTCTTTTAAATAAAAAAGTTACTTCATAATTAATTTGGATTTCAAGTCTTGTAATGAACACGAAAATCATATCACTGTGTGATCTCATATCATTAACTATTTCAGTTTTGAAACTTTCGAAACATGGGATTGTCTGTGTCTAAACCAACTGCAGTGACTTTATGAGATGCATGCATTTGCTGAACTCCCTTTGACAATATCTCACCAGTTCCCTTGCAGAGCCAGTTTTAGCTCATCACCATTATTTTCAATAAATAGCCCTGTATAGACCCAGGGTATTCAACAGCTAGCAATAATTCATAGGTAATGATTAGAAGTGAGAGTTGTGGAAACTGGGTGCCCGTTAGTGATGGTGGGAAAAACACAACACAACACAAAACTCTTCATTAAGTTCATATAAACCTTCTTATCAAACTCAAAAATTTCACTTTACTTAATACTTTACCAGGAACTGCAGGTGATTGTAGAAAAAAATGTCCGGATCTGCATACAAAATTAAAAGCCATTTTGTTTCATAAAATACAACTCTCCGCCATCACACTCCTCTCTTTCCAATGTGTACCCACTGTTCAAGGTTAGTTTATCCTTAAGTCATCAACATTAATATACTCCATATGCCTGCAAATCTCTAATTTGGCACATTTCTGGGTTTTACCCACTATGCCCTCCTATTGACCAATACATGTTTAAGTGTTTTCAATATTGAAAGGTATGCAGTAGGATTCCAGATTACTTTGTTTACTATAATAGTTGACCTGTCGGTGATTCTATCTTTGGTATCACCTGTCTTTCAGAAACTTGTTTTGTTCCCCGTTAAGGTTTTCACCTATTTAAGCTCAGCTGCCACCAATGTCTGTACCACTCTGGGCCCCTAAATGCTAGCAAATTATTTATCTTTGATATCTTAGTGGTAGAGGTATGTTTTGCAATATTCCTACTGGTTTTGCAAGAATAACATCGTCGAAAACATAAAATGCTTTCTATTTTTTCTTATGAGATCATCTCTTATTAGAAGTCAAAAGCTGTACTCATATTTTATGTAAGATACTTTTAACCTTACTGGACTGTTAGCGATACTGATACTTTGCAATGACAGTTTATTTTATGCAATGTATTTATTTCACTCTAAACATTTGACAAGAAACAATATGCTACCATTTTTAACATCTTGATATATTGCAAATTCAATTGCTGAAACTCCACCTATAGGAGAAAAAACTGTCTTTACAGTTTGATAGTAGATTCTTGAGGACATATAAAACAACACATGTATTGAACAACGATCAATCAGTTTGAATGTTTAAGAAAAAAGAAATATTTTTTAAAGAGTATGACAATCAACTCATATTTTTATTTTCACTTGCTAAAACATAAGCTTTTGATGTGTCTTACTTTCTAATCTGTAGTATCCAAGAATATTTTATTTCTTACATTTACAGGTCACTGGCATATTTCATGACCCTAGCATTGGAAATGCAATTCACATTATGCTGGTCAGACTTATTCTGCTGGAAGAAGAAGAGGCATGTATTATTTTTTTAATGTATTTTTTTTATAATGTAATGAGTTCTGATGTCTGCTCTTACTCTAGGTCCAAATCATGAACAATGTGAACCCATGCAAAAATTGGTTTGCGCACATCCATTATTCATATAACTGACATGCAAAGAAATGGGTAGCATGCCTTCTGTATGAGTTTGGAAAATTCATTAGGATTTCAGAAGTAATACATGCTTAAAGTATGCAAGTCGTGAATTATTCTGTTAATTTATAGTATTTCATATTATTGACCGATGTTTCTTTTTACAACATGACGTGTGCAATAACTGTATTGCATGCATAATACATGGGAAACCTTGCATGTTAAAACTAGACACATAGGGGAATCCAGGGTGGGGCTATTTGTGTAGCTTCGATCAGGTTTTCATACCCAGAATCCCTTGCAAACCTCAAACTTTGACTAAACAACACACACTTTTCTCAAATTTCTTTGAAGAAAACTTCCAAGAATCTGTAGGAAGCTACCAATGTCCTGACACCCAGCATTCCCCCAAGTCTCCCGATAAAAACTGTGTGGGTAGGGCTAGTACCCTCAACAGGAAAGGGCCCTAAATATAACATGCACACATCACATTTTGTCCACTGAAAACTGGCTCTTTTTTCAATTTGGGTAGCTGTGGATTTTGGGCCATAGCTCAGCAGTCACCTGAGGAAACCTAGCAAACTTGTGCATTTTTTAAGACTAGACACAAATGGGAATCTAGACGGGGGCCTCTTGTGTGTCACAAATCAGGTTTTCTTGCCCAGAAACCTTTGCCAACCTCAAACATTGACTAAGGAGCACATATTTTCCTTACATTTCTTCGAGGGAAACATCTGGAATATGTGGAGTGCACAAATTTCTTACCACACAGCATTTCCCCAAGTCTCCCAATAACAGTGGTACCATACTTGTGTGGATAGGGCTATAGCTCGCAGCAGGAAAAGCCTCAAAATGCAGCATGGACAAATCACATTTTTCCACTGAATCTAACCCTTTTTTTTGCAATGTGGCTACCTGTGGATTTTGGGCCCTAGCTAAGCTGGTACATAGGGAAACCTAGCGAACCTGCCCATTTGTAAAACTAAACACCTGGAGGAGTACAGGATGGTGTGATGTGTATGACTCTCACCAGGTTTTCCTACCCAGGATCCCCTGCAAACCTGACTTTGACTAAAAAAAGCACATTTTCCTCACATTTCTATGCCGGAAAGTTCTGGAATCTATAGCGAGCCACACATTTTCTGCAACTTACCATTCTCCCAGATCTCCAAATAAAAATGGCACCTCACTTGTGTTAGTAGGATTAGTGCCTGCAACAACATTTTCTGTTACAAAAATGATCTGATTTGGTAATAGGGTAGTGGCATTATTTTGGCTAGGGATCAACGGCCACCCAGGGAAACCTACCAAACACAGACATTTCTAAAAACTTGACACCCACTGGGGTCCAGGCTGATACGCCTTGCATGGATGCCACAAACTATTCCTACCAACAATGCCCTGAAAAACTGAAACCTTGCCTAAAATTGCACATTTCCCGTGCATTTCTGTGAAGTAAACTTCCGTAATCGGTAAACAGCCATTACAACGAGGCTGTTACCACGCAAGTTGTTACATCGCATGCGTAACAGCGCATGCGATGTAACAACGACTACCATTACAACACAAACCATTATATTGCATGCGCTTTTAAAATGCTTGAGATGTAATGCTTATCCACATCGTTGTGAGAAAACTGGGCTGTTTCGTTTCCTCACAACGACGTGCACCGCCCCTCATCCATGCTGGAACCAGGAGAGAGGAAACACAAGGAGAGAGAAGTAAGGGGGATTGTACTTGGGGTGGGGGTTACTTTTTAAGGGTTTAGGGTAGTGTCAAAGTAGTGTAGTGATGTTTGTGTAGTGTAGGGTTGTGTTTTAGGATTAAGGGTAGTGTTGAGGGGTCGTGCGGGGTAGAGTTAGAGTGTAGAGACTGGACTGGGGGTAGGGGAAGGGTCGTGCTGGGGTTACTGTTTCAGGGTTTAGGGTCGTGTTGTGGTGTTTGTGTAGTGTAGGGTAGTGTTTTAGGGTAGTGTTGTGGTGTTTGTGTAGTGTAGGGTAGTGTTTTAGGGTTTAGGGTAGTGTAGGGGGGTCGTGCAGGGTAGTGTTTGCGTGTAGGAACGGACTGGGGTTGGGGGAGGGTCGTGCGGGGGTAGTATTTTAGGGTTAGGGTAGTGCTGTGTTTGTGTAGTGTAGGGTAGTGTTTTAGGGTTTAGGGTAGTGTAGGAGGGTCGTGCAGGGTTGTGTTAGAGTGTAGGGACAGGACTGGGGGAAGGGGTGGGTCGGGCTGGGGGTAGCGTGTTATGGTTTTGGGTAGTGTTGTGGTGTTTGTGTAGTGTAGGGTAGTGTTTTAGGGTTTAGGGTAGTGTTGGGGGTCGTACAGGGTAGTGTTAGAGTGTAGGGACCGGACTGGGGGAGTGGGAGGGTCGTGCAGCGGGTAGAGCTTTAGGGTTTAGGGTAGTGTTGTGGTGTTTGTATAGTGTAGGTTAGTGTTTTAGGAACTAGTGTATTGTCAGGGGTTGTGCAGGGTAGTGTAGTAGGGAGAGGACTGGGGGTCGGGGGAGGGTTAGGGAATTAGTGTAGTGTCGGGGTTGTGCAGGGTAGTGTAGTGTAATGTTATTGTAGGGAGAGGAATTGGGTTCGGGGAAGGGTCGTACAGTGAAACTACATTTGGGATTAGGGTAGGGTAGGTTGGAGTCACTTACCTTGCAAACGTTTACCATGAATATACCTTTACCACGCATGCCTTGGCGTTGAAATGGCATGTGTGGTAAAGGTGTAGTCGTGGTAAAATTTTGCATTGTAATGGGACTTGTTGTAATTGACATCGCATAGTTATATCCCGCGTTGTGAAGGCATGCGTGGTATTTCTATGCGATGTAATGAGTGCTAGTCTCTGTAATCAGCATGAATCCCCAAAATTCCTACCAGCCAGTGTTCTTCCACTTATCTTGATAAAAATGCTATCTCACTTGTGTGGCTGGGGATAGTGCATGAGACAGGCAAGCATCAAACCAAGGTCAATGGGAGTCTCACAGAGCAACTTTCATTTACCCTGGTTTGATTTGTGCCTGTCAAGATTTTAGTAGTAATAGTAACTATTTTAATTATTTTGCATTTATTATAAATGAAATGTTTCTTGATTTTTTAATAATAAAGTTGATTATATTTTTATATACTTTTACATCTGAGGTCTCCACTAACAGGTGTACGTTGCTAGTAGTAGCATAATGCTACATTCTGTTGGAGAAGTCTCAACCCTTTTATTAACGGTGTGGAGACAAATAAGTGTACACCTAAGTGTAAATCAAAAAAATAGTGACTACCAAAAAAGGGAAGAGTTACACCTAGGGGTAGGAGTAAATATACATGAGTATATATACATCAATATATGATCAATATAACAGTGGATACACTAAATCTGTAGCCAATAGACTGCTAAAGCTGTACGTAGACTAGATCTAAAAGGATAATAACCTACAGATACAAATCAACTAAAATGGCAAACTCTTATACACTTCATATTTATTAGCCTTTTAACTATCTGTAGATATGTTACACTTATGTTTGTATGCTTAAACAATGGCTTCCAAAGCATCTCAAACCCACAGTATATTTGTTGTTTTTGAAGTAATCAGTTCCTCTACTGAACAGATATGAACTGGGAGGTGAATCTTGCTTGATCGAACCTCTTGTCACAGTTAGTCATGTTCCCTCAATGCTAGGGTAGTCTTCAGCCTCATGTGTTTAGAAAACAAGCAGATATTGACATTTTGAGAGCACATCTGCTCCTCTAGGTCACATTCTATTCCAAATGATGTTACACATGGTGGGATGCATTTCTTCAAAGCATTTCCTAAGGATTTACTATTGTCCTACAGTGGTTGAACCCAGTCAAAGCACCATGGGTGAGACAGGTTTCTTTGCATCTGCTTCCTGCTAAAACTAAGAGTACCAATCATTTATTCTGTGGGAAAATCCACTTCTTATCTTTCCTGCAATCCTCATGCCCTTAGAAGAAAACCTCTAGGCATCAGGTCTTTCTCCAGCCAGAGATCCCTCCAGGTCAGCACGCAACTAGACAGCATGTTCTTTTCAGAGAACACAGCCCTTCTGCCATTTGTGTCCCTGTAACAACAATTAGAGGCCAACAAGTTGAGCCTTGGGTACGGGCTCCAGTCCCTGGGTGCCAGCATGAGTAAGGAGTCCTTTAGTGTGCTGCCTCAAGCAGTGAAGCAGAAACCTTGTCTTCCTTCAGATGTTCTTCCAGGCCCGGGGATGAAATGAAGAAGTGGTAGAGAAATTTCTTCTTATCCCATGTACTTGCCAGTGATAGGAGCACTTCCTACACTTATTCTTGCCAATTTTCCTATAAACATTTGCCCTCCTTTTTACTAGGGGTGGGAGGAACACGAGTTTCACTCGGCGGAATTCAGCAAAGTTACATGAAAGCTCGACCAGCTTCTGCATAGTTCCACCAATACCAGAACATATGCACGTCATTCTGCTTGTGCTGCAATGTAGCACTGGTAATGTGATCAGCGCTGAAAAGCAGTGCAAATGCAGTGCGCAAGAGCACATGCTTATTCGAGTTGATTTTGCTACCACTTGACTAGTAACTCTATTCAAGCTGCAATACATCTAGTCGAGTGGCACCCTCTGACCGTGACCACTGGTGTTGGAAAATCACACTAGAGGATGCCAAATCTCGCTTGCCAGTTCATATTTTCTGGAGCATCGTGGAAGAATAATTCTGCATTCAGCATTTGGTGGAATTTCTGCCGAACTCTGCGAGAATAAAGAATATTGCGGAGTGACCAAAAAGTCAGCAAATTTCATGGTCAGGATAAAACATTCCACCCACTTGTACTTTGTAAAGCATTTCCTTTCTATTTTTACTGCAACCTTTTTCTCATTCAAGATGGACCCAGCCTTCTTCCTGACATTTCAGTTCAGATTTTTGTATGTCAGAATTTCATAAGTAAAAATATCTGCATTCTGAAAAGCACTCTGTTGGTGCTGCAACCAGTTTTTTCTCCTGCTTTCAGCACAGAAAAATGTTTGAGTTGACTCAATAACTGAATGATTTCTGTTGTTCTGACCAATTTAGAATCTGTTCTTCAAACAAATGACAATTGTAGCAGTCTGTTGTGTTACAATCTGTTCGGGTCCCCTCCAAGATGAGTCACTGTTGCTAAGTGGTGAGTGTTTACATTATTTCAACCGTCTTCTCTTGGAAGCGGCTGCATTGTTCTCCAGGAGGCCAGATGCTCAAAACCTATTCTGGGATGTGTATTCTAGTCACTATAGTGGAACTACCATGTAAGGTTATGGACTTTTCTCAGGCTGCAGAAATCTACTACGGAGATAGGTGTTTATTAAAAAGTGAGGTTTGATTTATTTTCCCACCATTTCTGCAATATAAGTTATGAACGTTCACTGTTTTTGCTCATGTGAGAAACTGGGGGGAGCCCTTCTGAAGCAACAGCCGCAATCCTTGTCAGGGTGAACCACAAAAAGTTACTAAATAAACCTGTGCTTGTCCCACTGGTAGCTTGGCGCAAAAGGCGTCATGCCTAACTTAGAAGCACTGTCTTAAGGTTATGGACTTTTCTCAGGCTGCATAAATCTACTACAGAGATAGGTGTTTATTAAAAAGTGAGGTTTGATTTATTTTCCCACCATTTCTGCAATATAAGTTATGAACGTTCACTGTTTTTGCTCATGTGAGAAACTGGGGGGAGCCCTTCTGAAGCAACAGCCGCAATCCTTGTCAGGGTGAACCACAAAAAGTTACTAAATAAACCTGTGCTTGTCCCACTGGTAGCTTGGCGCAAAAGGCGTCATGCCTAACTTAGAAGCACTGTCTTAAGTATTTCTGGAGCACACATATAGTAATAAAGTGAAAACACAGCACAAGAAAAATCCCACACCAATCAGTAGAACCGGAGATACGCAATTTCTAAGATTCAAAGAAAGTATACCACCTAAAAGCACAAAGCACTACTAGAAGTTATCTGGTCGTGCGAGACCGTGTTAGAGTCACAAGTTCAGGCTGACCATGAGGAAGCACGGGCCGATTACAGGGGCCAGGTTCATCCTGCTGAAAAAGAGACCTTCTGAAAGTCCCGTGTGAGGAGTCCAGGCCGTGATGAGTAGGGAGAGCATTGTGGATGGTCATCGCTGTAGCACGAAGAACAGACCAACCATTGCAGATGGTTGTCACTGTAGCAGAAAAATCCTGTCGATGTCACGGATGGTTGTTGCTGAAGCTTCATTTTGGCAGTCACTGCAGGCTGATGATGGTGTGGTGCAAACTGCAGATCTTGCGTTGGCTGTCGTCACTGGCAGATACTGTATTGTGACGAGTCGGGTTCATCGGAGCTGTACGTTGGAAGTTGGCACGGGCAGTAAGATCTTGGTGCAAACAGTCCTGTGTATGATCACGAAGACCTTTTGTTTAAGGAAGAGTTCAATGGATATCACAACTAGGGTCTGGGCCCTTAGAAGCACCTCTTGGGCATCAGAAACTAACTCCAGTGGAGAGCAGCAGGGCTAAGTTGGGTCTAGTCCCAGGTCCAGTGCAGTATATCATCTGTGCAGTGGCAGAGATGCCTCTGTAGGTTGTTGTCTCCCTGTAGCTCAGAACAGGAGGCCAGCTGACTAGCCATTGGAGCCACTCAGGTAGCCTGGGATGAAGGGACCAGGTCCAGCATGAAGGGACCAGGTCTAGCCTTCCTTCGCAGATAGCAGGGTAGGCCGCAGGCAGGAGAGCAGTCCTCTGGTAGCAGGGCAGTCCTTCTTCTGTAGTGTCCACAGGTCCAGGAGTGTACTGAAAAGTGGGCTTGAAATTCCTAGGTTTACCTTCTGAAAGTCCAGTAGCGAAGAGTTCAGGCCATGATGAGCAGGGAGAGTGTCCCGAATGATCATCACTATAGCAATAAAAACTGGCCAGGCATCACAGATGCCTGTAGTGCAAAGATCCTGTCAGCGTCATGGACTGTAATTGCTGGAGCTTCACTTTGGAGGTCACTTCGGTTTGGCAATGGTATTTTTATATCTGGTGCAGGAAGTGGTGAATTAACTCCAGACAGAGGAGCAGAAGGGTGTGTGAGAAAGAAGAGGAGAGCGGGCCACAGTCGCACAAAGGAGCCCCTGTGTACGCAGAAGACACCCGTAGAAGAGGAGGAGAGCGTGAGTTTGAGGAATAGACATTTTTAAAAGGGCACGGAAAAGAAACTGTGCTTGAAAACCTGAAGAAAACCAATATGACAGAGGCTGGCAGAGAGAGTGAAAGTGCGACAGAGAGAGTGAACGATTCCTTCCTTTAGAGGACAGGTACAGGTAGGGCAGAAACAGTGCAAGCTTTCTTTCTACAGAGGACTAGTACAGGGAGAGCAGAAAAAGTACATGCTTTCTTTCTATAGAGGACCGGTACAGGTAGGGCAGAAACTTTGCAAGCTTCCTTTCTATAGAGGACCGGTACAGGTAGGTCAAAAACTGTGTAAGCTTCCTTTCTTTAGAGGACAGGTACAGGTAGGGCAGAAAAAGTGCAAGCTTCTTTTTTTTTTTTAGAGGAACGATGCAGGTAGGGCAGAATCAGTGCAAGCCTTCTTTCTATAGAAGACTGTTAAAGGTAGAGCAGCGCAGTACACATGGAGCTCTGAATATCCTTGCACAAGAGGAGATTGCACCATCTGTACTGTGGCTTCCTCCTCTCAGTAAACGAATCCTCCCCTTTGCACTAATGTGTGCATTTGTTCATGGTGTACTCGACTGTGCATAAGATTTCCCTGCCATTGCAGTATTTCTCCATGTGTACACTTGTGGGTACCACCTGCTTTCTTGGGAAAATGACATTGCCACTGTTAGCCATCTTCGCATGTCGGTAGAGGGTGCCAGACATCAATGCATGGGTGAGAACAGGGCTTTGTAGCCCCCAGGGTTAGTTGCATAGGATAAATAAACAACAACTATGGCTTTGTTGTATAGAATATTGAAAATGCTTCAGTACTGAAATGATGAGACTGTGGAAGAACTATAACGAGTCTCTTTGAAGTTACCTCAAAGGCAGTGAAGGGTGGTACTGCTGCAGAGTTAAGATTTTCTTTTCACCCTGAGGGAAGAATTAGAGAGCCCGATACAGACCTGTCTCAGCACCTGCTTTTTAGGACTGCTGGTGCTGGGCACCCACAGGGCCCAGCCCACTTAAAGCACTGCCACACTGTCTCATTGTGCTCTCAGTTCAGCATCACGGTACAATACCTGGATGTCCCCTCGTAGGATCGTGCTTCTTTCCAGATGTTCAGGTCCAAATATTTGCACAAGGTCCAGTCAATTTACAGGTCTCCCTGTCACAGTTCCCGTGTGCAGAGGATGACATTACTCAGAACGAGGCAGGCCATTGTGCCTCTGAAGCCGTGCAATCATTAACCGGTAAATGAGAACCAATTCTGTCTAGTCTGCCGAGGAGGATGGTTTCACTTTGCTTCTACTGCTCCCTAACTTTGCCTCAAACCTACCGCAAAGAGGAAGCGGCGGCGGCAGCAGCGACCCCTGTGATTTTGGGCCACGCAGCCTCGCACGTCCCCCACGCAGCAGGTGCTGGGACACCCGGTCACAGGCAGAAGCGAGCACTGCACACACACTGTGTGGCTTGGCAGATAACCCGAGTGCAGGTAAGAGAAGGTGTGGCCCCGCCCACTGCCCTGCCAGAGACTCTCTCATCCCCATCGAATGATGCATTTTAACCACTTCCAGCCCGCGCCTTGAAGCTCGAAGCACACCCAAATTTTTGCAGCACGAGGGAGAGTGTTGTAACGCTGCACTGAGAGCTGCTACAAACCGTAGGGGCTGCATCACATACGCACTGCACCGGTGACAGCAATATGCACTGGTGAACATAAAGTTTGTCACCAGCTGCTGGTCTTTGCGCTTCCTTTTCGTGCCCCGCCTACAACCAGGCACAGGTGCTTGACTTCTGGGTCGCGCTGCTTTCTCCAGCTTCGAAGTGAGGGGTAAGTTCCCGCCTTAAACTGAGCACACCTGCGGGGTGGTCTCCCGCCTCAAGGAACACAGAATACGGGGTGGGCTCCTGCTCAACCACAATGTGGGGTGGGCTCCCGCTCACAGAGTGGCACAAACTGCACTACTTTAAAACAAGCAATTGCAATGCAATACGACTCGCATTTACGCGAGAAGTATTGCATTAGAAATGGGAGTGTGGGCGTTTAAGAAGGCACGAACGGAAGTGGAGGGGTGATGGGGGCGAAAAGTGATGAACTGCGAGAGGGGCGGGGAGGGGACACAGGGCTGAAAATAGTGTTGGAGTAAAGAGGTCACTAGCCAGGGAAGGACACAAATGACAACATGGCCGTCAGGAGGAGGGACTAACAAGCCTAAAACCAATCAGAAGGCAGCATTTAGGATGTAAGCCAATCAAAATGATGGGCGGAGAGTGGGCGGAGCTTCCAGAAAGCTTCCGCGTTATAGTATACACTGCATGTCTCAACAAGACAGAGCAAGCGCTGCCTAGGCGAGACTTAGAAATAGAATCTCTAAAATACAAAACAAGGCATGCAGAAAAAGGTGATTTGCTGCACAGAAATTTAGCATGAGTGAAAAGACAGCTATTCAGTGACAACTGGCTGTAAGGCAGGTAGAGACTTTTAGGTGAGTGTATGAGTTCATGTTCAGAAGAACATTTGTGTTTGCATAATTTTTTTTAAAGATTTTATTGAGGTTTTCAACTATCAGGTGCGTATACAGATACATCTCTTGCATATCAGTAGCTATAAGAACCTTCTATATGCAGAGCAACACAGCCCGTTTACCATAACTTAGCTTAACTTCCCTTCCCTCTCTCCCCCTGTGAGTCGGTGCTTCACCTCCTATGCAGCATTAGGTTTGTTACCAATAAGTGTATATGCATCTTTCTGTCCCGCGGGCGCTTGTTTTTGTGCTTAGGGCAACCTTGGTCTAGTTTCATGAAGGGTCAGGGACTGGTTGGGGCTCTGGGTCTAATTGCTCAGGGTTTTCCAGGGGCCTCACAGGACCGCTCGCCAGAGTGTCCGACTCTGGGTTAGCCAGACAGTCCACCAAAGCTTCCCAAGCTCAGGTGCTTTCAATTTTGCCCATACCCCTCTGTGCGTCCCTTAGGAGGATTCTCCCTTTGCATTTTGCCCATTTAATCAGCTCTTTTTTTCACCCCCCCAGTCGCAGTCCCATTGTCACCTTCCTATTTTGGGTTATTTCATGTTTGGAGAGGCTGTATGCTAGATTCTGGAACATCCCTGTGATCTTAGTCTTGGCGATGTGGGGAAATCAGCCCAGTAGGCAGTGTCCAGCTGTGCATGGGACCTCCCTCCCAATGCACTTCTCGGTCGTTTCTATGACTCCCTCCCAAAAGGTATGGATTGCGGGACATTGCCAGAATATATGGAGAATGGGAGCCCCCACTTTTCCACATCTGGTACCTGGTTTGTACTAGACCCCGAAGTGCCGGCCTATCCATTCAGGTGTCAAATATGCTCTGTGTAATACATAATAGGTTTATTAGCTTCCTAGAAACTTTTGGGGTTAGCTCCATTATCTTGTCCAAGGCTTTTGGCTAAATAAGGATGCCCAGGTCTGCTTCCCATCTAGTTCACAGCACATGTAGCGGGAGCTGTTAGTTCGTCCACAGCACTCTGTAAAGACATGAAACTGTTTTAATAGGGCCCGCTGAGAGCGCTGTGTAGTGGCAGCTCTTGAATGATGTGTGTTCTAACTCCCCCCCCCAATGTTTCCGTATCGCCGACGTGAGCACCTTATGGAGTAGAAAATGTCCTTGGGTTAGGTCATAGTCTACCCTAAATTCTTCAAACGGGAGCAGCTCTGAGTCCATATATGGGTCACCCACCTCCGATACCCCAGCCTCCCTCTACAGACCCAATACCCGCCAGTCGCCCAAGGTGGAAGTGCATGCAGGAAATCTAGGGGCATCTCCAGGGTGTATTGTATCTTAATATGCATCCTCTGTAACTCCCTTTTCCAGCACCTTATTAGAGGGGGGATTTCAGTAGAATCATTGTGGCCGGGGAGCCGCAGCCGAAGGAAAACCTGAAGAAGCTCCCGGAGTGGCAGCACGAAGGGGCTGACGGTCCGGGTTGTGGCTATGTGCTATACCCTGGATCAACCGCTGAAGTTGAGCCGCTATGTAACACAACTCAAAATCTGGGACTGCAAGGCCTCCTTCCGCAGTGGGGCGCTGCATTGTGGCCAACAGTACCCTATGGCGCCCCGATCCCCAAATGATCTCTGTAGTCAGGGTTCTGAGCTCTCTCATCTGTTTCCTCGGGATCCACAATGGAAATGTGATGAAAAACAAAGAGGAGACAGGCAGGGCCACCATCTTCAGGAGGGCTATCCATCCCATCACTGACAGCGGCAGTGCCTTCCAAAAGATCATGGGAGGCAACTGCACGGCCCACGTTGCCCTCTAGTAGGTCAGCGTCAGCGTGATTGATCCTGACTCCCATGTAAGTCAAACACCTGGTCTCCCACTGCTCAACTGCTAGATGCCCCGGGTGCTCCTCCCTTCTCACTATTGGGAAGAGCGTAGACTTCTGTCAATTAACTCGCAGCCCTGACAGGTGGCAAAACTCCTCCAACATAAGTCTGCCCCTCCAGATCTCCGTATCTTGATGGAAGAGCAGCAGGTCATCAGCATAGCGCTATTCTGTGGTGGTGTTTCCCTTTCGTCAAACCCCTAAAGGCCCCTCCAGACCTTGCATGTGCTGCCAGGGGCTCCATGGCAATGGCAAAAAGTAACAGCGACAGATGGCATCCTTGCTGTGTCCCTCGCTCCACCAGGCAGTGTGTCGTTATAGTCTGGCTGGGGTGTACTCTTGCAGACTGGCTAGTGTATAACAGCCTCGTCCAAGTCACAAACTGCTCACCTATCTCCTGAGGCGGAAGCCGGGAGTTTGAATCGTGTTTATTTTAAAATTTTGAAAACTGTGTCACTTAACTTGTATGTTTTTAGACTCACCACGCTGCTAAGCATTCTCGGGCACTTGCTCGCCCCCTGATCGGCCAGCACAGCGCAATCGATCGCTGTCACGAAGCCCGACCGATTACTCCCCCTGACGCCATTACCGGCGAGGACAGAGGCCACGCCCCTTTCTCAGGGCACACCCACTCACCTCCGTATAAACCATGTGCTTCTGCCGGAAGCGCAGCGGACGAGCACAGCGGGAGCGCCATCTGTACGCCGAAGGCGTGCCTAAGGCAAGCCCGTCTGCGCCCGTCCGCGCCAGACCGAGCCCAGAGCCCAGAATCCTTGCTTCGGCTACATCCTCTCCCCTAAGATACTCGCAGGAAACTCTACTCAAACTCAGGGACTGCCCCTCCGCTCACTGTCGGAATGTTATCTCCTTAAAAGATGGACACTCCTGCTGCACAAACTGCACATATAGACTCACTCCACGACTCCCCCTGAAACCACGTTGGCTTAATATGGCTCTACTCAATTGCAGATCCCTCCCTAAACATCAAGCTGAAATCAACATGCTTCTGCAGGGTTCTGAGATCGAGATCCTCTTTCTCACCGAAACTTGGATCAACTCCAGCTCTGATCCAGACATAATCCAAACACTCCCTCCGGGCTACCTCATCAAACACCTGGATAGACCCGCTGGGATTGGAGGTGGGATAGCAATCATTTACCGCGATCACCTGACTTGTCATTTTAAGGACAGCCCAATTCAGGACTGCGAAAATGCCTATTTTTCCATCCATCTGCCACCATACACAACTCTCTCAGGGATATTAGTTTACCGCCCCCCAGGACAGCAACGATCTTTCTGTAATTCCCTTATGGAATCCATCTCCTCGCTTGCTTGCATTTCCCCCAATTTCACGGTCTTAGGAGACTTAAACCTCCATTTTGACGACCTTACAGACAAAACCGCCGCTGACCTTAAAGAAGATCTAGCCTCCCTTAATCTCTACTTGAAAAGCCACCAACCTACCCATTCTAAAGGCCACTTGTTGGACCCTATTTTCACCAACCTCACAAGACTAGTTGTGAATACTCCCACACCTGTTCCCTGGTCTGACCATTTTGTAATCCCTTTTAAGCTCCAACATTCAGTTGAAACATCGCCAAGTCTATCTCCCCAAGCACCATCCCGCCCATGGCAAAAACTGGACACGGTCTCATGGGCACAAACACTTGCCTCTACCACTCCAGCGCTGGACCCAGACCCTTCCAGAGCAGATGCTCAACTATGCGATTGGATCAATCAATCCCTTGATGCTATCCTGCCCGTTAAAACCCTCCCCAGCAAGAAGAAAACTCCTAAATCTCCATGGTTCACTCAAGAACTACGCCAACTCAGGAAAAAGTGCAAAAAGCTCGAGCGCCTTTGGAGAAAGGACTGGGCGACTGAAAGCAAAAATGATTACAGGACTGCCATGAAGCACTACAAAATCTGTATAAAAATCACCCAGGCTACCTTCTTCGAGAAAAAAATATTGGCCGCAGCTAACTCTGCCAAAGAAACTTACCGCATCGTGCGCCTCCTTACTAAAACCCCAGATCCTTTACCCACACCAGACCAATCGGGCACGAGATGTAACCAGCTAGTTGAGTTCTTTGCAACAAAAATCAATAATATCCTTAAAACCCTTCCTCCTCCCATCACCACCCAACTTTCCTCTACCCCCCCCTCACGCAGATGCTCCACGCCTCCAAACATTCGCTCAGATCACCACAGAACTTTTCCTGACCACCTTACAATACGTGAAGAGCGGGGCTCCTTCAGATCCAGCCCCTATGAGTAAATTAAAACTGGTCGCTTCCACTGTGGCCCCTCCACTCACCGACCTGATTAACGCTTCCCTAGCACTGGGCATTGTTCCAGCAAACTGGAAGAAAGCAACAGTCAGGGAACTTCTTAAAAAATCCCACCTCGACCCAACGGACCTTTCCAATTATAGACCCATTTCTCTCCTCCCGGCCATTAGCAAAGTGGCTGAGCGAATTGTTAATCACCAACTATCACTCTTCTTGGAAACCAATAATCTACTTCGTCAATCTCAGACAGGGTTTAGACCTGGACAAGGAACAGACACCGCACTACTAGCTGTGGTCGAGGAGGCAAGAACCATCATAGACGCAGGAGGATCAGTGGCAGTGATCCTCCTTGATCTGAGTGCCGCGTTCGACACGGTGGATCATACTACCCTCATCCACCGGCTCAGCCTGGTTGGAGTCTCAGGCACCGCCCTGTCCTGGATCAAATCGTTCATCGAAGGCAGAACCTTTCAGGTATCCGATGGCACAATCACATCCAGAGCTCTCCCACTACAGTGTGGACTCCCCCAGGGCTTCTCCCTGAGCCCCACACTTTTTAATGTATACATGGCTCCCCTGGAGGACATTATAGCCCCATTCGGCATAAAAACAGTCATGTACGCCGATGACACCCAATTGGTGGTGTCTCTTAACCAATCGAGCAAAAGCCTCGGTAACCTAGCAGCCTGTTTGGAGAACGTCTTCCACTGGATGTGCGAATCACGCCTGAAATTGAACGGAGAGAAGACCGAGATCCTCCTTTTGGGAAACCCTCGCAAACTCCCTCCTTCCCTCTCCTGGCCACACTGTATGGGATCACCTCCTATCCCTAAATCAGAAGTCAAGAGCCTTGGGATCTGGTTGGACCAAGAGCTCAATTTTAAAACCCAGGCTAGAAAAACCTCAGGCATATGTTTCGGTCTCATCCAAACAGCACGGAAGATCCTCCATTTAATCCCCTTCCAGTCCAGGAAATTGCTTATACAGGGGCTGGTGAATTCCAGACTTGATTACGGTAACGTCCTTTACCTAGGGGCCCCGGCATCGGTTATTAACAGACTTCAACACGCCCAAAACGTGGCTGCCAGAATCCTAACCGGAACCACAGCCAGATGCTCCGCCAAACCGGCTCTCAAAAACCTACACTGGCTCCCTATTAAGGAAAGGATTACCTTTAAGACCCTATGCATTTCTCATAGAATTATGCAAGGGAGAGGCCCGCCGATCCTGAGATCCCTCATCAAACTTCATCAGTCTAACAGAAAACTTAGGTCAGACTCCCTCTCCCTGGCCAGCGTCCCAAGAATAAAAAAGGCCCGCTCCGGGGGGCGACTGTTCTCCTACAATGCTCCAAAACTGTGGAATTCCCTCCCACTCCCCATCCGAGAAGAAAACAACCTACTTGCCTTTCGGAGGTTACTAAAAACATGGCTCTTCCCATAAACTCTTCATTACTCCTCCCCTCCCGCCGGATCAATAGGTTGACTAAACAGCGCTGGCACACCCGAGGGTAGCTACGCGCTTTATAAATCCGCATCCAAATCCAAAATCCAAATCCAGTCCCATGTGCAACGTCACCTCATACATAATGCTACTCAAGGCTGTCAAATGCTTTTTCAATATCAACAGCAAAGACTGTTGAGTCGTCTCTAATATAGCCCTCCGCTTCCATAATGTCCAAGAGTTGCTGTATATTATTCGCTGTGTCAGCCGCGACATATGGGCCAGGAGCCGGGTCGCTAAAATTCTGCTTAGGATCTTATAGTCGATATTCAACCTCGGCAAGGGCCTGTATGCTGAGAAGTCATGTGCTGACTTGCCCAGCTTTAGGACAAGGACAATTACTGCTTCCCTGGTAGTGTCTGGTCGGAGACTAGTGTTTTTGGCCACAGTGTATTGCGCAGTCAGTCTAGGCGCCAACTCTGCTGAGTAGGTAACATAAAATTCTGATGTGTAGCTGTTTGTCCCCGGGGTCTGGTTCCGTGCTGTATGTTTAATAGTGCACAATATTTCCTGCACTGAGATGTCCCCTCCCTGGGCCTCCACCTCATCCTCCCCCAAGTAACGGTAAAGGCTTTGCGTCCAGAAATGCCTGAGTCGGCGCCGTATTTATCGGCGTATTCCTTGTATAGAGCATTGTGTAGTGTCTGGTGAATGCATCATTTATGTCCTCCTGGGAGTGCAACCTGTTGCCCCCCTCGCCCTCTAGGTCCACTATGGTCGACCCTCGTTTGGTCATATTAGCCAGCCAGGTCAACATGGGTCCTGTCCATTTATCTTTTGTAGTCAAAGCACCTTAGCCACTCTGTCTGCACCGCCACTTCCTCCTTGGCCTCTACTAGTGCTCTCTGTAGGTCCAGTCAGCCTGCTCACCGGATCTGTAGGTCCCTAAGTGTGTTTTCCTCTACCTGGATCTCTTAGAATGGTATGCCATATGCCCTTCGCTTCCATGAGGCAATGGCCCCGCAGGACCGACTTAAAGGTATCTCACTCCACCTGTGGGGAGGCCGCCATGCCCACATTGTTGTCAAAATACTGAATAATTGTTTCCTGGATCATCTCCCGAAATGCTTGGTTGCCCTGCGACTCAGGGTTAAGTCTCCACACGGGAATGGACGGGCGAGGTTGGGTCCACCGCAGCCGCAACAGGACTGGGTTCTGATCCGAGATAGTGCGTACTAGGTATTAGACCATGTGGACTAAAGTATGGATGTCATTGGTGCTCAGGAAAGTGTCCATCCGGACGTGTACTTCATGGAGATCTGAAAAGGAGGAATAATCCTTCTCAGTGGGATATATCTGTCTCCACGAGTCTATTAGTCTCCTGTTGTGTTGCCACTCTGTGAGAGCGTTGACTGTACATACAGTCTGGGAGTCTGTTTAGGGGGGATATGAGTGGTCTACTGTATCGTCGGCTACACAGTTGAAATCCCCTCCCACAATCATTGGGGAGGGCAGGACTGGCACCAACGGTTGAGATAAATTCATTAGAAATGTACTTTGGTCTACATTTGGGGCATACACGTTTACCATGGCTATGTCCTGTCCGTCCAGTCGGCCCTGCATCATTACAAATCTTCCCTTGGGGTCAACCATCTTATCCACAAAACCAAGCTCTGATCCAGATTAGGATCCCCCTGGCATACGCTGAATATGTAGTGTAGTATGATTAACCCAGCCACTTATGTTGCAATGCGACTCTCTCTTTGGACATCAAGTGCATCTCTTGGAGGAATGCCATGTGGATGCCTCATCTGTTCAGATGGGAATACACCTTGTATCTCTCTAGTCTGCATTCCCCGAATATTCCAGGAGAGGAAACTATGCGTATGGGAGCCTGCCATGTCCTAAGTCCTGTCTCTCAATCGCTATGCGGCCCTCTCCTCTATCCATCCTCCCCACCCCTACATATTTAGTAAAAGAGTACACAGTATTGTGATGCACAAGTCCAATATCTCCCATAACCAGACTTTCCAAACCAAAACTGGTATCCCAACTTCCCCTCCCCAGGACGAGCAGATTAGTGTCCCCCATCGAAACAAAACAAAGCTAAGTAAGTCTGCAGAAGTTCACCTACGGAGTGTCCAATCAAGGGAAGTGATCCCGCAGTCCCTCAGCCAATAATCAGCCAACCAGCTCTTTACAACAGCTTGTTCAGTGAAACCGACACCTCAGTATGGTCTCAGTATATCTTCTCTATGGTAGTGTCAAACCAGCCCCTCAGCAGGCACCATCCCTTTACCAGTTCATCGGTCCATTAAGATGATGTCATCAGCCATTCCCAAAGTCACCTTTGGTAGTTCTATGCTCAAGTTCTCAGATACACTAGATCTGTGCTCTGAGTCCGAATCCTGCATCGGCACACTGCTCTCCAGGGTGGTATGCCCCATTTCCTTTCTGCTAATCAGTGCCACCACCTCCATCGTGCTCCGTGCTTCTTCCGGCATGGGGGCGATTGTGTCTCATTTTGCTTTCCTACTGTGGGATCTGCCACTGCCTTTTCTCCGCTGTTCGGACCCTCAGGTAGGTCCTCTACCTTGTCGTTCCTCCAGCCAGTCCCAGGCCTCCTGTGGGAGCAGAAGAACTCTGTCCCATCTGGGGTGATCACTCTTAGTTTAGCTGGGAACAACCTTGTATATTTATAGTCAAGTTGCAGAGTTTCTGCTTGGTGGCTTGGTTGGAGGCCCTTGAGGAAAATCCAGGAATATGCGTACCACCTTGTTATTTATTTGGAGGTCACCTTTACGTTTCACCTGCCCCAGAATGTAGTCTCTGTCCTTATAATGCAGAAGTCTCATCACCACAGTGAGTGGGGGGGGGGGCCCAGGCAGTGGCAGCCTCGCTGGTACTCGATGAGCTCTTTAGGCGTAGAAGCCGATAGCCCCTCCAGTGCCACTTCTGTGCGCAACCAACTCTCTAAGTAATCCACCATGTTGGATACTTCCAGCTTTTCTGACAGGCCCACCACTCTGATGTTGTTTCTTCGAGAACTATTTTTTGCATCCTCTGTGTGAAGCTCAAGTGTGCGGACCTTTGCCTTGACCGCGGCCAGCTGGACTTTCAGGGTAGTGAGAGCTGGAATTTATTCCGATAGTTGGCACTCGTTTGCTGGCACCCTCTCTGTAACACGTTTGAGGTTATCCTGCAGAATTCCCAGATCTGTGCCAATCAAGTTAGTTTTTGCCTCCAGCCTCTCACTGGAGGCTGTAATTGCCTGTAGCATATCTTGTAGCATGGGGTCTTGGGGATCTCTGTTTGTGTGGCAGAGTTCCTGCTTCCCTCCTGAGAACCCGCTATCAGGGTCACCTCCTGGTCACGCCTCTTGGTCATTTTACCCATAGCTTCTGCAAGAGAGTGGGTTCCCTCAGACCTGTGTCAGTGTCGTATGTCCCTGAGGCAGTCGTAGATACCCCGCTCGTGGAAAAAGCTGCACCCTTTCTTATCAGATGCCCAGAGAGGGGAGTGGGCTATCTGTGCCTCATCCAGGGCAAGCAGCCCAGGAATCGCCCCGACAGCAGCAGACCAGCGAGCATGCGGCACTAGTTGCAGATCCCTGGATCAGTCTCTCCCACCAGGGAGTCCACGGGGTCAGCACACTCATCCGGCCCCTCAATGGAGCGCCCGGGAACAAGGAGCGCACGTGGCTACTCTGTAGGGGCCAGGCCATTCCTATCTGGTCACCAATGTTCTTCTGGCACTGAGGTTGCACAACGCTATTGAGCTCCTGCCCGCCAGGCTTCACAGTGTCAGGGAATCGCCCTGCTCCTCAGAGTTGGGTCGAATGCAGCCCAAGCTGCACAGTTCTCATTCCCTCAGGCCGGGGCCAAGGCAGGGTGCTATCATCACGTCACTCCAGGGTTGGCCAGGCAAGCCCAGCAATCCTGTTCAGGCACTTAGTACTCTCTATGGGCTCACCGCCCAGGTCTTAGCCCTTTCGTGTCCTGGCTGCCTCAGCCGCCACAAACAAGCCTCGCCCCTGCAGTTTATGAAGTCCTCACCTGCGGGGCTGTGTGCCGTGGAAATGCGGGCACCCAGCGTAGGCGTTCATCTAGCGTAGGAGCCTCCCCGTACCAGTCCCCCATCTGCCACCATGCCGCTCCCCATCCAGGGCAGCCTCGCAGTGCGGCAGGCCCCACCTGTGACTCAGGGTTGTCGTTGGGTCCCTCGGAGCCTCATGCCATCATAGGCCGGGCTCTTTATCCTCCAGTGTCACAAGGCCTAAGGACTCACCCCGGCTCAGCCATTCTGTGCATAACCTTCACGCGGCCTTCTCACCGGGGTCATCTGCCTCCAGGACTGCCTCCTCTATCAACACCTCTGTTGTGTCTGGCAAGGGGTGGGAGCCATCTGCCTCAGTTCGCTGAGCCCTCAACAGTGCTCTTATCTTGTGCAGTCTACTCTGCATCCGAGCTCTCGCCCCAGTGGCCCGCCTCCAAGTTGGATCCCGCTCTTGGGATTTGATTTCTCCAGTGCTGTCAGCACCTGGTCTCACAGGGGTCCTCAGGTCCATAGCAGGGTAGGGGTTCTCCCCAGGGTCAATTAGGTGTTAAGGGAGAATCAGGACAGAGCTGGATTTCAGCCACCAAAGCGGAGCTCCGAGCAACGCTGCTCACTCAATCGGCGTCAACTCACGCCCCATTTGTGTTTGCATATCATCAGCATACAGATAATACGAGAAGCTGATTGATTAAAGTTTGCCTCCTCGTGATGTACTGTTCACGGAGAAAAGCAGAAGACCAGGAGTGAGGAACATCACCATACACACAATTAGTTTGAGAGATAGGAGGAAAACCAGGTGAGTGGTGGATAAAAGGTGGAAAGATTAGAGTATGGATGTAAGGAAAGGAAAATAAATGGATAGACGTACGGGTGAAGGGGGCTAGTCTAGGAAGGGATGAGATTACTTGCTTTGTGTCATTAGAAGTTTGGTTCAAAGTGGGGGCACATCTTAATTTTCTGGCTACTCCCTTGACGGTCAGAACATTTTCATTCAAGCAACAATGGTCTCCATTACAGAAATGCAGCCTTAATTGGGTTTCCAAAAACACGAACCACGCGTCTTCAGGCCATACTGAGCGCTGCAACATGCTTGCTTATCATTTAAAAAAAGCTATCTCCATGTGTCGCATCTTCTGAAATAACTACCCTGGGTAAACATCAAGAAAAAACGACCTTGCTTCTGCCATGGGCTATGTAAGCCTCATGTCCTAGCTAAATCCAACAATGTTTTAGAAGTTGGTTACCTGCACGACCTTTTGACCAGCTGGCCAATCTCCTTTCTGTTCCCAATCTATGCTGCCATAGGCTATGAGATCTCTTTTTTCCCTATCTTACAGCTAAGGTCTGCAAACAATTTTCCTGGAGTCTTATTTAGTATTCGAACTCCAGTCCTGGAATATTTTGGAGAAAGTTATAAATTCCCCAAGTATTTTTTGGAATGGTTGAAAGGTAGTAATTTTAAATGGTAGAAAGTGCTGCCCTGACCATGCAGCTCAGGACAAAAAACTACGTATAACGCAAATAATGAATGACTAGTTAACCCCAGTCAAACTACAGTCATAAACCTATCTAGTCTCTCGATAAGAGTTGCTCAAGTCATTCATATTCTTTTCTTTTTCTTCCAGAATGATCTTAGCGCCAGTGAACCCTTGTAGGGTAAATGATGCGGTTAGGACTGATTGATTTCAAAATTTGAAGAGCGCAGTCAGCTACTCCCAGAAAGAAGGGTCCCGATGCACTTATTAAATTCACAATTTATTTATTGAGTCATTCATTCAGCGTGAAACAGAACTATGTAAATTCTCAAATAATGTACATTACTCCATTACAAATCAGCTTGGTTTTTGCTACGTAACTATCAATACCTACATATATACATGTAAAAGTCATTAAATGCCACAGATTTTAGAGAGGGATTCAGGGGAAAAGACAATGAAACAAACAAGGTAATTGACAAGAGGGCAACAAATGGAAGGAGAAAACAGCGAACGTAGGAAAGGGCATGTTGGACTTGGCCCTTTCGTCAGGGTCCTCCCCAAACATTTTGCCTTCATCCTTCTGTTTTCTGAACCTGATTTTATTTGTGGACTCTGCGCACTGCTGGCCAGTGCTGAAGTGCTTGTGTTTGCTCTTCTAAAAATGGTGGAATTGGATTTCACCCAAATGGCATGTTTAATTTACGTGAAAATCATTAGTATAGTGTTACTACATGTGCCCAGGGCCTGTAAATTAAATTCTACTCGTTGGCCTAAAAACCTGTCTCAGACCTGCCACTGCAGCCTGTGTGTGAAATGTTAAACTGCCATTTTGACTCGGCAAAATAAACATCTCACCAAGCCCAAACCTTTATTTTTAATACATATGTCACCCCTCGGGTAGGCCCTGAACAGCCCAGAAGGCCGGGTGCAGTGTGTTTAAAAAGTAGGACATGTACTTTAAGGTTTTACATGACCAGCTTTGCCACCCAAGACTTACCCGCACCACCCAAAACTACCGCACCCAATGGCTCCAGTGCCCAGCAGACCCTGACCAACTGAACTACCCTCACCTCTGATGACATCATCAGGATCATGAAGAGCATTCACTCCTGAGCATCCACATCTTCAACAGATTCGGCACCTCCATCACACCTGAACTCTGCCGCACCATCAACTGCTCCATGGAGTCTTCAACCTTCCTGGAACACTGGAAGTACACAGAGATCAACCCCTTCCTGAAGAAACCTTCTGTCGACCCGACAGACCTCAAGAACTACAGACACATCTTTCTGCTCCCCTTCCTAGCCAAAGTCATTGTGTAAGCCATCAACGCCGAGCTCTTTGAGTACATTGAAATGAATAACATCCTGGACCTCTCCTAATCAGGCTTCAGAAGCAACCATAGCACCAAGACCACTCTCCTCGTGGCTACAGATGATACACCCTCCTCGACCAAAGCAAGACTGTTGCCCTCATCCTCCTGGACCTCTCAGCCGCCTTCGACACCATCGCCCACCAAACCCTCTGTGCAAGACTCCACAATGCCGGCATCTGCGACAAAACCCTAGAATGGACCCGCTCCTTCCTCAACGGCCGAACCCAGAGAGTCAGACTTCCACAGTTAAACTCAGAACCCACAGAGATCAGCTGTGGAGTGTCTCAGGAATTCTCTCTGAGCCGCACCCTCTTGAACATTTACATGGCCTGCTTGCAGCCATCGTCGGAAGCCACATACTCAACTGTGTCTGCTACGCCGAAGGCACCCAGCTGATTTTCCCCCTTCACAGAGCCCACAGCCGCCGAGAGCAACCTGCAGAAGGGGATGAAGGCAGTTGTCACCTGGATGAAGGACAGCTGCTTCAAGCTGAACAGACAAAACATAAGTTCTCATCCTGGGCTTTGCCCCTTCTGCCTGGGATGACTCTTTGTGGCCCGCCATGCTTGGAATCCCCCCACAGCGACGGACCACGCACGAAACCTCAGCATCATCCTGGACTCCTCGCTCTCCATGAACCGCCAAATAAACGCTGTCTTGTCCTCTTGCTTCCACACGCTCCACCCCTTCATACGATCTTCAAGTGGATCCCCACAGAGTGCAGGAAAATGGTCACCCATGTACTCGTCAGCAGCAGACTCAACTACGGCATCACACTCTACGCCAACACCACCCAGAAACTCCCCAAAAAACTGCAGAGCGTCCAGAACACCTCTGCCAGACTTATCCTGAACATCCCACGCTGCAACCACATCACCGGCCAGATGAGAGACCTTTTACTGGATACCTGTCAACTAAAGAATCACTTTTAAACTTATCATGCACACCTAGAAAGCCCTCCACAACCCCAGACCTGCATACCTCAGCCAGGCATCTCCTTCTACACTCCTACCAGACATCTTCACTTCACCCAACTGGACCGGGCCACCATCCAACGAATCAGAAAGGCCAAGGCTGGAGGGAGATCCATCTCCTACCTTGCTGCAAAGACCTGGAGCTCTCTGCCTCTGCACCTCAGACAATCCCCATCGCTGCTGTAATTCAGGAAGGACCTCAAGACCTGGCTCTGTGACTGAACCGCAGACCCACCCCCATCTCTTACTCAGTGTTTTTAGACCCTTACTAGTGATGAGTTGTGCTTTACAAGATTACTGATTGATTGACCTAGTAGTGAAACATTCGTAAATTTGTATTTCACTACTGCAAGGCCTACCTCTCCCATGGGATAACATTGAAGTTACCTTACTACATTCTCAATGAGCTGTAATTTCCAAATGGGAACAGGTTCCCAGATCATGTTTGGTGTCTTTAGAATTGTAATTGAATATCCTATCGTAGGGTAAAGCCAGATTTTGAATTACAGTTTTGAAAATGCCGCTATTAAGAAGTTGACATTCCCCTCCCTTAGCCATTTGATGCCTGCTGCCTGTCTCTGGGTCACACGAGTAGGTGTAGCTGATAATTGGGCTTTGAGTATTCCCCGTAGACAGCCGCACACAATAGTGAGCTTTGGTGTGCCTTGTTAGGCCATCACTGGCAGATGAGAGGGCGGAACTGGACACAGCCCTACTTACGCTTCCCTAGCCTGTGCTCTATCTACACACAAAGGGCTGCATACCCCCTGTAGTTAGTCTTGAGCCAGGGAAGGGAAGGCAGGATATCTGTGGACTTCACAGAGAAACCTATAAAAGCTCTGCTATTTCAAAGGCAGAACAGGGTATAAATAGCGGACTTCAGGCACCAACTCTTCAGTACACTGCTGGACCTGTGGCTACTTTGCCAGGAAGAAAGACTGCTGTGCTGCTGAAAAGACAGGCACTCTGCTGGACTGCAGCCTTGCTGGACTACTGCCTTGCTGGACTGCTGCTCAGGGAGAAGGACTGGGCCTGCACCTTTCAAACCCAGGACCCCAGAGTGACACCAAGGGCTAATTGGCTGGCATCCTGACTAGAGCCTCAGGGGCATAAGGCTCCAACAACTTTGTGAACACAGCACCTGTAGTCTGCCATCTGGGAACCCTACCTTGCCAAGTGGTGCCACCCCAGTCCTGGACTCACTCTTGGAAATGGGCCTATCGGTGCTCTGTCAGAACAGTTGAGGATCCTGCAGAACCGATGCATCTTTTCTGCTACGTAGTGCAAACCTGAGCAGAACCAATCATCGCCCTTGCTGTAAGGGTTCTCCCAGCACCAGGACTCTTGATTGACCTTGCAGCCCACATCAGAACCACCGCTGTGCGAAGCTTTCCCGTAACAGACCCTTGCACTGCAAATCTCTCATTGACGGCAGCCTCGATGACGACGCAGTTTCTTGCATCTCAGACTCACAGCTCTGCAGAACCGATGCATTGCCTCAACTGTGCGATTAATCCTTGATGCCAGACTGCATCGCAAGCCCTCGTCGATGGGATCCTCGACAATGATGATGAGGACCTCGCATCGCCGCTTCACAGCACCTCAGAAGAAATGCATCGCCTCGGCTGCGCAGGCGCATCCGCGACTCCGGACCTCGCAATGCTCCCCAATAAGGACTTAAGGTGCTCTTGTTCAGTAGACCTAACTGGCCCCTGCAGTTGGGCAATGCTCCATCGCAGTCTGCCTGAACTTGTGACTTTGTCCTGGTCCAGCGCGACCAGATTTCCACAGTTGGTGCTTTGTGCTTTTTGGCACTTTTTCACTCAAATCTTTAAAATTGCATATCTCCAGCTCTACTGTTTGTATTTGTATTGTGTTGGACTTGTTTTATATGTATTAAAGTGCACTCTATTTTTAGGTCTCGCCTGACCCAGCGCATGCGCTGGTCTGGCGAGACTTATTGAGAGGGCTCCAAAAAGTGCTACCAGGCCAGCCTAGAGCTACAGTGCATGTGCGCGGGCTCGCGCGCCGCGCTTGACCGCGATTACTATCACTTTCGTGGCCGCACGGCCGCTTGGCATAACCAATAGGTCTTGCTTTTGGGACCTTATAAGTATTTAGTTATGCAACTGTTGCATGGCTAAACACTTATAAGGTCCCAAAGGTGAGACCTTTTGGCTATGCCAATGCTTGTTCTAACTTGGTTTGGAATCCCTTTTGTGGTGTGTTTTAATTTTATTACTGTTTGAAGTGTTGCACAAATACTTTACACATTGCCTCTAAGTTAAGCGTGACTGCTCTGTGCCAAGCTACCAGATCATTGACAACAGGTTAAATTGGGATTTGCTTGTGATTTCACCCTGACAAGAATTGTGGGTGCTGCTTGAGAAATGTTTCACTTCACCCAACCAGTAACCCAGTTACAGGGCAGTAGTTTATTGTGCACTGCCATGACAGAGTCATTGAGAGTGCACTTAATTGTAACCACTAATTACAAGATAAAGACCAAGGTCTTTGTAGACATTTCAAAATGAGGAGATAAGGATAAGATAAGGATAAGCAATTGTTCAGCATTTAACAAAGGATTAAATACAAGTTATATGTGCAAATTCTAACAGGAACACTTGAAATACAGGCAAAGACATTCACATATACAATATTAAAGCGTGGAGAATTTTGGAGAAATACAAAAGGCTAAGCAGAATGCAAGATTGGCTGAATCTTTATTTAAGAATTGACTGGCATGGAAAAGAGCACAGTATTTCATTTTGGAGTACAAGCTTTCCTTACCAAGGATCTCAGTGGGACATGCAGCAAACCTCAAATAGGGGGCGCTGAAGAACAATGCATTTGAAGGGACGCTGACAGCCCATTCCAGCAGTTTTAAAAAGAAGATTTATAACTTTGCCATTGGCCATCACTATGTTGGGAAAACTTAAATTCAGACTCATTTACCCGTCATGGCAGAAGATTGGTATAATTGCATTATTTAAACGAATATCTTGGTGACAAAGCACAAAATCATTGGTTAAGCCAATAGGTCTAGCCCTAGCAGGCTAGAGGAATAGTTATTTATTTTTGTGTTTGTAAAAAACTATTTTATTGCAAGCATATGATACAAAAAAAGGATAAAATAAAGTATGTCACAGCCTAAACGTGGCCATCATTAAAAACATTCAGTGATGTGGCTGTTTACTAGTGACATTTTGTAAAGTACAAGCCTTCCATCTGCTCCATGCTTTTTTGTAGGTTTATTGTTTGTGTAGGAGACAAGAATTAATCACAGCTCAAGCAAGCAGGGAGACACTGTCTTCCAATGTCACTGAAAGAGTTTATAGCAGTATGGTAAGAAAGCAGACAGAAAATAAATATCCATCTAATTGGACAGTTAAAGTGCAGCCAAAATAAACAGACGTTTTTTAAAGTTTAAAATAAAAAATAAATGAAAAGCACACTGTGAGCCATCTTTCTCACTGACGAGAAAGGAACTATTTTTTGGTGAATGTGAGTGATGTGCACATGATTTGTGCAGTAGCTGAAAGTGAAGGGAGCCAGTGGGTAAAGTGGGCTGTCTCAATGGCCCATGCATTTTGCTGTGTTTGGTGATAGCCAAATGTGAATGACAGTTTAACCGACCAATGGATTAAATCTGCTGACCAAAATCCACACAAGCATGATTATTATGTATTTTTTTTGTTGAAAATAAATAAATAATTAGGTGATGCACCAAAAGCTATCCTAAATTCCAGAACTAAAAATTCAGGTGTTTAGCTGGTGCTCAGACACCTAGAGGTTTCCATGACTTAAATACACAATTTAGCGATAGGTCAATAATGCAGGTGCCTTAGGAAGTGCCACACTTACTTAATGACAATTTCTTAGCAAATATCCTTTCACATCGCAAAGGGGTAGAATGACTGGGTGCATTGGGTACGGTCTAGTCATATGGCCGACATCTTGGAAGCGTGAGCCAGTGTATCTTAGTGTGGACAAAGGAATTTAGTTTGAAAATGCTCAGAGACATGAATGAAGTCTCGCGCTGTAGATGGTAGCTGCTGGAAGGAAGCAACGTTCTGCCATCTTGTGCCTGGGGTGGCCCAGAATTAAGAAAAATAAAATGCATTATTTTCAATAACTACATTTACAGGCTTGTATGCACCGCAACATAGCTTGATGACAAATTTGTCCACTCCAATCAAGATCCGCGATTATGAATCCAGAATTGGCTCTGAAGCAAACAAATGATATGCCCTCATGGCTGGCACTCTTCCCCTATCTGTGCCTGGTCATTGAATCTGTTACTACCTCTGCACTTGATGTGTGTTAGAACACACACAACCAAGGTGTGCAAGTTGTTTGGATTGTTGGGTGCCTCTGGAGTCTCACTCTCTGGCCAATTAGTGTAGAATAATCATGGAAAGGCAGCGTCTCCTGTTTAGGGGACGTCCCCCTGAGCACAGCGTCGAGCCCGCGGGGCGGGTGTTCAAAGACTGTTAAAGAATCATACGAAGAATGCTACGGTGTCAATTAGAACGATGAATTCATGAGAGTTTATTCATTATTTGATATTGGTATCTCATATCAAAGAATGCTTGAATGCGACCATCACACATTCCAATGATTTTTCCCGATGCAATTCGGGCTGTTACAGCCCTTCGTCAGGGGAAGAAATCTACAGAAAATAAAGCAGTGGTAGTTTGAGAAAACCGACCATCAAAAGTATTATCAACAACAATGATACCATAACCTGGAACCCGGGTGAATCAGTTCGTATCAATAATCTGAAATAAGTGACACCTCAAACAAACGTGAACGCATAAACAACGGTACTTCGTGGAGAATATAAAAATGGTGGAGATTAGTAGGTTTTCCAGTGTTTCCCTGTGATAGCGTAAATCCACAGTGTCCGATGAGGTAATAAAGAATGCACATGTCTAAACTGGGTATGGCGAGGACCAAGATGATTAGATAGGTGATTATGTCGCAAAGGGCAGAACAACGTGAGCAAATTGAAATACTGACTGGGGTGAAAAATGTTCACGCATGTGCTAGCCGTGAAGCGATGACAGTGATCAACAAGCATTGGCATAGCCAATAGGTCTAGCCTTAGGGACCTTTTAAGTGTTTAGTTATGCAGCACAATATCCTTGGTGCAACAACATCAACTGTTGCATAGCTAAGCACTTATAAGGTCCCAAAGGTGAGACCTATTGGCTATGCCAATGCTTGTTTGCTTGTTTCGTATAGCTACGTTTCAAGCCATTTGTGGTAGCTTAGGTGCCTTCTGGGTTTTTCACTGGCAGTAATGTAACATGTAACTCCCTAATTATATTTGAAAATCCAAATTTACAAGATCTAGAATGTAAAATGCTGGTGACAAACGTAGGACTGGATGAAGGTTTTGGCTGCATTGGGGAGTTTATGGCAGCGATATCTAGTAATGTAAACCTAAGCATCCTAGACAGCAGCACGCCTCAATAAGGACCTGAAGAAGGTCAACCACATCTCCCCAACAGTGAGAGAGCTAGAAAGGCTCCGGCTCTCGGCTCAACGTTTTCAAGAGCAGATGCATCACCTACAAGACATTCCAAAACAATACAGCGGCAAACCTGCCCAATAATCGAATCACTGCCCATGGGCACTGCATACCACGGGATGGAAAAAGGAGAAGAAAAAAAAATCTGAAGAAGGGCATTGTCCCTCTTCACACCCAGGATCTGGAACAGCATGCAATCTAAATATCCTGAATGCCCCAGCCCACCTGCAAGCCACAAAGATGAACATACTGTTTTTTGGGGAGCATTCCCTACTGACAGGTATCAAGTTTACAGAGCTGGGTTTTCCTTTCACAGATCCTTTTTATCAGCAAAAGACTACAAGTCCCAGAATCCACTGGCTTGGCAAATAAGAATCCAAGATTAGAATCAGGAAGATCCGCTTAGGGGAATGAGCTGTCAGCCATGTGTATTCCTGTAAAGAAACTGCGACAGGGCAGGTACATGTTTGTTTGTTTTTAAATTAAGGGGATGTTTGCAAAGTCTGGGCCTAAGGATATATGCCGCATATTTAAACACTGAAGGTGTTAGAAGAGAGCTCAATTTTGACACAAGGCGGAAAAGGTACATTCCTTTGAAACTTACTATAGAAAAAAATACCACAACCAAAACTCGCTCAACACGTGAAAGCGTCATCGCCTCCTCTCAGTTCTGAGAAAAATGGAGGGAGGGTGTCCAGTTACCCCACCACAGCCTTCCTCGCGTGTAGTAGCAGTGTTTGAAATGATAATACACAATTACGAATGCATTAACGAGAATGGTTTTCAGTTCACATTCTAAAAAGATTGTCTAAGGAACGTTCTCGGATTTCATCGTGCCACGAACAGGCTTCCTTCCACAAAGGAAATTTCCAACTTTTGTCATTATATTGTTGTTCTTGCACAAAATAAATCTTTCTTTGTCGAGATAAAGCGATGGGCGTATCCCTTTTTTGCACGACAAGTGGTGCCAATGGGACTGGGTCTGCGTAGTGAACAAACTCAGTGACTGAGTATTTCGGAGTCAAGTGGAGAGGCCCACAAATAAAACAGAAAAGTGGAGAAAAAAACGCACAGCCCGGGCGTGATCCCTAAATATAACTCGGAGTGCATATTGGCTTAACTGCATGCGGCATAAATCGAAAATACAACTTACGCGGGTTATTCTACTTACCCATGCTTATGTGCCGCAGTGCTTCAGCGAACGCCATTCGTGAGACAAGCCCGGAGAGCAGGCTGTGAGTCAGGACACCTGGTGAAAGTGGATTCTGGTACGAGGGGGCTTGCACATAGCTTTCAAAGAAGCTTCATACCAAAGAAAGACGGGTTAAAAAAGCCAGGCTACAAACCCCCAAAAAACTAAAATGCCTGAGTCCCACCATTTGTACATCATGTTGAGAACAAAAATGAAGTGCCTTGCAGGGCAAATGTTTTTTATTTTTAAGGACTTCCTACAAGCTGCTCTGCCTCTCCCCTCCCACGCCCCCAACCAGGTCTACTAACAGCTGACAATTTATCTGTGATGTACATTTGACACGTTTTCAAAGAGCACCTGAGGGAATCGCCCAGCTCAGATTTTCTTTCTTCGCATTCTTATTTAACCCCTTGCGTGCGCACGACGTCTCCCGGCCGTCGTGCATTACGTTGGGCGTGTGCGCACGAGGGCCGGAAGACGTCGTGTTCCCGAATGCCATTTATTTCTCCTGCGTAGCGGGAGAAATAAACCCGCACGCAAGGGGTTAAACCCAGGGCTTTAAGTGGAATAAAAACAAGCGTGCATGCCTCGTGCTGACTGTAAAAAAAATAAAAAAAGCTTAACGAGGAGAGGATGAGGCAGCAGGGGGAGGGGATAGAGGAGGAGGCCTGCACCTGTTTCCCTTGTGGGAGCGAGCAGGATCCATCTGTTAATTACAAACAGATGGTTTTAAAGCTCGCTCCCACAATGGAATCGCCAAACGTGCACGCGTTGCCATTGAAAGTAATGCAATGCGTGCCCGTTTTTGGGCCAACATCTCTAAAGGTCTCCTCCTATGCAGCGCATGCGCACTGCGTAGGTGAGACCGAAAAACTACGGTGACGAGGTGACTATAAACGCAGAGTTTGCAAAAACTGTGAGTGTCAGAACAAAAGCCAAAGATAAGCCGGTCAGCTCGGCAATGTAGTGTTACCCATTCACCAGCGCATGAAACCTTCAGCGTTCGGCCTTAGGTTCTATGTCAGATGCGAGTGCTAAAGTTTTGAGCTGAATGGTATAACAAAATATTATTTTAGGATTTGCAGCCAGAGTGGTAAGAGAGCCAGAAAAAAAAGTTTCTTTTTTAATAGAGAAGTAACTCCTAATGTGTGTCTGGGCTGTCATTAAGCATTGATCTAATGTGTGGGTTAAGCAGTTTTCTTTGCGAATGGAACACTGTCCATTAAATACAATTCTTAACAGTGTTTCCAGGAAAAGATATACACCAACAGTGGGTAGGTTGTGCACAAACAGGCATGCACAGGTGAAGTTGAATGCAGGGCCTGCCATGAACATCGGCATCCTTTGTTTTCCACAGAACCAATCTGATGTTTTCCATAGCGTGCAAACATTGCACAATGGTCAACCATATGCAGTGTAGAATGCCGCCGATCTGTGGTTGCAATCCAACCCAGATCTACGGAGCGCATACATATAAAATGGCAATTTTGGGATCATCACCAGAACAATTACATATTTTCTATATTGGAGGGCAGTGTCTATCACTATGAAACCTCCCCGCATCTGCCTTCGTTCCTCACACCTGCCACTTTTATCCCAGTGTGGGATTTGCTGTTTTGATTGCTTCATGTAATGTCAGCTGCAAAAAAACAATCATTTGCAATGCAATAGGTCTCTGGTTTTAGTTATTGGCATTGTAAATGACAATGGGCCATATGTATCAAAATCCTCTTTTGCGATTCTCAAATAGCGATTTTTGGCGAATCGCTATTTGAGAATTGCAAAATGCTATGTATGTGGGATTTGCAATAAAATTCACAAATCCTACATATTCCTTAATTGCGAATCTCAAATTGCGATTCGCAATTAAGGAATACCTCCCCATTCATTCCTATGGGCCTAGAGGCCCATAGGAATGAATGGGAAGACATTCTCAATTTGCGATTAGCAATTAAAGAATCGCAAATTGAGAATGCAATTTCAAGGGTGCAAGGGTGTCAAAAGGACACCCTGTTGCACCCCTGAAATAAGCATGGGTGCACATGTGGCGCACATACATCCCCTAAGGGCATGTATGTGCTTCACATTGCACTTTGAAAAAGGCAAAAAAATGAATTTTTCAAAGAAATCGCAAATTACCACCAACTTGAAGTTGGTGGTAAATTGCGATTCCTTATGGCCAAATTGCACTTTTTTGGTGCTTCTTACATCGCATTTAAGGAATCGCAAAATTTGCGATTCCTTAAATGCAATTGCAAAATAAGGAATCGCAAATTTTGCAATTCCTTATTTTGCCTTCATACATACCACTTAGCAAAATTGCGATCGCAAACGCTGAAATTCAGCAAATTTCAGCGTTTGCGATCGCAATTTTGCTTGATACATATGGCCCAATGCCTTTTAGTTTTGAAAACCTGCAAGTGGTGCTTGAACATGCACTTTGTACTTAGAGTCATTGCTTACGAGAAGCAAGGCTGGCAGTAACTCCGCCTCTTATATGCTAGTTCTCGTAAAAAATGTGCATTGTTGCTGAAAATGAAACTGTGTTAAAGTCCCTGATATTTGGTAGCCCCTGGAATGTCTTAAGGAAGACTGGCACCCACTCCAGCATTGTGCCTTCTTTTCATACGGCAAGCACAGTTGGGTCAGCAACTGCTCTCAAACCTAAACTGTGTCCTGCTAAACACAGACTTCCAGAACATCAAGTGGCTTTATTAACTGGACTTGAGTCAGATCCATTTTCCAGTTTGTCTTGGTGGGTTTTTGAGCTGTGTTTTGTTGGGATCTGAACTAAGTTGGTTATCCTTGCACCCAGAGCCCCAGCCATATTAGGACACTGACCAGATCTATCTAGATGGATATATTGCTTCTCATCGTCTGGTCCTCTCTCCCATCCTCTGTTCAGCTCACTACTTGCAGGAACAATGTTGGAGGGAAAAATTATCTGGCGGGGATGACTAAATACAGCAACAAAAGGAAAATTATACAGTATGATGATTTTAAGAGAACGTGGAGGGCAAAATTATGTGGCGAGAATGCCTAAATACAGCAAGAAAGCATATTTATACAGAATAATGAGGCATATTTTGTTGGAGTATTATTTAGCTATTTTGTCATTTTCATATATTGTCTGGTCAAAGGTTTCATTCACCTTCTTAGCATGTGTTTGACACCTGGAATGCGTCACTCAGCAACTGAAAGGGGACCAGTTAACCTTTATAAATAATCTATCAGTGCGCTTCACCACACGTGACACTTTTTAGAGTAACCTTTAATATTTATGAGTTAGACAATGATTCGCAGAAGTCGTCAATTTACGCATTAGATACGAGGGGCCCGATTCACAGAACTAACTGAAGACAAAATCCTAAACTTACTACCATTTTGGTATTTACAGAAGGCACTTACTCATTTTGGTATTCACAGAAGGCACTTACTCATTTCGGTATTCACAGAAGTTAGGAGTCCTAACTTTAGGACTCCTAAATACCTTCTGTGAATACCGAAAGTCTTAAAGTTAGGATTTTTCTCAGTTTAGGAGTAGTAAAGTTAGGAGTCCTAACTTTAGGACTCCTAAATGCCATCTGTGAATACCGAAAGTCTTAAAGTTAGGATTCTTCTCAGTTTAGGAGTAGTAAAGTTAGGACTCCTAACTTTAGGACTCCTAAATGCCTTCTGTGATTCCCGAAAGTCTTAAAGTTAGGATTCTTCTCAGTTTAGGAGTAGTAAAGTTAGGACTCCTAACTTTAGGACTCCTAAAGGCCTTCTGTGATTCCCGAAAGTCCTAAACTGAGAAAAATCCTAACCTTAAGACTATCGGTATTCACAGAAGGCATTGAGGAGTTCTAAAGTTAGGACTCCTAACTTCTGTGAATACCGAAATGAGTAAGTGCCCTCTGTGAATACCAAAATGAGTAAGTGCGTTCTGTGAATACCAAAATGGTAGTAAGTTTAGGATCTTGTCTTAAGTTAGTTCTGTGAATCGGGCCCTACATCTTTGGTTATGTGTCAAATCCCCTTATTCCATAACTGGACGGGAAACACAATGGTAGCAGAGGAAAATTACTCTCACATTGTGCCCAGAGAAATATACCATGAGAATGCTGCGCAAAGATCGAACAGATACGCCATTGATTACTGTGGCAAGATACATATAAACTGAGATGTTATGCCCAGAGAACTAGGGCCCCAAAATATGATGGAAACTGGCTAATGCCCAAACAGAGTCTGCCTCTTCCACCTCCCACTTCTCAGCAGTGGGACAGGCTCAAGACCAACTCCGGGTCTATAATGAACAACTCGCCTGCAATTTTATATAGTGCAAGCTTGACCCGAAGGTTTCAGAGCGCCTTACATGAGCACCAATTCTATTACAGACGGACACATTCATTTTAGTAGACACTGGGAGGTTAAGTAATTTGCTCAGCATCACAGGATGTTGAACTGATGCCGAGACTTGAACCTGGTTCCCCAGCTCCAAAGTCAAACGCTCTGGCCGTTATGCCACTTTCCTAGCACTGTAGAAAGCTTTTTCCCAGTGTTCTTCCAAAATGCTGAAACTCCCGGAATTCAGCTGCTCCTACTCACCCATCTCTTTTCTGTATGAACTATGACCCCCCCCCCCCCCTCCCCAAGGAGTAGGGACACCCCTGATCAGACACAGCCTTCTGTGAACCCACAGGCAACATTCATGCTCAGGATCTCACAGAGGCCCTAGAATGACACCCCCATTCTTGCTAGTCCATAATAGTAAGAATACTTTATTTATGTAGAGTACTAAAACGCCACAGGATTGTTGATACACCGTTAAAAACTAACGCAAAATAACTACATTTTTCTAACTGCTGTATCGATCTCATGAAAATGAAATGCAGTGTCAGTCCTGCTCAGAGACAAACCTTTCGTTTATGCGCCTGGGCAGGCTAGCAGTTCTGCGCCAGGCTTGCTTTTTCCACTGAGCTAATTTACAACTCCTTTGGCCAGCACGGCCTGTACAGCCAGTCCTAGCTTATATGTACCGTTCCTGCTTTGCTTCTTATTCCCCGTGCAGCTGACCCACGACCACAAACTGCGAAAAGACGCATTCGAAAGAATTACCCCCTTCATTTGCAAGCATTGACAGGAAACAACATTCCCTCCCTTCCCCTATCGCCCCTCCTCCCCAAACAGTCTGACTTGGGTTGTGTCTGAAATGATACATTTACTTGCCAAAATGTTTATTTATTGTTGATTCTTCTTGCGTTCGATGGCACGAGACGTGAGTTAATGCACCTACTACACAGCATTTTGTCACATTTAAATTGGTACTGGAGATAAAGTTGGAAATAAGAGATTCAGCCTTCTTAGGGCTTCTCCGCATTAGCAAACAAAACATGTTTGTACGCAATTGCAGAAAAGCATCAGCAAGAACAAGAAGATAAAGGCCCGCAAGCAGCGTGTGCGTCCCTGGTCGCTCCCACGGCAATACTCCCCGGGAGTGAACTTGAGAGAAAGGTGGGACATTCACTCACCATTAGCAGGTTACCATTTTTAAAGGACACACACAAACACCAATCCAAAGCTTGGGAGGAGTCAGACTCCACAAAGTACAGACAACAGATTGCCTAACAGCGCAAGCTCTGTTTAGGCTCGACCTAAAAATCACTTGTGGCCTGCCAGTTGGATTCCTATGATGGTTCTGGCTATGCAGGTCCCACTCTTGACCAAGTGAAAAGATATTCCATCCTCCAATCTGAAGAAAAAAAATGATTGACAGATTTGGCAAAGCCTAGATGGCACATCCAACTGTCAAAACAGCTCAATTATTTTTAACCTATATGGACACTAGTTTTTTGGCTTCGTTCCACAAGCTGCTGGACAGATTTTCACAAAAGCAGCAAAGGATTGCTCATTGGACGAGGTTCCTTCCTCTCAGTGAAATTTCCCCCCAAAATGCCCGTGCCAGATTTTGACAGATTCGTTTCTCTTGGGTATTACATGCACTTTGATAACCTTTTCTCAGCGTGATGTCTAACCTGATGGCAACAAAAATAGTACAGATTAAAGAAGTTAATTTTATATTTGAAGTACATTGTAACCATAATTAAGGAGTCGTGACTCTCAGGACTCTTTTCATGGACGTCATTTATGGGTCGCTGGGGTCGTACCTGCGACCCCTGACATTGTCTTTCGACCCTTGGCCTCAGTGACCACACACACAGTGGCAGGAACAGAAGGAAAGCAGGGAATCTTTAATTCATTAGTTTGTTTCCCGTGTCAGAATATGTTTTGTTGTTGCATATAGACAACATTATGAAGTGTGCATAAGGCATACTCAAATTAATTAAAATGTTGCTTTCCTGGAGGCTCATTACAAGAGCCCCATTTAAATTCCATGGTGACAACAGCAGCTGCTGGACGTTGCACGTGACTTTTCAGGACTTCTCCCTCCAAGAGAGGTGAGAAGGAAATCAAAACCCAGGAGTGACCTGTCAGGTTATATCTCCATCACGCTGACTTGTGTTCGGTCAGCCACTTGCTGAGTGCCTCTGTTCTGCAGCTGCCAATGAGATGCCGAATTCACTAACGCTTTCTTTGTCTTACTTTTGTAATAGTGAATCGTCGTCCATTAACCTTTCATTTCTTTAAGGAATCGTCTCTGTCAATGCTAGGCCTTCCAAAAACCTAAGGATGGTGTAGAAGAAAAGCACGGCTCTCTAGAACTGGCAACGTTCAGTGAGTTTTGATGGTTAGATTTTAACCATGTGGTCCCTTCCCTCGAATTTTCTAGGTTTTCGATTCAAATTCTCAGCAAGATATGTTCATAATACAAAATATTCCATGAGAGGACATATGGGAAGACACACACTTAAAACCGTAATTAATCATAAATTGCGAGGCACAGGTTGTGCCCAACGCATTAACAAAAGTCATCACATGAAAAATCTATTTCAAAATTTTCCATTAAACAACGTCCCTAAAATGCAATTAGTTTTAATAATGTTTTTAGACATATTCCAATTTTCTGGTTGATAGAGGACATGTTGACATTCAATAGATTGGAAACAAGATGGGTCCCATTATTTCTTTACAGTGACTTTTTTCCTCTTTTCAAACGTATACTTTGAGACTTCTAAGTGATTCTAAGTGTAACAAATACTGCCCTTGCAGTGATTAAAATGTAATGCTTTCAGCTTAATGTGCAAACTGTAGTAATGGTTGTATGTGTTTCTCCTCTAGCAAGGACTAAAAATAATTCATAATGCAGACCAGACATTACTCAGCTTTTGTAAATGGCAGAAGAGTGTAAACCCAAAAAGTGATACCCATCCAACGCACCATGATGTGGCCGTTCTTCTAACCAGGTAATACAGTAGTGATTTAGAATTAATGCACAAACGTACCTTCTACAGTAGTGTTGCACGTCAAAAATGTAATGCTGAACAAGATGTTTTAGAAGTAATGTCCAATTTGACTTTCTTTTCCAAATGGAGGTGAGGGGCAACACTAATCTGAGATGCCTTTGTAGCAGAATGTGATAAATCTTCCAGCTGTGTTTCTAATGATTAAGGTAAATCTTAACATGAGTGAGAAATCACCAAGTATGGCTTTAGAGCATGCTTTGGTTAAAAGGTGTGTTTATGTCAACACTTAAAGCCGGTTGTACTCACATTAGGAACAGCAATTTCCTAATGATGGTTATCTTACAATTGCAATTCGAAAATCTCTTTTCCGAATGTATGAAAAAAAAATGTACGTTAAATTTGCAATTCATGTAGGTCGCAAATGGACCTACCTCATGAATAATAATGAGGTAGGTAGCAGTTTGCAACCCATTAGAAGTAAAAGCTATCATAGGAATGGTGGCCTGATGGGGTTAGCAGACCACCAGGTTGGTGATTGCTTTTAAATAGAGCAGTCTTTTATTTTTAAATGAAGCATGTCGTCTTAAAGGAGATCTGGATGCATTTCAAAAAAGAAAATGAAACAGTGTTCTCGAAAAAAATGTAGTTTAACATTCTCAAATGGGTTGGTAGAAAATGATTTCAGATATCTTGGGGTATACATTACAGTGGACCCGGAAGAATTTATGGTTGCAAACCTCCAGGAGCCCCTGAAACGGTTGCGTCGGGATAGCAAGCATTGGCAATCCCTCTCACTGACTCTGCTAGGTAGGGCTGCACTCTTCAAAATGATGGCACTGCCCAGATTTCTTAATGCCCTGCAAAACACCCCATTCTCTCTTCCCCAATCGTATTTTCGGGCACTAGAAGCAGAAGTACGCAGCCTCTTATGGGATGGAAAACCGCCCGAATAGCTATGATTAAGTTGGTTAAAGGATGGTATGACGGTGGTATAGCACTCCCGAATATACAGGTATATTATTGGGCCTCCCAGCTTATAGTGCTCAATCAGTGGCTTCACTCGCCCCAGACTGAACCTGCTTTTCGCATGGATAGACACATCCTGGGGGAGGGGGGAATCATGAGGGCACTCTACAACAAAACCTCTAACGAGTACCTTACAGGACCCACCGTAGTCCTTAACAAACTGGGATGGCCTAACAAAATTACACAAAACACTCAGCTTTGGGAAATCGGAAAACTGGGCAGGCTGGGTAGTTGTAAAGGGTTTCGTCAATGGGACTTGATAGGTGTCTCAAGGGTGGACGATCTATGGGCTAATGGGAATGTCATTACATTCGTACACCTTCAGGACAAATGTCTAATGGCCGCTACAGAATTTCTTTATTTTTTTCAATTAATATATTTATTGATTTTATATAACATAACACAAGACTCGTTCAATGTTTCTTTCTACACATAAATGCATTTTACCAATACTCTGCCCAGTACATACATCAGAAAAGCTTTGTACTGTTCACATGACATTTACATTGTTTGTGTTGTTATCCCATCGCTCACCGGATTCAGAACACTGTCATCAGTTCAACATTACAAATATATAGCATATATTGCAAATAGCACTCCTGGAATATTACTCCTTAATCTGTGACTCCACGAGAGCAGACTCTTGCACCTCTTTCCCACCGCACATCCAAACAGTACCTTTATTCTCCACAAATGTTTTGTATAACGCCTAAAAAATTTTGGGTCGATTACGTGGAGGCCGTAAGTCACTATGATTTTCCGTTTGGGTACAACAGAATAACATGTCTCTCGACCATTGCGCTATTGTAGGGAGAGGTCCTCGCGACCAGCATATTGCCACACATCTCTTTGCTAATAGCAGGCCCATATCTATCAGCCTCCGTGACACCTTAGGAAGAGCCTTGGAGTACCCAAGCAATGCCAGCATTGGTTCTGGAGCTAGCGACAGTTCCGCAACTTGGTTCAGTTCCTCAAAGACCTGTCCCCAAAAATGAGCAATTCCAGGACATGTCCAGGCTAAATGAAAAAAATCAGCCATTTGGGTATTGCACCTATCACATGTAGGCTCCTCTCTCAAGCCATATCTGTGCAGACGCTCCGGTGTGTAATAAACCCTGTTTAGGAATTTAAAATGTATTAGTCTATGTTTTGTGTTCATGCAGCAATATGACCATATTTTGTCTGTAATGTCACTCTGTAGGTCCCGCTGCCAAGCTAATCGCGTTTTAGTGTAACTGTGTTTTCTATTAGACATCGATATTTGGTAAAGTCTGGTTATCAATTTCGTGGGCGTCTGTGATTTAATGAGAGTGGTCAATGCCAACAATTCAGGGGGCTCAGCCATATCCTCCCCAAGTATTTCGGTAAGTGCATGTCTAATTCTGTGGAACTGAAATTGTGCAAGAAGGGTCGGTGGTACCTCATTCCCTACCATGTCTCCCCAACTCTTAGACACTTCATCTGCAAATAGGTCGACTGTATGTTGCGCTCCAAGTGCCCTAAGTGCCATCACCACCCCTTTATACGTACACGGAGGGAGCCATTCACACCATTCAAGCCTGGCAAGCGGAGAATACATAATCGCTCCTGCTTGTAGCTGTAATAAATAATGCCAAGCATGTATCACTACATTTAGTGAGTCAAGAATTCCCGTGCGTCTATCAGGTGGTGAAATCAACAAAGCAGGCAGGGGTTTAGGGGCAGCCAATACTGTTTCAATGCGGACATGTGGCATGTCAAATGGGCCATGTATCCATTGGTATGCCTGTGCGCCCTGTGCGGCTCTATATAATAAGTCCAAGTCAGGCGTGCCCAATCCCCCCATTGAATACGGGAGGGTAAGTGTCCGCCAGCTGGCGCGTGCCTGTTTCCCTGGCCATGCGAGACATATCATGAGGGCCTGGAGTCTTTGAAAAAACACTTGCCGCAGCACTATGGGGATATTTGTGTTAAGGAAACGTAGTAAGATAACCATTTTCACAATTGACACTCTGCCCAGGAGGGACAATGGGAGCCGAACCCACCCAGCAATGTCTTCCTCAGGTTTGTTAATTGCAACACCGTAATTTTCCCGAAACACCACTTCCGAGTCCGTGTGTATCTTAACTCCTAAATACCGCACCGCGTCTGTGGACCATTGCAGTGGGTAATCGGGCTCAATAGGATTCGTGGCCGGGGTTAGAGGAAACATAATGGACTTATTCCAATTAACATGTAAACCAGACATGGTACCAAAGAGCACCACCTGGGGATAGATTAGTGTCCGGGTGACGGACATACAATAAGGTATCGTCCGCGTAGGTGGAAACAATCAGCCCATAGCAGGGGAAGTGTATGCCTCTATGGTTATGATACTCTCTGAGCGCACAGGCCAAGGGTTCAGCTGTTAGAGCATATAAAAATAGGGGGCAGCCCTGTCTCGTACCCCTAGAGATTTGAATAGGATTTGTAACTAAGTCATCTATTTGTATACGGGCCGTGAGGGAATAAAACAGCACCCATAGTTACTGCATAAAAACCGGTCCAACTCCCATCTTAGTAAGGACTAGCTTTAAAAAGGGCCATTCGATGGAATCGAATGCCTTCTCCATATCTAAAAAAAACCGCTAGAGCCCGTATCTCCGGCCTAGTATGTTGTATGGCAGCGAATTCCGTCCGAAGATTATACGTCAGGTTCCTGCCCGGTTCAAAACCTGCTTGTTCCGGCGCTACTAAGGAAGGCGCCAGAGGGATTAGTCTGTTCGCAAGTATTTTCGCAAAATTTTTCGTATCAACGTTCAACAGGGAAAGGGTACGATACGATGCACAGCTGTCCGGGGGTTTACCCGGTTTTAGGATTGCGACTATGATTGCTTCCCTCATAGAGGGTGGCATCGAACCGGTAACACACATATCCTCATATAGTGTGAGCAACTGCGGCAGCAGTAACTCGAGAAAAGCCTTATAAAAGGCAACTGTTAGGCCATCCCCACCCGGTGCACTCCCTGCTCTCATATTGGATATTGCAAGTAATATTTCTTCCCGTTCAATGGGTTGCATCAAAAATTTGCGGTGAGTATTAGTTAGCTATGGTAACTTAATATGGGGCAGGTAGTCAAGTATGTGCTCCTCCGTACTACCACCCCAAGTGGCACACAACTCAGAGTAATATTGCCGGAATTGCTCCACTACTTCCGTCTCAGTAATCACAGTGTCACGTCTATAGTTGTGCGTTCCGGGACTACAGATTTGTCTCTTCGTTGTCTAAGTAGTTGCGCAAGTACCGCCCCAGGGTGTTCCCCCTCAACATGGACCCGAGCAGTAGCATATTTGCTCAAGTGTTTAATCTCCGCATCAGCCTCTGTGTAATATTCTTCTAAGGTCTGCTTTATTTCTGGAGAAATCTCTTCAGTAGGCCGAGCCAACATTACCTTTTCCAAAGCTGCCAACTTATGTTCTAGAGATGCAAGACGGGTCCGGATCGATGTAAGAACACCCATGTGTTTACATATAGCTACGCCTCGTATATACACTTTAAATGCATCCCACACAGTTTGAAAGGAATCAACTGATCCCACATTAAAAAAAAAAACTTCAATAGCTTCAGCTATTTCTTCCTTGAACAGCGTGTCTAGCAAGGAATAGAGCGGAAACCTCCAGGTAAATGGGGGTATACGAGCCTTCGGGGCGTCTAGTACCAATAATAGTCGGGAATGATCAGAGTACGTGCGGGGAAGGATCTTACATGCAGTTATATTTGTGAAAAGGTGCCAGGCTACAAACCAGTAATCAATTCTAGTATGTATATCATAATATGCAGAATATTTTTTTTATTTTATTTTGACGGTTTGTATAGCGCGAACAAGACCCTGGCGGGTATCAGAGCGCTTTACAGAGCAAATATAGGTAATGACATATACATATAAATACAATGAATTATGTGAATACAGTACTGGTAACAATTAAAGATTAGCACATAACTACAGGAGTGTATAGAACAAGTTCAAGTGAATTTGGGCATGAGAATCGATTTCACTTCTGTTTTTTTAAAAAGCCGCAGATGGATTAAGTCTCATTTCTGGGGGTAAGGCGTTCCATATCCTGGGGCCATTCCTGAGAAGGTACGATTGTATGTTTTCTTCTTGGAGAAATGTTGTGGTTTAAGTAGAAGGTTGTTAGAACTCCTGGTAGACCTGTTACCACCTGATAGTACAAGTTTCTCCGCTAGGTACCTTGGGGTTTTGTGATGTAATGCCTTATGTGTCATACAGGTGATTTTTAACTGGATTCTGGCCTCAAAAGGTAGCCAGTTGAGGGCATGACGGTCAGGGGAAATGTGGCAGTTTCTTTTGGTGCCTGGACGAGTCTGGCGGCTGTATTGATTGAGGCTCTGAGAGGAGTGGTCGTTAAATTGGGAAGACCACAGAGAGCGACACTCCCATAGTCAACTCTGGGAATTACTAGAGATTGAACTGCCTGTTTGAAGTCATTTGCGGGTATGAAGGGTTTCAATTTTCTCAGTGTGTTTGTATGAAAATGTGCTCCTTTTGTTGTAGCGCTGATGTGCTTCTGCATGTTTAGCTTATTATCCAGGGTTATTCCTAGAGATTTAGAGGAATCAATGATGAGAGGTTGACCGTCGAGTACAGTTAGGTGCTTCATCCACTCGCGGATGATAGTTGTTTGTTTGGGGAGAGCGATTAAGAAGAATTCTGTTTTTAGTGTGTTTAGTTTTAAATGGTTCTTAGCTAGCCAGGTCTGTGTTTTTTTTAGCGTTGAGTTAAGGGACTTGATGTCTTCAAGAGATTGGACCTTAATGTAGAGTTGTGTGTCATCGGCGTACATGTGATATTGGATATTTGCGAAGTTGAGAAGCTCTGTGAGTGGTTCCATAAACAGATTGAAGAGTGTTGGGGAGAGGGAAGATCCCTGGGGTACTCCCAAAGTGATTGGGGTGGGGTTAGATAAAGATTGGTTGATCGTGAATCTTTGTGTCCTGTTTTGGAGGAAGGAAGTGAACCAGTTTAACACTGTTCCAGATAGCCCAATTCTATGCTTCAGGAGATCAAGTAGGTTGTTGTGTTTGACTGTATCGAAGGCTGAAGAAAGGTGAAGTAGGATTAGCAAGCATGCTTTGTTTTGATCCAGTATTTGTAATGCGTCATCAATTATGTGGGTCATGGCTGATTCGGTACTGTGCCCTGATCGAAAGCCTGATTGGAATTGGTCGAGCAGGTTGAAGTGGTCTATGTGGTTACTAAGCTTCATGTGGACACATTTTTCGAGTAGTTTGGCCAGGGTCGAGATGTTGGATATTGGGAGATAGTTATTCAGGTCTGATGGGTCCGCTGATACTTTCTTGAGGATGGGGGATACCTGACCAGTTTGAGGATATCAGGGATGGTTCCTTGCATAAGAGAGGAATTTAGGATCCTAGTCCATAGGGGCACTAGCAGTGGCATGAATGTCTTCTAGTGGGATGTTGGGAAGGGGTCTGTGAAATGATTGGAAGGATTCAGAGTAGTGAGCGTGTTTAGGATAGTTTCTACGCTGTAGAGGTTGAAAGTAGTCCAGGAGGCATTGTTCTTGAGGTCGAGTATTGTGGAGCAGTTAAGCGGGATCTCTGGTGTGGTCAGTGAAGAGATTGTGTGTGTACCGGTAAGGGATAATAGATCGTTAAGTAGGTCTGTTTTTCAGTCTTTGTTGTGAAAAAGGAGGCAAGATACTCACAATTGGGGGATGTATCCGGATTGTCTTGGGGGAGTGGAAGACACCCTTAGACTGAGCTTTGATTATTTCGAACAATTTTTTGGGACGATTCTTAGCTTGGTCTAGTTGTACGCATATGAAATCAGCTTTTGAGCGTCTAATCCTTCTTTAGTAGGCATTTCTGGTACTTCTTAGTAATTTGAGGTGGGCAGTGGATGGGGCGGCTCTCCATTGTCTTTCAATTACTCTCAATGATCTTCTGTTTTCATTTAGTCTACCATCATACCAGGGGTTTGAGTTCTTTGTGGTGACTCTTTTTAATTGTAGAGGGGCTAAGGTGTCAAGTACCCTGTTCATAGAGTGGAAGTAGTGATTGGTCATATCCTGTATATCCTTTGATCCATCTGGTGGGGGCGTGAGGATGTGACTAGCGGATGCGAGATCGACCGGATTGATGTTATCTAGGTTCCTCTTCCAGATTTTTGTTCTCGTGGGTTGGATAGAGAGTAGTTTAACTGCTTCCTTGATATGGAAAGTGATAATGTAATGGTCGGACCAATTGCAAGGGATTCTAGCTGGGTAGAGTCTGCTTTGGAAATTACTAGATCAAGGATTGAGCCTTTTTCGTGGGTGGGGCTGTCACAGATTTGGGACAAGTTGAGGTCGGATAGGAAAGCTTTGAGGCTATTGACCTCTGGGTCGTCAGGATCGTTCCAGTGGAGGTTGAAGTCCCCCAGGAAGATCTGTGTATTCTGTTGTCCGACATTTGTCGCTAAAATATCCATCATGTGTTCGATGAAGGTGAGGTTGTTACCAGGCGGATGGTAGAAAGAGTGTAGTGAGCATATTGGCTTGCTATTGCTAGTAATGTGTAGGCAAAGGTATTCACAGGAAGAGAACACCGGGGTGTTTGAGCGGCTCACAGAGAGGTTGTTCCTATGAATGCAGGCAATACCACCACCTATCCTATCGGGTCTATCTAGTCTTGTGATGTAGTAGTTTGGGGGAACTAATATGTCTAAAATGGGCATGGATGATTCAGTTAGCCAAGTTTCTGTTACAATTATAAGGTCGGGTTCATTGGTTATAATGAGGTCAGTTATATCAGTGGCATGACGTGCTGCTGATCTACAGTTTTGTAGGATACATTTTATCTGGGCCTTGGTTGTGGTGGTGTTCAGGTCGTGGGAGATGGGTACTCTTGTGAGGTTGTTTTCAACAATACCTCTGGGAGTGTGTCTTGTCAATCTTGAGGCATTGGGATGGATGGGTTGGATTAAGGACTGTTTCTGTGTATTCTCTAAGTGCACAGGTCCACATGGTAGGGATGGAGGCTCATAGGAGTGAAGTAGGGAAGTAAGATCATTTGGTGATAGGGTTTCCTTTTCCCTGGTCAGCCGGGATGATGCATTGGGGTAAGGTACTGTTTTCCATTAGGGGGGCACCTGAAGCGAGGGGCTAGAGCAAGGCTGCTGAATGGGTTTCGCTTGGGGCTTGGGTTGTTGCCGGATCAAGTCATGAAGAGTTTGTATGTCCTCTTTTATTTGTTGTAGGGACAGTAGTATCTTGTCTAGTCTGGGGTCAGGTGTAGGGGTTGTCATATTGATGTCCTGGACTGTGGTTAAGTGAGAAGGTGTTGTAGCTTGCGTGGTGTCCCGGGGTATGACGTGTGTTGGTTCGAAGGGTGGTGGATTTTCAGTGAGGATTCCCATGGGGAAGGGAGGGGTGGAGAGTGCTTTAGCAGTTTCTGATTCGTTGTGTGGCATTGTTGTGGAGTGGAAGTCACTAGGAAGAGGGAGAGTGGGGCGGGGGTATGAGGGTGTATTGGTGTGGGCTGTAAGAGGAAGGACGGTGAGATTCATATTGCAGGGAGCGGGTGGGACTGCAGACTTAACGGGAGTATCTGTGTACAGAGAGATTGGAGTAAAATCTGGAATAGAGTTAATAAGGGGGGTGGGGAGGGGTGAGCTATCCAAAGAGGTGACGAAGATGTGGTTGTGGAGATGGGGAGTGGTAGTGGGGGGCGAGGGTGTGTGTGGGAAGGCTACAGATGAGGTGAAGCGGATGTGAGGCGAGGTGGGTTTAGTAGAAATATAGGTGGAGCTGGGGGGAGTAGGTATAATGCAGATGTATGTTATTCAGTGGGGTGACAGTTGGACCTGTGGTGGGTGTATTTGTGCTATGGGATACCGAGGGAGAATGTCTAGAAGGGGGATCAGGGATTAGGTAGGGCGACACTCAGATAGGGTTAGGAGAGGTGGGATAGGGTCTTGTAACCTTCGCCTTGATGATTGGAAAGATATTGTCCAGTATATTAAGGTTATGGTCTGATGCCTGCATGAGGATGATCCCATTATGATAAATGGTAATTGTAGCAGTTGCGTTGTAGAACGGAGAGGGATTGATAGATAGTGTAATACCGTGTGCAGTTTTCTTAGTGGATGCAGATGAGAATAGGGTAAGAAAGGCTTTCTGCCAGTGTGCTCTCCCTTTGGTGTAGAATATAATGTAATTCGTTATGTGTCCTGTGTTATTTGAGAAGTAGGGGTCAGAGATTGGAGTTTCTGGGTGTGCTTTTAGGAGGTTATGTTTGAAGCCTTTGGCCGCCTTTTTTGAGAGAGTAGGAGGATATTTGATGGAGTAGGTGTGTTGGCCCTTGGGCTCCATAGTGTGTGTTCAGATTGCTAGGGGGGGGTGAGAAGGTCAGATAGTTAGCAAGTTAGAGTGGGAGGGGATCTATCCGGAGAGTATGAGAAATAATAGGCCTTACTATTTGTTACATCACCGCATTAAGGGAATAGTGGTTCTGGGGACTGACTGATCAGTGATTATGCTCTGGGGTGATTGCCTAATGTATTGGTCATTCTAAGATGGCCGCTTGCTTGTCTAGTGAAGGAGTAGATCTGGTGATTAGTCCTATCGCTCTTTCCATACATCCGAACTATCTAGGCAAAGTCCTCTGTCCATGCATCAAAACTACCTTGATCTAGTCCTCTTTCTGTTTCTGTGGGGGGTAGATCGAGCTTGGTCCTTTGATTCTGTTTGGTTGCGTGCTGTGTCTGTTAGTCCTCTGTCTTTGTCCATGTGGTGGGGTGAGGTGAGTGGACCTTCCTTTAATTAGCTCTTAAAGATTGCCATTTTGAATTTAATCTGGTCAGGCACAAAATGGTAGGACTTGTAGTGATCAATCGATGTGTGTCCACCCTGATCACCGCTGAGTTAGGGGGCCATACATGAGAGCTTGGTTCCCAAGGGTAGCCACAGCAATACCAAAAAGAGTCTATATGTGTGAGTGCCGAGTGTAGAACCTGCTTGTTTAAAAAAAAAAAAGACAGCTCCTTGTCACCGTTTATCCGGCGAAATCAGAACGTTTATGACCAAGTTTATTGCGTGTAGGTTGCACGTTTGAATGTGGTAGTTCATGCTCATCGGTCTACTCAATGCCCCTTATCGTGAGAGTGCGGTCGCGAGAAGACGTCCAGCACGAGAACCCACGCACCTACTGCCGGGGGAGCCAGGGGGCACATTGAGCACGGGCATGGAGTTCCGTATTTTTAAATATGCTTGCGGCTGGGGGGTGGGATGGAGGGAGGGACGGTACCTGATTGAGGACCTGTGTTGCCGATCCAGCAAAGGTCTGATATACTGCCTCCTGATGTGTGGGGGTGTTGCATCAAAGATTTCGCAGCTCTTTCATGGGCGAGTGGGGAGGGTGTCGTCCTTCTCTGCTCTGGGTGCGAAGAAGGCGCTCCTGCGCTTGGGTGTAGTGCCGGCTCTCAGGGGGGAGACTCAGCTCTCGGAGCTCTCTTCCGGGCCAGTGGGGTGTTGTCCCTCTTCTCTTCTTTGGGTGCGGGCCAGGTGCTTCTTCTGTTAATCAAATCGTGGCTGTCTCCACGGGAGTCTCGGTCTGCTCCGGTGAGTGAGCGATGGGCGCCACTGCTTCTGGGTCCAGCTCCTGCAGTCCTGTGCTCCCGATTTTTCTTCTCCGGTATGTGAGCGTTCGGCGATCTGCTGGAGTAGTGTGTCCCCGTTGTCTCTGCTGGAATAGTTTGTCTTCGTTTTAGATATCCTGTGTTCTTTCCTTTTCTTTTCGGAATGTAGCGGTAGGGCTTGCATGGGCTAACAGGGATATTTAGAGCGTTTCGATCCCTAGCCTTTCGGAGCTCATTCATAGAGCTCCTTACTAGCCGCCATCTTGCTTGTTGTGAATAGTGAGTAGTGTGTGTATCCCCCTTGCGTCTGGTGTTGCTGCCGCCAGACATCAGTCAGATCAAAGCGCACTAGTGCGCTTTCCATAACCCTAGCTGACGCCCATATGCGTCTCACCTGTCCCCCTGATCTGTCCAATGTGGGATCCCTGACAAAGTTAAAATCACCACCCCATAAAAGTCGTCCACCCACTTGTAATCCTACCATGTCAGTCAATTGCCTATAAAAATGCGGGGCATCGTAGTTTGGGCCATAGACATTAACCAGAAGCAGCTCCAGACCCCTCCCTCTGCATCTAGTGCTCATAAACCTGCCCTCTGCGTCTGTCACCAAAGGCTCCAATTTAAGTGGTCTTTTAGGGTTCACTCACATCAGGACGCCTCCTGTGTGTGTAGTAAAACCTGCCGCATGGATGTTGCTGAGCAGTCCTCTAGTGCGCAGTATAGGACTGTCTAGTGGGAGGTGTGTTTCCTGCAGGAAGTGCAATGTCAATATCATGCCTATGCAAGTATATCAGAATCTTGCGCACCTTTCTGTGGTCATTAACCCCTTGCGTGCGCACGACGTCTCCCGGCCGTCGTGCATTACGGTGGGCGTGTGCGCACGACAGCCGGGAGACGTCATGTTCCGGAACGCCGTTTATTGCTCCCACACAGCGGGAGAAATAAACCCACACGCAAGGGGTTAAGGCCACGTACGTTCCATGTAAGTGCAATAACAGTGTCAGGGCCAGCGGCTCTACTGGAATCCTCCTCACCTGTCATGAGGTTGCTCTGTGTATCGTTGCCTTACCACATGTGTCGGCAGTCTATCATGCATGCATAACACAAAGACATATTTTTCAAAAGTTACAAAAATAATCAGTGTGAGTCTCAGTACCATCCCTCCTCCCTCCCACGCCAAGCTATACCCAACTTTACATTGACGGAATGCCCCCTCAAACCCCCTGATTATCATAACAAATTCGCATCAAACAACTGTGAACGTAGTTACGGAAATGATACACAAAGTGTGGAGCACACACGTGGGCGGATGTTGCCTGACCTTGTGATAGGCAATCTACTACAAGGTAATCGTCAGTTACCGTCTGCCATCCAGATCAATATTAGCGTAAAGCGTGTTGAGTCTCGCAACAGTCCTTCCCCCCTCCCTTCAAAATACAGAAAACTTGTCTCAGAGCCATCAATATATCAAAACCATTTCTTACATGTAACCCATGACCACCCCGTCTAATCAGGACTTCCTCTAGCTCCGCTGGGAGCCAGTTTTATAGCAAATCATGCTACCACAATCTTCCCTGCCAGCCACCCTCCAAATGTTCCCATCTTATCTGGTAGGAAGAAGGGGTTTCTCGTCAGTCCTGTTCATCTAGGTCGCCTTCCATCGCTCCCTCCACTGCGGCGCACTCTGGACTCTGCTGATGTTCTTTTGCCCACTCTCTCAGAGCTTTCTGTGGTGCTTTGGGATCAGTGAAGATCCTGGATTGACCCTGTCAATTGACTCGCAGCCTCGCTGGGTATAGCATTGCATGGTCCAAATTCTGGTCACGCAGTTGTTTCTTGAGCGGCGCAAATCGTTTGCAGGCTTCTTGCACTCGGGTGGTGAAGTCTGGGTAGAGCAAGATCATAGAGTCCTCATACTGAAAAGATTTTTTTTCACTTGCAAGTCTCAAAGCTGTGTCCCGATCCCTATAGTTCAGGAGCTTCGCAATGATGAGACGTGGTGCAGCACCCGGGGCAGGTCGAGGGACCAGCGAACGATGGGCTCTTTCCACCACAAACAGATTTGAGAATTGCTCAGGGCCCAACAATGTATGCAGTAGTTTTTCCACAAAAAGCTCCATATTGCCCACTGTGTGGATTCTGGCAGGCCTGTAATGTGTATTTTGCATCTCCGAGAACGGGCCTCAAGATCCTCTGCTTTATCCTGTAGTGCTTGCAGCGCTGTGCTCATCTGTTTCTGCATACTATCCAGTTCCGCCTGCGACTCTTCAACTTCGGTGACTCTACGCTCTGTCATATCCATCCACTCCACTTGCTTGTCCATTCTTTCTGACATTCTATCCATCCGATACGACAGAGAATCTAATTTGGAGTCAATGGCAGATAGACTTGCTTGTTTGCTGGTCTGCATGGTAGTGAGCATTGTACGTATACCACCCTCAACCTGCTCCTGTCTGTCTTCTGTTGTCGCACCAGCCCCCTTCGGGGTGTCATCACTGGTCTGGCTCTTCTTCTGCTGATCAAAGGTGAGCCGCGGTTGGTTCCTGTCAACCCTCCCCATAGCAGAGTTCTGAAGTATATAGGCGTTATGAATCTTGGCTGTCAGCGGGGACAGTGTAGCGGGGCCACCCCCGCTAGGAGTAGAACTGTAGAAAGGGGGCCTCTGTCCAAGGACTGCACAACAGTAGCTTGCTGGTTCTTACCCCGGTCAGGGGTTTTAGTAAGTTGGAAGGCGCGAGGAAGGCCCGCTGCACTGCAATCCAGTGACAAGGTTCTCGCCTTCGCGGTGCGTCTCGGTCGGTTCTGCGCAATTTGGTCCCCCGTGGGGTGTCGGGCTCTATGCTGTGGCGCCGCACTATGTGCATGTACAACCAGCATGCACCCGCATCCGATTCTCCCACACTCTAGTCGCCACACTGTGTGTTCAGGGGATCCTAGGCATATCCGGAGTGACAAATCGCAAAAGCTGAACCCTCCACCAACTCAGTAGGCAATTCAGGATGTCTTATAGGCCGCAAGGAGGCCTCAATGTAAGACATGTCCCAGCGTTAGCTGCAGCAGTGGTGGGGTAGTCTGCTATCTCCCTCTGCAGAGGTAGGGTAGTCCCATGAGTCACCCACTACTAGCTTGGGGCTCAGCACAGCATCCACTAACCTTTCACAGGCAGCGTCCCACTAAGTATCCGAAGCAGGCATCGCTCTGACGCAGGATTCTTGTTGACTTATTGGATGGCGTTACGGAGCTCAAAGCCTAAGTGGCCGTCTTTGTTGCGGGCAAGCTCCGCCCCCCCACTACAGAATTGTTCCGCTACCTTCAGATCAAACATGCACTCATGGCCGCCATCCCACAGGGTACCACCATCCCAGATGCCTCGCCGTTAGAGGATAGGCTACTTACGGAGCGGATCGACAAGAAATCTATGTCATTAACTTATCGGAAAATAATTAACAATCAAATAGACCCTACACAAAGTCTCCATGAGAAATGGCAAGCAAATATTGGAGACCTAGATGATATGGATTGGAAGGAAGTGCTAGAGTCCCCGCAGGAGGTGGCCGTGCCCTCAAGATTGTGGCTGGTGCAATTCAAGGTACCCCACAGGACATACTTTACCAGGAAGGTGCTGGCTAAATTGGGGAGGGCAGACACTCAACTCTGTGTGCGGCAATGTGGAGACATAGGTACATTCTTCCACATGATATGGGAATGCCCACATATTAAAACCTATTGAGAAACTGTTACGGATACGATAACACGGGTCAGTGGGGCGCCAATACCACCGGAGCCTAAGAGATGTCTACTGAACTTTTGGGAAGCCACCGATCTTGGCCGTAAGGCCCAAGACTGGGTGGCGTTGGGTATAACAATAGCAAAACACAATGTCGTCAAGCGTTGGGGAGCGCAGGAGATACCAACGTATACAGAGTGGCGCAATGACATGGACTGGGCTATGGTGGCCGAAAAAGCACCTTGGGCTTTCCCAAGAAGTGGGAGCGGGTTTGGGGAGGGTGGAATAAATTTAGAGGAAATATCTGTACTCTGCCACCAGACCGATTTGAAACTGAAGATAGTGAAAGATATATTGTACTAGACAGAGGTAGGAGCCTGCGGTGGCAGGGTCTCTGGAACAGTGTGTGGTCATTGGGGGAGGAGTGATGACATGGGAACCTCAATTTCCGCATAACCTTACTTAGTTGTTTGTAAGATGATTTTATTTGAGTCGTGCAATCAATAATAAAGAGAGTTTAAGAAAAAAAAATGCTATGTGGGTCAAAAGTCGAACGATGCTCTTTTTTCAGCAAAAACATTTAATTTAAAAAAACATGCTCAAATGGGAAGGGGTCTGTTGGCAAACTTTCCCGTTTGCCAATGGGCTACCAATAATTTTGAACTGGTGAGAAAGTATTATTGTTTTACTGATTTGTGACTAGTATTTGGTTGCAAAATATTAATATATACTACTGCAATTCGGAATTGGGTTACAAATACAAATTGGGATTCGGTAACAAGTTAATTTGGTGTTTGTATATTTAAAAAGCATTTTTGAGCTCGCAAACAGCACAGTTCTGCACATCAGGCTGTTTGCGACCTCAGAAATGCTTTTTACATCTGTATCTTAGGCCAATATTACAAGTGGTCCATGATAATCCTCAGACTTTCCCCTTTGAAAACACATTGGAATTAAGAGCCGATCCTACACAGCATTGACTTCTTGCCAGAAATGGGAGGACAACTATTATCTGAGACATGTCTCTTCGGATGTTTGCTAAGACATCTTTAACCAGAAGAATTAGAGGAAATGCAAATCGAATCCCTTTCGGCTATTTAGCCAGCAACACATCTTTCCCCTTTGCTAAAGTGATGTTATTGTTATTGACATTTTTTGAGCGCTACTGCTACCCGAAGGTGTCCTGGCGCTGTATGAAGTCCTACCGGAAAGTGAGAGGGCGATGGAGTACTGGCGATATTATTTGCTGAACAGCCATGTCTTTAGTGCTTTCCTAAAGGCCATCAGATTGGTCATAGTTCTAAGGTATATAGGTATATTGGCAGCATTGCATGCAAGGCTTCTGCCACCCCAATAAGCTTTTTTTCACGCAAGACACTATCACCATATTTGCATCTGATGACCTCAGCGATCTCTTCGATAAATACCAGCGTAGTCTCTGTTGAAGATACTCTGGTCCAGTTCCGTGCAGGGCTTTGAAGACCAAACATGGGGCATATCAACAACAACCGGCGATAATTATCTCTAAGCGCACTTAGCGCTAGGATAATTATCGCCGGCTAGCGTGAATTTTTATCGCTGAGATAGTGTGCTATTAGCAACGCTTATCTCAATAGCGATAAAAATCCTCACGCTAACAGGCTAACGTGAGATTATCGCTGGAAACCCAGCGATAATCTCACGTTAGCTTGTTGATAGGGACAGGCAAACTTAGCCATGATATCCTCCTTCCATAGGATATCATGGCTAAGTCAGAAAAATACCAGACGTAAAAAAAGCAGCGTTAACCGCGGTTAGCGCTGCTTTTTTTGTCTCTAACAGGGTTAGCGACGTTTTTTTTATCTGATGTGAAAGCAGGAGAGGAGAAGAGGCAGCTGAAAATTGTGTTGACTGCTGTAAACATACATAACTGGTATTACCAGCAATAATTCCTGTGATTAAGGAAATGTTCTGCTAAGATTGCCTGCCAACACACTTTCTTTTCCATATTTCCTTGAACATACACAGCCCTGAGCAATAAATGATATTTTTCAGCCCCCAAATAAAATCTGTCATACCACTCTGCACAGGTACTAGTAACTTGTTCTGAACTGATGAATCAGATACATAATTTTCACAGTGTTGTTTGTTTTTACCACAAGGGATGAATTCAAAACCACCTGCTTGAAAGTTTGTAATAATGAAAATAATAATAACGATTTTAATAAAGTGAGTAGCTGCCACGATGAGGTGTCCCAGCACTAGGTACAGGAATACACAACCTCAAAGACAACAATTAAACTCCCTTAGCTCCCAGCCTTGAAGAATCAAGTTTTTGGAGTTTCCTGAAAACACACTTAAACTGAATTTGATGAATCATCAGAATCATCAGGGGGTAAGGGTTCCATAGTTTTGGTGCCATGTAGCCAGAGGAGCTACCCCCATGAGCGTGTTCTTTTAATGTTAGGAACAGACACCAGCTTTTCCCCACCTGATCTTACATTTCAAGCTGGTATATATGGTCTGACCAGCCTTGAAGTTACTATAGTCCTTTTTTTTCAAGTGCCTTGTGACAATAGCATTAAAAGAGGAGCTATGCCTAACTGGCAACCAGTGCAGCTTCTTAGGTGTTTCTGCCATCAACACATGCCTGGGAAGATTCAAAAGAAGGCGTGCAGCGGCGTTCTGCACTCTTTGAAGTCTCTTGATCCGAGCCTCAGGTACAACACATTCCAGTAATCAAGCCTTGACACAACCAGAGCCCGAGCCACTGTTTTTCTAGCTGGTTCTGGCAGAAGGCAGAGAATCTTTCTTAGCATCTTGAGAATTCTGAAACATTTCCCTGCCACTGCAGTGATTTGGCTAGTAAAAGACAGCTTTCTATACAGACAGATACCCAAAGCACTTAACACAGCTATTGTTTCCCTCTAATTGGAAGAATGATTCCTTTCTTGACATAACCACTGACCACACATTGTCCTCATGCCTTACATCATTTACCAGGACAGTTTATTATTCTTTGAGTATCACATGCATTCTACCAATTACCGTTTGAAATACTTCACTGTGATGCCATAAATGTGACAGGTACGCCCAGACGTGGGTCCCAAGCTCACTGTGCCCCTGTAACCAAGCTACAACTGTAGCATTCCAGTCGAAGGAAACTGGTCTTGGGCTTGCTGGTGTTCTAGTTAAGGGAGGATCTGACCTGGCAGTTCAGGTTTAACTTTTCCTATTGGAACAGGGTCAAGACTGATTTACATATGCTGTGTCCTAATAGAGGTTGCATGGCGTGCAACATAACAATGGACTGAGATGCAGCCCTTAATAATTACAAGTGGCTGAGATTAATTCAAGTATTCAACCCTTTACTTTTTTGTATACTTCAGTGTGAAGCCCTAGAGCTAATCCTGACTGAAAAGCCACAATTAGAGTGATTGGCAGCCCACCAACAATAGACATTGTACAGAAATGTGGGCTGCTAGCACCGCTACCAGCTTTGGTTTAAAACAATGCAGTTCATTTGAACCTCCTTATCCTGGGCCTCAGCATCACATTAGAAAAAAAGTGGAGATGAAAAGTACAGCAACAAGAAACAAGTATTGGCATAGCCAATAGGTCTCACGTTTGGGACCTTATAAGTGTTTAGCCATGCAACACTTGATATTGTTGCACCAAGGATATTGTGCTGGATAACTAAACACTTATAAGGTCCCAAAGGCAAGACTTATTGGTATGGCTTAGAAAAGAAAGAGATCGAGGCGTGGAACAGAAAGAGACAGATCAAGATATACACACTCAAATGATGGCTTTCGGAGACTAACATTAAATGCCAAAAAAACATGCAAACCGAAAGTTATGAAGACACAGAACCGAAACGCAAGCAGAGAACCCCTGAGAAAGGCACACAGCCTTTGAGACCACCACAGGTACAGTGAAATGCGGCTAAGGGTTCAAGTTCCCAACCTTGAAAAGTGGCGGGATCAACTCCTGATATTAACTGCGCGTGTACAGTTCAACTAACCCGCACTAGTCAAAAGCAAAGGGGAGTGTCCCTAACTCCTCACACCCCCCACCATCATACCACACCGCACCGGGGGAACAGCAAACAAGGAAGTAATAAACGAGCCACATATCCCTCAGTGCACGTACAGGCGCTCCCCAATACATTTAATATTTAACCAACAGCGAAAGAACCTGGACACTCCTGGGAGTGTGTTAGCTGTGTTATTATTGTACCTGCATCACCGTCCAACAGATGTCTGCAGACTTGCTGTACGTGGCCTTGTTTTTCCTGCTTTGGAAAGCTATCTATCGCCTGAACGCACTCATCGAAAGATCCTGTTGGGTCACAGCGGGGCTTCTCTCTGAACCTCTGTGGCATGGCATCCGGTCTCATTTTTTGGAGGGGGGTCCGTATCACAGCGAAAATAGCATAACATGACGAGTGCAAAGCGCACGTTCCCCAGAAGGGAATCTTGGCACTGAATAAAAAATGATTATTGTTACCAAACTCAATTATACTAATTTTATCGACCTCAGAAGGATGAAAGGCTGAATGGACAGACACACTGTATAAAGAAAACTGAATCTGCTTGTGCGCGTCAAGCCTGCCGTGGTAACCCTCTGTTAACCAGGGTTTATACTATTAGGTCACTTCAGAACGAGCTTCACATTTAATGACAAACTGTCTTCCCGTAGGCCCCACCCAAGAGACCCACAGTGCCCCCGAGGCAGGATTTACTGAATGATGCCACAAAGACTCGAGACGCCGCCTCATAGTGCTAGAACTTTCCACCATGCTGAGGTCCATCAATCACACCTCCAGCTGCCCCACAAACGTCTGAGAACAATTAATAGACCACTGAGAAGAACCAAGCATCCAGGTCTGCATTCGAGCCTGGTGAATCCGGCCAGGCTGCACAGCTGCCAGCAAAACACCACAACTACTTTCGAATGTGATGAACAGACACCATAAGACAGCAAGAGCAGCTCTGATCAATCATACACATCACAACACCACCACCCAGGCATGAACTGGCAACTGGGCCGTGCCAGCAAACCCCGCCTACTGTGATGCAGCAACGGCAGACAGACCTGCACAAATCAACAAGCATGCGAGTGGTGTGCACGCGCCACAGTGAGACATCTGTTTTGAATTATCGCGGACTGGTCTGGGCACGATAATTCAAAACAGTTGGTGCCTGTGCGGGTAACCGCAAGCAATAGGCCGTGGGCGGAGCAAAGGCGGGACATGCACCCGCCTTTGCTCAATTGCGTGCTGTCTTTCTTAGAAAGACACACGCAAAGACCACTAGCCTCTGAACAAAAACAAAACACACGCACAAGAGTGTGGTGAGCTTTTGAAAGCCCCTTACTAAAAGTCTTGCCAGAGCAGTGCATGCGCACTGCTACAGGCTCAACCTAAGAACCAAGATAATGGAGGAGGATTTACTGCCTTTAAAGATAATAGTAGGGGTCTTCGCACAGCGTAGAAAAAAATTGAAAAAAGATAAGCTTGGACAGGAGGGTATCAATTTAAAGAGGTAGAGTATCCCTTGTAAAAGTAAGGACTGGTATAAGAAATGGGGGTGAGGAGGTAAGTATAGATCACTGCTCTAGATTCAGCTTGGCAACTGCCTGTATGTACACAATTTATGTATATGCACCTGCTCAAGTTCTACAAACTATGTGACCAGCACTACACTCTACAAAGGAGCAAGAAAGATTGTGTAAGATATAAGAATATGCAATATGCTGATATTGTAAGAAATGTGTGTATTAGTTGGGGGGGTGAAAACCCTACTCAAGCAAAAACCAAAATCTTTGTCAGGGCGAACCACAAAGGTCACTTAATTAACTTGTGGTTAACCTCTGGTAGCTTGGCAAAAAAGGAATCATGCTTAACTTACAGCCAATATGTAAAGAATATATATGCACCACACAAACAGTAATAAGTGAAAACCCAAACACAAGAAAAATCACACAGAAATTTAGAAAAATAGAGTACATTTTAATCAATCAAAAGTCATCACAATGAATTAAAGGCAATCAGTAAAACCCGAGTTATTAATTTGTAAAGTTTTTTATGAAATACATTGCCATAAAAGATTAAAGCTCCAACTGCGGATATCTGGTTGCATGCGACTGGTTCAAAATCAAAAGTTATGGCTGACTGCCATGAAGCACGAGTTGGATACAAGGAGTAGATTGGGCCTTGTCTCAGCTTACCCTTGGACTGATAAACATTTTTGAAGAAAAGTCCAGCAGAAGGTAGAGTTCAGTGGGGCAAGGCAGCAGTATGTGTCTGAGGAGTCGTCGTCGCTACCTCTAGATGGAGGCTCAGTGAAGCTTTCAACAATGGCAGGAAAAAACTCTGAGTAAGAAAAGCTGTATTTCCAGGCTGAGGAGGACACCATTGTGTATGGGGAGCCTGGTAAAAAAATTAGCTTTACACTTGGACCACTTTCTGGAAGTCAAAACATCCAGTAGGAAGAAGCTGCAGGCTGTAGCAGGGCTTTGCTAGGCTGGATACCATTGAGAAGAGGTCCAGCTAAACAGGATTTGCTGCTTCGGAGAAGAACATAGCTACCATGAAGTCAGGCCGACTGGCTATGCTCCTTAAGCAGATCGGCGGCAGACAGGTCCTGTCTTCTGTTGGTTTTCCAGGAAGTTTTTCACGAAATCCTTTCTGAGTCCCAGCTTTTAGGTTAAGCAGGAGCAGCACCTGTAACACTTCTTCTAAGGGTCTAGGACCAGGGTGCACCACTTTGGGGTTAGGCCTTACTCAATACAGAGGCCAGGTACAGGGTCCTAGGCATGAACAGCTTGTTCTGTCCCAGTAACTCACAGAGGAGGCCAGACAACTAGCTCTTGGAGTCACTTCTATTGGTCCTGGGTTTAGGGTAATGGTTGAGTTCTCCTTCAATCAGCAACACATTCTTTAAAGCAGCAGGGAATTTCTCTGGTAGCAGCAGGGCAGTCCTCTGATGGCACGGCAGTCCTTCTGAAGCCTTCCCAGGTCCAGTAGTGTATTGAAGAGTTGTTCTGAGGGTTCAATATTTATACCCGGTGCCAGCCTTTGTGTGTGGGACAACACACTGTCCTACCCACCCTTCCCTTCCCCTGTCAAGGCTACAAGAAGTATGGGGTGAAGACTGGTGTCAGGTTCCTTTGTGTGTTCGCTGGAGGCAAGGCTTTTGAAGTGTAAGTGGGGCAGGGCACAGCTCCACCCCCAGCCATCATGGTAGGACGGCCCATCCTGCTCATACCTAGTCCCCTTTTTTGTCACTGTCTGGGAGGAATAGACAAACCCCAACAGAAGAGCCATGCACAGTCATATGTCCCAGGATACTGGCAGAAGGCTCAAATGTTTAGGATAAGAAAATCTTAACTGTCTAACAGTGGCTTTTTTAAAATTGTGACTTAAAATCTTACTTTACCGCTAGAGAGGGTTTTAATTACAATTCATTTGAGTCTAAACCTGACATCTCTACTATGCCTACTACACCAAATTCCCTATGCAGGTGGAGTATTGTTGTTCACCCACCCCTAGTGAGCACAGTGAGATCAAGAGATGTGAACGTAAAGCATTTTGAAGGGAAGCCTTACCCTTACATTTCTTGGCCCCATATAAGTTTCCTGAACCGTAGAATCTTAGAAAATTAAATCTTTTTCCCCAGTGCGCGCATTTCAAATTGCAGAACCAAAGCTCAGTCGTGAGAGGAATATCTCATGCCGCCTGTGTGCCGCTGTTGTGGGGCCGCCAGCGCTGATGGAGGCCCCCGTTACATGCCCCGCAGCTGCAATGACTTACACCACACTTTGTGTCTGGGTCTCGGCGCGTGACTGCCTCAGCAGGCCGCGCCCCTTTATTTTATACAGTGGCGTACGCCACGAACGTGGCGTACGCGTTGCGTAGTGTCCTCATGCGCTCTAGCGTTATACGCTAGAGCGCTAACTGTAACATCCCTCCCCAACTTGGATAACAAAATAAACAGAAGTCCATAACAGTCACTCACTTGCTTGGCAGGCAAAGTCTTTAAGGCGGCTGCTTGGCGTGGGGTTCTCTCTCAGACCATACCTGGCAGTGGCACGAGTGCCTGAGCTGGTTGGGTGGCTATTCGGGGCTTCACCTTCCGTCGGGGCCTGAGGGCTCCGCTCTGTGGCGCTGCTGGCTCCGCTGGGCGTCAGTCCTGGTCCCAGCTCTGGGGTTGAGATCTCTTCCTCCCCTCCGTCCAGCTCCCTCTGGCCGCGGTCAGTGGCCTCCGGAATGCGTTTGAACCACGAGATGTTCCTGGTGGTCGACTCCACCCCTCTTTCTGCTGTGACCATTGTACCCTGCCTCTGTGCCACAGTCCAACTACCTGGTTCATACCGGGGTCTGAATTTTCCTCCCGGCCTTCTATCCTTCACGAGGACGCTGTCCCCTGGTCTGATGTCGCGGTCTCGACTGCCTCTGGCCCGGCTCACTTGCCGGTTGCGGTGTGCTCGTCGTTGAAAAGCCTGCTCCGCTTCGAACGGTGGGGGCGCCCACCCAGGGACTGTGGGTAGCCCATCGCGGCGGGGGCCATTGAGCATGAGAGACCACGGGGCTTGTTTGGTGGAACTGTGGGGCGTGCTCCGATACTCTCCCAGGAATCGCTGGATTTCCCTTTCGGGGTCTAATTGCTCCACGCCGGATATTCGAATCACTTTATTCAGGGTCCTCATGAATCGTTCTACTTCTCCGTTGGCTTGTGGCCACTGAGGAGTGATTCGCCGGTGTTGTACCCCCTGGCGCTGGAGGAACTCCCGGAACTCGTGACCGTGGAAGGGTGGCCCTTTGTCGCTCTTCAGCTCCGAGGGGCGCCCAAACATGGCAAATATTTTCTCCAGCACTGGTCCCACGAACATGAAGGCTGTGGACGGTAGAACTTCTACTACGGGATATTTCGAGAAGTTGTCAATGACCACCAGCGACACTTTTCCGTTTGGGAGGCTTCCGAAGTCTATACTAATCTTGTCCCATGGGTACCTTCCTGGTTCTTCTATCACGATGGGGGCCGGAGGCTCCGGGCCGCTCGTCACCTGGCACGCGGAGCAGCTTCTTACCACCTCGTCCACCATGCCATCCAGCCCCGGGAACCATATCTTCGCTCTCAACCTGGTCTTCATCTTCTCCGTCCCTTGATGGCCGTCGTGAGCAATGATTGTGGCTTGGTGGCGTAGTGCGGTCGGCATGACGATCCTAGACCCTCGCAGGACGACACCATCGCGGGTCATACTTAGTTCGTTCCGCACTTGCCACATCTGCTGCAAGTCCTTCTTCTCTTCGTCTGCCCACGAGTTGGCGGTGTGTAGGAAATCAGCCCATGACCCTTTTTGAAGAGCTCCCCGTGTCCTTGCCAGCACGGCGTCGTGCTCCCCGGCACGTATGATCTCCTGGATTGTCAGTATTCGAGGGCAGGTCAGAGCAGCTAGGAGGTCGATGTGTGCTTCGGTTTCATCTTCCTCTTCTTTCCCGATCGGGGACGTCACCCCACTTTCCGGGTGTCGTGACAGAAAGTCCGCCGGGTTTTTCGCACCTGGCCGATATGTCACCTCCATCTGGTATTGTTGTAGTCCAATGGCCCACCTTTCGATCCTCGGGGGGGGTGGGGCGCTGTCCCTTTGAACAGGGGCACCAACGGTTGGTGGTCTGTCACCACAGTAAAAGGGTGCCCGCAGACATAGAGGTGGAAATGCCGGCAGCCCCATCGGATGGCTAGTGCTTCGCGTTCAATCTGAGAATACCTCTGTTCGGTTGGGGTGAGTGCCTTGCTGGCGTAGGCTAGGGTGGCCCATCTTCCTGGTTCTTGCTCTTGCGTAAGGACTGCGCCCAGTCCCACCGGACTGGCGTCGACAAGCAGTTCGGTCTTCCTGGTCGGATCAAAGTAGACCAGAGTAGCTTGGTCCAGCAGCGTGGTCTTGATAGCATGGAAGGCATCCTCTTCCTCTTGCCCCCAGCGCCACAGGGTGTCTGTCTTCGTGAGGCGTCTGAGAGGTTCAGCCGTGGTAGCCAAATTTGGGATGAACCGTCCACAGTACGTGGCCATCCCGAGAAAACTGCGGACTTCCGACGCAGAAGTCGGTGCTGGGGCGTTCTTGATAGCCTGGGATTTCCTCGGGTCCACTTGAATGCCATGGTTGGTAAACGTGTATCCGAAGAACTTGATGCTTTGCTGAAAGAACTGGCACTTCTCCTTGTGCAACGTGACCCCAAACTCTCTCAGCCTCGTCAGTGTGGACCGGACCCATCGGTAGTGTTCATCCACCGTTGTGGCGTGTATCAGTATGTCATCACTGACGTTTAGTACTCCTGGTAGCCCCTGCAAAATGTCTCTGATAGTGTTCTGAAATATTTCGGCCGCCGAAGAGATGCCAAAGTTAAGGCGTCGGTACTTGCGTAGCCCCAGGTGCGTGCTGAAGGTAGTGATATATCTGCTCTCTTCGGCCAGCGTTAGTTGTTGGTACCCCGTATTGAGGTCCAGTTTGGAGAACCACCGGGCTCCGTTAAGGTCTGCGATTATGTCATCCATCGTGGGCGTGATGTGTCTCTCCCTTTTGATGGCCTTGTTGGGCAGCCTCATGTCGATGCACACCCGAATCTTGCCTGGTTGCCGGGGCTTTTCCGCTATCACCATGGGTGATACCCAGGGGGTTACTGTCTCTATGACGCCTTGCTCCTCCAGCCTCCTCAGCTCCTCCTCTACCAGCGGGCGTAGGTGGAAGGGAATCCTCCTGTGTTTTAACGCTGTGGGTGTGACTGAACGGTCAATGTGGAGCTTGACTGGTGGTCGTCGGATGTTCCCCAGACCAGTGAACAGCTCCGGAAACTGGTCCAGCAGGGTAGTCGTCTGGGACTCTTGTACCTTCCGGAGGAATGCGATCAGCCCTAGGTCTTCGGCTGCGTGCCCGCTTAGGAGGGTGTCTGCCTCCTGATTGATCACATGTATGTCAATCGTTATTTCTGCGTCATCTGACTTCACCGGCACTGTCATCTTTCCTGCCAGGGGCAGCGGGGTGTCACTTCCGTAGGCATAGATCTGGGCTTTTGACCGTTGGAGTTCGGGCTTGGGTCGGAGGCGATTGTATTGTTGCACTCCCATCACGGTGACTGACGCCCCTGTGTCGATCACTGCGTTTATCCGGGATCCAGCGACTAGGACGTCGCACCTCGGTTGGGGTCTTCTCGAGCTCTTGAAGGCTCTGGTGAATGAAATCAGGTATGTCTCCCCCTCGTCATCATCGGACTCCATTGCATCTTCCCGCAGGGCCTGTGCTTGCTTGCGCCCTGAGTTGGTGGGGGAGGATAACGACAGCTGGGATAGCTGTCTCCCCATGGCCTTCTCTGGCCTCTTTCCCCTCCGGTCCCGTTGCGTGGATCGTTTGCGGCAAACAGACGCAAAGTGGTTCATCACGCCGCAGTTGTCACACGCCTTTCCTTTCGCAGGGCACGTCCTGCCTCCGTGCTCGTCATACCCGCAGTACCCACACGGGGCTGCAAGCTTCTTTGCTGCCGGCCGGCGGGAAGCTTCACGCGTCTGTACTGCGTCGGCCCGCTCCATTTTGACTGTTACTCCTGACCCGGCGCCTCGTGTGAGCGCCATCTCCATCTCCTCTGCACGGGCGTCAGATAGATCATGGGACCGTGCCAGCACTAGAATGTCCGCCATCGGGATGTTCGGTTGGCGGAGAATGAGCGTTCGTAACTTTTTGCTGCGTATGCCGCATATTATCTGTGCTCTGATCTCTTCCTTGGCTCTATCACCGACGAGGTGCGTGTCTGCCAGCACCCTCAGTCGAGCGTGGAATGCATCCACCGACTCCCCTTCCCTTTGCCTCGCTTGGCGCAATTTGAAATGTTCAAAATCCGGGTTCAGCTGGGGGTCGAAATGTGCATTGAGGGCTCTCACTGCCGCGTCATAGTCGTCTGCGTTCCCGGTGTTGGGGAGATGCTTGAATAGGAGATATACTTCTTCCCCTGCATAGTGGAGTAGTAGGGACCTCTTCACGGTGCCATCCGTCTCCCTGGTGCCCGCGAAATAGTTGTCGAGTCGGCCAATCCACGTTTGCCAGCGTGGGGCGGCAGTGGCAGGGTCAGCAGCTTCACTGAAGGGCGGCAGGATGCCGGACGCGGGGTGCAGTGGCACAGCCTGGGCGGGGCGCTCATCATCACCCATGGCTCCCTGGGGCACAGCACAGCAGGAGAGGCGGGAGCAGACAGATGAGGCCGCAGTGGCAAGAGATTCCCACACCCGGGATTGACAGAGGGCGTCAGGGCCCAGCCAGGGCACAGCAGGTAACTGGGACAGAGGGCTTCAGGGCTCAGCTAGGGCACAGCAGGGAAATAGATCTACTCAGTCCGGTGGCAGGAATGTTCATCTGCCGAAATGGGCTATGTTCGGTGCACACGTGCACTCGCCGTTGGTCGCGGCAGACTCAAAGGGGCCCAGCTGTTCTGTCTGTGTGAGAAGGAGCCGGTTTCAGTCGGGCCCGTCAGGACCACGTGCGCGCGCGCGGGACTGCCGCGGAGCGCGTCTTCCAGCTGGGGCACACGGGGTCGATCTTCGTCCTCGTCGCCAGTGTTGTGGGGCCGCCAGCGCTGATGGAGGCCCCCGTTACATGCCCCGCAGCTGCAATGACTTACACCACACTTTGTGTCTGGGTCTCGGCGCGTGACTGCCTCAGCAGGTCACGCCCCTTTATTTTATACAGTGGCGTACGCCACGAACGTGGCGTACGCGTTGCGTAGTGTCCTCATGCGCTCTAGCGTTAGACGCTAGAGCGCTAACTGTAACAGCCGCCAGCCTCAGCGACATATCAGAAGCTGGATGAAGATACATCCAGGACTAGGGCATTCGCAAGCCTTCCTTGGCTTCCGCCTTATTTTAGAGTTTTGCAAAATAATATCAAATAAAGTGTGCGTGTGTTCCGTATTAAAAATTCAGAGAATGTTACCTTTTATGATAGTCTTACAAACTGCAGACGTTTAGAGATATGCATAGCGCTACACTGACAGTTGCTCACGGAGGTACGTTCTACATATCACGATAAGAACAAGGCCTGCATTTTCTTTATTTTTACCAGCTTCATCTACATTTCAGACTGCTTTCTTTTAAAATGAATGAACTATTAAGACAACCACTCACAGCTTGTTTCACCTTAGTATGTAGTTTTCAAACATGCCTCATGCAGAGATTATAACATGCTTTTGCCAGATAAGAACATTTAGTATTAATTTACAGATCAATTGATTAGGCATCATTAACTCAACCCTAACTCACTTGTTACTATACCAGAAAAACTATGAGCAGAATGTCGTATACCAGGGGAGACCCTGTTTCCGGTGGGCTCAATGTGTGCACTGTGCAGAGCATGGAAAAACCCCTAAAGGGCGTCAGTGCAGGGTCCAATGCATGGAAAGGCTCTGGCCCTTCCCTCTCCCCTAGACTGGGGCTCTCCGCATCCAGGAACCCCGTAAGTCATAGGGCAGTCCCAGGGAAGCCGGCTTATAACCCTACAGCGAAAGGGTGAGCACCCGCCCCATTTGCCGTTTAAGTACCAGTCCCAATGGACCCTGTGCAGTGAATCAGGGGAGCTCCATAACCAAGGGATCACTGCACTGGGAGACCAACCATCTAGGGACCAGACTAGCACCACAGGTTAAAGAAATGACAGTACCAAGAGATGCCAACAGCACCGGGGCAGGGTTGTGGGAATCACTCTGCAGTGCCAGGGGCACAGTTTGGGGAAGCACCTTTCAGTCCTAAGGTTACTCCCTGGGGGCACAGCAGACCAGTGATCAGTCAGAACTCCCCTGGGGAGCAAAGGTCAGTCTCCACTGCACCAGGAGGTCAAGACGCTTGCTTGCCATTTTGGATTTTCTCACACTGTTCTTCAGGAAGGTGTTCTTCTGGGGTGCATCCATTCCTCTCAGCCATCAACATGTTCCAAATGCAGCAGCAGGTTGAGGGATGCTCAGGGTGAGGGGTAGAAGTTACCGTGAGCCCCGGGTCCCGCTCCACACAGCCACACCTCATGAGTCATGTGATGTTTCATGATCACTGCCTCCATACACAGAGCAATATGAGTCCAGTCGGAGCCTTCCATGCTCATTAAGACACAGCTCGCCTGTGCATGCTCACAATGACGGTGGCGCTTTCTCAGATCGATGTCCTGAGATGATCGTCAGCTCGGTGTGCTGTTTTTTTTGTTTGTGGAGATTGATGTTTCCTGCGATGGGGCAGTCAGACAACATGAAAAACAACAGGGTGATGCTAAGTGCAGGAAATTCATGCAGTGCAAGTGAATGTGCTGTTAAACTGTGCTCCCCAGGTGGTAGGCAGAGTTTTTGCAGAACTGCAGAGTGGGAAAACTCCGGGAACTCCTCTGGTGGAGTCAAACTTACTGCACACCCCTAATCTTTACCTGCTCCTTATACAAAGTTAGCACTTAAATGTTATAAGGTAACAGAATGCTAGGCAATGGGAGAGATAGGCCTTACAGTACTGAAAAAACAACTTTAGGAGTTTTTCACTACCAGGACACACAAAACTTAAACCCTGCATGTCCGAATTTTTAAATACAATGCACCCTGCCGGATGAGATTTTATGACCTATCTGTAATAAAAAGGTGTGACTTATGTGCTCAAAAGAAAGGTTAGGCCTGGCAAAAGGTTTATTTTACCAGGTTGGAATGGCAGTTTAAAACTGCACAACAGGCTGCAATGGTAAGCCTAAGGCATGCAGTGCATGCCCACTAGTAGAATTCAATTGATAGGTTCGAGCTACATCTAGTACATTGAGTGCCATACACTTAGGACTTATAAGTAAATGATATGTGGTAATCAGGTGTTGGCCAATGTTACCAAGAGAGTACAAGAACGTTAGCGCTGGTTAGCAGTGTTAAAGTGCTCAGGGTCCTAAAATGAGCAAAAAACTAGTTCAGAAAAACAGGAGGGGTGATGGCAAAAAGTTTGGGAGTGACCCTGCAGAGAAGACTAGGCCCAACAGGGATACAAAGGATGAATGAATAAGACTAACAAATATACCTGCTTCCTGTTGCCCTTCTGGATTGTCTGTTTAGATTCACAATATGGATGTAACTGTTGAAAAAAACATGTTACAGTGAAAGAGGGATTTGACCTCTAAGAGGTTTGGGTGTATTAGATACTAAGTGCTGTATACAACAAAAAATAGAAAGAGGATGGCTGAAAAATCCCTGGGAGTCATTGTTTTATTGTTTTATTATATAATGCCAGTGGAAGGACATGTTGAGCTAATGAACATGGTTCATGCCCAGCCGCCTCTAAAATTAAAGGCCTAATTTATGAGGCCCCTTGCGCCACAGGAACATCACTTTTTATGACGCTCCGTGGCGCAGGAGCCTGCTCCATATTTACGAGGCAGCACTCAGCCACTTTTTTTTGGGGCTCATAATTATTGTTCCCTTCAACGCAGTTTTCTGAAGTTAAAGGGGCGTGCAACTGCTGTTGCTGGGAGCGTTTCCAGCTACATTCATGGCTTTTTGACACTGCGACAGATTTATGAGAAATTGCAACTCTGAGGCAGCGCTAAAATGTTGTGCCTCCCCAGGGGAATCGTAAGGGAGGCACAACGAGGAGAAATATGTTTTCAGCACACATAGAAAGAGGAAAAAGCCCCTTTTGATTGTTTTTGTGCAGGAAGGTTTTCCTTCCTGCACAAAAATAATCATCTCTGCAAGGCAGGCACCCTTGCACCATGGTGCAAAGGTTCCTGCGTTGGCACACGGCACCCCATTGTGTGCCGGTGCAGGGGAAAAGGATAGGAATGCACCTTATCGGATAGATACGGTGCATCCCTACCCTTGAATAGCACTTGTTACATCGCATAGAAATACCACGCATGCCTTTACAACGCGGGTATTACTATGCAATGTCAATTACAACGAGTACCATTACAACGCAAAATTTAACCACGACTATACCTTTACCACGTATGCCATTTCAGCGCCAAGGTATGCGTGGTAAAGGTATACTCATGGTAACTGTTCACAAGGTAAATGACTCCAACCTACCGTACCCTAATCCCTAATATAGTTCCACTGCACGAGCCTCCCCAACCCCCAGTCCTCTCCCTACAATAACAGTACACTACCCTGCACAACCCCCCGACACTACACTAATTCCCCGACCCTCCCCCGACCCACAGTCCTCTCCCTACAATAATACTACACTACCCTGCACAACCCCCGACACTACACTAATTCCTCAAACACTACCCTACACTACACAAACACCACAACACTACCCTAAACCCTAAACCTCTACCCCCTGCACGACCCTCCCTCACCCCCAGTCCAGTCCCTACACTCTAACACTACCCTGCACGACCCCCGACACAAGCCTAAATTCTAAACCACTACCCTACATTACACAAACACCACAGCACTACCCTAAACCCTAACACGCCACCCCCAGCATGACCTTCCCCCTTTCCCCAGTCCTGTCCTTACACTCTAACACTACCCTGCATGACCCCCGACACTACCCTAAATCCTAAACCACTACCCTACACTACACAAACACCAAAACACTACCCTAAACCCTCACACGCTACCCCCAGCATGACCCTCCCCCTTCCCCCAGTCCGTTCCTACACTCAAACACTACCCTGCACGACCCCCGACACTACCCTAAATCCTAAACCACTATCCTACACTACACAAACACCGCAACACTACCCTAAACCCTAACACGCTACCCCCAGCACGATCCTCCCCCTTCCCCCAGTCCTGTCCCTACACTGTAACACTACCCTGTATGACCCTCCTACACTACCCTAAACCCTAAAACACTACCCTACACTACGCAAACACCAGAGCACTACCCTAAACCCTAAAACACTACTCTACATTACACAAACACCACAACACTACCCTAAACCCAAAAACACTACCCCCCGCACGATCCCCAGTCCGGCCCCTACACTCTAACACTACCGTGCACGACCCCCTCGACACTACCCTAAACCTAAAAACACTTCCCTACACTACATAAACACCACAACACTACCCTAAACCCTAAAACACTACCCCCAGCATGACCCTCCTCCTACCCCCAATCCGGTCCCTACACTCTAACTCTACCCTGCACGACCCCCCCCGACACTATATCCTAAAACACAACCCTACACTACACAAACATTACTAAACTACTTCGACACTACCCTAAACCCTTAAAAAGTAACGCCCACCCCAAGCACAATCCCCCTTACCTCTCTCTCCTCGTGGTTCCTCTCTCCTGGTTCCAGCATTGACAGAGGGGCGGAGGAAACGGAACAGCATAGTTTTCTCACAATGATGTGGATAACCATTACATCACATGCGTTTCAAAAGTGCATGCGATATAATGGTTTGTGTTGTAATAGTAGTCGTTGTTGCATCGCATGCCTTGTTACGCATGCGATGTAAATGCTTGCGTGGTAACAGCCTCTTTGTAATGGCTGTTTACCCTGCCCTTTTCTTTTGCCATAGGACAGCGCCGCAGGAAGGCCTGCGGCACTGCGCTACGGAAAAACCTCATAAATGAGACCCTTGGGGGCATATTATCAAGAACGGCGTTACAATTATCGCCGCTTTAGCGGCAGGAAACTGCCGCTAAAGCCGCGATAATGGGCTTGATGATATGCCCTAAAGAATTCCAATAGAAGCTCATGTTCACACCAGAACATGGGCTTCTATTGGCATTCTCAAGATCATATTATCAAGCCCATTATCGCTGCTTTAGCGGCAGTTTCCTGCCGCTAAAGCGGCGATAATTTTTACGCCGTTCTTGATAATATGCCCCTAACTGTTTTTCACAGGCAAAACTTGCTAAATCCTACACTTCAGATTGGAAGGATTTAGTCATTATGTTATTAAATTAACTCAATGAGGTCTGATTTGTATTAGCCTCCTAAATTACATCAGGTTGCCTCAGTAAAAATTGAGACATATTAATTGCCTAAAATGACATTAAAATGAGAAATGATGGGACAAGGCTACTGTAGGGAAGGCATGCAGCTTTGATGAGTGTTGTGCTAGTTTACCTCTTTGCAGCCACAGCAGTCTCTTAGCGTTTCTGAGATTCTCTAAATGGTGCCGTAGTCTACCCCTTGGGGCTTGGCCTGTGGTGGGAAAAGGACCTGGGAATTTTAACATATAAATCTGCCGCAGCATTCCATCTCACACCCACCTAACAAGGATGAGCTCATCCAACGAGATTTAATGAAAGAAAACACCATAATGTCAGGGGATTGTCAGACCAACAATAGAAGTGAGGAAAGTACTTACATTTCACAAACTGCTGCAATAAAAAAGAAATTCTTATAACTGATGAAATAATCATTGAATCCATAAAATGAGAAATACTGTATCTATTTTAATAATATGGGTACTTATTGAAGGTATACCTCTGTGGTGTCTCATGTTCTGATTTGGCTGTGTGCAGCCACAACTCTGGTGCCGATTACAATCCGGTAAAAACCGGGTACGAACCGTCGGTCGGAGCGTATTCTCCGTCCGACTCGTACCCGGTTGTAAAACATTACAAACATGGAATTACGATTCGCACGGAAACACCATTTCCGTACGAATCGTAAAAAACACCGACCGACGAAAATATGCATACGAATGTGATCCGGGAATGCTGCGACGTGACGTCGGGACGCTTCTAGGCAGCGTTTCACGACCCAGGAATTACGATTCGAACCGACAGCAGTCCGGACGGCAATATTTTCACGGCACCCAAAAAGTGCCGCAAATGCGAAGTACGGCGTGAAATGACCAGAGTAGGTGGCCCGGTAAGCGCCGTACCCCCCCCCCCAGCCCCCGCATGTACGTGCCGTACCCCCCCCCAGCCCCCGCATGTACGCGCCGTACCCCCCCAGCCCCCGCATGTACGCGCCGTACCCCCCCCAGTCCCCGCATGTACGTGTTGAACCCCCGTGTATGTACACCCGAGTACGTGTCGAACCCCCCGTGTATGTACACCCGAGTACGTGTTGAACCCCCCGTGTATGTACACCCGAGTACGTGTCGAACCCCCCCGTGTATGTACACCCGAGTACGTTCGAGTCGTACCCCCACCCGTGTATGTACGGTGCGTACCCCCAGCGGGTGGGGGTACGACTCGAACGTACTCGGGTGTACATACACGGGGGGGTTCGACACGTACTCGGGTGTACATACACGGGGGGTTCGACACGTACTCGGGTGTACATACACGGGGGGGTTCGACACGTACTCGGGTGTACATACACGGGTGGGGGTACGACTCGAACGTACTCGGGTGTACATACACGGGGGGTTCGACACGTACTCGGGTGTACATACACGGGTGGGGGTACGACTCGAACGTACTCGGGTGTACATACACGGGGGGGTTCGACACGTACTCGGGTGTACATACACGGGTGGGGGTACGACTCGAACGTACTCGGGTGTACATACACGGGGGGTTCGACACATACTCGGGTGTACATACACGGGGGGGTTCGACACGTACTCGGGTGTACATACACGGGTGGGGGTACGACTCGAACGTACTCGGGTGTACATACACGGGGGTTCGACACGTACTTGGGTGTACTTACACGGGTGGGGGTACGACTCGAACGTACTCGGGTGTACATACACGGGGGGGTTCGACACGTACTCGGGTGTACATACACGGGGGGTTCGACACGTACATGCGGGGGCTGGGGGGGGGTACGGCGCGTACATGCAGGGGCTGGGGGGGTACGGCACGTACCGGGCACCTGTTTGGACGTCTCCATGGTTGTTATAGGAGTTCGGTGCGGACGGTCTTTTAGCCATACGGTTGTACATTCGGACGCCCGGGACGGATCGTGATTCCCCGGTCGGACTTCGCTTTTCACATTTGTACGGTAAATCGTACGAGGACGTGTCGGACACTTTTTCCGACCCGAGGACGTGTGGGGAATTATTCCCAATGCGATTCGTATGGTCTTTTTCCCATGCGAATCGTGATTGCCAGTTCGTACGGCACTTGTACGATTCGTACGGTAAAAAGACCGGATATGAGTCGCACGGGGAATTTTTTTACCGGATCGTGATCGGCACCTCTGTGTTCATGCATTTCATATCAAGGAATAGTTTGCACGGTACACGTATTTGAGGAAAATTCAGGATTGGTTCAAACATGCAAGCATGGGTTACTGTAGCCTAGGATCCGCCTCAAATACACAAGGCCTGTGAAAATGTGTGTTGGAAAGATGAGAGCAAATTCCATTCATTAGAGCCACCATGAAGTCAAGTCCTGAATGATCGATTTTGTTGACCAGTCAGGTCTCTTCCCACAATACAGTCAATGGCTGACAGTTAGCCAGTGACAGTGATGGGACCCCAGCTGCCCCCTGCTTTTGCTCCCTTCTTCTCATGATCGCAGTGCATTTTTATTTCACCCAAGACTGCTGTCCCTGCAGCATCAGGGTCACATTGTGCCCGGACGCTATTGTGTCCTACAGACTCTAGGAGAGATTTCATTTGATTGAACTTTGATCTAGAGAGGCAGACTGAGTACAGAGGAATCAAGGTCCAGATAGAGCATCAGAGACACACAGAGGGACAAAGACAGGGACCAAGAGGTAGCTAGAGAGACAGAAATAGACAGATAGATAGATAGATAGATAGATAGATAGATAGATAGATAGATAGATAGATAGATAGATAGATAGATAGATAGATAGATAGATAGATAGATAGATAGATAGACAGATAGACAGACAGACAGACAGACAGACAGACAGACAGACAGACAGACAGACAGACAGATAGACAGATATACAGACAGATAGATAGATAGATAGATAGATAGATAGATAGATAGATAGATAGATAGATAGATAGATAGATAGATAGATAGATAGATAGATAGATAGATAGATAGATAGATAGATAGATAGATAGATAGATAGATAGATAGATAGATAGATAGATAGATAGATAGATAGATAGATAGATAGATAGATAGATAGATAGACAGATAGATAGATAGACAGATAGATAGATGGATGGAACTGTATCTGCTACTGTGAAACTGCAGGTCAGATACCTGTCACAGGTTGGTCCCACTAAGGCTCTGGAGTATTTGAGATTTTTGCTTCAAAATGTTTCTAAGTCCTAAAATGGAAAGGGGCTTTGTCATTGTCATTTTGTTTTTTTAGAGATGCTGAAGCTCTTCAGAGGGACTTTTTGTGTAAGTCCCCTTGGCTCTGTAGCTGTGAAGCATAGGTTTCCAACTTTTCTGCCGATGCCAACAGCATCTTGCTTGGCAAATCGTGGTGCAAGTTCGCTTTAGGCAGGACTTTGCTGCAGGGACATAGAATTTCCCTTGCAAAGATTTGAGTTGTTAGAAGGACATCGGGCATACATAGAAGTATTATGATAGTCATCTTTTTATGGAAATGAACTTTAAACTATTTGTACATCTACATACATGAAACTGTAACGGACCAGGAGGGATTCTTGAGTCAGAACTATGTTGCTCATGCCATGTATATATGTCTACTGGTAAGGTATTATAATTCTAGCAATTTCACTAAGGTAGGAATTTGTGATGATTAATGTTTGCTAATTATCTTGCAGTAACACAAGAGTCAAGTAGAAACTATAACTCATGTTCTAAAGAGAGAGCATAGTTACCAATTCTGAGGTAGTAATCCTACTCATAGAGAGAAGAATTGGTGAACGTTTCATGAAGATATGTATCATCATTATGTTGAATTGTAAGAATGTCTAGTTCCACATCAAAGCAGAGAGAGCTGGCTACCCAGAGAGATCACTAAGGGGCATATCAACAACAACCGGCGATAATTATCGCTGAGCGCACTTAGCGCTCGGATAATTATCGCCGGCTAGCGTTGATTTTTATCGCTGAGATAGCGTGCTATTAGCAACGCTTATCTCATCAGCGATAAAAATCCTAGCGCTAACTGGCTAACGTGAGATTATCGCTAGGTTTCCAGCGATAATCTCACATTAGCTAGTTGATGGGGACTCACAAATTTAGCCATGATATCCACCTTCCATAGGATATCATGGCTAAGTCAGTCCTGAAGCAGGCGTAAGGAAAGTAGTGATAACAGGAGTTATCGCTACTTTTCCTGACGCTATGCTTCATAGCGTTAGGCTTGCTGATAGGAGAAATGTTGCTTAGCTACATTTCTCCTGTCATGCCAGGTCAGGAACGCCCACTGGGTGTTAGGAATCATGACGCTAAAGCAAGGTTTCACGCGTTAGCGTGACCTTGCTGATTAGGCGATAAAATTATCTGCACTTTTCGGCCGAAAACGGCGGCAAAAGCGGCGATAATTTTGTATCGCCTGCTTGTTGATATGCCCCTAGGTATCTCGTGTTCACTGCTACAGTTAGATGCCGGAATTTCGTGGCAATTTACTAAAGATACCTTTTTGTCTTTAGACAACACTACATCCTGGAGACATCAGAGTGAAGTAGAACTAATGAATCAGAGCGGTGAAGTCCAGTTACTCTGTTTTCTTTCTAATTCTATTCCCCTTTCCCTTTTCTACCTATTACACTCATATTCTTTTGCATGTGGTCATTGCCCATTGGTGGAGGCAGTAAGATGGAAGACTGCACCATTCCCATTGGATCTTGAGTCCAATGTTAGTGCTCTCTAATATGCCCTTTCTGTCTTTCCATGTTTCTCTCTCCCATCGCTCACTGTCTCTTTTTCTATCTCTGCCTGACATTTCTCGCTTTCTGTCTTCTTGTCTCTCTTTCTCCCCATCTCTTCACATGTTACACTCTATCTTTCTTTCTTCTTAGTTCGCAGCTTTCCCTGCATCTGTCTAGAAGAACAATGGGGCATATCAACAAGGGCTTTATCTCTGCTTTTTTGGCTTTAAAACCCAAAAAAGCAGAGATAAAACTAGCACCCTATCAACAACAGGGTGCTAACATGCAAATTGGCATGTTAGCACCCTTTTACTCTACGCTTCCCCTTGCATCTCTAATGAGATGCAAAGGAGGCGTTCCAGAGTAAAATAATAGGAGAAATATCGCTAAGCGACATTTCTCCTATTATCAAGAATATCGCTAACCCTGTTAGAGACAAAAAAAGCAGCGCTAACCTCAGTTAACGCTGCTTTTTTACGTCTGGTATTTTTCTGACTTAGCGATGACATCCTATGGAAGGAGGATATCATGGCTAAGTTTGTCTGTCCCTATCAACAATCTAATGTGAGATTATCGCTGGGTTTCCAGCGATAATCTCACGTTAGCCACTTAGCGTGAGGATTTTTATCGCTATTGAGATAAGCGTTGCTAATAGCACGCTATCTCAGCGATAAAAATCCACGCTAGCCGGCGATAATTATCCTAGCGCTAGGAGCGCTGAGCGATAATTATCGCCGGTTGTTGTTGATATGCCCCAATGTGTCTTGCTGACTCATACTAACGTAGTGAAAAATCCTCGTTTATTGATCAATACTTATCTTTTATTTGGTCATCATATCAAAGCGGTGACCCAAAATATGTCTTTCCAACTCATGTTGCTGAAAAAAATCATCCTACATTTACGATGGCCTTGCTGCATTGCTCGAAACATATCTTTGCTGTACTCGCGACTGCACTACTATCAGGTTGTTTCCGCTGATACTTGCAAAAAAGGTATTGAAGCAGCAAAGAGCGCAAACCCAAGTAGCCGCATTCGGTTTTAACCTAAAGATATCTTCTCTCACCCACCATAAAGTAATATATTGGCTTTAACATTTTCTGCACCATCTTCAAAGTTGGGGGAATAAGCCCAAACATATTAAGCAGCTTCAGAGCCACTTCTAATTGGTACCTGTGTTCCTAATTGCTCGATCCGGACCAATGTAACAAAAAGTTTCACAGCGGGAAATCAACTTCTAAAAAGTTCGGGACGCAATTCCTGCAAAAATATATCATTTGTGATAACATCCAGTGGAACAGATAGGACTGTCACACTAACGCGGTCTGCAGAAACGTAATACTGCTTGTGGCTATCCTCGCTTAGTCTTTTAGTTGAGAATTGATTGCAGAATTTGTTGTGTTTTTAAATTGCTCTAAATTGTATTTCTATCGCCTTCTGCCTCCCCAAAACGCCCGCATTGCCTGCACTTAAAAATTTGATTGCACTTAACTCACCATTTGGGTGTTTTCTCGCCGCCCTACCCCGACCGCCATCTTGGGTGTGGGTCGGAAGCGCTCCCACGACGCTTACTGGCTCAGCGCTCTAGGTTGGACTAACGCCCCCTGGTAAACTCTATTTAGGGGCCCAGTTGGTGTCCGGCTGGTCAACAGATAGGACTGTCACACTAACACGGTCTCCAGAAACGTAATACTGCTTGTGGCTATCCTCGCTTAGTCTTTTAGTTGAGAATTGATTGCAGAATTTGTTGTGTTTTTAAATTGCTCTAAATTGTATTTCTATCGCCTTCTGCCTCCCCAAAACACCCGCATTGCCTGCACTTAAAAATTTGATCGCACTTAACTCACCATTTGGGTGTTTTCTCGCCGCCCTACCCCCGACCGCCATCTTGGGTGTGGGTCGGAAGCGCTCCCACGACGCTTCCGGGCTCAGCGCTCTAGGTTGGACTAACGCCCCCTGCCATACGCTATTTAGGGGACGGAAATGGTCGCGCGCAGCGCGCGCAGTGCACGCGCGCAGCGTCGCGCCGGAGGAGCGCCAGAGGAAAGCCCGTCTGTGCCCGTCCGGGCCAGGAAGGGCCCAGGGGCCACCCCCCCTGGTCGTTCATGCATATATACACCCGAAACTCTCAGGACCCTGAACACTGGTAACACGGGGCTAGATGTAGTAACCCATGCTAAGCTGCGATCAGAGGCTTTGCTGCGGAGAGAGGATGTTCTCACACGTACCACGACACAAGGCCTTACTATTGCAACACTAAATACACGCTCCCTACAGAAGCATCATCTTGAGGTATTCACTCTACTATCCGAGGGTGAAATTGACATCTTGGCTCTCTCAGAGACGTGCTGGGCACGTCATCGACACCGGACGTTTTAGCAGCCCTACCCCCTGATTTTGACGCCTTCTGGTACAATCGTCCCAAGGACAGTAGAGGGGGTGGTGTGGCAGTTCTGTTCAAAAAGAATCTTAAAGTGACACAATTAGTAGCAGAAAACTGTGATTGCGCAGAACTGCTAGGGGTAAAAATATCACTAAAATCCTCATGCCTTCTGCTGCTACTAGTCTATCGCCCACCCCAGAGTTCACCCGAATTTAATGACATCTTCTTTGAACTCTTGACAGATTTGTCCTCCAGGTACAAGTCCCTTATGGTGGTAGGCGATTTTAACTACCACTGGGATAAGGTTCCTAAAGAGTCCATGGCGCAAGAATTTGACACAAACCTCTCTGCCCTCAATTTGCATCAATTGGTAAGGGGCCCCACCCATGTGAAGGGCCACACACTTGACCTTGTTTGGTCCTCCCTGTCCCGCCTGCAAATTACTGAAGTTAGCCCCTGTATCTGGTCAGACCATTCCTTAATTAGTTGCTGGGTTCCAGGAGAGCCTCAGTTGACCACCGCAACGCACATGAGGAGGAAAGTGAGGTCTTGGATGAAGATTGAGGCTGTTTCCTTAACCCCTTCAGCGCAGCGCGGATTTCCGTGCCACGCTGAAGGTTCTGTGCGCGGGCGGGGCCATGACGGAACGGTTCCGTCATGCGCACAGCGCAACCGACGTGCATGATGGAACCGTTCCGTCATGCGCGTCGAAGGGGTTAATCTCGACCCTGCTCTCCTCTTCTCCTCCCAAGCTGACACAGACTGACCTGGACTCTGACACTACTGTCCTGATGTCCTGGATTCGGTCCGCCCTGGATCAGCTCGCCCCGGAGCGACTGGTTAAGACTAGAGCAAAGGGCAATGGAGCCCCATGGTTCGATGCTTCACTTAGGGAAAAGAAGCAAGCCCTTCGTAAGGCGGAACGAAGGTGGAGACTCAACTACTGCCCAGTAGAATCACTAACCTTTAAAGCATCGTTGGCCAGCTATAAGTTGGATATTTTGGCAAGGAAATCCGCCTTCTATGAAAATAGAATTAGGGAGGCCACCAACAAACAAAGGGAGACTCTCACAATTCTCAGGGAACTCACACAACTAGGTGAGAAAAGGACTACGGATGATCTACCTGATTGTGATACTTTCCAAGGCTTCTTCCTTCGGAAGGTTCAGGACATCCTGTCAGATATCACCTCGAGTCCGGTCGGCCTGCCCTCGTCATCGGGCTTAGGCAGTCGATGGATGGCCGGGACCCTGAGCGGCTTCCCTTACATAGAGGATGAACATCTGGTGGAGCTGATCAGCCATGTTAAATCAGGCTCCAGTACAGATCCCTGTCCCCCAAAAATCTTCAAATTAGCTCTGCCGAATATTCAGCCTCAGTTGCTGAGCTTCCTGAACACCTCACTAGAAGCGGGCTACCTCCCTACTCAGTTGAAGGAAGCTAGAGTCTCTCCACTCCTCAAAAAAACAGGAGCTGATACCAAGGTGTTGAAAAACTACAGACCTATCTCCCAGCTACCATTTCTGAGTAAGATTCTAGAAAAACACGTCCTGAACACCCTAGCCAGCTATCTGGAGGAACATCATCTACTTCATGCTAGGCAGGCTGGTTTCCGGCCACAGCACAGTACAGAACTTGTTATGGCCACGGTAACTGATGAGCTGAGGGTCAGAGCTGATAAGAAACAACCATGTGCCCTGATTCTACTTGACCTGTCGGCAGCATTCGATACGGTCAGCCATACCATCCTGCTGGACCGTATCGCTAAGCTGGGGATAACAGGACAGGCACTCAAGTGGTTAGAATCTTTCCTGTCAGGACGTGCTCAGAGGGTTCAGATGGGGGACCAGCTGTCGGGGATTAAGGAGGTACCATGGGGTGTGCCACAGGGGTCTGCATTATCCCCCTTACTTTTCAACATCTACCTACAACCTTTGATAGAGGAGCTCTCGCGTAGGAGTTGTGAAATCTTTAACTACGCAGATGATACCCAGCTGCTAGTGCAGCTTGGAGAAACAAAGGAGGATCAGGAATCAGTAAGGAACCTGCTCAGTTTCACGGTTAACTGGATGACTAATAACCTCTTGAAGGTAAATGCCGAGAAGACTGAGGTTTTGGTGCTTAGTAATCAGGCCACTTCTTGGGGTGACTTGTACTGGCCCCCGGTACTGGAAAAAACTCCTTCTCCTAGTACAGTGGTAAAAAGTTTGGGCCTAAAGATTGACTCTGATCTCACCATGGCCCCTCAAGTGTCAGCCGTAGTAGGCTCCTGTATGGGGGTGATGAGGTAACTTCGTAAGCTGACTCCCATTCTCTCAGCCTCCACCCTACAAACCATTGTCTCCGCCACAATCATCTCGAGATTAGATTACGGCAATGCGCTGTATCTTGGTCTGTCTCAGAAGTTGCTTAGCAAGCTGCAGGTCCTGCAGAATGATGCTGCCAGGCTGATTTTCTCCCTGCCGAGGACTTCCCATGCAACTCCTCTCCTTCAGAAGCTTCACTGGTTGCCCATGAAGTTCAGGGTTCAATTTAAATGTCTCTGTATGGCCCACAAGGCTCTCTTTGGCAAAGCCCCAGAGTACATCAAGCAGCGCCTGAGGAGATATGTTCCTGCCAGAACCTTACGCTCAGGTCAGGCCTACAATCTGTCTCAACCCAGGTTTAAACTAAAGACCAAAGGTGGCAATGCCTTGTCGGTGATTCTGCCACAACTTTGGAATGAGCTACCGGCCAAGCTAAAGGAGGATTCACAACTACTTTCCTTCAGGAAAAGACTTAAGACGTTCCTTTTCACAAAAGCTATATCCTTGGCCTAGTCAGAACTGGTATGGGATTTTGGAGTGACTGTACGTTGTGTTCTTTCTGTTTTAAAGCGCTTAGAGACCGGCGGTGATAGGCGCTATACAAAACTTTTTTAACATAACATAACATAACAACTGAATCCAAGCTCTTTATAATATTGTCGGATTTTATGTATCATTAATATTGTTTGTGTCTTTTATGGTATTAATTAACCGAATAAAGAATATCTTACTGAATCCAAGTCCTATGAAAAAAAGCCTTCCCAGCCGTGCACTAAATCACCCGGACCACCCCCTCCTCATCTGTGTAGGAAAAGCCTCTACTGTGTGCAGGTTATTCAAGACCCACAGCCCCCCTCTGAAAATCATATCTGGAATTGCACCTTCATGATTTCTCACAGACTTTATTGATGGCATTGCCACCAAAGTTGACATTGCTACGAAGTAACAAACAGAGGGTTAGCTTGGTCAGTAAGACTGGGGCGTGTGAGCTTCAGATATACCGACAATCATGATGGCATATAATGTTAAAATACATTATATCAAATGCAGAGTGCGTGAGAGAGGCTTACAGGGCAGTGGAAAGAGAGAGAAATGCAGATTGATATGAGTACTAAGTGGCCATCGTAGCGGGATCGGGACCGCCAGCCTGTCATGCGGCGGTCCCGCACCCCTAATTATGATGCGACCGCCACTGCGGCGGTCGCATCTGGCAATTTAACATTGCGGCAGGTGCTGCTGGCTGCAGCACCCGCCGCAATTTTAAATGGCCATGTTGTGCGTTTCCCGGCACAACGTAGCAGGCACTGTGTGATGTGCATTGAAATGTAGGGGGGTACCATGGGTACCCCCAGTGCACAACTGTCCCCACCCCCTCCCAGAGGGGGCCCGTAACGGCCCCCGAAGCCAGCCTCCGCCAGCCTTCCCATGGCGGTTCAACCGCCATGGAAACGCTGGCTAACACCAGCATTGTGATCGGGCGGGACTGCCATCATAATCACCAGGCAATCACAACGATCGCTTGTGGCGGAAGCGTGGCGGGCGCTCTTTGGGTCCAACACGCTTGTGGCACGATTCTCCCCGCCATCCTTATGTAGCAGGGAAAATGGGAGCCAGATGGCAGAGGGGCTGCCGGCCTCTCCTCCATCGTAATGAGCCCCTAAGTGAGAGAAACAATATTTTGTAAACTAATCAACCTTTTTTAGAACTTTCCAAACAGATATGAGAGTGTGTGTGTTTTTGTCAGTGTGTGTATGTAATACTCCCAGGTGAAATCCGACACCTCACTATACCCAACTATAAGCACCTGTTCCCAACTATTCGTCAGAAAATACATTTATTGGGGAGGTGAAACACCCCAAACAACCCCCCCCCCCCCCCCCCGCCCTCTGTAGCAATGCCCCTGGTGACAAAATGACACAATCCAGTGCTTTATATTAGTGGAAAAACGTACAAAGATAAGCCCCCTACCCTCCGTGTCTTCCACATCTTTCACATATTCGTTGGCCCTGGACGGGATTAGACCCCTGTTAGGGGCTGGGGGCCCATGGAGGGCCGCAGGGACCTGCGTTAAGCCCCTGTTTTACCTAAAAAAATAAAGACTGAAAAGAAAGAAATAATGAATTAACTGACAGCAAATGCATGTGGGTAGGAAAGAAGTGGCAAGATACAGTGGAGAACTTGGCAAACTACAGCTGCAAGTGTAAAGCGCAAAAATAAAAATATTGACTTTTTTAAAACTCTAGAAATTGACAGGTTTGTAGAGGGTGTTGTGTTATCAATAGTCTTCAAAAGCCAAATCTTGTAACTCGAAATACATTGTCCGCATCCTTTGTATTATTACCAGGCGCAGTCAGCAAGTGGAAATGATACATCTTTAGATGTTGTAAATGTGGACATATTTTTAGGATTCTTCTCACGTGAAGCATTGTTGTTTTTACCTCATGCTGCAGGAAGGACATCTGTAGTGGCATGAACCAACCCTGTGAAACACTGGGTCTCTCTCATCTCTCGGGCATGTGCCAACCTTCCCGCAGCTGCAATATCAACGAGGACTCTGGGCTCCCTCTGGCATTCACCATCGCCCACGAACTTGGGCACAGGTATGGTATAGAAACGTTCAACCTATATTACATAGGTGTGATGGCACTTGCTGAAAACATTATATATCAAACATGGAATACAGGTCCAAGGAGCCCTATTCAAAAACGTTCTTGTTGTTTTACTCTGGATATAGATGTCACTATAGCTAGAATTTTCTGAACTAAGACAAATCTACTCTTGAAAAAAAAAAGTTAAATGTTTGGTTCGGTCTCCAGATGATTAGAGACAAATAAAGCCCGTCAAGCCCCTCTTGTTTTTATTTGCTTGCCGGCTGAGAAATACCACACCACAGCGTCTCCAACCTTTTCTGTAATAAGAGCTACTTATGCTCAATGAAAATCAGCCCGAGTGACTGATATTATTAGTATTGTAACAGTGATCGCATCAGGCAGGATTACATTGTTGGCCACCCAAGGCAAGATTACCAACAGTGATCACATTAGTGGATCACGGAGTGTTACCAGTTGTCATGTCAAAAGGCTTTGTCAATTTGGAATACCTGGGTACCTCATATCAGCCATAGCTGCAATGCCTCTGTCACCCAGATAATATGACTTACTAACCTCCTCTAAGGCCTTAAGATTTATCACTCCAATGCTAGCTTTAAATATGTTTTGGAAATTCAACCATTTTTCTCCAAACATCAGCATATGAGTACTAAAAATGCACACATTTTCGTCTTGTATACATGTTTTTCAATTTTGGTATACATATATTAATTCAACCAAGCAAAAGCTTCTAATTAGTAGGCTGGACTGTGCAACAAGAGCTATTTATAGGTAGCTGGATAGCTACCAGTAGCTCACAAGATACTTGATGGAGAAGCCTGTATTACACTCTGTGTTGTCTCAAACTCAGGGGGAGATTTACTAAGATTTTGTGCCATGTTTGGGTCACAAAAGTGATGCAAAATAGCGCAAATTAACTTTCCAGCTCTTAGCGTTGGAAATAGCGTAAAAGTAATGTGAAGCAGTGCATTGCGCTGCTTCCTGTTACTTTGCGTCATGGGGGCGTACCAAGGGTGGTGCATGGGCGTTCCCATGCAACCACCCAAGAGTTCTCATGCTAAACCCAATTTACTAAAAACAGTAGCTTGGGTTTAGCATGAGAAAACTGTGCCCTTTTCAACTAGGCGCAAGGAAGGAGAAGTGAAAGCATTTCTCCTTCCTTTTCTGACTTTTAAAGCATGCTGCACTGTGCAGCAAGCATGCAAAGTGGGAAAAGCTTTACCTCATGTAGCATAGTATTTTGTACAGGAAGGGTACCCTTGCTGTACAAAACCTATGCTACACTCATGCACACACCATGGCGCTGCGGCGCTATAGGTGTGTGCACGGCACACAACTGCTGAAATCAGCGCCGGGCGCAAGGGAAAGGGGAGGAGAGAGTCATATCTTTCAAGTTATGGCGCTCTCCTGCTCTCTCCCTGTCACGTAACGCAGCGCAGCGCAGCCTCGCGGGGGGCTGTGCTGCGTTGAGTTAATTTTTTGTAAATCTCCCCCTCAGTGTTTTATATCACACCCTAATTGCTTCCCACGTCTGCTGTATTCATTTTTCTTTTCTGTCACTAATGGAGTCTTGACCACTACAGCTGCAACCAGTCCTATCTGTGTTTCTTTCTCTGCTTACAAGAACATGTTTTCCTGAAACTCCATCGACACATTTTCTCACTTGCTCAAGATCCACACCTAAGTTGGGATATGGTCTCTGGCTTCTACTGCATGTCTTCACCTGAGGTATTTAAAAACTTGTACCATTCACACCATGTTCCCACTGCTCTCCTTCAGTCCATGGAGGTTTAAACCTTTGCACTGGGTATGAAGCTCATATCTACACTTTCCATTTGTTCAGAGCTTGGCAGTCTGGTTTACACAGTTGTCTAATGTTCACTATTCCATGTGGTGGTTCGTGGATCAACTACATGGATTTTCTCAGCAGCTAAACAAAAAGGCCACTAGAAGAATTATGCATAGTAAATACTGAGGAATCTGATGGTGGAAGGCATGAACAACAACTATGGAAAAGCAGTTATACTTTCCTTGACCTTAAAATACGGTCCATCTGAAATGCTGTTTAGTAAATTGTCCCTTGCACTTAATATTTAAAAAAGCTGGGCATCAGTCTCCATTCTGTGCATAATGATGACATACTGGACCTGCCCATTATACTGCAGTCTGGAGACCAGCCGTTACAGAAGGGATAAAATACATTTACAGTAAGTTAAAGGATGTGTTGAATTCATGTGTGATTCTCAAGTTCCACAGTTGTCAGCAAGCAGGATTCCAAATCCTGTACTCGTTAGACATGAGAAGTGGGTAGAACCTATCATTTTGCTTTCCACAATCAAGCTAACTCTAAGGTATAAATAGATTTCCCCAGTAGTAAGGGGGCAGCCAGCCTTCATTACCAAAATATGAATTCGCAGTCATGGCATTTTTCATGATGGATGCCCCTGGAATTTCCCTGTGTTGCATCTGGTACTATCTGCAGGGTCAGCCCAAACATTTTCTGCCTTCTCTCCCTTCCTTGGCTGATCCCGTTTTTGTTGCCTCTTAGGTCTCTGTATATTTTACCACTGCTAACCAGTGCTTGTGTTTTTTTTCTCCCTAAAACATGGCAGAATTGGGTTACGCCTGATTGCTACATTTAATTTACTGGTAAATCCCTAGTACATGATAGTACTAGTACCAAGGGCCTGTAAATTAAATGCTACCCGTAGGCCTGCAGCACTCATTGTACCACCCACTAAAGTAGCCTTTTAAAACATGTCTTAGGCATCCCACTGCTGTCTGCATTGAGGTTTTAGACTGGCATTTCAACTTAGCAAAGCAAACATGTTGGCAAGCCTAAAACTTCCTTTTAAAAAACATGCATGATAAGTAGTTTTAAGTTATATATTTCCGGTAGTGAAAAACTCCGAAATTCCTTTTCACTATTGCACAGTCAACTTCTTTCATAGATAACATTGGGTTACCTTCATACATTTAATAAGTGCTAACTTTCGATTGAGAACAGGTAGAAATGCCATGTTTGGACTCAAATTAATTGTAATTTAGAATCCTCTTCAATGCTAAAGTTGAATTTTAAGGTACAATTCTATAAATACCACTTCTAGAACGTTAAAGGAATAAATGATGGATGGAATGCTGAACAATGAAGGCATTCCCCCCAGGCACAAAGATCTGTGATTAATCCATTGTTCTTTTGCTCACCACACCACCCCAGTTTGAAGTGGACCCAGCCATATGCAAATCAGTCTTGACCCAGGTCTTCATCGTAACAGTCCATCCTGAACTGCCAAGCCAGATCATTTCCGGGACCGGAAACAAGCATCCTGGACTGGTTTCGGGACATCACCCCCCATCAGCCAGGCTAGGTTGAATCCAGTGGCGCAGTGAGCACGTGACACACATCTGGGCATTCCCTTCCCACTTAGGGTGACAAAAGCAAAAGGAACAAATAATGGACGGAATACTGAACAATGCAAACATTCACCCTCAGTCACAAAGATCTGGGTTTAATCCAACGTTCTTTTGCTTACTGTGCCACCTCAGTTTGGACCCAGTCATACGCAAATCACTCTTGACCCTGTTTCTCATGGGAACAGTCCAGTTCGAACTCCCAAGCCAGGTACTCCCAAGACCAGAAACAAGCATCCTAGCACTGGTTTCAGAAGGAACAGGGTCAAGGCTGATTTGCATATAGCTGTGTCCAACGTCCATCATTTTTTCCTTTTGCACTTCTAGAAAGTTCTCATTTTCTTGTCCTAACTATTTGTTGTCTGCTGTCAGTGACCTGGGACACTGCTGTTAGGCGCTGCCTATTCTGCCCACACAGTGAGACAGGAGGGCTTAGCTGTGGGTAGGAGGGGCCATTCTGATAGGATGGGTGAGGGTGGAGCTCTTCCCTGTCCCACTTGCATTCCGATGGGGTTTGCCTCCATCACCCACAAAGGTACCTGACACTAGTCTTGTGTAACCCTAGGCTTCTTAGAGCCTTGGCAGGGCAAGTAAGGAATGTTTCAAAACCAGAATTGGGGATAGACCAGAGTGTTCCCCCACTTCAAAGAGTAGCATCAAGTATACATATTGGGCCTCCTGAGCCACCCAGCAGTATATTCCTGAACTGGCAGCCTTGACAGAGGAAGGGCTGTCTTGTTCCCCAGAGGACTGCCTTGCTGCTTGAGGTTTGGCTTGTTCCACAGCAGACTGCCCTGCTGTTAGAGGCCTGCCTTTGTTTTTCAAAGACTTGCGCTGCTGCTTGAGCCTTGCTTTGTTCTGCAGAGGACTGCCCTCCTCCTTGAGGTCTGCCATGTTCCCCAGAGGACTGCCCTACTGCTTGAGGTCTGCCTTGTTCCCCAGAGGACTGCCCTGCTGCTTGAGGGCTGTCCTGTTCTCTGTGAAGAAAGACTGGAGCTGCTCCCTTCATCTCAGGTGACCTGAGTGACTCCAGACTCAGTTGGCTGACCTCCTGTTCTGTGCTACAGGGACACAGCAAGCTCCAAAGGCCTTCCTGCAACTGCCTAGATGGCCTAATGCAACTGGACCTGCCTGAACCTACAACTGGACCTGCCTAAGTACTGCTGCCTTCTGCTGCCAGAATGAGCAATTTGTTTGGGATATTTATTTTGTAGTGTTTCAATGTATTACTGCTTGTGTGCTGCTGTGAGAAAGTGGCTCTGTATATACTGCTCCTTAATAGGTACAGGGTGTACAGAGTCCACAGCCCCCCAGGGTTTGACAGAGGCTAAAGTTAGATATAACCTTACTCTCTAAAGTGGTAGCTTGGTCGAGCAGTAAGGCAGTATCAGAGGACAGTGTAAAGCATTTGTTGTACACACTCAGTCAGCAAATGGTCTCACACACTCAATAACTGAACACTAGGCCAATGGTTTATATATAAAAAAAAATATATGCTTGTTTTATTTTAGAACCAACACTTGGATTTAAAATATACTTTCTCAGAATGAGATGTTTCATATAAATACTTTTGCAATATGCAATTGACTTTTGTAAACAGTTACAAGTCGTTGCAATAGGCAACTCTATTTTAAACACAACAATGCATTGAGCTCAATGGAAAATTAAAGTTATTTGCAACAGATTACTTTTTAGATTACTTTTGGAATTCCAGGACTGGATCCTAGATTCAGTCCTGGGTCAGTACTCAGAATCAAGTGATGAAAGTCAACTTAATTACTGTAATGATTTTTAAACAATATTTAGCTATTTTAAAAGTTGACACTTAGAAAATATGTCAAAGAAAACAGTCAATGATTCCCTATGGAAGAAAATTCAAGTTGCAGGTACAGTATGTTTTCGTTACTTTTGTAATCCAGTACTGGGTGCCTAGACTCAGTACTGGGACCTTTATCCAAAACAGGTAAGTAATTACGTTTTCAGATATTATACGATTTTTGAAGAATATTTAAAGATTGCAGAAATTGACACAAAGAAATTTCAAAGAAAAACAGTCAATGATTTCCTATGGAAGAAAAATGGGTTACGGGTAAGTACAGTTGTAAGCTGGGCACCAAGATCCAGCACTGGGAGCTCACCTAAGAGCAGGTGAGTAATTTCGTTTTTGTTACTCGGCTGATTTTTGGTGAATATTTTAAGATTTGAAAAATCCACACTTAGAAGAAATTTCAGGAAAAAGCCAGTCAATGTTACCCTATGAGGAAAATAGAGTTATCGGTTTAAGGGTAAGTACTCGACTGGCAGAGTTGAGGTTCTGGGCATAGACTCAGGGGTCCCCCAGGGTCAGGTAGGTACAGTTGGTTCACCCTCAGCGACTCTAGGGCGGCCGGGTGCAGAGAGAGTTAGGCCCAATGTTATCCTATGAGGGATAGGGGGGCCTTTGTTGGTGGCTGCTGACTGGCAAGCCACGCGGCTGTGGGAGCTGGGCTCCTGGTCACTTACTCAGGGCAAGTGGGGAAGTAGGTAGGTGTAGAGTTTTCACTGTCAGGGCCACTCGGGCGGCTGGGTGCAGGGTGCTTTTGAGCCTTCGGGCGCTCAATTGGTTTCAATGGGAAATCTCCGGTTTCGAAAAAGACTGCAAGCTCGGGGACGAGGATTCTTCAGGTGCCACCACCACTTTGAGAGGTAAGTTGGGTAGTTGGAGGATAGGTAGGTACCCCGGGATTGGGCACAGGGGGCCGCGGGGTGCCGCGTGCAGGGGTGCCTTTTGGTGTCGGGAAATCTTACCCTCTATTGATTGCGGTAGGGGGGTACCTTGTTCTGAGGCTGCAGGCTTCTTCAGGAGTGTTGAGGGAGGTCCTTGGGTGCCGGACTCAGTGTCACAGTCGCCGTGGGGTCGTCCTCGTGGTCTTTGTTCACTCCGGCACTGGCCAGGCTTGGCTGGTGCAGAGTGTGCTGGGTTCGCGGTTCTGGGCTGCTGCCAGAGATTAGAGGTAGGTTTTGAGTAGAGCCTCTACTCATGGGAGTCCCAGGGGCTTAGAGCCAAAAGGTAGCCAGGTCCTCCGGGGTTTGTGAGGTTGCTGGCCACAAGAGATGCCGGGTTGGAGCAGGAGCAGGTTCGAGGGTCGACAGGCCGGTAGGGCTGGGGCCAAAGCAGTTGGTGTCTTCCTCTTTTTAGCAGCTGCAGGGCAGGTCTTCTTTCTTCTTGCTCTTCTTTGTAGTTTTGAATCTGGGGAAGGAAGGTTCAGGGTGCCCCTAAATACTAGATTTAGGGGCGTTACAGGTGGGTGAAGGGCAGGGACCAATGGGTCCCTGTCCTGGGGTGGGTACACCCCCTATCCTGCCTCTCTCCTGTGGGAGGGGGGCAGTAGCCTAGTCCTGATAGGGTAGGGCTCCCCATCTTCAAGATGGCGAGAGCCCGGAGATGTGCTTCACCTCGCCTCCCCCACCTGAGGGGTGGGGTTGGCAGGCTGGCACATCCCCTGTCCTTATTTGGGGTTTCCGGCCAAAGCTTCCCGCCAGAGTGGGGGGTTGCAGTGGCCTGGGGAAGCTCACAGAGGCATCATGCCTTTGAAGTTTCCCCCCGCCCATCCTGGGGGAGGAGATTTAGCACCTCGCCCAGGATGTGCATTGTTGCAGGGGCTCTCCTACCCAGGGGTCCAGCAACATGTCTGCTGGGTGGCAGCCTAGGCAGCCTCAGAGTAGACGTGGATTGTAGGTTAGGTTTAAGGGGGCACCTCTAAGATGCTCCCTGGGGTGCTTGGTACATTAAATCCCACACTGGCATCAGTGTGGGTTTAATGTGCTGAGAAGTTTGATACCAAATTTCTCAGTCTTTAGTGTTGCCATTATGGTGCTGTGGAGCTCGTGTTTGACGAGCTCTCAGCACCATGTACTCTTAAATGGCAGCACTGCACTTACAGTGCTCAGGAATGGACCTGGGCAATGTAGGGGCACAGGGCTCCTGCTCCTGTGCCCACACCATTGGCATAAGGCACCCAGCTAGAGGGGTTGCTGATGTATGCCATGGCAGTGTAGGTGATGGGCATGGCACACAGGGATGTGTGTCATGTCGACTTTGTTTTTGTCTTGTACCCAAACACTCAGCCTGCAAAGGCAGTGTGTGTGTGTAAGGGTACAGGGCCTCTAAGGGTGGCACAAGGAGTGCTGCAGCCCTTAGAGGCCTTCCCTGGTCACAAGGCCCTGGGTACCTAGGGTACCATTTACCAGGGGCTGACATGTGGCCAGGGTTTGCCAATTTGGGTTTGGTTTGTTTTAGGGAAGGAACATAGGCCCTGGGCACCTGATTGGCAGGAGTCCAGGGCACACTCAGTCAAAGTACAATCAGCAATTCAGAAAAAAGTGGGGGCATACCATGCAAGAAAGATGGCACTTTCTCCCACAACCCCCCCCCCCCCCCCCAACGAAAGGTGATGAGACTAACCTTTAACCTTGCCCTATGGAGTCTTCATTGTCTAAGTGGAAGAACCTGGAAAGTCCATCTGCATTGGCATGGGCAGTCCCTGGTCTGTGTTCCACTTCAAAGTCCATTCCCTGTAGGGAGATGGACCACCTTAGTAGTTTTGGATTTTCCCCTTTCATCTGCATTAGCCATCTGAGAGGTCTGTGGTCAGTTTGAACCAGGAAGTGAGTACCAAACATGTATGGCCTCAACTTCTTCAGGGACCAAACCACAGCAAAGGCCTCCCTCTCAATGGCACTCCAACGTTGCTCTCTGGGGAGTAGCCTCCTGCTTCTAAAAGCAACAGGTTGGTCTTGGCCTTCATCATTGGTCTGGGATAGGACCGCTCCTATCCCTAGCTCAGATGCCTCAGTCTGCACTATGAACTGCTTGGCACAATCTGGAGCTTTTAGAATTGGTGCTGAGAACATTGCTTCGTTTAGAGTGTCAAAAGCCTTTTGGCAACTAACTGTCCAGTTAACCTTCTTGGGCATCTTCTTGGAGGTGAGTTCTGTGAGGGGGGTCACAATGGACCCACACCCCTTCACAAACCTCCTGTAGTATCCAGTCAAGCCAAGGAATGCCCTGACTTAGGTCTGGGTTGTTGGAGCTATCCAGTCCATGGTGGCCTGGACCTGGCCTCCACCTACAAGGTGGCATGAGTACACCACAGTGCCCTGCCCTATCTGGCATTTGGATGCCTTGATAGTGAGACCTGCATTGTGCAGAGCCTCTAAAACCTTTCCAAGGTGGATCAGGTGATCCTGCCAGGTGGAGCTAAAGACAGCAATATCATCAAGATAAGCTGCACTAAAGGACTCCAGCCCAGCCAGGACATGGTTCACCAGCCTCTGGAAAGTGGCAGGGGCATTCTTTAACCCAAAGGGCATCACAGTAAACTGATAATGCCCATCAGGGGTGGAGAATGCTGTCTTTTCTTTTGCTCCTGGGGCCATGCCAATCTGCCAGTACCCTGCAGTTAAGTCAAAGGTACTGAGGAATTGGGCAGCCCCTACACACACAGCTGCATAGATAATTTACACAGAGCCTCTAAATTAAACCTGACTCCTTTTGTGCCAAGCTATAAGAAGGTAAGCACAGGTTATTTACTGATTTTCATGATTCACCCTGACAAGGACTTTAGTTGTTGCCCAAGTGTGTCTTCCCCCTCCCTCAACAAATAACCCAATTTCTTACACCCTACATTAAGTGAAAAGTGTGATTAGAGCCTCACAGAGTATATACGTGAAAATAATTCCAGCCTTCAATAAATACTGAAAATGTTGCTTGGTTTATTCCTAGATACCTCATGAGTCTAGAAAATCAGACCCAGATCTTTAAATATCATACAGTAAGTATTTGTCATAAAAGTCATAAAAGGCATCCACAAACTCAGAAATAACAAACTCCAAATTGATATGACAGATTTATCCTGGACCATATTGGAACCCTGCAATTCATATAACATTTCGTACATAGTTTTTTTTGCATAGCTACATGTCATCCTCTACCCACAAAGATGATCTTGGCTCTGACTACACCAGTCTCTTGTAGGTATACTGAATCATCTCCTCTCCAGCCATGAGCAGTTCTTAAATATCCTTGCCTTATTTAGGAGTGTTGGCCAAAAGCATTCCTGTTTGGTTGTTGGTGACAATGTATCAAGATACAGACCTGCCTTTATCCTCAGAAAAACAGATGTTCGGGTTTTGGGGGACCACGCAGACTGGCAATGTTGAAGGAGATGTCCTTCACATTTTCTCTCAAGCTTTTGGTGGTGAGTAGTTACCGGAAGTGATGGCTTTGATTCTCCAATGATTAAAAGCAGTTACTATGTTACTTGAAAATGCCAAAATCAAGCAATTGTTCAGCAATTGGAAAGATTTGTTAATTTTCATCATATTTTATCATCGGTACAGTTTAGGTTCTGACAACCTCATGGCATGGAATCTGTCCTTCTGGGTTTCTGGGATAAAAAACGTTACTTTACTGATGCTTGCTCATCTAGACCTCTCTTGGCCTTTGGCACAGTTGTCTATTCAATCATGTCAGTGTCTGTCCACTGTGTTATGGCCTCCAGATAAAACATTAACTGGTTTCAGTTCTTTTCAATGACCATACCCAACAGGTCAAATTGGACACATTTACCTGTGCTTTATCTATTATATAACTCCACCCACTGTTCCATCTTTTTCATGGGTTGCTACTTGTAGTCCAGTCTTATGCTGAGGCCTCCCAGGGGAATATTTATGAGAGCCTTGAATCACATGCAAAGTGGTACATGTGTGATGCAAGGTTCTGAGTCAGATTTATGTAGCCATGTGAGGCCACTGTGCTTGGCTTTAAGTGACCTCATAAATCTTGAGTAAGGCAATGCAGCTCAAATCACTGTGTCGCCTTACTCTGAGCAAGGGAAGTGTTACATTATGCAGCACACATAGAAAGAGGAACACGCCTCAGGATTGTTTTTTGTGCAGGAAGGTGCTACTTCTTGCACAAAAGCAATCCTGCCAACAACATAGGCATCCTTACACCATGGTGCAAGGGTGCCAGCATTGGCGCTAGGCTGCTAAAACGGTGCCAGCATAGGGAGAAAGGACAGGAATGGACTGTATTGGATAAATACGGTGCATTTTGAGTAGAGGTCAGATGGAAACAGGGTGGTCACTTTTTGCCTATTAACTGAGGGCCATATTTAGAGTTTGGTGGACATAATACAAATTCCGTAGGATACGATGCTTTTGTGATAGCTCAAATGGGACAATATCCTCACCAGGACTGTGTCCGCCAAACTCTCACTAGAGCCTTTACTCTCTTCTTCTTTAACAAGAACCTTGTCATCATTACGATGGAGGTCATAGGCTCCAAGGCTGATTGTCTATTTATGCTCTTCAATTGCCTTATGTATTTGGCTTGGACTTTCTTACCTGCTGACACTGTTATGAATTTCATTTTACATTGTGATCCCTGATTTGCCCCCTCAAAAACTCTTTTGTTAAAAATACTTTTTTCCATCTTACCGGACTAAAGTCCATCTTCTTTTTAACTTTCTGATGATAATAGCAGTAATGAATGCCTGTTGTAATTTATTTTATTGCTTTTTAATATGGCCTCCCACAATCCCTGCTCCAACACCTACACAAGGCCCAGAATGTTCCTGTAAGAGCCATCATGGCCTGTGAGGTAAAGACATTTTGAGGCTTCCTTGAGGGTGCAGCATTGACTCCCTATTGCTAACAGAATTCATTTCAAGGTCGTCTTTCAACCAATCAAATACCTGTTCCAACTGCCCGCAGTCTTTCCAGCTGATACAATGTGAAGTTATTCATCCTGTCACAATCTTGAGAACGAATACAAAACGCTTAAAAGTGCCAAATAAAATCTTAACCACCAAAGAGCGTTGCTATTTTTTCAATTTAGTACCTTTGCATTTGGAATACTTTACAGTTAGATTACACTCTTCACCGCACAAGCTTCCATCAACAAAGATTGAAGACAAGGCTTTGTGTCGAGGAAGTTATAAGACCAGAGCCAAGGAAACCAGTTTGGTGGGTGCACTTTAGGAATGCTATTAACAAGGCAGCTAGTTATCAGATTTTAGATATGAACCAAGGATCAAACTCGTGGAAGCAGCATTACAACTGGTTCTTCTGCAGGTTTATAGGGCTTATTGAAACTACTGGAATTTATACTTGCAGTCCAAGACTTGTTGAGTAAAAATTGCGATTTGCTAGCATCCACTTATGGGAGATTGAGCTTCCTGTGACAACATACAGATCAAGGTTAATCACAGGGCATAGAGGAACATGAAATAACTCTGTTACACAATGTGCCAATTGATTACTTCTTCATCAATTGATATAAAGCTTCTCTTCAAACCCCACAAACCCCAGGCTTTACTATTCTAGCCATGCCTTACGATCTCTTCGTTCCCCTATGAATAACACTTGCCCCTGTTTACGGGCTTCGGACGCCCCTACATCTTGTCAGGTTTGCTCCCTGACTCTAATCTCAGCACCCTCACTTGGATGTATGACGTTACAACGCACACTTTTACAACGCATGCACTTACAACGCATTTTTTACAACGCATAATCCATTACAACGCATGACTTTACAACGCAGCACACAACAACGCATTTTTAAAAAATACCTTTACAACGCATTACCATTACAACGCATACTACCTTTACAACGCATACCATTACAACGCATAATATTAAATTACATTTAAGGTAAGTATTAGATAGTATAGGGGTAAAAATTACTATTCTAACTCCAGGGGGTGCAACAGTAAGGTAAGTGTTGGATAGTGTAGGGGTAAAAATTACTATTCTAACTCCAGGGGGTGCAACAGTAGGGTAAGTGTTGGATAGTGTAGGGGTAAAAATTACTATTCTAACTCCAGGGGGTGCATCAGTAGGGTAAGTGTTGGATAGTATAGGGGTAAAAATTACTATTCTAACTCCAGGGGGTGCATCAGTAGGGAAAGTGTTGGATACTATAGGGGTAAAAATTACTATTCTAACTCCAGGGGGTGCATCAGTAGGGTAAGTGTTGGATAGTATAGGGGTAAAAATTACTATTCTAACTCCAGGGGGTGCATCAGTAGGGTAAGTGTTGGATAGTATAGGGGTAAAAATTACTATTCTAACTCCAGGGGGTGCATCAGTAGGGTAAGTGTTGGATAGTATAGGGGTAAAAATTACTATTCTAACTCCAGGGGGTGCATCAGTAGGGTAAGTGTTGGATAGTATAGGGGTAAAAATTACTATTCTAACTCCAGGGGGTGCATCAGTAGGGTAAGTGTTGGATAGTATAGGGGTAAAAATTACTATTCTAACTCCAGGGGGTGCATCAGTAGGGTAAGTGTTGGATAGTATAGGGGTAAAAATTACTATTCTAACTCCAGGGGGTGCATCAGTAGGGTAAGTGTTGGATAGTATAGGGGTAAAAATTACTATTCTAACTCCAGGGGGTGCATCAGTAGGGTAAGTGTTGGATAGTATAGGGGTAAAAATTACTATTCTAACTCCAGTGGGTGCATCAGTAGGGTAAGTGTTGGATAGTATAGTGTAATATTATGCGTTGTAATGGTATGCGTTGTAATGGTAGTATGCGTTGTAATGGAATGCGTTGTAAAGGTAGTTTTTAAAAATGCGTTGTAGTGTCATGCGTTGTAATGTCATGCGTTGTAATGGATTATGCGTTGTAAAAAATGCGTTGTAATGGTAGTGCGTTGTAAAAGTTGCGTTGTACAGGTTGTTCCCCCCCTCACTTACCCATATCCCCAGTTCTACGTTTTGGAAGCCCTCCCCATGTCAAATCATTTCCTTCCCCACACATCATTCTACGGATTTTACTTTCCTGAGCTTGAATTGCAGGTCCCTGCCTAAGCATAAGAGGGACATTTTTGATCTTTTGGTTTCCGACAGTCCAGCGGCCCTGTTCTTAACAGAAACCTGGCTGAACGACTGCACGGGACCTGACATTGCCACAGCTCTCCCTAACAACTACACCTATGTGAGCCGTAATAGACAGGGCAAGGAGGGAGGTGGCATTGCCATTATATACAAACGGACTTACTCATGTAAGTGGGAAGATTTAGCCATACCCAACTGCGAAGCTGGCTACTTCAAACTATTATTGAATCCTAACTACACGCTGTCGGGCGTTTTACTCTATCGTCCCCCGGGCGCTGCTGGCGCATGGGCTTCTTCTTTATCGGAAAATATAGCTCCTCTATTGCTGCAAACCTCAAACTTTCTTCTCCTTGGCGATCTTAATATCCACTTTAACAACACACTCTGTCCTATCCGTACACACCTTCTTCAAGATTTGGCCGCTCTTAATCTACATCTTCACAATACGGGCCCTACACACAAGGCAGGTAATCTACTTGACCCCATCTTTTCGAACCTTGACGTCATCACCTGCCTCCCTTCCAAACCTATTACCTGGTCCGACCACTACATTGTCGAATTTAACATCTTGACTAGTGTTATGGTCGGTCCACCAGTTCATATTCAGACTCTAAGACCGAATAGAAATTGGAAAAAACTCAAGTTGTCACAACTGAATCACCAGCTTGCCTTAACCCTACCCTCTCTACCCAACAATATCGCTATCAAAGATGAAAGTTTAATTAACACATGGCTCTCTTCAGCCATTGACATCTGTCTTCCGGCCCGTAATGGAAAACAAAACTTCACTCACCCCCCTGCCCCCTGGTTTAATGACCACCTCAAATGCGCCAAATCCAAGTGCAAGAAACTTGAACGCATATGGAGATCTGAGTATTCCCCCAATGATAAAGAAATTTATAAAACGGAACTTCGAAACTACCACTCCCTGTGCAAATCTGCCAGGGCAAACTATGTAAACACCTCTATTCTATCAGCCCAAAACCGCCCAAAAGCTCTTTTTAGAGCAGTCCAAGAACTTTCTGGACAATCAAATTTGCCAAAAGCCCCCTGTTTGGACACAGCCCAATGCAATACACTTGCTGAATTTTTCATGGAGAAAATAGACCGCATCTATGCCGGTTTTGATGCCTCCCCACGAGCATTAGACAACCCTCCCAGTACAGATCCTGACACCACCTTCTCTCAGGATACTACTACCCTTGTCCCTCACACTTCTATTGACAAATGGGATTCGATCTCTCTGGAACTCTTCTTTAAACTCATGGCTAAAATCAAATCTGGCTCCCCACTTGATGCCATGCCTCCTCAAATTTTAAGCACTCTTGACATTCCCGCTCTTTTACCCATCTTAGCCCTCCTGAACGCATCTTTGTCGGAAGCCACCATTCCTGCAGTTTGGAAACACGCCATGGTGGTTCCCCTTCTCAAAAAAACCAACGCTGATCCCAATAACCCTTCCAATTTCCGACCCATATCTCTACTCCCTTGTCTGTCCAAGGTATTAGAAAAACACATTAACCTCTGCCTCTCCTCTCACATTGAGGTCACCAAATTCCTACACCCATCCCAGTCTGGTTTTAGGGCTGGATTCTCCACCGAATCCACCCTCTTAGGTGTCACAGAGGCTATCAGACAACAGGTGGACAGAGGAGAGACGGTGGCGCTTATCCTGTTGAACTTAAGCGCTGCGTTCGACACCGTCTCCCATGACATCCTCCTCTCCACCCTAAAGGCCGCTGGTATCCATGGCATTGCTCTAGCCTGGATCGCCAGTTTTCTGTCCGCACGCACTTTTCAGGTCTTTTGCCCCACTTCTGCCTCCACCGTTCTCCCGTCCCCACACGGTGTACCCCAGGGCTCTATCTTGAGCCCCCCTTTTTTCAATATTTATGTCAGTCCTCTCGCCTCTCTGGCAGAACAATCTGGTCTCTCTATATTTTCATATGCGGACGACACCCAAATCATTTTTTCTCTCTCTTCTAATAAACACGCCCCTACTTCATCTCTCCGATCCGGGCTCATTAATATTGCCAACTGGATGCAGACCAATAAACTAAAACTAAACGGCGACAAAACCGAACTTCTTCTATTCGGTCCTGACACCTCTCTCTGGGGCCCTAAGTATTGGCCTCAGCAAATGGGTCCCCTGCCGGTTCCATCCACCAAGGCTCGTAACCTGGGAGTTACATTTGACAACCAATTGTCCATGAAGCAGCATGTTGTGAAAGTCTCAGCCACCTGTACTAATATCATGCGATGGCTGAGAAAAATAGCATGGATGCTGCCGCCAGATACCCTAAGAACTGTGGTCCAGGCTTTAGTAACCTCCAGGTTAGACTACGGTAACGTGCTCCTCCTTGGGGCTAACAAGGAAGTAACACGTAAATTACAGGTGGTGCAAAACATGGCAGCTCGCCTGCTCTGCAATTTGCCCAGAACTGCCTCTATTACCGTTTCCCTGCGCAGCCTTCACTGGCTGCGCATCGAATCAAGAGCAAAATTCAAAGCTCTCTGCTATATGCACCGGATTAAAACAGGCAACTCCCCCCCCTACCTTTCCGTTTTGGTTCAACCGTACTGTCCTGTGCGTACCCTCAGATCCTCCTCTCTTGGCACCTTCTCCGTGCCTCGTTTCAAACGCACCAGAGTTGGTGATCGCTCCTTTTCCTATCTGGCGCCATCACTCTGGAACACACTCCCCATTTCTTTGCGCTTTGAAACTTGCTACCTGAAATTCAGGAAGGGCCTAAAAACCTGGCTTTTCTCTGCTTAATCCTTCTTCCATCTTAGTCTCCCTGCTTCTTTTCCTCTGTCAGCGCCGGGAAACCCCTGGGTATCTGTGCGCTTTACAAACCCAAATATAATAATAATAATAATAATAATAACCTATAAAATTCACAATTATTTAGTCAAATACTATTATCAAAGACCAATATTCATTTTGTCTACTTAAATTGTTTCTTATGGTTGCTGAGGAAAGACAAATTCAGAGGTATCAACTCAGTTCAGGCATAACCATATTAACATACATGTTACCATGTTACCATGCTACATCGACCTAGATATCAACCCTAATACCTAATAGGTTAAAATGTGTTTTACGCTATACATATAATTCCATACCAGACACTAAGGTTAAGCAAATACATCTGTGCAATGAAATGCAGTTTGAAATGCATGTTACTTAAGTGCCTAAATAATACTGTAGGATACTGGGTTATTAGTTGTCCAGGATGTGAGGCCTGCGCACATATAAGGTCCACAGCTTCCCCATACTGGGACACAAGCACAACATTGTAGTGCTTGAGTCTCTCAGGGTAGCCACGCAGAGCAGCCAAGGCCTCTTCTGGGGAGGTGATGTGGACTAAAAATCACCAGTAGCTGGAATGCAATATTAGCACTCAATAAATGATTGTCCAGTCTTTTGAAAATAAAAAGTGCATTTATTACCCACCCACTACTAAGTACTGTGCATTGATTTATAAATATATACATAAGAAATACCTTAGATAATAATATAAAATTACATTTGACCTCTAAAGGGTCATGACCCCCAAAATCACAATAACTGCCCTCCTCACCTATACCACATAGCACCTCACAATATAGGCGGGTATCACTTTAAATAAAACAGCCTATTGACTTTATCAAGAGTCATCACAGCATATAAGACAAGCCTATTGGCTTTATCACAGATGCACCATATCAAAAGAAAAACAAACCACATGTTAAACAGCATCAACCTCTCACTATAGCCATTAATCATATGTTGATGCAACCATTAAGGTAAATAAAGCATGTCAACATTGATCAAAAATCACTATGACCTTAAAGGGCTAATAAAACACTAAAAATAAATATAACAAATATCTGTGTCTTTTTATACACTGTAGGTCACATATAATGCAGTCATAGAACCAGCCACTAGAGTGCACTGCACTCCCAGATGAAGAGCAAAAGTTCCAGTCTTGAGTTCTTAAATATTGACGAAAATCCTAGGGGAGGGGAGTCATAATTTTGGTGATCCCCTCCCCCAGAAACATATGGTCAGGTATTTAAAATCTTTGTAGGAAGGAAAATGCTACATTCTTGCAGCCCTGCCTCCCCACCACACACTTTCTTTTTAATGTTGATGGAGCCCCTGCCATCCTGGGCCCACCACAAGGCAAGAAACATAGGCTAACAAGCCTTTCCTGCAGTATTATGGGGCATTTCAGCTGGAGGTTTAGTGAATATTTTAGTAGTGGTTCTCCCGCTGTGCTGGGGAGAGCCGTGTAGCTTTTCCTTTGAGTTTTCTTTAATTTTCTTGTCTTCCAGTGTGTGTGAGCTGGCATTTACTTCCCATTCTCTAATTGCTGTCTGCGCTGTTCCCTCCTGGGCTTGGTCTCTGGTGCTCCTGTAATCCTTTTGGGTGCAGAAGTCCAAATCTTTCCCCCAGCTGGTCCTCAAAGGATAAAAGGGCACTAACCAACCTGCCCCTTGGAAAGACCCACTGGTCTGCTGGGGGCAAAGTCCCTAGTCCTTTAGAGCATCAGGTGGTGTCTCCTTCCACTTGCCCATGGCTACTGCAGCCATTGCAGTTCCAGTGAAAAGCAGAAAAGTAAATAGCCCTCTCTCTCTCGCTCAATTGTGCAAGAGTTTTTAAATGAGGTGGAAGGTTCTGGAAGCCAGGCACAATTAACCAATCCTAGGTTGCCACATCCGCTCTCCACCCCCGCCCTAACCCTCCTGCACAGCATGGTGGGACAGTGCAAGATGATGCTGTCCAGAACTCACTGGTCACATCTCCTCTGGGGGCCTCAGGTCTGACCCTCTCTGACAGGGCCTATCCCAACTATAGTTCAAGGAGGAGCATCCTACTGTAAAGGCTTCAGTGGTCTGGGCTTCCTCCTTTGTTCAGTAGGCCTGGGTCGTATCAGCCCCGAAAAGTGTGACAGCTAATAACAGATGCATATTTTCTTCCCCACTCCTTCCTCCTCAGAAGCTGAGGGAAGCACTGTTAATGACTTATTTTGTGTGAGGAAGCCTTTTTCCCTCCGTTGGAGAGAAATGTAATAAACCTGGCCCAGCAAGATAAAAAAAGGCCTGGGCTCTGATCATGAGCTCAACCAAAGAAATATGAAAATTCTGGACAATCCATAAAGTGTACATGTATGATTGTGTGATCTATGTATATGAACTGGGTACACATTTCCCACTCCAGTTACATACCGCACATGACTTTGTAGGCCTAAGGTAAAGGAGACTGCACTCTAAGGTAGCATTCTCCTATTTAAATGATAAGGTGTCACTGCAAACAAAACAGTAAATCATACTGACTTTACTTTGTAGTGCCCACTAATATCATAAAGCCTACCCAGGTCAGTATCTAACCCTGTAGTGTCTAATCTGCTCCAGGCTACCTGTACACAGTTATGTGGCTGCGTACAACAGTAGTCTCAAACGCACAGCCTGCACACTCATGTGCGCACATGTTCAGGTGTAACCAACCAAGTGCCCCTCACCCTAGCTGCATCGCAGTGGCTATAACTTAAAAGGCGGACAAAGGCGGTAAACATGTGCAGTTTATGGACTGTGTGATTACCATGGGTGGAACACTTGTTATGAGGCTCACCCACAGTAAAACTTCCAAATTCCAGGTGTACTAAATTGATGGAATCCATTTAGCAGCAAACACATATTGTGTGCTTCTATTAACAAGATTCCACAGCCAGTGCATTATATCCATTACTAAACAGCCATTTGCTAGAGCCTGTGACACTTACTTGTGGGAAATTACTGATGTCAGGATACAGTACCCACCACTATTGGTAAACAAGACTTCTCCTTATTTTGATGTGGGTATGATGCATCAAAATGAGGAGAAGGAATTTCAGAGGCCCCCTGTCACAGAAGGAAACATTACACAGACTATTCACACTACCAAAAATGCTTTCTCCTCAGGGGCAGGAAGGAATTTCACAATCAGGAAGGGGAGGAAAGGAATTTATTCAATTGTCTTAATTTTTTCATACTGTAGCATTACTGCAGATTCAAAATTAGTGTGTTGTAAATTTTGTAAAGTTATCCTCCTAGTCATTTTTTGCTGGACCATTCATCAGATCTTCCCACTTTAATACACACCACCAGATTTTTAGGCAGTTAACTTTAATAATGTTACTTCTTGCACCCTCATTCAGTGTGTGCGTACTGTTAAAAACGACTATCAATAGTTTATCAACTCTAAAAATAGAATTAATGGAAAATTGGAGAGAGCGGAGCTCAAATACAACAAATGAAATGCCAAAATACCATCGACTTTTGGAGGGCAGTAAAATAAAAGGGGTTATTACTACTAGATCTCAAGCAATATAAACGTTATGCGATCATGAAGTATAAATCATATACGTAAAAGACAGACATATGATATAAAACACAATTTATTATAAAGCATACTGCACGTTAGAATGCAAAAACTATGGTCCTACCTCAATACATTTAAAGGTTCTTAAGAACAGAGATCACAAAGTGCACAAACTTCAATGGCATTCAACTTGGAAGCCTGCCATTGCAATTTTCAGGATTAAGCACAGGACTTGAAGATATATACACAGTCAACGCAATTTCATATAGAGGCAAGGATTACAAAAAGGTACAGTGCAGAGGTGCAGAGGTGCAAAACATGTTTATCTAAAAAACCTAAAATAGCAATCGGCTTGAGAATCAACTCAAGCAATTTCCTTGCCTGAATCACCAGTCTCAGGAAAGTGTGCACAGTCGACACAACGTCCTCTGAGGTAAGGGATTGCAAAAATTGCAGTGCTCCTGTGAAATGACGCACAGAATATTTCACCAAGAGGGGCTTGATGGTACAAAATCTGCAGTTAGAAGAAAAAGTGCAAAAAAACGCTATGTGTAAGGTGATCATGTGACCAGTAGGCAGTGCACAGGAAAAGTGTTTATTCTATGAAATAGGCTAAGCTGAAACCTGAGTAGGATAAAGTGCTGATAGCGCTGTGAATCAAGTAGCAAGAATGGTTGAATGCCTCTAAGTGGGTTAAGCTTCATGTATGAAGTAACAGAAGGGGACCCTACCCACCTCTTGTCATCCAATAGGTGTAACACATGGCTCTGAGCAACGTTTTACAAGAGACAAACAATCCTCGAATAGAATTCTATTCAGTGATGGAGCCTCATTACTCCAGACCCTGCGCAACATCATCACTGGGCATGTCCTTGGAATGTCTCAAGGTATGGTAGCCCTAACTCCCTATGACAAATCAAAGTAGAGGATCACGGGGGAAGAGACAATAAGTGGTGGATACATTTGTTTTCCCTTATCTTAAAAGACAGGGTCGCCTGTATACTACATACCCCTGCCCCATAGGTTGCCATGCTAGTAGATTTTGCCAGGTAGATCATCAACATATGTGCAAGGAGAAGAGGGCTTTAATACTCCTCACATGAGCGCATGTTACACTGCTTTGGCACACCTCAGCTTCGAGAACTGAACGACCACTGGTTCTTATCCTTCAGGCTTGTCTGGCTTGACTGCATACAAAGGTTTTGTCCCAAGCATATTCCATAGATGGTGAATGCATTCTTAGAGCCACTCAGCTCCTAGTGATGTGAACAGCAGGTCTGCAGCACACTTATGGGTAACAATGCCTCCCTCAGCGGCTGCTGTGGGAACTGGATGATGAGCTGTCCAGAATAGACCGGACGGCATCTGGCTACTTTGTGCATTATGACAACTTTTCATCAGATCCAAGTGAACCTGAACTACCAACACCACCTCACCCTTTCAGGCTGCGAGTTAATACTCTCTATCTTTGGCTGAAAAAGACATACTTTGTTGTTCCATGGATACATCTGTGGATTACAATTGGATTACTTTTTCTGGTCCTCTGGATTGGTATGGTAACTGTCTATTTCCGACTTCTGAATGGACACTATCTCCCAGAACGCTCTGCAGTACAACTTGAGAACTTGGTTCTAAAACCACATGCGTTATCACACCGCGAACTAACGGACCTATCCCTGATGAACATTACATCAGTTCAGGTTCCTGAGGGAGTTTTTTGGGACAGGGTATAGTATAATGTGTATGGTCTTACTGAAGGTTTGCAAATTCCATATTTGTCTAAGATTTCTTTAAATTATATCATCACCTCTAGTACTTTCTCTGATGATTGGGACATTGAAACTGTGGACAATTTGCTTGCAGATCTAGAACAATCCGCGGCATGTTCTAATGAAGAATTGTAGGATGGTACATCTGATTTTGGCGACATTTTCTGTTATCAACATTATGATCACCATTTTCCACACAAAGCTAGTATCCCATGTGCTGCTCATAATTTCGCACAATGGGAACATTGCCCAACACCACCGAAAAGGTAGTTCAAAGGCATTTGCACAAAAGTTTGCTTATTTTTCTGGGTTTGACACATCAGACCCAACTTTGTATTATTATAGGCTTGCACCTACAGCTGCACAGTTGTCATCCATCATGATATTGAGCTGGACGTTACAACTGTTATGTTCTGGCCATGGCGTTACATAAATAGTACTAGTTTGTTTTCTAAATATAATTTAACGGAAAGGCAGATAGTATGGCACACAGAAACTGTCTTCTGTGGTCTGCTTTGCAGCCACAAATGCGTCTTTTTTTAATGGTGTTTTATATAGCGCAGACTTCACCCGGTATCGGGTATCAGAGCGCTTTACATAGCACCAGTTGCGTTACATGAGGACACATTCGTTTTTGTTAGGCACGGGGAGATTAAGTGATTTGCCCAGAATGACAGGATGTTCAGCGTCATTGCTGAGACTCGAACCCGGTTTCCCAGATTCGAGGTCGACCGCCCTAGCCATTAGGCCAACTCCTCTCCCCAATTGTTGTCCCAAGCATATTCCATTGAAGAGTAATGCATTCTAAGAGCCACCTTGGTATACTTCAGCTCCTAGTGATGTGAACAGCAGGTCTGCAGCGCACTTATGGGTAACAATGCCTCCCTCAGCGGGTGCTGTGAAAACTGGATGGAATCATCTTTGCTCCATTAACCTGCTTCAAGGTGCGCCTCTGGGAACGTCATATGTGGTTGTGGACAACAGCAATATTTCCATGTGAGAACGATTTGGCTTGTTTTTTAAGCAAAACGATTTCACACAGTTTTGATTTATTTTTCTATGCATGGCTTTCTGCGTGCTTGGGATTTCAAATAGTATAATGACTTTAGGCGTTGATATAAATATTTTAAATGAAGCTTGCTCTTAGGTGATTTTAAGAGTAGTTTTACATTTTTTAAAGCTTATTTCCTTATAATATGCTATCTTTTTAGATAGCTTTTAGATATATCAACCCTCAGTATGAGGGTTGGGTGTTATATTCCCAGGTTAGGCCCATGTAGCGAAGCCGATTTTTTCTTTCATTGTCCTCACAAATAACATTTCAGCTGTGAAATTGTGCACACATTTGCATGCAGAACAATGTTGGATTAGTTTCTCTGAAACTACTTTGTTTACACATTTAGCTTTGCACAACATTATCACGATGCCTCGAACATCATGTACTCGGTCTCTGTGTGCACCATGTACAAATGTCATCCTATCTTCATTCACGGGGCGACAGGGCTAGCTACATATCCATAACATCGATAATCTAAGCATATATCGCAAGGCTGCTTTCTATTATAAAAAAGGAGCATCCCGTTAGATTAGCAGAGGAGGCACTTCAGCTGACACTGAGGGTGCTTGCATGCTGAGAATTCACCTCATGCATGCCATGAGGGGTGTCCTGTTCATGAGTAAGACAGGGTCCTTCATTCTCTCCCATCAGGTAATGGGGTTGGATTGTCCCTTGGGGGGATTATTGGCTCGACACCCTCACACTCTCTAGGTACACTTAGAGTAGGGTTCGCATAGTAGGAGTACACATGATTACTGCCTTGTTTTATATGCCTGCATATCTACACTGCTTTAACACCATGGTAGAACTATATCTGCTATTTATGTTCTTGGTGCTCATAATATCTGCTCTTGTCTATTAATCACTGCAGCACATGTATTCTATACAAGAATAATGCTGGTTTAATAAACATATTGAGAAAGTCCCACAGCGTATTCAAGTGCACTTTTCTAAGAATAAGTAAGCACAGGTGATTTAGCGAAAGGTTCTGTACTGCTTCCACAATTCCTGAGATGTTGAAGTTGTCATGTTCAGTGGTTCCCGGAAACCATTTTCTTCCTGGTGAGGTTAAGTAGGCTTATGGTGGCACTGTGAGCTAGCTGGTCTATAGACCAACATATCTGGCGGGGTGTGCGGATTCAGACTTGAGCAGATCCTGCGGATTAGTAGGAACTACACGACAGAGGTTAATGCAGGAAAATAGCAGGTATACTACTGGAAAATGGAAACATCATGGTATCAAAAAACCTCTAGATAGCTCTTAACCAAGCAGACGAGAGGATTGTGTGGATACAGTGCAGCACAAAAGACAAATGATAGGTAAGAGAATGCCATCAATTTAGGCGGGAGTAACCAGAGTTTATGGTGAGCCATTAAATCTGAGCGGTCTGGTTTTGCAAAGTCTAGCCTCTTATCAAAGGAGGTGCACCTTGCCCAGTAATATTGATAAAGAGCTAAATATGTAATGGAATAAGACAACATTTCTTAACCGCTAGGACTATTACTTTTGTTCTCTCATTGTAGCATTCCACTATTTTCTCTCATGTTGTATTACAAGTAGTGATTAACCATATGCAGAGAATCCCAACCCCACCCAAACATCTTCACTTCTGACTCTGCTTGTGTGATCATGGTGACAGTATAAGCCTAGCTCGGAATGGTATGAACCTGCTCTACACCAGCTTACAGCCTTCGTGGGTAACTGGATGTTAATGAAAACTCGCTAAACTTATTTTATAATGAGAGTTTAGCTGTAGCACCTGCCATTGACTTGATTGTCATTTCATAAGAAGGCTGTTATGAAAACCTTATCAAGGGTGGCTTTAGGGATGACATGCTAACAAAGTAATTATGAGTTACATTTTCCCAGTCGTGTCTCACGTCATGGCCAGGGTCATCTACGCTGTGAAGAAGTTTGCGGCACACTGCATTCAAATGCCAACCTACTATGTTAGACCTGTGAAATTGAATGACCAAGTTTCCTGTAGTTGTTATGTACAGACCAAAACATAACAGTTTTAAAGGTTTTAGTCTATGATCTCATAAAATTCTTTGAAGATTGCATTGATTCATGCTTATCCCTAGTATTTGTTCTTCCAATATCTTTTTATTCTTTATTGCGGCACAGAGTGAATTAGAGCAGAAGATACTTTAGGTACCTTTTCACTGTTTCAAACTGATACAGATGCATTGAAATGCATATCTTGGTATTAGTTTAGTGATACAACAAGGTACTGTAAGCTACACTACAGAAATATAAGTAGAGGCACAGTCGGAGGCAAGCATTTGCATCGTACCCCTTTCTTAATGCCTCATTTCTTATCTTTCCAGCACTTATATTTGGATATAGGCTTAGTTATTGCCAACCGCACATGTATGTTTACAGCACTAATTCTGAAGATCCCTGAATATATATAAATTTCTCAAACCATTGGAAAAATGTAGAATATTTCCCGCTATCTACTCTAGTGACTTTGTACCTGAAAGGAACACGATGGAATTACCGCCGGTGTTATAGCAATACTTTTTAGTAGAATGTCAGAGGAATGAGCCATACACATTACATTGCATACACCTGGTCAGGGAATAAACCAAATGCCCACAGAATGGATGAGACCATTTTATAGCAAACCCTAACTGCACGGCTTGTCGTCCTCAGCTTCGGAATCCCGCACGACGGACAAGGGAATGACTGTGAAGTTAACGGAAGACATCCCTACATCATGTCCCGCCAGCTCCAATACGACTCGTCACCACTCACCTGGTCGCACTGCAGTAAGGAATACATCACGCGCTTCCTGGAGTAAGTACCTCTATCCTAAACTTGTCTAATGGAGGGGCACTGAAAATGCTCTTCACAAATAGATTATTTTGTGCACCAATGATATAATGAAAAATTAAGAAATAATATAGAACCACTCCCATGTAAACAGCGCAATGCGTCAATTATAAGTAGGTCCTTGCCCAAATCTCTGTTTGTACCGGGATTGTAAATTGTGTGAAGTTTGCCTAATTTTCACAGTATTTCGCAGCTACATATCGACAGGTCAAACCTACAGATATATACATATATTATGCTCGGTTAATATCCGGGCTTGCGGGTTTTGACGTATAGAGAATCGAATTCTGCACTAATTATTACACCCATAACATATGGTATAGGATTTTATTGTGTGTGATACTTATCTACAACTCCTCTGGCCCACTCTTTTCTGGACCGAGAGGTCCTCATTTCAAATGAAGGGATAGCCGCTATGTTATGTTATTTGGATTTGTAGACTGCGAGTTCTCACCCTCAGGGTATGCAGGTGCAATCCCTTTGCAAACAAAACTTTTCATAGAGAGCAGAATAACAAGTTGTGCGATAATTATCACATCCTCACAGTTGTCCTATAATAAAGTTCGGCAAGTCAAAACTGTTGAAAGTAATCAGGTGAAAAGTCCATAAAAAAGGAAAAAAATGCAGAATTCAGTGTTTTAAATATATAGAGGTATAACCAGGTGAAACCCTTTCACCTTTATTTGTTCGTGAACATAGTGGCCTCAGTCTGTTTCTTCTCTTTATTTGCCCGAGCCTTCACCACCTGTGCAATAATTGTGAGAATTTATAGTTCTCTTCTCGCCCCAGTCATGGACTATCTCTAAGTTCATCTCTTGTCACGAGATCACCCTTGACAAGTAAATCACCAACGTTGGTTGGTTATGTTGGTTCCATCAACTGAAGCCTGGGTACAGTATTCCCGGCTTGACATATTTCTTGTACATTATTGTTGTCATTGGGGAGGGTATGCCACTCTGCTTCTTAACCCCTTCGCTGCAAGGTCTTTCTACCCTCCACCACCCATGCTAAGCCTGGCTATTTGGGGAAGTTTGCGCTTAGGCCCCTGTAACTTTTTGTCCACATAAGGTATACACGTCACATTTGCGTCCTTTTTTTCCAACACCCAGAGCATTCTAAAGTTACACAGGCTTTGTGGATTCCCCTGGAGGGGACCCAGAAATTAGCCAAAATACAGCAAAGTTTTTAAAATGTGAAAAAGTGCTGCAGAAGAAAGTGTCTGTTTTTTCCCCTGCAAATCGTATCAACAAAGGGTTTATGGTGCTGAAATCACTTTCTTCTCAGGTTTCAGAGACAGGCAGACTTTTGTCAGAAAACCAAATTTTCTACACAGTTTTGACATTTCATTGGGACATAGCCTATTTTGGCTACTTTTTGTGCTTTCAACCTTCTTCCAGTTAATGGTGGAAAAGTGTGCAAAAGCAATAATGGATACTGGAAAGCGATACATTTCTGAAAAGTAGACAACGTTCTGAATTCAGCAAGGGGTCATTTGTATAGATCCTTCAAAGTTTTTTATAGACACTAAGACTTGAAAATAAAACATATTGAAATTGAGTTGGAAAAAACAGCCATTGTGCCAACGCTCTCACCTGTAAATTCTACTAAGTATGACCGATATTTGAAAACAATATACCGTTACACTTGCTGGACCCTTATGGTTGCAGGGATATATAGTACCAAGAACCCAAGAAACCCAGAGCCAATCACTGAGCTGCGTCTTGCAATGGTTTTTCAGTTTGTACCTGGTATATAACAACTCATATGGTAAAATGTAAGGAGTGAAAAATAGGTACCAAGAAAACCTATATATTACCGAAATGGGAACAAAATATAGAGTTAAGAAGCAGTGGTTATTTGCACATCTCCAAAATTGTGAGTACCAGTACAAGCATGTGAATTAGAGGTCATTTTTCAATATAACTTCTTTTTTTACAAATTGTCAAGCTAAAACCCCATGGTTTGTGAATGGGGTAGCCGGCACGAAAACCCGTGCAGTCTACAGAAATCCAAGACTCCATGTAGCACAGTACATGCCCACATGCTTAACCAGAGTGTAATAATAATCTGCCCCTTAAATACCTTTTGGTGTTTTTTCATAGGGTTTTCACAATTAATAAGTGAGGCCTACTGTTATTTATTACGCTTCAAAATAAACAGTTTAGACCTATGACATCGTACTTTACTTTTCACAATTAAACAATCAAACCTATTCCCTTATCTCTGGTTTTGCCTCCATACCCAGGTCCAATAGAATTATGAGATTGTGCGGCTGTGGGGATGATCGCACAATTATAAATTTGAAGCGTTTACCACACAATCCATCATCTGCTGCTTAATTTGCAGATCTTAACAAAAAAGCATTTCTAGTTCAAACGGTTCAAAGTTAGTAAAATGCAGCGACATGTGTTGCAGCGCAGTGGAAGGTCTTATGCAAAGGATGACTGGTCACCTTTCTGTTGCTTATTAGTGTGTTTGGGTGTTAAACTGGTACTAATGAGCTACAATTAATGCCCAGACAGTTTAATCAAGTTTAAAAATGTCAAAAAACTGAAGTAATACTATCCCGAAATGTGCCGCATAATTTGGTCCTCCCCTGCCGCATTATTCCAGTGGCCCAGACCATAACCAACTCAGAACTACTGAATATAGTGGGAACATTCCCACAAGGCCACTGTCGGGCATAGTCATAAAATTGCCCATTAACAAAGCTAAATTTGGCAAAGCAATTTATTACTCTTTTTAAGAAGTCCTGTCGAGGATTACCCCACAGTAAATCTTTTGCCCTTGGGGTTTCTCTGAGTGGTTTTATTTATTTATAAAGCGCTCTGTCACCAACTGGTATCCTGGCGCTAGCCGCTGAAACGGTTAAAGACACAAGAGCTTGGGGGTAGGAGGGTAGAGACCACAGACGGAAAGAAAAAGAAAAAGAATCAAAATTAATGTCAGATGATTGATAACCGAGCCTAGACTCGGGATTACCTGGGCAAGAGCCAAGTCTTGAGGGCTTTCCTGACCTGCAGCAGATCGGTTAAGGACCTTAATGAGACCGGAAGTTGTTAACCAAACGTTTTGCATAATATGATAGTCTGTGACATTCTATGTGACAAAATACCGGTTTACAGGATTTAACACCATATAATTCCAAACCACCCTCAAATGGCTATTGCCTTTATCAGATCTTTTCACAATGAATATGTTGGGCCTACTGCCTTGGTCATAGCTTTTCAAAATAAACAATCAGACTTAGAGCATATGACATACCGTTTTCCAATGAACCATTATGTTCTGTGGCTTCTCTCATTGGCTTGTCAGCAAACCAATTCAGGCTTACTGAATTAAGTGTAAGCTTTCATACAAGGCAACCCATAAGGCATACAGTCATAAAAATTCAAATATACAAAATGAAAGTTCTAACAAGGATTAACACTCTGCATATCTGATCCCCCAACGTTTGTCAGGGAGAGGGTAAACCAAACCCCTTTGCCCACTGTGATATTCTGTCACATCCCATGTGACAAGTAGGCTTTAACACAGTATAACAACAATCCACTTGTAAGTGCCTACTGGCTTTAACATGCGCTTGTCATAGTGTATAGGCCTACTGTCTTTGTCACAACTTTAATATACGGATCAGACCTCTAGCCTTCATCATTGGGTTGTCACCATATCCAACTTGGTCTTGCTGCATTGAGCATAACCCTTCCAAGATAAAAACTGCACACAGCTTCTGCCCAGTCAAATGCAGTGCTTGGGGAACTCAACATGTGGCTTAAGCCCCTCTTAGTAGCACTTCTTAAAGCTCTTTTTTATCACAAGATGTCTGCTGACTGCTGCAAGTAAATCCAGCCCTAACAAGCATTTGCAATGCAATAGGTCTCATATTTGCAAAGGTTTTAGCTATTGGCATTGTAAATGACAAACCTTTTATCTATGTGTTGGTTTTGAAAATTTGAGCTATTGGCTTTGTAAATGACAAACGTTTATCTATGTGATGGTTTTGAAAACAGATAAATAAAAGGCATTGGCATTTACAAAGCCAATAGCTTAAACTCTCGCAAATGCGAGACCTATTACTTTGCAAATGCTTGTTTTGCAATGTGCCTAGCTGTAGGTTTTGGACCCTCGCTCTGCCAGCACCTAGGGAAACCTAGCAAGCCTATACATTTTTGAAATCTAGACATCCAGGCGACTCCAGGATGGCATAACTTGTGTGGCTTTTACCATGGCCTGTTACTTAGAATCCCTTGCAAACCTCAAACTTTGTAAAAAAAAAAAGAAATCCTCACATTTCTATGATGGAAAGTTCTGGAATCTGTGGGGAGCCACAGAATTCCAGCCACGCAGCATTCCCCAAAGTCTCCCTATAACAATGGTACCTCACTTGTGTGGGTAGGCCTAGTAACCGCAACAGGAAACACCAAAACACAATTGGACACATCACATTTTTCCAGTAAAAACTGACCCTTTTTTCACAATGTGCATAGCTGTGGATTTTGGATCCTTGGTCTGCCGGCACCTAAGGAAACCTAGCAAAGCTATACATTTTTGAAAACTTGACATCCAGGGGAATCCAGGATGAGGTGACATGTGTGGCTCTTCCCAGGTTCTGTTACCCAGAATCCCTAGCAAACCTCAAACTTTGTAAAAAAAAACAACATTTTCCTCACATTTCTGTGATGGAAAGCTCTGGAATCTGTGTGGATCCACAATCTTCTACTTACCCAGCATTCCTCAAAGTTCCCGATAAAAATGGTTCCTCACTTGTGTGGAAAAAAGAAGAAATCCCTTTGCTGTTTGCAGCAGAGGATTCAGTGCATTTGTGCACATGGCGGAATGTTTTAAATTTTTTTTTATTTTTTATTGCTTTTCAAAAGTAATCAGCAATACTACCATGCAAGGTAGCGTCCATATTGAACCAACCAGAAACAAGTTGTATTCGATCAACACCATAGAGGAAAAACATTACATATCAAACCAGTGATCTCATCGTACATTCTGAGTGCCAACTTTCTGCCATGTATATCATTTTCTCTGCTCCGAATTGCGAACCAGCCATGGCCTGCTGCTGAAGGAAGTGTCACAATGGCTCCCATATGTCTTTGGGCTTAGATGACAATGGCAATTCCTCCGCATATAGTTCAAAGTATTTCTTTACAGTATACCATGTCTTTAAGCCAGTGTGCCACTTTCGGCCACTGTACTCCTCCCCACACTATAGCAACTCTACGCTTGGCCATTAACAAGGCGATGCATATGTATTTACCCATGACCCCTTTCACATGAGGAACATAACATAGAAGACATACCAACGGTGTACATTGTAATTCCAACCCAGACATTTCTTGTATAGCTTGCACCACCTGCCTCCAGTAACTCGCCACCCTCCCACAGTCCCAAGCGAGGTGCATAAAATCAGCTTCCGTTTGGCCACATCGCCTACATCTACTAGAATCCCGTAAACCATAGCTGTGTAGACGAAGGGGTGTTTGATATGTCTGATGTAGATATTTAAAATGTATGATACAGAGGTTTCCATTAGGGGTAAGAATACTTTTGAGGTTGCAGACATGTTCCCATTCCGCCAGTGTTATAGGGGAGGGTGGTCAATGTGTCAGAGGTGTGGCTCACTAGTTAGAGGCGGCAGATCCGTAAGCAGAGAATCGGCCAGGGACCAGGGTTCAATTCCTGACGCGGCAGGGTCGTGGACCAGCGTCAAAACGGACTCGATAATTCTCGCCTCGGTACCTACTCTAACCAGGAACACACTCGGCAACTCTGGGCATTAAGCTTGCCTCATTTCTACAACGGCCCCCCACAGACGCCGGGGATGCCTGGTTTCACCTTGGAGATACCCAGAAAGGGACCATCTCACAGGGATAGCCAGGACGGGTTCCCAAGCGGTCTACAGCGCCGGGACGCCCCGTTGCTGGGGTAGCTGTGCGCTTTACAAGTCTACAACATTAACATTCCAACGTGCAAGGCTCATATCTGATCCGCTGAGTTTCTCAGCTCGTATTGCCCTGTTTAACTTAGTTATTAACTTTTTTCGTGTGGGAGTAGTTAATAATAACTGTAGGGATTGGAGAACTGGAGGCCTGGCCAGTTAGGTATCATAATGCGATTTAATAAAGTGCCTCAATCTGTCAACAGTGAACTGAAAAAGCAGCGTAGGATTAGTAACATACTGTAGAGCTGCAGAGGTGAGAAAAGTGCCACCCGGGTAAAGGTCTTGCCTTTACCCGCCTCCCGCCTCCCTAAGCAGCCGCATTGGACCAGCCCCCTGTGTCACTGATAGCACCGCATGATGTGTCAGGGGCATCATTGGGGCATATATAGGTAGTTTGTTGGCAAGCTGCTCTATAGATTGCCATGCTGCTATTGTAGTATCTATTGTGTTTATTTCCATTTTTGGGGTACCACGGTGTGTGTGAGTGATGAGACTATGCAGGGGGGTCGGAAAGGCATTGCCGTCTTCAACTGCCACATGAGGAGTGTAGGCTTGTGGATTAAACCAGAAATATGCATATTGTGCTTGAGCACTTAAATAATAGATATAGGGGTCTGGTACACTAAATCCCCCTCTAGTATAGTCAAGCGTAAGGGTAGTCCAGTAAGGGTAGTCCACCCCACCCGCGCCTATTTACCGCCCCAGATTAAGCGAAGCAATGACGTTCACATGGTATTAAAAAAAACATGCGTCAGTTTTATTGGAATGTTGGAAAAGAGATAGAGAAAACGCGGCAATACCACCATTTTTATAATCACAATGCAGTCCGCTAAGGACAGCGGCAATGTTATCCATTTATCAATTTGTTGGTCCAAGGAAACACATGCTCGCCCATAGTTTTCCCTTATAACAACGTCGGGGTCTTGGTGAATCCAGACCCCTAGATATTTGACCAGTTCTGCGGTCCAAACTATTGGATTTTCCATCAGTGGTGGAGGGGTGGCTGCCGTCATAGGGATGATAGCGGACTTATCCCAGTTAATATTTAGACTAGAGAGCATTCTGAATCTGATGTATTCTGTTAACACCTGCGCCAGATACCGAGCGGGTTCTCTAATAAAAAGCACCAAGTCATCAACATACAGAGATATGCCAACTGGACGGTGATTAAAATTTAGAGCCGTTTCTCTGTGTCTTTGACGTATCACACATGCCAGAGGCTCAATTGCGATAGCGAACAACAGTGGTGATAGAGGCCACCCATGACGGGTACCGTGCTTATTAGAGAACGGCTCGGATGTCAGACATCCCACCCAGACCCTCGCTGACAGGTCAGCATAAAGTATTTTCACCCATCCCAAAAGTAGTAGAAACCCCATGCGCTGTAGAATGCGGAACATGTAGTTCCATTCTAAGGAATCAAACGCTTTAGCCACGTCAAGCATAATGGCTGCAGCGTGCAGTTTAGGGTCAAGATTATGCATCATTGCAAAAATGGTCCGTAAATTTTGAGACGTGGATCGCTCAGGAATAAAGCCCGGTAGGACAAAACACGGCATCAATGGCTGTAGTTTAGTGGCTAGGATTTTGGCAAGTATTTTAGAGTCAGCATTAATCAAAGACAAGGGCCGATATGAGTCACATGTGTCAGAGGGTTTGTACATTTTTAGAAGGGTGACAATTAAAGCCTGACGAAGGGATGGAGGAAGAACATCAGTTTCATGCACTTTAGCCTACATCTCCAATAGGTTTGGCGTGAGAAGGTCTGTGTAATCCTTATAAAATTCTATGGTTAGACCGTCTGGCCCTGGTGCCTTTGCATTCGGTAGGGCGCAAATTGCTGCTTTTATGTTCGCATCGTCTATTGGTTGACTCAGGTACTCCTGATGACAGTCTGCCAACCACGCACAGGCAATGTCATCCAGATACTCTTTCACAGCGGAGTCTGGGCTCGCCCCCTGAGAGGTATACATGTTAGCATAGTAACCTCAGCACTGTTCTACTATTTCCAGAGTTTTGTCCCCTCCCTGAGAGTCACTGATTTTGTCTATATGATGATGTTCTGCACGAGATTTGATTTTTGCGGCTAAATTACGGCCTGGTCTGCCACCCTCTCCATATTTCCTGGCAACGTGCCGACGTGAAATATAGCGAATTTCCGATTCTGCTACTGTGTCATATTCCAGAACTAACTCATGAATACGTGAAAGCGTGTCAGGGGATGGGTTATCTGTGTAGGCACTCTCTAGGGTTTTTAGCGTGGCCTCTATCTTGGTAAGTTGGGCTCTAAGATCTTTCAAAATGCCATACCGTCTGTGGTGCTGATGCAAACTCCTCGGATAGTCACCTTAAATGCCTCCCATAGCGTGGCAGCACTGTCCACCGTGCCTTTATTAACCTCAAAGTAGTGTTCTATTGCCTTACGAATTATGTCATTATAAATGGGGTCAAGCAAAGCTGCCGAACGAAAACGCCATGTGAAGGGGCGATGAATCATGGTGGGAATATGAAGATCCAGTTGCACTGGATTGTGATCAGAAAGAGTGCGTGGGTACATAATGATAGCAGTCACTCACTTTAGGCATGCATATGCTTTGTGGGTTAGATTTGTCCATAATGGGATCCAAATATGTGTTAAAATACCCCACACACACAATGGCAGTCTCGGACCATCCTCTAAGTTTGCCATATATTCGCTGAAACACTTCTGGCTCATCTGCTATAGGACCATACGTATTAATGAGAGTGATTAATGTGGTCCCTAATTTACCCTGCACCATAGCACAGTGACCCTCTTCATCTGTGTGAGTCATGAGTGGTGTAAACGGGATGCCCTGCTTGATCAGTGAGAACCCCCCTTGCATAAGAGGAGTATGATGACCCTAGCTTGAATCCAGCCCATTTAAGTGCAATTTTCGCTTCTGTAGCCTTGGTCAGGTGCGTTTCTTGCAAAAAGGCAATCTGAGTGCCATGCCGGTTCAAATAAGCAAAGACTTGGCTGATTTTGTTTTTGGGGTGTTCAGCCCTCTAATGTTCCATGTTAGATATCTATATCCTTCACCCATTGGCCTCTCTAACACTGTTAATCTCATAGGAGTCAATCAACTGGCAATCATAATACACTGTATTAAAAATGCAATCCCCATTCCTGATGTCAATACAATCACAATGAACAATCCTCTTAATTACTACATCTAAACATTTGCTAACTTCAACGCAGTGAACCCTGCTGTCCACACCCCTCCCACTACAACCTCCCAATTAGGTCGAGAATACAAGCCCCCCACCCTCCCAATAATTACCCCAAACCCAATGTGAAAAATCAAACAAATGTGTGATCATCATCTGGGGGTAAGGAACAATGGCAAACGCCTACCAAGCGGCAGGGTGGCCAGGCTGCTATATAAAGAAACCCAAACCAGCTCTCTCAGTTTGACAGAATAACTGTACCAACGGCCTGAATATACCATAAGTATAATATACTATCGACGTTTTACTGTTATCACATCAGCGAGACTGAGCTGCAGGCTCTCATTTAGGGATACATTCAATTGTGTACATGTGTGCAGTAATGTGAATAAGTGACAACATAACTCATCAAAATAATATGCTGTTAATCAGTATCACTGAGAGTCGGCGACATCGTTGAGCTTTTTGAAGCGACCTGAGGAGTCTGCGAGGACATATGTGTTTCGTGAATTTCAGAGCCGACTTGGAGTCTGTAAAAAAATGTGCTTGTCCATCATGAGGGATTTTCAATTTGGCAGGGTACAAAATTGCATAAGGAACAGAGGCAGACTGTAAAAGCCTTTTGACTGGCAGGAATTCCCTACGTGCAGCCTATACTGCTGGAGTGTAATCCGGAAAGAAGGACAAGTTGTTACCCGTATGAGTGATGGGGTTCTTGGCCCTCGGAGAATAACGTCCCTGTCCGCGTAATTAAGGAGGCATGCAATGATCGGGCGCGGCGGCGCACCCGGCACCGGTTGGGCACCTAGCGACCGGGGTGCCCTCTCCACGATCATGACCGGGGAAAGCACCGGACGAAACAGCTTCCGCAACAGGTTTTCAATGAAGGGCTCCATCTCCGAGACGGCTGTCGATTCCAGAAGGCCAAGTATTCTAAGGTTGGTCCATCAGGAACGCGCCTCCAAATCTTAATTTTTCGCCTTTATTACCTCCAGCACCTTCTCCATACTTAGGATCTGCGTCCTAGATTCAGTCTGAGAGTCCTGGGTATCAGACAGTCTGTTCTCCAACACGTCAAGCCGGGTTTCATAGACGTCCACCTTTTTCTTTACTGCGTCAAGGCGGGACGTAAGGGCATCAATCTTGCTATCAATAGTTTTAAGACCGGACCGTTCTTCTAGTAGTATAGTCCTCCTCAGGATTGTCTGCAACATCAGCCGAGCTTTGAACAGCACCTAGCTCCGACGACGAGTCCATGGTGCGTGTTTGGCGCTTGCTCTGGAATGGAATCTTGGGTTGTTTGGGGGTCTGTCTTGCCCATGATCTGAAAATAGCAGTGGCGCAGACAACCCTGCCCGTCCGTGCACTATGTCTCGTTGTTTCAAACCACAACATCGTGCACAAGCCCAATCCTAACTCCGGTGGATTCTGAATGCAAAGGCAGGCGCAACTACTTCCCGGATGAGATAGGGCACCCACTTCTCTTGCAGCTGAAGCGATCGCCGCAGTAGCCAACATACTATAAGTGTGAATGGCCCCAACACACTCCACTATAGTCATGTAAGAGAAAAGGATGGTGAGTCTGTGACACAGCAATAGGCAGCGGCCCCGGACCACACCTCAAGTACACTCAACAGGTGACCACCATCAGTGGCAGATGGCCCGTGGCTTCCGGCATGCACCTGCAGTCTCCACTATGTATGCCAGATCATAGCCTTGCCAGCAGAGTGACCGGTATGGACGATCACCACCAGACCCCAGAGCAGCCTCCAAACTGCCCAAGACGGTGACACAGAGGATCTCAGCCTATTCGCAGGACCAGGGAGGGGAGACCCAGCGGGCACGCACACCGCCAAAGCAACCCCCTGCTGCCGTTGCTAAGGGAAAGCCAGGCGCTGCCCGTAGCCCATCTCCAGGCGCCCCCCGCACTGAACGGTACAAGAGGGATCTCTCTGGTTGGAGGGAGCAGATGAAGCCCAGGATCCCAGCAGGGGCCAGCCTGCCTGCAACGCCAGTCCCAGGCCCCGCAAGGCAGAGATGTCAGGTGAGGCCTAAGCTGCGCCACCCAAGTCAGCCCAACCCCAGCCCCACTCACCTCATTTCCGGTCCACTCATTAGGCTATCCGCCGCATCATCAAGCGCCGCCGCCCGTCTGCATGGATTTCTGTAACAGGCAACATTACAGAAAGGTTTCATGAAGTTCCAGCAATGCGTCGCAGAAACCGTTCACCATCCTCCGACGCCCCACTGGGCGATTCAGCGCTCCGCTCAGTATGCCGCCACCAGGATATGTAGGAGCACACCGCCTGCCCCCACTGTCCTCCCCAGCTGATCTTGACACTGCGCGTTCATCCAGTGGCGTAGCAGTGGCCGCCACCTCCTTTAGCAGGTACAGATCATTCGACCTCAGCATGTATTTTGGCGGCCATTTTCTCACAGTCCCTGCCGCGTTAAGCCTCCTCTCATTAGCTCGACTTCCCGCAGCGGTCGGGTCACCAACTCACAGCCGAGTGCTCCAGATGGATCCGGCTAATGGTGCGTTCAATTTCAGTGAGAACTGGTAGGTTTTAACCATGGTAGTTGCAGGATGTCGGAGCCTGGCCTGCGGAGCTCCTTCACCAGGCAGCCATCTCGCAACGCGCCGTAGCCATGCCCCACATGGCGGAATGGTTCTGTCATGAGCACAGGAGCACTGGTGCTCATGACGGAACAATTCCGTCATGAGCACAGAAAGGGTTAAAGGACTACTTGATCACTTATTCTGATACAGAAGAATCATGTCATGGGTGGAACCTTACCCACCTGGAGACACCATGCCACAGACTACCTTATCATCGAAAGCAGAAAGTCAAGTCAGTCTAATCTTTCTGTAGGAAGAAAGTGGTGTTTATGCTCACATGTGCAGTGCGACATAAACAGATTGGAGCTGATGTTGAGTGATAGGGAGGTGAAATGCTCCACATATTTGCATTACTATGAGCTATTAAATGCTGGTGGCCATCTGCTGGTCTGTGTCACCACGCTGCTTTCCATAGTGTGCATGTTTGATACCACCAGAATGTAATGCTTTGATGGGAAAAAGCTGTTGATGGATTAGGGGTGACATTCATTCTTGACACTACGTGCAGTTGCTGTGCACAGGTTGTCCAGTGGAATGTGGATGTTGCATGGCTTACGATAGGCTTATTTCTCTAATCCTGTTCCAAACCAAGCTGATTGAAAGCTATGTCAACTCCCAGCTAACATCTTATCTAGGAAAGAGCCTGCTACTTAACGGTGTCCAGTTAAGTTTTAAACCATTTTAGATCACTGACACTGCCCTCTTTGCTGTAGCTGAGGATTTTGAAACCATCTTGGATCAGTGCGGCTCAGCTGCCTTGTTCCTATTGCACCTCGCTGCAGCTTACGATATGTTTGCCCATCCTGTGCTTATAGATAGGTTAGTGAATCATGGGGTCTCTGGTTTGGCTTTGATCATTTCTTTCAGAAAGATCTAATTGTGTGTTTTTATCTCCTTTTTCATCAGTTAACTTTAGTCTTCCCTACGGGGTGCCACAAGGATCTTCCTTCAGTCCTACGTTATTGAATGTATATATGGCCCGACTTGCAGCTCTGATTATATATTTTGGTTTCTCCTGCATGGCATCCATGAATGATACCAAAGTTGTCATCTCATTCGCTGACATTCTGGGCAAAACTGAGATTAATTTCTCCACTTGTATGCTGGATATTTTTAATTAGTGATTCAAATTTTTTTTAAGCTCAATGCAGAGAAAACCAAAATACCCCTATTTCGAGCTAAAACCAGTAGCTGGTGTTCTAAATGGAGGTCCGAAGATATGGGTCCCTTACCCTCTTCCAAATTCTATGCCAGAGATCTGAATGTGTTGTTTAACACTGATATTTCGTTTGCAGCACAAATTACTCTGTTTGTATCTATGTATGCCTTGCTTTGGGCTATCTACAAAATTCTTCCATATTTGCCTAGCTCTGCTTGCAAAACTATGGTCCAGGCCCTCTTTCTTCTCGCCTGGACTATGCCAATGTTTTATACTTAGGTCTGCCAGCTAACCCTCTTGACAGTCTTCAAATAGTACAGAATGTGGTGGCTCATACCATTCTTAATCTCTCTCTCGCAGAACCTTGGTTACATTTTTACTTTCTACACTTAACTGGCTACCTATCTGGCAGAAGTGTGTTTTTAGGGCATTGTGTCTGTCTTTCAAAGCCATACAGGTTATCAGCCCTGCTTATTTTTCTTAAAAGATTTATTTTTGTCTACCTTAATGTACTCTCCATTCTTCTCGAGCCAGATTTCTTCAGGTACACAGATTTCAGCAGCATCACATCGGAAGGCATTCTTTCTTTTACCACTCCCTGCCTGTTACCTTGACGTGGGCATCTGATTGCTCATCTTTTAGAAAGTCTTTGAAAACCTGGCTTTTCCAACAGCAGTTATGTGCACACTTATTGGTTGAGTTCTCAGCACCAGGGCACTCCTTCTTGGGGGTGATTGTGTGCTTTAGAAGTATTCATCATTTATTCATAACTCGAGACTGCAATTTATTGTCCTTATGTCCTTAGGTGGTAATCTATAGTCATGTCTATGGCAAAACATTGCTACAATTGACATTTTCTAATGTTATCAACAATAGCAAAGGGTTGTTTTGAATTCTTGGTAATTACTAAGCCTTTTTTGGCTATTTGCTTAGACCCCCGTTGCTTTCCCACATAAGGTATTCATGACAAATTTGAGTACTTTTCTCCCAACATCCTGAGGATTCTAAGGGTATACAGGGTTTGTGGATTTTACCTGGAATGGACCAAGAAATTAGCTAAAATACAGCTAAATGTTTTTGTTTTTGTTTTTTATTAAATGGGGAAAAAGTGCTGCAGAAGAAAGCATCTGTTTTTTTCCCTGCAAATGCTATCAACAAAGAGTTTTTGGTGGAAACATCACCATCTTCCTAGCTTTCAAGAACAGGTAGACTTTTTTTCAGAAAAACAAAATGTTCTACACAGTTTTGGCATTTTACTGGGACATAGTTTTTTCCTATTTACTGTGCTTTCAACCTCCTTCCAGTTAATGGTAGAAATGGATGTGAAAGCAATAATGGATTTCGGAGAGCTATTTATGTCCAAAAAGTAGACAAAAGTCTGAATCTAGCAAGGGGTCATTTGTGTAGATCCTTCAAGGTTTTCCTATCGAAACTAACAGTTGAAATAAAAGAATATTGAAATTGAGTTGAGAAAAACAGCCAATTGTGCCAATATTTTCACCAGTAACATCTTGTAAGTATGGCAGGCTTTTGAAAGCAATATACCATTATATCTGCTGGACCTTTCTGGTTACAAGGATATATAGCATTTGTAGGTTCAACAAGAACCCAAGTTACACAGAGCCAATAACTGAGATGCGCTTTGCAATGCTTTTTCATTATTTACAGGGTATATAGCAATTCATTTGGCAAAATATGAAGAGTGAAAAATAGGTATCAAGGAAACCTATGTATTTCCTAAATGGGAGCAAAATCTAGAGTTTACAAGCAGTGGTTATTTGCACATCTCCATAATTGTGGGTACCCGTACTAGCATGTGAATTAGAGGACATTTTTCGAAATGACTTCTTTTTTACACATTGTCTTACATTTGGGAGGCAGAAACGCATTGAAAGTCAATCGGTAATAACAATTGTTCTGCTATTCTATGTTCCCCCAAGTCTCTCGATCAAAATGGTACCTCACTTGTTTCGGTGGGCCTAGTGCCGGTGAAAAGAAACGGTCCAAAACGCAAAGTGGACACATTATATTTTTACAGTGAAAACTGACCCTTTTTTCTCAATGTGCCTAGCTGTGGATTTTGGACCCTAGCTCAGCCGGCAACTAGGGAAATATAGCAAACCTGTACGCCCAGGGGAATCCAGGACGGTGTTGACTTGTGTGGTTCTCGCTATGTTCTGTTACCCAGAATTCCTTGCAAACCTCCAACTTTGTCCTACAAAACACATTTCGTCACATTTCTGTAGCGGAAAGTTCTGAATCTGCAGGGAGTCACAAACTTCCACCCACCCACCCAGCTTTTACACAAGTCTCCTGATAAAAATGGTACCTCACTAGTACCCATGAGAGGAAAACGCAACGTGGGCACATCACATTTTTCCAGTGAAAACTGACCCTTTTCTCGCAGTGTGCCTACCTGTGGATTTTAGACCCTAGCTCAGCCCGCACCTAGGAAAACCTAGCAAACCTGTACATTTTTAAAAACTAGACACCCAGGAAAATCAAGGATGGGGTGACTTGTGTGGCTCTCACTAGGTTCCCTTACCCAGAATTGCTTGCATACCTCAAACTTTGTCATAAAAACATATTTTCCTTACATTTCTGTGATTGAAAGTTCTGGAATCTGTGGGGAGCCACAAACTTCCACCCACTCAGCATTTTCCAAAGTCTCCAGATAAAAATGGTACCTCACTTGTGTGAGTAGACCTAGTGCCCGCTACAGGAAACGGCCCAAAATGCAACGTGGGCACATCACATAAAATGCACCCTTTTTTCGCAATGTGCCTAGCTGTGGACTTTAGACCGGAGCTCAGCCGACACCTAGGGAAACCTAGCAAAGCTGTAAATTGTTTAAGACTAGACACCCAGGGAAATCAAGGATGGGGGGATTTTTGTGGCCCTCTCCAGGTTTTTTACCCAGAATCAAGAGCAAACCTCAAACTTAGTAAAATTCCTCAATTTTCTGTGATGAAAAGTTTTGGATTCTGTGGGGAGCCACAAACTTTCATGCACCCAGCATTCCCCCAAGTCTCCTGATAGAAATGGTACTTCACTTGTGTGGGTACGCGTGGTGGCCAAAATATGAAACGGCTCAATACGCAACCTGGGCTCATCACATTTTTCCAGTGAAAACAGACCCTTTCTTCTCGTTGTGCCGAGCTGTGGATTATGGACCCTATCTCAGCCGGCACCAATGGAAACCTATACACTTTTGAAAACTAGACACTCAGGGTAGTCCAGGACGGGGTTATTTGTGTGCTTCTTGACAGGTTCCGTTATCCAGAACCCCTTGCAAACCTCAAACGTTGTAAAAAAGAAACATTTTCCTAACTTTTTTTACTCACATTCCTCACATTTCCTCACATTTGTGTGTAGGAAATTTGTGGGATATCAGGCTGACACAAATTTCCTACTTCCCAGCATTCCCCTAGGTCTTCATATGAAAAAGGTAGATTGGAGACATCAAAATTATGCATCACAAAACAACCTGATTTAGCAAGAGGGTTACCTGTGTTTTTGGTCCCGGGCTCAGCGGCCATCTAGGTAACTCTACCAAATGCAGACAGTTCTGTGATGGAAAGTTCTGTAATCTATGGGGAGGCACAAACTTCCACCCACCCAGCATTCCACAATGTCTCTCGATAAAAATGGTACCTCACTTGTGTGGATAGTCCTAGTGACCGCAACAGGAAATGGCCCAAAATGCAATGTGAGCACATCACATTTTTCCAGTGAAAATATACCCTGTTTTCGCAGTATGCCTAGCTGTGGATTTTGGACCCTAGCTCAGCGGGAACCTTGGGAAACCTATCAAACCTGTAAATCTTTTAAAAATAGACACCCAGGGAAATCCAGGATAGGGTGACTTGTGTGACTCTCACCAGTTTTTGTTACCCAGAAGTCTTTGCAAACCTCAAACTTTGCCATAAAAACCATATTTTCCTTACATTTCTGTGATTGAAAGTTCTGGAATCTGTGGGGAGCCACAAACTTCCACCCACTCAGCATTTTCCAAAGTCTCCAGATAAAAATGGTACCTCACTTGTGTGAGTAGACCTAGTGCCCGCTACAGGAAACGGCCCAAAATGCAACGTGGGCACATCACATAAAATGCACCCTTTTTTCGCAATGTGCCTAGCTGTGGACTTTAGACCGGAGCTCAGCCGACAACTAGGGAAACCTAGCAAAGTTGTAAATTGTTTAAGACTAGACACCCAGGGAAATCAAGGATGGGGGGATTTTTGTGGCCCTCTCCAGGTTTTTTACCCAGAATCAAGAGCAAACCTCAAACTTAGTAAAATTCCTCAATTTTCTGTGATGAAAAGTTTTGGATTCTGTGGGGAGCCACAAACTTTCATGCACCCAGCATTCCCCCAAGTCTCCTGATAGAAATGGTACTTCACTTGTGTGGGTACGCGTGGTGGCCAAAATATGAAACGGCTCAATACGCAACCTGGGCTCATCACATTTTTCCAGTGAAAACAGACCCTTTCTTCTCGTTGTGCCGAGCTGTGGATTATGGACCCTATCTCAGCCGGCACCAATGGAAACCTATACACTTTTGAAAACTAGACACTCAGGGTAGTCCAGGACGGGGTTATTTGTGTGGTTCTTGACAGGTTCCGTTATCCAGAATCCCTTGCAAACCTCAAACGTTGTAAAAAAGAAACATTTTCCTAACTTTTTTTACTCACATTCCTCACATTTCCTCACATTTGTGTGTAGGAAATTTGTGGGATATCAGGCTGACACAAATTTCCTACTTCCCAGCATTCCCCTAGGTCTTCATATGAAAAAGGTAGATTGGAGACATCAAAATTATGCATCACAAAACAACCTGATTTAGCAAGAGGGTTACCTGTGTTTTTGGTCCCGGGCTCAGCGGCCATCTAGGTAACTCTACCAAATGCAGACAGTTCTGTGATGGAAAGTTCTGTAATCTATGGGGAGGCACAAACTTCCACCCACCCAGCATTCCACAATGTCTCTCGATAAAAATGGTACCTCACTTGTGTGGATAGTCCTAGTGACCGCAACAGGAAATGGCCCAAAATGCAATGTGAGCACATCACATTTTTCCAGTGAAAATATACCCTGTTTTCGCAGTATGCCTAGCTGTGGATTTTGGACCCTAGCTCAGCGGGAACCTTGGGAAACCTATCAAACCTGTAAATCTTTTAAAAATAGACACCCAGGGAAATCCAGGATAGGGTGACTTGTGTGACTCTCACCAGTTTTTGTTACCCAGAAGTCTTTGCAAACCTCAAACTTTGCCATAAAAACCATATTTTCCTTACATTTCTGTGATAGAAAGTTCTGGAATCTGCGGGGAGCCAAAAACTTCTACCCACCCAGCATACCCCCCAAGTCTCCTGATAAAAATGGTACCTCACTTTTTTTGGTAGGCCTAGGGCCCACAACAGGAAACGGGCCAAAATGCAATGTGGGCACATCACATAAAATGGACCCCTTTTTTGCATTGTGCCTAGCTGTGGATTTTGGACCCTAAATCAGCCGACACCTGTGGAAATCTAGCAAAGCTGTAAATTCTTTAAGAATAGACACCCAGGGGAATCCAGGAAAGGGTGATGTTTGGCTCTCACCAGGGCATTTTACCCAGAATCCCTTGCAAACCTCAAACTTTGTAAAAAAGATAAAATCTTCAATTTTCTGTGATGGAATGTTCTGGATTATGTGTGGAGCCACAAACTTCCATGCACCCAGCATTCCCCCAAGACTTCCAATAAAAATGATACCTCACTTATGTGAGTTGGCATTCTACCCACAACAGGAATGGCCCAAAACACAACCTGGGCACATCACATTTTTCCAGTGAAAAGGGACCCTTTCTTCACAAATTTGCCTAGCTGTGGATTTTGAAGCCTAGCTCAGCCGGCACCAAGGGAAACCTATCAAACCAATATGTTTTTGAAAACTAAACACCAAGGGGAATGCAGAATAAGGTGACTTATGTGGCTCTTATCAGGTTCTGTAATCCAGAATCTCTTGCAAACCTCAAACTTTGTAAAAAACAAACACATTTTCCTCACATTACTGTGATGGAAAGTTCTGGAATCTGTAGGCAGCCACAAACTTCCACCCCCCCAGCATTCCTCCAAGTCTCCCGATAACAATGGTACCTCACTTGTGTCGTTAGGCCTAGTGTCTGCATCAGCTAATGCCCCAAAACGTACTTCAAAATTATCGATCACGTAAAGACTTGGTTTTGCGAGTGAGACACCTGCGTTTTTGTTCCCTGGCTTGGCAGGCGTCTAGGGAAACCTACCAAACCCAGACATTTCTGAAATTTAGGGGTGGGGTCCAGGGAGGTGTGGCTTGCGTGGATCTTCCAACATTTCCCTCCTGAGAATCCCCTCCAAATCTCGAATTTAGCTTAAAAAAAACACATTTTCCTCACATTTGTGTGAGGAAAATTTGTGGGATACTTGGCTGACACAAATTTCCTACCACCCAGCATTCCCCTAGGTCTTCTGAAAAAGGTAGATTGGAGACATCAAAATTATCTATCACAAAATTACCTGATTTTGCAAGGGAGTTACCTGTGTTTTTGGTCCCAGTCTCGGCGGCCATCTAGGGAAATTTACCAAATTCAGACAGTTCTAAAAACTAGAAAGACAGTGGAGTCCAGGGAGGTGTAGCTTGTGTTCATCCCTTAATGTTTTCCTACCCAGAATCCCCTGCAAACTTCAATTGTACCTAAATAAATTCTCACATTTCTGGACTTCCCTCGTTATCTAGTTTTCAGAAATGTCTGGGTTTGGTAGGTTTCCCTAGATGGCTGCTGAGCCTGGGATCAACCACGCAGGTGACGCCCTCACAAAACCAGGTGGTTTTGGGATCGATAACAGTATGTTTTGGGCCATTTCCTGTTGCGGGCACTAGGCCTACTCACACAAGTGAGGTACCATTTTTATCAGGAGACATGGAGGAATGCTGGGTGGTAGCAAAGTTTTGCAGCCCAGTGATCCCACCACGTTCCCACACAGAAAAGTGAGAAAAATGTGATTGTTTCAGCTAAATTTGAGGTTTGCCGATGATTCTTGGTATGAAAATGTTGGGAGAACCACGCAAGCTGTGCCTCTCTGGTCTCCCCTGGGTGTCTAGTTTTCAGAACTGTCTGGGTTTGGTAGGTTTAACTAGATGGCCACTGAGCCCAGGATCGAAAACCCTGGTGACTCCCTCACAAAACTAAGTAGTTTTTCGATCGATAATTTTGAAGTCTCCACAGTAGGTTTTGGCCCATTTTCTGTTGTGGGCATTAAGCTTACCCACACAAGCGAGGTAGCATTTTTATTGGGAGAGCTGGGGGAATGCTGGGTGATGAAAAATTTTTAGCGGCCCGGTGATCCCACAACTTTCCCACACAGAAAAGTGAGGAAAACATGATTTTGTTGGCTAAATTTGAGATTTGCATGGGATTCTGGGAAGGAAAATGTTGAGAGATCCACGCAAGCCGCACCTCTCCCGTCTCCTCTAGGTGTAAAGTTTTCAAAATTTTCTGAGTTTGGTGGGTTTCCCTAGATCGCCGTTGAGCCCGGGACAAAAAACACAGATGACTACCTCGCGAAACTAGGTAGTTTTGCTATCAATAATTTTGAAGTCTCCACAGTATGTTTTGGGCCATTTCCTGCCATGGGCACTAGGCCTACCCACACAAGTGAGGTACCATTTTTATCGGGAGAACAGGGGGAACGCTGGGTGGTAAGAAATTTGTAGCAGCTCGGTGATCCCACAACTTTCCCACATATAAAAGTGAGAAAAATGTGATTGTTTCAGCTAAATTTGAGGTTTGCAGATGATTATGGGTATGAAAATGTTGGGAGATCCACGCAAGCCGCACCTCCCTGGACTCCCGTGGTTATCTAGTTTTCAGAAATGTCTGGGTTTGGTAGGTTCCCTACATGGCTGCTGAGCCCATGACCAAAAACTCAGGTGACTCACTTGCAGAACCAGGTAGTTTTGTGATCTATAATTTTGAAGTCTCCACAGTACGTTTTGGGCCCTTTCATGTCACGGGCACTAAGCCTACCCACACAAGTGAGGTACTATTTTTATTGAGAGACCTGGGGGAATGCTAGGGGATAGAAAATTTGTAGCGGCCCAGTGATCTCACACCTTTACCACACCGAAAAGTGAGGAAAACGTGTTTGCTTTATCTACATTTGAGGTTTGCAGGGGTTTATGGGTAGGAAAATGTTGGGAGGTTCATTTAAGCTGCACCTCCCTGTACTTCCCTGGGTGTTTAGTTTTCATAAATGTCTGAGCTTGGTAGGTTTCCCTAGATGGCCACTGAGCCTGGGACCAAAAACGCAGGTGACTCCCTTGATCAATTTGAAGTCTCCACAATACGTTTTGGGCCATTTCCTGTTGCTGGCACTAGTCTTACTCACACAAGTGAGGTACCATTTTTATAGGAAACCCTGGAGGAAAGCTGGGTGGTAGAACGTTTGTGTAGTCCTGGTGTTCCCACAACTTTCCCATATAGAAAGTGAGGAAAATCTGATTTTGTTTAGGTAAATTTAAGATTTGCAAGGGATTCTGTGTAGGAAAACATTGGAGTGATCCACCCAAGCCTCACCTCCCTGGACTCCCCCAGGTATTTCTTTTTTAGAACTGCCTGTGTTTGGTTTCCCTAGATTGCCGCCGTGCCCAGGACCAAAAACCCCCAAATGGGCATGCCAGTGCCCCCACCCCTATGTATAAAAAAAATATATTATCCCTGGTGCTTAGTGGGCTTTCTGCCCCGGGGGGCAGCATATCAGGGGCTATTGCTCCAACTGCCTCCAGAGGGAACAAAAAAGACTGTGACAATGTTTTAGAAGGGAGGACACATTGCCATGCCCAGATCCGCCCCTTTCCAACGATGCCACTCCCATGTGTTTCAGCAGTCGGAGGGCTGAGATAGCCCCAGGAGTACCAAAACAGTGAAACTGAAATGAGCTGAGTGGTTCATTCTTTTCACTTTCAATGTATTGACGTCAGCACCACATGCGCACAATCTTCATTACATTAATTGAAAAGAAAATGCCTCGGAAGGTTGAGGAAACTCTTCCCCACCTCCTGAGGCAAAACAATAAAGAAATCCCTCTGCTGTTTACAGCTGAGGGATTTGGTGCTTGTGTGCACATCACAAAATAGTTTCATCATGCTCACACTAGCTCTGTGGCATATGACGGAACCATTCCGTCATGCGCACCAAAAGGATCAATAGCAATTAAAGTGGGTTTCAGTGCAGGTTTTCCCGCATGTAGATGGAATGGAAACTGGACATTATACCTAGTGATTTAGATTGGAGTAAAGGGGTGCTGCTTGGCAGATCTTTGGTTCCAAATGAGAGTATATTAGGTCAAGATGTCAGAGTGACAACCAGGGGATGTGCCATTAACAGCTTTGTACATCAATGTCAAGAATGTATATAGGGCCCTATTTTTGGCAGAATGCCAGCCACCTTTGTGACAGTGTGGAGAAGCAGGGGTGTACTTGGGGAGATTATGTAGATTTCGGGGGGGGAAATGTAGGTCTTTATGCAGGTAAGAGAAAGAGTAGTGAGGATGACTATTAGTAACCTTAGGCAGTAGTTTAACTAAGAGTGAATGTCAGTGTGGTTGTAATGAATAAATCTATACACATTGAGGGGCTCTAGAAAATAATATATCTTGGAAGGGATAAGAGAATCACAAAACATCATAGGTCTATGTTATGATGGAAATTATTTCTTGAGTTGGTGTTATTATAACAATAGTAGTGTTGCAGGAATGCTAAACAACCATTTGCAAAGCAATAGGTCTCGCATTTTCAAGAGTTTAAGCAATTGGCATTGTAAATGATTATGCATTTTATTTATGTTTTAAAAACAAAAACATAAATTAAAAGGCATTGTCACTTACAATGCCAATAGCAATTACACGCAATAATATAATAAATTAACATGCTGCGGTGACAATGTGGTGGAGACAGCCACCACTTCCCCCAGGAGCACAGTGGAGGAAGGCAGCACTGTGGTATCATGTGCTATCATTGCTGCCAACAAAAAGCCAAAAGTGGTTATTGTGGAAATGAGAATCATTGAATCGCTCGCTGCTCCAATTGGAAAGCAGGGTACCCGTTGTTTCACTCGGTATCATCTCCCGCAGGGAAAACTGGAGGGGGCTGCTGTGGCTGTGCCTTGTTTTATACACTTCTGTGTGCATGAAAATGTCTGTGTGTTTTTAAATGCACATGGTTTGTGTTTGGTTGCCCGTATGTGCATGTTATAGGACGAGAGGGAGAGAGGATGTAGCCTTATGGCTACAGCAGGCGACCTCGAAGCTGGGGAACAGCTTGGAACCGGGTTCGTCTCGGCAGGGACGTTTAACATCCGGTGATTCTGGGAAAATGAATGTGTCCATCTATAACGAAACTTGTGCTCATGTTGAGCCTCTGATACCTGATATCTTTCGGTCCAGTTTGCGCTATAAAAAAATTAGACAGCACTGTATTTGCATGCTGAAAAGCACCATATTATGTGGTAAGGAAACCTACCCCCTTGTTGCTACAGCAGATGTAGGCTTGCACTCGCACAGAATACGTGTGTGCACAAACTCAAACCAGTGTGTGTCTGAGGGGAGGCAGCACTATGGTATCATGTGCTACCGTTGCTGCCAACAAAAAGCCAAAAGTGGTTATTGTGGAAATGGGAATCAATGAATCGCTCGCTGCTCCAATTAGAAAGCAGGGTACCCGTTGTTCCCACTAAGGAGCTGCTGTGCCTTCTTTTATACACTTCTGTGTGCATGAAAATGGCTGTGTGCTTTTAAATGCACATGGGTTGTGTTTGGTGGCCCATATGTGCTTGTTATAGGATGAGGGAAAGAGAGGATGTAGCCTTAAGGCTACAGCGGGCGACTTCAAAGCTAGGGAACAGCTCGGGAACCGGGTTTGTCTCGGCAGGGATGTTTAACATCCAGTGATTCTGAAAAAATTACGTAATCTCCCCGTGCCTAACAAAAATGAATGTGTCCATCTATAACGAAACATGTGCTCATGTTGAGCCTCTGATACCTAATATCTTTCGGTCCAGTTTGCGCTATATAAGACTTGCAAAAAAAAAAAGAAATAGCACATGTGGGTCCACTTAATGATGCAGCACTTTATTCACGTGCTGAGGAAAGTGAACCACTGTTCCGTTGGGGTCTGGGTGCTGGGATTTTTTATTTGCTTTCATTTTAAGTTTATTTAGGCATGCAACATCAAATGTGTCTTCTTCTAGAAAAACACATATTTCTATCATCCTCAGTGCACTTGACCGAGTTCTTTATAAGCCTGTACATACATCTACCATTCAAGTTGTACATAATGTTATCTAGAGTCAAACTAGGTGGAAATATAGCGGCTGATTTAGAGTCCATCAACTTCTAAATCTTGCCCATAGTTTTCTTAGTTTCTTCATTTGCCATTTTTACATATTGTACCCTCACTCTTTCTAAGGATAAAGGTTTAGCTAATCTTTCATCTATTGCCTCAGATCATCCCTATGGAGGGAGAGTTGAGGGTAAGATGGAAGGGGAGGGTCAACATCTTTTCACGGTCACCTTAGAGGAAGGATGAAATCCTCACTCAGGATTACACTTACCTCCTTGCTGGGGTTGCTGAAACAGAATACCTCTTTTAAGTGTTGAGAGTGTAAAGGCTTTAGGGGTGAGGGTGGGGCACGTGTTAGGATGAGCGAGACCCACCTCATTGTTATATTAAAAAAAGATATGTTCCTGCCTTGCAGTGGGCTTTCTGACCCCCAGAGGCAAATTGGGATGAACCTCCTGTCTGCCCCTGTGGGGAGGGGGCAAAAAGACTGGTTTCTCCCTTGTGGTGAATGCCAGAGAACAAAATCAACTCCACTTTATTTTGCCTCAAAGGCAAAATGCCTAGTGCATTTGGGACAAACCACCTACCAGCCCCCAGGGGGGCAGAAAGATATTATTGCCCCTTCCGGGGCAGGGCTATGGCTCGATGGTAGGGGTAGACTGCACCTTCCTTTTGTTTGTTATAGCTCTGTTTTGAAATTCATGGTATATAGTGGCTTTTCTGCACCCTGGGGAGCAGAATGGTGGTGAATACCCCCTATCCACCCTGCAGGGGGTAAGAAAGTCTATTGGGCCATGGGGTGAGAACAGCATTGTCCCATGACCAAGGGGAAGGAAGAGCCCAGTCCCATGCCCAAGGGGGCTACTCCCCCCACAAAAAGATACTATATAAATGCAGTCCCTGGTGATTAGTGGGCTTACTGCCCCCCTAGGGAGCAATTAGGGTAACTGTACCAATGTTATGTCATGGTATTTGAATTTATTACACCCTCAAATCACTCCTGGAGGGGTATCTCGGCGCGGGACCAAAACGCACAATCGGCTGGCCAAAAGCGTTCTCAAAATAGGTAAGTCTTAAGCACTTTTCTGATGTGGGAGTGATTTTCACAGAAGCGTAATTGCGTAGACAAATTATTCCAGAGATAAGGAGAAAGATCTACAACCTGTTTTAGCCATTTTTGACCTAGGGATTCTGAGCAAGGCCTAGTCACATGATCTTAGAAGTCTCGAAGGAGTGTAGAGCAGAGGTTTGGAGGCTAAATATGCGGCACCTTGACCATGGAGGGCGTGGTGGGTTAGACAGCATATCTTAATAATTCTCTTTCTCACTGGTAGCCAGTGTAGAGACTGAAGAAAAGGGGAAGTTGCCGTGCCAGGAGTTGGTTACATACGATGCAGCAGTGTTCTGAAGTTTAGAGAGCAGCTTCTCATTTATGGAGGCCAAAAGTGAATTGCCATAATCCAGACGGCTGATAACCAAGGACTGGACAAGGGTTTTCCTTGAGGAGAGTGGTAGTAAAGGAAAAACTCTTCTCAGCAGATGCAACATCTGAAAACAAGAGCGGGTAATGGCCAAGGTGTGTTCTGTCATAGGTAGGGATTGGTCCAGGCAGACTCCCAGATTTGTTACCACTAGTTTGGGTACACGGACAGAACCCAGCTCTGATGGCCACCAGTCAGGAGCCCAGAGAAGTTGGGCTTGTCCAAATAATATAATTTTAGTTTTTGAGGGGTGAAGCTGAAGTCTGTTTTCCAACATCCTTGTTGCAATGGCTTTCATCCCGAATGAGAATGAAGCTTTTGATTTGGATAGATTGTTCCCAACTGAAAAAAGCTGTGTGTATCATCAGCGTATGAAATAATCTCAAACCCAAAAACTCTGACTAGTTTAGCAATGGGTGCACATAGATATTATATCAGGGCTGAAACAGGAGCCCTGTGGACCCCGTAGTGAAGTGACATAGTTCTGGACTTCTAAGGACCCAGAACTACCGTTTGGGTTCTATTTGACAGGAAGTCCACTAACCATTGGAGAGCCATACCATGAATCCCAGTCTCCTGTAGTTTGTCAAGAAGCTGTGGATGAAACACCTTATCGAATGCTGCTGACAGATCTAGCAGAACCAAGATTGTAGGTAAATTGGCATCAAGGGAGCATTTTATATGGTCAGTGACGGTAAGCAAAGCTGTCTCTGTACTGTGAAGTGGTCTGAAGCCAGACTGAGACAGGTCTAATAAGCTGTTAGAGTGAAGGTAGGTTGTCAGTTGCTTAATAATGTATTTTTCCAGCAACTTAGCCAGCAGAAGGAGGAGCAAAATTGGTTGGTAGTTAGCTAGATCAGTAGAAACTAAATTGGCCTCTTTTTGGATAGGCATGATCATGGCCAACTTCCAATCTTAAGGGACTTTCCCAGTAGTTATTGATTAAGGAGCAAATTTACAGGGCCAATTCATAAGCAAGGTTTATCAATACTCTGGGAGGACAAATGTCTATTGGTGAGCTGGATTTTGCAGACCTCAAAAGAATATAGGTGATTTCTTGGGAAATTTCTTTGAAATTACCTAACTTGATGGTTGGGTCAGTAGGAGGACTAAAGACTACATGCCTCTCATGGGGCTCGGGAGAGATGGTAGAGAAGTTTTGGTATATCTCCTTGATTTTACCATCAAAGTGATCGACCAGACCATTGCAAAATTATTCAGACAGATTAGGTTCTGAAGAACATTCTGCCGGATTTATGAAGGAGTTGAGTATTTTAAAGAGTGTTTTTGCCTCATCAAGTTTTTGTCGCAAATTAGTTTTGCGAGCTTTCTTGATATTGCGATGGTAAGCAGTTAGAGCCAATTTATAAATATTTTTGTCAGCTTGAAGATTAGTCAAACCACATCTCCTTTCCAGTCTTTTACAGGAGGCTATCTCAGACCTTAGGTCGTGTGAAAACTAAGGAGCGTGAGGTCTATGGGTGCTCTTTTTGACATGACTATGAGGGGCAATTTTTTCAAAAACAGAATTCAATATCCCATTAAAATTACAAATTGCTAGGTCAACATCTACGATGTCAGAGTGCATAGGGGGCACTTATTCATTGGCCCATGCAAGTGGAGTCATTTTTTGCCACTGTCTAGATGGCTTGTTATGGCTCGTGAGTACTTGGCTTTTTTTCTTGTGGGTAGGGCGATGAAAACAGATGAGTGAATTATCAGACCAGAGCACAGGTTTTGGAGGCTACATGCTAAAAAGTGGCAAATTCGAGAAAATTAGGTCCAAGGTGTGACCTGGTCCCGTAGCTGGTTGGCGTAACCCCAAAGTTTATAAGTGAGAAAATAGTTGGTTTGTATCAGGGTCTTCCCCATGGTAGTTGAAATCTCACAACAGAAGAAACTGTTGGGTTGAAAGTGCATGGGGAGCTATAAATTCTATAAGACGGTGCCTGAAGTCCTTTTTTTGGACCGGGTGGGTGATAGACTCGGGCTCCTTTCCAAGAGAGATTGGGGGAAAGGTCATGTCTGAAGGTACATGATTCTGACCAGTCTTCTGGATTGTTGTTGATTATTGTTGCCTTAACATTCTCTTTAAGAATAATAGCAATACCCCCACCAACCTCACTAACCCTGTCAAATCTTAAGTGTTTTAAAATTAGCTGCAGGGGCAGAAAGACTGTCTGCAACATTTTTGGGTGGAGGCATGGACAGTCCCCATCCTTATGTTATTTCTTTCCCTAGTGTCTGAAGGGCTTTCTACCCAGAAAAAATGTCAGCATTTTTTTGGAGGCGGGGGCATGGCCATGCCCATGGTGGGCAGTATCCACCCCTATGTTTATTTTTATGATATGCCCTGGTGCCTAGCAGGCTTTCAGTTGCCCCTGCAGGGGGGGCAGATTGTGGGTAATCACCCCCAACCACCCCAGGGGGGGCAGAAAGTCTGTTGAGTCCTTTTTGCGTTGGGAGCATAGTTATGGGCAGCCCTCACTCTATATTTTTTTTAGGTTTAATAAGCTTAATTGAAATAAAATTCATCATACACCATTGGGCAAAAAATCTGAACAATATTCAAGGATAATCAGATTATAAGGAATGAAATATGCCGTAAAACATAGTAAAAAGCTGTTTGCAAATTTTTAGGATTAATAAGGAAAACAGGAATAGCGTGAGTGAGGGAAAAAGAGGGTAGAGATAAGGTATACTCTACAACTGAGGATCAAATATCAACAAATGTATATATATATATCAGAAGAAATGGAATGTAGGTTGATATATTCAAATAAAGTTACAATAATAAATATTTTAAAAAGAGCAAAAAGGCAAAGAAGTAGAACAGGAAAATCATGGAGGTTGGAAATTTTCAGAACAATTACAGGATATCTGAATAATGGAGATCTTATTCAAATAAACAGTTAGTGGTAACCAAAATATATCTCTATTTCTCTGTGGATTATGACAGGATGCAAAAGCAGTATCCAACTCATGGTAGTGGCATAGAGTGTTCCACCAGAATTTGACTGACAGTTTGCTTGAGCATTTCCAATTAAGTGTAATCTGTTGAAAGGCTAAGGCTAATATGAGGTCAAACAGTCCCCGCTCATGAGACAGTAACCCAATCGACTCTGATAAACTGCCTATGAAGAGAATGATATTTGATACAGGAGTATAGAGATTAAAAATAGTTGAGATCCTAGACCAAATTTGTGACCAAAATGAGGCTACGTGAGGACAAGAAAAGAGGAGGTGATATAAATCAACTAATGGATGGTCACCAGACCAGCAAGTCTTGTTATCAGAGTGTGTAAAAGTAGCAACGGAGATAGGAGTAAAAAACAATCTATGGTACAGAAAAAACATAGATTGAGTGGTAGATGCAGAGCTGGAGTTTTTTAACGATCCGGTCCAGATCTTGTTCCAAAAATCAGCGCTCCATTCACAACCCAAATCCGCTTCCCATATAAGTTCCACCTTAGTTTTGACTCGTTCTAGATCAGCAGAGTTAAAAAATGTATAAATAAAAGAGGCCTTTGGCGATAACGATCACATTTTGATAAGTGGATCCTGCGTAGACAGGGAGTCTTCAGGGGGAAGAGAATAGAACATTTCTAAAATGGTTTCCATCAGTAACAGGAATTTGTGCAAAAACAAACGAGGACATTGAAAAGTGGTTTGAAACTGGGGAAAGGAACAGGGAGAAAGACCATCAAACATATCTTGAATCCAGATGATACCGTTAGATCTCCAAGAGCTCCAAAATAAGGGTCTATTGTTGAAAGTAAGAAGGCGATTGTGCCAGAGAGGAGAATGTAAAAAAGTATTCCTGGAGATTAACTTTGTTTGGTAATGAGGTCTTGGTAATGAGCAAGTGTGTTTAAATAGCGGGAGAGATGTGAGGTTAGTTTTGGCGTTAAGGAGTAAGAGAGGAGACATTTGTAGGAAGCCAATAAGAAGCCTGTTTGAGACAAAAAGCTTTATGATATAATGTAAAATTTTGGAAATTCACACCTCCAATAGATTTTAACTTCCTGAGATGAGATAGAGAGATTCTGGATTTTTTACTATTCCCGAGGAATTTAGAAAGAAGGGAATCCATCTTTTTGAAATAAAAGGAAGGGACATGAACTGGGAGCATTGAAAGAACATATAACACTGTAGGGGTGACCATCATCTTAATAGAATCAAGGCATCCCCACCAGGAACCCGATCCAGGATTTCTTTCATATTTATTGTGATCAAGTCCGGAATGGAATTGGTAAACCATACACCAACGTATTTAAGCTTTTGAATGATTCCAGCGAAATCCTGTTAAGTCAAAATGATGTTTAGAGCAATATTTGGTTATAGGGAGAATTTCTATTTTGTCAGAATTAATTCTGTAACCTGATACCGCCGAAAAATTTGAAATTTCTTGTAGTAAAGGGGGGCAAGAAGGTTTCGGATTAGATATAAAGAGTAGGATATTGTCTGCATAGGCAGAAAACTTCAAGTGTTGGTCTCCATATAGAAACCCAGAAATGGAAGTGTTATGGCGAATATGAGACAAAAAAGGTTCCAGAGATAAGATAAAAAGAAGAGGAAATAAAGGGCAACCCTGTCAAACACCACGATGAAGGGAAAAATGTTTTGAAACAAGACCATTGACAATAGTAGAGGCAGTATGTGTGGTATAAAGTAATGAGACCAGGGAAATGAATTTAGGCCCAAAACCATGCCAACAGAGTGATTTAAATAAAAAAGACCAATCAACTCTATCAAAAGCCTTCTCCGCGTCAATAGATATTGCAGCTAAAGGATAGCGTAGAGTAGATGCTTTGTTTAGGACATTAAAGAATAGCCGTGAATTATCAGATGTTAGTCTGCCCTTGATGAAACCACATTGTTCTGGACCAATTAAATGAGGTAAGAGTGATTCAAGGCGTAGTGCTACCATTTTTGCGAACATTTTATAATCCACATTTATTAAAGAAATAGGATGATCATTTTTGCAGAATTTTGGATCTTTACCCCCTTTATGAATAAGACAGATAGAAGCCTCTAGGAAAGTACCACTTGCTGCACCAGTAGTGCAAAAATACTGAAAGAGATTAAAGAGTTTTGGGAGTAAGATACTAGAAAAATGTAAATAAAATTATACGGAAAAGCCATCTGTGCCAGGGGATTTGTTTTTCTTTAATGTGCTTAGGGAACTAGTAATCTCCTGGATCGATATATCCGACTCTAGGGAATCGAAATCAAGACATGAAGAGGGAGAAACATTGCTGAAATATGACGCGATAAGAGGGGACGGTGCTGGAGACTCCGGAGAATATGTTTCGTAAAAAGAGGCAAATTCATCCAAAATGTCATGGTCCTTAAAAAGAAATTTCCCATCCTCTGACTGGATCGAATCTATCATAGTTCTTTCTTTCCTGGATTTGAGGTAGTTAGCTAAAAGAGAACCAACCTTATTACGGCCTGCATAGTATCGAGCACTACTACGGAGAAGAATAGAAGAAGCATTGTCTGTGGAAATCTTATTGAAATCCAGCTTTGCACGAACAAGTTCATGCAGAATGGAATCTGATGAGGAGGTATAAAATTGATGGCCCAAGCATTTGATGTTATTGAGTAGGACTCTGTGTTGAGAAAGGGTATGTTTCCTTTTCTTAGCAACAAAATCAATGATGAAACCTCAGGCAGCAGCTTTAAAGGCGTCCCGCACCAAGGCAGAAGAAACGTATGGACCTTCATTAAAAGAAAACAATTCTTCAGCAAAAGAGTGAAGGAGGAAGAAAAAACTGGATATTGTAAAAGGAAGTTCTGGAGGACTTGGGTTGCGGAGGGAGTAAATCAAAATCAGCAATCACCGGGCATGATCAGAAATCAAAATAGGCTCAATTGAGGATGAAATGAGATTTTGAGCTAAAGGTTTAGACAGAAAAAGCTAATCTAGTCGGGTTAAGGAACCATGTGGAGGGGAGAAAAAGGAAAATTCTGTTTGATCTGGGTTACATAATCTCCAAGCAACTACGAGATGTGTCTGTGTGATGGTGCTATGAAATTGTTTGTGAGGGGAAAAATGTACCTGGGACTTACGGTTAATAAAGGGGTCTATGATCTGATTGCAATCGCCGCCTAGTAAAAAAAAATCATTTTTGTGCTGCAAGCATTTATTTGTAATAGTAGGCCAGAAGGCATAATCTGGTTGAGTTGGACCATAAATATTGAAGACAGTTAAAGAGATAGTATCATTAATAAGTAATGTAACTAAAATCCATCTACCATCTGCATCAATTTCTTGTGATTCAACAGAACATTTCAACTTTTTATGGCACACAATAATCACACAATTTGTCTTTGTAGTGGTAGGAGGAACAAAAACTGAACCAACCCAATTGCGTTTGAGTTTAAGAGCCTCAGCCTCTGACAAATGAGTTTCTTGTAATAAAGCTAAATCAGGATTATAAGAGGCTAAATGAGAAAAAATTGTCTGCCTTTTTATAGGGTTAATAAATCCTTTTACATTCCAAGTAACAACTCTGAATGGAAAAAAGTTAGCAATAAATATGGAACAAGAGAACCAACTACAAAGCTACATTGAGAAATATACGAAGTAACATGATAAACAATAAAAGTCATAGGTGGATGAACCAGTAGAGAAAAAGGAGAACATTTTAGAAAAGAAGGGAAAAAAGGAAGAAGAAGTGTAAAGGAGGAGAGTAATAGGAGGAACAGTATATGAAAACCATTAGTACAAAATAAGAATGCAAATGAGGAAATAAAAGGATTGACGACTGTAATTCGTACCTTCTGAGGGGAGACAAGAAGAAATTTACGAGGAGTGGCGACACAAAGGAGAAGATGACAGCCAACCGGGGAGGGAGCACCACAGCGGGGATCGTATGAGACAAATAGGAAACAGATAGAGAGATCTGTCAAAAAAGAAACACCTGCAGAGATATATAGATAGAAACAAGTAAAATTAAAAATTAAGAATAACATGTTATACAACACTTGTTAACAACAACCTGCAAAGAAAAGACTTAGATAAGTCAAAGCGAACCAAATCCTGTAATGAAAGAGGAGAAAGTCAAGGTATGGAGGATGTAAAAGCAAGAGGGCCAGAAATTTCCATCGATGCATCGGAATGCGAATGAATGAATTTCTTCAGTTCTGCCGGATCATCAAAAGTAGAAGTATTGATTTGGAAAGTGACCTTGAATAAACACGGGTGAAATAGCCCATAATGTGCTCCAAGCGTACGTAAAGCTGGACGAAGATCAGGAATTCTTTGTCTCGTTTAGCTGTTGATGAAGAAACATCTTGGGAAATAAATAATTTAGAGCCTGACCAGACAAGCTGTTTTTTATGTGTAGCTGCATTTAAAACTAGTAACGAGTCTGTAAACTTCAAAAATAGAAAAATCACACCCCGTGGTTTTGAAGGAGCAGATGGTGAAGACAAGAGGGGGCCCAGCCTGTGAGCTCATTGAATATTCAAGTTTGTAGATGCAGGAAGGTCAAGAAGCTTTGTGAGAAAAGTGTTGAAGAAGTGGACGGGATCGTTACCCTCCAAACCCTCAGGAAGACCATACAAGCAAAGATTATTGCGCCTATTTTGATTTTCAAGATCTTCCGCTGATGTCTTCAATGAAAGGACCTCCCTCTTCAGGGCAACCGATTTGGTGGATAAATTTTGTAGGTCATCAACTTGCTGCTCCACTATGGCAATACGAAATTCCATGGATGACCATCTGGTCCACAAAACTTGCAGGCGGGAATTGGTTTCCTCAACAAATGGACGCAAAGCGCAAATTTCCTCTAAAACAATGTCTAGGAACACCAGAGAAACAGGCTTTGGAGGAGAGGGCGGGTCCTGTTTGAGACGCTTGTTGGCAGAGGGTGGAATCTGCATTTTGATTGAAGATGTTGGCGAGGCGGTCGACTTTGAAGATCCAGATTACGCCATTTTGCTATTTTCTTGAAGCGCAGAATCAATATGAGGAGAGTCAGTCACAGGAGTATGAGCAGTGAATCTCTTGTTAGTGAGTAACAGCTTCTTACTCCTACCCATAAAGCAAAGGGAGGAGAAACTGAGTTGGAGTAAGAGAGAACACCAGCAAACACCCCACACCATGTGAAGACAACTCCAGAGCTCAACTTCGCAATATGCTGTGCTAAAATGATAAATTCTCCTTTGAACCAGAAAAAGACTGGTCAGTCATGAAAAAAGCAGGGACTGTAAAATTTTGTGGTAAAAGTGAAGATAAAGGCATTGTACCTGAGGAGAAATGAAGAAATGATATCTCAGATGAATTCCAAATTGCGGCCGTAGAAGAGCTGCAGTAGTTTTGCGCTCCTTTCATATAAAAAGGTGTAAAAAAGCCATAACAGTTGAAGAAGACCACTCGGGAACACTTCCAACACATGAAACGCTCCGTTTCAGTGCAAAATAGATGATGTCGCCGCGAAAAGCACCACTGCATTTTCTGCCACGATACAGAGCTCCAGGGCTAGGCGGCCATCTTGTTTGGCACAGCGCCATCCTCATCCTATTTTCTTTTTTTAAATCCTTGGTTTTTGGTTGGCTTTTTGCCCCTCCAGAGGGGCTGACTGGAGTTATCACCCCCAACTGCCCCCATGGAGCAGTAATACTGTTGAGTCTTTGTTTGGTGTGTGGGCATTTTCATGGTGGCAAGCCCCACCCCTATATTCATTTTTTAGGTCAAGCTAGACAGCGCCGCTATCTCTTTGAGAACTGCTATAATCGGTCTGTGTGCATCAAGGCCATCCTCTTGCTTTTCATTTGCCTTTGTGTATTGCTGGGTGGGTGCACTTGCAAAGTGCCTAAAAGCCTGCACGAGGGGCACATTTGGTGTCCCTGTGCATAGTCCAGTTCAAACCAGTCCTGGGAGTTGTTGGCTCCTGCTCTGGCGCGAAACTGGACAAAGGACATGGGAGTAACCTCCCCACTGTCCTGACCCTTCCCTGGGAGTGTCCCCTGAATCTCTCCAATCCTCTCCCGTGGGTAAAGAGGGCTTACCTGGCTGTAGGACCCTAGATTCAACGTGGACATAATTCTGAACAAGAAACCACTGACCTTCGACAGTCTGGACACTCTGGACTTTGCTGGACTTCGACTGGGCCCGACTTCGTCTCCCTCTCCGAAGAAAGCATCGCCTGTGCCCGTGCACCATACAGGCTCCGTGCAGGACCTGTGGAACATCAAGAACAACTGAAGTATCTCCCTTGGAGTGAAGGAGTCACTCCCCTGCATTTGAAGGCACGGTAACGCAACTGACCGGTTGGCTGATCCTTAGCTTCTGCAGACTCCGAAGGATCCAGCAACACAGGAGGTGGGTTCCTATGTTCCTTGAGGTCAAGCTGCCCTCTCACTGAGTTTGTGGCCAGTATCCCTTGTGGAGACCGCATAACCTGAACCCCTGTGCACCGCGTACTTTTGCAATTGCATATGCTTGTTGGTATTCTCCAACTTTGTGCATTGGGCTATCGATAGCCCCCACCTCTGCACACATTTTCATACAAAGGACTCTGGCCTCCTCGCACTCCGTGCCCTGCAAGCTGTGTCTTGTGAAACTTCTAGAGGTCCCCTCGCGACTCCTGTGCCTTCAGCCTGTGGGTGCATTTGAGGGACAACACTGCTGTTCTTGGTCCCCAAGGTCAGCAATAAGGAAAATATTCCTCCAAACACTACTTCTACACCTCCTGGTACCACAGGTAGTAATCCCCCAGATGGTAGCAGTGCACCCAAAAATTTAGTTGGGTTTTCTTGGGGAACTGAGGTGGACTCTGGCCTAGCCATATCCCCCACACAGGCCACTTTAGTCTGTGATGGTGGGATGGGGTTTGCCACTTTTACTGTCAGTCCCAATTCCTTGAGTAAGAGCCTCTGATCAATGGTCAGAAATCTGTAGCTGATAGACACACAGGGGCTTGTGCCACTATGGTGACAGGAACCCTAGTGCCCCCAGCTCACCTTTTACCTGAATTCAAGTATCAGGTGACCAATAATGATGGTATGAGGACAGATCATCCCATGGCTATAGTCAATCTCAGCTGGGGAGGGGTCACTGGGCCAAAGAGAGTGGCAGTATCCCCACTTGCCTGTAGATTGCCTCTTGGGTAATGATTTAGAAGCTTCAGCCTGGGCTTTAATAGAAGTGAAGGCCAATTTACAGATGTTAGGCCTCCCTGAGAGAGTTGGTGGGACTCCTAGGGCTTCAATCCAACGCCAGGAAACATTTGGAGTAGTGAAACCTGAAACACTGGTCCACGTTGCTCCACCAGAGAGCACAGGGAATGAAGAAAAGTCTTCTTCCCCCCAGACTATAGGTAAGGGTCAGCTACCTCAGGGAACTAATCCTACCCCTTGAGCTTGATCTGCCCCAGAGGTGGTCAGGCCTGTCCTGGCAGAACCACTGAGGGCAGGGGACCCTTCCAAGGAGGTGCCCAGTCTAGAGCAGGTATCCTGCCCCTCTCTTTTTTTTTTTTTTTTTTTTTTTAAGTTTCAAACATTTTTATTGAAATAAGAGATGCTCAGATATTACAGAGTATAAAAAAAACCAAGATAAAGGTAACTAAAAACAGAAAAAAAGCTAGTTAAGTAATGACAACAACATAACATAAGCTGTAAAAGAAAATATCCCAGATTAAGAGAAAATATAAGCAAAAACTGGCAATTGATGTGAAATAAAGCATTAAAAAGGAATACGAGAAACACAATATAATCAATAGCAAAGTTGAAAAAAAAGAACGCAAAAGAAGTACCTTGTTGAGAAAAAACAGGAAATCATGGAGGTTTAGAAACTTCTTGCTGTATCGGGAGTAAAGACAAAGAAGTGCGGGCACTTACGTCAAAAAATACTGTAACCGGACTCCATAATTCTCTTCGTTTAACAGCTAAAGTTAAGGGATAAACAAAAGTTGTATCCAATCTATGATTGTAGCAAACAGCATACCACCATGCTTTATAAGATAATTTGGTAAAATCCTTCCAGTTTTTGGTGATTTGTTGAAATGCCACAGCTAATAGTAAATCAATTATTCTAATACTACTAGTGCAATGTTCCCAGATGGGAGATAAACTCCCTAAGAAAATATGAGATATAGAAAAAGGATGAGTGGAGGAAAAAATCTTGGTAATTTGAGACCAAACCTGCCTCCAAAATTTAAGAACAAGGTGACATTCAAAAAGCATGTGGAAAAGGTCTGCATCTGGTAAAGAACAGGACCAACACTTGTCTGAGGTATCTGGGAAATGATTGCTGAGAGTGAGTGGTGAAAACAATAAACGATTGTAAATAAAAAATAGTGTTTGGGTAGTATTAGCCGCCCTGGAGGATCTACGAATTTTAACCACAGTTTGTCCCATAACACAACAGGCCATGAAGTTCCAAAATCCTTTTCCCAAAGTTCTTCTGTATTAGTTTTGGTGCGAGGATAGGACAGAGTGAGAAAAGAGGCGTATATTTTGGAAGCTTTAGAACAGGGGTCTCCAACCTTTTCTGTAGTGAGAGCTACTTCTGCTCAAGGAAAGTCTGCCCGAGCTACTAGCAAATTTTATAACTGCAAAATAGGGACTACACTAGGGCCACCCTAAGCAGGATTATCAGTAGTTACCACTCAAGTATTCCAAGTGCAGGTAACATTAGAAATGTCAGGAAAAAGTTCATTAATATAAAATGCCTCCACCTGACTTATGAAGTAACATTCAAATCTTATCATGCCCTATGACACAAATTCATGAATACAGCAGTAGGTCTCCCCAGCTCAGCTTGAATTATCATTCATCAGTTTCTTAAAATGCACATTTTTCTATCATAAACCACTTTCCACTGTGAGCGTACAAACTAAATTTTCCAGAAGAAAACCCATTTTTGAAAACAAAAACTGCCTTTAAAATATCTGTATTCAGATTTTAGTAAATGCACAGTCCCAAAACATCAGCTTGTCATTCATTATGTACTCCCATGTAAAAATGCCTCATATGGACAGACTACTTTGCATACCCAGGTATTACAGTTATATGTCATGGATGCTCACCACAGCACCATGGATGCCTGTATTATGCCAGAAATGTCCACCATTACACTACGGCCACAGTTGTGCCAAGGCTGAAATCCATAAGGATCAGGGCAGAGACCATATATCAGTCATGACCATTATTCTACCAGGAATAGGTTAATGTAGGCCAGTCATGATCCTAGTCAGTAAATGATGGCTGCCAGTATACCACAACTAGACCAAAAATACCCAAAATAGTGAAGGATGACCATTATTATGCCATTGGACCTATTATGCCAGGAACAAGCACAATTATGTCGGAGATAACACCCTTATGATGGGGGCTAACATACACATTTGGTGGTCTTTGACACCAGGCATAGCTTTCAAGAAGCAATAGTGTTTATTATGGACGCACATAAATGCTGATGAGTTCTTAATTTTCTTCAGTCTGGATCATGCCCTCTTCTCCTCAGGTCTTGAGCTGATCATGCACCCAACTGACTCTTGCAGTCCCGCACTTTGGTGGGTCAGCACTGAGTACTGCTCAGGCTACTGCTGCCACGCTTCATTTATGGTCCACTGTTCACACACATGTTGTGTTTGATACAGCAGGGACTACAACATGGTCCATCTCCTTGTGGCTTAGTTATATTGAGATTGGATACAGACTGTCATGTGACAGGCCATATAGGCTGATACTGTGTGTGCTAAGTGTTAGTATGAGTTACTAACAAAGGTTCGGCTGGCTGTCATTTTAAGGGTCTTAAAATGAGCACTGCTGCCTTTTTCAATGGGCATCTACTTTCTGAATTTGATACTAGGCTTGACTTCACCCAGGAGAGCTACTTTGAAGGTGCTGGCGAGCTACCAGTAGCTCCCGAGCTACTCGTTGGAGACCCCTGCTTTAGAATGTGTAAGAAGTAAAGAGTGCAAGGAAGGCGTACCAGAAGATGTGGGAATTAATGAGGGAGGTGCAGCAAGATGAACTTCGTAGGCTTGCTGTAAGGCGTGAGTCAACAATGAATATTTGGTTTGAAAGCTAAGAGGAAGGTTGAAAGAAGTCGCAACTAAATCAAAAGGAATGATTCGAGCATGATGGAATAATTGCCTCATCCAAATAAGACCACGTGATCTCCAAGATTTCCAAAAGACTGGCTTATTGTTGATTAAAATGGATGTATTATGCCAAATAGGTTGATCAAAAAAGGATGAATCAGGTAGACAAGGAAAGATTTTGGAAGTATGCTTAAGAATAGGGGTTGAAATGGATTGAGGTCTGCGAGAGAACAAAGATACTCTTTGAAAGAAAAGGGAAAAATGAAAGACTGCTCTAAGGTTAACCAGAGAGGAGATGTTAATGAGGTGTCCTCAAGCCAATGAGAAACTTGATGTAACAGGAAAGATTTATGGTACAGGGAAAAGTTAGGAAAGTTTACCCCACCCTCCTTTTTAGAACGCATCAATTTAACCAAAGACATACGAGATTTTTTATGACCCCATAAAAAGGAAGAGAGAATAGAGTTAATCTTCTTGAAATATTTCAAGGGGATTGGGAGTGGAATGTTAGAGATTGTGAACAAAACAATTGGAGAGAGCATCATTTTGATGGTATCTAATCGTCCCCACCATGACAGGTAAAGAGGATGCCACTTGCTAGTGAGAGTAGTTAATTTTTGTATACAATCTTCCATAGACTTAGTAATTGTGCCCGAAAGAGAGGAATGAAAGAGGAGGCCTAGATATTTAATAGAATTAGGGCTCCAAGTAAAACCTGAAGGAGAAAAGTCATCCTTGAAAGTTCCTTTAGTGAGTGGTAAGATCTCACATTTATCTTTATTTAGTTTATAGCCCGAAACCAGAGCAAAAGAATGAACTTCGTCAAGAAATGCTGGGAGGGAGGTGACTGGCTGGGATATAAACAATAAAACATCATCAGCATAAGCTGCCATTTTAATGTTGGAATCATGAAAAGTAAAACCATGTATATTATCATTCTGACGAATTCGTAAAAGGAAAGGTTCTAGGGCAAGATTAAACAAAAAGGGTGAAAGTGGGCATCCCTGCCGAACCCCTCTCCCCAACGAAAAATAAGAAGATAAGCCTCCATTCGCCGAAATAGCAGCTCTAGGACGAGAATAAAGAAAGGAAATCAAGGAAGAGATTTTTGGTCCGAAACCGAACCACTTAAGAGTTGCAAATAGATAAGGCCATTCAACTCGATCAAAAGCTTTTTCCGCATCCAAAGCTATGGCTGCAAGGGAATGAGGGTAATGCAAAGTCTTAGAGAGAACGTCAAAAAATAATCTGGTGTTATCTGATAACAATCTGCCCTTAACAAAGCCAGATTGTTCTTTCCCTAAGAGCTCGAGTAATGAAGATTCTAAACGCAAAGCCAATACTTTAGAAAAAATTTTGTAGTCAATGTTTACCAGAGAAATAGGGCGATAATTTTTACAATGCTGTGGATCCTTACCCGGTTTCGGAATAATACAAATAAGGGCATCAGAGAAGGAAACAGAAGCCGAACCAGTTTGTAGAAAAGTAGAGAGAAGCAAATGCAATTTGGGAATTAGCAAGTTTGAAAAACAGGAGAAGAATTCAACAGTAAAGCCATCCGGCCCTGGCGCTTTACCCTGTTTGAGAGTATGAAGAGCTTGAAGAAGATCCCTGTGAGTAAGATCAGACTCTAAGGAAGAAAGGTCCGGGGGGTATCAAAAGGACAAGATATAGTAGACAAAAAGTGGGAGATAGACTGTTCAGACGAAGATGCTTCAGAGGAATATAATGTTTTGTAAAAAAGCAAGAATTCTTGTAAGATGTCCTCATTCTTACGTTTCAGCAATCCATCCTGACCATAAACAGATTCAATGTTGACTTTGTTATGTTTGACCTTTAAATAATTAGCCAATAGCTTACCAGCCTTATTCTGCCCACCATAGAACTTGGCGCTAGATTTTAAGAGAAAATTAGAGGCATTAGATGTGGAGTCTTTATTAAATTGAAGTTTGGCAGAGATGAGATCATTTAAGCAATCTTTTGAATTAGAAGTATAATATAAGTGCTCTAAATATTTAATTTTGGAAAGTAGAACACTAGTATCCTGTTGGGCTTTCTTTCGTTTATGAGAAACATAAGTAATGATAAAATCCCTAGCCGACGCTTTGAAAGCATCCCAGACTACAGGAAATGGAACCTCACCTGTATGAGAGTGAGAAGTGTGGCTCAATGATTAGAGCGGCAGACCCTGATGCAGAGGTCTAGCCCGGGACCAGGGTTCAATTCCCCGCCTCGGCGGGTCTTGGGCTCAAAAATTCCACGGACCTGATAATTCTCGCCTCGGTGCCATTCTAATCATGGAGTCCCACTCTGCAACTCTGGGCAATAGCTTGCTTAATCTCCACAACGGCCCCCACAACGCTAAGGATGCCTGGCCTTCACCTTGGGGGTGCCCAGGAGTGGACGCCTCACAGGGAAAAGCCAGGATGGGTTCCACAGCGGTATTCGTACAAGCGCCGAGAGACCTCCGGGTAGTCGTGCGCTATACAAGTATCCATACATACATACATACATTAAGCAAAAAATATTCATGAAAAAAAGACGTGAAAGAAGATATAAATTCTGCATCAAGAAGAAGAGCATTATTAAAACGCCATTTTTTAAAGGAGCCAGGATTCTGTAACCCATCCAATGTAATGGAAACTGGAGCATGATCCGATATTAAAATGGAGCCAATATCAGAAGAAATGAGGGACTGAGTAAGGCGATGTGAGAGAAAAAAATAATCTAGTCGAGACTGAGTTTGATGAGTGGGTGAGAAGAAAGAGTATTCTCGGGAGGTGGGGTTGCAGAGTCTCCAGGCATCAGTAAATTTGAATTGTGCGATAAGGTGAGTAAAAGCTTTTTGTGATTTATGATGGATGTAGGTGCTAGCTGAATGCCTATCCAAAAAGGGGTCAAATACTTCGTTACAGTCACCTACTAGAATAAAATTATCAACATAATGTTGAGTAATTAGCGGAGCTAAAGAGGACCAAAAAGAGGCATCTCCACATGTAGGAGCGTACACATTTAAAATAGAAATAGGAGCATTGTCAAGAGTAAAATTGACTAACACCCATCTACCTGAAATATCAGCGAAATGCGTTACTGATTGGACTGGAAGAGATCTTTTAAATAAAATCAAAACTCCATTACGTTTACCATCACCTGGAGAAAAATACACTTCGCCTACCCAACCCCTTTTCAATTTGGCAGATTCAACTGCTGATAAATGTGATTCCTGTAAACACGCTATATCTGCATTAAGTGTGGTCAAATGGGATAACACTCTCTGTCTTTTAATTGGTGAATGTAAACCTCTAACATTCCAAGAAAATATTTTCAAAGGCATGAAACAATGTTAAAAGGGAGAACATATCAACATATCAGTAGAGGGAGAAACGTAAAAATAAACAGAGAAAATAATATGAAAAGCATTTATATATGATAATAAGAGACAACAAAGATAAAGGAGAATAGTGTCATAAAAAACATCAAAGTAAAAACCAGTAACAAGATAAGGAAAGAAAGGGAAAGTGAAAGCACAGAAATGTGGTGTAAAGCAGATCAAAAACGAAGAGAAATGGAAAAACTGGATCAAGAGGAAAGAAGGATCTAAAGAGCATAAAGAAGAAAGAAAAATAAATAAAAGAACAATAAAACAGAAGAGGAAGGATAATAAACGTACATATTGTCGAGGACTAACAAAAGGAGAGGAGGGTGGAGGCCACATAGAGCAATGACGAGTCATAAGCTCCCAAGGGAAGGCAGGGAGGGAAGACAACCGCAACGAACTCCAGGGACATGAAGGTGAATAGTGATGTGAAGGAGGAAATCTGTAATAAGGGGGAAAAAAGAGAAAAAAGGGTGAACGTTAGATATGGAGAACATATACATTTAACGAAAAATAACCAATTGAGAAGACTGTATAAACATAACAATCATAACAGACCACCTAAGAAAAAAGCGTACAGTCATTAATACAATACAGGTAAATGTAATCAAATATTAAGAACTAGACGATGCAGCAGTGTCCATACTGGTAGCATTATGAGAATATAGAAAACTCTTTAGTTTCAGCGGATCCTCATAGGTAGTAGTCTTGTTATTGAAAGTCACCTTGAAGAGGCAAGGATGAAAGAGTCCATATCTCGCTCCCATAGATCGGAGCTGTGGTCGGAGTGAAAGGAAGTCCTTACGCCGGTCAGCAGTAGATTTTGCATAACCCTGTGAGAAGAAAAGCCGATTACCAGACCATGTGAGTCGAGGAAGTGCCCTGGCAGCAGACAAAACGGTGAGTAAATCGGTGTATTCCAAAAAATAGAGTATAACACCTCGCGGCCTCTTAGCATGAGTGGTCGAGAAGCCAGTTGGAGGAGGACCTAACCGATGAGCTCTTTGTATGTTCAGACTAGTGGTATCCGGCAACTGAAGAATTTTCGGTAATAAGGATTTGAAAAATGCTAAGGCATCAGATCCCTCTGAATTTTCCGCCAGGCCATAAATGCGGAGGTTATTTCTCCTGCTTCTGTTTTCCAAATTCTCAATTTGTTTGTGGAGTGCAGACACTTGAACACACAATGGATCAACCTTGGCAACAGAGGAAGCAAGAGTGTCAACATGGTGTTCTAAATGGGTAACACGACCATCAATATTCGACCACTTGTCGGAAAGCAGCTGAAGAGTAGATTTGGTTTCCTCAAGAGTAGATTTAGTTTCCTTAATGAAAGGACGTAAAGCCCTAATTTCTTCCAAAAGTATATCCATCGTAACTGACGAGCTTTGCTTGGGAGGAGATGGAGGGTCTTTTTTTAGCCTTTTGGTGGAAGCTTTAGTGACGCCACTCGTGTGTGGAGCAGAGACTGAAGAAGGGCTCTTCGCCGATGGATCAGAAGAGTCATCCATCTCTAGACACCTGCATCTAGACCCCGTTTGAAGAAGAAATTTACGAGGAGTTGGAGAAGGCTTGCGTAGCTCCTTGTACAGTCTACCCATAGATGTTATAACAAAAGCAAAAGTAGTAGCCACAAACTGAGGAAAAAAAAAAAAATGAACAGCAGCACAAGGTGACAATGGCATCCAAAAGCGCGAAAAAGTTAGCACTGTATCAGTACATTTGAAAGAGCCAGGACGGAATAACTTGTAATTGAGGCAACATTCATCATAGAGCGTAATTAGAAATCTTCGTAATACTGCCAGGCGACGAAGAATAATGTTAGATAAGAGCAACAGTGAAATGGCAATTATATGGACCTGTAATAACTTCACATAGCTTTATGAGGTAAACGAAAATATGTCACATTATAGTAAGACATAGAACGCGGCCCATGTCTGGTAAACAGTAGAAGAGAAAGAACGCAAAATGATGTTCATACATATTGCAGCATCGCTGTGAGGAAGAGGGAAGAGCCAGAGATGAGAGGAAAGCTGCACAAAAAGAAAAATGGTCCAAAAAGAGCCAAAACTCCGCTCAAACGTGAAGAAAATACATCAAGGCGTGCAGCAGGCTATTTAGTTGAAGAATAGTCGTGTCAGTCCGCCGTTACCTTCAATAAACAGGAAACGCCATGCTTGAAGCTCCGTACGCGCTGATGCAGGAGGCTCCTTCAGCTATGGAACAAAATGGCGGACGGGTGACTGAAGCCGGCGCTTCGTACATTCGCCGATACAAATGAAGAGCCATAGGTAAACATGAGGCGCCAAAGTCACCCCAGCAGTGCCTCAGCCATTCCGAAGACCAAATCTATTATTTCCATATGTGGAAGACACGTTGGGAGTCTCGTTGCGGTCCCTCCACACCGCGCTGCCCGGGAGAGCTACAAAAAAGCCGCCATTGTCCGTGGGCGCTGGCCACGCCCCCCATCCTGCCCCTCTCTACCCAGCCTCAGTCAGACTAGGGCTGCAGAGGTCTGGGATGTCAGTGGACCCTTAGCGGCCTACTGTCCAGAGGAACCCCATCATCATCAGATTAGGGACACCCAGTCTAGTAGCACTAGCCAGGTGAATATTCCTCAATATTCTGAGGGATCCCTCTTACCTTTAGGTAGTGACATTCCCCAGATAGACTCTGTTGGGCAAAGGAAAACTTGGGGCAAGGCTGTCCCATACCTTCCCTGGCCCTCTATTGCTTCAACCAGAGGGATTCAACCCCCAGCTGTAGGCAGCCAGATGTTGACCCCTAGTGCCAGATATAACTCAGTCATGGAAAGAAAGGCCTCCATGGTGACCAGTGCTCTGAGGAAGCTGAGACCACCCCTATTAGGGCCTCACTCCCCTACTCAGGCACCACACCAGGCTCTTTCTTTACAAAAACACACTACAGGAAGTCATCCCAAATTTTGGAGAGAATGCAAGACCCTTCAGGGTAGGGACTCCTTAGTGGTCCATAAGACAGGGGGTATCCCTGCTAGTGCAGGACCTTCCTTATATATAGCCAATTAGAAAATAAAGTCTCAACTGGGCAAGGTTAGCCTTCTCGCCTTTCGTTTGGGAGGGCTATGTAGGGAGGATCTGACTACATGGTTACTCCCACATTTGCCTGGTGTTTTGCTGGTTTTTGACTAGTCTGGCTGGGATCCTGCTAATCAGGACCCCAGTCTATCTGCTTTCTCCCTAAAATGTTGTGTCATGTACTCGGGTACACTCCAGATTGGATACTGGGCTACCCTTGTAAGTCCCTAGTATATGGTACACATGTCCCCAGGGCATAGGTACCCCAGAGGCCTCCGATGGGCTGAAGCATGTATTATGCCACCCATGAGAGGCCATGCAAAATGGAACTACAGACGTGCCATTGCAGCCTGTGTAGGATGGTGCATGCACCACTTACATTAGATATAGGTTTACTATATTCATAGGTCCCTACACTTAAAACCTATAAGTCACCCCATAGCAGGCCTTGACAATCCCAAAGGCAGGGTGCTGGGTTTTACATGAGAGGATGCCCCTGCATGAGCAGAGCACCCCTGCAGCCCTCAGAGACCAGTCTCCCGGGTTGTTGGTGATGCAGCCAGATATATAGGTAGAGGTGCATTATATGCTCACTTAAAATGCTGTCTCGAAAGCGGCTGCAACAAACCATGTCATGTGTGGTATCAAACACCTTGGACTCATACCTCCACTCCAGTAACTGGTGTGGGAGGTATGATTTCACCCTTGAGAAGCAAGCTTCGTGGGTTCCTGGTCTTCCCGGTACCAGCCTTATCGACACGCACAGCACAGAATGGTTGCTGCCGACCAGAGACACATTTCTGCCCTCCTGCTCTGCTGCTGAGACAAGCTCGAGTGGAGGATGGCAGCACAATAGGCATCCTGTCACAGGGAGGTGTGATCACCTCCCAGGCAGGATTGGTGTATTGGGGCTGAGTGGGTGCACTTCCAAAGTGCCTGAAAGTCTGCACGAGGGGCACATTTGGTGTCCCTGGGCATAGTCCAGTTCAAACCAGACCTGGGAGCCATTGGCTCCTGCTCTGGCGCAAAACTAGACAAAGGACATAGGAATAACCTCCCCACTGTCCTGGTCTTCCCTGGGAGGGTCCCCTGAATCTCTCCAATCCGTATGTAGAAGAGGGCTCACTTGGCTGTCAGACCCTAGATTCAATGTGGACAAGATTCTGAACAAGAAACCACTGACCTTTGACCATCTGGACACTCTAGACTTCGCTGGACTTCGACTGGGCTTGACTTCGTCTCTCTCTCTCTCTCTTCGTTCAAAGCATTGGCTGTGCCTGTGCACCATACAAGCTCCATGCAGGATCTGTGGAGCATCAAGGACAAATGAAGTATCTCCCTTGGAGTGAAGGAGTCACTCCCCTGTATTTGCAGGCACCGTAACACAACTGACCGGCTGGCTGATCCTGAGCTCCTGCAGACTCTGAAGGCTCCAGCAACACAGGAGCTGGGTTCCTACTTTCCTTGAGGTTGCGCTGCCCTCTCATCGGGTTTGAGGCCAGTATCCCTCGTGGGGACCGCATAACCCGAACCCCTTTGCACTGTGTACTTTTGCAATTGCATATGCTTGTTGGTGTTCTCCAACTTTGTGCATCGGGCTATCGATAGCCCCAACCTCTGCGCACATTTTTGTACAAAGGACTCCTGCATCCTCGCACTCTGTGCCCTGCAAGCTGTGTATTTATGAAACTGCTAGAGGTCCCCTCGTGAATCCTGTGCCTTTGGCCTATGGGTCCATTTGAGAGACAACACTGTTGTTCGTGGGCTGCCCTGGTTGCTCCAGGCCTGCCCTGACTCCCCTTGCTGTGGTGAGTCCTCTGGTCCTTGCTGGGCCAGACCGTAACCTTCTTTGACCTTCTTTGTTGGTTGCTGCTGCCAAGGCTTGTTGGTACTCCCGCCAGACACCAACCCCTCAGCACTCGACATCCTTCGTGGGACACCTCGTATCTGGCTCCTGGTTGTCCTCGACAACTCCTGGTCCCTGCAGCTGTGGAGTCAAGTTCTCCTTCTTCACACCTGAAGCACCCGACATCGGGGTGCATTTGTCTACCGAGCCCCTGGTCACTCCTGAGTGACCCAGACTCAGTCCCCTCTGCTTTCAGGTTCCTTACTTCAAGAATCCACCTGTGGGTTCCACCAGACACCTTTCGTCTTTCCAGCAGTTACATTTCTTTGAAGATTCCCATTGAGAACGACAGCTGTTTCCGATGCCACTTCAGCCCTAGGCACCTGGCTTCCCTGGGATAGGTAACTCTGGTACTTAAGTATCCATGGGTGGGGTGGCTCTCCAACTTTCTGTGTTCCAAAGGGTTTCCTCGTAATCCACTGGGAAGGGTCCTTAAACATTAAAACTGCAACTGTGACTCTCCCATTGAATTGTACGTAGCACGCGGTCGTGTTCTCACACTGCACCTGTCCTCCTTGGGGTCCCTACTTACTCACCTTGGGTGGTTGCTTGGGGTCCCAGCGATTCTACATCCTCTAGACATTGTCTAACTCGAGTCGTTGTTCTAATACCACTATTTTAGTATATGGTTTGGTCTCCCCTGGAGCCCACTTTGTATTAGTGCTACTTACGATTATTTCTGTGCTACGGTGTTGTGTGCTTTGTGTTTATCTGCGCGTTTCAGATACTGTGAGTTATTTAAGGTGTTATACTAATAAATATATATTCCTATAACTACTGTGTGGTTCTCCTTTCATTTAACCAATACAATAAGGTTGCATTCTGGTCAAACAAGCTGCTTAACATTCCTTCAAGACTTAGACTGAAGGCTGCTCTCCACAGCTACCACTTGGATATCTTTCTAAGGTTATTTTTAACCTCTTAAATCACCATAAGGGTTGTTTGAACTGGTGCAAGGTGCCCACTTTAATTAGTGGACATCATATACCAGGCCAACTTCTCACATAAAGTGACCAGAGTCCTAAAACAAACAAAAACAAGGGCAAAAACTGGAGGGCAAAAACCAAAAAGTCTGGGGGTATAAACTCTGAAAAAGCCAAGTCTAACACTTACATTTTTTTGTGGGGCCGCTCCTCCAATTCCCTGGTGTCGAGTGGGTGGATCCCTGCTTCTGGATTGCTCTCCTGTGGCAAACCCCAAGCAGGGATCCACTGGGCAGATATGCCATTAGAAAGGGTAGATGCTCCTCTTTCGAATGATATTCCTCCTCAAGAGAACCAATGATCAGGGGCTGAGATATTTCACTGAGAACGAAAGCAGTGAAAGTGAAATTAACCCTTCCGCTGTCACTATTGAATGTAATGACGTCAGTGCACCCTGAACGCTGTTATTCATTAGAAATGAAAATAAAAATAAAAGTAAGGCTGCTTTGGAAGCTTTTTCCGAGCAGCCTAAGAAAAATTCTAAAACAAAAAAATCTTCTTGGTGCAAAGCACCGAAGGGTCCTTTATAGCTCTTGCCCAGTTTCAGCCAATGGCCAACAGACGAGGAGAGACTTGAGTGGTTAACTTTATACAGTTGACGAATAAACAATCCCATTTTAAAAACATATACTCATCTATCTCTGAGAAAACACAGCTACAAATCAATGGAAAAACCTACAAACATGTTTTTTTTAGCCCTTCAATTAAAACAGCGTGAAGCCAAATCAATGATTCTGGCGTCATGGAGTAAGGAAGGACATCTACTCACCCACGTACTGGAAATAACCAATGTGTTTGCTTCCCTGTTCTTTAAATTTGGGCCCACCTTTCTTTCAAGCACATTTTAAACTGCTGTGTGTCCACATTCATAGCACATTCTCCTCCTATAAATATGCTAAATCAGGGATAGGAATATAGATGCTCATTTATGAGAAGTGATGCATCGCTGTGTGAAAGCAGCGATGCGTCACTTCTCAGTGCGCCCTCCTTGCGACACCAATGATGCGTCATATTTTTAATATGACGCATCATGTCGCAAGGAAGGACAGATACGTCAGTATAACTGACGTATCTGTCGGCGCAAAAAGTGGCTGCACCACTTCTACGACCCTTTCTTGCGGGGGTACGCCCACCCTGCATACATTATACCTGGCGCAGGTATAATGTAGCGCAGGGGTTTACGAAGTGACGCATCTACCTAGATGCGTCACTTCATAAATATGGCGCAACATGGCGCATGTTTTACGCCACTGGTGCGTCACAAAAAGTGACGCATCGGTGGCGCAAAAGTGACGCTGGGTCTCATAAATGAGCCCCATAGCGTTTAGGCACTACAGGAGTGTGCTAAAATTGGAGCAGATTCAAAAAGCAGCCATTCCCCTCATGGCACCGCTCCGTCAGCCACCTAGTCACTTTTCCGAAAAAGCTTGAAGGGGATTTTTGTAAATGAGCTGGCCACAGCAGCTACAGGCCGAAATTATGAATAAGCTTTCCTGTTTGAAGCCTGTCTAGTTACAAACTGAAAGGGAGCTCACTGTGGTGTACGAGCATACAGCTTGCCAGATACATTCTGCTAAATGCAGCACATGACTGAACTCACTTTAGTTAAAAGTCTTTAGTATTCTAGTATTCACAATTAATTCAGGATAGTAGAGAGTAGCTGTTGAAAATTACCCTCTTTGGCATGGTATTCCCACATATATATTAGCCTACTTTTTGTTGAACTAATTTTTCCTGACCGTAGGACTCTGCACACTTTACTCATGCTAACCAGGGCTTTGGTCTCCTTTATAAAAACGTGTTAGAATTGACGTACCCTTAATTAGTACATTTAATTTACATGTCAGTCCTTAGTAAAGTACCCCATTTACCCAGGGCCTGTAAAGTAAATGCTAATTGTCGACTTTACCACTCATCGTACCAACCACTAAAGTAATTCTAACAAGCATGTCTCCAGGCCTGCCACTGCAGCCTGATGGGAAGTTTTAAACTGCCATCTCCACCTGGCAAAACAAACCTTTTTCTAGCCCTAAGGCATCCTTTTTAATGATTATACAATATCTAAAAGTAGTGCATGTATATTTATTGTTTTACATGTACTGAGAATGAAAAATCTCCAAAGTCATTTTCTACTGTGGTAAGGCTGGCTCTCCCATAGGTTAAAACATATAGTGCATAATTTCAATTTTGAAATAGCTAGAAAAATGATTCATGAACTAATTTAGGGGCATATTAATAAGGAACAGGGAAAATTAACGCTAAGGGCGCTTAGCGTTAATTATTTTAACGCCCGCTATCGCCTGGTTATCGCGTTATTAACAACGCTAACCGCCTAGGCGATAAAAATTCCAGCAATAGCGGCATTTTGGGAGGTTATCGCTAGTAATGCAGCGATAAAACTACAAGGATAGGGATATCCTTGTTGATAGCCCATGGTGGACTTAGCCATGTAATCCACCTCCCATTGGATTACATGGCTAAGTCTAAAAATTAGCAGATGTAAAAAAGCAGCGTTAACCGTGGTTAGCGCTGCTTTTTTTGTCTCTAACAGGGTTAGCGTGAAGATTGATAATAGGAGAAATGGCGCTCAGCGACATTTCTCCTATTATTTTGCTCTGGAACGCCCACTTAGCATCTCATTAGAGATGGAAAGGGAAGCGTAGTGAAAAAGGGTGCTAACATGCGATTTTGCATGTTAGCACCCTGTTGTTGATAAGACGATATTTTTTATCTCCGCTTCTTTGAGTTTTAAAACCAAAAAAGCGGAGATAAAGCCCTTGTTAATATGCCCCTCAGTAATTTAAAATCCAACTTAATTGTCAAGTCGTATTTTATTTCAACACTTTGCTTTCCTGCTAGTGTCCAGCTGTCACCACACCTCTAATGACGCCTCAATGGTGAGATGTGTATTGCTCCCAGACAGTGAACAAAGTGTTCTGGGTATGAGAAAGAGGTCTCCACCCTTGACAGGCTGGCCTGGAGGCTGTATCTAGCCCCTCCTGAGCTTCGAAGGATACCTACCCTGTTACTGGCAGATGGTACTCACACCTAGGCCTGTCCATCTTTTGTCTCTCTAGTCAGGCTGGCTTCAAATCCAAAGGGAGGGGATGAACTGACCAGAACTGGTTTAGGGGGTAGATAGCATTTTGCCCTCTACCCACAGGTTGGCATTGGGCATAAATGTGGACCCCAAAGACCTCTCCTTGTAACACTCCAGTACCTGTGAAGAATCAGAAAAAGGACAGTCCAGCTGTCTGAATTCTCAAGAAAGTCCTACTTGCCTTGAACCGAAGACCCATAAGTGACTTCAAGGGTCAGTTGGCTGATGTCCTGTTTGAGCTACGAAGACACAAAAAGCTTCCAGCAGCTTATCTCCCTGCAACTGCCCAGCTGACAAGTTCCAACTGAACCTTCCCTGGTCCCTGCTGCTGCCCTGTACTGTAATGAGGTAAAACATAATGGGGTAACCCAGTGTCCCTCAGAGCCTTGGTGAGTATATAGAAAAACTACAATGGCTCTGTCGGGGAGCGCCAATCGCTTTGTTGATAAGAACAAATCATTGGAAGTATGGAAACTTATGCTTACTTAAAGAATACAATAACAGTGTGCACACTGACCTTTACAGGAAACCAATGGAACGGAACACACTCCTTAAATACGACTCACACCATCCGCGTAGCCTGAGGGATAATCTCCCCTACAGGCAGTTCCTTCGCCTGAGATGTAACTGTGCACGTAAAATTGAATGAGTCCTAACTCCCAAGCCATGCCCACAGGTCCTGAGCCCATGGCTGTTGTTAGGTTTTACTCCTCCTGTTCCCAAACGCCAAGACATGAGACTTAGAAACTTCTTGTTAACTTTCTGCCTAGAGTATTGACGAAGACCGGATTCACTGTCCGAGCTGTAGTCATCGAGTCATAAGTAGGCCCTAGCTTGCTGGTTTGCCCTGCTGATGATCTGACTTATAGAAACATTTCTAGGTCCGAACGTAGAGAGCTTCATTGGGACTGACTCTGAGCAGCATCCGATGGACTTTATGGCCTTCCTGGGTGCAGACTCCCGGCCATGTATAATCTGAGCTTTCCCTTCTTCATCGAGCACAGCACTGGGACCCGGCTCCTCAAAAACCCGCCATCATCAAGTCCCTCTTTTGGATTCCACTTGCCCTGCTGATGACATGTCGACAAGCACATAAGTGTTTCTTAGTCAGATGGTAAACTTTCTACCAGGATGAACCTGATCCCTGTATCTCACTTGCGGTCAATTGCAGTTGGCCTCAAGTTCTGACTTTGACCAGGTCTAGCGTGATCAGATAACTGCACCTTTTTGGCACTATGTTAAATTCAAACTTTAATTCATATCTCTAGTTCTACTTATTGGAGTTTTGTTGTTTTGGTGTCATATTATTAATCAAAATATTTGCTATTTTTCGAAATTGGTTTGAAATTTTTCTTGTGTTTTTGTTTCGCTTTGTTACTGTTTGTGTACTACATAAACACTTCACACATTGACTCTTAGTAAAGCCTGAATGTTTTGTGCCAAGCAACCAGACGGTTAAACACGTTTAGCTAGTGACTTTTTCTCATCTCCTGAACTAATACGCTAAATTCATACTTTAACACTTTAAATTTGGGAATTCTGGCAATGCTGCTCACAGCCTTATCATCTTTTTAAAGTTTTTTATAACGCGAACATGACCCAAGCGGGTATCAGAGCGCTTTGCATACAGTTGTGGACGACATTGTAAGATAGCTGCAGGCGAGAAGTAAACAAGACAGGCAATAAACAACCGGAGCAAATAAGGACATTGTGGCGGGCGACAGGCCCTAACATATGAGATGAAGGTACAGCAGTTAAACAGTATCGAGGTACGAGGAGAAAAGCTTCTAGTTTAGTGCAGTGTTCATTAGTAGAGCTTTAACTTACCTTTTGAAGGCAAATGTTGAGGGAATCAGTCTTGTTTCCACTGGTGGGGAGTTCCAAATTCTCGGGGCAATGCCAGAGAATGTACGCTTGTAGGTTTTACGTTTTTTACATTTCCTTGATTTAAGCAGCAGAGCTCTGGTACACCTTAAGGACTGGGAGCCACCAGAGATTTCCAGCTTGTTTGAAAGGTAGAGTGGGGTATTGAAGTGAAGTGCTCTATGAGTCATAAACGCAATTTTTAGGTGGATCCTTGCCTCGAAAGGAAGCCAGTTGAGCGATTTCAGGTCCGGCGAGATGTGGTTTTCTTGGTGCCGGTGATGAGTCTAGTAGCCGCATTCAGGGATGCTCTTGTGGGGGCTAAGCTAAGTTTCGGTATTCCGCATAGTGTAGCACTGCTGTATTCTAGTCTAGAGATGACTAGTCCTTGCACAGCCGAATTAAAGTCTTCTTGGGGAGGTAGGGTTTGAGTTTTCTAAGGATGCTCAGATGGAAGTTCGCTCCTTTGGTCGATGCTCTGATGTGATCTTGCATGTTTAGGTTCTTATCTAACACAATTCCCAGAGATTTTGTGGGATCAATGATGTGAGGCGTGCAATTGAGAGTGGTGAGGTTACATATATGTTTCACAACAGTGGGGGATTGCCTAGTGGGTGAGATGAGGAGGAATTCCTTTTTAAGGGTGTTTAGTTTGAGATGGTTGGAGGTTAGCCACTTCAGCGTTTTGAGCAGGGTTCCGTTAAGTGACTTGATGTCTTCAGGGAAGGCTATTTTCATGTACAGCTGGGTGTCATCCGCATACATGTGATATTGGATGTTGTATGCTTTGAGGATTACAGTCAGTGGTTCAATGAAAAGGTTGAAGAGCGTGGGGTAGAGTGAGGACCCTTGGGGGACAACCAGGGTGCTGGGACTGGGGTTGGATTTGATCTAATTTGATTTGATGCTTTGCGTTCTGTTGTTGAGGAAAGAGGCAAACCATTTAAGGATCGTACCTGAGAGCCCCATCCCGCATTCCAAGAGGTTGAATAGATTGTCATGTTTGACAGTGTTGAATGCGGATGAGAGATCGAGAACAGTTAATAGGCAAGCTTCATTTTGGTCAAGCAACGTGAGAGCTATAGGAGTGATGGCCATTTCAGTGCTGTGGCCAGTGCGGAAGCCCGATTGGAATTGGTCGAGAAGTTAAAATTGCTCAATGTGTTTGCGCAGTTGATCGTGCACACATTTCTCCAGTAGTTAAGCAAGGGTAGGGATGTTTGTGATTGGTCGGTAGTTATTCAAGTCTTCAGGGTCCGCCGCGGGTTTCTTGAGAATAGGGAGCACTAGGACAGCCTTCAGGCAGTTCGGTATCTCTCCTTGAAGAAGAGAGACGTTGATGATCTTGGCCCAGAGTGGTACTAGTAATCTTATCGTATCTTTAAAGAAGTTGGAGAGAAGGGGGTCGTTGAAGTGATTTGAAGGTTTCAGTGTTGAGAGTAAGTTGAGGATGTCGATGTAATTGAGGGGTGTGAATTGACTTCAAGAGGCATTGTTTTTGGGGGAGAGACAGTTAGGCGTGGGAAGGGCATGGGTAAAGAGGAATCAGGAGAGGGTGAACGATCAAGTACTGCAGACTTTAGATCTGATTCGATCTTCTTCGCCTTTTCAAGGAAGAAGTCAGCGATTGCATCACAGTTTGGCTGAGGGCAAGAGATGGGCTGAGATTGGATAGAGGTGTTGTTGGATTGTGGTTTAATGACCTTAAATAGCCGTTTTGGACGATTTTTGGCTTTGTCAAGTTGGGCTTTGAAGAAGGTACCTTTTGTCGTTTTAATGAGTTTCTTGTGTCTACTTCTTTTTAGTCTAAGAGTTTTTAGAAGGTCAGTGGATGGGGTGGATCTCCAGGTGTGTTCAGCTAGTCTTAAGCTGCGTCTCTCAGCATTTAGGTTGTCATTGAACAATGGTTTGGAGTCTTTGATGGGTATTCTTTTTAGCTGAAAGGGGAGCTGTTCCATTCATGGCAGACAACATGATGTTGTTATAGTGCTTGACTAGGTCATGAACGTCAGTCATGTTTGCAGGTGGCGGTAAAGAGACATTGCAGTGAGATATTAGCTCATTTACGTTTGCATTATGGAGCGATCTTTTCCACGGTTTTAGTTTCATTGGTTGTGACCTATTGGAATTCCAGCTTTCAAGGATGAGAAAGTTGATGTAGTGATGGTCCGACCAGTCACAGGGGAGAATAGATTCGAGATGAATGGAGTTGGGGTTGAAGATGATAAGATCTAGGGTCGAGGCAAAGTTGTGTGTGGGACTGTCACAGAATTGGGTCAGGTCGAGGTCAGTTAGGAAGTTTTTGAGAGTGTTAACCGCCTGATCATGCGGGTCATTCCAATGGAGATTGAGGTCACCAAGGAAGATCTGGTGGCAGTGTTGGCCAAGGTTGGAGGAGATGGTTTCCATAATTTGTTCAATAAGAGGGAGGTTATCTCCTGGGGGGTGGTAGAAAATGTATAGGCTGCATAAGGGTCTATGTGTGTTAGTGATTTCTATAGCTAAGTATTCACAGGATGAGATATTAGCTGAAGGTGACTGTTTTGCAGAGAAAGAGAGTTGCGGTAGATACAGGCTATGCCACCTCCCATTTTTTCTACTCGGTCGAGTCTGATAATGTTGTGGCTGAGAGGGACAAGAATGTCAAGGATGGGGCCTGAGGAGTCGGTGAGCCATGTTTCAGAGAGAATAAGGAGGTCAAGATCTTGGGCAAGGATAAGGTCTGCCAGGTCCGTGGCATGTTTCACCGCTGAGCTGCAGTTAAGTAACATGCATTTCAGGTGTGATTTGTCGGCAGTGGGCGAGGGCTGTATAGTGTGGATCTGCGTAAGGTTATTAGTGTTTAAGGTGTTGGCGTTGGGTCTGGGCGCTCTATGAGGGTTGGATGTGATGCTTTGTATGGGTTCCATGTTGCCTTGCTTGGGATAGGTCGAGTTAGGGACATTTAAGGGGGCTGTTTGTGAGGATCTAGTGGGGACTGTTTGAGAGGTTCTATCAGGGACTGAGCTGGCCAATTGCGGGGCGGTGTAGACTCAGAGGAGGTAGAGAATGTCGGGTTTCGATAGTTGATTTTTGGATCTGGTGGGTCTAGATGGATAGTTGGAGCAGGAAATAGTATTGCAATTCAGGACTGGAGGTTTCAACTGGATCCTATGCAGGATCTCGTGCGAGGTTGTGTTGGATCACAGGCCAGCTCCTTGATGGAGTTAATGAGATTTTGAATAACGGTTTTGAGAGTTATAAGTTCCTGGTTTATTTCCTTGAGCTTAGCAGCAGTATCAGAATGTGGATTATGGTTCTTGTGGAGTGGAGGAGGGGGGTAGATCAGTAGGGGGTGCGTAGTCGAGTAAAGGGCAGGGGGACGAAGGGGAGGGGGCATTTGCTGAGGGAGAGTTCCATCTCTGATGTACGGGGCAAGGAGAGAGGACTCTGGGAGGGAGGTTAGGTGAGGGGAGGTTAGCTGACTGCCTGATGGCGAGTGGGCGAGCCCGTTAATGTGAGACGGAAGTATGTGGGATAGCGCTAGTGGGAGAGGGAGTGTGGGAGGTGTCGTTGAGTTGGACGGAGCAAGGGATGACATCTGCTCCAGAAAAACGAGCATGTGTTAGGAAAGTTTGAGGCAAGGTGGGTAAGTTAGAGGGGCCTTGGTTTGGTGGAGCTGGGGTCCTGAGTGTGTTGATCGAGGTGTGTGGGGTAATCCTCAGGTGGTTGTGGACCATTGGAGAGGGTTCAGGATGGTCCTGAAACGGAGTTAGGGGAGGTACGTCCTGAGAGTGAATAGGGGTGTCGCTAATGTCCAACACTCTTTTGAAGAGGGGAAATTTGTCATCGAAGATGCCAAGATTGCGATTGGTGGCCTGAATTAGTATAGTCCCATTGTTGTAGATGGATATAGTGGCATTTGCTCTAAATGTAGGAGACATCGAAGCCAAGAGTCTACGACCGTGCAGGAACTTTTTAGCCGAGGTGATACTGAGTAAAGAGTGGAACGCTGACCTCCACTGAGCTCTTCTTTTAGTATGGAAAATCAGGTCACTAGTAATACCACCATTTTTAGGACAGAAGTAGGGGTCAGATATAAGGGTTTCTGGGTTAGCTTTGAGTAGAGTATGCCTCAAAGATTTAATCGCGTTTTTGGATAGGTTGGTTGGATAATTGATTGTATAGCTATTAGAGACAAACTTTTCTAGTCTGTAGTCCATTCTGCGCTGAGAGATGGAGGGTATGAACGAGAAGGGATATTAGGCTGCGATGAATAGCTGAGAGGTCGGAGTGAAAAGATTCAATCTGCCACAAATTTGGTAGCCTTTACAAGATGGCTGCCACTTGTGTCTTTAATAGTCCAGGCATGTTGTGCTATTCCTTTTTCCGATAGCAGCCCTTGTGTAATATTCCATGTGCATAGGAGGGAGACACCAGTTTAGCAGCAGGGAGCCATTACAAGATGGCTGCCCCTGAGTCGGTAGCCGTTACAAGATGGCTGCCACTTGTAGGTGTCCACACAATACTTAAAATTTGTGATGGTTAGTCCTTTTTTGCTTTTGTGATTTAAAAAAAAATAGATTCAGCCAATGAGACTGTTGGTAGTTAAGAGAGGGATGGCCTGTCAGAAAATGGCCGAGGTTACTTTCCTTAGGCACTCTCCAAGTTCATGAGATGTATTGTTCACATCTACCATGATCTGTGCCCAGTTGTGTCATATCTATTCCTGAAGATCCCCATGTACAATGATTTCTTGTTCATCCCCACCATCACCAGGCTAGATTGGCAAGAGTTGATAAGAGCAACAGAGCATACGTGTGGCTTAGTGCTGCAGGGCATCGGGAGAACCTAATGCCTTTCGGCGATAGCTTTGGTGAGAGGGGTGGACGGATCCGGTGATGCGTGGTAAGCGCGCTTGATGTAGATCTGGGCTGGTGCTGGGGTTCTCTTGAGGTAAGGGGCCTCAGTCGGAGCTCCGAGCAGAGATCAGTGCACATCTTGGAGCCCACCTTGGATCAGATGTGGAGGCTGTTAGAGCTTGCAGTGGTTGGAGACAGAGTCAGAGCCCGCACAGGGGGTGCCAGGCAGAGGAGAGAGTACTCTGGCAGTCGGGAGCTACTGCAATGAATGGTGGGATTGTAGACAAGGGACAACACCTAAAATGGGTAGCTGCCACGTACCTCGACTCAGCAGCATGGCGGTCTCCGGCATAGTCACGCTTCCAGAGATGAAGCGTGGTGGGAGTGGGTCCTCACCCTAGAGTCCCAGGGCCTACCACGTAGGGCGCTGGTCAATGAGGGCATCTCTGGGCTCGAATCACTACACAGGACATAACCTCGAGGGAGGCAGCAAACCAGGCTGGGAAGGCAACAGGCCTTCGAGATGGGAAGGAGCTTGCTAGGCTCCCACACCCCTAAGAGGGAACCTCCATAGCAAGGTGGAGCCCAGCAGCTCATCCGGTTGCAGCTTCTCGGACGGACTTCGGAGGGCAATGGGCATGTAAGGCGTGTCCAGGGCTTATTCCTCCACCAGAGGCCCGCTGATGTAGAAGGCCGCAAGCCTTGCTGAAGGTGAGGGGGTCCTCGCAGGGATCAGCCAGATGCAGCACGCAGCCAGAGCCAGATGTACTGCACAACTGCTCTGTGAGGTGGTCCCCAGCCAGTTGTCCGCGTTCGGCAAAGCGATTGGTGCCGGACCCACCCCAACCCATCCCCCTGTCTGCTGGCAGAGGGAACCGGGTGAGGGAGGCGTTTCAGAGTGCCAGGCGTTTCAGAGTGCCAGGCGTCTTCCTGGTTTCGTCTTCGCTGGGTATGTCGAGTCCTGAGTCCCGAGGAAAGAGAGAGCAGCATCAGGGATCCCCGCCGTGGCAACTTTCCAGTGTAGGTCTGGGTCCGCCACAGAGAGGTGACAGCCTGAATCCTTCGCTTTGAGAGTCCGGAGAATCCAGGTCGAAGGTAAGGAGCAGTGTTTAAAACTCATTTTGCTGGTCACTTGGTTGGGATGGCTCGGTGGGCTGGGTTATGCAGGCATTTACGCTGATGGCGATCCCTTAACTCAGGAGTCTGAAGGAAAAGTTCCGTCTCCGTTAGCCATTTTGCACTATCGGGTTTGTCTACCACGTGTGCATCCCAGGGCTTGTCAACACAATAACTCAGAAAGAGGCCATTCAACACAAGAGGGAAGGGAGCAGACTCACTGGCATGGCAGCGCACAATTTGCCCAGATGCATTCTGGTAAATACAGTGCATGACAGCACTCACTTTAGTTTACAGTCTTTAGTATTCAACATTGTTGGTGAAGCCAGTATTGTGTATCTCTGGACAATGGTTTATTGAACATTTGTGCTGTAAGTAAGACTTTAAGATTTACCAAAATACATCTTGGCAAATTGTGCGCTCGTATCAATGGCAGTGTGCTCTCTCCCTTTTGTTCTAACTAGAAACTAATAACACATGGACAATGCTAAGAAAGCATCATGTCAGTATTACACATGATTAAGTAATGAAAATTAAATGAAATTGTAATTCATAATGCATCCTAATACATGAAGGTGTCTAGGCACAGATTATCTGATTAAAGGAAAGAAAGAAAGAAAGAGAACTAGACCTACAGAAAGTAGGAAAACTCAGTTTAAGGGACCTCACTTTTTAAACAACCAGGTTTTTAGAAGTTTGAGAAAGAAGAGAAGATTAGTTTCTTTCTTAAGAGCCAGGGGCAAAGAGTTCCAAAACCTGGCTGTGCCTGCCACTGAACTTCTACCCCCCACCCGACAATATGCTGTTTTAGCCCTTGGAATTACAAGATTAAAAGATGATGAAGATCGAAACTGCCTTTCAGGGACATACTACACAAATCTGTGTTTAAAATAATCATGACCAAGCCCACATAGTGCTTTAAAAGCAATGCAGAGGGACTGAAATTCAATTCACCTTCCACAGCCAATGCAATAGTGGCAGAGCGTGGGATACCGATTGATAATTTGGACCAGCAAGCAGAAGGCGTGCCGCAGCATTTTAGAAAACCTGCAATTTGTTTAAAAATCTAGATCGCCTATTAAAAAAGAGTGCACTACAGTAGTCAATCTTCGATAAAATAAGTGCAGAAATTACAGCTTTCTGAAGGTCCAAAGAAATAAAAGATAAGCCTTTCCTGAGGGTTTTAATCATGAGAAAGCAGGAGGAGGTGATGGCATTTACTTGGCCTTTAAAAGGCAGTTTATTGTCGAAATAGACTCCTACATTTTTGTAAGCATGACAAAGGGCACATGACCATTTTGAAAACCAACAAGTCCGTTTTTTCCTACAGTTTGTACAGTCCACCACATTATGCATGAGGAATGTAGATGGAGTCAGGTTCAAAAATGATTTCTCTACTCCCAACCAAATCATTGTTATGTAGACTAAAGCCAAAATAAATCAGATGTAAAAGATTAATTGGCATGATTATGGTTTGCAGTTCATTTAAAAGCCAGCAGAAATGGCTACGAAGAGTCAAAATCAAGTAAACAGAAAACAGTGTATTTTGTGCCTGAAAGTATTGCATTTGAAGATACATAAGCGCGCTTCAGGTTAACTTGAAGCACATTACGGTTGAATCATTATTTATTTCTTATATTGTTTGTTACAGAAATTAACTTGTCAACAAATATTCTGAATGATCCTGACCAGACTTTGAACCCTTCCTTATAAAAAAGATATTCATTTACACACATAGACCGTGATAAAAAAAATTGCGCCCTCAGTATATTTACAGATTCTGTTATTTCTGCAAACCAAAGTATTGATCTTTTTGTGATAGGGTCCCACATCACCTATTTATTTATTTATTTATTTATCTATTTAGACGGTTTTTTATAGCGCGAACAAGACCCTTACAGGGATCAGAGCGAGTGACATATACATAAAATACAATGAATTATGAGAATACTGTACTAGTAACTATTAGAGATAAACACATATCTACAAGAGTATATTAAAAAAAAGAGTTCAAGTGAATTTGTCCAGGAGAATCGATTTCACTTCTTTTTTTAAAAAGGCAGCGGACGGATTGAGTCTCGTTTCGGGGGGTAAGGTGTTCCAAATCCTGGGATTCATGACTGAGAAGGTACGATCGTATGTTTTTTTCTTGGAGAACCGTTGTGGTTTAAGTAGAAGATTATCGGAACTCCTGGTAGATCTGTTACCCCTGATAGTACTAGTTTCTCCGCTAGGTATCTATGGGTTTTGTGATGCAATGCCTTATGTTTCATACAGGTGATTTTTAGGTGGATTCTGGCCTCAAAAGGTAACCAGTTGAGGGCATAAAGGTCAGGGGAAATGCAGCAGTTTCTTTTGGTGCCTGTGATAAGTCTAGCGGCTATATTGATTGAGGCTCTTAGCGGAGCGGTCGTCAATTTGGGAAGGCCACAGAGAGCGACACTCCTATAGTCAACTCTGGGAATTACTAGAGTTTGAACAGCTTGTTTAAAGTCATTTACAGGTATGAAGGGTTTCAATTTTCTCAGGGTGTTTATCTGAAAATGTGCTCCTTTAGTTGCAGCGCTGATGTGCTTCTGCATATTTAACTTATTATCCAGGGTTATTCCTAGAGATTTAGCGGAATCAATGCTGAGAGGTTGACCGTCGGGTGCAGTTAGGTGCTTCATCCACTCACGGATGATGGTTGTTTGGTTGGGAGGAGCGATTAAGAGGAATTCTGTTTTTAGTGTGTTTAGTTTTAAATAGTTCATTGCCAGCCAGGTCTGTGATTTATGGAGCGTTGAGTTAAGGGACTTGATGTCTTCAAGGGAGTGGACCTTAATGTAGAGTTGTGTGTCGTTGGAGTATATGTGATATTGGATATTTGCGGTGTTGAGAAGCTCAGTGAGTGGTTCCATAAACAAATTGAAGAGTGTTGGGGAGAGGGAAGATCCCTGGGGTACTCCCAGAGTAACTGGGGTGGGGTTAGATAAAGATTGGTTAATCTTGAATCTTTGTGTTCTATTTTGGAGGAAGGAAGTGAACCAGTTTAACACCGTTCCAGATAGTCCCATTCTATGTTTCAAGAGGTCAAGTAGGTTGTCGTGTTTGACTTTATTGAAGGCGGAGGATAAGTCAAGTAGGATTAACAAACAGGCTTTGTTTTGATCCAGTATTTGTAATGCGTCATCTATTATTTGGATCATGGCAGATTTGGTGTTGTGCCCTGATCGAAAGCCTGATAGGAATTGGTCGAGCAGGTTGAAGTGGTCTATGTGGTTACTATGCTGCATGTGGACACATTTTTCGAGTAGTTTGGCCAGGGAAGAGATGTTGGCTATTGGGCGGTAGTTTTTCAGGTCTGATGGATCCGCTGATGCTTTTATTAGGATGGGGGATACCTGACCAGCTTTGAGGATGTCTAGGATGGTTCCTTGCAGAAGAGAGGTATTTATAATCTTAGTCCATAGGGGCACTAGCAGTGGAATGAAGGTTTTTATGTAGGATGCTGGGAGAGGGTCTGTGAAATGGTTGGAGGGATTCAAACCAGTGAGCGTGTTGCAGTTGCAGTTTATTGCTTAAAGTCTCAAATTGGCTGATATATTCATAAGAAAGACTCTGGTAAGTTCTGCAAGACAAATGCAGATCATCACCAATGTCTAGTTCTAGGGTCTGTATGGTGCTTTTAGGCGAGGAAACAATTCAGGTACTCACAGTCACTCTTTTGTACATCATGGTGTTCCCTAATTGTGAGAGGAAATCACCTCTAGTTCTCTTTCTGTATCAATTCCTTTAGTTCATTGGTATCCTGTGGAAAGTACAAAACATGGGTTTTCGAAGAATAGTAAAACTGTGGAATTAGCAATAGATTATGGGCTCATTTAGAACCTGTTGGGCAGCCTACCTGCCTGTAAGGTCAGCAGAGGCCCCATGGTGTCATACTATATTTATGGATCCCAAAATTGGTGCAGAGCACCAAAGAAAGTTTTCAAATGGAATAATGTAAGAAACTTGGGGCAGAGCAGTAAAGAAAGTGCATCCAAATGTGAAGCAATTGCACTTGAAGGTCAGGCAGGCTTCCATATTGAAGTGACCGGTGGGACATGCTCTCTTTCTTTGCAGCCACAAATCCCCAAGATATATATCTGATCCACAGGCAGCATTAGAACCATGTTCAGCAGAGAGGTCCTGTGAAGGAACAATCAGGGATGGTAGCCCCATCATAAATAGGGTAGGATGACTGCCACTGTGACTTGGTGGTTCAATGGTGAATAGACTATCAGATCAAGGTTGTTCCAATCACTGAGCCTCCATAACTAGAAACCTTGTGTGTTGCCCATTTTGAAATGAGACAGACCAACCATGAGTATGGCAGACAGGAGATATACCAATTAGTTGAAATGCTTCTTCTTTGTCACACTTTAATTGCACCCCTGTACCTGAAGACCAAATTGGGCTGGGACACTGAATTAGATCTTTGATATCCCAGACACATGCTTGATCTGCTGCTGTGAGCAGATCAAGTAAGTCTTTTCAAATGGCAGATTTTGTCGCCTTCAGCTTAATTTCCTACACAGGACGTATTACATGCCAAAGTCCATGGTCAGATTTTACGTGGACTAAGAATCTAGCTTGTGGAGGTACAAGACCCCAGACGTAGATATTTTGCACATGGCGTGGGGGTGTCCCCATCCAAGCATATTAGTTTATATTAAACAAAGAAATAAACAAGATGGCTTCTTGTGAGTTAGTGCTACCCCAATGTATAGCCCTGCTGGGTAATGTCAAAGATGTCCCCTATTCCTATGTACAATCTATGGCACTTCCCCTACTGATGGAGAAACGCAAATCAGCTATCAACCAGAGGAAACCCCATGCCCCAGATTCGTTCATTAGCTATGGGAACTGACCACCTGTTCACACATTTTGAGATTTACTCTACTACGCCCCCACAGGCTTTCCACCCCAAGTATATTTGGCAACTGCTTTGAGTCTACTTGTTGGGTTCACGGCCTTCACCTTGGCTGTGCACATGCTACCTCCATGTGCAGTATTAAGGATGGCAATATTTGCCTATCATTGCATTCAGAAACTGTAATTTTCTCCCATTTGCTCATAGCTACCTACAGTCACTTGTCAGCACAACATGCAATGCAGTTGATTGACAGTGCTATGTTTAAACTGTATCTGATTAACATGTGAGTCGATCACCTATGTACACTGAATTGTTTTTGGGTTGACAAGCTTAATAAAGTTTCAAAAGAAATACAAAATATATGGCATTCAACACCAAGCCACTTGTAAGAAGCACATAAGAGTCAACTTTAAGCAAAAACGAACACATATTTAAAGTGGTATATTGAAATTTGCCATTGTGGATGCAAAAATGTTGAAAGTGAAAAAGATGCACAAACAGCAGTCAAAAGAATGGTGTTGCCAAGCAGCATTTTAAGAAATGTACCAATAGAAATTGTAGCATTGAAAGGAAACAAATAACGAAATTTACTTAGTATCAAAGACCAACAAGCATTTGCAATGCAATAGGTCTCGCTTTTACGCAAGTTTGAGCTATTGGCATTGTAAATGACAATGCCTTGTTATTTATGTTTTGGTTTTTAAAACATAAATAAAATACATTGTCATTTACAATCCCAAAAGCTTCAACTTGTGTAAATGAGAGACCTATTGCATTGCAAATGCTTGTTTCATCCCAGCTTCTTGGCACTGCCCTGCATGAGAATTCCTACCTGGAGAATGACTATGCAGGCCAGAGCTGCCCATTCCTTTCTGACTTCAGTGACCTTGCATGGCCTCCGCTTTTACCTTTACTTTATCAGTATCACAAAATCAGTACTTCAAGGTTATTTTTTCCCCAAATATTCTTCTGTGGACAGTTCTATAGATTTACAACACAGTCAGTAAACCAAGGTTCTCTGGCTCTACAGCAGTTCTGCTGACCTGGTTCTCTAGCTCTACAGCAGCTCTGCTGACCTGGTTCTCTGGCTCTACAGCAGCTCTGCTGACCTGGTTCTCTGGCTCTAGAGCAGCTCTGCTGACCTGGTTCTCAGGCTTTACAACAGCTCGGCTGTCCCGGTTCTCTGGCTCTAGGGTGCTCTGCTCACCTGGTTCTCTGGCTGTAGAGCAGCTCTTCTGGCCTGGTTCTCTGGCTCTACAACAGCTCTGCTGACCTGGTTCTCTGGGTCTACAACGGCTCTGCTCACCTGGTTCTCAGGCTCTACAACAGCTTGCTGACCTGGTTCTCTGATTCTAGAGCGGCTCTGCTGGCATGGTTCTCTTGCTCTAGAGCGGCTCTGCTGACCTGGTTCTCTGGCTGTAGAGATGCTCTGCTGACCTGGTTCTCTGGCTCTAGAGTGGCTCTACTGACCTGAATCTCAGGCTCTGGAGCAGCTCTGCTGAACTGGTTTCCGGCTCTAGAGCGTGCCTGCTGACCTAGTTCTATGGCTCTACAGCAGCTCTGCTGACCTGGTTCTATGGCTCTACAGCAGCTTTGCTGCCTTGGTTCTCTGGCTCTAGAGCAGCTCTGCTGACCTGGTTCTCTGGCTCTACAGCAGCTCTGCTGACCTGATCTATGGCTCTACTGCAGCTTGCTGACCTGCTTCTCTGGTTCTATAGCAGCTTGATGACCTGCTTCTCTGGCTCTACTGCAGCTTTACTGATCTGGTTGTCTGGCTCTACAACAGCTCTGCTGACCGGGTTCTCTGACTCTGTAGCAGTTTGCTGACCTCGTTCTCTGGCTCTACAACACCTCTGCTGACCTGGTTCTCTGGCTCAGTTCTCTGGCCATAGAGCAGCTCTCCTGACCTGGTTCTCTGGCTCTACAGCAGCTCTGCTGACCTGGTTCTATGGCTGTACAACAGTTCTGGTTACCTAGTTCTCTGGCTCTACAGCAGCTCTGCTGACCTGATTCTCTGGTTCTAGAGCGGCTCTGCTGGCCTGGTTCTCTGGCTCCGGATGAAGATCGAAGCTGCCTTTCAGGGACATACTACACAAATCTGTGTTTAAAATAATCAGGACCAAGCCCACATAGTGCTTTAAAAGCAATGCAGAGGGACTTAAATTCAATTCACCTTCCACAGCCAATGCAATAGTGGCAGAGCGTGGGATACCGATTGATAATTTGGACCAGCGAGCAGAAGGCGTGCCGCAGCATTTTAGAAAACCTGCAATTTCTTTAAAAATCTAGATCGCCTATTAAAAAAGAGTGCACTACAGTAGTCAATCTTCGATAAAATAAGTGCAGAAATTACAGCTTTCTGAAGGTCTAAAGAAATAAAAGATAAGCCTTTCCTGAGGGTTTTAATCATGAGAAAGCAGGAGGAGGTGATGGCATTTACTTGGCCTTTAAAAGGCAGTTTATTGTCGAAATAGACTCCTACATTTTTGTAAGCATGACCAAGGGCACATGGCCATTTTGAAAACCAACAAGTCAGTTTTTACCTACAGTTTGCACAGTCCACCACATTATGCAGGAGGACTGTAGATGGAGTCAGGTTCAAAAATGATTTCTCTACTCCCAACCATATCATTGTTATGTAGACTAAAACCAAAATAAAACAGATGTAAAAGATTAATTGGCATGATTTTGGTTTGCAGTTCATTTAAAAGCCAGCAGAAATGGCTACAAAGAGTCAACATCAAGTAAACAGAAAACAGTGTATTTTGTGCCTGAACGTATTGCATTTGAAGATACATAAGCGCGCTTCAGGTTCACTTGAAGCATATTACCATTGAATCATTATTTATTTCTTATTTTGTTTGTTACAGAAATTGACTTGTCAACAAATATTCTGAATGATCCTGACCAGCCTTTGAACCCTTCCTTATAAAAAAGATATATATTTACACACATAGACCGTGATAAAAAAATTGTTCCCTCAGTATATTTACAGATTCTGTTATTCCTGCAAACCAAAGTATTGATCTTTTTGTGATAGGGTCCCACATCACCTATTTATGTATTTATTTATTTACTTGGTTTTGTATAGCGCGAACAAGACCCTTGCAGGGATCAGAGCGAGTGACATATACATAAAATACAATGAATTATGTGAATACTGTACTGGTAACTTTTAGAGATACACACATATCTACAAGAGTATATTAAAAAAAAGAGTTCAAGTGAATTTGTCCAGGAGAATCGATTTCACTTCTTTTTTTAAAAAGGCAGTGGACGGATTGAGTCTCGTTTCGGGGGTAAGGTGTTCCAAATCCTGGGAGCCATGACTGAGAAGGTACGATCGTATGTTTTTTTCTTGGAGAACCGTTGTGGTTTAAGTAGAAGATTATCGGAACTCCTGGTATATCTGTTACCTACTAGTTTCTCCGCTAGGTATCTAGGGGTTTTGTGATGCAATGCCTTATGTGTCATATAGGCGATTTTTAGGTGGATTATGGCCTCAAAAGGTAACCAGTTGAGGCCCATAAAGGTCAGGGAAAATGCTGCAGTTTATTTTGGTGTCTGTGATGAGTCTAGCGGCTATATTGATTGAGGCTCTTAGCGGAGCGGCCGTTGATTTGGGAAGGCCACAGAGAGCGACACTCCCATAGTCAACTCTGGGAATTACTAGAGTTTGAACAGCTTGTTTAAAGTCATTTACGGGTATGAAGGGTTTCACTTTTCTCAGGGTGTTTATCTGGAAATGTGCTCCTTTAGTTGCAGCGCTGATGTGCTTCTGCATATTTAGCTTATTATCCAGGGTTATTCCTAGAGATTTAGCGGAATCAATGATGAGAGGTTGACCGTCGGGTGCAGTTAGGTGCTTCATCCACTCGCGGATGATGGTTGTTTGGTTGGGAGGAGCGTTTAAGAGGAATTCTGTTTTTAGTGTGTTTAGTTTTAAATAGTTCATTGCCAGCCAGGTCTGTGATTTATGGAGCGTTGAGTTAAGGGACTTGATGTCTTCAAGGGAGTGGACCTTAATGTAGAGTTGTGTGTCGTTGGAGTATATGTGATATTGGATATTTGCGGTGTTGAGAAGCTCAGTGAGTGGTTCCATAAACAAATTGAAGAGTGTTAGGGAGAGGGAAGATCACTGGGGTACTCCCAGAGTTACTGGGGTGGGGTTAGATAAAGATTGGTTAATCTTGAATCTTTGTATTCTATTTTGGAGGAAGGAAGTGAACCAGTTTAACACCGTTCCAGATAGTCCCATTCTATGTTTCAAGAGGTCAAGTAGGTTGTCGTGTTTGACTTTATCGAAGGCTGAGGATAAGTCAAGTAGGATTAACAAACAGGATTTGTTTTGATCCAGTATTTGTAATGCGTCATCTATTATTTGGATCATGGCTGATTTGGTGTTGTGCCCTGATCGAAAGCATGATAGGAATTGGTCGAGCAGGTTGAAGTGGTCTATGTGGTTACTAAGCTGCATGTGGACACATTTTTCGAGTAGTTTGGCCAGGGTCGAGATGTTGGCTATTGGGCGGTAGTTATTCAGGTCTGATGAATCCGCTGATGTTTTCTTTAGGATGGGGGATACCTGACCAGCTTTGAGGATGTCTAGGATGGTTCCTTGCAGAAGAGAGGTATTTATAATCTTAGTCCATAGGGGCACTAGCAGTGGAATGAAGGTCTTTATGCAGGATGCTGGGAGAGGGTCTGTGAAATGGTTGGAGGGATTCAAACCAGTGAGCGTGTTGCAGTTGCAGTTTATTGCTTAAAGTCTCAAATTGGCTGATATGTTCATAAGAAAGACTCTGGTAAGCTCTGCAAGACAAATGCAGATGGTGTTGCCAAGTAGCATTTTAAGAAATGTTACCGATAGAAATTGTAGCATTGAAAGGAAACAAATAACAAAATTTACTTAGTACCAAAGACCAACAAGCATTTGCAATGCAATAGGTCTCGCATATTCGCAAGTTTGAGCTATTGGCATTGTAAATGACAATGCCTTGTTATTTATGTTTTGGTTTTTAAAACATAAATAAAAGACATTGTCATTTACAATGCCAAAATCTTCAACTTGTGTAAATGAGAGACCTGTTGCATTGCAAATGCTTGTTTCATCCCAGCTTTTTGGCACTGCCCTGCATGAGAATTCCTACCTGGAGAATGACTATGCAGTCCAGAACTGTATCAGTTGCAAACATTGATTCTAGCTCAGATGGATGAAAAGAGGCTTTAAAAAGCATCATCCATGGTCCCCAGGGGGTAGACGCTTTGCAAAGATTAACTGGCACCATTTTGTTGCTGACTGCTGTTTTCGGGAGTTAGAGTGCTGCTAATAAGGAGAAACCTTTGCCCAGACTGTACTACTGTGTTGTAAAATGACAAAGTAGCAAAATATTGCGACAGAATGTGCCATATCACGCTGCATCATCATACCTCTTCTGTGTCTGATTACATTTGTACCTCTCCAGTCCCTGCAGCACCTGTTCTGACCTGGTTCTCTGGCTCTAGAGCAGCTCTGCTAAATTGGATGTCAGGCTCTAGAGCTCCTGTGCTGACCTGGTTTTTCTGGCTCTACAGCAGCTCTGCTGACCTGGTTCTCTGGCTCTACAGCAGCTCTGCTGACCTGGTTCTCTGGCTCTACAACGGCTCTGCTCACCTGGTTCTCAGGCTCTACAGCAGCTTGCTGACCTGGTTCTGTGGCTCTGCTGACCTGGTTCTCTGGCTCTAGAGCGGCTCTGTTGACCTGTTTCTCTGGCTCTAGAGCAGCTTTGCTGACCTGGTTCTCTGGCTCTAGAGCAGCTCTGCTGGCCTGGTTCTCTGGCGCGACTGCGGCTCTGCTGACATGGTTCTCTGGGTCTAGAGTGGCTCTACTGACCTGGTTCTCTGGCTCTACAGCAGCTCTGCTGACCTAGGTCTCAGGCTCGACAACGGCTCTGCTGACCTGGGTCACAGGCTCTACAACGGCTCTGCTGACCTGGTCCTCTGGCTCCACAGCAGGACTGCTGAGCTGGTTTTCTGGCTCTATAGCAGCTCTGCTGACCTGGTTCCCTGGCACTACATTAGCTCTGCTGACCTGGTTCTCTGGCTCTACAGCGACTCTGCTGACCTGGTTCTCTAGCTCTACAGCAGCTCTGCTGACCTGGTTCTCTGGCTCTAGAGCAACTTTGCTGAGCTGGTTCTCAGGCTCTACAACGGCTCTGCTGACCTGGTTCTCTGGCTCCACAGCAGGACTGCTGAGCTGGTTTTCTGGCTCTATAGCAGCTCTCCTGACCTGGTTCCCTGGCGCTACATTAGCTCTGCTGACCTGGTATTCTGGCTCTACATTAGCTCTGCTGACCTGGTATTCTATCTCTAGGGCGGCTCTGCCGACCTGGTTCTCTGGCTCTAGAGCAGCTCTGCTGGCCTGGTTCTCTGGCTCTACAACATCTCTGCTGACCTGGTTGTCTGGCTCTACAACGGCTCTGCTGACCTGGTTCTCAGGCTCTACAGCAGCTTGCTGACCTGGTTCTTTGGCTCTACAGCAGCTCTGCTGACCGGGTTCTCTGGCTCTAGAGCAGCTCTGCTGTCCTGGTTCTCAGGCTTTACAACAGTTCGGCTGTCCCGGTTCTCTGGCTCCAGGGTGCTCTGCTCACCTGGTTCTCTGGCTCTAGAGCAGCTCTTCTGGCCTGGTTCTCTGGCTCTACAACAGCTCTGCTGACATGGTTCTCTGAGTATACAACGGCTCTGCTCACCTGGTTCTCAGGCTCTACAGCAGCTTGCTGACCTGGTTCTCTGATTCTAGAGCGGCTCTGCTGGCCTGGTTCTCTTGCTCTAGAGCGGCTCTGCTGACCTGGTTCTCTGGCTGTAGAGCTGCTCTGCTGACCTGGTTCTCTGGCTCTAGAGTGGCTCTACTGGCCTGGTTTTCAGGCTCTGGAGCGCCTCTGCTGAACTGGTTCTCTGGCTCTAGAGCGTGCCTGCTGACCTAGTTCTATGGCTCTACAGCAGCTCTGCTGACCTTGTTCTATGGCTCTACAGCAGCTCTGCTGCCCTGGTTCTCTGGCTCTAGAGCAGCTCTGCTGACCTGGTTCTCTGGCTCTACAACAGCCCTGCTGACCTGGGTCTTAGGCTCTACAATGGCTCTGCTGATCTGGTTCTCTGGGTCTTCAATGACTCTGCTGACCTGGTTCTCTGGCTCTACAGCAGCTCTGCTGACCTGATCTATGGCTCTACAGCAGCTTGCTGGCCTGCTTCTCTGGCTCTACAGCAGCTTGATGACCTGATTCTCTGGCTCTACAGCAGCTGTACTGATCAGTTTGTCTGGCTCTACAACAGCTCTGCTGACCGGGTTCTCTGACTCTACAGCAGTTTGCTGACCTCGTTCTCTGGCTCTACAACACCTCTGCTGACCTGGTTCTCTGGCCCAGTTCTCTGGGCATTGAGCAGCTGTGCTGACCTGGTTCTATGGCTCTACAACAGTTCTGGAGACCTAGTTCTCTGGCTCTACAGCAGCTCTGCTGACCTGATTCTCTGACTCTAGAATAGCTCTGCTGACCTGGTTCTCTGGCTTTAGAACAGCTCTGCTGACCTGGTTCTCTGGCTCTACAGCGGCTCTGCTGACCTGGTTCTCAGGCTCTACAGCCGCACACTAAATCTCAGAATACAAATAACAGACAAGCTGTCACCATTGTGAAAAAAATATAGTGCCTACCGACTAATAAATTTCGCAGAATTTGCGATATTTTGACATTTTCGCGTTCCGCAGAGAGCGCGAAAATGTCCTGGTTCCCTGGCTGTAGAACTGCTCTGCTGACCTGGTTCTCTGGCTCTAGAGTGGCTCTGCTGGCCTGGTTCTCTGGCTCTAGAGCAGCTCTGCTGACCTGGTTCTCTGGCTCTAGAGCGGCATTGCTGACCCGGTCCTCTGGGTCTAGAGCAGCTGTGCTGACCCTGTTCTCTGGCTCTACAGCGGCTCTGCTGACCTGGTTCTCTGGCTCTAGAGTGACTATGCTGACCTGGTTCTCTGGCTCTATAGCAGCTCTGCTGACCTGGGTCTCAGGCTCTACAGCGGCTCTGCTGACCTGGTTCTCTGGCTCTATATCAGCTCTGCTGACCTGGCTCTCTGGCTCTACAGCAGCTCTGCTAACCTGGTTCTTTGGCTCTACAGCAGCTCTGCTGACCTGGTTCTCTGGCTCTAGAGCAGCTCTGCTGTCCTGGTTCTCAGGCTTTACAACAGCTCGGCTGTCCCGGTTCTCTGGCTCTAGGGTGCTCTGCTCACCTGATTCTCCGGCTCTACAGCAGCTTGCTGACTTGGTTCTCTGATTCTAGAGCGGCTCTGCTGGCCTGGTTCTCTTGCTCTAGAGCGGCTCTGCTGACCTGGTTCTCTGGCTGTATAGCTGCTCTGCTCACCTGGTTCTCTGGCTCTAGAGTGGCTCTACTGACCTGGTTTTCAGGCTCTGGAGCGCTTCTGCTGAACTGGTTCTCTGGCTCTAGAGCGTGCCTGCTGACCTAGTTCTATGGCTCTACAGCAGCTCTGCTGACCTTGTTCTATGGCTCTACAGCAGCTCTGCTGCCCTGGTTCTCTGGCTCTAGAGCAGCTCTGCTGACCTGGTTCTCTGGCTCTACAACAGCCCTGCTGACCTGGGTCTTAGGCTCTACAACGGCTCTGCTGATCTGGTTCTCTGGCTCTTCAATGACTCTGCTGACCTGGTTCTCTGGCTCTACAGCAGCTCTGCTGACCGGATCTATGGCTCTACAGCAGCTTGCTGTCCTGCTTCTCTGGCTCTACAGCAGCTTGATGACCTGATTCTCTGGCTCTACAGCAGCTTTACTGATCTGGTTGTCTGGCTCTACAACAGCTCTGCTGACCGGGTTCTCTGACTCTACAGCAGTTTGCTGACCTCGTCCTCTGGCTCTACAACACCTCTGCTGACCTGTTTCTCTGGCCCAGTTCTCTGGCCATAGAGCAGCTCTGCTGACCTGGTTCTCTGGCTCTAGAACAGCTCTGCTGACCTGGTTCTCTGGCTCTACAGCGGCTCTGCTGACCTGGTTCTCAGGCTCTACAGCCGCACGCTAAATCCCGGAATACAAATAACAGACAAGCTGTCACCATTGTGAAAAAAATATAGTGCCTACCGACTAATAAATTTCGCAGAATTTGCGATATTTTGACATTTTTGCGCTCCGCGGAGAGCGCGAAAATGTAAAACTTTCGCAATCTGTCGCGAAACGGAACTATGTTTCTTGTTCGCGCTTTAAAAATGCGTTCTCGCGCGAGCGGTCGTGACTTACCGGGTCCCTGCGTTCGCCGGCGAGTTTTGCTATCCGTTCACGCGCGCCACGAGACGTTGGATTGTTGGTAGCCGGTCGCGCTATCCCGCGAGAGTTTGCGATCGCGAACACGTCATTCGACCCGGAACAGGAAATAAGCATCGCGAGCAAGATGGCCGCACCCATTAGCGACCGCATGGGTAAGTTGGAGATATATTTCCCCGCGAGCACGCAAAAACACATCGCGAACGGGCGGGAAAAGCAATCTCCGCATCTTCACGAAAGTTCCGCGTGCTCGCGGAGATTTTGAGCAATTTCGCGATTATTAATTCGCCCACCCCTACCAACTAATGAAGGAGACAGTGTAACGCCACAAGTAAAAGATCCAGTCCTGATTGCCGTCCGAAAAGGAGACAGGGCGGTAACAAGGAGGAATTAAGAAGCCTCATTATCAATCGGAAGCCAGTATTTACCATGGACGATGACGCCAGCCAATGAAAAATATGGGCGGGGCTTCCACACCACTTCTAAAACATACCCTAATAGACCATGCCTCACAAAGCGAGGAGCGCATGCGCTGCAGCTCTAGGCTCGACCTAAAAAGACAACTGATGGACATTCATAGAGTCTTTGGAAGCCAAAGGTAGCAGTGGATTCCATTTGCTTGCCTTTTGATTCCTATGGCACTGCCTTGCTGTCTCGATTTTAAGGTCATGAAGGAAATGGTGGGAACAGAAAGCAAGCTTGAGAAATATAGTAGTCTGATACAAATAAACACAAAATCACATTCTAGTCACTGAAGAAACCCCTCAGAAAAAAGATAAGTCCAGGAGGGAGTGCAACCATTCTCTAACTCGACTGGAAAATGTATGTATTTCGTTCAATGGAATATCTAGCCAAACACATCAATCTTCATCAATAATACCCACCACCACACAACATCATTCCACACACACACCCACAAAACCCTCACACATATACCCAAAAACACATATGGCAGCCAACTTCACTTTTGGGCAGCGGACGTGGCCTTATGGCTAGAGGGTTGACCTCGAAGCTGGGGAACCTGGTTCAAGTCTCGGCAACGACGGGGGCGCTAGGTGGCGCCAAACCAAGATGGCCGCGCGGCAGTGAGGCTCTCGTCAGACCGGGCACTTCAAACATCCTTCAGGACATCCTGACCACCATGTACCGTACCTAACCCTCACCACTGGGCTCATGAACATCTGCAGAGCACAGCGGTACTAGAAGCGCTGCAATCGCCTGACTGGCGGCAGAGATATCGGCGGCGGTTCCCCTGAGCGGTGTGGCTTGCCGAGTTGTGACCTGCGTGTGGGCGGCCTGGGCCCGCTAGGAAACTCCGGGGATTTCGCGGCCTTCGCGTCGTGACGGAGCCATTGACCCATAGGAGGCCCCGGGGCGCCGGAGGGAGCACAGCGGACACCACAGCGACGATGGCGCCTGCGGTGCCCTAGCGGAAGGCGAATCCTTGGGATTTGAGGGTGAGTCGACGTGGCCGGCCGAGGCCTGACGATTAAGGCCACTTTGCCTAGACACTTGATAAGAGACGCCGGCGGGGCCTGGGCGCTACCGGACTCTACCCGCTTCTGCGTCGGCCCTTTGGGGGTGCTGCCTGGCTGTGTGTGGTTGCCCTCCCGTCGTACTGCCCTGACACCCCGGGGGGGGGGTGCACTGACCTCCCGCGGCCCGCCCGGTGACGGGGAGCGGTGCCCCACACGTCGACGGAGCTGAGCGGCCTACCGGGCCTGGATCCGGGCGTGGACGGCTGCCCTGCCTGCTCTGGAACATTAGCGCGGCCTGAAGACTTCGGCTATACGTTGCTCCGGTGGGTGAGTGGCTCTTCCTTCGGGGAGGGCTGCCTGGCTTGCTGAGGCTGCGGGCGGCTGGACCCCGGCTGGGCCTGCTGGGTGCGACCTCCGTCCTCCTGACGCCTGGAGGGACCAGCCTCTTCTCCTGCGGGGGAGTTGCGGGGTGGGGTCCCTCTGCGGCTCCTGGCCGGACGCGACGCTGCCGCCTCCGGTGCTATCGGCCCGGGGTACGCGGCCATACGAACGCTGGTTGAGAGACGGGGTGCAGTTCATCACGAGACTCCGGGATGGCGCTGCCTACCGGGTGGAGGACGGGTGGCTAGACTACCGGTGCTGGAGTGGGGGTGCGAGCTCCGCATGTTGCATTCCTCAATATACGGCTCGGGGTCGCTGCTGCTCTGTCGCCTGATCGAACGCCTTTACGTTACGGTGGCTGGGCTCGGCTGGGCCTGACTGCTGCGAATCGCTTCCACCCGACAACCGTGTAGGTGCCACGCAAACAACGCCCACCACGCTCCCTTCTGGGCCCCTCGCCTCCTGACTGGTCGGCGCTCTCCTCAGATCGAGTGCCCCTACTGCCGTCCGGACTATCGCCTCGGTCTGGGCTCCGGGGGGCCGGGCTGCGCCATGGGCCGCAGCGACGCCAGGCAGTCCAAGCTGCCGTTCGGGGCAAAGAAGAACCCCACGACAGCGCCGGGGCCGGAGAGCGGCCCTACCGACGCTAGAGACACGGACGAGGACTGGAAGTCCCTCTTATTGAGCATGAAGCACAGCCTGTCATCGATAGACTCAAAGATAGACACCATTAATACTCGATTGGACAGTGTTGTTGCTAGGCTGGAGCATCACGATACTCGTATTAAGGAGATGGAGAACAGGATCTCTACCCTAGAGGACGGAGCCACTTCTACCGGCAGGCGGGTAACCCAGATGGACAGGCTCCTCAAAATAATCGCGGAAAAGAATGAGGACTTAGAAGCGAGGTCCCGCCGCAATAACATCCGCATTCTGGGCCTTGCGGAGTCCACCAACACTGGAAAAATGGAGGTCTTCGTCGAGAACCTTGTTGTTGAGCTATTTGGGAAAGACTCCTTCTCCTCCCACCTCATCGTGGATAGATCCTTGGCAGCTCGTCCTCCCCCTGGTGCTCAGCCGCGTCCCATCATTGCGCGATTCCTTAACTACAGAGACCGGGACGTGGTGTTGAGACGCACAAGGGAGATTGGCACAGTGGTGTACGGCAATGCCACACAATCCTTCTTCCCCGACTTCACTGCGACGGTGCAGGAGGCCAGGCGGAAATTCGCCGGGGTAAAAAAGAAACTACAGACCCTGGAGAGTCCCTGCGCCATGCTCTACCCTGCGAAGTTAAAAATCTCTCATCAAGCAGCAAAGGAAAGACTTAGCCGGAGCTGGGGTGGACGGGCGGCGCTCTGGGTCAGCTTCGCCAATGGCACAGCAGGACTGAACATGCCGGGGTGGCACTCCGGACTCGGGCGGCCGCCGCTGCTGAACTTGCTCGGCCAGACTACTGTATATCCCGGTGAGGTACTTCTTATGTTTGTTTCGGATATTACTTGACCTGGTATATATTATAATTTGTGCTCGGTCACCCACCTCCGTCCCGCACTGCGGCACCAGAGGTATATCTGGTTACTTGTGGGTGCAAGTAGGGAGGTGGTTGGCAGGTTGGGTGCCCCTAGACATTGTTCCCCGATGGGCGAGCCCCAAAACACCCCTTCCCTTAGTAGGATGGGGACATCTGTTACACTCTTTATGTTTTTGGGGATGGCATTGTTTGGGATAGGGGGGGTAGGGAGGGATCTATGTACCCGGCTAGTTGGGGTTGCCGGTGTGGGAGGGTGCAAACTCCGACTCTTTTCAGGGGTCTGCGACTCACCAGTAACATGCGCATGGAGTTGGGCTGGGAAAGAGGTTATTAGGGGGAGGTGTTATCTTGGTGATACTGAGTGCTGTACGGTTTTACATGCCATGAATATATGCCACGTATATCTTTGTCTGGGTAAATGGGAGACGTAGCTGACGAGCGACTGACTTTGCAATTTCAGCTGGTCTCCTGGAACGTACGAGGGTTAAATAACCCGAGAAAGAAGAGACAAGTCCTGGGGTACCTGGACAGGCAGGGAGTATCTATTGCCATGCTTCAAGAGACGCATTTGAGGCCGGAGGGGACCCCCCTATTCGCATCCCGCTGGGCTGCTTGTAGGGTGTTTTCATCCTATTCGAATTATGCTAGAGGAGTGACCATTTTGGTGAGACGTGGGATGGGGTTTATACCTGCGGGTACCGAGGTGGACTCTGGCAGGCGGTACTGTTTGGTCTGGGGGAAATTGCACTCACACACAAAACTTTTTGCATGCTACTATGGCCCCAACACTGACGACCCATCCACGTTTCTTACACTGTGGGGTAAAATACAAACCCTGGATATTTCTTATGTCATATTAGGGGGCGATTTCAACACCGCGCTCATACCCGCGACGGACAGATCACACCCACAACCGTCGCACTACACACACACTCAACGCACGTTGTTAGGCATAGTGGACGAACACCATCTGGTTGACGCATGGAGGCACTCGCACCCCTCGCTCAGACAGGGCACGCATTACTCTGCAGTACACTCCACATGGGCACGCATTGACTACATATTTTTATCGGCCGGTCTCTCCCCATGGGTGGTTCGGACGCTCCATCTTGCTCGCACATTCTCGGACCACTCACCAGTCCTACTTTCACTGCGCATTCCCGCCGACGCGTCCCCTTACTTGGGCTGGCGCCTCAATCCAGCGCACCTCACCGATTCGGCCTTCAGGGCGGAAATGGAGCAAGACATACAGGATTTTTTCGAGCGCAATGTGGACTCAGTGTCCAGTCTTACCACGGTCTGGGAAGCATTCAAAGTCACCGTGAGAGGTTGGTGTATAACTAAAGGGGGAGGGGTCCTTAGGTCTTTGCACGGGGATCTGCGCAAGCTGGAGATTGAGATACGGCACTTGGAGCGCGAGATGACACAGCGCACACGAGATCGTGTAGTGGCGGCACAGCTTAGGGAGAAACTGAGTGAATATACTAAAGCTGCTGATAAAGAAAGCAGGTTCCTAGGGAAACCTTTCGTTGCATGGGTATATGGCGAGGGTGATAGACCCGGAAGGGCATTAGCCTCCGCAGTCCGGCCCCCTAGGTACCGAAACTATGTGGCCTCCTTGTTGGACGAACACGGCGTCCCGCAGCGGGACCTCCCGGACCAGCTTTGTGTCCTCACTGACCACTACACCAGGCTCTACACTTCCCACAGGACAACACCGATCAATCTACATGAGTATCTTGACGACACTGCCATAGCCTGGCTAGGCCCGTCACAGCAGAAATTCCTACATCATGAAATCGAACTTGATGAAATAAAAGACGCTATAATGTCCATGACCTCGGGTAAGGCACCGGGATCGGACGGATTACCGATTGACTTTTACAAAGCTTTCCTTCATGTCCTGGCCCCAATACTAAAACACGTGTACTACACCGCACTAGAGGAGGGAACCTTGCCGGCCACGATGCGCGAAGCCCTTATAACATCTCTGTTGAAACCTGGGAATCCGCCTGAACAGTGTGACTCGTACAGACCTCTTTCTTTGCTGAATACGGATATTAAAATATTGGCAAAGGTACTGGCTACCCGCCTCAATCTCCTGATGAAGCGTCTAGTCCTCCCGGATCAGGCTGGGTTTGTCCCTAATCGTGCGACTGCACATAATCTGCGCACATTGCAGGCCGTGCTGCAGGATATCGACCCTCAATGTGAGGCAGCCGCGGTTTTCCTAGACGCCACTAAGGCATTCGATTCCCTGGAGTGGGATTACCTTTTGGCCTTGCTTGAGCGGATGGGCATTCCGTTCAGCATCTTGAACTGGATCCGGCTGTTGTACAACTGACCGCAGGCTGCGGTCCTGCTCAATGGTGCCCGCTCTGCCCCCTTTATCATCCGCAGAGGTACCAGGCAGGGGTGCCCTCTCTCCCCTGTTTTGTTCGCAATCGCTATTGAACCCTTGGCGGCCAAACTCCAGCAGCATCACAACCACCGCTCTCTTATCCATCCAGAGCGCCAGCTCCTTATTGCACTGTATGCGGATGACATGACTCTCTATGTGCATAAGCCACAAGAAAATCTGAACCCTTTGCTGCGAGAAATAACTAAATTTGGTGCCATAGCGGGGATTCAAATAAACTGGGCGAAGTCGGCCTTGTTCCCCTTGACGGACAAGACCGTGCAGTTTCCTCTAGACTACCCCTTGGTGTGGGAGTCGGAGGAGATAAAGTACCTGGGCATCAGAGTGGCCAGAAACCGGGAGGCCCTTATCAGGGCTAATTACAGGACGGTACTGGACAAAATTACTGATAACGTCACTAAATGGATCCATCTCCCGCTGTCCATGGCAGGGCGTATTTCCCTGATTAAGATGGTGGTTCTTCCCAAATTGTTGTACCTTTTTACCAACATACCATACAGCCCGGGTTCTTGTTTCTTCCGGGCCCTCAACTCCCAAATGTCACGCCTTATCTGGGGCGGTAAACAGGCCAGAATCGGGATGCAGACTCTTATGTTGCCTTACCGCCAAGGGGGGTTTGATGTGCCTAACTTTCAGCGCTATTACGATTGCGCCCAGGGCCACTTTGCAGCCTATTGGTTCCACCCCCCTCTGTTTATGGCACACCTGGCAGTAGAAGATGGGTATATGAGGCCTGAGCAACCTTCAGGATATCTATATTCGGAGTTCGGGATTGGTGATCGTGACCCCACCACGGTTGACTGCACAGTAGGGGCCTAGAAATGCATTGCGGAACATATGGAGGCTAAATTTCTCTATTCCCCTCGTATGGTCCTAGCGCACGACCCCAGATTGAGTGTTACCCGCGAGTAAATTGGTTGCAAAATGCTCACAAGGCTCGCGATTCACACGTGGGTTGACCTATACCACCAGGGGAGCTTTCTCACGGCGGCACACTTCTTTGGCGAGAGTTCTCCGTCGGTAATGGATACGTTTCTTTTTGTTCGGCTGCGGCAAAATATCAAGGCGGTCACGCCTAATTTCCCGGATGAGCCGGACATCTTGGCGCCTCTTCATGCTCTGCTACAGGCCGACACTCCGAAACATGTGGTCTCCATGTTATATACACATGTGCAGGCGGCTCCGTCGCCCCCCTCCCTCAAAGCGCGTGTGGACTGGGACAGGGACCTGGGGGCTCCATGTCGGAGGAACAGTGGGAGGAGAGTTGTTCTCATACTAATGCAGTGACAGGCAATGCTCGACTTAGACTAGTTCATTTTAAATTTTTGCACAGACTCTACTATACCCCTGCCAAGCTGTGCCGTTTCGGACTCAGGGACGACGACCGCTGTATGAGATGCAGGAGAGCAGGCGCAGACTTCATGCATCTGGCATGGACATGCCCGGCCGTGGCCACTTATTGGGTGGAGGTCTTCAAGGCTCTTTCAGAAATGATCGGAGTGGTCACCGCACCCTGCCCTGAGTTTGCCCTGTTGGGACTTTCAAACCCGGCGATAAAGGCACATAGGAAATTTTTTGCGCTGGGTCTCCTGTTGGCAAAACGCCACGTGGCGTGCAGATGGGGACGGGGGCGAGCGCCCAAATTCAAGATTTAGCTGACTACGATGTCCACCTGGCAGGAACGTCTTCACGATTATGCTGACCTCTTACCTCCCAAGTCACGGCCCAAGGACCTTTGGGGACCCCTCATTACATGCCTCAGGGGGGCTCAGAACGGGGGCGAGTCCGGGGTGGACGGGAATAGGGACAACAGATAGGGCTAGCCCATCCAACACGCTTTGTCCTGAACCGACTCCACTGAATGCGGCGATGTGTTGATCTCCCCGCCCCCCCTTTGTTCCTTCCCTCCCCACGTATAACATACAGGACGCTCCCTGCACGCCCAGACTGGGTACGCGCTATCTAGCGTACTTGCACTCCACACGCCAGCTACACAGGCGGGGAGGGTGGCGGATCGGCCGTTTCCCCGGTTGTTGGATACAATAACCCTACCCTACTATAATACATGTTGCTTGGCATTGACAGATGTAGCACCAGTTCACATTTTCTAATTGTATCAAGGCTATCTCCTCCCAGATCATTGGCTGGGTCAGTACAGTGCAGAGCGCCATCACACCGGGCTTAGACTGCACTCAGTTATGGGATGAATTACACCGCAGCCCTGAACTGGACGGTTCCTTACGCCACATACTGAGTATGGTGGACACGCACTGGGAGAGTACAGTTATTATTTGAGTTAATGGTTGGTTATAAAAGATGAAAAGAAACCTCAAGTAATCACTGTTCGATTATACCTTGCTGATATAATTGCTAACGCATGCATCCTTTAACAGCTTTTAGTTACATTACTCCGCGGCCGACCCATGAGGGTTGTAGGCGACATGCTGTGTTAATAAGTTGATCCTTACTAGCAAGTACTACATGTCTGTGTAACTGCATACTGTTGCTGCCGGCCTGTTAACCAAGGTTGTAGGCGAGAAGCTGTGTACTGTTTGTTGCTGGCTAATAAAGGTTTTGTGAAAAAAAAAAAAAAAAAAGTCTCGGCAACGACGCTCAACGTCCTGTGATTCTGGGCAAATCACTTAGGGGCAGTTCAGCAAGGGCCGGCGATAATTATCGCTCAGCGCTCTTAGCGTGAGGATAATTATCGCCAGCCAACTCTGAATTTTATCGCGGAGATAGCGTGCTATTAGCAACGCTTATCTCCAAAGCGATAAAATTCAGAGCGCAAGCTGCCAAATGTGCAATTATCGCTGGAAATCCAGCGATAATCACACAACTTTTGGCGATAGCTTGCTGATAGGGCCTCACATACTTAGCCATGATATCCACCTTCCATAGGATATCATGGCTAAGTCAGTTTCAAAGCAGGCATAAGGAAAGTAGCTATAACAGAGGTTATCGCTACTTTTATTGTCGCTATGCTGCTTTGCGTGAGGCTTGATAATAGGAGAAATGTCGCTTAGCGACATTTCTCCCGTTATCCTGGGGAGGAATGCCCACGTTGCATCTCATTAGAGATGCAAAGATGGGTGTTAAGGGAAATGGCAATAAGGCAAGGTTTCACGCGATAGTGTGACCTTGCTGATAAGGCGATAAAATTATCGCCGCTTTTCGGCCGAAAACGGACGCAAAATGGCGATGATATTTTATCACCTGCTTGCTGATATGCCCCTTAATCTCCCCGTGCCGTACAAAAATTTATGTGTCCATCTTTAACGAAAGCGGGGGCATATTATCAAGAATGGCGTTAAAAATTATCGCCGGTTTAGCTGCAGAAAACTGCCATTAAAGGGGCGATAATGGGCTTGATAATATGCCCTTGAGAATTCCAATAGAAGTCCATGTTCTGGTATAAACATGGGCTTCTATTGGAATTCTCCAGGGCATATTATCAAGCCCATTATCACCGCTTTAGCGGCAGTTTTCTGCCGCTAAACCACAATACTTTTAACGCCGTCCTTGATAATATGCCCGTCGGTGCTCATGTAAAGCGCTCTGATACCTGATATCTTCGGGTCGAGTTCGCGCTATATAAAAAAATAAATAAATAAATAAATTAAAAAAAATAAGCTTTGAATATTGCAAGGGAAAATCGGGGCTTTTCAAACTGAAATAACCACTTTTGTTCTTTCCAAAAACAGTGCATCCTGCACGTTTATAATGCTTTATTACATGGTGTTTTAAATATATTTTATTTGCTTGCATCTCTCATCTTAAATATTTGGTTGCAGTCTCGCACGGCTTTGAACAGTTGCCAGAAAGGGACCGTTCTCTTGCTTAGCAAAGGCTGACAATGACAGAAAGATACATCTCTTATAAATATGCATGAGAGACAACATAGTGAACGGACCACGTCTTTGGCAAACCCTGTTTAATGTATTCTGATGCAGTGACCCCTGCTCGAGCAGCAACGTTGTAAATCAAGGGCGGACATCCAAGTCTAATTTAATTAGAGAGCCTCGAAGGTGTTGTCAAGCCTCGGGTAATGATATGTGTCTGAAAAATATAAGATCCAGAGCAGCTGCCCAGGGCCATGATGAGAGATTTTTCTCCTTAGAATTGCTCTTCAACTTGTTTTCTTGGCAGCCAAACCAATTGATTCGTTTCTGTGTGCTCTCCTACGCCTGTCTGTGGAAGCTGGCAGGGCATTGACCTGTGCTGCAGGGAGGCCGGGTAAGATTACTGCTGTCTGAGTGTCCTACTGTCCTTAAAAGAAACTGACACTAATTGCTGTACACACATTTGAATCTGCATGTTTTATGATGCGCATCTTTTTAGGTTAATACGGCTCACATCTTTGATAGAGCAGCTCTTAAGAAATCGGCCCCCTGCGTTTATGTTTATGTCCTGTGTACTGGAGCCTCATCCTAGGCCCTAAGCCTGGCCTCGTCGCACTGTAGCAGCAATGAGACACACAAACATAGTATCATGGTGTGAGCTAAAGGCCACGTGTGGTCTTTGCTCGTTTATTATATAGCCTCTGGCCAAGCCTAGCCAGAAAATGTACAGGGTGCAGTTGCGAGGCATATTAGCACCACAGGGCTGGTGCTTGCTGATTGTTACATCCCCCACCCTAACTTGGCATCAGACTTTACTTTCATACTTACCATTGAAAGTCTCTGAGTCGTTGGCTTGGGGTGGATTGGGCCGAGGTCGTACTGTTGATGACGGGAGTGGTTGCCGCAGTTTTTAGGATCCTGGCTTCCCTGGGGGGAATCAAGGACATTTTTCATAGGGATGCTTGGTTCAGGAGTAGGGCTGCGAGCAGGTGGCTCTTTGTATCCCGCCGACTGGCATGAAGCCTCCCCATCAGTCTCTTGCTCTTTGATTTCTGGAGGTGGCTGGGCTGCAAAATCCACTCAATGATACCATGACACATTTCTGGTGACTACCTCTTGGCCCTTTTGGTGGTGTTTGAAACTTCCATCCGGGTCTCCTGTCCCTTATCCGGACCTGGTCCTCAGGTGACAGTATCCAAACTCTTGCACGGTGCTTCTTGCTTGCACGCACATTGGTTTAAGTGCATTTGATTTGAACTTCAGTCGGGTCATATGAAGGTGACATCCATCCTGAGGAGGCTGGAATGGTGTCACGCCCATGTCCATAGATCATCTGGGACCATGGAGACCATTATATGGTACAGTGGGGTCTTCCTCTGGATTGCCTTAGGAACTTGTGCATGGTCATCTCTGAATTGGTGCCTTCTGTGACAGCAACTCTCAGTATTTTATTCTGGGTGCGCATGAAACGCCTAACTTCGCCATTGGCTTGCGGCCATTGAGGGGTTATCCGGCGATGCCTGATCCCATAGTTGTCGAGTAGCTCTTTGATTTCTGACTCCTGGAAGGGCGGGTTGTTGTCTGTCTTTATTTCCTGCTGTAAGCCAAACAGCGCAAGAGTCCTTTGCAGCACTGGCGCTACATTGGATAAAGCTGTTGAGTCTATCACTCCCAGAATGAAGTATTTACAGTAGTTGCTGACCATTACTGCTGTAATATGTCTATCTGAGAGCTTCCAAAGTCTAGGCTCAATTGGGAATACGGGGTAGTGCTTGGTTCCTCTGTGATGATGGGCGCCAGCAGTTCTTTGAGACTTGTGATCTGACATGAGGGACAGGATTTTACGGCTTTATCTATGGCAGCTTCCAGCCCAGGGAACCATACTTTTTCCTTCATTTGAATGGTCCCTTTGTGGCCTCCATGAGCCAGGACATTAACTTTTCTTTCAGACTTTCAGGGATGACAGTGGATGCCCCTCGTAGCATGAGGCCTTTAGGTGTGGCGCTCAGTTCGTCATGCACTCTCCACAGATGCCAGCTGTTGGCATCTCTCAGGAAGTTCTATCATGAGCCTCGTTGGAGAGTGTCCATGACTTTTACTAACACTGAACCGGACTTGGTGGCTTCACTGATTTTCTGGAGGCTAAATGCCCGTGGGTACGCACCTTGCATCACTATGCTGATGTATTCTTCTGTGGCAATCAAGCTGTTGTGGTTGTCGTCAGCAGAAGTGGGTGGATGACGGAAAAGAAAATCAGCTGATTTTTTAGCCCCAGGTCAGTAGATTACTTCCATGTGGTAGTGTTGAAGCTGGATGGCCCTGTGTTCGATGCACAGTGGGGGGAGTGGTGCTGTGCTGAAGAATAGGGGGACAAGTGGATGATGATCCGCGACCACATGGCCTGCTGCTGAGGTACGGGTGAAAACAGCCATAAGCCCACTTGATAGCTAATACTTCTCTCTTAATCTGGGAGAATCAATTCTCCGTAGGCGCGAAAGCTTTGGTTTAGAAAACTAGTGGTCATGCCCATGAAGCTTTGTACCTCGGAGACTTGTCGGTGCTGGGGTTTGCATGATGGTGTGTGACTTGTGGGGGTCAATCTGTACTCCCTGTTGGTTGAAGACTTATCCCAAAACCTCAATAGAGTTCTGAAAGAAAGAACACTTTTCTCTGTGGAGAGTGATGCTGTATTCTGAGAGACTCTTTAGCCCAGCTAATAGGTGTCTGTGGTGCTCTTCAGCGGTTGCAGAGTGGATTAGAATATCGTCACTTATATTCATGACTTCTTGTAGGCCTGACTGCATCTCCCTGATGTCATTTTGGAAGACTTCTGCAGCTGAGGATATCCCAAAGTTCAATCGCTTTTTTCTGCACAATCCTAGATACGTTGAGAATGTGGTGATATAGCGGCTCTTTTTTGTAAGAAGTTGCTGGTGGTATCCTGCGTTAAGGTCCAGCTTAGAGAACCACCTCTGCCCTTTTCAATTCAGCAATGATGTCGTCCATCTTCGGCGTAATGTGCCGTTCCCTTTTGATAGCTTCACTGGGAAGATGCATGTCAATGCAGAGTTGTATCTTGTCAGACTGCTTTGGTTTCCCAGAGATTATCATCGGGGACACCCATGGTGTCGGGCTGGATACTTTTTTTCGATCACCGCTAGGCTTACGAGTTTGTTTAATTCCTGTTCTACCAGAGGCCTTAGGTGGAAAGGCACGCACCTGTGGAAGAGGGCTACAAGCTTCACAGATTTGACTATATGTAGCTTGGATCACTGATACAACATCGACTCCTATAACATCGAACTACAAAAATATTGAGTCAACAATATCGTACACAAAAATATCAACACCCAATACACAAAACAGAAATAACACACTCATCGATAAAAAAATATTGTTTAAAAAAATCTAGAGGACAAAAATATGGACAACAAAAATAAAGAACACAAAAATATCGATAACCTTAAAATAAAATGAAACACAACAAAAACATCGATATAAAAAATATCGACAACACAAAAATCGATAAAATGCATATAAACGATACCGAAAATACCATTTAAACACACAAATAAATGATTTTCAAAAATGTAATAAAATAACATATTCCAAACATTTTAAACATACACTTAAAAAATTACAAAATCAATAACATGAAATAAAACAAATACACTCGAAATCCCGAAACAAATAAATAAACAGACAATACAACATAAAAAAAAATCACAACTACCAAAAATAAACAAACATAAATATATATCATATAAAACAATATATCACATTTATTTACATATACATATAAATAACAATAATAAACAAAATTAAAAACAAACATTAAATAAACATAATAAATATTAAACAAATTAAAAGGTAACTGCTAAAATATTCAAAAAATCTATCTCGACCAATAAATTTAAACTACACCAACACAAACCAATAGAAAACTCCAGCTAATTAAATAAACACTATAAATCAATCTTTTCTCTGAGGACACCAACAGCCCCTTGGAGGCAAATATCACAGACGAAGACTGGATCAAATATTTCAGTCAGATATATTCAGAAACAATTAGTGTTGCTGCTAATAATAGCATTCCGGAATCTGACGCAGGGGCCCCCTCCACTGTTGACACTGCTGTCTCCTTTGATGTAGTAGACGTTGAAAGGGCGATAGACTTAACTCTAAAAAATAAAGCCCCGGGCCCTGACGGGGTGCCTGGGGATGTTTATAAAAGTGAGCCAAAATTTTGGGCAAAAATTTTATGTAAAGTTTTTAATGCTCTTCCTAATGCAAGAATCCCAGATTCCTGGAAAAAATCTATTATTATTCCTGTCTTTAAAAAGGGTAACAGGCAAGATCCTTCTTGTTACAGACCTATTTCTCTGATTGATACTTCGGTGAAAATATTGGGACGAGTTATTTTAACAAAATTGAATGAGTGGCTTACAGAGAAAGGGGTTCTGTCAAATGTTCAGTATGGTTTTAGACCAAAAAGAAGTACAATAGATCAAGGGCTCAATTTGCACCTACTAGTTGAAAAATATACAAGGGCTAAAGAGGGTTCTATGTACCTGGCGTTCATGGACCTCTCGTCAGCATTTGACCTGGTAAATCGCTCTAAATTATGGGAAATTTTGCTAGACATTGGATTAGATAGGGCCCTTGTCAATCTATTAGTAGACCTACATACTGATCTAACATCCTTGATTAGAGTAACTTCAGAAGGGCGCTGCACGAGTCACTTTAAGTCGGAAAGGGGCGTGCGGCAGGGGTGCATTCTGGCGCCGCTACTATTCACCATTTATATAAACGCCCTGGACCCCATTCTCAAAGATGCAACCCTAGACATCCCACGTGTAGGAGAACTTGGTATTCCAGTTCTCTTATATGCCGATGATGCCGTCCTGCTCTCTCGCACTGGGGTGGGCCTACAAAGATTATTGGACGCATTTGAGAATTTTATGGGTTCATTGGACTTAAAGATTAATGCTAAAAAGTCCCAAATTATGATAATGGGCAACAGTAAAAAGAGTAAGATCTCAAAGACATTTTTTTGTGGGAAGCAAGAGCTGTGTAAAGTAGCTACTTTTCCTTATCTAGGGATCACATTTGATGAAAGAGGCACTTGGGGCCCCCAGATAAAAAATAGAAACATTGCCCTAGCTAGATCATCTTCAGCCCTTCAGGGATTTGGTAAAAAATTAGGAGCTAGGCCAATAGCATCGCTACTAAAAATTTATAGGGCAAAATGTCTTGCTGTTGCCACATATGGAAGTGCTATTTGGGGCAATTGCAACTCTGAGAGTATACAGATTACTGAAAATAAATTTTTGAGATCAGTACTCTCTGTACCGCAGTCCTCTCCCACATATATTGTCCATACAGAACTTGGAATAGGTTACATCACAGACCTGATTAGAGTAGCTCCGGTGGTGGCCTGGTTAAAAACCTGGCTGAATCAAGAAATTCCCCTCAACCACATCATTTTAAAAGACTGTTTGCAGTTGGATAGAGCTATAAATATACCGTGGCTAGCTTACATTAAGAATTGTTTTGTTAAATTAGGGAGATTGGAACTTTTTTCTTCTCCGGAACGGATTACTGCTAAAGATATTGGTCTTTTTAAGGGGATGATGGGCGAGTTATTAAGCTCAGAAAGGGAAAGAGTTGAATTGGAGAAACCCTCGGTTCGGAGTAGTATTATTTTGAGTACTCACATAGGTACCGAACCCTATCTAACTACAGTAAACCTACCTTTTCACCGGTTCCTTTTAACCCGTTTCAGGTTTAACATGATCCACCTAATACTTGGAAATTTTCCAACCTGGTGTATCCCAGAAAACGCTAGCCCGTGTAAATGTGATAATTTTTCGATACAGGACATTACGCATTTTTTGATGTTCTGTGACCATTACACAGCGCCGAGAAAGAAATATTTACTTCCCATTCTAAGGGAGGCAGGGTTTATTCAAGTTAAGCCTGCAATCCTGTTTTTACAGCTTTTACAGACACCTAGGATTATGTATCATGTAGCTAGCTTCCTGGTGGGGGCTGTTAGGATCAAGAAAAGCAAGTTACCCAATAATCAGACAAATATCAATTTATAATGGTGATATCACTAATATTGTTAGCAGGATCTCGCTTCTTTGGGGATTGTTGTATATAAACGTAATTTTTAGGTGAATGTAAATAGATGGTTTTATTTTGACTGACCTCTTTTTTAACATTTTTAATGATTGAGTTGTCTTAATGAAATAATGTTTCTTTATGAATTTGTATTGTATTGTTCCTATGTCTTTTTATGATATTCATTTATCGAAATAAAAGTACTTTGACTGACTGACTGACTATAAATCAATCAATAAATTAATATAAAATTTACTGTATAACAGACAAAAATGGTGAAAGACGAAACTTTACGAGACATTAAAGAGAACGAAAAAGAACTACACAAACAACTATTTTGGAAATCTCTCATTAAAGGGAACAACAAAACTTTGTAACTAAATAAATACAATTAGCTTAAAAAAAATTACTAAAACTATAAAATGTTTTCCTTTATATGTCGCAGATTAAACTTCAATAAACATCTACCTAGAAAAATCAATGCAAAGATTTACATCCACAACAACAATAAAATCAACGCTGCAACAAATATATAACAAAAGAAATAATTGACTTATCCAACAAATAAAGTAAAGGATTTAAAGCATAGGGGCATATCAACAACAACCGGCGATAATTATCGCTAAGCGCACTTAGCGCTAGGATAATTATCGCCAGCTAGCGTGGATTTTTATTGCTGAGATAGCGTGCTAATAGTAACGCTTATCTCAAAAGCGATAAAAATCCTAGCGCTAACTTCCGAAACGTAAGATTATCGCTGGAAACCCAGCGATAATCTCACGAAATGTGGCGTTAGCTTGTTGATAGGTACTCCCAAACTTAGCCATGAGATCCACCTTCCATAGGATATCATGGCTAAGTCAGTCCTGAAGCAGGCGTAAGGAAAGTAGCGATAACAGGGGTTATCGCTACTTTTCTTGCCGCTATGCTTCATAGCGTGGGGCTTGATGAGAGGAGAAATGTCAGGTCAGGAACGCCCACTTTGCATCTCATTAGAGATGCAAAGCTGGGCGTTAAGATTTCGTATGCTAAAGCAAGGTTTCACGCGTTAGCGTGACCTTGCTAAATAGGCGATAAAATTATCGCCGCTTTTCGGCTGAAAAAGGCCCAAAAGCGGCGATAATTTTCTATCTCCTCGTTGTTGATATGCCCCTAATATATTTAATAAAAGAGCAAAACATAGCTAACAAATACTTTTCTTTTAACAGCTTCTACAGAATTCAACAAAACCATATCATCAATGAAAGAAATTTCATCAACTAAAAGTAGTAAGTATATTTTTTTATAACAAAATAAAAATGGAGTCTAAATAATCGAAATAATCAAATTAAATAAATTTATAACATTTTCCTTTATGTTTCACAGATTACACTTCACTAAAACGCCACCTAAAAAACATCAAAACAAGCATTAACTTAAAAAACAAGGACAATATCAACATTAAACAAAAATATAAAACTATGTACGTATATAAATTAACCAAAAAATAGAGCAAACTAATAAAAAACAATAAATTAAATAAAAAAGCAAAATATACCTAACAAATACTTTTCTCTTCACAGCTTCTACAAACTTCAACATACAACAACATCAACTAAATAAACTTCATCAACTAAAAACATTAAGGGGTCTATTAGTATGGCGGGCGGAGGCTCCACCGCGTTGCTGGCGGTGGCGAAAAATGCTTTTTTCTGCACGCCAGCAGCTGTCCTCACACCTGCCATATTAGTATGGCCAAACATAGCCCATTTCCCGTCCGCCACGGTGCAAAGCGAACCGCCATCAAAGTGCGCCCGCCACCACAGTGATGGGAACCAATGGACACTCACCGCCGTCCGGAATGACGTCCCGTCGGCTGTACAAATCAGGATGCCCCAAACATCGAGTCGCACCGCAGCAGAGAAACCGCCCAACCAGAGACAGCGGAAGCATGACAGCGGAGCGCAAAACCAGAGTCCCGGTCCCGACTGCAATGGATCCAGCTCTACACATCTTCACGGTGCTGTACCTGATACATTACCAGCAATTAATGGACCGTCGCAGACGATGCCGCAGGTACGCAAACACACAATCCCGCACACAACCACAACACTCAACTCATGGGCTGATATAGGGTTCCTGTCCACACCAGACACCCTGGTGGGGACAGGAACACATCCACAAGTGTACCCACACATGTCCTACCTGTCACCAAATCACCCCTCTGCATCGAGGTCACCCATCTACCGCGATCATTAAGTAATGTCCCGGTCACGTCACCGCAGCGGTGAAGACACGTGAAAACATGTGCCTAATGCAGAAGGCAGGGCCAGCGCCAGGCATGGGTAGTGCACAAAGACCACAGGGCCACATCTCCACCCTCCACACACTAGGCCCCCCAACATGAATGGACATGCCATGTGCCCCTCCTGTGCTCCCCCATGCACTAAAACCAGCCAGGTGAACCCACACCCTGTACCACACTCAAACCAACTAGGGAGACAGCCACAGCAGGTGTGGCTGCAGAGGAACACACAGCACAGACGCACAGGGCCAGGGCAACCCACACACCACAACAACACCACACTCATGGCAAGAAAACTGAGTCCAAGCACAAAATGAACAAACACACAGATAATGAACAATCACTCTACTGGACACACAGCCTGCCAAGTCACACATACATACCACACACTGACACACAGCCACATACACAGACCACATGCCAGCAGCAATGGAGTACAACATATAGGAAAGCTAACGTGAGGTGCACACAAATGGAATGCCAAGGAGCTAACCACCAAGCATGTGTACATTACATGCAAGAGAAGGAAGATATAACAACACCCACAGCCCATCAAATCGCACATGGCTGGTACAGTAAGTAAAGTCAAACCACAGTCACCTCAGTGCAACAACTCAGGGAGACAGCAAGGCAACTCATGTATAGGCACAGGGATGAAAGGAAGGGTGTGAAGTCAAACAGTAAACAGCTACACATCTGTATCCAACTACTTGACAGGAGTATGTCAGCAGCACAACACACAGGGTACATTGCAACACTCCATGACTGTCAAACACAAGTAGGAATCTTCACACATACCCCCCATCATACCAGGTGTTACCCCCATCATACCAGCAGCACACAACACCAGTGTCAAACACACAGAAGGGTGCCAATACATCCAGTCAATACACTGACAAACAATACACTCCCTGGGGGGGTATCCACAAACATCACACACACACAGGGATGCCTCAACCAATGATTGCACAAAAACAACAGCCACACACATACCTCAACAAAAACACACACAGAACCACAGCAAGACCAGACATGACCTATGCTGCAAAACTGTGGAAAGGCAATGGGAGCACAGATAGAACAGGAGTGCACAACCTCATCAGTCAGGAACAATGCACAGACAACATACCACAACACAGACAAGAAGTGCAACATGACAAAACAATCATGGACACAAACTGGGAGAGATGGGCCTATAATGAGACACAGACAGACATACCACACCACCCATCAAGTCAACATGGTGTCACAGTGTACCACATGCCTGCACATGCACAAGAATGACAAGAGACAGCTCAAATATGAGAGGAGAAAACACCAAGGACGCACCTAACACAAGCACAGGCACTAGAATAGACCTAAGTTCATGTGACAGACACACAAGTAAGGCACACCACACTGGCAACACACATCTAAATGAAACCCACCACATCAACAAAACACACACACTGACATGCAAATAGAACACCACACACAGAGCATTTGTCAGCTGCAAGAGACAACACAGCCCAAACACTGCACATAGCCACATCAAACACACAACAGATGCACATGGCAATACATCACATTGCAAACACAGCAGGACAACAGAGAATGCACACCAGGTAAGGACAAGGCAAAACACACTCACAGCACTGCATGCACGACAAGCAGTGTGCACACCAAACATACCAGTTCCACACAGATATGAGTGACACACCATGAACACCCACTACAACAATCAAAACAGCACACTCACGAATTGAAGCAGTACCTCAGCAAACACACATACAGCTAACCCAACACCTACAGATGCACAAGTCTAGGACAGCAAAGTGGACACAACATGACCAGAGGACTGTGCAGCACAAACAGTTGAACTGCATCTAAGCAACCATGACTGCTAAACAGTACAAGAAAATCACATTTAACCAGTTGGGAAAATGTCCTGAGTGGCACATTGCCCCTGTGCACAGATGTGCACCGCAAAGCACAGTGGTGTACTGTGAGCTCCAGGCATGGTAGACAAGAGGGGGAAAACATCAGTGACACAGTGTTATGTACCAGTGTCTCTCAGTACAGTAGCATGATACTGACTCCTCCCAAATCCATAGATATGTCTAACAGAGACAAGAATGCATCTCACATGGAACATCAGCATGGGAGAACAACACGTAAATGCATGTAGGTGTGAGGGTGGACACAGTACCTGCCCATCTCATACACATGCAGGATGCCAGCACAGAAAGCCATGTGTAGTCTGCCTGCACCTACTGTCCATTTTTAGGCAGAGCAAGACATACATTACATATCAACATATATTTGGGGGTAGACTCACTGTGTCCAACACTGCGCAGCCCTCAATGTCCTTGCCCTGTGAATGGCTCAATGTGGCATGGATGTCACATTGAGGTACATGATCTCACAAACCCACACCCTTCTCACAAAGCCTGTTGTGTGCAATCTACAGGGCTGAGATGGCTCATTGATGGAGAGTAAGGAAAAAAAGACACATGTAACACTCTGTACATTCAGTGATGTGTCATTGTCAGATTGGGCGGTGACTGTGCAGGCCAGGTGGGCTCACACTGGGATGGACAACAGGGACCCACACAGCCATTCACACAAGCAATCACTGTCCTGACACCTGCATTACCAACTTGCTGCGTCACTGTATGGCTGACAAGACAATACATGTACCTCAAATCTTGATGTGCAGGCAGGGAAACGTGTGAAATAGGCTACACACCCCTTCCCCCTGGAGAAAGCATGCTAGGCAGTGCACGACAAAACCCCACACTCTTGGGGCACCATATAGCCTTGGCTACTGTGTGAGCACCTCGTCCACCAGGACCTCCAGCTCCTCGCTGGTGAAGGGACTGGCCCGGATCTTCTCAGTACTCACCATCACTGTGCCCAGGTGACAACAGCAGTTGTTGTTGAGGGGTGGCAGGCAGCAGTCCCTGGAGACAGCAGCAGCAACAGTTGGGGTTGAGGGGTGGCAGGCAACAGTCCCTGGAGACAGCAGCAGCAGCAGTTGGTGTTGAGGGGTGGCAGGCAGCAGTCCCTGGAGACAGCAGCAGCAGCAGTTGGTGTTGAGGGGTGGCAGGCAGCAGTCCCTGGAGACAGAGGCAGCAGCAGTTGGTGGTGAAGGGTAGCAGGCAGCAGTCCCTGGAGACAGCAGCAGCAGCAGTAGGTGGTGAGGAGTGGCAGGCAGCAGGCTCTGTGATCTGTGGAAATGTGAGGCTCTTCCCCACACATATATAGCCCCCTTGTTTCAGTGGTTCTAAGCTGCTGCAATTGGTGTTTCAGGTCAGCCTTTTTCAAATGCATCCAAAGACTGGCTCCGCGGTGGCAGAGCATGCCTACAGCGATTTTCAAAATTGCATTAGGCTAACGCGATTGTGGTTCCCATTGGCTGTAAGGGCATGGTCCATGGCGGTGACACACCGCAGGGGCCAGGCGGGAGCTACCGCGGTGGTGCATCTTTCAATTGCATCCAATGACCGGCCCCACGGTGTCGGAGCACGCCTACCGTGTTTTTCAAAATTGCATTTGGCTACCGCGATTGCGGTTCCCATTGTCTGTAAGGGCATGGTCCATGGCGGTGACACACCGCAGGGGCCAGGCGAGCGCTACCGCGGTGGTGCACCTTTCAATTGCATCCAATGACCGGCCCTGTGGTGGCGGAGCACGCCTACCGCGATTTTCAAAATTGCATTAGGCTACCGCAACTGCGGTTCCCATTGGCTGTAACGGCATGGTCCATACATTGACATTAGAGACCGTGATTTGGGTGGCGGAGCATGCCAACCGCCATTTGGCAATGTTCAAATGCCTATCACTACCGCGATTGTGTCTTGGGCATTGGTTGTGACACACCGCTGGGGCCAGACAGTAGCTACCGCGATTTGGATGCGTACATTGACATAAGTGACCGTGATTTGGGTGGCGGAGCATGCCAACCACCATTTGGCAATGCTCAAATGCCTTTCACTACCGCGATTGTGTCTTGGGCATTGGTGTTGACACACTGCTGGGGCCAGCCGGTAGCTACCGCGATTTGGGTGCCGTACATTGACATGAGTGACCATGATTTGGGTGGCGGAGCATGCCAACCGCCATTTGGCAATGCTCAAATGCCTATCACTACCACGATTGTTTCTTGGGCATTGGTGGTGACACACCACTGGTGCCAGGTGGTAGCTACAGCAACTTGGGTGCCATACGTTAATATGAGTGACCGTGATTTGGGTGGTGGAGCTTGCCAACTGCCATCTGGCAATACACATATGCCTATCACTACCGCGATTGTGTCTTGGGTATTGGTGGTGACACACACTGGGGCCAGGCGGTAGCTACCGCGATTTGGGTTCCATACATTGATAGGGGTGACCGTGATTTGGGTGGCGGAGCACTTTGACAGCACCTATGGACACATCATGCTGTGTCAATGGCTAATGGGAAGTTATCAACAGTACACAGTGGCCACATGATTAATTGCACATCATTGTGCACACAATGCCAATGTCACATTTACCCCACTGTTGACTACACATGCCATGTTTGTGTATGTGATTTTATACATTGGCATGTACTCCCTCACATGTCACTTGTGATATTGATGGGCATGTACACAGAACAGTGTTGTGATGGACTCTCCAATGTGTACACATGCCAATGTGTGAAAGTGCTGAGAAAATCAAAGTGATGTAGGTCTTAATGAACAATGTGTAGATTTGAATGTCTACTTTTCTTGGCTCATGCACACACTTGTTGTTTACGCACAGCCTGTGGTCATTGTGTTGTTGATGTGTGCCATGTTCAACTTACGCCTGAAGGTGTGGCAGGGACAGCAGCTAGGTATGAGACAGTAGTGTTTCAGTTTCACACATATGCTGTGTGAAATACTCTCAGGCCTGCTCATGCTAGATGTGGCCATATCCCTTTGTGCATTCTCATAGTCAGATGTTGTTTCGGAGGTACTTGCTGTGTGAAAGGGGAGAAGTGTAGCTCAGGGTGTCCCTACATATAAGCTGCTCTGTAACTCAAATGTGATGACAGTCATTGTTGGCGCAGTGTCAGTCAAAACATAAGATGTACACATCTCATGGTGTATTGCATTGACATGTGTCCACTTTCATCTCAACTAGGAGGAGACCAAATCTGCATCGTCCCTTCACAGTGCTAGCAGACATGGAGAATGAGGATATCATCCGGACATTCCGTCTGGATAGAGCTACCCTACATAACCTATGTTGGAGCCCCACCTGCAGCCTGGCAGAACATATCCAACAGCTTTCACCCCAATGTCTAAGGTGATGGCGGCCCTGCATTTTTTTGCCACTGGATCATTCCAGCCACGGTGTCCTGCGCAGGTGGGATGTCACAACCTATGTTCAGCATGGTGATGCATGATGTCCTATCTGCTATGATGATCTACAAGGACAAATATATCCATTTCCCCAGGGGGCGTGATTGGCGGCTGTGAAGGGAGATTTTTATGCCCTTGGACACATCCCCTATGCTGTTGGTGCCATTGATTGCACCCATGTTGGGCTCGTGAGCACATCTACAGGAATCGTAAACATTACCACTCCATAAAAAGTGGTGTGCCAGGCGGATATGATCATCTCGCACATATGTGCCAAATTTCCATCAAATTTACATCATGTGTAACAGCATTGTACCACAGCTGATGGCTAATCTGCTTCCTGAGAGTGCATGGATTGTGGGTGAGTATGCATTGTCAAATAGCATGCTGTGTGTCTGACATGCTGTCCTCTGCCACAGTGACATTACAAGGTTTCTCTGTGTTTCTCACACCTAGGTGACTCTGCATATCCCAACCGTCCTTGGTTGCTGAGCCCACTGTGGAATCCCAGGATACCAGCCGATGTCCGCTACAATGATGCCCATGGGAGGACAATTCGTGTGGTGGAGCGTACTTTTGGTCTCCTGAAGTCACAATTTCGCTGCCTGGACAAGACCGGAGGTGCACTGATGTACTCGCCCAGGAAGGTGTGTCAGATTGTAGTGGCATGCTGCATGCTCCACAACCTGGCCATTCGCAAGGAGATCCCCCTGATCCTGGATGATGACGAGCAGCCAAGGCCCCCACCTGCAAACCAACCCGTGTCCAGTGACGAGGATAGTGGAGAGGAGGAAGGTGTCGACCTGCGTCAACCGCTCATCAATCGCTACTTCACTTGAAGGTGAGTGCCGATGGAAAATGGACCCATTGTTTGAAGATGTTGCTGTTGTTGTGAAGGTGTATGTGAGCTTTGTGACTGCAGCCGGTTGTTGGATCAGTGGTGGCTGACAATGTTTCTGGGACAGGGTAGTTTGGAACATCTGCCGGATGGGTATGTTGGCACTGTTGCTCATTGTGATGTGTGCATGATGGATTAGCTCGATGGTAAGTGTTGTGTGATGTCTGTGACGACACACCCAGACTAGTGAATATTGTTCTGTTGTGTTTTCATAGGTCCCTTCAGCCTCTCCTTGCCTACGTACATTCCATACTCCTGGTACATTGTGATCATGGTGAAGACTGTACATCCTGGATTAAAACACGGAGCAGAAGCAACAACATGTGTGTACGGTGTATTTATTTACAATCGTGATATGTGAGGGTGGGTGAACATTTACAATGAGGTGATTAGTGTAGCAGTGAGTTGACAGTTATGGTAAATGAGAGAATTGAGTAGTCACCACATTGATGTGGTGACCCAGTCCACCAGACAGATACCATTCACAAGGCAGTGTGGGGAAGGACAGTCCAAAAAGTCAATGCAGTAGTGAAGTGGTTTGCATCATGGCTGGCTCCGTGACTGACGTTTGGCAGGTGCTTTGCCACGGGATACTCCCAGGGAATTCTTAGGATGGCCCCTTTGTCGCTTGGCAGGGGGGCCTCTGCTGTAGGGCCAGTGGGGTTTGAGGACTTACCCCTCTCTGTGGCCGCAGGGGAGGATGATGAACTGTCATTCTGCAGCCCACCAGGGGAGGTGGAGGTGTTTGTGGCACAGGCCTGTCCCTCAGTACCGCCACTAGCTGGCCCAAGAGGTCCACAATTTGGCCCATGCGGGTGTCCATGGACCTCATCAGCAGGATGAGCTTGTGGGAATCTTCTTCTGACCGGCCCGCTCGTCCCTGGGCCCGTTCATAGGCCCCAAGGACTCAGTTTATGTGTTTCCAGGGCTTCGGTCCCAGGCTCTGGTTGTCTGTGACTGACCCTGCCCCTCCCACCTGCCCTGCTGCCATGGACCTGTTACCTCACCACTGTGGGCCCCTGCATCCTCTCCCTGCCCTCCTCAGTTTGTGGTGTGGGGTGGTCATCCTCTGGGAGAGTGTTGCAGGCAGCACTGGTGGTGGTGGTGGAGGACGCACAGGCCATAACAGTAGGGCTCTGGAGAGAGGTTGGTTTTGCTGCTGATGTGGTGGGGGTACGATGTGGTCCTGGGACCTGTTGCGCCCTGGCACACCAGATGGGCCACTCCGAGCTCCTGATCCTCTGAATCCCGAGAGTCAACATCTGAGAGTCCATGTATGTTCCGGGGGGGGGGGGGACTGGCTCTGCAGGTTGCTGGTGTTGTCCTCTGCAGTCAGTTCTTGGTCACCTGTGGGTCAGATGGGAAATGGTCATTATAGTGCACCCCGCAAGCTTTGTGTTAGCTGTGTATTATTCACTGTTTGTACACCACACAGTTGACTAATCATCACATTGTTTTTTATGCGCACTACTGTGCCTCCTGAGATGATGTTGAGGTACATGCATTACTTGTCCATGGTGTGAGGTGTCAAAACATACCATGCGCCACATGCATATTTTGTGATTACAGGGACATGTTGCCATCTAGGGACTAGCGCAACAAAGATTTTCTGTGAAGCCTCTTTGTTGATCACTCTGCCTTAGCAGACGTTACATCTGAGCATGAACTGTCCATTGTCATCTCATGCATACCTTTGTCATGTCATGTGCATATCTGAATTTGTACCACCAACCATGCTTTCTTTGTTTTCATATGGTCCTTGCTGCTCTGGCCCCATGGCACTTACACATGACATTCAGTGCTGTACATGATTGTGCACAGACTTTCTTCAGCATGTGAATTGGTGTGTCACACTTTGGTTGCTGTGACAGTTTCATTTGCTTAGCTGTCTGCACACTGTGAGTGGCAATAGGATTGGTGTGTATATTTGTGCGATGAGAGGGCTGGTGTTGTCATATGGCACCATGCTTTTTGAGAGGAATGGCTGAGTGCATGTACTGGCTACTTACCTGTTATGTTTTCACATTTGGGTTGGATTTGTGACACAATTCTGTGTGGTGGAGGCTTCCATCCTGCTCAGGGGTGGGACAAGATAGCATAATGTGTCTACCTATCTGTTAGTTTGAAGTGGACAGTGCAATGGCTGACACATGAATCTGGGTGGGAGGGAGTGCTCCATCGTAATGAGCTGGGGAACAAGGGGGCCTAGTGGGAGTTGGTGTGCAGATATCCCACACCCAAACAGCCCTCCCTGTGAAGATGGCTACCTACCTGTTAGTTTGTTTGTAGTGAGACAATGGCTTCTAAATGCTTCTGGGTGTGGAGTGCTCCATCCTGCCCAGGTGTGGAACAGGGGGCCTGGTGGGAATTGTTGTGCAGACCTCCCACCCCCAAACACCCCAACCTGTGAAGATGGCTACCTACCTGTAAGTTTGTTTGTAGTGAGACAATGGCTTCCAAATGCTTCGGGGGGGGATGTGTTCCATCTTGCTCAGGTGTGGGACAGGCGGGCTGGTGGGAGTTGTTGTGCAGGCCTCCCACCCCCAAATAGCCCTACCAGGGAAGATGGCTACCTATCTGTTAGGTGAGTGTGAACCATTCAATGGCTGGCAAATGCTTCTGCGGGGGAGTGTGCCATCCTGCTCAGGTGTGGAACAGGGGGCCTGGTGGGAGTTGTTGTGCAGACCTCCCACCCCCAAACACCCCAACCTGTGAAGATGCCTACCCACCTGTAAGTTTGTTTGGAGTGATACAATGGCTTCCAACTGCTTCTGGGAGGGAGTGCTCCATTCTGCTTAGGCTGCTTAGGTGTGGGACAGGGGGGCTGGTGGGAGTTGTTATTCAGGCCTCCCACCCCCAAACAGCCTTCCCAGGGAAGATGGCTACCTATCTGTTAGGTGAGTGTGAACCATTCAGTGGCTGGCAAATGCTTCTGGGTGGGGGAGTGCTCCATCCTGCTCAGGTGTGGAACAGGCGGCCTGGTGGGAGTTGTTGTGCAGTCATCCCACCCCCCAACACTGTCCTCCCTGTGAAGATGGCTACCTACCTGTTAGTTTGTTTTAGTGAGACAATGGCTTCCAAATGCTTCTGGGTGTGGTGTGCTCCATCCTGCTCAGGGGTAGGTCAGGGGGCCTGGTGGGAGTTGCTGTGCAGGCCTCCCACCCCCAAACAGCCCTCCCAGGGAAGATGGCTACCTATCTGTTAGGTGAGTGTGAGCCATTCAATGGCTGGAAAATACTTCTGGGGGAGTGCTCCATCCTGCTCAGGTGTGGAACAGGGGGCCTGGTGTGAGTTGTTGTGCAGCGCTCCCACCCCCAAACACCCCAACCTGTGAAGGTGGCTACCTACTGTAAGTTTGTTTGTAGAGATACAATGGCTTCCAACTGCTTCTGGGGGGGGGGGCTCCATCCTGCTCAGGTGTGGAACAGGGTGCTGGTGGGAGTTGTTGTTCAGGGATCCCACCCCCAAGCAGCCCTCCCAGGGAAGATGGTTACCTATCTGTTAGGTGAGCGTGAACCATTCAATGGCTGGCAAATGCTTCTGGGGGGGGGGGTGCTCCATACTGCTCATGTGTGGAACAGGGGGCCTGGTGGGAGTTTTTGTGCAGAGCTCCCACCCCCAAACTCCCCAACCTGTGAAGCTGACTACCTACTGTAAGTTTGTTTGTAGAGATACAATGGCTTCAAACTGCTTCGGGGGGGGGGGGGGGGCTCCATCCTGCTCAGGTGTGGGACAGGGTGCTGGAGGGAGTTGTTGTGCAGGGATCCCACCCCCAAATAGCCCTACCTCTGAGGATGGCTACCTACCTGTTAGTTTGTTTGTAGTGAGACAATGGCTTCCAAATGCTTCTGGGTGTGGAGTGCTCCATCCTACTCAGGGGTGGGTCGGGGGGCCTGGTGGGAGTTGTTGTGCAAGCCTCCCACCCCCAAACAGCCCTCCCAGGGAAGATGGCTTCTTATCTGTTATTTGAGTGTGAACCATTCAATGGCTGGCAATGCTTCTGGGTGGGGGTAGTGCTCTATCCTGCTTAGGGTTGTAACAGGGGGCTTGGTGGGAGTTGTTGTGCAGTCATCCCACCCTCAAACAGCCGTCCCTGTGAAGATGGCTACCTACCTGTTAGCTTGTTTGTAGTGAGACATTGGCTTCCAAATGCTTCTGGGTGTGGAGTGCTCCATCCTGCTCAGGGGTGGGTCAGGGGGCCTGGTGGGAGTTGTTGTGCAGGCCTCCCACCCCCAAACAGCCCTCACAGGGAAGATGGCTACCTACCTGTTAGTTTGTTTGTAGTGAGACAATGGCTTCCAAATGCTTCTGGGGGGGGGGGGGTGCTACATCCTGCTCATGGATGGGACAGGGGGCCTGGTGGGAGTTGTTGTGCAGGCCTCCCACCCCCAAACAGCCCTCCCAGGGAAGATGGCTACCTATCTGTTAGGTTAGTGTGAACCATACAATGGCTGGCAAATGCTTCTGGGTGGGGGGAGTGCTACATCCTGCTCAGGGGTGGGGCAGGGGGCATGGTGGGAGTTGTAGTGCTGTTTGCCTGGACACATAGAGCCCTGTGAATGTTGGCTACCTTTGGGGTGATTCAGATGGAGTGAATGTTACATCTGTGGGACATGTGTTGGATATTGTGGTGCATATGGATATACTTGGGCCTCTCAGATGTAGCTTTGTAGTTTAGCTGGACAGTACATAGCTGTGTAATGGTCTACAACATTTGTTTGTACTTACCAGCCTACACTCCCCCTGCTATTCCTGTGAGACTCTCTGGATGCAGTATGGCAAGCACTTTCTCCTCCCATGCAGTGTATGTTTTTGGTGGAATGGGAGGGCCACCGCCAGTCCTTTGAACCAGCTCACGGTTCTTGCTCCTCTTGTCCTTCAAAACCCTCTTCAAGTCATGCCACAGCTTCATGACTTCCTTTTTTGTTCTTTGGGTGCTCCCTACTGCATTGACCTTATCGACTATCCTTGCCCACATTTGTGCTCTTGTGGCTAATGGTGTCAGTTGGACCAGGGTACCAAACACTTGTGGTTCTACTCCTATTATCTCATCAACCATGACTGTCAACTCACTCTCTGGGAATTTAGGCATTTTCTGTGTTGCCATGGTGTGTGATGTGCAAAGGGGGTATAGGTGCAGGGGTGGAAGTAGTGGTGGTGCTGTGTGTGGTGTGAGTAGTGATGGTGTGCAGATTTGCCTCTCCTTTGTGTGGAGTATTACAAAGGATTCTGGTCAGGCAAGGGGCTGGCTTTATACTCTGCTAGGTGGGTGTGCCTAAATGGGGTATTGCTGTCAGGTGTGTTGTGTGGTTTGTCCTGGGATTTGTATTTTTGTAGTTGCCATGTGGTTGTGTCATTGGGGTGTGTTATGTGTTTTTGGGGGCAGGGCTAGTTTGCTGTTTGCAATTTGGGGCCTTGTTGTGAGTTTTTTCTGTCGATACCCATATTTGTCATGGAGGAACCGCAGCGGTAGCTATGCTACAGCTCTTCCGCCGGCTCTCCCATTCATCATTGTTAGCAACCGCAGCGGTTGGTAACAGCGGAACGTACCGCGGTCACATCGGGTATGTCCAAATTTTCCGTGTGGTTTCTCCGCTGTCATGGCGGCAGTTTGGTGGTTTTCCACCCAGAATCTGACCGCCGCGGACGGTTTTTAGCCTTCTCTGCCTGCTACGTGCGTTTTTTCTTTGCCTCGTTCCACCGCGGTCAGATTTTTTGGCGGTTGATTCTAATTGTACCGCCTTTTTTTCTGCGGTACCGGCGGGCGGTTGATTTGCACTACCATGGCGCTCGGGGTGGTTTTCCGTCCGCCATCCTAATGGGCCCCTAAGTATTTTTTTTCTCTCAACTAAATAAAAAAAGAAACGAAATAATCAAATTAAATGTAACACTTTGATAAAAATAAAATTTTACTTTTAAACCAACAGAAAAAAGAAACCAGTGAATCAACCACGACCATCGATAAAATATCCAACAACAGAATTAAAGCAAGACAAATGCACGTTTATTTTCAAATATAATAATTATAAAAACATGTTTACTTTTCAAGACCCTGTAATTAAGGAATATATATATATATATATATATATATATGTATTCACTTAAAAAACCATAGGTTTCACACATGTTATAGTTAGCTGGACATTTCACTCGTAAAAAAACAATGAAATTCCCCCGTTATAGTTAGTGCAGGCAACTATAACTCACGCGACGGCAATCCTCTACTGATGATGTCAGATATTACATCACTGTATTTAGACACTTATTTACCCATGTCTTCTTCCATTGATCTTTAGCTATACATATATTACAAATATTTATTTTTCATAAAGACACATATGTCATCAGTGATGTAATATCTAACGTCATCAGCAGAGGATTGCGGTCGCGTGAGTTATAGATGCCTGCACTAACTATAACGGGGGAATTTCATTGTTTTTTTACGAGTGAAATGTCCAGCTAACTATAACATGTGTGAAACCTATGGTTTTTTAAGTGAATTTGCAAGGTTTTTTAAATGCTAATTCGTAACTATAACGTGTGTGAAACCTATGGTTTTTCAGTGAATTTGTACGGTTTTTAAATGCTAAGTTATGTATTTATACATTTTTTTTTTTTCAGGTTTTTCACCGTGCGCGCACGGTGTGCTTCGAGCACCCTGCGCGCGCTTTGGACGCACGGTGCGCTTCGTGCACCGAGCACCCACGGTTCGCAGTGCGTGCCGTGCGCACGCGGTGCGCGCACCTCGTGATTTAAAAAAAAAAAAAAGTTTTTTTCTCCCTTGGGGGTCCTTCTGTGACCCCCTGACCAAGGCTAGGGGGTCAGGAACTGTCCACTCTGCCCCCTTTTCACGTTCTCCACCTTTTTTTTTCACCCCCTCAGACTGCGAGAGACAAAATGGCGGCCAACACTTCCTGGTTTCGACCGATTCGAATGTTTACCAACATCTAACAACCAATCAGAATTGCGCTCGCGCACGGCAGGGTGCGCGCACGGTGCGCGCGTATAGATATTGATATGCTTTTAAATGCTATTTTCTCAGGAAATACTGAACAGATTTACACCAGACCTGCAAAAGGCACTTCCTTGACCTTATGGCTACCTCTCTGCCAAATTTCACGTAATTCTGTTCAGCCGTTCGGGCTGTAGCTGTGACTAAAGGTCCTATGGAAAAATGCATGGGGAAAACGCGTTTTGGGACCCCCCTTTTTCTCGGCCCCCGCTTTACGAATCACCCCGAGACTTTCAGGGTAGGAGCTGAACGGAGCACCCCATTTGTTTTGAAAATTTCACGAGGATTCGTCAACCGGCGCCAAAGTTATTCAAAATAGAATTTTGAGATTTCCTATGGAAACTAGGTTGTAACTATAACTATCTACTGGCGACCGCCAGTAGATAATATATATTCATATATATATACATACATATATTCACAGATAGCAGAAGGAGCAAAATTCATCACATCACAAAAGAGAAAACGACTTTTGTGCTACATGGGCTACACTTATACGCAAGAAAAATAACTGGAAACAAAACCCAATGGAAACGTAGTAAATACTACTCCAATTCTTGCTATGGGAGAGCCACAACAGTAGAAACAAATGTAGTTAATGTCAGAGAACACAACTATCCCCCCAGTGTGACAGAAATTGAAGTCCAAGATGCTCTAGAAACAATCAGAGAAGCAAGCACCAGCTCCCAACAGACCAGTACCCAAATACTAAAAAGCGTATTAACTAGAGTCCCTCAACAGGTCACAGGACAACTACCATCCATCCCCACTCTAAAAAGATTAATAACAAGGAACTAAAAGAGCTAGTGCTCAAACACCACCCACCCCCCAACTTTTGCAGAAATAGAAATCTTACCGGAATACACTGTCACCCACAAAAATAAGAAATTCATTCGTCGTGACAATAACATTCATGAAAAACGAATTATCATCTTTGCCACCAACAACATTCGGAAATTAGAACACTGTACAACGTAGATGATGGATGGTACATTCAAAGTTTGCCCCCATCTACGGCGAATATAAAAACACTAACATCCCCTTCATATACGCACTACACCCTAACAAGCAAAATACCACCTACATAGAGCTCCTTACAATAATAAAACAACACATCTATAACTACTTTCCACAAAAAATAATCATAGACTTTGAACAAGCAATGATTCAGTCTGTTTTAAAAATATACCCACACACTGCAATACAAGGTTGCTATTATCACTTCAACCGAAGTATCTGGAGACACCTACAAAAATCTACTTTAAGTATAGATTATGCCACCAATAGCAACTTTGCCTATCAAATAAAAAGATTAATAGCTCTGGCCTATGTACCAACAACTGAAGTAGCCAACCACTATACCATACTTCTTGAAAGCCCTTTCTACCAAGCCAACAAAACAAAACTAACTCCCTTTCAAGACTACTTTGAAGACACTTGGGTAGGAAGGCTACATAGGTCAGGGCACCGTAGACAACCAAAGTTCCAAATCCACGGGTGGAACGTCTATGATAGCACTCTAGCTCAAAAAGATAAAACTAATAACGCAGTGGAAATATGGCACGATGCCTTCCAAGCCACAATAGGAAGAGGACAACCAACCTTACACAAACTAATGGAAGCCATCAAAAAAAGAATAGAGCTATCAAGAGCTAAGGCTAGAGTAATCCCTAACTAAGGTGGTCATTACGATGGCGGGCGGACTCGAGTCTACCCGCCATCATAGCGGTGCCTGGGACCGCCTGCCTGTATCACCCGTGAAATTACAATGCGACCGCCACTGCAGCGGTCGCATCTTGCATGTTTACCATTGCGGCGGGTGCTGCTGGCTGCAGCACCTGCCGCAATAGTAAAAATGCATGAAGTGCCTTTCCCTGCACTACGTGGCACACTCAGTGCAGTGAAATGCAGGGGGGTACCATGGCTACTCCCCCAGTGTACAACCACCTCCCCCCAACACAAGGGGGGTCCGCAACGGTCCTCCAAAACCAATCCCTGCCAGTCTTTCAATGGCAGTTTATCCGCCACAGAAAGGCTGGCTGCGTCCAGCATCATAATATGGCAGACGGTGCCTGCTAGGCACTGCCACCATCTTACACATGCTGACCGCTCCGCCAGTCAATCGTAACGATTGCCTGTGGTGGAAGCGAGGCGGCCGGCCTTTGCGACCGCTGCAGTCACAAAGCAATTCCTCCCGCCATCGTAATGTGGCGGGGGGGAATTGCCGTCTGACGGCAGAGGGCCACGCCGCACGGCTGGCAGTGGCAGGCCTTCTGCCATTGTAATGACCCTCGAAGATCGGCCCAGAAATCAGTAAACAAACAAAAACAATGCATGAATACCTACAACATAAAACTCGACTATTTCCAAACACCAAAGGGATAGAATACCTTAGAATACCTAGACATAATTGCTAAATCGATACTATAAACAAAAAACAATCCTAAACATCATAAGCATTTCAAATTCAAAAAACATGTAAACTACACAATTCTGCTCTTCTTTAAATTAATAATTATAATTAGGTCATTTAAAAATTAAAAATGTACATATAAATATATGACATATTATAATTATTAAAATAAAAAAGAAACAAACTAAATGTAACCAAAAATAGTTCCCACCCATAATAATAAAAAATAACTTATAGTTATGTTGTGGTAGACGGTCTTCAAAAACAAACAAATCCATAGTAGATAAATTGAAAGATGAATCTATTAGAAAAGAAAGTCCCCAAAAAATGCAAAAATACAACTGTAGAGAAAAGGCTCCTCTGACGCAATCCTCTCGATAACGAAACCCTCAAAAACCTCCAAATTTGCTAAAAAAATGCAAAAATAGAACTGTAGAAAAAAGTTTCCAGCAATGCAATCCTCTCAATAACAAAACTCTCAAAAACCCAAAAATTAGCTTTAAAAAAAAACGCTCCAACAAACCCGAAAAATATAAGGAATGTAAAATATTAACTTTTTTCAAAGAAACAAAATGCATTTTCCTTTTTCCCAAAAAATAAACGCGTCATCAGCATCATCTGTTCACGAAACGGAGAACCTGTAAAGAAAAAAAAAGGAAAATCCTCCCACAGTAACAAGTACAAACCCACAAGCATTAATATCAACATTAAATACGACATAACATAATTAAACTACAAATAACTAACACTACATAACACTCTACTTCTATCCAACACTACGTCAAACACCAAAAATGAACAATTAAAGTCCTGGCAAATCTAAATACACTGCTACTACCTCGCCCCTACCCTAAAACTACCTTAAAAGTAAAATAAATCAAACTTACCTTAACCGACGAAACACAGCTCCCAACTGCGAGGTTCCGTCTTGCAAAATGACCTAAAAATAAAACAGATAGACAGAAAAGTGAGAAAAAGGACAAAAAGATGGCTACGTAATAAAAATGAAAAAAGATGGAGTCCCCAGAGACTAGAAATAATAAAACAAATTAAAAAATTACAGCCCAGATGTACAACTATTTTGCATGCGCAAAATAGTTTGCAAATTGATTTGCACATGCAAAAATGGCTGTACACAATATAAAAAAGGCACTCACAAATCACAAATTTGCGCTGCGAATGAATACCGGCTCGCAAAAAATTCAACCGCTTTTTGATGTCCCAAAATTGCGTCTCGCAAATTGCGACTCGCAAAATACTATGGACGGAGCAGTCGCAAATTGCGAGTACGCACAATTAGGTCCATTTGCACATGCAATATACCACTAACCAGAAACAGGTCGTAACCAGGCCCAGCCTATAAAAAAACAGGCCCAGAATGCATCAGAAACCTTTCCACAATGGCTTTCCACAATGGCTGCCCTGTACGCATTAGTGAAGAGGATGCGGATACTGGCTGCCCAGCAGAGGAGGAGGAGACAGGAGAGGATATTCAGAGTCTGGCTGGAAAAAGGCAAAGAAGAACAAAAGGACAACCCGACGGCAATCCAAGGGCCTCAAGATGCGGTTAGGGACACTAACCGCATCTTGAGGCCCTTGGATTGCCGTCGGGTTGTCCTTTTGTTCTTCTTTGCCGTCTTCCAGCCAGCAACTCGCCGGACCCGCTGCGCGGGTCCCGCAGCGCGCCAGACTATCGCGAGAGTTGCCAGAAGGGGCTGCCTGATACCTGGGGCGAGTGTATCCTGACCAGGGCTGCGAGCAGCGAGGACTCCATTGCCCAGGAGTCCCTGCGAGCCCAACCAGTCACACCTGGGCTGCTCTCCCTGACCGCCACGCCCCCCCGCCCACGGGAGTAAATGCGGACTGTCAACCCTCCACCAGCGGGACACTAACCGCATCTTGAGGCCCTTGGATTGCCGTCGGGTTGTCCTTTTGTTCTTCTTTGCCGTCTTCCAGCCAGCAACTCGCCGGACCCGCTGCGCGGGTCCCGTAGCGCGCCAGACTATCGCGGGAGTTGCCAGAAGGGGCTGCCTGATACCTGGGGCGAGTGTATCCTGACCAGGGCTGCGAGCAGCGGGGACTCCATTGCCCAGGAGTCCCTGCGAGCCCAACCAGTCACACCTGGGCTGCTCTCCCTGACCGCCACGCCCCCCCGCCCACGGGAGTAAAAGCGGACAGTCAACCCTCCACCAGCGGGACACTAACCGCATCTTGAGGCCCTTGGATTGCCGTCGGGTTGTCCTTTTGTTCTTCTTTGCCGTCTTTCAGCCAGCAACTCGCCGGACCCGCTGCCCGGGCAAAGGGAGGGCCGTTTGAGGCCGTTCGAGGACGGGAGAGACCGGACCGGGCCATCTCTCTAACTTCCATTCATCCGGAACTTACACTAAAATCGTACGTACTGTTACCTTATTGACATTGCACCTGTGAGTTCCCAAAGATTCAGCTTTACTGACTATCTGTGTATTTAAGACGTTAACTCCTTGTATTGGTCTAACAGGAACAATGGTCTTAACTAGAGGAAATAAAACCAAAGTATCGGGGGGTGGGGGCAAGCTTTTAGGTCCCATGAACGACTTCATCACCAAGGCAAACTCATTCATAGACCAAAGTATTAGTCTGATGGAAGGTAGGGTGTCTTTGGATTTAGCGCTCGCTAAGAGATCCTCCATGGGCAACTTAGCGGATGCAAGAACCTACCAAACAATGTGGACCTGTCGGCCTCCCAGCTTTCCGATCTCCAGATAAGCTCAGACTTAGAAAGGACATCAGAGCTGATACCCCAAATCACACCGGATGAAACAAGGCAAGCAAGAGGGAGGAGGGAGGGCGCTATAAGGAAAAGAAAGAATGATCTGAAAAATCCCATCAACAATGAGATCAGTGACACGCCTAGTAGGAAAGAGAACGCACCCCCTAGAGCTGAACAGGTAGTAGATTCTGTGATCATAAATCAGTCCGCACATGATACTCCAGACCCCATTAGCCTGGAATTCTCCACTCATTCACCCTGTAGGAAGGAAATAAGCGATAGCAATAACTCACAACTGCTAAATAATATTGCAGATCTATTGAAATCTTTCCTTGCACCAGTAGAAGCAAGATTATTACAGATAGAGAACCAGCTATCTAATTTTATAAACCTCACAAAGTCCAAGCAAGTGCCGGGGGCCCCAAAAATGGGGGGAAACAAACAGGCTCTTTTCAAGCCCGCAGCCATAACAAAGAATGTACCTATACCTTTAAATGTAACACCTAAACCAACACCCCCTGAAACATTAAATATTAACAGAGTAGCAAAACCTTCCACTAATGCTATCATAACCTTACCCCAGGGTAATGCTCTGTCAGCAACAACACCGGCGCCTAAAACATCGGCACCCAAAAAATCGGCGCCTAAAACTCCGGCTTCCAAAACACCTGCCCCAAAAACTTCGGCCCCAGTATCCAACAGAGGTGACCCTAGGGGACCTCCCGAAGCTAGATTCGCTGTTGATATGCCACCGGAAGCATGTCCCTTTGTAGTTGTAATGACAGGTGTGCCCGAGTTAGTGGATTACAATGCAGAACCTACGTGGTCACTGAAAAACAAGGCCCAACATTGGCTAAATACCAATCGCCCTATTCCAGCACCTTGGCCATGTAGGATTCTGATGGTACGTAGGACTCCCTGGGTGGGAAACGGCAGAAAAACAATACCGGGAGATTGTATTGTGATTACATTCGAAGACCCCCGAGTGGTAGATTATATTTGCTCTTGGGAGTACCCGAGTGTAAATGGAGGTATAGGCACCAAGCGACTTTCCTTTTTCTACCCTTCAAGACATCGCAATGGTCCTTTTAATGATCATGACAGCCCCTGGGAAGTAGCAGCTCCCCGTCACTGTGAATATGGCAACCCAAGGCAAATAGTGGGCCCTCGTCACCATGATTATGATAGTTCCTGGCACACAGTGGGGCCACGTCATCGGGGAGGAGGATGGGATGATTGGGGTCCGCACACACAGAGGACGGCCTATAGAGAGCTGCCTCGCTGGGATGCCTGGTCCAGCATCCCGATGATGAATAGGTTTAGTGGCCTTGAAACGGTAGACTGACCACTAACGGCGACCGAATCTACTAATCCTAAGGCACCCCATTTAACGCCTAAAGTAAAAACAAGCATTTGCAATGCAATAGGTCTCGCATTTGCGAGAGTTTGAGCTATTAGCATTGTAAATGACAGTGCCTTTTATTTATGTTTTTAAAAATCCAAACAAAGAAAAAGCATTGTCATTTACAATGCCAATAGCTCAAACTCGTATAAATGCGAGACCTATTGCATTGCAAATGCTTGTTCACTTTTGCATCGTGTGTTCAATTAGGAGCACAAACAGGTTTTGTACGGATTTGTTTTGATGTTATCATTGCTGAGACTGTAGATGTCATTATATGTACTATGTATATCATTTAATGTTGTCAGGTTTCAGGGAAGGCGAACCTGCTGAAAATCCTCTACGATTCCTTAACCTATAAGCAGCATTATGGCCAATACAACAATGCCAACGGAAAGAGCGAGGGACAACAGGGAAAGGAGAACAGGAATAAGGGTGACAGAAAAGGAGTACTGACTTCTTCAGGGTAGAAGTGTCTCGGTAACGTAAGCAAGATCTCTTTTTCAGCATTCCTCGTCAATTAGAGATATATAAAATGCACAATATTGTAATTATCAGTCTTAAACACAACTTATGTGGCATGCCTGTGTGTAAAGTCACTAAAAAGTGCTCAAAAATAAGGGGCAAAGAAGATGAGAGACCATCAGTACCCAAGGTACAAAAAATACATGATAATGTACTAGTTCTGGAAAACGTCCCAAAGACCGACAAGAAGTTTAGACTCAGTGTGCCACTGGAAAGGATGTGATCATACCATCAATATCTTGATAAATAATAACTCACCATAGGAAATATGGAAAACTCTATGGGTCTTCCTAGTTAAAAACACGTTTGAAATAGAAACTGTGACAAATAAAAAAAAAAGAGAACGGTCAATGAGGAACTTGATAATTGTGATGCTCAAAGGTATGAGTATCGTAAATACCCATGTGCTCACCTGTCAAACAGCAATTAACCGGTGAAAAATTGGGGTCGTTATACCTGTTAGCAGATAATTCAAAACGTGATTCTCTATGTTGAAAAAAAACACAGAGTTAGATCGAGGGACATAATACATGTAAGTATCAGAGCGAACGGGCTGAAGTGGTGACAGCAGCTTACCAGTGAATGTATAATAATCCCAATGGCAGCCAATTTCTGAGAAATGCTTCATTGAGTGTCCGAGTTAACCGCGAGGCGGAAATGAAACGGGGTTAAAACGAAGTTGAGCGGATGTAAACCTCGTCACATGATACAGATGAAAAGAGATGATGGACTAAGTGTAGTTCCATCTAAAAACGTAAATAAGCGTCCCAGTGGGAAACGTAGTTTATAATGTGGAACTGAAAACCGGGTAAAAAACCGCGACACCTGATGTAAGTAAAAAGTGATGCTAAATTAAACAAAAGTAATAAGAAACCAACTAAAGGGAAGAGGAAAGCAGCAAACAGGAAGGAGTAACAACTGTGAAACACGTTGTATAAAGCTGTGAGTAGTGGCAGAAATGGTAAACAATTTACTGTTTACATTTAATGTAAAAGTAACGGCCGCGCGGCCGTGAAAATGAAAGTAATAGCGATCGCGATCAAAGCGAAAGTGATCGCGATCGCTTGGATGGGAGCGCTGCGTGTGGCAACTGCAAGCACGTGAGTGGTGCGCGCGCAGCAGTGATTGGCGGCTGCGCGCGTGCACGCTCACGTGCACTCAAGCTTTAGGCCACAGGCAGCACTCTAAAAATCCCAACTATAAAATGTCTCTCCGAGCCAGCGCAAGCGCTGGGGCTCAGCGAGACCTAAAAACTGAACCACCCTCTATCACCCACTGAGGTCAAATCACGACCACTCACTTACCAAGCAGGAAAATACAATGATCCTGCATTATAAATAAACACAGAAGTTATCGACGTCTAATGCCTGCAAAGCTTAACTACCAATTAATGTCCGCTTAATGGTAATTGCAAACCATGGTTTATCAGAAAACAAAAATCGATGACTTTTCTCTAAATGCAAACATTCTAAAATAAAGCAGGAAAAATAGAGCTACACCTGAAATAATGCAAATGTTCATAGACTTGCATAACGATAAGCTGTAAAGGTTTCTTTGTGCACGGAAAATAAAATGTGCTGACGCCTAACTGTAGAGAAACTTGCGAGCGTTCGAAAAACGTGACGAAGACTGCGCGAGACCTAAACATTAACAGTAAGGTTGTAATCGCACAGTTAAGTGAAAAAGAATTGAAAGACTTGTTGTAGATAAGGTAATTAGCCTTCGGTTAACGTTGTATTCACCAGACATTTCCTTGAGTGGATTCTGCTTAAAAATTACTGCGCGGTGACCTCTGTACTGAAGTTTCCCTCTTCGGTGCGTCCAGTATTCAGCACGACTGTACTGCAGAGCACACACCGGGTCACACCAGTAACGCGCGCGTGGCACCGGAAGAACGTGCCAAGGAGCTGGGCGACGTTTGCTTCCCGCCTTCAGGAAACCCCAAAGGTATGGAGAAATGATAGAAATATATTGCAATCTCAGACGTCTTTAGAGATGTTAAGGCCCAGACTGGCCGTCACGGGCATCAAGTGTTTTCCTGGCGGTCTAAACGATAAGCTGTAAAGGTTTCTTTGTGCACGGAAAATAAAATGTGCTGACGCCTAACTGTAGAGAAACTTGCGAGCCTTCGAAAAACGTGACGAAGACTGCGCGAGACCTAAACATTAACAGTAAGGTTGTAATCGCACAGTTAAGTGAAAAAGAATTGAAAGACTTGTTGTAGATAAGGTAATTAGCCTTCGGTTAACGTTGTATTCACCAGACATTTCCTTGAGTGGAATCTGCTTAATAATTACTGCGCGGTGACCTCTGTACTGAAGTTTCCCTCTTCGGTGCGTCCAGTATTCAGCACGACTGTACTGCAGAGCACACACCGGGTCACACCAGTAACGCGCGCGTGGCACCGGAAGAACGTGCCAAGGAGCTGGGCGACGTTTGCTTCCCGCCTTCAGGAAACCCCAAAGGTATGGAGAAATGATAGAAATATATTGCAATCTCAGACGTCTTTAGAGATGTTAAGGCCCAGACTGGCCGTCACGGGCATCAAGTGTTTTCCTGGCGGTCTATCAGGGTGGGGGTCTGTTTCACAGCTGGTGGGGGCCGTTTTTGTCCGTGGGGGTAGGCTGGCAGCAGGGCTTCGGTGCTGTAACGGCCGCGCGGCCGTGAAAATGAAAGTAATAGCGATCGCGATCAAAGCGAAAGTGATCGCGATCGCTTGGATGGGAGCGCTGCGTGTGGCAACTGCAAGCACGTGAGTGGTGCGCGCGCAGCAGTGATTGGCGGCTGCGCACGTGCACGCTCACGTGCACTCAAGCTTTAGGCCACAGACAGCACTCTAAAAATCCCAACTATAAAATGTCTCTCCGAGCCAGCGCAAGCGCTGGGGCTCAGCGAGACCTAACAATTTGCCTAGCAAATGAAGCTGCGGCGATTAACACAGAACTGTAGCCCCTACCTATCCCCTTCTGGAATGTTGCGGGTCTTCGCCCCAAAATTGAGGATGGGACTGCCATGAACTTCTTGGAGCCAGGTAAAATCATCTGCCTCCAGGAGACATGGTCCATGACGGAGCTCCACCTCCTGGGTTATAAAACATACTTCATCCTAGCTCTGGGTAGTGGTGCAGGCAGACCTAAGGGAGGGCCGATCACTTTAAAAACAAAGAGTCTATCCTTTTGCTCAACCTCTACAATAATTTAGAGGAGGACCAATTCTTGACCTTTCTCTTTAACATCCAGGAGAAACTAACCCATTTTTATCAATTCAAGGCAGGAAAAGGGGTGATTCATCTTCTATGGGGAGGAGATTTTAATCTGCATCCATGCCCGCATGCTGGGAAAAATCGTTGTGGGATAGTGGATGAACATGATGCTCCCCTCATGCACTTTGCCCATACCAAGGTGGGGATTGCTATGAACAACGTGTTATCTGACTTGGAACTCTCAATAGCTAATGAGCCAAGTTTAGGCTCAAACTTCCTGCAACCAACATATGTGTGAAGGGGATACAAAACGACAGTCGACTACATCCTCCTTTCGCCTGGATTGTTGCGCAGAGCTAGGTCCCTTGAGGTCCTGACTAACACACTAAGCGATCATTCTGCCCTGAGGATGGATCTTTATTTAATTAACTCTCAACCCTTAACTGCAGTCATAGCTATGACTCTTGCCCAGAACAAATTGGAGTTAGGTAAACAAAATGGATATGCATTAAAGTGGGGGAAGATAAACCCAGCCGAAATTACTGAATAATTGGTAAAAGCGGCACACTCAAACATAATTAAATGCCTGGATCTACTAGAAACGGATGAAGAAGTCCTAAATAATTTTACCTAGATATTAGAGAAAATTAAGGGACTTCTCACAGTAAATCCAAAGTGCTCGAACCCAACTACTAAAGGGTGGTTTAACCATAGTTGTACCGTGGCCCTAACTAAGCTAAAGGTGGCCCTGAATAAAACAGTCAGAGATTCGGAGGAGATCCAACTCCTTAGATAGCAATATGGAAGGGCACGTAAACAAAGAATACAAGAACTAAAACAGAAACTATGGGACGACCTGCACACTAGTGCTGTCTCTAAAAACAGTGAGGCTTTCTGGCGAACAGTCAAATCCCCCTACCTAACAGACGATAACAGTCCCAAGATAGAACTGGCCATAGAGGAAGATACTTGGGTGTCCCACTTTTCTAAAATCTTTAAAAACACAGTAACATCAGTAGGGACAGAAATCACACATTCAACAGTTGAATACCCAATATCCCTGCATTTTGACATTTCCGAGGTATTAGTGGCACTGGAAACAAGTAAAAACGGGAAAGCCCCAGGCCCAGACGGGGTCCCAGTGGATCTTTTTAAATTCAATCTGGATCTCTGGGCCCCCATTCTCACTAGAGTGTGCACTGCAGCCGCAAAAGTGGGACTGATAAAATCCTGGACCAAATCTATCATGGTCCCAATTTTTAGAAAGGGGAATCGTCAGGACGCCAAATGCTACCGCCCCATCTCACTGCTGGATTCTCTGGGCAAGGTCGTTGGCAGGGTCGTGCTTGAGCGACTCCAGCGGTGGGCTGAGGAGGGAGGCATTATTTCCGATCTCCAATTTGGATTCCGGGAGGGGTTTGGAACGGTGGACAGGCCCTCAATCTTAGTCTGATAGTGGGTAAATATATCCAAGCAAAGAAGGACACAGTCTATATGGTGTATGTAGACCTGTCCGCTGCTTTTGATTGCGTTTCACACGCAAAACTCTGGATGGTTTTGAGACAAATGGGAGTGGATCCCCCTCTTTTAGATTTTTTGAGAGAGCTCTATTCTAAAGCCTCTGCGAGGGTGCGCTTTGGCGTGAAGGGGGAGCTGACAGCGTCTTTTGGAGTGGAGCGTGGAGTCAGGCAGGGGTGTGTCCTGGCCCCCTTTCTCTTCTCATTGTATACGAATGGCTTGGAGGAAGATATGTTGAGGGGGGGCCAGGATCTCCCGCGGGTAAAACAGCGCCTGATTACCGCTCTGCTCTATGCAGATGATGCTGTCATTTTGGCCCGCACTCCGCGTGAATTACAGAAGTCCCTGAATAGGTACGCGGATTTTATGGGTGGGCTGGACCTACATGTTAATGTCAAAAAAACGTTTGTCATGGTAGCAGGCAGTGGGAAAAATCGAGCAAAGGATATCTATCTCAAAGACCAAAAACTTGAGGTAACTGCCCAGTATCCGTATTTGGGTATCATGATCGACGAAAGGCTGAACTGGAGGCCAGCAGTAGAGGCCAGGTGCCATCTTTTTAAAAGAGCCATAGTGGCCCTGATGAGTTTCTCCCAGAGACGGGGGAGGAGGGCACCAGTGGAGCTACTAAAAATCTATAGCGCCAAGTGTCAGGCGATTGCGCTGTATGGGGCGGGAGTCTGGGGACACATAGATGTTAGCGCCCTTCAGGTGGCAGAAAACACCTTCCTCAGTTTCCTTTTAGCTACACCGAGACGTACATCAATCTACGCATCCCACTTGGAACTTGGAATCCCTTACTTAGAGGATTTGTTAAGGATCCAACCATTATTGCTCTGGCGGCGCATTTCGACCTCTGACAAAAATGCGCTGACATAGGCAATCGTGGCGGACTCAATGGCTCTTGATCAATCCTTAAAAATAACATGGCTTCGGTATGTCAGAAACTTCCTCAAAGATCTTGGCATGGAGAAGTATTATCTTGAACCCGGAGATATTATTGATCTACCAAAGAGAGCGTTGAAACAACTGTCTCTGATTCACCTAGAATCCCTGAGGCTGACCTCTGAGCCGACAAAACCCTCGGTCCTCCATGCCAACATGATCCAGACCACTTACTTTATCCAGCCTTATTTAACACTACAGATTAGTACGTATGATAGAATGTTATTGACAAGATTCAGATTAGACTTTTTTCATAGACTAGTAGCTTTTCCCGGGAGAAATAGGTGGGACCCAATTCTCACTGCTTGTCCCTGTGATGAGGAATCAATACAGACTAACTTACATACAATATTGCTTTGTAAATTCCATCATCCACACCGGAAAATTTGGCTACTACCACTATTAAGGCGATGGGGACTTAGACAATATCGCCCCGCAATGCTACGTCTCCAACTGTTAGAATCTGAACCGGTTTGCTATCACGTCCTTCATTTTTTAAAATGCATTATGAAGCATAGGAAAAATCTGTCAAAATTATGCTGGATCTAGTCCCAGACAACGTAACGAAATAACTTGATTCTTTGTTTTTAACATATTAATCTGTGTCTGTCTGAATTTTATCTTGTAAGATGATCTCTCTGTTAATATGAAATTGTATTATCAAATGTTGCTTTTATGGTTTTCCAATGTGTAAAGCCGAATAAAGAAATTATATATATATATTCAGAGTCAGTCAAACATTGTTTGAGAATACAGAGGAGGAGATTTATGACCAGTACAGGCTGAGTTGCACTGACACCTTAATGTCACAACTTGAGAGCAGAACCCTGCGTAGCAATGCAATTCCCACACATGTGCAGGTGTTGTGCTCCCTCCACCTCTTGACCACTGGTAGCTACAAGGATGTCTTTGCAGTGGCTGGCAGTGTGTCGCAGAGTGCGCTTTCACGTTTTTTCAATAATTTTCTAGAGGCCATGCTATACCACATCCATCAACACATATACAAGCCTAGAGATGATGAGGAACTTGATCAAACAAAACTTGATTTCTACAGATTAGCAAGGTTCTCACAGGTCAAAGGGTGCATAGATGGGACCCATGTGCTCATATGTTCCCACATCCTGCATCTTCCGTAATAGGAAAAGCACTCATTGCCTCAACATCCAAGTTGTCTGTGACACCAAAAACATCATCACAGACCTGGTAGCAAAATATCCTGGAAACACCCATGATGCATACATTTTCAGACACAGTGGCATATACCAAAGGTTAGAAAGAGATGACGTTGATGATGGATACCTCCTAGGTAATGATCTTTCCTGTCCCCAAATGAATGAATTTGCAGTTGTATGTCTGTATGCATGTCATCTCACCATCACATATCTCACAACAGGTGACAATGCATATGCCCTGCGGCCATGGTTCCTCACACCGTACCTGTCTCCCAACAAGGTCCATGAAAGGTAGTACAACAGGGCACAGATGCGCACCAGGATTGTCATTGAGCGCACTTTTGGGTTCCTGAAATCACGCTTCAGGTGCCTACCCAAGAGTGGCTGAGCTCTGCAGTATGCACCAGAGACAGTCTGTAAAATCATGGCAACATGTGCCACGCTGCACAACATGGACTGCAGGGGTGGATCGTCCATGGATGTAACTGACACAGATTCGGAGGATGAGGACCCAGGACCACCTGCCCTACACCAAAGGGATGGTAGCACTGCAGCAGAGAGTAGAAGGCGCAGGGACCAGATTGCCAACAACTATTTTTAAAGGTACGTACACATTAATTACCCACTCTCCTATACATAAGCTAGAACAAATTGTGACTTTCAATTGGTGCTTTATTGTGCAATCATCCACAAACAAGCTAAGAACAACCTGTCCATTTGAAAATGTAGACCTGAACTACAAAGTAACTCCAAAGTGGCTACATCACCACAACATAGGAATGATATGTGGCCCAAATATTGTTCAGTGACCCTTCACAGATAATTTTTTGCCTCTCAGTCCAGCCTGGCCAGAGCCGCCACTTCCCAATCCAAGGTGCCGGCTGCTGCTATGGCACATCACAGGTGTCTCCGTAGCAGAGACGCTTCTGCGGCTTGACACCTCACTATCTGTGTCACCCGTAGCACCTCCACCAACCATCATATTTGTTTGCAGTGTTTCCACTGCTTCAGTGATTTTATTGGAGGCCAGGAGAAATGTCCCCACTGTAGTGGCCCATCTCCACCTGGAGTCCCAGAGTGCGCGTGCTGTGTCGGATTGTCGTATGGGCAAGCCTACAAATGGCCCTGCAAAGAGTGTCCACTTTGTGGCCCCTGCTGCGCTCCTTGTGCCTAAGCTGCGCCCTTTCTTCTGTCCATTCGTTGGCTGAGTCAGCAATTGTATTTGTGAGGGAATCCAATTTTCCTTTCTGCCGGCTCTGATTTTCCATCAGTTTGTCTGTGATGTTGCGGAAGCCCTAAGTCATCCTCAAATTCATTGGCTCTGTGTCTTCTGTTGCAGGCGCTGTATTTTCAACATCGCCTGTTCCAGGCCTCCAGTCATAAGCTGACTGGCTGCATCAGAGGACAGACCGTTCAGACACTGGTAGCTACAAGGATGTCTTTGCAGTGGCTGGCAGTGTGTCGCAGAGTGCGCTTTAGCGTTTTTTCAATAATTTTCTAGAGGCCATGCTATACCACATCCATCAACACATATACAAGCCTAGAGATGATGAGGAACTTGATCAAACAAAACTTGATTTCTACAGATTAGCAAGGTTCCCACAGGTCATAGGGTGCATAGATGGGACCCATGTGCTCATATGTCCCCACATCCCGCATCTTCCGTAATAGGAAAACACTCATTGCCTCAACATCCAAGTTGTCTGTGACACCAAAAACATCATCACAGACCTGGTAGCAAAATATCCTGGAAGCACCCATGATGCATACATTTTCAGACACAGTGGCATATACCAAAGGTTAGAAAGAGGTGACGTTGATGATGGATACTTCCTAGGTAATTATCTTTCCTGTCCCCAAATGAATGAATTTGCAGTTGTATGTCTGTATGAATGTCATCTCACCATCACATATATCACAACAGGTGACAATGCGTATGCCCTGCGGCCATGGATCCTCACACCGTACCTGTCTCCCAACAAGGTCCATGAAAGGTAGTACAACAGGGCACAGATGCGCACCAGGATTGTCATAGAGCGCACTTTTGGGTTCCTGAAATCACGCTTCAGGTGCCTACACAAGAGTGGCTGAGCTCTGCAGTATGCACCAGAGACAGTCTGTAAAATCATGGCAACATGTGCCATGCTGCACAACACGGACTTCAGGGGTGGATCGCCCATGGATGTATCTGACACAGATTCGGAGGATGAGGACCCAGGACCACCTGCCCTACACCAAAGGGATGGTAGCACTGCAGCAGAGAGTAGAAGGCGCAGGGACCAGATTGCCAACAACTATTTTTAAAGGTACGTACACATTAATTACCCACTCTCCTATACATAAGCTAGAACAAATTGTGACTTTCAATTGGTGCTTTATTGTGCAATCATCCACAAACAAGCTAAGAACAACCTGTCCATTTGAAAATGTAGACCTGAACTACAAAGTAACTCCAAAGTGGCTACATCACCACAACATAGGAATGATATGTGGCCCAAACATTGTTCAGTGACCCTACACAGATCATTTTTTGCCTCTCAGTCCAGCCTGGCCAGAGCTGCCACTTCCCAATCCAAGGTGCCGGCTGCTGCTACGGCACATCACAGGTGTCTCTGTAGCAGAGATGCTACTGCGGCTTGACACCTCACTATCTGTGTCACCCATAGCACCTCCACCAACAATCATATTTGTTTGCAGTGTTTCCACTGCTTCAGTTATTTTATTGGAGGCCAGGAGCAATGTCCCCACTGTAGTGGCCCATCTCCACCTGGAGCCCCAGAGTGCGCTTGTTGTGTCGGATTGTCGTATGGGCAAGCCTACAAATGGCCCTGCAAAGAGTGTCCACTTTGTGGCCCCTGCTGCGCTCCTTGTGCCTAAGCTGCGCCCTTTCTTCTGCCTATTCGTTGGCTGAGTCAGCAATTGTATTTGGGAGGGAATCTAATTTTGCTTCCTGTCGGCTCTGATTTTCCATCAGTTTGTCTGTGATGTTGCGGAAGCCCTAAGTCATCCTCAAATTCATTTGCCTCTCTGTCTTCTGTTGCAGGCGCTGTATTTTCAACATCGCCTGTTCCAGGCCTCCAGTCATAAGCTGACTGGCTGCCTCAGAGGACAGACCTTTCAGACGTCATAGGGAGTGCTGAGTTGATTGTGACATCTGCACCTTGGTGGCCAGAGAGCGTTGGGATGTTGGTGACTGCTATGAGGCTGGTGTCCCACTGGCTGTAGCATGTGTTGTTGTTGGTGCATCTATTGCTGGTACTTCTGGACAACTGGGCCTGCTTGTATCTCCCCCATCCTACGCTTCCTCCATCTGGAACAGATCCAGGCTACCCGCAGTGTCATCGTCACTGTGCTCTCCTCCCAGTAGTGTGTCTATGCGTCAAAAGATTGAAGAATGAAATAAAATATGTGAGTCACTGTCTCAGTAGTGTTGCAATGTTTATCAGCTAATTCATTCCTTAACTACACTGTACATGTCACAGACTACATATCCCATGGTGCAACATTTCTGTTGCTTGTTTGGTGGAAATGTATGTTTGGTTGTGGATGATTTGTATGCATGTGCAGAACAGGCTTTAGTGGGTATTCACTAATCACAAATACTTTTCTCACTTACCAGGGTTTGGTGCTGGCTGTGATGTGTCAAGGCTCCCAAAGCCCACAACAGCCACTCTCTCCAGGGTACTTTCCACCATGGCTTCAGCTGCAGAAGGTTCCAATGCAGTGGATGGCCCCCCTGCGGTCTGTTATGCCTCTTTCAGATGTGCTGCCACCCTCTCCTTGGCCTTGGAGCGCAGATTGTACCAGCGCTTCATGTGTTCCAGGGACCTGTGTGCTACTTCAAGGGCATTGATGCGCTGCTGCATACGACGCCAGATCTACTGTTTGTCAGCCTCTGGCACATGGTGCGAGGCACTGCCAAAAAGCTTGTCATGGTGGTTGCAGCATTCCTCTGTAATAATATCCAGCTCCTTTTCTGAAAATTTGAGCTTCATCAGCCTCTCCTTGGCCCCCTTCTTACTGGCCTTGCTGCTCATGCTTTCAGTCATGCTCACACAGCAGTGTTGAACTGTACTGCTGCACCTGGACAGGTGCTTAGGATTTTGCTCGGAGTATCCTTGGACACCACTTCCTGTTTTGGGGTCCTTTAGCTCAACCAGGAAGTGTTTTCCATTTTTGTTTTCAAATTCGCAATTTGCGAGTGCAATTTTGTCATGTTTCTGCCACACTCGTAATTTGCATATGCAAAAAGTGTTTTTTAGCTGAGATCTCTATTTGCGAGCCTTTAGCGACTCGCAAATAGACGAGAGCCAAAATTGTGATGCGATTCATTAGCGATTCGCAAATATGTGCTCTCTTTCGTTCGTCGCAGTTTATCGCAAATTGCGAGTCGCAATTTTCAGCGGTCGTACATCTGGCCCCAGATGTATATTTTTATTTACAATATAGCCAGGGGGTAGTGGTGGAACAAGAGGTCGCACATCAGTAAGGACAATAAGTTAATGTGGGCAACGTGGTGCTGATTCAAGTCATTGCCAATCAAGGTAAGAGAACACCCCACTACCTTGGGTGTAAGTGCACAATTATCTGAACCAGATCGTCGTGTTATAACTTAACAAAATAATTGTACCCCGGCACTCCTAATATTAACTGCTTCATTCCTAATTCAATTTAAAGCGCAAAAAACAGACATTTTTACGAGCTCAAATCACAGGAGGGACTGTTAGTTGGGTTGTACGGGAATTGTCTCAGATTTAATGATTTATACGTTATTTGGTTAGTTCACAGTGTTTTACATATACAATATTTCTGATATGGTACTTTGTATACATGGGCTAGACATTCTTCAAGGTGAAATGTTCATACATTGATTATAAGTGCTAAACAATAAGTTGTTACTCCGTATGGTGGTGATGGTCCAATTCTTGTTCTTGACTCGATATTCATGCAATCCGATATTTTGACGTTGATATTCTGTCTCTGCATTACGTAGCTTGATCGTGGGGCCTTCAGGCACCCAAGCCCTTGGCACAAGTTCTGAAACTGGTTTATAAGTTCATCCATCTGGAAGTCTTTCATGTTTCACCTTGGTCTTCTGCTGTGTGGCTGCCAATGAGGGTATCAGCTTCTTTGTCAACAATGTGGATAGTTGCCGTAAACTTGCGATCTTCGCATTTTATCTGTACTGTCATCTTTCCTTTCAAGTTGTTGCAGGGATTCTGCACAAACACAGAACTATGCACAGGATTATGGGACCCTAGTGTATAGGAACTGTGTCTTTCTACCGCCTTAGTACCCACAAACCCAGGACTGACTAGCTATAGTGCCTAACTTGCTCTCCTACTCACTTACGGAGAAATAAATGATTAGACACCCCAGAACACAACACTCCCAGATCTCTCAGGAATCGCGGAAACAAGACTCACCCTTCGCTTGTACTCGTATACTCGTCCACAATAAAATCTGAGCGAGACACAGAATAGTTTAAAATATTTATTTTTACTAACGTGCCCTAACATGCAGTATACGTGCTACAACAAGTAGGAAAGTGCATAGTACGAATATAGTCAGCATAGCAGCTAGTCCCTAAATGATGAAGGGAGATGTCATCATAAAAAGACAATGGAGAAAAGACTATAGTCCCTAACTTCCCTCCCCCTGCTAAGAAGAAGTATTATTATGTAATAGAAGATCTCTGGGCTTTGTCAGCAAACCCCATACCTTAGCCTATAGATGGTAAATCTACATCCTAAGCGCTGTCTCGCTCTTCACCCTGGAAAGGCCCCTCTCCAAATATGTTCCACCTATTCGGGTACCCCACTAAAAACTCAAGTATGCTGTCCAAACAAAAGCTGCATCTGTATGTTTTGTCTATGGGCTATGGTCTGGCCAGAACAAAATTATAATTGACATTGTTGTTCGACCTTGCACATAATGTTCAGTCAACATCCCAGGAAGATGCAAAGAGTGAACACAGCGATGTGTTCTCATGTGAAAGCAATCATTGAAAGTATTGTAAAAATAAAGACGTGTAGTAACGTGGGCAAAGGCAGAAGGCAAGATGTAGCGCACTTATGCTAAGTTAATGAAAAACGACAAAGTCCCTATGTGCAACGTGACAAACTGAAGCACGGATTGCCTTCGTACGTGAATATTCTGGTATTTGTTGATGCCGGTGGTGGTCTTGATCGAAGGCGCTGATACTGCTGGATACCCATTATATTTGCTGATGTGCTAGTGCCGATGAGGGCCTTAACCTGGATCCTGCAATGTCAACAATGCCGGTGAATTGAGGCCGTCTGTGCTATTTAAGGTCATTTGTGAACGAGAAGAGGAATACTTCCTCTTCTTCATCCGGCGAGAAGTCCTCCACCCGGTGTTGATGGCGTGGTGGCAGCTTGGTGTTACTCAGGGATTCAGGGTTGTCCATGGATGGTTGTCAGATAGACCTGTTTTGAGTTTTTCTTCCCCTTGTACCTCTTCCTTTAGAGCCCCCTCTGCAGACAGTGGCAAAGTGGTTCAACTTGCCGCATTTGCAACATATGCAACCTTGTGGCAGGCATTCATCCAGAAGTTGTGCACCAAGACCTCAGTAGCCGCAGTGTGGCTGTGATAGAGGGAGCGTGGACATCTTGGCCTTCCTTGTCTTGCCATGTGTATTAGGGAGGTGTTCAAACAGTCTATAGATCTCTTTGCCAGCATAATGGAGAAGGAGGGATCATTTTATTGCTTCATCAGACTCACGGGTCACTATGAAGTAGTTCTCTAGCCTCCCTATTTACGTTCTCCAGCGCGGGGATGCCGTGGCTGGAGTAACTAGCTCTCTGGAGGGCAGCAGTGCGCTGACTAGGGCATGTTGCAGGTCAGGCTAGTCTTGAGACGCCCGTGGTGGGGGTGCTGCATTAGTGAGATCATCATCTGCCATCACGTTGTTGTCTGGCATGTGCTGCCTGTGCTGGTGAGCAGCACCAGTGCAGTATTTCCTGGTTTTCTTTTGACTGTTTTCTTCCTCAATTTCACTCCCTCTCTTCCTCCATTTTCTTTTGTTTCTTTTCTATTTTTTTTTCACTGTTGTCTATTAATCTTCTTTTGTAGTTAGTTTACATAAGTGCAAGCGTTTCACTGTATTGTATTCCTGTTGGTTTGAAGTTGTGCAGCAATGGTGGCCATGTGAAGAGACAGCAGGCCCTCTAGGCAGATTGTCTCGGGTTTGCAGAGGTGTGGGGGAGGGAGGGCCGCTGAGCGCTCCTTGCTGTATGCGCTGGGCCAATCGGCAATCGACAGGGGAATGCAGCTCTGATTCACGCCACATGATGCGGCAGGAGCAATGAGTAGGCAGCGTGTGTAAGAGCCTGCACAGCCCACGGCAGGAGCGGAGCAGCAATGTCGGCCCGTGGGGGTTGACTCTCACCTCTGCAGCCAGGCTAGTGGACAATCGGCAGTCCACTTTGGAGTGTGCTGGACGATGTCACCTTAGCAACGTCTGCACAGCTCACAAATGGAAACAGGTGGATCAAAGCAGGGTTGAGGTAGCTGCAATCAATCAATCAATCAATCAAGGCATTTGTATAGCGCGCTACTCACCTGGAAGGTATCAAGGCGCTTGGGGAGGGGGGGTCCGCTACTGCTCGAACAGCCAGGTCTTGAGTTGCTTCCTGAAAGCGAGGTGGTCTTGGGTCAGGCGGAGGTGGGTTTCGAGGGAGTTCCACGTCTTGGCGGCCAGGTAGGAGAAGGATCTTCCTCCTGTGTGGCTCTTCGGATGCGGGGGACGGCGGCGAGGGCGTGACTGGTCGATCGGAGCTGGCGTGTGGGAGTGTAGAAGTTGAGGCGGTCATTGAGGTATCTTGGGCCTTGGTTGTGGAGGGCTTTGTGTGTGTGGGTGAGGAGTCGGAACGTGATTCTCTTGTTGACGGGGAGCCAGTGCAGGTTTCTTAGGTGTGCGGAGATGTGGCTGTGTCGGGGGATGTCCAGGATGAGTCGAGCTGAGGTGTTCTGAATCCGCTGGAGTCTTTTCTGGAGTGTTGCAGTGGTTCCGGCGTAGAGGGAGTTGCCGTAGTCCAATCGGCTGGTGACGAGGGCCTGGGTGACCGTCTTCCTGGTTTCGGTGGGGATCCACCGGAAGATCTTCCGTAGCATGCGTAGGATGTTGAAGCATGACAAGGAGACGGCGTTGACTTGTCTGGTCATGGAGAGGGAGGAGTCCAGGATGAAGCCCAGGTTGCATGCGTGGTCCGTCGGTTTGGGTGCGTTGCCCAGGGCAGGGGGCCACCAGGAGTCGTCCCAGGCAGAGGGCGACGATCCCAGGATGAGGACTTCCATCTTATCTGAGTTCAGTTTCAGGCGGCTGTTCATCATCCACTCGGCTACGTCTTTCATCCCTTCGTGTAGGTTGGCCCTGGCGGTGGCGGGGTCGTTGGTGAGGGAGAGGATCAGCTGGGTGTCGTCGGCGTAGGAGATGATGTTGAGGTTGTGTTGGCGTGTGATGGCTGCGAGGGGTCTCATGTAGACGTTGAAGAGGGTGGGGCTGAGCGATGATCCCTGTGGTACGCCGCAGATGACTTCGGTGGCCTTGGATCTGAACGGGGGGAGGCGGACTCTCTGTGTCCTTCCGGCGAGGAAGGAGATGATCCACTCCAGTGCCTTCTCTTGGATTCCGACGTTGCTGAGGCGCTGCACTAGGGTACGGTGGCAGACAGTGTCGAACGCCGCGGAGAGGTCCAGGAGGATGAGGGCCGCTGTTTCCCCGTTGTCGAGCAGAGCTCGGATGTGTTCAGTGGCTGCGAGGAGGGCGGTCTCGGTGCTGTGGTTGGCTCGGAAACCGGACTGCGAGAGGTCGAGGGAGCCATTCGTCTCGAGGAAGGCGGCCAGCTGTCTGTTGACGGTCTTCTCGATGACTTTAGCAGGAAACGGGAGGAGCGAGATGGGGCGGTAGTTTTTGAGGTCGGTGGGGTCAGCTGAAGGTTTCTTCAGGAGGGCGCTGAGTTCGGCGTGCTTCCAGCTCTCCGGGAAGGTTGCGGTGTCGAAGGAGGCGTTGATGATGTCTCGTAGATGGGGAGCGATGACGGAGTCGGCCTTGTTGAAGACGTGGTGGGGGCAGGGGTCGGTTGGAGATCCGGAGTGGATGGAGTTCATCGTGCGTATAGTTTCTTCGGTGTTGATCGGGGTCCAGGCGCGGAGGGTGATGGTGGGGGGCGCTGGTGCGATCGTAGGGTGCGTCGGCTGTGTGCTGAAGCTGTTGTGTATGTCTGCGATCTTGTTGTGGAAGTACGAGGCGAGGGAGTTGCAGAGGTCTTGCGATGGGGTGATGTCGTTGTTTCCGGCGCTGGGGTTGGAGAGCTCTTTGACGATGTTGAAGAGTTCCTTGCTGTTGTGGGCGTTGTTGTCCAGCCGTTCCTTGAATGCTGTTTTCTTGGTGGTGTGGATCAGTTGGTGGTGTTTTCGAGTGGCGAGCTTGAGGGTGGTCATGTTGTCTGGTGTCGGGTCTCTGCGCCAGGCTCTCTCGAGGGCTCGGCAGTTCTTCTTGGAGCTCTTGAGTTCGTCGGTAAACCAGGGTGCTTTCTTACAGCCGGTTCTGCTGGGCGGGGTCCTGAGAGGGGCGAGGTCGTCTGCGCAGTTGCTGATCCACTTCGAGAGGTTGTTGGCGGCATGGCTGGGGTTCGCTGAGCTGGCGGGAGGGTCCTGGCTCAGGGATGCGGCGAGCTGGTCGGCTGTGATCTTGTTCCAGCTTCTGCGTGCAACCTGTTGCTGGTGATGGTGGATTGTGTTCTTTCTGAAGCTGAAGTGGACGCAGCTGTGGTCCGTCCAGTGGAGTCCGGTGGCGTGGCTGAAGGAGATGTCCTTGCTGGAGGAGAAGACGGGGTCAAGCGTGTGGCCGGCGTAGTGCGTGGAGGTGGTCACCAGCTGCTTGAGTCCGAGGTTGGCGAGGTTGTCCAGCAGGGTGGTGGTGTTGCGGTCATTGTTGTTCTCCAGGTGGAAGTTGAGGTCCCCGAGGAGGATGTAGTCAGCGGAGGGGAGGGCGTGCGGGCTGATGAAGTCGGCGATGTCTTCGCTGAATTGTGTGCGTGGTCCCGGGGGTCTGTAGATGAGGGTGCCTCTGAGGGTGGTCTTGGGGTCGGTGTGGATCTGGAAGTGCAGGTGTTCGGCAGCTGTGAGGGTGTCGTCGGTGTTGGTCGTGATGCGGATGGTGTTCTTGTGGACGATGGCGATGCCTCCTCCAGTCTGATTGGCTCGGTCTCTCCGGGTGATCTTGTATCCGTCCGGGATGGCGATGGCGATGTCGGGCGCTGAGGAGGCATTCATCCAGGTTTCCGTGAGGAAGGCGACGTCTGGTGATGTTGTGTCGATCAGTTTCCAGAGTTGGACGGCGTGTCTGGGGACGGAGCGAGTGTTGAGTAGGATGCACTTCAGGTGGTTGCTGTTGGTGTTCGGCTTGGCGGGTGCGGGTGCAGTGCAGGTCCGGATGCAGGAGAAGTTGCAGAAATGACATCCGAAGGGTCCGTGGGTGCGTCTTGGTGTGGCTCGGTAGCAGCCGGGGATCCGACCGGTGTTGAGTGCGTTGAGTTCGGATGCGTCGTAAGTCCGGCGGGTGGGGTGGCCTCTGCGGGGGCCAGGGGGTCTAGCGCTGGGCGCGGTCCAGGCACGGACGGGCGCAGACGGGCTTGCCTTTGGCGCGCCTTCGGCGCACCATCGGCGCGCCCGCTGCGCATCAACGCTGCGCGTACGCGTGTACTCCGCCATAAATGGCGTAGAGGGGGGGCGGAGCGAGGGAGGGGCAGCTGGGAGGCGGGAGCGGGGCGGCGAATGAGGGTCGGGGAAAAGGAAGGGGGCGGGGCCACAGGGGGGCAGCGGCGGGGAAGGAAGGAGGAGAACGGCGGGAGGAGGAGAGGTGGCGGGAAAGGAGAGGCGGGGGGGAGGCCTGAGGGCAGTCCCTAGCAGGCAGCGGATGCCATGGGCAAGGCAGGGGCAGGAGTCAGTTAGGCAGCAGGCTGAGTCAGCGGACAGTGCCTAGTGGGAACCAGCGCCACTGTGGCAGATGAGTTTCCTCTGTAAAGGCAGTATGGCCCTCCATATCAGATAGGGTCTGGGGCCCACCCTGGTCACCAGTGTACTGGGGCCTCACCCTAGGCCTTAAGCTTGACCTCATCGTGCTGCTGCAGCAATGTGACACACACACACAGTATCATGGTGTGAGCTAAAGACCACGTGCGGTCTTCTCCCATTTATTATATAGCCTCTGGCCACGCCTGGCAAGAGGATGTACACGGTGCAGTTCCAGGGCATATCAACACCGCAGGGACGGTGCTTGGTGATTGTTGCATCCTGCACAATATCTGCCTCACAGACTTTGCACTGTTGTTGCCCTCGTGTAATTTCTTTTAGAAATGTCATCTCACTCATGCAAAATAACATTTAATCGGTTGAGACACAAAATCAACAATTTTGTAGAAGAATACAACGTCTTGTGCAGTGGTCCCAGAAGTGTTTTGGGACTAGTATGTGAATGTGCAAGAACCCAGAACTGTGTGATTTTCCACTGCTCTGACGAGCAGTTTTTAAGAGGGCAAAAGTGGATGGACGATCAACATGTTTCACCCTTATCTTGGGTGGACTAAGAAGCCTTGTTTTCTATTACTGGAAGTAGACTGCATGTACATTTTAATTGATACTTCGTCGCAATATTGCATAACAATGCAGAATTTCTGCAAGTCAATATCAATGACCTAGATGTATTGTCATACAACCTTGTAATTAGTGCGGAATGCACTTGTACTAGACGCCCTTCAATATGAGCTAGCACTGTGAAAATGAAGACACTGGCTGTCGTTACAAGTTCAGGGCTGAGTTTTGATCTGTGTTAAAAATACTTGTTTTTGGAATTACAGGTTTTATAATAATTGTCACAACCTAGCGGGTTTACCCTAATACATTCAGTCAGGGCAGAACTTGTTGAAATTTCTCAGGTATAAAGGCCAGTAAAAAAGGCATAACGTGCATATTTTGCATCATTTGCAAGTTACAAATTCTGACTAAGAGGTATTTGCCACATGTGGTCCATATCTCAGGCTATCTTGACTAATTTGTAATCTGAGTAGTGGTCGCTCCTTAACAGGGGCTTCAGGGCACAACCTTGCCTCCTGTGATATGCCACGTAGTGCCACTTTCCGCTACACATAACTACTAACTGGGTGCTGAGGGGGCTGAGGCAGGTTAAAAATATGGCACTCTGTGTTTGGATGTCTGGATTTTTCATGTCTGAGGGGCGTAAATCAACTGCAATCCCCTCCCACAGGCACAATCCATTTTATTTAGTGGGCACACTGCGCATGCCTCAGACAGAAGAGCATTTCTGCTGTAATGGTGCTGCACGTCATTGCACCCCAGCGGCCATAGAGCAGCCATACAGAGCAACGAGGGCAGGACACAAGCACTGTCCTAGCTTCTGCTAGTGCTGTGCTTCCAGTCCTATGACAAATCTGGGAGGGGGCTGGAGGTGGGTCTTCCCCTAAATAATGACCTTGCCGCTCTGTCCTGCTCCTTGTTGGATATGGGATTGAGGGAGAATAAGTGTGTGTTAGTGAGTTTGAGCATGTCAAAGAGAGTGAAAGCGAGTGAGGATCAGTGAGAGTGATATACTGTATGAGTTAGAATGAATAAGTGAAAGTGAGTATGAGTGAGTTAGAAGGAGTGAGTGAAGTGGAGATTGTGAGGGAGTGGGAGTTAATTAGGGGCATATATAAGAATGGCACAGCAGATGCAGTTACAATTGCACCAGGGCCTAGAGGCCTGAAGGGCCTACTGAATCCTATTTATTCAGACAGAGTGCCTGTACTCCAGGAGTTCAAAGCAGAGCTTCCTCAGAAGTTATGTGTGAGAGTTAATGAGTATGAAAGAGTGAGTGTACTTATGTGTGTTTGTAAGGGTGAAAATGAGTGAGTGTGAATATATTTTTATATGGGTGACCGTGAGAATGAGTCAGTGAGCAAGAGTGAGTCAAGGTGTGAGTGAATGAGAGGGAGTTAGTATGAGTGAATGAAAGTGTGAGTGAGTAAGCGTGTATTTGTTAGTGTGTTTCAATGCACGTGAGCCATTGACCATTAATAGTCAAGATAAATCTTTGCCCTATGGAAGCACTCAAAGGGTCATGTTGTGTCTGACATACTGGAGGTAAATCTTGGTCTCAGTGAGAGCAACCATGACATTTTGTGGCAGGAGGTTCGGGATGGCACACATGAGGTAATTCGTATATTTAAACATTTTGAAAAACATAGGTGAACCTGTGGCAAGTATCACTCTCCACCACTTTAAAAAACCACCACCTTCTACAGAATGATGGCCTATGTGTAGCTAAAGGCCCACCCTATAATGTGCTTCCCATGTATGATATTGCAGATGCTATTTCGTGCATGAAAACTAGCCAACAAAAACAGCACGGAATTATACAACGAACCCACTCTGGGTCAAATATAATTGCACAGTATTATGAAAGTTAAGTTTTCTATTTTACTTTCAAAAATATTTTACATTTGATAATTAAGGAAATTATAAATGAGGGCTGCCTTACTCTTGATGATATATTCAATTAAATATATTCATATATTCAATGTATTTTTAACAAAGTGCTGTTCTTATTGCTCCTTAGCCGCGGACTAGGGTTTTGCCTTGATGACACGCCAGCAAAAATCGAGATGAAGCCACCAATAATTGCTCCTGGTGTGCTGTATGATGTACATCACCAGTGCCAACTACAGTATGGCCCCAATGCCACTTTTTGCGAGGAAGTTGATGTAAGTTGTTTTCCTTAACTTTTTAACATGTTTGTTTAAAATTGTTTAAATCATGCCCAAGCACTGTGGAAAAAAGGCCCTGGGTATCTGTATAAATTGGCACTGTGAAGAAACAAAAATTGGCCACCTTAAATAACTTAATATAACATGTGTATTTGTAAAGCGCACGTTCACCCATAGGTATCTTGGCACTGAATAACAAATGATTATTGTTTTGCAACTCAATGGGAGCCATTTAATTGACATCAAAAGGATAAAAGTCTTGGTGGACCTCTCAGGATGTGAATCTGTGGCTATGAGGTCGAACACAGGCCCTTTCAAAGGACGCATTAGTCCACTAAACCACCAGACCCGGCTAAATCTAATCCAGCAATGCTTGTTCAAATGACTAAAGCATTGTAGCCACTCACCGGCTCATAGAAATCAATATTATTGAAGGTCCTGAGTATGTGCTTGATTGCAAAGCAACACTACCCCTGAGTCAAGACTTCCCAAAAGTAAACTTTCAAAGAATGAGTTTCACTAAGTCCTGTGAATCTCTGAGCTGCAGCTGAAGTCTGTTAGCAAGGGGATGAACCTTGTATCCCACTGTACTCTACCTGCCATGATATGTGAACAGTACATTGTTTCTGGCACTGCTAACCACCTGAAGTCACCATATGAAGAGATACAGTGCTATACAAAACATCTAAACCAATAAATAATTTCCTATCTGCACCACAAATGTTAGTACCCCCAACCATGCCTGTCCCCGTCTTCCAGCTGTTCATGTGTCATGCCACTGCTAAGAGTATGTCACGTGTGGAAGAAGCATTTCATCTGTCAGTGGATCCAGTGGCAGATTCTCCTATGGATTCAGCTTTTCATGTGCAAGTCAGAGGATATTTTGTTATAAACCATCTCTAAGTCAGCACCAGAGGCGCAACTAGAGCCAAATTTCGGAGGGGGGGGGGCAAAAAAAAATTTCGGGGCGGGGCTGAATCTTTAAGCAATAGGCAGAGTGGAGCTGATTTCGGGGTGGAGGGGCCTGGATCTTTAAGCAATAGGCAGAGTGGAGCTGCAGGGGCTCTTAGAAGGGGTGAAACAACAGCAAGGCCTCATTAACATGCAAATGGTCTTTTAAAGACCTGTGAAGTGCTCGGGTGTGGCTGTGTGGGTGCCCGGGAAGCTGTCTCATCCCGGGCTGCCACACACGACGGGGGGGGGGGGCTGAAGCCCTTTGAGTCCAATGGGTGTTGCACGCCCGGTCAGCACTATCACCTATGTTTGGCAGACCTTCAATCTCAATGGTGCCACTGCGTGTTCTTGTGTCCTGCAAGACACGTTCTAGTGTCTTGACAGGCACAGATTTAGTAGCCACTCCCCTACGGGAGTGGGCACACTTGCACCCCCCACATGCATCCCTCACAGGCATCACGAGTGACGTGAGCATACTAATAAAAGGGCCAGTTGACTGAGTACACATACGGTGTCTGTGTCAATTATTACTACAATGTGGACCTTGGGCCCACAACACAACAATGGCGACGAGGCGGGTCTGACCCCGCATGCTGGCGAAAAGAGATTAATGCTTCTCAAGGAGAAGGGTTACCCTGTTTCTACCATTCCCCACCCGCTATCGAAGGACATCCGTCATGGAATAAGGGGAGGAATTCCCTGAGAGAGTACTGCCGCAATCCACTGCCTGGAGTAGGAGATAGAGGCACCTGCCGCCGCAGCCTGCGTGGTGCAGGCCGGCACATCGCTTCACACGGAAAGTGACTCCTGGCCTCCCTAATCCTGCCCGCCTGTTGAGGAATTGCAAGAGGAAGGCAGCGCAGAGAACGTGTCAAGAAGCAGCACCATCGACAAAAAGAAAGTGAGTTACTCTTCAGGTGTGCCCAAGCACCATCAAGGCTAAGTTCCGTTTGTAGAGATATGTGTAAGCAGCCCCGGCCTGACACTAGTTGGCCCAGAATAAGCAGCGCCTCCCAGCAAAGTGCAGCGAGTTGTTCGCAAGCAGTGGCGCAGCCATACTGATACCGCATGGCCTGCTAATGGCAAATGAAGGTGGCACCCCATCAGCAAGGGGGAAAGAATAAGCCTGCACCGACTGGCTAGTTCCACCCATCTGAATCGACACCACCAGTGCAGCATTAGGCCCGTAAGGAGGCCATGTGCTGCGGGCCTTTGAAACGGCTGCTCGATGTGCAGCACACAGTGACAGAGTCCTGGCAGCGAAAAAAAGTGCATGCCTTACCGGAGTGTTCAGGGCCTAGCAGGAGGGCTGCAGTCCATCATCACCCTCCACAACGACAAGAAGCATGTCCGCGCCTGCCGAATTTCCGCTGGCAGGAAAGTAAAGCATAGATCGGGCCACGGCCGCCTACCCCCAGGGGCATTATCTCCCGGGCAGCATTGTGCACAGGGCAGCTGCCATGGACCGTATCTGCTGCAACAGGACTGAGCCTTTGAATGCAGTGGGCCAAGCTGCATTGCCTCCCAGCATGACAAAGAGGCACTAACACCCAGCAATTACTTTCTATCCACAGCAGGCGCGCAACACCCATTGGACTCATTGGACCCCCATCGTGTGTGGCAGCCCGAGATGAGACAGCTTCCCTGGCACACACACAGCCGCACCTGAGCACTTCACAGGTCTTTAAAAGACCATTTGCATGTTAATGAGGCCTTGCTGTTGTTTCACCCCTTCTAAGAGCCCCTGCAGCTCCACCCTGCCTATTGCTTAAAGATTCATCCCTCCCCGTGAAATCAGCTCCACTCTGCCTATTGCTTAAAGATTCAGCCCCCCAAAAATATTTCTTAGCCCCCCCCCCCGAAATTTGGCTCTAGTTGCGCCTTTGATCCACAGCAAGAGAACCAGACGAGCCGGTAGAACACCGGCAGTGTAAGGAAGGCTGCCGTGATAGCGATGCACTGCCACCTGGTGCCACAGCACCACACCACACCCAAAGAAAACACGTCAAGCAGCCCGTGGCTAGGCCTGCTTCAAGGAGCATGCCCTCTAGCATGAGTGTCAAGCCGGCGATACACTCCACGACCTTGCCAAGAGCAGCAACAGCGCCACCTAGGGACCGCATGAGGCACCGCGGCCAGCACAAGACTGAAACATCCACGAAAAAAAAGAGCAAAAAAAAAGAAACCATGTCCGCTCTACTGCAGAGCCCCACATGGGAAGGGGTAACACCTCAGTTGAAGCAAGTCATAATAACAAACCCCTGCCCCAAAAGACACTGGGAGAAACCCTGCCTTTTGCCTGCAAGGATAGTGCTGCAGCAACACGGAGGCAAGCCGACACTGGTTTTAATGCCCCGCACTGCCTATTTTGCCCCTGAATGTAATGAAATGAGCACAAGGAGATGCAAAGCTTCTGCCACTCAATGGCACGGCAAGTCCCTACCTGCAGACGCCTTCGCCAGTTCAGGTTGCCAACTTCTGCTCTGCAACAGCCTGAGGACAGCAAACATGGCCCCACCTGGTGGCATGTTGTCGCATCGCATCTGACGTGCTGCAACGCAGAGAACCTCTAGCAAGGGGAAAAGACCTCAGGGGCAGCTGGCATCTGCATGCCTACGTGAGGGACGGAACAAAGGCACCACTGCCTATGGCACCAGTATCCAGCTGCCGCAATCACAGTTAAGAGAGGGCTGCATGCCCTGCTGGTGAAAAACCACAAGAGAAGGTACAGGCATGCCAGGCATTAGCACTCCAAGGTGCATCCTGGCCAGGTGCAGAGACGCTGCAAGAGCCCCAAGAATCTTAAAGCTGAATCAGCCCAGACAAGCGTCAAGTGGTCAAGCAAGGCCCAGCGAAGACAATGGATTCAGTAACAACCGAGCAATCCCCACCTACAGCATGAGAGGGACTGGTGGGTGCAGAGAGCGCGCCACCAGCGGTTGCCCAACGCCACCACAAGTGAAGATAGCGCACCACATGCCCCTGGCGGTGAATGGTCACAACCGCAAGAAAGAAGAGCAGGCACGCCAAGTGCCAGAAGAGGGCGCCCAAGCAAAGAAGAGCGCACGGTCTGAGGTGCACGCCGCATGCACCCAGAAGCGCGCCAGCACAGGTGCACGCCCAGGAGGAAGAGAGACCTCTCCAAAAGGAAAGAAACACTGCTGGAACCAGCAGGGAGATCCCATACATCTCCACAGCAACAACAGCAACAGAGCCCGGAAGGGGCCAAAAGCAACACAGTGTCCTCCCTCACACTGCCTCACGCAGGAGTCGTCAGTGACCCAAGGTTGATGAGAGGAGAGTCATACACCACAAGTGGCCAGCCGCCACCACAGCTCTCTACTGCCCGTGGAAGCCATTCCCTGGAGAGGGAACACCCGGAGTAGGAGCGTCAAGCAGTTGCCGGAAGAAGGAGCACCCAAGATGAGTGGCTGCTTGCCATGCAGCTGAGAAGAGCGACTGTAGTTTCGCCTGGATAGTCAAGAGACCATTAAGGTTAATAGGCCCATTGGCCTTGTTAGAACATGGTGCATGCCACTGCACCCGGAGAAGAAGCAGAAGAGTGGAAATCGTGTCACCCAGAAGAAGCAGGACAGACGCAGGTGTGTCAAAGACAAAGAGGAGAAGCACAAGGACTCGTAGCACCATAAGACAAGAACACCTCCAAAGACACCAGACAGCCACCAAGGCGGACCGACGGCCCTGGCCACAGCACCAAGGGAGAACCACACGTAAGCCGCAGCAAGCGCAAACCGCGTTGCTCCCATCGCTTCACAGTGAGATCGTCCAGGCCAAGTGTCGGCAGTTGGAGTTGAACGGCATCCCTACCCATGACTACAAATGCCAGAGGTGCAAGAGAAGATTCTGAAGAGGCAGTTAAGTGGCTACGACGTTCATCCAGAAACCTCCTCTCCTAGTTCATCATCGCCACCTGATGTCCAGGCCCAATGGCAGCTATGTCATCAGTGCCATGTGCATGACACCACACTCAGCTAGAAATGTTGAATCGTAACCAGAGGGTCTGCACCAAGAATCGGACAACCAGCTAAGAGCAATAGGGGAAGTCGTGAGTGGCAGGGCCGGATGATGAAGAAAACCCAAGCTACAACAGGAGTGAGTCCTGACACAGCGACAGCAAAGGAAGAGGGGGATAACCCGAGAAGCAACTGGCAACCGCACAGCGGGAGTCCGAGAGTAAGCCGCACAGCCTGCGCGAATCGAGTCTCAAGCCTTATGTTTCTCAGCATGTTCATCACTCCTCCGTCATCAAAGTCCCAACAGCCCAAGAAGTCCAAGTACATGAATGCAAGTGCCTCCCCAGAGAACATGGATGTACCTGGCCACTCCCTGCCTCAGGTGATCGACTTCAGACTAAATGCCTGCATCCATCAAGGCAAGTCATCACCAGCCATTGTACAGATTCACCACCCGGTTGGCAATGCCACTATGTCAGTCCTCATCAAGTGCGTCTACCGACACCATCTCAAATACACATGGATTGGAGTACTACGCTATTGCCAAGCTCGCCAACAAGAAGACTCAGAGGCCACCTGCAAACCTGGTCTGCACCTGAACTGCGGCAGCGAGAGCATGTCCTGACCAACATCCATACACCCTTGAGGTTTGTGCGAGAGACTGGCTACTGGCTCCTCGGCGGTTTGCAGCTGCCCCCAGCCGGCACATACTCAGTCCCAATCACAGCCTATCAGCAGTCCCGTGGTGAGCCTGAAGAAGGGCCTCCCCAGGTGGGAGAGCTAGAAGAGACATTGCCCCGCCAACAGGTCACCTGACACAGCAAGACAGCCTAAGAGAGACTACAGGCGATCCAGAAATAATCCAGTGAACTTTCACCATGGACTCCAACCATGATCTTTACGCACTCAGTTAATGAACTGTTATTAATCACCACATGCCTTCCTCAAGGTCAGCGACAGGAAGCCACCTGGGACCAAAGGGCATGCTTCCACCGGCATGTTACTAGAGTGCAGCGGACATCTCCAAGCAAGAGTTTGTGTCCTGAATCACACAGGTTAAATGATGAGGGCCCGCCGAGATTGTCCTGCTACCGTCGGAGTCACCAGTCCTGGTCTGCTGTCTTCTGGATGCCTGACCCGAGAAGCTGATGGACCCTGTGGTATATATTTCCTTGTTATTTCTCCCTACAGGTTTGACTAGGGAACCTTTGTTTTTAGTAAAATTTGGGAGGAATGTTGTGTCCTGCGAGACATGTTCTAGTGTCTCGACAGGCACAGAGTTAGTAGCCACTCCCCTATGGGAGTGGGCACACTTGCACCCCCACATGCATCCCTCACAGACCTCACGAGTGACGTGAGCCTGCTAATAAAAGGGCCAGAGTGCACTTGCTCGTGGCCAGTTGACTGAGTACACATACGGTGTCTGTGTCAATTATTACTACAATGTGGGCCTAGGGCCCACAACACAACACGTGTCACACTGAAATGGCCACCTTCAAGGGGGGCGTGGCTAGCCAGCCATGATGACGGACGCACTCTGGTGAGGCTCCGTCATTCAGCCCGATTATCCGTTATTTCTCCCAGGCACAAGGGGGGTGCCATCGCAACGTCAAAGCCCACCAGCTGGATTGGAGATGCGGGCGTGCACACTCACAGCAAGTTTGAAAGCGCCAGCGGCCATTTGCATGGAGGGGCCACCTCGTTCCTGAGTCGGGAGCTGAGCAGCGGTGCAAGCTCCGTGTGACTGCCACTGAGCAATGAGCAATGGAGTCCCGTAGTGGAGTGCGGCGGGTCGCAGGCACGGGACACAACCCTGCAGCACTGGCAGTGAGCACTGCTTGAGCCCTGGACGTGGGAGCGGACCTGGACTGATCGTCGGCCGGCTGCGCAGAGGGGCCGCCTTGCCCTTAGGCTGGGAGCTGCGCGGTGGCACGGGCTCCATGTGGCAACAACCGTGCCTGTGAGTCTTGTGGTGGAGCGTCGCGGATAGCTGGCAAAGGGCGCAGCCCTGGGACACTGAAATAGGACACTACTCGAGCCCTAGGTGCGGAGGCGGGCCTGTGTTGCTGATCGGCCTTGCACCGCGACACGTAGCTGAAGCAGCGTGAAACCCCCATCGAGAGCTGATCGAGACCAGCCCGCTGGGACTGAGGTGAAGTGCGCGGAAATACCAGACTTATTCTTGCACCTCTGGCTGCTCTATACTCCCTCTTTCACCCCAGTTGGAGAGGTCAGCGATGTGCGGGGAGGTCCCTCCCCTCCCTTCTTGCCGGGACTGGGTGGATGGGAATGTGCGGCGACCCTCCTATCAGGAATTCCAGCACAGCGGGGGCAGTGTCGGAGTGATATGCAGTCAGTGATCTCAGGGCCTGTACAGTAGACTGGAGTAAAGGACACCCACATCGAAGCTACAGGCCACCAACGCGGGTTTATGCACGGCGGGCGCAACTCCATGGTAGGTCTTCTGCCTCACTCGAGCAAGTGAACTCCAGCTACGGCCCATGGTGACATGGTAGGGGCGAGCAGTGGAGGCACCACGAGGCCTGACTCTACATTCAGGTTGCCCAGGGAGCAGTGGCTGGCTCAGCGAGAGACCTGCACTCATACTGGTGGCTCCTTGACGTGGTCGCAGAGCTGGGTTAGTTGTCCTCCATCATAGCGTTGGAAGCCTCATGCGACACCATGCGCCTACAGTGAGTACCCAATACCGAGTCAGAGGCATCAGGGGGCCTCTCTGCAGACCACTATTGCACTTCTGATTGCAGTAGAGAGAAGGCTTTACGTGCGCACTGCTGCTGTGCTTATAAGGACGCTTGTCACCTACACGGCGCTAGACGGAGCAGTAACGTTGCCCCCGGAGAGACATACTGCATTTTCCCAGCCCTGCTTTGCATGTAAAGACATTCCAGCAGTCACCACAGGGCTCTGTTTGGGTGCATACATTGGATCTGTGAGGCGCCCTGAAAAGCAGATGGAAGTCGGGTACCTGTGGCGCTCTGTCCTCTCTTCACACGCAGTGTCCCATCTCCTTTGGCTAGATGGGTAGGCAGCGCACAACCACAGGGTCAGCATCTTCCCGATCAATGACGAGCACAGCTCAGTCCAATCATCGTTCTGAGTCGGCGAGCGATTCCAGAGCTGCCAGTCTAGAGACAAAATTAGACTCTGTGCTTTAGGCGGTAACATAGATTGACGAAGCACTGACCCGGACTTGCACGTCGCTCGAAGGCCGATAGACAAAGTCACTTCAGATTTCACACTACTATAGGCGGACCATCGGCAGCTGGCAGGGAGGGTTAATGAACTAGCTGCTGAAGTGAAGGAGATTGCCCGGATAACCACAGAAATGACCACCGAGGTACGCGCTCTCACCTCCCGACTGCAGCTTCTGGAGCGCAGAATGGATGATGCAGAAGGCCGTTCCCGCCAGAACAATGTGCACGTGGTGGGTCTGCCAGAGGGCGCAAAGGGAGGAGTTGCGGTGGCCTACGTCGAGACATGGCTGTGGTGCCTGCTACCAGAAGGTGTGCTGTCCGTCTTCTTTGCTGTGGAATGAGCATATAGGGTGCCGTCGAAACGTCCGCCACCAGGAGCGGGGCCGCGGCCTTTCCTGTTTCGCCTTATGAACTTTAAGGACAGGGACGCAGTACTCCGTGAGGCCAGGAAAATGGAGGTTAACAGAGAAAGGGCAAACGGCAGACCGAGGTCAAGCACATCCAGTCCACATGTACAATAAATTAGAAAGTGGTGCAATCACTTCCCACACCCACTGTCCAGAGGTGTCAGTAGTCGCCAAATTTTTAAGAGGAAATGGAAGGTGCACTCGTTGTGAAGTCAATACACGCAAGTAGGAATCTGTTCCAAAATTGCTTCTTTTTATTCAATCAATCTTTTAAAACTGGCACACAGCCAATGCGTTTCGTTCCCGATTTTTGCCAGAGGGAACTTTGTCAGGGCAACCTATATAATCAGCTGGTCGGAGACAATGAGAGGTGTATATGATGAAAATGAACCTCATAGGGCAGAATAGGCCTTAATAGTAGTATATAGTGGAATCTCGCGCCTCAGAGTTGTAGGCTTACAAATATCCTATGTAATAAGATCGAATGAAGAAAGAGTCCAGTCATCACTATTTCGTCAAGGGACTTTATGGATGTAAAGTGATGCTGTATGGACTAGTAAACCAGTGTCTTCTCGTACAACGGCATAATAGCCAACAGTAAAATGGAGGTGATCACAGTGGACAACACACAGGTTCTCTTTTTCCCAGACTACGTCATAGGTGTGCAAAAGCAGCGGAGCACCTTTCTTGCAGTTAAGAGACGCATGCATGAGCTCAATCTGAAATACTCTCTCATGTTTCCTGTCCGATTGCGTATGGTGACTGATAGGATGACACAATTCTTCAGCACAGCAGAGGAAGCATGGGACTGGCTTGAGGCCAAGGAACATCATACCTCCCCAAGCCAAAGACGTACCAATGTGGGGTCATAAGCGAGATCACATAAGAATCACCACGGCAGGAATCTGATGCGCAAAACGGCATCACCAACACAATCAGCAGCAGCCCACAACCGCAAACAAGTGTTGCAGGAGAGGAGAGACGTGCTGCAAGCTGGGGCGGACTTAAGGAATAGACAGAACAGCACAGACGCCAATGCCTCCTCCGAACAGTCGTTAAGTGACTGTGTGTTCGGCCCATGACGACCTGCATTCGCTCCCTGATGTGACTCCTCAAACTGCGGATGATCTGATGTAGCAGCTAATTGTATTCCGTGGTCCTGCAAGTATGACCATGTAATAGCGTACACACATAGGATGCATATGCTCCTGTCACCTGTACCCTTTTATTGTATCTTTAGTATTGTAAAGTTAGAGCGCTGACGTTGTTACACGTGCGACTTAGGCCATAGGTAGCACACACTCGGCACGAGAGGTACCAAACTTGCACACACATCAGGGAACATAACAGGCTCAGACACGCCTGATCTGACCCCTAGCAGATTCACACCCACTCCACCCGCCACTAAGTTCTTTAGCGGCATACGTAGGTGTGATTTGCCACATGGCACTGTTACACGTTGGGGCAGATACATGTTGTATTTCTGCTCCTTCCCAGTTACATCCCCGAAGTTTGTTATTTCCATTTTTAGTAAAGAATGGCATGCTCACACAACTACAGATCTCACAACTGCACCTCACAAGTAAGCTGCATTTGACATGTCCCCTTCTCCTGCCTCGTACGTTTTGCCGCTTGCACGGCGCACCACCTTCTGATAGTACCGCATGCCACCCACAAATGTGATCACCTGGAATGTAAGGGGAATCCATACTCCAGCTTGCAGATACAAAATCTATACATTCATTAAGTGTCACGCAGCGCACATAGCGTTCCTACAAGAAACTCACATTTCGCAGCCAGAAGTCCATAGGTTACAACAGAGGTGGAGAGGCCAAATACTGGCCACAGGCTATTCAGCTTATGCGGGGGGGGCATTAATATGGATCCGACCAGGCACCCATTTCGTGCCTGAGGAGAGGGCAATAGACACATATGACAGGTATGTGTTTGCGAAGGGCCACCTAAATGATCAGTGCGTGATGTTGGGCTCCATATACGCCCCAAATACAGAGCAAGACACATTCTGGCGCACACTAACGGGTCTCCTCTCACAGTGGTGCGATGTTCCCTGGCTACTTGGGGGGGACTTTAACTCGGTCTTAGACATGACACTTGATAGATTATTCCCTCCACTCCCACACACAGTAGCAACCACTAACCCTAGGCATCTGGGGGAATGGCTGTGTCATTGGGATCTAGCAGATGTATGGAGAACCCTCAATCCACAAATGCGATTATACTCATATCACTCGCACCCACACAAACTGCATGTCCGTATCGACTGTTTTGTTGCAAAGTGCCGCTATTAGGGCAGTGTTTCAGCACTGACTACCTGGGCAAAATGCACTCAGACCACAACCCACACATCATGACGTTGCAAGGGGAGGACAGTGGCCCCAGCAGGCATTTATGGAGGCTCCAACCTCTGGTGCTAGAAGATTCTGCATTTCGGTCAGCAGTAGGCACGGCGCTTGAGGAGTTTTATGCAAACAATGAGGGGTCAGTCACAGACACAGGTGTCCTGTGGGATGCCAGCAAAGCGGTGGTCAGAGGACAGTGCATGGGGTTGAATTGGTGCATCAAGAAACAGCTAGATAACGAGATAAAACACATTGAGGATGACCTGACCGGACTGGAAGCTGACTTGGCAAGGGGTGGCATAGTGCAACCGGACATAGATGGGTGGCACCAACAACACACTGTAGTATTAGAGCGGCTCCGTTGCTTGAATTATGCATCTCATGCCGCGCGCACTCATGCAGCAAATGGACAGAGCGGGTAGGCTACTGGTACGTATGATGCAGAAGGAACATACATGCACATTGATACTGCAGCTACGATCCACGACTGGGACGGTTCTCACCACACAGCGGAAAATACACGGCAAATTCACTGCGCATTACATAAGGGTTTACCGGTCGCCACGTCGTGCAACATCTACAGACATAGACTCCTTCCTTGCTCCCCTAACCTTGCGCCACATCACAGCAGACCAGCGAACCGAATTAAACGAGCTGCTCACATTACTGGAAGTGCATGCTGCTATAAGCTCCCTCGCTACAGGTAAAGTGCCAGGGCCAGGCGGGTACCCGGCTGAATTTTACAAAGCGTATCAGTCGACCTTAGTGCCGCGACTCCTTGCGGTATACCAGAATGCACTTGACACAGGCATATTACCGGATACACTTCGTGAGTCCCTATTGGTGTCCTTGCCTAAACCTAACAGAGATGTAGAATTGATTGGCTCTTACTGACCACTAGCATTACTCAACACCGACTACAAGGTGCTAGCAAAAATCTTAGCGAACAGACTGACCCCATTAGTACCGCAGCTAGTACACGCAGACCAGAACGGCTTTGTGCCGGCCCGCAACACATCACTAAACCTGCGTTGGTTCTTCTTCAGGGTGGCACATTACTCGGTAGACGATTGGCCACATGCCGGATGCCTGGTCCTAGACCTAGAGAAGGCGTTCAACACCCTGGAATGGGAGTTTTTGTTCATCGTGTTGGATAAATATGATCTGGGAGAGGAGTTTATAGGACTTGTTAACCTATTATACACACGTCCAGCGGCCAAGATTAAGACAGGTCTACACTTGGCGGACTTAGTACCCATCAAACGTGGCACTAGGCAAGGTTGTCCGCTCTCCCCACTCCTATTTGTGCTAGCAGTCAAACCTCTGGCAGAGGTGCCACAAAGCATTTAAGATGAGTGGGCAATCCCTTTAGGAGATGGCATGCATGCGTTTTCACTCTATGCCAATGACCTACTAAAATACCTCAGAAATGTTGGACAGTCATGTGCGGTAATTGAGAACATATTGGCTGAGTTCGCCTTATTATTGAGATTGAAGGTGAACTGGGACAATTCCTGCCTCTACCCCTTTGCGGAGTCTACTCCAGACCCGCATTTAGTTATAAGTGGTAAGCTGGTGCACTGGCAGCTCACAGCATTTTGTTACCTTGGAAGACATATTTTCCGAGACCAGCAGGATCTCCTAGAGGATAACTTGATGTGTGCCATCACAGCAGTACGTGTGCAGATGACCTTTTGGAGCACCCTACCACTGGCGTTCATGGGTAGAATCGCACTACTAAAAATGGTGGTCCTGCTGTAGCACTTCACAGACTTACCCCTCCACCTCCGACCACCTCTGTTTAGAGACCTGGAGTCGGACCGCGACAGTTCATCTGGCATGGATCGGGAAGCAGAGTAGCGATGTCTAAACTGTACCAACCGACTGCTTGGGGGCCTTTCGTTACCCAATATGGAGCTAACGCAGATGCCAAATGTGTGCGTTGTCACGAGGCTGGGGCGGATCTTCTGCATATGCTGTGGTCAACTATTCAAACATATTGGGAGGTGGTTACTCAGTGCTGGACACAATGCACAGAACGAACACTGAACTGGACATGGGAGGTATGCATACTGGGACTCTATCCCATATCCAATATAAGGTGACGTCCAGATACATAGACCTGGGCCTCATAGTGGCTAAGCGGCTGCTTACGCGCCGCTGGAAACCCCCATCCCCCCAGTAGCAAAAGCCAGGTTTCAATCCTTACTATGCTGGGTGCAGGTGGAAAGCGTCACACTCCGCCAAGAAGATGCGATAGGGCTGCGGAAACAACCGTTGGCACCCCCATGGGATACAATCCTATCAGACTTCCGAATAGCCTGGCAGAGAAATCCAGAGACACCAACAGACACATCTATGAGCGATAGCGAGCAGACGGCACTGCAGTCGACATGTGATTAGTCCTTAGTAGGCAGGCTCAGCGAAGAACTTGAACACTGGCAGACACAAGACTTCATGGCAATTGCCTTCCCCGCACAAACAGGCGGCTGTAGGCGATACAGGGATGGGTAGCGGGTCTTGATGTGATGGTTTAGAGGTATCGTGCATGTGTAACATACGAGATTAGGGATAGATGGAGTCATAACTATTCGATTTTGTTGTGTTGTGTTGTTGATTGCAGTTAAGTTGTGAACCCAAATAATTCCGTCAACTACCCATACGCTGAATTAAGAATTTATCACAATCGAATATGATGTAATGTAACACAACTGTGTTGACTTATACAGCAAATTTTCTAATCTGCTTTATGTGACTAAATATTGGTTGATATGGAATGTTTCAAAATCATAATTCTAATAATAAAAACAAATTTAAACAAAAAAAACACATTGTCACCTGGTGAGGAACTAACATCACACAGTGTACCAACAATTGACTGGAAACCTGCTCCGAGAGCAGGTTTCCAGCTAAATGTTTGGAGCTCTGCTCAGCCAATTTCCAATACTATGCATAAAATCTCTGCAGGGCTTTGGCAGAAGCCTCAGTGCTTTGGTTTGTTTTTTAAGTGTGAGTTAAGGTCCTACCGGCTGTGCTCCAAACAAAGCCAAATCCTCCTTCACATGGTGGAATTTGTTTATTTTTGCAAGTTGGCAGGCCTGGTTTGGTTCACCAGTGCCTGCATTAGGACTGGGTGGAATTTAAATTACTCTGGAGTAATTTGAGTAATTCTGCATTTCTCTTAGACACGGAATTACCAATAAATAATCTTGCTCGCGTAATTTGGGGGAAAATCGAGAGCACATTCAGCGAGCACGAGCGACCACTCGCTATTTGTGGTCTGCTGCATTTATTAATCTTACTTAGCACAAAAATGCATTCTCATGTCTAAAATGGATGCAAGGGTGTATTTTGCGCTAAGAAAAATGCACTAAATGCTGGTGGTAATTTCGGGAAAAATCCTGCCCTGAGAGCGCATTTAGTAAGTGTGAGCAGCTTCATGCGCTTGTTATTCATTTTGGGTTGCATTTAGCAATATTGCTTAGAGCAAAATGCATTCTCTCGTCCATTTTGGATGCAAGGGTGCATTTGGGCACTGGAAATAGCGCTCCAAGCAGAAATGCTTGTGTCCCATAATTCCACGTGCTCCTGCAGAATTCTTAGGTTATTCCACGTGATTGCACTACACAGAATTACGAGAGTTACGCCCACCTCTGTTCTTGTCAGAATGGCTTCAGTAGTACTGTGTTGTTAAATGGTGATGTGCAGCACTCACCTATGCCCGTATTGCAAGTTTGGTGGAATAGTGTGAAAACCATTTACCCGTGGTGAGGTATTTACTACGAGTGGTAAATACCACCTATTCTGAGTGTCTAACTTTCAAATCAGCATAACACTCGCAGTCACCACTTAACACATTGAATTCAGCACTTTTGCCTTTTTACAGGCCTTTTATTCCAAAACATTTCAGCAAGTTCGCGCTGCCAATATCTATGATGGGTAAACTGAGATGGTGCGGTAATTGATCCCATGGAAACAAGCGTCTGCATGGGGATCGGAATTTAGCCCTGCACTTGTAATGAGGGCTATCCTTAGGGCCGGACTGGCAATAGCGGGCACCGGGCATTTCCCCGGTAGGCTGCTAGGGTGGGGGCCGGTTTTGAGCCCCTGGGGGGCCGTTTTTGTTACCGGGGGTCGGCAATATCGGCCCCCTGTAACGAAAGTGGCCAAAACCGGCCCTCGCAAACTGCTCAGCTGCACTCCCCCTCAACCCGGGGGGGTCGGGGGGGGCGGCTGAGCAGTTTGCCAGGGCCAGTTTCTGTTCCCAGTCCGGCCCTGGCTATCCTGGTGAATGAAGGCTCTATTACAGTGTTAAGCAATTAATTTTTAGAACCACAAAGCAAGGACAAGAACAACATATCTAAACAACAAACCAATTTCTGCTGCTTGTTTGCAACCTCTCCCTTTCTGTTCCATGCCTCCAAAGCCCCATGACATCAAGTCACTCTGATGATCATTTGGAATGACTCATTCCTCAATACTTCAGTGGGGCCCTCGTTACGAGTGGACCACAATAATCCACAGTATTCCCTGCCCATAGAATCAGTATTACCGGATCTACTGGAATTTAGGGTCCATTTGTAATGAGGACCTAATGTAATAAATGCGTATTTTGCTTGTGCTTACCAGTGCTTTATGAATCCATAAAATGTCTGGCAACCTTCACAGTGAAATAAAATATGTTGGCACTATTAATGTTAGTTGAAATTGAATTTTTGCGTCCTAATTATGATAATCCCTATGAGGCCCAGAAAAATCTCTTGAGTTTTTACCATCCATTTGGGGGCTATAAACAAGGAAAACATTTAAAATGTAATTAACCCTGCTAATTTATGGAAATACTTGTCCTGGGTGTAGTGCCAAGTCATTTCTGTCTGTCTTCAAAGCAGAACGCCAAGTCCGCAAAACCAGGCTCAGAGCAGATACTTTTTTCTCTTAGGGGCACTTGCTACTATGAAATTGATTTTCTAAAGTTTCTCTAAAGCATTCTATGGCAGCTTCTTGACTATGAAACAACAAAAATGGCTTAGGCCCAAAGCAATTGATTAATTCCACCTTGGCCAAAGGCTAGAGAGTGGTTTATGATTTTTTGTCAAAATCAAAAAAGTGTTACACTCTCTTGTGGAAGGCGCAGGGAGATCATTATTTGGATGGATTTTTTTTGTATAAATATACTTGTTTTGATAAATCTTTACCTTTAAAGTTGATAATCTCTCATGGTCTGTTTCACTGTCAGAATCCCCTTTTTCTGGAATTTCACTAATTCTTTCAATATTCTCCCTGTCTTTCTTGGTCAACATAATTGACTTTGTGTCAAAGTATGCAAAATGAATCATTCAGTTGTCAGTGGCCGCCGGCATGGATCGGGGGTGGTGAGGCGGTGTGGTGGTTAAAGGGGTCTAAAAAAAGAAAATTAAACTTACCTTTGTTGCTTCATCTGTCCTCCGTCATTCTTCCGCTCCGACAGGAAGCAACGAGGCTCTGTTTAGCCAATTACAAAACTGCAATGCAACCTTGTGATTGGTGTGAGTGCTGTGGTTCGGCGCTCAGCCATGGACTGGGAGTCTGTTCTTGGTCTCCACCCAGGCTACAATGCAGCCTGGGTGGAGGACATGCAAAGTGCGCATGACTGATGGCCAGACCAAGACGGCCGGCTACACATTCATGCGCACTTTCACCACTCCTCCCCCTTCTCCATTAGCAGAGCAGCCCAGCCCTCAAAGCTGCTGCAGCAGGAACAAATAAAATGATAATAGCATTGAGTTTATATCATTTTATTTTTCCTTTATTTGCACTGCTGCAAACCAGTGGGGCGACGCTCCTCCGCCTAAGCGGAGGACCCGCCACTGTCAGTTGTTCCAATGGTTTGCGCACCATAGAACTAAGTAACTTCAAAAGGAGGATATTTAGCTTTCCAGAAAAATAGAAAGTTTGGGTTCTACAGGTTCCTTTACTGCTATTTTATGTTTTATATATTTTTTTCATAAACTATTTCAATTGTGCTTTCAATCTGGCATTTCAGTTTTCCAGAAAACTAGTATATAACAACAAGATCTATAGGTCTCAGTAAAAGCATTTTTCTGTTCAACTATTCGCCTCATAACTCCTCAGCCCCCATCCAATCCCTTCTCAATGTCATATTTGTACTTTAGATCATGCATTAAGTAGGGAGTCCAATGTTAATGAATTGAGTGTGTGTGATGTAGGTGAACAGCTTGTTTCCTATCCAAATGTTATCTTCTTGTGTCCTCAGACCTCCTTCCCCATATTTTGTGTGGATCAGATCTCCTAGAGTGATTTGCGATGTCTAATTTAATTGAACATTCAAAATGTTTATCATGCCTGCGCATAGCTTTTAGAGACAGGGCTTTCATTTATAACACCAGTAATTCTGGGATTATTTGTGATCACAAATGTTGGGCCCTTCTTAACACACAGTCCCAGTCTTATTGTGTTCTGCCTTGCATGCAGTGTTGATTTCACTGTCTACTACAATGTGACCGACAGGTATTCCACTCTAGTTATTATGCTGAGATGTAAGTATAGTAGTCAATCAATCAATCAGGGATTTGTAAGCACTCTTCTCACCCGTGAGGGTCTCAAGGCTCTGGGGTGGGGCGTGGGGCTTTAGTCGATAGATCTGTCTAGCCGAAGAGCCAGGTCTTGAGGTTCTTCCTGAAGGTGTTCAGCGAGGGGCTCTTCTAATGTCTGTCAGTAGCTCGTTCCAGGTCTTGGCTGCAATGTGGGAGAAGGATCTTCCGCCTGCTCTGGCTCTGTGGATGCGCGGGGCTTGGGCCAGTGCGAGGTTAGAGGATCATAGGTTTCTTGTGGGAACGTGGAAGTTAATTCTGTCGTTGAGGTATTTGGGTCCGTTGTTATGTAGGCACATGTAGGCATGGGTGAGGATTTTGAAGGTGATTCTTTTCTCCACGGGGAGCCAGTGGAGTCTTCGTAGGTGCTGGGTGGTGTGTTCATGTCGGGGAGGCCGAGGACGAGTCTGGCGGCGGTGTTCTGCACTGTATGAAGTTTGCGGAGTAGGGACTTGTTGATGCCTGCGTAGAGTGCGATTTTGTAGTCCAGTCTGCTGGTGATGAGTGCGTGGGTGACTGTCTTCCTTGATTCTGGGGGGATCCACTTGAAGGTCTTGCAGAGGGTGTTAAAGCAGCTGGAGGTGACGGCGTTGACCTGGCGGTTCATGGTGAGTGATGAGTCGAGTATGATGCCGAGGTTCTTGGCGTGGTCTGAGGGGTAGGAGGGCTTCTGAGGGTGGTCAGCCACCATGTGCTGTCCCATGCTGAAGGGGTGGTGCCGATGATGAGGACTTCTGTCTTCTTGGCGTTAAGCTTCAGGCAGGTGTTGGTCATCCAGAGTGCGACGTCTTGCATTCCTTTCTGGAAGATGAGTTTGGCGGTGGTTGGGTCTTTGGTGAGGGAGAGGATGAGCTGGGTGTTGTCAGCGTAGGATACAATGTTGAGGCTGTGTTGTCGGGCGATGCTTGCGAGGGGAGTCATGTAGATGTTGAAGAGTGTTGGGCTCAGTGATGATCACTGTGGGACACCGCAGGTGAATTTCGTGGTGTTGGAGAGGAAGGGTGGTAGTCTGATTCTTTGGCTTCTTCTGGTGAGGAATGATCGGATCCAGTCCAGGGCTGTTCCTTGTATGTCTGCGTTGTGTAGCATGCTGACTGGTGTGCAGTGGGAGACGGTGTCTAAAGCTGCTGAAAGGTCAAGTAGGATGAGGGCTGTGGAGTGGCTTTGGTCCAGAAGGGTGCGGATGTCATCTGTGGCAGCGAGTAGAACGGTCTCTGTGCCGTGGTTGCTTCAGAATCCGAATTGGGACGGGTCGAGGATGGCGTTCTCTTTGATGAACCGTGTGAGTTCTCTGTTGACTATTTTCTCTGTGACTTTGGCTGCGAAGGGGAGAAGCGAGATGGGCCGATAGATCTTGAGGTCGGTGGGGTCAACTGTGGACTTCTTGAGTAGGGGCCTGACTGTTTTGAAGGTGTTGTTGATGGTGCATTGTAGTTCGGGTGCGATGGCAGCCATGGCCCTTTGGTAGATGTGAGGAGGGCAGGGGTTGGTTGGGGCCCCCGAGTGGATGTCTTTCATGGTGGTGGCGGTGTCTTTGGTCGTGATTGGTGTCCAGTTGGAGATGGTGGGCCAGCTGGTGTCTATGGAGGGCGGAGGCCCGTCTGTGAGGCCTGGAGGGTGGTCGACAAAGTTGTTGTAGAGGTTTCAAAGTAGTGTTTCAAAACACAAATCAATGACAAAGCTAAAAGGGCGCAGCAATGAAACCTATTGACTATGCTAGTGCATGTTGTTATCCTAGTTGGCTATTGTAAATGTGCACTCATCGGCAGTGACCATCTTTGAATGTCATTTTGTTAAAATAAATCAAACAATGGTGTGGACAAGATGGTGGACGAATTCTACTCCTTTTCATCAATAAAAACCAAGATATTAGCTGAATTTGGCCACTGTGCATTTCTAAGAAGGCTGAGGTGAAATATAAAATCATGCAACTTTGGGGCCCCAATGGTGGCTGCCATTTGATACCAGACTCAGAAGAATTCACCCAACTGAGGAAGTTGTGGCAGACCGGGTGCTGCTGTGATTTCTGCCCATTGATTCTTGGATTGCAGCATACACCCCAGGGTTCCCATATTAAACGGTAGGGCTCGACCGACAGCAAGCATTCACTAAGCCAGATAGAGGACAGCTACAAGCTAAATACTGTGACTATGATGGTCCAGAGTCCACCTAGTTTCAGTCCTTTATGGACTATAATACAGCATATGGGGTCAAGGAGGGCCCTATGGTAAAATTTTCTCAGTCTATCACATTCAAGAACCCAGCGCCTATGAACATAGCTAAACTCGCATATCAGGGGCGAATAACTGAAACAGTCATTGTAACCTCAAGGTTTTTTTTGCAAACGGTAAATGAGGTGGTACAGAGACAAACAGTATGAATAAAACAGCATTATAACCAGAGAAACTAGAAAAGATTCAAGTAGCACAGAAGAGATAAAACATGATGCTTCCATATCGTAACTTGAGAGAGGATCTCTCAATTTTATGAAGTGGATTGAAGCAATAAATCAAAGTAGTTGAGCAAGTCCTCGACAAGCTGGGAGAAGAGGTTTTCTCATTAGAAGAGATACGAGACAACAGAAAGAAAAACAAGAATTTCTTTGTTACTAAATGATTGTGAATAAAGACCAGAACATTTCCTTGCAAATCCAGATGAAGGATCTAGAAATAATATTAAAATCAGGAATAATATTAAAATCAGAAGAGCTCTTCAGAGAGACAAGGTGACGGACATTTTGATATATGTTCAGAAATGCCTCAAACATGGATTAGGATACCCTTAAGTAGGTCTTAGATAGGTCTCAAAGAGCTGTAAGAGCAAACTCAACAAGACCTCACCAATCTGACATCTTTGCTTGAGTACACTTTTACCAATAAGAAAAAATATGGCAGCAGTAAAAAAAAAAGAGACTTCTTATTTGAGGGCAGTGTGGTGCTCTTCTTTCAAGTCCTTTTCACTATCACCATATAAAAGAGGAGAGACTTGTGTTCTATAGTAGAGTTCTTTTATACATGGAACTTAGAATAAAGGTGGGACCATCCTTTCCATCTCATATTTGAGTGGTAAAAACACACTGTACAAGTGCCTTCCCTGGAGGAAGTTAAATGTATACTCAAAGTAATTGACAGGAGAAATGAACAGCAAAGCAAGCAGCAGGAGACAGCACCCCACCTTGCAACCTCAACCTGGAAAAACGTTGAAGTTAAAACACAAAGCGCTGGTCGGATACACAAGTCGCATTGGTCCCGATCAGAAAGTTACCTGAACAGGGAAAGGCTGCAGGTTGGTTCTGAAGAGGGGCTTGTCGCTGACAGGTTGACAAGGGATGAGGTCTCTGTGATGTATCGACAAAGGTGAGAAAAGCTCTGATTGGGAAAAGTCCAGAGTTTGCACCCAGTAAGTCGTCGACATTGATCAGATGCTGATTGGCATCGGAACCAGTGAAGTTTCTTCCTTCAGGCTTAGACTCTAAAGGCAGGGCTGCAGGCAGTAGCTCAAGAGTGTTTGACATCATCCGATGATGGCCAGGCTTGCTGAATCGGATATGGTGCTGCAGAGAGCATACGTAAAAATATGGGACAGCCCTGTAACCCTGGGAACTGGGGCAAATACGTAATACAGAAAAGCACTGGTCCTTGTTGGAGAAGCATGAGCTTCTACTTCTTTGGCAACTCAACAAAAAATTATTGATTGTCTTTTGAAAGAATACAGACACATATATTTGATGTGCTGAACAACTGAATGATAAACAAACACATTGCAATACTAATCAAGGAGCTCCAGAAGAAGACCCAGTGCAAGTGAATGAGTGGACTAAAGTGGGCAGATGCATATGTACAAAACTAAGGGCCAATTTAAATGTGACTCAATCAAAACTCTGAATCAGAGTATAAAGTGCAGAGCATCATGATTGCAAACTCTCCTCTAGTATGTCTGTCGATGTTTCGACCACAATGAGATTAGTTGGAAAGGGTCATCATCAGGAGCAATAAAAGGTAGCACCCTGGGCAAATTGAGATTCTGGATTTCTGAAAAACAGGAAATTGTTAAAGCTAATTCACATCATATTATATTAACAAATTGCATAAGCAGCTTTTTAGAATTTCACCGTCCTACTCTCAGGCTTGCGTTCTTGTTGGTTTCTTGTCACTGATCTCTAGACAGATTGGAGGGTATCAGACAAAGGGACCAGGTTAAAGTAAATTTATCTTCTGACTTAGAGGCTTTTATCGAAAAAAAGTGTTTGTTGCCAGGTCATCAGCGGCACAAGCTGCAGTCTGGATCCAAAGCGGGGCTCAACACCGTTGGGTTGCTGAAGAGCAGGTCCCAGTGTGGTCGTCAAAGAAGGTTAAAAAGCTCAGAGAGGATGGAGCACAAATTTTATGACATGGCTGGCCTTGGCTTCGATTGAATGCTTCTCTGCATCATTCCCAATGAAACTCTTTGCGTTTGTACCTAGAAACATTTCTGAAAGTCGGATGTGCTTAAGCGCAGCAAACCTACAAGTTGAGGCCAAGGCTTTCATAGCAATCCTGGTCTCCTTCAGTTTTCCAGACAGAAAGTTGGCAACATGTTTTTAAGTCCCACTTTTACAGTTTGGGGAAAAGCAAGAGAACACTCTAACACCAGCCAAGGGTCCAGAACCTGGGGGAGACCTCTTGGTGGTTAGATGCCAGCAGCAAGGTCCAAGGCAAGTCCAGTTGGAACTGGTACAGCAGCGGCCCATGCAGGTAAGAGCGGTGGGGCCAGGGAGGAGAGATTTTGTCTGTCGAATCCACCCCCCAACCCAGCCCCACTAATCTTACCTGCACGGGTAATGCCTGGACTGGAATCCTAGGCAGTTGCATGGAGAGAGGTATCTGGAAGCCTATAGTGTCCTTGTTGCTCAAACAGGAGGTCAGTCACCTGACCCTCGAGTTTACTGGGATCAAGGCAAGCAGGTTCATCTACCTTCAGGATTCAGACAGCAGGGTAGCCTTTCTTCTGATCTTTACAGGTCCAGGAGTGTGTTGAGGAGAGGTCTATGAGGTCCACATTTACACCAAGTGGTAGCTTGTGGGCAGGAGGCATGCCTTTGCCCACCCCCTTAACCAGATTTGCTCAGTTCATCTACCTCCTAGTGGGTTTGGTGTCAGTCTGACTAGAGAGACAGTAAGAGTCTGGCTCAGATCTGAGCTTCTTCTGCTAGTGGCATGGTAGGTATTCTTTGAAGCTCAGGAAGGAGCTGGGCACAGCCCAGGCCATCCTGTCAAGGTCAATGGAGAAGTCCCCCTTCTCACACCCACAGCCCTTTGTTCACTTTCTGGGAGCAATGCACAACTCACCACAAGAGAACTATCTGAGGTCAGCTGACAGGTGGACACTGGAAGAAAAGATTTTTGGTTTTAGGCAGAAAAATGATTACATTCTAAAAGTGTAATTCCCCAAATAGTAATATAAAATCTACCTTGACTATTAATTTGGATTTTAAATGACTATTACAATGATTCCATTAACCACTTTTGTAGCCATTCCCAAAATGAATTTAGTACTTACTAAAGGTTGCAGTGTAAACCAGTGTTAACCTATGAGATAGCCAGCCTTGCCACAGTGAAAAAAGTCTTTGGTGGTTTTTTACTACCAGGACATGTAAAACATTATATGTGCATGACCTACATTTTAATCTTCATGCACCTTGCCCTTTGGGCTTTTAATGCCAATAGTAGGGGTGGCTTATAATTATAAAAAGGAAGGTTTAAGCACGGCAACATGTATATGATAGATTAACATTTGCACTCTTAGCCTGCAGTGGTAGGCCTGGAGACATGTTTTACAGTGCTACTTTAGTGGGTGGCACAGTGAGTGCTGCAGTCCACTAGTAGCATTTAACTTCCAAGTGCTATATGCATGTGATACCAATTACCAGGGACTTGCAAGTTAATTAAATGTCAATTAAGGGTATGCCAATTCTATCAAGTTTAGAGAAGTGAGATTGGAAGAAGCACTTGCACTGGTTAGCAGAAGTAAAGTGCAAAGAGTCCTATGGCCAGCAAAAACAGGTTCAGCAAAAGAAGCCACAAATCCTGGGGAATAGCATGCAAAATATGGTCATTTCCAAGTGGACTGACTCCACAGAAGCCACAAGCAGAGTCCAGGGCAGGTCCAGTTGAAATTGGTCAGCTGGGCTCTTCCAGGAAAGTGTGCTTCTTGCAGTTTTTGTGTCCCTGTAGCTTAACAGAAGGTCAGCCAACTGACACTTGGAGTCCACTTCTTTTTCCTGGTTGCCAGTGGGAACAGGTCCAGCCCTTATGGATCCTAAAAGTAGGTGCAGTTCTTCTTATGTTATCCACATGCCCAAAAGTGTTCAGTAGAGGGTGCTAAGGGGTGCCAGCTGTATGCTTGGCCCTAGCCCACGGGTGGGGGTGAATTCTGGCACCTTCTTCACTAATATAGGGAAAGTTCCCAGGGGTAACCCTGCCCAGTTTTGAAGCTCTGGGCACAAGCTCACTCCTCATCAATGAGCTATTTAGCTCCTGGGTGACAATTGAAAGCTCATGCAAACAACTTCTTGAGGCTTTAGGCAGGTAAAAGGTGACTTGAAAAGTAGCTTTTGTAGAATATTTAGAACTAATCCAACTTTACCAATGAATTTTATTTGTAATACATATTTTGCAAAGTTCAAGAATAAACTTTTTAGCCAGTTCTTAAGAGGAAATACCATTATTTGATTTAATATTAACTCCCAGTGCTTTTCCCATGCTACAGATAACCCTACTACAATGAAAATACCTTTTTGGGCCTTGTCATTGTAAAGGCATGTTTTACATTAAACTCTTACATGTCCTACTTTTAAATATCATACTTTGTACCTTATTGGACGTCGAGGCTTACTTAAGGATGCCTTATTTCTATTTGGGTCTGTCGAAAAGTGTTATTTTGACAGGGCAAATTTGCAGTTTAAACCAGCATAACCTGGTTCCTGGTGACAGGCCTGTAGTCATGTTTCGCATTGTCAATTTAGTGGTAGCACAAATGTGTGCTGCAGTCTGCAAGTGACCCTGGGAGTACTTTATACCATATGCTAGGTGGAAGAAATTGGTTACTGATTGAGTGGAGTGAAACCCTATTCTAGCAGGAACCAAAATCCTTGTCAGGGTGAAGTCAGAAGCAAACCCAAAATTAGCCTGTGCTCAACCCTCGGGTATCGTGGCACAGAGCAGTCAGGCTTTACTCAAAGGTAAAGTGTGAAGTATCTGTGCAAAACAGTAATACAGTGGAAACACACCGCAAAAGGGTCCCACACCAGATTAGGAAAATAGAGTAATTTGTAATAAATCATATAAGACCAAAAGGTCCAATATCCAATTAGTATAACTGAAGATATGCAATTTCAAATATTTCAGTAAATATAATGCCAAAAGTCACAAAGCGCCAACTGTGGATATCGGGTTGCGTGGGACTGGGATAAAGTTCCAAGTTCAAGCTGACCACAAGGAAACACAGGCCAACTACAGGGACCTAGCTGGGCCTGCTGAACGAGACCACCTTAAATCCTGGTTGCCGTGCATTGCAAGAGCCCATGCTGACAATGTATCACACAGCCAGGGCGATGAATCTATTCTAAGGTGCTGCAAAACTGCGATGCAAGGTCTTGTTCCACCGTCAAGCATCCTATTGATGAGGGCTTGCGATGCTAAGTCAAGTGTCGAGGAAACATCTTGCAGTCGGGGCAAAGCGTCAGTTGTGGAGAGCTGTGAGTCTGTGATGTGAGAATCTGTATCATCATGGCTTCCGTCGACGAGAGATTTACGATGCAAGGCCCTCGTGGGCAAAGCTTAACACAGGCGGCAGTTGCTGAGAGGTAAATGCTGAGTCTTTGCGCTGAGGGAACCCTCGCAGACAGATATGATGCATCGGTTCTGCTCGAGATTGCGCCCCGCAGCAGAGGAGAAGCGTTGTTTTTTCTGTGTCCACAGATGGACTGGCAAAGCACATTGAGGCCCACTTCCAAAGCTCCAGGACTGAGGTGGCACCACTTGGCAGGGTAGGACTCATAGAGGACAGAGTCCAGTTGATGGGTTCATGGTTGTTGAAGCCTTCTGTTCCTGAGGCTCTAGGCAGGAGGCCAGCCAATTAGCCCTTAGAATAACTCTGCGGTCCCGGGTTCAACAGATGCAAGTCCAGTCCTTCTCACTAAGGTAAAAGGGCAGTAGGTCTTCACGGAAGGGCAGCAGTCCTTCAGAGCAGCACTCCAGCAGAGTGGCAGTCGTTTTAGCAGTGCAGCAATCCTGCAGAGTATCCACAGGTCCAGAAGAATACTGAAGACGTGGTGTCTGATGGCCAATATTTATGCCTGAACCTTCCTTTGTAGTACAAAAAGCTTCTAGGGGGTTCCCTTTGAAGTCAACAGCCTGTCTTCCTTGCCAAGGCTCCAGACTAGGTACAGGGGATATGCAGTGTTTTGTGTGGAGGCAGGACATGGCCTATCCAGGTGTTATTAGGGCTGTTTCCAGCTCACCCCCTCATAATCCTGCCAGCAATGACCCTTCCTACACCTATGCGCTCTATTGTGTTTGGTTGTCTAGGAAGAATACACATAGCTCAACTGTCAGCTGCACCCAGTCATGTTGCCCAGAGGCAAATTTCATGCACTAAATGGCTAAGGCGGAACAATACCAGCTTTCTAAAAGTGCCATTAATAACATTGTTATTTAAAATCTGACTTTGCCATAAAAGAGGATTTTTCATTACAATTCCAAAGAGACCAAACATGAACTGGTAACCTATTTCCTTTTGGAAATTACAGCTTATTAAATCTTATAAGGTAACTCGAATGTTAATGTATCGGAGAGGTAGACTTTGAATAATGAAAAACTAATTTTAGAGTTTTCACTAACAGGACATGCAAAACTTAAAACTACATGTCCTACCTTTTAATTACATTGCATGCTGTCCTCTCTGCTGTTCAGGGCCTAATATTACTTACAAAGGAAGATTTGGGTCTGGTAAAAGGTTTATTTTACCTGTTCGAAGTGGCAGTCTAAAACTGCACACGCAGGCTGCAATACAATGCAATGTTTGAAAGGGCAACTTAAGTGGGTGGCGTAACCAGTGCTGTAGACCCACTAGTAGTATTTAATTTACATGTCCTGGGTAAATTTAGTACCACTGTAGTAGATACAAGTTAATCAAATGTGTCAATTGGGTATGAGTCAATTTTACAACATTTAGTGGAGAGAACACAAGCACTTTAGCACTGGTTAGCAGTGGTCAGAGTCCTATGGCCAAATAAAACAAGATTAGCAAGAACTGAGAAGGAAAGCAAAACGTCTGGAGATGACACTGCAGAAAGGGCCAAGTGCAACACTAGGCACGTATGGGTAACTTAAATGGGCTAATTAGAAGTATAGCCAAGTTTACATGTTTTAGATGTCACAGTGCATGCACTGGAGATGAGTAGAAGTGTCCCAGTACACAGAGCCACAAACCCAGAAGCATCAGTCCAAAAGGTATTAGCGATCATGCAAAAAGAGGCATGCTTACATTTCTGTCTCATTGCAAATTGACATTTGCCTACATCTTACCATAAAGGTGTTCATTAAGAGCAAATGGCAACATCACAGACTATAATTATCTGTAAAATTCAACTGGCAAACCTATGAGGAAAGATGTTCAGCTCTGTTATGACAGCCTGCATGTGCTTTTTTTGCAAGTCATTGGAAGGATCTTGCTTGACATGAATGATCAATGGAAATTATGAAACTTCATGAAGAAGTACTATAACATGTTCAGTACAAATTCCTTAATTCCCTCTTCTTGACCATCAACTTTAACGTTCATCTCTTTAAGATGAATATATACAGTCATATCCTTCTCTGTGCGTTTCTGCTGCAGGCATGCAATAGGACCATTCTCTTCTCAATCTTTTCTGAGGCTGATATCAGTCTTTTGATGGCTTGTTTAACATGTTATACTCACATCACCAGCCGGCTCACATGGTTTCTGATCTTCTTGATGAATTAGTATATTTCCGCTTCCATTATTTGGAACTCGGAAAGCAAAACATTTTTCCTAATTATTTTCAAAAATCTCTCTGGTATTTGGCAGTCATCTGTACAGCGGGTTGCTTAAAGAGATCTTTTACTGTCTTTGATCCTTTCATTTTTAGTGATATCCCTTCATAACACCACCAAGAATCAACTTCATGTGTTGTGTTTTCCCCTTGAGATGTAATCATTAGGATCCTTTTCAGTATTTTTCCAAACTGATTTTCAAATCAGCATTGCTGTGGTGCCTTAATGTAAGCTACATCTTTAGAATATCTAGTGCTTTACATTGCAGTGGCTGCCAGCTTCCTTTTTTGCCATTCTACCTTGAATAATATGCCCACTACATATGGGGGTTCAGCAGACTTTCTCTAAGACTATTGGTTACACCGAGGTAACTAGGATGGATGACTATGTAAAAAGTTTATCTTTCTTTTATTGACCTTTGCATAGTTTTCTGGGATTTCCACATCACTCACTGAGCTAGGTTGCATTCTTCTACCTCAATATACTGCTATGTGTTGTTTTCTATTGAGAAGTATTCATTTCCATCTGCCTCTCCATATGTCACACTCGGGGAGCTTTAAACATGAACGAAACCCACCTCCCTTCACCCGCTTGTTCAATAAATTACCCTAGAAATATACATTTGCTTCATATACACAAACTAGTGTTAATTTGAGTCAACAATTATTATCAACAATTCTCCTTAAATAGGATGAATTTCCTTAATACAAACTATATGCATAAAACAGACTTCTTTTTCTCCCATTATTTTAAACACCAATTTCAGTGATATAAATTGAGTCCACTTCCTATGTATTCATTCCCCCCATAAAAAGTCAAACCAAACATTCATCCAAAACACATACCATACACCCTACATCTAAAAGTCAAAGTACATACAGTGAACCAATAATGTAATAAATCATTCAAAATTGTACATCAGTATAAAGTCTTCCAAGCCATTGCTTCCCCTTACATAAACATAAGTACAAATTACTCATTTCCTTGAGTCTTTTTATGATAGATCACAAAAGAGATTATGGCCTGCTATATAGGCACTGTATGTCATGGCATTCTGGTTCCAACTTCTGTGCTGACACTCATTTCCGTAAAACCCAGCAGACACTGTACACCTTCCTCAGGGCACTTAACCACCCACCAAAAATGAAACTGGGGATGACATGGGAGAACTCCCAATATCCTAATCCCAATAATCATTTCACCTCCGTTTGTGTCATGAGGGTTTTTTACCCTCTGGAAAGGAAAAAGTGGATGTACCGTAGGGGGATAATATTCTATGGAGAATTAATGGTTGTGTATATACCCCTTTGACATTCTATCTTGTGTGCAGTAAGTTGGATACACATGCATTGCCTGTGAACATTCGGTAAAATGTTGTGGCTCACTCTTTGGTGATATGCATCCTGAAACTACCCAGAGGTGGAGGATGAACTTTTGTTTACATTGGCCCTGAGATCCAGAAGTTATGAGCTTAAAACAGAATCATATACGGTGTGAAGTTAAAGTTGGGATTAGGGTATCAGGAGTTCTCCCACATCATATCTATACTGTGTGAAGCAAATCTAAAAGTGTTTGCATGATAAGCATTGAAAGAAAGTAAATCCATTCATGCCAGACAATCAACATCCAGCAGATAGGTGCATAATGAGACACAAAAGTGCATCATACAAGGAAGAAGAAAGGGAAAACCAGAAAGAATAATCTGTCTAGAATGGAGACAATTTCATGTTTAGCAGGAAGTATCTCTTTAATTGTGGATTAGTGAAATATGTGATGCTTTCCTTTCTCAATAAAAATAAAAATGTAATCCTTCCGCTGCAATTCAATTTTTTTCAATTAAGAATTCAACAAATATCAATACTTGGTGAATAACATTCAATCAACTTTTTTTCGAAAACCCATTCAAGATATTGTAGAATACAACTTTGGGATGAAGAAGAAATATCAATTCACCCAAAACTAAACAAATTTATGCAGCTTCAATAAGATAAACCAAGTTTCTTGAATCCTACCGGAATAAATGTAATGTAACTTTTTATGTCAATAAGGATTCCAGAGTTACTTTTTACAAGATTAGTCTAACTTGATCACCCACTGAATATTTATTTCCGGTATCCCATACTGAGCTTGTAAAATAGGGGACTATTAATTTGGATACCATAATGGTTCAGATGTCGAAAAAAAAACAACACAATAAAAATACCACTCCAAATTATTAAAATTGAATAAAATGTAATACAATTACACTAAAACAATTCAAATCCTGTTGGGGAACCAGATATATATATTACTAAAGATCTAAGGCAAAAAGATAAGTAAAGTTCCAATTAATAGTCATTGCTGTAGGTTAACGAGGACTTAGGTGTTATTTCATGCCGACCACAATGAAGCACAGTTGAATATGTCATGCAGGTGTGTCCTAGTCACAGATTTTACCATAATGCTTAGTCTCTAAAATGGGAGTCAAAATCATTCAGCAAGGCAAGTTTGCAGAGGGTATCTGAGAAAGTCTTTTCAAAAGCATATAGAAATTGGAAGAGAGCCCACTGAAGTCAATGATTTTGGCGGAAAAAACTTTGAGCTGGGAAAGTTCAAATTTTACAACTGGGAAGCCCTTCCATCAGCCGGACACTTTCCCCACCTTTACACAGTCAATATTTCTGCATTCAGACGTAGTCTTTTTTTTTGGACCTCAGAATCCGCCAGCCAGCTGTATCCAACAATGAGTTCTCACTGTGAGCCTACTGAAATGGATTTGCGGCTGCAGAGAAGGTCCAAGAGTACAGAACCTGTTTCATCAGCCCATAAAAGCCACAGTTTGGCCTGATCTGATTTTATGGTTGGTCCCGGACCTTCATAGCCTAGAAGTTAGAATTTTCATAATTCCTACAGTCTCTCAGAGATTGCAAGAGAAGTCCAGTTAGACAGAGGCAAGGGTCCCAAGACCTCGGGGACAGCTCTCAGGGACTATGAATCACTTCAGCAGAGGCCACAAAGAGGTCCCAGTCGAGGTCCGGTTGCAACTGGTTAGGTGGGCACATCAGAAAAAAGCCTCTTGCAGCTTTGTGTGTCCCTGTAGCCACACAGAAGATTAGCCTGACGCTTGGAGTCCAATTCTTAGTCCTGGGTACACTTGGGAGCAGGTCCAGTCCTTCAGGTCTCCTCACAGTTCCTAAACAGCAGGTGTAGTCCTTCTGTTCTTCCAGAGGTCCAGAAAGTGTTCTGAGGTAGTTGCCTTGGTGTGCCACATTTATGATTGGCACGTGCCCTACTGCAAACAATACCATAATGCACCTTACTCCTAAATTCCAAGATGGGGAAACTGTTTTTTTCCTATGCAGAACCTGTGTACCTGCCTGGATGTTTGCCCAGGGTAATGAGAAGCCCACTCCTTTATGTTCAATTTACAGTGGTTCTGAGAGGTAACTCCCCTACCAGTGGGTTTGGAGTAAGTCTGACTAGGGAAATTGAGGTTTGCCTTCTCCAGGTCTCACTTTACATTTACTTATGAAAGAACAGGCCCTCTACAAGTTAATTAATTCCTCGGTCCACCCTAGGTGGTCTTCCTGCAAGGGGTAAAAAACACCGTGATCACCTAGATCATCTTTTCTGCACTGGGAGCATTTATGCACCTCATTAAGGTCAAGCATTGACTGGGCAGCTGCTGTTAGGTTAATGCAAATTTGCCTCCAGGAGCTTTAGGCTGGAAACGGGTAACTTTCTAAAGGTTACTTTTTCAATATAGTTATTAAAAATACATTGTACTATTGGACTGCATTTTAACATGGGGCATGGCTCACCTGGCTGGGAAATGGCCGCAGCTTAAGCGAGCTCCGGCAACCGCCGGAATTGATCCTGTATTATCCTGCACTAATAGGGCATAACAAGCTAAACGGATCGGCGATAGTGACAGCAGGGACCAGCGGGACTACTTGGGCAGAGTTTCAGAGGGTTGTACAGCGGTATTGCCTAGATAAGTTCGAGTGTGGTGGTGGGCCACTGGCGAGTGAGGGCGCCGGCCATCTTGGACTGCTCCTCCAGTCGCGCTGCAGAGAAGTTCCATGCACGCTGCGATGACCGCCAGTCAAGAATTACCGGCTGTGATAAGTAGAGCTGAGCACCTGATTGCACAACTGCCGGAATTCTCCCCGAGTGACACCGTCCCAGTGGGGTGCACCTGCGCGAATTGCCACAAGCCCTGCAGCCCCTCGGTCCGAGCATTGTAGTAAGGAGCGCTGCCTGCGCTATTCCCTGCCCTGCTGTGGGTGTTGCTGCCTGCCGCCGTGTCTGGTGACGAAGTGAGATGCGCTGCTAAGCGGCGGCCTTCATGCGGACTGTACTGCGGTGACGGCACCCTCCGAGAAAACACATTCGCTCAGGCGCAAGTTGTACATAAGTGCGGCCCACGGAGGGTATCTTAAACTGCCTGGCTGGCCCACTATTTAAAGGAGGTAATTACATGACCCCACGTGACCCGGACGCAGCGCTAGGCCAATAAGAGGGAGAATCGTGAAGTGCTCTGCACCCAGCGACCCAATAATTTCGACACAGCGGTGTGGAGTGCTGAGAACATCCAGCCTGGCCTTTAGCCGCGGGCAGAGGAGGAAAATGGCGGTACAGTGCAGAACCCAGATCCCTGAGACGGCGTGGGTCACAGAGTAAAGGCGCTACTACAGAGATTCTGAAAACAAGTCAGACGCAGGCACGGCACTACAGATACCTTACATGCGGAGACAACGTCCGATTGAAGGCAAGTACTGTTAGTGTAGCGGTAGGGAGAGTAGCGGCGCCCGCATAGAGAATAAAGCAGGAGATCCAGCCCGAGAGCCAGGCGACGACCCTGGGTCGGCCCACAATGAAACGACCACAAAATACCTGATAGGAGTGAGAGAATCTGGCAGGGGGGTCCAAGTAATAGAGGTGCGACGCGGTGCAGCCAGTTGCCTGACCCCAAGATGGAACCCGGTTGTGACGCTCCTACAGTTCACGGGCCCAATTACAGCAAGTGAAGGGACAAAGCAATAAATTAAAGGTGAGGGAGACGCAACCTTAACCTGTCCCCACACGGAATCCAGCAAACCTTGGCACAGGAATAATACACATCAGATGTAGAGTCAGAATCCCTTGCATGACCCCAAGATGGCTGCCACAGTTTTCCCTACCACCGGACTCCAACCAGACCTTGAACACATTTCATACACCTTGATGCCTGACATGGCACCCAAGCTGCTTTTGCTTAGGGCAGGACCTTACAGCTCTCTCCAATTGGTGACCTCCACCCTGGATCATCTTGTAGTCTCCTGGTTGACCATAATCTCTATCCAGGGAACTGGCCTGTCTTTTAACAACAAAATACTTGCACAACACTCAGCGCCTGACCCTAAAATGGCTGCCTCTGATCTCACATGGACAAGCCTCGTGGCTGAAAACCCTCAGCCTCAGAGCTACAGTGATCAACAACCTCGACCTACCCCTGTTCATCACCCTATGCCGGCGGAGTCCGAACTGCATGGCCGATTCCCGGTGGAGCTGCTCCGACAGCTATAGGGGAGACTGGCTCTGGCACACCCCTTTGGCCGTCACCTACCCAGCCGGTCTTCGGACATTTGTCTTGTCTTCTCCTCCGCTGCTGTCTCCTTCCTTTGGACTCCCAACTCTCCCTGATCTGTTTGGATCCTGATTCTCGTTTTCGCTAATAACTCCTGTGATTAAGTATTCTCCCTCTTACACCTTTACTCCACCCCCTTTCTCCTTTACGCTCCATTTATCCCTCCTCTTTGCTCCTTTCCCGTTGAGACCTAGCTGTTTGGCTGATGCCCGGTGGAGCTACGCGATAGCTAAAGAGGAGATGGGCTGTAGACTTCCTCCTCGGCTGTCACCTACCCAGCCGGACTTTGAGCAGACTCTCCTTCATCTCTCCATCCTATCTACCTCCTACCCCTTTTCCCCACCCCTTTACCCTTCTAAGCTCCATGTATTTTGTCTTCTACTCTCTTGAAATGTTTTTCTAGTAACTGATGTAACGTGTAACTGATGTAATTTTGTAATTTCTGTGGAACCTTATGTAAAGCGCTCTGATACCTCCGGGTCTAGCCTGCGCTATGTAAAACTCTCAAAATAAAATAAAATAAAAAAAATTAATACATATTAAAAATAGCTGTAATTTGTCTAGCTACTCATGAGACCATAAACAACAGAATTAATATTTTCATCTGTACTCTAGTATTCTTTTAGGGCAGCCAGGGCCTTCCGAAGTGAAAATATTATTTGGGGTATTTTCACTTCAGGGATATAGTGACTTTATTTTTCTACATGTCCCACTTTTAAGTACTATGTACCCTACCTTGTGGCGTGCAAAGCCTACATAGAGTCGACTTATTCATCTTTAAGCTTTCCCCCTGTCAGAATGGCTATTTTTACAGATTAGGTTGCAAGTATAAACAGCAGCAGTTATGCTATATTGATAGCCGTTAGGCAATACATTCCTGTGTCACACTAGTGGCTAGCACAATAAGTGCTACAGTCCACAGGTGGCATACCAATTGCACAGTTTTTTACGCCATACACTATGGTTTTACAGGAGTCATGTGAAAAATGTGGTCCATGTTCCTTGACCATAGCCTTTATATGGCAGTACTCCTATTAGTTATAATGGGTGTGTTGACAAATGTCCCTCTCTGAAGGTCACCTCAAACCTTTTTGTCTTACTCCTCTTCTTTTTCTGACCTAATTTCTGTTAGGACCCTGAGCACTTTACCACTGCTAACTAGTGCTAAAAGACATGTTCTAGCTCTTCTGAGCATGGTAACATTGCTTTCTCCCAATTGGCATGTTTAATTTACTTATGAGGCCCTAACAAAGTGCACTACATGTGCTGAGGGCCTGTAAATTAAATGCTCCTAGTGGGCCTGCAGCACTGCTTGTGCCACCCACTTACATAGCCCTCTAACCATGTTTCACGCCAGCCTATGCAGAGACTGCGAGTGCAGTTTTAAACTACCATATCGGTCTGGCAAGTTGAACCTCTTGCCAAGCCTAAACCTTCCTTTTTTAATACATAAACTTCACCTCTAAGGGAGGCCTTGGACAGCAGAGAGGGCAAGCTGCAATTTATTTTAAAAGTAGGACACATACTTTTTAAGTTGTACATGTCCTGGCTGTGAGAAACTCTTACATTTTTCTTTTCACTTCGGCAAAGCCTTTCTCTCCCATAGGATAACATTGGGATTACCCTATTACATCTTTTAAGTGCAATTTCCAAATGTGAAGAGATAGACTTTTTAGGTTTGGTGTCACTGGACTCAAAATTTAAAATCACAAATCATGGTGAAGTTGGATTTCAAATTACAGTTTGGCAAATGCCACTTTTAGAAAGTTTGCATTTACTTACTTTTTCCATGTGGGCCCTTCTGCCTGTCTATGTTCAGTCTGGGTTAGGTGACAGCGGGAATTTGTGTTCTCCCTTGAGACAGCCACACACAAAGGGAGCTGAGGTGTGCCTTGATGGGCCTTCCAGGGAGATGGGAGGAAGGAGCTGTGCACCGCATCACACTTACACCTGATTAGGCTGTGTCCTGAACACACAGAAAGGGCTGCATACCGCTCTGCAGTGAATCTGGAGACATGGCAGGAAGGGTGGACCTCAGTGCACTTCAAAGTTTCTTTGAAGTTTCCCCCACTCCAAAGGCACAACTGGGTATATGTTTTGGACCTATTACACCATGACTTCAGTACATCTCTGGATCTGTCACCACTCTGTCAGGAAGAAGAGGGACAGTTGTGCTTTTCAAGGACTGCCTGTTAGACCTGTCAGCCCTTTGGGTGGTCCCTCCTCATCATTATTTATTTTGTCCCACTTTTGCCTCAAACCCTGTTTGAATTTTTCCTTTTTGGGGAACCACCAGACTTTTTCGTGTTGCTGCAGATTCAGGGAGCCATTTTAGCTACCCCTGAAACTTCTGTCTGAGGGCCTGAAGCACAAAATGGTGGCCACCTGTGACATCACCAGCATCCACTGGAACCTACCAGCACCTTCCAGAACATTCCAGGAGATTCCAGAACTCTGTGACAGTTGGAGACCGTTTAGAATGTTGGGAGGATAAGAGAGGCAGTTGGCAGTTGGAGCTGGCAGTTGGCACCTGACTGGTGAAGGGAGAGGAGCACAACAGTGAAGGAGGAAGGAGTGAAGCAGCAGGGGTGGAAACTTGTGCCTGGAGTGGGGTCCATAAACCCACCCTTGATACTTGTCCCTACTGATGGATCCCAGCCTATAGCCCTGTGTGGGAAGAAGACAGAAAAACTCATCCTAAGGACCTGAACAGCAGGAACAGGCCTTAGAAGCAGAAAGCAGCAAGATCCTGACCTGAGAACTGGTTCCCCTGGAGCCCGGCGTCGAGTAGCCTGAAGACCTGGAGCCCGAGGTGGAGAAGCGGCGCTGACTGAAGTAGCAGACGTCGTACCCGGAGCCGCCAGAGGTCGTGAGAGGGCGCCGACGGAGGTCGTGAGGAATACCAGAGGTCGAGGAGGAAGTGAACCGAGGTCGAGCGAGCGGCGTCATCGGAGGAGTGAAGTCCGCCCTCCGGAGTCGTCGGAGACCGAGGTAGAGGAGCACCGGAGGTCGGGAGTGAGGATCGCACTCCGGAGTCGCCCGGAGCCTGTGAGGAGGAGCACCGGAGGTCGGGGGTGAGGATCGCACCCCGGAGTCGCCGGAAGTCGACATCGAGGCCAGGCCGGCCGACGTCATCGGAGCCGAGAGCGCCATCGGACCGGAGCCGCCCGAAGTCGACATCGTGAAGAGACTGCCCGACGCCGTCGAATCGGAGGTCGAGATCGAACCGAGGCCACCGACATCGGACCGGAACCGCCTGCCGGCGTCGTCAAAGAACTGACATTGTGCCGAGGCCGCCGAGACCGAACCGGAACCGCCTCACGGCGTCGACACGACTCCAGCGGCGTCGGAACATCAGAAAAAGGGCAGTAAGTGGAGTAGAGGGCGCCTAAGGCCCTGTGGAGACCTGAGAGACTGCTCTAAGGGGCTAGGGAGGTGCTGAAACCAACCTGACTGTGCCTGGGGTGAACTGGGACTAACCTAGAGAGGTTGTGTGGAGAGAGAAAGCCAGGGCACTGGTATTCCCCCCTTTGATCTACCTCAGTTTAGGCCTCAGCCTTGTCCCAGCCAGGGAGTAGCCCCCCTCAAGCCTTCCACAACCCTACAAGCTGTGCCTGGGCCAAATCAGCCCTTAAGAAGTGAAGTGTCATCTGATTACATGAGGGTTGCTGTATACTTTTAATTATTTATTGGGGATACTGTATTTATTGAGTTTTTACCTATTTATTGCTGCACTATATTTATAGGTCCACAGGACTTGTTGGTGTACAATATTTATTGGTACAGTATTTATTGCCTCAAAGTATTTAATTGTCTGTATATATTGCACTTGTATTTATGCCCTGTTATTTATGATCACCCCTATTTATTTCATCAAACAGCCAATATTTATTTGACCTGCGCTAATTTAAAATTGTATATTGTGATTGACCTATTTATTTTTCCAATCAGCAACTAAGAGAAAAAGATAAAGAAAGAATATTTTCATAATTTTTACGGTGTAGAGTCGTTTTTGGAACGGATGCACGCATGGTTATTGTATGGGTATATTGTATGCTTAGCACGGCGCCTGTTTCCTGACCACTCGAGCCAAGCTACCACAGTGTGTCCGGAAGACCACCACCACCCCTTCTAGTGTGGGAGTGGTTTTCCAACATAAATTGGTGTTCAGTGGTGGGATAGAGCTGTGCCTACATATACTCAACAATAACTGTGGGTAGTCCATAGGCCTACACCGGGAGTTTTCTCACAGCGGCCTTCCTAATTGTGGGTTTTTGTTTTTTCCAAATTTACTCTGGTGGTGGGAGGAGGTATTACTAAAGGTACCCCCCTACATTGCTACTGCACAAAACCTGTCCTCTAACCTGAGTGGGCAAGATGGAGTTTGTACTAGAAAATCTAGAAACGTACACTGTGGCCCAACTCAGGGAGTTTTGCCAGCGGGAGGGGGTGTACTGTCCCCCAGGAGCAAAGAAGGGTGCACTCCAAACCAGCTTAAGGGCTTGGGGGGAGGCACGCCGAGAAAGCAAGGCTGAGGAGGAAGACAGGGATGGAGAGCCTGACCCCGAGGGGGCTGAGATGTACCAACCTGAGGTGGGGAACCTGTCAGCAGGGCCCAGGACACTTTCTAGGAAGGGCAGCACTGTCTCTAGCGGGGGCTTATCCAGCGTGGAGTTAGCAGATCGGAGAGAGAAAAGACAGCTCACATGGGATTTAGCAAAGCTGGAGAAGGAGAAGGAGGAACAGAGGTTGGCTCATGAGACGGAGAAAGAGAGGATGGCTCATGAGATAAGACTGAAAGAGATAGAGCTTCAGATCCTAAGAATTGGGGCACCAACTGTTCCTAATGGTGGCAGCCAAATCCAAGAGTCCACCAGGGAACCCAAACCTTACCTGCCAAAGGACATAGTAGCTAGCTATGGGGTGGGTGATGACATCGCCAAGTGGCTAGCAGCCTATGAGGTCTCGTTGAGGGCCCATGGGGTTCCAGTGAAGTATTGGGGAGGAGGATTGTATAGGTACATGCCTCCAGCTGGTAGGGATGCTTTATTGGCCCTCGAAGAGGATGAGCAGACCCACTACCCCACCATGAAACTGGCGCTCATCAGAAAGTTTGGACTAACACCTGAAAAGTACAGACAGAAGTTCAGGGGTAGTCACAAGCTGGGCACACAGAATTGGGTGGACTTCCTGGACTATGCAAAGAAGGCACTGGAAGGTTGGATTCAGGGCAGTGAAGTAAGGAACTACGAGGAGCTGTTTGACCTAGTACTGAAGGAACACCTACTCGAGAAATGTTTCCCTGAACTGCGGCAACACCTGGTGGATAGCAAGCTGACCAGTCCCCGGAAGCTTGCTGAGGAGGCGGACATTTGGGCTAGTACCCGGGTGTCCACAAGGGGGACTGGAGGGGATACTCAAAAGGCCGGACAGGGCGCCCCCCAGAAGAAAGAGGGAGGGGAAAAGAAAAAGGAGTTCTCCAAAGGCCCCCAAAATAACTTCCAAGGGAAGGGAACAGGATTCACCTCTAAGGCTAACCCACCCAGAAACCCTAATCCTGGCCAGAGTCAGCAGCCAAGGGTTGTCCATTGCTACGAGTGCGGTGGCGTTGGACACTATAAAGGAGATCCGAAGTGTCAGAAACGATCACCCCCTCCCACTGGAGGAAAGCCCCCCGGAGTAGCTAGTGTAGTGCTCGGGGAGGAGATGCCCTTAACTAAGGGAAGGGAGTGGGCGGGTGTCACTTTAGTGTCCCTGGGAGAACGGGAGATGGTTCCTAAGATCCAGGTGCCCGCAAATACCGCAAAGTATGGGCAGTGGATCACCATCAACGGCCAAAGAGGGGAGGCTCTGAGAGACACAGGAGCCAGTATGACTATGGTGCGTAGCCAGCTGGTGTCTCCAGAGCAGGTAATTCCCGATGTACTCCACCCAGCCGCGATGGCTGACGGCAGAACAGGTCACTATCCCGTGGCCGAGGTTCCCTTTGAATGGGGGGGGGTTGCAGGTTCACTTCGAGTTGCCGTAAGCCCTGCCGTGCCAGTCGATTGTCTGCTGGGCAATGACATGGAGCACAACGCTTGGAAGGAGGTGGAATACCGGACTCACACCGAGATGCTGGGTACACCTGACTGGGCCTGTGTTAGCACAAGGTCCGAGACTACCCGAAGAGGGAGTTCATTCCGGCTGGAGCCTGGAACAAAGGCCCAGCCAGCTGCCAGTCAAGGGAAGAACCGAGGACAGGAGGAGCCTGCCTCGGCGTCTCCACCCCGTAGGACGGATAGGCCACCGGAGGTGGTGGACCAGGAGTCTGCGGAGGGGGACGTTACCAACCTGGAGGACCTACCCATCCCGGCCGAGTGGCACGTGGAGGGAGGCCCGTCCAGGGAGGAATTCTGCCAGGGCCAGAGGGAGTGCCCTACCCTTGAGGGGCTGAGGCGACAGGCCGAAGCCCAGGCAGCAGGGAACGTTGAAGGGAACTACAGTGTTTACTGGGAGGATGGCCTCCTCTACAGTGAACCCAAGGCACCCCTACATGGATCGTCACGAGCCTTGGTAGTTCCTCAACGTTATCGAGCCTTCCTTTTGGAGTTGGCTCACGAGATACCATTGGCAGGACACCTGGGGCAAGACAAGACCTTCGCCCGTCTTGTCCCACACTTTTATTGGCCTCAGATGAAAGTGTCGTCCGATACCTACTGCCGGACATGTGTGTCTTGCCAAGCCAGTGGGAAAACAGGGGTGAAGCTGAAAGCTCCCCTGGAACCACTCCCTGTCGTTAGCACCCCCTTTGAAAGGGTGGGCATCGACATTGTGGGTCCATTAGATCCGCCAACTACAGCTGGTCACAGGTTTATCCTGGTTCTGGTGGATCATGCCACACGGTACCCAGAGGCAATACCTCTGAGGACCATAACAGCACCTGTTGTGGCTAGGGCCCTGATGGGAATCTTTACCCGAGTGGGTTTTCCCAAGGAAGTTGTGTCCGACAGGGGGACCAACTTCATGTCAGCATATATGCGGGCAATGTGGAAGGAGTGTGGAGTGACCTACCGGTTCACAACTCCTTACCACCCCCAGACCAATGGTCTAGTGGAAAGGTTTAACAAAACCTTAAAAGGCATGATCAGAAGTCTGCCTGAAAGCCTGCGGAGGAAATGGGACGTCCTCCTACCCTGTTTACTTTTTTCATACAGGGAAGTGCCACAGAAGGGAGTGGGCTTCAGCCCCTTCGAGCTTCTGTATGGGCACCCTGTACGTGGACCTCTTAACCTGGTGAGAGACGGATGGGAAAGAACTCCCAGAAAGCTCCCCCAGGATGTGGTGAGCTACATGCTGGCCTTCCGGAGCCAAATGGCTAAGTTGTGGAAGCAAGCTTCTGACAACTTGGAAGCCAGCCAAGCAGTGATGAAGGCGTGGTATGACCACAACGCTCACCCGGTGGAGTTGGAGCCTGGCCAGAAGGTGTGGGTGATCGAACCAGGAGAGCTTAGTGCCCTCCAGGATCGCTGGTCAGGACCCTTTGAGGTGTTGGAGAAGAAGGGTAAGGCTACCTACTTGGTGGACCTGAAGACCCCTCGTCAGCCCCTGCGGGTGCTGCATGCCAACCGCCTCAAACCCCACCACGAGAGGCCCGAAGTCATCTTGATGATGGTGACTGACGGAGGAGAGGACGTGGAAAGCGAGCCTCTCCCTGATCTGTTTGCGTCTCAAGAAAAGGATGGGTCGGTGGAGGGAGTGATTCTCTCCCCATCTCTAACTCCTGAACAGCAGGAGGACTGTCGCCAGGCCCTGGGGCAGTACTCTGCGTTGTTCTCCCTTGTCCCGGGTAGGACTCACCTGTGCGTCCATGACGTGGACACAGGAGACAGCCCACCTGTGAAGTCCAAGATCTACCGGATGTCAGACAAGGTGAAGGCCAGCATTCATAGTGAGGTCACTAAGATGCTGGAGCTAGGAGTGATTGAACCTTCTAGCAGCCCCTGGTCCAGTCCGGTGGTGTTAGTACCAAAAGCTGCACCACCGGGTGCCCAACCAGAACTGAGGTTCTGTGTGGACTACCGGGGACTGAATTCAGTGACAAAAACTGATGCTCATCCGATCCCTAGGGCGGATGAATTAATTGACCGGCTGGGAGCTGCCCAATATCTAAGTACCTTTGACCTTACTTCGGGGTACTGGCAGATCTCTTTGACTGATGGAGCAAGGGAAAGGTCAGCCTTCTCCACGCCCAATGGCCACTACCAGTTCTGTGTGATGCCCTTTGGGCTCAAGAACGCACCTGCCACGTTTCAGCGCCTGGTAAACCAGATCCTCACCGGGATGGAGAGTTTCTCTGCTGCTTATCTGGATGACATAGCCGTCTTCAGTAACAGCTGGGAGGATCACTTGCGTCACCTGCAAGCTGTTCTCCAGGCCCTGAGACAAGCTGGATTGACGATCAAGGCCAGCAAGTGCCAGATCGGGCAGGGGTCGGTAGTGTACCTTGGACACTTGGTGGGTAGGGGAGCGGTGCAACCCCTCCAGGCGAAGATCGAGGCCATCATGGCCTGGGAACCCCCCAAGACACAGACTGAGGTCCGAGCATTTTTGGGCCTCACGGGATATTACCGCCGCTTCGTGAAGGGGTACGGTACCATCGTAGCCCCTCTCACGGAGCTCACGTCCAAGAAACAACCTCGACGGGTAGTCTGGACGGAGGCTTGTCAGCAAGCCTTTGAGAGATTGAAGAAAGCCATGTGCGAGGCCCCGGTCTTAAGGGCCCCAGACTTTTCCAGGAAGTTCATTGTCCAGACAGATGCATCAGAACATGGCATTGGGGCAGTGTTATCGCAACTCAACGAAGAGGGCCTGGATCAACCCGTGGTCTTCCTATCCAGGAGACTACTTCCCAGGGAACAGAAGTGGAGTGCAATAGAGCGTGAAGCCTTTGCAGTGGTATGGGCTCTGAAGAAGTTGCGGCCATACCTGTTTGGCTCGCACTTCCTGGTTCAGACCGACCACAGACCCCTTCGCTGGCTGATGCAGATGAAGGGGGAGAATCCCAAGTTGTTGAGGTGGTCTATTTCCCTACAGGGGATGGACTTTCAGGTGGAACATCGGCCTGGAGTGGACCACGCCAATGCAGACGGTCTCTCAAGGTATTTCCGCCTTAGTGATGGGAACTCCCAAGGGGTTGGGTAGCTCTCCCCACTTTCAGCTGGGGGGGACGCGTGTTAGACCTGTCAGCCCTTTGGGTGGTCCCTCCTCATCATTATTTATTTTGTCCCACTTTTGCCTCAAACCCTGTTTGAATTTTTCCTTTTTGGGGAACCACCAGACTTTTTCGTGTTGCTGCAGATTCAGGGAGCCATTTTAGCTACCCCTGAAACTTCTGTCTGAGGGCCTGAAGCACAAAATGGTGGCCACCTGTGACATCACCAGCATCCACTGGAACCTACCAGCACCTTCCAGAACATTCCAGGAGATTCCAGAACTCTGTGACAGTTGGAGACCGTTTAGAATGTTGGGAGGATAAGAGAGGCAGTTGGCAGTTGGAGCTGGCAGTTGGCACCTGACTGGTGAAGGGAGAGGAGCACAACAGTGAAGGAGGAAGGAGTGAAGCAGCAGGGGTGGAAACTTGTGCCTGGAGTGGGGTCCATAAACCCACCCTTGATACTTGTCCCTACTGATGGATCCCAGCCTATAGCCCTGTGTGGGAAGAAGACAGAAAAACTCATCCTAAGGACCTGAACAGCAGGAACAGGCCTTAGAAGCAGAAAGCAGCAAGATCCTGACCTGAGAACTGGTTCCCCTGGAGCCCGGCGTCGAGTAGCCTGAAGACCTGGAGCCCGAGGTGGAGAAGCGGCGCTGACTGAAGTAGCAGACGTCGTACCCGGAGCCGCCAGAGGTCGTGAGAGGGCGCCGACGGAGGTCGTGAGGAATACCAGAGGTCGAGGAGGAAGTGAACCGAGGTCGAGCGAGCGGCGTCATCGGAGGAGTGAAGTCCGCCCTCCGGAGTCGTCGGAGACCGAGGTAGAGGAGCACCGGAGGTCGGGAGTGAGGATCGCACTCCGGAGTCGCCCGGAGCCTGTGAGGAGGAGCACCGGAGGTCGGGGGTGAGGATCGCACCCCGGAGTCGCCGGAAGTCGACATCGAGGCCAGGCCGGCCGACGTCATCGGAGCCGAGAGCGCCATCGGACCGGAGCCGCCCGAAGTCGACATCGTGAAGAGACTGCCCGACGCCGTCGAATCGGAGGTCGAGATCGAACCGAGGCCACCGACATCGGACCGGAACCGCCTGCCGGCGTCGTCAAAGAACTGACATTGTGCCGAGGCCGCCGAGACCGAACCGGAACCGCCTCACGGCGTCGACACGACTCCAGCGGCGTCGGAACATCAGAAAAAGGGCAGTAAGTGGAGTAGAGGGCGCCTAAGGCCCTGTGGAGACCTGAGAGACTGCTCTAAGGGGCTAGGGAGGTGCTGAAACCAACCTGACTGTGCCTGGGGTGAACTGGGACTAACCTAGAGAGGTTGTGTGGAGAGAGAAAGCCAGGGCACTGGTATTCCCCCCTTTGATCTACCTCAGTTTAGGCCTCAGCCTTGTCCCAGCCAGGGAGTAGCCCCCCTCAAGCCTTCCACAACCCTACAAGCTGTGCCTGGGCCAAATCAGCCCTTAAGAAGTGAAGTGTCATCTGATTACATGAGGGTTGCTGTATACTTTTAATTATTTATTGGGGATACTGTATTTATTGAGTTTTTACCTATTTATTGCTGCACTATATTTATAGGTCCACAGGACTTGTTGGTGTACAATATTTATTGGTACAGTATTTATTGCCTCAAAGTATTTAATTGTCTGTATATATTGCACTTGTATTTATGCCCTGTTATTTATGATCACCCCTATTTATTTCATCAAACAGCCAATATTTATTTGACCTGCGCTAATTTAAAATTGTATATTGTGATTGACCTATTTATTTTTCCAATCAGCAACTAAGAGAAAAAGATAAAGAAAGAATATTTTCATAATTTTTACGGTGTAGAGTCGTTTTTGGAACGGATGCACGCATGGTTATTGTATGGGTATATTGTATGCTTAGCACGGCGCCTGTTTCCTGACCACTCGAGCCAAGCTACCACAGTGTGTCCGGAAGACCACCACCACCCCTTCTAGTGTGGGAGTGGTTTTCCAACACTGCCACACTGCTGGACTGCTGTTTGCTCCAGAGGAACCGATGCATCCTCTGCTGCAAGAGCAGAATTGACGCATCGCTGCTATTGTGGGAGTAGGAAAAGCACATCACACTTGGAGCTGTTGCACTGGCTCCCAAACCACTGTTTGGAACTAATGCATCACCACCACTGAGTGGAGAAGATTAACGCATCGCTTCTACAGCATGGAGAAACCCAGCTCATCACATTTGTAACTTTCACACCTTGGAGCTGGTGCATCGCTCACGGAACCACTGCATCGCTGCTGTTGCGTGGAGAAATCCAGTGCATCACCCCAACTGTGTAGGGATCACCTACGCATCAATCGACTTCACCCTGCATTTTTGTTGAACCAAACTAAGGATCAAGGTATTTGCTCAGCGGGCCTTGGTGGGTCACTGTATTCGACCCGCACTCCATTGTGATCAGCCTGAGCTCTTGACTTTGGCCCGGTCTGGCATGATCAATTTACTCTGTAGGTGCTTGTTACTTTAAAGCACCATTTTTGCATTTAATCTTTAAAAATTCATATCTCAACTTCAACTGATTGGCTTTTTGTCATTTCTGTCTTTTTTATTTATTAAATTAAATTTCTATTTTTCTAAACTGGTGTGGATACTTTTTGTGTGGTGTTGTCACTGTTGTACTGTTTGAGGTTTTGCACAAATACTTTACACATTGCCTCTTTAGTTAAGCCTGACTTCTCTACGCCAAGCTAGCACATGGCGAACACAGGATAATTTAGCGAGTGTTATGACTTACCCTGACTAGGATGGTGGTTCCTGCTCAGACAGGATTCATACGGCTGCCAACCAGAAACTCAATTGCTAACAGTTGGTGTTAATTGAAATTGGTTCAGAAACATAGCTGTCCCCTTTGTTCATGGTATCATGTCATAATAAAGTAATTTAATATCCATGAATAATTTCTGAATTACTGATATTGTACATCGTTCAAAAATAGTTGAGTTAAGTTGAAGCTGTCATCATTTACAATTCATTCTTGACGAGTAGATAAAAGAATTTAGCTCTAAATTATCCCACTTCATGCAAAAGATGGATAAAGAGCATGTCCATCTGCAGGGAACCTTTGGCAATACTTGTAGGCTTTTATAAATCCCTTTAACACCACCAAAGGTTGAATGCCTCACAACCATCCCCTGCAATATGCAAGATAAAAGAACTGATGTGGTCAGCCTTAAAGCTTACTTGACATAGGTAAAAGCCACATGCAGAATACCTGTCATATTCTTCTTGTGATTAGGAAAGGGAAGACTCACAGAGTCTACTTTGTCCAACAACTGTCCACCGAAGACCAAATAACGAAAACTATTGTTTTGTCCATCGGTGAAACTGCGCCCTTGCCTTGAAGAAAACGATGCCAGAATCAGTGCAAAGGCAAATGTGGGCTCCTGTACTGCTCACTGTAGATGTAAAGAACGGCCACTGAAAATATATGGTGCCCTCTTCAAAAGATTCAGAAGCGTGCAGCAGGTGTGCGTAGGGGTGACCCTATTCTTCACCCCAGGGGACTCGTTGGGAGCTGTTCCTAATGAATGTGATACTTGATTAATTCATCTCCGGCTTCGAGAGCACTGCAAAGCAGCCCAACGGCAGCAAGAACAGATGGGAATATCCTGTCAGTAAGGGAGAAAATATTGCTCCGAAAAAGACTTGGTCATTCATGCAATAGACTGACCCGTCACTCATCTCGCCAAACATAAATACCCCCGTCTTGGAAGCAGGCAGCGGATTTCTTGCATTTGAAAGAGTAACTTGGGAGCAAATGATTTTCCTTTTTGGGATCTAACATGTAGAGTGCCTTGCCACGACACATCAACGGGTCTTGTTTCCTAGAAAGCTTTAAAAAGCAGATGAAAAACACATGAGGTGCAGAATACAGTACAGAGAAGTACAGGGGATGATAAAACTATTATTGAGTTTAGATAGAAAAGTGTAGAGAAAGAGAGAATCAGAAGCAGAAGCCGCAGCTCTCAGGAAATAGGGGGTCAAAATGAACAGACGGCCAGGTAGGACTGGCTCTTAAAGACCTAAAGGGCGGTGGTTACGCAGCACTAGGCTCACTCTGTAAAGGATGGGTTATGTTTGTTCATGACCTCTGCGTACATTTTGTCCTCAACTCCAGAAGTAGATAAGCATTGTCAAAGCCAAACACTGTTCAAAACGGCCAAAGTCCATCTAGAACAGTACATTTAAAATAAATGAACTTTTGAATCCTAGAATAAAGAGACGAGTGACCAGTCGTAGCATGAACCTTCATTGTCCTATCAGAAATACATTAGATAGGCATTGCACATGAAGGGGGGGGGGGCAGATGGAGAAGAGAGCAGCATGCACCCCTTTAAACCACTGGGCTATGACACAAGCAATACTGAAATAAAAACAATTAAAAATACTAAGCAGAGGTAGTAGGAGGTAGGTAGTATTCCACGAGTGGGGGTTAGAGGGTAGGTAAGAGAGATGGAGAGAGGACAGGAATGCAATCAAATGGAGTGCTAAAACACAACTAAGCCAGCATTGGTGCTTCGGAATCACGACACGTATGGGCCCAATGAGTGCCAATGCAAACACGACATGAAGCTCTGTGTGTGCATAGGAACATATGGTGGCCATTTTGTAATGATGAGCAAAATGTCTTCAAAATGGCTACTTTGCCCAAGCATGCATGCCTATGGATTGTGATGCATGTCCACATATGCATTCACACAAATATGTTGTGATACATGGTGGCCATTTTTTCTTTACCCTTCCAACACAGTCAACCATTTTAAAAAGAGAAAGAAAAAACTGAGTGGAAACTGCAATAAACTGCATGGTAGTAGTGTGAGCTGGTGGGCCCATGGGAAATAAAAAAAAACAGGTTACCCCAGGAGCAACAGACAGGTAAATGTGGGTCAGTGACTTCCATCGAAATAAACAGTTGAGGGGCCTTTGTTCATAATATTGTTTTAATTTTTATCATCTGAATAAGTGCGTTTTAGCATCTTTCTACACAGCACAATGGAGGCTTTTGTCATAGCAGTACTGGCAGGGTGTTCCATTCTTTTGACGGCCTCTGAAAAAGACTGGTCTCCATATGTCGATTTTCGGGTCCTTTGGATTTTAAGGAGGAACTGCTGGTTACAGTGAAAGTGTTTTGGACATTGATACCATGCGAATTTGATTTTTCTAGAAAATATTTTCTGTATGGATAGTGGTTAGAGATTTGAAGATTATCAGCTAATGCACTTTTTAAATTGCTGGTGTAACCAATTCATTTTCTTTAGGTTACTTATTATCTCCGTTGCCGCATTCTGCACCATTCTAAGGCGGTTTATATACTCCGTGGAGCAGTTTATAGGACGGAATTACCATAATCAATTCTCAATTGGATCAGTGCATTTTTTACTGGAACCCTCAGTTGTTTATCCAGAAGTGGTAGAACTGAGCGTAATAATTTCTATTAGTGGAAGCACATTATTGTGGTGTAAGTAAGAGGAGAATAGAATCAAAGTAAATTCCAAGATTACGCATAGCATTAGCAGGTTTTGGTTGCTGTCCCATAACTGTTGGCCAGTGTAGATTATTTAATTTTGCTCACAAATGCGTTTCGGAGGAATTCTTGGGAATTCTTAGACTTTATTCATCTTTCGCGCACAAGATCTCGTTTCTTCTAATTTAGGTATGGCTTTCTGCCTATTGCTACTTTTACATCAACATGGTCATCATTGCAGGAGAAGTCTATTTTGTGCCCAGAGGCAGAAGAACCTCTATTCTTCTTCTGTGCCGAGTACTCTACACCAAGAACTAGGTGGATAGTGTCTATGTGTCATCAATTGGGCCTGACGGACCGTGTGAATGCGCTGAGAACATGCAAAAGTGATTCTACGAGGGCGCTAGTGATCGCAGTCCCTAAACCTCTGCAGGCAGCACCACTCGATATAGAGCGCCCGCCACTCGCACCACCACATGTGCAAGTAACACAATGTAAGTGCGTATATGTTAGCACACTTTCCTTCTTGTAAGAGCCAAGAGCCTTGTTCTATAAGTATAGTCAATTAGCAAGACGGTACTGATTACTGATCGCTCGTTATTTGTTTTGTGTGGGCACTATGAAGTGATCACTTTTTGTGGAAATTTCAGTGATTTACTTGGTTGAATGTTCTTGCTGATTCTTGCCTGCTTTAACTTGACGCTTATTTATAGTATATGTTTTACTTTGTCAATGTATCTCAAGATTGAATTTCGTATGAGTTTTAACCTTGTTTTTGTTGATGAACTATTGCGTTCGATCTAACATTTAAGAGAGACGACTGATGTAAGGGTGCTGTGCTCAACGGGAGGAACAAACACAGGAAAAGGGAGGAAAGTCAATACATTGAGGTGCAGAGAATTGGAAAGAAAGCTGTACAATAATGAGTAAGGGCCTCACTTAAAGCTCACTTTCTACAATATAAGGTATCGTGGCTTAGTGGACTAATACCTCCTGTGTTCGACCACATGGTCTCAGGGTCATACCCCGGTGGTCCACTCAGACGTTCATCCTTCTGAACTGGATAAAATGGGCACCAGTGAGCTGGGTAACAATAAACATTTGTTATTTAGCCCCAAGACACCCTTGGGTGAACATGCGCTTTACAAATACAAGTTATGTTATCATCGTTGTTCAACAACAGGCTTCTAAAGTAGTCCGGATACGAGACTAAAGAGGTACATATCAGACAAGAATGCGGGCCACTTGATTGTTGAGAGGAAGAAGGCCGACATTATAAGGAGGCATGCCCCTGTCTGACAGTAGTAGAGCTGAAGATAAGACATGAGGCAATCCTTTGACAGGCTTCTGCACAGCCTCTTGATGGCATTTTCTCTCCAGCCCCATTTGCTCTGCATGCTGCTTGTTTGTAAATGCTAAGGAAAGGCATTCTTTCTAAAAGTTCCTAGAGACTTTCTTTACCACTATCTTTTGAATGGTAATCTACCACGACAGCTCTGCTTTAAGCCGGCAGATGCTTCGCTTTACAGAGCGGCCAGCACTGTCTGTGCTAAGTAAACGTCAACATCTTAAAACTGCAACGCTTGAAGTGCACACGTTATTTCAATAATTTATTCATTAAATATGTGGCAGCTGTCATCTATGGATTTATGGCTGCCTATCAGTAATTTTTATTTTTCTGCAGAAAGCCTCTGGATGTCCCGGCTGCCAATTTTATGTGTTGTTCTTTCTTATTTAATAGTAATTCGGAAATACCGTTTTACTGGAATTGTGTGCAATTAACATGGATGAGTATTATGCTGCAGTCATACATCTATGTCAGGAAGTTTTATAAAGCCACCGCGACTCATCATAAAAAAGTAACAAATGTGGATGGAAATCATTACTTTTAATATATAAATATAACTTCAAAGTGGAACCCACCCTATAATGGAAATTCAATAGCCAATACTTAACTAATTAGGAGTAAATTGCACCGGATGGGTCACACATTAGTATCTGAAATAATTCTCTCATAAAGTTGTGTTGTCTAATTTTTTAGGAGCCACTGTTTGCTAAGGGCCTTATTATGAGTTTGGTTGTCCCAGTTGCACCGTCTGCAGAGGGACCGCCAAAGCCGTGGTTGCACTGCCCGAGAGATCAAGAGTTTTCTCCTGGTCTGGCAGGTGGTCCAGCGGTGGTATGATCGCGGCGTTCTGTCGGGCTCATTAAAGAGCCTAACAGGCAGACCGCCACTCTCAGAGCGTTGACTGCACCTTCCTGCAAGGTATGGCAAACATGCCACATTGTGCAGGAACTGGGGGCTCAGAATTACAGGGGGTGCAATGTGTGCCCCCCTGCATGCACCCCCAGGCACCCAGGCAAAACGGGGCTTTGTAGTGCCCACTTTGTTGCCTCACTGTCACCCTTTTCATCGCGGTTGTAGGGTTGCGGTGAGGCAACTCAAAATATGCTTGGCATGCCGCTGCGGCACTGCCAGCATATGTTTGCCTCGAACCGCTGCCAGACCGCCACGAAATCCTTGATCCTTAGCGGTAGTAGCGGTTCAGTGGTGGACCGACCGCCACACTGATAATACTGTGGGCGATCACACAGTGTGGTCGTGGTCAGACCGCCACTGCGACTATGGCAGTCCTCGGAACCTCCGTCGTCATAATAAGGCCCTTAATAGCTTACATGAGCCAACCATCCATTACCTCTAATAAATGATAAAATTACTTTTATAATGTGAAAGGAGCACAGCATCAAACAAATCAAAACATTCTTCCCTAAGATATATCAGCTTTGAAACAAATCCATATTCATTGTAAACACAGAAAGAAACTTTCAGGGCTATTCACAAAGGTAACTTACACTTGTGAGTAAATATACATGAGTAATTTAATCTTACATTTTTTAATAACTTAATTACTTTTGGCTAATTACAAAATCCAGGTGTGAAATTACTCAAAAGGTGTAATTTACATGTCTCCACCTCCTCAAAAAGGGTGTGAAGCCTAACTTATGAGTGAAAGTTACTAATAAAAAAAAAACTCTGGGGGTGCGCTATTCTCTGATAGAAAATAATGGAAGAAGGAACTTAAAATAAAACCACATAGGTAATAACTTTAAATTAAAATAAATTATACAAAAATAATTACAAATATGCATTATTATAAATTAATGTTTAAACTAGTTTAAAAAAATAGTACTTTTTTTCTAAACTAATTTTAAAATATTTGAATACCTTTTTTACAATTAAATATGAATCTGCATTTTATTAAAATACAATTAAATTGCTTTCAACAAATTCTATTCATCACCTTTAGGATAGTACCAGACGTTGGTCCTGTGCCTGCTTTGCCATTGGAATCAAGCTACACATGACTGATGAGTCGCAATCAAGGCAAAACTGGTCTTGGGGTGCTTGTGTTCCGGCACAGGATGAACCTAGCCTGGCAGTTCCGCTGGACTGTTCCTATTGGTGCTGGTTTAAGACTGATTTGCATATGGCTGCGTCCAAACTGAGGTGGCATGGTGGGAAAAATAATGATGGTCTGGAATTCTACCCCGAGAACTTGTCAGTGAATAGAGACATTGCAATCATTCCTCCCATCACCTTTTGTGTGTTTAATGTACTGCCCTAAGTGGCAGGGGTATGCCCAGCATTTGGCCTGTACTTGCTGTGCATTTGCAGCCACACTACATCTGACTGACAAGCCCCAATCAGGCCAAAAAGGGTCTTATATTGCTCGTGCTCTGACTCAAATAGGACCAGACCTAGTAGTTCCGACTGCGCTGTTTTTTATTGAAGCAGGGTTGAGACTATATGCATATGGTTGGGCTACAATTGAATTGGCCCTAGCTGTGATTTCAGGGTGATAGCAATAGAGCCAAGGTCAGATATACTAAGCGGGAAGTGCTGGTCAAAAAAGTTACCCTTTGGCTTAGTCTCTGAATAGAAACTGAAATCCTCCAGCTTGGCAAGTTTGAAGGCTGTATTCGGCGAAGCATTCTTAAAGTCAGATACACGTGAGAAGAGGTACAGCTGAAGCCATTGGTTTTGGCAGGAAAAACGCAGAGCAGAACATTTCAAATTTTGCATCTGCCAAAGTCTTCTTGTTGGACAGATACTTTTCGCACTTTTGCTCGATCACAAATACTACCTTTGGAGCTCAAGATCCTGCAGGGGATGAGCCTAGAAGCTGTACCTTGTAAAGTCCTCTTAAAACCTGACACCTTTGCTGTGAACTCCTTCTGAAGCTCCAGAGGTCTTGGAAATTCAAAGATTTTCTAAGTCCCAACTTTCAGATTTTCTGGTGCAGGTCCTCCGGTCTCTGCTAAGGCTCGCAGCACCTCATGGACAGCACTTAGGGGCCAGAACTCACTCCAGCACAGGCCACCAGCAGGGTCCAGTCCAGGTCAAGTTGCTACTAGTCAACTTGTCACTCCAGGAAAAATGCCTCTTGCAGCATGTTGTGTCACTTTAGCCACAGGAGAAGTAAGCTGGCTTACCAAGTCTGCCTATTAGCCCAATATACAAGAAGTAGAAAACCCAGCCCTTCAAGTCTTCTCGCAGGTCCAGGCTCCTTCAGTCTTCCACAAGTCCAGATGTGTTCTAATGAGTTGTGAGTGAGGCGCTACTTTAGAATTCTCTAGCCAGTGGGAGGGTTGACTCCTGGACACTCAGTAGCTAACGAGAAACAAAAGTTCCCAATGGCAAACCTTCTCACTTTTGCTGCAGATCCTGTTTCCTTAATACAAACTATTCTACAGTGCACTAGTCTGAATAAAACCCAACATGGCAAAACTATTCTGCCCATGGAGGTGGCTGCTGTCCCAGCCACAGGTATGCAGGTATTTATAAGAAAATGAGCAGTACACGACTCCTCAACCACACAAAACCGGTGCTGGGACTGGTGCCAAGCTTACTCCTGTTGGCCTAGTGAAGAAAGGTTTCTCTACCCCAGGTCTCCATTTAGAATTACCTATACATGTCCTTTTCAAGTTAACAAAGTTCCTGAATCCACTCCAACTGCTCTTCCTGAGCTGAGAGGAGTCACAGACTTCACAACTCACACTCAGGTCTTCCTGCCAAAATGTTTACAATGTTGCTTCTACTATGGAAGCATTTTTCTCACCTCATTAAGGGGAAAGCACTGACATGGTCAGCGTGTGGCAGGCTAATGCTAATTAGACCATTTGAATTTCTGGTAGACAAAGCCTACCTTTCCTGTATATTCACCTTCACTCGTGGATTGAATGTTTAATAAATATTAAATGCAGTGGTTGAATCATTTTTGTAATTAATACCAACCCAGAGTTACAGGAATAGTATTTTACTTGCCCGATATAATAAGCTACAGCTCTGTACAGTGAAAATAGATGTTGGGGGCTCTTCACCGTAGGAACATGCCAACACTAAGGGGCCGATTCCGATCCGGGTCGGAAGGGCACCGAACGCGATCCGGCCGGAAAAACTACGAGCCGTACGCGTGTTTTCTGCCCGACTCGTACAGCTGTACGAGCGAGCTAGTACGATGCAAGCTACATGAAATTCACCGACCGAGTCGTTTCCGGGTCCGAACCGCTCCGTACGTCTCGGTCGTAAGCTAACCGTGGCGTGCAATAGATGCGATTCACGACCGAGCCAGTACGATGCACGCGTTGGACAGCCTGTGCGAGCCGGAGTGTCCGGCTTGCAAAAGCTCCCGGAGTCGGACTTCGTGGGTCCGCGTCGGACCCCCCGACACCCGCAGCCGTACGACTCGCACACAGGGGGAGACCCATGGGTCTCCCCCACACAGGCATGTATGGCGCGGATGGCACCGATGCGTACCCACTGTAGGGGGCGCACTTGTTCGAGACGTACCCATTCAATCAATGGGAGCGCATGTACGCGTCGTACAACTGGCTCCCATTGACTTCTATGGGAGTCCGACCAAACCGAGTCCGACAGCATACGTGTGCATCGTACTCGCTCGGTCGGACTGTAGGGGTCCGGCTTGGTCGGAAAACACTCCGGATCGGACTCGGTCGGAGTGCTTTCCGACCCGGATCGGATTCAGCCCCTAAATGCGGGCATGTACCTCTTTTACATACTAGGCACCCTACCTTGTGGGCTATAAGGTCTATATAGGGATGAATTATTTAATATTTAAAAGTATATTTCCTGCCAGCGGGGATATGCTGTTAGTTGTGCCTGCAGGTTTAAATATTGCAGCAGTTGACTACACAGGTAGACCTGAAACTATGTTTTTATCAGCCAAATAGAGCACACAACATGTGTTGCTGTCCACAGGTAACATTTTAAATTCCATGCCATTGCTGTATTTTCATGCACCATATTCTGTGATCCTACTAGAAATAGAAATATGCCAATTTGGGCGTAGCCAATTTTACCATGTCATGGGGCAATAGCGCATACACAGGGGACTTGACTGTGGTTCCCCAGTGAGCAGCCAGCAATAACTGCACAACAAAGGGATGATGACACAAAAAGGGGCGGGGGCTCCCTTGCATGAAATCAGACAAGCGATACTCCTGGAAAGCATAAAAAAATCAATAAACTGAAGAAATATTTTGTTCATCACAGAAAACGTGAATGTGACTAATCAATAGGAAAAGCAACACAACAAGGCATGTTCCCATGTTGTAGCTGTTTGAAGTGCAGTAATGCCATTAAAGGACCAATTTTAATTTTGAAACATCCCAAAATAACACAAATATACAATCAAGACAATACATAACATTCAAGAAACATAATTAATTTAATAAAATATCCACACAATAAAGGATACGTAGGTCAAACTTCAGCAAAGATACAGATCCTCATAAATGAGTAAACAACCATGAATCAAAATAGAGAAGTGACAAAACGTTTTGAAGAAAACGCATTTATAATAGTAAAGATTTCAAATGTGTGAGGAAATGTTGATTCTCCAAGCTTTGTGAAAAGAGAATCTGGATTTAATTAAAGACACGGAGGCTAGCATTATGCATAACCTTTTATTACTCCACTCCTTGCAGCACTTAGAAGTATTACATCACCAAACCAAAACTTCTAGAACATAGAATGTCTAAACAATAAAAATTCCTCCACACAGCAGCCATCTTCCTCTTTTACTCTGCTCCTGAAGAGAATCATGAAAACACCAAACCGCAGCTGAACTTCTTCAAAAATCCTCTTACTGGACATCTGGAAAAAACAAACATCATTTTAAATCAACTGAACATCCACCTTAACATTACTACCAGAACAATCCAAAAAACTTCACTAATCCACAACCCCCCCAAAACCACGGGAGGGTGGGAGGGATAATGCTAGCCTCCGTGTCTTTAATGAAATCCAGATTCTCTTTTCACAAAGCTTGGAGAATCTACATTTCATGGCAAGACCGGAGGCTATCATTATGCATGTTTAAAGCTGTGACAAAACCACAGACGACACATGCCCCTAAGGTTTTAGATAAAACTTTGCAAAAACATCCGCACTGGACCAATCAGCTGCACGCAAGATCTCCTCCAAACGCCCACCAGACAAAAAAGCCTTACTTGCCATAGCACCTCTAACAGAATGTGCACCAAACTCATTCAGATCCACACCAGCTTCAGACATGCAAAATCTCACCCATCTTGCAATTGTAGCTGTAGTTAATGGACGGAAAGGTTTCACAAAAGAAATTAACAACTGATCATCTCCATCTCTCCTAAACTCGCTCATCCTAGCTTCGTACTCCTTTAAACACATCGCCACGCATAATTTAGGATGGTCCACAAATCTTGGATAAAAAACTGAACTTGACATGCATTTCGTTCTTTTTGTAATACTAAAAATAACTCCATCCGGAGTAAAGCTTATATTATGAATATCTAAAGCCCTTACGTCTGAAACTCTTCAAAAAGAAACAAGGCACAAAAGACTTGCTAATTTCCCTGACAACTGGTTTCGACTCAAGAACCTATTGGCTGGCCAATTTTCAAACAACATTAAGATTCTATGAACATCCCACGTAGCATTATACCTAGGCCTGGGAGGTCTCCTTAACTTAACACCTTTCAAAACTCTGCACACCAAAGGTTCTCTTCCAATTGAACAAACTCTTACCAAACCATGACCTGCCGCAATAGCAGACCTATAACAATTAATAGTCCTAAAACTTAATCCTTTAACAAACAAGTTGACAAGAAATTCACCAATTCTTTGGCAGAAGCCTCCACTGAATCCAGACCCCTTTCCAAGCACCAACCAGACCACTGCCTCCATGCTCCCAAATACCTTTTCCTGGTACCTGGAGCCCATGACTCATTGAGCAACTCCTGAGCCTGTTCCGAAAGTTCTCCGAACTGCTCCTCTCTCCTGATATCCTCCAAACAACGCTCCTTCCATAACCAAAGGATGAAATACCCCTCCTTCCCCTAAAAGAACGTCCCCTGAGTCTGGAACCAACAAAGGTTCCTCTACTGCCAATTCCAAAAGACCTAGAAACCAAGCCTGTCCAGCCCAAAAAGGCGTCACTAACACCACCTGACACCTCTGCCTCCTTACCATCAATAATACTCTCTGTGTCATTGCAAACGGGGGAAAAGCATAACATCGATCCTTCTTCCAGTCCTGCTGAAACGCATACTCTTCCTCTGCAAAAGGATCCGGTCTCCAACTGTAATACCGATCCAACTGATAAGTCAGCCTTGACGCAAAAAGATCCACTTCCAATGGACCCCACTCCTTTATTATTCTCCTGAATATCTGAACATTCAGTTTCCAATCGCTGTAATCCCTTAAATATCTTGAATTCCAATCCGCCACAACATTGCTCTGGACTGGAAAATATTCTGCCTGCAAACCAATCTTCTCTTCCAAACAAAAATTCCAAATTTTCCTTGCTAACTGAGACAGATTCCTTGATCTGCTTCCCCCAAACGATTTATATACCGTACTGCCGAAACATTGTTAATCTTTAACAACACATTGAAGTTCTTCAACTTCTTTCCAAAACTCTTTAATGCATAAAGTCCCGCCATCATCTCTAAGCCATTTATGTGCACTGAACTCTCCTCCATAGACCATCGTCCTCCTGTCTCCTATTCCTCCAGACAAGCACCCCAGCCAAAGAGGCTTGCGTCTGTCTCCAAAACAAAGTCTGGGCAAATTCCAAAAATCGCTCGACCATTCCACACCTCCAGATTCTCCAACCACCAAACCAACTCCTCTCGAGCCTCTTCCGTGATAATGACCTGATCTCCATACCACAAGCCCTTCCTGAGAGCTTAAGCTTTTAACCTCTGTAATGCCCTGTAATGAAGAGGCCCTGGGAACACTGCCTGATTTGAGGAAGAAAATAACCCTATCGCTCTTGCTAAAGCTCTCAAATTCACCATTCTCCTCTTCAAAACACTCTTCACCTCTGATTTTATCTTCTTTACCTTTTTTTTCTGGCAAACTTAAAGTCTTTGACATTGTGTTTACATTGAAACCCAAAAACTCCAAACACTGACTTGGAACCAGGACAGACTTCTCCTTGTTCACCACAAAACCCAAACCTTCCAGAAGCTCCACACACAACAACACCTGATCTTTCAATTCCTCCTGGTTCTGTGACATAATCAAAAAGTCATCCAGATACAGAATCATTCGGACTCCTCTCTTCCTGAGAAACTTCGTAACAGGTCTCAACACCTTTGTGAAACACCAAGGTGCTGAAGCCAGGCCGAACGGATGAGAAGTAAATTGGAACAAACGACCCATCCATCTGAATTGCAGAAATCTCTGACTTTCCTTTGCAACAGGTATCGTGAAATATGCGTCCTTTAGATCCACCTTCACTAACCATTCTTCTGGCTGTAACATATCCCTTAAAAGATGGATACCCTCCATCTTGAAATGTCTGTAAACCACAAATTGATTTAAAGATCTCAAATTTATCACCGGCCTCCAACCTTTCCCTTTCTTTTCTACCAAAAATATTGTGCTTATAAAGCCTTTGCACTCCTCTGAAACCTCCTCTACTGCCCCTTTCCTCAACATTTCCATAACCTCCATGCCTACGATATCTTTTAATTCTCCACTGAATACCAGTTGACTTGGTTCCCTCATTTGAAACGGCAGCTCCACCAACTCTATCACATAACCCTTTACGGTTCCTAAGACCCAACTGTCTGCTGTCAACTTTTTCCAATTTTCTTCGAAAAATCTCGACCTTCCCCCTACCTTGTCTGGGGAAAAACCAAAATTCGTCCTCATACTTACCATGTGTTCCTTGAGCAAACTGTGCTCGTCCTCTTGGCTGTCACCCTCTTCCTGATGCTCTTCCTCTCTGAGGGTAAAATCCAGTTGCAGACTGGAAACCCCTGAAGGCGGCTCTACCACTGGACTGGTATTGTGCCCTAGAGAATCCACGGCCAGGGAAACAGGCCCTTCCCCCGGCCCTGTCAAAAACACCTCTATTAAAAACCCTTTTTATACTAGATTGGGCCTTATCTAAGCTTGTGAAGGTTGCAACATATTTCCCTACCCCCTTCACCAAACTTTCTCCAAATAGGTGCCCTTTGGGGTCTTCTGAAGGTTCCTTCTTTGAAAATTCTGCCAATTTTGGGCTGATTTTAATTAAAATTCCTTTCCTCCTTTCCGAAATTAATGCTGCGTTTGCGTTTCCTAACAAGCAAACTGCTCTTTGCGACCATCCTCTAAGAAGATCTACATCCACTTCAATCTTCTTCATTTTTGCCTCCTCCGCCATATCAAGTATCTGTGCAATTGGACCCAACACGTCTAATAACCTGTCCTCACATTGCTTTAAAGCCCTCTCTAAACCTTTCCTTGGGTCACGACCCATCTTAAAAAGAAAACTAATCAGGTCAGGGTCCAATTCGGGAGTATGACAAGACTTCCCATCAAGCACAAGCCTTGAACATTCAGCCTTCATGACTGCCCTGGCTTCCTTCTCCAATGGCCTCCGAATCCAAAGCTTTATAAATTCTGCAACATGTGGCAATGGCCACCAATCAATACTCCTTGGATGTCTAATTAGGTCGGGACTAAACATTTCCTCTCCCTGAGGGTCTTTAACCAAACCCTTCTCCTTTCTCTCCTTAACCATTTTATCTCTGTCCATATCCCAACCATCATCCAAATAATCGTCCAGAACTAACTCATCATCTTCATCCTCACTTTCCTCATCATAAATCTCATCTTGAGATTCTTCAATGTCTTTTGTGCCGCAAGGGACACCATCTTTTGTGCTGCTATGGACACCATCATCTCTTGTGGCGCTTGACACACCATTTCCTTTTTTAAACTTTACACCAACTATAATATTCTTAACTTTTCTTACTCTTTTCCCCTTATTTCTATTCTCACTACTCTCTTCTTCATTTAAAGACCAAAATTCTTCCTCAGAATCTGCATCTAATCTCCTTTTTCTTTTTAATACATTTTTTAAAACATCTTTCATTGAACTCTTAATTTCCTCTTGCACCATTTTCCTCAACTCAGAGTTCCCTGACACACCACCTTGGCTATTCTCATCAATCTCCATTTTAAAAACACTTCTCCCAAATTTAAATAATTTCTCCTTCTTTTTTTTTTTTAATTCAGTCCCATACACTCACAAAATTCCCCCAAACGGCACTTAAACAACCTTCTTCCACCTAATAAATCAGCTGATCCGACCTCTCTCTTCCCTCTGACAGTTGTAACTGTCATAATCTTTCGTGTTACCGCCAACACATGCTATGCGCTCTAGTCCTCAACTAAGATGGCTGCCGTGCGTCACCACGCACGCACGCGTGATGACGCACCTCGTACCATCTCTACTCCGATCCGTAATGCTCGAGCACTGACACCGAAGCCCCGAGACCCGCCGCAAGACGAGTAAGTTCACTCGCGTCTTTCAAATTACTTTTAACGTAACAATTCAATATTTTCTTTTTTAAGCGCTCCTTAACAAAACTTTCCCTAGACTTAACCTATTACCTAAACCTGCTCACAAAACATTATTAACCCGAAAATTGGGTTAAACAAAATAAATACATTCAGCCATAAACGTTCACCCGATTCATTCAATTGTTCGCAAAATAATGAAACGACCAAACGCATCCTTGAAGTATCACCTCAACTCAATCATCCACGATCTAATCTCACCTCAAGCCAACCATCGACAATACATCGTAATTTTCCTCACAAGCACACAACTATACTTATCTGCAAGGAGCAGCATAATAAAAGAGGAAGATGGCTGCTGTGTGGAGGAATTTATATTGTTTAGACATTCTATGTTCTAGAAGTTTTGGTTTGGTGATGTAATACTTCTAAGTGCTGCAAGGAGTGGAGTAATAAAAGGTTATGCATAATGATAGCCTCCGGTCTTGCCATGAAATTGTTCTATCATCACTGGGAGGAAACATTACAATCAGTTTACTTAGAAGGGAGAATTGGTTAAAAGGTTTTTGGAATATCTAGCCAGATCGGTTCAATAGGCAGCAGGATTTCACATGTCTTTGTGAAACAGAAAAGACTAAAAAAACGAGTTTCACAAAGACAGCATTAAACGACTATGGAAGAAGTAGAGAATTGATCATCACAGAAAAAGAAAGGGGTGGCAATGAGGTGAGGAATATGGAAAAATATTCTTCATTTGGCTTGATTCAAAAGACAATACACGAGGCGGATGGTGCTTTGTGGCAATGCACAGCAAAGTTTCAAATGTTTGTATTGCAGTGAAGGACTGTGGGTCTATATGCTTCTGATGCTTGAGAGGCATGAACAGACAATCCATATACATTGCAAAGGAAGTACCCATAACATTTGTGAGGGCTTTCATGCTAGTTGGTTTGATTTTTTCTGAGAGCTATAACAGTCAAATGATGCTCCTGTTGAAGAAAATAAATGTTGAAGTTATTACAAATAACGCTTAGATAGCTAAACGTATATTTTAAATGAGGTAAATAAACCTTGTTTCAATATGAAATAAAATAAGATTTTTTGAAAGGTAACTGAACATTAAACATGCAAGTAACTAAGAAATTCCTTTCAGAGTCTTAAGTGTCAATATTAATAGGTATTGATAGCCCTGCTCGTTTGGTTTACCATATAATATATGAAAAAAGTGAAGGGATTTAAGCAGCCGTGGTTCGTGCAGGTAACAACGGTGGGGCGGTGGGGCCGGTTAAGGGGGGATTTTGATGTACAATTCCCTGGGATAATTAGGGGCTGGGTAAGGGGGGACTTCGAGGTACGATGCTGAGGGAAAATTAAATAAATAATGGATTTTTTCTCTGCATCGTCCTTCGAAATTTCCCCTCACCTGGCACCACCGCACCACCGCTGTTACCTGCACGGACCGCAGCTGGATTTAGGCCCTATGTCCCCGTCTCATCAAAACAGTTATGTCAGTTTTATTTACCTATAAATGCATACCACTACCTAGAATGGTCTGGCACACAATGTTTTGCCTGAGAATTGAACATATGAATATGTGTTTCAGTGCCTAATAATTTTGTATTTTTACAAGTTAATTTCTGTTCGTCCATGTTTAAATGTTTTTTCACTTGTTAAAATTCATAACAGACCACATGGCGCTCTTGGAGTAATAATATATATATTATGTGGATAGCTATTTTAAAATTATGCTCCTGTTTGTTTTCCTTACTTTTGACATTTATTTCTTTGTCCTCAATCTTTTCACACTCATTTTTCATCATTGATAAATACTGGGGCTTATTTACAAGCCCCTTGCGCTGCTGGTGCACCACTTTTTGTGACGCACCGGCAGCGCAACCTGCTGCCCCATATTTACAAGGACACGTAAAGCCACCCTGCATGACTTTTCCAGTACTTGTAAATATGGCCTCTTGACACGCAACACTATGCATGAAAGGGGCGTGCAGTGGGTGTTGCTGTGGATGTTCCCACACAACACCCATGGCTTCTGCCACATTTCAAGATTTATGAGAAATCGTAAACCTGTAAATGCATCAGAATGCTGAGGCGTACGGAGGCACAACAAGGAGAAATGTTTTAATTGCTGCTCGTTTTTTTCCTCTTTCTATGCGTGCTGCACCTTCCTGCACATAAACAATCATTCCCCTCAACGCAGGCACCCTTACACTATGGTGCAAGTGTGCCTACATTGGCACATGGCAGCAAATTGTGCGCCAGTGCAGGGGAAAGCAAAGGAATCTGTCAAATCGTTGTAGTTATGACACATCCCGGTGCTTTGGAATTAACGCAGCTCGGTGAGGCAAAATGGCTTGCAGTACCGAGCTGCATTAATTCCATGTAAATGAGGCCCCCTGTCTTCATAAATTCAGTTCTTTTCTCTTTACAAGATAATCCTCTCTTATTTTCACATACTTTTGTCTTAACTAATCTTCTCACTTCTTAACCTAAAACATCCATTATTCCTTTCATCATCTTCTCCTACCCATGCCAAGTCCAGATCCGAACTCCTATGAGTAAGGGACTGGGTGGAAAGTGCACTGCCATTTTGCCTTTTGGAATAAAATATTGTCCCGTTATTTATACATTTCTAGAGCAGCTGGTCTTACTCAAATTAAATTTTTTATATGCCACTTTTTTTATTTCACTTCCCTACAATGTTAAGATTGTCAAAGGACAATCGTTGCTGGTCTTGTAAGTCTCCCAACAGTGATGTTATGCATTTGCTACTTTGGTGTCCCACTACACTTTCCCTTTGACATAAAGTCTGGTCACAAATTACAAAAATACAACATTCCTTTAACATTTCTTCATCATTCTCACTCTCTTTCTAGGGACATCAGTAATGAGTTTTCCGCTACTTTCCCTACCTATGAATTTGTAGCTATTTTCCTAGCTACTGCTTTTCAACAAATTACTTTTACTTATAAATGCATTCTCTAAACAACCATGTAAGGTGTGGCAGGAATGTGTTCATTCCCATCATAAACTAGCTATTACTTATATGTCTGAATACTCTACTTCTCCTAATATTCACTTCTTATGCTTACTTTTGACTTCTTTTCTTAACAATACTAAAAATTTTATGTCATCTATGGTTTGTATATTGCCAGAAAATTTCCAAACACCATGAATATATATCTCGCTGTTGTTCAATATTTTTACTAATTATTGTTATCTATTGTTATTATTGACTCAATTGTTAAATCTTTCAATTATTTGTCTTAGTTTATACTTAATGAGTACTGCTTCTCCAATATATTCTCTTTCCTCCTCCCCCTCCATTCTTTTCCCGTAAATTCCAAAATACTTTTGTTGTTTAATTTGATTCTTACTACATTTATAGACTATCTCACTTGTTCAATCCTTTATGTTATATTGTAATTTAAATACATTATTTTTAAACACAAAGATCTTTGTGTCACAGTTTTCTCTGCATCGGGGTCTTTTTATGTAGTAACCTCACCTTTGATATTATTCCACTTTCAACAATAAAGCTTTCTGAAAATATATGCCATTTCCTTAAAATGAGGTTTGCTAACCTTGGGCAGTAGTGGATGGCAATGATGCGGGGGTGGCAGGGCAGGGGAGGAGGGGGAGCCGAGAGACGAAAAAAATACAAAAGAATGAACTTACCGTTTGCTGCTGGCCGGCCGGCAGTCTCTCCCCTTCAGTCCCTTCAGCTGCCTTCTGCTCTGCTTCCGTAGTGGAAGGAAGCAGGACATACACAGGCTTGTGATTGGTCTAAGCACCTTTGTTCAGAGCTCAGACGGTGACCACAAGGCTTTGCATGTTCCTCACCAGGCTTTGTACAGCAAATATGGTGGGGAAGATACAAAGTGTGCAGGACTGTTTGGTCGGCCCAAAAGGACTGGCCTAGCAGTCATGCGCACTTGGAGTGGGCAAAGCACTCCTCACCCGAACTCCAGCCCCGCCCGCCTCTAACCCTGCCCATAGTGAAAAATAACATGATGATAATCAAGTTATTATCAATGTTATTTTTCAACTGCACTGCTCTTAAAGCAGTGGGACGACGCTCCTCCTATGTAGTGGAGGAGCTGCCGCTATTCTTGTGAAAAAAAAAAAAATGACTGACATTTTTTAAAGATTGCCTTTTCAGCCTTGGCTTTATTTGACTTAATTTGCTATTCACCTGATTATCAAATAATTCTAATTTACCTCAGACCATGTCTCTCTTTCCTGTGAGTGTATTTTATTTTTATGCATGTTTTACTTTTTATGTTTATGTAATTCATTTTTTGCAGAACGTTTGCCAGACTTTGTGGTGCTCAGTCAATGGGTCGTGCCGCTCAAAGCTTGATGCTGCTGCAGATGGCACAAGATGTGGAGAAAACAAGGCAAGTCACTGCTGGACATTTTCTAAAATCTCCTGTAACCATTTTTCTGTATATTGCCTTTTACAAAGTGAAGAGAATCACTAAGAATAATCTTTAAGTGCCCTTAATAAGAACTGTCATCTTGCATTTTGGAAAAAGAAGGTTGGTGCTAATGAGATAGCATTACTTGACTCCTCCATTGATAATGAAATGGTAGGAAACATTATCCGTCTTCTTAGGGTCCCACTTTTACAGTTTAGTAAATTGTAATGCTTTGCAGTAAACAATCCCCACATAGTTTGTATATTCACACCCAGTACAGTTTATTGGACATTTAATGGAAGGCTTATAGAAATACCTAAACTCAATCTATATTGGTGAAAGACATATTTTCAGCTATTTTACATACTATGTCTAGTTCCACATTTCTACGTTTATTTTCTTTTTATCACGCACACACTTCTAGGAATTGTGTGCATCAGAAATGCAACTAGCAATGCTCCTAAGATAACCAATAACACTTGAAGAAAAGTTGATATTTTTCATGCTACACAAAGTTATTTAAATAAAACATAGATTGAAAAAGCAGTTATAGGCTAGAGCAAATTAATCTTTTGAAATTGGAAAAGCAAGTAGCTACACAAATATTAGCTGCTGTTTGAATGAATTTTCTAAACTAGCTACTTTAGGAAAATCAATTTTTACTGTGAGACAAAGTTGCCACTTCTTTGATGGTATCTCGGAGGAATTACTTGCTTTCTCATCTAGACATTTATATGCACATATGAGTTGTCAAAATGTCAATAGATGCTTTAACCATTATGGAAATTGATTGTGTACACTTTTTAAAGATTGGAAGATTGGAAATTGATGGGGCCATGGCGTGGTATAATGGCCAACAGCGTGTGAGATGAGGAAGCTTGCGGAGCCCTGGTAGTATCTGGTATTGTGTCTGTGGGCTAAGACCGCTCTCTTTGGTATTGTGCTAACACCCTGGCACTCTGGGAAGTATCTTGTCCTTTGATCCCCAATTTTTATTGTAACTGGAGGTATAGCCCATAGCGGCTTTTGCAAATTTAAGATGGAGGCTGGTGCCCAGAGGAGATAGTTACTTTGGAGTGGTGGCACCAGACCTGAACTGAAGAGGCTGGGAGACATGGATGTGGAGATGAGCCCATATTAAAATCCAAAGTGAAAGAGTGACAGAGGAAAAGAAACAGAGAGCCCAGATCTGAGCCAATAGGAGGACTGGAGCACTGCTGCCTGGAGCTCGGCGAACCTGAGCTGCCTACTTGAAGGGGCCGGGCTTGAATGAGCTCTAGAGTGTAGCCTAGTGTTCAATGAGTTTTTGAGTCTTATAGGCACAGTGGAGTGATGGAAGTTAAATTGTTACAGCGAGGAATTGCACAACATAAGGTGGCAGAACATCCAACTGAGCAATTTCTCTGGTATAGATGATTTGAGAGATAAACAATCCTCACAGAGATGGAGGATGCAATGGTGCTAAAATTGGTCTTGCAATCTCTTTCAATGTTTTTAGTCAGTCATTTAATAATTGGTGTTTATAGAAACAGGCTGTTTTTGTCTGGTACTAGTGCAATTAGTTGTGACTGGCCTATGGAGTTTGAAGTTCTACTTCCCAGGACCCAATATGCTGTGTAGCTTACTGGGGAATAATCTTCATTAGGAAAAACTGATGTATTTTTATTTATTTGAGTTTTATATAGACCTGGCTAGACCCAAGGGTATCAGAGTGTTTTACATATTTCTAAGGAAGTGTACAAAAAGTACATGATGAAGTAAATTGGGATTTATAATAGTCATACAGATAAGCAAAAAAGAGTAAATGAAGTCTACAGTATGGATACAGAAATATACAGCAATCCAGCATTTGGGCGGAGGTAAAGAGGTAAAAGGGACAGGTTTGAGTCTGCCTAGTCAGTAGGATTAGCAGGTCTTTCAGAGTATTTTTTAAAGGAGGGTTTGGTCTTAGGGAGACTTAAATCAACTTGTGATTATTGTCGAAGTAGTTGTTGAGAAATAGAGATTTGGGGCATGCTTGAAACACGAAAAGGAGCGGTTCCAGCATCGGTCCTTTGGGACTCTGTTCCAAATCTGGGGGGCATTTTTAGAGAAGGAGCGTGCCTGCGTTGATTTCTGTTTTAAGTTTGAGATTAATGAATAAGAAGAGAGATGGAGCTTCTCAGAGCCAGGCCTTTTCCACCTCTTGATAGGTTTGTTTCTAGATACTTGGGGTTTTTGTACTTAGTGATTTGTGGGTGATACAGGCTGTCTTGTATATGCATCATTTTCCAATGGGAAACAAGGCATGACTTTTTAGGGCAATGTGATGTGATCAAACCATGTGTTTCCTGTGATGAGCCTGGCAACCACATTGAGGATTGTTCTTAGGGACGCAAGGTAACTTTTAAGATATCCTGTCAGGATGGCATTGCCATAGTGAAGTTTCAGGAGGACTAGGGATTGTACTATCACCTTGAGATCATCGGGAGGAAGAAATGGTTTAATTTTCTTGAGATGTTTTAATGTGAAGAGCGCTCCGTTGGCAGTTTTGTTGATGTGTTCTTTCACTGTTACGTTTATGTCTAGTGTGATACCCAAGGACTTAACGGAGTTAGACAGTGTGGCAGGGCAGTTTAGTGCATCCAATTTTTTGAACCATTATTGGATGGGTAGATGATTGATTTTAGGTGAGAAGAGTAGAAGTTCATTCTTATTGGGATTCATCTTAAGGTGGTTGATTTTTTGCCAATTTTGTATCTTAATTTGCATGATAATAGGACGTCGGATGTCGCCAGGTGATCTTACTCTGTAGTAGAGTTACGTATCATCGGCATATAGAGGGTACTTGATCCCAGCTTGGTTCAGGATAATTGTGAGGGGTTCCATGAAAAGGTTGAATAGGTCTGGAGAGAAATCTTGCTGTACTGGTGTGGGCTTCGAGAGACAGCTGTCGATTTTTATCTGTTGTGAGCGATGTTGAAGACAGGACATGAACAACTTCAAGACTGTGCCATTGATACTAAGTGGTTCTTGAGTGTCTCAAGTAGTGCTGGGTGGTGAACTATATCAAATGCCGATTAGGACGTAGGAGTCACCTTCATCTACGGAACGATGACTGTCATCTGTTATATTGAGCATAGCAGTTTCTGTGCTACAGTCATTCCTGAATCCTGATTGGAATGTGTTGTAGAGGTTGAATTCTTCTATGTGCTGCTTGAATAGTAGTAGGACACACTTTTCGAATGTTTAACTAGGAAAGGACGATTGGAGATGGATCCGAGGTTGTTGAGGTCATTGGGGTCCAGCCAAGGCTTTTTTAGAATGGGGTGACTTGGCCGAGTTGGAGGGAGTCTGGTACACGGCCTGAAGAAAGAGAGGCTTTGATGATTTTGGTCAAGAACGGGGAGAATATATGGTTAAGGCTTTCACTAATGTGGAGGGGAGGGGATCAGTGATGTGGGAGTTTCTCCTCTTCGCGCCACTTGTAGGATTCTGAAGGATTCCCAGCTTTACAAAACGTTGTAAATCTGGGAATGTGTCAGGTTCCATGGACGTTGCGTGGGAACACGCACAACCACGCCCATGGGATGTCCCTTTCATGCTGAGTAATGTGTGAAAGGGACCCATATTTACAAGGCCCTGAAAAGTCACGCAGGGTGACTTTAAGTGGCCTTGTAATTACGGGCTAGCCCATTGCGCTGCTTCGACGTCAAAAAAGTGACGCCCCGGCAGCGCAATTGCCTTTAAAATGCACGTATCATGAAAATCACTCTTGCATATTCTTCGCTCCTGCCGGACCCTATATTTAGAACACTGTAGTTTACTCAATACAAGCGTTTTCCCCCTGAATATACGAAACCGTTGACAAGCTCTTCAGGCCTGCCTTGAAGGCTCACGTACTCAACCAAGCTGCTGGTACCTTAAATACATATTTCATGCTGAGAATCTATGTAATCTCCACCTTTAACTGAAGTACTCATGGCTTACAGTCCACGAAAAATGAACACCATTCTATTATTTGCGAATTTGCACATGGAATGTCTGGCATAGCAGGTGGTGGCTGTTTAATCTGCATGGGTAACTTCGCACTTTGCACTCGATTTTACCTATGTACTTTTTTATGCTTTTGTATCGATATTAATTAGCCACCCAATAAACCACATTTACCACATTAAATTACAAACATTTGGCTATAGGGCATGCAAGTGCTATGTTTTATTATAAGGTCTTCGTTTTTCCATGCTACAGCTACTAAGAGGATGTTTGTTCACTTCTATAAGAATAGCAAAGAGGCTGGTCCTTGGAACCACGCTGTTTGTATGTGCAGCTGATTAAGCTTGGAATAGGTATACTCGGACTATACTGCAGCGTAGTCGGAAATATCTCTGGCATATACCACCTAAGGACTTTTGTCAGGAAGTGTTACTGACCATGCAAGGGGTGCAATATCCCCAGGATATTAGATCTCGTGAGGGCTGGGATCTTGTCGTTTACCATCTGGGGACACGCCTTGCCTCAGCACTCGGGCATGACCGAAGCATCTTATGGGAAATTTGAAAATTAACCTAAACCAACCTTTCCTTGAGCTTATTTGGAACAATGACTATTAAATACCACTTTTCAAAAATGCCTACGATTTTTTAATAAAGTTTTCTACCCTTTTAAAGCAGTATTTGATAAATTGGTGATAGCACTAACAGTAGTATATCAATACATTTATTGATACCAATCAGGTAGGGATGTATTCAAAGCAAATTCCAGGCATTGATTCAGTCCTAGTACGCAACAAAAACTAAATACATGTGGTACCCTTTCAAGGTGACACTTTAGAGGCCGAATGACTGAGCAGACCAGTTTGGAATTAACTCCCCCATCCTCCTCAGCCCCCACCCCTCCCCACTGGCTTTCAGACTCAGAAAACAGAATTAGTGGTTGGGGTGGACGTACTCATGAAGAATGTCTGTTATACAGTTGCTTGTATCTTTTATCTTTTTAATTTGAATCTCCACCAGCCACCTGAAGAGTTTATTAGGGGTCTCCCCCCCCCCCCCCCCCCACCCATCCAGCCATGCTAAGGTACCATCAACAGAGTGGCATTTGTAAGTCTTTGCTCTGTGTATTCGTTTTTTTTCGTGTGCATCTGTCAGCTAGCCCTAAGTGTTTTCAGTGCATAAACAACTCTTGCGTTCTGTGTCAGTGCTGTATGGAGTATTAACATTATCCTCTGATTAGTAACATCTTTTGAAGATTAGTTCTGACCTTATGGTACCCTTTCCAGATTGGCTGTCCAGCTGAATATTCAAGTTTAGAATGCTTTACATGAATAATTTAAATGGATTTTCAAGGGAATGATAATTCTGTCAAAACAATTTCGACTTCTTTGATTAATTTAGCGCGGTTCTTTCTTTATAATCCCCCGATTACATGTTTTTTTTTATCGGCTAAGCCATAACGACACAGATAAAGAGCAATGCCGTCAAGGATCTCAAAGGGCCCCTGCTGGTTTTCCTCAATCTAACTCCAACCCGGCTGAGCGATTTACTAGAAAATTATAAAAGTATAGTTTCTAGGAAAGGGAAAAGCTACTTAAATTCACTGTCTACCACATGCTGGCTTGTTAAAAACCTTTTAGCATTTAGAACGCATGACACATTCATTGCACTTTATTCAGAAATTAAAAAGCATAGGAGGGGTCGTGGCACCCACTTATCTTCCGTATGTATGACCCATACACGGAAATAAGTTGCCTCACCTCCAAGTCTTTTGAATCATTGAATTATTTAACCACGTGCAGGCCAAACTGCAAGAAAGGTAGGGCTTGACTAAAAGTGGGCCCGTTATTCTTGAACTGTACATAAACCATGTTTTTGGGGAGAGGATGTAGCCTAACAGGCTAGGGCGGTCGATCTCAAATCTGGGGAACCGGGCCCGAGTCTCGGCAATGACAGCTCAACATCCTGTGATTCTGGGCAAATCACTTAGGGCCAGATGTAGGAAGCCAAATAGAGACCGCAAACGATGAAATTCACAGAATTTCAGCCTTTGCGATCGCAATTTGGCTTTGAGCAATGTAGGTAAGATTAAACCTACTCGCAAAATAAGGAATCGCAAAAATTGCAATTCCTTATTTTGGGATTGCATTTAAGAAATCGCAAATTACGATTCCTTAAATACAATGTAAGTAGCACAAAAGAAAGTGCACTTTGGCCTTAAGGAATCGCTAATTACCACCAACTTAAAGTTGGTGGTAATTAGCGATGTCCTTTAAAAAAGCACTTTTTTGCATTTTTAGGGCATGTATGTGCGCCACATGTGCACACATGCACATTTCAGGGGTGCAAAAGGGTGTCCTTTTGGAACCCTTGCACCCTTGAAATTGCGCCAGGAATTTGCGAGTGCCTCTTGGTTACTCGCAAACTGCGGGCGAAATCCTATTCATTGTTTTGGACCTCTTGGCCCATATGAATGAATGGGATGGTATTCCTTGATTGCGAATCGCAATTTGCGATTTGCAATTAAGCAATATTAAGGAATCGCAAATATTTTTGCGATTCCTACCTACATTCAATTTAGCGAGTCCTTAATAGCGATTCGGTAAAAATCGCTATTAAGGACTCACTAAATTGAAATTACCTACATGTGGCCCCTAATCTCCCCGTGCCTACCAAAAATGAATGTGTCCTTGCGTAACAGTAACTGGTGCTCTGTAAAGCGCTCTGATACCTTTGGGGCAAGTTCGAATTACGAGTTAAAATGTCAATGTATTAAAGTCATCAGCTAATTATTGAATGCGTTAAATACCTTAAGCTTTGTTACATTTCAGCAGGGCGAACCTGATGAAATTTAACAGGGGAAATGTCTGGGTACACTATTTACTGTGCCATGCGTCATAGGTGCTACTTATCACATCAGATAATATTGTACCCCCGTGGTATTGTTATTTATCAGGGGCCCTTAATAGCACCCACACTCGTAATCAGGACCATAGTGTTGCTCGACAGTACAAGTTGGTTTACCTAAAACACCAGGGCCTGTATGGTATCATGGAGGGCAAGTTAAAGAAACTGCGATCGCATTGTGAAGAAGAGGGTCGTAATCGACATTTAGTTGGGGCAATACTTATTCGGCATACTAAATAAATGTTTTGTTTTTTAAACAAAGGGGGGGCCCATAAGCTTTCAACCTGGTGGATGAATTTATTTTTAAATCATGTAGTTGAAACCTGATTAGAATCCAGGTCTCAAAAGTTCAATGTCACTAAGTTAGTACTTAGAACAGAGCAGGTAACTCACACTTCACCACAACACATCAGCACACAAAGCAAGCACTGCCTCTTTCACACCCACGAGTAATCATGTAACAATGCCTTTATGGATAAACTGCAAAACAACACACACTAGCTGCTTATGATAAACGCCATAACACCCTAAAATAGTCCGTCTCCAAAAAGACTGGCAGCCTGAAGGGTCACCGAATGCAGGCCAAGCCCACCATCAACACAGAGCCACCAGCAACAGGAACACAGAACCAGAACTATCCTGACTTGCCTACACACACCAACATCATTTCACCCTGACTCACCACTCACCCACCATCTGACAAGTTGAAATGCATTCAATACAAAGCCCCATTATTACACACGGAACGAACAGAAGTCTCCAATCTAGATATAGAACACACAACATACACCCAACCACAAAGGTAAGATCCCCACCTCAGCATTGCCTGTTGGACTCTGTAGTCAGCTGGATACACATACACAAACACCACCAGGAATACTAAAATATGCTGTATATCCAACATTTTTTAGTACTAATCATAGCCCCCATTATCAAAACTGTGTGACCCTGGCCACATCCAGAACTTGACTGTGACTCAGTATGCTCATGTTTCTTATTTGATCTCACTAGAAAGAGGCTTAACTTCAGGATTTGCAATAGAGGTCAAGGGAGCGTTTGTCCGAAGCCCGCAGAGATGATGGAGTGGGCATTATTCCTCCATCACTGACTGAGGCAGTAATATCTATGGGCTCATTTAAAGGCACACGCCGCACCCATCTGGACTCAAAACGATCACTCTGGGTGAGACATCCATTCTTTCTTCCCCATAGTACAAAATGAACAGCATTAATCGCCCCTCAGCAAATGGTGATGACTTAGATCTGACATTATATCCAATGACTGTGTCATCTCTCTCAGTAGCCAGGGACATAGCAGTGACTCGTGCAATGACTTTCCAGTGGTGATCTTGGGACTGCCATACTCAACGCTGATTCAGAGACTGACATGATAGGGCCATTTCCCAAACATGTTTTTCTTTTTAAAACACCCAGTTGTTATGTACAGAAAATACAGACTGTGTGTTTCTGGAGACAGGCAATAAAGGAGAAAGAACACTAGTAGCCTGACTGCTCACACCAGCAGTCTAAGATATTCTAGGAAGTGTCAACTTTTTAACACTCTTAACTGTTACACAAGTATCGGCAGATGCACGGCCTGTTTTATGTGCTCTCTTCCAGGTCTTTCTGGACATTAGGAAGAGCGAAGGGTCGTCGTACCTGATGTATGCGTGCCACCAGTGGGCTATCCAATCAAATTCTAGGAGGTTAATACAGAATTCCCCGCTCATGACGGAACCGTTCCGTCATGAGCCACGGTTGCCGTGTGCTCATGACGGAACGGTTCCGTCATGCCACGACCGTTGGCGGCCGCTCCGCCCACGCGGCGCTGTTTCCCCGCCTGTGCGGGGGGACAACGCAACTGGGCGGAGTCATGACGGAACCGTTCCGTCATGAGCACAGCTCAACCGTGGCTCATTACGGAGCGGCTCCGTCATGAGCACAGCGCCACCGCGCTGCCCCCCCGCACCCCCCAGCGCCGCGGCGGAATTCCCGCCGCGGCGAAGGGGTTAAATTCAAAAAGATAGGCAATTGTATTTAGCAACACTCCTAACCAAAAGACAACAATTAAAACCCATCCTGCATGGTATCCATTTACATGTCGTGGCCCAGCGCACTGGAAAGGCTTTTCTTTAGCATGAGCAAAAGACCCAAAGATTTCAGGAGAAGATCTAATCCTGATCTTGAAATCTGTATCCAGAGACAGAAGCTGCCTTCCTGCTGCCATCACAGAAGGTGTTGCAGCAAGTAGACACTTCAGACATGGTCACCAATTAAGCAACAAAGACAGTGAAATCACACTCCCATTCAGTGTTGGCCGACTAAGATAAAAAGTGGTGGGCACAGGTAGAGCGCGCGAGGGAGCAAATAATAGAAATACATTAAAAAAGACTAACCTAGTGTTGCCGGCCACCTCGCACACCTCTGCACTCAGTTCCTGGTCCCAGCAGTCCCTGGGACAGCATCACAGACCCCCCATCCAATCCCCGCACTATGCTCAAGCATGAGAGCAGCACGGGGATTGGCCCGAGTGGGCTGGATTAACGTTCGCTCAGGCACAGGAAGTCTGTGCTGTTTCTCCAACCCTGCTGTGCAATACAGCTGGGTTGGAGAAACCTAAGTGTGTCTGTCAGTTTGGCCGGCCTAGGATGGGCGGCCAAACTGCCATGCGCACATAAAAGTGCATCAACCACTCCTCCTCTCCCCTCCCATGGTCCAGTCCCGCCCCTCCCTGCACCCGCTGCTCAGCCAGCAGCTAAAAATAATACGATAATAAAATATTGCTTTAATTTTCAGCTGCTGGCTCTTAGTCAGTGGGGTGACACTCTTCTGCCATTGTGGAGGAGCCGCCACTGCTCCCTTTGAGTTTGACATCAAAGAAAGTGATATCATATATCATCTGAACCTAACTCACAGGAAGTGATGCTACGTTACCTTCATTTTTATGGCATCATAATAATTGCCACATTTTAACCATGCTGGCCATAAGGATGACGAAATCAAATGGACAGTGCTTAAAACCGTGAAACTACCAGTAAGGGGCGCTGACCTAACACAGATTCTGAACAAAGAAGAACTCAAACTCATCATTCGCTTGGACACAATAAAAAATGGTTTGAACAAAAGTGAGGGTTGGACAACGCTAATCTAATTCAATCACATTTTCCTTATACCACTGAAATTGTTCTTCCTGGCAACTCTGTGATGTTAATGTACTTTTATTCTAATTGTGTCATACTCCTTATAGGTTCTGCTTGTACATAAGGAAGTAATTGTTTTTTAAAATTGTATACATTGAGCCACTACTTTCTTTTAATCACGTCCTAATGTGGTAACTAATTACATTGGCTTCTGACCTTCACTCCCTCACCCAACATGGCTGACTGTGCTTCCTGTACACGCCCCTCTTGGTACTCGATGCGCATGCTCACATGCTTCACACTGCCCCTTAAATACTTCCGGCACACAATGCGGAACTACCAGTGATCCTGCGAGGCCCGAATCATATCACACACGGTAAGACCAGGCTCCGGCCACGCCGAAATACCCCCGACTCTAACTTGGGACCAAGTTGACCCCTTCTCTCTCCCCCTTAGGCTCCCCTTGTGATCGGCAAAAAGCCCCTTCCTTCGCGGACGCATTCTGGCTACACAGCATCAGCGCCGCTGTTCTCTCATGGATTAATTTCAATCCTTAATCGTACATGGCTTTCATTTCTTCATCCCCTTGATAGGTGAGTTTCCGCCGTTCGGTTTGCTCTCAGACCTGTCCGGGTTAGTAACGGCCTCACAATATCCCTCCTTTTCCCACAGCAGCAACTCCGCTGTAACCATACTCCTGGATGCCTCCCACCTCGCACTCGCTACAGGTGAGCGCTTCATTCCCCCTTAAATTCGCGCCCAACAGCCGCTCCATAGCACCACCTCGGTATGCCACAACTCACTCACCCTATGAGGCTACTTCATGTACACCTCTTGTACCCCCACGTTGCCTTGTCATTGTCCTTTATATCGCAAACGGTTCCATAGTTAGCCCACCGCCTGAATATGGTTACTCTTCCTCTCTCTAATGTAAATTTCACTTGCGCTATACTTATAAAAAGGCGTTTTCACGGTGTTCTCATTCACCCGCATGTGTCTCCAACGACGGTACTATGTGGTCTTACCAATTGTTGGTTGTAATAATGAACCATTACTGCGTTGTTCTACATCCGACTGCTCACCAGGTCGCTAGTTGTTTGTGTCAATTGTCAACTGTCAATTCTCCAACTCTGTAAATGCTAATGTTGTCTCCCTGCCTCCCTCCCCGTTTTTTCATTTTCTTACACAGGCAGTGTGTGTTCAGGCTAGTTAACTCTCGTCCTGATGATGATCTATGTATCTCGGTATAGATCGAAACGTCGTCGACTCTTTTAGACAATATGCACGTTAAACTCACTTGTTAAAAGCTTTTGCATTACTGTCTACTTTCGAAAAAAGCTTGCCACTACCATTGTTATTGGCGATAAGCTGTTGTTTTGCCTGAAAATTGTCTTTTTACATGTCACCTTGCTGCGTTGCAAGAATGCACCCTATTTAACAGTTTACGGCATATTTTTGTCTTTTTCCAGTATGGGTGCACAATGTGCTGCATAGATTTAATGCAGACACCCTTGCACCATGTTGCAAGATCACCTGCGTTGTAAGCAGGACTGTTCTTTGTGCAGGAAAGTACACCTTGTGCACTAAAACAATCTCCTGTGCAGACTACAGCACGCATGAAGAGATGAAAAAACAAGGAGAAATAAACATATTTCTCCTCCTTATTCCTCACCTGGGGAGATGTAGCAGTTTTGTTGTATTCTCAGGTCTACCACTTATGGTAAAGCTCAGAATGTGGCTAAATCCATGGGTGTTGCTTGGGAACACCCATGCACCACACATGGACTGCCTCCCTGGGGAAAACTAACACAATACAGCGATGTGTGCTGCATTGCATTGCTCCAGATTTATCAAGCCACTCAGGTGAACGCAAGGTGGCCTTGCCTGGCTGGATAAATCGCACGTAATAGTTGTGCCACACTTGCACCCCATTGCGTGGTGCAAATGCGCAACAACTACTTGATAGATATGGCCTTATATGTTTAACCCAAAGATAAAATGTATTGATAAATCACATAGAGACTCCCAAAAAAGTTATTTTAAAAAGTACAATAGCAGTCATGCTCAACAGTATTAATCCATGTGGATTAAGGGCCAGATGTACGGCCATTCACTTTTGCGAGTCGCAAATTGCGTAAAGATGCGATTCGCACTTTGTGACTCACAAAAGTGAATGTACAACAGTGTCTCAGACACTGTTTGCGATTCCCAATGGGGTCGCAAATTGCATGCCTGATTAATATTCATGAGGCAAGCGCAATTGGCGACCCCATTGGGAATGGCTAGCACTCGCAGGGATGGTTCCCTGCAGGGGTCAGCAGACCACCATGTTTGTGACTATTTTTTAAATAAAGCAGTGTTAGACCTGGCACCATTGGCGTGGGTCAACCCTGCATTTTTTTCCTTTGCCTCCTGTGTTTTTTGCTGTATGTTGGACTCCTTTTTGCTGGTCTAAATGCTTTGGGCACTGTGCCACTGCTGTTCAGTGCCAAAGTGCAAGTGCTCCCTTTGTAAATTACTGTTATGGATTAGTGTTACCATGATTATCTATAAATTTACTAGTCAGTCCCTAGTACAGTGCACCGTGTGTGCCCTGGGCCTGTAAATCAAATGCTGCTAGTGGGCTGCAGCACTGAATGTGCCACCCACAGAAGCAGCCTGTAAAATGTAACTCTGGCCTGCCATTGCAGAGCCTTTATGTAGTCCGGGACTGCCATGTCGACTTGGCAAGTGCACACACTTGCCAGTCCCTAAACCTTCCCTTTTCTACATATCGGTCACCCCTAAGGTAGGTCCAAGGTACCCCTGTGGGCAGGGTGCATTGTATGTGAAAAGGTAGGACATGCCATGAAGTGTGTGGCATATCCTTATAGTGAAATGCTACCAATTTCTTTTTGCACTATTGCAAGGCTACCTGTTCCCATAGGACAGAATGGGGAGTTTGTTTATAACATCTTATAAACATAACTGGCCCTAGGAAAAAGTTAGAAAAATAAAGTTTAGTATGCCAGGACTCAGAATGTTAAAATGCATCTTTTAGTGAGGGTGATTTTTACATTCTGTGTTTGAAAATACCGCTTTTAGAAAGTAGGTATTTTCTTGCCTAACCATCCAGTGTGCCTCTGCTAGGTTTGTATAATGCATGTCTGGCTTTTGGATGACAGGGGCTGGAGAGGGGAGGCGGCTCCAGAAGTCTGATGAGTCAGGGCCAGGCTGAATAGGCCGGGTCTGCATTTGTAGTGGTAGGAGGAGTAGCACCTGCACCTCAATAGGGCTGTGCCTGCCTTCGACAATGACGGCTCCGCCCCCCTGTGGTGGGTCTGGAGCCAGGGCTCACACTGACAGTGGAGGTTGTTGTGCACTTGCAAAGTGCCCCATAGAACTGGTATTGGCTGGGTAAAGACAGTCTTTGCCTTCAGAGAATAAAGGATTTTGGGGTATAAAAAGAGGTGCCCAGACCCCAGACTTTTAGATAACTTCTGTGAAATCAAGAGGAACCTTTGCCAAGGAGAAGAGCCGGAGAAGTTGAGGAGGAATACTGCCCCTGTGCTGTTTGCTGTCTAGGGTTGGCCTGCAGTGGCCACTTGCTGCCAAGGAAAGGAGAAAAGGACTTTGCTGTTTGTTGTGTCCCCTGCTTGAGGAAGATTTCCAAGGGCTTGAAACTAAGCTTGCCACCTGTTCTGAAGTCTCAGGGACACAAAGACTTCATCACCAGCTCCCCTGAACTTCCCTGCTGGGAGTTCTGACCTGCAAAGAGGTGCCTGCTGTTGTTTTGGACTGCTAGAAACTGTTTTCTGCTAGGAGCTGGAAGAATCCACGCATCGTCTCGGACTGTCACATCACTATCACATCACTTCGTGGTGCCAAGTTTGTTGCATCGTTGAGGGACGCAGTAAAAAACAGATGCATTACCTCACCACACAGTAAGAAACCAACACATCACCTCCTCTCCTGTAAGGAACCGATGCATCACCTCTCCTGCGCAGCAGTAAGGAACCGACGCATCACCGCCCCCGGAGCAAGGAACCGAAGTATCACCGTCCCTCAGCGTACGGAACCGACGCATCACCTTCCATGAGGTCCGTTTTGTTTGTTTGCTTGAAGCATCCAAGGTACTTTGTCTGAAAAGTGTTGCATCTACAATTTGCTTTGAACTGAACTAGTTCTACCATCTGAAAGTCATATTTTTATTACTGTATTGTGTATTTTTGTCATTTGGTCTTATTTTGGTTTAGATAAAGATTACTTATTTTTCTAAACTGGTGGGGTGTCCATTTGTAGTATTTTCACTGTATTACTGTATGTGTTCACAAATGCTTTACACACTGCTCCTGAGATAAGCCTGTCTGCTTGTGCCAAGCTACCAAGGGGGTGAGCAGGGGTTATTTTAGAGGAGTATCCCCCTTACCCTGACTAGAAGTAAGGGTCCCTATTTGGACAAAGGTACCTACCTCTTCCAACTAGAGACCCCCATTTCTAACAAGCAGTTTTTTATGTCTCGCCTAGCGTTGCAGCGCGAATGTGCAGTATTTACTGTAGTGTGGAAGCTTCGTGGAAGCTGCGCCCACTCTCTGCCCATTGGCTTTTGTCTTAAATGCTGCCTTCCGATTCGTTTGAGTCTTGTTAGTCCCTCCTCATATATCATTTGTATTCTTCCACGGCTATTGGCCCCTATACTCCTGACACTATTTTCATTTTAGGTCTTGGCTAGTGTTGCAGCGCGAAAGCGCTGCCATCGCTTTGCGAGACATGTAGTATATACTGTAGTGTGGAAGCTTCGTGGAAGCTCCACCAACTCTCTGCCCATTGACTTTTGTCTTAAATGCTGCCTTCCGATTCGTTTGAGGCTTGTTAGTCCCTCCTCATTCATCATTTATGTCCTTGCACGGCTATTGACCCCTTTACTCCTAACCCTATTTTCCTCCCTGTCTCCCCATCCCAACGCCCCCTCCCTCAGTCTGTGACTTCTCACCCCCCCACTCCAGTTTGTGTTTTCTTGCCTGCCAGCACTTCCGTTTTCATCTTTATTATTGCCACCTTGAAATATGCAAGTTCCACATGCGTGCCGTACAAAAACTTCTCTTGTTTAATGAACTAGATTTTAATGTTACTCTAAATATAATAAGACCCTAGGCAACATTCGGGGTATGCATGGCAACTGACGCCTCTTAGTTCACAAATGGCATTGTTGTTGGGCGGGAGGCGCTGCAGTGTTTTAACTCATTCTTAAAATAAGCACTTTTAATAACTTCCTCTCAATTCAGTGCTATAATCTTGTGTACTGAGGTGACGCGCTATAGAAATGCACTTTTTTGAATTCTGAAGAGACATTATCGCACATTTACATCATGTTTACTGTATGATTAACATGCCGATCATTTTCACAGCTCGACCACTGGCTCGTATATGCTTGGCTTGTCTCCTGCTGGCTCTACCTGTTAATTAATATATTGGCTCGCACACCTTTAACAAAGAGAGATGAATGGATACATGACAGTGAGCCCGGAGGATGGTAGATAAATAGACTGGTGCAGACAAACCAATAAAGTCAGTCTCCATTGCCTCATGTCAGAATTATCACTTTCAATAACCTGGAAATCTGCCGGCAACTCCCATATGCCCCAACCTCATCCCCCTCACCTATTCTTAACAGAAGCAGCAGATTCTGAGCTGTGCCCTGCTGGTGCAGAGGAGCACGGCAAAGTCTGTAGAAGTGCTGGGATCCTTAGCCTCTCCGGGCGGGCACCTAAGCCTTCCGGGTGCCTTCACACTCAGGATAAAAGAATGCATTTTGTTCTGTGCTTTAGTCGCCCCTCTGTGATCACTGACTGGTAGATGAAGCTATGTGTTAATAAACACATTCAGAGAGGTGGTTGTATACAAACAAACAACAGCCACAATACCATACATTTTGAAGGTGTAGTTAAATACCTGCTCATCGAGTACCTCATTGGCTGATCATTCCATGGCACTACCAACATTAAATTTGGACACATTTGCTCAACTGTAAAACACTCTCTTCTATGGGTCATTTAACAACTCAGGGCTTTGGGGTTAGGTAACCTACTTTGGATGCTGTGTAAAAGAGTAAATACAAAAATTAATGCAATGAAACTACTGTTTAAAATACTGTGAAAACTTACACGCACTCTGGCATTTTTCTTTTAGTTAATGTCGATTTTCTCATAGATGCGAGTAAAGTACTCTTAATATCTTGATGAAATCTGCAAACTTTTAACTAATAGCACCGGGTGACCTTTGACAACTAGGCAATTAATACATTTTCATGTACCCCCTATGCCCCCATTCCCCCCACCCCCTTGGCAAACTTCATTGCCTCCCAGTGTTTGGGGAATAACCAAGACGCAGGAGAGTGAGTCAAATAGTCTAGAAAGTGAAAGAGAAGCTGCGATTTAGACCCACATGCTCTGATCGCGTTGGTTAGTCTGTAAGCACTACTTTTATTAATGAGTTTAGCATTAGTAAAGCACCATGGTGTGCATGTGTGGTGACACTTCACCCAAGCAATTGTTGACACAATCCACACTTTGCATCTTTTTCAATATATTTATTACGAAGTGCAGGACCTTTCCAAGGGATTTTGCACACTACAAACATTCACTCCAAAAATAAAACGTGTAGGTAAAAAACATTGCCATTTACAATGTCAATAGCTCTAACTCACAAATGCTAGACCTATTTGCATTGCAAATGCTTGTCTTAAAATTCAGCCCGTTTTGCTTATAGGAAAACTGGATGCATTTAAAAAAGAAAAAAGAAACTTTTCAGTTTCATTTATTAAGGCCAGTCAGTTGTTCCTGGGACCAATGCCTGCTCTTCAAAAATATTTGCGTACAGACTCACCAAGAGGAAGGTGAACCCTGGGTACCCCTTCCCATTTGCATGTGGTTTACCACCTACTTGAAGTAGGTGGTAAACTGCAAGTGTGTTGCAGCCGCAAATGCTCTTGCAAAACAATAGTACATTGAAATGAAACTCGCTATTAGGAATGGACTCCCCTTCCTAATAGCAAGAGTCGTAAACGGCATTTTGTGAGTCAGTGAAGCACAAAATAGCGTTTGTACATGACAGAACCATGCAGTTGCAAACGGGCTGATCTCCCATTTGCGACCGCAAAAAACGGTCGTACATCTGGCCCTAAATGTTGTACATGAACTATGCTATTGGTTTGATATACTCCACCTCATTGTTAATACATTTTTAATCATAATAATGTGGAAAGAACTGTCTCACTTGCAAAGCAAGGAGGTGACTGTTTATTAGTAGGTGAGGACTAGAGACAGCTTTAGATGTTTTGTCACCCTTATGTTATAAATAATATATATATGGCGGTCGCAAATAGGTAGTTATAGTTAGGACCTTGTCTCTGTTGAAAAAGCTTTTTTTCTTTTGCCAATATCTTTGGAGCCGTTTGACGAATCTTGGCAAAATTTTGAAAACTAACGGTTCACTCACTTCAGCTGTTGTGTTGAAGGTTTCGGATGATCCATCAAGCGGGGGCCAAGAAAAAAGAGGGGTCCTAAAACGCATTTTCTCCATGTTAATTTCCATAGGAAACTTCAGACACGGCTACAGCCCGAACTGCTCAACGGTATTACACCTAATTTTGCAAAAAGGTAGCTTGTGGTTCCGAAAGCACTCTTTTTGTTAAATGGTGTAAATCCGTTCAGTAGTTCCTGAGAAATGTAAACATTTCTCAGATATACAACTGGGGACATGGAGGATCTGCAAACCATCTCGATCTTGAACCTGCAATCCAATGGCTGTGAAATTTCAAACAAGGAAGTGTTGGCAGCCATCTTGTGAGTCACAAAAAAAGGTTAAAAAACAAGAAAAAGAAATCAGGGTCTGCTCAGGGGGTCCCTAAAGCATTTCTTTAAAAAAATATTTGGCAGGATTATCAGTTGATTCGTGAGTCCAGCCTAAAATGAAAAACAAAACGGAGCGCTTACTACCGCGCTTTATTTCCTTGAAGCCCCCTGGTGGGCAAGGTCCCAGGGCAATGAACAAATGAGATGTGGCAGCCTGCGCGTGCCTCCACAGCTCCGGGGAGTGCCACCTCTCCAGGGCTATAGTGCTAAAATATTTGTGGGGAGGCTGCAGCTCCCCCACGCAGCCCCAGGGACCGCCACCTCCCTAGGGCTTTGTATGTTAAATGCAGGAGGCCACGTGGTCCCCCCACAACCCTGGGGACAGCCACCTCCTCGGGGCTATTTAGAAAATCATGCATGGGGGGCCCTGCCCCCTATGCAGCCCCGCAGACCATCACCTCCCCAGGGCTATGTTCAAGATAATGTGTGGGGGGGCTCAAGCACCCCCACACAGACCCAGGCACCACCACCTCCCAGGGGCTACTTTCAAACTTGGAAGGGGGCCACGCGGCCCCCCTCCTGGAGCTGTAAATGGCCCTGGGGACCGCCACACCCAGGGCCGGCTCCAGCAATTTCCCAGGGTGCCCACCCAGGGACATTGCAGTTTGCTATTGGATGGCGGGAGCTCTACTCCCACCATCCCTTTGCAAACAGTGTGCTCGCTTTGAACAAGTAAGTAAGTAAGTAAGTGATTGATGAACTGATGCGGAGAGCCTGACAGATCTTATGGCCTTGGTTTGGCATACCCCTCTACTACCCTGGAAGTGATGGTCCTGCACAATACACGTCGAACACGACCGAAGATACCGTAGGTGTGCCACACACCCAGACTTCTGGCCTTCACTGAATAACCTTGTGATTACCTCAGGCCACCTGGCTCCAACGCTTGCCACTCCCATTAATGCAAGATGGTGGGCCTATAACTTTCTGCCCATCTTCAAATCGCACACCCACCAACCTAACCCCCACCCCGCACAATTTCCTCTTTATTCATCACTTCATTAACCTACTTGACACCCAGGTGTGGGACTCATTCACAGTCAATTAGTCAATAAAGGTTTTAGTATTGCTGTATTTGAGATTCTGCTGTCCTGGACAGTTCAAGACCAATTGTCCTCTCAGTTTTTTTTTTTTTTAAAGTTTCCAAAACCTTTATTTGCAAGTAGGAGATACACAGGGCCAGCTGCCCACAGTTCACATGACAATAACTGGGCTCTGCCCATACGGGTGAGTCACCCCACCAGTACTTAACACAGCCATTCAGCCGACATCCCGGAGGACCGGCGGCGTCTCGGTTGCCCGACGTGGGAGCAATACATCCTTCAGTGACAGGCCACTGTGTGCAGCCCCGTCGCCACCAGCCTATGTAAAAGCCTGTAGATATCTCAGGGAATCAGGGACTGTCAGCTCGAACTGGCGAACCCAGCCACTCTCCCATGCACTCCACTCACAGCCCCTCCCCCCACCCCCCCACCCACCCTTCGCACGCACACTGTCCCGTCCGGTCATCCTTCCCCATCTGTGTGTTTCCGTCGGTACGTCAGCCCACCCCTGCCAGTCACCACACTCCGCCCCCATCATACCGTTTCCCAATCCATACCGCACTGTCACTCTTCACGTTGCCCCCGCACCAACTACCCTGCGGGTCCTGCTACAGTCCTGCACGCCGGACCCCCCGACTATCGTCCTCGCCATATCGCAAGCCATTGCCACTCTCCCCCACAGACATCCCTAGTTTGGATCAGGGGTCGGGGCACACTCAGCACTCTCACTTCCATCGAGCTCCTCCCCCTGGGCAGCCTCCCGGGCCGCCGGCTCTGGGGCCGCGGTCGACAGGTACGTTCTGTATAACCCCCAGAAATTCTTGGGACGACTTTTCAGTGGCAGCAGTTCACTATAGGTCTCCGCCTGTGTACTGCAATACAGCATATCCCTGGCCCACCGTTTCTTGGTGGGAAGGGGCCCCCTCATCCAGCAGGCTGCAACGACCCTTCTAGCAATGAGCAACGCCATGTCCACCAACCGGCGCAACGCCATCGGGAGAGGCCGGGAGTACCCTAACAGCGCCAGGGCTGGGTCTGGGGCAATCTCCGTGCCCAGGGTCCGCCTCAACTCAATGAACACCTCGGCCCAAAACTTAGCGATACCAGGACAACGCCAAGACATATGCATAAAGTCCGCCACCGGGACATGGCAAAGTTCGCACTCTGCAGACGCCCTGAGCCCGTACCGATGTAATCGCTCCGGGGTATAATACACCCTCTGTAGGTACTTGAAATGCACCAATCTGTGCCGGCCGTTAAGTGATATCGCCTTGGTGCTGACGCAGCAGTACCTCCACATCTCGTCTGTGAACTCTAAGTGCAGGTCACCCTGCCAGGCGAGCCGCGCCGTAGCGTGTGTACGCGCCGTCTGCCGGTCCCCCATTCTTTTAAGATTCGAGAGCAATCTAGGCGGCGCTACCGTTTTGATAATGTAGGTGAGTTCCGGAACCTCCGGAGGCTCTGCCATGCCCGGGCCCAGCGCGACCGCCAAAGCCCTGCGAACCCTGTGGAACTGGAAACGCTGCAGAAGCGTGTGGGCAGACTGCGCCAGCCCAAGCTGGTCCCATGTCTTGGCCACCCCATCCGCGAATAAGTCGTCCATCCGCGTAATGCCCAAGGAGCCCAATGCCTGTACCACTCCTCTCTCCCGCAGCGGGGTGAGCCAAAGCACCCATTCCACCGGCAGCAAAGGGGAATACAGAAGAGCGCAATTGTGCGCCCTCATTAACGCCTGCCACGCATGAGTCGTGGCCTGGAGGGAGTCCGGGCGCCCCACCGAGCGGCTCACCGGCTGAAAGACAACCGCGGGCAATGGGAGCGGGTCCGCGAACAGACGCTCCAAGATAACATGTGGGACGTCAGCGCTGGCATGTATCCACGCGTGCAGGTGTGCCGCCTGCGCAACCCTGTAGTATTTCTCCATGTCCGGAGCCCCCAGTCCTCCCAGTTCGTACGGAAGAGTTAACACCTTCCATTGTACTCTAGGCTGTTTGCCACCCCAGGCCAACCGTATCAGGGTTTGGGTCAACTGCTTAAAGAAGGCTCTGGACAACACGATGGGGATGTTGGTGAAGAGGAACAGGAATCTCGGTAAGATAACCATTTTCATAATGGCTATTCGGCCCAGCAGAGATAGGGGCAGTCGATTCCACCTCTCCACGTCCTCGACCAGCTTAGCGTATGCTACTCCGTAATTTTCTCTAAGAAGCACCTCGGGGTCCTTATGTAGCCGGATCCCCAGGTACCTAACCGAGTCCGTAGTCCATTGCAGTGGGTAGTCCATTGGAAAAGGCACCGTAACCAGCGTCAACGGGAATGCCAGTGACTTGCTCCAGTTCACCTTGAGGCCAGACAGCGCCCCAAACCTGACCACTTCCCGCAGTATGGACGAGAGGTTCGTCTCCGGGTCCCGGACGTAAAGCAGCGTGTCGTCTGCATACGTGGAGATGCCAATTTGATAGGTGGGAAAGTTAATGCCCTCATAGCGGTGATACTCTCTAATAGCGCACGCCAAGGGTTCCGCCACCAGGGCATAGAGGAGAGGGGAGAGAGGGCAGCCCTGCCTGGTCCCTCTGCTGATCCGGAAGGCTTCCGTGACCCGGTCACCCAATCGTAGCCTGGCTGTAGGCCGATGATATATTGCTCCCAGCATCTGCAGAAAGGGCTCCCCCAATCCGATCTTACGGAGCACCCGTACCATAAAGGGCCACTCCACCGAGTCAAACGCTTTTTCCATATCCAGGAAAATGGCCAGCGCCTTATTTTCAGGGCGCACATGTTGCATGGTCCCCAGAACCGTGCAAATATTGTATGTAAGGTTTCTGGCCGGTATGAATCCCGCCTGTTCCGGGGCCACGAGTTCCGGCACCAGCAGCGCCAGACGCGTGGCCAGCACCTTAGCGTACAGCTTTGCATCCATATTGATGAGGGAGAGCGGCCTGTACGAGCCACACGCGTTAGGGGGCTTCCCTGGTTTCAGAATAGTGACTAAAAGCGCTTGGCGCATCGTGTCTGGCATGTAGCCATCCTGGCATATGCCATCAAATAAAGTGATCAAATGGGGGAGAAGCTTATCTTTGAATGCTTTATAAAAAGCCACCGTCAATCCATCGGCCCCAGGGGCGCTGCCAGACCGCATCCCCTCTAGTGCCTCCAAGATTTCGCCCTGCTGTATGGGGAGCGACAGGAACTCTCTCTGAGAGTCGGACAGGAAGGGCATTTTGATATAGCTGATATAGTCCTCTATTTCCTCCTCCATCGGGGCGGACTTGGCTGTGTAAAGCCCCGCGTAGTAGTCCCGAAATTCGGCGCATATCGCCTCCTCCCCAGTGACCACTGTACCGGCCTCCGTAACCAGCTCGTCGATGACCAGGGGCTTCCTGCTGTTGCGCAGTATGCTCGCCAACAGTGAGCCCGGGCGCTCGCTCTCCCCATATGCTCGGGCCGCGGCGTACTTGCCCATATGTGGCACCTCCCTGTCCGCCTCCCTGTGATATTCCGCAATCAGCGCTTGAATCTGGGTCCCCACCGCAGGGTCCGCAGAGGACCGCTGGCGCTCCTCCAGAGTTGCTAGCTGCGTCTCTATGGACTTAAGGCTCCCCCGTATAGATTTTAGGACCCCAGAATGCTTGGCCATGGCCATGCCTCTGATGTAAGCTTTGAACGAGTCCCAGACCGTGTGGAAACTCTGAACCGAGCCCAAGTTGTTGTCGAAGAAGGTCTCTATGTCCTCTGCCAGGTCCCCCCGGAACACCTCATCTAGGAGCGAGTATGGCGGAAATCTCCATGCGTACGGTGGGATACGTCTAACCGATGTATCCAATATTAGTAGTAGCGGGGAGTGATCCGAGAGCGTGCGCGGGAGGACCGCATAGCCCCTGACCAGGGTCAGAAGCGACCGCGACATCAGCCAGTAATCTATTCTAGTGTGGATGTCGTGGTATGCGGAGTAGTGCGTAAATCCCCCCTGCCCTGGGTGTCTCTGTCTCCAGGCGTCCACCAAATCGAGTCTGGTGAGCTCCGCCTGCATGCACAAGGCAGCCGCCGCCGGGCGTCGCACCGGCCCCGAGGAGCGGTCCAGAGCTGGGTCAAACGTGAAGTTAAAGTCACCCCCCCACACCATGCGGGCGTGGGTATAGCGACGGCAAACGACGGCCAAGGCCGCGTAGAACTCAGGGTTGTCGTAGTTGGGGCCATACACGTTGACTACTACTAAATCATGACACTTCCCTACGCACCGAGCTATCAGATAACGCCCGGCCGAGTCTGCTTCTAGGACCGTCAGCGCCAAATGGGATTGGGGATGTACCCAGGTAAGCACACCCCTGGAGTGCGAGGTGAACCCCGCCGCGGCACTAATACCCGCCAAACCGCGCGCGTTAAGCATGTGGCTCGTGGGAGGGAGGTGCGTCTCCTGTAGGAGCGCCAGATCGATGTGATGCCTACGCAGGAAGCTCAATACTTTCCTCAATTTTCGAAAATCATTCAACCCCCGCACATTCCACGTCAGCGCCCTAAGGGACGCTGTGTCATTATCACCAGACAGTTCACTAGGGTCTCCCATCACACATACTCTGTCTTACGGCGGGCGTGTCCCAATCGCCCCAGTGAGAAGTGTCACCCACCGACAGTGCGCAGACGACCCAAGCCAGACATTGGACAACAAAGCAAACGACCTACCACTCCACTGTGCGTGCGAACCCCCCGCCCCGATCCCCAACTTACCCCCCCGCCCACAGCCGACCTCCCCCAACCTGGCCAGACAGATCCCCCATCCACCCCCCCCACCCCGCTAACCCACAAACACACCCCTCAAACATACCCCGAACCAGACCCCACAGGAGTCAAACTAGGCAATAGCGCTGGGGCAGAGGTACCAAGCACTGCTCCAATCACAACCTGGCAATGAGCCAAATAGCAGCGCACCTCAGCCGCCCAACCCTCGTGTAGCCTTACTGCTTCGCGAGCTGCCGTTCCATCACCTACAAGGATGTCAGTGGGCACCCTGCAACCCCCTCCCGAGGTCAACCCCACTATCAGGCAGAACAGCGCTCGTGGCCTCGAAAGAACCGCCCCGCAGGCCCTCCCCCACCCATGCCTCCACAGACCCAGGCCCTAGCATGCAAACTTCTGACTCGAGCCCCCATAGGGCACCCGCTCCAGTACTCACAGCGGGTGGGCAGTCCGCGTCTCGCCTAGCATAATACTCAGAGTCCCCTGAGTTCGGAGCCGAAGGGGCCAAAAGGAACACCACAGTCAATGGCACCAAAGAGAGAGTCCCATCCGGAGGAGCGCCCCACAGCCCCAAGCTGCTCGAGTATCAGCAGCAAGTGTCCGTACAGTTCCAGGTGACCCAATCACCTCTAGGGTAGCACATGTCCCGCGTACAGCCTGTGAGACCAACAGTCTGCTTGCATGTTATGCCCGGCCACCCACCAGCAACTAGTCCTGCCCATCCAGGCCCGAGGCCGTCTCCGGAGCGTCCCCCGGACCCCGGGACTACCCTGCCGCTCCCGGGACCATACCTTCAGCGATTTTTGGAGTTCCCTCGGGTCCGTGAAGAAGTGCGAGTGTCCTTGCCTGTTTATCCTTAGCCTCGCCGGGTAGAGCATGGCATAGTCCAGGCCAAGATCACGTAGCTGTCGTTTGTATGGAGCAAACTGGCGTCTCTCCTCCTGGACTTTCGCCGTGAAGTCCGGATAGATCGAAATGTCCATGCCCTCGTACTGCAGCTTGCCTTTTTCCCTGGCCATCCGCAGCGCCACGTCCCTGTCTCTGTAATTCAGGAGCTTCGCAATGATGGGCCTCGCCGGCGCCCCCGGCCTGGGGCGCGGGCCCAGCGATCTGTGGGCTCTCTCCACCACAAACATGGGTGAGAACACATCCTCCCCCAGCAAGGTGCGCAGTAATTTTTCGACAAAAAGTTCCATCTTCCCTGTCGAGGTGGATTCTGCCACCCCCGTGATGCGAATGTTCGATCTGCGGGAACGGGCCTCCAGGTCCTCCGACTTATCCTGTATGACCTGCAGCAGCTTGCTGAATTGCTTGCGGTCTGCGTCCCACTCCGTCTGGGCTGCCTCCACCTGCGAGACCCTCATCTCGGCCGTGTCCAGTCTCTCCGAATGCTTATCGACACGCTCCGACATGCGGTCCATGCGGTATGTGAGTGCATCCAATTTGGCATCGATTGCAGTTAAGCTGCCCTGCAGGCCTTTCTCCATCGCCACCAGCATTTCCCTGATGTCCGCTCCTGCCGCACCCTCCGCGCCCGTGCCGCCAATGGGTGCCTCCGGCCCCGCGCCGGCGGTCCCCTTAGGCTTGCGCGGGTCGAACGTGAGTTTGGGCTGCGTTTTGTCTCCTTTCCCCATGTCGGTGGCTCCCTGTCGCCGCACCGCCAGGTCTGCGCGTCGCGGTCAGTATGTCGCGGTAGGTATCGGAACCCCCGGGGTCCCAAGGAGGCAATGAGGCACCAGGGCAACGTCACCGAGCTCTTTTCATGGGCGACCGCCCAATGCGCTCCCGAGTTCGGATTTGGGGCGCTGCGAGGCTCCAACGCGGGACCGTGGACCCGCATCACGCCGCTCCGGACAGCACCCGGGGCCCCCCTCTCTCCTCTTACAGGCCTCCCCGGCACCACCGGTCCAAGGTGGGGGTCGCGTCCACTCGTCCAGGCGACGTCCCGGCTGAGCGCGCCCGGGCACCTCCTCTAGATCCCTTCAGGCGCTGGGGGGCACCCCGACAGGCACCGCCCGCGTGGCCAAGCTTCCGCTGCACTCCGTCTGTCTCCGCAGCCCCAGGGCCCACATCAGATGGCAACGCCACTCGCTGTACCCCAACACTCAGGGGTCACTCTCCGGCCCAAGCTCTGGGGCCGACGCCGGCGTCACCTTCACCAGCGGTCGCCGTCCGGACCAGGGGCAGGGCAGCACAGGAACACCGCTGCTCGTGGGGGGGCTGCAGTACCCCCAGGGCTCCCCGGAGCTGTCCTCTCTGCCGCCGATGCAGGCCGCCGCCCCCTCGACAGAGGCACCGGGAGACCGGGACAGCGTCCCCCGGTCAAGCCGCACGTCGACGCACGTTCTCCGGGTAGCCACACACCACAGCTCGGGGATTCCGGCCCGGCTCGGCGCGCCCGCCTCCGTTCACTTCAGGCGCTCCGCGCAGCTCCCTCGGCGGCGGCGGAGGGCCGCAGCACACACCGCCAGGATCTAGGGGGTCTCCCCCGTCAGGAGCACCGGGCAGCTCAGCAGTACAGGATCATTTAGCGGATCTTGCGAGGGTCGAGACGGGGAGCGCAGCGCTCACGCGTCCACCATTGATGCCGGCAAGCTCCGCCCCCCTTGTCCTCCCAGTTATTTATACCTATTACAAGACAACATTGTTTAGATGCATCCTGCGAGTCATGTATACTTTATGTGATGTTTGCATGGAAAATCTGAATAAAACATCTTTGAGGAAAAGAAACAATAATATATTCAAATTGTAAACTAACAAAATAATATAAAGATCTATTGAACGTACCAGGATAAGAAAAAATCTACTAGGGCCAATCTCCCCCCTTTCTTATCAATATGACATTTTGTGTATTGAGTTAGACCAACTTGCATGGTATAATGTCCTAAATGCAACAGTGGAATAGAATAGAATAGCTACATATAAATAATAAAATGACAGCTTTATTAATTTTCTTATTCCATATTGTCCATACAATCGTCTAAATAATTAACAAAGTAGCCTGTTGCACAGAGAGCATCAATTTAAAAGACCGGTATCACTTCAACGTTAATTTTCATTTCACAAATCTATAACCATAATTGTTAGGATTTTCCGCCGACGTCCTATGTAAATCCATCATGTGACTCTTTCCTCCCTATTAACTTGTTTGTTTTGGGTCAATAAAAAGATGTTTCAAACAGTGCGAAATTAAGTCTGTAACACTAAATTTCCTTAAGAAAAGTGATTTAATACTGGAAAGGTTATCAACTTCCTATACCTTCATGTTGAAATACAATTTCAACATGCAAAATATAATTATATATATTTCTTTCTGAAGTTTGTAAAAATTAACATTGACAACTTTGCATTACTTACCAAAAATACAACATTTGTTTTTGCTTGTATTTTTTATTTGTATTTTTGTGTTTCTTTAGTGGTGTTTCACTGGTGAATGTGTGACTGTTGGAAAACATCCGGAAACGGTCAGCGGAGGATGGGGCATGTGGTCACCTTGGTCCCACTGCACACGTACCTGTGGGGCAGGAGTTCAGAGTGCAGAGAGGCAATGCAATGACCCAGAGTAAGTATCCAGGGAAACTTGAATTCATTATTTGAAACAATGTTTACATAGGGTTTTAGTAACAAAATACTGCAATGTGACGATGCCTCCATTTTTAGCTGAACAGCCCACTTTCAGAGTTGTTGCTCTGTACCACAACTACAAGTTTATACTTTTGACAAATCACTGTAGACTTCATTTGAAGCTGAACACCTTGATATACTTATGTATCTATAGCCACATTAAAATACAATTTCAAAAAGTGAAACAAGTTTATCTGATCAAAGTCCAACCTTAAGATGCAAGTACAGTTCTCTATTTGTGATTGCCAAAATAGACACCACAAAAACCATGTTGAACTGGATTGTACCAATTTTCTAATAACGTACTAACTGCCTCAGGTGGAATAACCATGACCATAATTCTACATAGATCACAAACACTGAAGACACTAACGCCAGTACAGAGTGGAACAACCACAGGACTAAGGAGGACATGACATAGCATACCTGCCTTCAAAAGTTGTAACCTTAACCCTATAAGGGTCAGATGTACAAATCGCAAAATGTGCCATTTTGCGACTCGCAATTTGTGACCCGCAAAATATCATTTACAACAGTGTGTTTTACACTGTTTTCGATTCCTAATGGGGTCGCAAATTGCATGCCTCACTAATATTTATGAGGCAGGTGCAATGTGCGACCCCATTGGGAATAGCTAGAACTACCAGGGTCCGTGGCCTGTTGGGGTCAGCAGACCACCATGTCTGTGACTGCTTTTTAAACAAAGCAGTTTTTTTTTTATGCAGACCGTTTTCCTTAAAGGAAAACAGGATGCATCTAAAAAAGAAAAATGAAACGTTTCGGTTTCATTTTTTTAAGAGTAGTCAGTGGTCGGTGGGACCACTGCCGGCTCTTAAAAAATATTTTAGAATCCATTCACAAAGGGGAATGGGTCCACTGGGGACCCCTTTTGCGTTTGCGAGTGGCTTACCACCTACTTGAAGTAGGTAGTAAACTGTGAGTGTTTTGCAGCCGCAATTGTGGCCGTAAAACAATTATACATTGAAGTGTGAGTCTCTATTAGGAAGAGACGCGCCCTTGGCACATCCCTTCCTAATAGCGAGTCACAAACACTATTTTGCGAGTCGGTAATAGGTTACCGATTCGCAAAATAGGGTTTGTACATGGGGCAGGCCAATTTTGCGGTGGCAAACTGGCTGTTTTACCATTTGCGATCTCAAAAAGAGGTTGTACATCTTGCCCTCAGTTTCCTCCTATATAAGTAGTAGAACAAGAACTTTTGAGTGATATGTAGCTATCTCTGGGAGTAATCATTGAAATCTATGGCAGTCATAAATTGACATAGAGTCAGGAAGTGGGTTATTCACTTTGATAGTGGGGGCACTTACCACCTTAATAAACATGTGCTGGTTAGGTCTCAACATGTGTTTCACTGAAACTCTGCTCAATCTGTTAGTTACCACATACAGGGCAATTCAGAAGAAAAATGTTTGGATTGTTCAAGCAGTACCAAAAATTCAAGTCATGAAAACCACACTATGAAATTAGCAAACCAATTTAGGAAAATATAGAAAAATGTTATAAACAAGAAGAGCACAAAATTATTAACATCAATTGAAGGGAGCCAGAGATATGAATTTTTAAAGTTGTTTGGCAAAAAGAACCTGCGAAGAGTACAGCACCATTGAAAAATAACAGTTTCAAATTGACTGGGCATAATTTCAGGTCAACCATATTGTAGTGGAGGTCAGGTCAATTAAGTAGATCATCCTGGTAAAACATTTTTATCTTCTGACTTGGCATATTTTTGGGAAGTTTGAATGTTCCAGCGTGACAAGATCCAAAGCTGATGACCGTTGACAATCTGCATTGAGCTTCAACTGATGCCGTTGGTTTGGGCACCACATCTCTGAGTGGGACAAAGGTGGGAGACAAGGTTTTACTTTTAAAATTAGCCATTTTTTAAATCTCAATGCCCTCCTGGGGTACATGCATGGAAATTATTCTGGGGCTGGATTCCACAAGGCCAGATTCCTTTACTGTGAGGGCCCAATTGAACCCATTTCAGCACTGCAAAAAGTTCAGAGCAGGTCAAACCTGGCTGTCATGCCCACCTTGTGTGTGGCCTCCCCGGGTAGGTCTAAGCACATTATCCTGGTCCTACAGAGATAGAAAAAATGAAAGTGCAACTTTTATTCAACTGCTGGAGAAGTTCTTTCTGGGCACTCTCGCAGCACCACTACATATTTTTAAGAAGTTGTATAGAGATAGTTGTGTTGTTTCTTAGGCAGTGCTTTGAAGAAAATTCAGGTGGTTTTGAACTTCATCTAAATGAACCAATGACGGTCTATTAGTATTGGCATGATATGTTAATTTATTTGTACCAGAGACGAACCTTGAAGCTGAATGTAGAACAGTTTTTAGTTTCTCATTGATGGATTCTGTCAATCTTATCAGAGCTGAGTTCCTTTAATCAATAAAAGTAACAAAAACATCATAGATGGCTAAATTAACATACAGAGATTTCAGAAAGGGTTTCAACTTTTTTAAAGGTACAGTGTTAATCTGGAAGCAGAGGGTACTGTGTTAAACTGGACGCAGATACTGTGCACACAAATTTGGAAGAGGTGGTAAGGGTCTTATCCAGCCAGGACCCAAAGACTTTAGCTCATGTGAGCACGGGTAGAAAATCAGATTGAATGCAGGTCAAGTAGGGAGATGAAATGTACTTAAATATTATTAGTCATGAATTTTCTTCCACAGAATTATTCTGGGGTTAAGCCCCATTAAATATTTGGACATCTTATTTTGAAGTTTTAATAGGGAGGTGTTTAAAGTTCCAATGTCCTGGAACAACCAGCTCTTTAGGCACAGTTAAGTATGAACAGCATATTAATGGAGTGTGATGCTATTCCATTTGAAGAGCATTCTCATTTCCCTTGTCGCGTATCTAGAATGGGCACAGGAACTTTGTGTCGGGAAAGAAAGGTTTGCACTATCTTCGTTTTGAGTATAGAGAGGCACTGTAGGATAGTTTTCAGAAGGGCACACAGAAACTGCTGTAAAAGGGGTAGGGTCACCCCACGGAACATTTTCCCTATGGTTAGGGAGGGGCCTGGAGTCACCCCTATCCACAGGCTGATGTCAGAAATAAATGTGGCACCCTTGGGCACCCTCTTGAAAACACTACCGGACCTGTGAAAGACAGAAGGAAGACTGCATCTACTGCTGAGACCCGTGAGGAGAAGCCTAAGGGCTGAACCTGCTCTCACTTGTGCTCTGGACATAGAAGTAGACGACAAGTGTCAGTTGGCTGACCTCCTATTGAGCTACAGGGACACAAAAGCTGAAAGAAACCCATTTTGTCGAAGAGCACAGCTGACCAGTTTACAGAACCTGCCTCGGAACCTGCAGGTGGCTTCTGTTCGGTTGTGTCCTGACTCTCAAGTGCTGTTCTTGGGCTCCTGAAAATCTTGCCCGGTGTCATGGGTACTCCTCCTGCCTAAACCTAAAAACCTGGGACTTCAAAACATTTTGCAAACGTTTTGCCTGGACAACTATCATGGGACCAGGATCAACCTGCCAACCGATCCATCAAGTGTGCATCTCTGGTGGGTCTGACCTAGACACAGCTCCTGCTATGTTCTCTGCATCACCAAGTTCGAGGCATGTGGGCTGCTGAATTCATATCTGTGCATAGATCGCCGCCTAGTGTTGGGTCCGGATGTTTGCACGTTGTTGTCCTGGAAGAGTCTTCGAAGTATCCTTGGATAGGTGACTCCTCCCCTGGACTACAGTGCGCATGGGCATCCTCTCCATCCTCAGATTGTTTTTTTCCGCCATTGGGTTCGGATGTGCTATCTTAGCTCAAGTTAGGAAAATATTTTTTCGAGGCCAAAAGGCCTTTAGTTTGCGTCGGTACTGTTTATAGATCGGGTTTCGATCCAATCCTGTTAGTTTACTAACTTTCAGCACCGACTTTTTTCGCATTTACCTGTCCATCGACTACTTCGACGATGGAATCGAGGACGCCATTCAAAAGGTGTCCGGTATGCAATGCGAAGTACCCACACATCGACGTCCACCCGGTGTGCAACAAATGCCTTTCGCCGGACCACGACGAATTGACATGCATGGCCTGTGCCCGGTTCCGTTCCAAGAAGACTCTGCGGAATCGACGAGCGGCGAGACTCGAGGCGCAGCACGCGGCACCGGCCCCAACAGACATCTTCGACGAGGCCGAAGACGTCGAGGAATTAGAAGTCTTGCCCTCCAGTCCCGTTTCCGAACACGAACCCGGATCGGACGAGGTAGACGAGTCACTCTTCCACAGAGGTGAAGACGACACCGAGGTAGGAGACGACGAGGAGGCCTTAGGGGCCGAAGAGAGTAGCTCCAATGATGAACAAGGCCTACCTGTTCAAACCGTTGAAACACCAGTGCCACAGCCTATGGCTCCGGTCGAGGGATCGCCTTCGGGCCTTACCCGAGACCCATCCCGCAGTTCTTCGGCTCCGCCCTCGGGCCCGGCCTCGGACATTCAGCGGCAGCCATTACTACATAAACAGGCTGGTTTCCCCACCACAAAACCGAAACCGAAAGCTACTCCGGTTCCACCGAAACCGAAACTGAAAGTGGCGCTGGTCGGATCGAGGCCTTCGACGCCAGCGCACCGCGTCGGCACCGACCGCACCAAGAGGGACTTCGGTGCCGAACTTGAAGCGGGCGACGTTGGAGTCGACAAACGGAAAAAAGCCATCGGCACCGACAAACCTGCTCGGCTACCGGCACCAACGACACCAAGGGCCGCACCGCCTGCTGTGTCTCGCATCACTCCCTCGACGACACCTAAGCCTCAGGTATCGAAGACTTCGACAGTGATCTCTGCACCTCGACTCGATGAACCGCCGGCGCCGAAAAAATCCACGGCCGCCTCTACGAGCCTGGCCGGTGCCAAAGCCTCGAAGGCGCCCCAAGTACGACCTGGTGCGACGCAAGGCAGCAAAACCACAGCTGTCCTCCAGGACACGTCGGGTTCCGGTTCGATCGGAGCTCCAGCAGCCTCTTCGGTGCCGGCCAATATTACCTTCGGCTTGCCTCCGTCGACAATCCCAAAAATGTTCCAACTCAGGACACGGGTCACCCAACCTACGGTCACACCTGCTGAGACGTCTCCGGCACGTATCATCGACGCCGACACTGGCAGGATGATTCTCCACGACCGAAGGATAACTTCGGAGCCGCCATTGGACCCTTTCAGGATCCCACTAAAAAGGAAGTTGCCTGCAGAATCGGAACCACTCCTTTATGAACCCTTCCATTCATCCTACCAGGATCTACACCGGTTCTCCCCCACACGCTCCGATACGGATGCATTAGAGGACTACATGGATGACCAAGTCCCCTACCATGTAGACATGGACCCTGATGACCAGCAGGACCCTGATCAAACTTGGGGCGACCCTGCAGACCCCAGTGCACCTCTCGATGCACAGGACCAACAACTCTATGGGGCGAAAACATCTCCTACGGAGGATACTGCGGCGTTCAACGCTCTTATCGAACGTGCTGCAAATAACCATGGGGTACAGCTTCACTCTGATACCATCGAAGATGACTTTCTAATGGACACCTTTGCATCCTCAGAAAGACATGTAAAGACTCTGCCAATGTTGAAGGGGGTCCTCAAACCAGCCAAGGACATTTTCAAAGAACCCACCAGGGCACGAGTGATAAACCCCAGGATTGATAAAAAATACAGATCAGCACCTGGGGATCCTACTTACATCAGAGGACAATTACCACTCGACTCCATCGTCGTAGCGAATGCACGCAAGAGGGCACACTCGCAAACGACAGGTGACGCTCCTCCCCCGGACAAAGAGTCCAAGGTGTTAGAAACCTCTGGCAAGCGAGTTGCCGCCCAAGCTGCCAACATATGGCGCATAGCCAACACTCAAGCGCTCCTTGCTCGCTATGATAGAGCGCACTATGATACACTGGAGCAAATATTCCAACATCTCCCTGACCAGTTCAAGGAAGGCGCAGAAATGCTCATCAGAGAAGGACAGCTACTAACGAACGCTTCCATCAAATGCGCACTAGATGCTGCAGACACGGCTGCCAGAGCCATAAACACAAGCGTCATGCTGAGACGACATGCCTGGCTACGGATCTCAGGATTCAAGCCTGAGGTACAAAACAATATACTGAACCAGCCCGTCAACCCCGACTACTTATTCGGGCCAGAGGTTGACACCACCCTCGAAAAGATAAAAAAGGACACGGACACTGCAAAGTCCATGGGCGCCCTACAAACTCAGTCCTTTCGGAGCGGCTCCTTTCGTCGCCCCGGAAACAAGGGAGCAGGTAGAGGACAGGGGTCACAACAAACATATAACAAAGGCAATACACAGACCACCTATGATAAAAACACCCGAGGTGGATATCGTGGCTCCAGCACAAAGGGCAGAGGACGCGGCTACGGCAACACCAGGTCCTCCCCCAAGAACAAGCAGTGACGCCCTCTCCCTTCCTCCCGACCACATAACACCTGTCGGGGGAAGGCTACAAAGGTTCCTGTCCACGTGGAATTCCATCACCACGGACAGGTGGGTCAAAGATATTATAAAATACGGTTACTGTCTGGAGTTAACCTCCACTCCACCCACAATACCACCAAGAAGCCGTCCTATGTCCTCAGAGCACTTAACGCTCTTACAGCAAGAAGTGCAAAGTATGCTTCTAAAAGGCGCTATAGAGGTCGTACCCATCCACGAGCAGGGTGCGGGAGTGTACTCCTTCTACTTCTTAATTCCAAAAAAGGACGGGTCGCTCAGACCTGAGACCCCTAAACCAGTACATTCTTTCAGAGCACTTTCACATGCTCACTCTACAGCAAGTCCTTCCGCTTCTCAAGCAGGGAGACTTCCTAGCCACACTGGACCTCAAGGATGCGTACTTTCACATACCCATCCATCCCTCACACAAAAAATACCTCAGGTTCACTGTTCAGGGGCAGCACTATCAGTTCAAAGTCCTTCCCTTTGGCGTGACAACAGCGCCCAGGGTTTTCACGAAGTGCCTAGCTACGGTGGCAGCACATCTACGGAGGCAGCATATACACGTCTACCCCTACCTAGACGACTGGCTCGTTCAAGCAAAGTCAGCCCAGCAATGTGCAAGCCACATGTCCCGCACCATTCACCTTCTTCACAGTCTGGGATTCTCACTAAATTATCCAAAGTCCCATCTCCAGCCCGCACACGTACAACAGTACCTAGGTGCGACTATAGACACTCTGGCGGCCACAGCTCAGCCAAATTTAGTGAGGATCAACAGCATACAACTGCTGATCTCCAAGTTCAAACCCAATCACTCACTTCCAGCGCGAGTGTTTATGCAGTTGATAGGCATGATGGCCTCCTGCATCTTCATAGTCCCGCACGCGAGATTACATATGCGCCCACTTCAGGAGTGCCTAGCACGTCAGTGGAATCAGGCTCAAGGACAGTTAAAGGACCTAGTGTTGGTGAGCGGTCGGGCATACAACTCTCTGCATTGGTGGAATCCACAAAACCTTTGCAAGGGCCGACCATTCCAAGAGCCTGTCCCACAGATAGTACTGACAGCGGACGCGTCTCTCCAGGGATGGGGAGCTCATGTACTCCACTACACAGTGCAAGGACTATGGACAACACAACAAAAGAAGTTGCAAATCAAACTTCTGGAATTGATGGCAATCTTCCTAGCCATGAAGGCATTCAAAGTACATCTATGCAACAAGGTCGTGTTGATCCGGACGGACAACATGACCGCAATGTACTACATACAGAAACAGGGAGGAACACACTCTCCACAGTTGTCTCATCTGGCTCAGAGCATGTGGAAGTGGGCCATTCAAAGGAACATGTTCCTCATGGCGGAACACCTCCCTGGCAAGGACAACCAGATGGCGGATCTGCTCAGCAGACACAGCCACCAGATGCACGAGTGGGAGTTACACCCATCAGTACTCCAACCGTACTTCCAGCAGTGGGGTCATCCGGAGATAGACCTATTCGCGACAAGCGAAAACGCAAAATGCCAAAGCTTCGCCGCCAGATTCCCACATCCGCAGTCGCAGGGCAATGCGATATGGATGAACTGGTCCGGCAGATTTGCGTACGCTTTTCCCCCAGCGCCATTGATACCGCTAGTGGCCCGCAAACTCCGACAACACTCCCTGACACTCGTCCTAGTTGCTCCCACGTGGGCACGCCAGCCGTGGTACACCACCTTCCTCGAACTTTCCGTGGTGCCGCATCAAAGGCTGCGGATCAAACCCGCGCATTTGACGCAGAACCATGGAGAGGTTCAGCACCCAGATCCGCAACAGCTGAATCTGGCGATCTGGCTCCTGAAGTCCTAGAGTTTGGCTATCTCAACCTGCCACCTGACTGTATGGACATCATCAAGGAGGCCAGGAGACCCACTACCAGAGCTTGCTATGCAGCCAAATGGAAAAGGTTCGTCATTTATTGCGGTAATAATGACATCAACCCGCTGGACGCATCCATCCAAAACATCATCTGTTATCTCTTACACCTATATCAATGCAATCTGGCGTACACCTCTATACGTGTCCATTTGACCGCAATCTCAGCCTATCTGCAAACCAGGCAGCACCTCTCTCTATTCAGAGTGCCTGCCATCAAAGCATTCTTGGAAGGACTCAAACGAGTCATTCCACCAAGCCACCCACCGGCTCCAATGTGGAACCTCAACTTGGTCCTCACACGCCTGATGGGTCCACCCTTTGAACCTCTACACTCATGCGAGATTCAATTCCTTACCTGGAAAGTGGCCTTCCTTGTAGCGATCACTTCCCTAAGAAGAGTTAGTGAACTCCAGGCACTAACCGTTCAAGAGCCATTTATACAGGTTCACACCAACAGGGTCGTACTACGTATCAACCCCAAATTCATGCCCAAAGTAATATCGCAGTTCCACATGAATCAGACTATTGAACTGCCAGTTTTCTTCCAAAACCCACAAACTGTTGCAGAAAGGGCACTACATACACTAGATGTACGGAGGGCCCTCATGTACTACATCGATAGGACTAAACCCTTCAGGAAGACAAAACAACTGTTCGTTGCCTTTGCCCCACACCACAAAGGTAACGCCATCTCCAAAGCAGGGATAGCCAGATGGATAGTTAAGTGTATTCAAATCTGTTATCAAAAAGCAAAACGCACATTAACTATTCCGCCACGAGCCCACTCAACACGTAAGTTGGGGGCTTCCATGGCCTTCCTAGGAAATATTCCCCTGCATGATATATGCAGAGCAGCCACATGGTCCACTACACACACATTTACAAAACACTATTGCGTAGATGTGCAGTCAAAACAGCAGGCAGCTGTAGGACAGGCTGTTCTCAAAACACTTTTTCAGACCGCTGCAGCTGGCACGGGTAGCCGCCGCCAATAGAGGGCACTGCTATGTATTCTATGCACAGATATGAATTCAGCAGCCCACATGCCTCGAACTGAATATGCTACTTACCAGTATGCATCTGTTCTTGGCATGTAGGGCTGCTGACATTCATATCGCCCTCCCTCCTCCCCGGCGCCTGTCGCAGCTGCAGCTCTCAGAATTACTGCAAGCATGGTCATCACTTTCTGTATCTACTCCATCACTGCCACAATGGCGAAAAACAATCTGAGGATGGAGAGGATGCCCATGCGCACTGTAGTCCAGGGGAGGAGTCACCTATCCAAGGATACTTCGAAGACTCTTCCAGGACAACAACGTGCAAACATCCGGACCCAACACTAGGCGGCGATCTATGCACAGATATGAATGTCAGCAGCCCTACATGCCAAGAACAGATGCATACTGGTAAGTAGCATATTCAATCTGATTCAGAGGGGACAATGTCAAACAGCATCCGATGATGTTAAACCCTCTTCCGCTATCGCCTGCAGCCTTGCCCCGCTGAAGAAATCTGACTTACTGAAAAGAGTCTACCTCTGAAGGAAAAAACTTGTCTTTCATGTGCCTTTGGCGTGCCCGCTACACACTTCTGAGCAGCAGCTGCCATAAAGTAGTTCCTGGGAGGGTGGTGGAACACAAGGTGGCATGGGTGGAAAACCAGTGATGTAACTTCCTGTGCAGATGGATGATGGGAAATTCAGTAATGTCACTTCCTGTGCTGATGGGTGATGGGAAAAAAACAAAGCTGAGGTCAAAATACCCACATGTTGTCAATGGGAAACACCAAAGAGATATGAGGTTATTTGCTTGCATTATTGTTCACTCTTAATTTCATTAGTACTAATCCCTAAAATGGGGGTGACATACTAAAAATAGAACAGTGGCGATGTATAGAAGACTGACAAAGAAATATGATGGATTAGAAAAGGAATTTGCCAACAGCTCTCTGTACAAATGTCAGGACTCAACTGAGGTTCTGAGTTACGGTTTCTCCGATTGTGAATCCAGTATCTACCATCTGGCTTCTCACACTCGGAAAAACAAACCAGTAAGGGCATATCAGAATACTATAAATACAAGGAGTTGATTCCACAACATTATGTGTTGACTCTTGTGGACAACAGTGATAATCACCAAACCTATATCCAAGATTCACAGGGTCTGTTATGCTGGTGCTCATGTTCTTGGTGGATCATGTCATGGAAGACTCAAATATTTCTTTATACCATTGACCCCACATGTCCCTAGTGCTCTCAAAGGTTGTAACCAGCACATAGATTTTGTGCTATCACAAATACATAACCAATGTATTAATTATTAAATCTGGGCCTATAACCAGCACATAGATTTTGTGCTATCACAAATACATAACCAATGTATTAATTATTAAATCTGGGCCTATCTCCTGACAGCTACTGAACCTGCTAGCTAGTAGTGGCTTTGGGCACAATGATGATTTCAATTTCGCTGGTCTCCCCCAATAGACCTGCTGCTCAGCTCATTCCATTCCATGTCCTTTTCTTTTACTGGTCTCTTGCTGCACTCCTTCTCCTCTTTATCCATGATGCTCTGATAATGCTCTGAGCCTTCCTCCTCCACTAGTCTCTCACTACACTCCATAAATCTCTCTCATCTCGTTATGAGTGTTCTACTGCTTGTTTGTCCCCATCTCTGAATATAACGGTAGACATTTAAAATGCCTCTTGCACATCACATTGACGCAGGCACTAACAGCAGCAAGGATATCTTCACCATCATCAAAGATTTCACTATCCTTCCTGCCACCTCCAGCAGACCTTTCCAGTAAGCTCTTGGAATTCTTTTGTAACAAAATCACCTCCATATTCAGAAACTTTGACCCTCAACCGGACCCAGTCACCACTGCAACCCAGCATCCCATCACAACTGAAGAACAAATCACCTACCTTGTGGCTCACCCTCAACACTATTGAAATTGCAGCTAGTATGAAGACCATTAACTCAGGTGCCCCATATCACCTTTGCCTGACCACACCTTATCCAAAGAACTCCTACCATTCAGTGCAGCACTAACACCCATCCTCAGCACCTACATCTGCTCAGCCACATCCGCAGACAACTGGAACATGCCACAGACATGCATCTGTGTGAGAAACATTCCCTGACCCAGCCACACTTTCACACTACACACCCATCTCCCTCCTGCCATGCCCACCAAAGGTCTTGGAGACACCAATCAACTGACGCCTCACCGTCCAAATCAGCACTCACTAGCTCCTCAATGCCATGCAGTGTGGATTTCAACCTGTACATAAACAGCTCTCATTGTCGCCACAGACGATATCCATATGCTCCTTGTCAGAGGAGACATAGCAGCCCTCAGTCTCCTGGACCTCTCTACACAGTCTCATGTCCCATCCTCATCAGGTGCCTGCTATGAGATTGACATTCAAAGAGGTGCTCTCTACTGGATCTGCTTCTTCTTAACAGATAATACACAAGCTATAGGCCTGGCACTTTACTCCTCAGAAGCCCACAAACTTATCTGGGAAGTGCCTCAAGATTTATCTCTCAGCCCCACCCTCTTCAATGCATATTTGATCTTTTTGGGTCAATGTCCTCAGCGTACACAACGTCAACATCCTTTCCAATGTCAATGACACCCAACTCATACTGTTCCTCTTGGATAAGAACCCCAACACAAGAAACAAGTTCATCCCTTGTATGACCAAAGTACCTCACTGTATTAAAGCCAACTGTCTTAACCCCATTACCAACAAGATAGAAGTATTGATCTTCGGCAATAACGCTGTACCATGGGACTCCAGCTGGTGGCCAACTAAACTCGGATCCACACCCAGCACCCACGACAGGAACCTCGGAATAATCATCAACAGCAAACTAGACAGGATCGCAATATTCATTGCCCTCACTGCATCCTGGTTCCACACCCTGAAGATGCTGAGGAAGATCTTTAAATGGCTCCCAAGCACATCTAGAACTCAGCAGTCAGACTCATACTCAACCTACCATACATAAATCACATCACATCACACCTCAGGGAGGTCCACTGGTTCTCGATACCCAAATGCAGTAATTTCCCCGTTCCTCCACGGAGTGTTTCGATTGTTGTGGAGGGAAACTGCATTAGGAGGCGGGGCACAGGGCAGAGGTCATGGGACGGAGCCAATACCCATAAGAATCGCATGGCAGCGCGGACGCGCAGCGACTAAGAATCACAAAGTACAACCTTTCCTTGCTGCTGCAAGACGGGGTCACGCACACTTTTACTCCCATATTGCTCTTCTAAAAAGATTGTCACCAGTAAGTAGCAGACAACTGTTCATACCGCTCTTTGAAACTGACTTGGAAGGAGAGGGGTCTAGAGGGAAAACGCTCTCTGAGAGGCAGTATTTAAAGGAGTGTTGTTGCTGCTGGCTGCATTTTAAACTTTTTAACACGGCGCGAAATTGAAATTGGATGTTTTACTAAAAATTCACTCCACTCACCGTTACCAGCTGCACACCCGCTCTCCCGCTAATTCGCCTTATTCCCCGTTCCACCACGGAGAGTTCCGATTGTTGTGGAGAGAAACGGCGTTAGGAGGCGGGGCACAGGGCAGAGGTCAGGGGGCGGAGCCAATACCCATAAGAATCGCATGGCAGCGCGGATGCACAGCGGGCGCGCAAGGGGTGCACCACTAGCGCGCCGCTGGAGCGCCTAAGGCAAGCCCGTCTGCGCCCGTCCGCGACCATTAGGGACCAGGGGCCAGAACCCCTGGACTAAAAGTAAAGCGTCTTTCATACTCAGAGCAACACCTAAAATCTCTTTTTAAACCAGTCGAGGAGAAATGCAAACACCACATAAAGCTTAGCTCGCATAGTACAAACTGCAACTACTGCCCGTTCAAACTGTACTATTCAGGGCAGCGCCCGGCTAACAGAGAGACCCATTCAGAACTAAAACTACTTCTGCTGAACTGTAGGTCCTTGCCAAAACACCACACTGAAATTAACATCTTACTCACTGAACAACAGCCAGAAGCACTGTTTCTGACTGAAACCTGGCTACACAAAGATGCAGAACCAGATGTGGTACAAGCACTCCCCCGAGGATACTTTATATTAAGGAAAGACAGGGTACCCCGTAAAGTGGGGGGGGAATTGCCATCATCCTCAAAACCCACGTAAAAGGACGCATCGAGCTGGATATCTTACAAGACTGTGAGAGCATGGGCTTCACACTCACATTCAATCCCACATGCTCCCTATCAGGGATCCTAATATACAGACCCCCCGGTCCATGCGGAACGCTTATAGATTCCCTTACTGACACAGTAGCAATGAGAGCAAACACAGCCACCAACTTCACCGTCCTTGGTGATCAAAAATCAAAATATACATCTGGAGGACCCCAAGAGTGGTGAGGCACACAACCTCGCACTCAATATGCAGGCATTACAACTTAAGCAAAGAGTCGTATGCCCGACACACAACAAAGGCCACATACTAGATCCAGTTTTCTCAAACTCAGGCAGTATTTCAATAAACAACCCCTCCCCAGTACCCTGGTCAGACCATTTCCTAATACCCATCATCTGGAAGCTACCAGGGACCCCCGCCCAACAACCATCCCCCTAAGAATTGGGACCGACCCTGGGCAAAGTTAGATCCAGAAACCTGGGCCAACTCCCTAAAGGCCACTAACCCCTCAATCCATCCCGACCCCATAATAGGATACGATAAATTCCATGAGTGCATAACAACATCACTCGACACCACCATTCCATTCAAATTGAGTTCGAAGAAACCCAGTGAAAAGAGACATGGTACACCCCGAAACTAAGAGAGTCTAAACAGAAATGCAAAAGACTGGAGAGGGCATGGAGGAGGGATTACACCTTAGAAAAAACCCGCAAATATAAGGAGGCCATAAAATCATATCAAACAGCAATTAAGCAAGCCCAAGCTCAATACTACGAAGAACAAAATCAACCAGGCAGCCAACGCACCAGGGGAAATTGCCAGAATTGCAAAAAAACGTTCTAACTGCCCCCTCCCAGAGATACCCTCAGAATCAGCCCCCCAACGATGTAGGGAATTAGCAGAGTTTTTTAGCACTAAAATTCTTAATATATACAATGCCTTCCCTACACCGCAGCAGACGGACAATCCCAGTACAATAGGGGAAAGTCGGACAGAGGGAGCAAACCTACTGAGAAACCTCCCAAATCTGGACATGACCACCCTGTCCACACTTTTCACGAAAGTCAAATCAGGCTCCCCATGTGACCCAGCCCCAGCGCACCTGCTACACAAGGTAAAGGAGACAATACTCCCCTCACTCTTGGAACTCCTCAACGCCTCCCTAAACACCGCGATAGTACCACCAAACTGGAAACACGCCATGTTCAAAGCACTCCTAAAAAAACCTAACCTAAATCATGAAACAACTACCACCCGGTATCACTACTTCCCCTGGTCAGCAAAATTTTAGAAAAACATGTCAACACTTCCCTCACCAACTATCTGGAAGTCCACAAGATCTTACACTCCTCCCAGACAGGGTTCCGTCCCAACCACGGTACAGAGACAGCACTAATAACAGTGACTGAGGAATCAAGAAAAATCCTCGACTCGGGGGGTAATATGGCACTCATCCTATTCGACCTGAGTGCCGCATTCGACACGGTAAATCATGGCACTCTACTAGACAGACTCAATGAGGTAGGAGTGGCGGGCAAAGCACTCAACTGGATCAAGTCCTTTCTAACGTACAGAACGTTCCAAGTTTTTGAAGGCTCCCACACCTCAAGGAAGATTCCCCTCAACTGTGGGGTTCCACAGGGGTCCTCACTGAGCCCCACATTGTTCAATGTGTACCTGAGACCCCTAGCCGATCTGGTCCTCCCATATGGAGCCAAGATAGTTACATACACCGATGACACACAATTTGTGGTAGCCCTCAACCACCCAGATGGTAGCAAAGTCAACCTTGAAGCTTGGCTGACAAAGGTGGCCATCTGGATGGACAAGTCATATTTAAAGCTCAACGGGGATAATGATCCTCGGTAACACAGCAAATGGCCCCTTATATTTAAAATGGCCAGCCTGCCTATTACCCACTCCCAAACCTAAGGATAGTATAAAGAGCCTAGGAATCTGGCTGGACAAGTCACTCAAACGTGATCATCAAGCGGTACAAGTAGCAGCCACATGTTTTGGCATCCTAAGACAACTGAGGAAAATACTACCTCTTCTCCCAGATACCGCACGCAGAACTATGGTCCAAGCACTTATACTCCCTCGATTGGACTACTGCAACGCACTTTACCTGGGCACCCCAAACTCCGTAATTAGTAAACTTCAGGTAGTACATAACTGCGCAGCCAGACTATTACATAACATCCCCAGAAAACAGCCAAACCAGCAATAAGGAATCTGCACTGGCTCCCCATTTCAGAACGAAAAATGTTTAAGGCACTCTGTATCACACACAAGACCCTCTGGAAAACAGGCCCAAAAATCTATTCCACTCTCTTCTCCTTTCACCGCCCTCTGCGAAACCTAAGATCGGGCAGTCTGTTTCTAGCCAAGGTGCCAAAGATTCGAAGGGCACGATCGGGTGGACGCAGGTTCTCTTACAATGCCTCTATACTGTGGAACTCACTCCCTCTACAGCTGAGATCCACAACCAACCACCTCTCGTTCAGGAAACAACTTAAGACGTGGCTCTTCCTAAAACTGGAGTAAAGGAAAAAGGAAATGTGATTGACCGCAACCAGCGCTGGGATGCCTAAGGGTAGCCATGCGCTATATCAAAAATTAATTAATAATAATAATAATTTCAAACTCCTCACACTCACACATTCAAGGCACGTGACACTTGACTCCTGCTCGCACACATCCCACACATACACAGAACTAGATCAGGTAGACAGGCGTTCTCTTACATCGCTCCTGTAAGAAATTGGGTTACTGGTTGGGGGGTGAACCCCTTCCCAAGCAGCTACCACAATTCTTTTCAGGGTGAGGTCAAAAGGAAACCCTAAATTAACCTGTGTTCAGCTCTCCCCTTGGTTAACTTAGCAGAGAGCAGTCAGATTTAAATCAGAGGCAATGTGTAAAGTATTTGTGCAACACTTCAAACAGCAACACAGTGAAAACACACCACAACAAGGTCCCACAACAGATGTTGTTCAAGATAGAGTAACGTCTGATAAATTAAACAAGACCAAAACAACAAAAATCCAACCAGAAGAACCAGTTTTATGCAATTTTGAAGATTTTAATGAAAAGAGCACCAAAACGCACAAATAAACAGCTATGGTTATCTGATCACCCTGAAATGGGACAATGTCACAAGGTCAGGCTGATGGCGATGGAGCGTGGGCCGGCTACAGGGATCTAGTTAGACCTGTTGAGCAAAGTACTTTCAATTCTGATTTATGGAGCATTGCGAGGATCGATGTCGAAGATGCATCGCGCAGCTAAAGTGATGCCACAGTACCAAGGTGTGGCGAGGCTGCAATGCGAGGTCCGTGTCATTGTTGAGAATCCCGCCACGGAGGACTTGTGATGCGAAGTCTGGTGTCAAGGATGTATCACGCAGTCGGGGTGAAGCATCAGTTCTGAGGTGCTGCGAGGCTGTGATGTGGAGTCCAGAGTCATCATCGAGGCTGCTGGCGACAATGGGTGCTAGGGTCTGTGCCAAGGATGTGCTGTGTAGTGGTGATTCCGAAGAGACTGTAAAGGTGATGTGGGTCTTTGCGAGATGTCCAATCCACACAGCCGCAGCAATGTATCGGTTTTGCTTGGGGTTGCGCCGTGCAGCAGAGGAGATGCGTTGGTTCCGCTGGATCTACAGAGGATGGCAGAGCACTTTAGGACCACTTCCAGGGGTCCAGGACTGGGGTGGCACCACTTGGTTGGGTAGACTCACAGATGGCAGAGCCCAGGTGCTGGGTTCAAGGTTTTTGGTCCAGTCCTTCTCACCCATACAAGAGGACAGCAGGTCAGCACAGCAAGGCAGCGGTCCAGGAAGGCAGTAGTCCAGTAGGGCAGCAGCCCAGCAGAGTTGCAGTCATTCAGCAGCACAGCAGTCCTTTTTTCTGGCAGTGTTTCCACAGTTCCAAAAGAACTGAACTGAAAAAGTGAGGTCCAATATTTATGCCTAGTACCCTTCCTCTGGAAGGTGGAGGAAGCATCTAGAAAATCCCTTTGAAGGCCTCAGGCATCGTGCTTTCCCTGTCCTCATCCAAACTAACTACAGGTGGTATGCAGTCCTTTGTGTGTAGGCAGGACGTAGCCTATTCAAGCGTATGTTGGGCTGGGCACAGCTCTGCCTTCTCATCCTGTCAGTGATGGCATATCCAGGCACACCTAAACTCTCTGTTGTGTGTGGCTGTCTAGGAGCAGTACGCAAAGTCCACAATGTCAGCTATACTCCGTCATGTGAATCAGAGACAGGCTATAAGCACTAAATGGTTAAGGCAGAAAATGGCAACTTCCTCAAAGTTTTACAAAAAATAGAACCCGGCAACGATTTTTCTTTTGCTGCTATTTATTTCAGCAGACTAGGGGCCAATTATTTCGCCATGATTTATACATTTTTTAAGGAAACATGTCTACAATTTTGTAAGTCTGAAAACATGTGGTGATACAGTTTCAAATCAATATTGCTCTGTGCTGATTTTCAAATGGTCAAAACATAAGACATTCATAAACAGTACATTTTATCAAATAAAACAATTGTGCTTAAGTTCAGTACCTGTGTAAATCAAAACAATTATACTTAAATTCAGTGCCTGTGCGAATCATACTAACAATTATAAAATTAAAACTTTGACTCTTATGTACAAATGTGTCCACAAATTTTAAACAAAATATAGGGCAATCAATAATATTGTAGAAATTTTCTGATTTTAATGTCAGGAATGCATGTTTTTTCTGCTAGTATGAGTGGGTGTGAATGGCTTGGATTGTGATTTTACGTTTGTTGCTTTTTAGCTTCTGAAAGTGTAGTGAGCTCTGTGAGAAGCTGGCCTAGTATATGATGTACACTTATGTAAGTGAACACCTTGTACCAGTCCAGGCAACCCTTATGGTGATTTAAGAGGTCTTAGACAACCTTAGTAAGCTCTCTAAGTGGTAGATTTGGGGAGCAGCCTTCAGGCTTAGTCCAAAAGGAGTATAAAGCAACTTGTTTAACCAGAATGCAATTTATAGTATAGATTAAGAGAAAAAGAAGCACACAAAATATTTATAAAAAATAAAAATATAATACTCTCTAACACATAGAAATGAAGAGGACACTTTACCCCGCACACTTTTTCTCAGGGTGCCATTACTATGCAGTTTTCACACCGCAAAATCTTTTACAATGCAGGGCTTACAATGCATTTCCCACTACAACGCAATATACTATTCTAACTCCACCTTGGCGTTATTTTGGGGAATGCGTTGTAATAGTTTGTGGTGTAAAGCCCTGTGTTGTAAAGAATTTTGCGGTGTAAAAACTGTAGGGTAATGGCACTGCGGAATAACGCATGTGGGGTGAAGGATGTTTCCACATAGAAATATCTCCTACCCAGAAATATACACAATGCACACAATACTTTAGCAAAGAAACACAGTAAATAGCACAAAATACACAGTGGCCCCTGGGGGGACCAAACCATATACTAAGAGACTGGTATAAGAACCGCGACTTGGGTCAAGACAAGGTCGATAGGATGTAGAAGTGCTGGGACCCCAAGGAACCACCCAAGGTGGGTAGATAGGGAACCCACAGAGTGTGTGCAGTGTGGGAACACAACCGTGTGCTCGGTACAACTCTACGTGTAACGCGGGGTTGGATTTTTAAGATTAGGGACCCTTTCCAGTGGACCCTGAAGAAACACCGTGGAAGACAGAAGGTTGGAGAACCACCCCACTCATGGATACCCTAGTACCCACATTACCTACACCAGGGAAGCCGGGGGCATACGTGTGAGTGGTGTCAGAAACCGCTGTCGAACCCAATGGAGGATTTCAGAACAGTGCCACTGTTGCAGAAGGAGAAAGTGTCTGGTGGAGTTCTAAGGTGGATTCTAGATGAGAGGTGCCTGCAAGCAGCTGGGGCAGAGTCTATGTCATTCAAGAGTGACCAGGAGACTTGGAAGATGAATGCCCTCCGATGTAGGGTGTTGCAGGATGGGTGACGATGACCTTGACTCTGCAGCTGCGAGTACTAGGCGATGCTGAGGTGGGCCAGGAGCCATGCAAGAGCTGTTCCACAAAGGATTTCAAGTGCTGAGGGGTTGGTGTCCAGCTGGAGCACCAACAAGACTTGGCAAATGCAACCAAGGCAGGTATCAAAGAAGGAGCAACGTCGAGACCAGCAAGGCCCAGGGGACTCACCAAGAGCAGGAGAGCCAGGGCAGGCCCAAGCAATCAGGGGAGTTGAAAAGAAACAACGGTGACCCTCAAGTGGACCCACAGGCCGAAGGTACTGGAGACCTGTAAGAAGCTCAAGCAGCTCACCAAAAGATGCAGGCCACGATGCACATGATGCGGTGTGGCTGAAGATTCTGGTCACTGGAGGTGCTCGAGGTTAGGGCTACTTGGAGCCCGAAGATCTTCTTGGAAAGAAATCAACAAGCCTTTGCAACTGCACAGGGGTTTGGTTATTGCAACCCCCACGAGGGATACTGGCCTCAAACTTGGTGAGAGGGCAGGGCAGGCCTCTGTAGCGGTGGAAAACCACCACCTGGGTTGCAGATTCTTCGGAGTCCGGAGGAGCTCAGGATCAGCAGACCAGTTGACTTAGTTGCAGTGCCTGCGAATGCAGGGGAGTGACTCCTTCACTCCAAGGGAGATTTTTTCAAGTGCCTTTGATGCATCACATACCTTGGAAGGTTCCTGTATGCTGCACAGGCACAGACGATGCAGCAGACTGGAAGGAAGATGAAGTCAGGCCCAAACAAAGTCCAGTGAAGTCCAGAGTGCCCAGATGGTAGAAGAAAAACCGTTTGATCGTCTCAGAAGAAAATACATGGAAGTACTTGCTTGAAAAGAAAACGTGAAGTGACCAGATACTCAAAGAAATTACCCGCAAGGAGCCAATATGGATTTATCATAAATCCTTCCGTTTTTTGAAAAAAGAACTATGAGAGCAGAGTTTCTCTAAATGATAAGAAGAGCATCTGAGTAGAACTCCTACATCTGGATTGATAAACTTGCCTAATAGTTGCATCGTAACATATTGGTTGATACGACCTAATTATCAAAGACAAAAAATCTGCATCAGAATTTCAGTTATTATTGTAAGATCTCGATTATGAAGAAATGTACAGTTTGGTCCTGAGGAGAACCCTATAAAGAAGAGGGTTCAAAACGCGTCGACCTTGCGTATTTCTCCCAATCTTTGATTCCAGCTCATTAGATACTCCTACAGCATCCCCAACGGAAAGAAGCCAGCTTTTTATTTGGAGGTATTTGAATCTTGCAAGCTGATTGTTGGTCAATTCTTGACATTCCTCCCATGAGATCAATGTACCATCCACTATCAAAAGACCCCAGCGTGCTATATTAACATTATTCAAGGGAAGAGCCAGGCTATCTTTGGACCATTCTGGTGAACTAGGGAAGTTCCAAATAGGAGCCATTCCACTATAATAACTCACCTTTAGCTCTTTCCTGATTTTGTTCCATGTTTCCGCAAAAGGCTGCAGGACTTTAAGTCTCACTTTTTTGAAGAAACGCGGATCCCCATATTTGTGAATAAAGTTATATTCACCCCCTTCCACATCTCGCAGCATTGCTTTAAACATATTTCCAAGGTCCGAGGAATCCGGAGAACTAAAGAGCATTTTCCCTGATTTTAAAAGAAATACCCATGCATAATACAATAAATCTGGCAATCATATCCCCCCTTTATCATATTTTCTTTCAACTTCTTTCTTGAAATACAAACCCCTTTTGCTGCCCACATAAAAATGGAGATTTTTTATTGAGCCTTAATAATCCAACTTTCCTTGAAAGCCAATGGAATGTTCTGAAACAAAAAAGTATATTTGGGAAGGATGAACATTTTAATCAGGTTTATTCTACCATATAGTGTCAATGGAAGATGGGACCAGCTTAACAACAGTTTTCCCACTTCTTTATTTACTTTATCAAAGTTGACTTCTGGGATTAACTCTACTTTTGGTACTCTCTTAATACCCAAATATCTCATCTCCTCCTGATTACACTCTAATTGAGAGTCAATATTCCAGGTCATTACAGTTGTTTTATTGTCATTTATCTCATATCCTGAGATGACCCCAAACTGTGCTGCTAGCTCATATACCACCGGAAAGGAGGAATCAGCTTCTGAGGAGTACACAACCAAATCGTCAGCATATAATCCCGCTTTTCTCTCCCACCCTTGAAATTTAAAAGAGGGGATATTCTCGTGACTCCTTATCTTTTCTGCCAAGGGCTCAATGTATAGATTGAAAAGGAGGGGGGATAAGGGGCACCCTTGCCTAGTTCCCCTAAAAATTTTAAAAGGTTTTGACAAATTTCCATTCACTATAATTCTAGCTATGAGGTTTGTGGAGTGGTGTGGCTCACTGGTTAGAGGCAGCAGACCCGGAAGCAGAGGACGGCCCGGGAGCAGGGTTCAATTCCCGACGCGGCAGGGTTGTGGACCAGGGCCTAGCAGACTCGATAATTCTCGCCTCAGTGCCTACTCTAACCAGAGATCACACTCGGCAACTCTGGGCATTAGCTTGCCTCATCTCCACAACGGCCCCCCACATTCGCTGGGGATGCCTGGTTTCACCTTGGAGATACCCAAGAGGGACCATCTCACAGGGATAGCCAGGACGGGTTCCCCAGCGGTCTACAGCACCAGGACGCCTCAGGGCAGCAGTGCGCTTTACAAGACACATACATTTACATTTACATTCTATATAATAAATCTAGTGCAGTACAAACATTTTCACAGAGATTAGATACTTTTAAAATCTTCTGCAAGTAGGACCAGTTAACCCTATCGAAGGCTTTAGTCGCATCAACTGTTATCACTGCCAATGGTAGCTTATATGTGGTGGCTATATCTATGGCCCCAATTAAACTATATGTGAGATCATTAATTCCCCTGCCTCGCACAAAACCATTCAGATCTTCATGCAGTAAGTGCCCTACCACTCCGCTAAGCCTATCCGCCAAACATTTCGAAAAAATGTTGTAATCTGAATTGAATAGCGAGATAGGCCTGTAGGAGTCACAGGAATTTGGTGGTTTGTCAGGTTTTAATATCAACGTCACTATAGCTTCATCCCAAGATGGTGGGATCTCACTACCCTTCTCAAAAATGGCTAAAAATAGTTTAAACATTACAGGTGCCAAACAATCCTCAAATTTTTTATAAATCTCGATAGGGAGACCATCAGGTCCCGCTGCTTTATTAATTTCCCTACTGTAATAGATTTCCTTATTTCCCCTACTGTTATAGAGCTATTAATAGCTACCCTTTGGATATCGGGAATCTTCCTTGGGATGTCTTGTCTCAACCATTCTTCCACAATCTCCTCTCTTGTATTCAAATCCTCCGTATACACTTCTCCAAAATGGTTGAGAAAAACCTCCTTGATACCCTCCCTTGTCTCAACTAGAATCCCTGAATCCTTTTGCTTTAACTCTTTTATGAAAATTTTTACCTGATCTTTTTTTGTCTTCCAAGCAAGCAATTTGCCACAATCTTCTCCATAATTCAAGTGGGCTAGTTTGCTTGCTTGCCACCTTTCTTGTACTCTACCTTCCAATATACATGCGAGATCGTTTTTTAGCGTCTGAATAGAAGGTTGAAGAGATTCTTGTGCAAGCTCTTTATTTAACAACTGCTTATCTAAAATCCAGATCTTTCTCTCTATACTAGCTATCTTTTCCCTTCTTTGTTTATTCTTATGAGATTGTTCAGAGATTATTTTCCCCTTTAGGAAGGCTTTATATGCATCCCATACTATGCTGATTGATGCTGTGTCCAAGTTGTCCTCAAAGAACTCTTTGGTTTCCAGTCTAAGTTTTTTCACTATCTAATCATCAAATAGTATGGTGCGATCCATTTGTCATCTCTTCTGTACTACATTCTTCAAGGGTGTCAGAGACATAGTAATGGCTGAGTGATCTGACATGTGCAAACCCAAATGACTCACACTTCCGACTTGTTCTTTTAGAATACAGCTAATCGAAAATAAGTCAATTCTAGATTGATGTCCATATTTTTTATTGTTAAAAGTATAACTCTTAAGCGGTCCCTTCCTCTCTATCCAAATATCACATCAACCTCTATCTTTCATTGCGTTTTTAATCAAGGATCTTGTTTTGTTGTTTATCATTGCCCTACTTTTAGTTGAACGGTCCAAATTGACATCTAAGACTATATTGAAATCGCCGGCCAAAATGACAGGATCAGGGAAATCTAAAAGTTCTGCAAGCAAATTGCCAAATGGAATAGGGTTGTCTAAATTTGGGCCATAGTAGCCAACCACTGTATATGCCTGATCATAACATCTGACCTTGGCTATTGCCAATCTGCCTGCCCTATCTACTTTACTCCGCTCTATTACTATCTGGGGATTCATTTTCACTAGAATCGCTACCCCTCTGATGGTAATCTGCTGATCAGTAAATACTGCTATTTGTAACCATTTCCTTGACTTAAAAACATCTTTCATCTCATCCCCAGTTAAATGGGTCTCCTGTAAGATTATGATCTGGGCCGGGGCATCTTTCAAATATTGAAGCAGCTTCTCCCTTCTGTGTTTCATTCTAAGCCCATTAATATTCCATGACATTAGTTCTACCTGGTTTATATGGCTGGCTGTCAACTTTTGTTATTTAGAAACATAATTTTTTTTTATTTTTGGCTTGAAAGTGTCTTTTCCAATGAGGACTAATTTTTTTATCTTTTTTACCCACTGCTCCCTCACCTAAGTGCTAAAACCCATCTGTGACTTCCCTCCCCTTCCTCCCACTCTTGGAAAACCCTCCTCAGACTTCATATTGGCCTAAAACCTTAGGAGACGCCCCCTTACTTGAGGAATCAAAATAAAATTAGAAAAAATATTAATAGACAAGGAAGACAAAAAGAAATTATAATATTTTTTCTACTATTACATCATAACAATCTAAAGGAAAGAGGGAAGGAAAAAGAAAAGAAAACAATAAGAGAAGAAAAGAAGGTGCGGTGCTACTCAGCAGCTTACTATTAAATTTCCGTTATCTCTGGCGGGAGACCCTAGCTCCGCCCTGTCTCTAGAGACTTCAGAAATTCAGCTGCATCCTCTACCCTTCTAAAATGTTGTAGTTGGATGTCGTGCATCACCCGAAGACTGTCCGGAAATCTCAACTGAGCAGTCGCCCCACTTTTTTTATAAGACTCAATCATATTGCCAAATTCCCACTGCTTATTAGCCGTTATTTGGGATATGTCAGATCTAATTTCGAAAGTCATTCCGTCCATTGTTAAACTTTTTTGTTTTAAGGCCTTTATTAGTATTTCTTCCTTGATTTTATAAGTTTTAAAATTGACAAGAATTTTCCTTGGTTTAACCTTGAATGGGTCTCTGTGGGCCCTCTGAATGTCTTCCATCAATTCATTTACCGTAGACTCAATTTGTGTACTTGATTTTATGAGTCTTGCGACAAAAGCCTTAAGATCTTCTCCCTCTGAGCCTTCTGGAATTTTTAGAATCCGAAGATTGTTTCTTCTCATAATATTTTCTAAGGATTCCATTTTATCTTTCCAGATCGTCTCGTTTCCCTTCAGCATTTTTATTTCCTTTGTGTTGACTTCAGTTTGGATTGTACGTTCTTTAACTGAAAACTCCAGCTGAGTGGTCCTGCTAGCAAGGTCATCCATTTTTCTCTCTAGGCTATCGCATGCTAATCTGATCTCTTTTTGATTTTCTTCAGAAACTTCAAACCTATTCCTTATTTCCGTTGTTAGCACCTTGATTAGATCAACAACTGATTGAGACTGTGATTCAGATTGCGATTGGAGAAAAGTATTCTGAGAGTGACTTGCCTCCACTTGCCCCTCCGTGGTTGGTATGGAGACTTCCTTCATCTCTCCTGCTAACTCTTCCACTACCTCTTGCTGTAGCTCAACAGAAGGTGGAGCGCTAGATTCCATATCTGTAAGAGGGGGGTGTACTCTTTCTTCGACCAGTAATGGACTGGGCTCCAGCTCTGTCGCTTCTACCTGAGGATCCGGGAGGTTTGCCAAAACCTGATACCTATTTGGGCTAACTATCTCTACGTCCCCTCCCTGATTGTACACTATATCAGATTGTACTGGGTTTTTTAAGACCAAGGTTTTTGGTATCACTTTAAAAAAAGTTCTTAGAGACGGGGTAATTTTTAAACTTGTTATCGGTAACTCTTCTTTTCTGTTTCTCTGCTTCCTTCTCCTGGGAATCTCCCACTCACTTTCTTTTACACTGTGTCGTTTCGAGACAAGATCCCCTTGAACCCTTACCGTCTCTACAGTACAGGTTCCCGTATCGTCCTCTTGGTTTTTACTAGATGTTTTCCTCATGGACTTTTTTCGGTTCCTCAGCTGATACCTGTTCTGGCACGTAACCCTTTCTGGAACCCTTTCTGGGATCTGGCCCTACCCACTTTCAAATTACTCTATGCCACTTTACTTCTTTGACGTTTTCCTAACCGAGTAGGTACAGGGCTGAGTAAGGGACTAGGTATCTGACTTGATATGGGTATTGGTATGGGTATTCCAATGTTTTTATTTTGTATCTGAAGTTGTGTCGGAGCTCGACCTCCTTCTTCACATACACCTTCACACTCTGCTTCCTCCACTTTTGCAAACTGATTCTTTGCTCCTGTTATATTGCTATGTGTGACTGTGTAAATTACAATATTGTAAGTAACCAGATTACACCATGAGTTCCTTTCCCTTTCTGGCACTGACTTCAATACAGGCTCCGATACCTCAACGCTACCTTCTTGCAAAACAGAGCTCTCTATCGGTCGTGTTCTGCCTCTGCCTAGACTGCCCTGGAGGGGGATCAGTGCCGCCGCCCTCCTTCCTCTCCCCACCTCTCTTGCTGTGCACGTCCAGCGAATGACCCATGTCCCAGCCCCCGATCCAAAGCCCCCTCGGGCCTTGACAGAAGACAGCAGCTGCCTTTTTTTCTCCGTCGCCAGCCCTCCCACCACCAGCCGGCCGCATCCTGCCGACCTACAAACTGCAAGAAACCACAAGAAACCTCATGGTAAGGCTGCCTTCTCACAGCGTTTTTTCCAGTTTTAAACAAAATTTTACAGCTGCATGACTCCTTCCAAAGTTCTGTGTCCGTATTACAACCGCATCTCTCTTCTTTGGAGAAAAGACTCCCCTTGCTGCTTTTTACCTCCTTTTCTACATTGCCCTGCACCACATTAGCTCCTCAACCTCGGGAGCCTCCGCGACCACGTCTCAAGTGGCCTCCATGTTTTCCCCATCTAGAACCATGCACCTTGCCTTCAGGATTACAAAGACCTACTATAGGGGTGACTTATAGGTTTTAAGTGCAGTGACCCTAGATATAGGAAACCTATATTTTTAGTAAGTGGTGCTAGCACCAACTTACACAGGCTGCAATGGCAGGCCTGTAGTTCCATTTTGAATTGTCTCTCATGGGTGGCATAATACATGCTTCAGCCCAAGGGAGACCTCTGGGGTACCTATGCCCGGGGGACCTTAGTACAATATACCAGGGACTTATAAGGTTACCCCAGTATCCAATCTGGGATATACCTAAGTATTAAACACAACAGTTTAGGGAGAAAGCAGATAGTCTGGGGTTCTGATCAGCAGGATCCCAATCAGACTCTGTGATACTGATTAATACAAAATGTCATAATAACACATAATATGAAAATAAACTAAAAGTAGATATGGTCTGATCCATGGTCCTCATTATTTTAGGAAGTATTTCTCTCTTGAATTTTATGTAGTAGCTAATGCTTTGGTTTTCTGTAAGGGTTTCTTTCCCCTGGATTGCTTCTACTTACTTATTTTTCACGGGCCCTCTTCATTGTCATGATCAGTAGCATAATATGCAATATGGCGACTGAACAATTCAAGCAAATGTTGGCTCGACGAAGACTCTAAAGAATGAGGAAGTGAATTCTGCTAAAGTACTGCATGCGTAGTGATCGGGACTCAAAATTACGTGCCGGTATATCCCTAATTGTCCCCCCCACAGTAAAAATACACTGTATTTTTAAACAACAACACAGGGATAAAACACAGAAAGGATTCAAGGAAATGTGGGCCCTCTACCTGCATAGCTATCCATCAGTACACTGATGACAGGAAGTTCGATTTAAAAGTCTCAACTTAACACATCAACCACTTCAAAGAATAACATCCCTCAACACATCAGAGTCTCTTCCTCACTTCTCGAGCTCTGCAAGAATCTGAAGACCTGGCTATTTGTATAAGTACCTTAGAGATCACAATCCCACACACCTGCCTAAGCGGCCTGATGTCCTTTTGGGTGATTAGTGTGCTGTACAAATAAATATAGCATAACATAACATAAATCTCCAAAATTTAAGTCTGGATATCCAGGATGTGGTTAAAGTTGTAGGGCCCGATTCACAGAACTAACTTAAGACAAAATCCTAAACTTACTACCATTTTGGTATTCACAGAAGGCACTTACTCATTTTGGTATTCACAGAAGGCACTTACTCATTTCGGTATTCACAGAAGTTAGGAGTCCTAACTTTAGGACTCCTAAATGCCTTCTGTGAATACCGAAAGTCTTAAAATTAGGATTTTTCGCAGTTTAGTAGTAGTATAGTTAGGACTCCTAACTTTAGGACTCCTAAATGCCTTCTGTGAATACCGAAAGTCTTAAAATTAGGATTTTTCTCAATTTAGTAGTCCTAAGTTTAGATTTAGGACTACTAAACTGAGAAAAATCCTAATTTTAAGGCTTTCGGTAGTCACAGAAGGCATTTAGGAGTCCTAAAGTTAGGAGTCCTAAATTTAGGACTACTAAATTGAGAAAAATCCTAATTTTAAGAATTTCGGTATTCACAGAAGGCATTTAGGAGTCCTAAAGTTAGGAGTCCTAACTATGCTACTACTAAACTGAGAAAAATCCTAATTTTAAGACTTTCGGTATTCACAGAAGGCATTTAGGAGTCCTAAAGTTAGGACTCCTAACTTCTGTGAATACCGAAATGAGTAAGTGCCTTCTGTGAATACCAAAATGAGTAAGTGCCTTCTGTGAATACCAAAATGGTAGTAAGTTTAGGATTTTGTCTTAAGTTGGTTCTGTGAATCGGGCCCGTAGTGTCTCAAACTGGTTAATGTGCTCATGGCTAATGACAAAAGGCAAGAACATGCTCAAGACTGGCATTTGGCAATAACCCGGAAATGATTTACACTCAAATTTTCTGAAGATATGACAACAAACTGATTATGGGGCACATGCATCAACATAGACAATAGCGATTCTTTCGCAGTTAAAGAATCGCTATTGCCTAGGCATGTAGGAATCGCATAAAATTTAGAGATTCCTACAAATTCCTTACTTGTGACTCGCAAATTGCGAGTCGCAATTAAGAAATTGATTTCCATTCATTCCTATTGGTCCAGAGGCCCATAGGAATGAATCGGAATTGCATGCGCAATTTGCGAGTACCTATTGGGTAAGCAATTGTGGCTCAACATACACAGTCTTGATGCAGCTAGCAGGGTTCTCCAAAGTCGGTCCTGGAGGGCCGGATCCATGCCATATTTTGAGGATAGCTACATTTATCTAAATGGGGATATGCTAAAAATCTGTCTTGGATCATGCCCTCCAGGACCGACTTTGGAGAACCCTGAGCTAGATTATAGGCCAAAGCCCGCTAAGTGAACAGTAACAAAGACCAGCCCGGCTCCTGCTCTTTCTGCAGGAAGAAACAAAAGACCCACGTTTTCAGTAGAGCTCGATTTACTTCACGCTGTATAATTTGCTTTAATATATAAATACATAATCTCTGCACTTAGGTATGTATCCCTGCTCTTCCTCCTTCTTCAGCCGTAAGCATGTGATGTACAGGTGCAAACAGACCAGTCTTTAAACTAGAAATGGTGGAGGTAAACTGTACTAGGGACCAGTCGAAGCGAAACTCACGCACACGCTAGTTTGAATGTGTTAAATGCTCAAAAGAGAATATGTGATATAGGAATCATTTTCCACAGTAATTATTGTTGGACAAGACCACGAGAAGCGCAAAACCAATGCAGAAACAATCAAACAAAGCCATCGTGCATGTAAAGACAACTTATTATTTGAGCCCCCTACACACAATAAAAAACACAAGTCTACCGATCTTCCGATTTCCTGAGAGACCCCTGGCTGCAGATCAATTTGCGTGCATAATGCGTATTATGCTTGCTAATATAGCAATTTTGTTGAAAAAAGCGATTCGGAGAAGTCCCTCTATCAGGAAGATTACTTGAATTAATAGTAATCATGTACTAATGAAAAATCAACCTGCCAAATTAGTAAACTGCTTCCAATGATGACGACAATGTCTGGAGTATTGATTGCAGAGTTGCTGGGTAACTGTATGGGCTATTGGAGTTTATTGTTTTATCTATTGATTTATTTCACTGTGCGGTTTTATGCCACACCAATTGCAAATTTACTTACATGAATTTCGAATAAAATAACTAAGCGAAAATGCATTCTAAACATTAGATATATGAAGTGTGGTACAGTTTATGCAAAATGTGATAGCAAATATATGTGAATGTATTTAACAGATGCACTGATAGCAGCATCTGATGGGGAGGTGGCGTGTAATTGGCACAAAACTAGAACGCCTACCTTGCAACTGACTGGTATGTCGCACGTAAGCACAGCCAAAAGCAAAGATAATTAAAGTAATTTTTCCAGAATCACACAGGCCGGGGAATAAATCCTAACCATTTTGGTTATTAGATAAGTCATAACACCACAGAGGTAACTGAATGCTTTCGACCAGATGAGAAGTCATACTATATGTATATATGGGGTACCAATCCTTGACGGCCAGTATAAACTTTTGTTCTTGTCTGTACACAATTTATATGGTTAATAGGCAGAGTGACTAAATTGATATCTGATCCTGACAGATGCCCAGAAACCCCGTTTGGGGTTAATAGAGGGCAGAAACATGTTGCCCTTCAGCAGAGGTATATTTGTTGTTAACCCCTAGTTCTTTTAGCTTTTAATCCTGCCCCAGGTTACCGCACAATAAAGGTATTTGCTCCCTGCAGACAGTTTTAACTTTTTCACATAATCATTTCTTTATTCTTCACTCTGTCCCTCACTCACCAAGACTTCCGGTCCCCTCTAGACAAAACACCTCAGCTCCTCTTCCATTTTTTGGAGAGTTGAAGCCCACTCTTGGGACCTTGCGGCCCCAGGGTGAGGAGGGAACCCTATGATGAAGCTGTCACCTTCGGGTGAGTGAGGGTTCTCATCCTTAAGATAGGATCTTCCCTATCCTCATCAATACACTCAAGTCTTTACTTTGACATTAGTTACAGAATTTTCTCTGTTACATTCCTTTTGAGACATACTTCTTGTGAGCAGCGAAGATGGTGGTACCAGTACCAATACCAAAATTGAAGCAAAAGTCTGCCTAACCTTGTAGTTTGATTACAAAAATTAGACTTTTATTTTAAAAATGGCACCATGCTAAAGCTGTACTTTGTTATATATTGTAGTGGAGACGGGGTTTTATGTGCACACATTGCTATGTTAGCATAAGCGCTTTAGAAGTAAAACGCCATCTTGCCACTTTGCTGCTTTTTGCACACAACACTACAGGTGGCTGTTATTACAAGTAAAACTGCTTACTTGCTTTTTCTTCACATGAGAACGGTCTGTTGTTCACATCCCTAGACTTGCACCGCGACCTTAGTCTGAACACTGTGTGCAGAAGCCGTCAAGGTCAAATAATAATGTATGCTGTTGAATTCAGGTTGATTGGCCCACGCTCTAGACACAACATGCACACAGCTGCAAATATCTGAAACTCGGGTGCCTTTAATATTGCATATGCATGCATGATTCAGACACTTGGAGAAAACCTTTCCAGACACAGAGAGCAGGGCTGATCCTATGATGTGATTCACCTAAGCTGATCTTTGAGGTATGGGGTTCCCCATTCAAACCTAGAGACCTTCTATTAGTTTATAAAACTAGTTTACTAGCCAAGGGAGGGTGGTTCACAAAGTATTATAGGACTTGTTTTCCACTATCATTTTTAATATGATTTCTTCCTTCATTTTCTATGGTATTGTAACAATGCTGATGATTTTATTTTTAATCATTTGCCTGCTTGTATTAGCCAAAGTTCTGCACGTAGTTAAAAATAAACATTTTAAACTTTTCCGTGTCTCTGATTACTCTTGTTGTGGACTGATGTGAGAATAATAACGAAAAGGTGTTTCTGATTCCCACCATTCCTGAGAGTACTCTAAGTCGCTTGTTCTGGGTTGTCTAATCATTGGTAGCTTCGAGATGATACGGAGAACGAATGAGACACTGATGCTAGTCGGACAGGGGTTCTGGGTACTGAGGTGAGTTCTTGGTACACCACAATTCACTGAGGTCCTGGTTTCCTGTGCATAGTTCTGTGCATGAGCAGAATCCCCGCAACATGGCACGCCCAACATTTTGGTCTTATGATTGAGACGCCTTAGTAGTGCTTATATTTGTCCACAACACCCTCACTCTTGTTTAAGGTTGACGGGAGTGACGGTTTAAACCTACCTAAAAAGTTAATATATAGGTTCTCTCAAGCTTGACAATTAAAAAGGTTTCATTTTAAATTCTACACTTTTTGTGCTACTATTATACATTGTTTTTCTTCTTTGTATCCTTATGGCTGAAGTCGCTATTGCAGCGCATAGTCGCGCACCTCTCCGGCATCATTTGACGGAGTTCGGGGTGCCTGACAATGGGATGGCTATTATGTTTGTTGTGAGTGCCGATGCATCGTTTCCCTATGAGTTGTTTTACTCTTGGGTTATTTTGCCGAAGGTGAATGCGGATGATAAGACGTTTCACACTTACACTCCCTCGGCGGTCCCAGCTAATTACACGCCATATAGGATGCTGGAAATTCCCCTTTCTGCCTGGCAGCATCATATTTGCTTCAATGGCGCCCTCCCCCACACAGTTACACCAGTTTGTTTGAGTCTCTTGTCCATTCCAGGGGCCACTTGGCCGGTCTTGGCCGGGTTTACACCACATCCACGTTATTTGCAAGCCCCGCTGGATGACTTATGTCAACTCCATACCGCCATGATTACGGTACATAGGGCTTTAGTGCAATACGTATCTCGCAATGTCCAGGTGGGGGCACCTGGAGTTGCGGCACAACCAGCTGGCCCGGCCGGGATTAATATTAGTCCTGTCATGGGTAATTCGGTAATGGGCAAGCACCCCCAGAATAAGGACGATATGCCTTATTGGCTTGCTGAGAAATTTGACCAGCTGGAAGCAGTATTTCCAAATTCTACTCCTGTGGAAAAACACAGGATCCTTACCATTAGTTTGCAGAAAGACTTGGTCCCAGAGGTAAATGATTGTCAGAACTGGGATAAAGTGTTTGCAGCAGTCTACTCCAAGTGCTTCGGCACACCGTCTATGACTATACTGCCCTCCGTGATCAAGCGTGTTCAAGATCAACACGGTCAGGAGGCGGCGGTCGAGTTAGGTATGAGGCTTGTCGGTGTGTTCGACATAGTTGCTGATCTCATCCTTGCTAACGTCAAGGGAGATGCGGTTAACTTTCAAGTGTCGAATGCCCTGTGCCTCGTTGACGACGTCGATAAACCCCGACAGTTACCGAAAATTATTGAGGAGGCTTATAAGACCATTGGCCACAATAGTTTAGGGGTTAAACCTTTTGCTAAAACAACAGCGCGACCGCAAACTCAGACGGTTAGGTCTACTAAAGACGACCGTCCAGCTTTTCCTAAACAGAATTGGAAAACTTAGAAACAGGGGAAGCTGCAACAGAAACAGGGGTCTAGGCCTGTGTCACCGATACAAGTGACTACTGAATGCACATATGAATTGCACGATCGCACTAGACTTAGGTCTCCTGATAGATTTCAGGTACCTGAACATTGTTTTCCTCGTTCTTCACAGGAAACATCGGTCTCACAGTCCGGTGGAGGAGAACGTGGCAAAGGTCGGGGTGCCCAACAAGGACGTGAGCAACCCCGCAAGACTGACGGTAAAGGCAAGCAGGAAGAGTTTGCACGTCAAAAACCCCCGTTTCAGAAAAAGAAAGTTGCTGCACTAACAGCGAGGTATGCCACAGATAGTGAGAACGCAGCTTCGGAACCTGACATGGGCACTAACACTGCTAGACAGCGCAGCGGAGGTTACAATAGTACGGCAAGCACTGCGTCCATTTCTGAAGGCGACAGCAACTGACACATTTATTACTGTAGAAACTGCTGACACTAGAGTGGCTCCCCCTGACAGACTATATGACATAGTCCTTTTAATTGAAGGTGACATACAACGTACCATAAAAGGGATTTTTTTGGAACATCTGACCTCTACCTATGACATTCTGTTAGCAGAGGCAGACTGGCCCCTAGCTTTCGTTTTGGCAGCCCCTAGAGGGGAGAAGGTAATCCTCCCATCTTTCACGCACACTGTACCGAAGGAGCAAGCTCAGAACTTTGCAGAAGAGTGGGCACAGGTGCTTGCTCCGGCGTTGTACCGTACTCAGGTTGGGTGGGATAAATAGTCGCCTAGCCATGAGATTCCATTACGGTCTATGCCACAGCCACAACCCCAATGTCCCATGCGCCGCGAAGCTAGATCTCACGTCGCAGAAATTCTTGAGAATTGGAATATCAAGGTGTAATTGAAACATGTGTGTCACCCATGAATAATCCTCTTTTCACGGGAACCAAACCTGATGGGTCGTACCGCCTAGTTTTGGATTACCGGCATTTGAACTCTCATTGTCGCACCTGTGCGGTACAGAATACCCACAGTTCTGCCCTCGTTGATAGTGTCGTGAGAAAAAGGTTTAAGACCACACTTGACATCTCCAATGGCTTTTATAGCCATAACCTGACCTCTATTAGTAGTCAATGGACAGCCTTTACTTCCGACGGCAAACAGAAACAGTTTAAAAGATTAGCCATGGGCTACAAAAACAGCCCCGGTGTCTTTGCCGCACGTGTAGTCTCTCTGTTTGAGAGCATTGACCCTGATGCGTACTCATATGTTGATGATATCTATCTCACAGATGACGAATTATGGCCGCATCTGTGTCGCGTTGACCGCATCATTGTTATGTTTGCGGACTTCGGTTACAAATTCAACTTTGCAAAATCGCACATTGCAGAGTTCACAGTGTTGTTTTTGGGTTATGAGCTCAATAATGAAGGTCGAGGTTTAGCAGCTCACTTCTTGGAGAAATATGCATGTTTGCGTGCTCCCACAATCCTGAAACAAACACAATCTTTGCTGTTTTTTTTAAATTGCGAGTGTACTTACATTCCCGATTACGCCCAGTGTATCAAGCCGCTATATGCCTTGGTACAACCAACTTTTTCTAAATCGAGCTGGCTGCCAGAACATTCAGCTATCCTGCAATCTTTGCAGGCTGATCTTCTTGCTTCTAAATACTTACTGACGTGTGATAACCACACAAACCTGGTAATAAGAATTTTGCCTGGCGCACTGGGTTTCACGTACTTAACATTCAATGAGGGCGACACGGTCCCTATTGCTTACAAGTCACACCTGTACACTTCGGCTGAAATGCGCTTTTCCACTGTCGAAAAAGTTTTAACTGCACTGCAGATGGCGATTTTGAAAGAGAGAACGTTGTCGCAAGGTAAACGCATGTTGGTTGTCACACCGTATCCTGCCCTAGAGGCAGTGACGAAAGCTAGTGTGCCAAATTCTAAAGCTTTGCATCCACGTTGGATACAATGGGCCACTTCTTTGACATCTCCGGATGTCACTTACATCTTTGATGCCTCATTGCAGACTCAGGAGTATTTGCAGTATGAATTTGTTCATCCAGCTTCTCATTTATGCTGACGGTTCGGTGCAACCGGTGACGGATTCTAAGCATGCTTATTCGGCGGTAGTGGCTGATACTTTCGTGAATGGTGAATTCAAATCTGATGTCATGCACACGCAGACATTGGGTGATTGTACCATCCAGTTGGCAGAGCTTTGTGCTCTGGTGCTTGCACTGGAGTTTGTCGATCCTCGAGTGACTATGCTCTTATAGTGAGTGACTCTTTTTACTATGTTCAGTCTTACAACGACAATTTATTCTTTTGGTCTCAAAATGAGTATCGTGATTCCAAAGGTAGCACAATCAAGCATAAAATGCTTTGGGTTCGTGTTGCAGAACTTAAACAACGTCTGCCGCTCGTGAATGTGATTCATACTCTTGGGCACCAACGCGTAGGTGTCCACGCTGTTGGCAACAGTTTAGCGGTTGAGGCAGCGAAAACAGCAGTGGCAACATATCTAGTAGCAGCAGTTACAAGATCCAAAAGTAAGATTGATGATGACATCTTGGCAGCAATTGCTGCGACAGAGAAGGGTGATAGTTACCCTCGGGGTTTCCCTTCTAAATACCCTTATTATTTAAGTCATGATAAAGTTCCCTATGTGAGGATTAATGATGCTGGTGACAGATTGATTCCCAACGCGGACTGCAGACTTTCCTTGAAATAACAGCCACTCATGAAGGTATGGCATCTTCCCATGCCGGCGTTTCATCGACTGTTACTATCTTACAACAACGTTACTGGTGGCGCGGATTGTATAAACAAACTCGTGCTTATGTCCTTAATTGTGACATTTGCCAGCAGATTAAACCTTTGACTGCTGCGCGTCTGCCACAAACACAGTTGTACACAGCTAATAAACCACTTGGGTGTGTTTATTTAGATCACTGCCGTCCCGTCAAATTTTCGTCTCCATACCGGCATGAGGGCAATAGTGTTGTGGAGCAAATGAACCGTGACTTAAAGCAACCCCTGACAGCTAGGGTTTTAGTTACTGGCAGGAACTGGCTGGCCCATTTGTATAGCGTTCAACATGCACTTAATAATCTCCCTAGAAGGTCTCTGGGTGGGCGGACCCCATACGAGATGCTCTTTGGCATAAAGATGTTTGTCCCGGACCTTGATGGTCTAGACATGGCGGCGTCGGTCGCACCCTTTGACGTAGATGATCATTCTGCTGTATTACAGAATCTACAAGAGACCAGAGACAGTCTTGCAAAGGAACACTTGCCCTCCACAACTGATGCTGTGCTTCAGATTCCGGTAGTCGGCTGGCTACCTCGAGTTGGTGACCTGGTCCGTGAGAAGGTGGAGAACAAGAAGGAGTTTGGCCCCTCTTATCGTGCACCGGTTCCTGTGCATGGCGTGCAGGGTACAAGACAGTCATTTTACCTCCACTACCTGGTCGCAAGAATAATATATGATGTATTTTTTATTTGGACTAATGACTCTACCCCTTTGCAACTTGGATCAACTTGTGTGATCATAACCTCAAATTTACAGCTCACACAAGTACTACCAATATAGAATTCTTAGACATTCAGATAAAGGAAAATAACCAGACCCTAGAAGTGGATCTATACATCAAACCAACAGCTAGAAATATTCTATTGCACAACAATAGTTTTCATCCAACCAAACAAAAAGTTAGCATTCCGTTTGGACAGTTTCTCCGCCTCCGTAGAAATTGCACAAATATCACAGACTATGATAAAAGAACAGAAAACATGAAAAGCAAATTCCTCACACGTGGTTACCCGAGACGTGTGATTAGAGAAGCATATGAACGAGCCAGATTTTATGATAGAGACCATCTCCTATCCAATTGCACCAAAGAAAGAAAGACACCGCCCTTAGTATTTATCACCAGACACTCTACAGTTAATGAAAAAATTCACCAAATCATATATGCCAACTGGCACATTTTGAATGCTAATCCAGAAGAAACAATGATATTAGAATGCCCTTTGTTTGCGCACAGGCACAACAAAAATCTGAAAGACCACATTGTTCATTCACGCATGAATACCAAGCCCACTTTAATCCAAAAAACCATAGACGGAAGTACCCCAACAGTTGGTAACAACAAGTGCTCTCATTGCAAAGCCTGCAATGGTGCTATTATCACCACTTCATTCGTACACAATGGATTTAACATAGCGTTAAAGTCCCTAACTAACTGTAAAACTAAAAATACTATTAATCTGTTGCTATGTTCCTGCAAACTGGGATATGTCGGGGAAACTTCAAGAACGTTAGCCACCCGTCTCACTGAACATCGTTCAGCGATACGTACATAAAAGATGGCAGCCCCTCTTGTGAAACATTTTAAGGATAAGGAACATAGCCATGAGGATATCCAATGGCTCATTTTAGAAAAAATACATTCCAAAACAGGTACAGATATTGACTTTGAAAAAAGAAAATGTAGAGAGGTTTTCTGGATTTTCTCTCTGGATACTGTTAAAAGGGGATTAAACCTTGAAATTCCTTGGGAACAGGCTATACGACATAACACCTGAGAGTGTAATGTTGCCCCTTCCTTTGTTAGTGGAGCCCCCCACAGATGACACTAGGCGCTGATGTAATTAGGAAGGGCTTTATTCTTCAAATTATCTTTCTCGCAGGAGCGCCGGCACGGAGCTCCGATCCTATTCGAATCGGCGCGCTAATCCCGCATCTACGATGGCCGCCGCCGGAAGTCCGGTGACGTCACGCATAGTGTGCGTTGCGGACTAGACCGCCAACACCACATCTCCCTCCTTTACAACACAAACATAACAGTCTCTCCTTCACACTAGAACAGTCTTACTTGTGGTCCAGGCTGAACTCCTCGAATCTTCGTGGTAGCATTATTCTCCTCCCGCAGCGTGTTCTCCTGCTTCCTGTACCTGCAGTAGGGGTGGTGCCCCCCCCACTCGGGAACGCCGCTCCACTCGCCTCTCGAAGTTCGGGACCGCCCAACTCTGTCTCTCGGTCACTCAATCTTGGAGTCTCGACTCCCCCTCCTCTTGGACTCCTGGTCTCTTGGGTAACACTCCCTGTTTCTCCATCTGGTCTCCTCCTTTCGCCTTTTCCCGTCGGGGTGGACTCGGCTCCTTCCCAGCTGTCCAGTTCCATCCTCTGCTCCGTTTCCTCGGCCCTGGTACATCTTGCCATACGATCTTGGGCCCATATTTTTCCGTCACTCAGTAAGGCTGATGTGGAATAAGGTTCCACCACTTGGAACGGGGGCGTGAACTTACTGTCCCCTTTCCTCCCCGGTGTTGGCAGTTTTACCCTTACCCACTCTCCTTTCTCTAACGCGACTTCCTTGGTGTTATGCCTTGAGTCGTAGTAGTTTGTGTACACGGCTTGCGCCTTCTCCAAGTTCTTGCGCACCACTGCCGACGACCAGTGACTCTGCACTGTGAGCTTCTTCCAGGCCACGTTGTCTCTGGTGAACGGTTCTCTTCCTCTCAGTATGCGGAACGGGCTGTAGCCTGTGGAAGAGGGAGTTATTCGGTAAGCCCATAGCAGACGCTTGAGTTCCTTCTCCCAGCTTGCCCCCTGACCGATGGCCGCTTGCACAGACCCCATTATCACTCTGTTGAATCTCTCTACTGCTCCGTTCCCCGCGGGTTGGTAGACCGGTGTGCGTCTGACGGTTATCCCGTTTCTGTCCATGAAGGCCTCCCATTTGGTCGACGTGAACTGTGGGCCATTGTCGCTGAGGATTCCTTTGGGGATCCCTTCCCTGATGAACACTTCCGTGAGGAACCCCAAGATGGTATCTGTCTCCGCGTTTCCATCCACATGGACTTCTGGCCACTTCGAGTACCTGTCCACGACCACGGTGAGGTACTTCGGGTTACCACTGGCGTCTTGTATGGGGCCTAGGACGTCTATTGAGATTTCTTCCCACAGGTTTTCTGGACAGTCGAAGCGTCCCAACGGTGGTCGCAGTACTCTTTGCGTCTTGTCTGCATTGTTGCACTGCTCACACGTTCTGACATGTCTCTCCACTGCGAGGTCCAACCCTGGCCACCAATAGTCCTCCTTTACTCTTCCCTTCGTTTTCACGATTCCCAAATGCCCTTCATGGGCAATGGCTACTACCCTGGGTCTCAGCGCCATCGGGGGTACTACCTTGTTGCCCCGGAACAGGAAACAGGGGTCGTCCCCCAGCGACAGTTCTTCTCTGACCTCCCAGTACTGCTTGAGTTCTTCTCCTAGTAACCTCTTCTCCGGCCATCCCTGTGTCACGTATGTTCTGACTGCTTTCACCTTCTCGTCTGAACCGTACTCTTCTTCCCATTCCTGCTTGCTGATTGCCTTTTCGTGATCGCCCATGAACGCCACTGCGTACTCTGCCCAAATTTCGGCGTCTTGCGCCTCTGCCGGTTCCTTTGCAGCTGCCCTGCTCAGGTAGTCCGCCACACGGTTCCTGGTGCCTGGGATGTACTCCACGTCGTACACGTAGTCGAGGAGTCTCAGCGTCATCTTGGCGATTCTTGGTGTTGCGTGCTCATGGCCGTTGGACGTGAGGACTTTCACCAGGGGCTTGTGGTCCGTTCGTAAGAGGAACCTTCCTCCCCACAGGAACTGTCGGAACCTCTCCACTGCCCACACGACGGCCAGCATTTCTTTTTCAATCACGCTGAATTTTCGTTCATTGTCAGCCAACGTGCGGGACGCGAAGCTGATTGTGGCTGTCGGTCCTCGTGCAGATCTTTGAGTTAGCACCGCCCCCAGGCCTCGGTCGCTCGCGTCTGTGGTCAGGATCGTGGGAGCCGCTGGGTCAAACCCTTGAATGGGTACAGCTTCGCATATTTCTCTTTTCATCCCCTCGAACTCCAGCTGTTGTTCCTCCTTCCATACAAACGCCGTTTTGTCCTTCAGGATCGACCTCAGGTGGTATGTCTTTGACGCAAAGTGGGATACAAACTTGCTGTAGAATTCAGCCATCCCTAAGAATGTCCGTACCTCCTCCTTGCTTGTGGGCGTGGGTGCATCCCTGATGGCTGCCACGTTGGATGCCTTGGGTTTTATGCCTTCCTGGCTGATTTCATGTCCCAGATATGTGACGTTTTCCAGTCCAAACTTGCACTTATCCCACTGGGCTGTGAGCCCGTTCTGCTCAAGTACTGCCAGGACGTCTGCTAACCTCCGGTCATGCTCTTCCTTGGAGGCGCCCATCACCAAGATGTCGTCCTGGAAGAACTGGATTCCCTCCATCTTGTTGAACAGGCGGTACATCAATTTTTGGAAGACCGCCGCTGCCGAGGCCAGCCCGAACGGCATCCGTAGGAATTTGTAGCACCCGAACGGTGTTATGAATGAGGTGAGATGGTTGCACGATTTGTGGAGTGCGATCTGGTGATACGCAGACGTCAAGTCTACAGTGGAGAACCACCTGGCGCCCTTGGTCTTGGCAAGCATCTCATTGATGCGGGGAAGGGGGAACTTGTCCACCACGATGTTCTTATTGAGTTCCCTGAGGTCCACACACAATCTCACCTTCCCGTTCGGCTTCTGCGCCACGACCAAGGGGGCCAACCATTCCGCATTGTCGATGGCTTCGATGATTCCGTTGTCCTCTAACCTCTGCAGTTCCTCTTGTACTGCCTCCCTGGTGCGGAACGGGATGTTTCGCACTTTGTGGGACACTGGTCGGGCTCCTTCTTTCAGGTTGATTTTGTGCGTGAATTTGGTTAACTTCCCTATGTCGTCTCTGAAGACTTCGGGGAACTCCTCCTTCCACTGCCTTGCTCCCGCCCCGGGGTCCTCTTCCATCATGAGCACTTGTACGCGTCCTCCCGGGTTCAACTTTATTCCCAGCTTTCCTTGATCTCTCCATCCTAACACTGATGGTCCCTTTTCTGCCACATACAATTTCCCGTCGCATGTTCTGCCCTTGAACTCGAATGTTAGGGGGCAATACCCTACCATGGGTATGGGTTCCCCTGTGAACGTCACCGGATGGATGTCCGTGGGACGCAGATGGTGTGTAGTAACCGGTGCGAAGTCCTCCTCCCATATCTTCTTCCTTATGATCGTGTAGGGGGAACCCGAGTCTGCGACCATAGTGACTCCTACTCCCCCGATGGTCATGTCGCACCTGGGTTTCTTGTCAACCGCACCGTCGATCCCTAAAATCTGGTCCTCTATTATCAGGATCTCTTCGTCGTCCTCCTGGCTTTCTTGCTCTTCCTCCTTGCTCGTCTCTTGTGCCACGTACTTTACTTGCTGCCTTGGCGTTTTCCTTCGGCATACTCTTTCATAATGGCCCATCAGACCACAGTACGTGCACTTAGCTCGGAACGCTGGGCACACTTTGTCGTTGGCGGCATGTCTATCACTACCGCATCTGTAACACGTGTTGGTGCTCCCTTGCCCCTGCGCCTGCTGTTTCGCGCTCCGGGTCATGGGCTTCCTGTGCGGCCGCGGGTTGTGCTGTTCTGTCGCTGTCTGTCTCTCGCGGCCCTTCCGATCTTCTATCCTGCACACTGCCTGCTCTGGGAGCCGGTCTTTCTTAGCCGTCTCCGCACATCTCTTGGACATTTCTGCCTTCTTCACCATGGCTACCACTGTCTTAAGGGGTTCGTCTCCGTTCGCCCACAACTTATCCTGGATAGATGCGTTCGCTGCATGCATTACTATTTGATCCCTGATCAATTCTTCCTGGAAGGCTCCAAATTTGCACGTTAGGGCCAGCTTCTGTAGCGCCGCCACGTACTGGTCGATCGTCTCTCCTTTCTGTTGCGCCCTGTGGTAGAAGTTGTACCTGTCGACAGCTACACATACGGTCGGGCGGTAGTGGGCGTCCATATCATCGATCGCGTGCTGAAATACATCATCGTCTGCTGCGGGCCGCACTACCTTCACCAGATCGTCGTATACTCTCTGACCCGCGGGGCCCAAATGGTGTAGGAGTATTCTCTTCCTGCGCTTGCTCGAGAACTCTGCGCCGCCTTCCTCCTCCAGGGCGAACAAATAGTTCAAGAAATACGGCTTCCAGTCTTCCCACGGCATCTCCGGGGTCCCCGCCTTCGTGAGGAAGGGTACCGGGTTCGGCAATCCGGTCGACGTGGCGCTCATCCTGCTCCCCGCCTCCGTTCGCCGCTGTCTTGGGCTCGGACTTCTCGACCTCTTGGTGCTGTCGAGGCTCCCTGCGCCCGGGTCGTCGTCTCGGTCTGATGTTCCGCCACTCGCGTCTCTTCCCGTGACCCCCGCCACGGTGCGTGGAGGTGCGTTGCCACGTGGACTCTCCCTGGCGCCGTTCCTCGCCGCCGTGCTGCTGCCGTCCTGAGCTGGGCTCGGTAGGTGGCTGACTGGCCTGATGCTCGTTCACCGCCGCTCTCCGTGACACTGCCGCGCTCCTGCTGGGTCGGGGTGGTGATCGTGGGTGGAGATGGCCTGCCCACCACGAGGCACTCACCCTGGAGGCAGCGCTGGGCCGCATCCCATCCTCGTCGCCATTGTAATGTTGCCCCTTCCTTTGTTAGTGGAGCCCCCCACAGATGACACTAGGCGCTGATGTAATTAGGAAGGGCTTTATTCTTCAAATTATCTTTCTCGCAGGAGCGCCGGCACGGAGCTCCGATCCTATTCGAATCGGCGCGCTAATCCCGCATCTACGATGGCCGCCGCCGGAAGTCCGGTGACGTCACGCGTAGTGTGCGTTGCGGACTAGACCGCCAACACCACAGAGAGTCCTCTGTACAGTTACACTGATCTCACTGTTCTCTGTTAAGACCTTCCTCTGTCCATTGTTATGAATTTATCACAAAATATCCCTCGCCGCCCCTTGTTAAGACCTCATAAGAACATATCTATCTCAATCTATTTAATAGCCGGCTATCCATTTGCTGGTAGTAAATTTAATTAGAATTCCGAATTAGATATGACTCAGCCTTTATGGAACTTATTTTCCACATTTAAGTTTTTTATATTTTATTCTTTATTTAATTTTAATTCCATTAGCTATTAGTTAGCGAATTAGCCATTATTTAGCTTTTTAATCGTTCGATAAACATATCTGCAATACATCTTTCAGATAGTTTCTTCATGCGTTAAGAGATCCATACATCGACGATATATCTTTTCTTTTTATAAATGCTCTCTTCATATAAACTTTCAACCCTTTTGAAATTTAGCCCTTATAAAGGTTCACTTTATAAATATATACAAAGTACTAACTACATTGAGATCGTACACTATTGGCGCTTTCCGACCATGTGATCAGTCACAGGTTAGTCATATGACCGCCTCTTGCCTTGGCTGTAATTAGCTTCTGGTTTAGATGCGAGGACGCGGAAATCTTTAGCCCCCGAGCTCTCTGGTTATTAGTAAGTATCATGCCACCTTATTTTTCGCTATTCTCTGTGAACTCATAGTTCCCCGCTTAATTTTCTTTTCATTCATGTTCTTCCGGTGTTCTCCACCAGTTAGTAAACTAGCATATTTCGTAACTGCAAAGAGCTATGTGCACACACTTTGATGTTATCGGTAGATAGACCCAGCTGCTTTTCACAATCCTGCAGCGGGATCCTTGAATATTGAGCACAGGTCATAATTTAAAAGTCCTACCCACCCAAACCTAGTATTTTTAAGTCTCGTAATTTTCAACGAAGAGTCTAATTGTTTCCATTTGGTTCTACTTCCTCTCATGCCTTCCTTATCATTTTTTCGATTACCATTTTGATTATTTTTTCGATTATCCAGACATTTTCTTTCATTCCCTCGTTAATTAAACCTCCCCTCCCCTCTATTATATGTGGCTATCCCTGCTGGTCCAGCGTTCACGCCCAGCAATCTTGTCTTGTTTTATCGTCATTTTTATTTAACCATACACAAGTGGCTACTGCCGTCTATTCCGCCCCGTGTTTTTCTACACACCCTTTTTCATCATACAGTCACTTAATTAGGCCTTCTTTTCCATTTTTTCTCATTCACAGTCATCATTAGATATCCCATAAAGAGAGCGTCTCTAAGGCCATGCCTGGATCGTTTTAAATAGAAGCATCAGACTTCAAAATTACAGCATTATTGTGGATTTGGCAAGCTACTATAGCAACATATGAGATGGCCGCCTCTCCATTTTAACTGTTCCCCATCCAAGACATACAGGTACTAATGGTATACTTGGTTTGCATTAAGTTTACACTTGACGCTTGCTTTCTTCATTTAACTGTTAGTATTTTATTTTTAATTTTCAGTATTATATTTTTACTATTTGTGGAGAAAGCAACTAATTCCCTTGAAGTTATTACCAGCTCATAACTCTCCTAAAAATTCAGGTACTTTATAATTAAAGCAAATAATGTAATTATAAATTCATTTATATGACATTTACACTTATAAACCTATGTATCATCTTGTCACAGCATAGACTGGTTTTCCAACTTGAATAAACTTTGGACACCAGTTACCCAATTTAGGACTACCAAACATTTAGGTAATTATTTACCTCTTCACTGCTAGTCCTAATTTGTCTTCTCATCTTTACATCTATCTTGGTAATAATAGCTACTTTCACAAGGGTGATATCATGATACATACTAAAACCTATTGGTGTTTTCATTACTCTTTCTCTTTACTATTTTCTGAAACTATAATACACCATCCTTTTGAGCACCCATTTCTATATCACTAGTAAATAATAACCCACACTTGTCCATATCCAGGGTGGTCTCTCTTACTTATGTTCAATGCACGCAATGTAATTATCAATGCTGCCAAATATGAACCACAGATTTTTCTCACATGACAACTATTTCCTTTTTCTAGATTATTTCCCGTGGCTTTGTGTTTTTTTTCCTGACGAAGGCACCTTGCTGTGCCGAAACGTGCGTAGAACCATCTTGTCAACCCAATTGTGCCACTGTGATTGTTTCTCCCATTTTTAAACCTCTTGTGACATTTTAATTAAATTGTTGATATTAATCTTGTTATGTCTTTTATTGATGTCAGTATGTTTGGCAGTGCACATGATGGATATGCAAGATGATGAATGCATGTCTTCATTTTGATTTGTTTTGTTTAAATTCAATAAACAGCTCATTTTTGTATTTTTATAAATTCCTTGGTTGTCTTTTGGTTCATTTTGAAAGCCCTTTAATCACTTTATTGTATTGTTTACAATTACACTGGTTGCCTTGTACAATATTCGCAAGGATAACCGGTACATCTCCATTGACAATGTCAAACTACAACGAGTGGCCGATTCTTCTTAGTATGTCTCCAGCGGTCTCTTGTCCAGCAATGCTAAGAAATTCTGTTTTGGCTCCGGCAAATACCAACCGGCCTGACGTTGCCATCGAGATGCATATGGTTACTAATCCTTTATTGACTCCACTGGCTGGTGGTCCAGTTGAAGACACTGAGTGTACTTATCCCAAAGATGTGTTGTTGCCTGGTTTACAATGAAGTGCAGTTGACCAGTCACGTTTTTCATTTGACACTAACTCTATAACTTCGAAAGCCCCATCGAAAATTTCTATTTTTGCCGTTTGGTTTAAGAGACATTTTTAGGTCTCGCCTAGCGGTGCAGCGCATGCGCTGCTCGCTTTGCGAGGCATGCAGTATACACTATAGGTGAGGGAAGCCCCGCCCCCTCCTCTGCCCACTTTTTCATTGGCTTGTGGCTTTGTTGTTTCTAAATGCTCCCTGCTGATTGGTTTAAAGGCTGCTAGTCCCGCCTTATGACGGCCATGTCTCCTTCCACGGCTATTGGCCCCTTTACTGCATATTTCCTGAGTACTACTTTGTGTCCTGCCACCCCTCCCGCTGTCCGTGCCTTCTCTCCTGCCCCCTCCAACTTCCGTTGTTCGTCCCTTAATCATGCCCGCCCACTCGCACTCCCGTTTGTAATTCAAGAGGTCTCGTGTAAATGCGAGTACTCTTGCATTGCAAATGCTTGTTTAATTTCAGTTCTCGCCCTTGGGGACTTAACTTCCATATTGTCGCCACTCCAACTGGTTGTTTATGGGATCGTTGTGTAGTTCGCTCCGTTCCGTTCATAGTACATTTATTCGAATTAAATTACTGTCCTGCTACACCCTAATAATATATGTGCGGCTGCAGTTCAGAGCACAAGGCTAAATCAGAGCTGATTGAACAGTTAAGTAGACGTCCAAAGGGTACAATAACTAGTACGTTCTAGAAGCATATTGTATATTTTGTAATTGGCATTTCAGAAGAGAATAGTAATTTTAAAATATGCTACGCATTGAAAGATTATCGCTTTCTTTGTGCTGGGAAAATTACTGAAATTGAGAATTGTTTTCAAAGTGAGTGCAGACAATGAGGGGGGCCTCACTTTGACAGCGCAAATTCTCTTTCCCTTACATACGGTTAGACATTGTCTTAACCTCTGCAGTTCTCAAAGATGGCCACGTTATATACACACAGCTGAGAGCGACGTTCCTTGAGGGCCTTCTTCTGTTTCAATGTTGCTCTGTACGTTTAGGAATCGTCACTTCGTCCTCTTCTTATTTGCGTCACTTTCCTGTGCTCCTCCTACTTCCTATTATCTTCCAAAGAGTGCAGCTGCCTAGTGCTCGTTTCCCCGGTTTCTAGGAGCTGCTGTCCGCTCCGGCAGTGGAGCTGCCAGCATGGTGAGTGCGCTTGTTGGTATTCTAAAGAATATTGGTGTTGCCTTGATATGTGTTAGGTCTGCTGGGACATCCCCGTGCTGAAGTAAGATTTATTTAGATTCACAAGCTTCTGCCAGGTTTTTCAGAAGGGCCGGAAGTGTAGTATTCTTGGGGGCAGCACTGTCTCTCCTGTTCTTCATTAACTCAATCATTTGGACTAGTGAGAAGAAAGAAATTAACAGAATGAAAGTAGACCACACATGCTTTGCCCACGCACCTACCCCCAGCCTATCGTACCTGTGCATGCAAACCTGCAACACTGGGCCAAGAGAACACATACAGCTTGTGCGTGGCAGTCCCCAGTGTTTGCCCTGACACGCATTTAAAAAAGAAAAAACCTATATTCCCATCATGCTCTGGGAGTTTAATATCATAATGTGGCGTTTCCTTGAGCATTTGACTGTATTCGCTGGTTTAAAGGTAGCGGACGCTTATTGTCTTGAAACATAATTATTGCATTTTCACTATTATCAGAAATGTGCATCTACAAATGTGTGCAACCTATAAGCAGTGCTTTAAATGGGCCGGTACTGAGTACCGACATATATTTTTATTTTGAGAAGGAGAGCACCGGCATTTATCAAGAAAAACGTACTACTTTTAATTGGAGAGTACCTGCACTTCTTAGAAACAAGCAGGCACTCTGGTACAGCGTACCTGCACTTCTATTTCTCCGTTAAGGGTTTTCACACATAATATGATACCGTGAGGGAATCCAATATGTTTAGTGTGTTCCGCCGGTTTGTTTTTGTTTTGCACTTCGTCCTTTGCTATGGCTGCAGCCTGGCTGTTATGTGATTAGGCACTTGTGTTCTATACAAAAGATAAGTGTTCATATATGCTAAATTATCGTATTTGTCCTTCCCATAAGACCGCTGTATGTGTGCAGATGTCTTGAAGCTCTGGAACTAGTACAGATATGGGAAACAGAAGCAGAAGATTAATTTGTCCCACTTGTCCCATCCTGTATGCTTATAATAGTTATGAGTTATGAGGTATTATGCCTACAGTCACGTTAAGTGTATTTCAATAATATGTAATTCACACTTCGTAATTTCTCAGCTTTCCAGTAGCCCTTTTAAATGGACTCTTAGCACAGGTCCAATAGTGGTTAGCTTTGGCATAGTGTTTCAGGGGCATCCTAAGGATGTTGAGGGCCCTGTTCAGAACAGCTTTGAATGTATAATCAAATTGTAGGCCTTTTATGCCCTTGTGGCAGGGTCAGTGACAGGGCAGAGCCACAGTCTAAGTGTGTTTACATCTAATACTCGGTGATAGTGACGTGGTTTCAAAATCGTAATAAAGCAGCACCTCATGAATATTATTGCAAATAATCTTTGTGATGCCCCCTCTTTCCTCAAATGCAAGGTCCTGTTCCGACCTAAAATAAACTTATATTTATGGATGTTGCATGGTGTTGAAAAACAAGCATTACATTTCTCGGCAAAATTTCTGTTACAGAGTCCTACAGATCATCCACATTAAAAATAAACGAAGGGAAAACAGATTTTTAAACAAACTGTTTAAGAATCATTCATGGTCATCAGGGTAGGCCTGTCTGCAGAACCGAGCAGGCTCTATCAGTGGCCCCCTGGAGCACTGCATCCCTGGGCCAGTGCCCACTTTGCCAATGCCTTTAAACATCTCTATATTGTTGTCACATTTGTTGCTGAACTGAATCTTTAACACGCTTTTCCTTTAAGAGTGGGGTATCTATTATACAGATTTTTTTTTTTTATTTAACATTTAATCAACAGATATAAGCATAGAACAGGGATATGGTGTACTTTATAGATACAAACTGGCAGTTTGAAAAGGAAAGAAACAAGCATTGGTAATGCCAATCGGTCCCGCTATTAGGATGTTATATATATTTAGCTATGCTAGCATTAGCGGAGGGGGAGCACGACACGCTGCATTTTACCTGACGTGTGCGGAGGGCTTCTGCTGCCTCAAAAAGCGCCTTCCTTATTGATACGCACTTACCCTGACTTCTAGAGCGAAAGTGATTCAGCACCCACGCTAATGTGCTGCATAGCTAAATACATATGATATCCTAATGGCGAGACCGATTGGCATTGCCAATGCTTGTTTAATTCCCCCTTGGACTTACATTAGGCTGGTGCTCATAACTATTTTTTTGTTTATGCCAATTGGATTTGTGGTTGTATTTTTTCATCTAGTAAATGGACACTATCTCACCGAAAGATCTACAATTAGATTAATTGATGGAACTTTGGCACCCCACTCCTCATCACACATCATGAAGAGGGACCAGACTTTTGTGAATATTACTACCTGGCCTGTGTTGGATAGGATTGTAAAGGATGCTGTCAAATTTCAAATTCATGGTCCCACAGAGGTGATAAATGTCCCCAATGTACTTCGTGTTTCTATGGGGGATGTTGTGAAGCAAAACATATGCTCTGATGATTGGGATGTCCAAGCCGTAGAGGCTCTTTTTTCTGATTTGAAATATTATGCTGCTTTCGATGCTGAAGATTTGTATTTAGACACAGCAAATTATGGAGAGTTGTTTTGCTACCAACACTATGGCAATCATTTCCTGCATGCATGAAGCAAATACATTTAGAAATTTCGTCAATTATACACAATGGGAACATTGTCCAGCACCAATGGAAGGCAGCTCCAAAACTCTATTGAAAAAATTTACATATTTTACTGATTTCAGTGTAACTTAACCTGAAACCTGTTTTATTTTAAATTGGCTGCTGAGTCAGCTTCCAAAGTTAGACTTACCCACACTAAATTATTGTATTCTAAGTCCTTTATGGATGAATTGGCTATAGGGGGCTATCAGCTGTGATATTAAATCTGTTTGGGGTTCTAAAGCATGGCAGGTACAAGGTACAGAAGCTCTGCATAGTGCTTGCCTTATCCCAAACCACATGTTGTTTTTGAATTCTACTGTTTTTCAAACCACCTGCTTTGGATTGGCTACTTCTAAAAAGATGAATTCCCCTACTGTTCCTGATCTGGGCGCTTATCCAAGATGGGATAATCACACAGAATTGTCCCTTGACGATTTACAGTCATTCATTACTAATACACAGTCATTCATTACTAATACATCCTTCAACATTTCCAACTTAGATCCTGAAGGATGGTTAATATAGCAGAAAAGTTCGGATTCCTGTCAACATCGTTTTCTGGGTCTGTACCCCGGCTATACACAGGTTAGGGTGGACCCTCGATTTGAATCATCACATTCTGTTACTAGCTATTCTGTAGGAAAGTTATGTCAAACATGGCTGCAACATTCCACGTTGGCATCTGTTAAACTTCATTTATCCAAATTGAATGACAAGGTAGATTTGAATGATTTTGTTAAATGCCCTGTGGGTGGTAGGTCCAAAAGATGGGTGTATGCTGTTTACAATGAAGTTTGGAAATTATATCAGATTGAGGCTGCTTCTAGATTGAGAGGTATAGATCAAGCAAATTTGGAAAAAAGTGCTTGCTGTCATTGATAATAGCATTAACACCCTTTCTTCCAGAATTTACATGTTAGATAATATTCTTTCATCTGTTGTGGATATTGTACAGGATGATATGTCAGTTTTATACCATGGTCAAAATCAATCGTATGCTATACTGCAGTTTGCATGGACTTTACAAACATTGAAGTCTGGGAAAGTTCCCTGGGACTACATGAACACTTCATCCTTATTCCTGCCGTTTAATTTGACTACTAGACAACAGTTCATGTCCATGAAGGATGCAACATACTCATTGTTGCATATTGAAAAGTTGGAACCTTTACCTTTCTCGGTGGCCGAATCAAACTCGACTGTGTGGCTTATCCATGGATTGATCACTTTACCATTTCCATTGTTTAAGTTCAGTTCATGTATGAAACACTATGCCTTAGGCAGGTACAAACCATTGGGTACCGCTTTCCTGCATGAAGTTCGGTCACTCCTATTTACATACAGGTGCCTGAGAGAGGGTAAAGAGGTTTACTTAAAAGGAGAGGATTGTACATCCACGCCTGATCACTCAGTAGTCTGTAGAAACATCCAATTGCATGGAGCTTGCAACGTTCACGCACCGAATTTAGCTTGCATTCTGAAGGGAAATCCAGTGCCAGCGTTTACACCCACTTTCACGTTATTAGCTAACGGTAGTTATTTGCTTTTAAATAATGAACCATGCTGCGGGATGCTAGTGGGGATTCCGTACATTGTAACTTTCTCACAACGGGTAGTCTGTTGTAAGAATGTCCTTTTCCCACCCCGCATGGGAGACTGGATATATTCATCTGGCCTTTCATACCAACCCTGAAAGCAGAGTTCAACAAGATGAGCAGAATAAGGGCTCTATTGTCTCAAAAAGAAGTCGCCCTGACTTCCCCCGTGAAACATTTGTCCTTCACGTAGCAAACACCCGCACCGAGGTGCATGCCCTTTTAAATACTGATCTCCCCCTTCATTTCGGTGCTCTGATTCATACTATATTCAATGCCTCGTCAACAACTGGCTTGGTGCATCTTTTCAAAGCTGTAGGCTCCGGCCTCGTGACCTCCTTCCAAACAATATTTGGTGTGATACCTGCATTTTTTCTTTCTATTTTCTCCAGTGTCTTCGGTGGGCTTCCGTTGATTCTCGCCCTGACTGCTGGTGTGCTCCTGTTGGTTTGCTTGCTCCGCAATGGCTGCATGATCTGTATCACACGACATCCTGCCCCGGCTGCTTCAACTGCGCAACCGAATGCTTGATTACTATAGAACATTACCACTGGCCTCTTTGAGCATAGCCTATGGATTATCCCTCCAGTTCTCATAGTTTACTTTCATGCAACCTGTTTTCCATTGCCTAGATTGTCCATTCGAATGGGCTCTGGATTTGTGCCTGTCGAACACGGTTTCTCCTGCCCAGGATTATGATCGACTAATGAGTCCCTTAGTGGCTCATGAGTCGGACTGTTCTGGTATCGGGATAATGGCCTGTGGAGCGGCGCACGGAGTCCTAGGGAATTGGGATATATATGACTTCTTGGCGAGAAGCTATCTTGAAGGACACGCAAGTTGTCCTCTGATTGTGCTAGAGGCACCGGTTGTCGAATATTATGTATGTTTGTTTACTTTACTTGACTGGATGGCTGACTCTTTTACTGAACATTATAATGACTTCCTCTAGGAGGCAGTTGCAACTTATTGTGCCTACACGTTGATGGATTCAATTGGCGGTTGTCCATCTTCCGAACGTCCTAATCCAGATAATTTAAATTTTCTTTATGTTACTTCACATTGGGCTGTATACCGCCCCTGAGAGATGATTTAAATAGTTTTACCTTTTCCCAACAAATTTTTCGAACTTTCACTGCCAATTATATGGCTCAGCAATACATGTACTTGGTTCTGTTTCGTTCAAACTTGAACTCTGCGTTCCTACATTGCTTACCTATTTTGTTCGTGGTTCGATCAAGGGAGGGTGTAGTGGAGATGGGGTTTTATGTGCACACATTGCTATGTTAGCATAAGTGCTTTAGAAGTAAAACGCCATCTTGCCACTTTGCTGCTTTTTGCACACGATACTACAGGTAGCTGTTATTACAAGTAAAACTGCTTGCTTACTTTTTCTTCGCATGAGAGCAGTCTGTTGTTCACATCCCTAGACGTGCCCCGCAACCTTAGTCTGAACACTATGTGCAGAAGCCGTCATGGTCAAATAACAATGTATGCTGTTGAATTCAGGTTGATCGGCCCACGCTCTAGACACAACACACACACAGCTGCAAATATCTGAAACTCGGGTGCCTTTAATATTGCATTTGCATGCATGATTCAGACATTTCGAGAAAACTTTTCCAGACACAGAGAGCAGAGCTGATCCTGTGATGTGATTCACCTAAGCTGATCTTTGAGGTATGGGGTTCCCTATTCAAACCTAGAGACCTTCTATTAGGTTATAAAACTAGTTTACTAGCCAAGGGAGGGTGGTTCACAAAGTATTATAGGACTTGTTTTCCACTATCATTTTTAATATGATTTCTCCCTTCATTTTCTATGGTATTGTAACAATGCTGATGGTTTTTATTTTTAATCATTTGCCTGCTTGTATTAGCCAAAGTACTGCACCTTAGAGCACGTAGTTAAAAATAAACATTTTAAACTTTTCCGTGTCTCTGATTACTCTTGTTGTGGACTGATATGAGAATAATAACGAAAAGGTGTTTCTGATTCCCACCATTCCTGAGAGTACTCTAAGTCACTTGTTCTGGGTTGTCTAATCATCAGTAGCTTCGAGATGATACGGAGAACGAATGAGACACTGATGCTGGTCGGATAGGGGTTCTGGGTACTGAGGTGAGTTTTTGGTACACCACAATTCACTGAGGTCCTGGTTTCCTGTGCATAGTTCTGCGCATGAGCAGAATCCCCGCAACAATATCTAATATTTAAGCTATATTTTAGCTATAATTATTTTATACATTTTTTGGCTAATGTTCTCACAGCTTCCTGTAGGTAGGTAAGTGGAATGGAAGACAAATGCAGGTTAGCCCATCGGGATTTTGTATTCTTTGGGCTTCCTTCGTTTAATATTTAGCAGTGCTCAAATTAAGTTCTTAATAATTTAAATGAAACTTAAAGATTTTGATGCTTTCTTCACAGACCAAAGTTTGGAGGCAAGTACTGTACTGGGGAAAGAAAACGCTATCGTATGTGTAAAGTTCTCCCATGTCCCAAGGACACGCCAACGTTTCGTCACATGCAATGCAGCGAATTCGACACTGTACCTTACAAGAATGGGCTGCACCAGTGGGCCCCAATTTACAGTAAAGGTAATATCTGGCGATATTTGGAATATATGAACAGTGGCATAGCATGGGGGTGCCACAGGGCAGTTGCCCCATGGGCAAACTTCATAGGGGATGCAAAATTTGAAAAGAAAAAAATGTGAACTACTAATTCTTCTAGATTTTGCACCAGCAGTGCTAATGGTCCACAGGTTAGGAGGCGCAATACTTGCCTTGCCACAAGTGCTGGCAACCCTCGCTATGCCGCTGTATAATCTGACTTTCAAAGAACTCAGAAGTACATTGGCCAATGGTTGTATTTTCAATAGATTGGAAGCTGGGAGTGCATTCTTTTGCAAACCTCGTCACCTTGTGCTCTACCACCCAGCTCCTCTTCTTGCCACGAAAGTGAGCAGTTGTGCCTCTGTCCTCTACTGATGCGAACATATGTTGTTGCTGTGTTTCCAGGATGGTCTCCTGCTTCTGTTGCTCACACCTGAAACCGCTCTTTCTTTGGACTTGGACCAAGAGGGTGTTTAATGGAGTTGCCACCTGTGTCACGGCTTTTGTGTAATAATGCATGCTGTATGCAATACACGCTTAATTGTATATAAACTAGAAATGCATTTTATCTTACAGAATGTGTATAATAGGCATAGTACCTGGAAAAGTGGACTGTTTGACTGGTAATGCCAACAAATGTGTGCTCAAAGACCACGAGTTTGTTTGACATAATCTAGGCTCAGTAGATTATATTGATTACTAACAATATATAGCAACTGGGAGCTGGGAGCCCAAAGTAGCCCTGGTAATTTTTTTCAGACCGACCCCCTCTGGGAACCGGTGTCAGCTTGAAACACTACTGCTAAACAAACCCCCCCGCCCCCCCCCCCCCCAGCAGTGCTGCTTTTGTTTCTGGGGACCCATAATGCAGCATCACTGCAAAAGCAGCCCCCAGTAACAAAACCAGCCCTACCACTCAAAACCGGCCCCCACCTATCCAGCCTCTCAGGCAAATGTCCAATGCCCACTACGGCCAGTCCAGCCCTGATATCGAGACAATTTAGGGACAGAAAAGACCATCATGTTAGCCATGAGTGGTGATGATATGATTGGGGCCTACATAACATTTGTGCTGATGTACATATTATCCATTGGTTAATTTGTAAAAGAATAAGTGACAAGGTCCAAAGTTTTCCTCAAAAGCCATTGGCCGGTGCTATGAATTACCGAATTCAAAGGCTGTTTTGATGGACCTCATGCCTCTTTAATCCACCACTAGACTCTGTCTCTGTCTCTTTATCTTACTCTTGCAGGTTCATTTTCCTCTCTGCTTTTTCCCTTGCCACATTTTTTCCATTTTTCCCTTCTTGCCCTCGGGCATTTTGTTCTCTCTTACTCTTAGTCAAAGTCTGATGAGGAAAAATAAGTGCCGGTCCTCAAAAAAAAAAGTGCTGATATCCCCCACCTTCAACCATCACCTCAAATTAAACACTGGTTTTATCTTATGAGTTTATAATAATTGAATTAATCAAAGATACGTAGAAAATCTCCTCTGGGACAATAAACCAGCAAGGATAGCCATGTGCAAATTGGTCAGGAGCTGGTACGATGGAGGCATTGCCTTGCCCGATATCCAGGCATATTACTGGGCCTCGCAACTGATGACAGTCAATCAATGGCTCCATGTGCCTGATACTGATCCGGCATATCGCTTAGATAAGGTGGCCCAGGTAATTGGAGGAATGAATAGAGCACTATAACACAAGAGGACAAAGACAGAGCTCATGGGACCAACAGCACATACAATCCACGTCTAGCACACAGCGACGTGACACCTTGGATGGGCCGACACCCTGTAGTGGGACACTGACAGACTGGGTACCCTGGAAAAGAGTAAAGGGTTTCAGAAGTGGGACTTGATAGGAATCTCCCGGATAGGGGACCTATGGAAGGAGGGCAAAGTGGTCACTTTTGTCTACCTACAGGAACACTACGAGATGGCTGCTGGTGAACTGTTTCGATACATGCAGGTTAAACTTGCAGTAGAAACTGCACTGCCAGCGGCTGACGTACTCCCGGAATCGTCCCCTTTAGAAGACTGACTACTGACTGAGTATTTACATAAAAAGGCAATCTCTCTTACATACCGGAAGATTATTAATAATCAGGCAGACCCCCTGACACGACTCCGGGAGACCTGGCAGGCGGAGGTTGGGGACATGGATGACTCGGACTGGCAGGACGCGATAGCATCACCGAGGGAGGTAGCGGTCTACTCCAGAATGTGCCTCATCCAACTAAAGATAATACATAGGACCTACTTCACAAGAGTGACACTGCACAAGATGGGTAGAGCCTCAGACCCGTACTGTTTGCGCAACTGTGAGGGGATGGGCACATTCTATCATACTTTATGGGAGTGTCCAGGGATTGCGTCGTACTGGACAGCGGTGATAGATATCATCACGGAAGTTAGCGGGAACATAGTTCCACTCTCTCCCAAATGCTGCCTATTAAACATATGGGAACCAACAGACCTCAACCATGCAGAAAGACAGTGGCCAACAACAGGGATGATGGTAGTGAAGTGAAACATTGCTCTGAAATGGGGTGCAGCACCAAACCCAACAGTGACAGAATGGTATAGAGACATGGATATGATCATGGTGGCTGAAAAAGCGACATATGTTCACAGAGGGTGCCCCAGGAAAAGGGGGAAGGTGTGGGGCAAATGGAATGAATACAGAGGTCATATAGGTGCCCCTCCTGTTGTGGACCACGGCTCAGACGATGAGATGTCCTAGGAGTAACTGTATATTCTGTCCATCATTGTGTATGTGATTGATTGACGAGTTGTTATTCAAGTATCCTTGTCTGTATGAGAAATGTATTGCAGATCCCAAACTAAATAAAATGTAAAAAAAAAAAAAAGATACGTAGAAAAATACTTCAAAACAAATATTCATATGATAGTAAAATACCAACGATAGTGTGTGTACTGTTTTGCGGTTACAAGTGTAGGGCTCCATATATCATTACCTGCAGATAATAGATTCTCTCACTGTTTAACTATTAACATTCCCTTCTAACTGTACAGAGAGGGAGTGAGAGACACCTCTTAGTACTCCTTTTCTCCTAAAAGCGTACATTCACTTGCAAGGCTAATGTGATCTATCGGATATGACCCCAATGATCTGCCCGGATGGTGAACAGAGTAGTAGGTGTTTTCTCGAAGCCTACCGGTGTGGCATAGTACAAAAGGTGATGTCAGCTGCATATGGCAGCCCACTTGTTGTAACAAACCACAAGGAATGAGCGAGGCAGGTAAACTATGTTACTATTACTGAGTCATATTGAAACAAATTGGGAGAATTTAGCTCTACTGCTGTCCACAGACTTTCACATTTGAAATAAACTGAACTGTATTAATGTTGGTGATTGGTCATAGTTAAGTGCATACATTCTTTTTTTTGTGTTGTAATTGTTTATTAGCATTTACTAATAAGTGCATATATTTTGCTGGATCATGCCCTGTGTGGGGTTATATAGGCACATGAATATTCCCAGTGCCAGGAGAAATTAATTGGTGCAGCCATCATTGTTGAATCTAGGGCCTAAATAAGTGCATGTGTGGAGTAAAAAAAAAAGAAACAATGATGTGATGGTATAGAATATAGCAGGGGATTAGCAGGCATTGGAAGGGACTGGAGCAAACATTAGGCAATAGTAATCTGGAGGAAAGTTGGAAAACAAGTGATCCAGCGTAAGACTGGGAGGAAATGGGGAATCACCTTTACCGATACCCTCCCTGCGTCACACTAGCTCATTCACACACGCAGTCATTGGTGGGGCCCATAACACCAACACTCACACGTCTCTTTCACGAGTCTGCACACACAGGAGGGATGAGTAATTCAAGAGCTGGACATGTGAGGGCAATACCTTAAAAACCTATAGGGAAAGAAAAGTTATTTTACAAATCATACATTGACATCTATTGCCTACAGATCCCTAATCTCAAAACATCAAGGCACTCCTCCCACTTGGTCGAATGGACCAATTTAGTTGGATTGGTTGATGGTGATTTAGAACCAGCTAAAACACATTTTAAGATTCAGAATCCTTATCTTTCTTAATGAAAAACCACAAACTCATTAATTCTCGTTAACAATAATGGTTTATCTAAATTTTCATAATGATTATTATTTGCATTTTTCTCGTCAAAGTTTAGAGATTAGATCAATCCAAATAAAATCGCAGAACATCATATTTACCTAATCTGGCTATTTGAAGTCCTCTAATTCATCGGCTCTGCATAACCAAATTTTGTTGTAAATTGTCCGAAAAGCAGGCCAAAGCTCAAAGTCCTCTGCTCAGAACGCTACAATCCCAATTTATAAAAGGACAAGAAGCTGTGCAAGCATCTATCATAGCCCGTAGATTTTGGAAAAGTTTGCAGTCATCAAAACAATCGGGCAGCATCTGGATCATCAGAAAAAGCGTCACAACGAACGTGGCATCCGCTGTTGTTGCTGTAGGTTGGGGTAGGCAGATATCTCCCTCCCTATTCTACTAGCCTTTTTATAATAAAACAAATCATAGAAGATACAAATTTAAACTTTAGAGCGGTCGTGATTGGCTGGTTGAGATCGTACGACCACTGTCCCAAGATTTTCAGTACAGTTCGAGGGGTGAGGTCATTGGTTAATGAAGTATCGGCTTGTTCCGGTTTACTGTAAAGATGATTGTTCCCCTTTCGTGGCGAAAATCCCATTTGCCATCCTTTACCAGGGACAGTCTGTGCAGAGGTCGCTGCGAGGTTTAGGAGATTTATTGCACATGCACAGCTCACTCCGCGCCTTATGAGACAATGGCCACTTCGTCGTGTGGTGACAACGGCCATCTTTGATTTGGGCCCAAACGCCAACTTAAGCGAAACAAACACAAAAGAATAATTAATTCATGGAATTGGTGATCCTAATGTTAACCCCTTGCTTATCCCTCTATGTGCTTGTATTTATCTAGCATATAGCGACTTTTAAAGCCATTATATTCACCTTTTTCGATCCAATCAGGAATGCAAACATCACAAAAGCAACATATAACATGCAGTATTCTATTACCACATATACTATTGTTAGTATGCGTACAGATTTAAGTTATAAGAGTTATTTAGCCATGCAAAATGCAAATCCCATATGTAATTCGAGTTTTAATAAAGTTGATTAGTACACATGCAATACTCGTCAAATAATACTACTTCTTCAAATTCTCTTTCTCGTCTTTTATTCTCTCTCTTTTTCAAAGTTTCTCTTTTTAAAATTTTCTGTATTTTCTTTCTTTTGCAACATAAGCATCCTAATCTTAAAACTAATACTAGAAAAATTACACAGGTTAATGGAAATAAGATTTTACCTATAAATGTACTACCTAACTTTAATAGAAAATCTTTAATATAAGATAATTTCTTTCCAATCTTTTCCCAAACACCTTCAACCTCCAGTGGTGCAATTTCCTCATGCAAATCAGTTATATTTTTAATGTATGACTTTAGATCTTAACTTTCGTCTGGAATGTAAGTACAACAATGTTTCCACAGACTCCACCCTCTTTTGCCAAAATTATATCAAGGGCAAGTCGATTTTGCATTACCATGGCACGCATGGCAACCATTTCTGTATTTACCAATAAAAATCCTCCAGCGGTGCTTGTTGACAAGCGATCCACTACTGTTGATAATTTTCTAATTTTATGTGCGTTCAGAGATATTCCCACTGCTGGTATCAATGCTCCAAAAATGTCTCCCACAATTTCTGTCCAAGATTCTCTCTTTCTACGTGTTAGTTGTCTACCTAGCTCATGTACACCATCTCTTCCTCTTCCCACATGGAATATCTTTGGGAAAACCAGGCCTACATATCATGTGCCAAACCAATGATCTGGTAATCGATAATATGCTTCGTTCCCGCAGATTAAATATAATCCAGGAAAAACTGGATAATTTCCTCCTTTAAATCCCAATCCACCCATGATTCGATATGTATCATGGCAATCACTGTTACCTACAAAATAATTATCATATGCAGTTTGATTCCTTATACACATCTTTCCTTTCTGAGGCCAAACTAAAGCCATTGTTGGACTAATTTCTCCTTTCAAATGTTTTTCCTTTTCAACATCCCAGACTGTCTTTTCCTCTCTTCCCTCAGATACTTTCTTTTGCATTTTTAATCTCCTTTCTTCAACCATATCCAAGAACTAACCCTGGGCGTAGTGGGCGTAGTGGGGCTATGTGGAGCAGCGTGTGGTGTGGCAAAATCTACGCACACTTGCGCGCTCCGCGTAGCCCCACTACGCGCCACCCGCCGCCCACACGCGCTCATTTAAAAATGCTTACAGGAACATAAAAAGTACATTAAAGGACCTTACCCGAAGTAAGGCGTCCCGGGGCTCCGTCTTCTTGCTTGCCGGCAACTTCTTCATAGAAATGCGCATGCGCGGACGCCCGCGCATGCGCATTTCTCACGAGAAATGCGCATGCACGGGTGTCCGCGCATGCGCATTTCTATGAAGAAGTTACTGGCAATCAAGAAGAGGGAGCCCCGGGACGCCGTACTTCAGGTAAGGTCCTTTAATGTACTTTTTATATTCTTTTAAGTTTTTAAATGAGGGCAGGCGGGCGTCGGGTGGTGGGCAGCTTCACTTCGCAGCGGCGTGGGCGTAGTGCTGCCTGCTACGCCTACTTCGTAAATGGCAAAGCAGGCAGCGCTACGTGCACTCCGTGGGCGAAGCGGAGCATGCCGCCCACCCTTACCAAGAACACTTTCTCCTCCTTTTTTAAACTACAAGTTAGATTATTTCTAAATATAGACTCTAATGTTAATTCTTTCGTTTTCAAGAAAAATTCACCTAATACCTTTGCAGGTTTTACTTTATTCAATTTGTTAATTACAGGTACTTGTGAAAATATGTTATCTACATCTGAAAAGTAATATTCTAATTTCCCTATTTTGTAAAACAAACTTGCTATTATACTACATGTTATTCCATATGTTACTGGGAGGTGATGATAGGTCACTCCCTCAGATACAGATGAAGGTAACTGCATGCAGACGTAGCAGTCCCTCACGTCCATTGTCTTTACATATTCATATAGTAATTTTCAAAATACATTGTTAGAAAAATCATTTATATACCTATCTTTATGTAAATAATTTCTATCTATTTTAGTCGGATATACTTTCTGAAACTTTTCTACATTAGTTTTATTCTCACTATGTCCTTCTATTGTATCTAGTGAACCTTAAATGAGATCATCAAAGCTAAAGCACTCCATAGAAGCATTAGTAATCCTGTACAACAACAACACATTTTTAACCACCTTCTAAGAAATATACATTTAGTTTTTCTATTCTCTGTGTTTGCCATTACGAAAAATGAACAGTGTCTTTTGACTTAGCCTCTTCTACTTCACAACTAGTTTTGTCTAACCCAAGGCTCTAAGCACCTACTTGGTTCTATCAGTTATGTCTCTTCCAGTAATTTTATTGTCTTTCCATTGGTATCGCTTTTGGTCTTTTCAGTTTGGCATTTGATCGTCTTTCACTTTTCTTTCACAATCTTGATACAGAACTTCCTGAACATCCGTTTCTTCTCCAATGTCGGACTTGATAACTCTCAGGATTTCTGATTCTTCATCTTCCTCAACCACTTCTGGTACAGTCACCTCTGGATTTTCTTGGCTATCCGCCTCTTTTTTTTATTTCAGGCAGCCCCACATATGACCATTCCGGCGACTTATACTTCTGGTTAGGTTTTCTTGATCTCTTATTTTCTTCTGTTGTTGTTTTTTCCTCGTCTTTCAACTTTTCTTGACTAGATACTTCATTTACTTGTTCAGCTCTAGATGGATTCACTTGTGTGAATCGGTATCTCAATCTCTTTATTTTGTTGGCCAAATTTCATCTTTTAATGGTCTTTTCCATTTATTTCCTTTATCATTCCTCTCAGCTCTCCATGCTCTTTTCCTCAGAACTCGACCCTCAGGTACCTATTCATCACTGTCATCTGATTCTGTTTCAACTTGACTTTTACCTTCAACCGTTTTTCTTTCCACCACCTTTTTAATTCTCCTTACTTCTGTCCCTCCTCGTGTTTCTTGCACACAATCTTTCTGCTGACTAGCTGTCCCTTCCTCTAACTGGATGTTTGAATTCCCTACAAATCCTCGGGGGTCTTCCGCAAAAATCTTCCCCCCACTCTCTATATCTGGCACCTGACCATCTGTTTCTGTCACTTCAGGTGGGAATTTCTCTCAACTTTCCATCAGGAATTTCTTTATCAAGAATCTCATTTATTGTCTCTTCACTGTTTTTCTCTTGTCCAGTACGTACTTGTGCTTGTTCTGTTTCTGAGTCTGAGCTGGTGTCTGATATCTGCAACTTTCTTCTCAAGGGAATATTCTCTGGGGCAATGGTCAAATTTGGTTCTGACTCCCCCCTTTCAGAGTTTTGTCCTGTTCTATTGTCTTCAGTATCAGATTCAGAGCTGGATTCTGATTCTTCAAAATACTCTCCTTCCTTGTTATCTACTGGATTTGGAATTCGCAGGGTAAGACTAGCATGGATCCAGTTCTTTATTCCAGCACACTTTACAGCTGTTGTTGTAGTTAAAATCACTTGTTGTGGTTTTCCCCAACTTGGGACCAAACAGTTCCTTCTTCTGTGCACTTTAATTCTCACCCAGTCACCTGGGCTCAGATCATGAGCTGGCTTCTTTTCAAGGGTGGTGGCATCCGATCCAACCTGATGAAACACAGAATGTACGGCGTCAGCCAGCCCCTTACAGTAATCCAACACCAAGTCATCAGAGATAGGTAATAACTTGTTGACTGGAATGAATACATGCCTCATTGCTCTCCCCATTACAATTTCATGGGGACTCAAACCTGTGTTTCTATCTGTAATTGATCTAATAGTCATGAGTACCAGAGGGCAGACATCAGGCCATTTCAGTCCTGTGGCTAAACACATCTTTACTAATCTGTTTTTAATAGTACCATTTACCTGTTCTACCACACCAGCAGCCTCTGGCCAATAGACGCAATGCAGTTTTTGTTGTACATTCAATGCCTCACAAATTAGCTTCATGATTTCATTATGGAAATGTTTTCCTCTATCTGACTCAATTGTGACTGGAAATCCAAATCTTGGGATGAATTCCATCAAAAGCAGTTTTGCTACTGTTATTCCATCACTTCTTCTTGTGGGATATGCTTCTACCCATCTAGAAAATAGGCAGACCATCACTAAAACATACCTCAACCTGTTACAGGGAGGCATCTCAATGAAATCGATTTGCATTCTGGTGAAAGGCCCTCCTTTTCGACCTATCGTTCCTAGACTTACCACTGTTTTTCTTCCAGGATTGAACTGCTGACATATAAGGTATCGTTGACAAAGACTCTCAGCTACAAGTCTGAATTTTGCATTTTACCAAGTCTGCTTAAATAATCTAAGCATGGCATCTCTCCCTACATGTGCTTGTCCATGATACATTCGGGCCTTGGCTGACACCATGCTATCAGGCATAACTGGTCTTCCATCCCGATTTACCCACACATGATCTGTTTCCCTTGGTGCACATCCTGCCTTGACCCATTGTCTCATTTCCTCATCTCCTGCTTCTTCCTATAACTGCCTCACCTCTTCCCAGTTATTCACAATGTTAGTAAACAACAAAGAGCATGAATTCATTTCCTTCTCCTTTGCCCTGTTAACCGAATTCTGGTTTCGCGCACAATATTGAGCCATAACGTTTGCATGCCTGTTCCCTACTGCTACATAATCTCCAGTATTGGAGTGTGCAGCACACTTCACAACAGCCAATTGCTTAGGCAGCTTTATCGCCTCAAGCAATTTTCCAACCAATTCGGCATTCTTTATAGGGGTTCCACTCGAAGTCAAAAATCCTCTCTGTGACCAAATCTGGCCAAAGTCATGCACGACACCAAAGCCATACTGACTATCAGTTATCACAGTCACTTTTCACATTCTTTCCCAATTTACATGCTCTTGTCAATGCGAAGAGCTCAGCTACCTGGGCTGATTTTACTCCTTTTAGGTAAGACGCTTCCATTACTGCTGCAACTGTACATACTGCATATGCTGCACTCAGATTTCCTTTGTCCGTTCTTAAGCATGACCCATCCACAAACATCACATAATCACTTTCTGACAAAGGTTCATCTTTTATATCAGGACGTGGTTTGGTACAGAAATCAAGCACATCCAAACAGTCATGATCCACGTCGTCTCTGACTTCAACATTCTCAGCATCCGGCACTAACGTTGAAGGATTCCCATTCAGACATCTCACAAGGCTCACATTTGTTGCACCTAATATGACTTTTTCATATTTAGTCAGCCGACTATGCGTCATGAACTGAGTGTGGCTCCTTGTTAGAAGGATTGCCACATCATGAGGTACAAACACTCGCACAGGATATCCCATCACAATTCCTTCACTATGTTCCAGACTCTTACACGTGGCAGCCACTGCTTTCAGACAACCAGGTAACGCCACAGCCACTGGGTAAAGCATAGCTGAAAAATATGCAATTGGTCTTCTCAGTTTCCCATGTTTCTGTATTAATACAGAAAGTGCACATCCATTTTTCTCACTGCAGTACAATTCAAACTCCTTCTCATAATCAGGCATACCCAATGCTGGTGCCTCACACAAACTGTCACTCAACTGTTTAAAGGCTGTTAACTCTTCCTTATTCAATTCGATGGGATTCACTTCTCGTCAGACGTACCAAAGGTTTTGCGATCAGGGAAAAGTTACTTATACACTGACGAAAATATCCTACCATTCCAAGGAACATTCTCACTTCTCTTTGCGTCATTGGTGCTCTCATTCCTTTTATTATCTTGATTCTTTCTACTGTTATTTTCCTCAGTACTTTTTCAATTTTATGGCCTAAATATTGTACTTCTTTCTGACAGAACTGCAATTTCGATGGGGATACTTTAAGTCCTCCATCTGCTAGATGATTTAGCAATGCTGTGGTATCCTCTACACAAGCTTCTCGTGTTTTTGACGCACCAAGCAGGTCGTCAATATACTGGACTAGTACTGAGCTCTCGGACATCTCTAGATCCTCTAAGGACTTTTTCAATATCTGGTTAAATATTGAGGGGCTCTCTGTATACCCCTATGAGATTCGACACCATGCCAAAATACGGTCGCCAAAACGGAACGCAAAAATCTGCTGACTGTCTTGATGCAATGGGATGGAAAAGAAAGCATGACACAGGTCAATCACGGTGTACCATTCTGCATCATGTGGTATCTGATACAAAATTACTGATGGATTTGGTACAATAGAACAACATGACACAACTATTTTGTTTATTTTTCTCAAATCTTGCACTATTCTGAACGTTCCATTAGGCTTTTTCAGTCCCATAATTGGTGAATTACATGGACTACTCATTTCTGTAAAAATACCTTGATTAATCATTTTCTCTATTATAGGAGTAATCCCTTCAATTAATTCGGGTGTCAAATTATACCGAGGAATATTTGGAAAAATTATTTCCTCTTTCACTGTCACTTTTACAGGGTCTACTCTTTTCATTAATCCCACATCTTCTCCTGTGAAATCCGAGACTTCTGCCTTTACTGTCTTTTTCAGTTCTTTCGGTAGCTCTTCAGGGTTAAATACAGCAAATACTTCAGTAGTTTCGGTTTCCATATTGGCCATAGTCATTTTATACAATACATCTTCGTCAGGGGTCTCAAATGCTACCCCATTGGGAGTGCAAAATATGGTGCAATTCATTTTGCACAACAAATCTCTTCCTAACAAATTTACAGGGCTTGAATCACACACGAGAAAGCGGTGCATTTCAGAAAATGTCCCTATGTTAACCTTTACTGGTTCCGTAAGATACATTTTAATCTGTCTGTTGGATACTCCAACTACTTGGATTGTTTCGTCCGAGAGATGAAGGTTTTTAACATCAGCTGACCTAACTGTGGATCGAGTAGCACCAGTATCTACTAGGAAAGTAATATTTTCATCATTTACCTTTCCATCCACAAAAGGACCTGTCTGGTCTACTTCTAGAGTTGCGCCAAGTACACACTCTTCTTCCTCCCCTCAGCACCGTCAACAACTTTCTTCTGACTCACTCTCATCGCGTTGTAGCCAATACTGTGAAACAGAACTAGCGCGCGGTAGCTTAGTTACCTGTTCTTCGATGTAGAATCCTGTCTCATTACTGTATTTCTGAGGATTTACGCTCTGTGGAAAAGGCGGTTTTGGCGCCTGATTCTGTTGGGCAACAACCTGCTGCTGTCGCTGTGGTGGACAACTCACCTCTTTCTGCACCTGCGAATTTAATGATGCATTATCACCATTAGTACTCGGTGGAAATTTACACTCGGATTTTCAATGCCCTATTCTTCCGCAATTATGACATGGCCACTTCTTTTTGGCTTCTTCTATATTAAATTGTCCCTTTCCTTTTCCATTATTACATTTTTGTTTCATACCTGCACCATTGGCCTGTTCAATCAATTGAGCTTCCTGTCTTTCCGCCACCTTGACCCGTGCCCACATAGCTTTTTCTTTTAACTTACGCTGTTTTGCTTCAATTTCATCACTGAAATATTTTGCATGTCTCAGTACTTCATCTATTTTCTTATTTTGCCAGTCTACTGTATGCTGTTTAATCATTTGACTTATCTCTGGACGCAGCCCATATACAAATCGGTATACAAAGTGACTTAAATCCTTTTCACTCAAATTTTCATCACCACTAAACTGCTTAAAGGTGACGATCAACCTCTCATAATAAGCGTGTACTGATTCCTTAGCTTCCTGATGAGTCCTGTCAATTTTTACCCAATCAGGGAGGTACTTTGTTTTTCAGAAAGGCAATTACCTGCTCATATTTTTTATGACTTCGGGGTCAGGGGCTCCCGTTTTTGGATCCCTAGGGTATTCTTGTGTAGGCCAGCTAATCATAATTTTACACTCTGTCCACAAATCTGCTGGTACTATTATGTCAAAAAGACTTTTTAAATCAATCCATAAAACGTTTGATAACTTTACGAACCTATCCACTTGCCTATACCACTCGTTGGTAAATGACAAAATATCTTCTCTAGTCCAAGGGACATGTACATATCCCCCTCCTGGAATTTCTCTCATGGGACATTCTGTTAGTACCTTTTCCTTTTCTCTTACGGGGAAAGCTGCAAACGTTTTGTCCGAGGCATCATCTCGTTTTCAAAACCACTTACTCTTCCATTTATCTACATCTCCCCATTTTCTTAACAAAATGATTATGTCTTTGATCTGGGTTGTTCTTCCTACGGTATTCAGATTTTCAATATCTTTTTCGGAAAAATCTACTCTATATGGTTTTTGTAAAGCTTTTACCTTTTCGAAATCTATACCCATTTCATTTGCCACTTTTTCTAGTCTTTCATGTAGGTTTCATGCTCTCCAGGTTATACTTTTACATAAAAATAGTAATTCTTCGTCCTGATAGGCTTTTAACTTTTCCGTGGGGATAGTCCCTACTATTAATTCTTCCAAAACAATCTTCAGTTTAGCCACATCTATAGATTGGGATTCTTTATCTTTTTGCTGCAAACTCCTTAGCCATTCACTTAGTTCTTCTGAAGTAGGCCCTACACTATCTTTCTCAATATTTTGTTGTGCTAATCTCTCTGGTGTTCCTGGGACTGATTCTGTCGTCATTATTATCCTATCTACTAAACTTTGATTTACTGCCACATTTTTAGGCGTACTCTGTTCTGAAATACTTGTTGTTTGTTTCCATGGGTTCTTGTCTATATTCTTTTCTGGCTTCTCTGTTTGTTTATTACTGTTATAAGGAATCGTCAGACAATGCTCACTATCCTTCTGGTTATCAAAAATAGGCATTACAGGTCCTATGGTTACAGGAACAGTTACGGCTTCCAAATTTTAATTAATTCCCTAATCTTTTCAGTTAATTCTAAAGTGGTTTTCGCTAGTTCAGCTGAATTTTCATTATCCGTTTCACCATGTTGTGTTTGCTTTAATTCTTTAAAAGGATTGTTCCTTCCTGTCTCTTGTAATACTGATTCAAATTGTATATTCTGTGGAGTCTCTCTCATTGGGGCACTTGGTGTCAATAAGGTGGAATCTGACTGATAAGGGGGTGGATTTTTATAAAACATGTCGTCAAGAACATCATCCTCTGATTCATGCACACCATATCCTTTTAACTCAATATTATTTCTCTTTTCCATACATTTTCTACTGCTAACTTCTTCAGCATGTCTCACAGGGAACAAACCATCAGCCATATTTGCACTTCGCCATCTCCTCATTCTATCATCATGATTCTCCTGTCCATATGATCTACCAAACATGTACTTATACCTTCCGCCACTTCTCTGTCTTTCTCTGTCATGCATCTCATCTTCCCATTCTGTCAATGCTTCAAACTGTATTGGTCTAGGTCTAGGTTCTAGATTCATCATTCTCTCTCTCAAATTCCTCAATACTGCTAAATTGAACGAATCATGTTCCGGAAAAGCTAAAACTCCATCATCTTTTGTATACTTTGCCCAATTGTCCAACCAAATACATGTATGATATCCATATTTCGCAACCATATGGGGGAAGCAATTTTCCCTCTCTAGTCACAATCGGTTTGTCCTTTTTAAATAAACTCTTGATCTTTCCAAACCAGGACTTTTTCTGTTTTTCTGGTGGATCGTAATACATCATTTTGTCTTCCATATATCGCTAGATTTTCCTACGACTATTCTGTTGTTTTAACCAATCGTAGTGTGACTCACACTAATGCACCAATCCGGAGCGTCTATGTCACTTCTGTAATTCTCCAATCCCAGCGCGACTCACACTAACGCACCAATCAGGAGCTTCTACGTCACACTGTAATTCTCCACTCTCTGCGCGGCATACACTAACGCACCAATCAGGAGCGTCTATGTTTCTTACTGACTGGCCAATCCCAGCGCGGTCTTTCTGACGTCAGCCTTTTTCGCTACTCCTGCTTCTGATGACCCCTCCTTTACAAAATTTATCGGCAAACTTTCTTACGTTCTTTCTGACTCACAAATCTGTTAGTAACGACATAAAAACACCAACATTATCTGTTTCACTAACAAAAGAATAGTTAATGACCTATCTTACAAGAATTCCGTCTTTCCCGAGAGCAGCGCTTACCTCTGCCCTACTACGGAATCGTTACGTCCGTTGATAAAGTAGCACATCCCTCTACTTTACCCTTCTAGCAAGCATCAGCTAACCATTTCTCTAGAATTAAGACACCTAGTTGGAGATGCTCTGCTCCTGAGAAATAAAACCAGAGTTTCACAATTAACCTGAATGCTATTTCATTCATGCACTTGCATACGGAAAATGTAGTTCATTCACACAGAATTCTGTCTTTCCCGAGAGCAGCGAACAGTCTGCCCTACTACAGAATTATAACACTCGTTAATAAAGTAGCACTTCCCTCTACTTTACCCTTCTAGCAAGCTTAGGGAACACCTATCACCTTTCCAGTGATAAGCGTAATCAGAGTGCCTTTTGGACTCCTGGCACCTAAGACCAAAATTTCACAGGTGACCTTCGCTACCATGCATTTCTCTCATACAGAAAATGTCCCTAATGGCAACACACGACGATGTTACCGAATCGAACCCAGACAATGCGTCGTGCAACTCCAATCGTCACACGTTTTCCCTGTGTACCTACAGAGCAACAACAATTCCGTCTTTCCCGAGAGCAGCGCTTACCTCTGCTCTACTACGGAACCGTTACAAACTTTCGGCTTCCTACATCCCAGAAACCGTCAAACACCATAGAACTCGACGCGACTCAACATAGAGTGTTAATACATAGACCAATACTTATCCACAATCAATAATCAATAAGCAATTTACAAGCACCAAACCAAAACAATAAAAACCATCATACTGCTACCAGAAAAACTGATCCAGCGCAAGACTGGGAGGAAATGGGGAATAACCTTTACCCATACCCTCCCTGCGTCACAGACCCAACGTCACACTAGCTCATTTACACACGCAGTCATTGGTGGGGCCCATAACACCAACACTCAAACATCTCTTTCACGAGTCTGCACACACAGGAGGGATGAGTAATTCAAGCGCTGGACATGTGAGGGGAATACCTTAAAAACCTATAGGGAAAAAAAAGTTGTTTTACAAATTATACACATCCTTTCCCTACAGATCCCTAATCTCAAAACATCAAGGCACTCCTCTCACTTGGTCAAATGGACCAATTTAGTTGGATTGGTTGATGGTGATTTAGAACCAGCTAAAACACATTTTAAGATTCAGTATCCTTATCTTTCTTAATGAAAAGCCGCAAACTCATTAATTCTTGTTCATCAATAATGGTTTATCTAAATTTTCATAATGATTATTATTTGCATTTGTCTCGTCAAAGTTTAGAGATTAGATCAATCCAAATAAAATCGCAGAACATCATATTTACCTAATCTGGCTATTTGAAGTCGTCTAATTCATTGGCTCTGCATAACCAAATTTTGTTGTAAATTGTCCGAAAAGCAGGCCAAAGCTCAAAGTCCTCTGCTCAGCACGCTACAGTCCCAATTTATAAAAGGACCAGAAGCCGTGCAAGCATCTACCATAGCCCGTAGATTTTGGAAAAGTTCACAGTCATCAAACAATCGGGCAGCATCTGGATCATCAGAAAAAGCGTCACAACGAACGTGGCATCTGCTGTTGTTGCTGTAGGTAGGGGTAGGTAGAGATCTCCCTCCCTAGTCTACTAGCCTTTTTATAATAAAACAAATCATAGAAGATACAAATTTAAACTTTAGAGCGGCCGTGATTAGCTGGTTGAGATCGTATGACCACTGTCCCAAGATTTTCAGTACAGTTCGAGGGGTGAGGTCATTGGTTAACGAAGTATCGGACTGTTCCGGTTTACTGTAAGGATGCTTGTTCCCCTTTCTTGGCGAAAATCCCATTTGCCATCCTTGACCAGGGACAGTCTGTGCAGAGGTCGCTGCGAGGTTTAGGAGATTTCTTGCACATGCGCAGCACACTCCGCGCCTCATGAGACAATTGCCACTTCGTCGTGTGGTGACAGCGGCCAGCTTTGATTTAGGCCCAAACGCCAACTTAAGCAAAACAAGCACAAAAGAATAATTAATTCATGGAATTGGTGATCCTAATGTTAACCCCTTGCTAATCCCTCTATGTGCTTGTATTTATCTAGAATATAGCGACATTTAAAGCCATTATATTCACCTTTTTCGATCCAACCAGGAATGCAAACATCACAAAAGCAACATATAACATGCAGTATTCTATTACCACATATACTATTGTTAGTATGTGTACAGATTTAAGTTATAAGAGTTATTTAGCCATGCAAAATGCAAATCCCATATGTAATTCGAGTTTTAATAAAGTTGATTAGTACACATGCAATACTCGTTTAATAATATTATAATTAGCAGATTATTTAATTAGTATCTTCATGCAAAAATAGAGGAGGTATACAAAATGTTGCCCTACCTGCTCCATCACAAGTTCATTGGAACTAAATGACTACATACCTTATAAGACTAATGTAATAAATGAGAATGACATTCCCTTTGATATCAACATCATTAGATATGAAGTTAAAAAGGTAATGTCATAACTGTAAAAGCTTTCTTAATGTGGTGGTACATGGATTGTGTTTTGGACATGCAAATCTTGCTGGGATAGCGATGGTGTTTCTTGCGATGGAGAAGAAAGGATGATTAGTTGAAGTCACTGGGCAAATTAACACAAGAACTTGAGAATAGTTATAATTGTTTGCTTATTGTACTGCTATGTGATTTGTAGCTCCAGGATACTTACAGAGATTGCTGAATATTCTGTTTAACATATATGAGGAAGCAATAGGCATACCTGCCCACATGCTAAGGAAGGTAACACCAAGTATGAGAGAATGATTTGGACATTATTTTTACAATTTATAATCTTACATTAACTACTATTCTACATCATTAATAGACAATGCAGTGTTTTGATATTTCATTTATTGACCAATATGAGCGCAGGAGATTTTATGTGCAGCAATCATAGGCCCATAACCATTCTCTTAAGAATCACTGGGATTATATGTGGTAAGAATCCACGAGGAGTCCTGCAAATCAGAAGGAAATGAACAGGATATATCAGTCTGCAGAAGCATGAAATGCATGGATCAGAGCATATCACTACAATAGAAGTGATAAAGAATGTAGCTTATGATAACATTTTGGAACTTTATAAGGCATTTAGTGTACATTTGGTATATGCTTTGTTAGGTGTGAGCAATGCTGAAGAATTTAAAGAGAAGTATGGGGAAAAGAACAAGGAAAAGATTAAGGCCAGGAAATTGTTGAATAAATAGATTTGACATTCTTTTAAATTTAGGAAGATGAGGGAGATAGGATAATAAAAGAACATATACAGCAGTATCAAGCAACAATAATGCAGAGTGAAACCAAGATAAAAAAGATTCTATAGATCTGAAAATTACACAAAGGAAGGAGGAAAATGACAAATACTTTAGGAGATTGATTGGAAACTATCAGGGCAGTGAAAAAGCAATACCAGTACTACCCAGGGTAGAAAAGGAATGGTTTGATTACATACCCTACATATATAAACTTAATGAAATGATTCAGGCTAAGGTGACTTGCGACCATACCAAATGGTAAGCAAAATACAAAGCTTTTTTAGAACAGAGAATGGAACAGCAAGGTTGTCCTTTCATCCAAAAGTCAACTGGAAGTGTTTATAAGATCTAATAATTCTTCTACGTCTTATGGCCCTGGTGGAGTTTCAGCAAATATTGTGAAGCTTCAACTAGAATTTTGTGTATCTTTGATTGCACCACCTACCTGCAGAGTCATGAAATATAATGCTGTTCCAGACTCTTTGAAAAAGAGTATAAGAAATACAATTTTTGAAAAAAGTGACGCGACTCACCCAGGACAGTATTGGATAATTAATTAAACAGATGAACATCTTTAGCAAAATGTTTGCTAGACATTTATTCATTAGTGTGGAGGGGTGGGTGGGAAAATATTCCATACATTCAAAACATCACTCAGAAGGAGTCATTCAACAATAGATGTCTGCTGAGTGTTGAATCTGATTGTGGAAAAATATCCAATAGAAGGTTGCTTATAGTGATCTAATTGCAGGATTCAATCTAACTGATATGAAAATCCTCTGAGACGAGATGCTGGCTTGGGGAGCTCTAACACCTTCATTAAGAACAATAATGACATTGTAGCTGATCAACAGATCCAACTGGGAGAGTCCAGTGCAATCAATCAATTAATCAGGGGTTTATAAATTGTGCTACTCACCCGTGAGGGTCTCAAGGCGCTGAGGGGGGGGGGAGGGGTGAGTGCAACTCTGGTTCAGGCAAAGAGCCAGGTCTTGAGGTTCTTCCTGATGGTGTGCAGGGTGGGTGAGTGTCTGATGTTGACCAGTAGCTCGTTCCAGGCTTTGGCTGCGATGTAGGAGAAAGCTCTTCCTCCTGCTCTGGTTCTGCGGATACGGGGGATCTCTGCGAGGGCGAGGTCGGCGGGGCTGAGGTTCCTCTTGGGTATGTGGAAGGAGACTCTCTTGTTGAGGTACTTGGGTCCGATGTTGTGGAGGGACTTGTAGGTGTTCCGGGGTATGCTTTGGTACCATTAGTAATTGCATTCTTTTTCGACTGATGTACCCGAAGCTTTAGAACGCTGCAAGATGCTTCTCACTGAAATTATACCAGGAGGTCATACAAAGTCTGTACTATGCCCATAATAGAATCTTGTTTGATCTCACCTCTGTTGGTTTGGAATAGGCCTCAGATATCTTAAGTCAATATTTAAATTATAAAACGTAATCATCAGTTTAGGAAAGATTAAAGTAATGCTGTTCAGATGAATTACAAGAGGAGTCTGGATTGAATTCCATTAGAGATGGTATTGACATCTTAATATTTGGGAGTAAAATTTTCACAAAACATTTCATTTTAATTAATGGTTATGGCTATTGGGTGAACCAGAATGGTAGCAGTGGCATTAAGAAAGATAGGGCCAGATACATCAAGCAGTTTTTACCTTTGCAAACTGGCCGATTTGCAGAATCGGCCGCTTGCAAGCACAAAAAATGCCCTTCTGATGCAGGAAACCCTATTTTGAGATTCGGTAACCTGTTACCGGAATCGCAATAAGGAAATCGCAAAATGGTTTGTTGATGCATCTGGCCCTTAAACTACAGGTGGTGACGCTATATCACCATTTTTAGGGTTGGCTTATAATACATATTAATTTACATATCATATTCATATATGTTTATGTTTATGGGATTTATAGAGCGCATGGCTACCCGCAGGCGTCCCAGCGCTATAACAGGTACGGCAGCTATCTGAAGTGAAGGTTAGGGAAACAGCCAGGTCTTAAGTTTCTTTTTAAAAGACAGTTTGTTTCAAAATGAGTTGCAACTTTGGATCCAAACTGTTCCAGAGTTTGGGCACCATATGAGAGAATGATCTACCACCCCACCTCGATTTCCTAATTCTGGTGGTGCACATCAGAAAATTAGACCCTGATCTGAGACAACGGCGGGGTAAATAGGGGGAGATCAGAATTCGTAGCATAACTGGGCCTCTGCCATACATGGCTCTGTGTGCCAGGCAGAGGGACTTGAATTTGATCCTGGTCTGCACCCGGAGCCAGTGCAGCTCTCTCAAATGCGCTCTGACTGACTGGTTCCTAGGTATTTTAAGAAGCAGTCTGGATTAAGCATTCTGAACAACCTGTAGTCTATTGGTGACATATTTAGGTGACCCAAGATATAGCGAGTTGCCATAATCAAGTCTTGAGAACACCAAGGCTTGTACCACGGTCTTTCTTGAGTTCTTTGGGATTAGGCTCAGAATTTTTCTGATCATCCAGAGGATGCTGAAACATATACCCAACAATTGTTTGGCTTGCGTCTCCATAGTAAGATTCTGATCAAGCCACATACCCAGATTTTTTATGGAACATTTCGGAGTTGAGGGGGGACCCCACTTTGCTGGCCAGGGGATCTCTAAGCGAGGGCTGAAATTGCTGCCCAGGATCAGGAACTCAGTTTTGTCCCCATTCAACTTGAGAGTACAATCAGACATCCAATTTCCTATTTTTTCCAGACACGGCATTATTTGCCTGTGGTTGGAATTGATAGAGTCAGCTATTGATACCACTAATTGGGTGTCATCGGCATATGACACAATGGAGAGTCCAAACTCCTGTACTATATGGGCCAATGGGCTCATATAGATATTAAAAAGAGTTGGGCTCAGGGAAGATCCCTCAGGCACTCCCCAAGGTGCTGAGAAAGTGTCTGACAAAATGCCGGCCTCCATATATAAAGTGTTAGTTGTATGTTCAGGTTAACCATAGTGATTTTCACATTATAGTTAACCAAAGGTAACGTGTGTTCACGTTAAATTCGCCATAGTTAATATGTTTTCTACACCTATGCTGGGGATGGCCTGACCACACAGTATCACCCTGTGCAAGATATCTCCTGGAGGCTGTGCAGCTGTCAACGTCCTTTGTATGATGCCTGGAAAGAAAAGCAAAGCCACCTTATCGAGATATGCTGGGTTTTGATTGGTCCCCACCTCTTAGAATTGTTCTTCATTCCTGGACGCAAATATGCTTATCCACTTACTTAGGAGCAGATGCTGCTTTCCACACTCTTGAAATTTGTTACTTGCCTTTGCTCTTGCTCATAGAGCTTACCTCTTGAGCAAACCATTTCTCATTTACCCGATTGAACCTTTCTTTGGTTCTGCCTTTTCCCTTGCTGACACCTGCTGCTTTAATTTCCCCAAATTTAATTTGAATTCTTAGGTTAGTTTTAGAGAATTTCCGCCCTGGCTACAGACTTACTACAGGGAGCATGTAGCCCTTGGTGTTGAGGCAGGGCACAGCCTCTTCAAGTGTAAGTAGGGCAAGGCTCAGCTTCGCCTTTCCATCCACCCAGTGATGGCCCGTTTAGGCACATCTAAGCTTTCTGTTGTGTGTGCCTGTTTAGGAGGATTACACAAAGCCCAATTGTTAACTACACCCAGTCATGTGACCCAGATACAGGCTGCAGACACTAAAGGCCTGATTACGAGTCTGGCGGTCCGAGGAATGCCAGACTCATGGTGGCACAGCAGTGACAGTGTCCTGACTCCCTGATTACAACTCAGGTGGTGGGAACGCCATAGGACCGCTGCTGCTGCCAGGGAACCGCTGTTCCCTGGAGGTTTTGCAGCAGTCCAGAGGCTTCAATATGCTTGGCAGGACCGCCGTGGTATCGCCAAGCATATTACGAGTTTCCTCTCTGCCAGGGTTTTCATGGCGGTTCCTGCACCATGAAAACCTTGGCAGAGAGGAAACAAAGGCCCTGTGTACTCAGTGCCCTGGATCCCTATCTCACAGAGGCGTTGAAACAAGATGGAATTTGAAACGGTATCAAACGCTCCTGACAGGTCAAGGAGAAACAGAATAGCTGTTTTACCGGCGTCCAGGGATAAGCTAAATGAGTCTACTACCACTAGAAGAGTGGTTTCAGTACAATGGCAGGGTTGAAAGCCTGACTGGGAAGCATCCAGCAGATGACTCTCCAAGTAGGAGGAAAGCTGTTTGTTGACATATGACTCAAGAACCAAAGGAAGGAGATAGATAGTATGATAATTTGCTGGTTCCTTAGTGTAGGAGAGTAGGGTCTGCAATCCTATGATCACCCAGATTTTTTGCTTTTGCTTCATTGGTTTACGACTTTCTCCGGCTGTGGGCCTGCCAATCAGACCCACAGCCTAGCTGTTCTCTCTCGAAATTAACACACATGTACATTAGGTGCATCCACTAATTGGAACTGGGCCGCCTTGTCAGTCCCTGTCTCAGCATACCACAGGTATCCAGGGCATCGGTGTACCCAGGGCCTACCAGGGGCTGAAGCATGTATTATGCCACCCCTGGAATGGCCGCCCAAATCTGACACAACTGGCTGCACGACAGCTGGGGCCACGTGGTGTAATCACCCGTTGCTGTAGGTGTAGTATTCCTACACCTAAACCCTAAAATGGACACATGGATTCCTATCAGTCACTCCTATAGCAGGCCTTATCAATCCTGAAGGCAGAGTGCAGGGAATCATGTGGGACGGTGCTCTGGCGCGAGCTGAGCCCGTCGACGGCTTGCGGAACCAAGTCCTAATAGCCGTCCCATGGTGATGCGGGCCAACTACTTTTAATGCATTATAATCCTTGCGGTTATTTGCTAACTTTGGCATCACATCACCTACACATGTCGAGTAAGGTGTCATACGAATGGGAATACGAACCCCTCGCCAGTCCTGGCGACGGGGTTAGCATTCCCCCCTTTTAGAGGGACACGACATGGAAGTAACCTTGAACCCCGGTTAAAGTTGACTCAAGCCTCAGCATCACAAAATGGATGCTGCCACCAGACACAAGTCTGACCTCCTGCTGCTGGGGGACCTTCCAGCAAGGGGAGCTTGGACAAAGGGTTTCCTGTCGAGGGCGGTGTTAGCACCATCCCAGACAGGGTTTGTGTATCCCAGGTAGGCAGGGCTGAAAGGAAGGTGATTGCAAGTGGCACCCCGGTGCTCACTGTGCATAGCCCGGCTCAAACCAGTTTCGGGGGCACACCAGCCCCTGAGCTGGCGCGAAGCCGGACAAAGGATAGGGGTGTAACCACCCCCCTCCTGGCTCCACCCATAGGTAGAACCTAGTCACGGGCCAGCCCCTTTTCTTAGAATAAAGGTAGGAGCGAGTCCCCTTCCCAAATTGGATAATCAGATAATCGGATAACTCCGAATCACGAACCACTTTCCACGAAAGGAACTCTTGACTATTTCTGAAGACTCTCCCTTGTGGCTAAGGAGTAGCCACCCTGCACCAGCAGGCACCACCTAAGCGCTTGCGGTTTGCTGTACGTCTCCTACGGATCAAGACTGCCCAGCTCGACGAGACCCGAGTTCCCTGCCATCTCTGACCTTTTACCTACCTCATCAGCCCAGCTGAGAGTCGTAGGTGTGACGAGACCTGCGGGACCGGCTATCTTCAGAACCTGCACGACGCTTATCTAGCACGCCCACCGAGGGACCCTCAAGTGAGTGCACCTAGGGTTTGAGAAGCCCTAAACCCTGAGCAGCTCCAGCATCGAAGTCTGTCTCCCCAGCATCCACGAGATCTGCGTGGGGGCCCTTCCGCTTCTTGCTGTTCCCAGCGTTGTCCGACCACTTGCCGACCGGCTTGTGGCCCTCTTCACGACGCTCCAAGATTATTTGCATCACCGGTCTGGTTGCTCCAGACTGGCTCTTGCTCCCCTTCAACAGAGGAGTACCACGGACCCTCCTGGTCCACTCCCGACGCCATCTTGACTCCCCCGCTTGGGTTGCCACTGCCAAGATCCGCTGCCCCTTCCTGGGCCCAGCATCATCGACAGCAGACACCTTCGTGGGACAGCTCGCCCTCCATCCTGGTCGCCGCCGCGCCTCCTGGTCCGAGGAACAGCCGAGTCCGACGTCACCCACTCACCTGGTCGAGGTGACTTCAGCCGGTACCCCCCTGGTACCCACACGATCGCAGGCTAGCGGTTGAGAACTGAGTCCCCTCTGCTTTCAGGTTTCCTTCATCACCGATCCAGGCTTGGATCGCTCTGAACATCGTCACTGGTCGCCTGCCAGCAACTTCTTCTTTCAGGCTCCTGAGACTACACGAGGACTCCCGACATCTTGCCGAACTTCACGCAGCCGCAGCCTCCGGGCTAGGTAACTCGAGCATCTCGGTGCTCCATCGCAGGTTCGCTCTACAAGTGTCCAGTTCCTTTTTCGTTTAGTCCCACTGATCGGAACACTCCGGAATCAGTACCTCCCGACTCTAACCATTCGCATTTCACTGTTAGTGTAGATGGTTTCTCGTGCCCCTCGGGCATTTGTGTAAATTGTGCAACTGAAGTATTTTCCTAAGAGTTTTGTAGTGTGCTTAGCTCCCTGACTCATAAAGAGCCATGGTAGTCTTGTTATAAATAAATATCCTTTTATTTTCATAACAACTTGTGTGGTGTCCTTTCACTTGGTGTTCAAGGGGTATATGTGATGGTAAACAGCTGGCTTAACACGCCCTCTAGAGTTTAGCCTAAGACTGCTCGTATCCACGCTACTTGGATAGCTGGTCTATAAGGTTGACTTACAACCAATCATCAATAAGGGTCGTTTGGAATGATACACAGTGATCACTAGAATAGTGAGCACTACATATCAGGCCAACTTCTCACATTGGTGAGCAGCGGTTGGGATTTGAGCTTGCTGTTGTTTTACCACACACGTATCCTAAGAATATCGCAGTGAAAGATCACATAAGTACCCAGGTACATATAACTTAACTTAGAATACTCCGAGTTCTACTGAACCGGCTGTTGTAGTGTAACAGGGCTTAGCACACCCTGACTACAACTCTTAGCAAGGGATCAGTAGGTAAACCCATAGTGTAGGTAGGTGCAACACTTACACCTCACTAGAAAAGCATGTCGGTCCACGGAGAGTCTGCAGGGACTCCCTTAGTGGTCAGTGACCCTCCACAGGTCGTGTCACGATATGCAACTCTTAGCTTCAAGGAGATGAGACACCTGTGTGCCTCCAGGAAGCTAAACCAGGGTTCTAACCCTACCATCGCAATACTGATAGGTCTCTTAGAGGCGTACGATGCTAGGAGGTCCTCTAACCCAGGTCCCCCCAGTGCAGATGGGAACATGCCTCCCTTAGAGGGAACCCTCGGTGACCCAGACCTCGACCTCCACACAGAGGAGGAGGACGAGGACGAGTTATCGGGAGACGAGGCAGACAAAGGTCCAGTGGTAGTCGGCAGGCTTACAAGGACCAACTTAAGCAGGCATGAGAATGGAACTGGGGGAGCCCCGGGCCCACGCTCAAGCAGGCTTAACCTTGGGAACGGACGAGCTAGGTCTCTCTCCAGAGGCTCTGGCAGATCGGTTCATACACATGTCTCTCAGGCATCTTCTCAGAGAGGAATGACTTCCCCTCAGAGGAGGGAGCATGAAGCGAAGATGCGGGAGGTCAATCTGAGGATCGAGCGGGAAGAACTTGCCCTCGCCAAAGAAAGACTTGCCTTGGCCCGAGAGCAGAAATTAAGTGGGTTAGATCCCACTGGTGGCAGCATTCTCAATAGAGAGAAAGACAGGGGTATAGACACTAGACACCTGAGTAAAATAGTGCCCCCCTTTAAACAAGGGGACGACATCCACAAGTGGATAACTGCCTTGGAGAGGGCCTGCACTGTCCAGTGCGTCCCCCCAAGTCAGTGGGCAGCTATACTGTGGCTTTCCTTTGAAGGTAAAGGAAGGGACAAGCTCCTCACTACAAGAGCTGAGGATGCTAACAACTACCAAGTCCTGAAGAACACACTGATTGATGAGTTCGGCTTAACCACGGAACAGTACCGGGTGCTGTTCCGGGACACCCAGAAAATTCAGTCTCAGGATTGGGCTGACTTTGTCGATTGTGCCACTAAGGCTTTGGAAGGCTGGTTGCTGGGTAGCAAGGTTACTGATTACACAGGATTGTACAATCTTATCATGCGAGAACAGATTTTAAACAACTGTCAGAACCAATTGTTGCATCAGCACCTTGTCGACTCGGATCTGACCTCTCCCCAAGAATTGGGAAAGAAGGCAGACAGATGGGTCAGAACAAGGGTCAAGCAGAACCAGAATCAGAACCAGGGTGGTCAGAAGAAAGCAGACCAAAAGGGTAACAAGAACGAACAAAATGACCAGAAGTCTTCGACAGGTCCCCAACAAACCAAAGAGGGTGGGGGTCAGGCTTCACAGAAGAAGAAGACTCAAGAAGGCCAGTCAAAAAGGTGGTGCCAATACTGTAAAAGTAAGACTCACTGGTTTAGTGAGTGCACCAAGAAAGGAGGGCAAACTCCTGCCACTGCAGCCCCTAAGGCACCTGCGCCCCCTAGTACAGTCAGCAGTGGTAGTGCGCCTCCCAAGGCATTAGTTGGGTTAACCTTGGGAACCGAGGGGAGTGACGACTTAGTCGGCACGCTCACTCAGGCCGTCCTTGTCTGTACAGGGGATATGGATATGTCCCCTGATGCCAGTCCCAATACTTTGGGCAAATACAGACAGACACCTGTGATAAATGGAAAAGTGGCTCAGGCCTACAGGGACACGTGTGCCAGTGTCACCATGGTGACGCCTAACTTCGTGGACCCTGGACAGATCATGCTAGGTACCAGTTACCTAGTGACCAATGCCAGCAACGTCACTACCAATCACAGTATGGCAGTTGTTGATTTCTCCTGGGGAGGGGTAAGTGGCCCGAAAAAGGTTGTGGTTAGTTCAGACCTCCCCGTAGAATGTCTGTTGGGCAATGATTTGGAAACGTCACAATGGTCAGAAGTGGAGCAGAGGACTCACATGGAGATGTTAGGCTTGCCAGCACATGTCCTTGCTGTGACCAGGTCACAGGCCAAAAGATGCCCCACTGAACAGGTGCTGGATCCTGGAAGAACGGACCAGACACCTTCCAAGAAAAGGAGCAGTAAGGGTAAGGCTTCGCCTTCCCCCTTGCCCCAGGTCGTGGATCAAGTCTCCGAGGAGGCTGACCTTAAAGAACTGAGGGAAACTGAGCCGCAAGAGCTTGAACCTGGTCAGGTTGAGTTTCTGGGCTCAGGGGGACCCTCCAGGGAAGACCTGGGGAAGGCACAGTTAGACTGCCCCTCACTTGAACCCCTCAGACAGCAGGCCGCTGCTGAGGCTGCAGGGAACGCCACAGGTACCCACAAAGTGTACTGGGACGATGGACTCCTGTACTCCGAGGCAAGAGACCCCAAACCTGGTGCGACCAGGAGGCTGGTCATCCCCTTGTCTCTGAGAGGTTTCCTTCTCACCTTGGCCCACGAGATTCCCCTTGCAGGTCACTTAGGCCAGAATAAGACTTGGGACAGAATTGTTCCACACTTTCACTGGCCCCACATGTCCGAAGATACGAAGGAGTTTTGCCGCTCCTGTGTCACTTGCCAAGCCAGTGGTAAGTCAGGTGGCACGACAAAGGCCCCCCTCATACCACTACCAGTGGTGGGGGTACCCTTTGAACGAGTGGGGATCGACATTGTCGGACCAATGGAACCCCAGACAGCATCAGGGCACAAGTTTATACTGGTGGTGGTGGACCACGCCACCAGGTATCCTGAAGCTATTCCCCTTAGGACCACTACAGCACCTGTGGTGGCACGGGCCCTACTTGGAGTGTTCTCCAGAGTGGGCTTCCCTAAGGAGGTCGTCTCAGACAGAGGTGCAAACTTCATGTCGGGATATCTGACTGCTATGTGGAAGGAATGTGGTGTCAACTACAAGTTCACCACACCCTATCACCCACAATGCAATGGGCTTGTTGAGAGATTCAACAGGACCCTAAAAGGGATGATTCACGGACTACCTGAAAAGCTTCGCCGGAGATGGGATGTCCTGATACCCTGCCTCTTGTTCGCCTACAGAGAGGTCCCGCAGAAGGGGGTTGGCTACAGCCCTTTTGAGCTTCTGTTCGGACATCCTGTAAGGGGACCCCTTTGTTTGGTAAAGGAAGGATGGGAGAGACCTCTCAGAAAGCCGGCATCAAACATTGTGGACTATGTGCTCGGTCTCCGCTCGCGGATGGCGGAGTACATGGAAAAGGCGTCTAAAAACCTGGAGGCGAGCCAAGAATTACAGAAAGCTTGGCACGACCAAAAGGCTGTCCTGACTGTGTACCAGCCTGGACAGAAGGTATGGGTGCTGGAGCCAGTGGCCCCAGCAGCACTCAAAGACAAATGGTCTGGGCCCCACACGATCATTGAGCAAAAGGGAGAGGTCACCTACTTGGTCGACCTGGGAACTCCCCGGAGCCCCCACAGGGTGCTCCATGTAAACAGGCTCAAGGCATATGTCGACAGGGAGGGCATGGGCTTGCTCATGGCCACAGATGAGGGACAGGAGGAGGAGAGTGACCCTCTCCCAGACCTGCTCTCTCAGAACCCTGACGATGGATCAGTAGATGGTGTTGTCTTTTGTGGCAGCCTCTCTGGACATCAACAAGAGGATTGTAAACGGGTTCTTCAATCCTTTCGACATATGTTCTCTCTGACACCCAGTCAGACCAAGTGGTGTACCCATGAGGTCGACACTGGGGACAGTCTGCCCGTAAAGAGTAAAATCTATCGGCAACCTGATCATGTCAGAGACTGCATCAAGACAGAGGTGCAGAAAATGTTGGAGCTGGGAGTCATTGAACCCTCGGACAGCCCCTGGGCTAGTCCCGTAGTGCTCGTGCCGAAACCTCACACCCAGGGCGGTAAGAAAGAGATGAGGTTTTGCGTGGACTACAGAGGTCTCAATGCGGTCACTAAGACTGACGCCCACCCGATACCAAGAGCAGACGAACTTATCGACCGGTTGGCCTCGGCCAACTACTTAAGTACGTTTGACCTGACAGCTGGGTATTGGCAAATCAGGTTAGCTGAGGAGGCCAAGCCCAAAACAGCATTTTCTACCCCGGGTGGGCATTATCAGTTCGTGGTAATGCCCTTTGGTTTGAAAAATGCACCTGCCACCTTCCAAAGGCTGGTGAATCGAGTTCTCACTGGGTTGGACGACTTCTGTGCGGCGTATCTGGACGATATCGCTGTCTTTAGCTCCACCTGGGAGGATCACCTGGTCCACCTGAGGAAAGTGTTAGAGGCCCTGCAGAAGGCAGGCCTCACTATCAAGGCCACCAAGTGCCAGATAGGGCAGACACAGGTTGTATACCTGGGCCACCTTGTAGGTGGAGGCCAGGTTCAACCATTGGAGAGCAAAATACAGGCCATCCAGGACTGGGCTCCTCCAACCACCCAGACTCAGGTTCGAGCTTTCTTGGGCCTGACTGGTTATTACCGGAAATTTGTCAGAAATTATGGATCCATTGTGACCCCGCTAAACGACCTGACAAGTAAAAAGATGCCAAAAAAAGTTCAGTGGACAGCAAGCTGTCAGAAGGCATTCGATGACCTAAAGCAGGCCATGTGCACAGCACCTATCCTAAAGAGTCCAGACTACTCCAAACCATTCATTGTCCAAACAGACGCTTCGGAGCTGGGTGTGGGAGCTGTTCTATCGCAACTGAATTTTGATGGTCATGACCAGCCCATAGCTTTTATTAGCAGGAGGCTGACCCCCAGAGAGAAGAATTGGTCAGCTATTGAGAGGGAGGCCTTTGCTGTGGTTTGGGCCCTGAAGAAGTTGAGGCCATACTTGTTTGGCACTCACTTCAAGATTCAGACCGGCCATAAGCCCCTCTTGTGGCTAAATCAAATGAAGGGTGAAAACCCCAAACTACTTAGGTGGTCCATTTCCCTACAGGGGATGGACTTCACAGTGGAGCATAGACCTGGCACTGATCATGGCAATGCAGATGGGCTCTCCAGGTATTTCCACTTAGAGCAAGAAGACTCACCTGGTCAAGGTTAGCTTATTGTCCCAAAGTTTGGGGGGGGGTCATGTAGGAGAGTAGGGTCTGCAATCCTATGATCACCCAGATTTTTTGCTTTTGCTTCATTGGTTTACGACTTTCTCCGGCTGTGGGCCTGCCAATCAGACCCACAGCCTAGCTGTTCTCTCTCGAAATTAACACACATGTACATTAGGTGCATCCACTAATTGGAACTGGGCCGCCTTGTCAGTCCCTGTCTCAGCATACCACAGGTATCCAGGGCATCGGTGTACCCAGGGCCTACCAGGGGCTGAAGCATGTATTATGCCACCCCTGGAATGGCCGCCCAAATCTGACACAACTGGCTGCACGACAGCTGGGGCCACGTGGTGTAATCACCCGTTGCTGTAGGTGTAGTATTCCTACACCTAAACCCTAAAATGGACACATGGATTCCTATCAGTCACTCCTATAGCAGGCCTTATCAATCCTGAAGGCAGAGTGCAGGGAATCATGTGGGACGGTGCTCTGGCGCGAGCTGAGCCCGTCGACGGCTTGCGGAACCAAGTCCTAATAGCCGTCCCATGGTGACGCGGGCCAACTACTTTTAATGCATTATAATCCTTGCGGTTATTTGCTAACTTTGGCATCACATCACCTACACATGTCGAGTAAGGTGTCATACGAATGGGAATACGAACCCCTCGCCAGTCCTGGCGACGGGGTTAGCATTCCCCCCTTTTAGAGGGACACGACATGGAAGTAACCTTGAACCCCGGTTAAAGTTGACTCAAGCCTCAGCATCACAAAATGGATGCTGCCACCAGACACAAGTCTGACCTCCTGCTGCTGGGGGACCTTCCAGCAAGGGGAGCTTGGACAAAGGGTTTCCTGTCGAGGGCGGTGTTAGCACCATCCCAGACAGGGTTTGTGTATCCCAGGTAGGCAGGGCTGAAAGGAAGGTGATTGCAAGTGGCACCCCGGTGCTCACTGTGCATAGCCCGGCTCAAACCAGTTTCGGGGGCACACCAGCCCCTGAGCTGGCGCGAAGCCGGACAAAGGATAGGGGTGTAACCACCCCCCTCCTGGCTCCACCCATAGGTAGAACCTAGTCACGGGCCAGCCCCTTTTCTTAGAATAAAGGTAGGAGCGAGTCCCCTTCCCAAATTGGATAATCAGATAATCGGATAACTCCGAATCACGAACCACTTTCCACGAAAGGAACTCTTGACTATTTCTGAAGACTCTCCCTTGTGGCTAAGGAGTAGCCACCCTGCACCAGCAGGCACCACCTAAGCGCTTGCGGTTTGCTGTACGTCTCCTACGGATCAAGACTGCCCAGCTCGACGAGACCCGAGTTCCCTGCCATCTCTGACCTTTTACCTACCTCATCAGCCCAGCTGAGAGTCGTAGGTGTGACGAGACCTGCGGGACCGGCTATCTTCAGAACCTGCACGACGCTTATCTAGCACGCCCACCGAGGGACCCTCGAGTGAGTGCACCTAGGGTTTGAGAAGCCCTAAACCCTGAGCAGCTCCAGCATCGAAGTCTGTCTCCCCAGCATCCACGAGATCTGCGTGGGGGCCCTTCCGCTTCTTGCTGTTCCCAGCGTTGTCCGACCACTTGCCGACCGGCTTGTGGCCCTCTTCACGACGCTCCAAGATTATTTGCATCACCGGTCTGGTTGCTCCAGACTGGCTCTTGCTCCCCTTCAACAGAGGAGTACCACGGACCCTCCTGGTCCACTCCCGACGCCATCTTGACTCCCCCGCTTGGGTTGCCACTGCCAAGATCCGCTGCCCCTTCCTGGGCCCAGCATCATCGACAGCAGACACCTTCGTGGGACAGCTCGTCCTCCATCCTGGTCGCCGCCGCGCCTCCTGGTCCGAGGAACAGCCGAGTCCGACGTCACCCACTCACCTGGTCGAGGTGACTTCAGCCGGTACCCCCCTGGTACCCACACGATCGCTGGCTAGCGGTTGAGAACTGAGTCCCCTCTGCTTTCAGGTTTCCTTCATCACCGATCCAGGCTTGGATCGCTCTGAACATCGTCACTGGTCGCCTGCCAGCAACTTCTTCTTTCAGGCTCCTGAGACTACACGAGGACTCCCGACATCTTGCCGAACTTCACGCAGCCGCAGCCTCCGGGCTAGGTAACTCGAGCATCTCGGTGCTCCATCGCAGCTTCGCTCTACAAGTGTCCAGTTCCTTTTTCGTTTAGTCCCACTGATCGGAACACTCCGGAATCAGTACCTCCCGACTCTAACCATTCGCATTTCACTGTTAGTGTAGATGGTTTCTCGTGCCCCTCGGGCATTTGTGTAAATTGTGCAACTGAAGTATTTTCCTAAGAGTTTTGTAGTGTGCTTAGCTCCCTGACTCATAAAGAGCCAGGGTAGTCTTGTTATAAATAAATATCCTTTTATTTTCATAACAACTTGTGTGGTGTCCTTTCACTTGGTGTTCAAGGGGTATATGTGATGGTAAACAGCTGGCTTAACACGCCCTCTAGAGTTTAGCCTAAGACTGCTCGTATCCACGCTACTAGGATAGCTGGTCTATAAGGTTGACTTACAACCAATCATCAATAAGGGTCGTTTGGAATGATACACAGTGATCACTAGAATAGTGAGCACTACATATCAGGCCAACTTCTCACACTTAGCATCAACATGAGGTTTTTATAGAATGGGTGTAACACAGGCAGCTTTCAATTCCAGAGGAACGGCCACCAAGGACAAGGATAAGTTGCAAAAAATTTAATGGTGGGTGCAAGATGGGTGGAAAGGATAGCTATAATAGGTGGATGGCACAGTTCAGAAGGAAAGCCAGATTTTGTTTTTGCTAGTAAATCCAGCAGTAAGGTTTGCACAATAGGCTCAAACCTCTCAAATACAGCAGAAGTGTAAAACAATATATTTTTGTCCGACAAATTTCGGACTGGTGCCATGCAGAGATTTAAAGATGAAACACCCAATTTTGAATGTGCAACGTTGTATTACAGGGAGCCAGTGTAGCTTCCTCATTAGAGGAGAGGTGTGTTGGCATCTTGACTGATGAAAAATCAGTCTGGCTGCCTGATTTTGCACCAGCTGCTATCTTTTAGTTAATTGGGAGGGGTGAAAGCCTACTTGGTGGGAATCAAGAAAATGGGACAGCTCAATGAAGGAGCAGAGGCAGTTTGCCACATGAGTTTCCAATACCTTGGCCAGGAAGAGGAGCAAAGATATGAGATGATAATTTAGTGAGATCAGGGGGTCTGAACTAGTTTGTTTGTGAAACGTCCAACTCCCTACGAGTAAAGGTTTAATCAGCAGCGGCCCATGCAGGTAAGAGTGGAAGGGCGTTGGGGCCGGGATAGGGGTAATTCGACAGATGACCACTAGGGAAGATTATATAAATAAATAATACATTTTTCCTTGTCGTCGCCTGTCGAAATCACCCTCTGTACGGGCGGCTGCTGAATTTAAGGAGGGCACAGTTCTTTTGATTTGTACTTCTTGTATATGAATATTCTCCAAATATTCCTATTGAATTTTGTTAGAAATGGGGTTTCTGGTTGCATAGGGTATGCACCTAAGCCTGCAGAACCCACCACTCTAGTCAAGGTAAGGTAGTTACACACCGAAGATAACCCCTGGTCATCTCCTTGGTAGCTTAGCAGATCAGTCAGGCTTATCCCAGATGTGTAAAGCATTTGCGCAACACACTCACACAACAGTGCCACACTAGGCATACCACAAGAGAGACTCCACACAAGGTTATATAAAAATAGCCTTTGTAATATTCAAAAACACATTAGACTACAATCACATATATTACTGTGTCACTAGGCACTTGTCATCGTGTCACAGAGATTACAGAAATCATTTTGCTAATCAGGCAATTGTCACAACATCATCAGCAGTGCACTATAGCAAATACTTGTAGAGTGCACACATGATAGAAATATCCTTACTGGCCATGTAACACCACATAGATCCACATGAGGGCATAAACTGTAAGGTATGACACAAATCATAATCAGGCTATCAGTTAGAACAACAGTAAGAGTGGCATCTGCGCTCCTACGACAAGGGAAGCAGTACTGTCTTTCCCCATGTAGGCACCTGGGCTACTCGCCCCCCCCCCCACCCCGTGGAATGCGGTAATTCAGGAGGGTTCATTCCTCCTCGGGGATCTCCAACACTACTCCTCTTTCCCAATGATGAGTGGGGGCCTCTGTTGAGGTTTCCCCTTTATGCCCCAAGCAGTGAGGGGCAACTGCCCATGACACGGGGCGCAGCCATCAATAACACGGGAGAGGGGCCCGGCCACTACTTCAGGCCAATGGGGCCAACCGTGCCCCCCTCCCCAAATGCCTGCAATCTTCAGGCTTCCCCCCAACAGGAGGCAAAAACAAAACCCAAGGTAGCCGCCCGCAACCATGCGGTGCCTCTGCCAATTAATGCAGTGAAGGGTGATTCCACACTGGACTTCTTTGGCCGGGACGTCAAGTGAGGTGGGGTCACTCACCCACCAACCTCAGACTGCACCAGCTGCTTCTGTGCAGCAGGACACGGAGCAAAGTAACCGTTGGCTTCACTCTCCACCCCCTGACCTGCCACAGTGGCAGGCCCTGCCCCTCTATGACGTGGGTGATACTAGGCAATGTGGAAACCCCGGACTGGTATTTCCTCTTCCTTGGAGTGCGCTGCTCCAGCGGGAGTCTACGAGGCTCTGGCTTGTTCACGTTGCTGGTGCCGCAGGTGAGCCCAGCCCCGAGACCGGCACTCTCCATGCATGGGCCATTAGCACTTCGGGTCTCGTTTGGTTTCAGAGGCACAGGTAGGTTTCCCAGCCAAACGTTGCAGCGCTTCCCTTCCAGGCACTGAAAGTGACAACGGAAGCACCTTCCAACGCTCCACTCATGATGCCAAAGAAAACAAATCACCGGATAGAAAGCACAGCACTCACCAAGTGCTGCTTCAAATTACCCAGGGCAAGGAATACAGCCCTGGAAAATCCCTGGGGGTGCCAACAACCGGGCACAGGCAGGCCAGCACAAGGTTCCAGTCAACAACACTGGCAGTCCTTCTCTCCACCAAACAGGCAGCAGGTCAGGCACCCTGAGCAATCCAGTCCAATGACAGTCCCTCCTGGCCAGGTGCAATCTGTAGGGCCAGCAACCACTGGTTCTAAGTCCCATGCAGTGTCTTCTTCTCATCATGGGGTCACAGCCCCTTTACTTATAGTGCCAATGTCTTTGTTCTCGGGGGCACTCCAAACACTGTTTACACCCCAGGCCCCAGACACACCTCAGGGAGTTGGAGCCAGCATTGTAGAAGGCAGGCGCAGACCTATTCAGTTGCAGGTGCAACTCCTCCCACCACTCCAAATGCAGACCAGGCCTATTCAGGTGCAGGTGCAACTCGTCCCACCACTCCAAATGCAGACCAGGCCTATTCAGGTGCAAGGGAAACTCCTCCCACTACTCTAAATTCAGCCAACGTCTATTCATCCTAATACTGAGTCACCCAGGAAAGGCAGGACACACCTCAACCCCCCTTGTGACTGACTGGAGATCCCCTCTCTTCTATCAGTCAAAACCACACTTCTAAAAGGGACATTTATAAAATAGTAATAGTAAATCTGCTTTCACCAATAAGCAGGATTTATCACTACTATACCAAACATGGTCATGCTACTCCTCTCAGATCAGAAATTACCACTGAAACACATATCAGGTTATTCCCAATGCAGAGGGCATTCTCATAGTAGTGAGAAACCAAATAGGCAGTTTGTCACTACCAGGACATGCCACACAGTTAAGGCACATGTCCTAACTTTTAACTACACCTCACCCTGCCCATAGGGCTAGCTAGGGCCTACCTTTGGGTGACTTATATGTAGCAAAAGAGAAATTTGGACATGCAACCACTTGCCATGCCACGTAACTGCGGCAGTAAACTGTGTGTGCAGGCCCTGCAGTGGCAGAGGCCTGAGACATGTTTGAAAGGCTACTTCGGTGGGTGGCGTAAGCAGCGATGCAAGCCCACTAGTAGCATTTAAATTACAGGCCCTGGGTATATGGGATACCATGGTACAAGAGACTTACAGGTAAAATAAATATGCCAAACAGGTGTAGACCAATCTTACCAAGGGAACAAGAGAGAGCACATGCACGTTCACACTGATCCGCAATGATAAAGTGCCTAGTGCCATAAAACCACCAACAACAGGTCAGATAAAATACAGTAGGAAGGCAAAAAGTTCTGGGATGACCCTGCAAAAAGGGCCAAGTCCAACATCTTTCCGTTGTAAATATTTGCATTCACAGTGGCCTGTAAGAGTATGTAAAGAGTACTAAGGGAGCAGATCTTTATGTACTCCAGAATGCTTTGCAAATAGGTCTGGAGCGGATTACATTTAGGTTTCATCTAGTAATCACGCAACAATTTTCCAAAGACGCGTTCCACGGGTGTAACGGGGAGCAAGCACTCTGCTCCAATCAATCACACGGCGAACGTTGCCTTATTCCCACGCTGTTGTGATTCTTGGCTCCACACACAGAAGCGACCTGCATGGCAGGTTGCACAGTGTGCCCTTAACCGCGATTGTAGCTATAATAAATAACATCTCAAACTAGGGCACACCGATGTATGCAGCAGCTGGTAACACACGTCCATGTGCAGTCGGGAACTTTTCAAACTTTATGACTCCAACACGGAAAATCACTTCATCAAATTGGCTGAAAGCATAATAATGGTTGTGGATGAAATCTTGTCAGCCACTAAGCTGCGAAAACTATAATTTGGTGCAATTTTGCTAGGCCTTTCAAGCTACTACTTTGCAAGTTTTTGTTCTGATGTAAGTTTTGAAACCTTGAAAAGGTAACACTCTGCTGGAGTGTACTAAGTAATCATTTCCCTTATAACCGGAAATGTGGTCTTGGTCAGGTGCCTTGTAATGAAGAACGTCAGGCTGCCGGGCTGGTCACTCTATCTGATAATTAGGGCCTTTTCATGTAAATTGCATTCGATGCCATAATGGGACAGAACTGCATATCAAACACTTAGCAGCCTTTCTTTTCCCTTTCCCATTTGACTCATGGGAATCCTTTGTAAGCCTTCTACATTTAATGTTAATTGGGAAAATAGCTTAAAGCGATGTAGCTCCCAGCTACAGATGGTCTGAAGATGCAACTACCAGTTAGTTTGCAGCTATGTTTGCTCATTTTCTTACCTCCTCTCAATTTACATGGCAGAAATGACCAAAGTATAGGCAAAACGCTATAACGTATTCCGTTTGTAAGTTGGATTTAACTAACGAATCATTTATACATTTTTGCTAATTCACAAACATTTCCCCTGACACCTGTTCTCAGCATCCATTCTAATCTTAACTAAACTATGCATAGCAGAAGTTGGTATTTAGATGCATAACCAGAGTATGAGAGGGGTGTAGAATTTTTTTTGTATTTTTCTGTTCAATCGGGCTTTTCTCCATTGCAGCTTTTCATAGTGTTTGAATTTCAAACCGACTGTCATATTTTACCGACAAACTACACAAGGACGTAGAGAAGTTAAAGTGTTTTACTTCTTCTATTCTGGTGTAGCATTTGCTGCAATGACAACATACTCATCATTTCGCTACACTTTGTTTCATCCTTTTGTATTGTGAAAGGTGTATGTCTCTTTTCTGCTCTCTCATATAGTTGTAAGACAGGCTACTCCATGGTGTAGTTCTGCTGTGTGTATGCATCAGGAGCACAGCCTAGTCTGAGGCCGTATATTGGCAGATGCTCTCATGGACAGGTGCACAGGTATGATGGGCTGAATGAGGCCAGAGATTGTGAAAGAGCGTGAGAGAGAGAGAGAGAGAGAGAGAGTGTAAGCAGACAAATGAGTTGTTGCATGCCTTTGGCATTTATACGGAGGCTGTGTGGATCAAATTACTGTGTGTGACCGCGCCAGGGCCACAGTGAGCTCTACCATTTTAGTCAATGGGTTAGCTGAGGGAACAGCCAGAGAATGAAGTCAGAGCCTCACACATACGTGAGTCTTTGGTCTCTCAGTCAGCATTGCCTCTGAGGAAGTTTCCTGAGGAATCTGCCTTTGGTATTACTTTGAATGTGTGCATGGTGATGCCAAAGGCATAAGCGGCAGGACTGTAAAATGACTAGTTCTTCATCATGGCTAACCCCATATTGGTAGATTATTTGGAATAGTACATTTGATGAGTGAGTTGTTCAACACAAGAGGGCTCATCTTTGGAAAGTAGTTGAGTTTTACACCTGGTTGACATTGCTTGAACTTTCCAGGTGAAACTACTGTACAATGACAGCCATTTGTAAGATGTGCTATCATTGTTTAGAATTATCTACAGTGGTAGAAAGGCATAGTGACTGAGGGCCTGATTTTGACCTTGGTGGATGGGTTACTCCATCACAATTATGACGGATATCTCATCTGCTGTAATAGAAATCCCGGTTCCATGATGGAATATCGTTAACATAAATATCGTCAGAAATAAATATCGTCACTAAAATATCGCTTACATTAATATCGTCATCCTATACTTAAACAAGGATTCACACAAATATCGATTTTTTTTTTTATCGACAACCCTAATATCGTTCACACTAATATCGACAACATAAATATCGACTACTACATGATCGACTTTATTTTAAATAACATGACCTTAGACATATATATCGACTACACTAACATCGACGACCTATCTGCTTATAGAAATATACAAAAAATATCGTCTTTTTATTACCAACTCGATATGCACTATTCTTTTATTTTACACACTTTTTTTTAACTATTTAACTTTACAAAACTATTCACACATATAATTATTTAACGGTTTTCTAATTCAAAATAACGTTGTCGACCAATGATTTTGAAATTTCACTAATTGAACCAATCAAAAGCTACCATTAATTAACTCACTAATATAAAAACAATTATACACTTAACGTAATTTACCATTTTTGGGCCAAACTTGGAGAAAAACAGTTACCTTGCTGAGATAAGAAAATACAAACCTACGACTACAACTACAAAACGTCATACTACACTTGAAGTAAGCAAAATCCCATTGCTTTTTTCATTCGAACTTAGCATAAAGTAGATAAACTCCCTAAATTAAAAAGTGTTCTTCTTTAGAGTGAAAAAAGAACATGTTGAACTTATCAACAACAACCAGAAACTTACATGTAAAAACATTTATTAACTACCTTATCCATGTCTACTTAGATAGCTGACAAAAATTATTTAAACTTGCTAAGTAAATGTACAATTTACTTCATATATTAACAACTACTATCATCCAAATACTATAAGTAACACAATGATTAGAAAAAAAAAATGAATGCTGCACTAGGTTGCTGTCCAGTAGCACAGGCGCAAAGGAGGATAGTTCAGTTAATCCATGAATGTATAGGCAGCATACGTGGCAACTGCTTCCAACAAAAAATCGTTTGCAGGGCCACTAAAAGTCTCAGCCATCCAATTAATTAAAGAAAAGGAACATACGTGTTCTTCAACCATCGGAGCCTCTAGCACAATCAGAGGGCAACCGGAATGTTCCTCTAAATAGCTCATAGCCAAGAAGTCGTAGGCAGCCGTTGATATGTCCCAATTACCCAGGATACCATGCGCCGCACCACAAGCCATAATCCGGACACCAGAACAGGCCAACTCGTGAGACACTAAGGGCCTCATCAGTCGATCGAAATCCGGCACCGGAGACACCGTGTTGGTCAAGCACAAATCCAGAGGCCATTCAAAGGGACAATCCAGGCAGTGAAATACAGGTTGCACGCAGGTGAAGTAGGAATACCTGAAGGATAATCCATATGCCAGGCTTAAAGTCGCCAATGGCAGAGTACCATAAAAGTCAAGCATCCTATCACGAAGAAGATGCAGACGTGACAGGTGCTCGTGTGGCACAGAAACAGCAGCCATTCCGTAGTATGAAAAGTAAAAGCAGCACACCTGCCACCAGCGCCAGAAGCAGCGGAACACCTCCAAAGATGCTCGAGAAAATCGAATTAAAAAATGCCGGAATCACACCAAAAATAGTTTGGAAAGAGGTCACGAGGCCTGAGCCTACAAGTTTAAAAAAATAAGCCAGGCCGGTCGTGGACGAGGCATTGAAAATAGTTAGGATCAAAGCTCCGAAATGTAGGGGGAGGTCAGTATTCAAAACCGCCTGTACCTCAGTGCGCGTATTAGCAACGTGAAGGACAAATGTTTCACGAGAGGAAGTCAATGACACCTCTTTTTGGAACAATACAGCTCTTATTCTGCTCAACTTGTTGAACTCTGCTTTCAAGGTTGGAATCGAAGGCCAGATGGAAACATCCAGCCGCCCGTGCGGGGGTGAAAAGAGAACATTATTGCAGGAGACAACCCTCTCCGATACAGTTACTATATATGGGATTCCCACTAACATCCCGCAGCAAGCTTCATTATTCAAAATTAAATAACTACTGTTTGCAAGCAGCGTCAAAGAAGGCGTAATCACAGGCACTGGGACACCTCGTAGGACGCAGGCCAAAATCGGGGCTTGTACATTGCATGCACCGTGTAATTGAATGTGCCTACATACCAAGGAATGATCTGGTGTCGTGGTACATTCCTCACCCTTCAGATAAACCTCAGTTCCGTCCCTAGTACATCTATACGTAAAGGGGAGGGACCAAACCTCATGTATGAAAGCGGTGCCCAGCTGTTCATATCTACCCAGAGCATAATGTTTCATACAAGACGTAAACTTAAGAAGTGCGAACGGTAGAATTATCAACCCGTATATAAGCCACGTGACTGAATTGATTTCCGCCACAGAGAAAGGTAACGGTTCTAATTTTTCAATATGTAATAATGAATATTTAGCATCTTTCATGGACATAAATAGCTGCTTATCAGTAATGTTACAAGGAATGAATAACGATGTAGTGCTCAAATAGTCCCAAGGGACCCTCCCTGCCTTTAACGTCTGCAAAGTCCATGCAAACTGCATAACAGAACGCAACTGGTTTTGACCATTATATAACACAGACATATCATCATGCACAATATCAACAACTGACGAAACAATATTATCTAATGTATAAATTCTGGAAGAGAGAGTGCTAATGCTGTTATCTATAACGGCTAAAACCTTTTCCATGTTTGCTTGGTCAATAGCTCTCAATCTTCAAGCCGCCTCAATTGGCGAAAATTTCCACACTTCGTTGTAAATAGCATACGCCCACCTTTTGGTTCTGCCACCCACAGGACCTTTAACAAAAGAATTCAAATCTATTTTGTCATGTAACTTCGATAAATGAACTTTGACAGATGCTAAGGTGGAATGTCGCAGCCAGGATTGACATAACTTTCCCACAGAATATGTAGTTACAGTATGTGACGACTCAAACCGAGGGTCTACGCGTTCCAGAGGACTAAATACCCTTTTGATCAAAAATAAATTGTAAACTCAGGGAAAGTTCTGGATAGTAAACCATAATAAATTACTATTCTAACTCCAATCCAACATAAGTCAGGGAAAGTGCTGGATAGTAAACCATAATAAATTACTATTCTAACTCCAAACATAACATAACTCAGGGAAAGTGCTGGATAGTAAACCATAATAAATTACTAATCTAACTCCAATCCAACATAAGTCAGGGAAAGTTCTGGATAGTAAACCATAATAAATTACTATTCTAACTCCAATCCAACATAAGTCAGGGAAAGTGCTGGATAGTAAACCATAATAAATTACTATTCTAACTCCAAACATAACATAAGTCAGGGAAAGTGCTGGATAGTAAACCATAATAAATTACTATTCTAACTCCAATCCAACATAAGTCAGGGAAAGTGCTGGATAGTAAACCATAATAAATTACTATTCTAACTCCAAACATAACATAACTCAGGGAAAGTGCTGGATAGTAAACCATAATAAATTACTAATCTAACTCCAATCCAACATAAGTCAGGGAAAGTTCTGGATAGTAAACCATAATAAATTACTATTCTAACTCCAATCCAACATAAGTCAGGGTAAGTGCTGGATAGTAAACCATAATAAATTACTATTCTAACTCCAAACATAACATAAGTCAGGGAAAGTGCTGGATAGTAAACCATAATAAATTACTATTCTAACTCCAATCCAACATAAGTCAGGGAAAGTGCTGGATAGTAAACCATAATAAATTACTATTCTAACTCCAATCCAACATAACTCAGGGAAAGTGCTGGATAGTAAACCATAATAAATTACTATTCCAACTCCAATCCAACATAAGTCAGGGAAAGTGCTGGATAGTAAACCATAATAAATTACTATTCTAACTCCAAACATAACATAAGTCAGGGAAAGTGCTGGATAGTAAACCATAACATAAGTCAGGGAGAGTGCTGGATAGTAAACCATAATAAATGACTATTCTAACTCCAATCCAACATAAGTCATGGAAACTGCTGGATAGTAAACCATAATAAATTACTATTCTAACTCCAAACATAACATAACTCAGGGAAAGTGCTGGCTAGTAAACCATAACAAATTACTATTCTAACTCCAATCCAACATAAGTCAGGGAAAGTGCTGGATAGTAAACCATAATAAATTACTATTCTAACTCCAAACATAACATAACTCAGGGAAAGTGCTGGATAGTAAACCATAATAAATTACTATTCTAACTCCAATCCAACATAAGTAAGGGAAAGTGCTGGATAGTAAACCATAATAAATTACTATTCTAACTCCAATCCAACATAAGTCAGGGAAAGTGCTGGATAGTAAACCATAATAAATTACTATTCTAACTACAAACATAACATGACTCAGGGAAAGTGCTGGATAGTAAACTATAATAAATTACTATTCTAACTCCAATCCAACATAAGTCAGGAAATGTGCAGGTTAGTAAACAAAAGAAATTTTTCTATCTAAATTATTTTTTAGACCCTATTCCCCTATAATACCAAAATAACGCTTCTTCAATATTAATTTAATATTTTTTATTAATATTAAAAAATAAATTTCGTGTAAAAATTTTAATTTCGATGTTAAATTTTGATTTCATGATACATTTCTAATTTATTAATATTTTATGCAATTTTTAAAGACTACATTTTTAAATTACTACCCACCCTAATCCCCTATAATACCAAAAACCCGCTCCTAAAATTTTTATTTGAAATTTTTAAATTTAATTACAAATTTAAATTCGTAAACATTTAGAAATTTAAAATTAAATTTTTAATTTCTTAATTATTTTCAAATTTGTTTATATTTTATAATAATTTACTATTCTAACTCCAATCCAACATAAGTCAGGAAATGTGCAGGTTAGTAAACAATATACATTTTTCTATCTAAATTATTTTTTAGACCCTATTCCCCTATAATACCAAAATAACGCTTCTTCAATATTAATGTAATATTTTTTATTAATATTAAAATATAAATTTCGTGTAAAATTTTAAATTTCGAGGTTAAAATTTGATTTCATTATAAATTTCTAATTTATTAATATTTTATACAATTTGTAAACACTACATTTTTAAATTACTACCCACCCTAATCCCCTATAATACCAAAAACCCGCTCCTAAAATTTATATTTGAAATTATAAAATTTAATTACAAATTTAATTTCGTGAAGAATTCGAAATTTCAATTTAAAATTTGGATTTCTTAAATATTTTCTAATTTGTTTATATTTTATAAATTTTTTAAAAACCAAATTTTAAATTACTACCCACCCTTATCCCCTATAATACCAATAACCCGCTACTAAAATTTTAACAATTCTTTTGTAGAAAATATTTTTTAACACATATTATTACTAGTAGGAGTTTTGTAAGTTTTTTAAAAACATAATACATATTTTTTTATAAATTTTATAACAACTTATATTTTTCTGTCGATATTATATGAAACGACATTTTGTTCAACGATATTCTGTTCATCGATATTTTTTTATGACGATATTTTTGTCATTCTCACGAAACGATATTTTTTAAAAAGATATTTGCTATAACGATATTTTTCACAGTCGATATTCTTACCACGATATTAATGCTAGTCGATATTTTCCCGTCGATATTCTATCTTTATACCAGAAATCCCATAGGATATGATAGGATTTATATATCGGCAGACAGGATATCCATCATCATTGTGACGGGGTAACCAGTTCGCCAAGATCTAAATGAGGCCCTAAATCTGTAGACCAGTGTGCGGAGGAGCTCCATAAATTGTTTTCAATATGCAAGTTTAAAGATCTTTGCAAGGAACTAATTAGACATCAGTTAACAAACAACAAATAACCTAAAAATCATTTGTGACTGAAAGAACAAATACTGTAAGATGTTATAAACAGTTTTATTATTTAAAGATATATATATGAATGAAAGAAGAATAAGTGTAATAAAAAAGTTTAAGTGAGTGCAGTGAATATGATGTTCTCCTTTGAAACTCGTTTTTCCCCTCTAAACCTCATTTTTAGTCCAGGCTAACTGCTTTTCCCGCTTTTCTAATCCTAGCTGTTTTCTTGCCTGCCCTCTCCCTTCTGCTTCCTGCCTCCCACTGACACCGCCCTGTTCACACCCCCCTCCTAGGAAACCCACTTAGACACAGTGCGACCACATTGAGCAGATTGCCGGGCATGACCTCCCCTGCTGCTCGCTCTACCTAGCAGGTCCTCAGATCTCAATGAAAGTTCTCAACCATTTTTGTGGTCTTCATTCCAGATTCCCTAATCTCTGTTCTCCTTCAAACTCGTATATTTAGCAGACCCCTGATTTCTCTCCTTCTAACTCGTTTACTTTGCAGGCCCCTACCTTCTAACTTGTTTATTTTGCAGGGGCCCTTTTTCTTTGTTTCTATCTCATGTATTTTGCAGGCTCCCATTAACTCTTGTTCTTCTTCTAACTTGTTTATTTTGCAGGCTCCCTTTAACTCTTTCTCTCCTGCTAACTCATTTTATTTTGTAGGCTCCTTAAAGATTTTCCCTATTGAAACTTGCTTTTTCCACTCTAAACCTCATTGTCAGTAAAATTGTTCTCCCTCCCTCGCAGCTCCACCATTAAGTGAGGCCTTCCCCCGAGCCCCTGCACTCTCAAGTGTTGGTGTTCGAGGCCCTCCTCCACCCGCAGGTTTCACCTGCACCTCATACCTGTTGGTTCAGTGGACCTCTGTCTCCTTTCTCTTGCTCCGTTTTTTCTCTCCTTTTTCACTTGTTTTTCCCCTCATTTCTATCTCCCCCCTTCACTCTCCTTCTGTGTCTTTCCTCAGTTTTCACTTGTTTTTTACCCTCATCTCGATCTCCCCCTTTCACTCTCCTTCTGTGTCCTCTGTGTCTTTCCTCTTGCACTTTTGCTGTCTTATTTGCACTTTTCCCTCTCTTTTTGCCTTTTTCCTTTTTCAGCCTGTTTTTCCCTGCCGCTGCTGCCCCTGCGGCTCCTCCCCCCCAGCATGACCCGCGTGACCGTCCCAATCCAGCTCCCCTCTCGGCTCCTGCCTCCCAGCTGTCCAGCCCTCCCGACCCCTACTTAATGGCGGCCCCTGCGCCCGTCTGCCACCCGACTGCGACCAGTGACTGGAACCCTGGATCTCTGCACCACCAACGCTACGACCCAGCGGCACTTCACACTCTCAACCCACGCCGCAACAACAACTGCAAGCTAGCATCACCAGCCGACACCCAAGGACCCTTCAGCTGTCACCGCTGCTGGCACACCTGCAGCACTGCCAAGACCACGGACCCAGCGCAACCCGTCCGCAAGAACACAACCGAACCGAAGACCCTGCAATGCATCCTCCTCAATGTCCGATCCCTCCACAAACATGCCACCGAAATCTGGGACCTCCTCGACAGCACCACCCGGATGTAGCATTCTTTACCGAAACCTGGACCAACACCACCTCGGGACCGGACATCGCCATCGCCATTCCCCAAGGATACAAGATCTCCAGGAAGGACCGCCCCACCCACCCAGGAGGAGGAATCGCCATCATCCACAAATCCACCCTCCACCTGAGCACACACCCCGACAAGCCCACAGACCTGATGGAACACCTTCACTTCAAGATACTGGCCAGCCCTACCTCCACCCTCCGAGGAACCCTCATCTACCGACCCCCTGGACCCAGCGTACTTTTCGCCAACTCCATCACGGACATCATCTCCCCGCATGCCATTGCGTTCACCAACTACACCCTACTGGGAGACCTCAACTTCCACCTCGACAACCAATTGGACCCCAGCACCACATCCCTCGTGGACAACCTCCACAACATTGGACTCTGCCAGATCGTGACTGAACCCACGCACTCAGCAGAACACACCCTTGACCGCCTCTTCAGAAGAGGAAACTCCATCACCTTCAGCCACACCACCAAACTCCCATGGACTGACCATTGATGCGTCCACTTCACCTTCAGAACACCCACCATCCACAGACACCAACACCTGCTCCCACAAAGAAACTGGACCAGAATCACCGACAACCAGCTAACCTCATCACTTAGTAACTCCACACCAACCATCGCGGAAAATGACAACCCCAACACCGCAGCCCGAACCCTGGACAGATCGATCTCCGACAGCGCCAACACCGTAGTCCCCCTCAAGAAAAACAACAACACCCACGCCAAGAAAGCTAGATGGTTCCCCACTGAACTTCAAGAGTCCAGACGCACTTGCTGCCACCTCAAAAAGGCCTGGAGGGACACCAAATTCACAGCAGCCCAGAACAACTTCAGAGCCACCACCAAAGCCCACCAACAACTCATCAGAAAAATGAGGAAAAAAGCGATTGAAAACAGAATCTCCACTCATGCACACAACAGCAAAGAACTCTTCAACATCATCAAGGAGTTCGCCCAACCCACCAGCGAGTCCACCGACATCCCTCCCTCACAAGACCTCTGCGGCAAACTCAGCACCTTTTTCCACCACAAAATCAAGAGCATCTACGACAACTTTGACGAAGACAACCAACACACTGAACCCTCACCAACCACCCCGACACCCTGAAGCCAGCGATAGACAACTGGACAGCCCTCACCACCGAAGACACACTGAAGACGATGAAGTCAATCCATTCCGGGGCCCCCACGGACCCCTGCCTGCACCACATTTTCAACAGAGCCGCCAACACCATCGCACCCATGCTCTGCCACATCATCATCCGATCCCTGGCAACCACCTCATTCCCTGACGACTGGAAACATGCCGAGATCAACCCCCTCCTTAAGAAACCCTCGGCGGACCCCACCAAACTCAAAAACTACAGACCCATCTCCCTGCTCCCGTCCCCAGCGAAAGTCATTGAGAAAGCCATCAGCAGCCAACTCGCCACATTCTTCGAAGAGCACAACATCCTCGACTCCTCCCAATCCAGCTTCAGAACAAAACACAGTACTGAAACCGCCCTCCTCGCTGCAACAGACAAGATCCGCACACTACTGGTCAAAAGAGAAACAGCAGCCCTCATCTCCTTCGACCTCTCAGCGGCGTTGAACACAGTCTCTCACTGCACCCTAATACGCAGACTCCAAGATGCAGGGATCCAAGACAAGGCACTCGACTGGATCCCCTCCTTCCTCTCCGGCAGAACGCAGTGGGTCTGACTCCCTCCTTTCCTCTTAGACCCTACACCTACCACCTGCGATGTCCCCCAGGGGTCCTCCCTCAGCCCTACGCTCTTCAACATCTACATGGCTCCGCTCGCCCCCATCGTCGGAACCTACGGACTCAACATTGTGTCATACACAGAGGACACCCAACTCATCCTCTCCCTATCCAACTAACCCAACACCGTCAGATACAACTTTCGAGAAGGCATGGAAGCCGTCGCCAAATGGATGAAAAACAGATGCCTACAACTAAACACCAACAAAACGGAAGTACTCATCATGGGCCCAAACCCAATGGTCCCCGCCCTCGGAAGCCCGCCCTCCCCCATGGACCACGCACGCAACCTGGGAATCATCCTGGACTCAGAGCTCAAAATGGACCTCCAGATCAACTCTGTCTCGTCCTCCTGCTTCCACACCCTCCGCCTCCTACGTAAGACCTTCAAATGGATCCTCCTCAAGCACAGAAAGACGGTCACTCATGCCCTGGTCACCAGCAGACACGACTACGGCAACGCACTCCATGCCGTAATAAACAAAAACCTCACCTGCAAGCTACAGAACATCCAAAACGCCGCCGCAAGACTGGTCCTCAACCTGCCAAGACACTGCCACATCTCCCAGCACCTACGCACACTCCACTGGCTCCCCATCGAGGCTAGAGTACCCTTCAAGATGCTAACCCACGCTCACAAGGCCCTCCACGACACCGGACCAGCATACCTGAACAGATGACTCAAATTCCACACACCCCAAAGGACCCTACGATCAGCCCAGCTCTCCTACGCCATGGTCCCCCGCACCAGAAAGACCAGATCGGGAGGCCGCTCCTTCTCCTTCAGCACGGCCACAGCCTGGAACGACCTTCGCTCCACCTCAGACAGACAACATCGCTCCCCATCTTCGCAAAAAATCTCAAAACCTGGCTCTTCGACAGAACCGCTTCTTGATGGACTGGAACCTACGACCACCACCCCCCCAGCACCTTGAGACCCTTATGGGTGAGTAGTCGCACTTAACAAACACCTGATTGATTGAAACCTTGCCTCACTTTTCATCTAGGCTAACCTATTTTTCCAACTTTTTTGATCATAGCTGTTTTCTCACTTGCCGTCTCCCTCCAACTTCCTGCCCCCTACTGACCCCACCCTCCTCCCGAGAAACCTACTTAATGGAGGGTGCAGAGTGACCCCATTGAGCAGTTCCCCATGCAAGCTCTCTCCTGCTGCTTGTTCTGTCAGGCAGGTCCTTGGATCTCCCTAAAGGTAATTAACCGCTTCTGTGCTCTTCATTTCACTGTGCCACTGGATTCAAGCTAGCCTGGCTGAAGAAGGGTGACATACCCTGAAACTGGTCCCCGGATGCTTGTTTCCGGTCCAGGGAGGACCTGGCCTGGCAGTTCAGTCTGGACTGTTCCCATGGGGCACAGGGTCAAAACTAATTTGCATATGGCTGGGTCCAAACTGGGGTGGCGTAGTGGGCACAAGAACAATGGATTTAACCCAGATCTTGTGACTGGGGGAGAATGTTTCCATTGTCAGGATTCCGTCGATCATTTGTTTGCTGTAACACTTTTTTGCCCTAAGTAGGATGGGTATGCCTAGACGTGGGTCCCTTGCTCACTGTGCCAATGGATTCAAGCTAGCCTGGCTGAAGGAGGGTGACATACCCTGAAACCGGTCCCAGGATGCTGGTTTCTGGTCTGGGGAGGACCTGGCCTGGCAGTTTGGTCTAGACTGTTCCCATGGGGCACAGGGTCAAGACTGATTTGTATATGGCTGGGTCCAAATTGGGGTGGCGTAGTGGGCAAACGAACAATGGATTTAACCCAGATCTTTTGACTGGGGGAGAATGTTTGCATTGTCAGCATTCCATCCATCATTTGTTTGCTGTAACACTTTTTGCCCTAAGTGGGATGGGTATGCCCAGACGGTTAGTCCCTTGCTCACTGTACCCCTGAAGTCAAGCTAGCCTGGCTGAAGAAGGGTGACATACCCTGAAACCGGTCCCAGGATGCCTGTTTCCGGTCCAGGGAGGACCTGGCCTGGAAGTTCGGTCTGGACTGTTACCATGGGGCACTGGGTCAAGACTGATTTGCATATGGCTCGGTCCAAACTGGGGTAGCGCAGTAGGCAAAAGAACAATGGATTTAACCCAGATCTTTTGACTGGGGGAGAATGTTTGCTTTGTCAGCATTCTGCCGATCATTTGTTTGCTGTAGCACTTTTCGCCCTAAGTGGGATGGGTATGCCTAGACGTAGGTCCCTTGCTCATTGTGCCACTGGATTCAAGCTAACCTGGCTGAAGAAGGGTGACATACCCTGAACCCGGTCCCAGGATGCTTGTTTCCGGTCCAGGGAGGACCTGGCCTGGCAGTTCGGTCTGGACTGTTCCCATGGGGCACAGGGCCAAAACTAATTTGCATATGGCTGGGTCCAAACTGGGGCAGCGTAGTGGCAAAAGAGCGATGGTTTTAACCCAGATCTTTTGACTGGGGAGAATGTTTGCATTGTCAGCATTCCATCCATCATTTGTTTGCTGTAACACGTTTTGCCCTAAGTGGGATGGGTATGCCCAGACGGTTAGTCCCTTGCTCACTGTACCCCTGAAGTCAAGCTAGCCTGGCTGAAGAAGGGTTACATACCCTGAAACCGGTCCCAGGATGCCTGTTTCCAGTCCAGGGAGGACCTGGCCTGGCAGTTCGTCTGTACTGTTACCATGGGGCACTGGGTCAAGACTGATTTGCATATGGCTCGGTCCAAACTGGGGTAGTGCAGTGGGCAAAAGAACGATGGATTTAACCCAGATCTTTTGACTGGCGGAGAATGTTTGCTTTGTCAGCGTTCTGCTCATCATTTGTTTGCTGTAGCACTTTTCGCCCTAAGTGGGATGGGTATGCCTAGACGTGGGTCCCTTGCTCACTGTGCCAATGGATTCAAGCTAGCCTGGCTGAAGGAGGGTGACATACCCTGAAACCGGTCCCAGGATGCTGGTTTCTGGTCTGGGGAGGACCTGGCCTGGCAGTTTGGCCTAGACTGTTCCCACGGGGCACAGGGTCAAGACTGATTTGTATATGGCTGGGTCCAAATTGGGGTGGCGTAGTGGGCAAAAGAACAATGGATTTAACCCAGATCTTTTGACTGGGGGAGAATGTTTGCATTGTCAGCATTCCCTCCATCATTTGTTTGCTGTAACACTTTTTGCCCTAAGTGGGATGGGTATGCCCAGACGGTTAGTCTCTTGCTCACTGTACCCCTGAAGTCAAGCTAGCCTGGCTGAAGAAGGGTGACATACCCTGAAACCGTTCCCAGGATGCCTGTTTCCGGTCCAGGGAGGACTTGGCCTGGCAGTTCGGTCTGGACTGTTACCATGGGGCACTGGGTCAAGACTGATTTGCATATGGCTCGGTCCAAACTGGGGTAGCGCAGTGGGCAAAAGAACGATGGATTTAACCCAGATCTTTTGACTGGGGGAGAATGTTTGCTTTGTCAGCATTCTGCCCATCATTTGTTTGCTGTAGCACTTTTCGCCATAAGTGGGATGGGTATGCCTAGACGTGGGTCCCTTGCTCACTGTGCCACTGGATTCAAGCTAACCTGGCTGAAGAAGGGTGACACACCCTGAAACTGGTCCAAGGATGCTTGTTTCCGGTCCAAGAAGGACCTGGCCTGGCAGTTCAGACTGGACTTTAACCATGGGGCACAGGGTCAAGACTGACTTGCATATGGCTGGGGCTAATCTGGGGGGGCGTATTGGGCAAATGAATGGTGGATTTAACCCAGATCTTTTGACTGGGTGAGAATGTTTGCATTGTCAGCATTCCGTCCATCATTTGTTTGCTGTAACACTTTTCGCCCTAAATGGGATGGGTATGCCCAGACGGTTAGTCCCTTGCTCACTGTACCCCTGAAGTCAAGCTAGCCTGGCTGAAGAAGGGTGACATACCCTGAAGCCGGTCCCAGGATGCTTGTTTCCGGTCCAGGGAGGACCTGGCCTGGCAGTTCGGTCTGGACTGTTCCCATGGGGCACAGGGCCAAAACTAATTTGCATATGGCTGGGTCCAAACTGGGGCAGCGTAGTGGCAAAAGAGCGATGGTTTTAACCCAGATCTTTTGACTGGGGAGAATGTTTGCATTGTCAGCATTCCATCCATCATTTGTTTGCTGTAACACTTTTTGCCCTAAGTGGGATGGGTATGCCCAGACGGTTAGTCCCTTGCTCACTGTACCCCTGAAGTCAAGCTAGCCTGGCTGAAGAAGGGTTACATACCCTGAAACCGGTCCCAGGATGCCTGTTTCCAGTCCAGGGAGGACCTGGCCTAGCAGTTCGGTCTGGACTGTTACCATGGGGCACTGGGTCAAGACTGATTTGCATATGGCTCGGTCCAAACTGGGGTAGTGCAGTGGGCAAAAGAACGATGGATTTAACCCAGATCTTTTGACTGGCGGAGAATGTTTGCTTTGTCAGCGTTCTGCTCATCATTTGTTTGCTGTAGCACTTTTCGCCCTAAGTGGGATGGGTATGCCTAGACGTGGGTCCCTTGCTCACTGTGCCAATGGATTCAAGCTAGCCTGGCTGAAGGAGGGTGACATACCCTGAAACCGGTCCCAGGATGCTGGTTTCTGGTCTGGGGAGGACCTGGCCTGGCAGTTTGGCCTAGACTGTTCCCACGGGGCACAGGGTCAAGACTGATTTGTATATGGCTGGGTCCAAATTGGGGTGGCGTAGTGGGCAAAAGAACAATGGATTTAACCCAGATCTTTTGACTGGGGGAGAATGTTTGCATTGTCAGCATTCCATCCATCATTTGTTTGCTGTAACACTTTTTGCCCTAAGTGGGATGGGTATGCCCAGACGGTTAGTCTCTTGCTCACTGTACCCCTGAAGTCAAGCTAGACTGGCTGAAGAAGGGTGACATACCCTGAAACCGTTCCCAGGATGCCTGTTTCCGGTCCAGGGAGGACTTGGCCTGGCAGTTCGGTCTGGACTGTTACCATGGGGCACTGGGTCAAGACTGATTTGCATATGGCTCGGTCCAAACTGGGGTAGCGCAGTGGGCAAAAGAACGATGGATTTAACCCAGATCTTTTGACTGGGGGAGAATGTTTGCTTTGTCAGCATTCTGCCCATCATTTGTTTGCTGTAGCACTTTTCGCCATAAGTGGGATGGGTATGCCTAGACGTGGGACCCTTGCTCACTGTGCCACTGGATTCAAGCTAACCTGGCTGAAGAAGGGTGACACACCCTGAAACTGGTCCCAGGATGCTTGTTTCCGGTCCAAGAAGGACCTGGCCTGGCAGTTCAGACTGGACTTTAACCATGGGGCACAGGGTCAAGACTGACTTGCATATGGCTGGGGCTAATCTGGGGGGGCGTATTGGGCAAATAAATGGTGGATTTAACCCAGATCTTTTGACTGGGTGAGAATGTTTGCATTGTCAGCATTCCGTCCATCATTTGTTTGCTGTAACACTTTTCGCCCTAAATGGGATGGGTATGCCCAGACGGTTAGTCCCTTGCTCACTGTACCCCTGAAGTCAAGCTAGCCTGGCTGAAGAAGGGTGACATACCCTGAAGCCGGTCCCAGGATGCTTGTTTCCGGTCCAGGGAGGACCTGGCCTGGCAGTTCGGTCTGGACTGTTCCCATGGGGCACAGGGCCAAAACTAATTTGCATATGGCTTGGTCCAAACTGGGGCAGCGTAGTGGCAAAAGAGCGATGGATTTAACCCAGATCTTTTGACTGGGTAGAATGTTTGCATTGTCAGCATTCCATCCATCATTTGTTTGCTGTAACACTTTTCACCCTAAGTGGGATGGGTATGCCCAGATGTGGGTCATTTGCTCACTGTGCCACTGGATTCAAGCTAGCCTGGCTGAAGAAGGGTGACATACCCTGAAGCCGGTCCCAGGATGCTTGTTTCCGGTCCAAGGAGGACCTGGCTGGCAGTTCAGTCTGGACTGTTCCCATGTGGCACAGGGTCAAATCTAATTTGCATATGGCTGGGTCCAAATTGGGGTGGCGTAGTGGGCAAAAGAACGATGGATTTAACCCAGATCTTTTGACTGGGGGAGAATGTTTGCATTGTCAGGATTCCGTCCATCATTTGTTTGCTGTAACACTTTTCGCCCTAAGTGGGATGGGTATGCCTAGACGTGGGTCCCTTGCTCACTGTGCCAATGGATTCAAGCTAGCCTGGCTGAAGGAGAGTGACATACCCTGAAACCGGTCCCAGGATGCTTGTTTCTGGTCCGGGGAGGACCTGGCCTGGCAGTTCGGTCTGGACTGTTCCCACGGGGCACAGGGTCAAGACTGATTTGCATATGGCTGGGTCCAAATTGGGGTGGCCTAGTGGGCAAAAGAACAATGGATTTAACCCAGATATTTTGACTGGGGGAGAATGTTTGCATTGTCAGCATTCCATCCATCATTTGTTTGCTGTAACACTTTCTGCCCTAAGTGGGATGGGTATGCCCAAATGGTTTGGCCCTTGCTCACTGTGCCACTGGATTCAAGCTAGTCTGGCTGAAGAAGGGTGACATACCCTGAAACCGGTCCCAGGATGCCTGTTTCCGGTCCAGGGAGGACCTGGCCTGGAAGTTCGGTCTGGACTGTTACCATGGGGCACTGGGTCAAGACTGATTTGCATATGGCTCGGTCCAAACTGGGGTAGCGCAGTAGGCAAAAGAACAATGGATTTAACCCAGATCTTTTGACTGGGGGAGAATGTTTGCTTTGTCAGCATTCTGCCGATCATTTGTTTGCTGTAGCACTTTTCGCCCTAAGTGGGATGGGTATGCCTAGACGTGGGTCCCTTGCTCATTGTGCCACTGGATTCAAGCTAACCTGGCTGAAGAAGGGTGACATACCCTGAACCCGGTCCCAGGATGCTTGTTTCCGGTCCAGGGAGGACCTGGCCTGGCAGTTCGGTCTGGACTGTTCCCATGGGGCACAGGGCCAAAACTAATTTGCATATGGCTGGGTCCAAACTGGGGCAGCGTAGTGGCAAAAGAGCGATGGTTTTAACCCAGATCTTTTGACTGGGGAGAATGTTTGCATTGTCAGCATTCCATCCATCATTTGTTTGCTGTAACACGTTTTGCCCTAAGTGGGATGGGTATGCCCAGACGGTTAGTCCCTTGCTCACTGTACCCCTGAAGTCAAGCTAGCCTGGCTGAAGAAGGGTTACATACCCTGAAACCGGTCCCAGGATGCCTGTTTCCAGTCCAGGGAGGACCTGGCCTGGCAGTTCGGTCTGGACTGTTACCATGGGGCACTGGGTCAAGACTGATTTGCATATGGCTCGGTCCAAACTGGGGTAGTGCAGTGGGCAAAAGAACGATGGATTTAACCCAGATCTTTTGACTGGCAGAGAATGTTTGCTTTGTCAGCGTTCTGCTCATCATTTGTTTGCTGTAGCACTTTTCGCCCTAAGTGGGATGGGTATGCCTAGACGTGGGTCCCTTGCTCACTGTGCCAATGGATTCAAGCTAGCCTGGCTGAAGGAGGGTGACATACCCTGAAACCGGTCCCAGGATGCTGGTTTCTGGTCTGGGGAGGACCTGGCCTGGCAGTTTGGCCTAGACTGTTCCCACGGGGCACAGGGTCAAGACTGATTTGTATATGGCTGGGTCCAAATTGGGGTGGCGTAGTGGGCAAAACAACAATGGATTTAACCCAGATCTTTTGACTGGGGGAGAATGTTTGCATTGTCAGCATTCCATCCATCATTTGTTTGCTGTAACACTTTTTGCCCTAAGTGGGATGGGTATGCCCAGACGGTTAGTCTCTTGCTCACTGTACCCCTGAAGTCAAGCTAGCCTGGCTGAAGAAGGGTGACATACCCTGAAACCGTTCCCAGGATGCCTGTTTCCGGTCCAGGGAGGACTTGGCCTGGCAGTTCGGTCTGGACTGTTACCATGGGGCACTGGGTCAAGACTGATTTGCATATGGCTCGGTCCAAACTGGGGTAGCGCAGTGGGCAAAAGAACGATGGATTTAACCCAGATCTTTTGACTGGGGGAGAATGTTTGCTTTGTCAGCATTCTGCCCATCATTTGTTTGCTGTAGCACTTTTCGCCATAAGTGGGATGGGTATGCCTAGACGTGGGTCCCTTGCTCACTGTGCCACTGGATTCAAGCTAACCTGGCTGAAGAAGGGTGACACACCCTGAAACTGGTCCCAGGATGCTTGTTTCCGGTCCAAGAAGGACCTGGCCTGGCAGTTCAGACTGGACTTTAACCATGGGGCACAGGGTCAAGACTGACTTGCATATGGCTGGGGCTAATCTGGGGGGGCGTATTGGGCAAATGAATGGTGGATTTAACCCAGATCTTTTGACTGGGTGAGAATGTTTGCATTGTCAGCATTCCGTCCATCATTTGTTTGCTGTAACACTTTTCGCCCTAAATGGGATGGGTATGCCCAGACGGTTAGTCCCTTGCTCACTGTACCCCTGAAGTCAAGCTAGCCTGGCTGAAGAAGGGTGACATACCCTGAAGCCGGTCCCAGGATGCTTGTTTCCGGTCCAGGGAGGACCTGGCCTGGCAGTTCGGTCTGGACTGTTCCCATGGGGCACATGGCCAAAACTAATTTGCATATGGCTGGGTCCAAACTGGGGCAGCGTAGTGGCAAAAGAGCGATGGTTTTAACCCAGATCTTTTGACTGGGGAGAATGTTTGCATTGTCAGCATTCCATCCATCATTTGTTTGCTGTAACACTTTTTGCCCTAAGTGGGATGGGTATGCCCAGACGGTTAGTCCCTTGCTCACTGTACCCCTGAAGTCAAGCTAGCCTGGCTGAAGAAGGGTTACATACCCTGAAACCGGTCCCAGGATGCCTGTTTCCAGTCCAGGGAGGACCTGGCCTAGCAGTTCGGTCTGGACTGTTACCAAGGGGCACTGGGTCAAGACTGATTTGCATATGGCTCGGTCCAAACTGGGGTAGTGCAGTGGGCAAAAGAACGATGGATTTAACCCAGATCTTTTGACTGGCGGAGAATGTTTGCTTTGTCAGCGTTCTGCTCATCATTTGTTTGCTGTAGCACTTTTCGCCCTAAGTGGGATGGGTATGCCTAGACGTGGGTCCCTTGCTCACTGTGCCAATGGATTCAAGCTAGCCTGGCTGAAGGAGGGTGACATACCCTGAAACCGGTCCCAGGATGCTGGTTTCTGGTCTGGGGAGGACCTGGCCTGGCAGTTTGGCCTAGACTGTTCCCACGGGGCACAGGGTCAAGACTGATTTGTATATGGCTGGGTCCAAATTGGGGTGGCGTAGTGGGCAAAAGAACAATGGATTTAACCCAGATCTTTTGACTGGGGGAGAATGTTTGCATTGTCAGCATTCCATCCATCATTTGTTTGCTGTAACACTTTTTGCCCTAAGTGGGATGGGTATGCCCAGACGGTTAGTCTCTTGCTCACTGTACCCCTGAAGTCAAGCTAGCCTGGCTGAAGAAGGGTGACATACCCTGAAACCGTTCCCAGGATGCCTGTTTCCGGTCCAGGGAGGACTTGGCCTGGCAGTTCGGTCTGGACTGTTACCATGGGGCACTGGGTCAAGACTGATTTGCATATGGCTCGGTCCAAACTGGGGTAGCGCAGTGGGCAAAAGAACGATGGATTTAACCCAGATCTTTTGACTGGGGGAGAATGTTTGCTTTGTCAGCATTCTGCCCATCATTTGTTTGCTGTAGCACTTTTCGCCATAAGTGGGATGGGTATGCCTAGACGTGGGTCCCTTGCTCACTGTGCCACTGGATTCAAGCTAACCTGGCTGAAGAAGGGTGACACACCCTGAAACTGGTCCCAGGATGCTTGTTTCCGGTCCAAGAAGGACCTGGCCTGGCAGTTCAGACTGGACTTTAACCATGGGGCACAGGGTCAAGACTGACTTGCATATGGCTGGGGCTAATCTGGGGGGGCGTATTGGGCAAATGAATGGTGGATTTAACCCAGATCTTTTGACTGGGTGAGAATGTTTGCATTGTCAGCATTCCGTCCATCATTTGTTTGCTGTAACACTTTTCGCCCTAAATGGGATGGGTATGCCCAGACGGTTAGTCCCTTGCTCACTGTACCCCTGAAGTCAAGCTAGCCTGGCTGAAGAAGGGTGACATACCCTGAAGCCGGTCCCAGGATGCTTGTTTCCGGTCCAGGGAGGACCTGGCCTGGCAGTTCGGTCTGGACTGTTCCCATGGGGCACAGGGCCAAAACTAATTTGCATATGGCTTGGTCCAAACTGGGGCAGCGTAGTGGCAAAAGAGCGATGGATTTAACCCAGATCTTTTGACTGGGTAGAATGTTTGCATTGTCAGCATTCCATCCATCATTTGTTTGCTGTAACACTTTTCACCCTAAGTGGGATGGGTATGCCCAGATGTGGGTCATTTGCTCACTGTGCCACTGGATTCAAGCTAGCCTGGCTGAAGAAGGGTGACATACCCTGAAGCCGGTCCCAGGATGCTTGTTTCCGGTCCAAGGAGGACCTGGCTGGCAGTTCAGTCTGGACTGTTCCCATGTGGCACAGGGTCAAATCTAATTTGCATATGGCTGGGTCCAAATTGGGGTGGCGTAGTGGGCAAAAGAACGATGGATTTAACCCAGATCTTTTGACTGGGGGAGAATGTTTGCATTGTCAGGATTCCGTCCATCATTTGTTTGCTGTAACACTTTTCGCCCTAAGTGGGATGGGTATGCCTAGACGTGGGTCCCTTGCTCACTGTGCCAATGGATTCAAGCTAGCCTGGCTAAAGGAGAGTGACATACCCTGAAACCGGTCCCAGGATGCTTGTTTCTGGTCCGGGGAGGACCTGGCCTGGCAGTTCGGTCTGGACTGTTCCCACGGGGCACAGGGTCAAGACTGATTTGCATATGGCTGGGTCCAAATTGGGGTGGCCTAGTGGGCAAAAGAACAATGGATTTAACCCAGATATTTTGACTGGGGGAGAATGTTTGCATTGTCAGCATTCCATCCATCATTTGTTTGCTGTAACACTTTCTGCCCTAAGTGGGATGGGTATGCCCAAATGGTTTGGCCCTTGCTCACTGTGCCACTGGATTCAAGCTAGTCTGGCTGAAGAAGGGTGACATACCCTGAAACCGGTCCCAGGATGCCTGTTTCCGGTCCAGGGAGGACCTGGCCTGGAAGTTCGGTCTGGACTGTTACCATGGGGCACTGGGTCAAGACTGATTTGCATATGGCTCGGTCCAAACTGGGGTAGCGCAGTAGGCAAAAGAACAATGGATTTAACCCAGATCTTTTGACTGGGGGAGAATGTTTGCTTTGTCAGCATTCTGCCGATCATTTGTTTGCTGTAGCACTTTTCGCCCTAAGTGGGATGGGTATGCCTAGACGTGGGTCCCTTGCTCATTGTGCCACTGGATTCAAGCTAACCTGGCTGAAGAAGGGTGACATACCCTGAACCCGGTCCCAGGATGCTTGTTTCCGGTCCAGGGAGGACCTGGCCTGGCAGTTCGGTCTGGACTGTTCCCATGGGGCACAGGGCCAAAACTAATTTGCATATGGCTGGGTCCAAACTGGGGCAGCGTAGTGGCAAAAGAGCGATGGTTTTAACCCAGATCTTTTGACTGGGGAGAATGTTTGCATTGTCAGCATTCCATCCATCATTTGTTTGCTGTAACACGTTTTGCCCTAAGTGGGATGGGTATGCCCAGACGGTTAGTCCCTTGCTCACTGTACCCCTGAAGTCAAGCTAGCCTGGCTGAAGAAGGGTTACATACCCTGAAACCGGTCCCAGGATGCCTGTTTCCAGTCCAGGGAGGACCTGGCCTGGCAGTTCGGTCTGGACTGTTACCATGGGGCACTGGGTCAAGACTGATTTGCATATGGCTCGGTCCAAACTGGGGTAGTGCAGTGGGCAAAAGAACGATGGATTTAACCCAGATCTTTTGACTGGCAGAGAATGTTTGCTTTGTCAGCGTTCTGCTCATCATTTGTTTGCTGTAGCACTTTTCGCCCTAAGTGGGATGGGTATGCCTAGACGTGGGTCCCTTGCTCACTGTGCCAATGGATTCAAGCTAGCCTGGCTGAAGGAGGGTGACATACCCTGAAACCGGTCCCAGGATGCTGGTTTCTGGTCTGGGGAGGACCTGGCCTGGCAGTTTGGCCTAGACTGTTCCCACGGGGCACAGGGTCAAGACTGATTTGTATATGGCTGGGTCCAAATTGGGGTGGCGTAGTGGGCAAAACAACAATGGATTTAACCCAGATCTTTTGACTGGGGGAGAATGTTTGCATTGTCAGCATTCCATCCATCATTTGTTTGCTGTAACACTTTTTGCCCTAAGTGGGATGGGTATGCCCAGACGGTTAGTCTCTTGCTCACTGTACCCCTGAAGTCAAGCTAGCCTGGCTGAAGAAGGGTGACATACCCTGAAACCGTTCCCAGGATGCCTGTTTCCGGTCCAGGGAGGACTTGGCCTGGCAGTTCGGTCTGGACTGTTACCATGGGGCACTGGGTCAAGACTGATTTGCATATGGCTCGGTCCAAACTGGGGTAGCGCAGTGGGCAAAAGAACGATGGATTTAACCCAGATCTTTTGACTGGGGGAGAATGTTTGCTTTGTCAGCATTCTGCCCATCATTTGTTTGCTGTAGCACTTTTCGCCATAAGTGGGATGGGTATGCCTAGACGTGGGTCCCTTGCTCACTGTGCCACTGGATTCAAGCTAACCTGGCTGAAGAAGGGTGACACACCCTGAAACTGGTCCCAGGATGCTTGCTTCCGGTCCAAGAAGGACCTGGCCTGGCAGTTCAGACTGGACTTTAACCATGGGGCACAGGGTCAAGACTGACTTGCATATGGCTGGGGCTAATCTGGGGGGGCGTATTGGGCAAATGAATGGTGGATTTAACCCAGATCTTTTGACTGGGTGAGAATGTTTGCATTGTCAGCATTCCGTCCATCATTTGTTTGCTGTAACACTTTTCGCCCTAAATGGGATGGGTATGCCCAGACGGTTAGTCCCTTGCTCACTGTACCCCTGAAGTCAAGCTAGCCTGGCTGAAGAAGGGTGACATACCCTGAAGCCGGTCCCAGGATGCTTGTTTCCGGTCCAGGGAGGACCTGGCCTGGCAGTTCGGTCTGGACTGTTCCCATGGGGCACAGGGCCAAAACTAATTTGCATATGGCTGGGTCCAAACTGGGGCAGCGTAGTGGCAAAAGAGCGATGGTTTTAACCCAGATCTTTTGACTGGGGAGAATGTTTGCATTGTCAGCATTCCATCCATCATTTGTTTGCTGTAACACTTTTTGCCCTAAGTGGGATGGGTATGCCCAGACGGTTAGTCCCTTGCTCACTGTACCCCTGAAGTCAAGCTAGCCTGGCTGAAGAAGGGTTACATACCCTGAAACCGGTCCCAGGATGCCTGTTTCCAGTCCAGGGAGGACCTGGCCTAGCAGTTCGGTCTGGACTGTTACCATGGGGCACTGGGTCAAGACTGATTTGCATATGGCTCGGTCCAAACTGGGGTAGTGCAGTGGGCAAAAGAACGATGGATTTAACCCAGATCTTTTGACTGGCGGAGAATGTTTGCTTTGTCAGCGTTCTGCTCATCATTTGTTTGCTGTAGCACTTTTCGCCCTAAGTGGGATGGGTATGCCTAGACGTGGGTCCCTTGCTCACTGTGCCAATGGATTCAAGGTAGCCTGGCTGAAGGAGGGTGACATACCCTGAAACCGGTCCCAGGATGCTGGTTTCTGGTCTGGGGAGGACCTGGCCTGGCAGTTTGGCCTAGACTGTTGCCACGGGGCACAGGGTCAAGACTGATTTGTATATGGCTGGGTCCAAATTGGGGTGGCGTAGTGGGCAAAAGAACAATGGATTTAACCCAGATCTTTTGACTGGGGGAGAATGTTTGCATTGTCAGCATTCCATCCATCATTTGTTTGCTGTAACACTTTTTGCCCTAAGTGGGATGGGTATGCCCAGACGGTTAGTCTCTTGCTCACTGTACCCCTGAAGTCAAGCTAGCCTGGCTGAAGAAGGGTGACATACCCTGAAACCGTTCCCAGGATGCCTGTTTCCGGTCCAGGGAGGACTTGGCCTGGCAGTTCGGTCTGGACTGTTACCATGGGGCACTGGGTCAAGACTGATTTGCATATGGCTCGGTCCAAACTGGGGTAGCGCAGTGGGCAAAAGAACGATGGATTTAACCCAGATCTTTTGACTGGGGGAGAATGTTTGCTTTGTAAGCATTCTGCCCATCAATTGTTTGCTGTAGCACTTTTCGCCATAAGTGGGATGGGTATGCCTAGACGTGGGTCCCTTGCTCACTGTGCCACTGGATTCAAGCTAACCTGGCTGAAGAAGGGTGACACACCCTGAAACTGGTCCCAGGATGCTTGTTTCCGGTCCAAGAAGGACCTGGCCTGGCAGTTCAGACTGGACTTTAACCATGGGGCACAGGGTCAAGACTGACTTGCATATGGCTGGGGCTAATCTGGGGGGGCGTATTGGGCAAATGAATGGTGGATTTAACCCAGATCTTTTGACTGGGTGAGAATGTTTGCATTGTCAGCATTCCGTCCATCATTTGTTTGCTGTAACACTTTTCGCCCTAAATGGGATGGGTATGCCCAGACGGTTAGTCCCTTGCTCACTGTACCCCTGAAGTCAAGCTAGCCTGGCTGAAGAAGGGTGACATACCCTGAAGCCGGTCCCAGGATGCTTGTTTCCGGTCCAGGGAGGACCTGGCCTGGCAGTTCGGTCTGGACTGTTCCCATGGGGCACAGGGCCAAAACTAATTTGCATATGGCTTGGTCCAAACTGGGGCAGCGTAGTGGCAAAAGAGCGATGGATTTAACCCAGATCTTTTGACTGGGTAGAATGTTTGCATTGTCAGCATTCCATCCATCATTTGTTTGCTGTAAGACTTTTCACCCTAAGTGGGATGGGTATGCCCAGATGTGGGTCATTTGCTCACTGTGCCACTGGATTCAAGCTAGCCTGGCTGAAGAAGGGTGACATACCCTGAAGCCGGTCCCAGGATGCTTGTTTCCGGTCCAAGGAGGACCTGGCTGGCAGTTCAGTCTGGACTGTTCCCATGTGGCACAGGGTCAAATCTAATTTGCATATGGCTGGGTCCAAATTGGGGTGGCGTAGTGGGCAAAAGAACGATGGATTTAACCCAGATCTTTTGACTGGGGGAGAATGTTTGCATTGTCAGGATTCCGTCCATCATTTGTTTGCTGTAACACTTTTCGCCCTAAGTGGGATGGGTATGCCTAGACGTGGGTCCCTTGCTCACTGTGCCAATGGATTCAAGCTAGCCTGGCTGAAGGAGAGTGACATACCCTGAAACCGGTCCCAGGATGCTTGTTTCTGGTCCGGGGAGGACCTGGCCTGGCAGTTCGGTCTGGACTGTTCCCACGGGGCACAGGGTCAAGACTGATTTGCATATGGCTGGGTCCAAATTGGGGTGGCCTAGTGGGCAAAAGAACAATGGATTTAACCCAGATATTTTGACTGGGGGAGAATGTTTGCATTGTCAGCATTCCATCCATCATTTGTTTGCTGTAACACTTTCTGCCCTAAGTGGGATGGGTATGCCCAAATGGTTTGGCCCTTGCTCACTGTGCCACTGGATTCAAGCTAGTCTGGCTGAAGAAGGGTGACATACCCTGAAACCGGTCCCAGGATACTTGTTTCCGGTCCAGGGAGGACCTGGCCTGGCAGTTCGGTCTGGACTGTTACCATGGGGCACTGGGTCAAGATTGATTTGCATATGGCTAGGTCCCAACTGGGGTAGCGCATCGGACAAAAGAACGATGGATTGAACCCAGATCTTTTGACTGGGGGAGAATGTTTGCTTTGTCAGCATTCTGCCCATCATTTGTTTGCTGTAACACTTTTCGCCCTAAGTGGGATGGGTATGCCTAGACGTGGGTCCCTTGCTCACTGTGCCACTGGAGCCAAGCTCACCTGGCTGAAGAAGTGTGACATACCCTGAAACCGGTCCCAGGATACTTGTTTCCGGTCCAGGGAGGACCTGGCCTGGCAGTTCGGTCTGGACTGTTACCATGGGGCACTGGGTCAAGATTGATTTGCATATGGCTAGGTCCCAACTGGGGTAGCGCATCGGACAAAAGAACGATGGATTGAACCCAGATCTTTTGACTGGGGGAGAATGTTTGCTTTGTCAGCATTCTGCCCATCATTTGTTTGCTGTAACACTTTTCGCCCTAAGTGGGATGGGTATGCCTAGACGTGGGTCCCTTGCTCACTGTGCCACTGGAGCCAAGCTCACCTGGCTGAAGAAGTGTGACATACCCTGAAACCGGTCCCAGGATACTTGTTTCCGGTCCAGGGAGGACCTGGCCTGGCAGTTCGGTCTGGACTGTTACCATGGGGCACTGGGTCAAGATTGATTTGCATATGGCTAGGTCCAAACTGGGGTAGCGCAGTGGACAAAAGAACGATGGATTGAACCCAGATCTTTTGACTGGGGGAGAATGTTTGCTTTGTCAGCATTCTGCCCATTATTTGTTTGCTGTAACACTTTTCGCCCTAAGTGGGATGGGTATCCCCAGACTTGGGTCCATTGCTCACTGTGCCACTGGGTTTAAGCTAGCCTGGCTGAAGAAAGGTGACATACCCTGAAACCGCTCCAAGGATGCTTGTTTCCAGTCGAGGAAGGACCTGGCCTGGCAATTCGGTCTGGACTGTTTCCATGGAGCACAGGGTCAAGACTGATTTGCATATGGCTGGGTCCAAACTGGGGTGGCATAGTGGGCAAAAGAACGATGGATTTAACCCAGATTTTTTGACAGTGGGATAGTGTTTGCTTTGTCAGCATTCTGTCCATCCTTTGTTTGCTGTAACACTTTTCGCCCTAAGTCAGCTGGGTATGCCCAGACGTGTGTCCCTTGCTCACTGTGCCACTGGATTAAAGCTAGCCTGGCTGAAGAAGGGTGACATACCCTGAAACCGGTCCCAGGATGCTTGTTTCTGGTCCAGGGAGGACCTGGCCTGGCAGTTCGGTCTGGACTGTTCCCATGGGGCACAGGGTCAGGACTGATTTGCATATGACTTGGTCCAAACTGGGGTAGCGCAGTGGGCAAAAGAACAATGGATTTAACCCAGATCTTTTGACTGGGGGAGCATGTTTGCATTGTCAGCATTCTGTCCATCCTTTGTTTTCTGTAACACTTTTCGCCCTAAGTGGGATGGGTATCCCCAGACTTGGGTCCATTGCTCACTGTGCCACTGGATTCAAGCTAGCCTGGCTGAAGAAAGGTGACATACCCTGAAACCGCTCCAAGGATGCTTGTTTCCAGTCGAGGAAGGACCTGGCCTGGCAATTCGGTCTGGACTGTTTCCATGGAGCACAGGGTCAAGACTGATTTGCATATGGCTGGGTCCAAACTGGGGTGGCATAGTGGGCAAAAGAACGATGGATTTAACCCAGATTTTTTGACAGTGGGATAGTGTTTGCTTTGTCAGCATTCTGTCCATCCTTTGTTTGCTGTAACACTTTTCGCCCTAAGTGAGCTGGGTATGCCCAGACTTGTGTCCCTTGCTCACTGTGCCACTGGATTAAAGCTAGCCTGGCTGCAGAAGGGTGACATACCCTGAAACCGATCCCAGGATGCTTGTTTCCGGTTCAGGGAGGACCTGGCCTGGCAGTTCGGTCTGGACTGTTACCATGGGGCACAGGGTCAAGACTGATTTGCATATGGCTGGGTCCAAACTGGGGTAGCGCAGTGGGCAAAAGAACGATGGATTTAACCCAGATCTTTTGACTGGGGGAGAATGTTTGCTTTGTCAGCATTCTGCCCATCATTTGTTTGCTGTAACACTTTTCGCCCTAAGTGGGATTGGTATGCCTAGACATGGGTCCCTTGCTCACTGTGCCACTGGATTCAAGCTACCCTGGCTGAAGAAGGGTGACATACCCTGAAACCGATCCCAGGATGCTTGTTTCTGGTCCAGGGAGGACCTGGCCTGGCAGTTCGGTCTGGACTGTTCCCATGGGGCACAGGGTCAGGACTGATTTGCATATGACTTGGTCCAAACTGGGGTAGCGCAGTGGGCAAAAGAACGATGGATTTAACCCAGATCTTTTGACTAGGGGAGAATGTTTGTATTGTCAGCATTCTGCCCATCATTTGTTTGCTGTAACACTTTACGCCCTAAGTGGGATGGGTATGCCTAGACGTGGGTCCCTTGCTCACTGTGCCAATGGATTCAAGCTAACCTGGCTGAAGGAGGGTGACATACCCTGAAACCGGTCCCAGAATGCTGGTTTCTGGTCCGGGTAGGACCTGGCCTGGCAGGTCGGTCTGGACTGTTCCCAATGGGCAGAGGGTCAAGACTGATTTGCATATGGCTGGGTCCAAATTGGGGTGGCGTAGTGGGCAAAAGAACAATGGATTTAACCAGATCTTTTGACTGGTTGAGAATGTTTGCATTGTCAGCATTCCATCCATCATTTGTTTGCTGAAACAATTTTGGCCAAAGTGGGATGGGTATGCCCAGATGGTTAGTCCCTTGCTCACTGTGCCACTGGATTCAAGCTAGCCTGGCTGAAGAAGGGTAACATACCCTGAAACCGGTCCCAGGATGCTTGTTTCCGGTTCAGGGAGGACCTGGCCTGGTAGTTCGGTCTGGACTGTTACCATGGGGTACAGGGTCAAGACTGATTTGCATATGGCTGGGTCCAAACTGGGGTAGCGCAGTGGGCAAAAGAACAATGGATTTAACCCAGATCTTTTGACTGGGGGAGAATATTTGCTTTGTCAGCATTCTGCCCATCATTTGTTTGCTGTAACACTTTTCGTCCTAAGTAGGATGGGTATGCCTAGACGTGGGTCCCTTGCTCACTGTGCCACTGTATTCAAGCTAACCTGGCTGAAGAAGGGTGACATACCCTGAAACCGGTCCCAGGATGCTTGTTTCCGGTCCGGGTAGGACCTAGTTCCGTCTGGACTGTTCCCATGGGGCACAGGGTCAAGACTGATTTGCATATGGCTGGGCCCAAACTGGGATGGCGTAGTGAGCAAAAGAACAATGGATGTAACTCAGATCTTTTGACTAAGGGAGAATGTTTGCATTGTCAGCATTCCGTCCATCATTTGTTTGCTGTAACACTTTTCACCCTAAGTGGGATGGGTATGCCCAGACGTGGGTCCCTTGCTCCCTGTACCCCTGAAGTCAAGCTAGCCTGGCTGAAGAAGGGTGACATACCCTGAAACTGGTCCCAGGATGCTTGTTTCTGGTCCAGGGAGGACCTGGCCTGGCAGTTCGGACTGGACTTTACCCATGGGGCATAGGGTCAAGACTGATTTGCATATGGCTGGGGCTAAACTGGGGGGGCGTATTGGGCAAATGAATGATGGATTTAACCCAGATCTTTTGACTGGGTGAGAATGTTTTCATTGTCAGCATTCCGTCCATCATTTGTTTGCTGTAACACTTTTCGCCCTAAGTGGGATGGGTATGCCCAGACGGGTAGTCCCTTGCTCACTGTGCCCCTGAAGTCAAGCTAGCCTTGCTGAAGAAGGGTGACATACCCTGAAACTGGTCCCAGGATGCTTGTTTCCGGTCCAGGGATGACCTGGCCTGGCAGTCCAGTCTGGAATGTGTCCATGGGGCACAGGGTCAAAACTAATTTGCATATGGCTGGGTCTAAACTGGGGTGGCGTAGTGGGCAAATGAACGATCGATTTAACCCAGATCTTTTGACTGGGGGAGAATGTTTGCATTGTCAGCATTCCGTGCATCATTTGTTTGCTGTAACACTTTTCACCCTAAGTGGGATGGGTATGCCCAGACGTGGGTCCCTTGCTCACTGTGACACTGGATTCAAGCTCGCCTTGCTGAAGAAAGGTGACATACCCTGAAACCTGTCCCAGGAGGCTTGTTTCCGGTCCGGGGAGGACCTGGCCTGGCAGTTCGGTCTGGACTGTTTCCATGGGGCACAGGGTCAAGACTGATTTGCATATGGCTGGGTCCAAACTGGGGTGGCGTAGTGGGCAAAAGAACAATGGATTTAACCCAGATCTTTTGACTAGGGGAGAATGTTTGGATTGTCAGGATTCCATCCATCATTTGTATGCTGTATCACTTTTCGCCCTAAGTGGGATGGGTATACCTAGACGTGGGTCCCTTGCTCACTGTGCCAATGGATTCAAGCTAGCCTGGCTGAAGGAGGGTGACATACCCTGAAACCGGTCCCAGGATGCTTGTTTCTGGTCCGGGGAGGATCTGGCCTGGCAGTTCGGTCTGGATTGTTCCCATGGGGCACAGGGTCAAGAGTGATTTGCATATGGCTGGGTCCAAATTGGGGTGGCGTAGTGGGCAAAAGAACAATGGATTTAACCCAGATCTTTTGACTGGGGGAGAATGTTTGCATTGTGAGCATTCCATACATCATTTGTTTGCTGTAACACTTTTCACCCTAAGTGGGAAGGGTATGCCCAGACGTGGGTCCCTTGCTCACTGTGCCACTGGATTCAAGCTAACCTGGCTGAAGAAGGGTGACATACCCTGAAACCGGTCCCAGGATGCTTGTTTCCGGTCCAGGGAGGACCTGGCCTGGCAGTTCAGTCTGGACTGAGTCCATGGGGCACAGGGTCAAGACTGATTTGCATATGGCTGGGCCCAAACTGGGGTGGCGTAGTGGGCAAAAGAACAATGGATTTAACCCAGATCTTTTGACTAGGGGAGAATGCTTGCATTGTCAGGATTCTGTCCATCATTTGTTTGCTGTAACACTTTTTGCCCTAAGTGGGATGGGTATGCCCAGATGGTTAGTCCCTTGCTCACTGTGCCACTGGATTCAAGGTCGCCTGGCTGAAGAAGGGTGACATACCCTGAAACCGGTCCCAGGATACTTGTTTCCGGTCCAGGGAGGACCTGGCCTGGCAGTTCGGTCTGGACTGTTACCATGGGGCACAGGGTCAAGATTGATTTGTATATGGCTCGGTCCAAACTGGGGTAGAGCAGTGGGCAAAAGAACGATGGATTTAACCCAGATCTTTTGACTGGGGGAGAATGTTTGCTTTGTCAGCATTCTGCCCATCATTTGTTAGCTGTAACACTTTTCGCCCTAAGTGGGATGGGTATGCCTAGACTTGGGTCCCTTGCTCACTGTGCCACTGGATTCAAGCTAACCTTGCTGAAGAAGGGTGACATACCCTGAACCCGGTCCCAGGATGCTTGTTTCTGGTCCAGGGAGGACCTAACCTGGCAGTTCGGACTGGACTGTACCCATGGGGCATAGGGTCAAGACTGATTTGCATATGCCTGGGGCTAAACTGGGGGGGCGTATTGGGCAAATGAATGATGGATTTAACCCAGATCTTTTGACTGGGGAAGAATGTTTGCATTTTCAGCAGTCCGTCCATCATTTGTTTGCTGTAACACTTTTCGCCCTAAGTGGGATGGGTATGTCCAGGGAGGACCTGGCCTGGCAGTTCGGTCTGGACTTTTCCCATGGGGCACAGGGTTAAGACTGATTTGGATATCACTGGGTCTAAACTGGGGTGGCGTAGTGGGCAAAAGAACGATGGATTTAACCCAGATCTTTTGACTGGGGGAGAATGTTTGCATTGTCAGCATTCCGTCCATCCTTTGGTTGCTGTAACACTTTTCGCCCTAAGTGGGATGGGTATCCCCAGACTTGGATCCATTGCGCACTGTGCCACTGGGTTTAAGCTAGCCTGGCTGAAGAAGGGTGACATACCCTGAAACCGGTCCCAGGATGCTTGTTTCCAGTCCAGGAGGGACCTGGCCTGGCAGTTCGGTCTGGACTGTTCCCATGGTGCACAGGGTCAAGACTGATTTTCATATGGCTGGTTCCAAACTGGGGTGGCGTATTGGCCAAAGAATGATGGATTTAACCCGGATCTTTTGACTGGGGGAGAATGTTTGCATTGTCAGCATTCTGTCCATCATTTGTTTGCTGTAACACTTCATTTCAGGCTCCCTAATCTCATTTCTCCTTCAAACTCGTTTATTTTGCAGGCTTCCGTTTTCCCTCCTTCTAATTCGTTTACTGTGCAGGCTCACTTTTTTTTACTTCTTATGCGGTCATTTTGCAGGCTCCCTTTAACTCTTTTTCTCCCTCTAACTCATTTATTTTGTAGTCTCCCTTTAATTCTTTGTCTCTTTGTAGCTCGTTTTTACTTAGCAGGCCCCCTGTAACTCTTTTTCTCCTTCTAACTCGTTTGACTTTGCAGGATACTTAATGATTTTCTTCTTTGAAACTTGTTTTTTTCCTTCTAAAACGTACCTAATTTTCCTTCCAGATCTCTGCTTTTTCCCGCTTTTTTCATCCCAGCCGTTTTCTTGCCTGCCCTCTCCCTCCTGCCTCCCACCGACCCCGTATAGTGCTCCGCCCTTACTCCCCAGAAACCTACTTAATAGAGGCACAGCACAGCCACCCAAAGGTAAGCCCATCTTCACCCGTCTGCGCCTAAACGGCACCCAGCGTCCAGACCCATGGTCCTCAGCCATCCACAGATACACCAGCACCAAACTCCTAGCCCTCAACACCGGATAACGTAACAGTAACTGTAAGCGTGCCTCTCCTCGATCAACAACAAGACCTTTCTCCTGCTGCCACTGCCGCTTTCAATGCAACAGAGGGTGTCACGCTCAGGAGTCCCTGCCCACCACCACCATTGCAGGACAACTCTGTTGCTTGCTGATCACCACCCGATCACTCGACAATCATGCCATTAAGATCTGGGGCACCACCACCTCCCTCCCGCCAGATATAGTCTTTCTCACTGAAACATGGCTCAACCCGTCATCAGCACATGACATCGCCACCGCCACCCCAAACGGATACAAGATATTTCAAAGGTACTGCATCAACCAACGCAGACGAGTAATGTCAACACACACAAAGAGTCCGTAAAATACACAGCTACAGCCACAGCCGACAGCACCTTTTATGATAGAACACCTAAACTTTCAAATCAACACCAAAAGCAAGACAACGGTCAGAGGTATCCTCACTTACAGACCCCCAGGACCCCTCCTTGCCTTCGGCGAGGCCATCTCCTACTTCATCACCCCACTAGCCATCAACTCTAAAGACTTCCTCTTCCTTGAGGACCTCAACTTTCACCTGGAAGACCCCAACGACACCAACTCAACCAACCTACTCAAGAGCATGGACATCCTCAGCATCTCTCAACTAGTCACTGACCCCACGCACATCGCCGGACACACCTTCAACCCTATATTCTTGGCCAGCGAAAGAATCAGGTACAGCTACCCCACCGAAATCAGCTGGCCCATCCATTTCATTGTCCACTTCCACATCACAACCACCCCCATTACACCCACCAGCTCACCCATCTCCACTTACAGGAGCTGGAGCAAAGTAACTGAAAACCTCTGGACCAACACCCTCAGCGCCTTAACCACAATACCACCACTGACCTCCAGGTTGCAGTGGAAAACTTCAATGCATGGATAAACAACTGCGCTGACATAGTCACAACCCCTCAAATGCACCAAAGCCAGCACATCCTCTAAACAACCACAGCTGGTTCATCCCAGGTCTCTAATCCTGAAAGCACACCTGCAAGCAACTGGAAAGGACCTGAACGCCTGTAATAAAACATCAGGACATCACCCTAAGAGTAAACGGCCTGAACACCCCCGAGGCATGAAAGCCATAAGGGGACACATTAGGCAACCACCTGTGGACATAAACATAGCAGGCAGGAAGCATTCTTCATTAGGGTAAAACGCTAGGCAACATCACATTAGGCATTAACAGATGCAGAAGGCATTACTCTCGAGCCTGAACCTGTGGGCATAAATCACATTAGATTAGGCATAAACCCATTATGCAGGACCCCAACCATATAATCCTGGGGGAAAACATTAGGCATCAAACGTAATCATCATGGCGTTACAATAGGCACAAGAACACCTCAGGTACCCGACCAGAATACGCCACCTTACCATGTAGGCCTCATCCTGAGCAAGACATTAGCATCACCGTCAGCCTTGGGGGGCATTAGCGTCCCAACATTAATGCAGGCATAACGTGGCACAAATCACATGGCAATAAACCAGAATCCCCACATTAAACATGAATCATGAGTATAACTGAGGAGTACATGAATGGTGATGGGGTGTAAGGTACTTCAGCAACCGTGCATCATCATGAGGCAGAAACCCCTTATGCCTAGACCCGAAGTTGCTAATCTCAGGGAAACGTAGAGCACAATATACGGGCCCCTGTTGTTGCAGCTGTGACCCAGGAACTAAAAATGGGCATTCTGGGCCCAAAAGTACCACAGTGCCCACCGTTGCAGTGTCCCGCTTCGGCGGTGCCGCTGGGAAGTGTCGAAGTCCCTGGCGCTGGGGCGGGCACCGGCAATGTGCCCTGACACACCCCCACCAAGTAAAGCCCAAGCCCCACTCACCACTCCTTGGGGGCTGGGCAGGTGAGTCCACCGCCGGCGCAGCTCACGGGTGCCAAAAGTAGTCTGGTTCGGTGTCCCTATGCCCCCGGGAACACCGACGCTGCACCCGGGGAGCTCCACACTCACCGGAGCTCCTGGGGACTCCTCGCACCGCTTCCCCTCTGCTGCCGGACTTCCTCCGGTCCTGTCCTCGGCTCTTTCCAACATCGCTCTTCACCCAGGTCCCTCTCCTGGGGCCCGGGACTTGGTCATGGCCCCAGCGGGGCTCCCGCTGCTCTCGGAGCTCTCCTCCGTCTCCGGAGGGCACCCACCACGGAGCGAAGTCTCCGCCGACTTCCGGGCTGCTTCCGGGCTTCCTGCCGGCCGGCAGCCAATCAATGCGCGGCTTTCGCGGGGGCCTTAATTCCAACCACGACAGCCCTCCCCTCACTCAGGGGGCCGCGGCGGCAATCAGGACCTCAGCGCCTTCCTTCAAACCAGCATAAAACCCGCGGGGTAGGCACCCGCTCATCCAATATGCACAAAGCAGGGTAGGTACCCGCTATAAGTTTAAAACAGCATAGCGTCCACACGCGGGGTAGGCTCCTGCTCTAGTTTTAAATTGGCAAAAGGGCGGTAATCACGCGGGGTGGGCTCCCGTGGCGCTTGCAAGTAAACAGTTCTTCCTGGCCACACAGCGCTACTGGGTCATGGAGTATAGCGCTTAGCAGGCGCTGGGCAGCCCCCTCAGCTCCAGGGCATAAGACGGTGCTCCTTTTCTCCGGGGCACTCAGCACGTAGCGCCCACCAAATATAGCGCTCACCTTGCGCAGGACATGCAGTCAGGGTTCCACGAGGCGCTTGCTGGTTCCTTCCCCCTTGGTTGAGGGTTTCTTGAGGGGGGGCGGATGAGTTGGTGACTGAAGGCAGATTAATCAGTCTCTGCAGGTCATCCCTGGGTTCCCCTCCCGCCGGGCCAGATCAGTGGGCTAGTCCAGTGTTCCTCACCCAGCTTGGAAGGCAGCACCTAAGCCCTGTCACTCCCAGTGGTGTAGGTCCCTGACTAGGCCCTACCGCCTAAATCTCCTATGTAGGTTCCCCCAGGTCAGCGTCGCCCCAACTATGGCTCTCCCTCGCCCTGTGGACAGCAGAGGGGTGCAGATAAGCTCAGGGCCCAGCACACAGGCCCATGTGGCGGTAACCCCTGGCAGCAGGTCCCCTCTCCCTCAAGTCCACGCTCTGACTGAGCCCATGGCAGCCCAGCTCCGCCCTTTATACGCCCCTCACCCCACCTACCAGACAGTGCCAGAAGCTTCTAGAAGCGTCTGTGGAAACTGGTTCTAACTGGCCTAGGGGGAGGGTTGGAGCACCCTGGGTGCCAGGCTTCCCTCCAAAAGCTGGGGTTGCTGGGAAATAACAACTAGACTGGTAACCCAGCTCAGTCAGACGGCACAACCACACAGCCATGGCATCCATTTTAAAAGTTACATGTTTAAAATGGGGAAACTCAGTCTGCGTACACCATCGCACAGCATTCAATATTTGCATTTCACATGCATTCACGTAACATGCGTTTTCCCATAAAAGCGAAAAATTCAGGGAAAAGGGCCAAGTCCAACACAACCCCCTTCCAGCCAAAAGCCAGGGTAGACCGATCAATGCCTTGATGGGCTTCCCTGCTTGGGGCGAGAAAAGGTGGACGCAGGCCCGCAACTGCAGGAGCACCCGCAGGTTCTCCTCCACTCTGGAACCCGATGGTTCCATCTCTCAAACCTCCCTTGACCAACTAAGCCTCCCCACTGGGGTTCCCTAGCTGGTTGTGGCCAGGACTGGCCCCTAGGCCATCCAGATGTCTCTAGCCCTTGCGGTCTCAAAGAGTGGGGGGCAGTAACCCCAGGCCCGTAGTACCCGTTGACCACTCTCCTCCTCCTCCTTGCAGTCCCAAACTGCCACTGGTCCTCCCACCTGGGGTCTGCACCCTCAGGCTGACCAGCCATCAAGGGCGAGGCTCTCCTCCTCCTACCTCTCCTTCTGGGGTTCTTCACCCTCCTCCCCTGCGAGGCACCCTCAACCCACCATTCTCTCCCCAGTCCAGGGTCTCGACCCTGCAACTGGTTCCCCAACCTAGGGTCTAAACCCTTAGGCTGCACCCGTGCCAGGGGCGAGTCCTCCCTCCCCCTGCACCCCCTCCCAGAGTTCCACACCCTCCCAACGGGAGTAGTACCCCTGGAAGACAATTCTGGGGGGACACTGCTTACAGATGTCCCACCTGCCAGGTCAGGCAGTACCTGTCCCTGGCCTCCCAACCCAGGATCTAAGCCCTGTGGCTGAGCCGGTGCCAGAGGCGAGACCTTCCTCCCTCTGCACCCCCTTCCAGAGTTCCGCACCCTCCCACCTGGAGAAGTACCCCTGGAAGTCAATTCTGGGGGGACACTGCTTACAGATGTCCCACCCGCCAGGTCAGGCAACCCCTGAACCTGGCATCCCCGCCCAGGTTCTAAACCCTGCGACTGAGCCGACCCCAGAACCTCAGGAGCTCTGATAACAGACGCCCCTGGTTCTCCTGACACTAGGGGCTCCCCTTCACTGGACGGCACATCAGGACAGCCTAGGCTCCCAACCTGCAGCTCCCTTATGGAACTCTCCAGGCCCTGAGACTGCGGTTGGGGCACCTCGGGACACCTCCCCGTCTCACTCCTTCCTGTAGATAGGACGTGAGGCCATACCACCCTCTCACTTCCCTGGGACCTAGCTGGGCTATTCGCCACCTCTCCCACCTCGCTGGGTTGGAAGATCCCTGCACCACCCCCTTCAGGGTCACCCCCCAATGCCTCCTCAGACACCCTGGCACTCACCCAGAGGTCTGCCTCCCGTGCAAGCTCCCTGGGGTCGGAGAACCCGCACTGTAACAGGTGGTGACGCAACCTTGGGAAACAATTCCTGAGCATGTGCTCCTTGATGACTACCTGGCACAGCCCTTCCCAATCCTTCACTGCACTCCTCACCACCCAATCCTCTAATGCAGTCCAACACACCTCCCTAAACTCCCCCCAGGACTGGTGGGACAGTTTTCCCCTGCCCCTGAACTCTAACCTGTCCCCCTCCTCCTGGGAATCAGGTACCGTCTCCCGGGCTCTGGGAGTGGGACACCCTACATTGGATCCACTTTCGCTGCCACCACTGGATCCCACCCTTACTGGTGAATCCAGACCACAGAAACCACTCTCAGGGGACAATCTACCCTCCCGAGCTAGTCTCTCCCTGGCAAAGGCCCTCACTGCCTCAGCCATCCGTTCCTGCGCTAGGACCTTCTCAGTCTCTAGCCTCTTCTCCTCCACACTCAGCCGCGCTAACTCCACTCTGAGTCTTTTCAGCGCCAGCTGATGCTGCCTTTCTTCCCTCCTATCCACCCACTCTTCTGGGGACAGGGAACTGGACCCGGGACTGGACCCAGCACGGGACTCCCTAACTCTGGTGTCCTCACTCGCTACTGGCGTCTCCACCCGGTCATCTTCTTCCTCCTCGTCAGTGTCACCACCCTCCTGGGTTATGGACTGGGCCCCCTCACTCTCGGAGTCCTCCCCACACTGGAGGTCCTCCTCCGGGTCTCCACTAAATCCACCCTTTAAATAGGCGGAGTGTGGTAAATAAAATATCACGCTCTCAGACTTTTAAATATTAACAATAGGATCATGCATAAAGCAAGAGGCTGAGTCTGTGGTATCAGATACATAAAGGGCTTTATTCCAATAACTCGAGTCAAAGGGAGAATATCTCCATCACCAAAAAGGATCTGGACGGGGCTGAAAAGTATTCTCAATATTCTCAAAACATTATTCACAGAGTACAGTATATATACATTTCTCAATTGTACGTAAGCAAGAGAGCAAGAGAGAATGAGATAAGAGCATGTGGGCGTGTAAGTAGGCGTGAAGGTGGGCGTCCATGTGGGCGTCCACTTGATGATAAGGGGTAAATTGTCATGTGTGGGTGGATACCTGGAGATGATTTCGCAATGTCAGCAGAAATACTTGGCAGAGATGCGCGCGCAGCAGCATGACGTGTGATAGACGTGCAACTAGAGGGTGAAGGGGACTTGACATTTAGCTCTACATGTGGAGACAAAAGTCTGGGGTTATGTCAACCTAATCCCAAATCATATCTAATATCCTATGTTTAAAGAACTGTGTTATCCACAAGGGAAGGGCTCTCGGACAGAATCTATTCTATACTGACTGTGTGTGCGTGTACAAGCGTCTAAGTGTCTACACTGAATGCGAGGGGATGGGAATATTCCATGATGACAGGGCTATGAATTACTTGCATGAGGGCAGAGAAACCGGGCCTTTTGCTTGGTAACTGGAGGAATGTTTACTTAAGCTACTAGGCAGGAATGCATCGGCTGAGGGGGAAGCAGATAATTCGAAGGTGAAATACAGCTCTTGGCAGAGAATAGGCTGATGTCAGGCTTCGTGGGCCGCGCAGAGAATGAGACAAAGTTCATGGTCACAGATGCAAGCTCAAGCTGAAGCTGTCAGAGGCAGAGAGCAGGGAAAGGCTTTGAGGACAGAATCGGGCCTACTTGCCTGAACTGTAAAAATGGAGTAACTTAGCCATATAAAGTCGGTGGCCTTTCATACTTAGGAATCGAATATCCAGCCCATTCATGGCGGATCTGACAGAGGACATGTTAACGGTGGACGCACATATGTTTGCGTCTTAGAAACTGGAACTGAAGGGAACATACATGTATTTGTAACATGCACATAGAACCGTTGGGGTCCAAGATAGGGGACATAACTGATCAGGGAAATCCACATTTCCACATTCCCTCCTTGTCCCCTACTTGCCCTTCAAGAGATATCAATCTTCATCATTCCATCGATTTGCTCATGGAGCATCATTTCTTCTTCCTTCTTCTTCCGTGATCTTGAATGAAATCTTGGTGGTGGAATACACGATGTGGCACACAGACCACAGATCGCTGGTCCACATTGTAGACATAGACAGCAACTGAATAGTATGAGAAGGCCAATACCTAGGAAGGATAGGACCCTCCATCCAAAGGTAGATAATACACTCCAAAACCAACCGGACCAAGTCCAGGTGCCTGGATTCTGGTGTATCTGGCTTACAATCTTATGAAGGCGAGTTATGGCTTTATATACAGATGGCGAATTTTCTGGTATGAAAAATGCAATAGCTTGATCCGATGACCCTACAAGCTCCGCCCCTATCGGCCAGGATAACGTCAAGGACAAGACTATTTTGAAGCACAACAATCCGCATAGCAGACTGCTCTTCTGTTAAATTGCCTAAGGCGGAAATAGTTTTGTTCACTACTGCTTCAAGGGTTCTGGTTAATCTACGTATCAGCTTACTATTGGTAACTGTACCTATATAGGGAAAGAAACCTTTATTGAAATCTGTGTATTTTTTCCCATGCTGTTTCAGTGTAATTGACAATTGGGAGATCTCTCTGCTGTATATTGTGTACTAAATGAGTATTTCTATGAGAATCAGGAGGAGTTAGGAAAACAGGTGGTAGGAGGAATGCTATGTAACAGGTACCATCCCAATCTAGAGGTAAGCGTATATATGCGGTCTGGCCACATATAAAGTAGGAATGACGAGAAGCTCTAAATGTAGACTTGCCTTGATCACTGAATTTTATTACAGTGGTGCATTTACTATGGCCCATGTGTATGGAGCCATTCTTTCTTATACATAATTCCTCTTTTACTGGGAATACGGACATGGCGGGCAAGATTGGTGTAGCTTCAGATTCAACGTTCAGGATCATGAGGTTAAGTGTAAAATTACCTAATCCATATACTTCATTTCTTAGATCAGTTCCTGTTCTTTTGGGAAGTCCCTCCTTGTTAGGGTAGCAGACTTTAAGCAAAAACTAAATTCAGGTTTCCCCATACCCAGTTGTCTTGATAAACTGCGGAATTCGAATCTAGGGAATTAATCAAACTAAACCATGCTCCACAGGAGCCATTGTGTGTGAACGGATAGAGAATAAAGGGGCAAAACTCCCTTATAGTTCTGATAGGGGGGGAGTCGGCCACAGACCCAGCAGTCTGTAGCATTGCTAGTCTGATGTGAATGGTGCAGCATCTGAATAAAGGTATTGTTGCGTAAGGCAAGTCGATATGATAGCTCATAGGATGGCAGATCACTAAATGTGTGCTTTATGGTATCATTAGTGGAGGAGTGTAAAAGTGAGGCAATAGGAGGAAAAATAGCATGTAGTATTAAGCTGATACATATTATCGTGATGCTCTTAAGATATTGAAAAATTACAGTCACTATACATCTATTTGCTTCTTATCTAACTCTCTTATTTTTGCTTTATGTTATTGTCCAAGATCTTATGCGAGCCAGAATACATGTTCAACCGCTTCACCACCTAGTGGACTTAATTGATCAAACGGGTTCTGACTTTTTGAATCAAGGTTTAGCTTTGTGGAAACTTCTGGGCATTCTCCTCTAGAAAATGTTGTTCAAAATCCAAGTTCAAAGTTTTTTTTTTCTTTGTAAAAGAGTGGTGAAGGTGCACTTTGACTTTAACGGCCGTCCCCGTGGTCCAGAGCACTGACTTCGGCGCCTGTCATCCAGGAGCGATGGAGTATTCTTTGACCTGGGTGTTGTCAGGGAAGGCGGCAGCAACCTGCGAACAACAAGAGAGTAGTGCAGACATCAAGGAAGCCAGGTAATCTGTCAGCATGTTACTGTCAACATAAGTAATCTTTTAGGCATTGTAGTGCCCACATATTTTGGTGGTCTACCAAAGACCACTTCATAGGGAGATAAGCCTGTTCTAGAATGAGCTACAATTCGCATGTAAAAGAGGGCAACCGGCAGGGCTACCATCCAATCTATACCTTTGTCTGCGCAAATTTTAATGTCTGATTATGTCTTTCTACAAGGCCTGCTGCTTCAGGATGTTGCACACAATGGAATTTCCAGGTATACCCTAACAGAAGGGACACCTGCTTCATTAGTACCAGGACATATTTGTAACCTCTACATCTGTTTATTTGGATATAATCCATTTGGAGCACTTCAAAAGGGTGGTCAGGTGGATGGAATCCACCTTGTTCCATCGGAATGCCTTTACCTGCATTGAATTGGCAACAGATCATACATGTTCTGACCTTTTGTTTCGCTGCTGCACGCAGGTGCTTGTTGAACCATATATTCTGTAAGCTATCTATCATTGCTTTCTCTCCTAAGTGTGCAGGACTATGTGCGGTATTTATAATCACTTGTACCATGGTATCAGGAAGAAACCATGTGGATTTGCCCTTTGTCATCCAACCTTGATCAGTCAGTACCCCTCCTTGTTCCGATCATTTCTTTAATTCGTCTACAGTAGCATGTGTCTGAATGTCTTGTACATCCCTGGAAGGATCCCTAACTGTCATGGCTTTGGACAGTGATAGTATCTGTGATTTTGTCATGTCTAGTGGGGTCTGAGCTGTCTGTTTAGCAGTTCGGTCTGCCAGATCATTGCCTTGGGAAATGGTATCTGTGGCTCTAGTATGTGCTTTACATTTTAGGATAGCTATGGCTGTTGGTAAATGTATTGCTTCCAGTAGGGCTTGAATAAGGGGGCCATGCTGTATCTTGGCCCCATGAGAGGTCAAGAAACCTCTTTCTCGCCAGAAAATCGGTGTAAATGTTTACTCTCAGGTGCTTAGCTCTTATGCACGCTTGTGTCAGGGCGATGAGCTCTGCTGCTTGTGCTGACAATATGTCTATTCTTTTAGTCTCTATTATTACAGTATCAGCAGTCACTGCATATGCTGCCACTAATTCTCCCGCCCCTGTCCTCATGCATGAGCCGTCAACATATAGTGTTAGGTCGGGGTCTGGGAGTGCAACATCTGTCAAGTCTTGTCTTGGTTTAGTCACGGTATGTATTACTTCAACACAGTTGTGTGGTGAAACGCTTTCTGTACTGGAGGGCAAAAGGGTAGCGGGATTCAGTATGTTGCATCGTCTGATCTCTATGTGTGGTTGAAATAACGTCAGCTCATAATCTGTCAGTCTAGCTACAGTCAGGTGTTGTGTTTGTGTCCGGTTCAAGAGAACCTCTACTGCGTGTGGTACTTGTACTGTCAGAGGGTGGCCCAGCACTATCGAGTCACTTTGTCTTATGGCTAAGGCCGTTACTGCAACTGATTTAGGCACGCAGGCAAAGCCTGTGCTACTGGGTCTAATGTACTAGAAAGATAAGCACAGGGCTCGTGTTTTCCTGCATGATCTTGTGTTAGGACAGATAGTGCTGTTCCATCCCGCTCTGTCACAAAAACATAAACGATTTGTTGTAATCAGGGTTTGCTAAAACTGGTGCTTGACATAAAGCTCTCTTTAATTCTTCAAATGCCACAGTGTGTTCTTGTGTCCAAGGGAGGACTTTAGTAGAAGCTGTATTAGGGGCTTGGACTAATTCCCCTGAAAGATCACAATAAAACATGAGGAAAAGGGGAAAACACCATACCTATTTCCTTGGCTTAATTTCCAAGGGGGCTAATTTCTAAGGGGCTTAATTTCTTAAGGGGCTAGCGGGAAGCGAACCTCCTCAGGGGCCACCCTGTGTCTTGACAATACTATTAATCCCTGTGTGTAGCTACTGGGCGTAAGCAAAATTATAGGAGATACACAGCGTATGTGAAACGGCGAGAAATCCTTCAAATTAATGTACAAACCTCATTGTGTTAGCTCATAAGCTAGCCAAATGACATCTCATATGCAAATGTCCCTATTACATGAACCTACACCAACCTGAAGTCAATATTAATGCTAGGAGGCCCTAATAGGAATGCTAAATTACCTAAATATTCGGAAAACCAAGTTTAAGAACAGTTGTTAATGTTGATAATTAATAATTTATCTGCTAAAGAAATCAGTCAATGTGCAATAATTTCCACCTATACAATAAATAGCCTAATTCAAAAACAAGTCAACTTTTGGGGCCACCACTCACAAGAATGAGCTTACTAAAGCAAAACTTTAAAAAGGAAATTCTGTCAGATATTTTCTCATTACCCTAAATACCGGGCCTCATTTGTCACTCTGTGGTGGCAGTCCTTATTTAAAACAGGCCTTCAAGAGTTAAGATGCAAGTGCACAGATCATAATTGTTCCTTAATGTCCAATCTGGAAACACATGACCGAGGCTGCCTGTCTATAAGAGAAAGGCAGTTATGTGAAAAATATTTTAGTCTTGCATAGCCTTTTTCTTTTGTTTCATTCATCTTCAACACCAATTAGACATACACTGATAACGTGTTGTCTGCTATTTTGACAGCATGATAATGGTAATATCATGTCTGTGAAATTTAGTAATTGTGCCAAGCCATCAGTATACCGGGCACAGAAAGCATAGATAATTACACTAACATATATAAATGAGCAGCGATGCGTAATTACAGTACCTACAGCTCAGATGCGAACATTCTGGCCTGCTTAATTTGTCAGGCTTATAATCAATAACTTATTTACCTGCCCTATACAACCCCATCTGGCAGTGGGTCATCCCAATGATGACCGCGTCAAGTCTGACACACAGGATCAGCAACAATAATCAAAAAATGACGAACACACGAACCTGTCTCTTTTTTTTTTTTTTTTTTTTTTTTTATAAAAATGTGCTATGCTTCTTTGTACACAATGTACCCTCATGTCCTAGTCGAAGATGCATCTCACATCTTTCCTCACAGACCCGTAACCACTGGATCATTTATCCAATGCAACTGGTGGCAGCTTGTGGCCACAATTCAAAAATGTCTGAATTTGAAAATCGTTTTTATATAGGCACATAGCCCTTAAAATTCCAAGCAAGAGCAACATTTTACTTTCTGACCAGAAGCAATATAACAATTGCTAAAAAATAAAACAAATCTTCTCCATAGACATTTCCTCGGGGCACTTGTTTTGCACAGAATAGAACAAGGGAATCTTTCTCGACTTACATTTCTCAGCTGCCCTGTCTTATCAGAGAAGTTAAAAATAGCCCCTCAGCGCGGCCTGAGCCTGGGCTGCCAGCCATCTTTTTTTTTGTTTTTCCTACTCCTGGCCCCAAGGCTCTCCAGCTGCAGGCATTACACAGATGCGATGTCAGAGAAGCCTTCTAAGCAGTGCCCTGTTCTGCTCCTCTCATCGGCCCCCACCTACACTGGCTACAAGGTCAGAATCTGTCTCCGATTTCTGTATCACATTCTGCTCTACACGGCCCCCACCTTCTCCTCACTCTGAAGCTGTCAAAGACAAAAAGACTACTCAATTCCATAAAAACTGCAATAATTCGCTCAATTGAAAAATTATTTTTACATACAATTTGCACTCAGGGGGTCATAATCTTACCGACTTGACCCTGCACATTGGCTCACTGGACCACCAAGAACACAAACCTGTATTCATGAAAAATTTGCAAATTCGAAATACCAACAATTCTTTTTCCAAGCTAAACTTGTCACTAATTATTTTTCGTTAACACTTTGTACATTAGGGGTGTCACAGGAGTTGCTCCTTCTCTAGCTGCACCCCTCTCAATTTCCTATTGCCAACGTAGTCAAATGTTGGACCATGTAAACACCAGCTATGCGCTGTTCATTTGGTGGGGGGCTCAAGAACCTTTGGGCTACTATGTAATCAATATATGTATTAGAACTGGTCTTTTTACTGGGGCCACTCTTGCTAGGTCCTCTGAAAGGACGGGATAAATACCAGCAACGTCAGTATTTCTTTTTCTGTCAGCCTGCGCTCATTTTACCAGCTCAAATTCCTCCTGTAACATCTCATCCTTGGCTTTTCCAGACACCAGTCCACTTCTCTCTGCTTCGTGAAACACTTACTCTGACCTTCTATGTCACTCCTTGCGCCAAAAACTCAATGGCATCCTTCCAAGCTGGTCTACATTTTCTCTTTCATAAGAGTGTTTCGTTGTCCATCTTTTACTCGTATACCTTCCTCAACTAACACGTTTTCTCGGGCTTTGTCTGAATCCTCCCTACTTTTCTCTTCTTTTCTGAGCGCTTACTCTGTGCGTCTATGCTATTCTTTACGCCATAATTCAACAGCGTCTTTCTGTGACTGTCCAGCTTTCCTCTTCCACAACTCTTCTTCGACTTTCATGATACATTCGGCATCCCAGGTCCCAGCTACGGGCCATCTCTGACTGTCTGGTAACTCTTTGGTGTAGTCCACCCATAGATCAAGGAATAATATGGCGTCTAAGCCATGCTTGTGAAAAATAAAATGTCCTGTAGTGTCCCTAGGAGGAATAGGAACTGCTTCTTCAAGCACCCCTTTTCTGGTAGTAATCTGTCTTAACTTCGAGAAGAGCGGCATATTGACAACTGATCTGATACTTACTCTTGAACTCACTTAATACGAAAAAAACACAATAATGAACAGTGAACAATGAACAATCATTCATACCACAATATTTGAACACTTTAAACATTAAACATTAAACATTTTAACAACGACCGACAATGATGACAGTCTGCCTAACTAATCACCACGCTGAATTCTTGACAATAACTGAATACTTCGGAATACTTGATATACTGCTAAACAGTACATATACACTGCTAAACAGTGCAGACCGGATTTGTGTACCCAAATCCGTCTTGACCGGCACAACCTATGTGCGCGTCAACACGCCTCCCCGGCGATGGTACTCACCGAGTAGCTCCTTGAAACGGAAGGCCTCAGAGAATGGACTGGACTCGACGACTGCGGACATCGGACCCTCTGGACATCGGGACTTTGAAAACCTGGTGGGCCTCTGTATACCTCAGACGCAGCTCTCTCGCAGGTGGGCTCTGGGTAGACAATCTGCGTTCCTCACCGCCTCGTATGGATGCCTTGTCGCAGTCTGTCCCCTTCGGTGGCCTGAGGGAGTTGGCGGGAAAAACCCGCGACGTGCACGCCTGAAGTCCATCACGGCTATGGAAGGGGGCAAAACAGGACCTTCATCTCCGGCGTGTGGGGAAAGAGATTAAACTGTTCGGGCGCCATTCTGTGGTAAATAAAATATCACGCTCTCAGACTTTTAAATATTAACAATAGGATCATGCATAAAGCAAGAGGCTGAGTCTGTGGTATCAGATACATAAAGGGCTTTATTCCAATAACTCGAGTCAAAGGGAGAATATCTCCATCACCAAAAAGGATCTGGACGGGGCTGAAAAGTATTCTCAATATTCTCAAAACATTATTCACAGAGTACAGTATATATACATTTCTCAATTGTACGTAAGCAAGAGAGCAAGAGAGAATGAGATAAGAGCATGTGGGCGTGTAAGTAGGCGTGAAGGTGGGCGTCCATGTGGGCGTCCACTTGATGATAAGGGGTAAATTGTCATGTGTGGGTGGATACCTGGAGATGATTTCGCAATGTCAGCAGAAATACTTGGCAGAGATGCGCGCGCAGCAGCATGACGTGTGATAGACGTGCAACTAGAGGGTGAAGGGGACTTGACATTTAGCTCTACATGTGGAGACAAAAGTCTGGGGTTATGTCAACCTAATCCCAAATCATATCTAATATCCTATGTTTAAAGAACTGTGTTATCCACAAGGGAAGGGCTCTCGGACAGAATCTATTCTATACTGACTGTGTGTGCGTGTACAAGCGTCTAAGTGTCTACACTGAATGCGAGGGGATGGGAATATTCCATGATGACAGGGCTATGAATTACTTGCATGAGGGCAGAGAAACCGGGCCTTTTGCTTGGTAACTGGAGGAATGTTTACTTAAGCTACTAGGCAGGAATGCATCGGCTGAGGGGGAAGCAGATAATTCGAAGGTGAAATACAGCTCTTGGCAGAGAATAGGCTGATGTCAGGCTTCGTGGGCCGCGCAGAGAATGAGACAAAGTTCATGGTCACAGATGCAAGCTCAAGCTGAAGCTGTCAGAGGCAGAGAGCAGGGAAAGGCTTTGAGGACAGAATCGGGCCTACTTGCCTGAACTGTAAAAATGGAGTAACTTAGCCATATAAAGTCGGTGGCCTTTCATACTTAGGAATCGAATATCCAGCCCATTCATGGCGGATCTGACAGAGGACATGTTAACGGTGGACGCACATATGTTTGCGTCTTAGAAACTGGAACTGAAGGGAACATACATGTATTTGTAACATGCACATAGAACCGTTGGGGTCCAAGATAGGGGACATAACTGATCAGGGAAATCCACATTTCCACAGGAGGGGTAATCTGACAGGTCCCCACCGATCTCTAAGGGTTCCCCCCTCTTGAGGGCCTCATAGAGAAATAGCTTCCTGCGCGTGTTGCCTACTGGGGGTATCCCTCTCTCTCTGCAGAAATACATCACTTCTTGCTCCGTGTACTCCCCAAGATCATCCTCGTTGTAGGTTAACCCCATCCTGGCAAGGTACACCCTGGGACACACCACCCACAGTGCAACAGGGGAACACCATTTAAAAACACCACTTCCAGGAGGAAATCACATTCCGAAAACCAATAATCCCCCGAAACCTGAGATTACTTTAAGGCTCAGTTTGCAGTGTGACCCGTTGTCGCTGTGGTACTGTGCAAACACAAGTCCTATCCCACCGCTGAACACCAATGTTGGGAACGGGTAGCGTGGTGAAGAGCGGGTGGGCCAAACTCTGGAGGAAATGTGTAAAGCATCCACGCAGTACACATAGGCGACACACCAGGCACACTCCAAAAAGAGACACTACACAAGCCTGTGTAAGAATAACTTTTGTATTGTCAAAACACAAGCTATTATTAGTAATCTCTATACTGCGCCAACTGGCGCTCGGTCAAAAGTTAGAGGGGGGAATTACATACATGGCAGGACCAATCGGGCCCCTGCCGGAACCATGGCAACATACAGATAGTATGAATGTACGTGAGGAATAAAGGTACAGTCCATCGGCCTCAAACCTGCAATAAATTCATCATGGCATAACATTAAGCATTAGGCCGGAACGCCTGTAATAAAACATCAGGACATCACCCTAAGTGTAAACGGCCTGAACACCCCCGAGGCATGAAAGCCATAAGGGGACACATTAAGCAACCACCTGTGGACATAAACATAGCAGGCAGGAAGCATTCTTCATTCGGGTAAAACGCTAGGCAACATCACATTAGGCATTAACAGATGCAGAAGGCATTACTCTCGAGCCTGAACCTGTGGGCATAAATCACATTAGATTAGGCATAAACCCATTATGCAGGACCCCAACCATATAATCCTGGGGGAAAACATTAGGCATCAAACGTAATCATCATGGCGTTACAATAGCCACAAGAACACCTCAGGTACCCGACCAGAATACGCCACCTTACCATGTAGGCCTCATCCTGAGCAAGACATTAGCAATCACCGTCAGCCTTGGGGGGCATTAGCGTCCCAACATTAATGCAGGCATAACGTGGTACAAATCACATGGCAATAAACCAGAATCCCCACATTAAACATGAATCATGAGTGTAACTGAGGAGTACATGAATGGTGATGAGGTGTAAGGTACTTCAGCAACCGTGCATCATCATGAGGCAGAAACCCCTTATGCCTAGACCCAAAGTTGCTAATCTCACGGAAACGTAGAGCACAATATACGGGCCCCTGTTGTTGCAGCTGTGACCCAGGAACTAAAAACGTGCCACGGTTGAGCCCATTCTGGGCCCAAAAGTACCATAGTGCACACCGTTGCAGCGGCCCGCTTCGGCAGTGCCGCTGGGAAGCGTCGAAGTCCCTGGCGCTGGGGCGGGCACCGGCAATGTGCCCTGACACACCCCCACCAAGTAAAGCCCAAGCCCCACTCACCACCCCTTGGGGGCTGGGCAGGTGAGTCCACCGCCGGCGCAGCTCACGGGTGCCAAAAGCAGCCTGGCTCGGTGTCCCTATGCCCCCGGGAACACCGACGCTGCACCCGGGGAGCTCCACACTCACCGGAGCTCCTGGGGACTCCTCGCACCGCTTCCCCTCTGCTGCCAGACTTCCTCCGGTCCTGTCCTCGGCTCTTCCCGACGTCGCTCTTCACCCGGGTCCCTCTCCTGGGGCCAGGGACTTGGTCATGGCCCCAGCGGGGCTCCCGCTGCTCTCGGGGCTCTCCTCCGTCTCCGGAGGGCCCTCACCACGGAGCGAAGTCTCCGTCGACTTCCGGGCTGCTTCCAGGCTTCCTGCCGGCCGGCAGCCAATCAATGCGTGGCTTTTGCGGGGGTGCGGCCGGTGTTCCTGTTGCCGGGCAATGCCTCCCAGCGCACTCCGGGCCCGCGCGGTCTTAATTCCAACCGCGACAGCCCTCCCCTCACTGAGGGGGCCGCGGCGGCGATCAGGACCCCAGCGCCTTCCTTCAAAGCAGCAAAAAACCCGCGGGGTAGGCACCCGCTCATCCAATATGCACGAAGCGGGGTAGGCACCCGCTATAAGTTTAAAACAGCATAGCGTCCACACGCGGGGTAGGCTCCCGCTATAGTTTTAAATTGGCAAAATGGCGGTAATCACGCGGGGTGGGCTCCCGCGGCGCTTGCAAGTAAAGAGTTCTTCCTGGCCACACAGCGCTACTGGGTCATGGAGTATAGCGCTTAACAGGCGCTGGGCAGCCCCCTCAGCTCCAGGGCATAAGACGGTGCTCCTTTTCTCCGGGGCACTCAGCACGTAGCGCCCACCAAATATAGCGCTCACCTTGCGCAGGACATGCGGTCAGGGTCCCACGAGGCGCTTGCTGGTTCCTGCCCCCTTGGTTGAGGGTTTCTTGAGGGGGAGGCAGATTAGTTGGTGACTGAAGGCAGATTAATCAGTCTCTGCAGGTTGTCCCTGGGTTCCCCTCCCGCCGGGCCAGATCAGTCGGCTAGTCCAGTGTTCCTCACCCAGCTTGGAAGGCAGCACCTAAGCCCCGTCACTCCCAGTGGCGTAGGTCCCTGACTAGGCCCTACCGCCTAAATCTCCTGCGTAGGTTCCCCCAGGTCAGTGTCGCCCCAACTATGGCTCTCCCTCACCCTGTGAGCAGAGGGGTGCAGATAAGCTCAGGGCCCAGCACACAGGCCCATGTGGCGGTAACCCCTGGCAGCAGGTCCCCTCTCCCTCAGGTCCACGCTCTGACTGAGCACATGGCAGCCCAGCTCCGCCCTTTATACGCCCCTCACCCCACCTACCAGACAGTGCCAGAAGCTTCAAGAAGCGTCTGGGGAAACTGGTTCTAACTGGCCTGGGGGGAGGGTTAGAGCACCCTGGGTGCCAGGCTTTCCTCCAAAAGCTGGGGTTGCTGGGAAATAACAACTAGACTGGTAACCCAGCGCAGTCAGACGGCACAACCACACAGCCATGGCATCCATTTTAAAAGTTACATGTTTAAAATGGGGAAACTCAGTCTGCGTACACCATCACACAGCATTCAATATTTGCATTTCACATGCATTCACGTAACATGCGGTTTCCCATAAAAGCGAAAAATTCAGGGAAAAGGGCCAAGTCCAACAGTGAGGAAATTGAGGAGCTTCATAGCAAATACGTTTCCCAAGATGGCCATCAGAGAAAAAAGTGCCCAAATATCACCCAAAGGTAACCCACTTATTGCCCATTGACAGACTTAATTGTTTTTTTTTGTTGTAGTTTTATGTAGCTCAAAATTGACCCAAAGGTATTGGTGCACGTTACATGAGTATCAGTTACATTACAAAAGGGCTCATTCATTTTGGTTTTCAGGCATGGGAATATCAAGTGATTTACCTAGAATCACAGGATGTCGAACTAACGCCGAAACTAGAACCTGGGTCCTCAGTTGCAAAGTCTTCTGCTCTGGCCGTAATGCCACATCCTCCACCTCAATTGTAACATATGATCAAGTGATCAACTGGATAAAAAAAGCAAAAAGATAGAAAATTATTTAAGAGTGCTTTGTCACTATTTGAGAACTCAGAAAATATGTCCTCATTAGTTGTTTAGAACACTAACCATAATTTCTATGGAAATAAGACCCTCTCATAGAGGAGGTTGCAGTTGCAACAAGTTAACCATTCTGGGCAGGCAGGAAGGGCAGTGGCAGGACAACAGACCATCGAGGGCAGGGGTAAGGGGGCAGGGGCAACAAACCAACCATGCAGTAAAGACAATAGAGGATGTCACAATATAAAATACCATTGAGGGCAGAAGGAAGAGGCAGTGGCAGTACAACCATGCATGCCAACAGACTCTTTTCAGGCAGGAAACTCCCAATGTTTTAAGCCCAAAAGAGCTTTATTATATCTCTCTCCTGTCTAAAATCTCTGCTTTTTCAATGTGAGTCAATGGGAAAAATCAAGTGTCCATATTTTTTTGCCCAAAATCTCCCTCCAAGAGAGGATGTTGTGATATAAAATATCAATGAGGGCAGAAGGTAGCGGCAGTGGCAGTACAACCATACATGCCAACAGACCCATTTCAGGAAGAATACTCCCAATGTTATTACGCCCAAAAGAGCTTTATTGTACCTGTCTCCTGTCTAAAATCTCTGCTTTTTCAATGTAAGTCAAGGGGGGAAATCAATTGCCCATGTTTTTGCCCAAATCTCCCTCTTTCCAAGTTAAAAATGTTGGCAGGTAAGGTACATTGGATAACGGAGGGCAGGCGTGTTGGGGTAGGGACATGGACTCGGATAAAAGAGGGCAAGAAGGAGATGGGCAGGGCTACCAAAATGACCTTACAGGACAAGCATCAGGGGTTGCAGCAGCACAATACACCACAGAGAAAAAGCAGGACGGCAGTGCCACACAATGGACCATTGAAGGCAATAGGGAGGGGACAGGTCCATGCACATGGACAACAAAGAGCAGAGGGGAAAGAGGCAAGGGCAGTAAGCTGACCATACTGGACAGATAGGAGAGACAGTTGCAGCATAACGGACCATGAAGGGCAAGAGGGAGGAGGCAGAGGCATGACAATGGACCATAAAAGGCAGGAGGGAGGGTATGGGTATGCACATGGAAATCGGAGGGCAGGACAAGGGGTCAGGGCAGGAGCAGCAAGCTGACAATGGAGGGCAACAGGATGGGCACTGGAATCACAACACATCAAGGAGGGCGACAGTGAGACTATAATGACATATACACAGACAATGGAGGGAAGGTAGGAAAAGGTCTGGGGCAGCAAGATGACCACACAGGGCAAGTGGAAGGGGCTTTGGCAGCACAGAAGACCATGCATGGCAAGCGGGAGGGTTAGTGGCAGCACAATGGCAGTGATGGGCAAGAGGGAGGGGCAGAGGCATTAACAGAAGACCATGGAGGTCAGAAGGGATGGGTAGAGGCTGGACACAGACAAAAGAGGGCAGAGGAAGGGGCTTCACAACAGACCATGCAAGTACAGTAGGAGGAGCAGTTGCCGCACAACAGAGCATGAAGGGCAGGAGGGAGTGGCAGTAAAATGGACCATGGAGGACAGGAGGGAAGGGATAGGGGTATTGAACTTGGACAGGTAGGGTGGAGGTGTCATGGAGAGATCCATGAAATATGGTGGTCAGTAAAGGAAAGGAGGGAGCAGGGGCATGCACACAGACATAAGAGGTTGGGGCAAGAGAGTAGGGGCAGCAAACTAAGCAAAGCAGGGGGACAATGATGGGGCATAGAATTGGGCAATGAAGGGCAAGAGGAGTGGACAGGGAAATCAAGCTAAATGGAGGGCAGTGGCAGCACATCAGACCATGCATGGCAGGAGGGAGGGGGCTGGTGCATGGACTATGACAACAGAGGGTAGGGAGGGGGTGGATGGGTCAGCAAGCTAACTGTTAAGGGCAGGTGGGAAGGGCACTGGCAGGACTATGGCCACACACAGCTGTAATGAGGGAGCAGGGTCATGAACTTGGACAATGGATGGCAAGGAGGAGGGGGACAGGAGCAGCAAGCTTGTATGGGGACAGCACAATACCAAGCCAGGCCCTTTGTACAACCCCCTCACCCCCTACCCACTGGGCATCCTACTCAACGGTAAACAAATCTATTAATTCACTGAAAAAAAGCAAATGTTACAGTGATGCAATAGTTAGGAAATAGAATTTAAAAACCTTTCAAATTCACTGAAAAAAACAAAGGTTACAGTGATGTTATAGTTAGATTCAGATTTCACTCATTCAAAACAAGTGAAATTCAGCAGTTATAGTTACCTGAGCTTACTATTAATTATGCCCCCACAATTCACTATTATGACCTCAAAGCACTCATGACATGGTCAGTGACATCACTCATGACATCACTGATGACATCAATGATGATATCAATGATTACATCATGTAGGACATCATCCAGTCATTGTGAGTGTTTTCTAAAAGTTTGAGTGTTAAACATATATACCCCCTTTCACTCAGCCCCTGTTTGACAGTTCACCCTGAAACTGTCCATACTCTGGCCAGAATTACAGGCACACTTTTTGGGGAATGTTTTGTGAAGATTCATCAGATGGCGCAAAAGATATAGGCAAGTTAAAAAAATGCTAAAAATTCACTTGCCACCCAAAAACTCATACCCATCCTAAACCTTACAAATTCCTTTGCCACCCTAAACCCTAACAAGTCCCTTGCCATACAAAAACCCATACCCACTCTAAACCCTAAAAATTCTCTTAACAGCCAAAAACACATACCCACCCTAAACCCTAAACATTCCCTTGCCAGACAAAAACCCATACCCACCCTAAACCCTAAAAAATCACTTCCCACCTAAAAACCCATACCCACCCTAAACTTAAAAAATGCCTTACCACCCAAAGCCCATACCCACCCTAAACCCTAAAAATTCCCTTGGCATCCAAAACTCCATACCCATCCTAAACTCTAAAAATTACCTTGTTAATCTAAACCCTAACAAATCCCTTGCCACACATAAACCCATACCAACTGGAAACCCTAAAAACTCCCTTGCCAGCCAAAAATTCATACCCAACCTAAACCCTAAATGATCCCTTGCCAGACAAGACCCATACCCACTCTAAACCCTAAAACTTCCCTTGCCACCCATACCCACCATACACTTTACAGAATACCTTACCACCCAAAACCTACACCCACCTTTAATCCTAAACATTATTTTGCCATCCAAAAGCTCATACCCATCTTAAACCCTAAAAAATACCTTACCACCCAAAAACCCATACCCAGCACTAAACCCTAAACATCCCATTGACACCCACAAACCCATACTCACCCTAAACCTTTAAAAATCCCTTCCCACCCATAACCATCCTAAACCCCAAAGATTCACTGGCCACCCAAAACCCACAACCACCCTAAACCCTAAAAAATAGCTTACCACCCAAAAACCCATACCCAGCCTAAACCCTAAAAATTCCCTTGCCACCCAAAAACCCATTGCCACCCTAAACCCAAAAAATTCCCTTATGGCCCAAATACCCATACCCGCCCTAAACCCTAAAAATTCCCTTGACACCCAAAAACCAATACCGACCCTAAATCCTAAAAGTTCCATTGCAACCTAAAAACCCATCACCCACCATAAACCCTAAAAGTTCCCTTGCCACCTAAAAACCTATACTTAACCTAAACTCTAAAATATCACTTATCACCCAAAAACCCATACCCACCCCACACCCTAAAATATCCCTTCCCACTCAAAAACCAATACCCACCCTAAACCCTAAAAATTCCCTTGCCACACACAAACCCACACTAAACCCTACACTGAACCCTAAAAAATCCCTTACCACTCAAAAACCCATACTCACGCTAAACTCTAAAAAACATACCGTGCTACCCAAAAACCTATACCCACCCTAAACCCTAAAAAATCCCTTCTCAACAAAAACCCAACACCCACCTTAAATCCTAATAACACCCTTACCCTAACATATATATATTACCTACTGCTCGTCGGTTGCTGCTCCACTGCCAACAGAACCATCTTATCCGCCCGTCATTGAAATATGGTTGGCAAGACCTACTGCAATGCATTCAAAGGGCTCCTTGAGCTCACCGGTGCGGCAGAAGGGGTTGTATTCCCTACCATGGTGGCGGTGCCTGCCAGGCACCACCATAGGGATTACAATGTCCCTTTTCTCCCACCTTTCATGGCGGTTAACCCACCATGAAAAGGCAGGCGAAAAGGGACTTTGGGAGCCTGTAGCGGGCCCCTCTTCCCTCCTGGTCCTCCAAAATGGATACTGGACTACATATCCATGCACCATATGGCAGGCACCACATGGTGCCTGCCACGAAGTGCAGGGATATGCCAGGTGTCCCCATTTTGCATTGCGAGGGGTGCTGCAGTCAGCAGCACCCGCCGCAATGAAAAGTATAGGCATTGCGACCACTGTGGTGGGGGTCGCATCATAATGCCTATGTCAGGACCACTGACAGCCTATTGGGTGGTCCCAATTTCAGATAGGTTGGCAGGCAGATGTAAGTCTGCCCGCCATCCTAATCTGCACCTTAGTTTCCATAGGAAAAGCATTTTTGACTTGGCTGTAACTTTTGCGTCGTTTGACCAATCTGCATGAAATTTCCCCCCAAATGTTTCACAGTGGGTACTATTGTATGTAAAGTTTGGGGGTGATCCGTGCAGTGGGGATCGAGAATTTGGGGTTTGAAATAAGGTGTTTGTAATGTTAATTCCCATAGGAACCTTTACCACACCTACAGCCTGAACCGCTGAACTGACTTTCACCAAATTTGGCAGGGAGGTAAATCTCGGTTCAAGGAAGTCTCAGACAATCTCATGGCCACTCACAGAACCACTCAGACATTCTCACAGCCATTGCCAGACCCATTCAGACACTCATGCATCCATTCACAGACCAACTGAAAGACTTATGCACCAACTCACAGACCCACTCATACACACATGCACTCACTCACAAACTAACTCACATACTCATGGAGGCATTCACAAACCCACTCAGACACTCGAACACCAACTCACAGACCAGCTTAGACACTCATGCACTGACTCATACACTCACGCACCCACTCTTAGACCCACTGATATACTCACGGACCCACTCAGACACCTACTCATGTGAGTTGGTGTGTGAGTGCCACTATAGAGGAGTGAGGGTTGTGTGAGTATTTGTATGATCAATCAATCAATCAATCAATCAGGGATTTATAGAGCACGCTACTCACCCGTGAGGGTCTCAAGGCACTGGGGGGAGGTGTGTAGCTCCGGATCAGTTGAAGAGTCAGGTTTTGAGGTGCTTCCTAAAGGTGTACAGAGTAGGGGAACATCTGATGTTGACTGGGAGCTCGTTCCCGGCCTTTGCTGCAACCTAGGAGAAGGCTCTTCTGCCTGCTCTGGTTCTGTGGATGTGTGTGGTCTCTGCCAGGGTGAGGTCAGCAGAGCGGAGGTTACTTTTGGGTACATGGAAGGATACTCTCTCATTGAGGTATTTGGGTCTGATGTTGTGGAGTGATTTTTAGGCGTGGGTGAGTAGCTTGAAGGCTACTCTCTTCTCGACGGGGAGCCAGTGGAGGACTCGTAGGTGCTGGGTCATGTGCTCGTGTTGTGGGGTTCCGAGGACAAGTCTGGCTGCGGTGTTCTGGACAGTTTGGAGTTTGTGTAGCAGGTTTCTATTGATTCCGGCATAGAGGGCATTGCCATAGTCAAGCGTGCTGGTTATGAGTGCGTGGGTCACGGTCTTTCTGCATTCGGGGGTATCCCCTTGAAAGTCTTGTGGAGGACGCGGAGGGAGTTGAAGAAGGTGGTGGCGACGGTGTTGATCTCACGGGTCATGGTGAGGGAGGAGTCTAGGATGATGCTGAAGTTTCGGGCATGGTCTGTTGGAGTGGGTGGGTTTCCCAGGGCGGAAGCCCACCAGGTGTTGTCCCAGGCGGTGGAGGAGGGTCCAAGAACGAGGGCCTCTGTCTTCTCCGAGTCGAGGTTCAGACAGCTGTTGTTCATCCAGGCTGCCACATCCTTCCTTCCTTCCTGGAAGCAGAGTCTGGTGTCTTCGGGATTTTTCGTGAGGGAGAGGATGAGCTGGGTGTCGTCGGCATAGGATACTATGCTGACCCTATGCTGTCTGACGATGGTGGCGAGGGGGGCCATGTAGATGTTGAAGAGCATGGGGCTGAGCGAGGATCCTTGGGGGACTCCAAAATTGATCTCTGTGGGTTCAGAGAGGAAGGGAGGGAGTCTGATCCTTTGGGTTCTGCCGGAGAGAAAGGAGCAGATCCAGTTGAGGGCGGTTCCTCGTTTACCGGCGTCGTGGAGTCTTGCTGCGAGCGTGTGGTGTGGTGTCAAAAGGCTGCATAGAGGTCTAGTAGGATGAGGGCCGCAGTGTGGCCCTGGTCGAGAAGCATGCGGATTTCATCGGTGGCGGCGAGGAGGGTGGTCTCGGTGCTGTGGTTCCTGCGAAATCCGGACTGGGAGGAGTCAAGGATGGTGTTCTCTTCGATGAAGGTGGTCAGCTGGGCGTAGATGAATCTCTTGGTGACTTTGGCTGCGAAGAGAAGGAGAGAGATGGGCCAGTCGTTTTTCAGGTCCGTTGGGTCGGCCGAGAGTGTCTTGAGGAGGGGCTTGACCTCTGCCCACTTCCAGTCGTCGGGGAAGATGCTGGATTTGAGGGAGGCATTAATGGTCCGGCCTAGTTCGGGTGCTATTGCGGTGGCAAGTCTGTGGTAGATATGCGATGGGCAGGGGTCCGTGGGGGCTCCTGAGTGGGTGTTCTTCATGTTCGTGGTGGTGTCTTCAGTGGTAGCAGGTTTCCAGGTGGTGAAGGTCAGCTGGTTGTCAGTGGTGGAGAGGGGAGTGGTGTCTGGAGTCTGTTCGTAGAGGGCCTTGATTTTCCAGTGGAAGTAGGAGCTGAGCTTGTTGCAGAGGTCCTGGGATGGTGTGATGTCTGTGGCTTCGCTGGAGGGTTTGGTGAACTGCTGTATGACGAAGAGTTCTTTTGCATTACTTGCATTGGTGAGGATTTTATTCTTGATAAAGGGTATGGGTCTGTGAATAGGTATGTGAGCTTGTGTGGGTGTGTGAGTGGGTGTATGAGAGGTTGTATAGGGGTGTGAGTAGGTGGGTGACTGGTTCTGTGGATGATGTCATCAGTGATGGCATGTCATGATTGATGTAATATATAAGATCATAAGCAGTGCATTGCAGGGGTGTAAGTTATAGTTAGCTCAGGTAAATATAACTGCTGAATTTCTATGTTTTTTTAAAGTGAAATCTGAGCCTATATCATCCCTGGAACCTTTGTCTATATATATATATCTATATTTATATATCTATATATATAGATTATATAATATTTATATCAAAGTTATTGAATTTTAAAGTTCTTAGTCCCGGGGCCTCTTGGAGGCTGGGGGAGAGGGACTGCATACCTCCTCTTCATAAATATATGCCCCATCTCCCCCATGGGCCCTGGCCGACCCAGAGGTGGTTTAATAGAAATAGGCAAGAGTCCTTGCTTTTTAAAAAAATCTGCAGATTCGCAGCAACTTTAAGAAAACGTATTTTTGCCCCCTGGTGGGTACCCCACCACCAGGCCTAGGGGATCAGGGGATCCCTACCCTTCATCCTTATGTCTTTTTTTAGCTTTTTTCTTTGGACTATGGACTGAGTTCCAAGTTGTAAGATGGCTGCCACCACTTCCTGCTTTATGTGGTGGCAGCCAATCAGATCTCGGAAGGAGGTCTGTCGACTCATGATATAAACAAAGTTTTTGAGTATTAATTGCTCAACAACTGTGTTGGAAATTGCCCTTTTTGCTGGGTCATCCCTGAACTTTTTGCCTTCCTCCTATATTTTTTCTGACCTGTTGTTGGCTATTTTATGACTCTGGGCACTTTACCACTGCTGATCAGTGCTAAAGTGCATATGCTCTCCCTCTTATAAATTGATGTATGGATTAGTGATTCCATGATTGGCTGGTTTGGTTTACCTGTCAGACCCTAGTACAGTGCACCCGGAGTGCCCAGGGCTTGTAAATCCAAATGCTGCTGGTGGGCTTGCAGCACCAGTTGTGCCACCCAGAGAAGCAGCCTTGTAAAATGTGTCTAAGGCCTGCCATTGCAGAGCCTGTGTGCAGTTTCGCACTGCCATGTCGACTGGTTAAGTGCACCCACTTACCAGTCCCTAAACCTTCCCTTTGCTTCATATCATTCACCCCTATGGTAGGCCCAAGGCCAGGTGCATTGTAGGTATAAGGTAGAACAAGCCCCGATGTGTGTGGCATGTCCTAATAGTGAATTACAGCCATTTCCGTTTTCACTCTTGCAAGGCTTCCTGTTCTCCATAGGTCAGAATGGGCAGTTTGATTATTACATCTTATAATCCTAAACTGACTCAGGGAAAATGGTAGAAATTCAGGTTTAGTATGCCTGAACTCAGAATGATAAAATACATCTTATAGTAAAGTTGGTTTTAACATTCTGTGTTTGAAAATACCACTTTTAGAAAGTAGGTATGTTCATGTCTAACCATCCAAACCTGCCTTTGCTAGGCTGTGTATTCCTTGTCTGGAGTTTTGAGTGACAGGGGCTGGGGTATTCCAGGGGGCTGGGGAATTCCCGGAGACAGGGTGAGTCAGCACAGGGCTGAATAGAGAGATCTGCATCTAGATGGGAGGGAGGAGTTGCACCTGGGACCTGAATAGGACAGTACCTGCCCCCCACAGTGCTGGCTCCACCCCCTGTGGTGCGTCTGATGACTCTGCCCTGCACTTTGAAAGGAGAGAAGCAATCATGTCAACAAAGTGCTCCAGGGCTGTGCTTTCCCTCCACAATGCTGGCTCCACCTCCTGTGGGGCGTCTGATGTTTCTGCCCTGCACTGTGAAAGGAAAGAAGGAGTCATGTAAACAGAGTGCTCCAGAACTGGTTTAGACTGGGCAAAGGCCCCTCTGCCCTCAGAGGACAACGGATTTTGGGGTATAAATATTGGGACCCTGATCCCAAGAAATTAGATCATCCTGGAATCAAGAAGGAACCTCTGCCAAGGAGAAAGCTGGAAGACTGAAGAGGTAGGACTGTACTGTGTGTTTGTGGGCTGACCTGCAGTTGCTTTGCTGCCAAGGCGAGGGGAAGGACTTTGCTGTTGCTGTGTCCCCTTGCTTGAAGAGATCTCCAAGGGACTGAGGAGAGCTGGCCTCCTGCTAAGAAGTCCCAGGAACAAAAGGACTTCACCCCCAGCTTCCCCCCTGAACTCTGCTGAGTGAGTTTTGTCCTTCCTAGAGCGCTTGATCCAATTGTGGGGCCTCTGGAAGTTGTGCCTGCTGTTTGGGGAGCTGGACAAGAAGAAAAGAAGAAGACCTGCAATTTTCACGCATCGCTCGCTTGCGGAGTGCACCGACGACAGTGCGAGAGAATTCCCATCGCCGCGAAGATCGTCGCAGCGCCTGTTGCTGCTGCAAGAACCGACGCATCATTCACTTGCGGAGCATATCGCCTCGGTGCGGGAAGATTCCTGTTGCTGCGAGTATTGTCCCAGAGCCTGTCGTCGCTGGGTGAGATCGTCGCACCGCTTGCTTGCGGACCGCATCATGTCGCTGCGAACATCGTGCATCATCGCCGTGAGAGGAAAAAATCGACGCTGCGCCGTGCATCACCGCCGCACCTGAGATCGTCGCCGCCCCGAAGATCTTTGCATTGTGCTTGTGCGAGAAGCTTCCTACCGAACCTGCGCACCGGAATCCATACAAGGTATCGCCTTCCTCCCCATACAGAGCAGATTCGTCACAACACGCCCGCTGCGTGCAGCGGGGCTGTCGCATCACCTCCCCAGGGTCTCAGGAGTGACGCATCGCTTGTTTTTCAATGCTGCAGCTTCCATTTGGAACTTTTGTCGCATCTACAGGTACTGTGGGCTAAAAAGTGGCGCAACTGTGGATTATTTTGACGCAAACCCTAGAACTCTTTAAAAATCATATTCTTGAACTGTGTATGTTGGATTTTTGTTTTTTTGGTCTTGTTTAGTTTAGATTAAATACCTTTATTTTTCTAAACTGGTGTGGAGTTCATTTGTGGTGTTTTCACTGTGTTACTGTGAGTGTTGGTACAAATACTTTATAAATTGCCTTTGATAAGCCTGTATGCTCGTGCCAAGCTACCAAGGGGGTGAGCAGGGGTTATCTAAAGAGTGTATCCCCCTTACCCTGACTAGAAGCAAGGGTCCCTATTTGGACAGTGGTACCTACCTCTGCCAACTAGAGACCCCCAGATCTAACAAACTACTAAACAGATTTACACCAAATTACAAAATGCACCCTTTCCGGATGGGCTGTAGCTGTGTCTAAAGTTGCTATGGAAAAAGGAATGGGGAAAATGTGTTTTGGGACTCCATTTTGTCTCGTCCCCTGCATGACGGATCACCCTAAATTTTTCATGCATAAACTAGTCAAAAGTTAGCACTTTCTGGAAAGTTTTGTGGAGATTTGTCAAATGACACCATAGTTATTAGCTATAAAAAAACAGGGGAGTGATTCTGTTAAGGAGTTCAGAGGTTGGAATCCTAATAATGTAATCAAATTTTTTTTACCTCTGACACCATGGATACTACAAACTTAAGCTTACCAGATGGGTTTTTTATTTACCCCTGGATTGCAATTAAATGCGAATCTATTTTGTGTATTCCATCAAGACATGTTGTTCCTAAGCAGCGCCTACTTAAACAGAGACTAAGTGCTCCGTACAATTTACAATACATTCATAATGAAAAAACAAAAGGAATTAAATAAATACAACCTTACGTACATACACAATAACGAACAAATTGTGTGATCAAACATAAAGAAAGATTTTTTGGTACAATTTACAGGCATCAAGTTCTGAAGATTTATGTGAAAAGAAAAGTCCTACTCTCTTCTCAAACGGGAGTACAGGGACTCCTTTTGATGTGGCCCTCACGGTACAAGAGTCTTTTAAATGCCAAAGAGAGGTCGCCTCTGAGTTTATAAACCAGGTGTGCAAGACCGTATTGAATGAATTGCAAATAGTCACAACGATTTGACATCGATTTATCCTGGGTTCTATTAGGCTCTCCTCTTCATGAAAATAACCAACGCGTTTCGACCTTCTGCGTGGCGCTTCTTATCTCAAAGGTCTTCATCAGGGTAGATGTATTTGTACGAAGGACTGGTGATATCTATTTATATAAAAAATACAGATACTAATCAGGACTTTTAAAGGTGTGAGGAATATTTATAAGTGAAAGGATTTATTTAATTGAAAGTTTTACGTACCACATTTGTAATTAGAGGATTTCAGAATCCGTAACTCGCTTAGTCAAGGAAGGATCTTTTAGGCTAAAACAAAACAATGAACAAAAAAGTATATAGATTATCATGAGTCTTAATGCTGGTCTCTTTAATGTTTTATTTAGAAAGATGTTAATCCCTCGAGCCTACACCAAAAAGTGCCTAAGGTGAGGAAAATCGTTCGGGGGAGGTAGCAAAGAGTGTCAAAAAAGTATTAAGAGATGTTTGATGAGCGCACAGTGGAAAATGTTCATTATCTGTGCCTCGCAGAGAATGTGCATAGCTCTTGCCTTTAGATATCGGGAACCGTGTAGGGGCCAACCACCTCTCTATCGTGCATACGGACAGAGCATATGACTGCCCTTAAGTCCCCAATGTGATAACTAATATTAAGGAGGCACGCACTCTTTTTACCTTCGTTTGCCGGGAACCGGCTTCTACGATATCTTTAAACAGGGCCCGACGGGCCGGCTGCAGATCGCCGTACCCTCTCCGGGCAGAGCGCATCTTGATGCTTAGTCTTCAGGCAAAAAGTCAATCCTTAAGGGCCTCAAAAATGTTAATTCCTTTTATTTGGGATCTAAGAAAGAGCGTTCCTGCACTCGCACCGGAAAAGCCAACAAAGAGTTTCCGGGTTCTAGGACAGGGAAGGGGGCGGGGGCGGTTCTACTGCGACGTTGTTCCCGTGCGTTGCTATGGAGCCTGACGCTAGTGCAATGAACTGTATTTAATCAAAGTTCAACAAGTAAGAAAAAAAGTACGAAAAAAACTCCGTCTTTCCGAGTGATGTGTAAGGGGAGTTGAAAATTAATATGTATACATTGCTACGAGATTTTCTTAGCGTCGGCAGGTTTAGATCAATTTAGAGCAATATTTTAAAGATATTTATAATCTAAACTCTACAAAGCTGCTCGTGTCATGAATTCTCCCATTACTACTACCGTGCTCACAATACAATGTTGGTAAAATACACACATATTGTCTTTACATTGTACATAGATGGAAAGGAAAGAAAGAGAAACTGTATAGAAGCTTGCTTAAATCCAGTGATTGAGCTCACTGAGTTCATTCAGTCCATTGTCAATAGTATTTAAATACATGATTGTTTTTGCTTCAAATCTAGATAAGAGGGTGTTGACATTCCCTCCAGACACATGTTTAAGCACAGTCCATTTTATATCGTTAGGACTGTGCTGGCGTTGAAGGCAATGTGTGACCATCGGTGCACTGATAATCTTGCATCGAATTCTGGAACGATGTTGAGTCATTCGTGTCTTAATGGCTTGGGTTGTTTTTCCAACATATACTTTAAGGCACGGACAAATGGCATAGTATATCACATTGTGTGTATTGCAGTTCGTGAAAGACTCATGTTTTACAAATGTATTTCCATGCGTGAAGCTAGAACCTTCTATTGTGCTTTCACACGAGGAGCAATTGCCACATCTTCGATGACCTCTGATGGGTGGTAAAGTAAGCAACGTTCGAATTGGTTGGGTGAATTTTTTCTTAGTTGTGTCGGCATGCGCTAGTTTGTCTTTCAAGCTTTTGTTTTTCTTGAGTGCAAAAATTGGAAGGTTTTGTAGAGGTTCCAGGGCTTTAACCATGGACTCGTTTTTTCGTACTATTTTCTTCATATCACTGGTGCATCCTGAAAAGGTGGTAACGCAAACGAGAGGTAAATCATCCCCTCGTTCTTTGGGTACCAGTAATGTTTCCCTAGGAATATACCACGCTCTCTTCATGGCCCTCTTCAAGAGCTTCTTTGGATACTGCCTCTCAACCAATTTGTTCATGAGAGCATTTGCATTGGTAAAGTAATCCTCCTTCTTCATACAGTTACGCTTTATTCTCAAAAACTGACTGAAGGGCATGTTTTCCCGGAGATTGCGTTGGTGAAAGCTGGAAAAGTGGAGTATGGTGTCTGTTTTTCTCTTATACAGGGTCGTGTATAGACTTCCTCCTTCATGTTTTATCATCAGGTCTACATCTACCCTGATGAAGACCTTTGAGATAAGAAGTGCCACGCAGAAGGTCGAAACGCGTTAGTTATTTTCATGAAGAGGCGAGCCTAATAGAACCCAGGATAAATCGATGTCAAATCTTTGTGACTATTTGCAATTCATTCAATACGGTCTTGCACACCTGGTTTATAAACTCAGAGGAGACCTCTCTTTGGCATTTAAAATACTCTTGTACCGTGAGGGCCACATGAAAAGGAGTCCCTGTACTCCCGTTTGAGAAGAGCGTAGGACTTTTCTTTTCACATAAATCTTCAGAACTTGATGCCTGTAAATTGTACAAAAAAATCTTTCTTTATGTTTGGTCACACAATTTATTCGTTATTGTGTATGCACGTAAGGTTGTGTTTATTTAATTCCTTTTGTTTTTTCATTATGAATGTATTGTAAATTGTACGTAGCACCTAGTCTCTGTTTAAGTAGGCGCTGCATAGGAACAACATGTCTTGATGGAATACACAAAATAGATTCGCATTTAATTGCAATCCAGGGGTAAATAAAAAAAAACCATCTGGTAAGCTTAAATTTGTAGTATCCATGGTATCAGAGGTAACATTTTTTTGATTACACCATAGTTATTAGCAACACATAAAAGATTTTTCTAATGAAACAAGATCCTAACCAGTGGCGAGTGATCTATATTACCCAGTGGCAGTTGCCACTGGGTAATTATACTCATAGTTATGTCAGCGTTTCCATAGGAAATGCATTTTGTGTTGCTAATAACTTTGGCACTGTTTCACACATCTCCACAAAACTTTTTTTTAAAGTGCTCTTTTGTGTCTAGTTTGTGCATGGAAAGTTTCGGATGATCCGTCAACCAGGGACTGAGAATAAAGGAGGGTGTCGCAAAACCCAAAATCCCCATGCATTTTCCATAGACTTCTTTAAGAAGCACTTCCGCAAAAACTGCTGATAGGAATTTCATCAAATTTGGCAGGAAGCTAGATCTTGGTATGCAGATTGTGCTTTTTATGATTTTTGTGTAAATCTGTTCAGTAGTTTTTCAGTAATTAAGGTTAATAAATAATTGTATATCTAGATGGCTGGGTTCAAGAGACTCCCATCGAGAGTACCTCAGACCCAATTTTAAAAAATAGACTTAATGACTTAGTCCCTTGCCCTTAACTTGAAAAATAAAAAGATATAAGGGGGCAGAGTAGGGACACCCTCGCCTACATGCCCCATGAAGGGGGGCCCAAAAGGACCCACCTCAGGCCAAAATTTAAAAACAGCTCAGCAGATTTTGCCGTGATCCCATGAGAGTCCCACCCTTAGAGACTCTGGGCCGCATTGTTTGATTAACAGGAGGGTGCATGACCCTCCTCCTGAAGCCATATTTAGCCTTAGGGACCACATCTCCTTGGGTCCAATTTATTAACATACGAGGGTTCTGATTTATAAAAATGGGGAGGGGGCATGCAGCCCTCCTCCCTGTGCCATATTCAGCCCCGGGGACCCTATACCCAGGGCCCAATTTTCAATCTGTATTCAGCTCACAGGCCCAATTTAATAAATATATTGAGGGTGGCATGTGACCCCCTACCCTAAACCATATTCGGCCCTAGGGATCCCATCACTTGGGGCCCAGTGAATTGGTTAAGAGGAGCGGGTCCACACTGCCCCCCAAGCATTTTCCTGGCCCTGGGGACCTTATCTCCAGGGGATGGCTCCTTTGCAGAGTCTCGGGGAGCCCCCAACCCTTGGGCATAGCAGTTTCCCTGTAAGCACCAGTGTGGACAGGGAAACTTGTTTTTGCACCCGCTGGTGGGATCATTTTTAAAACTCCTGCCAAAGGGGAGCAAACATAAAGTCTGCTCCCAGTGGGAGGGAGCTTTAAAAATACTCCTGCAATCTGATGTGGGATCTGTTTCCCTGCCCGCACTGATGCACTGATGAGGGCAGGAAAACAGGTCTACAGATTGCTCCCACCCAGAGGGAGTAGCATAAATAGCTGCTCCCTCTGGGTGGGAGCAATGGTGGCTCACCTGCCATGTGGGGAGCCGACTGGTCCCACTGCTGCCCTGGGACTCCCGCCGCAGCCCCCAACATGTGTATAGTGAGTACCCTGAGTGGGCACCCGGGCAGCTACCTGTTTAAAATAGAGATCGTTGGGGATGGAGTCCCTGTGGCAAAATAGGGTTGGGGAGTGGGCCACTTGGCCCCATCCCCATTAAATTAGAGGGGCACTGAGTAGTATGCACTACACTGCAATGCATACCCCTCGGTGCCCTTACATAGTTATGTAAGGGCACCGAGGGGTATGCACTGCACTTGAGTGGATACCCTTTGATGTCCTTATATAGATGTGTAAGGACACCGAAGGGTATGCACTGCACATTGCAGTGCCCACTCTGTCCCATCGCGGAATTATATGGAATCTCGCAGAATATTAACGTAATCCCATGGAATTCCGCAGAATGAAACTCTGTCAATTCCACCCAGCCCTAGGTTTATGCCCTGGCCTCATATGCTTATATCAGGTGACCCATGTGGTTGCCATCAGGATCATGGTACAGTGATGGGGGATCCTCCTGCCACCAGGCTGATGTTGGCCCTGAGGTAAATTATCCTTCGAGTTCCCCTTTGGAGAGGTTGATCCACGTCTCATACCTGAATCATGGCTGGCCAGGTTCCATTAACCGGTGAGCTGTTTCACAACACCTAAATATGGAGTGATGCAGCTGCTGTTGGCAATTTTCCTATGGAACATTTCTTCTCAGGGTTGCCCAGCTTGCACTTTTGAATGGACTGTCTCTGTCCTGTCCAAGTTGAGGTTGAGAAGCCGACTTTGAGGGATCACCACTAGACAAACCTCAGAATGTGAAGAACAGGGCTGGACTGGTAACCAAAACCAGCCCTGGCAAACTGCTCGGCCGGCCCCCCTGGGGCCCAAAACCAGCCCCCCTCCCCGTCGGCCCACCAGGGGAATGCCCGGTGCCCGCTACGGCCAGTCCGGCCCTGGTGAAGAATATACACAGCTCAGAGGTGTTGCGCCAGATGGTATGTTTTGTCCTGAAGAGACTCACTGGAGTTTTGGTGTGGGTCATCAACGTCAACACTGTAATAGGAATTGTCCAATGTTTATATGCTTCAATACAGAAATTAGACTATTTACTGAACTGCTGTGTAATTTCATAAATTTCGGGACATCCCAACTGTATATATGCATCCTGACTCTCTAATTACATCATATTCTATTGTTCACATTAATGCATGTATGAGCACTGACCATCTACACCACCTATTTGGAGAATAAATATATGAATTCATAGTTGATATTGAGAAAGAGTTTATTGTAGTATGACTTCATGGTGACACATGAATGAGACCTGAGAACCATTGTATTGAGTCTACCTTAAAAATAATGGCACAACGCACCTTCTGACACTTGATTAGAGTAAATGATTAAAGCGTAATGTGCAAACTTAAATCTGCAATGGGGTAATGACCAAGAAGGGCTTGCTCATCAATGATCTCCCAAAGAATACCCTCACCAGTCAAGAAGAAAATGAATCTGCTGTGAGCAACAGGAAAGATGTGTGTGTTCAAGCTTATATGAGTATATGAGCTCTCTGGAACATTAGCAAAAGAATTTAGTCCCAACAGCACACTCCATCACTTACGAGAATCACTTTCAATTCAACAGTTTGTTTTCTGTGCAACCGTGGAGTCTGTACCTTAGAACAGCACTGCTAGCTACCAGTACAGGTTAGGAGAAGGGGTTGTGTGCATGTGCTAAAGCCGGTGCAAGACTCCTGAACTAGCATATGGGCATGCATGGTAAATTCAGGGAGTCCCTTACTAACTTGGATGTGAGCAGCACAAGGCTTTGAAGTTCTAATATAACACTAGGCAAAATCATGAATTGGAGGTGTGTAAATCTCTTGAAGTTGTCTTCAAATTCCTGCAATTTTCAGAACCTTCATAAACCTTGTGAAGTCTAAATTCGAGTCGAAAGAATTGTACAAAAGGAGGGTTTGCAGAATTTAACTTACAGTGGGATACTTTTCCAGGAACAAAGGGTTTCACAAGCAATGTATCCCCGAAGCATGGTTTAGTGAAATTTCCAAAACTTTACGTTTGCTAAATGTAAGCAATTTGTGCATGTTTTCACGTAGACATAAGCACATTTCACCTGCTGCCATCCAGAGAGTGACCATAACGTCTACACGAACACAAGCCAGGCTTACATCAAGGTGGCCTATAACAAATTGCGGATTCAGTGGTACTCAAAGTGGCTTAATGGATCTCAGCATTAAGAAGCTGTATCAAATTTCTTCTTTGGTAAAAAGGGGCTCAGTACCTTAAAGTAAGTTTGAAGTTTGTCGCTGTCTCGTAGGGAAGTTGCCATTCTATAGGGAACTCTATGATATTGGCTATGTTGCTCTGTCAATCCTTTAACAGAACCAATTACAGCATTTATTGGACTGGTTCAAATAATGAGCAGGCCTAAATGTACTAAAATAAAATTCCTTTTGTTAGTTTAATGGCAAGCACGTTGGATCTTGATCATGTGATTGTAGACCTGCTATGTATTTGATGCTCTCTGGGAAAAAAGGCATAGGTAAGTGGCCTGATGTAGCTCGCCCCCACATCAATATCAGCTTTTAATTTAGTATTAGGGCCAATATCCTGTACTGTGATGAGCTGAATAGATGGTAATTTCCAATTAAGTAAAGAGCAGAATAATGCCTCACTTAGCAAAACTTAAAAAAAACAATTTGGGGCAACTTGGTTAACTCCTTCAGTGCCCATGACAAGATGGTCTCGTCATGGAGCGCGGTTGCACTGTGCCCATGACGAGACTATCTCGTCATGAACCCCGCCCGCTAATGAAAGGGCCGGCACAGGGCGGGGAAAGGGCGGGGCACTCAAGGGGTTAATGAAGATCTTTCAAAATATTCCGAATGCGAGTCACACTTTCAGTAGGATTTAAAGTGGTATACCAATGTTGGTTCATGCACCATGCTACCTCAGAAGGTGACATGCATGACCAGTCCACACCAGCCTGACTACTGAACCATTGTTTCTGTAGAAGAACCTGTCCGTTGCCAGGAGCTTCACCAGAGGTGAATAGTAAAACTATGATCTCTATTGGATTAAAGGGGACATCCAGTGTGGAGGAGAAAAGTCTGTTCTCTTTACCATGTCCCTACCAATCAGAACAATAGGCATTCTGTAGGGTTGCGTTGTGTGAAGACGTCTGTTTGAGTTTGAGATTGTGACACCCATTACTGGAAGGACTTTTAAATGAACCACTTGAGTTTGCATGTACTTCTACACTTGTTTGTGCCAAGATACATAAATTGTGCCACTGCAATTTGCACCGGCGATTGCATCGCCTGACAAGTGCAAAACAGACATTAGTACGCATTGCCTAGTTCAAAAATGGCATTTTGCTCCAGTCGGAGGTCCATGTATAAATGCACAAAACATGAATAGTTCCACAATTTATGTAATTTGGGAAATAGTCATACAAATTTGCGATGATACCAGTAAAATATATGAAAGTGCTAGGGACCTCTCTGGACCACTTGAAGGGTCTAATTTTTGTGGACTCCTGATTTAATTCAATGACGCGCCTAAAACAATACCATTAATTTTCTCTGCAGCAACACCTTGTGAACTCCACTGTAGACCTACGGATGGCAACTTTGCTGACAAGATGCTGGACGCCGTCATTGATGGTACCCCTTGCTTTGAAGGGACGGACAGCAGAGACATATGCATTAATGGAATGTGTAAGGTATTTGACATGTTTCTTTCTTTGCAGCTTCTGTGTAAGCAAATGAACATTTTACTTTACAGAAATTAGTGAATCGGATATAGTTTTATATCCCATAGAGTTACAGCTATACAACTTATTTTATGATTATTAATATGTGCTTACTTGAAATAGGGTCACGGCTTGGGACTCTATCTTGAGAACTGCTTCACAAAGTTTTAATAATTGCATATCTCAGCTGTGCAAGAAGCTGATACCCTAATAATAGGGTCCATGTTTTTTCAGTGGAATCGGTTTCAAATTCATTACCTTTTCGATGGCAAGCTTGAGTTGTATTTACTGTTAAATTATGTATTAAAATATGCCTTCGATTTCATTTAATTTCATGTTCAATCGCTACACTCGGTGCAGCAAAGTGTATACTTTGCATTTGTTATATTCCAAGCTTCCCACGTGGCTGGTTTCCTTTAGTAAGATCAGTGATATGCTCGTCATGTTGGGGGTAGGTGTATATTTAACTATATTAACTAACATATCCCTTTAATAGACATCTTATGCCTTTCTTACAGCATAGTGCGAGGATCTACTTGTACAGTGTATGCAGTGAGGGTGGCAGCCCTTAGTTCTTCTTTGACTACTTTGAAAGTCTTGGCACATTAGCCTCTACCATGGATTAGTAATTACTTAAACATTAAAACAAGTTATATGTATCTAGAGGTTAGACTTCATGGTATATTTCAAACTGTATACACACTGTAAAACAGTAACATAGAACAAATCTGAAATATTGTTATGTGCATGAGCTATTCTGAATTTCATATTAAGCCATGACAGGACTAAAACACAGATTCTACCCATTTATTACAGTCAGTGGCTCAGTTCAGGCAGGTGGTGTTCGCCTGATTACAATGGTTCCTCGTCAGAGGTATTGCTTATTGGCCTCACCCCAAAGATGGGCAATTCATGCCCTCCCTAAAAAACTTTAAAAAAATACTGATTGATATGTATCATTCATAATAATCTCCCTCGCTTTTCGCTTCTATAAGAACCTGTTAGATGCACCAGGCTTCATATATGATCCTCAGGCCTCCCAACACCTGCTGCTGAGATCTGTTGTTAAATTGAAAAAACCCTGAGATTATTAAGTGCATCAGACGGGACAAGCACGCCCCAGCTTGCCACATGTCACCGAAAGATTGGATGCTCTGTGACAGAATCTTGTGAATAACCGGACTCATAGAACTGTGCAGATCTTGAATCTGGTCGACATCATGCCCATTAGACCAACCTAACTCAACCCTTGATGGAAGCGACCCCCTTCTGAAACCAAAAAAATAATCAAAAGTCTACAGTGTGATTAACTTTGAGTCCTTGACATGGTACCGGCCTCTCTTAGACCATCGGTGGAACTTTATTTTATTGAAAGCCTATTTCAGCTCCGAAGCTTCTCAAAAGAACAAGATGAGTGATTTATTTCTTGGAGTGAGAACTGAGAACATTTATAATCTCCTGCCTTCTCCCAACAGAGGTCTGAGCTGAAGGGATACTGAGCCCAGGCATGAGATATTTGTTTTAAGGAGCAAGATATTCATCTGACCTGGTCCTGACTTGCACGTGATGGGCAATGTCCGGCGGATATTGGACAGTTTGCCAACCTATTTCCAGAGAAGTGGAAGGGCATCAGGAAGGTTTACCCAGGGATGGAGCAGCGCGCATGCTGACAGCCTTCTTTCTATTCCACAGGGAAGTGTAGTAGGGTCTTAGAAAGAGGAGTTAAGGAAAGGGACCATTAATGAGCATTTATTTCTGACAAACATTGTTACTTGCCCACAGAGTGAAACATCACTGAAAGTTAAATCAAGGCCATCCACCATATAGTGGGGACGCAGGAAAACAAACAAGCACCCAGTTGGGAACAGGCATATCTTTGCCACTGTAAACATGATGCATTGCCCATGGAGCTGTGCATGTGTAGGGTATGAACCCTGCTTTACAAAGAAAACTATACCATGGTTACACTGACAGAAAATTCTTGAGACAGTGCTTTACTTAACAAGAGAGGGAAGACATGTTTAAACAGATGTAAACTTTCCCACTGCGGAATACTGTTGTGGTATACCTGAATACGTTGTTTGCTGGAGTATTGTCTATGAAAATGTATGCATAGAAATGCAATAGTCAGATTAATATAGAGTACTGAGCCATTCGAGTGAACATGAGAGCTATGTGGTAGAACCACTCCTGACTGGTGTCTAATAGCAAGAGATATTGAAATTATTTTTAATACTGTACTGGTAACATATAAAAATGTGGCGTGTTTGTCACATTATTAATCCCACAATGTTTTAACTGCAGTTGTTCCTCAATACACAGAAGACAACACTACTAATGGCCGAGATAATTAAATCTGTCAGTCTGGGACCTGAAGCAGTGTCATAGCCTGAAAACGTACTAGTGGTCTGGTGAGCAGATCCTGTGCCAGATCCACCTATCGCCGCTCCAGCAGCATCTGCCTTGCTGCTGTCTGATTGATTTTTGTTGCCCTCCGGCTAGTGAGCTTTCATTTTCTCTCTAGTGTGCCCTCCTCTAGTCAGTCATTTACCCCCTTACTTTTACCAGTCAGCCTTATTTTTCACCACTTGTGAGACCTCCCTAGACCCTCCCGTCTCCTGCCATTTCCATTTGCCACCTCCCACCTTTCAGCACACCTCCCACCGCAGCACCTACTAAATGGAGGCCACAGCATGGCCACGCCGCTGGCGCACTGAATGTGTACCAAAGGCAAACCTGTCTGTGCCCGTCCGTGATTGGACCACACTCAGCGCTAGGACCACCTCTCTCCTCACTCCGCTACACCTCCAAAGAACTACAGTCCCTCAATCCCAAAAGAGATATCAACTGCCTAGACCTTGTCTAGAATGGCAGAAGGCCACCTCTTCTGCAAGAGCTGCCGCTTCACCTGCTGCTTCACCTGCAACGCCAACACCAACTCCAACTCCAACTCCAACTCCAACTTTCAGATCAGACTCAGTGCTAAAACCACAATCAGAGGCACACTTGACTACAGACTTCCGGGCACCTTCCAAGCTTCTACAATGCCATTCCCGACGTCATCGCTCCCCCTGGCTATCGACTTCAAACACTACATCTTCCTGGGAGACCTGAACTTCCATCTGGAGGACCCCAATGACGCCAACTCGCCACCCTCCTTGAGAACATGAGCAACCTCTGCCTCTCTCAGCTGGTCTCCACCCTCACGCATATTGCAAGACAGACATTGGACCCTATTTCTCCTCCAGTGACAGAATTAAGTTCTCTCACACTATCAAACTGACCTGGACAGACCACAGCATCATCCACTTTATCCTCAACGGCTCTCTAAGACCCCCACCCAAACCTCCCACCAGTCCCCGCCGAAAGTGGAAAGGAGTCACCTAACTCCTCTGGACCTCTGCCCTCAAAGCAACCAGGCTCGCCCCCTCGTCAACCTCGAACTCAAAATCTAGAACTTCTCGAAATGGATCTCCTCGGCCACAGACACCATCGTCCCATGAAAATAAAAACCTGAAAAAGACCCGCAAAGCAGGCCAACTGGTTTACCCCTGAACTATAGACCCTCAAACATGACTGCAAGAAACTAGAGAGACATTGGCACTCCAGTAAAAAGCCCTCCGATTTCAGCTCATTCAGATCCACCCTCAGCAATTACCACCACCACCACCTCAGAGAAGCCGAGAAGTACTCCCTCACCAGCTGCATTGAGGCAAGCGCCAACTATACCAAAGAACTCTTCACCATCATCACAGAATTCTCCTGCCCAGCTGCCACTGAAAACACGGCTCATCCCTCCCAAGCTCTATGCGACACCCTAGCTGACTACCTCCATCAGAAAATCACATAAATCTACAGCAACTTGGACCACCAACCCACCGGCTTCACCCACCTCCTCGCCCTCACAGATGCCGCAAACACCCACCAACTCTTCGACTGGAAAGAACTCTCAATGCAAGTCACCGTCATCATCATGAACTCAATCCATTCCAGTGCACCCACAGAACCCTGCCCTCACAAGATCTACAACCTAAAGAGAGTAGAAATCAGCAAAATCCTTATAGAGATCCTCAGCACATCCATCACAACAGCCACCGTCCCTGCCACATTGAAGCACGCAGAGGTCAAGCCTCTCCTGAAACAAACCATCCGCCGACACAAGCAAACTCAAGGATTACTAACCCATCTCACTACTCCCCTTCCCAACCAAAGTCTTGGAGAAAGCCATCAACCTCCAGCTCACTGAAAACCTAGAACAGAACAATCGGGTTTCCGAGCTAACCACAGCACAAAAACCGCCCTGATCGCTGCTGCAAACTACAACAGATGCCTCCTCGACCAGGAAGAAACAGCAGCCCTCATCCTCCTTGACCTCTCTGAAGCCTTTGCCACCATCTTCCATCACACCCTTATCACTAGACTCCATCACCCAGACATCCAACACAACTCTTTCATCTGGATCACCTCCTTTCTCTCCTGCCGAACTCAGAGGATCTATCTACCCCCTGTATCCTCTGAATCCAAGTACATTATCTGCAGCTTCCCCAGGGCACCTCAGCCCCACCATCTTCAACACCTACATGCTCAAATCGGAGAAATCGGAGGTACTCATCTTCAGAAACAACTCCTCCCCTTGTGTCAACTCCTGATGGCCCACCGCACTCAGCAAGCTTCTTCTCCCTCCAACCACGCTCGTAACCTTGCGATTGTCCTGGACAGCCAACTAACAATGAAAAACCAAGTCAACGCCATCTCCTCCTCCTGCTTCCACACTCTCATGCCCTGCAAGATCTTCTGATGCATCCCCACCTCCTTCAGAAAAACAGTCACCCAAACCCTCATTACCGGACACCTCGACTACAACAATGCACTCTTTGCCGGTATCACCAACCAACTTTCTCAACCGCCTCCAGACTATTCAGAACACTACAGCAAGACTTGTCCTCAAGCTCTCCAGGAGGACCAGCACCATCCCCACCACAGAGCCCTCCACTGGCTCCCTGTGCAGAAAAGATGCCTCTTCAAGCTCCTGACTTATGCCTACAAAGCCCTTCATGACTCTGGACTCACCAACATCAACCACAGCCTAACATCCCATCGATCCACCAGGAAACTCCACTCTTCCACACAAGCCCTGTCGCACACCCATGCATCCGCTGGAGCAGATACGGCAGTCGTTCCTTCTCCTACCTCGCTGCCAAGTCCTGGAACAACCATCCTCTCAACCTTCGCACCTGTCCGTCACTTGAAGAATTCAGAAAAAAGGCTCAAGACATGCCTCCGCAATAAAAGACGTTAGAACCCAGCACCTGGAGACTCCCTGGGGATGATTGTGTGGTCTTCAAAGAAACAGTTATAGGCTTTGTCCATGCTTGAACCAAAAAGCATGTTAGGGTTTATTTCAACTAGTTCTGCCTGAAGCAATCGTATGGCCAACCTAATGGAGGAAGTACAGGCTATGACATAAGACATGGGCTTGCAGTCTTCTCGATTAGTTGATGAAGAGAAGTGAATATGTCCTCTTTAGGAATGAAGCTTCATCCGTGCATCAGCATCTGCCCTTTGCCTTTAGTGGTGCTGGTGGAAATCCTGTCATGAAGTCAGTTATTCATATTAGCATTTTCTGTACAAACCTTTCCTAGCATTTTTAGTACTACTGTTGCAGGTAGGCTGGTTGAATTTATTTGAATAAGCTTTAGCAGATGCCTTTTACTTACCAAATTGTCCACTTCAATACTTTATTGCATATGATCCTTGATGTCAGCAGCAAAAAATATACACACACTTCACCAAAAAACTGTTGTTATCTTTGAAATAAGATTTTAAAAACCAAAGCATTTTAAAAAAGATGGCATGTATAAGTCCTTAGATGAGCATTCAGAATAGCATCATCTGAATGAAGTGGAATGCTGTGTGTCTGCACTAGAGAACATAGTTCACTCTTGTAATGTGAATGATTTGTAATTCTCAGTGGTTTTCAGATGTTGTTGGGTATAAGAGTTTGTACAGAGAGACACCACATGTGGTAAATTAATATAGCCAGTTTGCATGAATTATTATAAAAATGGGTAAATTCAGCAGTATTACCTATGATGTATGTGCCAAGTCTTTCTTGATAATATATTTAGGTTAGATACAAATCTTAATGCAGCCCAGGGAACCACCAGCTCCCTGGGGTTGGCCAGTACCAGTTAAAGTAGGGGGCCGTGCAGCCCCTCTCCTGGAGCCAATAATGGCCCTGGGGACTGCCACCCTCCAGGGCTGGCTCCTGCTATCTTCCAAGGTGCCCACCTCGGGAGACAGCTGATTGCTTTTGCTTGGCGGGAGCTGACAGCTCCCACCAAGTGAGAGTAAACATAACTCTACTCACAGCCGCTTGCTGAGAGTGAAGTTTTCATCTGTTTCTCTGCCTGCTGTCATGCGGGCAGGGTAACAGATGAAACTGTTGCTTCCTCACAGAGGAAGCTGCATTTTTGGCAGCTCCCTGCGTGTGGGAGCAATGCTTGCTCCCACAGGAGCTGTGGAGTTGGCTGGGACTGCGTGGGCTTTGAGGCTCCCTCTGGCATCTCCAACAATACACACAGAGTGCCCTTGGTGGCGTGGCCCCGGAGGATGAGCTCCCCGGGTCCGTATTTGACCAGGGACGGGGGCTGTGTGGCTGTAATAAGATTTTGGGCTTAAGTTAGCAACACGACAGGGTGTCAGTGTGGTCTGTGCAGTCCGCCTCCTTTGTTTAAAAGAATCCCTGGGGAGGTGACAGTCTCCAGGGCTCTTAGAGCCTAATGGAGGTGTTCTCTGTGGCCCTTTCCTAACTTTCAGTAAAGCCCCGGGGAGGTGGTGGTCACTGGGGCTCATAAGAGCCTCAGGAGGAGGGCATTGTGCACCTCCCTCCTTTATTTTTTCAAACCTTGGTGCATGTCCCCTGGTACTGGCCGAATGGGGCGCTTTTTTTAAAACAAGCGTGGGGTCCGCGATTGTTTATTTAAAAAAAATGTTTCCACAAAGTTGTATTGTATTGTATTGTATAGTCATTTGTATAGCGCAGACTGTCACCCTACGGGTATCCTGGCGCTCTGACAAAACAATCAATTGCTTAAGCTACAAGAGGTGAGACGACATCGACGGCAATCAGTCTTCTGGAAAAAGCCAGGTTTTAAGACTCTTTCTAAATTCCAATAAGGAGTCTAGCTGTCTGATGTTCCAGGGGAGCTCATTCCACAGTCGGGCCCCTACCACACTGAAGGCCCTCCCGCCCATCCTGGCACGTTTGAATCTGGGTTGTGACAATAGATTAGCGTTGGAGGAGCGCAGCTGTCTTGGAGGGGAGTAACGTGAGAATCTTTCCTGCAAAGGGATTGGGCCCTCCCCATGCATTGCCTTGTGGACCAGGCAGAGGGACTTGAAATGAATCCTTTCTCTGACCGGTAGCCAGTGAAGCTCTCGCAGTGCCTGTGTGGAGGAGGAATCGCGCCTGCGATTGAGCGCCAGCTTTGTTGCGGCTGATTGGACTCTCCGTAGTCCCTGCAGGATATATTGGGAGCTCCTGAATACAGGGAGTTACAGTAGTCCAATCTACTGAGTACTGTACTCCTTACAATCAGGGCACGCGAGTTGCCTGGCAAAAACGGGAGGATCCGGCAGAGTACTCGTAGTAGCCCGAAACACACGCTGGCTGTCTTGTTTGCTTGTGAATCTAGTTGAAGATTGCTATCAAACAAGACGCCGAGGTTCCGGATAGTATTTGCTGGTATCAATGGAGCCTCATCCGGGGTCAGCCTGAACTCCATCGACAGATGATGACTTTGCCTCAGTGGCGAGTAGAACAGCACCTCACTTTTGTCTCCATTAAACTGCAGGAAGTTACTCCGCAGCCAGTCTGTGGTCAAGCGCATGCAGTTTTGAAACTGTTCTAGGGGCATCGCCTGTTTTCCTTCCAGCGAGAACACCAGTTGTGTGTCATCTGCATAGTTTACCAGTTCAACCCCAAACGCCTTAATAACCGCAAATATTGGTTGCAGGTATATGTTAAAAAGAATGGGGCTGATACTGGAGCCCTGTGGAACCCCGCAGGCTACGGGAGATATTCCTGAAGAGAATGGTCCCAGCGTTACCATCTGTTGTCTCTCCGCAAGATAGGAGCGGAGCCACTGTAATGCTCGGCCCTTTACCCCCATCTCCTCCAGTCGGATAGGGTGACTTACTGTGTCGAATGCGGCTGACATATCCAGGAGCACCAAGACAGCGGTGCTCCCGGTGTCAGCCTGCATTCGCAAGTTATCCAGCACGGTGACCAGAGCCGACTCCGTCCCATGCCCAGGGCGGAAACCAAACTGGTTCGTGTCTAGCAGATGATGCTCTTCCAGGAATTCCAAGAGAGATCTGCTCACAACCTTTTCCAGGATCTTAATAGGGAAAGGGAGCAAGGAAATAGGTCGAAAATTGGCCGGATTGGTAGAGTCCAGGGAGGGCTTTTGATAAGAGGGGAAACCATAGCCTGCTTCCATCTTTCCGGGACCAGTCCTGTTTCCAGTGATTGGTTGCAGATCTGGCGCAGCCAGGGGAAGGTTAAATGGCCATATGATTTCCACACCTTCTGGGGCAGGGGGTCAAGGGGTGAGCCGGAGGAGATACTCCTGACCAAAGAGTCGAAAGTAAAGACCGACATGGTGGGGAAGGCGATCATCGAGTTTTGTTGGTCCAGAGTCCCATTAGTTGCAGGTTTTTTACCGGGATTCTGGGCAGTCGCTTCGTTATCCTTGAAAAGGTCGACAATTTTAGCCACTTTATCTTGAAAATGAGTGGCGATCTCATCACATAGCTTTTGAGAGGGTTCTACTTTATTCTCCAAGCAGGTTGGAGCTGAGATGGTTTTTGCTATTCTAAAAAGCTCCGTAATCCCATTTGGAGCTTGCAGGATAGATTGAGCATAAAAGTGAGCCTTACTTTCCAGAATAAGTAGTTTGTATCTGCTTAATGCTGACTTCAAAGTATCCTTATTCCTATCCGAGTACCCCTTCCTCCATGCCCTTTCCGCCTTCTTGCATTGTGATCTTAGTTGTCTCAGATCATCGGTGTACCAGGGTGCTGAAATTTTCTTTCAGATTTTCACTTTTTTCATCGGAATCAAATTATCAAATGCAGTCGTGATATACTCATGGTATATGTTGTAGTTATCCTCCACAGTATTAGAGCTCTGGAAGGGACTCACCGTGGGCGGTGTAAGGAGGGCGCCTGTCCTTGCTAATTTAGCCCAATTTCTCCCTACCCGATACAGCCAGGCCGTATTAACTTGGGCAGGAGAATCAGCTAGCCGTATTGTGAAGTGTACCAGAAAATCATCCGTCCAAATTTGAGGAGAGATGTTTAAGAGTTCCACCTCCGACTCATTTGCAAATAAGAGATCAAGTATATGTCCTCCCTGATGAGTCAGGGAGTTGACTAGTTGTTGAAGGCCAAGATTATGACATGTATACTTCAGATCCCTCAGTTGGTTTCTCAGGCTAGCGTTCTCCCACCAGTTAAAATCTCCCAGGATGATCATGTTGGAGTGTGATAGGGCTAGGTTGACAATGGTGTCAAGAAGGGGTTGCTGTAAAGTTTTACTCCCCGGAGGGCGGTAGCATAGCAGTCCTGATAAGAGATTGCCTCTGGCTTCCTGTAGCGAGAAGCCCATCAGTTCAAATCCCTCTAACCTATCCACTTGTAATAGAGTGAAATTAAGTTCCTCCCTAAAGATCAACCCTACCCCTCCTCCCATGCCCTCGTCCCTGGATTTATATATAATTTTAAATCCATCCGGGCAGGCAAATCCAATCTCCACAGCAGAATCCACTCTAATCCAGGTTTCTGTGAGAAACAAGGCATCTAGTTTCAGATCTTCAATTAGAAACGCTATTTCAGAGTAGTGCTTTACCAATGACCTGCTGTTGATCAGCCCACAGTCGAGGTGACCAGGCGTATTGGCACGCACAATTCTTATGGTCGCCCCTGTGTCAATGGCGCTGCCATCGAGGTCATTGGCAGCAACAATTCCACTGTTTTCCCTCATGCCGATCGCAATCAGCTGATTTTTGGAATACACATGGCGTACCATGTTGGAGTCATGCTCGTCGGTCGGCGTCCGGCTCTCGTCCGGGGATGAACACAATGTACTGCACACATTTTTAGGTGGTCAGGGTATTTCTATCCTGCCCTTTTTTCTTTTCTTTGGCAAGGTTGTGTGTGACACTGCATTTACTGTTTAATGGGGTATTGGCAGCAGGGCCTGGCCGCAGGCTAGGTCTGATGGCTTCCCCCGCAACACAGAGCTGAAGGTCATGCATGGTGCAGTTGGGTGTTTATAGGGGTGGGCTGCAGGCCCTGTTGCCAACTTCTGCTGCGTACAGCTAAAGGGCATGCGTGGTACGGGGTTGTGTGCGTATAGGGAGTAGGGCACAGGGCCTGACCACAGGCCTGGCAATAGGCCAAGGCCTGTGTCGAACCCCTGCCATGCACGGCCGAAGGCCATGCATGGCTGGGGTTTGGTGCTTATAGTTGGTTGGCTGCTGCGAACAACCACCATCATGCCCTCACTATGCACTGCTAATTACCCCTACATGCTTCAACACTCATGACATCTTTGATAAATTCATTGATAATATCACTGTAACATTTGCAGTAAAACTTTTCAGGATAAAACTGTGCATGGCAGGGGCAGGAGCTCTAGTTACTTTAGGACACAATTTATAGTTACTGAAGCTAACCATAACTATAACTGCTGAGGTTCTATGGTTTTGTGCGACTAAATTCAGAGACTAACTATAGCGTCCCTGTAGGCTTTGGTTCTTTCAGTGAATATATATATAATCAACACAGCAGCTGTACTGAGTGGCACGCTAATTTAGAAACTATCGTGAAGGCTCGCCAAACAGAGCCAAAGTTATTAGCAAGGCAAAAAATGCTTTTCCTATGGAAATCAGGTGCAAACTATAAGTACCTACTGGAGACCTCCAGAGTGTTGTTCAAGCTTTTGAGGGTCAATGAGATGAAAGTAGGACTATGTTTGAAAACAAGCCACACCGTAGAGTCATTGAGACCCAGTTGAAGGCATCAGCGGAAATGCGTCAGTGGCTTTGTTGTTCTATTATTCTTGTTGCCAGAAGAAAAGTTGGGTTCACATTGAATAAATTGAAGTTTTCGAATACTTGGTTGCCAAGGTGTCTGTGTGCCGCTGTTTTGTGTTTTGGAGGTGAACGCCACACGATGACAAATGTAACCAATTCTCTGGTGTGCAAAAGGCGAAGCACTGGAACGTGATGAGCACGACAACACAGGGATGATTGTGAATGGAGTTTCGAGAAGAGCCATAGCCCTCTGCTCAAATTGAACCCAGGAGACATATCGACTGGGGTTGGCTGACTAAACTGAGGTAAGCAGGTGGTTAGCGTGTGCGTCAGAGGGGGCATATGTAACCACTAACTACCAACTGTGTTGACCCGTGATCTCCTCCATGTCATTGCACCCAAAAAAGGACTTGAGATAACGAGTGTAGTCCCACAATATATAAAACTGGTGGAAGCATCATCATTATGCGCAAATGCCCTTGAATAAAGAGTCAAACAAGCGGCACATGTAAATATTGGATGTAAGTTGGAAGGTAATGTGGTACAACCAAAGGAGCGTATTAGGTTTGCTAGACACTGAGAAACAATGAACTGGCATATAAGTTGAAAGACTGCGAGGCGTGCAGTGTGGCGATTATAAATTGAATTTGAGTGAATGAAGCTAGAACATTCATGAAGTTGGAATATATACACATAAATTTAAGGGAAGTACAATAAATAATAAAAAACTGTCAATCAGTGATGTCATGAGTGATGTCACTTACCATGTCATGAGTGATGTAATATGTGAAGTTATAAGCAGTGCATTTTGGGGGCCCGAGTTATAGTTAGCTCAGCTAACTATAACTGCTGAATTTCTCTGGTTTTGTGTGAGTGAAATGTCAGCCTAAATATATATAACCTTTGTTTTTTTCAGAGAATTACCATGGTTTTTAAGTAGCAATGGTCTTTGCAGAATGCTGTGGAAAAGGGGTGGGGCCACTGACGAGTTCCCAGAAAACCCTCAGAGTAGGACTTATAAAAAGTACCAAGAGGGGTTCTTGGTCCCCAAGGTCCTTTAGCATCCAAGCCAACTTTATTCCCCAACCAGTAGTGTGCCAGGAGACGTGTTTGTAGAGTAGTGCAGAAAGGGTGTGTGGCCCCAGAACACCTCTTAGCAACTGGACTGTGTACAACTTTCTGGAGGTAACAAAAGGGATACTTGGCCCAATACCCTCAATAGCCATGGGGACTTCATCCCCCAACTAGTACTATGCCAGGAGGCACATTTGTAATGTGATGAAGAAAGGGCATCCTTGATGATTGCACAGGTAGCGCCTGTATGAACCTATGAGTGCCATTGCCAAGGACAGACTGTGAATACCGGGTGCTTTTGACAAAGTGTAAAACACATATATAGACATATTTGACATGAAGTTTTAGTGTAGCTATTTATTAAGATACTAATATAACTTTCCCCATTGTATTAGTTTGTTGAAATAACTACATCAAAAAGCATTTTGTTTCTTCACAGCAACATCGAAGGTCGCAATGACATTAGCCGTCACAAATACAAATGAAAACGTGGAAAACAGATATATAGACATATTTTACACAACGTTTGAGTCTAGCTGTTTAGCAACATATTGGTTTAACTTTATTGCTTTAACACCATATTTGTAAAAAAAACAACAGTCTCAAAAAATTACTTTCAACATCTAAACACATAACTTCCAAACAAACATTAAGCTATCCATTGTTACCCAAACCTATGGGGAATCAAGAACTGCTGCAAAACTAGTGCAATGCCCTATGTCTGATAAGACCCTCTCTAGAGGGATGGACCAAAAATATTCATGTGGGATAACGTCCATGTTATACCACCTAAAGCATCATGTACTTCAGTGGCAGCAGCAACAATTCCTGGTCAGAAACTCCCTTTTGAGGTGCAGACTACTGCAACAGATATGGCTCCAGAGTTGTCATAAATGGCTACGTACTGCATGGACTGTAGTGTTGTTATAAGTGCTGGTGAGCAGTTTGTTAGAGGTATTAACAATGCTGCCAAAAATCATACATGGTATTTTTCCCCCTTTTATCTTTTTTGCACATTTCATAAGAGGATTTCAAGTGAGTAGCAAGAAGTCAAAGCAAAGCTGAAGGACCCTCGACTTCAATAGCCGCACAACAACACCGAAGCAGAGAGTCCATTCAAAAGTCCAATCTCAATTTCAAGATTTGGCTTCACAGTTTTCCCTGATTGCATCATCATGCATGGATTGTGGAGATGTAGTTTGTGCTGGCGAGCAGTCCACAAGTGCCCTTCGCAATGCTGGAAAGAATAATAAATATTGAAGTGGTTTTTTTCATTTTTGATATTCATAGTTTTTCTACATTAGCAGGCATTTTATTATCTTACCAAAATGGGCATCTAATATATATCTGTTGTTCATTTTATTATCTTCCAATTTATTGTAACACTACTTACATATAACTTACCATATACACAAGTCAAACCATCCCTCTACAATTAAATACACAGCTAACATTTGCCAGTTTTCATCATTTACTTTTTTCCTTTTCAAATACAACAGTCTGTGTTTAAATCTTCTTGCATGAGTATCAACAAACTACCTGAAGCACCAAAACAACAAACCAGCATATTCAGACATAAAGAAGTCCTTCTACAAGGGACCAAGTCCCATCACCCACCGAAGTGGCATGCTTCATCATCTGGGACCTCCCTTAACCACACCTGGTGTAGTTAAAGAGCTACGACTCCTTAATTTACTGTAAAAAGGAGGAGCTCAAGGATGTTTTAATTGATGTAACATGGAGGGTAAAGATCTCCTGGTGAAAAAGGCTGCCTATAGTGTGGTGAAGCTAAGTGCAGTGTGTGAACTAGAAAAAGTGGTTTAAAATTGATTACCAATAGAAAAATATTTTTATTCAATATCCAGTGGTATCAAAATAAAAAAGCAGAAATATTAGAGGAGACCGTGTACACAAATGTTATAGGACCACGTCCTCAAAGGTCTACATGTTTCAGCCAACCTGTGTCTAAACAAAATGACAGTGGCTTTCGTCAGGACCGTATAATAACACTACTGCAAAATTGTGAAAAACAAGTTAAGAAAGGAACGATACAACCTACACATGTACCTGCTTATCTGAAGATATGCGGCACCGTAGGGATGTACATTTATCACCTGTTGAAAAAGGAATAGATTTAACAGGGGAAGAAATGAATGAAAAAAGCTGGTTGAAATTAAAGGTGTTCAATAGCTTAATACAAATGTATCAGTCGTAAACATTTGTCATGGAGGGATCTATATTGCCTTCTTACCCGTCATGAATCGGGGATGCGTCCTACACTCCTGGTAACAACTCAGGGCGTGAGGCAACGCTCTAAAAGACAAAAGGAACAAACTAATACTAGAGAAAAACAAAGGATTGTTTGTTCACTGAAGCAAACTCGAACAGGCTTGGCTATAAAAACAAATACAGGTAGGTTGATTGACTAAGGAGAGCATGAATATATAAGCAGCTCCCGCAATGGGTGTGCTTCCATTCATCTAGATCACAAATGCTGAAGTACTCGATAATACAAGTAACACAGAGGTTCTCTAATGAAGAGTCAAACAGGAATGCAAAATCCATTCATATCTAACAAGACACAGTGACCTGTGTGTCACGGGGCAAGCAACAGTGTCAAGGAGCATCAGAGGGGGCGCCCTAGCGCCATGGCCGGATAGATCTCGATGCCATTAGTTTAGAAAAGTCTCCGATTCTAAAAATCGAATAGCACACATAAATGCACAAATTACAATCTAAAGCATGCTTACCTGTCCGTCGTTACCCCGGACCTTCTTCCCGGTTGTTCCGAGTGGTAACCGGAGCAGTGTAAGCACGCCAAACTTAAAGACTCACGGTGTTTCCTGTATGACGCTAGGCGAATCCTAAACGTCACCCCCATCACATGACTAGGGTACCCGTCATCAACGAGCGTGTACGTAAAAAGGCATGCCGGTAATCGTAGTTCGCTCACTAACCCTTAATCTGCTGCAAGAGCGTCATATTAAAAAATCGTGTCTCGAACAAAAACGGACACTGTTGTAACACGGGCTCTCTGATTTTATCAGTGTGCAGAACTGACAACCTCTAGTTCATGCCAAAACCCTAAGGGTACTGCAAAGCACGTCTTGTTATGAACATCCTATTTGGAAGTCGTGTCTTAAATAAGACAAAGAGACAGTATGCTGGTATACCGATGTACCAAAGGCTCCAACAAACTATACAAAAATACTCTGCTTTTTACTGAACACTCTATTAAATGGTATCTCTTTTATAAACTATCAGCTGTAATATATGTGTCTTGCTCAACAACTCCTCCTCTTAACAACTCTTAATTTTCCTTAGAATCCTGCTCAGGACCAAAGAACCGAACCTGCACATGACCAAAAACCTTTTCTACGTCTGCCATACTACTATGCAAAAGTGCTCTATTTATTTCTCCTAAACATAAAGCAGGAGTTTTCACATAATGCAGTCTCCTACCTAACGTTTGTATTTTTGAGTGGTATAACTTATTTTCTATTTTAAACTTTGCCTTTGGAAAGATACATAGGATTTTTTTTAATATATCAATGGATTCCTGTCTAATACTGGAAACACTACTACAATTCCATTTTTATACAGTACCCGACTACGCTTTCCTCAACCTTTTCTCGTACCTTTTCTGCAATACCTTCTTCTACATTTCTAGATACCATCATATCTTTTGCTATAGGACTACCATTCTTCATTCTATTTAGAATCAAAATGAAAAGCTTCCTTTTCAAAGCAAAGGCCTTACCAACTACTCACACAACTTGTTCTTCCTGTTTTACTGCATCTCTTCTTCTACAGTTTTTTAAATTTAACACTAAATATAAAAGGCTGTAACTATGTAATCATTATAACATTTGCGCAGAACCTATGCAGCCATCTAAAAACCCACTTACAACCCATGTACACATTGAAAAACTGAGGCATGCAAATGTACTAATGAAGCACTCAGGCTCTACTCGTATGGGTTGTATCTGTAAAAACAATCTGTGTTTTGACATGCATGGAATTTATAGAAATTATGGATTGCACTTTACAGATGAAGGCAACAGTGTGTTTCTAAGTAACCTGAAACTCTGCATCTGGTCTTATGTGTAGCAGCCATAAAAACACAACCAACACATTGGCTCTTGTCAGAGCCACCCTAATACCCAAAGAATTTTAATAAGTGTTTTTCTAAAGTTTTTTTTTCTTTAATTTTTGGTGATCTTTGCGATGACGTAGCGATCCCCATGGACATGTCGCGAAAACAAAAGCAGACATTCATTGGCCTCGATCACACCCAAAAAGAATATGTAATAAAATCCATTCTGAACATTGGCCTACACACATTACCATATACATACTTCTTTCGCAGTTCTTCAGGATTTTCGCGATGACGTTGTTAAACTCGAGAATCGCGCCTTTCCCATAATGTGAAAATGCATACATGCACACACATTACAGTATTCTACACACTAGAGGTTTATTACTGTACACTTTAAACTATTGAATTTGCACGCACTCTTGACACACCAAAAATCTCAAAGATTATTGATGGATGGTCACCAAATTTCTAACCTGGTGGGGGGGGGGAGGTGTGGATGAATTCAATATACACAAAGCAAAAGGGGGACCCCTAATATAAATTGCTAATATAGGTTGTGGAACAGGAGAAAAAAACAATTATCAAAGAAAAGAACACCACACTCCTTAGGATTACTGTTTTTTTTATTCGTACAATGTGTTTATACTAAAATCTTTAGTCTGCAAATATGGTGTATTAATTTTGCATGAATTATTGTTATTTTCTGTAAAAGATGTTTTGAGTAATAAATGAAATATATTTGAATGTATCACAGTATTCTGTTAATGATTCCTGGCCCCCTATGTTTAGATGGATCACTGCATATGCCTAGTTAGATACAAAGGAATAAGATGAAAGCAACTGAGGTCAGACAGGTGTACTTTTTTTGAGGGGCGAGGGGGTGGAGCGCGATAGAAACCATAAAAATGCTAACAACTATTTAACAAGAATCATCCCTTTTTTGTTATCTGACGACTTTCTGCATAAACTAGCTGTAACGTTAAACAAATTGTATGGCAGAATCACCTTATCTCAAAGAAATTATGGTTACCAAAACTACCCATCTGCTTTGTTTTTTTAAAGGCATCCAGTGGTTCACCCAAGCACACTCTTATTATCTGCTGTGGCACCAAAAGCCATTTTAAGGACAAATGCATCATTAGATAACAAACTGCTTAACTCCAACACGCTGTCGATTTGCTGCACCAAAAAAATTTAAATAGAGGGCAACTCCCTTCATTGGCCACAATATTCATGTCCTAAAGTAACTGACACCCATAAGACATATACTTGAATACATCTGAACCATTATTAAATATAGTGCTAGGAGCTATAATCAAAATCACGACCCCTATGCCAATTAATAGGTAATTAAAGAGTGATATGGTAAGGGTGAGCTGATTTTGTTCGTTTTAGAGGTGCAAATATCTGGTTAGTTTTCTGTGTCATGGTATTGTAGAGGTGGGTGATGGGCTTCATAACGAGATGTGAATTCTTCAGCGTTACAGTGGTACTACTAAAAGAGAGCCATTCTTGATGTTCTTCGTATTACATTTGAAAACCTCTGATGTGTTTTGCTAACCTGACTGAATGCAAACAAAAGGGAGTGTTTGGAAAATTCTGCATGTCTCGTGGCAGCTCTTTGTTGTCTGATGTTAAGGGGAGCTAATTAAGAAGCCTATTCTCCAAGAGGATAATGCGGCACAAGCTAAAGAGCTAATTTCAGGATTACATCGATGCTTTACTCTCATCCAATGATGTGTATGCTATGTTCCGTCTCAACAAAGATATGAATACATCCTGTAGAACGATCAACACATTTTGACGCATTCATCCATCACTGTGCAACTTGCCAAATAGTCCTTTCAAATGGAAAATACACACCAGAATTTCTAAAATCTCTCTCGCAGCTTTCAACTGATCCTGAGGACGTTATGGTAGAACAAGCTTATTCATGGTATAGGAAGGAGACTATATGATACATGAAATGCACATCATATTTGGTTTAGGAATCTGAGCTTTAATTTTTGCAGCACTCAAACTTTAATATTAACATTCTCTCTAATGATTTCAAGCCTGCCAAGTGAAACAAGGCTTGCCATCACAGTTTGATGGAAGACTCACCTAAACTCTAACTGTAGAGAGAGGTTTTGTAGATTACATCACTAATAGCTAATTAAAAAGCAAATCAATTCAAGAACTGGTTGAGCAACTTCAAATTATTTTGAGGACACCATCTGGCCTTATAGTTGAATGGATGTTTCTTTGGTTTCAAACTAAATCCTGCCAGGGCATTACTGTGTTATCATGTTTGAGCCTTCCATGTGTTTGTTTATTTGTGTGTGTATGCAATGATTGCCTGTTGTATAGCGCTCATGCATTGTGTTCTACAGGGGTTAGCCAGGAAATTAGAACCAGGCTGAAAACTTACCAGAGAGCATCCAAATGGAGCATCATCCCATTTAGTTGTTCCTGGCCTACATACCTGTGGAGTAGAACATTCTGGGGCTGATTCACAAAGATAATCTGAGACAAAAGTCTAACTTTACTACTTTTGGTATTCAGATAGACCATTTGCGATGTGTATCTTTACGTCCACAGTCGGGCCATACTCTCCGCACCCAGGCTGTACTCTCTGCACCCGGGCCATAATTTCTGGCTCAGGCCATACTCTTGGGCTGCGACCAGATGAAATGTAATCAATGGGTCAGTTTGGAATTTTCACAAAAGGGAACATTAGGAACGTGTGATAAATGGTAGAGAAGGTCATGAAAATCAGTTTGGGCAGGGAAAAGGGTGTTGAAAGACATTACATCATATCCCAGAAATGTTTCCTCCTTTGCATCATGGTACATGCAGTGCACAATTTGCGCTACCCTCTGTGTTGACTGTAGTGTTAACACTACAGTCAACACTAAGGATAGTGCCCTTAGTGTTGACTATAGTGATAACACTACAGTCAACACTGAGAGGAGTGCAAATTGTACCATGATGCAAAGAAGCAAACTGTTCTGGGATATGAGGTAGTGTCTGGCCACACCCTTTTCTATGCCCAAACTGATTTTCATGACCTCCTCTACCATGCCACTGTGGAGAAGAAATCGAGGCTTAAACAGCTTATAACCACACTTCAGTCAGCAGGAGCAGTAGTATTTTTACAAAACCCGGCAAGGCTGAAAGTAGTTTATCATGGTCCGAATTTCAGTTTGACATTCAAACCCAGAAGCTCCTGGATTATATTCTACCAGGGGCCTATGGGGTTAAAAAATAAGTTTGAATTTGTGTTGGCCTTAGGTTGAAATTTTGCTTTATGGGAAGATTGTATTTGCAACTGATTATTTGAAATGGAAAAACAAAGGTGGGGGAGGGAGGTGGAGGGAGAGGAGGAGTGGTCCAGACGTTACCACGCAGGCTCTTGGTTAATAATAATAATAATAATAATAAAGCGTTTTATAAAGCGCATGGCTGCACAACTGTGTATCCCCGCGCTAATTGCTGACAAAAACTCCTTACAGCTCACCGAGACAGAGAGACAGGGAAATGTTAATAAGGGAAGAGATGAGTTTTTAGTTTAGCTCTAAAGAGAATTTCTGATGGTTCCATTCTCAGATGAACTGGCAGGGCATTCCAATGCTTTGCTCCAAGAAAACTAAAGGAGCGACCGCCTAGTCTTGCTCTATTGATCCGGGGAAGTTTGAATTGTGACATACCCGAGGATCTGAGGTTTCTGGTAGGGCGGTGGATAGTTAGAAGATTTCTCAAATAAGTGGGTCCTTTGTTGTGTGCAATTCTGTGGGCATAGCAGAGAGCCTTAAATCTGATTCTTTCTCTAACTGGAAGCCAGTGAAGCTTGGACAAGGTTGCTGTAGCGGATGTTCTTTTTGGTAAACCTAGTACCATGCGGGCGGCCGCATTTTGAATGCATTGAAGCTGGTGCAGTTGTTTTTGGTTCGCACCTAAAAGGAGAACGTTTCCATAATCCAGGTGGGGCGTTATCAGTGCATGCACTAACGTTTTCCTTGCTTCAATGGGAACAAGATCAATAGTCTTACGTAAGATTTTTAACGTGCCCATACATTTGCCAATTGTTTTATTGACTTGTGTTCTTCCCGACAAATCCGAGTCAATCATTATTCCTAGGTTTTTGACCCTTTCGACTGGGTGGGGGCAATCGCCCAGAGTAGTAGGCCACCAAGCCTGGGACCATATGGAGGTTTTATTCCCTACCACTAGCACCTCCGTTTTGTCGCCATTCAGACGGAGGCAGTTATTATCCATCCAGGTGGCGACCGCTGCCATGCAGCTAGAAAAATTGGTGGCAAATTTTTCGCTGTCTGGGGTGAGTTTGAACATGAGCTGGGTGTCGTCAGCATAACTGACAATGCCCACCCCAAAATTCTCTACGACTCGAGCTAGGGGTTCCATATAGATGTTGAACAGGGTAGGGCTCAAACTAGAGCCCTGAGGGACCCCATAGCTGATGTCGCGAGAAGATGATTTGAAGGGTGGGCAATGTATATGGAAAGATCTTTTGGAGAGAAAAGATTTAAACCAGGCAAGGGCATGATCCCTTACTCCAATGTCTGATAGTCGGGACAACAGGGTGTCATGAAGCACAGTGTCGAAAGCTGCACTTAAGTCAAGCATGACAAGTGCAGCTGTCTCCCCCTCATCTACCATCTTGCGAATGCACTCCGTGGAGTAAAGAACCGCCGACTCCGTGGAGTATCCAGGTCTAAAACCAGATTGTGTCGGATGAAGTATGTTTCCTTCTTCTAGAAAAGTCATCAGTTGTTTATTGACTATTTTTTCTATAATCTTAGCGCATTGTGGCAAGAGGGAGATGGGTCTAAGATTTTGATATTGAGTAACCGGAATGTTTGGTTTTTTTTTGAGAGGGATGACTTGTGCTGTCTTCCATGCTTCTGGGACGTAGCATTCTTGAAAGGACAAAGTGATCAAGTGTCTGACTTGATCAATGAGACCGTTGTTCATGATGTCTTTAATTTTACCTAAAGGGCACACATCATTAGGGGATCCTGAATGGATACTAGTGATAATGCTGATCAACTTTTCTTTGTCAGGAGTGATAAAGCGTGTGAGCGTGGTTTTTTGGGTAAGGAGTGGTTCTTTCCCTTCTATGACATGGTTTGAAAAAGTGGCATGTATTTTCTCGACTTTATTGACAAAGAAGTCAGCTATCTGATCGCATATGTCATCAGAATATGTGTCCTGCATATCTAGGGTAGTGGTGTTTGTAAGTTCCTTATAAATGCTAAAAAGTTCTTTCATGGGGTTAGTTGCCTCTTCAATTCTTGTCTGGTAAAAGGAACTTTTCTCCTCTCTAACCATTTTCTGGTATGATTTTAGCTCTAGTTTATATAGTTCCTTAAGCTCAGGGGAGTAATTTTTCCTCCACTTGCGTTCTGTCACTTTACAGTGTGATTTCGCAAGTTTTAATTTTTCCGTATACCAGGGTTCAGATTTGGTTCTTCTAACGGGGGGTTTGGACGTCCACGGTGCAATAGTATCGAGTGCCTTGCTCAGCCATGTTTCATAATTCTTCCAGGTATCTTGTAAGGAGAGTCCTATTGGCGGGGTGTGTTTCTGTAATTCACTGACCATACGTTCCGGGGTGTAGTTTTTCCAGTTTCGTCGTTTAGTGAACAGGGGTTTGTTGGGGGCTAGCTTACTCTTGTTAATGGGAATATAAAAAGTGATCAGGTGGTGGTCAGACCATATGATAGGTGTAGGGGGGAGCATTTCAATGTCCTCCCAGGTAGAAAAGACTGGATCAAGAAGATGTCCCTGTTGATGCGTGGGGGAATTTGATAGCAGTGTTACTCCTATCGCCTGTAAAGCAGTTCTAAGTATTTGGGCTTCTTTAGCATTGTTATCTTCCAGATGAAGATTCAGATCACCTAAAATCATGAAGTTATGATGTTTTATCGCTAATTGAGTAGCTAATTCTATAAGCTGGTTACAGAAAGAAGTTGCGTTTCCAGGGGGACGATATATAAGAAGGCCGGTAATGGTCATCAATGGGGTCATTTTTATTGAGAAGGTCCCACATTCGCTATGAGTATTAGCAGTGTCAGTGAGTGTGCATTGTAATTCCTTTTTGCAAATTAATGCAATTCCACCTCCACGTAGTTTAGGTCTGTCGATTCTTAAAAGGCTATAACTCAAAGGTATCGCCTCTACGATGTCAGGGGCTGAAGAATCGTCTAACCATGTTTCTGTGAGAAACAGCACATCATAATCTTGTGACTGTAGTATCTCTCGCAATTCCGTCTTGTGTTTTACCATCGATCTACAATTTAGCAGCAACATTTTGCGTTTGGGTGTAGGGGCCTTATATAGAGGAGCCTTGCTGAAGGAGTCGTTACATATGTGACAGTGTTGCGGGATACAGTTGGGGTCAATGGCATGTAAACAAAGTTTGTTGGCGGTCTTACCCAAGTTGTGTAGAGTCGCGCTAGAGTAGCAGAGTCTCAGCTGGTCCACTCTCTTAGCAGAGCTTATATCGATGGTAGAGGAGCCAGAGTGTCCTGCCCCGCGCCCCGGTCGTTCGCGGACGGGCGCAGACGGGCTTGCCTTAGGCGCGCCTTCGGCGCGCAATCGTCGCGCCCGCTGCGCTCGTCCGCTGCGCTTCCAGTGGGGACACATGCTTTATAGCAGAGGGGTCCAGAGGGGGCGTGGCTACGGAGGTGGGCGTGGCCTAGCGACCGGCCAATCCCGTCGTTTCAGCAGGGAAAATTGAGCCTACGTCAGCAAGCACTCTGCTGAGTAGGAGAAGGTTCGAAATGCGGCGCAAAGTAAAAGAAACCAAGACAATATTAGTCCCAATAGTTTTAAAATGGGCTGTCAGTGCCCTGCTCCCGGCTGTGCCTCAAGAGCTGAAAGTGGTGCAAGCAAACGCGGCGCTCGAGATCAGCGTGCTTTTATGTCAGAGGGGGCGTGGCTACGGAGGTGGGCGTGGCCTAGCGACCGGCCAATCCCGTCGTTTCAGCAGGGAAAATTGAGCCTACGTCAGCAAGCACTCTGCTGAGTAGGAGAAGGTTCGAAATGCGGCGCAAAGTAAAAGAAACCAAGACAATATTAGTCCCAATAGTTTTAAAATGGGCTGTCAGTGCCCTGCTCCCGGCTGTGCCTCAAGAGCTGAAAGTGGTGCAAGCAAACGCGGTGCTCGAGATCAGCGTGCGTTTATGTCAGAGGGGGCGTGGCTACGGAGGTGGGCGTGGCCTAGCGACCGGCCAATCCCGTCGTTTCAGCAGGGAAAATTGAGCCTACGTCAGCAAGCACTCTGCTGAGTAGGAGAAGGTTCGAAATGCGGCGCAAAGTAAAAGAAACCAAGACAATATTAGTCCCAATAGTTTTAAAATGGGCTGTCAGTGCCCTGCTCCCGGCTGTGCCTCAAGAGCTGAAAGTGGTGCAAGCAAACGCGGCGCTCGAGATCAGCGTGCGTTTATGTCAGAGGGGGCGTGGCTACGGAGGTGGGCGTGGCCTAGCGACCGGCCAATCCCGTCGTTTCAGCAGGGAAAATTGAGCCTACGTCAGCAAGCACTCTGCTGAGTAGGAGAAGGTTCGAAATGCGGCGCAAAGTAAAAGAAACCAAGACAATATTAGTCCCAATAGTTTTAAAATGGGCTGTCAGTGCCCTGCTCCCGGCTGTGCCTCAAGAGCTGAAAGTGGTGCAAGCAAACGCGGCGCTCGAGATCAGCGTGCGTTTATGTCAGAGGGGGCGTGGCTACGGAGGTGGGCGTGGCCTAGCGACCGGCCAATCCCGTCGTTTCAGCAGGGAAAATTGAGCCTACGTCAGCAAGCACTCTGCTGAGTAGGAGAAGGTTCGAAATGCGGCGCAAAGTAAAAGAAACCAAGACAATATTAGTCCCAATAGTTTTAAAATGGGCTGTCAGTGCCCTGCTCCCGGCTGTGCCTCAAGAGCTGAAAGTGGTGCAAGCAAACGCGGCGCTCGAGATCAGCGTGCGTTTATGTCAGAGGGGGCGTGGCTACGGAGGTGGGCGTGGCCTAGCGACCGGCCAATCCCGTCGTTTCAGCAGGGAAAATTGAGCCTACGTCAGCAAGCACTCTGCTGAGTAGGAGAAGGTTCGAAATGCGGCGCAAAGTAAAAGAAACCAAGACAATATTAGTCCCAATAGTTTTAAAAGCCTGGTTGCCGCAGTGCTGGTGGTGGGTGGGGGGGAAGAGGGTGGAGAGAAGGGACCCTCAGACCTGTTGCAAAGAGAAAGGGTTTAATGGTGTTTGTTTTCACTTTTCTTGATATGGGTTGTATTTTGGTGGAATGGTTGTGTTGTTGTGTGGCTCCAGAGTCAGGTCTTTTAAATAGGTATGAGTAGACTTAGGGCCTCATGTAGGTAGCCAAATAACGGTCGGTAACGGCCGAAATTCGGTAAATATGCCGTTACCGACCGGTATTTAGACAAGTGAGATGTAGGAGGCCAAAAACCAGTTTTCGGTAAATATGAAGCGGTAAATACCGATTCATAATTACCGAATTCTAAAATACCGATTCATATTTACCGAATACATATTTACCGATTCGGTAAATATGAAGTGGTAAATATGAATCGGTAAATATGAAGTGGTAAATATGAAGTGGTAAAACTGAAAATGACATGTAGGAAAACTCGGTAATTAAGAAATCCATGAAATTCGGTAATTAAGAGTCGGTAATTAACACTGAGTGAAAGCAGGTGGTAACCATCAACAGACCATATAAGCAATCCCAAAATGCAACAGCGTGGACAACATGGCCGCTCTGTATGTCATTGCAAGGCGCCTACGTCTACAGGCAGCAGGTCTGAGGATATGGAGACGGGAGGAACGCATCTACAGACAGCGCATCACACTCTTCCAATTGACTGATGCAGAGATACATGAAAGGTACAGGCTACACCCCCAAACCATCATGGACCTGATAAGGGACCTGCACCCACTTCTGGACCAGCCAACAAGAAGGGCGCATGCCAAAACACCACATGTGCAGGTGCTCTGCAGCCTACATCTACTGGCATCTGGCAGTTATCAGGTGGTGATAGCTGCGGTGGGTGGTGTATCCCAGAGTTGCCTGTCCCGTTTCTTCAGGAAGTTCCTGGATGCCATGATGCAGAGAATGCACCACTACATCAGCTTCCCAAACACACAGGCCGAACTGCAGAAAACTAAAACTGACTTTTATCACATGGCACAGTTCCCCCATGTAATTGGCTGTATTGATGGCACACACATCCCAATCTGCCCACCAGCTGACACAGAGCACATCTACAGGAACAGAAAGTCCACCCACTCCATCAATGTGCAGGTGATCTGTGATGCAGGGAACATCATCACTGATATTGTAGCGAAGTTTCCTGGGAGCACCCACGACTCTTACATCTTCCAGAACAGTGGGATCTACACACGACTGATTGCCGGAGAATTTGGAGAGGGATACCTGCTAGGTAAGTAACAGTGACGCCCCATGAAACCTGCAAATCATAGTGTATAGAGGCATGTGACTGATGGTTCCCTTTTACTCACCTAGGCGACAGTGCATATGCCTGCCGGTCATTCATCCTCACTCCCTACCTACACCCATCAACCCAGAGTGAGAGACGATACAACGTGGCACATAAATCTACACGCAATGTGGTGGAGCGCACGTTTGGACTACTGAAAAGCAGGTTCCGCTGCCTCCACAAGAGCGGAGGCGCACGCCAGTACACACCCATCATCTGTTGCAAGATCATTGCCACTTGTGCAATGCTGCACAACCTTGCCACGAAGAGAGGTACAGATGTGGAACTAACAGATTTTGAGGACAACGAGGAAGAGTCAGGCCAGCCAGAGGGCAACGCAGCTGGAGTGCCAACTGCAATAGATGGGAGAGAGAGACGGGCAGAGATCACATGCAACTATTTCTGAGTAAGTAAGGGGACACAGCCAGTTGTGGTATGTCATGACGTAGTTTTAATGGGGCACTACGCCATGAAAACAAGATCAAGCCAATCTGGCAACATAGCATATTTACAATGAGTAAGTCCAGGGTTACGTCACCCATTGGGAATTGGCTATGCAGGGCTGCATCACTGTTTGCGCATACGCGCTGCAGTGTGGGATGGCACGGATTGAGCATCCTCACTACAGCCAACCCCAAGCCGCCTGCTGCTCCTGCGTGCTTCTGGGACGGGGGGTGTGATGCTGCTCCTGCTGCTGGAGTCAATGCTCTCCGCAGCATCCCCTGCAGCAGTTGTCGTTGCCTGACTTGTTAATAGCACCTCTAGTGCACTTGTCACCTGCACCATCCCCCGAGACACGTCGCTGCAGCAGTGTGTCAGGCCCTCATGCATCGACACAGAGCGCCGGCAGAGTAGAGAAGTGGCAGTTGCCAGACGGTTGAGTGCCCTGGTGTTAGTGTCCCTCCTCTGCCGTTCCCGGCGCCGTGCATCTATGTCAGCATCTAATTTGCTGCACAACTGCTGGATTGACTGGGACATGTCCCGAATGCCCGCTGCCATTGCGCTGATGTTATTGTCCATGTTGACAAATGTAGATTTCATGAACCGCATATGCCTCTGGACTGACATGACTGCCTTTGTTTGCAGGCGCTGTTGTTTTAACATTTGGCCCTCGAGCCCCGAGAAGACACCATGGCTGTCAATGTTTGCTGGTGGACTCTGGACACGCGACCTGCGGCGCCCTCTTGCACCCGTCTGTGCTGCCTGTGAGGTGTAGGGCACAGTGGCATGGCTCCCATCCTGGGGCATAGTGATTTGCTCAGGGCCCCTGCTGTCGTCAGACGAGGTGTCTAAGGCTCGCAGCCTGGCGGCAGGACGCCTCCTCATTCTCACACCTGCAGGCGGTGATGTGGCCGGTGACTCAAACATGAGTGGCGATGCTGGCTCTGGGTGAGGTGATGCTGGCTCCAGTTGAGGTGGGGCTGGCTCTGGTTGAGGTGAGGCTGGCTGTGGTTGAGGTGAGGCTGGCTCTGGTTGAGGCGAGGCTGCCTGTGTTAGTGGTGCGGCTGCCTGTGGCACTGCTCCCTGGGCTGAACTTGTGCTGGCCAGAGCTGATCTGTGTGGCCGGTGTGCCCTCTCTCCTGCAGCATGTCCTGTCCTGCGTGATGTCACATCTGTGGACAGAAATGCAACATCGGCTCAGTGTCCCTGAAGGGCTGCATTGCAAGCATCACAATAAATCATGTTATACTCTAAATTTGTCCTCTGCCTCCTTGTGCTAATGTGTGTAACATGCCTTGTTGTCATGTGCTATTTACTTCATGGTTGGGGTTTCCCTGACTACATCTCCCAGAATGCATTGCCTGTCTGCACTAACACATGGACTGGAGTGGGATACTCATTTACCAATGGGGGATGTGGGATAGGGGTAGGGGGGCTACATTGCTGTGCATTCGTCTTACCTTGTTGGGTGGCGGCTCTGGCAGAGCTGTCAGCTTCCCCAAGACCCACGACGCTCTCATTCTCGATTGTGGCCCCCACCAGCTCCTCCAGTTCGGTGAGGGCAGGTGCCCTGTTGGTTCCACCTCCAGTCTGGCTGGCCTCCTTCTGGATTTCCCCCATCTTCCTCTTGGTTACAATCCTCAGGTCATACCAGCGCTTTTTGAGGACCTCTATGTCCCTGTGGGTCACTCCCACAGCATTGACCTGCGCCTGGATGGCCAGCCAAATATTGCGCTTTTCAGCCTCAGGCACTTGCAGGGACTGCCTCCCAAACAGCTTCTGGTGCTGCTTCACCACCTCCTCCACCAGCACCTGGAGTTCCTTGGGGCTGAATTTCAGCTTCCTCCTCCTTTCCCCTCCATCTCTCTGTGTCCTCTGGCTGGACATGATGTTTTTTTGCTGCACACACAGGCACTGGCTCCCTGCCTCTCCTCTGCACTCCACGCCTCTCCAGGGTCTGTTAATTGTGTGCACCTGCCTGGGTGTGGCCACTTCCTGGTTGGGTGGGGTGGGGTTGCACAGGATTGGCTGTTTCATCAAGTCATGTGTTTTTTTTTCCCGATTCGGTAAATACCGATTCGGTATTTACCGATTCGGTAAATACCACCTCGGTATTTACCGATTCGGTAAATTCCGATTCTTGATTACCGAATGTTACCGATTCGGTAATTCTTACCGAATTTTTACCTACATATAACTTACCGATTCTTAAATACCGATTCGGTACGGCTCGGTATTTAAGAATCGGTAATTTTTATTTACCTACATGAGGCCCTTAGAGTGGCCACTATTAACATTTTTGGACTCCATGATGTTAAGAAAAGGCAGAAGGTTGCGACCGGGCTACAAATGTTGGAGCAAAATATATTGAAGGGTCACAATTGCATCTATTAAAATCATTGGGGCATAGGTTAATTAGCGCAACAACGCAGGGGGCCAGGGTTAGGGGCATAGCCATTCTGTCTAAAGGAATTGGGATTCAATTTACATGATCATGTTCGGACAAGTATGGCCAGTGGGTTATCACGTAGTGTCAATTAAGTTTGGGAGAGAAACTGACACTTTGTACACTATGTGGGAGTAACACTGAATACCCTTGTGTGCTTGATACCATTTCTAGTGAACTTGCTCATTGGCCACTCCCACCTATTTTATGTGGGAAATGTAATATTAATTTACCTTGTGATTGGTCCCTGGAGGATGCGTGGAGGTATACGGGTAGTAAACCAAAGGTGTTTCAAGCATTGAATAATTTGTGTCAGGTTCATGGCTTGATTGATTGCTGACCTATCTTAAAATCGTACGATTAAGGATTTACTTATTTTTTCAATCCACATATGACCCACTCTAGACTTGATTAAACGTTTGTGTCTAATACATTAATTTTGAAATGCCATATAGAGAAGCTACCACAGGTTTTATCTGACCATAACCCGCTTGTCCTTGACTTAGAGATGGATATATCTAACACTAAATCAAGATTGCGGACCTTCGAGAGAACGGTGTTAGTAAATGAAGAATATTGAAGCAATAGATCTCTATGTTTTTGGGGGATAATTTGGAGGGTACATCAATTGTGATGGTATGGGATGCCCTTAAAGCTGGCATTCAGGGGTAAGCACAAAGATATTCCCTGAATTACAACAAACGTGATCGTTATAAGCAAACAATAAAGCATTTACAGGATGACCTAGTGGCGGCTGAGGAGGGTTTATCGAGGGCTGTTCATGGGGGAGAGTCTCAAAGGCAGAGCAACAAAGGGTGGCAATCACCAAAACTGGTATTGTTGACATCTTGGTGGACAAGGCCATGAGCAAATTAACAACTCAAAAAGAAGCGGCACATGAGCTCAGTGACCAGATCGGTCATCATCTGGCAGTACAGACTAGGCAACAAATAACATCTAACCTAATCCGAGAAATTATAGATCCAGTTTTAGGTCAGATTACCAACACAGACCTGATCAGGGCAGTATTTAGGAGGCATTACCAAACCCTATATATGGCTAGTACTGGGATGGAACAGAATAATATCATGAAATATCTCCACTCAGCACCATATTCAGAATTCTTTAAAGAGGATCAGAAATGTTTAGACAACTTTCCACAATGGATTGAGATTTTATTGTCCATAAATAGCCTAGCGAAGGGGAAAGCAGCCAGTAGAGATGGCATCGCGACCACATTTTCTCACCTTTTCCCCTCAGTTAAGAGGAATCGTTAATGAATTATTTTTACATATTTGTAAAGGTGGACGACCCCCTGGCTCATGGTCCTCAGCTTAAATTGTGTTTAAAAAGAATAAATCTCCTCTTGAATTGGGCTCCTACCGCCCGATTACCCTGATAAATGTTGACTCAAAAGTTTATTCAAAGATGTTGGCTGTACAACTCGCAGCAATAATTCATAAGATTATTTCAGTGCACCAACATGGGTTCACTCCCGGGAGGTCCACAATAGATCATATTCGGAGATGTATATCACTCTTTGATGCTACCAATGTAGCAGGAGATCTTCTGGCTCTTATCTTATTGGATGCAGAGAAAGCCTTCAATAGGGTCTCCTGGCAATACCTCTGGACCGTAATGTCTAGAGTTGGTATTGGGGATGGTTTTATCCAAGCAGTTAAAACCCTATATGTCGTACCTACGGCGGCCGTTGATGGTCAATAGTACTCTCTCCGAAAATGTTTCATCTCTCATGGAACCAGGCAGGGATGTCCTTGTTCTCCTCTTTTATTTGTGGTTTTTATTGATCCATTTATCTGAAGGTTAGAAAATAATAATCAAATTCTGTCAATATAGTTGCAAAATTGGGAAACTAAGATATTGGCTTCTTGTTCTCATAACTTCTGATCTAAGTTCCACAATAGTGGTTATTGAGGAAGAGGCTGAATGCTTTGGGAGTATTTCCGGTTATGCTCTGAATAGAGATAAGACACAGATAGTTCTTAATGATCAGGTTAAGATGACTGACAGTGGAGTAGTTGAAAAAGACATATATCTTGGTATTAGTTTGTCTACAAAACTAGATAGTGTGGTTAGTGACAACATGGAGCCCCTCATGGAAAAAAACAAAAAAAGATTTAGCAAGGGTAAACAATTTACACTTATCCATAGGCGGTAGTTGTAATGTGATAAAGATTATCTTTCTTTCTGAAAATTGTATTCCTTTTCAGAGCTATATGCCTGGACTTTACTTCCCAATGGTTCAAAATTGTGGAAAATATATTTTCCCGATTCATTTGGGCTTATTCTTAACCTTGACGAGCCCTTAGGTTTCTCTCTCTATCGAGAGAGAAAGGGGGATTGGCTCTCCAAAACTTGAAATTATATTATTGGGCTTCGACACTGATTAATAGCCACATGTTGTTGAGGGCGAATTGTGATAATATACAAACAGATAAGGTTGCATCTCCATTTGAACTCATGTTGGGGAGAGAGGCTGGAGGATGCTTGTGGCGACAATTACATGACAGCGATTATATAAAAGTCTGCTTAAAGACTCTTTTTTGTGTTTTTAAGGTGTGGAGTGCTGTACGTAGAGTTTTAGGAATTGGTAGACTATCTTTTTATACACCTATATTTAATATTCACAATCTACTTGAGATCTTCACAGATTACTATAGGTGTAAATAGGTGAAGATGGGAATTGACCAGATTGGCTGCTTTTCCTCCCCCCCAGGGTTCCGATCCTTTGAGGAGATGAAAAAGGAATATAATCTTGATTGGAGGGACTTTAAGTTTCTTCATATTAGGGATTTTCTTCTACGGAAAGGAGGTGGATGGGCTAAGTTTGTGAGAGTGGAAACCATAGGGAGAATAATAAAAGATAAAGTGATTTCTATTGGGGAGATCTATGGTCATCTGAATTTAGCCATGCCTGATGATTTGGAGAAATGCTCTCAAAAAGGGCAGATGAAAGTGGGGGTTTATGATAATACATTTAAGTACCCATATGAGCTGTCTCAATCTATTTTAATGTCAGCTAGTTTACAAGCACAGTTTTATAAAGCCTGCTTCTTTTTATACTATACACCCGACAAGATAGCAAAATGGGGGGCTGGAAATAAACGCTCCGCCCATGCTGTGCTCTCTATAATGCAGATATTATTTGCATTTTTGTGCAGTGTAATGTTTTTCAAAACCTGAGTAAGAATATATATCAAATTTGTTATCTGAGGGTTTAAAAATAGAAGTAATATTATCTAGAAATGTAATTTTGTTAGGGTTATCGGAGCTAGACCCGTTGGGGACAGGACATGAACTGAGTTTTATCTCAATGGCGGTTTTAAGGCTGTGCATTGCCACAGCCAGGCTGGATTCTAGATCCCCAGTTTTTCAGCAATGGCTGGCCAGTCTTTTAGCAACGTATAGTTTGGAAATAGCCATATATAAGTGGAAAGGGAGCTGCTCACGCCGTAAAGGTATGAGAATATGCGATCCCCTGATGTAGTGAATTCAAGATCAGGGTTGAGTAAGATAGATTTTATGTTATCATCTCCCCTTGATGTTTCTTGGTGTAGCATGGCTTCTATATAGAAGGGAGGACGTTTGCACGTGTCACTTTAGGACTCTGATGGAATCACACTGGATTTGTTTTAGTCGAATTGTATTGTATTGACACTTTTTTGGGATATGTATTTAAATAATTATGAAATGATGCAATGTAATGTATTTGATTATGCTTAATGAATTGAAGTGTTTCCCGTCTGAGGGGTGGATGGAAGGGTTGGGGGTTGGGGTGATTGTTTTGGAATTGAAAATTATTTTTTTTTCAAAAAGAAAGGAAAGATACTTTAATGCACATGACAAGATACTTTACTCAAAATTATAAATATTTAAAACATTATTATTGGAGTTTGTAATAAATTGCCCCAGTTTTGTCATGGCCTCCTAATATCTGCAGGTCTAGATTTGCTATCATTATAATAATGTGCACTTTACCACTACCAAACAATAGTAAAGTGCCTGTGCTTTCCCTTTAAAGCATGTGCTGTACATTGATGCTCCCTATTTAGCATATTTAACTTCTCTTAAGGTCCATTGTAAATTAAACTTTGTAAAAATGTACTTTAAGCTGCCCGAGCCAAAACTTGTTCAAAACAAGTTCTGCAACTCCAGAGCTGAAATACAGATCCTTGGCTGGGGAAGTTAACAACCTGGCTCAGGTAACAGTGGCTTATCTGAGAGCCCAGGAAAGGCCAATGGGTGTTAACTGCTGACCACTTAGTAGAGATTAGGTATGTGGAAGCAAGCAGGGTCAGTATGTAGAAAAAAGGACAGCTATAACAATACCTCTTTTGAAATGGAGATGCCAGGGAGGGATTCTCTTGTAACCGGGGCTCCTGGGTAGTTTTACAGTGAGGCAAAAACTAGGCGCTGCAGGGCTTTGAGACAATTGTTAGGATTAGGTGGTAACATTTCTCCAGTCACTGGCTAGTGCACAGGATAAATCTAGCACCTCACCACCACCACCACCTCCTTAGAATATTTCTGGAACTGAGAAGACTCTAACAGAGGTTAGGGTTGGCTTTACTAATAAGAATTTATTTCTAACAAACAAACCCATTTTAGCAACATAAGGATAATGAAAGTCTAAAAAAAAACATAGCTCTCTAACCTGGACCATGATGTTTACATGAAGCTCTTTGATGGCTGGTCTTAGCTCACTGTGCTATATTACAATTGCAACTTATGAACTGCTCATCTGTTTGACAAATGTTGTAGTCCACTAAGCTATGCACATAAAATACTGTTCTGTGATGTGCTTGGTACACATCCTTTGCAGAAGCCATATTAACCCTCTGCGCTACCTTAGATGAGTCAAAACTGCCACTAGACGAAACTCTAATCTCTCTCCTGTAGGTACATTAATTACTAGAGATGTCTTAAAAATTTATATTGCGTGAAAACTACCGGATATACAAGAAACTCTGCAGTGAGTACTTTCTAAACTTATTCCAAGCCAGCCCCCCAAGTAACAAAACCGGAACATCACCCTTCCAGGCTCCCAGGGAAACCCCCAAGGCAGGGACAGCCAGTCAGGTATTTTTCTTCAAGGTTCAAGTGACTGGCCTGTTTACCTGCTTCAGGGATACAAAAAGTGGGACGCCTGACTCCAAGAGTGACCAGCTAATAAAAGAGAACTAGATCATATAGGAAACAATAATGGAAAGTTACCTGGTGACCCAAATCTATCATGCGAGTCTAGAAGCTGCAGGACTGGCCACATTGATCTTTCCCCACCAGTTAAAGACTATGTTTGAAGGAAAAACCTTGGACCGGGACAACATACTTGGTGTATTTAACCTCCATTCCATTGAGGGTGACCTGAAATTGCTCTTAAGTCCGGATCAACCATCAACTGTTTTTTTTCCATAGTATTTGACTTTTTCTAGGGGCTTTTTGCGCTAAAATTCAAAAAATCGTATCTCTGGTTCCCCTTAACCTATTTTGCTGATCTTGGTGCCTTTTTACTCACTACATTTTTCCTTAGTTTTCTAAATTGTTTGGGAATGTTATTGACTTTTGGTCTTTACTCTGGGGCAGGTGTTACTACTAGAACATCTCACACACTCTTCGGGGATGACCTGCTGCTTGTGCCATAGCTACCAGGGATTGAAAAGAGAATTTCTAAAAAGAGTGTTTTGGCCTAAACAGGGTAGGTTTGTTGAATTGATAGCGGTACCCCACTCCCACATTAATAGCCTTATTTCTGACAGAGTTACAAAGTGGACTCCCTCATTTTGGGGCCTCACAGATTAACCCGAATGCAAATTGCGTACTTTTGAGAAATATCACAGGTAGCAAAAACACTGTAAATGTAGTCTGTTCCCCTTGCCTGTGAAGTATCATGTGCTATTTCCTAACATGTTGGCTTTAATTCTAAACAAATCAGTCACTACTCCTAAATGAGCCTATTGAAAAACATTATATTTTCACAATCAAAATTGTTAAAACTAATAGCATAAATGCCCTTCGTGTTGTATGTATTAGAAAGCTTGTGATGTAAAATGCATATTGAAGATGCAAGAGAGAGTTCACATTGTATAAACATTTGTCACAAAGTTAACAAAACAATCCTCCTTTCTATAGTGCTTGGCAAGGAGACCACAATTTAAAATCCCCTCATATTGCATTGGAGACTTACAGTGCAAACCCTCTTCCCATTCTATTTGAGAAATCTGGTTTGGGGGTCCCCGGACATTTGATGGTTATCTGGCCCCCACTGTGTCAATGGAATGCTTTTCTCCTTTGGTGTCCTGGAGCTTCCATACCTTGGTATCTCTATCTGGAGACCAAATAACCTGTGTAACACTAGAATCTTGAGGTAATGAGGCAAAGCAGCATGAGGCTGACTGTGGGAAATGATTGGGCTAGAAAACAAATCTCAGCAGCACACAAAAATAAATATAATTCAATGTCTGCCAATGCTTCTTCAAAGAGGAAAAATATTAACCAGAAGATCACAAATAGTCACTAAATAGACCTCACAGAATTGTTGGGTGTAAATCATGTACCCCAAAGAAACAGTATGAAGGAAAACTAACTAAGTACGTCTGCTCTGTTCCTGTTATTTGTGTGGACAATATGCATGCCAACAAGCTCTTATGCTGTAGGGAAGGAGTGCCCCTACATGGATTATTGCAGCAAATAAAGATTTCACCATTAGTAATATCAAGCCTACAGGCTTTGTCAAGTCTACACAATGTAAAAAAAAGAGCTGGCTGCTTTTGCTATCACATTTAACATTAATTACATAACCAATTGTTATCAATAACTATTGACTTTAATATGAACCATATGATTTTTTCTAGAGAACTGTATGGTGATTTCAGGAAGATCAAGAGTATTTTACTATAGCTATACCTAAACATACACCTACGTAGTAAACCACTTCTTATTGCATAGGTCAGAGAGTTCACAATGTAAAATCACATACTGTTGTACTTTTCACACATTTCAACTGTAATGCCCCCTACCATGGTATCATATTGTATATGACAGACTTCCTATGGTATTTGGGCTATACTTTCACAAAGTAAATCGCTTATCTATTCTATTTGAGAAATCCAATTCAAGACGTCAAAAGGCAGTGGAAAGTTACTAGTCTGAATTGTGTCAAAGGGGATCATTCAGGTCTGGTGTCTCGTGACTTTCTCAAACTAGGGACCAAATGCCAATTTTAGCACTTTTTTAAATGTAACTTGTCCAAGCAGTCCTGGGCTGACTCAGTGAGGTGCTGTGGGCTAGCATGCAGAAACAAAATCATAAAACATCAACATTCAAGAATCAATATCCAAGCACTACTTTTTCTTTAAAAAAGGAGAAGAAATTTAATACAGATAACTTAAAGATATTGGGTTGCTAGTTGGCTAGGGTATGAGACCTGATCAAGCAGCAAACACAATCCATGTCCGTGTAAGGCACCAGTATAAACTTCAAATTAGCCTGTGCTCAACCACCTAGTAGCTTGGCGCAGAGCAGTCAGACTACACTTAGAGATAATGTGTAAAGTATTTCACTGGTTGTAGAGCATTGCGAGGATCCTCGCTGAATATGTGCCACGAGCCGAAGTAATGGATCGGTTCCAAGATGCGGCAAGGCTGCAGTACGAGGTCCTGTCGCTTCGACGTCAAGGATCACGTTGACAGGGCTTGTGATGCGAAATCTGGGCATTTGGGCAGCGGCGCATATTCGGGCGATGCATTGGGTCCAAAAACTGCTAGGGTGCGATGCAGAGTTTGTTGTCATCGCAAAGGCTGGCATCAATGAGAGATGTGAGTGCCTGCACCGAGGATGCGTTGCGCAGTGGCGGTTCTGAAGGCCATGTGGGCTGCAGCGGGGATGCAAGTCTTTGCGATGGTCCAATACACGCAGCAGCAGAGATGCATCAGTTCTGCTCAGGATTGCACCATGCATCAAGAGAGATGCGTCGGTTCTGCTGGATCCATAGAGGCTGGCAAAGCACCTTAAGGCCCCTTCCAAGGACCCAGGACTAAGGCGGCAACACTTGGCAGGGTAGACTCAAAGACGGCAGAGTCCAGGTGCAGATGTAAGGTTGTTGGAAGCCTGTTATGTCCCTCAGACTTCAGACCAGCTAGCCCTTGGAGTCACTCTGGGTTCTGGTGTTAAGAGACAAAGATACATTACTTATCACCCGGGCAGGAGGGGCAGCCATCAGCAGGTCAGCACAGCAAAGCAGAGTGCAGTCCAGGAAAATGGCAGTTCTTAAGCAGCACAGCAGTCTTTCCTCATGGCAGAGCCTCCACAGGTCAAGAAGTGTACTGACGTGTTGGTGTCTAAGGTCCCCTTCTTATGCCTTGGTACCTTGGTTCTGGAAGATTGGGGAAGCTCCTAGACATTGTCTGTGAAATGCATGGAATACCCTACCTCCCCTGCCCTGACTCCCAGCTGTCTGAAGTGACAATACAGAAAGACATGACACAGCCTATTCAGGTGTAAGTGAGGCTGGGCCCAGCCTCCCAGCCTCCCAGCCTTCCCACCTCCCAGCCTTCCAATGATGGCCCATCCAGTCACACCTAAGCTCCCATTCTGTGTGGCTGTCTAGGGGTAATACACAAGACCCAACTGCGAACTACACCCAGTGATGTGACCAGAGCCAGGCTGCAGGCACAATATGTCTAAGGCAAGAAAACACCAACTTTCTAAAAATTGCATTTTCAGAATAGTAATCTGAAATCTGACTTAATCATATTTTAGGATTTTAAATTGTGATTCCAGAGACACCAAACATGAACTGGTCATCTCTTCCCATTTGGAAATTACACTTATGAAATAAGGCCACTCCAGTGTTATCCTATGGGAGCAATAGGCCTTGTTATGTTATGTTCTCCGAGTTAGAGGAGCGCAGCTACTCACCTGTGAAGGTATCCAGGTGCTGAGTAGTGCAGGCCTGAGGGGGCAGGAGAAGATCATGCCTGTTTTTTTTCGGGAAGAGTCATGCCTAGAGGTTCCTTCGGATGTCCATGAGGTAGGGTTAGGGGAGGTCGTTCCAGATCTTGGCTGAAAGGTATGCAAAGGAGTTTCCTCTGCTTCTGGTCTGCTTGATGTGAAGTTGGTGTGTGCTTGTCTGGGATGCAGACCGAAGGTTTCTGGTGTGTTAGTGGAAGTTTAGGAGGTGGTTGAGGTAAACTGGACCAGTGTTGTGAAGAGCTTTGTAGGCGTGAGGGATTAGCTTGAACTTACATCTTTCTTGGACTGGGAGCCAGTGGAGATTGTTGAGATATGAAGAGATGTAGTTATTTCGTGGTATGTTCAGGATGAACCTGGTGGCGGCGTTCTACGCGGTTTGGAGTCGGTGTGGGAAATGGGCTGGGATTCGGATGTAGACGGCATTTCTGTAATCAAGTCTACTTGTGATAAGATCCGGGGTGACTGTTCATCTGGTGTTCAGTGGGATCCACTTGAGTATCTTGTGTATCATTTGCAGGATGTGGAAGCATATGAGGAAATGGCATTGATCTGTCCGCTCATGGAGAGGTTGGTGTCCTGGGTGATCCCAAGGTTCTTGGCATGGTTCTCAAGGGTGGGTGAGGTCCAAGTTCAGAGGCCCACCAAGAGGCGTCATGGGGTATGGTTGTGGCCGAAGAATTGTCCTTGCATTAGTGAAAAATAAATTGGAGAGTTTTTCACTACAGGACATGTGAAAACTTAAAAGTGCATGTCCTGCTTATTTACATACTTTGCACCCTGCCCTCTGGGCTGTCAAGGGCCTACACTTATATGTATTAAAAAGGAAGGTTGTGCTTGACAAAAGATTTATTTTGCCATAGCAAAATTGCATGTTTAATCTGCACATACAGGCTCTGCAATGGCATGCCTGAGACATGTTCAAAGGGCTACTTAAGTGGATGGTAAAATCAGTTCTGCAGGCCCACTGGTGGCATTTAATTCACATGTAGCACCACTTTATTAGGGATTTATAATAAATGTAATATGCTAATTGGGAATACACCAGTATCACCATGTTTAGAGGAGAGAGCACAAGCACTTTTGCACTAATCAGCAGTAGTAAAGGGCACAGAGTTCTAAGGCCAACAAAAGCAAATTCATTACAATAGGAGGATTAAGGGAACAATTTGGGGGTGACTCTGCAGAGAGGGCCAGGGCCAACAATAACTAAATTCACTAATCAGCATGACAATGATTTACAATTTTATTGGTGAAATTACAAATTTGAACACCTCCTACCAATGTCGTGCAGATTAGCCAGAGCACAAATCATTTGCTTCAAAGAAATATCACCAGAGCAACTATCCTTATCTCTGAGGTACTGTGTCAAAATTGCCCCTCAGCAGAATCGATATCATCGAGTCATATAAACCAGCAAAGGCCCTCTATGGGCCAATAAGAAAACATGAGGGTTTTCACAATCAAAAGGTGAAATCTACATTCTTTGTGAAGTTATACCCAATGTAAAATAAGGATCTTAAAAAACAATATAGCAAGCCTATTAATTTTAACATAAACATACAAATGGTCATATGTTGTCTGCTAAATAAATCCATGGAACATTTAGGCAGATCCGAAGCATACAATGATATGAATATAAGTTCTCCTTCTGGAGACCACAAACATTTATTGAGGCGGAACCTATGTGACGGGGAAGGAGGTTTGGGGTCTAAATAAGTAGTAAGGTCCACTCCACATCGAGTAAGACTAGGCTTTATTTTGCGGTAAATATGTCTCTCAGAGTTCTATGTGATGAGTACGGATAATTCCTCTTATCCGTATCTTCCTGCTTTAGGTCCGATGCTCCCTACGTCTGCTTCTTTCTTCAGGGGCAGTGGTCGCTCGGGCAGATTAGACAAAAAAGAAAGGCAATATGTGAGACCTACTGTCTTCACATAAGGTTTGGAAAAGGGACTGTGGGATCACCAGTGCAAAATCTCAGGTTTAGGGATTTGTGCACGTGCAGAGGGATTACCGGGAGAGGGTAGGTACGATAATGTGATTTTACATGTTGTCCTTCTCCCTTCTCCCGACCCACCCTTCAGAGCGATCCCGTACCTGGTGAAGCCACGCGCCTCCTGAAGCGTGGCTGGGCCCAGCGAGGGGTCATTGGCCTCCAGGCTCTCTGCAGGCTCTCGTCTTTGAGGGTCTCCGCAGCAGCTGTTCGTCTTCTGGAGTATCCTTCCTTTCTCGAACTGTGTTCATGAACGCGCCACCTTCGTGTCTTCCGGGGTTTTCAACCTCACTCCTACAGGGGCTTCGCGGGATTGGTCCAGGGAGGGAGACGTCACAATCCTTGGTGGAGGGTTCACTGGATTCCGTTGTGTTAAAGAGGTAGGACTACGAAACGGGAAGGGAGGTGTCCCATGATGCACTATGTGCGACGTTCCAATCCTCCGGCTGTAACGAAAGGAGACAATGGGTTTCAACAAGGACGGACCACCATTCGTCCATATGTGCATCTCCCTCTTTATCTTTATCTTCGTCTTGGGGAACGTCGGAATAGTGGCAACCTAAAACAAGCATTGGCATAGCCAATAGGTCTCGCCTTTGGGACTCGATAAGTGTTTAGCCATGCAACAGTTGATGTTGTTGCACCAAGGATGTTGTGCTGCATAACTAAATACTTAGTTATGCAGCACAATATCCTTGGTGCAAAAACATCAACTGTTGCATGGCTAAACACTTATAATGTCGCAAACGCGAGAACTATTGGCTATGCCAATGCTTGTATCTTCAGTCGTGGATTTAGCCCAATCTAAGGTGCCTGCTAAACCTCATAGTGTTATGTTTTTATGTTGTCTTAGGCTGATCTTCCTACTCTGCTAGAATCATGACAGTGCTGGTCCTTAGATTGGTAGTCTCAGGCCTGGGTCGTCGTCAGTTTCTCATGCTAGTCCCACAAGCTGGACAGCCCAAAATACTCAAACAAGCATTGGAAAAGCCAATAGGTCTCACCTCTGTGAGATCTATTTGCTTTGTCAATGTTTATTTCAACCATGCTGCACAGTAGCCAGGCAGCTGTACAACATGACAAAGAAAACATTGACAAAGCTTCTATTTGGCTTTCCAGTGTTTTTAAGACATGTTGCACAACTGCGTGGCTGCTATAGAGCATGGCTCAAAGAGGAAAAAGATTGATCTGATGCAGCCTGCCTTGACTGCCATTGCACTTTTTTTAATGTTACTTATTTTGCTTTTAGCCTTGCTGCACAGCAGCTGTGCTGCTATCTAACATGGCCAGGAAAAATTAAAACAACTTGACAAAGTTCATAAATTTCAAATAGACAAGACCTATTGGATTTAACCAATGGTTATTTCACATGGAGAGTTGTGTTTGCTATCCTTTCATCTGAGCTCATGGTTAGCATATATTGCAATTCTATCTACTGACTGATACTCTTACTGTGATACAGCTGAAAGGAGAAGGCCACACGATTTCAGAGGTTTTCTAATATGCATACAAAAGTGCTTCCTTTACAGAGTTACATACAAATATCTCAATATATATGTCTGAAAAATGGAAGGTACAATCAAGGAACTTAAATCTGTAGATGTCAACGGCCATCACCCCCATTCTAAAAGTGGTTACAGCACCGATACCAGTAAATGACACAAGTCTGAGGACACTGAACATATATAATGAAAGGCTATTCCAGGCTGAAAGTGAGTGTGTGAAATCCACAGTGTTATGGGAAGGGCCACTCAAATTATGTGACAGAAGAGGCAAAATTATGTGGTAGGGTTGAGCAAATTATTCTGCAAGAAAAGCCAAATTATGCGGCATAATGCGGCACATTTTCGGATAGTATTACTTAATTCTTTTTACACTTGTTAACACTTCTGGGCATTGGTTACACCTTGCTAGTACCAGTGTAACTCCCAAATATAGCAATAAGCAGCAGAAATCTGCCCACTTATCCTTTGCAAATGGCTTCCCACTGTGCAACACGCTGCTGTTTTTGTTTTTAGTACATTTTGAACCATTTGAGATAGAAATATTTGTTTTTTGTTAAAATCAGCAGAATATGCAGCAGATGATGGATTATGTGACAAATATATTATCATGCAAAAAACACTGCAGCCAGAATAATAACATAATTCCAGTGGCCCTGGTTATGGGCAGGTTGTATCACTAGACATGGATACGAGTGGGAATGGGAGTTCTGTGAACCAGATCAGGAAACGGAAAGGACTTTACCAGCCTGGCTAGAATGTAATCTGCTGTCTTTACAATAACAACTCATTTTTAGTTAGCGTTGTGTACTTTTGAGTTGTAAATCTCCGCATGTTTCAGCAGCGAGCATTTAACTCAGGGGGTCACCCTGCTGGTTTAGAGATTGACAGAGCCTCAGAGCTAAGGACTATAAGAAATGTCTAGGCTTCTTTGATGTGTATGACAGCTCGCTGGAAGTTTAGACAGAGCTGCACGTGGCCAGTAGGGTGAGGTGGTGCTTGTCCTTTCTTTACTTCAAAGCCTCGCATACCAGAGCTGCTAATAGGGCCTCAATCAGCTCCATGTCAGTTTTCTTTACAAGCACCAGTTAAACAAAGCATTGCCCAGCCTTTCACACAGCGGCGACAACACCTGGAGATTTGCTTGAACTGAGAGCTGGGATGCCCACCCTCAGCGTGAGCCTGTGCTGGCCGAGAAAGGCACACTGCTAACTCTCACCCCAGTGACACGTCGCATTTCATTCTTTCACAGAACTGCCCGCACTCTCACAAGGTTTGAAACAGGCTGAACTCTGGCCACACACGTGTTATTTAAGACACTGTCTTAAAAGCACAGCCATAGGCTATTTATGATAATATTTTAAAACACAGCAACCAAATCCATCATGTGCCAGGGTGCATAGTCATAAATGAATAGGATCACGACCAGCAGAGCGGAGCACACTCACTGAATGGAATCTTTGCCAAGAGAGGTGCCTATGAAGAAAATAATTAAGGTGGACTTGTGTAATGTAAATGGTGATGATGCAATGTGTTCCAAAACCTTCAAGTCTTACCATGTGCTGCAACAACTTTAGGCTACATTGAGGCAATATGTGGGTATCTCTACATCACTATGCAGTACTCACAAATGCAAACGTTTTAACTGAAGGGTTTGAAAAACGGGGGCATCCAACCACATGATGTAAATTGCAACATATGGCAAGTCACTGAGTCCCCAAAAAAAAGGTCTACTTGAGAAAAGAATCACTTAAATCTCTATATGAGTGACAATACTACTGTTCATGACCATGATGCATTGTTAAGGCACAAGACTGATTAAACAAGCGGCCGTGAAAGTGATCGCGATCAAACATCAAAGCGGCCCGCGCACATGCACTGTGGCCCTAGGCTGGCCTGGTAGCACTTTTTGGAGCCCTCTCAAAAAGTCTCGCCAGACCAGCGCATGCGCTGGGTCAGGCGATACCTAAAAAGATGTATGTGGGAAACCCCTTCCTATTGCCTATGTCATAGGCTTGCAATATAAAACCTAGCCTTATTGTATTTGCCAAAAACTTCAAAATGTATTGCCTCTCCCTGTTGTGTTTGTCATGGAGTTCGTAATGTGAAACTCCTTTCTACAACGTTTCTCAGGTGATTTGCAAAGTAAAGCCCCTGACTGTGAGGCATGACCATGGGATTTGCTAAGTAAAATCCCTCCTACATTTGTCAGTGAGTTCACAATCTAAAGCAGCTTTTTATGTTTTGTGGCAAACAGCACAATGTAAAGCCCCTTCCTACGATAATCATCATAGTTCACTATGTGAAACCTTTTTATACTGCATTGGTTACGGGTTTCCTCCATCCAAAGGCCCCTACCTACTTATTTGACCTGAAATTTTGAGTAACAATGCCACTATCAGTTGTGAGCAATGGAACAACATTTCAGGCGAGCTAACACGTGCTTGAATCAAATGCTTTTTGAGGAGAAGATCAGCATGAGGGCTCAATATGAGCCCAGCCCCTCACTTAGTGCTACTTTTTACAGCTCTTTTTCTGGTGATCAAATGAGCTCTCACAGACACCAGTCAATCCAGCCCTGAATATCAATCACAGTCCAAAGAAGACAGGGTTTGTCAGAGGGCGTAACCAAAACCTTTGGTAATCTGTGGGAATCCACACTGATTCACTTGATTCTGAATTTGACATTGGGCACCTCGTGGAAGTCACTGGCTTTGGCTGTCACGTTCCACTCCACCCCCTTGGCATGCCTCATGATGTTTTTAGCAGAGACAGTTATTAGTAACAGTGCAAAAATGTTCAATGTTCCATGCAAAAGAACATTTTACCACTAGAGCACTCGAATCTTCACTAACAAAACTGTAGTTGTTTGGTCTTTATTCATCCTTTTGATGCAACTCGTGGTAATACCTAAATGTTTCTGCCTTACTTTTTCTTAATTAAGAGCTAGCCCTTGATAGTATATCTGTTTCTGAACTAAAAGGAATATCTACAGGCACTTGTGAATATCGACGTTGTCATTTCAACATCACCAACAATCCATTGTAACATACCTTTACCCCTGGATTAAACCGACCACTTTGGCGCCCCACATCCCTGCTTAGCAGGATACATTTTCTAGAGTCTCTAGAACACAGCCCAGAATATGGCTTTCTAGACCATGTCTATAAGGATTTTGGGCAACCGGAGACAACAAGTCAATTAGACTGCAACCACCCCACAGCCATCTGAGAAACAATTGATTGATATGTGCTTCAGGTAACGATCAATTCAATGGGACACCACAGGGATAGTAAAGCCTCTTTTATTAAGGAAGGGCGCCCTCAAGAACACTAGGAAACAATGGATATATTTTAAAATGTATTTTAAAATCAAAATTCTATCCTTGTGCACAATGTGAATGAACAGAATGGTAGCTGCAACATTTGTCAAAAGTATGAAAAACAAAACAAATACTTATACATAATGGCTTATATTGACTAAACTAAAATAGGTACTAAAAAGAAATGTTAGTTTGAGATTGAGGGGTGGTTCACACCTGCATACCCATTTAAACAATAAGGTCAATATAATAGCAGTATCTGCTATTTTCCTCTGCTGGGCTGATGAGCTCAGGAAGTAAAAGCTGAATGCCTCCTGTTCGCCCTCAGCAAAAGTAGGTCATGTGATTCTGTATTTGTCTGTCTAGTATGGGTTATCAGGCACAACTCTTCCCTCTAACCTTTCTTACCCTGTGCTTAGCCTATGTAACATTATTTAGACATTGTTGTACCTTTCACAAGTAATATTTAGCAGCCATTTTACTGATTTGCATTCTGACTGCCGTCATTCAACAATATTAATAAATGAGAAACTTAGTTATCAGCTTTATATGAAACCTTGTTCAGAACTCATTAACAATTATATAAAACATAGCAGTCAACTTTGGTAAATACTGGAATCATATTCAAGCAGACTTCTTTTTTCAATTATGTTTATATTTTTTAGGAGAAAATAGGAGGAATGCAGTAAATAAGCAGAAATCTCTGACAGTCTGTTCATGGTGTATTTGAAATATGACCTCAAATAAATTAAAGCCTTCATTGAAGAGTGGGTGGATGCAAGAGGAAAGTAGCCTGTTATCATGTTGCACAGAAAAATGACATTAAAAAAGTGTATTCTTTATGAATCACCCGCATTCACATCTAAACAAATAACATGTTTCACCTAAAAGGGGTTACTTAGAAGTAAAAAACATAGTATTCATATGATACTTCCTGCTAACAAACCAAGGTCAACACAGCCAAAACAGCCTCTTTCCCCGATGGATAGAAACATCCAGAGGTCAGAACTCTCCTCAAGAAACTCTTCACCGACCCCAGCGAACTCTAGAACTACTGCCCCATGTCTCTGCTCCCCTTCCCTGCCGAAGTCCTCAAGAAGGCTATTAACTGGCAACTCACTGAACACCTGGAGAGAAACAACCAGCTGGACACCTCTCAATCCAGTTTCATTACCAACCACAGCACCGAGACCGCTCAGATTGCTACCACCAATGACATCAGAACCCTTATCAACCGAGGTGATACAGTGGGCATGATTTTCCTCGACCTCTCAGAAGCGTTTGATACTGTATCCCACTACACACTTATCAAGAGACTCTGCCACATCTGGATTCAGGGAGACACCATCGAGTGGATCACATCCTTCCTCACAGGATGACCCAAGAGAATCTGCCTACTACCCTTCACTTCGGAACCCAAAATTCAACATCTGTGGCGTCCCTCGAGGTTCATCACTTAGCCGTACCCTGTTCAACACTTACATGATGCCCCTGGCCGACATTGTCAGAACCCACAGCCTCAACATCATATCCTATGCAGATGACACCCAGCTCATCCATTCGCACTTAGCAGACCCCTCTATCTACAGAACCAACTTCCACAACTGCATGACGACTGTCGAGAACAGGATGAAGATCAATTGCCTAAAGTTCAACATGGACAAGACAGAAGTGCTGACTTTTGGAATCCACGCTTTCCCATGGAATGACACCTGGTGGCCCATCCCGAAATTGGACCCACACTGACAGACCACACCTGCAACCTTGGCCTCATGCTGAATAGCAAACTCACCATGTTCCTCCTCCTGCTTCCACACCCTCCACATACACCAAAAGATCTTCAGATGGTTTCCCATCAACACCAGAAATACCGTTACTCAAGCCTTAGTCACCAGCTGGCTGGACTACAGCAATGTGCTCTTTTCAGGATTCACCACCTAACTTCTGTAGAGACTTCAGAGAACAGAGAACTCCGGTGCCAGATTCCTCCTCAACCACCCCAACTGGACCAACATCATCCTCCACCTCAGGAACCTCCCCTGGCTCCTCATCCAGAAAAGATGCAAATTCAAGATGCTGACAAATGGCTACAAGGCCCTCCATGACCAAGGACCAGCATACATCAACCACCGTTTGAACTTCCACCAATCCTCCAGATGTCATGTACTCACCTGCTCCCAGCAACAGAGAAGATACTTGAGCCGATGCTGGACCTCCTATCCCTCCCAAGTAAAGCAAATGCCTAGGAACCGAAACCTTAAAACACACACTGTCCCCCAGGGTGAAGCGGGGTTCGGATAAAATAATAAAAGAGAGACTTGCGGTATTGGATCTGCTCTGCGGTTGTGTGACACTGCATCACTGGATCTGTAAATTCTGAGACCTTCTGCATTTGCAAGGTAGATGAGCCCTGGGCCAGAACTTCTGTTTTTGAGCTGATGCAATGCACTGGAAATAACAAGAGGAAGCAGTTATCATCCGTACACTAACAGGTTCAATGACATGCACTTAAAGGTTTCATCAGCAACACGACATGCGAGTAGATTAATCAAAATCACAGATTGGAGTTTGGGACACTCCCAAGGAGTCAACTCGGAACACAGATTTTGGTACAAGGTTCATGCATATATCAAAGACTCTGAAATGCTATCTCTAGGCACTACTGTTCATCAGAGAAACACGGAGCTCAAGTCTTTAATCTTTATGCAATACAGTTCTAGCACCAAGGTTATTGGAAGGGTCCGGGGGTTAAACAAACAAAAAGGGCTGGAGTAAATCACAGAGAGGACATAGAGGAAAAGTCTTTAGTCTTTACTATTATAAGAGGTTTGGTGCACACCAACCTGATATAAAGTACTCAGCCTAGGTCTTCCACTTGACTGAAGTTAGAAGATCTCGAGGCTTTGACCGAGGGAGTCACGACGGTCCGGAGTAGCTGGGCAGGCGTTATCAAGGAGGAAAATATCAAGGGAACTGATGCAATGGGAACTGCAGGTTTGGTTGGACTTGAAGGAGACTGGAGCACTTCTCAATTCCAGCACGATTCTTCAAGTGAGTGTGAAGGGTGAAGCTTGTTCCACAGGGAGTGAGGCACAGCAACGATTCAGGGCTGGGCTGGGTATATATACACCCTCTCAAAGGCTAAATGGATGTAGCTAGATCACGTGTGGTACGTGGGACACATGGTTATCAAACCCTGGAGAAAAAACGCATTAGTACACTCTCTTCGACCTTACAGAATTACAAGGTGCAACTTGTTGATTGGAACGAAATAACAGGAAATGTATGTATCATTTTTGCTCAAAAGTTCAGAATGTAAAACAACACCACAGTAACAGGGGGAGCAAGACTTGCCATTGGCTCACGGGATTCTGGGGGAAGCTTGCAGGTATTTAAGTGCAATGGGACTATGAGTTTTGAAAAAGCATCAGTCATGAGGGTGCCGGGGTAGCATCAGTCATGAGGGTGCTGGGGGAACATCAGTTATGAGGGTGCTGGGGGACATATGTCATGAGGATGCTGGCGAAACATCAGTCATGAGAGTACTGGAGGAACTTCAGTCATGAGGATGCTGGGTAAGCATCAGTCATGGTATCATAGTGCACCATACAGTGCCACAGGGGGAAAGGAACATGAGCCCTACTCGCTAGGCCCACTACACAAAAGGCGCATGAGGGGTAATGACACCAGATGCCTGTGCTCTGCCTCCTTTGTCCTCACACACACTCCCCGCATCCATCGGCCCTACAGTGGAGGGCGATCCTTTTTCTACCTCTCCGTTAAGTCCTAAAATGACCTTCCCCTTCATCTCTGAACATCATCCTCTCTCCCGGAATTCAGAAAGGGACTCATGATTTGGCTTTTCGACTAATCCCAGCAAGAACTTAGTGCCTGGATACACTTGCAGGTGATTAGTTGAGCTTTGCAAATCCAAATTGTTTGACAAAAGAGAAGACCAAACCTTGAAATTCTTAAAAGACATCTCTATTGGCAATCTAATGCTTGAAGTTGTTTTTCAACCTATTAACTCCACGTCCCGCACACCACCCTTCTGAACACTTTTATCACTTTTTGGGGAAACTATGTGAATATCCAAGCCCCAATTAAAACATTCAAGTGAAAACCAAAGCCTTTAGTACCCTACTACCCAAAAACCTTGCTGACAATAAACGATTCATCCACAAATAGGAAAGACAATAGAACTCCTGATGACCTCATGCTGTATGCAACTTGCAGACAGCTCAAAAGATCAGCCAAAGAAATGTACTATACCAATGCCATCATTGAAGCCACCAACGAAGGTGAGCAATTTTTCAGGACAGTTAAGTCCTGTATCAACCCCCTGCCAGAACCACTCATTTGACAAAAACGCTAAGTGCCATCAACCTCTTTTTCAGTTGAAAAATACAGAAACTTTGACAGCATACTGACAACACCAATCCTGCTTCATTTAATATGCCCATTCCTTCATCTAGAATCCTACAATATTCAACCTCCAAAGACCTATCCCTCTCAGATCTTACCAACATACTCAACTCCCTCAAATCTACTTCTTATGAAGATGATGTCCTACACTTGAACTTCATCAATGCTCCATTTGGGAATGCTTTGTTACCCTTACTCAGCATTGACAATGCCTCCCTCACTCAATACCAAATCCTCTTGCTCCTATAGAAACCTCCACTAGACCTTCATGACCTCGCCAACAACGGCCAACAATCACATATCATTTATCAGCATTCAACACCAAGATCACATCAATAATAACAATCTCCTGTATGAGTAGCAGCCTGGCCTCCAATGACTCTCCAGCATGGAGACCGCTAACTTACACATCATAAACAGAATAATGCCCTCATGACCACAGATGAAGAGGATCCCTGCCTCCTGATATTGCAGGACCTCTTAGTTGCCTTTGACACAGTCAGCCATGGCACCCTCATACATACCCTGAAGTCACGAATGGGTTTATGCAGCAATGCCTTTCACTGGTTCTCCTCCTACCTTTCCAATGAACACTAGTTTGTTTGCATGGACATCTCCAGGTTCCAAAACAATCACATCACATGTGGAGTCCCCAGGGTACCATACTGTCTCCTATCATCTTCAGCCTCTGCATGGAGCTGCTTGGTGCTTTACTTACAAATAACAGCATCAACATTCACCAATGTGATACACAAATGTACTTGAAAGTCTTCTCTGCTTCAGAAATCCAAAGCCTCAGAACCTGCCTGCACATCATCCTGGCCTATCCAGCACTTACCTAAAGCTCAACCCAACCAAGATGGACTTCTGGTTATTTGTCATGAATAACAAACAATAAAAACTACAAACATGGTTCAAAGACATGTCTTCGAAACCCAACTTTCCCTGAATGTCAAGTCGCTTGGGTTCACCATGGACACCAAGTTCACCCTCAAGGAACACATTGGCACAAAACTAAGACAGCCATCTGCGAGTGCTCTCTTTTAAGGAAAGTAAAACTATTTCTTCCAAGAGAGTGACTCCAGAATTTCGGTTCAATCCCTCATCCTCTTGCACCTTGATGGTGGTAATTGTCCTGGCACGTGGCCTCCGCAAACCACATTGGCAGTCCATAAGTGCATCCTACATGCCGCAGCATGTCGCATCCATTGCCAGAAGAAATATGATCACACCACTCCCATTGTCATGGAAGTCAACTGTCTTCCCTGTCAGCCTACACCATCTTCATAACCAGCTACATCATTTGCAAAGCTATCATGACCATCAATGGTTCCACATCTCTAGTGGTTTTTAGAATATCCACATCTGGGACACCAGCAGACTGCAGATTAAGAATTGTAAAACAGAAAAAAAACACAAGGCAGCGGACCTTTCCATCAAAGCACCCAGAATCTGGAACATCGTTGTATCCATGAGGACTGCTCCAGCACTGCTCCAATTTAGGAAAGAGTTGAAGACTCTTTGAAGACCAATACAGTGCGTGGCATTAATCATCCCCAACCCAGTCACTCTCTTAACAGTTGTTAATTGTTGCTTGTCTTTGACCTTTCTATACATAAATGGGTAGACCCAATGGTACTGGGACCTGGGTAGTTAGCAGTACAATATAGAATGATCCCAGAAAACAATAGCTAACCGGACATAATATATAACATTATAACCACATCAAATTAGCAATAGTACAAAACGAAAATACGTAGTCAGTGTTATTTAATCACACTGCTGCATTGAAGAAATACATTGTACATATATTAGAATTCAAGTCAGTACACAAATAGGTGCCCATAAGGACAGGGAAAAGAGGGGGGAGAAGGGTAGGTGATTCTCGTGAGGATAAAAGATTGTGAAGTAAGTATGGAAATCCTGACTGCAAAAAATGCCAAATTCAAATAAATTCTGGCCTAAATATTTTGCCAGTAGTACATGAATTATTCATTGATTCAAGTAGCTAGACCACACTAGGGAAACACAATTCAATATTCTCTGTTGTTTCTGGGGGCTGGCACAAAGGAAAGAGTGTCGACGTTTCAACCCCAAAACATATCGTAGGCCAATTAACACCTTACACAGGGGTCTTCCTTAGGACTGTGGTGGGGGGAGGGCACCATATTGAGTCCTACAATGAGGACTACAACATATGAAAGACGGGCACACTGGTCCCAAATGTGTGGAGCGACACCAACACACACAACGCGGATGCTTCCGGCATGTCCCTTCCAAACGGCAAAACAAATTAAGTGAATTCCTGCCCCAATTCGACGGCTAGGAACAATTCAGCAGATATATCTGAAAACTGCTCTAATGTTAAGGTTCAAGGCGCACATGGCACCGGATCGTTCTTCGGTGATGGACCACCTCTAAAGGAGAGCGGTGCTGCATCGCTACGCGCTGGCCCCAGTTACAGTGCAGAAAGTCCTGGCCCCAGTCCTTTCTGCACTGTAACTGGGGCCAGCGCGTATAATGTTATATATTATGTCCGGTTAGCTATTGTTTACTGGGATCATTCTATATTGTACTGTCTTTGACCTTGTGCAGTGCTCCTGTGTCTTTTGACAAGGTTTGCACTATGTAACTACCGTATACATACATGCATATTTAAGAACCGGGCAAGTGTTTTGGCGATGGATGAGACACCCACTGAAGACCCATGACCACTGAAGTGTAGAGGGAAAAATTTGGAGTAAGATCGGTGAAGCAAAACTCAAAAAGGTCTTAAAGGGTTTGGTATTTAATGCCCAGCCGGATTGATGCATTTGTGCTCGCGGCATACAATTTCTATATAGCTCAGACATCCATAGCAGCTGATGGATTGCACTCAAGGTACCATGCTTTTTATTCCCCACTAGCCATGCTTCACTGTTTGCCACACATTGCAGCATGGTGATAAATTCTCGTGGAAGGTTACTGGGAGCTCTAGTATTGCACATGAATGTAGAATAGTGTTCATATAAGTCACCTTTATTTCTCACCAGTGGTGGAGCCAATCTGATGACAATTGATGGGGATGCAAATATACTTTGTTTCTCCCTACACCTTCCCCACCATTGGATTGCACAGAGGTGATTAGTTGAGTATGTGTGTAACTGAGCAGTTCTCTCATTATTTACAATCATCCATGCATGAAAGGCAGACGCTCCGACTCATGATAAAGTATAACAGCAATGGAGCTGGGCGATAGCTCATAATTTCTATTTTGTAAAGCGCAAACATATCACCATCTTAATGGTTTCGAGGCACTGGGGGTCGTCGGGGAGATTAAGTGAGCTATTTCCCAGAGTAGCATGATGCTGAGCTGAGCTGCCACCCCCAGGGTTCGAACAGTGAGCCCTGTGCTCCGGAGTCAGCCCTTCTGGCTGCTGCGCCACATCTCTCACAAGCTCACTAAGCACTTGTCTGTAATCCAGCCGTTCCATACCTGGCAGGGCTGACTCAGCTATTCATCCTTCTAAGGTCCCTAAATTCAGCATATTTCTGACATACTTTATGACAGCACTGCGAAATCTCAAATCTGTAATAGCAGAGCCTTGAGATCAAAACAACATTACTACCATTATATTTTGAATTATAATAATTTTGAAGTCTTTGCAGGACGTGGAAACCCCCAATTCTGTTACAATAAAAAGGCAATTTGTTCAGATTCGGTCGATTTTCAAGGGTCGGAATCTTCTGGTAGATAGCTTCAGTTTATGTGAGAGTTTCCATTGCATTTTCATTTTAAGAAGCCATGAGGCCTTAATTTAGGTGGTGATAGCTATACAACTGGACCACATGATTATGGTGAACAATTTTTTCTTTTTACATATGTGAGGCTGTAATATTTGCCGTATATATTCCTCCCCGACTGTTGGTCGTGGCCTCAGACTACATGCAATGTGCAGCACTAGCATTGAGTCATGAACCTTGAACTTTAACCTTTCATTTACTGTTGTTTCATGATGGCTTCTGTCACTATCAAATGCATAATGGGTGCTCAATCCAGGTTCCATTCGCATGAACCCTTGTAAACCTTTCCTTTTCCTGATTTAATAATATTGTGCGGCAATAACTAGCATCCAATAATCTCAGTGTCAGTGGAATGTCAATAGAAGTGTAATTGATTTACTCTGCTGCTTAAATACAGTTACCTTCCGGATCAAGTATTCCGTAGCTGCTTAAAATCTAGTTACTTTATTTTTTTTTTAAGTGAGTTTAAACTAATTTAATTAAATTACTATAAAAAGGAAACATACAGAGATAAATAATTCTGTTTAAACAGAATATGATTATTGCAAACGGCCTAAACAAATAGACACTGGAAAAGGATCGGGATGGATTTAAAACCCTAATGTATCAAGTTATTGGCTTTACTAGATTTCCTCTTTGCGACATCCAATATGTATCTATATATTTATTTCAAACTGCGGTAGATTGCCCTACGTGTAAGCCTGATTCTGGCTCAACCTTCTAATGTTACCGGCGTGATCCAGGACTAGAAGTGGTCACTGCCACACTTGTGGACTGACTAGTGCCTTGAAAAGTTGAAGGACGGTGTTGCCACCTTAGGCAGTGGCCAATGGTTATTTGTCACACGTACTTTATATCAATCTGGTGTTTTGACTCTAATCGCATTTCTTTACATCTCTGAAATAAACAAGGAATTAACATTATATAAAAAAATAACACAACTAAAAGAACAAAGCACAACACAACACTGAAAATGTATCGCAACGCAAAAAACACAGCGCAACAAGGACACAATGCATTAATGCAGTACACAAACACAACAGCTAAAAAGTCAACATATCAACACTGTGTCAAAATGCTATGAAACAAATGTGCACTAATATCTTGTGGTATATTACTACGTCCACAAATCTGCTTGAAAGGTGTTTGCACCAATCACTGCCTTACTTACCACCAACGGCTTTTAACAGTGCCAGTCAACATGTGTTGTGATCCAGTCCCAGGTTTTGTTCGAACTGATCCTCTTTCTGATATTTTTTTAAGAGAATTCGATAAACTCTCTGAGCGATGGACTTAGAGTGTTTACTCCGATGGCTCTGTCCAGGTGGGTTCACCATCTAGCCCTCTTTGATGGGCATGGTTTTACAGTATTTGTTCATTTGGTTGATCGCTGCTTCAGAAGGTCTTAAACAATGTACAGATGTATGTATGTATTTTATCCTGAACCCAACTTAGGTCCAACAGAATAACTTGAGTTTGCCTTATGAGGGTCTTGTATAGCAGCCACGGCCTGTGCAGGTAAGAACGGTGGGGACGGGTGCGGGTCTATTTCGACAGACGACCACGAGGGAAAATTAAATTAATAATTCGTTTTCCCTCGTGGTCCTCTGTCGAAATCACAGCCCCACCTCCTCTCTAATCTTACCTGCACGGGCCGTGGCTGTTGTATAGTTCAAGGGAATGCACACAATGGGCACCTGTTGTATATTTTTGCAGCCTGTCAGCTTTTTCTCAGGCAGAACGATGGTGTTCGAAGTCTAATCATCTGAGTAGTCGTTGGTTGTTAGGGATTTTCTCTGCACTTATCTTACACCGTGCAGCTTAGTTACATGTGCTAAAGAGCACTTTAGGGGGCTTATTTACACGCCCCTTGCGCCGCCGGTACGTCACGTTGTGTGATGCACCGGTGGCACAACCAGCTGCCCGATGTTTACAAGGACATTTAAAGCCACCTTGCGTGGCTTTACGTGTGCTTGTAAATATCGTCCCTTCTCACACAACACTTTGGGTGTAAGGGGCGTGACATGGGTGTTGCTTTGGGTGTTCCCACGCAGCACCCATGTATTCTGATGCATTTCCGATTTACGAGAAATCGTAAAACTGGAAATGCGTCAGAATGCTACGCCACCCCATTTCTCCCAGTTTCTTTCCTCTCTCAATGCGTGCTGCATTCTACAGCATGCAGGAAAAGAGAACATCACCTCAATTGACTGTTTTTGTGTAGGAAGGTGTACCTTCCTGCACAAAAACAATCTCCCCACGACGCAGGCATCCTTACACCGTGGTGCAAGTGTGCCTGCGCCGGCGCATGGCAGCCGATTGAGCGCCAGCACAGAGGAACACAAAGGGATGCGACATATTGTAGAAAAGATGTCACATCCCTGTGCTTTGAAAGTGACTCTGTGATATTTGGGGCTGCAGATATTCTGTGACCCTAGATGTTTGTATTTTTTTGGTAAAGGACATTTTTACTAAGACAATTTAGCATATAGATGGATTTCTGCACTGACAGCATAAGAAGAAACCGCTCCATATTTTAAGGAGTATGTGCTTGAACCATGGAATCACCTTGTTACAGAACTTGCGCTGCGTTGTGTGTGCTGGGAGGATTTACCTGCACCTATCACAAAATGTCGGTGAGTCCAGCTTTAGATTAAGTGAGCCATGTGTATCTATGCTAGGATTCTATGGGGCTTATTTACAAGCTTTCTGCGCCACCGGTGCACCACTTTTTGTGACGCACATTTTGCTGCCCTATATTTGAAAGGATAGAAAAAGCCACCCTGTGTGGCTTTTCATGTCCATGTAGATATGGTCCCTTTACGCGCAGCACTTTGCATGGGTGTTGCTGTGGGTGTTCCCACGCAACACTCATGGAACCTGACACATTTCCAGTTTTATGAGAAATCTTAAACCAGAAAAATGCGTCTTGAGGCGTAGGGAGGCACAACGAGGAGAAATTTATTAATTTCCCCTTGTTTTTCTCCTTTTTCCATGCGTGCTGCAGTCAGCAGCACACCTAGAACGAGGAAATTACCTCTGGTGATTGTTATGTGCAGTAAGGTGTTCCCTCCTGCACATAACCAATCATTAAAAAAGGACGTTTTGCAAGTTCTATGGGTGCTAATGCAGCACACATAGGAGTTGAAAAATGCCATTTCAGATTGTTTATATGCAGGAAGGGATACCTTCCTGCACATAAACGATCAACCCCGTGATGCAAGCATTCTTGAACCATTGTGCAAGGGTGCCTGCATCAGCGCATGGCAGTAAATAGTGCGCCAGCACTGGGAGAGCAAAGGGATCTATCATATCCTTGTTGATATGACGCATCCCTGTGCTTTGAAAATGCCGCAGCGTGGCGCAGCCAAAGGGCTTGTAGTGCTGTGCTGCAGCACTTTCTTGTAAATAAGGCCCCCGTAATATAGTGAATGGGGATGTGGAGCCTGAAAATACAAATGTGTCTATGCAATCCTTTACTTTTCCTGCCTTCATCAACCCGACTCCCCCACACGCTGCATCCTGACTCTCCCCCTAGGAGTGGATTCATGTTGCTCTGGTGCAGTCTAGGGATGTTCCCTGCTAATCAACATGACTCTCCCATGGACTCCCCTGCCTTGCTTTTGGAATGGATCAGTCCTGCATCCTCAGTTATCCCACTGAGGCCTTGTTTATGAAAAGTGTTGCATCCCTGCGTGAAAGCAGCGATGTGACACTTTTAAGTGCGCCCTCCACGCGACACGATGGATGCGCCGTATTTATTGTATGGCGCACCATGTCGCCAGGAATGGCAGATAGGTCAAGAATCCAGTTGTATCTGTCGGTGCAAACCCTACAGATTGCTGGAGTAATGTCGTAAGCATGACGCAACTCCAGCAATGCACAAGAGAGGCCTGTTCCCATTGCACTGTGTCACCCTTCCCCCTGTTGTGAAGCAGGTGTATAGTTGTGTTGCAGTAGCGTCCTAAAAGTGGTGCAGTGGAATCTGATTTCACTACGCCACTTCTACGAGGCTTTTTCACGTGGAAACGCTCACCCTGCATACATTATACCTGATGCAGGTATAATGTTGTGCAGGCATTTACAAAGTGATGCATCTGCTTAGATACGTCACTTTGTAAATATGGCGCATTGTTTACACCGCCGCTGTGTCACAAAAAGTGAGGCAATGGTGGCATAAAAGTGATGCATGCCTTCATAAGTAAGCCCCCTCCCCCTCCGCCTTGCAAGGCCCAGGGTTGGTCCCACCATCCTGAGGGTTCTCCATTCATTCCATCACTCTGTCTGTGCATGAGCTGGTGCAGTGGTGCCCCGGGCTACATGGTGGACAAGAATTACTTGATTTTCGGAGAACACGATGATCAGGGAGGGCCCTCTTGATGCGCATGCGCTAAACTAGGACCGAAGCACTTGATTTCACCAAAGGGTCCATTTGTTCGGCGCTGACCCTGCGCATTCTCTTTCAAAGGCCTCCGTGTGCTTCAGCATGGTAATGTCTGCAGCGACCTTTTCTCCCAATATTATGACTGCGTTCCTGCTTTAAATCCGCCGATACTTCAGTTCCAGTCTGAACCCTCAGTTGAAAGGCGTCATGCATGCATTGTGAAGCAATAACAGTCGCTATCAGTCTATAGGCATTCCAGTTTTGCTTGATGATGTCAGCTTGTTTTGATATCCATTGTGACGTCATTCACTGGTGGCCCCTTTAAGAGCCACGCATGACACGAACTACAATTGATGCTTGCAGTTTAGCAGATGTATTTGCTCAGTGCGTTTAGCGATATTGGCGCGTGCATCACATATGATGAGCAAGGTTCGAAGCGTTACGTGCACATATTGGACTGAAATGCGTGTTCTCTGTCTCCCTCCATCAGAATGTTGGCTGTGATTACGAGATAAATTCCAATGCCACGGAAGATCGATGCGGTGTCTGCCTCGGGGATGGCTCGACGTGTCAGACGGTGCGGAGGACGTTCAATCAAAGTGAAGGATTCGGTACAATGAATCTGATTTCTACTTCAAATCTGTTTTGTATGTGACCAATCTGTAACCCGGGAAGAAGAACCTTGTTTATTTAAATAAATAAAAAAGTCCTCAAGTGATCATCACATAAATCAATTGATTAAGATGAAAATGCAAAGTTAGATGCTTTCTCATTTCCGGAAGGTGATGGCTTTTTCATTAACCTCTATTATTTAATTAAACTGTCCTTTCTCGGGTATTGAATAGTGAATCCAAGTAAAGAAACATCACTTAGTCCTGCATAGTCAATAAATGCCACCTAATACCTGGGCAGAACCTGATCCCCATCTTTGCTGTTATTTTCCATTTTTGTCGCTTTCCGGCTTTTGTGAAGACTTCTTGGATTCAAGAAGAGTCTGGTTTTGTAAAATAGAAGTACTCCTCAGCCGTGCTTAATTTGTAAAATTTGAAGTGCAGGTGCTCAAATCTTTGTCGGAGGCCACACCTACTTTTCCTTTGTCCCACCCACTTCCTCAACTGACTCCACCCACTTCCTCTATTAGCTCCACCCACATCCTCAACTGGCACTGTGAAACATCAGATGAATTTCAGCAAGGGAGCCTGCCTTCCTCATAATAAGGTTTTGATAGGAGGTTCCCCTGCCCTGTGAACATTTTGAAAAAGATTAAATCAAAAGTGCATTTAAAGCACAATTTTGGAATAAATTAGATAAAATCACTAATGCATTGAAAAGAGACAATAATTCCAGTGCTCTATGTGCTGATTTGGGGAAAGGACAATACTGGGGTAGGGTAAGCCCTTTTTAATAGTCCATGCCTGCCACCCTGGCGAGTTTGTAGTGGGAAACTGACCACTATCGTATGGTAATAGAATATGTTGTCCGAATATAATGCAGGTAAGGAAATGGATCCCTTGCTGTTGCCGGCTTGATATAAAAAAAATAACAGACATAGTTGATGTGCAGTGGGCCCCTCACACCTAGACCAGGTGTCTGTGCACTAGTAATGCCGGGTCTGGTGGCTTAGTGGACTAATGCGCCCACTATAGGGGCCTGTGTTCAACCACATGGCCACAGCTTCAAACTCCACTCCTTTCATATTTCCAAGGTTTGGTCTCCCCCTGGAACCCACTGTGTATTGTGCTACTTACGTTTGATTCTTTGCAACTGTATTATTTGATTTGCGTTCTATCCTCGTGTAGAGGATACTAGAGAGTGTTATATAGAATAAGTACATATTTTTTATAACTATTGTGTGGTTTCCCTTTCATTAAACCAATATTGAAATCAGAATTCCTAATGTTTGTACATCTGGATCTAAATAATTGATCCTATTTGTCTTTCTTTGGCAGCAGCACAGATGGGAGGAGGACTGTATTGCAGTTCCAGCACGCTCCCATTCCATCATTAACTTTAGATTTTAGATTGCAGGTTTGTGTTTGAGAGCAGTATGGGATGTCTAGGGCTACGCAGTTCCCTGTACTTTTGTGATCAACAAAAAAATCCCTTTTTAGAGTTCTTCTGAGAGAGGCGCTTAGGTTCCATCCATATGTTGGATTAGATTGAGCTGAATTTGTGTGATTTCACTAAAAATACTGTTTGTATGCCACTTTTTGGCTTGTGGTAAAACTGATACTCGATACAGCAGAACTGAGTTGGTTATGTTGGCAATCCAAAGATGATGGCTGTAGCCTGAGCTGTTTTTTATGACACGTTATGATAAAGACACTAGGCCTGACAAATTTAATGTGAAAAACGTATATTAAAGTCAAAGGCATTTAAGTGTGTATTGTTAATACTCTATATTAAAGCCTACTGATATTTTTTTACATACAATCTCGCAGTATACAGTAGTAGGAAAGGGTTTTGGCATTGGCCAGCCACTGACATACGCTGCTGCTTTTCACCGTGATGATTCTTGTTAGACCTGGTTGAGTGGGGTTTTATATTGTTTTGCAAGCTGAATTTATCTACATATTTATGGTTTTATAGCTGTATGCATGATTGGTGCCAGTTTATGTGCACTTGAATAGCCTGTGTTGGGTCAGGTGTAAAGTCAATGATAAAGGGTAAACATTAAAAGCTTCATCATTTAATTGGGAAAAGGCATGCCATCTTTCAGAGGTTTGATCTGTTTATTACAAAATGTTATAAAAAAGTAAGTGGGAATGCCCTACTCATTGTGAAAAGTGTGAGTTAAAGACAACAGGTTTTTAAGGAAGAATTGTTCCTACACTGTGCTAATGCCTGTAGGGTAATATTTTGTTTCATGGAATTTCACAGATTACAATAGTAGGTAAGGGTTTTTGTATTGGAGATTCACTAGGGGCACAGAAGTAATGTACTACAATAATTAGTTAGGCTCTGTTTGGAGAAATAGTATTTTACTTTGACAACTGTAATTTTAGAACTGTATGCTGGTTGGATGCCTCAGTACAGTAGCGTTGAGTTGGTTTTGGTGACATGCCAATGATAGACTATAGGCTTGCTTGTTTACTATGATATGTTATGATAAAAGCAGTAGGCCTGCAATGTTGATTGCGGAAAGCATATGTTCAAGTCAATTGGTATTTAATTCCTTCCCTGCTCATGACGGAACCACTCCGTCATGAGCCACGGGCGCCGTGTGCTCATGACGGAGTGGTTCCGTCATGCTGCGGCCGTTGGCGGCCGCTCCGCCCACGCGGCGCTGATTCCCCGCCTGTGCGGGCGATTAGCGCGAGTGGGCGGAGTCGTGACGGAACCACTCCGTCATGAGCACAGCGCGCCCGTTGCTCATGACGGAGTGGTTCCGTCACGAGCATGGCGGCGCCGCGCTGCCCAAAACCCCCCCCAGCGCCGCGGCAAAATTCGTGCCGCGGCGAAGGGGTTAAAGGTGGATTGATAATTACTCTATTGTAAAGCCTACGGATAGGTTTCTTATAAAATTGAATGTCATAGACTACTTTAGCAGGCAAGTGCTTTGGTCTAGGTTACCTCCTCTGACAAACCATGGGTATAGATGATTTGCACTGTGAGAATCCTTGATAAACCCTGTTAAAAACGATAGTATTTTGCCATGCAAACTGTAATTTTGTATACATTTGCAGTTTGATGCCTGTATGCCTGATGGTTGCCTTGTGGGAAAGAATACGCACAGTGCAGGAAGCCTGAGTTGGGTATGGTGATGTGCAAATTATAACAACTAAAGGGTTGATTGTTGTCCAAGCAAATTAGACAGATTGTTGTCACATTATAATACAGGCTGTAGAAAAGCATTTCGGCACATGTAATCTCAGAGATTACCAAAGTAGGCAAGGGATCTAATGTTGATCAACCACACTGACAAACCCGGGAAGCAGAATTATCCTGTAACGATTCATGTTAGGCCTAATTAGATAGGTTGTATATTGTTTTGCCAATTCTGATTTTGCACATATTTGTAATTTTACAACTCTATGCATGATGGTTGCCAGTTTATGCTCACTTCAGTAGTCCTGCGTCAAGCCACTGGTAAAGCTACGGCCATATTAGTACACTTAGAAAACATATGTCAGATTCCTTAGGTGTTATCTATTTAAAAGGAAAAAGTATGACAAGCCAAGTAGGCTGTACTTATTTATTGTGAAAAGTATGTCTAAAAGGCAATAGGCATTTAAGGGTGTATTTTTATTACACTGTGCCAAAGCCTATTGACAGGTCTTTTGTTACATGGAATGTCACGGATTACCTTAGCAGGCAAGGTTTATTGTGTTGGTGACCCATCTGTACAAACCATGGGAATAGACAATTTGCACTATGGTAATCCTCATTATTATGGTATACCAGCTGGTTGCCCTCTGGAAGGCTTAAAGCCAACATAGTAGGTCTGAGATGGTTATAGTGACAAGTCAATGATAACAGCAAGAAGACTGATTGGGTCACTAAAAAAATATTCCATGTTATGTTATGTTATGATAAAAACATTTATTAAGCGCACATACATCAACGGTTTCTTGGCGCTCAGGGAAGGGTCACGACAGTGAACAGGAGGATAGCTTTAATCGATGTAGGCCTGAGTGAACAACCAAGTCTTAAGCTGTTTTCTGAATTGGGCCAGAGAAGTCAGAGACCTAATCTCCGCCGGAAGGGAGTTCCAAAATTGTGGAGCAAGAACGGAGAATCTTAGTCCGCCATGCTTCTTTCGCTTAACTATAGGAACTTCCAACAAGTTCAGGTGGGAGGATCTAAGATTCCGAATGCTGTATGTCTGATCTGTTTATTATGAAAAGTTATACTAAACCTAGTAAGCCTGACATATTGATTGTTAAAAGCATATGTTAATGTCAATAGATATTTAAGGGGGTGAATTGGCATTTCTCTGCAAAAAGCAAAGGGATAGGTATTTTGTTAAGTGAAATGTCACAGATTACCATTGCAAGGTAGCATTTTGATGTTGTTTGCTGCTTCTGACAAATCATAGGGGAAAAAAGTTTGCATTGTAATCATTGTTGCTATAATCTCTTCTTAGCTAAGGTGGGGGAGGGTAAAAAGAAAAGTGTGTTTCCCTTGTTAATTCCCATAAGGGCTTTAAACACAACTACAGCCTGAATCACCAGATGGAATTACACCAAATTTGGCAGACAGCTACCTTTTGGCCCACAGATTGTGCTTTTGTGATTTGGTGTAAAATCTGTTCAGTAGTTGTTGAGAAATTTAAGGAACTCCAAATTTGTATATCTGCAAGCGCTGCTTATTCGCGAATAATAACAACCTCGTGCAGGGAAATGCAGAGTTTTGATTGGGTGCCAACACTTCAGCCAGGAAGCATTGGCAGCCATTTTGAAAATGGAAACAAATGAAAGGGTGCAGGGTAGGAATGCCCTGACCCCCTAGTCTTGGTACTGGGGTCCAGCCAGGGGCCCCATAATGACATTAAAGAATGTTTTTTAGTCACAGTTCTTTTTATGAAATATTTGCGAATATCGTTGTGAATAAAAAAATATAAACAAGCGCGGACTCTCGCACTTGTTTTTATAGTAGCCCCTGGGTGGGCCAGGCTGGGATTAAATGAAAGAATTGAGAGGGGCGCAGGGGGCCCTCCTCCAAGGGCTTAGAAATGCCCGGGAGACCACCACCTCTCCAGGGCTAATGAAAATAGTAAGCAGGGGCTGCGTGGACCCCCCTGGGCCCCAGGACCACCACCTCACGAGGATGCAAATAAAATACTTAGGGGGGCCGCATGAATACCTTGAGCCCCGGGGACCGCCACCTCCCTGGGGCTAAAGGATAAATTGCATCGGGGGCCCATGCAGTCTGCCCTTGAACCCCGAGAACCACCACCTCCCTGGGCTAAGTTAATTATGGATGAGACCTCGAGCCGTGGCTAGGTTACATTTGCGCAAAATCAATATTGGTGTAAGTAGAAGGTAAGACAAGGAAATGCTCCAGGGAACAGAAAGGGAAACAGCCACCAATATCCCAAAATCCTCTGCTACGGCAGGCAGCAGAAGATAAATACAAAACAAAATTTATTGTTTTTGTAAGTTAATTATGGAGCTGGGCGCCTGCGGATCCCCCCAGGGACCACCGTCTCCCCTTGGTTTTCTTCTTTCCTAATAAGGAATGGGGCCATGTGCCCCCCTCCTGAGCTGTTCTTGGCCCCGGGGTCCACCACCTCTCTGGGGCAACCCTTGCAAACAGAAGGAGGGGGGCGGTGCAGCCATCAATGGCCCTGCAGACCACCAACCCCCAGGGCTAGCTCCTCCTGTGACCCGGTGTGCCTTTGCTTTTGCTTGGCGGAAGGTTTGACAGCTCCAGTCAAGCAAAAGCAAACACTGCACTTCCAGTATGCTGTAGCTGTCAATGTGCTCCCGCCTCCTGGAAGGGGAGGTTTCATTTCATTTCCTGTCCCCCGCCATACCCCAGGGGATGGAGTCCCTGAGTCCGAAATTGGCCCAGGGAGGGGGGCCACATGATCTTCTACCCCAAATGTTTATGGCCAGGCCCTGGGGAATGGGGTCCTCAGGGCCAAAATCAGCCCTCCTCCCCCCACTGAAAATATATATATTTAAATGGTGGGACCTGGGGGATGGAGTCCCTAGGGCATAAATCGGCCCAGGGAGGGTAACCACATGTACTCCCATTGTATTTTGCCTGGAGCTTGAGGAATGGGGTCCCCGGGGCTAAAATCGTCCAAGGCAGGGGGGCCACAAGTCCCTCCTTCCCATTCAGTTAAGTCCAGGACCCAGGGGATTGGGTCCCTGGGGCCCAAATTGACAAGGGGAGGAGAGCTTCGCGACCACACTCTCCTATTCAAATACAGCTGGTTCCCAAGGAATGGGGTCCTCGTGGCAAAATCGGACTGGGAAGGGAGGCCCCCCACCATCAGTGAATTATGGAAGGCCCTGGGGGATTTATTCCCAGGGGCCAAAATCATGGGAGGTCGTTTGAGATGTCATCAGTGATGTCACTGACCACATCATGAGCGATGTAATATGTGAGGCCATAAGCAGTGCATTGCGAGGGCGTATGTTATAGCTAGCTCAGGTAATAATATATATAATATATATCTATAAATTCACTGAAAAAACCATAGGTTTCAGGGGTGTTATAGTTAGCTGGACTTTTCACTTGTACAAAACCATTGAAATTCCCCCGTTATAGTTAGTTCAGCTAACTATAACTCGCGCGCCCGCAATGCACTGCTGATGACGTCACATATTACATCACTCATGACATAGTCAGTGACATCACTCATGACATCACTGATGACATCTCAAATGACATCACTGATTACATCACTGATGACATCATCCAGTGAATGTCTGTTTTTCTGAAAATTAAATATGTTTTATATATGTATATCTCAAGGTCGATGGAAGAATAAATGGGTATATAAGTGTCTAAATGGATGATTTGTTTTTGAAAAATTGATTGTGTAACTGACTGATTAAGTGTATCATAGTGAATACATGGCTTAGGGAGTAATGTTTAAATATGAAAATATCTGTATCAGTCTCTCACTTTGTGTATAAGTGGCTGCATGGGTTGGTGAGTAGCTACATGGGTGTCTATATAGGTTATTAGTTGGTTTTTTGAGTATCAGTCTGAGTGTCTGCATGGTTCGGTGGGGGGTATTACGTAGTGCATAGGTGCATGAATAAGTGACTCACTGTTTCTATGTGTTGAAGACAGCATGTGTGCAGGACTGTATGGGTGGATGAGTGTGTGTATGGGTGTGTTAGTGAGTGAATTACTGTCTCAATAGTGTATTTATGAGTAACTACATATGTTTTAAACTAGTATATGTGACTATTGGTGTATATAAGTGAGTATATGTGAGAGTGAGAGAATGAAAGAGTTCCTGTATGAATAAGTATGTGTTTCTATAAGTGATTGTTTAAAAGACTAAGTATGTGTAAGTTTCCGTAGAAGTAAGTGTGGTGGTGTGTGTATAACTGTATATGCAAGTAAATGTATGTTTGATTCTTTATTAGCATGAGTGACTATGTGTGTGAGTAACTCTATGGATGAGTGGCATTGTGTAACAGGATGTATAGGTGTATGAGTACATATGATGAGTGAGTACATGTATGAGTGACTGTATAGGACTGTTGGTGAATGAGTGGATGTGTATGTGGATCTTAGAATTACTGAAGAGGTTGTTGTAACTGGTATTGGTATGTCCATTGTTTTGAAAATGTTAGTCTCTATTTTTGAATGTGTGTATCAAAGGTTATATTAGGGTGAGAGGAGGTCTGCCACTCTATCACAAGGATGATGTCATGAGTGATGTCATCAGTGATGTCATTTGTGATGTCATGAGTGATGTCACTGACCATGTCATGAGTGATGTAATATGTGACGTCATCAGCAGTGCATTGCGGGCGCGCGAGTTATAGTTAGCTGAACTAACTATAACGGGGGAATTTCAATGGTTTTGTACAAGTGAAAAGTCCAGCTAACTATAACACCCCTGAAACCTATGGTTTTTTCAGTGAATTTCTGAGGTTTTTTAAATGCTAATTCCTAACTATAACGTGCCTGAAACCTATTGTTTTTTCTGTGAATTTCAAAGGTTTTTTAAATGCTAATTTCTAACTATGCCTACAGAGATAGGACATGTGAAGAAAGAAGAAAAAATGCACAGAAAGAAAAATAAGAAGTGCAGAAAGAAGCAACAGAAGTCCTCAAAGACGAAGAAAAGTGCAGGAAGAAGGATAACGTGCAGAAAGAACAAAAAGAAGAGCAGAAAGAATCCTTGTTGCAAAATCATCCTGTACCCTCAACTTTTTCAGACGGATACTGGTGGTAACTGAGTCTGACTAACCAGTCCTAGAGCCAGTGCTATGTTAAAAGACACTTAGAATACAGTGAAAACACCTACATACAATAGGGAACATTATGCGTTGGGGTCCCCCTGTGATTAGCATGACCTCCTCTGTAAGCCCCTAGTATATAATAGGGCAGGGGGATTAAAACTACCTCTTAAAACAGGCCACAGGGCGTTTTTGCACATGTTAACTCAGGCCCCGTCCCCTCCCTTCACCACTGTGTAAACACGCCCTGTGTCCGTTTTTAGTTGGGAGATTAAGTTCATTTGAATCCTGAGGGTCCCTAGGGTCCAACTAGCCCACTAGGTACCTCCAGTAAGTGCCACAGAGCTGCGTTGCAGAGAGGTGTAAAAAGTGGCACAGCCTGGACCACCTCTCTGCAATGCAGCTCAGTGGCGCTTACTGGAAGCACTTGGTGGGCTAGTTAGCCCCCAGGGGCCCTCAGTATTGAAGGGAAATTATATCCCCAATTTAAAACGTGCCATAGTGCGTGTTTGCACACGTCACCTCAGGCCCCGTCCCCTCCCTTCACCACTGTGTAAACGCGCCCTGTGGCTGTTCTAAGTTGAGAGATTAAGTCCCCTTGAATCCTAAGGGTCCCTAGGGTCAAACTAGACCACTAGGTACCTCCAGTAAGCGCCACAGAGCTGCGTTGCAGAGAGGTGTAAAAAGGGGCTTGGCCTCAGAACACCTGTCTGCAGCGCAGCTCCCTGGCGCATACTGGAGATGCCTGTTGGGCTATTTGGCCCTCAGGGACCCTCAGTATTGAAGAAGAATTCATTCCCCAACTTACAACTCGCCAGGGGGCGCGTTTGCAGAGTGCTGCAAGGAGGGGGCTTGGCCTCCGGCACAATGCCAGTCTTTTATTTATTTTAATTTTTTAAGAAGGGGGGCTGTGTGGTTCCCCTTCTTATTCTAATTTATTGGCCCTGATGACCCCATCCCCCAGGGCCTGTCTCCTAATTATATTTTTTTGACCCCAATCCCCAGGGCCGTCTACTGTTTTTTATTATTTTAAAAAATATATATTTATAGACACACCTAGGGCATGCTGGACAAACCGTACGTACCTATCACCATGACGATTTGAGTGATATTCATTAAAAGGCGACTATGCATACAATGAATCCACGTGGAATGTATTTACACCACTAGTGAAGCTCTGACATGTCTGATGCCCTACCGTGCCTAATCCCGGTAGACACCCTTGTCGTTTATTTCTACAAACATGGGTAGCTATTGACGGGCACATTTAATACACATGCACACCAAGCCATTCAAAGGGGATTCGACAAAAATTCGACCAAAACTATGTAAGAAACCCCCCTCACGGTTAATAAAACACACATCCACTGCCGGATGTGTAATACTTTTTATTTTACTCTCTGGAAAGGACGAACATCACTTGAGAGTCACAGCGCGCTCCTGGCAGAGCCCAATGCTGTGTTACACCCACCATTGCCTGCCGAGTGCCACACATCTCTGTGTTGTATTCCACCAGCTAGTGCATATGCTATGACACTCTCTAGCCCATGTGCACTGTAACACCACCCCGTGAATATGTCATGCCACACTTGTCTTCGCACGGGTTATATTGCCCCATCTAACGTGCCTTCCTCGATGCCTATGTTATAACGCACAGTGCTATGCCATACATATTACAATCTGGGATCCATATCTTTGTCACAGTGCATATGCAACGTTACACTCCCCAGCACATATTTTATATTACAACTTTAGAGACTAGTTAGGTTACACAACACTGCCCTGTGCATATTACACTCCAAGGCGCACATCGCATAGCACGCGCTAGTGCCTGTGCTATCTCGCGCTCTCCAATGAATCTGTCACTGCGCACAATGTATTGCATATTATGCCCGGTTCATCTTATATAACACTTTTTGGTGCATAGTTTATACCATACACTATATCTAGTTTTCATTTTCAATCGTGCTCTCAGGACTATGTACTATATAACACTGTGTTCACCTACCCTTTTCACGGGCATTACATTTTGCGATAGGGGGTGCAGGGTCAGGGGGTGTTTCTGCCAAGTGAGCCCGGAGTCACAGTCACAAACGTCCTCTTCTTCCTGAATAAAAGTGAGATTATGCTGCATACTTGTTCATATTTTAAGTAGTTCGCACAGACACACGTTTTAAAAACAATAAAGTCCCTAATACCCGCCTTCTCTGAACAGTTAGCTTGCTGCCCCATCCCCCTCCTCCCTATCCTCTGTTTTGTGAATCCATGGACTAGCCTCCTCCCTCCTGCCATTCATGGTCTGATGTGCTGCCACTGCCCTCAATTTAGTATGATGTACCAGTCCCCTCCTCCTGCCCTCCATTGCCCAATTCTATGCCCATCATTGACCTCCTGCTTAAACTCTGTGCTTAGCTTGCTGCCCCTATTCTCCTTCCCCCTGCCCTCCGATGTCTTTGTGCATGCCCCTGCTCCATCCTTTTTGCCCACCATGTTCCATGGACCTGCCACTCCTATCTACTCTGAGTGTTCTGTTGAGCTGCCACTCCCCTCCCACCTGCCTAGCATTGTCAGATGACTGTAACCTGTCCCTGCCACCTCCACCCTGCCTGTCCACATGCCATGCCCCTATCCTCTTCCTCCTGTCCTACATGGTCCATTGTACTGCCACACCCTTCTGCCCTCCCTGGTCTGTTGTGCTGCAACTACTCCTCCTGCCTGCCCCGTGCGGTCTGTTGTGAGGCCCCTTCCCCTGAACTTTCTTGTCTGTGCACAGGTCCTGACCCTCCCTTCTATCCTCCATCGGCCTTTGTGTATGCCCCTGCACCCTCCTTCTTGCCCATCATAGCCATTGTGCCGCCACTAACCCTCCCACTTGCCATGCATGGTCTTCTGTGCTGCCATGGCCCCTCTCACCTTCCCTGTGTGGTCAGTTAGCTGCCCCTGACCCCCTCCCACCTTCCCTCCATGGTCTGTGTGTATGCCATCACAGTCTCACTGTTGCTCTTCATGGTGTGTCTTGCTTCTAGTGCCCATCCTGCCTGACCTCCATGGCTATCTTGCTGCTCCTGCCCTGACCCCTTGCCCCCAGCCCTCTGTTTACATGTGCAGACCCCTACTCCCTCCCTCCTGGCTTGTCTGTTCCATTGTAATGCCCCTGATCCGTCCCTCCTGCCCTTTATGGTCTGTTATGCTGCAGCTTTCTCTCCTGTCTGTCCATTATGGTCAGCTAGCTACCATTGCCTCTTGCCCCTCTGTTCTCTGTTGTCCATGTGCATGGTCCTGCCCCCTCCCTCTTGCTTTCTATGGATTGTTGTGCTGCACTCCCGTCCCGCATGCCCTGTGTGGTGTATTGTGCTGCTGCAAACCCTGATGCCTGCCCTGCAGGGTCAGTTTGGTGCACCTCTCCATGTCCCTCCTGTCCTCTGTTATCCAAGTACATGTCCCTACCCCATTTCCTTCCATGATCCAATGTACCATACTTGCGAACATTTTGAACTTGGTAAGAGGGAGATTTTGAAAAAAAAATGGGGTATTGATTTTCCCCTTTGAGTTACATTGAAAAAGAGGAGATTGTAGACAGGAGACAGATCAAATAAAGCCCATTGGACGTTTCCTGGCTGAATCGGGTCTGTTGGCATGTATGGTTGTACTACCATTGCCTCTTCCTTCTGCCCACAATCGTCTATTACATTGCCACAGCCTCTCTTGCAAGTCCTGTATTGTTGGTTTGTTGCCCCTGCCCCCCTTTCCACTGCCCTCCATAGTCTGTTGTGCTGCCACGGCCCTTCCTGCCTGCTCAGTGTGGTTAAATTGTTGCCTTTGCACCCTCCTACCTGCCTTCAATTTTCAGAGTCCGTGCCCCTGGCCTCTGCCTCTCAACAGTATCCTAATGAACAACTAGATTGCTAACATTCTATATTTATTACAAAAGTGTGGAACGCCTGACGTCATCTTGATGTAATCAAAACTGTAATACCTAGAGCATTTCCTTTAGAAATTACATATATGAGAGGGTCTTATTGGCATCAAAATTATGGTTAGTGCTCTAAAAGACTAAAATAAGGACATATTTTCTGAGTTTTCAAATAGCGACAAAGCACTTTTAAATTATTTGTTATCTTTATGTTTTTTTATCCAGTTGACCACTTGATTAAATGTTGCACTTAGGGGAGAGGATGTGGTGTTACTTCCAGAACTGCAGACTTTGCAACTGGGGAACCAGGTTGGAGTTTCTGCTTCAGCTCGACATTCTGTGATTCTGGTCAAATCACTTAGTCTCCCCATGTCTACAACCAAAATGAATTTGTTCTTGTGTGATGTAACCAATGCTCATGCAAAGCACTCTAATACCTGACAAGTCTGCACTATATAACACTGCAAAAACACAAAATAATAAGTGTATTGCACACTTCTGTCATTGGGCTATATTTGGGCTACATCTGGGTGATTTTGGGCTACATTTGGGCTCTTTTGTGTCCGGTGGCCATCTTGGGAGATTTATTTGTTATGAAATTTCCTAATTTCCTCATGTACTGCAGTCTCCTCAGTAGGAAATGCTTTCAGTTTTTTACTTTGATTCCATCATGAAGGTATTCAGATATGTCACACATTTGCCATAAATTCTGAAAGTTAGCACTCTAGTTGCTCATTAGATCACTGTAGTAAAACTACTGTTCACCATGGAAGTCTGCTCCTGGTATTAAAAGTGCATGTTTCAGTCTGCATGTCAGAATTTTTTAATGAAATAGAAGAGGATTTGAGAAGTCACTCAAAATGTGCCCTCATTTTCTTTCTTCAGCATTAATCATAATTTCTATGGCAAAATGAACCCCCTCATTGTGTTCCTTTTTAAATTAAATGTTTTAAGTGTTACCAGTTTATTCCAATCAAGATGGCTTCAGGTGTGCCATACTTTTGTCATAATGAAGACAGTAAGCGCTCTAGTTGTTTTTAAGAACACTCTGGGACATTCTGTCATTGGGCTATACTTGGGCTACATCTGGGTGATATTTGGGCTACATTTGGGCTCTTTTGTCTCTGGTGGCCATCTTGGGAGACTTATTTGTTATGAAGTTTCCTAATTTCCTCATTTACTGCAGTCTCCTCAGTAGGAAATACTTTCAGTTTTTTACTTTGATTCCATCAAGAAGGCATTCAGATGTGTCACACATTTGCCATAAATTCAGAATGTTAGCACTCTTTTTGCTCATTAGATCACAGTAGTAAAGCTACTGCTCACCAGGGAAAACTGCTGGTGGTATTGAAAGTGCATGTTTCAGTCTGCATGTCAGAATTTTTTAATGAAATAAAAGAGGATTTCAGAAGTCAAAATGTGCCCTAGTTTTTCTTTCTGCAGCACTAATCATACTGGTTATGGAAAAATGAACCCCCTCATTCTGTTCCTTTTTAAATTAAATGTTTTAAGAGTTACCACTTTAATCCAAGCAAGATGGCTTCAGGTGTGCCATACGTTTATCATAAGTAGGACTGTTAGCGCTCTAGTTGTTCTTTGGAACACTCTGGGAAGCTGCAGTAGAACACCAAGGAATCAACTGACAGTCTCTGCCCTTGTTGGATGTACATGTTTTACTGAGAATGTCAGATTTCATTCTCACATGACTGAGAAAGATAATGTGAATTTACAGAAAATAAGCCCTCAGTTTAGCTTATAGATCACCTTCCAAACCTCTGTGGGAAAAGCATGAGAAAATATTTTTTCTCTCAATCCTGATATCCCAGCAGAAGGCTTTTTCACATGGTGAAATCATCTTAGAACATACCACAATTCCTAAAATGAGTATGGTACCATCAGCAAATGATTTATAATGTAACTGAAGTCTTAAAACCTTCTATTAACTGCAATGCTTTTTAATGAGGTGCTATCGTGTATATTGGTCCCAAGATGGCTGCCACACTTCTTGGATGAAGTGCTGACAGCCAATCAGATCTCAGGATGAGATGTGTGGTTAGGCTCCGCCCACATATATATATGATTTTACTTTTGATTTTCTCAGGAACTACTGAACAGATTGACACCAGACCTGCCAAAGGCACTTCCCTGAGCTGAGGACTACCTCTCTGCCAAATTTCAAGTAATTCTGTTCAGCCGTTCGGGCTGTACCTTGGACTAAAGGTCCCTATGGAAAATTGCATGGGGAAAACGCGTTTTGGGACCCCCCTTTTTTCTCAGCCCCCGCTTGACAAATCCCCCCGAGACTTTCAGGGTAGGAGCGGAGCGGAGCGCCCCACCTATTTTGAAAATTTCGCGAGGATTCGTCAACCGGCGCCAAAGTTATTCCAAATAGAATGTTGCGGATTTCCTATGGAAACACGGTCCTAACTATAACTATCTACTGGCGACCGCCAGTAGATAATATATAGTTATATATATAGATATATATATCTCAATATAGTTATAGTTAGGACCTAGTTTCCATAGGAAAAATGCTTTTTGTTTTGCTAATAGCTTTTGCGCCATTTTATTAATCTTCACGAAATTTTAAAAACTACTTTGCCACTCATTTCAGCCGGTGTTTTGAAAGTTTCGGGGTGATCCGTCAAGCAGGGGCAGAGAAAAAGGAGGGGTCCCAAAACACATTTTCCCTATGTTAATTTCCATAGGAACTTTAGAAACAGCTACAGCCCGAACTCCTTTCAGGTATTACACCATATTTGACAGAAATATAGCTGTTGGTCTATAAAGCGACCTTTTTGTGATTTGGTGTAAATTCATTCAGTAGTTGCGGTTTCATTTAAAGAAATCTCCAGTTGTATATATAGGAACGCGGGGGATCCGTGACCCCTCCCGATCTCGTGCTGAGATATGATTGGCTGCCAGCACCTCAAACAGGAGGTGTTGGCAGCCGTCTAGTGACTCGGATTAAACCAAGTCACAGCAAAAAAAAAAAAAAGCATAAAAGGTGGTAGGGTAGAAATACCCTGACCCCCTACACCTCTTGGGGTTCCCAAAGGAACTCAGAGGGCCAAAAAAGCATCTCAAAATAAATATTTCCGCAGGAGTCACGCTGGCTCCTTGCCTCATTCTGAAAATGGGAAAAAAACAAAGTGGGGTCTCCCAAATTTTGTTTTAATCTACCCCTGGTTGGGCCAGGTTCAGGGGCATTTTAATAAAGGAGGAGTGTGCAAGCCTCCCCTCCTTGGCCTCATTGAAGCCCCAGAGTCCATCACCTCCCAAGGGGCTTGTTTAATAAAAAATGCAGGGGAGGCCAGTATGGCCTTCCCCGCTGCCCCGGGAACCACCACCTCCCCGGGGCTCATTTGATTATCAATGAGGGGCCTCTTAGATGTCCCAGCCTGCAAACTCCCTCAGGCTTTTTGTTTGAAGAAATCGGGGGGCCTCTGGATCCCCCTCCAGCCCTGGGATCCGCCACCTACCCGAGCTTTGCTTTTAATTAATGCGGGGGGCAACATGGATTACCCCATAGCCAAGGGGACTGCCACTTCCCCATGGCTTTTGTCAATGTGAATGCTGCCTCTCCACAGCCCTGGGATTCACCACCTCCCCATGGCAAATTGTAAGAAAGGAGGGGTGTAGCGCATTCCCGCTCTTAGAGCCAATATGGCCCTCTGGACCACCACCCCCACAACTGGCTCCTGCTAAGTCCCTGAGGCCCACCCTCTATGGCTTGCCAGGAGCTTTACTGCTCCTGTCAAGTGAAATCAAATTGTGCTCTGCTTCTAGCAAACGAGAGCATAAAAAATGCTCTTGCTTGCTAGAAGATTGATAAAATTGCTTTAACAGAGAGGGAGCTGCATGTGAGCAGCTCCCTCTTGTTAAAAGCAATGCCTGCTCCTGCAGGAGGTGGGTAGCCGGCAGGGACCAGAGGGTCCTTGAGAGCCCCCTGCAGGCACCAACAAATGTAACTGGGTGCCCTGGGTGGGACCAGGGCACCTAGACAAGAGGCCGGGACCGGGGGGATTAGGTCCCCGGCGCCTAAATTGGCCCAGGAGGGGGACTGCTCAGCCCCCCTCCCTTTAAGTTTAAAAATGAAAAAAAGGTTGGGCCCTGGGTGAAGCTGTACTAGGGCTGAAATCAGCCTGGGGAGGGGCTACACGCCTTCTCTAATAAATAAAAATATAATTTAAAAAACAGCAGGAAGTCGCCGGAGGACCGTCCATTTTCAACACCACTCTGCAAACGTGCCTCCTGGCACATAGCTGGTTGGGGGATGAAGTCCCCTTGGCTGCAGAGGGTCCTTGGGGGCCAATAAGCCCTCCTTTTACCTCCAGTAAGTCCCAAACAGCTGCATTGCTGAGAGGACGTCATAGGCCATGCTCCCTTCTTCACCACTCTGCAAATGTGCTTCCTGGCGCACTGCTGTATGGGTGATAAATTTCCTTTGGTTCCAGAGGGTCCTTGGAGGCCAGCAAGCCCTGCTGTTACCTCCAGTAGGTTCCACACAGTGGGAATGCTGAGAGGTGTTCGTAGACCAGGCCCCCTTTCTCCATCACTCTGCAAATGTGCCTCCTGGCGCACTGCTGGTTGGGAGATAAAGTCCCCATGGATAATAAGCTCAGCGAAGGTAGTGCACACAGCTCTGCTGGTGTCATTCACTCTGATTTTAAATGTGCACAAATCTTGTTTTCTGTTTTTACCTTGTTTTTTTAACAATTACTGTGGGTAACGTTTAGATTTGTTTAAATTTTATCTGTTTGTTTCCCTGCCGCATTAACTTTAACCTTCTTACCACTTTTATCGGTCCCCTGTTGCTCCACTCCCCAGTCCACTGCAGCAGCTAGGCTGCTGTTTGAGTGGAAGGAGTTGTTCATTCTTTCTTTCTAGGAAGTGGGTTTTTCCCACTTCCCTTGGGCCACTATACGGCAGACATTTTGGAGGTGAGACATTCTAGTCTTCCTCCAACTCCCATTAGGGCTTCCAGATATAAACTTAGCCGATGGCGCTGGCGCGCTCAGAATAAGCTCAGAGAAGGTAGTGCACACAGCGCTTCTGGTTTCATTCGCTCGGCTTTTAAACGCGCTCAAAACTTGTTTTATCCTGTTTTTACCCTGGTTTTTTAACAGTTACTGTGGGTAACTTTTTGATTTGTTTAGATTGTATCTGTTTGTTTTCCGGCCGCATGTACTTTATCCTGCTCACCTCTTTCATCGGTCCCCTGTTGCTCCGGTCCCCGGTCCACCACAGGAGCTAGGCTGCTGTTCGAGTGGAGGGAGTTGTTCCTTATTTCTTTCCAGGAAGTGGGTTTTTCCCACTTCCCTTGAGCCACTATACGGCGGCCATTATGGAGGTGAGGCACTCTAGTCTTCCTCCAACTCCCATTAGGGCTTCCGGGAATAAACTTAGCCAATGACGCTGATGCGCAGCGGACACGCTCAGCGGGCGTGCCGGCGATGCGCCGAAGGCACGCCAAAGGCAAGCCTATATGCGCCCATACGCGTCCGGCCGGGTCAGGGGCCACCCCCCTGCCGGATTCAGCCCTCACTGCCACATATACTCCCCAGAGGTACTCATGAGATTGAGGATGTTTCCCAGTAAGAATTGCCTTCACTCCATTCGTCCACTTATGGACAGTTTGACTTGTCCTCAATGTTCTTATACTTTACATCTTCCACCTAAACCCTGCCGGGTTCCTGCCTCCTCCTCAGGCAACAAAATGCTGCCTATTAACTGCAAGTCCCTATCCAACACGCTGCGCAAATTTCTATCTTGCTCCAAGAGGAATGCCCTGATGTGCTATTTCTCACGAAAACCTGGCTCAATGCTGAGTCAGGACCTGACCTAGTCCAATGTCTCCTACCGGGTTACTATATCCAGAGGAAAGATCGGGAACAAGGGAGGGAAGGAGGCATTGCCATTTTTCTAAAAGAAGGTTTCAGATGCCGCATTATCCCCAATATCCTTCTGTGAGAACGTCTACTTCTCCATCTCACTTTCTTCAACTCATACCTTCTCAGGTATCCTTATATACTGCCCCGGTTCCCATGGATAACTGTTTAAAATTCTGCCAGAAGCTGTTGCCAACTTGGCAAGCTTCCCTTCTAACTTTACTATACTGGGGGATCTCAATTTGCATTTTGTAGACCCCTTAGACCCAGTAGCAACCAAACTAACCCAAAATCTTTTGGCTCTTTGGATAAAGCAAAATGTTACGAGCCCCACTCATGAAAAAGGGCATCTTCTAGATCCCATTTTCTCCAACTGCAATGAACTTTCAGTCGGAGACCCAGTCCCAGTACCATGGTCCGACCACTTCCTGGTCCCCTTCTCTTGGGATCTATCAAAACCCCCCCTTAATACTGGCATGACCAATAGCTGGAACCACTCCTGCTCCAACATCCCGTTGGACTCCTGGATAAATTGCATACCTACTCTAGATTCCTGCCCCACGGTCGCGAATGACCAATTTAACCAATGGATTACTCCTCCCTTGACCTAGTTGTACCTAAGAAACTTATCCATAAAAAAACAGGAACTACTCCTCTGCATGGTACTCCTCTACACTGCATGAGTATAAACAAATCTCTAAAAGACTCTAGAGTAAATGGAGAAAAAATTACGATACAACAAGCAAACAGATCTACAGGGACTCTATTAAAATGTATCAATCCAATGTAAAGGAGGCACAAGCTCTGTCGTATAGTTCCTATATTACCTATACTGGATCTGCGCATTTGGATAGCATAAACTGTGGGACTGGTGGTGGACTGATTCCGTGCACTCCCACTTTCCGTGCACTCCCACTGGATACGTTAGCCAGTCTGTATCAGCTAGCTCACAGTGCCACTAGAATCTCCTCTTATCGGGGAGAGAATAGTTCTTGGCAACCTCAGAACATGACAACCCTGATCCCCCAGGATCGTGGAAACAATATACTACTTTTTGCTCAGTCACTCGTGCTTACTTAGTTTTGTCTCAGAGATACACCAAATAAACAGTCTGGGCGTTTCAATAAGGATTTGCAACAACCATTAGACAGTAGCAGAGATATATGATTAGCAATACTACAAAAGTAAAGGGATGGTATAGTTCTACCATCTTGCAGAAATCATGAATATTTACTTGTACATAAAACACATGATAAAAAGTGCGTACTCCTACGATGACTCCCTAACAAGATTAAACAAAATGTACCTAGCATCTGTGTAGGTGTTATACCAAGAATCCCTCTAGGAGCTAATCAACCCCATTACCTGAGAATTAGAGCATGTGGTACACCGTCCTGGTCTCGAGTTGGACACCCCACAAGGGATGTTAGACCGCTGCTAGCTGGAGCATCTGCATGCAGGAACCTCAGCGTCTCTGGTCAGTGTGTCAGCCGGGAAGTCACGGTCTTCTCTGTCATTCTAAGCAAGACATAATGTATTTATACCCATAGGTCTCCCCAGGGGTCCTACCTTGCTGTGTTACTGTGTAGGCCTAAATGATGACGTTGGGCTTGAACTTTATACAGAGATATTATACAGGAGATGTGCGTCCTGTTGTCAGACCTGCTGCGCTTCCAATAAGCCTCATGCATAATGTACGAGTTTCAAATTAGTGAAAAACCCGCGTTCTGAATGCAGTGTTTTATCAAGGTAAAAGGTCAGTCCCTATGAACCGTTATGTATGAAATGTAGGGAAGGATATAGGTGAAAGGTTGCAATGTTACCTTGTATGCAACACAGCAGTGCTATACTATGAGGAAACAATCAACTCCGCCTCAAACGCCCCACATGCCATTTTTAAGAACGGCAAGCACCTCTTACAACTAACATTCAGCGATGTTCTACCGCACAGCTCAAACACGCGCTGTGACGAACTTGCAGAGTTCTTCTCCAATAAGATCAAGATTATCTACAATTCTTTCCCCCCTCCCCTGGCCCATCCATCAATCAGCGGCTTACGGAGCACTCCATGTCCGGGGAGCACTTTCTCAGGGAAATTCCCTTGATAGACATGGACACCCTAGTGAATATATGTGCCTCAGTAAAATCTGGCTCTCCAAATGACCCAGCACCTCCCCATTTATTTTAGTAAGGCCGGGGATACAATCTTCACAGTGTTGCTGAAGCTGATAAACTCCTCCATTTCAACCAGACTAGTACCCCCACCCTGGAAACACGCCATGGTGAGGGCACTATTGAAGAAACCCAGTCTTGACCCTGATACACTTGGACATTATCACCCTATTTTCCTTCTCCTCGGGATCAGCAAAATGCTAGAAAAGTATGTTAACCCAGTTATCTCTGCTTTTCTTGAATCTAATAAAATACTCCATCCGTCTCAAACTGGATTTCGGCGCCAACACGGGACTGAAACCGCATTACTGGCAGCGGTTGAAAAGGCCAAAAGGATCCCAGACAAAGGAGGATCGACGGCCATCATCCTCTTGGACCTCAGTGCCGCCTTCGACACTGTTAACTACGACATCCTGATCCACAGATTGAGGAATGTTGGTCTATCAGGTAGCGTCACCACCAGGTTAGAGTCCTTCCTCAAGGACAAGAGCTTTCAAGTATTTGAAGGGGACAACTTGTCAGATCAAATCCCACTTGGCTGTGGCGTCCCTCATGGCTCATCCCTGAGCCCGACATTGTTCAATGTCTACATAAGCCCACTGGTACAGATTGTCCTCCCCTTCGGGATAGACATTGTCATGTACGCAGATGACACCCAGTTAGTGGTGGCCCTAAACCACCCAGGATCCACCTCGTCCAGTCTAGGCCCCTGCCTGGAGAGAGTCACCAAATGGATGGAACTCTCCTTCTTCAAACTAAACGGAGATAAAACAGAGCTCATGATGCTGGGCAACTCACCCATCTCTGGCATCGGCCTAGCTTGGCCAAGCTCTCTCAGCTCCCCACCCACACCCAAAAATCAGATCAAAAGTCTAGGCATGTGGCTATATCAGTCACTCACTTTTGATCATCAGGCAACTAAACTGGCAGCATCTTGTCATGGTATCCTGCGGATGCTCCTTAATGTTCTTCCGCTCCTCCCTGGTCCAGACTTTAATCCTCTCTCGCCTCGACTATGGAAATGCTCTGTATTTAGAAGCTCCTATGGTTACCATAAACAAACAGTAAGTCATCCAGAATTGTGCAGCACAGATGCTTTTTATGATTCCCAACAGCCACTCCGCCAGGTCTGCTCTGAAATCAATGCACTGGCTTCCGGTTGAGGACAGAATAAAATTCAAGTCTCTAAGCATTGCCCACAAATTCTTCTGAAAGAAAGGCTGCCCCATCGTCCAAGCCATCGTCTCCTCTTACCACCCTAATATACTCCTTCGTTCATCCAGTCTCTACCTAGTTGCGGTCCCTAAAATTAACAGGATGAGAAGTGGTCGTCGTTCCTTCCGCTTTACTTTTGGCAAGGTCCGGAACACGCTCCCCCTCCAACTACGATCAGAACCAAATCTCCTTCCCCTCCGTAAACTTCTGAAAACGTGGTTTTTTCACAACCCCTCTTATTAAGCTGTTGTGACCTGTCTCTCTCTCGGCTAGCGCTGGGACGCCTTTGGGTAGCCATGCGCTCTACAAATATCCATAACATAACATAACATGGATGCTGAAGGTTCTTGGGGGCCAATAAGCTTTCCTGTTACCTCCAGTAAGTCCCATAGAGCGCAATTGCTGTGGGGACTTTAGAGGCCACTCCCCCTTACTCCACCAGTCTGCAAACAGAGCTCCTGGTGCACTGCTGATTGGTAGATGAAGTTCTCTTGGATGCTGAGGATTCTTGGGGGCTCAGCAGCCGTCCTGTTACCTCCAGTAAGTCTGAAACAGCAGGATTCCTGCGAGCTAGTTGGAGGCCCTCCCCCTTTCTCCACCACTCTGCAAATATGACTATTAGTTAAAAGCCCATAAAATTAATTTAAAAAAACAAAGGTTACAGGGACATTATAGTTAGGAAACAGAATTTTTTTTAAATGTACAAATTCACTGAAAAAAACAAAGGTTACAGAGACGTTATAGTTATGCTCAGATTTCACTCGCACAAACTAGTGAAATTCAGCAGTTATAGTTACATGAGCTAACTATAACTTACACCCATACAGCCTTGCAACACAGCCACTCACTCACCCATATGAGCACTCATACACTGTCGCACACACCCACACAATCACTTCTATACCCATTCTCACATCCATACAAGCAGTCACACTTCTTCTCACTCACCCCTATAGCCATTCACACAGACTCTCACTGTCCAATACAGCCACTCACACACTGACTTGCTTAACCAGACACCCACTCAAATAGCCACTCACCCATATAGTCACGTACACACCCAGTTACTCACTCATACAGCCATTCAGACACCCACTCACTCACCCATAGTCATTACACACCCAGTTATCCACCCATAGAGCCACTCACACTACTACTCGCACCCATACAGCTATTGACACAACCACTTGCTCACCAATACAGCCACTCACACACCATCACACTCAACCACACAGCTACTCACACATCCACTTATACACTCATACAGCAACTCACACACCCATATACACGGATACATTCAGTCACACAGCCACTCACATAATATATGTTAGAAGTAGTATCACTAGTAGTAGTGCACTTAGTATACTAATTTAACTTTTATAGTAGGTAAGTATATATGTTTAACACCCATAAACTCTTACAAATCTTACACTCACTTAATGATGTCATCAGTGATGTCATTTAAGATATCATCAGTGATGGCACTGACCATGTCATGAGTGATGTAATATGTGAGGTCATAAGCAGTGCATTGCAAGGGTGTAAGTTATAGTTAGCTCAGGTTACTATAACTGCTGAATTTCCACTGAATGAATCCCGGCACTCTTACATTTTTTTTAGAAATTACTCAAATATGTATCTTTGATAAGTGTGGCATCAATATGGCCAATTTCTATTCAATTGCATCAATATAGACAAGTTCTATTCGAACACGAATAAGAACTCAGAGATGGATTACAATGAAGTATCTGTGCAAAAGAATTATCATCAATTTATTATATTTTTCGAAACATGTAAAAAAGCATCGCTGTAACAGTTATTACATCAAATCAAAATACACTCCAAAATTTGATCCCTATGTAGGTAGAGATGGTAATCCATTTACTTCAGGATGATATGCATCAATTTCAAGTGTTCAGATACAGAGGCAGCTGACACGTGTGCACTGTGTGTGCCCAGGGCCTGTAAATCAAATGCTGTAAGTGGGCATGCAGCACTGATTGTGCCACCCACATAAGCAGCCTGTAAATGTAACTCCGACCTGCCACTGCAGTGTCTGTGCGCAGGCAGGTACTGCCATGTCGACCTGGCAAGTGCACCCACTTGCCAGGCCTTAACCTTCCTTTTCCTACTGTTCAGCTGCAAGAACCAATGCATCATCCTGGATTGTCATGCATCGCATCAAGGCGCCAGGACTGTCGCATATTAGGGGGACGCAGTAAGAAACCAACACCTCACCCCCACCACGCAGTAAGAAACAGACTCATCACCTCCTCTCCGGTCAGAACCGACGCATCACCTCACCTGCGCAGCAGTAAGGAACCAACGCATCACCTCCCTTGAAGCAAGGAACCAATGCTTCACCTTCCCTGCTTGTAGGGAACCGATGCATCACCTACCCTGCGACCCCTTTGTGTTTGTGTTTGTGACGCATCCAAGGTACTTTGTGTGAAAAGTGTTGCATCTGCAATTTGCTTTGAACAGAACTATTTCTACCATTTGGAAGTCATATTTTTATTACTGTACTGTGGATGTTTGTTGTTTTGGTCTTGTTTGGCGCAGATAAAGATTATTTATTTTTCTGAACTGGCGTGGTGTCCATTTGTAGTGTTTTCAATGTATTGCTGTATTTGTTCACACATGCTTTACACACTTCCTCTGAGATAAGCCTGTCTGCTTGTGCCAAGCTACCAAGGGGGGGGGGGGAGATGGGGTTATTTTAGAAGTGTATCCCCCTTACCCTGACTAGGAAGAAGGGTCCCTAGTTGGACAATGGTGCAAATCATTGCCAACAAGAGACCCCCCTTTCTAACATGAACTATTCACAATACCTCTGCAAGATGGACAACCACTGCTATGTTTAGTTTTGTTATTGCAAGCATATGTCCTCCATGTTAAATGGAAGCATGTTTTCTTTTTTCTCCTTCAAATCTTTAAATTTATCTTGCATAAATTTAAAACAGATTGTTTCAGTTTCACTATCTGGAAGATGCTTAAACAATTTCAAGCCTAAATCTTTCGAACTTATGTGTTCCTATCCATCAATATTTTTGGTGGGTGAAAAAATTACGTTCTCTGTAGCACATTCCCATATTCATTTATCTAATAGATGTATATTCACAGTTGTATATATGATTTTAGTAGCTTGTGGAATAAAACATTACACTTAACCGAAAACATTATTGTTGTAATATTAGCACATGTTCTCTGCAGCTATTTATGTTTCAGTAGAAAATCGCACCTTTAATGCTCAGTATGCTATCAATATGCACAGCTCTCATAAATGGAGGGAGAGGTCATCCAGCTGAATGTTCACCCCTTAAACAAAGCAATGATCAGTGGGTCACGAGTTTAAATCCCACAAAGGCCGACTCATTTTACGTATGTTTGGAAGAATGCTATGAGTGTCTAAAATCAACCTCTGTTATTTTTCTGTGCCTAGATTGGCAAAAGTAATGTATGAAGAACTACATAAAACATATTATTTATTGGTCTCACAATCATGCATTACTGTATTAAGTGACACTGAAATTAAATCCTTATTTTTGCATTTTCCAATTTTAAAAGTAAACTCAAATTGAAATGGGAATACGCATTTCTTTTTGTAAGAACTGAAAACTGGGAGCATGGCCTTTGGCTACACCCTATGTCCAGCCAGATGTACATGGCCTTTAGCTCGTTGAAACATACCCTATTCACAGGGCCATCTAGGATGCCCAAGTGGCATTGGTGCAAATTCAGGACAGTAAGTGTAAAAATTCAGGACAAAGGGTAAAAATTCAGGACAGAAGGTCAAAATTCAGGACAAAACTTCAAGACAAAAGGTATGTTTTACAGACACATCAGAGGAAGCTGCGCGATAGTATAAAAGTAAGTAAATAGGCAAACACCTAAGTACAAGTCAAAATAAGTTTATATTAGGTTGAGACAATCGTCTACTTATTTCGGTATGCGTGCAGCTTTGTGCAACTGTGCAGGTCTTTTGTGGTATTTCACATGATAATAATCTCTTTATATGGTTATTTTACTGGGTTGTCCGATATTTTGTTTACAAATCATGGTCCTGAGCAGGCATGTTTGGTGAGAGAAGGGGTCAGGAAGATCTGCTCAGATAGACTTTGTTACTAGGATCTCATATCTGAGTGCCATTGTGAGATGTAAAGGGGCACGCATAGGTGAACTAAAGGGAGGATTGCTGTGATGAACCCATTAAAGTGAACTCATTATGGGTGTTTCAGCAAGTGAAACTTAAAATATGGAATCTGTCTTTGCTCATGGGGGCTTCGCAGAGAGTTGCACAAGCTGGCGGAAGTCACAAAGGTGCTTTTTCCTGCAGCTTTCTTAAAGATGGCACTGTCTATAAACTATTACATAGTTTGTTTTAGACGCCTTTCCTATTGCTACAAACACAATACACATCGCAAGTACAGCTCATGGCACTATGAGGCTCTTCCCTAAAACCTTACACCTAAAACAAAGCATGCCAACATTTACAATTACTAGTGTAACATTCAAGTAGCAGTTGGGTGTCACTCAAAATGTCATATGCATGATGTATAGATCTCACACATAAGCACACAGCAAATACAGAATACTACCCTCTGCTCCTGGACTGAGGAGGTAGGGCCAATACCTTTGGGATCTTCTTTCCTTGTGAAGTCCTGATGAAAGCCGGGGTAATAATTAATTTAATTATTTTCGGCTGAAACATGTCGATGTTTATCTGCAGAATGGAGGGGTAGGCGACTCATTATAGTCTACCATACCACCATCCAGAGGTCTAGCATTTGACCCTTTTTTAGTCTGGGCAGGGAGTCCATGATTAAAGTAGGTTTAAGGACATCCTGTGTCCAGTTTTATATTACAGCTTCTGCACCTTCTTTCACGATAGATCCCGCCTCTTGTACATTTTATGTGTTGTATTGTGTTCCCCCTCCCTATTGCTCCACCTCTAGCGTTGGCTAGCGCGGAGGTGTGTTAGCAGCCCTATGATGAAGCATGAAACAGCTTGCTGTGTGTGAGGGTAGTTTTAGACACCTGGGTATCTTCCCCAACACCTATTAGATTATAGCGATCTGGTTTTATGAGTCCCACTTCCTTGTGTGTGTCTCTCTTCCATATGTGTGCCCATCCATATCCAAACCTTTTCAACCAAGTGTAAAATCTATACATCATCTATCATTCCATCTATCATTTCACTCATCAATCCCTTCATCTACCCTTTCACTCATCCATCCATCCACCCTTTCACCCAATCAATTCGTTCACTCACCCATCCACTCTTCCACCCATCCATCCATTCACTCATCCATCCAACCATTTATCCTTTCACCCAAGCCATCCCTTCACTCATCCATCTACTCTTCTACCCATCCATTTAACAATTTGCCCTTTCACCCATCCAGCCATCCTTTCACTTACTCATCCATCCAACCAGTCACTCACCGGTCTACCCATTCACCCTTTCACTCATCCATCCAGCCATCCTTTCTTCCAGCTCTTCACCTTCCCTTTCACTCATGTATGCATTCTTTCACTCATCCATCTACACATTCTTCTTTTCACTCATCCATGCACCAATTCACCCATCTGTTCTGCCAATCATTCATTCATGCTTTCACTCATCCATCCATCCCCACTTTCTCTATCCAGTCCCCTTTCACTTAGCCACCCATCCTTCCCCACCATTCACCCATCCACCCACCAATCCAGTTGCATGCAGAAGAACTTCACCCTCGCTGTAGTTCCTAAAGCAAGGGGTGGGGTGGGGTGGGAGAGGGTTCACTATGCCCCTGCACAAGGCTATCTGAAAACTTGGAAGTCATGAGTCATGTATGATGCACAGTGCCAGAAAGTGAGGTGACTGTGACATGGTGTTGTTTCCAGGGCTTTAAGTATGATGAAAAATCGGGGGGTCTCTCCAAGGGGTGTGTCTGATGTAATTAAGCGCGTGGCTTAAAACATGGCTTCGTTGTATATAATATTAAAAATGCTTCAGCTCCGAAATGATGAGACTGTGTAGGAACTCTACTTCTTGTTTTCAACTTTGTGAATTTGTTTTGTACATTTCTTCCATCTAACCCTAACAGAATGCCCTGCCCTCGACCGTGGCAGGAGGAGGCCCACCACATGCTGTAACAGCCCAAACTGGCCCATTTTAATTCTGTATGAGGCAATCAGACGGCATACAGAATGACAAAGGGAGGGTGGGGCTGCTCTTGTGCCCCGAGGATGAGTGCATGGCGGCCCTATCAGGGAGCTGAGGCCTCTCCCAGAGGGACAGCTCTGCTCCCTGCAAGGCCCAAAATCACAGAGAAAAGGCATCCATAAAAGGGATCCTCATGAACAACAGGCGTGAGGTCCAAATTACGGACGGTCCGTGAAATTTAAGGACAGTTGGTCACCCTAGGGCAACCACTCCATCTGTCCAGTTTAGGTCCTCCAGAGCCTAGTCTTTAACCATGGCTTAAAGACTTGGGCCGCGGAGCATGCCTGATGGACACAATCATCTCCCCTGAGCCTCGAAATTTCCACAAGCATGGAGGGATAAGGGTACAGGTTTGTAAACGGGAATGGGTGCAGGCCTGTAAACAGCCAGAGCTGTTAGCAAAATGAATAAGCGTTTTACTATAAAAAAGTGTATACATCATAACCTGAGACACACTATTGCTGCCTCAGCATTATTACAGAGTGGAAGTAGCCACCCTGCAGTTATAGTTAATGGTGGTCCTGGCATCCCCTGACCATTTTGCCTTTACCACCTGTATTTTTGACTGTGTGCTGGATTTCGTTTTTGAAAGTTTAGGTACTCTGGGTACTTTGCAACTGCTTATCAGTGCCAAAATGTAAGTGCTCCCTGTGCAAATTGTGATTATGATTGGCTATCCATGATTGGCATATTTGATTTAATGAAAAGCCCCTAGTAAAGTGCACTATGTGTGCCCAGGGCCTGTAATTCAAATGCTGCTAGTGGGACTGTAGCAGTAATTGTGCCAGAATGAAAAAACAAGGACCCCCTGAACAGCAAATAGTTCAATTCCTAGGACAGGGTAATAATAGTATGGTGAAATAAATTCCTAGGCAATCCTAATATGATGATTACAAATTCTATCTTATTATGTTATAGGGACACAAGAAAGAAATTCATAAAGCTACTATGTAGTTTCAGAATTTATTTTTTTCTCATTTGTATTGTGAAAAAAAGGTTATTTTATATAACACATTACATTAAATTTTGTTTAAAAACAGACGAATCAACAATTATAAAAGCTGATACAGCATAAAAAATACAAAGTGGCAGATTTTCAATAATCAACGCGCGTTTCGGCGTTCACAACGCCTTCATCAGGAGTAGCCACAAAAAGAATATCGCGTTTTGTTAATTGATCACTTGAAAAAGAACTGCACTTCAGATTTGTCTTTCCACTTTTTAAGAAATTTTTCCACGAATAATGCGATCCCGAATTCCTCTAAGAAGCAGCCTGTTTCTGCTGCAAATTTAATAAGGATTCTTCTTTGAAAATATACTAGTCAGGACTGGCAATTGACTAGTATATTTCAGTTCTCTGATAATTAGAACTGAGTGAAGCAGGATTTTTCAGATGCGCCGTTAGTCGAAATACCCGCTGAAACTATGATGTATTTCAATTTAAGGGTGCATTTCAAAGGCTCCTTTTCTGGTTCTGTTCGTGTCAGGCTGAAAATGGCCTCCGGCGTTTCAAGCACAAATTAAAAACAGGATAACCAGTAATTGTGCCGCCCAGACCGGTAGCCTTTCAAATGTGTCTCAGACCTGTCACTGCAGTGTCTGCATTTACAGTTTGTAACTGCCATGTTGACCTGGCAAGGGCGTCCACTTGCCATGCCCTAACATTCCCTTTTCTTACATGTAAGTCACACCTAAGGTGGGCCCAAGGTACCCCCATGGGTGGCGTCCAGTGTATGTTAAAGGTAGGACATATACTGGTGTGTTTTAAATGCCCTCATTGTGAAGTACTGTGAATTTCGTTTTTCACTTGTGCAAGGACTAGCTCTCCCATAAGCTAACATTGGAGCTGCCTTGTAACATTTTACAAGTGTAACTTTCAATTAGGAACAGCTATAGATTTTGAGTTTGGGCTCTCTAAACTCAGAATTAAATAACACACCTTTTAGTAAAGGTGATTTTTAAATTGGGAGTTTTAAAATGCCACGTTTAGAAAGTGGGTATGTTCTTGTTTAACCATGCTCTGTGCCTCTGCCTGCTTGTGGATTCACAGTCTGGTTTTAGACTGACAGGGGCTATTTGTGCATTCACTCCAGACACTTACACAAAGGAAGCTGAGGTATGCCCTGAATATGCTGATGGGCCGTCCTTGGCTAGAGTGGCGGGAGGAGTTGTCACTGACCTGAATAGGCTGTGGCTGCTCTGCACAATGCTGTCTCCACCTCCTGTAGTGAAACTGGACCAGGGAGGAGAGAACTGGTTTTACTGAGCAAGAGAGACTTCATGAACAAAGACTTCAAAGGGAAAATGCGGTATAAGTATTAGACCAAAGACCCCAGAGCTTTAGATTGCTTTTGGAATCAAGAGGAACCTCTGCCAAAGAAGAAGAGCTGAAGAGCTATAAGGAGGAGTACTGCCCCATTTACTGGGTGGGCCTACAGTTGCCAAGGAGAGGACAAAGACTGCACTTTGCTGTGAAACCTGCTTGAGAAGAATCTCAAGGGCTTATGTGTGATTGCCTCCTCTCCTGAAGTCTCAGGGACACAAAAACATCGCCAACAGCCTTCTCCACCGCTGGGACTTGTGACCTGCTAGGGGGTGCCTATTTCAGTTCTGGGCCGCTGGAGGTTGTTTCTGCTACAAAAAGCTGTTAAGAACTTAACTTTGCTCTTCTTGTGGCTACATTTTCCAACGCAGCACTGCTGTGTGGGAGAAATTCCAGACGCACTGCCATGTGCGGTCAAATAAATTTACACACCACCTGCCCGCAGCCTGAGAAACCGCTGCACATCGACTCCAATGCATGCCACACTGTGCAACTAAAAGAATCAACGCATCACCAGTCAATGGCTACGCAAATCAACACAGCATCCAAAGCGCCTGAATCTTCTCACGCATCGCACCTGTGTGGCAAGTTTTTCAGACGCAACCCCCGCAGACCAGAATTGCCTGGAAATAGATGCATCACTTCCCCCTACAGTCCGGATTCGACTCATCACTTCTCCTGCATTCATCAGTACTGTTGCATTGTCTTCCCAAGGACTCAGGAGCTGATGAAACTGTGTTTTCCAATGCTTCTTCCCCAGCGGATGTTTTTGCCTTGTGGATTTTGATGCATTTGAGGTACTTTGTGTAAAATCACGCATCCTTAGATTTCTACAGGCAGAATTGCTTGAGATCTTTTAAAAGTTATATTTTGAATTGTGTATGTTGGATTTTTGCCATTTTGGTCTTGTTTGTATTTTTAGATAAAGATACTTTATTTTTCTGAACTGGTGTGATGTCCATTTTATGTGTTTTCACTGTGCTACTGTGTGTTCTTATGTGCAAATACTTTACATATTGCCTCTCAGATTAGCCGGCCTGCTTGTGCCAAGCTAACAAGGGGGTGAGCAGGAGTTATCTAGGTGTATGATCCTCTTGCCATGACTATACAGCAGGCTCCCTACTGGGGCCTGGTGCATAGCACTGCCAACTAGATACCCCCATTTCTAAAATTTAAAGGAATTCCTTTTATTTTTGACCATTAATTACTTTGCACCCGTTTGACGAAACTCCATGAAACTTTGCAGAATTATTCTTCCTTCTACATTGGTGAAAGATGCAAAGTTTTGCGGTGATTCGTCATGGGTGTGCAAAGATTAAAACTAATGCTAAACTCTCCTTAAACAGCCGTAAAAATATATAGAAAATATAAATACATTTCTCTTCCTATTAACACTTAATAATGTGTTTGTAGATAGAGAACAACAATAATATCTACTACTTACCAAGATCTATAAACCTAATCAGAATGCAGTAAAACACGGAACCCCGACAAAATGTACTTAAAATGACATGGCTGCCTTTTAGCTTTGATAAATACAGCCATTAGCCAATCACATAATGCCTTATCAATATTCATATACCGTGAACTTACCACGATATACCATGGCACAATATATAGTAATAGTAGATATTTTTTAAATTACAACTTTAAACGTAATTGCATTATTCAAACATACTACCAAAAATTACCATTTACACCAAATAATTATTTTCCAGCCACATTACAGTTACATCTAATAACATACTTTCACGCTACATCTGTTTAAAAAAAAAACCCATTCCAATGTACACCACTCCTCTCTATGCCATTAGACATCATTCCACTCAGTCACTCCACTATATGCCACAACACTCTACAGTAATCCACTCTAGCCCACTCCACTCAACACCAGTCCAATCTACACCACTACACTGTACGCTATTACAGTCTATGCTACTCCATTTTATGACACTCCAGTGTGCACCCATACATTGTATTCTCCTCAACTCTACGCTTCTCCCCTATGCACTGTTGCACTGTATGTATCTCCACTCTATGACACTACACTCTGTTATTCCACTCTATGCCACTCCATTCTACGTCACTTCAGTGTACACCACTTCACGGTATGCTATTCCTCTGTATGCCACCGCACTTTCACTCCACTGAACCCCACTCCACCATACGACAATCCACTTTATGCTGTTACACTGTACATCACTCCATTCTATTCCATTAGAATCTACGCTACAGCATTTTACTCTACGCTATTCCACTATATGTCACACCACTCTATGTGACTACACAGTACACCAGTAACTCTCAATGCTATTCTACTCTACATCACTCCACTGTACACTACTCAACTCTACGCTACTCTACTCTGTGCCACTCCACCTTATTCCAATCCACTCTATACCACTATATTCTATGCTATTCCATTGTACGCCACTTCACTCACCAACACTCCACTCTACGCCACTCCACAGTATGCTATTGCACTGTATGCCACTACATTCTACCCTACTACACTGTACCCCGCTCCATTTTACAGCACTCCACTCTACTGTGTTCAGCTTTACAACACTCCTCTCTATACCCCTACACTGTAACCCATTCCACTCCACTCTACACCACTCCAGCCTAGGTTATTTTATTGTGTGCTACTACACTGTATCTCACTCCACTCTATGCTACTCTACTCTGCGCTACTCCACTCTATGCCACCCCACTTTATGCTGTTGCACTTTACGCCTCTCCACTCTATGCCACTTCAATCTACCCCATTCCATTGTACCAGGGTACGCTACTCCACTCTATGCCATTCCAGTATACGCGACTCCACTCAACTCTATTCCAGTGTATGCCACTACACTGTATCTTACTTCATTCTAGCCAGTCCACTCTACAACACTCCAAGGTATACCACTCCACTAAATGCTATTCCACTGTAAGCCACTCCAATCTAAAAGACTCCAATGTACACCACTGCACTGTGTACCCCTCCACTCTACGCTATTCCACTCTATACTGCTCAACTGTACAATACTCCAGTCTACATCACTTCACTGTATGCTCCTACACTATATGCCACTCTAATATATGCAATTCCACTGTAGCCCCCTCCACAGTATTCCACTCACCTCTATGCCATTCTGCTCTAACCTACTCCATTCTTCACCTCTCTACCCTACTCTGCTCTATGCCACTGTATTCTACTCTACAGCACTCCACTTTATGCCACTCCAGTCTATGCCACTGCACTGTACAGTGCTCCGCTATATGCTACTCCACTGTATGACAATGCACTGTACACTATTACACTGTATATTACTCCAATCTATGCCAGTTTACTCCACAACACTCCACTGCACACCACACCACTCTAATACACTCCATTGTGCACCACTGCACTGAGTACCACTCCACTGTAAGCTATTCCACTGTAGCTGTTTCACTGTATGCTGCTCAACTGTCTGACATGCCAGCCTACACTACTCCTTTGTGTGCAACTAAAAAGCACACCAATGAACTCTACATTTTTCCACAGTTATGTTATATTCCATATAGGTTGAGGTAACATTCTAACCTTTCATCTATATTCTCCCCTACATTATTTATTTATTTCTGGTATTTGTAGAGCGCAGCATTCATCCCAAGGGATATCAAGGCGCTAAAAAAGAAAAGGCTGCTGAGGTTTATGCAGGAGGGGTTAGTATGTGGGAAAGAGGTGTGTTTTGAGTTTTTTTCGGAATGAAAGAAGGTTTACGGTATGTCTCAGGTCAATCGGTAGTTCATTCCATCGTTTGGCCGCCAGGTGGGAGAAGGCCCGTCCTCCTGTCCTTGTTCTATAGATGCGCTTAGGTTTTGCTAGGGCTGAGTTAGTGGATCGCAAGTTCCTGTTTGGAGTATAAAATTCAATTTTCCCTTGCAAGATTGTAGGGCCTGTTTTGTGGAGGGCTTTGTGCGCATGACAAAGTAGTTTGAATGTGGCACGCTGGCGCATCGGAAGCCAATGGAGTTGTTTTAGGCATGCTGATGCCGAGTCACGTTTGCCTTTGTTGCATACCAGTTTAGCAGCCTGGTTTTGCAGAACCTGTAGGCGGGAGAATAGCTGCTCTTTCATTCCTTCGAATAGAGCATTGCCATAGTTACACACATAACGGTTCTTGGGGACTGACTTTCACCTAGATACAACACTGCATGCAGAACACTGGATTTTCCCTAGTAAAAGCCTCATACATTATGCATGAGGATTCTTAGAAACTCAGCAGGGCTACCATCTCCTGCATAATAACTATGTATAAAGTTAATTTCCAACATCATCTTAAGTTCGACAATGGCACAGCAAGGTAGTACCCCTGGGGACACCTTTGGCTATATAAACATCACATCTTGCTGAGATAGTCAGAGGAGCACTAGGACTTCCATGCCGACACACTGACGTGAGACGCTGAGGCTCCTGCATGCAGATACTCCAGTTCGCAGTGGTCTCACATCCCTTGCGAGGTGTCCAACCTGAGACCAAGACGGTGTCCCACAGTCCCTCACTTCAGGTAATGAGGTTGACTTTATCCTAGAGGGATTCTTGTCTTAACACCTACACACATGCTAGGTACACTTAGGTATATCTAGTTAGCATTGCATCGTAGGAGTACGCATGTTACTGTCATGTATTTTATATAACTACCTGTATTCATGGTTTTAGCATAATGGTAGAAATCTACCATCCTTTTACTTTCCTAGTGCTTCTAATCATTTATATCTGTTTCTGTCTAATGGTTATTGCAGCACACCTATTTTACACTAGAATGACGACTGTTCAATAAAAGTTTATTGAAAAACGTCCAAATCGTTTATTCTGTATATCTCTCTGAAATGAAGTAAGCACAAGTGACTGAGCGAAAAGTATTATACTGTTTCCACGGTCCTGAGAGATCAGGGTTGTCATGTGTGATAGTTGCCAAGAACTATTATCTCCTTGGTAAGAGGGGTTTCTAGTGGCACTGTGAGCTAGCTGGTATACAGGCTAACATACTCGGTAGGGGTGCCTAGAATCAGTTAGACACCAATCCTGCAGTGTATGTTGTCTAAACGCGCAGTTCCTATATAGGTTTTATAGGAACTACACGACAATACTTCAACTCCACTGTATGCCACTCAACCCTTTGCTAGTCCACTCTATGCTACGCTAGTCTATGCCACTCTAATATATTCTAATCCATTATTCACCCACCTCCACTGTGCACCTTGCCACTCTATAGCTCTCTACTCTACCACACTCCACTTTGCGCCACTCCACTCAGTGCCACTTCACTCTGTGCCATTCCAGTCTACACCACTGCACAGTATGCCACACCACTATGCACCACTCCACTTTGCAATAATACACTGTATGCTATTACATTGTACATGACTCCATTCTGTGCCACTCCACTGTACACAACTCCACTGTACTCCAATCCACTCTCACCTACCACATTCTACCCTATTCATGTGCATGCTACTTCACTCTAGAACACTCCACTCTACAGTATGTTATTACACTGTACGCTACTGCAATCAACCCCACTACACTCTACCTCGCTTCACTGTGCTGTATTCCATTCTACAGCATTCTATTATATGCCACTACATTGTATGCCACTCCAATCTATGCCACACCAGCCTACAATAATCCACTGTATGCCACTATATGTACTAAATCAGGCCCTTAGAGCATAACCCGGGATTGCTGATTGATAGGTTATAGGTAGGGGGGTGCGTAACTGGCAGGCTAACGCTCAGGCATGAAACTTTTTGATCAATCCCACAGATAGGCGCAGCGACATTACAAAGGGTCACAGGAGATTGCCCCAATAAAGCACATATGACTGGAGGAGGTACGCCCGTTCCTAAAAACACCATAAAAGTCAGCTGCCACATGAGTTGGGAACACACAGCCAATCAAGGCTAGCACATGTAGTGATAATGCGCTCCCTATGCCAGACATCTGGATGCAAATCCACTGGCCAACATTGTGTCCACGAGAGGTAGAAGACCCACCTATGGTAACCATTAGACAATTAAGTTATGACTCCAAAGGCATCAACCAACACTCCTCACCATATATGGTATGCAAGAAGCCTTAACAACTGTTCTCATTTTGTATAAAAAAAGGACATATACCGAATGTAAATTGAGACAGCCCTCAGACCCTATGCCTGTAACTGCTCTCCCGGCTGTAATGTTTAATTAAACAAACTGTTCCTGGTATGCCAAATGCCTCGTGTCTTCGGTTTGTTCAAGGGATTTCAAACTCAATTAACAACTCTACAGTATGATATTTCACTGTACCCCACTACAGTCTACCCCACTACTACACTCGCTCTCACTCCACTATACTGTATTCCATCCTACAACACTCAATTCTACGCCACTACATTGTATGCCACTCCACTGTATGCCACTCCAGTCTATGATATTACACTGTATGCCACTACAGTGTACCATACTCCACTTTCTACCACTCTACATAGCTCTACTGTAAGCTATTCTACACTCCTTTATGTCACTCCACTGTATGCCAGTAACACTCAATGTTATTACACACTACTCTGCTGTGCCACTCCACTTTTCAATATACGCTAGTGCATTGTAAACCACTACACTGTATCTCACTCCACTCTACACCAGTCAACTCTAGAACACTCCCCTGTATGCCACCCCACTTAATGCCAATCCACCGTATGCCACTACACTGTTCCACTGTACACAAATCCACTCTAACACACTCCATTGTATACCAGAGTACTGCACACCACTACACTGTACACCAATCCACTGTACACCAATCTAGTCTACACTATTCCAGTGTATTTGGCACTCACCTCTATGCTATTCCACTCTATGTCACTCCGCTGTATGCCACGTTATGCTATTCCACTTTAAGCAACTCCACTCTTGCCACTCCACTCTATGCCTCTCCACTGTATGCCACTCCACTGTATGCCACTGCACTATATGCAATTCCACTCTACACCACAACACTCTACGGCACTTCACTGTATAAGTCCAGTATATGATATTCCACTTTACGCCACTCCACTCTATATCACTCCACTCTTTGCCTCTGCACTCTACGCTGCTCCACTGTATGCTATTACACTCTACCACACTCCACTTTATGCCACTCCATTGTATGCTATTCTGCTGAATGTCATCCCCCTCAACTCTACAACACTCACTATTCTACTCTACGCCACTCCACTATACGCCACCCCATTATATCGCATTGCACTGTACAACACTCCACTCCACTCCACCCTACGATATTCCACTATACACATCGCCTTTGAACCTCATTACACTGTACTCCAATTCACTCTATGACACTATACTCTTTGATAGTACACTTTATGACACTCTCCTCCACTGTGGTGCACCACACTTCCCTTACCTACATTCCACTTGACAAAAGTACTCCTCGATTTAAAAAACTTTTTTATTACAAATAAATATAAACATTGAAATTCATTGAAAGAAACCAAAGGTTAAACCGTTTTATAGTTAGGAAAACTATATTGATTCCTTCAATGTAACCAAACTTAAAATACACCAACATTAGAAGTTCTTCAGCTGTAGTTATGCATTACATTTACACATCACCTTTAAATGTATATAACTTTATTTATTCTTTAGGTACAAACAAAAGTTAAAGTACACAAAACTTTTAATTTATAAATGTATACTTAAATTTATTTTATAATTTACGCAATACCTTCAAATTATTGTAACTCGCACACCTCCATACACAATGCGTTCAACTCGGAAGCAACACTACATTAACCATAACTCACCACTCTACCATGCACTGTATTCTCACAAAAGATATGAATTGCGATGTCTATTATTGTAAATATTATTTTAGATTTTATTTTTATTTTTTTCCCAATGATTTAGGGACAATATTTGCACCAATTTTGCTGATGTTATGGCATGATCTCCACTGTATAAAAGAGCAGTTATCTGATATTTTGGTGCTTATCTCTTGTCTCATGTGGAAACCATCCATGATATCTTCCTGTACCTTTGTATGACTTTTTACAATTATATAATTTTCTGTCTGAGGCAATGAGGCCCAACAGATTAAGTCTACTTTTTAAGATGCAAGATCTCTGTAATTTAGGTGGTGGGTCCAGCCAAATCAAAGAGTCTATAAGATCAACAGAATTGCTGGATAATCTATGCTTCCAAATGTCCAAGATTCTTTTTTTGTGTAGCCTTTTCCCATCCAATCCCTTCAATTGCTTGCCCAGTGCCATACAGCATATAGTTCTGACAAGCCATTTGTTAGACCTGACAACCTTAGAGTGGTCTTCCCCCAAACATTTTGCTGATCCTGTACTTATTTGTTTTATCACTCTAGGCACTTTACCACTGCTAACCAGTGCTAAACTGTATGCGTTCTCTCCCTAAACCTGGTTTGATTGACGTTTCCACAATTTACTTATAAGTCCCTAGCAAAGTGAACTCCACGCCATGTATCAGGCCTGCCACTGCAGAGCCTGTGTGTGCAGTTTCCTACTGCTATGTTGACCTGGCAAGTGAACCTTCTTGCCAGACCTAAACCTTTCCTTCTTCGACATATAAGCCAACCCTTAGTTAGGCTCTGTATTACACAAAGGGCAGGGTACCGTGTATTTAAAAGGCAGAACATGTACTTTAAAACTTTACATGACTCAGTAGTAAACTCCCAATTTTGTTTTTTACTACTGCAAGATCTATCTCACCCATAAGATAACATGATATCTTTTAAGTGTAACTCCCAATTGTGAAGAGATAGACTTTTCAAGTTTAGTGTCACTGAACTAACAATTTAAAATCACAACTTATGGTGAAGTTGGATTTTAAATTCCAGTTTAGCAAATGTCACTTACTTCTAAGTGCTATATTTTGTATTTAATCTTTACAAATTCATATCTCGACTTCTACTGGATGGAAGTTTGTTGTTGTGGATTTGTTTTATTTATAAAATCATAATCTATTTTCTAACCTGGTCTCTACTCTTTTTGTGGTGTTTTCATTGTGTTGTTGTATGAAGTGTTGCACAAATACTTCACACATTGCCTCCAAAGTTAAGCCCAACTGCTCTGTCCCAAGTTACCAGAGGGTGCGTACAGGATAATATAGGTTGTATTGTAACCTACCATGAGTAGGATTGCGGTTTCTGCTTGGATAGAGTGCATACCTTTGCCAACCAGAAACTCAATTTCTAACAATGTGCCATCCACATCCTGATGGGCCAGATGGAAAAGAGGAGCTGGGCACCACCTTGAATTTACACCTGAATAGGCTGTGTCCTATCCCCACACAAAGGACTGCTTAACTCTCTGTATTAAGTCTGGAACTAGGGCAGGAAAGAAGGTCCTCTGTGCACTTCAGTGCCCCTTTTTGAAGTCTCCCCCACTTCAAAGGCACCACTGGGTATTAGAACTGGACGTCTGACCCTACCACTTCAGTACACTTCTGGACCTGTGAATACTCTGCCAAGGAGAAGTGCTGCTGTGCTGCTGAGGGACTGCCCCTCTCATGGACTGCTGCTCTGGAAGAACTGCTTACTTGCTGTGCTGCCCTGCTGCCTGCTGCCCTCTTTTACTGGTGAGAAGGAATGGACCCACATCACTTGACCCCAGGACAAGAGTGACTCCAAGGGCTTGCTGGTTTGCCTTCTGTTCTAACATCTCAAGGACATATAATACTTCCAACTCACCTTCCTCAGCACTGAGATTCTAACATCTGCGATTCTTCCCTGCCAAGTGGTTCCAATCCAGTCCTGGGCCCTTGGAAGTGGGTTAAAGTGTTGCTCCAGCAGAATGCATGCACCAGCATCGATATAGCAGCTCTGATCCAGTGCATCCCTATGACTGCAGATGCATCAATACCTTTTCGAGGATCGAGTCCGACGCATCGCTGACTGCGCAACGCAGTGAAACCATTTCCTATGCTTCTTTGGCTTTGCGTGGCGCGGGGCTGACACATCGCCTTCACTCTAGGGATCAACGATGACGCATCGCCTCCTCTGCACCCCCTTCTTCGATGATGACACAACCAAGGTACTTTGCATTGGGCCAAAGCAGGTCCTTATATCTGACTTGTGCTCCATCGTGGTCTTCCTGAACTTTTGGATTTGACCCTATCTAACAGTACCAGATAGCCCCGGTTGGCGCTTTATGCTTTTAAGCACTACATTTCAGTTTATTCTTTAAAAATTAATAATTCCAGTTTTACTTATTGAATTTATGCTGTTTTGGTCTTGTTTTGTTCATTAAATTAGGCTCTATTGTTCTAACCACGTGTGGTATCCTTTTTGTGTGGTGTTGTTACTGTTTCCTGCATGAAGTGTTGCACAAATACTTTACACATTGCTTCTTAAGTTGAGCCTGACTGCTTTGTGCCAAGCTACCATGTGGTGAGAAGAGGTTAATTTAGACAACAATAGAAGCGATGGCTCGGTTAGGAGGCACACTCAACCACACTAGTCCAATAGGAAATATATAACTTATTTGTTCTATGTTCATATATCTTCTGGTGCTTCTGGTGAGAGAGAGCCATCCATCATCCATTCTTTCTCAATTGGAGAAGTTCCGAAATCAAAAAAGGAGTCTCCGAGCACACAGAAATCCAAAGTTGAGGTTGTGGTTTCACCTGTTCTTTTATTTCATATCTAATATACATGCCCCTTCGCCAACACGTGATTTGTCTCTGGCTGTTTCAGTCGCAGCAGACTTCCTCAGGGTATTACATTCAGTTTATTTGGAATATTATTAACAAGTGTTCATACAGGGCAATTCTACGAGTATATTGTACCGTTTTCTCACAGTGTCTTCATCCTATCTGTAGGACTTATTGAATAGGTAGAGTATTGACTTTTAAGATCGTATCATAAATCCCTTTCTATGTTGTGTTCGGTGCAGCAGAGTATGGCCCTGTATGGACACTTGTTATTAATATTCCAAATGACTGAAACAGCCAGAGACGAAATACGTGTTGGCGAAGGGGCGTATATAGTAGGAATTAAATAAAAGAACAGGTTAATTTATGATGTTTTTTTGTCTTACCCTGAAGAGGATTGTGTTTCCTGCTTGTGCAGGGTGCATACCTCTGCCAACCAGAAACCCAATGTCAAACATTGGTGATCAGCGGTGAGGATAGTACTTGTGTTTGTGCATTGTCATATAGTAATTTCATGTACACTACCATTCCATACCTAAGACCAATTCAAGTCAATTCTCCCTGATTGGCATTTTTGATTTTTTCAAATGTATATTCTTTCAACCTGCCTGTTGATTTGTGATTTCACCTGCAAAGATGGAGTTTGAGCTGACCAAACTGGATACCTACATAGTGGCCCAGCATGAGGAGGTTTGCTAGGAGAAGAGGTTGTCTGCAAAGAGGAGCATCAAGAAGGGAGAGATTCAAAAGACTCTATGGGCATGGGCAGAGGCTCATTAAGCCCCCACAGACAATGAGGAGAAGGAAAGATGGATGAGGAGGAGAAATTAAACCAAGACTTGCAGTAGGGCCTTGGAGTGCTACCTGTGGAGGAGGGGGGCAACATCCTTACCGGACTGGAGATGCCACCCCGAGTAGAAAGCAGTGTATCATCGAAAGGCGTGTCCCCAGAGGACCTGGAGGACATTGGTGAGAAAAGAAAGGTTAAGTTGTACCTTGCTAAGCTGAAGAAACAGTAAGCTTTGGAGGAAAAGAGGATGGCCCATGAGCTCAGCCTCAATCAGCTGGACAACTAAGCCATGTAAGCAGAACCCCGCAGTAATTGTGGAAGCGTACCGACAGGGTCTACACTAGAATGGAAGGTTTGCATCCCAAAGGATTTGGCACCCATTTATATAGTGGGAGATGACATTGAATAGTTGTTCTCAGATTATGACATGGCTCTAAGGGAGCACAAAGTTCTTCAGGTGTTCTGGGGGTGCAGGGGTGCAGGGATAGCATGTGAAGGTACATGCTCACAGTGGGGAGGGATACACTCTTAACACTAGAGGTAGAGGACCAGACACAGTACACTCCTACTAAGGCCATACGTATCAATACGTTTGGGTGGAGCTCTGAGAGGTATAGACAGAGGTTCAGGAGAAGCCACTAACTTCCCACACAGACCTGGATGGACGTCCTAGTTTATTCCAGCAAGGCACTGAAGGTCTCGGTTAGGGGCAGAAATGTAGATGATTAAACTGGGCAGTACAACCTAATGTTTGATATTTGTTTTCAAGAGCTGCTCCAAAACCTACTTGATAGCAAGCTGACTGACCTTAGGAAGCTTGGGGAAGAGGCAGACCTCTGGGTCAGCACCAGAGTGTCCAAGAAGGCATCTAGGAGGGACCCACAAAAGGGTGGTCAGGGCTCCAACCAGAAGAAGAGGGGGGGGGTTCTTGCAAGGGCCCAAAACAATTCTAAGGGGAATGGACCCCATTCCCAATTTGGCTAGCAGTAAGAGAACTTCCCTGGAAAGAGTCAGAACAAAACCACCAAGTGCTATGAGTGTTATGAATATGGGCATTACAAGGGGGATCTCAAATGTCCAAAGAGGGCACAGCCTCATACTGGAGTTGGCAAGTGTAGTGCATTGGGAGGAGTTTGTCCCAGTCAGTGGGGGAGAGTCACTGAGATTACTCTAGTGTCCCTGGGTGAAGTAGAGATGGTGCCTAAAGCCCACATGCCTTCTAATACTGCAAAATATAGCCAATTGGTCACTGCTAATGGGCTAGGTGTTGAGGCTCTGAGAGACACAGGACCCAGCATGACTGCGGTAAGGAGTCAGCTGGTGTCTCCAGAGCAAATTCTACCCCACACATTCCACCAGGTTGTAGTAGCTAAAAACCATAAGGGTCACTATCCACCAGCCCTTGTCCAACTTGAGTGGGGAGGGGTATCAGGCCTTCTGAAAGTTGCAGTGAGCCCTGCCAAGCATGTGAACAGTTTGTTAGGGAATGGCATAGAGCACACTACCTGGAAGGAAGTGGCTCTCAAGTCATACCTGGAGATGTTGGGGATACCTAAGTGGGTGTTTGCAACCACCCGTTCCATGGCTGCCCAGGAAGAGAGTCAAGGATGTCTGGAGCCTGGAAGAATGGCCCAAACTGCTGCCAAAAGAGGGAGGGGTAAGGGCTATGGAAACCAGCCCCTAAATGTCTCCCAGCTAAGGTGGATGGGGCAGGGCGCCAGAGCAGGTTTCCCCAGAGCCCATAGGAGGGGGCATTGCCTCCCTTGGTGACCTGCCTGAACTTGCTGGATGGTAATAAGAAAGAGGACTCACAAGGGAGGAGTTCTGTAAGGTATAGAGAGAGTGCCCAGCCCTGGAGGGCATGAGGCAACAGGCCAAAGCCCAGGCAGCTGGTTATGCCTCTGGTAGTCACCACATTTATTGGGAGGATGACCTCCTGTATATTGAGCCTAAGACTTGTGTCTTAGGCTCAATATACAGGAGGCAACAAGGATGCTGGTAGTTCTCAATGCTACAGGGCCTTCCTACTGGAACTGGGTCATTAGATACCCCTGACCGAACATCTGGGGTAGGACAAGACCTTTGCCAGGCGTGTTCCCCACTTTTACTCGCCTCAGATATATTCTGTAGGACTTGCTGGACCTGCCAGGCTAGCAGAAAAAAAGGGCAGAAGCTGAAGGCTTCCCTAAATCCCTTGCTTGTTGTTGGCACCCCCTTTGAAAGGGTGGGCATCAACTTTGTAGGGCCCATGAATACCCAGAAAACATCTCGCAACAGATTTATCCTGGTTCTGGGGGGGGGGTGATGGCACAAGATGCCCAGATTTTAAAGGCTACAGAGAGTTCAGTCAGGTGCCACAATTCTTAGCGAAGAATTGTGGAAAATGTTGAACAATCAACACCAGTACAGAAGGGTCACAAAATGATTCCTTTTAGAACTGGGGAGTGTCTTAATAAATAAGCCTTGCAATTTTCGTCCCCTGGCATTGAATGAAGCCACTAGTGTGATTCATTGTTTTGCAAAAATGTGTAAACAGAAAAATCCCAAAAACCACGAAGGACAATTTCTAGTTTGGTTTAGTCATTGTCTAATACCCAACGTTACTTCCATTCAAGCAATTTTCTTTACCTTTTTGTTTGTGTCTTAACCTTACTAGGATTGTGGTTCCTGCTTGGACTGGGTGCATATCTCTGCCAACCAGAAACCCAATTTCTAACACCATTTAACACAGTTCAGCATTGATTTCACACAGCGTTATTATGCTTTCCGGGATCTGTTTCTGTTTGTAGTCTGTGGCCTGGATGTAGATTGGGACAGTGCACCAGATCACAGCAGATTTGCTGATCCCCCTGCAGGCAGGGACATGGTCATTGCATTCACCTGTAGGTATATCAGAGGGGATTATGGAAATGCCTTCCCCCAGTTTCAAGTCAAACCTTGGGGGCTTGTTGAATGTGCTCCACCTCCATGTGATCAATGCCCATCCTGATGGTCTATTTGTTTTGCGCCTGTACCTGTAATATGGCACAGATGAAAAAGAATGTTCTCATTTGCATTGAGCCGAATCCCCATAAAAATGACAAAACACACCAATGATGTTGCAATGGTGCACATTTTGTGCCAGTATTATGTGCATTACAGACAAACGTCTGCAGGCCTTTCTGTAATACAAAATTGCCTCATGGGCACAAAAAGAGGCCCCTTTCTATAGCATGACTCGCATATTTATAACTAATCTAATAAATGCATTGGTCAAATTCCTGATGGAACGTTAAGGACATTTTCTTGTGAAAGCCAATCTGGGTCGATGGAATGGTCTCATCGTACTCTTTCCAAAGATTTAGATGCTCAACGAGAATTCTTGCAAATATCTTGACGGGAGAACAAAGCATGAATAATGCACTGCAGTTGTATGGAAAGATCTCTTCCAACCTTCTTTGACTAGGAGCCAATGGTCATTCTTTTCAAGCTTCCTGATAATTATCTGTGGTCGAAATTTCTTGAGATGCTGTAAGTAGAATCACGGCATCCATCTAGAGTGGTACATCAGGACCTTATTATTAAGACACAGGATTTATAGTGTCCCCTCTGTAGCTAACTGGGTTAGCACATTGCTTTCTGAAATTGAGCTTAGTGGCACGTGCAGCCCTGTATTCTTTAGATGTACCTGTACAACCATTTTCTGGCTAAAGATTAAAAATATTTTTGAATCAAGACCAAAAGGCCCTTTACCCGCCTTGTACTATTGCAACTACTTACCTCAGGTTTACAGTGATGGTGCTTTCTTTCGACATGTAATCACGTTTTTAATTCTAGTGGGGTTTTATGGAGAAAAGCTTAAGGGGCATATTTTCGGCCGAAAAGCGCCGATAATTTTATCGCCTAATTAGCAAGGTCACGTTAACACGTGAAACCTTGCATTAGCGCACAAAATCTTAACGCCCAACTTTGCATCTCTAATGAGATGCAAAGTGGGCGTTCCTGACCTGACATGACAGGAGAAGCGACATTTCTCCTATCATCAAGCCCCACGCTATGAAGCATAGCGGCAGGAAAAGTAGCGATAACCCCTGTTATCGCTACTTTCCTTACGCCTGCTTCAGGACTGACTTAGCCATGATATCCTATGGAAGGTGGATATCATGGCTAAGTTTGTGAGTCCCTATCAACAAGCTAACTCCATATTTTGGGAGACTATGGCTGGATTTCCAGCGATAATCTCACGTTAGGCAGTTAGCGCTAGGATTTTTATCGCTTTTGAGGTAAGCGTTGCTAATAGCATGCTATATCAGCGATAAAAATCCACGCTAGCCGGCGATAATTATCCTAGCGCTAAGTGCGCTTAGCGATAATTATCGCCGGTTGTTCCTGATATGCCCCTAAATCTGTCCATGCCTTTTCCTTTCTGTGTTTCCTTTCATTGAAATAGCTCTTTATGATGAATGCAAATCTCTCTGCCATACGTAGAAGCATGTTTATTTCCCTTGGGCAAGAACTCTACATGTAGACTAGTCAGCCTCCAAGGGTACCCGTGTCAACACATGCACGTGCGTACCCATCTACACACAACATGACATCATTTTAAACAATTTAAACTATTCACACCTTGTATAGCATTATTTAGTTGAGCTGCTTTCGTTTTTGTTATCCAGGAGGTGAAATCAATAAATTCAGAGCACATTTTCACTTTGTGGACCTGGGAGAAAGCATTAGGGCTCTACAAGTGCCTGGTGGGATTTATATTTGAATAAGGGTTGACAGGCTAGTAAAATACATTCTATTGTTATTGGCACCGACTGTTCTGCTCTGCTTCAACGCAGCCATGCTGTTACAGCCTGTGGCTTAACGAGCACATAAAAAATAATACATTGTTGTACATAGAAGTGTAAAATTTGATGGCAGCAAAGGGCCGTCTGACCCATATTCCTGTCTGCTCTTGGCACTTGTGAACCGTATTGATTTCTGTGTTTACTATTGCCTTTATAGTTCGATTAGCCGCCTGGGCCTGTCCAAGACGTCTTAAACTCATTAAATGCTTCTGGCTCCAGCACGCGTGCCGAGATGCTCCTCTCTGCAGTCGCAGCTTATTTCTAATCTTACTCCTGCGCCTGTTTTGACTCCAACCCTTCATTAGAACTCGAGTTTGAGAGTGTGAAACGATGCTTGGCATTTGTAATTTGTGTTCATACACTTTACAAGCGTTGATACCTCTTCCACATTCCCCTCTGTTACATATCTCGACCGTCATGTATCTTTTTAGATTCTGTCGGTAGATAACAGCAAAGCAGAGAGACGTGTTGTTTTCACCAAAGGGCCACAGTGTGTGTCATATGATGCCAGCTGAACGTCACCAAAGGTTATGATAGGTAAAGGACGCAGCATCCCGGTTTTACCTGAGTGTAATTAAACTGGGTATAAAAGGCTCACCCTGGCCCATGAGCTCCTTTAGCAAAACAAGCATTCGCAAAGGTAATGGATCCCTCTATTGCATAAGTAATGCTACATCTTCATTGATCGGCAGGTTTGTGTGTGTGGTTGTGTTGATGCATGTGTATTTGCATATGTAGGTGTGTATGCACATCATTATGTGTGTCCAAACTTACAGTAACTCCTGCAAGCTGTTGGTAAATCGTGCCTTAAGCATATCGTTGCTACTGATGTGTGAGGCCACAGCCTGTAAGATTGGTGTAACATTTCCGCATCCACTCATGCGCTTATCTATTCATGCACTTACCTACATCCAGCCATCCACTCATACATTCATTTATAGAACCATTCATCCACACTTTCATTTTTCCATCTATGCACTCACCCATTAAATATCAATGCACTCAGTGTTTTATCCATCCATGCACTCAATTGTCCATCCAACTGCAGCAACATTCTTACATTCATCACCTCACTCATCCACACACTCATTAATTTGCGAATCAATTAAGCACTTTCACTTATGAAATAGCCAGACCTATTGGCTTTGCCAATACTTGTTTGTGCGTGCATTACTGACATATAGTCGAAATGCACAAGACAATTCGAAGTTCCGTTACAAGAACTCCTTCTAATCCTTCGCGAGTTTCAATTTTCAGCAGGTACGATTCTTAAATAGGAACTGCATCACCTCTTCGGTGGTGTTACACCTCCAGGCATCATGTGCCAAGTACATACACTCTGCTCCACCAAAACTGGTCCTCATTACATTAAACTGGCGCATAATCATTGTTTCACCTTTGCTCCTTTAATGAATCTCTAATCTTGCTGTGTTGTCTTTAGCCTTGCCTGCTAAAGTCTCATTTTACATATCTACATTGAATGATGTGACCCTCTACCTAGCCGGCATCTTTTACACTGTTTCATTTCTATAAAGCTCCAATTTGTCACAAACTGCAAATGTGCAAGAAGCACATTTTTGTCTGGCGCAAGTCCATTAGAGAGCACGATGATGGATTCAACCCAGATCAGTGACTGGGGGTGAGTTTCTGAAAAGTGTCAGCGCTCAATCCACCATCTCCTTGTGTTTGCTTTGTTTGCCCTAAGTTGGCAAGATATGCCCAGATGTGGGTCCTTTGCTCACTTTGCCACTGGATTCAAGCTAGCCTTGCTGATGAGGGGTGGTACCCCAAAACCGGTCCCAGGATGCTTGTTTCCGGTCCAGGGAAGAGCTGTCTTGGCAGTTCGGGCTGGACTATTCCCATGAGGAATAGAGTCAAGACTGATTTGCGTATGGTTGTGTCTGAACTGGAGTGGCGAAATGAGCTAAAGAACGATGATGGAATAAACCCAGATCTGTGACTGGGTGTAAATGTCTGAAAAGTTTCAGCACTTTGTCCATCATCTCCTTGTGTTTGCTTTCTTTGCCCTAAGTTGGCAGGGAATGCCCAGACATGGGTCCCTTGCTCACTTTGCTACTGGATTCAAGCTAACCTGGCTGATGAGCGGTATTACCCCAAAACTGGTCCCAAAATGCTTGTTTCCAGTCTAGGTAAGGCCTGGCTTGGCAGTTCGGGCTGGACTGTTCCCATGAGGCACAGGGCCAAGACTGATTTTCATATAGCTGGGTCTGAACTGGGGTGGCGAAGTGAGCTAAAGAACGATGATGCATTGAACCCAGATCTGAGACTGGGGGTGAGTTTCTGATACATTTCAGCGCTCTGTCCATCATCTCCTTGTGTTTGCTTTGGTGGTTAAAGAGCCAGCAATGGATGTTATGTCTGACCAGGAGCTCGCTTGGCATGTTGCTCGTACTAGCATTCCTGCCGGATTCGTCTGTTCATCCATAGCCTCTCTCGTTTTCTCCACTTTCTTATGAGCATCCTCATTTTGACACTCTTACTTCATTCTAATATCTCTGCAAGCACATGTGCTTCAAGACTTCGGTATTTGGTAGGACATTAAAACAAAGAGGAAAATATGAAAGAATACAGTTGGCCAGTATTTGGGCTAGTTCTTACAGGTGGCTAAAATGGAAAGCAAATGCTAGATCAGTATTGGTTGAAAGGATGCATTCTAGACAGCCCCTCTCCATCTTGTCTAATGGCAGTGATTCTCACAAACAATCCTGCTGCCATTCTTAGCAATTCTCTGCAATTATTTATCGTTTAATCTATCCAGTGTGCCAAAACGTTTTACTGGCAGCTCATCACTACTGCAGGTAGGCATCTTAGAAGGCAGGGACACATTGCATGAGAGTACTGCCGGAATGGTGTTGCCATTAGAAAACACCAAAAGCGACAAGCAATCATGGAAGACCCAATGCAGGGGCACAGCATAAGATCAAGTGGCTGTAAACCTTCAGTAGCCCTTGCAGTGCCAACTACATCTCCAGCACCAACAGCTCTCTAGTGTCTGGCTCCCCGCATTGAACAAGCCTCCTTCCATCTAACCCTGGGCATAGTTCGCGTAGCAGCACTACACATAGCTACGCGACGTGCACTTCACACTACGCAAGCTACGAGTAGCTACGTGAACTGCGCAGTGCATTGTGCAAAATGCTGTTTGCACTGATTGCACAGTGCCAGATGCTTGTCCGCACTGTGCAATCATTGCAAACGGCATCTTGCACAGTGCAAGCAGTCCATTTCTGCCGCTCTAGTAGATTTGTACTCAAGCTGCAGCTTTCTCAACGCAGACTGGTAGTTTCTCATCGCGAGCGGTCGCGAGCATACGCGACCACTCGCAATGAGAAACCTGACCTCCCCGCGTTGAGAATCTCGCCGGGAGGTTTATTTTCCACGCTCGCGATCGGCAACTTGATGTTGCTGATCGCAAACGAGGAAAAAGTCTCGCCGGGATGTTATTTTGCTCGCTCGCGGTCGCCAACTTGATGTTGAGGGCCGCGAGCAAGCAAAAAATGCCCGCTACGCTCCGCGTTTTCGCACTGTGCTACGTGCAATTCGCGTAGCGCGTAGTTGCGCAAACTACACAAACTACGCGAGCGTAGCATAGTTCTACGCTCAGGGCTACTTCCATCACTAGTTCCTTGCTCCATTGATCTAAGAGCAACATCAACTAAAGCTTTTGTGGCTTAGTCAATGCATAGGCCCACAAAAGGGGTAAGGGACAAATAGAAGAGGGGTCGGGATTCAGCTGCAATTCTCTGTGTCACATCAAGCAGGTGGGAGGCTTTGTGGAATGGAGATGGCATTTCCAGGTGCAGAGGAAAGGAAGATAAAAGCATCTGGAATCCTGGAAGTGGACTTCTTTGTTTTGCCAGTCACCTCTGTAAAATGTAGAACTGCAATGCCCCTGCAGGCTGATACAAGCTATGAAACATACTCCAAACCTGCAGTGGCTAAAAACAGTTCACTCAAGTAAGATAAGCCAGTGGCTGGAGGGGACTGACCCAAAGCCTACTTCCTGTGTATTGATCACTAAAGGTCTTGGCTGCACCAGATAGGACGCACTTGGTATCCAGAATATAGGAATTAATCAAATATTCAGCTGCTGTCATTTCTTTCACTTTAATGAATTTAAGGCATACTTGGAACAGAAATTGTCTTAAAGATATATAGTTAAATAATCAGTAAAATGTATTAGCAGAATTTATTTCATGCTTCATTTGAAAATTGCTACATCAAGCAAGGTGTTAGACCTGTCAGCCTTAGGGTGGTCGTCCCCCAAATATTTTGCCTGCTTACCTCCTCTTTTTCTAATTATTTTTGTTGGCCTAGGACTCTTAGCACTCTGCCACTTCTTGGCCTTTCAGTCGATGCACTTCTAATGCAGGCCATACAGTCGCCCTTTCCTGTCACAGTAATTCTAAAGTTCTGTTTAAACTTAACCGCTCAGCGAGACTGTTGTTCGTTACTCGTGCATCCTATTACTATGTGATGCACCTTTGTGTTTAATGCTTGTCAGGCAGTTCTTCTTAACACACTAGTTTTAGTGCAATCTGGGTATTTCACCTTTAGCTCAGAATGATGTGTGTTTTTCTCTCGTGTTCTGACTACTTTGCCAATTGGGGGTTGCACCTTTAACCCCTTCAGTGCCACGCCCTTTCCCCCTCCTGTGCCGGGCGTTTCCCACGCGAGTGGGTTTCATGACGAGATAGTCTCATCATGGGCACAGCGCGACCGTGCTCCATGACGAGACTATCTCGTCATGGGCACAGAAGAGGTTAATGAGTTCTGCTTATTGGGGTTCCTGTTTTCTATTAACCGATCGATCCTTTCTACTGTGTCAAACCTATACCCGACTCACCCGGCATGATATTAAGATAAATCCAATTTTCTAAGGAGTAAGAGACCTGCTTTTAATCTATTTCCTTTTAATTTAAAAAAATCGACCGGGTCTTCACTGATTTTGCACCTTATTAATTTCAGGTGCTTCGTCCACTCCCCTGCCACAGGAGCCTACACGCCTTTCTACGCCCCTAGCCATCGTGCAGAGGCTTCTTGCTAATAATGCTAATTAGATTCTATCTCCCTTCTTATGTATTGAATCTTGCCCCGTATAGATATGGTTCTAAAGTTTTTTCATGTCCATCCCTAGATTACGCCCTTCCTCACCCCCACACCTTGTCCTGATGAAGACCCTGATGTAAGGGACATAACTGCCTACAGTTTTTTAGGGGTCGAAACGTCGACACTTTACTGCATAGCCAGCACAGACAACAGATATTTCATGTTGTGCTACTGTTGTTATCATGGCTGTATATTGTTTTTGCTGAAATCGAGATTTACAGGCTTGATGAATGAGCCTCATGGTTTCGAAGTAATGTACTGTTTCTGATTGACACTCTTTCTCCCAATCACTTCCCTATTTTGTTTTTTTATTTTGTAGTTGAATTTATAAGGCGCACAGCTACCCACAAGGGGTCTCCCGGCGCCGATCAATTAGTGATTACCCAAAGCAGATGTTAATGAGAAAAAAGCCAGGTTTTGAGGTCCTTACGGAATTTCAGCAGAGATGGTTCAAGTTTTAGCGAGACCGGGAGAGAATTCCACAGTCTAGGGGCAACACAAGAAAAAGAGCAGCCGCCGATTCTTGTCAATTTGAAACGGGGGATCAGAAAGTTGCCCTGAGCTGAAGATCTGAGGGGGTGGGGTGGCAAGTATGGTTGAACCAAGGCCTTGAGATAGCCTGGAGCCGACCCTAACTTCCCTATCCTCACAAAACACCAATACCCGCCCTCCCTTCCTCACCCTCACTTTGTTCCCGCCTAGGGACATTGACACATGTAATAACATTTAATAATACAAAGATATTTTGCATTAAGAGATCGTTGCCCAGTGTGAATTAAACACTGAGGTGCCGATCACGATCCGGTAAAAAAATTCCCCGTACGACTCGTATCCGGTCTTTTTACCGTACGAATCGCACAAGTGCCGTACAAACTGCCAATTACGATTCGCATGGTAAAAAGTCCATACGAATCGCATTGGGAAGTATTCCCCACACGTCCTCGGGTCGGAAAATGTGTCCGACACGTCCACGGACGATTTACCGTACAAATGTGAAAAGTGAAGTCCGACCGAGGAATTACGATCCATCCCGTGCGTCCAATGTTACAACCGGATGGAAAAAACACAGTTCGCACCGAACTCCCATAGCAACCATGAAGACATGTGCCCGCATACGTGCCGACCCCCCCAGCCCCTGTACGTACGCGCCGACCGCCCCCCAACCCCCGTACGTACGCGCCAACCCCCCCCAGCCCCCGTACGTTCGAGTCGTACCCCCCGTGTATGTACAACCTTGTACGTGTCGAACCCCCCCGTGTATGTACACCCGTGTACGTCGAGTCGTACCCCCACCCGTGTATGTACACCCTTGTACGTGTCGAACCCCCCGTGTATGTACACCCATGTACGTGTCGAACCCCCCGTGTATGTACACCCTTGTACGTGTCGAACCCCCCCCGTGTATGTACACCCTTGTACGTGTCGAACCCCCCGTGTATGTACACCCGTGTACGTTCGAGTCGTACCCCCACCCGTGTATGTACGGTGCGTACCCCCAGCGCGTACCCCATACTCTGGTCGTTTCGCGACGTACTTCGCTTTTCCGGCACTTTTTTGGTGCCATGAAAATATTGCCGTCCGGACTGCTGTCGGTTCGAATCGTGGTTCCTGGGTCGTGAAACGCTGCCTGACAGCGTACCAACGTCACGTCGCAGCATTCCCGGAGCACATTCGTATGCATATTTTCGTCGGTCGGTGTTTTTTACGATTCCTACGGAAATGGTGGTTCCGTGCGAATCGTAATTCCATGTTTGTGAAGTTTTACGACCGGGTACGAGTCGGACGGAGAAAACGCTCCGACCTACGGTTCGTACCCGTTTTTTGCCGGATCGTAATCGGCACCTGAGTATAAAAAATACCTTTGTGGAAATTTAGCTTGCAAACTGAACATTATCTGCGCCATCTTGTCTCTCCCCAGCGCGACACACAGGAAAGCGCACGGCAGCCATTTTAGGCACCCTGGTCTCTCCCTGCTCATTGCCGATTGCCAGCGCGTCCCCCTGGCGCTGCAAGCATCTCCCTCGCGCCGGCCACCCCCGCTCTCTCATACACGGGCCATAAACCCTCTCCTTCTGCGCGACCCTGCCATGGAACCGCATCCCACGCCTGACCGACATCCCATACATGGTCATGCATCTCTTTGATAACCCCCTTCCTCTGCGCCCCATTGTCCGAACCGATCCCAGGCCATCACCTAGCCCTGCGGATGCAGTTTATTGCCCCTACTGTAAGGGAAACGCCCCACATCAAAGGGATTACAGTAGATCAAGGCCCCCCACCCCCTGAGACCCGACCGGTCACACACACCCCCGGGAATTGGCGGAATATCCTGCTGTGTGATAGCCATCTCCTACTGCGGGTGGGGTGGGAACTTCTACTGTAGCTATGCGTGGGATCGGATCTGAGACAGGGATTCTGAGGATGTTCTTTCATACATCAAAGTGATCTCAAGAATGTGCAATGTATGATAACCCTGCAATAAAGTCATAAACGTGTGTATAAGAGACCAGGTCTCAGAGATGCAGTTAGAGCACCTCGTGACGATACCTTGCTGTCTGATCTGATGTGTTCTGCTCCGACGGAATAAAACTTTGTTTCCTGCCTTCCAGTCTCCGGTGCCTGCCTCTTTATTGGTTTAACATCGAATGGTATAAGAGGCGATTACCGCCGGGCAATACTTGAAAGGTTATCGACTGAAACTGCCGCTACCATTTAACAATTGGCGTCCCAAGCGTGGGGCCCATCAGCGACACGTGGATCCAGTGGGAGAGGTCCTGACGACAGAGTGAACGACTGCAACGATCGGGAGAGCTCCTGCCCGATAGACCCTCGTCTGGCAGCCGATCATCCGAACTTCACTGGTTCCGAGCAGACCTCTCTCGAGCGATCTACGGTCCTGACTGGGAACCATCAGGAGTGCCGCGGCAAATACGGAGAGTAGAGGACGATCGGGCGCTGGAGGCGGAAGACGAGAAACTGTCCACGCGGTCCGGGTAAGGTCGTGAAACACGACAAATTGCGAAACGATTGATTGATTGATTGAAATACTAGTATTGCTTATTGATTGTTCTCTTTGAGATATTCGCTGTCTACAAACGGGGAGGAGTAGAAATACTCTCTCTCTCTCCCTTTGCAGATAGTGAAGGGTAGGTAACGCAGACTTTTGTCCCCGTTGAAACCCGTCGTGCCTATCTTTATCTCCCCACTGATTGATTGTCCGAACATTAATTGTTTTGAAGAATAGTGCTCTTTGAGATACTCTCTGTTTGCAAATAACGTAGAATAGAAATATTCTGTCTAGTCTTTGCAAATAGTGAAGGGTAAGTAACGCAGACTTTTGTCCCCATTGTAACCCGTCGTGCCTATCTTTATCTCCCCATTGATTGATTGATTGTCCGAACACTAGCTGTTCGATATTGGTTCTTTGGAGGTATTCTTTGCTTACAAATAACGAGGAATAGAGATATTCTGTCTAGTCTTTGCAAGCAGTGAAAAGATAGGTAGTGCTGACTTTTGTCCCCGTTGAAACCCGTCATGCCTATCTTCTCCCCACTGATTGGTAGTTGGTTCAGCCCGGACCGCTTATTAGAGGTGAACCATCCGGCTCCACTGGAGGGCACCCCTAATAAAGACATGTTCACTAAATATGGACTAGTCGCTGTAGCTTATAGCAAGCTATGGCATAAATATACCAAGAAGGACCCCGAGAGTCAGTGGCCACTGATGGGATCCTTCAACGACCGTAAGATAGGAATGCTAGAAATAGCTCTGCGTAGCAATAAGACGACGCCTACTATGCTTGACAGTATCGGCATGTGGCGCAAAGAAGCAACACAACGAAAAAAGAGGGAAGAAGTAAAAGCAGAAAAGGAATTACGAAAAGCAGCTCACCTTGCCGCTAAAAAGTTAGAAGAAGAAATAAAGGAGAGAAGGGAAGCTAAACTAAGACAGGAGCCCGAAACATCAGGCCAGTACCCTGTTAGGACCCCCTCTATGCTCTACCCTGAGTTGTCCTCTAAGCAACGAACGAATGACGAATTACTATTAGGTCCCCCGATCATTTACATGCCCCCTCCATACGCACCCTCCCAATCGGTAGTGCAACACCCACAACCCCCAAACACGAGCGAAAGCAGTACAGGGGCCTCGGTCCTCACGGCCTCCGCGCCGGCCGAGCCTCTTGTACTGAACACAACGTCGGCAATAACGTTGGATGACCCTGAGATGAGAAAGAAAGATTCCACCAGAATGAATCGACTAACGAAGGGTGAACGAGCAGGAATCGACAAGATAGTAGGGACACTGGTGGAGCGAAAGGAAAGTGAGGAGTATACAACAGACGTGTATAACTCGTATGCCGACAACCGCAGACGACACTTTGTCGTACGACTTTGTTATCACGCCCTGAATACATATGAGGATAGGTACCACGATAAAGGTCCCGAAGGCTTAGCGGCCCTATATAGGAAGGTAGACATTGGGGAAGAAGGAGAGGGCGATGTGACGAACCTCTTCATTCGTACACTCGAGGTCTATCGACACCTTAAAGAACACAGACAGACAACCAAAGCAGAAACTCCCATAGCGACTAAGCCCCAGGAAGGAAGGACTGATACCATGATGCCCATCAAAGAGGCCACCCCCTATTGGGTCCCCCCACGAGGTCAGGGAACACATGACGACATCAACCACCAAGATGCGAAGGGAAGGGTTGTATATAATTGGGTCTACCAGCCATGGGACCGACAAGATATTTTGACCTTTAGAAAAACTCTACCCGACTTAAGAAAGAACCCGACTGCCTTCTACACCGAACTAGGTACCGCCTTAGGCTCAACAATAATGACTTTAGCAGATATCGACTTGTTCTTCGGGTTATGTCTGCCGGCTGATGTGTGGAAGCAAATCCGGAAAGTTGACCACGCTGAGCCATTCGGATATACCTGGGTACAACTCGATACCATAGATAAACAGCGAGAACCGGGCAGAAACCCCCGAAAGCCATATTGGAGCTCCCAGACAAGATTGTACAGAAGTTAAAGACTCTAATCCCAGAGAGAAAGGTAGACTGGTCGATAGTGACGGCATGTCGCCAGAAACCCCAGGAGGATGTGTCTGAATACTTCTCTCGGTTCGAGACTGTGTTTTCCGATTATAGTGGCCAGGACATGACCACCGCAACCAGACATCACCTCTTTGTCCAGAATTATGTGAAGGGTCTGTCACAAGAAGTCTCGCAGAAACTACAGACCAGTGAGAGTAGTTGGGCAGCCTCCAAACCCGCAGCAATCCTCCAGATGGCCCAATACTATGAAAACCAAAATAATGAGAACGATAGGGCGTCATAGAGGAAGAAAAAAGAACTGAAGGAGAGGGTAATGATAGCACAGTTGCAAGGGGTGACCATAGGAAGGGAACCCCCAAAAGGAAATTACCAACCAATCGCCCCTAGAAAGCAACCCCCTAGAGACCATACACCTGCACCCTACAACGGACGGAGAGACTTGGATGGGAACCAATGTGTGTTCTGTAGAGGGTTCAGACACTGGAAATCCCAGTGCACGGTCCTTCTGGAATTAAACAAAAATAAGGACCCCAGAGACACAGCTTATGACCCCAGAAATAGAGGACAGGGACGAGGATACACGAACGACGCCATCACCGACAGGCCAGGCAGACCAAACACTTTTGATCGCCCCCGACAGACCCAGTGCCAGCAGTCCGACTACGAAAGCACCCATGACTTTGCATAGGACCGCCAGGGGCAAGGGAGGGATCCAGTCGAACTCCGTGTTGACCAGCAAGGTCCTTACGTCACTGCTAAGGTCTTGGGCACAAAGTCTCCATTTCTGGTAGATACTGGGGCGACACGTTGTGCGTTATCTAAACGACTGATTCCTAGGGCACCCTTGTCTGACTCACATGTAACCTCAATAGGCTTTGATGGAACGCCCTCCACTAACCCCTTGTCAGCACCAATCTCCTTTGACTTAGACGATAACACCACTGACACGACCTTTCTGCTCTCCTCCAACACCCCCGATGCTATTATGGGACTCGATTTGCTAAAACATTTCCGAGCTACCATCAGATGTTCCCCAGACGGAGTTCGAGTCATCCTGCACGATAACCCAGATCTGTTCAGACCTTGTCGCACACGACGTATGCTCTCTATAACCGATGCTGACCTGTCCCTACTCGACACGTTACCCTCACATCTATGGGCTAAAACCGACTCAGATGTAGGACGCATGGTGATCGACCCTGTACACATAACCGTCCGACCGGACGCAGTGCTCCCAAAGCTTCCACAGTATCGGATATCGCCCGAAGGCGAGAAGGCACTGGTGGAAATCATCGAGTCCCTAGTCGATGCAGGAGTGGTAGAAGAAGTAGTCAGTAATGTTTGCAACAGCCCTATCCTACCCATTGTAAAAAAGCAAGGCGAGGGAGATGAGAAAGCATACCGCTTTATTGTTGACTTACGAGAAGTTAACAAAGTAGTCATACCTCAGTACCCCGTGGTCTCAGACATCACCACCATCCTCACCCTGATTCCGTCCACTGCCACCACCTTTACCGTTATTGATCTCAAGAACGCATTCTTTTCCATCCCCATCCACCCAGACAGCCGCTACCTATTCGGCTTCACTTTAAAGGCCCATTCGTACAGATTCTGTAGGGCACCCCAAGGCTACACTGAGAGTCCCAGCATTTATAGCCAAGCCCTCAAGAGACAACTAGATGCAGTACAATTACCCGATGGAGTGGTGTTAATACAGTACGTCAATGACATTCTTTTGGCGGCCGACACCACTCCACTTGCCGTCACAGCCACCATTCACCTCCTCCACTTCCTCGCGAAAAACGGTCACAAGGTCTCCAGGAAGAAGTTACAGTTCTGCCAACCCCAAGTGACATACCTAGGCCACCTCCTATCCAAGGACGGGAGGAAACTTACACCTGACCGAATTCAGACCATCCTAGAAACCCCTGTTCCCAAAACTCAGAAGCAAGTGCGGTCTCTAGTAGGCCTCACCTCCTTCTGTCGACAGTGGTTGCCAAACTTCAGTCTTATTGTAAAACCCCTGCTTTCCCTGTTGGCTAAAGATGCCCCCTTCCCTCTCCCCTAGACACCCGAATGCCAATCCTCCTTCAAAGAACTACGAGATGCCCTCTGCTCAGCACCAGTCCTAGGAACCCCAGACTACACTAAACCTTTCTCCCTCTACACCCACGAAAGGGAGGGATGCGCGTTGTCTGTCCTAACCCAGTCCATAGGTCCTAAACAACGCCCTTGTGCCTACTTCTCTGCCACTCTTGACCCTGTAGCCAGAGCTTTGCCCGCCAGCCTTCGAGCAGTAGCCGCCGCTGCTGTCTCTATCCGGCAAAGTGAGGGGATCGTGCTCTCGAACACCCTCACTGTATTGGTACCCCATGCGGTTGACACCCTCCTGAACCAAACCAAGACTCAACACCTGACTAGCGCACGACCCGACTGGTTACGAACTGACTCTGCTTGCACCCCACATCACATTGAAACGATGCACCACTCTGAATCCAGCTACTCTACTACCTCTCCCTGACACTGACCCCAATGCATCCCCTATACATGACTGCGTGACCCTCACCGACGAACAAACCAAGAGTAGGGTTGACCTCCGAGATACTGCCTTCCCGGACCCTGACGGAGAACTGTGGGTGGATGGCTCATGTATCAAGCTCCCCGATGGCACCACCTCAGCTGCCTATGCAGTCACCACAGCCCGAACAGTTGTTGAGACAGCCCGCATCACACAGCGATCCGCACAGGCGGCGGAACTAATCACTCTCACACGAGCATGCATCCTGGCAGCAGGGACAACCGCAAACATTTACACAGACAGTCAGTACGCCTTCGGGGTGGTTCACCACTTTGGGCTCTTATGGAAAGAGAGGGGATTCTTGACTTCCCATGGCACACCCATCCTGCATGGAGATCTAGTCTCTTCCCTGACCGAAGCAGTCCTCCTCCCCACACGGCTGGCTGTGATCAAATGCCAGGCACACAAGAAGGTAACAGACATTATAGGACAGGGAAATGCACTAGCTGACATTACTGCCCGAACCACAGCCGAGAATAGGTCCACGACCCGTATGTACGTGACCAGGTCACAAACTGAGAAATGGAAGGATGCTAGGGAAACGATTAGGGACATCCAATTAGCCAGCTCACCACACAAATTAACTGAATGGGCCCGGGTGGGATTGAAGGACGATGACGGTTGCTGGCGAACTAAAGACTCGAACAAATGGTTGCTACCTGACTCATACTTGATCCCCATGCTGACCATGGCACACTCCCCCGCACACATAGGGTCTGCCCCCATGATCGAACTCATCTCCAAAGTCTGGCACAAAGACAAAATCCCAGACTCAGCCAAACGTCTGGTCCAACAATGCCTGGTATGCCTCCAACACAACCCTGGGAAAGGGACTGCTGTACCCCGGGGAGGGTTTGGGGTTCCCAATCACCCCTTTGAAGTCCTACAAATGGACTACATGCAGTTAGAAAGGTGCCAAGGTTTGAAGTACGTACTTGTCGTTGTGTGTGCCTTCAGCAAGTGGGTGGAAGCCTACCCAACCCGCGACAGCACCGCTATGACTACCGCGAAAGTACTACTGAAAGAATTCTTCCCCCGTTACGGCCTTTGTCGAATTTTGTGGCGCGATAACGGCCCCCACTTTGTAGCCGAGGTTATCCAACTCATCTTAAAGGGGCTGGGTGTAAAACAAAAGTTCCATGCGGTCTTCCATCCCCAATCCGCAGGCTTGGTTGAGCGACATAATGCCACATTGAAGCTTAAGATAGCAAAAATAGTTGCCACCACAGGACTGAAATGGCCAGACGCTCTCCCGCTAGCATTGCTATCAATGCGTTCCACCCCCACCAAACACCACTTAACCCCCTACGAGGTCGTCTTCGGACGGCCCATGAACCTTTGGACTGCACCAAAGCCAACATCCATCCACGACGTCCCGGACGTCCTCATGTCCGACTATTTGTATAACCTGACTAAAACGTTGTCTGTTATTCATCAGCAGGTGCTGCAAGCCATTCCCGATGTTTCCAGGGGCCCCGGGCACGACATCCAACCCGGCGACTTTGTCTTAGTGCGTAACTTCCAGCGCACCAAGAGTCTGGAGCCCCGGTGGACGGGCCCCCTGCAAGTCCTGATCACCACCCGAACAGCTCTTCGAGTGGAGGGGAAGCGCAATTGGCTGCATGTACACCACTGCAAGAAGGTATCATCGACCCTGACGACCACGGACAACATCACCGCCCAAGAGGAACTTCTGGACAAAGACCGACCATCCCTGAGCCGCTGCCCGGATGCAGAGACACTTGAATTAATGAAATATCCCGATCCCACTGTGCCATCCAAGGAAGGGTATAACCTACGACGAAAGGAGGGAACTTCGGCTAAGCAGACCACAAACTAAGTTGAAATCTCAGAGCGGTTGCCTAGTCACCTCAAAGGCCACCAGGAGAGAAACTAAACAAAGTCTGTGGCTCTGCCCACTACCGAGTCCCTTGAAGGTGATGGAAGCACCCGACATGAAGATGATGGAAGCAACCGGACGTCCGAAGATCCACTACAAAAATCCAAAGACTGACAAAATGCACAGCTCGAAGACTATTGCACTTTTCATTACCCTTCTCTTTTGCCTTCTCCTCGTGGTCACCTTCTGGATCATAGAGGAGAGCGCACCTGCTCATAGGACATTGCTGACCACCGTTCAACCTACCACCATGAAAGAACACCATCTGATCTCACTTTCACCCCAACTCCGAGAAAGGCGTAAGGAGTTCTGGAATAACTCCTTTGTACAGTTGCTCCACCAACACAATCTTGCCGCCAATGCCACTAATTGCTGGATCTGTGGATTGCTACCACATGCCACCGGACACTCTATCCCTTTCATCCCTTCACCTTTTTCTGTCCATGGCTCCTGCCTCGCTTGGCTAATCCTCCTGCAAGAAAGCTACAAGGATAATGCCACTTCCGGCAAAACGGTGTCACACTTCTACCATGGGTTCTGGCTGAACAAAACTGGAAAAACTTCTGCTCCCTTCTGTCCTCTGAGGTCAAACACTTCCTTTCACATGGACATCCCTGCCAAAAAACGAGTTGAAATGCAGGTGTTCAACAACCCAGCCAGACCCACCTTCTCTTACCTCCGGAAACGGACGGCCGCCACACTAACAGTGGCCCTATCCGTCATCAACATCACTGGACTTGTGTGCCTCGAAGGCCTGGGGACGCAGCTGGTGGGTCACAGCTCCTGCCTCATCACCCGAACATTGGACTTAGTTGATCCACCCTCCTTTGTTGCCTCCCCGAATATGTACTTCATCTGTGGTACTAAGGCCTACACCTGGCTTCCGAAGGGTTGGGGGGCACCTGCTACATCGCTTTTGTCCTTCCTCCGACATATGTGGCTCCAGCAAACCACCACCGACAGAAACGTGCCAAAGACCTTGTACAAGCCGACTCCACCGGAGCACAGTTCCTGGATGCAGTAAAGGGACTTGTTCCACTCTGGGGTCCAATGGCAAACAGCCGTGCCATCCGCCACTTAACTCAGGCAGTCGAGACGGCGATGAACATTACGGCTGGCATCCTCGCCAACAACACCGCCGAGCTTCAGGCCGTCCGCCTGGTGGCTCTTCAGAACCGCCTCGTTCTAGATGTGGTTCTGGCTGATCGTGGAGGAGCATGCCGCATCATTGGGTCCAGCTGTTGTACCTACGTACCGGATAACTCACCCTCAGTCTACAAAGCAATTGAACACCTCCACAGACTTTCCGCAGAGGTTCATCAGGAGCAAGAAGGATGGTCACTTGGGAGTTGGTTTTGGGACACTATTAAAAGTTGGGGATGGAGGCTGTTTTCATTTATCCTAATACCGATTGTGATACTATGTGGATGTTGCTTGGGGATTCAGTGTCTGCCACCTCTATGTTCGCTTTTTATGAATTGCATCTGCCCTAAGACTTTGAACTTCGAAGCGGAACGAATGAAGGCTCTGTATGAGGTGGAAGTTCGTAGTATTATGGGGATAGATCCGAACTAAACAAGCTGGCGAGATATGTTAAAAGGGAGGACTGTGGAAATTTAGCTTGCAAACTGAACATTATCTGCGCCATCTTGTCTCTCCCCAGCGCGACACACAGGAAAGCGCACGGCAGCCATTTTAGGCACCCTGGTCTCTCCCTGCTCATTGCCGATCGCCAGCGCGTCCCCCTGGCGCTGCAAGCATCCCCCGCGCGCCGGCCACCCCCGCTCTCTCATACACGGGCCATAAACCCTCTCCTTCTGCGCGACCCTGCCATGGAACCGCATCCCACGCCTGACCGACATCCCATACATGGTCATGCATCTCTTTGATAACCCCCTTCCTCTGCGCCCCATTGTCCGAACCGATCCCAGGCCATCACCTAGCCCTGCGGATGCAGTTTATTGCCCCTACTGTAAGGGAAACGCCCCACATCAAAGGGATTACAGTAGATCAAGGCCCCCCACCCCCTGAGACCCGACCGGTCACACACACCCCCGGGAATTGGCGGAATATCCTGCTGTGTGATAGCCATCTCCTACTGCGGGTGGGGTGGGAACTTCTACTGTAGCTATGCGTGGGATCGGATCTGAGCCAGGGATTCTGAGGATGTTCTTTCATACATCAAAGTGATCTCAAGAATGTGCCATGTATGATAACCCTGCAATAAAGTCATAAACGTGTGTATAAGAGACCAGGTCTCAGAGATGCAGTTAGAGCACCTCGTGACGATACCTTGCTGTCTGATCTGATGTGTTCTGCTCCGACGGAATAAAACTTTGTTTCCTGCCTTCCAGTCTCCGGCGCCTGCCTCTTTGTTGGTTTAACATCGAATGGTATAAGAGGCGATTACCGCCGGGCAATACTTGAAAGGTTATCGACTGAAACTGCTGCTACCATTTAACACCTTGTGTTTTATGCTTTGTTTTGAATAATTGTTTTGATTTCTCACATTGTACTGTTATTGTCTGGTACCACTGTCCTTACGTAAGACTGTAGACTAGGCCTAAAACGTGTCCTCCTGAAACAATTAGAGGATGTGCACAAGAATACCCAGCACAAAATACAGATCTGTGGTCCAGCTGATACTTCACGTATATCTGCAGGCCCTCCTCCGATGCTCGAGGGTGATCCTTGATGCCACAATCATGATGGGGCAGTTACAGAGGGAAGACATCCTTTTGATGCCTTGAATGCACCTCCAGGTTCAAGGTGAAGGGCTCTCAAGTGCAGACACAGAAAGAGGAGCTTCTTTTGCGCCATCAGGGCCTGAATCACAAAGGTAAAATTACACTTTTGTGTAAGTTTGCAATTTTTTTGCTATTTACAAATGACAATTTAATAGTAAGCTAAAACTCAGAAGTCAGGGCGGAGAACTCCACACAGAAAAAGATAGGACAGGCCTGCTAACTTTACTGAAAAATCAGCCCCCAGTAATAAAATCGGCCCCCCACTCCTTCTAGTGTCCTTGGGACACGCCCGCTGCCTGGTACTGCCATTCCGGTAGTGCCTACTCCAGGGTATAAATATTTGGGGACAGATTTACAAGCCTTGTGCGCCACCACTGCGTTACTTTTAAAATGGGGAAAAAGTTACATAACCGTGGCGCAAGGGGCTAGTAAATAGGCCCCTTGGTATTATGATGGCACGGGTGGCCCGTTTTCCATTCAAATAAGCTAAGTTAAGTCACTCAGCAGACAGGAATATTCATTCCAGAAACACCTGTGCTCATTTGATTTTTAATGGGCAATATCGGCTGGTTTCAATGGAAGAGCACTATTAACACTTCGAGGCAGGTTAGCAGATTTTCAACCATTGATAAGGAAAACAGTCACCTCGCAATAGGAAGAACGTGCCTTGGCACAGGCAGCACCTGCAATTCTTATCAATTTTTAAATTTTAATCATTGGCATAGTCTATACAACAGTTCGCCGGAAGCTGCGGGTCGTTGCTCTATATGGCCTGGCACTGCCTAAGTCCCTTCTTGTACTATAAACCCCAGATATACCTCGGTTGAGAAGGTGCTCCCTCCCACATGCAAGCATTTCAAACCACACTAATTTTTTGGATTAAGGGAAGTGACCCCCTGGCCGTATTTATTACATACAAAACAATTATTAATTTACATTGTTACATTTTACGCAGAAAGTCTAGATACATTGATAGATACATAATATCATTTGGCTAACCTTAACATGTTCTAATACAAACTCAGTTCCTAACGTAATCTAACAATGCATATACATTACTTTCTGCGTGTCCCCTCTAGAGCCTATGGCAAGGTCAATGACGGGCAGCCCCAGAGCTTGCTAAGGGTACTACTCCACCAGAGGAGGCTTACGTAGGGGGTACAGCTTATCAGACAGATACTTTCCCCCGGGTCCCTCCTACGCCCAGTGCCTTAACCTCCCTAACGGGGGCGGCAGTTTTACGTACTTGTGCCCTTATGCGCATGCGAGTGCGAGGGTGGTCACAGGCCTACTGGAAAGAGTGACTCTCCTGGCCCCCGCACACCGACAGCCTACTGACCGGCTGTCACTGCCCCTGGATTTACATGATGCTGGCCGCTCAGGGCCGAATACTAGGCTTACCAATCATGACCTTACCGCCAGAGGCCTGCATAGTTGCCCGACTATCTGGCCTACCCCTGAGCTAGCTAGGAGGTCATGCTCTGAGGCCCGTGGTCTCCAGCCATGAAAAAATGTCTTCCATAAATGCCCCATTCCCCTTGGATGATAGATGAACCCCGTCTTGTAGAAAAAACTGCTCACCTCGAATATACCCATGTCCTATGGACTTTAATTTTGTCGTCCTGAACAGTTTATCAAACTTATTGTTGACCCGCTTTACTGCGTGGTTCAACGCCCGAACGGATTCCCCTCCCCTCCAGTGGAACCGTGGGATCATGTGAGACCAGACTATGACTGCCTCGGGGCACTGTCTTGCTAACCACCCCACTTTGCTAAGCAGCTCCTGAACTAACCATCGTCACCCTAGGCATGCCAAGTCGTTGCCCCTGAGGTGCAGGATCCAGATCACTGGTGGTCCCTTACTTTGCTTTAAAGCGCGGTTCATCAGGTCTCTGAATTGCCCCACGCACAAACCACCCTGCCCATGAAAGCTTATCTTTGCACCTAACTTCCACGCTCTGGCCTCGTGAGCCCCTGAAAAGTAAGTTTGTAAACGACGCACCTAGGAGTGGCCAATTAGCCAAACTCCCCGCTGAGTTCACCGACAGTGAACGTGGGCCATGACCTGAGCCGTCCGTTCCTGTACTGTTGACTGCCGTCTGTCTTAGTAAAACAGCGGCTTCCTCTTATCATGAATGCGGATAGACGCAGATTTCTCCCCTGAGTCACAGGATGAAGAAACTGTAAGCGAACATAAAATTGAACAAAGGTCAGTGCACCTGCTACATTTACTGGTTAACGCATCCACACAATGTGTTGCCTAACGTAACCATGTATCATTTTTTGCGAGTTCCTCCTGAGTCACAGAAAGAAAAACACGCAGTTAGCCTGACGCCAAATGGGACCCCACGCGATGGGGCAGCTATACTAGAGCATGTGCAGCCGCACGTAGCGTTTATAGCAATTAGAGGACCACCTGCCGATCCTTTTTACTTGTTCCCCCCCTAGACCCATGGCCACTGCCTGCGTGGCCGCTCCAATCCAAAAGGAGTGAGTCCCAAAATTAGCTGAATCTAATCCAGCGCTTTGCATGGCCAAAGCCATGACTCTTTTGAATTGAAAAATAGTGAGGGGTGACCTGTCCTGATATATTAGGAGTGGCCCTGAGGCGGCCGACGGCCGCTGTGCCAGGAAAATTTCTAGGCTAGCAATGGGGCAGCATGTGCTACCTTTAGCCCTGTGAAGCACTATGCTCTCGCCCTTTCCTCCCTGATCCATCTTAGACCTGGGAAAGTGATCCATGTGGAATCACCGATCAACTTGACATGCTCTACCTGTAGGCCCCCCTGCCAGTCTGTCTTGTTTCTTGGTATCAGTTCCCCCACCCGGAAGGCGCCGTAAAATGCCAGACAGAAAGCCACCTTAAACAGCAGAACCTCTCCTGGAGAGATACACACCTGGTGCAAAGCGACCAGCAACTTAGTTAATGTGTTCAGACCTATTGGCCTCCGCCTATCTGGCTGTGCCCCTTGCAGGCATTGCCACCCCTTCAAAGCCTGGCGCACCACGAAATTCTTTGCGGGATCCTTCTTTCCTCTTGCCTTTGCAAAAAAGGATATGGTTGTGATATGGCGTCTAACCGCCGCTACTGTGTGCCCTTCCTCCCTCAAGAATCCGAGATAAGTGAGCACCGCACCCGGGTCGTGACATTTTTGCTCCCAACTGTCCCCCAAACACTGAAAAAAAGACCAAAACGCCCCTTCATACGTTCTCCTGGTCCTTTGTGTTAGGCTAGCTGCCACGAGGTCCGATAACTGGGAGCACCAAGTTGCCAAAGTAGTTCGGAGAAAGGTGTTGGGTGTAGCGCTGTCTCTGGGAGGTGGTACCTGAAAGCCTGCATTTTAAAATGAGACAATGCATCCACAGCATGATTTAATACACCAGGTACGTGTTTAGCTCTAAACAGTAAATTCAATCTCATACATTGCAACACAATTTCTTTTAAAAGTCGCAGGATCAAGCTGCACTTAGCTGCTTGGTTATTGATGCATTCCAACACGGCCATATTATCTGACCAAAATATCACAGATTGGTCTCTCAATTGCTCAGGCCACACAGCCAGTGCTACCAGTATGGGGAAGAGCTCCAGAAAGCTAATGTTACTTGTGAGTCCTGCCCGCCGCGTCTGTCATCAGACCCACTTCAGGGCTGGACCTGGTAGGGCTAGGCCACACCACTCTACCATTGAAATCGCGCAGAAATGCCTTCCAAATGAGCATGTCCTGCTTGACCTCGCTGAATAGCCTAGTGTGGTGATGCTTCTCTCTGAGGCTGGACATGGCATGTGCGATGGTGCGGGAAAATGGGCGTGCCATGGGGATTATGCGAAGTGCAAAATTCAATTGACCCACTACTTGTTGTAGCTGATGCAGAGTCACCTTCTCCCTTTCTAATCACTGCTGTAACGTTGCCCTGAAAGCCTCAACCTTCTCCTCAGGTAACCTGGACACCACCTAGACAGAATCCAACTCAATTCCCAGGAATTCTATCCTTGTGCTAGGGCCCACCGTTTTGCTGGGCGCCAATGGCACCCCGAACTCCTGCATGAGTGCGCAGAACCCTGGCAATGCATCCTCGCACTCCTCTGATTTTGGTGCCCCCAGGAAGACAAAGTCATCAAGATAATGCAACACCCGTTGGTGACCCGTGTCCTGCCTGAAAGCCCACTCCAAGAGTGAGCTAAATTTCTCAAAATAGGCACAAGATACTGAACAACCCATTGGCATGCATTTGTCCACATAGTACTGTCCTTGAAATTGGAAACCCAGCAGGTGGAAATCCAAAGGGTGCACAGGGAACAAACGGAAGGCGGATTCAATGTCACATTTAGCTAGCAATGCCCCCTGCCCTAAGTGCCTCAGCATATCCACCGCTTGGTCAAAAGATGCATATTTTACGCTACACAATTTGTCAGAAATTGCTTCATTCACAGAATTCCCCCGTGGTGCTGATAAATTGTGTATTAAGGCGGAATTCACCTTGCACTTTCTTGGGCACCACTCCCAGGGGTGAGCATACAAAATCAGTCATTGGAACGCTAGCAAATGGGCCTGCCACTCTTCCCAGTTTGATCTCTTTCTGAATCTTTGCTGCTGCAATATTACCATTTTCCCTAACTGATAGCTGGGTCCTGCAGTACGCCCCCACTTGTAACCCTGCGCCGGTATCCTAAAACCGGTCAGAAACCCCTCTCTGATAACTCGTGCAGCTTCTGGGCAGAGTTAAACGTTTAACCAAGGAATCATGGCGCAAATGTTTATGGGGGAGCTGGCTAATTCTTGTGAAGTTCCTTCAATCCTGCTTCCTGGCACCTTTCTCCCTGGACTTTTTGAGACACTTTGACTCTGGATGTGATGCGTTACCACAGAAGCCACAATTATGTTTGAACAGACACATGCCGGGAGCTCTGTTACAGGTCTTTTTATTGAAATCAAAACACACCCCTTTTTTCCCTGTGTTTCCCATCCTCCCTGCGGCGCCCCCCGCATTGCCTGAGGGGCCTGCGCGAAAAGGCTGAAACCTACTATTCTCTGGCACTGGCCCCCGGGGGGCGTCTGTCTGTCCCGGCACTAAATGCCTCAAATGGATAAACATGTCTGTCTGATCCCACCTTAAAGTTGGGTCATGGGCCTTTGCCCTTCTAAATTCTTAATCAGATTGTTTCCAACCATCACCCACCTGCGAGGCCTGCGCTACCGTTATCCTGTTCTGGTAGCACGCCATTTCTGACCCTATTTCCGGGAAACTTTCTAGCATAATTGCTGTGTAAATGGTAAATGCCTGCACCCAATTTACCAAATTTTCCTAAACTCTGTATTTCATGGCCACATTCACCCATTCCCGAGGAAGCATCCGCTCTTTGCTTTTCCTATCTTCCTCCCTGTCTGCCTCGTCTATTAACAAAGAAAAAATGTTAAGATACACCCCTTTCCATATTTTTTTCCTTTGTCTCTTGAGACAAATGCTGCCCCAACTGTTACCTAATCGAACGCAGTTCTCCCAAACCTAGTGGCGGCAGGGTTTTTATCATACTTGCTGCAGCAGTGTCATCCGGCGTGCCCGCCGCCGCTGGACTTCCACCACCAATCACCGGTCTTGTGCCCCCAGGTATTTCTGTTCCTGTTGGTACTGCCGGCGTTGACCCTTCTGCCGGTACTACCGGCTCAGCACTTGGTTTTGCCTTCCCCATCTGAGACATTATTTGTCTTGCCTTTTCGATGGCATCGCCCCCACTGCCTGATCCCCCCGCTGCTGGCAGCCAGTTCCCCACTGTCTCCAGCCATGGCAGTACTACCGCTAGGTAGGCTAGAATATCTGGCTGGACCGGCGTAATCCCACCCGTGCCTTCCCCTGGAGGAACCCCTCGGGCCTGCGGCTGTGTCCCTACAGGAGGAGCCCCTGGGGCCTGTGGCTGTGTCCCTACTGGCACTTCAGGAATAGGGGGAGTCTCTCCGGTATCCAGCGGGTCTTGCGTGGGACCGGCAGGTTGGAGTACACTCTCTTAAGGGGCATTCCCTGTGCCACCCCTGTGCCTGTTACTGCCTGACGGATCAAGGGGCCGCTGGTGGCCCGGATACCCCTTGGTGCAGCGGGAGAAAACAAGAGACTGCTCTTGCTCCCGCTGCCCCTTTTTAAAGTTTGGCTGGGGCAGGCTGGTCTAAACCTGCCTCCCCCCCGATGTTGGCCGAACACGAGAACCGGAAACATCTGAAGTGCTTCCGGTTCACGCCCCCGGCCAATTCACCCATTGTCAGCTTCAGAGGAGGTGGGGTAGGGCCGCGTCATCAAGTGGCGCGCGACCCCTGCCCCCTCCCCTCTCGGGGACTGGCCGGACCGCCATAATGGCGGTGCCCATTAGTCTACGCTCGCCTGGCCCCATGTGGAGGCCATTTCCTCCACTAGAGATGCGGGAAGGGTGGCGAAGCATTGGGGGGGGGGGGAGTAAGATTTGCTGAGAAATGGAAATGAAGTTCTGTAGTGACTTACCACGCTTTTCTTTTGAATTCTTCCCAGCAGAGTTAGACCGCTTCTGCTTGTTGTGCTTTCGTGTTTTTTAGTTAACACTTTGATTATTACAAAGCATATGACATGTAACCTTCTTGTTTGTTGCCTTGTGAGTATTCTAAATGCAAATTTCCCATGAAGGACATATTTTCCTGCACAAAGAAAAGCACGCTTTCCCCACTGGCTCACTCTATAATCCTTATGTGCTGCGGGGACAATGATAAGTGTTGTCCAGGGAGGCCTGTCGAACAAAAATGCAGCAAATCTTACCATAGAGATAGTAGAGAATGAAAAAGCATATGTTCCCATGTTTTTAACTTCAAAACATGCTATACATTAGCACAGTTCAGACTGTTTATATTGACTGGTTGCTCTTTCCATTTATGGACATTGAAATAAATGAATTCTTGAAGGCAGATTATGAAAACATTAATCCAGTTTGGGATTCGCAGAATTACAAGTGATGTTTTGTATAACAGTAAAATCCAATTGTATTTGCTGATGTAGGCGCCAAAAGAATTTTCATAAAACACTTCCATCTGTAGATGCAGGGTCGGCTTTAGGCCAATGTGACCGGTGCCACCGCATCAGGCGCCGAGCTCCGGGAGACAGTGTGTTTTTAAATTTCTTATAGAATTAAAAGCAGCAGCACCGAGTTATTTTTGTGTTCAGCAATTTTGCGGGCAACAATAAAAATGTCAAGATAACTCCGGTGATTAATGTACCTGCTGGAGAGAGATGGCAATTTTGTCTCGTGTCAGTTTTGACTCATAATAAAGTAGTGCAGAGAGTTAATATACCTGCTTCAAATATGTGTACCATGCAGATGACAGAATTGTATTTCATGTAAATAGCTCATTGGTTTACTGCTTTTGTCACAGAGATCCATTTGTTACTTGCAATTCATAAATTACTATCCTAATATAACACAGTGAGCTATGAACTGCCATAAACAGAGCTACATGCAAAGCAAGATGTAGGTTAGAATGTTAAATCTTTTTTCTGCAGCCTTTCATTAACCTATTATTGTTACCAAAATTTTGTTTGGGTAGAAATAAATTCTTATTAGAACATTCCAATGTTTTTCCAAGGCCTCTCGGAGCTCGAGGTTGATTTAAATCCCCTCGAGCCTCGAGAAGCCTTTGTTTTTTTTGTTAGAACATTCTGCCCTCTAGTGGCAGAATGTTCTAATAGCCTTATAGCCCTTTGTAGCAGGGGTTATACCGGCTATTAAAGTCCCATCCCTTGGTAAAGTCCCTCGCCTTCAGCTTGGGCCTTTAACACGGGAGGGGGCCTTTAATAGCTGGTATAGTCCGCTACGGTGGGCTATAAGGCTATATTAATAAAGCCAACCCCAACCACTGTGTTAAAATTTTAAATCTTGAGTTTGTGCTTCTCCAGACCAGGTACTCTTAAAATATACTGCCTACCAGTATGGATGACATTTGACTCCTTCACCTTGTAGTCCTCATTGTCTAATGTAACATTTCCTATACATTGACTTACACACATATAATTCATTGTCTCTGTATAATTTGTGTGTGAGGTAAAGTGCTCCGACACCCTACACTGTTATGGGTAGCACTATAAGACAAATGAAATACATGTGGGAGAGGAGCTATGGAGAGATGAGGGTCACTGTTGGATAGTTATAGTGACGGAATCTGTTGTGAACGACGTAACGGGGCGGGAGGGCGCTAACAAACATTTTCGCACCAGACACCACCAGTGCTAAAGCCTGTGTAGATGTGTTAAAAGTGATACTTAAAATTTACACAAAAGGATCCGCGAGTGAAGGTAATTTGCATCAATTTAAGCATGTGCCTTCATTCACATACACAGGACAGTGACGGAGTGATTTTAAGAGTCATTTTATTAGTGGCTGATTACTGAACTGAGGCACAGGGAGGAAGATACTGTATTCAGAATGGTATTCACTGTCAAGGTGCCCAGTAAAATTCAACTTTTATTTGTGCCAAATCACAATCGTTACTAGTGAAAGTACCACCCCAAATTGCAGAAGAATATTTTATTGACTGAGAGCTTTAGAGCATGTTAGCATTGACATCTTTGTAAAGGGGGTGAACATAAATTCCCTCTCTGTCCCTCTTCCTTAACTCAGTCATAACTATATAAGGTATGCCCCAAGACAGAGATCCAGAGTTAAAAATGCTGAGAATACTTTCCGCAGCCCCTCCTTCTCCCTACTGTGTGTCATAAAGAGGTTGGCATTCCAGCAGCCTCCTATTTTCTTTCAGGTCCTTGTAAGGCAGGTTTCCAGAAACTGAAGTCACTGCTGGGCTGTTGTCTCCATAATTATCCAGAACATGTCATATCTCTGACAGGCTTCAGAATGCATGAGGGTGCTTTGTGGAAGCAGCAGTAAGGAAGTTTAGGAATTGATCCCTGAAACCGGTGCTTAACCCTCTTGTAACCAGCACAAAAGCAGTCAAAGTCAAAGGGCAAGGCTGACTGCGATGAAGCGTGGGTTGGGTACAGGGACCAGCTTCATCTTGGAAAAAGTTTTCACCTTCAGACTTAGTCTGTGGGATGGAAGTCAAAAATCCTCAGCAGAGCAAGGCAGCAGACTGTGGCCGAAGAGAGTTCTATGTAATTGGATAGCATCTGGACAAGGTCACGGTGAAAGTGTTGACTTTCGACTGGAAAAACCCAGAGCAGGAGACATTTGAATTTTGTGCCCAGAGAAGATCTCTTGCCGGCCAAACACATTAAATATCTTCACCAGGTTAAGATGTCTTACTTCAGAGTTCAGAGATTTAGGGGTCGGGTATTTCCAGTGGGGAAAGGCTGCAGGTTGTAGTGTAAGAGTGTTCCCACTGGATCCCAGGATTCAGGAAACTTTAGGAGGAGCACACTTTGACACCAGCTAAGGGTCCAGGACCCTAGGGACAGCACTTGGCATTCAAGATTCACACCAGCAGAGGTCAACAGGAAGCTCCAGGGCAGGTCAAGGTGGCCCTGGTCAGCTGAGCAGCTGCAAGAAAGACCTCTGGAAGCTTGTTGTGTCCCTGTAGCTGAAAAAGGAGGTCAGCCAACTAACCATTGAGGTCACTTCTTGGGATCTGGGTTCAAGACAAGTAGGTCCAGTCTTTTGTTCAGACAGCAGGACTGTCCTTCTTCTGATTCTTCACAGTTCCAGGAGTGCTCTGAGAGGGGTACTGGGATTCCACTTTCATGCCCAGTGCCAGCCTGTGGGAGGGGAGAAACTCCTAACCAATGGGGAAAAGTTCCCAGGGATTACCCAACCCACGTTTACAGAAATGTATGACAATACAGCGCAAACATTTACAACGCATGACTTTACAACGCAGCTTTTACATCGCAACATCCATTTCAATGAATGTATGACGTGACAACGCATACATTCACAATAGGGTATTTTACATCGCGTTCGTTACAACGCAGGTCGTTACAACGACTTGCGCTGGAGGGCGCTGGACCTAGGAATAGTATGATTTACTATTCCAAATCCAGCCTACGTAACAGTAGGGAAGGTGTTGGAATAATAAATAATACTATTCCTTAGTTTAGAGCACCATCCAGCGCAAATTGTTGTAACGACTTGCATTGCAATGCCCGCGATGTAAACATACCGCGGTGTACCAACCACGTTGTAAAGGTCGTTCTCCATTACAAAGCATAATTTTACATCGCATGCCATCACAACGCATTTTTAGAAACTACATTTACAACACATTCCATTACAATGCATACTATTACAACACATACCATTACAACGCATATTACTTTTAGGGCAACAGTAAGGTAAATGTTGCATAGTGTAGGGGTAAAAATTACTATTCCCAGTCCAGTGAGTGCAACAGTAGGGTAAGTGTTGGATAGTGTAGGGGTACAAATTACTATTCCCACTCCAGTGAGTGTAACAGTAGGGTAAGTGTTGGATAGTGTATGGGTAAAAATAACTATTCCCACTCCAGTGAGTGCAGCAGTAGGGTAAGTGTTGGATAGGGGAGGGGTAAAAATTACTATTCCCCATTACTTATATTGCGTTGTAATGACATGCGTTGCAGTGACATGCGATGTAATGGCTGCGTTATAATGGCATGCGATGTAAAGGATGTTGCATTGTAATAACTGTGTTGTTAAGGTAGTGTGATGTAATGACTGCGTTGTAAAGGTTGTTTACCGTTTACAGCAATTTTTACTGTAAACTATCCCAGAGTGTCCTTCTCTACCTAAGTTAAACATGACGGAACTATTCTTCTCTTAGTCAGAGCTCCCTTTGCCGAGCCAGATGTATGACTATGATTGATAGTGGGCAAACATTCTCTTGTGGTCAGTTCAATCTAGTTTTGGGGCAGCTCCTTCCTCCAACTGGATTTGGAGCCAGGCTAACTAGGAAGACAAAAGGGAGGCAGGCATTGGTGTGGGCTACATCTGCCAGTGACAGGGTATACTTAATTTGACTTCAGGAAGGGGTTGGACACCGTCCCCAGCCTATCCTGTTCAAGGAAGAAAAACATCTCTCCACACTCATACATTTCAGTAGTCAGGTAACACTTGAAGAAAAGCACATTTGACTTGGGGTTAGGCAGAGAGATGGCATAGAACTTTCTAAAAGTGTATTTTTATAAAAATAGTTTAAAATTACTATTAAAATGACTCCTTTAATCATGGTCCTAGCTGCTGTAAAACTGAAGTTAAGTATTATAAATTGTTATAATGTAACCCACCGTTATCCCATGGGAGAGCCAGCGTTGTCTCAGTGAAAAACAACTTTGTAGGTTTTTCACTTGCAGGACATGTAAAACTATAAAATACAGGTCCTACTCTTTAAATGTCATGCATTGCGCCCTATATGCATTTAGGGCCTACCTTAGTGATGACTTGCAAGTACTGAAAGGGAAGGTTTAGGCCTAGGAAAAGTTTTTTTTTTCCAGGTTGAAGTGGCAGTTTTAAATTGCACACATATGCTGCAAGGGCAGGTACCTGTAACAACATGTTCTGCAGCCCACTTTTAGCATTTAATCTACAGGCACAGGTACATGTAGTAAAATATACCAGGAACTTATAGGAACATAAATGTGCCAATTACGTATATGTCAGCAGGAGTAAAGTGTGCAGAGTCCTTGGCCAACAAAATTGGGTTCAGCTATAGAAGGCAAAACTCCGGGATGGCCCAGCTGAGGGAGCATATTTCCAATAGACAGTTTCTACTGAAACCACAGAGGGGTCGCATTATTCACCAGTTCATAAAGGATGTAGTAAGAGCATGGTAATATCCAGACAGGATCAATCATCCAAGCATCATGCCACACTTTTATCCTTTGTCAGAGATTGACTCTTTCTTTTGTGACCGCCAGGGCATCATGAGGCCCCCGCCATGGCAGCTTGGGACGGTGCATGTTCTACTTAGCAGTTCAATTAATATAAATATTTAAATTTGAGCTTTTTGCTCTTTTCACCTTTTTGGGAGACTTCTGTTTTCCACTTAGAGGCAGAACGATATTATGCTAGCTCATTTATTGGGGACAACAGAAGGAAGGATATGCAAACTTCTAGCTCTCATAAGGGTTTATGGGGTGCTCTGTAGCCCAGAGACTTGAATATCAAAGTAGCAGCTTCATTCTGCATTTCTTTATTTCATATTGCAGCCTCATGTGTGTTCAACCAGGCACCTGGGTACTGCATTTAGCTGGGGCAGTGCGGGGAACCCACACCTGCGCTCTCCGTCTGTGTCCCAACCGGGATGGCACTGCTTTTGTGTGAGTGTGGGAGCCGCATTGTGGGAGCCGTCATCTTTGATGATGGGGTGAGGTGCACCCATTCCCCCCAGAAACGGACACAGGAAGCAGTGGCTGCACATCACATTTTGAGGAGCATGGTGGTGCTCACCTCTTGCCTGTTTCAAGGAGATGGGTTCCCCCTGGGATAGCTCTTGTTTGTGCTGTGCCCTAGGAAGATGGTGTCCCCAGCAGCACTAGAACGGGTTAAAGGGAGGGGGCTATTTGGTCTGCAGTGACCCCCAAGTGGTAAATCCAATTTGTGCCCTATTTCCTTCCCAGTCCCCCCACCAACAGATTGAACTTTTACAGCAGGAATACAGTTAGCAGAAAAGTGACAGGGAATCTATAGTCGGTGTACATATCTGCCCAAATATTCATACCGTACTGATATCTCGAGGCCTAAGTATTGTGAACATGTGCGGTGGCACAGATTTCGCCCACAAGGAATAATGCATTGAGCATGCAGCCTATTCAGTAAGCACTACAGACGTACACTATGAATGTCCACTCACATTATAAGGCCTACACCAGATCAGCACCAATCCCGGAAAGGTCCCTTCTGTGACAGGCTATTGGTGTATACGTACTATGCTGACCTAGATGGTAGTCTCACTCTCTCAACCCGCACAGGATTGCACATGTGTGTGTTCATGTGTTTGTATATTACCAGTCCAGAGACTGCACCCCCTAGCTGTGCAGCAACAGTTTTCTCCTAAGAGCTGGACACTGGCAGTTAGCACTCTCAGTCCACTGGGATTAAATGGGTGGAATTTGCTCTGCTACAAGAACTATCTCGTGAACAGCAATCTTTTCAAGGATTCTGAGTTCATAACAGCGTTAAAGGGAATTTAATATTTTAGAAATACCAGCATGAATCATTAGGCTAGATTCAGCACCCTAGAACTATGCCAAGCTCAGCCATCAATGGTCAGTTAACAAAATAATCATGCAATTTCTGCCATTATGTGAGACATCTATTTCAGAGAAGTGAGTTTTCAATGCAGCCCACTCGGGTTATTTCATCGAGTTCACATCTCCTCCCTCCATGGTATCACAATCCTCAGAAAATACTTGCTCTGGAGAAACCTCTCCAGGAATTGCTTAACAAGAAAGCCTTCCTGATGTAGCTGTTCAACATTGTAGTCCCCAAAGCTTCAGAGGATTTTCATTTAATTACAGACCTCATGAATCGGAATAAATGAGTGACTTACCATCAAGTCAAGATGGAAACTCTACAATGGCTAATTCCCTTGTTGTCTCTAGGGGTCTTTATGATCACCCTGCTTCTGAAGGATTCCTACCTGTATGTTCATTGGCTCACAACTCCTGGTGTTACCTTTGGTTTGTGTCCAAGATCTTCACTTTCACTCCAGCCTCTAATCAGCTTGCAGAGTATCTTCAATCCTTTAGGTAGTGGATCTGATTTTGTCGTTCAAGGGACACCTTTTTATCCATACCTGGCCAACTAGTGGAAGCAGAAAAACATGGTCCTCTGTCAACCAGATCAAGTCTAAAAGCTCTTCGTTGGCCTCTCAATCAGATTAAATCAAATTTGACAGTAACCTGGGGCAATACATCTACCAGAGCATGATTCTGGACTGACCTGGGGTTGGTCTGTCTCTTGGAAAGAACATAAACAGTAGGCCATGCACTTTGACAGTTCCCTGGCATGTCCTTACATGCCTCAACTCCTGTCCCTTATACGACTGCATTGGAACTGGCTTCAAACAGAGTAGCATTTCTCTTGCTGTGATTTCAAATCTTCATGGTGGTTCTATCTTCCACACTTGTTAAAATGATTTCCTTTTCCATCTCTGCTTCCACTTGTGGTATCAGTGATGCCAGTCCCTTGGGATGGGGAGCCACACCAGCCTTCAGATCCAATCAAGACCACTGCCAACTTATTTCACCAAGAAGAACTTTAAGCCACCTTCAGAGCTCTCAAGTCTTATATTCCTCTAAGCAAAGGGAATCAAAGGAAAGAGGGATAAATTGTCTTGGTGTAATGTTAGTTTGTCCACTGTATCAGCATGTCATTTTATAATGTTATAATGGTATTAAGGAATGTTACGATTTAGATGAGTCTAAGAGTTGGAGCGAGACAGAAGGGAACCTGTAGGTAAGGTTTGAAGTGAAGTGGATGATGTGTTTATAACACTAAAGCTGGTGTAATCTACAGCTTTGCTGGCTGCTGTCTCCAGCTTTTACATATTGGCAATCAATGTAAAAGCACCAGTACTCATCAGCAAATCACATTTAAGCAATTTAACTGTGTATGAGTAAACCAGGACCAAAATGGACACTGGTGGGATTTAACGTGTCAGGTCAGACACCGGTGGAAGTTATCTTTTGTATTGTGGTTGTCAGGACGGACACAAGTGGAATTTTCAAGTGTCAGGTGGGCACCAGCGCAATCTTTTCATTCATGTTTCACCGTGGTGATATATATCTCTCACAGTGCCTGAACAGTGTTAGAATTTGTATTTTCTGGGTCACTGGGGTGTAAACCTTAGTCAAACAGCAACCACAATCCTAGTCAGGGTTGGTAACAAACCCTAAGTTAACCTTTGCTCACCCTCTGGTAGCTTGACACAGAGCAGTCAGGTTTAACTTAGAGGTAATGTGTTAAGTATTTGCACAACACCTCAAACAGTAAAACAGTGAAAACACCACACAAACAGACTCCATACCAGATCAGAAAAATAGAGCCTGATTTGTATAAATAGAACAAGACCAAAATGGCAAACATCCAATAAGTAGAACTGGAGTTATGAATTTTTGAAGAATACATTTTAAAATAGCACTTAAAAGCATAATTCATCAACTGAGGATATCTTGTCGTGCTGGACCAGATCAAACCCAAATGTTCAGGCTGAGAGCAATGCAGCGCAGGTTGGGTACAATCCCAGGTTAGTCCCAGGTTAGTCCTGCTGAAGTTTTACCTTCTTAAGTTTTGTGGCAAGAGTCCCGTTTACAGGAAGGAAGTTGGCCAGGAGCAGGGAGAACGTCACTGGTGCAAATAGCAGGCCGAGGGTCATGGGTGGGTAAGCTGAAGTCTCATGATGATGATCCACACCCGCAGACTACGCTTGCTAAAGTGATGAAGTGGCAGCTGTTCACACTGATCCTCTGTGTGAGTGGTGCAATTCCAGAGTGTACTGTTCAGTTTGCATTTGGGAAGAGCCCAAAAGATTGACTTTAAGAGTTTAAAAGTCACTTCCAAGGGTCCAAGAGGTGAGAAGTACCTCTTGATAGTCTGGAGATCATTGAGGATGGGTCCAGGAGCTTTGGGGAGCCTGTTATGTCCCTGAGACTCAGATCAGGAGGCCAGCAGGCTAGCTCTTTGAGTCCCTCTGGGGTCCTCGGTTCAGGATGGGTTCCAGTTCCAGGCAAGCACAGCAAGGCAGCAGCTCCATCAGAGTGGCGGTCCAGCAGAGTGACAGTCCTTTCAGCAGCACAGCAGTCCTTCTTCAAGGCAGAATATCCACAGTTCCAGAAGTGTACTGAAATGGTGGGGTCAGGCGTCTAGAACTTATACCAGGTTTGGCCTTTGAATTGGGGGAGACTGCAGAGACAGGCATTTGAAGTGCATAGAGGGCCTGCCCGTCTTGCCCTGGCTCCAGAGTCACTACAGGGGGTATGTAGCCCTTTTTGTGGAGACAGGACACAGCCTATTCGGGTGTGAGTGAGGCTGTGTTAAGCTCCTCCCTCCCATCCAGCCAGGATGGCTAATCAAGTCACACCTAAGCTCCCATTGTGTGTCACTGTCTAGGGGGAATAAAAAAATCCCACCATAGACATTTGATCAAAAACAGGCAGCAGGCACCAAATGGCTAAAGTAAGAAAATTGCAAAAACAACAGTTGATGGACTGAATGCAGAACAATGTCATACATTCACCCCAGTACAGAGATCTGGGTCTTAATCCATCGTTTCTTTGCACACCATGCCATTCCAGTTTGAACCCAGCCATATGCAAATCAGTCTTGACCTTGTGCCTCGTGGGAACAGTCCAGCCCGAACTGCCAAGCCAGGTCCTCCCTGGACTGGAAACAAGCATCCTAGGACCGGTTTCGGGGTTTCACCCCTCTTCAGCCAGGATAGCTTGATTCCAGTAGCATGGAGAGCATGGTACACACGTCTGGGCATACCCGTCCCATTTGGGGTGACAATTGCAAAAACAGCAGTTGATTGACAGAATGCAGAAAAATGTCATACATTCACCCCAGTACAGAGATCTGGGTCTAAATCCATCGTTTTTTTGCTCACCATGCCATTCCAGTTTGAACCCAGCCATATGCAAATCAGTCTTGACCCTGTGCCTCAAGGGAACAGTCCAGCCCGAACTGCCAAGCCAGGTCCTCCCTGGACTGGAAACAAGCATCCTAGGACCGGTTTCGGGGTTTCACCCCTCTTCAGCCAGGATAGCAAAAAATAAGTTCAGAAAAGTGGAGGAGGTAGGCAAAAAGTTAGAGGGAAGTCCACTCTAAAGTTGTCAGGTCAAACAATCCCTCTTTATTTTGTTCTGTAGCCTTTTACGTACCATCACATCTAATGTAAACCATCTCTAGGGTGTAAAGTTCCAGGAAGATTGTTCCTTTAAGGAGACTGAATGTGCCAGAACACCTTTAAGAAGGACACAGGGCATGGAGGAGCTACTGGGGTCAACTGTGGGGGGGTTGAGTCCCTTTACCCCTGATGCCCCACGGCCCGACCTACTATGGATCTTGAGCAACTGAGCCAAGAACCTCTTCTGCACTTGACTCTCAGGATAGCATGGTCCGAGCAGTCCTATGCTCCATCCGGAGAGAGGGTCTATACAGTCCTCCTCTAAGGTCTGGGCTCAAGTGTTTCTTTGGTGGTACCCTGTCCCACTCACTCCTTGTGTTAGCAATAACGGTTATTTCCTATTCACCATCGGTAACATCCAGGGTATGCTGTACTGGTAGTCCAAGTCTCAAGAGTCCACTATGACTCTGTCTGTTTTTGGGCAGTAGAAAAGTTTAAGAATTTTCTTTGTAGGAGTCCATTTGTGTTGGTCACTGACCACAGACCTTTGGTGTACATGATGGATGGAGTGCGGTCAGGTAATACATCATCCAGGCTTATAAAACGTATTACTAGGCTACAAGAATTCTACTTTGAGATTAGGCACATTTCAGGCGGTAAGAACACTACAGCTGTTTGTTTGTCTAGATTGCCACCTAAGCAGAGTACGAAGAAAACTGTTACTGATCAGCATGAGTGTGTGGTTACCATGGTGAAATCTTTGAATACGTGCAATGCTATCATCTCGGAGCGTGAATGGCTGGATTTGGTTTCCAAGGATGAGGTGCTGCTCAAGGTCAAACAGCATGTTATGAATGGGTGGCCACCAAGTAGGAATATTGATCCATGCCTATAGAGCTATGAGAAGGTGTCTAATGAACATACCATTGAAAATTATATTCTGATGAGACAAGATTTGTTTGTTCCTCCTACTGGTATAAGGGGGAAACTAATTGATTTAGCTCATTCAGGACATCCAGGTGTTTCTGGTACTAAGAAAATACTCAAACAATATTATTGGTGGCCAGGGATGAATGCAAGTTTTGAATTGCGAGTTGGTAGATGTCAAGTATGTATCCACTCAGATAAACATTGGAAGGTTTCTTCTGAACTCTTAAGTTTGCAGGATGATCCACAAAAACCGTGGGAAAAGATTTTTATTGATTTTTCACTGGACCATATGATTGTTTGGGCAGACAGAACAGATGTTTAATTGTTGTGGTTGACAATTTTTCTAAATTGATTTACTATACTTTTGTTGAACATCCTATTACTGAAGAGGTAATCACATTTTTGGATAATATTTTCTTTGTGGAAGATTCTCGTAAAGTGCTCATGTCAGACAACGGGGTACAATTTGTGTCTTCTATAATGCTATTTCTCGAATAAAATGCCATTGTTTCAGGAAAAAGCACCTCTATATTGTCCAAGGGCCAAGTTGAGAGGGCTAATTGATTTTTTCAAGGTGTGTATTCAAACTGCACTGGAAAATAAGTTGCATGTATTCAATTTCTTGAAAAAAACAATTATGGAGTTACCACATTACTCCACATTCAGTCACATGAGGTATTGCAGTGCCTCCAGGAATGGTACATTTCTCTCTGTTGTACTCTATGTGGTGCTTCAGCTTACTTGATGTATCCTACTGCAACCTGTCTGGTGTTGTGATGATCTAGAATGTTTATGGTTGCCTAGTGATAACATGTTGTGGACATTCTTGCTGGAGCTGTTGGCAGAGCAAGACCTGCTCTGCTGTCCATGTAGCTAATAAACTACCAACTTACTCAAGCTGCATCTGCTTCCTTACTACAAAATGATGGCGACGATTTAGCTACATGGAAGAACCCACGCAGCCACCTGGACCGAGGTGAAAAGAATCTTCTATCAAAATGTTTTTGCAACATCCTAATGAAGATATCCTGTGGTCTACTGGTGCAAGGTATTTAATTTTGTGCTGCGCTGTGCTGTTGTGACTTGGTATAGTCACATTATCGATTTAACTTTCAATTGACATTCTTGTTTTGGTACAATTCCCCTTCTTCTAAAGAAAACAACTCTCCAGCCCGTTTTAAACATTTATTGTGGCATCTGTTGACTCTCAAATTGCTTGTGGCCTCTGTTGTTTCTGTATGCCACTCGTAAATCAAGTCAACCCGTTGTTTGCCTAATCGTTCACAACCCTACAGACACTTCTGGCTTTTCTGCGCATGAAGTTCGTTTGTCTCGACAGACATCTATCGTTCCAGTTCTAGCGCTAATGCTGTTGTTTACAGTGAATGTTGTTTGCGATAATTTTGATGCTTAAGGGAAATTCCTGCAATTTCTACTGCATTCAGCCAATGACTGTTCAAAACTTTGTTTTCGTTTAAATTCGCAGCGTGCTCACCTCTTAGCTCGAGCTGCTCTTCTCTCAAGACTCCGTGTTACGCGTCTCTCCAGTTCTCTGTGTGATGTTGTCACGTACGAGAGACTGCATCCTATTGGCTGTCGGTGAAGTCAAGGCAACGCTTCAATGCTTCATAGCAACGCGTGTCGGTGACACGCACACCTTTCTCGTCAAGAGTTTCTACTTCAAGTGCAAAAACTTAAATCTTCTAAAAGAAAAGCGAGTGTGTTTCCTAATCTCGGTGACACACACACCTTCACTACAGTTAAAGTGCGCTCAACGCAATTTCGGTGACGCGCACACCAGTAGACAACTACAATATTCTTGCTCATCCCTAAAATAGAATTTGCGTGTTTCCTGATCTCGGTGACACGCACACCTATTTTAAGTTAAAAGTGCGCTCATTGTGATCTCGGTGACGCGCACACCGATTTTAAAGTTAAAGTGTGCTAAAATTCACCTCGGTGACGCGCACACCATTAATTTGGATCAGAGTGCATTCCTTTTTTCCATATCAAGAGCATTTTTATCTAAAATACTATACCTTATGTGTCCTTCAACATAAATTTTATTTGTGGTTCACTGCATACTAAATTAGTTGAAATATAGGTTTTGTACTGTTTAAAAAAAAAATGTTTTCCTTATATGGAAGTTGGTAAAATTGACTACTATAACTCACTACTTTACAAATCGTTTCAGTTTTTTTTAGTATTCAAGTTCCACCATTGCTCTCTCAATATTTCCAACTTTGGCAGAACTGTGCACCATGGAAGCGGTAAATCCGCCACCTTCATTCCTTGAATCACCGGGTGATCCACCAGTTAAATGGGAAATCTGGTATGATGCTTTCCAAACATATTTGGGTCGATAGGTGCGTTACATTTCAGTGCGGAAAGGAGGAAATGTCTCCTTCTGCATTCCCTAGGGTTTGAAGGTAGGTCTATTCATAAGCATTTACCACCTCTATCACAAGAAGAGCTTCATGGAATCGACGAATACCAAGAGACTGTTGTCAAATTAAAAACTAGGTTGGACAAACAACCAAGCCTCATGGTTTTGAGGCACAAGTTCTTCAAAAGAAAACAATCGGAAGGAGAGGATGTCGATGCTTACATCTCTGTTTTGAGCAGACTAGCAGCTGAGTGCAAGTTTGAGAACTTTACAGATCAGTTGATCAGAGATCAGTTTGTGAGTCAGTGCAAGGACAAAAACATTCGTCAAAAGTTGCTAACACTAGGTGATCCGTCACTGGATGAAATTATAAAAATTGCAAAAAGTATTGAGATTTCAATGGTTTCACTTAAGGAACTTGACGACAAACCTCAAGATGCGATTAATGCTATGACCACCAATAACGGTACTAATACCAAACAACGTAGCAAATCTGTACATTCAATTAGTCAAATATCTAAACCTAATTCTGATAGCAAGAATGTGAGTAAATATGTTCCTAAGAATATATGCATTAGATGTGGTAATCTTCCATACGTCAAAGGTTCACGTTGCCCTGCTAACAATGTTATTTGTAACTACTGTAAAAAATGGGTCACTTTGCGAAAGTCTGTTTAAAAAAGAAATATGTGAGCAAACCCGCAGTTTGCTGTGTGGAATCAGAGGGTGAATCAGGTTTAGAAGTGGTATCTGTTATAAGATGTGAAAATGAATCAGGGGCTGTTGAGTCTACAGCCTCTTCTGATGTTGCAACTGAAGATCCCTCCTCATGTATTGATCCGATTATAGATATCAAGGTTGGAAACCACACTGTTAAACTCTTAGTTGACTCAGGAGTGAAGATCACTATGATCACGCAAAAGTTGTTTGAAGAAACTTGGAATGGTTCTCAATCCTTACTTTCCCCTGATCGTTCTGCAGTCTCATATGAGGGGCGTAGGATAGATCTCTTAGGTTATTTTGTAGATGTGCTAGAATTCAAAGGGAGAAGAATTGAAGGGAAGATATATGTTGCAGTAAAAGGACTTAATATATTAGGTTGGTTTCATCAGGGCCTTTTTGGAATGATACTCAAGCCTGGCCAAAAAGAGCAAGTATTGGTGGTTGGGTGTGATGATACTAGTTTACAATGGAAGGAGAAATATCCTGAAGTTTTCAGCAACAAATTAGGAAAAATTAAAGGGTTCCGACACAAAATAATTGTTAAGGAAGGTGCTCTCCCCATCAAACACAAACTCAGAGGAGTCCCTTTTAGTGTGAGGGAGGATTTGGAAAAAGAGTTGAAAGAGTTGTGTAGCAAAGGGATCATTGAACCCACAAACTCTTGTGGCTTTCTCCATTGGTCGTGGCGAGGAAAAGGGGGGGAGATCTTCGCGTTTGTGTGGACTTGAGGTCCTTAAATAAGGAGATTTGGGTAGATTCCCATCCATTATCTAAAATTAATGACTTATTTTCTTCCACAAAAGGAGCGTGCTATTTCTCAAAATTAGATTTGGTGAGTGGGTATCATCAGGTAGAACTTGATCCGGAGTCACGTCATCTTACTGCATTCGTATCACCTCTGGGAACCTTTCGCTACTGTTGCATGCCTTTTGGACTTGCGTCTGCTGCGGCTGTTTTTCAGAGGATAATGAGTAGTATACTAAAAGATGTTGATGGTGTCCTTGTATTCCAAGATGACGTGCTTATTTTTGGAAAGGATGTTACTTCCCATAATATTGCATTAGAAAAAGTCTTGAGAATTTTCAAGAAACGTGGTGTGGTCTTGAAAGAGGGAAAATGTAAATTTTTGTGCACTAAAGTGGAGTACTTGGGACATGTGATATCCAGGGAAGGGGTTAGTCCACGTCCAGGTCTAATTCAAGCTATAGCGGAATCACCAGACCCTGTCGATAAAGCAGGAGTTAAGTCATTGCTGGGATTAGGTGAGTATTATTCTCAATTCATTCCTAATTTTGCCACAGTTGTCAGTCCCATCAGTAATTTACTAAAAAAGGGAGTCAGATTCGATTGGGGTCATGATTGTGTAGTTGCCATTAATTCAGTGAGGTCCGCTTTGTGTGATGGACCTATACTCAAACCATTTGACCCGAGTTTGCCTTGTTGTGTGACTGTAGATGCAAGTCAAGTAGGAGTTGGTGCAACCTTGACGCAAATTGATAACAACAGTGAAAGCACCATATGTTTTGCGTCAAGAGTATTGAGGGCTCCTGAACTTCAGTATTCTATCATAGAACGGGAATTGCTTGCATGTACGTGGGCTATCGAGAAATTTAGACCCTATATTTGGGGTAAACAGTTCAAACTTTTGACAGATCACAAGCCTTTAGTTAACAACCTCGGCGGTAGTGTGAGGAAATGTTGTTCACCTCGGATCATGCGTATGGTTACCAAACTGTTACAATACCAGTTCTCGGTACAGCACATTGCTGGAGAAAAGAATGGGAGGGCAGATTTTTTATCCCGTTTCCCTATTAAGTCAAATGAAATTGATGATGTAAACCTTGAGGAATTTTCCTGTGAGGATTATGATGATTGCTTAGTGGCAGTTCTTGACGTACCGGTTTTAAGTTTAGGTTCTGAGGATGATTGGAAAAAAGCTCTAGACTCTGACTCTGCACTGTCTGAAGTAGCTCATTTTGTCAAAAGTGGGTGGCCAAGGGAAAAGATGCTCGCTGTTCCTTTGCAATCTTTCTGGAAAGTTGAGGATGAACTTTCCATCGAAGATGGACTGCTGCTTAGGGGAGATAAATTTGTTCCACCTCTTCTATTTCGGAAGACTATTATGGAGAGAGCTCATGAGGGTCATTTAGGTACCACGCTTACTAAGCGCCGCATCAGAGATGTCTATTGGTGGCCAGGAATGGATTCCAAGATTGATGCCATGGTATCTGGATGTTGTGTTTGTGGGGCTTCTGACAAAAGCCTTAAGGTGTTTGTCCCCCCTTTGATGCCCCACCTTTGATGCCCATTGAATGCCCCAAAAATCCATGGTCAAAACTCGGAATCGATGTGATGGGTCCATATGAAGTCCTTCCAGGGGAGCTCGTTTTATTCTAGTTCTAATGGATTACACATCAAAGTGGCCAGAAATTAAGTTGGTAAAAGATGCCAGTGCTCATGCTCTGATTGATTTTCTCAAAAGTGGGTGGTTGAGAGAGGGTTTTCCGGAAATGTTGATTTCAGATAATGGCAGGCAGTTCGTTAGTGCAGAGTTTGTCATTTCTAGTAGATTCTGGTGTCAAACACCATAAAAGCTCGCTTTATCATCCACAAAGTAATGGCTTAGTTGAAAGGATGAATCGGATTGTGGGTGAATGTATTAGATGGGCAAGAGCTGGTGGTCATGATGTCTGTAAAGCACTTAATGCCATGATATGGTTTTACAGAACTACGCCACATTCTGTTACCAAAATTTCACCTTTTGAATTATTGAGAGGGCGTAAACCCAACACTAGCTTCAGACCTGCTTGGATGAGCAGATGGGTAAGATTAGAGTCTGATGTGGCACATTTGATGTCTTTGGTTAGTGGGAATGTGTCTGAGTCACAATTTAAACAAAAAAAGTGGTTTGATTCCCGTAAAGGTGTTAAAATGACTCAGTTAGAAGTGGGTGACACAGTTAAGATTAAAAGTGGTGTGCACTCTAAGAAAGGTGACAGCAAATTTAGTCCACCTGTTAAAGTTGTCAAAATTGTGGGTAATGCTGTTATGGTCGATGGTGGGCATTGGTGGAATCTCAACAGAGTAGTTAAGGTTAGTGATTGTACTACTGTCTCTTTTTCAAGAAGGAGTTTGCCTCCTTGTCTTAATCATCTTCCTTTGAGGAAAAGCTCTAGAAATATTGTTAAACCTGCCAGGTATAGGTCATAAGAATGTTTTGTTCATTGCTCATTGTTTTTTCTTTTAGTTATTTATGTTTATTATTTTTTTTGTATTTTTTATGTTTATTATTTGTGAGAAGAGAAGATGTGTTGTACTCTATGTGGTGCTTCAGCTTACTTGATGTATCCTACTGCAACCTATCTGGTGTTGTGATGATCTAGAATGTTTATGGTTGCCTAGTGATAACATGTTGTGGACATTCTTGCTGGAGCTGTTGGCAGAGCAAAACCTGCTCTGCTGTCCATGTAGCTAATAAACTACCAACTTACTCAATTTGCATCTGCTTCCTTACTACACTCTCCATCCCGCTGCACTTTGGAATAGAAAAATGTCAGAAAAAGGGCATTTCCGGCAAGAGTGTTTTTCTTTTTTGGATCCATTTAACAGGGAAGCAACTAAATGAAAGAAGGAAAGAGAGGTTGTGAACCGTTTCTTCAAGTCACGGTTTTCAGTAAGTGAGGAGCAAGACAGAAAGAGAGGGAATAATAGGAAGGGGGAGGGCAGCTGCCAGCACAAAAAAGAAGAGGACATTGTCCGAGTCCTATTCCTTCTCTGCCCGTCCCCGAACGTCCACAAAGACAAGCCGAGCATTATCTATTTCATTTGCTATTTCTGCCGTCCTGGGAAACAGTTTTGAAAAGAAAAAGTAGGGGAACGGAATCTTTTTAATAAAAGAAGTAAGGGCACGCCGTGCCCTTCCGATCCCGCCCACTTCGACCACTGCCTACACTGCACCTGCCCCGTTAGTGCGGCCGTGAACGAAGGGCCTTGTCCTAGACAGAAGATAAACTTAAGTATCCTCGCTCGCAGTTCTGCTTAAGAGGCTTTGAGGGCCTCTACCCTAGAGGCTCCGGAGTCAGCAGCAACCCCTCTGAAAACGTTTAGCTGCAACTTTAACTTTTTTTAGCTCAGTCTTACTCTTACCTCACTCCATTGTCTCTATGGCACTGCAGGGGTTGGTTCATGCAGCAGCCACTAGCCAGCAAATCGCCCAGCACTGCCACCCAGAATTACTCCTCACGAGAGGGAGTAGTGGTGAAGCGCGTGACGCGTCACTGCTACGTTCTGATCGCGAGACGCGAGGGCTGGCCAAAAAAATGCCCAGGGCCATCATTGGGTAGTGCTCGCGCGCTTCACAAGATTGACGGCCCTGGCTGGGACGGACCAACAACATTCCACTGCAAGCACTACGGTCACTGCGGCAATTGGCAGCACAGCACTGCAGGCGCAGTTACAACTGACAAGCAGGTCAGGTGCGCCTTCCCGCTTGCTTGTTGCACTTTCAAACGGGGCCGTGCGGCACTGATGGCCCGTTGCGGCGGCCTTTATAATTTATTTGGGGACACTGACACACTACTGTGACTGACAGTAGTGTCAGTGAGTGTCCCCCAAAAAATTATAAAGGCCACCGCAACGGGCCACCAGTGCAGCGCGTCCGCTCCCAAAATAGTGCCGCCAGGGCCGGACCGCCCCCACGGCCCCCCCTAGCTACACCACTGTCAATAAAGCTTAGAGGATTTTTGCATCTTGAATCTTTTATTTGAATGCATTCATTATAACAAAAGGTCAGACCACGCCAATCCCATGAACTATAAATTATATGGCTATATTAATTTGCAGTGTGTAACTGTTAATGGAGCAGTAAAAATACAAAATGAGGCTGCATAGCACAAAGATGGAAAGAATTACTCGTGTAAGATGCCTCCAATTGTAAAGGCGTGCTCTCTGCAATCAGTGGGCTTCTCAGGCGGTGGGGGAAACAACGCATTATTTTCATAGCGTACAAGGTACAACAGGTTATGCTGGTTACTTGCAATTATCCTGCTTGAAAGCGCTGAGGAGAAAGAAAAGAGGGTAGGAGGGAACGTGACTGGAAAGCAGAAAATAAAAAAGTTAAAAGGAATCTAAGGAAGAAAGGTTTTGTATATTGCTTTTACCTTGCTAAGGATGCATGACAGCACTGAAGAGGAGATTATTCTAAATAAGAAGAATAGAGAGAGAGAGAGAGAGAGAGAGAGAGAGAAGAAACATATGGGCATATTTACTAGAGACAGGCGGAGCGCAGTGTTACACCGCGCTCCATCAGTTTCAAGACGCAGGGAGGCACCGTATTCACAAGAATGCGGCGCAACCCTGTGTTACCGCTGGAGCTAAAGCAGCTGCCTAGCGCCAGCGCAGGCACCCCATGCGCCATGTTGCATGGGTGCCTGCGCTGCAGCGGTGATTGTTTATGTACAGGAAGGGACACCTTTCTGCACAGAAACAATCTATACAAGCCATTTGCTGTTTCCATGGGGGCTGCAGAGTGCATCACACATGGAAAGAGCAAAATACGAGGAGAAATTAAATATTTCTCCCCGTATTTCCTGCTTAAGGCCAGGTATTCCCTGGCTAGATTTTTGGCGCTGCCCCATACCTTGTAAATATGGGCCAGCTTCAAAAAGCATTGGGTGTTGCGGTGGAATGCCCATGACAACACTCATTGCACGCCCCTTTCACTCTAAGTGCTGCATGAATACTGGCTTAAGCCACCTGGTAAATAAGGCAAAGGAGTTAACTTCACCAGAACGTCTTAAAAAGTAACATTCTGGTGGCGTTAACTCCTTGTAAATATGCCCCATAATGTAATTGCGTGTTTGTTTCTGATTACTGCTTAAGCCTCTCTTAAGTAACTGTAAAGCATCCTGGCAGAACAGGAGAGGGAAGAACGCTTTATAAAGGAGAAGTAAAGGAGGGAACTTAGTAAGTAAAGGAGGGTGCTGGTCAAAGATTGACTACTGCAATGAGCTGTATTCGAACACTCATCAGCATGTTCTCAATAAGCTGCGAACCCTTCAGAACGCTGCAGCCTGCGTGCTTTTCAGTGACGGCCGCCATACAGTGAAAGTGGTAGGGGGGTGAGGGGGAGGACAGGGAATTGACGGTAAAAATACGATTTAAAAAAAAGTACCTCTCGCTGCCCCGATGCCGACGTCTGCCTTGGTGCTTTACTCTTGGCAGTCTCTGGGAAGGCACATGCTTCCCACCCAATCCAGAAGGTGCTCTCATGCTTTGAGAGCAGCACCAGAATTAGTCAATTCAATATGAATCTTTAGTCAGTAAGTAAAATCACCATAAAAGACTGCAGGTCAAAAACAATAATATAAATATCAACCAGTAAAAATCACATGCTCAGTGGGGTTAGTCTGAGTGGCCTGGTCTTCTTCTCAGACACTGCCGGGGAGCCTCTGGCTTTTCTCCAACCTGGCTATGAACACAGCCGGGTTGGAGAAATAGAAGTGCTCCTGCCTGTCTTGGCCCCGCCCCGCCCTGCACGCATGCACCATCAGCCAGAGCCCATCACAGAAAAATTCAATTATATTATTGTTTTAATATCATTTTATTGTTCTGTGACAGACTCTAACCTGTGAGGCGACGCTGCTCCTCCATTACGCAAGAGCTGCCTCTGGTGCTTTTCAAAATTCCTAAATATCATTCCATCTCTAAGCTTGTCAAAAAACTCCATTGGCTCCCTGCTAGACAGAGGGTTACTTTCAAAGCACTGTGTACTGTGTACAATGCACTGCACGGGCACGGTCCTGATTTCCTGAGGAAGAGGTTTAGCTGGTATATACCTGGTAAGTCGCTACGCTCAGCCTCAGCCAAATTTCTACTGATCCCCAGATTCAAGTATGCAAACTGAGGTGGCAGAGACTTTGTGCTTGGAGCATGGAATGCCCTCCCCATCTATTTCAAAACCATGCGCAACCTTCTGGCTATTAGGAAAGTTCTGGAAACATGGTTTTTTCCTCACGTTAATTTCTATCCCAGTGGTTACTTTACCTGTTATCTCAGCCAGCGGGAAACATCGTTTACAATGCGGGGATTACATCGCGATGCCATTACATTGCGGTTTTTACAATGCAAGTCGTTACAACAACTTGCGCTAGATGGCGCTCTAGGACAAGGAATAGTATAATTTACTATCCAACGCCTTCCGTACTGTGCGTAGACTGGAGTTGGAATAGTAAATTATACTACTCCTAAATCCAGTGCCCTCCAACGCAAGTCGCTGTAATGACTTGCGTTGTCAAAACCGCGATGTAATGTACCGTGATGTAAATGTATGCGTTGTAACGTCATACATCCCAGCCAGCACCAAGACGCCTTTTTGGGTAATCAAGTGCACAAGAAGAATATTTAACATAACATGTTGATTTCTTTTCTAAAGAAAGGTTGCTTACCTGTAGTCCTAGTTCTCTTCCAGAGGAATTCTCATCAAAGTCATAAGCACTGAATAGTCCTGGCCACATGCGGGGACCCCGGAGCACTTCTCAATATATTATATATAAGTATATATATACATATATACATACATATAAATATATATATATTCCTCCACACTGACTATCCCCTTAGTCAGGTTAGTCCCGCCGCACTTTCCCTCACATTCGAAAAATTTACAGCGTGGCCACAGGTCCAAGTGCTAGGTGAATTTTATTGTTGCATGTTACAATTGTCTCAGCAACACCCCACAAGGGAAAGCCTACGCGTTTGGGCTTGCGCCTTCAACGGGGCTATCCCATCGGAACATGATGCAAATAAAATGCAGACTCATACATGGACATAAAGTTCAGGATCAATGTTCTGGCCCCATGGTTTCTCGGTACCTACAAGAATGATCTTGTGTGATTCACACTGGCGCAATTCTTGTTCTCTATTCCCTCTATGTGGATGCGCTTTAATGTGTTTCAAGCCATAATATTGAAAAGTGGTCATAACACCTTGATGCTGATCCCAAAAATGCTTGACCGTGGGGTAGGTACGATCCTGATGTTTAATGGCACTGAAATGTTGTAAAATCCTCAATTTTAACAGATTAATTGTACTGCCCACATAGCGCAGTCTACAGCTACATTCCAATGCATATACAACAAATTCTGTTTCACAGGTAACCAGTTCTTTGATTTTGATCGTCCTACCCTCAACCATCTTGTACTCTGTACAATTCAGTCCAAATATACAAGCCTTGCAAGTGGCACATTTTCTGAAACCCACATTTCTTTCGGTCAGCCTATTGGATTCTGGATTATACATGGATCTGGTTAACATATTCCTCAAAGAAGGTGCCGTTCGATATGTGATCTTGGGGTGCTGACCATCTACATCTTTCAAATGTACGTCATGTTTCAATATGTGCCAGTTCTTATTGATCAGAGATATATGTGTGTGTCTTAAAACCTTGTACGTAGCACATCTTATATATGTCTATTTCACGGCTAATTCGCTGCGGATCTCTAATTGGCTGCTAACACTTCAGCCAGGTGTATTGGCAGCCATTTGGGACCTGGATTTAGCCGAGTTCCTCAAAAAAAGGGGAACAAATAGAAAAGGGGGCAGGGCAGGAAATGTTCCTGCGAATTCGTGACATTTACAAATTTGCAGCAAAAATGAAAAAGAAACAAGTAAGCTTGGTTTGACTAAAGCCCTCATGCAGGCCAGGTCTGAGGTTAAAAAAAAAAAGTAGGGGAAGCATGGGGCACTCCTACTTAGGCTCTTGTAGCCCAGGTGATCATCACCTCTCTGAGCTTTATTTATAAAAAAGTAGGGAGCTCAAGGGGTACCCCTCCTGAGGCTGTCTAAGCCCCAGGGACCACCACCTCCCCAAGGCTAAACGAACATGGGGGGGGGGCACTCGGACAACCCTGAGACCCGGAACCAGCAATTCTCTGGGGCTAAATAACACAATGGGGGGCCCCAGGTACCCTCCTGGCACCAGGGAGCACTACCTCGCTAGGGCCTAATAATTTAATAGAATGGGAGAGGGAGGCGCAGCCTCCATCCCGGGCCACATAGGGCCCCGGGCACCACCACCTCCTTGGGGTTGCCCACGAACAAGAAAGGAGGAGGGCCATAACCTGGAGCCATACATGGCCCTGAGGACGGCCACCGCCCAGGGCCGGCTCCTTCTATGTCCCAGGTTGCCCACCTCCGGTGCATAGCTGCTTGCTTTTGCTTGGCAGAAACTTGGCCAGATTGCAATGAGTTGTCATTAAAAAAAATCATAGAAAATTAAGTCGTTAATGAGAAATTACTAATGAAAAATGTTCACAAGCCTTTATGAAAAGGAAAAGGAAAGGGAATATGAGACATTGTTAGGTAATAGGCTGCTATTCAAAGCACAAGCAAAGATAACTGGCACTGTGCATGTAAAAACCTGACAGTACCCTTTGTATCCCATTATGCCCCAAATGAGACAGGAATCCTGTGTGAAGTATCTGTAAACATTTCTGTCTGGGGAGGTGTGAGGGTTGCTTATAACTTTGATGAGGATTCCCATTGGAAGAAAACTAGGATTACAGGTAAGCAACTTTTCCTTCTCTTCCAGAGGGATCCGCCTCAATAGTCAAAAGCACTGAATGGAATAGCAAGCCCACCTCACAAAAGCGGACTTAAAATACAAACAGATCCAACAACTGCCTAAAAATAATCCTCAAAGAAGCCTGCCCTACTTGAGTATCTGCTTTATAATCTGAATCTAGGAAATAGTGCCTAGTGAAACTATGTACAGAACGCCATGTAGCGGCTTTGCATATTTCTGAAATAGGCACATTTCCTAAACAGCTGCAGTTTTAGCCTTTCCTCTTGTAGAATGAGCTTTAGGGCTACTAGGTAAGGATTTCTTGGCTAGTTGATATGAGAGAAGTATACAGGAAACAATCCACCTATAGATAATCTGTTTTGATGATGCCAAACCTGTTCTCACTGGGCCGTAATTAATAAAGAGGTGCTTTGGCCTCCTAATGTCTTTGGTTTTATCTAGGTAGAACTTCAGAACTCTTTTCACATCAAGAAAGTGTAAAGCCTTATCATCTGGAGTAGATGGACTAAGGAAAAATACAGCAATGATATGTTTTGATAATGTTGAAGCCTGAAACTATCTTCGGAAGTAAGATGAGATGAGTTCTTATCACCACTCTATTGTTATGAAAAACTGTGTACTGCTCTTCAGAACATAATGCCTGAATTTCACTAACCATGCAAGCTGAAGTGATGGCCATAGGAAAAGTCACTTACCATGACAGATGCTGCATAGTGGCTTTAAATATAGGTTCAAATGGAGGACTTCTTCAGAGGGGAGGAAGATCAAATTAGAGGGAACACTTTCTTAAGCTCTCCTAGGAAGTCATTCGATCATTTGAATTTTAAATGTATGTGATGGAGATTTTTATAGGCTATTATAGCTGCAATAAGCACCTTAATAGAAGAAATTCCTAGGCCAGATTTAGCTAAATGAAGAAGATGCGATATAACCACATCTTCTTGGCACGCAATTGGATTGTGCTTGTTTTTAATGCACCATAAATAAAACCTCTTCCAATTAAAGGCACGTGATTTTATAGTGTTAGGCCTTTTATCCTCTCTTAAAATGTCCATGCAGTTCTGAGAGAGGCCTAAATACCTATATTGGAGGAACTGAGAAGCAATGCTGTCAATTTTAGTGATGGAGGGTTGGGATGCAGTATCTGTTGTCCGAACTTGTACAGGAGATCCTGTCCGCACTGCAATTTCTTGTGTGGATATTCTGACAGGTGTAGAAGGTCTGTGACCCACCGCTGACAAGGCCATTCTGGTGCTATCAGTATCATCCTTGTCCTGTCCAGTTTGCTGATCACAGTTGGTATGAGAGGAATGGGGGAAATGCATAGATATATTTCCCTGTCCAATTCATCAAAAGCACATTCCCCTTTGACTTGGCATTCTATGTTGTTTGTGTCTGCGAATAAGTATTTTTGGGTATCCCCAGTCCTCAAAATTGCCTTGCAAGACCTCGTTGTTTAAGATCCAGTCACGGTTTTTGGGAAAAAATGACTGAGAGAGTCTTCTTGGGTATTCTGAACCCCTGGAAGATGAATGGCTGGTATGGTTAAATCCTCGGCAATTAACCATTTGCCATGGGTCTAGAGAGATAAATGACGAGAGTGAGTCCCTTCGTGCTTGTTCAGATATTGCATTATTGTTGTGTTGTCGGTTTGAACAAGCAGAGAGTTTGTTGTTATCGATGGGAAGAAAGATTTGAGAGCCAAATGAACTACTCAAAATTCCAGCATATTGATGTGATAAGCCTTTTGCTTTTTCACCAAATTCCTTCGGTCTGCAGGGAGCCTAAATGAGCACCTCATTCCTGGAGAGGAACATCTGTGATCAGTGTCTGAGTTGGTACATCCTGATGGAATGGTACCCTTACCAAAAGGTTCTTCTGTTGAGACCACCATGGGAGAGATTGAATTGCAGCCTGCAATAGAATCGCTTGCCTTTCTAGCGGTTGGAAATCAGATTTCACTGGTCATCTAGGTATTTCTGCAAATATCTCATGTGTAACCTTGCATGAGGAAGTATGAAGATGCAATAGGCAATTGCTCCTAGTAGGGATGCAATTTGTCTCGCTGATGGACGGCTCACCTGTAGAAGATTGCAACACTTCATATTGATTGATAATAGACTCTCCTCCGAAGAATACACTTTTGCAGATTGTGTATCCAGTATTGCTCCCAAGTACTGGAGCTTTGGGACAAGAAAGATCATAGACTTTCTGAGGTTGACCTAGAGAACTAGATTGGTTAATGTTTTGATACAAGAGTGATAATGCTTCTTTGTCTCTGCTGGTGAGATGCTCTTTATTAGCCAATCGTCCAAGTAAGGATAAACAAAGATTTTTTTGTTTCCTTAAGTGAATTGCGATTACAGCCATACATTTGGAGAACCTCTGTGTAGCTAATTTAAGGCCGAAAGGTAGGACTTTCTAGGGCTAGTGCTACTTTGTAGAAATTGGGATGGGAAAGTAGGCATCTTGTAGGTTTATCGTACACTTTAAGGGGGAGATTTACTAAGATTTTGAGCTGTGTTTGCATCACAAAAGTGATGCAAAACGGTGCAAAATCATTTTTTTGAATTAACTTTCCAGCGCTAAACTTATGTAGCGCTGGAAATAACGTAAAAGTAATGCGAAGCAGCGCAATGCGCCATGGGTGTGTTCCAAGGGTGGCGCATAGGCATTCCCATGCAACCACCCAAGGTTTCTCATGCTAAAGCCAATTTACTAAAAAGAGTAGATTGAGTTTAGCGTGAGAAAACTGCGCCTTTTCAAAATGAGCAAGGAAGGTAAAATGCTTTCATTTCTCCTTCCTTTTCTGACTTTGCATGCGTTCTGCATCGTGCAGCACGTATACAAAGTGGGAAAAGCTTTGCATCGTGCCTAGCATAGTATTTTGTACAGGAAGGGTACCGCTCCAGTACAAAAACTATGCTACACTCATGCACACACCCTAGCACTGCGGCGCTAAGGTGTGTGCATGGTGCAAGGCAACTGAAATCAGTGCCGGCGCAAAGGAAAGTGGAGAGAGAGCCATATCTTTGAAAATATGGCGCTCTCCTGCGCCCTCCCTGTTGTGCAATGCAGCACAGCCTTGCGGGGGGCTGCGCTGCGTTGCGTGGAGATTTTGTAAATCTCCCCCCCAGTCTTTTTGATACAACTGTGGGTAGATCTGATGTAATACAACATCAAAGTAGGGTGCCCCCTATGAATTACTTTCAGGTCTGGGAGAAAGGGGGAAACAATAAACGCACATAGAGATTCCCACTGGACCTATATTCCTTTTATATAGGCTGAAAACAGCTCTATGGGCTATCCACAATCGTGACATGAGAGACTTACAATGTTTAGCTTTTTTATACCTTTTTTCTATTCAGTCATTTATTTAATCATTTGTATCAAAATGCATAACATTTTAAAAACAGTTATTTTTAAAATTTACACACATTTTTTTAGATAATAGAGAAAAAAACATTTTTGTATTGTATGTGCAGTCCAACAATTTCATCATATAATATTCTTTTCTATGAACACTATTATCAATATCATTTCATTGTACGTGTACATCCCCTGATTATTAACCACACTTACATACTAACTTTCACTCCAACAACCATTCTCATTCGCTCATCAAACCATACTATACCCTACCAAGATCACTTACACTACAAAGATCACCATGAAGACAGAAACACAACAATCTCCATGACGATGTTGTGGTTTGGGTATCAAACATCCAGGTCAACGCACGTTTCGGTGGTTATCATTTCTTTGGGACCACCTTCTTCAGGACCAAATGATACTGAAATTATATACAGGCGAGCGGTGGGGGGAATAATGTAAGAATGTTAAATTATTTATTTTCCACGTCAAGATAAGACCTGACGGCAGTTCATGATTATTGTTATCCTCATATCATACTCAATAAAGAGTATTGACACGTACTCCTATTGTTCTGTTAAAGCATGTCTCCATAAGTGCTTGACTATTACTGTTAGTTTTGTCTTTTAGGAGCGGGCTGGTTAAAGGTCCTCAATACTAGATAGTCAGCATTGTTTCATATACCCCTCAGGAATGTGGGGTGCTTAATACTGGATTCCTGTAGGTGTAACTGCACTATATCAGTCCTTGGCGCGAAAGTCACAATTGTGGATAGCCCATTAGAGCTGTTGTCCGCCTATATAAAAGGAATATAGGTCCAGTGGGAGTCCCTATGCATATGTAGATCTGATGTAATGCCAGCATCCTGAACTTTTCATTTCATATCTGCCAGTTCAATACTCTCAGATCTAAAATGGGTCTGATTTTTGCTTCGCTCTTTTCTTTCTCACCCAAAAATACCGGAAATAAATCTCCAATCCTTTTTGGTGACATGGAAACTCCTCTACAGACTGCTTTTGTAACAGAATGTTCACTTCCTTTTGTAACAGGTCTTTTTGATGCTGTGGTGTTTTTACAGGTGGAACAGAAAGAGTAGGGGACGTGAATATTTAAGACCCATTCGTATTTTGTTATAAAGTGCCACTCTTTCAGATGATTGGATTCCTGTAGGTGTAACTGCACTATATCAGTCCTTGGCGCGAAAGTCACGATTGTGGATAGCCCATTAGAGCTGTTGTCCGCCTATATAAATGGAATATAGGTCCAGTGGGAGTCCCTTTGCATATGTAGATCTGATGTAATGCCAGCATCCTGAACTTTTCATTTCATATCTGCCAGTTCAATACTCTCAGATCTAAAATGGGTCTGATTTTTGCTTTGCTCTTTTCTTTCTCACCCAAAAATATCGGAAATAAATCTCCAATCCTTTTTGGTGACATGGAAACTCCTCTACAGACTGCTTTTGTAACAGAATGTTCACTTCCTTTTGTAACAGGTCTTTTTGATGCTGTGGTGTTCTTACAGGTGGAACAGAAAGAGTAGGGGACGTGAATATTTAAGACCCATTCGTCTTTTGTTATAAAGTGCCACTCTTTCAGATGATTGGTGATACTTCTCCCCATGGACTGAGTAACAGAGAAGGGGGAAGTGACAACTCATTGTTTTGCAGGAGGTTTTCCTCTAGAAGCAGTTTGATGTTGAGATCCTCTTTCTCTAGATGGTTTATGAGGATGGCAGTGTTGTCTCAACTGCTGTTGGTGTTGCTGTTGAGACTAGTGAAGGTCTTGAACACTCTGAGAGAAAAAACATTTCTTGTAAGGTCTGTATTTCCTATGATACTCCTTTCTTTTTTCCAAACTAACCACCTTGAGTGTGTCCAGCTCAGTCTTCATTCAAGACATGTCTTTCTCTATATGAGTGCCAAAAAGGGTATTACCTGAAAAAGGTAAATTCATGATTTGTTGTTGAGCCTCTGGCTTGAGGCAGTGAGTCACAGCCAAGATGATCTTGAAACACAGATTACATGAGAATAGCATGCACAGCTAGATCTGATGCATCAGCTGCCACACATAATCTGATAAGATACCAGACCACCTTTATTCTAGGTTTTCTGAAAATCTTGCATGTCCTTCTTAGGTACATTCTGAGTAAAGCTGCTCAGGGACTCCCATAAGGACCTATCATACCTCCTCAGCAAAGCAGGAGAACTTGCTACTTTCACAGATGATGCAGATGCCCCACACATCGTTTTGCCAATCTGCTTGCTGTCTTTATCTGGTGAAACAGAAAAGGATGAAGCTCCAGTGTGGGACTTTCTTGGCACAATCACTATTACTGAGTCAGGAGGAGGGTCCATCCTGAGAAATAATGGGCCCTGGTCAAGAGCTTTATACTTTTTGAGTAGCCGAGATGAAGCAGACCTTAATGGGATGCTGGAGTCAGAAACAGCTGCATATCAGGCTCCAGAAGATCTCGGAACCTGAGGTAGTAGTGGTCTTGTAACTGCTAGGTCATACAGAGTTTCGAAGATCACAAATGAGGAGATCGTAGTAGTAGGGATGTCTCTGTTCAGCTTTGTGACTCCCCTTATAAAAATGTCATTAAAAATAAGGAGATCATCCACTAGAGACACTCTTGCAGGAGGTGTGTCCATCAAGGTAGGTGAGTACTCTCTGATTTGAAGAATGAGAAGTTGTAAACGAGGATGGCAATCTTCTTCTTTTCTTATGTGTAGACCTAGGACAATGAAACATTCTAGATCTCGATGTAGATCTGGTTCTAGATGTCGCCTTGGATCTTCAGTGGTGACACAGTGGCCTCCTAAATCTCTGAGGAGACTTATTTGTCACAGGTGGTAGAGGAGGACTTCTTATAGGCCCTGAGGTGGGTCATTTGAGGCACAGACACTGTATGCAGCTTCAATGGTGCTCTCTCAATGTCGACTGACTCTTCTCCACTGACTTCAACATCGATCGATGCTTCTTCGATGTCGATGATTGATATATGTTAACTGTCAACGGCGCCCTTTACGGTAAGGTAAGTTTTGACGTTGAATGCCGAGTGTGTTTTGACATCAAACGCTGAGTGTGTTTTAACATCGAGCGGTGACTTAACCCCACTTTTGTTGGTGCCTACGACGGCAAGCACACCGGAATCTTCTCCATCCTCGGTGTAATACCTTTTAACATCGAATGGCAACGTCTTGGGTTTTGAGGTTTTTCACAAGATCTTCCTCTGTGGGAGTCCCTGGAATGAGAGGAGGGCTCTTTGGAAGAAGACTTACCTTCCTGAAGGCCTGTTGATGACCCTGCAGTTCCTCTCTCTTGAAGACTATGGAGCCTGATCTTCTCTCTGTTCTTTAGAGTGCACCTAAATAGCTTCTCTCAATGACCACTGGTCTCACAGGACGATGGGACTCTGGGAGGCAGACAATACAGACTGAATTCTTTTCTTCCCACAGGAAGGGCATTTATCAAAAAGTGAAGGCTTTTTTGAAAGAAAAATCTAATATTTTCTGTCAGAAAAAGCGTTCTCTGCACTCTCGGTTCTTAGAAATGTCAAACGTTGTCAAATTGTAAAGGTTTAGAAAAGAGTTTACTGACTAAATTGACAAAAAGGTGAAGCTCAGTGCTCCAGGATTCTAAAAGTAAGAGCTGAAAATTGAACTGACCTAACAGTTACCTGTGGGACATGATGGGATACAGGAGGTACTGAGAGGTTCGCAAAGGCACAGTGCCAGTTTTATGTGCTTTTGCTTTGAATAGCTGTCTAATGGCTTCCAGTGTCTCACATTCCCTTTCCTTTTCCTTTTAATAAAGGTTTGTGAAAAATGTTCTATAGTCATTTTTCATTAATGACATAATTGTCTAAGATTGGGTCTTTTTAAAAAAGAAAACTCAATGTACTGTGGCCATTTTAAGCATCTCTTTAGGCTGCAGCTATATATATATATATACATATATATATATTCACTGAAAAAACCATAGGTTTCACACATGTTATAGTTAGCTGGACATTTCACTCGTAAAAAAACAATGAAATTCTCCCGTTATAGTTAGTTCAGCTAACTATAACTCGCGCGCCCGCAATCCACTGCTGATGACGTCACATATTACATCACTCATGACATGGTCAGTGACATCACTCATGACATCACTCATGACATCTCAAATGACATCACTGATGACATCACTGATGACATCATCCATTGAGTATGTGTTTCTGAACAATTTTAATATGTTTAATATATATATGGAAAGGCCTGTTGAAGAATGAGTGGGTGTACAAGTGTGTAAATGAATGATTTTCTGTGGTGCGTAACTGACTCTATAAGTGAGTCATTAAATGTATCTTACTGCAGACTAGTGACTAAACTGTGTAAATGTTTGTATGTGTCTGTATTTTGGTGTATAAGTGGCGGCATGGTTTTGTGAATACCTATATAAGTGTCTATATGAGTTATTGATTGCTTGTCTCAGTATCTGTATGGGTTCCTGAGTGTTTGTGTGGGTAGGGTGTGTGTGACTCTATGCATAGATGTGTGAGTGGGTGATTCTATGGGTGCATGGTTTTAAGAGTGCATCTGTGATGGACTGTATGGTTGAGTGAGTGTATGTATGGGTGTGTTAAGGATTGAATGTATATCTCAGTGGTACATTTGTGACTAACTACATATGTGAAAGGCAGTATATATGCGTGTAAGAGTATATAAGTGGGTAGATGTGAGAGTGTGTGATTGTGAGAGTGACTGTATGGATGTGTGTGCTTGTATCAATGATTCTATAAGAGCGTAAGAATGTGATACTATTTTTATGAGTAAGTGAACTTGAGTGTGTATAACTGCATAGGTGAGTAAATGGGAGTGTGATTATTTGCATGACTGAGTAGGTGTGAGAGTACCTCTATGGATGATTGGTAGTGTGTGAGTGTCTATATAGGTGTATAAATGCATATGATAGTTTTGTATGGAGTGACTGTAAGTATGAGTGACTGTACAGGTGAATGAGTGGAGGTGTATGGAGACCTAAGAGTTAATAAGTGGGTATGTAGTTATTGGTATTGCAGTATGTATGGTTTTGAGAATGGAACTCTTAAATTTTGAGTCGGTGTATCAAAGGTTATATTAGGGTGTGAGAAGATGTGGTAATTTATAACATGGATGACGTCATCAGTGATGTCATTTGAGATGTCATCAGTGATGTCATGAGTGATGTCACTGGCCATGTCATGAGTGATGTAATATGTGACGTCATCAGCAGTGGATTGCGAGCCCGCGAGTTATAGTTAGTTGAATTAACTATAACGGGGGAATTTCATTGTTTTTTTACGAGTGAAATGTCCAGCTAACTATAACATGTGTGAAACCTATGGTTTTTTCAGTGAATTTGCAAGGTTTTTTAAATGCTAATTCCTAACTATAACGTGTGTGAAAGCTATGGTTTTTTCAGTGAATTTGCAAGGTTTTTTAAATGCTAATTCCTAACTATAACGTGTGTGAAACCTATGGTTTTTTTAGTGAATTTGCAAGGTTTTTTAAATGCTAATTCCTAACTATAACGTGTGTGAAACCTATGGTTTTTTAAGTGAATTTGGAAGGTTTTTTAAATGCTAATTTATGAATGTATTATTATATTTTTAAAATATTTATTTTACAATAAGCTACCTATATATAAGTTATAGATTAACTTTATCCTGTAATATGGAATGGCTACGTTTTTTTAATTTTTTTTATTTGGATAGAGTTGAACAGCATAGTTAATATCTTCTATAAACTTATAAACACTTTCAATTTTGTGAAATTCTTTTTTAAGTATTTTTGACGCATGCGTATGTGCTCCGTGTGCGCATGCGTACTTGCTCCACGTGCGCATGCGTATGTCGTGCGTGCTCCGTATGCGCATGCACGCTTGCTCCCTACACGCATGCGTGCGTGCTCTGTGCGCATGCGCGCATGCTCCGTGCGCATGCGCGTGCTTCGTACACGCATGCGTGCGCGCACGGCAAGTCATGTGATTTAGAAACAACACTTTTCATTGGTTTATAGTAGTTTCAGGTCATGTGATTAAGAAACAACACTTTTCATTGGTTGATAGTAGTTTCAGTTCCAGAAACTTCCAACACCAAACCCACTCCCCTCATTATTACTTCTGATTCCCTGGGAGAAGGAGCTGAGCAGCTTTTCCAGTACTCCAGTACTTGAGAATGGCAGAGCAGCAGTCATCTTCTGGGAGTAAGCAGGAGACCCTTGTGCCACAGAGACAGAGGAAACAGGAAAACTCTTTTATATGGCAATTTTTCACTTTTCCAGAGGGGCAGAAGAAGGTGAATGCTCCAAAAGTCACCTGCACTCTTTGTGGTGGTGTCTTATCAAGAGGAGATCCTAAAAAGAAATACTCTTTTAGTATCTTCACTATGATCAGGCACGTTAGAGATGTACATCCTGTGGCTTATGCTCGAGCTGCTAGAGAAAACCCTCCAGCAGCTCAGCCGAGCACATCCGCAGCAGCTCAGCCGAGCACATCATCGTCAGCTCAGCCGAGCACTTCATCTGCGGCGGCAGCTTCACCTGCTTCTGTTCCTCTGGATATACACCCTCTGTTTTTGAGGGTGCATATACGGTGCAATGCGTGCAATGCTCTTCTCTCTTATGGGGACACCAGCATTCCCCTAATAGAGAGCAAGATACAGCAGCACACGTGCGGCACCCTATAATTTTTGTCATTTTTTTGTTCCTCTGTTCCTCAATTAACACAACGGCTCTTTTTAGAGCCACCTAACATCTAAACACTTAAATTTGATTTTTAATTCTATTTTTTTAATGATTTTTTTTACGCCGTGTGCGCACCTCGCGACGGTGCGCGCACGGTGTGTGTACTGTGGAAATATGGATTTTTATGATCAGATATGTCCCCTATCTTGGACCCCAACGGTTTCATGTATAAATCACAAGTACATGTATGTTCCCTCCAGTTCCAGTTATGAAGACGCAAACACATGTGCGTCCACCGTCAACATGTCCTCTTTCAGATCCGCCATGAATGGGCCGGATATTCCATTCCTAAGTATGAAAGGCCACCGGCCTTATATGGTTCACTTATGCCATTTTACAGTCCAGGCGAGTAGGCCCTGATTCTGCCATCAAGCCTTTTCTTGCCTTCTGCCTCTGAAAGCTCCAGTCTGAGCTCGCATCTGTATCCATGAACTTTGTCCTACTCCCTGCGCGGCTAACGGTGCCTGACATCAGCCTGTTGCCTGCCAAAAACTGTATTTCACCTTCGAGATTATCTGCTCCGCTCCCTACCCAATGCATTCCTGTCTAGTAGTTTAAGTAAACATTCTTCCAGCTACCGAGCAAAAGGCCCGGCTTCTCTGTCATTATGCAAGTAATTCATAGCCCTGTTACTATGGAAGATTTCTGCCCTCGCATCTAGTATAGACACTTAGACGCTTGTACACGCACTCACAGTCAGTATAGAATAGATTTTGTTCGAAAGACCTTTCTTTTTGGATAACACAGTTCTTTAAACATAGGATGTTAGATATGATTTGGGATTAGGTTGACTTGACCCTCCAGACTTCTGTCGCCACATGTAGAGCTAAATGTCAAGTCCCCTTCACCCCCTAGTTGCACGTCAATCACACGTCATGCTGCTGCGCGCGCATTTCTGCCAAGTATTTCTGCTGACATTGCGAAATTCTTTCATGGAACCACCCTATTATGACATCATACCTGATGACGTTCTTTAGTTACGCCCAGTTACACCCACTCTAGCTACGCATGTATGTTTTATCTTTGCTATCAATTGTTACGCCTCCTCCATCTGTTTCACTGTAATGCCTATTGTATAAAAATGATTACTTGTCAATAAAGTACGCCCTTCACTTCCTGAACCTTCGTGGTGATGGAACATGAAGTCCTCAATTTAAATTGATTTTGGAATAAAGCCCGTTCCGAACCTCTAATACCACGGATTCTGCCTCTTATTTTACTGAGCTATTGTTATAGATTTTCCGCATCAAATTAAGTTCCGGTAATTAAATTATTTACCACATAAATGGCGCCCGAATAGGGACACTTTCTCATCTCACGCGCCGGCCGTGCGTTGCAGGCCCGGTCTCCTGTCACAGCTGGACGGACAACAACGCGTACCCACAGGATTTCCTGTATCTCCCTCCTGCCGAGCGGGGGTAACTGAGGCTGCGATCAACACCCAGACGAGGCGGTGAGAAGTGCGAAGTATCCCGACCAGAGCCTAGCTGAGAGAGCAAGATCCGAGGTATACAGAGGCCCACCAGTTTCCGAAGTTTCCGAAGTTTCGAGTCGAGTCCAGTCCGGTTCAAGTTCAGTTCAGTTCCGAGGCCTTCCGTTCCGAGCTACCCGGTGAGTACCATTATCGGGGAGGCGTTCTGACGTGCACATAGTTTGTGCCGGTCAAGACGGGTTTGGGTACACAAATCCGGTCTGCACTGTTTCAGCAGTGTATCTGTACTGTTTAGCAGTATATCAAGTATGTCTAGTATATAATTCAAAATTGCCTAGTTAGTATCGAGTATTATGCTTAGTGACTAGTTCCCTAAATGGCCATCATTGTCTATTTCATTTAAATGTTAAATGTTAAAATGTTTTAAATACGTTCTGTATACTGTGGTGTGAATGACTGTTCATTATTGTGTTTTATGGTATTAAACGTGTTCAAAATTAGGTCTCAGATCAGTTCCCAATATGCCGCTCTTTTCGAAATTAAGACAGATTAAAACTAGAAAAGGGGTACTCGAAGAAGCTGTTCCCATTCCTCCTAGGGACACTCCAGGGTACTTCATGTATCATAAACATGGCCTAGACGCCATATTATTTCTTGATCTATGGGTAGACTACACCAAGGAATTACCAGAAAGTCAGAGGTGGCCTGCAGCTGGGACCTGGGATGCAGATTGCATTATGAAAGTAGAAGAAGAATTATGGAAAAAGAAAGCTAGACAGTCACAGAAAGATGCCATTGAATTATGGCGTAAAGAATCATATAGACGTACAGAAAAAGCGCTCAGACAGGAAGAGAAAAGTAAGGAGAATTCAAATAAAGTTCGAGAAAATGTATTAATTGAAGAAGGTACTCGAGTAAAGTCAGAACAAACAGATAGACAAAGAAATGCCCTTGTGAATGGTATGTATCCTCTTCTGGCCGAAGGATTACCTAAGGCTACTCCGGAGATACCAAAAGACTTGCCACCCCCATTGTTTCCGATAAAAGCACATCCCAAAGGGCATCCCAGAACCGCAGAAGATGTTTTTCTTTCCTCTTATTTAGACGACGCAGCTCCCGAGTATGCTAATGCTGCGCCACATAGACCGCCTGCCGAGGGGGTTCAACGCCAAGACCCTCCTTCGTCTGTACCTCTGCAACAGCAAACTCCGACACAAGTTCCGGCAAGCACATCTGTTTCTACATCCGCATCCACACCTATGGTTGCTATATCCCGTTCAACGAATCCTTTCACATCCAGCACCCCAGGTGGTGCTACCGGAGGTACATCAAGCATTTTTTCCACGCCACCCAGAACAAATAAACTTTCCTTTCAAGAATTAGCCCACCAACGTACGCCCAAACTAGTAACTCCCAACACGCTCAAGGAACTTCTAATAGATTGTAGATATGACCCTGTGCCCGGAAAAGGGGACGAAATGATGCTGGCATCATTACGTATCCGACGAGCTGCAATATACTTAGGGAAGCTACCAGGAATGACTGCACATTTAGAAAATATATATCACTTTGTTCAGTCAGGGCGAGACCCTGAGAGTATTAACAGAGCCATGGAGTACCAAAAAGTGGAAATCCAGGGGGAACTGTTACGTTTCCTCATAAACTGTGTGATCAGAAATCAAGATCAACCAGGGGTAAATCCGGAAGAAATGCAAATTCTTACCACATGGGGTAAGAATATATCAGAGGGGAGACACGATAAACGATCATGTATAGTAGCTATGAGCCGAAAGATCCGCAAAGAAATAGAACGAATACACGAGGAAAGATTAGCAGTAGATGAACCAGAACAAACCGAGGACGAGGAAGAATTAGAACTGCCCACAGGACAGTTAGAAACCATGGCCTATGTAGGTAGAGGAAGATCTTGCAATAATACTAGATGCTTTACTGATCCGATACGTCCGATACGTCCAGATAATAACAGAAAATTCCAAACTCCTATAATGAATACAAGGTCCCCCGAACATTCGTTCCAAGCCGCAGACAAATTACTCCGAGAACGAAGGGGTTATCATATACTCGATTCTATGGACGAACAAGAATTAGCCAGGTCAGCCGTTCACTGGGTTGATAGTCCTGGAAAATATGGTGATGATACACTAGTGCATACGTTTTTGAACCTCGCCCCAGATGAACAGCGTTTAGCTGGTATCTATATGATTCAACAACTCCTTATATTATATAAAAGCCAACACTCCGATCCTGGTCCTTTACCTGATATATTGACTGAATTACTCACGAACAAATGGAGAGGTTCCGGTACTAAGTTAATTAGAGAAATACTAGAATCCAGAAAGCAGTACATCCTTTTTGTATGTCCTGAACATGTCTCACTGCCCATCAAGGAAAGAACGACGTATTACATGGATAGACAGAATCCCTTACGCGAAGTGCACCCGATAAAAGGTGATGACAATGAGTTTAAACGTGTGTTTGTATACACACCCATATCCAAAATAGAACTATTAGAAATGAAGAAAGTGGTCCCCAGTCATGATAAAGACCCAGCGGGTTTCCACCGTGAAATTAAAGATATGTTACTCATGGTAGAATATACCTACCCCGACATTATGACAATATTGAAGGTATTAATGCCTGCGGGCATTTACGAAAAACTCAAGGAAAAGGATTGGGAGGTGGGAGACCAAAAGATAGATTGGACAGCATTAGAAAACGAAGAAAAAGCTCGAGGTCCAGGTTCAGGGCTCGGGGACAAGACCAAAGCACTACCAGGTTTACTAGTACAGGTACTGCCACGTTTATTAACTACGAAAAAGGAAGACTGGGGTGCAATCTCAGCCTGTAAACAGAAATCAGATGAAGACACTAGTGATTTCTATTCCCGATTTGAAAAATGTTTTGGTATAAATAGTGGAATAAAAGCAAGTAGCGAGTCGTATCCACATCTGTTTGTGACAAAATTGGTTGAAAATGCCTTGCCCCAAGTTAAGAATAGAGTATTGAAGTTCGAGAGTACCTGGCAAGGTAACACTCCGTCACAAATGTTACAAATGCTACAGTACCATCACAATAGAATTAGAGAAGAACAAGAACATGAACATAGGCGCATGAAAGACACGAAAATGAAAATGCTAGTTTCCCAGACAGTGCCAGCTGACGGTCATAAGAAGGGTATAACACAGTCCAGTGTTTCAACAGGTCCTGTTAAAGGGACGTGCAACTATTGTAAACAGCCAGGTCATTATGTACACGATTGTCCCATTTTAAAACATAATATCGCTATAGGTAACACAAAAGAAAGACCAAGACCACTTAGACAGGATCAGAATCAACAAGGAACACCGCAGCATGCACAGTCTATGCCAGCTCCACCACCGCAGCCTATTGCTGCCACACAAACAACGACCCGACAGATGTATCAGACCGCACAGTATGACTATCCTGATTATCAACGATACTCATGAAACAGCCTAGAGAGGGAAGTTGGCTTACCCCTTATTGAGGTCCCTGTAGATCAAGAAGGACCTTATGTGCACAGTGAACTATTAGGCCAAGATAGAAAATTCTTACTTGATACAGGGGCAAGCCGAACAACAATAAAACGTAGTGAAGTTCCAGGGGCACCCCTCTCAGGCTCACAGAATATTTCCCTTGGCTTTTCAGGAAAACCTATCATTAACGAAGTATCACAGCCTCTTCCACTTACGATTGGTCCCTTGACACGAACTACAGATTTATTACTTACTAAATCATGTCCAGAAAACTTGTTAGGCATAAAAACTTTGAAAGCTCTCGGAGCTATAATATGTTGTTCTCCAGAAGGAGTAAGATTGTTTTTACGTGATTTCAAAGGGCACTACGTGTCCCGAGACATGGATCACCGACTGCAGACTTTACCGACACATTTATGGGCACAAGGCCCTACAGATGTTGGTTGCATGAACATTACACCATATCGAGTCAGACTAAAGGCAGGAGTGGTACTACCCCGAATGCGACAATACAAGTTACCCCCAGATGCTGTAGTGGCTTTACTGCAAATCATTGACGAGCTTATTACCCAAGGAGTGGTTGTGGAAACTGACTCCAATGTATGTAATTCACCGATAATTCCGATTCTTAAACGAACCGATCCAACAGCCCCGCCAGTATATCGATTGGTTATTGATCTGCGCGAATTAAATAAATGCATAGTACCACAATACCCCGTAGTCCCAGACATTTCTTCATTACTGACAGCCATTGATTCCGAAGCGACATTCTTTACGGTAATTGATCTCAAAAATGCCTTCTTCAGCGTCCCGATAGATCCGGAAAGCCAATACTTGTTCGGATTTAGTTTAAATGGACGAAGCTTTAAATTCACACGCGCACCTCAAGGATTTACAGAAAGCCCCAGCATCTATAGCCAAGCACTGAAACGAGAACTCGACAGTATCCACATGCCAGTCAACACTGCCCTGCTTCAATATGTCGATGATCTGCTGATCACCGCTAGAAGCGAACCTGAATGTGAGAAAGCCTCACTGACGGTATTACAATTTTTGGCCGAAAAGGGGCACAAGGTGTCCCCTTCTAAGCTGCAATTCTGTGTCCAGCGAGTTGTTTACCTTGGTCACTCGCTGTCCAAGGAGGGAAGGCAGCTTACATCAGATTGCATCCAGTTAATTGCAAATATGCCAATACCCAAGACACAAAAGGAGGTGCGGGCTTTCATAGGCCTCACTTCATATTGTAGGCAGTGGATCCCTCAGTATGCATTTCTAGCAAAACCCCTCATTCAATTGACAACACAGGAGGCAGCCACATCGACTGTTCTCCCTTGGACTCAGGAACATACACAAGCTTTTGAAAGCCTAAAGAAAGCTTTATGTCAAGCACCTGTTTTAGCAACACCATGTTACAATAAACAGTTTACACTCTTCGTTACAGAACGCGAAGGTACTGCCTTGTCAGTACTCACACAGGAACAAGCAGGATCACACAAACCATGTGCTTATTTTTCTAGTACATTAGATCCCGTGGCTCAGGCTTTGCCTGCGTGCCTGAAATCAGTGGCAGCAACAGCTTTAGCAATCAGACAAAGCGATGCCATAGTATTCGGACATCCATTGACAGTACAAGTACCACATGCAGTAGAGGTTCTCTTGAACCGCACACAAACACAACACTTGACTATAGCACGACTCACTGGTTACGAATTAACATTGTTTCAGCCACATATAGAAATCAGACGTTGTAGTACATTGAATCCTGCCACACTGTTACCAATAAACGGAACAGACCCACTAGCACATGATTGTATTGAAGTTATCACTATCACGACGAAACCCAGACAAGATTTAACAGACGTCCCATTGTTAGACCCAGACCTGACGTTGTATGTAGATGGTTCATGTATGAGAACAGGTACAGGAGAGCTAGTGGCCGCTTACGCAGTCACAACAGACACTGAAATCATTGAAACAAATTGCATAAATACCTTGTCAGCTCAAGCAGCAGAGCTCATCGCTCTGACACAAGCCTGTATTCAAGCCACAAATAAAAAAGTCAACATATACACTGATTCACGTTATGCATTCGGAGTTGTACATGACTTCGGCGTGCTGTGGCGAGAGAGAGGTTATTTAACTTCTCACGGTGCCCACATTCAGCACGGACCCCTTATTCATGCCTTATTAGATGCAATACATCTACCCACTGCAATATCAATTATGAAATGTAAAGCTCATACGAAAGTTACTGATATCATTTCTCAAGGCAATGATCTAGCTGACAGAACAGCTAAACAGACTGCTCAAACTCAAACATCCGACATGACAAAGACAATAGTCCCGACACCAACATATTGCATGACGGTTAAGGATCCCGCTCTTGACGTAATCGACATACAGACACATGCTACACCAGACGAAATAAAGAAATGGACTGCATTAGGAGGGATCCAAACGGATCAAGGATGGATGACGAAGGAAAAATCTGTGTGGTTCCTTCCTGATTCAATGGTCCAAGTCGTTATTAACACTGTACATAGTCCAGCACATCTAGGAGAAAAAGCTATGCTAGACAGCATCCAACACATTTGGTTCAATAAACATTTACGAGCAGCAGCTAAACAAAAAGTTCGTACCTGTATGATCTGTTGTCAGTTTAACCCAGGTAAAAGCATTCCCGTAGAACAGGGTGGATTTCAGCCTCCTGATCACCCTTTTGAAGTCCTCCAGATGGATTATATCCAGATGGAACGATGTCGAGGATTCAAATATGTTCTCGTAGTTGTCTGTGCTCTTTCCCGTTGGACAGAGGCATACCCGGTTTCAGATTACACTGCTCCGACTACTGCCAAACAGTTGGTTCGAGAATTCTTCCCACGGTACGGTTTACCACGTGCTGTCTACTCAGATAACGGCCAGCCGTTCTCATCCGAATTAATGAAACACGTTTCACTTTTGTTAGGCTATCAGTGGAAATTTCACTGTGTCCGACACCCCGAGGCAGCAGGTCTCGTGGAAAGACATAATCAGACCCTGAAAATTAGATTGTCCAAAATATGCAGAGAGAAAGGTGTCGACTGGGTAGTAGCGTTACCAGTTGCACTCTTTTACATGAGAATGGTAGCACACTCTCGAACAGGGCTATCCCCTTATGAAGTGATCTTCGGTAGACCACCAAATATGTGGGGGACGCCTATACCACGCAAAATAACTGATATTGACTGTAATATGCTGACAGATTACTTGGCTTCCTTGATGTCTGCACTACAATCTTGTCGTTCACAGGTAGCTGCAGCCTTTCCCGACAACACCGAGGTGAAACCCCATGACGTAATTCCAGGGGACTTGGTTTTAGTGAGGAACTTTGACCGGAAGTCTCAGCTGGATCCTAGGTGGAAATCGCCTCAACTCGTATTGCTAACGACGAGGACAGCCGTGAAGATCGAAGGTCGAAAAGGCTGGATACATTCAAGTCATATCAAGAAATTTCATGGACTACCGTCCGACGTAAATGACACACCTCGCGTGTCTTCACCGATTGACTCAAAACTTCCTTTGGTTGAACTGAATAACAATGAACAATATAAACTAAAACTTCGGTCTAACAAGTCAGGCAATTTGATTGTTTAAGTCCTCTCCAAGGTGAATCGGTCGAATTCGTCTCTGACATGTATCCCTTAGACCTGTATAGAGAAAGAAACAGAAGGATAAGGTTGAAACAACATGCGTACTGTAAATCACTGCGTAGTCATTGCACAGTGACGTTATTAATTTTGTTTTTCTTAAGTCTTTTAATAATTACTGCAAGTATATTGTTGCACATGTATTATCCTATTTTTAGACATGTTTACAATGTTACTGCCGAACATTCTTTTAGTGAATTACCTCCGCATGAATTGTCCTATAGATTTGCGCTGCGCAATAACACTTTTATTAGTATGTTACATCATTCCCATCAGGTTAGCAATGCTACAAATTGTTGGATATGTGGCCGACTCCCTCCCTATCAGAACTATAAAGGTATTCTGCCTCTCTTTCCATACCCGTTCACACACAACGGCTCCTGTGGAGCATGGTTTAGTTTAATTAATTCCCTAGATTCGAATTCTGCAGTTTACCAGAATAACTGGGTATGGGGAAATCTGAACTTAGTTTTACTCAAAGTCTGTCACCCTAACAAGGAGGGACTTCCCAAAAGAACAGGAACTGATCTAGAAAATGAAGTATATGGATTAGGTAATTTTACGCTTAATCTTATGATCCTGAATGTCGAATCCGAAGCTACTCCAATTTTGCCCGCCATGTCAGTATTTCCAGTTAAAGGTGAATTATGTGTAAGAAAGAATGGTTCCATACATATGGGCCATAGTAGATGCACCACTGTAATAGAATTCCGTGATCAAGGCAAGTATACATTTAGAGCTTCCCGCCATTCCTACTTCATATGTGGTCAGACGGCATACATACGTTTGCCACTAGATTGGGATGGTACCTGCTACATCGGATTCCTTTTGCCACCTGTTTTCCTAGCTCCTCCTGATTATCACAGAAACACTCATTTAGTACACAATAGAGAAAGGAGAGATCTCCCAATAGTCGATTACACTGAGACAGCATGGGAAAAATACACAGATTTCAATAAAGGTCTCTTTCCCTATATAGGTACAGTTACTAATAGTAAGATGATACGTAGATTAACTAGAACCCTTGAAGCAGTAGTGAACGAAACTATTTCCGCCTTAGGCAATTTAACAGAAGAGCAGTCTGCTATGCGGATTGTTGTGCTTCAAAATCGTCTTGTCCTTGACGTCATCCTGGCCGATAGGGGCAGAGCTTGTAGGGTCATCGGATCAAGCTGTTGCATTTTCATACCAGAAAATTCGCCATCTGTATATAAAGCCATAACTCGCCTTCATAAGATTGTAAGCCAGATACACCAGAATCCAGGCACTTGGACTTGGTCCGGTTGGTTTTGGAGTGTATTATCTACCTTTGGATGGAAGGTCCTATCCTTCCTAGGTATTGGCTTTCTCATATTATTCAGTTGCTGTCTATGTCTACAATGTGGACCAGCGATCTGTGGTCTGTGTGCCACATCGTGTATTCCACCACCAAGATTTCATTCATCACGGAAGAAGAAAGAAGAACAAATGATGCTATATGAACAGATCAACGGATTGATGAAGATTGATATCTCTTAACGGGCAAGTAGGGGACAAGGAGGGAATGTGGAAATATGGATTTTTATGATCAGATATGTCCCCTATCTTGGACCCCAACGGTTTCATGTATAAATCACAAGTACATGTATGTTCCCTCCAGTTCCAGTTATGAAGACGCAAACACATGTGCGTCCACCGTCAACATGTCCTCTTTCAGATCCGCCATGAATGGGCCGGATATTCCATTCCTAAGTATGAAAGGCCACCGGCCTTATATGGTTCACTTATGCCATTTTACAGTCCAGGCGAGTAGGCCCTGATTCTGCCATCAAGCCTTTTCTTGCCTTCTGCCTCTGAAAGCTCCAGTCTGAGCTCGCATCTGTATCCATGAGCTTTGTCCTACTCCCTGCGCGGCTAACGGTGCCTGACATCAGCCTGTTGCCTGCCAAAAACTGTATTTCACCTTCGAGATTATCTGCTCCGCTCCCTACCCAATGCATTCCTGTCTAGTAGTTTAAGTAAACATTCTTCCAGCTACCGAGCAAAAGGCCCGGCTTCTCTGTCATTATGCAAGTAATTCATAGCCCTGTTACTATGGAAGATTTCTGCCCTCGCATCTAGTATAGACACTTAGACGCTTGTACACGCACTCACAGTCAGTATAGAATAGATTTTGTTCGAAAGACCTTTCTTTTTGGATAACACAGTTCTTTAAACATAGGATGTTAGATATGATTTGGGATTAGGTTGACTTGACCCTCCAGACTTCTGTCGCCACATGTAGAGCTAAATGTCAAGTCCCCTTCACCCCCTAGTTGCACGTCAATCACACGTCATGCTGCTGCGCGCGCATTTCTGCCAAGTATTTCTGCTGACATTGCGAAATTCTTTCATGGAACCACCCTATTATGACATCATACCTGATGACGTTCTTTAGTTACGCCCAGTTACACCCACTCTAGCTACGCATGTATGTTTTATCTTTGCTATCAATTGTTACGCCTCCTCCATCTGTTTCACTGTAATGCCTATTGTATAAAAATTATTACTTGTCAATAAAGTACGCCCTTCACTTCCTGAACCTTCGTGGTGATGGAACATGAAGTCCTCAATTTAAATTGATTTTGGAATAAAGCCCGTTCCGAACCTCTAATACCACGGATTCTGCCTCTTATTTTACTGAGCTATTGTTATAGATTTTCCGCATCAAATTAAGTTCCGGTAATTAAATTATTTACCACAGTACGGTGCGCGCACCCCGCGATTTAAAAAAAATAAATAGTTTTTTCACCCTTCATGGTCCTTTAGGGACCCCCTGACAAAAGCTAGGGGGTCAGGAACTCTGTACCCTGCCCCCTTTTCATGTTCTCCACCTTTCTTTTTCACTGTCACACACAAAATGGCAGACAACACTTCTTGATTTCGACCGATTCGAATGTTGACATGTAACCACCAATCAGAATTACGCTCGCGCGCGGCACCGTGCGCGCTCGGTGCGCGCCTATAGATATTTATGTACTTTTAACTCAGGAACTACTGAACAGATTGACACCATATATGCAAAAGGCACATCCCTGACCTGAGGACTACCTCTTTGCCAAATTTCAAGTAATTCTGTTCAGCCGTTCGGGCTGTACCTTCGACTAAAGGTCCTATGGGAAAATGCATGGGGAAAACGTGTTTTGGGACCCCCCTTTTTTCTCAGCCCCTTCTTGACGAATCACCCCGAGACTTCCAGGGTAGGAGCTGAGCGGAGCGCCCCATTAGTTTTGAAAATTTCGCGAGGATCCGTCAACCGGCGCCAAAGTTATTCAAAATAGAATTTTCAGATTTCCTATGGAAACACGGTCCTAACTATAACTATCTACTGGCGACCGCCAGTAGATAATATATATATGTGTGTGTGTGTGTGTGTGTGTGTGTGTGTGTGTACTGTGTACTTTGTTTTTACACACACACACACGCACACACACACAGACATATGCATATAACATTCGCCTATGGGATTAATGACAATATTGATTAAACATTTGGAGTTAGCATTTGAAAAGATCGGGGAACAACTGCAGAGTTTGGAAATCGAAATTAATGGAATGAATTTAAATACGGAAATGGTGAAATTCAAGGAGGATTTGGAACAATAAATAGAAAAACATCAACACAATGTGCAGCGTCGAAAACAATCTAAATTCCAAAGAGACAAAGATGATTATTTGACTGGGAGGATTTTCACTTATGCACGAAAATTTGATATGATAAGTCAATTTGGAAGAACAGAAGATGACACTGTAGCCTCAAATAGACAATCATCGTTAACATCGACGGATGCTAGTGAAGGAGAAACAGAGCAGACCACTGTAGAAAGGTCCAAGAGATCTTTTTTAGGGGACATGCGGTTGGTGCTCCAGCAGTGTCAACGGTAGCAGTATATGAGCAAACAGCCGCAAAGTTTCCGAGGGTGAGGCAGAGGACACCCAAGAGGACAACGGGGGCAAAGAGGAAACTGGCAAGGCGAGGACAAAGGGGCAAAAGGGCAAGAACAAATAGGGACATTGACACGAAGTATGCAACAGAAGAAAATGTAGAAGATGAATTACAGATTGTCAATCTAACGCAAAGAATAAGGTCCACTGCTGAAATATCAGGACTCAAATGCGGATTGAATTTTTGCCCTGTGGAAAGAATGGATTTGGCACAGACATGCATTGATTTATATTTCTACATAAGAAAACTCAAATTGGCGAAAATATTTGCGGAAAATAAGAAAATGAAACAACATAAAAAACTGATACAAAAACCAACTGCCACTTTGGTGGTGTAGAATGCAGAACCGCTGCTCACCCTGGTGAATCTTGATATAACTAACCAGGAGGATGAAACAGAGCTTGCCGCCATACATAAACAAATTGGATCAGGTTTGAGTGGATTGAAAGCGAAATCGAAAGTTTATCCACAGCTCCAACCGGGCAACAAAATCGATGCTTTTCACGAAGCAGTAACACAGGATATCTATAAAATCAGACCGTCTCAATATAAAGACAATTTAAATAAAGATGAAAGAGAGGCAGTGAGAAAACTAACCCAGGATGAGAAAATATTAATCAAAATTGCCGATAAGGGTGTCAACATCATTATCTGGGACAAAAAAGGATTACGAGAAAGAAGCCCACTCTCAATTGAACAATTTGGAATATTATGCAAAATTGAAAGGGAATCCAACAATGGAATTCAAAGAGCAATGGGATAAACAACTACAGGATTGGTCCAATAATAATCTCTTTGAGGATGATGAGGTGAAGTACCTAAAACAGAATTTCCAAGAATGGCAACAATTTATTTTTTGCCAAAAATACATAAACACGCCACAAAACCACCAGGGCGTCCAATAATTGCAGCCAATGGCTCCTTATTTGAACCTACTGCTAACTAAGTGGACTTTTTCCTCTTGCCATTTGTACAAAATCTATTGTCCTATATAAAGGATATGGGCAATCTTTTAAGGCACTTACAAAATACAGCGTGGCAGGATTCCTATAAACTGATAACAATGGATGTAATTTCACTTTACACCAATATTGAAAATCAGATTGGAATGACAGCATGTGAGTACTTTCTCAAGAAGCGTAATATTCAATATACTCAACACAACCAAATGCTATTACAAATGATTCAATCTTGCCTAACCAAAAATGTATTTCTCTTTGGAGAGGAGATATACATCCAAATGGGACTGCAATGGGCTTTTCTTTTAGTCCAAGTTATACTTGCCTGGCAATGAGTTGGTGGGAGCAGCACCTTGCCTGGCATCCGGATAATGACGAATATGTGACCAAGATGTAAGTTGGTTTAGAATTATTGATGATCTGCTGATTATCTGGGACGGCACGGAGGCTGAGTTTGAGAGATATTTCATGATTCTAAACAATACTGAAGCAAATTTCAGGTTCCCCTATAAAATTAGCCAGGATAGAGTCATTTTTCTTGACACCGAAATCTATGTGAAAGAAAAAAAGATCGAGACCACTCTGCATCGAAAAAAGACAGCTACTAATGCAGTATTACATGCCTAAAGTTTCCATCAAACAACTTTGATTCAAAATATTCCATATGGGGAATTTTTAAGAATTAAAAGAATCTGCTCTGAAAAAGAAGAGTGGCAAAAACATAGCGATCAAACTAGAAACAGATTTAAACAAAGAAGATACACGGAAAGAGCAATAAACAAGTGCAGAGAACTATCAGAAATTAAAGAAAGAGATGAAATTTTGAAGGCCAAGGTACCTGCAGAAAATCCAGATGTGATCCGCTTAATAACAACAGACTCACAAGAGTCAAAACAAATCAAAGCCATTCTGAGAAAGAATTGGACAATTTTACATTTGGATCCGGCGTTAGCAGATTTAATCGGAAATCACCCCAACATAACCTTTAGGAGGGCAAGGAATCTAAAAGACACACTGGTTCATAGCCACCATTGGCAAAATAAAAATAAAAACAAGACATCACAATGGTTACAAACAACGGGCTTCGTAAAATGCCACAATTGCAAAGTTTGTCAAATTGCACGGAACACCAAGTAAATCAGATGGGCAAATAACAAGATATGGAAAATCCAGAAATTGATAACTTGCAAAACACAGTTTGCAGTATATGTAATTGAGTGCCCATGCACCCTTAAGTATGTGGGAAGCACAATTTGTGAGTAAAAAAAAAGGATTCTCAAACATGTCAGGGAGACACGACCATCTAGACTTTAAGGCGACCTGTATTGCGATAATGATGTATATCTTTCTCAAGCTTCATTCACTGGTCTATTAAATCGATAGGGTCCAAAGAGTAGCACACTCAATAATTTTAAAGTCTAGATGGTCGTGGCCAGTATTTGTACTCACAACATGATCTAAGGAACGATCATTAACTTTGATTATTGGAGGAAAAGCATTGCTAGTCCTGAAGAAGGTGGTGTTTATGAATTCATACCACCGAAACGCGTCGACGCACAAGCATTTGCTTTAATTTGTTTTGGGAGAAGAACTATAGAAACTAGGGTGAATCACTCCCAGCTCTTCTTGTCCACATTATCTACAAATTAACATTGACAAGACACAATTGGTGTGTCAGTTGTTATCTTTTCTTCCATATGATGTTCCATTGTCATTTATGTATGAAATTTTGAATTTTGTTTTATTGTTTTAAAGATGTATTTGTCTGGTGCACATTGACAAGTCACTCTTATTTTTGATTTTATGATATTATCCCTTTTTATGACCTATTGTCGGTATAAGATTTTTAATGTGTTAATAAACTCAATGTGAGAATTTCAACAAATGAAAATATTTTTTCTAGGGTAAATTTTCCACATCCCATCTGGAGTGATTTGGAGTATATTTTAGTTTGGTGTGGTTGAATGTGACTGATTGGTGCAAGCAGGTGATTTAGATTAAATCTACTTAATTAGTCCATAGGGAAAAATCTTTTTAACTATACAACTTCACTGACACAACAGACAATGGCCAAACTCATTTCACCCATGATAGCTATGGTAACCCAATAAATCATATCTTGGTCAACTATAACTTTCTCAAAGAAGTTAGTCTCCTGATGGCGCTCTTCATTCATACATACACAGGCAGAAGAAGGGGAGTTTTGTAGATTCCATTTTGGTGTCTACTATCTTGAGCACTCACATTTACAACTTCAAGATCCACTCCACCTGTTATAGTGTCTACTATCCTTAAAATATGGAGATCAGTTCAGTGCTGTGGGGAATCATTTCTCAGCCGCCCCATGCAGTTAAAGATATTAATGTACGAACCCAGAATTAAATGGGAAAGGGTTAACTCAGAGGGCTTTATTTTGAAGGTTATCGGGGCTGTTAAGCCTAACATTAATATGTGCCTGGTTGAGAACACAGGAGATGTGGAAATTAAGAGGGCCTTTACTGAGATTTAAAGGCATATTAAGGAGGCCTTAATGCATAAGAGAATAGCAAGGGGAAAGACGAAGAAAGGATGGTATGATCACAGCTGCTCTAAAGCCAGAACAACCACAAAGGCAGTATTGAGTAAAAAACCTACATCTCAGCCCAAGATAATTGAATGCAGGAGGCGGTACAAATTAGCACTTTACACAATTAAGAAGCTCATCAGGGATGAGGCTTGGGATGCCCTATTGAAGGCCAGCAATGACAAGGATACCACATTATTCTGGCAGGTGATCAACTACCCATATGTTAGCACAATGAGGGTTCCCTGATGATTCAAAGCAGCAATTGCGGCCTGTGAGTGGGTCGCCTATTTTTGACAGGTGTATGAGCAGCCTGTTGGGGATATGCGGCCTAATTTGCCCTGTGAGTCTCCCTGTATTTTTCCTGTACCATCAGAGTGTGGGGAGCACATTGAGGTGATCCTCCAAATGCTGATCAATTTTGTGGTTAAATGTCCCAATGCCAAAACACAGGGGCCTGATGAGGTTCCCACAGATATTTTGAAGGCTGAGATAGATCTTTGGTGTCCACTTCTAACAAATGTGTTGAGATATGCATGTAGATTAGGTATATCTGTTTGAGATTTGCATGTAGATCAGGTAAATTGGAAAGATGGTCAGAATCCATGATTATTCCAATTTTCAAAAGAGATGATTGCAGTGTTTGCAGTTGTCATCACCCGATCTCCCACTGGAAGGAGAATACTATTAATACGGCTGGAGGAATGAGAGGAAGAACATAACATACTGGCAGACATCCAATATGGGTTTAGGAAAGGCTTTGATACATTTGAACAATGCCTAAATCTTTCTTTATTGATAAGCCAGTACAAGATTGCAAAAAGCGGTTCCTTACATCTTGCCTTCATGGACCATCTCATGCGCTTCCAATTGTGTTTCGCACAACTAGTTGTGCCGCTTCATGGAGAACATAGGGATAGACGGGGACATCCTAAATATTCCGAGAGAGATTTAAACTGCAACCACAGCAAGGGTGAAGTAAAGAATAAATGGGGAGTGCTCCAAACCATTCCATATTGCCAGGGGTTGAGGTATGGCAGTGTTCTTGCTCCCTTCCGTTTCACCCTGTATTTAACAATTTACAGAGGGTGCTGGAAGGAGAGGAGCTGTGATATATGCTGCAGATTCAGCACTGCGCTGTTCCTGCCCTCCTTTATGCGGATGTCGCAGGCTTCATGGCATCCACACCAAAGGCCCTGCGGGCCTTATTTGACACATTTGTATTTCTCATGGGTGATTTAGACATTGATGTCTACTTAGGAAAATCTTTTGTTTTGATTGCTGAGAACAATACCTCACATCCATGTCAGTTCTGTATTGCAGCTAAGTACCTTTTGTTATTTTGGGTACTTTGATGCATCATGCACTTGGAAGCAGCAGACTAACCATGGGAGTGACCAGAAGGCAAAGGGAATTAATGATATTTTTGCATTTTACCACAAGTTGAGGACTCTGCCCTTGAGGGAAATATCATCATTTATCACGCAAAATGCATATTGGTGGCCACATGTGGAGCTGGAGAATGGAGGCATGTTCCAGTTGGAAAACTCCAAGTGATACAATGTGATTGCAGAGGATGATGTCAGTTGCTCCAAGCTGCACATCCATTGTGTGTCAAAGTGAATTGGGATTGTCATTTATAGAAGTTCTCATTAGGCTCCAACCTCTTTTGCTATGGTACAGGGCCCTAACCAACCATCAGGCTTTGTTAAACAGACAGGCACTGTAGGACTGTTTGTCTCTTGATTGCAGAAGTCAAATACCATGACTCAAGGCTATGTGTTCTAAAATTGAGGGCCCATCTTTATTTGATGATTCCACAACACTAACTCAGATAGGCTAGTCAGTACTTAAGTACTTATGCATACAGCCTTTTGCAGAGCAAAGATCTCTAGCTGCCAGACGGAAAGTCTCTTTGTAAGATATCAGGTTAATGGTTGAGGGAGGGGAAGTCCCACTCAAGCATTAAGAACAATCCTTGTCAGGGTCAACCACAAAAGTCACTAAATTAAACTGCGCTTAGCCCTCTGGTATCTTGGAATAAAGCAGTCAAGTTTAACTTAGAGGCAAAGTGTAAAGTATTTATGCAGCACACAAACAATAAATAAGTGAAAACACAGCACAAGAAAAATGTAAAACCTTTTAATAAATAAAATACCAGAACAACAAGAATTCAATCAGTAGAACTAGAGAATTCAATGTTTCAGGTAGATATAGTTTCTAAAAGCACAAAGCCCCACTCACTGTCATCTGGTCGTGCTAAACCATTGGAAAGTTATAAGTTCAAGCTGACCATGGTGGAGCAAGGACCAGATATAGGGTCCAGGTTAGTCCCACCAAAAAAAATACCTTCTCAAAATCCGGCTCAAAGAGTTCTATTTGCGGTGGAGGAGGTTGTGAGGAGCAGGGAAAGTGTCATGTGTGTTCATCGTTGTAGCACGAAGAGGAGGCAGTGTGGCGTGAGCTGTCATCACTGTAGCGCGAAGAGTCGTCTAGTGTCACAGATGGTCATTGCTGGAGCCTCGCATTAGCAATCACTATTGGCTGTCTGCGCTGTAGCGTGAAGTTCAGATGTCGTGTTATTGCTGGGGCATGAAGAATCTGGTTCATCAGAGTGTCATGTTGATGGTCATGGCTGGCAGCAGTGCCTATGCATGAACAGGATCATTTGAGGTCGGGCAGAGCCCAAAACAAAACATCCAATTTTTACCTTTCTTCACAGGAGCTCAACTGATGGCGGCCAAGCATTCAAGACCTGCGGAGGCACCTCCTGGGGATTGGGAACTCACTCCAGCAGAAATCAGCAGGGTTCAGACTGGTCCAGTTGCACAGCCAGGCGGGCACAGGGCAGCAGGTCAGCTGGTAGTTGCAGGGAGGCCCCTGCAGCTTGTTGTGTCTATGTAGCTCAGGCAGTAGGTCAGCCACCTGATACTGGGATGACGACGAAGGTGCTTGCTTACTTCTCAGAGAAAAGGGTAGGCCTCAAGCAACAGATCAGTCCTCTAAGGAACAAGGCAAGCTTTAAGCAGCAGGGCAGCCCTCTGGTAGTAGCAGGACAGTCTTCTGGAAAACAAAGCAAGCCTCAAGAAGCAGGGCACTCTGCTGGGGACTAAGGCAATCCTTCTTATGTACTGTACTCTGTCAAGGCTCCAAGAGGTCAGGGGTGACAAAACACTATAGACAGGTTCCCATGTATGTCCTGGAGGTTAATGATTGAAAAGGTAAGTGGGGCAGGGAACAGCTCCACCCCCAACGATCCTGGCGGGATGGCCTATCCTGCCAACACCTAATCCCTTTTTTTCTCACTGTCAGGGAGGAATAAACACAGCCCCTCAGCTAAACTATTCACAGTCATGTGACCCAGCACACCAGCTGCAGCCACCAAATGGTTAGGGCAAGAAAATGCCTACTTTGTAAAAGTGGCTTTTTCAGAATTGTGACTTATAATCCGACTTTACCACTAAAGAGGATTTAACATTACAATTAATTTCAGACCAATCATGACATTTTCACTTGCTCCCAATAAAAAGTTAGCACTCATTGATGTAATAAGGTAACCCAATGTTATCCAACGGGAGAAGTAGGCCTTGCAGTAGTGAAAAACAAATGTAGGAGTTTTTCACTCCCAGGATATTTAAATCTTAAGAACACACGCCCTGCTTTTGAAATATATTGCATCCTTCACCGCACGCCTGTTGGATAGAAGATCTCCGATAAAGTGCCCCTAATTTAGGGTGCCCATTGGTATTGCACCACCGACCCAGCGAGGAGCAGCCCAGATGATGAAGCATGACACCTGCAAGGGTGTGTGAGGGCATTAAAATCCAACATATGAATTGCCAACTGTGACCCATGAAGGGCATACTGTTGGTTCCTATCTTTCCTGACTCTGAATATCCTGACTCCAGAGGAACAACATATCTCCACTTTTGTTGTAGATTCTGATTGGGGCCACCCTTATATGCTGGACCTCCCACTCTTGCTCGAGTGGAAAAAGGCCCCCACGTCCCTCTTTTTTGTATACAGCTTCAAGCACGGCTAAACCCCGTGGGACCTGTTTCCGGTGGGTAAGATTTGTTCTATCCCCCCCTCTTCCAATCTTACCCCACTACTTTGGAGTGGCTACCTCGTATAGAGGTTTGATTTTATCTACTCAGACCCTATCCTACCGACCGAACAATGGAAGGCCAGGGTCTTAGTTACGGTGCGGAACAAGCAGCAGAGATACTAAGGACACCCTCTATTCTGACGACCGACGGCGATGGCGCCCCTGGTTGTCAATCAGAGGATTGGCAATCACTATCAGCTATGAAGAGGGAATGGGTCAAAATCACCTTGCATGATGCTTTAATGACCGAATACCTCAGGCCTAACATCTCTCCTAATGGCCTCGTTGTTAAAAACTTCCGCAGGATCTTCTGGGAAGATGGGCAATTCAAGATTGAATGGTCACAAATTTCGTGGAAATATACTAGGGACCTCCTGATACTTATCATCAACACGGCCAAGAGATTGGCCGATGAATTGTTGATTCAAATACAAGTTGCTGAAAGTACCCTGAAGAATGCAACACCGAGCCCCAGTATTAAATCAAAACTCACTGAGCTTAACAATGAAATTGCCGAGCATAAAGAATATCTAATGAAACAGAAAGTTGTGAAACTTCAAAAAGATATTAAACGCTTCGACAAAGTAAAGATATACCCATACCTAAAGGCGGACTTTGTACCACCGGGAACGGGTTACCTATCTGGCACCAGCTCAAATTCCTCCAGAAGGGGGTCCTCCACCAACAGCGACTCTAGTGCAGAAAACTGGAGGCCCAACCATCCCAGAAGGGGAGGTAGACAGGGGTACAATACCTATCCACCACCCCATTATCAGGGCCCCACTTTCTGGCAATACCCACTGTTCCCTCAAGGCCCACCTCAATTCGGACCCCCAGGCATGAGCCAGCCTTTTTTAGGCAGAGGTTGGGGCAGAGGGCGCGGGCGAAGAAGAGGGAATCAGCAGGAAAAGAGGGTGCAATGGGAGGAACCACAGCAGCGGGTATACGAGACCAGGAGCCACACCATCAACAAAAAATTAACCCAGTGGTCAACTTGTCACCAAGAATACTAACAAAAACTGAAAATGAAGTCCTCCAGAAAGGTCTGGGATTTGTTCCCACACCTAAGGTGGACAACTTCAAACAAGCAGGCGAACTACACCAGTTTTTCCGCAAAGTACGCCTCAAAGCCTTCTTTCATGGTAAAGAAACTCAGGGAGAAGAAGACTCGGGTTTACACAACCCCTCTACCTTCATCCCCCACAATGGTATGGTACCGAACAAAGTTCTAACCTATGAACAGGCGGTCCTTAAAGATGTGACAGCACTGACTGTCTCTAGACATTTCAACAATATGTCCAAAAAAGAGATGCAGGCGATGGAATCACTAGCCAATGACCCCTCCATTACCGTGAAACAAACGGATAAAGGCGGAGCAACAGTGATTATGTCAACATCTGACTACGACACAGAGTGTCTGAGACAATTGAGCAACAGGCAATATTACACTCCCATTGCCAGGAATCCAACCGAAAGATTAACCAGAACCATCACAGGACTGGTAGACTCAGCAGAGACTCAAGGATGGTTGAGTAAGAAGGAGGCTTCCTTCCTCACCAAGAAAGATCCCAAGACCCCCTATTTTTACATACTACCTAAAATTCATGAGGGAGTCACTCCAGTACTGGGTAGATCCATCGTATCCGGTATTGACTCTGTTTTGGAACCATTATCACAATTTTGTGATCACTTCTTACAACTATTGGTTAAACTTGTGCCATCATACCTACAAGACACCACGGATGTTTTGCGTCTACTTGAGCAATTCCCACTAACACATGAGATCAACTTCCTCATCACTCTAGATGTTGAAGCCCTATATACCAACATTCCTCAGAGGGCTACTCTAGACGTGATAGAGGAAGAACTGAATGCAGCTATATGGGAGTCACCTACACCCCCGAGCTTCATTATACAATGCGCTACACTAGCTTTAACAGAGAACTTCTTTGAGTACAAAGGGCAGCTTTACCATCAAACACAAGGTACTTCCATGGGAAGTACCTTTGCTCCCAGCGTGGCCTGCCTTTACATGGCGGCCTTTGAGGGACGACATATCCATCACGATTCTAACTCATATCGTGAGAACATACTACTTTGGAAGCGTTACATTGACGACATCTTGATCCTTTGGAAAGGGGACGATGTATCCTGTGGCAACTTTTTCAAATGGATTAACAACCTTAATCCTTATTTGAATTTCACCATCACGGCATCTCCGAACAAGATAGCTTTTTTAGACCTCACTATCCAAATACAGGAGGGACAACTAACTACAACCATGCACAGAAGAAGCACTGACCGCAACAGCCTCTTACTCTTTAGCAGCCACCACCCTAAATAACTCAAAGAAAACTTGCCATTTGGGCAGTTTCTAAGGGTAAGGAGGAATTGCAGTACAGTGGAGGAACATAAATCAGAATCAGCAATCCTTGCACAAAATCTCACTGCAAGAGATTATCCCCCCAGAAATGTGGCTCTCTCTAGGAAGAGAGCACGCAATAACAACAGAGAGAGCCTACTAGAGCACAAAGAAGGAAAAAGTATGTCCGAGATGTTGACATGTGTAACGACTTTCACATCAGCCTCCAACCATCTAACCAAAGTGCTAAAAAAACACTGGAACATACTTAATACAGGCTCTCTTAATCTTGATCAACCACGGTTTGCTTTCAAATGCTCTAAGAACCTCAAAGATATGCTGATTCACACTAGACCAAAGTCATTAGCGACAAATCAACAGAGTACACTTTGGCAATTACCAGCTGTCACGGGCCACTGCCCATGTGGCACCTGCACAGCCTGTGCCTTTACATCTGTACACAAAACCATCAGATTGAATGACACCTTTCTTTGGGAGATGAGATCCCATTCAAACTGCAACACAGCCAACTGCATATATTTACTCACATGCCCTTGCGATTTGTACTATGTGGGAATGACTACCCGCCCGATCAAATTGCGCATTTCTGAACACCGTAGCAACTTTCGTTGCCACAAGAGCAATACTAAAATGTGTGCCCATTATCTTGAAAAAACACATTCACCAGATTCCTTGAGATGGGTAATCTTGGAAGCAACCCCACACATATCGAAAACTAACCTATTCACTAAAGAGCAGGGATGGATACATCGTTTATCCACTCACGATAAGGGGCTCAACGAGGATATACTTTGGAGCACCATCAGAATCTAACCCCCACATCGATGGGTCATGCATTAACCCATACACAGATTTATCCATTGAATCCTTTGTGCCCACTACAAACATAACTACTTGTGAGAACTTGAAAGTTGCCTTGTATCTATGACTACAAAATAAGAACTACCCGACCACTTAATAATGGCCGCCGTCTTTATGTACCAATTTCTAGCTAGTCACGGCGTACTAAATAGCATAACTACTTGAGTAAACAGATAACTCTTTTCTCTCCTCATTGCAAGTAACACTTAATATCAACCAAGTGTAATAATTGATGAGCTCGTCCTTTCTTACAGGAATTACAACACACACTTATCCTTGTCGGAATATCATTTGAGACCATTCCAAGATGGTCACCATTCTCAGCCCCACACTTTGACTGAGTGAACCACACCCACCATCATGTGATTATTTGACGGGTTTAAATCACCAGTGTAAAACGCTCTTGCCACCTCCTGGACCCGGTGAACAGGGCAGGTCATAGAAGAAGCATAACATGCACAAACCGTGAGTTAAATATACCCATCCGCTACTTTTGACTACACCTTGTTTAAGCTGCCTCAGCGCCGCACGCTTTTTCTTATTTCGAGTCCGACCATTACACGTATGTTAGTTATACTCTAGTGGTCTTCAACAATCGATACCTCCACCAGAACGTTAACATACATCACATCTTAATTCACTGTATCCCATGATGGTCTAAGCCCCACTCTGATACAGAGTAACCGCACTTACGCCTCCGAACATACGCTGCACATGCGTGCTGGCTTTAGAAAGTGGCTACACTTAACAGGGAACTGGCATTTCCACCAAGAAATAACGTGTATATACAACTAGGCATTATGATACGCATGCTCCACTATTACCAGCGCTACACCCACAACATTTTTCCTTGCTAACTACATGCGGCATCAGTATAGGAGAGATTAGGCCTCCATAGTGTAAACGGGTGTACATAAACAATCAGGTATCTTTTGACCAAGCGTTTTTAACTGCCGACGCTACACCCTGAGCGGACTATGTCACACGCCGCTAAAATACAAACACACCAGCAACCTCCTTTTTGAGGCGCGCAACCGAGATTCCTCTATTGGGCGAGAACAAATGAAATATGCTAGCATTATCAGATAACCAACATGACTAAGAGTTACCTAGCATTTACTTCGAGGACAGCAATAGCTAGTATATATATGTAGAAGACCATTGTCTACTGTATACATACAGGTTAACAACCACTACCATAGTCTAAGTTAACCTCTCAGTGAATAACTCCACCACGATGGGGACAAGCAGATCTGTTTTTAAGATGATTTTGTTTGCTATATGTTTATATATTGTCTCCCATCCAGTCCAACATACATAGGAGCAAAGCCTTATGCGTGTTTTACCGGGCACCGTTGAAACCTGGGGATTATACTAATTGGGTGAGTCCAGTCCAATGTATTTCTGCTACATTAGTGTTTTTTCCTCAGGGACAATTAGTCACAATAGTTCACTGCGGAGAATCACCACGTGTTTTTAACTTGTTGTTTTTAGACGTCCTCATAATGCACTTTGCGTTCACTTCACAGATGTTAACAAACAGGAGTCAGAGTCACCGCTAAGATCGTATCAATGTTTGTTATTTACTACCTCAGCCTGAATGATGCCTATGTTTATTTTCCCCAACAGGTAGATCCAGGTTTTAACTGGTACATTAATCAATTGCCACTTTTTATCGTGAGTATCATTGTATACCACGGATGCTAGTTGTAGATAGTTTAATTTCTTTCGGTCCTGAAGAAACGCTAGTGAAGATAACTATAAGCGAGAAACATGTTGACCCACACTTTCTAACAAGGACACCACTGAGCAAGATATTATACTCAGGCTAGTGCCTTGTTTATTGCTTTTATGTAGGATAGGAGACCCCCAGAATAAAGTTTCCCAATGTACTCCCAATCCTATTTTAAATCACTTCACCACATCTACACAGTTTTGGCCCCGCACTTCACCGCACAGCTGTTGGATAGAATATCTCCGATAAAGTGCCCCTAATTTAGGGTGCCCGTTGGTATTGCACCGCCGACCCAGCGAGGAGCAGCCCAGATGATGAAGCATGCCACCTGCAAGAGTGTGTGAGGGGATTAAAATCCAACATATGAATTGCCACTGCTGACCTACAAAGGGCATACTGTTGGTTCCTATCTTTCCTGACTCTGAATATCCTGACTCCAGAGGAACAGCATATCTCCACTTTTGTTGTAGACCCTGCCCCATGAACCTTCAGGACCCACCGTAGGTGTGAATTATATGTATTGAAAAGGAAGGGTTAAGCCTGGCAAAAGATTTATTTTGTCAGGTCAAAATGGCAGTTTTAATACTGCTCTACAGGCTGCCATGGCAGGCCTTTGACATGTTTTGCAGTGCTATTTACAAGCTTGGTACAATGAGTACTTCAGGCCCACTTGTAGCATTTAATTTACAGGCCCTCTGTATAATTAGTACCATATACTAGGGATATAAAATTAAATGAAATATGTCAATCAAGTGGAAGCCAATGTTATCATATTTTAGAGAGAGAGCACTTTAGCGCTGCTTAGCAGTGATAAAATGTAGACCATCGTAATGGTAACAAATATGAATTTAGGAAAAAAGGTAGTATAAAGGCAACCTCTTTGGGGGAAGACCACACCAAGGATGTCAGGTTTAACAACTTGCATTAAAAGGCCTGTGCTGTATTGTCAAACAAAGTTCAAACTTTTTCTTTATCTTTGAGATGAACAGTGGGACTACTCCTGGATTATCGTCTATAAAAAGGGCGATGTAGGGGATCATTATAATGCTCTGTGAGTCACTGTAATTTAAATGTTCGTGAACTGAATGCTTTTGTTTGCTAACTCTCCCTTGTTTAGGTATCTCTCTCGCTCTCTCTCTCACCAAAACTTCATTTCATAATTTCTTCAAGGTATTCTTAAAATAGTCATCTGTTCTTATCCTGTTATTACATTACCAGATCTATCATCCATCTTTACCCTGGACTCAGTCAGTGTCCTAATGCTGTTGCCCTTATGTCAGTGTTTAAGCATTAGTTGAATTTTCAGTGACCCTGGGCCAGTGAAGAATTTAAGTGTTTGTGCCCTTCTATTTGTTTCCCACTGTTAGTGTTCCAGTATTAAAGTCAGTGTCCCTAATCCCCCATCGATCTCTGTTCTTGCGTCAATGCTTCATTTTCTTTTACGGTGTCCCCTTATCAGTTCTTCGGTATCACTGTGTCAACGTTAGCATCCCATTATCAATGTCCCCAGGTTAGTTTCAGTGTCTGAGCACTAAGGCACTGCCATTGTGGCAGTAACCCTTGGTAGTACTCTAGTTATCAATATCCATGTTAGTGTTCCAGTGTCAGCATTAATGCTTGTGTCAATATGTCAGTGTTTCTATGTCAGTGGCCTTGTGTCAGTATTCCACTGTCAGTGTTCCATGTCAATAGCCTCTGGTCAGCACCCCATTGGTGTGTTCCAAGGCCGTGCCATTGTGTTAGTGTCCTTTACTTGTTCCACTATTGTTGTGCCAACGAGTCAGAAGGTTCGTGTAAATATCCCAATCTCACACACCCCATGTCATTCTGCTAGTCTGTGCCCTCTGTCAGCATTCCAGTGTCACTCTCTCCATGCTAATATCCGCAGGTCAGAGTTGGTGCTCCTATGTCAGTGTCTCTGTACATGTGTCCCAGTGGCAGTATCAGTGGCAGTGCCCTGGTGTCAGTGTAGCCATGACATTGCTGGTGCTCCTGGCAGCCCCAGCCATTTCTGGGACTAGTCCTGGGATGATAGTTGGTGCCCCTGTCTCAGTAGACTCTATCAATGTTTTTGACATTTATCAACGTTCCAGTGTCACTATCGTAATGTCAGTATTAGTGCTCCTTTGTCACTAGTGTCTGGGTCCTAGTGATAGATCCAGGAGTGCTCCTGCTGAACAGCGACCAAGGCCAATTCAGTGCCGAGAAAAGGATCCCACCCTGCTTGGAAAGACTCAAGTAGGGAAATTTGTGAAATGAAGGATGATAGCTGAGTGTACCGTTCCATTTCAGCTACTTTAGCGAAGAAAGGCAGTGAGACGGATTGATAATTACATGAGCAGTGGAAAATGTGCATAGTTTGCTTTCGAGACAATATACGACGTTTTGGGGAACTTATGCACAATTATGTGAAAGGCAAATCTGGCATTTATATTTTGGCTTGAAATCTGGGGTGCATTTCTAGCTAAAAAAATACCTTGAAAAACACAAGTACCACGAACAAAAACTACTAGCTTTCTAGATGTTCGCATTTGCAATATGCGTTCAGGTGTAATTTGGAGAATTTCACATAATAAGAGTTACACGAAATTCGTGAAAGCACGCTGGTGTGATTTAAATTTCTTCTGGGCCTAATAACTACATGGGATAGCAGAGGCCAGGCTAGGGTTCTTCAATAAAGCGATCACACTTGCTCTTTTCCTTTCTAAGAGCACTTGGCTAACGTGTAAGAAGAATTTATCAGTGATTGAATCCCACGAGCCACTGTGGTAGCCATCTCTCAATACGTTTGACTGCTTTGATCAAATAGATTGTCTGAGAGACAGACAAAGGTTTACAGTCAAATAATAAACTGGCATGGTTCACCAAAATATTTATGTAGACTTGCAGTTGAATGGTCTGACTGGAAATATTATTGTTACTAAAGGGATCATTGATAGCATGTATTTCATCCTTGTGTGCAGTGCTTTAAATGGGAAAAAATAAGGGCAGGTACTCATAAAATTGTGCTATGGACACGGGCGGGACTTTGGGTGGGGTTGGGGGCGGGGCAAGGTGCCAGCATCCAATGAGATCAAGATATTCTCGGAGTACATCTGGGAATGTTGATGAAGAAATAGATATTGTTTGTGTGTATTTTACTTCACCGACACTGGCACTGAAATACAAATTATATAAACTGCATAGTTGATATAAGATATAAGGTTGCATTTTCATGGTAAGTATTGAATTATTTATGTAGGAGTTTTATGTAGCGCTGTGCATAGTGGCACTATAACTTCACCGTGCCAATATATGAAGTAGTATTCACATTTCCATTGGGCATGCCCTATTCATTATGTGTTGATGAGCAGCCTATGCAGCACAGAACTCTATTGCACTGAAAAGTTATCAGCGTAATCTGCTAAAATAGAATAACTTTTTTCCATATCAGCTCATAGTGCACATCTGTGACACACATACACGTAGGTTCTCACACAGACACTAACACGCACATCATTCGCTAAAAAAGATTTTTACAAATGCAATATCCAAGCTGTACTTTAAATGTATGTGTTTACCCTGATGATTAGTGGCATCCCCCTCCACTATCAGCCTGACAACAGGCACTCGGCACCCAATGTCATCATTTCCCATGTTTCATACAGCCCCATTATGACTGCAAGAGAAAGGTGCACAAACGTTTCTCAAATTTATACCAATTTGGGATTTAGCGCGTAGCGCTACATTGGGATTGTGGGTAGCGCTACCTGCTGACTGCCCAAAAGTAAAAGGAGTCCTGACCAGAAAGTTCCTTGAGCTATTATTTTGTTTCACTAGCAGATGTTCTGAAACTGCTTTTCCCATGATTGCCAAACTACGACAGGACGCCTGTTTCACCTCGATAAATAGAAAATCTCAGCAGGTTTTGTTTCAATCGAGGCGTTATCGGTACTTGCCGCCATCTACATCTAGTCTGTCAATGCACACATTCACGGCCCCTTTCGTAGCCAGCAGAGGCGCAACGAGAGTCAAATTTCGGTGGGGGGTCTACTAAAAATTTCGGGTGGGGGGGGCTGATTCTTCCAGCAATATGTGTGGAGATGCAGGGGCTCTAAGAAGGGGTGAAAACACAAGAAAGCCTTGTTAGCAAGAGAATGGTCTTTTAAAGACCTGTGACGTACTCGGGTGCGGCTGCAATAAGACGGTCGCCAGAAGCTACCTCAGCCCGGGATGAGACACGCGAGGGGGGAAGGGGCCTGGGTGTGGGGGGGGGAGAGGGGTAGGGGCTGAAGCCCTTTGAACACTATGGACGATGCCTGCCTGATAGCCAGTCTCATAAAAAACAGCAATGCTGTCCAAGCAACGTTGCTACACATTCGTAATATAAGCCTGGCTACTGCCCCAGAGTACCGGTACTCTCCCTGGCCAAGGAGAAGTTCCGGTACTGAAGGTGGAACAATTTGGAAGTGCCGGTACTCAGTACCGGTGAATACCGACCCATTTAAAGCACTGCTTGTGTGCCAGTGTCGCCTGAAACCACTCCATGCCTAGTGCTTAATTTGAGCCGGTGGGTTCCAGTGATCGGCACTGACAGTTAGCGCCTGGTTAGGAAGGCGGTCCGACTGCCACCCATTCGGATATGATACCTCCCGACTGCAAGTCGGCGGTTCATTGGCCAATTAGCATTGTCTATCTTTTGTGATCTACACAAACTAGCAGTACGGCCGTAGATTACTCCACATACGCGTAGTGATTCATTCACTGTCCGGACTTAGATAATTGAAACCTCAACGCGAGAGCGTGGTCCGGTACCTCCCCTACCAACAAAGTCTTTTCCCGGGTGCATGACCGGCATACTTAGATTGTAGCGGAAAATAATTATATCCACCCGAGACCATTGTGTAATTTGGGCATTACCTTACCAGTGTCATTTCGACAGCTGGATCTAATAAAGGTTTCCTTTTGCCCCAGTCCCGATGAGGCCCTAACCAATTGGGGTGAAACGCATCGACTTCACATTATGGAGAAGCCCTTAAAAAATCTGAATTTGAGTAGAAAGAAATTTAGAGCACAGCCTAATGTTTAAAGAGGGCTCATTTATTTCCCTCATTTGTGCTTTTGTATATGGGTTTTCTTCTTTAATACGGAATGCAAGTGATAATTATTGTGTTTCAGCAAATGTTTTGTTGCATCCAGAATAGTAAACAGGGTTATAAGGATTAATCATTATTACTTTTTTGTACAGATTTATAGGTGTATATATTGAAGTTTGTGCATGTATATATTCTGTGTATTGTCCCCTTTAGCAAACATATATATATAAATACAAATGTGACTTTGGATCATGCTCCGGTATTGGTATTTGAATAAGCAAAATTGTTTGGACATAAAATTGCATGTGAAGAATTAATTTAATTTGCCTTCTACAATAAGAGATCACTAGATCTATTCCGCCGCATCAATTTTGCGTATTTTAGTGTTTCTTTGCCCAGATGCGGGTGGAGTTATAGGGCAAACCCCCTTATTTGAACTATCTTTTGTATTTCGGTGGGCGCTGCAGGTTGCAGCACATGCCGCAGTACAAAAAATGGATATCACACATATCCCTGCACTACGTGGCAGGCGCCATGTGGTACCTGCCACATGGTGCGGGGATATGTTGGCGACTACCAAAAGTGGCCCCCCGGCCCATGTTGGACAGCCAGAGGGGAAAGTAGGCCCGCTAGGGGACCCCAAATGAACTTTCTGCCAGGTGTTTCATGGCTGGTTAACCGCCATGAAAGTGCTAGCGGAAAATGACATTGTTATTGGTATGGCAGACACTGCCACAATTGTAGGCATTACAGACTGTCCGATGGTCCGAAAGGCTTAGTGTTGGATGGTCTTTCCGCCCCCTGTCCATCCGCCCACTATCCTAATATGGCGGAAAACACTATTACGATGACGGTGGGACATCCACCAATGGGTTGTCGGTGATTGAGGAAGCTGCCAGAAGGTGGCACTGTCTGGCTAATTTGGAGATGATCACAACAACAGGTAATTATTAATTTAATAAACATTACAAATGATTATTGCCTGCCACCCAAGCCATTCGTACAGCTTTGGGGGCCTGAAATAGTCTGAAATGTCACACTTGTAGGAGTGTGATGGTTAGTACTTGTGTTGTTATTATTGTTGGCAGCGGCAATGTGTGGTGCAAGGTGCAGTGGCCTCCTGACGAGAGCCTGGCACTTATTTTTCTGTACAAATTAAGCACTGCACCATGCCCAAGCATTATTGTCTGTGCCCTATGTTCGCGTCTGAATGTCACTCTTCCTGTGTCAGCTCTGGTGCTCCTGTTTCAGTATCCTCTGTGCCACAGTCATAGCATCAGTGTTGATGTGCCTTTGTCAGTAGCCTAGTGACAGTGCTCATTTGCCAGACTTTACCCTTAGTAGTGTCTTAGTGTCAGTGTCTATATGTCACTCTACCCATGCCAAGGCTCCTGTGGCAGTAATAGTGAAAATGACAATTACCCGTAATGTAATTGTTTGCTGATCAACTGCTATGAAATATGGATACTTAAATCAACTCTAGGAAGTCACAAAACCCAAGGACATTAGTATATGGGCACTGGCACTCTGTCAGTGGCACTAGAGCGCCAACACTGACAGAGGAAACAGCAAAGGGGGACACTGGGGCATCAAGAAGTACATATGAGTACTTTGGAGGGACTCTGACACAAGGTTTTTGAAACTTTGATACTGACAATTAATCACTGGTATGGATGCACTGATTCAGGAAAACAAGGATGTTGGCATTGGCATTGGAACACCAGCACAGCCCTCAGGCAGTTCATCACTTCCACTGTGACACAGACACAGATCAATAGACACTGGCACTGGCACTGGAACGAATACACTTAAATGGGGACACTGGCATTAGAATGTTAACAATGCGACCATGACACAGATTTGCTCTAGGGATATTGGGAATGCGACACAATGAGAAATGGTATTTCCATAGCTCTGTTTTTAATATAAACTCAGGACCTTCGGTTGTCATATCACTGAAAAACCAAGATTTAAAAAAAAGAAAAATGTGCCCACAAGTTTCCATGGCCTGGAATCTAGGGAATGCTAAAGTGATTCTGCGACTCTGCTGGTCGTTTTCTATCAAGCAAGTTATATAGAGGCAGTTAATAACAAGCATTGGCATAGCCAATAGGTCTCGCTTTTGGGACCTTATAAGAATTTAGTTATGCAGCACAATATCCTTGGTGCAACAACATCAACTGTTGCATGGCTAAACACTTATAAGGTCCCAAAAGCGACACCTAGTGGCTATGCCAATGCTTGTTTTCCATACTACAATGACAGCAGGCACATGGCTGTGCCCGTGCTTACACTGCTCACTTTACACTCGTGGAGAAGTTACGGCATGACGTCATGCCAGGAGAGCCTTGAAGGGGAAGGGAAATCCTTTAAAGAGTCATTTTCTCTTTGGATTTACCTTCTCTTTTTGAAACTCAGGAGCAGCAGCATTGTCATGGTGCACCAGGGCTTTAAGTCAAAGCTTTTTCAATATTATATTTATCTTAAGCAACTAACAACCACTAATGACAAAGCCAATAGTCGGGACTGGTTGTAGGTATGATGTTACTTGTTGTAACATATATCTGGATGCAATTACAAACAGCAAAATACAAGTCGGGCGGCACACTAAGCTAAGCACAGATTTTTAGCTTACGTGTTTTTAAGCCACGCCCTCAATTACATTGGCTACGGCACTTTGAGAGACCCCCCCAATTTTTTCACCTCGCTTAAAGCCCTGGATATACGTGAATCAAGAAAAACAGGACATGTAAACTACCACCCTTTACACAAACGAAGCAGTCGAAAAACTCCACTCTACTTTATAAAAACCTCCCATCTGATTAAAAGAAGAATGCTCTATTGAGAAAGCTCAGGGGTACTTGAATTTGATTTTAATTCAACAAATGCCACAAACCTAGCTTCTCCTCTACTCTTAACAAAGCAATACATGTTTATATAAAGCATAATGTAAAAGACAAGCAGAGGTTTGCGTGATAAATACCATAGGTACGGAATGTAAAGGGAACAGGGGTCGGGTTAACATCGAGGTCCAGACGTGAGCATATTCAATCGTGGTTTCTTCTCTACACCTGTACCGTACGTGCATGTTTGAGCTCCCCATTGTAGATGAAAGTCCAAAATAACAGATTGTAAAGGCTGAGTTACTCACACCTGAGATGTGAGGACCTGGGAGCGGTTTTTGAAGCCAGGAAAGATGGTTATATACTCCCAAAAAGAAAGTACATATGTTTTTCTTCACCATTCACTAATAACTTTCCACCGTTGGGGTCCCTGTGAGTCAAAGACAACTTGAGGTATGATCTCTTTTGTTATGTCACACATGAAAACTTTAATGGAAAACCACTACATCGTGGTATTACGTGTCCTATAGATTCGCATTTATTTATAGCGGCAGTTTGACCACCATGAAAGGCAGTGGCACAATTTCCGCGTTTCTCTATGAAAAAAACACCCTGCAAGCGCTATAAAAAGTTAAGAACCAAGTACTCACTGTATCAGGCTCCTGCTGAAACATGCTGCGCTGACTATCCTTTCCAGGTCAAAGATTAGACACTGAAGTGACTGTACACAGAGGAGGTATCTTAAATTTTGTGACTACTGGCCTACAACAGGTCTAGGGACCAGAGTAATGTAAAGGCTGTTCAAGTTATCATTAACCTGTCTGTCTGCGCACGCGCAGCGTCAAAGACACTACTCACCAGTCACACTGTGCGAGAGTCCCGCTATAGAGACAACGCAAAAAGGACATGTATCTCATTGATCGAGACATGCTTAGCAGTAGAGACACTTTAAAACGTAAGATCCGACGGAAAGCAGCACCTGCTCTGGGACAGTCAAAGTCACCGGCGCAATATAATATGATTTGTCTTTTACTTCCGGGGAGCTGGGATTCAGTGAAAGACCCCGTTTTACTGCACAAGATCAGTGTCGCTATTCTAAGCATGGCTATGACTTGGCTAAGGCTCGCTCCGTGAGGATGCACCGGTAATCGGCAAATCGTGCGCAACAAAAGCTCAATCATTCCAGCTTTGCACCAAAAGGTACTTGTGGTATTTTTAAGGTTTAAAACAAGCATTGGCCGCGCGGCAGTAAAAGTAACGCCGCGCAGCCGTAAAAGCGAGTCGTCGCGATCGCTCTGAAAGCGTAAGTGATCGCGATCGCGATGACGCGCTAAAGAGAACGAGTTTTCAAAGTGCTGCTGAAGGCTAGCGGTTCGCGCGTGCATGCTCGCGTGAACGCAAGCGCTAGGCCGGCCAGCAGCACTTTGAAAGTCCCACATACAAAATGTCTCTCTGAGCCAGTGCATGCGCTGGCATCAGCGAGACCTAAAAAGGAACGTCACTGAGCAGAAAGCAATTCTGGTATTTTACTGACCTCTAGTGGTTGTTTTTTATCAAGACAGTTGAACAGAAAAAAGAGTCCCTAAGCGAAAGTGGAAGCAGACAAGTCCTGCGACTGATCTCCAGAGCCCACAAAGTACATACAACAGATCTTCCAGACAGCGCAAGCACTGTCTAGGCTAGACCAAAAAAGATGTACTGTGTAACAGCCGAAGTAAAAGCGCCAGTCCTCATGGGAGGTTACAGATGAAGACAAGGCAGCAGTAAGGAGGGTCTACCAAGCCGATTAACTAATCAGAAGCCAGCATTTATGAAGGGCATGACACAAGCCAATGACAAATATGGGCAGAGAGTGGGCGGGGCTTCAATTCTATACTCCAATACAGCATGCGGCAGAACAGCACATGTGCTGCCCAGGCTCGACATAAAAAATAGTTAATGTTGTTCTCATTAAAGATACTAAAAGTGCACAGGATATCCATCAAACAGTTCTGAAATCAATTGGCGACAGACAAATAATGAAAAAAAATAGAAAAACATACGAGTGATTTCATATTGCAAAGCCAATAAAAAAGGAAGAAAAGGAATACCCTCAATTAATCCCTCCCCCACCGAGCCTAACAGCTTACTATTATATTATAATGCACGGGGCGAGATGCAACCCAAAATGAAAGTACAATCTATATGCAAGTAGATCATGACCAACGAGGTTGTATTTAATGTGGGGGGCTGTGAAGGGGCAGAACCTAAGAAAGGGGCTCATACCACCAGGGGATCAACTGGAGATTGTGTTACAGATTGCACTGGAGAACAAAGGCATGGGTCTCTGGGGGCACCCATGTGTCAAACCATGTATGAGGTCGCACATGTGTTAGCACCACAATGACCAGGAGGGTCCTGGTGTCATCTCTGATGTGCTCATTCAGCAGTGCTTAATTTGTGCTGTTGTTTGCCAGTGCACGACAAATATGTTCACTTGTTTATGAGAGTACATCACATTGTGTTGATCTCAGCCTATTTTTTAACAGAACATGTAAATGTTTAGCAATTGAGTGTACTTTAAAAAAAAAAGGATACAGCTAGCCCTTGCACGCTATCCCTACATCAAAGGGGACCGGCAGTAGTCCAAAATGTCACACTGGACAGCAGTAGCAGGAGCTGTGGGTGGTGGAAGCTGCAGTAGAATACCTTGGTCCCTGGTACATATATTTTCACAAATGAATCACTGTATCAGTCTAGCAGTGCTGTGCAGGACATTTCAAATGCCCACAATTGTTCATTTGTGAAGAACCCTTGCTTCTTCCCTGCGAAGTGTAGTGCCCTCAGCTGGGGACCAACACTGGCCGCAGAGGGGGAGAAGAATTTCACCTCATTTTAATTAAAAGTTCGACTATAACTAGGGCGAGAGCTACACACCTTGTTGAAGCCCTTCTCCGTTTCGTCCTGGGAAAAAGCCAGGGAGTGTGCTGATGTACTTATATTTGGTGTTTTGTATAATGTCTCTCAGAACCTCTGAAAACATCGAACTCAGGAAGGGACAAGCGTAGAACATGTGTCTAAGATTCGATGAGGCTGCTTGGCATTTAGGGCAGTCATCGGTAACTGCAGGGAATATGAGAAGAAGCATATGTGGCGTAAGGTATGCCCTATGTAGGACCTAGAATTGTATGCATTGGAATATAGCATTACGGAGACCCTGGGAGACTATTCTAGTATGTTCTGTCACTCTTTGTCATGGAGGGGTGTAGGATATTTTGCTCCCATTTCACTCGTGTAAAATCATGACTTATTCCATGATAACTACACCATTCCATAACTCTAGAATATAACACAGAATTCCTTCAGGTACGCAGATATGGACCTGCCCAACCATCACACAATGTTTTTTGTCCAGGTAAATTAAGAATGGCTAACCTGTGTCTTTCCTAGGTATTAAATAGTTATGTCAATTATACCTCACCCCTCAATACTCTGCAGTCTAGGTGTCGATTGTAGTTCAAAGAGACTGCATAATAACTCCCACATACTGCTGAACCCTCCTACATCTCACATGAGACAGAACCCTGGTGGGCAATATCCATCACCCATTACTGTGACAGTCACAGCAATACATCACCTATCACTAACTGAATAGGCATGGAATACCTGAAGAGATCTGTCACTAGCCAAAAGAGCACTCTGATTTAGTCCACTACTGCTTGTTCCAACTAGCTGAATAAAATGCCAGCTTCTTGACATCTTCCAATGACAATCACATATTGGATGTTAGTAAATGTCCTTCCCAGCTGATCTTGTACCATGTCACCATCCGGTCTACACTGCTCAGGACCATAACCTTTAAGCCAAAATGCTCAGAATGGAAAACCCAGTGCTGTATTCAACTTAGAATGCTCTTACTGTAGGAAATACCATTAAGGGTTCAAAGATATCATCTCACTTAAAATTATAAACTGTGCACCTATCACACCCAGTTCTTCATCCACCAAACTGCTAAACCTACGTTCACAACATGATTACCACACCTCGGTGGTCATCAAGCATGACATGGAAACACTTCCCAAGAGGAGCAAAACAAAGAAATCACCCTTCCAGCCATATGCCCTTCATGGTGTAGCATGCTATCCATGTAGACAAGCACTTCAGCACCCCACAGAGGGGTAGTGAGCACTTTCTAAATGTTACAATAAAATATATTCATAATAGCACTGTGGCCATAGTTTTACTCATTTCTACAGCTCTCTTGATAGATTAAAAGTCACCTGCGAGAGGGCTTTTTGTGGGATATTGTCATTCCTCATGAATTTAAGTAGCGAATTAGAGGCACTATACATGATTAGTGTGAAGGCAAATTATTTTGTGAGTGAACAGGCAAGGGATGTAGGCTGCTAATCCTCATTCTGTAGACAAGAACAACTGTAACTTATTCCTATTTATATTGCAGAATCAATATGGTAAAAACTGAGTACAGGTTCTGGTGTAGGTGCTGAGATCAGAAAGTAGCTAAACCAACAAGTAAAAAGTCAGGGAAAGGAGAAGATGGGGACTGATTAGGATAGTCACATTTCTATTGTAAAAAACAAATTGCTTTGATTTTGCTGATACAAATATTTTGTACATTTAGAAAGAAGATACTTAGGTGTCAACTCACTCAGATGAAGAACTTCTGTCTGCATGCCTCGGACATCAAAGGATTTTGGACCCCAGATCCTGACCGTGGTGGTTTTCCAGAGATAAGGGTGATCCCTTCCAGTAGCCACCATCGTGCTGACACTAAGAGTGCATAAGCAAGTAGTTCCTCCCAGAAGGAGCCCAAGGGAGGAAAACCCCCGAAGACAAAAAACGTTTAATATCAGTGAGGCTCCAAGATGGCAAGGGCGCAGGAAATAGGAAACCAGTGGACAGGAGAAGGATGCAGGAGCACAACTGGGACACTGACAAGAGGTGGGCTTCCAGGACCAACAGGAGTGAGGAAAAGCACCAACAGGAGCAAGTAAAACCACTGACAGGAGAGTGGAAACACACCAACAGGAGCAAAGAAGTGTTGTGATGCAAGGACGAAGAGGTAACTAATCCCTTATGTGCTCTAAGTACAGGAAATCACCTCATGGAATGGTGCTGACATTTTAGGTTGGAAAGGTTCAATAGAAACCAATGGAAAATCCGGCATCTTCGTTTGGGTCTAAGGTAATCCCATGAATCCCATGTATCCTTTCTGAAGGATTCTGGGAAGTGGAATAGGGAACTATGCTGTCCTCATGTTTTGCCCCTAAAGAGAGGATCGCCAGAGACTGCATCAGTCAAGATGTGAAAACAGTTGCCCATCAGCCTCCCTGCTATCCTGCTAGCCGCTTATTAACATGTCCCCCTGTATTGAACCGGACGCGAGGGAATCAGTTGGGCAGGGTGCGATAACATTTAGGTGTTATTTGTAAAGTAGCAGACCGTGTGATTAGAGCAGGGAAAATTGTATTCAAGTAATGCACGAGGTGATGCTTCGCTTTCACAGCATGCTAATGTGGCCTCTTTGGTTTTCGTTTGAAGCGCTGTTATCTTCACAGAAGCCATTTTTGGGCAAGTCATTTACTTTAATATCCTGAGAGCATTGCACTACACTATAATGAAATACATCATCGAGTTCAAAAAGTTGGAAATGTCCATTTTTGCATGGCCCAACCCCAGAGTTCTGCCTGGACTATTTTTGCTAGCTGTAGAACTCTGTATACTTTCCCCCTTGCAGTGCCGGTGCTTCCCCTTTCAACATGATGAAATTGGAATCCCATGATTGGCATATTTAAATTACCTATTAGTCCATAGCACATGGTACCACAGTATATCCAGGGATTGTAAGTTAAAGGTCACAATTGCACTGAAGCACTCATTGTGTTATCCCTTGCAGTGTCAATATAAACAAGACTGCAAGCCTGACACCAGTAGCCTGGTTGTGAAAAAAAAAAGTAGGACATGTCACAGTTTACATTCAAAAATGTCCGTACAGTGCAAAAGTACTCAAACCCATTTTTACCGTAGCAGGATTAGCTGTTTCATAGGAAAGCATTGGGATACAATATTAAACTCAATATTACTCTTGCCACTTTAAAATATTGATTACAAGCCCAATTCATTGGCAAGATCAGATTTGTAATAAACATTTTAGATTAGGAACTTTTAGAAACGTTACCTGTTGCCGCCTTAATGCCTCTGGAATCCCATTTGCCTGAGCTTCCAACTGTCACACAGGAGCTGGGTAGCCCCTTGAGGAGGTGTGAGCTTGCACCGAACATCTGATACTAAAGCCTTGGGTGTGGGGAGGTGTTCTGTTTCTCGGACAGGCTGACCATCAAAGCTGTGACAAGGAACTTAACTAATTTTAAAGTGGCCTACTCATGTCACAGCCTTTGTCCCCATAGCCAGTTAGGCACCAGACCCAGTATGAGAGGTGCTGCCCCAAAAGTGGTTTGGAGTGACAACAGGGGAGAGGTTGCTGGTTTCTCTGGTCGCACCCCTGTGGTGGTCACATGAGTTATGCACAGGGGAGGAAAGGTTCTGCCATATTAGTTTGGGGCAGAGCAGGGTACTGTGTGATTGTTTACAGTATAGCAGACAGAAAGTGACGCAAAAGTGGATAGGGCCATCCCTGGAAACATTTACTCCATTGGTTAGGGAGTGGCCAGGAGTCCCTCTCACCCAAAGGTTGGTGCTGGGCATAAATGTGGCACCCCCAGTGCAGTTCTGAGAACACTCTTGGACCTGAGGAAGGTTCAGATGAGGACAGCTCTGCTGTCGGAAGGCCTGAGATGATTGGACCTACTGCACTGCTTCGGTTATACCCAGGAACGTAGAGGTTACTTCAAGGGTTAGAGGGCTGACATCCTATTTGAGCTTTAGAGACACAAGCTTCAAGAGGCCTTTTTCTTTGCACTCCAAGGTGGCCAGTTCCAATCGAACCACCCCTGGATCCTGGTTGTGGATTCTGCAGAACAATTGGGAGATTGGGACCAACCTACCCAGCCTATCTGATGAGGGTGTATCTCCCCTTGGCCTGACTTCACCATTTCTTCTGCTAAGTTCTCAACTTGATGTTACGGTCCATTGGCACTAAGGTCACTTCTACTGTATCTAGCAGCTCCCTTGATTATCCCATTTACAAGGACCAAATTGACACTGCAGGAGGCCTCCAAAGTACAAATACTTGAACTTGTCTCACAGCAGCATTTCTGAAAAAAATCAATGGTTCCGATGAGGCTCCATTCCCAACACCAAAGTTCGTCAAGGTTGAACCCCCTCTCCTGAACACTAGCCCACTGCCTGCTCTCATTGAGGCTGTCGATGTTGGGAGGTAAATTTTCTATTAGGACAAACCTGATCATTGTATCTAACCCACGCTCCATTGCAGTCAGCCTTAAAACTTACCCTTGTCTCAGTGAAGTGCAACTTGATGACCATGATTGGTGCTCAATGCTTTTTGGTGATGTATTTAAATTCAAACCTTAAAAATTCAGAACTCCAGTTCTACTGATTGTATTTTTTCACTTTTCTGTCTTTATTACTCTTGGAAGACTACAGAAATACATGGCACACAATGCCTCTAAGTTAAGCCCATCTGTTCTGTGCCATAACTACCAGGAAGTTGAGCCCAGGTTAATTTAGTGGTTCACCCTGATAATGATAGTAGCTGTTACTATCCCCCTCAGCTAATATCCCAATTGTCTACAGGGCCTGTATGTGTGACCTGTCTAAAAAGCATCTGCTTCTGTATGTGTGCTAACCTCTTATGTGTGTGTTAGTATGTGTTATGTTTTATGCCTGTATCTGTGACCCTGCGTATACAAGAGGTAATATTTATTGTGTCCCTCTGCCTGTATCTCCTTTGGCCAGTGTGCAATTGTCTATGCACATGGGTGCCTCTTTGCCTGTCAGTTAATGTGCATGTGTGTGGGTGCTTGTACGTTATGTTATGCAATGTCATGTTATGTTATGTTCAATGTATTTATAAAGGTGCACATGCACCAAAGGTGTCATGGCACCACACATGGGTAGATGACAAGAAAGGATAACAGAACAGGAAGAAAGCAGTAAGTCAAGAATTAAGTTACTGAGTAAACTCCAGAAACCAGGGTCACTCAGGATAGGACGGCATGTTTTAATAGCCATAATTTTAATGACCTTGTGAAGGAGTTGACATCAGATTCTGAAAGAAGATGCACTGGTAAGGAGCTTCACTTCTTAAGGGTAAAGACTGGAAATCGTTGCCCTCCATACCCATTTTCCATAACTGTGGGAAACACTAGTAGATTTGCTATTGAGGATCAGAGAGACTGTGCTGATATTTACCGACAAAGCTGTTTGGTTATTAACTGAGGGGACATACCATGCAGTGCCATGAAGTCCAAACAACAGATTATAAATAGTATCTTTTGCATGATTAGCTGCTTGGGAATTTGATTCAAGAAAGGGATGTAATGGTTTCCATGGCGTATTTCAATAGAAAACTGGCTGCTGCATTCTGTACTAATTGCAATCTCATAGGATCATATTTAGGGAGTCCCAGGTAAAAGGCATTGTTATAATCTAACTGGGAGCCAATAAAAGTTGCCATAATAGTTTTCCTTTCCTTAGCAGTAAAAATAAAAGAGCAAATCCCTGGTAGTCCATAGTTGACAAACACAATTTGATGCCTCTGTGTTGATATTCATTTTCATTGATAGTGGTTGATCAATCATTGCACCCAGACCTTTAAAACTTTCTTTAATTGTTTTTATCTTGGCCATAAAGAAGGTATTTCATTCATTGTAGCATTTTAATGACTGGCTCTGTCAGCATTATAAAGGTCATGCATGTATTCCATCATTCCTCATTTAATTTTAAATTTCCCTAGCTTAATATAGTTTCTGCCCCAGAAATGATCTTACGTCTTAACTTTAGCTTAGATTTGACTAACTAAATCATATCCAGCAAGGATGCATGGATTCATTTGTCAACCAAGTTTAGTTGGGAAGGAGCATGTCAAATTGGGTAGTAAGAGGTCATAGATTTCCATAATATGTTTTACCATGGATCTGATATTAAGATATGCCACATTAAGTAAACCATTAAGTTTTTATAGGTTGAGACAATTTCAGGTCCGTTAACCCCTCACAAGATTTGCTTAGCGATGTCAAGGTTGCCAATAGTATTGTAAGTCTTGGGTGATATATTGTGGTTTACATTGTTTAGCACATGACTCTAGGTGGCAGGTTAGGTCTGAATACCAGCATAGTGGCTTGCCCTTCGTCCTGGTCACTCACAGATGGGCACAGAGAGGCTAGCTAGTGTGTCTGTTGGCCTGGAGACATGGGTGCCTATATGTTTGCTGGTTTGAATGCAGTTGTGGCTGCAGCCCTCTTATTGCATATTAGTAGCTGTATGTCTATTTGTTTACTTTTGCTTCATCTTTATCTTAAGGAAACTGGTGTGTGCATGTTTAATTAACATTATGTACTGTGAACAGTATTAGTTGTCTTAAAGTAAAAGTGGCTGTTGGCTTGTCAGACTCCAAGGATGCATGTATCCCTGTTGGGCTCTGTGCAAATGTGTCCGCAGGTCTTTTGGTTTATTTGGTTGTATGCCTATGTGGCCTTCCTGTGTGCATGTGTTTCTGAATGTTCTCTGTGTCCTTCTGCATTCACTCTGCAGAATCCAAAACTAGTGTCTTCGGGAACATTTGTTCAAAGGAGTGTTTAGTACTAGAAGTTTCAATAAAGAAGTGGAGGGTAGAATAGCTCAGAGGTAATATCACCTCATGTATTTTCATCACTGTGTTCTTATCCATATAATGGATAAGAACACAGTAAAATAAATCTGGGGAGAGGATCAAGGAGTACAAAAGTCTTAGTATCAGCATGTTTCTAAAATTCACTCTGTGAAAAATAAGTTACAGACACATAAACTACTAAGACTCTTCAAATTCATTGAACATATCGCTTCCCATGCGCCGACATCCAAACCATTGTTTCTACTGGGCAACTTCAATTGCCATCTACAAGATCCCACAAATTTAGAGGAAAGCCAACTTATTTCATATTTAGCCACTCTTGTCCTGCACCAAAGAATTAATGGACCTACTCATGATGTGGGACACACTTTAAATCAAATTTTTACTGACATTATTTCTCCACCTTGTGAACTACTACTACCTATATTTTAGATGGCTCATTCACTCATTGGTTTCAGGAGTCTTCAGTCAATAAGGACAGATAGAATGCTTACTGTTCATATAAAACTGTCCAGATGCTGGCGGACAATCTCTCCAGACTCTTTTGCTCAGGAGTTTAAGTATGCCACCATCTTGGCTGAGACACATGTTGATCAAGCCCTGGCTGATTACTACACAGCCTTAAACTCGACCCTGGATAAGGTCGCCTCCCTTTAAACTATATTCCAATCTCAAACAGTGTTTCTATATGCCTTGGTACACCTCTGATTTAGGAACAGAAAAAGCATCCTATAAAAAGCTAGAAAGATGCTGGCTGTGTTCCAACAGCATGAGTGATAAGGAAACTTATAGAGCAGCCTTAAAATTGTACCATCGCAATATAAAAATGGCCTGGAAAAATGGCCTTGATTGGAGACTTCATCGCCAATCAATCGACCAAACAGGAAATTCATCTAAAACACTCTTTATAGTCCTTAATGATTTCCTTAACTCCGGAGCTTGTGCACAAGAAACAAAAGCAGCGCAAGCTCTTTGTGATACCCTGGCTAATCATTGTGGCGATAAAATTAAATAAATCTACTTGAAATTTCCTAGCTCTTCTGCCAGGGCTAATTCCACCTTAACTTTTTCTGACAAGGCCAGTTGTCCCGAAAAGTTCAGGGCTTTCTTTTTGGAGGGAATTCAGAAGGCGCTTGCATCAGCCAAATCTGGTTCTCATTTAGATATTTGCCCTCTTAAGATCTCTGCTGTTGTAGCTAATCAGCTTGCCCCTGCAGTCCACTCCTTTTTCAATCTTTCAGCTAGCACTGGGAAAATTCCATTAACAGGGAAAGTGGCTCAGGTCAAACCAATATTAAAAAGGCTAATCTGGCTTTGTCCATCCTCAACAACTACCACCCAATATCCTTGCTCCCTTTATTAGGCAAACTACTGGAATAACTAATAAACAGACAACTCGCGGAGTATCTAGAGATCAATAAGATTCTGGACCCATCCCAATCAGGCTTTAGACCATCATATAGCACAGAGACTGCTCTAGTGGTTGTTACTGATCACAACAGATGCTCTCTTGATGCTAATGTACTATCCTTGCTCATGCTGCCTGACTTGTCCGCAGTGTTTGATATGGTCCAATTCTAGCTTACTTTGTAGGTTGCATGATATTAGAATCCACTGAACTGCACTCCAGAGGCTTGGCAATTTCCTCTCCAATAGAACCCAAACTATCATCTTGGGTTCTTAAAAATTCCACACCCTGATTCTGGACAAGGGAGTGCCCCAGGGCTCCTATTGAGCTCTTCACCCTTTGACATATATGTGGCCCCACTCACCAAGACGTTTAAAGCCTTTGGGTATGAAATAATCTTGAATGCTGATGACACACAGCTTATAATATATCTGGACAATGATTTGACCAAAGTGAAAGAAAATGTTTCAGCTGGGATGGCAGCTATTGCGGCATGGGCGACGGAGAACTGTCTCCAGCTGATCGCCGGAATAACTGAGATTATGCTGTTTGGTCATGCCCATGAATTTTGGAATTCCGATTGGTGTCCCATTGAACGTGGCACAGCCCCAATGCCCAAACAGGTTGTTAGGAACGTGGGAGTCTGTCTTGATCAATCTCTGACCATGAAAGAGCAGGTACATTCAATTACAGGCTCCTGCTTTCAAATGATGCGACTCCTGAGGAAAGTCTTTCCACTTCTTCCTCTCACAGCGAGAAAAACTTTGGTGCATGCTCTTGTTATTAGCCATAAGGACTATGGCAAAGCTTTATTGGCCTCGACTAATGAGATGCTGCTAACAAAATAACAGGTCATTCAGAATACGGCAGCCCACTTTATTTGTAACTTTCCATCTGGGACTCCCTGGGCTCCCCTTCTCTGCTCCTTGTGCTGGCTTTCTGTCCAGAAAATAACTATTTAAAAAATCTGTTCCCTCACTTAGAAGGGCCGTACAGGAAAAGGTTGCAGCTAGATGACTTTGAAGCTCTCTCACTGTGGCCCCTCCAGACTTCTTAGATCAAGCGACAAAACCTGCTAACTGTTTCTGCGGGTCAGAAAGTCCCACTCTAGGAGCAGGCCATTTTCTTAACTAGCCCCTCACTATTGAAATGATTTACCGCTGCACATTCAAACCTATTCAGACTATTCTCTTTTCAGGAAAAGATTGAAAACAATTTTTTTTAATAAGCTTCCCCTTACCTACAACTCACTTTTGCGCCGAGATACCCCTCCCGGGTTGATTTGTGCGCATTAGAAATTACTATAGCAATAACAATAACAATGACTTAAGCTTAACTATGATAATCTAACTTGCAGCATGGGCTGGTTAAGTTTGAAGGCCATTGAAGTTCTACATTGTTTTGTACATATTTGTGCTGTTATGAGTCTGAAATTAGTGCATGAGGTGCCCATCTATCCTCATATAGAAATTAAGCAGTTGCAGTTAAAGGTGACAAGTGAAGCCTGAATAGTTCAAGTGCTGCAGTAGCCAGGTCATTTTACTGTGTATTGTTGTGGCAAATATGACCTACATTTGGAAGGACACTAATTAGATTTTGTGATCAAATGTGACCAAATCCTCAAGGTATGGAGATGCCAGAGTCAAGAAAGCCAAACACTGGAAACAGGAGATGGTAGCACAACTCTTAGGGAATTGCAACAATAGAATGAAATCATCTTATTTGCAGGTTTGTGCTGGGGAAGATCAATCAGTAATGACTGTATCCATATTTGATTATGTGATGGATTATTTTTCTAGTTGTATTTATAGTTTTGAGTTATGTATACTTATTGCTATCAGTCACATTTGGTTATTGTCCGTATTTCCTTTACATTTTTGAGCTGGTCAAAGATGTCCAATTTGACATGTATGTGTAAGAAAATGCCCCTTTTTGCATGATCACCCCCATTTTTTAACTGATGTTGCTAACCAGCCGTCAGTGTATGTGTTCTGACTCCTAAAACTGGTTAAAAACCCTGATTGGCACATTTAACTTATCAGCCGATTGTATGCATGCACCCAGGGCCTGTAAATTAACTCTCCCTAGTTCACTGCAGCACTTATTGTGCCATCACTATAGTGACAATGTATAACCTGACCCTACCCCTACAACAGCCAGCCTAAATGTGCTGCTTTGAAACTGTCAGTTCAACCTTGGTAAAATAACCCTTTTTCCAATCCTAAACCCTCCTTTATAATACTTATAAGCCACTCTTAAAGTAGCCTCATTACTTTTGCAGGTTTCATATTTACTTGACAGACCAACTATATTGCTAGAACCTTTCATTGTTCAATCATAAATTCGTATCCTACCAGTTAGCTTTTCATAATGACATATAAATATAACGCAGTGTAGTGGTCAGTCACTGATCACTTTCATTCTGTTTTCACCTCCCATGAAGCATAATACGAATTTATGATTGAACAATGAAAGCTTCTAGCAATATAGTTGGTCTGTCAAGTAAATATAAAACCTGCAAAAGTAATGACAAAAGGGTGTTTCTCACTTTCTTATTACAGTAAAACAAAAAGCCACAATTTTCAGTTTGAGTAACAATATTTTTAAAACATTTATTTTGAGAAGATTGTTCAAAAACTATTTCCTTTTTGTAACAAATGAATTTACTTTCACTCATATCATTCTTTAAAAGTCTTTAATTTATTACTAAGCAAAAAAGGCCACTGCTCTCCACTAGCTCGTTATCAGAGAAACCTGCTGTCTAAGGTTTATCAGTAGCTGTAATTAAATATAATAAAATGTATTTATCTCTCTTCCTTTTCTCAGGTTATGTTGACATTGGATGGGTTCCAAAAGGTGCCAGAGATATCCGGGTAATAGAAGTTGCAGAAGCAGGAAATTTTCTTGCACTGCGGGGAGAAGACCCTGAAAAATATTTCCTGAATGGTGGATTTTTAATTCAATGGATTGGGGATTATAACATTGCAGGAACAACATTTAAATATGACAGAAATGGAGATCTGGAAAATTTGACTGCATCTGGGCCCACTAATGAGTCCCTTTGGATACAGGTATTTGTTTATTTTTTACATAAAGGCATGGTTTAAATCTGCTTCAAAGTGGGTTTTGTAAATTCATTAAATGTCGGATTGTTGCTCATGTCCTGTCAGTAAAGCTCTTGTGGAGGTGGACAAAAGAACATGGGTTATGCATAGTTGTGTACTCTTTCCTCCTTAAACTGTGTGAATTTTGTGAAATCCCAGATTGCCTATCCTAACGTATTAACAGTGTTGTAGAGATGCTTGTAGGTGGAGGGGGGGGGGTTGCGACTGATTATTGAACTTATTACATTAGCACATTCCACATCTTAACTGTTTATAACAGTTTCAAACTAAATTTAAAATGTAGTTTTAATATGTGTCTGCTTGATGTCAGTATTATTCATATTGATTTTGGTTGTTTGTTTTAAATATGTTTCATATTAATTTCTGTTATCTATTTGTCTACTTTATTATTTGTCTCATAACTAGAACATCATGTGTTTGGGCATTGCCTGCACAGCACGAGCGAATAAATACAAACTTTTCACAAGATGCATATATTTTTTTGTAAATGTTTATTTTTCGTTTTTTTCTGTAGGAAGGACAAGCTCACACAGGTTGCCAATTCTTTAAGAAATTGGGAACACCTACCTAAAATGCAATAATGCATTCACAAGAATTTCTTAGAAGGAAAATTATTCAATTTTTTTGCTCAGAGTTAATCATTTGCAAAGTTCACATGCTTTACAAACCTCATGTAGAGTGCAATTTGGCCGCTTAGCGAGACTAGGCATTTTAAATTCTGTGTAGTAGGAAAATATCAGAACACATCTGAGTCAGCTGTTGAGTTTATACATGTTTATCATAATATATTTCTTTAAAAGTATATAAGACCTATTTTATCCAATATCTGATAATCATGCAGACTATATAGAGAGCAAACTGATAGCCTGAAATGTGTTCAGGTGCTAGAAAGGATGTTCTGGCACTATAAAAAGTTGGCTTTGAGTCTGCCCCATGTAGCCAGTGTCACATTTGGATAAGTCCAGTTCATCTCTTGTTAAGAAACTTGGTCAATTCTGTCATTGATTAGCCCAGAGAGTATACTTCTTTCATCTTGTACTGTTGGCTATTTGATATATCATTCCACCTCCTAAGAATTATTTCCATTGCATAATATAAGAAGTGCATTGCTTTCACTGTGTGACAGCATCTAGCTTGTGACTGTACAAGCCATCTTAGAAAAAAGGTTTCACCCTCTAAAACAAGCATGCTCTGCATCACACTCAAATGCTTACTTTAAATATTATCAAAAAATTGAATATGTACATGCTCGGCAATATGTGTCATTTTTGGTGTTGAAAAAATGCTATATAGATGTCTGTCGTAAATGTTCAAGGTGTTAACGATCATTTATGTGTAAGCTCCTTCTTCTGACACCTCCCCTTTGGAATTGAATTTTCTGACACTTAGGCATGCTTTAATTTCATTAATCATAAGTTGGATGAGACAGTAACCTGTTACACCTCTGATTCTATTTTTTAAAGTTTTGAATGATTTTAGCATTATGGCTCTATGCAGAGTACCTTTTTGGCTGTATGAATTGTTTCAGCCTTGGGCGCCTGCAGTAGTATTATTTTTGTAGCTTCAGTTCCTGTTCTAGCTCTGTGTTGTATATGTATAACTCATATATAACATGTTAGCGTGATTTCCGCGAGCGCATTTCCTTCACGCTCGTGGAGATCACGCCGAGTGTTTTGTTTCGACTTTGTGCATTCTGTGCGGAGATGGTTGACTTGGTGGTTGGGCATTAAGCGAGAGAACTCCGATGGATGTGGACTTGGATTAAACTTGCTATGCTGACTGATAACTTCTCCGTGTGATTTCTTAGTACGTGGGTGCTTCCAGACACTTTTCCCACATTGGCGACGAGCGGGCATGGATTCACCCATTACTATTGGGACATTATAAAATTTAATTTTAAATTTCTACAAACGAACTTTAAGAAAGAAGGAAAGAGCATAAGAGCTTCTGCGCTTTCATAAATCTTCGACGTATGTGTTTCAGCTTTAAATTACGAAGTGTGACAAACAACGTTTTGTTTTTTTGTTTGTCGCCATTCTCATTTCGATCAATTATTGTGTTTTTCACAAGAGATCTGCATGTTTGTCAATACGGATTTCGTTAATGCAGAAATCTCGTGAACACAGATGAAACAACTGTGCGGAAATTGATAAAGAAAGGGAAACGGTAGAGGATTTCATAGTTACCGTGTTGTGAACCTGAACGCTGCCGCAAACTTGTTTTGGTTGAAACCGGCATCAAAGTTCTCAACACACTTCACAAGGAATCTTTGGACCCGTCTCTATTCTAATATCATTTGTAAAGATCTACCAGCACGCACGGACGTCATCATTCATCACGTGACACTACGTGTCTACGTTGCACCAATCCTTTCATCAGCACGGTGATTTACAGTGACCCTTGACCCTACGTGCCTCCATATTGGATTATTGTACGTGTCACGTCTCCAGAGGAATTGATCAAATGAATTTGTTAAACTTACGCTTGGGACTAACATTATTCACACGACCAAAGTGTGTTTGGAAGCAATTTCGTTCGGAAGTAGAGAATTTTATTAACAACACGCACTCCGCGTGTTGCGAGGTACATGAGTAATTGTCAATTACAATTAATTATTTATTTAAAGGAACCTATATATATATATATATATATATTTTGTTTTTTTTTCTTTGGTCTTCATTTGTACAGCTCTTCCTTGCTTAATTATTTTATTTGAATGATTTATCGTTTGTTGTTTTCTTTTCTCTCCTTCTTAAAAGGGGGGGGAACAAAGCGATAAATCAGATAAAGAGACGGAGAGGGGGAAGAGTGGGGGAAAGGAAAAGAAAAATAAATAGATATACAATAAAACAAATATTAATGATTAATGATGGAAATTGTAACAGAAATTAGAACTGTGATAAGTATTACATTTAGTCGGGCACCAATTACATTAATTCCTTTGTGTGTGGGTAACGTCTAATTTATACTACTGTCATTGCCACATAACATGTCGGGCATTGTACCATCTCCTTCTTTCCTCACGTCATCAGGTGACCCCCCCCCATGCCATGGGAGGTGTGGGAACCTGTGTTTTTAGCGTATGTTGAAGTTCTTGAAGGAGATGATTGCGAACCTGAAAGGAAATTATCTCTGTTAAAACATTGCCTTGGAGGATTTGGTTTAAAGGAGTTTAAGACACTACCCGCTTTAGTTAATCCTGGGAGAATAAATGTATACCAGTATGCTTCATCACAATTAAACCTTCGTGTTGTAATGGAAAGATTCATCTTTTACTCACGAAAACAACGTCCGGATGAATCAATTGAAGACTATGTTTCGGCTCTCAGGTCATTGGCAGCTTCATGTGATTTTGAACGTATTTCTTACGAACAAGTTCTGAGAGACCAAATCCTAATGCGTACTAATAGTAAGAAAGTTCAGGAAAAATTGTGGTCCACCTCTGATTTATCATTAAATGCTGCCATCGATATAGCCAAATCCATTGACCACTCAGAGGAATTCGTAAAAGAGATTAGAGGAAATGAAAAAGGAGATGTGTTTAGCATCAACAAGGATTCAAAAGACCACGATAAACAGAAGAAGACTTCCAATCAGAGGTCTGACTACCCAAATAAAACTGAGAGCAAACATAAGAATCCAAATACAAGCGCGGAAAGACGCAACCCACCTTTACAATGTTTCAGATGTGGAAGCATTAACCACTTAGCGAACTTTAAGGGGTGTCCAGCTATTGATAAAGTGTGTTCAAAATGTAATAAGAAGGGTCATTTCAGTAAGTGTTGCAAAACCAATATGAGGAAGGTAAATTATATACAGTGTTCAGATGATGATCATACTCCTTATAGTAATGATGAAAATGAAATCAATACAGTAATTAACATGTGTAGTGATGATGGAATATCAAAGTTCCCCTCATGTTTCATCAATGTTGATGGAATAAGTTTGTGATTCTTAGTGGACTCCTGTGCTTGGTATTCTATCATCTCTTCAAGTGTTTTCTATGAGAATTGGACTAATAGATCCCTAACTCACCCTGATGTATCTCCGGGGGGCTATACTGGACATAAAATTGACTTAATAGGCTATTTTAATGCAGACATAATATTTTCCGGCCACCATACTTTCAGCAAGATATATGTGGCAATGTCTGGGGAATCCCTTCTTGGGTGGCCACATCAACAGAAATTGGGCATTAGACTTTATCCCAGAGCCAATCCTCCTGTCTTCGCTATTGATTCTGTTTCGCAGTGTGAACGAATTATAGTTGATAAATTGATCAGAGAATTTCCGGGTGTTTTCAGTGGGAAACTTGGAAAATATGTAGGGTTTGAACATGTTATTAAACTTCACGAAAATACCACCCCCATCCGGCCCAAAGTAAGGAACGTTCCACTTTCTTATATGGAAAAGTTGAGTGTCATGCTAAAAAATCTTTGCAATGAAGGCATCATAGAACCCATAGAGTCTTCTCCCTGGGTTTCTCCCATAGTTATTTCGGTAAAATCTTCAGGGGAACTTCGGCTGTGTGTTGACTTACGCAGTTTAAATCGTGCAATTTGGGTTGACGCCCATCCTCTTCCCAACTTGCATGAAATGGTCTCTAGTTTAGGTGATGCACAGGCTTTCTCATGCATTGACTTAGAAAGTGCATATCACTAAGTGGTTCTTTCCGAGGACTCTAAGAACTTTACAGCATTCATTACTCCAGATGGGCTGTTTAGATATCGCCGTATGCCGTTTGGCCTAGCTAGTGCTGCATCAGTTTTCCAGAGATTGATGAAAGAAACTTTGGAGGGACTATCTGGTGCAATAGCGTTCCAGGACGATATTTTGGTCTATGGAAAGAATGATGAGGAGCATGACAGAAATCTTTACAATGTAATAGCAGCATTAGCAATGAAAGGTCTTACTCTTTGTCTGGATAAATGCAGGATAAAAGCAAGGGAAGTCGAATACCTAGGACATACAATTAGCAGGAAGGGCATTAAAACAAAACAAAAACACATTCAAAGTATCATTAATGCTCCTTTACCTTCATTAAGAGAACAGTTAGTTGCTTTGCTTGGGTTAACCAAACTACTCTGTTAAGGTTGACCCGTTCAGGTGTTTACTCAAGAAAAATGCTAAGTTTATATGGTTAGATGACATGACTGAAGCATTTGAAAATTTGAAGAAGTTCATAGTGAATGCACCATGTTTGAAACCTTTTGATCCTGGGAAAAAGTGTATAGTTATGGTAGATGCAAGCAATTTGGGCCTTGGTGGTGTTTTAATACAAAAAGACAATTGTAATGAATGGATAGTAGTTTATGCTTCTAGAGCATTAAGAGATGCAGAGGAAAATTATTCTGTGATCGAAAGAGAGCTTCTTGCCTGTGTATGGGGGAAGAACATTTTTGAAGTTTTTTGTGGGGGACTGAGTTTATTATCAAAACCGATCACAAACCTCTTGTGTTTCTAATGTTCCCTGGGGGAGGTCGGTCCATGTCAGAACGATTGGCCAGATTATCATCGAGATTACAATCTTTTCGTTTTAGTATTGAGTATGTTCAAGGAAAAGCAAATATCCATGCAGATTGTATGTCAAGGTTACCCATCGACAGTGATAAAAATGATCAAGATGATGATTGTGAGGTGGCATTCACTACACGTGATGTAAACTTAATACATGGTGGGGAATCAAGTTTAAGTGAGGATGTTTGGATGTCTGAAATGGAAAAAGATAGTGAATTAAAAACTGTAAAGAACTACATTGTGCAAGGTTGGCCAGAATTAAGAAAACTATCAGGTGACATGATGAGTTTCTCAAAGATTCATGATGAACTAGCCATTGAAAACGGGTTAGTTATGAGAGAGGATAAAATAATTCCACCTTTTGGGTTTAGGAATACCATCATGGAGAGTGGTCATGAGGGACATCTCGGGATTTCTTTCACTAGAAGACGAATTAGGGAAGCATTTTGGTGGCCTGGAATAGATTCTTCCATTGAGCATTTTGTACACAGATGTAGTAATTGTTCTAGTAGTGATAAATCTGCTGTTCCCTTGCATGTGGAATCTCATCCTGTTGCTTATCCTGTTCGTCCATGGAGAAAATTAGGCCTTGATATCGTTGGTCCTTTTCAAGTTTTACCAAAAGATAAGTGTTTTGGAATCGTTCTTATTGATTATTTTTTTAAGTGGCCTGAAGTCAAGATGGTCAGAGAAGTCACCTCACAAAGTGTAATTGAGTTTCTAGATAATATTTTTTGTAGAGAAGGGATTCCGTAAGAGATAGTCACAGATAATGGGCCTCAATTCATTAGCAAGGAGATGGAGTCATTCATCGTGAAGTGCAATATAACACATAAGAGAATAGTGGTTTTCCATCCAGAGGCCAATGGTCAGGTGGAACGATTTAACCGTGTTGTGAAGGAAGCAATCCAACTTTCAATAAAAGGGGGTCTTAATTGGAGTAATGCCTTACAATCCATGTTACTAGCATACGGGACCTCTCCAAATTCAGTGACCTTAGCTAGTCCATTTGAACTTTTGAGGGGACGGAAACCAAGTACTAATTTAGTACCGTGGTGGTTAAAAAAAGGTTTAAGTGACAATAAGTTAACTGCTATCGACTAGGAAGTAATTAAACAAAGAGTCTATGTGCACAAAGAAAAAATGAAATTGTTTATGGATAAGAAAAGAGGTTCTAGTAGTAAAATGAAAGTTGTAGTTGGTGACCTTGTTCGTTTGAAGAGGAAAGAAAATGTTCCAAAAGGTTCACAGTGTTGGTCAAATCCAAAGAGAGTTATAGATGTGTTTAATAATGCTGTAAGAATAGAGGGAGGGTGGGCCCGATTCACAGAACTAACTTAAGACAAAATCCTAAACTTACTACCATTTTGGTATTCACAGAAGGCACTTACTCATTTTGGTATTCGCAGAAGGCACTTTCTCATTTCGGTATTCACAGAAGTTAGGACTCCTAACTTTAGGACTCCTAAATGCCTTCTGTGAATACCGAAAGGCTTAAAATTAGGATTTTTCTCAGTTTAGTAGTAGTATAGTTAGGACTCCTAACTTTAGGACTCCTAAATGCCTTCTGTGAATACCGAAAGTCTTAAAATTAGGATTTTTCTCAATTTAGTAGTCCTAAGTTTAGGACTCCTAACTTTAGGACTCCTAAATGCCTTCTGTGAATACCGAAAGTCTTAAAATTAGGATTTTTCTCAGTTTAGTAGTAGTATAGTTAGGACTCCTAACTTTAGGACTCCTAAATGCCTTCTGTGAATACCGAAAGTCTTAAAATTAGGATTTTTCTCAATTTAGTAGTCCTAAGTTTAGGACTCCTAACTTTAGGACTCCTAAATGCCTTCTGTGAATACCGAAAGTCTTAAAATTAGGATTTTTCTCAGTTTAGTAGTAGTATAGTTAGGACTCCTAACTTTAGAACTCCTAAATGCCTTCTGTGAATACCGAAAGTCTTAAAATTAGGATTTTTCTCAATTTAGTAGTCCTAAATTTAGATTTAGGACTACTAAATTGAGAAAAATCCTAATTTTAAGACTTTCGGTATTCACAGAAGGCATTTAGGAGTCCTAAAGTTAGGAGTCCTAACTATACTACTACTAAACTGAGAAAAATCCTAATTTTAAGACTTTCGGTATTCACAGAAGGTATTTAGGAGACCTAAAGTTAGGACTCCTAACTTCTGTGAATACCGAAATGAGTAAGTGCCTTCTGTGAATACCAAAATGAGTAAGTGCCTTCTGTGAATACCAAAATGGTAGTAAGTTTAGGATTTTGTCTTAAGTTACTTCTGTGAATCGGGCCCGAAGTGTTTGGAATCTGAACAGGATTTCCTTGTTCAAGGGTGCTTCCCACTCAGTTAGGAATGTTGGCAAAAGTAAATATTCAATTGTTGATCACAATGAACAGTATAAATGCAAATTTGAAACTTGTATAGCGCACTACTCACCCGCAAGGGTCTCAAGGCGCTTGTACGAATACCGCTGTGGAACCCATCCTGGCTTTCCCTGTGAGGCATCCACTCCTGGGCACCCCCAAGGTGGAGGCCAGGCATCCTTAGCGTTGTGGGGGCTGTTGTGGAGATTAAGCAAGCTATTGCCCAGAGTTGCAGAGTGGGACTCCATGATTGGAATAGGCACTGAGGTGAGAATTATCAGGTCCGTGGAATTTTTGAGCCCAAGACCCGCTGAGGCGGGGAATTGAACCCTGGTCCCGGGATAGACCTCTGCATCAGGGTCTGCCGCTCTAATCTTTGAGCCACACTTCTCCACCCAGTATCCCCATTGCTCCAATTGGAAGAGTGATTCTAGGGGGAAACGTGAGCATCACTATCCAGAAAGATTCAAGGATTATGTCATGGTTTAGTATTCTTGTTTAAAAATTTTTTTTTTTAAAAAGAAATAAAGGGGGAAGATGTGTTGTATATGTATAACTCATATATCACATGTTAGCGTGATTTCCGCGAGCGTGTTTCTTTCACGCTCGTGGAATCACGCCGAGTGTTTTGTTTCGACTATGTGCATTCTGTGCGGGGACGGTTGACTTGGTGGTTGGGCATTAAGCGAGAGAACTCCGATGGATGTGGACTTGGATTAAACTTGCTATGCTCACTGATAACTTCTCCGTGTGATTTCTTACTACGTGGGTGCTTCCAGACACTTTTCCCACACTCTGTGTGTGCTTTTGGCCAGGGAATGTTTTTATTCGGGGAAACATTAAAGGTATCACAGTGATTATACCAGTTAACCCTTCCCCTTTGTGACTGGTAGTGAAAATATTTTCTAAGAGCAGGCAGTGGTCTCACGGGCCACTGCCTTCTCTTCAAAAATTAAACAGAAATGTTACATTTTTCTTTTCTAAATTAATGCATTTAAAAAAAATGCTTTATTTAAAAAGCAAAAGACACACAGATGATGGAGGGAATGCAGAGCAAATCAAACATTCACCCCCAGTCAAGAGATCTGGGTTAAATCCATTTTTATTTTGCTCACCATGCCACCCCAGTTTGGACCCAGCCATAGGCAAATCAGTCTCAACCCTGTTCCTTATGGGAACAGTCCAGCCCGAACTGCCAAGCCAGGTTCTCCCTGAATCGGAAACATGCATCCTGGGACCAGTTTCAGGGTATCACCCCGCATCAGCCAGGCTAGCTTGAATCCAGTGACACAGTGAGCCCTGGACCTACGTCTGAGCATACCCGGCGCACTTAGGGCAAGAAAGCAAAAGACACACAGATGATGGACAGAATGCAGAGCAAATCAAACATTCACCCCCAATCAAGAGATCTGGGTTAAATCTATTGTTCTTTTGCTCACCATGCCACCTCCATCATTTGTGTGTCTTTTACTTATTTAAAAAGCAGTCACAGACATGGTGGTCTGCTGACTGCGAGTGCTGGTCATTCCAAATGGGGTTGTGAATTGCGACCTGCCTCATGAATATTGATGAGGCTGGTCTTCTGCGACAACATTGGGAATTGCAAACAGTGTCTGAGACACAGCTGTAAATTCCATTTTGTGAGTCGCAAAACAACGCAATTTGCGTAAAGCAAAATGGAAGGGTCGTACATCTGGCCCATAGACCTTTAAATTACCGTATCTTAAAGGAGCAGAAGCATTGGGGTTCTGTACTGCAATTTTCTCCCATTTGTCTATAGCAGGGGCACTGATCTATTCCCCTTGGTTTTGCAGGCCATTTTCTTAATTCCTTAGAGGAGGTCATTGCTCAGTTCACACTTCAATTTTGAAATTTCACCATTTAATGGGATTTCAATCTTTATATTGATAATAGGTCTGACCCTTAATCATCTACACTGTTGGAGAAGCTGGAATCACTTAATCTGCCTCAGTGGGTTGGTACCCACACACACACCAGGTCAGACATACCCTTGACCTCATTTTATTTAACATTGCCATATTGGTCTAGGAAACTTTGGCTGTAATCTGGTCTACCATTCTACAGTCCCCTTCTCTTGGGATTGGGAGGGTGTAACGAGCAGGTGGGACCCTTTGGCTAAATCTGTCTCTTATTGTGCCTGGAGACACGCTAAGTCCTCTGAAATATAGAACCAGTTGGCCAGTTCGGTTCCTAAGCTCTGTGGAGATATAGTGAAAGATGTTGAAGCAGCTGATAAATGACTACAGTCTATGACTAATAAAGCGGTTCCTCTAATAACTTTTTCTCATCAGAGACATAGCCCTTCTGCACACCGCTGCTTCAGAGGAGCATAAAAGGCACTGTGAGAGAGATTATTAGATAAGCCCAGATACAAAGAGGCCCTTAGGAAATATCATGCAGAAATTTCGGTGGCTCAGGCCATTTACTTTGAGGACAAAATATCAGTAGCTGCCAACAAACCATGTGAAATTGTCAATTTTGTCAGGAACTCTTTTTATCCTGGTACTGCAGCCTAGCATGCATGCTCTGGATTTGTGTCAATGGTTATCATATTTTTTTTACAGCCAAAATTGTTAAAATCATATCTATTTTAAGTCTAATCCTATAAAGATGACTGCGGAGATGAGGCTGGGTGGTGTTAGTAGCACGTGGGCTTATGAATTAATTGAGTTCAACTCCATCTCGCTAGTTGAGTCTCTGAATGCTATTCTTACCTGCAAACCAGGATCACTTGACTACCCCTTTCCTTCTTCGATTTTGGAATACAATTTGTATTTTATAAATACGATTTTTAACCAACTGTTTAATTCATCCCTTTAATTGGCGATGGTGCCAGGTTACTGGGAAGAGTCCAAAGTTATTATGGTCGTAAAAGTCCTTTCAAGGATAGGACACATTGACCATCGTTTGACCAATCCTGCTGCTCACAGCTGTTTCCAAAATGCTGGAAAAGTTTATTCATTCTCAATTATTAGCATATTTGGAACAATTCAGCCTGCTGCACCTCTCACAGTCAGTATTCCAGCCTCAGCAGAACACTGAGACTGCACTCTTGTAGGTAGTTAACTCCATTAAGCATGGACATCATTTGGGAGAAGTCAGGGGTCACAGCTGTGACCTTTAACTTACTCCCTGCTACTCCTGGCACTTCCGTTTCTACCCATGACCTCAGAGGAAGCTAAAGCTTTGGCCCCTTTGAGTTCAAGGAACGCAAATAAAGTGCCAGGAGTAGTAAGGTGCATGCTAGAGGTCACAGCTGCGAGTCCTGGCTGCTCTCAATTGACGTCCATACCATTAGGATGTCATTAGATCAAGGAAAAAATGCTGCCTTGATCCTACTAGATATTGCAACAGCATTTGGTACTGTGTCTCACACCAGTGATGGCCCTTCATTTCAGATTATCCTAAGACTCGGATTTGAGTCTCACTCTATATAATTTCTATATGTCGAAATTGACTTCCTCGGTGGAGTCCTTTGTCATCATTATAGTCTCTTATGCAGATGATACACAATTGTTTAATCCTTTGAGAATGGTGTCTCTACTGAACAGGACGTTTGAAGGGATATTTGGGGGCTGTTCTTCAGTGGATGTGGGCCAGCAATCTCAAATGCAACTCAAATAAGATAGATATCTTGCTGTTTGGACCTTCCTCCTTCAGCTGTGTGTGGATTACTGGCAGAACACTTTGCCCCTCTTCCCCCACCTGCCACTTTCCCCCTCCGGCCACTTTAGATCAAAACCTGGATTTTAAGCTAGACAAGCTATTGACCTTTGATCTGCATATGGCTTTGGTGGTGGGCTCATGTTTTGTTATGCTGCGCTCCCTCAAGAGGTTCTTGCTCCTGCTGCCACTTCAGTAATGGAAAACAGTGATTTGTGAGTTAAATATATTTCGACTAGACTATGCCGATGTTTTGTATCTGGGTCTACCTGGTCGCCTGTTCAAGCAGGTCCAGAATGCCAAGGCATGGTTACTATTAAGGATCCCTCAACATATTTCGATCTTTCCTTAGCTGAAGGCACTCCACTGGCTTCCATTCGAGGAAAGGGTTTCGTTCAAAACTCTAGTATCGGAGAACAGAGCCTTTTATGGCCCTGGCCCAAGGTATTTATTGAACAGACTCTTACACCATTGCCCACAATGACTCTGCATTCTGTTAATGCGGGCTGTTATTCATCCCAAACATCAAGTGCAATGAGAGGGGGGGAGGCTCCTCCTTCTCTTTCCTGGCAGCCCAAGCATTGAACCATTTCCCACTGCAGCTTCATAAGACTAACAATGAACTTCAGTTCTGAAAGCTTCTTAAAGCCTGGCTTTTTGTGGCAGCTTAATGAATAGGGTTTAGCTGGTTATCTGTTTCCTAGTAATGGGACACCTCTAGGAGTAGCTGTAGCTTAAAACATTTTACAAATAAAGAAATGCAATATTTTCTAACAAGGAATACTCATCTATTTCAGTGTTAGGGAAATCAATATGCAGATATAAACCTGTCCTAAAATATATTACTAATGAACAATGTATGTTTCCAATGAGAATGAAAAAGAAGTATTTGGAATTGTGCAAACAGTTCTATGTATAATAGTATAGTGGGTCTGAAGATGTACTGCCAAAGCTTTATTCGTATTGCTCTCATTAGAAGAGTATTAATTAAGCTTAATTGCTTACAAACAATTGTCTTTGTTATGCATATACAGTGTGTTTATACAAAAATCATTCTATTTTTCAATATATTCTGTTGAAGAAAATGGTTTTAATCATTCAATTTACAAACTGAGATATTCATCTAGCATAGCTAATAGGTTTAGAAGAATTCAGCTGTTTACTCATTAGCATATTGTTGGACCTGCCAGCATAAGGGTGGTCTTCTCCCAAACCTTTTCCCTACTTACCTCCATTTTTGTTCCGACATCCTTTTTGTTCGCCACAGGGCTCTGTGCCCTTTACCCCTACTAACCAGTGCAAACGTGTTTGTGCTCACTACCCAAAACATGGTTTGATTGGCTTACACCTGATTGGGCTATTTAATTTACTTAAAGGTCCCTTGTAGCGTGTTATACCATACACCCAGGGCCTGTAAATAAATGCTACCAATGGGCCTGCGGCACTTATTGCACAACTTACTTACGTATCACCTCAAAACCTATCCCAGGATTTAATGCAGTCTTAAACTGCCAATTCCACAAGGCAATATAACCCCCTTGCCAAGCCTTAAACTCCCATTTTATTGCATATAAGTCACCTCTAAGGTAGTCCCTAGGTAGCCCATAGGGCAGGGTGCATTGCAATTCGAAAAGTTTGGACATGTACTTTTATGTACCCTAGTAGTGAAAAACTAAATTCATTTTTCACTGCTGTGAGGCCTACCACTCACGTAGGATAACATTGGAGATTCCTTATTACATTTAATCAGCTGTAATTTCTAATTTGTAGTAAGTACTATGTCATGTTTGGTATCTATATAATTGTAACCTAGCTAGGCTGGCTAATGAGGGCTGATACCCTGAAACCGTTCCCAGGATGCTAGTTTCCCATCCAGGGAGAACCTGGCCTGGCAGTTCGGGCTGGACTGTTCCCATGAGAAGCAGGGTCAAAACTGATTTGCATTTGGCTGAGTCCAAACTGGGGTGGCGTGGTGAGCAAATCAAATGATGGATGAAACCCAGAGAACTGTGACTGTGGATTAATGTTTGATTTGTTCAGCATTCCGTCCATCATTTGTTCTTTTTGCTTTTGTCCCCCTAGGTGGGAGGGGCATTCCTAAACATGGGTTCCGTACTCACTGTGCCACTGAATTCAAACTACCCTGGATGATGAGGGGTGATACCCTGAAACCAGTTCCAGGATTCTTGTTTACAGTCTAGGGAGGACCTGGCCTGGCAGTTCAGGTTGGTCTATTCCCATGAGGAGCAGGGTCAAGACTGATTTGCATATGGCCGGGTCCACCCTGGGGTGGCATAGTGAACACAAAAGCAATGGATTAAACCCAGATCTCCTGGCTGGGGTGAGTGGTTGAAAAGTGTCAGCACTCTGTCCATTATCTTGTTGTGTTAGCTATGTGTGGCCTAAGTGGCCAGGGGTAGGCTCAGACATGGATCCCTTGCTCGCTGTGCCACTGGATTCAAGGTAGCCTGGCTGATGAAGTGTGATACTCTGATACTTTGTGAGTCCTGATGAAAGCGGGTGTATTTTTTATCTTCACTGGCAGAAACATGTCGACATTATAGCAGAATGGAGGGGTAGGAGACTCATAACAGTCTCCCACACCACCATCCATTGGGCACCTATTTGACCCTTTTTATCTGGGCAAAGAATCCATAATTAAATTGGGATTGAGGATATCCCGTACCTAGATTTAACTACTATTTCTGCACCTTTATTCATTTGTGATCTCTTGTTGGGTAGATGTTTTTGTGTTGTATTGTCTTCCCCTCCCTATTGCGCCACCTCCAGCGTTGGCTTATGTGGAGGTGTGTTAGCAGCCCTATGATGAAGCATGACACAGTATACTGTGTGTGGGGGCAGTTTTAAAACTTTTTGTTGTCTCCCTGACTCTGGGTCATGGCGATTCTGATAATGAAGTCCCTCTTCTTTGTGTGTTTATAAAGTTGTTGCTGGAGGTCGAAGAGGGCCCCCTTTTTCCACCTACCCCTTATTTCTTGTGTGTGTTTTACTCTGAAACTGGTCCCAGGATGCTTGTTTCTGGTCCTGGGAGGACCTTGCCTGGCAGTGCGGGCTGAACTGCTCCCATAAGGAGAAGGGTCAAGACTGGTTTGCATATGGTTCGGTCCAAACTGGTATGGCATAGTGAGCAAAAGAACGATGGATTAAAACCAAGATTGATTGCCTGGGGGGTGAGTGTTGAAAAGTTTCAGCACTCCATCCATCATCTTCTTGTGTTTGCTATGTTTGCCTAAGTGGCCATGGGTATGCCGAGACATAAGTCCCTTGCTCCCTGTGCCACAGGATTCAAGCTAGCCTGGCTAAAAAAGGTTTATACCCCGATACAGGTCCCAGGATGCTTTTTTCTGGTCCAGGGAAGACCTGGCCTGGCAGTTCGGACTGGACGGTCCCCATGAGGAGCAGGGTCAAGACTGATTTCCAAACAGCTGGGTCCAGACTGGGGTGGCGTGTGAGCAAAACAAATGATCGAATAATATCACATCTGTGACTGGGGGTGAATGTTTGATTTGTTCAGCATTGTGTCCCTCATTTGTTCTTTTTGCTCTCCTAACAGGATGGGGGACAGAGCTGAGCACAAACTCACTTGGAACTGAATAGGATGTGCCCTGCCTTCACACAAAGGACCTAACACCTCAACATTGTTACTTCAACCAACTTAGAGTCAGGGGAGGCAGGATATTTTATGCACCCTTCTAGAAGCTTACTCCACCTTCCAGAGAGAGGGAACCAAACATAAACATAGGGCTTTCAGACCCACTTTTAAGTTGACTCATGGACCTATGGATGGACTCTGAGACTACTGCCTGATGCTGTGACCTGCTGTGCATTCTGCAAGACTGACTTGACTAGACCCTTCCCTGAAACCTCAGAGGCCAGTCCTGAGGTAGAGCCCTGCATCTTCACCTGACACCTAGGACTGCCAGAGTGACTCCAAGGGCTAGCTTGCTGGCCTCCTGTTCAAAGCCACAGGGACACAAAAGGTTCCCACTATCTTGAGCTCACACCCATACCCAGTCCTGAACCCGCAAAATGTGTCCCACGAGTCCTAGACCCTTGGTTGCAGTGCTAAATGTGCCCAGATGGCCAAATCCCAAACTGAGGAACTAGAAAACTATTGGCCATAAACTGCACTGAGAACTAGGAAGAGACTGGGACCAACCTGCCTGCCTAACCACCTGAGGTGCATTGGCATGTGGCTTAACTTTACAGCTTCGCCCGCTACATTCTTCTCTGCAGCAGCAAATCCATTTCAGCGGTCCTTCGTCAAAGGGGTATTCAGCTTCATGGAACTGTCTTCAGCTACATCCCTCTGCCTTGTCCCAACTAAGTCCGAATGCAGAACTTTTCACTGCAGAGTCGACCCAAGGCTCTCAGACAATGGCACTCCCTCTTTGGACACTTCCTACAGCCTTGCTCTGCTGAAATTTACCCTTCTCAGACACTTTTTCTAAGAATTTCTTCTAAGTCCCCAGGCAAGAGCTGACCGGGCCCAATGCACTTCTTGTTTCGAACTGTGCTCCATTGTGGTCTGGCATATTTTTCGACTTTGATCTGGTTTCACGCAACTAGATGATCTTTTAGGCACTAGTTTTCATTAAAAAATTTTAAAATTCATAACTCTGATTCTACTCATTTGATTTTTGTCATTTTGGTGTCAAATAATTTAAAATGTATTTGTTTAAATTGCTTTCAGATCTGTCTTGTGTTGTGCTTTCACTTTAGTACTGTTTTTGTGCTGCATAAATACTTTACACATTGCCTCTAACTTAAGCCTGACTGCTTTTTGGGCCAAGCTTCTCAGGTTTAAGCGCAGGTTAATTTACTGACTTTTTGTAGTTCACCCTGAAAGGAATTGTGGCTGTGGCTTTACCAGGGCACCTGTAAAGATTGTTTATGTGCAGGAGGGTTTCCCTTCTTGCACATAAACAATTACCTCTGCAGTGCAGACACCCTTGCAACATGGCGCAAGGGTGTCTGCGCTGGTGCTAGGCAGCTTCTTTATCGCTAGCACCAGGGGAAACGCAGTGGTGCCTCGCGTTCTTGTAAATACAGAGCATCCCTGCGCGAGCGAGGTGTTACCAATTCTGGCGTAGCACCACGCTCCACCAGTTGCTAGTAAATACGTCCCTTAATCTCATTCTGTGGGGCAGATTGCGTTATTCGCCCTTCACAGTGAAAGCCGCTCTACTGTGTTAAACAGCAAAAGTATTTTAGGAAGAAAATATGAACCCAAATTCACGTCAAAGCAATATTTTTTAAACAAAAATACAGTTCATGAATATTCATGATACAAAATATGGGCAGTGAGACTATAATCGGTAAGATTAGCTTTGTGAACAATTTATACATGTTTATTAGCCAACTAAGATTGAACAAAATATTATACTCCCATTGTAGAAAGGACATTATATAATTTTGAGTTTTTTGTTGTGTATTAGGCCTACTGCTGGAATAACGTTCTCACTCTTCAATATAAAACCATAATTTGAGTAGACTGAGAAGAGTAATAAAAAAAAATAGAGGCTCTGTCATAAGCAAGGACTAAACTCTTATGATCATGCATTGCTGTCAGTTCTTTTGAGGGTGGTGATAAGTTCGCAGCATATACTGTTATATGTAGTTAGAATTGATGCTATTTGTTTTGCCCATTAGTGTAACATTAGACGTAATGGAAATGTCCCTTTTCCCATTTTTAGAAGCTTGCACATAAGGTTGAACGTTGCGCATATGATGAACAACCAGGCACAATGCAAATGTGTTAAAAGAGACCTCAGAACAAAGGAAATAATGTCATATGTATTAGTAATAAAATTAAAAAATAAAGTTCTAAAGGGGCAATCATATCCCTATTGTAATACAACAGAATTAATTACTCTATTGAAAAATAGGTCTTCTAGGAAATTGCAAAGCGATGTGTACTTGGTGCCAGATAGCATGTCTGACATTAGATAACTTTTTAAGAAGGATTGTGTTATTTAGGGTCAATTTACGGGGTATATTTAATCAGCCAGGCAGGGCTATCAGCATAACTCCATATTTAACAGGGTTTGTTGGAATTCTTATTGAAATTGCCTCACATACTTGAAATGGTTTGACTGATACTGAGGATGAAAGTGCTGGAATATTCTCTGAATGAGCTGCGTAGAGGCAGGTCCTGTTAGAAACCAGTACAGAAATGAATTCCTGAGCTAATCTATTGAATTCTGTTCTCTGCATGGCACTAAACATTTAAGAATAGATATTGGTGCATGGAAAGGGCGGTGGAGCTCTACAAGTGCACCCGGTAAGACTTACAGAAGATGAACTGCCAGGGCTCTGACTCACAGGTACATGCAACTTAAATGGATGTTAAGAACTGTTGATTTAAATGGAAGTGGAACACAGGTGATTCAAATGCATAGGTGACTGAAATACACCTTTGGGTACATGTGACTCAAATGCAGGTGGGGACAGGTGACTAAATCACCCAGATTCAACCGTTGATGAGCATAGATGACTCAAGTGCAGGTTAGGCAGTTGTGACTGAAGTGCAGTGTGATTAATGAAATTGGAGTGAACTGCATGGCTTGTAAATGAAGGGAAGTGTGGGTTTGAAGTATGATGGCTAGGATCTGTAATCTTCCTGATGCATGAGGCAGGGGCATTGCAGATGTTCTGGAGCACAACTGTGTCAATCCATATTAAGCACAAGGAGGGTGGTTGTCACAGAAGTCTCTCTTTTCTATTCCGGTGCTTCACTCTCTCATATAATCATGATCTGTAGACTTGGCTCACCTTCCTGTGCTGAGCTAATTCCAGGGAAGTAAAGGCGGCAAAGTTCCCGTAGTGTTGGTGCTGCTTGGAGAAAGGTATTGCATCTCATCTCTTCTAGGCATGCCACTGTTGACATTGCATAAGCTCATCATTGACTGGGTAGCTAGAACAGTATCATTGAATTTCAATTGCTGTCAAAACAGTTGTCAGAACAGTTGCCCTTCCCAGGGGAGGCTCCTCTGTAAGGCGGAGCCTTGTTTCCCACTGCTCTTTGAGCAGGAAAAATAAAATAATAATAACACAGTTATTATCAATTTATTTTTTACAGGTTTTGAGCTGGGATAGGGCAGGGTGGAGTGGGGCGGAGGCCCAGGGGGAGAAGTGATTTGCACACTCCAAGTGTGCATGACTGCTTGGCTGGCCGTCTTGGCCCAGCCTAACAGTCATGCGTATTTTGCATGTTCCCCACCAGGCTGCATTACACAGATGGGGAACATCCACAGGCCCTCAGTCGCCATCTGAGCGCCAATCCAGGCACTGAGACCAATCACATTGCAGCGTTGTGATTGGCTTAGGGCAGCCATGCAGCGTTGTGATTTGTTATGGGGAGCCTGGGTGCTTTCTGGATGTGGGATGGAGAAGTGGTGGAAAGACAGGTCAGTGTTATTTTTATTCAGTTTTTATTCAGTTTGTCCCCACTCTCATTTCCTGCTAGTCGCTACTGGTCCTTCCAAAGCTTTAGCAGAATTAGTGATACATCTTGGTATTAGTTGTGTAGATTTTCTGTAATCTTATTATGGAAATTTCAGTTTTGTTTGTAAAGAAAAAAACAAGTATATTACCTCCACATTGGAGTTATGTTTGTGAGATTGATTCCCAACCTGGTGAACAAATACCATGTAATGGTGTACATATAACCCCAGAATCAGAAACAGAGCAATATCGACAGTGCGTATATTTAAATCTGGTTAATGAGTTTAGTACACCATCACAGTCCTCATTAGTTATTGATCCAAAGAAAGTAGAAAATGTTAAAGACTACAGATCATTCAAAAGAATCCCTGTTAAAAACTGAAGCCCTCTACACCTGATGCATGGTTTGTTAGAGAAGATAAGAAACGAAAACAGTTTGCAAAGCTACACAACACAGATTCTGAGAGGGTGGTGAGTGGGAACCTGTATTTCACACAAAGTTTGGCTTGCTTGAATATCAAGTCATGCCTTTAAGACTCTGTAACACTACGGATGAGTTTCAAGAACACAAAGATTAATTTTGTGGAGTATATTATTTGTATCTTCCAAATAATTTACTCGGATGATATTATGATTTCCTCAGAGCCCTTTGGAGAAACATAAGCAGCATTTCAAGGCAGTTTTGCACAGATTGAGTGATTATCGTCATTTACTTCTAAAATGGATAACTGTGTGTTTCACACAACTACTAGAGAGTTTTTGGCTTTCATAATTACACCAGAGAGAATCAGGATACATGTGCATAAAGTGTCAGATGTACTTCAGTGGCCCACACCAACTACCACCAGGGCAATATACACTTTTTTTAGACTTTGCAAACAGACCTTTATAGAACTTTCATTTATCATTTATTTAAATAGTGAATAGATTCATCACCAGTTTACGATGGGAGGGGGTGGTTTTTGCATGGACTAAAGAGACTCACCAAGCATTTGGTTTTTTGAAAGACGATGTTTCTGGTGTCCCCATTTTACAAATATCCAATGAATGCAAAATCACACCCTAAAATAACCATTTATTATTCAAACGGGTGCCTCTTGTAATGTTGTTGGATACCTTATTCCTCAGAGAAGTACAGCCACTGAGAAGATTCACACCGTACCTTATTTTTCCCAACACTTTAATTTAGCAGTCTTAAACTACAAGCTTTTGACTATATATATATATATATATATATATATATATATTACCTACTGGCGGTCGCCAGTAGGTAGTTATAGTTAGGACCACGTTTCCATAGGAAATCCGCAACATTCTATTTTGAATAACTTTGGCGCCGGTCGACGAATCCTCGCAAATTTTTCAAAATAGGTGGGGCGCTACGCTCCGCTTCTACCCTGAAAGTCTCGGGGGGATTCGTCAAGCGGGGGCTGAGATAAAAGGGGGGTCCCAAAACGCGTTTTTCCCATGCATTTTTCCATAGGACCTTTAGACACAGCTACAGCCCGAACGGCTGAACAGAATTACTTGAAATTTGGCAGAGAGGTAGCCATAAGGTCAAGGAAGTGCCTTTTGCAGGTCTGGTGTAAATCTGTTCAGTATTTCCGGAGAAAATAGCATTTAAAAGCATATATATATCTATATGCGCGCAGGGTGCGCGCACCGTGCGAGCACCGTGCGAGCACCCTAACGTGCGCGAGCGTAATTCTGATTGGTGGTTACATGTTAGTCAACATTCGAATCGGTCGAAATCAGGAAGTGTCGGCCGCCATTTTGTTTGTTTTCAGTGCGAGAGTGAAAAAGGAAGATGGCGAACGTGAAAAGGGGGCAGGGTAGAGAGTTCCTGACCCCCTAGCCTTTGTCAGGGGGTCCCTGAAGGACCCCGAAGGCAAAAAAATTTTTTTTTAAATCGCGGGGGTGCGCGCACAGTGCGCGCACACTGAAAAACACAAAAAAATTAATTTAAAAAAAAAAAAAAAAAAAAATTCGCAGGGTGAAAACCAAAACAAAAAAAAAAAAAATTTAATACGTAGTTTATTGTAAAATAAATATATAAAAAAAAAAATACATAAATAAATTAGCATTTAAAAAACCGTACAAATTCACTGAAAAAACCATAGGTTTCACACACGTTATAGTTAGGAATTAGCATTTAAAAAACCTTGCAAATTCACTTAAAAAACCATAGGTTTCACACATGTTATAGTTAGCTGGACATTTCACTCATAAAAAACCAATGAAATTCCCCCGTTATAGTTACTGCAGGCAACTATAACTCACGCGACCGCAATCCTCTGCTGATGACGTCAGATATTACATCACTGATGACATATGTGTCTTTCTGAAAAATAAATATTTGTAATATATGTATAGCTAAAGATTAATGGAAGAAGACATGGGTAAATAAGTGTCTAAATACAGTATTAGCATCAGCAGAGGATTACGGTCGCGTGAGTTATAGTTGCCTGCAGTAACTATAACGGGGGAATTTCATTGGTTTTTTATGAGTGAAATGTCCAGCTAACTATAACATGTGTGAAAACTATGGTTTTTTAAGTGAATATATATATATATATATATATATATATATATATATATATATATATATATATATATATATATATTCACTTAAAAAACCATAGGTTTCACACATGTTATAGTTAGGTGGATATTTCACTCGTAAAAAACCAATGACATTCCACCGTTATAGTTAGTTCAGATAACTATAACTCGCGCGCCCGCAATCCTCTGCTCATGACGTCACATATTACTCACTCATGACATAGTCAGTGGCATCACTCTTGACATCACTGATGACATCCTCCTTGTGATAGAGTGGCGTTGGCGCGAGTTATAGTTATCTGAACTAACTATAACGGTGGAATTTCATTGGTTTTTTACGAGTGAAATATCCACCTAACTATAACATGTGTGAAACCTATGGTTTTTTAAGTGAATTTGCAAGGTTTTTTAAATGCTAATTCCTAACTATAACGTGTGTGAAACCTATGGTTTTTTCAGTGAATTTGTACGGTTTTTTAAATGCTAAGTTATGTATGTATTATTTTTTTTGTTATATATTTATTTTTCAATAAACTACGTATTAAATTATTATTTTTTTTTTATGGTTTTTCACCGTGCGCGCACGGTGTGCGCACCCCCGCGATTTTGTATTTTTTTTTAAAAAATGTTTATTTCTGCCTTCGGGGTCCTTCAGGGACCCCCTGACAAAGGCTAGGGGGTCAGGAACTCTCTACCCTGCCCCCTTTTCGCATTCGCCACCTTCCTTTTCCACTCTCGCACTGAAAACAAACAAAATGGCGGCCAACACTTCCTGATTTCGACCGATTCGAACGTTGACTGACATGTAACAACCAATCAGAATTACGCTCGCGCACGTTAGGGTGCGCGCACGGTGCGCGCACGGTGCGCGGCTATAGATATGTATGTGCTTTTAACTGCAATTTTCTCAGGAACTACTGAACAGATTGACTTCATATATGCAAAAGGCACATCCCTGACCTGAGGACTACCTCTCTGCCAAATTTCAAGTAATTCTGTTCAGCCGTTCGGCCTGTACCTTCGACTAAAGGTCCTATGGGAAAATGCATGGGGAAAACGCGCTTTGGGACCCCCCTTTTTTCTCGGCACCCGCTTGACGAATCCCCCCGAGACTTTCAGGGTAGGAGCTGAGCGGAGCGCCCCATTATTTTTGAAAATTTCGCGAAGATTTGTCAACCGGCGCCAAAGTTATTCAAAATAGAATTTTGAGATTTCCTATGGCAACACGGTCCTAACTATAACTATCTACTGGCGACCGCCAGTAGATAATATATATATATATATATATATAGATATATATATATATATACATATATTGCCTTCCAAGTCTTCCCCAATATTTTCGGAAGAAAAACGAAGCCTTGTGTGGTTTGAGCAAAATTTATTTCTCAATCAGCCACTCGCCAAACGCGTTTCGAGTGCGTTGCACCCTTGTTCACTGACATAGAGATACATTTTTAGTGGCCATTTAACTTCACTGCACACGTGACTTATAAACTACAAATTAAGTGTATGTGAAAACAGACTCGTAGTTTTACATATCGACAAAGTCATATGCTATGGACAACAGGTTAAACGCTCATGTTCATAGTCATATGTTATTTAATTTTACTAAAAATAAAGACCTACATGATTTCGCGTTCAAAATTGATTACTAGCAAATTTGCCTTCGTCAATTATTTTTTAAAGTAGTAATGCCCAAGTGGGCCTTCTTGTTAACCTCATCATTCTAGCCCTAGTGGGCAATTGTCAATTGCAATGCATCAATTTATTGAAAAAACAAGTCTTGAAACTATATAATAAAAACTTTTCTTTTGTAAAAAACACAATTATAACAACTGATTACTATAGATGTGTGTACAAATCCTCTTCAATGTTTAAACCATCTGGCTGTTTCGAATTCAATTCTATTATGTACCGTGACTCGAGTCTTCTCAATTTCTTTTCTCTGTTGCCTCCCCTTGGATTCTTTTCAATGGCATCTATCACATAGTACGTTAGTCTCTCAACTCTTGTTTATGAAATCTCTCAAAATGTCGAGCGACAGGGTATGACCTGTCGCCATTTTTTATTGCTCTCAAATGTTGAAGGACTCTTTTATGTATCTCTAAGATTGTGCTGCCCACGTACCTCAAGCCACATGGGCATTGAAGCACGTAGACAGCAAAATCTGTTTTGCAAGAACATTTTCCCCTTATTTTCTTCATCCTTTTACTTAAACCTGGTTTGTACATCTCTGTGTTAACACCATGTGTGCAAGCTTTGCATTTGGTGCATTTCACAAAACCTTGTCGTTTCGTTAACCATGTTGTTTTTGGTTGAGATTTTTTCAAAGTATTTTTGACCAGAGTTTGTTTAAAAGATCTTGCTTTACGAAATGTGATTTGTGGTCTACGGGAAACAACTTTTCCAAGAATCGGATCGTTCTTAATCACATGCCAGTGTTTGTTTAAAATACCTCTTAATTTAGTATGCTGTGCACTATAGGTTGTAATGAATCTCCCTGGTTGATTCAAATCCATTTTCTTCTTCTTTCCTTGATTCACTTCTTTTTTCTCAAATAAAATATCCTCTCTCTTTTTTCTTTCCACTTTGAAAATTGCACTATCTATCCATTCATCTGGATACCCTCTTTCCTTAAACTTCTCTTTTACTACTCTCAATTCTCTTTCTATGTCCTGCTCATTGCTGCAATTTCGTTTTGTGCGTAGGCATTCACCATAGGGAATACTCCTCTTAAGATTTACCGGGTGAAAGCTTTTTGCATGCAAGAGAGTGTTACTAGAAGTGGGTTTTCTGTACAGTCTTGCTTCTACTTTTCCATTCTCAATGTACACTGTTAAATCCAAAAAGTTTACCTTAGTTCTACTTATTTCACTGGTAAACTTCAAATTAAGGTCATTACATTGTAAATCATTGATGAATGACCTAGCCTCCTCTTCCGTACCTTTCCACACTAAGAACAAATCATCGATAAAACGACTCCAATGTAAAATGTTATTCTCCCATTGTTGTTGGTACTGCGACCTGACCACCTGCTCCTCCCACCAGCCCATATGCAAGTTGGCATAGCTGGGGGCGAAGCAGGTGCCCATCGCAGTACCACAAACTTAATGAAACAATTTGTTATTGAATATGACGTAATTGTTTGTCAAACATTTTTCAATCATTGTCAAAAGCATTTGTGTATGAGCCCACATTGTAATTGGTCTTGTTCCTAAAAAGTATCTAACAGCTTTTATCCCATCTACATGACGTATACTTGTGTAGAGTGTTGACACATCAATTGTTATTAAAAGATAGTCATCTTCCCATGGTAGGTCATAAATGCCTCTCAAAAAATCCCCTGTATCTTGGATATAAAAGGGTAAAGTTTGAACAAGGGGATTAATGAAGGAGTCTACATACTTGGATGTATTTTCTAGAGTACTTCCCATTGCTGAAATAATCGGGCGTCCTGGTGGTTCTAAAATATCTTTATAGATCTTGGGAATTCGATAAAATACTGCTGTTACTGGATGGTCAATTTAAAAAAAATTATACTCATCATGATTGAGCAAACCTTGATCAAACCAATTCTTCAATTGAATGTTGTAATTATCATTACTGGTAAGCATAATTTTATCATCCACTCGCACATAACATTTTTTGTTGTTTAGCTGTTTATATGCCTCTGTAAGATATTTCTGTTTGTCCCACAGGGCTATGTTTCTCCTTTATCCACGTTGCGCACAATGCAGTTCTCATTGTCGGACAATTTTTTCATTAAGGCTTGATACTCATTTTGCTTTGCATATTTATTGATTGAATTGTTTGCATTCATTTGACAACTCAATTTCTTCAGTTCATTTGTAACCAAATCACAAAAAATGTCGATTCCATCTTTTGCTGACATAGGAGTGAAACGTGAAGTGGGTCTAAAACCATTTGGTGCTCCTTGCGCAATAGATAGGCCTTCTTCTTGTGCCATTGTTTCTGCGTCTGTCTCGTTTGTTCCAGATGTACATATTGGATCCATTGATCTAAGTTCCATCATTAAGTCGAAATCTTCAACTTGTAATCCACTTACTCTAACTGTTGGTCTTTCTGTAGTGGGTACGATTTTCTGCACAGGATTTACAAGGAAATGTTTTTTCAATTTCAGAATTCTGATAAATTTGAAGAGGTCTATTCTGGTTTGAACATAATCCAGGTTTGATTCGGGGCAAAATGTTAAGCCCAACTGTAAAATTTATTTTTCTTTGTTGGTGAGGGTTACTTTTGTCAAGTTTATTATTGCTTCATTAGCTTCCGCTATTTTTGGTTGTTCCTCTTCTTCTCTTGCCTTTGCTGCCCTCTTCCGGCAGGCTGCCCCCTTCCTCCTCGCTGTCCTCTGCCTCTTCCTCTTGGTGGTCTTTGCATCTGTATTGGTGGCCTTGGTCGCAAGTTGAACCTGCGTTCTTCGCATAAAAAATCAAATTCTTCAATTACCGATGGTACTGTGGCTTACATTGTGACTTCATCATCCAGATCGGTATCAACTTCTGAACTGTGTAAACTACTTTGTTCAGAGTGTATTTCTGGATTAGGTTTGTTAACTTGAGCTTGCTGATTGCGTCTTATCGTGTCAAACTTCTTTGCGAAGGTGTAGATCTGGCCTCTGTCATAGTCCTGTTTGTCTCTAATGAACTTCGGAGCCTTTCTTTCTCTTATGGTGGTTTCAAATTTCTTCATTCTTTCCTTCATTGCTCCTTTGACATCTGTAATCTGATCTTGATTTTCTTCTTTGCTTAAATCATCTAACAGGACCTCTATTTCAGACAGAATCCTCTTCCTGTCTATGTCGGCATATTTAATTAAAATCGCCAACATTCTTCTTGAGGCGTCATTGTTGTTTGCGGCCCATTCTCGTAACATGTCCGGATTGGGTTCTTCATTATGCGTAGTCCTCTGGGCACTCGCTGTACTTCTAAGTAGCGTTGCAACGACTCCCACCATTTCGAAAGTTCCGAGCGTTGGAGCTTTTCTAGGCATTTCAGTCGGGCATTTAAATCGCTCGCTGCTTTGTTAGTAGACGTTGCCCCCACAGCATTGGTTGCATTTGCACACGCATCATTAAATATCTGCAAAGCTGCTTCTTCGCGTTCTTTGATCTCTGTGGCTGACATGTTGAGAAATGTTTCCACTTTACTCGCGGGATCTCCCGCTAAAACCACAACCGCTTGCGTACTAGTGTTGTTAATACACGCATACGTTAAACTTCACTCTCTCCCTCTCAACCAAAAACAACATGGTTAACGAAACGACAAGGTTTTGTGAAATGCACCAAATGCAAAGCTTGCACACATGGTGTTAACACAGAAACGTACAAACCAGGTTTAAGTAAAAGGATGAAGAAAATAAGGGGAAAATTTTCTTGCAAAACAGATTTTGCTGTCTATGTGCTTCAATGCCCATGTGGCTTGAGGTACGTGGGCAGCACAATCTTAGAGGTACATAAAAGAGTCCTTCAACATTTGAGAGCAATAAAAAATGGCGACAGGTCATACCCTGTCGCTCGACATTTTGAGAGATTTCATAAAAAAAGAGTTGAGGGACTAACGTACTATGTGATAGATGCCATTGAAAAGAATCCAAGGGGAGGCAACAGAGAAAAGAAATTGAGAAGACTCGAGTCACGGTACATAATAGAATTGAATTCGAAACAGCCAGATGGTTTAAATATTGAAGAGGATTTATACACGCATCTATAGTAATCAGTTCTTATAATTGTATTTTTTACAAAAGAAAAGTTTTTATTATATAGTTTCAAGACTTGTTTTTTCAATAAATTGATGCATTGCAATTGACAATTGCCCACTAGGGCTAGAATGATGAGGTTAACAAGAAGGCCCACTTGGCCATTACTACTTTAAAAAATAATTGACGAAGGCAAATTGACTAGTAATCAATTTTGAACGCGAAATCATGTAGGTCTTTATTTTTAGTAAAATTAAATAACATATGACTATGAACATGAGCGTTTAACCTGTTGTCAATAGCATATGACTTTGTCGATATGTAAAACTACGCGTCTGTTTTCACATACACTTAATTTGTAGTTTAGAAGTCACGTGTGCAGTAAAGTTAAATGGCCACTAAAAATGTATCTCTATGTCAGTGAACAAGGGTGCAACGCACTCGAAACGCATTTGGCGAGCGCCTGATTGAGAAATACATTTTGCTCAAACCACACAAGGCTTCGTTTTTCTTCCGAAAATATTGGGGAAAACTTGGAAGGCAATTTTAAAGAGACCGGATTCCGTGGGGTCCGAAAAAAACGAAGCAACTCTCGTTCAGGAGGAGGCAACTCATACACGGAAGGCTCAAAGATATATATATATATATATATATATATATATATATATATATATATATATATATATATATTACCTACTGGCGGTCGCCAGTAGGTAGTTATAGTTAGGACCACGTTTCCATAGGAAATCCGCAACATTCTATTTTGAATAACTTTTGCGCCGGTTGACGAATCCTTGGGAATTTTTCAAAATAGGTGGGGCGCTACGCTCCGCTCCTACCCTGAAAGTCTCGGGGGGATTCGTCAAGCGGGGGCTGAGATAAAAGGGGGGTCCCAAAACGCGTTTTTCCCATGCATTTTTCCATAGGACCTTTAGACACAGCTACAGCCCGAACGGCTGAACAGAATTACTTGAAATTTGGCAGAGAGGTAGTCCTCAGGTCAAGGAAGTGCCTTTTGTAGGTTTGGTGTAAATCTGTTCAGTAGATTCTGAGAAAATAGCCTTTAAATCAATATATATATCCGAGCCAGCTTACGGTGCGCTTACGGTGCGCTTACCGTACGCGTACGGTGACGTGCGCGAGCGCGATTCTGATTGGCTCTTAGATCTTAGTAAACATTCGAATCGGCCGAAACCAGGAAGCGGCGGCCGCCATTTTCTCTCTCGCACTCTGAGTGGGGCAGCATAAATGAAGCCCAAAAATGTGTAAAGGGGCCGTATATTGAGATAATAATCACCCAGCAGTGATATACGGGCCCCCAAACAACCCCCAAGGCCAAAAAAAAAATTATTATTTTTTTTCGAAAAATCGCCGATTACGCTTACCGTACGCGTACGGTAAAAATTTGTTTAAAAAAAAAAATTATCCACACTCTCCCCACCCCATGTTCAAATGGTGCCCGAATGGCACCATTTGTGCATGGCTTAACAACTAAACGAAAATAATAAACAAAACATTTCACAACGATGCGCATAATATGTCCCCCATGTGCGCACGGTGCGCGAAGCGTATCGTGCGTACATGGCCCATCCCGCATAATGTGGGCACGCGGTGCGCTGCGCGCACCGCGTGACCACCGTGCGTGCATGGCACTAACTGCGTAAAGTGGGCGCGCGGTGCGCGAAGCGCACCGCGTGCTCACTGTGCGCGCACGGTGCGCGAAGCGCACCGTGCGCGCACGGAACGAACTGCGTTAACTGGGCGCGCACGCCACGAATGGCGTAAAGTAAGTTAGCATTTAAAAAACCGTACAAATTCACTGAAAAAACCATAGGTTTCACACACGTTATAGTTAGGAATTAGCATTTAAAAAACCTTGCAAATTCACTGAAAAAACCATAGGTTTCACACATGTTATAGTTAGCTGTACATTTTACTGATAAAAAACCAATGAAATTCCCCTGTTATAGTTACTATAGGCAACTATAACTCACGCGACCGTAATGCTCTGCTGATGACATATGTGTCTTTATGAAAAAAAAATATTTGTAATATATGTATAGCTAAAATTTAATGGAAGAAGACATGGGCAAATAAGTGTCTAAATACAGTATTAGCATCAGCAGAGGATTACGGTCGTGTGAGTTATAGTTGCCTACAGTAACTATAACGGGGGAATTTCATTGGTTTTTTATCAGTAAAATGTACAGCTAACTATAACATGTGTGAAACCTATGGTTTTTTCAGTGAATATATATATATATATATATATATATATATTATCTAATGGCGGTCGCCAGTAGATAGTTATAGTTAGGACCGTGTTTCCATAGGAAATCCGCAACATTCTATTTGATATAACTTTGGCGCCGGTTGACGAATCCTCGCGAAATTTTCAAAACTAATGGGGCGCTACGCTCCTCTCCTACCCTGAAAGTCTCAGGGGGGTTCGTCAAGCGGGGGCTGAGAAAAAAGGGGGGTCCCAAAATGCGTTTTCCCCATGCATTTTCTCATAGGACCTTTAGTCCGAGCTACAGCCCGAACGGCTGAACAGAATTACTTGAAATTTGGCAGAGAGGTAGTCCTCAGGTCAGAGATGTGCCTTTTGCAGGTCTGGTGTAAATCTGTTCAATAGGTCCTGAGAAAATAGCATTTAAATCAATATATATATCTGTAAGCGCACTCCGTGCGCTTACGGTAAGCTTACCGTAGGCGTACGGTGCCGTGCGCGAGCTCAATTCTGATTGGTGGTTACATGACTGTAAACATTCGAATCGGTCGAAATCAGAAAGTGTCGGCCGCCATTTTATGTCTCTCGCTCTGAAAAACAAAGGAGGATAACGTGAAAAGGGGGCAACGAAGAGAGTTGCAGACCCCCTAGGGTTTGTGAGGGAGTCCAGGAAGGACCAAAAAGTACGAAAAATACAATTAATAATTTTTAAAAAAAATCGCGGAGTGCGCGTACGGTAAAAAAAAAAGAATTAACAATCACATTTAATATATAAATCTAAGGACCCCCAAGGGAGAAAAAAACAATTGATATTTTGTAAAAATGGCGAGGCGTGCACGGCACGAAATGCGCAACGTGGGCGCAGGGTGTGTGCACGGTGAAAAACCAGAAAAAATAATTAAAAATAAATACATAACTTAGCATTTAAAAAACCGTACAAATTCACTGAAAAAACCATAGGTTTCACACACGTTATAGTTAGGAATTAGCATTTAAAAAACCTTGCAAATTCACTTAAAAAACCATAGGTTTCACACAAGTTATAGTTAGCTGTACATTTCACACGTAAAAAACCAATGAAATTCCACGTTATAGTTAGATCAGGTAACTATAACTTGCGCGACCGCAATCCACAATGTGTCATTTCAGATGTCATCATTGATGTCATGAGTGATGTCACTGACCATGTCATGAGTGATGTAATATGTGACGTCATCAGCAGTTTATTGTGGGCGCTCAAGTTATAGTTACCTGATCTAACTATAACGTGGAATTTCATTGGTTTTTTACGTGTGAAATGTACAGCTAACTATAACTTGTGTGAAACCTATGATTTTTTGAGTGAATATATATATATACACACACACATATATATGAATGCTACAAAATCCTTTTTGGGTAATAGGGATATCAATATGCTAGGACATAATAACATGCTTCTAGAAATGATTGAATTATGTCTGTCTACTAACTTTTTCCTTTTTCAGAATGACTACTTCCATCAGGTGCGCGGGGTGGCCATGGGGGCTTGTTTTTCCCCCAGTTACTCATGTCTTCATGTTGGCTGGTAGTAGGGCAATGTCCTCATGGTCACTCACGAGCACTGGTGGAATCATGTAGTCCACTATTGGCGGTATATTGATGATATTTTCCTGATTTGGAAGGGTTCTGAGGAGGATGCTAAGACTTTTGTTAAAGATATCAATGAAAATGATTTAAATCTTAAATTCACTGTTTCCATTGATAGTTCTTCTGTGGAATTTCTAGATGTCCTGGTATACATTGATAATGATAAATTGTGTACCAAATTACATAGAAAAACAACTGCTGGTAATTCTATTCTCCACGCAACTAGTGCACATCCCAGGCATTTGATTAATAGCATACCTTATGGCGAATTCATTCGTATTCGAAGAATTTGCAGTTCTGAAATGGTTTCTACTGAGTGTCAGATGGCAGCTTTTGCTAGATTCTTGGAGAGGGGCTATAAAACTCATCTTTTGACCCTCGCCCTTAACAAGGCCAATAGTAAACCTAGGGTCAAACTATTGCAGTCCGTTACCAAAGATACCACTGCAATTTCAGAACCGTTGTTACAGCAAATACGCTTGATTACCACGTTCTGTACCCAAGAAAATGCTATTCGTAAGATAATTTATTCAGAATGGCCTATAGTTCTTACAGACAACATTCTTGGCCCTGTACTCCCTAGTCTCCCGTCTATTACTTTCAGAAAAGCCCCTTCAATGAGAGATGCCCTTGTGAGACCTATGATTGCTCCCAATGTTAAAGTCACTTGGCTAGACAAAAAAGGCTTTTTTAAGTGCAACTCTTGTCGAGCATGCACTTTTGCCACTAATAGCACCCACTATAAAACAGCTTTTAGTGATAATGAGATAGCTATTAAAGAGTACCTAACCTGCCGTACAGAGTATGCTATATACAAACTCAAGTGCACTTGCAATCTAGAATATATAGGTAGCACCAAACTTCCTGTGCACAAGCGCATTCTTCAGCATGTAAGAGCTATAGTTAACTCTGATCAGAATTACCCAGTTGCTAGGCACTTTAAATCCGTTCATGATAACAAATTAAGGGATCTTAATTTTACAGTCATTGGGTCAGTTGCTAACCCCGGACGGGGTGGCAACCGTGACAAGCTTTTAAGACAACGGGAGTCCCATTTTATACTTGCTCTCGATACAAGAGTTCCCAATGGTCTTAACATGAATGAAGATTTGCATAACTTTTTATAATCGCTGTTTGTAGTTCATGGGCATCTTTTAGAGTCATTGTCTGTTATATTATATTGCACATGTCGATTCCACTCTTGATTGTTTTCCATCTGTTGCTTTGCTGCTATTGCTTATTTTATCTTATGTATTATACAGCGCTATTTGCACTGTTTGTTCACTAGCACCTTAGTTTTTAGATTTCGTACAGACTATTTATTACAGTGGTACTTTTTACATGATGGTTATTTATTAATGATGAATTTTTTCCAAATATTTTCTAGACTACTTTTTATTCAGGGATTTTAGCTATTTATGAAGTCCAGCAGTTTTTATTGTTGCACTGATATTGTCGAAATCTTTTTATATAGATTTTACCTTGTCACCATTTGTTTTATCCTTTTGGAATATTTTAGTGGTTTTTTAATTGGTGACACTTTTAGATTTTTTGGTCTAGTTATTTATATTTGAGTGTGTTATTTGCCTGTCCCAACATTTTACTGGGAATGGGTGGCTATAACCTCTTGTCTTTTATATTCAACTACCTCATTGTATATATGTGTACCCCTTAATAATGCTTTGTCCTTATTTTTTATGAATACCCGCAGTTGGTCAAATCAAATGAAATTATTATTCATTGCATTTTATGAGTTGGTTGCAATCAACCATGACGGGACATTGGTCTTTGTTTTGTTGGTTTTTTCTTATATCTAGGTATCCACTGAGGCGGCTAATTTGCACTATGTATTAATTATGTTTACCGCCAAGTATTTACCTATCTACATATATTATATCTTTTGGGTATTATTCTACCTGCATACCTTCTCACATATGTATATATTTATATATTTGCTTCATTTGTTATTTACTGACCTTGCATTGAGGGTGTTTTTTGGATATTTCCAGACATTTCCGATTAGTCTGTTTTTCATTTTCATTACACTTTGGTGCTGTCTCTCTATTTATTTTCGTCATCAAGTTGCGACGCATCATGTGACCAAGCTCCCTGCGAGGAGCGAAACGCGTCATGGAGGACACTTGTCCTATGATTGCCATTGACTTATTGATTGGATTAATAAATACCTGCTTCACCCGCTAACTGTTGTGGGACTTTGTGACTTTTTCACGGAGGAGAGAGGTCCGCACCTTCATTCTTCTGCTCAAGAGAAGAGCAGAGAGGGACTATTTCTATATTTACACACATATATATATATATATATAATAAACTCTCACTGCCAGACACCCTTAAATGTGCCTTTTTCATAACTAAATCTGATATTTTAAATATTTTCAGACCAGACCTTAATAATTGTAAAGCGGATTGCTTATCTCAGCAGAATCAATCCAAAAATGAGAATCACTAAATCAATAGTACACGATTAATTTTAATCAAAAAGTTTGAACTTTAATTTGATATCCATAACTAATGTGGAATCATTTTTGACTAAAATACGTATAGAAACACTGCATGTAGGTAAAAAAGCTTATATTAAGGAACATGAAGATAGAAATGATGCGAAGGATGGATTACTGTGTCAAGGTAAGGCCGGCAATTTAGATAAGACAGCAAACAAAAAGCTGGCTTCATGAATTTAAAACTGTTTGTAGCATTTAGGAGACATTTTAGAGTGCAAGTGAATTTGCTCATCTGTAGCAATATGTTCATAGGTGTTCTATTTGTGCTTGGATAAATAGTTCCAATATTAAACCTTTGGTCCTTTTAGCATTTCTATTTAAACCTTGACATACAGTGTCAATGGATGTTTATGTGTTCCTTAAAAGTCAAAATTGCACTGTAATTTTGGTGATTGTAGACCATTTAACTAGCATGGATTATTTTATTGCATTAGTTGGATTGCCTACATCAAGGGAGTCAGTACACATCTTTGTACAACACATCATTTGAGTATTTTGAGTTTCAAATTTATGTTTCAAAAGGCTTCCAAGCTGCAATCAACAATTGTTGAATCATTTTCCAATGAACAAGCTGTGAATCCATTTGCTGTATGGTTTATATAGCTACAGTCCATGAAGAGTCATACTGTATTCCATATATCTTTGTTGAAACCTTGCTCTGCACAAACATACCTTGCTCCAAATCCTATTCCAGTTCGGGTGAATGCTAAAGTACATGAGATTCTTAATACGAGAATTGTTAGACAGCAATCGCAATTTTAGCAGGTTGGAATGGGTTCTGCACTGAGGAGTGATCAGGGTAACTGGCTTTTAATACGCATGCCCCACAATTGTGAATTTCATGCCAATGGTTCAAGCATACCAAGGCCCTACTGATAAGACAAAAACTACATTTCCTATGACTTCACTGAAGTATCACGATGTTTGGAAATGATGTAAATATATCATTTGATCATAAGTTTTCTCGAGGTTCAGCGCATCATTTCTAGGCACTCAAGATACTTTGAATCTGCAGCTAGAACCTTATTGCCAAACTTTGTGAAATTCAGGCAGACAGTTAGCCTTATTTTGGAAGAGTGTTTTAATATTGAAGTGAAATACAAGATATGTTATCATTAATTGAATTGAATTGTATAATAGAAACATCCAAGCTTGAAGTACTACATCAAAAATCTTCAACACCTTTAAAGACTGTCGAAATTTCTCAAAGCATATATATAATATATATATCTATAAGTATATGTGTATATATTATCTACTGGCGGTCGCCAGTAGATAGTTATAGTTAGGATCGTGTTTCCATAGGAAATCTCAAAATTCTATTTTGAATTACTTTGGCGTCGGTTGACGAATCCTCGCGAAATTTTCAAAACTAATGGGGCGCTCCGTTCAGCTCCTACCCTGAAAGTCTCGGGGTGATTCGTCAAGCGGGGGCCGAGAAAAAGGGGGGGTCCCAAAACGCGTTTTCCCCATGTATTTTTCTATAGGACCTTTAGACACAGCTACAGCCCGAACGGCTGAACAGAATTACTTGAAATTTGGCAGAGAGGTAGCCATAAGGTCAAGGAAGTGCCTTTCGCAGGTCTGGTGTAAATCTGTTCAGTATTTCCTGAGAAAATAGCATTTAAAAGCATATCAATATCTATACGCGCACAGGGTGCGCGCACCGTGCGCGCACCGTGCGAGCACCCTAATGTGCGTGAGCGTAATTCTGATTGGTGGTTACATGTTAGTCAACGTTCGAATTGGTCGAAATCAGGAAGTGTCGGCTGCCATTTTGTTTGTTTTCAGTGCAAGAGTGAAAAAGGAAGGTGGCGAACGTGAAAAGGGGGCAGGGTAGAGAGTTCCTTACCCCCTAGCCTTTGTCAGGGGGTCCCTGAAGGACCCCGAAGGCAAAACAAATGTTTTTTTGTTTTTTTTTAAATCGCGGGGGTGCGTGCACCGTGCGCGCACGGTGAAAAACCCAAAAAAATATTTATTTTTTTATTTTTTTTAAATCGGGGGTGCGATAAACAAAACCATCAAAAAAACAAAAAAACGTTTTAATACGTAGTTTATTGTAAAATAAATATATAAAAAAAATAATAATACATAAATAAATTAGCATTTAAAAAACCGTACAAATTCACTGAAAAAACCATAGGTTTCACACACGTTATAGTTAGGAATTAGCATTTAAAAAACCTTGCAAATTCACTTAAAAAACCATAGGTTTCACACATGTTATAGTTAGGTGGATATTTCACACGTAAAAAACCAATGAAATTCCCCCGTTATAGTTAGTTCAGATAACTATAACTCGCGCGACCGCCACTCTATCACAAGGATGATGTCATCAGTGATGTCATGAGTGATGCCACTGACCATGTCATGAGTGATGTAATATGTGATGTCATGAGCAGTGGATTGTGGGCGCGCGAGTTATAGTTTTCTGAACTAACTATGACGGGGGAATTTCATTGGTTTTTTACGAGTGAAATATCCACCTAACTATAACATGTGTGAAACCTATGGTTTTTTAAGTGAATTTGCAAGGTTTTTTAAATGCTAATTCCTAACTATAACGTGTGTGAAACCTATGGTTTTTTCAGTGAATATATATATATATATATCACAACGAAATCCCAAAGGTACGACCATCCACAGGAACGGCGCAACACCAGGACACAGACTCCGTAGGCAAAGTTCAATAGAGAGTGTTATTTATTCATACATCAAATGTCCATATAACGCGTTTCGGCCGCCAGACATGCGGCCTTGTTCACATAGCACGCTGATAGTAAATGGTGCATTTATATACAAGTGGCTGTGGTAGTGTTTTTTCTATGTTACTCACAGTGACTAGGAATTTTGCAACGTGTGGTGACTAATGGTAAAACGCTGATTTACTGCAAAACAACATGCTGACATCACATTTTACTACAGTATGCATTGACAGGGTAAACAGACTATGTATATAGCAAGTGTCATGCAGAGCCGGTTGCTGCTCATTTGTATATATATACATATATATATATATATATATATATATATATACATATATCTATATATATATATACATATATATATATTCACTGAAAAAACCATAGGTTTCACACATGTTATAGTTAGCGGAAATTTTACTGATAAAAAACCAATGAAATTCCCCCGTTATAGTTAGTGCAGGCAACTATAACTCACGCGACCGCAATCCTCTGCTGATGCTAATACTGTATTTGGACACTTATTTGCCCATGTCTTCTTCCATACATTTTTAGCTATACATATATTACAAATATTTTTTTTTCATAAAGACACATATGTCATCAGCAGAAGATTGCGGTCGCGTGAGTTATAGTTGCCTGCACTAACTATAACGGGGGAATTTCATTGGTTTTTTATCAGTAAAATTTCCGCTAACTATAACATGTGTGAAACCTATGGTTTTTTCAGTGAATTTGCAAGGTTTTTTAAATGCTAATTCCTAACTATAACGTGTGTGAAACCTATGGTTTTTTCAGTGAATTTGTACGGTTTTTTAAATGCTAAGTTACTTTACGCCATTCGTGGCGTGCGCGCCCACTTAACGCAGTTCGTTCCGTGCGCGCACGGTGCGCTTCGCGCACCGCGCGCCCACTTTACGCAGTTAGTGCCGCGCACGGTGCCCACGTTACGCTAGATGGGCCATGTACGCACGATGCGCTTCGCGCACCGTGCGCACATGGAGGACATATGATGCACTTCGTTTTGAAAGGTAATATTTTAATTTTTCGTATATGTTATAAGCCATGCACAAATGGTGCCCTTCGGGCACCATTTGCACACGGGGTGGAGAGAGTGTGGATACTTTTTTTTTTTATTATTTTTTTTTTTTAATTTTAGTTTTAAGCCAGGCACAATTGGTGCCCTTCGGGCTCCAATTGCACACGGGGTGGGGAGAGTGTAGATAATTTTTTTTTTTTTATAATTTTTTACCGTACGCGTACGGTAAGCGGAAACGGCGAAATTACCGAAAAAATTAAAATTCCGTTTTTGGCCTTGGGGGATCTTTGGGGACTCCCTCAACATGGCTATGTGTGTGGGAGCTGTCTAAACAGCCCCTTTACATGTTTTTGGGCTTTATATTTGAAACATCACTCTCAGTGCGAGAGAGAAAATGGCGGCCGCCGCTTCCTGGTTTCGGCCGATTCGAATGTTTACTAAGATCTAAGAGCCAATCAGAATCGCGCTCGCGCACGCCACCGTACGCGTACGGTAAGCGTACCGTAAGCGCACCATAAGCTGGCTCAGATATATATATTGATTTAAAGGCTATTTTCTCAGAATCTACTGAACAGATTTACACCAAACCTACAAAAGGCACTTCCTTGACCTGAGGACTACCTCTCTGCCAAATTTCTAGTAATTCTGTTCAGCCGTTCGGGCTGTAGCCCTGTCTAAAAGTCCTATGGAAAAATGCATGGGAAAAACGCGTTTTGGGACCCCCCTTTTATCTCAGCCCCCGCTTGACGAATCCCCCGAGACTTTCAGGGTAGGAGCGGAGCGTAGCGCCCCACCTATTTTGAAAAATTCGCGAGGATTCATCGACCGGCGCCAAAGTTATTCAAAATAGAATGTTGCGGATTTCCTATGGAAACGTGGTCCTTACTATAACTACCTACTGGCAACCGCCAGTAGGTAATATATATAATATATATATATATATATATATATATATATATATATATATATATATATATATATATATATATTCACTGAAAAAACCATAGGTTTCAGGGGTGTTATAGTTAGCTGGACTTTTCACTTGTACAAAACCATTGAAATTCCCCCGTTATAGTTAGTTCAGCTAACTATAACTCGTGCGCCCGCAATGCACTGCTGATGACGTCACATATTACATCACTCATGACATGGTCAGTGACATCACTCATGACATCACTGATGACATCTCAAATGACATCACTGATGACATCACTGATGACATCATCCAGTGAATGTGTGTTTTTCTGAAAATTAAATATGTTTTATATATGTATATCTCAAGGTCGATGGAAGAATAAATGGGTATATAAGTGTCTAAATGGATGATTTGTTTTTGAAAAATTGATTGTGTAACTGACTGATTAAGTGTATCATAGTGAATACATGGCTTAGTGAGTAATGTTTAAATATGTAAATATCTGTATCAGTCTCTCACTTTGTGTATAAGTGGCTGCATGGGTTGGTGAGTAGCTACATGGGTGTCTATATAGGTTATTAGTTGGTTTTTTGAGTATCAGTCTGAGTGTCTGCATGGTTCGGTGGGGGGTATTACGTAGTGCATAGGTGCATGAATGAGTGACTCACTGTTTGTATGGGTTGAACACAGCATGTGTGCAGGACTGTATGGGTGGATGAGTGTGTGTATGGGTGTGTTAGTGAGTGAATGACTGTCTCAATAGTGTCTTTATGAGTAACTACATATGTTTTAAACTAGTATATGTGACTATTGGTGTATATATGTGAGTATATGTGAGAGTGAGAGATTGAAAGAGTTCCTGTATGAATAAGTATGTGTTTCTTTAAGTGATTGTTTAAAAGACTAAGTATGTGTAAGTTTCCGTAGAAGTAAGTATGGTGGTGTGTGTATAACTGTATATGCAAGTAAATGTATGTTTGATTCTTTATTAGCATGAGTGACTATGTGTGTGAGTAACTCTATGGATGAGTGGCATTGTGTAACAGGATGTATAGGTGTATGAGTACATATGATGAGTGAGTACATGTATGAGTGACTGTATAGGACTGTTGGTGAATGAGTGGATGTGTATGTGGATCTTAGAATTACTGAAGAGGTTGTTGTAACTGGTATTGGTATGTCCATTGTTTTGAAAATTTTAGTCTCTATTTTTGAATGTGTGTATCAAAGGTTATATTAGGGTGAGAGGAGGTCTGCCACTCTATCACAAGGATGATGTCATCAGTGATGTCATCAGTGATGTCATTTGAGATGTCATCAGTGATGTCATGAGTGATGTCACTGACCATGTCATGAGTGATGTAATATGTGACGTCATCAGCAGTGCATTGCGGGCGCGCGAGTTATAGTTAGCTGAACTAACTATAACGGGGGAATTTCAATGGTTTTGTACAAGTGAAAAGTCCAGCTAACTATAACACCCCTGAAACCTATGGTTTTTTCAGTGAATTTCTGAGGTTTTTTAAATGCTAATTCCTAACTATAACGTGCCTGAAACCTATGTTTTTTTCTGTGAATTTCAAAGGTTTTTTAAATGCTAATTTCTAACTATGCCTACAGAGATAGGACATGTGAAGAAAGAAGAAAAAATGCACAGAAAGAAACAAAAGAAGTGCAGAAAGAAGCAACAGAAGTCCTCAAATACGAAGATAAGTGCAGGAAGAAGGATAACGTGCAGAAAGAACAAAAAGAAGAGCAGAAAGAAGCCTTGTTGCAAAATCATCCTGTACCCTCAACTTTTTCAGACGGATACTGGTGGTAACTGAGTCTGACTAACCAGTCCTAGAGCCAGTGCTATGTTAAAAGACACTTAGAATACAGTGAAAACACCTACATACACTAGGGAACATTATGCGTTGGGGTCCCCCTGTGATTAGCATGACCTCCTCTGTAAGCCCCTAGTATATAATAGGGCATGGGGATTAAAACTACCTCTTAAAACAGGCCACAGGGCGTTTTTGCACACGTTAACTCAGGCCCCGTCCCCTCCATTCACCACTGTGTAAACACGCCCTGTGTCCATTTTTAGTTGGGAGATTAAGTTCATTTGAATCCTGAGGGTCCCTAGGGTCCAACTAGCCCACTAGGTACCTCCAGTAAGTGCCACAGAGCTGCGTTGCAGAGAGGTGTAAAAAGTGGCACGGCCTGGACCACCTCTCTGCAATGCAGCTCAGTGGCGCTTACTGGAAGCACTTGGTGGGCTAGTTAGCCCCCAGGGGCCCTCAGTATTGAAGGGAAATTATATCCCCAATTTAAAACGTGCCATAGTGCGTGTTTGCACACGTCACCTCAGGCCCCGTCCCCTCCCTTCACCACTGTGTAAACGCGCCCTGTGGCTGTTCTAAGTTGAGAGATTAAGTCCCCTTGAATCCTAAGGGTCCCTAGGGTCAAACTAGACCACTAGGTACCTCCAGTAAGCGCCACAGAGCTGCGTTGCAGAGAGGTGTAAAAAGGGGCTTGGCCTCAGAACACCTGGCTGCAGCGCAGCTCCCTGGCGCATACTGGAGATGCCTGTTGGGGGCGCGTTTGCAGAGTGCTGCACGGAGGGGGCATGGCCTCCGGCACGATGCCAGTCTTTTATTTATTTTAGTTTTTTAAGAAGGGGGGCTGTTTGGTTCCCCTTCTTATTCTAATTTATTGGCCCTGATGACCCCATCCCCCAGGGCCAGTCTCCTAATTATATTTTTTTGACCCCAATCCCCAGGGCCGGCCACTGTTTTTTATTATTTTTAAAAAATATATATTTATAGACACACCTAGGACATGCTGGACAAACCGTACGTACCTATCACCATGACGATTTGCGTGATATTCATTAAAAGGCGACTATGCATGCAATGAATCCACGTGGAATGTATTTACACCACTAGTGAAGCTCTGACATGTCTGATGCCCTACCGTGCCTAATCCTGGTAGACACCCTTGTCGTTTATTTATACAAACATGGGTAGCTATTGACGGGCACATTTAATACACATGCACACCAAGCCATTCAAAGGGGATTCGACAAAAATTCGACCAAAACTATGCAAGAAACCCCCCTCACGGTTAATAAAACACACATCCACTGCCGGATGTGTAATACTTTTTGTTTTACTCTCTGGAAAGGGGACGAACATCACTTGAGAGTCACAGCGTGCTCCTGACAGAGCCCAATGCTGTGTTACACCCACCATTGCCTGCCGAGTGCCACACACCTCTGTGTTGTATTCCACTAGCTAGTGCATATGCTATGACACTCTCTAGCCCATGTGCACTGTAACACCACCCCGTGAATATGTCATGCCACACTTGTCTTTGCACGGGTTATATTGCCCCATCTAACGTGCCTTTCTCGATGCCTATGTTATAACGCACAGTGCTATGCCATACATATTACAATCTGGGATCCATATCTTTGTCACAGTGCATATGCAACGTTACACTCCCCAGCACATATTTTATATTACAACTTTAGAGACTAGTTAGGTTACACAACACTGCCCTGTGCATATAACACTCCAAGGCGCATATCGCATAGCACACGCTAGTGCCTGTGCTATCTCGCGCTCTCCAATGAATCTGTCATTGCGCACAATGTATTGCATATTATATTTCACGCCCGGTTCATCTTATATCACACTTTTTGGTGCATAGTTTATACCATACACTATATCTAGTTTTCATTTTCAATCGTGCTCTCAGGACTATGTTCTATATAACACTGTGTTCACCTACCCTTTTCACGGGCATTACATTTTGCGATAGGGGGTGGAGGGTCAGGAGGTTCTTCTGCCAAGTGAGCCCGGATTCACAGTCACAAACGTCTTCTTCTTCCTGAATAAAAGTGAGATTATGCTGCATACTTGTTCATATTTTAAGTAGTTTGCACAGACACACGTTTTAAAAACAATAAAGTTCCTAATACCCGCCTTCTCTGAACAGTTAGCTTGCTGCCCCATCCCCCTCCTCCCTATCCTCTGTTGTGTGAATCCATGGAATAGCCTCCTCCCTCCTGCCATGCATGGTCTGATGTGCTGCCACTGCCCTCAATTTAGTATGATGTACCAGTCCACTCCTCCTGCCCTCCATTGCCCAATTCTATGCCCCATCATTGACCTCCTGCTTAAACTCTGTGCTTAGCTTGCTGCCCCTATTCTCCTTCCCCCTGCCCTCCGATGTCTTTGTGCATGCCCCTGCTCCATCCTTTTTGCCCACCATGTCCCATGGACCTGCCACTCCTATCTACTCTGAGTGTTCTGTTGAGCTGCCACTCCCCTCCCACCTGCCTAGCATTGTCAGATGACTGTAACCTGTCCCTGCCACCTCCACCCTGCCTGTCCACATGCCATGCCCCTATCCTCTTCCTCCTGTCCTACATGGTCCATTGTACTGCCACACCCTTCTGCCCTCCCTGGTCTGTTGTGCTGCAACTGCTCCTCCTGCCTGCCCCGTGTGGTCTGTTGTGAGGTCCCTTCCCCTGAACTTTCTTGTCTGTGCACAGGTCCTGACCCTCCCTTCTATCCTCCATCGTCCTTTGTGCATGCCCCTCCACCCTCCTTCTTGCCCATCATAGCCATTGTGCTGCCACTAACCCTCCCACTTGCCATGCATGGTCTTCTGTGCTGCCATGGCCCCTCCCACCTTCCCTGTGTGGTCAGTTAGCTGCCCCTGACCCCCTCCCACCTTCCCTCCATGGTCTGTGTGTATGCCATCACAGTCTCACTGTTGCTCTTCATGGTGTGTCTTGCTTCTAGTGCCCATCCTGCCTGACCTCCATGGCTATCTTGCTGCTCCTGCCCTGCCCCCTTGCCCCCAGCCCTACTCCCTCCCTCCTGGCTTGTCTGTTCCATTGTAATGCCCCTGATCCGTCCCTCCTGCCCTTTATGGTCTGTTATGCTGCAGCTTTCTCTCCTGTCTCTCCATTATGGTCAGCTAGCTACCATTGTTTCTTGCCCCTCTGTTCTCTGTTGTCCATGTGCATGGTCCTGTCCCCTCCCTCTTGCTTTCTATGGATTGTTGTGCTGCACTCCCGTCCTGCATGCCCTGTGTGGTGTATTGTGCTGCTGCAAACCCTGATGCCTGCCCTGCAGGGTCAGTTTGGTGCACCTCTCCATGTCCCTCCTGTCCTCTGTTATCCAAGTCCATGTCCCTATCCCATTTCCTTCCATGATCCAATGTACCATACTTGCGAACATTTTGAACTTGGTAAGAGGGAGATTTTGAAAAAAAACTGGGGTATTGATTTTCCCCTTTGAGTTACATTGAAAAAGAGGATATTGTAGACAGGAGACAGATCAAATAAAGCCCATTTGAGCTTAAAAACATTGGACGTTTCCTGGCTGAATCGGGTCTGTTGGCATGTATGGTTGTACTACCATTGCCTCTTCCTTCTGCCCACAATGGTCTATTACATTGCCACAGCCTTGAAGGAGGGTAGATTTTGTATCACAGGGGGCCCCTGGCCCGTTCTGTCCACACCTGAAGTATGAGACCCTTGTCCTTGCCCTGCCAGCTGCATTTGTAGGCCATATTAAATTGACCAGCGGGTCCTGTGTTGCTATATAATTATCCTGAGACATCCTTACCACTCAGCCAGCATAAAACCCCTGTGTAGGCCCTTCTGTTCAATATGTAGGCCTCTTTGTTAAATTGACCATAGCTCTGCAATTTTAGTGTATAGCAGTCTGAAGGCAGGTCTGCGAGGCCTTCTGATCCAAACTAGTAGCCCCCACCCTACCCGAGTGCTCCGTGCTCGGTATCAAAGTTCAACATCCCCCTGAAGCTGTCGACATACAGTAGGCTGCATCCTGGACTGGTACTTGCTTCCTGGGCAGGTTTCCCGCTTTTAAGGAAGTGGCAACCGCAGAGCGTCAAGTTAGGAGAACTGAGGAGATTTTATACATGAATATATTGAATTCCCGTACAATACCCATTATTTTCTGCTTGCTCTATGGAACTTACGATAAGCGATTGGCCTGAGAGACTGACCTTTTCACCCAGTCCATTGTCAGCATTAAGTGGGTAAATGACGAAATGTCTGGTAAAATCTGCAGACGAAGCTTTTGGGTAGCATACGTAGGTAGATGTAGCGTGCAAAGGAGCCCACAAAATGATATAAAAAGGGAGCACCCACAGATATCGACGGACTACCTCGCCGTCTGTATGTAGGTTAACAGGCAGTGCAGGTTTTCCCCAAGAGCTGGGAGCTCTTGTCTTCCTTTGCTTAAAATGTCTTGCTCTGCTTTGCTTGAAGTATCTTATTCTATTTTACCTATATGAAATGTCATGTTATGTTTAACCATTGTTCTCTTTACTTTTGCATTTAAAAGATTTTGTATTGTAATTGCAGGAATGCTTGCTCTAAGAGTAAACGTGAGTGTTCCTAGGTAACATTTTCCTTGGTGTAACTTGTTTCTCATGATGCATTTATAGATGTGTTTTCTCTCTCTCTCTGTCAGTACATTAATTGAGATACAGAGAATATTATGACAGCTGTATGATTATCTGGATTCTGTATTTTGTACTTTATCTCTCTATTCTGCGGTTTCTTTGAAGTTGCATCTTCTCATTAAACTGCCATTGTATTCTGCCTCCAATTCCATGTCTCATATGTCTGTTTTCTTCATTTTTGGAGCAAGCGTTCCTAGGCACCCCGGCTCAAATTAAGGTGCCCCTTTTGTCCCTGACTCACTCTCCTGCTCAGTTCTGTGGTGGCTCCCGGGGATCTGGGGACCGCCCCTAGCTTCCTTGACCCGTAATAGATCTTCCCTCCAACAGCCTCTCTTGCAAGTCCTGTATTGTTGGTTTGTTGCCCCTGCCCCCCTTTCCACTGCCCTCCATAGTCTGTTGTGCTTCCACGGCCCTTCCTGCCTGCTCAGTGTGGTTAAATTGTTGCCTTTGCACCCTCCTACCTGCCTTCAATTTTCAGAGTCCGTGCCCCTGGCCTCTGCCTCTCAACAGTATCCTAATGAACAACTAGATTGCTAACATTCTATATTTATTACAAAAGTGTGGAACGCCTGACATCATCTTGATGTAATCAAAACTGTAATACCTAGAGCATTTCCTTTAGAAATTACATATATGAGAGGGTCTTATTGGCATCAAAATTATGGTTAGTGCTCTAAAAGACTAAAATAAGGACATATTTTCTGAGTTTTCAAATAGCGACAAAGCACTTTTAAATTATTTGTTATCTTTATGTTTTTTTATCCAGTTGACCACTTGATTAAATGTTGCACTTAGGGGAGAGGATGTGGTGTTACTTCCAGAACTGCAGACTTTGCAACTGGGGAACCAGGTTGAAGTTTCTGCTTCAGCTCGACATTCTGTGATTCTGGTCAAATCACTTAGTCTCCCCATGTCTACAACCAAAATGAATTTGTCCTTGTGTGATGTAACCAATGCTCATGTAAAGCACTCCAATACCTGACAAGTCTGCACTATATAACACTGCAAAAACACAAAATAATAAGTGTTTTGCACACTTCTGTCATTGGGCTATATTTGGGCTACATCTGGGTGATTTTGGGCTACATTTGGGCTCTTTTGTCTCCGGTGGCCATCTTGGGAGATTTATTTGTTATGAAGTTTCCTAATTTCCTCATGTACTGCAGTCTCCTCAGTAGGAAATGCTTTCAGTTTTTTACTTTGATTCCATCATGAAGGTATCCAGATATGTCACACATTTGCCATAAATTCTGAATGTTAGCACTCTAGTTGCTCATTAGATCACTGTAGTAAAACTACTGCACCATGGAAGTCTGCTCCTGGTATTAAAAGTGCATGTTTCAGTCTGCATGTCAGAATGTTTTAATGAAATAGAAGAGGATTTGAGAAGTCACTCAAAATGTGCCCTCATTTTCTTTCTTCAGCATTAATCATAATTTCTATGGCAAAATGAACCTCCTCATTGTGTTCCTTTTTAAATTAAATGTTTTAAGTGTTACCAGTTTATTCCAATCAAGATGGCTTCAGGTGTGCCATACTTTTGTCATAATGAAGACAGTAAGCGCTCTAGTTGTTTTTAAGAACATTCTGGGACATTCTGTCATTGGGCTATACTTGGGCTACATCTGGGTGATATTTGGGCTACATTTGGGCTCTTTTGTCTCTGGTGGCCATCTTGGGAGACTTATTTGTTATGAAGTTTCCTAATTTCCTTATTTACTGCAGTCTCCTCAGTAGGAAATACTTTCAGTTTTTTACTTTGATTCCATCAAGAAGGCATTCAGATGTGTCACACATTTGCCATAAATTCAGAATGTTAGCACTCTTTTTGCTCATTAGATCACTGTAGTAAAGCTACTGCTCACCAGGGAAAACTGCTGCTGGTATTGAAAGTGCATGTTTCAGTCTGCATGTCAGAATTTTTTAATGAAATAGAAGAGGATTTGAGAAGTCACTCAAAATGTGCCCTAATTTTTCTTTCTGCAGCACTAATCATACTTTTTATGGAAAAATGAACCCCCTCATTTTGTTCCTTTTTAAATTAAATGTTTTAAGAGTTACCACTTTAATCCAAGCAAGATGGCTTCAGGTGTGCCATACGTTTATCATAAGTAGGACTGTTAGCGCTCTAGTAGTTCTTTGGAACACTCTGGGAAGCTGCAGTAGAACACAAAGGAATCAACTGACAGTCTCTGCCCTTGTTGGATGTACATGTTTTACTGAGAATGTCAGACTTCATTCTCACATGACTGAGAAAGATAATGTGAATTTACTGAAAATAAGCTCTCAGTTTAGCCTATAGATCACCTTCCAAACCTCTGTGGTAAAAGCATGAGAAAATATTTTTCTCTCAATCATGATATCCCAGCAGAAGGCTTTTTCACATGGTGAAATCACCTTAGAACATACCACAATTCCTAAAATGAGTATGGTACCATCAACAAATGATTTATAATGTCACTAAAGTCTTAAAACCTTCTATTAACTGCAATGCTTTTTAATGAGGTGCTATCATGTATATTGGTCCCAAGATGGCTGCCAACACTTCTTGGATGAAGTGCTGACAGCCAATCAGATCTCAGGATGAGATGTGTGGTTAGGCTCCGCCCACATATATATATGCTTTTAAATGCTATTTTCTCAGGAAATACTGAACAGATTTACACCAGACCTGCAAAAGGCACTTCCTTGACCTTATGGCTACCTCTCTGCCAAATTTCAAGTAATTCTGTTCAGCCGTTCGGGCTGTAGCTGTGTCTAAAGGTCCTATGGAAAAATGCATGGGGAAAACGCGTTTTGGGACCCCCCTTTTTTCTCGGCCCCTGCTTGACGAATCCCCCCGAGACTTTCAGGGTAGGAGCGGAGCGTAGCGCCCCACCTATTTTGAAAATTTCGCGAGGATTCGTCGACCGGCGCCAAAGTTATTCCAAATAGAATGTTGCGGATTTCCTATGGAAACAGGGTCCTAACTATAACTACCTACTGGCGACCGCCAGTAGGTAATATATATATATATATATATATATATATATTCACTGAAAAAAACATAGGTTTCACACATGTTATAGTTAGCGGAAATTTTACTGATAAAAAACCAATGAAATTCCCCCGTTATAGTTACTGCAGGCAACTATAACTCACGCGACCGCAATCCTCTGCTGATGCTAATACTGTATTTAGACACTTATTTGCCCATGTCTTCTTCCATACATTTTTAGCTATACATATATTACAAATATTTTTTTTTCATAAAGACACATATGTCATCAGCAGAAGATTGCGGTCGCGTGAGTTATAGTTGCCTGCAGTAACTATAACGGGGGAATTTCATTGGTTTTTTATCAGTAAAATTTCCGCTAACTATAACATGTGTGAAACCTATGTTTTTTTCAGTGAATTTGCAAGGTTTTTTAAATGCTAATTCCTAACTATAACGTGTGTGAAACCTATGGTTTTTTCAGTGAATATATATATACATATATATACATTGCACATGCTGCCACTAGTGCCTGTGCTATCTCGCGCTCTCCAATGAATCTGTCATTGCGCACAATATATTGCATATTATATTTCACGCCCGGTTCATCTTATATCACACTTTTTGGTGCATAGTTTATACCATACACTATATCTAGTTTTCATTTTCAATCGTGCTCTCAGGACTATGTTCTATATAACACTGTGTTCACCTACCCTTTTCACGGGCATTACATTTTGCGATAGGGGGTGGAGGGTCAGGAGGTTCTTCTGCCAAGTGAGCCCGGATTCACAGTCACAAACGTCTTCTTCTTCCTGAATAAAAGTGAGATTATGCTGCATACTTGTTCATATTTTAAGTAGTTTGCACAGACACACGTTTTAAAAACAATAAAGTTCCTAATACCCGCCTTCTCTGAACAGTTAGCTTGCTGCCCCATCCCCCTCCTCCCTATCCTCTGTTGTGTGAATCCATGGAATAGCCTCCTCCCTCCTGCCATGCATGGTCTGATGTGCTGCCACTGCCCTCAATTTAGTATGATGTACCAGTCCACTCCTCCTGCCCTCCATTGCCCAATTCTATGCCCCATCATTGACCTCCTGCTTAAACTCTGTGCTTAGCTTGCTGCCCCTATTCTCCTTCCCCCTGCCCTCCGATGTCTTTGTGCATGCCCCTGCTCCATCCTTTTTGCCCACCATGTCCCATGGACCTGCCACTCCTATCTACTCTGAGTGTTCTGTTGAGCTGCCACTCCCCTCCCACCTGCCTAGCATTGTCAGATGACTGTAACCTGTCCCTGCCACCTCCACCCTGCCTGTCCACATGCCATGCCCCTATCCTCTTCCTCCTGTCCTACATGGTCCATTGTACTGCCACACCCTTCTGCCCTCCCTGGTCTGTTGTGCTGCAACTGCTCCTCCTGCCTGCCCCGTGTGGTCTGTTGTGAGGTCCCTTCCCCTGAACTTTCTTGTCTGTGCACAGGTCCTGACCCTCCCTTCTATCCTCCATCGTCCTTTGTGCATGCCCCTGCACCCTCCTTCTTGCCCATCATAGCCATTGGTCTTCTGTGCTGCCATGGCCCCTCCCACCTTCCCTGTGTGGTCAGTTAGCTGCCCCTGACCCCCTCCCACCTTCCCTCCATGGTCTGTGTGTATGCCATCACAGTCTCACTGTTGCTCTTCATGGTGTGTCTTGCTTCTAGTGCCCATCCTGCCTGACCTCCATGGCTATCTTGCTGCTCCTGCCCTGCCCCCTTGCCCCCAGCCCTCTGTTTACATGTGAAGACCCCTACTCCCTCCCTCCTGGCTTGTCTGTTCCATTGTAATGCCCCTGATCCGTCCCTACTGCCCTTTATGGTCTGTAATGCTGCAGCTTTCTCTCCTGTCTGTCCATTATGGTCAGCTAGCTACCATTGCCTCTTGCCCCTCTGTTCTCCGTTGTCCATGTGCATGGTCCTGTCCCCTCCCTCTTGCTTTCTATGGATTGTTGTGCTGCACTCCCGTCCTGCATGCCCTGTGTGGTGTATTGTGCTGCTGCAAACCCTGATGCCTGCCCTGCAGGGTCAGTTGGGTGCACCTCTCCATGTCCCTCTTGTCCTCTGTTATCCAAGTCCATGTCCCTATCCCATTTCCTTCCATGATCCAATGTACCATACTTGCGAACATTTTGAACTTGGTAAGAGGGAGATTTTGAAAAAAAACTGGGGTATTGATTTTCCCCTTTGAGTTACATTGAAAAAGAGGATATTGTAGACAGGAGACAGATCAAATAAAGCCCATTTGAGCTTAAAAACATTGGATGTTTCCTGGCTGAATCGGGTCTGTTGGCATGTATGGTTGTACTACCATTGCCTCTTCCTTCTGCCCACAATGGTCTATTACATTGCCACAGCCTTGAAGGAGGGTAGATTTTGTATCACAGGGGGCCCCTGGCCCGTTCTGTCCACACCTGAAGTATGAGACCCTTGTCCTTGCCCTGCCAGCCGCATTTGTAGGCCGTATTAAATTGACCAGCGGGTCCTGTGTTGCTATATAATTATCCTGAGACATCCTTACCACTCAGCCAGCATAAAACCCCTGTGTAGGCCCTTCTGTTCAATATGTAGGCCTCTTTGTTAAATTGACCATAGCTCTGCAATTTTAGTGTATAGCAGTCTGAAGGCAGGTCTGCGAGGCCTTCTGCTCCAAACTAGTAGCCCCCACCCTACCCGAGTGCTCCGTGCTCGGTATCAAAGTTCAACATCCCACTGAAGCTGTCGACATACAGTAGGCTGCATCCTGGACTGGTACTTGCTTCCTGGGCAGGTTTCCCGCTTTTAAGGAAGTGGCAACCGCAGAGCGTCAAGTTAGGAGAACTGAGGAGATTTTGTACATGAATATATTGAATTCCCGTACAATACCCATTATTTTCTGCTTGCTCTATGGAACTTACGAAAAGCGATTGGCCTGAGAGACTGACCTTTTCACCCAGTCCATTGTCAGCATTAAGTGGGTAAATGACGAAATGTCTGGTAAAATCTGCAGACGAAGCTTTTGGGTAGCATACGTAGGTAGATGTAGCGTGCAAAGGAGCCCACAAAATGATATAAAAAGGGAGCACCCACAGATATCGACGGACTACCTCGCCGTCTGTATGTAGGTTAACAGGCTGTGCAGGTTTTCCCCAAGAGCTGGGAGCTCTTGTCTTCCTTTGCTTAAAATGTCTTGCTCTGCTTTGCTTGAAGTATCTTATTCTATTTTACCTATATGAAATGTCATGTTATGTTTAACCATTGTTCTCTTTACTTTTGCATTTAAAAGATTTTGTATTGTAATTGCAGGAATGCTTGCTCTGAGAGTAAACGTGAGTGTTCCTAGGTAACATTTTCCTTGGTGTAACTTGTTTCTCATGATGCATTTATAGATGTGTTTTCTCTCTCTCTCTGTCAGTACATTAATTGAGATACAGAGAATATCATGACAGCTGTATGATTATCTGGATTCTGTATTTTGTACTTTATGTCTCTATTCTGCGGTTTCTTTGAAGTTGTATCTTCTCATTAAACTGCCATTGTATTCTGCCACCAATTCCATGTCTCATATGTCTGTTTTCTTCATTTTTGGAGCAAGCGTTCCTAGGCACCCCGGCTCAAATTAAGGTGCCCCTTTTGTCCCTGACTCACTCTCCTGCTCAGTTCTGTGGTGGCTCCCGGGGCTCTGGGGACCGCCTCTAGCTTCCTTGACCCGTAATAGATCTTCCCTCCAACAGCCTCTCTTGCAAGTCCTGTATTGTTGGTTTGTTGCCCCTGCCCCCCTTTCCACTGCCCTCCATAGTCTGTTGTGCTTCCACGGCCCTTCCTGCCTGCTCAGTGTGGTTAAATTGTTGCCTTTGCACTCTCCTACCTGCCTTCAATTTTCAGAGTCCGTGCCCCTGGCCTTTGCCTCTCAACAGTATCCCAATGAACAACTAGATTGCTAACATTCTATATTTATTACAAAAGTGTGGAACGCCTGACATCATCTTGATGTAATCAAAACTGTAATACCTAGAGCATTTCCTTTAGAAATTACATATATGAGAAGGTCTTATTTGCATCAAAATTATGGTTAGTGCTCTAAAAGACTAAAATAAGGACATTTTGTCTGAGTTTTCAAATAGCGACAAAGCACTTTTAAATTATTTGTTATCTTTATGTTTTTTTATCCAGTTGACCACTTGATTAAATGTTGCACTTAGGGGAGAGGATGTGGTGTTACTTCCAGAACTGCAGACTTTGCAACTGGGGAACCAGGTTGAAGTTTCTGCTTCAGCTCGACATTCTGTGATTCTGGTCAAATCACTTAGTCTCCCCATGTCTACAACCAAAATGAATATGTGCTTGTGTGATGTAACCAATGCTCATGTAAAGCACTCCAATACCTGACAAGTCTGCACTATATAACACTGCAAAAACACAAAATAATAAGTGTTTTGCACACTTCTGTCATTGGGCTATATTTGGGCTACATCTGGGTGATTTTGGGCTACATTTGGGCTCTTTTGTCTCCGGTGGCCATCTTGGGAGATTTATTTGTTATGAAGTTTCCTAATTTCCTCATGTACTGCAGTCTCCTCAGTAGGAAATGCTTTCAGTTTTTTTCGTTGATTCCATCATGAAGGTATTCAGATATGTCACACATTTGCCATAAATTCTGAATGTTAGCACTCTAGTTGCTCATTAGATCACTGTAGTAAAACTACTGTTCACCATGGAAGTCTGCTCCTGGTATTAAAAGTGCATGTTTCAGTCTGCATGTCAGAATTTTTTAATGAAATAGAAGAGGATTTGAGAAGTCACTCAAAATGTGCCCTCATTTTCTTTCTTCAGCATTAATGATAATTTCTACGGCAAAATGAACCCCCTCATTGTGTTCCTTTTTAAATTAAATGTTTTAAGTGTTACCAGTTTATTCCAATCAAGATGGCTTCAGGTGTGCCATACTTTTGTCATAATGAAGACAGTAAGCGCTCTAGTTGTTTTTAAGAACATTCTGGGACATTCTGTCATTGGGCTATACTTGGGCTACATCTGGGTGATATTTGGGCTACATTTGGGCTCTTTTGTCTCTGGTGGCCATCTTGGGAGACTTATTTGTTATGAAGTTTCCTAATTTCCTCATTTACTGAAGTCTCCTCAGTAGGAAATACTTTCAGTTTTTTACTTTGATTCCATCAAGAAGGCATTCAGATGTGTCACACATTTGCCATAAATTCAGAATGTTAGCACTCTTTTTGCTCATTAGATCACTGTAGTAAAGCTACTGCTCAACAGGGAAAACTGCTGCTGGTATTGAAAGTTCATGTTTCAGTCTGCATGTCAGAATTTTTTAATGAAATAGAAGAGGATTTGAGAAGTCACTCAAAATGTGCCCTAATTTTTCTTTCTGCAGCACTAATCATACTTTTTATGGAAAAATGAACCCCCTCATTTTGTTCCTTTTGAAATTAAATGTTTTAAGAGTTACCACTTTATTCCAAGCAAGATGGCTTCAGGTGTGCCATACGTTTATCATAGGTAGGACTGTTAGCGCTCTAGTAGTTCTTTGGAACACTCTGGGAAGCTGCAGTAGAACACAAAGGAATCAACTGACAGTCTCTGCCCTTGTTGGATGTACATGTTTTACTGAGAATGTCAGACTTCATTCTCACATGACTGAGAAAGATAATGTGAATTTACAGAAAATAAGCTCTCAGTTTAGCTTATAGATCACCTTCCAAACCTCTGTGGTAAAAGCATGAGAAAATATTTTTCTCTCAATCATGATATCCCAGCAGAAGGCTTTTTCACATGGTGAAATCACCTTAGAACATACCACAATTCCTAAAATGAGTATGGTACCATCAACAAATGATTTATAATGTAACTAAAGTCTTAAAACCTTCTATTAACTGCAATGCTTTTTAATGAGGTGCTATCATGTATATTGGTCCCAAGATGGCTGCCAACACTTCTTGGATGAAGTGCTGACAGCCAATCAGATCTCAGGATGAGATGTGTGGTTAGGCTCCGCCCACATATATATATGCTTTTAAATGCTATTTTCTCAGGAAATACTGAACAGATTTACACCAAACCTACAAAAGGCACTTCCTTGACCTGAGGACTACCTCTCTGCCAAATTTCAAGTAAATCTGTTCAGCCGTTCGGGCTGTAGCCCTGTCTAAAGGTCCTATGGAAAAATGCATGGGAAAAATGCGTTTTGGGACCCCCCTTTTATCTCAGCCCCCGCTTGACGAATCCCCCCGAGACTTTCAGGGTAGGAGCGGAGCATAGCGCCCCACCTATTTTGAAAAATTCGCGAGGATTTGTCGACCGGCGCCAAAGTTATTCAAAATAGAATGTTGCGGATTTCCTATGGAAAAGGGGTCCTAACTATAACTACCTACTGGCGACCGCCAGTAGGTAATATATATATATATATATATATAAAAATGTAAATTCGTCTCTGATGCTGCCTTGGTTAGGAAGACGAAGAAGGGACCCAGACTTCGGTGCCAATCACTGAGATTTTTATTTAAATTTCTCTGTACCAGTCCGCCATGACGCGTTTCAGCCCCCACTCGGGCCTTGATCACATATATATATTTATGTGTATATATATATATATATATATATATATATATATATATATATATATATATACACACACAAAAAAAACAAAGCTTACTGGGACAGATTTCACTTGTACGAAACCATAGAATTCAGAAGTTATAGTTGGCTGAGCATACTATAATTCGTGCCCCCGCAATGCACTGCTTAGGACCTCAATATTACATCGCTCAGTGGCATCACTCATGACATCTCAAATGACATCGCTGGTGACATCATCCAGTAAGTGAAAGTGTTTCAAACACATTTCTGAGACTTAAAGATATATACTAAGCTACTGAATCGGTTAAATTACTTTTCTGTATGTACTACTAATGAGTGATACTGTTCCTAACTCATGTTAGCTCAGTGGCTGTGTGACTGTCTGTATCAGTGTGTGAGTGGGTGTTTTAAGTGGCTTTATTGGTGTGTGAGTGGCTGTATGGGTGGGTGAATGTATATGTGAGTGGCTGCATGGGTGAGCGAGTGGCTGGCCGGGTGAGTGGTTCTGTGAGTGGCTGTATCAGTGACTGGGAGGCTGTGTGAATAGCTCTATGGGTGAGTGAATAGACCTTTTATGTAGCTTTATGTGGATGGGCGAGTGGCTGTTTGGGTGAGTGGGTAGTTGTGTGAGTGGTTGTATGAGTGATTGAGTGGCTATATATCAGTAGTTGTATCGTTCTGTGAATGGGTACCTGAGTGGTTGTGTGGGTATGTGAGTGGGTGTATGAGATGTTGTATGGGGTGTGAGTGGGTCTGTGGATGATGCTATCAGTGATGTCATTTAGATGTTAGCAGTGATGTCACTGACCATATCATAAGTGATGTAATATGTGAGGTCATAAGCAGTGCATTGCAGGGTCGTAAGTTGTAGTTAGCTCTGGTAACTATAAGTGCTGAGTGAAATCTGAGCTTAATTATAACATACCTGTGACCTTTGTTTTTTCAATGAATATTTAAGCTTTTTAAATTCTATTTCCTAACTATAAAATCCCTGGATGGATCTGTGACTGGGTGTGTGAGTGGTAATGTGGGTGTGTGAGTTCGTCTGTGAGTAGCTGTATGGGTGTGTGAGTGGATTTGTGAGTGGCTGTATGGGTTTGTGAGTTGGTGTGTGAGTTTCTTCATGGGTCTGTGAGTGGGTGTGTGAGTATCTGTGTGGGTGTATGAGTGGGCTTGTGAGTGTCTGTATGGGTCCATGAGTGGGTGTGTGGGTCTGTATAGTGGGTAAAGAAAGGGGGTAGGGTGTCCAATGAGCTTTCAGCAATCTTGCTGTGTGGGACTTACTGGTGGTAGCAGGAGGGGTTCTTGGCCATCAACGATCATTAGCATCCAAGAAGACTTCATCCACTAGGAAGTAGTGAGGTGTGTTTGCAGAGTGCTGGACAAAGTGGACAGGGCCTCCAACAAGTTCTCAGCATCCAAGGGGACGTCACTCCTTCTTCCCCCAATGAGTAGTGTGCCAGGAGGTGTGTTTGCAGAGTGGTTGAGAAAGGGAATGGGGCCTTCGACAAGCTTTAAGCACGCCAACATTTAAAAAAAATCCCTGGCAGGGTCCAAAGGCTAAGGGGTCAGGGCATTCCTACACTGCTCATTTTCTCTTTTTGACCTTTTTTGGGGCATGGCTGAGTCCGAGTCCCAAGATGGTTGGGCAACACTTTCTGGTTGAAGTGTTGGCAGCCAAACAGATCCCTGCACAAGATCGGGAGAATTCGCGAAGGAGTCATGTCCCTAGATATATAAATTTGGTTTACTTTTAATAACTTTAAAACTACTGAATGGATTGACACCAAATAACAACAAACATTTGCAATTCACTGGATCTCACATTTGTGAAAGTCAGAGTCCTTGGCGTTTAAAATGACAATGTTTTTTATTTTATTTATTTTGGTATGCAGTGAAGTAATGATATTTGCATAGCGCTATTGCTATTTGTATGACTGCGCGGCACTCGAGAACCAGAAAATGGGTTTTGAAGGGAGACAAGAGTAATATGCTGGCTGGGGAAAAAAAGAAACAACATCCTGGAAAAAACAACCACTTCAGAATTTCAGAGTTAAGTAAAGCATGTGACATGTAAGCAGGAACAACCTGGTTACCTTAACGGTTTTGCAGTTATTGAGAAATGAATGAGTGTTTTTGCCTGAAAAAGTAAGGGCATGACTATAGGAGAGATGATACAATTGATTGGATTTATTGTGAGTGGACCATACTCAAGCCAAGGAGTAAACCTAAAGCTCCATGACAGAGAATGCGGGATTTCATTGCCTCCCTGTGCGCACGATATGGGTGCTATTTAGGTAATAAAAAGACAATGGTTTATGTTGTGTGCCAACAATACGATCCCTGAACGTTTGCTTACTTGCAGAGCTTACATTAAAGCTGTTGTATAATGGCTAGGCCACACTTACGCATACCTTCCCCCACAGCAGGCCTTCTAAATCACATAAAAAGCCTAGGCTTACTAGCCCAATCAGGCAGGGAAAGTTAATTGCCTGTAGCTCAACTATCTGTGATTTTGAGACACTTGGTTTCGCATCGAGTAAAACCACGAGGTTACATCAGTTAACACGAATGTCTCTCTCAGCAAAGCCGAATAAATCCTGAAGCCACTGCTTTTTGTAGGTTTCTTATAAAAACTGCAAGCAAGAGCCTGTGAATACTTAAACAGATATGTAGGGACAGAATTAAAACAAGCTCACATTATCGAGGACGTCAATGTTGCAAGTGAATAATGTAATGTGAAAAGCACCCCGTCTCATCCGCTAATTAAAACGACAGACGTAAAGTTTTATGTATAGAATTAGTTAGAAGGCAGCATAGAAGAGCAATGGTTGAGTTAACCTATCGCAAACTGCAGGCAGGATTAAAGTTGTTTCGTTTGATTACAGCTGATCTTGTAGACAGCGTATGTACGCTGCCTCGGCTCGACCTAACAACTTTAAAGAGGTCCTCATTGGGCTCCTTATTACTTCCATTAACTTTACTGGTAAAAACACTGATCTATTTCTCTATGATGGCTGCAAAAAACCTTAAGGCAATCCATGCCAGCTGCTATCCATGTTTACATTTCACGTTTTACTTTATCTTTTATTCCCAAGAGTATTTGCTTTTCTCAAAATGTTTCTATTTTCTTTTTTCTTTCGACATATTACCCATGTATAGTGTATACTTTGAGCTGAGTCGTCTATAGGTGTCTGGGTAGGGTATCTGGTTAGGAGTGAGCATTTATGACGACACACGAACCAGAGCTCTGAAGTTTAGGCTGAAGTCAGTGAGAGTTTCTCACAGTGTCTTATAGTGGGTCATAAAGTTGTAAAGAACACATACACATTCATTCATTCATTGGCCTCTCTGCAGAATAGAGAGTGGTGGTTGCACATATGCTAACTGTATTTGTGGGAAAATATGTGAAGTAGGTGCACAGTTATCACAATTTGGGCAGATGGAATGCAGCACCTGCATATTTAACTTCCCCAGCCACCACAATACACATGGACTCAAGATGCCAAGTGGTTAGAGGTAAGGGAGATGTATGCTCCTGCTCTGACTGCTGAATGAGCAAATGGGAAGTAGTGGGTGTAAGGGCTGCCAAGGACCTCCGGTTTATGAGTGCTGTGGTAGCGGGAGTGTAATGGGCAATACCCTACCTCTTTGACTGACTCTAAAATCTTATGGGAGTAGGCAAAAAAACCTGAAGCATAACTTGTGGTGCACATGTCTATTGGAAACACGTGTCCATGTGCCTACATATAATAGAAAAGACAGAGGTGTTAGCTAAATGGACAATATGAGTTCAGCACAATATGTTCCATATAGTGCTGGGCAGTGCAGGCAAAAAATGCCCATGCTTTATAAATATCTAGTGGCACCACAAAGCAGAACTATTAAAACAGCTTAAAGGGAGCACAACTATATCAACATCTCTGGCTCATTGCGAGTGCTGTGTCCTTCTCAGAAATCTGGACATGTATGCTCAAGAAAGAGCAATAAACCAGAAGGCAGAGCAGACACTAAATCACAGAACTCATGCAACACCATTTAGCGGAAACATTTCTTTTGAACGAAACCACCACATGCCAGTGTGTGCACCCCCACCTTCCATGACCCTCTCTAATACTGTTCAGCCCGATCCAGCGAACAAACAGAATGTTGGCAGATCTTGGCACCCGCATCATTCTCAAGGCAAGGTCTGTGCTCATAAGATACATTCCAAGCTAAATTAAATTTACACTACTATTTATGTTCTATCATCCAACAGCAGTAGCATCACAAGGATGTGATGAGCCCTGGCCCAAGCAAGAAAAGTTGCCAATTTCACTGCTACTGGGGTAGTAAAATACGGATGTTATCAGGGTGTAATGGGCCCCATTGCCACTGCACCTGCTGCTCCATTGGCGAAAGCATTTGAACAATAAAAGATGGATTTTTAAATCTTAAATCAGCGAGCTCTTATTTGTCCCTTTCGTTTTGCAAGTAAATCCTCCCACGTCTCTCCCTAGTACCAAGGTGATGTGCTTGCAGAGGCCGCATTACCAGTGAGGCCTGTTTATTTATATTTCACTTTAAATTAAAGGTCTGTGGCCTACAATTACATGTGATATCTCCTATATTTTTGCATTCTCCATTATATAAAATAGATGCAAGTGTATTAATGTTTCCTCCTACAGTGATTAAGTAGTGAATACCACCTCAAGGCCAGTAGTGTCACAAGGATGCCATGGAGCTGGTGCAAGCAAGGAAAATAGCCTACTTGACTACTGCTGGGGTAGCTATACACAGCAGTTATCAGGGTTCAAAAGACAAATAATTGTAATTGCATTTATATTGCACTTACTACCCCTGACAAGGTGATTAAGTGCTTTTTTAGGGCTCTGGGCCCCAGTGCTACTGCACCTGCTGCACCAATGGTATCAGTGCGGTTGTGTGAAAAGCTCCTGTGTACAGCTGCATCATACACACAGACGAGTCCGCAAATAATTACAGGATGCAATGCTGGTGCTAGTTGTGTTTGTGTCCGATGTGCACGCCTATTTTTATTTAGTGTGTTAATGATTGTGTGTGAGAATGTCTGCTTTTCTGAGAGTGTGACCTTCTGGAGAGTAAGAATTTGAGTATAAGTGCCATGTGCCATGTGCCATGAGGCAAAACTCATTTTTTGCTTGGCGATGGTCGAATAACGGGTAGTGAGAGGATTGGGTAATTTGGAATGGGACAATGCAGAAATGTACCTACGAGTAGCTTCAGATGTTTAAGGAGCGAGCAGTGGAACACCAGCAGCACGATGAAACCAATGTGCAAAGCAGCAGCAAGGATGGTAAAAGGCAGCAGTAACATAGTGAAAGGTGGGAACCAGGAGGTGAAAGGTGACAGCCAGAAGGCAAATGGCAGGGAAAAAGCTCTACTCTCACTGTCAAGTACTTTATATTTGCATGTTTCAGCTTTATGAAAGTAAAATTTCAGGTCTTTTCTGCAATCCATGTTCCTATGTTTTTAATTTGAGGAATGTCAGTGCTGACGCTTAGGCAAAATGATTGGCTACTCTGACTCTTCCACTCATAGAGCCCTATGTGAGATGGCCACTGTAGAAAGTGAGCGGTATAGTTGTTGGGTGGGCGGAGCTAATGGGACAAGGGGAAGAGGAGGAGACACAGCAGGAAAAGGCAGTTAGAGTAGGGACGGGGACCGAGCAAGAAGCTCTGAATAAAGCTCGTAATAAAAGTATATCTAGTGTCTGTTATCATTGGGCCAAGACACTACAACTGGCGACGAGGGTGGGATGCTGCAGCCCAGCACCCACCGAACATCAAGAAGAGCATCCCGTCCCCTGTAGCGTGAAGGAAGAAAAGCGCATTTGATGCGGAACACTGGTTCGTGCCAAATTGTAAGTCACCCCTGATGCGTGCAAGTTGGCACGCGAGTGACGAGGAGAAATCGGGAGCCCACCCCGATTCTGCCTGCTGCTCTGGTGATCGGGAGGTGTCCGAGGCACTGCTGAAGCCTTGTAGAAGGGATCGTAAGAAAGAGCGCCGTTGCACGCCAAGAACGAAAAGCTCACCCCCGATGCGTGAGAAACGGCACGCGCACGAAGAAAAAGTCGGGAGCTCACCCCGAGCCTGCCTGGGTAGGTGAAGTGCCCAGAAAGGTGCGCGAGACACTGCTGACGTCCTAGCACCTGTGGAAGTGGCTGCGGGTGAGTGCCGAATGAAGCGTGGTGAGCCTGATAAGGACTGCAGCCAAAATCTCATGGGTGTGAGAGTTTCTGTGTAGCGGCCATCTTAGAGTCAGGCGTCCTTGAAAGACATCCCTATGAAGTTCATGGGGCGGCCATTTTGAAGTCAGGCAAGGCCAAGCAAACAAGCATTGATCAAGAATTTTTTTTTTAAAAAAAGCCTGAAAAGTAAACAAACACCAGTTAATGCAAACGAGAAATAACAAGCCCAAGTCAATACAAACAAGAAAGAACAAACAAGCACGTGCATAGACAAGAAAGAAACAAGAGCGTACTGCTAAGATGTCGAACCATAACTCTCCACAAAGAGATGAAGTCAAACCACTCCTGATGGGAGTGTCACATCTGCGCCCCCCAGAACCCTTAACGCTGACGACTGGAGGGAGCATGGGCCCCCGATGGCAGGAATGGCTCGAGGACTTTGAAGATTATATCAAGGGATCAAAAGTGACAGAGGATGAAGACAAAGTGATTGCACTGCGCAACCTTGTGGGTAAAGAAATCAGCAAGTTAATCAAAGAACTGCCGAAGGCAGACACAGGAACCTATGATAAAGTGCGAGACGCTCTGAACAAGAAGTTCCTACCTAAAAGAAATGTGGATTACGAGAGATATGCTTTTCACCAAACCCGTCAAGGGAAGGAGGAAGTGATGAGCACCTTCATAACGAGAGTACGTTGAATGTCCAGGTATTGCGAATTTGACGCGTTTTCAACGGATGATGCCATCAGATCACAAATAATCGATGGCTGTCAATCCGAGACGCTTAGGAGGAGATTATCACAATCTGGAGGAGATTGAGGAAATGACCAGAGTTTACGATCAAGCGGAGGAACACGCCAAGAGCATGGAGACCGGGCGCAATGAAAGAAGAGAGCAGGTATGCCGAGTGCAAGCCAGCCGTAGTCGCAGACATTCGAAAGAGCGACAGCACAGATCCCGATCGTCCTCTCGCCAGCAATACACAGAGCGTAGGAGGCATGAGTCAGGCCGGAGAGACAAGAAACAAGACAGCTTAAGAAAATGTTATCGGTGCGGGTATGACTTCCCGCACAGAGAGGCCTGTCCGGCCATGGGCCAGCAATGTCGGAAATGTGGACGGACGAATCATTTTGAAGCAATGTGTGGAGAATATCGCAGGGAAAGAAGGAATGAAAGGACAAGGCCAACTCGCTCTGACACCAGACGACACCATGTGAAAGCCGCACAAGATCGACCGAAGTCGTCCTCTAGCTCTTCACATTCCAGCAGAGATTCAAGGAGGTCTCAATGGTCGAGGAGGTCGTCGTCCAGGGATTCCCGATCAGGGTCACGTGAATCAGAATACACTATTGAATACGCTTGTATGGTCGCAGATCCTGACCAACTCAAGAAATACCCGAGACTGAATATAAGTGTAGGGAATCACGCCATGAAGTTTGTTCTGGACAGTGGAGCGTCACTGAATTATATCCCCGTAACAGAATACAAGAAAATGAAGCCACAGCCGCCTTTGAGTCCAGCGTACGTCAGGGTATTTACCTGGATGTCGAAGAAGCCCCTTCCCTGTCTAGGAAAATTCCCAACAACATTCATGCACCAGACCATGTCTGTGCCGGCATTCATACACGTAATTGATGGCCCGGAAGCTGATTGTCTTCTCAGCTTACCAACTGCGGAGCGCCTTTGTCTAGTTGAGATTCTATACAGGGTTAGTGATGACCCGGACATTCTACACAAATTCCCCAAGCTGTTCACCGGGCTGGGAAAGATGAACAGATGTCAAGTTCGACTTCACATTAATGAACAGATAAGACCTGTAGCACAACATCCCAGGCGAGTGCCTTTCCACCTTCAGCAAGCAGTGGAGGATGAACTTCAAGAACTATTAGCAACTGACATCATTGAACGGACCGACGGTCCCACCCCATGGGTGTCGCCTGTAGTCATTGTGCCGAAGAAAGGCACCCCCGGGAATGTGCGTCTATGTGTTGATATGCGGCTTCCTAACACTGCTATCGAAAGGGAACGTCACCCCGGGCCTCATCTGAGTGACATGATTTCTGCATTAAATGGTGCCAGGGTATTTTCGAAACTTGACTTGAATAAGGGATACCATCAGCTGGAGTTGCATGAAAAATCGAGATACATAACAACATTCGCAACTCACTTGGGGTTGTTTCGATACAAACGGTTAAGTTTTGGTATTTCCTCGGCTGCGGAGATCTTTCAAGAGGCCATCCGTCAGAATATACACCACATACCCAACACGCTAAACTACAGCGATGATATTCTTGTGTATGGGTCAAATGTTCAGGAACATGATAAGGCTCTAGATCGGGTATGTCATGCCCTCTTGGAAGCTAATCTGACCCTAAACAAGGACAAGTGCGAATTCCATCAATCCACTCTCAAATTCTTTGGACATGTGTTCTCTGGAGCTGGGTTGAAGCCTGACCCTGAAAAAGTGATGGCGCTTAATGACACTAAGATTCCCCAAGATGTCAGTGACATTCGATCGTTTCTGGGCATGGCCAGCTATTGTGCCAGATACATCAAGGACTATGCCACGATTAGTCATCCTCTCAGAACTCTTACAAAGCAGGGACAGCCTTTTGACTGGACCCCTCAGTGTGAGCGGGCGTTCCAAGACATCAAACGTGCAGTTGAGTCTGCCGACAATCTAGCGTATTTCAGTCCCAAGAGGAAGACGGAGATAACTGTAGATGCTAGCCCTGTGGGCCTGGGTGCAATTTTGGCTCAGTATGACAATGACTTTGATCAGCGGCATACCGTGGCTTACGCCAGTCGCAGTTTGTTGGACACGGAGAAGGCGTATTCTCAACCAGAGAAAGAAAGCCTGGCAGTTGTATGGGCCTGCGAGCATTTCCATGTTTTCATCTATGGCAAACATTTTACCATGGTGACCGATCATCAGGCGCTTGTCACCATCTTTGGAAACTCCAGGTCAAAGATGCTACCTCGGATTGAGCGATGGGGTTTGCGTCTACAGGAATATACATACACGATACTGCACAAGCCGGGAAAATCAGCAAATCCGGCTGACTACATGTCACGACTAGGGGTGGGCGGAATTTGCGGAATTAACCTTCGCAAATTATCGCGAGAATGTTTAAAATTATCGCAAACAAGCAGAAATATCGCGAAGATGCGGAAGTTTTTTTCCGGCATGTTCGCGAGATTTTCTGCATGGTTGCGGGTCGCCAACTTACCCATGTGGTTGCTTGCGGGCGCGGCCATCTTGTTTTGAGTTGTTCTCGCGGTGCATGATCGCGAGAAGAAAGACGTGATCGCGCGACGCATGACGTCACTGCGGGCGCGAACTGTCGCGAGACAGCGCAAATGGCTAAAAACAATACAACATCTCATGGAGAACGCGACCGGATCAAGAAAACTTGTCGGCGAACGCAGGGATTCAGGTAAGGCGATCGCGCGCGCGCGAGAATGTATTATTTTACAGCGCGAGCAAGAAACAAATTATCGCCAAGCTGCGGAAACCGGAATTTTTGACATTTTCGCGCTCTCCGCGGAACGCAAAAATGTCAAATTATCGCAATTTCCGCGAACGGAACGAAATTTTTGCCCAGGCCTAGTCACGACACCCTCAATCATCGCTGGCATCATGATCATCGATGGCCGAGGAATACATCCACTTTGTGGTGGGCCAAGCTCAACCACCAGCAGTTCCCCTGGAAGCCATTCAAGAGGCCACTGCGCAGGATGTCATCCTGCAGAAAGTATTCTGCCGACTGCAGACCAATAGGTGGAGACATGACAGTGAAGAGGAAGGGAATGATCCCACAATCTGACAAGAAATGCAAGCATTCCGACATGTGAGTGAGGAACTCTCTGCCACCTCGGAAGGTCTTCTGCTGAGGGACCAACGGATCATCATTCTGACGCAACTACGTCAGGGCATCATCAACCTCGCCCATGACGGCCACCGGGGAGTGGTCGCGACTAAAAGAGCTCTCAGGGAGCTGGTGTGGTTTCCGTTTTTAGATCAAATGGTGGAATTCATCCTCAAAGACTGTCCCCAATGTCAACTCGTCAGTCAAGGAGCTCCCCCAGCTCTTCTGCAAATGACAAAATTGCCCAGTGGAGTGTGGCAAGAACTTGCCATGGACTTTTATGGACCTCTTCAATCGGGAAAATATGTCCTGGCAATTATGGATGAATATTCAAGATTTCCACTTGCCCAATTCGTATCATCCACCAGTGCATCAAGCACCATTGCGGTGTTAGACGAAGTGTTCGCGGCATGGGGTATTCCCAAAGAACTCAAGACGGATAATGGCCCTCCTTTTAATGGACACGAGTTTGGTGAATTCGCAAGGCATTTGAATTTCAAGCACCGTAAAGTCACGCCCTTGTGGCCGCAGGCCAATGGGACTATTGAAAGGTTCATGGCCACTCTAAAAAAGACTTTTCAACAGGTGACCATCGAAAAAAAGGGATCTTCAAGTGGCTCTCAATGAAGTTCTAAGGGCTTATAGAACAAGACCGCATGCCACCACAGGAAAGTGCCCTGCCACACTAATGCTTGGGCGACCAATCAGGACCCGGATACCTACCTGGGAAGGCGCTCTGAGAGCGGTCTCACCTGCCCGTGTTCATCAGGAGGTCATGACAGCTGACTGTATTGGAAAAGACAAAATGAAGTCATATGCGGACGCCAGAAGGAGAGCAAAATCACCATCCATACATGAAGGGGACTGTGTCATAGTCAAACAGGAACAGCAAAGGAAAACGGACTGTAAGTTCAGAGCTGAGCCTTTGACGATTACTCAGCAAAAGGGTACCATGGTGAGCGCAGAGTCTGGCAGCAGGAAAGTCACCAGGAATGTATCGCATTTTCAAAAATGCACTCCGGCCATGAGAGAGTCGCTCCAGAAGATGATGGGACGACCAGAGAGTGAAGGGAGAGAACGGCCTGAACCGGCAGTCGCGGTTCAGCATCCTGATACTCACGTAGAACCTGAGTCTGAAGCTGGGAGCGTATCCCTCCGACCTCGACGAGACATTCAAAGGCCAAAACGACTAATTGAAGAACTATGAACAAGTCAGTCATTTCATTTTGTTAACAAGGGGGGAGATGTAGAAAGTGAGCGGTATAGTTGTTGGGTGGGCGGAGCTAATGGGACAAGGGGAAGAGGAGGAGACACAGCAGGAAAAGGCAGAGTAGGGACGGGGATCGAGCAAGAAGCTCTGAATAAAGCTTGTAATAAAAGTATATCTAGTGTCTGTTATCATTGGGCCAAGACACTACAGCCACGGTACTGAAAAAAACTACCAACATATGTACTTTAGGTGTCGGAATAAAAAATGGAAGGAAAAATCTTGCAGTAAACATGCGTACTTTAGGTTTTGGAATAAACAATGGAAGGAGAATTCTTGCGGTGGAATACTCTCCCCAAGAGATGTTGTTGGTCCCCCACGGGGGGTGCGCCACAGTTTGATGACATCTGCTTTAGTGGGATATTGAGTTTATTTTAGCAGATATCCCTGCAAGCACTTCTTGGAAAGTTAGTTTGTCATCCACTGTGGATGATCTTGTGAGAGACTCACGCATATATGTAGTTGTGTAAAATGTGTGAAATACATCTGTTGCAAACCATTAAAAAAATAGTTCGCTCAGGAGTAAGATATCGAGGGCGGAGTTAACCTATAGCAAACAGCACAAGCAGCAGGCAGGACTAAAGTTGTTTTGTTTGATTACAGCAGGTCTTGCTGACAGCGTTCAGTTATTTGGTGTAAATGTATTCAGTAGTTGTTGAGAAATGTAAGAGAATCAAGATAGTGATATCTGTGGAACTGCTAATTCGTGAATATTAACAACCTTGTTCAGGAAAATGCAGAGCTCTGATTAGCTACCAACACTTTAATGAGGAAGTGCTGGCAGCCATCTTGGGACTCGGCTTCAGCTAAGTCCACAAATAAAACATTAAAACAAGAAAAAAGAGGGGAGTGTAGTAATACCCTGTCCACCTAAACTTGGTCATGGAGTCCCAGAGTGACACTGCCAGGCCTAAAATCATTTTTTTTAAATTACTTGCAGCAACATTTGTGAACTTGCATCAAACATAAAAACAAAAACAAACTCAGGTTCCCGTGCTTGTTTTAAAAAGGAGCCCCTGGTGGGTAGGACACGGGGCATTTTATGACAAAAAGAGGGGGCGAACGGGCCCCCCTCATGAAGCATTTGAGCCCTGGGGACCACCACCTCCCTGGGGCTTTTTAATTTTGGAGGGGGCCGTGTGGACCCCTCTCTATAGGCTCATATGAGCCACCTCCCCAGGGCTAATTTTACTAAGAGGCGGGGGCTGCACTGAACCCTTGGGCCCTGGGGACCAATACCTCCCCAGGGCTACATTTTAATTGCTTCGGGAGGATCATGGACCCCCGAGCTCCGAGGACCACCACCTCCCCGTAGCTTAAAATAAAATGCTTGGGGTGCTGTGCAGACGACCCTAAGCTCCAAGGACCACCACCTCCCTGGGGCTCACTTGAATATGGAGTAGGGGTCAGCATGTACTCCCCATGCCACAGGGACTATCACCTTCCCTGGGCTTCCTTTTTATTTAAAGATGGAGGGAGGGCTGCATGGCCCTCCTCCCAGGCCGTCCTTGGTCCCGGTAACCACCACCTCCCCAGGGCAGGCCTGTGAAAGTGAAAAGAGCCAATAATGACCCTGGGGACTGCCATCCCCCAAGGGCCGTCTCCCGCTGCGCCCCAGGATGCCCACCACTGGGACATAGCCTGTTGCCGTGAATTGGCGGGAGCTTTGACAACTTTTGCCGAGCCAGAGCAAACACTCTGCTTCCAGCAAGCAAGAGCTGGCAAAATGCTCTCGCTTGCTGTAAGCAAAGATTTTGTCTGTTTTACTGCCTGCTGTCAAGCAAGGAAACAAAACGATTGCTCTCACTGACAGATAGCTGCACATTTAGCAGCTCCCTATCTGTGAGAGCAATGCTGGCTTCCGCAGGAGACAGGGAGGAGGCTGGGATGGCGGGTACCTTGAGGCTCCCTTCACTGTCCCAGAGGGGGGAAGAGTAGAGGGGCAAAATAAAGGTGAGAAATTAGCAGAAAGAGATAGAATAAAGGTCAACAGTGAGCAGAAAGAGGCAAGATAAAGGTGAGAAAGGGCGAAAGAGGCAGAAAAAAGGTTAGAAACTAGAAGAAAGAGGCAGAATAAAGGTCAGCAACAAGCAGAAAGAGGGAGAATAAAGGTCAGTAATGAGCAGACAAATGCAAAATAGAGGTGAGAAAAGAGCAGAAAGGGACAGAACAAAGGTCAAATGAACAAAAAGAGGCAAAATAAAGGTCAAACATGTGCAGCAAGAGGCAGAATGAAGGTCAGAAATAAGCATAAAGAGGCAGAATGAAGTTCAGAAAGAGGCATAAAGAGGCCAAATAAAAATGAGAAACAAGCAGAAAGAGGCAAAATAAAGGTCAGCAACAAGCAGAAAAAGCCACAATAAAAAAAGTTTAGAGGGACGTTTTAGTTAGGCTCAGATTTCACTCATACAAAACCATTGAAATTTAATAGTTATAGTTACCTAAGCTAACTATAACTTACTATGGCTTACTCCTTCACAGTGCACTGCTTATGACCTCACATATTACATCACTCATGACATGGTCAGTGACATCACTGATGACATAATTAATGACGTCTCTGGGTTGAGATTCGACCTACTTCCTGAATATGAATATTAATGGGGTAGGCCACAATTTGTGACCCACTAGAATTTGCTACCATTGCAAGGATGGTGGCCGGTTGGGGTCAGCAGACCACCATGTTTGTGATTGCTTTTAAAGAAAACAATAATTTTTATTTTAATGCAGCCCATTTTCCTTATAGGAAATGTTTAATTTTTAAGAGCAGACATTCGCCTTTGTGAATGGGTTATCACCAACTTAGAGTTGATGATAAAGTACAAATGTTTTGCTACCACATGTCAGTTGCAAAACATTAGTACATACCCCTATAAAATGGTATTTGGAAAAGGATACCCTAAACACACATCTTCCAAATACCGAATCATTAAGTCACAAACCCAAAATGTGATTTGAAAATGTGTTACTGAATTGCAAGTTGGATTTGATACATTAGAAAAAGCGCCTGATTCTGCAAATGGGGCTATTTACTACTGCAAAAACGCTTTGTACCTCTAGCCCTTAGTTCCAGGACTGTCCTCCTGCTTCTAATTTGACAGAGAAGGAGGATGTGATCAGGAATAAGGTCTTTTCTGGTACTAGGACCCAAATTCTTGAAAGAGCTGCCACTTAATATATGCTCCATTCACAATTTTTGTGGTTGCCAAGAGGGCTGTAATGTGCCATCCTCTGAGCCCAATCTTCATTTGTCTTCCTTCTTTACTGTGAATATTATGCATTTGTCATAGTTGTGATCTGTCTTGTTATGTTCTGTTTTTCTTTTCTTTTTCCCTGATCAATCTCTTGGGGTCTCTCTGCCGAAAGGCACAAGCCAATTGCACATTCTCTGGCTAAATATTAACAGCAGGGGCTGCTTGGAAAGAATAATGCTATGGTGGAATGTCTTCAAGATAATGGTGCTGTGGCACCAGTTCACAGCTGGATCGACTGAAATAATATTGTCAAAAGCTTGAAAAGAACATATTTTTATACCATTTCACTGTAAGAGCATACTGGCTGGAGGCGTAGGTGCCTATTTACAAAGGCATTTTGGAGTATGTAAAAATGTACTCCTGCAGTTTTCTTTTACGTGCTCTTAATACATTTGTGAATAGACCCCAAAATACCCAATTATAAGTGCATAGAGGGCACAGACCTTTCTTTTTGTACTAATCATTTATTATTATTTCTATTTTATTGACATTTAAGATGGTTTGGGAATAAACACATGGAATGGTACATAAAATAGTATATCCGGAATATGTTGTTTACAATCTCTGAAACGCCTTTGTCAATAGGACCTTTATTCATTTATTCAACCTTTAATTACAGAGGCACATTTTCATGAGTAATCAAGCCTTTGGACATTGTCTGCGATGAAAGCTCGAGGATTGTTAGGAGTGCTTGCTTGTCTTCCTTCAAGGAGGGGAGTAAATCCTCTCTGATGTCAGCCAGCGTGGAGTCAATTACTTGTAAATTAACTGGTGGTCGTGCAAACGGTAGTCCCATGCAACGCATCCATGTAACTGCCCTGTTAACTTCTTTGCAAGACACAGCCAATAGTCTATGCGGGGGAGAGGTGGGATGGGTGGGGGGATAGGACAATTTGTCCGCAGTTATTCCTTTTTGATTCTTTTCATAAGGGGAACATTTCATGCCTATGGAATCCCTGTAAATGTCCTTTCACGCATGAAACAGGCCTTGCCTTAATATCAATGCATTAAGCATTTCACAAGCAATAGAACGTTTCTCAGAAACCACTTATCTTAATTGCCTCAGTGCAGCATTTGACATGTCCTCTGTGTTTCAGGAGTAGGCTCCTTTGATGCTTGTTTTGCTGTGGGCAATGAAACCAAACCAGGACGCTGTGTGTGGCTTAATTTGTTTGTTGGGCTGAGCTCTTTCTGTGATGGATATTCGCTTATTAGTAGAACAGCCTCGCAATCTCCCCTTCAGCCTTCAGAACACGATTTCTACCGGAACCAGGTTGGAAAATGTTTAGTACATTTTTATATTAAATGAAACATTTGAGAGAGCCATGTTGGCATCTTTTTTATTCATGGCATCAATGTTGCTGGTCGTACAATAAAAAGCGCAGATCCTATATTGAACGGTGTTACAAATGAATTTTACGTAAATTATGTTTACTCCTAGGATTTACATTGTTTTGCTTCATATGAATCTAAACTGCACGACAAAAATGTAGGAGTTGTCAATTATGCCTGGTGCGTGGATAGAAAACTCACAATGGACTCTGACCAGACCCTCAGCTCTCACAAGGCTCACATGTCAAATCATGTGGCATTAAAGTTACAGCAATCTACTGGCATGTTGCAAGTGATATCCCACATGCGCCGTGTAGTTACCATCAGTGCTTACTTTGCAAAAGAAATAAGTGCCAGGGCTCTCGTCAGGAGTCCACTGCAGCTTGTACCACCCATTGCCCATGCCATGCTGCTAATGAAAATACCAACACAAGTACTACCATCGCACTCTTACAAGTGAGACAAATCAGACTATTTCAGGCCCTCAAAGCTATAAGAATGGATTGGACGGCAGGTAATAGTCAGTTTTAATGAATATTAATGAATAATTCACTTGTTGTGCTCATCCCTAAATTACCAACAAAGATTATCCTGAAGGTAGGAGACGTCCTCCTGCGCACAGCTCGAAGCCCCTGGAGCAGGGGTTGATGAGATTTCAACACTCAGTGTTCATAATTTTGAAAGAATAAGATACAACAAACTTTGATTGGATGTTTAAGTCGATATTTAGTGAATCATATCAGTAAACAATCATCCATTTGTATCCAAATGTTAATCACTGCGGAGATTGGCCCAATGCATTTCGGTCCCAAACGGACCTTCGTCAGGGGACGTATCTATAAAGTATAATAAAACGCAAGAGTCAGGAAGTCAACTGACAAGAATATTGCTATCTATGCATCAATAGACTAAAAATGATGAAGTACTCAGATGAATGGCTTGGATGTGTTAGTCCGACATGCAAGGTGAGAAATAACCAAGCGTCTACTAGTCAAAACTGCAAAGTCCAGTTAGTCCGTGAATATAACGGTGTGAAAGGTGAACCAAAATTAACAACGTGACCGGGTGAAATCGTAAGTGATAATGGGTAAAAACGTGACTCGATAAAATATAATCATAATAGTGACTTAGTTAATAGTAAAGGGTAAAAACAATGTTCTAAGCAAAAAGAAGAAAATCATGCGCAAACAGTTGTGCCGGTTCGAATATCTTAGTTGAAGATATGGTGTTCGAGCACAGAGTGTTCCAGTGCGCTGATGCTTTAAGAATGACGTGGATTTAAAACAAAATATAACGGCTGAAATAAGTAAGTGACAAGAAACTAACGAAACGCGGTGTGCTTCCATAGTGCTCCGACTATCTCGTGGTTAACGTTAAAGCGAACGCAGAAACGCGCTTCCGGGGTAGTTTTAGTAACGTGACAAGTAAACATAAAAAGAGGGTTGATGTTGACAAATAGGTACGGGCGCCATATTGAAATGACGAAAGTAACAAAAAAAGTGACGAAAACAGTATGGTAGAGATGGTGATGAATATAATGAAATGAAAATGATGGGAGAAGAGTAAAACAAATGTAGAGAATGAAAAAGGATAAGTTGAAGAATTAACAGTAAAAATAGAGTGAAAATAAATAAGCCAAAAATGAAACGTGACTGTGAGCAAAAAGGCATCAGACGATGTAGTAACATAAGAAGCTAAGAGTGAAAGAATCACAAATAACACAAAAATTCCATGCGATCATTGAGTCCATTCGGCTTCATTGAGTTCAACAGTTTGATCCAGTGGTTTTCCCTTTGGAACAGCAGATTGTGGATGTCTCTTCCTTCTTTGGGTTCCACGGTTTCAAGTACCATGAATTTAAGTTGACTGATGTTGTGATGGAATTCGGAAAAATGTGCGGCTATGGTAGATTTTGTGTTGTTGGTTCGGATGTTGCTCTTATGCTCTAGAATTCTAGTCTTCACTTTTCTTTCAGTTTTACCAACATACACAAATCCACAAGGACATTTGAGAAGATAGATGACATTAATGGTGTTGCATGTGGCATTAACTTTGAGGTTGATTTTATGACCCTTCATAGGATGGTTGAGGGAGGGACCGGTAATCACATTGTTGCAGTTGCTACAATTGTAGCAAGGTCTGGTTCCTTTGTATGTCGTAGATGAAGGTATGTCAATGGGTTGAGTGAGGATTTCTTTGAGATTTTTTCCTCTTCTGAAAGCAAAATGGGTTTGTCTTTGAATAACCCTCTGAAGTCCGGTTCTATGGCCAATATTGGCCAATGCCTTAGGATTGATCTTTTGTAATGATTGCTCATGGTGGAAAATTTTGATACCACAACTGCTCGTTGGCTGATGGGTTTGACCGATTTGGTTAAGAGTTGAGTTCGGGAGATTGTGGAGCAATGTTGTATGGCTTGTGTTAAAACCTGCTGTGGATAGCCTCTTTGAGAAAACTTATTGAGCATCTTTTCCATTTCTTGAGTGCAAATGTCAGGCTGTGATACAATCCGTTTCACACGGAGTAGTGAACTATTATACTATTCTCTCTATCACAGCTATTTCAAATGGCAAGACCAATGGTACTTACAGCTCACCGGTACATCGATGGGCAATCGTGCCGCACCGGCATATGCCAATATCTTCATGGAAAAATTTGAAACTGAAAATATACTGAACAACAACACATGGCAAGAACACATCATCATTTTTCTCAGGTATATTGACGATATTTTTTTCATTTGGAAAGGATCACACTCTGAACTCATGTCAGCACTCAATACCTTGAACACCATCAATGAAAGAATTCAATTCACCTTTGAAATGCAAGAGGATACAGCCACATTTCTTGATATCAAAATCAGTTGCATCAAAAACAAACTAGAAACCACCATATACCGCAAAAAAACTGATCGTAACAACCTGTTACACTTTAACAGCTTTCATCAATCAGCACTTAAAAACCATCTACCATACTCACAACTACTCCGTGTGAAACGGATTGTATCACAGCCTGACATTTGCACTCAAGAAATGGAAAAGATGCTCAATAAGTTTTCTCAAAGAGGCTATCCACAGCAGGTTTTAACACAAGCCATACAACGTTGCTCCACAATCTCCCGAACTCAACTCTTAACCAAATCGGTCAAACCCATCAGCCAACGAGCAGTTGTGGTATCAAAATTTTCCACCCTGAGCAATCATTACAAAAGATCAATCCTAAGGCATTGGCCAATATTGGCCATAGAACCGGACTTCAGAGGGTTATTCAAAGACAAACCCATTGTTGCTTTCAGAAGAGGAAAAAATCTCAAAGAAATCCTCACTCAACCCATTGACATACCTTCATCTACGACATACAAAGGAACCAGACCTTGCTACAATTGTAGCAACTGCAACAATGTGATTACCGGTCCCTCCATCAACCATCCTATGAAGGGTCATAAAATCAACCTCAAAGTTAATGCCACATGCAACACCATTAATGTCATCTATCTTCTCAAATGTCCTTGTGGATTTGTGTATGTTGGTAAAACTGAAAGAAAAGTGAAGACTAAAATTCTAGAGCATAAGAGCAACATCCGAACCAACAACACAAAATCTACCATAGCTGCACATTTTTCCGAATTCCATCACAACATCAGTCAACTTAAATTCATGGTACTTGAAACCGTGGAACCCAAAGAAGGAAGAGACATCCACAATCTGCTGTTCCAAAGGGAAAACCACTGGATCAAACTGTTGAACTCAATGAAGCCGAATGGACTCAATGATCGCATGGAATTTTTGTGTTATTTGCTATTCCTTCACTCTTAGCTTCTTATGTTACTACATCATCTGATGCCTTTTTGCTCACAGTCACGTTTCATTTTTGGCTTATTTATTTTCACTCTATTTTTACTGTTTATTCTTCAACTTATCCTTTTTCATTCTCTACATTTGTTTTACTCTTCTCCCATCATTTTCATTTCATTATATTCATCACCATCTCTACCATACTGTTTTCGTAACTTTTTTTGTTACTTTCGTCATTTCAATATGGCGCCCGTACCTATTTGTCGACATCAACCCTCTTTTTATGTTTACTTGTCACGTTACTAAAACTACCCCGGAAGCGCGTTTCTGCGTTCGCTTTAACGTTAACCACGAGATAGTCGGAGCACTATGGAAGCACACCGCGTTTCGTAAGTTTCTTGTCACTTACTTATTTCAGCCGTTATATTTTGTTTTAAATCCACGTCATTCTTAATGCATCAGCGCACTGGAACACTCTGTGCTCGAACACCATATCTTCAACTAAGATATTCGAACCGGCACAACCGTTTGCGCATGATTTTCTTCTTTTTGCTTAGAACATTGTTTTTACCCTTTACTATTAACGAACTCACTATTATGATTATATTTTATCGAGTCACGTTTTTACCCATTATCACTTACGATTTCACCCGGTTACGTTGTTAATTTTGGTTTACCTTTCACACCGTTATATTCACGGACTAACTGGACTTTGCAGTTTTGACTAGTAGACGCTTGGTTATTTCTCACCTTGCATGTCGGACTAACACATCCAAGCCATTCATCTGAGTACTTCATCATTTTTAGTCTATTGATGCATAGATAGCAATATTCTTGTCAGTTGACTTCCTGAGTGAAAGCAAAAAGTATGCAGTTCCTCAAGTGAATGCAAGGTGTGAAAGATTAACTAGGGGGTACCAGGGTGGTATAAGGGAACTGATGTGAAAAACAGGAGTTAAGATAACTCCTTATTTGGAAAAGAAGACCCTCACACACCCAACAAGCGGGTGTCTTGCTTCATCACCGGGTCTTTGCTCCTTATCGGGCCGGCAGGTGCAATGCCCGATCAGGCACCTAATGGGGCCTTCCTAGCGGAGATCTTTATTCCAACGCCGATGAGTGAGGTGTGTGTGGGGGGGGAAAGATGATTACATAAGTGAGTGTAGGTGCATATGAGGTGAAAGTGAATGTATTAAAACAGGGGTAGGTGATCCACTAAATAATTTTAATAAAGCATGGTCACCATCCTGGTTAAAACAAAAAATATAATCCGCACATTTATCACCGTTAGTTATGTGAGTGCATGTGCTGGGGTGATCAATAGGTCAACATGTTTCTTACCTTGGAATATAATAAATGGCAATTCATCAGGACCGGGGAAAATATTGCGGCTACCTACACCTCTTTGGTGGTGCCCAACGTCTCTAAGAGATTACAATTGTGGACACGCATACAGCACCCTAAAAAAGTGTGGTACCGTAGATAAAAGAGCACACCTGCAGAAAAGGAAGATTACAACAAGTAAAAGCATAAAAAACAACAACTTGATAGAAATATCAGTTTAATTCAAGACAGTAGGTGGTGTCAAGACAACCGTGACATGCATGGATATTGAGCAATGTATGGAGGACATGTTACGGACTCAGGGCAATGCAGATAAAAACAAAAACTCCTGTCACTAATACCAGGAAAATTAGGTATAAAGGAAACAAGTCACATAACAAACTCACCCTCCTGGGCTGTGCTGAATTCAAGGCCGGGGTGAGTAAACACTAAAATTTAGTGTCCTGCAGTAAAGGAAACAAAGGGGATACCGGACAGTAACAATATGTTAACAATTGCACCCACAAGAGTTGAATGCGGTCAGGAAGAAGGATTTATAGAGCTTCTGCTGGTTAGCAAGTACCAAGGGAAGCGGCACATAACTCAGTCTAAACCGCCCAAGTACTGTGCATATGTGACTATTGAAACTACGCTCAGGGGGGGCATGAAGCAATCAAGATGTATTAAAACAATCGGTAAAGCCAACACGCATCCTAAGCACCAAGACCATCCTCCCGTTCGCTTTAACGTTAACCACGAGATAGTCGGAGCACTATGGAAGCACACCGCGTTTCGTAAGTTTCTTGTCACTTACTTATTTCAGCCGTTATATTTTGTTTTAAATCCACGTCATTCTTAATGCATCAGCGCACTGGAACACTCTGTGCTTGAACACCATATCTTCAACTAAGATATTCGAACCGGCACAACTGTTTGCGCATGATTTTCTTCTTTTTGCTTAGAACATTGTTTTTACCCTTTACTATTAACTAACTCACTATTATGATTATATTTTATCGAGTCACGTTTTTACCCATTATCACTTACGATTTCACCCGGTCACGTTGTTAATTTTGGTTTACCTTTCACACCGTTATATTCACGGACTAACTGGACTTTGCAGTTTTGACTAGTAGACGCTTGGTTATTTCTCACCTTGCATGTCGGACTAACACATCCAAGCCATTCATCTGAGTACTTCATCATTTTTAGTCTATTGATGCATAGATAGCAATATTCTTGTCAGTTGACTTCCTGACCCTTGCGTTTTATTATACTTTATAGATACGTCCCTTGACGAAGGTCCGTTTGGGACCGAAATGCATTGGGCCAATCTCCGCAGTGATTAACATTTGGATACAAATGGATGATTGTTTACTGATATGATTCACTAAATATCGACTTAAACATCCAATCAAAGTTTGTTGTATCTTATTCTTTCAAAATTATGAACACTGAGTGTTGAAATCTCATCAACCCCTGCTCCAGGGGCTTCGAGCTGTGCGCAGGGGGACGTCTCCTACCTTCAGGATACGCTTTGCTGGTTATTTGCTTTGACACTCTGGATCAGAGAGTGATACCCCAGCAGCACGCCACAACCTTACAAACTGTTCCAATTTTGTGTTGTGCGCTTATCCATATCTTGCCCTCATCCCTAAATTAGCCAGAGAGCGCCACCTTGTCACAAGCACCGCTGTAGACAATTAAGTGGCGGTGCCGAGCACGGAAACCACCGGCTCAAATTAAACACTGGTTGCTCTTTGTCTGAGGGGTAGAATCTGGCAGATTAGAATTAGAGTTCTACCCAGAGACTTAACTAAGTTTAGCTGAGCTTCCCAAACACTGGCAAATATAAAGCTTCCTTGAAGTAAGTTTTTCTCAACTGTAGAGAGCGCACGCTGAGGAGTACCTCTGAGGAAGTATCAGGCAAAAATCACCCGGACAAAAATAATTTGGAGTCCAAATTTAAAGTGATGTAAAAAATAGAAAACCATCCTACATAGCTACTGCTAAAATGCCAGGATGAAAAACAGAAACATAGAAGTAATGCTTCCAATACGTTTTACTCTGTAAAGATATGCAAATCTATGGGAGGACTTTGAAAATCAACAAACATATTTGATAGCAACACTTTTTGTGCAGGATCTGTCACGCCAGGTTAGGTCCGGCAATGTGGATTAGATTTGCCTGCAGGAGATTTTTTTTTGTGACTGTGAAAAAAGTAACTTATATCATTGTTTGGAACTCAGGGGCTTATTTATGAGCCCTTGCGTCAAATTTGCGCTGCCGGTGCGGCACTTTTTGTGACGCACTAGCGGCGTAAAAAATGCATCATGTTGCGTCATATTTACAAAGTGACGCATCTAGGTATAATGTATACAGGGTGGGTGCTCTGACTATGGGTGGGCGGAATTTGCGTAGTCGCACTACGCTAAGCTCCGCGAAACGGTAAAAAATATTCGCGAGCATGCAAAAGTTCCGCAAACGTGCGGAATTGCTTGTTCCGCTCGTTCGCGATGCTTCTTTCTTGTTTGCGAACGCTGTTCATGTGTGAACAAGCAAAAAATTCTGCCTCGTAGAAGTGACGCAGTGAAATCTATAAGATTTCACTTCTAGGACACAAATGCGTCATTATCTTACTCCTACCTCACAGCAGGCGTAAGACTGACGCAGGCACATTTCAAATGGGACTTGCCCATGTGAAATGACCCATTCATGGAGTTGCGTCACTTTCGTGACACACTCCAGCATTGCGTCAGAAATACTGACGTATCTGTAACTCCTTGCGACATGATGCATCATACTGTAAATATGACGCATCCAGCATGTCGCAAGGAGGGCGCAATGAAAAGTGACGCATTGCTGTTTTCACGCAGCTATGCGTCATTTTTCATAAATGAGGCCCTCAGTTTCTTCCAGCAGGAGTAAGTCTGTGGTACTATCTTGAATGGGCTCCATAGCCTCCAGAGTCACTGTTCATGGTTGGCAGGGACCTACCTGCAATTTTTAACTGATCGCGATGGAGCATGGGTCAGGTTCATAAAGTGGGATTGTCCTGGTCAAAGATTTTACCTCTGACTTAGTCACTGAAATGTAAGTTAAAATCACCCAGTGGGGCTAGGTTGCAGGTAGTGCCCGTCAAAGACCCCTTGAAGCCAGATAGACACTGAAAGAGGTCTGGAAAAGTTCAGAGCAGGAGAAATTCACATTTTATGGCTGTCAAAGTCCCATATCAGGCAGATACTTTTCATGCCTTTACTTAGCATTTTTTATTGAGCTCAAAATCTTTAAGGTGGGTAAGCCTGAAGCTGAATCTGATGAAGTCCCTTCAAAACCAGACACCTTTGCCATTAGATCATGCTGATGCTCTAAAGGTCTTGAAAGCCCAAACAAATTTTAAGTACCAACTTTCCAGAATTTCTGGAGTAGCTACTCTTAGTCACTTCTAGGGCTCACAGGCCCACTGGGACAGTAATTATGGGTCAGGACTCAATCGATCAATCAATCAATAAACTTTTACTCAATTTTCTGATTAAAATCATTCAAGTTTACATCATAAAAATAGCAGCAAGATTACATAACAACATGATTATATTGCCAAGATACATTAACTTTAAGAATTACATATAAGACATACATGCCAAATATTTCGAAGACTTACACTATGATATGTGGTGGTGGTAGGCCTAAAAAGAAAATACATTCTGTAAGGGGCCACAAACTACTCAAAGTCATTTAATTCTCCTTTTTGGGCATTTTGTTTTCAAATACAGGCTCATGGAAACCACATTCGGAATTAGCTAAATTGAAATTTGTAAGATCTATTGAGGTCCTGTTTAGGTTTGCAAGGAAAGTAGGAAATAAGCCCACCCGAGAAATGCTCCAACTCTATAAGAGCAAATGCCTCCCAGTAGCTACTTAAGGAGCAACACTGTGGGAGGGCACGAGGAAACACCACAATACAAACTCAGGAAAATCTATTTTTGGCTAGGCTACTTCCTGTACCACGGACAACATCGACTATAAATACCCATAGGGAATTAGATATAAAGTTTATGGAAGATATAATAGACTTGAGTATGATTACTGAGTGTTATAAAATCTGGAGTAAAGTAGGTACAAGATTTTCCAGAGCAGTCATTACTGACTGTCTCAGGCTTGAGAATTTTAAGGAAATTCCTTAGCTGGCTCAGGTTGATTGTCTAATGCAGGAAATAAATGTGGATTTTAAAGTTAAACAACCAGCCAACACCTTAAAGTACGTAAAACATGAAATGCAAGCTATTTTTATGAACAAGTTAACTGACATGAGAGACACCAAGGAAAGGCAGAAAGTCTCGGTAATAACATACTCTGAGGGACCCATGCAACCTGGGCTGCAGAGCCAGCTGATCATGGTCTCTGATGTCCAATAAAGATTGTATTTAATGAGTTTTCATTCTGGCATAGCACATCGTTATGTAGCTTTTCCGAAAAGAGCTGCATGGTTAAACCAACTCCCTAGATGCCAATGTGACGGTGTGTCTTCCCTGACAACAATGCAAGTTATCTTGTTTTGTAAATTTTATCATGTTCTTAGCAATCTTTACTGTGCCCGGTGCTCCAATCTAAGAATTGTTTAGTACACCAGGAAGCCTATATGTTTTCATTAATCCTCCAGTCCGTCCTTATTTGTTCTGCTGTTTCATTATACATTAGTGGTGCCATAAAAGAAAGGAAAACTTTATCTCTGTGTGACAAATTGGCATACGAATATGAATAATGTACCTGAAAATTGCCTTTTTTTGTTTTATCACTGCATTATTTTTAGGTGGTGTGAAGAGAGAAAGGAACATTTTTTACACCTTTGTACTATAAAATTGTCATATGATCATGCATGATGTATTTGAAAATCTAACTTTAGCTTTTTTAAGTTGTGTGCATTTTCTTCTTACGTACGTTTTTATTATCGATTTCTACATTTTTCTGTAGGAATATATGAATGTATTTTAACTTTCTTTGCTTTTATGATTATCACATTTTGAAATCGAATAAAGCTCTTTTGACTCTCGACACACCAGCCATTTTAAAATGATCAACAAGAAAGGTTTACAAAACAATCCCATTAATAAATGAACAGACAAATACATAACTACCTGTACGTAAAACCCCAGACAAATAATGTGCAACAAAGAAACGTATCTTCGGTGTGTCCAAAAACTGCATGTACATATAAACAGATTTAATCTGTTTAAAATTTCCAGCAATTAGAAGTGGCCTTAAATATTTATAACGAGGGGCAGAAAACCTGGGACACGCAAGTACTATATGCATAGAGGTACAAATGGAGATGTTAGCACACATGCAAAGGCAAAGTAGATTGTGTGAACCAAACCCCCTTTAGGAATAAAAGCTGATGAAACATATTTACCCTAAAAATTGTCAGTAGTCATTGGTGCTGATTGAGCATATCCAATTTGAGGTAAGTCTCCATTCCCATAACAGATTTAATCTGGACACATCCACAAAAAAGACTGCTTCTCCAATTCGGCTGCCACCCTTATGGAGAAAGCCTGATTAACCAAAATAAGATCATTTTTCACTGTGCTCAAAGGCTCAAAGAAAAGACCTGGACTGCCCAATTCAATAAAATCCTTCTTAATATATTGGAAGCCAAGGAATTTGGGCTGCTTTATGTAGTGAAAGGCAGTACTGTAAAATAAATTGGTTCAAGTGTAGATCCTTCTTATACCAAACAGAATACCACAAATGGAGTGGACAAAGATGAATAAAATCAGAAATAAAAGCCATACCCAGTTTGTCATGGATTATTTATGTGGGTATACCTTGTGCAACAGCCAGAACATTCCTCATAAACATATTTTCAATCACTTGAAGGGAATCTATTGATGCATGCCCCCAAATCTCACAGCCCAAAGTGGCCATCTGTATACATTTTGCTTTGTATATATCTAACATGGGTTTTGGGGACTTATTCCCAATACATCTTCGCAAAATCATTAAACCCATAGATGGCCCATTTCAAAGCTTCCCCCTTCTTCTTTATACACGATTGTTTGATCTTAGGGCCTCCCACCATAAAACCGATATTTTTTAATTAGTGAAGCAATTTAAGTCATTAATAAAAACAATAAAATAACCTAAAAGGCATTGCAAACTAAACTGGCATAGTCAGCATAAAGATGAAACAGTATCACCCTTCCGTTGACCCTAGGAACATCAGTGCCAATATTTGTTAAACGCCCTCCAGCCGGTTTGCGTACATAATAATTTTAAATAGGCCAGAATGTACCCCTGACGAACACCCCTTTTCATGTCAAAAGGTCCAGTGCACTCACCACTCGGTCCATATCTGACCACCTCATAAGGCCGTTGTGAAGGTATCTCATAAATGTTATTAGGGACTGGTCCATCCTCGTGGACCTCAACTCAGCTAAAGCTTCTCTCTGTTAATATTGTCGAAGGCTGAGGTCCATGAAGACCCTATGAATGGCCCTCCCTTTGGCCCATGTGAATTTCGAGATCAGAAGGTACAGATACAATTTTTGTTATAATATATCCATGCCAGACCTGAACCGGTACTGCACATCAGAAAGAATTGCCCTCTCATCTGTCCACCTGGTAAGTTTCTCCAGGATTACCTTCACTATGATCTTCATGTCCACCTCTACCATCAAGATAGGCCTATAAGCGGTGGGATCAGCTCTATCTTCTTTGTTATGTACAGGGGCTATGACCGAATGCTTCCATGCTTCAGGAAGTGAGCTTCTGATGGCTGCCTTATTGTGTAGAATAATAACCCCGGCCCACAAATCCACGTATGATTTCAAAAGGTCACCCGGGACCCCGTTAGGCCCTGGGGCCCTACCAAGAGGTAGAGAGAGGATGGCATCTCCTACCTCCTCTCACTGTACTATAAATATATTACCCATGGGGACCTCCTTACAGTAATACAGGTCTGAAAAGTGGTTCACCCAGGACTGAGTGTGAACAGTAACTGCCAGATCCGACATCTGATCGTTTTAAAAAAAGAATGGTCCAACACGCCCCAAAACCTGGTACTGTCCTACAATTCGCTGGCCATCACTAAATTGCTCCACAGCTCATTCTTTAACTGGAACTTTCGATTGTCAAGAGCTGTTTTAAAAGCTGATCTGGACCTTTTGATTGCGTCTCTATCACGCGGTACACATTTTAATGTCAACAGTGTCTCCTTCTTAGCCGTGACACAGTGAGTATCAAGAATTCTACATTGGTTAGGGGGACCTCACTGCACCTTGTTTGGTCATCGCAAGATTAATATATTCACAAATGTGCTCAAAGGCCCTCTGGATCTGAGTTTCTTTGGCATCCCCATCAAGACATGTCCTAAAATCATCCTGGTATGCCTGAACCATTCCTCAGGAATAATCTTCCCCCATTTAATCCTACCGCCCTGATCCTTAGACGTAATTTGTGTAATATAGAGCTCAGTGGCACCCATTTGCCTTTTTTCCCCAGGAAAATGTGGCAATCAAGAAGTTATGATCAGTGTAGGATTCCAAACCGGCAGAAAGCTCAAAAGGGAAGGAAAAAAACCCTGGAAACAAAAATAAAATCAATAATGGAGCCTGAACCCGGGCCTTTAAACGTAGGTATGCCAGGCGCCTGCTCCAAAGCACTTTTGGTGAGCAAATTCATTTGATTAAAGTTAACAATCAAATTATTTAATGATTTAATAATTCCCCTGAGCAGTATGCTTCACATGGATCTGATTTTCTGATGAATCAAATGAGTATTTAGAGTTGTAAAGGTAACACATTTTACAGGGATCTACATTGAAATCCCCCATTAAAATCAACACCACATACTGAGCAGAATGGGAAAGAAAAAACAATTCAAGAAACTTTCCCACATCAAAAAAAATCTTCCACATTCTCTTTCCCATGGATGGGATTATAGATATTGATAAAAGGATGAATAAGTGATGGTCAAGGGGCAAAAAGATTCCCGAGAAAGAGAGAGCGTCCGAGGAGACCATATTAGTGTTCAAAACCTGATCTAATTTAACAAAGGTAACTAGAATCCTTTTAGCTCATCCACTTTGGGATGGAATACCCTTTATACTAAAAGATACATAGCCATCTAGATGTAATTCCCCCTTTGTATCCCATGTTTCTTGCAAATTAATAATATCATGACAATTAAAAAAGGAAATCAAATCAGGGTCCCTCCATTTGCCCTGCTCACCTGCAATGTTTCAAGTCAGAATTTTCTAGTTGCCCTAAAGGTATAGTTTCATTGCCCAAGGGGATATTAGCACTTCCAGTATCGAGTCAATATTGTGCATTTAGCCCACTCAAAGCCTCAAAACGGTTATGCAAAGATAAGGGATAATACTGCGGGCAGATTAACTAGGACTGCCCAGTGTCCTTTGAATAAAAGGAGTTTCCCTCTGGGTAAAACCACCCCCTTTCCAATCCAAGGAAAAGCACTGAGACAGCAGAAGAGGTTGGGAGAATATACATAAAGTCCTTCAGAATGACACCCGCCCTATTGGGGTTGGAGAAATTGACAACCATACAATCACCCTCAAAAGAATTCCTTGAGGACCCAATCCAACAAATTATTTTGATCATGATAATTGCATCAAACAAACTCTGACTCTTCAAATTAGGGAACCTCCAAACTAACCAATGAGCCACCTTATTTTTGGATTGAATATAAGATTCTGATTCAGCATGTTTGAGGGGGAATACATTAGTCAAAACTACCATGCATGCTGGTGGAAGATGCATAACAACATAATTGTACTTAGTGTCCAAAACTGATCTGATTATCGAATGGACATCTTTGCTCTCATTATCATGCTCCTTATTGGTTTGGCATACATTCACAGTAAAGTAACTCCTTGCTCCCTCATTAATATTCTTGGGGCAAGGAGCAGGTACTGTGGGAAGAAATGGATGCAAGAGGGAAGTCGTCAGGGTACCACTGGTCTACAGCCCATTCCCCTCTTCCTAAATTTTAGTAGGGTTAGGACTCCAGTAGAGGCCACTTCAGGTCCATTTGCTACTGGTCAGCTAGACACTTCAGGAAAAAGGCGTCCTGGAGCTGTCTCTGTTGTCACACAGGTCAGCCAACTCACCCTTGGAGTCCACTCCTTAGTTCTCTGTGCAAATAGGAGCGGGTCCAGCCCTTTAGGTTTCCACACAGGTCTCAAACAGCCAGTCTAGCCCATTCTCCTCTTCTGCAGGAGTATTCTGATGAGTTATGGGTGAGGTGCTCACTTTGTAGGTTTCTCTAACCAGTGGGTGAGAGTGACTCCTCAACACTCTTTAGAGAAACTCTTCCTGCTTTTGCAGCCTATACAGTTTGCCTTACTGCTAACTATCTGCAGTGCACTATTATGTCACAATGCAACATGACAGAATCTTTCTGCCCTTTAAGGGAGTTTGTGTGACTGACTTGAGATGTGCTTAGGGAAATGAGCAGTCGCCTCTTCTTCAGCTACCCCAAACTAGTTCTGCAACTAGCTGTCCCTCCCACTGGGTTGGTGCCAAATTGGCTACAGAAGTCTTCATAACAAAAGTCTTCTGTTCTCCAGGTCCCCCGTGATACCTAACTATGAATAGACAGGTTCACTCTGATCCCTTTCAAGTTAATGTATTTCCTCAACCGTCCCCAGATGCCTTTCCTGAGCTGCTGTGTGCCACATACCTCACACCCAAGACTTCCTGTGGAGAGGCCTAAGCTGTTTTTTCTGACTTGGGAACAGTTTTTACACTTCATTAGGGGAAAACACTGGCAGGGTCATCTGCCAGCTGACTAATGCTACTAAGCCTACTTTAGGCTCAGACTGAAAAGTCCATTTTTGATAATGCGAGAAACTGGGTTACTGGTTGACTGGGATTTGAGTCCTGTTCAAGCAGCATTCACAATCCTTGTCAGGGTAAGGCACCAGTGAACCCCAAATTAACCTGTGCTCAACCCCCTGGTAGCTTGGTAAAGAGCAGTCAGGCTTAACTTAGAGGCAATGTGTAAAGTATTTGTGCAACACTTTAAACAGTAAAACAGCCAAAACACCACACGAAACACACCCCACTCCAATTTAGAAACATACAGAAAACTTCATAAATTATATAAGACTGAAATGACAAAAATCCAATCAGTAGTACAGGAGTTATACATTTAAAAAAAATAAAGTGTAAAATAGCCCCTAAAGCACAAAGTACCAACTGTGATTTTTTTGGTCACGCTAGTCCGGGTCAAAGTCAAAAGCTCAAGCCGGCCACGATGGATCACGGGTTGGATACAGTCCCAGGTTAGTCCCCCTGAAGGTTTACCTTCTCAAGTTTTGTGCCAAGAGTCCTGTTGGTGTTAGAGTTGGCAGCAGGGAGCAAGGAGAGCATCGCGGGAGGGTGTTGGCATGGCACGAAGAGCAGGTTAGGTGTTGCAAATGGGTGGACTGTAGCTTTGCATTGGTGCTCCCCATGGGCGGTTGATGCTTCTGTGCAAAAAAAAGGGCTGGCTGTGGCTCTTGCTAGTTTTCAGTGTGAGCGGTGAAGTCTTGGTGAGAATAGACCTGTTCGCAGTCGTGAAAAGCACAAAATCTTGATTCTAGCTTGCATAGCCACACCAAAGGTCCTGGACCTGAGAGGCACCACTTGGGGGTCAGGACTCTCTGCAGGTGTTTCCCAGAGCTTTTTGGGAAGCCTTTTATGTCCCTGAGGCTCAGAACAGGAGGCCACCAAACTAGGATTTTTAATTTTGTTTTTGAGTTTTATATAGCGCAATCTAGACCCGAGAAATCGGGTATCAGAGCGCTTTACATGATCACCAGTTGTGTTACAGATGGACACATTAATTTTTTTCTTTTTGTTAGGCAGGGTGAGATTAAGTGATTTGCCCAGAATCACAGGATGTTGAGTGTTGTTGCGGAGACTCAAAGCTGGTTCCCCAGCTTCAAAGTCGACCACTCTAGCCATAAGGCCACATCCTCACCCCTCTCACCCTTTGGAGTCACTCTTTGGTCCTCGGTTCTAGATGAAGTTGCAGGTCCAGTTACCTTTCCCTGGGCAAGAGGGCAGAAGGCATCAGGTCACCACAACATGGCAGCAGTTCCTTTAGAGCAGCAGTCCAGCAGTGTGGCAGTCCCTGTAGCACAACAGCACCACAGCTGCCCTTCGTCCTGCCAGAGTATCCACAGGTCCAGAAGTGTACTTGAAAAGTGGTTGTCTAGGGTCCAGTATTTATACCCAGTTGTGCCTTTGAAATGGGTGAGATTCTTTATAGGTCTCCCTTTGAAGTTGTCAGGCTTCTTGCCTTTGCTGTCTTGGCACCAGACTAACTACAGGGAGTATGCAGCCCTTTTGTGGAGGCAGGACACAGCCTATTCAAGTATAAGTGGGGCTGTGCCCAGTTCTTCCCTCCCATTCCGCAGTGATGCCCATCCAGGCACACCAAAGCTCCCTATTGTGTGTGGCTGCATAGGAGAAATACACAAAGCTCAATTGTCAGCTACACCCAGTTATGTGACCCAAGTACAGGATGCAGGCACTAAATGGCAAAGGCAGGAAAATGCTAACTTTCTAAAAGTAGCATTTTCAGAATTACAATTTGAAATCCAACTTCACCATAAGTTAGTTTTTTTATTTTATTTTTATTTTTGATAGAATTCTGACCCTAAAGACATCAAATATGAACTGGTCACCTATTCCCACTTGAAAATTACACTTATAAAATGTAATAAGGTACATCCCATGTTATCCTATGGGAGAGGTAGGCCTTGCAGTAATGAAAAAGTAATTTAAGAGTTTTTCATTACCAGGACATGTAAAATTAAATGTATATGACTTACTTTTTAAATACATTGCATCCTGCACTTTAAGCTCTCCAGGGCCCTTCCTAGGGGCGACATATACATTAAAAAAAGGTAAAAATTGCATTTTAAAACTGCACACACACAGGCTGAGACATGTTTAAAGGGCTAGTTTAGTGAGGTGGAAAAACAGTGCTGCATACTCATTAATAGCATTTTATTTACAGGCCATGGGTACATGTAGTGACAATTTACTAGGGGCAAAAACGAGGTCTGTAGCAATGGCGGAGGAAGGCAAAACATTTCGGAAAAACCACCCTGTGGCTGACAGGTCTAACACTAAGGGCCTCATGTAGGTAGCCAAATACCGGTCGGTAACGGCCGATTTTCGGTAATTATACCGTTACCGACCGGTATTTTGGCTTTTGAGATGTAGGGGGAGAATTTCTGTATTCGGAATTTACCGAATCGGTAAAATTACCGATTCGGTAAAATTACCGATTCGGTAATTTTACTGATTCGGTAAATTCCGAATACAGAAATGAGATGTAGGGGGACTGTGTGGTGTGTGTGGGGATTCGTTATTTACCACCAACTAATAGTTGGTGGTAAATGACGAATATGTGTGTAAATGCATTATTTTGCCCGTAGATGTGTGCAATGTGGCAGACACACATGCCCTCAGGGCATGTATGTGTGCCACATGTGCACACATGGCCGAATCAGGGGTGCAACAGGGTGTCAATGTGACACCCTGCCACCCTTGCATGTGCTCCCCCATTACCGAATCGGTATTTACCGATTCGGTAATGAGGCATACCTTCCCGATAATTACCGAATTTTTCCGATTCGGTAATATTTACTGACCAATTACCTACATAGCATTTACCACTTCATAAATACCGAATCGGTATGATTCGGTATTTATGAAGTGGTAAATGCCAGCCCACCTACATAGGGCCCTAAATGTTTATTAAAAATCCACCAATTAATTGAATTTTAATAAATATTTGAAAAGGTGTAAAGGTGGTATAAATTATTCTAATAGTTTGCTCCAAACCAGACATAGCAGAGTTATGATTTTATTCTGCACTCTAGATTTTCTCACAGGGCAGTTACAGCCCATTACAGTGATAATAGCTCTGGTAGGGGAGCGCGGGGGGATTAGTCACTGCAGCTATATGCCACCATTAAATTCTTGCATATACAACTAATAAATAGAGGCCCCCTACCTTGTGGACTTGCGAGTGCTCCATAGGGGTTACTTATTTAATATTTAAAAGTATGCTTCTTTTGTGTATAAAAGGGTTATTTTGACAGGTTAGCCTGCTGTTCTAGCAGAAGTAAGGCTACACAGGCAGACTCAAATCCATGGAGGTTTGAATCCATGTTTTATTTGTCAGCATAGTGTATGTTCTGCACATGCAACATTTAACTTTCCCATACCATTGGTGCATTGCCTACATCATATACTGTGGCCTTACTAGAAAGTTAAGTATGCCATTTAGGAATTAGCCAATTCTACCATGCTGCAAAGCAGTGTACCAGTGAGCAGAGTTCAAAAACTATCATCGTCAAAAATAGGGATCTCCATGCAAAAAGAATCATTCAGGCGACCAATTTCCTATGCTTCTACTTGACGAGTAGGGATGGAGGTTTTTTATATAATTTATTATATATGTGACAGCAAAACCTGTAGTAAATGTTGAAAAGGTTTAAAAACAAATCATTAGCTAGTAGGTGAAATCATAGTACAAGCAACAGACAATTACAAGCAAGCATGAAGCGTAATTTACAAAGCGTCAATTGGTGGCAAAAGGTGACACTAAAAAGAAGACCCGGCAAGTATAATTTATAAAATTACTTGTGCAACCTCCAGTGCCACATCTAAGTCATGCAGTAATACCGTTTTGCAGAGAACTTTCAAGAATACATTTTGAACTTTGCCAACGATTGATCATGAAAAAATGTGTCTGCTATATCTTGGAGAAGCAACATTCAGCAACGAATCTATGTTTATCGCTATGATAGTAGCATATTTGGTAATCACACAGGCATCATCAAACGGTGGCTCTAGTGTTTTAACTATGCATATGTGATTATGAAACATACTACAGTCATACAAAAACAAAGAATCACTGTTAACATCCTCTTTTACCATCAATATATCATTATATCTTACTAGAAGGTGGAAAAGCTATTTTGCTGATAATAACTTGAAATAGTATTTACCAAAAGAGCGCCATGGTGTGGCAAACTGTAAACACATGACCTATGGTACTGTGTGCACTTCTTCATTTTGGGTACTAAGATAATGCTGGATTATGTATTTAGTCATCATTGTGATAAAATGGATAATACAGGTAGAAGGCACGGAATAGCTATTTAAACTCTTCCTCTTCTAGAAGGCGGTCTTGTTGCTTCTCTTTTATACATGTACTTTCCATGTACTGCAGGAGAGTGTCAGACATGTAGTGCCAGAAGCAATATTTAAACTGCTCATGTAGCAAAAATCGTAATTTTCTATATTCATAATTCACCTCTAGTTTGTGCTGTGTAAGCTAGGTGGTAATTATGGATGTGTGAATTTTTGTAATTTGATTTCATGTAATTATACCATATTACAGCAAAATATATATATGTGAAATTATGCATAATTATTTGAAATGCCAACCCATCATTTTGATAGTTCACATGTTCTTGTATTACTCCACTATAATACTGCACATACTTCAGTGTAATTATGTGAAGCACATAATGGTGTAATTTATAATTTCAAACAAGAACAACGCTGGATCTACCGTCTTTCAACACATAAGACCGGACTGAATGACAACATTCCATGGAACTCTTTTAACTGTGTATAATGCCTGTAACTATGAAAACCTCAGAACCTGGTCTCCTAGAGGATATTTTTAAATCCATAACCCTGTATCCAAAAACATGGTTCAGGGCTTGTTTGAACATTTGTAACATTCGGGCAAACACAAAGAACTGCATTAAAACAAGCAGGTAGCCTGCTACAGTGGCTAGCATGTAACATTCAATTACAGCTCACCACCATCATGAACCCTGTCAAGGTACTGTATATTGGCAGGTAGGTAGTCTGCTATATTTATCAGTTTGTAACATTACAACTCACACTTGTTATGAAACCTGTCATGGTTTCTAGACATTCACAACTTGAACTAACACTGACAGGTAGTATATATAAAATAATGCGTAGCGTGTAGCTTCTAAGCAAGTACACAAATCAGGCCTCGATATTGGGATGTCTGAATATCAACTATACCATACATCTGCCCTCAATTCGCCAGACGTTATTAACTTTATTAACTTTCTGAATTTCAAGCACACTGCCAGCCTGCTCTCCCCGGGAGAATAACTTCTTAAACTCACATGGAGCTTTCTATAAGTTCATCTCTCTCTTCTTTTTGTTAATTTATTTACATGCACTTCATTTTGGCTCCCCATTTCTAGCGGTTAAAAATATGAAAATCCTCCTGTTTATAAATATAGAATAGTCGCTGGATATTGTGCCCGATAGCTAGACTTTCCTCTCTGCCCACACGGAAGCTCACGTATAACCACGCCCCGCGCCATAACGTCATGATGACGCTGACCGTGAGGATGTTCCCAGAAACCCGGCATACATGCTGGGCTTCGAGGCAGCAACATCATCCTCGGGATCCCTCACAAAGGCCGCAACAGGTATTGATGGTGGGCAGTGGACCTTGACGACATACGTAGAGAGCACCCGGTCTTGACCACCGGAAAGCGGCACAATGTTGGATTTCCATTGCGAGATTACAACTGTTTAACTTTTCTGTCATTTGTTTCCAGTGTGTAACTATAGGCACTGCCCCCCTTTTGGGATCCATGTCGCTTTAATGATAAGCGACTTACGTAAGAACGTCTATACTTATTACTTCACTTTTTTGGTCAAAATACAAACACCAGCCATACCGACTTGGTGGAGTCTGTGTAATGGGGCAATTTAGTCCATGTTACTCCAATAAGCTGATTTCATTGAATATGTGATACATGCATGGGTGTACAAATTTTTCCTCACTATTATGATTGAGTTGGATCAAGTCGGACACAGTGTGAGGCACACATGTGTGCAAGTTTTCTTTATATATAAATGTGTTTTATGTTTCATGTGTGTCTTTTTGATTATTGTTTGTGGCTCAATTTTTTTCAGATACCTAAGTCCTAAAAAAACGACTGAAAGCCAATACTTAAAAGGAAACAGATAGGTTTTGCTTTTAGCTACACACCTTAGCGTGTGCCTACTCTTCACACTTCAGGCTGCGGATACTTCCCCAGTCTAATTACACATTTTCTGGTACTGACGAAAGCCAGCATATGGAAGTGACTGGCTGAAACATGTAGACCTCTACATAGGATACATGAGTTAATATTAAAAACCCGAAAGGTAGCCGCCTTAGTTATTTTTAACCCTGCCATAGTGTCCCATTAATAAATTCACTCTCTTCACTGAGGGGGACCCTATAGACAGTTTTAAACTCACAAATCACCGCACTACACCAAACACAAAAAAAAACATCTCCGCTGTATTTCAGGCATCGCAGCACACCAAGGGTGTACTCGGCGCCTTGGGTGGGAACCCAATGATGAAGCATGCCACCAACTAGGTTGGTGGGTGAAGGTTCTTTTGAAAAACCTAATGGTTTTCCTAAGCACAAAGTAATCAAGGATTTTGTCTTTGTCATGAGCCAGTTTAAAAAAAAAATAATAATTATTAGTCATATAGGGTAAAGGAACTAGCCCTTTTGATTTTCTCGCTCTCCTGTTGATATTTATTGTAATTTATAATTATGCAAGCTATGACTGTAATTAAAATTCTGCCTGGTTATAGTGCTGATATATAAAATAGGGCACATTATATCTGTGGTTAGTGTGTTCTTACAGTGAAATAAAACTCAAAAGCTATTTATCTGTGTAAGGTTTGCCTGACTTTCCCCTAACTAGGTCTTGATTGGATTAAAATCTTAATTTCCTACAGCTAGAAAAAGCTTCAAGGTTATTTCTGACATAATTTTCCAAATCTGTGTTGATATAGAAATCAGATGTTTAAAAACTCTGTGATGCCTGAGGCATAAACAAACAGGTGTGCTACCCTGCTGCTATAGAGCTTGAATACCAATACTCATCATTGGATGGGTGAGTTAACACCCCTAGTTCACAGCCCAATAGCTGGCTCTGAGCCCAGGAAGAATAGCTGTGTGTTAGGAGTAGACTTCTCCTATTCCATCCCGGGATACCCCCAAACAGCAAGGCTCCAGTTAAACTGGGAGAAAGAACCAGTTTTGACTCTGTCAGATGGGAATAGAACTAATTTAAATAGGGGAATGGCCAAGAGGTTGAAAGTAAACCAGACTGGTGGCAGATTGGTACTGCTATCATAGAATAGGGCCTCCTGGTTAATTTTGCAGTAAGGCAAAGAGGAAGTACAGCAAAAGAAAGCTGTGAGACTGTGAGAAAATAGTAAGAATTGGATAGTAAAATTCCTCCAATCTCTGGTTATTGCACTGGATACATCTTGCACCTCAACTAAACTTTTCTGAACCTGGGAGAATTCCACCTGAAGGATAAGGCCTTGCTGGGAAAAGTCTCCTGACTCCTGCTCCAAGAAGAAGCTTGACTTATGACCTCACAATCCCAAGGTCTCATGAATCCTGTTGGTATCCAGGGAGAGGAACTGCTCTCTAAGGGTCAGATGATTACCCCTCCCAGTTTGCCTTCTTCACAAACACAAAATGCAGAAAGGCTCCTGACTCCTAGAGGGCCCCGTTGACCACTGTCGACTGGGCCCTGCAGCCGACCTAGCTGAGGAGAGAATTGATGCCTAGACTCCTGTAATGAGGAACCAGGAATGGCCAGAAGTGACTTTCCCATCAGTTGGAGAGATATGGGACTTATTCATTTTTCCCATTTCCAGAGGACTGGGACAAGATGGTGAAACTTACTCAGAGAGGTTGCATCCAGAGTGAGCAAAACAAAACCCCATTTATCATCCTCAGAACTTGCTGTACTGAAAACTGGTTCTGTGGGCGGTTTTTGACCAAGTTATCAGGCCTTGTGGAGCCGTGCTCAGCCACAGGCTCTAGACTGTCCTCTGGAGGCTGCTGACGTCTAAGAAAATAGCTAAGTCTAAATGTAAAGTCTTGGACTGGGGCATAGCAGAAAATCAATCTGCCACACAAAGCGACCTCAGTTTCTATGAAATCTAGGTCTGTCTGCTGGAAGCTTTTAGCACCAAAACCAGCAGCTTTAGCAGAGGTTCGACAACAATGTATCTTGGACCCTTCCCTGCTGAAAGATTTTGATTTCCATTCCATTAACTAAGCCCAAAGGTAAAATCTTTGACCGGGACCACTGGCTGAGAGAATGCCAGAGAGAATGCCAACTCTGCTCCAAATGTAAGTATGGGGTTTTTAGGATGGGTAGGAGTTTGTGTGGCAAGGATAATTTTAGGTTTTTGGGGTGGCAAGGATAATTTTAGGGTGGGTTTGGGTTTTGGGGTGGCAAGGGTAATGTTTAGGGTGGGTATGGGTATTGGGGTGGCAAGGGTAAGTTTAGGGTGGGTGTGGGTTTTTGGGTGGCAAGGGTAATTTTAGGGTTTAGGGTGGGTAGAGGTTTTGGGTGGCAAAGGTAATTTTAGGGTTTAGGATGGTTAGGGGTTTTGAGGAGCCGAGGTTAATTTTAGGGTGGGTAGGGGTTGTGGGATTTTAAGGTAGTGTGTGTGCGTTTTCTATATATAAAAATAATTAGTTTAAATGTACATATATTTAGATGCATGACTTTACTATGTAAAGTATTATTCAGGGAAATCTAAACCTATATAATATACATACAGCGTTTATACTTACCTGTAAAATTCTTATATTTTCAAACTTAACTTAAATTACGCTCTTCAACCCTTTCATTGAACCACTGACTGTAATCCTTAAAGCATCCAACATCAAATATCACATATATGCGGATGATGCCAAACTGTACATGAAACTATCTTCACCAGAAGATATCCAGGCACTCAACCGAACCTTGCACAATACCCTAAACTGACTAACCTCCAACCACCTCAAAATAAAAGCCCTTAAAACTGAACTCCTCCTCATTTCACCCACTAGGCAAACCCCCACTGTGTTAGAATACCTAACAAACCTCACTGCTCTCAACTGCACTCCACACATCATTGACTCCCGGGTAGCGCCCGGCCCTCAAGGGGCACCAGCCCTCTGCTCCTTAAGCCGAAGAAATTCCAAAAACTGAAATCCTACAAACGTACTTTCTCCGGCATTGCCCCATGAATCTGGAACTCCCTACCTGTTGAAACAAGACTGATTCCCTCAACATTTGCCTTCAAAAGGGAAGTGAAAGCTCTACTGATGAACAATGCGCTGAACTAGAAGCTTTTCACCTTTTGTCGCCCTGCCTGTTTTAGCTGACTTAGTTACCACCTGGCTTTTGCTACGGCCCAGTTTCGCCCGCCATTATGTCATTGTTGTTCCTAATGTATCTCATCGTAACTGCTACCTGGCCTTTGTCACGGTCCAGTGTCGCCCACCATTGTCACTGTTGTTCCTGATGTATATTGCCTTAATTTGCTCCTGCAGCTATCTATCTGTGTCTTCCTCAACCCGCATGTAAAGCGCTCTGATACCCGCTTGGGTCATGTTCGCGCTATACAAAACTTTAAATAAATAAATAAATCATGGTCTGCCTGAAACTACATACATGTCACAGCCAACTGAAAACTGTGATTTTTCATTGCCACATTACCTTTACTTGATGTTTTTTACAATAAAGTTTTAATAACTCATGTATATTCAGTTCCCCTTAGCCTATTTTGATGATCTTCGTGTCTTGTTATTCATGACAGCGTTTACCTATTTTGATGATCGTATAGTTTTTTTGCTCTTTAAACATTTTTTTTAATTTTGTACATGGATTTGTGGTTTTATTATGTTGTGCACTTTACTTTAAAATAGTTTGAACTGCTTGAATTCAGCAAGGACTTCTTTGGGGATTGTCTGCTTCTTGTGCCATAGCTACCACAGGTTCAGCAGAGATTCTCTCAGAACTGTGTTTTGACCTAACCAGAGTGGGATGATTGAGTTTTTTGAGGTACTATCTCTCATATTAATAACACCATCACTTACACATACAGTTCTACAAATGCTAATATGATGAGTTAAGATCTATAATTTATACTCACAGATGCTGCACACTGCTCACCCAAAGTGCACATTGCTAAATGTAGCGTTAATGTAGCTGAAATCCCCTGCCAAGAGTGGTGAGATATATAAGTTGTGATATTATCTATTTAACTACTTGTTTTACAAAGAGCTTCTACATCACATCGAGTTTCAGCGCATGTTATATGGAACCAGAATCAAGTAGTAGTTGACAAACTTAATTCAATAGACGAATAGGAAAGACGCACTGGAGTCATCATAACTGGCTTAGCAATCAGATGAAGAGACTCAGGACCTGATTTTGAATTCGGCAGACCGGGTCCTTCACATTTCTGATGGACGTACCACCACTGATGGCCTGACGAGTTGGGTCCATCAGTGTTGGTGCATCAGATGATACGCCCTATTTAGATCGGATGGTCTGAAATAATTTTTTTTCAATTTCGGACTGCCAGACTGAGGTACTCATTTATATGATAAAAATCCAAAAATATGCTAATTCATATTTCTTGAATGGGCAATCCTAATTCAAGCCATTGGCAATTGTGAGTTCAACGTATACATACAAATAGCTTTGCGAATTTGTCCAAGGTTTATATTACTGCCCATCAATCTCAAAAAGACATATACCAGTTTATATGAGTCAGGTAGTTAATATAATTACACCACCGCTGTTTTGATTAATTTCCTATTCAGTTGCCCTCCTAATCTCTCTTTTATTCATGATGTATTGGCTTCATATGAATTCTCTTCTCATTTCTGTGTTTGTAAACAAAGTTTCATGATTTCAACCTAGTAATGACTCAATAACAGTGTCTTGCAATTGATTTTCTAAATTGTGCATTTTCTAATGACATTAATAATTTTCTCTTGAGCAGAGTAGGAGATGATCACAAAGTGTAACTAAATTGCTTTGCACGTTCTTCTACACCAAAGTAACTGATAAGTTAACCATGTACATATATTAAAGACACAAAATCATTTGTTTTCAGCTACTTTTTCAGGTCACCAACCCAGGCATCATATATGAGTACACCATACAAAAAGTAGCACATAAAGAAAATGAAACTGAACCTGATTACAAATGGCAGTATGGAAGATGGACAGATTGTAGTGTAACATGTGGAAGTGGTAAGTAACAGCTAAGGCCATTGGAATTTAACTCTGTATCACCAATGTATCATATCTCTTGGCAATAATGCATAACATAGTTTTACTTATAGTGTCCCAATGGTTTGGTATATCTGGATAATCAACATCATCATTTACATTAGCAGCCATGTTAGAATGTTTGATTGTCTTTGTTAATCAGAAATCTCAGTTTGATTGCAAAATCAAGTTTTTGGATCTTCTTTGAATTACCACTTAGTGGGGCTGGTTGGCATCCCTGTCTTCATCTTATACTCATTTGGTCCTTGTGGCCGCTACATATTACCAGTAGCCTGCAATACAATGGCAAATGGTGCTGGGTCAATACCTGTGCTATTCTTGGCCAAGTGTTGGCTCTATTCTAATATAGCAAAAATGAATTGATCACAGGCATTCTCAAAAACCCTTCATTATCATTATTGATAAGGCAGTCATCATTATGCAAATCCTTGCGAACTATGACAAATGAGACATCCGACCAATATTGTTGTGAGTCCTTTCAGTTAACGGGCAAGGAGACACAATTCCAAAAAATCGCATCTTGCAATCAGAAAGATCATCATACATTGGAAGATGCCCTCACTTTGTCAATAGTTTTAACTGCCCTTGTGATCTGATAACCATTCAATGATTTGCTACTACGGGAGAAGTCCCTGACTATTGATTTCTAATAATGGGAATCAAATTGAAATGCATCAAAACAATAGTTGTGCTTAGTTATAAATATGTCTTTCAGTATGCTTCCCTTCAGTACCTTCCATTTGTTATTTGCTACTATTGACCGGCTAATTAAAACTTATTTAAGGAAAGGTAACTATCCAATACTCAAAATGTTCAAAAGCACATGCTTCTGCCACCTTGTGGAAGAGGTGTGGTGCAGCGGCCAGTTTGACTGACTCCGGAACCCGGGGGCTCAGAGTTTGATTCCCAGTGCTGGCAGCAGACCAGCCATGCACAATGTGACTCTGGGCAATAGCTCGCTTAATCTTCCCGACGGCCCCCAGCGCCTTGACACCTTCGGGTAATTGTTCGCGCTTTACAATTACTGGGCATTTTATTTACATTTACCTCAGGAGGTTTACAATTGCACAACACTGAACTTTAGAAAGGCCTAGCAACTCTCACAGATATTGTACCACGTCTGAGCTAGAACTGCTAGGCTTGGTGAGTATTGAAAGACATTTACAGAATAAGGTAACAGGCAAATAACAGAAGTTTGCAAGAGACCACAATAAACCAGTAGTGCATGGAATAGAACAGATAATGCTCTTACACACATCTTGTGAGAGGTTGTTTGAAACATTTCTCCAGACTGAGAGCAGAATTTCGTATTTGCCGTGATCAGCAATTAAAAAATCGGCAATTATTACACTGTTTATTAAATAGGCTGGGGAAAATGCTGTTTAATCTGCAAGTCTGTATACAACATGCATCACTTGAAAAATGGAGGGTCCTACAAAGAATTGACTTCTTGACTGAACAAGACTCTGATCAGGGAATTATGCACGAAGCCCATTTAACTACTGGTTAAGAAGAAATGGTACATTAGACTCCAAAAGAATTGTACACCTGAAGATTGGTCTTAATTACTTCAAACTCATGCTAGAAGAGTGAGGGAAGCTTCCTTGAAGTTAAGCCCTTTAAACTCCTACATGATTGGCATGGAAGACCTGATAACCTACATAGAACAACTCCTTTTCTAGAGTTGTGGGCGACCATTTGGAAACATTGCACACATGGTATGCTCATGTCCTAATTTTCAATTTTCCTGGCAAAATAACCGCCCCACTTAAAGACAGGAGTAACCTTCTCACGACTGCATCCCCTGTACTGGTGATCCTTTACAATATACAGCATATCATAGGAGCGACCCAGCATGCGCAAAAGTGGCATCAACAGTAGCTAAGATATATATATTGTGACAAGGTGAACTGAGAATCTCATCTATGCCCAAGGATTTGAGCAGAGACCTTAAGATTATGGTGTTCTATTAATGGAAGATCTATAAACTAAACTGATGGATAATATATATTTTAAAAGATATTGATTTTATAACAGGAGCATAATACAACAGACAACACATTCGTAGTGTGGAGTCCCCAGTCATCGATGTACATCATGAGGCAGTCAATGCATTATGACAGACCAAAATAGTCCCACCATTTCCCCTACAGTTTCTCGTTCTTTTGGTGGCAACCCATCACAACATACATGGGTTCCTCTATTTTTGCACACCAGTCCATGGCTAATCGCCATTCAGCAAGGGTTAGGGGGATCTTTGAGTTCCAATGTTTTGCAATATCTCTATTAACAAGGAGGGTGCCAATTCCCACCAATATACAATCAAGTGGGCAGCCTGGGGTGAGGAGTCTGTTGGTGACTCAAGAACCCTCGACAGAGTAGTGAAGACCTCTTGCCAGTATGTAGAAATTCCAATCTCCAAGGACGAGAACTTGATAGCTCGTACCTACATGGAGACGAACAACTGATGCAAAGAAACACGGACACTGCCGTTCCCTGAGATTCAACATTAGCGGAAAGTTTCTTCCCCTGACGGCCGGCTTAGCTCCTGCCTCGCTATTCTTCGTTCCGGAAAGCATACGAGCGTGTGAGCAGATTGATTCCTCCAGTTCTCGTCCTTGGAGATTGTCCAGAGCACCTGTAACATTCGTGACTCTTGAAATGTTCGTTGACTTCAAAACGCCAGAAAGAAGTTTCTTTGGTTGACTCGACACCCTTCTGTAAACCCCAAAGCCTCACTAGATTCGGGTTGAGTTCCCCCCTCCTTAGATTAAGCCAAGTGTTGGTCCTGATGAGAATCCCTGCCTACAAAGGGATTCGAAACGCGTAGACCTTTTTTCACCTACGGCCAATCTTGTGTAAAATATAGTATTGAGATTCATAACTATGCACAGTCGTGTTGATGGCCTTTGTATAGTGATTTATTTATTGAGTATCACTGTTTCATATTGCATGTTGTTGAGTGAGGATGCATGAGTAGTATGATTGTTGTTCTCATGGGTGAGTGTACTATTGAATATAGTGGTGTCTAATTTCACAAATGTTCATATTGTTGAGGTAATTGTATTTATGTTTTTGTAATGAATATGTACTGTCAATTGAAAATGCTTTCAAATGCAAACTGAAAATATTTACAGGATTAAATCCAACGGAACAATTGGTTGTTAGTGTCACTGTTTCACTCAGTTCACTATTCAAAGTTTAGGTAATTTATATGCAGCACTGGCTTTTGCTTTTGTTTTTTCATTATAATTGGTTTGGCCTTGCTGCCATTTGAGCCAGAACCCTTTATTGGTCTTCTAGTCAGTCTAAGATAGGCATAAGCTTGGTTATCATGTAGTTGATATATGGCTTGAAACCAGGCGAAAGGGGCCAATGTGCCCGCCTGCAGTACATCCCCTACCTTTGAAATCCCTATTAAATCCCCCTGTTTGAATCCTCTTAGTTTCCTAATTTAAAGCAATCTAGCTCCTTCCCACAGCGGGGTCTCCCTAGTTGGTTTCCGATCCCTTTTCATTTGCTTCTCAGCACTTTTCCATGGCTCTAGTACATGTTGGGATGTAGGCAGGAGTCGAGTACTACCTTTGCCCCCATAAATAAAGTGTAAATGAGCATGCTCTCTGAATTGTGGCCATTCCAACCTATTGGTGGGATGGTCCCCTGGAGCATAGATCCATTCATTAATGACAATGAGATGGGCTGCTCAGTAGTAAGCTCTGATATCCGGTAGGGCAAGACCACCATTGTATGGGTTACGTTGTAGCGTTTGCAACGCTATTCGCGTGTGAGCTCCGTCCCACAGCGGTAAGAGTAGCTCACTGTTGAGAGTTTCAAACACAGTCTCTGGGATTTTACAATAGGTATTTTGCAAGATGTATAGCAATTGCGGGAGCGTAGTCATTTTGTACAACGCCGCCCTCCCCATAATCGTCAAGGGGAGTTTCCTCCATCTCTTGACGTCGCCTTGGAAGTTTGCGAGGATCCGCCTGATATTACGCTCTAAGTTGGCTTCCAGCTCGATAGTCATATAGAGGCCCAAGTAGGTGAACCCCTCAGTAGATAACCGAAGGCAGCTCGGATAAGCATGGGGCGCCACCGTTCCGGCTATGGGGTACAAAGTAGATTTGCCCCAATTAATCTTATACCCGGCGTGGCGGCCATAGTCTCCATAAATTTGTAGCAGTTTGGGGAGTGGCACTACCGGGTCGGTGACATATAATAAAATATCATCCATATAATGATATACGTTCTTGTGCTAAAAAATGCGAATCATCTACAAAACCCCTGAGACCTCGTTGAGATCGGACCACACAGGCTCCAACATAAGAGCAAATAATAGGGGGGGATAAGGGACAGCCCTGCCTAGTACCTCGTTGAATCGGCCAACTCTGCGAGATCGCCCCGTTAACTCAGACTTTGGCCTCAGGAGCATTATACAGGAGTGATAACCAATCTCTAAAGATGGGGCCGAAGCCAAACCTCTCCAGGGTGCATCTCATGAAGGGCCAATGAATGGTATCGAATTCATTCTCTGCGCCCAATGAAAGGAGCAGGTGAACACTATCCCGACCCTGAACCATGGCCATCCAATTGGCCATGCGATGTAAGTTCAGACGCGTGACTCGCTTAGGCATTAAACCCGATTGGTCCCTATGGATCAAGGCGGTAATGACAGTCAGGAGCCTTGACGCGAGCATGATAGCTAAAATTTTGGTCTCAATGTTAAGCAGAGATATGGGTCGATATGATCCACAATCCTCCGGAGGATTCCCAGTCTTGTGTATTACCACTACCGTGGCCATCCGAAGATCTGCTGAAAGAATCCCTTCCTCCTTTGCCGTTAGGAACATATTTAGTAAGTGTGGTACGAGCAGAGTACTATTTAGTTTGAAAAATTCTCCCGGGAGGCCGTTGGGACCCAGGGTTTTCCCCAACTTTAGGCGGCCGATGGCCTCCGTCACTTCCTCGAGAGTGAGGTCTCCCTCCAGTCTATTCCTCTCCTCCTGAGAGAACGAGGGAAGCTCAATTGTGTCCAAATAGTGAGTGATTTGCGCCACGTCCGTCTGTGAAGCAGCTGCATATAGATTTGCATAATACCGCGCAAAGGCCCCTGCAATATCTGTGGGTGTGGCATAGGACAAGTAAATATTAAACGTCAACGTCCAACCTTTTAAATACACTGCATCCTGCCCTATGGACTATGAAGAGCCTATTCTTGGGGTGACATATGTATTAAAAAAGAAGGTTTTTTACTGGCATAAGGTTTATTTTGCCAGGTTGAATGGCACTTTGAAATTAGATACACGCTGCAATAGCAGACCTGAACCATGTTTAAAAGGTCTTTCAAGCGTGTGGCAGGCCCACTAGTTGCATTTAATTTACAAGCATTGGGTAGTACCACGTTTCTATGGACATATAAGTAAACTAAATGTGCCAATTGGGTATAAGCCAATTTTAAAAATGTTAAAAGAGAGAGCACAAGCTCTTTAGCCCTCGTTGCTGAAGAAAAGTGCATAGAGTCCTAAAGTCGACAAAACAAACTCAGCAAAACTGGAGGGGTAAAGGCAACACATTTAGGGGGGACTCTGCAGAGAGGAACAGATCCAACAGCTAGCATTCTTTCAACTAATGGGGAAGAAAGCAGGAAACAGGGTGAGAAAACAGAAGAAGGTTTGACATGCAAGGTGTGCAAATCTATCAAAAGGCAAGCATAGCAATTTTTAGTTAAAATACTTCTGACATTTCTATATTCATTATCTGCCCACCCTGTACTCTGTAGTGACTGCCTAAATGCATGCAGATGCACCTCATTTACCCTGAATCCCTTTCTAAGAGACAAATATATTTTACAGGCTTGGCGAGTGCTGCTATAAATAATACCAAAGACAAAAAAAACAAGCTGTGTTCTATCACTTGATTTTGGGTGATGAATGTATTGAGAAATTATCTGTGCTGTAAATTTGCAATATGTTTACTTGAGTATGAGCCCAACAACAGGGCAGTGGGAATGGGCGTACCCAGAAAAAGTAAACTGTAAGGTTTTGAATGTAGTAGTGTACTGTTTCTGTGTGTATTTTTTAATTTCAGGGAAATCAACCAGCAAAATCACACCTGCTAATTCACAGATGACAGATGCATAACATGCATGTTATACCTATATAGGACAGTCCACTGACTGTAATGGAGCACATATTTACTATTCTAACTCCATGCACACCTTGATAGGTAGGTTATAAAACATATCTCTGCGTTTGATTTTTTTAAAACACTCATTTGAAAGTACCTAAACACACTCCATAGCACACTTTTGCTCACAGAGGAAAATGATTGTCTGGTTTTGTCAGGGTTCAAGAAGTAACAATTTTAAAGTAAAGAACACAATAACATTCCCGAACCAATTTACAACAATAAAAACAAATAATTGAGCAAAAAACGCCAAAATCATCAAAATAGGTTAAGGGAGAGGTATCCTTTTTTAAACACTCTTGCAGAGCAGTTCTTGTAACTGAGTGTCAGCAGGATTTTGGAGTTCCCAATTCTTGAGTCCTTGTGTGAAATCCTCTCCCACATTGCCTTCTTTTTCGGAAGAAATGTACAGAGTAGGTGGTGAGAAGACACCATTTACAATGGACTTTTAGGTAAGTTAAATAGGCCAAGTTCCAATGTACAGTACATGTGTTAGAGGGAAGCATAAGTATGTTAATACTGTTTTGCAGTGGCAATGTGCAGAGCGTCATGAAGGCAGAAAAACAGGGTCCAGAAACATGTGAAAAATCTGGGGTGACATGAAATGTCTGAAAACGCATATTAAAAGACTCAGGGCCATATTATCAAGAACGGCGATAACATTATTGCCGCTTTAGCTGCAGGAAACTGTCGCTAAAGCGGTGATAAGGGGCTTGATAATACGCCCTAGAGAATTCCAATAGAAGCCCAGGTTCTGGTGTGAAAGATGATAATGACTTTGTTGCGTCTATTCTCACCTTTTTTGTTATGTGTTTCTGTATTTCTTTCATACAGATGTAGGCTCTTTAGTTTCTATTCTGTGACTATTGCTGGCGACATGGAAGACAGCTTGAGGCTATTAGAAGATTTTCCACTTGGAATTAAAAATCCTGATAAGGGCTGCAGAAGACACTTGGAGTTTACATACGCTTAAGGTTTATCTAAAGAGCACAGATAAACCTTTACAAAACCAATGTATGTCCAGTGTTTACCAAAGAAGATGTTTAAGGTCAATGAATGTGTATCTCACGATAAGGTCAAAGAGGAGAGTTAATCCACACACGGTATCACTCCTGTATCAAAACTCACAAAAAAATACCATAATGGAGAAGATATCAAAGGTAAATTACAAAAGTGTACAGAACACACACCTTCAAAAATATTAGTTTTTAAAGACGAGAACCCTCACTCACCATGATGGTGACATGCTTCATCATTGGGTCCCCTCTTGTACACAGTGTCCGCAAGGTACACTGTGTGGGCTTCTACTCTCCCTTAGGAGAGGAGCTGAGGTGTTCTTAGCACTCCAATGTGAGTCTGTGAGTGGGGGGCAGAGTGCAAATAATATCAAATGTGATTTAAAACCATCTCTCTAAGGAGAAAAATTATTTATTAGCTCTCCCTTAGGGATGGGACTTAAAATAAGGAGTGTGACGATAGGGATAAAAAGTTTCCTATCTGACTGGGTCAGGTCAACATGTTTCTGCCAAACTGAGGTGAATTCATGGCATTCATCAGGACCATTGTCTTGTCACTCTGCTTAAAGATTGATAATAAAAACCGTACTTATAATTCGTAGGTGTTGAGAGACCAACATCAATTTGGTCTTCTTACTGTAACACAAAAGAAAACACACTTTAATATTTCAAATTGTAACATACACCTAACGTGTCTATCACCCAGTGTATGTGGAATATGTGTCAAATAACATCCCAGTGGCGCAAAACACCAAACCATAGTAAGAGAATGATTCTCACCATAAAGCAGATCAATACCTGCCAATACCTTTCATTGAGATGAGGGTACCCAAGCACACGTAAAATCAAGGTCATAACAGTTAGAATGTACATAAACAAGTGACACAAGTGGATCTTCGTCTCTTTCTTTTAAGTTTCTTCGATTTAATATTCTTTTTCTCAGAATGTATTTCACAGTCTTCAAAGTGGTTCCCAAGCCAACACGTGTTTCGTCGCCTTTAGTAGTTTTTTACATGCGACTTGTTCACGGCTGAACACTGTTTTATATGCAAAATGTCTAGTATGACGATAATTCCAGGTCATACAATCAAACGACGAGGGAGGGGGAGGTTAAAGAATTTCTTCAGGGTGAAACGCTTTCACATCTCAGCTGTGCTCGGAATTTGAGCACCCCGTCTCTGGGTATACGAAGTGTATCTTCCCCCAACCGCGTCTGGCTCCAAATCAGAGAAACTTAAAAGAAAGAGACGAAGATCCACTTGTGTCACTTGTTTATGTACATTCTAACTGTTATGACCTTGATTTTACGTGTGCTTGGGTACCCTCATCTTGATTCTATGTGGTCTGACCGCAGTTTTTAGGGAGGCTGGTGGTTCTCCCCTACCCTCTAGCACCGTCACGGATTTAAGAATTTTACAGATACCAGGTGTACTCACCATATGCGCCTATTATCTATTACAAATACCACTGTGCAAAACGTTCCTAAAATACATAAGGTCCAGAGACCACCCCCTGGGAGGCCGATAGTCTCGGGCATTGGCTCAGTATTGGAGCCTCTGTCCAAATTTGTGGACCATTTTCTTCGCCCTATAGTAGCGGAGATGCCGTCCTATATACAGGACAACAAGCATGCCCTGTCTCTTCTGGACACAGTCTCCTTCGATCCGGCTACGTCTTTGGTGGCTTCATATGACGTAGAGTCACTATATACAAACATTCCACAGGATGACACTTTACAAATCATTGCACTCCTGTTAGAGAGTCATCCACGTGATGACCAGACACCAAATACTTTTGTAATGCAGTGTGCTAGGCTGGCTTTGAAAGAGAATTTTTTCTGCTTTGAAGGGAAGCTATATTGGCAAACGACTGGCACTTCTATGGGCAGTACATGTGCTCCCAGTATGGCCAATCTGTACATGTATCATTTTGAGACCAACATTATTTTTGATATTAGTAATCCCTTCTCACACCAACTGAAATTGTGGAGACGATACATAGACGATATCCTGGTCATCTGGGAAGGTGACCAGGTTTCGCTTGATGCGTTTTCCGTGTGGCTCAATACACGAGATCGCAATTTGAAATTTACTGGTGAATCCAGTAATAACACCCTGTCATTTTTGGATTTGAGATTATACCCCAAATATGGTAAAATTCAGACTGAATTGTATCAGAAACCTATGGCGCGAAATTCATTGTTGAGCTTTTACAGCTTTCATCCTCGAGCACTTCTGAATAATTTGCCTGTAGGTCAATTTTTGAGGTTACGAAGAAATTGTAGTGAAATAGCAAGATATAAACTACATGCTAAGAATCTGACTGATGAACTAATATCTCGCAACTATCCGAGTAAATTAGTACATGGTGCCAACAAGAGAGCACGTAATAATCATCGGGAGGCTCTGTTGGAATCCCATACTAGACCTGAGAATAAAAGGATGGTCTGTGTCACTACTTTTAATGATCAATCAAATAATGTCAAGAGAGCAGTGAATAAAGCTTGGCACATCTTGAATACAGGAAAGCTGTCCTTGGAAAGACCTCTTTTTGCTTTTAAGCGGAGTGGCAATTTAAGAGATATGCTAGTACACACTAGACCCAGAATTGATATACGAGAGAAAAGACAATTGACCATATGGGGTGCAACATCAGTGGTGGGACATTTCCCGTGTGGTACATGTTCTGTTTGTCCTTTTACTCGAAAAGTGACACAGCTTGACCTAGGTCTTGAAACACCTTGGACATTACAGACACACACCAACTGTAATACTAGTGGGGTCATTTATATGATCACCTGCCCATGCCTTTTGGTATACATTGGAATGACCACTAGGAAGGTCAAACAAAGGATGATTGAACATCGGAGTGCGTTTCGATGCAGAAAAACTAACACCTGCATGACTAGACACTTTGTTGATAAGTCACATACGGAAGATGACTTTACATGGGTTATTATTGATAAACCTAAGTACCATGTTAATATGGGTCCTTTGGAGAGAGTTCTGTTACTTAGGGAACAGAGGTGGGTGTTCCGCTTGAAAAGCCATATTAATGGTCTGAATGAAGACATACCGTGGAATACACTGTAAATGTAAGATTTTGGCAATTTTTTGTCTTACACAAAATGTTCCACGTGCTGTTTCTTCACATGGCTGCGTTATATCCCTGTAATCTGTTGCCCCTGAATGTCTTTAAATCTCTATTATCTGCTACATCTTTATGTCTTTGTGAATTCTAGACTCATATGATAACTATGGGACAATATTCTTTCTTTGTGCCCTTATTTGAGTTTAGTATGCCTTCAAATCAGATATGAGACGAGTCACTTGTCACTGTATTCCCTTTAATGATATGTGACCAGGTGATACATTCTACAGGTAGCTATTGTTCTTTATATCTGTAGACTGGGAGTGAATTCTGAGCAGATGTCTACTTTTCTTTTCTTAATTACCTTGAAAAAGACTCTGTAATAAGGTAACTAACTACAGACCCCAGAATGCATTGGGTTGAATTGAGCGGAGTGCCGTTCCAGGTCCTGTTTCTCAAGATCAGCGTTCCGTGTTAAAAATAATGTTGGTATCAAAAAGAGCGCTAAAGTTTGAAGCGCTAGATACATTTGTATATTATTTTCATATATATCTGTCACGCTCGTAGAATGAGTCCATTTCACATTTTTTTACTTGCACTGAAGTGGTTCGTGCAACCGGAAGTAATTTGGTACACTTCCGGGTTGCACGGCCGTGACTGTAGCAATTCACATTCAAAAGAAGGGATGTTCACTGGCTATCGTCGGCTCCATTTGGGAGATGTTGGCGGCGTAACTTGGTGAGCAATCCGTCTATTTTTATATACTCCTTTGTCTGTGGTGTTGACCGTTAAGCCACAAACCGATTGTACGAGTGGAATAGAGCCAGTTAAATAGGCTTAACACTCGGGGAGGTTTGTTTTATTGACTTGGGCTTTTGTAGAATAGAAACTATACACGTGTGAGGTGTATATGTTTTTCTGCGTGATGAGTAAGAGTATTTCAACAATATGTAAACATATTGGTCTATCGACTTATTACATAAGAGCCACAACCAATTACGTTGTAATAGAAAGAGATGCTGTTTATGTTGAGTAAACGAGTGGATGACTTTTCACTCGGTTCATGTTCTTCTTCTTCTTTTTTACCTCCATACTGAATTTCATTTCGATCCTGTGTGCAGTATGTTGTGTTGCCACATAGTTGATATGCTGAGTTAGATTATGGTGTTAAGTTGTATACCTTTCATGTTTTCCATACTCCTAGATACCCGCTTAACTAAGGACCAATGAAAGGTATTGGCAGGTATTGATCTGCTTTATGGTGAGACTCATTCTCTTACTATGGTTTGGTGTTTTGCGCCACTGGGATGTTATTTGACACGTATTCCACATACACTGGGTGATAGACACGTTAGGTGTATGTTACAATTTGAAATATTAAAGTGTGTTTTCTTTTGTGTTACAGTAAGAAGACCAAATTGATGTTGGTCTCTCAACACCTACGAATTATAAGTATGGTTTTTATTATCAATCTTTAAGCAGAGTGACAAGACAATGGTCCTGATGAATGCCATGAATTCACCTCAGTTTGGCAGAAACATGTTGACCTGACCCAGTCAGATAGGAAACTTTTTATCCCTATCGTCACACTCCTTATTTTAAGTCCCATCCCTAAGGGAGAGCTAATAAATAATTTTTCTCCTTAGAGAGATGGTTTTAAATCACATTTGATATTATTTGCACTCTGCCCCCCACTCACAGACTCACATTGGAGTGCTAAGAACACCTCAGCTCCTCTCCTAAGGGAGAGTAGAAGCCCACACAGTGTACCTTGCGGACACTGTGTACAAGAGGGGACCCAATGATGAAGCATGTCACCATCATGGTGAGTGAGGGTTCTCGTCTTTAAAAACTAATATTTTTGAAGGTGTGTGTTCTGTACACTTTTGTAATTTACCTTTGATATCTTCTCCATTACGGTATTTTTTTGTGAGTTTTGATACAGGAGTGATACCGTGTGTGGATTAACTCTCCTCTTTGACCTTATCGTGAGATACAAGTTAGCACAGCTGTGGGCTGTAGGTCTAGTTTTAGTTTTAGTTTTAATTGGGTATTTAGAATAGAGTATACCTTTTCACCATAGTTTTTCTTTTGGCGTTTGAGCTTTAACACATCCTTGGTAGTCAAAATGACAGAAAACACGGGTTTGGCGTTTGATGAGGATATGGTCCAGGCAATACTCCAAACACCTAGTATTTTAGATACACACATCTCACAGACCTTGTCCCATACAGAAGATTGGACTAGGCTCAGCAATGTGAAGAAACAGCAGGTTAGAACTATCTTACATGCTGCAATACTAACAGAGTACTTGAGAGGCAATATAGCCCCCCCAGGATTGGTGGTGACAAATGCCCCGAGACTTTTTCTAGATAACAAAACCTTTGTGATAAACTGGTCCAAAATAGCGTGGCGATGCACTAGAGATTGGCTAGTTTTGATAATAAACACAGCCAAAGAAACGGCCGACCTCCTAGCTATTGAAATATTAACACTGGAAAGTCAATTGAAAGTGGGAATACAGGTCACTGTGTACAAAAAGAAATTAGAGGAAATCACTAAGAATCTTAATGAAATCAAAGATGATCTGGTCAAGTTCAAGGTCAATAAATTGAAGAAGGATCTTGATAGATTTACTTTAGAGAAAGTCTATCCCTATACATCTGATGAGTATCAAACCACTCTGAACAAGAAGAAAGATAAACGAGGACAACGAGGATGGCGGAAAGACACAGACGAGTGGACCTCTAATTCAGATGAATGGAGTGACTCTAATACTCAGATCCAGAATATACATCAGCTAATTACACGAGGCGTGGAAGAGGCAATCCACAGACATATCCACAACAGACCCCGTGGTGGCCACCACAACCATGGCCTTATCCACCTCCTCCCTTCCATTCAGGTCCACCATTTGGTGGACCCAATTACCCTCCTTTTTTTGGCCAGGCCAGAGGAAGAAGCGGACGGCGAAGAGGATACAACAGGGCGCGTGCGACGAGCACACAACAACAAGTGAGTTGGGATCCCTCGATAGAACAGAGAGTGACTCGGAGTATGACAGCGTCCACAAACGACCCGATAGCTTGATAGTTAATCTGAGTGATAAAAATCTGACAGAACTTAGAATAGAATAGAATAGAAGAGGCATTTATAAAGCGCATGGCTACCCTGAGGCCTCCCAGCGCTAGGAAACCAGACGACTATCTAAGTCCTATCTAAGGGACTTGGTTTTGTTCCTACTAAGTTAGGGGACAAATTTTTGATTCATAAAGAGTTTTCGGATTTTTTTCGAAAAGTTAGACTACACTTCTTTTTTTCTGATAAGGATAAATCTGAGATGAGCTGTACACCGAACACGGGATTGAGGAATAAATCCACTTTTGTACCGTCACTACAACAGATACCTTCAGAAGTGCACACCTTTGAGAAAGCAGTTTTGAAGGAATATGAACTGAGTTTGCAATTTCCTAAAACAACATTCTGCAATATATCAAACATAGAACGTAGGTGTATTCAAGAATTGAGCAATGATATGAACATCACGATAAAACCAGCAGATAAGGGCGGAGCTACCGTCATTATGAATACGACCGATTATCGGAATGAATGCCTTCGACAACTTTGTGATACAAAGTTCTACACAAAGATTGGCCAAGACCCCACTTCCAGGTTGCAGATATGCATTGGTACTCTGGTAGAAGAAGGAAGGCAGGAGAATTGGATAACCAAGAATGAAGCAGAATTCTTGGTGCAGACACATCCCAAGACTCCTGCTTTCTACATTCTTCCTAAAATACATAAGGTCCAGAGACCACCCCCTGGGAGGCCGATAGTCTCGGGCATTGGCTCAGTATCGGAGCCTCTGTCCAAATTTGTGGACCATTTTCTTCGCCCTATAGTAGCGGAGATGCCGTCCTATATACAGGACACCAAGCATGCCCTGTCTCTTCTGGACACAGTCTCCTTCGATCCGGCTACGTCTTTGATGGCTTCATATGACGTAGAGTCACTATATACAAACATTCCACAGGATGACACTTTACAAATCATTGCACTCCTGTTAGAGAGTCATCCACGTGATGACCAGACACCAAATACTTTTGTAATGCAGTGTGCTAGGCTGGCTTTGAAAGAGAATTTTTTCTGCTTTGAAGGGAAGCTATATTGGCAAACGACTGGCACTTCTATGGGCAGTACGTGTGCTCCCAGTATGGCCAATCTGTACATGTATCATTTTGAGACCAACATTATTTTTGATATTAGTAATCCCTTCTCACACCAACTGAAATTGTGGAGACGATACATAGACGATATCCTGGTCATCTGGGAAGGTGACCAGGTTTCGCTTGATGCGTTTTCCGTGTGGCTCAATACACGAGATCGCAATTTGAAATTTACTGGTGAATCCAGTAATAACACCCTGTCATTTTTGGATTTGAGATTATACCCCAAATATGGTAAAATTCAGACTGAATTGTATCAGAAACCTATGGCGCGAAATTCATTGTTGAGCTTTTACAGCTTTCATCCTCGAGCACTTCTGAATAATTTGCCTGTAGGTCAATTTTTGAGGTTACGAAGAAATTGTAGTGAAATAGCAAGATATAAACTACATGCTAAGAATCTGACTGATGAACTAATATCTCGCAACTATCCGAGTAAATTAGTACATGGTGCCAACAAGAGAGCACGTAATAATCATCGGGAGGCTCTGTTGGAATCCCATACTAGACCTGAGAATAAAAGGATGGTCTGTGTCACTACTTTTAATGATCAATCAAATAATGTCAAGAGAGCAGTGAATAAAGCTTGGCACATCTTGAATACAGGAAAGCTGTCCTTGGAAAGACCTCTTTTTGCTTTTAAGCGGAGTGGCAATTTAAGAGATATGCTAGTACACACTAGACCCAGAATTGATATACGAGAGAAAAGACAATTGACCATATGGGGTGCAACATCAGTGGTGGGACATTTCCCGTGTGGTACATGTTCTGTTTGTCCTTTTACTCGAAAAGTGACACAGCTTGACCTAGGTCTTGAAACACCTTGGACATTACAGACACACACCAACTGTAATACTAGTGGGGTCATTTATATGATCACCTGCCCATGCCTTTTGGTATACATTGGAATGACCACTAGGAAGGTCAAACAAAGGATGATTGAACATCGGAGTGCGTTTCGATGCAGAAAAACTAACACCTGCATGACTAGACACTTTGTTGATAAGTCACATACGGAAGATGACTTTACATGGGTTATTATTGATAAACCTAAGTACCATGTTAATATGGGTCCTTTGGAGAGAGTTCTGTTACTTAGGGAACAGAGGTGGGTGTTCCGCTTGAAAAGCCATATTAATGGTCTGAATGAAGACATACCGTGGAATACACTGTAAATGTAAGATTTTGGCAATTTTTTGTCTTACACAAAATGTTCCACGTGCTGTTTCTTCACATGGCTGCGTTATATCCCTGTAATCTGTTGCCCCTGAATGTCTTTAAATCTCTATTATCTGCTACATCTTTATGTCTTTGTGAATTCTAGACTCATATGATAACTATGGGACAATATTCTTTCTTTGTGCCCTTATTTGAGTTTAGTATGCCTTCAAATCAGATATGAGACGAGTCACTTGTCACTGTATTCCCTTTAATGATATGTGACCAGGTGATACATTCTACAGGTAGCTATTGTTCTTTATATCTGTAGACTGGGAGTGAATTCTGAGCAGATGTCTACTTTTCTTTTCTTAATTACCTTGAAAAAGACTCTGTAATAAGGTAACTAACTACAGACCCCAGAATGCATTGGGTTGAATTGAGCGGAGTGCCGTTCCAGGTCCTGTTTCTCAAGATCAGCGTTCGTGTTAAAAATAATGTTGGTATCAAAAAGAGCGCTAAAGTTTGAAGCGCTAGATACATTTGTATATTATTTTCATATATATCTGTCACGCTCGTAGAATGAGTCCATTTCACATTTTTTTACTTGCACTGAAGTGGTTCGTGCAACCGGAAGTAATTTGGTACACTTCCGGGTTGCACGGCCGTGACTGTAGCAATTCACATTCAAAAGAAGGGATGTTCACTGGCTATCGTCGGCTCCATTTGGGAGATGTTGGCGGCGTAACTTGGTGAGCAATCCGTCTATTTTTATATACTCCTTTGTCTGTGGTGTTGACCGTTAAGCCACAAACCGATTGTACGAGTGGAATAGAGCCAGTTAAATAGGCTTAACACTCGGGGAGGTTTGTTTTATTGACTTGGGCTTTTGTAGAATAGAAACTATACACGTGTGAGGTGTATATGTTTTTCTGCGTGATGAGTAAGAGTATTTCAACAATATGTAAACATATTGGTCTATCGACTTATTACATAAGAGCCACAACCAATTACGTTGTAATAGAAAGAGATGCTGTTTATGTTGAGTAAACGAGTGGATGACTTTTCACTCGGTTCATGTTCTTCTTCTTCTTTTTTACCTCCATACTGAATTTCATTTCGATCCTGTGTGCAGTATGTTGTGTTGCCACATAGTTGATATGCTGAGTTAGATTATGGTGTTAAGTTGTATACCTTTCATGTTTTCCATACTCCTAGATACCCGCTTAACTAAGGACCAATGAAAGGTATTGGCAGGTATTGATCTGCTTTATGGTGAGACTCATTCTCTTACTATGGTTTGGTGTTTTGCGCCACTGGGATGTTATTTGACACGTATTCCACATACACTGGGTGATAGACACGTTAGGTGTATGTTACAATTTGAAATATTAAAGTGTGTTTTCTTTTGTGTTACAGTAAGAAGACCAAATTGATGTTGGTCTCTCAACACCTACGAATTATAAGTATGGTTTTTATTATCAATCTTTAAGCAGAGTGACAAGACAATGGTCCTGATGAATGCCATGAATTCACCTCAGTTTGGCAGAAACATGTTGACCTGACCCAGTCAGATAGGAAACTTTTTATCCCTATCGTCACACTCCTTATTTTAAGTCCCATCCCTAAGGGAGAGCTAATAAATAATTTTTCTCCTTAGAGAGATGGTTTTAAATCACATTTGATATTATTTGCACTCTGCCCCCCACTCACAGACTCACATTGGAGTGCTAAGAACACCTCAGCTCCTCTCCTAAGGGAGAGTAGAAGCCCACACAGTGTACCTTGCGGACACTGTGTACAAGAGGGGACCCAATGATGAAGCATGTCACCATCATGGTGAGTGAGGGTTCTCGTCTTTAAAAACTAATATTTTTGAAGGTGTGTGTTCTGTACACTTTTGTAATTTACCTTTGATATCTTCTCCATTACGGTATTTTTTTGTGAGTTTTGATACAGGAGTGATACCGTGTGTGGATTAACTCTCCTCTTTGACCTTATCGTGAGATACAAGTTAGCACAGCTGTGGGCTGTAGGTCTAGTTTTAGTTTTAGTTTTAATTGGGTATTTAGAATAGAGTATACCTTTTCACCATAGTTTTTCTTTTGGCGTTTGAGCTTTAACACATCCTTGGTAGTCAAAATGACAGAAAACACGGGTTTGGCGTTTGATGAGGATATGGTCCAGGCAATACTCCAAACACCTAGTATTTTAGATACACACATCTCACAGACCTTGTCCCATACAGAAGATTGGACTAGGCTCAGCAATGTGAAGAAACAGCAGGTTAGAACTATCTTACATGCTGCAATACTAACAGAGTACTTGAGAGGCAATATAGCCCCCCCAGGATTGGTGGTGACAAATGCCCCGAGACTTTTTCTAGATAACAAAACCTTTGTGATAAACTGGTCCAAAATAGCGTGGCGATGCACTAGAGATTGGCTAGTTTTGATAATAAACACAGCCAAAGAAACGGCCGACCTCCTAGCTATTGAAATATTAACACTGGAAAGTCAATTGAAAGTGGGAATACAGGTCACTGTGTACAAAAAGAAATTAGAGGAAATCACTAAGAATCTTAATGAAATCAAAGATGATCTGGTCAAGTTCAAGGTCAATAAATTGAAGAAGGATCTTGATAGATTTACTTTAGAGAAAGTCTATCCCTATACATCTGATGAGTATCAAACCACTCTGAACAAGAAGAAAGATAAACGAGGACAACGAGGATGGCGGAAAGACACAGACGAGTGGACCTCTAATTCAGATGAATGGAGTGACTCTAATACTCAGATCCAGAATATACATCAGCTAATTACACGAGGCGTGGAAGAGGCAATCCACAGACATATCCACAACAGACCCCGTGGTGGCCACCACAACCATGGCCTTATCCACCTCCTCCCTTCCATTCAGGTCCACCATTTGGTGGACCCAATTACCCTCCTTTTTTTGGCCAGGCCAGAGGAAGAAGCGGACGGCGAAGAGGATACAACAGGGCGCGTGCGACGAGCACACAACAACAAGTGAGTTGGGATCCCTCGATAGAACAGAGAGTGACTCGGAGTATGACAGCGTCCACAAACGACCCGATAGCTTGATAGTTAATCTGAGTGATAAAAATCTGACAGAACTTAGAATAGAATAGAATAGAAGAGGCATTTATAAAGCGCATGGCTACCCTGAGGCCTCCCAGCGCTAGGAAACCAGACGACTATCTAAGTCCTATCTAAGGGACTTGGTTTTGTTCCTACTAAGTTAGGGGACAAATTTTTGATTCATAAAGAGTTTTCGGATTTTTTTCGAAAAGTTAGACTACACTTCTTTTTTTCTGATAAGGATAAATCTGAGATGAGCTGTACACCGAACACGGGATTGAGGAATAAATCCACTTTTGTACCGTCACTACAACAGATACCTTCAGAAGTGCACACCTTTGAGAAAGCAGTTTTGAAGGAATATGAACTGAGTTTGCAATTTCCTAAAACAACATTCTGCAATATATCAAACATAGAACGTAGGTGTATTCAAGAATTGAGCAATGATATGAACATCACGATAAAACCAGCAGATAAGGGCGGAGCTACCGTCATTATGAATACGACCGATTATCGGAATGAATGCCTTCGACAACTTTGTGATACAAAGTTCTACACAAAGATTGGCCAAGACCCCACTTCCAGGTTGCAGATATGCATTGGTACTCTGGTAGAAGAAGGAAGGCAGGAGAATTGGATAACCAAGAATGAAGCAGAATTCTTGGTGCAGACACATCCCAAGACTCCTGCTTTCTACATTCTTCCTAAAATACATAAGGTCCAGAGACCACCCCCTGGGAGGCCGATAGTCTCGGGCATTGGCTCAGTATTGGAGCCTCTGTCCAAATTTGTGGACCATTTTCTTCGCCCTATAGTAGCGGAGATGCCGTCCTATATACAGGACACCAAGCATGCCCTGTCTCTTCTGGACACAGTCTCCTTCGATCCGGCTACGTCTTTGATGGCTTCATATGACGTAGAGTCACTATATACAAACATTCCACAGGATGACACTTTACAAATCATTGCACTCCTGTTAGAGAGTCATCCACGTGATGACCAGACACCAAATACTTTTGTAATGCAGTGTGCTAGGCTGGCTTTGAAAGAGAATTTTTTCTGCTTTGAAGGGAAGCTATATTGGCAAACGACTGGCACTTCTATGGGCAGTACGTGTGCTCCCAGTATGGCCAATCTGTACATGTATCATTTTGAGACCAACATTATTTTTGATATTAGTAATCCCTTCTCACACCAACTGAAATTGTGGAGACGATACATAGACGATATCCTGGTCATCTGGGAAGGTGACCAGGTTTCGCTTGATGCGTTTTCCGTGTGGCTCAATACACGAGATCGCAATTTGAAATTTACTGGTGAATCCAGTAATAACACCCTGTCATTTTTGGATTTGAGATTATACCCCAAATATGGTAAAATTCAGACTGAATTGTATCAGAAACCTATGGCGCGAAATTCATTGTTGAGCTTTTACAGCTTTCATCCTCGAGCACTTCTGAATAATTTGCCTGTAGGTCAATTTTTGAGGTTACGAAGAAATTGTAGTGAAATAGCAAGATATAAACTACATGCTAAGAATCTGACTGATGAACTAATATCTCGCAACTATCCGAGTAAATTAGTACATGGTGCCAACAAGAGAGCACGTAATAATCATCGGGAGGCTCTGTTGGAATCCCATACTAGACCTGAGAATAAAAGGATGGTCTATGTCACTACTTTTAATGATCAATCAAATAATGTCAAGAGAGCAGTGAATAAAGCTTGGCACATCTTGAATACAGGAAAGCTGTCCTTGGAAAGACCTCTTTTTGCTTTTAAGCGGAGTGGCAATTTAAGAGATATGCTAGTACACACTAGACCCAGAATTGATATACGAGAGAAAAGACAATTGACCATATGGGGTGCAACATCAGTGGTGGGACATTTCCCGTGTGGTACATGTTCTGTTTGTCCTTTTACTCGAAAAGTGACACAGCTTGACCTAGGTCTTGAAACACCTTGGACATTACAGACACACACCAACTGTAATACTAGTGGGGTCATTTATATGATCACCTGCCCATGCCTTTTGGTATACATTGGAATGACCACTAGGAAGGTCAAACAAAGGATGATTGAACATCGGAGTGCGTTTCGATGCAGAAAAACTAACACCTGCATGACTAGACACTTTGTTGATAAGTCACATACGGAAGATGACTTTACATGGGTTATTATTGATAAACCTAAGTACCATGTTAATATGGGTCCTTTGGAGAGAGTTCTGTTACTTAGGGAACAGAGGTGGGTGTTCCGCTTGAAAAGCCATATTAATGGTCTGAATGAAGACATACCGTGGAATACACTGTAAATGTAAGATTTTGGCAATTTTTTGTCTTACACAAAATGTTCCACGTGCTGTTTCTTCACATGGCTGCGTTATATCCCTGTAATCTGTTGCCCCTGAATGTCTTTAAATCTCTATTATCTGCTACATCTTTATGTCTTTGTGAATTCTAGACTCATATGATAACTATGGGACAATATTCTTTCTTTGTGCCCTTATTTGAGTTTAGTATGCCTTCAAATCAGATATGAGACGAGTCACTTGTCACTGTATTCCCTTTAATGATATGTGACCAGGTGATACATTCTACAGGTAGCTATTGTTCTTTATATCTGTAGACTGGGAGTGAATTCTGAGCAGATGTCTACTTTTCTTTTCTTAATTACCTTGAAAAAGACTCTGTAATAAGGTAACTAACTACAGACCCCAGAATGCATTGGGTTGAATTGAGCGGAGTGCCGTTCCAGGTCCTGTTTCTCAAGATCAGCGTTCCGTGTTAAAAATAATGTTGGTATCAAAAAGAGCGCTAAAGTTTGAAGCGCTAGATACATTTGTATATTATTTTCATATATATCTGTCACGCTCGTAGAATGAGTCCATTTCACATTTTTTTACTTGCACTGAAGTGGTTCGTGCAACCGGAAGTAATTTGGTACACTTCCGGGTTGCACGGCCGTGACTGTAGCAATTCACATTCAAAAGAAGGGATGTTCACTGGCTATCGTCGGCTCCATTTGGGAGATGTTGGCGGCGTAACTTGGTGAGCAATCCGTCTATTTTTATATACTCCTTTGTCTGTGGTGTTGACCGTTAAGCCACAAACCGATTGTACGAGTGGAATAGAGCCAGTTAAATAGGCTTAACACTCGGGGAGGTTTGTTTTATTGACTTGGGCTTTTGTAGAATAGAAACTATACACGTGTGAGGTGTATATGTTTTTCTGCGTGATGAGTAAGAGTATTTCAACAATATGTAAACATATTGGTCTATCGACTTATTACATAAGAGCCACAACCAATTACGTTGTAATAGAAAGAGATGCTGTTTATGTTGAGTAAACGAGTGGATGACTTTTCACTCGGTTTATGTTCTTCTTCTTCTTTTTTACCTCCATACTGAATTTCATTTCGATCCTGTGTGCAGTATGTTGTGTTGCCACATAGTTGATATGCTGAGTTAGATTATGGTGTTAAGTTGTATACCTTTCATGTTTTCCATACTCCTAGATACCCGCTTAACTAAGGACCAATGAAAGGTATTGGCAGGTATTGATCTGCTTTATGGTGAGACTCATTCTCTTACTATGGTTTGGTGTTTTGCGCCACTGGGATGTTATTTGACACGTATTCCACATACACTGGGTGATAGACACGTTAGGTGTATGTTACAATTTGAAATATTAAAGTGTGTTTTCTTTTGTGTTACAGTAAGAAGACCAAATTGATGTTGGTCTCTCAACACCTACGAATTATAAGTATGGTTTTTATTATCAATCTTTAAGCAGAGTGACAAGACAATGGTCCTGATGAATGCCATGAATTCACCTCAGTTTGGCAGAAACATGTTGACCTGACCCAGTCAGATAGGAAACTCTTTATCCCTATCGTCACACTCCTTATTTTAAGTCCCATCCCTAAGGGAGAGCTAATAAATAATTTTTCTCCTTAGAGAGATGGTTTTAAATCACATTTGATATTATTTGCACTCTGCCCCCCACTCACAGACTCACATTGGAGTGCTAAGGACACCTCAGCTCCTCTCCTAAGGGAGAGTAGAAGCCCACACAGTGTACCTTGCGGACACTGTGTACAAGAGGGGACCCAATGATGAAGCATGTCACCATCATGGTGAGTGAGGGTTCTCGTCTTTAAAAACTAATATTTTTGAAGGTGTGTGTTCTGTACACTTTTGTAATTTACCTTTGATATCTTCTCCATTACGGTATTTTTTTGTGAGTTTTGATACAGGAGTGATACCGTGTGTGGATTAACTCTCCTCTTTGACCTTATCGTGAGATACAAGTTAGCACAGCTGTGGGCTGTAGGTCTAGTTTTAGTTTTAGTTTTAATTGGGTATTTAGAATAGAGTATACCTTTTCACCATAGTTTTTCTTTTGGCGTTTGAGCTTTAACACATCCTTGGTAGTCAAATTGACAGAAAACACGGGTTTGGCGTTTGATGAGGATATGGTCCAGGCAATACTCCAAACACCTAGTATTTTAGATACACACATCTCACAGACCTTGTCCCATACAGAAGATTGGACTAGGCTCAGCAATGTGAAGAAACAGCAGGTTAGAACTATCTTACATGCTGCAATACTAACAGAGTACTTGAGAGGCAATATAGCCCCCCCAGGATTGGTGGTGACAAATGCCCCGAGACTTTTTCTAGATAACAAAACCTTTGTGATAAACTGGTCCAAAATAGCGTGGCGATGCACTAGAGATTGGCTAGTTTTGATAATAAACACAGCCAAAGAAACGGCCGACCTCCTAGCTATTGAAATATTAGCACTGGAAAGTCAATTGAAAGTGGGAATACAGGTCACTGTGTACAAAAAGAAATTAGAGGAAATCACTAAGAATCTTAATGAAATCAAAGATGATCTGGTCAAGTTCAAGGTCAATAAATTGAAGAAGGATCTTGATAGATTTACTTTAGAGAAAGTCTATCCATATACATCTGATGAGTATCAAACCACTCTGAACAAGAAGAAAGATAAACGAGGACAACGAGGATGGCGGAAAGACACAGACGAGTGGACCTCTAATTCAGATGAATGGAGTGACTCTAATGACTCAGATCCAGAATATACATCAGCTAATTACACGAGGCGTGGAAGAGGCAATCCACAGACATATCCACAACAGACCCCGTGGTGGCCACCACAACCATGGCCTTATCCACCTCCTCCCTTCCATTCAGGTCCACCATTTGGTGGACCCAATTACCCTCCTTTTTTTGGCCAGGCCAGAGGAAGAAGCGGACGGCGAAGAGGATACAACAGGGCGCGTGCGACGAGCACACAACAACAAGTGAGTTGGGATCCCTCGATAGAACAGAGAGTGACTCGGAGTATGACAGCGTCCACAAACGACCCGATAGCTTGATAGTTAATCTGAGTGATAAAAATCTGACAGAACTTGAAAGTAAAGTCCTATCTAAGGGACTTGGTTTTGTTCCTACTAAGTTAGGGGACAAACTTTTGATTCATAAAGAGTTTTCTGATTTTTTTCGAAAAGTTAGACTACACTTCTTTTTTTCTGATAAGGATAAATCTGAGATGAGCTGTACACCGAACACGGGATTGAGGAATAAATCCACTTTTGTACCGTCACTACAACAGATACCTTCAGAAGTGCACACCTTTGAGAAAGCAGTTTTGAAGGAATATGAACTGAGTTTGCAATTTCCTAAAACAACATTCTGCAATATATCAAACATAGAACGTAGGTGTATTCAAGAATTGAGCAATGATATGAACATCACGATAAAACCAGCAGATAAGGGCGGAGCTACCGTCATTATGAATACGACCGATTATCGGAATGAATGCCTTCGACAACTTGGTGATACAAAGTTCTACACAAAGATTGGCCAAGACCCCACTTCCAGGTTGCAGATATGCATTGGTACTCTGGTAGAAGAAGGAAGGCAGGAGAATTGGATAACCAAGAATGAAGCAGAATTCTTGGTGCAGACACATCCCAAGACTCCTGCTTTCTACATTCTTCCTAAAATACATAAGGTCCAGAGACCACCCCCTGGGAGGCCGATAGTCTCGGGCATTGGCTCAGTATTGGAGCCTCTGTCCAAATTTGTGGACCATTTTCTTCGCCCTATAGTAGCGGAGATGCCGTCCTATATACAGGACACCAAGCATGCCCTGTCTCTTCTGGACACAGTCTCCTTCGATCCGGCTACGTCTTTGATGGCTTCATATGACGTAGAGTCACTATATACAAACATTCCACAGGATGACACTTTACAAATCATTGCACTCCTGTTAGAGAGTCATCCACGTGATGACCAGACACCAAATACTTTTGTAATGCAGTGTGCTAGGCTGGCTTTGAAAGAGAATTTTTTCTGCTTTGAAGGGAAGCTATATTGGCAAACGACTGGCACTTCTATGGGCAGTACGTGTGCTCCCAGTATGGCCAATCTGTACATGTATCATTTTGAGACCAACATTATTTTTGATATTAGTAATCCCTTCTCACTCTAACTGAAATTGTGGAGACGATACATAGACGATATCCTGGTCATCTGGGAAGGTGACCAGGTTTCGCTTGATGCGTTTTCCGTGTGGCTCAATACACGAGATCGCAATTTGAAATTTACTGGTGAATCCAGTAATAATACTAATAACACCCTGTCATTTTTGGATTTGAGATTATACCCCAAATATGGTAAAATTCAGACTGAATTGTATCAGAAACCTATGGCGCGAAATTCATTGTTGAGCTTTTACAGCTTTCATCCTCGAGCACTTCTGAATAATTTGCCTGTAGGTCAATTTTTGAGGTTACGAAGAAATTGTAGTGAAATAGCAAGATATAAACTACATGCTAAGAATCTGACTGATGAACTAATATCTCGCAACTATCCGAGTAAATTAGTACATGGTGCCAACAAGAGAGCACGTAATAATCATCGGGAGGCTCTGTTGGAATCCCATACTAGACCTGAGAATAAAAGGATGGTCTATGTCACTACTTTTAATGATCAATCAAATAATGTCAAGAGAGCAGTGAATAAAGCTTGGCACATCTTGAATACAGGAAAGCTGTCCTTGGAAATACCTCTTTTTGCTTTTAAGCGGAGTGGCAATTTAAGAGATATGCTAGTACACACTAGACCCAGAATTGATATACGAGAGAAAAGACAATTGACCATATGGGGTGCAACATCAGTGGTGGGACATTTCCCGTGTGGTACATGTTCTGTTTGTCCTTTTACTCGAAAAGTGACACAGCTTGACCTAGGTCTTGAAACACCTTGGACATTACAGACACACACCAACTGTAATACTAGTGGGGTCATTTATATGATCACCTGCCCATGCCTTTTGGTATACATTGGAATGACCACTAGGAAGGTCAAACAAAGGATGATTGAACATCGGAGTGCGTTTCGATGCAGAAAAACTAACACCTGCATGACTAGACACTTTGTTGATAAGTCACATACGGAAGATGACTTTACATGGGTTATTATTGATAAACCTAAGTACCATGTTAATATGGGTCCTTTGGAGAGAGTTCTGTTACTTAGGGAACAGAGGTGGGTGTTCCGCTTGAAAAGCCATATTAATGGTCTGAATGAAGACATACCGTGGAATACACTGTAAATTTAAGATTTTGGCAATTTTTTGTCTTACACAAAATGTTCCACGTGCTATTTCTTCACATGGCTGCGTTATATTCCTGTAATCTGTTGCCCCTGAATGTCTTTAAATCTCTATTATCTGCTACATCTTTATGTCTTTGTGAATTCTAGACTCATATGATAACTATGGGACAATATTCTTTCTTTGTGCCCTTATTTGAGTTTAGTATGCCTTCAAATCAGATATGAGACGAGTCACTTGTCACTGTATTCCCTTTAATGATATGTGACCAGGTGATACATTCTACAGGTAGCTATTGTTCTTTATATCTGTAGACTGGGAGTGAATTCTGAGCAGATGTCTACTTTTCTTTTCTTAATTACCTTGAAAAAGACTCTGTAATAAGGTAACTAACTACAGACCCCAGAATGCATTGGGTTGAATTGAGCGGAGTGCCGTTCCAGGTCCTGTTTCTCAAGATCAGCGTTCCGTGTTAAAAATAATGTTGGTATCAAAAAGAGCGCTAAAGTTTGAAGCGCTAGATACATTTGTATATTATTTTCATATATATCTGTCACGCTCGTAGAATGAGTCCATTTCACATTTTTTTACTTGCACTGAAGTGGTTCGTGCAACCGGAAGTAATTTGGTACACTTCCGGGTTGCACGGCCGTGACTGTAGCAATTCACATTCAAAAGAAGGGATGTTCACTGGCTATCGTCGGCTCCATTTGGGAGATGTTGGCGGCGTAACTTGGTGAGCAATCCGTCTATTTTTATATACTCCTTTGTCTGTGGTGTTGACCGTTAAGCCACAAACCGATTGTTCGAGTGGAATAGAGCCAGTTAAATAGGCTTAACACTCGGGGAGGTTTGTTTTATTGACTTGGGCTTTTGTAGAATAGAAACTATACACGTGTGAGGTGTATATGTTTTTCTGCGTGATGAGTAAGAGTATTTCAACAATATGTAAACATATTGGTCTATCGACTTATTACATAAGAGCCACAACCAATTACGTTGTAATAGAAAGAGATGCTGTTTATGTTGAGTAAACGAGTGGATGACTTTTCACTCGGTTCATGTTCTTCTTCTTCTTTTTTACCTCCATACTGAATTTCATTTCGATCCTGTGTGCAGTATGTTGTGTTGCCACATAGTTGATATGCTGAGTTAGATTATGGTGTTAAGTTGTATACCTTTCATGTTTTCCATACTCCTAGATACCCGCTTAACTAAGGACCAATGAAAGGTATTGGCAGGTATTGATCTGCTTTATGGTGAGAATCATTCTCTTACTATGGTTTGGTGTTTTGCGCCACTGGGATGTTATTTGACACGTATTCCACATACACTGGGTGATAGACACGTTAGGTGTATGTTACAATTTGAAATATTAAAGTGTGTTTTCTTTTGTGTTACAGTAAGAAGACCAAATTGATGTTGGTCTCTCAACACCTACGAATTATAAGTATGGTTTTTATTATCAATCTTTAAGCAGAGTGACAAGACAATGGTCCTGATGAATGCCATGAATTCACCTCAGTTTGGCAGAAACATGTTGACCTGACCCAGTCAGATAGGAAACTTTTTATCCCTATCGTCACACTCCTTATTTTAAGTCCCATCCCTAAGGGAGAGCTAATAAATAATTTTTCTCCTTAGAGAGATGGTTTTAAATCACATTTGATATTATTTGCACTCTGCCCCCCACTCACAGACTCACATTGGAGTGCTAAGAACACCTCAGCTCCTCTCCTAAGGGAGAGTAGAAGCCCACACAGTGTACCTTGCGGACACTGTGTACAAGAGGGGACCCAATGATGAAGCATGTCACCATCATGGTAAGTGAGGGTTCTCGTCTTTAAAAACTAATATTTTTGAAGGTGTGTGTTCTGTACACTTTTGTAATTTACCTTTGATATCTTCTCCATTACGGTATTTTTTTGTGAGTTTTAAGGTCAATGAATAACATAGTAGAATTCAGTGATTCAAACAACCCTGTTTCCTTTACAAACTTGAAAGTGCTTTCTATCTCTCTAGCCACCATATACCAGTTATGAACCGGCAAGCAACATGTCTATTCTGTTTATCCTTTTGTTTCCTGTATTTGAAAAATATTTCTGGATTCTCACTCCCATAAAAACGAATTTAGAAGTCATTTCCAACTTTCAATATAACCTTGACGCTTAAACTGGCATTTGCCATATATAATATATCTATAAACAGGATGTATGACGTAACAACGCGTGCAGTTACATCGCGGTCGTTACAACGACTGCGATGTTACTACGCTATGCCATCACACAACCTTCAAATAGTAAAAGTTACAGACACTTGCCTGTGATACTTGCTTGAAATTCTCATTGGTGTGCTTGCATGCTTTTGAATATGTTTTTCTAGTGCCAATCTATTTTCACATAACAAATGACTGGCGAAGTCACACCCCGTGAGATATGCTTCTGGGGATGCTGGACAAGCAAGAAGGGCCATCTTTTTCAGAAACAATTTCAGGTTTGCTTTGTTCTTGATTTACCCATGGAGATACAAAAGAGAACGAGAGACAAACTCAAGTTTAGTAATCTTTGTGAACTGCACACACAATATGCACTCATCTGTCTTCCAAATGAAGGGCATATACTACATTTCCTGTCAGGGGGTTTTCGTCTTCTGTTTTGGGGTGCCTCAGAGGTCCTTTCAATAGTAAAGCCTCTAGGTTTCACAACTGATGAGGAGAGGCGAGAGACCAGAGTTTCTAGGAGTACGCTTAGCTGTATTTATTTCTAGCATGCAGAAGTGCTCTGTTCTCCTTGTGCTTTTACTGAAGCAGATGGTTGAAGACACTTACACCTAAGAGCATTGTGACACTATGTGACCATGCACATTTGCACAGGTCACAGATCCACTGGGAGTAGCCAAGGGTGAGCACAACCATTCTGACTGTGAAATGGTGAGCCAATCGAGTCAACATGTTGTCGAAGGTGGATCCATCTTTGTTTCTATGACCAATGATTGTAAAAGACTACATTCCACCTATTTTTCTTTTTTGAGCATGCATAGTGACATGTGTTTTTGGTACTGATGAGAGCCGAGGTCACCCATGATAGGGACATACAAGGCTGAAGCATGTTGACCAAAGGTTTAAATGAGGGTTGAATTATTCCACTTAAATCTTCTTAATCCTATCACCTGGGGACAGGCTTAGTTCCACCAGGAGGTAGTTTTAGTATTTTCTTTTTTTCAATTGTTGCATATTCATCCATAATTTTCCACACATAGGCTGCCCATTCTGGGGCAGTGTAACCTATAATGTAAACAACAGGTTTATGGTGTGAGAATGATTAAGCCTTCCACCTGAGGGTGGGTGAGGGTTCACATCCTAATACAAACAATGGGGCAGATTTATGACGTCTGGCGCATCTCTGCTAATCAGCAGAGATGCGCCAAAAGAGTTGCGATGCATCTGCCCACCCGTGCGCCACCATTGATGCACCGCATTTACAATGCGGCGCACCGTGGCACTCGGATGGGCAGATGCGTGACGCATCTCCTGTCGGAAAGGCGGCGCAGTGCTGGAGTTGCGTCGCAAGCGCGACGCAGCTCCGGCAAGGCTCGGGGGTGCCCTATCCCTTACATGCTGCGTCAATCCTTACGCCTCCTTCAAGCAGGCGCAGGGTTTTGACACAGCATGGCCTTAAAAGTGACTGAGTGAAATCTTGTAGATTCCTGCGCCCGGAACGCCCCCCCCCCTGCTCCAGAACGCCTACATGTGGCGCAGGGCTTTACAGCGTGACGCATCTGCCAGATGCGTCACGTTGTAAATACCCTGCAGCATGGCGCAGGATTTGCGCCGCAACTGCGGTGTAAATGAGGCGCAAGGGGCTCATAAATCTGCCCCAATGTTTTTGAGTCTGTGTGAGAGTCCAATGTGACAACTATTTGACGACTTAAGAGTAACACACTGCAAGTACTCTCTTATGTTCTATTGTTGTAAGGAGGCAGGTGGTACTTACAGGTTTTTAAATACTTCCTGTGAGCATAAAATATTGCATTATATACAAAGGAATACAAATGTATTGAATCCAGACAAAATCTCACTCAAAATCCGGTCTTAATCCCAGATCCTGGTTTCTGTGGGTGTAAACTGAGGGATGCTGGCTACAACCCTAAGCCTCCCCCTTCAAGAACATAAAATATATATTTTTTCACTTTTATGCTGTTGGCCCTACAGAGATGGAATTCATTATTTTATGAGTCTAAAATACATCTTTAGTGACAAACAAAATGGCACATGCAGACGCACTAGAACATCACTGATAGTACAGTGGTGTGGTGGTGGTGATGCAGCACTCAGGCCTGGCAGAGTAGTCCTTGAGGTGTTGTTTGTTATGGTGTGGCTCCAAGGTGTTGACGTATGGTCATCACTCCTGGCCATTCATTGGTGGGGTGGTAATATTGTTAGTGGTATAGTACTGGGTATTTTGCCTTGAACCATATGGTGTATGGCTATAAATGCAAATAATATTACTTTGTACTTTGTCACCTCGTGACCCAGAGGACAAACACACCACCCTGCGATTGACATGCAGTTTGGAAATCAGTTACACAATTGTGGGCATCATTTTGAGTGCATTGATAAGTGAAAATCCTCTAGTTGTTGGAATACAATGCTAACCCTGGAGAAGAAGCTGCTACCTGAATTCCCTCCACCACAACTGAAGGAGCAAATCCACCCCTCACTGTCAGATTCTCTGCCAGATTTATCATTTTCTTCCAGAAATGAACGAATAAACGATGTTCCATCATTTCCAAATTCCAAATCAGGCTCTGTGTGAATGTAATTCCAATAATATATCAAATAATATGAGTTCCCGTCATTTTAAGGATGGAAGCTGTAATCCTCTAAACATGTATTATCATGAATTGAATGAAAGCTCATGAATATAAATGCATTAACCTTCCAAGCATCTCATTGAAAGCTACAGGGTGTAGTCTATCAATGAGCTTAATGTGCTATTAACATTCTTATCAAAAAATGACAATGAGGTCACATTATCAGATTACAGATGCTGAAAATGCAAATGATGCTTTTATATGTAAGATTCTAGTCTTCATATTTTCTTTTGTACACATGTTGTAAGTTTAAGTGCTAAAAGGGCACTCAAACAAATTACATTTATGCTCTTCATTTTGCAGCCTTGAACCAAACCTGGCATGCATTAATGTATCCTAAGTGTCATCTGTAGGTAACTTTCTACTGTCAGTGTTACAGATATGAATAAAACAGTTAGAATTATAGATGAGTAACTGCGAATGAGGAAGATGTTATTCACCATGGACAGAGAGTAAAGCTTGACTTGTCTAAGATGTCACTCTGAACCCCAAGATGAATAACATCCCTATTATTCCTATTTTACCCATCTATAATTTTTTGTTGTGCATGGCCCCCTAAATTATCTGCTCTTGCTCTCAAACATGTAAACACAGACACAGGAGGAAAGGGGGAACCATATACTATTTAATTTTAAAACAAATAGAGTCCTGCCAACCCAACCAGCCTCACCACCCTCAACAATAGCCTCCCTCCAGGCAAAATAACAAATATTTTGCCTCCTGCCACCCATCCACACTGCACCCTCAGATACCCACCCCCACTCCCTATCCCTCTTTATATATAGTGGGCCAAACAACTACATGGTCCATGGGCAACCAACCCCACCACCCTCTGCGCATTCCCACCCCTCCCGGCCCAAACCTGTTCTCACTACACACATTGAGAATGAAGAGCTGGCACTATGCTGACAGCGGCACTTTATTTCTCCTCTAAGCACAGGCCTGTAGAGGCCCTTTTTTTGCAAAGGAGAAGTCTGTTGGCACCGGGTAATTGCCACCTGCGTTGTGCCTCCGCCTTCAGGTCTATGAAACGAAGGTGAGACGGCAAAACAAAAAGGAAGTGAGCACTTCCACCTTGTGACATCACAACAGGGTTAACAGCTTTGGTTAACCTCTTGGATTCTGATCTGGTTGCTCCTGCTGAAGGCTTCCAGTAGCCGCCATATAGAAAATATGAATGGGGTACAGTGAATAACGGGACTACTTTTCACGAAGGGGTTCTGAATGATATCTAATTGGCAACAAGAGTGAAGCCTATGTTGCCTATAATGTCACTCAGAACCCGAGGGGGTGAAATATTCCCCATATTCACTTTTCAACCATGTATATTTTAATGTAATATATGGCCCCACAATTATCTGCTGCTCCTTTCAATTTTAATGCATGGACAGATAATTAATGGGAAGCCAAAAATAACGTCTTTTCCTCCCCGTCTCAAATTTGAAGAAATAACTGACCTCCAGTCATCCAAGGTGCCATCCTTAGTGCTATATCACCCTCTCCCCTCCCAAGGCTGTGCCCTGTGCCCTCCATCAGAGCAAAGAGTCAGTATTACACTAACAGGTTCACAGAGAAGCCTCTCACAGCAGCCAGGAATTCCATAAACACGTAGCAATAGTAGGCGACAACTTTTGTTACCCGCTGTTGCTACATCATAGCAGTGAATAACAATATTTAGAATCTGGTACTCATGTTAGCGGCTGACAGAGCCATACATAACAATATTATTAATTGCAATTTAAGAGCATAGGGGGACTGGTGCTGCTTGACAACCATCAACCCCATTCCCTGCTGTGAGACATCTAGCCGCCTGAAAGAAAACAAATTTCACCCTTTCAACTGGCCATAGAAGATCCCTATCATCTTTAAGTTTAGAAAGTTTTGTCCCTCACAGATGTCCAATCTCCTGCTGGGGCATAGTCACACTCAACCCTCTCAAATGAATGACCGTACTCCCCAATAGTCCCCTACCAGCTCAGCGCCCTTACACTGCCTTTTTTGCCCTCCAATGGAGTATCTCAATAGAGAGTTCAGACTTTGCATTGCCATATACTGCTTCAGGGTGTCCCACCCATGAAAATCCTGGAGCAGAAAATTGCATACAGAAAATACAAAAACTGTTTACCACAAATAGCCGTAATGTGTCCATTTTTACCATCTGTGTATGGACAGTAATAAATTAATTAACCTGATATGGCAAGTTTGTGGGAAGGAGACATATAGCACTTAAAGGATCCAATCCATGTGGTGACAGCGATATTAACAAAAGGGATATTGAAAAACGTAATTTCACTTCTGAGTTGCTATATATCATATTACAAAGGCGTATCTTGTGATGAGCAGTTGAATGTGCATGAGACAAGACAATAAAATAAATACAGATTCCTACTTTGTGATTGAGACTATTTAAGGTGCAAGGACATAGGCATAAGATAACACGAAGCAAGAGTGCAATAGGAAGGTGAGTCTCCAGGATGATTAAATCGACAGGCAGCTAATAAGGTTCAGAAAAAGGGAGAATGTCAATGAGATAAGATTGATAGGTTAACCAGGCTCAGAATAACAAGAACAGGTGGATGTAAAAAAACATAAGATCACTGGGCTAAACAATTTCTGCATAATAAAAAAGCGATTAGATGGTCGACCTCATGCTGGATGGTTGATGTTTGAGGAGAGATTGGATGTGGCATGTTAGAGCATCTCATTTTGGAGGAAGGACCTTTTAGTGTGAATTTGGTTTAAATCTAGCTGTCTTCCTTGAGATTGTGAGCATTTTGTGGTGATTTATGGTTGTTCAGTAAGTAGGGAAACCGTCTCTACTGAAACTGGGAAGAGAGGAAAACAAAGATATAAGGGGGAAAGGGTAAAGGCAAAGGAGTAGTAGGAAGATGATGTGAAGGAGAGGTAATGCAAAGTAAGAAGACAAGAAGCAAACAAGCAATATAAAGGAAAAGGAAAAATAGAGGGGCGGGAAAATAGTAGTGCAAGAAGAAGGAGTAAAATGAAATGCAGGAGAGTTGGGAAATATAAAACATTTCAGTGAATAGGGTGATGCAGGAGCAACATATTTAAATAGGGTGAGGACATTTTATTACCGAAAATAGTTGGGCAGTGTGCATGGGCAGACAGTGCTTTACATCTTTAAGTTTAGAAAGTTTTGTCCCTCACAGATATTGTGTGGTTCTTACGAATAGTAAAATTACTTCCATAGTAAGCTAGTTTTCTGCTTGTTAGCTTTCATATTAAATTCCTGACTTTTACACCTCATTAAAAAAGAGCACATCATCCATCCTCTTTCAGAAGCAAGAAAAAAAATGGTTTTAAAGTAAAATCCTGAAAAACGGTACACCCATTTAGTACAATCTAGTACTTTCGAGGAAACATTGTCAGTTTGCAGTGCAAAAACTATGCCATGGTGTAAACGTAGGAAAAGCAGAAAACTGTGGGGTATATTCACATGAACGTGTGCTAAACATCACCAAAAGATGTTAACGCAACTATCGCTGGAAAATAACCCCGTGTCAACGTGGAATTCACAACAAGGCCGTACCATGCGATAGTCTGCCGAAACCGCGGACAATGTCCGCGATCCTCGATGGAGATAAAAACACAAACCACAACACAAAAAAACCTGCGATGGGCCAAAGCACGATAAGAAAACAGTGACAACCAGCGAGAGGGCAGCAATACTCACGCGTAATGCGGGGAAAAGCACAAGAACAGCATACAGAAAATGGCACAGAAAACAATACATCAACTGTGGAGTACCACGGATGCACCCTGACCGACTGCAGAGGACAACATGTACCCCACAACATCCAAGCACCGTGGAAGAACAGAACTGACAGGGACACCGCATGAAAGAGACCAGTGGCAGACAAATCAGTGCCGCAGGAGGGACTCGCCTACCATGCAGCATACGCATATAAGCATAAGTGCACCTCGACATTGACAACATCCTGGTATAAACAGCAACACCTCCACAACAAAACACAGGACACAACTGCTTCCGCAAATGTGCACAACATGGCAAATCACATCTGAAACCGCAGGAAAATGTAACATGACAATGTACAAGTACAACCTGTAACCTACAAATATGTTTTAATCACACATTCAGTGCAATTGGACATCTTGTATTGTCCTATGATTGCCATGGACGGCCAGAATGTGACGTGCTCATGAGAAGTAAGTGTCAAGGATGGAGCTCCTATGGGCCATTCCTGCCGCAGCTGCAGTGGGATGTGGGCCACCTGCCCCATCGTCACCATCATCGTCCGGTACCTCTGGAACTGGGATCCATGGGGCATTGGTGCGAACACAGATGTTGTGCAACACACAACATGCAACAATCATCTTGCACACGATGTCCGGGCTGTACAGGAGCTTTCCACCTGTGCTGTCCAGGCACCTGAAACGTGACTTCAACACGCCAAATGTGCGTTCAACGATGCCCCTGGTGCATATGTAGGCCACATTGTACTGCCTCTGGGTGGGTGTGTCCGGGTGTCGGAGGGGTGTCATCATCCAAGGGCAGAGTGCATATCCTTGATCATCTGTGACAGTGCAGGGAGAAAAGAGTCAATACTTGATTCTGCAGGATGTGATGGCAGGCCCACTAATCCAGTGATGCCTGTGCTGGCTGTGTGTGGGGTGAGTGTAAACTGCCCGGACCGGCTTCGTGTGGGTAGGACTGCCGCCACCCTTGACCTCTTGGAACCGACACTATACTTTAGTGTCTACACCAGCCGGTACTGATGCCATACTTCCTTGACTCCAACAGGGTTGTGTATTTTTCTTATTACAGGTACCACACTTTTCTTGGGTGCTGTAAGGGTGGTCACTTATCTACTTTATTTAATCATTGACCACCACCATTAAAGTGTAGGTAGATCCCTCTGGTCCTGATGAATTTCCATCTAATTGATTTTGGAATAAAGATCTCCGCCAGGAAGGCCCCTTCTCGGGTGCCGATCGGGGATTGCAGCGCCGCCCCGATAAGGAGCAGACCCGATGATGAAGCAAGACACCTAGCTGGCTGGGTGTGTGAGGGCCTTTTTCCAAGAGGAGAAGTCCCTTCTCCCAAACCTGTGCGACTAACCTTCGCATTGAAACACCTTTCCACCTGCATTTTTATATGAGGAACTGCATACCATTTTTGTATTTGGGGTGAGTGTAAGCCAGCCCTCAGGAAGTAGCTGGTGCTGTCAAAAACTCCAACAGTCATCAAGCACTCAGAAATGCAATGTCAGAACAACAAGGGGGAATGACTCGAGTCGCACAGGGCTAGTGGCCCCGGATGCACAGCCTCCGACACGGGCCCACCGCCACGGGGTGCTGACCTGTGGGAGACTGGGGTAGGGTCATGAGGGCAGAGCAGGGCCTCTCATGTGTCATAGATGCCTTCCGCAGAGTGTCACGGGGAAGAATTGGAGGTCTACCCCCAGGGCATGATGCAGAGTGCACATGCCAGCTGTGTCCGACCACATGGCGGAAATGAATGCCACAGATCCATGCCAGACACCAAGTCCGTACCTGCCCGTTGCTGATGACAACCCCCAGGCCACAGGCTCAGACACCAACGATGTTCCGCTGGAGGATGACGGTCACTCATGGCGCACAGGGTTAGTGGCACCACGTGTCGCAGGCCTGCGATATGGAATTATGCCTCACTGATCGAAGAGAGTCTGGTGCTGTGGCCGCTGCCACGGACTTGGGCTCACTGCCATTCAGGACTGAGGACACTGTTCCACATGTGGGACATACTGTGCCGAAGAGCATGTCAATGAGTTAGGAGTGATGTGGGCCAGTGTTGGGGGGGCCAGCTTTGGTCTGCGGAGACTGTAGAGGTGGCGGGACCGGGGCTTGGAGCTTGCACAGCCACGTGGTGGGCCCTCTTTGACACACAACAGTGTTGGCAGGTGAGCAGTGCAGCGTTGGTGCGCTGGGGCGGGCAGGCCTGGTCTGTGCATCAGCGTCCTGGGGTGCAGCAGGCGCACAGGGTCACAGACCCTGCTGCTCACGGCGTCGGCTTCATGGAAGGCCGCGTGGCGCCACACTGTCAGTGACGTTGGCCTTCCCGGGAGTGAACCACGCTCTGCGAAACGGGGTTTTTGACCACAGCCCTGGCGTACTCAGGGCCAACCCACTATGCTCATGCACACAGGTGGGTTCACAGCATGCAACACTTCTGCTATCTGACCCATGGCCTGGTGTGACTGAGTTGCGTCCATTGCTCACTACTCTCCAGTCACCTGCAGTTTTGGTCTGCATGGACATGTCGGTGGTTTGCATACTCATGTCTGTCCTGCACATCCACGCCTCACTTCTCGTTGTGTACATTCCCATTCACGTGTCACTTGCATCCTCGCACATGGCTGCATTCCGCATCTCCACACGTTCAGCTGTTGTGTGGCTATGGTGCCATGATATGTCTGTATTGGGTGCAGGGGTAGCCCAGGATGACCATGGAGTGGTGTTGTCGTGTCTGGTAGGTGGTCATGTTGTTTGAAATGTTGTATGTTGTTTGGTCACATGTGCATTCCCACAGTTGTGCATTGTGTGGTGGTGGGTTTGGGGTGTGTGATGTGTTGATTTGGCACTTATCAACGAGCAGTCCAGTTCCATATGTGCCATCCTGGAAGCGCTGGTTGATGATGGACTGTCGGAAGATGAAGGAATCATGCACACTGCCTGGGTAATTGGCGACAACATTGGTGAAGAGTCCCAGGTGGTCCACTATTGCCTGCACATTGATGGAATGTGTGTGCTTTCTGTTGCGGTAGTGGTGTGCCGTATCCGCAGGGGCCACAAGTGGCACATGTGTGCAGTCGATTGCCCCCAACACAGCCGGGAATCTGGCTATGGCGTAGAAACCTTGCTTTGTCTCCAGCTGTTCCTGCGCAGTGTTGGGGAAGTGAAGGTACTGGGGTATGAGGCTGAGGATGGCATGCAGGACAGGTATGATGAACTTTGATAAGGCTGGCTGTGAGACCCCTCCGACTCTGGCAGTTGTTGGTTGGAAGGTACCAGAGGCCAACAGGTGCAGCACAGCCAGCAGCTTTGTCTGTGGAGGGATGTTAGTTCTCCGCTGGGACTGTCAGCCTGTGGGCGATGTGGGTCATGATGCGGAGGATGATTGTCCTTTTGAGCCTGTAGTGGGCAATGACTTCCTCAGGCGTTAGGTCTGTGAGAGTGGTGCGTTTTTGGTAGGTCTGCTGTCTCTGTGGTGGTCTGGGGGGGGGCGGGTCTGGGTCCTGGGGTGGTGGCAGTCCTGGGGATGGTGGCAGTGGGTGTTGTGGCCCTGTTGGGGCTCCGAGCTGCATGATGAGTAGCTCCATGGCGTTGTTTGTTCTTTGGGTGTGGCTGTGTGCGGGGCTCCGTTGCCTGCTGCAGGTAGTCATCCGTCTTTACACCTGCTTGAGGCAGGTGTTAAATACCTGCGGCTACCCCGGCTTATCGCCTGTTTTTGGTTCGCTTCGCAAATCTGGCAGTTCGTTGTGAAAGAGGTGTTGTGGTTTTTTCGTGTGTTTTTGCACGGGAACACCTACTCTACATCTCACTAGCGTTAGTTGGTGGTGTCCACCGTGGAGATAAATTTTGGGGCAGTTATCACGGGAATACTGCGATGTCTGCAGTTTGCACCAGCTTCTGAATGGGGTGTTAGGTCTATCTCTACTTATGATGCGTTAAGGTGGAGATAAATCGGAGATAAGTCCTTGTGAATATGCCCCTGTGTGTACAACTGACAGCGACAGCTGGTGAAATTTGGCTTTTACATATACTTGCCACTGTATTTTAATGAATGCCATAAGAACGCCTGTTACGTATGCCTCCCACTGTAGTGAAGTGATTTGTGTTGAAGAAAGGGGCAAACATATTTTTACATGTGAACTTTGGGGGTTTAATGGCAGTTGAATAAATGTACTCTTATATTCTAATGGGATCCTGTTCGGAAAATGGAAATAGATAATGTTTACCTGGGATTTTATGGTTGGTAATTGGCTCCTACATAGAAAAAGGACGGAATATTAGTTAATTAGTTAATAATTTTGGGATGGATGTTTACATGGGAGATAACCATGATTAGAAAATGGCCATAACTATTTCTACATGGGGAGATGATGGGTGTTAAATGTTTGTTTCATGTACATGCCACTATAGTGTAGTGATGTGTGTTGAAGCAATGAACATATATATTTTTTCATGGGGGTGAGGGGTGTTAAGTGGCTGTTACATTTTACCTGGTACTGTTATTTAGTAGATGGTGAAGACAAATGGGCACAGCTGTGTTCTGTGGGGGGGGGGGCTTTGGAGGTTACATGGACATTGAATATATTTGGGGCTGTATTAGGATTGTTCCAGATAGAAAAAGGGGATAGGAATTTTCTACATTGAGGATGATGGGGGTTAAGTGGCTTTTACATTTTCCTGCCGCTGTATTTTCATAAATATTGCAAGGGAATGGTAAAAGCTATTTTATGCATAGGGGATTATGGGCTTTAAAGAGCTGTTGAATGTGTTTTCCCCTATTTGCTGATGTGTCATGTTACGAAAGTGGGAATAGATACTGTTTACATGGAGGACTATAGGGGTAATTAGCTTCTACATATCACAGGCACGGAACATTTGTCATTTCTCTTGGGATTGTTTGCATAGCAGTTTTCTACATGGGAGGTGATAACTGTTAATGTCTGATCCATACCTCGGGCATGATCTTTTATCCACCTAAGATAGTGGGCATAGTGATTTTCTACATGGGGGGATTATGCATGTTAAATGGCTTTTATTTGCCACTGTATTATAGTGATTTGAGTTGATGAAATGGGCATACCTATTTTTCATATGGGGGTATGGATGTTAAATGAACATTAAATATAATTGAGATTGTATTTGCCTATTCCTGGTAGAAAATTGGAATATTGATTTTCAACATTTGAATTGAAGGGCCTCATGTAGGTAGCCGAATACCGGTCGGTAACGGCCGATTTTCGGTAATTATACCGTTACCGACCGGTATTTTGGCTTTTGAGATGTAGGGGGCTCATTTCTGTATTCGGAATTTACCGAATCGGTAAAATTACCGAATCGGTAATTTTACCGATTCGGTAAATTCCGAATACAGAAATGAGATGTAGGGGGAGTGTGTGTGTGTGTTTTGGAGTCGGTATTTACCACCAACTATTAGTTGGTGGTAAATAATGAATGGATGTGTTTAAGCGTTTTAAAGCGCTTAGAAGTGTGCAATGTGGCAGACATACATGCCCTTAGGGCATGTATGTGTGCCACATGTGCACACATGGCCGTCTCAGGGGTGCAACAGGGTGTCAATGTGACACCCTGCCACCCTTGCATGTGTTCCCCCCATTACCGAATCGGTATTTACCGATTCGGTAATGAGGCATACCTTCCCATCAATGGGAAGGTATGCCTCATTACCGAATCGGTAAATACCGATTCGGTAATTACCAAATTATTCCGAATCGGTAATATTTACCGACCAATTACCTACATATCATTTACCACTTCATAAATACCGAATCGGTAAAATTCAGTATTTATGAAGTGGTAAATGTGTCCCTACCTACATATGGCCCGAAGGGTGTTAAATGGCTGGTACACATCCCTGTAATTGCGCTTTCATGATTTCTGTAAGAAAATGGTAAGAAATATATACTGCACAGGGATTCTGGGTTTTAAAATCCGATGAATGCACTTGCCACTGTATTCTAACGGTTCCTGTTAGAAGGATGGGAATTGCTCATTTACTCATGGGAGATTATGGCTGATAAATGGGCGTTGCACATACTTGACATAGGAATTTACTTATTCATCTCTGGAAAATTAGCATTGTCATTTCTATATGGGGATGATACAAGTTTAATGGCTGTTACATATACCCAGGACCACAGGAATTATGTGGTAAGGGAGGACTAGATTATGCGAAAGATTTGACTAAATTATGCAGCAAGAAAAAGCACATAATGCGATGTAATGCACCACATTTTGCAAGTTGTTGAATGAACATTTGCGAAAGGCCTACAATGTGTTGTTGCATTATAGTAACGTTTGATCCTTTTGAGTAAGAAACAAAGCTTCTTTTGTTAAAAATGGCAGATTATTGCAGAGATGATAGAATATGTATCAAATCCATATTTCTTTCTGATTAACACAGTGGCTGTGAAATCTCATCATTCCAGTGGCTGTGCATATACCTGCCACTGTATTTTAGTGATTTTTGTTGAGAAAATGGGCATGCTTATTTATTTTACATGGGGGTCGATGGGGGTTTAAGGGTTGGTACAAATACCTGGTACTGTTATTGAGTAATTGCTGAAGAAAAATAGATATGGCTGAGTTCTGCACTGGGGATTATAAGTGATAAATCACTGTTAATGTATCATGGAATGTATTAGGTTTGTTCTGGGTAGGTAATACTGATAGTGTTTTTCTACATGAGGAATGATGAATTTTCATAGGCCATAACATATATCTGACACTGTATTGTCATCATTCTTTTAAGGAAAGATATAGTTATTTTTGCATTAGGGTTGTAGGTTTTAAAGGGGTGTATCATACTACTTCCGGTTGTTTAAATATAAATAACAATTTTTTTATAGTGGGGAAATTGTGGGTGTTAAATGCCAGAGCAAAACCAAAGGGGATGATAGACGGAGTGTTGAACAATGCAAGCACTCACCCCCAGTCAACTGATCCAGGTTTAATCCATCATCATTCTTTAGCTCACTCCACCACCCCAGTTCATACATGGCCATATGCAAATCAGTCTGACCCTGTGCCTCATGGGAACAGTCCAGCCCGAACTGCCAAGCCATGTCTTCCCTGGACTGGAAACAAACATCCTGGGACCGGTTTCTGGCTAATCAGCCGTCATCAGCCAGGCTAGCTGGAATCCAGTGGCAAAGTGAGCAAGGGACCCACATCTGGGCATACCCTGCCAACTTAGGGCGAACAAAGTAAAACCAAAGGGGATGATGGACGGAGTGTTGAACAATGCAAGCACTCACCCCCAGTCAACTGATCTGGGTTTAATCCATCATCATTCTTTAGCTCACTCCGCCACCCCAGTTCAGACATGGCCATGTGCAAATCAGTCTGACCCTGTGCCTCATGGGAACAGTCCAGTCCGAACTGCCAAGCCTTTTCTTCCCTGGACCGGAAACAAACATCCTGGGACCGGTTTCTGGCTAATCAGCCGTCATCAGCCAGGCCATTATTTAGGACCCAGAGTGCAATGAGCTCTTTCTACCACAAACATGGAGGATAGGTCAGATCCGAAAAGTTCTTTCAGTAGCTCTTCCATATATCTCTCCATTTCAGATATCGCTGTAGTCTCCGGTATGCCCGTTATACGTAGGTTATTGCGGCATGAGTGGGCCTCAAGGTCATCATTTTTGGCTCTGATATGATTGAGCACTTTGTCCATTTGTAGTAATTGTTCTTTTGCTTCAATTTGGAAGTTATGCGCCTCTGAAGTGCGGTTGTCAAGCTGGTCCAGTCGAGTCTCAAGACTTTCTTCTGGACTAGATCTAGCTGTGAGGTGAGTTTATCCAGTTTGGTGTCGATAGTTTTGAGGCTTGACTTCATCTCTAATAGGAGGGATCGGAGGTCTTCATTTTGACCATCTGACTCTTCACCGAATGCTTGCTCCATCTCTGGGTCATTGTCAACTTCCTTTTGTCTGGTGGCTCATTTATTGTTGAATGTTAATCTAGGCTGCTTGGGCTCATGCTTACCCATGTTGTATAGTGTGGCTGCACTGGTCTATTGAATGTGGCGGGGAGATTCATTTCGCTCTACCCACGCCAGTTTGTGCTTCTTCTGGACGCTCAGTACACTCTCCTCTAGCTAAGTGTTGTATAGCGGGAGTGTTCTTTTTGCGAGACAAGGGTGTGCGGCCACCGCATGTAGTGTTTGGTGCCGGTTGCACATTGCCTGTAGGTAGGTGATGGTTGCCCAGTGACAGTAGATTATGCCTCAAGCAGGTTTTGTTAGCTGGGGCCTCCCCCCTCTCTCCGGGCATCTAGGTGTGCCGCTGTCACGTGTCCACAGGCCTGCCCCACCGCCCAGTCAGACGCTTCTTTCAGTTCTATCACTCGTCACCTGCTTTATGACTGTGAGGCGCCCGCTTCTTGTATGGCGTTGTACGGCTTCGGGTAGGGGAGCAGCTATAACCTCCCGCTGCTTTCTTCTGTTTATAGATGGTCTAAAATTATCTGCAGGCTCCACTGGGGCAGGACGAGCTGGGGACTGAGCACTGTCTTCAAACCCCTAGCGGGAAGTGAAAAAGGGTCAGTGTGCGCCTCTCCCTCCTGGGCCTGGGACCCCCACCTCAGCCTCGATAGTCTCTCCGCTCTCTTCAGTTATCTGCCGTTTGACTCCCGGGCGGGACCTCAGCATCTTCGCTCTGGGACTGCACCTCTGCCCCCTCTGGTGTGCTCTACGCTTGGCTGCTTGACTTTCAGGGCGGTCCTTTATAAGTGCTTGCAGCCGCATGTGCCTTCTAAGGGGGGGGGCAGCTCAAAACAGCCTGCTACATACCTCAGTATATGGATGCTCCTAATTGTGCAACGGTCTTCTCCGGAGCAGGCCGGGCCCGGGGCTTATCGCCGCCTATTGTCTTCTGGCGGGAATCACGTTGAGCTTGTGAGCTGTATCGCCTCCTCGAGGATCCGGGAGCATTTACTTTGACTCCTCGATTTGTTCAGTGCCTTCGATCGTGGCACCGGCGGAGGATCGCAGCATGGATATTAGGCAGATTACCAGGCCTCTTTGCTTCACTGCAGAGCATGTCACTCAGCCTCGCGCAGCCCTCCAGCAAAAATGAATTAGCGTGTCTCTGAGGTGGTCGATTTTCAGCACAATCGGGGATAGCAGCAGTCCTCAAGATCACGGCATCGTTGTATGGTGCAGATTTCTTCTCCTTCTGCAGAATTTTGTTCGGATGTTGGAACAGCCGGCAGAGCCCTCTCACCGAGCGGCCATCTTGCTGCTCGGCTCGGCCACACCCCTCTGAAATTGCAATTTTATTGACATCACTGTGCATTTGTGCAAGTTACAGTGACATTATAGCTGAGTTTGGTAATAAGATCTTGGTTTATGTTAAAGAAAAACCAAGACATTCACTGAAAAAAGGTGAAAATTATGTGATAGTAGTTAGTTGTTGAAATGAGATAAAATCTGATGTTTAAAAATCAAAAGAACTTACATTCACCAGTTATAGCTTACTGAGCTAACTATGACTTTCATACCTGCCATGCAATGTTTATGACCTCAGATTTTATATAAATCATGACATGTTAAATTACGCAATTGATTACATCTGAAATGACATCGTTGATGCCATCAATGATGACATCACTGATAGCATCATAGTCACATGCAGTGTTACTGTCTTTACACTTGTGGATTCATAGCATAGAAATAGCATAAGCCCTGGAGGCAAGTGTAGCTGTTCATGTTGAAAGTTATATGGTGAACTCTTTAAAAAACTTGAAAGTTTGGAATGAAAGTAGTAGTCAATGTTAAACAAGGTAAAGGCAGATTGCACCACATGTGGGTTGTTGAGGCATGATTCAAAGTAGGTTGTGGCTTAAAGCCAAAGCCTTTTGCAAAAAATATGTGAGAAAGCCCAACGCTAATGTTGACATTAGATTATCCACCAGAGGATATCTAACCCTGGTGCAATACAGTGCTATAGACAAATTATGTGTAACAAGGACATTTATAAACTGTGAATGTTTATTTCCCGAATTTCTAATTTTTGTCATTTCAGATTTTTTAATGATGTAGAATGTAGGGGTGTCCCCCTTAGAGATGGTTTATCTCACATTGGGGTTTTATGCATGGCTGTAGGTTGGATGAACCATCTAGTATATGTGCGTAGATAATCTTATCAAACTATCGATCGTTGTTCATAGGGCCTTGCCGAAGGTGTTTTTTCTTTGGCAAATGCAAACTTGTCAACCTTAGAATTAAAACTCCAGGTGATGTGAAGTCCTTAAGAAAGTAATCTCTTTAAAGTTAATATAGAACAAACTCTTTTTTGGAGGTTGCTCAAGGTTTAAAAAGGTGGTGACCCCATTAAAATCCATAAAAGTATTGTGTTTGTTTGGTGGGAGAATAAGACTAAAGAAGGCCACATCCACCAACTCTGCATGGCTTGACAGATACGCTATGTGACCAGCATGTGGTCAAATATTATGTTCATTTTCACATGATTGGTAATAGAAAATTGGTCACAGATATAGTGTGTAAAATTACTTTAAGTCTACAAATAATACTTGATGCTTTCTCAATGAGTGGATGATGTCATCTGTAATGTCACTTTAACATTTACTTTTTAAATATATATGTATATATATATATGTATATATATATATATATATATATATATATATATATATATATATCGCTGCTCCGTGGTCTTTGCCTGCTGCTGCACTCGTGAGCGGGTGCCCGGTCCAGCGGTGGCAAACCGCTAAATATAAAGCTCCTTACTATCAAGTAATTCAGACCAGCACTCGCGTTGGGTATAAACTTGTTACGGTTTATTTACGAGACAACTAATAACAAACGCGTTTCGGCGTCAGCCTTCGTCAGTGTCGACGATCGCCGTTACCGTGACAGCTTAAATACAAATCAATTTCACGTAATGGACGAAGGACTGCTGCTCAACTTTGAGCGCCATCTTGTAATATGTTAATATTCACATAAATTACATCAAATTCATAATGCAGCCAATAGTAATAGTCTGGTACAACTAAATCAATCCCATATCATGAACATATCATGAACATATCATGAACTAGTTTGACCAATTGTTATGTCAGGCTGGAGAACGGGTAGCTGTGGAAACTAGTGCGATCCTATATAGGACGAATCATGTTGCACAAAAATAATTGAATGCACACGTGAATATTCGCCACCTGTAAATGTATTAGTGGTAGATTCGCACTTGATTTAGTTGTACCAGACTATTACTATTGGCTGCATTATGAATTTGATGTAATTTATGTGAATATTAACATATTACAAGATGGCGCTCAAAGTTGAGCAGCAGTCCTTCGTCCATTACGTGAAATTGATTTGTATTTAAGCTGTCACGGTAACGGCGATCGTCGACACTGACGAAGGCTGACGCCGAAACGCGTTTGTTATTAGTTGTCTCGTAAATAAACCGTAACAAGTTTATACCCAACGCGAGTGCTGGTCTGAATTACTTGATAGTAAGGAGCTTTATATTTAGCGGTTTGCCACCGCTGGACCGGGCACCCGCTCACGAGTGCAGCAGCAGGCAAAGACCACGAAGCAGCGACATATCAAAGGCTGCCGCACCACTGCAACAACCGCGGAAGAGCCCCCGAGCTTCGGATGAATCCAACTGTATAAGAAGTACTCGGTGGGGTAAGTGAACGGCGGTTTTCACTTGTCCAGCGCAGCAGAGCGAGTTGGGATACGAGCAAGAGAGAAATTTCAATGTTTAGTGAAACGGCGCGCCGTGACGTGGCAGCAAGCATATTTAAAGCATGCCCGGTTCAACAGAGTGAGGGCACCACTCACACAGAGCCATTGAGTTTGAAAAGTAAATATCAACGTCTGGAAAGGCTTCATGAACGGGAGATCAGGAAGTGGTGGGGGGCCACTTCCCTACAAAGTTATATTGACGTCGAAAGGGTACCGAGGGGCCTGAGAATCTACACGGTCCCGGCGTACGAAAATCCAGACCCAGAACTCCTAGATGAATGGGCAGCATTTACGGCCAATTCATCGCAAGGAATGTTAAAGATCCTGGTGCGCTTTGCATGGCGTGACAGAGAGAAAGCGATCAAGGAGATTGAAGAACTTGAAAAATTGATCTTGGAGACAACGGATACCAGCAAACATCAGGAGGAGAAAGAGAACATTAAGAAACGACTACTGACCTACGAGAAGAAGATCCAAGAAAGGAAACAACAGAAATTTGAAAGGGATGCCAGAGATTACGCACAAGGCAGAATATTAACCTTTTCTAGAAAGTATGATGCCCCTAGACGTGATTTAAGATCCACAACAAGAAAACCAACTACTGAACCTGAATTTACCTCGGAATCAGAAGAAACAAGCGCCGAACAGTCCGAGGAGGAAGGTAGAAGCGCAAACCAAAGAACCGCAGTCCAGACCCCCCCTTTTCACGAGGAATTCAATTTAATTCGACAAACTTGGCTGAGAGGGGGAAAAGGGAGACCCCCGGAAACCAAAGTAAGAGAATCAAAAGGAGGGGTGGCAGAAAACGTCAGAACCAATACCAGGACCAGGCGGGGCAGGAATACGAAGCGTTGAGAGAGAATCTAACGATTGTCAATTTGACCAGTAAAAAACTAACTAAGACAGAAGAATCGGTCTTAAGGATGGGTTTGACGTTCTGCCCAACTGAAAACTTTGAATATACCCAAACACGGATCGATATGTTCAAATACATACGAAGAATAAAATTATATAAATTTTTCAAGATGAAAGATCCGATGAGAATCCCCATGGAAGAAAGTAGTGGGGAAGAAAACATTGGTCAATTGGCGATCAGAGACCTCGAAACCATGGCTACCCTAGAAGAACTTGGAGAGGAATTTAATACCCAGGAGTTGAGACACAGAGGCTATCGGGACAGAGTAGAGGAGATGGACATCATGCAAATAAGAGCGAAGAGCCCATTTAAACCAAACTCTAAATTTTATCCTCAGATGCCTCTGGATGCAATAGATGTGTTTGCGGAGAGTGTCAACAAAGACCTCCTTTTATTGAGAACACAAAAGCATAAAAAGATGAGATGGAACTTGACATACACCCAAAAAAAGGCAATTCGAGATTTGAAAGATGACAACGCAATAATAGTGAAACCTTCGGACAAAGGAGGCAACATCGTTTTACAGACAAAAGAAAATTACTGTAAAGAGGCCATGAGACAATTGAATGATCGTGAGAGTTATGTACCGGTCAGTGAGAAAGACTACCTGAACAGTATAGAGGAATTTGAACAAATGATCAACAAATGGCACGATAAAGGCATATTGTCGACGGATGAATTCAACTTTCTATCGAACAAGTATCCACGGATCCCGACCTTTTACCACCTCCCAAAGATACACAAAGATAATATGAACCCCCCAGGTAGACCAATAGTCTCATCGCTAGGGTCCCCGACAGAGAACCTATCAAGATATGTGGATTATTTTTTGGCCCCACTAGTGTCGCAGCTCACATCATACACCCGTGACACTAAAGACTTTTTAAGCCAGATTCAGGGGATCATTTGGGAATCAGACTTTGTTTTGATAACTTTGGACATATCCAGCTTATATACAAGCATAAGACATACGGATGGAGTAACAGCGGTGGAATACTTTTTGAAAGGACGGTCACTCAAATTTTTGGATCATAATGAAATGATCATTGAGTTCATACTATTCTGTCTGAATAATAATATCTTTTTATTTCAGGAACAGAGGTACAGACAGATACAAGGGACTGCGATGGGCACCTGCTTCGCCCCCAGCTACGCGAATTTATTCGTGGGCTGGTGGGAGAAGCAGGTGGCCTGGGCAGAGACCAGTGAAGAGGGAGTTGATAATGTAATCTGCTGGAGAAGGTACATAGACGACCTCTTCATTATTTGGAGAGGGTCAAGAGAGTCAGCAGAGAAGTACGTTTCCTCATTAAACACCAATGAATTAAATCTTAGATTTACTGGGGAAATAAGTACCAAGGAAGTGTCATTTCTAGACCTGCGAGTATTTGTGGAGGGCAGCACATTACACACTGCACTCTATAGAAAGGAAACCGCAGGGAATTCTATACTACACAGAAAGAGCAGTCACCCCGCGAGTTTGATTCGAAGTATCCCCTATGGGGAATTACTTCGAATCAAACGTAACAGCTCTCGGGATGAGGACTATAAGATGGCGGCATCAGAAAGCCTTAAACGCTTTAGAGCGAGAGGGTATCCTACGGATATTCTGAGAAGAGCTGAAAGTAAGGTAGCCCAGAAAACCAGGTCCGAGCTCTTGTTTCAGGAGAAGGTACGAACGAACACCACAGATGTTGAGAACAGGTTTCGTATGATCACCAGCTACTCGAATGCGGCACTGGATGTCAGGCGCATTTTACAGAGTAACTGGAAAATCTTAAGATCAGACACGATCATTGGCAGAGATCTACCAATGAAACCAAGTATCAGTTTCAGTAGAGCTAGATCCCTGAAAGATGAGCTAGTAGAGAGCCATTTGGAAACTAAGAAACCCGACACAGGCTTACAGCGACTACATGGCTCCTTTCCTTGTGGCAAATGTAGAGCTTGTGCCACAAGCAAAAGAGTCACAACTTATGCAGTTGCAAATGAATTCAGACAGCGCAAGATAAATAAATTCATGACATGCAGCACCCCATATGTGGTCTACTGTCTGACATGTCCATGTAGCCTGAGATATATCGGGAGCACAATAAATCCGGTGAAAATGAGAATCTTAGAACACCAAAGGGCAATAACTAGTGTAGACACCAACTATCCGGTTGCACGACATTTTGCAAAGATTCACAATAGCAATAGATCTCTTTTGCAATTTTTCTGTCTGGACCATGTCCCAAAGAACATCAGGGGAGGTGACAGAGAGAGGAGTCTGAGGAGACTGGAATCCCGCTATATTATAGACCTACAAACGAAACATCCAGGTGGTCTTAATAGCGGGGAAGAATTAGCAGTCCATTTGTGAGAGACATAGAAAGTAGTAACCTACTCTGTATATTTGTGCATGCAATTTTGGACGGTAATAGATGTGGCTATAATTCTCAATACATGACGTAGATGGGAACCACTATAGAATGCCCATATAGGGCAGCATGTTGACACGAGATGATCATATGTATATATTACACATTAAGTTGGAGTTTGTGAGTTTGCCCATCCAGGGCATAATGATTCCAGATAGCGCGATCCCATGGAGGATCAAAATTATGCTGTGAATAATGAATTGAATCCAGGCGCGATCACTCATGACCTATAAGGTAATTAATTACTAACTGTGGTCCCATATCATGAACTAGTTTGACCAATTGTTATGTCAGGCTGGAGAACGGGTAGCTGTGGAAACTAGTGCGATCCTATATAGGACGAATCATGTTGCACAAAAATAATTGAATGCACACGCGAATATTCGCCACCTGTAAATGTATTAGTGGTAGATTCGCACTTGATTTAGTTGTACCAGACTATTACTATTGGCTGCATTATAAATTTGATGTAATTTATGTGAATATTAACATATTACAAGATGGCGCTCAACTTTGAGCAGCAGTCCTTCGTCCATTACGTGAAATTGATTTGTATTTAAGCTGTCACGGTAACGGCGATCGTCGACACTGACGAAGGCTGACGCCGAAACGTGTTTGTTATTAGTTGTCTCGTAAATAAACCGTAACAAGTTTATACCCAACGCGAGTGCTGGTCTGAATTACTTGATAGTAAGGAGCTTTATATATATATATATATATATATATATATATCCAACAAAGATCACTTATTTTTAAAAATGACCAGAGGACACAGCAGGGATAACAGGATGCATTTCAGCTTTAGCCTTCTTCTGATGCCACTTGCACTGGTTCACACTCGTTCCCTCCTTTTCAATGTTCCACGGCCCTCCCATTAGTGGGAGTACAACTGGCTCCGCCTCTGATTGCTTTCAGCTGCAGCCTGTCATCGGAAGACTACAGATCCCAGCATACATTTCAACGGTGAGTGTCGATCGCGGAGTCAGTATGTGCTTTAGTGAGCACTGTTGTGCCTTGTAAAGGGAGGGAGGGGGCTTTGTGAAAGCTGAATGTGTCCCAAAATAACAGTGTCCATAGCCGCCTTGGGTCCCCAACGCCTCAGCCCCAAATCCAGGTTGCAAACCGGGCTGTGACGCGTAGATTCAGTGATCACGGGTCCCCGTGCAGTCACGGACTGCTGTCAGCAGCGGCCACTTGCTTGGTCTGTTTCCGAGGCGGGCTCGCAGTATCCAATCCCTTGGAGATAACTGCCACATTGCCAATATTACCGCAAGCCACTTTTGAAGACGGGTCCTCTTACACGCGCTACTGGCCGACTCGTGAAAACATCCAACAAAGATCACTTCTTTTTAAAAATGACCAGAGGACACAGCGGGGTTTCAGGGCGACCATTAATTCACAGTGCTCGGCATGATGCATTTCGGCGTTAGCCTTTTTCTGATGCCACTTGCACTGGTTCACACTCGTTCCCTCCTTTTGAATATAACACAGCCCTCCCATTAGTGGGAGTACAACTGGCTCCGCCTCTGATTGCTTTCAGCTGCAGCCTGTCATCGGAAGACTACAAATCCCAGCATACATTTCAACGGTATATATATATATTATACAGAATATAGATAGATAGATAGATAGATAGATAGATAGATAGATAGATGGATGGATGGATGGATGGATGGATGGATGGATGGATGGATGGATGGATGGATGGATGGATGGATGGATGGATGGATAGATAGATGGTTAGAAAGATAGATTTTTTCAAATTCTTCATAGGATTTGCTGCAAGTGGATTCTCACGTCAGACTTCACGGGCACTCCAAGTGGTCTAAAGTGCTTCTTTAATCACATCATAGCAGCAAACAGACGCACTTCGACTAATAAACCTTGGTCATTGTGTTTGTGTGATGTTCCTTTCTCCCTTAAGATAAAACCATTGTTAGAAATAGCTATTTTTGCAGGGCTATCCCCAAACCTTTTGCTTTTTCAGCCTATTTTTCCTGACCTGTTTTTGTTGGTTTTAGGACACTGGGCACTTTACCACTGCTGATCCGTGCTAAAGTGTATATGCCCTCTGTGTAAATTGTTATTATGATTGGTTATCCAAGATTGGCATATTTGATTTACAGGTTAGTCCCTAGTAAAGTGCATGAAGTGTGCCAGGGCCTGTAAATCATATGCTACTAGTGGGCCTGGAGAACTGATTTTGCCACCCACATGAGTAGTCCTGTAAAAGTATTTCATACCTGCCACTGCATGGTCTGCTCCCGCAGTTTTAAACTGCCATGTCGACCTGGCAAGTGCACCCACTTGCCAGGCCCTAATCTTCCATTTTCTTCCATGTAAGGCACCCCTCAGGTAGGCCCAAGGTACCCCCATGGGCAGGGTTCAGTGTATGTAAAAGGTGGGACATGTACTGGTGTGTTTTACATGTCCTGTTAGTAAAATACTGCCTATTTCGTTTTTCACTATTGAAAGGCTATCTGTCCCATAGGATAACATGGTAGTTACTTTATAACATCTTACAAATATAACTTTCCATTGGGACAAGATGAAAAAGTGGAGTTTAGGCTCTCTGAACACAGAATTTAATAACACATATTTTTAGGAAGATGGTTTCTAAATTGTTTATTTGAAAATGCCAAAAGTAGGCATTTTCTTATTCAACCATTCTGTGTGCATCTGTTGGTTTGTGTATTAACTGTCTGGAGCTGGAGTGACAGGGGCTGGGGATGTGCATTCACTGTAGACACCCACAAGGGGGGTTGAGGTGTGTCCAGCCTTTGCTGGGTGACTCAGAGCTGAGCTGAACAGACCCCAGCTGCTGCATTTAGAGTGGTGGGAGGAGTTTCACTTGGACCCGAATAGGCAGTGTCTCCTCTGCACAATGCTGTCTCCACCTCCTGTAGTGATGCTGCACTAGAGAGGACATAACTGGTTTAGACTGGGCTCAGAGACCCTTGCCACAAAGGGAACAGAGACAACATGGGGTATACGTAGTGGACATTAAACCCCAAAGAATCAGATCACTTCCTGACTCAAGAGGAAGTTTTGCAGAGGGGAAGAGCTGGGGAGCTGTGAGAAGGAGTACTGCCCCTTTGCTGTGTGCTGTGTGGGGTTGGCTTGCAGTTGCTGCTTCTGCCAAGGGAAGGACAAAGACTGGAACTTTGCTGAGAAACCTGCTTGAAGAAGAATCTCCAAGGGCTTTTGTGTTCAGGCCTCCTGTTCTGAAGTCTAAGGGACACAAAGACTTCACAACCAGCTCCCCTGAACTCCACTAATGGGAGTTCTGGCCTGCCAGGAGGTGCCTATTCCAGTTTTGGGCCTCTGGTGGTTGTTCCTGCTGATGGGAGTTGGAAGAAACCCAAGAGAAGCAAATAAAAGCAATCTCCAACACTATCAACGGTGACGCAGCGATCTGCACGAGGCCCAGGGATCCGCTCATGAAGTGCACAATGCACCGCCCTGCCTGCAATGCAGCTCTGACGCCCTTCAAAGCCTTCAGTTATCGGCCTTCCAGATGCCAGCGCTCGCACCGACGCCATCAATGCCAGTGCCTACATCTCGTTATCGTGGAGCCAATAACTGGCGAGGTTGATTCCACGAGTCTCTGACTTCGCATCGCCACAACAGAACCGAACGCTTGCCACCGATGCAACCGACTTCCCCTGTCCTGGACTCAACACGTCGCCTCTTCACTGACACAATGCCTTTTTTCCCTTGTCTTCGCCAAGGAGCCGGCCTTGAACATGTTACTGTTGTTTGGGGGTCCATGTGACTCCGTGCCCGACGCCGCGCACCTCGCCGTCGGAACCGTACTTTGGATTATTGCCTTTCATGACATCGTAATAGCCCCAGATGGAGCTATTTGCTTGCTACAAGTTCTATTTTTTAAATAACTGTTCTAAATTAGTATTTTACTACCTGTATGTTGGATTTCTTGTTTGGTTTAGATAAGGATACCTTATCTTTCTAAACTGATACGGTGTCCATTTGTGGTGTTTTCACTGTGTTATTGTGTGGTTTGATTACAAATACTTTACACATTGTCTTTGGGATACGTCTGTCTGTTTATGCCAAGCTGCAGAGGAGGTGAGCAAGGGTTATCTAAAGCTTGTAACGCCCTTACCCTGACTAAAAGCAAGGGTCCCTAATTGGACAAAGGTACCTACTTTTGCCAATGAGAGGCTGCCCTTTCTAACAACAATAAACACAAAGAATGGCTTTGCTAGGGAGGCAAGATAGACTGTTACCTTTCAGCTTTCTTGGCCTAGTCAAAGTGCTTCATGCATTCAATAATTATTCATATCATATTAGTACTATCATTTTCAGATATGTATACCAACAAGGTGAATAACAGTATTTTTGGATAAACAACTATTATCACAGTGAAGTCTGTTTGGAAACCCAGAGCACATTAGGGTTAACTCAATAGTTATATGTAATCATGCAATTAATATTACAACCCTAAGAGACAAAATTGATTCTTCTGTTGATAGGTACACTAGACAAATGGCCACATCAAAAATAATCCTAATCAAAATTACTAATCTCATTTCATTTATATGCATGCCTCTTTGACAGTCTTCAAAAACAAATTTGGTCACCCCTACATAAAAAACTATTGAACAATCTATAGCAACCCCAAAACCTATGGTTGTTTCCCTTTACTCCTGGGAACTATAGTGCACACTTCTTAGCTCAAATTTATAGCTAATCCCTCATCACTTTTGCGCCCTTGGAGAATAGTAGTCTGCAGATTTATGATATATCTTGATTCTAGTCTTCATAATGTCATGACCCTGTTACCTCCTTTTCCTTAGGAACTATTCAATTCAGCAGAACTATCTCAAGTGATTGCAATTACTGGCATGAAATACTTGAAAATGTCTAGTAACAGAGTATGATGAATCCTTTTTGGTTATGGCTCACGTTTGTCCTAGAATGCGCTTCTTAGTTGGATGTACTGTACATCCAATGTATTTTTATTGCAAGGACATAGACTATAATACATTGTATAAACTGAATTGCAGATATGAAATTTGTTGATTCTAACCTACTTTGGTCTGCCTTGAACCCTATACATAGAAACTTTACAACTTATTTGCTTGCTTTGTTTTGCATTTCATGCAAGGATAATAACCTGTTTCAGATATTTTCAATTCAGAGTTGGCTTTAGGTGTGAAATGGTTCTGAACACGATGAACCTGTACAGAAGTACTCTCCATATATGTCATTTTTGGATGTGCATCGAGGGTATGTCATGTGATGTTATCTGATGTAAGTTTGTGCCAATTCCTGCATCTCAGTTAAGTCCATTGAGAAATTAACAGCAAATCTGACCTTATGTTTATCTCTCTTCTTAACTCAGTCTAATAACAAATCCTGGTGTGAATGTTGCATAACTCTTGCTTTTTCTGTCTCAAATACCAAGATGGGATACCTTCTCGTTCGGAATCTTTCAGTCATCTCACCCTGAATTCTATAAAAGTCCTAGCTATTACTGTAATTGCAATTAGCACGAAGTATATCCCCATTGGGGATGCTTCATATGTTTCTGGATGATTGCTATCCCTTTGAGGGATATTATTCCCTGCTATGGGTTTCCTAAACAGCTTACTCTGGGTGATGTTATTGCAAACTGTCAATGTTAAATCTAAGAAATTGACCTTGTGTTTACTTATGTGAGTTGTGATCTGAAGATTCAAATTTTTCTGATTGAGGATGGATATGTAGTGCTTTGCTTTTCCCATCCTCCCTTCCAAACAATAAAAAGGTCACCAATGTAGTGCACTCATAAAATCAGGTGATCCATACACTGGTTGTGGTGATTTGTCTAGGCCACCTGCTTCTTCCAGCAGCACACAAACAAATTTGCCTATCGAGGGGCAAAGCAGCAGCCCATGGCAGTACCCAAATGAAAATATGTTTTAATACAGACAGAATTCGATCAGGTCTAAGATAATCTGATCATGCTTATACAATTTGAGCGATCTGCTTTGCAGGGAATACTTAATGGCTTTCTTGCCATCACTGTGTGATATACTTGTGTGCACACTTGTTATATAAGGAGTTATCATGAGGAAATCCTCCTACCATTTGATTCCACCAATATGTAGCAAATATTCCTTTGTGTCCCTTACATATGAACTTAGACCCTTCACAAAGAGAAACAAACAGCAGTCAATGTAAATTGATGTGTTCTTCAACAGGCTTGCTTTTGAGAAAACTGTTGGACATCCTATGGCATGTGTGTGGACCTTAGGAATATGTTAGATGGTAGGTACTTGTGGATGCTGACAGTTTAGAAACCTGAATTCCTCATGGTGCAAAATCCCCCTTGTCCCTCCGGTGAACTGTAAAATATTTCATGGTTCCATGGAAAACATAGGTTTCTTCATCATAATGACTGCCCCCCAACCACTCTGCAGAACTTTACCATTGCCTGGGGTACTAGGATTATGAAAAGTAGTGGACCAAGTTATGTGGCAAGGTTTTCATAGTTATGCAGTAAAAAATCCAAATTATGCGACACATTCTCTGGGAATATTTTTTTTGCAATTTTAGCTTGAAACAAGATTTTTAGGAGGAAATCTAAGAAATCTGAAAATTATGCACCAAATTATGTGGCAAATGCTATAAACTCATAATTATGTTGTAAACACTGCATTCCCTAGCTTTTACCATTGTCTTATCTACGATTTAGTCATAGAAGGTAACCTAAATATTCTAAATGCATTCATTGCACATTGTTAGCTGTAATTTGATGAAAACACCCTTATCGAGACAACTTGCTATATGTCATAGAAAAAATACATAAGGTGTAACATGTAATATTGTCCAATATAATTCTTCTACGAGTTCTGTTGTCATTTCCAATTGACTTGCCCTATTTGTAAAAGAAATAGAACATTCCAGGGGCTTTTTTCCCTTGGCCCAATTCGCTCCCACAGGAGTCACTGTGGGGTTGAGCGCTCTGATTGGCTGCCTGCAACATGAGGAAAAATGTTGTACACAATTGTTACAGGTACCGACCTTAGTTCCCAGTCCTGTTGCAATTTTTAGAAAGTAGCAGCATAAGCATACCTAGCGCCCCTAGCAATTGGGGGAGAGGGAGTCCCAGAGGGAAACCCTCTGTGACCAAAATATTTTTAAAAAGGAGCAATGACTCCTGTGGGATAACAGATTTAAATATAAATGAAATTGCAGCGTAGGGGTTGGCGTGAAAGCAAAGCAGAGGGGGCACGTGGCTCTTATCCCCGAGTCTCATGGCGGCTCTAGGGACCCCATCCCCAGGGCTGGAATTTAAGAATAAGGGAGGGAGTCACACAGCCCCTAACCATAACAGATATATATGTTAGCCAGTGATGGTCGCCAATGGGTAGGACCACGTTTCCATAGGAAATTAATGTTTTGGTTTGCCATTGACTTAGGCACCATTTGACAAATCTTCATGAAACTTAGATATACATTAAAATATGTCCATTAAAAATGAATAACATCAGCACGTCTAGGCTGTTCTGACAGCTCTCTGAGGATTACAACAGTGTAAATGTTAGGAGTGTGCTGATTAGTAGGTGTATTGTAAGTGATATTTGGCAGCCTTGGCAGAGGCAGTGGGTGTTGCAAGCTGCAGTGGCATCTTATGAAACATATTGAGCCCTGGCACTCATTTTTATAGCACTTAAATCACTGTGAGGAAGAACCATACAGCTTGGGTACAGAGGCATTGGGCTCAAAAGTGGCATGTAGAGACAGTGCAGGCGATAGCACCTTGGACTTTGGTGAGTGGTGGGGTCTTAGAATGGGGGATGGTAACAGCCCATCCATTGGCCTGCAGTGCCCTTTCCAGGAACACATTACCACTGCAACCAAGGACCGTTGCCTCTGCCCTATATTTATTAAGATTTTATTATTTCTTAAGATGTTTCATGCACTACAATTTGTGAATCTAGAGAAAGCTTTTGGAAAATATGGAAAGTCCTGAGTCCCAGGACTTTTACTTTACATTTTCCTCATCAATGATGCAACTTGTGCTACTTAATTGGAAGAACAGCCTTTAGAAAAGCTGCAACCTATTAAATCTACAATATGTTTTCTGCCCCATCTAATAATACTTTAACATTCAGCACTTTTAATCAGCTGGAAGGACATTTATTAAGGTGAGTTTCATAAGGCACTAGGGGTCATATTATACATTGTGCTTCTTGGTGCCTCGGGTGTGTGCGCCCGCTTTGTGCACCCCCCGTATTACTGAAGGGGCAGCAGTCCTTTTCTGTAGTACTGATAGCGCTGACGCACATGTAGTACTAGCGCTATCATGAGAGGGCATCCCCTCATTTGCATGGGGTCATGGCCCCATGCAAATGAAGGAATCACTTTGCCCCAGCACCGTATTACCGACTTGGGTGCAGAGACAAACATGCCTTCACGAGGCACAATGAAAGTGCGCAACAAAAACATGGTGCACTTTCAGTGTGCCTCCTGAAGGCAGCCCACTGGGGCTGGGAGTAAAGGGGTGCCCTGGACCATCCAGATGTCCCCCTGCAAGGGTATCTCTCTCCCCACTTGAAAGTGCAGGCAACATACCACCTGCATTGTGAAACACGGAGCAGCTTTGAAGCAGCCGCTATGCATTTCCCTTGAATGCACTGCCCCCAGGGCAGCGCAAGTTCACGGCTGTCCTCGGGGCAGCACATTCTGCATATTAGGACGCCTGGCACACCTTTTGAACGATGCTCCAAGGCACAAACAGGAAAAGTGCGCCATAGATATATTACGGCTAAAGATGCCCAATAGTCTTGTTGCATGCCTCTGTTGTCCACTTTCTCTCCAGTAAAGGCCTGCTATAGCTTGAAATTCATAGGTACAAACTCTTTTTCAGCTTCACTAAATAAGAAAGCCTTAAGTTGAATCTCAATCTAGTTAGGACAGATTAAGCTGTTAATGCTTTAACTGGAACATTGCTATGCATATGCTTTCAAACTCTGAATCATCTCAGAATTGTGCTGCAAAAATCATAAATGTCATTGTCTGTGGCACACACATTCTGTCCCACGCAGGGCTGGTCCACACTATGACACTAATTGAAAGAATAACAACCAGTTGCCATAGCTACTACTGCATTATGATTCTATCTGTCATCAAACTGGGCAGTGTGAACAATACCCTTTTGTTAAAGAACATTCTATAACGTCTACAAACTGATTTGTAATTCAATATAAAACATTATCTCTGTTATCTTCATCCTTCTTCAGATTGCAATTAAAGTATAGGCCATGACCTTATCGAGAGGCACACCTGTCTTGATTACTTTGTTCTTACTTGTTCGTGATTGACTCTTGTGTACTATCACCATTTCATCGCATTCCATGTACTAAGTTGCTAGAGGTGAAGTATGATTTTATTTCATGGGAACATTATTTTACACATCTAAATTTAGCATTAAAAGACCACGATGAGATGTCCTTGTGAAGTGAGTCTGTCTAAAAATTCTTAAGGGTTTATCTGTCTGTAAAAAACTGGCTATTGGATGCAGTTTACATAGCTGAAAAGTTTTTTTAAAGAGTTGCTTGGCTTACCCCCGATGTTAGAAATGGCGGTCTCTAGTTGGCAGGGGTAGGTATCTTTGTCCAAATAGGGACCCCTGCTTCTAGTCAGGGTAAGGGGGATACACTTCTAAAATAACCCCTGATCACCCCCTTGGTAGCTTGGCACGAGCAGACGGGCTTTTATCAGAGTCAGAGTGTAAAACATTTGTGAACACATACAGTAATACAGTGAAAACACTACAAATGGACACCACACCAGTTTAGAAAAATAAGTAATCTTTATCTAAAGCAAAACAAGACCAAATGACAAAAATCCACCATACAGTAATAAGAATATGACTTTCAGATGGCAAAAATAGTTCAGTTCAAAACAAACTGCAGATGCAACACTTCTCACACAAAGTACCTTGGATACGTCACACAAACAAACAGAACGGGCCGCAGGGAAGGTGATAAGTCGGTTCCTTACACTCCGGGAAGGTGATGCGTTGGTTCCTTGCTCTGGGAGAGATGACGCTTCGGTTCCTTACTTCTGGGCAGGGAACGTTTTGCGTCAGTTCCTTACTGGAGAGGAGGTGATGTGTCGTTTTCTTACTCCGTGGGGAGGTGATGCATCGGTGTCTTACTGCGTTCCCCCAATGATGCGACAGACTTTATGCCCCTATGCGATGCAACAACCTGGGATGATGCGTAGATTCTTGCAGCTGTACAGCAGGGCTTGCGTCTGAATCGTTGCGGTGATCTCGGATTTCAGAGATTGTTGCACTCTAGCAGCACAATTTTTCGAGCCACAGCAGGCATTGCGACGGTTTCTTCAGTGATGCATTGGAAACAGGTACGGATGCGTCACGCTTCTTGGTGTTGCGTTGATTTTTCAGCTCTCAGCAGAAAACAGTCTCTAGAGGTCAAAAACAACAGCAGGTACCTCTTTGCAGGTCAGAACTCCCAGCAAGGCAGTTCAGGGGAGCTGGTGGTGAACTCTTTGTGTCCCTGAGACTTCAGAACAGGAGGCAAGCTCAGTTTCAAGCCCTTGGAGATCTTCTTCAAGCAGGGGACACATCAAACAGCAAAGTCATTTTCTACTTTCCTTGGCAGCAAGTAGCCACTGCAGGCCAAACCCAGACAGCAAACAGCACAGAGGCAGTATTCCTCCTCAGCTTCTCCAGCTCATCTCGATTCCCAGATGTGATCTAAAGTTCTGGGGTCTGGGCTCCAATATTTATACTACAAAATCCTTTGCTTTCTGGTGGCAGGGAAGCCCTGTGCTTGGTCAAAACCGGTTCTGCCCTCTCTGGTGCAGCTTCCTGGCAGGAGGTGGAGACAGCATTGTGGAAGGCAGATCAGGCCCATTCAGGTGAAAGGACCTCTCCTCCCCCTAATCTAAATGCAGCCCAGGTGTATTTAGCCCAGCCCTGACTTATCAAGCTCTCTGGAGTCACTGCTCCTCCCCATCCCCTGTCATCCAAAAAGCCAGACATTCAATACACAAACCTAGCAGAGGCACACTGGATGGCTAAGCAAGAAAATAATACAAAAAACACCTGAATACCGGATGCACAGCTGAGATGAATGGAGAACACACTTAACAGATTACATTAATTAAACAGAACAAGCTGTCTACTTGAGAATAAACATAAACATTCAACGTCACATGTTCCAATTTCGCATGAATAATGCTCTTTTAATTATTGAACTGTACGAAATGCAAATGAAAATCCTATGAAATTCTTTGATAAACAGAACTGGTATTCAAGTCTTTCAAAAAAAATGTACATAATGAATCTTAATGAAGTAACACAAAAGCATCAACAAGATGATTATTTCACAGAAAGAATTGTCGTTGTTGTGGTTCATGCCCAAAGCATTTCAGGATTACCCAGAATCCCTTCTTCAGGGGCCTGTATTAAGAAAATTAAAAAAGACAAGATATACACTTCATTATGGAAAGATGAATGAGTCTGGACAAAGCAAACTAACCCAAAGATACATTCAACGACTCCAGAGTGATAAAGACACACCTGTACGCGTTCAAGTCCAAACAATTATCAACCACTGAAAGAGATATAAACGCTGATGATGAAGATAACTTGTGACTCAAAATACCAAAGAAAAAGGCCAATGACTCCCACACCCTTAGTGCACTGACAGGCGATGTAAACAAGTGAACAGAGAAAGCACAGAAAAACGTGCTCAATGAACAGTCCTTACTTCACAACACATAGACCTCATGTGTTGATGCTGATCGCGGAAATGAGTATTTCACTCTAATTCACAATAAAAAGAAAGGAAACCGTGATTGGCATTCAACTGCTATCCCATTGATTAAACACCAGAAAAGGTCAACCAGTGCTCGTGTTCGGTACTCACTTTAAAGAACGTACACGATAACTCCTTATAGAGATGTATGAATTGCCAAAATTGTAATTAATATGCTGAAATACAAAGAATTATAAACTCAACACATTCCCATTCATGAAACTTTATTGTCAAGAGGTATTCAGAGACGTTCATCCTGTAAGTAAAGTAAAACTTAATTACCGCGTCTAAAACGTTGCTGGTGTCCAGTAATCATTCAGACTCCCAAAAGCTCGTAAGTATATCAAAGAAGAGCGGCAGACAGAGACCGGTCGAGAACACAACCTGCCGGAAGTAATTTGGCAAACGAGAACCTACAAAGAAACACAGAAAAACGATCCGCCTTTCAAAAAAACGTCCTACGGGCTTAATAGTATCACAATGCACTAATACTGCTACTAAATAATTGCCACATTACCTGTATGCTTGATCGACAACATACCAATGTAAGCGGAGTTCGTAGAAGTGCAGGGATGAAAAAATCTACTAGCCGCTACCGCATTTAAAAACCACGCTCGAAAGCGTCTGACGTCTACATCACTGAACTATACATGACATCGAAAGCGGACTAAAACCAATCACCGCCATATATAAACTGAATTAGAAGGGTGATTTTCCAATAACCCCAAGCGATACTGGTGAAAATTTTATAGAAAATATACTCTAAGAACTTGTCAAACAATTTATTGTTTGACAAATGCTGAAAAGTACTTCAACCAAATCACGATAATTAACCTCTACAAGACACTATCATAACGAAAAAATAATCCTATGGAAATTGTTAAGTGCATACAATCTAACATCTACGTTGGGGGCTTGTCAAGCAGTTTATTGTTTGACAATTGCTGAAAAGTACTTCAACCAAATCACGATAATTAACCTTCACAATGCACGATCATAACGAAAAACATAATCCTACCGAAATTGCTACTTTGTTGAGTGCATACAATCTAACGCGTACGTTAGACTGCAAAGTACATGGCACCTAACTTCCTAAGCACGGTAAATATCACTAAAATAATGGTCTTCAAGTAAGGTCCCAGGCAAAAATATTGATCAGAACAACAAAAAAATAGAGTTAAATATCAGTGAGTAAAAATAAAGATGCTAGTGATAAATAACTAGACAAAGTGTGAAAAGAAACCAGAGGAAAACAGAAATAGGTAGCTGATAATTGTATGAAAAAGACCGTACTTACAGACTCAATGCTTTATAAAAAGCACAACATTTCCAATTTATTATTGAGCCCTGCAGGTACCAAAGTATGCAGATATTTGGTCCACCATACTTCCCTTTGAGCTAAAATCTTGGAATTGTCTATGCCTGCTTGTACTGAAATGATTTCTAAGATTATGAATTTCAATTGAGCAATGGTATGCTGCTGTTGTAACCAGTGTGATACTACATAAGACTTCAGACTCTTTGTCCGGATCGAACTTTTATGTTCGGAAATCCGAATCTTGATTTTCCGTGAAGTTTTGCCAACGTACAAAAGTCCGCAACAACATTGACACTATTACAGTCTCCATTATATTTGAGTGGAATGGGTTTGCCTGAATGTGGGTGATTAATAATATTGCCTATCATCACGTTGTGGCAGTTAATGCAATTCTGACATTTGCGCATGCCGGAAAACAGTTCTGAATCTCCATGATAAGTTCTTTTCAACAATTCTTTAAGGTTACTGCTTCGTGTGTTAGCAAAAAGAGGTGGTTCGTCAAATAAGCCATTGAATTCAGATTCTTGTTGGAGTAATTCCCATCTGGATTTTATGATTTTTCTAATATTAACCAAATTTGTGGAATATTTAGAAACAAAAACCAGTCGGTTCTGTGTCTCCTGTAATTCTGAATTGGGGGAAAGTAATGCACTGCGCTGAATTTGACTTGTCTTAACCACTGCTTTTTCTAACACGTGATCGGGATAACCACGTGATTTGAATTTAGCACACTGTTCTCCTAATGCCTTCTCCAGCTGACTACAATCTGATGTAATTCTTTTGGTTCGTAAAACTTGTGAAAAAGGCAAATTCTGTAATAATGACGGTGGATGAAAGCTGGAAAACATCAAGAGATTATTCCGATCTGTTGGTTTAGAATAAACAGTAGTCATCAAAACCCTACTCTTTTTAGTAATCAATACATCTAAAAAAGGTAAGGACTCAGAACTAATGTTGTGTGTCAATTGAATCCATGGGTTTTTGTTGTTCAAATCTTTGATGCAGGATTCAAGTAATGAATGTGAGTTTTTCCAAATCAAAAAGATATCGTTAATGAACCGGACCTAAAATGCCAAGTTAGTGGTCCATTGATTATTATTGAATATGTAATCATTTTCAAATTTGGACATGAATGTATTTGCATAGACAGGTGCCCCAGAAAAACCCATGCTGGTACCGCTGATCTGCAAATAAAACTCATCTTGCCATTGAAAATAACTATGTTGAAGACAAAATGTCAGAAGTTCCAAAATGAAGACTTTATTTGCACCTATTTCTGGTAACTGAAGCAATGCCCATTCGCATGATTCAATGCCTTCTTTCAATGGTATAGATGTATAAAGAGATGTAACATCTATGGTGCACAGAAGCCACGATGGTGAGAATTGTTCAGTAACATCACTCAAGAGATTTAAAAAATGAGTAGTATCTTTGACATAACTGCGCCATGACTGTACAAATTTTTGTAAAAAGTAATCCACGAACTGTCCTAAAGGAGTGAATAAAGAATCACAACCTGACACGATGGGTCGGAGAGGCGGATCATGCAAGCTCTTATGGACTTTGGGCAACATGTAAATTTTAGGTCGTCGTGGATAAGTAACAAGCAAAAAACTATGTGTTTTGGAAGAAATCCAACCCATCTCTTCAGCATGTTTTAAAATTTGTTGAAGAATGTCTTTGATCATGTTGGTAGGATCTTGATCTAGCTTCAAATAGGTCGTGGTGTCTTGTAGATATAAAGACACTGAACTTTCGTAAAAAGTGCTGTCCATGACGACAAGGGCGCCACCTTAGTCAGCCATTTGGAATGTAAGACGTTCGTCTTTAGCTAACTGCTTAATAATGGCAGCTTCATGTTTTTTAAAATTGGTGAGAGTGGATGCCTTAAACTTTTTGATAGATCATGACGTATTAAAGTTTCAAAAGTGTCTAGTGTCTTGTGAGAAACAGGTGGCATGAAAACGCTTTTCGGTTTGAAAATACTTGGTTCTCCTTGTTGTTCATCATCAATGTAGGTCTGAGTTGGTTGACTAGAAACCACGTTCGTAAAAAAGTGTTTTAAGCGTAAGTTTCTCATACATTTGAAAACAGTGATTTCAAGCTCGAGAGGATTTGTATGATACACAGGTACAAAAGATGTGCCCTTATTAAGGACCCTTAATTGGGCTGATGTCAATTCAATAGAGGAAATGTTAATTACAAGGCTCTGCCCTTGCTCCTCATGATTCGAGCGTCTGTCTCTTTTACCCCGCCTGGTCTTTTTGATTCTGGAGGGCGACCTGAAGACGGGCCGCTCGCTAAAAAAGGTTGAGATTGGGATGGTAAAGATGAATCCGATGCACCTGTTTGTGCACTTGAAGTGCTTGGTTCTGGTTGAAGATTAATTGGTGCACGTCCTGGATCAAGTTCTCAATCTGAAACTACTGACTCCTCAGATGAGGTATTGGGCTTTTGATAGGGTCTCCTACGGGCGTAGACCTCTGCCCATGTGTATACTTCGTTTAACTTATAATCTATGGTGTCCCGCCGAAATTTGCGGAGTTTTCTCTCTTGGATTTCTTTACCATAGATTTCAAGTTTATTGTTAAGATCATCAAGAGTCAACTTCCAGTAGTCACTCTCACAGCGAGTTGAAAGGTCTGATTTAATCGCATTGATTTCTTCATCTAATTCCCTGATGGTGCGTGATAATTCTTCGATTAGCAAAAGAATAAGCTCCAAAGAGCATTTATTTAGTATCGCTTGCCATTTCTCCATAAATGCTTTGTTGAATTGAAACTACCCACTTTCTAAAAGTGGTGTTTTTAAACACAGAATGTAAAAATCATCCTCACTAAAAGATGCATTTTAACTTTCTGAGTTCAGGCATACTAAACTTTATTTTCCTCCCTTGTTCCCAAGGGTAGTTATGTTCATAAGATGTTAGAAACAAACTCCCCATTCTATCCTATGGGAACAGGCAGCCTTGCAATAGTGAAAAACGAAATTGGCAATAATTCACTATCAGGACATGCCACACACACCAGGGCATGTCCCGCCTTTCACATACACTGCACCCTGCCCACTGGGGTACCTTGGGCCTACCTTAGGGGTGACTAACATGTAAGAAAAGGGATGGTTAGGGTCTGGCAAGTGCGTACACTTGCCAAGTCAACATGGCAGTACTAGACTGCACACAGGCTCTGCAATGGCAGGCCAGAGTTACATTTACAGACTGCTTAGGTGGGTGGCACAATCAGTGCTGCAGCCCACTAGCAGCATTTGATTTACAAGCCTTGGGTACACACAGTGCACTGTACTAGGTACTGACTAGTAAATCCTATCAGCCAATCATGGAAACACCAATTCATAACAACAATTTACAAAGGGAGCACTTGCACTTTGGCACTGAACTGTAGTGGCAAAGTGCCCAAAGCATCTAGAAAAGCAAAACGGAGTCCAACACACAGCAACAACACAGGAGGGGTAAGGCAAAAAATTGCAGGGGTGACCCGTGCCAATGGTGCCAGGTCTAAGACCTGGTGATTAGGCCTAAGTATCAATGCAATCTCATTGAAAACAAATAAGGGTTGTGAGTAACAGTAAAATCAAATAATACTTAAGGAAGGAAGAGGTCCAAAGGGAGAACGTGGTGAGGCAGTTAGGGTGGACTGTTCCATTGGAGCAGGGTCAAGACTGATTTGCATACAGCTGGGTCCAAACTGAGGTAACATAGTGTGCAAAATACCAACTGTTTCGGATGCAATCCTGAGTAACTTTTTTTATACTTTAATGCGTCACCCTAGGTGAGACCAGTGTGCCCAGATGTGGGTCCCCTGCTCACTGTGACACTGGAACCAAGCTATACAGGTTGGAAACTGTTTAGGATGCAATACCAAGTAATTACCAGTAGCTACAATTAATTCAAGCATTCCATCCATCACTTTATATATACTTTAATGTGTCACCCTAAGTGAGATGGGTATAGCCAAGATGTGGGTCCCGTGCACACTGTGTAACTGAAACCCCAGATATACCCAGCTGATGAGCCCAAAACAAGGGGCAAAACCGGTCCTGGATTACTTGTGTACCAGTTCAAGGAGGACCTGGCTATGCAGTTCAGGTTGGACTATTCATATTAGAACAGGGTATAGACTAAGTTGCATATAGCTAGGTCCAGACTGAGGTGGCATAGTTTGCCAAATAATGATGGATTAGGATCAGGCCCAAGTAATTACCAGTGGCTGGGATTAATACAAGCAGTCCATTCAGTGCTTTTTTTTTTATACCTTTTTGTCTTCTAAATTTGGACAGCCAGCCTTCTAAGCACTTAGCATTTATGAGGCACAATCTCCACCCACTCAGCGATGGCTGAAAACAATGGTCCCTAAGGGAGAAGTGTGAGCTTCAACTTCAATGGCCACCATATATACCCATCAGTGGATTGGTTTGAACTAGAATCAAATCAAATGTCATTCAATTAATTTAAAAGGTTAAAGTAATGGTTTGTTTATATATTTTATTGTAAGAAGGTGCTCCAAGAATAGGCGAGGAGAAAGCCGACACATTTAGATGCATGCGAGTTCCGTTCGATGAGGAACCTTGAGTGAATTCTTATAAGGACCTAGTGGACCCTTGAAAAAGCAGAGTTACACTGGGTACCATAATTGAAGAATGAAAAATTTCCTAGTAACCATGACGTAAAGTTTCAATTTTATTAAGGACACGGAGGCGAGGATTATGCTGTAACTTCCTTTATTCCTACAGCCAGCAGTATTCAACTCCAACAATAACAAAAAAACTAGCACTCCCAAGGTGCTTGGGTAGTTCATAGTGTCCACCAATCAGCATGCCCCGTCATTCCCGAAGGCGTGTGCTTCCCGGGTCAACTCCTCTTTCGAGACTGCGCCCAGAATTAATGTCCAACTCGTCACTCGTTCTTGACTCCATCAGATCCTGAAAGAAAGAACCAGAGGCCCATGACTCTGTTCTCCAGTGCGAGATAAACAACCATTCAAAACCACAGAAGCAGGATGACTGAAGGCATGCTATTGAAACCATTAAAAAGAGAATACTTATACCATACGAGGCCTCGCTCACCCAAGGAAAGGCAAGCTACTAAATCCATTTTCCGGGCGGGAACAGGAGGTCTCCAGAGCCCTGGGTGGGAATAATCCTCGCCTCCGTGTCCTTAATAGAATTGAAACTTTCCGTCATGGTTACTAGGAAATTTTTCATTCTATGTCAGGACCGGAGGCGAGGATTATGCTCGTTCAAAGCTTATCCACCACCAGCGAGGCCATATCCATAACTGGCTTAAAGTAGAACCTCTTAAACATCGAATCCGATGACCAGTCTGCTGCGTTCAAGATATCCTCCAACCTGGCACCCAGGGAGAAGGCCTTTGACGCCATAGCGCCTCGCACAGAATGGGCTCCAAACTGCGAGACATTTATGCCCGCCTCTTGCATCACCCATCCGATCCAACGTGCTATCGTTGGTGGTGAGACAGCTTTGAAGGGCTTACGTAGTGAAAGCAACAACTGACGTTCGCCTGGAGGACGAGTCTCTTCAGTCATGGACTCATATTCCTTAAGACACCTAACTACGCAGAGCTTAGGGGAATGATCGAAAGCTGGATAAGAAATGATCCTAGAGTCCGACTTCGTCCTCCTGACAATGTGGAAGGTAACTCCTTGAGGTGTATACACCCTACCTGAAATGTCCAGAGCTCTAACATCCGAGACTCTGCGACATGAAACCAGGCATAAAAGCATCGCCAATTTTGCTGACAATTCTTTCCTGGACAGGTATCTATTGGCCTGCCAGGACTTGAACAGACGAAGGACCTTGTTAACGTCCCAAAGAGAAGAATATCTGGGTTCTGGAGGGAGCGACAAGCGAATGCCTCTCAGCAACTTACAAACCATTGGCTGCTCACCCACGGGATGACCCTGGACCAGCATATGCCCTGCCGAAATCGCTGAACGGTAAGAGTTAATCGTTCTATAGGCAAGGCCCTGCGACGCTAGGGACGCCAAGAAGTTTAGGATAGCTACCACTTCGCACTCCATGGGATCGTGGTCGTTCCGAACACACCAACCGACCCATCTAGCCCAGGCCGACTTATATCGTTTGTTGGTGCTGTCCGCCCATGCCGCCCCAACAGCTTCTGAGCGTCCTGCGATAATCCGCCGACTCTCCAGCGATGCCTGAAATCCGCCATGCCACTAGGGGCATCCTCCCTTGCTGGAGAAGTGGATGGGGAAGACCTTGTGGATCCCTCAGAAGAAGAGGATCTCGGGGTAGTAGGATTGGAGAATCCCAAGAAAGTTCCAGAAGAACTGGAAACCACACTTGAGACCTCCAATACGGGGTAATCAAGACCACCCTTGCTCGCTGCCTGCGAACTTGAGTCGTAAGTCGCATGATCATTGCGAATGGGGGAAAAGCATAGCCAGCTTTCACGGACCAATCCTGCAGGAAGGCATCCGTGGCCGCTGCTAAAGGATCCGGTTTCCAACTGTAAAATTTCGGCAGCTGGTGGTCCAACCTGGACGCAAACAGATCCACTGAAAACGGGCCCCACGTGTTGAAGAGATGGTGAAAGACCGCTGGTTGAAGTTGCCACAGGCTCATATCCATCCAACTTCTGGAGCACCGGTCCGCCACCACATTGGCGACTCCCGGAAGGTACTCCGCCGACACCGAGATATTGTGGGACAGACAAAACATCCACAAATCCTTGGCCAGATCCGCCAATCCTTTGGACTTCGTCCCTCCCAGGTGGTTGATGTAACGCACCGCCGAGACGTTGTCCATTTTCAATAGGACATTGCACGAGACCTTGTCCTTGGTCCAACAGCGAATGGCAAAGGAGCCGGCCATCAACTCTAGGCAGTTGATGTGCAACCGGCTTTCCTCTACAGACCATTTTCCTCCTGTAGAGGATTCCCCGCAACGAGCTCCCCAACCCAGCTTGCTGGCGTCGGACTCTATGACCAAATCGGGGTCGCAACCGAAAATGGCCTTGCCATTCCAGGCCTCCATATGGTCGAGCCACCATCTCATCTCCGTGCGCACCTCTTCTGTAAGCGGGACTTGGTCCGAATACTGAAGCCCCCTGCGGAGGTGCGACGCCTTGAGACGCTGAAGAGCTCTGTAATGGAGCGGACCGGGAAAAATCGCCTGAATCGACGAGGACAAGAGGCCTACCACCCTTGCAATCTGCCGAAGCGAAGTGGAGGGGCGTGCTATAGTTCGCCGGAGCTCTCTGCGAATCTTGACAATCTTCCTGGGAGGGAGACTTAGCGTCCGAGCCACCGAATCGATGGTGAACCCTAAGAAGGTCACTTGCCGTGAAGGAACCAGAAGGGACTTTTTGTCGTTGATGACAAACCCTAACCTCTGCAATAACTCCGTAGTCTCGCAGAGACGACTGGACAACTGCTCTGGGCACTGCTCCAGCAACAGGATGTCGTCCAAGTAGACGATGAGTCGCAAGCCCTTCCCCCGCAACGTCTCCACCACCGGCTTGAGGACCTTCGTGAAGCACCACGGTGCTGACGATAGGCCGAAGGGGAGGGTCGCGAACTCGTAGACCTGATCTCTCCACATGAACTGAAGGAAACGGCGGTGGGGAGGGAACACCGGCACTGTCAGATACGCGTCCTTTAAGTCCAAGTGGACCATCCAATCCCCAGGCTGCAGCAGGTCGCGCAGCAGGTGGATCCCCTCCATCTTGAAATGGCGGTAAACCAGCCACTGGTTGAATTCCTTGAGGTTTATGACGGGGCGCTGTCCGCCATCCGTCTTGTCCACCACAAAAATGTTGCTGAGGAAACCCCGCGGATGTAAAGGAGCAGGGGCTATCGCTCTTTTCCGCAAAAGATCCACCACCTCCTTGTCCACGAGAGCGGCTTTGTCCTGTGCGAAAAACAGTGGTCGGGGCCGAACAACCTGCACAGGAGTCCCATAAAACTCTACCTGAAAGCCCCTTACAGTCTGCAACACCCAGGCATCTGAGGTAATAGTTCTCCAGTTGCCCTCGAAAAGAGCCAATCTGCCCCCCACCCCGAATTGTGACAGAGGAAAGGCACTCACCTGAACCGGCCAGCTGCTGACCTCGGCCCCTGCCTCCTCTGCCTCGGGAGCCCCAGCGGGACTGGAAGAACTCTTGACGTCCTGACTCTGCGGCCTTCTTTCCGCCTCTGCGAGTAGAACTTGCCGGCCGAGCGGCCCTTGCCACGACCGGCGCTGACAAAAACACGCGGACGAAACACCTTCTTTATTGAAGTCTGTGCTCTATCCAATGACGTGAAAGTAGAGACGAATTTCGTCAACTCCTTAATAAAAGGCTCTCCGAACAAACCCCCATCTGCCACTGTGCCCGCCTCAGAAGAGGCTAGGTCCCCCAGCTTGGGATCCACTTTGAGTAGAAAGGATCTGCGCCTCTCAGTAGAGAGGGCGCAGTTTGCGTTTCCCAAGAAAACAATCGCTCTTTGAGCCCAATTAGAAATGCGTTCAGGGGACAAGGCAGACCCCGAAGATTTAGCTTCCTCCGCTAACTCCAATATCTTCGTGAGGGGGCCAGTGAGGTCCAGGAGCTTGTCCTGGCAATTCTTCCAGGACCTGTCGATACCCTTTGGGGGTCTCTAATATACTTCTGCAGAAAAGTCGCCATCTTCTGGTCGACCTCCGGAGTGATGGCCACCTTGCCCGGAAGGACCGGCCGGGGACACTCAGCCCTAAGGCAGGCTCTCACCTCCTTCTCCAAAGGTTTATGAAGCCGACTAGCTACAAATGCTGTCACCCTAGGGGATGGGAGCCAAGCGGATGAACGGGGATGTACCAGATCCTCAGGGACCAACATATCCGCGGGTCCCTCGGGTTGCGCAGAACGGTCTAGTGGGGGAACGCTAGAAAAACCTGAGGTAGACGGACCTGCTTCGTCCAGGGAGTCCTCCTCCGACTCCTCAACCTCGTCCGCAGCAAACTGCAACCCCTCTGGGGGCTCCGAGAACAAATCCTGGTCCAGACGCTGAGACTTAGCCAGAAACGCTGTTTTTAGACGTTCAAACGCCCCTGGGACGGGCTCTTTGGCCAGCTTCCACTTCTCAGCACGTTGGAGCTGCTCGGTCTGCAAAGCATGGGCATATTTCATAATGCGGCGCTCAAAAGGCCCCATTGCCGCTTCTACCGCCCTATAAATGGATGTATCGACCGCCTCACAAAACTCGTCATCCAAAGGAATGACCTGGAGGGTCTCTTCTTCGGCGTACTCTGCCTCCATTGTGCAGTAGGCACTTGTGCCCTCAAACTACAATTCCCGTGGAACCGGGTTAAGAATCAAGTAAGTAGTGCGCAAAGCGCTATTTTGTGCCGCCCAGCGGCTGGTCAGAAGAGGGGGCGACTCACCCTGTGCTCACCGGGTGTCTGAAGTCTGGGCCTGCCCCTTTCCACAGCATGCGAGTTGACAAGGATGCCCTCTGCCCGCAATCGCCTCACGGCAAAGGTCTGACCCTAAAGGGTGTCCCGCTGTGGTATGCAAAGCTACTGAGGCCAATCAGTCAATATTCAACCGGGTACCCGGTGTCAAGGTCCCAGACTCTCCGCAGTAAACAAATGCCTAACGATCGCGGGCGCATTCAAACTCGCTGGTCCCCGCCACAGGAAGCGCTCCGGACCAGCGAGATGACAAATGCGCCCCCCAGCGATGGCACCATGCGAGCGGGAAGAATGGGGCCGCGAGCGGAGCTCACCGAACGCTCCCGCGGCCCCTACAGTACCAACTACAATCGCGCCGCAGCGCCAGAAACCACGAGACAGCCGCCTGACCGACCCGCAGCATGTGTCCCCTCTACCGCGTCCGCCACATGAAAAAGGCGGCGCGAGAAGAAACACACGCGCGCGAGACGGAGAAGCTCTCCCTATGCACGTTAGGACTGGCAAAAAACACACAGGCAGCAATCGTCAAGCAGAAAATATCATCACCTCAGTAAAATGCAATAATCGTGTGAGAGAAAGAAAAAAACAACTTAACTGCGTGGCAGCAGGAAAGAAAGAGGAGTTGACCCGGGAAGCACACGCCTTCGGGGATGACGGGGCATGCTGATTGGTGGACACTATGAACTACCCAAGCACCTTGGGAGTGCTAGTTTTTTTGTTATTGTTGGAGTTGAATACTGCTGGCTGTAGGAATAAAGGAAGTTACAGCATAATCCTCGCCTTCGGTCCTGACATAGAATTTAAAAAAAAAGAATCATCCGTCATGGGGAAGAGAAAAAATAGATGCTATCCCATAATTCAGTTCTTCCAAAACAAAAATGAATAAAACGTAACCTGCCTACTGGCACAGGATCTCCATGCGAGGCCCAGCACGAATATTGACAAACTCCCAGATACCCCCATGCTGTTCCTTCAATTTCAAATGGTCATTTTTGGTGGTCCTGAAGAAGGTGGACTTTTAACATTTTTTACACCGAAAGGTACAGAACAACAATATCCAACCCAACAACACAGCAACGGCTGAAAAAGATAGTGCTCTCCCCATTTTGTCCGGACAGTGATTGCAATTTATAGTTGTTCTAGGTATGAGTGATAGTAAAGAGTGTATAAGAGGATGTGTGTGAAGAGAGAGTGGTGTTCTAAGCATGGGTTAGAAAATAAATTGGATATATTTATTCAGTATAAATACTGTTCAACAACATCAGTTGCCTTGTGGTCTCAGATGTATTTTCATTTGGAGGTCCATCTCAACACAAAATAGCCACTGAAAGTTTTTGGTTTAAATTATGTAATTGTATATATAAATTGGGTAATTGTATATATATATATTGTTTTGTTTTATTAATTAATCAAAGGAATACATTGAAAAGCACTTTATATATGGCATGTATGTACTTATTGTTGTATGTTTATCCTGATTTTAAAAAAAATAATATGTATAAAAATTATTTTTTTTAAAATGAATATGTAAATGAAAATGATAAACAAAGATTAAAATGAAAATCCCACAATAATGATACTTTTTCATTAAGACCAGCCGTGAGCTATTTTTATCCTTGGTAGAAACAATACAGATCTGAGAGGACACCCCTCCTTTTCCATTTGTTATTTACCCCTCTCTCCTAGACCTACAAACATATTGTAGGTGGTTCCTATCAAAGGCTCCAAAAATACAACAGCAAAGTGAAGGTGAGATGGGTACATTTAAAGTGTGCAAGTGTTATATAGAAAGCATGTGTACAAAACTTCTGACTTATATGAATACCATTGTTGTTAAATACCACTCTGTATCAGAGTATCATTCATGTCCTAAATCAAATTACAAACAGTCCACTAGTATCTTGTTGATTTTTTTACCCCATTGAATTACTAATATAAGGGTCATCATCAAGAGATTATATGAAGCACCCAAAATATGTGGTAATCCCTTGTGTAGGCTTATAATATATTGATATGATGGACAAATATCCAGCAACGTCAATAGTGCATGTCATTCCGTATTCATGAATAACACATTCTAAGTGATACAGAATGGCATTAAAGCATCTTGCTGTAAGCCAGAGGTGTAGAGGACTTGACCGCTTTGCTCCAAACACGGACTGCTTGATGGACACTCCTCTAAACACCATTCGCAGACCCTAACAATCTCAATAACTACCTGCCCATTTCTCTGCCCCCGTTCTCTGCCAAGGTCCTGGAAAAGGCTATTAACCTCCAACTCACGGGCTACCTAGAGAACAGTGACCTCCTAGACCCATCCTAATCTGGGTTCTGCTTGAACCACAGCACAGAAAGTGCCCTAATAGCAGCCACCAGCGACAGCAGGCCTCTCCTAGACCTAGGAGAAACACCGCCCTGATCTTCCTCGACCTCTCGTCAGCCTTCAACACTGTGTCCTACTTCACCCTCACAAAAAAGCTCCATCTCATTAGGATCCAAGGGGGTGCCCTCAACTGGATTGCATCCTTCCTCACTGGAAGAACCCAGAGAATCTGCCTCCCATCCTACTCCTAGAATTCCAAAAGCATTATCTGCGCCGTCCCCCAAGGGTCTTTCTCTCAGCACTACCCTGTTCAAGGCCCACCACCAAGGAAAAATTCCACCTGTGCATGACCAGTGTTGCCCACTGAATGCAAAACAAATGTACTAATTTTCCAGAGTGACACATACCCATGGAACGGCTCCTGGTGGCCTGCAATAATGGGATCCTCACCCACACCTACAGTAAACACCAGGAACCTCAGCATCATACTGAACTGCCAACTCACCATGAAAAACCAGATCAGTGCAGTATGCTCAGTCAGATTCCTCACTCTCCCCATGCTCTTGAAAGTCTTTAAATGGATCCCAGCCAGCACCAGATGTACCATCACCCAGGCCCTCATCACCAGCCTCCTTGACTAAGGCACCACACTTTCCTAGGAATCACCTTGCACCGACTGAAGAAACTCTTAATCTCTGCAAACAGACCCATATCACCCAACACCTCAGGAAACTCAACTGGCTCCCCATTGACAAGAGTTGCCAATTCAAGATGCTATCCCACGTCTACAGGGTCCTGTATAATCAGGAACCAGCCTACATCTACCACCGTTTGAACTTTCACCATCCCTCCAGACACCGGTGTTCCGCCATCCCTCTCCCTCACCCAGACCCCCGCATCCGCTGAAGCAAGAGTGCTGAACGCTCTTTCTCTTACCTACCTGCCAAGATGTGGGACAGCTTCCCCCTCCACCTCCTGACAATCCCCTCCCTGCTAGAATTCAGAAAAGATCAAATACCTGGCAGTTCAACTGATACCACCCAACAGAAAAAAAACCCAGTGGCTGGATACCCTTGCAGCTAATTAACAGTGATCTACAAATCCCATTTGAATGAAGGAATGAATGAATGAGACATTTATAAAGCATGCAGCTACTCAAGAGTGTACCTGCCCTGAACACGGCAGCTCAGGAAGGGAGAGCACCAGTCGCTAAATAGATGTGTTTTTACCAATTTTCTAAAGACAATATCATTCGTAGCATTTCCTAATTGGAGAGGAAGCTAGTTTCATAGAGCATCTACCAAAAAGGAGAAACACGCACCCCCTGGCCTCTTTTTCTTAAAGAGTCGGACAGTCAGCCATCTAGAGTTCAAGGAGCACAAAAGTCTCAGGGGACAGAATTCATGGACCCTCAAATTCAAGTAATTGAGACCCGAGTCATAGAGTACACAATGAGAAATCATAAGTAGTTTAAAAATCACTCCTTTTTTTATACTGTAAGCCAGTGCAATTGTCTATGAAGGACTGTTACCGATGGCTGTTTTGGAATTTTGAAAGGTAGTCGAATTGCAGTTTATACACGGGAAACAACCATTACAATGCAGTCATTACAACTCACTACCTTTAGAACGCAGTCATTACAACACGACATCCTTTACATCGCATGCCATTACAACGCAGCCATTACAACGCATGTCACTACAATGCATTATAAGGTAAGTAATAGGAAACAGTAATTTTCCTATTGTTGCACTCACTGGAGTGGGAATAGCAATTTTTACCGCTACACTATCCAATACTTACACTACTGTTGCCCTAAAAATATTATCCATTATAATGGTATTCATTGTAATGGAATGCGTTGTAAGTGTAGTTTCTAAAAATGCATTGTGATGGCATGCGTTGTAAAATCATGCGTTGTAATGGATGTTGCGATGTAAAAACTGCATTGTAAAGGCATTCGTTGTAAAATTTTGCGTTGAAACGTGTCCTATTCTTTATGCACGACTTGAAGGTGATGCATCAGTTAGTCAAGATGAAAAAGGATCATAGTCTGAACTAAAGATTTCTGTGCATCCCAGGGAAGGAAGAACAAGATTATTTTCAAAGTTCGCAGGATCCAAAGACATGACTAGACTAGCGAGGAAATCTGTTGCTTCATTGACAGACCAACCTCAAATAATACCTCCAGTTTTCTGGCTTCAGTCGTCATTGGAGGAGGGGGGTAGGTATTCAGCGTGCAAGCAACCTATCCAGCCAGACAAAGGACTGGGGCCGAGCAGCAGAATTTCAGTTTTGTCAGGGCTAAATTGAAGGTTGTTGGCTCTTTTATGACTGCTTTTATACAGGCTGTGAAAGCCCTCTTAGCTTCTGATGAGATTACTTGGTATGAAAAGAGAAGCTGTGTATCGTCAGCATAAGAAAATATTTTGAAATTAAACAACTTCACCAACACAGCCAGGGCTCACATATATGCATTAAAAAGGGTTGGTCGAAGTGCAGAGCCTGAGGGATCCCACAGTGTAGAGTTTTTACTTCTGATCTGTATGGTCTCATCCAAACCCCCTCTTCTCTCGACTCAACAAAGGAAGAGAGCGTTGATTGTTTGAGTGATTGGTTTTCTTTTCTTTCAATTGATATTTATATTGAAGGTGATCGCAATCCTTGCATCATTCAGACACACCAATCCTTTGACGGCGCTTCCATTCCATGTCACTTAGAATGTGTTATTCATTATGTTTTGCTAGTGCGCGCTACTGTTGAAGGCGATTAGTCCACTACATTGATGACCCTTATATAACTAATACAATGGGTTCAAATCGTTGGCAAGATACAAGTGGACTTTTTAACATTTGATTTAGAACATGATACTTTGTTACAAAGTGGTTAGTAACAATTGTATCCATGTCAGCCACAAGCACTTGCACACCTCAAACTCACCCATGGCACGTTCACTGCGCCGTTGTACTTTTGAAACACCTTATTGCAATACAATTTATAAACTAAAGAAACGTTAACCTTATTGCTTTTAAATTAATTGAATACAATTTGAATAGATCCTTCTTCAAACCAATCTAATGATGGTTATATATGGTTTCTGAGGACATAGAGGCTCACACTCCCCCCTTAGGGACCATTGTTTCTTAATTTGTCCCAGGGTTATTGGGCTTCCCCTTTTTTCACTCAGCAATGGCTGGCGCTCCTATTCCTGTAAGCTTATTTTCTACTTGTATGTAGTCAAAAGCAGTATGAACTGCTGCTGCCATAATTCAGTGGAGGACCTAGTGTCGCTTGAATGGCAGTGTGCTCCCTCCTACCTTGATTGTTGAACTTGTCACTCAGTCACTTGGTTGACAAGTATGGGATGCACATGCATGCTTTAGAATGGTACTTAACATGATATACTGCAAGTATCATTTCAAGCACCCCCAAAATCCCTGTTATGTCCCCCTAAAAACAGGCAAGAACTCGAGAACCAAGTCCAGAAATGCAAGCACAGGCTGCACCCCCTCTGGAGATAAACACACTTTACCTTAGAATAATTGACAAAACACCATCAACTGAATCTACCATAAAGCAATGTGAGAACTTGTGCTGGATTTCTGTGTGCTTCCTCCCCCCTGAACTTCACTCACATACAACCTATAAATATTTTTTAAGCCAACTCAGCCTTCTCCATTCAAGTCAGCGTGCCTGCCCCCACCAGTCTAATGCAAACTGAGATCACCTTTTGCCAAGAGATTGTAACTTACACCTTTAAAAATCCATGGGCTGAGACTTGATATTTATCACCATGTATTAATATAAATGTGCTGGTTTATTGATCTACTCTTGGCATAGAGGTGACTGACGCATTCAGGAGGCTTAATACTGTAACAATATATCAGGAGGCTTAATACTGTAACAATATATCTAGACAAATTGATTTGATCAACAAGGTTATTATAGTGGAGAGTATTATTCTTATTAATATTTTTACAGTTTTCCCTATGAAAAATGGACAATACCTTCTTCAGCACCTCAGAAGACGCTTGCATTTCTCTGCTGTCCTCAACTTAGATTTCAGATTTCTCAATTCCGCATTGAAACAGATATTTTCCTTATTCTTAGTAATACAATTTTTCCATTAAAATGGAATGGAAGTAATTTGCTGGTCTAGTATGTAGGTAATATAGTTTTTGTATCTCTATCTCTAACGATTTGACCATTGAAGAGTGTGATACCTTCATCTGCATGAAGAGAGGTTTATACGCCTCAGTACTCAATTTGCATCAATCTCCAGCAGACTCTTTACACCTCCAAAGTATTTGTGGACATTAAGGGTTCTTGATTAATTCAAAGTTTTACAGTCTCATGAAAAAATCAACATCACCAGCAGCCCTTGCTATGCACATGTTCCACTTAGGTAGGTTGCCAGACAATTAATTCCATAGAGAAGCAGCTGGTGATTAACAGTATTACTTCTGTTGTGGGGTTTACATGTTAAGGTGCATCCAAATAGAAATTGCTGCCACGCAAGTCTTAAATTGAAATGACAGTCATTCCTCTCAAATGTAAAAAACTTTGGCTCTCAGCTGGATATGGATGCTTAAATTAGAAAAGAGCGAAGAAAGGGCAGAGCCTTGAGATACCATCACGCTAGATTTGTGGTGATAAAATGGCAGTGACATTTGGGTTCTCACTTAGAAATTAGACCTAATCCACTGCACGTTTTTCTTAATGTCCAAAGAGATTCCCCAATAAACCCTACTGATCACTGATATCCAGTATAGATCTATTCATTCAGCCACCTGGTTACTAGTTCCTGCTGAAAGGATCTTTCCTTTTCACTCACTTGCACTTCATTTTTTAATCTTGCCCCTTATCCAGTTGCTTACTCTTCCATCCACACCTGTCTTTGCACCTCTGCTGTATTAAATTCCTTCTGAACCAAAGCTGATACTAAAGATTCTCTAGCACTTTTTGCAACTTTGAGACAGACTATTCCTTTTTCTTAGTGGACCAGGTATGCACATTAGAAAGCCTTATCCCCCTGGGATTCTGAGGCTCAGATATGGGACTCTAGAGGGGAATAAGGGTTTTTTATCTAATGGGTTGTTCTATAATTTTTCAGCAGATGTATTGTTTCGAAAGTTGGTGCTCAGAGATGCATAGACTCCTTTCTCAGCAGGGCTTAACCTAACTAGTTCCCTGAAAATATCTGATGTTGTAGTGAGGTTCTGGATTCACTGCGTACATTGCTAAATTAGCATAAGTTAGTATAAGCTTGGCTGCCATGTTGCATCTATTGCACACGTTTCTACATACATTTGTTTTGCACAAATCCTCTGCTTGTGCTCGCTCACATGAGAACCGTCTACCTTTCACTTCTCTTACTGTACTCTGAGGCTCTGTCTGCACAGTGTGTTCAAGGTCAAAAAACAAAGTGCTCCGTTAATCTGCTGTTGGTCAGTCCCACGCATGTTAGACACAACACTGCCACAGCTGCACTACTGAAAATCGAGTGCTTTTAATATGACATGGCATGCATGTTAGACACTCGAAGGCAATCTTTCCGAGGAGAAGAGCTGTGCTTGTCCTGAGATGTAACTCTTTGCATCTAAACTCGGAGATATGGGGTCCCCCTGACAAAGCCCAGAGGTCTTCTATAATTATTATAAACTAGTTCCAAGCACGGGGAGGGTGGCAAGGCACAGTAGGCCTTTTTTACCACTAGCTTTATATGATGCTATCCCCGTTCATATTTTATGGAATTGTAACAATGCTCACTATATTGAGTTTATGTGTATTGCTGCTAGTATTGGCACGTGTACTGCATTGTAGAGCATGTTAGTTAAAATAAACATTTAAAACTATACTGTGTCTCTGATTACTCATGTTGAGTCTGAGTCACTTGTTCTAGGATGTCTAATCATTGGTAGCTTCGCTGTAGTACGGAGAACGAATGAGACACTATAGCTAGTCGGATAGGGGTTCCGGGCACTAAGGTGGGTTGTTTGTACACTACTATACACCGAGGTCCTGGTTTCCTGCGCATAGTTCTGTATATGTGCAGAATCCTTGCAACAATGTGAGCCTCTCTATTTATTGAGAAAAATAATTAGCCACAGACTTGCAGAGTTTTATTAAACTACTGTAGATAAAGACAATGTAGCAGAGGTTTCATCCTATTTAGCACTGTACAAACCTCTTCAGCAAAGCTCTGTGATTGTGAAATGCTCTGTGCATGGTATTTTAATTTGCTAGGAATATTTGTGTTTTGTTATTAGGTAGGGTTCTACTATATATGTCCTTACAACTGGTTGTATAGTCGCCTCTGCAGTTACATTCCAACTCCTTCTCTTTTTTTGTCCATCTGGGCTTTCCTCAGTTTTGATAGGACAGCATCATCTCTCATGAGCACCAGGCCAACTTTACAATGGCAAAGAAACAATAGGGAGTCAGAGGTGACTCTTCTGTAATCTGAAAGCAGCTCCACAAAGTAAATCCCACTCAATTGCATGCTTTCTTTATGTGTCCCGAAAAGGATATTAAATCTCATTGTGTGTAATTTCAATTGATATTAAATAGAAGCCTATGTTCAATAGAATTGACCGTTCCACATCCTTCAGTACATCGACTGTGACTCTTGAAGCTTCTGAAAAAAACAGTTCATATGCAAGACCTTCCAAATGGGAGCTTCCTGAAACTGACTGGGTACGCCTCAGAGATTTTGTGTGTTCAGAAATATGATTGCAGCCCAACTTCTAGCGAGAAGGTACAATCTTCTAGCACTGTTAGACCTGATTGAGGTCTTAAATAGAAGAAATTATCCAAATTCAATCAACGTCTATGTAAAATTGCTATTAGGATTAGGATGTCTCTATGCTGAAAGGAAATCAAAGGGCAAGAATTTCATCACGATTCTTAACCTTTCTGTCTTCCCAAAATGTTGCTTGTCTTGATTGAAGGCCTTCAACATGCAGCAAACCCTCAGGCCTTGGTATACAGTGTGCCCTGCTTAGTTTGCTCCCAGGGCACAATGGTATTACAGAAGGAGATGCAGATGCTTGTGCATCTCCTTCTGTAACCTTATAGCGCTCGTGCACATGTGCTCCAGCGCTATCATGAGAGGGCATTCCCGCATTTGCATGGGTCATCACCCCATGCAAATAAGGGAATCACATTGCCTCTACGCCTGCACCGTGATTCTGACAGGGGCAAACATGCCTTTAGGAGGCACACTGAAAGTTTGCCTTCTAGAGGCAGTCCACTGGGGAGGGGAAATGGGGTCCCATAGAACCCCCAAAGACATCCCCCTGCAGGCGGGTGCAGTAACTAACTTTCCCCTCTTGAAAGTGCAGGCAGCATGCTGCCTGCACTGTCAAACATGGAGTGGCTTTAAAGCAACTGCTCCGTTTTTCGCTAACCCCAGGTCAGTGCATGTTCGTGACCCAGGGGGCACAATATTCTGCATAATATGGTGCACTTTCCCTATCTGCTCTTGGTGTACCTTTTTAAAGGTGCACATTGGTGCAAACAGGGTTAGGGAGTGGTATATATAATACTGCCCCAGGAGGTTTTCTGTCACTACAGTTGAATAATTCTGTAACTCAAGACTCAGTCATAAATATGGTATCCTCATTTATAATCGATTCATAGATTAAAATCTGATTTTGACTGCTGACCAATCAATGGTCAATATAGACTTCATTATATTTGACTTTATTGTAATCTACAGGTGATAAGGGCTAGATTGTTAGACTCACCCCAGACATAGATCCATTAATGTTAATTTCTGCTAGACATGAAGTGGTTGCCTACTGATCTTCAGAAAATATTTCCATAACTTGGGCTGATTACTTGAAATGTATTTGGTAAAAGTGGTTGCAATTTGCACACCGCAATTTACCAAATGCATTTAATGTTTTACTAACTGATCTATGCATTAAACGGTAGGTTGACAATATACAATCATAGTGGGTCGCAATTCTACCTACCTCAGAACCATTAATGAAGTAGGTTATAAATTGCGGCACACTACCATTGGCTAGAATCACAGGTATGGCATCCTGCTGGGTTCAGCAGACCTCCATGTCTGCAGTTGCTTTTCAATAAATGAATCTTTTTTTCATTTTTTAGATGCAGCTAGAAAACGGGATGCGTTTAAAAAGACAAATTAAAAGTTTTACTAACATGTTTTATTCGTAAGCAGTGTCCTTGTAGACCACCGCCTACTCCTACAATGTGTTTTAATCATTCACAAAGGGAAGGGGTCCTTAAGGGAACCCCTTGCTGATTGTGAATTGGTTGCTATGTCCTTTGAGGCTGCAGAAAAATGTGAATATTTGCGACCAATTTCGGTTTCAAAACAATATATATCATAAGGAATCAGAATTTGAAAGGAGTACACTTAAAACGCCCCTTCTGAATACCGTTAAATGATTTAGAAAGCCTTTTCCAAATCATTAAAGGGCTTTGTACTTTCCAAAAGGGGTCTTAGCATCCCAAATCCTCTAATTTACCAAATCAGACCGTTTGCATATGCTGAAAGTGTGAATACATGAGGCCCGAGGTCTTGTAGTATTCTCTTTTGTTTCCAGCATACTTCCTCCCCTAATGTTCCTCGGATATTTCTGTCGTGGACGGGCACACACTGACTCAGACAGGCTTGTCTTCAGTGAGTCTATTGTGCCTGTTGTCCACAGGACATGACAGTGAGAGGGTCAGGCCCATACGTTCTGGACCTACTCTAGAATTGCTATCTGATGGTTCTTTTTAGCAACATGTAAGCATAGAGGGGAGAAAATCGTTATCAGTGCCAATCAATTTAACAAATTTGTCTCTAAACACATAATAACCACAGACTACTATGTAAAGTTAGTTCATTTATTACACAGCTAGGAATAACTGAACATAAAGACACCTCAAGCTGAGAGTGTAGAAATACATTGGAATCAGCATAAAGCTAAACCTACGTATCTAGTGTAATCGATGAAACATAATAATTTCAAGTAGCAGAATAGATCAAAGAGCATGTGTCCAAATTTGCCTGAATCTAGGAATGATGATTATAGAGCATTAATCTATCTATATGCTACTCTAGGTGCCATCCCTACTTAAGCTTCTTCAGAAAAAAGGATGTAAGTTGTCAGCAAGTGGAGGCTTCCTGGGAAGTCAGTCCAACATCTATGGGTCATGTAGCATACAACTATTAAGACAGAGCTTGTTCTATGGTGAAGGCAGAAGAAGAAGGCAGAAGAAGAAGTGGGTGCTTTCCCTACTTCTAACAATCCAATATCGAAGAGACATTTCCCAGAATCTCTTTCAGGTCATGCCATCCGCTCTGTGTACTGTACTAAAAGTAACTTCTCACAGGACAACAGTGTCCCTCTTCTCAGCACAATTGGCCTTGGTTCCCAAGCCTTTTCCTGTGCGAAGACAATGACCATCCTTTATCGATTCAGACCATAAGATGTAACATTTTCCTCTCCTTGCCTAGCTAGAGAAACAAAGATATTATTCTAGCTAACAAGAGTGTGTCTTTCACTTGCAACACAAAACGACAGAAAGAACAAATTTCACAGCACACATGAAATTCAAACGTAAATTAAAGCGAAAGCTTCCAGGGAAAATGCATTTCAGGCCTACACTGATTCAGCTAAAAATGCCATGTGAGCCATACAAATTTACATAGAAAATAAGTCACAATCAGTTCATAAATCTACCTATGCAAATGAAAAATAAATTTAATAATTGATGATAGTCAATTGCACAACATGAGTTCTTAATGTTAATATTTTCTGCTAGTTACATTTACTTTCTACGTTAAAGCTCCATGTTATCTTTCAGTGGCCTAAACACATCACGTTTCGTGGTATTACATTTCAAGAATTCTAACACTTCACGTTGATAAGACAAAGGATCATATGCAAATGCATAAAGAAATCTTTAATATTGTTAATACATTTACTAACCCTAAAACTATGCAGAAAGACACCCCCCCCCCTCACAGAGTCTCTGCAATACTATTGCAGACTTCTTTGAGGGTAAAATTTTAACACTGACCAAAGACTTCTCGCAACCTCACAGCAATGAGGAAAATAAGGTCATTAACTCTGGACTAAAAACCAATACCTTTGCCTCCTTTCAACCGGTTAGCAAAGAAGAAACGCAGACAGAAATCCTCAAAATTACATCAGGATCTCCCTTTGATCCCTGCCCTCCGGTAGTGCTCCATTCACTAATAGAGATTGTTAATCCATTCATCAATAGTATCATAAATTCTTCACTCACCCAGGGTCTGGTCCCTGAGGAATGGAAACTCGCAGCAGTCAAACCCCTGCAAAAAAAAATACTACCGGACCCCGCCACCCTCACAAACCTCCGTCCCATCTCCCTACTCCCAGCCTTCTGTAAACTTACGGAGAAAGCTGTTAATAAACAACTTACTGCCTTCATGGAAAGCAATAATATCTGGCATCCCAACCAAGCAGGTTTTAGATCCCAACATTCCACAGAGTCAGCTCTAATCTTTTCTTCTGAAACCCTCCGTGGAGCACTAGATCAGGGAAGGAAAGCAGTCCTGGTTCTATTGGACCTGTCCGCGGCGTTTGATACGGTGTCCCATGCCATTCTGTTGGACCGTCTAGCCACGGCAGGAATTGTTGGAACCACACTGAACTGGATAAAAAGCTTTCTTGCAAATAGGAGACAAGTGGTGGTCTTAGGACAGTACAGATCAGAAGAAAAGTTAGTAGGATCTGGAGTCCCCCAAGGCTCCTGCTTGAGTCCTACACTTTTCAACATATACATGGCCCCACTAATCACCCTTATCTCATCCTTTGGTATAGACGCTATTGCATATGCAGATGATACGCAGCTGATTCTGATATTGGAGAATGACACCCGGGAAGCGGAGAGAAGGCTCCAAAGTTGCCTTACCGCCACGTTCAGATGGATGAACTCGAATCATCTCAAGTGCAACACCGGGAAAACTGAAATCCTTCCCTTTGGCAAAGATAATACCTTTAATCCCTCATTGTGGTGGCCTGAGGATGCCATTGCCCCTCCTAGCACTGCTTCCTCAGTCCGTAATCTAGGGATCAAATTTGACCCCTCCCTGAGTTTCAAACAACAAGCCACAGCCGTAGCAGGGACCTGTTTCGGAATTATTAAAGGGCACAGGAAATTCTACGACCTAATTCCCTTCTCTGCAAGGAAAACGTCGCAGTAGCCCTCATCACCTCCCGCATTGACTATTGCAATAGCCTATATGCAGGGACTAACAAAGAAGTCTGCCACAAATTACAAATGGTACAGCATGCAGCTGCCAGACTAGTGCTAGGGTGGAAAAAGAGGACCTCAGCTACGGTAGCAATGAACCTTTTACACTGGCTGCCCATCAATAAAAGAGTGCTCTTTAAAATTATATTGATCACCTTTAGGGCTTTCAATGGAAAGGGACCCAACTACATACTAAAAATGTTCAAACGTTATAACCCCACGCGATGCCTCAGGTCTCAAGCGGCCAATCTTCTTACCATTCCTAAGTTCAGACTCAAGACTAAAGGAGGCAAATCTCTGGCAGTACTAGGCTCCAGGGCCTGGAACCTCCTCCCTCCCTTTCTCCGTCAAATCCCCATAGAAGCAACCTTTAGAAAGGCCCTCAAAACCTGGATTTTTGCTCTCCCTGAATGGGAATGCAAAAATCTAGTCCAATTACCTTCCCTCCCCGCCTGGACCATTAGGATTTGAACCTTCTCTACAGCGCAAAGATGCTCCCTGGAGTGCAACCTGCGCTTTATAAAAACCCCATTACATTACATTACAAATGCGCTCTACACTTGTCAAATTGCACCCCTACAAATAGATTTCAATTTCTGCTACATCAACAGCAGGGTTTAAATGGCTCCAGGAACAGATCACTAGCCATGTGACCAATGCAGAACAAATATCGACTTCCTATTCAGTAGCCCTGCCTATAATAGGATTTTTTATCAGGGGCGACTTCTCCGCTAAGGCAGAGGTGGGTCGCCCCACTAAGTACAAAAAGACAAAGAAAATGAAAATAACTTAACGTTAAATATGTTAAGTTATTAAAATTTTCTTTTTGGAACAAGCCAATTGGGGCGGGCTGGGCTTGCCTGGGAGAAGGAGTTGAAGTGGTTCCTGCTGCACTTAAGGGGCCAAGACCGTCTTACACACTTTGCATGTTCTCCACCCAGGCTGCATTATGGCCTGGGAGGAGAACATGCTTAGCCTCCCATACCCTGTCTGAGCACCGAACCACTGTGCTCAGACCAATCACAACGCTGCTTTAGCAGCGCTGTGATTGGTTAGGGTATTCTGGGAGGCTTACTGCTTCATGTTCCTGATCGGATCGCAGGAGGAGAGGCGGCAGCTGGCATTCGGCAATGATAAGGTAAGTTTTGTTTTTTCTTTCTAAAACCTTTCCTCCTTTCCCTCCCACTACCATTCCCAACCAGCTGCCTTTGTTTTTAATTGGAGTTCAAGCCCAAACACTCAGCTGAATTTCATAGAGAATTATGCTGAAGCGTTATTCTTTCAATCCAACTTGTTAGTGCACAGAAAATACCTCTGAGCATAAAATCTCTTTGCCTTACTTGCAGTACTGCCTCTTTCTCACAAGGATTGTTGCTGTCATAATACTGTCATTAGTGTGTGATTTATGGAACTTGAATCTAGCTACAAAATATAAACCTGCAAGATGCAACTTTACAGTACATGTGGGGGACAATTAGGAGCTGGTAGGGGATGGGCCAACCTGGAAGGTAGGAAGTTGGAGATGGAGGTGTCTTTAGTAGGCGCATAAAGGTAGATGGAGTAGGGCAAAGCATAGATGCATGAAGAGTTGGGTATATGAGATGGGCATTGATGGGGAGGGGTGTTCTTCAGCGAGATGCAATGCAGCCTAACCTGAATGAGTGGTCCAAATAAATAGAGGAAAGTGATATAAAGCTTAATCCAGAAAATTCTGGGAAGATGCAATGTGTTTCTCATCACTGGTGATTCCTAGAAAAATATCACAGTTATCAATGACTGCACTGGTATCCTATCATTCAACATTCACCTATCAATTGATCAATCCTGCAATTATTTCATATTATTTTATTTTCAGACACTTTGATCTATAATTTAATAGTGTATCTTATGTTATAAGCAAGTGTATTAAGTGCTGTGATCAGTTTATGACATTCTGTCAAAATAACAAGCAGTTTTAAACAAGGAATCCATGAAGAAGATTCTTGGGATATTTTAATCAAACTGATTAAACTCCTCTGAAGATGCTGAAAGGCTGGGAAGGGTTTTCCATATCTGAAATGTAGCCACCAGCTTTCTGCTGTTCCTTCCCCAGCCTTATATGGATAGGATTAAGAGGATTTCATCTTTAAGGGCCGCAGAAAGCATTTCCTAAAGGTTTCAGGTTAGAAGATGCACATATGAACGCGCGTCTGTCCTGCCGCTGTATCATTGCAATTGTTCCTACAAGTCACACACTGATGGGGTAGGAGATTTTCTCGTTAGAACATACTGTGTAACTCTTTATGTGACGCGTGAAGACTGGCGACCTGAAGGGACAGAGGAAATAACAAAAGGCAGCAATTTCCCACTGACGTGGGGGGTAGACAGGACAGTTGAGGAGCCAAGCTCCTGGAGACCTGGGATATCATTCAGGACGCTGGTTCATGGTGTGATAGGCCAGCAAGAAAAGCACTTCAATATTATGTGAGATATGGGAATCTCTGCCCTTCCATTTCCCATGGCTACATCTTACTTTAAAAAGATGGTGACATCTGAGCCTCAAGGTTTCACAATTTTGCACAACCCTGTCATACAGATGAGTATCACTTGGTGAGGTTGATTATATAAACATGTTTCTAAAATGTACTGATAAGGTAGAGTACATGATCTCTTCTCTGTTTTTTGTGCTTTTTCTTTCCTCTCGTTCTCCGTAGATCTCTGCTACTCTCCTTTTATTTCTCAATCCTCCTTGAATTCTCACTCTCTGGCTTACTACCTCTCTCTCGTTCTGTCTCAATCATCCATCATTCTATTAGAATTGTCAAGACATTATGTAAAAAAAATAGAAAAACATCCTTTTGGTTTACTTCCTGGCATTATGAAATCCAATAATAAAGCCCAGTTCCTGAATCAGACAGCACGTTACATGATTACACACGGTCATGGTTCTTGACCTCCAGTCTTCTGCCTTTAAACGTCTTAAAAATATAGTGGGTATGCACAATACACTACATACTTCACCGGTGATTGTAGGAGTTAGAAAGAAATGATCCGCACACCCTTATGTTCATAAAAACATTAAAATTCCAGGCCTATGTATTAGCCTTGTATCCAATCTATGATGTTCACAATCATTACAATGATTATTGGACAAGAAATCGAACAGTCCAAATTTCCAAATCTATAGAGAAAGCAGAGTCCACCGCGCTGTATTTCTTCAAAGATGTAACTTTTATTTCCTTATGGTGGTAGATCCACAAAAGCACAAACTGCCAACACGTGTTTCGTCCTCCCTTAGACTTTGTCAAGGCTGCAATGCAAGATATATAATGCTATTGTAGTTACAGAGTAAGAGAAGAAGGTTCAAGCAAATAAGTCAAATCTACACTCAGGCCTAAGCCATTTACCAAAATGACTTACTAAGAACAAATAATTAATGGGTGTTGCATTTACTCGTTAATGAGTAAATGCAGCACCCATTAATGAAACGACTTTAATGTCTATTCACATTGTGATATGTTTATGTGAACTAACTGTGCTCTTCTTTTCAAATTTTTCTGTTTCTCTGTTAGAATGGAGTTTGTGATTGTGGCTCAATGCCATTATAATACATAAACCTGGACTTATTAATCTGTCTAGTATTGTAAATATGACTCGACAGAGAAGGTGAAAACTTTACAGCTTTTTGACTACATACAGTCATGTAGCTATTGTCTATAGTTTATATTCTTAATGATTAGTGTAGCGAAACTGCTTAGCTAAATTTTTTCTTAATTAGCAATCCACTATTTGGGGAAATACTAGAGAAATTATGTATTATTATCATTATATTTTTTTCTCTTATTATGTAGAATTGCGGTTATCCTCAGGATAATGATATTAGGATACCTTGCTGCTTGGTGGAATTTATACTTGATCAAGAATCAGTTCGTTATTTGGTGGGTGTACTGTTATTAAATTGCCTTAAATCCCTGGGATCTAAATGGTAACAAACACCAATTGTTAGTAGTTTTAGGTTATTTAGGGTGCTTTTCACAATAATTTTCTTTCACCAATTTTCGGGTGTTCTCTTGATTTTCAATCTATTTGACTACCTTTTTAGAACTATTTGACAATCTATGAAGACCTTTTTCTATTGGATACTTTAAATAGTAGGCTGGGAGGCCCATCCTACAGTATTACCAAAGAAGCTGCGGTGATCCCGATTACCATTTGTGTACCTTTGCTTGAGGATCAACTCGACCTCCCTTTTCTTCACAAAGGTACAATGTTTCACTGCTGATATGCATAACGATCTTGGCGTTCCGGTGATCATTGTTTAATGCGACCTGACCTTAAGATGGCGACCACAGAAGAAGTTCGGGGAGCGCTTCTCCTTTCCCTGCGGGGCTACGTGGTAGAATCTTACAATCTTGAGCTAGTATTTTTGATACTGTGCCTGATATTCTTAAGGTGTGTGCTATTGTAAAGTCGTTTTCATCAACACTGCGATTCTCATGAGTGCTGAGTCTGACCTTAAGATGGCGCCCGTGTTTTAGAACCCGGCATACTTAATGAGTGATATGCTTGTCTGTAACTGTTTCACGACTGTCACTATTCTATTGCTAATGCTATACTTGTTGATAATAAGGAGCGCTTCATAGCTGACTTCTTCACCATGACTATCTTTTTAAAAGCAGTGCCTGTCCCTAAAATGGCGCCCATGACTCAGTTCTTAGCACATTCAATCGGGGATATGGCCCTGAAACGTTGACCGGAGCCTGTTTACTCTAAGCGCCGAGTGAGCTTAGACCAGCTGAGGAGAGATGAAGGTTGAGGCAGTCGATGCCTCCCGGGAACACCAGGAACTGGTGCAGCTGATGGATCTTTGACGATGCACCCTGGGCGAAATCCTTATATTTTATACTGACAGCATGGTGATCGTGCAACATGGCCGTTGCCCGGTGGAGCTGTTTAGGCAACTATAGGGGAGATTGGCTTTGGTTTCACCCCCCTGGCCGTCACCTACCCAGCCAGACATTGGACATTGTTTTTTTTCCTCGTCTCTCTGCTGTGTCTCCATTCCCTCCCCCACCTCCTTCCTCCGTGATCCTGTAGCTGCCACCCCTTCCAGCCCTGCCTGACTTTATCTGTTTTTTTCCTACACCCTTCTCTTAACCCCTCTGACCCCACCCAACCACATGCTCCAAGTGTCTTGTATCTTATTATCTTATGCTATGGTAACTGATGTAACTCTGTACAACTGTTCTCATGTAAAGCGCTCTGATACCTCCGGGTCTAGCCAGCGCTATATAAAACTCTTCAAATAAATAAATGATAAATAGGTATGAAACACCTTTTGATTCACACTTTCTGCAGCTAAATAGACCATTACATCTATTCTATGCTCAAACACGATTTTTAACCATGAAAAGGGAACCCTACTATCAAAATTTAGTTCCCATTTGAATCCCCTTAGTCATTTTTAAACACACATCATACTCACCCATTCTACTCAATTTTGTCCCTCGCCCTTGCAAATCATATTGGCAAAAACAGAGATCTCCGGTAAAAAGCCTCCTCAGTTGGCCCATTGTGCGTTGCAGCACCGGCCCAACGAGGAGCTGCCCGATGATGGAGCATGATACCTCTTGGGGTGTGTAAGGGCCCTTGCTACTAAAAGGAGAATTCCTCTTCCCCGCTGACTACTTTTCAGACCTAGACACCCACATAGGAACAGTACACTCCTTGTTCTGCTAGCTATGGGGGCTCGTGTTCTGTACCTTATAAAAAGCCCTGGTCCCTCCACCTTTTTATTGAGCCAATTCAATCCTACATTTCTTCTGTGATTATTCAGCATTCAGGCATTCTGTTGACACATGCTTTTAGAGACAAACCTGGAGCTTAGACTGCATTCATCCAGTTTTAGACCCTAGAGTATCGGCAGAGACCACTGACCACTAGCAACTTCATAGTCTGTCAGGACCAATTTTATTTTAAAATAGGAGGCTAGAAACTATGGGGGAACTTTGGATTCTCATCCAGCTCACACTAGGGAAACCTGAGCTGGCATATTGTTAGGATTTCTCTGGAATCCAGTCTAGGGACTCTGATGCTAGTCCTACTCTTTCCACTTTCTGGCAAGTAAGATCTCTAATAAATTCAAGAATTTGAAGGGAATGTACTGTGGAAAAAGGGGTAGGGAAGTAGAGAGAGAAGAAACACTCTGTAAGCGTCTTGTCATGCTAACCTCGGAAGCATGAATGGGTGGAAGGTGTGCCGCTAGAACCCCCGGTCTGCAATGAACTGACTGGTAACCCAAGTAATCACAGAAGCAGTATTGAAGTTCACAATGAGCTCGCTTGTTGTGGGCTTGAATAAGAATTCTTTGTGGTTGCAGCAACCACAATCCTTGTCCAGATGAGGCACAAGCCAACCCTAAATTAACCTGTGCTCAACTCTCTGGGAGCTTGGCACAAAGTTACCTGAGGAACTGACAAAATAAATTTTGTGTAATATGCATGATTTTGTGAAAATTACATATATTTTCCCAAAAAATAAATGTGAATTCCACATAGTGCCAGCAGGCCATTTTTAGTCCTATGCACAAGCGCCTTGTTCCCATTAAGTGATCTGCTCAGTTTGAACATGTTTTTGTCAATGTTACAAGCCATCTCCAATGATTAAAATGTAAAATAATAAGTGCCAGGGCCTAATCATTTTTTGAGAAGCTACCACCAGCGCTGTGGAAGGTCATGGTGCTGAATAGCAAGGCTGCGTAGTCTTGATTACCCCTCATGCATCTTTAATAATAATAGTAATCCTATAAAACAGGATACAATTAATCTAAAAAAAAAAATCAACAATGTTTTGTGAGTATCAATAGAATGGCTTATCAGGGTCTGGATGCGGAAAGACATTGACTAACCTCCAGACAATCGGGATAAAGCATGATCCCTGGAGAGCACAAACTTCACGATTCATTACACATATGCACCAAGGAAACAGATGACTGATGCAGATGACTGAAAACATAACCCTCTTCTATTCTGAAGCTCACTGATATACTCTAGGACTAACTATCAGTTTTTAAACCACTGCCAGCCAAACACATCCAGCCGTATGAAATACAAAAACCTTGAGTGGTATGCTTGCAAAGGTACATTTAAATACAGTGTATTGTCCTTATTCTCTTTTCAACAGAATTGCACTGATGCTCACCTTCTTTCTACCGTCCTTTGAGTACTACTTCATATTTCACATAGGACATTATGCTCATTCCATGCAGTTTATTATTTTACCACTCATTTTTTAATTCTATTCATCCTGTCTGTATTTTGAAACTTCTTCGACAAACATGCAGGCTCCAGCCTGAAACCATTTGGGCATGACACATAGGATCAAGCCTGCATGTGATTGGGCATGGTAAGAGTGGCTTTGTACTACCCCATCTGTAGAAAATCACCATACAAAAGATTGGTAGCATGACATAATATTACATGGCATACAACATTATATAATACAACATCAAATAATATAGCACGTCAGAAAATTAGTTATTAATTTGGAAGGGGATGACTCCTACTAACCTAACAAACGCAAACCCTTCTTACCAGCAAACAACTTCAAACAAGCTGTTCAAGCTCTTGTAATGCCAAGAGTGGAATATGGGGCTGTAGCCCTATGCGGCCTCCCCAGATCGACCACAGCCCCAATTAGAGCCGCTATCAACTCAGCTGCGAGATTCATCACAGGTTCAAAAAGAAACTCTCACATCTCTCCAGACCTTAGAGCCCTCAACTGGCTACCGATCGAGGCTAGAATTCATCTAAAAATCGCATGTATGACGCACAAGGCCTTACATTATAAAACGCCATGCTACCTAGCTCAGAATCTGGTACTCTCCTCTGGTAATAGAGCCTCCAGGAGCTTCATGAATCTTCTACTGAGACCACAACGATTTGCCAAGAAGACAACTTACAACCGGTCCTTCTCTGGAATGGCTCCCAGGATCTGGAATGCTTTGCCCACCGAAACAAGACTGAACCCTTCCACTGCCTCATTTAAAAAAGAAGTGAAAGCGATACTCATTGCTAAATTCACTTGATTTATTTACTTATTACTGTAATATAATCAGTAGTCTGTATTATTGAGCACCTTGTATTGGGATCACCTTTATTTAGATTTTTTATGCCTGTTTCCTGTTTCAGTTAATTTGCCATGTAAAGCGCTCTGATACCCGCAAGGGTCTTGTTCGCGCTATATAAAACCTTCAAATAAATAAACCTGGTTCGGTGAAGACACACTTCTCAGAGCATCTCTGCTCAATCCCTGGTAGCAATGGTACAATCAGCAGGCAATCTACAGAGAATTGTGCATTACATTTGGAGCAGTGTAATTTAATGCCCCTCCCCTTTTTATGAAATATATATACCTAACATGTCCTTAACTAAATTGCTCTGTGTGCATCTTATTAAGCAATTGTTGTAAGTCGCCATATATTCACAGTGCTGAGGTCCACCAGTATATTTAGCAAAATATCATCATTACATTGGCGACGATTGGAGAACAAGCGGCAACAAGGAAAAGTTAAACCTGGAGTCCTGCGTCGAGCAGATCAAGCGACCGTCATCCTTTGATGTGAGTGAGCCGGTACGGTGTCAGATGTCATTGCTGAATCGCGGAAGTTATTTGGCGAAAATCCGGTGTTCACAAGACCTCCAGTGAGACGTATAGCCATTTTTAAACAATTTGCTCAATTTCAATGCTGGGGTGAATCAGTGCGCAAGCGCGCGCTCTAACGTGATGACGTCATAACGAGGGCGGCCATACTTTGGGATTCTCCCACGCAACGTGACGGCCATTTTAAGTGAAATCAGCTGGAAAGTACGAGCGTAACGCTACGTGTACATCGCTGATGTGCACAGCAACTGCATTTGGTTTATAATTTAGTTCACAAAACAACAAGTGCGCACAATTTCAACATTTGCTGTCATTATTAATTAATAGTGACATAATAATAATAAAAAAAAGAAGCATAAAGTTAGTCATATGTTGGAATAGCATAAACAAAGTAACTATTGAACACGTTGGAATGGAAACGCTGGAAAGAAGGATTCGAGGCATATATTGAAGCCATAGGTGGTGAAGCCTATACTGATAAAAGGAAACTGGCCATATTAAAACATTGTCTGGGTGCAGAGGGAAGATATGTTTTAAGCCATCTTCCACCGTGTTCTAATCGCATTTCATCATCAGAAGAGGATATTGATGTGTATGAAGAAGCTATTACGAAATTGGATAAACGCTATATAAAGAAAGTCAACGAAGTGGTGTCACGTCACAAATTTCTCAGCAGAGGTCAACTAGTAAATGAATCTATAGACACATTTGTAAATGATTTAAGAATTCTGGCATCCAAATGTAACTATTCTTCATTCCATGATCAAATGCTTCGTGATCAAATGGTGCATAAAGTTGCCAATGTGAAACTGCAAGAAAAATTACTTGCTGCTGAAGATTTGACTTTGGATAAGGCCATGGATATTGCTTATCGTTTTGAAGATATGGAGTTGGGTTTAAAAGAGCTTGCTGAGCAAAAAGCATCACAAATCAATGCAGTCAAGGTTTCAAATTCTGCAGAATCTACGTCCAGCAAAGATAAACTTAAAACTCAAGTTATTCAAGAAAAAAAGGAATATATTTGTTTTAAATGTGGTACTCCAGGTCACTTGGCAAACGACAAAAGGTGTCCTGCTATTGGCCAAGTGTGTAGATATTGTAGATTGAAAGGTCATTACACTAGAATGTGCAGAAACAAAAATAAGATAAGAAACAAAAGTGTTGAACAAAAGATGCAGAAGGATGAGCATATAAAAGAAGTTGATGATGTCATTAATGATGATGAATTTTTGTTAGCGGTTTATGAAATTAATAGCAATTTGAAAGATGCTCCATTATGTACTGTTACCATTGGTGACAAAAATGTGAGGGTAATGGCTGACTCTGGTGCCAGACACACACTCATTGGGGATGAATGGCTTAAAGAATTCCCTGATGTGAGTTTATCACCTCCGGATATTAAATTGGTTGGTTATGGTAGGAAACCCATTGATGTAATTGGTTATTTTACATCCACTCTTACTTTCAAAGGTAAAACCATCACTTCTAAAAATTTATGTTGCCAAAGAAGGCTCGTGTCTTTTGGGGTGGCCTCAACAAAGAGATCTGATGATCACTTTAGACCCTAATCATCCTGATCAGGTTCTAGGTTACTCGGATTTGATTTGTCATGTAGACATTGATCCTGCGTCTGGGTGGGAGAAAAGATTTCCTAGTGTATTTACAACAACAAAGTTGGGTCTTCTAAAAAATTTTGTGCACAAAATAATTTTAAAACATGATGCTATACCAAGGGTTCATAAAGTTAGGAATGTTCCTCTACATTTAAGAGAAGCTGTAAAGGTGGTGCTTAAAAGGCTCTGTGATCTGGATATCATAGAGGAAATAGAATCATCTTTGTGGTTAAGTCTGGTTGTAGTCGTGCACAAACCTAACGGGAAAGTCAGATTATGTGTGGACTTGAGGGATTTAAATAACAGTGTGTGGGTTTATAGACATCCGCTACCAAATATAAGTGAGATGTTCACAAGATTGAAGGGTGCAGCGATATTCTCTACCCTTGATTTGTCTAATGCTTACCATCAGATTGCTCTGCACGAGGAAAGTAAACATCTTACTTCCTTCATTACATCTGAAGGTGCTTTTAGGTACAAGAGAATGCCTTTCGGATTAATTTCTGCATCCTCTGTGTTTCAAAGATTGATGCACAAATTATTCAAAGACATTGATAATGTGCTGTATTTCCAAGATGATATTTTAATTTTTGCTTCCAATCCCACTGAAAATACGAATATCCTACATCAAGTTTTGTGCATTCTCCAAGATAATGGATTAACTTTGACTAAAGATAAGTGTAAGTTTGGTGTAAAGTCAGTTGATTATTTAGGGCATTCAATTGACAAACATGGTGTGTCCCCCAAGCAAAATCTAATCAGGGCCATTGAGCAAGCTCCTGATCCACAAAACAAAGATCAGTTAAGATCCTTTTTAGGTCTAGCTGAATACTATGCAAAATGTATACCTTTGTTTGCTGACAAAACTGTGCATATGAGAAACTTATTAAAAAAAATGTTTTTTTTGTATGGGATGACAATTGTAAAAATGAATTTAAGCAGTTGAAAAGGGATATTTCGTCTGCGCCTGCTTTAGCCACGTTCAACACTGCTCATGATTCAATAATTGTTTCCGATGCTAGCAATGTTGGGTTGGGTGCAGTATTGATGCAAAATCAGAATGGTCATTTAGTCACCATTGGTTTTGCATCAAGACCATTGAAGGGTGCGGAATGCAAGTATTCAACACTGGAAAAGGAAACTCTCGCCTGTTGGTGGGGGATAGAATATTTTCGGAAGTATGTCTATGGTACTATATTTAAGGTCAGATCTGATCATCGTCCGTTGGTGGATCTTTTTACAACAAAAGGTTGTGGTAGAGCCACTTCAAGGATCGCCAGATGGCAGTATAAATTACAAGATTTTCATTTTCACATTGAATATATTCCAGGTGTGAGAAATATTCTGGCAGATTGCTTATCAAGGTTGCCAGTTGTGGACGACAATGTTGTAGAGGAAGATTGTGATCTTGAGAGGGTGATTTCCATTTGTGAGGTGTCCAATGGTTGTATACAAGAGAAGGAATGAAAATTTGCATGTGAGAAGTATGTCATACTTGGGGAAGTTATTAAGTATGTCAAATCTTCGTGGCCAAAGAAAGCTGAGGTGTCGGAGTTGGTGCGTCCATTTTGGCAAGTTTCTCATGAATTGTCTTTAAAAGATGATATTTTAATGAGGGGTCTACAGCTAGTGGTCCCGGTTGAGTTACAACAAACAATTTTAGATATGGCTCATGAAGGTCATCCTGGTATGACGAGTATGAAACGCAGAATTAGAAGTGAATTCTGGTGGCCAGCCATGGACAAAGCTATTGACTGCAAGGTCAGGGATTGTATAGAATGTGGTGTAAGTGACAAATCGCAAAAAGGTATTACATACGATCATCTACCGGTGTCTAGGCCATCTCGAGTTTGACAATGCGTTTCTTTAGATATTGCTGGTCCTATATGTCTTGGTCAGAATCCGGTGTATGCAATTGTACTCATTGATCAATTATCTCAATGGCCAGAAGTAAAAATTGTGCCTCATGTGACTTCTAGTGTGGTTATTAAGTTCTTAAATGAGGTATTTGAGAGGGAGAGTTTTCCTGAAATTCTTGTGACGGATAATGGGGTACAGTTGATTTCTATTGAAATGAAAAGTTTTCTTGAAAGACATGGGATTAGTCACAAACGTGCTTCTGTATATTATCCTCAGAGTAATGGGATTGTTGAGAGGTGGATTCAAGTCTTTAAGGAAGGGATACAATTGGCTATTTCTAATGGTAAGAATTGTAGTCAAGCTATTAGTGAAGTTTTGTGGAGTTACAGGAATACCCCTAGGAGCACTGGTGATCTTTCGCCTTTTGAGAAGATGAGGGGGAGGAAGTGTATATCTAACCTGAGCCAAGGGTGGATGAGAGATATAGGTACCTGCAAGGGTGACAGTGATGTGTTGGATCAAGGTGGTCTGGATAAAGATGTTATTTCTGCAGTTAGAGTCAATGACTGGGTCCGAGTGAAGAAAGGGAGGTTTGTTAAAGCTGGTGAATCGCGTTATTCCCATCCATTAAGAGTGGTTCGGGTTGGTCGTCAGGTGGTTGAATTATCTGATGGAAATGTTTGGAATTTATCCAAAGTAGTGAAAGTACCACAGTTCTTGTGGCCTGATAAAGAGGTATCTCGCTCAGCTGATATTTTGTTACCCAAAATGTCTAACAATAAAACAAATTGGAGAAAGTTTGTTTCTGAAAATGACAGTAGTCTGGTTAAGGGCCGTGTGCAAAGGTCACGACAAATTCCTGTTAGGTATAAAGACTATTATGTAAGTAAGTGATACTTATTTGTATTTGGATGTGTTAATTGATTTATGTGGTACACTGAGAGTGTGCCAGATTCTAGAGGAGACGGTTAGACCCAGGTTTACTGATACGACTGATTTCAATGAAGCTCTGCATTAATAAAGCTTCTTACCTCAAATAAAGCGTGCTAAGATATATCATCATTACACAGTCCCTGGGCAGGTGTGTTTTATATGTCCTAATAGTGAAATACTGCAAATTTTGTTGTTCACTATTGCAAGAATTATCTCTCCCATAGGTTAACATAGGGATTGCCTTGAAGTATCTTTTACATGTAATTTCACTTTAGGAGCAGATAGAGATTTGGAGTTTGTGGTCTGTTGTGGTCTGTTGAGTGCCTGTTTCCTGTTTCAGTTCATTTGCCATGTAAAGCGCTCTGAGACCCGCAAGGGTCTTGTTCGCGCTATATAAAACCTTCAAATAAATAAACCTGGTTAGAAGACACACTTCTCAGAGAATCTCTGCTCAATCCCTGGTAGCAATGGTACAATCAGCAGGCAATCTACAGAGAATTGTGCATTACATTTGGAGCAGTGTAATTTAATGCCCCTCCCCTTTTTATGAAATATATATACCTAACATGTCCTTAACTGAATTGCTCTGTGTGCATCTTATTAAGCAATTGTTGTAAGTCGCCATATATTCACAGTGCTGAGTTCCGCCAGTATATTTAGCAAAACTATGATAAGTGAATTCATCATGAAAGAAAATCTATGCACTTCTTTAGTGCATTTGATATATACATTTATGCTAACTGTATTCTTTTCAAAACCTGTTGTCAATCTAAAGGTGGCCTAACTTGAAAGTATGCCAGAGACTGCACATTATCCTTTCCATAGAATGTTTTGCAAGGTGTGTCAAATTAGTTTGTGGGTTGACTGGGGCGAGCCCTGGTCAAGCAGCAACCACAATCCCTGTCTGGGTGAGGCACAAGCCAGCCCTAAATTAACCTGTGTTCAACCTTCTGGTAGGTTTGCACAAAGTTAACTGAGGCGCGGCCAAAATATATTTTTGTGTAATATACATGATTTTCAGAAACTTACATATATTTTCTAAGACGAAAATGCAAAATTCACATAACTTCAGCAGGTCATTTTTGGCCCTTTGCACAAGTGCCTACTCCCTATAAAGTGGTCTCCTCAGTTTGAACATGTTTTTGTCAATGTTACAAGTCATCTCCAATGATTAAGTTGTGAAATAATGAGTGCAGGTGCCTCATCTCTTGTTGACAAGCTACCACCTGTGTTGCGGAAGGGTATGATGTGAATAGCAAGGCTGTGTAGTCTTAATTCCCTTCATGAATTTTTAATAATCAATCACCAGACACTTTCTTCCTCCCAAACTCACACCTGCCCTGTTCTTGCGCAAATTCAAGTCTGATGAGGAAAAATAGGTGCCGGTGGGATCCACATGCAACCACTGTCTCAAATTAAGCACTGGACTCGTCTCTAATAAAGTTAGTAGGTAAATGGAAACATTTGTTTTCAGAAAGGCGACAGTCGAGCCAGTACAGGTCTGTATTTGTAAACAAGGCGCTTGTGTGCATCTCTAAATATATTCATAATGTTTCCACTTTGGAGTTCCAGATGGCATTTGTAAGATGCTCAGCAGACACTGTCTTTGTTCTTTGCTTTTTGATCCCCTGATAATTAGCTCCTCTATGAGACCTTCGTTTTTTCGCAGCTTATAATAATTGCTTTAGGTTCGAAACCGATGGTTAAACAAGCCCTTGCTTGCCTTCACCACAGAAATATATTGACTTCCCTGGTTTTTATCTTAGTCGAAGGCCACATTTATACAGTCGAGGAAGTCGGATGGCTGCTTTAAAGAAATCTTGTACATTGTCATGCGATGTTTTGCAAGGAAAGTTCAATAGAGTGTATTGATCTAGCCCTCAAAGCAGTTACAGTTTAAAGAGTCTAAGAAGCAGAGTTACCTGCTGGCGCTCTAGATAAAGCTGCAACTAATGATATACCTTCAGATAAAGCCGTAACTAATCCTAATGATGATCCTAGCGGATATTATTGTGTAATAAACCTTAAAAGTAAGGTGTAACATACTCCTGCGAGTAAAGATACAAGAAGTAAGTGTCAGAAGGCTCCAACCGCATTTTCCAAGGCTCCATGGCACTGCAATTGCTAGAGCTCATATGTCAAGGTTCCACATCCCTCTAGCACAAAGGCATCCAAGGGGCCAAATCCCATCTGGAAACCAAAGTTTAAATTACTTGGAGGTCGAAAACATGCCGCACAATCCTACAGCCATGCAACTTATCCTCTTTCCACTTTAACAACCTCCCTGCCTGATATGTTTAGTTCGAAAGATCAATTTTCGATGGCAAATGCATATGTGTGTGTGCTATATGATCACCTCATACAACTAGCTGATGCCGCTGATGAGACACTAAATACTTTATTGTTTGAGCCTCTTTCCACAGGCTGATGTACTCCGTATATGTAAACATGGGGGCATATTTACAAGACCCATTCGCTACGGGAATGTCACTTTTTGTGACGTTTCCGTGGTGACAGGGGCTTCGCCTTATTTACTAAGCAACGTTAAGACACTTAGGGGCATATTATCAAGAACGGCGTTAAAATTATCGCCGCTTTAGCGGCAGGAAACTGCCGCTAAAGCGGCGATAATGGGCTTGATAATACGCCTTTGAGAATTCCAATAGAAGCCCAGGTTCACACCAGAACATGGGCTTCTATTGGAATTCTCAAGGGCATATTATCAAGCTTATTATCGCCGATTTAGCGTATCGCCGCTTTAGCAGCAGTTTCCTGCCGCTAAAGCGGAAATAATTTTAATGCCGTTCTTGATAATATGCCCCTCAATGTGGCTTAACGCTGCCTTATAAATAAGGCCCCCTTTCATGCTATGCTTAGCGTGAAAGGGGTGGGCAGTGGGTGTTGCGGGGGGCGTTCCACCACAACACCCATTGATTTTGATGCTGCCCCCTGTTTACAAGGGCAGCATAAATAGGAGGCAGCGCAAAAATTAAGACCACGGATAAGCTGGTCTTAACTTGGTGAAATGAGGAGAAATGCTTTATTTCTCCTCGTTTTTGCTTTTTCCATGTGTGCTGCCTTGTGCAGCACACATGGAAAAAGCAAAATGCCTAGGATTGTTTATGTGCAGGAAGGTGACCCTTCCTGCACATAAACAATCCTTTAAAAAATGAAATTTTGTAACTTTGTGTGCTGCATTAAGCCTCCCCCGTGGAGTCTGACTTTAAACTAGGATTATAGGTAATTTGAAAAGTTTGCACTATTTCCCTCCCAAGATTTCGACCAGTGTTCCCATTGAAATTTGCGCTGGAAAAACTGCAAAATTGTCAGCTGAAATGGAGGGAAATTTGAGGCGTTGTAGTATAATTCCCAATATTTTCTGGAAGTGGGAAAGAGAAGGCAAAACCGCATCCAGCTAACATGAGTCCATGAAAATCGGTATTTCCTCTGTAAAGTCCAACGTATTACTCTCTATCGAGTTTTCATCCTGCTACTTTGTTAGGCCTCAAAATAGCGACATATTTCCTTAAATTTAACCATGATCATGGTTACCACATATTTACCACGCAAGGATCAGAAAGTTACGAATTAGATCTTCCAGGATATTATCTTTAAGATTTACAGAAGGAACGATGTTTCTGATGAACTGTTCCACAAATACCTCCAAAGATCCAACTGCAGCAATGGTAAATGCCCAAATATACTTGGGCTTTGCTTCCTGGTAGTTTCAACCAGGGGCAGCTCCTCTGTTAAGGCGGAGAAACGTCGGCCCGTCTGCTGCGAGCATAGCAGGCACACACATTAATAAAATGGTAATAAATACGATTTTGTTATGTGTGGCAGGCTCGCGCTGTATAGTGGGAGGGCAGGGGGTGGGGCTTATTAGTGCAATTGCACTATCACCAGCAAAGGACCGTGCAGGTAAGAGCGGTGGGGCCCGGTGGGGGAGAATTTCGACGGACGAGGACCAGGGAAAATGAAATGAATAATTAATTTGCCCTGGTCATCGTCCATCGCAATCCCCCCTCACTCGGCCCCACAGCTCTTACCTGTACAGGCTGCAGCTGACTTTCACTTCAGCCCCCTGCCGGGGCGCCTGTCAGATTGGCCGGCTGCCTACAGCCGGCCAGTCTGACCTGCGCACTTCAGAGCCTTCAATCTCAGGGTTTAGAAACAGCCGACAGATTGCAGCCGCAGACCACCAACCTCAAAATGAGCGCTTAGTTATCCAACAAATTGGTTGGTTTCGGGTTGTATAAGGGAGGAAGTCTTTCCCTTTCTGCCCAAATCAGCACTGAGTAGAGAAGAGAGAGATAACAACCGGACCTTAAAGCAACATCTGTATATGGTGAGTTTTTTGGGCATCACCTGTCACCATATTTAAATGTTGCCAGCTGCTACTGTTTTCAACTCGTGCCTGGCTGTCTGTGCATTCTCAATCTTAAGTTGCTGTTTTGTGGAGAAGCCTAATGACTTGGCGCTGCCACAGAGTCCTGGAGTCAAATAGTCTAAATTTATCTTTAATAGAATTTTGTGAATCAATTTCTCAATGGGCAGACAAAGAAACAAAAGAAAAGGATTGTGTCCGTCTTTCTGGCACTGGTTTTAAAAAGTTGCACATAGAAACAGCAATATTTTCAAGGGGGTTAAGCACACAGAGAATGTAGGTTAGATAGTATGGAGGCAGAAGCAGCTGGCTAACCACTAAGGGCAGGTGGGAGGGAGTAGGAAGACACAGATGGAGAAGGAGGGCAGATAGGATTGGTTGAGGGCAGTGGCAGGAAATCAACTATTCAAGGCAGGCTCACATGGGAAGGGGCACCCACCTGTGGGGATGCTTGGGCAAATCCCCCACTGCACATGGCTGAATGCCCTGCCTCTGAGGGTATGAATATGAGTACTTGTATTTTTGTTGTGGTTGAGTGGGAGTGATGGAGGTAGTCGGGTATGTGAGGGTGATATCAGCTTTGATATTTTGCATTTTTTTGATGAAGCAACATCCTAGATTGTGGCGCGTCTCGAGTATATCATATGGCCCATCGAGAAAGTATAGTTTTGTAGGAATTTGATTGGTTCTCTAAGGCTGCTAGCTGCTTGTATCATCTGCTTCTGTCAGTCTCTCATTGATGAAGGACTTTTTGGCTTTGTGTACAGGGTATGAGCACATTTGAGATTGCAAGTGTTGGTTGGGTTGTGGTTTCTTCAGCCATGATACTTATTTTTTCTGGCAGAATTGTTTATGAACTTAAAAAATGCAAATGGCTTGTTGCATGGGGCGCATTTGCCAATTGCATTTTGAATGGTGTTTCTGAGGCCTTCCATAAAAAACTGAAGTTGGGTGGCCAGACTGGAGGGCAGCTGATTTGATGATTTTTTTCATCTTCTGGAGATTGTTTGGGAGAGCAGAGATGAAAGAGAGAACTTTGTTGTTGGACCTGGCCCCTTTTTACAGGGTTATCCCCAAACCTTTTGCCTTCTTCCTCCTATTTTTCCTGACCTGTTTCTGTTGGTTTTAGGACTATGGGCACTTTACCACTGCTAACCAGTGCCAAAGTGCATATGATCTCTGTAGAAGTTGTATTGGTTTATCCATGATTGGCATATTTGATTCACTAGTAAGTCCCTAGTAAAGTGCACCAGGGGTGCCCAGGGCCTGTAAATCAAAAGCTACCAGTGAGGCCTACAGCAGTGATTGTGCCACCCACATGAGTAGCCCTGCAAACATGTCTCAGACCTGCCACTGCAGGGTCTGTGTGTACAGTTTTAAAACTGCCAATTCAACCTCACAAGTGCACCCACTTGCCGGAAGCAAACCTTCCTTTTTGCTACATGCAAGTCACCCATAATGTAGGCCCATAGCAGTCTGTGGTGTCTTGCTGGATCTTCCGAATCTGGAACACTGAGAGTGTGCCAGATTCTGGAGGAGACAGTTAGACCCAGGTTTACTGATACGACTGATTTCAATGAAGCTCTGCATTAATAAAGCTTCTTACCTCAAATAAAGCGTGCTAAGAGATATCATCATTACATTGGCGACGATTGGAGAACAAGCGGCAACAAGGAAAAGTTAAACCTGGAGTCCTGCGTCGAGCAGATCAAGCGACCGTCATCCTTTGATGTGAGTGAGCCGGTACGGTGTCAGATGTCATTGCTGAATCGTGGAAGTTATTTGGCGAAAATCTGGTGTTCACAAGACCTCCAGTGAGACGTACAGCCATTTTTAAACAATTTGCTCAATTTCAATGCTGGGGTGAATCAGTGCACAAGCGCGCGCTCTAACGTCATGACGTCATAATGAGGGCGGCCATACTTTGGGATTCTCCCACGCAACGTGACGGCCATTTTAAGTGAAATCAGCTGGAAAGTACGAGCGTAACGCTACGTGTACATCGCTGATGTGCAAAGCAACTGCATTTGGTTTATAATTTAGTTCACAAAACAACAAGTGCGCACAATTTCAACATTTGCTGTCATTATTAATTAATAGTGACATAATAATAATAAAAAAAAAGAAGCATAAAGTTAGTCATATGTTGGAATAGCATAAACAAAGTAACTATTGAACACTTTTATTGATTATATTCATTGTTATTTAAATGGAGGGTTTCAATGCCCCTACTCCATTTTTACCATCTCCTGGTGAACCGGTGTTGGAATGGAAACGCTGGAAAGAAGGATTCGAGGCATATATTGAAGCCATAGGTGGTGAAGCCTATACTGATAAAAGGAAACTGGCCATATTAAAACATTGTCTGGGTGCAGAGGGAAGATATGTTTTAAGCCATCTTCCACCGTGTTCTAATCGCATTTCATCATCAGAAGAGGATATTGATGTGTATGAAGAAGCTATTACGAAATTGGATAAACGCTATAAAAAGAAAGTCAACGAAGTGGTGTCACGTCACAAATTTCTCAGCAGAGGTCAACTAGTAAATGAATCTATAGACACATTTGTAAATGATTTAAGAATTCTGGCATCCAAATGTAACTATTCTTCATTCCATGATCAAATGCTTCGTGATCAAATGGTGCATAAAGTTGCCAATGTGAAACTGCAAGAAAAATTACTTGCTGCTGAAGATTTGACTTTGGATAAGGCCATGGATATTGCTTATCGTTTTGAAGATATGGAGTTGGGTTTAAAAGAGCTTGCTGAGCAAAAAGCATCACAAATCAATGCGGTCAAGGTTTCAAATTCTGCAGAATCTACGTCCAGCAAAGATAAACTTAAAACTCAAGTTATTCAAGAAAAAAAGGAATATATTTGTTTTAAATGTGGTACTCCAGGTCACTTGGCAAACGACAAAAGGTGTCCTGCTATTGGCCAAGTGTGTAGATATTGTAGATTGAAAGGTCATTACACTAGAATATGCAGAAACAAAAATAAGATAAGAAACAAAAGTGTTGAACAAAAGATGCAGATTAATGAGCATATAAAAGAAGTTGATGATGTCATTAATGATGATGAATTTTTGTTAGCGGTTTATGAAATTAATAGCAATTTGAAAGATGCTCCATTATGTACTGTTACCATTGGTGACAAAAATGTGAGGGTAATGGCTGACTCTGGTGCCAGACACACACTCATTGGGGATGAATGGCTTAAAGAATTCCCTGATGTGAGTTTATCACCTCCGGATATTAAATTGGTTGGTTATGGTAGGAAACCCATTGATGTAATTGGTTATTTTACATCCACTCTTACTTTCAAAGGTAAAACCATCACTTCTAAAATGTATGTTGCCAAAGAAGGCTTGTGTCTTTTGGGGTGGCCTCAACAAAGAGATCTGATGATCACTTTAGACCCTAATCATCCTGATCAGGTTCTAGGTTAATCGGATTTGATTTGTCATGTAGACATTGATCCTGCGTCTGAGTGGGAGAAAAGATTTCCTAGTGTATTTACAACAACAAAGTTGGGTCTTCTAAAAAATTTTGTGCACAAAATAATTTTAAACATGATGCTATACCAAGGGTTCATAAAGTTAGGAATGTTCCTCTACATTTAAGAGAAGCTGTAAAGGTGGTGCTTAAAAGGCTCTGTGATCTGGATATCATAGAGGAAATAGAATCATCTTTGTGGTTAAGTCCGGTTGTAGTCATGCACAAACCTAACGGGAAAGTCAGATTATGTGTGGACTTGAGGGATTTAAATAACAGTGTGTGGGTTTATAGACATCCGCTACCAAATATAAGTGAGATGTTCACAAGATTGAAGGGTGCAGCGATATTCTCTACCCTTGATTTGTCTAATGCTTACCATCAGATTGCTCTGCACGAGGAAAGTAAACATCTTACTTCCTTCATTACATCTGAAGGTGCTTTTAGGTACAAGAGAATGCCTTTCGGATTAATTTCTGCATCCTCTGTGTTTCAAAGATTGATGCACAAATTATTCAAAGACATTGATAATGTGCTGTATTTCCAAGATGATATTTTAATTTTTGCTTCCAATCCCACTGAAAATACGAATATCCTACATCAAGTTTTGTGCATTCTCCAAGATAATGGATTAACTTTGACTAAAGATAAGTGTAAGTTTGGTGTAAAGTCATTTGATTATTTAGGGCATTCAATTGACAAACATGGTGTGTCCCCCAAGCAAAATCTAATCAGGGCCATTGAGCAAGCTCCTGATCCACAAAACAAAGATCAGTTAAGATCCTTTTTAGGTCTAGCTGAATACTATGCAAAATGTATACCTTTGTTTGCTGACAAAACTGTGCATATGAGAAACTTATTAAAAAAAATGTTTTTTTTGTATGGGATGACAATTGTAAAAATGAATTTAAGCAGTTGAAAAGGGATATTTCGTCTGCGCCTGCTTTAGCCACGTTCAACACTGCTCATGATTCAATAATTGTTTCCGATGCTAGCAATGTTGGGTTGGGTGCAGTATTGATGCAAAATCAGAATGGTCATTTAGTCACCATTGGTTTTGCATCAAGACCATTGAAGGGTGCGGAATGCAAGTATTCAGCACTGGAAAAGGAAACTCTCGCCTGTTGGTGGGGGATAGAATATTTTCGGAAGTATGTCTATGGTACTATATTTAAGGTCAGATCTGATCATCGTCCGTTGGTGGATCTTTTTACAACAAAAGGTTGTGGTAGAGCCACTTCAAGGATCGCCAGATGGCAGTATAAATTACAAGATTTTCATTTTCACGTTGAATATATTCCAGGTGTGAGAAATATTCTGGCAGATTGCTTATCAAGGTTGCCAGTTGTGGACGACAATGTTGTAGAGGAAGATTGTGATCTTGAGAGGGGGATTTCCATTTGTGAGGTGTCCAATGGTTGTATACAAGAGAAGGAATGAAAATTTGCATGTGAGAAGGATGTCATACTTGGGGAAGTTATTAAGTATGTCAAATCTTCGTGGCCAAAGAAAGCTGAGGTGTCGGAGTTGGTGCGTCCATTTTGGCAAGTTTCTCATGAATTGTCTTTAAAAGATGATATTTTAATGAGGGGTCTACAGCTAGTGGTCCCGGTAGAGTTACAACAAACAATTTTAGATATGGCTCATGAAGGTCATCCAGGTATGACGAGTATGAAACGCAGAATTAGAAGTGAATTCTGGTGGCCAGCCATGGACAAAGCTATTGACCGCAAGGTCAGGGATTGTATAGAATGTGGTGTAAGTGACAAATCGCAAAAAGGTATTACATACGATCATCTACCGGTGTCTAGGCCATCTCGAGTTTGACAATGCGTTTCTTTAGATATTGCTGGTCCTATATGTCTTGGTCAGAATCCGGTGTATGCAATTGTACTCATTGATCAATTATCTCAATGGCCAGAAGTAAAAATTGTGCCTCATGTGACTTCTAGTGTGGTTATTAAGTTCTTAAATGAGGTATTTGAGAGGGAGAGTTTTCCTGAAATTCTTGTGACGGATAATGGGGTACAGTTGATTTCTATTGAAATGAAAAGTTTTCTTGAAAGACATGGGATTAGTCACAAACGTGCTTCTGTATATTATCCTCAGAGTAATGGGATTGTTGAGAGGTGGATTAAAGTCTTTAAGGAAGGGATACAATTGGCTATTTCTAATGGTAAGAATTGTAGTCAAGCTATTAGTGAAGTTTTGTGGAGTTACAGGAATACCCCTAGGAGCACTGGTGATCTTTCGCCTTTTGAGAAGATGAGGGGGAGGAAGTGTATATCTAACCTGAGCCAAGGGTGGATGAGAGATATAGGTACCTGCAAGGGTGACAGTGATGTGTTGGATCAAGGTGGTCTGGATAAAGATGTTATTTCTCCAGTTAGAGTCAATGACTGGGTCCGAGTGAAGAAAGGGAGGTTTGTTAAAGCTGGTGAATCGCGTTATTCCCATCCATTAAGAGTGGTTCGGGTTGGTCGTCAGGTGGTTGAATTATCTGATGGAAATGTTTGGAATTTATCCAAAGTAGTGAAAGTACCACAGTTCTTGTGGCCTGATAAAGAGGTATCTCGCTCAGCTGATATTTTGTTACCCAAAATGTCTAACAATAAAACAAATTGGAGAAAGTTTGTTTCTGAAAATGACAGTAGTCTGGTTAAGGGCCGTGTGCAAAGGTCACGACAAATTCCTGTTAGGTATAAAGACTATTATGTAAGTAAGTGATACTTATTTGTATTTGGATGTGTTAATTGATTTATGTGGTACACTGAGAGTGTGCCAGATTCTAGAGGAGACGGTTAGACCCAGGTTTACTGATACGACTGATTTCAATGAAGCTCTGCATTAATAAAGCTTCTTACCTCAAATAAAGCGTGCTAAGATATATCATCATTACACAGTCCCTGGGCAGGTGTGTTTTATATGTCCTAATAGTGAAATACTGCAAATTTTGTTGTTCACTATTGCAAGAATTATCTCTCCCATAGGTTAACATAGGGATTGCCTTGAAGTATCTTTTACATGTAATTTCACTTTAGGAGCAGATAGAGATTTGGAGTTTGTGGTCTGTTGTGGTCTGTTGAGTGCCTGTTTCCTGTTTCAGTTCATTTGCCATGTAAAGCGCTCTGATACCCGCAAGGGTCTTGTTCGCGCTATATAAAACCTTCAAATAAATAAACCTGGTTAGGTGAAGACACACTTCTCAGAGAATCTCTGCTCAATCCCTGGTAGCAATGGTACAATCAGCAGGCAATCTACAGAGAATTGTGCATTACATTTGGAGCAGTGTAATTTAATGCCCCACCTCTTTATATGAAATATATATACCGAACATGTCCGTAACTAAATTGCTCTGTGTGCATCTTATTAAGCAATTGTTGTAAGTCGCGATATATTCACAGTGCTGAGTTCCGCCAGTATATTTAGCAAAACTATGATAAGTGAATTCATCATGAAAGAAAATCTATGCACTTCTTTAGTGCATTTGATATATACATTTATGCTAACTGTATTCTTTTCAAAACCTGTTGTCAATCTAAAGGTGGCCTAACTTGAAAGTATGCCAGAGACTGCACATTATCCTTTCCATAGAATGTTTTGCAAGGTGTGTCAAATTAGTTTGTGGGTTGACTGGGGCGAGCCCTGGTCAAGCAGCAACCACAATCCCTGTCTGGGTGAGGCACAAGCCAGCCCTAAATTAACCTGTGTTCAACCTTCTGGTAGGTTTGCACAAAGTTAACTGAGGCGCGGCCAAAATATATTTTTGTGTAATATACATGATTTTCAGAAACTTACATATATTTTCTAAGACGAAAATGCAAAATTCACATAACTTCAGCAGGTCATTTTTGGCCCTTTGCACAAGTGCCTACCACCTATAAAGTGGTCTCCTCAGTTTGAACATGTTTTTGTCAATGTTACAAGTCATCTCCAATGATTAAGTTATGAAATAATGAGTGCAGGTGCCTCATCTCTTGTTGACAAGCTACCACCTGTGTTGCGGAAGGGTATGATGTGAATAGCAAGGCTGTGTAGTCTTAATTCCCTTCATGAATTTTTAATAATCAATCACCAGACACTTTCTTCCTCCCAAACTCACACCTGCCCTGTTCTTGCTCAAACTCAAGTCTGATGAGGAAAAATAGGTGCCGGTGGGATCCACATGCAACCACTGTCTCAAATTAAGCACTGGACTCGTCTCTAATAAAGTTAGTAGGTAAATGGAAACATTTGTTTTCAGAAAGGCGACAGTCGAGCCAGTACAGGTCTGTATTTGTAAACAAGGCGCTTGTGTGCATCTCTAAATATATTCATAATGTTTCCACTTTGGAGTTCCAGATGGCATTTGTAAGATGCTCAGCAGACACTGTCTTTGTTCTTTGCTTTTTGATCCCCTGATAATTAGCTCCTCTATGAGACCTTCGTTTTTTCGCAGCTTATAATAATTGCTTTAGGTTCGAAACCGATGGTTAAGCAAGCCCTTGCTTGCCTTCACCACAGAAACATATTGATTTCCCTGGTTTTTATCTTAGTCGAAGGCCACATTTATACAGTCGAGGAAGTCGGATAGCTGCTTTAAAGAAATCTTGTACATTGTCATGCGATGTTTTGCAAGGAAAGTTCAATGGAGTGTATTGATCTAGCCCTCAAAGCAGTTACAGATTAAAGAGTCTATGAAGCAGAGTTACCTGCTGGCGCTCTAGATAAAGCTGCAACTAATGATATACCTTCAGATAAAGCCGTAACTAATCCTAAACATGATCCTAGCGGATATTATTGTGTAATAAACCTTAAAAGTAAGGTGTAACATACTCCTGCGAGTAAAGATGCAAGAAGTAAGTGTCAGAAGGCTCCAACCACATTTTCCAAGGCTCCATGGCACTGCAATTGCTAGAGCTCATATGTCAAGGTTCCACATCCCTCTAGCACAAAGGCATCCAAGGGGCCAAATCCCATCTGGGAACCAAAGTTTAAATTACTTGGAGGTCGAAAACATGCCGCACAATCCTACAGCCATGCAACTTATCCTCTTTCCACTTTAACAACCTCCCTGCCTGATATGTTTAGTTCGAAAGATCAATTTTCGATGGCAAATGTATATGTGTGTGTGCTATATGATCACCTCATACAACTAGCTGATGCCGCTGATGAGACACTAAATATTTTATTGTTTGAGTCTCTTTCCACAGGCTGATGTACTCCGTATATGTGCAAACATGGGGGCATATTTACAAGACCCATTCGCTACGGGAATGTCACTTTTTGTGACGTTTCCGTGGTGACAGGGGCTTCGCCTTATTTACTAAGCAACGTTAAGACACTTAGGGGCATATTATCAAGAACGGCGTTAAAATTATCGCCGCTTTAGCCGTAGAGCTCCCATCTGACTGGGCCAGTGGACTGGTCCCCATAGATCTTTATTTTTACCAAGGATCAAAACTTCGGTTGTTTCACCGTTTACTTTTAGATAGTTGGTGTGCATCCATGAAGCTATTTTGCCTAATCCAAGCTGAAGGGGGGCTGGCAGTTGGTGAGGAAATATGGAAGGTACGGTTATCCAAAAAGGAAATTAACCATTTTAAAGCTGTGCCACAGATGCCGAGTGACTTCAGTGTTTTGACGAGTATTGGGTGAGATACTGTGTTGAACGCCGCGCTTAGGTCTAACAGTATAAGCGCGACAGTATCACCATCGTCCAAGTGATGCCGCAGCCGTTTAGTGACCCCAAGTAAAGTAGTTTCTGTGGAGAAACCCGCTTGGAAACCAGATTGAGACGGTTGGAGAATTGTATTGGTTTCTACGAATTTGGAAAGCTGGGAGTGGATGTGTTTCTGCAAGATTTTAGAGAAGACCGGTAGCAAGGAGATGGGCCGATAGTTGGACAATGTTTCGGGGTCGGCATTGGGCTTTTTTAGAAGAGGGGTCATCATGGCATGCTTCCAGGCTGACGGGACTAAAGATTCCAGTAGAGAAGCATTGAGAAGGTCCATAATGATACGCAGTTGGGGTGCCTCAAGCTGTTTGAGCACCGAGATTGGTATTGGATCCTTGGGTGAGCCGGATTTCACCCAGTCAAGAAGAATTTTAAAGGAGTCTTCGTTGAGAAGGGACCAGGTGTCCAAAACATTGGGTGAGGAACCAAGCACCCTGTCTTGGTCATGGAATGTGTTATCTGCCATATGGGGTGAAGGTGTGAGCTATGGAGAGAATTTGGGCTGTGACTGAGAGGGACTACCGCAATTAGTGATCTCAATGTCTGAGTAGATATTCTCTACTCTCTGAACAAAATAGAGTGCGAGGTCCTCACATTGACGTTTATTAAGGGAGGGGTCTCACTAAGGTCTCTGAGCCGGCCAACTGCTTGACTAAGCCAAAAAGTGTTTTTGGACAGTGCAGAGCATCAGAGATAGTTGTAGAGACAAATGTAGCACAGGCTGAGTTACAAAGATTGTGATACCGTTTTTTGGCATTTTTGTATATGTTTTTGGATTCAGGAGCAAAGTCTCTTCTCCATTTACGTTCCAGCACTTTACATTTGACTTTCTCTTTTTTAAGAGTGTCGGTGTGCCATGGTGCCGGCGGACGGTGATTACTAATTTATTTATTTGAAAGGGGAAGACGGGTTTCTATAGCATTCAAAAGCCGTTTATGTACAGTGTCAGAGAGCGCATTCACCCTTAAATCAGTGGTGGGTGTATTAGAACATAAAAGGTTGTTTAGGGCAGTTAGGTCGAGGTTTTTCCAGTCCCTTTTAAATACCTGTGTAGAGGGAAAGGAGGTCTCAGACTTGACCGAGGGTTTTAGAGTGAACTTGGTTAAAAAGTGGTCCGACCAGCATAATGGTAGTGCAGGGGCACAGCTGATGCAGGATAAATTGGAAAAAATGGGATCCAGTAAATGACCTGCCTTGTGTGTGGGACCAGTGTTAAGTAGATTGATGTTCATGGCAGCTAAGTCAGAGACAAAGTTCATACAAGATGAATTTGTAAGGTCGTCTAAGTGTATGTTTAGGTCGCCCAGAATTGAAAAATTGGCTGAGCTCAGGAGTAGAGGGGTTAGAAGATTAGGAAAGGAAGCCGCCCAGGGAGCTGAGGGTCCGGGAGGGCGGTAGACTAATATACCCGAGAAGGTAAAATTCGGGGTTAGGGACAGTTTAAATAGTGTTGCTTCACAATTCGTGAAGACTAAGGGTTCGAATTTGCACTGGAAGTCTTTTTTAAATATGATGGTTATGCCCTCTCCAATTTTATGACCTCTGTCTCTCCTAACTATGGCATAATTCGATGGCAGAGCAGTGGCAACATCAGGGCCCATGCTCTCATGCAGCCATGTCTCTGTTAGAAATAGTGCGTCAGGTTGCTCAGGAGGTCGAAAATGTCAGCTTTGTGTTTCGGGAGTGAGCGGCAGTTAGTGTTTAGAAAGGAAAATCCCTTGGCAGTTGGTGCCACTTGACATGTTTTATTGGTTTTGCTCGGTGGTGTAGTTAGTGCTCTTAGGGTCGCATCAAAAGAAAAACCACAACAGGGACATTTCCCCCCCCTTCGGTCTGTTTGAAGTAGGGTACAGTCCTGGCAAACAGGGGGGCGGTAAACCAGTAATTGGCAGGATGTAAACACTAGTCTGTCTGTTGGAATTGGGATAGGGTTCTTGGCCCATGGTCCCGGTCGGGCACTGACGGGCGCAGACGAGCTTGCCTTTGGCGCACCTTAGGCTCGCTGGTGGCGCGCCCGCTGTGCGCGTCCGCTGCACGTAGCGAGTGGCATGTTGTTAATGAAGAGGGAAGGATCAGCTGCTGGTCAGCTGACGTTCAGGGACTACCGGAAGTAGTAATCACTTCCTGTTGAACGTAGTATTCCCTCCACTCAAACCGAAGAATTGGCAGTGGACCGGGTAAAAGTACAGTAAACAAGTGGTGAGTGTAATTCAAACAGGGTGCAAATAAAGTTGACAGTATTAAATTTGTTTAAAAAGCAAGCGATTAAAAAATGGTAAAAGTACAATGTGGGAGCCTTTTCCCAGGTGTCTAGGCCTTTGACATCAAATTAAACACACAATTATAAATGTTGCATCTGAAAGCACTACATTTAATCACAATTAAAGCACAATTAATCATTTCTACATGTGCAGACTTTAATGTGGTGCACGTTTAAATCTAATGCATTACATTACACATGAGCTACTTCATTAAGCATTTCCAATGAACATCGAGAATTACATAATTTCATCTAAATGCCATTTTACTTTTCATGAATGGCAAGCTTCATTCTAACACTTCACTTCCCATTGGTTATTACGACACAAATTACTAATATTATATGCGGGTACGGACTATTCATGAAAATAATGTAATTTTCAGAATATCACAACGCTCTAGCAAACCTATGCAGCACCTCCCAAGACTAGCAGTAAGGAACCAACTCTTCTCCTTCCCCGACAGTAAGGAACCGAAGCATCACCTCACCTGTGGAGTAAGGAACAGACGCATTGCTTTGCTGGTGCCTCACCTTCCCTGCTTCATCTTGTGATTTTTAATGTATTCAAGGTACTTTGTGTTAAAAGAAGCACATCCATAGATTTCTATGGACTGAACTTGCTTAATATTTGAAAAGTGGTATTTTATTTTGTGTATGTTGCATTTTGTCGTTTTGGACTTGTATTCAGATTAATATTGGCTATTTTTCTTAACTGGTGTGGACTCCTTTTGTGGTGTTTTCACTGTGTGTGCGTACAAATACTTGACGCATTTCCTCTGAGATAAGCCTGATTGCTCTTGCCAAGCTACCAAGGGGGTGAGCAGGGGTTATCCTAGTGGTGTTACTCCCTTGCCCTGACTACTTGGAGAGAATTCAGATCAATGTTCCCTCTAATTTATTTTTTCTGTGTGCGTCAGTATAAGGTCTCTGTGGGCTGCAGCCAAGGCTATGTGCTCCAAGAAAACAACAGCGTGTGTAGGTGTAGCGACAAATATCAGTGCAAACATCACTCAAACATTTGCTTAGTAAGGTGAAAATACAGTGTATTTCTACACATACTGCACCACATGAAGGATCTTAAGACAGGTTTGCAACATACAACAAACATAAAAATGACACAGTATTCAAAAGCATATTCTCCATTAGAACATTGGAATGTTGGAAGCTCCATTGAAAACAAAGGAGTGCTCCGGGCTTATAATGGCTGGTATAAGCCCAGAGCTCCAACATTCCAATGTTTCTTTGTTCACAGCTGTGGCTGTGAACAAAGGCTTCAGGGAGCCTGAGGGGATTTCAATCCCCTCGCGCTCCCTGAAGCCTTTGTTTTATTCGTTAGAACATTCTGCCCTCTAGTGGCAGCATGTTCTAATATCCTTATAACCCTTCGTAGCTGGGCTATACCGGCTATTAAAGTACCACATTTGTAGCGCCTGCGTGCTGTAATGGAGAAGCTGGAATTGCAGCTGCAAAGTGCACGTCATGTGCACTATTGCATTAGATAACCGTGCTTTATTCGAGCTGCCAGTTTGTGGTCTCATTGTGCAATATACTTTTGATCATCTGGATATTCTTCTGCTACTAACACTACTAGACTAGTAGGCATAAACGGGAACAATGAAGCAAATGGTAGCCCTATCTAACCACCAGCATACTTCTGTCTTTTTTCTAAATCGCACAGAGAACATACTGGCTGTTGGATAGCAGAAAATGCTGCTTCAATTAAGCGCTGGGGTGACATTCACAAACAAAGGAAGTGTTGCTGTAGAGAAGTAAGATGGTTGCTATGTGGCGGCGATGTTGAGACCCTAATCTATTTCTGTTCTGGATGAGTGTGCGGCCGGGGCCTGGCCGTGGGCCTAGAGGACACTTGCATCTGTCTGAAAGGGTAATTAGTGCCATGGTAGTGATGCACCACTGGAAGCATCATCAGCAAATACATGACAGGTAGTGGTGCAGGAGAGGGACCCCTCTGCTGTGGGGACATGGTGGACTGTCACTTGGGGGTGCTCAGTGAGTGAAGCGGCTCACATCCACTGGGGCCTCCCCCGACCCAGCACTTGGTGTGAGTTAGAATGGAAGGACTCATCAGACATTCCACTCCCCTCCTGGGCACAGTACCCAAAAACAGCATAGTTGTCTGCTCATTTCTAGAAGCGCTGTTGCCGGGAATACTCAGCTGTGGAGCTCTACTTTGTTTGGGACAATTTGTGTTGCCCATTGTCTGGACCACCTGGGGAACTGACAGTCTTTGGAATGAGTAAGTGCCTGATAGCCTCTTAGTGTGAGATCAACAAGGATTGTGGGGCTATTTTCCCACAGGAGGAAGAAAAGCACACACGGAAGAGAGCAAGAGGGGCACTCAGGAGAAGAGTTTGAAGGTAGGAGAAACACAGGAGTGATAAAGCAGCATGGAGCAATTGGGATTGCAGAGAATAGCACAACAGGGACAGAGCATCATGGAGAGCAGGAGTGTTTTGCAGATTTAGAAACACACAGAGAGGAAAGCAACATGTAGCAGGAAAGCATACAAGGGAAAGAGCAACATGGAGTGCAGGAGGTAGTGCCTCAGTGACTCTGCTTCAAAATGTGCTTTTTAATTTCCCGCAGTGATGCCAGTCTGACTACCTCATACCTGATTTTGCTCACGAGAAAGTGTCAGTCATAGTCATTGAAATGGCACTCGTAATACACTAAAATTAAGAGAATGTTACATGTAGCAATCTGAAATCTTGGTAGCTATGCATTTGTTAATTATTCCTTGTCAGATTGTGTGCCTTTTTCAAATTTTCATGTAATTTTCAGCACCCGTCTTGCCTATACACGTGCTGCAATTAACTTGAGGCACCTAATCTACACCGCTCTATCAATAGGTTGACCATACGTCACAGATTTGCAGGGACAGTCCTGGTTTTTCACCACCTGTCCCAGTAGATTTCGGTAAATTTGGCTCATGTCCTGGTTTTTAGAGCGGGTCAACTGAAAACGGTGGGAGGTGCCTTTTTATGTTTTCCAAAGCAGGGATGGTTAGCAGCTGTTATAAAAAAACAATTTAAGTAACTGGTATGATACTGGATTTAAAATCTTTATTTTATTTTGACTGCCTCTTCTGTAATTCTATGCTGTTATTCTGTGTGCTCCATTAAAGTAAGAATTGTAGTCAGCCCTGCCAAGTACCCCGCATCAGGCGTTAGACTAACGCATTTCAGTGGGATGGTCCACATCACTGCACTGAAATGCGTGGTCACGCATTTATAAATCCTCCTTCGATGTCAAGCCCAGTGCCAGCTAGTAATTAGCACCACTTACGGAGAGCTGGCAGCGCATGGTCAATCCCGCTTGCACACACTTGTGGGTTGGCTCAGCTAGCTTTGGGCTGGCTTTAGGGGCTACAATGTAACAACTTCACCCATAGTGGGCTGGCGCCGCATTCAGCTTCACTGACCTCACGTGACACAGTTACAGTGTACTGGCACCAGGGTCACCATCACGGCCCGGGTGACAGCGAGCTGAGACTTAGAGCTACCCAGTGCAGTTTACGTTGGGACTCAGACTCAGTGCAGCCCCTAGGACACACAGGCAGCAGCTCTTCTCTGCTGACACAGACCAAAAGCTGCGTGCAATACCCATAACGAAGCACCATACAATCTGAGGTCAGTCCTGAAAGGCCAGGCCCGGCCTCTCTCCTGCAATAATCAACAAAGCAACACCAATGACCCCTAGCCCCAACTCAACCTAGCCCGAATCTTGCTTGGCACAAGTGAGCTGAACACTGCGGATGTGACTGTGTTTAAGATGGAATGCGAAGGAGCAGGTTGGCTCTGGTGGACATGAATGTAGTTCGTTCTAATGACTGTGTGGTGTTTGAATGCACTGTGTAGGGAAGGTTGGTTCATATTGGGAATGAGGTTATAGTGTACTGGGTAGAACCAGGCTGATTTTGCTCTCACGAAAATGTCACTCAAAGCCATTGAAATCGCGTCCACCCACTTTTTTCACATCATGAACGCCGTCCACCCTGCCATGAATTTGGGCCCCACTGAGTAATGTGCTGAACTCGTCCTGGTGTAATTTAAAACACCAGGAAACTTTCGGCAGCACCTGCACGTTGTCTTTTTTCCATCTGCAACGAAGTGCAGGCAGGGACGGGGATCTCTTATTTAAGACTCCTGCTGGGTCCATAACAAAGGCCCAATCTGAGGGGTCGTCGGGCCTCCTTTTGTTCGAGTCTCTTGGCTGGGAGCAGTCAGGAGCCTCACACCTGATACAAATGATGCGGAGGGGAAACAAAGGTTAGCACTTCACACATGCTTAAGAGAGGCAGCTTTTCACTCCTTTCAGTCCCTGGTTAGGAGATATGCATGCACTGTAAGAATGTCAGATGTGTAGGTCTTTTCCAGTATTTCCTCAGAGTAAATTGCATTTATATAGAGCTTAATACCCCTGAGGTGGCGTTGAAATAATTTAAGTACCACTGTATAGCCCTACTCAGTCCAATGCATGGTGTCAAAGTGCTTTACATCAACATGTGCATATTACATGTACAATAAATTATACAAGTTTGTAAATTAATGTACAGGATGTGTAATATAAAACTGGGGGATTGCGTGGTGTAGAAGTCACATATCCTCTTCCTAACAGCACTTCACAATCCATAATATATATTAGGGATTGTGATAGCACATGTTGTGCTGTTAGGCTTGCTGCGTGCCTTTTGTTGATAGAGTGCAGCAGATTGTGTGCTTTTTTGAGAGTGTTCATGTTAATTTGCAGCTCCCGACATGCTTAAACTCGGGGCTGCATTTAACATACACACTTACAAAAAGGCACACAAACTGCTGCGCTCTGTTAAGAAAATGCAGGCAGCAAGCCCAAAAGCACTACGGGTGCTTTCACAATCATTGCAACATATGAGTGATTGTGAAAGCACACGTTGTGCTGTTAGGCTTGCTGCATGCCTTTTGTTAATAGAGCGTGGCAAATTGGAGCCTTTTTGAAAGTTTTCATGTTAATTGCAGCTCCCGACATGCTTACACAAGGGGCTATATTTAACATGAAAACGTTCAACAATGCACATAAACTGCCACGCAATGTTAAGAAAAGGCAGGCAGCAAGTTTAACAGCACGACGTGTGCTTTCACAATCACTAATACTTATTAGTGATTGTGAAAGCACACGTTGTGCTTTTAGGCTGGCTGCATGACTTTCCTCGATAGAGCACGGAGGGGGGTGTGGTGTCCAGGCATGGCTGGTCACACGCTGCACTGGGGCTAGGCCTCTAACGTTTGGTTGCAGCAATAAAAGGGACACTCACACATTCTACTATGTGCGAGTCAAGACCCCAAGCAGTCTTGCGCTCCTTTATTTATCTGTTCGGACACTCCCGTCCTCAGGGTGCGTGCCTGTATGTTACATTGTATAGTGTGGGCCGGATGGCACCGTCACTACATCCCTCCAATCTTTTAGATGCTAAGAAATTATAATGTTCAGTATTCAGTCTTGAGACATGCAGCACGCAAAGTCTCTTAGTCTTTGGCTGGGAGCAGGATTCGGCCGAAGACCATACCTCTGGCTCCGGGAGTTGTTCTCCACCCCTGTCCTTCCAGAGTCATCTTCCGATGACGGTGAGCTTGCGCTCGGGTTTATCTGTTCTACACCAGCCGGTGATTCTCCTTCTGGACGCATTGGTCCCGCTGCCTGACTGCTTCGTGGGGTGCTCTGTGGTACGCTTTTTTCTCCCCATCCTTCTACTCCAGTATCATCACCTGCTGCTGTGAGTCTGGCTCCCACCTTCCTAAACCAGGATACGTTCCTCGTTACCACTCGGATCCTGTACTTGGCCGACACCATGGTTCCTTGCACATTGATAACCTCCCACACCTCTACAGGGTGCGATACTTCCATCCCGGGTACCGGTCCTTTATGATGACCCCGTCTCCAACTTGAATGTCCATCGTTTGCGCCCATCGCGCTTGGCTTGCCTTGTTGTTGGTGGCTCATCTTCTGGCTTGTGCAGCAGCTTGATCCAGCTCAGGTGGACTCCAGGACGGGTCAACAGGAATGCTGTCCCGAGGCACTTCCCGGAACAGCAGGTGTGCTGGAGCACACTGTGTTGTACAGTGTGGTGTCTGGCGGTACGAACTCAGGAATTGCTGGAGGCAGTGTTCGACATCATCACCCTTCTCAATGCCAATTCTGAGAGCCCTGTTCAGAGTCCGCATGAAGCGCTCAACCTCCCCAATCGCCTGCGGCCACTGTGGTGTAATCTTGTGGTGTCTAATGGCACGGGATGTCAGGTACTTCTAAAACTCTCTTCCTAGGAAGGGTGGCCCCTTATCTGACTTGATTTCTTCTGAAAGTCCCATCATTGCGAAGGCGCGGTCGAGCGTGGCTTTGACCTGGGTAAAAGCCGTCGACGACACCACCTCTACCACAGGGAATTTTGAGTGGGAGTCAATGAGGACCAGGGTGCTCTGTCCATCGGGGAACGTTCCAAACTCAATGCTGACTTGAGTCAACGGCTCAGGACATGGCGCTTCGGTGATGGCCGGGTGTGGTGCCGGGTCACTTCCGGTGATGGTGCACGAGTGGCATGTTTGGATGGCTTCCTCGACCATAGTGTCCATGCGGGGGAACCATACCTTACTTCTGAGACAGGCTTTAGTTTAAGCTATCCCTTGATGCGCCAGGCAGACCACTCTCTCTTGAAGGCACCTGGGGATTACCAGGGTTGTACAGCGCATGATAACCCCATGAAGTCCTTTGCTGAGTTCGCTTTGGGTTCTCCATAGCTGTTGACGGAACAGTCTTTCCTCTTCTGTCAGGGCACATACTCCATCGAGAAAATGTTGCCAGCTCCAGTCCACCAATGTTGCTTTGACCTTGGCCAGACTTTCATCAGACTCGGTGGCTCTTCCGATGTCCTCAAGCGTGAGCGCATTTGGGCAGACCTCCTGAGAGATCATCTGGACAAACTCCTCTGAGAGATCATCCAGACAAACTCCTCTGTGTTATCCTCATTGGCCAGGCTTCCAGGTAAAGCAGACATGGCAGGGTTACGTGACAGAAAGTCAGCCGGGCTGTTGACCCCGGGCCGAAAGATAACTTCAAAACGGTAGGCTTGCAGTTGTACTGCCCATCTCTCGATTCTTAGAGGAGCCAATCTGGACGTGTCTGCAAAGAGGGGAACGAGAGGCTTATGGTCTGTGACCACGCGAAACTCCTACCCGTAGAGATAGAGCTGAAAGTGTTGGCACGCCCATTTGATGGCCAGGGCTTCACACTCTATCTGGCCATACCGCCATCCTGTTAACGCCCTGCTAGCATAAGCAATTGGGACCCATTCCTTCGCTTTCATTTCTTGCACGAGAACAGCTCCCAGCCCCACGGGGCTAGCATCCACCACCACCTCAGTGCGTCTGTTGGGTCGAAAGTATGCCATGACTCTGTTGTCGATGAGGGCCTCCTTCACAGCATGGAATTCTGTGTCTTCTTTCGCGGTCCTCGCTCACTGTTGTCCTGACTTCGTAAGGTTGCGAAGGGGTTCTGAGAGAGACGCCAGATTTGGGATGAATCGGCCACAGTATGTGGCCATGCCTAGGAAACTGCGGTCTTTCGTGGGCAATGTGGGCCTCGGGGAAGCGCGTATGGCCGCGGCCTTCTTCGGGAGCACCTGGAGACCATTGCGAGAGAAGATGTAACAGAAGAACTCCACCGACTCCTGGTAGAATGAGCACTTAGCTCGGTGGAGGGTAACTCCACTCTCCGCTAATCATTGCAGGGTGTCCCTGAGATGAACGTGGTTCCACAAACTAGTGGTCTAGATGACCAATCCAGGACTTCCATCTTGCTGCTGCCGTTGCCGGGTCCGCTAGCTCACTGAACGGGGGCAGGGGACTGCTGTGGCATGGCCTGGTGCCGGTGGAGCGTGTTGAGGTGCTTGGAGCGGGACCTGCTGCTGTGGCACAGGGGAACCAGCCCCATCAGGGTTGGGGACACTCATGCACAATGGAATGTCTCTGGGCGTGAATGTCACCGTAACATGCTTGCAGGGGAGCCACTGCGGGCAGGGTGTGGCAGACACTCTCCAGTTGCCTCTGTGCAGTTGCACTTGCCAAGGCTTGATTGCTGTGATTAGCGAGGGCGGCCTGCGTGCTCCGGGCACTGGAGAGGTGGAGCCTGGGCGAAAAGCAACTGATGCTCTCCTTATCTGGTGGTGCCTGCCATGGGCAACTGTGGGAAAGTCACTGGACCGTTATGTATTCTTTACTAATGCTTGTTGTTTTGTTTTTTTGAGGGATGTGCCATGCACGTGGGAACGCCTTGCCACTACAGACAGCAATCTGCAGAGTGCTGTGTGGAGGCGACCTAACTCTTCACCCGCCGGCCACAGGCTCGACCACTTGATAGTGGGGGCGCTGAGCATGGCCGGATCGGGCCTTTCAGACGCCGGGGCTGCAGACTCGACCACGTGGCAGTGGAAGCGCCACGCCTGGCTGGAGCGAAAGCGCGTGTAGGACCGGCACGGCCTCACCTCAGTGACGCGGCTCCAGTCGCCGCCTCGACAGCTCCGCTCACGTCCCGTCGGGGTCTCCAAAGCAGGGCAGGGCACTTGGCAGCTTCGCAGTGCGGGTTGGGCACCCGCAGAGGCAGTACATGCCGGGAACTCGTCTGACCGGATTGCAGCTTCGCAGTGCGGGGTGGGCACCTGCTGAAGCAGCACACGCCGGGGGCTCGTCCGACCAGATCTCTCTCACTGCACTGAAGACTGCGACGTCGGCCGCGTTCCTCGGCATCAGGCGAAGCAGTAAGAGCAGGTTAGGCGCGATGGAGGCGTGGGTGGGACCCTCCTTGTCGCCAATCTGGTGTCCAGGCCTGGCTGGACACACGCTGCGCTGAGGCTAGGCCTCTGACATTTGGTCACAGCAATAAAAGGGGACACACACACGTTCTACTGTGTGCGAGCCAAGACCCTGAGCGGTCTTGCGCTCCTTTATTTATCCCTTCGGGCGAGCCCGCCCTCAGGGTGCGTGCCTGTATGTTACATTGTATAGTGCGTGCCGGGCGGCACCGTCACTACAGGAGGCAGATTTGTCTGCTTTTCTTCAAGTATTCATGTTAATCGCAGCTCCCATCATGCTTCTACAGGGTGCTGTGATTAACATGAATACTTGCCTCTGGTGGTGTGTGCGCTTCAAGAAGTCACTGCGCACTCAGATTCAATAGGTGCTTGAGCGCACAAGCGCGCACCTTAAAGGGAATAGTGGTTCAGACCCCTGCGAACTAAGGCCACCATTTCTATCATTTGTGATCTATCCAGATGATTGAAATATGGGTTAAGTTGCTGGCCTGAAACTGTGTTAAATGATAGTGACAAGGCAATGGCCTTCCATATGGAATGGGGTGCTAATGCTTTATTGCTAGTAGTTTTTGATGCACCCCCTAAATCAGTTAGCATAATTTTTCGAAATAAATTGCATTTTTTGCATGTCACTGAAATCTAATCTTTATGGAAGGGTTAATGTAGCCACATAGTACATAACAATGTTAATTGGTAAGAATATTTTATATTTACCTGATATACATACACCTAGAAAAAGCCAGTCATGCAGAGAAGAAAGATTTTCACACGAGGGATATTAGCAAGTCCTAAATGATAAGATAATGTATGCTTTCTGTCAGATCTTTTTTCTTCCAGCCTGTTAATTGCATGCGATACCACCGCGAAAATAAAGTTCATTGTCAACAATGATGCATACTTTTGCATGTCTATTCATTTTATGCCTAATTACAGTTGTCTAATTCTCAATACTAAGTAATCTCTCATTTAGCAATCATTATACTTTCTTTTTCTGCGAGAGAATATGAAATTACGACCTGATTTGTTATCAATCATACATTTTGTAGTCTGATGTTTTTACTTCAATTGTCATGCTAGATTGCAATGGAAATAGTTTTTATCGAATGAAAACGCAGACCTGATGAAGCAGCTCATCATTTCAGCGCTATAATTGCAGCTCGTTATTTTCGTTTTACTAATACTGGTTTAGAATATTGACGTCCATGATTTCTTTTTGCCTACATTTAGCACAGAACAGCGCAGTTGGGTCAAATGTTGATAAAAAATCTGTCGTGAAACAGAAAAGTCTAAATCAAGCTAGGCGTGAAACCACTTCAGCTATGTTGACTCCGAGCGAGACAATAGCTGTGTCCACAAAACACAATAAAATACCTTGGCTGCTATGAGCGGTCGACCTCGAAGCTGGGGAACTGGGTTCGAGTCTCGGCAGGGACGCTTTCCATCCTGTGATTCTGGGCAAATCCCGTAATCTCCCCATGCCTAACAAAGATGTATGTGTCCTTCTGTAACACAACTGGTGCTCGTGTAAAGTGGTCTGATACCTTTGGGTCAAGATAACGCTATATAAAAAGAAAAATGAAAAAAAGGATATTTGAAGCGTAAGTCGGTCGACTTGCTCCGTAAAGACCCCGCCATTAAACATTCACAAACACACATTGTTCAATACATGACTGACCAACAAACCCTTCCACACAACACAAGTATGTCTATCAACTTTACATTAGATTAGTTATAAAACAACTACAGCAGGCAAAGATCTGCATTCGCTAAACAAAGCTTGTGGGTGTTTGCGCTGAGTAAACAACTAATGAGATGACAGAAATGCCTGACAGTAGCACACAAAGCACTTTACGAACTTGGACCAGAATGCCTCAACACACGACTCTCCTTCTACACCCCCTCCCGCCAACTTCGCTCTTCCAACCAAGCCCTTGCTGCTGTACCTCGCATCAACAAAACCACCATGGGGGGAAGATCCTTCTCCTACCTAGCGGCTGCCGCTAAAACCTGGAACACACTTCCCACTCACCTTCGCCTCACTCAGAACCACCTAGCATTCAGAAAGCAACTTAAAACCTGGATATTCGACAAGTAATTTCCCCACCCTTCTCCAAGCGCCTTGAGACCCTCTGGGTATGTAGAGAGCTATATAAATTATCTGACTTGACTTGACTTGACTCATGAGCAAGACACCAAACCACATGACCAAACAGAATGGCAGCTGTTTGACACACCCATGACAAATACATGCAAACAAATGTGATATTACGTTTAATTAGAACAACACATACCTTGTCAGACACAAACAGAAAACTATAAGAAAGTGCAATGCCACAAGCTCTCCGTATATAATTAGCAGCAATACCGTTCAGATGAGTGTCTTTCCAGTTTCCTTGCACAATGCGAAGCCTGGGACCTTTAAAACATCAAATTCACAAAGAAGATGTTTGAACCATTTCTGCTTTAGATCAGAGTAAAGTGGAAATGCAGCCATAAAGTATCCCTAGGAGTTACTGTACGTAGAAGGATGGTAGTAAATACAGGGTTTAGCCCGTCAAGAAAGTCCTCTGTGCCAGGGAAAGTTAAAAAAAAGTAAAAAAAAACAGAATGTATGGTCAGGCAGGTGGCAAATTGTGGGTGCAAATTGTGCATTACCGTTTTATGATATGACACCCATATGTGGCGATGTGATCTATGTATTTATAGGTTACATCACAAAATGCCTATTGGCTGGGTGTGGCAGAAGGACCCGCCTAATGAACATTATTCAGGCAGGCTGCTATTTGTAGCCCCCGGCATTTCGCTACCAACACAGCGGATGGTGACCTGCTCCTCCCCCCCCATTTCACTGGATCCAAGGCCCAAAGAGGAAGCGGTCCACAGCAACAGATTCCCATTTAATAATCCACATTTGTAAAGCGCGAACAATCACCCGGAAGGATCTCTAGGCGCTGGGGGCCGTCGGGAAGATTAAGCAAGCTATTGCCCAGAGTCACATGGTGCTGCGCTAATCTCCTTTTAGGTGTTGATAATATTTATTAGTTTGAGACTGGAATTACTGCCACAAATCATTCCAAATCGATATGGCAAAAGGGGCTGTAATGAGTAATGAGTTTGTGGCCAGACATCAATTTGCAGACGACAGTCATGTAGTTTTTTGAACTGCAGGATTTGCACCCACAAAATGATTTTAAACTCTGTCCTTGTATTTTGCTTAATTTTCATTTCATCAATCAATCAGCATTTATAGAGCACAGCACTGTCACCCCAAGGTGTATCTGGGCACTGAGGGTGCTGTGTTTCAGTCGAAAAGCCAGTTCTTGAGTTTCTTTCTGAAGTCCGCCAGGGAGGGTGCTGTTCGAAGGTGGAGGGGTAGGACGTTCCAGATCTTGGTAGTGATGAAGAAAAGGAGCAGCTCTCACTGCAGCTGCAATGGATGCGGGGTGTGTGTGTGTGAGGGAGAGTGAGGAAGAGTGCAGGTGTCTAGCAGGCAGGTGGAAGTTCAGTCGATGGTTGATGTAGGATGTCATTGGTTGTGTAGGGCTTCGTATGTATGCGTGAGTATCTTGAACTGGCATCTTCTAGACTGAATTGGTTAGCCAGTGAAGGTTTCTGAGGTTGGGAGTAATTCTGGTCTGTTTGGGGGGGTCCAGGATAAGTCTGGCTGCAATGTTCTGTATGGTCTGGAGTCTTTTGAGGAGCCAGGTGGAAATTCCGGCATAGATAGCATTGCCATAGTCGAGGTGGTTGGTGACAGGGGCCTGCGCGACCATCTTTCTTGGGTTGATTGGGATCCATCTGAGGATTCTGTGGAGCATGTAAAAGATGTGGAAGCAGGAGGAGGTGACTGCGTTGACTTGTCATTTCATGGTCAGTTGGCTGTCGAGGGTGATGCAGAGATTGAGTGTGTGGTCTGTTGTGTGCGTGTAGGTCTGAGTTCTGACGGCCACCAGCTGTACTCCCATGCTAGGATTTAAGCTGGAAGGAAACAATTTCCTAAATCAGCGAGGCATATTGAGCAACATATCTACTTTTAACCTCCCCTTTGCTGTCTTTCTCAGTGTTTCTGGCTCTGATCAGAAACAGTTCAGTCCCAGAAATAGTAAGGATGAGCATATATCCTACAACCATGGAAGCGCAAGACAGAAACTGCAACTAATCATTTCTTTAGGTAGTCCCGATTGATGATTGCTCTATGATTTGCCTCCACATTTATATAAAATAATATTGATCTGAAAGCTTTTAAGCAAGGTATTCATACAACTCCTTGTTCCTTTTTAGTATTAAATCGATGTTTATTGGCAAAACACATCGCAAGATGAATCAAGACACAGGCGACTACAACCCAGCGGGCCGGCGAAAGCTGTTTAGTTAATTGGTACAAAAAGGGCCACAGAAAGCCTCCTGACGTTTGGTTAACACAGCAAGTCGCCTACAACCCAACGGGCCGGCCGCGTAAGACTAGTGGGAGTAGAATGGCAACAAACGCAATTTCGGCAGATAGGGATGCCAAAGGCCAGAGTGGTGCTCAACCTGCTGGCACTGAGAGCCGGGAGACCGTGTCAGAGCAATGCTACATAGTGATGCCAGTTCCGTAGAAAACTAAAACAAATAAAACCCCCAAAACACCCAAACCCACCCCCACCCACTCTCCCCAGTGAGCAGTAAACGAAGAGAAGAAGGGAAGGGGCCCGGCCGTCTGCAAATGAGTTAATGTGGCTTTCTTACGTCTAGGAGATGGAAAGTGTGACAGGACATCACCGCTAATTGTGGGAGGTGTTGTCCTCGGGGATCAATTTCAAGAGTCGGAGATAGTTGGGACAGGTCAGTTCCCGGAAATCAGCAGAGAGAAGTTTGATAAATGGGGCCCAAGTCTTAGTGTAATCCGCAGAGGTCCCCAGTGTGGCCATCGAGAATCATTCCATACCCAAGAGGTTCCAGAGCTGGTGCAACCTTTGCCTATGGTCCGGAGTTCTGTCTGTTTTCCAACCAGCCAAGATTACTCGATGCGCAGCGTTCAGCGCAAGTGCCATCTATCTCCCTCTGGTAGAGCGAAGGGGGAAAGTCAGCGCATTGGGCAAGCCTTAGATAGTATAAGCCGGGAGCCTGGGTATGGTAGTGTGAAGGCCTTGTCGCCGTTTTCCAGTACCCCTTCCCAATATCGTGTACAGTAAATGGATGAGCGTGCCAGGGCTGCCACAGCCTCTCAAGAAAAGACCGTCACAGTTAGAATGCTGTTTGGAAAGGCGTGTGGGGGTATAATACCAATAGGACGGGATCTTGAAGGCTGTCTCTGCGTGACCCATAGAGTGTGCCGTATGATGTGCCTGATAAAAAATATCCTCCCATTCTTTGTCCGAGAGCGTGCGTCCCAAATCCGCCTCCCATCGTCGCTGCCCCGCGGAGCAAGTTCTTGACATGCCTGTCATGAGAAAGGAATATATTTCAGAAATGAGCCTGCGGTCATCATTCTTGTGAGTGAGCCACTTCTCAAAGGGTCTCATCGGCCTGTGTGCTAGGGGGCCCGTTGTGGCACCCGAGATCCAGTGTGTGATTTGAGTATGAAGGAAGAGGTCTGAGCCAAGCAGGTCGTAACTCCGTTGCAACTCCTTGAAGGGAATAAGTCCCTGTATATCAAACAGGTGCCCTAAGCATTTGCAGCTGCCCTCTAGCCAGCGTGCCGCGGCCCCCGAGTTCATTCCCGGTGGGAAGGCAGGGTTGGAAAAAATCGGGGTAATTGTTGAGGGAAACATAGTAAGGTTAGCCCACAAAGCGACCCTGTCCCAAACTAGCATGGTGGGGCGGGTGACTGGAGAAGAGAATAGCCCCCAAGCTCGAGCAGATCGCGGAAGCCAGGCATCCCGCCAGATATGGTGGCCTGCCCTGTTTGGTCCATGAAGACCCAGTGTTTCTCGGACATGGGGCGATTCCATTCCACCATGTACCGAAGAAGGGAGGCTTGATGGTAGCATATAATGTTGGGGAAAGCAAGGCCACCTTCCTTCTTGGAGCGCTGCTGTAAGGTCTTCTGCAAGCGAGCGGAAACCGGCCCCCACACAAAGCGCTTGATTGCGGCCTGGATATGATGAAGGGCCTGCGCAGGAGGCTCCAGGGGGAGCGTCTGAAATAAGAACAGTGCTCGCGGGAGTATCTTCATTTTGATAGTGGACAGCCTACCAAACCACGACAAGGGCAGTCGCCGCCAACGGGTCAAGTCTGTCCAGATACGAGTAAGAAGGGCCGCATAATTCACTTCCGCCGTCTGTGCGAGGCTCCGATGCAAGGTCAAGCCAAGGTATGCGATGCCATCTGACAGCCAGTCAAAAGTGAAATTGGCCTGCAGGGCGTCAAGCGTAGGTTGGGCGGCAGTGAGGTTAAGCACCTGGGATTTTTGCATGTTCATTTTGAAGCCAGACACCTGGCTGAAGGCCTGCATGTCTTCCACAATGGCTGATAAAGAGGTCAGGGGATGATGACGGTCCAGACCGAAAGGGACTCCTTGAGCTCTCGGGTTATCCTGAAGCCGTTGAGCGAAGGGCTCCATGTAAAGAGTGAAGAGGAGAGAGGGGGCAGCCCTGCCGGGTACCTCTCTCTACTGCAAAGCTGTCAGAAAGCTGGCCGTTAACCCGCACAGCCGCCGTTGGAGAGCTGTAAATACTTGATACCCACTTCCGAAACCAGGGACCCAAACCGAATTGCTCCAAGATAGCAAATAAGTACGACCAGTGGACCCGGTCGAAGGCCTTTTCCGCATCGACCGCTAGCAATAGGGCTTCCTCTTTGGACCGCTGAACTTTATCTATGATGTGACAGAGTCGTTTGGTGTTATCCCCGCTCTGTCTACCCAGAATGAAACCCGCCTGGCCTGGGTCAACCTGACCCGGCAAATGAGTATTCAAGCGGAAGGCCAGGATGCTAGAGAATGGTTTTGCGTCAATATTAAGGAGCGAGATCGGGCGGTAAGAGCCACAGAGCTCCGGGTCCTTCCCCGGTTTGGGGATAACGGAGATAGAGGCCTGTAACATTGAAGCTGTAAGTGACCCCGTATCTGTGAAGGAGTTGAACAGATGGGTAAGTAACGGGGCAAGCTCAGCGCAGAAGGTCTTGTAAAAAAGAGCGCTAAAGCCGTCACGGCCCGGAGCTTTCATGGTCTTCAGTCGGGCGATGGCAGATATTACCTCCTCGACACGTATAGGAGCCTCCAATGCTTCTGCCTCGGCCGTGGGAAGGGGAGTGATCGCCGCACCCTGCAAGAACCCGGTGGGATCGGGCAATAGGGAGTGGTCAGCAGTGTACACATTTTTATAGAAGGAGCGGAATGCCGACAGTATACCGTTGACGTCCGTAAGCTCTACGCCGCCTTCCCCCGGATCACTTTAACACGTTGTGCAACCTGATGGCTGCGCAGGAAATGGGCCAGCATTCGCCCCCCTCGATTAGAGCCCACACAATATTTATGCTTGAGACAACCGCGTGTTCGGCTCGATCTAGGTCTAGTCTCCGGAGCTGAAGGCATTCCTTTTCCAACTGCCTCCAGATTCTAGGGGCCCCAGTGCGCTTGTGTATGGCTTCCAATTCCCAGACTCGGGCCTCCAGATCGGCACGCTTGGACTGCCTAGTTTTGTTGTCATAGGCAGCTTTAGCGATAAGTGTCCCCCTCGAAATTTAATTGCCTCCCACACCGAAGATAGAGGTGAAAGTCCCACATCATTAATCGCCAAGTAGTCAGTCAGGCAGCGCCTCAGGTCATCCACCACTGCCGGGTGTCGAAGTAAGGAGTCTCGCAAGCGCCAGTGAGAGTTGTGCGGGGATCGCGCAGAAGGAAGTTGCACAGTCAAGTTGATATGCGCATGATCAGACAGGGAGCGGGCCTCAATGGTGGAGTCGGTAACACACGCCCAGGGGGCTGAAGTAACCAGGAAATGGTCTAGGCGTGCATACGTGTTGTGAGCTGCGGAGTAGTATGAAAAGTCACGGTCATCTGGGTGCATGCAACGCTAAGTGTCGCAAATCCCCACGTCACAACCCCCTAATGATAGGGCCCCGGTCACCCACCCAGGAGACCGAGCGATCCTTCTCCGCATCCAAGGTGATGTTAAGGTCACCCCCCAATACTACTATCGGGTCAGGTGAGTGCAGGACATCAGCGTAAGAATCTAAGAGGAATTTTTCTGGTCAGTCATTTGGTGAGTAAATGGAGGCTATCGTAAGTGGGAGTGTCCTATGCTGAGGTATAGTGCAAGTAGGCGGCCCTTGATCTCCGCAATGGGACTCACCACCCGCCCTCGAAAGTGCCTGGAGAGGAGAATGGCTACCCCACCCCGTTTACTATTCCCAGAGGACCAGATCTGAGTGGGAAAGTGGCCATATCGCATGCGGTGTGTATCGCTGTGCAGCAAATTAGTTTCCTGAAGGAGACCAATATTCCCACCAGAATGCCCAAGAAGGGAGAGGACCGCCTTCGGCTTAACGGGGTTATTAAGGCCTGAGCGTTAAAGCTAACTATCTTGAGTGCCATGGGGGAGAGACAGGCCAGCTAGCGCGTGTGGAGACCCTGAGGGAAGCATGAGAGGCCAGACAGTCGGGGAAGCAGGACCCTCCAGACGAGGGTGAGGGCGGGAGGGTAGAAAGCTCACTGGGGAGAGGACCCAACTGCAACCCAAACAAACCCCAACCCCACAAACCCCAAAATAATACAATACCTAAGATAAAAGAAGGGAACAAACAAAGCATGATCAAAGTTCGTCACAGTGTTGATAATACAGGGGGACGGGAGAACGACGAGTGTCCAACCCAAGGAGAGTTCGAGACGTGACCACCTTAATGATGGGACTCGGTTGGTGTGAAATACCGGTCATCCTTGACTGGCCCTCCGACGCCCCTCCCTGTGCCCACTCCCGAGCCGACAGCTCATCGCTTTACGGGGTGTCAGGGTGATCAGTAGCGTGCGCTAGAGAGGAAAGTACCGCCTCCTTCTCTTTGTCTCTTGTGACCTGGTCAGGTTTTTTGATGGGTGGCGATCTTCTGACCCGCTGCCAGCCCGGGGCGCGGCACGCACACTGCGGCCTGGGCCCCTCTGCACCACCAGAGGGAGGAGTATGTTCAAGGCCAAGGATTCCCATTGTCTCCTCCAGTGATCTAAGCTGCAACAACTTGCCCTGGAACTTAAAAACTAGGCGGAATGGGTGGCCCTAGGAGTAGGGAATGTTGTTCTCACGTAAATGCGTGGTCACTGACTTGAACGCCCATCTCTTAGTGAGGGTGGAGGCTGCCAGGTGTTGAAAGAGAGCCGGTTGGTGGCCACAGAAATGTATCTGCTAGACCTCGCGCGCTTTCCTAAGTATACGCTCTTTCAATTGGAAGTCGTGCACGCACACCAATATGTCAGGGGGAGGCGCTTTATTACCTCGGGGGAAACCCACACCATGGATCCGGACCATTTGAATGTCCGAGGTCTCCTCCTCCCCAAGGATGTGCTGGAAGAGCACGCCGACATACTCTCTCAGGTCGTCCCCCTTCCTTCTTCCATGGGACTGCCCGTATTCGCACGTTGTTCTGCCTGGAGCGGTTTTTCAAGTCTTCAGCGTGGACCTGCAGATCACTATGTTGCTCACTGAGGCGCAGCACTTCCTGCTGAAAGTGGTGTATCTCTTCATCCCTATTAAGGTCATGGTCAATGAGGGTCGCCACCCGCTCCCCTATCTCATCCACATCACGGCGAACCTCCTTCAGATCTGAGGCCAGTTGGAATCGCAGATCTTGTATGTCTTCTTTGATGGCCGCAAAAAGCTCCACTATGAAGGCTTTGGTCGCCGGTGAGTCATCGCCCTCCGGAAGCAGGCTCCCTTGTCCCCTTGGGCCGCAGGCTGACCGGGCTTCTTCAGAAGGACCTCCTTAAGAGATTTCTCCTTACGTGCCCGGGCAGCAGCCATGGCGCCCAACCTCCTTCCGGGGCCCACAGCTCTCCACTGCCTCTCGCTGTTTCAACAATGGTGCCGTCCACCGAGGGCCTCACCGACAGCACAGTCCCGTGAGCCACCGCACACAGAGCCACCCCAGGGGGCCACCGTCCGAACCGCAGGGGCCCCACTCCAGGCACGCTCGTTGGGCCCAGCCCTTTGGTACCTATCTCAGTCGCTTATGTCTCCGATCTTGTGCCCTATCCGTCGACAACCGGACCGGGGGGGGGTGGGGCTCACCATAGGCCCATGCACACTCAGACCCGCGGGCTCGTGAGCGTAGGGTGCCCAGCAGGCACAATTACTGCGTCGGGATCCTTCCAAGATCGCAGACAAAGCAGGCACCGTCCACCGATCTACGGACCAGGCAGGCTCCCTCCAAACCAGCCCGCACCCTCGTATGCCCCCTCTTCCGTTCTGCTTCACATGGGCCTGTAGCTGTACATGTTCCCAGCCGCGATACCCTTCAGTGATGATACCACACCAGGGAATCACCGCCCGCAACACCACTTTCCCAGCATCAGGGGCTCCTCAGATGGAAAGGCGCCTTCGGCCGACGGCCCCCACAGATCACACTGTGGGATGCACGACCACTCAGCCCTGGTCAGGCCCCGCCGCCACCCTCAAGGCTTCTGTGCCCCTAGGTGGTGGGGACAAAGCTCGCCGGCAGTGCAGCGGAGCCCAGGCCAGGCAGCAGGAACCCCACGCCCCACTGCGGGAAGGCAAGCGAAGGCCACAGCACTGCCTCCCTCCAGCGCCAAAGCCCCAGCGGTGCCCGCCACCAGGCCAGGCCCTTCACTCCGCACTGGTGAACAGCCGGGGATCAAGGAAGCGCGTGCCGGCACAGCCCGCCGTGCCATGCCTCCGCAGGTGGTGCTACCAGTTCTTCCACCAGGCAGTTGTCGGGGGGGCTTCGCCTGCCCAGATCCCCGATCGCCACTGTCAGGCCACACCTCTAGGTCCCGGCTGCACTGTGGGGCCGTAGCTGCACACGTCTGCTGGCCCAGCAGGCCGCTGCCCCACGCCGCCGTTGAAATCCGCAGCGAGGAGGGTCTGACATAAAAGGACTAGATATGCCGATGCACTACAGGGCGACAAGGCCTTGCGAGCTCCGTGGGGGAGCGGATGATGTCGGAGGTGAGTGATATCACAAGGCTTATTCCTGGCGGCGCCGGAGGGACAGGATTCCATGTCCTATCTCTCTGCCATCTTGGCCACACCCCCCCCCTTGTTCATTTTTAATAACAATGGGGCCGATCTCAGTACATCAGCAAAAGTAACAATTGATGGATGGAACGCTGAACAATGCAAACATTCACTCCAGTCACAAACATCTGGGTTTAATCCATCATTCTTTTGCTCACCACGCCAACCCAGATTGGACCCAGTCATATACATATCAGTCTTGACCCTGCTCCTCAAGCAAACAGCCCAGCCTGAACTGCCAAGCCAGGTTTTCCCTGGACCAGTGCTGCAGGTCTGCTGATAGTTGTACCAAGGCCTCTGGAGCTTGTTATGTCCCTGTAGCTCACACAGGAGGTCAGTCAGCTGACCCTTGGAGTCACTCAGTCTGGGATGAAGGTAGCAGGTCCAATCTTACTTCTCAGCAAGCAGGGCCGGCCTCAGGCAGCAGAGCTGTGCCAGATGGCCTTCTTCTGAAGTATGCAAAGATTCAGAAGTGTACCGAAGAGTTGAGTCTGAGGGTCCACTACTTATACCTGGTGCCCACTTTGAAGTGGGAGAAGCTTCTACAGTGCTCCCCCTACAGAGGTGTCTGGAAATTCCTGCTTCCCTGCCCTGTCCTCAGATTGTCTGGGGGCACAAAAGACTAGCATGAAACTCTTTCTGAGCCTTTGCGATGTGCAGATGTGGTAGGTGACAGCTCCGACTTCCTATCAAGTCAGAGATGGCCCATCCTGACAATGCTTATTCCCCCTATGTCTCACCATCTGAGAGTAATCCACAAAGACCAACTGCCAGCTACACATAGTCATGTGACCCAAGGAACATGCTGCAGGCACCAAAGGCTAGGACAAGAAAATGCCAATATTCTATATGTGTCATTTTCAGAATTGTGACTTCAAATCCAAGTTTACCAAGAAATATGGTTTAAAATTAAGTCTTTAGACATCAATCTCGACATTCCTACTTGCTCCCAATTGAAAGCTATCACTTATTAAATGTAATGAGATAGCCAAGTGTTATCCTATGAGAGAGGTGTGCCTGTAACAGGACCTGCCTGAGCCCTTCTGGCTTCTGCTGGAGTGAGTTTCTGATTCCTAAGTGGTGCCTCCCCAGGTCCTGGGCCGTTGGCTGGCTTCAGCAGCAGGCTCATAGTAGGAGTGCAGTTTAGAGTAGGGGTCCCAGGGAGCAAGGGGTATGATGATAGTCATCTGATACTTAGAGGGGGAGGGAGGCCGAGGGGCATGATGGAGGGATGGGCTTTAGCCGGGTGGTGTTCCCAGCATGAAACACGATTATGAGACCATGGACGTCAGACCCTATCAGTGGTGTAGCAGGGGGAATAGAACCATTTGTGAAATTTGCCATATTGAAACAAATGGGCACAGCTATCCCCCAGGCCGTAGGTGAGGAGCTGTAACAATAACAGTGAAAAATAAACAGAAAAACAGGCAATACTCATCTGCCGACAGTGGATGTGCGATATAGCATTAGTCCAGTTATAAGTCTGTCTGTGGCCGGCCCAGTCTTCAGCCGCAAGCAGGATTTATCACGTCCTCTCTCATATGTGAGTTACACCACAGTTCTGATTGCTTTCTCCTTTCCACTCTGCGATCGGACACTCAATACTGATGGACACCCTATACTGATGTTTTCCCCCTCGGTGAGGTGGGTCCACAATCTCTGAGGTGAATGTAGCAGTGGACTGTGCGACCATTATTAAAAGGCATTGTGAGATATCTCCATATTAGGGTCCTGAAGGCCATCCACAAGCACGCCCACTCTAAGAGGCCATATTTAATGCCCCATTTGTGCAGCTGGGGTCTGAGAGATAAGAAGGCCTTCGGTTTGTCATTTGCTTCCCTGGAGAAGTCATCCAACATGTGGATCTTGTGGCCTTCATAGCCAGATGTGACCTTTGCTGCTGCGAGTATTTGGCACAGCTCTTCATGTTGGAGAAAAAACACTATGATAGGTCTTGCTCTCTCTCTCTTGGTTGACTGTAGCAGGTGAATCCTGTGGACTATCTGGATCTCCAGTAGTGGAGCTCCAGGCATTGGACCCTTCCACCATTTACGGTATGCTGAAGAAGCGCACATGGTCCCTACTGCTCTTGTCTTCGAGGTCGATACTCTTGTTTGGCATTCACCAAAGTTCAGAGTCCGTCGGGAATACTGTCGAACCTCGTTTCTAGTGCTGTTAGGCATTGGTCCAGCCCCTACTCAGCGAAAACTGATAATGTCCACGCGGGTGGATTTCATTTCTGCCGTGAGGTCCGACATGTGTGCATCCATGACTTCTAGCCTGTGCCCCACCACTGTGATTTCCTTTAGGACAAGTCCATTGTGTGCTCTGGTCAGCCTACCAGGCTGGTGGATGAGGCCTTGTCTTGTGGAGCAACAGCCGTAAAACGTAGCTGTCACCAAGGTTTCCCAGGGGCCATCGATCTGCATGGGATGGGCGGTCCTAGGCACAGCTTCCTCACTGGTGAGAGTGAGACACAGGGCAAGGGGCACGTTGTATTTCGCTCTCAATGGATGGAAGGTCCACGGGCAATGAAGAGTTTAGCACAAATGTTTTAGCCTCCCTCTCACCCCTATTCTCCAGCCTAGCATCCAGTAGACTCTTCAGGACTCCTCCATTCTCACCTGAGGGGCCCTTTTGCTCTGGGTAGAAGGCTGCTGGGGGGAGGGGCGAGAATAGGGAGAGTTCAGCGTGGGTCTCAGATGCTCAGGGCTTGATGGAGCCTTTGATCCCCTCTCTGCAAGACAGTCCCAGGCAACCTGAGCTCCTGTGTGGTGCGGGGAGTGGCCCACAGTCTAGGAGGTGATCCCTCTCTGTGATGAGCACCTAAAATGAGGTCGATGAGGCGGGGTCCAGCACATTGGGCCCCAACACTCCGTGCATAGTTATGAGGTATGAGGGGGAAAGCCGGGGGTCAGTCCTGACTGCTCTGCTCCAGTCTGAAGGAGTGTACCTTCTCACATAGCCCCCTGGTGCAAGAAGAGAGTGAGGGATCAAGTATCAGGAAGCAGGCGTGATGAGTGCACATGGCCACTCCTACTGACCCTGCCTGATCTAAGACAGCCAGTGGCAACAAAATAGATCCCTGGGGCCGGCCCTTTTCGACCGGCAGGCCCGCTAGGTAAAAGCTGTTCTGTTGTAGATGTGCTGCCGAGCTCCTCCCAGGTCTGACCTGTTCGCTGTGCACCGGCTGATGTCGCTCCCTGCCCACCCGTCCCAGGCTACATCAGCATTCACAAGGGCTGGAGAGGTCACCAGGGCGAACAGGAACAACAGTGGGATCCACTCGGTCCCATGGCCACCGTCACTCTGCTGTTTGCTAGTGAGGCGCTTCTGAGGGCCGCCTCTCAAAGAGGAGGAGCCTCCGGATCAGGTAGCCATCTCTTTCGGTGGCCAGGCCCTCCCCTGCAGCAATAGTAGCAATGTAACATGCAACTCAGGGGATCACTCTTCCGTTTAAGCACTCAGACTGCCTCATATGTGTTACCTAAGAAGTAGCTTATTTGGCAGAGGCCTGGGCCTTTTAGATTATACATCTGTCTGACTTCTAAGCTTTTAGTTTCCGTATCACATGCATAATCGCTAAATAAATAGAAAATGTCAAATTTTGTATTGTTTGAAGATAGCTCAGTTATCTATTGACAACACCCATAAAATGAGTTTCACTTAAGGGAGATCTTTTCTGTATAAGACAAATACCCGGTGTCATCTATGCTTCTTGTTAAATCTCCAAACACTGCCAGTTCAGTTTCACTTCGATGATACTCAAACTCTTCTTTGGAAGCCAAAACTTCTATGGTTTATGACATTTGAAAAAAATCAATGTTGTCTACACTTTAATGTGTGTAATCTGTTTTTGAAAGGAGCGATAACTGCTTTCTAGAGACACAGGGTCTGATTTAGAATTTCTGTTTGTGGACTTTAAAGGAGTCCAGAGTCTCTGTGTATGTGTTTGTTGTGATTTCGGTCAGCGATGGGCAGGATGTATGACGTTACAACGCATGCTATTACAACGCATACCTTTACAACGCATTTTTTACAACGCTAGTACTATTACAACGCATTACTTTACAACGAATTCTGTTACAACGCCAAACCTATTACAATACTGAAAAGTGCTGTTACAACGAAGTATATTACAACGCATACCATTACAACGCGATTTTTTTTTTAAAATTAAAAGTACAATAAAATCTGGCACGGGATGCAGGGAAATTAGGGGTTTTAGGGTGGGGAAGTGTATTAAAACGTGGAGAAGAACTGTACGTAAATCGACCAAAATGCAGTAACAAATTAATACTCGGGTATTAAAATTAATACTCGAGTATTAAAATCAATGCTCAAAATTCCCCATAAAAATCCGTTTTAAGACATTTGTAAGTTTTTAAATAATAATGAAAAAATAAATTACAGTACATACACATTTTTAACATGAAAAGATCGCAAACTAAGTAAACTAACGAAAACATAACACACATACACACAGGCGCCATTTTAACCATCTCACTTATAAAACTTGTCCTACCACAGTTTCTATGTAAACAATACCAAAAGACATGTTCCAAAATGGATGCCAAAACGGGGCAAATGAATGAAAACAATATTTCTTTAAAAGCATTTTTAAAATATCATTTTCCACAGTAAAACAAAGCATTAAAAAAAACACAACGAACGCAGTTTTTAAAAAAATTAATAGTGACACACAGTAAAACTTATAAATACAAGTGAGACACCATTTTGCACTCAGTTGATTATCAACTAGCAGAGAGAGCAGACGTAATAAGCTGACCCTCTGTCACCTGCACTGCGACCTCCTCAGAGAGAGCACGGAATTCACAACAGAGCAAGTACTAGTAAGTTATTAATATATATGTAAACGATAGTTTTTAGAAAAATATATTTTCTTAAACCACAAAAAATATTTTTTCACTTAATAATAAAAACTTAAGAAATGAACTGTTTCCAATATATTATCAATAAAATAAAACTCAAATTTAAAACAAGTAATTTATTTTCCTCAACCAGAAAATCGGAAGATTTTTACATTGCACAGCAGCTGAACCTATTTGGACATCCCCACCACGTAAACGACTGACAAACTCAATTGTTTAGGTAAATGTTATTTTTGTGGCATGGTTTTACTTGTAAAATTTATTTATTAAAATTTCATAAAGTCATGTATGCCAATGGTGTTTTTTTTTAATACTCAATCACACCGCATAAAAATCAAAATTGTCTTTTTATAACCAACGTTGACAAAGGAACAATTTTTTTTTTTTTTTTTTCTCCAACAGTGAACATCTTTTCACAAAAACCTTTTAACCTCCAGCAAACATCAGTATAAAGGCACGATAACAAAATACCTACTAGAAAAGGTATGTTTTCTTTCCCATTTTATTATAACGATACATTAGAAATCCTTTCTTTTGCAATTATTCCTCCTGTATCGTACCTAATTTAAAAACTAATGGATAGTTTTGAGAAACAATATTCAATTTCTTCTGTAGGAAAGAGCACCATCAGTGATATTTTTGTGTAGGGTAGGGGTACATATCTATATTTCTACTACAGTAATGTGTTTTAATTAGGACAGTATCATGTAGTACTAGTTATATTGTATGTCTGTTTAATTTTAAAAAAACTCAAGTACTACATTTCTACCCACCGTTAATTATCTTTTTTTCGCCTTTTTTCCAGAACAGAAAAGATTTTTTTTCTCACAACTAAAAATTTGAGCCAACAAAGAAAAACATCCTCTACCACCTCATCCACAAAAGCAAATTCTCAAAAACAAGGTACTTTTTTACAGCACGGATTCTTTACCTTCAAAATATTTGACTAACTATCACATAGCTAAATTTCAAAGAAATAATCAATGTAATTATGATTACATTTTCAAATTTTAGATTTATATTTCATGTCTAAAGAATGTATTTTTCATTACGGAAATAGTTATGTGCAGCAACTTATATCACATGTGCAATTTTTGTGGAATAATTTTACTAAACACATTTCTCAACATCGTTCTGTTTTCAAAGTTTATTCATTTTTCACTTTTCCAGACATTTATTTATCCATTCCCCAACAAATCACCTCAAAAGTGTCTACACAAACCGACTCAGCAATACCACTGAACAGGAGTCTGCCAGAAAACCAATTCGGAAAAAAAGGTAATTTAGACAAACATTGTAAGTTGCAACAACTTTTAAAATGTACCATGCTGTAGAGGTAACAATTTACTTTTCCAAAATCTGGAAGGTGCAGCAGTTGGGTAAGTGTTGGATAGTGTAGGGGTATTAATTTACTATTCTAACTCCAGGGGGTGCAACAGTAGCGTAAGTGTTGGATAGTGTAGGGGTATTAATTTACTATTCTAACTCCAGGAAGGTGCAGCAGTAGGGTAAGTGTTGGATAGTGTAGGTGTATTAATTTACTATTCTAACTCCAGGAAGGTGCATCAGTAGGGAAAGTGTTGGATAGTGTAGGGGTAACAATTTACTATTCTAACTCCAGGAAGGTGCTGCAGTAGGGAAAGTTTTGGATAGTGTAGGGGTAACAATTTACTATTCTAACTCCAGGAAGGTGCATCAGTAGGGAAAGTTTTGGATAGTGTAGGGGTAACAATTTACTATTCTAACTTCAGGAAGGTGCATCAGTAGGGAAAGTGTTGGATAGTGTAGGGGTATCAATTTTCTATTCTAACTCCAGGAAGGTGCATCAGTAGGGAAAGTGTTGGATAGTGTAGGGGTATTAATTTACTATTCTAACTCCAGGAAGGTGCATCAGTAGGGAAAGTGTTGGATAGTGTAGGGGTATTAATTTACTATTCTAACTCCAGGAAGGTGCATCAGTAGGGAAAGTGTGGGATAGTGTAGGGGTATCAATTTTCTATTCTAACTCCAGGAAGGTGCATCAGTAGGGTAAGTGTTGGATAGTGTAGGGGTAACAATTTACTATTCTAACTCCAGGAAGGTGCAGCAGTAGGGTAAGTGTTGGATAGTGTAGGGGTATCAATTTTCTATTCTAACTCCAGGAAGGTGCATCAGTAGGGTAAGTGTTGGATAGTGTAGGGGTAACAATTTACTATTCTAACTCCAGGAAGGTGCATCAGTAGGGAAAGTGTGTGATGGTGTAGGGGTATTAATTTACTATTCTAACTCCAGGAAGGTGCATCAGTAGGGAAAGTGTTGGATAGTGTAGGGGTATCAATTTACTATTCTAACTCCAGGAAGGTGCATCAGTAGGGAAAGTGTTGGATAGTGTAGGAGTAACAATTTACTATTCTAACTCCAGGAAGGTGCATCAGTAGGGAAAGTGTTGGATAGTGTAGGAGTAACAATTTACTATTCTAACTCCAGGAAGGTGCATCAGTAGGGAAAGTGTGGGATAGTGTAGGGGTATCAATTTACTATTCTAACTCCAGGAAGGTGCTGCAGTAGGGAAAGTGTTGGATAGTGTAGGGGTATTAATTTACTATTCTAACTCCAGGAAGGTGCATCAGTAGGGAAAGTGTTGGATAGTGTAGGGGTATCAATTTTCTATTCTAACTCCAGGAAGGTGCATCAGTAGGGTAAGTGTTGGATAGTGTAGGGGTAACAATTTACTATTCTAACTCCAGGAAGGTGCATCAGTAGGGAAAGTGTGTGATGGTGTAGGGGTATTAATTTACTATTCTAACTCCAGGAAGGTGCATCAGTAGGGAAAGTGTTGGATAGTGTAGGGGTATCAATTTTCTATTCTAACTCCAGGAAGGTGCATCAGTAGGGTAAGTGTTGGATAGTGTAGGGGTAACAATTTACTATTCTAACTCCAGGAAGGTGCATCAGTAGGGAAAGTGTGTGATGGTGTAGGGGTATTAATTTACTATTCTAACTCCAGGAAGGTGCATCAGTAGGGAAAGTGTTGGATAGTGTAGGGGTATCAATTTACTATTCTAACTCCAGGAAGGTGCATCAGTAGGGAAAGTGTTGGATAGTGTAGGGGTATCAATTTACTATTATAACTCCAGGAAGGTGCATCAGTAGGGTAAGTGTTGGATAGTGTAGGGGTAACAATTTACTATTCTAACTCCAGGAAGGTGCATCAGTAGGGAAAGTGTGGGATAGTGTAGGGGTATCAATTTACTATTCTAACTCCAGGAAGGTGCAGCAGTAGGGTAAGTGTTGGATAGTGTAGGTGTATTAATTTACTATTCTAACTCCATGAAGGTGCTGCAGTAGGGAAAGTGTGGGATAGTGTAGGGGTATTAATTTAATATTCTAACTCCATGAAGGAGCTGCAGTGGTGAAAGTGTTGGATAGTGTAGGGGTATTAATTTACTATTCTAACTCCAGGAAGGTGCATCAGTAGGGAAAGTGTTGGATAGTGTAGGGGTATCAATTTACTATTCTAACTCCAGGAAGGTGCAGCAGTAGGGTAAGTGTTGGATAGTGTAGGGATAACAATGTGCTATTCTTACTCCATGAAGATGCATCAGTAGGCAAAATAAAGGATTGAGTACATGTTATGTTTTGTTTACAAATATTAATAAATATCAAGCTAAATGTTTTATCTTTTCTCCTTTTTTCAGATAATGTCTAGCCTTGGAGCAGCCAACTTCGTTAAATCCAGGAAGGGCAAAAATCTGTTAAACCATGGTGGATACATATATAGTAAGGAAAGAATAAGTTTAACTAGAAATCATTGGAGGTGCGTGCAATACTACACTACCCATTGCAGTGGCAGAGCGGTTACTGTTGATAATTTGGTTGTGAAAACCACAGAACATAACCACTCTGCCTCTGCAATGGATGTAGAAATCAGAGAGACAATTAATGAGATGAAAGCTATTGCAAGCACCTCCAATGATTCTACAGGATCCATTTTAAGGGAGGTTGCACAGCATGTCCCTAGTCATGTTGCTAGCAACATGCCTATAATACCCAATTTGAGAAGAATTATTCAGAGACAAAAGCAGGCAAGTAATATTCAATTGTCTACACCACATACATTCTCTGACATTAGAATTCCTCATGATCTTTCTATTTCTTTTTCTGATGAACCTTTCCTTCTGCATGACAACGAAAACCCTCAGAAACGTATTTTAATTTTTAGTACCCCCCGTAACCTTGCTAAGTTAGAAAGTAGTGAAATTTGGATGATGGATGGGACGTTTAAAAGTACACCCCATCCTTTCACTCAAATTTACACTATACATGCTAAGATTAACAATAGTGTAATTCCCTTAGTGTATAGTTTGCTACCTGATAAGACTTCTGCAACATACACTGAACTTTTATCAGTGATTAAAAGCAAAACATCTGCAAGTCCTCGAAAAATAATAATCGATTTCGAATTGAGCATGATCAATGTGATCACCAAAACGTACACGGATACCCAAATTCAGGGATGTTTTTTCCATTTTTCGCAGGCATTTTGGCGTAAACTACAAAAAACATCCCTAGTTGCAGAATATTCTCGGGATAGCAAATTACAGTTTGAACTAAAAAAATTAACTGCACTTTGTTTTGTTCCTCCCGAAAGTGTGGACGAGTACTACACTGCAATTATAGAATCTGTTTATTATACGAGTAATGAGGAAAAATTGGCACCCATTCTAAATTATTTTGAGGACACATGGATTGGACACCTAAGCAGATCGGGTCGCAGGAGGAAGCCACGATTCCATGTGGAGTGGTGGAACTGCTACACGAGTTGTTTAGAGGGAGAGGCCAAAACAAACAATGCCATTGAGGGGTGGCATAACTCCTTCAATCATACAATTGGAAAACCACATCCGAACTTCTACTCATTTTTGGAAACTTTGAAGAAGGAGCAAAGTTTCCAAGAAATGAGATTAGCACAAACACTCGCAGGTAGTCTAAACCCACGAGTAACAGTCAAAACAAGGGAAATGTCTGAGAGACTATTGGCAATTCTACAACAGTTTTCGTTGTGTGTGGCTATTGACTACCTCGAAAATCTTTCTAACATTCTTTCTTTTTAAAACAATGAATTTGCTTACTTTCCTGCTTTGCTAAAAATTATAGTAATTACAATGATTCAATTGGCATACAAAGATTTTTTTTAAAAAAATTTTTTCAAATTAATAATTCGGGTTTTTTCCATTTTTTCAAGCAAATCTTCATTTCATCAAAACTAAACCAATGTTGAAAAATTTTACTGTTCCATAGTATTCGAAACATTTAACATTATCGGTACGCCATTTTTCAAATTATCGAAAAAATCCAATTTAAATTCCGTCAAAACCAATCACCAAAACTCAATCCGAACTATAAAATAGAAATTAAACCATATTCCTTAATACACATTGCAGCTGAATTGTCATTTGTATTTCAAAATAAGATTTACAAAATATTAAAGTACGCACAATTTTTTTACCAAGAAATGAAGTTCGACAGTACATCTTTATCTTCGGAAACAAAGAAATCAACTGTCTAAACCGTAACTTTTTATTTAGAAAGAGTTACATACTTTTTTAAAATAACTAACTTACTTTCAGCGACCCGACATAGGCATGTATTAATGACATTAATGTGGACATGTTTAACAACTTTTTAAACATCTATTAGTTTTCCAGCAACCTCCCCTTATTCTTTCCTTACTATATATGTATCCCTTAAAAAGGTTTAATCTATAATATCAACAGAAAATATTTCCTACCTGGACGCAGATCAGCTTCCTGCTGCTTCCTCCTCCGATGCTCTGCAAAATGGCGTATTACGTCGACGCACACGTCCTTACGTCATCGCGTGCTTCTCTATTTATGGCGGACTACTTTTTTACATTCAACTGTAATTAAATGTTAATATATGTAAATAAAATATTTATATTTTGTTTAAAAAATAAAACTTACTTTGAAAAATTAATTTTAAAATATGTTTAATTTTTTCATGTTTTTTAAATCAAATAAAATAGTGAAATAAATATTTGTTTCCTATCTTTATTTTTAATTAAGTTTTTAAATCTCCAATATTGTAATTTAATAACTGTAAAATTACTTAATATGTTCCTTACCTTGGCTCTATTGCCTTTTCCTTTCAAAACTTCCTCTTACTTCACTTTCTGTACCTTCTTTTCTTGTTCCGCGGGCTGTATATGCTAAGGCTGCCAAAATAAATAAAGGACAAACACGCTCATAGACTTCAATGGAAAACCGTGGGAAATAAATTCAAAAAGTAAGTTATAATTGTTATTTCTGATTTCTAAATTTTAAAAATTGTTAAATTGGTATAATTATTACTGTAAATATTTTTTAATGTTGATATTAATATTTTAAATATATTATTAATTTATTTATATAATAAATTAATCAAAAATACACTTCCATTTATTTATAAAAGGACACTTTCTTTTAAACATATAAATACTCTTGTCTTTTCATATGTGATAAAAATACTCTAGTATTTAAAAATAGGTACTCAATCATTTTTCTATATATTTAAATATTATATACTCTTTAATGTTTAAGAAAATTTATTTTTAAGTAGATAAATACTCAACATTTAAAATAAGTTTTTATTAAGTATCTATTTTTTATATTTTAAAACACTAAACTAAATGTTCAAGTATTAAATTTTAAAAAATCAAGTATTAATCATTTCTACATAATAAAATACACATGCATTAATATTTTGATTATCTACTCACTTTTTTGAAACTACTATAGAAACTAAAAATACTAAACTATTATTTTATCACCAAACAAACCAAACTTTTCTACCAGGCACAATACTCAAGTATTATTATTTTTATAAACTACTCACTTTTTTCAAATAAATATTGCATTTTTAAAAAAATTTTTAATACTCAAGTATTTATTTTACTGCTAACCAACCAAACTTTTCTACCAGAAAAAATACACAAGTAATAATTTTTTTATTAACTACTGCCCTTTTTTTAATTAGAATTGCTATATTAAAAAAAAAAAAAAAATACTCAAGTATTAATTTTAATGCTACCCAACTAATAAAATTTAGATAAATATTTTGCAAAAAAAAATGCGTTGTAATAGTATATGCGTTGTAAAAGTACTTGCGTTGTAAACACATGCATTGTAAATACATGCGTTGTAAAAGCATTACCACCAAATGCGTTGTAAAGGTATATGCGTTGTAAAGGTACTTACCATATAATGGAACGCGTTGTAAAAGCATGCGTTGTAAAAGTTTTAGCGTTGTAAAAAATGCGTTGTAATAGCACAGCGTTGTAAAAGTTGCGTTGTAAAGGTAGTTCCCCGATGGGCATCTTCGACCCATAATCTGTCACCATATTTCGTAGTGCAAGAAGATGTCTTGGGAACGACTTTTTCTCTTCGAATCCAGTCCACTTTACCTTTTGCATACTTTTTATGAAACCACGTTTTTTTTTATACACCCTTTGACCATATGTAATAAACGCCCACTGGACTCAAGCATAATTTTTAAAGATTTCAAACGTTATGAATAGGTCCTTAGTGACGTGTTGTGATTTATTTATTTTTTATAGATTCCATTTACACACATCTATACTTTATAGACCTGATTAACAAAGCTGGTTGCACACCAGAGTGACACTTGGGTCTGCAAACATCATTTTTGACTGAAATTTCTGCTCTGTGAGTCATAAAGGTGTAGTTGCACCAACACATGGATTTTACTCGCATGGAAAATGTCACCAATATCTTTTAATGTTATGTGTGCGTACATTCCTTGACAATTAGCAGATAGTGGGAGTTCTAGGTTTAGGACACAAACAAAAGTTGGTGTAAGCACACAAACTCACAAGTTGGTGTGTTTTCACATAGATTTTTCTAGAAGTTTCCTAACTTAGAGCTTTACTTATCTTGAGGGGGGGGGGGGTACATCTATTTTCAGGTTGGGAGATGAAAGAGATCGCCTCCAAACTTTATGGGAGTGTAGTGAAAGGAGAAAAAAAGAGAAAACAGCAAGCTCTCCCACTCAGAATTGCACAGTAGGTTGATAGAAGTAAGTCCGTTGGGATGGGGGAGGACTTGGCCATCCTGAGAGACCTCCGCCTGCCAACGTTTGAGTTGTCCACCAGCCCTGCGGCCAACTCTATGTATCAACAGCAACCACTATCATGTATTGCCCCTCACCTCCATGATCTTTATTATGGGGATGAACAGCAAAAAAAGCCATCCAACCACCTTATCTATATAGAGCAGACAGTTGGATGGGTTTCCTCTGAAGGCTCCTACTCCTTTGGGCCATCATAGGAAGGTTTACATTGACAGAGTAAATTTAATCTGTAGACGTAAATCTTGCAGTCCAGTCTCTTCTAAATTAGGCGGGCAAACTGAGAGTTTGGCAGGCAGGGTACTTTGTAGCGATTGTGTACACTGCCCACCAAATTCTAAATCAGGGCCTTAATTCTGAGAAAAAATCTTATAAAAAGGGAGGAATTGTTAAAAAATATGCAATTACCATTTTCCAGTTTTTGTGAACAGTAATGTGCCCTTTCTTATGTTGGGAGCTGGGCAATTTCATTTTATTTCTGAAATAACACATAATAAAGCCTTAATATAATTATTTGCAGGCTGCTCCATTTTATAATATTGTACTCATCACAGCAGGAAACATAATTGCATTGCTAGGGAAGATAACAGCCTGGATTTTCGTACATAAATACATAATTCTAAACTAATTTCATTTTGGTGACCACATTACAATTGCCAATGAAATGTTATTCTGTATCGAATCTAATTGTTATTTCGCAATCTTTTCTAATAAAAAATGTCTGAGTCACGGCGTTACAGTTTTGCAACACTCTCTTCATTATAACTGATTGTCACCTCTGGGAATTCCTTGCAAAATCTGTTCCAAGATAAAGTGCTTTATGTTGCTTTCTTAACCAATACCATACACTAAATAGATCAAGGACGTTCTAGCAGAATGCATTTGCAATCTTTTTCCATTGTATTAGCATTTTCTTTTAGAAAGAAAAAAGTGCACAGTTTCTGAGGAAAATACAAGAAGAAAAAGATACGCTATAGTTTTGTTATCATTACAGATCCCCATTATGAAAAGAAATAGATTACAAGTAGAATATATTTTGGGGGCTCTCATCATTGGGAATGATGCAACAGTTACACAAGATCAAGATCCGATTTCCTATCAAGCTCAATGACAGCCTAAATTTGTATATCTCATGTGGGAAGCAGATCCAGCAAACAATGAGGGGCATATTTACGTACAAGATGAGATCTTCAACTATGATGCAAAAGGACCTTGTACCGCAGGCTCACTACATCTTGTAACTGATGCAATCCTTTGGCTATGCGATGCTTCTTCGATGCGGAACCACGCAACACCCCGCAAACGGTGATTGAAGATTCTTTGTTCAGAGGGCCTAAGTGGGTCCCTGTAGCCGATCAATGCTCCATCACAGTCGGCTTGAACTTGTGACTTTGTCCCAGTCCGGCACAACCAGATATCCACAGTTGGTGCTTTACGTCTTTTGGCACTATTTTTACTAAAATCTTCACAATTGAATATCACTGGTGCTACTGATTGGTCTGATTTGATTTGTTTAACATTACTCTGTTTTCTAACTCTGTTGTGGGCTACTTTTGTGATGTGTTTTCACTCTGCTACTGTTTGAAGTGTTTCACAAATATTTTAAACTTTGTTCCTGAGTTAATCCTTACTGCTCTGTGCAAAGCTACCCGAGGGTTGATCGCAGGTAAATTTAGGGTTTATTTGTTACTTCGTTCTGAGAAGAATTGTGGTTAATGCTTGAGAAGGGTTTCAATCCCCTTAGCCCAATTTTTTACATATCCAAAGAAACTAGAGTACTTCATCCTTGTCACAAGGGTTATGCAGATTACCAATATTATCAACTAAGTGCCTCTTTGGTTTCACTCCCTTGTTAGTCACAGAGTGTCACAAAACTTATATAGCTTCCTTTGCAGACAAACGTATCAACGATTAGGGTAAGACTTGCCATTTGGAATTTATAGAGCACTCCACAAACTCCAGCAACATTCATTGTGCCACCCACTAATGCCCCGTAAAACATACCTCAGGCCTGCTGCTGCAGCCTGTAGTGCAGTTTTAAACCACCATTTGGGCTTGGCAAAACAGACATTTTAAGGATAGCTGAATCGCCTAAGTGTACTAGTCTCGGCCTGCACTGCTATCCGCCCTAGGGCTGATAGTGAACAATATTGATTCATTTGTCACAGCTCAACAGATATGTAAACCTAGATTTCTGTGTACATTATTACATTTTTATTCAATCCATTTCCAGTCTTCGTTGGATATTGCAAAATGTTGCTTCACATTTGCTGAGAACAAAACAGGATTCTTCCTTAATTATAAAAGATATATGCATATGTTGATATAACCCACTGCATTTTGGGTGCCAAGACCCTTCATCAGAGGTAACTACAAAACAACACCTTCAGTACTAATGGTTACATATATCAACAGATATTCAGATAATAAGAAAGGTCATGTGTGGCTCCAAGAGAGTAAGCTGATTCCCGAGTACATCATGCTGCTCTAAGTGCACCTAAACCGCTCATAAACCTTGTTGTGTCAAATCACCCATATACTGTGCTTGGTGGTACATGCTATACCGTAGTGTGTCTCAAAGTTTCATATTTGGAGGTGACTTTCAACATGTAAAATTATCCACAAAGCCGCCCATACATGCAAGAGCAAACTACATATTTCAACATGAACCATTTGGGGAATGAAAGCCACTCTTAAAGCTTAGCAACTGACAAAATCGACTGTCTCAAACTGATAAGTGAATTAAATGATGTAGGAGAGTAGGATCTGCTTCACATGGGTACCCCCCACTTTTTGCTGGTGTTTCACTGTTTTTCTACCTTAGTCTGGCTGTGGCCCTGCTAATCAGGACCACAGCCTAGCTGCTTCCTCTCTAAAATGGTTTCCATGTACATTAGGTACATATCTAATTGGATTCTGGAGTGCCTTATAAGCCCCTAGTATATGGTATATTATGTACCTAGGGCATAGGTACCTCAGAGGCCTACCAGGGGTTGCAGCATGTATTATGCCACCCCTGGGAAGCACTCCAAAATGGCACCACAGGTCTGCTACTGCAGCCTGGGTAAGGGTGTGCTTGCACCCCTTACAGTGGTATAGGCTACCTATATCCACATATATACAGACACATAAACCTATAAGTCACTCCTATGGCAGGCCTTGACAATCCTGAAGGCAGAGTGCTTGGTCTTGTGTGAGAGGGTGCCCAAGCATGAGCTGAACCCCTCTGCAGCATTCGGAAATACTTCCTTATGGCTGTTCTGTATTACATGAAAAAAGCAGATGCTATGCATCTGTATACCGATTGCCCTGCTTAAAATATATATGCTTATACGTGTACTCCACTAGACCTACAATTGTGTACAATTGTTAATGAAATAAACAACTAAATAAACATTGTTGATATTGACATTTACTCATTAATGTCATGAGCTTATGCACCTTCTTAATTGGCAAACTTTTTGCATACAATCAAATGTATAATCACTTTTGTTGTGAAAATAAGAACTTATCAATTAACAATTAACTAAATCATCAGAATTGCAAATGTTATTTGACAAAAGGACGGTTAAGATTGATGTAGCCCAATGCATTTCGGGATTTACTGTAATCCCTTCTTCAGGGGCCTGTAAATAAAAGAAAAAATAGAAAACAGAGAAACATGTTTGCAACAATTAACTGTATACATTGCAATGTCATGTACAATTTTTTAACTGATACATCGTCTAATGGCCAGAGTGGCCTTCGCACACCTGTACTTGTCCTGCACACAGAGTTTAGAAAATAGAAAAGTCAAATGCTAGACCAGTGTGTAATTGTGTTATCGTATTGAAACAAGCAGAAAAACAACCTTAAGCCCAAAGTAAACCACTGTGCACCACTCCCTGTTGGTCATCAAGGTGTGAAAAATAAAGTTTTTCTTGAAGAGTAAGGAAAGTCAACAGAACTGAACTACTAGATCTTACGAGAAAACCGTCGCATGTCCATGTCAATTACTATTAATCAGTGACAACGAGATTGTCCTCCTGACTGAAGAGGTACAGCTACGGTGTGGCATCTAAACATGTCTCCAAAGCACTCTTGAAAAAATGCTGCAAAATGCTGTTTTCTGGTTGACAATCCCCTTAAGGATTTCTAGCTGGTCGGGTTCCTGTGTTCAAAATAGGAATGAGGTCACTGACTGTGTTACTCACGTAAACTTTTGCAAACAATCTTATCAAGATAAAACCAATCCTGTACATAAAGACGCTTTTACCTCTGTCCTTTGCCAGTAAATTCGCTTCTGAAAGTATGTGCTGTAAGAGTCGATAACCACTATGAGCCCAAACTCGGTAAATGTGAGTCTCCAACCAGTCGTTACAAAACAACAAACCGCAAATCCTAGTTATTGTCAGAAAGCCCTAATCTAGTCAATTACTCGCGTACTTACAAGCTACATAGTAAAGAAAACTATAGTTGAACCTTACCTGGATTTCTTATGCATTAAAGCAACTGCTACTACGGAGTTGGAGATAATGCTCTAACCACGAGCTTGCGCAGCTCCTAGCGGTACTTAAATCCAACAATGACGTGTGTGCGTGCACATGCGCGATGCCCGTGCAAACACACTAGAGGAAGGACTAACACTAAAGCCCTCTGCTGTTCCTGCCAACCCGATCTAAAATGGTGCGCCGTAAAACACATGAAACGGACCTCGTAATGCCTAAAGTTACACCGTGTTGATAAAAACTTGCTGTCAAGGAGATGCTAGAAACCGATAATGTTGCCAATAAATGTGGAATACTTGTAAATGAAACCAACGAATGCTGCATGAATAGCTAAGCCACAATGGAAACAACCTAGTAGCAAATTGAAGAACTGGTCGACGAACCCATAAATCAAGATATCAAGTATAAAATGTGTGAAATCCTTAAAGGTTAGGATAAAGAAGTGATATTGATAAAATCTGAAAGACAGAAAATCTTATCTACCACATGAAGTGTGAACTACTGGTAAGTTCACTGTGACTAAGAAAGATGTGTGAATTTTTTTTTCATGCTGAGTGAAGATTTGAAAGCAAAGTGTAGTTACCCACAAAAAAGTGGTGAGGACAGTACTTACAATCTTGACACATTCACAAGAGGCAAACGAATTCTATCTTGTCATTAAGTCCTGCTGGTACCAGTGTATGTAAGAATTTAACCCACCAGACCTCCCTTTGTGCCAATAATTTGGCAGTGTGCAAATCCATTTTCTGAGGTACCACTTCAAGTATTGTGAACTTTAATTGGGCAATTGGGTGTCAGTGTTCAATCCAGTGTGTAGCTAGATGAGACTTCTGATGTTTTGTGCGGATCGAACTCTTATGTTCCGAAATCCGAATTTTTGTTTTACGCGATGTTTTACCAACATATAAGAGTCCACAGGGACACTTAATGGTGTAGATCACGTTCAAACTGTTACAATCTCCACTGTATCTCAATTGAATAGCTTTCCCGGTGTGCGGATGATTAATAACGTTCTCTGACATCACATTATTGCAGTTAACGCAATTGTAGCATTTCCGCATGCCTGTAAAGGATGTTTGAATTTCTGCTGGTGGTCTTTTAAGCAATTCTTTAATATTCCTACTGCGCTTGTACGCAAACAAGGGCTGTTCCTGAAACAGACCATTGAAATCTGGTTCGTGTTGAAGCAATTCCCACCTGTTTTTAATGATTTTACTAATAGAGGGTGATGTAATGGAGTATTTGGACACAAACACCTGTCTTTTGTGACTACTCCTTGGTTGTGACTTTAATAGCTCACTGCGGTCTTTAAGTTTAGTTTTAGCCACTGCTGTACTGAGGACTTGTTCTGGATAGCCCCGTTCACGAAACTTAGTGCTTTGTTGAAAAAGTGCCTCTTCTAGCTGGTTTGGGTCAGATGTTATTCTCTTAATGCGTAATGTTTGTGAGAATGGTAAATTGCGTAGCAAAGAAGGTGGATGAAAAGTTGAGTACAAAATAAGATTATTCCTGATTAGTAGGTTTTGAAAATACTGAGGTGGTAAATGAATTACTTTTCTTGGTAATAAGAACATCCAAAAAAGACAAAGATTCTGCGCTAATGTTGTGTGTGAATTTGATACGACTGTTCTAAGCTCATGACATTAATGAGTAAATGTCAATATCAACAATATTTATTTAGTTGTTTATTTCATTAACAATTGTACACAATTTTAGGTCTAGTGGAGTACACGTATAAGCATATATATTTTAAGCAGTGCAATCGGTACACAGCTGCATAGCATCTGCTTTTTTCATGTTTCAGTAGGGTGGCTACCTTTTTCTGGTCTGCACGCAGTTCGTGTTTTAGTATGAGAAATTACAGAGATTAATATTTTTTCTAATGATAACTCAAGTAGTGCGCTGACTTCCATTAGATTGCATGTTCTGTATTACAGCCATACCATATACTCTTAAGTGCATTATAACCTCGCGGTAAATGCTAACTTTGGGATGGCTGCATCAAAACATGTCGTGTTTGGTGTCAAGCGCTTTGGAATACTACCCCCCGCCAATTCTGGCGACGGGGGTAGCATTCTACATTTCTAGAGGTAGAGACATGTTCACACTGGCTAAACCCGGTAGGACTTTCCTGAGCCCTGGCATCACAAAATGGATGCCTCTGCCACAGACACGGGTCTGGCCTCCTGCTGCTGATCGAAACTCCGGCAGGGGAGGCCTGGACAATAGGTTTCCTGTCGAAGGGGGTTGTAACCACCTCCCCAGACAGGCAGCTGTGTATTGGGGCTGAGCAGGAGCACTCTCTGGTGCTTTGAAGTCCTGCACTGGGGCACATTTGGCGTCCGGGGTGCATAGACCAGTTCAAACCGGTTGCAGGGGCTACCTGCCCCTGCTCTGGCACGAAACTGGACAAAGGAAATGGGTGTAACCACCCCTCTTTCCTGGCCCACCCATAGGTGGGGCCTTAGTTAGTCCATCCCCTAAACTTACTATAAGTATAGTAATCCAGTCCCTAGGACTTTAGATTACCCTGGACGAAACTCTGCAATGTACATCCTGGACCTCCGACATTTTATCCTGACTAGAAGACTGAAGAAATCTCCCTTGGGGTCAAGGAGTGACTCCCCTGCTTGGCAGGCACCAAAGAAGCAACTGAACGGTCTGCATCGCTGAAGCTCCCGCCGAACGCCGAAGCCTTTGCATCACCAGAGGTGGATTTCCAGACTTCCTCGAGGCTACCCTGAGTCCACAGCAAAGCTGAGGCCCGTGGCTATCGTGGAACCGTGACCCCTGGAGACCGTGAACTTTTGCAACAACACTATCTTCCTGGTCCTCCTCGAAGTTGTGCTTTAGGCTCCAAGTAGCCCCAGCTTTGAGCACCTCCTGCACCGAAGATTGTTGGCTCACACTCCACGAGTGACCCGTGGGCCAGCTTCAAGTGCGACCGCTCGAGGCTCCTTTGCGATCACTAGCCCGTTGGCTAGCAGGTCCCCACAAAGGCAACTCCTCTTCTAATTGGGCTTTCCTGGTTGCTCCAGACATGCCCTGACTTACCCTTGCTGGGTGAGTCCCTCAGACCTTGCTGGTCTGCACCGCAGACCTTTCTCTGAATTCCAGTGACTTGCCGTTGCCAAGGCTTGTTGGCTCCAATCTGGTCGCCGACACCGCAGCACTCGACAGACTTTGTGGGACAGCTCAAATCCGGCTTGTGAACTTCGTCGACGCCTCCTGGACCTCGTGGCTGAAGAGTCAAGACACCCATCAACTCACCTGAAGCACCCGACATCTGTGGGCATTGGTCCATCCTGCCCTCGGTCACTGGAAAGTGACCCAGACTCTGTCCCCTCTGCTTTCAGGTTCCTTACATCCTAGATCCAGGCTTGGATCTCTCCGGACACTTCTCCTCTTCACGGGAGCAGCAGTTCTTTGCAGGCTTCCATTGAAATCGACGACGTGACCCGACACCAAAAGACACCTATGCACCCGGCTTCCCTGAGTGAGGTGACTCGAGTACTCCGGTGCTCACGTGGGTGCTAGCTCTAGAACTTCTTAAGTCCAAAAGGGTTTGGTCCAGACCCAATTAGAAGTGTCCCTAATCTTTAAATTTCCAACCGCGACTTTGCCCGTTGAAGATAACAGGAACCCGCGGTTGTATTTACACACTGCATACAGTCCCCGTGGGTCCCCTGTGTCACTACCTTGGGTGGTCCCTTGGGGTCCCAGCGATTCTACAGGCTATAGGCCTAGTGTCTATTCCAGTCGTGGTTCTTATACCACGTTTTTGGTATATGGTTTGGTACGCCCCTAGGGCCCAAACGTGTATTTGTGCTATTACTGATGCTTGCTCACTTGTAAACTAAGTACTTCAAACTCCAGTCTCATAAAGAGACTAGAGGGGTGTGTTTTATCTTAAATACATATATTTTGAATATATACCTGGTGTGGTTGTCCTTTCATTTGATCATTCAAGAGATTATAGACTGGTAAAACAAGCTGCTTTACATTCCTTCAAGACTTAGCCTGAAGGCTGCTCTCCATAGCTACCACTAGGATTGCTTTCAATAAAGGTTGTCTTTAACCTATCACCATAAGGGGTTGTTTGGACTGATACAAGGTGCCCACTAGAACTACTGGACAGCATATATCAGGCCACCTTCTCACAAATGAAAAATGCTTTCTTCTCCAATATCGACTTACAAATATCAAACCTACAATGGAAAAGTAACAACATGCTAAAATTACTTTCCCTGTGTCAGTGAAAGTCGCCACTGTAAAAACGTCTTCCAGAACCCATACCTCAAAGTTATGCAAAAATCGTTGCTGTTATGTGAAAATGAATTTCCCCACTGTTCCTCTCTGCAAAGCAGAAAGGATTCCCTGCTAGAAGCCAATAGTACATGTGATGTGTCCCCCACTTTGTTTGTATACACAATGAAATACCTTGTGACTGATCTGACAAGCTTATGATTTTGTTTATATTACAAAAAGAACAATTGATAGACAGAATGCAGAACAATGTCATACATTCACCCAACTCCATAGATATGGGCCTAAATCCATAATTTTTTTACTCACCATGCCATTCCAGTTTGAACCCAGCCATATGCAAATCAGTCTTGACCCTGTGCCCAATGGGAACAGTCCAGTCCGAACTGTCAGGCCATTATATTATCTGTCCGAAATGTCCTTGTGCCAGCAGTGCTTCCATATCAGAATGCTACAATAAACAATCAACATTTCTAAGAAGCACTCATACATTAAAAACAGTGTGTCACACACTACATAAAGTTTAACACGCCCTTACCTTCTTCAGTACTTGGGGGTGGTTCGCCCTGTCTCATTTACCGTCCAATGAATCAAAAATCCATTGTTATTGAGTACTAGTTAAAGTTCCTGATGTGCGTGCCATCATGACAAATTCCATAAGTATAAACATAGAAAAAGACCCGACCGAGTAGTTCCATATGCTTGCGGAGCCTTTACCAGGCCTAACCATCCTTTTTAATCCTTACAAGTCAACCCTAAGGTAGGTGCTAAAGGCTCATATGGCAGAGTGCATTTTGTTTAAAAAGTAGACATGTCAACTTGCGTTTTACATGTCCTGGCAGAGGGAAACTCCAACAGTAATTTTTTACTGCTGTGAGGCTTATCTCTCCCACTGACTAACAGTGGGTTACCTTAATGGATTTAGCAAATGCTAAGTTTGGATTAGGAGTAGATAGAGGTCTGCTGTTTACACTCAAATGAATTGTATTTTAAAATTCCCTTTACAGGCTAAATTGGATTTCAAATGACAATTCTGAAAATGCCACTTTTAGATAGCTGGCATTTTTCCCAATGATCCATGCCTCCTGCCAGTGCCCTGGGTCATAGGACTGTGAATGTCTCTGCTGTTTTGCTTTGTATATGGCTTCCAGACAGAAACACAAAGGAGGCTTAGATGTGGACATGGTGGACCATCCTTGCCGGGTGGCTGGGGAGGGGCTTGACACAGCCCCACTTACACTTTAAAGGACTTTGCCTCAGGCACACACAAAAGTACCTGACACCAGGTCAGTTCTTCCTTTTGTCACCCATAGACAGTTTGGACCCCTGAGGGGTTAAGGGGAAGAATGTTTGAGAACCAGATGTGGAGGTAGTACACGACACCTCACACAAAGGCTGCAACCAGGTATAAATATTGGACCTTCAGAGCCAATCATGAGAACACTCTTGAAACTGTGGAAGTCACATAAAAAAGACAGCCCTGCTGCCAAAGGACTGCCCTGCTGCTTGAAGTATTGTCTCGCTGTCTGAGAAGGAAGATTGGGGAAGGAGGGCTTCCCTGAGTTACTCTGAGGGTCAATTGGATAACCTCCTGTGATAGCTAAAGGGACAAAACAAGCTTTAGAGGCCTCCTTGCAACTGCCCAGCTGACCTGCTGCAACTGGACCTGCCTGAGCCCTGTTGATGGCATCTGCTATAGCAAGATCTGATTGCCAAGAGGTGCCGCACAGGTCCTGGACCCTTTGCTGGCATGAGAGAACTCCTCTTGCCTGACCAAAGATTTGATCAAATCCCATCTTGTAAAGCTGGATTGCACTGCCGAGAACTTCATCGAAACTGATGCCAAACGACCCAAAACCCAAGTGCTAGTCGGCTGGCCTCCTGATCAGAGCCTCAGGGACAGAAAAAACTACGACCACCTTGAACTCAGCACCTCGACTCTACCTTCTGTGAGTCTTGTCCCCCTCAAGTGGTTCTACCCCAGTCCTCAACACTTTGAAGTGGGCCTGAAGGTGTTCTGCCAGGCCAGCTGTGGTCTCTTGGGCAGAACCGATGCAGTGCGACTCATCTCCTCGCAGCTCAGCCTTTGCCACGGAACCGCCTCTGCATGGCAAATCTCCGACACAGAATCTTGTATCACAGCTCTTTGGAGCTGCCACTGTCAGACGCATACTTGATGCAGGAATTTGCATTGCAAGCCTTCATCGACATCATCCTAGATGACGATGCAGGGCATCGCATCGAAATCCGTATAATGGCCTAATCAGAACCTCCACTGTGTGATGTATCTCAGACTCAGAGCCTCGCATCGCAGCCCATTCAGAACAGCCGATGCATTTTTAATTAATTTTGTATTGAGAGTTCAGTTAGTTATAACGCGTATACAAATGTGCCTGATATATCAGGTAAAATATCAAGAATACATATTCAATCGATACAATATAGTTCTTCTAAATAAATATGTCAGGTATTCTTATCCAGTTATGTACTTTAAACATAACATGAAGGATCCATATTCAAACGATGCAATGACAAAAAAGGAGGGTATACCCAAGTGGTATATTAAAAAGCACACATATTGCACAATTCCACTTATGGTCTACAGATTTCTAAAATGACCACATTATATTTAACCTCCAATCTCCAATATTTCCTGGCTTAATTCACATACATTTCCATAGGCTTTAAAAGTAGCATAAGAGCCTGACATAAGGGCGTATTGTTTCTCCTGTTCTCAAACTCTTTGGTCTTCATACTTAAAAGGTCTTTTCTCTAAATGAAACATTTAAAAAAAAAATAGAGCCAATTATACTTTTTGCTAAATTAGACCTTAGTGAAACCCTTTTGGAACTAACCACATGTAGATCGATCAGCGGTTGACTACAAATTCTTAGAGAGCATAAGGACAAGAGGTTGTATGAAAGGCCCAAGATAAATGAAAACTAAAGAAGGCCTACAGATATCTGGATCTATCTGGAACAGTATCAACAAATTCAATACAACTCTACTGAGAGGTGCAAATTACAGCAAAATGCAATTCTCGGCAACTCCCCAAATATAACAGTTAGCAGTGCACAGGTGGAAGGTTTATATATTTCTGCCTTAGTGGCAAGCTCACTTATACTTCAAATTTGGTGGAGTAAATATATGCCCACTTTTTGCCACTGTTAGATTAAACTGTACAGTCACTGCATGACGCATCCTTGACACACGATCTTCCAATGCTTCGCAACCAGGATTAAAGGTACTTTGTTCAGCAGGCCTAACTTGGACCCTGTATCTGGCCTGCACTGCATCGCAGGTGGCCGAACTTATGACTTTGTCCAGGCCCGGCGTGATGAGATAACCACAGTTGGCGCTTTGTGCTTCTAAGCACTGTTTTTACTTAAATCTTTAAAATATGTATAGCTCTGGTTCTACTGATTGGATATTTGTTGTTTTGGTCTCAAATAATTTATTGAATTTTGCTCTATTTTTCTCAGTTGGTGTGGGATATGTCTTGCGTTGTTTCTTCACTTTATTGATGTTTAAAGAGATGCATAAATACTTTACACATTGCCTCTAAGTTAAGACGGACTGTGTTTATGGCAAGCTACTAGAAGGCTTACGCACAGGTTAATTCGGGATTGCTTCTGAATTCAGCCTGACAGGAATTGTTTTTGCAGCTTGAGTAGGGTTTCACCTGCTCAACAAGTAACCCAATTTCAACATTCACCCTTCATGCATTGTACTTCACGCCATCATACATACACACAGCACATGCTTTTATTGCGCACGCGTTGCACAGCACTACATGTTTCATGTCCTTGCAGGGATATATACACTTAGCACATGCACTAATCCCGGATGTACTAAACAGTACTGCTCTATCCTTGTATTGAAGCCTTCACAGGGACACATGCATCCAGCGCAGGACCACTACTCCTGCACAGCACAGTACTCTACCTTTATCTGATGTAGGCCAAGAGTGAATTAAGCACACAGCGGAGGAATGCTTAAAAATATGGGTGAGCCGGTACGTCTCACTCCAGTGACACAGCATAAATAGGAGCTGTTTATCACTACTGATCACTACACAGTAGGCTGCCACCACCTCGCTCATGCTGCTTCTCTCCTGGTAAAGGCGGTAGCCTTCCACCACTATGAGGGAAGCGCTTTGGGCACCACTCCTGGTCCAACAAGACAGCAATCCATGAGAAAGGCCTATCTCATGATGCACACGCATAATACATTTTTACCTATGACACAGAAATCCGCATTAGGGATCCTGACAACAGCCGCAGCCCGTGGAGGGTGTTCCGTGGGGCGGAAAGGCGGGGCGGGGGAGGGGCAGGATGGCGGGTAGTAAAAACCGGAATATAGATAATTGAAGGTATGTGAACAATTAAATAAATCAAACGAATTTCGTAGCGCGCGCTGCATCACAATTTGCGATGCAGGGCGCGCTACGAGATTCGTTTTATTTATTTAATTGTTTACTTACCTCCAATTATCCATATTCCGGTATTTAGTACCCCCCACGCTGCCCCTCCCCCGCCCCGCCTTTCCGCCCCACGGAACACCCTCAACGGGCCGCGGCTGCCTGACAACAGTTCAGTTGGACACTCATGGCAGTGCTGTACATCTTTACCCATGCAGTGGACTTTTCCATCACAAAAGTTGTAGTATGCTTGAGCTTGTAAATTTATCCCCATCTGGTGCAGCCAGATACCCCCAATTATCTCTGTGCGCCTGTTAACTATATTTAACATACCATTTTAAAATTCAATACCTCCTGTTCTACTGATTTCATTTTTGTCGTTCTGATATCATTTTATTTATGTATTATGTACAGCATATTCTTAACAGAATTATTATACACCTGACAACTTTTGAACACAACTACAGATATTTTACAGTTGATATTGCAAGAGCTGAATGATTGAATTGGTTCCTGACCTCACTGAGTGTTGAGGTAACGGCATCTGGACGGAGTTTATTGGGCAGGAGCCACTAAGGATGAAACGGGGCAGCCGAGCCAAATTCAAAGCACATCTGACTCCTAATGTCTACTGCAACTGGCTACATTTGAAAGTGGCATTGTGTAAACATCAGCTTCAATAGACACCAAGCTAGCGTAAATATAGAATTATAGATTGGTAATAGTGAATTACAGATTATGTTTTTCACTGAGGTGTTCTGAATGATGTCAAATAGACACAAGAGCGAAGCTTGGGTTGCCTATGAACCCTGAGGTGAAAAACATTCCAGAAATTCACTTTTTGGCCATCTATAATGTTATGCTATGTGGGACCCCAAAAATCATCTGCCCTTGCTTTCAACAACTGCGCGGGGGTAGAGGATAATGGTGGAGCTATACCTAACATGCACTCCCCTCCCTGATGTTAAATGTGAAAAATGAATATCTTACCTGCTGTCCTTAACCGAAACTTACTACCGTTTCTGCATTCCTTCCCCTCCTTCAGCTATGCTTTCTGCTTTCAGTCAAAGCAAACAAGCAGAGCTGCACTGACAGGCTCTAACAGAGCCCTGTCACCTGGCCTGGAAGGCCTTTATGACATCACCACAATGGATAACCAGTTTTGTTATCAACAGTTGTGATGTCATAGCAAGGAGATAAGACTTTCATGAACTGAAATAACGATAGATCCTCTCGATGAGAGCCATACATAACAAAGCAAATAAGCAATAAGTTGGACTTCCCTCCGATAGTTGAGGCAGGGGGGTGGAGGTGTTGCTTCCGGCGCAAAGTAGTAAAAATGCAGAGCCAAATGGAGTATTTAAACATAAATTGGTTGTAAATCCAGAGCTTTAAAGGGGCGCTCATTTCATAGAGATCAGCTTTACCCTCCCCAACCGTGTGGGAGTTCACTCTCTTAAAAAAGCACCAAGGTAGTTTGGTAAATTAGAGCATTTCGAAGTGCAGATACCCTAAAAATTACCTAAAGCAATACAACTGTTACAGGAAGTTCAAAACCTCTGGACATGCAATTTCACATGGCATACGATGTTTCAATTAATTAATGTTTTTATTAATTAATGTATTGCATATAGTTAATTAAAACCATTACAACTTGTGTTAAAAATCGATGATCTGTCAGAAATAATGTGTGATTAAAAACAAATTTGGGAAAAGCACTTTTTCCAAGATTCTACATTTATCAATGTTATTCAACAAGTCTAAAATCATGTGCTAAAATCATTGGCAGTGTTGCAATTTCACAATACAATGCTGTCGCTCATTGTTAGCAGTCATCAACTTTCTTTGTAATGAAGGTATGCAAAAAGTGCGAATGCTAAATTTATCTATTTAGCAATGGATGTGTATTTAAGGTGCTAAATGTGCTTAAGTCATCAAATACTTGACTGAAGTCATGTGCAAAGTGCAAATGTAAACTTCATATTACAACCTCCAGTTATCAGTCATCTAATACAAGGTTTGAGGTTTTGTGCAAATAGCTGGTGTGGTTAAAATTCGTATACAGATGGCATATATGCTTGTCGTATTGCTACTACGATGTACCTGTGAACACTATGTGTGTGATTTTGATAAGACTTGGTTAACTTTCTGCAGAAATCTGGCTGCCCTACATGAAATCTGCAATGAATGGCTGTTTAGTAGTAGCATTATGGCTGGTCGACAGGATCTAACTTGGAGGGAACGGAATGCGTGAAGTAATTAATGCCTTCTCAAATAGTTCACAGCTGGACAGATACAAACTAGGTGTATAAGGGATTCTTCCGCCTGTCCTCAAAGTCTGCAAAGCGTGGTTGGCCAAGATTGTTTCCATGTGGGAACCTGGTCTTTTGATGTAAATGCTCTCAATCTGAACAAGAGTAGCTGATGCTGGGTTGATGGAGTAATATGCTGGACAAGATATGGCTGGGGCGATCGAGTGTTGTTCAACAAAGGGGAGGACTGAAGGACTTTTTAACGAGGTCCAGCAAAGATGCTCTGTAAGAACCTATGCAACAAAGATTTGCTGTTCCTTAACAAGGTGATGCCTAGAGACCAAAACAGACATCCGACCCACCACTATCGTGGATACTGATAGGGAAGTCGGGCACTGTTGTTGTGGAAGGACCAGGAGGGATCCCGCTCTGTCAGAACTAGGGTCCTCACACACCCAGCAAGCTAGGTGTCATGCTTCATCATTTGGACCTGCTCCTCGTTGGGTCGGTGCTGCAATACCCAACAGGCTCACATAAAGGGGCTCTTTGTCGCAGATCTTTTGTTCCTTGCCGTATGATGAAGTGGGGGTGTGTGGCACGTGAAGTGTAGATACAGTGAAGTGTGTGAGTAAAACAAGTAGGATAATTCAAATAAGGATTTTTATTCAGGCAGGTTATCCCCTTGACTAAAAATGTGTAGGGTGGCAGCTTTCCTGGCTTCTAGATTCAGTACAAGCTATGCTCATCTCCTAATCCGTATACAAATGGCATATATGCTTGTCGTATTGCTACTACGATGTACCTGTGAACACTATGTGGTTGATTTTGAAATCTGCAATGAATGGCTGTTTAGTAGTAGCATTATGGCTGGTCGACAGGATCTAACTTGGAGGGAACGGAATGCGTGAAGCAAGAAATGCCTTCTCAAATGGTTCACAGCTGGACAGATACAAACTAGGTGTATAAGGGATTCTTCCGCTTGCCCACAAAGTCTGCAAAGCGTGGTTGGCCATGATTGTTTCCATGTGGAAACCTGGTCTTTTGATGTAAATGCTCTCAATCTGAACAAGCTGATGCTGGATTGATGGAGTTATATGCTGAACAAGATATGGCTGGAGCGATCGCGTCTCATATGTAGAGAGGACCATCCAGCCATGTTTTTTCTCTGAAAGAGCAGCTTTGTCCATTGTCCAAGCCTTTTGTTTTGCAGCGTTATTGACTACTTTTTTTAATGCGGTGAAGCTGTAGTCAGTGTCCCAGGCATCCTGCATGTCTAGCGTTGTTAGTGCGTGTTCAAGGACAGTTTGCCAGGCTTTTGTGTCTTTGGGTTGGCATACGATCTTTCAAAAAGCAAATAGCATATGGCATCACTTCTATATTTCAGTTCCTTTCATCTTGCCATAATACCCCTTTCTAGCACATTCTCAGCGCAGGCGGTCATTTAATATTTGTTGCAGCAGGAGTCCCAGTGTAAATGGGCATGCTTCCTGTCCCACAAAACCTGCAGTTATCCTGCCTCATTTAGAGGTGGAGAGCCGCATGGTTTCTGATGCTGAAGCCTCAGTTGTCTTTACCATTAGAAATATATGTCCGACAACAGGAATGCAGGATCAATTCATCTGAAAGCTGCGGTATTTATAACAGGCTTTCTGATGCATACTTCCTTGCCCAGCACTACCATGCTGGGCACAGCGGTTCAGAGGAGGAGAAAGAAAGCAATGTCCCAAATACACAGAGAGAAGACTTCCTGCACAGAAGGTACAGTAGGGTTTTATTTAGAAATAAATGTCAAGTGGGCCGCCATGACACATTGGTACTCCTGGCATTACATTTCTGATGAAGGATTTCCCACCATGTGGACCAAATTGCTTTCGTCAGAAATTCCCCAGACAGTAGCAGGGGACTTAAAATATGGAGGACGTTCTGCTGCATGTTGGATAGAGGCAGCATCATTGCTGCGTCAGCAGCTTGAGAGACCAACTGAGGGGTCTGAAAGACTCCCTCAGTAAAAATGTATATTAGTGAGAATTTAGTCGGAAGTTGCAGGATCTGGAGAGTTGTGCTCTCCTGCCTTGAGTTGTCTCCTGGTAGGTTTCTGGCACTGTTTTCCCCAAATGAGGTAAATAGATGTCAGCTCACTGAGGATTCTCCCTGTTCCTCCACTTAAGGCCACATAGCTCCTCTCTAATCTGTATCCCTAACTTGTATAGGTGTTAGATATGTATAGTGAAAGTATATAGACGGTGCGCATGTCATGTCTGAGTATAAGGTCTGTATGTATGTCAGTTTAAAGTGCACTACAAAGAACATTCTGACACAGTGTGTGTGTTTGCGAGACAATGTAAGATGGTGGAGAACTTTGTGTGAGGCTGCTCAGTTCTCTGTTGACCTGTGAGGCCACTCTTCATAATTATTTCCTGTCTGTCACCTGTAAAGTGTTCTAGCGTTCATGTGGGTGCTTGGGCTCCTATTTTAAAGTTGCAGTGCTATCTCTTCTAGAATGCTCCTAGGGCTTCTACCTATTCCTGCATGATGCACATCATTAACGGATGTGCCCTGCTGTCTGGGGTACAATACACATACCACCCCAACCAATTAGAGCCAGCCCACAAGAGGCTCCAATTGTCCATGGCAAGAGCAGATCTTGCTCTGCACATAGCATTTGCTCATGGAGGAGCTCCAAGACTTAGAGAATTGCAGAAGAACTTATTCATCAGTTTTTATTGATATTAACTTTCCTTCGACCAGTAATTTATTCCAGAGTGTCACTAAGGACTAAGGTGCGCCTGGAAGATGACTGAGATCGAGACGTAGAGTTGTGTGCTACCACTACCTTCCTACTACAATGGGATAAGTGTGGGCACAGAATCCTGTCTGTAGATCTGCTAGACTGCCCTAAGAAGAGGGTACCTTAACTGCTCTGGAATTGATTACTGGAGTTTGCCCTTCACTGGATAGTTGACCTTCCCGTTGAATTCAGAAAGCTTTAAGCCTGTGAGGTACTGTGGGTGCTGATGTGTGGGCTGCGCCATTTGAGAGCATTAAGTCACCCAGCTGCGGTTCAGAAACAAACCTTTAAACTCCTGGAGTGCTGGGAAAGAGATGCCACTGTCCGATGGTGCTGAGGATGTGCTCCTTGGTCCCTTTTCCTGTCTGTGCTGGAGGGAAACTTCAGAACTATGGGAACCGAAGACTCAGAGAGGTAGCGGGGATAAATCATTCAGATCCATTGACTGCGCCCAAGTTCATCAAGCTGTTCTGGAGACATTCACATTTAAACCCTCAGTTTATTGTGTTCTTTGTTTGAGAGATTGAAGGGCCTGTGGATAACACTGGCACTTTAAGATGATGGTGGCCAATTCAAATATCGCGACCCGTTTTGATGCAATTCTGCTGTACGGGCATCAGAACTTTCTGTAAGCCCCTCCCCAATTACCTTTTGGGCTACCGGACGCTTTTGGAAATTGCAGAGACACAGGACACTGCCTCATCACCCTAAAGTGACCATTCATGTGTGATGATCTGTGATGGGATTTTAGTATTTTTTACCACCTTTGAGTGAGAGGTTTGTAGTAGATAAATTAAGACTATGTAAAATGTGAACACCAGGACGCTCTTCCCACTCCTAGACTTTTGTGTCATAGCCCAATACATTCAGGTTGTTGCAGTCCTGTTTTGCTTACAATGAACTAATTATGCTCACACCTAAAATCAGTGATTTTTGAGTGGAAATTTCAGCACCAATATGACCTGGAGTAAGATGATCACCTTACCACTTACTGAACCCCTAAATATTGGATGTTGCATATTCATTGTGGAATGACAGGTAATAAGCACACTCATACCTGAACCTTGGTTCCACGCTTGAGAAGTCGGCTAGCCATTGCAAACACACCAAGAGCATAACATGGCCAATAGATTTCAACATTAGCAGAAAATATAGTGCATAGTGTGCAAGCACAATAATATAGTAAAGGGCTTATTTATGAGAGCCCTGGGTCACTTTTGCACCACGTAAAGTACTACATGTGTGACGCAGGGCTCTCGTAAAGAATTTTGAATCAACACAAAGCCGCCCTGCACAGCGTTGAGTGGCCTCATAAACCATGAGTAAGGCGAAGTAGTGCAAATCACTGCTTAGCCTTATGCTGTGCCCGGAAGGCATTCCATGTGTGTGCCTATGGGTTTTCCCACCCACGCAAAACCCATGTAATTTGATGCTTCCCCAGATTTATAAAGCGATGTAAACCTAGGGAAGCATCAAATCCATATGCCTACCGAGGTTAGGCATAACCAGGAGAAATATGTTTATTTATCCTCTTTTTTTTCCGCATTCTGCAGCACACATAGAAAGAGGAAAACGCCTCTTAGGATTGATTTTGTGCAGGAAGATATCCCTTTCTGCACATAAACAATCCTGCCTACAACAGAGAAAGCTTTGCGCCATGGTGCAAGGGTGCCTATATTGGCGCAAGGCTGCCAAAACAGCGCCAGCTCAGGCAGAAAGCACAGAAATGCACCATATTGCTTTTATACAGTGCATCCTGCCCTTTCGCTTTGGCGTAAGGCAGCGCAGTAAGATACCTTGCTGCACTGCGCAATCCCAAAATGACATAAATGAGGCCATAAAGCTCTAACTGAACATTCAGTTAATAAGTGGTATTATTGTGTCTTACTGTGTTCTGAAAGTCTAACCCTGATCACCTCCTCAAGCAAACCATGTCTATTGATTTACCGCATCGTCACTGGGCATCTAGTGCTATCCGAAAGTAAATGGGAAATTCATTTGTGGTCCAACAGTTCTGTGGGCCCAGAATATCATCTCAATGAAGGCTGGGCAAGGCATAGCCAGAACTGTGCTGAACATGCACACTCTATGCCAAGGATAGGCACTATTTTCCGGGTCTACGAGGATGTCAGTGATAGCTACAAATATGTTAAGAATGACTGCAAACCGTGAATTATGGGCATCATTCTGCCAGGGCTACCCATATGCAAGGGATACGTTAAATGGCATGTCAAAGTGTCACCATTACACAAAAGATAGCCACAGGTAATTCCAAAATGATCCAATAGGCCAGGGCTAACAATGGGCCATGACAGTTAAAATAAGTCCAGTGTGCCCACAATATGTCAAGGAGGGCACCATTGTACCAGTGATAGCTACATATACATTAGTAGAGCCGCAATATATTTTACAAAGCAAGTGACAACAAATAGCTTACATGAAATAGAAGACCATCCCAATGGTTTCACAGATTCAAGGGAGATCTCCTTTCATGTATAATCCATCATGGAACATTGGGTGCAATTTTGCACCACACACTGTTTCAAGATTCTCTCCTAACTCGAAATTTCAGAAGCTTCACTTTGTTTCATCATGGGTCATTCAGCGTATGATAGAGTCGTCCTAGATTTACATTTGTAGCAACTGCTCAGTGATTCATAAATAAATCTATTCTAAAGCTAGTTGCTTTTACTTCCCAAGTAGAACATTTGTTAGGAAATATGGATCATAGAGCCGCGGAAGAAGCCGTTGGGGGAGGGGGCACCATTATAACTAGAGGTGTGTGAAATCACATCGGGTCTCATTTATGAGAAGTGACGCATCGCTGCGTGAAATCAGCGATGCGTCACTTCTCAGTGCGCCCTCCTTGCGACAAAATGGATGCGTCATATTTACTGTATGACGCATCATGTGGCAATCGTATGACGTATCTGTATCTGTAGGCACAAAAGTGACGCATTGCTGGTGTGTGTCACAAACTTGATGCAACTCCAGCAATGTGTCCTTTCACATGGGGAAAGCCCCATGTGAAAAGGCCTGCATCAGTCTTACGCCTGCTGTGAGGCAGACGTAAGATATTGACGCAATAGCACCCTAGAAGTGGTGCAGTGAAATTTCGTAGATTCCACTGCGTCACTTCTATGAGGCTTACTTACGTGGGAACGCCCACCCTGCATACCTGACGCAGCTATAATGTAGCGCAGGGGTTTACAAAGTGATGCATCTGCTGAGAGGCGTCACTTTGTAAATAGGGCGCAACAGGAGGCATGTTTTACGTCGCCGATGCGTTACAAAAAGTAACGCAACGAAAGCGCAAAACTGTCGCAAGGCCTCATAATAAAGCCCATAATTTGTATGTTATGAAATTTCGCAAAATTCCACGAAAATTAGAAAATTATGAAAACATAAGGCTTTCATAGTAAAATGGGATTTGGCACTATCTTGCGTCATTTTTTAAGTGACAGAGCACTAAGCGTACAAAAGGTTGTCAACATGTCATGTAACATAAGAGCTCCTGATAGTTATTTTGAGTCTTTATGCTTTTTCCGACCGACCGATTGACCTCCAAGTGGGTTATTCAATGTATACATTGTGAAACAATTCTGGATCAGTGTCTTGGGGGTTGGCTTGAGTACTGATACTTCTGGGAGGTCTTGTATGGCAGGACAGAGAAGTTAAGAAAGGCTTGTTTTGTTTTGGGCCCTTGCTCTTGATAGACACAGATTCAGCGGGTTTTCATTAAATATTGAAAATGTAAATTGCAAGTTTTTCCTCTAGTTGTCTGTGCTGCACATTACGTCTATTTGCACCATGGCAGATTTCTCTGTGTTTGGTATTCCTGCATCCATTGCATATGATCATGTTATCTATTATCGGAATCATCACTGGTCTTCAAACTTCTTAATGCAGCACCCCCCCCCTCCCCCCCCCCCCCCCCTCCGTAAATCCTCGGCTTCCTCCTTAATTTTTTCACAATTATTCTGCTAAATTGCCAATGTGTGAATATGTCTAAACATTTTAAATATTGCAGTTAACCTTTGTTACTCCTTTTTACACATACTCCCAGTCAGGATAAATGATAATAGTGGTTAGTGATGGCCCATTAAACGGTGGCTTACTGCCGCTCATGTTCTTAACACTTAAAACAAAGCATGATGCTTCTCTTGGCCAAAGACTGGCACCCGTGAGATCACTTAAGGCCACCCCAGGGTAGCCCGCCTTTCAGTTTGAAGACCCCTGCTCTAGTTTATAATCCAATCTCTTCCAAACTGAGTTAAACCGGTGTACACTGCCTAAGTAAATAATTAGGAATAGGTTTCAGTCATTTATACAAATTCCTGCACTTAACACAGACGGAAAATGCTATTAGACTATGCTGGCAGCCCACTCTTACCAAGATCCACTCTGAATCAGATTGGTCGAACTTGAATACAACCCATGATAAGTTATAGAAGAAAGTGAAGATGAGTTTCCCATACTTTAACATTCTTCATTTTTTGCATTGATTACTCCGTAGGCTACACAGGGCAGGCTCCACACATAAAAAGTTAGGACTGTCCTATCTTTTTAGGTGCGGAGACTCAGCAGTCGTAACGATAGTACCAGTACAATTTGTTTATGAATAGCAAACAATCTTAAACTCACAGAAACATGTAAGTTTATCTTTGTGAATTGTGCCATAAATTAGCTATTGCCCACACCATCAATATTCCCCCGTCTTTCCCCCTAGGTTTATAACATGATATGAGTGATGTTACAAACCACACAGTACACTTGCATAAGTGCCTAGCCACATCTACTGCAGCTACTAAAATATTTATTCTTAGGCATTGGAGACACACATCTGTCCCCTCATCACTTTAGTGGGTTATTGAACTAGCTAGAGTAACTTTCAATGAACACATACTTTATAAGGTAAATGACAAGATGGCTGCGTATGAATAGGTCTGAGCCCCTGCTTAAAAAAAGATTGGATATGGGGAGTAATGCATCTCGTTTTGACCCCTTTGGCAAGCAAATACCTTTCACAGCACTACACCATCTCATGTAGTAAGTTCCCTTTTGGACTCCCTTTGGTTCTCCCTTAGTTTCGCGTATTTCATGTTTTAGGCTGCCTTGCTTTGCACATTTAGACATAATACATTTGTTTTGTGCCATAATATTATTTTAGTAATACACTGCACATGTTATTGTTATTCAGTTCTTCTTCTTGGCATTCTGTCCGAACATTTCATACAAGGTTGAACAACATGTCATACTGTTTTTCTTGTGCCCGGTCACCAACATCTCCTAACATTTTAGACACAATATGGTGGCAAAGCTGCTGTTCTCCAACACACAGGTTCTTCTCATATAAACTCAGACTTGCCATTTGAAACACAGAGAGGAGATACCAGTAGAGGGGTCAGGTCCTGGAAGAGGCACACCAACCTTGCCAAAACTGAGTTTACCCGTATGATGTGGATGACCTAACTGCAAAAATCAGGTATGCGGTCCGAGGCTATTCCCAGAGATCACTAGAATATCACTGTGCTCGCATAGTGAGGGTAGGCTTAGACAGATATATAATTTACCATGGTATGTCTGCTCATTGTAAACAGTTTACTAGTACTGTTAATTACTTTGCTTAGTAGTATATGTTTTCTAAACGCAGCACAATGGCTTCATAATAGATCATGATAGTTTCAATAACTATTGTAAACTTTCCGCAGGTCTTTCTTTTGTTTATTATGGACATGTATGAGTGAGAAACGAAAGGTGATCTGTTTCCACGGTTCCTTTGGGGACTAGAGGGTCATGTTCTAGGTTGCCAAATCACCTGTTACTCTGGGAAGGTTAGGAGTTGAGGTGAGACACTGAGCTAGTCAGATCTGGGCCCGCAGGTTCTGATGGGGTAGCGAGACTCATTACCTACATCCTGACGTCCTGTTACTCCAAGCACAGTTCTGTTTCCAAACAGAATCGCTGCAATACTCAAATTCTCTATTTCTCTTTCTATTTCTTATTGTTAGACCACATGGGTACTTGGCATAAAAAAGGACATTTTCTGAAGAAATAAAATACTCCGTTTGGAAGCTTTCTATATATATCTCTATGACCACCCACTGAGCATGTTTGTTGTAGAACATTTTCTATTGCTTACTAAACCTGGCAATACTATGTCAGTTATGCTGCCATTCTGTATGCAATAATCTACACAATTTCTGCTGTTAGCCTGACAGATATTGGATGGTCTTTGTATTTTTTCTATATGACCGTGGCATATGTTCTATGAACAAACATTTGTTTACTAATTCCCCCCTTGTTATTTTTAATTATGCTGTCCATATTGTCAAAGTGTTCTATATATTATCAGGCAACATTTTCTAATGACACCTATTGTTGCGCACCGTAGTACGCATTGAGTTTGTCATTTACCTCTCCCTCCACCCTCCCACCAACCCCCCTTTGCTCACATCCTTTCCCTATATCATATATTGTCAGATCCATCACGCTCTCACCCCTCCTCTTCTCTTTCCCCTTGCTCTTTATCTCTTCTTCCACCAACACACTACTTCTTAACTTTCTATCCTCTCATTTATATAAAAAAAGAAAAATGAGCAACTTGAGATTGTTATTTAGTTTGAATTTTTGGATTGCTTTATTCCTCACTTTTATAAAGAATTGTTGCAAAAAAGAAGAATGCAAATGCGTAGTTCTGGGTTCTTTCTTGTACTGTTCAAACATAACTGGTAATGTTTATAATTCTGGTGTTACACAGTACTCCTGTATTTTCGGATATTGCCATGCAAGATGGACTATTCCAAATTGCATAATTTTATGAGATTATAGTGACATCCCTGATGCATGTTAGATTTGGGTCAGTTCTACTTTGTCTTTCCAGAGTAACTTTTAATATTTCAAATATGTCCGACAGATATTTGATTTTCTGAAGTTCTTTAGATGTAAATATAAAACATTGAAATATGAAAATAAAGGCTTGAAGGCTAAAAATGGTATACATTCATTTAACTCAGTAGATTTGCCATGGTTCACGGTTAGAAACTGCCTTGGGATGAACAGTGCCTTCACTTATTTACAGTACACATATCATGTTTTTCCTGCATAAGAAAGTGAAATGGCAGGATTACCTCAGAAGCCTCATTTTATGTTTAAAAACCTCTATTAAGGTATATATAAAGATAAATATGCTAGTACAATATATCAATTAATAATCCTGAAAGAATTCAAATACAAAAGTAGATTACTGTATATCACAAAATGTAACACGGTAATCTTTAGATATTCTATAAATATAGGGCCTAATCTAGAATTTAGCGGACCAGATAGTCAGACACAAATGTGGTGTGTTTTAGCCTGTGGCACTTGCAATATGGCAGATGGGCTATCCATCCAGATGAAACGGCTTCCCCCTCTGCCAATTTCAAAATCAGGCCCTTTGTTATAAAAATATTTAAATATACTCAATCCTAGACACATAAAAAGAAAACAGCCTTTATAAAGAGGATTTTAGGAGTATAAAGTAGAATAAAATTGGAAAGATTGTTTTGACAAAAGAACTAAAAGAGAGATTGTTAGACCTGGCATGCTTGGTGTGGTTTTCCACTAACCTTTGGCTTCAGAACTCCTGTGTTTGCCAACTTCATTTTTCCTTCCATTAGGACTCTGCACTACTAACCAGTGCTAGAATTCTTGTGCTGTCTGCTCAAAACATTGTAAATTTGGTTCATACCCAATTGTCACATTTAATTTACTTATACGTCCCTTGTAAAGTGCACTCATGTGCCTAGGGCCTGTAAATTCAATGCTATCAGTGGGACTGCAGCACTGATTGTGCCACTCACTTAAGTAGCCCTTTCAGCATGTCTCAGGCCTGCAATTGCAGAGCCTGTGTGCAGTTTTTATCTGTCAAGTGGACCTGGCAAAATACATATTTTGCCAGACTCAAACATTCCTTTTGTATACATATGTCACCCCTAAGGTGGACCCTAGACAGCCCCAATGGTAGGGTGCAGTTTATTTAAAAAGTTTTAAGATTTTAAAGAACTCCTACATTCATTTTACACTACTGCATGGCCTGTCTCGCCAACAGAATAACATTGGAGTTGCCTTATTACATTTTATAGGTGATCATTGGATCATAGTTGGTGTCTTTTGGATCCTAATTTCAAATCCTAATTTATGGTGATGTCATATTTTGAAATCCTGAAAATGCCACTTTTTGAAAGTTTGCATTTTCTTCCTTTAGCCATTTGGTGTCTGCAGCCTGTCTCTGGTCACATGACTGGGTGTAGTTGGCAGTTGGGCTTTGTATATTTCTCCTTGGTGGCCAAGCACCATGGGAACTTAGGTGTGACTGGATGGGCCATTACCGGCAGAATGGTGGGAGGAGCTGGGCCCATCCTCACTTACACTAAAAGGGCTATGTCCTGTCTCCACACAAAGAGCTGCATGCTTCCTGTAGTTAGTCTGGAGCCAAGGCCAGGAAGGCAGGGCATCTCTGCACTTCAAAGGCATGTCTGTAGAAGCTTCTCCCCACTTCAAAGGCACAACTGTGTATAAAAGAAGGACCTCAGACACGAACTCCTCAGTGCACTTCTGGACCTGTGGATAATGTGCCAGTAGAAAGGGCTGCTGTGCTGCTGAAGGACTGCCTCTCTGCTGGACTCCAGCTTTGCTGTGCTTACCTGCTGCCCTCTTGCCTGGGTGCCTACATCTCTTGAACCCAGAACCCAGAGAGACTCCAAGAGGTAGTTGTTTGGCTTCCTAATCTGAAGCCCCAGGAACATAACAGTATTCCAAAAACTTTGCATCTACACCTGGACTTTGCCAGCTGTGAGTCTACGCTGCCAAGTGGTGCCACCCCATTTCTGAACCCCTGGACATAGGCTTAAGGTGCTTCAATGCCTCTGTGGATCCAGCGGAACTGACACATTTCTTCTGCTGCTCAGTGCACCTCCGGGCAGAACTGACACATCTTCGCTGCTATGTGTAATGGACTCGTCACAAAGACTTGCATCACCACAGCAGCCCGTGTTGTCTTTGGAACCTCAGCTACGCAACGCATCCTTAGGGCAGGCCCTCTTATTTCTTGTTGACGGCAACTTCGATGGTGACTCAAGACTTTGCATCTATTGCCCTGTCGGTGGGAGGTTGATGCAACAGAACCTCACACCACAGCCTCACTGCATCTCAGAACTGATGCTTCACCTCTGTTGCGTTACGCATCTTGAACATGGTGTTGTGCAGTATCTATATAGGATCTGCACATTTAGACAACATAAACTGTGGGAGTGGTGTCCATACTGATTCCAGACACCCCACCGGATATGCTAGCCTGTATACCAGCTAGCTCACAGTGCTACTATGAAACCCTCTTACCAAGGAGAGAATAGTTTCTGGCATCCAACGAACTATAACTTATGCCCCCGCAATGCACTGCTTATGACGTCACATGTTACATCCCTCATGACATGGTCAGTGACATCACTGTTGACAACACTGATGGCATCACTGATGACATCTCAGATGGCATTACTGATTACATCACTGATGGCATCCTCCACTTTCTGTGATGGTTTTTTAAAATGTGTTTTAAATATATATACAAGGTCTATTGGTGAGTCAGTGGGTGCATGAGTGCCTGTTTGGATGATTCAGTGGATGTCTGACTAACTGTATAAGTGAGTGATTTGGTGTCTCATTGAATGTATGGGTGAGTGACTGGTTGTGTGAATGTCTGTATCTGTTTGTCAGTTGATGTCTAAGTACCTCTATGGGTGTCTGAGTGGGTACATGACTGGCTGTATGGGTGAGTGATTGGTTGACTGTGTACCTGTATGGTTGTCTGAGTGTCTGTGTGGGTGGATAACCAGGTGTGTGAATACCTGTATGGATGATTGAGAGGGTGAGTCAGTGGCTCTATGGGTTAGTGAGTGTATGTGTGAAGGGCTGTATGGGTGATTGAGTATGAGTATGGCTGTGTCAGTAAGTGAGTGCATGTGTCAATAGCATATGGGTAAGTAACTGGGTATGTGAAAGGCAGTATAGGTGAGTGATGGGATATGTGAGTGACTGCATGAGTGAGTGAGTAAATGTGAGAGTGGCTGTATGGGTAAGTGTGTACTTGTGTCAGTGACTATATAGATGAGTGAGTACATGTACGTTTCTGGATGAGCAAGTGAGTGAGTGGATAACTAGATGGGTGAGTAAGTAGCTGTGTGATTGACTGTATGGGTGAGTGAGTAGGTATTTGAGTAGCTCTATGGCTAACTGAGTGTGTGACTGGCTACATTGGTATATGAGTGGATATGTGTTAGATCTGGGGGTCTCTAGTTGGCAGGGTAGGTACCACTGTCCAAGTAGGGACCCTTGCTTCTAGTCAGGGAAAGGGGGATACACTGTTAAGATAACCCCTGCTCACCCTCTAGGTAGCTTGGCCTGAGCAGTCTAGGCTATCAAAGGCAATGTGTAAAGTATATGTACCAACACTCACAGTAACACAGTGAAAACACCACAGATTTACTCCACACCAGTTTTAGAAAAATATGTATCTTTACTAAAAACTTCACAAGACCAAATACTACAGACAAACCAACATATAATTCAAAAAGGTTACTTCAAAGATAGTTCAAGAGTTTGCAGAAAGTACTCCAGGATGTCAAAATCAGTGTCCTGCACAATGCGACTCTCAATGCACAAAATGCGACACTCTCGTGCCCAACAGTACCTGTAGTCGCGATAAGGTTCCCAAAAGCTATAACAAGGAAGATGGCAAAGGTGATGCGATACTCCTGAGATCCTGGGGAGGCTTTGCAGCAGCCCTGCTTCATGCAGCAGAGGTGGATGCGCCGGCTCCGATCTGTAGGGGGAGGATGCGATACCTTTGGCTTTCGTTGCGTAGGTTTCTTGGGGGGAAGCTTCACGCACAGGTTCGATGCGATACTCTTCGATGTGGTGCGATGCGTGGCGCAGCGTTGCCTTCCGGCGCCGCAACTCTCGATGCGCCACGGAACGGGACTCTGCGTCGACGCACGCAGCGACTGGAGACTTTTCTGCAGTGGTGCGGCTCGCAAACTGGTTTTGCGACGACCCTCGCAATGTCAGGAATCTTCACGCTTCGGGACGATGCTCGACGCACTCGGCGATGCGGGGACCCTGCGTGTTGCGATGGTGCCACGATGAAATTTTCCACGCACTCTCGTTCTTGCGACACGCAATCAGATGATGCGTTGGGTACCAGTTGTTTCTTTTCCACGGTTCTGCTTCCCAGCTCCCAAACACAGCAAAACGACCTCCTGAGGCCCCAAGACTGGGCAAGCACTCCAAGGCAGGTCAGAACTCTCTCAGCAGAGTTCCAGGGGAGCTGGTGGTGAAGTCCTTTTGTTCCTGGGACTTCTTAACAGGGAGCCAGCTCTTCTCAGGCCCTTGGAGATCAGAATCAAAAGAAGGGGACACAGCAAAGTCCTTCCCCTCTCCTTGGCAGCAAAGCAAAACAGCAAGCAGGCAGTCTTCTCCTCTTCAGTCCTTTTCGGCTTTCTCCTTGGCAGAGGTTTCTTCTTAGTTCCAAAGTGATCTAAAGTTTTAGGTGTCTGGGGTCCTCTTCTTATACCCCTCCAATTCTTTGTCTCTCTTTGTGCCAGTGGGGGGATTCCCCTGCTCAAACCGGTTCCTGGGTGTGCTCTGCTCTGGAGCACCTGGTTCCTTTCAGAGTGAGGGGCAGGGTCGTTAGACGCTCAGCAGGAGGTGGAGCCTTCTTTGTGCCAGCAGATGCAGAGTCCTCAGCCTGGCCAGCAGGGGGTGGAGCCAGCATTGTGTTTGTCAGGGGCAGCCCTATTCAAACCCAGGGACTACTCCTCCCACCCATCTAAAGCAGATCTCCCTATTCACCTTGCTGCTGACTCATCCAGGCTCCTGGAGCCACCTAGCCCATCACATGACACCAGTCAGCCAACCAGCACACAGGCACACAGGAAGGTTAAACAGGAGAATAGCTACTTTTTAAAAAGTGCTATTCTCACACAGTGAATTTAAAAACCATCTTGCTAAAAAGATGTATAATTAAATTCTGAACACAGAGATACCAAACTTGGATTTTCTATCTTGCCCTTATGGGAAGATAGGCATGTAAACAGCCTTCCCCATTCTATCCTATGGGCAAGATAGCCTCTCAGCAGTGAAAATCGAAAATGGCTGTCATTCACTACCAGGGCATGTTACACACCTCAGTACATGCCCTACCTTTCAGATACACTGCACCCAGCCCAGGGGGGTACCTAGGGCCACCATAGGGATGCCTGAGATGTACAGAAAGGGAAGGATAAGGCCTGGTCAGTGGGTACACTGGCCAGGTCGACATGGCAGTCCTGGACTGCACATAGGCACTGCAAGCAGGCCTAAGACATCATTTTAGCGCTACTCCTGTGGGTGGCACAATCAGTGCTGCAGCCCACTAGTAGCATTTGAATCACCAGCCCTGGCACACCCAGTGCACTTTACTAGGGGCTAACAGGTGAAACAAATATACCAATCATGGATAACCAATTAATATGACAATTTACCAAGGGAGCACTTGCACTTTGACACTGATCAGCAGTGGTAAAGTGCCCAAAGCATCTAAACCAGCAAAAACGAAATCCAGCATAGCATCAAAAATACAGGAGGTAGAGGCAAAAAGTCAGGGGTAACCACGCCAAAGATGCCAGGTCTAACACGTGTCCCCTCCAGCTGAAAGTGGGGAGAACTACCCACCCTCTTGGGAGTTCTCATCGCTAAGGCGGAAAAACCTGGACAGACCATCAGCGTTGGCGTGTTCTGTACCGGGGCGGTGTTCCACCGTAAAGTCCATCCCCTGTAGGGAAATGGACCACCTCAACAGCTTAGGATTCTCACCCCTCATCTGCATCAACCATCTGAGGGGCCTGTGGTCCGTCTGAACACGGAAGTGAGTCCCAAACAAGTAGGGCCTCAGCTTCTTCAGCGCCCAGACCACAGCAAAAGCTTCCCTTTCAATCGCACTCCACCTCTGTTCCCTGGGAAGTAGCCTCCTACTAATGAAAGCTACAGGTTGGTCCAAGTCCTCTTAATTTAGTTGTGAGAGCACCGCTCCCACTCCATGCTCAGAAGCGTCTGTCTGCACTATGAATTCCTTGGAGAAGTCAGGCGCCTTGAGTACAGGTGCTGTACACATGGCCTCCTTCAGGGCATCAAAAGCTTCTTGGCAGGCACTGGTCCAAATCACTTTCTTCGGTAACTTCTTGGAAGTTAGTTCTGTCAAGGGAGCCACAATGGTGCCATACCCCTTGACAAAACGGCGATAGTACCCGGTGAGTCCTAAGAAGGCTCTCACCGCTGTCTGGGTCTTGGGGGGTTCCCAGGCCCGGATGGTATCTATCTTGGCTTGTAGGGGCGCCACCTGGCCGCTTCCTACTTGGTGTCCCAAATACACCACCGAACCCTGCCCTATCTGGCACTTACTGGCCTTGATAGTGAGGCCTGCACTATGCAGAGCCTACAGCACTGCGCAGAGGTGTTGCAAGTGTTCTTCCCAAGTGGAGCTGACCACAGCAATGTCATCCAGATATGCGGCGCTGAATTGCTCCAGCCCGGACAGTACCTGGTTGACCAGTCTCTGGAATGTGGCAGGGGCGTTCTTCAACCCAAAGGGCATGACACGGAACTGGAAGTGCCCCTCTGGCGTTGAAAACGCAGACCTCTCCTTGGCCCCATCAGTTAAGGCAATCTGCCAGTACCCAGAAGTTAAATCAAACGTACTGAGGTAGTTGGCAGCTCCCAACCGATCCACGAGCTCATCAGCTCTGGGGATGGGGTGTGCGTCAGTCTTCGTGACAGCATTGAGCCCACGGTAGTCCACACAAAACCTAAGTTCTGGAGTGGCACCTGGCGCAGCAGCTTTCGGTACAAGTACCACTGGGCTAGCCCAGGGGCTGCTGGAGGGCTCAATCACCCCTAGCTCCAACATCTTAGAAACCTCCTTCTTGATGCTGGCCCTGACCTTGTCAGCCACCCGGTAAAACTTCTGTTTCACAGGCATGCTATCTCCCGTGTCCACGGCATGGACACACCAGTTGGTGATACCGGGGGTCAGGGAGAACAGAGATGCAAACTGACCCAGCACATGGCGACAGTCCCTCTGCTGTTCTGGGGTCAGGGTGGGCGAGAGGACCACTCCATCCACTGACCCATCTTGCTCCTTGGCTTCCAGGAGGTCAGGAAGAGGATCGCTATCCTCCTCCATCCCTGCATCTGTAGCAAGTAGCATTGTTATTTCAGACCTCTCAAAATGGGGTTTGAGGCGGTTCACGTGTAGGACCCTCATGGGGTTCCTGGGAGATCGCAAGTTGACCAGGTAGGTCACCTCACTCTTGCGCTCCACCACCTCATATGGCCCAGTCCACTTGTCTTGGAGCGCGCAAGGCTCCACTGGCGCCATCACCCACACCATCTGCCCAGGTTGAAATTCCATCAGAGTGGTATGCTGGTCATACCACCTCTTCATCTCATCCTGGCTGGCTTCCAGGTTCGCCTGAGCGAGGGCCCGGAAGCGCTGTGTCTGGTTGCGGATGGCCAGCACATAGCTGAACACATCCTGGGGGGTTTTCCCAGGGGATTTCTCCCACCCCTCCTTCACCAGACTGAGAGGTCCTCTAACAGGGTGCCCGTACAAAAGCTCAAAGGGACTGAACCCCAGAGACTTTTGTGGTACCTCCCTGTAGGCAAATAATAGGCATGGCAAAAAGACGTCCCACTTCCGTCTCATGGGCTCCGTCAGCCCCATGATCATGCCCTTCAGGGTCTGGTTGAACCTTTCAACCAACCCATTTCCTTGAGGGTGGTAAGGAGTGGTGAACTTATAAGTTACCCCACACTCCTCCCACAGAGACTTCATATACCTGGAGATGAAGTTGGTACCCCGGTCAGATACCACCTCTTTGGGGAAACCCACACGGGAAAAGATCCCCATCAACGCACGGCCCACCACCGGGGCTGTGGTTGTCCTGAGAGGGATAGCCTCCGGGTACCGGGTGGCATGATCCACCAGGACCAGGATGAACCTGTTGCCTAAGGCGGTCCTAGGGTCCAGTGGCCCCACAATATCTATCCCCACCCGCTCGAAAGGGGTGCTCACTACAGGGAAAGGCTGGAGAGGGCCTTTGCATTTTCCTCCAGCCTTGCCACTTGCCTGGCAAGTCTGGCATGATTTACAAAAGGAAGCGACGTCCGTCTTCATCCCGGGCCAGTAAAAGTGGGTGGCAAGCCTTTGTCGGGTCTTGTCCTGCCCGAGATGTCCTGCAAGCGGCACGTCGTGAGCCAGACCCAGTAGGAAGTCTCTGAACCCTGCGGGTACCACCAGGGTACGTGATCCACTGGGCTCAGCAAACCTAGGCTCACTATACAACAAGTCATTCTCCCAGTAGAGAAAAAAGTTCTTCGGATCAGCACCTGCTGCCTGGTCTGCAGCCTGGTGCCGCCGACCTTCAAGAGTAGGGCATGCTTTCTGCGCACGGCAGAACTCCTCTCTGGAGGGACCACCCTCTTGCTGCCAATGGGTCAGCTCAGGTATGTCTCCCAGCTCAGCTACCTGTTCCCCTGTAGGCTCCAGGCCATCCCCCGTAGGTTTTGCTCCTTCCTGGACCGTGGGAACAGCGGGGGTGGACGCACCACGCCCCTTGCCCTTCCTCTTTCTGGCAGGGACCTGGGCCACTGTTTCAGGCTCCAGGTCTGCTTCACAACCCTGTCTGGCTGCCATGGACCGGGTGGTCACACAAACCCACTCAGGCAAACCCAACATCTCCAAATGAGCCTGGCGTTCCACCTCCCTCCATGGGGAACTCTCCAGGTCATTACCTAGCAGACAGTCTACTGGCATGGATGGACTCACAACAACTCTGAGAGGACCTGAGACCCCCCCCCCACTCAAAGGGAACATATGCTACCTTGCAAAGGCGCACAGAGTTGTCAGCTGACACTACAGGGTGAAGTACGTCTGGAATGATCAGCTCCTCAGGGACCCACTGACACCTGACTGTAGTCACACTGGCTCCAGTGTCCCTGAGAGCCTCCACCCTCCTCCCATTGATGGTCACCCACTGCCTGTACTTCTTAGTGTTATCAGGGACAGGGGTTTCCTGGACCATCTCTGTGTCTCCTAAAGAGACAAGGGACATAACTGCTAAACCCTCCAAATCACTAGAAATTAAATCCCCCCCAAAAGCTACACTAGCTATACCCGGTGTTGGAGCACCAGTGGGTGCCGGGGATTTCTTGGGACACACAGGAGCTTTGTGACCCAATTCCTGACAGTGATAACACCTAATGGGACCCTTGTTATCCGACCTGCCCTTAGGGGGCCAGGTTGGTTTGGGTTTTGACTTGGGGGGCTGGGACTGGTTACCCTGGGAACTATTTTGGGGCCCTTGTGAGAACTCCTTTTGGTTACCCTTGTCCCCCCCACTCTTCTGCTGGGGACCCTGCCCACCTTTGGCAATGGTACCCACAATTCCTCTGTGGACCCTGGTACTGGTCCAGCGGTCCGCCTCCTTAGCAAGCTCAATGGGGTCCGTCAGCTTGCTGTCTAAAAGATGCTGGCGCAGCTCTGGAACACATAGACTACTCAAGTGCTCCCAACTAATTAAATGTAACAACCCCTTATAATCAGTTACCTTGCTGCCCTTCATCCAACCTTCCAGTGCCCGCGAGTACAGATTCACACACTCCATCCAAGTCTCAGACTCTTTCTTCTTGGAGTTCCTAAACTGCAGTCTATACTGCTCTGGAGTAAGTCCATACCTGAGACATAAGGCCTCCTTCATATTGGGATAGGTCATGGTACCTGCTAATTCTAAGGGCTCTAGAGCACTCCTCCCAGAAGCCTCAAAATGTTTCCACAGGCCCGCCCCCCAATGCTGTTCAGGCACACCATTCATTCTTAATGCTATCTCATACGATGTAAACCAGGCATAGATATCTTCACTCCTATTGTAATTCTGTACTAAATCTTTGGGGATATATACTTTACCCCCCTGCACTGGATGTGCGCTGCCACCATTTGAACCGGACTCCACCTGCTTGGCCTTGATGTCCAGTTCTCTCATGCTCACTTCATGAGCCAGAAGCAATTTCTTCTCTTCCAAGGCACGGGCATTCTTGCTCTCCTCCGCCGCCTTGTCCTTCTCTACTTCCAATTGCTTCATTTTCATTTTCATCATTTCCATTTCGTGGTCTCTCACCCTTTGATTCTCCTCCAGCTCCTCTGGAGTGAGCCCCCTACTGGAATGGGAGCTGCCAGCCCTTGAGACTGTTCTGCCCACGGGCAGATCTTGGGGAACAAAACCATCCTCTTCATCTGCATCATCCTCCTCTTGGGCCTCCCACCAGGCCTTCAAGACTTTTTGGAGCTCATCCTTTCTAGCTCCGCTTTTAAAGGGGCAACCACGGTCTTTGCAGAATTGCTTGAGTGCTACCACTCCGTACGAATACAAATCCGCAATGGAAAACTCCACTTCTGCCTTCTCACTTGTTGCCACCTGAGACATGATGCTCTTGAAGAGTTACTCAAAAATAGAAAAATACAATATGTGGTTGTCTATTGGTCTGCACTCCTAGTGATGTACACCAATTACTGTGGGTCAAGTACAAATACAAGTTCAATCCTCACCGCTGACCACCAATGTTAGATCTGGGGGTCTCTAGTTGGCAGGGTAGGTACCACTGTCCAAGTAGGGACCCTTGCTTCTAGTCAGGGAAAGGGGGATACACTGTTAAGATAACCCCTGCTCACCCTCTAGGTAGCTTGGCCTGAGCAGTCTAGGCTATCAAAGGCAATGTTTAAAGTATTTGTACCAACACTCACAGTAACACAGTGAAAACACCACAGATTTACTCCACACCAGTTTTAGAAAAATAATGTATCTTTACTAAAAACTTCACAAGACCAAATACTACAGACAAACCAACATATAATTCAAAAAGGTTACTTCAAAGATAGTTCAAGAGTTTGCAGAAAGTACTCCAGGATGTCAAAATCAGTGTCCTGCACAATGCGACTCTCAATGCACAAAATGCGACACTCTCGTGCCCAACAGTACCTGTAGTTGCGATAAGGTTCCCAAAAGCTATAACAAGGAAGATGGCAAAGGCGATGCGATACTCCTGAGATCCTGGGGAGGCTTTGCAGCAGCCCTGCTTCACGCAGCAGAGGTGGATGCGCCGGCTCCGATCTGTAGGGGGAGGATGCGATACCTTTGGCTTTCGTTGCGTAGGTTTCTTGGGGGGAAGCTTCACGCACAGGTTCGATGCGACACTCTTTGATGTGGTGCGATGCGTGGCGCAGCGTTGACTTCCGGCGCTGCAACTCTCGATGCGCCACGGAACGGGACTCTGCGTCGACGCACGCAGCGACTGGAGACTTTTCCGCAGTGGTGCGGCTCGCAAACTGGTTCTGCGACGACCCTCGCAATGTCAGGAATCTTCACGCTTCGGGACGATGCTCGACACACTCAGCGATGCGGGGACCCTGCGTGTTGCGATGGTGCCACAATGAAATTATCCACGCACTCTCGTTCTTGCGACACGCAATCGGATGATGCGTTGGGTACCAGTTGTTTCTTTTTCACGCTTCTGCTTCCCAGCTCCCAAACACAGCAAAACGACCTCCTGAGGCCCCAAGACTGGGCAAGCACTCCAAGGCAGGTCAGAACTCTCTCAGCAGAGTTCCAGGGGAGCTGGTGGTGAAGTCCTTTTGTTCCTGGGACTTCTTAACAGGGAGCCAGCTCTTCTCAGGCCTTTGGAGATCAGAATCAAAAGAAGGGGACACAGCAATGTCCTTCCCCTCTCCTTGTCAGCAAAGCAAAACAGCAAGCAGGCAGTCTTCTCCTCTTCAGTCCTTTTCAGCTTTCTCCTTGGCAGAGGTTTCTTCTTAGTTCCAAAGTGATCTAAAGTTTTAGGTGTCTGGGGTCCTCTTCTTATACCCCTCCAAGTCTTTGTCTCTCTTTGTTCCAGTGGGGGGATTCCCCTGCTCAAACCGGTTCCTGGGTGTGCTCTGCTCTGGAGCACCTGGTTCCTTTCAGAGTGAGGGGCAGGGTTGTTAGACGCTCAGCAGGAGGTGGAGCCTTCTTTGTGCCAGCAGAGACAGAGTCCTCAGCCTGGCCAGCAGGGGGTGGAGCCAGCATTGTGTTTGTCAGGGGCAGCCCTATTCAAACCCAGGGACTACTCCTCCCACCCATCTAAAGCAGAAGTCCCTATTCACCCTGCTGCTGACTCATCCAGGCTCCTGGAGCCACCTAGCCCATCACATGACACCAGTCAGCCAACCAGCACACAGGCACACAGGAAGGTTAAACAGGAGAATAGCTACTTTCTAAAAAGTGCTATTCTCACACAGTGAATTTAAAAACCATCTTGCTAAAAAGATGTATAATTAAATTCTGAACACAGAGATACCAAACTTGGATTTTCTATCTTGCCCTTATGGGAAGATAGGCATGTAAACAGCCTTCCCCATTCTATCCTATGGGCAAGATAGCCTCTCAGCAGTGAAAAACGAAAATGGCTGTCATTCACTACCAGGGCATGTTACACACCTCAGTACATGCCCTACCTTTCAGATACACTGCACCCAGCCCAGGGGGGTACCTAGGGCCACCATAGGGATGCCTGACATGTACAGAAAGGGAAGGATAAGGCCTGGTCAGTGGGTACACTGGCCAGGTCGACATGGCAGTCCTGGACTGCACATAGGCACTGCAAGCAGGCCTAAGACATCATTTTAGCGCTACTCCTGTGGGTGGCACAATCAGTGCTGCAGCCCACTAGTAGCATTTGAATCACCAGCCCTGGCACACCCAGTGCACTTTACTAGGGGCTAACAGGTGAAACAAATATACCAATCATGGATAACCAATTAATATGACAATTTACCAAGGGAGCACTTGCACTTTGACACTGATCAGCAGTGGCAAAGTGCCCAAAGCATCTAAACCAGCAAAAACGAAATCCAGCATAGCATCAAAAATACTGGAGGTAGAGGCAAAAAGTCAGGGGTAACCACGCCAAAGATGCCAGGTCTAACAATATGTTAATGGCTGTATTAGAGAGTGAGGGGGTTGTATGAGTGGCTGTATGGGTGAGTGAGTGGATGTGTGTGCTGATCTAGGAATTATTGAGTAGCTGTGTAAGTACTGTTATGGGTGTGTTAATGGGTTTGAGAATGGTAGTGTGGAAGGAGGAGTGCATGTATGAAAGATTATATCGGGGTGTGTGCATCAGATAGACTGTGGATGATGTCATCAGTGTGTAATTTGAGATGTCATCAGTGATGCCATCAGTGATGTCATTTGAGATGTCATGATTGATGTAATGTCTGAGGTCATAAGCAGTGCATTGTGGGGGCACTGGTTTTGTATGAGTGAAACCTGAGCCTTATTATAATGTCCCTGTAACCTTTGTTTTTTCCAGTGAAAGTGTAATGTGTTATTTTATTCCATTTTCCAACTATAATGTCCCTGTAACCTTTGGCTTATTTAGTGAATTTCTAAGGATTTTTTTTTTTTTTTTTTTTGAAAAAGTTTTTATTGAACAATAATTCGGTTACAAGTACGGGCCTACAACCACCCGGGCCGGCCGCTAGGTACAGAAGGAAATCTACACATATCAAGGCTGCAATCAGTTCCCAGGGCGCTGCCCCGCAGTGGCTCCAGATAGTTCTCGAGGAACAGGAAGCGTAAGTCCAACAATCACAAAAACAAAAGGAAAAACAATAAAAAACAAAAGGCGAGTTATGAGGGAAACCAGTGCGGATCAGGCTCCCCCCGGGAAACTCCCGTCAGGACAATTGAGCAATCCGCTAAAGAGAGGAGTACCGGGAGGCCGGGGACGGAGGGGGGGGGGGAGGGGGTCAAGGGAGATGAACGTCCATATGTAGTTGTTCCAAAAGGCGCCAGGAGCCATCAAGGGTCAGGGGGACATGGCGATATCAGTGTCTACCAGGGGGGGCGTACAGATGCCTCCGCGATACGCGTTCCATTGCCCCCAAATGCTACCCCATGCCCCCGGCTTGCCACGGGCCACATACACTGTCTTCTCCCTAAACATACACCAGTCCATATTCTCCTTCCATACTGACACGGTGGGCGGCCGTTGAGCGCCCCAAAGTTGCGCTATGTCCCTCTTGGCAATCATGTTCCCTAGGGCCGCCCACCGAGTCTGAGCCGCGCTGTAGTCATTGGGCTCCCACACATTCAGGACACAGCGACGCACCTCCGGCAGCAGCACAACCCCAGTAACCTGTCCCATTACCGTGTGGACCCGGCGCCAGTAGTCCGCCACCTCGCGGCACTCCCAAAGGATATGAAGAAAGGTGGCGCTGAGCCCACAGCCTCGCTTACAGAGCCCGTCGTCGGAAAATCCCATCGAGACCAAGCGCGGACCCGTCACATACACCCGGTGGAGAATCTTGAGCTGTACCAACCGGAGACGAGCCGGAATGGCAACCTCCTTGGGGGACGACAGTGCAGACTGCCAATCTTCGTCGTCCAATTCCACCCCATCCCCAGTCCAAGCCTCCCGAAGGCGCACAAAAAGGTCCGCCCGGTGATTAATTAATTTTTTATAAATTAAAGAAATAGTACTATCAGGGACATGTCCGTCAAGTATGCGGTCCTCGAGGGGCGAGGAAACAGGGATCTTGGTCCCCTCCCCGAAGACCGAGAGCAGGGCGTGTCGAACCTGGGCGTAGCGGAAGAACTCCCTGTCGGTCAGCTCGTATTCTGCCTGGAGCACCGCGAAAGTCTTGACCGCGCCCTTGTGCCACAGGTCTCCCACTTTGCTGATACCAATCGTGTCCCACTGGTCAAACCCCTTCGTGGTCCACAAGCTGCCCAGGCGGTCGGAGGCAAACAAGGGAGTAGCACACGTTAATCGCTCACTCCAGCCCATGGCCGCCGTGGCAGCCCTCCAGGTCCGCACAGCAATCTTAGTAGGACCCGTAAGGGTCCGGCCAGCCAGGCGGGAATAAAGTGCCCTGTTGTAGTTCCCGCCGGGAAGCAGGAACTTGTCCATCTCATACGCCGGATTCAAGCCGGGCGCATACGTGGCGTGGTTAATGGCAGATAGCTGCGAGGCCCAATAGTACCTGCGAATGTCAGGAAGCGCGATGCCCCCGTCATACCAGGGGAGAGTGAGCTTGGCAAGAGCAATACGCGCCCGCCCGTCCCACACCAGTCTCCTCTGCAGGCTCTCCACCTCCCGAAAGTAGGCCACTGGGATAACGTCGAAGGAGTTCTGGAGTGCATAGAGGAACCTGGGAAGGGACATCATTTTGAACAGCGCGGCCCGACCCAGCGGGGACAGGGGCAGCCTGCACCACCGGGCCGTGTCCTCCCGCAGTCGCCGAAGTGGACGCAGGAGATTCTGCTCATAGCGAGCCGCCGGGTCCAGCGAAACGTATATCCCCAGGTACTTAAAGCCGCTCAGAGATATTTGAATCGGGAGCCGAGGCGGCAGGAGAGGAGGACCACCAGAGATGGGATAAACGCAGGATTTAGACCAATTGATCGTGAGACCCGAATTGTTCCCAAAGGAGGTCAGAACGTCAAAGAGGACGTTGAGCGACTGCCGTGGTGAGGTGAGATACAGGAGAATGTCGTCCGCATACAGCGAGACCCGATCTTCAAAGCCCGGGCCCCACCGGATCCCTCTAAGCGAGGGCTCCCAACGGAGCCAGGCAGCGAGTGGCTCCAGGGCGAGAGCAAAAAGCAACGGGGACAACGGGCACCCCTGCCTCGTGCCCCTGCCAAGGGCAAAGGGCCGAGAGACCCGCCCATTCACCACCACTTGAGCCATGGGTCCCGTGTAAAGGAGCCTCACCCAGCCAATAAATCCCTCTCCAAAGCCGAATTTATCCAAGACGGCCCAGAGGAATGGCCACTCAATAGTGTCAAAGGCCATCGTGGCATCCAAAGAAACCAGCACGGCCGGTTCGGAGAGGAACTCCGCCCTGGCAAGGGCACCGTGAAGACGCCGCAAGTTAAGAGCGGTGTTGCGGTGCGGGATAAAGCCGCATTGGTCCGGATGTATAAGGTCGCACACGACACTCAACAATCGATTGGCCAGGACTTTCGCCAGGATTTTAGGCTCCGCATTGAGCAGTGAAATAGGCCGGTAAGAAGTACAGCGGTCTCGCGGCTTGCCCTCCTTGGGGATAACGACTATAGTGGCCAAGCGCTGGTCGGCCGGAAGGGAACCCGCCGCAAGAGAGTCGCGAAACATGCGGCTGAGGAAGGGCGCAAGCTTATCAGGACGCAATTTGTATAGTTCAATGGGCAGACCGTTAGGACCCATAGCCTTGCCCGAGCGAAGGGAACGAATCGCGGTCGCTATTTCATCCGACGACAAGGGGGCGTCCAGCCGCTCTCGGTCCTCAACGGACAGGCCGGGCAGAGCAATATCTCTCAGTAAGAGGCGAGAGTCATCCTCATCCCTGTCAGTCACCGGGGAGTACACCGCCCGGAGGTGGTCGGCGAAACATTCCACAATCTCATCCGGCTCAGTCACACACACACCATCCGCAGCACGCAACTCGGGGACCACACGATTCACTCTCTCCTTTTTGTCCAGCCACGCAATCAACTTTCCCGCCTTGTCCCCCGCGTCATACAATCGGCCCTGCTGCTCCCTATACATAGTTTTGGCCGCGTCAGTGACCAGGGACCTATATTCGAACTGTTTCAGGCTAAGGGCATGTAGCCCGTCCGGAGTAACATTCGCCTCCAAGGCCGACTCCAGCCCCGAGATGTCAGTCTCCAGCTTCACCACCGCCTCGCTCCTAACCTTCTTGGCCACCACTATTTGGGCGAGGGCGTGTCCGCGTATCACAGTTTTAAAGGCTTCCCAAAGGGACAACGCAGACGACACCGACCCCTCGTTTTCACTGAAATATTGGTCCATGGCCTTAACCAGGCTGTCACGAGTCACAGGGTCCCGCAAGTACCAGGGGTTAATGGGCGCTATCCGCCCTGCGGACCGCGACCCGGTGTCAAAGAGAAGCCACAGCGGAGAATGGTCGGAGATACCACGCGCCAGGTGTCTGACCTCTCGAATCCTACCAGTCTGCGCCGCGGGCATAAGGAAGTAGTCTAACCTGGAGAGACTCCCATGCGCCCCCGAATGAAAGGTGAACTGACACTGGGTCGGATGCATTAGTCTCCAACTATCCACCAAGCCGAAGGTCTCCAACATCCCACCCAGCCATGACTGGGCAGCGGGGAGGGTCCTTGGTGGGTGACGATCCAGTTCACCCGAAACCACAGAATTAAAGTCCCCGCCCATGAGCAGGAGGCCGTCCGGAAGGTCAAGCAGCATTCGACCCAAGTCAATAAAGGTGGAGTTCTGGAGGCCCGGGGGGACGTAGACTGAAACCAGGGTAAGGGGCCGCCCCTCCCACCTCCCAATCAAACACACATAGCGCCCTCTGTCATCCGAGACTATCCTCGTGATCTCCACCGGAAGGGAGGTTCGCAGGAGAATGCCCACCCCCCTGGAGCCAGTTGTGAACCCAGAATGGGCTACGAGGCGGTATCCCCCCCTGTTCATCGCATGGCAGACATTGCCGACCAAATGCGTCTCCTGGAGAAACACCACATCAGGAGTCAAACGACGCAAATATTGCAGTACAACACCCCGCTTAATACGGTCCCCCAACCCATTGACGTTCCATGACATAAGCCTCAACCCGTCTCCCCCCATCCCCTCCAATAGATCAAGAGGCCCCCAGCCCGCCGCACAGTTCCCAAATATGGACAAAAATCAATACCTCGCCCTGTAAACAAAAAACACACAACAAAACAACCCCTCTTCCCCCCAAACCCCACCCCAAGTCCAACTCCCCCCACCCTGCACCCCTGCGGGCCAAAGACCCCCCCCAACTTGCAGTGTGCCTGTCGCCCCACTAACCCCATTCTACAAAAAGACCCCGGAGGAGGAAAGGGACCCGAACCCGCCCGCACCCCTCACGGGTCCTGGTAAGACACAGTATGCAAAAGAGTAAGACCCAACTGTACAGTGCAAAACCGCAAAAGCAAGGACCAAATGTCAGTCTAAGGGGACCCGTCACCTGCGGTGCCCCCAGAGGGCCCGGGCCGAATTTCTAAGGATTTTTAAATGCTAATTCCTAACTATAACATCTCTGTTACCTTTGGTTCTTTCAGTGAATTGCTATGGTTGTTTAAGTAGGAGTCGCAATTGCAGAGTGGTGGAGAGAGGGGCTTGGCCTCTGACCAGCTCTCAGGAATCCCACTGTGTAGAACTTACAGGAGGTACCAGGAGGGTTTCTTGTCCCCAAGGTTCATCAGGAGTAAAGTGGACTTCATTCCCCAACCAGTAGTGCAGAGTGGTGGAGAAAGAGTGCATGGCCTCAGAAGTCCTCTTAGCAATCTAGCTATGTGGGACTTAGTGGAGATAACGACATCCTTGGGGTACAGCTAATCCTCCTGTTACCTCCAGTAAGTCCTACACAGCTGGATTGCTGAGACCTCGTAGAATGCCATGCCCCCTTTCTCTACCACTCTTCAATCACACCTCCTGGTGCACTATGATTAGGGGGTGAAGTTTATTTGGCTATTGAGGGTCCTTGGGCACCAACTACCCCTCCTGTTACCTCCAGCAAGTACCACACAGTGGGTTTTCGGTGGCCAACCTCCCCTTTCTCCTCTACTCTGCAAACGCATTTTCTGGTGCACTACTAGTTCTGGCGCAAATAGAACTAGATAGAAAATAAGTCTCACCTTATGATTATCAAACTCGGGTCTTAACAAAGAGTATCTGCCAAAGAAGACCAGCTGAGGTTACCTTAATCTGGCCACCAGATATGTCACTTAAGATCTTACTAAAATCATTCCAGTATGTTGACAATGAAGGTCAGGCCATAAGCATGTGTTTATCCTCCGCTCGCAATGCTTCACACTTCAGGCAGGAGGAATTCTTATCTGCCACGTTTGCCAGCTTTCCTGTGGTCCAGTAGGCCCTGTGAATGGTCAAAAAATGGCTCTGATTTTATTTCTGAATATTACATTTTTAATGATGCTTGTCAGTGCCAGTCGACATTAGTCTCAATTAAGTCCTCCTTCCAGATCAAAAATGGTTCTGGCTGATGTTTATCTTCGGCCTCCAAGATATCCCAATACCATATGCAACTTCCTTTTTTAAGACCTCGCTACTTTCTAACTGATCCACCCACTTCTATTCTGCTTCCTCTACCCAAGCTTGTAATGTCCACCATGCTCGTAGCAGATAATATTTGAATCTAGAGATCATACCCTCCGTAAGTGCTTTCAGCTTCTCCCAGCCCATTTGTCCTGTCCCCTTCTTCCGATCTCTCCAGCGATTCACACCTGTTTGTTTCAGGGGCTGGGTAAGAGCATCTTTCAGGCATTCAGGAGTCCCAGGGGAATGACAAATTTTGGCAAATGCAAATTCTCCTAACACACATCCTGGCCTTTAATACAGCTATATGCACTTTCAGCCTAAGTTTCTAAAAGTACTTGGGGTCTCCATATTTGTACAGAAAATGGTGGTGTCCAACTTTCTCTGACATAGCTTCATATATTCTGCCTTTGAACGAGTTTTGTGGCACATTCAGTAACATCCAAATGTTCTTAAACTGATAGGCATGGCAATAGAGCTGGAAGTCAAGGAGAGCCAATCCTCCTGCCAGCAATTTCCTCCTAAGCTACTTCCACGACAACCTAATCTCCTCAGATGCCCGAATAAAGCTGCAGACTCTGCCCTGGATTTTACTGATGCACTCCTTCAGAAAAGTGATCGGTATTGTAGAAAATAAAAAGGCGGCCTTAGAGAGAATTATCATTTTAAATAGAATCACTCTCCCGTATATTGTTAGAGATAAATTGTTCCATTTCTACAGCCACTTGTCTATTTCCCAGCTCTCTTTATATTTCTTTACACATGGTATATTGCTCAGTTTGTGTACAATTTGAACCCCCAAGTATCTCATCTGCTGCTTAACCTGCTAGCCTTCACAGCCCACCCCCCCAGGACATGTCCACAGATTTATCTCCATTTATTTCCTGCACACAAACAATCGCCCCTGCAGCACAGGCAGCGTTTTTTGCGCCATCGCTAGGGAAACACAGGGGTGTGCTATATTCTTGTGAACATGGTGCATCCCTGTGTTTTGAACATGTGTTTTGAACATGTCGAAGCGCGGCATTGCCAAATTTAGCATAGCATTGCACTCCGGCATTTTTTGTACTTATGCCCCATTATGTTTTAGTTCTATCTAAATAGACAGGAACCTAAAAATCCGAGTGAGAAAATTGTGTGATATATATTCTTTCCAGAAATCTCAGATCTTCAGCTAGTTCATCATTTCAAAACTGTTGAAATTGGAAAGAAGTGATTTTCAGTGACAGAGCCAAAAAGCCAAAACTTCAAAATGTAATCAGTCCATAAAGAGTCACGAAATTGTGGCTAAAAGCCGAACAAAAAATAAAAAAGAAGTAGAAATAACAGTTTTTAATTGAAAATGGCTGCAGTCACTGGTCAAACATAGGTCCTCCTTGCAGTGAATAGAATTACAGAACATCACCTGGCATACAAGGGCTGATGCAAGTATGGGGAAATCTGAGCCACAGCATTACAGAGGAATATGCAGGAGAGTGGAGAATTATTATTATTGTACCGCGCTTCTTGTAAAGAATTGATTGCTCCTTAATAATTCCAAATTTTAACCTGGTGAAGTTGATTCATTGCTGCTTCCAAAAAGTAAGAAAACCACCTTGTACTGTAAAGAGATATACAGACACATGACTAAAAAACACAGTCGCTCTAATGTCAATATCCTACTCAATGGGTCCAATATGTTAAATAGCAGTAGCCATGCACTAAAATGCAGATCACAAACCTATGTGCGGAGACCTCCCCCTCTCCTATCTCTCTATGCAAAGGTCTCAGTCACTTGGCTGGTGATCTCAATACGGGTAGGTATATGTTTCTTTAGTAAATGTGGGAAAGACAAAGGGGAGTGGATGGAAAATGGGGAATATGGACTGCTAAATGGAAGGTTTTAAGGTAATTTAAGGAAGGGTTTGGGAGAAATATGCTTATTCAAAACACACACACACAAGAGTAAAGGCCAGATGTACGACCATTACATTTTGCGAGTCACGAATTGCGATGTTTTGTGACACGCAATTTGTGACTTGCAAAATGGAATGTACAACAGTGCGTGAGACACTGTTTGCGATTCTCAAATGGGTCACAAGTGACCTGCATCATTAATATTCATGAGGCTGGTCGCAATCAGCGACCCATTGGGAATGGCCTGCAAACACAGGGATGGTGGGCAGCTGGAGATAGCAGATCTCCATGTCTGTGTTTGATTTTTCAATAAAGCAACTATTATTTTTTTCAAATGCAGCCTGTTTTCCATAAAGGGAAGCGGGATGAGTTTTATAAAAAAAATGAGCATTTTTCTATTCATTTTTTAAGGGCAGGCAATGGTCCCTGGGACCACTGCCTGCTCTTAAAAAATATTTTTGCATCTATTCATAAAGGAGACGGAGGCCACTGGGGACCCCTTCCCGTTTGCGAGTGGCTTATCACCTACTTGAAGTAGGAGGTAAACTGTGAGTGTTTTGCAACCGCAAATGCAGTCGCAAAACAATGGCACATACCATTCTAACTCGACCTTGGCAAGCCCCTTCCTAATAGCAACTTGCAAACACTATTTTACGTGCCACCGACTCGCAAACTAGCATTTGTACATACCACCATCCTTTTTTGGGGTTGCAAACAGGCTGATTTTCCATATGAGACTGGAAACACGGTTGAACATCTGGCTCCAAGACAATTGCAATTCACAAAATATGCTTCTAAAGTTACCACAGTCATAAAGGTGTATATGTACTCCAGCCTAACCTCAGAGTAAATCAAGCACCACACATAACGAACCACTAGTACTATAACACACAACATAAATTAACTGAGGTAGGCTATTCAGGGATGTAAAATAACACTCTATAGGAACTAATGTTAAATTAATTAAAGTAGTTCAATATTTTCAATATGTGATTATTGTATGTAATTATTTAAAAATAAAAATAAACTCAGGTTAACATAATATTAGATTAAGTCTTTTAAAACAAAAAGTTTTTCCAAAATAATAATTATTAATTAAATATGTATATCCAAAGTTTGCTAAATATTGAATAGAGCTAAATCAGTAGTGAGAGTGAGTAAACTACTGTATTTAAGAATATTTAATTATTTAAAACTCATTTAATTTGAGGCAGTAATGTGAATGTTTTAAAATTAATTAGCGTCATTTTTTATGGCAGATTTAGGAGCCCATAGGAAGTCCCAAAAGGATAAAAAAAAAGAGAGGCAGGATTCATGCAATCCAACATTTATGACAAGCTGGCAATGCACCTCCAATTCCCTTTCTCTCCCTTTGTTCAGTGCATTGATAGGATATATGTGTAGCAGCAGAAGGATTTGGCACCTGTGATTTATTTGGAAAACTAGCTGTGAAAGAGGAAATAGAATATTAATGAGTGCATGCTGGTGAACTGGCAATATAACAAGATAGGTCACCCTGCCCTGGAGAAAATAGCCAAATTAGTTTCTAAATGCAGAAATTTAATGTGTGATATTATTTTATTCACTTCAGAGACCAAGCATGCACTGTGCTACCATTAAGGCCTGTGTTAAGACTTACATATACCCATGTAGCCCTCCTAATTGAAACCAAGTTCTTGCGGCAGAAAACTCATTTCAATCAGAGATTACACATTTGAGTCACTTTGTTCTAATCTGCAGATATCGAGCTGGCACCACTGTCTAGCAAACAAGATCCGCAAGAGGACGTGTATGTGCTGAGCCAGCAAAAATTATCAGTGAGTTAAAAACGTACCACTGACATCTACTGCCATATTACTTATAATACTCTAAGTACATGGACGATTGCGCTTTCTTTTTGCCCTCCTGGGGCACTTGGGTGATGCTTGTTCACCCTCTTGTACAGTATGGCCCATATTGGATGATATGGATCATTCCCTCATTATTCCTAGGGGTGACGTCTCATGGAAATAAGGGGACACCTTTGCCCTTGCACCCACATTGTAATACAGACATGGGCTGAGGGGCAAATAAGCCATAACAGCTATGCTGGTTGAACAACAAAGATAAGGTGGCTAAAAGTGCACACTGAGGCTTTGTCTCGGGAAGGGGACATGTGGTCCCATGGCCTGCCTCACCAGGAATCTCCCCACAGGTGGGTGCCTATGCGCAATCTGCACCTGCCTGCTTGCTCACTCTTTACTCGGTCATAATCCCCTGTCAAACTCACTGCTCAAAGTTCAGCGCCTACAACAGAAGCAAATCAAAATCATAAATCAAAAACTGGTAACCCTGGGTTAAAACATCACTAATGGGTTACAAAGTGTCTCCAGTACTCTTGAGCGGAATCTGACAAACAGTACCCTACAACCAATATGGGCCACTACCCCTGTGGTAACTGCAGTACATGTGACCTAACACAGAGGAGCAAGAACATCACTTTCACTAAAGGCTCAGTCTGGGAACAAAGGGGCTTCACGAACTGCAACAGCAGGAACGTGATTTATATGATCACCTGTCCATGCAGACAAGAGTACATCGTTATGACATCAGGGCCAATCAAAATACGAATTGGCGAACACAAGAGCAGCATGCGGTGTAAGAAAAGCACCACGAAGATGGCAAGTCACTATCTAACTATGGGACACAACGTGGGTGATTTAAAATGGACTGTGATTGAACAAATCCAGAATGACAGCAGTTTATTGGAAAATGAACAACGTTGGGTGTTCCGTCTGGGCACCCACCTAACTGATCTAAACGACGATATTCCCTGGGCCCAACTTACCTAGACTGCAAATAACCTAGTACCTCATAGGGCAAAACCTTGAATATACGTTTATTCTGGCCTGACTCAAAGAAAAGAATGTTTTACTAATACCACAGTGACCCCAAAACAGCCATCACCCTATTAATAAAATCAACACGGCGACCAACTATCACCGTCTTGGATTTGTGCAAACATCGCTTTGGGGATGCCTGTTGCAATTTAATGTCTAGATTAGCTGTCTTTAGTGATAGGACTATGTTTTGCCACCCGGATATATCTGCTACACCTCGTATGAATATGTCAATTTTCGGCACTCAATAAGCACCACGGCCGCACACGACTGTAAAGTGCTTTGTGCAACAACTATCTGTCTTCTGCCAAATTAACCCACTACTGATACGCCAGCGGTTGACCACTCTAATGCTAGAGCCACTCCTGTTCTCAATACACGCTTTCGCTCCAGTTAGCGGAAGAAACGTAAGCCGAAAATATTCAGCTCCCCTGTTCAGGCTCGATTACCACTTCCGGTAGTGTACGAACCCTTCAGGTTAGCGCTCTAGTGCAAGAGTCGCTTCCATTCGTATCTCACACTAGCGCTCCAGTCTTTGTTATCCCTCAGACACAGGCAATGATTAGCCTTCCGGTTGAACCTCAACACAGGTGTGTCAACTTATGAACTAATAACAATTACCGACACCATAAATACGGCCTCACTCGCACTCTCCTTTCAAACCACGGAGCCGCGGGATAGTGTGAGCCGAGGTGAGGACCTGTCGATCATTGAGTGAGTACGGCATAGCCGAGCAGGAAGTCAGTCTCTCACAGCTTGACTGTGAATCTTTAACAACGCTAATCACATCGAACCCCTTTAAAAACGATGCCATTTTTCCCGCATTTCCTTTGCAAACAGATTACAGTGGCAACATCCTTCCCACCCGTAAACGAGGCTCATGGAGCATTGTCTCCTACCAGTTCTAGTATGTATTCACCATGAACCATTGTTTTTTTATATATTCTTTAAAAATTTGGTCCACAGCAACTCCAAGTCTAAGACATAGAGAGTGTGCTTTCTGTTCTTTGTTTGTATGTTGTGTTCTGTCCCCCCCCCTTTTTTCCTAAACAGGTCAAAGCACTTGGTTTGAAATTTAAAACTAAGGCTATTGGACACCACCACAGCCTCTTTGTAACACTTTATTTCAACAGGCTAAATATGTTTGCGCATTGGGAGGCGCACATGTAAAACTAACTGTGCTCAGGATTACATTTCAGAAATACTGATTGGGCTTACATTCTAATAATACTGACTGGGTACTGTATTTAATGCTATTTTTTTTTCACTTTTTTGTATATAGCACATTATACCTACACCATTTGATAGCAACATAGTGAGCACTGAAAGGATCATCTTTAGTCGTGATGAAGAAGCCTTGACGCTTCAAAACATGTTGACTTGACCAGGAGTATCCGCATATTACACGCAGAACATCTCCGAACCACCATTTTAACAGTACCAGCCTCAATGACCTATTAAATTCCTTAAGTCCATAAGGCCAGGTACTTTTTAATTCACTCACCTCATCCACCCCTGACCCTTCCTCTCACTACCTATACACCTATACACCACACATAGTACTGCAATAACAGTGCTCCAGTGTAGTCGCCAGTCGTAGCACGACCCGTCCCGCAGTGGGGCGGGAAGACCCCTATGATGAAGCATGACACCAAGAGCCCTTTTGGTGTGTGAGGGGTATTTAAGCAAACACTGTGTGTGCCCTACAAAGACTAGGAACACATTCCTTTGAACCTCTTTGAGGTGGATCCTTTTGTTTTGTATAAATCGTTGAGGAGGACGTATCCACCTCCAGTACCTCTTCACTCCCTAATCCTGTTTTTCATAGCCATCACATTGTTGCCAGCACCTGCAAAGATCTAGGAAAAGTTGGTAAATCACTGACTTTCATTCTTTGTTGAAGCAAGCAGTCTGCTTCACAACCCTCAATCTGGCTTCGGGGTCACAGAAACCTTGGACAGCGGCGCCTCTGCCATGGTGGTACTGTTAGACCTGTCTGCAGCGTTTGACGTGGTGGCACACGCCACCTTGTTGAATAGATTCAGCCTTCTTGGCATTCAGGGCACTGTACTGGCCTGGATTCAATCATTCTTGGCAGAACGCTCTCAGCGGGTCAACCTTCACCTGTTTACCTCTTCTCCCAAACCCCTGATTTGTGGGGTGCTTCATCGCTCTACCCTCAGTCCGCTTCTCTTCAACCTTTACTTGGCCCCTTTAACCACCCTTGTTGAAACATGGGGAGTGTAGGTTGTATCCTATGTGGATGACACTCGACTGCTGTTCTCGTTCCAAGTCAGATTCTGACACAGTTAGTCAATCATTTCTTTGTTGCAATATTTTTGCTTACATTTTGCAACTTATCTCTGGAGAATATTGTAGAGCACCACTACACTTTTGCAGAAACCTAAAGATTGTTTTAGTGGTCCAAAAGCACGTTCTATGGTGTCTGGTTCCACAATGTGTTACAGTGTAACAACGTTAATTGGGAATAGTGGTGGACAGACATGTTGTCATTATCTTTGGCTTTAAGGCATATGCACTATCACCAAAAAACAAACAAAAAACACTTGTAGCTATGGGATAATAGTGCACTTAAAGCATTATAATTTATTATATTATGTGTATTTACCCAATAAATATCTGTCATCAAAATCTTTTCTTTTTAACCTTTGTTAAATCCCACTCCCTGGAAATCAGACAACAATATCTGTTAGCGCAGATGTTAAGTGAAAGAGTATTTTTCCAAACCCTGAATACATACTTCTGCGTCAGATGGTGGGAACATAGGCACATGTGCACATTCTATACATTCAATGGCATGCAGAAATGTGGCTATCCTATAAAGTGTGGTTTTGATGATGATGCAATTAATGTGCATTTCTGGGGAAATATATATAGATCTGTCTGAATATTAACATTGCATCTTGAAATAAGTGAAACAAATAAGATGGGGAACTATATGACACACCACCAGCTGCTGTAATCATACCTTGGTAGCTACCAGAGGCTAAGAGATGCAAACTACATAACTCCTGCACATGGGTGCTTATGGACTTACTGCACAAGTTGTGTCTCTTAAGCTGAGGCTGTAAATCAGTTACGAGCTACAGAATAACAACCTTACTTAGCCTGTTGTTTGCATATAACTCTTCCTCAATGTGGTCAACGAGTGTAATACTCAGTCTGAGGATCTTCTCCTGTCTTCTGCATCTTGGCAAACCAGCTAGTATAAGCATTTACTTTACCATCACATACAGAGTAGCCAGTTCGGAAATCACTGATGCATTTTGAGTCACCTTTTATAGTTTGTACACACTTACCAACTGGTTTGAGTTGATGTTAAATTGCATGTGCTAAATGGTACTTTTGCGACTAATCGCTATTTGTGAATGCAGTGAACATAAGAATATCGATTCGCTATTAACAATTTCTTAATATGAACCGCTGCTTAAAGTCGGTAAAACAAAGATTTGTAATTTATTCTTATCGCTAAATTTACATTTGAGAATGCTTTTCTTACTTGCCAAACTGGTGTGTTTCAAACCCGTAACCAGTGTCCAACTGATTATAGAGTCGTAAAAGTGTTGTGCATATGGCCCATAGATATTTAGCAAGCTTGGTAAGGTTCGGTAAGAAACTGGAGAGGGGTCAAAACCCTCAATCAACGAACACAATTCTTGAAAAGGGTGAATCACGAAAGTCACTAAATTAACCTGTGTTTAAACCTCTCTTAGCTGGGGACAAAAGCAACCATGCTGAACTTAATGGCAATGTGTTAAGTATTTATGCAGTACACAAATAGAAAGTGAAAACACTACACAAGAAAAAATCCCAAACCGAAATGAATTAAATTCAATCATTAGTAATAGATATTATTTTTAAAAGTGTTTAGTGAAATCTAGCGCCTTAAAGATCCAAGTGCCAACCATGTGTATATGGTCATGCGAGACTGGGGCAAAGTCAAAAGTAGGGATGGGCATAATTGACGTAATTCTATCCAGCATAATTACTCATATTACTTGAAATTGTATTTGTTCATAATTGTGTGAGAAGAGTTATCCAGCATTACTCAAGCTAACGTAATTGTGAAATGTTGGTAATTTTGCATCCCATGAGTAATGCGTAAGTACTGAAATTACTCCAGTTACTCTGACAAAATTCAAATTTCTCTCAGGCCTAGTCAAAAGTTAAGGCCAACTGAGATGGAATGCAGGTGGGATACATGAGGTCAATTGGGCACCAGTCTCTGCTTACTTTTGAACGTAGAAATCTCTCAGAGAAAAAGTCCAGGAGAAGTTACAGTTTAGTGGGCAAGGCAGCAGGCTGCATCTGGGAAAGCATCATCGTTGTCAGGGAGCGGCTGGATGAGGTCTGGGTGAACTCATTGACAATGGTAGGAAAAAGCTTTGAGTGGTAGGAGCTGTATTTCTAGGCTGAGGAGGTTGTCGGCATCGATGGGGAGCCCGATGCTGTCAAATATAATGAAGATTTTTACATTATGACAACATTTTGAAAGTTGAAAATCTCCAGTGAGAAGAATCTGCAAGACGATGAGGGCTCCACGAGGTTAGACACCATCATTGAGAGGTCCCGCTGAACGTAGCAGGAGCTACTGTAAAGTCGGGCCAACCGGCGATGCACCCTAGGTGGACCAGTTGGCAGGTAGGTCCCAGTCTTCAGTCTTCTGTCTGTTTTTCTGGCACTTTTTGGTGAAATTTCTTTTAGGTCCTAACTTTTAGGTTAAGGCAGGAATAGCACCTCTAACACCACTTCCAAGGGTCCAGGAACTGCGGTTACCACTCAGGGGATTAGGGCTCCATCCAGTAGAGGTCTCTAGAGCTTGTTATGTCTCTGTAACTCACACGGAAGGTCAGCTAACTGGAGTCACTTCCAGCGGCCTTGCATTAAATGGGATGGTTTCGTTTCATTCAAGCAGTAAGACAGGTATTCAAACAGCCAAACTGTCCTCTATGGTACAAGGCAGTCCTTGTGAAGTCTTGCACAGGTCTAGGAGTGTAGTGAAGAGTTATTCTGAGGTTCAAATATTTATATCTGGGGCCAGCCTTTGAAGTGGGGGACATCCTGGGCTACCTCCACATCTGGTTCTAGAAATTTCTTTCATTCCCCTGTCAAGATTCCAACAAGTCTGGGGTGCCAAAAAGTTGGTGTCAGGTCTGTGTGTGCAAGAAGAAAGACCTTTGAAGTGTAAGTGGGGCAGGGCAAAGCTCTGCTCCCAACCATCCTGGCAGGATGGCCCATCCTGTATACCCAGAGTCTCCTTTGTCTCACTGTCTAGCAGAAATACACAAACACCAACAGCAGAGCGATAAACAGTTATGTAACTCAGGACACTGGCAGCAGGCACCAAAAGGTTAGAGCAAGAAAATGCCAACTTTCTAAAAGTGGCATTTTCAGAATTGTGACTTAAAATCCAATTTTAAAATAAAAGACCATTGCCATTAAATAAAGATTTAAAATTATAATTCATTTGAGAATAAACATATCATTCCTACCAGCCCCCAATCAAAAGTGAGCATTTATTAAAGGTAATAGGATAACCCAATGTTAACCAATAGGAGAGATAGAATTTACAGTAGTGAAACACAAAGTTAAGGGATTTTGACTACTAGGACATGTAAAACTTAAAAGTACAATTTTTTAAAAATAATGCACTATGGCCTATGAGTCTTTGACACCTAACTTAGTGGTAACTTCTATTTATTAAAAAGAAAGGTTTAGGCCTGGCAAAAGGTTATTTTAATAGGTCGAAATAACATTTTCAAAATCGCACTATAGCCTGTAATGGCAGGCTTGAGATGTGTGTTAAAGTACTATTTAAGTGGGAGGAACAGTTAGTGCTGCCGGCCCACTAGTAGCATTTTATTTATAATCCTATGGTATATGTAGTAAAATATACTCGGGAATATTAAGTACATTAAATATGCAAATTGGATGTAAGCCAATTATACCATGTTTTAGGGAGAGAGAACTTGCACTTTAGCAATGATTAGCAGTGGTAACGTGCACAGAGTCTTAATGACAGCAAGAACGAACTTCGAAAACAGGAAGGGTGAATGCAAATGTTTGGGGGAATAATGTCAGGTTTAACAGGCGCATTATGGCTCCTGCAGCACCTCACCAGTAGCATTCCTGAAAACCAGGAAAGCCAGTTTAGTGAGCATAATAATCAAAGGCAAATTTGATGAAAAGATACTTACTAATAGGAAGATTGAAAGATTTTAGAGTTAGTTACAATTGAGACAAGAAGTCATACGAACTCAAGGTGCTGATGCACTACTTTGAGAAGATATTTTCCTATGATTCCCTCTCAACATTATTATTGCCACACAAGGTAATGCCAGGAATAGTAAGGGAGGGTAAGGAGCACGTTTATTTAGGTTCCTGTTGTAACAATTAACTTTTCTGTGCTCCTAGGGCCTGTAGAATAAAATCCGCCACAAAATAACCTCTAACACTGAGCAAGACAATTTCGTATCAAGGTGTCCTCCTATAAAGCAGAAACAAGATTAACAGTGTGCCACAAACAGAGAACTATAGACTTACCACTAGTTCTCAAACACATACAGTAGTCCAGCATACAAGAAATCATAGTGCTTTAGGGTAATAGTCTCACGTATATACCCATTCAGTGATCCTCCCTTTTAGGGTTCTCCAGAGCACTTACAACTGTGAAATCTCACACACAAAAAGTAGTGAGATGTCTCTCTCTCTCTCTCTCTCTCTCTCTCTCTCTCTCTCTCTCTCTCTCTCTCTCACCCTCTCTCTCTCTCCCCTCTCTCTCTCCCCCTCTCTCTCTCCCCCTCTCTCTCTCCCCCTCTCTCTCTCCCCCTCTCTCTCTCCCCCTCTCTCTCTCCCCCCTGTCCCAGCCCCCTTCCCCTTTGAGGTTATTGTCAGTGCATTGTGTATTGGCTCCTGCAGTGAGCCCTCCACCATTGGGGTATCAGTGGCCTAATCATCATCTCTGCAGACTCCCTGAACTCCAGGTCTTTGGAAATTGGTTTTAAGACCTGCAGGATCACACCAGAGTCCACATTGGCTTCCACAAAAATACTGCTGAACCGGAATGATGTCAGCAACATCTCTGTTTGGGTTGTGGACAGCCAATCAAACGACTAACCTGAAAAAACCCTCTCCGCCAATCAGAATACTTGAGTTTTTTAATTTGGGTTCCCATTGGACTCCCACTAGACCAACTATCAAGCTATCTCTTTTTTAGCCATAATTCTCAATAATGGCAGAATGGATTTAAACATAATCGCAAAAAACACAACTTCAGAGCAAATATCAATGAAAACATTTTCAGCTAAAAGAAACACACTTGTCACACACTGCAAATATACTCACACATAAGGTAAATTTGGTATATTTTGACAGTTGCGTCTGAGGAACTCTTGTGAGGTGGCAGACAGACCCTGTGGCTAACCCCATGCTATGCATGGCCAAATGCCATGCACAGTGTGAGGTTGGCTGCATGCGGGGAGTTGGACACAGGGCCAGGATGCAAGTCAAGCCCCACGGGCAACCCCACACATGTGTGGCATGGGTTGGCTGCCTCCATGTGACTTTCTGTGGGGAGTTGGACGCAGAGCCTGGCTGCAAAGCAGGACCTGCAGCCAATGCCATAAACAATGAAAGGTTGTGCCTCTGGGTGGGTTGGCCATGGCCAGGCCCTGTGGTCAACCCCCCACTCTACACAGCTGTAGTCTGTGTGCAGCATGGGTTGGCTGCCGGTGAAGGCTTGGCTTTATGTATGGTAACAAAATATTACTCTATGTTAAAAAGAATCCTAGAAATTCACAGAAAAAAAACAAAGGTTAAAGTAATGTTATAGTTAGGTGAAATGTTCAGTAACAACGTACCCTTTTGAACAAAAAAAACACAGATATGCAGCAGTTATAGTTATCTTAACTAACTATAACTCGTTCCCTAAGGTAGCTAATACTCACACCCTCACCATGCAATCATCATTACCCAACATGTTACATCACTCATGACAGCTTCTGTTCGGTTTTTGGTATTGGCCCTGTGAATCTGGGCAAATTGCTTAATCTCCCTGTACCTACCAAAAATGAATATGTCCTTGTGTAATGTAACTGGTACTCACGTAAAGCATATTATACCTGTGGGTTAAATTTGCACTATATAAAAAAACTGCAAGAACAGTTACTTGATGTTTCTAGGGGAAAATAAATGTGGAAAACGTGCTTGGGGACCCTTCTTTTGTCTCATCCCCTGCTTGAAATTTTCCATGCACAAACTAGGCACAAAAGAGCAGTCTTTATTTAGAATTTAGTGGCGATTCGGCAAACAGCACCAAGGCTATTAGCAACACAAGATCCGAACTATAACTACCCAGTGGTGACCACACTCTCACCATCAATCACTCTGAGCTTCACTGAAAAAGAAACTCATATTTAAAATTCATTTTGCAGATGCACTGTGTGACTTTTGTGTAGGAGTTACAAAGGCACTGTACGTTCATCGTGAAGTCAGGATACGCTATGATCACTGCATTTTTGTATTGCAGGGGCTCTTCACATGGTACTCCAGTAGCAACAAGTCACAGCCCCAGTAATTATGAAGTTGAGCGATGACAGAATGTGGTGGGGCAACCGGAAGGAGTGGTCTGCCTGGTATTCTAAGTGCCCTTTCTATGGAAAAGAAGTCCGGCACCTTATCCGCAAGTACCATCATCATCAGCCAGTTCTCGAGAAACAGCTCCACACTGGGTCCCTCGGAATGTTCAGGGAATCCCAGTAGGTGGATGTTGTTGTTATGTTATGTTATCGTGTCTTATAAAGCGCGACGGTTGTCCCAGCGAAGGGGCGTCCCGGCGCTATTACAGGAAAGACTGACAGAGCAAAGGAAGCCGGCAAGGACTAAGATGCAGAGAAAAGATAAGTCTTAATGGTCTTTCTGAATGCTAAATAAGCAAGGCCAGAGATCTGCCCAGGGAGTGAGTTCCAGAGCGTGGCGGCTCTGTAACGAAAAGAGCGGCCACCAGCCCTAGCTCTACGTGTCTGGGGAATCACCACCAGGTGCTGACCCTGTGAGCGGAGAGGTTGTGTCGGTCCGTATGGCAGCAGAAGCTCGGCCAGGATGGGGGGAGTGGCCAGTTTCAAAATCTTAAAAGAGATACATAGGGTTTTGAATTCAATGCGTCTGGCCACAGGTATCCAATGAAGAGGGTGGATGGCGTTTGACACAGAGCAAGATTTGCGCAGACGTAAGAGTGTTCTTGCTGCTGCATTCTGTGCCCTTTGCAACCTTGAGACCTCCACTTTGTTGGACCCTAGATAGAGGAAACAGGCATAATCGAGTCTCGACATAACAGTCGCCTGAATGATGACCTGATGCATAGATGCGTCAAAAAAAACCAGCAAGGGTCTAAGCCCCCGTAGGAGGCCAAAACAGGTCCCTGCCATTTTTTTTGTTTGGACTCGATAGTTTAAAGAAGAGTCCAACCAAACCCCTAAGTATTTTACTGCCTGTTTTGGGAGAAGGGGGTGTACCTAAGCTGGCTGGCCACCAGAGTTCACTCCATCGACCATGGTCCTTACCTACTAACAGTACCTCTGACTTGGTGAAATTCAGTTGTAGGCAGTTGCTGTTCAACCACTCGGCCACTGCCGCAAGGTCGCCCTGAAACTTAAGGGCGTCCTGCTCGGTGGTATTAGAGAGTGCCACCACCAACTGAGTATCGTCAGCGTAGGAGACCATGGTCAGACCCCTGCTGCTGGCTACTGCCGCTAAAGGTTGAACATAGATATTAATTAACAGGGGACTGAGGGAGGAGCCCTGTGGCACTCCTTGTTTCACTGGATGTTTGCCAGACGCAAACAGGGGGCAGTTACCATGAAAGACCTCTCATGGAGAAATTAGGCAAGCCACTCCAGAGCCTGAAGTCTCTTCTCCATGTTGCACCTAGAGTGCCCCTCTGCATGGTCTGCTCTGGTGGTGTAGACTAGCAATCTCCTCCTCCGTGGTCTTCTGCTGCACCCATAGCTCCTGCACCATGGGTCTCATTGTAGTCAGGGCGGACTCTGTTTCATCCACCTGGTCAACCAGCTTGCGGTGGTTGGCCCTAAGCAAATTCACATCCAATGAAACAGTGTCAATCTGGGCCTCAAGAAAGGTTTTAGTGTCTAGAATGACCTGCAATGCTTTGACAAACTGGGCGGAGTGGGTTTCGGAGAGTAGCTTCAAGGTGGTTCATAGTGTGCAGAGTCCAGTCCCTGGGAGTAGAGGGCACCGTCAACTCATGTTACCTTAGGGCAGAGGTTAGGTGGCCTTAGGTTTCACCATTATTATGACCTTACAGTATGGCCCCATGGGTAGTGCAGTGAGGGTGGTAATATCAGCTAGCCACAAGGAGTGCCTGAGACACATGATCGCAGGCCTGTGGGCTGAGAGCAGGTAATGGAGCACCTTATGAATTCGTCAGTATGCATTTCCGAAATGTCACCGGGTGTGGTCAAGGTCAGTAGTTTTCCCCTTCATGCCAGGACTCTTGAATACCTTGACAACCAAGAGCCACAAACCAAGTGTTGGTGAGTAGGTCAAGTTAACGAAGATGATGTAAGCTCTTGTGCTGTTATTTGGCTACGTAATCCAGGGCGCTATATATTTGAAAAGTTACAATGAGTTGTGAGCCCTATCAGTCAGGGGTAAGTAATCTGCAGGTTAAAGTCCGGCACTGTTGCTCCAGTTGACAAAAATCAAGGAATCCATGCAAGTAAATGGGGGCAATTTGTGGCTAGTAGCAGAGCTATTCCGCAGGCATTGTCTATTCGGAGTGTCCATAGCAAGCAATTTGTCTTCCACTGCCATGTTCACAGTGTCCCACAATGGAGGCTCTTGGGGGATCCCTAGTTATGGGGTACTCATAGTCATGTCACCCCCACTTGAGCCCAGGTTAGATGGGTGCACATCAGGGCAGACTCGGAACCCCAGGAGGATCGGGCGTCAGTGTGCTGGGTAGGAGGCCCAGAGGTAACAGGCACCAGTGGCATCAACTCACCCTGAAGTCCTCAGTAATGCATATCAGCAATGCATGCAGCATCTGCTTCTTCACATTGGCTTGCCAATCATCACATTATCAGGTGTGCGGGCACCGCAGAGCTGCTCCAATCAATCAGTATCGCTCTGAATGTCCCGCTGCTGTCAGGGGGCCCGCAAAGAAGTCTGCCGGCGCACAACCCAGTACGCCCTAACCTCCACCATTGGACATCTGCTGGGCCCAATGCAGGTGTGCAAGTCCCCGTGAGGCCCTGGCTCCATCAAACTGCCATCACCTCATCCAATGGGCCAGTAAGCAGTACTCCAGGTGGGCACATGGATAGCGGTGATGAAGGCGACCTGACCCCTTCCTCCTGTAGTGGTGGCTGCTCGGCCCGGCCCCCTTGTGTCTATGGGGCCACATTCAGGAAGGGCCCATCCTAGGCCTTACAGCCGATCTCCACTGTGGGCCTCCCAGTTGACCAGGTTATGACGGCACTTGCTCGCATGCTGCATAATCGGCAGCCCTCAATAGTGGGAACAAGCACAGTGGTCTTAATCTGAAAAAAGCAGCTGGATTTAGAGGATAATTGAAGGATGTTATTTGGGCTGGCCACAGAGCTCAATAGGGTGCATCCGGCGCTGCCGCCATCTTGGCCATGCCCCAAAAACATTGGTACATAGCACACGTTAATACTCATTTATTTACTTTAAGTCCATTTATTATTATTAGAAAAAGATCAGTCTTGCAAGATCGTAAAACAAATTTTGAGTGAGAATTTGAACTTTCCTTTATTACAGCACTTATGCCTTATAGTCCCCATTAGAAGGGGGCGGGGAGAATGTGGACTCTCATATGAGCTATTTTAACAGTATAGTAATAGTGGACTGTTGGGTGTAAGGAGAAACTGGGATTTCACTGACACCAATCTACAGACTAACAACTATGTAGAGTAAACCATGGAGAGAGACTGGCCTCTCTAGTGACACCTTGTATGAAGGCAACCAGTATATAGAGTAGGGTGACTGCCTCTCTACTCACACCTTTCCCCAGGCTCAGCAGTATGCATAGTAGGGTGGGGAAGGTACACACCACACATGTAAGAATTTAGGGGCTAATAGGATGGCGGGTGGATGGCCATTCGCCCGCCATTGAAACACGGAAAGCAGTTGGTCCGATTAGCATCGCGGTCGTGACCGCCACGGTGTGGTTTTCCACCTGCCAGATTTCCGCCAGTAGCAGTCCGCCTGCTTGCCTGGCGGGCAGAGCTGGACCGCTACAATTGTTGCGGATCAGGGCCAAGCACCGCCGGCACGATTATGTTGCCAGCGGTAGCTAGCCTTTCCACTGTGGTGGAACCGCCATGGAAAGGCATGCAGAGACATGTTCTGGGGGTCCATTGCGGGCCCCCAATGTGTTGGGGGGTGAGGGTGCACTGGGGGGTACCATACCTACATGTCCCTGTACCAGGTGGCAGGCACTGTGCAGTGCCTGCCACGCAGTGCAGGGATATGCAGTATCTGCTCTTTTTGACATCGCGGCGGTGCTGCTGGCAGCAGCGATCGCCGCAATGTTGATCGCCAGAATCTGACCACCGCGGTCAGATTTTGACTGCAGAGCATCCTAATTGGACCAGCGGTTAAGCCACGGTCCTTGCGGGCGGTCTTTTTCCATTACCAAGGTGGTCGGGAGATTTTCCGACCGCCTCCAAATGGGCCCCTTAGTGTTCTATAGTAAGTATAACAAGTACTGGCCTTTCCACTGAGACCTCTCCCCAGGAAAGTAACCACATATATTAGGTTGTGGAAATGGATTTGACTGTCCAGTCACAGCTCTCCCAGAATGAAAGACACATTCTCCTCTACTCTGAAAACCTATCTCCAGAACAACATGAATGTATCGTACGGTTTTGGAACGGAGTGGCCTCTCTGCTGACACCTCTCCCTAGAGCAGCAGGGATACGCAATGGTGTTTGGGAAGGACACATCTTAGCAGGGTGAGAGATGTCTGTAGTTGCGTTTGAGTACAGTTTATCTCTATGCTCATACCTCTTCCCATGCTGACAGGTATGCATAGTAGACTGTGGAGAGGAAGTGCCCTGTTTGCTGACATTTTTTTCTTACATGATAAGTATTCCTAGTACAGGGTGAATAGAGAGACTGGTCCGTCTACTGTGACCTGTGTCTTTTTATGATAGGTGGGCAAACGAGGCTGTAAAACAAAACTTACCTCTCTGGTCACAGCTCTCCCCAGGATGACAGATGCATATGTTAGGTGTGGGAATGAAATTACCTCTATGCTTAGAAGTCTGGGGCATATTTACAACGAGGCGATAAAAAATTATCGCCGCTTTAGCGGCTGTTTTCGGCCGAAAAGCGGCGATAATTTTATCGCTATATTAGCAAGGCCACGCTAACGCGTGAAACCTTGCTTTAGCGTGGGGATGTCTAACGCCCAGCTTTGCATCTCTAATGAGATGCAAAGTGGGCGTTCCTGACCTGACATGATAGGAGAAATATCGCTAAGCGACATTTCTCCTATCATCAAGCCCCACGCTATGCAGCATAGCGTCAGGAAAAGTAGCGATAACACCTGTTATCGCTACTTTCCTAACACCTGCTTCAGGACTGACTTAGCCATGATATCCTATGGAAGGTGGATATCATGGCTAAGTTTGTGAGTCCCTATCAGCAAGCTAACGTGAGATTATCGCTGGGTTTCCAGCGATAATCTCACGTTAGCCAGTTAGCGCTAGGATTTTTATCGCTGATGAGATAAGCGTTGCTAATAGCACGCTATCTCAGCGATAAAAATCGGCGCTAGCCGGCGATAATTATCCAAGCGCTAAGTGCGCTCAGCGATAATTATCGCCGGTCGTTGTTGATATGCCCCTCTGTTTTGCATAACTCTACCCAGAATGATATATGTGCAAAGTAGGCTGTGGGTAGTAGGGAATAGATATGGATTATCCTCTCTGCTCATAACTAGGTCTTGCTTGATTGGTGTGGTTAGTTAAATGTGGGGACACACTTACCTCTTCCTCAGGTTTCTCCTCATGGGGACAATGAGGCATAGTAGGGTGTGCACCGGCGCATACCTCTCCACTGAAACTTCTCTCCAGAGTCATGAGCATATTTAGTAACATGTGCAAAAGAACTGCCCTCTCCACTATCACATCTTCACCAGCTGATAGCAGTGCATTGCAAAATATGGGGATGTACTTGCCTCTTTGACAACTCTCTTGTGTATGAGGTCTGTATACTACAATGAGAACAAGGACTGATCTCTCTAGTGAAACCTCACTGTTGCATGAGAAGTCACCATACCTGCGTATTGAAATAATTGCCTTTCCTATTAACAATTCTCTGTAGCATAAAGGATATACATAGTACGTATATATACAATAGCACTTCTGCATTGCCTGAAGATGGAACTGCCAGTTTTAGTCAACATTTCAATATTGTAGGACTATTCAAATCTACAACAACATTTAAGCAAACAAATCAGTAGTAACTTTAAACTTGTTTAAGGTAACAACATTACAAATCTACAACAACTATGTTAACAAAGTATATCGACAATTATGAAACAACCAACTTTACTACTTTATGATGTTTTCATCACATTACGATGAGCAGCCTGGTGTAGCTACACCACCTCAGCCACTTCCGCCTGGCAAAAAGTCTTTGGTAAGGCAGTTTTTTGTTTTGAGGCCTGCTAGCAAAAACATCTCAGCAAAGTTTTTCATGCATACTGTTTTTTTAAAAAGGGTTCACAAAGGCTTGCTCTGGCAGAGTTAGCTTGTGCTGCTGAGCTAAAGAGCCTTTCATGTGCTTTCACATCCTTTCAACCTGGATACACTGTGCCTGCTCACGTACTCACTGCTGAACGCAACAATAATCTTGCTTGTTTTAGCAAACCTAATTTTTTTCTGCTAAGCAGATAATTATTTCCTCAGAGACAAGTAGAGCTACACAGCACAAGCTTGTGTAAGATCAAAAATGTCCCTCGATGCAAAACAAATATTATCACTTCTCTAATGAATCATTGTTTCCTCTCTTCACACAAAGTGAACATAACTTCTTTTTCTCCTCCTTATATTTTCTCACATGGTAGTTTTCTTGTTCACAACTTCTGTTTTCTATTTTACTCCTACAAAAAGAGAAAATTGCGCAAAAAAGTAAAATGTATAGTCATTAAATGACAGTCATTCTTCACTATATTCTGTAAAGTTTTCTACATCTTTCATCCAACATCACATAGTTATATCTAGTGTATCACTAACTTGTTATTCCTTTCTTGAGAAATATTCCACATCCGCGCCCAGGGCATTTTGTTTTTCACAAATAAATGTTAACATGCCATCAATTTGGATTTTATAAAAGTTTATATAGTAACACATGCCTCTTTAGACAGCTTTGCTAACACTGAGCATGGTGTTTCACTCTAGAAATAGCAATATCACAGCACAAACATCTCGTAGGGCTAAAGTATATGCACACTGAGATTCATAAAATACTAGAGCTTGAATTAACACAATCCACATTCTTTGTTTCATAATTTGATAAACACTGCATCCTTTATTTACAAGTACATTTAGTTGTAACACTTAATTTTTCTAAGTCTAAAATAAGTTCCCTTCGGGATTCCTTAAAAGCATACAGTAATATTCAAACACCACATTCAATCAAACCAATCAATCCCCAACAGAGTGTGACAGTAGCCAAAGACCCAATATGAATATGTTTATTAGATGTATCTATACATTCAATTTAAAAACAATTTATAAACAGTTTATTAAAATTATTTCAAAAAATCACATTAAGTATGAAATCATCAATTCAACAAAGATTTCATCTTGCTAAACACAATATAAAACACCACATGTGGAGAAATGATGGTGCAAATCACTTAATACGACTACTAAACCCACTGTTATAAATGGTTCAGCAATTGATAAAATTATTACATTCATAAGAACCCTTATGGTTCAGTAATTTAAAGGCCAAGAGGTGACGCGTTTCGGTGGTATAAGCAGGTCCAACTACCTTCTTCAGGATTATTTAAGAACTGTCTCCCAGCACTTTAGGCAAAGTCTGGGAGTATGGATTTAATAATGTTCCTTCTTTCTTCCAATATCTTTAAACTAGGATAGAACAAGGAGATAGGCAAAATGGTCACAACCCTCCAGAAATGTGATCTTAAATATATGCCACAGTGTGTAGTGGGACTCCACTTGGATTAGTAGATCCTGGAGATTGTATAGTCCACAGAATGAAACAAGATTGTGGCAACTGTTCACCAATCTGTAATATCCTTTGTTAGATTCTCACATATCCCTCATTGTCTCTCCACGGTCTATATGCTTTAGAGAGTAGGGTTTCCAATACTGTTTCAATTTTCACCACTAATCCTATTTGTGGAATCGAAGTCCCAGGACTTAAAAATCTCCGTGCATCCTCCGATTTCAATCAGTCGATTTTTATATTCTGTTTAGCAAGATGAAATCTTTGTCGAATTGATGATTTCATACTTAATATGATTTTTTGAAATAATTTTAATAAATTGTTTATAAATAGTTTTTAAATTGAATGTATAGATATATCTAATAAAAATGTTCATATTGGGATTTGACTACTGCTACACTCTATTGGTAATTGATTGCTTGGATTGAATGTGGTGTTTGAATGTTACTGCATGCTTTTAAGGAATCCCAAAGGGAACTTATTTTAGACTTAGTGTCATTTTGGTGTCCTGTCCCTTTGGTGAGGAGGACCCCTCTCTTTTTCTGGAGACACTTAATTTTTCATCACAGTCTGCAAGACTTGCTCACATATCTCTTCATTGTAATGTGTACCTCTCAAAAGCTATATTAACACATCTACACCTCCCAAACATCTTTTCACTCTGCAAACATGGTGTAGAATAATTTTACCAACATTATTACACTTACTGACACTTCACAACAAAGTTTATAAAATATATTATTAAATACCTGAACTTGAAGTTTTTCTTTATTACAGATGAAGACACTAATCTCTTTCAGCTCGACATAAATTCACTTCTGATGAGCACAACTCAAACAGTCTTCTTTCAGCTCCAAAGCACCATGGATAAACTGAGCTATCTCTGGTTCTCCACCCAAACTCATCACAACATTTATCCAACTATGTAATAAGAATGGTAGCTATCGGTTGAGCCTTGTCCCTTTTTATTTTACTTCTCCCCATACGATCTCGTGAGACTCTAGCAGGATGGTGAAACCCCTCGTGGCAGGCCCACTAATTTTCTATGCAGGTATCATGAGCGGATCGCATGATATATATATGTTTGTGTGTTTATGTGTGTATTCATATGTATATATATATATATTTACTGAAAACAAACAAAGGTTACAGGGACGTACAAAGCAATTGAAATTCAGCAGTTATAGTTACCTCCCAATGCACTGCTTATGACCTCACATATTACATCACTCATGGCATGGTCAGTGACATCATCGATGACATCATTTATGACATCTCAAATGAAATCACTGATGACATCATCCACAGACCCACTCACACAACCTCTCACATGCCATACAACCTCTCATACACCAACTCACAAACCCACACAACCACTCACATACCCATTCACAGACCCATACAACTACTGACACACACACACTCACTCACTCCTACAGCCACTCACACAGCCACACACAGACAAATTATTTTATTTGTATTTCCTAACTGTAACCTGTAACGTTGGAGAGTGGGTGTGTGGGTGGCTGTGTTGGTAGGTGAGTGGATGTGTTATTCTCTAAGTGGTTGAGTCAGTGGGTGCATGAGTAGTTGTGTGAGTTAGGTTCTGAATGGGTCTGTGAGTGGGTCAGTAAGTGTCTGAGTGGGTCTGGGAGTGAGTGTGTGAGTCTCTGAGTGGATCCGTGAGTAAGGGTGTGAGTGTCTTAGTTGATTTGAGAGTGGGTGTGTGAGTTTCTGTATTGGTAGGTGAGTGGATGTGTGATTCTCTAAGTGGTTGAGTGAGTGTGTGCATGAGTGTCTGAGTGGAGCTGTGACTATCTGTATGAGTTAAGTTCAGAATGGGTCTGTGAGTGTATCAGTAAGTGTCTGAGGGCGTCTGGGAGTGAGTTTGTGAGTCTCTGAGTGGATCTGTGAGTAGGTGTGTGAGTGTCTCAGTAGATTTGTGAGTGGGTGTTTGAGTGTCTGAGTGGGACTATGAGTGGGTGTGTGAGACTCTGAGTAGATCTGTGAGTGGGTGCATTAGTGTGTGAGTAGGCATGTGAGTCTCTGAGTAGGTTTGTAAGTATATGTGTGTTTCTCTCATTGAGTCTTTTAGTGAGTGAATCAGTGCTAGAATGAATGTGTGAATGGGTGCATGAGTGTCTGAGTGTGTCTTTCAGTGGGTCCATGAGTCTCTGAGTTGGTCTGTGAGTGGGTGTGTGAGTGTGCCTGCGAGTGGGTGCTTGACTGTATGAGTGGGTCTTTCAATGGGACCCTGGTTAAAAAAACAGGGGGGCACACTGGAGCAGGTCCTCGTGCCAGCTCCCCCTGTGATGGTCCTCTTGTTCAGCTTGCCTGCAGTCCGCTACCCTCTTATGCCTTCGGTTTTGTGTCTACTCTGCTTATTTTCTGCAGATTTTTCTGCCTTTTCTCTGTTTGCTCCTGCACTCAATGTTGCTTCTTTCTGCTCACTCTGCACATTATTTTGCCTCTTTCTCCTCGATCCTGACATTTATTCTGCCTCTTGCTGCTTGTTTCTGATCTCTATTTCGTCTCTTGCTGCTTGTTTCTCACTTCGATTTTGCCTGTTTCTGCTGACCTTTTTACTGCCGCTTTCTACTTGTTTCTTACTTTTATTCTGCTTCTTGCTCTTCATTTCAGACCTCTATTATGACTCTTTATACTTGTTTCTGACCTTTAGTCTGCCTCTTTCTTACTCATTTCTGAACTTTGATTTGCCTCTTTCTGCTTGTTGCTGACCTTTATTCTCAGTCTTTCTGCTAATTTCTTACCTTTATTCTTCCTTCTTCTGCTTGTTTCTGACCTTTATTCTGCCTCTTGCTGCTTGTTTCTGACCTCAATTTTGCTTCTTTCTGCTCATTTCTGAACCTCTATTCTGCCTCTTTCTGCTTATTTCTCACCTTTGTATGGCCTCTTTCTGCTTATTGCTGACCTTAATTCCGCCTCTTTCTGATCGTTTCTGACCTTTGTTCTGCCTCTTTCTACTTGTTTCTCACCTTTATCTTGCGTCTTTCTGCTCACTGTTGATCTTAATTCTGCCTCTTTCTGTTTGTTTCTCACCTTTATTTTGCTCTTTTCTGCTTGTTTCTGACCTTTATTCTACTGCTTTCTGCTAATTTCTGACCTGTATTCTGCCTATTTCTGAACTTTATTTTGCAGCTTTCTGCCTGCCTTGGGTTCGTGGGGTGAGCCTCAAGGCCTCTGCGGACCCAGCCACCTCCCAGCCTCCTGCAGGAGCCAGCACTGCTGCTGCATGGAGGGAGCTGCCAAAAAGGCAGCATCCTCCATGCAGAAGCAACAGTTTCTGCTATTACCAGCCCGCATGTCTGCGGGCAGGGAAAGAAATGAATCCTCCACTTCCAGTGGGCAGGGTTCTTTGGGCGGAGTACTTTGACAGCACCCGCCCACTGGAACCATAGTGTTTGCTTTTGCTTGCCGGGAGCTGTCACACCTCCCGGCAAGCTAAAGCTTGGTGGGCACCCTGGGACAATGCAGGAGCTGGCCCTAAGGGGCGGCAGTCCCCAGGGCCATTATTGGCTCCAGGAGGAGGGTTGTGCGGCCCTGTCTTTTGAATTTCAAGGGTCTGCCCCAGAGAAGTGGTGGTCCCCAGAGCCTAGAATGACCCAGTGGCCCATTTTCCATTGTTTTTAAAGTATTTGGCCCCGGGGAGGTGATGGTCCCCAGGGGGTCCGCAGGTCCTTCCATTAACTGTTATTTATCTTCAGGGAATTGGTGGTCCCCAGGTCTTGTGGGAGCCCCCCATTTCTATTGGTTTGCTTGCAGGGAGGTTGTGCCCCCCGGGGCTTATAGACTATCAGTAAGGGGGCACCATGCGCCTCCTCCTATATTATAAATATAGCCCCAAAGGAGGTGGTGGGCTCCAGGGCCCAATGAGCCTCAGGAGGGGGGCTCCATGTATCCCATTCTTCTTTTAAGCAATGCCCCTGGGAACTTGCCCACCCGGGGGCTTTTTAACAAACAAGCGTGGCCTTTTTTTCTTTTTTACCGGGGTCATAGATCAGCTGCAATTTTCGGCGAAAATAAAAATGAAAGCTTATTTGCCCTGGTGACCAGAGCAAGGGGTCAGGGTATTACTACCCTGCTCCTCTTTTGTTTTTGTTTTTTAACCTATTATCAGGGACTCGGCTGAAGCCAAGCCCCAAGATGGCTACCAACACTTCCTGGTCGAAGTGTTGGCAGCCATTTAGATCTCAGCACAAGATCGTGGGGGTTTGCTGAGCCTTCTCTGCCCTAGATATCTCAATTTAGTTTTTCTTTAATAGCTCCAAAACTACTGAACGGGTTTACACCAATTTACAAAAAGGTCACTTTCTGGGCCCACAGCTACCTTTCTGCCAAATTGTGTGTACTTCTGTTCAGCAGTTCAGGCTTTTGTCATGTCTAAAATGCCTAAGGGAATTAACATGGGAAACACACTTTTTTCTACCCTCCCTTTTTCTCGCCCCTGTCTTGACGGATCAGCCCGAAACTTCCCATGAGTAACAAGAATTGCCAGCACACTTTTTTAGGAAAATTTTGTGGAGATTCGTCAAATGGCACTAAAGTATGGGCAAGTCAAAAAATGCTTGCCCTATGGAAACTAGGTCCTAACTATAACTACCCACTGGCAACCCCCAGTAGGTAATATGGATGTATATATCTAACTAATATTCTCTACATGTACTGTACATATTTTTTCTACATATATACTGTCTTGTTTGGTCATTGATTAAATATTTTCTTTCGCTCCCTTCCCATTTTCAAAAGAGATATATTATTTTATCTTTGATCTAGATGAAAATTCTGATGTTTTTTTAAAATTTTTTCGATGAGTGGAGTAAAGATAAATGAATTGCATAGTATTACTTTTAGGTTTATGATCATGATAAATTTGTACAAAACAGTAAGGCAGCCACCATTTTAACGTTTGACAAAAGTCATGAGCAATCAATACGTTACATTGTTTATGCAATTATCACTGAATAAACTTTATTAATTAAAGGATACCGCTGGGTTTCTTCAAGGCAGACTACAAATGGCATGAACAATGTTGCAGGTCGCATTACTTACCACAATAGCATTAGCCCTACCAAAGAGGCAAAAAATGAATATTCTGTTCTAGTGTTATTTACTGTTTGAGTATTGATTGCTATTTACTGGAGTTGTACTCTTAGACAATGTTACATATTGGTTTTATTTATGTTATGGCATGTGATTTGCATTGCCATTGTGTAGTATTGGTTCGGGTGCACTTTCTATCAAAAAGGCATTTTTTTACCCCCATGGAGCAAAATTGGTAATCGCTTAACATTGTCATGTAGGGCCTGGAAAACTAATTGTCGTAAAAATGTGTGGAGATGAATAAAAAGTTAAGGAGGCAAAAAAGAGATATGTTTTCCCATTTTTACTCCCATTATAAATTTGCTTATACCTGAAGCAAAAATTGCTGAATGGATTTGTGCAAAACTCGGCATGATCTTATAACTTCAATCGCAGAGTGTGCTTTACGTGCATTGCGTAAAGTTGCTAGGTAGGCTTAGATGGGTTTATGTGTTTGTAAATATTTGCTATTTAAAATCACAATTTAGAAAATTGTGAATCCTGTCAAACACATTTGACTATTTTGTCAAATGTGATTGGCTGATTAAGGGGACTTATTTTTTCCACCATCAGGAAATTTGCAATTTGCACACAAGAAAACACACTATTTTTGGGCTGTGGGAAAAAAATGTAAAAGCAGGGATGAGTACCATGGGAGGTGCCTGGCTTCAGGCTCCCAGTGACTTGGGAAATGGCCCATAAAAGAAATAACATCTAGCAGTCATTCTTTTGTGAGTAGTGAAAAAGGCATCCGTATGTACTGAAAATCACAAATTCATTAAAATTGCTAATTGTCATTAAAAAAATAAATAAATACATGAGAAAATATAAGGAAATCATTTTCTCATTAAACACATTTAGAAAAAACCTTGTTGCGGCATGCATAGCCAGGGTTCACTATACTGTTGGCAGCCACGAGTTAGAACCCCAAAGTAGGTTGGTCACAGGGACAACAACCAATCCCGGCTCCTCACAGCCTAATGCCATGCAAGCATGGTTGTGTGCTCACTGCAGGTTGGACCAAAGGCCAGACCATATTCCCAACCATCGCAGTACATTGCCAAAGGCCATGTGCAGCAGTAGTAGGCCACTCATGGCAGGTTGGGCTCTGGGCCTGGGCCACTGCCAGCACATGCTCGCAACTCATGCCAGGTTGATTCTGTGAGCCGCCCATAGGCTAGACTCTGCGGTCATCCTTGATGCACAGGACCAAAGGGCGTGTTAAGTGAGGGTTGATCGCTCACAGCAAGTGGGGTGCAAGGACTTGCCTCAGGTTGAGCCCTATTTTGGAACCCCGCAGCACACATCCAATGGCTTTGCGGAATACGAAATGGCAGCTTACGCTTGGTTGGTTGTATGGCCTTGCACATCAGAGGTTGACAACAATATAAATTGTAAAAAATCCTTAGAAAGTAACTGAAAAACATTTTTTTCCAATGAGAAAGGAAGCGTGATGCCCAAATCTGTTCATTTAACTCACTTGCCCTCAAATTGGGCTTAGCAGACGAAAACGTACTTTTAGGAAAGAGCCAACAGTATGCTAAAATAACAATAAATATATTTTTGTTTGGTTTGCAGGTCTTAAGAAACAAATTGCTTACTGTGTTAAAAGAGGGAGAGGGGTAGTCAAGAAAACCTTTTGTGATGCCCAAACACAACCAGCAGCACGACAAAAAAAGTGCAATGAACGGGATTGTCCACCCAGGTAACAATTGTATAGTCTTCTGCATGCATTTATTGTTGCATTTACCACTTTACAAGAAGCAGTACTAATTAGAACAACTTTGGATTTTAAAGCAATATCAGCACATGAAGTATACATTTCTGCTTCTTCTTCATTCATTATTTGTTTCATTTGCATGATCTAATTGTATTTCTTATAAATGTGTTCTGCTGTGCAGTATGGCAAGTGCTTTACTTGTATGACATTGCTTTTCACCTAGGTATGGACGCTGCAATCAATAATGACAAAAATAATAAATAGTGCATCGAAAAATGTTCGTGGCACCATAGATCTTGATGTGAACTCAATAAAATAAAAGCTAAAAAATACTAAGGAGAAGTAAGTCCCAGACATAAACCAATTAAATATATATATATATTTAATCTAAAAACATATATAAAAAGGTAAAATTTACATAAACAATGTAAGTTGATTAAAATTGAATTACATACTTGCAGGTTGGAATATGTTAGTCCAAAAATATTAAATGGCTTATAAGTATTTTAAATAAACAGAAAACATCAGGGTAAGGTTAAATACATCAGGGTAAGATAAAAGATAAAATACATTGAAAATTATTTGCATACATTTAAAGATCGGTGGATTACATTAAATTAATGAACATTAAATAACTTACATATTTTTACAGTCACAGCATAGTTCATGTATATTTATATATAAATAACAGAAGAGAAAATTATTGCAATTGCATTTAGGAAAGAATAATTAAGATTCTGGAAATTTTGGTGTAAAAATTAAGTTAGGAATGCGGTTGATGTAGAGCACTTAATTAATTGGTTAAATACCTAGAAAAACGACCTGGATATTATGCTAATACATAAACTATATGAAAGTTGTAAGAAATTAGGTTACTGATTGAGGGAAAAGCTGGATTTCCAGGCCAAGGATTTCATCGTTGTCAATGGGGAGCCTGTCACTATCGAGTCCAGTGAATATTTTTCCCTTCAGATTTACACAAATTTTGGGAAATTGAAAACCTCCAATGGTACGAAGCTAAAAGCCATAGTCGAGAGAGATCTGCAAGGCCAACTACTGCTGCTCCGAGGTCCAGCTGGACAGGATTTGTTGATATTCCATAGAAGAATGTAGCAGGAGCTACCACGAAGTCAGGCTGACGGGTCTTGCTTCTTGGGCAGATATAGTGATAATATAGTGAAAGGTAAGGTAGCGGATCTCATGCAGTGGTAGGGAAGCATGGAAATTGTTGTAATTTAAAACCGTTTACATCACAGTTATAAACTGTAGCACCTTTTATTTAAATAATGGGATTTAAATAACCTTGAAACGACGTCAAGCTACAGGAGTCTCTGAAGCATACTGCCTTTATTGAAATATAGAGGAATACGACCAACAGGCATCACGAGTTGGCAGAAACTAGAAGGCAGAAAAAGTCAAACCTATTTTTCTTTCAATGTTTCTCATTATGACATAAATACAATATTAACCTATAATTTTTCATCAATTCCGCAACCTTGCAAAAGAAGGCCTTATTTGTCCTCAGTGAAATCTCTCCATTGTAATCCCAATGAAAACAAACTAAATGAAAGGTGTAAGAAATTGGGATGTTGGTTGATGGGGGTGTAAACCCTTCTCAAGCAACAGCCACAATCGTTGTTGAGGTGATCCACAAAAGTCACTTGATTAATCTGCACTTAACCTTATTGTAGCTTGCCACAAAAGCAGTCAGGCTTAACTTAGAAGCCATGTGTGAAGTATTTATGCAGTACACAACCAAATATAAAATGAAAATACAACAAAAGAAAAATCCCACACTAATTTAGAAAAATAATAAATAAAATTACACAAAAATTAATTAAATCCGATCAGTAAAACCAGAGTTTTGATTTTTTTAAAGTTTTTAGTGAGATCTAGCACCTGAAAGCTCAAAGCACAAACTGTGGCTATCTGGACATGCAAGACAGAGGCGAAGTCAAAAGTTAAGGCTACCCACGATGGAGTGTGGTTCAGATGCATGAGGTGGATTGGGTCCGGTCTCAGTTTACGTCCAGGAGAAGGTAGAGTTCAGTGGGGCAAGGCACCATGCTGTGTCAGAGGCGACATAATTGGGAAGCCGTTGGCAGAGGTCTTGGTGAAGCCATTGACAATGGCATGAAAAAGTTCTGAGAGGGAAAAGTGGGATTTCCAGGTCAAGGAGATCATGGTCATCGATAGGGAGCCTTTTGCCATTTAGTCTAGTGAAGATTTTTACACAACTTTTTGGAAGTTGAAAATCTCCAATGGAACAAAGCTGAAAGCCATAGTCGAGAGCGCTTGGTGAGGCCAAATGCTGCTGCTCAGAGGTCCATCTGAACAGGATTTGCTGCAACTACAGAGAAGAAGATAGTGGGAGCTAACACAAAGTTAGGCTGACCGGTGATGCACCTTGGGTGATCGGCTTGCAGGAAGGTCTCAGTCTTCTGTCAGTTCTTCTGGTGCTTTTTGGTGAAAATGTCTCTAAGTCCCAATTGTCCGGGTTATACAGCAGCAACATCTCTAAGACAGCTTCCAAAGGTCTGGTACCTGGGGGCACCACTTGGGAGGTCAGGATTTACTCCAGCCGAGGCCAGGTGTGTATTTTAAGGTCTCTGGAGATGGTTACATGCCTGTAGCTCACACAGGAGGCCATCCATCTAGCCTTTAGTCACTCTGGTAGCCTCAGGTTCAAAGAGAAGGAGATAGTGTTCTCTCCTTCAAGCAGTAAGACAGGCCTGAAGCAGCAGCATAGTCTTCTTTGGAGCAAGGCAGGTCTCAAGTGTCAGGTAGTCCTCTTGTAACAAACAGCAGGGGAGCCCTCTGGATAACAAGCCAGGCGTCAAGCAGCAGGGCAGCACTCTCAAGTATAAGGCAGTCAGTCTGAAGTCTTTTTCCAGGAGTGTGCTGTAGAGGCGGTGCAGGAGGTCATATATTTATGCCTGATGCCAGACTTTGAAGGAAGTGAAGCGGTGAGTGACACCCTGGCTACCCCCACACCTAGCTCTGGAACGTATTTCCCATCCCCTGCCCAGACTCTAGACAGTTCGGGGATACAAAAGGCTGGTGCAAGGTTCCTTTTGTGTATGTGCTGGAGGCAGTCCCTTGAAAGTAAGGTGGGACAGGGAACAGCTCTGCCTCACCCATTCCGGCAGGATGGCTCATCCTGTAAAACACCTTATCCCCCTTTGTCTCACAGTCTGGGAGAAATACACAAAGGCCAACGGCCAAGTTATTCACAGTCATGTGACCCAAGACACAGACAGAAGGCACCAATTGGTTAGGAAAAGAAAAGGCCAACTCTCTAAAAGTGGCATTTTCAGAATTGTGACTTCAAATGCAACTTTCTTTTTTGTTTTGCAGATTTATATAGCGCGAACTCGACCCGAAGGTATTGGAGCACTTTACATTGAGCACCGGTTACATTACACAAGGACACATTCATTTAAAACAAAATAATTTTGGTAGGCACGGGGAGATTAAGTGATTTGCCCAGAATCACAGGATGTTGACGCGACCCGAGCCTCGAACCTTGGTTTCCCAGCTCCAAAGTCGGCAGCTTCAGCCGTCAGACCACGTCCTCTCCCCAAACTTTACCTGTAAAGAGGATTTAATATTACAATTTATTTGAGTCTGTAATTGACTTTCCTTATATGTGCCCAATCAAAAGTTAGTACTTTAAAAAAAAAAATAGCTAACCCAATGTTATCCAATGGGCGAGACAGACCTTAAAGTAGTGAAATATGAGTTTAGGAGTTTTTCACTACCAGGACATGTAAAACTTCAAAACATCATATCCTAGTTTTTAAATACAATGCACCTTGCTCTTTGTGCTCTTTCTGGCCTACTGTAGGGGCGACTTATATGTTTAAAAAGAAAGGATTAGGCCTGGATAAAGGTTCATTTGCCAGGTCGAATTGGCAGTTTTAAACTTAACTACAGGCGGCTGGCCTGAGAAAAGTTTTTCAGTGCTAACTAATGGAGTGGCACAATGGGTGCAACAGGCCCACTAGTAACATTTAATTTATAAATCCTGGATAATTGCAGTCACATATACTAGGGACTTATAAGTAAAATAAATATTCCAATCCAGTGTAAGCCAATTGAGCCCTGTTTTAGCAGTGGCGGTTGGTGACATATACAAATGGTGTGGAAGAGCAAAGTAACTATTTTTGCGGGCATTATGAGAATCTAGCAGTGCCTTTAGGCTCAATAACTCAGATTTTGCACTATAAAATCAGTCTAGCGCATGAACTCGACCCAAATGTTTTGAAGTGCCTTACTTAAGCACCAGTAAAGTAACATTATACAGGTTTACCTTAATTTTTTATGCACACGGGGGAGATTAAGAGATTTGCCCAGAATCACAGGATGTTAAGCGGTGCCAAGACTTAAACCTGCTTCCCTAGCCAATAAGTCAACATTTCTGGTCCTTCCACATTTTAACTCACAGACACTCACAGACACTCCATGCAGTAAGACGGGTTTCATGCAACAGGGACTTGCGACTTAGGAGCCATTACCACTATTGCATTAAACCTGTCCCAAAGCAGAGTATGTTGCAACAGTGCCTAGAGACTTCGGAGCCATTACCACTATTACATTAAACCTGTCCCACTGTAGAGTATGTCTGTGAATTGACAAATCCCCACCCTCTGCATTTGCCATAAACCTACCTGCGATACCTGAACTCTCTCATCCCGCTTGCTCATCTGTTCCTTTTTTCAGCATTTTGGGGCGCGATGGAGAGCATACAAACACCGCTGCCACTCTTGGTGCTGACGCCAAACTTACTGTGTGCTCCATCACCACCAGACAGCAATAAATCCAGCCATGTCACATCAGCCTGAACTGCTTTAAAAACAACCAATCCATGCCTTCCTTTCATGCTGATTTACTATTAAAAATAACGAGAGCAAAGCAAGGATTGGAGTGAGCAGGGTAACCCAGCACTCCAAAGGAGACTGGGGCAGCTGTGCTGCGTTTTCCCCAGGCTCATTATCAGTGTATTTCAGAATCCTAAAGTGCGCATGTCTGGTTGGCCACAGTAACAGACCTGTCCAACCAGACATGTACACCAGGCTTTAGCTGCTTACAGCCAATCAGCAGGATTTGCCCTGCCCTACACAAACATGTGCAAACAGATAAAACACGCCGCAGTTGCAGTATATATTGATGTGGCACTTTGAATTGGCAATGTGAGTGGGGGCAGCAGAGATGGTGGGTCAATGCCCCCACGCTCAAATGAAGAGCGGGAAGTGGTATGTATCTTGGCCCATACTGATTTCCAAGTGTGAAAGCAGTGTTCTTGGTGGAGGTCCATTTCTCATTGTAATTCTATTTTCGATTTTATTCTTTGTATGGAGGAAATATTTGAAGTTTTGTATAAGCAGGATGCTTTCATTTGTGATGAAAAATCCAGAGGGGAATAGGAAAGTTGTGTGTTGGATACAGGAAGAGAGGATTGTGAGAGAAATTGAAGAAGGTAGTCTCAGGGTGATAATATTGAGCAGTATAATAGGGAGGTATTCCATATTTTTGTTAAATATAATTACATTCTAGAAGTGAATCTTTAGAGATTATATGACCTATGTTTATAATTCCTTCATATATCCATTTTTTCCATGAGAGTACTTGATTTTTTAATTTGATGTGCTTATTGTACCATGTGGGTGTTTGTTCAAGACGTTCTGGGGGGAAATTAGAATTGATAATTTGAGGTGTGGCAATGGAAATAGAATGAGTGAGTATGGGTGGAAAAGGGCCTTTGGTGGTTAAGAAATGTAGGTGGCTTCCTGTAGTGAAAATGGTGGAATCTGTGCATACTGTCATTTTTTTTTTTAATTGTATTTATTGAGCTTTTTTATGAATCACAACGAACATGTAGCATACAATCATTATGGGCGGATCTATGCATTCTCAAGGAACATCCGCATCTTTTACAAAGTTGTGATGAGGAGTACATTGTAGATCATTCCTTTCTGGCGTCCCTTCTTGGTCCTGATATGCCAAGAAAAAAATATAATACATTGGGAAGTGCAGAATGGCGACATCTATGGGAGGTAACCATTTGGCAGATTCTGATAAACAGTAAGGATCAGCATGCTATGACAAATCCTCAGAACAGTATCCAGTCATGACTTAGCCATCAACCCAATCTCCTGCAACCAGATAGCTATATCCAGCTGCACACTACAGTTCATGTCTCCGACCGCCAATTTACATCTGTCATGTCTACTGGGTGTGCTAGGAGATTGCTCTGCAATGGACTCCATATATCCTTAGGACGTGAAGCCATGGGGAGCAATTCTGCATAATTAGTCAGTTGTTCATGACAATACATTAAATCAGTAATCCAATCTTTGAATTTCGGAGCCCGCCCCCATCTACTTGCTGCTCGGCGTTTGGCCATCAATAGTGCCAATGCAGCATATCTGTGGAATGGCTTGTCTATAAGTTCAGTATAACCCAGCAGCGCTAGTCGTGGGGTCATTACGATGGTCAATTATGTCATCTGCTCCAAAGCAACGAAGACCTGTCATCAGTATTCATGTACACCTGCGCAGTTCCATGCTAAGTGGAGGAAATCGGCCCCTTCCACACCACACCTTGCACACATATCTGTATTTTGCAGTTTGTATTTGTGCATTTTGACTGGCCTGTAAAAAGGGTATGCTCAGACGTGAGTCCCTTGCTCACTTTGCCACTGGATTCAAGCAAGCCTGGCTGAAGATGGCTGAAATGCCAGAAACCGGTCCTAGGAAGCTTGTTTCCGGTCCAGGGAAGGCATGGCTTGGCAGTTCGGGCTGGACTGTTCCCATGAGGCACAGGGTCAGACTGATTTGCATATGGCCATGTCTGAACTGGGGTGGCAGAGTGCGCTAAAGAACGGTGATGGATCAAACCCAGATCTGTTGACTGGGTGTGAGTGTTTGATTGGTTCTGATGCTTTGTCCATCACCACCCCCCTTTGTACCGCTTTGGCCTGTAATATAGGTGGTGCAGGAATTTAAAAGTGTGTGAGCTGCTGCCTGCTATTTGCTGAAACTTACAGGCAGCAATACGTCCATTGCTTATCAGATATCACGCAGCCAAGCTCCGCATCCCATTGTATGCGGGCATGGCATCGCTCCATTTCTGGTTGAGTATGTATTGTATGGTACAGTGTCGAGACAGCGTGTGATCTGTGTATGCTGTAATTGACTCCAAACTGTTGATGAATGGTGTTAGCAATAGAGAGGTCCAAATTTGGCTTAAGTGTGAAAACAGAATGATATTGCCTGGGTTTTGGGAAATTGATCCATCCTTTGTATTTAGATTGTTGGAGTTTTGCTAGTGAAATTCTTTGCTTGCTTGTATTCCATAGGCATCTTACCAATGAACAATTGATAGTTTAAAAAATAAATTGTTTAAAAGTGTTACTGGAAGCATGGGCAAATATAAATTAATTATTGGTAGCATCATCATTTTAATCGTAGCTAGTCTACCCCACCAGGACAAGTATACAGAGAACAAAAGTTCAGCCAAATTCGAGATTTTTTAATTGACTTCAGTGAAATTAAATTTAATGGTTTCTTTGATGGTATTTGAGTATAGAATACCTAAACATTTAACACGCTTAGAATTCCATGTCCTTAAAAATGTTGGGAAAACAATATTCATTTAATGGCATTACCTCTGATTTTCCTACATTCTGTTTGTATCCTGATACTGTAGAATATTCATTTAGTAATAAGAAAAATTCAATGATTGTGGTATGTGGATTTGATACATATAACAAAATATCATCAGCGTATGCTGTGAATTTTACCTCCATATGCTTCTACTGAAAACCTGAAAACGTTTTTCCAAAAAGGGTTCTAAGCATAAAATAAATAAAAGGGGGCATTTGGGCATTCTTGTCTGATTCCTCTATGAAGAGGAAAATAACATGTCTGTTTGCCATTAACCAAAATGGAAGTAGAAGGCTCAGAGTATGATAAACAAATATATTTAAGAATTTGGGGACTAAAACCATACAATTTCAAAGCTCTGAACATGAATTCTCAGTTAACACGGTCAAAGGCTATTTTGATGTCTAGGGTTATGACAGCCAACAGAGAGTTTAATTTGGAGGCTATGTGGAAAGTATTGAGGAGAGTTTTGGAATTATCAGGGATGTAGTGTCCCTTCACAAAACCTGGTTGATGTTTGCCCACTAAATTGATGATGACTTGATGAGTAATGCAATCTTTTTAGCAAAGATCTTGCAATCAGTGTTAATGAGGTAAATGTGTCTATAATGTCCGCAGTTAGATAAATCCTTCCCTTTTTCAGGGAGCATAGCTTTAAAGAATGGACTTTGCATGTTCCCTTTACTGAAACAGTGCATGGTTAAAAGTAATAACTTTGGAATTAAAAGTTGTTGATAATGGGAATAGAATTGCACCAAGAAGCCATCGATCCTGGGAGCTTTATACTTTGAAAGTTTTGTAATGCTTTTTTTAATCTCTTGCTCAGAGATTGCAGTGTCTAGGGACAAAAGATCCACTATGTGGTCAGATGTTTTAGGAATTGATTGGAAAAAAATCATCTATTTATTTAAGGATAGGAGACAACTCAGAGGTGTAAAGTTTATTATAGTATTTTGTGAATCACTCAAGTATTTTGGAATTGCTCGTGTGGCTGACCCTGTTGTTGTCTGTGATGGCTATTATCTTGCACACTTGCTTCAAAATTTTGAGGAAATTGGTCAATGATTTTTGTGGTTTTGTTGCGACCACCAAACGTTTTAATGTTACATTTAAGTACGCTGGTACAAGCATTGTCCCAGGATTGTTTATTATACTGTATTTTACAGTTTATTGACCCGAGCAAGATATCTGTTTTATCAGAAGAGAAGTATTCATTTTCTAAAAATGTAATCTGTTTTAAAAGTTGTGAGGATTGTTTGAGTGTTCTTTTTTCCCTTGATTGAAATATAATCTATTATGAAACCCCTGATGGTCGAATTAAAGGCATCCCAAATTAAGTTCATCTATGTTTCTGAGGGGAGCACAATATTGTGTTGATTTTGATTTTCTAGTTCTTCTGGTCCAATTTCGCTGCAACATCCTGCACATCACTGGCTCGCTGTTTGACCTCAGTAAGCCTTGAATCGAGGCCATTTATCTTCAATTCTCTGGAGTGCTGTGCTTGTCTTCACGATAAATGGTCTCATTTTTTTAAATTTTTACCATAATGTCTTCCAGCATCTAAGGCAATGGTGATTTAGTGGTGGAAGATGGATCTTTCTTGCCCCTTTTGTTTGCATTTCCACCAGAATCTTTACAGCCGTTACCACTGGAGGCAGTAGAAGCATGGGCTTTGGATGAGTGCCCAGCTTCCATTTTACTTTGTGGTAATACAAAACACAGATTATCATAGTCCCCTCTGAGAGAATCGACTAGTGATTAGTGGTATTTATAGCGACACAACAAGCCAGCGACTTGAGGATAATTTTCTGTGGTAAAAGAAAGTGTTAGAAGAATTTTAGGAAATGTTTGAAGTAATAGAGTGCTCAATCAGAGGAGGTGAACCAAAGGTAAGTCAGCTGGGCAATTATGTAGCTGCACACTAAATTCTTATGTCCTTGAAATAGGAAAGTTCCAGTAATAAAGTTCTTCACTTTTATTAAAATAACAGAATAGAATATGTATGGAAAAAATATGTTAAGTAGTATCAGCTTATACTCTCGTTATGAGCATTGTGAATATTTGAGCTCCATTTTTGGGATGAGGGGAAAACAGGCTGGGAGCATTGCAAAATGGCAGCTCTATTTAAATGTGTGATGGCAGCAGCGGGTGCAAGGCATATAACATTGCTTAAAGACTGTGTCAGGGTCTAGTAACCTACCCCGGTACTCCTGAGAACTTATGACGCCATTAGAAGAAGAGGAGTGGATCTTTGGTGAAGGAAATGTTCCTCCTAACAAAAACTATCCTCAACTCTTTAGTAGGAGCGCTACGTGGCGGCCATCTTATCTCACTGCTGTGCGCCGAATCAGAATCAGAAGAAATGCTTTTGTTTCCGCTTTCTTTTCCAACTTTGCATGTGTGCACCACCGTACATCACACATACAAAGTAGGAACCCTTTTAAATGAAGACTAAGCATAGCATTATGTACTGAAAGAATACCCTCCTGGTAGTTATGGCGCAGAGGAGACAGGCTTATCTTAGGGTAATGTGTATGTATAGTGTTTATGCCCTGCCAAAACAGGAATAATGTCTAAAATTCGAAACAAAAAAGAAATACAAACTGAATAAGAATAATAAAGTAGAATTTAATAAACAAAAATGACACCAAAATGTCAAAAGTCCTACAAGTGAAACTGCAGATATCAGTTTTTAAAGATTAAAGGGAAACTAGTGACAGAAAGCACTAAGCGCCGTTGGTAGTCAATGGTCGCAGTAGACAGTTACAATTTCAGCCTAACAGTGTAGGAGACTGGCCCTTTTTGTTTGGTCACCCCCATTTTTTGCTAGTTTGCTCTGCATGTTTTAGGACTCTGCCCACTCAGATATTGTTGTCAAGTGTCCAGTACTCTGACCTCTGAAAATATGTTCATTTGGTAAACACCCAATTGGCAGGTACAACGTACCTGTAAATCCGTAGTATATAGTACAAAGTGGACCCAGGGCATGTCAATTAAATGTCACTTCTAGACTGGTGCACACATTGTGCGACCACTAAAGTAACCATGCAAAACATGACTTCAGGCCTGCCACCAGTAACCTTGCAATGCAGGCTTAAACTGCAAATTCGGCCCCTCCTTTCAAATACTAATACGTCACCCCTAAATAGGCCTTACATGCCCATAAGGTGAGTGCATGCTATTAAAAAGCAGGACCTCTAAAAGTGTAATGTTAAACATGGTTTTGCAATGACAATCCCCTAAAAGATATTTTCACTGTAGCAGTGTTAGCTGTTGCATAGGAAAGTACTGAGATACATTATTAAATGTAAGAAAGTTATCTCTGCTTAGGAACCTGATACAAAAGTTCTTTTTTTGAGTTTTTAAAATATCTATTATAAATCCAATCAATTGGTCAAGTCTGATTGGTAGCAAATATTTTTCATACGTTAATTTAAAAAAAAGTTGCATTTAGCCTGCCTGAAGCCTCTGGAAGCCTATTTGCCTGATCTTCCAACTGTCACCCAGGAGCTGAATAGTTCCTTGATAAGGTTTGAATAGGCTCCACGAGCTAAGGCAAAGGCCTTGGGTGTGGGCAGGAGACCGCTCGTAGGCTTTGGTCTTACCGCTGGTGTTTGAAACTGCCTGAGAGGTCGAGGAGCAACGGGACTTTCGCTGCACACTTGTGCAATAGACTCGGGGGTGCATCTAATCAGGACTGCGAGGCCCAGGGAGCATAGCGTGGACATTATCATCTCCACCTGGTGCCTCTTCCTGACTCCTCCCCCCAATTATTAATACAGACACTCCAACACCCGCGCGAGCGGGACGCGAGCGGGGCGTGGCCCGGGGCGAAGACCGGGCAAAGAGCGGGCCGTTTGAGGCCGTTCGAGTACGGGCGAGGAAGGACAAGGACATATCCCTTTGGCCAGCCACCGCTCCTCAGTATCTGTACGGAGGTTTGTAACAAGGATCATGACTGCCAGAGAAACCCGTAGCAAATCTGCACTGGCCGCTGGTATGGCCACTGGTACTTTGGATATGTACTTTGCCAAGGCAGGCTCCCTACTGATCGAGGACATAACCACCCTAGAAAGGCGTATCTCACAGGAAATTGATTGGGTTAGGAGATCGTCTCTGGGGCCACTTGCTCAGGTTACCTCCCCAGTACAAGTCGTAGAATGTATTTTAACAGATGGGGGGGGGGGAACCTGGCACTACGGAGCTTAATACCTCGATTACATCTACCACAGACCATGATATTGCTGCTCTCGCAGAGTCGAGCATACTATCCCTTCCACCACTTAGGCCCCCTCCTGACCATGTCACCATCAAAGCAAGTGCCATCGCTAAAGCCCCCATTATGGATAGTAACCATCTTTCCGTACAGTCAAGACAGGGGGAATGGGAGGGAGCAATCTCTAAAAGAAAAAGTAGGGCGCAAACTATGGGCGGGCGCAAGTCTAAGACCTCTAAGCTTAACCCGAGGGTTGAAGATATTCAGTTTGGAGTACCCCACACGAGGACAGTCCCACCACATAACAGGGACCATTCATCCCCTAGCCACAATGCTATACTGCGAGAGGACGGATTGTCTCTCTCAAACATTAACTCTCTTATGATCTATTAGATCGCCTTGCAAACTTGGAAATATCCTTAGTGAGTCTACAAAAGGGAATTGACCAAATAGCGGAGGCTTTTAAAACAGATAGCCAAAATACGAAGCCCACGCACGTACCTCTAACTAAGGAAGGCTGCCCCTTATTAAAGTCAGCTCAAGTACACCATCTTAGACCATCCATTCCTCATACACCAATTCTCCCCATCTTGTACTACAAATTCTGGGCCCCATGGGACGCTGTTAGAACCTACACTACGGATCCAGGGTAATGGCATAAGACACGGGCCAGTTAATCTACCTCCGGAGGCAGTGCCGTACACAGTCATCTTAGCTGGTATCCCTGAATTAAAACCATCTTCTAGCGAACCTGTGGAGGCTTTAAAAAATAAGGTAATTCACTGGCTCTCCACACACAGACCTCTCCCCGTGGGCATATATAGCGAGGTCCTCATGGTGAGGAGAGTTCCATGGTCAGGAAACACTAGAAAAACTATTCAGGGAGACTGTGTATTGATTAATTTCAGGGACCCTCGCACAATTTCCCATATATGTAGCTGGCCTGTCAATGCCCCGGGGACCTCCATTCAAGCCCTTCCCCTCTCATTCCTTTACCCGTCCGTAATTACTGATCAGGATGAGGAAGGTTGGGAACTAGTAGGCAGGAGAAGGGGAAGAAGGGGCACAGGGGAAAGAAGGGAGTACCCCCTATAGGTTTTCCTCGATTTGATTATCCCTCCACCCACAATAGGTTTAGTTCACTAGATATGGTGGATTGACCGAGAGGGCTGGGGGGAGGTGGCGACCCAAACCAAATTAAGGCCAAAACACCTAATGATCAACTAGATCGTCCAAAGGCGAAGGTCGACCAAGAGTATATTCAAGCTAATGAAGAAGGATGTCTAGAGATTATTAGTCCCCCAGTTAACACGGTCATGGAGCGGGTTGCTCAAGAAATTAATTCTGCTTCCAGCCCACTGTTGGGGATACATTTTGGGGAGGTTCCGCATCCAATCTCACAATCCACGTTGGGTAATTCTTCCCTCCTCAAGATCTTATCTTGGAATGTAGCGGGCCTAGCCAACAAACTAAACACCCTGTCTTGGAGTTCCTTCATTGAGGAAAAGGATATATGCTTATTTCAAGAGACTTGGGCAAGGGAAGATGTTGCCTACACGGGTTTTGCAACATTTTCAATACATGCGACTTGGGGGGGAAGAGGGCGCCCCTCAGGCGGCCTTGCAATATGGGTGGCTACTGACCTGGGGTGCAGGGCTGCTATTCTCCCGTCGAATACGGAAGACATCCTACTTGTTCTGTTGGAATGGCCTAACTCCCAAAGCCTCCTGCTGATAAACGTTTACTCTAGACCAGTGAACATCACACAGGAGTCGCCCACAATCGCGGAGCTTGTGCTTGCCCTTAATGAAATTCCTGAGGGTACTCCCTTTTTATTAGGTGGCGATTTCAATTGCCACTGTGAGCCCCTCACAGGCACTCTGGAAGGGCTGGCCTCGGAGGAGGACCTTTTTTGGTCCATACCACCTCTCAGGCTCCGGCCCCAAGAACGTGGTCTCCTCTGGCCCTACAAATTACTTCCCTAACTTTGAAATATGGCCTTCGGGCCTGCAATGGAAGGTTTAATTCCGACATTCCTTCCAAATGCACTTTCAATAGAGTGGGCAGAGAATCTCGACTCGATTATGTCCTGGTTCCCCTGACCTCATGGTCGCATATCAGAGACTTTTGGTTAACTGCCAGGGATGATAGTGACCATAACGCCCTGGAACTAGTTTATGCTCATTCTGGGCCTGAGGCCAGGGGTAAACAAAGGGTGTCTTCTGAAGAGAGCCTGGTTGTTGAGAACAACAGGCGTAGAGTGAAATGGGAGCTGATAGACTCCCATCCCGAGAAGATACCTAAGCTCTATGCACAGGTAATCCCCATATTCGAAAAGGTACAGGCACTCAAGCTGAAAGACATCACCCAGGACGTACACACGCAATTTGGCCAGATACACGGTGACCTCGTCAAGTCCCTTGCCGAATGCTTAACCAACAAACCACGCAGGCTTGTTGGCAAAACCGCCGGCCCCCTCTGGTACAACAGTGCTTGCCGCAAGGCAAAGACCGACCTATTGATCTCAATCAAAGAGGGAAAGGGAAATCTGGAAATTAGGGAAAGGAGATCAGCTTATAAATCTTTGATTTCCAATGCCAAAAACGAATGGGAACACGAAAAATGGGCAAAACTCACCACCTTCTTGGCTAGGGGGGACTCGCGCAAATTTTGGCGATGTGTTAACACAGGCTCGGAGGAGCTGGCCTCCGCAATACAACCTAACATCTCAGCTAAGGTATGGCGGGAACACTTCCAGACCCTTTACAAATTACCAGAGGATGACAGGGCACGTTCTACCCAATTGTCTTGCCCCGCTGGGAACGGGGAGTTGTTCACATTGGAAGAGGTGCGAGCGGTTGTCGCTGGGTTGGCATCTGGAAAGGCACCAGGCTTGGATGGTATGCCGGGCGACCTATTCAAGCAAGAACCGGACGTTTGGGCGCCCTACCTTATGACTCTCTTTAATGCCATCCTGGGAGGCATGGCTGTGCCGGGTACTTGGCTGGGCGCAGAGATTGTCCCAATTTTCAAAAAGGGTTCCCCTCTGCTCCCAGCCAACTACAGACCTATTAGCCTTATTGATGTCCCTCAGAAGATCTTTGGTAGACTTATGTTAAATCGCCTCGAGTATTGGATAGAGGAGAGTGCGATCATGAGTATATACCAAGCAGGGTTCCGCAGAGGCATTTCTACCATTAACCAAATCTTCCGTTTGATTCTCCTACATTGGAAGAGTGTGTTGATAGAGGGCGGCAGCTTATACACGGTTTTCGTGGATTTGCGTGCCGCCTTTGATCTAGTCTCCAGGGATAAATTATGGGCTGTTTTATCAGACCTTGAGGTTCCCGCTGACATCTTATCAATCTTGAAGAGACTACATCAGGGAAACTTCGCCCGGGTAAGATGCGGAAGAGGAGGGACCCTTTCGGACGCCTTCCCCGTGGACAGGGGGGTTAGACAGGACTGTGTTCTTGCACCGACCCTGTTCTGCCTCTTTGTCAACGGGGTTATAAACCATCTCAATGAGGTGAGCAATACTGATGCTCCCACGTTGGATGGCAGCAGGGTCCCCGCTATTATGTTTGCGGATGATACCCTGCTGCTCTCCAAATCCCCCATGGGCTTACAACGAATTTTGGACGGGTTCGCTTGTTTCTGCATGGACCGCGGATTGGAGATTAATGCCGCAAAAACTAAGTAAATGATCTTCAACCCGCCCTCCACAACGCGCGCGTGCCCCTCTATAGGGCCCTCCAGATTGGAGCGGGTTCACACGTTTGAGTATCTGGGGGTAGTAATTAATCAGTCCATGACGTGGGACTCGCATAAAATCAAGGCAAACATGAAGCTGACTCAGTCGGTGGGTGGTATTGCCAGGATGACCAAAGGACTGACATATAAGCCATTCGTTCCCCGTCTACAAATTTATAAAACCCAGGCTAGAGGGGCAGCGACCTATGGAGCTGAAATATGGGGGCACACGCCTGGGCAGAAGCTGCAGGTAACGGAAAATAATTTCATCAGGCAAATGGCAGCTCTACCAATTAGTACCCCACTCTTGCCATTCAGACTGGATTTGGGTCGGAGACCGATCTCAGAGGAGTTGGGTCTCAGACCCTTAACCTTCTGGTGTAAAATATGGTCTTCGCCAGATCTTTCCAAATACAGAGCCGAGTTGACAGAGATTCTGCATCTATGCAAAAATATACAAATCCCATGGCTAAGATACATCAAGCATATTTGCGAGTCATTGGGTAGACCAGAATTGTGGTACGACCCAGCGTCTGCTTGCCCCAGGGTCTCAAGAAAATCCATATCGATGGCTTACTATGAATACAACCTAAGTGTTGCTATCACGAGACGGCGGGAGGGGTCCCAAATTGGTCACTTTTTAGGTTTCAAAGACTCATACCATCTAGAGCTTATCTTTGATGACATGGGCCCGCCATTAACTAGGAAGCTATATATGCAATGGCACTATAGTACTCTCCCCCTTAGGGCGCACACGGTTCTTTGGCCACACTTCCATCACACAGCTCACTGTCCCGCTTGCACGCATACGTGTGAGACGGATCTTCATGTTATATTTTTTTGCCCTGCATATCAAAGACCAAGGAACTATTGGCTTCGCCCTCTCCTTAGAAACCTGGGTTTTAGACAGCATGTCCCAGCTTTCAGAATATTGAAAACAGATCTTTCTGCCCCAACTGTATTTGCGGTTGCCAAATTTTTAACATCAATGTGGATCATTCGTATGCACTGTCTTAAGTCCTCTCAACTGAATGAACTACCGTGATGATCTTAGCTTAACTGTGCTTTGTTTATAATTACCAGAATTTTGTCTGTATTGCATTGTTTATACCTTCTGTACTATTTTATTTTCTTTTATGGTCCTAGTGACCGAAATAAAGATAAATGAAATGAAATTATTAAATGTAAGAAAGTTATCTCTGCTTAGGAACCTGATACAAAAGTTCTTTTTTTGAGTTTTTAAAATATCTATTATAAATCCAATCAATTGGTCAAGTCTGATTGGTAGCAAATATTTTTCATACGTTAATTTAAAAAAAAGTTGCAGTTGCCTGAAGCCTCTGGAAGCCTATTTGCCTGATCTTCCAACTGTCACCCATGAGCTGAATAGTTCCTTGATAAGGTTTGAATAGGCTCCCCGAGCTAAGGCAAAGGCCTTGGGTGTGGGCAGGAGACCTGTTCCTCTGACATAAATGCCACCCTGGTAGTGCCCAGGGACTTGATTATCTTGAAAGGGACCTCCAGTGTAACAGACTTATGAAGCTCACATGCCTCTATTGCCAGGCACCAATCCAATGAGCTTCCCCCAGAACCACTTTTGAGTGACTACATAGGAGGATGTTCTCATTTCCCTGGCCACACCTCTAGGGCGTGCACAGGAGCTCTGAACAATGGAAGAACTTTCTGCCATCTTGGTTTTGGGTAGAGAGGCACACTGTTCCATTATTTGCATCAGAGTACACAGGAACTGCTGCAAAAGTGAGTAGGGTTATGTCTGGGAACGAATTCCTTATTGGTCAAGGATGAGTCAGACGTCACGCCCACCAATAGGCTAGTCCTGGCCATATAAGTGACACCCCTGGCCACCCTCTTCATAACATCTCTGGATCTGTGCATGATGGAAGAAGTACCTCACCTAATGCTGTAACCTGTGACAAGAACCTTAAGGGCTGGACTTGCCTCCACTTGTACCCAGGACTATGAAACTGACTCCAATGGTCATTTAGTTGACTAACTGTTAAGCTACAGGGACGCAAAAGCTGCAAAAACCCCACTTTCTTAGAAGAGCCCAGCTGACCAGTTTCAACTGGACCAGCCCTGGACCCAGCTGGTGGCTTCTTTTAGAGTGAGCTTGCCGCCTTACCATGCTGAGTATTTTAGACTGCCATTTCAGAGACTAAGTCAGGAGGTACAACTTCCAACCGGGTGGAGCCTGTTTTCTGTATGCAACCTACACTCCATAGTGGTTGGCCTTAACTTGTGCCTATCTATAGGTCAAGTGCAATCAGAGGACATTTGTTGGCTCTTAACACTTTTGGCCCTATTTTAGTTAAACATTTAAGAAGTCATATATCTGGTTCCATTATTGGATTTTTGTTGTTTTGGTGTCATTTTGTCCTTAAAGTATCCCTTATTTTTATAAATTGTTGTGGGATTTTTATTATGTTGTATTTTTTTTACTTTCTACCTGTTTTAGTACTTCTAAATGTTTTACATCTAGGGGTTGAGCTCAGGTTTAAATTACTAAAATCTTTACTGGACCTATCAAAGATAGCAGTATTATTACTTCTGGTGGGCTACCATCCAGCTAATTATCTAATTTCTCAAACTCTTCTGTGGAAATATGGATTTTCCTGGTCAGTTATGTCCCCTATCTTGGACCCCAACGGTTCTATGTGCATGTCGCAAGTACGTGTATGGTCCCTCCAGTTCCAGTATTGATGACGCAAACACATGCGTGTCCACCGTCAACATGTCCTCTGCCAGATCCGCCATGAATAGGCCGGATATTCCATTCTTAAATATGAAAGGCCACCGGCTTTATATGGTTCACTTATGCCACTTTTCAGTCCAGGCAAGTAGGCCCTGATTCTGCCATCGAAACTCCTCTTGCCTTCTGCCTCTGAAAGCTCCAGTCTGAGCCTGCATCTGTGACCATGAACTTTGTCTCATTCTCTGCGCGGCTCACGAAGCCTGACATCAGCCTATTCTCTGCCAAGAACTGTATTTCACCTTCGAATTATCTGCTTCCCCCTCAGCCGATGCATTCCTGCCTAGTAGTTTAAGTAAACATTCTTCCAGTTACCAAGCAAAAGGCCCGGCTTCTCTGTCCTCATGCAAGTAATTCATAGCCCTGTTACCATGGAATATTCCTACCCCCTCGCATTCAGTGTAGACACTTAGACGCTTGTACGCGCACAGTCAGTATAGAATAGATTCTGTCCGAGAGTCCTCCTTTTTGGATAACATAGTTCTTTAAACATAGGATGTTAGATATGATTTGGGATTAGGTTGACTTGACCTCCCAGACTTCTCGTCTCCACATATAGAGCTAAATGTCAAGTCCCCGTCACCCCCTAGTTACACGTCAAATTACACGTCATACTGCTGCGCGCGCATCCATGCCAAGTATTATCTTATAGATCCACCTATACATGACATCACAACCAATCATGTTCCTTTTTACTCATTATTACACCCATTTTCGGTTACGCAAACCAAACGTCAATGTCCTTATCAATTGTTACGCCTACTGTATTCACTTCATTATAATGTATGTATTATAAAAGTTACTGTTTGTCAATAAAGTATGTACTTCACTTCCTGAACCCCCGTGGTGATGGAACTTGAGGCATCCGATTATAATCGCTTATTGGAATAAAGCCCATTCCGAAACTCTGATATCACGGATTCTGTCTCTCATTTTACTGAGCTATTTTATAATGTTTCTGTACCAAATTCAGTCCCGGTAAAGGAGAAATATTTACCACATGATGGCGCCCGAACAGGGACACTTTCTCATCTCACGCGCCGGCGGTGTGTTGCAGGCCCGGTCTCCTGCCACAGCTGGACGGACAATAACGCGTACCAGCAGGATTTCCTGTATCTCCCTCCGGTCAAGCGGGGGCGACTGAGACTGCAATCAACACCCAGACGAGGCGGTGAGAAGTGCGAAGTATCCCGACCAGAGCCTAGCTGAGAGAGCAAGATCCGAGGTATACAGAGACCCACCAGTCCGAAGTCAAGCCCAGTGTCCGACGAGTCGAGTCGAGTCGAGTCCGGTCCGGTTCAAGTTCAAGTTACTGAGGCCTTCCGTTTCCGAAGCTACCCGGTGAGTACCATTGCTGGGGAGGCATTTCTGACGTGCACATAGGTTGTGCCGGTCAAGACGGGTTTGGGTACACAAATCCGGTCTGCACTGTTTTAGCAGTGTATCTGTACTGTTTAGCAGTATATCAAGTATTCCGAAGTATTCCGAAGTGTCTAGTTATTGTCTAGTTATTATCGAGAATTAAGCTTGGTGATTAGTTATGCAGACGATCATCATTGTTGTTTCAGTTAATGGTTTAATGTTAAATGTTTAAAGTGTTTTAGTATGTTCTGAATATCGTGGTATGAATGACTGTTCATTATCGTGTTTATTGTATTAAGTCTGTTCAAATTCAAGTATCAGGTCAAAATCAAGTATAAGGTCAGTTCTCAATATGCCGCTCTTTTCGAAATTAAGACAGATCACTACCAGAAAAGGGGTTCTCGAAGAAGCCGTCCCTATTCCTCCTAGGGACACTCCGGGGCACTTTATGTATCACAAACATGGCTTAGACGCTATATTATTTCTTGATTTATGGGTAGACTATACCAAGGGATTACCAGAAAGTCAAAGGTGGCCCACAGCGGGGACCTGGGATGCAGAGTGCATCATGAAAGTCGAGGAAGAGTTATGGAAAAGAAAAGTCAGACAGTCACAGAAAGACGCCGTTGAATTATGGCGTAAAGAATCACATAGACGAACAGAAAAAGCACGTAGACAGGAGGAGAAGAGTAAAGAGAATTCCAATAAAGTTCGAGAGAATCTATTAATTGAGGAAGGTATCCGAGTAAAATCAGAACAAGTAGACAGACAAAGAAACGCCCTTATGAATGGTATGTATCCTCTCCTGGCCGAAGGATTACCTAAGGCTACTCCAGAGACACCAAAAGACTTGCCAACCCCATTGTTCCCAATAAAGGTACATCCTAAGGGGCATCCTAGAACCGCAGAAGATGTTTTTCTTTCCTCATATTTAGATGACGCAGCTCCCGAGTATGCTAACTCTGCCCTACATAGACCGCATACCAGGGAGGTTCAACGCCAAGATCCAGTACCCGTATCCCTACAGCAACAAATCGAGTCACAAGTTCCGGCAAGCACATCTGTTTCTGTATCCGCTCCTACAGCTACTTCTATGGCTGTGTCCACACCTGTAGTTGCTGTGTCACGTTCGACGAATCCTTTTACACCCGACGCCCCAGATGGGGCCGCGGGAGGAGCTACCAATGTCTTTTCTACGCCACCCAGAATAAATAAACTTACTTTTCAAGAGTCAGCGCATTCACGTACACCCAAACTCCTTAGTACCCGTACGCTTAAGGAACTTCTTATAGACTGTAGATATGACGCGGTGCCTGGAAAGGAGGACGAAATGACCCTAGCATCATTGCGTATCAGACGAGCCGCAGTGTATTTAGCAAAGTTACCAGGAATGACTGCGCATCTAGATAATATATATCATTTTGTCCAAACAGGGCGAGATCCAGAATGTATTTACAGAGCTATGGAATACCAGAAAGTAGAGATACAGGGGGAACTGTTACGTTTCCTCATAAACTGTGTGATCAGAAATCAAGACCGACCGGGGGTAGACCCGGAAGCCATGAAAATTCTTACAAGATGGAGCCAGAATATATCGGAAGGGAGACATGATAAACAAAACTGTATAATAGCCATGTGCCGAAAGATCCGTAAAGAAATAGAACGCCTACACGAAGAGCGATTAGAGGTAGACGAGTTCGAACAAAACGAGGAAGAAGGGTCAGGACTGCCCACAGGACAGTCGGACACCATAGCCTATGTAGGTAGAGGAAGATCTTGTAATAGGAGTAAGACTAGATATCACACTGACTCAATACATCCGATATGTCCAGATAATAACAGAAATTTTCAAATACCTATAATTAACATAAGGTCTAACGAGCATTCGTTCCAAACCGCCGACAAACTACTACAAGAACGAAGGGGTTATCATTTCCTCGATTCTATGGATGAACAAGATTTAGCCAGGGCAGCTGTCCATTGGGTGGACAGTCCCGGAAAATATAGTGATGATACAGTAGTACGCACATTTTTGAATCTTACCCCAGATGAACAAAGGTTAGCTGGGATTTATATGATTCAACAACTCATTATACTATATCGGAGTCAGCATTCGGACCCTGGTCCCTTGCCTGACATACTGACTGAATTACTTATGAATAAATGGAGAGGTCCAGGTACTGAATTAATTAAAGAAATTCTAGAATCAAGAAAGCAGTATATTCTTTTTGTATGTTCAGAACATGTTCCATTGTCTGTCAAGGAAAGGACTACGTATCACATAGATAGACAGAATCCCTTACGAGAAGTGCACCCAATAAAGGGTGAGGACAACGAGTTTAAACGCGTATTTGTATATACGCCTATATCGAAAATAGAATTGTTAGAAATGAAGAAAGTAGTACCCAGTCATGACAAGGACCCAGCGGGGTTTCACCGAGAAATTAAAGACATGTTACTCATGGGAGAATATACCTACCCCGACATTATGACAATATTAAAGGTGTTGATGCCTGCTGGCATTTATGAGAAACTCAAGGAAAAAGAGTGGGAGATAGGTGATCAAAAGATAGAATGGTCAGCATTAGAAGCAGAAGAAAGGGCCCGAGGTCCAGGTTCGGGGCTTGGGGACAAAACTAAGGCATTACCAGGACTACTAGTACAGGTACTGCCACGTTTATTAACTACGAAAAAGGAAGATTGGGGTACAATTTCAGCCTGTAAACAGAAGCAAGACGAAGACACTAGTGATTACTATGCCCGTTTTGAAAAATGTTTTGGTATAAATAGTGGCATAAAAGCAAGTAGCGAATCATACCCACATCTGTTTGTAACAAAATTAGTAGAAAATGCTCTGCCCCCAGTAAAGAATAGAGTATTAAAATTCGAGAGTACCTGGCAAGGTAACACTCCAACACAAATGTTACAAATGTTACAGTACCACCACAATAGAATTAAAGAGGAACAAGAACATGAACACAGACGCATGAAAGACACAAAAATGAAAATGCTAGTTTCCCAGACAGTTCCAGCTGAAGGACATAAAAAGGGTATGACACATTCCAATTCAGCAGGACCTGTAAAGGGGACATGCAATTATTGTAAAAAGCCAGGCCATTACGTACACGATTGTCCAGTTTTAAAACATAATATCGCCATAGGTAAAACACAAGAAAGATCACGGCCACTAAGACAAGATCAGAATGAACAAGGAGCTATGCAGCATGCCCAGGCCATGCCAGCCTCACAACAGCCAATACAGTTTGTGCCAGCTGCACCACCGTTGCCTGCTGCTGCCACACAGACAACAACTCGACAAATGTATCAGACCGCACAGTATGAATATCCCGAGTATCAGCGTTACGCATGAACAAGCCTAGAGAGGGAAGTTGACTTACCCCTTATCGAGATTCCTGTAGATCAAGAAGGACCTTATGTACATAGTAAATTATTAGGTCAAGATAGAAAATTTTTACTCGATACAGGGGCAAGTCGAACAACTATAAAACGTAGTGAAGTTCCAGGGGCACCCCTCTCAGGCTCACAGAATATTTCCCTTGGTTTTTCAGGAAAACCTATTGTTAATGAAGTGTCACAGCCTTTGCCACTTACGATAGGACCTCTGACCCGAACTACAGATTTACTGCTTACTAAATCATGTCCAGAAAACTTGTTAGGAATAAAAACGTTGAAAGCTCTAGGAGCTATAATATGTTGTTCTCCGGAAGGAGTAAGATTGTTTTTACGTGATTTTAAAGGTCACTATGTATCTAGAGACATGGATCCCCGACTGCAGACTTTACCTACACGTCTATGGGCACAAGGCCCTACTGATGTTGGTTGCATGAATATTACACCATATCGAGTCACATTAAAGGCAGGAGTGGTGCTACCACGAATGCGACAATACAAGTTACCACCAGATGCTGTAGTGGCTTTACTACAAATCATTGACGAGCTCATTGCCCAAGGAGTAGTTGTGGAAACAGACTCCAATATATGTAATTCACCGATAATACCGATTCTTAAACGAACAGATCCTACAGCGCCGCCAGTATATCGATTGGTTATTGATCTGCGCGAATTAAACAAATGCATTGTGCCACAATTTCCTGTGGTCCCAGATATCTCGTCATTACTGACAGCCATTGATTCCGAAGCGACATTCTTTACTGTAATTGATCTCAAAAACGCCTTTTTCAGCGTCCCAATAGATCAGGAAAGCCAATATTTGTTCGGATTTAGTTTATATGGGCGCAGCTTTAAATTCACACGCGCACCTCAAGGATTTACAGAAAGCCCCAGCATCTATAGCCAAGCACTGAAACGAGAACTTGACAGTATCCACATGCCAGTCAACACTGCTTTGCTTCAATATGTCGATGATCTGCTGATTACCGCAAGAAGCGAACCTGAATGTGAGAAAGCATCACTGACAGTTTTACAATTTCTGGCCGAAAAAGGGCACAAGGTGTCCCCTTCTAAGCTGCAATTCTGTGTCCAGCAAGTTGTTTATCTTGGACACTCGCTGGACAAGGAGGGAAGGCAGCTTACACCCGACCGTATTCAGTTAATAGCTAACATGCCAATACCCAAGACACAAAAGGAGGTACGGGCTTTCATAGGCCTCACTTCATATTGTAGGCAGTGGATCCCTCAGTATGCATTTCTAGCAAAACCACTCATTCAATTGACAACACAGGAGGCAGCCACATCGACTGTTCTCCCTTGGACTCAGGAACACACACAAGCTTTTGAAAGCCTAAAGAAAGTTTTATGTCAAGCACCCGTTTTAGCAACGCCATGTTACAAAAAACAGTTTACACTCTTTGTTACAGAACGCGAAGGTACTGCCTTGTCAGTACTCACACAGGAACAAGCAGGAGCACACAAACCATGTGCCTATTTCTCTAGTACATTAGATCCCGTAGCTCAGGCTCTGCCTGCGTGCCTGAAATCAGTAGCAGCGACAGCTTTAGCAATCAGACAAAGCGATGCCATAGTGTTAGGACATCCATTGACAGTTCAAGTACCCCACGCAGTAGAGGTTCTTGTAAATAGAACGCAAACACAACACTTGACTATAGCGCGACTTACAGGATATGAACTTACATTGTTTCAGCCACATATAGAAATAAGACGCTGTAACACATTGAATCCGGCCACACTTTTGCCAGTAACCGGAACAGACCCACTAGCCCATGACTGTATTGAAGTTATTACTGTAACGACAAAACCCAGACAAGACTTGACCGATGTTCCATTGTCAGATCCAGACTTGACATTTTATGTCGATGGTTCATGCATGAGAACAAGTACAGGAGAGTTAGTAGCCGCTTATGCAGTCACAACAGATACTGAAGTCATTGAAACTAATCGTATAAATACTTTGTCAGCTCAAGCCGCAGAGCTCATCGCTCTGACGCAAGCCTGTATTCAAGCCACGAATAAAAAAGTCAACATATACACTGATTCACGTTATGCATTCGGAGTTGTACATGACTTCGGCGTGCTGTGGCGAGAGAGAGGTTATTTAACTTCCCACGGTGCCCACATTCAGCACGGACCCCTCATTCACGCATTATTAGATGCAATACATCTACCCACTGAAATATCAATTATGAAATGTAAGGCCCATACGAAGGTTACTGATATCGTTTCCCAAGGCAATGATCTAGCCGACAGAACAGCTAAACTGACTGCTCAAACTCAGACCCCCGACATGACAAAGACAATAGTCCCGACACCGACACATTGTATGACCGTTAAAGATCCTACTCTTGACGTAATTGACATACAGACACATGCTACACCAGACGAAATAAAGAAATGGACCGAGTTAGGAGGGATCCAAACGGACCAAGGATGGATGATGAAGGAAAGGTCTGTATGGTTCCTTCCTGATTCAATGGTCCAAGTCGTAATTAACACTATACATAGTCCGGCACATCTAGGAGAAAAAGCTATGCTAGACAGCATTCAACACATTTGGTTCAATAAACATTTACGAGCAGCAGCAAAACAAAAGGTCCGTACCTGTATGATCTGTTGCCAGTTCCACCCAGGAAAAAGTGTTCCCGTAGAACAGGGTGGATTTTATCCTCCTGATCACCCTTTTGAAGTCCTACAGATGGATTATATCCAGATGGAACGATGTCGAGGATTCAAATATGTTCTCGTAGTTGTCTGCGCTCTGTCCCGTTGGACAGAGGCGTACCCGGTTTCAGATTACACTGCCCCGACTACTGCCAAACAGTTGGTTCGAGAATTCTTCCCACGATACGGTTTACCACGTGTTGTCTACTCAGATAACGGCCAGCCGTTCTCATCCGAATTAATGAAACACGTTTCACTTCTGTTAGGATATCAGTGGAAATTCCACTGTGTCCGACATCCCGAGGCAGCAGGTCTTGTAGAAAGACATAATCAGACACTGAAAATCAGACTGTCCAAAATATGCAGAGAGAAAGGGGTCGACTGGATAGTAGCATTACCAGTTGCACTTTTTTACATGAGAATGGTAGCACACTCTAGAACAGGGCTATCCCCGTATGAGGTGATCTTCGGTAGACCACCGAATATGTGGGGGACGCCTATACCACGCAAAATAACTGATATTGACTGTAATATGCTGACAGATTACTTGGCTTCCTTGATGTCTGCACTACAATCTTCTCGTTCACAGGTAGCTGCAGCCTTTCCCGACAACACTGAGGTGAAACCCCATGACGTGGTTCCGGGGGATCTTGTCTTTGTGAGAAATTTCGACCGAAAGACTCAACTGGAGCCCAGGTGGAAAGCACCCAAGTTGGTCCTGTTGACCACAAGAACAGCCGTGAAGATCGAGGGCCGCAAGGGCTGGATTCATTCAAGCCACATCAAGAAATTTCATGGACTATCTTCGGATATAGACATTGTGCCCTGCACTCCCTCACAGACTGATACAAAGCTTCCTTTTGTTGAACCGAGCAAATCTGAAAATTACAAACTAAAGCTTAGGCCCACCAAGTCGAGCAATTTGATTGTTTAAGTCCTCTCCAAGGTGAAGCGGTTGAATTGTCTCTGACATGTATCCCTTGGACCTGAGTAGAGAAAATACCCGAAAAATGTTGAAACGACAGGCGTATTGTAAATCACTGCGTAGCCACTGCATAGTGACATTATTAATTTTGTTTTTATTGAGTCTTTTAATAATTATTACAAGTATGTTGTTGCACATATATTACCCTATTTCTAGACATGTTTATAATGTTGCTGCTGAACATTCTTTTAGTGACTTACCTCCGCATGAATTGTCTTATAGACTTGCGCTGCGCAATAACACTTTCATTAGTATGTTACATCATTCCCATCAGACTAGTAACGCCACCAATTGTTGGGTGTGTGGCCGACTCCCTCCCTACCAGAATTATGAAGGAGTCCTGCCTTTTTTTCCACATCCATTTACACATAATGGCTCCTGTGGAGCATGGTTTAGTTTAATTAATTCCATAGACTCAGACACAGCAGTTTACCAAGACCATTGGATATGGGGAAACCTGAACCTAGTTTTATTCAAAGTCTGTTACCCTGACAAGGAGGGTCGCCCCAAAAGAACAGGAACTGATCTAGAAAATGAAGTATATGGATTAGGTAATTTTACACCTAATCTCATGATTCTAAATGTCGTATCCGAAGTTGAGCTAGTCTTACCCACCATGTCAGTATTCCCAGCAAAAGGTGAATTATGTGTAAGAAAGGTTGGTTCCATACATATGGGCCACAGTCAATGCACTACTACCGTAGAATTCAGTGACCAAGGCAAATCTTCATTCAGAGCTTCTCGCCACTCCTACTTCCTATGTGGTCAGACTGCATATATGCGTCTACCCCTAGATTGGGATGGTACCTGCTACATTGCATTCCTTTTGCCACCTGTTTTCCTAGCTCCTCCTGATTATTACAGAAACATTCATTTAGTACACAACAGAAAACGGAGAGATCTCCCCATTGTCGATTACACTGAGACGGCATGGGACAAGTATGTAGATTTTAATAAAGGCGTCTTTCCCTATATAGGTACTGTTACTAATAGTAAGCTGATACGTAGATTAACTAGAACCCTTGAAGCAGTAGTGAATGAGACTATTTCCGCCTTAGGCAATTTAACGGAAGAGCAGTCTGCTATGCGGATTGTTGTGCTTCAAAATCGTCTTGTCCTTGACGTCATCCTGGCTGATAGGGGCGGAGCTTGTAGGGTCATCGGATCAAGCTGTTGCGTATTCATACCAGAAAATTCGCCATCTGTATATAAAGCCATCACTCGCCTTCATAAGATTGTAAGCCAGATACACCAGAACCCAGGCACTTGGACTTGGTCCAGTTGGTTTTGGAATGCGGTATCAGCCTGGGGATGGAGAGTTCTATCCTTCCTAGGTATTGGCCTTCTCATACTATTCAGTTGCTGTCTATGTCTACAATGTGGACCAGCGATTTGTGGTCTGTGTGCCACATCGTGTATCCCACATCAAGATTTTCATTCGAGATCCCGGAAGAAGAAAGAAGAACAAATGATGCTATATGAACAGATCAATGGATTGATGAAGATTGATATCTCTTGAAGGGCAAGTAGGGGACAAGGAGGGAATGTGGAAATATGGATTTTCCTGGTCAGTTATGTCCCCTATCTTGGACCCCAACGGTTCTATGTGCATGTCGCAAGTACGTGTATGGTCCCTCCAGTTCCAGTATTGATGACGCAAACACATGCGTGTCCACCGTCAACATGTCCTCTGCCAGATCCGCCATGAATAGGCCGGATATTCCATTCTTAAATATGAAAGGCCACCGGCTTTATATGGTTCACTTATGCCACTTTTCAGTCCAGGCAAGTAGGCCCTGATTCTGCCATCGAAACTCCTCTTGCCTTCTGCCTCTGAAAGCTCCAGTCTGAGCCTGCATCTGTGACCATGAACTTTGTCTCATTCTCTGCGCGGCTCACGAAGCCTGACATCAGCCTATTCTCTGCCAAGAACTGTATTTCACCTTCGAATTATCTGTTTCCCCCTCAGCCGATGCATTCCTGCCTAGTAGTTTAAGTAAACATTCTTCCAGTTACCAAGCAAAAGGCCCGGCTTCTCTGTCCTCATGCAAGTAATTCATAGCCCTGTTACCATGGAATATTCCTACCCCCTCGCATTCAGTGTAGACACTTAGACGCTTGTACGCGCACAGTCAGTATAGAATAGATTCTGTCCGAGAGTCCTCCTTTTTGGATAACATAGTTCTTTAAACATAGGATGTTAGATATGATTTGGGATTAGGTTGACTTGACCTCCCAGACTTCTCGTCTCCACATATAGAGCTAAATGTCAAGTCCCCGTCACCCCCTAGTTACACGTCAAATTACACGTCATACTGCTGCGCGCGCATCCATGCCAAGTATTATCTTATAGATCCACCTATACATGACATCACAACCAATCATGTTCCTTTTTACTCATTATTACACCCATTTTCGGTTACGCAAACCAAACGTCAATGTCCTTATCAATTGTTACGCCTACTGTATTCACTTCATTATAATGTATGTATTATAAAAGTTACTGTTTGTCAATAAAGTATGTACTTCACTTCCTGAACCCCCGTGGTGATGGAACTTGAGGCATCCGATTATAATCGCTTATTGGAATAAAGCCCATTCCGAAACTCTGATATCACGGATTCTGTCTCTCATTTTACTGAGCTATTTTATAATGTTTCTGTACCAAATTCAGTCCCGGTAAAGGAGAAATATTTACCACACTTCAAAGATGTTATCTTCTCACTTAGTCTTTTATGTTCCAATCAACCACAAGAGTAAATTTCTAAGTCCCTCAGGACTTCAGAGGATGTGCTTAGTGATGCTCAGGGTGTCAGGCAGAGGCCAACACCAGAGTCCTGTCCACATCCTGTTGCCACTAGTCAGCTGGGCACAGTAGGACAAATCCCTCTTTCAGCTTGTGATGGCCCTGTAGCCTCACAAGAGGTCAGCCAACTAACCATTGGAGTCCACTTCTTTGCCCTGAGTACAAGTGGGAAAAAATCCAGTCTTTCATGGCTCTTGTCAGGTCATAGACAGCAGGTCCACTCTACTGTTCTTCCTCAAGTTCAGAAAGAGTTATGGAGTGGGTGACCTGAGGTGCCACATATATGCCTGGCACCACCTACTTATAGGCACTTTCTAACCACTGGGTTAAAAGTTCCTGGGACCAATCCTTTCCACTTTTGAAGCTGCTCCTGTTTACCGCCTTACTGGTAACAGGCCTAAGGTGACATGAGACGATAGCAAGCCTTTGGCCTCACTAAACTTGAGATGAGAAAATCTGGAGAATGTACCCATTCTCAAAATAACTTTTTAGGTGACAGTTAACTTTTCATGACTTGGGTGTATTGCTTCACCATATACCATGGCCTTATGAAAAAGTTAAATATATCAATCAGGGATTAGCTCATTTTTCCATGTTTTCGGGTTCAAAGTGCATAAACTTGACACTGGGCAGTACTGCCCCATTATGCAGAGGCTAAAAAACAGCAATAAAGTAAGGTCTACAAAAGGCAAACAATCTGGGGTGGCCACTCAGAAGAGGCTAATTTCCTACAGAGACCATATGAGGGTTGGATATAATTTTTATACACTCTGTTTGCATATGTGTTCAGTTTCTATAACAAATCACTAACCTTTTGGTGGACTTGCTCCTTTCACAGCGCAACTCTGTCTGGTAGTTGCTGCCGTCCCCGTTACTGCTGCTGACCCAGAGGTCAGGAGTTTGAAGCCTTCCTCCACCTGCAGGCTCCTGCCTGCACCTCATCCCTGGCGGTCCAGTGGCAGAGCTTCACTGCTCTGCTGCTTGACTACACTTATGTTTAACTTTCTGCTTTTCTCTCTCTCTCTTTTATTTCTTCCTGCCTCTGCATTTTGTTGGGTTTTGCTCTTCTTTTCCTGTTTTCTCCTTTGTCACCCCTACGATCCCCCGCCCCCTCCAGTGATCCTTCCCCCTCCAGCATTTTCTCCCCCCCCAGCTGTCCAGCCCCCCTGCAACACTTCTTAATGGTGCCCGCTGTGCAGTGAAAGTGCAGTCCACTAACCTTTTGGTGGACTTGCTCCTTTCCCTGTTGTTGACCCGGAAGTCAGAAGTTCAAGGCTCTCGTAGTCTCAGTCTCCTGCTGTGCCTCATCCCTAGTGGTGCAGTGGTAGAGCTTCACTGCTCTGCTGCTTGACTGCTCTTCTGTCTCTCTCTTTCTGCTTTTCTCTCTCACTTTTATTTCTTCCTGCAACTGCCTTTTTTTGCTTATGCTTTCATTTCCTTTTTCTTTTTTTTGCCTATCTTCTCCTTCATTGCCCCTGCCACTGCAATCTCCCATGGCCCCGCCCCCTCTAATGACACTTCCCATGTCTTCCCGCCACCCAGCTGTCCAGCTCCCCCCTGCAGCATTACTTAATGGCAGCCGCTGCGCGGTCGTGCCACTGGTGCACCGAAGGCAATCACGTCTGCTCCCGTCCGTGCCTGCAGCAGGGACCCTGGTTTTTGTACCTTCCACTGCTATGATGCGAGCACCCTCCTCACCCTCAACTCTGGACGCCACGCCGCCTCCCACCTAGCGGCACCGAAGGAGACCCATGAACCCCTTGCTGCATTCACCCACACAAACACGCCAGCTACTCTCTCTGCCCAACCAACCAACAGCACACTGAACGGCTCAACTGCATTCTCCTCAACATGCGATCCCTCCGCAAACACACCATGGAAATCTGGGACCCTACTCGACACTGCCTCTCCCGACATCACCTTCTTCACTGAAACGTAGACCAACCCCAGTTCTGGACCAGACACCGCAATCACCATCCCGGATGCTACAAAATCACCCTCAAGGACTGCACCCACCGACCAGGCGGAGCCATCGTCATCATCCACAAGAAAACCCTCAACTGATCATGCATCCAAACAACCCAACGACAACAATGGAACACCTTAACTTCCAGATCCAGACCAACCCCAAAACCTCCCTCCACTGCACTGTCGTCTACAGGCCCTGCAGCCCCTGCCATTCACCGACACCATCATAGACCTCAACGCACCCCAGGCCCTCGCATCCACAGAGTAAATCCTAATCAGGGAACTCCACTTCCACCCAGACAACCCCAGTGACCAGAACACTGCCACCCTACTGGAGAACTGCACCAACATTGTACTCAAGCAGCTAGTGACCTCACCGACTCACACAATCAGACACATGCTTGACCCCGTTTTCTCCAACAGTGGGAACATCACCTACAGTCACACCTCTGAGCTCCTCTGGACCGACCACCACTGTGTACATCTCACCTTCCCCATGCCCTGCGTACACCACCACCCTGATCGCACCCCATCACAGCTGTAACAAGGCCACTTAAAAACGTCTTGTTGACCTCCTCTGCACAACCACTCCGCCAACACCAACAGACTTCAACAGTGCAGCTTGCAACCTTCTTTGATGGATCTCCAACTGGGCCGACACTCTGGCACCCCTCAAGAAGACACCAGGCTAGCAACACTCCAAGAAAGCCAGATGGTTCACTCCTGCCCTCCACAAGTCCAGATGTACCTGCCAACGACTCGAGAAGAGATGGAAGGACAACAAAACCATGGAAACCCATGCAACCTTCAAATCTGCCATCAAAACCACAAAGAAAATGGCCTTCCAAGATAGAATAAACATCAACGCACACAACAGCAAAGAACTCTTTGCCATCGTCAAAGAGTTCGCAAGGCCCAACAGCGAGACCACAGACGTCCCACCCTCCCAAGACTTCTGCAACAAACTTGGCACCTTCTTCCACCAGAAGATCAGACAGATCTACAATGGCTTTGAAACCCGAGACCCTGCCACAGCACCCACCACCACCGCATGCAACCAAACCACACCACAACAGATTGTGCTCAACTGGACTCCGCTCACCACAGACTACACACTCAAGACCATGAAGTGCATCCACTCAGGAGTGTCATTGAATCCTCACCCATACCACATCTTCCACAGAGGAGCAGCCGCCTCCCTCTCTCCACAGCTTCCACGCACCATCAACTGCTCCATCGAAACCACCACCTACCCAGATGACTGGAAACATGCCGAGATCAACCCACCGCTGAAGAAACCGTCTGCCAACCCGACAGACCTCAAGAACTTCAGACCCATCTCCCTCCTCCCCTTCCCAGCCAAGGTCATCGAGAAGACCATCAACACCCACCTCTCCGAGTTCATCGAAGAGAATACACAGCCCTCATCCTACTTGCCCTCTTGGCCGTCTTCGACATTGTCTCCCATCGCACCATAATCACGAGACACCAGCATCCGCAACAAGGCACTGGACTGGATCTATTCCTTTCTGACAGGACGAACATAGCGAGTCAAACTACCCCCATTCTTCTCAGAACCTACAGAGATCAGCTGTGGAGTGCCCTAGGACTCCTCCCTGAGCCTCACCCTCTTCAACATCCACATGGCTCCCCTTGCAGCCATCGTCAGAAGTCATGGATTCAACATCGTCTGCTACGCCAATGACACCCAGTTAATCATCTCCTTTACCAGCAGACCCACAATCGCCAGAACCAACTTTCACAATGGAAATTAAGTTAGTCACTACTTGGATGCAAGACAGCTGCTTCAAGCTCAACCCAGACAAAACCGAAGTGCTCATCCTGGGACCCAACCCCTCAGCCTTGGACAATTCTTGGTGGCCCGCCGCACTAGGAACCCCTCCAAACCCCACGAACCACACATGCAACCTTAGCATCATACTGGACTCCTCGCTCTCAATGAACTGCCAAATCAATGAAGCATCCTCATCCTGTTTCCACATGCTCCTTCAAACGACTTACAGATGGCTCCCTGCAAAATCCAGAAAGACGGTCACCCACGCACTCATCACCAGTAGAATAGACTACAACAATGCACTCTATGCCAGCATCACTTTAGAAACAGCTCAGGAAACTACTGAACATCCAAAATGCCACAGCCAGACTGTTCCTTGACATCCCCTGCCACAGGCACATGACACAACACCTCTGACTCCACTGACTCCCTATCAGCAAGAAACTCACCTTAAAGCTCCTCACACATGCCGACAAAGCTCTCCACGATGCAGGACCAGAATATCTGAACCACCGCCTCACCTTTCACACACCGGCCAGACATCTCCATTCTACCCAACTCGCCCTGGCCTCCATCCCATAAATCCACAAGTAAAGAACTGGAGGAAGTAATTCTACCAAAACCCTACACAAGAAGGGAAAGAATATCTCCTGCCTATGATGGAGTATGAGAGCAAAGCGTCTCTGAATTGGAGCAGAAAATGAATTATCAAAAGAACCGGAGGAATATCCTACTCCTACATCGCCGCCAAGACCTGGAACACCCTTACCCTCTACCTCAGGCAATCCGCATAGTTGACACAGTTCAGCTCATGGCCTCAAGAAATTACTCTGCGACTGAGCCTCTACAACCAGATCGATCAGCAACCCTCCCCCACCCCCCAGCACCTTGAAACCCTCAAGGGTGAGTAGCCATGCTCTACAAACCCCTTATTGACTGATTGATTGATTGAATGAATATGAATGATCTGTATTACATAGTGTGAGTCGTTTTTTGTTACTAGAATGATACAGATTTTTTTAAAATAAAAAAATGCCAGGCAGTGCCTAATGCAAATCAAAATTCATGACTTCTCCACATGCCCTTATCATTCTCCCTGGTGGTTTTTTCAGATGCTTGAGATCTGAATCATTCTCTGGATTATCATAGTCTGGAAATGAAATACTAGTTATGTAATACTAGTAACTCAATGACATTGGTATATATCATTTAAGATGTCATTTTGTGTGCTATAAAAGCTCCACACAGTTTTCAAATGTTGTTCTATTATACTGAAATACGAATCATTATAGATTTCTATATTTCCAGGGAAACACTTATACATGTCTCATTAATTCTGAATTCATATAACAAAGCACTAAGGTATGCATTGCCTTCATTCAATAAAAGATCTGCAAGAACTGAAACCTGTGTAACAGTCTTAGCAAGATGCAAAAACATCAAATAAGGTGTAAGCATTCAATTCTACAGAGACCGCTATGCACTCGGGGAGAAAATCCTTGAAGCCCGGCGATCCAGACTCAAATATCCGCCCCTAGCCACTTAGTGAGCAGACTCTACGCGCATGCACAGGAAGCCCGCAAGCATGGAGCACCTAAGTCCCGACTTGCATGGCAAAACAAGTTAGGGGTGGCCATAAGTGATATGCAATGGCACAATGCTGTGTGGTAACAAAAAGAGTATCCTTAAATAACAGGCATAGACAAAAGCACTTAAAATACATCAACAGAGTATATTACACTCCTACCCGACTACATCAGTATGGAGTGTCGTCACCCCTAATTGCCCACGCAGTGGTGTGGCGGGGCTCACTTTGCGCATCTGGCCTGGTATTGCCTGTGAATCAAGGCTTTGTGGCGAGCAGTCATTTGAAACTTGGAGGCTATTAATGGCATAACACTAGAACTATCCCTTTTAGAGGCATTGTTGGGATACGACAAAGAAATACAACTCAGCGTAAGGCATCTGGTGGCTATAGGGCTGTTACTAGCAAAATGAAGAGTGGCAATGCAATGAGATTGGGGGCCGTTACCGACACTGGAGGAGTGGCATAGAGACATGTCCTACTGCCACACGCAATCTGAAACATACCAGGAGATCCTCCCACCACAGAGTCGCCCTAAAGATATATGGGGGTTATATCAAACTTACTTGGTGGGCCACAGTTTGGTAGACTCAGGGGGCGATGCTTCTTAAGATGGGAATAGTGGGGATGTGACATGAGAGGTAGTAACTCCACAAGATGTTGTGATATATTAAACTGAAACGTAATATAATACAAGTGACAAGTGCACTGGGTTAAAATAATATATGTAGCCAATTTGTTGCCAGACCATCACTGTGTTTTCATTATCGGAAGAACCTGACTGTAAAGGACATTTCCATCATGCAATGTAAAAGGTCCAAAGTGCATCTGCGTCTGCTGCCAATAGACATATTGGTTTATGTTTTCGAAAATTATAAATAAAGAAATATATTACATATATTTTTAAACTAAGGTGCCAATGTTGCTGTTTTTGATACATGGTGCTTTTCCTCATTAAATATAGTAAGACCTCTGACACTTGGTCGAGGTCCACTCTCTCCCTGCAGCTCCGCTGTGCCGTCTCTTGCCTCCAGACCCCGACCTTCTCCGTGGGAGGTTCGAGGCTGCTGCCCACTGCTGCGCCTGCTGCCTGCTCCAACTGGGACCAGACTGCCTGCAACCATCGTAATATTTCTCAGCTGTGTTTTTTCTTAATTTTTCCCTGTTGTGTCACTGTTATTGTGCCCATCTACGTCTTGCTCTAATTCCACCACTGTTTTTATTTTCTCGTGCCTGCCTGTTCCTTTCACAGCTGCTGCCCCTGCAGCCCATACCCCCAGAATTCCCCCCCCCGGAATTCCCCTGCTCCCTCCTCCCAGCTCTCATCCCTCCCACTTCCCCTACATAATGGCAGCCGCAAGCCCATCTGTGCCTGTCCGTGGCCCGATTGCGGCCAGCGCCAGGAACTCTAGACCTCCCACTACCCATCGCTATGACACCACCACTCTCCTTGCACTAAACCCTGGAAGACTTAGAGAATGCCAACAGGCCTCGCCGAACATGACCCATGGGCAGTTTTCCTGCCTCCACTGCCACCAGACCCTCACTGCCACTCCGGCCTCCAACACCGCCGACGCCAGCACTGGCGACACCCTAAAATGCATCCTCGTCAACGTAAGCTCCGTACACAAACACACCATGGAAATATGGAACCTACTTGACTCTCTCTCGCCCGACATCGCCTTCTTCACAGAGACCTGAACCAACTAATCCTCCACCCCCAACATCAGCACCACCATCCCAGACGGATACAAGATCCAGAGGAAATACAGCCCCAACCACCCAGGAGGGGGTCTTGCCATCGCCCACAAGAGCACCCTCCGCGACACCACATCCAGCGAAACCTTCCCCTCTGCCGGAACACCTGCACTTCCAGATCTGGACCACCCCCAAAGCCACACTCCGAGGAACCCTCGTGTACAGACCCCCCGGCCCCGAACACCCTTTGCCACCACCATCACCGACTTCATGCCATCGCCTCAACACACTGCATACTCATTGGAGACCTGAACTTCCACCTCGACAAGCCCAGCGACCCCAACTCCACTATCCTACAACCTTGCCAGCATCGGACTTAAACAACTCGTCAACACACCGACCCACAGAGCAGGACATACCCTCGACCCCATCTTCGCGGAAGCAAACAGCGTCCAATTCAGCCACACAACGCAGCCGTCATGGACTGACCACCACTCAGTACACTTCGCCATCAACAAACCCAAGGCACCCAAACCATCCCCACGCCCACCAGGAAGGAACTGGAGCAGGGTTACAGCCGAGCAACTTAACTCCACCCTCGCCCGAGACAGCCACACCTGGGCACCTGACGCAAATGACGCAAACGACGCAGCCAGAGAACTCCACACCTGGATCTCCAGCTGTGCAGACGAGCTCGCCCCGCTACGCAACCCCAACAGACAACACCCCAGGAAAGCCGCCTGGTTCACCACCACTCTCCAAGAAGCCAGACACACCTGCAGATGCCTGGAGAAGAATTGGAGCAACACCAAGACAACTGAAAACCACACCACCTACAAGGGCGCCATGATGGACTACCACAACCAGATCAGAGCCAGCAAGAGGAAATTCATCTACGACAAAATCCTGGCCCACTCCACCAACTCTAAGGAACTTTTCAGTGTCATTCAAGAATTCACCAACCCACGCAGCAAAGCCACAGACATCACCCCATCCCAAGACCTCTGCGACAAGCTTGGAACCTATTTCCACCTAAAGATCAAAAACCTCTACAACAACTTCATCGACCATCCACCAGGCGCCACAGACGGTCCCCCGCCACCCAGAAACACCAGCCAGCCCACCACCGCCAACTGGACACTGATCACAACTGAAGACACCACCTCGACCATGAAAAGCCTCCACTTGGGGGCCCCCACAGACTGCTGCCCCCCTCACATCTACCACAGAGCCGCGGCCACCATCACACCCGAACTACAACGCACCATCAACGCCACCTTCAAAACAGGCACCTTCCCAGATAACTGGAAGCACGCAGAAGTCAGACCACTGCTCAAGAAGCCCACAGCTGACCCCACCGACCTCAAGAACTATCAGCCCATCTCGCTCCTCCCCTTCGCAGCCTAAGTTTCAGAGAAAACAGTCAACAGGAAACTGACACGATTATTGAAGAGAACGCCGTCCTCGACCCGTCCCAATCTGGATTCCGAAGCAACCACAGCACAGAGACCACCCTACTCACCGCCACAGGCGACATCCGCACCCTCCACCTACTCGACCTATCAGTGGCCTTCGACACCATCTCCCATGGCACACTAGTCGCCAGACCACATGACGCAGGCATACAAGGAACAGCCCTGGACTGGATCCAATCATTCCTCACCGGAAGAAGCCAGAGGATCAGACTCCCACCCTTCCTCTCCGACCCCACGAAAATCACTTTCCGGAGTCCCATAGGGCTCATCACTGAGCCCCACCCTCTTCAACATCTACATGACCCCCTCACAGCCAACATCTGACAACACGGCCTCAAGATCGTATCCTACGCCGACGACACCCAGCTCATCCTCTCCCTCACCAAAGACCCCACCACTGCCAAACTCAACTTCCAGAAAGGAATGCAAGACATCGCAGTCTGGATGACCAACAGCTGCCTGAAGCTCAACGCAGAGAAGACAGAAGTCCTCATCCTCGGTACCACCCCTTCTGCATGGGACAGTACTTGGTGGCCAATCACCCTCAGAACCCCACCTACCCCCTCAGACCACGACAAGAACCTCGGCATCGTACTCGACTCATCACTAACCAGGAACCGACAGGTCAATGCCGTCACCTCCAGCTGCTTCAACACCCTCCGCATTCTCCGCAAGACCTTCAAGTGGATCCCCCCTGAGTCAAGGAAGACAGTCACCTACACACTCATCAACAGCAGACTGGACTAAGGAAACACACTCTACGCCCGCATCAACAAGTCCCTACTCCGCATCCCCTGACACAAACACATCAGCCAACACCTACGAAGTCTCCACTGAAGAAAAGAGTCACTTTCAAAATCCTCACTCAACGACAGAATCAACTTCCACGTACCCAAAAGAAACCTCTAATCTTCCAACCTTGCACTGGCCAAAACCCCGCGCATCTGCAGAGCCAGAGCAGGCGGAAGATCCTTCTCTCACTTTGCAGCCAAGACCTGGAATGAGCTACCGGCGGACATCAGACGCGCCCCCTCCCTGAGCACCTTCAGGAAGACCCTCAAGACCTGGCTCTTCGGTTAAACATATCTGTGAACCCCCCCCCCCACCCCCCCCCCTCAGCGCCTTGAGACCCTCACGGGTGACCCTCACTTGCAATTCCCTGATTGATTGATTAAACCTACAGATTGTGGGGTTCCTGAATCCTTCAATGAGCTCTGTTGGCAGAAAAAGGGCCTAAATGCCTCGGGTAACTTAGTATAAGAGAGACCTTCTCAATTTGATACTCCTATTTTGAACTAAAGTTACAAAATATAGTCAAGGTACGCAGCTGTGGAGTTGACTATAGTAAACAATTGTTGGATATTATGGACTTTGATATTTTGTCTATCATAATGTGGTGCTTAGTTGATATTCCCTACTTAATATTTCGTACCGCCATCTCCTATTCAAGTCATAAAAACCCTTCTTGCTCCATTTATAGTTGTCGTATCCTGTAGGGTCGAGGTATAGGGCATTTTTTGCATGGGGCGATTTAGTTTCTAGTCCAGCCATGAATGCACCTATTAAATGACTGATAAAAAAAAGATAACCCAGGCCTCCCAATAAATTGCTCAGGATCAAACCGAGCGTCAGAACGGTCACAGCTGAGACCTCATCGTGTGATGCACCTACGACCTATCTCCTGTTCAGCCCAGTCTGTGAGGGATGCTGCAGCAAGCATTTTCAATATGCATATGTTCAAATTGGCCATTTTGATGTCCATGTCAGTTTCACTTATGAATCAAATCTAGCCATTGCGTTGTTCATTAATGTTATCAACATATGAACAATTTATCGCTCCTGCCGACTGTCTTCTCATATTGATCTCTCCTTTCTCTTTCCCTCACTTTCGTTTTCTTTGTCCCTCATCTTGTCCTTATTAAAGCTAATGTTAGGGCAGCGTCCTAGGTGTGAGGTCACAATTCTTCCGCATTAAACGAAAATTAAGTAATGCACATATCGATATGCACATGAAAAATGTGAATATTGTAATTTCAAAGCCATGTGAGACAATGCATTTTCTACATTTAGGGTTTTTAACTGACCCAAGGATGAAAGATTTGATACCCAATTAAATCGTAATGATATTATTAACAGGTAACACGTCAGCGAAGAAGCCCAGAAATAGCATTTGTATTGCTATGTGTTGACTCTGTGCATCATAAACTGTTTTATGGAGATAGATAGATAGATAGATAGATAGATAGATAGATAGATAGATAGATAGATAGATAGATAGATAGATAGATAGATAGATAGATAGATAGATAGATAGATAGATAGATAGATAGATAGATAGATAGATAGATAGATAGATAGATAGATAGATAGATAGATAGATAGATAGATAGATAGATAGATAGATAGATAGATAGATAGATGGAGGGACGGGCAGGCAGGTAGGCAGGCAGACAGACAGAAAGACAGGCAGACAGAGGACTGGCGGGCGGGCGGGCAGGCGGGCAAGCAGGCAAGCAGGCAGGCAGGCAGGCAGGTAGGCAGGCAGACAGGCAGAAAGACAGGCAGACAGACAGGCAGACAGACAGACTGACTGGCAGACAGACTGACTGACTGGCAGAGAGACAGACTGACTGGCAGATAGAAGACTGACTGGCAGACAGATTCACAGGCAGACAGATTCACAGGCAGATAGATTGACTGGCAGACAGAATGACTGGCAGATTCACAGGCAGACAGATTGACTGGCAGATAGATTGACTGGCAGATTCACAGGCAGATAGATTGACTAGCAGATTCACAGGCAGATAGATTGACTGGCAGATTCACAGGATGATTGATTGACTGGCAGATAGATTGACTGGCAGATTCACAGGCAAATAGATTGACTGGCAGATTCACAGGCAAATAGTTTGACTGGCAGATAGACTGACTGGCAGATTCACAGACAGATAGATTGACAGGTAGATAGATTGACAGACAGACAGATTCACAGATAAATAACTTGTCGCAGATAGATAGATTGAAAGGTAGATATACAGATAGATAGATTGTCACAGATAGATAGATAGATTGACAGGTAGATAGACAGACAGACAGACAGACAGATAGATAGATAGATAGATAGATAGATAGATAGATAGATAGATAGATAGATAGATAGATAGATAGATAGATAGATAGATAGAGATGGACGGACGGACTGACGGGCAGGCGGGCAAGCAGGCAGGTAGGCAGGCAGACAGGCAGAAAAACAGGCAGACAGACAGACAGACTGACTGACTGACTGGCAGAGAGACAGACTTACTGGCAGACAGAAGACTGACTGGCAGACAGACTGACTGGCAGACAGACTGACTGGCAGACAGACTGACTGGCAGACAGATTCACACGCAGATAGATTGACTGGCAGACAGATTCACAGGCAGACAGATTCACAGGCAGACACATTGACTGGCTGATAGATTGACTGGCAGATTCACAGGCAGATAGATTGACTGGCAGATAGATTGACTAGCAGATTCACAGGCAGATAGATTGACTGGCAGATTCACCGGCAGATTGATTGACTGGCAGATAGATTGACTGGCAGATTCACAGGCAAATAGATTGACTGGCAGATAGATTGACTGGCAGATTCACAGGCAGATAGATTGACTGGCAGATAGACTGACTGACAGATTCACAGACAGATAGATTGACAGGTAGATAGATTGACAGACAGACAGACAGATTCACAGATAAATAGCTTGTCGCAGATAGATAGATTGACAGGTAGATATACAGATAGATAGATTGTCACAGATAGATAGATTAACAGGTAGATATACAGATAGATAGACAGACAGGCAGACAGACAGACAGACAGACAGACAGACAGACAGACAGACAGACAGACAGACAGACAGACAGACAGACAGACAGACAGACAGACAGACAGACAGACAGACAGACAGACAGACAGACAGATAGATAGATAGATAGATAGATAGATAGATAGATAGATAGATAGATATAAATCAACAGGGCAGCTTTAACTAGTAATATAGTAGTTAATTACTTCTGAATACGCACAATATATAAATGCACTGACACAAAAACAGAAAGCCATACAAGCAAGACATACATACTAAATTGGTATACAAGTATATCTACCCGTCAATTAAAATAAAATACCGGCCTGCCATACAGGAGGGCAGTTATAAATGCACTTCACTGCAGGCGTAATAAAATGGGAATACTTTTATAAAGAACAATTCCAAATGGACTGAATCTGGTATGATGTGAAAATGCAGCAGTCAGGTAAACACAGGCCACTCCAAACGGAATTTAGTACAGCATTAGGAGGAAACAGGAACTGATAGCCTTGGCCTGTGCTTTGTGATCACAATAAAAAAACATGGAGAGCTGACAGAAAGCTTTCCGCTATCATACCAGGCTCTAACCAGAAAGGCAACTCTAAAGTAATAATAAAGCAAAGAGTAAAATCCAGTCACTCAAAGTGAAGTTAGCCCGTGGCTGAAGTAGGCTGACCCACTTCATGATGTATGCTGTAGAGGGTGGAAGCAAAATGTAAGTGACACAATGACAGATTAATAGATAACAAAACCTGGCTGAAAGCCTCTTGAAGTATATTGAATATGTAATGTTAGTAAAATCAAAAAGCCTAATGCAGGACCTAACAAAGCAAACTATCTGTGTCTTGTTCTCTAATGACACAGAAATAAAGGCCAAATTTACTTTGATTTCTACAAATACATAGGTAGAAGAGGCTGTACATTTGTCAAGAATAGGCTCTATATGACTATGAACTGGAGGTAATTGGTTGAAGATATTACAGAAATAAGGTTCATTTGTTCCTTCTTCACAATATATGTAGCTGTGTTTCTAAACTATACTCTGGGATTTAATGTAAGTTGAGTTAAAGATACATCTGAGCCCATATCCTGATGGGTTTTTCAGATACAGCACAGAGCCAAGTGCCTGTTTTATGCACCTGCAAGGCGTAAAGTAAATTCATCAACTTGCTATTTGCTTGAGTTAGTGCTTTATTTTCAGATAGTTAGGCATGGATGCAGTGGGTGAGGTTTGCTTATTTCATTTTCCTGAACACTGCTTTCTGCCCTATGGTTTTGTCATGCTTGACGAAGCTGTGCATCAAACTGCAAAAAGCATTGACATGAACTGTTGTGACAGCGGTTCCTGGCAATGCTTTTAGAAATGACAGACGGCTTGGTGATCATTTCATAATTTGGCAGATGGAGGTACAGTCAAGGTGACAGTTCAAATTACTCCATTGCTCTGACTGCCAAACGTCCGTCTGCCAAAATATCAATCAGTCCCTTCATCCCTGAAATAGAAGTTGAAATCTTCCAGCAGGTCAAGTTTGTAGGCTGTAACCAACAAAGTTCTTTCAAAGCCTGATAACTGTCGGACAAGATCCAGCTGAAGCGGTTGGGTATCATGAGAAAACCTCAGAGCCTGAAAAAATTTACATTTTGTGGTTGCCAAAGTCATTGCTTCATGTGGCTACTTTTCACTCTTTTGCCCAGCAAGATTTCTATCTTCAGCTTAGCCTTTTTATTGACTCTCAACATCCTTCAGTGGGGCAACCCTGAATCTGTATCTGAAAGAGTCACTTTAAAATCAAACCCCTTTGCAGCAAGGTCCTGCTGTAGCTCCGGCAGGGTCCAGTTCGGGTTCAGTAGCTAACGGTCAGCTGGGTGCTTCAGAAAAAGGCCTTCGCTAGCTTGGTGTGTCCCTGTAGCCACAAAGGAGGTTAGCCAATTGAATCTTGCAGTGCGCTGCTTAGTCTGATGTATGAGTTGTTGCAGGACCAGACTTTCAGGTTTCTACACAGGTCCTAAACAGCAGCTCACGTTTTCTTCTCTTTGTCCGCAGGTCCAGAGAGTGTTCTGATGAGTTGTGGGTGGGGTGTAGCTTCTGTAGGTTTCACTAGCCAGTGGATGTGGTGACTTCTGGACACTCCCTAGCAATTGAGAAAAAAGGTACTTAGGTTGTAGTACACCCTGTTTGCTCTACTGCAAGCCCACCCATAGTGCAGTAGTCTGAGGCAAATTCAACATGGAAGAATCTTTCTGTCCCTGAAGAGAGCTTGTGTTGCAGCCACGGTTGTGTTTAGGGAAATAATTAGTCCTGTCCTCCTCAGCTGCAACAAACTGGTTCTGGGACCAGCTCCTCCTCCCACTGGCCTGGTGCCAAACTAGTGACAGGAGGCCTAAGAAATAAAAGGCTTCCCTTCCTCAAATCTCCTTTTATTCTTTTAAATGGGCAGGCCTCATCCTAGTATCTCTCAAGTTAATAAAGTTACTGAACCATCAACTGCTGTCCTTACTGGGCTGACAGGAGTAACATTTATCACCACAGGTCTTTCTGTCAAAAGGCTTAAGCCTTTGTTCCTACTTTAGCTAAGGCGAAGCACTGACAGGATTCAACTGCTAACTAATATTAATAATTCTACACTACTGGAGGTTCGGGCAGGTAAAGTGTAACTTTTTAAAGTCACTTTTCCTAAATATTTACTAAAACTCAATTTTCACCAATGAATCATAATTACATTTGAAAATAGATGTTTAACTGCTTCTGTAGCTGATCCCAATCCAAAAGTAGCAGATCTATTATTTTAGCCGAAATGTACTGTTTCTTATAGGAGAGTGTTAAAAATTGGGCTGTTAAAAAACACCAGCCGCAATCCCTGTCAGGGTGAACCACACAAGTCAGTAATTAACCTCTTCTTAATCCTCTGATAGCCTGGCCGAAATGCAGTCAGGCTCAACTTAGAGGTAATGTGTAAAGTATTTATGAAACAAACAAAGAGTATAACAATAAAAACACAACACAAGAAAAATCCCACTCTTGTTTAGAAAAATAGGGTAAATTTTAATAAACAATTCGACACCAAAATTACAAAAACCCTACAGTTAAACTGGAGTTATACATTTTTAAAGTTTAAGGTAAAAACTAGAGCCTAAAATATCAAAGCACCAATGGCGGCCATCTAGTTGCACGAGACCAGGTCAAAGGTGAAAAATATTTCTGATGACGATGGAGCCTGAGTCAGATACATGGATTGGGCCCAATCTGCGCTTATCTTAGTAATTAGAAGAATTTCTGGAAAAAGTGTTCTGAGAAGGTAAGGTTCCGTGGAGCAAGGCTGCATGTAGTGTCTGAAGAGGACACGTTGTCATTGGGGAGACGCTGGCTGAAGTCATAGTAAAGATTTCTTTGTTTGGACTTAGTTTCTTAAGTTTTTGCAACTTGAAAATCTCCAGCAGGACAAGTTTGGGGGGTGTACCCGATGAGAGTTTTACGTGGCTGGATACCCCTCTTGCGAAAGACCGCTGAACAGGATTTGCTGATGTGCAGAAGAACGTAGTGGGAGCTGCTGCAAAGCCAGACCAACTAGCAATGCACCTTGGGTGATAGATAGGCAGCTTGATCCAAGTCTCATCTTAGTTCCGAAGTCCCAAGTTTTGGTGTCTGGTTATCTGGGCACCTTTAACACAGCAACCAATGGGTCCAGGACTGGAGGGGCACCACTTGGGGGTTTACGACTCACTCAGGCAGGGTCCAGGTGCATGTCCAAGATGGTTGGAGCTTTTTCTGTCCCTGAGCCTCATTTCAGAAAACCAGTCAACTAGCCCTCGGAGTCACTCTGGTAGTCCAAGGTTCAAGTTGTGGAACAGGACTCAAGCAGCAGGGCATGCCTCTGAGGGTTCAAGGAAGGATCCAGGAAGCAGAGTAGTCATTCCAGGTGCAGCTAAGGAATCTTGTGGAAAAAACAGTAGGCCACAGCAGCAGGCAGTCCGCTGAGAGCCCTTGTGCAGGTCCATAAAGTGAACTAAAGAGTGTGTCTGATAGTCCTATTTTTATGCCTGGTGTCTTCTATGAAGTAGAAGAAGTTTCTAGAGAATTCCTTTAGAAGTGCTTCAAGTTTACTGATTCCCCTGCCCTGGCTCCAATCTGGCTACATCAAAGATATAGGGGGGTGACAATTAGAGGTGGGTGAAGTGTTTCACAGAATTAGCTGAATTTTGGTCACTCCTCATTACTCTTTCATGTGGAGTTGAGGCCAAATTCTGCCAGTGGCTGCATGCTGGAATTTTCCAACCATGAGGCTCCAGAAAAAGTGACCTGCTGAGCACCAATGAGATTTGACGTCCCCCAGGACGAGTTTCAAATGCAGGTGGCCACAAGCAGTCGTAGTCCGAGGTCTGCTGTTTGAGTAGATTTTACTGTGGCTCAAGTAGATTTTCTACTTGAGTAGCAGCAAAATCAACTCAAATGTCCCCACGCTCCTCCTCATTGCATAATGCTGTTAGAGCTGATTTTTCAGAGCTGCTCGAGTGACCTTTGCTAAATTGCAGCGCAAGCAGCATATTTTCTGACCGCTGGCGAAACTCCGCAGAATCTCACAGAGTGTTTATGTAGCTCCGCATAATTCCAGAGTAAAACTCCATAAATTCTGCCCAGCCCTAGTGGTAAGTCCTTTGTGCCAATGGGGAGCACAGCCTATTCAATTGCAAGTGTGACTGTGCTCAGCTCGCATCTGCCCGCATTGTGCCAGTTGATGGCCAATCGCGATAGAACTAAATAAGTGTGGCTCTCTGGGTGGAATAAACAAAGTCAAACTGTCAACAACACCCAGTCATGTGACCCATAAAAAAGGCTGCAGGCAGCAAATAGGGCAGGGAAATGCCAACATTCTCAAAGTGTCATTTTCAAACTTGTAATTTAAATTCTGACTTTACCCTTAAGGAGGATTTTTTATTTAGATTTCTCTGACAGCGAACATGAAATGCTCACCTGTTCCCAATGAAAAGTTAGCTCTTATTGAATTTAACTAAGCAACCCCATGTTATCCTATGGGAGAGGTAGGCCTCACAGTAGTGAAAAATTAATGTAGGAGTCTTTCGCAACCAGGACATGTAAAACTTAAAAGTCATGTCCACCTTTTTATTTACAATGCATCCTGCCATGTAGTCTACCTAGGGCCTGCCTTAGGGGTGACTTATATGCAATAAAAACAACTGCAATCAGGCTGCAATTGCAGCCCTGGGGAATGTTTAAGGGGCTACTCAAGTTGGTGGCACAATAAGTGCTGCAGGTCCACTAGTAGCATTTAATTAACAGGCCGTGGATATATGGTGTACCACTCTAAAGGGACTTATGTGTCAATTAATATGGCAATCAGGCATAAGCCAATTTTAGTATGTTTATGGGAGAGAGCAGAAGCACGTTAGCACTGGTTAGCAGTGGTAATGTGCACAGAATCCTAGAGCCAAACAAAAACTGATTGAGCAAAAAGTGAAGGGTAAAGAAAACCATTTGGGGGAAGAGCACCCTATTCTGACAGGTCTAACAGAGAGTTGCAACCCTAATAGTGAAAATAGCTTTGGGAGTTAATCACTGTAGGGACATGCCAACATTACATTCCTGCACCTATCATTTTTAAATGCCAATTACTCTACTTCTGTCTACATGGCTTATTTGATAGATTCGCCTGACTGTTTTAAAGCCACATAGGCAGGCCTGAAGGCATATTTTCTTTGTCACTCTAGTAGATGGCACAATAAGTGGTGCAGTCCACAGGGGACATTTACCTTTCCATGCCATTAATATATTTTCCTGCACCATATACTGTGGACTTAATGTCAAGTTAAATATGGCAGTTGGGTAGCAGCCAGTTTTGTCATGTTTTAGGGATCACAGCACATACACTGGGGTGTAAAGAGCAGTACCCCTATGAGTAGCGTTATGAGGACAAGAAATACCAGGCAAAACAAAATGGGGATGACCATGCAGAAAGAGGCACTTTTTCACAAACACAGAGTGTTTTACTATTCCATTACAATGTAATTAACCATATTATTAACTTTGCTAGTATTCAATACTTAATCTGCCCTTGTCTCATAAAATTATAGACGGAATTTCAGCTGGGCAATGTTGAATTGTCATGTCTGTGTCTGTCAGTTCAGACTTATTTGGTATAATCACTGTGGCTTAGTCCCTCCCCCCTTCTCATGTCCATCTACTTGTTTTCAAGAATCATGAATCAATCTATTAATCAGAAATTCTGGTCAAGAATGGGCCACACTTTGATCCTGTTTCTTCTCTATACAATTTCTAAGATATTAATACCTCTTCCACCCACAATATTCCTCATCTTAGCTCTCCACTACTGAATCGTGGAGCGCCTTTATTCTTCCATTTTCTGCCGAATAATCTTTAAACGGCTAGGGTGAGAAGGAAAATCACACGATCAACGTTAGACCAGGTAACTTTAGAAATAGTTTGAAAGTCCGTCAGCACCTTTTCCCTTGTTTCCAATTTCACTAATACTGGTCTGAAGTTACTTCCACAAGTATTGTTACTGGAAACATTTTATAAACATGTGATCCCAAGTTCCTGTCATGTCTGTACGGAGTTGGATCGGGTTCAGGAAACCACTCATGGATAAGTATTGAAGTATAAAAGCATCTTAGAAAAATGAATTAAAGAGACTGCTGATTACTGGATACCTGAAAAAAGCTGTCCATTATTGACAACATTGTGAAATGTCCTATATAGTTTGTTCTACTGGGGCTCTTGCCAATTTACCTTGAATTTCATCAAATTTGTCTTCTCCTGTGTAAATCTTTGTTGCTTACAAAGACTGACCAGTCCAGGTTGAAACTTGTGAGGTTCAAAGGAGTTCATGATTGACAAAAGCCAGCTCAAGAATTGTAAGTATTTGAAAAAGGTTCCATCTTTGTGAAGGTCATATTCAGCTTAGATGTTTGTAAAGGATCTGACAGATCCATCTCGCAACAGTTCTAGTCATAATCTCTAATTCCTGCCAAATTTGGATGTTATCGGTTAACTCCACAGGAGCCATATAGATTCTTATCGATTTCAAAATGACACTGAATATTTTAAGATTAAAAAATGTAATCTTTTCAAAAAAATGTGGGATGGCTGAATTTAAAAATTTAATTGTTACCCAAATTTCCCATTTTAAACTTTGCAAGATTTCAAATAGGTTACCAGTGAGGTTCTGTTCACACATTTTTTAAGCATATCGTTTACAATACACATTTCAAAGCATATTATAAAAAATGGCAGGATATGGACAGATCTGAGGAAAAAACGGGATTAAACCGTGTCTCCTGCATTGCATGTAATAAACTATCACTAAATGTTCCACCCTTCAAGGTCTTCTTAGGACACCGCAGAAAGTGGCCAACATCACCATTAGTAAATGCAGTATCTTGCTTGAAGGTAAAACCTCTCTCATGGATTCTGTTTCTGAGTATTTCTGATCAATATAAGTTGAGAGTCAGTCACAACTAGGGGTCAGGTCACATAATATTTTTAAGTGCTATTTGATGTCCTTGGTTGAAAGTTAGGCACTGCTAGCTCCAAATACCTTTTATGCCATATTATTAAAACAGGATGTTGAAGGTGGTAAAGTGTGACAAGAACGTTTGTGTATATTTGTTGTGTGGCATGTTGCAGTGGTTATTTTTTTTGTTGCTGGTGTTTTGTGCTGTATTATTTCAATGTGAGTTTGTTGTTTTGTACTCCAGTTATTTTGTTGGGCTCTGTTATATTTTAATTGCTTTGATATATTGCTTTGTACATGTTACTATGTTAAGTTCATTTTAGTTTAGATATGTCAGCTAATGCTGCTATAGTTCCTACAATAAGCAACATGTGCCTTGAAAGTTCCTGTGACAAGCAACTTTTTGTCACTCAGGTGGTAAAATAATATTGCTTCAGGTATTCAACTACTTAAGACATCAGTCATCCCCAAACTGAGGGAATCACTCCTTCTTAACTTAACTCTCCATGTACTCATTTTATGTGATACGATCCAGAGTTTCAGGTCTTAGCCACACTGGAAGTAAAGAAGTGCAAAACAGAATTACCTGCAGGAGAGTCTTCTCAAACTATGTACAGAATTTGGCATAGCATTGCTTGCTATTTCAGGCTACCCATCTTTCTCAACTCATCAAACAGAGAAGAGCTTCCTGCCCACTCTACACCTCTCCTATGGTGCTCTGTTGCTCTTCAGTTAAATTTACTCAACTTAAACCTGTTACTTTATATATACACATAGTCGCGGCTGCTTAGAAAACAAAGTGGTGACCTGGTGGCTGCTAAGAAAACAAAGTAGTGGGGCAGCATGCGAGGGAAATATTTAAAAAATATATAACTTACCTACTGCTGCCACAGCCAGAGTCCAGCTGCTTCCAGCACCACATCACACCGCACAGGCTCCCAGACTCCCCACCAAATCCAGACGCTGCTCTGAGAGCAGCCCTAGGATTGGCCTGAGCTGGCTGAACTAATACTTGCTCCGGCACAGGGAGTCTGTGCCTTTTCACCATCTGCCTGTACAAGACAACTGGGTTGGGGAAATGAAAGTGCGCATGTTGGTTTGGCCGGCTTAAGATGGACGGCCAAACCGGCATGCACACTTACAGTGCACAACTCTCCTCCTCCCTGCTGCTATCTTAGACAATGGCCAGCCCTGCCCTGAACTCTGACCACTCAGCTCAGCCAGTTGAAAATAAAATGATAATAAATAGTTTTATTATAATTTTTTTAATGTACAGGTTTTGAGCAGTGGGACGACGCTCCTCCCCCATAAAGGAGAAGCCACCCCTGTATATATATATTCTAATTGTCAATGGGTTGCTGACCCATCAATACAAATATCCTGCTCTAATTCTCCATTCCACTGCAGAGTGCAGAGTTGTTCCTTCTGATAATCACTAATCTCCAGAACCTACATTTGCTTAGGGGCCTCTGATGAACTTCCTCTTGAATATTTTGCCCCCATTAAAGATACTGATAATGTGTTGGCCCTCATTAGGTGTGTCACAAGGACCCATAATTTGTGAAACTCCTTTAGGAAGCCCTGAGCTTTTTAAAAGACAGGCACCATTTCCGCCATTGACTATTTTTAAAACAATCCATGAAAAACGTAGTTATCATGAACACCTTCATGTGGCTCATACTAAGTGACTCCCGCAAAATAGAAACCAAGATGTAAATGTCCAGTATTTGTAAAGCGCAAACGATTACCTAAAGGTGTCATCAATGCGCTGGGGGCCGTCGAGAAGATTAAGTGAGCTATTGCCCAGAGTCACATGGTGCTGGGCTGATCTGCCGCCGGCACCGGGGATCAATTTGTGAGCCCCCTGGTTCCAGAGTCAGTCGCCCTGGCCGCTGCACCACACATTTCCTCCGTAATTTAATTTGCCATTTTGCTGAGTCGGTTGATGGGTTTCACAATGCAGAAAAGGGTTTTGTTAAAGCCTGGGCAGAGTTTGCGGTATGTAGAACTCTGCAAAGTGACAAAAAAACTCTGCTGCGCTGTGTGGAGTTCTTCAAGTGGTGGAGTGTGATAGGGTCACGTCGTTTGCAGTGGTTTTCAGTGCCGAGTGATTGTCTTGCACTGGAAAATCATGGCAAACGACACCATAAACAAGGTTTAAGAGCGCTGCTTTCTTTCTGCTGCTCGGGTAGATTTTCTACCCCAGTGGCAGCTTTCGCAACGTGAACAGAAGGTTTCTGAACGTGAGCAGTGGCAAGCATACACAAGCACTCGCAATGAAAAATCCGACCACCCGTATTGTGAAATCTCTCAGGGACGTTGATTTTCCTTGTTCACGCTCGCCAACTAGACGTTGATGAGTGCAAGCGAGGAAAAATCTCTCTGGGAGGTATATTTTCCTTGCTCGCACTTGCCAACTTGACGTTGACGAGTGGGAGTGAGGGAAAATCTTTTTCAGAACTCCGTGGAGTGCAGAAAATTCTGCAAACTCTGCAAGAAGAGCTGAGTTCACTGCCCAGGCTTAGTTTTGCTGTTCCTAGTACAAATGCAGGATGGTTGATTGAAGGAGGAGTGTGCTTAAGTGAGGAATGAGTGACAGAAACAATACAGCGAATAGGATTAATAGATGTATGTGTGGAAAGGCTCACAGGCAATAAAAACCTTCTCTTGCCCCATGTCAGGTCATGTATATGATGACTTGTTACACTAGTGCTTGATTTTTATATTGCCATCTCATATTTTTAGTTTAGATTCCTGAAGAGAACATGCTGTGAACAAACTCTGATCTAAGCGTCCTCCGCGATATTGATCAAGTTTACCAGTATGGATAGAATTAATGGTGCATCATTAGCCGACCTGGTCCTGTTGTTCCTACTTCCATGTTTATTTAACATTTACCAACATTAGATTAATGTTGTATGTATATTTACCCTTGGCTTACTGTTTGTCTCCAATCTCACTACAAGGCACCTCAACAACTCATCTTTTATAATATGCCTACCTTTCTGCCTGCTCCTAGACAGACTTGGTATTTTTAAATAAAATATACACTGCATTCATCTCTAGGATGTCAATCAATAACCAATACCAATTACATCCCATAAAAGTGCTGGCCTTGGATGCATCGATGTTGACTCTTTGGACTCTGAAAGTCACTCTTTCCACCACCCCACTTAAGGTGGAAATGTTATATTTATAATATTTTAAAAAGCGTGGGAATGTTGCAAAAATACAATGGTTTCATGGTCAAGGGACAGTTTCTTTTTGTTATGTTACTTTATGTTACATGCACTTGTACCGCGTGCAGATACTCCGAGGAGTGTCCCTGCGCGAGCCTGAGAGGGTCCGAATCAAAGTTAAATAATAGAACTAGAATAGAAGAGTTTTCAGCTTTTTCGTAAAGATCAAAGGGTCTTTGACGCCCCTCAAAGCCAGTGACAGAGCATTCCATGCCTGCGCCGCCAGCCAGGCAAAGGAGCTCCCACCTAGACTTTGGCGATTAAATCGAGGAATCTGTGCCAGAAGTTGGGAGGAAGAACAAAACTTTCTCGCCGGAGTATAGAAAGCGATTCTCTTCTGCAGATAGATGGGACCCAGACCGTGGAGGGCTTTGTGAGCAATGGATAAGATTTTGAATTTTATCCGAGCCTCCGCCGGGAGCCACTGCAGGGAGCGCAGATGAGAATGCACACTGCACCTGCTGGTTAGGCCAAGCAGGAGTCAGGCGGACAAATTTTGAATGACCTGCAATTTATTCAAAAGGTAACCCAAATGCCAGCATACAGTGCATTAGCGTAGTCTAGGCGCGAGAGAATTAATCACGAACAACAGTTTCCTTTGCAGCATTAGGCAGAATAGGATGAAACATCCTCAGAGACTTCAGGATGCTAAAACAAGTGCCAGCCAGCTTCTTAATCTGCGATGAGAAGATCCAGACCCCGAGATTCTTAACAGAGTCACCCTTAAAGCTAGGAAGGGGGGGACCAGGGGGCCATAACTTCTGTCTGAAGTCAGCGGGGAATGCGCCATACAAGAGGATCTCCAATTTCTCCTCATTGCACTTGAGCTGTGCCTGGGCAAGCCAGTGAAAGACCAAGGACAAGCAGTGTTCGGCAGGGAGAACTGCATCCTCGTCTCGTCCCCAAGAAAACAGTAGTTGGGTGTCGTCCGTGTAGGCCATCACCTTAGCCCCTAATGCTTCCGCTAGATAAACCAGCGGGGTGACATAGATGTTAAAAAGAAGGGGGCTAAGGGATCCCATGAACTAGAAACTTCACAACGAAAGACCCAATTATCCCTGTATAGGATGGCAACTCCACCTCCTCTACCAACAGGGCGATCCACCTGACAGAGCTTAAAACCAGCAGGGGTGGCCAACGCAACAATAGGGTTTCATACGTCATCCAGCCAGGTCTCTGTAACAAACAGCAGATCCAAAGAGTTGTCAGTGACCAGGTCACAAACCACAGCGTGGTGTTTCCTCACCAATCTGGCATTTATCAGAGCAGCTTTAACGCGCAACCCTCTTGGGGAATTAGTATGTGTAAATTGAGTGACAGAAGCTCTGGTCTGGTAGCAAAACCACAGGCTGCGCAGAGAAAGTTCGCTCTAAAAGGCAAGAAACTGCAGCAGTGAGGGGGACAAGGAGGCAGCCAAAGTGATTTAAGAAACTCACCAGATAACCGGTAGTGAGCCCCATCTTCGGTCACGCCATGAACAGCATAGCTGGCCCTGGCCACTGACTTGGTCGCTGACGGGGGCAGACGGGCTTGCCTTAGGCACGCCTTTGGCGTGCCAGCAGCGCACCCGCTGCACGCGTCCGCTGCGTGTCCGCTGCGCGTCCGACCACAGCCCATTGAATAGGGTTTAACGTGGGCATCGTGCAGCGTGCGACAGCTAAAGCGCTGATCGCATCTACCGAGCGGCACAGTCAAGATGGCCGCTGAACACTACTTGTCAAAATAACGTGCAAAAGCCAATGAGGAAGGGAGTTTGACACACCCCGTGAAGAAAAGCAGCTAGACGTCTTTAAAAACGGAGGTTTAACACACTCCGACAAATGCAGGTAAAAATGAATGACACATTAAAATTCCCAATTTCATGTAAACATAACCCCCAGCAGCATATCAGTTAGAACAGCAAGGATAAAAAGCGATTGTGATTAAAATAGGTAAGGAGAAACCTTGTTAAATGTTTATACCTGTAAAATCAAACTTTCCAACTCTTTGGAGGTTAGCTTAAATAAATACCGATGTCCAATGAAGTGACGAGACTGTTTAAAGTTTTATTTGCTGCAAGTACTCACTGTACAGTGGGTAAGGTATTCTTACATTTGTGACAATAGGCTGCCAGCTTTTGTACAGGATAGGATCTCTTCCTGCACCTGGTGAGATGATGTCAATATTATTTAAAAAGTTGAAAATTGTGGCCATTCAAAAGCCTTATTCTATAGCTGAAGCCCAGCAGCTAATTATGATCAAGTCCACCAATGATGGCTTTGTACCAGCAGAAAATATTAACTTTCCTTTTGAAAAGTACTATATTGATCTGTGTTTATGTATTTGGTTACATGGGAGAAAACCACTGTTGGGACTGTTGAGTGCCCCAGTGAGTTGATATTTGGATCCTTGGTGCTTATTTTTGGTCATGAGCAAACATGGATCATGCATATACGTCATGACCTGGCCTGTCTCATGGACTATGGCCTACCTGGACTGGAAGGGGCACCCAAAGCGTTACCCTAAGTAGGTGCAAATCTACAGCTTTTACCTGTTTATGCCTCCTGGCTCACTCCAGTAAAGTTCATCTGCTGTGTGCTTAACTAGACTGTTGGCCAGCACTGAGATGTGTTTGCAGCGCAAGTATGTACATGAACCCGGGAACAATTATATTACATTGGAGACTGCACACTGTATATGTGCACTTGTGAAGAGTGCAGTACAAAGAAAGCACAGATTTCCATTTTGGGAGATACAGGGCCTGCTGCAGGAGCAGGGAGTGGTGGCGGTTTCCCCCAGACACATGTGTGGATTGCTGCTTTTCTGAGAGCTAAGTGGAACATGCATTAGAGGAAGGAAGAGCTCTTTGATTCTGAAAGGAGGTCACCAGACAAAGGTGCCTCTGAACATCTGAGAAAAGAGATGGGCCTGATAAGATAATCATAAAAAGTAGGGCTAGGGCACTTTGGTAATCCTTTAAATCACATATCACTGAGGCTGACACGCAGGTGTGTTCCTCTTGTCACTCCCTTGACCTGTGTTTGGGGCTATTAAGATTGGAGATTACCGGGGGCTATGGCTTGCCACAAATGAAGATGGTGGGATAGTAACAAGGCTCCTGCACCTGCTGCCTAGGCCTGTGACTTCCTGGAGCCAGGAGATGTTCAGGCTGACAGCAGAAGTGGGGCCCGACTGGAAACGATGGCAAGAACCCACAGAGCAACTTAAGAGGAGTGTACAGGCAGGGAACCTCACACAGGTATCCTTCTCTCGGCAGCGGTGCAGCTTTCAAGATAGCAGCCAGCAGCCTGGAACGCACTACCTGGGCCCTGCCATGGCACTAGGGGAACGGTGGCCGTGGACCAGTGCTATGTATGGTACAGAGGACCCTGGGGAAGCAGAGGTGAGGAGCGATAGAGTACCCCCCCCCCAAGAGGTGAAGTGGTGATGGTGGAGACAGCCGGGGACTTGAGGGACTGCCTAGAGACACTGGCAGTTGCAGACACAGCTTCCTGGTAGATGACGGTGAACATGGGAGACAGCAAGAGGGGTGGGCAACCTTGGGAACAGGGCTGGGCCCAATTGTGCAAGCTGTCTGACCAATTGACTGGAGGAGATTCAGGCTCAGCAGCAGAGATGCCCTGAGTGGCCTGGAGGTGGAGGCAGAAACGACTAGAGATGCTTGGAACCTACCCAGTGTTTAATTGGGAGCGCATCCCCCCCCCACGACAAACAGGCTAGGTGACTGTTGGGCACTGGATAGGAGCCTGTGGTGTGATAGACTACCTGCCACCCTACGTAAATGCAGAGGGGACCACATGACTACCTGAGCGCCTGGGGCCCCTGCGCTGGTGAGCTTTTGCCATCTTAGAGGGGATTGGCGAACCCCTGGAAACCTGGTCTCGCAGGGAGGAGAGTCCTGCCGGGTGAGTGTACCCTGGAACAGTGAGGCGGGGCACATCTAAGCGACCCAGATGTGGGCTTGGGATTTTCTCCTTGCCCCGACAGGGAGCAGTCTCCCACTGGTCTGGGATACGCTGCCATTCTGCTTCATGGCTGGGACATGCCCATCCCACTCCTATGGATTGCAATGAAGAGACCCTGGAGTGGAGCAGTAAGGCATCATGGGACATACTAAGGCGGCCAGGGAGAACGTGGCAAACAAGCCCCCTGGGTCTTCCATAGAGGAGCTAGGGGCAGCACCGCAGCAGGAACCCAACATCTCAGACAAACTAGATCTCATTTTGAACACTGTAAAAGCTACCCGGGATGTGCTGGAGAGTAAAATCGACAGGGTCTCTATTGATTTGGGCATACTCCGTGATGATTACCGCAAACTGCAGACAAGATAAAATGTAATGCTGAAAGCCTTGAAGAAGTGGGCCCCACTGTCAAGAACCTACAGGCCACAGAGACTGACCTGAAGCCCCAAGTGAAACTTTTAGATTGTCGAGCTGATGGTGCAGAGGGTTGTAGCCACCACAACAACACTCATATTGTTGGACTGCCCGAGAAAGTGGAAGGAAGAGACGTAGTGGCTTTCCTTAAGGTCTGGCTGACAAAAGAGGTGCCGCTCCGAAGGCTGTCACCCTTCCTTGCCCTGGAGAGTGTGCTCAGGATTCCTTTGAGGCCGCTGCCACCTGGCATGCCTCCTTGCCCTGTGGTGGTCCGGCTATGACACTACCAGTAAGATACTTGAGACTGCAAAGGACCCAAGAAGCACACAGCTTTCGCATAGACCAGGCATCCATGGCTATCTTTAATGACTATACTATGCTGGTCCAACAACGGTGTGCCTCATTTCTTGCTGTGAAAGCTGGGATGGACAAGGTCATATTTTGATACATGCTCATCTTCCCTGTCTGTCTGAAAGTCATGATGGGGGGGTAAATCAATGTTCTTTAACGACCTGCCTGCGGCATGAGACTGGTTGTAATCTTACAGAGCTAAACAAGATGGAGTGCAAAGCACAGGACCTCCCAAACTGATGTGCTGCCACCAGGGGCACTGGGTGGAGGGCAGGGGATCACGCCCAGATCGTAAACAGGCTGAGAAGGAAAGGGTGGCAGCAATGGATGCAGAGGCCCCCCCTTGGGCTCACCAGAGTGCTCCTTAGCGGACGGCAGTGCGACAACCTCTTCTGGGAACCCGGACTCTGGCAATCTCGTGGAAGGAATCCCTGACTCCGTGGACGGAGGAAGACATTGATTGTGGGTGCTGCTTCCTTGTCATGCATCCTTCCTTATAATATCTTTCTACCTCCAGGAGAGGTTACCCACATGAGGGGCCTCTAGTGGGCACTACATATGGACATCACTTAAGTGGCTGCTCGGAATTTTCAGCCCATCTGCACTGGGGCATTTCGGGTCTGGATCATATAATCCTGTATCATACTTTTATAGGGGCGGGGGTCAGCAACGGAGTAGCCTCCCAGTAAGCATAATATGGCGACCACTCATCCTGGAAATCCCCATTCGATATGCTGCTATTGGGAGTTTGGGTTTTTCAACTGTAATTGATTCCTAGTTTTGGCCAGTATGCTGTTGCGACTCTGACCTGGGGGTGGGAAGTTGGCAACTGATTTATTGTGTGTGTACATGGCTGTGCTGTTTCATTTGGATGGAGGTATGAGGCGATGAAGCACAGTCACTTCAAATCACCATGACGAACAGGTTAATGCATCAAACTTTCCATACATGGAATGTTCTGGGCTTGGGCTGTGCCAGCAAGTGATTTAAGTGTAGGAGCATAATTGTGGCTCTCCTTCAGGAGACTCACCTGACAGGACCCCAAATCCTCAAGCTACAGAGATAGTGGAGCAGACAGATCTATGCAACGTTACTTTCTTTTAGAGGGGCTTTGATCTGGGTCAAATCAAGAACCCCCTTAGTGGCCCTGCGGACACATGTTGATAAGGATGGCTGCTATGTGATAGTGGTTGGGAGACTCAATGGTGTTTGGATTTTGTTTGCAGCATCAATGTGGGCCAGGTGCAGTATTTTGCCACAGTGTCTCAAATCCTTTTACAGGGCACTGACATACTGATGCTGTTCAGAGTTGTGGTGGTTACCCCTGTGGTGAGACTGATGCAGTGCCTCCGAGACTGGCAGGAACACTGGGCTGTAAGAGACGCATGTCGCAACTGACATCTGGCACTGAGAGAGTATTCTTTTCACTCCCTGGTGCATGACTTGAACGTCCTGCTGGATACATTGTTATGTTCTGCAGGGCTTGCAGTGCAGGTCCATTGTGCTGAATATCCAAGATAAACACTGTCTGACCACTATCCCTTATCAATGGAAATACATTGGGGATGGCATACTGCACCCATACCTCTCTGGAGACCCCTACCTAGCTATCACAGTGAGCCCACCTTCAGGGACTCCCACACTAATGTCAAATGGGACGCCTTCAAGACTGTTGTTAGGAGACATTGCCTCAGCCAGTTGGTGTGTGTAGAGCATTTACTATGGGCAGAACTGTGCACCCTGGAAGAGAATCTCTGGCATCTGGAAACTGAGGGTGCAGTTTGCCCAGAGGCCTTGCAAGTCTTGAGAGAACAGTGAGAAAAACACTCGGAGGTGCACTACCTAAACTTGTGGGAATGCCTTAATACCGTGCACATAGAAGGAGGGCGAGCTGGTCGGCTGCGGGCCTGACTTGACCATGGGATAGAGGGAATCCTAATATACAAATAACTGACCTGGCAGGAGTTTTTCCCAAACAGAAATCCATGCTGTGTTCACAGAACACTATACAGACCTCTACAGAACTGCAATCTAGTTTCTGGAGAAATTCTTTTGAACAGGGTGTCTCTCCCACAAGTACCTGCTGGGGAGCAGGAGGTATTGAGGACACATTACAGAACACAACATTAAAGCTTCCATAAGAGAACTTGATTGTGTTAAAACACCTGGGATGGATGGCCTTCCAGTCTAATTTTATCAAACAAGTGCCACCCAACTGGCCCAAGGTTTGCCGTGAACTACACCAATGCACTGGACTGTGGCCGCCTCCCGGACACAACCGGGGAGGCCCTCATAGTCTCAGTACCCAAGCCTTTGAGCGATGCCCTGGATGTGAGGGCCTATTGACCCCTGTCCATGCTCAGTTTGGATTATAAGATCCCCTGTAAGATTCTAGCAACCATGGCTTCAGCCTCACCTGTCAGCCTTGATACATATGGACCAGAATGAGTTGCTCCGCAAGTGCAATCCTTCAATTAATACATAGAAATTGCACCTCATTATCAATGAAACGCCTGAGACACAGTGCCCAGAAGTGTTAGTGTTATCCATAGACGTAAAGAAAGCCTTTCACTGCAGCCTTGGCAGAAAGTGCAGCGCTCTATGGCGTAGAGTACAGAGGGATGCACAGGTGCCCACTTCCTGATCTACGGTCGGAGGAGATATCTGGACTGTTACCCATAGATGGGTGGGGGGCAAAAGCACACGCTTGCTGCATGTATGTCTCCCATTTATTGTTAGGAGGTCCCTAAACATTCTAACTCCACCAGCTTTATCCCTCTTTTTGCCACTTAGCCTACCTCATTTGAAACGGCATGCAGAGTATGTCTGATGATCTTATACCGAATTACATAACACATTACCAATGAGACCTCCACTGTGCAACCTTTCTGTTACTAGTTATGTTCTCTGTTTATCATTCTGTGGTTGGCATGGGAGGACAGTTTGAAAGATTGTATGTTGATAGAGAATCGCACTGCAACAGCGGACTCATGTTTGCTTCGGTGCGGATATCATGCAAACACACAGACGACAATCAGCATCAGGAAAACCCTAACAAACGAGATCTGTGACATATAACATAAGCATATGTAAAAACATACACACCATTAAAGAACATTAAAAAAAAGAAAAGATTGGAGATTGCCCTGCTGTGATAGACCGCTCTCTAGAGAAAGAGCAAAGCAAAGGAGTGCGCACTTCAAAGTGAGCTCCCCAGAACACAAACTTCAAATACAGAGACACTAAATGACAAGTGTGTCTGGAAATGGATTATAAGAAGGGGAGTTTGAGACTCCCAAGTTCTGCTGGATGTGATTAGGACTGGAAGCTAAGGGTCTGTCAGTCTCCCATGCTGGATGAAAGGACATCACCCAGGAGGATCATGAACATTGGTATGGAGCCTGTGGCACCAGTTTATGCCTGATGCAAGTCCAATGGGATCTGTGAGGTGAAGGAGATAATGTGGAGGAAGTGAGGCCCAGCGGGGACCCAGTTCCATGGATCCTGGGAGTGGAGTGTGTGATTCTGATATGTTGGGACCAATCAGGCTGCCAGCCTGTGTGCCAAAGTCTGCGACCCCCCTTCCCAGGGGGAAACCCCATTGAAGAATACTAGGTGTCGCCCTTGGCACTGTACTGGGAGAGACGGATATCCGTTGCATGACCCACAGAGTCATCTCCTTGTTTATGCTGCCACATGGCAGGTATAAGCCAAAGAGGAGAGTGAGAGCCATTGCCATGTAGGGTCTGCTGTGACCCTACCTGTGTTTCAGAAAGAAGGGGCCATAAACAAGAAATAGTGCTGTCTCCCTAAGCTCACATGATGAGGGAAGCTGGCTCTGTATACTATACCAACACAAGGTATAGTGTGCACAGAGTCCAGTGGATCCCCAAAGGCTTGCAGATGAAAAAGTAGATAATACCCTACTCTCTATTTGTGGGAGTGTGGGCGAGCAGTAAGGCTCTATTAGAGGGTAGGGTTAAGCATTTATTGTATACACTCAGGCAAGGAATGATTTCACACACTCAGACTGAACTCTGGTCAATTGTTTTGCATACAAATATTTATTTGTTGCATTTTATTTTTAGAACCAAGCCAGACTTGGTGCAGGTATTTAAAATAATACTTTTCTCATGAAATACAGTTAAATGCAGATGAATGCAGTTACAAGTAGGTCAAATGTTCAGAAACAGTTTAAATTACTTTTTAGTTACTTTGCAATTACTTTATGATTACTTTTTATTTACTTTGCAGATTCATTTTTCTATTCTCTTTGATATGCCTAGAAAAACACTGAGACATTTCCTGGATAAGAGGTGAGTAAAACAGTTTTTATCAAAACACAGTTTCTTGGGTTTCCATACAAAACACCATCAACACAGACGTTTTTCAGAGGAAAACAGTCAATGCAACCCTATGGAGAAAAATTGGGTTATAGTTTTGCAGGTAAGTAAATGGTCTTGAGGGTTGGGTTTGTGGGGTTACAACAAGGGTGTAGGTGAAGGATGCACTCCAAGAGCACCCTCAGTGGCACTAGGGTGGCAGGGTGCAGAGTGCTGATGCCCAGTGTTATCCAATGGGGATAGGGTTCCTCCGGTTGGTTGCTGCTCATGGGCAGACCACAAGGTTGAGGGAGCAGAGCACCTGGAGGTAAGTTCAGGGCAAAGGGAAGATCAAACTAGCACACAAAGTGCACCTACAGTGGCACAGGGGCGGCCGGTTGTAGGCTGAGGCTGCTGTTTTGGCATCGGGTGCCATGTTGTTGTCAATGGGGATTCTCTGGTTTCCACAAACACTGCAAGCTAGGGGATGAAGATCTTCTGGGGGTGAGCACTGGTTGGAGATGTCGAGGGATGCCAGGACACCACCAGTTGTGTCAACCAATGCCGTGGGGCATCAGGTGCAGCGGTGTCTTTTGGTGTCAGGTTTTCCTTACCAGCTCTGGTCGTGGTAGGGGGGATACTATAGACAGAGGCTGCAGGCATCATCGTCAGGGATAACCGGATCACTGGGGAGACTCGAGCTGTGGGTGTTGAGTGCAGAGTGGTGCAAACTCACCGATTTGGCCAGAACCAGAGTCTGTTGGTGAGCAAATCCGATGCTCACGGGAGACAAAGCCTTTTCAGTGAAAGCAGGGCGGTCCTCCGGGTTCTGGGGGGCTGCTGGCTGCAGAAGATGCCAGGATTCTGCTGGAGCTGGTCGAGGTCGGGACAGGCCGGTAGGGCTGGGGCTAAATCAGTTGGTGTCCTCCTCTTCTTCCTTCAGCACAGCTCTTCAGTCCTTCTTCTTGTTTCTTCTTGTCTGAGGAGGCAAGGTTTGGGGTTGTCACTAAATACTAGATTTAGGGGCGTTTCAGGTAGGTACAGGTTGGAACCAATGGGTCCTTTCCATGGGTTGGGTACACCCCCTATTATGCCACCCACCAGTAGAAGGGGGCATAAGCTTCACTCTGGTTGGTTGGGTCCCCCCCCATCTTCAAGATAGGGGGACTGAGAGTTGTATTTCACCACGCCACCCTCATCTGAGGGGTGGGGTTAGCAAAGGTAGGTTGGTTTTCCAGCCAATTCTCCCACCTAAAGTGGGGGTCAGAACCGGTGGGGCCAGTTGCTGGGAGTAGCAAATGGCTGGGTGAGCTCACAAGCCTTTGAAGCTTCCCCTATGTGGACCCTGCCCATCCTGAGGGAGGAGGCTTGGCACCTCTGCCCAGGATGTGTTTTGTTTCCAGACTCCAAGAGCGGGAGGCTCTGGATCCAGGGATCCAGAAGCATGTCTGGGGGTGGCAACTGGCGAGCAGCCAGGACACTAGAGTTAGTTTGTTTTTAAGGGGGCATTTCTAAGATGCCCTCTGAGTGCATTTTTAATTAAATTACACACTGGCATCAGTGTGGGTTTAATGTGCTGAGAAGTTTGATAACAAAATTCCCAGATTTCAGTAAAGTCATTATGGTGCTGTGGAGTTCATAATGACAAACTACCAGACCATCTACTCTTTACAGCTTTACTGCTCTTACAATGTCTAAGAATAGAGTTAAGATATGTCGGGCGGAACTCCACCCCACTTCGGACGCACAGCGTTCAAACGGGCACATCAAAAAATGCCACCAATTCATCCAATCTTCTCCAAGTTTTGTTTATTTTAATCCACATTTGTTAAATCGTAACTGTTTTTCATCCAGTCAAGCGTCAGACGCTATGTAATACATTTGATCCTTAATGCTTGTAGACATGCCAGTACAGGCCTTGATCTGCAGCATGGAATAATACATAGGTCCTCCTTAACAAGCATAGAGTTAGACACTGTGGTGATACAGGGCTCATTCACCTGTGCCCTCACCAGTGGTATAGTGCACCCAGCTAGAGGGGTGGCTGACCTAAGCTATAGGCAGTTGGTTGTAAGCATGGCACACACACATGGAGGTGTGCCATGCCGACTCTTCACTTTTCTCTGCACCAAAACACTCAGCCTGCAATAGCAGTGTGTGTGTGTTAAGGTACAGGACCTCTAAGGGTGTCACAATAAGTGCTGCAGCCCTTAGAGACCTTCCCTTGTCACAAGGCTGTTGGTATTTAGGGTACCTTTTACAAGGGATTTACATGAGAGAGGTGACAATTTGGTGGCACAAAGTACAATTTTAGGGAAACAACATAGGCCCTGGGTACCTGGTTGGCACGAATCCAGGGCACACTCAGTCAAAGAACATCAACATCAGGCAAAAAGTGGGGTGCAACCATGCAGAAAAGGGGCACTTTCCTACATACATGCAGTGGAAAAGTCACCAAGGGCTATGACTCATGGAGAGAAAGAGCAAAAACTTCAACTCCCCTATCCAGGAGCATCGGTGGCCTGCCCCTGAATCCCAGGAGAGACTTAGCACATCAAAAGAGCGCAGAGGATCACGGATACTGTGACCGCAGCTTCCCACCTTCTGTACGCAGTCGGTCTGTCGTGAGGCACCCAGGGACTCTGAACCATCACTCTACAAGAGCAGGTAAGATTGACCAATAGTCTTCCTGACCCTGGGGAACTTGCTCTAAAATGATGGGCTCTAGCCGCTAGACTCCAGGAATCTTGCTAATGAGCCGCTATAGAGCTTCTGAGACTTAAACGCCTCAGAGGGGCCTATCTTTGATGTCACCACATGTGAATGGGAAATAATCTTCAGCAATAAACAGGGAAGTGGGACTGGAAAGCTGACCCGGGAAACGCTAGAGGGCTTGCCTCAAGAAGGCAGTTTATTTGCTGCCATGCAGAAAGCATTTCAAAATAGCTTGCCGTCTACGTAAACTATTACCATGCTTTCAGAAGTCACTGCATCCCATATTGAGGTATGGAAGCACATAAAAATTGCAACTACTACCATGGTCACCCATGGCAGTCAATATCAATTCTTCAAACTGAAGTACCCTGTGGCAGTCTGATTTCAATTTTGTGTTCACTGTTGCCAAGTGCAACACTTAATCCAAACCTCAGACACAATATGAAATGATCCTTAACATTTGCCATATGATGGTGTCAATGTGGATATGGAAAATGTGAATTTTTGATTCCATTAAATTCAGCACATGTAAACAATTAATATTCATTCATTTACTGGTTCCAAAGATTGGACAGAAAACTGAAACGTTACAGGGGCCATAAAACCCTCCATCTTAACCTGCTAATGGCTAATCACATATGTTTCAATATTCTGGATCAGGATGTACAGGTCAGAATATGGTCTAAGAATGATGATTTCCTGATTAGTAAGGGTGGAAGAAATTGTTACTGATTGATAGGGGGCGAAACCCTACTCAAGCAGCAACTACAATTCTCTGTTAGGGTGAAGTCACAAACATATACTAAATTAACCTGTCCTCAGCCCCCTGGTAGCCTGGTGCAGAGCAGTCAGGCTTAACTTGGAGGCAATGTGTAAGGAATTTATGCAGAACTTCAAACAGAAATAAAGTGAAATACCCCACAACAATTTAGAAATAGAGTAAAATGCAATAAATCATTTAAGATCAAAATGACAAAATAAATCAGTAGAACCGGAAATATGCAGTGTTAAAGATTTAAGTAAAAATAATGCCTTAAAGCACAAAGCGCCAACTGTGGTTATCTGGATGTGCTGGATTGGGACAAAGTCACAAGTTTAGGCCAACTGCAATGGAGCACAGGCCAGCAAAAATAATTTTCTGGGACATTGAGAGCTCACTGCTCAAGACTAGAGTCATCACTTTCACCACTTCTACCCAAAAGATCTTATGGAGTATATGACTTGGGACCACCTATATATTTGTTCCTCCAACCAATTTAATGGAAAAAGGCAAAGTGGTGGTATCTGCTTTACTGCTTAATAATCCATGCTGCAGGTAGAGGATCCAATCTCTGTTAAAACCCTAAATGGGTTCTTGATGACAATGCATATACTCACATCCCAATCTGGGGAGCAATGGTAGGGGCTCCACTGAAACTGCAACAAAAGAGGCACAACTGTCTGATCACCAAAGAAATTACTGCTGCCAGAAAATGTCACTAACTGTAACAAAGTATCCATCATTCACAAAATCTATTTTATATCACAAACAGACCAATGCAGGTCCAGAGGCATGCCTTTGGAGCCATTCTCCCTTGTTGTCATGGCACCTAGGAAGAGGTAGGTGGGCATAGGATTTTGCACCTGGCAGTAAGTTTCATGGAGGAAAGGAAGGTGTTGGACCTGGCCCTCTCTGCAGATCCACCCCACACATTTTGCCTTTTTTCCCGTCCCTTTTTGCTGAATTTGTTTTTGCTGGCCTTAGGCCTACGGGCACCTTACTCCTACTTACCAGTGCAAAAGGGATTGTGCTCTCTCCTTTAAACATGGTAATATTGTTTTTTACACCTAATTGACATATTTGATTTACTGATAAGTCCCTTGTAGAGTGGTATACCATATACACAGGGCCTGTAAAATAATGCTTCTAGTGGGCCTGTAGCACTTGTTGTTCCACCCACTTAAGTAGCCCCTTAAAACTTGTCCCACGACTACTACTGAATGCAGGTCAAAACTGCCAATTAGACTTGTTAATATAACCCCCTTGCCAAGACTTGAACTCCCCTTTTATTGCAAATAAGTCACCCCTAAGGTAGGCCCCAGGCAGCCCATAGGGCAGACTTCCTTGTGATTAAAAAGTTGGATATGTCCTTTTAAGTTTTACATGTCCTGGTAGTAAAAAAACTCCTCAATTCTTTTTTCACTGCTGTGAGGCCTACCTCTCCCATGGGTTAACATGGGTTGTCCTCCCAGACAGCCATTTAATAGACTAATTAGGTGTGCCTGATTGGCTTGCAGCATGAGCGGGGGCAGATCTAGACACAGCCCCACTTGCAACTGAATAGGCTGTGCTCTGCCATCACACAAAGGGCTTGTCACCGCTGCATTGTCTCTGCAGCAAGCTTGGAGCTAGGGCAGGGATGTCAAGAAATTCCAAGTACTTCAAAGAGAAACCTTCAGAAACATCCCCTACATCAAATTAGACCCCAGGTACAAAATAGGGTTCTCAGACCCACTCTTCAGTTCACTTTCTGGACCAGCAGAAGGACTCTGAAAGGACTGCTTGCTGCTATGGCCTGCTGTGCACTTCCCAATGTTGCTTTGCTGCACCTAGAAGGACAGCTTTCCTTCATGGAGCCTTCCTTGAACATGCAGAGGCTTATCCTGCTTCTTCCCTTGAACCTAGGTCAACCAGAGTGCCTCCAAGGACTAGTTTGTTGGCATCCTGTTCAGAGCCACAAGGATATGACAGGCTCCCACCATCTTGAACCCTCACCTTGACCCAGCCTGAGTGAGTTCTAAGTCTCCAAGTGGTGCCTTCCAGTCCTGGACACTTGGTGGTGTTTCTAAAATTGGCTAGATGATAAAAATCTAAAACTTGGGACATAGACATTTTTGGGCTTAAAACTACTCTAGGAACCAGAGGCCAGGACCAATCCTCTCTTCTATCCATCCAGGTGCATCGTTGGTTGGCCTGACTTTGTGGTAGCTCCCTCTACTCTCTTCCCCACAACAGCAATTCCCTTTTAGTGGCCCTTCACCAAAGGGGTGTCCGGCCTCCAGGACGTCTTGTCGGCTACAGACTCCTGTCTCATCCCACTGGATATTTTAGACTTCCAAAACAGTGACTAAGAGTAGAAATCTTTAATGCAGCTTTTCCAACTGTTAACCTACAACAGCGCTCCTTCCTCTGACACCACCTGCATCTTTGCCCAGTTGAACTTAACCTTCTCAGAACACTTTTCTTGAAAATTCTTCTAAATCCAAAGGAGAGAGCTGACTGGCCCAACCCACTTTTTGTCTCCAAACCATGCTCTATTGCGGTCTGCAACATTTTTATTTACTTTGACCTGATCTCACCAAACTAGATGTCCGCGTTTGGTACTCTGACCTTTTTGATGCTAGTTTTTACCCAAAAATTCAAATATTTACAACTCTAGTTCTATTGATTGGATTTTTATCTCTTTGGTGGCAAATAATATATTGAAAGTTCCTCTATTTTTCTAAATTGGTATGGTATTTTTCTTGTGTTGTGTTTTCACTTTATTACTATTTGAGTGCTGCATCAGCACTTCAAATATTGCTTTTAAGTTAAGCCAGGCTGCTCTTTGTCCCAAGCTACCCAGAAGTAAGCACAAGTTAATTTAGTGACTTTTTGTGGTTATCCATGCGAGGGATTGAGGCTGTTGCCAGACCAGAGCTAACACCCCAGTCAACCAATAGCCCAATTTCCCACAGAAGGTATTTAATAAATTTCAACCAGGTAGATGGTGCCATAGATTACATCGCAAAAACCAAAGGAAATGATGGACGGAGTGTTGAACATTGCAAGCACTCACCCCCAGTCAACTTATCTGGGTTTAATCCATCACCGTTCTTTAGCCCACTCTGCCACCCCAGTTCAGACATGGCCATATGCAAATCAGTCTGACCCTGTGCCTCATGGGAACAGTCCAGCCCGAACTGCCAAGCCATGTCTTCCCTGGACAGGAAACAAGCTTCCTAGGACCGGTTTCTGGCATTTCAGCCGTCTTCAACCAGGCTTGCTTCAATCCAGTGGCAAAGTGAGCAAGGGACTCAACGTCTGAGCATACCCTGCCAACTTATGGCGAACAAAGCAAAAACCAAAGGAAATCCATGTGAGGGATTGAGGCTGTTGCCAGACCAGAGCTAACACCCCAGTCAACCAATAGCCCAATTTCCCACCGAAGGTATTTAATAAATTTCAACCAGGTAGATGGTGCCATAGATTACATTCCACAAATGCATCTCGACCTCTAACAAGCAGCACATCATAGTCAGGCAAAAGATGTATGCTTCTTTGAATAAAATCACTGGCAAAAGATGCTGGCCTAAAAACACCAAGAGAGTGTCAGAATGGCAGCAGATCCACCCCAACATTCAGTAATTCTAATTGCATTCTACATATTTTCACTGTCCAAAGCTAACACTTCACCATAATTCAGGTTGACCTTCAAAGTAAGCCATGTGAATGTATTATTGTAGGAAGATGAAATAGCGAAATCCCAGGGGCATGGAAAATGTTCCAGAACGATGAGAATGCAGGGTATATGTGACGATAATCAGAGGCACACACAGACATTTTCTAAAGCAAAGGGTTACAAGTTTAATGGCATTCATCCATAAGTAAATCATAAAATCAGGCACCTAGTGTGTATCCAAAAAGTCCAAGGTTGGAGAAGAATAAAATTATCAATAATCATGAGGCATTACAAAGTGATTCCCATTGTATTTTATACACATAAGAAATAGAAAGTAGAAAAATAACAAAAAATATTACTTTCAAATAGTCCAAGGAAATGATTGTTTCTAATAGAGCTTCGAAAAGTAGATGGAGGAATATGAAAAAACATTTCAATACTTCAAGATTGTTGATCATTTTACTCTTAATCACACACAACAGAGAAGCAATCAAAGAACATATAAAGTAATACTAGACAGTGCAAGTGGGAAAATCAATAGATATCTTAATACTGCCCTCACACACTCGAAAGTGTCATGCTTCATCATAGGGCCGCATCATACACCTAGGTGCAGACCAACACCTTGGGTGGAGCGCAATTTTTTATGAAAGTATATGATGAAGGAAAGTGGTGAGGATAAAGTATAGTACCACAGATAAACAGAACAAACACAAAAGTGTAATTCTGACAGAAAGGAAACAAGTAGTCTCCTAGAGAAAGGGACCAAGAAAAGTGCAGGAAGAAAGAATATAAAACTGTCTTGAGGTCAACCCTCTGACTTTATTTGGGGTATTCAGGGCAGGTAACGACCCTATAATCCCCACTGCCAAAACCAACATGTTTCTGCCAGTATTGTATGTGCCCAACCGGATCACTCTGGCATTCGTCAGGGTGTTGGTCCCTTGTTGTTTGGTCTATACCGCTACTCGGGTATTTTTTACCTTTTCGATCAGGGTATTACCCCAGCATCACTCTATTATGGGATTTCCAAGAGGATACACATCTATAACAAAAGAAAAGATGAAACGAATCGTAATTTTCAATCTCGTTCTTTTTCCGATTGTTCACAGTTCTCAATGAATTTCCCACGCAACCATTAACATGATGAATAGTCTCCAATGCAGCCTAGTCTTAAAACAAACCCAAGTCCCTGTACCAGTGGACAACATCTTCCACACAGAACACCACACCAAATGTAATAAGTGTCAGATAATTATATAGGTGTATATACAACACTTTCACTTTAAAAACGGTACAGATCTATCACCGTGTCACTCTTAGGACCTTCACAGAGGCACACACAGACGTTTTCTAAAGCAAAGGGTTACAAGTTTAATGGCATTCATCCATAAGTAAATCATAAAATCAGGCACCTAGTGTGTATCCAAAAAGTCCAAGGTTGGAGAAGAATAAAATTATCAATAATCATGAGGCATTACAAAGTGATTCCCATTGTATTTTATACACATAAGAAATAGAAAGCAGAAAAATAACAAAAAATATTACTTTCAAATAGTCCAAGGAAATGATTGTTTCTAATAGAGCTTCGAAAAGTAGATGGAGGAATATGAAAAAACATTTCAATACTTCAAGATTGTTGATCATTTTACTCTCCCAAACGCTGCATTTTGTGATCCACACTGTGCAGTTCGAACATTATTGCGGGTTCAGGGTACTGTCAGTAGGGTGCGAGCGCCTCAAAACCCTTATGCCCTTCACATTTTGGCTTACACTAGTGTGGTATACTTGATAAACAATTATAGAGCAGACAGCAAGACTATAGTCGACCAGTTATTATAACCAGGCCTCTGCTCCATCATCTTTGACCTCTGGTTGTGCCTTCATCAGAAGAGTATATTCATGTGGGAGGGCACCTTATTGTTTAAATGTAGTAGGTTATCTGTCAGTTGCCTCTTTCAGCTTGAGATGTAGCTCGCAATGCTGTAGCTGGGTACTATTCATCCTCACCATCTCCCCCACTCCAAATCCCAGCAGTCTCCATCTTCCCATGCCGAGCAGGGGCCCGGGACCAGGCTGGCCTTGAAAGAGCGATTAAAGTGTATTAGGTGTATGTGGAGAGTGGAAAAGTAGAAAGTGAATACGGGAAACTGTTTGGAAACTGCATCCCAGTTCAGCAAGGTCATAGCCATAATTGCATTTAAGTAGATATTGGGGGGAGGGGTTGGTCTCTTTCAGTTTTCCATATTGGATCCCATAGGGAGGGTCCCACACCAGCTCCAGTTAATTCCATTTAGAGATCACTCTAAGTATCAGGTAATGCTATTTCTATCCTATCTGTTATTTGGCATCATATTTTAGAGGATATGCGAGACTGTTGTCCATTTCAAATACATTTCAACTTGCCTTTTTAAACTCAGCAAAGAAAGGGTCAGGGGGAATTATAGAAAGGGCCTGGAAGAAGTAATGTATTTTTGGCAGGATTGTTTTTAAAATGGAATGTATTCTATCTACCCAGGAGCTAGGTTGTGCTTGCTAGTGGTGGAGATCACCTTTATTTGATGTGAGCAGGGTTGGGAAATTAGCCTTATACAGGTTCTGTATATTAGAGGTGCTGTTAATGCCTAGTGTCTAATAGATTTTGCTTGTCACCAAAATTGTGTACTTCCCTTAAGGGCATAAGCTTCACAATGTTAGAGTGTCAGATTTAATATTGCTGACTTTGTGGTGTTTATTTTGAAGCCCGATACCTTCAAGTATTCTGCTAAGAGTTTTGCAGGCAAGGCATGGGTGTGTCTGGTTTAGTGTCAGTGAGTAGTATGTTGTCTACAAATGATAGCGCTTTGTGAGTGTCACCCGCCTAAGTATTTTTCCAAGTGGGTTGATAGTGAGGACAAATATAAGGGGGCAACAAGGGACAGCCCTGCTTAGTGTCCTGCCAGAGGGGTGGAGTATCAGAGAGCATCCCGTTAAGGTATATTCTCACAGTCGGGTGACAGTAATTGGCTAATACCATTTAAGCAAAATTAGGGCCAAATCCAGTAACGTTCAGAACTTGTTTTATGGGTTTTCAGTCTACTCATTCAGCATCAAAAGCAACCCGTTTTTTCTGGTCCAGCTTTCTTATGTGCCTTCTTGACCAAGTGTGCCAACCTTTTCAGGTTATCATGAGTCTGTCGTTGTTGAATGAACCTCAGTTGGTCTGGTGGATCAGATTCGGTAAAAAATTATCTAGTCACAGGGCCAAAATGTTCAAGTAGATTTTAACATCTAGATTGATCAGTCTGTATGAGAAGCAGAGGTGTGGCTCTTTTCCTTGTTTGATTTCTTAAATGTATACTTTATCCTGTTTCTGCCTAAATTGCCTTAATAGTAGCATTCCTACTTTATTGCCATGGTAATAATGTGTAGGCAACAAGGAGATAGTTCCTCCCTATTGGTGTCCATTGTTCCTAATTGTCACCTAATGCCCATGTCTAAGTGAAAAAGTTGTGGCTGGGGTGCCTGTCTATAATTTAGTTATCTATCTGGAGTTGTGTTTGAGTTGTTCCCTCCTCACCCACAGTTCTCTTCAAACCAGCCAGTAGCCCTTTACAAGTGTCCCACATGGCCACTTTAAATGAGAACCACAAACTTTTTGTTGAGACCTTTCCTTTATCATTGTCCTCAAATAGTTTTTAATATGGGTGCACAGCTCTTCTTTTAAGACCTGGTCTCTCGAAGAAGAATTTGCAGAAAGACTTCCCCTGCTCTTTGGGTTTCTGGTGCCAATCTAAGTGGAGTGAGAATGGAGCATGGTCTGAAACGCTAACTAGCTCTATATCGGCATTGGAGCTTATGGGGAGTAGTGTATTGTTAACCCAAATTTAAGCGATGTAATTAATGTGAAAATAAAGGGTAGTCACATTTGTGTTTATGCTGCACTCTCCAGATGTCCTAGAGCCCTAGATTCTTCAGGCATCATTTTATATTTTGTAGAAATTGATACCATATGTAATGTGGCTGTGCTTGTTTTATCAAAATGGGTTTCTCATGTTAAGTTGAAATCTCCTAATAAAACCAAGTAATTCTCTACAAATTATTCTACATTGTTTAAATATTTGTATCAGAAGTTGTCTTGCACTGTGTTGGGTTTGTATATAACTGCAAAGGTAACCCTCCGCATTTCGACCAGTGCCCTAACTAGTTAGGTCAGTCCTTCCCTGTCTCTCTTTACATCTTTTGGAACAGAATAACACCATTTTGTTGTCCAGTGTCAGAGGATTAGAAATCTTTAGGCTACTGTTTATAGGGGAGTTGGGTTTCCTTGGTTTTCTGAAGATGAGTTCATGGTATCCTGGTCAGGGTACCTGCTCTCCCCTCACAAAACTCTGTTGTTGCGTCCCTTCCCCCGGCACCTCTCTGGTTCAGGTAGGTGTTTGAGGTCCTCCTCCACCCAAAGGCTCTTGCTCCTCATCCCTGGTGGTACAGTTGGAGAGCCTTGCTCTTCTGCTGGTCCGCTCTGCCAGCCTTCATGTCTGTCTTTCTGTTTTTGTGTCTATTTGTGCCTTTTGGCTGTTTTAGTGTCTAACTGTGCCTTTGCTGGTCTGTCTGGCATAGAGGGTAATGTCCTAGACTGGATCTGCTCCTTCCTCACCGTCCAAACTCAAAGAATCATACTCCCCCCTTCCTCTCTGCACCCAAAAAGATCATCTGCAGAGTACCCCAAGGATCCTCACTCAGCCCCACGCTCTTCAACATCTACATGGCCCCCCTTGCTACCATCATCAGAAAGCATGGCCTCAGCATAGTATCCTATGCCGATGACACCCAGCTCATCCTCTCTCTCAACGAGGAACCCGACATCCCCAGACACAGTTTCCAGAAAGGAATAAAGAAGGTCGCATCTTGGATGAGCAGCAGCTGCTTGAAGCTCAACTCGGAGAAAACGGAAGTCCTCGTCCTCGGATCCACCCCCTCCACGTGGGACAATACCTGGTGGCCCACTGCCCTCGGCAACCCTCCTACACCCACGGACAACACCCACAACCTCAGCATCCTACTCGACTCCTCCCTTACCATGAACCGACAGATCAACACTGTATCTTCAACATGCTTCAACACCCTCTACATTCTCCACAAGACCTTCAAACGGATCTCTCAAATCCAGAATGACTGTCACCCACGCACTCATAACTAGCAGACTGGACTACAGGAATGCCCTCTTCGTTTGAACCAACAAATCTCTACTCAAAATCCAGACCATGCAGAACACTGCAGCCGGACTCATCCTCGCCTTCCCACAACAAGACAACATCACCCAGCACCTTCGAGACCTCCAGTGGCTCCCCATCAAAAAGAGTGTGACTTTCAAGCTGCTCACTCACACCTACAAATCCCTCCACAACATCGGACTTCAATACTGCAACAAAAGAATCTCCTTACACACACACACAAGAGAAACCTCCGCTCTGCCGACCTAGCCCTGGCCGAAATCCCTCGCATCCGCAGAGCCAGAACAGGAAGAAGAGCCCCTCTCCTACATTGCGGCCAAGACCTGGAACAAACTCCCTCTTAGCATCAGACGAACCCCCACACTGCCAGCATTAGGGCTAAAGAACGGTGATGGATTAAACCCAGATCAGTTGACTGGGGGTGAGTGCTTGCAATGTTCAACACTCCGTCCATCATTCCCTTTGGTTTTGCTTTGTTCGCCATAAGTTGGCAGGGTATGCTCAGACGTGAGTCCCTTGCTCACTTTGCCACTGAATTCAAGCAAGCCTGGCTGAAGACGGCTGAAATGCCAGAAACCGGTCCTAGGAAGCTTGTTTCCGGTCCAGGGAAGACATGGCTTGGCAGTTCGGGCTGGACTGTTCCCATGAGGCACAGGGTCAGACTGATTTGCATATGGCCATGTCTGAACTGGGGTGGCAGAGTGGGCTAAAGAACGGTGATGGATTAAACCCAGATCAGTTGACTGGGGGTGAGTGCTTGCAATGTTCAACACTCCGTCCATCATTCCCTTGGGTTTTGCTTTGTTCGCCATAAGTTGGCAGGGTATGCTCAGACGTAAGTCCCTTGCTCACTTTGCCACTGGATTCAAGCAAGCCTGGCTGAAGACGGCTGAAATGCCAGAAACCGGTCCTAGAAAGCTTGTTTCCGGTCCAGGGAAGACATGGCTTGGCAGTTCGGGCTGGACTGTTCCCATGAGGCACAGGGTCAGACTGATTTGCATATGGCCATGTCTGAACTGGGGTGGCAGAGTGGGCTAAAGAACGGTGATGGATTAAACCCATCAGTTGACTGGGGGTGAGTGCTTGCAATGTTCAACACTCCGTCCATCATTCCCTTTGGTTTAGCATTTAGGAAGAGCCTCAAGAGCTGGTTCTTCTGATGAGACGGAGTTGCTCGAAACCCCCCACCCCAGCTCTTTGAACCCTCACGGGAGAGTAGTGTGTTTGATTGATTGATTGATTGATTGATTGAATGTTCACGATAGCTTCCCACTCATCTGATTGGAGCTGCCATAAAAACCTAGTCCTTTTATTGGAGGAGCATAAGACCCTGGTCTTCAGTGTAAGCCATTTAACCATAAGTCAAGTAATAATGTGGAGGCTAGCTGGTTGAGGTCACTCCTTCACTATCTAGTCTCCCTGTTGGATGCAGTCACAAAAACTCTCCAATACTTGTGGTATCTATGTATTGCTTTGTATAAATCATGTGTTGAGTATGGACTTCCCTTTGTAGGACATATCATGGGTCAAGGGTGATCTAATATGTGGGTTTATAAGCAGTGCATAGCAGCTGTAAAGTTTATAGTTTGCTGAGTAAACTATAAAGAGTGAATTTCAGTGCTATCTTTAGTTTTTACCTTATTTCATCACCAAACTATTGGACAGTTGGACTGGACAATGTCTGCAGAGGCATCCCCTAACATTTTGCCTTTAGACCTCCTGTTTTTGCTGGCTTTGTTTTTGATGCCTTAGGAGTCTACACACTTTACCCCTGCTAACCAGTGCTAAATGGCTTGTGCTCTCTCCTTAAAACATAGATTGGCTTCTACCTAATTGGCACATTATATTTACTTGTAAGTCTCTAGTAAAGTGACACTGAAGGCACCGCCACCTTTAACCGCTTCGGTGCTCATGACGAGCTGGGCTCGTCATGAGACACAGTGGAGCTGTGCTCATGACGAGCTGGGCTCGTCATAACGGTCGCGGGGGCGGGGTCGTGACAAGATCAGCTCGTCATGAGCACAGCTCCACTGTGCCTCATGACGAGCTGGGCTCGTCACGAGCACAGCGCCGCCCCCCCCTGCGCTGCGGGGGAATTACCCACACGGCGAAGGGGTTAAAAGAGGCACTGCCATGGGACCGCCACACCACCCACCTGCCAGACTACTTATAAGTTAGAATCTGGCGGGTGAGTGGGGCGACCTTCGGCAGAGCAGTGGCATGGTGGTTTGCACCGCCGCGCCACCGGTCTGCCCAAAAGTCTTAATCGACCCCAAAGAGTCCAATTCATGAAGTTGTTTGTTCATGTAATTAAACAGATTTACTCACAAATAAACTTCAGTCAGGTTGGTGTATCATTAAGCATGAGTAATTCTCACATTGGCAGGTTGTGGGAATTTCAAATCTTAGACACCTTCAAAAAATGGTGTACACCCACAAATTCAGAAGTTTGCAGATGTTCACAAAACATTTGCAGGTACTTAACAATCACTAAAAATGTTTTATCAGTAGTAGATTTTTCAAAAAGTTAAATTGAACATATGTGTTATATTTTCGTATTCTGAAATACATACTTGCTATGTTTCTGAATGTGTGAATGTTAACACTTATGCTTACTACAGCGAGGTTCTAACAGATGCTACCAGGAGGAGCATTTCTTTAATTCATTGTGAATTGCAAGAACATCAACAATTCTCTGTGAATCTGACTCACTGTAAGAGCGAATCATTCATTGTTGACTGATAGTTGGGTTAGAAAGTTGATTCACACTGCAGCCATTGGTTATGTAAAGATAAAACAAGGTGTGGTGTAGGATTTGGGAGCATGTCTGAGGCATAACATAATGAGGAGCAATTAAAGTTACAAAGTCGAGTGGCTCGGCAATATACCATTTTTTTATAAACCATTTTGAGCGTCATAAACTGAAATGATCACAAAGTTAAACTAGCATATGCAATGCATTAGGTCTCGCATTTAGGTGAGTTTGAGCTATTGGCATTGCAAATGACAATACATTTTATTTATATTTTGGTTTTGAAAACATAACTACAAGGTATTGTAATTTACAATGCCAATAGCTTAAACTCTCGCTAATTCTATACCTCTTGCATTCCAAATGCTTGTTTTAAAAGTGTGTGTGGGAGGGAGGTTTGCAAAATCAAGGTAGCAGAAGGAACACAGATGGGGAGGATGTGGGGAAGCAAAAATGATGGTGGGAAAAAGGGCACGGAGGGCATAGGGAAGCAAATGATAGACAGAGCAATGTGGTGGGCAGGATGAGGAAAGAAAATGAGCGAGAACATCCTTAAAATGGGGCTTAGGTAATCTGAGCAGAGGAGCAACACGCAGCGAGCTGCCACTTTGGAACTAGAGAACTGCTCAATAAAGCGCTCTAATACCTTCCGGTAGGGTTCACACTAGCAGGAGAGTGTGTACGAAGAGACATTTGCAGCAAAAGAGTTTCTCACCTTTTTTGGATCCATTTCACAGAGGAACAAATTGAGAAAAGAGGATAGGGCTCTTTGTTGAAGTCATGATTTTTAGCAAGTGAGCAGAGGAACAAACCTAGAGCATATTCATGTTTAACATAGATGTTCGTTCAAAAAATAAACATGCCAGATCTAGTGGAATTTACATCACGCACCTTTGACCTCCCTAAAGGCATCCCTGAGTTGCTCCAAACTGCCTCCCATGGCCCCTGAAGAGCTCCCTGTTTGCTACCAGTTAAACAAGCCGTGGTCACAACTGCGCATGAGAGACCCTCCTGCCTCCTGCAGTAAGAGAAAATCATTAAAACAAATTGTGCTTATAGACTAATGAAGACGTACCATGTAATGCCCAAAGTAAAGGCCCAGTCCTCATGGGAGGGTACAAATGAAGACAAGGCCGTACTAAGGCGGGACTAACAAGCCTAATAAGGAATCAGAAGCCAGCATTTATGGAGGACAATGACACAAGCCAATGACTAATATGGGCACAGAGTGTGCGGGGTTCAAGTACATAGTTCAACTGCCCAGGCTTGACCTAAAATGGAGGAAGGAGATAAAGATGGTAAAACGGTGACAAATGGAGACAAGTGTGGATGAAAAAGATCCTGCAAGAGTGAGATAAAGAGGCAGGGAGTGTCTGATGGACGATTAAAGAGGCATAAGGTTGAATCAAGTACAAAACACAGCCTTGCTATTCAGAATTTAGACCTTTGATAGCTCCCGCCACTGACTTCTGAACAAAACTTTGGGCCCTGTCTCTCATCCCTTTACAAATTAAGCAGAGAAGTCAGGATAGAAGTCTATTGATACAGCTGAGCTCTTTGGGTGTCTACGCAGAGGGATAGCAATGCATGAAACAGGTCAGGATAGAGGTGAATTGTGAGATCTCTTTGGAGAATTTGGATGCCGGCTTATGGTGAAGGGCAGGTTAGAAGTAAGTTTTGAGAGCTCTGTCAGTTTTAGACCCTATATGTCAGCTTACACTGCATATCATAATAGAGGTGCATTGTGTGAGCTCTATTTAGCTGTGAAAAGTGTGGGTCTGTTCCATACTGTGAAAGGGTGCCTGGCACAAATTATGGTAGATGGTCATTTTTAGAACTCTGGCAACAGTTGATCACCGAAAATGCGTTATGTTTTGTAGCACGGATAAGCTGTTTGTTGAGACAGCACTTACATCTAGGCACTGGTATTGCTGCTTGTCATGTGCATTAGGATAAGGATGTATTGTGGGAACTCTGTGGATACCTCCATATTACAATAGCCCTGCAAAGAGAAGGTTAGAATTGAGGTGCATTGAGAGAGTGGGTGCCTCTGTCCTAGATAGCATTGTCAGGTACCTCAGGAAGGAGGAGCATTGTGGGAACTCTGTGAATGCCTCCATGTTGCAATAGCACTGCCAGGAGAAGGTAAGAATGGAAGTGCATTGTGAGAGTGTACTCCTCAGTCCTGGATAGCATTGCCGGCTATGTCAAGAAAGCAGAGCATTGTGGGAGCTCTGTGGATGTCTGAACACAGGAATGTCACTGACTGTGCAAGTGAGGATATAGGGATATTATAGCCCACAGACAACTCTTTCAATGGAATCCTTACCGGCAACTTTATCTATCATTCTAATATCAACCCTCCTAAACCCTCTGGAGGTTCTAGACCCCCTGAATATTCCAGAACTGATAACCCTTGCACTCTTCTATCAATGTGCATCAAATATTTTACTTACTCGTTCTTAATTAAATGTACAGGACATTTATACTGATTCAAAAACCGCTTGCATATGGGATGTATTTAACAGATGATATAATCTGATTTGTAAATCTAAAATAAGTGTTAATGGTGCAAGTAATTTTTCTTTGACATATGTTGGGATAGGTTGTAATTAAAACACTAGGTGCACACTACTAAAATGTTTTACAGTTAAACTGGATAGAAGGCGTTGGGGCTAAATACGTCTTTTTCTTGCAGTTTTGTATACCGGAATATGTACCCAAAGGTATTGGAGCGCTTTGTTTCATTACACAAGGGAACATTCATTTTTTAAGCGCCTGGAGATTAAGTGATCTGCCCAGAATAACAGGATGCTGAGTTGGTGCTGAGACTTACTCCTGCTGCTCTAGTTTGTAAGTCACTAGCTGTGGCAATATTTCCACATCCTCTCCCCTGGGCCTCCCTACAACTTGGATTTCTCATCTTCTTAATCCTCTTCAAACAAGATATTTTACCCACCTTGGCTGACCAACCACTGCCACCTAGTGAGGGTGAAAAGAAATGGTATAAATATATTGATTTGGAACAGCAATTATTTAGAAATATGTGTCAGAGGCTCAGATGGAACAATAGTAAAACAGTAAGGTGACCTGAACAACCTGTGAAATGTTTGAATGTGGAACATGGTCATTTGTGTTCCTAATCTCAGCTTTACTATTTGATCGCATTGTGACCCTGTGCAGATTGCTTAACCTTCCTGTATCATAATTAAATCTTCTACAAAACTTATAGCGTCAAAGCTGTTGAAAAAATACTGTATATGTATGAGGGATTTCAGAAAAAAAAGTGAGACCAAAGGCACGTGAGGATGTTGAGTAACTGCCCTTCACCGCAACCAGTGGTTTTACGAAAAGTGAAAGTAACACTTATTCTTCTCACTTTTCTGTCTTTTTTTACCTTAATTTGAGTTATGTTTGAACTCTCTTTGGTCCAGTTGTGCATGGGGGTTAACGTTTGAATCTATGCACCCTCCCTTGCCAAAGTTTCCCAGAGACAAACAGTTACACCTTGTTTACTTGTACTTGCCCTGTGGAGTGGTGTATTGATGGTACTCTTCATCAAATTGCCTATGGGTCAACAAGTAATTCTAACAATAAAAAGACAACCTGCAAAAAACTATTCCTTCACTGGCATCACAACTCAGATCCCTGACGGAGCAGCTTCTAATTTGTGTGTCCTACACACCAACTCTAACTGCCATATTACCTGCTGTGGTGACTGAACTCATGTGAGTGAATCCTCACATTCTCGCAGTGCTCATGAGGCTCTCGCCTCGGCTAGTGCGACTGAATGAGTCAATCGGTGGCTGCCAAAGACAAGACGTCTAAACAGGTCTAAACTGGGGTGGCATGGTGAGCAAAAGAATGATGGATTTAACCCAGATCGGTGAATATTTTGATTTGTTCTGCATTCCGTCCATTAATTGTGTGTCTTTTGCTAGGTGAGTGGTGGCACTCCCTTAATATAGACCCACGCCTTGCTATAAAGGGCTGGCAGTAATTAAAATAGTCCCATCCAGCTGTTCCCGGGGTCCCTGCTAGCATGGGTGTACAAGGCCGTAGCCAAAACCTCACAATGAAGCAGCCTTGTCCACGCTGGGAGATCCAGCAGCAGCACATGGGTCTCAAAGAGACAGGGAGGGCGGGTCCGACAGAGGGATCAAGAATTCCTGTGTGGCATGTTGCCATGACCACCAGCCCCCTCGGCCCGGCGCAGGAAACCTAAATTCCACTGCAGGATGAAAGGTAATGCTGCACATAAGGCTGTTTTTGGATGCCTCGTGTTCCCCCAAAAAAGTGAAATAGCTACTGGCGATAAGCAGGAAACCATTAAAAAAAAAAAAAGATGGACACCAAAAACACAACCAAGGCACTCACGTGCACCAGCCATCCCAGTTCCTGCTCTTATTTCAGGCACGCAGGCAGCCATGCTGAGTGTAGGCAAAAAATAGCTATAAATAAACCAGACGGGAGTAGAGGCCATCACATGCTGTACAGTGTGATGGCCAAACAAAACGATTTCCTAGTGAAATCACCAGCGAGGGTGCTAAGCCCACAAAAGAGGGACATTTAAGCAAATGCACCAAAAACAAGCCAACATTTGTAAATGGCCCATATAACAGGCAATTGCTGGGTGTGTCAAACCCCACAGAAGAGATATAAAAGGTCGATCGAAGAACGACCTAAAAAAAGAGTATCTGCTTCAACAAATCCTCAGGCCAGCAGGAAACAATTCCTCGGCTGCTAGTGTGAATGGGTGTGTAACTGCTGCAGGTGAGTGGTTGTGGGGTGAATGTTTTGATTTGTTTTGCATTCCGTCCATCAATTGTGTGTCTTTTGCTTTCTCGCCATAAGTGTGCCAGGTATGCCCAGAAGTGGGTCCCGGGCTCACTGTGCCACTGGATTCAAGCTATTCTGGCTGATGAGGGTTGAAACCCCGAAACCAGTCCCAGGATGCTTGTTTCTAGTCCAGGGAGGACCTGGCTTGGAAGTTCAGGCTGGACTGTTCCCATGAGGCACAGGGTCAAGACTGATTAGCATATGGCCAGGTCTAAACTGGGGTGGCATGGTGAGCAAAAGAATGATGGATTTAACCCAGATCGCTTAACTCGGGGTGAATGTTTTGATTTGTTCTGCATTCCATCCATCAATTGTGTGTCTTTTGCTAGGTGAGTGGTGACACTCCCTTAATATAGACCCACACCTTGCTATAAAGGGCTGTGACTCTCACGCTCCACACGGATATCTATGCCAGTCCACCCAAATCCTCTGACGCCCCTCCACATTGTCACACACCATTATGTCCCTACATTGAAAAGTCACATGCGCAACCCTTCACCTCTCACATTGCTTCGCCTTTATTCTGTCCAAAGATGTCCTTGGCCCATTCCTCCCTCATCTCATGCTGTTCTTATTTAATTCATGGACAAAGGTTTTACCATCGCCTGCCTCAAAACTGAACTCCATCCTAGCATGCCCGGGGGGAAAAGGCTGGCTCAGAAGATTCGGGGTTCCTGGCTGTTGAGGGCCAGGACCACATGCCACTTTTCACCAAAGGTGGTGCCTCCTGGAGTTGAAAGGCTAAACCTAAACTGAAGATATGTCTGGACAAAAGAACTAGGAATGAAAAGGTAATTAAGAAATGTAAAAAAAATGGCATTGCCTTAATAAATGCATTGCACTGCGGATGTGGTTTTTTTCTTCTTTTTTTTAAATCTATTTGTGCACTTGTACTCCGAAATAGCCTTTGATTAAACATTTTTAATAAATGAAATAGAAACCGAATAACCAACGCACTTCCTTTTTCTGGACAGTGCAGTGTTTAGTCTACTGTTCTCCGCGAAAACGCAATATATTTTGTTTTCTGATTCAGCTAGCCACAGGTTGGATGTTGCGCGATGGAACCATGAACTGTGTTTCCATTAATTAGGACACATTGATTTCTTGATTAAGGTAACATTTTAAAAACATGAACTTTGCATTGTCTTGCCGTTGTCAAGATCTAGGCACCTCCCTTTGGAAATAGGATGGCGAGAAAAAGAGAAAGGGCGAGGAAAAAATAACATTAAAAAACACAAGAAACACTACTCTGTACAGAAATTGCTCCTGCCTGCAAAATGTCAGATTGTATTTACTTTGTGGGATGCCACAGGACGTGAAACACGCCTGTGGCTTTGCATGTGGAGAGTGGCCTGTATTGTTGGTCTTTAGTTTGAGGGAACGGTGTTTAGTCATTTTAATATTGTTCTACGATAACATGATAAGACATAAAAACACGGTTTCTCTGTAATCAGCACAGACACAGAAGCGCTAAAGGTGCGTTTCCATTATCCCCAGGACACTGGCGAGACAACTGTTTCCCATTATAAATGTAGCGCGCTGCCAGCCTGCACGTACCAGATAAACAGGGGGACGGTACTTGGGGACAGCAGATGCTCACCTTATCACCGTGCATTGAAACTCCTGCAGGTAATTGAATCCGCCAGGCCTGCAGTCCGCGTGGACTACAGATCCTCTCCAGCGGCATTTAATGTACTCCGCTCAGACTGCGAGGGGAACGTAAGAGGCTGAACATGATGGAATCATCTCATCTAAATGTACGGTGTAAACTAGTGTAATTGAAGGACACAGGCTGCAGCAGAGTTTCAAATGAAAACGTTTCACATATTTTAAAGTATTTTGAATCACTTCACTTATTGTGCTTTTGTCAGAATTACACGTGCTGTTGTACCCTCTTAAATATTCTTAAATGCCTTTGATTATTGGCCCCAAAACATTCAAAATGTGAAATAAGAAGGCATGTTCAAATAATGTTTGCATACAATTAGTGTAGTGAATGTATGTGGTGTACAGTGGAATAATGTGGGTTGTATTGGAATTGTTAGTTGTGGAATTGTGTGGGGTGGAATTTTGTACGGTGGGGTATATTTGTGTGTAATGGAATTATGTGGTACGGTGAATAGATGGGGTGAGAGTGGCACAGAATGGATAGAAAGGAAGATAGGGAGGGCTAGGCAGTTTGTGCAGGAAGTGGTGAATGAACTTGACACATAGGAGCAGGAAGTGTGTGAGAAAGAGAGAAAGAAGGGGAGAGCAGGCCACAGACCCATAAAGAGGGAGGACCTGTGTACACATGACACATCCTAAGAAGAGGAGGAGAGCATGCGTTTGAGGAACGGAAACCTCAAACTTAAAAAAGGCATGGCAAAGAAACTCTGCTTTGTATGTGTGAGAAAACTGCATAGAGAGGAGATACGGAGTGTGAGGGACAGATGAGAGGGGGCAGTGGGATTACAATATGAGAGGGGGTAGTGGCAGTGTGAGGCAGGGGCGTAACACAGGCCCCTGCAGCCCCCGCGGTGCAGGGGGGCCCTAAACTCCAAGGCAGCCCCCTCAGCACAGCACTCTGGCGGCGGAGCTCCTGATTGAGCCCGGAGGGGTTCCCCTACGTGCCTTGCAGGGAGGCCCCCTCAAGTTTCGTTACGCCAGTGGTGTGAGGGAGAGATGAGAGGGGCAGTGGGTGTGTGAGGGTGAGTTGACAGGATTGTTGGAAGTGGAAAGGAGAGATGTGTTGGATTGGAAATGTATGTTGTGGAATTGTGTGGCTTGGAATTGTGTGGTGTGGTGTGAGGTTGTATAGTGGAAATCTGCGGTATGTCAGAAAAAATGGGTCAACAGTGGCCACTTACCTTCGGATTCAGCGGTGTACAGGGAAATCCACTGACACGTTGCACAGCACCTCGACAGTTCCTGCAAACAGTCACTTTCCTCTTCACTTATCTATTCATGTATTTGCTCAATACTTCGTTCTGTCATACTAAATCACCCAATTAAAAAAAAAAAGCTGTTTCGATTATAAACAATTGCTATAGAAACAGAAGTGATTTTGTGCTGCAAATCACAAACACACCCCTTTCGTAATTTACATATTGTCAATCTTCCAAACTAAACAGGTATTCCTGTTATTCTGTTATTCCCACCCCTAATTCCCACCCCTAATTTTCTTCTAGATGCAATGAAAAGCAATCAAGGCAACACTAACAAACGTGGGTGCTCCCCGAAACCTGTCCCGTGCCCTTCACTTAGGTCCCGATGGCGCAAATAAGTCATATGTGGTGGTATTCGTTCTCTTTGTAAGACCTATTGGCAGAACGTGAAACGACTAAACACTGCGGGGAAGAACTCAGTGGCTGAGGCTCTTGCTGCTTGGATCTTGGTAGAGCATCTTGTGACATACCAAGGCCTAGGAAAATAGGGAGATTTTGGGATTGGCCAGAAGTGAGCCAGCTCATTGTGTGGACATTTTACTGCAGCACCTCCAATTAACAAGCTAAAATGGGCCATCCAAAACTGAGAAGTAAAAAAACTGTTCTTTTTACGGAGTTGTGCATTTCTGACACTCGCCAACAAAAGGGAATGTAGGTGTGTTTGATGAATGTGGACGGTTTTGAGATATATTGTGAAACCGTTTACAGAATGGCTCCTTTAACTATAAAAGGATTAGCGCAGCATTTTATGCACAGAAAGAGGAGAAAAAGAATCTGACCTAATTAAATAACGGCACCCATGCATTAAAACTCAACTAAGAGGGGAACGTTGCATGTAGTGAATGTTTTCAAAAAGGGCTGAGAGCAAAGTATGTCTTGAATGATAAGTGAAAAATACAGTAATTAGTACCGGCTGTTGTATGGGAGCAGATAGGATTTCTGGCTGGTGCTAAGCGATAGAGCTGGCTCCACGCCCAGAACAAAGCAAGGCACGTGGCTGTTATTAAAACGAAAGTGTGGCAAGTCGCACTGCTAAACATAAAAAAAATTACGTAAAAAAGTTGAGTTGGGCAAGCCGCGCGGCCGCTTTTTTAAGGCTGAAGCACGATGTGCACAAAAGTCATGCGTGTGGCCACTTTTATGAAAGTGAAAGTGTGCATAGCGAGCTGGCAAAAATTAAAATGATAGGGAGTGAGTTTGGAATGGTGGTGGAGGAAAGTGGACAAAACCTAAGCACGGTGTGCACACAAGCCATGCGCGTGCCACCTTATGAAAGTGAAAACAAAGCATGGCGATCTTGAAACAATTAAAATGATAGGGGATGAGTTTGGAAAGGTGGTGGAGGGGTGGCCAGAGCAGAAGATAACAAAAGTGTGGCCCTGTTTTAAAGTTGAAGCACGTTATGCACAAAAGCGAAAGCATGGCATGGCACACTGGAAAAAATTGAAATGATAGGGGGTAAGTTTGGAAAGGTGGAGGAGGGGGTGTGGACAAAGCAGCGTGCCCAGCAGAGCTGCTGTCAGGCAGGAGAGAGCAAGGAAGCAACAGACAGCCTTCATCTTCTGGCAACACATAGTGTGTCCTTGAGCACATTCTCAAGGAGTTATCGCCGAGTTAGGCGTTCCCGTGCAAAAAGCCGCATCAACACCACACCGCAACATTCTCAACGACCATCCACATCCGCGATAAGTCCACAAAACATGCGATATGGCGTGTTAGCAGCAGGAAACTAACACATGCCCTGACCTAGTGTAAAGTCGGACGGCAGCCGGCACCAGAAAAGGGAGTCCAGCCTACAGCCATAACTGAAAGACAACAGATGCCATGGATCTACTCATCATGCAGCTCAGGGCCCCAACAGGGCCACAACAATCACCACCCCCACCCCCAGGCCGGCCACCACCCCCCCGGACCACCACAGAGGCAGTGCAGACCCAGACCGCACACCTTCAGAACACACACCAGCCTCACAGACATGACACCAGAGTATGTCATTGCCCACTACAGGCTCAAAAGGACAACCATCCTCCGCATCCTGAACATCATTGCCCACAGGCTGACAGTACCAACACAGCGGACAACCAACATACCTCCGCAGACAAAGTTGCTGGCTGTGCTGCACTTGTTGGCCTCTGGTACCTTCCAACCAACAACCGCCTGAGTCGGAGGAGTCTCATAGCCAGCCCTATCAAAGTTCCTCACACCTGTCTTGGATGCCATCATCAGCTTGGTACCCCAGTACATATACTTCCCCCACACTGCGCAGGAACAGCTGGAGACCAAGCAAGGATTATACGACATAGCTGGATTCCCGCATGTGTTGGGGGCAATAGACTGCACACATGTCCTACTTGTGCCCTCTGCCGACACTGCACACAATTACCGCAACAGAAAGCACATGCATTCAATCAATGTGCAGACAATAGTGGACCACCGGGGACTCCTCACCAATGTCGTCGCCAACTACCCAGGCATTGTGCATGATTCATACACCTTCCGACAGTCCATCATCAACCGGCGCTTCCAGGATGGCACCTACGGAAATGCAGTGCTCGTTGGTAAGTACCAAATGAACACACCACACACCTCAACTCCACAATCATACAACTCTGGGAATACACACATCACAACCCACATACAACATGCCAAACAACATGCCCACCCACCAGACACGACAGCACAACTCACCATGGTAACCTGGCCTAGCCATGTACATGAGCCATCAAAAGCAAAGCACCTCAGCCACACATGAGCAGAATGTGGGAAGAGGACGGAACCAGCCATGTGCAAAGGAGACGATGTGACCGATGAATGGGACTGCACAAAATGCCAAGTGTGGCGTGGATGTGTCAGACAGACTGCAGTATGCAGACCACACACATATCCATGTCGACATACACCACTGGTGTTTGGTGTAGTGGACAGTGGACGCAACCATGTCACCCCAGCCAGTGGGGGAGATCAAGGAAATGTAGCTTGTTATGTCCCCCCCTGTAAGCTTGAGAGGAGTGGGCTGGCCTGGCGTACGTAAGGTCAGCGAATGGTTGTGAATAAAAAGCACCTAGCCCTGGGCGTGGTCCTCTTCCAGAATGCCCAACGTCCCTGCCAGGGCAGCACCTCTCACCCCGCCACAAGGCCTACGCCGTGAGCGGTGTTACCTGGGATCCTGTGCGCCTGCTGCACCCCGGGCCGCTGGTCCCCGAAGCCGTCATGGCCGCCCCTGCGCATCCAGGCATCACTGCTCACCTTCCAAAACCGACGTGTGTCAAAGAGGTCCCACCACATGCCGGTGCAAGCTCCAAGCCCGAGGCCCCCGACCTTTGCAGACTCCTCGGACCATCACGGCCTCCACGACACAGGCCCGTAGAACTCCTTTCTCATTGACGTTCTCCACCGGCATACACAGGGGACAAGTAGGACACACATTTGGAACTGAGTCTTGATTACATCATGGCAGAGTACATGATTTAAGGCTGAGTTCATGTCACTATACTCCCTCTGATGTGGTGCCACCAAGTCTGTGCATAGGACTCCCACCAAACTTGTCTGTGGGCCCTTGTTGACTCAAGCCTTCGGCCTGCACTGCGGTCCTGCAGGCCTCACACCAATCCAATGCAGTCCGTCACAGGCAGGACACAGCCTGCTCGCCGGCTGCACACCCTTTCAGCTCTGGTGCCACTACCTGTCAGCCACAAATCTAATACAAATGCTATTCCAACGTCGTGTGTGACAGATCCAGGAGGAGATGGCTGGACAGTGGTTGGCCCGTGCTGACCGCTGCCTCCGGCTGACACTGCGGCCAACTAGGTCGCACTTTTGGAACTGAGTCTTGATTTCCTCATGGCAGTGTTCATGTCACAGTACGCAAGGAGAGGAGTAAGAGGAAGACTCGCTTCAGTCCGGAGGAGAAAAGACTCACCTTTACGGAGGTGATGGGACACTACCAACAACTGCACTGGAGCCACTGACTCTGTGCAGCGCATGCTTACCACACGTGGCTGTGGGTCCCTGCTGACCGCTGCCTCCGGCACACACTGCGGTGGAGTAGGTCACAGGTGAACTGAGTCTTGCTCTCTACATAGCAGAGTCCATGTCATTGTACAGGCCTCATCGCAGACTGCATCCCCTTCCAGCTCTGATGCCACTGAGTTTGTGCCCTGAAATCCATGGGCAATCTCTGTTTGGACGTCGGTGATGTCTGAGCCCATGGGCTGGAGGCTGTCTTCATCTACATGTAGCAGATACTGACAAGGTGGAAAAGTGGGGTCTCTATCATTCACCTCCGCCATCTGCCTGTTCCTGCATGCTTCTGCCCTCTGCATCATGCCCTGGAATGACAACTTCCAATGTCCTCCGCAACCCTCCACGGAATTCCCCTTGGACATCGATGAGTACATGCTCAGCTCGTGTGGCACTACCTCAGTGCACCGCAAGTCACCGTCCTGTGGCGGTGTGCCTGTGCCGGCCGCTGTGCATCCGGGGCCACAAACTCTGTGCTGCTCAAGTCCGGGACCCATGATGTACGTACCTTGTACTGCTGATTGTCTGCTCACTGTTGTGGTCTTTGCCAGCACCAACCAACCCCTGAGTGGCGGCTTGCACTACCCAACACCCATCCAGCACAGGTGTCACTGGAGATGTGAGCCTGGCAATAAAAGGGGCCGGGCGCACGTGCCCTTGGCCAGTCCCACAAACTCACTCAGTGTGTCCGTGTGGTTTTTATGTATGCATGAGTGACCGGGTCATTCCACATAACATTGTGCTGTGTACAGCGTGCGCATCCATGTCACCGCAGGCAGTGGTGTAGACCTGGGACATGAAACCGTGTTGTAACTCCCTGTGAGCGTAAGTGGGGTGGACAGACGTACAACAGGCAATAGTTGCACCACTCGACTGTGAGTGGTGTCCCTCTTAAAGCACAGCCGTGAAGGGGCGACGAAGTCGCAATTGATCCAAAAAGTTCAACAAGGTGCACCTTGTTGAACTTTTTGGATCAATTGCGACTTTGTCACCTCTTCACGGCTGTGCTTTAAGAGGGACACCACTCACAGTCAAGTGGTGCAACTATTGCCTGTATCTTTCCGCCTTGGTTTAGAGGACGACTCCTCTTCAGCACGCCCAGAACTTTATCAATTTTGTTTAATCAGGATAAATCTGGTGTGCGTGGTATTCTATATCACAGACGTACAACAGTACTGCGTAGGGGTGTGGCTACTTCACACGTGGATCTGGGTGTGGTGCAGTGTAGGCCTTGCCAAGGATGTGGCTGATGTGTGTGTCTCTGTTGTAGTGTCTGCGCCCCCGTCCCACAATCAACGATGTTGCCATGTGGCATGCCCCCGGTGTGCATGCTCGGCCGAAGGGGTACATGGGGAAGGGCATACCTGCTCGGGGTCAGAGATCACACATGCCAACTGTTGTGTGTGTCGCTATTATCGCTGCATGAACCAAAGATGTACTGTCAACTGTATGTCGGATTCAGCCAGGCAGGTGTTCTACATCTTTGTCAGCCCTGTCCTTGCAATGGGCCGACACACACATGGCCTGCCACATTCTGCGCAGCATCACTGTGTCGTAGTCAGGCTTGTGGACATGCACAGACAGGCATGACAATGGTGTGCCGTAGGGGTGCATGTGATGCAATCGCGCTGCACACAACAGTGAATGTGCTCGGGGGTGAGGTGCAGCAGTGAGGCTCCGTAATACATAGTGATGCCGCTCATTAGAAACACGCAGTACATGTCATACGGGAATCACTAAGTCACACATATCACACACCAATGAACCAGTGAGCCTGCCAACACATCATGCAGTACGTAGTCTTGACTCATGTCTCTCTGCACTGTCACAGTTGACCAAGGATATGTACTCTGCACTTAGATGATGACACTCCTCCGAGCCCCGGACACACAGCCCCAGAGGCAGTACAATTTGGCCCACAAACGCAACGGGGGCATCGTGGAGAGCACATTTGGCGTGTTGAAGTCACGTTTCAGGTGCCTGGACGTCACAGGTGGAAAGCTCCTGTACAGACCAGGCCTCGTGTGCAAGATGATCGTTGCATATTGTGTGTTGCACAACATGTGTACGCAGCAAAGCCCCATGGATACAAGTGCCAGATACACCGGATGATGATGATGAAGATGAGGCAGGTGGACCACACCCCACAGCTGCCGCAGCAGGAATTGCCCGTAGGGACTACATCATTGACAATTTCTTCTCTGGTTGGCGTCACATTGTGAGGGTCCTTAGCAGTAATGGCGCAGTACGTTGACTGACCACAGGCACAGCATGTGCTAATAAATGCATTCTGAAACACATTCCCGAGTGCATGTCACTCATCTGTACAGGCACTTCACTCAGACAAGTGTGGATGCGACATGTTGTGCTGACAATTTAGGAATTTGTTAATGGATGGTGGGTGTGTCACCTCTGTGCAGTGAGGCTGTTGAGGGTGTCACATATTCGAACTGCCAGTTCTGTGTGTAACAGTTGTTACGGTATCCCACTCTTCTGCATTTCACATGTGTCCCAATTCATTCCATTTTGGCTGTCATATGTGGCCTACAAGTGACAAGAGGGCTTCTTTTGGGCTCTGATATGTGCCGCCATGATGCAGGGATGCACCCTGTGACTCAAGTCCTGTGACATGGGCCACATGTACGTGGGGGGAGTCACTGCCCCTACATTGGTCCATGTTTTCATTATTTTTTGGTCATGGACATGGCACGTCGGTGTGCAGGGGGTGTTGCTTGTCCCTCTGCAATGTGAAGAGGCGATGCGGTTTCACAGTGTGTTCCATGTTTGTTTCTGTATTGGCGCAGGTTACATACTGCATGCATGTCAATGTACATTGTGGCTGTCTGTGGAGGACTGCCTTTCTGATTTGGACAATAGTCATTTGTTCTGCGTCACAGCTGTAGGGTTGTGCTTGTACGTTGTCCTCTCATCGTTTGTTTGGTCTGCTTTTATGGTGCATTTTCCCACCAGACGCGTGTGAATTGCAGGCCTGTCTCTGGTTTTCGCTGCTTTTTGTATCGCGCTTGGCCTCATCGGAACTTTTTTTGTGTTCATGTTTCGCATTTTTGCGCTGTGGCGTTGATTTTATCGTGGTCATTTGACGCGTTATCTGGGGACTATCGCATGGTGCCGCCGTGTTGTGAATACTTGGTTATCACGGCGTAAATTTCCTGCGACAGACTGCGATGTTGGAGGTTGCGTTAAGTAACTTTTGCGATGGTTATCACACGTTCTTGAGAATAACCCCCACTTTTGCAAGCTTCAACACTTTTGCTTTATTGAAGGTCCGTGGCTGTTATTATTAAAGTGAATGCGCGGGAAGGCACGCTGCTAAAAATGAAAAAAATAACTTTAGAAAAGCTGAGATGGGCAAGTCGCGCAGAAGATAACAAAAGAGCGGCCGCCGTTTTAAAGCTGAAGCAAGGTGTGCACAAAAGCCATGCAGAGTGCCATTTTTATAAAAGTGACATCGTAACATGGCGAGCTGGCAAAAAGTTTAATGATAGGGGGTGAGTTTCAAAGATGGTGGATGGACCAACCGGAAGCGAAGTGTGCACAAAAGCCATGAACATGGCTGCCTTTATGAAAGTGAAAATGCGGCATGGTGCTCTGACAACATTTTTAATTATAGCGGGTGAGTTTGGAAAGGTGTTGGAGGGGGTCATGGACAAAGCAGGATCCCCAGCAGAGCTGCTGTCAGAGGAAGTGACAGACAGCCTGCATCGTCCGGTGACGCTATGTTTACAAGCTTCAATAATTTTGCTTTATTGAAGTAGTACCCAAAGGAACACATAAACAGCTACAGTGTGGTTGGCCGGTGCTCCTGAACGAAAAACAGAAGTGATATATCGGGAGTGCTAACCAATGAAGAGCCACCAGAGAAGACCAATGTAGGAGTGAACCAATGGTAATCAGCAGGCGGGATAACACTACGTATAGTGATTATTGCAGGTCTTGGAGACATCGCATGAGGGCTGCCTAGACTCGACCTAAAAATTAGAAAGGACTGTGCCTTCTTTGCATTTCACTGAGGATAGGCTGCATGTTTTGGGGCTGCTTCCCAGATGCTTTTTCATACTCCTGTAGAAATACTTCTCATACTCAGAATTGCTTTGTAAATTGGCCCCCATCTTACCAGAAGTCCCACCCTGTAAGTGATAGGAACTGCTGCTGCATTCATTAGCAAGGACATGAATGTTGAGCAGCTTCTATTTGCAGCTGAGAGTGAAAGGGCAGTCCTAAGCAGTAGAGGGTAAATTGCTGTCTCACAGCAGCAAGAATGTGTCCTGTGAGGTAAGACTCCTGGCTTGTGTGCGGCTCTTCCCATGCATAAAATAGGTCTCCAAGACAGCAAGCTTCCCTTACCTTGACCAGTGCGGACGTTTCCCGCCATTCGTCATTTCATGGACATATTTTTATTTTTGCACACCTTTAGTCCAAGATACAATTTTGAAATAACTCAATGACACCAGGACACCATATTTCCAGTACTGTGTTTTGAATTATCCAAATTATGCATCCTGTGTGTCGTAGTGTTTGTTGACTAACTGGACTAACCTGCCTGAAAACAGTGGTGTATAAAAGGAAAGACCTGGACTGGATTCTATTGGAGTGGCAATACAGTGTGAGTAGATCTGCCACATATGCTATTCCAACAGTGATAATATGGTTATCAAAGAAACATGTTTTAGTTTTAAACTCTTAATTCAAATTTGTTTTACTTTAAACTTTTATTACAATCAGATGATTGCCAAAAATGTCACTCCTGTGGCATTTTACAACAGAAGAAATAAAACATAGTCCAATATAGCATAGGTAATACAAAAAATACTATTGCAAATGTAATGTTATATATACATCTGTGTCATGATACAAAACTACATTGACAATAAGTTATAACAGAATTAAAATAAATCACCTTCAGCAATTTTGCAAGTTAATGTTACTGTGACTTGCACAGCAATTTTCTCTACAAAACACGTTTTGCATCAGTTGCTCTTTCCCTAACCTAAACTATCCCTATCCTACCATAGTCCTAACCTTAATTCTTTACCATGCCATTAAGCTTGTGGTATTAAACTTGTCTTAATTCTAGCACCTAACCCCTAACCCCTACTGTTAACATTTCGCAGGGTCTATTCTAGACCTAATATTTTGCCCAATGTTATCTCTTACAGTAACCTGAAATCTCCATTTAACCCTACAAAAACCATAACCCTATCCTTAACCAAAATCTCACCTTTATTGCGAGAAATATAATTTACTGACTCAAAGCCTACAAAAAAGATTGTAAAGACTATCCTGAACCAGTCTTTGTCCTAACATTTCATTGTGAGGCAAGCTCCTGAAGGTATTTTCTGTTGTGGATGTGCTGTAATTACATTGGGATTGATTTAGGTTTTGGTGGACAATTCACCTAATCACCAGGTCAGAGAAGCTTAAGACCTCCCGTCCCTTGGTTCAGACCTTTCTGCTCTAGTTGGAGAGCTCCACCTGCCTGACAGAGATATCTGAAGCTTTTACTGCAACTGCCATTGCAGCAGGTTCAAAACCCATTTCAAAGATTTGTGCAGGCAGTACCAGCTGAGGCTCTACTGGTGGTAATCTCGCACTTCCCCCACTACTATATTGGGCAGGGAAACTACCAATTTTAGTAGTTCTCCTGCTCAACTTAACCCCAAATAACCGGTCTCATCCTGTTGTTGATTGAATATTGCTTCTTGCTGTGAATTATCTTTTGAATTTAAAAAATGTTTACAATGTAAGATTCTTTTTCCATCATAAGAGACAAAATAAAATATTTCCGAGCTCAATACACGAAGGGCCTGATCCACAAAGGAAACATACACTTTTGTCTAAGTGTACGCTCAATGTAATAACTTTACTACTTTTTGGTATTCAGTGTAGCAGTACAATTTCAATCGTAGTTTGTGGATATCAAAAAAGTAGTAAACGTTCTTCAGCAAGTGTAAATTTACAAAACATTGTAATGATACCTTTGTGAATGAGGCCTCTGTACATCAAATATACACTAATGGACTTTTTTGTAAGGTATGGCTTTGGTCAGATTGCAGGGAATGCAGTATCAGCTGGGAGAGAGGCTGCAGATAGAAGTTTGTCCACGGGCTGGGAAGTTAACCAGCTGCTGCATTCTTTTGGGTGGAGACGATGTTTTGTTTTGTTCTTGAAGGATGGTCAACAAAAAAGAGGACTCAACTCTACTTTTTACCTATTTTTTAATTTAGCTTCTTGTTGGTTGGGAGAAGACAAGATATAGTATTCCAAAAGAGCTTCAAGTGGGGAAAGATTACATTTGTCCTTGGAGTCACTAGAGGGACTCAGGCATTTATTTGGCCAGAATAGTCAGACTTGGGCATATTTTTAAATCCCTGATCCGGAAGGGTTTGGGTGGTTTCCTTAGTAGATTGTTTCAGTTTGGTGTTGGGGACAAGCCCAGGCCTCCGCACGCATGCACACACACTATGTTAGTATGATGCCAGGTCCAGCTATATAAGGATACAGACACATATGAAAGGGCAGGGAAACATTTTACAATGCCATGCGAAGGCCATTCCTTCCCAACACAATGATTCCCTATTTTATTACAGTCTTATAATTTACTAAAGGTGGGACTTGTATTGGTATTTGGACAGCATGTTACAGCCATCATTGTAGCTCTGTAGCACTATGTTGGCTTTATCTGATTTGGTGGAAGCTGGAGCCTCCATTTGTGATTATGTTGTATGTCTTGGTGCAAAGGGGTGGTTCCACTCTCTGCTTTGGTGTAGCCATCCTGGAGTGGACCCTTTGTTATTATCCCACTCTCCTGGGTAATGATCTCTCCTCGTAACACCTTACACGTCCTATGGATATATCATTACGATCATCTGACACACTTTCAAACTGGAATTAAGTCCCGATCCTTCAGGATCCAACGCATTCATCATCAACTACTCACCCAACCTATCGAAAAATGCAGCGCAAAAACACAAGCATCACATTCTTAGGGCTAGGCCCGAACCCTTAATCTTGGACATCTACTTTTGCACAAACAAAGGCAGTCAATGACCTTATTTTCTACACCAGTAAAAGAGCGTATTGGCGAAAAGTTTTCTACTCAATGCTATGAATATCAGGTACCAGAAAAACACCTCATGGTCTCAAACTTACTATAGCGCCTTCGTCCTTGCTCAATACCTATGCCAACATCACCCTCTATAACAATGGAATCATCCTTATCCAAGCCTCCAATGTCAATCTAATTAAGATAGCCATTATCTTCCCTGGGCTCAAAAACGCAGTTTCGTCGAAACACAATGACACCCACTCTCCCCCGTCCATCACTCAGGCCACCACTAGTCCTTCCCCAACACTCAGAGTTGGTCCTCACTCTCCTTAAATCACTCATCACCTTTAGATGATCAGAGAACGACGTTGTCCCCTGTTGACGTGTCCCTACCCTCTAGACTCAGAATGTGAGAGACATACTGGGTTCACCAGTCAATCCGACTTTATCTGTTCTTCGCTCAGAGAGATCCCCATGTGATCGACTATCATTGCCTTCAACGACTGATCCCTTTTTCCTCATCCCGCTCCCCATGTCTCTCACTATGGTGGCGCCCACCATCAGCCATGATCGTTCAAACCCACTCTTTCCTGTCCGGACAATATCTGACCCTCAGCTCAATGATATCGACCTCACTAATGCTCCTACCTTGTTCTCTAAAGGTCAAGGATCTCCGCTAGTCCCACTGGATCAACTCCCTCCCCAGGAGCCACTCTCCATCACCTTGCACCGCATGGGCTTACACCAAGGCCCTCTTTCTCCGCTTGCTATCCCAACACGCCCCTTGCCCCTTTCTGACAGGGTCACACGCCTTGATGCTATACTTCTCCAGCTGCACCTCCTCACTACTGAACTACATGACTTGAAAGCTCTCTCACATGATTTTTCCCAGTGATCAGCTCCCTCCTCACCTCTACGAACCTGCCCAGAGCCTCCTTTAGTGTGAATGATCGCTTGGTCCAGTTCTTAGCCCCCCCCCCCGTCTCGCAAATCATTCCCTTAGCTAATACACCATACCGCCTCAGAAGATGTGAGCATTACTTGCCACCCATTGAACTCAATGACCTGCACAACTCTTACTCTACTAGGTCCCCTTCCAACATGATCCTGCCAAACAAAATACAATCCATCCATTCCAACCCGTACAGAGAACCTCCTTACAATCCCAGAGTCATCAATAAAGACAACCTCAAGAGAGTGAATGTCAATTAGTCTCCTTCACACACTCATCATCCACGACTTAAATGTGTACTACTCAATTGCAGGTCAGCCAATAAACACGCCTCAGACATCTTTGACCTCATCCAACACAAAGATTTAGACATTATCATCCTCACTGAAACATGGCTAAATCCTGCCTCCACCCCTTTCCTAGACCTACTAGTACCTCCTACTCACAACATAATTGGGCTATCCAGAGCCCGGAAGCTGTGGGGTGAGCTAGCGTGTTTTCATAGGAACACACTCTCGATTTCTCACTTACAGGCACATGCATCAAAAGAAAAACCGGTCGCAAAGGGGCAGATTCTCAGAATCTGCCCCTTTGCGACCGGTATTTTTGCATTTGGGATGCATCATCCCAAATGCAAAAATCGCAATTTAAGTAATCTCTAAATTGCGAATACTTAAATTGCGATTGCATTTAAGGAATCCCAAATTGAGAGTCCTTAAATGCAATGCATTAAAGTAAAAAAATTAGCGATTTCGCTAATAGGGGGCGCAAATTACCATGAAGTTGAACTTCATGGTAATTTGCAAAACCTTTGAAAAAAGCACTTTTGTGCATTTTTCAAAGTTTCATGTTGCGCACACACATGCCCTCAGGGCATGTGTGTGCACAACATATGTGCACAGGTCAATTCCAGGGGTGCAACAGGGTGTCCTTTTGACACCTGTGCACCCTGAAATTGCATGCACAATTTGCTAGTACCTATTGGTACTCGCAAATTGCGCTTGCAATTTCCCATTCATTACTATTGGCCTGTAGGCCCATAGGAATAAATGGGAACCTATTCCTTATTTGCGACTCGCAATTTGCGAGTCGCAAATAAGGAATATGTAGGAATCGCTATTATTGTAGCGATTCCTACATGCATAGGATTTTGCGAGTCCTTAATTGCGAATCCTTAATATTTGCAATTAAGGACTCGCAAAATCCTAGCTTGATGCATGTGCCAGTTAGAGTCCTCTTCGCCCTCCTCCTATGAATACCTTTGTCTCAGCGTCTCTAGTAATAACCTGCCGGTTTGCAAACTTCACACTTTTTATCACCCCCCCGGAGACAATCTCCCCTTCATCGAGCAATTAATGGAAGTCATCTCTGGCAATATCGATTCAGCTGTGTCCCAAATTTTCCTTGGTGATTTCAACCTTCACTGGTCTAACTCCAATGACCAAGCGGTAACTTGCCTGAAAGCATTATTGAATCATCATGAACTGATTCAGCACTGTGACCAACTAACTCACAACAAAGGTGAAACTCTAGACCTCATTATCTCGAAAGGGCAGACCATCACATTGGACACCATTACCCCTAGTGACTGGTCCGATCACCACTGCATCACGTTTTATATAAACAGGGAGGTGGCATTGAGGAAGGCTCATCCAACAAAATCAAAGGTCTGGAAAAGGGACCTTCAGATCAATAAGCTCAGTTGATCTAGCAGCCCACTGTAAATCTGCCCTCTCCTCTCAAGCAGACTTGATCGATGTTCAGTTACTCACTGACTCCTACATCTCGACCATCTCCAACATCTTGGACGACATTGCACCGCTACAACAAAAAAATGCCTCAACAAAAATATCCAAACCTTGGTACAACAACAATTTAAACACGGAACGCCGCAACCTTAGGGCAGCTGAATGTTCCTGGAGATCCAATCCCTCCTTGGAACAACTAAAACTCCTTAGAGAGGTTAGACGTTTTTACAGTAAACAACTCAAGAAAAACATCACTCACTGACATGTTCTATGACATTGTTTATGACATCACTGATGATGTCTTAAATGGCATTATTGATGACATCACTGATGACCTCATCAAATTAGTGGTCTACTTTGTTTTATAGATTACATAGTGGCAGATAACTACCATATAACCTTTCTACAACATTTTGTACAGTCTTTGTCCAGCTAATGGGTGTAAGTGTTTACAAAACGCATGTGCTTCTAATGTATCATAGGTGTGTAGAGGTATTGAACACATTATAAATCTTTGTATTGAAGAGTAACTTTGTGTGCAGATGACTGTTGATGACTTGTGTCCAGTGTGTCCCACACACATATTCTGCTGTGGGGCAAAGATTCTACGTAGTCAATACTAAGTATTGTAAGCAGCCTCAAGTTATTAGACAAAATTGTCTCAGGATGACAATTTCTACATAACTTAGAAGACTGTGTGCACCAAGTACTAACCTATTTTCACGTGATTCTGTCGCTTCGGAAGATGGGCTATCTGTAATGTTTTCACCACAAATTGAAGGCTGCAAGTAGTATAATCTTTAGCACCTTCAGACATTGGTTATTTAAAGCAAATTCTCGCTTTATTTTATAAGTGTTGCAGAGAGAGTACACTGTTCTTAGTAGATACTTTTCAATACTCTGTGGTGTATTTGTTATTAGAGTTTCCCTGTATGAAAACAGTGTGGTACAGAGTAAACTCTCTCCATAGAGTAAACACAGTTTATAGTACCCAATTTTTTACTCACATCACCTTCATTTATAAGTGTAGGTTTGGTGACTGTGAGGGGTTTGCTACAGTTAAAAGCTGTAGGTAGTAGGGCATTAATTTTGGAACAGACATTGAGTTTCGTGAGGAACTTAGCTTTCTCTGAGCTGTTGTATACATATTGAACACCCTGTGCAATGACGGTTTCCCATATATCTGTGGTTGATTGTTAAGGTGAACTAGGCTACTTGTAAAGTGTATGATGTAGGGTCATGGTTGCACATAACACTTGCTTGTTACACAGAACGGAGCTGTATCTGTGTTGGCATTAATGATGCTTCATATTATTCTGAGCTACTTTGTACTTACTTTCAGGCCTCTAATGCCATAAACTTTATAGAGTAATGTGTACAAAAGAAGATTGGATGATGTCATCAAAAACGTCAATTGAGATGTCTTCAGTGATGTCATACATGACTTCATAAAACATGTCATGAGTGATGTAAAATGGGAGTTCATAATCAGTGCATGATGGGGGCGCAAGTGAAGTGAATTTCTGTGTGTTTTTCTTTTTTTAGTTCCAAACGTTAGTGTTATAATTGAGGTATTTAACCTTTGTGTTTTCATTGGATAAATTCACTAAAAAAATCAAAGGTTACAAGGTAGTTCTAGCTAGGAAAAAGAATTGAAAAACCTTAGAAATTCACTGAAAAAACAAAGATTACAGGGATTGAGTGGTTGTATGGGTGAGTGGGTGGCTGTGTGAGTGGCTGTTTGAGTGAGTGACTGGGTATGTAAGTGGCTATATGGTGAGCGAGTCGTGGTTTGAAGGGGTGTTTAGTTAAGTGAGTTTGTGTTAGTGGCTGTATTGGAGAGTGAGTGTCTGTGTGAGTGGCTATAGGGGTAAGTGAGTGGGTGTGTGAGGTTGTATGGATGTATGAATGGGTATGCAAGTAGTCATGTGAGTGAGTGAGTGAGTGAGTGAGTGAGTATGTGAGTAGTTGTATGGGTATGTGAGTGACTGTGTGGAGAGGCATTATGGGGGAGTGAGTGGGTATGAGTGGCTGTATAGGTGAATAAGTGGGTATCTGAGTAGCTGGGTGAGTGTGTGGCTATGTGAGTGGCTGTATGGGTGAGTGAGTGGTTGTGCGAATGGCTGTATGAGTGTGTGAGTGGATGTGTGAGTGGCTCTATGGATGAGTGAGTAGGTGTGCGAGCAGTTCTATGGGTCTCTGAATGGGTATGTGTGTGGTTGTGTAGGTGTGTGAGTGGGTGTATGGGAGGCTGTAGGAGAATGTGAGTGGGCATGTAAGTGATATCACTGACCATGTCATGAGGGATGTAATATGTGAGGTCATAAGCAGTGCATTGCGGGGGTGTAAATTATAGTTAGCTCAGTTAACTATAACTGCTGAATTTCAATGGTTCTGTATGGGTGAAATTTGAGCCCAACTATAACGTCCCTGTAACCTCTGGTTTTTCCAGTGAACTTCTACAGTTTTGTAATGTCATTTCCTAACTACAACGTCCCTGTAACGCTTGTTTTTTTAAGTGAATTTCTAAGTTTTTTACACTTTTATTTCATGACAGTAACCTGTAGCCTTTGAGAGTGAGTGTGTGAGTAAGCACATGAGTGTCTGAGTGGGTCTGTGAACGGGTGTCATAGTGTCTGAGTGTATCTGTCATTGGGCATATGAGTATCTGAGTGGGCCTGGGAGTAGCTGTAACAGTGCACACTGGGTGTGTGAGTGGGTGAATGAGTGTCTGAGTCAGTCTGTGGCTGGGTGTCTGAGTGGATTTAAAGTGCCTCAATGAGTGTGTAAGTCAGTGTGTGAATTGGTGCATGAGTCCCTGTGTGGGTCTGTGAGTGGGAGTGTGAATGTCTGAGTGAGTCTCTGAGTGGGCCTGTGAGTAAGTACATGAGCCTGAGTGGGTCTGTCAGTGAGTGCATGAGTCTCCGAATTGGACTTTGAGTGGTTGCATGAGACTCAGAATAGGTCTGTGAGTGGGTGTGTGAGTCTCTGAGTGGGTCTTTGAGTTGGTGCATGAGTGTCTGAGTGGGTCTGTGAGTGGGTGTGTCTGAGTGGGTCTGTAAGTGGGTGCATGAGTCTTTGAGTGGGTCTCTGAGTGGGTGTGTGAGTATCTGAGTGCCTTCCGTTTTGCCCTCTGCTCTGTTTTGCTGTTTCTGCTCATTTTCTGCTCTCTGTTTTGCCTTTCCAGCTTGTTTTTCTGCCCTACATTTTGCCTTCTCTGCTTATTTTTCGGCCCTATACGTTGCCAGTCTTCTGCTCTGGTTTGCCTTTTTTGCTTGTTTTCTGCCCTATGTAATGCGTTTCCTGCTGGTTTTTCTGTCCTCTAATTTGCCTCTTCTGCTTATTTTTCTGCCCTCTGTTTGCCTTTTTCTGCTTGTTTTTCTGCCCACTGTTTTGCCCTCTTTGCTCTGTTTTGCCTTTCTGCACATTTTTCTGCCCTCTGTTGTGCCTTTCTGCTCATTTTTCTGCCTTTTCTTTGGCCTTTTCTGTTCGTTTTTCTGCCCTCTGATTTCTCTGTTTCAATTAGGCCTGGGAGTGAAATTCCAGTTTGCTTCCGGAGTTTGCAAAGTTTTTCCTAATCCGTGTAGCAGAGTTTTTTCTTCACCCGCACTCGCCAGTGTTAAGTTCGTGAGGTTGAGCAAGAATAATATTACTTCAGACCACCTCCAGGTGAGATTTCTCAATGCAGGCGTTCATGTATGGCCTCTAACACTCGCATTAAGAAACCTTCTGTTTGTGTTGAGGAAACTGCTGCTCTAGTAGAACATCCCCTAGAGCGTCAGAAAGAAGCAGTGCTCTCTTGCACTGTGCATGGTGCCACTTGTGCTGATTTTTCTGTGTGGGACAAACACATGGTGTAAAAAATCAGCACGAACGGTGAGACCCAATGCACTCTGTTGCTTGTGGAACTCCGCGTAGCACTGCAGAGTTTTTGGGTCACTTCACAGAATTCCACATAGCAGAACTCGGTGAACTCCAGCCAGGCTTAGTTTTAAAGGAGGTGGGAGACCACACGTTCCCCCTCCCTAGGCCGATTTCGGCCCCAGGGACCCCATCCCCCAGGGCCTGGCCATGTGTCACTGGGTGCCCTGGCCCCCGCCAGTGCACCCTGTGCGCAGTATCCGGACTGCGGAGGAACCTCAAGGCCCCCAGGGTCCCAGCTGGCTTCCTGCTTTCTGCGGGAACCAGCATTGCTGTTGCATAGAGGGAACTGCTGGAAATGGCGTTCTGTGTGTGCAAGAGCAATGGTTTTATCCCTTTCCCTGCCTGCATGTTTGCTTTTGATTGGCAGGAGCTATCAGCTATGGCCCAAGGGTGGGCCCCCGGGACATAGCAGGAGCTGGCCCTGGGGGATGGTGGTCCCCGGGGCCGTATGTAGCCCCAAAAAAAGGAATAGGTCTTGAGGAGGTGGTGGTCCCCGGTACTGGGGATCCGCAAGGACCACCTCCTTCATTTTGAAATTTGCCCCGGCGTGGTAGTAGTCCCCGGGGCTTTTGTAAGCTCCAGGAGGCTGTTCTGTGCAGTCTCCCTCCTTTTTTTCAAAAAACCTCAGAGGAGGTGGGGTCCCTAGGGCCCGGGGAGTGTCCCCAAGGCCCCCAGAATTTTAATTAATGAGAGCTTTAGGGAGGGGGTGCTTCTAAAAGTCTAAAAGCCCTTGGAGGGGGAGGTCCATTCTGCCCCCCTTCTTTTTTAACAAGCCTCAAGGAGGTGGTGGCTCCCTGGGACCAGGGGGTGTCCTTGCGGACTCCCATATGTATATGTAGCCCAGGGGATTGGTGGTCTCCGGATCATAGAAATGCCCTTGGAGGGGGCCACTTGCACCCCCTCCAAGATATTTAGTGAACTGTGCATGTCCCCAGAACATGGTGCACCCGGGGGCTTTAGTAAAACCAAGCGCAGAAGACAGTGCTGTTTTAATTTTTTTTGCCACAAATTCGATGCAATTTTGAGGATTTGTTTTTTTTTTTAATGTAAGGGCATTTGTTCGTGGCAGGGTCAGGGCTTACGGATCAGGGTGTTCCTACCCTGTCCCCTTTTCTTTTTTTCACATTTGTTTTTTTGTGGGATTCGACTTAAGCAGGGTCTCAAGATGGGTGGGTGGTTGAAGTGTTAGCAGCCAATCAGAGCTCTGCCGATCTCTGAACAAAGTTGTTATTTTATTTGCAAATTATTTGAGGTCACAGATATACCAATTTGGATTTCCTTAAATTTGTTGACAACTACTGAACGGATTTACACCAACAACCGAAAGTGTAATCTGCAGAAAAACATCGAAGTGTCTGTCAAATTTGGTGTCATTCCGTCCAATCGTTTGGGCTGTAGTCGTGTTCAAAACTCCTTTCGGTATTAACATGGGAAACACACTTTGTTTAACCCCTCCTTTTTCTTGGTCCTCGCTTGACGGATCAACCAAAACTTTCCATGCACAACTCGATTCACTGGAGCACTTTTTTTTGGAAAGTTTCATGACAATTCGTCAAACAGTCCAAACTTATAGGCAAGTAAAAAAAAGCTATTTCTATAGAAACATGGGGGCATATTATCAAGGAGGGCGTTAAAATAATCGCCGCTTTAGCGGCGGAAATCTGCCGCTAAAGCGGCGATAATGGGCTTGAAAATATGCCGCAGAGAATTCCCATAGAAGCCCATGTTCTGGTGTCAACATGGGCTTCTATGGGAATTCTCAAGGGCATATTATCAAGCCCATTATCGCCGCTTTAGCTGCAGTTTTCTGCCGCTAAAGCAGCGATAATTTTAACGCCCTCCTTGATAATATGCCCTTTGGTCCTAGAACTACCTACTGGCGAACACCAGGAGGTAATGTGTGTATATATATGCAGACAGAGAGAATAATGTAACATGCATGCAGATAATGGCTAAATTAATAAACGCTTAACGAGCATTGTGCGCTTACTAAAGGCAGGAATATTTTTATGAAGAATTAGACAATCCTCTTTTGACAGCTGTAAATTCACTGTTCTGAATGTGATAATTCATTTTGTAGCTTCTCTCCCTATAGTAGCTGTATTAATTCATATAATGGCAGTTAAAGTGCTTGGGGAATACTTGTTCTCAAGGCTGTTTATTGCGAGCAGAAATGCCACACTTTCAAAAGGATACAGATATGTGAGTCTTTGTCATAGTCAATTATTGTTTTTGTGTCCTATTTTCTTATTCGCATCCCTTGGGAAGTTGCCTCTGTGAACATTGTAACTGAAGTATGCCCTTGTGTAAAAAAAAAAAAAACTCACACAAACACACAAGATAACACAAGATACCAGGTCGATGCATTTTCATGCAGTTTAAAAAACAAACAGTGAATGTGAGGCAAATGGTTGCAGCACACAACTAAGTTTACTGTTCAGTCATGATATATTATTCTCAAACATAACCCCCACATTTGAAATTTCTACAAAAAAATAATAAGAAAAATAAACATTATGTTAAATTTGTGAAACCCTATATTCTAATCTATACAAGACTGTGCTTGCATAAAAGAATGTCTCTGTCCTAGTCATTATATGCACGCAAAATGAAAATAATCAAAAACATGCATTTAAAATGAAATGTGGAATCGGCCGGCATCAGCAGTTAAACCTAATGAAAGCTCTGCAGTTTTTCTGCCTGCCATTTGTTAGAATACAAGTACTTAGGGCCATATCAGCAACAACCGGCGATAATTATCGCTAAGCGCACTTAGCGCTAGGACAATTATCGCCGGCTAACGTGGATTTTTATCGCTGAGATAGCGTGCTATTAGCAACGCTTATCTCAAAAGCGATAAAAATCCTAGCGCTAACTGCCAAACGTGAGATTATCGCTGGAAACCCAGCAATAATCTCACAAAGTTTGGCGTTAGCTTGATGATAGGGACTCACAAACTTAGCCATGATATCCACCTTACATAGGATATCATGGCTAAGTCAGTCCTGAAGCAGGCGTACGGAAAGTAGCGATAACAGGGGTTATTGCTACTTTTCTTGCCGCTATGCTTCATAGCGTGGGGCTTGATGATAGGAGAAATGTATAGGAGAAATGTCGCTTAGCGACATTTCTCCAGTCATGTCAGATCAGGAACGCCCACTTTGCATCTCATTAGAGATGCAAAGCTGGGCGTTAAGAATCTGGGCGCTAATGCAAGGTTTCACGCGATAGCGTGACCTTGCTAATTAGGCGATAAAATTATCGCCGCTTTTTGCCCGAAAACGGACGCAAAAGCGGTGATAATTTTATATCACCTCGTTGCTGATATGCCCCTTAGTAGGTTTCTTTTGCTGAAAATGAATTGAGAATGAGTATCCTATGAATGGTCGATTTTTGGGTATAGTATACAGTTGGCATTATCATGGCTGATGATTTTAAGATGCATTAACTGGTTAGTACTGCAAAACAAAGACTGGCACAGACACAACTACCTTGTGGAATGAAAATGATCAGAGATCATAATTTTCCTTTAGCTACAGCATCTAAAAGGGTGGCACTTTGGTACTTGCTTAGGCCAGCTGAAGAAAGATGAACAATTAATTGTTAGACATATGAATGCAATGGTGGCTAAAGAGATTCAAAACATTAAATCTAAAACATTATTTGGTGTTTGGGATGGCCTGCAAATATTTGTGAACTGACTAGGAATGCTTTAGGCAAACAGTGTACTTTACACATTACAGAGAGGCCAGGAAACCTGCTCACACTTTTGACATGTTCATCTTACTAAACTTGTGATTAGTTTGGTATTGATTTCTCAACGCTGGAGCCCAGTCTGTGACAGAAGAGTGGTGAATTTATTTAGTTATTTGTTTGCTTCAGAGAAGTCCCAGGAGGGCAGTCACGCTTTTTAAGTTTCATCCATAGATCGCTTTAGCTGTCTGTTCCCCAAACCCATAATTTCCAATGTGCATAGGCTAAGCTTTGGGTCAGCCCCTTGTTCAGAACTGGATGGCTTTGTTGTCTTACTTTCCAGCTCCTAATTGAATGGCTATCCTCCATATTCTTGTGTTTGTCCCGCCCAGGAGCATTTCAGTCTCACTTTGTTCTGGCAGGATGAGTTGGAGCATTCTCCTGCTGACATGAAGGAGCTATTTTTTTGCGTGAATTTTCTTTAACATTTTGGAATGATTGTCCAGCCCATTTCTCTTGTGTGTCTGAATTGTAGCTACATTTCTCCTTCCTCTCCTCTTCTGTGTTGTTCCATTGGCCTGACCTCTCACTCTATCCTTGCTGTACAGTCTCACAAGAAATGCAACCCCACACCCAACCTCTTCATCCATTTCGGCCTTCCCCAAACCAGTATCATTACTAGCATTGAGAATTTGCAATTTTAGACACAGACTAGAGTGGGTTGTCGAGGCATAAAAATCGGAATTAAAACTAGGGTCTACACATCTGTGGTTGAAAAACTCTGTTCCTTTCTTCATGGACTTGTTTTCGTTGGATTGTTAAGTGGATTTGTTAACTAAAAAATAAAAATCCTTCTACAAATATGAACCAGATTGTATACAAAACATCATTTTCTAGGTACAGCATAATAACAGTACTTAACTTGTGTGAGTGGTTGTTGGTAGGCACCATCAATCCTTCTTTCCGGAGAGGGGGATTCTTGGGGACCTTCTGCACTGTCCCAGTCTGCAGAACAGAAAGAGCCAGCAGATTGTCAGTCCTTTTATTTCCACTAAGGTCATGGACGTAGAAGGAGGACTGCCAATACAGTAAACATTTACCATTGTGTACTGGCAACCTTTCTCTTTTTTTTACAAACTATAGTGGAAATAAAAAGTGTAAAGCCATTACTGCTGCTGGTCATGAGAATAACAACATCACAAAATAAAATGATGGATGGAGTGTTGAAACTTTTCAAACACTCACCCCCACTCACAGATATGGGTTTAATTCATTGTAATTTTGATTGCCACATCACCACAGTTTGGACCCAGCCATATGCAAATTAGTCTCGACCCTGCCAGGCCAGGTGCTCCCTGGATCGTAAACAAGTGTCCTGGACCAGTTTTGGGGAATGATCCCTCAACAGCCATGCTAGCTTGAATCCAGTGGTGTAGTGAGCAAGGTACCCACATCTGTGCATAACCTTAGCCACTTAGGGTGCATATAGCAACATCCCAGGATGCTTGTTTTTGGTCCAGGGAGTTAAAGCTGTGAGTGAGTGTGTGAAAGTTACATTTGCATGGTTAAAATGCATATATTACAGTTTAGAAAAATCGCATCTGTAAGAAATTGGGTTGCTGGTTGAGGGGCATGAAACCCTATTCAAGCAGAAACTACAATCCTTGTCAGAGTGAAGTCACAAGCAAACCATTAAATTAACCTGTGCTGAACCATCGGGTAGCTTGGCACAAAGCAGTCAGGCTTAAAATAGTGAAAATGCACCACAAAAGAATCCCCCACCAGTTTAGAACAATAGATAGATTTTTAATGAATAAAACAAGTCCAAAACGACAAACATCCAATCAGTAGTTCCGGAGATTTGTAATTTTAAAGATTCCAGTGAAAACTTCACCAAAAAGCACAACCCGCCAACTGTGGCTATCTGGTCATGCTGGACACTGACAAAGTCACAAGTTCAACCCGACCACGATGGAGAGCGGGCTGGCTACTGGGACCCAGGTAGGCCTGCTGAACAAAAGTACCTTAAGTTCTTGTCGCTAAGCATTGCGAGGGTCCACGCAGAGGATGCATCGCGCAGTTGAGGAGATGTAACGGCTCCAATGACTTCAGTGCTGTGATGTGAAATCCTGCGTCAACGTCGAGAATCCTGTTGACAAGGATTTGTGAGGCAAAGTCCCATGTCAGGAATGCTTCATGCAGTCGAGGCAATGTGTCAGGTCTGAGGAGCTGAGAGGCTGCGATTCGAGAACCTGCGTCGTCATAGAGGGACATGCGATGTGAGGATCTGCATTGGGAAAGCTTTACACAGGCAATGGTTCCAATACGGGTTGCGAGGTTGATGCATAGTCCTTTGCACTGGTACAGCCCTTGCACAAGAGGCAATGCATTGGTTCTCTTCTGGTTTGTGCCACACAAAAAAGGAGATGCGTCGGTTCTACTGGATTCACAGATGGGCTGTCAGAGCACCTTCAGTCCCATTTCCAAGGATCCGTGACTGGGGTGGCACCACTTGGCAGGGTAGGAAACACAGGTGACAGAGTCCAGGTGTTGGGTTCAAGGTTGCTGGAGCCTTCTGTCCCTGACGCTCTATTCAGGAGTCATACACAATAGACTGGGTCTACGAAGGTATCACCACCATGTATCAAAATAAGCTGCGGTCCAAATGCCTATATTTTTTGGTATTTTGAACTCCCCTCTTTTCTTAGCTTGAGGTAGTCACCAACAGCCTTTCACCTTCAGTTTTTAAAAAAAAACCTACAAAAAGTTTTAGTTATGGCAATCCCCACTAATAATTCTCTCAGTAAAAATGAGAATATCAAGTCCCAAATCAAATACACCAAGTGTTTTGAATTTTTGAAACAAAGTGTTTTGAAAAAAATGTGAAAAGACAAGATGACACCTCACGTGCGCTACACCAATTGAGCCTGCTGATTGGTACTCACCAGCTGTGCCCACACATACCAAGATGCGACTGAAATGTGAAAATAAAACTGAAAAAGATGCACTTTTTATAGAACCAGGAGGGCGACTTGTGGTCTGTTTCCCTCTGCAGCTCCTTGTTGTTTGCTCTATTCAGGAGGCCAGCCATCTAGCCCTTTGAGTCACATTGGAGTCCTGGGTTTAAAAGATGCAGGTCCAGTTCTTCTTACTCAGGCAAGAGGGCAGCGGGCAGCATGGCAGCATAGCAAGGCAACATCCAGCAAGTAGTAATCCAGCAGGGTAGCAGTCCAGTAGCGTGGCAGTACTTTCATCAGCACAGCGGTCCCTCTTCCTGGCAGAGTATCCACAGGCCCAGAAGTGTACTGAAGAGATTATGTTTGAGATACAATATTTATACCTGGTTCTTCTTGTGAAGTGAGAGAAGCTTCTAGAGGTTTCCCTTTGAATTACACAGGCTTCCTGCCTTTCCTGCTCTGGCTCCAGACTAAGTACAAGGGGTATGCAGGCCTTTGTGTAGAGGCAGAACACAACCTATTTAAGTGTAAGTAAGGCTATGCCCAGGTCCACCCTCCGATCTTGTGAGTGATGGGCCATCCAGACACACCTAAGCTCTCTATTGTGTGTGGATGTCTAGGAGGAATCCACCTAGCCCAATTGTCAGCTACACCCAGAGACTCAGAGCCAGTCTACAGGCACCAAATGGCTAAGGCAGGAAAAAGCCAACTTTCTAAAAGTCTCATTTTCAAAATTGTAATTTAAAACCGTCTTTAGCTTCAAAGAGGATTTTCCATTACAATTCCAAAGACACCAAACATGATCTAGTTACCTGCTCTCATTTGGAAATGATGACTTATTAACTATGATAGGGCAACTCTAATGTAAGCCTATTGGAGAGTTAGGCCTTGCAGTCGTGAATAGCACAATTAAGGGTTTTTCACTACCAGGAAATCATAAAATTAAAAGTACATGTCCACCGTGTAAATACACTGTAATCTGTCCTCTGAGCTGTCGAGACCCTACCCTAGGGGTGATTTATATGTATTAAAAAGGAAGGTTTGGGTCTGGCAAAAGGTTTATTTTGCTAGGTGGAAATGGCATTGTAAAGCTGCGCACACAGGCTGCAATTGGAAACCTGAGACATGTTTAAGAGGCTACTTAAATGGGTGGCGCAATTAGTGCTGCAGACCCACTAGTATTATTTAATTCACAGGCCCCAAGTGCATGTACTACCAGTTTACTAGGGACCTACTAGTAAATTAAACAGGCCAATTGAGTACAAGCTAATTCCACCATGTTTAAAGGAGAAAGCACAAGAACTGAAGATCTGGTTGGCAGTGGTAAAGTGTGCAGATTCCTAAAAGCCAACTAAAACGGATTCATAAAACAGGAGAATGAAGGCAAAAAGTTTGGGAATGACCAAGTCCAATGGCATTTGCTTGGCATTTAGTTGTATAACACCATAAAAGAATTCCCTGGAAACGTGCACATGCCAAATTTGTTTTGATGTTATTTTGCACCATCTTAATGCATATGCTGCTATATTTCTCAATGCTACACTTTAACAATGGTCAATTTTACTGTTTGAACTATGGAAATACATCACTCAGTTTCCTTGAATTACTTTTCCCCATTTATAATAACATGAAAGTTCTATGTAAAGATCTTTAACCTTAGCAATAAATCATATTACCCAGACAGCAATTTAAGAAAATACATAATTGCACAAATTATAAGCAGTTTTGAAACTACAAGTTTTCTAGTGCTTTGTAGAAAGTTTTTAAAATAATCCTATAAAAACCTTCAGCAGCATATTAAACCACACAGATTAATTCTTCCACTTTAAGAAATGATCTCTTTGTTATGAGATGCGACTTTGATATGACCTCCTCGGTCAGACTGTCATATCTAATTAGAAACATGATTTTGGGATTTTTTGTTTCAGACAAATGATTTTGTTCCACTTGACAATTCCTTAATATCTTTATCCAATAATACAAAGCCCATTTCTTTTGTGCACCGGTTTCGAAGGCTACCATTTGAGAACATGTTCCCTGTTTGTAGTTGGGTCAAATGGCCTCCATACATAGCCTGTTATTCAGGCAACTGCAACTTTAAAATCACTGGTAGTCTTGCTATCACCTTATGAATTTAAATCACTGAACATATCATACTTTCCAATTCATAGTGTCCACTTGCACAGCTGAGATGGAAAATCTTTTTTTTTCTGCAAGGCACAGCCCAATGTATGTGTTACCACTTGCTGTACCTTTATGTGTACCATAACATTTTGTTCAATAGTAAAATATCAATGTTTCGGTAGCAATAGATTGATACATTAAATACTGATTCAGTATTTGGATGGACAACTACAAAACACCCCTTCCAGACACCGAATCAGTATCCATTCGCAATCCTATTCTAGTAGTTAGAAAAGGCTTCTGACTTGTAAAAAATGATTAGTACATATTAAAAAAACACTGTAACACTTACAAAGAATGCATTGGAACATTTGAAACTGTTAAAATGCTTAGTCATCGACCCCAACATTCAAGTGATCTAACTAACTGGCTAAAAGAAAATTTGGTTGGGCCACTTAATTTTTTGTAATATTAGAAGTCTAACTGTGAGAATTTGTGTTGTTGGTTGACTGGGGTGTGAACCCTGGTCAAGCAACAACTGCAATCCCTGGCAGGGTGAACTACAAAAAGTCACTAAATTAACCTGTGCTTAACCCTGGTAGCTTGACACCAAAAAGCAGTCAGTCTTCACTTTGACGCAATGTGTACAGTATTTATGCAGTAAACAAACAGTAATGAAGTGAAAACACAACACAAAAATAATCCCACACCAATTTAGAAAAATAGAGGAAAATATTTTTAAAAAATATGTGACACCAAAACAACAAAAATCACATCAGTAGAACCGTAGTTCTGAATTTTAAAAGTTTTTTGTACAAACGAGCACCTAAAGGATCAAAGCACCAACCGTGGAGATCTAGTCTCGTGAGACTGGGTCGAAGTAAAAAAATATGGTCTACTGCGATAGAGTGAAGTTTGCATACAAGAAGTTTATCGGGCCCAGTCAGCTTTTACCTTTGGACTTAGAAGAAGTTTCAAGAAAGAAGGTACGGTTCAGGGGGAAAGGCTGCAAGCAGTGTTCGAGGAGGGTGCATCGTTATCAGGGATACTCTAAATGGAGCTGCAGTGAAGATTTGTACATTCGGACGTAATCACTTTTTTGAAAGTCAAAAATCTCCAGTGAGAACAGGCAGGAGGCTGCAGCCAAAGACAGTTCCAGGTGCTCGGAAACCCCTTTGGTAAAGTGCAGCTGAACAGGAATTGTTGCAGAGAAGAATATAGGACAGTCCTTCCAGGTACAGCAAAGCAGTCTTGCAGAGTGCAGAGCAGGTCATAGCAGGGGGCATCCAGCCCTCTGAGAGTCCTTCCGCAAGTCTGGAAAGTGAAGTGAGGAGTGGGTCTGAGGGTTCTATTTTTATACCTAGTGACTCCTTTGAAGTCGGGAGAAGTTTCTAGAGGATTCTCTTTGAAGTTCTTGGAATTTCCTAACTCCCATACCCTGGCTTTGAACTGGCTTCAGGTACAGTGTGGAGATGATAAGCCATTTGTATGAAGGCAGAACACAGCTATTCAATTGTAAGTAGGGTTGTTCCTAGCTCCATGCCCATCCTGTCAGCAGAAGGCCTATTGAGGCACACCTAACTCCTCTATTGTGTGACTGTCTGGGAGGAATTCACAAAGTCTAGCTGACAGTTATATCCATGCAGCAGACCTAGGGGAGTCTGCATGCACCAATGGCTAATTACAGGAAAATGCCAACTTTCAAAAAGGGGCATTTTCAAAATTGTAATGTAAATTTTGACTTTAGCATTAAAGAGGATTTTTGATTACAATTTAATAGATACAAAACATTAAATGCTTATCTGTCTTCAATCAAAGTTAGCAGTTATTAAATGTAATAAAGCAACCATATGTTATCCTATGGAACATACAGGCCTCACAGTAGTGAAAAATATATCTAACAGTTTTTCACTACCAGGACATGTACAACTTAAAATTACATATCAAACATGTTAATTACAATGCTCCCTGCCCCATCGGCTACCTCGGGTCTACCTTAGGGGAGATGGCAATTCAATAAAAGAGGAATTTAAGGCTTGGCAAGGGGGTTATATTGCCAAGTCGAATTGGCAATATAACCCTCTTGCCAAGCCTTAAATTTCTCTTTTATCTTCCTGCATTTGCAAGTCTAGGAGATATTTTAAGGTGTTACTATGTATGTGGGTGTCACAATAAATGCTGCAGGGCCACTATAGGAATTTCATTTATATGCACAGGCTGTAAGGTAAACTACACTACAAGGGACTTTTAAGTAAATTAAATATGCCAATCAGATGTAAGACAATTCAACCATGTTTAAGGGAGTGAGCACAAGCACTTTAGCTCTGGTCTGCAGTCGTAAAGTGCACAGAGCCCTAATTTATTAATAAATGTATTTATTTAGAGTGTTTTATAAAGCACAAACTTGACCCAAGGGTATCATAGTGCTGTACATAGGGCTGAGTGAACAAAAAAGATAAGCATAGACAAGTAAAAAGACACAATAGGCTGTTGCAACACATATCACAATAAACGCCTGTCATTCTATTACTATTCCGTTAATAGGCACTGATCTAGCTTCCTCCTGGTGGGTATTTTGCTGCTGCTCGGAAACTATTCAGACCCAGGTGCCTATAGGACCAATGTTTTAGTGGGATTCTCCTGTAAAGGAAGTGCTTCTGACCAATCTAGAAATTGCTGACATTGTGATGTCCGTTGCTCTAATCTATTCATTGGGATCTTTTTCACCTCTTTTTTTTAAAAAAAAGTGGGTCGATGGGTTCGAATGCACCTTGGGTGGTAAGGAGTTCCCGATCCTTGGCGCAGACCCAGAGAAGGAGCATGTGTAATTTTTTTGTTTTTGCAATCTAGAAAGTTCAAGACTTAGAGAGTTTGAACTTCTTAGGTAGCGGCTGCCACCAGAGGTTCAAATATTTTCTGCCAGGTAGCTTGGTTTGTTAAAGTATAATGCTTTGTGTGTGAGGCAGGCAATTTTTCATTGGGTTTTTGCCTCAAGGGGAAGCGGGTCCAGATACTTAAGCGTTGGGGTGATGTGGTCAAAGGATCTATTTCCTATTACCAGTCTTGCTGCAGCATAAGGAGTCGTTTTGAGTGAAGCTGTTCTCGCTTTGGGCTGACCTGACAGGGTTGCCAAATCGTATTCTAGTCTGGAGACCACCAGTGATTGTACTGCTTGTCTGAAGTCTGTAGGTTGCAGAAATGGTTTCAATTTCTTCAGTAGTCTGAGTTGGAATGACGCACTGCACATGGTAGCACTGATGTGAGCTATCCTGTTTAGATTATTTTCTAGTGTTATTCAAAGGGATTTCGTGGAGTCAACAATGATAGGTTTGCAATTGCAGGGAGAAAAGAAGGAATTCTCTTTTGAGAGCGTTGAGCTTGAGATTGTTTTGAGAGAGCCAGGACTGATTCTTTTACTAGAGTGTTATTTAGTTGAATGGCGTTGTCTAGGGAGGATATCTTGAAGTAAAGTTGTGTGTCTTCTGCGTACATGTGGTATGCAATGTTTGATTGATTGAGGATTTCCGTTAGTGGTTCCATATATAGGTTAAAGGTTGAAGGGGGAATGGTCGACCCTTGAGGGACTCCGCACCTCACTGATGAGGAGTCAGAAAATGACTTGCCTAGTTTGAAGCATTGTGAGAAATTCTGCAGGAAGGAAGCGAACTGTGAGAAAACTTTCCCAGACAACCCCATTCTGTTTCCTAGTACTTTTAGTAGGATGTTTTGATTGACCAGTCCTAAGTGCAACAGAAACTAATTTCAGTAACAAATATGGTGGTAAGTTGGCAAAACGTTTGAGGGAAGACCATCCTAAGGCTGACAGGTCTATCAGTTTCATTTGTTGAAGATACAGTTTTCCCAGTGGCTTGAAGACAATAAGACAACATTTACCATGGCGATCATGTTGCCATTCAGACCACAGTCTTTCGGGTGACACTGTGGATATTTTGAAGCTGTGAATTCCTGTGGCTTGCTCCGACTTTGCTCCTGGGTGAAACCTAGAGCACACAGGTAATATTGAGAAATGTTGACAAGCAGTTCATCCTTTGGGTTTGTAACCTGCCCATTCCCTTTGTGGACCTTCTATGCCCTTTAGTAATAAAGTTAGATTTTGGAAGCTATATATTTATTTGGTTTGCAACTACGCCCTGTCTAGGTGGATCTCATTATCTCTGGGTAGTGAGTATTTTTGGGAAACTATCCCATTCTATGGTTTGCATGAAGTGTGGCCCACAAAGCCTACCGTAATTCTTGGGAATCAACATTGTTTTGTACCTAGTTTCCTTTCGGGGTCACCACATGATCTAAAGGAGTAACCACATAATATTGTTACGGGCACGTTGGCAGAGTAATGGTTTCTTCTGGCTGCTCCTACTCACAGTTGCAACGTTCAGTTCTTGAGTAGCAAATTACGTATAGTCCACTTTACATTATTCTCTAATTTACCTGTCCATGCTGTCCTAAAAGTTATTGGGTATAACAACTAGGTAGTTGTTACACCTCAAGTACAACTGAACTTCTCTAACAGGATAGGTCTGTTTCCAAGCAGATCCTGGGCACCTAAATGCCTTGTTCTTAGACCTCCATACTCTTCTGTCCGTGAAAACTCTTTAACTTCACTTTCCTTAAAATTGTTTCTGACCTCTACTCCCCCTTTCCTTCTTCCTGCCAATAACTTTCTCTTCACTCCTACATCTCACCTCTATTACTCCTTACATCCACCCTCTCTCATTTCCGTCTCTGTGTTCAACCCTTGCCTTCCTAAGCTCCTATGTGCTCCAACTCTGCCCTCATTCATTGTCATTCTCATACACTTAGGAAATCTTTCTCTCACCAGGAACATCCAATCCCCCACTCTAGTGAATAATGTTCTTCCTTTTGTTCAGTAGCGTAGCCAGTGTGTCAAGGACCCTATTGCAAGGAAGGACGTGGGTCCTCTTGCTGGTGTTTGGAATATAAAATACAGCAATAAACAGGATTTAGAGTTCTCCGAGGCCACTGCACCTGCTGCACCAATGGAAGTGAATGTTTGCCACTCACATGTCCCACGACATCCTCTTATATTGTACCGCCTCCTAAAACACTCCACATTTCCCCTATTCTTTCGGCTGTGAATTCTGGATAACGGACAGGCCCCTCCCCAACCACACAAGGCCGAAGCAACTACACAGTAGTGTTTGTATTCTACAGACTTGCCCTTTCAGCCTAACCCGGTTAATTCCTTCATCAAACTATTTCTATCTGCAGCAGGCCCTTCTCTGCAACCCATTCTCCTCTTATTCTCTGCGTCCCTCATCGCTTCGTCAAGCAACTAGAAAACATGCAATAGAAGTAAATATGCAACTGATCATATGCACGGAAACGAAAATGTATCCTATACTTTCTGTATAAATGTGGTTTTCATTTTGTAACGGTATGAATTTTATGGAAATAGTGTGCACAATGCATTGAAATGAGTCTTCTCTGGGCCCTATAATTGACATTTTTCAAAGTTTGTAATGCTGGCACCTGGGTGACGCTATTTCTGGCTGCATGTTTGTAGATGGTGGGCTGGAGAGTGGCAAAAGTGTTCGACCACCTGCGGGCCCACTGGCGAGCAGAAACGAGCGGTGCTGTGCATTCAAACGGTGGGCTCGGATGAGCAAGCCATGCAGGAAGATGACTGCCCGCACCTCCTCAAACCCAAGACCCACATGTCCTGCAACAGGGATGTCTTGTGCCCTTCGGATTGGACAGTGAGCAACTGGACAGAGGTAAAAACTAACTAAATACGTGTTTTTTTGTAAACTCTTTTCTGTAGTAGCTTTTACACTAAAACGTACAGCTCTGAGTCAATTACATGTTGGTGCATAAAGAGAACCCATGAAGTCATTTGCTCATAGCTTGCATCTCGCTGTATGAAATTCAATTAATACGCATAAAAATGCTTTTGCATCTGTAGTAAAGCTATTGCAATAAGAACGTACAAGCATAAAGTACATATCCAAACAGGGCCGGCTCTAGGGCGGAGCGATCGGCGCCACCGCATCGGGCGCTGACTTGGGGTTGGGGGCGCCATGTTCATCGCTTTAAAAGCACCCGATGCCGCGTACTTTGTCCCCGCCATAAAAATGACAACTCCAGTGATTAATGTTCTTCCTGGGGAGAGTCCGGAGCTTTGTCTTCTGAAAGTTTTGACTGATCATAGGGCAGAGGGTTAACAGGCCTTCTGCAAAGAACGTGTCCCATTAACATCACAAAGTGCATATAATATAAATAGGTCAATGGGTTACCGATTTTGTCAGAGATCCTTTTCTTACTTGCAGTTTATAAGTTAAAATCTTAATATAGAGCAGTGAGCTATTAACTGCCATCAAAATCTGCATGCAAACTGCAAGGAAAATATTTGAGCTACATATTTTTTGCCCAGACTTTCATTGTCCTAATATTGCAAAAGGGGTTCATTTGGGTAGAAATCAATTCTCTTTATTAAAGAAAACCCCTAACAATGGTGTTACATTTTTTAAATTCTGAATTTGTGCTTTTCCAGTCCAAGAACTCTTAAACTATACTGCCTACCAGTATGGATGACATGTGACTCCTACCCCGTGTAGGCCTCTGCCTTATTTAACATTTCCTATATACTGATTTTCACAGCAATGATTGATTGTCTCTGTGTAATGTGTGTGTGATGTAAAGTTTTCTGACATCTTAAACTGGCAAGAGTGGCGCTATAAAACGAAATGACTTTAAGGGACAGTGGTTATGGAGACTTGAGGGGCACTGTCAAATGGTGGTAGTGAGAGAATCTGTGGTGGAGGTGGTCATTGGGGGGGCGCCAACACACATTGTCTCACAGGGAGTCACCAATGCTAAAGCAGGCCCTGAATCCAAATCAAGTTTATTGAAAACATTTGCTCCGAGCAATTAAATTATTTGCAAATCTAATCTCTTCATCTATAAGGTGCTATTTTGGACCAAATCTAAAGTTTCTTTTCGAGTTGTAACATGACATTTGTGAAGAAAAGGGCTTATGCACAAAACCATTTACCAGGCGCAAATTCTGTGAATCGCTAAATCACAGGGGGCCTAATTTATGAGATTTTGCCATAGGGCAGTGCAGCAGGCCTTCCTGCTGCGCTGCCCTACGACAAAAGAAAAGGGCAGGAAAGTGAGATATCTATCAGATATGGCGCATTGCTGTCCTTTTCCCCTACGCCGGCGCACAATGGGCTGCCGTGCGCCAACGCAGGCACCTTTGCACCATGGTGTGAGGGTGCCTGAGTTGCGGGGATGATTACAGGAATGGAAACCTTTCTGTCCAAAAATAATCACAAGAGGCGTTTTCCTTTTTCTATGTGTGCTGCAGAATGCAGCAACTTAGAAAAAGGAAACACAAGGAGAAATAAAGATATTTCTCCTCGTTGTACCTCCCTTACGCCTCCCCTGGGAGGCATAAGTTTGTGGCGCTGCCTCAGATTTACGATTTCTCGTAAATCTGGGGCAGTGTCAAAAAGCCATGGATGTTGCTGGGAACACCCCCAGCAACACCCATTGCATGCCCCTTTAATGCAGAAAACTGCGTTAAAGGGACCGATATTTATAAGGCAGCAATAAGCCAAAAAAGGGGTTTAATGCTGCCTGATAAATATCGCGCAGGCTTCTGCGCTAGGGAACGTCACAAAAAGTGACATCCAGCGGGTGCAGCCACTAGATGGCTTTTAACTATGTACTAAACACATTTCACGTTTCGGTGAAAGATTACCAGTTCTCAAAACTTGTTTGTATACCAAATTGCAATTTGGAAAGGACATGTTTTAGGCATCTCTTCCAAATTGCGATTCCGTATGTAATATATCAATAATTTGTAACCATAATTTCAGTTGCAAACCATTGAAGAGGAAGGAATACCATTGGGCCCATACTCCTTTATGAATGTATAAACAAACAAAACTTTTCTCTTTAAATGTGGTCCTGTTTTATTTCAGGAAAATCAGGTTGCATTAAAAAAAGTTAACTTTATTTAAATGCATTGACAGGCAGAACGAATCCAATTTGCAACCTACCTCATTAAAATTAATGAGCTAGGTCGGAATGCAACCCACTCCAAAAAGGAATTTTGAAAATCAAACTATTAGTACATAAGTCCGATCACAAAATTAGACACTGATAACAAAAATCCTGACCACAATGTGTCACCTGTGTTTTGTACATCAGGCCCTAAAACACTACGGTATGTTACACAACAATTCATCCAGTGACAACATTCAATTACTAAATAAATCATTGAGTTTAAGTTTTAACAGGATATTTACAACCTCTCATATACTCATATCATTCCAGTACCTTAGCCGTGGCATCTATAACTTAATAACTCATGGTGCCTCTTTGGTCAAGGGGATTACCAAAACTATACCATGTCAGTGGGGATTCCAAAATTTCCCTTGTCTGTGCAATGGGCTTCTTCATTAAAATGTTTCTTCTACTCTACTAACTAAAGATAATTTGTGTTAGACTCTTTTTTTTACAGTTTTTCAGTATCTTTCTTCCAACCTAGAGCTCGATTAAACTTAATATTTTTATAACTTGATCACGTTAGCAATCTAATTATTGTTTGGGGTGGGAGCCTGCCAACCTAAATGAATAATCACAACTCTTGTCAGGGTGAAGCCTTCAGGTCATTAAATTAACCTTTACTCACCCCTGGTAGACTTGGAACAGAGCAGACAGGAGTAACTAGGACAATGTGCAAAGTATTCTTGCAGTACCAAAGCAGTAATAAAGTGAAAACACCAGGCAATAAATATCCCCAACTGAATTAGAAAAAAAGGTAAAATGTAATGAATAAAACTATTGCACCAAAATGTTCAAATTCCAATCAGGGGAACCATATATATGCATTTATAAAGATTTAGTGGTAAATAACACTAAAAAGCAAAAAACCCCAATGGTAGTAAATGGCCACAGTAGACCGGCACTTAGGAGTCTGGGTCAAAAACACCAACCCGGTTTGAGCTGGTCAGAGGTTTTACCTTGCAACTTAGGGGCATCCTTATCAAATAATCACACCGCCAACTTGCTTTGCTGCGTGATCGGGAAAGGGCAGCAATGCACCACATTTAACACATTATGGCAAATTCCTGTTATTTTCCTGCTCCGGGGCACAATGTGCATCATAGCCTCAATGCAGGCATCCTTGCACCATGATTCAAGGGGACCTGTGTTGTAAGCAGGATTGTTTTTGTGCAGAAAGGTACAACTTCCTGAAGAAAAACAATCTACTGAGGAATTTTCCTCTTTCCAGTGTGCTGCACAATGCAGCACTCATAGAAAGAGGAAAAAGCGAAAATATATTTCTCCGAGTTACACCTCTCCTAGGGATGTGTAGCATTTCTATCCATTTCAAATCTACCAGTAAATCTGAGAATACGCTAAAATCCATGGGTGGTGTGTGGGAACAACCACGCTTCACCCATGGAACGCCTCCCTCAGGCATAGTAACACAACACAACACAACGATAAAGCCACGCAGGGCCATGCAAGATGGCCTTGGTAGCTTGATAAATCTCACTTAAGAGTTGTGTTGCTCTTGCACCCAATTGTGTGGAACAAGGGTGATGCAAATCTTTGATAAATTTGCCCCTTGATCTCTTTTTTGGAAGCCAAAATCCCATGAGTGGGCCAGGTGAACAGGCTGTATCCAAAGAAGTACTCACAAAGTCAAATAGGCACTGGATGGTCCCACTGAAGCCATTGGTTTTGCTGGAAAGCTCTGAGCGGGAGATATTCAAATTTTGAACCCAGAGAAATCGTTTCCCTGGATACGTTTGGTGACTTTGCCCAGTCAAGATTTTTACCTTTGGGCTTAGTCTCTTTTTGGAGCTAGTGGCCCAAAGTTGCAGCCTATATCTGACAATGAGTTCTGCAAAATCGGGTACCTTCTCGCCGAAGATCCACTAAATCAGATTTGTTACTGCGCAGAGGCTCCAAGCAGCAGAAACATGTTTTATTAGCCCAACACGGCCATGCCTTAGACAGATAGGATGGAGTGGTTTGTCCCGGACCTCCAGAGGTCTGCAAGTCCAAAATGTTTCTAAGTCCCAGGTTTTCAGAGGTGGTAGGAGAAGTTTGGTTAGACACAGCCAAAGGTTCCAGGACCTAAGGAACAGCCTTTCCGGGTAAAGATTCACTGCCGGGTCCAGGGCAGGTCCAGTTGTTGCTGGTCAGACATAGAACAGTTATCTTGCAGCTTGTTGCATTCCTGCATCTATGCAGGAGGTTAGGCAACAGACCTTTGAAGTCTACTTATTTTTTTTTGGCACAATAGGAACATGTCATGTCCTTCGTAGGTACTATACGGTCACAGTCATCAGGTGCAGTCCTCTTCTGTTCGTCCACAATTCCATAAGATGTTCCAAAGAGGATACCACATTTATGTGTGGCGCGAGCTAGTACTCACTTCTCCCTAAACAATGGGATAAAAGTTCCTAGAGGTAACCTAACACACTTTTGCAGCAATTCCTGCTTTCTCTACAGCAAACAATCCCACAGTATCCCGCGGTCTCAAAATCCAAGAAGAATAAACCATTCCCCCCTTGTGCAGAGCCTGTGTATCCATCCTCAGGTCTGGTCATTGTAGTGAGCAGCCCCGCCTCTGTAGTCACTTCAAATCAGTTCTGGGGTCTGTTTCCCTCACTAGGCTTGCTGTGAGACTGAGTAGGAGGACTACTGCTGTGGGCTTTCCAGGTGTGACCTAACATTGCCTTGTATCAGGGAAGATCCCTTTGAAGTAAATTAAGTTCCTACATATACCCCAACTGGACTTCCTATCATGGGAACAGAACATTTTCTCACGCCCAAGCCATTTTTTCTGCCCTCTGAGCAGTTTTCATAGCGTATCAGGGCTAATCCTGGCTCGGCTACTGATAGAGAACTAATGCAAATTAGATTCAAGGAGCTTCAGGCAGGGAAAGAAAACTTGCTAAAAGTAACTTTTCCTTAATACATATTTAAATCCAACTTCACCAATGAGTTGGGCTTTTAATATATACTACACAGAGTGGTTTAATCATGATTCTAGATTTTCCAAACCTAGAGATAGCAGATTTTTTTTCCTGCTTTCAGAGTTTTCCTATTGGCTTGCCACTTGTCCCTCAACTCAATTTGTTCTTTGTCGATCTAACCTCAGGACCCTTGACCTGTATTTATTTAGATTTATTTAATCTGTGTTCCTTATTTTTCCTACATGAAGGCTAGTGCACTGCCTATACATCTTTTAACGCCATGCCGTTGTTATGGTTGTATTGTTTATTAAACTAATATCATGCTCGCAGCATCCTCATTATGTGTTATCCGGCTGAACTCTATATGTCTAGAGTAGATCCAATAAAAAAGTCTTAAAACACATACAGTGTTTTAAGGGGGTGTGCAGTTCCTGGCTGGGCGTGGGGGGACAGGGATGTCTTTCTTCGTGATTAAAACACATACACTCATAATTATAGAGATATACGTCCATTTATAATTTAGAGTCCTTAAACCTAAAACAAAAACAAGTTAGCTTCACTTCTCTTAGACCTACACTGGAAATCTATTAAGCTACTTTATATTAACACTGTCCCTCATTTCTACTCAACCTGGCTGCACTTGACCAGCATCTGTCACACAAAAGACACCTAGCCAATGAAAAATCAGAGTGAAACGTAAATGCTTCAGGGGTAGGGCAAACATGAAACTGGAGCAGGGAATTGCAATTGACAAGAAGGCCATCCATTTATGAGCAAGGAACGGATGCCACGCCCATTCTATAAGATAAAGTATTACTTGCATTGCTGTCCACAACAGAAAGCCACCTAAAGCTGTTTGTAGCGAGACCACAAAAATACGTACTGATAATGAGTATGCATCAAATATATGATAATAGAAAATAAAAGTGCATAAAAAGAAAAATGTGTATAAAAATGATCAAAAAATGCAAAAAGGTGAAAAATAAAGGAGCAGATCATAAAATTGTGATTACGTTATTCATTTTCTGTGTACTTTGTATGTGTAGATATTTAATGTGTAAGCCACTAAGATAAACTCTTTTGTAGTGTATTGCCCTGAATAGCATAGAGAGAGCAAAATAGACCAAGATGAAAATGAAATTCAAGAGAAAAGAGAAATAATGAAACTGTGTAAACAGATGAGAATATAAAGGAAATAAAAATAATTGATATGAGGACCACATTTTACAAAAATGAAATGTTAGAAATGTATTTTTCTCCTTAATTTGCAGTGTTCAGTTACGTGTGGTGGTGGTGTAAGAATGAGGAGTGTTACCTGCTCCAAGAACAGCAATGAACCATGCAATGTTTCAAGAAAGCCCAATACCAAAGCTCTATGTGGCCTCCAGCAGTGTCCGTTCAGAAGATCATTTGTACCTAACAAAATTCACACAACTGGTAACAATCCCACCAGGATAACAAATCGGAAAACATTTCCTAAACCTAAACGAAGACCATCAGGCAAATCACTGCCACCAAAACCCAACCGAAGACTCTTGACAACAACTAACATGCCAACAACGTATGTGGTCCCCTCTCTAACTTCCTACTTGGCAACAAATCCCAAACCAATAACAACTTCGATCAATAAAGATATGGAAGATAAAAATATAAATAATTCTACTTATTTGTATACGGATGGAAATTTAGTGTTTACTGAAAGCAAAGGCTTGCAGAAAAGCACTGTGAGAACCATCACCAATCAACCAACTGATGGAAATGTTGAAGAATTAACAAAAGTGAGTAAAGTAATGACTGAAGAAAGCCATAAATTAATTTCGACTACCTCGCAAAGTTCTTATAAAGTTTCACCAATTCAAGAATTTTCAACAGAGGATCCAAGTGTGGAGTTTGATGAGACCGAAGGTTCCACACAACAAAGCGATGATGAACTGGACAGACAATTTGAACCCAAAAATATCTCCAAAATCAACTCTATGAGAAAGACATTGAGCAAAACCCTTCACATTGTTACAAGCCGCAGTACAATTCCTAAAATGTGGCCAACATTTTCTCAGAATGAATTTACTACCCATTCTTCGTATCCAGAGACTAGTGATGAAGTAACAGTTTCAGCGATCAATGAAAGGGCCACAAATATTGACATTCAAGTTAGTGTTCCAATCATAGAAAGCACTGTCACGGACAGACCTCCATCAATGCTGCCTTCTTTGGATGAAGATGCTACTGAATTATTGAATACGTTGAACAACTCTACGCCTTTTGTGAAATTGTTCAACTTCAACTTAAGCAATTCAGAATGGAATTTAAGGACAACAACAGAAAGAAATCTCCCAGAAACGAGTACCAATATTTCACAACAGGCCTTCTGGATAGTGGGGAATTGGAGCGAGGTAAGACATCTCTAACATAGTGGTAGCCCATGAAAATCAAAAAAATTTCAACCATTGTTAAGCACAATATGAAATCCTATAAAACATATGTTGTGGTATTCAATGACAATTTCTTTATGTAAATTACTAAACTATGTGCAGTGTTTTTCAAAATTCAGATAGTTTATATTTTATTTTTTGTGGTATGTTTTATTGGCTGATGCCGCTCTTTGCGATCTGAATTGTTTTGTGAGTTTTCTCTTTGATTTTGTATTGTGTATATAACACAGAACCTTGTAGAGTAGTATAAAATAATACAATGAGTGTAGTAACCAGTAGGCACAGGAAAGAGTGGCGGGTATTAGAATTAAAGTGCAATGCTTCAAGTTGAAGTGTTCCAGAATTATACGGTACAGTTATTAGGCTTTTAAGTATCCCGAAAGCTATGTTGCAATTAAGGAGGGCAATTTTGATTGCCACTCTGAAAGTGGCAATGAGGTTGCGGCCCTTAAGTTCCATTGAATCACATTCTTTTCAAAATAGGTTGCATATGAGAATGATTGAAACTGAGAAAGACATGTGTAGAGAGTTGTTGAGTGTTTGGAAGTGATAGGTACGGTAATAGCCATGGAGGGAGATAGTTTGTAATGGGGAGGTCAATAAACAGAACTGGGTGCTTTTTTAATCGTGTGTGTGTAGGTAGGCAGATTTTAAAAAGTGTACAGTTTTTGTAAATAACTGAGTTTGTCCCTCTGAAGGAATAGTTTAAAAAATCTTCAAGTTCCCGCAGTATAAGGTCCCCGCTAACAACACAGAATATCAGCCTGTGGAGATCTTTTCAGTTGTACTGCACAATTATTTTACATTTCAATTACCAGTCAAGATGGCTTTGTGCAATAGGGCTTGGACACAACAAAAGGGATGCAAAATAAATAATGAATACTCTAACAATTCACAAAAGAGCTTCGCTGATGATAGGTTATGATTTCGTCTGCTCATAAGACATGAATGCATGCTAAACAAAAACATGCTGTCAACAAAGAATACAGTTACATGTCAACCAGTTAAGTTTAGCTAAGCAAACCATAATCCCTACTTGCATGCACAGCAGAAATTACAACCCAATTTCAGTCTTCAAGACCTTATAATATTTATATCAATAAATAACTAGACTAAGCAAAAAAATAACAAGCAAATTCCAATCCAAGAAATGCCCCTGTATCCATAGGGATACTGTTACTGCTATTAATTTTGTTGTGACATGTCACCAGTGATGTCATCAATGTTTTATTGATATTATCTGTCACAATATGGTTGAGGGTATGAGCATTGCTTTTGAGCAGCAAGTGAATCATCAAAGGTATGGGGTGTTTTATATCCTTTATTGAACAAGAGAAACCACAAACAGTTCTTAAGTAGAGGTGTACAATTAGGGTAAGTTTCATTGCTGAGTCCTTTGTTCACTTTTTTCTTTTAAGCAGCCCCACCTTTTAGGGCATGTGTAGGTGATCAGTCAAGACACTTTGTTGCCATGCCAAGTTGATTGATAAGACTACAGCCTTTGTCTGTGGTAGATTAGAATGATTAGAACAGACAACTGGGCATTGAGGCAAGAAAGGCGTTTTTTCATATGAACTTTTCACGGTACAGGTACACTCCATACTAACCAACTTATACAGTGGGTTTTTCAGGACTCCAGATTGTGAATCGTAGGTGTTTTGGGGAAAATAGTCAGTCCTGGTGATGGAAGAGGTGGCTTCCATTTTATTAAATCTCAACACAAATAGGGAGGTGGAAAAGCTCACCAATGCTAAAGCTCCCAGGGAGAATGGATTCAGTTTCAAGTTTTGTAAAATATTTGTATCAATATTGGAGGTGCCATGTCTACACCTTTTCATCATCTGCTTGGAAGGTGGTCAGTTGCCAGACTCATTTCAGAAACCGGTTTTGGGGAATTCTTGAAAGGCAGGGAAAGAGGCCAAAGACCTGACATCTTATAGACCTATAAGTCTTTTAAACTCTGATTATCATGTTTATACCAATGTTTTTGCGAGTTGGATTGACAAGGCAGCCCAATCTTTTATAATGCAGGATCATAATGGTTTCATCAGTGGCCTGAATTTATGCTCCAATCAATGAAATAGGGAATTGTGAAGTGGGCTACTCACCTGTGAGGGTCTCAAGGCGTGGGAGGGAGCAGCTTCAGTCTGTCGAAGAGCCAGGCCTTGAGGGTCTTCCTGAAGATGTGCAGAGTGGGTGCATGTCTGATGTTGATGGGGAGCTCATTCCAGGTCTTTGCTGCTACGTAGGAGAAGGGTCTTCCACCTGTTCTGGCTCTGCAGATGTGTGGGGTTTCGGCAAGGGCGAGGTCAGCGGATCCGAGGTTTCTCTTGGGTAGGTGGAAGGTGATACTTTCATTGAGATATTGGGGTCCGATGTTGTGGCAAAATTGTGAAGGGGTGTGTTCTAGGTAGTAGGTAGGATAATTGAATGCGATATCCATCCTTCTCCAAGAATCACACTTCTGGGTATTTGGGATGGGGAGATGGCAGGGCAAAATGATATGAAGTATTTTATATTTATTGCAAAGCTGGTGGCTCGTTCCCTCATCACCACTTATTGGAAATCCCTGACCACCCTAGATGTGCACAATCGGAGGAAAAAATGCAGAATGTTAGCGAGCACGAAGCCTGGCATCATGCCAAATTTCATCACAATTTACAATATTATAGAAAATGGAGGAAATATGCCTGGAAGGAGTGGGGTCTAGTCTCTCCTACAGTTCATAGTACTATTTACAGAAGTGGATGAAGTTTGGTAATGGCAGTACTCTATTATTAGGGTTACAATATTTTTTCTATTCTTAGCATTGGCATTTTAAGGTAGTACTGGCACTTTCTGACGTATAGCAGTTTAGGATATTTAATAATCGAGAACTGAACTAAGTACAGCTACTGTGTTTAAGGTATTTTCAGAGGAATTTATTTTCCTCTGAATAATCACACTTTTAGGGATCACAGGCACTTTATGATGTATAGCACTTTAGAATGTGCAATGATTAGGGATAATCAGGGATTGAAATGAAGCATAGTTATTATGTATGAGGTATTTTTGGGGAAATGTACTCCTTGGAATAATTGCACTTTAAGGGGGCATAGGAACTTTCTATATGGCGTTTAGTACCTTAGGATGTACAATAAATAGGGATTGAATTGAATTGTCACGAATTTTCCTCGGAATAATGGTGCCAAAATTAATGTAAATGTATTTTTTACAAAAAAAAGGTGCTTGTAGGAGGGACACCAGTGGACCTGTTCATGTCTAAAAAGGCATTGAGGGCACCCCTAGAACAACTGCACAGAAAAGTGGACACCTTTTGGGCAAGTTTGTGGCATGCAGGATAGTACCTCTGCATAACTGACGGAAGTTAAAAATTTGGACTAGTCCTTCTAGAGGGAGACAGGAGCAAATATTTATAGATCATAACTGAGATATTTCTGGAAAGTCAGTCCATTTATTAAACATGTGCTGTGCTATCTATTTCTTCATTTTAAAACAGATTGGAAAGGTTAGAAAATGGTAAATTGTCTGCTACATCAGAGTGATTGGATTGCCATTGTCTCAGTTGGAAGCAACCTGAGAGAATCAACTGAGCATTTTTCAGCAAGTCCATGTCACCGACTGAGGTCCTGCAAATTATCTAGTTAAAGGATGTGGTAAGATTGGCAACAAAAAGGATGCAAGCGGGTACTGAAAATTGCTGCAGGAATAGGGGCATTATTCACAAGGTGACGTTAAGCCACATTAAGTGGCTTAATGCCAACTTGTAAATAGGGCAAAGGGGTTATCGCCACCAGAGCTTCAAAAAAAGTGACGATCTGGAGTCAATAATACCTTGTAAATATATCCCTTGGTGGGATCGGGCGCATTTATTGGTATTATAATATTTCCTGCTAGTTTTGATATTCCCAATTACAACAAGCAGAGAGATTCTGGACCTGTGCGTTTCACAGTGAATTAGATTAACAGTTTCTTCTTTTTGGTTTCGCATGCTTTGGTATATTTGAGTGCCTTCATTTGTCACCTCAGTGGCATATGTATCTAGTGGTGTTATTATTTGATGTCATTTTTTGCAAAGACGTCCTCTGGAAATGTTTTGTATCCACACCTTACCTCACACTCGTGATCAAAGTCACATGCATTTAGATCCAATCATATCGACCACATCCACAGAAACTTGAATACGGCGCCAGGACGGACATATGGCCACGCCGCCGGTTGTTTACCTTATATCAGAAAGAGCTCGATAGAATCTAAAAGCTACACCTCAAAAAGGAATTTCAAAGGAGTTTTGGTTAAGGAATAATGTGAAGGATACGTTCCTTTTTAATACTTCCCACAAGGAATAGAGGAATTTTCTGATAGAAGTCAATACCAGGACCTATGCGGTTGCTGTGATCCCTAAATTAAGGCCAGTCCGCCGCTGTGAATCAGACACCCAAAGTTTGTACAGAGTTTACAGAATAAGAAAGTGACTAACCGGGACGTCTTAATAGGAAATACTTCTGGGACTATAAAGTCCGCATGACTCTGGGGCAGACTAATTTATCTTCGTCTCATATATTTTTTTTTAAAGAACAGGAGTAACACTACCATTGTCTTGAAAAAGAAGGTGTTATGTGAACATACCTTCAAAACGCGTCGACGCTCCTATTGCAGCCACAAATCCATCTGTTTGAACATTACCTTAGATGCTTATGACTTGTAAGGCATCAAGGTTTATGTGGTGAAATCTTGTTTTTTGATTGTGGCAATTGATGACAAAGGTTACTGTCTGTTTTTAAACTCTTGTGCAACATATTTTGTATTTTAACTGGGATCAATTGGTTTTATTATTGAATGCATTGTAAGTGCTTTATTGTGACTTCTCTGATAGAATTGTTTTATTATGTAATGTCTTGGAAAATATATTGTTTTAAAAATTTCAACCATCATTTCAATAACTATAGGTTCTTTGTGCCAATACCAAGCAGACTCAAGGTGTGCATGTGGTCGGTATGATTGGATCTAAGTGCATGTGACTTTGATCACGAGTGTGAGGTAAGGTGTGGATACAAAACATTCCCAGAGGATGTCTTTGCAAAAAGTTCTTGTTTGAACCCCAGTCCTTTGGGTTACCAAGGGTTCCTCTCTCTTTTTATATTTTATTTGATGTCATTGCAGTGCTTTGTGTCAATATTTATTTCTTTTGAGGTAGCACACTTGGGTGTGTATGGTCCTTTGCATGTCTCTCTTAAAATAAGTACTTATATTTGACAGGAAGGGTACCATATCGGTGTTAGAGATATATTTTGGGAGCCCAAATTATTCTTTCCCAGATACAAATGAACCCTGAGATAGAGAGAGATGAAAGGAAAGATAGAGAGGAAATAAAACAGGCATTGAAAATGCACTGGATCCCGCCTTTAATTAAGTTAAAGCTATTTGCTTTGCTAATGGTATTGTATAGCAAAGCAAATGGCTTTAACTTAATCAAAGGCGAGACCTATTGTTACTGACTGACATTGCCCAGATGTAGGTGGATGAGCAACTTGCACAGTAATTCAGTCCAATGTAGGACCCAGCTGTGGATGCTAACAGGAGAAACAGAGGTGGAGGGTGAGGAGAGATGAAGGGTGAGGAGATATGGAGGGTGAGGAGAGATCGCTGTCGAGGGTGAGGAGAGACAGAGGTGGAGGGTGAGGAGAGACAGAGGTGGACGTGAGGAGAGACAGAGGTGAGCAGAGACACAGCTGAACGTGAGGCGAGACAGAGGTGGAGCTGAGGAGAGGTGAGGTGGAGGGTGAGGAGAGAGATGTGGAGGGTGAGGATTGACAGAGGTGGAGGGTGAGGAGAAACAGAGGTGGAGGTGAGGAGAGGTAGAGGTGAGGCAAGGTGGAGGGGAGGTGAGGTGGAGGTGAGGAGAGACAGAGGTGGAGGGTGAGGAGACATCAAGGTGGAGGTGAGACCAGGCAGATGTGAAGGTGAGGAGAGACAGAGGTGGAGGATGGGGAGAGACAGTGGAGGAGGGTGAGGGTAGACAGAGGTGGAGGATGGGAGAGATAGTGGAGGGGGGAGTCAGAGGTAGAGAATGGTGAGACACACTGGTGGAGAGGGAGAGAAAGGTGGAGAATGGGGAGGGACAGTGGTGGAGGGGTCAGACAGGTGTAGGTGAGGAGAGATGGGGTGGAGGGTGAGGAAAGACAGAGGGGAGGAGAGACAGAGGTGGGGGAGAGACAGGGAGAGGGGAGGGGGTGGTATCACTTTCATCTCCTCTCCTAGTGTAAGGTAACGCCCCCTCTCCACAGGCCCTGCTGGGGCCAAGAGCAGATCCCTGCCCGCATCAGCCGTCACCCGAGACAGCTCGTGATTGTTGGTAAAGAGAGGTTTATTATCTGCTGATGATGTGATCCATTTGGAGGGGGGGTTCCCCTCACCCACCCCCAGGGCCGACACTGAGAAGGCACCAGAGACCTGAAGCTGTCTATGCTGCAATACTGGGGGGAGGGGCTGAGGGGGCGGAGGAAGAGGAGTGGGGTTAGAGTAGGAATAGAGAAGGGAAAGTTGGGGAGCCTGTACTTGGGACTTTCACCCGGTCTTGCATAAAAAGATAATCGCTTTGTGCTTTTAGGCACTATACTTTAATTGTTTAAAATTGCATATCTCCATTTCCACTGACTGTATTTTTGTTGTTTGGGTTTTGAAGAATGTATTAAGTTTTTCTCTATTTTTCTAAATTGCAGGGGGATTTTCCTTGTGTTGTGCTTTCACTTTTTTTTTTTTTTGTGGTGTGTGCGGTTACTCAGATGAGTGTCTCGGTGATAATGTTCATTACCACTAGTCAGAAGAAATTATCAGAAAGCCAGTTTAAACAACCAAGTTTTAAGGCTTTGGTTGAAGGTACCTTCATCTTTAGAGCGAGAGACGGCAAGATCCAAGAAAAAAATGCCGCTCCATTTCTTCCTTTTGATTTTTGATTCAACAGTCAACAGAGCATTGCAGGAATGCAGAGTTCTTGCTGGATGGCAGTGTGTGAGTCTCTGGCCAGGTAACAAGGACCTGAATTAGAGAAGGCTCTATTGGCCAAGGCAAGCCCCTTGAAATGAATTCTCTCACGGATTGACAGCCACTGCAGTTCCTTAGGGTGCAGAGGAATTAGGTTTTTTTCTAGAGATTTAAAGGAGGTGGGCTGCAGCGTTCGGCAACTACAGGAGTCTTAAGTTCAGCGGTTGATAGACCCTAGTAGAGGAGGTTATGAAAGCACGGATTACCATTTTCTGGATATGTGAAGGAAGCAGAAACTGTTTAAGGGTCTGAGAGGACCAAAGCTCACACCTACCACACTGTCCACCTGGAAGCTGAAGGATAGCTTATTGTCAAACTTCACTCCAAGGTTGTCTACAACTGTGGCAGGGGTAGGAGGTGGAAGAACAAAACGTGGACAAAATTTGCCTCCCCAAGAAGAGGAAGGGTGCCAAAGACTAGTATTTCAGTATTGGTGGTATTGCACTGAGATTGCTCAGGCACATCCACTAAGATACTGCCGACCGGCACGTTTCAAATCAATTCTGGGCATTAGGTATATTACTGTTCTACGTAAAAAGAAGCTGCGTGTCATCGACATAGGATACCACCGGCACACCAAAGAATTCTGCTGGAGGAGTCATGTAGACATTAAATAGTGTTGGACTCAGGACAGAGCCCTGTGGATCACCTAATTGTAAAGGTGCAAAAGGTGATATCCATACTGCCTGACATCTGTCTGATAGAAAAGTCCCAAACCAAGTCAAGGTGGCCCCACCTATCCCAATATTTCTCAGTTGTTGCTGGAGGATAAAGTGGGAAAACATATAAAACACCACTGATAGCTTTAGAAGCAATAGGACAACTTTCTTCCCTTGGTCCACTGCCAGCTTGATGGTATCGGAAACCTCTACCAATGTAGATTCTGTACTGTGTCCAGGGCGGAAACCCAATTGAGATAGATGCAGCAACTAATTAGAGTCCAAATACTTGGACAATTGGACATTATTCAGTTTTTCTAGAATCTTTGAAAAGACTGGCACTAATGAGATAGACCTGTAATTGGCCAGAATAGACTTGTAGGCAGAAAGTTTTTTCAGAAGCGGAATTAGCTTAGCTTATTTCTAACAACTGGGAACAGTGGACTGGAGTCAGGAGTCATTTAGGATAGAGTTAAGAATAGGATTAATGGCAACATGATTGGCCGCCTAAATATGAGGTGAACATGAATCATCTGGAGAACCAGATTTTCAAGAATTTAGGGCTTTTTCAGAAACCTCCAGTGAAATAGCTGCGAATTCTGTCAAGGAACAGGATTGAGTGGTTGAAGCCGTCAAGGGCTGGTTCCCAGGCCAGTTGGTATCTGAGGTAACACCAGATCCAGATACATTTAAAGCCCCTACAATACCCTTGATCTTGTTATCGAAGAAATCTGAGTTACTTGCATAATTTAGGGGAGGCCTTGAGAGGCTGCGCTAAGGCACTTGGGTTTGAATTCTTTTTTTAGCTATCTTAAAAACCGCTCTAGGTTTATTGACAGATATAGCTGTTTTGGTAGCAAAGAAATTTGCTTAGGCCCTCTTTATTCCTTGATGTTAGCCCCTTTTTATAGAGTTTCTTGTCAGTGGGTAAGTAGTGCTTATGCCAAGACCGTTCCAATCTTTTGCATTAGTGCTACATTTTCCTGAACTCATCATTAAACCAAGGACAGAGGGGCATCTTAAAAGGCCAGACCCTGTCTTAATGGGTCCAGCAATATCCACCATATGACCTAGCCAGGCATTAGCTGCCTCTGCGTCCACCTCAATGGCTCCATTGAAAGGAAAAACACTATTATTAAGAATAGAAGAAGTCTCCTCAGTGGTGGTATTTGCTCAACTTTGATGGAGTAAAGATAGGGTGGGCCTTCTACCTCTGGGGCCCTGCTCTAGTATCCAGTTAAAATTAACTGGTGCATGGTCCAACCAAGTATTGCTCTTGGCATCCAATACTTCAACATAACAATTAGAGACGGTGGGGTCATGAATATGACCAGCTAAATGAGTGAGTTGATTAACAAACCGCTACAAATTTCCAGCAGAGATATTGTCAAGGAGGAGACATTCATGTTGATCATCAACCATATTCAAATGAAAATCCAGATCTCCCAAAATAGAGAGTAGAGTATTTCAAAAGATGTTTGGATAGAGAGTTGTCTAGGGAAGACATAAATTCTCCAGCATAGCCGGGAGTATGGTAAATTATGAGTCTCGCCAATGTTTTACTTGCCTAAGGGGAGAGACAACACCCCCACCTCTTTTACTTTATTTCTGTTTAAGTGCTGCATAAATACTTTACATATTGCCTGTAAATTAAGCCTGGCTGCTTTTGTGCCAAGCTACCAGAGCCTTAACCACTGGTTAATTTAGTGATTTTTTGTGATCAGGATTGGTGGGCTCATCCTCACTTGGCGCTCCTCAGTACCCTTGAGGCCTGCACTGACTCTCAACCTACCTGTCTTAAGACAACTGGGTTGAGAGGTGTAAAGTTTGCATGAGTGGATGGCTGTTGCAAGATGGCCGGCCAAAAAGATGTGCACACTTTAAACAGTGCCTTAGGCAGCCCTCGCTCCTCCCTGCTGCTGTCATTCAGCAGCGGCCCGCCCCTAACCTGAAGCTTGGCTCGGGCGGAGGATGAAAAATAAAATGCTAATGTACTAGCATTTTTGTTTTCATCCCTGGGGCTTTTATGGGGTGCAACTCTCCTCCGCTCCAACAGAGGAGCCCACCCCTGAGTTTTGTTCTTGGCAATGGAGGGTCATTATTTTAAATTCTTCTGTTCTTTACTACTAGGTTTTCCCTGGTGGTGATGGACAGAAACTTTGGACATCAAACCATCCACCCTAAATACGGACGGGCAGTGTGATTACCTTATTCCGATGGCCAGCGCTGTATAAGGCCGCTAGAGTAAGCTTTTCGGCGAAGGAGACAAGGGGACTGCCGGCAATGGAAAGCCTACGGTCCGTATGACTTCCGGTAGGGTAGGTGGCCCGAGAGTATAGCCGACAGGCTACTGCGTCACATTTGCCATAGAGTGCCACAGCGGCCACATTCTAAATCAGGCCATTTGTCGTTAAAGCGGTGACTATGTTGTCTACAGATGTCTCTTTCAATGCAAGATAATAACCTGTATTTCCCATGACATACATGCTGCAAAATGACTTTCTTTTTAGTCATCTTTCTTAAGTCTCAAATAGTATCAAGGGCTATAAAATTGACTTTATTGATATTAATATACATGTCTGCTATCTTCCAGGAGAGTTTTTATTTTCAATAGGCTTTATATTGGTATTTCGAGAGCTAAACTGAGACAGAAGGAAAGTGTACTCGTAATGACTGTCATGATTTGAAGACAGTGCACTTGCTACTTAAACCAAATCCGTTATCGTCTTATTTTCCCGAGTAATGCTTGATGAACTCAGTTTTGATATTATCCTCTGATTTAATGTGAGTTAATTACGGAGTCGCAGCTGCCAGTGGCAGAATCTGTCGTCTGCTTAAAACGCTGTTCTTGCCTTCAGAGATCCTTTCAGTTGGGAATGGAAACTAAACTGCATTCAAAGCCACCGCCTAATATCTGAACCCCCTACACATTAAAATATCAAAACAACATATCAGTGTCAAAGTATGTGCCACGTGATATAAAATCAATGAGCAGTACTACCATTGTGAAAAAGATCTTGATGATGTGAAGAGTTTTTTTTTGTATTTCTCCTCATTTCATTTCTCAGTGTCTCTGCGGGATCCTTCTTTTCTAAACTCATATGGAAACGCTTTCAGTATTTTAAAAGTCTTTTCTTTCTAATTTCTGAGCCAGGCTAGATCTATTGTACTGTTATTCATTATTTTTGAAGGGGTGCTCTGACATTGCTGACAGCAAATTATAAGTAAAATGCTTTTTTGTGTGACTCACATTGTTTCTGGAAATACAGCATGTATTTCCAGAAATGCAAATGTAATAATTTATTACATCTTATATTTCATTCGAAGTAGGTATGATAATATTGGCAAAGATTTAATACCAGTAATTCAGACTTTCTTCGTGAATTGTTTATTATGGCGCAGTCCATCATTTTCAGCATAAAGCAATGGAATGTTTTGATGAAAACCAATCTGCCTGACAGCAGCATAGAATGAAGACAATTGGAAATAAGTTGCTTTTGAAACTGAACATCACATTTTCACTGTAATGGAGTTGTTGTAATATAATATAAACTCACGTAGCAAAGCAAGTAATATTGCTACTAAAACCAATATAAAACTTTAATGTCATGGAGGAAACCGTGAACGGCATGAACTATGTAGCGATCCCACAACTAGTTGCATAGAGACACCATATATGCAACTTACATGCGTCAAATATATTTAATAAGCATGCCTGGATACGGAAATAGGACGTTTTAGTGCAATTCGACATTTTGACCAACACTCATATGTCTGAAAGTTCAGAAAGGTGAGTGTACTGGGCCCTCATTACATGGCTTGATTTAGGTGCAGGAATACCTCTGGTTTCATCACACCTACATCTGGACTTTACACACTATCGCCATTAGAATGGGGAATAAGTATGCAGACTCTGGAATAACGGATGAAACGCATCTTTCTTTGATTCCTGGGACTATTTCACCAACATTTACCACAGTTTCTGAGCAGGTGGTAAATGCCAGCGGGGGACCTGTGTGGTTTGGGGGTAGGGGCAGTAAGGCCGCCTATGGCCTTGCCAGGCTGTGACCAAGCTAGGGGAGCATTGTTTGCTCCTCTCCTGCTGTTGAAGGGCGCGGGCAGAGGGCAGAGTGTGCCTCTGTTCACAGTCTCTACTTCAGCTGTGATTTTACCGCGTCATTTCAGGTCCAAAAGCCCCTGAGCAATGGTAGAATGGCCTATGCAATGACAGCCTAAGATTCAGTTCAATGATATCCATAAGAGATGATCTTCAACAAACCTGACATATGCTTTAGAGCACCGTCATCATGAACCATGACCTTCTTATCTTGGAGAAGGAAGCCAACTGGGCCAATGATAGCAAAGGTTAAAATATGTTTATTCTCAGTGGTCGAACCCAGGCCAGTATTTGTTCTCGCTATCGAATTAGTACGGTACTTAACTCTGGCATCCATAAATATCACCAACAGCGAATACTTTGGAGGGTTAAACCCTATTAAGTAATACATAGTCTCATGAAAGTGTTTCTAAACAAATGCTTAAGCCAATTACATCTTTCTAAGGACAGGTCTAGACAGATGCATAAGAAGTTAGCTTTTAGGTTTGACTTGACTACGCAGCTGTCATCCAAAGCTCATGTGATGAAAAAAAAAAGCATTGGAAAGCGGTAAAGAGAGTGGGGCTTCGGCACTATCCTGATATTGATGTTCTTTTTTAAGGACATTTCATTGGGCAGTAGTTGGGTTACAGTGCCTATGAAGACTCTCCAGTGCAGTGTAAGGACAGATACACTGTCAATCAATCAATCGGGTACTTGAAAAGCGCTCTACTTACCCGTGAGGGTCTCATGGCGCTGAGGGGAGGGGGGGGGGGGCGGGTGCCGCTACTGCTCGAAGAGCCACGTCTAGAGGAGTCTTCTGAAGGTGAGTAGGTCTTGGGTCTGTCGTAGGTGAGTAGGGAGGGTGTTCCAGGGTTTGGCGGCGAGGTAGGAGAAGGATCTGCCGCCGGCGGTCATACGTTGGATGCGGGGGACCTCTGCGAGGGCGAGGCTGGCGGAGCGGAGCTGGCGGGTGGGGGTGTAGAAGTTGAGTCTGCTGTTCAGGTAGGCTGATCTGGCGTTGTGGAGTGCTTTGTGTGCGTGGGTGAGGAGCTTGAAGGTGATCCTCTTGTTGATGGGGAGCCAGTGCAGGTCTCTCAGGAGGGGGGTGATGTGGCTGTGGCGGGGGGCGTTGACGATCGGTCGGGCGGAGGCGTTTTGGATGCGTTGTAGCCGCCGTTGGTGTTTGGCTGGGATTCCTGCGTAGAGTGCTTTGCCGTAGTCCAGTCTGCTGCTGACGAGGGCCTGTGTCACTGTTCTTCTTGTTTCGGTCGGGATCCATTTGTAGATCCGGCGGAGCAAGCATAGGGTGTTGTAGCAGGAGGAGGAGATGGCGTTGACTTGCTTGGACATGGAGAGTGAGGAGTCGAGGATGAATCCTAGGTTGCGTGCGTGGTCGGTTGGTGTCGGTGCTGTCCCTAGAGCGGTCGGCCACCAGGAGTCATCCCAGGCTGAGGGGGTGGGTCCGAGGAGGAGGACCTCCGTCTTGTCCGAGTTCAGTTTCAGACGGCTGCTCCTCATCCAGTCGGCGATGGCCTTCATGCCCTTGTGAATGTTGGTTTTGGCGGTGTGGGGGTCCTTGGTGAGGGAGAGGATGAGCTGGGTGTCGTCGGCGTAGGGGATGATGTTGAGGTTGTGGTGGCGGGCCACTTGTGCGAGGGGGGCCATGTAGATGTTGAACAGCGTCGGGCTGAGGGATGAGCCCTGGGGGACGCCGCAGATGATGTCGGTGGCTTCTGACCAGAAAGGTGGGAGGCGGACGCTCTGGGTTCTGCCGGAGAGGAAGGACATGGTCCAGTCAAGGGCCTTCTCTTGGATTCCGGCTTCTTGGAGGCGTGTTTTTAGAGTGAGGTGGCAGACTGTGCCGAATGCGGCTGACAGGTCCAGGAGGATAAGGGCTGATGTTTCACCGTTGTCTAGTTGGCGTCTGATGTCGTCTGTGGCGGCGATGAGGGCTGTCTCGGTGCTGTGGTTTCGTCTGAATCCGGATTGGGATGGGTCCAGGATGTTGTTGTCTTCGAGGTGGCGGGTCAGTTGAATGTTGACGATTTTCTCGATGACCTTTGCCGGGAATGGGAGCAGTGAGATGGGTCGGAAGTTCTTGAGGTCCTTGGGGTCCGCCTTGGGTTTTTTGAGGAGGGCGTTGATTTCGGCGTGCTTCCAGCTTTACAGAAATGTCGCTTTTTCGAAGGAGATGTTGATGACCTTCCGTAGTTGGGGTGCGATGGCCGCGTCTGCTTTGTTGAATACGTGGTGTGGGCATGGGTCTGACGGAGATCCTGAGTGGATGGAGTTCATGATCTTGCGTGTCTCGTCGTCGTTGGTGTTGGCCCAGGAGGTCAGGCGGTTGGTGCTGTTGATGATCGCGGGGGGGGGGGGGGAGTTGTGCATCGTTGGAGCGGTCGTGGAGTTGAGGCTGTCGTGGATGTCAGCGATCTTGCGGTGGAAGAAGATGGCCAGAGAGTCGCACAACATGTCGTTGGTGCTGGCGTCGGGATTGGAGAGTTCTTTCATGATGCGGAAGAGCTCTTTGCTGTCGTGTGCGTTGTTATCCAGGCGGTCTTTGAAGGAGGATCTCTTGGCTAGTCTGATGAGGTGGTGATGTCTGCGGGTTGCGTTCTTGGGGGCTGCGTGGTTTTCTGGCGTTCGTTCGTGGAGCCATTTCTTCTTCAGCTTACGGCAGGCGCGTTTGGAGGTCAGGAGCTCGTCGGTGAACCAGGTGGCTCTCCTGCTGGCGTGGCTGTGGGATGGCCTCTTGAGTGGGGCGAGGGTGTTGGCGCAGTTGTCGATCCACTGTCTGAGGTTGCGGGCTGCGGCGTCAGGGCAGGTGGGGTTGATAGGTGGGTTCTGGGCGAGGGTGGTGGTCAGGTGGTCTTCGGTGACTTTGTTCCAGCAGCGGCGCGGCAGCTGTTGGGTGCGATGGTGTGTGGTTGGCTTTTTGAAGGGGAAGTGGATGCAGCGATGGTCGGTCCAGGGGGTTCGGAGGTGTGTTCAAAGGTGATGTGGGTGCTTGTGGAGAAGACGGCGTCCAGCGTGTGGCCTGCGGCGTGGGTGGGTGCGGTGACGAGTTGTCTGAGGCTGAGGTTGGCGAGGTTTTCGATCAGAGTGGCGGAGTTGGCGTCGTTGTTGTTCTCGAGGTGGAAATTCAGGTCCCCGAGGAGGATGTAGTCCGTGGAAGCGAGTGCGTGGGTGCTGGCGAGGTCAGCGATGGAGTCGCTGAACTGAGCCCGGGGTCCGGGGGGTCTGTAGATGAGTGTTCCTCTGAGGGTAGTGTTGGGGTCGGTGTGGATCCGGAAGTGCAGGTGTTCGGCGGTGTTGAGGGTGTCGTCTGCGTGGGTGGTGACCTTGAGGGTGGACTTGTAGACGATGGCTATTCCTCCTCCGATTCCATTGGCGCGGTCCCTGCGGGCGATCTTGTAGCCGTCCGGGATGGCTATGGCGATGTCGGGTGCCGAGGAGTCGTTCCTCCAGGTCTCGGTGAGGAAGGCCACGTCTGGGGCAAAGGTGTTGAGCAGGTCCCAGAGCTCGACGGCGTGTTTGCGTGCGGAGCGGGTGTTGAGCAGAAAGCAGCGGAGGTGGTTGGGTCCGGTTCTAGGAGGTTTGGTGGGTTTGTTGCAGGTGAAGCTGCAGGTACGGCAGGAGAAGGGTCCGTGGGTCCGCTTCGGGGCGGCCTGGAAGCAGGTGTTGCGTCGGCCGGCGTTGAGTGCGTGGAGGGAGTCGGTGTCGTATCTGAGTCTGGTGTCATGGCGAGCGTGGGGTCCAGGGGTTCTGGCGCTGGGCGTGGTCCAGGTGCAGACGGGCGCAGATGGGCTTGCCTTAGGCGTGCCTTCGGCGCGCCAGCGGCGCGGCCGCACAGCGTCCTCCATTATGAAGAGGGCAAGGGAGGGAGGAGCAGCTGGGAGGGGGAGCGGGAGCGAATGAGGCATGGGGGCGGGGCCGCAGGGGAGGCAGCGGCGGGAAAGCACGGAAAACGGCGGGAAAGAAGGTGGATACACTGAGGCAGCAAGGGGGACGCTGACGCGGTGGGGGAGCGACCTGGCCTGTCAACAGGGTCGGGGGTCGCTCCCTTAGTGCGCAGCGGCCTCCATTATGAAGGGGGCGAGGGAGGGAGGAGCAGCTGGGAGGAGGCGTGGGAGCGATTCAGGTGCGGGGGCGGGGCCGCAGGGGCGGCAGCGGCCGGAGCGGGAAAGCACGGAAAACGGCGGGAAAGAAGGTGGAAACACTGAGGCAGCAAGGGGGACGCTGACGCGGTGGGGGAGCGACCTGGCCTGTGAACAGGGTCGGGGGTCGCTGCATAAACTGCAATGGAATTGCTTTGTTTATGAATATATTTTCCGGCCACAGAGTTTAAGGAAACCATGCATGTTCCATAAACAGCAGTGCCATTGTATGTTGTGCGTGCCAGTAGATGTGTGTTGGACTAATTATAGTTTTACTCACTTACTCACTTAGGATTCCCATTATTATAGCTATCTACTGCATCCATGTCTTGCATGATTACATGGGCACACTAAAGTGAAGATATTGAAAACAATATCTTCAATTGGCTAATAAAGATGTTTCACTCATTGAAGATGGCAGTTGCACCCAGCCCAATGATGCAATGGCACCTAAGCTTGTTTCCATAGCGGGGCTTGAGGACAGTACATCGGGAATGAAGTCAGCTGCCACCTGTGGTTCGAGAGCCCAGTTCCTGTTGGGAGGTTTCGGGGTGGTGGTGGTCACAGCCAGCACCAGGGGAAACACATAGCTGCCAAGGTTTCAAATTGCTTGTGTGTGACATTTTTATAATTTCAGTGTAATTATGAGTGACATTTAACAACCATGAGTGACACTTTCTTGCCACCAAAGTCAAGCAGAAAAGACGAGGGAAACATAAATATCAGAAATTACACCCATTTGAGCAACGAGAAACTCTAAGAAGATCTTAAAACTGCTGCAAAGTTCTGGGTGAGATACAGAGTGGAAAGAGAAAGATCCAGGCCTGGAATGAAGTGACTTGCTTTCAGGCCTGAGACGCGGCACTGAGGTGGGGAACTGTGCCGCCCACGAGCCAAACACGAACACGCCCTAATTTCCTGTGCTACTAACTCTGCACTGGTGAGCACGCCCAAGTTGCTGGTGCGACACGCATTCCCCTGTATGTCATTGTAGTGGCGCCCTAGGAAACACGAAGCCTGAGGCTTGCGGTGCCCACCCCATGTTCATAAGAAGCTCACACTTGTGGATGGAGAGACGCTGCATGGTGCTTCTTCCGGGAGGAAGACCACACCTACCAGCATCCCCTGCGGCATCGCGACTCTATCACCAACGCTACCACGCCCCTAAGCGCCAGGAGGCGCCAGCAGAAGGCACCAGGAGCTCCTGTGCTCGGCCGGTTGTGCCTGTCAGAGCTCAGAGGAGGCTGGGCCACACCCCCTGATAATTGGTCATCGGTTTTTGACTGCGTTTTCCAGGCTACAGGTACTGTTGCACACACCTTTATCCCTGATATTAGTACTTGTGTTGCATCGTAACACTGTGCGGAAGCTACTGAACTATTCAAGATTCGCAGCTCCAACATGAGCAAGCGCAAAGGAGTAGCAGGCACCTTAAATGCATTTATTGTCAGGGCAGAATCGTTGTTGACCCACGAGATCGAAATGACAGAACGGCGACTTTCCTTAGATCCAGCAATACTACAGAGACGCTCATCATTAGGTATCTCCAACCCAGGGGACTCCCCACAAATGTGCCTGTCCACTATGCCCCAAAATGTGCCCCTGACCTCCCCCTTGCCAACTTTGGACATACCTCCAAAAGCTGTTCCAAATGTGTCAAGTATAGCTACTAGAACACGGCTCTCCAAACCACCAGATGAGAATAAGGTGAGAGAGCCACCGGTAAAACAAGAGGGGTGTTGGAACTCAAAAAACCAAGAGCACAAAAGGATCTCAACTAGCCGATCATGTTAGTGATCATGTAGCACCATCGACCAATTCTGTTAGCACACAGACTGATGTGGGTCTGCTTTCTTCTCTACCTAGACATGAGAGTATTCGGGGACGCTGCCTTTGCCACCGTTGTGGAGACTGCTTTGGGAACTGCGCTAGCCCACATCAAAGAACTAATCGATAAGAACTTTACTCTTCTTTTGGAAAAGTTAGAACGGGTGAACATTGTCATGGACAATTCAAGTAGCAGTAATGTAATTTCACACTCTGATGCCATTGAGGGGGAGGGTCCATCAACATCAGTAGATGCTAATTTAATTGATAATTCTTGAAGTACAAGCTGTAAAGCAAAAAAACACCCTATACTGAAACCTAGCATCGGGGGAGGGATCCCAGGATCTTAATACAAAGTGCATGGGTTCACATAGCAAGTATTCCGAACGCCCACTTTCGGGCACTACACCAAGCAACCCGAATAGGAACACCATAGATGGCTCAAGGAACAATTGCCTGAAACCCAATACTGATGTTTTGAGCCTACCTCCAGCCACGTGTCCCTACGTCTTAATTTTGGCTGGTGTCCCTGCCCTTAAAGTGGATCAGAAGGAGTCCTGGGCTGACCTACGTAATAAGACTGTGGATTGGTTAATAAAACACAAAAGATTTCACCCATCCGATATGAAAGAGATCTTCATGGTCCGTAGAGTTGGGTGGGTTGGTCAATCCCCTAAGAGCATTGATGGCGACTGAGTTGTGATTAATTTTCGCAGGACGCAGATGGTTCGTTGCTTATTAAGACTCTGTGAGAAATCATTTACCCAAAGCTCCAGTATCTGTGCCCTTCCTCTCAGTTATTTTTACAAACCACCATCTAGGTTTATTGGAAACAATTGTGCCCCTACCCTTCTATCCAACAGGTTTCAGGCCTTATCAGACTTAGACACCCAGGATTGACAACCATCCTTATCAGAACATGAATTATATTCCCTTGATAACTTTCAGGCTCCTGTACCCACTCCTGTATCCCCCTCCTATTGATATGCTAGACGATCAGCTAGCCATAATTAGACCTTAGATGCACCATTGGTGACCGGGACCTGTGAACAAGTGGTTGCATTTGAGTTATATCCATTACTATGTAATTACGTAATGTGCCCCCCCGATTCTGTCAATGAACACTATGTAGTTCAGGAAACCCAGATTGAGATGGAAACTGTACTTAATAAGGTTCAAGGGAAAACCGGAAACTAGAAATACGACTTACATCATGGAACATAGCGGGGCTAAAAAGGAACCTAAGGGATGCAGAATGGCAGGAATACATTGAACAAAGTGATATATGTCTTTTACAAGAAACTTGGGCCTTAGAAACTCCCCATAAGTTCGGTTTCAAATAATATAGTGTTAATGCTACCCCCTCGGTTAAAGGTAGGCCCTCGAGTGGCTTTGTTATGGGTAAAAATCACCCTTTGTATTGACATAACCCAGTTGAATTTTACATCACAGGATATAGTTGGTGTGAAGATTTGTACATGGGACAAAACTGAAATATACTTAATAAATATCTACAGTAGACCTGGCCCATCTAGCAAGGAATCTTTGGTGATAGACTAGCTAGATCAGTTTTTAGGTTAAATTGACCCGAGGGCAATGGTAATTGTGGGGGGTGATTTTAATCGCAAATTTGAACCAGTTGGACTTGAAAACATTTTTGAAGAGGAAGATATGGCAAATAATATCCCCTCTCTGGAAAGTAGTCCGGCAGTACCCTGCTCAGTTGCAGTTGCCCAACTTACAAGATTGGTGTCAGGGCATGGGCTCAGAGCTTGCAACGGTCTATTACCTCCTGATAGTCCAATGCCACTACATTTAACAGGGGTAATTGTAAGGGTTGCATTGACTACATATTGACATCCAATGGCTTTTGGCCAAATGTACTTGACTTGGTAGTTGATGCCAGAACAGATAGTGATCATTACCCCCTACATTTGACATTAGCCCTTTTCAACCGGCTTCTTGGAGCAATGGAGACACTAACCCTATCTTGGATGAACTCTTAGTAAGTAATAACCGTGGAGCCTTAAAATGGCCATCCATAGTGGGAAATATTAAAGCTATGACGCAGATTTATGACACCTTTGCAGACCTCATTTCTCCATACAGTGGTCTACCTGCTGCAGAGTTCCCAATACTGACTTTACATCATGCATTGGTAGATGCATTAAAACCCATTTTGAGTAGGATCCCTAAAGATCGCAGAGGAGGGACAACTGATACAAGCAATTTAGTTAATCCCGAGTGCCGCGAGGCAAAAAAAGAACTCGAATTGATAACAAAAATTAACAATGTCGTGGCCTTAAGGGAGAAAAGGATTAAGTATAAAAGATTACTTGTACAAAATAAGAAAAATTGGGATGATAATATCTGGACAGAATTGATTAGTGCAGCAAAAATTTAAGATCACGCCGGTTTTTGGCGATTGATAGCCAAAGGCTGCCTTTATTCCATATCCACAACTGAAATAACACACAGCCTGCAAGCTCATTTAATCATTCCTGTACTTAGTTTGGAAGATACTTTGGTACCTATTGATGCAGTAAAACCGGGGAAAGCACCAGGCCCAGATAAGGTACCAGGAGACTTACTGAGGCATGACAAAACTGTTTGGGGCCCTTACATTAATTCTCTTTGTAATTCAGTAGCTGCGGGTGCACCAATCCCAGAATCATGGAAAGGGTCCGAAATTACAACCATAACCGCCAAGACCCTTCAAATTACCGACCGATTAGTTTAATAGATATTTTACAAAAAATGTATGCTAGGCAAATTTTAACAAAACTAAATGAATGGATTGAGGAGAACTGCATTCTTTCAAAATAACAGGCTAGATTTAGAGTCAGAACCAGCACAATTGTCCAGGTCTTTAGATTTCTCTGTAAGAGCTGGAAATATACAATTTTAAGGAAAGGTCATCTGTATATTGCCTTTGTCGACCTGAAGGCTGCATTCGACCTCAACCCTAGAAACCTAGTCTGGCAATCATTAAAAGATCAAGGGGTACCAGGAGAACTCCTCGTGCAAATAATAAGATTGCATGAGGATAACTACGCAAAAGTTAGATGAGGTCCGAGGGGCAAACTCACTGAGGCAATTCCAGTAAAAAGGGGCGTAAGGCAAGGGTGTGTGTTGGCCCCCACCCTATTTTCATTGTACGTAAATGATATCCCAGAGCATCTATTGGGTTGCGCACATTATTCACCCAAGTTAGGGGGGTGCAAGATAATGGGCTTGATAATATGCCGGTGAGAATTCCAATAGAAGCCCATGTTGACACCAGAACATTGGGTTCTATTGGAATTCTCAAGGGTATATTATCAAGCCCATTATCGCCGCTTTAGCTGCAGTTTTCTGCCGCTAAAGGGACGATAATTTTAACGCCATTTCTTGATAATATGCCCCTCAGTTTTTTCTTATGAAGCCAAATTCGAATTTTGAGCCATGTCTGGATGAAGTGCAGCCACAGTTAGCAAAATCACTATACATGAAATGTCAATATGGTGTTCTGCAAACCAACTCGAACACATCGAAATGGGTCCGTAAACAAGGGGAGAACAATAATGAGTGCTGCGTATTATGCCAATCTGATACTCGAGAAAAAGACCTACACATGCTATTCTTTTGCTCTGCTTATGCTAAACCTAGGAAGAAATGGATCAAACCCATTTGCCGAAATATGAGCATTAGGTCCTGTCTTGAGGCAGAAAAAATACTGAAAACTGACACTTCACAAAAATTGTTTTCAGTGTCAGTATATACCTGTTTGATGTGAGTATAATAAGAGTAAAGGTAAGCTTAAAATTTTAGTGCCCGTATGTACATGTGTATTTGGAATTAGGTTGTCAATTAGCCTTGCACTTGCACTTTATAAATCAATGATAGACTATGAGGAATGTCCTGTTAGTTCTTTTTGTTGCACTTAAAGCATTTGCACTTTTTGATTAGCTTCCTACCAGGAAGCTGCACTTAGAAGATGTAGAGACAGTCACCTGCAGTCCTTGGTTATCTGCAATGTTATTTGATTTATGTACTCCTCAAATGCCTTATATAAACTGAACTATGCCTAGCATTTTTTAAATTTATTTATGATATTTTAAAATTGTAAAATAGATGATCGGTTTCTTTTATTCTCTTCTGTTTTTAGAATCTTGTATTTAAATTGTGAACTTTTCCTTTTTTCCTTTCTTTTATGAAAATGGTCTAAAGCGGTACCTTCGAAAGGCACAATTCTTTTGTATGTTTTTTATCAATATGCTGTGTTACTTGTATCTTTTATGGTTTAAACTAAACCGTAACAAAGATTGAATTGATAGAAAGATACAATTGCACAATCACAATTAATGCCTCATACTTTAAGATACCAAAGTTTAGAAAAGAAATTATGAGGGCGACAAACCAATACTTCATAGAGAATGAAAAGTTGTTTGAATCAGCAGTGACACTATGGGAGGCACATAAAACAGTAGTTAGAGGCCAATCCCTCTCTCTGATGGTGGGGATTCAGAAAGTTAATAGGAAACAGGTAGAAGGGTTCGAACACAACATCCTTGAATTAGAAACACAATTAATAAGAGCAGAAGATAAAGGCGCGAGGCAGTCGCTGAATCTTTAACAACAAGAATATAAAGACCTAATGACAGCAACCGCCAAGGCAGCCGCCAAAATGGTACAGCACTGAGTATATGAGCTCGGAGACAAAGCGAGTAAACTCCTTCCTGGCTTGCAATTATCCAAACTACAGAGGGAGAGTTTCACAGTGAACTCACGCAATAACAGAAGCTTTCACGGCTCACTGCAAACAGATTTGTTCCTCTAGGGTGACGTCCACAGTCCGGGATGCCTTGGATCTCCTCAAGGATAGACCCCTTCCATCTCTAAGCACTACCGACGTGCAACTCTTGGACAGTGAGTTGACCCCAGAGGAGGTGATGCAGGCAATTGTAGCGCTACAGTCCGGAAAGGCTTTGGGCCCCAGTGGGATACCCATAGAATTATACAAAACCACAGCGAAACATACTGTACCCTACTTGCTCAAGATGTATAAAGAAAGTGAGGAGAGAGGAATCTTGCATAGAGACCAACGATTGGCCTCGATTGTGGTAATCCACAAGGATGGGAAACCCCCCAACCAGTGTGGATTGTATCGGCCAATATCCCTGTTTAATGCTGAGACAAAAATCCTAGCCAAATTGTTGGCCCTCCGACTTGTTCCAATTGTAACCAGATTGGTACACTCGGACACAGCTCTTAACCTGCAGCGCCTCCACGGGGTCCTGGGGCATGTAAACAGAATCCAAGAAGGTGCAGTGGTGTTATCGTTCGATGCTTGTATGGCCTTCGACACCATCGAATGGCCATACCTGTTTGCGGTCCTCCAGCATCTGGGGCAGGACTCCAATTCCTGGCCTGGATACGACTCTTATATTCTGAACGATTGGCACAGGCTGCAGTGAATGGTAGAGTGTTGTAGATCTTTCCCTTACAGCGAGGAATGAGACAGGGTTGGCCCTTGTCCCTGCTGCTATTTGTGCGAGTGCTCAAGCCATTGGCAGCATAGATCCGCGGAAACCCTTTGATCCGTGGACTCAGATGGACGACACAATTGGAGGATAAAATATCATTATATGCTAATGATATTCTTCTCTATGTTGCGTCGCCCTACTCCTCTACCTCCATAAACTTAAATATCTTCACCTCATTCCGGAGATACTCCGGTTTCACGATAAACTAGTCCAAATCGTTGATGTTCGTCTTGCATGGACCAATACAATGACTCTCAAAGGATTGTGAGGCCCAAGTGGTGTTGAAGGGATTCCTATATTTAGAAATATTTGTCACAGCCCATCGGGATCTAATCATTACTAAAAATATCCTCTCTCCACTTACTAGACTGAAAGGGAATGTACAACAATGGCGCTCACTCCCCCTCTCTCTGCTAGACCGGGAGGCATTTTTTTAAATAATGGCTTTACCACGTTTTTTATATATTTTACAGAATACACCCTTTCCGGTTCCGGATATATACTTTAGGACTATTCAGGGCGAGGTCAGAACCCTACCGTGGGAAGAGGGTTTCCCCTAGGATTGCTCTCAACAAGCTATCCCTGGGATGGTTCGATGGAGGGATAGCCCTAATGTACATCCAAACGTACTATAGAGTGGCACAGATGACAGTAATCAACCAATGGGGTCACCAGCCTAGGGCAGAACCGACCGTCCATATGGACCGCTTGGTCCTGCACCCGGGGGGCATATAGGTGCGTTGTACACAAAACCAAGGAATTGTCCCCTAGAGGGGCCAATGGCTTTGATGATCCAACTATGGCACTCAACAATCAGTAAACTGGACTGGAAGAATAAGATCACCCTAGCAACACCCATATGGGATTCAGAGCTTCTGGGGGATTTGAGCAAGAGGAAAGAATTCGACAAATGGGACTTGCTGGGCATATCGCGGCTGGGAAACGTATATTCACATAAGAGAAATATTCCCTTCATTGACCTACAAAAAACGTATGATTTGGTCCCTACCAAGGCATTTCGATATATACAACTCAGACATGCCTTGATGGCAAAACTACCCAGAGGAGAAACCCTGGCAGACGCGTCACCCCTAGAAAATAGACTACTGGAGCAACACATCTCCCAAAAAGCCATTGCGCTCACTTATAGGAAACTAGTAAACAACGCCCCAGATATCTTAAAGTGGCTACGAGAAAGCTGGGAGAGAGATGCTGACATGCAGGAGGTGGAGTGGCCTGAGGCCCTGGCCTCCCTTAGAGAGGTAGCTATTAGGTGCCGGTTTTGACTAATTCAGCTCAAAATATTACACAGAGCACACATCTGGGGCAGGACTCCAATTCCTGGCCTGGAAACGACTCTTATATTCTGAACCATTGGCACAGGCTGCAGGGAATGGTAGAGTGTTGTAGATCTTTCCCTTACAGCGAGGAATGAGACAGGGTTGGCCCTTATTTCCGCTGCTATATGCGCGAGTGCTCAAGCCATTAGCAGCATAGATCCGCGGAAACCCTTTGATCCGTGGACTCAGATGGACGACACAATGGGAGGATGAAATATCATTATATGCTAATGATATTCTTCTCTATGTTGCGTCGCCCTACTCCTCTACCTCCATCATCTTAAATATCTTCACCTCATTCCGGAGATACTCCGGTTTCACGATAAACTAGTCCAAATCGTTGATGTTCGTCTTGCATGGACCAATACAACGACTCCCAAAGGATTGTGAGGCCCAAGTGGTGTTGGAGGGATTCCTATATTTAGAAATATTTGTCACACCCCATCGGGATCTACTCATTACTAAAAATCTCCTCTCTCTACTTACTAGACTGAAAGAGAATGTACAACAATGGCGCTCACTCCCCCTCTCTCACAATAATGGCTTTACCACGTTTTTTATATATTTTACAGAATACACCCTTTCCGGTTCCGGATATATACTTTAGGACTATTCAGGGCAAGGTCAGAACCCTACCGTGGGAAGAGGGTGCACCTAGGATTGCTCTCAACAAGCTATCCCTGGGATGGTTCGATGGAGGGATAGCCCTAATGGGCATCCAAACGTACTATAGAGTGGCACAGATGACAGTAATCAACCAATGGGGTCACCAGATTAGGACAGAACCGGCCTTCCATATGGACCGCTTGGTCCTGCACCCGGGGGCATATAGGTGCGTTGTACACAAAACCAAGGAATTGTCCCCTAGTGGGGCCAATGGCCTTGATGATCCAACGATGGCACTCAACAATCAGTAAACTGGGCTGGAAGAATAAGATCACCCTAGCAACACCCTTATGGGATTCAGAGCTTCTGGGGGATTTGAGCAAGAGGAAAGAATTCGACAAATGGGCCTTGCTGGGCATATCGCGGCTGGGAGACGTATATTCACCTACAAAAAACGTACGATTTGGCCCCTACCAAGGCATTTCGATATATACAACTCAGACATGCCTTGATGGAAAAACTACCAGAGTAGAAACCCTGACAGACTCGTCACCCCTAGAAAATAGACTACTGGAGCAACACATCTCCCAAAAGGCCATTGCGCTCACTTATAAGAAACTAGTAAACAACGCCCCAGATATTTTGAAGCGGCTACGAGAAAGCTGGGAGAGAGATGTTGACATGCAGGAGGTGGAGTGGCCTAAGGCCCTGGCCTCTACTATAAAAGTTAGCTATTAGGTCCCGGTTTCGACTAATTCAGCTCAAAATATTACACAGAGCACACATCTCCTGCACCACACTCGTAAAGATGGGGAAGAGAGCGGACCCACTGTGTCGCAGAAGTTGCGGTCCGAAGGGAACCTGTTTTCATACAAGATCGTCCTGCCCTAAAGTACAAACTTACTGGAATGCAATATCACAAACCCTGGACAAGGTGTATGGAGCAGGGTTTCAACACACTGCCAAATGGAGCCTGCTTAATGTATGTGAGGCAACAGATTTGAGAAGGGGGCGAGCGGATTGCTGTAACGTTGGGATGGATGACTGCCAAAAGGAATATAGCACGAAATTGGGGGGCGGGAGCTGCACCAGCCCTAAGGGGCTGGGAGATGGATATGGACTGGTGCATGGTGGCTGAAACGATGAATTATGTGAATAGAGGGTGTCCACAAAAATAGGGGAAAGTTTGGAATAAGTGGAATGAGTATAGTGGCTACCCATGCATCACCCTGGCGGACCGACCGCAGCATTCTCGGAAGATGAAGTAGACTAACTAAAAGCCCTAGAAGGAGAGGAAGAGGCAGATACAAAATATTAGTTCCAATATAAAGAGTATGTCTATGTTGTGTGGGCCTTGATACTTAATGATGTAGAAGAATAATGATGTAATGTACAAGAAAACAGCTGCAAAGCGCGAGAAATGGAAGGGCACTGTAGGACCCGACTGTACACACCAGGATGTAAGAGGCCCCAGCACAGATAATCTCAGCTGCCTGATACTAAATTATCATAATTACTCAGAGTCACTACATTCAGTTGACTAGGAGCACTCTCCAGCCCGCTGGTGCACCGGGCAACTGTGTGTGGGACAAAATCAAGCCTGTGCACTAAAGCATGATGAGAGAGTGGGGTGATCTGTATCCACAAACAGGCACTTCCACAAGCGACATGGGAGGCAAACAACAGCTGAAGCACTATCTAAGCCAACATCTGCTGTCTGATTGTAACACAAGAGCATGGATTTAAAAAACACATTTGCAGCAAGCCACAGGTCGCGTTCCCAAATTCTGAACAAAAAGCTACCAAGTTTTCAGATTGCTTATATAAGACATTTTCATGGTTTAGGCGCACTTATGAGTGACTTTCAACTGCCAAATGTGTGAAATTTAGAGTAACTCGTTCTTGTGAGTAAAGCCAAGAAATAAAGGGGCAGATTTACAAGCCCCTTGTGCCACCTTTGCGTCGTTTCTAACATTGGAAAAATTATGCAAAAGTGGCGCAAGAGGCTTGTAAATCTGCCCCAAAGTGTATATAAAGACAAAATCCTAACTTAAGTCTGTCTTAAGTCTGTCTTAATTCTGTCTTAAGTCTGTCTTAAGTCTGTCTTAAGACTGTCTTAAGTCTGTCTTAAGACTGTCTTAAGTCTGTCTTAAGTCTGTCTTAAGTCTGTCTTAAGTCTGTCTTAAGTCTGTCTTAAGTCTGTCTTAAGTCTGTCTTAAGTCTGTCTTAAGACTGTCTAAAGTCTGTCTTAAATTTGTCTTAAGACAAAATCCTAACTTCTGTGAATACCAAAAGTAGTAAGTTTAGGATTTTGTCTTAAGTTAGTTCTGTGAATCGGGCCGATAGGGTGGTATGGTATTTTAGGGTTTTTAGGTGGGTATGGTGTATAGGGTGGTAAGGGTAATTAAAAAAGGAGTATTTGGTGGGGTTCCCCCCAACAATAATAATAAAATAACTATATTTTTCTAAAATAGGGATTTTGGAGGGTTGCCCCCCAAAAAAAGATAACAATTCAAATATAGATATTTCACCTCACCTCATTGATACTTACCTGCATGGTAAAGGCTAATGCGTGGTAAATGCCTTTGTTGTATCCCCGAGACCCTAAGCGCAAAACCAGCAGGAAGTTCTTGGTATTGGGGCTTGTGACAGCTAGGCGGAGAATAGCAATCCACTGGCTGACACAACAAGGGCTGCTGATAGTGAACTGAAAAGCGAACCTGAAGGAATGGGCACTGGCGGAGGAGGGGCACATACGTAGTACTAGAAGAGATGCCAAACTCCCGGACGTATTGCAGGCGTGGGGGCTAATGGTCCAGGAGATAGGGAGGAGCTCCCCCAATTCTACACAGACATTGTCGAATGGTTATAGTCACGTGGGAAATGAATCCCCTGGACGAGGGGAGAGACGAGAGAATACCCCTGATTGAGCTGCTTTTAGATGGACCTCTAGGTGGGTGGGCCCGGTAGGGGTGGGTGGGGTTGGGAGGGGGGGATGTTCAGTTACAAGTTTATATGATTGATAATGAAAATGCTCATACTAATTATTGGTTCGGTAAACACTTAAGAGGCAACCTAAGTTATATAAATTGCTGCTGAATGGGGACTGTAACGCTCATGGTTAAGAGTTGTCTATGAGATATAACTGTTTAAACACGTGGAGTGTACATTAAAACCGCAAAAAGAAAACATTAAATAAATGCCTATGTTGTAACCGCATCATACAACCATTTAAAAGGCTATTTAAGTGGGTGGCACAATCAGTGCTGTAGGCCCACTAGTAGGATTTTATTTACAGTCCTGGGAAAATGTAGTACCACTTTAATAGGGGCTTACAAGTAAATTCAATTTGGTAATTGGGTTTAAGCCAATTTTACCATGATTAAGTGAGAGAGCACAAGCATTTTAGCACTGGTTAGCAGTGGTAAAGTGTTAAGGGTCCTAAAAGCCACCAAAACGTGTTTCAGAAAACAGGAGGGTGAAGGCAAAAAGTTTGGGGATGACCCTGCAGAAAGGGTCAGGTCTAGCATAGCAGTATCACAAACCATGTATTAGACTACATGGAAAGAAAGACCCAGCAAATCTAATTGTTCTATAAAAAATGAAGATGGAGACACCTCTTGGAAACATGGTTGGGGGGGTCCAACAGAAGCTTACGGACATCTCCTAGGCTTCTCATCATCAGTGAGTTCATAATTCTGGCCATAGATTAGGAGTGTGCTAAATTTCCATAATTTGCATTTTGTGCAATTATGTAAAATAAAAAAAAATAAAAATAAAATATCCTCCCCAGATCCATCCACCACTCTCCAGCCTATTCTTGTCACCTCCCCCTTTTTCAACGTTCTTCTCAAGTTATGTAGCATTTTGACTGCCATAGTGCATTTATTTTAAAAAAATGTGTTCATTGTTCATCTTTTTTCTATATTATCTTCCCATTTTTATTTAGTTATCCTCCTTAATATGTGTTATTCCCAGCTGTGGCAAAGGCAGACAGTGCTGGGGTATCCCCCCAGACTCCACTCTTGACCCTGTCCCTGACTCTACCTCCCAGTGACTCTTCACCACATTTTTAAGGAGTCAGAAGTGGAATCACTAATTTGTTTTGAGCAGCATGACACCCCCATTGTGGCAGAAGATGTTTGGCACAGAAAGGGGTACAGCCCGATGGAGTGCAAGCTACGGTGGGTGAGAGTGGGGTGCCACTTGCACCACCATACTGGAGTCTTCAGCACTCAGCTGCAAGTGACACAGCACTGGGCTGATATAATTGACAGGCAGGAGGACCCATTGTACCTGCTTGCTGTCAAGATGGAGGGTCCAGGTAAGAGATGCTTACATTTTTTCCATTTTATATTTATTACTTTTCATGAGCCATTATTTACATCACAGGTACATTTATCTGAAATCTATTTTTTTACATGTAAGTCAATGTGTATAATATATATATATTATACATATATATATATATGATGAAATTTCCTTGATTTAAATAAACAAGAACTTTTAAACCATCGCGACTAGAGTGCCGCTTTAACGTCCTTACCAGGGATGTACTTTTTTATTGAAATATATATGTATTTATCTACAGAGTTTTATATTGCGCGAACTTGACACAAATTGGGTATCAGAGCGCTTTACATTGCACCAGTTGCATTAGTTGAAGACACATTTTTTTTGGGGGGGGGGGTTTGTTAGGCAAGGGGAGAATAAGTGATTTGCCCAGAATCACAGGATGTTTAGCGTCTTTGCCGAGACTCGAACCCAGTTCCCCAGTATCGAGGGCGACCCCCCTAACCGTTAGGCCAACTCCTCTCCCCTTTATGTATATATAAATTAAAATATTTATTACGTCTGACAGCAAAAGAATATGGAACTCACGCCAAGGATACAGTGCAAGTATGAGTTGTTTATTTCGGTTTGTAATGCATAGAGGATGGACAAGGTGTTCTGGGTAGAACTGCAGCCATGGAATGTGACACTGCAGAGGTATTTTTGGGCGCTGCCTGCAAGTTCTCATGCACTCTCCCATACCCACAGCTCACCACTCCCGCACTAAAAGCACCCAACACCTGACTCCCTACCACCAACACTCAGCACCCAACAAACATACAACTCTCCATACTCTCATGCCTACTTCTCAATACCCGATCTCTCACCAAACAAACCATGGAGATATGGGACCTACTGCACAACCACATGCCAGACTCGCTGTCACTTATGGAGACATGACTGAACATCACATCGTGCCTGACATCACCATAGCTATCCCTCCCAGATACAAAAATGCCAGGCAGGAGAAGCAGCACAACACTGGAAGCGGTATTGTAATCATCCTCAAGGACTCCATCAACTGGGCCAACTCCATGCTACATGGAACACCTGTCCTTCAAGCTCTATATCACAACCAACTCCACTGTGAGCTGCACACTAATTTACAGACTACCAGGACCACACACCAACTTCGTAGACACCATTGCAGATCTTCAGCGACAATACTTTCATCCTCCTTAGCGACCTGAACTTCTACCTGTAAATACCATGTTGACCCAAATACAACCATGATATATCAATCAATCAATCAGGGAATTATAAGCGCGCTACTCACCCGTGAGGGTCTCAAGGCGCTGGGGGGGGGGGTGGGGGCGGGAGGGTTCGCCACTCCGTTCAGCTGAAGAGCCAGGTCTTGAGAGTTTTCCTGAAGGTGTTCAGGGAGTGGGCGAGTCTGATGTCTGCCGGTAGTTCATTCTAGGTCTTGGCTGCAATGTGGGAGAACAATCTTCAGCCTGCTCTGGCTCTGTAGATGCGTGGGGTTTCTACCAGTGTGAGGTAGGATGATCGCAGGTTTCTTTTGTGTACGTGGAAGTTTATTCTGTCATTTAGGTATTTGGGTCCATTGTTGTGTAGGCATTTGTAGGCGTGAGTGAGGATTTTGAAGGTGACTCTCTTCTCCACAGGGAGCCAGTGGAGTTGCCGCAGGTGTTGGCTGATGTGTTCGTGCCGGGGGATGCCGAGGACGAGTATGGCCGTGGTGTTCTGTATTGTTTGGAGTTTGTGGAGTAGGGACTTGTTGATGCCAGCGTAGAGTGCATTGTCCAGTCTGCTGGTGATGAGTGCATGGGTGACTGTTTTCCTCGATTCTGGTGGATCCATTTGAAGGTCTTGTGGAGGATGCGGAGGGTGTTGAAGCAGCTGGAGGTGACGGTGTTGACCTCTCGGTTCATGGCAAGGGTTGAGTCGAGTACGATCGTAAGGTTTTTGTTGTGGATTGTGGGGGTTGGGAGGCTTTTGAGGGCGGTGGGCCACCAGGTGTTGTCCCATGCTGAAGGGGTGGTTCTAAGGATGAGGACTTCTGAAGCGACACTACAAACAACTGCAGCACAGGTAGAGAATCAGCCAAGACAACACAGAGAGAAACATATATAAATCAACCCTTAGGCTTTACCGTCAGTATTTTTGTGTGTTTGTTTTATATGGCGTGAACTAGACCCAAAGGTATCAGAGCACTTTACATGAGCACCAGTTGTGTTACAGACAGACACATTTATTTTTTGTTAGGCCTGGGGAGATTAAGTGATTTTCCCAGAATCACAGGATGTTGAGAGTCCCTACCAAGACTCAAACCCGGTTCCCCAGCTTCGCGGTCGACCGCCCTAGCCATTAGGCTACATCCTCTCCCCAACTGGTCAAGCAGTTGATCCAGACCAGCAAATGCTCAGCACTCGCAGACCAAATTGACGCTAGCGCCAATAGCAACAAAGAAATTCTCACAACAGTGAAAGATTTTACTTCACCAGTGGTGGCCGCCAACAGCATCACCCTCTCATAGAACCTCTGCAACCAACTCTTGCAATTCTTCCACGGCAACATAAGGCATATTTAGCCCTCCACTGAACCCTACAAACCTCACAGTAACACTCCCTATCACACCCAAGGAAACAGCTACATCCAATAGGCCAGACACCACCACAGAAGAAACCGCCACTACCATACAGTCCTTTGACTCTTGGGTCCCATCGGATACTTGCCCCAACACGCCTTGATCAGAGGACTTCTAACCCAGTGCTGAATACCTCCATTGTCTTCAACACCTTCCCAATCACTTGGAAACACACCACAGTTCTCTACCTACTAAAAAAGCATTCTGTGGACACTTCGACACTCAGCAGCCACAGACCCATCACTATACCTGACCAAACTCGGAGAGAAACTCATCCAGAAATGCCTCTTCAACTATCTAAAATTACACCAAATATTTGACATCCTACAGTCTGGTTACAGACCCAACCACAGCATGGAAAAAGCTCTTGTCACCGCCACAGATGACATCTAAATGATCATGGATAGAGGAGATACAGCTGCACTCATCATCCTGAATGTTCCAGCTGCTTTCAACATGATATCCCATCCAATCCTCATCCAACAACTATGACATTGAAATTTAAGGTCTCACCCTCTGACAGACCTGATCCTTCCTGACTCAATGGACAGAGTCAGTCTGCCTTTCCACTACATCTTGGACACCTGAAACCTCATCTGTGGACAACCCCAGGGATCCTCACTGAGCCCAACCCTCTTCAATGCATACATAATCCCTATTGCAGGTGTCATCCACTCCCACAACATCAATGTCCTCTGCTACACAGATGACGCCCAGCTCAAACTTTCCCTCTTAAACAAGTCCACCAATACCTGGAACTGCCTGCATGCCAAAGTTGCTGACTGGATACAGACCAACTCCCTTAAACTCAATACAGACAATACAAATGTTGTGATCTTCAGAAAGAACCAATTGCCATGGAACTCCATCTGGTGGCCATCTGGACTAGGACTCAACCCCACCACACCACACATGCCAAGAACCTCAGGATCATCATCAACAGAAAGCTCAGCATGACTGCCCAGGTCTCTGCCATAAACACCTCATTCTTCCTCAAGTTGAAGATGCTGAGAAAAATCTTAAAATGGCTCCAACTAGCACAAGCAAAACTGTCACCCACACCCTCAATGTCCTCATCACTAGCAAATTGGACTAGGGGAATGTTGTGAGGATTCTGTTTGGGAACAGAACTATGCCCAGGATCACAGGACATCATTGTGTAGGGACTGAGTCGCCATACTACATCAGTATCTATGAGACCCAATCCAGATTAGCTCATAGTGCCTTACCTGCCCCTAACCTTTCCAGAGAAACAGGTAAATTGGCACCCCAGAACACAACACTCTAGTCTCCTCAGGGAACAGCGGTAGCAGGTCATCACCATTCGTTCTCTCACTCAACTTAGTAACATGATTAGCATCACTAGTAAACCATACACAATTGAAAGCCCTTTCATGGTTATTGTTAAATCTGCCTAAGCTTAGTCTCACAATGACATAACAGAGATCTCTGGTATGGTATCAGGCCACATTCCTGGCATTTGCAGTTAGCTGGTCTGCATCTGAGATGGTGCAAAGCTGACGCTCTCATCACGGGACCTTTCCTCTGCTGCAAATCGCTCCTCCCTGTTTTCAAAATGGCACGTCTTGGCTTGTATGAATAAAAATGCCCTTCTTGAAAACAGGAGCTGGGTCTCTTCGATTGTGTCCAGGTGTTAGTGACCGACAACAGAGAAAAACAGGGCACAATGTTGTTTGACCTTGTACTAAATGTTCAGACTGAATCCCAATAATAAAACATATGCAGCCTATTATTTCTACAATAATAGCATGTGCCCAAAACAAGCATGTTACTTTGTAATGTGTGCACAGCAAAAGTAGCCTTCAACCTGTGCAGCTAGGCTCACATAGGGGAAACTACAGTGGGCCCTATAGAGGTTTCAAGACAGGAATACCCTCGATTCTGGGATCATTAAACAACTCACTAGACAACTGCAAACCATCCAGATCTCAGATGCAATAAAGACTTAATCTCCCACAACACACACATGCATGGTGCCACTGGAACCAAGCCACACCTGACTGATGAGGGTGAAACAAGTCTTGGGTTGCTTGTGTTCCAGTTCAGGGATGGCCTGGCAGTTTGGGCTGGACTGTTCCTATTGGGGTAGGGTAAAGACTAACTTGAATATGGCTGGGTCCAAACTGAATTGGCGTAGTGGGCAAAAAAAACAGTGCTACTCTGGGGGATTGCCAGTGATTAGACTTTTTTTGCACGGTTTTCATCACCTTTTATGTGTTTAATGTACCGCCCTAAGTGGCATCTGTATCGTTGCTTGTTTATGAGGAGACAGACTGGCCCTTCTGACCATGACAGCTGCCACATCTGCACTGAATACAAGCTCCAAAGCTACATTGGCTATATTACCTGCTAGATACTTTATTGACAGCTTGCTGAGTTGTGGACTCTGTTCCTTCTTCCAATGCCAATAAGTCGATGGGTCTTGATCCAGGTACTCCTCCATTGAGTCATCCAAATAGTCACGGACCATCTTCTCAATTGTCACTGTTGTTGATACCTTTGCCTTCATTGCCTGCACCTATCCATTTGATTTAAGCCCTGCCATTTTAAACTCATATGAAGCAAAGATGTTATTACACTTGGTTTACTATTAGCCAGCAATGGTACAGTTATGATGAGCTTCTGGACATCTGACTAGCCAACAGCACCACCCTTTCAGGATGCTGAAGGCTTCACTTCAGTTCTGCCATGGACATGAATTTGTAGTCCTTCATCTTCTAGATCATCCACTTTCCGGAGGATCCAATTCTTGTACATTGAGAAATCCAATGACGAGGGATAAGGTAGGAATGAATGTAGCCAGCATTTGTTTGTACCATGGATCCAGTATCATGGCACAGATTTACTTTTTGGAGGACACAAATACTTTGTGCTGGTTTGATTTATGTTCAAGCAAAGGGTTAAACTGTTGACGAGAGTAGTTGCTTCTTCATTCACACTGCTAAATGTTTGTTCCGATTTTTGCAAATGGAGACATGGACATTCTTTTTAGTGGCAGTGCTGTTGATTCAGGGCTGAGCCTCCTCCCAGGTTCTTCCTATGCAGAAGAGGGTGCAGCAGGTGCATTTCATTTGTGGAAAAAGGATGGGGGCTTGATGTCAGTGGTGGCACTCACAATAAACTGCTTCTCCTCATTGGCCACTTTCCTGTAGGTAGGAACCTCTTTATTTTGGGCCATCTTCTTTACTTCCTGTATGGTTTAGTACTCAGCACAAGAAGTAGCACTTAGGAGTGAGCTCTGGTGTCACTGTCAGCAAATCTGCAGACTTCTTTTATCTCAGTATCGTGCATAACGTCTTGTGCACCTGCAGGCAGCAAAAAACTAAATAAGCATGAACTAATGATTCCTTGCTAAACAGTACAGAAGGAAAGCTCAAATGGTGTCTTTACAGGGCTAATATGACCCCAATGGGAGGCAGGAAAAACCGAATACATTATTCTGACAAAAGCTTGAGTCCCTGCAGGAACCAATGGTCCCCATGGGGAAATCAGCAAAACTCAAATAAAAATAATTAAATGAAGCCTGTGTCCCGCTAGGGCCCGTTGGACCCCTACGGGATTCAAGGAAAAATTTAATAAAATAATTGATAGCTACTATATTTCCAGGTCCCAAGGGTCACCTGTGGGAGGCAGAGAAAAAATGTGATAAATTAATTAAATAATAGATGCTGTCTCTCCAGGGTCAATAGGACCGCAATGGTAGGCTGGTAAAAACTGAATTAATTAACTAATAGCTAGATTCCCTCCAGGGTCCTTGAGACCTGTGTCAGAAGCAGGGTGAGGCAGGCAAAAATTAAATAGATTAAATAACAGCTGGTGTCAGTCCAGGGCCCCTGGGAACCCTTTTGGGAGGCAGGCAAAAATCTAATAAATTAATCAAAAACAACAAATGTGTACGACAGACTACTACAGTCAGCCACAAGCATAAAATGAATAAATCAGAAAAGAAATATTAGGAAAAAAGTTAACAAAAATGGCATGGGATTCTTCTTATATCAATACTCCTAAAAATAGAATAAAATAATGAAAAATCAGAAATCACCACTGGCTCAATAAAATTGTGATTGCTCACCACATTTCATGGGCCAGCAAGGAAGAAGGCATGGAGATCAAATGCAAAGTGGGCATTGACGCATGGCCTGCAAGGAAGAAGGCACATAGAATAAAGACAAAATGAGCACCTTTGACACATACACACACACAGGCTCCACAAAATGGCCATCGCTGCATGGCCTGGAAGGAAGGAGGCATGAAGAAAAGTTGAAGCAAAACAACTTTCTAACCATATCACACAAACAAAAATGGTGCTCAAACACATATGGTAGATCAATGGAACATGTCTGGACTCTAGCCACCAACAGGAACATGCAGACAAAAAAAATAATTTGGCATGAATACAAGGACAATCAGAACATAATCCCTAAAATAATAAAAATATTTATAACACACGCAGTGAGAATGTGAACAAACCATTAGAAAATGCTTTGAACTCCACAGTATGAAGACAAATCTAGACAAAACAAAAAAATGAAAACATGTAAATGGCAATATGTATCTATATCTATCTATATGTATCTATATAGTTATATCTGGGCACGCACAATATATATTTATTTACTGATATAATGCTTTTACGATGGTATTTTATGATTGTTTTAGCACTTGCACTTTAATAGGCCTAGTTGGCCAAAGGTAGCACATTTCAGGTCTCGCCTGACCCAGCGCATGCGCTGGTCTGGAGAGACTTATTGAGAGGGCTCCAAAAAGTGCTACCAGGCCAGCCTAGAGCTACAGTGCATGTGCGCGGGTGCACGCGCCGCGCTTGAACGCGATTACTTTCACATTCGCGGCCGCACGGCCGCTTGGCATAGCCAATAGATCTCACTTTTGGGACCTTATAAGTATTTAGTAATGCAACTGTCGCATGGCTAAACACTTATAAGGTCCCTAAGGCGAGACCTATTGGCTATGCCAATGCTTGTTTACACATAGCACTTTAGTTTAGACTGCATATTTTGCACAGCATTGAGTACCATTGATAACATCGCAATGATTAATTATGTGACAGATGGGTCAACCCGTATGGGTATGCATTCCAGCAGCAATGTCTTGACTTTGATAAGTGGCTTGATTCTAGAGCTATGGGAGTTACCCGTTGATATGTGGTGCAATTCATTGCAGAACAATATGTCAAAATATTGAGTTACCAGTTGTACACATGTGTTTTAATCATGCCAAACCAGCATTATGCTGTGATAATGGTTAGTAATCGCATGCACAATGAATTTTACAATGTATTTTATATATATACTTTGGTTTTTATTTCATTGTATAAATTTAAAAATTGAAAGTGCATAGAGCCAAAGAAATACGACAGGAATTCACCAACAATATCATTAATATTTGCGTAATTTTTATTGTAAAGTACCAGCTTGTGACGAAAAAAAGGGAAAAAAAGAAAACCGACTTATTAGTTGGCAGTATGAAGTTCTAGTGTGTTTTCTATGTTTATATACCACGTGGGTTGAATGCACAGCATATATAAAATAAGATGGCGAACTGCTTTCTCTGTAACGTGATCAAGGACTTGTGTTTTCCGAAACGCGTCGTTCTGAGGAGCAATAAAGATCTAAGTGCCAAGATTTCCAGTGGTTCATGGTTCTCTGTTCGCCCATTATTGATGCGGAAGTGCTGAGAATTTGTTTTTCCTTTGATATATATATATTATCACTTTGGATGTCACTGCTCTGTACACCAGCATACATCATCTAGACGGAGTCAGAGCAGTGGAATACTTCTTACGGACTAGACCTGTAAATATGTTGCAACATAACAGAATGCTAGTAGATATGATCCACACCTGTTTACATCATAACTATTTTTTGTTTCAAAGCCAGGTGTTTCAGCAGATGCGAGGTGTGGCTATGGGGGCTTGCTTCTCCCCCAGCTATGCCTGTTTGCATATGGGTTTGTGGGAGGAGCAAGTACACAAGGTCCAGTTTGGTCACATTCTCAGAAACCACATTGTAGCATGGCATCGCTACATTGATGATTTATTTTTCATTTGGCGAGGGTCAGAATCTGCAGCTAACATGTTCATCGAGGATATTAATGTGAACAATCTTAACCTTGAATTTACAGGTCATGTGAGGAAGATATCTGTGAACTTTTTAGACGTAGAAGTGTACATCAGTGAAAACAATCTGGAGACCCGATTACATCGCAAGGCTACAGCGGGTAACACGGTTCTACATGCCTCTAGTCACCATCCTGAACATCTGATACGCAGTATCCCCTATGGGGAGATGCTGCGCATCAGACGGATCTGCAGCATATATTTGGAATGTGCACAGGCACAATTTTCAAGTAAGGAAAGGTTTCTGGCCAGAAGCTATTCTGCTAAGGTGATAGATACAGCTATCAGAAAAGCCAACTCCGTTCCTCGCCTGTAGGGTATGGTACTGATCGAGCTAGTCCATCTGTGGTGCCCTTAGCGACTACAGAACCGCCCAGATTGATAACTACATATAGTCGTCAGAACAAACAACTGCTCATGATCTTTAACAAAAACTGGCTGGTTGTCCAGAACGATTCCACAATTGGTCATCTTTTACCGAAACTCCCCGAGATAACGTTTGGCAGGGCACGTTCTATGAATGACATGCTTGTCAAAAGTAGTCCTGAAATTTGTACTAGCAGTACCTGGTTACAAACCACCAAAGGCTTTATTAAATGTCCTTCATGCAAAGCCTGCAAACTAGGTAGAAACAAAACATCATATAAAATCCCTTTCAGTGACATACATGTGCCCATATCTAAGAAATTGACATGCAAATCTGACTTTGCGGTGTATGTGCCTTCTGTGAATACCGAAAGCCTTAAAATTAGGATTTTTCTCAATTTAGTAGTAGTAAAGTTAGGACTCCTAACTTTAGGACTCTTAAAAGCCTTCTGTGAATACCGAAAGCCTTAAATTAGGATTTTTCTCAGTTTAGTAGTAGTGAAGTTAGGAGTCCTAACTTTAGGTCTCCTAAACTGAGAAAAATCCTAATTTTAAGACTTTCGGTATTCACAGAAGGCATTTAGGAGTCCTAAAATTAGGACTCCTAACTTCTGTGAATACCGAAATGAGTAAGTGTCTTCTGTGAATACCAAAATGAGTAAGTGCCTTCTGTGAATACGAAAATGGTAGTAAGTTTAGGATTTTGTCTTGTTAGTTCTGTGAATCGGGCCCTCTATGTTGAAGACTTCTCTACTATGTAATTCTTAAGTCTCACTGTTGTAAAGCGCTCCGATACCCTCGGGTCAGGTCGGTAAAGTTCGGTATTTAAGAAGTGGTAACTTGTATGCTACCTACATATGGCCCCTAGTGTAGCTGCCAGACATTTCACCCCGACTTCAGAATGGGCTAATCAGCTAGCGACTTTCTTTCATGAGAAAATTACAACCATCCAAATCTCATTTGTGGAGCCACATCCTGAAGAGGAAAAGGCCATTATTTTGCTACCCTCCAATGCTCTGGAAATGGGTCCCTCCCTCACTATGTCCTGCGAAAATACTGGCATCTGTGGCCGAAATCATTAATACAATGGTTAACATCGTCCTGAATTCGTCACTAAGAAATGGCCAGGTTCCTCTTAATCGGAAGAGTGCAAAAATCCTCCCATTGTTAAAAAAGACCTCCGCTGACCCCTTAGTAGAATGCAACTACAGACCAATCCCACTCCTTCCGTTTTTTTGCGAAAACCATAGAGAAAAATGTAAATGCAGTGATCACCGACTATGTAGCATCAAATAATCTTCTCCACCCGAGCCAGTCTGGGTTCCGATCCAACTTTAGTACAGAGACTGCTTTGTTAGAAGTCTCTGAGTCCATAAAGGAGAAACTTGACAAAGAAGGTAAAGCGGTACTAATCATTTTGGATCTATCTGCGGCTTTTGACACTGTGCCCCATGACCGACTACTGCAGAGACTGCAGGAGTGCGGCCTTGGAGGCACGGTGTTGTAGTGGTTCTCTTCCTTTTTGGAGGACAGAAACCAAGAGGTTTGGTCCCACCCATTTGCCGCTCGCATCCCTCCTCTGAAAGTGGGTGTTCCGCAGGGCTCCATCCAGAGCCCAACACTGTTTAATCTGTATATGGCCGCCCTCACCCCCTTGGTTGAAGCTTGTGATGCAATCACGCAATAGGATCTACAGGGGGGAATGGAGGACCAGGCCGCCCCCCACTCAGTACATTATAAACAACAAATAGCCTGACCCACAATACAACTAATACTAAGACTGGGACACTTAAGGGGTTTCCAATCCTTTCTAATCCCCTAAATCCTAGGGGATAAGAAAGGATTGGAAACCCCTTAAGTGTCCCAGTCTGTTTATAATGAAGCTTGTGTCGCAACAATAATCTCTTACGCTGATGATACTCAGCTGTTGTTCACATGTGAGAAGGGCGAGGACTTGGATGGAGAGAAGATACAAAATTGTCTGAGAGAAGTCTTTACCTGGTTTAGACTCAACCAATTAAAATGCAACCCAGAGAAATCCAAAATTATCTTTTTCCGATCTCCCTCTCAGGGCGAATTAAATCAATGGTGGCCTGCTGAGATGTCACAACCCCTCAGTCTTCGGTAAGTGCAGTCAAAAATTTGGGGGTGAAACTGGATGACTCTTTATCCATGAAAACCCAAGTACAGACTGTGACAGGATCCTGCTTTGGCCTCCTGAGAATGCTCAGGAAATTCCTCCCCCGGCTATCTCTTTCGCACAGAAAGACAGTGGGACAAGCCCTCATTACCTCCAGGCTGGATTACGTAAATGTTCTGTACTTGGGCCTTCCAGAGTTCCTATTAAACAAACTCCAGGTTGTCCAAAATGCTGCTGCTAGGGCGGTTCTCATGCTAGGACCCAGAACCCGGATCTCTCCCCATCTGAAGGCCTTGCACTGGCTGCCTGTCCGTAACAGAATTCATTACAAAGCCCTAGTCCTGGCTTTCAAGGCTCTACAGGCCATGGGGGCCCACTACATCAGAAAAAGAGTTCTACACTATGCACCTGGCAGAACTCTAAGATCATCTCACCAACACCTGATAGCTGTTCCCAAGTTCTCCCGCAGCCGAAGCGGCGGTCGCTCTTTCCAAGTGCAGGTTGCCCGTGTCTGGAACCTTTTGCCGATGTCACTCAGACAGGCGCCTGACTTGACTTTCAGAAGACAACTTAAAACCTGGATGTTTCAGCAACAACTCTAGGTTTCTCTTTCTTTCTGTTACGACTGTTATTAGGCTAGCCTTACAGTCCACTAGCGCCGGGACGCTCTTTTGAGTAGCCTTGCGCTATACAAGTGCCTTATAACATAACATAACAAGCACTGCTGAGATATCCCGTGAAGACTGGGAAATTAGTTTGAGGAGTAAAATGAGGAGTATGAAGATGGGACAGATGTAGAGATGAAAAGAGAGAGGAGGGGGTACGGAGGAACCGAAAAAGAGATGAGCATTAGTAGAGTGTATAGGAGATACTGAAGAATCCTGAGATTTGCTAACATTTTGCATTGTGGGTGTGCCCCTTTTTTGGCACAGCCTTGACACGAAATGTGTTCTGGGAATGGAAATGCTGTGTGTGCATAGGGAATAGGAAAGCAATAGATTAACATGAGTGCAGTGCAAATGTACATAATACACCCTGTATGGCAGCTGTGCACACAGGTGATGAACATTCAGGGAGTGCTTGGAGGCAAATAACCTGAACAATGAATTCACAGCCTCAAGGCGAGTTTGCAAGCTTTATGAAAACACGGCCAGAGAAGACTGTGGACATATGCAGCCTAATAGGGGCCCATCTGCAGGTTGTATGCAAGAGCTCAGCGTGAAGGTTGAACAGATGCACTCTTGTGCTGGATGTGAGCACAAGCACATTGTCCATGCAACGGTCAGTGTGCAGGGTGTGTGGGTTAGCAAAACCCTATGGTTTTAGGCCTAGATATTCTGTACTGAGAGGGAATGTTTGACATTTTTCAACATTTCTTCCATTGATTGTTCTTTTTGCATGTGTCCCTCTAAGTGGTACGGGTATGCCCAAACGTGGGTTCCGTGCTACCCATGCCACTGGAGTAAAGCTAGCCTAGCTGATGAGTGGTGATACCCTTAAACTGGTCCTCGGATGCTTGTTTTTGGTCCAGGGAGGACCTGTCCTTACAGTTCGGGCTGGACTTTTTCTCTGAGGAGCAGGGTCAAGCCTGATTTGCATAAGGCTTGGTCCAAACTGGAATGAGATGGTGGGCAATACAAAGATTAATTTAGGCCCAGAACTCTGCACTGGCATTTTACAGCATTCCATCCATCAATTGTTCTTTTTACTTTTAGAAAGTTGGCATTTTCCTACTTAACCATGTTGTGCCTCTGAATGCCCCTAGCATACACATCTAGGTTGGATGACAGTTGAGCTTTGTGATTTCACTCTAGACAGCCACACACAAGAGCTGAGTTGTGTCCTGCATATCCTGAAGGCTCATCACCTGGCTGCCTTCCTGAGCTAGAGTGGTGGGAGGAGCTGACACTTGCACCTGAATAAGGCTGTGCCTGTCTCCACACAAAAGTCTCCACCTGCTTGTAGTGTGTCTGGAGCCAGGGCAAGGAAGGGCAGGGTCTTGTGCACTACAAAGTCCTTTCTTTGAAGTCTCCCTACTTCAATGGCCAAAATTGGTATAAGTACTGAACCTCTGACACCATATACTCATAACAATTCTGGACTGAGGACATTCTGCCAAGAGTAAGAGCTGTTGTGCTGCCAAAAGGGACTGTCACTTTGCTGTGATGGCCTGCTGCCTTCTGCTTCTGTCCTGGGAGTGAGAGTACTGAATATTGCTCTCTACATCCTGCTTTCTAAGGTTCTCCAAGGGCTTGAGTTGAGTTTGCCTGCTGTTTGAAGTCTCAGTGCAATAAAATACTTCACCGGTAGCACCTAGACTCCTCACCTGGGAGTCCTACTTGCTAAGTGGCGCCAAATTCAGTTCCTGGGCCCTTGGAAATGAGTGCCCATGCTACAAGAAACAACTGACGTTGATCGAATTTGGAACCGGCGCCTGTCTGCAACTTTGAAGCCATGCCGCTTCCTGCGCCGAAGCTGTGGTCCCCACACAATGCAACGACCATGACTTAAAATACAGGCTTCGACAACGCAGCACCTCCGAAGAACCGCCACTGTGGGTGCCCTGATCACTATGCTACCGACGTCCATGACACACCGCTCCGACTCTGATACAGCAGCTGTGGCCCAGTGGTTCGACCTCAATGCCGCAAAACTGAAGCCTTGTGGCTTAACCTCTGACTCTGTCATCGACACCACACAGCAGTAAGGGACCAAGGGTCATCTTGCCAACTGCTGCATCACCTCTCCTGCGCCCTGCAACGTCCCTGGGCATCAGTGGCTCCCGGACTCTGCACCCCCAACAACCGATGCCTCACTTTCTTCAGTGATGCATCACCTCCTTCGTGCAACACACTGTCCTTGAGTACCAACGTGCCAACGACCTGCCTAGCAGTAAAGAACTGACACTGCATTTGCCTCCTCGATGCCTCACCTTCCCCTGTGTCTTGCATCATCTTTGATTTACAATGCCTACAAGGCACTGTACCGAGGCTGTGTGACTCCCAGTAGCTGTCAATGCATATCATTGAACATAAGTAGCTCTCAGTACAGAAAAGGTTGGAGTTAACGGTTCAAACTACAAGGTGCAGAAATTGCATTGGTTTAATCTGCCAGTTTTCCTGATGCCTTTTCCTAAGAATTTATGTCATGTTGCAATAAACAGGCCATAAATCTTCCACTTTCTGTAAATTGAATGGGATCTCATTACAACTTTGTACACTTTTAGATATCTGTTACAGGTCTCTTTCCGCATGAATAGTCTATTCCTACTGAGACCCAGTCAACAGTGGCTAGCTTTATTAGATTTCCATAACCATTTGCTCTACTGCTTCCCCAGACCTATGACTTTAGTGTACAATATATTGAATCAAATTGGCCTGTAAGTACTGTTTAATGGAACAATACTTTATACACATTGTATACTTCTGTAGGATGTTAAATTCTGGTTTCACCTAAAGTTAATTTGCACATTTTGCGATAAAAAGGCATTTTACAATTTGAACAGCATGCTCCATATAATCGCACTGCTACCCATTACTTTGCATGCTATTGAAAGGTAAGGGAAAGGATACAGTGTGAAGGCTGATTGTACATTCCTACATCGTGCAGAAATCATATCAGGCCCCAGGCTGAAGTTTCAAAATGAGACATGCATTGCATATAATTAATAGAATTTGTGTAGATCAATTTAGCATGTCAACTTCAAAAGCTATGCAAATATAACTCACTTCATTATAAAAAAAAAAACCCTAACCAAAAGGGTAATTGAAACTCATGATACACAACTTGACTTTTTCAACATAAAATATGGCGCTGTGTTATAAATTCATGGCTGTTTCAGGAAATAATTCCCACTACATGAACTCTCGTTTAATCGTTTTTTTAATTCATCTGATGCACTCTGCAGATTTTACCATTTGCGCAAATGACAGTTTAGTCAATTCTTAATGCATAATCCCCAGACATATATATTTGCATTTTTGAATAAGTAAATAAGACACAGAACTGCTAAATAAACATGCATACATTCAGATGCATAGGAAGAAAGCCGCCTGTCAGGCAACTTTCGCAAATACTGAAAAGGAATTCAGACTTGTAGGAGTCTCTTATAAATCTCGATTCACTTGCCACACATTGTATTATTCCCGCTTCTATAGTTACCTCATTGTCCGATTACCAGGATTTGGATTTACCACTTCTTCCAGTAACCCAGTAAACTGAAACTGAAACACTTTGTTTATTAGACCATAGTCTTTAAACACTGCGAGAACCACAATAATAAAGAACAATCAATGCATAAACAATTCCTTACAGTAAAATTCATGATAAAGGTACAGAATCCAAATTAATTCCCCAGTAGCAGCAACTTCTTAACCCGATAAACTTGAATGTTAAATATGTAGTTATAATTAAATAAATAGCAGTAAGATTCATTAAAATACATTTTCAATTATGTACATTTTTCTTTAAAGATGCAATATCGGCTTCCTTTCCACCATTGCAACTCATTGCAACTCAGTTCAATGAAGTGTATCTTTGTCTAAAATATTTTGCCTAAGCTAGGTGGGGGAATCTAAAAGAAGAAGAGGGATAGAATTGCTAAACACCCTTCAATCTGTCTTTCAGAAAGGTATTTATGCTTTTCGTATAGTTCCCCAAAGCGATAGCTATATCAAGATTTGTCATTTCTACTAGTATATCTATAGCTTGGGCTCTTGACCTTATTTCATATTTTAAGAAAATCAGGCATAAAAACAATTTCCTCAATGCTAAAACCGCAAGGCAATCTACCAATATATGCAGGATATCATTTTTAGTTCCAAGGCCACATTTACAGATTCTATCAGCATATGACATTTCAGCCTTTGTTTTTCCCCATGTTAGCCACGGGTTAATTCCAATTCGTACTCTTAGTAGCTCACACCTAAGCTCATAATTTGGCAAGGTGTCCAGGTATGGATACCATGATTCTTTTACCCATGAGTGTCTTATCTCTTTCACTGATTTTTTCGTGCTCAGGTATTCCAAGTCATTCTTCCTTGACTGTTCCTGACCTTGGAACCTAAGTGAGCCCTTGGTAAATTCTAACTCCAGTGTGTGCTGAATTAGACTCACATTTAATGTCTCTGCTATGGTTAAGATCTTCTTTTTTACCTCCCTTGCCCATTTTAAGCTACTACTTCGGATCTTCTCCCTACACCATTGTGAGACCTTCTTCACACCCCGGGGTCCTGGCGTTTCCAAAATCTTAACAGTGACATTTGGATCTGAATGTCCCAAGCTGTTACATTCTTACAGCCTGGATCATAGCAGAGCTTGGTAGAGACAATAAGGTTTTTAGGATCTTCCCTTCTTCCTGGTCCCATCTGCATTTGCCACTTAGGTACAGGACTTCTGCCCCATGCAAAACCTGCGGGGGTATCATGGCATCATATACTTTTAGCATAGTTCTATGGGACATTTCTCCATATTCCTTATAAAAAATTTTCAGCCCACAGATTGAAGACAAAGCTTTTGCTTTTTGGGCTTCAGTGTGGGTACACCATTTAAGGGCGCTGTCGAACCAGAGACCCAAATATTTGTATTCTTTTCCAATCTCCAGTTTTGTTTGCTCTAAAGCATAAAATCTTCGTTTTATCCATATTTACAACAAAAAAAAAATTCTCACAGTAGTCTCTAAAAACATTTAATTTCCTTTGGAGCCCAAGCTCCATTTGATCGAGTATCACAAGGTCATCTGCATATAAAAGACATGCCACTTTATTTCTGCTCATTCTAGGGCTCGCACTTCTTTCCACTTCTAAAACTTCGGGTAGGTTGGCCAAGAATAAAGCAAATAGTAGAGGAGTCAAAACGCAGCCTTGTCTCAGTCCGTTTCCTACCACTATTTTCTGTGTTAGTGCCCCTTGTGTATCCTTAATTACCTGGGCCCAGTTTCCTGTGTGTAGTTCCTTTAAGATGACCAGTAAGCCCTCCGGTATTCCAATTTAGCTGTGATTTTATTATCAGGGCTGGGAGATTGTCTGGTCCTGCTGCTCTAGTTAAATTCAGGGTTTTTATTGTATGTTTTACATTTGAGGGTAAGAAATCTGCTTTGAACTCCTCTACTAGCCCGCCCCACTCCTGAGGCTCCCCAACATCCGATTCTCTTCCCGGGCTATACAATTCCAGCAGGTATTCCACCCACACAGCTTCTTCCACCACACAATTCATTGAGGCGGCCGGGGGTTCTGCTGCTGATTGTACCAGCTTCCAGAACTGGCGTAAGTTTTTTCTCTCAATTGTGTCCAGTAATTTTGCCCAGCAAGAATCTTTATAAGATCTTTTTGCACTCCTTATTAACATATTATATACTTTTTTTAATTGTGCAAGCTTATCTTCCCTTTCCTGTTTGTATTTAACCCTTAATCTACATGCTTCTATCCTTAGCTCCTTCTTCTTTTTTAGGCAATACTCAGTGAACCACTTTCCATGAATCTTTGTTACATTTTGATGCCTTTTTACATTTTTTCTATCCTTTCTAAGTTCTACTCAGAGGCTTTGAACCACTTGTTCTAATTTGTCCACATACCAGTCTAGTCCCTGCCTTCACTCTTTTCCCAGATCGAGGTTCTGTTGTAATCTTTCCAGCCTTTCTATAAATTCCTCTGTTAGCCTCGTTGTAATACGCCTTGGGTATCCCACCTCTTGATTAATAAATAACTTTATCACAGGGCTTCAGGTGGATCCCTAAGAGCTCTAACTCCAAAGGATTATGGTCGCTTCCTTCTCTTTGATAAATTCTAAAATCCTTAGCTAAGGCAAAATTCCAGGGTGACATAAAGACGTAGTCTATTGGACAATTTTCTGTGCCTGGTTTAAATGTTTTCATCGCTGGGCAATCAAGGGGTGACCTTCCGTTTAAACAAAAGAGGCTTTTAGTCCCCAAATAAATTCCCAGGTTTATATCCCGAGTTGTAGTTTCACAATTGGGGAAGGTTGCTGGGTTTACATCATAAGCCTCCAATATGTCTGAGAACAAGCCATCAGATTTCTTTGGGTTTAGTTTATGATTAAAGTCCCCCATCAATAAAATTTAATCCGTACCATACTTTTCCCCAATTAAATCCATGTCTTCTTTAAAATTGCTCATTTCAGCAACATATTCCTCCTGGCTTCCCCATTGCATGTATACATTTAAAAGCATTAGATCTGCGTACTTTATGCCGGTAGCTGCTAAAGATATCCTACAAGCGAGCAGCCACTTACATTTTACTCTAAGTTGGGTTATATTCTTTACTATTCTTGTTGATATCAATGGCATAATTCCTCTCGCTGGGCGTCCAAACTTTTGTTTCTTTGCTGGGTGGTGGAATTGACGGAGGCCGTCGAATGTTGGGGTCTTGCCGCATAGCCAAGTGTTTCCTGGATGCAAATGATCTCAGAGCTTTTTGCTAGCTCCTTTAGATTTTCCTGTTTTGTTTGGTCTCCCAGACCATTTACATTCCAGGAAACAATCTTTCAGCCACGTGGTGTCCCCATTACGTATTCGACATCTTCTAAGTAGCCCTCTTCTCCATGCTCCTCGCTATACCTATTGGAAGGGCCTATGTGGCTAGAACCTTGACTCCAATTTCCCCACCATTTTTCTATGTCTGAGTTGTTAACATCTATTTTGAGGTTTCCCATACTTACACCTACTTCTTTCTCTATTATCCTCACCTGTCTCTTACCTAGGCCGGCGTGGCACCTTATAAAATCCTTTCATTGTGGCTCTGTTCCTTCTACATCTATTTCTACAACTTCTTCGGGTATTAGCATTATCCCTTCCTTTGATACCTCTCTCTCCGCCTTCTGGATTGCAAACTTCACCAGGTTTGAATAAACCAATACCCTTTCTTCCTCATTCAGCTTAAAACCTACTTGCTGCAGGTCTTTTGTCCCTATACCCTTCAAATTTGGGCATTGGGCAAATGAGTGTAAAAGTTGTGCCCTGTTTAGCGGCCCTTTCTTCCTCTGTTTCTTACCACCTTTACCTGTTTGAATTGGTACAAAGTATAGCCCCTTGCTCTCTACACCCTCTTTTCTTATCCCAGTTGGTACCATATATGACTGGCTGGAATGCCTTCTAGTTCCTACCTCTGGTAGATTACCTACTTGTGGCCTTACTCCATAACAGGCAATGTTGTTGGGGTTCTTGGTCCCTATATGTGGTAGATACCGTACTTGCTTCTCCTGGACCATTGGCTTATTTTTGGATGGCACCTTTTTCACCTGCTTCTTTGTTGCCGTCCTCGTTCCTATTTCTCTTTGAGTTTTACTTAGCTGGGTTTCCTGCTCAAGGTTTCTCGAGCTTGACTTTCTAACCTCATTTCTTTTTGCTGGTTTAACAGATCCCTTTTTTTCTTACTTCCTTCTGGCCTGTCTCATTAGGTTATATAACCCATTTCTAAAATTCTCTCCCCTTCTTATTACCCTCATAGGCCACCTCGAGATATAAACCTCCTGATTTGTCTTAGAGGGGTCGACCATCGCTGCCTCCTCCCTAGCTGATGCAGGAGGCTGCAGGTCTGGAACTGGTCTTACCATTGCTGGCATTTGGTTTCTAATTCCTTCTACCTCCCCCTCAATCCTAAATAGGTGCTCTTTTGTGCTTTTAAAATGTCATTATTTGACAAGGTGACTTCTAAAAGCTCCTGGAGAGTTCTTTGTAGAATTAACATCAAGTCTATCATAGAGGATGCAGGTGTTGCAGAAAGTTCAAGGTTCAACCCTGAGGTTTGATTTAGTTTGATGCTTTCTTTTTCCACCGAAAACTGGATTCCATGCTGGCCTTGATTTTCAGACTCTTTCCCCCTTTGCTCAGTGTCTGCTATAACCTCTCCTTCTGTTCTTTGATCCTCGCTGTTTAATTCCGGACAGTCCTGAGTTATATTTTCTAGGTCCTGGTCTAGGTCCGTGAGGGGAAGAGGACAGCCGTGGAGACATTTTGCCTTTTTGTCCCAATAAAGATTGGAGAGACTGGTTAGCTAAACTTACTGACTCCATCGTAAACTCCCCATAAGCTAGTGAGGTATTCCCAATTCGCAGTTCGGACTCTGCCTCTGCCTCCTCTATTACAGAGGCCTTTGCTGGTGAGAATACTTTTTTAAAGTGCTTCCCCACAAAGTCTTTCAGTGAGCTTGAGGCCGTGCCCCCCCTTTTTTGCTTGTGCTTGTATTTATGTCCCCGTTTCTTTTTCCTTTTTGTTTCGCTCCTTTTTTTGGTCTTCCACCTGGGCTCTTTATACTTTCCACAGAGTCTCCCAGATCTACTAAGGTCTCTTTTGGCTTCATCTTCGGGTCCTGAGTATTTTTAGCCTTTCTGGGGGCCATTATTAATGCCTTTATGCGACCAAAGCAATTATCAGCAATTCAGACGGGTTCAAATGTCACCTTCTAGGATAGTCCACCCAGGTTTGGGCTCAAACTACAACTTTTAAAATACCAATTCACAGAACACAGATCAGAACCCTCACTTACCTCTGTTGTGCATCAGTCCTGTGCTCTCCCCGTGCCCTTTCCTCACCGCAATTGTCGTTTCCCCCTTATTTCTGTCTCTTGAATCAAAAGTTTATATTCTGTGTCCTTGCTTCCCCCTCCCGGTATCCTCAGTGCTGCTGCCTGGGTTTTGCTCCCTGCAGGCGCCTCTCAGCACAGGTCCGGAGCCAGGTCTGGGCGGGAGCACTCTCGACCAGCGTGCAGTCCAACTCTTTCCCTGGGGGATTTCCCCTCGCAGCAGCGGCTATTCCCGCTGCGGCGACCATTCCTGCAGCGCAACGCGGTTTGGCTTTCCTTGGCGTCCTACGGCATCCTGCGTCGGGCGGCTTTAGCTTAAGCGGTCTCAGCCGCTGTCTTACCCTCGGCTTCTGCGGCTTCTGCATCAAGACGTAGGGCGGGACTATGGGGACCAGCACGACATGGCACAACATAGAAGGGCACTGCGAGAGTCCCAGTAACCCGTAATTCCTTATTCTCAGCTGCATTTTGGCCTAGTGATTTTGGCAGCTTTGAGCATTTTATATAAGGGACAAGGGAACCAAAAGCATCCCTGCAAAAAATGGCCAAACTAGCCCCTCCCCCTTAATCTCCTTGTGCAGTCTCTCTTCCCATTTATCCATTCTCCCTCTCTCCCCTCTCTCTTCTCCCTCAATGATCGCTTTCCCTCTACCTTCTCACTTCCTCCCTCTCTTTTTCTCTCTCTGGTGGGTTTATGCACGGGGAGCTGAGGAAAATAACTGAAGCACCAAGGGCGGCCCTGGACATTTAAGATCAGCCTCTAAGGGCTCCAGGCCTGAAAATGTGTCCCTTTGACAGGTCCTCTCCTAGCCTATGTTAGATTGAACCTGCATGATAATCAGAGAACACCATTAGGACCATTCAATCTCTCAATCTTCCCCCAGGCAGCTAGGTACCTTCACAAAATAACCCATGCAGGAATCGTTCATCAATAGGTTTGGGTAATTGCGATGAGTGGCACTGCTGGTACCCAAAAACAACATTGCATTAAACAATTGTTAACATTTTCTGCTGCTAAATTTTGAAAAGGCATGCCAAAAATGTAATCAATTATACAAATTTTACTCAACCACATATTGAAAAAGGATCATATGAAAGCTGACCCAATAGACAACACAAATCAACTTACAAGAAGGTAGTTACTATACTCAGTATAGGAATTGTGGTAGGTAAGTTCGAATGTTGGCATTGCTCTCCCCCGCGTAGCTCCACTGTTGACAAACTGCCCTCTGGGCCTGAGCTCCGTGCCAGGTAGGTGTTCGAGGCCCTCCTCCACCCGCAGTCTCCTGCCAGCACCTCATCTCTGGTGGTGTAGTAGAAGAGCACTCTGCTATTCCGCTCTGTTCTGTGTCCGTTTTCTCCTTTTGCTCTTTCTGTCTCTTTTGTCTGTTGTTGTTGCTCTTTCTGTTGTTTCTGCTCCTTCTGTTTCTGCTCTTTCTGTATTCTATCCTTTTTTTGTCTTTCTCTCGCGGGCTCCCCGCCGCTGCTGCCCCGCGGCCCCTCCCCCCCAGAGTGTCGCTCCCGGCTGACCTCCCTCCCGCGGCCACTGCAAGGCAAGAAGAGCAAGACCACTTACCTTCCAGGTCAGTGTCTCTGCTCTCCCCCCCAGCTCCATCATTGGGGGAATGTCCTCCGAGCCTGAGCTCCGTGCCTGGTAGGTGTTCAAGGCCGTCCTCCACCTGCCGGCTCCTGCCTGTGCCTCATCCCTGGTGGTCTGGTGGAAGAGCACTCTGCTCTTCTGCTATTCCGCTCTGTTCTGTTTCAAGCTGCTCACGCACGTATACAAGGCCTTCCACAACATTGAACCACAATACCTCAACAACCATCTCTCCTTCCACGCGCCCAAGAGAAACCTCTATTCAGCCAACCTCTGCCTGGCCAAAATCCAGCACTACTACAGGAACAGAGCGGTTAGAAGGTCCTTAGCCTACCCCGCATCCAAGACCTGGAATGACCTCCACCTCTGGGAAAGCCCTACACTGCTCTAGTTCAGGAGAGACCTCAAGACCTGGCTCTTCAGATGACCCTAACGGAGCTGCACACACCACCAGCGCTTTGAGATCCTAACGGGTAAGTTGAGCGCTTTACAAACCACTGTTTGATGGATGACACAACTGAATGTTCTGATGCTCTCTAAAGGTTTTGACAGTGACTGGTTTGTCAGCTGCTTAGCCGTGGCTGGCATCGCTCACTGGTGGTGAGGCGGGCAGGTCAAGCTGGGGTTTTTAGGGGTCACGTGCGGGTGGAGGGAGCTCGCGTAGTAAAAAAATATCTGAAAATATAATATACTTACCTTGCCGCCGTGTCCCGCCTCTCGGTTCCTGCAGGAGCGCGAGGGTCTCGGGCCTGGGGTGAGCCGCCTGAGTGGCATCCAAAGCCTTAATTTCGGTTTTCAGCTTGTCCAATGAGGTACGGATGGAACGAAGGACACAGGCTTGTTTGGAGACGCACTCTTCCCGTATTACTGCTTTAAAACCTTCCCACGGGGTGGAAGCAGTATCCACCGAACCAACATTTAAATCAAAATAGTTGGTGATCGCTGTTTGGATCTCGGCGCAAAAAACGGTATCGCAAAGTGCATTTGGCAGGAGCCGCCATGTGAAGGCTGGCTGTGGGGAGCGAGGGAGACAAAGACAAATTTGAACCGGCGCATGATCCGAGAAGGTGCATGCCACATGTGTAGCAGAGGTGAGCCAGGTGAGGACATCCGGTGAGGTGATCCATAAATCAATGCGAGACCCGCAGCCCCGAGCACCAGTAACGCAAGTGCCCTCACGGGCATCGGGCCACAAATGACGCCAGGCATCATATAACGAGTTGTCCGTAAGTATGGACTGAAGTAAAGTGATAGCGCGAGAAAGGGAAGAATGAGGGCCAGAGTGGTCCAAGGCTGCCGAAATGGTGATATCAAAATCCCCCCCCAAAGAAGGGCTCCCGGGCCCAGGGAAGAGATGAGGTGCCATATATGAGCAAAAAGGTCATTGTCGTCCAAGTTAGGGCCGTACACTGTGGCTATTGTCATGGGTTGGGAAAGCAGGGAGCCATGTAGAATCACATATCGTCCGTCAGGATCCGCGAGCACCTGAATAGTATGACAGGGAAGACCCCTACGTATCAAAAATGGCCACCCCCGCTTGCGTAAGAGGAATAGTACGAGGAATGTGATTCACCCCAATAGCGTGATTGAAGTCTGGTGGAGGTCTCAGGCAGCAAGTGAGTCTCCTGCAAGAGGCAGATGTCTACTTTGTGCCGCTGCAAGTGAGAGTGGATGAGCCTGGCTTTCCGGTCATCGTTAAGACCACGTATGTTCCAGGTCCAACAGATGGTGTCAGACATGTTGTGCTGTGCATAGGTGATACGGGTGCAGAGCAAGCGGGCAGACATCCAATTAGGCCAGTTGGTACGCTGCAACATTAAGGGTCTAACAGAAGGGAGAGCAGGAGGACCGCCCTTAGCAGGTATTTGGACCAGTTGGAAGTCTGCACCGCGAGGAGGCCAAGGCATAAGGGAGGCCTCCAATGCGCAACTATCAAAAAAGGGAAAAAGGGGGGAAGGCAGTGCCCTTTGTTCAAAGGAGCAAGTCATGCACAATCTTGCTATAAAGAAAAGCAATATTTATTTATAAAATCTGTTTATTGGCATTTCTTATAACAGGATACACAGAACACTCCGGATCCAGAGCGTCTCACATTTGCAATAGAGTGATTGATATGTATCGAGCCCGGTGCACATTGGCTAATAGGAACGGGGCATCGCCTAATCTCGTGATAGCATTGAGGGCCTCCCAATTGTAACCGCAGCCGCAGAATTGCCATCGATATCCTGCCACTGGGAGGCCTCCCCAACATAAAACATTAGTCTTAATGTAAGCGGCTGAACTGTGACTACCCACCCCACCCGCCGCTGCCCTCGTGTATCTGGTGTGTCCCCCCCGGAACAGCACTACCCGCCACCCCGCGGACCCAAGGCCTCACAGCCGGTGTGTGCGTGCCGACACGGGGTTCTACCTCTCGTGCAGCAGGGGGACAAGAGGACCAGTAGGCACCACGGCACCCGGGCCCACTCCTGCCCCCCCATGCGCCATCAGCTCCCGCCACCCCCCTACATTCAGTTCACATGATGTGATCAGCAGTTTGGGGTGTCACCACTGGCAGCACTTGATCGTCTGAGAGCATGATAGATGGAGAGGACGATCTGCTAGTCTCAGGTTCGCTGTCTTCACGAACTGCCACTTCTCCTTGGCTGCTCACAGACCCCAGGGTGGCCACCGCCTCCAGGGCCTCCTGACGCTCCAGTCTCATTTTCTCTGGGCTGGGCGCCACAGCAGGGCCTCCCTACGTCACCGCCGCCTCGACCTCCTCTCCTGCTGTCCACTAGTTCCCGGGTCCGGCGGCCTCTGGCCCCTGTGCAGACCCGCTTCCTCCAGCCAGTCCCAAACGTCTGATGGGGCATCAAAGAATCGAGTCCCCTCATTCGTGGCCACCCTGAGGCACGACGGGAACAGCAGTGAATATGGAATCTGCAACTCGCGCAGCTGTTGCTTCACTGCCAGGTTGTTGCTCCTCCGCTTCTGAACCGTTGCCGTGTAGTCCGGGAAAAGCATCACTTGACTACCACCCACTGTGATGGCCTCCAGCTTCTGAGCCTCGTGGAGTACCACGTCCCTGTCTCGGTAATTGAGCAGTCGGAAGAGGAAGGGACGCGGCCGGGCCCCGGGGATAGGCCTCCGCGCCGAAACCCTGTGCGCTCGCTCCACTACAAATTGTGGGGAGAGTACCCCTGAAGGGAGAATGTCCCGCAGCCATCCTCAAACGAACTGCTCAGGTTTCCGCCCTTCCTCACCTTCCGGAAGACCCACCACACGAACATTGTGGCGCCGAGAGCGACCTTCCACATCCTCAGCACAATCCTCCAGGGTGTGAACACGGACAATCAAATCCTGTAAGGCTATGGTGTGGTTGCGAACCACAGGTTGGACTTCCTGGAGCTCTTGGCGTTGTTGCACGACGGAGTCCACTAACTTACGGTGGTCCGCATGCAGAAGGGTGAAGTCAACCGTGACTTTGTCAATGCGAGATTCCAGGGAGGCCCTAGTCTGTTCCAGGGTGGTACCCAGCCGATCCACCGCCGCTAGCATGGCATCCATCTTGGACTCAAGTGTTGTCGCCTGTGGTTCCGTGATCCAGATTCTCCTTTCTACTGGGAGCCAGTGTAAGGCTAGCAATGCTTTCTTCGTATTCGCTCTTCCTGGCAGGCCCAGTACCATCTGCGCCGCCGCATTCTGTACTCTCTGTAGTTTGGCAAGTCCCGTTTTAGTAGCACCAAGATAAAGTACATTCCCGTAATCTAATTGGGAAGTTATTACCGCATGTACTATAGTTTTTCGGGATTTCTCTGGTAGTAGGTCTAGGACCTTCCTCAGAATTTTCATATTCCCGTAGCATTTGCCTGCTACCTTCTGGATCTAACTTTCAAAAGTCAGCTCGGAGTCAAGCCATATTCTGAGGTTTCTGACTTCTGATTTGGGGGGAGGCAGTTGGCCTAGAGTGTCAGGCCACCACGCGTGTGACCATATGGATGGCGCTCTGCCTACTACCATAACCTCCGTTTTGCTTCTGTTTAGCTTGAGGCAGTGGTTAGACATCCAGTCTGCCACCTCTTCTAAACATTTGGAGAACCGGGCAGCTGCTTGGCCCCTGTCTGGTGCTAGCATCACAATTAGTTGTGTGTCATCAGCGTAAGAAACAATCGACATCCCATGCTTCTCCACGCACTCTGCCAATGGCCCCACATAAATGTTAAACAAGGTGGGGCTCAAGATTGAGCCCGCCGGGACCCCTTGATCCAAGGGAATCTTCTTAGATAGATGAGTTTGTTGAGCAACTTGGAAGCTCCGTGTGGAGAGAAATTATGTCAACCAACTCAATGCCCTACGCCTTATGCCACACGCCTCTAATCTTTGAATGAGTAGCTTATGGGAGATAGTGTCAAACGCCGCACTGAGGTCTAGTAAAATCAGTGCGGCTGTTTGTCCCTCATCTGCATATTTCCTCAATATTTATGTGGCTATGAGAAGAGTTGACTCAGTCGAGTGGGCCACTCTGAAACCTGATTAGGAAGGATGCAGTAGGTCGTTTTTCTTTATGTGGTCTATGAGTTGTTTATTTGTCGCTTTTTCTGCAACTTTCGCCACAAATGGCAGCAGAGAAATAGGCTGTAAATTTTCCAGCACTGTGTACTCCAGTGATGGCTTCTTTTTGAGTGGTTTCACAATGGCCTGTTTCCATTTTGTGGGGACCATGCCATTTTGAAAGGAGCAGGAAATAAGCTCAGAAATATAGGGCATGATTACATTAGCTCCCTGCATTATAATTTTCCATTGGGCTGGGTCCAAAGGGGATCCCGATTTTATCCCTTTTGCTATGATGGTAATTTCTTCAAGTTCCTGTATCTTGAATTCATCCAGCATTGCCCCAGCAAAGTTTGTCTGGCTATCACCTGCCATAGGAGTTCCTTCCCGCACTTCAATCGGGAAGGTGTTGTAGATTTTTGCTACTTATCTGCGAAAAATTCTGCCACCTTGTTACAGCTCTCCTCTGAGGTATCTGTGTCATTCCTGTTTCCTGTGTTCTTGAGGACTTCAGTATCACAAACATTTCTTTCTGGGAATTGATGGCACCTTCTATCCTTTCAGTGTAAAACTTACATCTGACTTTCTTAATTAAGGAATGATATTGGTTTAATTCTTTTTTATAATTTCCTTGCGCCTCACTACTATATTCCTTCCTCCAAACTCTCTCGCACCTTTTGCATTTTTTGTGGCTATCATTAGCTCTTCACTAAACCAGGGTGCTGTTATATTTTGTCTTTTAGGGGTCCTGGTGCTCCGCGGTGCTGTCTTATCGAATACCTCTGTGATCCAGGCTTCCAATTTATTGTTGGCTAGATTAACATCTATGTCTAAGATGGGCTTTTTCTCCATCAGGGCATGTGTGAAAGAATTGGAGTTGAAATTCTTCCAATTACTCATAGTAATTACCTTAATAGGTTGTGCTTCCCTCTTCCTGTGAGTAGGCACAGAAAACTGGACTAGATCATGATCAGATCAGGGAATAGGCCATGGTGTCTCAACCTCTATATCCTCAAAGTTGGAGAAGATAGGATCTAGAATGTGGCCTCCTTGATGCGTTTGAGATTCTACTCTTTGTACTAGGTTAAGGGTTTTGGGTTTTGGGCTATGAACTCAACAACGAAGGTCGAGGTTTAGCACCTCACTTCCTGGAGCAATGCCCAAGTTTGCGCGCTCCAACAACTCTGAAAAAACTACAATCTTTGCAGAGTTTTTTTAATTTCAGGCGTACGTACATTCCCAATTACGCCCAGCGTATCAAGCCGCTATATGCCTTGGTACAGCCTACTTTTTCTAAATCAAGCTGGCTGCCAGAACATTCAGCTATCCTGCAATCTTTGCAGGCTGATCTTCTTGCTTCTAAATACTTATTGACGCGTGATAACCACACAAACCTAGTGATATGAATTGTGCCTGGCGCAGTGGGTTTCACGTGCTTAACGTTCAATGAGGGAGACACAGTCCCTATTGCTTACAAATCACACTTGTACACTTCGGCTGAAATGCACTTTCCCACAGTCTAAAAGGTTTTGACTGCAGTGCAGATGGTGATTCTAAAGGAGAGAGCGCTGTCGCAAGGGAAACGCATGTTGGTTGTCACACCGTATCCTGCACTTGAGGCAGTGACGAAAGCCAGTGTACCAAATTCTAAAGCTTTGCATCCGCGTTGGATACAATGGGCCACTTCTTTGACGTCTCCGGATGTCACTTTCATCTTTGATGCCTCATTGCAGACTCAGTAGTATTTACAGTATGAATTTATTCATCCAACTCCTCGGTCTTTGCGCCCGCTTGAGGATTACCATTGTATCATTTACACTGATGGTTCGGCGCAACCGGCGACGGAATCTAAGCATGCTTATTCAGTGGCCTGCGCAATAGTGGCTGGTACTTTCGTGAATGGAGAATTTAAGTCTGATGTCGTGCACACGAGTGTGCTTGCACTGGAGTTTGCTGATCCTCGAGTGACTACTCTTATTGTGAGTGCCTCTTTTTACTGTGTTCAGTCTTTCAACGACAATTTATTCTTTTGGTCTAAAAAATGCGTATTGTGATTCCAAAGGTAGCACAATCAAACATAAAATGCTTTGGGTGCGAGTAGCAGAACTTAAACAATGTCTGCCGCTCGTTAATGTAATTCATACTCTTAGTCACCAGCGTGTAGGTGTGCACGCTGTTGGCAACAGTTTAGCTGATGAAGCAGCGAAAACAGCAGTGGTGACATATCTGGTAGCAGCAGTTACAAGATCCAAAAGTAAGATTGATGATGACATCTTGGCAGCTATTGCTGCAACAGAGAAGGGTGATAATTACCCTAGAGGTTTCCCTTCCAAATACTCTTATTTAAGTCCTGATAAAGTTCCCTACATGAGAATTAACGACATTGGTGACAGATTGATTTCCAACGCGGACCGCAGACTTGCTTTGATAACAGCCGCTCACGAAGGTAAGGCTTCTGCCCATGCCGGTGTTTCCGCGACTGTCGCTATCTTACAACAACGTTACTGGTGGCGTGGATTGTATAAACAAACTTGTGATTATGTCCTTAATTGTGACACTTGCTAGCAGATTAAACCTTCTACTGCTGCGCGTCCTCCTCAAACACAGTTGTACATATCTAATAAACCAAATGGGTGTGTTTATTTGGATCACTGCGGTCCTTTCTCTTCTGATACTGCTTATGAGTACATCTTAGTTGCAGTGGATTCGTGCACATGTTTTCTATGGGTCTGGCCACAACGGAGTGCTGATGCTCGAACTGTCATCAGGGATTTGCGTGTCTTTGTGGGAATTTTTGCATGTGGTACCCTTCATTCAGATCAGGGTCCAGCGTTCGCCTCTAAGGCGTACAAGGATGCCATGAGATCTTTGGGGGTCCAAGTCAAATTCTCGTCTCCATTCCGGCCTGAGGGCAATTCTGTTGTACAACGAATGAACCGTGACTTAAAGCAATCCTTGACAGCTAGGGTTTTAGGCACTGGCAGGAACTGGTTGGCCCATTTGTAAAGCGGTCAACGTGCACTTAATAATCTCCCTAGAAGGTCTCTGGGTGGGCGGAACCCATACGAAATGCTCTTTGGCATAAAAATGTGTGTCCCGGACCTTGATGGTCTAGACATGGTGGCGGCGGCCGCACCCTTTGACGTAGATGGTCATTCTGCTGTGTTATAGAATCTACAAGAGACCCGAGACAGTCTTGCAAAGGAACACTTGCCCTCCACAACTGATGCTGCACTTCAGATCCCGGTTGTTGGCTGGCTACCTCGAGTTGGTGACCTGGTCCGTGAGAAGGTGGAGAACAAGAAGGAGTTTGGCCCCTCTTATCGTGCACCAGTTCCAGTGCTTGGCATGCAGGGTACAAGAACAGTCATTTTACCTCCACTTCCAGGTCGCAAGGATAACAGGTACATCTCCATTGACAATGTCAAAACTGCAACGAGGGGCCGATTCTTCTTAGTATGACTCCAGCGGTCTCTTTCCAGCAATGCTGAGAAATTCTGTTTTGGCTACGGCAACTACCAACAGTCCTGACATTGCCATTGAGATGCATACAGTTACTGATCCTTTATTGACTCCACCGGCTGGTGGTCCCGTTGAAGATACTGAGTATGCCTATCCCACAGATGTGTCGTTGCCTGGTGGGCAATCAAGTGCAGTTGACTAGTCACGTTTTTCATTTGACACTAACTCTACAACATCGATTGCCCCAAGATGTTGGTCTAAAATAATTTTTTTAATTCCTCCTTGGACTTACATTTGGCTGGTGCTCATATCTATTTTTTTGTTTATGTCGATTGAATTTGTAGTTGTATTTTTTTGTCTAGTGAATGGACATTTTCTTACAGAAAGATCTGCAATTAGATTAATTGATGGAACTTTGGCACCCCACTCCTCATCACACATCATGAAGAGGGACCAGACTTTTGTTAATATTAATGCCTGGCCTGTGTTAGCTGGGATTGTATGGGATGCTGTAAAATTTCAAATTCATAGCTCTACAGAGGTGATTAATGTCCCCAATGAACTTCGTGTTTCTATGGGGGATGTTGTAAAACAAAACATACGCTCTGATGATTGGGATGTCCAAGCCGTAGAGGCTCTTTTTTCTGATTTGAAATGTTATGCTGCATTTGATGCTGAAGATTTGTATTTAGACACAGCAAATTATGGAGAGTTGTTTTGTTACCAACACTGTGGCAATCATTTCCTGCAGAAACCAAATACATTTAGAACTATCGTCAACTTTACACAATGGGAACATTGTCCAGCTCCAAAACTTTAGTGAAAAAATTTACATATTTTACCGATTTCAGTGTGTCTAAACCTGAAGCCTTTTATTTTAAAATGGCTGCTGAGTCAGCTTTCAAAGTTAGACTGACCCACACTAAATTATTGTATTCAAAGTCCTTTATCGATGAATTAGCTATAGGGGGCTATGAGATGTGGAAAGATACTATTGATCTTAAATCTGCTTTGGGTTTAAAAACCTGACAGGTACAAGGTTCTGAAGCTTTGCATCGTGCATGCCTTATCCCGAACCACATGTTGTTTTTTAATTCTACCATTTTTCAGACCACCTGCTTTGTATTGGCTACTTCGAAAACGATGAATTCCCCTACTATTCCTGGTCTGGGCGCTTATCCGACCTGGGATAATCACACAGATCTGTCCCTTAATGAATTGCAATCATTAACTAATAATAAATCCTTCAATATTTCCAACTTAGATCCTGAAGGATGGTTGATATGGCAGAAAAGTTCAGATTCCTGTCAACATCGTTTTCTGGGTCTGCACCCCGGTTATACACAGGTTAGAATAGACCCCCGATTTGAATCTTCCCATTCTGTAACTACCTATTCTGTAGGAAAGTTATGTCAAAACTGGCTTACACATTCAACCTTAGCATCAGTTAAACATCATTTATCCAAATTAAATGACAAAGTAGATTTGAATGATTTTGTTAAGGGCCCTGTGGGTGGCAGGTCCAAAAGATGGGTGTATGCTGTTTACAATGAAGTTTGGAAATTATCTCAAATTGAAGCTGCTTCTAGATTAAGAGCTATTGATCAAGCAAATTTGGAAAAAGTGCTTGCTGTCATTGATAATAGCATTAACACCCTTTCTTCCAGAATTTACACACTAGATTATATTGTTTCATCTGTTGTGGACATTGTTCAGGATGTCTGTTTTATACCATGGTCAAAATCAATTGCGTTCTATAATGCAGTTTGCATGGACATTACAAACATTGAAAGCTGGGAAAGTTCCTTGGGGCTACATGAACAAATCATCTTTATTCCTGCCGTTTAATCCGACTGATAAACAACAGTTCATGTCCATGAAGGATGCAACATATTCACTATTGCATTTTGAAAAATTGGAACCTTTGCCATTCTCTGTGGCCGAATCGAACTCAGCTGTGTGGCTTATCCATGGGTTAATCACTTTACCTTTTCCTTTGTTTAAGTTCAGTTCATGTATGAAACACTATGCCTTAGGCAGATATGAACCGCTAGGTACCGCTTTCTTACATGAAGTTTGGTCACTCCCATTTACATACAGGTGCATGAGAGAGGGTAAAGAGGTTTATTTGAGAGGAGAGGATTGCACTTCCACACCTGATCACTCAGTAGTTTGTAGGAACATCCAATTGCATGGCGCATGCAACGTTCACGCACCGAATTTAGCTTGCATTCTGAAGGGAAATCCTGTGCCAGCGATTACACCCACTTTCACGTTATTAGCTAACGGAAGTTATTTGCTTTTAAATAATGAGGCATGCTGCGGGAAGCTTGTAGGGATTGGCTGCATGATCTGTGTCACACGACAGCCTGCCCTGGCTGCTTCAGCTGCGCAACTGGATGCTTGAATACTATGGAACACTACCGCTGGCCACTTTGAGCGTAGCCTATGGATTGTCCTTCCGTATGTTGTTTTAGTTTATTAGATTGGATGGCTGACTCATTCACTGAAGATTACAATGACTTCCTTTTGGAAGCTGTTGCCCCATACTGTGCCTATACGTTGATGGACTAAATTGGCTGTTGTCCATCTTCCTGACATATCGACTGGAATTTTTTTTTTTACATTTTTGATGCCGAAGGGGCTCTGTAGAACCCCTGATTGATTTTTATTTTTTTATTTTTTCCCAACAAACTTTTCGAACTTTCACTACCAATTATGCGGATTGGCAATATATGAACTTGGTTCTGTCTTACTCGAACTTGAACTCTGCATTCCTACATTGCTTCCCTATTCTGTTCATGGTCCGATCAAGGGAGGGTATAGTAGAGTCAGGGTTTTGTCTGCATACATTGCTATGTTAGCATAAGCGTTTTAGATGTTAGCGCCATCTTGCCACTTTGCTGCTTTTGCACACAACACTACAGGTATTTGTTATTATAAGTAAAACTGCTTGCTTGCTTTTTCACATGTGAACGGTCTGTTTTTCACATCCCTAGACTTGCACTGCGACCTTAGTCTCAACAATCTGTGCAGAAACCATCAAGGTCAAATAACAATGTATGCTGTTGAATTCAGGTTGATCGGCCCACGCTCTAGTACACAGCTGCAAATATCTGAAACTCAGGTGCCTTTAATATTGCATTTGCATGCATGATTCAGACACTTGGAGAAAACCTTTCCAGACACAGAGAGCAGAGCTGATCCTGTGATGTGATTCACCTAAGCTGATCTTTGAAGTATGGGGTTCCCCATTCAAACCTAGAGACCTTCTGTTATTATATAAAACTAGCTTACTAGCCATGGGAGGGCGGTGCACAAGTTATTATATGACCTGTTTCCACTATCATTGTAATATATTTCCCTTTGTGTTCTATGGTATTGTAGCAATGCTGATGGTTTTATTTCTAATCATTTGTCTGCTTATGTTAGCCAAAGTACTGCACCTTAGAGCACGTAGTTAAAAATAAACATTTTAAACGTTTCCGTGTCTCTGATTACTCACGTTGTGGACTGATATGAGAACAATAACGAAAAGATGTTTCTGATTCCCACCATTCCTGAGAGTACTCTAAGTCGCTTGTTCTTGGTTTAAAGACCATGCAAAGCAGCTTGAAGATAGGTTGTTTCCTAACAGGAATCATTGCGAAGGAGAGGAAGGGAAGGGGTTTGTGCTGGTTTATTAATGGCAAGACAAGCTGCCGTATTTTGCACCACCTGCAGTTTGGATAGCAGGTCTTCCCTAATTCCTACCAACAAGGAGTTGCCATAATCGAGGTGACTGATTAGAAGCAACTGAATGAGGGTCTTTCTGGCGTTTAATGGGATCCAGGGAAAAATCTTTCTGAGCAACCGCATGGTCCTGTAGCAGGTGCCTGCAAGAGTTTTTACCTGTTCTTCCATTGAAAGCTTATTGCCTATTCTAACCCCTAGGTTCTTAGCCCACCCTTGTGGGGAAGGAGCGTCTCCTAATTCTGATGGAGGAGTTAAGTTGCAGAAAGTTCTTCCTCATCCAGCTTGCAATGCTAGTCATACCGTTTATGAACGTAGCTTTAGTTACTGCAGGGTTGTTCTCTATGTGCACTATCAGCTGCGTATCATCAGCGTAGGATATGGTTTCAAACTCACAGTTTCTGATGATTGAGGCCAAGGGGGCAACATATAGGTTGAATAGCGTGGGGCTCAATGTGGAGCCTTGTGGAACCCCCTTGTCCACCGCAGCTGTATGTGACACAAATGAGTCCAACTGGAAGCATTGTGTTCTGTCGGACTGATAATTCGGAATCCATTCAAAGGCCAGACCTCTGACACCAATCTCTCAAAGCCTGTTCAACAAGATACGATGAGAGATGGTGTCAAAGGCTGTCGACAGATCGAGCAGCACTAACATAACTGGAGAGTCCTTATCCAGTGTACAGAGAACCTGCATCATTCTTTAAATACCGTAAGTAAGTACAAAAAGGATAGTGATTCTTCTCAGCAAGAGGGGCAATTTCCTCTTTCCTCCCTAAATGTCAATGCCACTTCCATATCATAAAGGCTGGAACCTGCCCCAAACTAACCTTTAGGGCCCATCTCTGATGCAACGACTTATGTCCTGCAGGTAAGGCTGAATATGCCCCCCCCCCCCCATAATGTAACTCCTGTAGGTGAGACAGATTATCTCTCTTGCACACATCCTCTATATCACTTCGCCTAGAGCATTTTTTTACTAGGGTTTTTAATATTTGTTTCTGCTGTGCACTAGACATTTTTTAAAGTTCTACCCCTAGTGGGACATCCAGGGAACCCTCAGAGGAGAGTAACGGCCCATTGCCCAGCCTTTTGCTCCTGCAAAGAAGATTTTATAGTTTGCCTCAAGGTATCCTCTTCAGCCTTAAGAAGACTGTTAGACATGGGGAACTCTAGTTGGCAATGGTTTACACCGTTGTCCAAGTAGGGACCCTTCCTCCTTGTCAGGGTAAGGGGGATACACTTCTAAAATAACCCCTGCTCACCCCCTTGGTAGCTTGGCCCAAGCAGACAAGCTTATCTCAGAGGCAGTGTGTAAAGCATGTGTGCACACATACAGTAATACAGTGAAAACACTACAAATGGACACCACACCAGTTTAGAAAAATAAGTAAACTTTATCTAAACCAAACAAAACCAAAACGACAAAAATCCACAATATAGTAACAAAAATATAGGGGCATATCAGCAAGAAGGCGATAAAAAATTATAGCCGCTTTTGCGTCCGTTTTCGGACGAAAAGCAGCGATAATTTTATCGCCTAATCAGCAAGGTCACGCTATCGCGTGAAACCATGCCTTATCGCCATTTCCCTTAACGCCCATCTTTGCATCTCTAATGAGATGCTAAGTGGGCGTTCCTCCCCAGGATAACGAGAGAAATGTCGCTAAGCGACATTTCTCCTATTATCAAGCCTCACTCAAAACAGCATAGCGACAGAAAAAATAGCGATAACCTCTGTTATTGCTACTTTCCTTACGCCTGCTTTGAAACTGACTCAGCCATGATATCCTATGGAAGGTGGATATCATGGCTAAGTATGTGAGGCCCTATCAGCAAGCTATTGCCAAACTTTGTAGGATTATCTCTGGGTTTCCAGCGATAATCTCATGTTTGGCATTTAGCGCTAGGATTTTTATCGCTTTTGAGATAAGCGTTGCTAATAGCACGCTATCTCAGCGATAAAAATCCACGCTAGCCGGCGATAATTATCCTAGCGCTAAGTGCACTTAGCGATAATTATTGCCGGTTGTTGCTGATATGCTCCATACTTCTTAGAAGGTAAAAACTATTCTGTCCATAGTAAACTATAGATGCAACACTTTCAACACAAAGTACCGTGGGTGCGTCAAAATCATAAATAAAAAATGCAGCAGGGAAAGTGATGCGTCGGTTCCTTACTCCAGGGGAGGTGATGCATCCGTTCTTTACTGCCACGCATGGGAGGGGATGTGTCGGTTCCATACTGAAGGGGAGGTGATGCATCAGTTTTTTTTACTGCGGTCCCGGTGTCCTTGTAGACTTGTTGCCCAGATGCGTTGCGTGGGGATTGGGGAATGCATCGGTCCTTTAAGCGGTAGCAGCAACAGCACTGCGTAGGTCTCTCCGGCCTCAGTCCCATGATGTGTTGGTTCTTGCAGCCGCATAACAGAGCCTGAGTCCGAATCGGTACGGTGATCTCAGACTTCGTAGATCGTGCCCGCGATGCAGCATGCAGTGATTCCTCCAGCCGTGGGCAGGCGCTGCATAGTTTTTATCAGCGATGCATATGCATCGCCCATCTCGTGGTTACGTCTCCTTTCCAGCTCCCAACAGCAGGAACAATCTCCAGAGGCCCAATTCAGCAACAAGGCACCTCCTGGCCGGTCAGAACTCCCAGCAAGGAAGTTCAGGGGAGCTCGTGGTGAAGTCTTTGTATCCCTGAGACTTCAAAACTGGAGGCAAGCTCTACTTCAAGCCCTTGGAGATTTTCCTCAGCAGGCGACACAGCACACAGCAAAGTCTTTATCCTCTCCTTGGTATAAACAGCCACTGCAGGCCCACCCCAAACAGCTCACAGCTAAGGGGCAGTACTTCTCCCTCAGTTTCTCCAGCTCTTCTCCTAGGCAAAGGTTCTGCTTGAATTCCAGAAATAATCTAAAAGTTTGGGGTCTGGGTCCTACTTTTTGTAGCTCACATTTCATTGTTCTCTAGTGGCGGAGAAGCTCTTTGCCCAGCCAAAACCAGTTCTATTCTCTGTGGAGCAGCTTCCTGGCAGGTGGTGGAGACAGCATTGTCCAAGGCAGACCAGGCCCATTCAGGTGTGAAATAAATCTCCTCCCTCTACTTTGAATGCAGCCCGGGTCTATTCAGCCCAATCCTGACTCACCCTGGAAAGGCAGGACACACCTCCCCCCCAAGTGGCTGTCGGAACAGAATGCACATCCCCATCCCCTGTCACTCCAAAGCCAGACAATCAATACACAAACCTAGCAGGGGCACACAGGAAGGCTAAGCAAGAAAATGCCTACTTTCTAAAAGTGATATTGTCAAATACAGAATGTAAAAAATAATCCTTCCTAAACGATGCATCTTCATATTCTGAGTTCAGGCATACTAAACTTTACCTTCCTATCTTGTCCCAATCGGAAGTTATATTTATGAAATGTTATAAATAAACTCCCATTTTATCCTATGGGACAGATAGCCTTTCAATAGTGAAAAATGACATTGGACAGGACATGCCACACAAATCAGTACATGTCCTACCATTTACATACACTGCATCCTGCCCACAGGGTACCTTGAGCTTACCTTAGGGCTGACTCACATGTAAGAAAAGGGAAGGTTAGGGCCCAGCAAGTGGGTGCACTTTCTAGGTTGACATGGCAGTACCAAACTTCTGGTCCGCTGGATACATTGCTTTTCTATCAGTTGCAAGCTATCTGTAGGAAGCTGCACCCAACGTTCCCCCAGCCCCCACCTTCGATGCCGGCTCTTGACTTTATATATACATCCCCCACTCCCCGCAAGTTGGTTACCAAACTATACGCCCTTACGCTGTCAACCTCCTCCATCTCCACTGATCGTGCACGCGTGGCGTTGGGCGAGGAGCTAGGTATGGATATTGCTCAAGCTGCTTGGCTTTATTACAATCAGACGAAGATCGGCTTCGTCTCATACATTTTAAATATCTGCACAGGCCATACCGCACCCCAGTTCAGCTATATAAATTGGGACTCATACCCAACGATAGTTGTATGCGTTGCGCTGCCCCTGCTGCGGATTTTATTCATCTCGTGTGGTTGTGCCCTAAGGTGTCGGAATTCCAGCTGGCGGTCTGCGCCGCCGTCTCTGCGATTTCCTCCGCGCAGGTTCAGCCTGATGCGCCATTGTGCCTGCTGGGCTTTGTCAAATATTGCCCGGACTCTTCTCGCCGCCTGATCGTTATGTTGCTCGTTCTTGCTCGGCGTAGGGTGGCCATGTGTTGGGGCCGCAGACCGGCTCCCAAATTTGCTCACTGGCTTGAAGATGCTTCGAGATGCCAGACCTTGCTATCTGAATTCTGGGACCTTCTGCCTGCGAGATTCCACCCTCCTGACATATGGGGTCCCCTAGTAACATATCTCCACTCCCGCCCGCAATTGAGCCGTACTGCCACTCCTGTGCTCCCCGCCGGCACCTCGCTCGCGGCAGTCACCAGCGCTGGTCAGTAACTGCCTCCCTCCATGTCCCCGTCTTCCCCTCTGACCGTACCTGCTCCTATCCCTACAGTGCTATCTCCACCTCCTTTAGCTATGTGTTGTTCACGGTGCCAATGCAGTGTCGTTCAGAATAATGCTTTTATTTGTTTGTACTTCATAATGTCCATGATATTCCGCCAACAGCTAGCTATGTATGATGCTCTGATCAGATGCAAAAGAGCATTTTGATTATGCTGAATTTGTCAATAAAGGTTTTGAAAATAAAAAATTAAAAAATAAAAAGTACCAAACTGCGCACAGACACCACAGTGGCAGGTCTGAAAATCTTTTGCAGGGCTGCTTGTGTGGGTGGCACAATCAGTGCTGCAAGCCCACTAGCAGATTTTGACTTACAGGCCCTGGGCACACACAGTGCACTGTACTTGGGTCTTAGTAGTAAGTCAAGCAAGCCAATCATGGAAACACCAATTTACAAACAGAGCATATGCACTTTGGCACTGATCAGCAGTGGTAGAGTGCCCAGAATCATAAAACCAACAAAAACAGGGTTCAAAACACGAGGCCAAAAAGCTAAAAGTCAGTGGATAAACCCGCTGGACAAGCCAGGTCATACATAGACTAAACTAACAATTGAGGAGATGCTGTTTATATTTAAATATTACACTAGTAAGGCCCAGCTCTACTCTCAGGGCACCATTTACAGAGCCTATGGACAGGCCAAACTATTTTATATTAATTTCAATTATATGAACCCTCCTCAGATCATTTATTGGCAAAACCTCACATCAATGTGCTAACATACTAACAATTTTAGCATTATAGGTCTCTCTGAGGACTTCGATAGATTTACGACCCAATGCAAAGTCCATCCTATACATAGCACCTACAAAAGACTTTGCACAAGCCTCCTGATGGTCAATATGAGACCTAAATCTGAAAAGGAGGCCAAGATAATGATATTCCTTTACCATCTCTACTGGAGCACCACTTAACCACCACTTCAACCTCCTATTCTGAACCCTTCCTTTTGAAAAGACCATCACTTTTATTTTTGCCGTATTTATTTTCAAATCATTGGCCTTACAATATTCTGCAAAAGCATCTAATTGACTCTGGAGGCCAACCAGTGTAAGGTTCAGCAACACTGTATCATCAGCATAAAACAATACTGAGTTAGCCACATTACCTAACTTAGTTGGAAAAGAACGAACCTGGATTCAACCTAAATATGCGTCACCAATGTATACGGAGAACAGGAGCGGGGCCATCATACACCCCTGCCTCAATCTATGAGGGGTATTGATTTGTCTTGACAAAGCCCAGTTTCCCTTTAATTCAACCCTGGTCCATGAGCCTTCATATAATTGGATAATCAGCTTTAATAGCCCCAGGGGACACTCCCACTTCCTCATCTTCTCCCACAGTAGAGACCTATTTATATTTTCAATTGCTCTCGACAGATCAAAGTATGACACAAATAACAGTTGTTTCTTCTTAAGGGCATATTTTTCAGCTAATAGATTTAATATTACACAGCCACCCATTGTTAAATGGCCCTTACAAAAACCCATTTGAACCTTATGGAGAACATTAGCATCATTAACCCTCTCTTCTAACAACCCCAGGAGATGTTTTGCGTAGACCTTACTGGGAATATCCAGTAATGTAATCAACCAATAGCTTGATGGAAGGTCCTGCCTCCCCTTTTCATATAATGGGACCCTGATACTACCTTTCCAGGTACTCGGTATCTCCTGCCCACTGATTTTTGCACCAAGTCCTGGAACCAGACCATGAGCCCACATTGTTAGCTTAAGTTTCTACTTAAATATTGTAATTTTGTGCAGAATACTCTGGGCCCTAGAATTTTTTTAACCTTTTCTGATGGATTTGATACTCCCTAATGACGGAGCCAAAAGGTTCTCTGCTCTCCTCATGTCAGAGGCCTCAATCCACCCCCAGTCGGCTCTTTACATTCATACAGTTCCGATATAATTTACCCAATTTTCCTCCAAAACCGGAACTGCAAAAATATCTTTAGCCACTCCCAACACACTATTTACTGTCTTCCAGAATTCTCATATGGAATTTAATCAAATAATCCTTATTATCCCCACCTCTCTCAAGGACCTCCCTTAATTCTTATTTAATACAGCCTTGGACTGTACTTTAGCAGAACCAGACACAATCTTCCTGCCCACATCCCTCTCTAAGTCTGTTGATGCCATATTACCTGTCAAAGTTATTACATTTTCATACTCTTGCACAAAAAGCTTAGATGTCAGGGTGGGCTGATCTTTCAATAGACCCTCCAACCTATTTTGAGTATAGTGTTTCCGATTACCAGTCCATCCCAATCTATGCTCTTTCATACAATGAATTGGTGCACTAATTTACCAAAGATCTCTTAACTGTGTGTCTCTGCACAATGTTAGAATTAGGGGCTAATGATCACGACATACTAGGTCACCTACCTCTAAATCCATAACTATACCAAAACGTTTTGTAGAAATAATTACAGAATCTATCAATGTAGACACCCAACCATTGTCAAAAGTATGTTGAGCGTGCACCTCTAACAATCTGGAAAGGGAGCTCACAGGAGAGCCTTGAGAAAATGTTCTTTACTCAGAGTAGGCTAGTTCCACCACAGCAGTTTGCCCTTTCTATCAAAATTCCTACGCACTACCCTTTGGACCTGTGGGCTTTCTGCATCAATTGATCCTTGAATGGTGCAAAGGAACCAGTCTCATTATTTGGGACTGCCAAAAAATAGGAATAGTGTTGATCCATGAGATGTCCTCTGCTTTATTTAGTGCTACTAGAGTTAGATTCGAACCCAATATCTGCATCGTACAAGCGCCTTGAGACCCTTGTGGGTGAGTAGTGCGCTATACAAGTATCAATTTACAATTTACATTGCTTTCTGCATATATTTACTTGTCTGAGTGTTCTGTATTCAGCATCAGTGAAAGGTTTACTGTTCTATGCTCTGCTTCACCAATTCAAACTTTGCACTTTGCGAATCCGCTTCGTAGACTAGAAATACACATTTATCTTATTTCCTTGTATATGGCCCTCTAATTAGATTTTTACAGTATCAGAAGTACGATTGGCTCCATGCAAGCACTGAAGTAGAAAGTTTAAAATCCAGGAGTGAATCTTCATTTTCTTTCTCTCCACCGACATGCCAGCCTGAAGGAGCAAATAGCCACCGAGCATGCAGTTATTTACGGATTACTGCTAGCGAATTGCTCAGTTTTCAGTCGATTACCCCGGGGCCACTACCAGAAAGCATGTAAAACGGGGCTCTTTTCAGCACCAAAGGAATCATTATCAGAAAGTACATTGAAGTCAGTATCGAAGTCCGCAAACCTCCCGGTGTTTGCTTGTATCCCCTCCAATGACTAATTTGTTAAAAAAAAAAAAAAAGTGCTGGTGCCCTCTTTAGTGGGCTATTGCTACTTGCACCACCCGTTGCCCATACCAGCGCAGCCAGTGAAAGTACCACCACAACTACTAACCATCACACACTTACGTCACAATTCTGACTACTTCAAACCCCCAAAACTATTTTAAAAACTAGCTTGGGCGGCAAGTGGAAGGAAAGAGGTTTTAAAGAGTATGCAGTTTGGCCTCTAGACCTTTTAAGCAATAATTTCCTGATCACATGTACTTTTCATCTAAGGTGTGGAAATTGTATTTATTTATTGAGAGTTTTATATAGCGGTGGCTAGACCGGGGGATGGGGGTATCAGAGCGCTTTACAGTACATGGGCACAGAGATCAAAGCATTAAAACGTGGATTCAAGGTTGACATAGTACATCCAGAGGGAACAAGCATTGGCCGCTCGCGCGAGACGCCATATGTGGTGGGGGAGGGGGAGAAGCGGGAGTTGTGTGCGCGCGCGCGGCCAAAGCATGGAAAACAAGCATTGGCCACGCGACGTGGGCGGAAAAAGTGAAAGCTCCAGATGGCGCCTCGGGCGCTGAAAGCTGCCGGCTGCGCGCGTGCAAGCTCGCGTGAACGCAAGCGCTACGCTGTGTGGCAACCCTTTCAAAACCCTTACACTAAATGTCTCGGCCAGACCAGCACATGCGCTGGATCAAGCGAGACCTAAAAACGACTGCTCTGCTTCGAACTGTAGGGTTGAACTGAGCACTTGAACACTTGCCAGGAGTTAGAGGCTTTGGCCATGTGGAAAAACGCGGCTGTGCTTTGTCTCGTGGTCAACTCCCCTAAACACCGTCTAAGTTTGAACGTGACCTCTGAGGGTGGCGAAATATGAGAGTCAGGGGGACACCTGAGGATTTATAAAAACAAGTCCATAACGGTCTCATTTCTGTTCTGTGGCAGCAGTGAGGGGGGAGAAGGAGTGACAGGGCCAGTGCTGGATAATGCTCAGTGAGAAATGGCCACTTTCGCTCATTTTCTTTTTTTTATCTGTGGTATTCTCCAAAAGTTATGTTTCACTGTTCTTTATTTTGGACTTTCTCCTGGAAACTCGTAGACCAATAGCAATATATCTTTAACTTCCCTGTGAGGTGATCCCTTGAATGTTGTGCGGCCTGGATTCTTTATATTCAGATGCACGTTGCTTCGTTTGCTTAAAAATAAAAGTGCCTGGCTTAAAGTTTTTCTTAAGAGCCCGCTGCGCTTTGAATGGGACGGTAGAACACTTCAGCACTACACAATGCAATAAGTGATACTGGGCATTGAATGGGACGTTAGTGCACGCCTGTGTTACTGTGCTTTGAAAAGATCTGAAGGGCTTCCCAGCGCTACAGAGCTTTGCATGAGACAGAAGGGCATTTCTCATTAGTGCTTTTGTACTTTCAGTGGGGCAGTTAGGCACTCCAGTGCTACTTTGCTTTAAATGGGACAGTAGGGCAATTCTCACCAGTGCAGTTATACTTTCGGTGGACAGTAGGGCACCCGGCCACCCCAGAGCTACTGCGTTTTGAAGGAGACAGTAGGACACTCCAGGGTTGCTGTATTTTAATTCAACAGTAGAGGACTCCAGTGCAACTGTGCAACAGAATGGCACTCCAGGGTTATAATGATTTGAGTAGAACAGTTACATTTTCCAGAGCTACTATGATTTGAATCGGAAAGTAAGGCGCTTCTTAATGGTAAGATAAAAAAATATTTTCCTATTCCGTTAATCGTTAATTCTGGGTTTTGGTTATTGAACCAATTTAGGAACAGGGTCACATCATGTTCCTCTCCCAATAAGGGGTATATCACCAATTCAGCAAATCCATTTGTAAGCGTTCTTCGCAAAAGGATCTGATTCACTATAGAAGGTGGTGGACTCAGAATTTGCAACCTAGAGGTTAGCTATATCCAGGACGAAAATTGCTCCAATTGCTAGCCATTTTATCTCTTCAAATATGTCAGTGTTAAAAATAAAGTGATTTTGTTTCATAACAATGGATGCACAATCTATTGTGAAATTGGAGGGTACTATATGCGGTCCAGTCCCAGTCTCTAGGGTCGGTTCTAATATTTGTAAAGTACCATTAAATGGAATACCAGTATAAAAACACCCAATGTCTAGGGTCCTGTGAGGCATCAAAGGGTTCACCTTCCATTTGATTAATTACTGTGATTTTGTGTTTAGTGTGTAATCTTGTTATTGAAAGAAAGGATTTCATTTAAAAAAAATTACATACTCTGCTAACAGTCAGAGAACCGATTGGCATCCTGCCACGATGGGGCCTCCTGGAGGCTTTGAACTGTTTTATGAATTTTTGGCGGTGTATAAAATGCTAGGATTATGTCATCATTTTTGTTCAGATATGCAAACTACTTTGCACGCAACCATGAATCATAAGTGTCCGATCATATATTTCATTTTGTATAGTTGCACTGGGATCTTTAGGTAGTCTAATAAAATGTCATGGATTACTAAGCAGACTCAATACTTTTTTCATATTCAGTTGTGTTCTGCAGAAGAATACCGCCCCCTTTATCTCCTGGTTTCATAACTATATTGTGGAGAGATACTAAAGTTTCCACTATTTCTCATTGAAACATGTTATATTTTACCTCTCTTTTGATCTTAAATAGGTCTTTAATATCAGATAGCATAGATATCGTATTGGAAGGGGGGTAAAACATAAATGCCAATGTAGGCCTGTCACATTTAATGGTGGTTCAGGATGATGAGTAATAAAGTGTTGTTTGAGGCATATAGATCTGAAAAAACAAAATATTTCCTTCAATGTGGGAAATAGTTAACTCTTAGACGTTGGAACATGAGGCAACCCTGCACTTGAGGCTTCAATTCCAGCAGTACTTAGTGCATGACTAGAAAGATTCATGATAAGTATAGTATACAAGTTAACGGTCCAAGAATTTACTATCCGTTGTATTGATTCCAGGTCTGACATTTGCCCAGAGTGTAGTGGTTTCTCTTCCATCCTCCTTTTTTGCCTCTGCTCCATCCTCGCTGGGGTCGGCCTCTTGATCTTCATCCAAAAAGATTGATTGGAACTGGAGGGCTTTGTACTGAAAACCACAGCGGTATTATTTTGGGTACTAGAATCACCATCTGTATCAGATCCAGTATAAGAGAAGATCACTTTTTTAGGTGGTGAAAGAGCAGTGTGCTCAGTTGTCCCCTGCTTGTTTTTTTCTATTTATAGGTAAGTATATTCTTTACTAAACCTTTATATATTGCTTTAAAAAATAAAAAAAACTTTCTTTATTCTTTTACAAGAGAACAGGTCTTAAACAACAGTCTAGTGACCCAGGTATCTCCAATCTTTTTCTTTAGCGAGAACTACTTCTGATGAGTGAAAATCATGGTGAGTTACTGAACGCTAAGTAACATTGCACATTATTACCAGACACCCCGACTCCCAGCTTCATTGCCTTTAAGCCTAATATCAATAGAGTCAATTACTATGTTTTAAACAAAATACTTTGACTAGGGGTACTGTGACAGGGCTGCCATGTGTGTCAGTGGCCGCGTGGTCTTTTGGGATGCATGAACATGTTTGAGAATGACTGTGATGTATGGGTGACGGAGAGCCTGTGTTGTATGTGCTTCTGGCAAAGTCCGTATGTTTTGCTTTATATGGCACCGTTACATGTATAACAGAAATGTTTCATATCTGGAGCATCTATTTTGGTATTATCAGTGGTATCATACCAAAAGCATAGTTAGAACTAGGTGCAGTCGCCATTTTTACCACCTGGATCCTACCCTACAGGGAGAGTTGCAACAAGGACCATCTGTGAAAGTCACATTCTATTTGTACCAGGAATGATTACAGATTAGCTGCCACATTGCTTTTTTTTGGTATTTGAACTTGGCCTCGCCAAAGGTACGTCTGGTTGGGCATTTTGTTATAAGGAGTGGTTTGCTTTTTCTCCAGTAGATTTTGTACCCAGAAAAGGCATAAAAAGCCTTGATTAGGGACATTAATTGCAGCTAGCTGCTGTTTTTGTGCCCCTTGTCTCTTAATATTGAGGAATATCTGCTGCGAGTGGCTCTAGCGCAATTAATTGTCCTTCTATGTATGTGTTATTTTTGCAAGGAATTCCAGTCCTATATCAGCTTTCCACAGTATTTCAAAAAAGTATACTCCATTCAATCCAGTCAAGCGTCTTTTCTGCATCTAAGGATAACATTATTTTGTAATCCTTTACTTTCCAGTGCATATTTGCTAGTAATCTCATATGGCTATTGGTCGAATATCTGGGGACAAAGTCAACCTGTAAACAATGCATGAGATTCAGTAAAGCTTTCTAAAATCTAGTCACCTTTACTTTCCTTTGGCCAATATCTTCATATTGGTGTTTATCAGAGATACCAGGTGGCTACTAGTGCATTGCATTGGGTCTTTGCCTGCCTTGGGGATTAGATTAAAGATTGTCTTGTAAAATTCAGGGTGCAGCCCACCTTCAGGTTCTACATCCTTAAAGACCCAAGAGTTTGGACAAAGGCCCACACTATTGCAACTGGTTGAGTAATCTGCCTGTCTCCCGTGCCTCTGAACAGCTGACCAGCTTTTCCCCCTTTTTCGTAATGCCTCCACTTCAAGCGGAGAAGAGCATATTCTGCCTGTGTGGTAAAGTGCAAATTTAGGTCTAACTTTGCTCTTTTTAACCCTCGAAGTAGTTGTGAGTTGGGATTGTGGTCGATGTAGAGATCTCTAGTTTTGTAGGCTTCTACTGTGATGTCATTTTCTTCAGGGCAGAGTCTCTCATTAGTCCCCCCCCGATAGTAGAGTTCCTTGTAGTCCATAAAACATGGGGGAGGTGACAAATTGTTCATTTTCATCTACATATGGGCGCAGGTGGGTTATGAGGATGTGCTGATCTTCTGGTAGTTTGTAGTAGGACAGGTTCAGGTGCCATTGTTTGGTGGCAATGTGTCCTAAATCCATTTCCAGAGCCCCCAGAGCATGACCTGACATCCCTCCCTCCACTATTATGCAGTCCCTCTGTAAAGTAATTTAGTGATAGTTGGCAAGGTAATAATTAATCAGGAGCACATTTCATGTACTCAGGAAAGGATGGTATATTTCTTGTCTCTCTGGTGTAATAGACACCATGGGTCTACCAAACCGTGGTCTCTCAATAAGTTCCCCAGTATTGCTCAGTCTGCAGCATTAGCTGTGTCAAGCGGGTCAGAACTATATATGTGTCCCAAGGTAGGTTCCAGACACCACCCAAATTCTGTCAACAGTCATTTAAAGACTTGAGAAAAGGCTGTCCTGTTGTGGTTGGGGGGGGGGGGGTGCACAGAGCCCACAATTATCGTGGTGTCCATGGTTTTTGTATTTTACAAAGATATATCTACCCATCAAGTAAGTCCAGGCTTTGTGTATTACACATTGCAGTGACTTCATAAACAGGATTCCTTCTCCACATTTGTTTGGTGAGGGAGCTGTGGGCGTGGTCGTGGAGATTGCACTGGACGATCAGCAGTTGTGTGTATAGGCAACAAAAGACAGCTTACCAGCCACCAGGTGATGTGAGCTTTGAGAAGGGCAATTTGTGAGGAAGATGCACCCTGTCAGAGCTCTTCTAGTAAGAATAAGCAAAGAAGTGTATGCGTGTGCGCTCACCTCCACAATAGTAGTACAAAATAAGGTTGCTTATGTGTATACCCCTAGTGAGCCTCCTATCCCTCTCAATACACTAAAAGAAAAAGAAAATTAAGCAACTAAAACAATACATAGCCTATTATCTATCAACACAACAAGTGAATAATGAACTGACAGCTAGCTCCTTTATACAAGCAAGTTTTCTCCTCCAAGCCCCACCACCCAACACCTCAGTAGCAAGGCCATTCAGGCAGCTGTTAAGTCTGCACCCAATAAGGGAGGTAATTCCACTAAAGTATTGGGCAAGTAGGAGATAGGTACATTCAAAACAATGATTCTAGAGCAGCAGTGCATAGCACTAAGGCCAAGATAGTAAGGACTCATAGGTAGGGTACCGTCCCCTACTAACTTGGCGGTCTGCAATTTGAAATATCAATTTGGACAGATCATACCCGAACACTGCTGTGGCACAAGTCATTGTTTGTGGCCACCATCCAGAGTTCGCCATGTCGTCTGTCAAGGTTTGATTGGGGATCATGATATGTTGCTCGTCACATGGAAGTCTCTCTAATCTTTATCTTTCCTTTGTTTCACAACGGACTCCAGTTTCTGATGTTTCAAGATGGAGTCCTCTGAGGGACAGTCAGGACACAAAGTTTTTGCATTTGGCATTTCCACTTTAACCATTTCAAAGAGAACTCCTTAATTAACTTATCATGGTCTGCAGGATAAGTCGAGTGGGCTGCAGTCTAACAAAGGACCCCAGGGATTACATTATCATGAATTTTTAGGTCTTCGAATTTGGTCAGGCTAATCTTTCTAAAATTGGGAATTCTATTATGCTCCAGTACAAAGATTAATGCTGTCCTGTTGGGGTATTTTTACAAGATCGAATAATGTGGTGAGCCTTGTATTGCCCAAGCATCCAAATTGGGGAAAAATTGTGGTCATGTTTTTAACATTCCTTTATCAAATTGTTTCTCTGCGCGGAATTCAATGAATGATAATGATTGACTACTAGTTCACAGTTCCGATACTTATCCCCCAGTTTTGCCTCATGGGTATTTAGCACATGTCCTGTGAAGGACAATTCCATGTTTTCTAGTCTTTCTGCAGACATAGTACCTAGTACCGGTTTTCAATTGCACAACTGCATGGATTCTGCTACTCCCCAGTTAGGCCCGGTGTCCACAGTAATTCTGATGTTATCTCTTATCAGGGCTACAAATTCGGTCTTCTGTTTTGGAACATAGTAGGAATAAGGAATAAGATACATGATCAAGATTGGCTAACTTTTGTCAAACAGTTTCAGGTGATTTTTCCCCAGGAAACATGGGCCATAATTGTCCCCATATTGCCGGATATACTACATTTCAAACTTCGGAGGCACCTTCTACCGCAAAATGTGGCATTGGCACCGTTGTTTCCACTTTGACTCCAGAAGGTGTGTTTGGTAAAGTGTTAGACTTCCCTTATTATCATGATATTGGCCTTAAAATGTCAAAGAATTCACGCCTGTACATAATTAATTTTCCTGATACGTTTATTTTCTGGGGACAGAGGATCTGTCCTAGAAAGTTTAGAAATAGATCCAGAAAATATCTGCTCCACAACCGGAGTGGTTAATTACGCAATATGTTTCTTAAAATACATCTTTGTTGTTCCCCAGCAAAAACGTGTGTGGATACGTGGGTGACACTGACCAATGTATAACTCATTTTGGCCATAATGGATATTGTGAAACATTAAGCAAATTACTTTTTCAATACAACCTGGTTTCCTATGTTGTCAGTGTTCCACAAGCCCCTTTCAAGTATACCTTTTTGGGCAGTGTGTCCAGATTGACAATTGATTTTATTTTAGCCACAAACACTTTAAGTTAATTGATTTCAAATTTTAAAACACATTCTACATTGTTAAGTGACCATATCACTCAGAGCATGGCCATTGTCTCCCCAGGAACTGCTTCAAAGATTATACGCGTTGAACATATAGATAACATCAAAGTCACCTCTTTTAATGGTATTAGTTTGAAGTGGAGCAGAGTTATTCGTGATATGCTCTTTTCAAATTTTGTTCGAGATACCTATTCTGTAGTGAATATTTGCCTTGGGGACTGTGCTGAGGTGGTGGAAATTCAATACGCTTTTACTGGATTTGCTAGCTATGTGATAAAGAGGCTATCATATTCAATTATTCATTCTAGTGAGAGATACAAAGGTACTAAAGTACACTAAAGCCCTACAGTCATTGAAGACAGCACTGAATAGACCATAAAATCTAGAAGTGAAGTTGCAGCCTGTAGACGGGCTTATAAGTTAGTGTTGACCCGTAGGAGGATTGAACTAGAAACAGAGGCATGAACTTTACTAATCACTGCTAGTAAACTGAAGGACTTTCTGGGAGATAATTGGGTCCCTATCTCAGAGAAAGGTTCCCTTCACCGATTGAGGATGCCACTCCATCAGAAACCTGGGAGGCCCATTTTTAGGTCTCGTCTGAGCCAGCGCATGCGTTGCTCTGGCGAGACTTTTAGTAAGTGGGCTTCAAAAATCCGGCCACACGCTTTTTCTGTGGCCTAAAGCGTTCGGTTACGCGCACGGTTACGCGTACAGGCGCCATCTGGCTTTCCTCCGTCATGGCTCATTAAGCACATCGCTTTTTCACGTCTGCGCTTGCATTCCTCATGAGCACTCATGTTTTCAGTCGCTCGAGCTCCGACGGCCCTGTAAATCTGGCTCACCTTTCTTTAATCAGCACGGTGCCCTCTTTCAAGATTCACCATCACGGCCATGTGCCTTTTATTTTATCATCACAGCGCCCACTTGCACCCACTTCATGGCGACCACTTTTCATGTTTCAGCATGGCGACCACTTCAGGAGGCCATGCGCCTAACTTTTATCTACACAGCGCATGCTTGCGCCCAATTCATGGCAACTGAGCTACATGTTTCAGCATGGCGGCCACTTCAGGAGGATGCATGCCTTTTAATTTATCAGCATGGCACCCGCTTGTTTTCTACAGGGCATATGTACCGACTTAAAAAATGATGTCTCTGTGTTTAGAGCTGATAAACAAACCCCTCGGTTTCGTACCACACCCTCTGCTGCACCCGCACGCACACCACGCCCCCTGCTGTACATGCACGCACGCACAATCACCATTCATACCACTGCTAAAGTTACATACTTTATACCTTTTATGTGCCAGAATTACTGGAAGCCCAATTTACAAGTGTATGTTGAGTTTGCTCCAGCACAATTCATGATGTGCTGCCAGAACTCCCCAGTATATCTGGCGGGTATACAAAGCCAAAATGAAACAATTTCACACAAAGCCACCTCATTTCTTTTTGCATGTCTGCATCCTTATAACTGGAAGCATAAAAGGCAACGCTAAGCAGTCACCGGATAAGGACTGCGTGCATCGTAGTCCACAATAATGTTTCAGTACCAGCCCATTTTGTAATTGGCTGACAGGTGATGGCCTACAACGTTATTGCAAACCTAGTGACATCCTTTTGTGCGAGTGCAGGGTGATGCCTATTGATAAAAGCATTAGAATAGCCAATAGGTCTCGCCTTTGGGACCTTATAAGTGTTTAGGCATCCAGCATAATATCCTTGGTGCAACAACATCAACTGTTGCATGGCTAAACACTTATGAGGTCCCAAAGGCGAGACCTATTGGCTATGCCAATGCTCCTTTTAAGAGTTATGCAGCTCAAGACCTTGTGTCTGGGGAATAGAGTGACCCTAAGTTACACATGGCCATTGAGAACTATCAAGAAACAGATTTTCCTGTGCTTTTTCCTTAGATGAGGCAACTGCTGCCATTAATAGTATTCGTGGTGGGAAGGTCCCTGGTCCTGATGGGGTCCCAGTCAACATCTTTAAAACTGACCTGGATTTTTGGGACCACTACTGACCAATGTTCTGAGAGCCATTTGCAAATCAAGGGCACTAATAACATGGTCTACCTCTTTAGTTGTGTCAATTTACAAGAAAGGGAACAGAGCTTACCCAAAATGCTATCGGCTGATCTCACTCCTAGATTCACTCCTAAAAATGTCTGGAAGAATAATACTTTCTAGATTGGAGACCTGGGCTAAGGATAAACAAATCATCTCAGTAACCTAGTGGGGTTTGAGAAAAGGGGTAGGAATGGTTGAACAATGTCTCAATTTGAGTCACCTTATCTGGAAATACACTTTCACTTTAGCAAGGGAAGGTCCTATTTAAATGCCAGTTATGGACCTTTTCAGTGTGTTTGATTGCGTGAATCACAACAAACTATGTAATATGATGACCAGAATAGGTATTGAGCATCCCTCTCTTAATTGTATGAGAGAAATCTATTCAAGCTCTAATGCCAGAGTTTTGCTTGGGATTTGTGATCAGTGTACACAGGGTTTCATCACTAGCTGTGAAGGACCTCAGGACTTTCTCTTGGCATCCTTTCTCTTTACATTTATTATCTGAGGAGGGTTCTTGAGGAAGTAAGTATGGACGTTCCGCAAATTTGCCAGAGACAAAAACCTGCACTTCTGTGTGCGTTTGACACAGTACTCATGGCTCGTACTCCCAAGGTCCTCCATTCTTTGATTGATTCATTTTTTAAATACATGACTTCCTTAGACTTGAGAGTGAATATGTCATAATCTATTATTAGGAAATGCGGTCCAAAGGCGGATAAGTCTTACCAGTTTAAAGTAGGCACTACTAATCTTGCAACAACATCCACCTTCACCTACTTGGGACTGTAGTTTGATGCTTGGGGCACCTGTTGGTCACATTTAGAACAATGCAGATGAATAAATCAATTACTGAGTTAAAAAGCTTTCAACAAAATTGGGGAGGAAGCTGCTCAAAGTGCTGTGTATTGTATATAGAGCAAAATGTCTCTTTCTGGCCCTGTATGCAACAGGCAATTGGGGTTCTGCTAATTTAGATAAATTACAGTGTGTGAAAAATTCCAGCCTAAGAAAGTACCTTTCCATTCCACAAGGTGTTTCTACCTATGTTTGTCACAGGGGATTAGGCCTCTCATTTCTTGAACATCTATATACTTCTTTGGGCAGCCCAGTCCAAGAAGTATTTAAACAGGAAGAGTATTACTGATCTTTGCAGATAAAATTCCATGACTTAAATATGTTGAGACCTTTTCTGGCAGGCTGGGTAGACAGGTTTTTTTTTATTGACCCCACCTCTTCACATGTTGTTTGGAAGTTAGACATTAAACACATGGAAAATATTTTTTCTGAGGTCAAAATATTTGACCAGGAATGTGGAAATGTTAGTGTTTTAAATCATTCATGAACTGGTGTTAACCAATGAGGGCATACAATTTTTCCTGGATCATGTGTATTCCCCTCAGCATAGATTTGTTTTTAAACCGGTTCAGATGTGGCATTATCCAGCACTTTGTGCCCTTCCCTGGAGTAAAATACTGCTTACCCTCCCTTGTCAGGTGCCTGTGTGATGGTGTTAGTGAACAATGCACACTGCACTTTTTTAGGTCTTGCGCCTATCGATGCAGTGCGCAGCACTGCTTGCGCAGCGAGAGTCCTTTTGTTGGGGGTTCCAAAACGGAGCCTGGAATCGCACACGCTCGTGCGTGTGCGATTCCTTTTGGTCCACGGGATTGGCCTTTGCGGTTGCCTTTTTCAGAAAGACAGCACGCAATAGGCCAATGGCGTTCGCGATGCTACGCCCATAGCCTATTGGTGTCTGTTACCCGGACGGCCGACATCTGTTTTCAATTAGCGTGCCCAGACCCGGGCGCGATAATTGAAAACAGATCGCTCGCTGTGGCACGTGCGAGCACCACTCGCTGGCTTGTTGCTCTGATCTCTGGATGTGCTAAAAGCTCTTATATCTGATTCAGCTTGACTCTCAGGGCTATTGATTGCTGCCTCGTTATAAGAGGACACAGTGTCCAGGAAGCAGCTCAGGGTTCCGCAGCTTGTCTCACGTATTTACAATGAACTTAAGTATATACATAAACAAAGACGAGTAAAGTAAATTCGATATTAGTACTCTCGGGTCAAGTCGCTAAGTCTACCGCACATCATTGCGTTTTTCCCACGCTGACGTCATTCTGAAAGCGTTCTAGGTGAAGCCACGGTTGGTGTCTTTTGCATCAATTATCTATGTGGGTCGTAAAACAAAACACGGTAAAAATGCAAGTCTTTACCTGGCAAAAGAATGAATCCTCTGTCAATAGAACAACATGTAACAGCAATATCCTAGCACCAACTCACACTTGTGTAAATAGCTTGAGGGGGGTTTATCCTGTGCAGAGGTAACTGAAGTGCACTGCCTCTGAGTGTGGGAAACTTCCATGATGTAAACAAAGCTTCCCAATTCAATGCATATATATTATAGCTTCGTAAATGTCGATTGTTCCGTCCATAATGTATGGCTGTGCAATACCGTGTTAGACATACATCAATCCACCTCTTAGGGAACGGCATATTAACAGGAAGGTCTACCCCTGCCTTCCAGACATCTAGGCACTTTGGTAGGTTAAGATTCACGACACTGGTGACAGTCTACGATTAAAGTTTGCCCTACTGCTGCTCAGGATATACGTGATGTGAACTTGTCCTACTGATGCTTCTAATGTGTGTGAAGCGTGCCTTACTACGTCATGTGCGTGTTATGCGTGGAGGAAGCTATCTCATTAAGGTGGATCCTTAAACAGCCTTCCTTTAGCTGTGCACTCCGAAGAGAGCTCTGGAACCGATGAAAACCGGAGCAGTCACGAGCATGCCAGGGCTATTTAAATAATGCAAGCGGACCACCCAGAAAAGCGCTTAGGCGTTGCAAACAGCATTGAAAGTGCTGTGTAAAAGCATATGCAGTACAGTACAAAACTCAGTCAAAATGCCTCAGCGAGTTAAGCGCTTGTTGTTGACATCTTGAAATGTGCTTTGCTGTGTCCACGTTTTTATGGAAGGCTATAATAATACGTAAGAAAATGAGTTTGTAATCGATTAAAAGGAGTTTTTGTATGTTATATTAACATTTTATATACAGTTTTTAACATACGAAGGTTTTCACGGTATGTATTTATTTCTTTTTCTTTTTTGTGAAATGACTGTTTTATTGTATTGTTTTTATGGCGTTATGTCTGAAACCGAATAAAGCTTATTGGAATTGGATTTGAATTAGAAGCCTCTGTACTATATGTAGACATCAGTAAGTGAAAAGCATGATGGCATGGTACATTGATGCCAAAAACCTGCATTGACTGCGCTGTATTTTTAGCTAAAGACCATGACAGACATATTTAGTTGTTCCAGGCATGGGCTCCAGTACAGCTTATGTAACTCTTTACATACTTCTAGCTTCCTCCATCTTCTTACTGATAGGGACATAACAGCAAAACAGAACCAAGGAAAAAGAAGTCAAATACACAAATGTTGAAGATAAGTACTGAAAATATGAATTTCTTCTGCTGCTTTTTTTAAAAAAGGTTTATACAATCCTAACATTGTTAAAGGGAGATCCTAACATTGTTAAAGGGAGATCCCAATTATTATATCAAGTAAAGAAAGCATGTCATTGCCAACTGAGGTATTAAGGAGCCAATCATATCTATGACAGATACTGTCTGAGGCGTTTTAAATTGCTAAAAAGGTAGACTTTAAGGATCTGATTACAAGCAGCATGCTGCAGAGTGCCCGGGATTACTGGGCAATCGGTAAATGGTGGCGGTAATTGTACCACTGCTCTGTGCATTGAGGGCCTTATTTATGAAGGCCTGCGTCAAATTTACGACGCTATGCGACATGATGCGTCATACTGTAAATATGACGCATCATTGGTGTCGCAAGGAGGGGCCCAGTGAAAAGTGACGCTTTCACGCAGCGATGCGCCACTTCTCATTAATGAGGCCCTACGAGTTTATTATGTCCTCCATGTAGAAGGTTTAATAGCAGATTTAAGGAGAAATGCCTCTTAGTGACAAGGACTTGGTTACATTTTATGAACTGACCATGGCCCCCCCATTAACAGCATACTTTTTGCTACTAAGAAAGAAACCAGACCATAACATAATTATTAGCACCCCTCCCCCTTCCCACCCCGATAATTGTGAATATCACAAAACCTGATTTTACTAGGTGGCAACATGCATGCAGATTCCCATTTCATGGTAAGTTGCAGGCACCTTTCTACTCCGATTTGCCACTTGGCCTGAGCCTGTGCTAAATTGGAACTGGGACCCCTGAGCATTGGGTTGTGTGACCAGGAAGGCTGGTGACTCTCAGGGGAGGGACTCCCATACAACTCAAACAGAAAGGGAGGTGCAGCAATAACCCTTGCCTAAATCCGCATTACCTTTATTGGTATTTCAGGGCAGTAAAATCAGGATTGGTACTTTTGCACTCAGCAATCACAGGTGCCAAAAGAAGGGGCCTTTCTGATCAGGGGGAGCAGTCCCACCTAGGAATACTACTCCAGGTGACATCTAAATAGGACCTATGGAGACACCTGCTCATAATAAGGTTGTAAAAGTAAATAGTTAGCCCACATTAATCGAAAATTATATTTGAAACAAAGTGGTTTCATTTTTGCTGCAACATATACGAAATTACAACCTCTGATTGAAACACACAGTGCGTCGCCCTTCCGCCACACAATGGTGCACAAGAGCGTTGCAACTCTTAAGTTCGATTGATCAAGCCGCGCAAGTCCACCTTGCATTGCACTGAATGGCTTGATTGATCTAGAGTAATGCAGCACAAATCGCTGCGCTGTGATACTCTGCCCCGGGGAGGCTTCCACTCATCCTCCCATGGATTTTGGCGCATTCCCACACTTACCATTACAGGTAGACATGGAAAAGCATCAACATGCTATGCATCCCCAGGGGAGGCATACTTTTGAGAAAAATCTTTATTTATCCTTGTTTTTTCCATGTATACTGCATTTTGAAGCACACATAGAAAGAGGAAAATGCCGCAGGGACTGTTTTTGTGCAGCAAGGTTCCTCTTCCATGGTGCAAGGGAGCCTGTGTTGGCACAAGGCAGAACATTGTGCGCCAGCACAGGAAAAAGACAGGAATGTGCTGTATAATATTAAATAGGATGCATTCCTGGCCTTTCCCTATAATGCAGTGCAGCAAGGTGGCTTGCTTTACTGCGTGATTTTTAATCAATATGCCCCTAACCTTTGGTCATCTATAGGATAAGACACCAAACACTTGTAAAATGCTGGCCCTGAGAAAGTGGTGGTAATTTATGGAATTTGTGAGTACTAATGGGTGGATGCTCCTTGACAACCTGTGATAAGATGCTAGTCCTGCAAAAGATGTGTTAATTTTTGGAAACATGTGGGTATCCATAACATGTTACCCATTCCCATTCTGGTAACATGCTGACTCCGGCACAAAGTTGGTAAATGTTGATAACATATAGGCATCTGTCAGAGTATGGCCATTGTTCACCCATGGTGAAATTCTGGCCCTCACGTCTCTAAAACCTGTGTGCATCCATGGCTTGATGATCACCCCTCATACAACTCTGGACATTGGCATACATGGCATATTACCTATTCCCAACTTGGTAAAATGTTCGGTCTGGTACGATATTGGAAATTCCTGGCACCTTGCAGCCTTTTGTGTGTCATCACCTCACATTTTTCTCCTTTGCTGGACCCTATTGTATTGCTGCCTTTTAGACTCTACACATTGGGGGACTGCTGTCCAGTATGTCCAGTATGTGCTCTAACCCCTAAAACACTGAGACATTGGATAATCCCTGATTGGCATATTTATCTTTTCTATAAGGCAATAGTATATGATGTGAAATAGACCCATGACAGGAAAAGGTAACGGTGAACTGCAGCACGTATTGTGCCATACAAGAGTGTAACAAAAGAAAACATGACTTCAGGCCTTTTATTGTAGCCTGACGACTGTAGGTTAAAACCTACAGTGTAACCTTTTTGACAAGCAAAGATAAATGGATGAAACTACTAAGATTATATTTCAGGAATGGGACCAGCTATGAAAATAAATAAACCATTATTTCGAATAGTAATTAAAAAAACCTATTCAATGGTGAAGTTTTATCTTTCATAAATGTTTAGGAAAAGTAACCATTATGAAGTTGTAAGCCTGTACTCAGCCTAGAAAAGGTGTTAACGAGATGTGAAATGCCACCCAAGATCAAACAATAGCATGCTGAAAAGGATAAAGATGACTACTCTGAACACCACAGAATATTCAGAGTTGGGTCTGTGGGCATCCTTTGACACCACTCTGTCAAATCTTGCTTGACCAGTCTGTTGAGCCACATGTATCACTTTGGGCCTACTTGAAGGATCCTGTATGGTTGCTAAAGCACCTTGCTTTTTTTCTATTTCTACCTAAAATATTAAAGAAACATATATCCGGGTCTCCTTATTTGATTTTAGTCATTTTGGTGCCATTTTGTTCATTACACTTTACTCATTTTTTTTTATGTTGAAATTTTTTATTGAGTTTTATAATGAGAATACATAAGAATATTAACATCTATAAATAGGAAGATGCAGGCATAAAAAGAACTTATGAAATATGACATAGTAATAGGTATACAGTATCCATATTGAGATAGACCATGTAAAAAATTACTTATGAGAAATATGATACAAATATGCATTTAGATAGGTGAATAATAATTGAAGAAACAATTACATTAAAAATATACTAATACATAATGAAGGATAACCTATATGAAAGAGAAGAAGGAAGAAAAAGAAATTGCATAAAAAGTAGGGATAAATAAAAATGAAGATAAGATAAATAATTAGTATCACAAAGAGGCATTTGTTATTATAGAAAATTAAAAGAAAGATATTCTGTAGGGTTAACATAGAAGAGCGTATATATATAGAAAGGAATATATGAGAAGATAAAAAGGTAATTAGATAGAAACAGGAGGATGCTCCACAATATGGAAAAAAAACAGGAGAAGAAATAAGTAAAGAGAAAAAGAGGATAAAAATGAAAAAGGAGAGAAAGAGGCAGAATAAAAAATCTGACAGAATAAACAGAATAAATGGAAACAAATGAATCTGCTTCGGTAAAAGTGTGGGCAGGGGGATCAATAACCTTGGCTTTTAGGAATGGAGACCATGTTTGAAGGTAGATATCAGCTTGATCCTGAAGATTATAAATCGTTCTTTCATGTGAAGCTGTATCATAGCTACAAACCAGTCTTCCTGAGAGGGTGGTAAAGATGATTTCCAATGACGTAATATACATATTTTAGCTGTAGCAAGGGCGGTATGAAAAGGAGTTGTGGTTTCAAAAACTTTGGGGAGTGACCTAAATCATGTAAGAGGATATTAATTGGAGAAAGTGGTAAGTGTAAAGGCATTATGGAACTCAAGGTAGCACCAATGTAAGTCCAAAAGTGTTGTATACTAGGACATTCACAAATAATGTGAGTAGTATCACACCCAGGGTTGGAACATCTCCAACAAGTCGTATGAGAGAGAAGACCAGCTTTGTGTAATTTGACTGGTGACCAATGCCAATCATGCAATATTTTAAATAAACAAAATTTGAGTCTTGCTTCTCGGGTTCCTTTATGTATATTTTCTAGGATTTGATCCCATTCAACGTCTGAATAGGAGACTGAGAGACGAGATTGCCATTTACATTGAAGATCATGTGAAAGAGATTTAGAAAAAAGATGAGATGAAAAGATTTTGTAAAGACCAGAAGTAACACCTTTGAACTTCCCCCAAGTATTTAAGTAGCATAATATTGGGGAAGTTTGTATTGACCAAGGTGGTGACCCTAAGTGATTTTTCAAACATTGTTGAAGCTGAAGATATTTAGAAGAATGATGCAGGGGAAGATCAAATTCCATGCTGAGCTGAGAAAACGATTTGAAGTCACCATCATGAAGAAGTTGATCTGGGTAAAGAGTACCTGCAGCTTGCCATACAGGCCAGGGTAACAAAAGGCCATTAATACGGATACCTGAGTTATTCCAGAGGGGAGCCTTGTTATGAATTCGCGGATTGGAACCTAGTAACCTATGACTTTTCTGTCAGGATTTATGCATGGCAGATAAGATTGGATTTTTCGAGTCAAGGCGACTTGTACCACTACCAGGAGTGTGCCTGCCCTAGTGAATGCTGGCTCTGCCCCCCTGCGGTGTGTCTGATGACGAGCCCCCACCTGACAAAGGGGAAGAGGAGCCTGGAAAACAAAGTGCTCCAAATCCCTCCTAAACCAGTTGCATCTGGTTCCCCAAGCCCTACACTGCAGACAAAGGAGGGAAGTACTATAAGTAAAGGGGCTGTGACCCCATGAAGGGGTGCTGTGCTTGTGCTTACCTGGAGGAGACCCTCTGCCCGGAAGAACTGCCGCAGGACCCAGCTGCTTTCTCCTGGGGGTCCCTGCGTGCTGGCCTGCCTGGCTGCGCTGTGCTGTGGTTTCCCCAGCACCAAGGAATTTTTCTTTCTCTGCCTGCTGGATTCCCTGCCCAGCCTTTGCCCTGGACGTTCTTTTTGGGCATAGCGCCTCGTGACCGCTGTGTTTCCATTGCCCCAGAAGACAGTGAGGAGCTGGCGGCATGCAGGGCGCTGCTGCCGTGATCCTAGAGGGAATCCCGACGCGGTGCCTGTGGCGACCTGGAAGCCAGGTATGAGCCGCCTGGTTGGGGGTGGAGCCTTGCGCCCTGGGCGGAAGTTGCAGAGACTGATTCGCGGGGCTCCCTGTGAGAAGAAGGGAGAAGCCCTGCGTGTGTCCCAAGGCACCGTCCCGGCCACCGGAAGGGAGGAGGGGCTGCAGCTGAGTAGCGGGGCTCCGTGGTGGAGAGAGAGCCCCACGTGTGCTGCCCCGGCCGGAGTAAGAACAAGTGGCTGCAGGCTCAGCGGGGCTCCCGTGTTGTTGGGAGGAGCCCCGCGGGCAGCGCAGGACGTCTGGAGCCTTGCGAGCTCCTTGCCGAAGTCACGGTCCAAGGAAAGGGACCGGGTGAAGAACAGAGTCCAGCCCAGAGCTGAGGAGAGAACAGGGACTTCACACCAGCACAGAGCCCGGTGAGTGGGGCTCATTGGGGAACTGATTGTTGGGGGCTGTGTCGGGGCACATTGTCGGTGCCCGCCCCACCTGTGGTCCCTCGAAGGGCCCCGTAGTGCCTGTGCTAGTTATACAGCTGCCCCGCCTGGCAGTAGGCAGCTGCAACATTGTTCCAAGAGTCCCAGTGGGGCTCCAAAGTGGCACGGTGGTGCCAGTGCTGATTTGCCTAAGGGGCAAAGTGGTACCAGGCCTCACTTCTACAGTTGCTCCGCATGACAGTGGGCAGCTGCAACATTTGTGGGCATTTGTTTTGCGAAGTCCCGGAGTGGGGCTTCAGAAGGGCACAGTGTTGCCGATTGGGCTACACTTATCGGGAGAGCCCCAGAGCAGGGCCCTAGAGCCCAGCGCTGTTTTTCCAATGCCCACACTTTTGCCAGCACAGCTGCACCGCAATTAGCGGGCAGCTGCTATGTTTAGATCAAGTGCATTGCGCACTTTTCATAGTTACTGAATTGGCAGCTGAGCCCTGACTTTGCTGCACGTAGGGCATTTAAGCCCTCTGAGAAGGCCAGTTGGCCTGGGGGGTCAGTTTCTAAAGGTGATGCCTAATGTAAATGTCATACTGTGATGTGATGCATAGTGTGATTTATGTGATGTGTATGCCTGACGTAATAATGCTGAGGTCATTATTGTACCAGTAGTTACTGGTTGTGTTTTGCATTTACTTACCTGCATTTTGATGGTTCTGACCGTGCCCCTATTGGCCCGGTCCTGTATATAGTCCCCTGTAAACATGGCCCGTGCCAGTTGGCACAGTGTATATGATGTGATTATGTTTCTAATGTGTTTATGACAATACAAAGGCTATTTTTTTTATATGACCTTGTGTGGAGTTTCTTTTGTGGTGTGCCTAGTGTGTTGCTGCTGTGTGTGTGTGTCGCGCAAACGCTTTACACATTGCCTCCGGGATAGGCCTGACTTCTCGTGCAAAGCTACCAAGGGGGTGAGCAGGGGTTATCTTTGGCGTGTAACTCCCTTGCCCTGACTAGAGTGGTGGTCTCTGCCTGGCTTTGGCGCAAGCCTTAGCCAACCAGAGATCCCATTTCTAACAATTATGCATTAACTTTTATTGACAGCTGCTTGCAGTACTTCAACGAATGACATCACCAACACAAAACATTCCAGAACTTTAGAATGTCTCCAAGGTATATAAACTGAATCACAGCAGACACCTTCCTCTTTTAGGCTGCTCCAGTCCCAAAACTCTCCAATTTAAACTCATCCAAACGATAAACATAATCCTCTTGCCATCTACTGGTTTTCTGAAAGAAACAACAAAACTGAATGCAACTTAACACGCATCTAAATAACATAAAGAGTGCTTGATAAAATCACTCCCCCTCCTAACACTTACCTGAGAGGGTGGGAGGGAGAATGCTAGCCTCCATGTCTTTAATGAAATCCAGATTCTCACTACACAAACTTGGAGAATCTACATCTCATGACAAGACCGTAGGCTAGCATTATGCATGTTCAAAGGTGTGATAAAACCACAGACGACACATGACCCAAAGGTTTCAAATAAAATCTTGCAAACACATCAGCATTAGACCAATCCTCAGCATGCAAAATTTCATCCAAACGTCCTCCTGACATGAAGACTTTACTTGCCATAGCACCCCTTACCGAATGAGCTCCAAAATTCTTCAGACTTACACTTGCCTCAAGCATACAACACCTCACCCATCTAGCAATGGTTGCTGAAGGGACCGGTCTAAAAGGCTTCACATACGAAATAAACAATTGATTGTCACCATGCCTTCTGAACTCACATAACCTGTTTTCATACTCCTGCAAGCAACTAACAACACACAACTTAGGGTGATCTCCAAATTTAGGATAACAAATCTAAATAGACATGCATTTTGTCCTTCTAGTAACCTTAAATAGCACTCCATCTGGATTATAACATCTGTTACTAACGTCAAAAACACGAACATCAGAAACTCTCCTAAACGAAATCAGACACAGTAAGGTAGCCCATTTACCTGACAACTGCTTTAGACTCAAATACTTATTTGTTGGCCACCCCTGAAATAAACAAAGAAGCCTGCTTACATCCCACAAACAAGTGTATGTATGTATTAAAATTCTTGTTGAGCACAACTGTCACCCCAAGGGTATCCTGGCGCTGGACCATAGGTGAGTCATCAGATCCGATACACTACATTACTTTGGAAAGAGATAGGTCTTTAGCTCCCTTTTAAAGGAGGGGAATTCTTGCTTACTCCTTTGGCGGTCTTCGCAACCTAACTCCTTTCATAACTCTACAGACTTAAGGTTCCCTTCCTATAGAACAACCTCCAACTAAACCAAGACCCACAGCAATTGCAGACCTATAACAATTAATAGTTCTGTAACTTAACGCATTCGGAAACAAAGTTGATAACAAATTTGATAACTCTATGACATATGTTTCCACGGGATCCAAACCCCGTTCCATTCACCAACAAACCCATTTCCTCCATGTTCCAACATATCTCTTCCTCATTCCTGATGCCCAAGACTCCTTGAGTAACTCATGAGCCTTTTCCAAAAGGCCTCTGAACTGCACACCTCTCCTGAAATCTTCCAAACAAGAAGGCTCAGTGCCCCTTCCAAGACCAAAGGATGAGAAACTCCTTCTGCACCTAGAAGAACGTCCTTTGAATCCGGAATCAAAAAAGGCTCCTATATTGCCATCTCAAACAAACTTGGCAACCACGCCTGTCCTCCCCAAAAATGTGTCAAAAGAACCAACTGACAACTCTGCCTCCTCACCATCAACAACACTCTCTGAATCATAGCAAATGGGGAAAAGGCACACCCCCGAATCTTCCTCCAATCCTTTTGAAACGCATCCGCCTCTGCTGCTAACGGGTCCGGTCTCCAACTGTAATAACGTTCCAACTGGTATGTAAGCCTTGATGCAAATAAATCCACATCCAGTGGACTCCAAACATGAAATATCCTTTGAAAGTAAAAACCATTCAAATTCCAAACACTGAAATCCCTGTGATACCTCGAATTCCAGTCTGCCACAACATTATCCTGTCCCGGAAAATATTCTGCCTTCAATCCTATTTTCTGCTCTAAATAAAAACTCCAAATCCTCTTTGCCAACAAAGTCAGATTCCTTGATCTGCCTCCATCCAATTTGTTTATATAACGGACTGCCAAAACATTGTCCATCTTCAATAACACATTGAAATTCTTCAACTTCTTTCCAAAGCTTCGTAAAGCATAAAGACCTGCTCTCATCTGCAATCCATTTATATGCTCTGATTTCTCCTCCAAATACCACTTTCCACCTCTCTCCTGATTCTCCAGACACGCTCCCCATCCAAAAAGACATGCGTCTATCTCCAATACAAAATCTGGACATATCCCAAATATTGTCCTTCCATTCCAGGCCTCCAGATTCTCTACCCACCAAACTAACTCTTCTCGAACCTCTTCTGTCAAAACAACCTGATCTCCATACCACAGGCCTCTCCTCAACGCCTCTGCTTTCAGTCTCTGCAGAGCCCTGTATTGAAGCGGTCCTGGAAAAACAGCCTCAATACAGGAAGAAAACAAACCAATCACTCTTGCTAAACTCCTTGGAGAAACTCTCACCTTCCTCAACACTCCCTTCACCTCTGACTTTATCTTTTCCACCTTTTTCTCTGGTAAACGTAATGTTTTTTCCACCATGTTCACCACAAAACCCAAAAACTTCAAACATTGACTAGGCTCTAAGAACAACTTTTCCTTGTTGATCAAGAAACCTAATCCCTCCAAAAGATCCATAGTTAGAAGCAACTGCTTCTTCAACTCCTGTTGACTTTATCAAAAAATCGTCCAAATACACTATCAATTGAACACCTCTTTCTCTCAAAAACTTGGCTACAGGTCTCAACATCTTTCTAAAACTCAAAGGTGCTGATGCCACACCAAATGGAAGGGAAGAAAAATGATAAAGCTCTCCCAAGCACCTGAACTGCAAGAAATCTGCAATTCTCATCCGCAATCGGGAAAGTGAAATACACATCCTTCAGATCCAACTTCACCAACCAGTCGTTCTCCTGAAGAATGTCCCTCAACAGATGGATACCTTCCATTTTGTAATGCCTGTACACAACAAAATGATTCAACCCCCTTAAATTTATCACAGGTCTCCATCCTTTTTCCTTCTTCTTTACCGAAAACTCACAAACCCCCGTTCTTTTTCTCCAACTTTCTGAATTGCCCATTCCCGCAACACCTCCAGTACTTCTTCTCCTACTACTTCCTGCAACTCCCTCTGCAAAACCAACTGATTTGGCTACTTCAATTGATTTGCCACTGCCTCGTACTCTATAACATATCCTTTTATAGTCTGAGTAACCCAAATGTCCTTGGTTATATTCTCCCAATTCTTCACAAACCATTTTAATCTTCCCCCTACCACGCAAGGGGTAGAACCAAAAATGCTCTTCGTACTCACCTTGATGTCCTTGAGAGAACTGCGCACGACCTCTCGCTTGACGCATCCTGCTCTTTCTTCCTCTTTGAGGATAGAATCCAGTCGCTGCCTGGAAACTCCTGAATGCAGCACGACCTTGTGACTGGTATTGAGCCCTACTGAAAGACCAGGGAAACGGGCCCTTGCCCCAGCATGGTCAAAAATACCTCTTCCAAAGACCCTTCTTAATGATGACTGGACCTTGTCCAAACTGGTGAAAGTACAAACATATTTTCCAACCCCTTTCACCAGTCCCTCACTGAAAAAGTAACCCTTTGGGTCTTCAGAAGGCTCTTTTCTCGCAAAGTCCCCTAACTTTGGACTTATCCTCATAAGGATTGCTTTTCTACTTTCCGCTGATAATGCAGCATTTGCATTACCTAAAAACATATTGCTCTTTGCGACCAACCCCTCAAGAGTTAATTATCAATTTAAACATCTTTCATCTTGGCTTCTTCAGCCATGTCCATAAGATGAGCCAAAGGCCCCAACACATCCAGCAGATGATCTTGACACTGCTTAAGTGCCCTTTCCTTGGGTCGCGCCCCATCTTAAACAAAAAGCTAATCTGATCTGGATCCAGATCTGGTGTCATGCTGTCCTTTCCATCCACCACAAGCGAAGAGCACTCCGCTCTCATAACTGCTCTGGCCTCTTTCCTCAAAGGCCTCCTTACCCAAAGCTTTAAAAAATTTGCCACATGAGGCAACGCCCACCAGTCCACACTTCTAGGGTGGCGGATCATTTCTGGACTGAACATGTCCTCTCCCTTGGAATCTTTAATGATCCCCTTCTCCCTCCTTTCCTTCTCTACTCTGTCCGTGTCAAAATCCCAATCTTGATTCATTTAATCATCTAAAACAAACTCATCTGCCTCTTCCTCAAAATCTTGTTCTATAACATCCTTGTACGATTTTTCACTTGCATTTGTGCCACTGTGGACACCTTCTTTTGTGCCGCGTAGGACACCCTCTTTTGTGCCGCATAGGACACCCTCTTTATTTGTGGCGCAAGGCTCACCTCTCTTCTTCGCCATAAATCTTACCCCTACTTCGATATTTTTAGTCTTTCTAGCTCTCTTTCCATATATTTTTACTTCTCCTCCCTCCTCATCCTCCAAAGACCAGTACTCATCCTCTGAGCAATCCACTGCTCTTCTCTTCTTTTTAAGTACACTCCGTAAAACTTCTTTCATATAACTTTTCACTTCCTCCTCTACAATCTTCCTTAAATTTACCTCATCAGAAGCTGAGGACTGATCACCCTCACTCACTTCCATTATCAGTCTTCAAACACCTGAACAAAAAAACACTAAAATCTCTTTCCTTTCTTTTTTTTCTCAAACAAAACCTCCTTCAAATTATAAACCTACACTCTAACTGAGTTTCTATTTATCTCAATCTATTTCCCCCTTATAGCGCTCTATTAAAATAATATTTTGGTATACTTGTGTGCCTCCTACCCTTCGCCAGCTGTCAAAACAGCTGATTTTGGTTGTGAAGGGCAACGCACGCGCGTTTCAAATGTTGATGACTGAAACACGCTACAGTCATCAACTGCGCAATATTTTCCTTTCCCAAAATGGCCACCGCGCAACATCACGCAATCAACGTGATGACATGCCTAGATAACGGGCGCTCCCAGAGGACAAAAAGAATTGCTGGTGCCCGCCTTTACCAGCTTCTCCTGCCTCGCAGACACGAGAGCCGGGTTCCTTTACTCGTGGACACGGGGCCTCCAGTTACGCCGCAAGCCGCAACCGAAGACTAGCTCGCGGTGCAACAGTAAAACCACTCTTCAAAATGTACTTTTTCTGCTTACATTTTGCACACCAAGGCTCTAAACACAAAATCCTATGAACTACCATCCTGCACTCAACCCATAAATTGGGTTTGTAAAAATCTAACAAAACTATCTAATAATATAAACTTTCAAAAATACGAAAACTAGATTAAAAACGAATTCTATTCACAAACAACCACCATGTGTTTAAAATTAAATATACATCCATTTTTACTCAAACAACAATATTGTTAAGCATATAACTTTAAGTAAAGCAAAAGGATACTTATCTGACAAGGAGCAGCATTTAAAAGAGGAAGATGACTCCTGTGATACAGTTTATATACCCTGGAGACATTCTAAAGTTCTGGAATGTTTTGTGTACGTGATGTCATTCTTTGAAGTGCTGCAAGGAGCTGTCAATAAAAGTACATGCATAATGCTTGCATGTTTTCCATCACTCAAAGGTTGGTGAAATATTTTGGCAATTTAAGAGCATTTATGACATGTTACCTATAATCACCCTGAGAAAGTTTGGTGCCAAGCACAATGGTGGCAATCCTTGGCAACTTGTGGCCATCAGTGGGAGGATGCCCATTACACTGTCCAACTCTGGTAATTGTAGTCAGTCAGAGAATAATGCTCAGTCCCAAAATAACATGCTGGCCCTCACAAAATGATGGTGATTGTTCAGTGTAATATGTGACATGATACCTACGCCTGGTAATATGTTGGTTCTGGCCCAGTAATGGTAAAAATGGGCATCCAGGGTATATTTCAATTTTCACCCTGGTAAAAAGCTGTCCTTGTCACAATGGTGTGAAATTAGGGAAACTTGTTAGATGTGATGCCTATTCCTCACCCCCAGTAAAATTGCCCTTGGAAAATGGCGGTTGTTCTTGGCAACTTGTGGACCTATGGGCATCCTGATGACTGCTCATAGTAAGATGCTGACCGTGGCACAGTGGTAGTAATTCTAGGTAATATAATGGGGGTACTTCTTGGTATCATTTGAAAATGCCCATTGTCCACCCATGGTAAATGCTTCCGTCACATACAGTAATTTTTAGCAACTCGTGGGTATCTATAACATGATATCCACCCCTGTTAGATGGTAGCTATAGCTGTGGAATTGCTAGACACCTATTGATAGCATGTTGCCATTTCCTCCCTGGTAAAGATGCTAACCATTGCACAAAAGTAGTAAATCATGACTTCCAATGCACGATAACCATTGCCCAACCCGATAAAATCCTGGCCATTGCATAATGGAGGTAGTTCTTGGCAACTTCTGTGCCTCCATAGCCTGATTACTGCCCATGGTACGATGCTGACCCTGGCACAGTGGTGATAATTCTAGGAAACTTGTGAACACTTATAGATATTCTTTGCCAACCCATGATGAAATGTTATCCCTCACGCAAAGGTGGTAATTCTCATTAAGTTATAAGTTTCAATGGATGTTGACCACCTATTACACAATTTTGACACTGGTAAAATGTGGCAAGTTGCAAGCAATCATGGCGCGCTACCCATTCCCACACAGGGAAAATGGTGGTTCAGACATATTGGCCCTAGTGGTGCGAAACAATCATACTGATGTCTCATCTTTATTTAGGTAGGCATGACTAACAAATTCAGCTTCATATCCATATCCAGGCATGATTTAATTCTAAAGATATTCCACAAAAACCTTTATTCTGTTGTGTGTGGACCCACACCTCAAAATACCTAACTCCTTCCAGGCTGCTGTAACCCAAACCATTCTGAAGGAACTGCAGAAAGCACTGTATTTACCACAAGTGTCACTGATCTTCTTGTGTGCTTATAGTTTTGTCCCTGTGGCCATATTTTGGCCTTTGGCCTCTTCACTGTCCTAGTAATTCTCATGATCATTATTTTACAGCAAACCATGAATCAGAATTATAACACTTATGAACAAAATAGTGGAAACGTTACATACTTTTTGCATGAAACTTGATAATATAATGTTCTTTGTTCCTAATTGTATGAATGCTATGTACGCATTGTTTCCATTCTGAATGAACTGATCGAAATGGTGTGGCGTATCAATGTTTCAAAGCTAAAGAACCCACCCACCCACCCAGCCTTCTTATTCATTGTATCCTAAATGTTGCAGGATAAATTAGCATGTCTGCCATTACAAGAAATTCACTCAGTTTTCAAAAGAAAATAATTAGTACCCTTATGATTTCCAACTATTATAGAATGTATGGTTGTAACCTTGCAGGAACATTATCTAGAACTATTATTCTCCTGACAGATTTTACTGTGCCTATTGTGTGCAGATTATACAGATTCAAAGTGTCAATCTTCTCTTTCTTTTGTTTTTTGTACTAATGTTAAAATAATAATGACATTTCTTATCAGTACAGCTCACAAAAAACCCATCTCTTTGTGTCCGAATAATAAGTGTTATTATTGCTCAACATGGTAGTAATATGTTTTTTTGCCTGGCGGGGAGGAAAGATATAGCCAGCACTGCTGGCATTGACTTTCAGATTCGAAGCCAACTGAGCTAACTTATCATTATTGGAAAACTGCAAATGTTCAGTTCTTTGTATATACTCTCTGAATTTATCTTGTATTTAAGAATTTCCAGTTAATACAGATAGGGAAAGAGAAGAGGAAATCTGCCTAGAATCACATAAGTTAATCATGCTGGTAAGCTAGAATTGCATCAATTTCATTGTATTGTAGTTCATTGATATAATGTTCTGTCCATCATGATACGATGAAGTACCTTAGAGAACAGGTAGCATCTTAAACAGTAAGGTGTTCTTGGCTGGAAGGACATAGTATCGTCATTAGACCTATGTGGGAAGGGTTTTGGTGACGTGCTTCATGATCAGAATAAGATTCTTACCGTGTCTTGTCTCACACACTTAAGTTGTAGGACAGAGAAGAAGGGCAAAGCAAATGACAATTTGGCCTGACTGTAGGTTGGATGAGGTGAGGTATTCACCACACCAGTATATATACAAGTGCCCTTGGATGATGTATTCATTGGATTTGGCAAGTTTTTACTTGGAAATGTGACATAGCAAGTGGAATTGGTATTTAATGCTCCAAATTTGGCAGGTTTTACTTTTTTCCAGGACTTCGCCCTAAATAATGTTAAAAAAGGGGAAAACAGCAGGAAAGATAATTATCACTGTACATGGAAATCAAATCACTGCGCAACCCTTGTTTCCATGGCAATTGGTATTTAACTCCTAGCTTGTAATTAGAGCATTGAGGTTCACAGTACTGTTGCATCTCTCTTGAAGAGATTTGAGTGTGACTTTTGTGGGAAGTGTTTTGGTGTTGAGCGTGATAAATAATGGACCAGTTTATTGGTCGATGTGATCCTGTATCACCTATTTGTGTACAGCCTCCTTTCTGAAATGCAAGTTATCTTGGATATTGTGTCTTCTGGGATGACATTCAATAATTGGACCACTAGCACAGAGAGTGAGGTTCCACCAACTCTGCTTCTTCTTGTACAGGATGATACTGGAAATCTGGTCCCTTATGGAGGCTTCTTTTCCATGAATATATTTGTAGGCTTTACTTGGATAATGTATGGGCACTTGCCATGAGTGTCCCTCTGGACACACTTGATGGCAGTTACCAAACAAAAGCTATTCTATTGTGGTCAATATCAATATCAAATGTCACCAAATAATCAAACTTCATTAGATGCATCATAAATATTAAAACAGAATGAAAATCTAACCAGCAGACAAACCGTGCACACTCTAATAGCCTTAAGAACTCGATAGAGACATCTCCAAAAAGTGTGATATATTCTCTTCATTTAAATGATCATTCCTTCAACATTCACAATAAACGTTAATATACGTTTCTCCATACAACCATCTTCTACAAAGTTTATCGATTATTGATAAAGTTTCAAGATATATATATATATATATATATATTCACTGAAAAAACCATAGGTTTCAGGGGTGTTATAGTTAGCTGGACTTTTCACTTGTACAAAACCATTGAAATTCCCCCGTTATAGTTAGTTCAGCTAACTATAACTCGCGCGCCCGCATTGCACTGCTGATGACGTCACATATTACATCACTCATGACATGGTCAGTGACATCACTCATGACATCACTGATGACATCTCAAATGACATCACTGATGACATCACTGATGACATCATCCAGTGAATGTGTGTTATTCTGAAAATTAAATATGTTTTATATATGTATATCTCAAGGTCGATGGAAGAATAAATGGGTATATAAGTGTCTAAATGGATGATTTGTTTTTGAAAAATTGATTGTGTAACTGACTGATTAAGTGTATCATAGTGAATACATGGCTTAGTGAGTAATGTTTAAATATGTAAATATCTGTATCAGTCTCTCACTTTGTGTATAAGTGGCTGCATGGGTTGGTGAGTAGCTACATGGGTGTCTATATAGGTTATTAGTTGGTTTTTTTGAGTATCAGTCTGAGTGTCTGCATGGTTCGGTGGGGGTATTATGTAGTGCATAGGTGCATGAATGAGTGACTCACTTTTTGTATGTGTTGAACACAGTATGTGTGCAGGACTGTATGGGTGGATGAGTGTGTGTATGGGTGTGTTAGTGAGTGAATGACTGTCTCAATAGTGTCTTTATGAGTAACTACATATGTTTTAAACTAGTATATGTGACTATTGGTGTATATATGTGAGTATATGTGAGAGTGAGAGATTGAAAGAGTTCCTGTATGAATAAGTATGTGTTTCTATAAGTGATTGTTTAAAAGACTAAGTATGTGTAAGTTTCCGTAGAAGTAAGTGTGGTGGTGTGTGTATAACTGTATATGCAAGTAAATGTATGTTTGATTCTTTATTAGCATGAGTGACTATGTGTGTGAGTAACTCTATGGATGAGTGGCATTGTGTAACAGGATGTATAGGTGTATGAGTACATATGATGAGTGAGTACATGTATGAGTGACTGTATTGGACTGTTGGTGAATGAGTGGATGTGTATGTGGATCTTAGAATTACTGAAGAGGTTGTTGTAACTGGTATTGGTATGTCCATTGTTTTGAAAATTTTAGTCTCTATTTTTGAATGTGTGTATCAAAGGTTATATTAGGGTGAGAGGAGGTCTGCCACTCTATCACAAGGATGATGTCATCAGTGATGTCATCAGTGATGTCATTTGAGATGTCATCAGTGATGTCATGAGTGATGTCACTGACCATGTCATGAGTGATGTAATATGTGACGTCATCAGCAGTGCATTGCGGGCGCGCGAGTTATAGTTAGCTGAACTAACTATAACGGGGGAATTTCAATGGTTTTGTACAAGTGAAAAGTCCAGCTAACTATAACACCCCTGAAACCTATGGTTTTTTCAGTGAATTTCTGAGGTTTTTTAAATGCTAATTCCTAACTATAACATGCCTGAAACCTATGGTTTTTTCTGTTAATTTCAAAGGTTTTTTAAATGCTAATTTCTAACTATGCCTACAGAGATAGGACATGTGAAGAAAGAAGAAAAAATGCACAGAAAGAAACAAAAGAAGTGCAGAAAGAAGCAACAGAAGTCCTCAAATACGAAGATAAGTGCAGGAAGAAGGATAACGTGCAGAAAGAACAAAAAGAAGAGCAGAAAGAAGCCTTGTTGCAAAATCATCCTGTACCCTCAACTTTTTCAGACGGATACTGGTGGTAACTGAGTCTGACTAACCAGTCCTAGAGCCAGTGCTATGTTAAAAGACACTTAGAATACAGTGAAAACACCTACATACACTAGGGAACATTATGCGTTGGGGTCCCCCTGTGATTAGCCTTACCTCCTCTATAAGCCCCTAGTATATAATAGGGCATGGGGATTAAAACTACCTCTTAAAACAGGCCACAGGGCGTTTTTGCACACGTTAACTCAGGCCCCGTCCCCTCCTTTCACCATTGTGTAAACACGCCCAGTGTCCGTTTTTAGTTGGGAGATTAAGTTCATTTGAGTCCTGAGGGTCCCTAGGGTCCAACTAGCCCACTAGGTACCTCCAGTAAGTGCCACAGAGCTGCGTTGCAGAGAGGTGTAAAAAGTGGCACGGCCTGGACCACCTCTCTGCAATGCAGCTCAGTGGCGCTTACTGGAAGCACTTGGTGGGCTAGTTAGCCCCCAGGGGCCCTCAGTATTGAAGGGAAATTATATCCCCAATTTAAAACGTGCCATGGTGCGTGTTTGCACACGTCACCTCAGGCCCCGTCCCCTCCCTTCACCACTGTGTAAACGCGCCCTGTGGCTGTTCTAAGTTGAGAGATTAAGTCCCCTTGAGTCCTAAGGGTCCCTAGGGTCACACTAGACCACTAGGTACCTCCAGTAAGCACCACAGAGCTGCGTTGCAGAGAGGTGTAAAAAGGGGCTTGGCCTCAGAACACCTGTCTGCAGCGCAGCTCCCTGGCGCATACTGGAGATGCCTGTTGGGGGCGCGTTTGCAGAGTGCTGCATGGAGGGGGCATGGCCTCCGGCACGATGCCAGTCTTTTATTTATTTTATTTTTTTAAGAAGGGGGGCTGTGTGGTTCCCCTTCTTATTCTAATTTATTGGCCCTGATGACCCCATCCCCCAGGGCCTGTCTCCTAATTATATTTTTTTGACCCCAATCCCCAGGGCCGGCCACTGTTTTTTATTATTTTTAAAAAATATATATTTATAGACACACCTAGGACATGCTGGACAAACCGTACGTACCTATCACCATGACGATTTGCGTGATATTCATTAAAAGGCGACTATGCATGCAATTAATCCACGTGGAATGTATTTACACCACTAGTGAAGCTCTGACATGTCTGATGCTCTACCGTGCCTAATCCCGGTAGACACCCTTGTCGTTTATTTATACAAACATGGGTAGCTATTGACGGGCACATTTAATACACATGCACACCAAGCCATTCAAAGGGGATTCGACAAAAATTCGACCAAAACTATGCAAGAAACCCCCCTCACAGTTAATAAAACACACATCCACTGCCGGATGTGTAATACTTTTTATTTTACTCTCTGGAAAGGGGACGAACATCACTTGCGAGTCATAGCGCGCTCCTGACAGAGCCCAATGCTGTGTTACACCCACCATTGCCTGCCGAGTGCCACACACCTCTGTATTGTATTCCACTAGCTAGTGCATATGCTATGACACTCTCTAGCCCATGTGCACTGTAACACCACCCCGTGAAAATGTCATGCCACACTTGTCTTCGCACGGGTTATATTGCCCCATCTAACGTGCCTTCCTCGATGCCTATGTTATAACGCACAGTGCTATGCCATACATATTACAATTTGGGATCCATATCTTTGTCACAGTGCATATGCAACGTTACACTCCCCAGCACATATTTTATATTACAACTTTAGAGACTAGTTAGGTTACACAACACTGCCCTGTGCATATTACACTCTAAGGCGCATATCGCATAGCACGCGCTAGTGCCTGTGCTATCTCGCGCTCTCCAATGAATCTGTCATTGCGCACAATGTATTGCATATTATATTTCACGCCTGGTTCATCTTATATCACACTTTTTGGTGCATAGTTTATACCATACACTATATCTAGTTTTCATTTTCAATCGTGCTCTCAGGACTATGTTCTATATAACACTGTGTTCACCTACCCTTTTCACGGGCATTACATTTTGCGATAGGGGGTGGAGGGTCAGGGGGTGTTTTTGCCAAGTGAGCCCGGAGTCACAGTCACTAACGTCTTCTTCTTCCTGAATAAAAGTGAGATTATGCTGCATACTTGTTCATATTTTAAGTAGTTTGCACAGACAAAATGTTTTAAAAACAATAAAGTTTCTAATACCCGCCTTCTCTGAACAGTTAGCTTGCTGCCCCATCCCCCTCCTCCATATCCTCTGTTGTGTGAATCCATGGACTAGCCTCCTCCCTCCTGCCATGCATGGTCTGATGTGCTGCCACTGCCCTCAATTTAGTATGATGTACCAGTCCACTCCTCCATTGCCCAATTCTATGCCCCATCATTGACCTCCTGCTTAAACTCTGTGATTAGCTTGCTGCCCCTATTCTCCTTCCCCCTGCCCTCCGATGTCTTTGTGCATGCCCCTGCTCCATCCTTTTTGCCCACCATGTCCCATGGACCTGCCACTCCTATCTACTCTGAGTGTTCTGTTGAGCTGCCACTCCCCTCCCACCTGCCTAGCATTGTCAGATGACTGTAACCTGTCCCTGCCACCTCCACCCTGCCTGTCCACATGCCATGCCTCTATCCTCTTCCTCCTGTCCTACATGGTCCATTGTACTGCCACACCCTTCTGCCCTCCCTGGTCTGTTGTGCTGCAACTGCTCCTCCTGCCTGCCCCATGTGGTCTGTTGTGAGGCCCCTTCCCCTGAACTTTCTTGTCTGTGCACAGGTCCTGACCCTCCCTTCTATCCTCCATCGTCCTTTGTGCATGCCCCTGCACCCTCCTTCTTGCCCATCATAGCCATTGTGCTGCCACTAACCCTCCCACTTGCCATGCATTGTCTTCTGTGCTGCCATGGCCCCTCCCACCTTCCCTGTGTGGTCAGTTAGCTGCCCCTGACCCCCTCCCACCTTCCCTCCATGGTCTGTGTGTATGCCATCACAGTCTCACTGTTGCTCTTCATGTTGTGTCTTGCTTCTAGTGCCCATCCTGCCTGACCTCCATGGCCATCTTGCTGCTCCTGCCCTGCCCCCTTGCCCCCAGCCCTCTGTTTACATGTGCAGACCCCTACTCCCGCCCTCCTGGCTTGTCTGTTCCATTGTAATGCCCCTGATCCGTCCCTCCTGCCCTTTATGGTCTGTTATGCTGCAGCCTTCTCTCCTGTCTGTCCATTATGGTCAGCTAGCTACCATTGCCTCTTGCCCCTCTGTTCTCTGTTGTCCATGTGCATGGTCCTGTCCCCTCCCTCTTGCTTTCTATGGATTGTTGTGCTGCACTCCCGTCCTGCATGCACTGTGTGGTGTATTGTGCTGCTGCAAACCCTGATGCCTGCCCTGCAGGGTCAGTTTGGTGCACCTCTCCATGTCTCTCCTGTCCTCTGTTATCCAAGTCCATGTCCCTATCCCATTTCCTTCCATGATCCAATGTACCATACTTGCGAACATTTTGAACTTGGTAAGAGGGAGATTTTGAAAAAAAACTGGGGTATTGATTTTCCCCTTTGAGTTACATTGAAAAAGAGGATATTGTAGACAGGAGACAGATCAAATAAAGCCCATTTGAGCTTAAAACATTGGACGTTTCCTGGCTGAATCGGGTCTGTTGGCATGTATGGTTGTACTACCATTGCCTCTTCCTTCTGCCCACAATGGTCTATTATATTGCCACAGCCTTGAAGGAGGGTAGATTTTGTATCACAGGGGGCCCCTGGCCCGTTCTGTCCACACCTGAAGTATGAGACCCTTGTCCTTGCCCTGCCAGCCGCATTTGTAGGCCGTATTAAATTGACCAGCGGGTCCTGTGTTGCTATATAATTATCCTGAGACATCCTTACCACTCAGCCAGCATAAAACCCCTGTGTAGGCCCTTCTGTTCAATATGTAGGCCTCTTTGTTAAATTGACCATAGCTCTGCAATTTTAGTGTATAGCAGTCTGAAGGCAGGTCTGCGAGGCCTTCTGCTCCAAACTAGTAGCCCCCACCCTACCCGAGTGCTCCGTGCTCGGTATCAAAGTTCAACATCCCCCTGAAGCTGTCGACATACAGTAGGCTGCATCCTGGACTGGTACTTGCTTCCTGGGCAGGTTTCCCGCTTTTAAGGAAGTGGCAACCGCAGAGCGTCAAGTTAGGAGAACTGAGGAGATTGTATACATGAATATATTGAATTCCTGTACAATACCCATTATTTTCTGCTTGCTCTATGGAACTTACGATAAGCGATTGGCCTGAGAGACTGACCTTTTCACCCAGTCCATTGTCAGCATTAAGTGGGTAAATGACGAAATGTCTGGTAAAATCTGCAGACGAAGCTTTTGGGTAGCATACGTAGGTAGATGTAGCGTGCAAAGGAGCCCACAAAATGATATAAAAAGGGAGCACCCACAGATATCGACGGACAACCTCGCCGTTTGTATGTAGGTTAACAGGCTGTGCAGGTTTTCCCCAAGAACTGGGAGCTCTTGTCTTCCTTTGCTTAAAATGTCTTGCTCTGCTTTGCTTGAAGTATCTTATTCTATTTTACCTATATGAAATGTCATGTTATGTTTAACCATTGTTCTCTTTACTTTTGCATTTAAAAGATGTTGTATTGTAATTGCAGGAATGCTTGCTCTAAGAGTAAATGTGAGTGTCCCTAGGTAACATTTTCCTTGGTGTAACTTGTTTCTCATGATGCATTTATAGATGTGTTTTCTCTCTCTCTCTGTCAGTCCATTAATTGAGATACAGAGAATATCATGACAGCTGTATGATTATCTGGATTCTGTATTTTGTACTTTATGTCTCTATTCTGCGGTTTCTTTGAAGTTGCATCTTCTCATTAAACTGCCATTGTATTCTGCCTCCAATTCCATGTCTCATATGTCTGTTTTCTTCATTTTTGGAGCAAGTGTTCCTAGGCACCCCGGCTCAAATTAAGGTGCCCCTTTTGTCCCTGACTCACTCTCCTGCTCAGTTCTGTGGTGGCTCCCGGGGCTCTGGGGACCGCCCCTAGCTTCCTTGACCCGTAATAGATCTTCCCTCCAACAGCCTCTCTTGCAAGTCCTGTATTGTTGGTTTGTTGCCCCTGCCCCCCTTTCCACTGCCCTCCGTAGTCTGTTGTGCTTCCACGGCCCTTCCTGCCTGCTCAGTGTGGTTAAATTGTTGCCTTTGCACCCTCCTACCTGCCTTCAATTTTCAGAGTCCGTGCCCCTGGCCTCTGCCTCTCAACAGTATCCTAATGAACAACTAGATTGCTAACATTCTATATTTATTACAAAAGTGTGGAACGCCTGACATCATCTTGATGTAATCAAAACTGTAATACCTAGAGCATTCCTTTAGAAATTACATATATGAGAGGGTCTTATTGGCATCAAAATTATGGTTAGTGCTCTAAAAGACTAAAATAAGGACATATTTTCTGAGTTTTCAAATAGCGACAAAGCACTTTTAAATTATTTGTTATCTTTATGTTTTTTTATCTAGTTGACAACTTGATTAAATGTTGCACTTAGGGGAGAGGATGTGGTGTTATTTCCAGAACTGCAGACTTTGCAACTGGGGAACCAGGTTGAAGTTTCTGCTTCAGCTCGACATTCTGTGATTCTGGTCAAATCACTTAGTCTCCCCATGTCTACAACCAAAATGAATTTGTTCTTGTGTGATGTAACCAATGCTCATGTAAAGCACTCCAATACCTGACAAGTCTGCACTATATAACACTGCAAAAACACAAAATAATAAGTGTTTTGCACACTTCTGTCATTGGGCTATATTTGGGCTATATCTGGGTGATTTTGGGCTACATTTGGGCTCTTTTGTCTCCGGTGGCCATCTTGGGAGATTTATTTGTTATGAAGTTTCCTAATTTCCTCATGTACTGCAGTCTCCTCAGTCGGAAATGCTTTCAGTTTTTTACTTTGATTCCATCATGAAGGTATTCAGATATGTCACACATCTGCCATGAATTCTGAATGTTAGCACTCTAGTTGCTCATTAGATCACTGTAGTAAAACTACTGTTCACCATGGAAGTCTGCTCCTGGTATTAAAAGTGCATGTTTCAGTCTGCATGTCAGAATTTTTTAATGAAATAGAAGAGGATTTGAGAAGTCACTCAAAATGTGCCCTCATTTTCTTTCTTCAGCATTAATCATAATGTCTATGGCAAAATGAACCCCCTCATTGTGTTCCTTTTTAAATCAAATGTTTTAAGTGTTACCAGTTTATTCCAATCAAGATGGCTTCAGGTGTGCCATACTTTTGTCATAATGAAGACAGTAAGTGCTCTAGTTGTTTTTAAGAACATTCTTGGACATTCTGTCATTGGGCTATACTTGGGCTACATCTGGGTGATATTTGGGCTACATTTGGGCTCTTTTGTCTCTGGTGGCCATCTTGGGAGACTTATTTGTTATGAAGTTTCCTAATTTCCTCATTTACTGCAGTCTCCTCAGTAGGAAATACTTTCAGTTTTTTACTTTGATTCCATCAAGAAGGCATTCAAATGTGTCACACATTTGCCATAAAATCAGAATGTTAGCACTCTTTTTGCTCATTAGATCACTGTAGTAAAGCTACTGCTCACCAGGGAAAACTGCTGCTGGTATTGAAAGTGCATGTTTCAGTCTGCATGCCAGGATTTGAGAAGTCACTCAAAATGTGCCCTAACTTTTTCTTTCTGCAGCACTAATCATACTTTTTATGGAAAAATGAACCCCCTCATTTTGTTCCTTTTTAAATTAAATGTTTTAAGAGTTACCACTTTAATCCAAGCAAGATGGCTTCAGGTGTGCCATACATTTATCATACGTAGGACGGTTAGCGCTCTAGTAGTTCTTTGGAACACTCTGGAAAGCTGCAGTAGAACACAAAGGAATCAACTGACAGTCTCTGCCCTTGTTGGATGTACATGTTTTACTGAGAATGTCAGACTTCATTCTCACATGACTGAGAAAGATAATGTGAATTTACAGAAAATAAGCTCTCAGTTTAGCTTATAGATCACCTTCCAAACCTCTGTGGTAAAAGCATGAGAAAATATTTTTCTCTGAATCATGATATCCCAGCAGAAGGCTTTTTCACATGGTGAAATCACCTTAGAACATACCACAATTCCTAAAATGAGTATGGTAACATCAACAAATGATTTATAATGTAACTAAAGTCTTAAAATCTTCTATTAACTGCAATGCTTTTTAATGAGGTGCTATCATGTATATTGGTCCCAAGATGGCTGCCAACACTTCTTGGATGAAGTGCTGACAGCCAATCAGATCTCAGGATGAGATGTGTGGTTAGGCTCCGCCCACATATATATATTGATTTAAATGCTATTTTCTCAGGAACTACTGAACAGATTTACACCAGACCTACAAAAGGCACTTCCTTGACCTGAGGACTACCTCTCTGCCAAATGTCAAGTAACTCTGTTCAGCCGTTCTGGCTGTAGCTGTGTCTAAAGGTCCTATGGAAAAATGCATGGGAAAAACGCGTTTTGGGACCCCCCTTTTTTCTCAGCCCCCGCTTGACGAATCCCCCCGAGACTTTCAGGGTAGGAGCGGAGCGTAGCGCCCCACCTATTTTGAAAATTTCGCGAGGATTCATCGACCGGCGCCAAAGTTATTCCAAATAGAATGTTGCGGATTTCCTATGGAAACAGGGTCCTAACTATAACTATCTACTGGCGACCGCCAGTAGATAATATATATATATATATATATATATATATATATATATATATATATATATATATATATTGGTTTTATATTGAGCTTGTAGGTGGTCCCAACTGTTTTATCTGTGGCTCATTGTGTTTTGGCCCCCTCAACCCCCTAAATTCACTTCTAGAGACACCAATAGTGGTCTCTCACTCTGGGAACTAGAGGTTCATGCTTATCGGGGGCGTTTTTTCCATCCCAGGGACTCCTGTGGTGGCAGCTTGGTGTTTTCATCATTCTCACTTACACCTCAGAAAATGTGCTTCCTTCGTCTGTCCTACTGCCACTGTTAGGTTATAGAATGGTTTCTCCTGCTTATTTCAGTGGCAAATGTGCCCTGGCTTTAATCCAAACAAATACAATGGGCCCCATCTATTGGTTTGATAGTAAAGAAGAAGAAAAACACGCAGCCATAATTGGGGGTAGTGGGTCCTTCAGATCGCTTGAGCCCCGATACCATACCACCTGTTGCACAGTTGATGGCCCCTGGCCCTGCTGCTCTCATGCAGCACATCCTGCTTGTGCGTTCAACGAGGCATGGGTATCAGTGCGATAATTTGCAGGCACCTGCAGACAGGCAGATTAAGGAAGCTGAGATAAAAAAAAATACATACAATAAACCTGTCTGTGCTGTCCCGGCGCTCTCCCTTCGAACCCCGCTGGCTACCAGTGTACAGAATGATGGACCTGCCCTTTCCTTTCTGCGTGTGCTCAGTTGTGCTGCATGTTCTCAAAGTGCAAAAAAAAAATTCTGACAAGAAAGGTCTCATCTGTCCGGCGCTTTTAAAAAATACAGATCCCCCCCACCTCGCAAAAACGTTCTTTATGTTTTTTCTGTTATGTCACTGATGCTTTGACGCCAGTACATTTCTCTAAAACCGAATATTACAGTCAGGGTTGACCAGGGTGGATACTACGTGGGAGGCTTGGATCTTTTTCCCTTCATCACTGAAAAAGACATGTGGATGCTGAAAACAGGCGACTCATTGAGAGCGCTCAAGTGTTCAAGCTGGGAACATAGGGGTCTGGTTCCTGGGTAATTGTTGGCATACTTTCACCAATGATGAACACCTATTGTAGTTATTGCCCAGTGCTCTGGACTGACAGTCTGTCTCTGATTGTATGTGCGGACAAGATAAATCAGCACACATTTCCCCAAGATGACCCAAGCTGCAGAGACTTTATTTATTTTCAGGGCTCCCGTTTCCATTTTCCTCCTGCAGGTCTCACGCCCCTGCCGCTCTTGACATGCTGGGCCTGGAGAATGAATGCATGGAGTGAAGGGTAATGGGCAGATGTCCCTTCAGCCTGGGAACTCTGTGCACCAAGGTGTTCTGCTCTTCGTCATGCATATCCTAACAGAAACCTTTTGCAAGCAATGTATTTTTATGAAACTCTTGGCGGGCCCAGTGGCATTATTGGAGCAAGAACTCCTCTAGGAGCTGTGCCTCGCAGTGATCTGTCAGATGGTTTGTGACAAAAGCAGCACGTCACTGTCAGCTGCGGCCCGTACAGGTGAGAGCGGTGGGGCCGGGTTCGAGATACGACCACGAGGGGAAATTAATAAATTAAATAAATAAATAAATTACCCTCGTGGTAGTCTCTCGAAATCACCCCCACCCGGCCCAACCACTCTTATCTGCACGGGCAGCAGCTGGGCACTGTGCACTACTAGCGGGCACGCAAATTCACTAGAGTTGTGTAATGCTCGCTAGTAAGAGAAATGGAACGCACCTGTCGGCACTGTTTATTACTTCATCTGTGCTGCAGGGGAAGGTCTTGTGTGGTGTGTGTTGAGGCCACAGAGCTATGAGCTGACACCAGCCACTGTGAACACCAAATTGTACTCGCAGTGACGGTCCAACCGCCATCCCCCTTGCAGTCCGATTGCAGTATTATAGGTGTGATGGAGGGACCACCACAAGACCCCCCACCCCTGCCAGTATCAAGGATCACGCTGTGGCGGCAGTCTGCAAATGGCCTGAATATGCTGGTGGTGTCAATGCCGGCTCCGCCGAGCATATTAAGACCTGCATATCCACTGCCCTTTGCCTGGGGGGACCACGCCATGAAAAGGGTGGCAGACATGCAGGTAAGGGGGCTCTAACTGGGACCCAGCCGAATTTGGGCCTGGGGGTGCATGCGGGAGAGCAGATGTTGTGCTCCCCTGGATTGCACCCACGTTCCTGCAGGGTGGGGCATGCACAACATGATGCATGCCAGACCGTGCAGGCACGTGCTGCAGGTACTCTCACAACGGCTGTATGATGTTTAGGCTCTCCTATGAGCCTAACACAGCAGCCGCTGTTAGACCACCAACACGCCGCCCACCCCCACCCTGGATTAAAGTTCTAATCTGGGGGCAGGCTTAAAATGGGCATGTCATTCTTCCTGGGACCGCTGTGGTGACGGTGTCATGGGAAGGCCGGCAAACTCGTAATAAGGCCCTTTGTCTTTACCTTACTCCCTTCCTCTCTATCTCTCTCTCTGTTCAAGCCTCCTAGTGACTGCTGCACTTAACTCCAGGGAACTGGGCAAAGTAGCAGAGGCACCATGAGTGGCCTTGGGCTTTCAAAACCGGCTTGCAAGGGCTCTAGACTACCAGGAAAATGCCTGATGAAATGAAAGGTCTCTCCAGCTCAGAAGGCGCTATGCTTTGCGCTCTCATTCATCATTGATGCTCCTTGTGCTTTCCTCTCCACTATTGCTCTCAACTGGCCCCAGGCCATGTGTGACACGGTTAGCAAGTCTAGACAGAATCACTTTGTATTTTGGGACTAGTAGTTTCATCAAAAAAACAAGCATGCAAACTGCAGGACTGGCTGACATGGCACAGGCCTCTTCCTAACTCTGTTACATAGTGTGGCTCATAGATTAATGTAGTATTGTAAAAAGGTGAGAATGTACGTAAAGTAAAAGTCATCTTTAATGAGGAGTGTTTTTTTATCCTTCTAGGCTATCATATCATTCGGCTAACAATGTTATTGTACGCACTATTTCTTTGTCAATCCAGGATCATTGTTGCAGACGGCAGCTGTTGCGGCACATGTCTTTTTACATTTGTTTCAACACCACAAACTACATTTTCAGCTATCAATATGTTTCATTGTTCTGCATATCAACAAGGCTTTTTTATTGTGTATAATAGTATGGTACAGTTACCTAAAGTACCAATTAATAAAATATGATTATATTAGTTCTTGGCTTTTACATATAAATATTCCTATTCAATTTGTTCATTCAATATCTAATTTGTAATTGATAATGCCATCTTGTTCAAGTTTTTCGTGTGTGGTTACCAAGCCTACAGCTAATGTTCTTTCTGTGAAGTTAATATGATCCATCATAAGCCGAGGGCTTTACAAGCCAGTTTATAACGTAGTGCAGCATATTGATAATGTGTAAGAAATGATATAAGGTGCAAGAGATTGTTCTGAGATTGGATATGCTTTAGCAATAGTTCCCAATTGTTTGCTATTTACATCCCAGGGCCTTTTGTGCATAAAACAGTTCCTCCTGAAACACTATATAATTCTATTTGTTTCTCCATTCAAAGAAGGTGGGGAGTGCACCTCTTTTCAATGTTGTGCAATCAGTATTCTGTGTGGTTGGGATTGGAATGTGGGGGCATGCAGAGTTCCCTGTGTGGAACTCACGAGTGGGTCTGGACAGCAGTTGCTGCCGGACGTTGGTCAAGACAGACGGAATAAAGAAAAAGCTACTTACCCAAGTGTGTCCAGCTTCTTTATAGTTGCAACGAGCTGGTCTGTCAGTTCCAGCATTCATCACTGCTGAGGTAATACTCCCATTGCTGTGCTGTACGTTTGGGCTGCCTGACGAGTGCCATCCGGTCCAAGCTGCCCAGGAGGTCCGCTTCAGGGAGAAGTGTGCCATCTTTGTGTCTCTTTCTGCCATACGCAGAAACGACATACTTGGTTCCGGTGTGATTGGGTGAGCGCAGTGATTTTGGAGGAAGCTGTGTTTGGGTGTGCACACGCATGCATCCCTTTCTCTAGATGGCCGGGAGACAGCACTCTATCGCCTGCAGAAACACATGTTACATGTGCAACGTGGCGCCCATCTTAGTTTGGGGCCGACTTTTGAACTAACCTTGCCTGCCCAGTCTCATGCAGAAACACACGTTATGTGTGCAACGTGGCAGCCATCTTAATTTGGGGCCTTTACACTTTATCTTGCTTGCATTGATTTCAGGCACAGGCACACCATTTTAATTAATTCTTAGAATGCCTGCACCATCTATATGTGAACTCACTCTTCATCGGTGACAGGCCCACCTTTCAACTTACTTAATTATTATGACTGCACCATCACCCTACAGGTGCGTATGCAGTTGACATCAGTGACAAGCACACCACTGTACTTTAATCATCATCTGTGTTAAACTAAGAGTGTGAAGTACACAGTATTCTGGGTATACGGTAGATAGGAGAAAAGTAATATTACAAAGGAAGTTGCCATTTTGTTAGTTGGCAAATGTTACTGTGTGGCAGCAACTCACCCACGCAGGTGGTAAAATGGATCGAATTTTAATACCTCCACCTTTTTTCCAAGCTGCAGGCACTCTATCATTGAACTGGGAACAATGGAAGGACATATTAGGCGTATTTGGGAGCTATCGATGGTGATACTTTCACTCCCCAAAAAAGAAGCACTTTTAATGTACAATTTAGGTTCCGAGGGCAGGAATACTTCGAAGACTCTGCCTTTAAAAATTGTCAGTACCCATGTTAGTGGCGGTGATGATGGTTACTCCATGTTAATTGATGATTATGTGTCTATCAGCAAAGCACTAGACAAAAGGTTAAATGCCAGGAAAAATGTTGTATTGGAACGCTTACATTTTTGCAACATACCCAGATCAATGGGAATTTATTGATGATTTTGTTGCTGCCCTTAGAACCCTAGTCTCTACATGGAACTACAGCGAGTTTAAAGATGAAATCACCCATGACCAGTTAATTGAAAGAATGTGCGACAGGAAGGTGCAAGAGAAATTACTATCCACGAGAACCCTGATCTTGAAACAGCTCTTACCCTTGCCAGGAGCATGGAACATTCCCAATTTTGCATGAAGGTAATGAATGAGACTGCGAAGTTCGGGGATGTTGAGCAACTGAGTGTGAAACATAGTGTCAAATCTGTCAAGGGTGCCAATACTAGCTCAGTGCAGAATCCTGAAACAGTATCTAGGAAAGACAAATTCAATAAAACTGAACTCATGTTTCAGATGCTGTAGCAAATCTCACCTGGGAAACGTTAAATTCTGTTTTACTGTAAGTCAGACATGCTTCAAGTGTGGGAAGAACGGACACCTTGTGTGATGTGAAAGGCTATACCATCTCAGAAAACTCCTATGCAAACTGTTAAATCTATTGAGGAAAACTTTGACCATTCTGATGAAGAAAATAATGTACGATTGACGTGGTCTTCTTCATCAGTACAGGCGAATGGGGTGATGGAAATATCGTCCTTACTGGAATTATGGAAGAGGAAGTCTCCGGCTTGTTTGACCACTGTAAAGAACAAAAACGTTTTGGCTGATTGTGGTTCCCCGTTCACACTCATAAATGAGAAGGATTTTGGGGAGTTGGAGGATATTCAACTGCAGCAATCCAGCATAATTTCTTTTGCTTATAGGGGAAGAAAGGTGGATGTTTTAGGTAAATTTGAGGTTAATCTGGAGTTCGGAGGGAATTCTGCTACATGATCTGTTTATATTGTTAAGGGTGGTGCAAATCTGTTGGGCTGGCAGAAACAGGGTGATCTTGGAGTTATCTTGGACGCCAATCATCCTGACATTGTGTTATCCAGGTGGGAGATGAATAAATCTTGTTATGTTTTTCCCAGTCAGCTACTTCTCCTAGTAGGTGTGTGGCCGGGCACTTAATGGCTGCAAATAGGTCCGCAGTTATGGAATTCAAGAAACGTGAAACCGCAAAAACTATATGGGAATCTGTGTTGTATTTTAAAATTCTAAATGTTTCCATGCAGTGGCTTGTGCCAAGATTTTTACACAGCTGGACCAACCATCTTTGTCTTATTAGTTGATATCCCGGGCAAAAAAAGAACACATGTAGTTCAGACTCAACACACATGCTACAGGCTGGACACCCACTTTGATTACCACCCGACCATTTGCAAGAAAAGGCATGCAAGGAGAGACAGCCATCGCGAAACTGTACATATAGTTTCCTACCTCATACCAGGAAGATTTCGCAAAGACAAGGCTCCAGCCTGCAAGTGTCTTTTGCTTCCAGGAAGAGTGAAGTGAGTGTGCCATGAGCGGGTTCTGTATGGAATTTTGCAGTTAATCTGCCCCAGTAGCTAGTACTTAATAATTTACGTGATGTTCTCATACAAGCTGTGTCAGGGTTATCCCATAGTTCTTTTTAGGCCTATTTCATAAAGGCTCTCCCTGATAAATAAAAGCCATGGCATCTTTCCTGAGCCTGGGATTGTCAAGATTTCCTGTAGCTCTGATCTATACTCTGACAGTTCTGGTGTTACCCAAAGGTGCCGCAAAAAGAGTAGTGGCCTGCAGCCAATTTCCTCGGCAATGGATCTCACCCCTAGGTCCATACGCAGTGGAACCAGTGGGGAGATTTTCGGTAGTCCAAATAGTTGTCTAAGGAAGTTGTTCTCGGTACTGACCAGAGACCTGTGGTTAGAGTGTCCCCAGAGTTCAACCCCATAAAGTGCAGAACTCCTCGCCTGGTATTTATAAATCTCCATAGCCGGGCTCACTGGTTTATGGAGGGTCTTTCTGAAAAACTTAGCCAGGCCACCTGTAGTTTGTGTCAATTTGAGATTAGACTTATTTATTTGAGCCCCATAGGTCATGTTTTCAGTAAGAGCTAGGCCCAAATAATCGAATACAGAGACCTGCTCCAAAGGGATTCCATTCATGTGCGGGTTAGAGCGTGTGGATTTGATAGGGCTGAAGATCATAAATTCTGTTTTGTTAATATTGATCTCTAATCTCCTGGTCCGACAAAACTCACAAAACCCATCTAGGATTCTTTGCAAACCCATTGGCGACTTCGAGAGGATCAGAGTATTGTCTGCAAACAACATGGCGTGAAAGTGTTTGTGCGCGATTTTAGGAGCATCTGTGTCCTTGCAGGCTCTCAGTGCATCTATCAAACCATTGATGTATATGCAGAACAGAGTGGGGGCAAGCACACATCCCTGCCTGACTCCCCTATTTACAGGGATGGGCTGCGTAAGTTCCCCTTATTTCCCGTATCTGATTTGGGCAAAAGTTCCATTATGTAACCTTCTAAGTGTGTTTAAAAGGTAAGGGGGAAGTCCCAGCTCACCTAAGACCCTCCATAAGGCATCTCTGGGTACCAAATCAAAGGCGCTCTTCAGGTCAACAAAGACCAGATACAGGCTGCCCCCCTCTAAATGGACTGTTTTCCAGTAGAGAAGCTGGAGCCTGAAAATCTGGTCTATTGCTGATGTTTTCTCCCTAAAACCATCCTGCAGGGGAGTCAGGATCTTTAGCTCTTCAAGCAAGGATTGAAGCTGGTCTAAAAGTATCCTGGCAAAGATTTTCTGCCAGACGTCGATCAGGCTTATCGGTCTATAATTTACCTGTGACAGAGGAGATCCCTTCTTATACACAGGGATGATCTCAGCACCTAACCAAGTTGTGGGAATGGCCATTCCCTGCAAGATGGCGTTGAAGATCACCCAAAAGTAAGGGCCCCAGATCTTAGGTTCAGCCCGATGAAGATCTCCTTTCATCTTGTCCAGGCCGGCAGCCTTGCCACGTATTATTTTATTTAGGGCTTTATGGACTTCTGTCAGGGATATCTCGGGAGTGACTATCTCAGGCCCCAGAAGTGTCAGGGTTGCTAGGGTCTGACTTCTCTCTGCATCTTCTTGTGAGGCATAGAGGGCTAAAAAGTGTTCTCTCCAACAGTCAGCCGACAAGTTTGGCTCGAGGGCCGCATGGCCTTTGTTACTGCCAGTGGTTACAATGCTCCAGAATGATTTCATGTCTTTAGATTCCAGAGCCGATTTCAGGTTGTCCCACTGATCTGTTTCCCATTAGGATTTAGCAGGATTTAGCAGCTGCAATGATAGATTTATATTCATATCTGACTGCTTTTACTGTGGTGTTGCACTTTGTCTTTATGGCCTCTATTAGTGCTTTTTTGGCCGCCCGGCAATCCTCATTGTACCAGGATTGCCCTGACATCCTCCCACGGCCACTAGTACACGTTGACCAAAACGTCTCCCACAGCATTGCGAGTGTAGATTCATTGATTATTTTGACCTCGTTTAAAGACGTGGCTAAGTCTCCAGACTTAACTAACTCTAATAGGGCCTCAATGTTGGGGATAATGGTTGTAAATAGAAGAGCCATTTTACTGTGAGATTTTTCCACCCAGGACCACCTAACTTTCCACCTATTGTTAGAGAGGGTCAGCCTGTGATCAGCATCTGTTAGTTTCACAGGTTTATTCCCAGTAAGTGGCAGATTAAGAGTAAGTAATAAGGCATTGTGGTCACTGTCTTGCCGTGGACAGATAATACAATCTCTAGCCAGAGGCCATAGCCAGGTTTCTGGAAGAATATAATCTAAAATACAGGAGTAGCCGTCTATATTAAAAATGTTGTTCCCAGGCGAGTCTGAGCCAAACCTACCATTGCAGGCTCGCCCAGAATACTTTAAGGTGATCGCCTTGATTTGGAGTGCCAATGGTGTCCAGGCCCTGATAGGGGGAATACTTGTTTCGGGGATAGCCCACAGCTCATCCTCCTCAGTTACGGATGTACCCATTAGATCTTTCAGAGGTTCAAATTGGCAGTTTATGTCGTTACCCAGTACTACTGAAGCATTATTCGGGAGGCTAGCTAACAGATTGTCGAGATGTTCCAGAGTTGCTGAATCCTGGCCAATCTTAACCGGCCTTGAGTATATATTTATTAAGGCAAGCAATTGTTAGTTCAGATCTAAATGTCAGTACAAGGCATATTATGTCTGGGGAGGTGTACGGCACTAGTGTGGTCCTGCATCCAAGATGGCTCCCTACACACGTGCAGAGCCCACCCGATGGTCTGCCTCTTCTCTTGGTAACAGCCAGTATGTGAAATGAGGCAAAACACTTGCAGGTTAAATTCAACACAGACCAGGTTTCCTGGAACAGGCAAATATCACACATGTCTACAAATGCCCACCAGTCAGGGCAGTCAAGCTTGTTTTTGATGCCTGCCACGGTCCAGGACATGATCTTAAGATCGTTCGCTGCAATCACACTGGGTGCACATGCAGTTGCTCACAAAGTGAGCAGAGTACTGCTAAGTTTGCAAAATGAATTACGTCTGCAATTAAGAAGGTTGTGTGAGATGAGCATAATTGAGCCCATTGAGGGGTCAGAGGGGTTAGCTCCCATAATTTTGGCACGCAAGGCTGACTAGTCTTTGAGGCTTTGTGTGGATTTGAGAGATCTGAATTCCAGCATTTGGATTGATCGCCAACCCCTGCTCACTATCAATGACATGTTGATGACCTTGGATGGTGCCAATTTTTTCACTTCTTTGAATGTTTCTTCGGCATACCATCAGATTGAGTTGAGAAGAGACTTCAGGCATCTTACATCTTTTGTTACGCACGAAGGGGCCTACCTCCATGTCCGCATGCCTTTTGGATTGGTGTCAGCATCAGCGGTGTTTCAAGGATTGATGGGCAATTTATTCAAACATACAATGTTTTTCAAGATGACATATTGATGTTTGGAAAAACAGAGTCTGAGCACGATGACAGGGTGAGACAGATTTTGGACATTTTGAAGTTTTTTAGGGTAACCCTGAGAAGGGACGAATTAAAGTTCTTTCAGGAAGGTGTGGATTTTTTTGTTATCACATTTCTGTTAAAGGTATGGAACCCAAGGTAAAGATTTTGGAGGCCATTCAGAATGTACCCAGACTCAAAGACAAGGACCAACTTAGTTTTTTCTTGGGTTGGTGGAGTATTATGCCAAATATATGGATCATTTCTCAGATATGACTGAGTACTTGTGGAAACATTTGAAGAAAAACGCCAGATATGTGTGGAATGAGGTGTGTGAGAGCAGCTTTGAACTGATCAAGAAGTAAATTGTGCAACCCCACCCTTTAAAACCGTTTAACATCAATGATGTGTGTATCATCTCTACTGATGCGAGCAATGTGGGTCTTGGCGCTGTCCTCATGCAGAAGAGACATGATGGCTCTGAAGAAACCATAGCTTTTGCATCAAGAAAGTTGCAAGGAGCTGAAGGCACATATTCCACCATAGAAAAAGAGGCCCTGGCATTGTGGTGAGGTGTGCAGCACTTTAGAATCTGCTTGTGAGGAAATGCGTTTGTACTCAGAATGGATCATAATCAGTTGGTGGATCTTTTCACCACTAAGGGAGTTGGAAGAGTTACTACGTGTATTGCCAAGGGGCAGTCCAGGTTACAAGAGTTTCATTACAGATTAGAGTATGTGGCCGGTGCAAAGAATTTTGTGTTGCTGACTGTTTATTGAGGTTACCCCATTGAAGTCGAGGCCCTCCACCACCCGCAGGCTTCCACCTGTGCCTTATCCCTGGTGGCCAGTGGTGGCCTTAGGTTTCTATCCACTCTGTTGTGTGTGCCTGTAACTGTCTGCCCGCTCCTCTTCTGTGCCCCCGGCCCCCCGCTCGCCGCTTTGCTTCTGTGTCCCTTGTGCTGACTTCTGTGCCCCCTTTTATTCTGTGCCCCTTGTGCTGACTTCTGTGCCCCCTTCTTGAGTCTGTGCCCCTTGCCTGTCTTCTTTCCCCCGTCCCCGCCGCTGCGTCCCCTGCGGCCCCACCCCCTCCGCGCCCATTCGCTCCTCCCGACACTCGCCTCCCTCCTCCCAGCTTCTCCCCCCTCCCCACCTCCCCATATATGGCGGCCCTTCGCCTGCCGCAACTGCAGCTTCTCCTGCCTCGAAGGTGCCGAGACAACCACAACGACGGATCCCAACCAGCTCAGATGCATCCCGATCAACACCCGCTCCGCACGCAAACACGCCGTCGAGCTCTGGGACCTACTCGACACCACATCCCCGACGTCGCCTTCCTGACCGAGACCTGAATGAACGAAGCCTCCTCTCCGGACATCGCCACAGCCATCCCCGACGGGTTCAAGATCAGCCGCAGAGACCGCACCAACGGAGCCGGAGGAGGAATCGCCATCGTCCACAAAAACACCATCAGGGTCTCAACAAACACCAACGACACTCTCAGCACCGCCAAACACATGCATCTCCAGATCCACACAGACCCCAAGACCACCCTAAGAGGCACCCTTGTCTACAGACCGCCAGTGATGAGTACAGGCCCCAGCTAGGCCCGCAGGACACAAGGGTTCGCTCTCCTGTAAAGAAGCCTATAAGGAAGTTGGCACGGAAACTGCAAAGTACAAAGACACGGTTTATTAACCCTTAAGGGTGGTCCTACAATCCATACAATACCCTTCAGTATTGCATAGAGTAGCACAAAGAACTTGCATACATGGTCCCCTTTTATACACAACAGAGGGGCTCATAAGTGGGAGGATACGACATGAGACGAGGAATGTTACCTTTTATGGACATTTGCAATACAAGATCGATATGTGGGCGGAGCTGACATACTCCTTAAGCCCGCGAAAACATGGTCAAGCAAGGACTAACTGATAACAGATGTGGTCAAGTCTGGGCATGCGCCAGACGGACAAAGAAACTATTTATAGACTGTTACTAGGCAGATTACAAGAGCAACTAACACAAAGATAAGACTCTTCTCGTGCTGAGCACGTGGAGACATGACAATACAAAATGGAGTCCAGACTTCAGTCAACATAACAAAAGGAACATGTGTAAGGGAGGAGAATTCATGTCTTTAGTAAATGCTTAATCACATCGAAGTTGCAATTTACAACAGACGACCCTTTCAGCATTTACTGAAGACATCCGGCTTGTTAGAATAATCATCATATATATCGATTATCATCATTTCTTCTACTTCCTTAGCTAAACGTTTCTGATAAGTGACATTGGCAATAGCTTTCTTATCGGGGATACAAAATGATACACATACAGAACAGAGCAAGGGACCACATTGAACACAGATACAGCAAGAAAACAGAACTACTATAATTATGCAGAGGCCGGTCAAAACCTTCCAACCCCAAGCAGTGATCAATGCCCAAAACCATCCAGAAAAGGACCAAGTGCCGTTTTCTGTATGGATTTCAGCTGCAATTTTATGCAACCTATTGATTGCATTATAGACTGAAGGTGTGTGATCAGGAATAAACACACAGCAACTACTTCCAATAATTTTACAAGCTCCACCTCGATCAGCTAACATAACATCTAACACCATACGATTCTGCAATGCAACAATTCTGGTAATCTGTAATTCTTCCGTAAGATTCCCAAGAGCAGCAGCGGTTTGATTTGTCACAGCCTCTACCACTCGTGTTAATCTTCGAACTTTCCTACTATTTAGGGCAGCTCCAACGAAGAAGAACAATCCTAGATTGAAGTCGAAATACTGCTGTAAACTGGTGTCAGTCTGATCCACATCATCAATTGATAAAGTACGTTTATACCTATTTACAGTCACATTATTTAACAACTTTAAATCCTTATGATAGGATGCAGGTGCCAGAAATACAGAAGGTAACAAAAATGATACATAGCATACTCCAGACCAACCGGCTGGCAAACGGTAATAACCTTTAGTTCCACACACAAATACGTATTATGGGATGCTAAGAAAGTACTGTTATTCAATCCATCGATGTTTAATATGGTAATACAATCGCTAACACCAACAGGAATATAACCCACACTTTGGACACACAGATCCGCTTGAGCTTGTGCCACTTGAATCACAAATCTGTCTTTTCCCACAGTGTCTCTGGTGTTCGTGAAAACATATGGAATCGATTCATTGTCTGGTCGATACTCTTCCCATTCCCAAATTGTCCCATTCGCTTGCGGATATCCATCTTTATCCTGATGACATTCTTTATTGAGTCTGAAGAGTAATCGTCCCACTGTGGGTTTCCGAGTGGCAAAAAGCAAAGTGTACCATGCTCTACAAGAGCCATTATGAGAGAAAGGAAGAGGTATGAATGGCGTTCCTCCCTTCTTCTGATGAGCTGGCATCATACCACATATCCAACAGTTCGTAGCATTGGTGGCAACATGGGTATGATGTAACATCTGGATGAAAGTGTTATTCAAATAGGACTGACGATGCTTCAATTCTTGATACGGAAGGGTATAGAAATAGTGCTCCGCAGGCACTGGAGTGGTCAACACAAGCAACTCTCGGGCAGGAGTCACATTCTCCACAAACCATGTGGTTATCCCAACAATAGCTGCTGTGAGCATAAAACCTATTGCACAAAGGATCTTCTTTTTCTCCATGTCAAAATAGAAAATCAATATCTTCCTGAAACTAAAGGTTTGTCAGAACTCTTCCCCTTGGGCAGCGGTCGATTTCTTCACCAACGGGCCAAGACGGGTGTCACTACACTAATGCAGGGCTGATCCCCCCCCCTTGCCTCACTGGCTCTCTGTTTCACTAACCCAAGGGCCGTTCTGACAACATGTCCCGATACTGAAGGATTCACTTTCTTGGCCTCAGATGATATCGCCTTCCTCCAGGAGTCGCGTGGTCCGGAAAGAGCTCCTCAGCGTCGTTCGATTCCACAGCACGGCCTTTCTCTGTGGTCAGAATCTCTCGTTGATCGGTCAGTACAGCGGGCTCCACCAATCCGGGCGGTACTTTGCGGCAGTGCAGGGAATGGATCCAATTCTTTCTGTTGGAAACTCGCACAGCCGTCCTTGTTGCCAGTAAGACTTGCTCAGGGCCAACCCATCTCGGCTCCAGGCTGTTCGTCCTGTCGAAGATTTTCAACATGACATAGTCTCCAGGCCGGAGACTATGTCCTTCGCCGGTGGACCGATCAGGGAGCGCCTCCCGGACCTGTTGATGAATGGAAACCAAGTTATCCGTTAACTGTGCCAGATAATCATTCATCATTACACAAGGTACATCATACACAGTCTTAGGTTTTGGTGGACCCCAAATATTCATTGGACGTCCAAAGACAATCTCATACGGTGTAAGACCGATTCGAGAGTGCGGTACCGATCTAATTGACAACAATGCCAGCGGTAAAGCATCTGGCCAAGTCAAAGACGTTGAAGCTTGAATTTTAGCGATCTTGAGCTTCAGTGTACCATTATACTTCTCGACTAGTCCTGCAGATTGAGGGTGGAATACTGCATGGAACTTCTGGGTGATGCCTAGACCCTTCAGAACATACTTTATAACATCCGCTATAAAGTGGGGCCCGTTATCAATCAATCAATCAATCATAGGCATTTATAGAGCGCTCTACTCACCCGGAGGGTCTCAAGGCGCTGGGGGGGGGGGGGGGGGTGCTGCTACTGCCCGAACAGCCAGGTCTTGAGCTTCTTCCTGAAGGCGAGGTGGTCCTGGGTCAGGCGCAGGTCGGTCGGGAGGGAGTTCCAGGTCTTGGCGGCCTGGTAGGAGAAGGATCTTCCTCCTGTTGTCGTTCTTCGGATGCGGGGGACGGCGGCGAGGGCGTGGCTGGCTGATCGGAGGTGTCGTTTGGGAGCGTAGAAGTTGATGCGGTTGTTGAGGTAGCTCGGGCCTTGGTCGTGAAGAGCTTTGTGTGCGTGGGTGAGGAGACGGAAGGTGATTCTCTTGTTGACCGGGAGCCAGTGCAGGTCTCTTAGGTGTCCGGAGATGTGGCTGTGTCGTGGGATGTCGAGGATGAGTCTGGCTGAGGCGTTCTGGATCCGTTGGAGTCTCTTCTGGAGCTTGGCGGTGGTTCCGGCGTAGAGGGCGTTGCCGTAGTCCAGTCGGCTGGTGACGAGTGCCTGGGTGACATTCTTCCTGGTCTCGGTGGGGATCCACCGGAAGATCTTCCGTAGCATGCGCAGGGTGTTGAAGCATGACGAGGAGACGGCGTTGACTTGCTTGGTCATGGAGAGGGAGGAGTCCAGGATGAAGCCCAGGTTGCGTGCGTGGTCTGTCGGTTTGGGTGCGGTGCCCAGGGCGGGGGGCCACCAGGAGTCGTCCCAGGCGGAGGGCGAGGATCCCAGGATGAGGACTTCCGTCTTGTCCGAGTTCAGCTTCAGGCGGCTGGTCGACATCCACTCGGCTACCTCTTTCATTCCTTCGTGAAGGTTGGCTCTGGCGGCGGTGGGGTCGTTGGTCAGGGAGAGGATCAGCTGGGTATCGTCGGCGTAGGAGATGATGTTGAGGTTGTGTTGGCATGCGATGGCCGCGAGGGGGCTCATGTAGATGTTGAAGAGGGTTGGGCTCAGCGAGGATCCTTGAGGGACGCCGCAGATGACTTTGGTGGCCTCTGACTTGTACGGTGGTAGACGGACTCTCTGTGTTCTTCCGTCGAGGAAGGAGATGATCCATTCCAGTGCCTTCTCCTGGATTCCGACGTTGCGGAGGCGCTGCACTAGGGTGCGGTGGCAGACGGTGTCGAAGGCCGCGGAGAGGTCTAGGAGGATGAGGGCCGCTGTTTCTCCGTTGTCCATCAGGGTTCGGATGTCATCGGTGGCAGCGATGAGGGCGGTCTCGGTGCTGTGGTTGGCTCGGAAGCCAGACTGTGAGGGGTCGAGGGATCCGTTCGTCTCGAGGAAGGCGGCCAGTTGCTTGTTGACGGTCTTCTCGATGACTTTGGCTGGGAACGGGAGCAGCGAGATGGGGCGGTAATTCTTGAGTTCGGTGGGGTCCGCTGTTGGTTTCTTGAGTAGAGCGCTGAGTTCGGCATGCTTCCAGCTCTCAGGGAAGGTGGCGGTGGTGAAGGAGGTGTTGATGATGTCCCGCAGGTGGGGTGCGATGACGGCGTCGGCTTTGTTGAAGACGTGGTGAGGGCAGGGGTCGGTCGGAGATCCGGAGTGGATGGAGTTCATCATGCGGACGGTTTCTTCGGTGCAGATCGGGGTCCAGGCGCGGCGGGTGGAGGTGGGGGGCGGTGGTTCGGTCGGGTTGGACGTGGCGTTCGTCGGTAGGGTGTTGAAGCTGTTGTGTATGTCCGCGATCTTGTTGTGGAAGTAGGAGGCGAGGGAGTTGCAGAGTTCTTGCGATGGGGTGGTGTCGTTGTTTCCGGCGTTGTCCACAGAAGTCTACAAACGCCATATCGAGGGAAGAACTCCTTCAACAGCATCTTAGCGGTAGTCATTGCAGTATTGTCTTTCGTAGGGTAGGCCTCAACCCATTTGCTAAAGGCACACACCACTACTAGAACATACTTCAAATTGTTACAACGCTCGAGCTGAATGTAATCCATCTGTAAAACCTCAAAGGGTGCAGTAGGCGTTACGAACCCTCCTGCTGGGGTCCGAGTCCCCTTTCCTGGGTTGTACCTCAGGCAGATCATACAGGTCTGCACCACTCTCTTTGCCGTGCTAGCAATCTCTGGATGCTCCCAGACTTGGGTAAGCAATTTTACAATTGCGGAAGCTCCAACATGTGCTAGCCCATGTGCCATCTGAACCATAGGTTGTACAAAAGCTGTGGGTAATTTCCATCGATCCATCTGCTTATTTCTCCAGCAACCCTCATCATCCAATTCTCCCTCACTGGACCATTGCTCCCGTTCTTTATCAGAAGCGGTCCTCTGTATTTCTCGCACTTCTTCCTTCGCATCATGCCATCTTTCTACTTGTGACTTCACTACATACATGGCAGTAGCACCGGGCTGCATCGCAGTCTCCCGCGCCACCCGGTCTGCTAACGCATTCCCTTCTCCAACTTTATCGACTACTTTCCTATGGGCGCTACATTTAATGATGGCAATTCTCTTCGGATATGTCAATGCAGTTAAAAGATTATGAACTAACTCCCCATGCATTATTTGTACTCCATGCGACGTTAAGAACCCTCTTTCCTTCCAGAGCAGGCCGAAATCGTGCGCTACTCCGAAGGCATAGCGGCTATCTGTATAAACATTCACACACAATCCTGTACTGAGCTCACATGCTCGTGTTAATGCTATCAGTTCCGCTGCTTGAGCTGATTTCTGTGGTGTGCGTGCTGTCTCCACTATTGTTTGCAATGTGGTAATCGCATACGCTGCCGAAGTCGTACCATCTGGTAGCTTCAGGCATGACCCATCCACCCACAGTTCTCCATCTACATCTGAAAAGGGCGTATCCTGGAGATCAATACGACCCTTTGTTTGTTCCTCGGTCATAAGGATACAATCATGTGCTTCTCGTGCCTCAGACCGAGTCTCGGGGTATGGCAACAATGTGGCAGGATTTAACGTCACGCACCTCTTCAACGTGATATGAGGAGCCAAAAGCGTCAGCTCATATCCCGTTAAACGAGCACTGGTCAAATGCTGCGTCTTTGTCTGATTAAGCAGGGCATCAACAGCATGGGGGACTAATACCAACAGCTTATGAGATAACACAATTCCCTCGCTCTGGCGTATTGACACAGCTGTCGCCGCAACCGAGCGAAAACAACCAGGCAATGCTCGAGCAACAGGATCAAGTACAGCCGAAAAATATGCACAAGGGCGCTGCTTGTCGCCGTGCATCTGCACTAAAACTGATAATGCACATCCATCTTTCTCATGCACATACAGCGAAAAAGGCTTGGTATAATTGGGAGTCCCTAACACTGGTGCTGAACAGAGGGCCTGTCGCAGTTTCTGAAAGGCAGTGTCACACTCATTCGTCCAGGGGAGCGGGATAGGTGTATCTTTTGTCAAAAGGGCTAACAATGGCTTGGCTATGTACGAAAACCCTAATATCCACTGCCTGCAAAAAGAGACAAGACCCAAAAATGCGCGCACGTCCTTCTGCGTGGACGGCGTCGGTGTATCCAGAATCACTTGAACACGGTCTGGTGTGAGCGCACGTCCCTCCTTAGACAAAAGGTGACCTAGATAAGTCACCTTTGGTCTACAGAATTGCAACTTTTTCCTAGAGACCTTGTGATTGTGGGATGCCAAAAAGGAAAGCAAAGACAACGTACTCGTTTCACACAACTCCGGGGTGTCAGCCGCCAGCAAGATGTCATCGACATATTGAATGAGGGCGACACCCTCGGGCAGAACAAAGGAGTCCAATTGTCTTTTCAAAGCTTGACTGTAGATGCTAGGGCTTTCCGTATAGCCCTGAGGAATTCTACAAAATCGGTAAGACCTATTATTTAAAGTGAAACCAAAAAGGTATCGACTATCGGGATGAATGGGAATCGAAAAGAAGGCATTTTTCAAATCAATAACTGAAAACGTGGTCGCCGTAGGCGGGACCAAAGTAAGCAACGTCGTGATATCCGAAACCACTGGGTACTGAGGTATCACGATCTTGTTTACTTCTCTCAAATCAATGATAAACCGATAGACTTTGGCGTCCGTATCCTTTTTCAGAATGGGTAGAATCGGGCTATTACAAACATTATAGGGAACTTCTTCCACCACTCCCACCTTAATCAAATCCTGCACAATCTGTATAAGAGCCTCTTCCCCCTCCTGCGAAATACGATACTGGGGAAGGCGTGGTAACACCGCCCCCTCCTGGACAGTAATGTGAACAGGCGGAATCACCATCTGTCCCACATCAGTATCCGAGGTGGCCCACAGAGCACGGGGGAGGGCAGCTAACACAGCATCTTCTGTAACCACACACATCCGTTCAGACAGGGGGTAATTGTCATTCAATATCACCCGCACTCCAGCAGGGGAACACCGGATCGTAGCTCTGAAGTGCTTCAGCATATCAAGGCCCATAATATTATCCGGCGTGTTCGGAGCTAACAAAAACGGACAGGGTGCAGAAAAGGAATTAACCTGAAATGTGAGGGGCTGCGAAAGAGGGCTTCGGGAGAGTGTTCCATCGAACCCTACCGATGTAACCATTAAGCCAGATGGGGGAGCCCTCGGAACCAATTGTTTAGACAGCGTACTACGAGTCGCTCCTGTGTCCACTAGAAACTGATCAGTGGAGCCCAAAACCTCAGCTGATACGTAAGGACCCCTCTGATCAACTGGCACCTCGACTGATTCCAACCCCCATCCAACGCATTCCTATGCATGCTGAGAATCATGGTACCCAGAACGGTCAATCCCCGACACTTGATACTGATTTTGTCGATCAAAAACACTTGACCTATCTCGTTGCTGCCCAGCAAGGTCAAAACGAGCGTGATCATTAGAATTCCCTCTAAAATTCGAGAAACCCCCTCTACCTCTCGGGCCGCCCTGAGTGTGTCCCTGACTGTGTCCCTGCCGTGAAGCATGCAACGCTGGGCATTCTCTGGCCCAGTGCCCCGATTGCTTACAATACGCACATTGATTCCTATTCAGATCAGATCGGCCCGAGGGAGGACCATAAAATCCTCCCCTACCTCTATTTACACCCCGTCGGGGCGGACCATATACCTGTGCTAACATCACCTTCGTTTTTAAATCCTTCGATTTCTTTTCCTCCTGCCCCTTCGCTTCTAGCTCCTGGCGCTCATAGTACTGGGCTATAGTCAGGAGGGCTGTCGGGGTCGTAGTGGACCAAGAACTTTCACTCGCTTTGAGGCGAGCTGCAATTGCCGGTAATAGATTCGCCACATATTTGTCAGCAAAAAGGTGCCGACCCGTATCATCCGTAAGAGACTGGCCACTAAAATCATGGAACGTCTCCTCAAAGCGCGTAAAGAAATCTGCAACTGATTTATCGGCTTTCTGCTTACACGAGGCTAGCATATTCCAGTCAATCTTTTTAGGAGGAATGATGGTCTTCAACTTAGTCAGAATAGCAGCGGGGAGGTCTAAGATAATCTGAGGTGGTTTCTGCGCGGGCTTTCTCTCCCTATCCTCATCCTCAAGTTCAGACCATCGAGCCTTAAAAGTGGCAACATCATCCACCTTCCGCACGGATCGCCACATATCTGGTGGTAGAATAAGCCCAAAGAACAAATCTATATCTGCTAAGGTCATAATACAAGAATTCAAGGCCCCCTCGACTTCTTCGTAAAAGGCCGCTGGATTCTTGCGGGGATCAGGCAACGCATTCTTTAATGCCATGACGTCAGCCCTGTGCCAGGGAGTATAAACCCAATTATACACAAAATATCCCTTAGCATCGGCGGAGGTAATATCCGAGCTAGTCCCCGCTCCTTTAGGAGGAACATACAAAGGCGCCGCCTCGCGCATTGGTTTAGCATGCACTGGATCGCTCTTATCTGATTGAGAGGTGGATGAATGGCCGCCTCCGGTACGCGAATCCGACCGCTTTTCCTCCTCAAGGTGTTGGCGCGCTTTCTCTTTAAGGTCTGCTGCCGCATCCCGCAACGCAAACAGTCGCCGAACTGCCTCAGGCGCCTTAGAGGGAGAGAAAACACCATTACGCAATGCTTTAGAATCTAATACCACATCAGCAGGTTCAAAGACACTGGAATATTTCCGAAAGGCGGCAATCACTTCATCAGAAAAGTGTCCCAAGAAATACACCCTTTCTCTATCCTGCCACGACTCCCAAGAAGCCAACAGTTCATTAAGGGATAACTTGCCCTTACATGCACGATAGGAAAACTGTCGAAGCTCACCCATTCGCTCGGCCGATAACATGGACCGCGTGTCTACCTTACTTGAACCCGATCCAGAATCTTGTGGCCTCGGGGCAGACGCGCCAACATAAGGAGGCGGAGAACGATCTAATAAATAAAAATCATCGTCATGATTATTAAGGACAGGATAAAGTGGCTGACGAACAGCATATTGACCCGAGACTTGTAACCTATGTTCTTTCTCTTGTTTCTCCGTCTGTTCTCTTTCCTCCCGACGCTTTGCTTCCTGCGCTCTCACATGATCATTCTTTCGTTGCTCTTTGTCAAACAGCGCTTTCTCGCGTTTCTCTCGCTCACGCACTTCCTTCACCCATAGTCGCACACATTCAAACATGTCTTGACGCGCACGCCGTTTACACATACACTGTTCCACATACTCAATCTTACGTATATCAAACGACCCATACAACGGCCACCGTAACTCAGGATCCTTCTTGGTATATTTCCTCCATACTGTGCTGTACATTATGGAGGAAAGACCATGCTTCACATACATATCCCTATTAGGAGTCCCCTCTGGGGGAGCTGGAGCAGATTCCTCGAGGTTTAACCGGTTTCCAAAGCAGCAGCACCACTTACGGAGTGCGCTAAAAGCAGGCATGCTCAAAAATAATGCAGAATATGCAGTATTATCAAAAAAAATGGCACTTAAACGTTGTGCTGTTCAAAGTTACACAGTTCCGGAGAAATATCTCCACATTACCTGCCTATATGTGTTGCAACGCATATATTCTCACAATAATCAATACAAGATATGACCGGTCCTCACAAATCAAACTCAAATAGCCAACCCAGGCTTCAAAAACTCGGAGCAAGTACCGTACAACGGTTCTTACCAATCAAGAGTCCAGATTCCAACTGCCAAGCTCCGAAATTCGCCCAAACGGCTGTCACGGCAGAACCGACAGAAGAGGTCTCAGTCGAGGACCGGCGCCACCCAGATGGTCAGCTCGGATGGGAAGGAAGAAAAACCTCGGGATGCCAGGACTAAAGTGCCTCTGGCAGTGATCACATCCCCGGCCAAATTCCTCACCTTCGTCGCGACCAATCCTTCGAGCATCCGAGTCGCCGATGAGCCCCACGTGACGGGCGCCAATTGATGAGTACAGGCCCCAGCTAGGCCCGCAGGACACAAGGGTTCGCTCTCCTGTAAAGAAGCCTATAAGGAAGTTGGCACGGAAACTGCAAAGTACAAAGACACGGTTTATTAACCCTTAAGGGTGGTCCTACAATCCATACAATACCCTTCAGTATTGCATAGAGTAGCACAAAGAACTTGCATACATGGTCCCCTTTTATACACAACAGAGGGGCTCATAAGTGGGAGGATACGACATGAGACGAGGAATGTTACCTTTTATGGACATTTGCAATACAAGATCGATATGTGGGCGGAGCTGACATACTCCTTAAGCCCGTGAAAACATGGTCAAGCAAGGACTAAATGATAACAGATGTGGTCAAGTCTGGGCATGCGCCAGACGGACAAAGAAACTATTTATAGACTGTTACTAGGCAGATTACAAGAGCAACTAACACAAAGATAAGACTCTTCTCGTGCTGAGCACGTGGAGACATGACAATACAAAATGGAGTCCAGACTTCAGTCAACATAACAAAAGGAACATGTGTAAGGGAGGAGAATTCATGTCTTTAGTAAATGCTTAATCACATCGAAGTTGCAATTTACAACACCAGGACCCGGCCACAATTCTGCGACTCCATTGCCGACCTCATCAGCACGCACGCGCTGACCTCCACAGACTACATCCTCCTCGGAGACCTGAACTATCATCTGGAGAACAACAACGACAACAACTCCTCCACCCTGATTGACAACCTCACCAACCTCGGACTAAAACAGATCGTCACAAAACCAACCCACATCGCCGGTCACACGCTTGGTGCCATCTTCTCTTCAAGCCCCCACGTCGCCTTCAGCCACGCCTCTGAACTCACCTGGACAGACCACCACTGCATCCACTTCTCCTTCCGAAAACCCCTCACACACACTACCGCACCCTACAGATCCCCCGCCGCTGCTGGGGCAAAGTCACTGAAGAACAACTACAGACAAGCCTCGCACTCAACCCACCGACCAAGCCCACCAACACCGACGATGGTGCACTCACCCTCGGACGCTGGATGAACGACTGCGCCAACACCTTAGCCCTGCTGAAAATGCCCGCCAACAGAGACACCAGCAAAAGAGCCAGCTGGTTCACCCTGGAACTCCTCGTTTCAAAGCGCACCTGCCGGAAATTGGAGAACATATGGCACAGCAACAAGACACCGGACAGCCGCGCTGCCCACAAAGATGCCATCCGCAACCACCACCACCTCATCAGGAACGCCAAAAGGACCTCCTTCTCAGACCGCCTTGACAACAATACACACAACAGCAAGGAGCTCTTCAACATCGTGAAGGAACTCCCAACCCCAGCTCCAGCGGCAACGACATCCCGCCATCGCAAGCCCTGTGCGACTCCTGGGCCACCTTCTTTCGCCGCAAGATCACCGACATCCATGACAGCTTCAACCCCCCAGACAACCCCTACAGGCCTCGACACGCCAGACCCACCGCACCCCACCAACCACCATTCCCTGACAACCTGGGCCAACGTGAGCATCGAGGACACAATCAAGACCACGGGCACAATCCACTTCGGATCCCCGTCCGACCCTCTCCCACACCACATCTTCAACAAAGCCAGCAAATCCATCGCACCCCACCTGCGCAACATCATCAACCTCTCCTTCGAGACCGCTACCTTCCCTGAGAACTGGAAGCACGCAGAGATCAACGCCCTACTGAAGAAACCCAAAGCGGATCCGAGCGACCTCAAGAACTTCTGGCCCATCTCCCTACTTCCGTTCCCAGCAAAGGTCATCGAGAAGATAGTTAACATCCAGCTCTCCCGTCAACTCGAAGACAACAACATCCTGGTCCCCTCCCAATCAGGATTCCGCAGCAACCACAGCACCGAGACCGCCCTCATCGCCGCCACAGACGACATCAGGATCCTACTAGACAACGGCGAGATGGCGGCCCTCATCCTCCTGGATCTCTCCGCCGCCTTCGACACCGTCTCCCACCGCACACTACGCATGCGCCTCCATGACGCAGGGATCCGTGACAAGGCCTTGGACTGGACCACCTCTTTCCTCACCGGCAGAGCTCAGAAAGTCTGCCTCCTCCCGTTCCGATCCGAAGCCTCCGAGATCATCTGCGGCATCCCACAAGGATCCTCCCTCAGCCCGACGCTGTTCAACGTCTACATGGCACCACTAGCACGCATCGTCCGACAGCACGACCTCAACATGATTTCCTACGCAGATGACACGCAGCTGATCCTCTCCCTCACCAAGGACCCTCTCACCGCCAAATCCAACCTCCACCAGGGAATGAAGGCCGTCGCCGACTGGATGAAGGAAAGCCGTCTTAAGCTGAACTCAGGCAAGATGGAGATCCTCATCCTCGGGCCCAACCCCTCAGCATGGGACGAATCCTGGTGGCCTGCATCACTGGGGACACCCCCGGCCCCTACCAACCACGCACGCAACCTCGACTCGAAACTCACCATGACCAAACAAGGCAATGCAGTCTCCTCCACCTGCTTCAACACCCTCCGCATGCTCCGCAAGATCTACAGATAAATCCCGACAAACACAAGGAAAACTGTCACCCAGGCCCTAGTCAGCAGCAGACTCGACTACGGAAACGCCCACTGCGCCGGAGCCTCGACCAAGCTCATCAACAGACTGCAAAGAATCCAGAACGCATCTGCATGCCTAATCCTCGACATCCCACGCCGCGACCACATCACCCCCCCACCTGAGGAACCTGCACTGGCTCCCGGTCGACAGAAGAATCTCCCTCAAGCTCCTGGTCCACGCACGCAAGACACTCCACAAAACCGGCCCAGCCTATCTCAACAGTCGACTCTCCTTCTACGTACCCAACAGGAAACTCCGCTCCGCTGACCACGCCCTGGCAACGGTCCCGCGCATCCGCAGAACCACATCCGGAGGCAGGTCCTTCTCCCACTGCACCGCCAAGACCTGGAACACCCTCCCCCTCAACCTACGACAAACCGAAGACCTGCTGACCTTCAGAAGACGACTCATGACCTGGCTCTTTGACCAATAGCAGCAGCACCCCCCCATGCCCCCCATCAGCGCCTTGAAACCCTCACGGGTAAGTAGTGCGCTTTACAAATGTTTGATTGATTAATTGATTGATTGAAGTAGAAAATGTGGAAGGTGGGGGACCAACCAAGGAATTGGAGATGTCGTGTGTAGTATGTTCGGTGGATGACGTAGTTAAGGGGGCATTGTCATGCAGGAATGTTTGGACGCAGTATCGGATGACAAGGAGCTCAAGGCAGTGGACAATTTTGTTTCGGTAAATTGGCCCAATAGTAAGGATACGCTCACAGAATTGATTCCATACAGGAGAGGTGTGGTAAATTAGTGGTTCCTAGTTGTATGCAAAAGACAGTTTTGGATCAAGCTCATTTGGGTCATGTTGGTACTCGTCCCATGAAGCAGGGCCATTGAACATTATGCTCGGGATCGTTGCATGTGTGTTCTTAGTGACAGGTCACAAGCTACGTGCCTGTCCCCGATTGACCCGGTTGTTGTAAAAAATACTCCTTGGCACAAACTTGCATTTAACATTGCAGGACCTTTTGGAGTTACTGGTAGTTCACCAAAGTATGTTTTAAGCTTGTAGACTATATGACAAAATGGCCAGAGGTGAAGTTCATGTATAGTGTGAATGCTGATATTGTCAGGTGTGGTTTTTCTCAGAGAAGGAATTCCTGAAGAATTGGTAATGTATAATGGGAAGCAGTTTGTGTCCAGTGAGATGGAAGATTTTCTGAAAGAGAATGGCATCAGACACGTTCTCACTTCTCTTTACCACCCTCGCAGTAATGGTTTGGTGGAACGTATGAACAACGTGATCAAGGATCAGTTGCAATTGTCTCTTGTGAATGGGTTGCATTGGAAGAAGGCTATTGAGGATATGTTGTGGACAGTGAGGACCACACCACGCATCTGCACAGGGGTTTTCCATTTACGGTATTAAGAGGTAGAATTGCAGGGTCCAAACTAAACAAGGATTGGATGTCCAGGAAATCTGTTTTTACGGAGAAGATGGAAAAGGTGGTGGATGTGAGAACTGTAGTGCAGAAGAAGATGGTACCAGAGAGGGCAGTTGCAGATTGTCTCCAGTTTGCATTGGTCATAAAGTCTGGTTTTGTTTGCAAGGGGCTATCACTATTTTCTGCACCAGTTCATGTGAAGCAGATGAAAGATCGTGTGGTGGTGCTAGAGAACACAGTGTGGAATAAAAGTGCAGTTTCCATGGTGCCTGGATCCAAAGATGCCTATGTTGGGGGTACCTGCAGATTCTAGCTCTGTTTACAATTGGAGAGCTTCTTCCAGATTAAGAACTGCTTCTGCCAAATTTAAGGATTATAGCTGATATTAGCTGTTGTTTGTTTTGTCCAGGTTATTCTCATTGCTCCATTCTTTTATTGGGCATGTTTTGGTTAATTTCTATTAATGCTTACTGTTCTGTGTTTTGTTTCTGTTATGGGGTTTCATGCTTTTCTTGATTTTGTGAAGGATGGGGGTGTGTCGGTTTTGAAGTGGAATGTAGGGGCATGCAGCGTTCACTGAGGGGTACTAATGAGTGGGTATGGATGGCAATTGCTGCTAGACGTTTGTCCAGATGGATGTAATAAAGAAGAAGCTACTTACCGTAGTGTGTTCAGCTTCATTACACATTCTTACTACAGCAGTTCCCATGTACCATAACATTGTTGTGCCTTCTTGTTTTCATTGTACTTGTTAGATCAATGCTTAACAAGACTATTTTAGTTTTGGGTGATTTGATCGCGTTTTGTTGCTGCTATTTTTAAGTTCTCACAGACCTTCAACATGAAACTGCCTATAGTAGGACAGTCTGGAAACTTGTGGTCCAATGTGCAGTCAGAATTTAGACACAGGGGCATCTGTTGCTGGACGATGGACATGCCTAATGGATTCTCTTAGGTGCTCAATATAAGTGATACACACAGAGATACTGGATGTATCTTAACTTTGCTTTAATCAGATCCTTATGCTTTAGTTGGCTTAGACAGTTCCACTCTTTTGCGGTTATGCGTGTTCTCATTTTTGACACCCTTTGCACCTTAGCCTTTTCAGAGTTAGGGAGATGTAAGCTAATGATGTTAAAGTAGGGATTGGAAATATAACTGCTAGTTCTTTTCACATAACATGTTCCTTTGAGATCCCAATCTGTTCCCAGACCACCAGCTTCTCAGCTGAAGATATTTTAAAAAAGCTCCCAAGGAAGGTTGAACTCTACTTTCATCTCTTGGAATGGCTTAACTTAAACTCTTCTCCTTGAAGCAGTTGTTAAAAAGTCATAATGCCTCTATTAGTCTGTCTTGCTACTCTGGTTATCTGTTCTGATAATTCAGGGTTAATCCATACTGGTGGGTATTTATGCCACTTAGGCATTTTACCATATGCTTCGAAGTCTTCCAATATATCTTACAGAGCTCTACTATGGACTTAAAAATATATTTACAAAAAAACTCTGGATTTTGAAATGTAAATACACCGCAGTTCATTGTGACCTGTTATGATTAGCAGGTTGTTATTAAATGTGCTAGCAATCTCTGCAAATATCTTCCTGTGGCTTCAAAGTAATATTCTTCAAAGTCTGGCAATGTCCAGCCTCCCTCTGCCAGTGGCTGCCAAAACTTTACTAGCAAGTTTGCCACCATAAATTAATCTTACTCTTGTGTTTATTGTTTTGAAACCCTTCCTTGTTGAGTACCCTGGTAATATCTGAAACATAAAGAGAAAATGTGGCAGAACAGACATTTTAAGAAGATTAATCTTTCCCACCGTCGAGAGGAGTGACCATTTCAGACATGCCAGGTCCTTTTTAAATTAAGGATTTATAAGGTGAATTGTACACATTGTTCTGAGCTGTAGATGTGGTCACCTCCAAGTAGTTGAAATCTTTTGATACCTTTCCTCTCTGGAAGAACTTAGCTACAATATTGTCTTCTGCTTGAACTAACAATATTTCCAATGTTGCTGCTTTCATTTTATAGCCTGACCCTGAGCCAAAATCTGCTATACCTTTCATAAATATTTAGTGAGCGTACTGCAAGAACCACATCATCAGCAAAATCCAATCCCTTTTAAGGTTGAGTTCGCTATTGTGCCTATATGTATGCCCTTTCTTCATCTGTCGCCAGTAGGTAGTTATACTTAGGACCTAGTTTCCATAGGGAAAGCATTTTTTGACTTGGCTATAACAGTGGTGTCTTTTTACCAATCTGCGTGAAATTTTGCCGAAAGAGTGTCACGCAGGGTACTATTGAATGGTAAAGTTTGGGGGTGATCCGTGAAGTGGGGACCAAGAATTTGGGGCACGAAATAAGGTTGCATTTGTACTGTTAATCCCCATAGGAACCTTTAGCCACCCCTCCAACCCGAGACGCTGAACGGACTTACACCAAATTTGGCAGGCAGGTATATGTCGATTCAAGGAAGTGGTGTAAATCTGTTCAGTAGTTTTTGAGAAATGTAAGCTGAAAATTACAGTGATATCGCTGGCCGTGGATATTTAGTAAATTGTTTGCGATGAATTGCAGATGCACGCGCCAATGGTAATGCTTTGATTGGCTGTATGGAACCTGATTAGAAAGCTGCGGCCGCCATTTTATATATCGGGAACGGTGGCCGGGGGGCAAATCTGTGTGGAAGTCCACATAAGGGGTTAGGGTGGAGATACTCTGACCCCATGTTTGCGAAATGGAGGTGTCAGTGATACTAGTTATGTGTTCAAAATTAATTTGTTTAATCACGGACAATATTTGTGACGATGATGCGACCACCAGCACGCCCCCCCATGTACCATCGTGGGGACTTCGCGACTACTGTCGTAGTCGTCGCATATATTGGAGGGAATATAAATATGAAAAGAAATATATCAGTGAATCATTAATACGCATTGTTATAGAGATACTGAGATTCTGATAAATGTTTTATAGAGTTATTTATATAATGAGTTATCTACTGTGATGGTTAGAATTAATTATTTAGTTATCATTTTTAAATGTGGTGGTGGCTATTGAAATTCTTCTTTTGCTTTCCGCTTTTGCAACATATCTGCGGGGATTGCGGTTACCAATGCCAGCACTATATCCGGAGTCACTGGGAAAATATAAAATAGGTTTTAGAGACGGTTGTTCTAGAAATACACTAGAAAAACATGAAATGGAAGTGCACAGTAATAAACCTCTAGTGTGTAAAATACTGTAACATGTGTGCATATATGTGTTTTCTCTTTATGGAACAGGCGCGATCATTGAAGCTCACGTCATCGTCGCGACGTCCCACATAATTGCAAAAACAGAAATAGGTCTGAAAGAGGGTAGAGAAATATAAGTTTAAACCTGGTTTGAAAGAAGTATGTATATAGTAATATGTGTTGGGCAACGTTCAGAGTAGATTTTTTTACATATTATTTTTGGATGTGTTGATGGTTGCTGAATGTCTGCCTTTGTTTTCCATTCTCGCAATGTATTCGCGATGATCCCCAAAAACTGAAAAAAAGGATCTTTGTAAAAAAAAGACACAATGTTTTGGGTACTAGCGTGGCTCTGAATAGAGCCTTTGTGTTGGTTGTGTGAATTTGGCTGCTATCGATCAGACCGTATGCAGAGTTTCAGGTTACTTAGAAACACCCTGTTGCCTTCATCTGTAAAGTACACTCTATCATTTCTATAAATTCCATGCATGTCAAAACGCAGATTGTTGTGATAGATACAGACCATGCTGTTATTAGAGTACACCAAGACAGTGTGAGGGAAAAACACCATCAGTTCTGCAAAGGTTTCTTTCACTAAGAGTTCCAGCCCTACCCCAGTCAATGTGCCTAGGTCATTGCCACCACAGTGCACATTCATGGGGTGATGAGCTTGGGAAACCACAATGTATTTAACCAAAGCCAGCAACTGATGAAACTTTAAACCTCTCTGGCAAACCAAGTAATCTGCACATTTGGCAAACCCAAGTTCCTGCAAATACCTCTCTTTTTTGGAGACTCTTTAGTGCAACAGCTATAGCTGTGGCCCACAATCCATACACTAAGCATTTTGAAGTGAAGGAGCAATGGTAGTCAGGAGAAGAGTGGAGCTGAATGAGGTAGTTTTCCAAAGGAAAATAAGTTAAAATGGAGGTGTATATATATTTCAATGGATGCATGAAAGTGAATAACATTAGGGAGTGGGTTGGATGGCTCAGGAAGCAGTCTTGTTGTTCAAATAAAGAATTGTAATACAGACATTGATATTCATTTGAATCTGTGCAGTATAGCACACCTGCTGTATCTCATTTGGAAATAGCATGTCCCTTCTAGAATGTGCTGTGAACTTGTGACCTACTGGTTCCACTGGGTCACTAGGTACACTGAGCTAAGGCTGTATTGGGGAGGGGGAAGTGTGTCAAAGAGACAGAACATTTTTTTTAAAGTTGAGGACTGATTACACAATGCAAGTAATTTCCAACTCAGGACTATGTAATACACTGTTGTGTAGTATTTACATTTCAGAAAAATGAAGCTAGATATAGGTTTGAACTCCCGTTTTTCATGATTATTCCACGATGAATTACGAAAACATCACAAAAACACACCGACAGGAACCTCGGTTTTGAAAGAGAGGGAAAGGGTTAACTGATGCTAACCATTCACAACCAGAGATGCACTAGTCTAAAATGAAAGACATGAATTTATTTGCTGCTTTTCTCATGATGATAGAGGTGTAAGTTCAACAGCTTGCCACTTTAGAGTTGCTTTGTATGAAAGTGGTGTACCATTCTTGTGCTTAGTTTTTACAAATCTAAACAGTGTCAAAACTATGCAGAAAGAGCTAAAACAACAAAATAATCTACAATATGAGTTTAGTGGTATGTATATAACTTTGTAATTATTATAAAAATGTACATTATAAATTAAGATGTATATGGGAGTTTGATTAAACGGAGTATCACAGTCATGAGAACAAATATATAAGATGAACTGTATGTATTAGAGGGTATGTTTTTAAGAGGTTAGTGGGGAATGCTGTGTGAAGTAACAGAAAAATGAATTAGTGCCTCTTTATTACATTATGTCTAATCCAGTGGAATGTTGCAATGAGGAACTAAGAATGTTTTAAATGCCTAAACATCATGTGCAGAATAGATACATCTGTTATAGGCATTCTGGGAGTTGTAGTACTTTTAGTAACATTATGAAACAGGAATAGTGTATTGAGAAATACAAGATGAGAATGTGTTGTCTGCCTGTATTTGAATTAGAAAGAAGTAATGCCTATTAGGTATGTATTGGGAAGTGTTTGTCAATGTGGTTTTTAACTTATATGACCACTTTGCATATGCTTCGATGGTGAGATTTGTTTTTTGTGCTTGCGCATAGTTATATATGCGGTGGGATTTTTTAATTTGCTTAAAGATGCAGAGAGGTATATATTTTGGGAAAAATGGCTTGAAGCTGTACATCTATTAAGAAATCACATATATGTTTACATGGTGATCTATGTTCAGGAAGGCTGATGAAAATTTCATGTATATGGTGAGTGTAGTGTTTTTCTTTAAACCTTTATTGTATAAAATTGAGAAGCATTAATAGTAGAGAATGCCTCGAAAATTTGTGTGCTAGCTTCATTTCTAGTGTAATGTTTGCTTGAGATATGCTGAATACATGTATTAGAAGCAGAAGAAGTATTTGTAGGCATGCCATTCACAAAAGGTTATGCGGTTTGAAAAAATTTCAAATGTTATTTTCCGTTTTAGAAACTTACTGCTGTATGTGCATACTCATAAAAAAATCAATGTATGCTTCTAGAGGGCCATGTATGCAATTATATATCAAGTGTGATACCTAGATTTCACTCATAAGTAAAGGTAGTTTGATTCTGACAGAAGGAGATAACCAATGAGTCAGAGATATAGTGACAGCTGTTATGTATCTAACACCAACGGAGGTACTTTCTCAGTCAGTGAGGCAATATCCAGGCACTCATGGAATCACCCAGCCACTACTCAAGCAGTTATCAAATCAGTGATTCACTATCCATGGAGTTATTCAATTGTCCAGAAACTAACTTTTTGTACCCAGAATCCCGTGCAAACCACACATTTCTGTCTGGGATCACCATGCAGGCACAAATGTCCTACCACACAGCGTTCCCCTCGTTCTCACGATGAAAATACCTCACTTGTGTGGGTGTCCAATGCAAAATCGCCTAAAAACTTTTTAAAAAAAAAATAAAAAATAGGGCGCTTCAAGTGCGCTGTGCTATCCCTCAGTCCCTATGCTTTTGGCCCTTCCCACTCCTAGGCCCTTGGCCCACCCACACAAGTGAGGTATCATTATACTTGGGATATTGAGGAGATATTGAGGAGAATGGTGAGTGGTAGGAAATTTGTTCCGTCAATGATCCCAGCCAAAAAAGTGAGGAAAATTTGATTTTTTCTGTTAAATTTGAGGTTTGCAGGAAATTCTGGGTGGGAAAATATTGGGGGATCCATGCAAGCAATACCTCCCTGGGATCCCCCAATTATCTAGTTTTCAGAAATGTCTAGGTTTGGTAGGTTTCCCTAGATGGCCTCTGAGCCCGGGGTCAAAAACCCCAGTGACCCCCCCTTGCAAAACAAGGTTGTTTAGTGATAGGTAATTTTGATGTCTTCACAATATGTTTTGGGCCCTTCCCTGCCACGGGCACTTAGCTCAAACACACAAGTGAGGTACCTATTTTATCAGGAGACTTTAGGGAATGCTTGTTGGGTGGAAGTTTGTGGATGCATGCAGATTCCAGAACTTTCCATCACAGAAATGCGACGAAAATGTGATTTTTACAGCTAAATTTGTGGTTTGCATTGGATTCTGGGTAGGAAAACATTGAGGGGTCTATGTAACCCATACCTACCTGGACCCTCCTGGGTGTCTAGTTTTCAGAAATGTCTGGGTTTGGAAGGTTTCCCTAGATGGCCCCTGAGCTCTGGATCAGAAACGCAGGTGACTCCCTCGCAAAACGACATTTTTGTGATCAATACTTTTGAAGTCTCCACAGTACGTTTAGGCCATTTCCTGTTGTGGGCACTATGCCTACCCACACAAGTGATGTATCGAGAGACCTGAGGGAATGCTGAGTGGTAGGAAATTTGTGGCGGCCTGGTGATCCTACAACTTTCCCACACAGAAAAATGAGGAAAATGTGATTTGTTTAATTACATTTAAGGTTTGCAGGGGATTCTGGGTAGGAATTTGTTGGGAAATCCAAGCAAGCCACACCTCTCTGGACTCCCCTGGGTGTCTAGTTTTCAGAAATGTCTGAGTTTGATAGGTTTCCATAGATGGCCGCTGAGCCAGGCACCAAAAACGCAGGTGACCCCTTGAAAAACCAGGTTGCTTTGTGATAGATAGGTGGGCACCTGTGCTTTTGGTCCCAGGTTTGCAGACATCTAGGTAAACCTAACAAATCCAGACATTTCTGAAAAGTAAACACCTGTGGGAGTCCAGGGAGTTGTGGCTTGCATTGATCCCCCCACATTTTCCTTCTAAGAATCTTCGAACCTCAGATTTAGCTCAAAAGTCACATTTTCCTCTAATATATGTGTGGGAAAGTTGTGGGATCATTGCACGGCACAAATTTCCTACCATTCACCGTTACCCACAGTCTCCCGATAAAAATGATACCTTACTTGTTTGGATGGGCCAAAAACTTGTAGAGATTGAGGGGGGCCCAAAGTGGGTCTAAAAGGACAAATGATTATACATTTTCAGGCTGGCGCTACTTTGGGCACCCACATAAGTGAGGTATCATTTTTCTCAGGAGACCAATGGGAATGCTGGGTGGTAGGATATTTGTGCCTGTGAGGTGATCCTACAGCTTGTCCACACAGAAATGTGAGGGAAATGTGACTTTGTAAGTAAATTTGAGGTTTACAGGGGATTCTGGGTAAGAAAATGCTTGGGGATCAATGCAAGCCATACCGCCAGCCAAGTCAGTACATGCACACTACCATCCACGCACACCACCAGCCAAGCACCCTCCACTCATACTGCCAGCCAAGCGCCATCCACACACACTGCCAACCAAGCGCTATCCATGCACACAGTCAGCCAAGCACTATCCATGTATACCGACAGCCAAATGCCACCCAAGCACTCCGCCAGCCAAGCAGGGTGGAATGGGAACAGCAACCAGCCCTGAAAGATTGCTGCTCGACCAGCCCTGGGAGGGAGGGAGCGTGTTAGTAAAAAGCATCGCTACCCCTTTTGTTACTAAGGGCCGATATTGCAGCACTGCTGCAAATTCAGCCCCTAGTGACGAAACCAGCCCCCACGGCCAGAAAACCGGCCCCCACCCCTTCAGCCCACTGGGGAAATGCCCGATGCCCGCTACAGCCAAGCACCATCCATGCACACAGCCAGCCAAGCAACAGTTCCATGTACACCACCAGCCAAGCGCCACTCCACGCGCACCACCAGGCAAGCACCAATTTACACACACCATCAGTAAGCGCGAGTCCACCCATACCATTAGCCAAGTGCAGGTCCACACACACCGCCAGCAAAATGCAAGCCAAAGGTCAGTACAACTCCAGAATACACACACACAAACTCTCCCTGGTTTCTACTGGTATTCTGCCCGCCTAGGTGCAGATGAGACAAAAAATATCACTGAAACAGCCAAAACGTGTATCTAAAAAAAAGGGAGCAACCCTTGCCTATGGGGCTTTGCACTGGCTTACCCATAAACTTATCCCTGGTGCCTAGTGGGCTTTCTGCACCCCGATGGGCAGATAACAGGCTATTGCCCTGATCTGCCTTCTGAGGGGGGCAGAAAGACTTTTTTGGGGGTGGGGGTATTAGCATGCCGACTCTCGACAGCCCCCACCCCTACATATTAAAAACAAAACAAAATCCCCGGTGCCTAGAGGGCTTTCTGCCCCCCCGGGGAGCAGGTAAGGCGCTATGGGCCAGATGTACGACTAGTGTAAATTGCGACTCGCAATTTGCGCTCGATTGCGAATCGCAATTTACAATGTACAACAGTTTCAGAGACACTGATTGCGATTCCCAATTGGGTCACAATGGGGTCACAAAATGTGAGGCACATGAATATTAATGAGGCACTCACAATTTGCGACTCTATTGGGAATGGCTGGCTCTGCTAGGGATGGTGGCCTGCTGGGCTCAGCAGACCTCCAAGTCTAGGACTGCTTTTAAATAAAGCAGTTTTTAGGTCTCGCCTGACCCAGCGCTTGCGCTGGTCTGGCGAGAATTATTGAGAGGGCTCCAAAAAGTGCTACCAGGCCAGCCTAGAGCTACAGTGCATGTGAGCGGGCGCGCGCACCGCCATTACTTTCACTTTCGCGGCCGCTTTGATGTTTGATCGCGATCGTGATCACTTTCGCTTGTTCCGTTTGTTGTTCCTGTTAGTTTTCTCCATTCTTCCTCCATTCGTGGATTCTGATGGCTTGCTCCCATTCTCCCTCCCTCATCTGTTGGCTTGTTCCTTTTCCCCACATTCAGCCCCAATCAGGCAGTTTTACTATCTCCTGTCTGTCTCCGGTCACTGTTCTCTTCCCCACTCCGTCCCTCCCTCGGATAGCCGCTGCCAGCCCCTCACGCGCACACACTTCCTTCCAGGAGCCCCTTCTCCCTCCCTGGGTATCGGAAGAGCCTCCGCTCGCAGCCTGCCTGCCACTTTCCTTCCGCTTCGCGCTGCCAGTAGGAAACACACCGGCATCTTGTAAATGTACAAGGAATATTAATAGCCCTGGCTGAGATTGGGTATTTAAGTCTTCTCTTATCAAAAAGAAAGGTCAGATGTCTGGCATGGCTCCGCGCCCACCCAGCGCTCAGAACAGGTGCTGCGTGGAGTTTCATGGCTGCTGTCCCCTACCGAGTTTGGTACTGCCTGCCGACACCCTGCCTGCACGATGTTTCCCCAGCAGACCCATTCACCTCTACCGTTCCAGAGGGAGAGCCTCAGAGGGTGCTTGCGCGACCGTCCACTTCGATTTATCACAATATAAATAACCTTTTGTGCTGAGCTCTTGTGCACACACACCGTGCCAGTTCATATCACACACGTGCACTCCTAAGGAAGTGACAACAGCGCTACATAAATATACGTATTCATCTACCGTGTATTCACTCCTTCGCAGTATCCCTCACTGGCGCACACTTTTCGTCGCTGCTGCAGTCATTCAGTGCTTCCATCATCCACTCGCTCACTGTGAAACCATCTCTCTGCTATGCATGTTCACTCATGTACAGTCACTAATCCATTCATTCTAGCACCTATTCACTGCTGCACTCACTCCTGCTCACCACTTCATTTGTGTACTCATTCACTGCTTCATGCACTTACACATTCTCCCGCTGTTGCACTAGCTGACTGATCCTCTCACTTTATGCTGCGCTCATTCACTCTCATACACCCACATATTCATTCCTGTGCTTGCTCGTTCACTTCTGCTCTCAATCACTCCTGCATGGGCACACATTCACTCCACCACACCTATTAATTACTCTACGCATTCTCTACACTTACACCATACACACTTCAAAATTCACTGCCTCACTTGTTCGCTTCTGTACTCACACTTTAACTGCTACTGGTTCATTCAGTCATTCACTACTGCAATCATTTACCAAGTGCACTCATTTATTCTGGTAGTCTTTCACTGATGTACTTATCCACCCCTTCACTCACACATTCACATTAATTGCATGCCATAGTCATTCAACCTGTGAACTCATGCATTCATTAATGTCTGCACACTCATTCATCCCTGCATTTCTATCTCGGTGCTACATTCACTTCTGCATGGCTCTTGGGGAAGCCTCATGTCCTGCCGCCTGAGTGCAGCCTGTCAGTGCTTTTCGAATTCCTGCCTGCCCAACTACGACTTCTTCCATTTCTTGAAACCAGAAGGTGCCCCCTGCACCCACCATGCCCCCTCCTAGACAGTAGGAAACATTTACTTTACAGCCGCCAAACTGGCAGCGAGAATTTCCTCCTCCAATCTTCAAGCATTTCTTTCTTTCCTTCCACTGCTTTCTTTCCTCCATCAAACTTCTCACCCTTCACACACTCTGTTCTTATTTTTTTCTTTCTTTTCTTGTTAATTTCTCTCTTTTTCTGCATTTCTTTCTCATTCTGTCCTTTCTCCCATTTTTTTTATCTTTCCTAAATTAGTCCATTCATCATATCTCCCTTTCCTTCCTTCTTTCAATTCATTTTCAATCTTTTCTCACATTTTTCTTCTTTCAGTTGCCAGTTTGTCCAATTTCCTCACATTTCTCGACTTTTTTTGTTCTTACTTTCCTTTCAGAGGCATGTGTATGTTTTAAAAGCCACAGGATCTCCCCGAGGTGCGCAATTTCCTTAAACTGCATTTCTGCTCGTCCTACATCTGTTTGGGATTCTGTATAATTAATACTTCCTACTTTTCGTAAGCCCTCTCCCCACGGTGGGGAAATGAGCTAAATTTTCTTTACTCTTTGTGTTTATTAAAGAATTCACCTTCAATAACTAATTAGCCAGTGTCCCCCTACTGAAGTAATCAATTAGCCCCCATTTCACATGCACTGCCCCCACTCCTCATCTTGGTGTTGTCCAGATTCAGGACTCTTACTATTCACCCTTCACTCCATTCCTCATAGAGGTCTGTTTGCTGTTGTCTTCTCATTTGCACAAGATAAGTACATGTATGTGTGTGTGTGTGTGTGTGTGTGTGTATATATATATATATCTCCTACTGGGGGTTGCCAGCAGGTAGTTATAGTTACGACCTCATAGCCAATAGGTCTCGCTTTTGGGACCATATTAGTATTTAGTTATGCATCAACTGTTGCAAGGCTAAACACTTATAAGGTCCCAAAGGCGAAACCTATTGGCTATGCCAATGCTTGTTTTAAATGCAGCCTGTTTTCCTAAAAGGATGCATTTAAAAAAAAAATTAAACATTTTCATTTCATTTTTAAGGGCAGGTAGTGGGACCGCTGCCTGCCTTTCAAAAATATTTTTAGAGCCAATGACAAAGGGGAATGGGTCCCCTTGGGACCCCTTCCCGTTTGGGCCTCCATTACCACACTCTTGAAGACGGCGATAAATTGCAGTCACAAACCATTCTTACATGGCTTGTGAGTCACTTTTAGGAAGGGAACGCCCCTTCCTAATAGCGAGTCGCAAAACACTATTTTGCGAGTCGCAAAATAGTGTTAGTACATGGCCATGTCAGTTTTTGCATGTGCAAACAGGTCACAAACCGTTTGTCCATGCAAAAACTGGTCGTACATCAGGCCCTCATGCCCTAATCTGCCTCCAGGGGAGCAGAAAGACTGTGGCAATTTTGGGGGGGGCTGGAGGCATTGGCATGCCCATTCTGGGCAGCCCGCACTCCTACATAAAAAAAAAAGCAAAGTTCCTGGTTCCTAGTGGGCTTTTTGCCCCCCCCAGAGGTCAAATAAGGGACTATTGCCCCATCTGCCTCCCGGGGTGGGCAGAAAGACTCTGTTACACTTTTTTGGGGGTGGGGGCATTGGCACTGCCTCCTGGGGGGGAATTTTTTGGGGTAGAGTGGGGGCATTGGCATGCCCAAGTGGAGAGGTGTGGTGCAGCGGCCAGGGCAGCTGACTTCGGAGCACAGGGCTCACGGTTCTATACCTGGCTCCAGCAGCAGATCAGCTGAGCACCATGTGACTCTGGGCAATAGCTCACTTAATTTCCATGATGGCCCCCAGCGCCTTGAGACCCGTAAGGGTGAGTAGTTTGCGCTTTACAAATACCGGATTTACAAAATACTGGATTTTGGGCAGCCCCCACACCTGTATAAATTAAAAAAATATCCTGGTGGATAGTGTGCTTTCTGTCCCCTCTGGGATTTTCAGTGCCATGTGCACATACGGCCGGAATCCATCCAACGCACACGAGCACCGCGGCGACGGACGGCTCCTAGCAGTCCGACTCACACAAGGGGTTAAAGGGCCCCTAAGCAACAAAAATATTTACTGTTCCTAAATTTGTTAGGAAATATTCTCGCATCTGTAAAATTATTTTATGTTTAAGTACAGATTTGGACAATTGGGAAGTGTGTAGCCTGATCCTGCAGGAGGGGTAAACACTTTGGGAATTATTTCTGATACATCTAAGGACACATGAGCATAATCGGCAAATACCAGGAGCTTAATACCAGCTTGAACCAGACGATTGTTTCTAGAAATAGGTACTTTAAATATTAAAAAGCTAGTCAAGCCATTCTCTGTCTGAATGGCAAGCACTGCAATATATACATTGTAACATTTTGGGATTATGTTTCTCCATACATTAATTAAAGACAATCTGTTCATAGTTTTCATTAGATATTTACAGAATCTGGGTTTATGTGTTGTACTGTCCTTATCTATTTCCCAGTGGACTTCTGCCTATCTTTCAATGCTATAATTAAAATCACCTCCTAGAAAAATTGGGCTGAGGTATTTAAATAGCATAAGTGCAAGCTCCTGTTGAGCTGATGGCTCATCAAAGATAGGTGCATAAACTAGTTGTCATGAATGACAGTTCCTTATTTTTTCTCAATGTTCAAATGAACAAGTGTTCTTCTAAATCTGTCTGTAAGTTAACCACGCATTCTCCCCTTTGCCAGTGACTGTTATGGCCAACTCCCCTACAAACTGCAGTGGCAGTTGAAAAGAGAACCTGCAGCATCTATTGGCTGTCTAACTATGGTCTTTCCCCCAGTCTGGAAATGGTGCACAACCTAATATCTTTGCAAAAATGTTGTTGGACACAAATATTGTGTCAAATCTATTTTGATGTCTAGAATAACATGCAACTTAATATTGCAGGTAAGAATATATTTTTTGATACTTGATATTTTTGATTTAATACAGTTTATATAATATCATTTTTAATTATTGTGTGTTTTATTATTTTTTATGCTGTTGTTAAATGTTAATTATGAATAATTATTTTAGTAAAGTTTATTTAATTTTGTTTTAATAATATGTTCAATGTTTCTTAATTTTTTTAAAATTTTCTTTATTGGTGAACTGTTGAGTTTGTAGGGGAGCAGCGTGGAAAGTTAATATATATTTAATAATTGTTTATAAATGATGTATTTAATTTATATATTTTAGTTGGTTAATTTATTGAATAATTATGTATATTTTGTATATTTTTCATTGTTTATTTAATTGTTTAGATTAATGTATTATAATTTGTAATTATCATATTTTTAACTATAGTGTGACATTTTCGATTGTCCAGTATTTTTCTAATTACTTTTTTGTGGATTTTTATTCTGTAAGGATAGTAGGATGTGAATTGTTCTTATTATATATATTACAATTGTTTTACATTTTCATCATGAATTATGTATATTATTGAATTTGTAAATTGTTCAATAGACACTTTTGTCATGTTTTATGTTTTAGTATTTTTGTATAATAATTGTACAGCACTATATACCTTTTAATATTTATGTAATCATTTTTTCCAGTATTTTTGGGTGGTTAGGATTTATGGTAGATAGTTGAGAATATATATATATGTGTGTATTTTATCAACTTTAATTTGTTCATTTTCATTATGAATTATGTATGTTATGAATTTGTAAATTATTCAATAGACACTCCTGTCATGTTTATGTTTTAGTAATTATTATGAAAAAATACTTTTTTTCTAGCTTTTTGGGGGGAGGTTGGGATTTATGATAGATAGTTGAGAAGGGTGAGCCTCCTGCAATAAATACAAATTATCTTTTTCCTCATCCAAATATGCTAGCATGGCCCTGTTTTAAACACATTATTTACTCTATTGACATTACAATAAAGTAATTTCAGTTTCCATAGTAATTTGAAAACTCTTCCTGCCCATGACTTATTTTTCTTTTCCTTGCTACTTTTGTTTCCCCCCTCCTCCAATCCCCCCTTTCCAATCCTTTTGAAGAAAGGTAATTTTCTTCAAGAGGATGGGATGCAATCATCCTATTATAATCCCACCCATGCCTCTCCTGTTTGGGATGCACTGAGGGACCTTATGTTCCATGTTCCTGCCCTATTTTTTCTACAGGGAATAAACAAGGAAGAAAACATACTGAGATAAAAATTTAAAGTTTCCTATGTCAACATTGCTTCCACAATTAATTGCATATATCAGTACTTAGAAGAAAGGGATTCATTAATTGTATATCATATTGATTCATCAACTATTTAGTGGGCCAGTAGGAGACATAATTTCTTTACTATATTCCAGCAAGTGGCACACTTCTAATGCATGTAGAATTTGGAATGATCCTTTCCACAGCTGACTGCGAGCAAAGATAACATCAAACTCTTACAGGAGCTGTGCGCGCTCCCACAGACCCATGCCTGCACCACATCTTCAGACTCGGAAATCAAAGGATTGGCCTGAACTCACCACCCTACTCAACACCTCTATCACCACTGCAACATTTCCCAATGCCTGGAACCACGCTGAAGTCAGACAACAACTCAAAAAACCCACCGTCGACCCCAGTGGAACTTAAAAACTACCAGTCAATCTCCCATTCCCAGTGAAGGTACTGGAAAAGATCATCAACAGTCAACTCATGACACATGTGGAGCAGAACCAGCTGCTTGATGCCTCCCAATACGGCTTCCGCAGTAATCACAGCACCGAAACCACACTGATCACAGCCACTGATGACAAATGAACCCCCATCGACCGAGCAGAAACAGCAGCTTTGATCCTCCTCAACTTCTCTGCAGCCTTTGGCACCGTATCCCACCACACACTGATCAAAAGATTCGACCACATCGGCATCAAAGGGGATGTTCTCAGATGGATCACCCTCCATCCTCATGGAAAAACCTAGAGAATTCACCTGCCACCTATCACCTCTGAACCCAAAGAGATCACCCGCAGTGTACCCCTTGGCTTATCACTCAGCTCAATGCTCTTCAACGCATATATGACCCCACTGGCTATCATCATCAGATCCCATGGTCTCAACATAATTCCCTATGCAGACGGCACCCAATTCATCCTCTTACTCACTGAAGACCCCACCACGACCAGAACTAACTTCCACAGATGCATGACAAACACCATGGACTGGATGAAGAACAACAGCCTGCAGTTGAACACAGACAAGATGGAAGTACTGATATTTGGCACCAGCAGCAACATATGGAATGACTCCTGGTAGCCATCAGACATAGGACCCTCACCCACTCCTTCAAAGCATGCCGGCAAAAATCAAAATCATCATTGACATCAAGCTAACCATGAAATCACAGATCAACACCCTCTCCTACGCCTGCTTCCTCACTGCGCATGCTACGTAAGATCTTCAATTGACTACCCCTACACACAAGATGCACCGTGACACAAGCCCTCATCACCAGCTGACTGAGTTACAGCAATGCCATCTACATAGGAATCGGCCCACACATTCTACAGAGACTTCAGACCATACAGAACGCCTCAGCCAGACTCAACCATGGCCTTCCCTGATGAACCTACATCACACCCCACCTCAGGAAACTCCACTGGCTCCCTGTAAAGAAGAGATGCCAATTCAATCTGCTGACCCACATAACCAAGGTTCTACACAACCAAGGATCTGCCAATGTTAACCACCGCTTGAACTTCTACCAACTATCGACAAGACGATACACTCCACCTCCCTTTCACTTGCCCATACTCCCCGCATCTGCCAACGCAGAAGGGGGAGGTTGCTCCTTCTTCCAAAGTGCAGCAAATACCTGGAACAGCCTCCCCACATACCTCCAGAGTATCACCTCACTTCCAGAATTCAAATGGCTCTCAAGACCTGGCAGTTCGAATGAGCCTCCGGGGCCTTCAAGCGCCTGGATACCCTGTTGGATGATTTATAAATCCTTATTGATTGATCACCACAATTAGATCACACAGGGCAACAATTGATGTTGGGATACCTAGGGCCTTCATTTCTTTTAGTCTTTGAGCTGTGTTATAGGTTGGGGAAATGTGAAAAATATCCTGAAAATTTGGCAAACAGTTTTTTCTCCCATGCTTTAAAGAATACCTTTACTCCATTTGATAGTTTTGAAAAAAAATTATAAAGGTCCTCTGTGGACCTCCAGTTTTTGACAGATATACTCTAGCAAAGGTAAACTGTTCTTGGACCATTGGTTTCTCTTCTCCTAGTTTTTTTTTAGGTATTCATCAACTCGATGGATGAGAACCTTATGGTTTTTTACTCCAGTCTGTGGCATTCCATACCTTCTAGAATCCCCACAGTTCTAATATTAATTCTTCTAGATTGATTTTCTAAATTGTCACACTTTCTTTCAGGATTTTTGAATTGTACCTCTTGCCATGTTTATTCTAATTGTATGGTATCTTCTAGCTTGGACATGCAGCCTATTATTCATAACCATTTGTTTTGTTGTTTGTTCAGAATCCCCCAGATCACTTGTTCCAAGTGAGTCAGTCATATTTATGCAATGGTCTAGATCTAGAGCCTTTCTTCACTGAATGTATGGCATTGTTCTTAATGTGAACTGCTGTTTGTTTGCTTGCAACTTAGTCACTTTCTTAGGGTTTTACATGTGCCAGTGCTTCATTAGCATTCAATGGGGGAGAGCCATAATTTATGTATTTATATGCGGGGTGCCTCTCTGGCTATATAGCACTGGAAGGCAGCAAGGGTAGTCTCCTACAAAAAAAGTTTGTTTTTGGAGAGATGTGACTGGCTCCAGAGCACGGGGCTCATGGTTTGATCCCCAGCACCGGTGACAGCTCAGCATTGTGTGACTCTGGGTAATAGCTCACTTAACCTCCCCAATGGCCATCAACACCCAGATACCCTTAGGGGTGATAAGTCACGCTTTACAAATCGGGAATTATTATTATTATTGTTACTCGTATTAGAAGATGCTTGTTCTTCTGGGGGGGATAAGTGTAATAGACTTATTTGCACATTTTCATACCTTTTAAGTTTTTTCTTGTGCATCTCTGTTCATTGATTGAGTCTCAATTTATTTCTTCCCCTCGAATTTCTCTGGCAGACTCCAGGTCTATATCGTGGTTTGATCTTCACTGTTGGCACTTATGGACTCTTCTATGGGTGCAAGGATCTGTTTACTCATGTGTTTAAGATCCTCATCTAAGTTGCCTTTCATCTGTTATGAAAACAATGTTTGCATTAAATTTGGGCATGATTGTGCAGAGGCCTTGCTGCAGATTTCTAGACTAGCCTACTTCTACCATGGCTTTGTCAATGTGAAAAGTCCTACTGTCTACAAAGTTGGAAAACAGTCCTGCGGTATTAGGATTGCTTCATTTTCTTCTCTTAATACCAGTATTGTTTGATGTTTCCCAATTTTCTATAGTTAATAAAAGCTTAAGTACTCTTTTCTATTTTCTGGTTTGTCAGTGATCCTCCTACTCTTTCCTGTTTAGATCTCTTGGTATCACTCAGATTTTCCCCAGGCTTAACATGCTCTGGCGATCTGCAGCCTTGTATGTTGCCTGGTGAGCCTCCGCTTGAGGTCTCATGTTTCAAATCTGAATGGCTCTCTGATATGGCTGTCTTCTATCCATAAAGGAAGCAGGGTACATCTCACAATTGCTGCATCAATTTTCTCCTTTGGCCATTTTTAACATCTAACCTATGTGAAGCTTGTCTGGATGTCCTTTTCGTTTTATTGAAAACATACTTATAAATCCAGGAAAGTCTGTTCATGTCCACACTGACCCTGTTTGAGAAAAGTCACAGTAGATCGTTACCTCGTAGGGTATGTGCAAGGTGAAACCATCAGCAGATGTGTATTCTGCTTTCTTCAAGCCTATGGGACCTATGGGATCCACCAACCAGAGGCCCGGGCAAGATCTAGAGTTGGACCCATCTTAGTGCCCACCTGTGTGGTAGCTCTGTGTCAGCCCACGTGGAATCTGTCCTTGCAGCAAGTTGGAGAGACCTGTAGGTGAAAAACAAGTATGCTACAACTTGATAAGAGCACTTATGGCTTTTGCTGACTCCTTGGTGACCCCATATATAGAGGGGCAGGAGAAGACTATTGTGAATTCATTGTAATGCCAGGTCAATGCCTCAAGAGATTAAGGAAATGATAGGAATGGGGATTGGCATGTGAGAGCAGTTTCTATACTGTAATGAGTAGCCTGGGCAGAGCTAATGATTGAGAAAGAGGGTAGTTGTGTTGTACAGTCCATGATGAAAGCAAAGAGGCTTGACATAGAATGGAAGTGAATGAGCACTTTTTCATAGATTTCACAACTCTAATTACTTATGTTAATAATTTAACAAATTGGCCACGTAAAGACACACACCGGGGAAATCAGAAGTGACCCTGTTCAGTCAGGTACTCACTTATCCAAACTCTGAAAAGCCCTTTGTCAAAACAAAGGTGATTCAATTATATTCCACTAGCATTTTAACTGCCTATAAATCTAAAGACTGGGGACTTGACACAGTTAAGTATAAAAAGGGTTACTAATCTAAAGGCTAAGAACTTGTCAATGTTAAATCTTAAGCAATCGAGTTGATTGTGGCAATTTGTGCTGCTATGCTTTGCTCCTGATTTATCAAGCCAGTCAGGGCCACGCAAAGTAGCCTTAATAAATCACATTTTGGGGTTGCGTCACGTATGCACCACGTTGTGTGATGCAAAAGCAATGCAACCCCTTGATAAATATGAGGCCTGCATAAAAGAAGCACATAGGAGAAGAAGCAATCAATCTGCAATGAGTCAGTCCCCACAATCATTAATACGGATGTTGACATCAACATAGCTTTAATCAAGATTCCCGGTGTTTAAAATAATAGCCCATTTCCAAACATTGTTAGGATGATTGGCATCAAATTGCTTTCTGACAGCCTTACCTGTGTATTTATTTATTTATAGAGTTTTATATAACATGACCCAAAAGGGTATCATAGCACTTTACAAATTATCAGGAACAAATATGACAATATAACGCTGTGTGTGAGGGTTACAGGAATCACAACACCAAGCTGGTGAGGGAGGACCTATCAAGAACAGAGACGAAAATCTATATCTAAGAGAATAGTTAGAAAGTACAAACATGGTTTGGGGATACAACATTATAATCAGGAATGATGTAGGAAGTCAGAAGACCAAGCTTGGTAGGTAGTCCCAACAAGGCAAGGCCTATGAGTCAATATATAGGGGCATAAAAGAAAGCAAAAAGACAAGTGTGAAGAGGATGCATCAAAACATAATCCTTGGGCGGAGTTCATAAATATCTAGTTATGTAAGGATTTCATCAGTAGTACATTCGCTTCTTTTTTGAAGGACACGGTTGAGGGATTCAGTCTCGTTTCTGGAGTCAGGAGTTCCAGATTCTTGGGGCAATACCTGAGAAGGCACAGTTATATGCTTTCTTTCTATGACATTTTTGAGGTTTCAGCAATAGGGTGCTGGAACTCCTGGAGGATCTGGAACCGCCAGATAATTCAATTTTTTGTGCAAGGCACAGGGGGATGTCGAAGTGTAGGGCTTTGTGGGTCATGCAGGCAATTTTTAATTGAATCCTGGCCTCATATGGAAGCCTGATTTGTGACTTCAAATCAAGAGAGAAGTGTTTGTTTTGTTTGGATCCAGTGATGAGCCTTGCAAGCGAGTTAAGAGAGGCCCTTAGCTGTGCCAGCTTGTAGCTAGATAGACCACAAAGGGTGGCACTATCCAACCTAGAGATGACTCAAGCTTGAACAATGGACTTGAAGTCATCAGAGGGGAGGAAGGCTTTTATTTTCCTCAGCATGCTCAGTTGGAGGTTTGCTGCTTTGGTGCCAGAGCTGATGGGCTCCTGCATGTTCAAATTTTTATCTGGAATATATAATGTGTGATACAAAGTTTAGAGCTGTTAGTTGTTTCATAGAGTCTTGAATAATGGGAGATTGCTTGGGTGGGGAGATTAGGAGGGATTCTATTTTGAGGGAGTTTAGCTTGAAATGGTTGGCGGTCAGCCAGTTTTGGGTTTTGTGTAGAGTTGTGTTGAGTGACCTGATATCATCGGGGAGAGGAGATTTTCAGGTACATTTGTGTGTTGCTAGCAAACATGTGAAAGTGAATATTAGATGCTTTAAGAATTTTAGTTAGAGGCTCCAAGAACAGGTTGAACAGCGTGTAAGAGAGCGGAGAACACTCGGGTATCCCTAGTGAAACCTCAGTGGAATTATAAGGGAATTGATAGACCTTAATTCTTTGTGTTCTGTTGTGGCGAAATGAGGCAAAGCAGCTTAACACTGACCCAGATAGACCCATTCTGCTTTCCAGCACGTCATGGAGGTTGTCACGCTTGACAGTGAGGAAATATGAATTTTGTGATCAGTTATGTCCCCTATCGTAGACCCCAACGGCTCCATGTGCATGCTATAAGTACATGTATGTTCCCTCCAGTTCCAGTTTTGAAGACGCAAATACATGTGCGTCCACCGTCAACATGTCCTCTTTCAGATCCGCCATGAATGGGTCAGATATTCCATTCCTAAGTATGAAAGGCCACCGACTTTATGTGGTTCCCTTTCCACATTTTACAGATTCAGGCGAGTAGGCCCAGAATTCTGTCATCAAGTCTTTTCCTGCCTTCTGCCTCTGAAAGCTCCAGTCTGAGCCTACATCTGTATCCATGAACTTTGTCCTACTCCCTGCGCGGCTAACGGTGCCTGATCCAGCCTGTTGCCTGCCAAAAACTGTATTTCACCTTCAAGATTATCTACTCCGCTCCTCATCCGATGCATTCCTGTCTAGTAGTTTAGGTAAACATTCCTCCAGCTACCGTGCAAAGGGCCAGGCCTCGCTGTCCACATGCAAGTAATTCATAGCCCCCGTTACCATGGAATATTCCTGCCCCCTCGCATCTCATACAGACACTTAGACGCTTGTACACGCACTAACAGTCAGTATAGAATAGATTCTATCCTAGAGACCTTTCCTTGTGGATAACACAGTTCTTTAAACATAGGATATTAGATATGATTTGGGATTAGGTTGACATAACCCCCAGACTTCTGTCTCCACATGTAGAGTTAAATGTCAAGTCCCCTTCACCCTCTAGTTGCACGTCAATCACACGTCATACGGCTGCGCGCGCATCTCTGCCAAATATTTCTGCTGACATTGCAGGATTCTCTTATGGATCCACCCACTTGTGACATCATGTATAATGACGTTTTATAAAGTTACGCCTATATGTCCGCCTTTTTTAGTTACGTATGCCTATTTTATCTGTATTATCAGCTGTTACGCCTCTTGCATCTATCTCAATGTAATGCTTTCCATATAAATACGATTACCTGTCAATAATGTATGCCCTTCCTTCCTGAACTTTCGTGGTGATGGAACAGAAGCCTACAATTCGAATTGTATTCCTTTGTATAGGAATAAAGCCTTTTAGAACCTCTAATACCACGGATTCTGCCTCTTATATTTACTGAGTTATTCTTACTAGACTTTACCGCATAAAAAATAGTACCGGTAATGAAATATTTACCACATAAATTGGCGCCCGAACAGGGACACTTTCTCATCTCACGCGCCGGCGGTGCGTTGCAGGCCCGGTCTCTTGCTACAGCTGAACGGACAAAAACGCGTACCCGCAGGATTTCCTGTATCTCCCTCCGGCCAAGCGGGGGCGACTGAGGCTGCGATCAACACCCAGACGAGGCGGTGAGAAGTGCGAAGTATCCCGACCAGAGCCTAGCTGAGAGAGCAAGATCCGAGGTATACAGAGGCCCACCAGGTTCCGAAGCTCCGAGTCCAGTCGAGTCGAGTCCAGTCCGGTCCAGTTTCAGTTCCGTTCCGAGGCCTTCCGTTCCGAGCTACCCGGTGAGTACCATTGCCGGGGAGGCATTTAACGTGCCCATAGTCTGTGCCGGTCAAGACGGGTTTGGGTACACAAATCCGGTCTGCACTGTTTCAGCAGTGTATCTGTACTGTTTAGCAGTATATATAGTATGTCTTGCATATAAAAAGGTAGTATCTAGTGTCAGTATTATGTCAGTAACTAGTTTTCTATTAGTTATCATCATTCGTAAAACTGTTAAGTGTTAAATGTTTTAATACGTTTTGTACATATTGTAGTGTGAATGACTGTTCATTATTGTGTTTATTGTATAAAGTGTGTTCTAGTAACCGTCTAAAAATGCCGCTCTTTTCGAAATTAAGACAGATCAAAACCAGAAAAGGGGTACTCGAAGAAGCTGTTCCCATTCCACCTAGGGACACTCCAGGGTACTTTATGTATCATAAACATGGCCTAGATGCCGTATTATTTCTTGATTTATGGGTGGACTACACCAAGGATTTGCCAGAAAGTCAGAGGTGGCCCGCAACGGGGACCTGGGATGCAGATTGCATCATGAGAGTAGAAGAAGAATTATGGAAAAAGAAAGCCAGACAGTCACAGAAAGATGCCATTGAATTATGGCGTAAAGAATCATATAGACGTACAGAAAAAGCGCTCAGACAGGAAGAGAAAGGTAGAGAGAATTCAAATAAAACCCGAGAAAATCTATTAATTGAGGAAGGTACCCGAGTAAAATCAGAACAAGTAGATAGACAAAGAAATACTCTTATGAATGGTATGTATCCTCTTCTGGCCGAAGGGTTACCTAAGGCTACCCCGGAAATACCAAAAGACTTAACTCCTCCATTGCTCCCGATAAAAGCACATCCCAAAACACATCCCAAAACAGCAAAGGACGTTTTCCTTTCCTCCTATTTAGATGACGTAGCTCCCGAGTATGCTAATGCCATACCACACACACCGCTTGCCGATGGTGTTCAACACCAAGAGCATCCGTCTGTATCCCCGCAACTACAAACTCCTACACAAGTTCCCACAGGTCCGTCCGTTTCTACAGTTTTTCCCGCATCTACGATTTCTATCTTACGTCCAACGAATCCTTTCTTGCCCAGCACTTCAGATGGTGCTACAGGAGGTACGACAGACATGTTTGCCACACCGCCGCGAAATAAACAGACCCTTAGAGATTTAGCACTCCAGCGTACACCCCAACTAGCGACATCCGACATGTTTAAAGAACAGCTTGTGGATTGTAGATATGACCCAGTACCAGGTAGACAGGATAAATTGCTCATATCATCACTACGTATACGACGAGCTACATTGTATTTAATGACGATACCAGGAATGGTTGAACACCTAGACAATATATATCGCTTCGTCCAAACAGGGCGAGGTCCAGAAAGTATTAACGAAGCTATGGAATACCAGAAAGTGGATGTACAAAGACAACTACTACGCTTTTTCATAAATTGCGTAATTAGGAACCAAGACAGGCCTGGGGCAGATCATGATACCATGCAAAAACTTGCCAAATGGGGTCAGAACATATCAGAAGAGAAACATGATAAACAGTCATGCATAGTAGTTATGTGTCGAAAGATCCGCAAGGAAATAGAACGAATACATAAAGAAAGACGAGACGCAGACAGAATTGAATCAGAGGAAGAGGAGGAGCAAGAATCAGAGCAATTAGAAACAATAGCTTACGTAGGTAGAGGAAGACCCCATAATAATACTAGAGGCTTTAATGATCCAATACGTCCGATGCGTCCGGAATGTAATAGACATTTTACAAACCCTATGTTAAATACAAGATCCCCTGAACACCTATTCCAAGCCGCTGATAAACTACTCCGAGATCGAAGGGGGTACCATATGCTTGATTCCATGGACGAACAAGAATTAGCCAGGTCAGCAGTACAATGGGCTGACAGTCCCAGCGAATACAATGATGATGCACTAGCACACACGTTTCTGAACCTTGACCCCTACGAACAGCGTTTAGCTAGTATATACATGATTCAACACCTCCTTATATTATATAAAAGCCAACATTCCGATCCAGGACCCTTACCTGACATATTGACAGAACTACTCACGAATAAATGGAGAGGGTCAGGTACTGATTTAATTAATGAAATTCTAGAATTTCGAAACCGGTATATAGCTTTCGTATGCCCAGAACACGTTCCAGTTCCCATTATGGGAAGAAAAATGTATCACATAGATAGACAGAACCCGTTACGCGAAGTACACCCAATCAGAGGGGACGGTAATAACTTTACACACGTGTTTGTGTACACGCCTATAACTAAACTGGAATTATTAGAAATGAAGAAAGTAGTACCCAGTCATAACAAGGACCCAGCAGGTTTCCATCGCGAGATAAAAGACATGTTACTCATGGGAGAGTATACCTACCCCGACATTATGAAAATATTAAAAGTCCTATTACCCGCCGGTGTTTACGAGAAACTCAAAGAAAAGGAATGGGAGGTGGGAGACCAAAAGATAGATTGGACAGCATTAGAAAACGAAGAAAGGGCCCGAGCTGCAGGAGCAGGACTTGGGGAAAAGACTACAGCACTAGCAGGACTACTAGTACAGGTACTGCCACGTTTATTAACTACGAAAAAGGAAGACTGGGGTGCAATCTCAGCCTGTAAACAAAAGCCAGATGAAGACACTAGTGATTTCTATTCCCGATTTGAAAAATGTTTTGGTATAAATAGTGGCATAAAAGCCAGTAGTGAGTCATATCCACATCTGTTTGTGACAAAATTAGTTGAAAATTCTCTGCTGCAAGTCAAGAATAGAGTATTGAAATTCGAAAGTACCTGGCAAGGTAATACCCCATCACAGATGTTACAGATGTTACAATATCACCACAATAGAATTAGAGAAGAACAAGAACACGAACAAAGACGTATGAAAGATACAAAAATGAAAATGCTTGTTGCTCAGTCAGTTCCAGCTGATGGTCATCAAAAGGGTGATTCCGCAGGTCCTACGAAAGGGACATGCAACTATTGTAAACAACTAGGTCATTATATACACGATTGTCCAGTCCTGAAACATAACATTGCCACAGGTAGAACCCAGGAAAGACCACGTCCACCTAGACAGGATCAGAATCAACAACAAATCCCTCAGCATGCACAACCCAGGTTAGCTCCGCAACAACTAGCTACGCAACAGGCAGCTCCTCAACAGACCGTAGCACCACCACAAACGCAGCCTATTGCTGCAACACAAGCGACAACACAACAGATGTATCAGTATGCACAAGCAGATTATCCCGATTATCAGCGATATACATGAAATAGCCTAGAGAGGGAAGTTGGCTTACCCCTTATTGAGGTTCCTGTAGACCAGGAGGGACCTTACGTACATAGTGAACTATTAGGGGAAGACAGAAAGTTTTTACTTGATACAGGGGCAAGCAGAACAACTATAAGACGCAGTGAAGTTCCAGGGGCACCCCTCTCAGGCTCACAGAATATTTCCCTCGGATTCTCAGGAAAACCCATAATTAATGACGTAACACAACCTCTTCCACTTACGATTGGTCCATTGACACGTACTACAGATTTATTGCTTACTAAATCATGTCCAGAAAACTTGTTAGGTATAAAAACATTGAAAGCTCTAGGAGCTATAATATGTTGTTCTCCGGAAGGAGTACGACTATTTCTACGTGACTTCAAAGGTCACTACGTGTCAAGAGATATGGATCACCGATTACAGAATTTACCTACACATTTATGGGCACAAGGCCCCACTGATGTTGGTTGCATGAACATTACACCATATCGAGTTACACCAAAAAACAGGAGTAGTACTACCACGAATGCGACAATACAAGTTACCACCAGATGCTGTTGTGGCTTTGCTGCAAATCATTGACGAGCTCATTGCACAAGGAGTGGTTGTCGAAACCGACTCCAATGTATGTAATTCCCCGATAATTCCGATTCTTAAAAGAACGGATCCAAAAGCACCACCAGTATATCGATTGGTTATTGATCTGCGCGAATTAAATAAATGTATTGTACCACAATACCCTGTGGTCCCAGATATCTCTTCATTACTAACAGCTATTGACTCAGGAGCAACGTTCTTCACTGTAATTGATCTCAAGAATGCTTTCTTTAGCGTCCCAATAGATCCGGAAAGTCAATATCTGTTCGGATTCAGTTTAAATGGACGAAGTTTTAAATTCACACGTGCACCTCAAGGATTTACAGAAAGCCCCAGCATCTATAGCCAAGCACTGAAACGAGAACTTGACAGTATCCACATGCCCGTTAACACTGCCTTGCTTCAATATGTCGATGATCTGCTGATCACCGCCCGAAGTGAACATGAATGTGAAAAAGCGTCACTGACGGTTTTAAAATTTTTGGCTGACAAGGGGCACAAGGTGTCCCCTTCTAAGCTGCAATTCTGTGTCCAGCGAGTTGTTTACCTTGGGCACTCACTGTCCAAGGAGGGAAGGCAGCTTACACCCGACCGCATCCAGTTAATCGCTAGCATGCCACCACCCAAGACACAAAAGGAGGTGCAGGCTTTTATAGGCCTCACCTCGTACTGTAGGCAGTGGATCCCTCAATATGCATTTCTAGCAAAACCACTCATCCAGTTGACAACACAGGAGGCAGCCACATCGACTGTCCTCCCTTGGACTCAAGAACACACATATGCCTTTGAAAGCTTAAAGAAAGCTTTATGCCAAGCACCTGTTTTAGCAACACCATGTTACAGTAAACAGTTTACACTCTTTGTTACAGAACGCGAAGGTACTGCCTTGTCAGTACTCACTCAGGAACAAGCAGGATCACACAAACCATGTGCTTATTTCTCTAGTACATTAGATCCAGTAGCTCAGGCTCTTCCAGCGTGCCTGAAATCGGTGGCAGCAACGGCTTTAGCAATCAGACAAAGCGATGCCATAGTGTTAGGACACCAATTGACAGTGCAAGTACCACACGCAGTAGAGGTTCTCTTGAACCGCACACAAACACAACACTTGACTATAGCGAGACTCACTGGTTACGAATTAACATTGTTTCAGCCACACATAGAAATCAGACGTTGTAATACGTTGAATCCTGCCACACTGTTACCAGTGGGCGGAACAGATCCATTGGCACATGATTGTGTCGAAGTCATTACTATCACGACGAAACCCAGACAAGACTTGACAGATATCCCTTTGTCAGATCCAGACTTGACATTGTATGTAGATGGGTCATGTATGAGAACAAGTACAGGAGAGTTAGTGGCCGCTTACGCAGTCACAACAGACACTGAAATCATTGAAACAAATTGTATTAACACTTTGTCAGCTCAAGCAGCAGAGCTCATCGCTCTGACACAAGCCTGTATTCAAGCCAAAGATAAGAAAGTCAACATATACACAGATTCACGTTATGCATTCGGAGTCGTCCATGACTTCGGCGTACTGTGGCGAGAGAGAGGTTATTTAACTTCTCACGGTGCCCACATCCAACACGGACCCCTCATTCAAGCCCTATTGGACGCGATTCATTTACCTACTGCAATATCGATTATGAAATGCAAAGCTCACACAAAAGTTACCGATATCATTTCTCAGGGTAATGACCTAGCTGACAGAACAGCTAAACAGACTGCTCAGAATCAGACTCACACAACTGACACGACAAAGACAATAGTTCCGACACCAACACATTGCATGACAGTTAAGGATCCCGCCCTTGATGTAATTGACATACAGACACATGCTACACCAGAAGAAATAAAGAAATGGACTGAATTAGGAGGGATCCAAACGGATCAAGGATGGATGACGAAGGAAAAATCTATATGGTTTCTTCCCGACTCCATGGTTCAAGTCATCATTGACACAATACATAGTCCAGCGCACCTAGGAGAAAAAGCTATGCTAGACAGCATTCAACACATTTGGTTCAACAAACACTTGCGAGCAGCAGCTAAAGGAAAAGTTCGTACCTGTATGATATGTTGTCAGTTTAATCCAGGTAAAAGCATCCCCGTAGAGCAGGGTGGATTTCAACCTCCCGATCATGCTTTTGAAGTCCTCCAGATGGATTATATCCAGATGGAACGATGTCGAGGATTCAAATATGTTCTCGTAGTTGTCTGTGCTCTTTCCCGTTGGACGGAAGCCTACCCGGTTTCAGATTACACTGCCCCGACTACTGCCAAACAGTTAGTTCGAGAATTCTTCCCACGGTACGGTTTACCACGTGTTGTCTACTCAGATAACGGCCAGCCGTTCTCATCCGAACTAATGAAACACGTTTCCCTTTTGTTAGGCTACCAATGGAAATTTCACTGTGTCCGACATCCCGAGGCAGCAGGTCTCGTGGAACGCCATAATCAAACTCTGAAAATTAGATTGTCCAAAATATGTAGAGAAAAAGGTGTCGATTGGATAGTAGCCTTACCAGTTGCGCTCTTTTACATGAGAATGGTAGCACATTCTCGAACAGGGCTATCCCCGTACGAGGTGATCTTCGGTAGACCACCAAATATGTGGGGGACGCCTATACCTCGCAAAATCACTGATGTTGACTGTAATATGCTGACAGATTACCTGGCTTCCTTGATGTCTGCACTACAATCTTGTCGTTCACAGATAGCCGCAGCTTTTCCCGATAATACTGAGGGGAAGCCCCATGACGTGGTTCCTGGTGACCTGGTTCTGGTCCGGAATTTCGACCGGAAGACCCAACTGGAGCCTAGGTGGAAGTCGCCGAAGCTAGTTCTACTAACTACAAGGACAGCCGTAAAGATCGAGGGACGAAAAGGGTGGTTGCATTCGAGTCATATCAAGAAATTTTATGGACTACCATCCAGTGTGAATACTCAATCTTGTATTCCCTCACAGACAGACTCAAAGCTCCCCTTGGTAGAGCAGTCAAAACCAGAACTTTACAAACTAAAATTAAGGTCTAGCAAGTCAGACAATTTGATTGTTTAAGTCCTCTCCAAGGTGAATCGGTTGAATTTGTCTCCGACATGTATCCTCTAGACCGGAATAGAAAAAGAAATCAACAGATGCAGCTTAAAAAGCATGCGTATTGTAAATCACTTCGTAGTCACTGTACAGTAACATTATTAATTTTGTTTTTTCTAAGTCTTCTGATCATCTTTTCCAGCATACTATTGCACATGTATTACCCTATTCTTAAGCATGCTTACAATGTAACTGCAGAACATTCTTTTAGCGAATTACCTCCGCATGAGTTGTCCTATAGATTTGTGCTGCGCAACAACACATTCATTAGTATGTTACATCATTCCCATCAGACCAGCAATGCCACAAATTGTTGGATATGTGGCCGACTCCCTCCCTATCAGAACTATAAGGGAGTTTTGCCCCTCTTTCCCTATCCGTTCACACACAATGGCTCCTGTGGAGCATGGTTTAGTTTGATTAATTCCCTAGATTCAAATTCCGCAGTTTATCAAGACAACTGGGTATGGGGAAACCTGAACCTAGTTTTGCTTAAAGTCTGCCACCCTAACAAGGAGGGACTTCCCAAGAGAACAGGAACTGATCTAGAAAATGAAGTATATGGATTAGGTAATTTTACACTTAACCTCATGATCCTGAACGTTGAATCCGAAGCTACACCAATCTTGCCCGCCATGTCAGTATTCCCAGTAAGAGGGGAATTATGTGTAAGAAAGAATGGTTCCATACACATGGGCCATAGTAAATGCACCACTGTAATAAAATTCAGTGATCAAGGCAAGTCTACATTTAGAGCTTCCCATCATTCCTACTTCATATGTGGCCAGACCGCATATATATGTCTACCTTTAGATTGGGATGGTACCTGTTACATAGCATTCCTTCTACCGCCTGTTTTCCTAGCTCCTCCTGATTATCACAGAAATACCCATTTAGTACACAATAGACAACAGAGAGATCTCCCAATTGTCGATTACACTGAAACAGCATGGGAAAAATACACAGATTTCAATAAAGGGTTCTTTCCCTATATAGGTACAGTCACTAATAGTAAGCTGATACGTAGATTAACCAGAACCCTTGAAGCAGTAGTGAACGAGACTATTTCCGCCTTAGGCAATTTAACAGAAGAGCAGTCTGCTATGCGGATTGTTGTGCTTCAGAATCGTCTTGTCCTTGACGTCATCCTGGCCGATAGGGGCGGAGCTTGTAGGGTCATCGGATCAAGTTGCTGCATTTTCATACCAGAAAATTCGCCGTCAGTATATAAAGCCATAACCCGCCTTCATAAGATTATAAGCCAGATACACCAGAGTCCAGGCACCTGGACTTGGTCCGGTTGGTTCTGGGGCGTGTTGTCAGCCTGGGGATGGAGGATCCTATCCTTCCTAGGTATTGGCTTCCTCATACTATTCAGTTGTTGCTTATGTCTACAATGTGGGCCAGCGATTTGTGGTCTGTGTGCCACATCGTGTATCCCACATCCAAGTTTTCGTTCAAGATCCCGGAAGAAGAAAGAAGAACAAATGATGCTATATGAACAGATCGATGGATTAATGAAGATCGATATCACCTGAGGGTCCGTAGGGGACAAGGAGGGAATGAGGAAATATGAATTTTGTGATCAGTTATGTCCCCTATCGTAGACCCCAACGGCTCCATGTGCATGCTATAAGTACATGTATGTTCCCTCCAGTTCCAGTTTTGAAGACGCAAATACATGTGCGTCCACCGTCAACATGTCCTCTTTCAGATCCGCCATGAATGGGTCAGATATTCCATTCCTAAGTATGAAAGGCCACCGACTTTATGTGGTTCCCTTTCCACATTTTACAGATTCAGGCGAGTAGGCCCAGAATTCTGTCATCAAGTCTTTTCCTGCCTTCTGCCTCTGAAAGCTCCAGTCTGAGCCTACATCTGTATCCATGAACTTTGTCCTACTCCCTGCGCGGCTAACGGTGCCTGATCCAGCCTGTTGCCTGCCAAAAACTGTATTTCACCTTCAAGATTATCTACTCCGCTCCTCATCCGATGCATTCCTGTCTAGTAGTTTAGGTAAACATTCCTCCAGCTACCGTGCAAAGGGCCAGGCCTCGCTGTCCACATGCAAGTAATTCATAGCCCCCGTTACCATGGAATATTCCTGCCCCCTCGCATCTCATACAGACACTTAGACGCTTGTACACGCACTAACAGTCAGTATAGAATAGATTCTATCCTAGAGACCTTTCCTTGTGGATAACACAGTTCTTTAAACATAGGATATTAGATATGATTTGGGATTAGGTTGACATAACCCCCAGACTTCTGTCTCCACATGTAGAGTTAAATGTCAAGTCCCCTTCACCCTCTAGTTGCACGTCAATCACACGTCATACGGCTGCGCGCGCATCTCTGCCAAATATTTCTGCTGACATTGCAGGATTCTCTTATGGATCCACCCACTTGTGACATCATGTATAATGACGTTTTATAAAGTTACGCATATATGTCCGCCTTTTTTAGTTACGTATGCCTATTTTATCTGTATTATCAGCTGTTACGCCTCTTGCATCTATCTCAATGTAATGCTTTCCATATAAATACGATTACCTGTCAATAATGTATGCCCTTCCTTCCTGAACTTTCGTGGTGATGGAACAGAAGCCTACAATTCGAATTGTATTCCTTTGTATAGGAATAAAGCCTTTTAGAACCTCTAATACCACGGATTCTGCCTCTTATATTTACTGAGTTATTCTTACTAGACTTTACCGCATAAAAAATAGTACCGGTAATGAAATATTTACCACAACAGTTTCAAAAGTTAATGAGAGGTCAAGGAGGATTAGAAGACAGGACTCATTCTGACCCAGCATATTTAACGCATCACCAACTATGTGGGGTAGGGCCGTTTCAATGCTGTGAACTAGATGGAAACCAGATTGAAATTGGTCTAGTGACTGAAATTGTTAAATTTGGTTACATAAGTGAACATGGACACATTTCTTGGGAGGTTTGCCTAAGTTGTAATGTTAGTGATTGGACAGACGTTATTTGGGTCCTTGTGGTCTGGAGTGAGTTCTTTAAGAATGGGAGTAACCTGCCCCGACTTTAGGCAGTCCGGCATCACACCTTGTAGTAAGAAGGCATTAACTATCATAGTCCAGAGTGGGAATAAAGGCATCTTCATTTTATTTAAGAAATTAGAAAGAAGAGGATCATTGTAGTGGTTTGAATGTTTCAACGGCGCTGTAAGAATATTGAGATTGGAGATTTCATCAAAGATCTTGAAATAGCTCCAGGAAGCATTGTTTTTGGGGGTATTCTATAGTGAGGAAGAGGCTGAGGGGGAAGGGGAGAGGAAGGGCTCAAAATGGGTGACAATGTAGATTGGCTCATTGCTGTCTGCAGATCAGTCCTACCTCGTCAAAACAATGCTTTTCCAAAAACGTCATAGATAACATACAAACATAGAGGAGCTTTTCGTCATCAGGCTTCATCCCGTGGTCTGTTAAATTATCATTCACAGTTTGCTTCCGTTCATCAGAGCTTACAGCTCGGGCAATTGTACCACACCCATTCCCCCCACCTGCATTTAGTAAATGGATTACCTTTGTTGAAATGACAAACTCCTTTAATTGAGTTGAGGACATTCTTTTCACAGTTCCCAGTCTCTACCATCACCATCCACTTTTTTTCTGCCCTGGCACCCTTTTATCATCCTTGCCTCTGCTTTAGGCTGCCAGGCATTCTTTGTTCTCATGCTTTTCATCCATCTTGTTCACTTTTCATAATTGCTACAAAGACTCTATCACTTTCTCTTATTTTAGTCATCCTCGTATTTCTCTAATTTATTGCTGCCCTCTTTGCACCCATCCCTGTCTATACATGTGAAGTCCATGATAGAGCTCCTGTTCTTGTCAGTGTGGTTGGGCATAGATACCTATGGTCGGGTCTGTTTAGGTATGCATTCAGGTTAAGTGGTTGTGAAAAGGCAGTGGTGCATATTGTTTACATGGGTAGATATTCACGGAAATCACCTGATGCGTCTATATTTGTGGTTCTAGCAATTCATGCAATGGATGTGCAAGCCTGGGTGGGCATATACATCCATCAAATAGTCTGCATGTAGGGGTGTTCACAGATACATACACATATGGTAGGAGTGCATTGAGTGCATATACATCAATGCAAGTAGTGTAGTGATTAAGGGCATAGATGCCTATGTGAGGCATGAGTTGGTATCCTGGCAAATGCATGTGCCTGACTTGGTACCAGAAATTAATTGCATGGAGGTGCATAGGTATGAATGCAAAATCCCAGAAAAATATATGTAATCTGAGGCGGTGTGAGTGACCAAGTCTAGAAACTAGAAAAAGGCAGGCAGTGTTGCCCATACATGTTAGCAAGGGATTTATACACAAGCCCATTAAGCTTTTGGAATGATGCGTATAACAAATTATTAATGCATTTTAGGCTACCATTGATCTTGGAGTATGACCCAATGTAACTAAAATTCACCATTCCATAAATGCCATCAACCTCCATGTAGATCTCAATGGTCTCCATCAATGAACCCCTCAATCACACATTACACTTGGTTCTTTTACTCTTGTTCTCTCTTTCCACTTCTATTCCCTTGTTTCCTCTTAACTGCTCTTTCTCAGCACTTTCAAGTACGCTTTTGGTGACAGAAGCACTGCTCAAAAACCAACGTAACATTTTGTTCCCACTTTCCATGTTTCAACTTCCTGCTCACTTGCCCCCCTATATTTTTACATTCTGGGCTTCGAAGCACTCTTGTTTCAATAAGTTACACAACCACAACGTTTTTGACTTAAAATGTACAAGTCGCCTCTCCTGCCATGATTTATCTGCTACCTTGCAAAAACTGTGCTCTAAACACGTCTTGACTTTCCCCCATGCAAGCCCCGAGCGCACACACAGTCGAACTGCCACCTGTGTTACAATACATTATTATCAGTATGATGATGTAAAATTAAAAAATTGGCACCTCGCATCCCATTGCATGCACACTCATGGGTCACGACACACATGTCCGCATGCAATACGCATGCATCACGATGCAAGCATGTGGATCATTTACCACCTTGGCTTTCTTAAATTGCAAAATTGACGGCCGTGCCGCATATGTCTTGCAAAAAGCAGTGTAAAGCCAATAGCTTGACCTTTTAAATCAGGAACCTATTAGCTTTGCAAATTATTTTTCTCTATTTTCTCCCTGTATCATATTTGTTTTGGGTCAATATCTGATGATTAAAAAAAAGCCCGGGTTTCAAAGAGCCTTTAACAATCAAAAAGAAAAGCTGGTAAGAAAGGACACATTCCTATGACTTATGAAGTCATTTCAGTTTCAGGTCTAATCAAGGACTGTGGTTTGGAAAATAAATCATACATTGTGTGTAATGCGGAGCGGAAATATGTCAGCTACGCCTAGACAAGGACGTTTGTCAAACGCTCGCATTGTCAATGTGTGCTTTTGGGTCAATCTGATTTGGCCTTGCATGTTCCAAGAGCCAGGGTAATGTCCATATTGCTAATTGCATTTTTAAGCCTCTCATTACTGTTCTAACGCCTCACATCATAAAAATAATCTTGGTCCATTTCTTTATAGCTGGAGTGACAGACAAGAGCAGATACTCCTTCATTTGAATCAATATATTCGCCATAGTTAACTAAAAAACATATTTTCACACATACCATATTATGGTGTTAATCTATGGTGTAGTCAACTGGTTGTAACCTTCTACAACAGTTAAGTGTTAGCTGTTTTTCATTGTTTTGTCCATTAGGATGGCACGATCAGAAAAACAGGAAATATATTTGCATTTCTTTCAAATTAGGAGGAAAGTTTGAAATGCCTAACCCGTATATGAAGAAAATGACAGCCAAAATCCAGCCCTGTTTGAGTCCAGTCACAGAACACCTTTTAGATTACAGGTGACCGTAGCAATTTCCTATGAAATGAATATCCTACACAAAGCTTACCTAACAATTTGGTTGAATGTGGAACATATATCAATAAAGCATGTGGACAAGTCTCCCTTTGGCGTAGAATGAGTATGTGGTACATAAAAAGCCATTAGGCTACCATGCATTTTTGTAAAATCCTGATAGGATTTCCTCCAACTATGAACTTCTTTTTAGGACTTGTCTTTCTGGCTGCTTCACCTGTCTCTCCAAACTAATGTGTTTCCAAAAACTTCATACATAGCACACATACATAGAGGGACTTTTGTTCATCAGGATTCATCTATTAGTCCGTTAAATTGACATTCACATTTTGCTTCCGCCCAGCAGAGCATACAGCTTGGGCTAATGGGTCAGCCAACTTTACCCACTAGCTGTCTTTACAGTGACTGACAACACAAGTCTGGGCACACTGTTAACATCCATCTTGTTTGACCTTCAATATTTATTTAAACAATTGGATCTCTAATGAGGCCCACATAAAATATACATACAGTTATTACAAAATGAATATAATAAAATAAAAGCTCAATTCATTTCTCAGACCGGGGAGGTGTTCTTAAATAACCAGCATATTTGATTAGACAGTAAATATTCATTAAACAGCAAAGCATGAAAGTTAAATAAATTCTAATTTTTGTGCAAAAACACTTTAAAATGGCAGCAACTACATCTGCAAATTTCACAATAGTATACAGCTATGTATAATAACCGCTTCTTAAGGAAATCAGGTTTTATATAGCAGCAAGAGAGTGGGAGTACAATAAATCCCAAACGTGCAAAGAACAGTTGGATAGCAGCCATAACATGTGCAAAATACAATCTAAAAAGAAATGTGTACTAAGTCTCTTTTGACAATAAAGACACCGAGGTGCTACGATTAACAACATAATTGGAGGGAGAGCTGTGTATCTAAAAGGAAAACCTATTAAAGGGAATAAAAGGCTGAACATGTATTACTAGGTTTTACAAGGCCTGGTAGTAAAAACACTCCTAAATTTGTTTTTCACTACTGTGAGGCCTACCTGTTCAATAGGATGACATGGGCTGTCTGATTAAATTGAATAAGTATTAGCGGTTGTTTGGGGACAGATGCGCATTTCATGTTTAGTATCTTTGAAATTGTAATTTAAAAACCTCTTTATTGGTAAAGACTATTTTCATTCACATTTTTGAAAAATAGACTTTCAGAAAGTTACACTAAACTATACAAAAAAGTGATGGATGGAGTGCTTGAATTAATCTCAGCCACTGGTATTTACTCGGGGCTGCATATCTTTTCATCATTATTTAGCACACCATGTCACCTCAGTTTGGACCCAGCTATATGCAAATCAGTCTTGACCCTGCTCCAGTCCAAACAGTCCAGCCTGAACTGCCAAGCCAGGTACTCCCCAAACTGGAACACAAGCAACCCACGACTGGTTTTGCCCTAGTTATGGGCTCATCAGATGGGTACAGCTTAGTTTCAGGGACACAGTGTGCAAGGGACCCACATCTGGGCATAATGGCTCCTCTTAGAGCAACATACTAAAGAATAAGTATTGGATGGAATGCTTGATTTAATCTCAGTCATGGTAATTACTCAGGGCCACATCTCCATCCATCGTTATTTTGTACACCATGTCACTTCAGTTTGTAACAGCTATGTACCAATCAGTAATTGTGTGGCCTCAGTTTGGCCCTCCTGACATGTTCGGGCACGATCCCACCAAGACATTGCCACCCACACTGCCCGCCAACACAAAGTTCAGGTGAACCAACTCTTCGCTCTATAATATCGGTGACTGCCAACACGAACATCCGGCCATGACCGTCCACAACGCCAGACAGGATCTTCGTGCTTTAGCGATGACCATCTGCGACTTGGCCTGCTTTTCTTGCTACTTTGACAACTATCTGCAATGCTCTCCCTGCTCCTCACAGCTCCATCCACCGTGAACAGAACTCTTTGCGCTGGATTGTGAATGTAACTCTTTCAATGGAACTAACCTGGACCCTATATCCGGCTCGCTTTCCATTGTAGTTGCCCTGGACATGTGACTCTTACCCGGTCTCACATGACCATATAACCACCAGTGGTGCTTTGTCCTTTTTGGCACTGTTTTCACTTAGATCGTTACCAATTCATAACTCTGGTTCTACTGATTGCATGTTTGTCTTTTTGGTTTCAAATAATTTATTGAAATGTACTCTTTGTTTCCTAAATTGGTGTCGGATTTTTCTTGTGTGGTGTTGTCACTTTATTACTGTTTGTGTGCTGCACAAATACTCTACACATTGCCTCTAAGTTAAGGCTGACAGCATTTCGTGCCAAGCTACCCAGAGTTAAACACAATTTAATTTAGTGACTTTCTGTGGTCCACCCTGCCAGGGATTGTGGATGTTGCTTGACCAGGGCTAATATTCCAGTCAACTAGCGACCCAGTTTCTCACACATCTAAAAATAGTTCCTTTCTCTTCAGTGACAAACCTGGATACGTTTTTCACTTTGATTATTTTTTATATTCACTTTAAACTGCAGTTATTTATTTTGTCTTCACTTTGGGTGCCCTGTCATAAATTATTTAGGTGGCATTGTAACATTGTGATTTCAATGTTTTGTTAAGTGATCATTTATTCTTGTCTCTTCTCAAATAATAACAATACAATGCATGGCACAACTGAAAGCTCATATAAAAAAAATTAAAACAAATCAACAGTGAAACTACCGCATCTGTGAATGTTTTTAAATGTAAACATTTCAATGCAAATATATGGCAGCCATTTTTAGAGTCATGTTTTCTTTTTCTTTTAATGGCACATTCTTGGAAAAAAAAAATAAAGGAAATCAACTATCACACCAGTTTGTCAAGGCCAGACCCATTGGCTTTGCAAGGGCTTGTTTCTTTTGGCATTGGTGCCAAATATTTTGCTCGCTGATCCAGAAAAATCTGCAACTGACAGCTGTCCTAGATATCAGGTAGAGGCTGCCTAGCACTATTAAAGGTGAGAGTGTTGCTGTTCTCCACTAACTAGGAAAGTGGATATTCAATCTGCAATGGAATGTTGGAAGCCACAGACTTCTTTCTGGGTAGCTGAGAAGTCTCAGATAAGCTGTTGTGGGTTCAGTCAGTGTACAGCACAGCAGAATTATCACTGTTGCAAGAAGGATGTGGATGCCATGCCTGAGTTTAGAATTTTATACGGACACTTTGTCAAATATATATCTCCAAATATATAAATATGGTTCTTTAAGGCTTCAATTATGAGTAAGGCGCGGTGGTAATTAATGCATTCTAGGGTAAATAGAGCATTAATTTACCAAACCATCTCATCCCGACTTAAAAACCATATGCAATATTTATCTCATGAGATAAAGGCTGTATGTTCGTGGGCGGTGTGCATTATTTATGACATGCGCTATTTAACACATTTGATATTTATTGCACCAAATAATGCATGCAGTAGGAACAATGCACGAAAACACATTCTATTCACTGTCTGAAATGAAAAAAAACACTCATCTATATACATGGCCAAATCTACATCAACAGCCAGACAGGTGAAGCAATAAGGCTACTTTCATTAGCTCATAGTTGTACTCTACATGACCCCACCAAGGATGCTGCACTGCTAGGCCACTACATCATGCTACGCCAGATCCATGTTCTGTTACAACATGCCATGCTGCATGAGAATGGAACCAGGCTGCCCATTCATGAAATCAAAGGGTGCAGCAATGCAGGCTGAGAGTCAGGATTGACAGACTAAGCATTGAACTCCTAAACATGATTCAGTCTGAGAACCTGAGGACATAAAGACTCAATTTGAAAATCATACAAAACATGCTTGCATCATTATATGATACCCCATTGGGGGTGTGTGGCTGGGCCAGGCAAGATGGCGGTCATGCCCTGAGACCGCTCCGTGCAGTGATCCAAGATCCTGAGGCATCTGCGGCATCCAGCAGCGTGAGGGACTCCGCCCATGGTGGCCCGCATTGCAAAGAATGCGTAGCACCAGCTTGGCCATTTATTTTGAAGTGCTCTGTGTGATTGTGGCCCTGTGGACTGGAGCGAGGTCCTGGGTCAGGGGGTAAATTGGCCATTCCCTACAGCGCCTGGTGCCTCCAAGGGCTGCTGAGCAGTGCTGCGGCCCATTCGCTGGGTCCCCGGGGGATGAAGAGGTAGCACCTGACACCGAGGACCCGTGTGAGTCCGGTCACTATGGGTGGCCTGATTGCGGCAGAGAGGTCTAAAGTTTGAGATTGTAGGTGTGGCTCCCTAGGGCCTAGGGGGACTCCGTGGGATACGTGCTGGGCTGAAGTTAACACTTGCTGCCATACAAACTCGCTGGGTTGTTGTATCACCGCTGGGTGGCCCTGGACATCGGGGCTGGCACCTCTGTGTTCCAGACGGCCCCCCCACTCTTCAGCTGGGCATCGCTCCACCTGTCATCCTCCCACCACCAAGCTGCAGTGAGTACACTTTAAGGAGTGTAAGGGGAGCCTGAACTGGGGCCCAAATTATAAATCTCTGATACCTCTGCACTTAGCACGGACCTGGCCTGAGGGAGGGGTCGAATTGCTGCAGCGCTCGGATTAAGCAAACACACCCCCAAGCAACGAGCAACAAAGGCTCTTTAAGGTGCTTTGGCACCCACTGACACATACAGCGCTGCAGGCTGCACTGCCATTCTGCAAGATTCAGTATACCATCTAGCCCAACCACAGAAAAGTATGACTGCTTCTCCTCACACAGTTCCACTTGCAAGCTGTTCTGCAACGATGCTAGGGCCTTCTGAAGTGGATCGCGGCTTATCGTCTCCCCTGCAGCTACTTTGCTGTCGGGGTCATGCGCCAGTGCTGTGCATCTGACCGAAGACAATCAACAGCCAACAAGCAAAAAGGGAGCCATCATCGGAGGCGCATTCCCTCTTAGAAGTGGGTGGCGATCACTCTACCCTGGACATTGCCTGTGGCTCACTTAGTTTTATGACTGATTGGAACAGAGTTGCCCCTGACAGGGGCATGATCACTGGGACACCAATGAGGTAGGTCCTGCGCCAGAAGACAAAAGAGGTACGGTGTTCCTGGGTGGCAAGTTGGCCACCTGGTGAGTACTCAAAGTGGTGGGGAGGTGGGAAATACCTCCTTTAGGAACAAGGATCATAAGGGTCTGCTCCTCGTCGAGCCGGCGCTGCAATGCTCGACGGGCACCCATAAAGGGGCTCTTTATCGGAGATCTTTTGTTCCTTGCCGTATAGGTGCTGTGGGTGTGAGAAGCCTGGTAAGATGTAGATGTGGTGTGCGGGTTAAAACAGGTAAGGGAATCCTCTATTATTGTTTTTATTCTGGAGAGGTCACAACCTGATTAAAAAGTAAAAAGAAGAAGGAGGGCGACTATTTTGTTTTAATCTGACAAAATTACGCTCTACCCTTTAGTGGTCAACATGTTTCTCGCCTATAAAATGTCTCTAATAGATCGGTTGGCGATTCCTCAGGACCTAGTGACTAAATGAAAACTATCTACAGTGTGTGGTGTGTGGTGTGGTTCTACATACCACTTCTTCTCTTTGTAGGATGTTCTCCCGGAGAAAAGCAGCCAACCTCTTAAGGATTCAAGTGCTGCTTCATCAGATCGCAGCGGAGTATATGGACACTCAACGTAGTGTCGCTGCTCTCGCTCAGAGCAGTCCGGGTCACCTACACGCTCCGCTGCATCAGTAGGTCCTGCGCCGTCACAAGTGCTTGTGTCACCCCGGCGAGGGCCCCTTCAGACTTCAGGCAGGTCTGCGGTTGGGGGACGCCCATTGTGTGGCAGCATACCTTCATTCCTTCCTTTCCTCTGGAAATGTATTGCCCCTCCACTAGAGTCCCCCACTATTTGCCAGACAGTGCTTCTCCACTAACAATGGGGCATAGGAGTGCCGGTGGGAGAGCTTACTAACTGGGATCCCCAACACCTGAGCCCACAGGATTGAACTTGTGATAACGATGGAGGATGCACCTGTATCCCTGGCAGGCGATAAATGATCAAAATCTTAAAGTCTATTGCTGACATTCAACAGGATCTCCGGAGCAGAGTTGATGCAGTGGCAGTGGAGGTGGAGCTGATGTGCGATGACCATATGAAACTTACTACTCATATCACGTAAGCAGGATGCACGCTTGAAGAGATTTTGCCAACAGGGTCTTATTTGGAGGGCCAAGTACAAGCCCTTGCAGCCAAGGTACAGGAACAAGAGAAAAGAGAGGAGGACTTTGAAGAGCGATCTCACTGCAACAACCACTGCATTTGTGGCTTCCCCGAGGAGGGAGAGGCCACGCATCTAGTCTCCTTCTTTGAAACATGGCTGATCTAGGCGATAGCGCCCACAAAACTATCATCTCACTTTCTTGTGGAGCGAGCCCTCTCCTAGGCCCTCTCCTAGGCCCGTGATGGCCAGCCTAATGAACTATAGAAACAAGGAAACCATCTTGAGTACGGCCCATGCAGCAGAACCATTGTTATACAAAAATGCACGTGTCTTCGTGTTTCCAGACTGCACCCTGGCAGCACAGCACCACAGGGCCTCCTTCTTATGAGTGAAGAAACACCTATGACAGGCGGGACTACCCTATTTGCTACTATTTCCAGCCAAACTGAAAGTTACTACAAACCAAACCAATTATTTCTTCACTGAACCTGCGGATGCCTAGGATTGGTTCAAACAGTGCCACTATGAGTCCTCATCTCCATCTACACCAGTGCAATGTCCTATACTGGACAGATGTGGTTGATGGAACAAACGCAAGAGCCGGGGCACCATGAAGCCCAAAGTGAAGAGTGCACCCACCCTGGAGCAAGGCTAAGAAGAACAATTTCAGGGATTATCAGCCGCAACTTATCTAGCGACAGAACGGCGCTTGCCACCACCCCAGGTTACCAATGAAACACTCTCTGAGTCCAGCTCCAGCACCATGACAAACAGAACCTCCTTGGTTATGCTACCCATCATTACGCCTCAAACTGTATACTTAATCACATGAGGAGGTTACTAGCTGGCCGAGTGTGACCGCGCCCATGACCAGTTTGCTTAGGTCACCCCACACATGCCTTGATGAAGGAATTACCTAGTTTCTCCATGAGGGTTCTGTTAGCCCAGGGTTTTACACATTCCCCATACTAGTTCCACACAGTAGGAACTCACACCGCATTACTTTCCTCCCTTGATCCCCTCTTTTTTCCCCACCCCGTTCAAGCATAAGGTGTCATTGCAAGACTGTGACTAATAACATGGAATGTCTGCAGAATGGAGAGAACACGCAACCGCCATGTCATACAGCAATAAATTAGACGCCGCAACACCCAGATTGCATTAATTCATTGAACATAGCCGGGGGGAGGATAACTGATTGACAAAGCGCTGGTGAAGCCATTGCTACTGCACTACATACTCTGGCTTCACCTAGGGAGCCCTCATATGGGTCCGCCCGCTGTTCCTTTCCAATGCATAGCCACAGAAATTGACCCAGAAGTGTTAAATGGTAGAGGCAGTTTCAATCGATAACCTTTCAAGTATTTGCCCGGCGGTAATCGCCTCTCATACCACTCGATAATTTACCAATGAAAGAGGCAGGCGCCGGAGACTGGAAGGCAGGAAACAAAGTTTTATTCCGTCGGAGCAGAACACATCAGATCAGACAGCAAGGTATCGTCACGAGGTGCTCTAACTGCATCTCTGAGACCTGGTCTCTTATACACAGGTTTATTGCTTTATTACACATGGCACATTCTTGTTGAGGCTTTGATGTACGGGAAGACATTCCTTGGAACCCCCACTTCAAGCTCGTTCCCACACATATCTACAGTAGAAGTCCCCACCCCACCCACAGTAGGAGATGGCTATCACGCAGCTGGATATTCCGCCAATTCCCGGGGGTGTGTGCAACCGGCCGGGTCTCAGGGGGTAGGGGCTTTGATCCACCGTAATCCCTTTGATGTGGGGTGTTTCCCTTACAGTAGGAGCAATAAACTGCATCCGCAGGGCTAGGTGATGGCCTGGGATCGGTTCGGACAATGGGGCGCAGAGGAAGGGGGTTTATCAAAGAGGGGCATGACCATGTATGGGATGTCGGTCAGGTGTGGGATGTGGTTCCATGGCAGGGTCGCGCTGAATGAGAGGGTTTATGGCCCGTGTATGAGAGAGCGGGGGCGGCCGGCGCGCGGGGGATGCTCGCAGCACCAGGGGAAAGCGCTGGCGATCGAGAATGAGCGGGGAGAGAGTGGGGTGCCTAAAATGGCGGCCGTGCATTCGCTGTGCGTGGCGCTGGGGAGAGGCAAGATGGCGCAGATAATGTTCAGTTTGCAAGCTAAATTTCCACAGTCCTCCCTTTTAACATATCTCGCCAGCTTGCCTGGCCGACATTTATCTTCGTTAACCTTCAGCTATAATATCGTTAATGTCTTTCGTACATTCCTTAAAGATACAGAGTTTTTAGGGCAGGCAGGAGTAATCTGACACATTTGCTTATAGTTACATACAGGTGATAAAGTAGGCGAGGAGGTAGTACATACAGAGTTACATCAGCTGTGCCGCATGTCAGGCCCAGGGACAGGAGGAGGGGAGTTTGTTTGAGCACAAATAGGATACTGTAAAGCAAACAGGATGTTTCTGGCAAAACAAAGGATATTTCATACATTACTTAAGGCCCAGACTTCGTGTGGATCGAAAATAGTCAGTATAGTCGTGTACATGGCTGGTGTTGTATGAATGTCACTATACAAAGTTACATTTTCTTAACTTCTCAGTGTACAGTCGGAAGTGATTGATGCAACATCATGAAAACTTGATAGGAAGATAGTTAATATACAAAGGTGGTTGGGAGAGGATTTTCAACTTTGACATGGGTTCTTCTTTCCAGTGTCCTTTTTTATAAAGAGCCATCACTGGTAAGCTCTTATTGTTGTTCTTCTTTCGTTGGCACTGTTGAGCACCGGCGGTGGAGCTAAGGTCCAGCTCAAATCCAATTTCTCACGTTGCAGGGTGTGACCATTCACTGTTCTCCGATCACAGCCCTGTTCCTTAACACAGTTCACCATAGGTACTTTGAGACAGGGTACCTGCTTTTTGTTCTTCTGTAGGTAAGTCAGATTCATAATCCATATAAAAGAGGGTGAGAGAGAAAAGGGTGTGACGTGCTTCGGGATGCCGAGGGAGGAGGGGGTGGAGTGGGGTCGGATCAAAAATGTGGACCAAGGGGAGCAGAATCTTCCAGCACTGGGCCCATCAATCGGGCCCGACGGGTTGAGACTTCAGGCACGCTGGTCAGTGAGCTGGGGGGCCTCGATGTAGCCCTTCGCGCTTATCATCCTGAAAATGGTGTCTCGTCTCACGCCCTTTTTGCTTCGTAGCTTCCCCCTTGGTCGATGTCATAGATGTTCCATGGTCTGCAGCCAGGCTGTGCGTCACGTCCGACCCCTCCCTTCCGATGGCAGCACGTTATCTTTAAATGGGTACAAGAAACAAAAATCTTAGAGAGTTGGCAGGGAAGACATTTACATACTTCATCCTCTCTCCCAACCACCGAGTGGTTGCGGACATGCCTTTATCGGTTGCTGTATGATTGGTGTCTATTAACTCTGATGTTAGTGTGTGCGTTACTAATCTATTAATCATTGCTGTGGTGCAAGTTTCTGTGGGTGTCCCTGCCCATCGTCTGGCCCTCTAGGTGCCGATTCCTGCGCCCGATACTGGTTGCAGGAAGCCTGACATCTGTCAACCTTCTAGTCTATTAAAAATTCGAACCGGCTTCTCCGGCAGAGGCTCGTTCGTCTCAACACAAGTTTTGTTAATACATATTTCCTTCCGAGGACTGCTAAGTTTATGAAAAGAAAGTGCGAGGTGCTACTGTCACGGGTTCACGAGTATCCATTTCGGGGAGGAACATAAGCTAAGCATTATTTTTGCTGGCGACAATAGGTAACCCTTTATCAGTTTAGGCGATGTATTATTAGTGAATAAGGTCATCAGCTGTTTCGTTCGAAATACTCTGAGGCGGCTAGTATAGGGCTGGGGTTATCTTGGGAGAACGGGGTGCTTTAGACATTCTATTTCGGGGTAATTGGGCGGGGGTAATTCTGGGCGGTGGAGATGGTGTTGTTAAAGCTCTGAAAAACGGAAACCACTGACATATAGTCCCCGTGATGAGGGCCAAATTGGGAGACATCAGTCGTCTTACCTGTCCTTTCTTTTCTCAGCCAATCAAGCTCGATATTTGTAGAAAGGAGAGGTAGTAACGTGGCAAAGTACGGTCGTTTTGTTTCAGTCAATTTGTTCGAACACCACCGTGCTCCAGGCCAATTATACACTTACCGAGGAGGTATGTGTCGTTAATTTATTCAAAAAGAAAAGAGGGTAAGAAGGCTTTTTAGTGAGGGAGGGAGTGAGAGAGAGAGAGAGAGAGAGAGAGAGAGAGAGAGAAAGAGAGAGAGAGAGAGAGAGGGAGGGAGAGAGAGAGAGAGAGAGAGAGAGAGAGAGGTGTGCATCAAGTAGGCTATTTGGCATACATACGACACAAAACGAGAGAGACATGGGTAAGATAATAGGCCACTTGGTGCACACACAACATGGAGTAGCATGGGTCTGTTCCATGTAAGAAAACACAAGCGGGGAAAAGACATAAATTCGGTGATCACGTACACACAAATACCGGATAGGGTGTGACAGTACATGCATCAAGCGCAGAAACTTAAGACGGAGACTCAGGGCTACGCTGAGTATCGGGACCTCTCCTTTCCTGTCCTCCTTTCCTATGCATGCTGTGTACTTTCAGTATTTTGTAGTTTATCCTAGGGGGTGTCGGACCCTTTATCCTCCTCCCTTTGATCGATGGGCGAGCACTTCAATCATAAAGTGACGCTCTCTTCAAGTGACCTAAGCATGAGATGCACACACATTCATACCGTGTAATCATAGCACACACGCACAATCATGCCATACAGTTTCTCATGTTCTCAATGGTGGTCTGCACTTCACGCACTATCTCACAACGTTTGTCTAAATTTTCCCTGATATTGAACTCGGTGCGGTCCATGTCCACTTCATTCTTCAGTCGGAGCTTCGTCGTGACCTATAGAGGGGAAAAAGAGGGGAGGGGATGTGCAGCATTCAAAGTACCCTAGCGCGCGCAGACACGAAAAAAGTTCTACTTACCACGTACCAGGCTAGTCGCAGGAATGGGTGATACCACAGACCTATTATTCTTTTTGTCCGGGACAAAGATGCTCTAATTTATTTCATTTCCTAAATTCGGGTTCCCTTGTCATACATGCATTTCTCAATCGGTCGTGTATTAAGGTGCAAGATACCATACCTTGCGTTCGGCATATACCCTGAGCTATGGTTGACCATTGTTTAACAACTCTTGGAAAAAGATAGGTGTGATGGGTACAAATTCCGTTAATCAAAAAGATTCAGGCAAATGGGGACTGCATTATCTGTTTTCTATTGCTTGGGAGTAACAATCATTTATTCAGATGAAGAAATCTTTATCAACCTACGTGATTAGTCATGACACTGATTCCGTAATTCTTTCAAGAGGCCCTTTATTTAAAACAATGTCAGTGTATAAGATACGGGCCTACAACCGTTCAGGCCGGCCACGGCGTGAGAGGCGTCGAGTGTCATGAGCAACGCTACTACGGCATAAAATCGGTTCCCTCCCCGCCCCTCCCCGACCATCATGTGTGGAAGCATCGCATATATATATATATATATATATCTCTTTTTAACACAAATGTCACGTGACTGGAACGCCACAAGGGTTTGTAGGCCTCTCCTACATCGGCGCCATCTTGGGGCGAGGTCGGGCCAGAGTACAGTCTAAGTCTTTCCATGAATTAGCTGTTGGACCAGAATTCCTTTCAGTAGTTCGAGAACTTTCATTAGCGTCAACTTTGCGTCAGCATGGCGTCACTGCGACCCCGTAGAAATGCCATGGTTCGTTCTTGGGGCGGGGCAGCAGGCGGGTCCTTCCGCCGACGCTTCGAACCAGTCTTTCTCACTGCACCAAGCGGAGGCAAGGTGGTTGCCGCCCGGGGCAAAGAGCAATGGCGGCGGTTTTGTCCTTACCGGAAGTCCGCGGGAGTCGAGTGGCAAATGACTCCAGCCGATTCTGCAAGGCTGAGGGGAGCATTTTGTCAAGGGTGGGGCTCACGCCCAAGCAGACAAGCTTTCGAGTCCAGAATTGTCTCACGGTGGGCTTAGGCCTGGATCCGGAGGAGCCGACCGCCGGAGTCAAAAGGCAGCAGCAGTAGCAGCTCTTCGGTACAGCCACCGGAGAGGAGCCAACAGCAGTAACAACGGCAGTTCGGATGGTACTGCCACCGGGGTGATTCCAGTAGCAGCGACGACAGCAGTTTGGATGGTATCGCCACCGGGGTGGGTCCCCGTTTACTTGGCTGCGGGGGCCCACTCCTCGCGTCGGGCGCTAGTGGCGATCCTGGTGAACCCGTGCTTGGGCGGTTGTCCGGTGGTCGCGTGCAGCGGCAGGGTGCAGCTTAGCTGGCCGGCGAGTCAAAGACGGTTGGGGTGCCCTCATCTGCTGGCGAGCCTCCACCTGGGGAGGTGGGGGAGGCCCGTCCGCGTCGCTTCCCCCGGCCAGGGCACCCCTCCGTTATTGAAGAAAGAAGAAAAGAATGGGAAGATCCGCACAGCGTGTCAGGGTGCAACTCAGCAGACCGATGAAAAAGACGGTTGGGGTGCCCTCATCTGCTGGTGAGCCTCCGCCTGGGGAGGCGGGGGAGGCCCGTCCACGTCGCCTCCCCCCATCAGGGCATCAGCCGTTATTGAAGAAAGAAGAAAGAAAACGGGAAGGTCCGCACAGCGTGGCGGACTCCGCCTTGGTGTTGCCAGAACTTCGGCGCTTCGTATAGCCTCCGGCCTATTCGCACAGTCGTCCGCCACTGATGTCAATGGATTTTTGCATGGCTTTTATAGCCCAAAGTCAACTAAAAAGAACCGCCCAAAACAGGCCAATGTTGCAATTTCGAGGAAGGAGAGGCGAGGACGGTGTCACGTGGACGTTAAGGCTTTGGGATGGAGGTTGCAGCAGACTGTCATGTAAATAGTTGTTTTAAAACGTGTTTTAACCTGTTTACCCTGTTGGTGTGTTTGTTATATCTTATAAGTTATTAAAATGTTATAACTATACTACTTCGTTGGAGTGTTTGTACATATTTGCAATCTGATGACGAGCACAAGGAGGTTACTGTGCAATCGGAAAAATAACATAGCCCAATTGTGCGCGATCTAGCCCTAGTTTGGTGACGTCGATGGTGGGTGTCAGCAGGCTTCCGTTTGTGCAGGATTTTGTCATGCTTATTGGGCGGGGTGGGCAGTAGGGCAGACATGTTTAGGTAGCGAGAGTAATGGAGTCGGGCTACCTCGTGGCCGTCTCGACCGTGAGCTTGGCTCCTTCCCTTGGTTTCACATGTCCCACAAAGGGCTAACTCCTAGCGTTACTTTAGTTTTTGTAAGGTCAAAAAGGATCCCACCAGTGCCTTTACTATTTTGTCGATTCCTGTTCGTTCATCCTTCGTTAGTCGATTCATTCTGGTGGACTCTTTCTTTCTCATCTCAGGGTCATCCAACGTTATTGCCGACGTTGTGTTCAGTACGGGAGGCTCGGCTGGCGCGGAGGCCGTGAGGACCGAGGCCCCTGTACTGCTTTCGCTCGTGTTTGGGGGTTGTGGGTGTTGCACTATTGATTGGGAGGGTGCGTATGGAGGGGGCATGTAAATGATCGGGGGACCTAATAGTAATTCATCATTCGTTCGCTGCTTAGAGGATAACTCAGGGTAGAGCAAAGAAGGGGTCCTAACAGCGTACTGGCCTGATGTTTCGGGCTCATGTCTTAGTTTAGTTTCCCTTCTCTCCTTTATTTCTTCTTCTAACTTTCTAGCGGCAAGGTGAGCTGCTTTTCGTAATTCCTTTTCTGCTTTTACTTCTTCCCTCTTTTTCCGTTGCGTTGCTTCTTTGCGCCACATGCCAATACTGTCAAGCATAGTAGGCGTCGTCTTATTGCTACGCAGAGCTACTTCTAGCGCTTCTATCTCATGGTCGTCGAAGGATCCCATCAGTGGCCACTGACTCTCGGGGTCCTTCTTTGTATATTTATGCCATAGCTTGGTATAAGCTACGGCGACTAGTCCATATTTAGTGAACATGTCCTTATTAGGGGTGCCTTCCAGTGGGGCCGGATGGTCCACCTCTAATAAGCGGTCCGGGCAGAACCAACTACCAATCAGTGGGGAGAAGATAGGCATGACGGGTTTCAACGGGGACAAAAGTCAGCACTACCTATCTTTTCACTGCTTGCAAAGACTAGACAGAATATCTCTATTCCTCGTTATTTGTAAGCAGAGAATACCTCCAAAGAACCAATATCGAACAACTAGTGTTCGGACAATCAATCAATCAATCAATGGGGAGATAAAGATAGGCACGACGGGTTTCAACGGGGACAAAAGTCTGCGTTACCTACCCTTCACTATTTGCAAAGACTAGACAGAATATTTCTATTCTACGTTATTTGCAAACAGAGAATATCTCAAAGAGCACTATTCTTCAAAACAATCAATGTTCGGACAATCAATCAGTGGGGAGATAAAGATAGGCACGACGGGTTTCAACGGGGACAAAAGTCTGCGTTACCTACCCTTCACTATCTGCAAAGGGAGAGAGAGAGAGTATTTCTACTCCTCCCCGTTTGTAGACAGCGAATATCTCAAAGAGAACAATCAATGAGCACAATCAATGAGCAATACTAGTATTCCAAAGCTTCAAACAATCAATCAATTATTTCGCAATTTGTCGTGTATCACGACCTTACCCGGACCGCGTGGACAGTTTCTTGTCTTCCGCCTCCAGCGCCCGATCGTCCTCTACTCTCCGTATTTGCCGCGGCACTCCTGATGGTTCCCAGTCAGGACCGTAGATCACTCGAGAGAGGTCTGCTCGGAACCAGTGAAGTTCGGATGATCGGCTGCCAGACGAGGGTCTATTGGGCAGGAGCTCTCCCGATCGTTGCAGTCGTTCACTCTGTCGTCGGGACCTCTCCCACTGGATCCACGTGTCGCTGATGGGCCCCACGTTTGGGACGCCAATTGTTAAATGGTAGAGGCAGTTTCAATCGATAACCTTTCAAGTATTTGCCCGGCGGTAATCGCCTCTCATACCACTCGATAATTTACCAATGAAAGAGGCAGGCGCCGGAGACTGGAAGGCAGGAAACAAAGTTTTATTCCGTCGGAGCAGAACACATCAGATCAGACAGCAAGGTATCGTCACGAGGTGCTCTAACTGCATCTCTGAGACCTGGTCTCTTATACACAGGTTTATTGCTTTATTACACATGGTACATTCTTGTTGAGGCTTTGATGTACGGGAAGACATTCCTTGGAACCCCCACTTCAAGCTCGTTCCCACACATATCTACAGTAGAAGTCCCCACCCCACCCACAGTAGGAGATGGCTATCACGCAGCTGGATATTCCGCCAATTCCCGGGGGTGTGTGCAACCGGCCGGGTCTCAGGGGGTAGGGGCTTTGATCCACCGTAATCCCTTTGATGTGGGGTGTTTCCCTTACAGTAGGAGCAATAAACTGCATCCGCAGGGCTAGGTGATGGCCTGGGATCGGTTCGGACAATGGGGCGCAGAGGAAGGGGGTTTATCAAAGAGGGGCATGACCATGTATGGGATGTCGGTCAGGTGTGGGATGTGGTTCCATGGCAGGGTCGCGCTGAATGAGAGGGTTTATGGCCCGTGTATGAGAGAGCGGGGGCGGCCGGCGCGCGGGGGATGCTCGCAGCGCCAGGGGAAAGCGCTGGCGATCGAGAATGAGCGGGGAGAGAGTGGGGTGCCTAAAATGGCGGCCGTGCATTCGCTCTGCGTGGCGCTGGGGAGAGGCAAGATGGCGCAGATAATGTTCAGTTTGCAAGCTAAATTTCCACAGAAGGACGCTACATCTTAGTGGAGGGACGGTTAGGTGGCATCTCTGTTTTTCCGCTTAGCATATATGCATCGAATGCACCGCAACAGGTCTTCCTGGGTCACCTCTCAGTTATCCTCATAAGATGGGGGCATATTCCCTGGATAATAGGTGGGGACTTTAACATCACCCTAGATCCAAACCTGGACCGCTCCTACCCTTCTCTTCCAACTTCTCCAGTAATCGCAACTACAACAGGCCTGTCCCAATGCACACCCACTGGTCCCTTTTAGACAGCAGGTGCACTTTGAACCCCACACAAGGGAATTCTCTTACTACTCACTCCCACATGAACTCCACGTGCGCCTGTACCGTATACTATGCCACCCTATCGTACACTTGCACAATTTAAATACTGAATACTTAGGGAAAACATTCTCCAACCACAACCCTCTCTAATTACACCTAGATTGGGGTACTCTACGCCCACCTATTTCTACATGGCACCTGCAGACGGCTAATGCTGGAACACCCAGTCTTCCCCGACACGACCTGTGAGGCATTGTCACACTGCCTAATGGCGAACTGGGGCACAGCTTCATCTAGGGCCGATGGAATGGGATACACTAAAAGTCATGCTTAGGGGACAGTACATTAATTCAATAGTGGGTGTGGGAGCGGACCTCCATAAGGATCCGTTCCGGATAAAGACTTGTTATGTTATGTTATGTTAAGTGCACTTATTACGCGCGCAGATACTCCGAGGAGTGTCCCGGCGCGGCTCAAGAGAAGGCAAACAATAACCAAGCCTTAAGAAAAAAGATGGGTTTTTAGCAGTTTTTTAAAGACACCAATGTCTTCAACAGTGCGGAGCGAAAGGGGGAGCGCATTCCAAGCGCGGCCCGCAAACACGACCAGAGAAGCGCCGCCTAACCGATGGCGCTGGAAGCCAGGAATCTTCATCAGCCTAAGGGATGAGGACCGCAAGGATCTCCCCGGCACATAAAACGAAAAGCGTTTCTGCAAGTAGCCGGGGCCTTGCCCATGCAGAGCGCGATGGGCTATGGTAAGAGATTTGAATACCACACGTGCCTTGACCAGGAGCCAATGAAGGGAGCAACGGTAGCCATGTATGCTCTGCCTGGGACCCAGCCCACCCAGCATGCGGACAGCCACATTCTGGGTCACTTGTTACTTATTAAGAGCATAAGCTGGGATCCCAGCATAGAGAGCATTGGCATAGTCCAGCCGGAACAAAATAAGTGCCCGAACCTCCGATTCCGTAGCCGCTTGAGGGAGAAGCGGAAGGAATCTTCTCAGAATTCTGAGGAGACCGAAACAGCAACCTGTCAGACACTTAACTTGACTGGAAAAGGAGAGATTACAATCAAAGTAAACACCCAAGTTCTTCACGGTCTGACTGTTTCAGGTGGGCGGGGGGAACTCGGGAGGCCAGATAGATTCTCTAAACCCTGGGGGGAAGTCGCCGAACATCAGAACCTCGGATTTATCCTCATTACATTTTAAATGGGCTGATGCCAGCCACTCAAAAACCGAGGAAAGGCACCTCTGCACAAGGGCCACCGAGGTCCCCTGCTTGTCCCAGGTAAACAAAAGTTGTGTGTCGTCGGCATAGGCAATAACCTTAGCCCCCAACCCTTCCGCTAGAACAACCAGAGGAGTGAGGTAGATATTGAACAGGAGGGGGCTAAGGGAGGAACCCTGTGGGACCCCCGTGCCAACTCGAAGAGCTGGCGAGACCACCGGGGGTATCCAGACTTGCTGGAGCCGGCCATCCAAAAAGGACTTAATCCAGCCCCAGACCAAGCCCGACACCACTATTTCCGTCAGTCTGTCAAGCAACAGTGAGTGGAGGACAGTGTCAAAGGCCGCCGACAGGTCGAGCAGCACAAGGGCTGCCTTCCCACCGGGGTCAAGGCACTCACGAATTGCTTCCGAAACTTCCAAAAGAGCACCTTCCGTGCTAAAGGAGGGGCGGAAGCCAGATTGGGCTGGGTGAAGAAGATCCGCACTCTCGACAAACTCCGACAGCTGTCTATTCACTATTTTCTCACAGACCTTAGATAGGCTAGTGAGGAGAGAAATAGGCCTGTAGTTCCCCGGAGTCGAAGGATCGAGAGTAGGTTTCTTCAGTAGGGGGAGGATTTTGGCCTGCATCCAACAACTAGGAACCCTGGCTTCCTGCAAGGACAAGTTAACGATATAGTTGACTTCCACATTCACCGTCTCTGCCACAGAGGCCAGAAGTCTTGCCGAGCATGGGTCGTCCGGAGAACCGGACTTCAGACCTTGAAGGATTCTCAGAGTGCAGGGCAAATCCACCAGGGAGAAATTAGACAGGGAGTGATTAGAGGGCATAGCTACAGGAGCGGTAGCCGATGAGTCCAGAGGAGCTGAGGGCCCATCAGAGACAGCCGGGCAAGAAAAGCTGCCTTGTATCTTTAAAATCTTATCCCGGAAGAATGTAGAAAGCGTCTCGCACCAATCAACTGTCACTGGTAGAATGCTGCTCTGCGCTACAGGGGACATAAAGCTCTGGACAATTGAGAAAATCTCCTTGGAGTTGTTCTTGGCCTGGTCGATCCGGATGGATCGACCAGGGGGTCTCAGAAGCTGAGACCCACAAAGACCCTACCACTCAACAGGTGCTCATGAATGCCAAGGAGCGCCATGCCCAATTCATTGAACAACTTAGATGCCTCAACTTCAGAGCCTACTAGTCAAACATGCACGCAGAGGGGGACAAGCCTGGTCCGATATTCGCATGGTTGCTGCAAAGTGCGACACCAACCGCCCAAATCACCATGATTCATTGATCATCCACGTGCCTAGTGACCAGCCAAACAGACATATATGCGGCATTCACTACCCATTATCAAACCCTATACGATCCAGCGCAGTACATCAGGCAGCTCACCTCCAAGACTTTATAGACAGAATAGCACTACTGTTTCGTAGATGCTGCTGCCCGTGAGGAGCTAAATGAACCCATTACAGAGCAAGAGATCAGGAGTTCTATCTGTGGCTCTCCTACATGTAAAACTCTGGGACTGGATGGACTTCCAGCTGAATTCTTCAAAGCCTATGAGGACCTCTTGGTCCCTAAAATGTTTGAATTGTATCAAAGTGCATTATTAGAAAGTAAACTTCCACTGACACTTCGTGAATCCGTCATCATCTCTCTTTTAGAGCCCGACAAGGACCTTTTAGAGGCGACATCATAGGCCCATGTTAGGGACCTATTATAAAATACTCAGTAAGATAATCGCAGGGTGTCTTTGTGTGTGTTTTCCTTCTCTGGTCCACAAAGACCAGAATGGCTTCATCCCCAGGCGCCGGCCCAATGGCGATATGTGGCTTGTCTAGTATTGGACCTAGAGACAGACGGCAGTGGATACAGTCGACTGGGGGTTCACATTTGCGACATTATCATCCATGGGTATGGGTGGCAGACTTCAGTGCCTCATTAAACTTTTCTACACGGACCCAACGGCCCATTTGAAAATTGGACGGTGCATCTCTGACCCTATACAGATATGCAGAGGGATGTGTCAGGGATGTCCACTGTCCCCTTTATGCCTTGCTCTGATGATGGAGCCACTGGAATAGCCGCTCAAGCAGGAGTGGATGTCGTGCATCGCGATTGGTGATGAAAGTCACATGGTCTCCCTCTATGCATATGATGTACTCATCTATATCCGAGACATACATAGCGAGACAGCGGAGGTTAGAGACATACTAACAGTGTCCAGCAATATCAGGGCTGGGGGTCAATTAGTCTAAGCCATGCCTGTTCCCACTTAGCGGTGACTGCCCATGCAACACTTGATTATGGAAATACAACGACTTCGTTGGGAACCACGCACTTTCCAATACGTAGGCATTTGGATAGACCACACTACACCTGCCCTAATCAATGGTAACCTCACCAGACCTATTGCCTCTCTTCTCTCTCAACTGACGTTTTGGAGCACACTTCGCCTCACTGTCCAGGGCAGAGTATCACTGGCTAAAATGATGATGCTCCTGCGCCTATTATATTTTTTCCATAACCTTCCGGTGCACATACCCCGCAGTATATTCCGCACCCTGCATAGCATGCTAGGGGGCTTCCTCTGGAACAAGTGCCGGCGCCGTGTCGCACTGCATCATTTGCAGCTCCAGGAGGAAAAAGGAGGTCTCAGTGCCCCCAATTTTCAACATTATTACTTAGCTGCTTAGTTGCAGTTGCCTTCACGTGGGACATGGGACGTGGGGATGCACACGGCAGACAGAGCACGTGAGCTCAGTGCGTGAAGTTTTCCTACTTCAGAGAGAGTGCCCAGTGGGCCCAATTCCCTCTTACACGCGGCACACAATAGTTTCGACAGGAGCCTGAGTCTGTTGACATATCAGCTTTTAATAACTACTTCCATTAGGCTCATTTACATTGATGGTATGGGTGTTTTTTCTGCTATTCCTCATTCAGTAGCAAGCGGTAAGCTTTCCAGGTATGATACTCAATTTAGGTTCATAGCCTATTGTGAAAAAAAAAAATACCAAGGCCTGCTTTCCCTTGTTGTGGATCATATTTTACTGCCCCCACCCATACATGCCGGAGATCTATATCAACTCCATACAACCCTTTCGGGACCTGGTTGGGAGGGAGAGAATAGTGTCCTGGGAACCCGCCGGGATGAACATGCTCGGCACCCTATTCCAAAACTGTTCACTCATCCCATTTGCACAGCTTCAAGCAGATTGTGAATTGCCAGCTGGCAATTGTTGTTCACTGAGGCATCCCAGGTGGTTAATAGAAAGACTGACCAATTGCATATAGTGGAATCCACTATGTCAGAAATTACAGCTGCATTAAAAAAACAAGCATTGAAATGCAATAGGTCTCGCCTTTGATTAAGTTAAAGCCATTTGCTTTGCTAATGGTATTGTATAGCAAAGCAAATGGCTTCAACCTAATGAAAGGCGAGACCTATTGCACTTTTCATGCTTGTTCTCATACCTACTGGGGTGTTTTTTACAGTACACTAGCCCCCATTCCTTGCCCTCTCTTCTTCTCATCCCTGCTGACACACCAACAACACTCTCATCAGCCTGAGGCAGTTCCACTATGGTTTAATTAGTTGAGCTGGGGAAGGTCCGGAGAGGTTTGTGTTGGGGGACCATTTTCTACTCATCCAGGGAGTGACCAGCGAACACCAGAGGGGCGCCCTGCCGCCTCATTGTACTCACTAGCATCAGCAAGGGCACCAATTTTCTCTCTGCCCATGGCGCTTTCTTAGCAAGGACCGGCTTTAAGTACTTTCATATTTCTCTATACTAATTCAACACTAATTCTGTATGGGTCCCGGAGTAGCGTGCTATTCGCCGAAAAAGTGCTTTGACGCCTCGTATGGGGTAGTAAGCGCTATATAAATGCAATTACAATACAATACAATATTTCCACTGTAGCCAGCCTGGAGTAGTACACAGAGAGGCTTATTTACAAGCCTCTTGCGGAGCCAGTGTGTCACTTTTAATATGGGAAAAAGTGACGTATCGGTGGCGCAAGGGGCTAGTAAATAAGCTCCGGAGAGTGTACAATACCAGTGGTGCGCACTGCAGCCAGGGTGGTATATGGAGACTGCACGGCTTCCATTACCTTGTCACTACTACAGTCAGAGGCTGGCTCGCTTGCTGACACTTCTCACTACTCCTTGCTGCAGCAGGTGGCGTTTTTAGCATGGGTGTGAAGTAACACCCGGCCGGCGACCTGCCCTGGTGCGAGACCCGGTCTGTGCCTGCCATGTGTGTGAGGGACGGCTCCAATAAAGCGCTCTCCGCCCGCCAGAAGCAGCCCCTCCTGCTTTTGATCTGCTCCATACTCCCACACGCATGGCAATCCCACGGCGGAGACGCGTCCTCGCAGTCGCAGACTGTGCAGTGACAGGTTTAATGCTTCAGGTTAAAGCAACGGCAGCCTTAAAATCCCTTTTCAGTAAAATCCCGGGGTCCGATTAGTCCAGTCACACTCTTTTTGAATTTACCAGATTGTGATCGTAGACACGAATATTTTTTCATACCAGCACCTTGCGCAATCCACATTCCTATGTTACTCTTTAGAAGGGTATGTTTTATGTATAACGTGAATGTTGTTTCCCTTGGTAAATTCAGGCATGACGCGTTCCTGAGCTGCACAGTCAGTTTTATCCCAGTAAGTTACTCAGCAATACGCTGTTCTGCTTGCACCCCGTTACCGAGCATCATTAAGTCAGTATTACCCCAGCCAGTGGCTCAGCAGTACTCCACCCTGCTTGTACCCGGAATATTGCTGCATAACGTCCATATTACTCTAGTCACTGACTCAGCACCCCCTGCTTGCTCCCCTCCCATACTGAGCTGCATAATGAAAGTATTACCAAACAAGTGACTCGTTGCAAGGAAACAGCACTATAACATTTTATGTGTGGCTATATTGAAGCTGTTTTCTTGATAAATGTGACAAAAAACGTAGCATGCATCACGGCTTGATGTAAATAAACATGTTTTATGTAAATCTACGTTGTACTCCTTGTAGTATTGTAAGGAAAGAATCATTATGGGGCATGCGTGAGCCAAATTGCATCCTAAGGGGGTTAGATGGACTGCTGACTTTCTAAATACCCAGGGGCAGATTTATGTTGCACTTGCGCCACTTTTGCGCCGCCGTTGCGTCACTTTTGTGACGCAGCAGCGGCGCAAATCCTGCGCCATGGTGCGGGGTATTTACAACGTGACGCATCTGGGAGATGCGTCACGTTGTAAAGCCCTGCGCCACATGTAGGCGTTCCAGGGCAGGTGGGGGCGTTCCGGCGCAGGAACGCCTCCTAAAAGTGGCTGAGTGAAATCTACAAGATTTCACTCAGTCACTTTTAGGCCCATGCTGCGTCAAAACCCTGCGCCTGCTTGAAGCAGGCGTAAGGATTGACGCAGCATTGTAAAGATAGGGCCCCCCAGATCATTGCTGGAGCTGCGTCGCGCTTGCGACGCAACTCCAGCAATGCGCCACTTTTCGGCACAGATGCGTCACGCATCTGTGCCGTTTTTGCCCCATGGTGCGCCGCATTATAAATGCGGCGCATCCATGGTGGCGCAGCAGTGGCGCATAATAACTGGCGCATCCCTGCTGATATGCAGGGATGCGCCAGTCGTCATAAATCTGCCCCAATGTGTACACTGTAGAATGAGTAAATGAGTGAGTGATTAAGTGGGTGTTTGAGTGGATGAGAGTGAGTCCATGGAATTCGTTTGGGAGTTTGTAAGCGACTGTTGTGAGAGTGTGCCTGAGTATCAAGCTGTTAATGAATGTGGGGCTGATGCCATGCAGGGATTTAAAAATGAGGCACCCAGTTTTTAAGGCCCAGCACTGGGAAATGGGGAGCCAATGCAGTTTCCTCAGCAGAGGGGTTGCTGGTTGCCATCTAGGTTGTCGAAAGACCAGTCGGGCTGCATGGTTCTGGGCCATCTGCAACCGTTTGAGCAGATAATGTGGCATACCTAAATACACAGAGTTGGCGTAGTTCAGGTGCGATAGGATAGTAGCTATCCAGGCTTCCGGACACAAATAGGGACAATGGCGCCGATGCGCAGAGGAGGCATGCAGCAGGCGCAAGGGTGGCGTGCCGAAGGCATGCCAAAGGATATGCGCCTGTCCGTGCCTGGACCGCACCCAGCAGCCATCCCCCTGGTCCTTTTTTGCAAAACACTGTAGACACCATCAGGTACTCGCAGGACACATTACTGGTACTGAGAGTTAACACCCCTACCACGATCCCCTGTCATCTCCCCTGCTGCAACCAAACTGGATGTCCTAGACTTAAGTTTGCAAGTAAGCCAGCGACCACAGATGCAACTGGCCAGTCACATAGGAATTGCTCCAGCCCTAACAGTTCAAATATCTCATGCATGCTACTGAACACCAGCTCTCTAGTGAAGCATCATCTAGAGTTCGCTGATCTAGTGCAAACACATGGCGCTGATGTGACGTTTGTAACGGGAATATGGGCAGAATCTATCTCTGACCCAGACATTGTTGCAGCCACCCTCCCCCGGCTATGCCGTATATCAGCTGGACGGACAATAAAAACAAGCATTGGAAATGCAATAGGTCTCGCATTTGTTGGAGCTGGAGCTATTGGTATTGTAAATGGCAATGTTTTGTACTTTGAAAAAGGTCTTGTGTTTGTTGGAGCTATTCACATTGTAAATGGCAATGTTTTTAATTTATCCTTAGGGTTTTATATAGCACGAACTTAACAGCCTCAGTTGTGAATTTCGATTCATTAAAGTTTTGTGAGCCCTAAAATTTGCACAAGTAAAGTGCTAACAGTATAAATATGGGCACTGTTTAATAAACAAAGCCACTGCAATACAAGAGCAAAGGTGACCGAGTGACTGCTTCTGGGTTGATGGAGTTGCTTACACTCACTGGCCGTTAAAGCTAGCTAGCCCGCTACTATGAGTTTATCAAACTTAATGCTATGTTTTCTTATGTTATGTTATGCTATGCAATGCTATGTTTTGTTATGCTATGCTATGTTTTGTGTATGTTATGCTATGTTTTGTTATGCTATGTTTTGTTTTGTTATGCTATGCTATGTTTTGTTATGCTATGCTATGTTTTGTTTTGTTATGCTATGCTATGTTTTGTTGTGTTTTGCTATGCTGTTTTGTTTTGTTATGCTATGCTATGTTTTGTTATGCTATGCTATGCTTTGTTTTGTTGTGTTTTGTTATGCTATGCTATGTTTTGTTGTGTGTTGCTATGCTATGTTTTGTTATGTTATGCTATGATATGTTTTGTTATGCTATGTTTTCTTGTGTTTTGTTATGCTATGTTTGTTTTGTTATGCTATGCTATATTTTGTTTAGTTATGCTATGCTATGTTTTCTTGTGTTTTGTTATGTTATGTTTTGTTATGCTATGCTACGTTGTGTTTTGTTATGCTATACTATGTTTTGTTATGCTATGTTTTGTTTTGTTATGCTATGCTATGTTTTGTGTTTTGTCATGTTATGCTACGTTTTGTTATGCTATGCTATGTTTTGCTATGCTATGCTTTGTTTTGTTATGCTATGCTATGCTTTGTTATGCTATGCTATGTTTTGTTGTGTTTTGTTATGCTATGCTATGTTTTATTATGCTCTGCTATGTTTTGTTGTGTTTTGCTATGCTGTGTTTGGTTATGTTATGCTATGATGTTTTGTTTTGTTGTGTTTTGTTATGCTATGCTTTGTTATGCTATGCTATGTTTTGTTGTGTTTTGTTATGCTATGCTATGTTTTGTTATGCTATGCTATGTTGTGTTTTGTTATGCTATGCTATGTTTTCTTATGCTATGCTGTTTTGTTGTGTTTTGCTATGCTGTGCTTTGTTTTGTTATGCTATGTTTTGTTGTGTTTTGATATGCTATGTTTTGTTTTGTTATGCTATGCTATGTTTTGTTGTGTTTTGGTATGCTATGTTTTGTTATGCTATGTTTTGTTTTGCTATGCTATGCTTTGTTATGCTATGGTATGTTTTGTTGTGTTTTGTTATGCTATACTATGTTTTGTTATGCTATGTTTTGTGTTTTCTTATGCTATGCTATGTTTTATTTTGTTATGCTATGTTATGCTATTTTTTGTTATGCTATGCTATGTTTTGTTATGCTATGCTATGTTTTGTTATGCTTTGTTATGCTATGTTTTGTTTTGATATTTTTTGTTGCTATGCTATTTTTTGTTGTGTTTTGTTATACTATACTATGTTTTGTTATGTTATGCTATGTTTTGTTATGCTATGCTACGTTTTGTTATACTATGCTATGTTTTGTTTTGTTATGCTATGTTTTGTTGTGTTTTGTTATGCTATACTATGCTTTGTTATGCTATGTTTTGTTTTGTTATGCTATGCTATGTTTTGTGTTTTGTCATGTTATGCTACGTTTTGTTATGCTATGCTATGTTTTGCTATGCTGTGCTTTGTTTTGTTATGCTATGCTATGTTTTGTTATGCTATGCTATGTTTTGTTGTGTTTTGTTATGCTATGCTATGTTTTGTTATGCTCTGCTATGTTTGGTTGTGTTTTGCTATGCTGTGTTTTGTTATGTTATGCTATGATGTTTTGTTTTGTTGTGTTTTGTTATGCTATGCTTTGTTATGCTATGCTATGTTTTGTTGTGTTTTGTTATGCTATGCTTTGTTATGCTATGCTATGTTTTGTTGTGTTTTGTTATGCTATGCTATGTTTTGTTATGCTATGCTATGTTGTGTTTTGTTATGCTATGCTATGTTTTCTTATGCTATGCTGTTTTGTTGTGTTTTGCTATGCTGTGCTTTTTGTTATGCTATGTTTTGTTGTGTTTTGTTATGCTATGCTATGTTTTGTTTTGTTATGCTTTGTTATGCTATGCTATGTTTTGTTTTGATATTTTTTGTTGCTATGCTATTTTTTGTTGTGTTTTGTTATGCTACACTATGTTTTGTTATGCTATGCTTTGTTGTGTTTTGCTATGCTATGCTTTGTTTTGTTATGCTATGCTATGTTTTGTGATGCTATGCTATGTTTTGTTGTGTTTTGTTATGCTATGCTTTGTTTTGTTATGCTATACTATGTTATATATGCTATACTATGTTATGTTTTGTTATGCTATGTTATGATTTGTGTATGTTATGCTATGTTTTGTTATGCTATGTTTTGTTTTGTTATGCTATGCTATGTTTTGTTATGCTATGCTATGTTTTGTTTTGTTATGCTATGCTATGTTTTGTTGTGTTTTGCTATGCTGTTTTGTTTTGTTATGCTATGCTATGTTTTGTTATGCTATGCTATGCTTTGTTTTGTTGTGTTTTGTTATGCTATGCTATGTTTTGTTGTGTGTTGCTATGCTATGTTTTGTTATGTTATGCTATGATATGTTTTGTTATGCTATGTTTTCTTGTGTTTTGTTATGCTATGTTTGTTTTGTTATGCTATGCTATATTTTGTTTAGTTATGCTATGCTATGTTTTCTTGTGTTTTGTTATGTTATGTTATGTTTTGTTATGCTATGCTACGTTGTGTTTTGTTATGCTATACTATGTTTTGTTATGCTATGTTTTGTTTTGTTATGCTATGCTATGTTTTGTGTTTTGTCATGTTATGCTACGTTTTGTTATGCTATGCTATGTTTTGCTATGCTATGCTTTGTTTTGTTATGCTATGCTATGCTTTGTTATGCTATGCTATGTTTTGTTGTGTTTTGTTATGCTATGCTATGTTTTATTATGCTCTGCTATGTTTTGTTGTGTTTTGCTATGCTGTGTTTGGTTATGTTATGCTATGATGTTTTGTTTTGTTGTGTTTTGTTATGCTATGCTTTGTTATGCTATGCTATGTTTTGTTGTGTTTTGTTATGCTATGCTATGTTTTGTTATGCTATGCTATGTTGTGTTTTGTTATGCTATGCTATGTTTTCTTATGCTATGCTGTTTTGTTGTGTTTTGCTATGCTGTACTTTGTTTTGTTATGCTATGTTTTGTTGTGTTTTGATATGCTATGTTTTGTTTTGTTATGCTATGCTATGTTTTGTTGTGTTTTGGTATGCTATGTTTTGTTATGCTATGTTTTGTTTTGCTATGCTATGCTTTGTTATGCTATGGTATGTTTTGTTGTGTTTTGTTATGCTATACATGTTTTGTTATGCTATGTTTTGTGTTTTCTTATGCTATGCTATGTTTTATTTTGTTATGCTATGTTATGCTATTTTTTGTTATGCTATGCTATGTTTTGTTATGCTATGCTATGTTTTGTTATGCTTTGTTATGCTATGTTTTTTTTTTTTTTTTGTTGCTATGCTATTTTTTGTTGTGTTTTGTTATGCTATACTATGTTTTGTTATGTTATGCTATGTTTTGTTATGCTATGCTACGTTTTGTTATACTATGCTATGTTTTGTTTTGTTATGCTATGTTTTGTTGTGTTTTGTTATGCTATACTATGTTTTGTTATGCTATGTTTTGTTTTGTTATGCTATGCTATGTTTTGTGTTTTGTCATGTTATGCTACGTTTTGTTATGCTATGCTATGTTTTGCTATGCTGTGCTTTGTTTTGTTATGCTATGCTATGTTTTGTTATGCTATGCTATGTTTTGTTGTGTTTTGTTATGCTATGCTATGTTTTGTTATGCTCTGCTATGTTTGGTTGTGTTTTGCTATGCTGTGTTTTGTTATGTTATGCTATGATGTTTTGTTTTGTTGTGTTTTGTTATGCTATGCTTTGTTATGCTATGCTATGTTTTGTTGTGTTTTGTTATGCTATGCTTTGTTATGCTATGCTATGTTTTGTTGTGTTTTGTTATGCTATGCTATGTTTTGTTATGCTATGCTATGTTGTGTTTTGTTATGCTATGCTATGTTTTCTTATGCTATGCTGTTTTGTTGTGTTTTGCTATGCTGTGCTTTTTGTTATGCTATGTTTTGTTGTGTTTTGTTATGCTATGCTATGTTTTGTTTTGTTATGCTTTGTTATGCTATGCTATGTTTTGTTTTGATATTTTTTGTTGCTATGCTATTTTTTGTTGTGTTTTGTTATGCTACACTATGTTTTGTTATGCTATGCTTTGTTGTGTTTTGCTATGCTATGCTTTGTTTTGTTATGCTATGCTATGTTTTGTGATGCTATGCTATGTTTTGTTGTGTTTTGTTATGCTATGCTTTGTTTTGTTATGCTATACTATGTTATATATGCTATACTATGTTATGTTTTGTTATGCTATGTTATGCTATGTTATGATTTGTTATGTTATATTAGGCTAGGCTATGTTTGTTTTGTTATGCTATGCTATATTTTGTTTAGTTATGCTATGCTATGTTTTGTTGTGTTTTGTTATGTTATGCTATGTTTTGTTATGCTATGCTACGTTGTGTTTTGTTATGCTATGCTATGTTTTGTTTTGTTATGCTATGCTATGTTTTGTTTTGTTATGCTATGTTCTGTTGTGTTTTGTTATGCTATGCTATGTTTTGTTTTGTTATGCTATGCTATGTTTTGTTGTGTTTTGGTATGCTATGTTTTGTTATGCTATGTTTTGTTTTGCTATGCTATGCTTTGTTATGCTATGGTATGTTTTGTTGTGTTTTGTTATGCTATACTATGTTTTGTTATGCTATGTTTTGTGTTTTCTTATGCTATGCTATGTTTTATTTTGTTATGCTATGCTATGTTATGCTATTTTGTGTTATGCTATGCTTTGTTTTGTTATGCTTTGTTATGTTATGCTATGTTTTGTTTTGATATTTTTTGTTGCTATGCTATTTTTTGTTGTGTTTTGTTATGCTATACTATGTTTTGTTATGTTATGCTATGTTTTGTTATGCTATGCTACGTTGTGTTTTGTTATGCTATGCTATGTTTTGTTTTGCTATGTTTTGTTGTGTTTTGTTATGCTATACTATGTTTTGTTATGCTAAGTTTTGTTTTGTTATGCTATGCTATGTTTTGTTTTGCTATGTTTTGTTGTGTTTTGTTATGCTATACTATGTTTTGTTATGCTAAGTTTTGTTTTGTTATGCTATGCTATGTTTTGTTGTGTTTTGGTATGCTATGTTTTGTTTTGATATGTTTTGTTTTGCTATGCTATGCTTTGTTATGCTATGGTATGTTTTGTTGTGTTTTGTTATGCTATACTATGTTTTGTTATGCTATGTTTTGTGTTTTCTTATGCTATGCTATGTTTTATTTTGTTATGCTATGCTATGCTATTTTTTGTTATGCTATGCTATGTTTTGTTATGCTATGCTTTGTTAGGCTATGCTATGTTTTGTTTTGATATTTTTTGTTGCTATGCTATTGTTTGTTGTGTTTTGTTATGCTATGCTATGTTTTGTTATGCTATGTTTTGTTTTGTTATGCTATGCTATGTTTTGTGTTTTGTCATGTTATGCTACGTTTTGTTATGCTATGCTATGTTTTGTTATGCTTTGTTTTGTTATGCTATGCTATGTTTTGTTATGGTATGCTATGTTTTGTTGTGTTTTGCTATGCTGTGGTTTGTTATGTTATGCTATGATGTTTTGTTTTGTTGTGTTTTGTTATGCTATGTTTTCTTATGCTATGCTGTTTTGTTGTGTTTTGCAATGCTGTGCTTTGTTTTGTTATGCTATGTTTTGTTGTGTTTTGTTATGCTATGCTATGTTTTGTGATGCTATGCTATGTTTTGTTGTGTTTTGTTATGCTATGCTTTGTTTTGTTATGCTATGCTTTGTTTTGTTATGCTATACTATGTTATGTTTAGTTATGCTATGCTATGTTTTGTTGTGTTTTGTTATGTTATGCTATGTTTTGTTATGCTATGCTACGTTGTGTTTTGTTATGCTATGTTTTGTTTTGTTATGCTATGTTTTGTTGTGTTTTGTTATGCTATACTATGTTTTGTTATGCTATGTTTTGTTTTGTTATGCTATGCTATGTTTTGTGTTTTGTCATGTTATGCTACGTTTTGTTATGCTATGCTATGTTTTGCTATGCTATGCTTTGTTTTGGTATGCTATGCTATGTTTTGTTATGCTATGCTATGTTTTGTTATGCTCTGCTATGTTTTGTTGTGTTTTGCTAGGCTGTGTTTTGTTATGTTATGCTATGATGTTTTGTTTTGTTGTGTTTTGTTATGCTTTGTTATGCTATGCTATGTTTTGTTGTGTTTTGCAATGCTGTGCTTTGTTTTGTTATGCTATGTTTTGTTGTGTTTTGTTATGCTATGCTATGTTTTGTTTTGTTATGCTATGCTATGTTTGTTGTGTTTTGGTATGCTATGTTTTGTTATGCTATGTTTTGTTTTGCTATGCTACGCTTTGTTATGCTATGGTATGTTTTGTTGTGTTTTGTTATGCTATACTATGTTTTGTTATGCTATGTTTTGTGTTTTCTTATGCTATGCTATGTTTTATTTTCTTATGCTATGCTATGTTATGCTATTTTTTGTTATGCTATGCTATGTTTTGTTTTGTTATGCTTTGTCATGCTATGCTATGTTTTGTTTTGATATTTTTTGTTGCTATGCTATTTTTTGTTGTGTTTTGTTATGCTATACTATGTTTTGTTATGTTATGCTATGTTTTGTTATGCTATGCTACGTTGTGTTTTGTTATGCTATGCTATGTTTTGTTTTGCTATGTTTTGTTGTGTTTTGTTATGCTATACTATGTTTTGTTATGCTATGTTTTGTTTTGTTATGCTATGCTATGTTTTGTGTTTTGTCATGTTATGCTACGTTTTGTTATGCTATGCTATGCTTTGTTTTGTTATGCTATGCTATGTTTTGTTATGCTATGCTATGTTTTGTTGTGTTTTGTTATGCTATGCTATGTTTTGTTATGCTCTGCTATGTTTTGTTGTGTTTTGCTATGCTGTGTTTTGTTATGTTATGCTATGATGTTTTGTTTTGTTGTGTTTTGTTATGCTATGCTTTGTTATGCTATGCTATGTTTTGTTGTGTTTTGTTATGCTATGCTATGTTTTGTTATGCTATGCTATGTTGTGTTTTGTTATGCTATGCTATGTTTTCTTATGCTATGCTGTTTTGTTGTGTTTTGCTATGCTGTGCTTTGTTTTGTTATGCTATGTTTTGTTGTGTTTTGTTATGCTATGCTATGTTTTGTTTTGTTATGCTATGCTATGTTTTGTTGTGTTTTGGTATGCTATATTTTGTTTTGCTATGTTTTGTTTTGCTATGCTATGCTTTGTTATGCTATGGTATGTTTTGTTGTGTTTTGTTATGCTATACTATGTTTTGTTATGCTATATTTTGTGTTTTCTTATGCTATGCTATGTTTTATTTTGTTATGCTATGCTATGTTATGCTATTTTTTGCTATGCTATGTTTTGTTATGCTATGCTATGCTTTGTTATGCTATGCTATGTTTTGTTTTGATATTTTTTGTTGCTATGCTATTGTTTGTTGTGTTTTGTTATGCTATGCTATGTTTTGTTATGCTATGTTTTGTTTTGTTATGCTATGCTATGTTTTGTGTTTTGTCATGTTATGCTACATTTTGTTATGCTATGCTATGTTTTGCTATGCTTTGTTTTGTTATGCTATGCTATGTTTTGTTATGCTATGCTATGCTATGTTTTGTTGTGTTTTGCTATGCTGTGGTTTGTTATGTTATGCTATGATGTTTTGTTTTGTTGTGTTTTGTTATGCTATGTTTTCTTATGCTATGCTGTTTTGTTGTGTTTTGCAATGCTGTGCTTTGTTTTGTTATGCTATGTTTTGTTGTGTTTTGTTATGCTATGCTATGTTTTGTTTTGTTATGCTATGCTATGTTTTGTTGTGTTTTGGTATGCTATGTTTTGTTATGCTATGTTTTGTTTTGCTATGCTATGCTTTGTTATGCTATGGTATGTTTTGTTGTGTTTTGTTATGCTATACTATGTTTTGTTATGCTATGTTTTGTGTTTTCTTATGCTATGCTATGTTTTATTTTGTTATGCTATGCTATGCTATTTTTTGTTATGCTATGTTTTGTTATGCTATGCTATGTTTTGTTTTGTTATGCTTTGTTATGCTATGCTATGTTTTGTTATGCTATGTTTTGTGTTTTCTTATGCTATGCTGTTTTATTTTGTTATGCTATGCTATGTTATGCTATTTTTTGTTATGCTATGCTATGTTTTGTTATGCTATGCTTTGTTTTGTTATGCTATGCTATGTTTTGTTGTGTTTTGTTATGCTATGCTATGTTTTGTTATGCTCTGCTATGTTTGGTTGTGTTTTGCTATGCTGTGTTTTGTTATGCTATGCTATGTTTTGTGATGCTATGCTATGTTTTGTTGTGTTTTGTTATGCTATGCTTTGTTTTGTTATGCTATGCTTTGTTTTGTTATGCTATACTATGTTATAATATGCTATACTATGTTATGTTTTGTTATGCTATGTTATGATTTGTTATGTTATGTTAGGCTAGGCTATGTTTTGTTATGTTATGTTATGTTTTGTTAAGTTATGGTATGCTATGCAATGGTATGCAACGCTAGGCTATGTTTTATTATGTCAAAGGCAAAGCTGGCTGACGGCAAGTTGTGTATCCAACGCTGTGCAAAAGTGCCATGTGTAAGGATTAGGCTATGCTATGTAATATGTAACTTCGGGCACTAGAGTGTTGCTGCAACTGAAAGAGAAAGGAGTGACGGGAGAGGAACAGAGCAGCAAGCGACGAACATAGGGGGTGACAGATCATAGGGGAAAGGTAAAAGAATAGAGACTAGAAGGGACTAGGCAATCCTCAGGAAACTGTACAGAAGACACTACACAGGAGAGTATGAAAGCGTAGACAGTAGGACAGCGGGGAAGGAAGAACAGCAGGAAAGGGAGGAGAGAAGGACCAAAGGACATACAAGAGGGAGAACGAGCAGGAAAGGGAGGAGAGAATGGCTAGAGGACATAGGGGGGGGGGGAATGCAGTTGTGTAAACACGGAAGTATTCCACACATTAATGTCGGTATGTTTAACGCATATCAAAGAACTCTGCTGGTAGAGGGCCTGGTGCTGACAGACCTGTTACCCGCTTTTACATAACACAAAATGAGAACATTTCCTGCAATTGAAGTAAACTAAAGTAATTAAAAACATTGCGTTTGCGATCAAACATCAAAGCAGCGAAAGTGAAAGTAATAGAGCAGAGCATCAAAGGGCTGGGTGAGAAGGGAGGGGGGAATGCAAGGGTCAAAGAGGCTAAAGTGAAAGTAATCAAGCAGAGCATCAAAGGGCTGGGTGAGAAGGGAGGGGGGAATGCAATGAGCAGAGGAGCAGCTGTGCACTGCATGTGATGATCGTGCACTCAAGGTTTAGGCCAGCCAAAAGAGTGTGGGTAGCACTTTGAAAATCCCACATATAAAATGTCTCTTTGAGCCTTTGGCTCGCGAGACCTAAAAAGGAGGGGGATTGGTGGTGTTCTATCATAATCATTTTAGAACCACCTTCAAGCCATTAACTACCTCTGGTTTTGAGGCTTTAGCCTTCTCGGTACAGCCAGCGGATTCACTGGGAATTAAGGCATTGTTAGTCTATCGCCCTCCGGGACCGAGGTGTGGCTTCGCCGAGAAGCTCAGTATGTTAATGGAATCTTCTAGCATTAATGAGAATGTCCTGGTGTTGAGAGATTTTAATTTTCACCTGCAAAAGGAAACTGACTCCCTAAAACCAATTGATGCAATGGATGCGTTTGGACAATCTCTAATCACCAAAGGTCCAACGCACAGGGATGGACACATGTTAGATGGGATTTTCTCCAATTATGCTGGCATCACCCTACTTCCATCTCGCCAGGTCAGACCATTGGGTGGTCAAGTGGCAGATAAAGACCGAGAAACCCATCATGCATAGAAACACCATCCGGCAATCCTTGAGCTGTGCCTGGCATAAAATATGGCCAGCTGAATTAGGAGATGCCATTACTCCTGGTCCATTGCATCCAGGGGATAACCTGTAGCAAAGTGTTGAGAATTTCACACTCTGGCTAAACTCTGCATGGGATATAGTAGCACCAATCATCCAAAAAATTACAGTTAAGAAAGTATCCCAGCCCTGGTACAGCTAAAACCTCAGGATGTCATGGCAGGATTGTCGTAGACAAGAACAAAAATGGAGGTAAAATTTAGTGGTGGAGGAGAAAAATATTTACAAAGCTAAAATAGCAAGCATAAAAAGTACATTTTAGCAGCAAAGACCTCATACTACTCAGAGCATATAAAAGCTGCCTGTGATGCAAACAAAACCCTTTTCTCAGTAATGAAAAAACACCAGCGAGCCCAAATCATGCAGCCATAAATCAAAACTTTTGAGATTCACTGGCAAACTTCTTTCAAGAGGAAGTTGCTAATATTTTCAATAAATTCACCGTAAAGAGAGCAGCCAAGAGAGCAGCCAATCATCATTATGGGCATGCTTTAACTGACCCGCCTGGTAAAATCAGTTTCTCCACGTATAAGGCCCCCTCAGTGGAACAACTCATAGAGTTAATTCCACTAATCAAATCTGGTGTGCCATAGGGTCCCTGCCCCCCTAGTATAATGCACATGATCCCTGCTCAAGTTGCACAATACCTGAGGCAAATCCTCATAAATATGTTTGCAGGAGAGATTTTCCCCTCCCATTGAAAACTTGCCTCAATCGTCCCCCTATAAAAAAGACAATATGAATACCCTGGACCCTAATAACTATCTTCCTATTTCAAGACTACCCTTCGCCACTAATCTGGCAGAGAAAGTTATGAATCAACAGCTCTCAGAATACTTAGAGGAAAATTCTCTGCTGGACGATACACAACATAGGTTCAGAAAAATCATAGCACAGACTCTGCCCTGGTGGTAGCAACTGAGGACATATGAAAAGTGCTTGAAGGGGGGGGACAACAGCACTGATCTTGTAGGATCTCTCTGCCGCCTTTGATGCGGTCAGCCACGAGATCCTAGCTGACCATATGCGTGGCCTGGGGATAAAGGGCACAGCATTGGATCTCCTGCAATCATTCATGATAAAAAGACAACATAATACGACAATGGGCAAGTTTGTCTTTAGGCCTTTCTCCCTGCCCTGTGGAGTTCCCCAGGGCTCTGCACTAATCCCAAATTTGTTTAACCTCTATGTTATGCCAATTGCGTCAATTATAAAAGACTCAGGCTTTACCTTAGCATCTTACGCTGACGACACTCAAATTGTGGTGTCACTTGCAAATCCTAAAAACAATTCGGGTGCCGCATTCAGCTCAAGCATGAGTAAGGTGAGCGACTGGATGGATTGTAACTGCCTGAAATTGAATGCCACAAAAACTGAGGTCATCAACATTGGCAATAACTCCTCTCTTTGGACACCGGACTGGTGGCCTCTAGAGTTGGACTCATTGCCTATACCCTCAAATAAAATAAAAAACCTAGGCTTCTTGGTAGATAGACAACTGAAGTTCAAGGACCAAGTTAAGAAAATTACATCTGCCTCATTCAGCTCTTTAAGGCTTATAAAAAAGACAGAAAACTTCTTGCCTCCCGAACTTCTGAAAACAGTAACCATGGCATTGGTTCTCACAAGGTTTTATTATTGAAATAGTCTCTGCCTTACTCTTGCATCAGGTCTCTTGAAGAGACTCCAGACACTGCAAAATGCTGCTGCTCGTTTCCTTTTTAAACTTACCAATCACGAATCGGCCAGAGGTGCCATCATGAAGTTACACTAGTTGCCAGTTGGGCAACTCTGTAAATTCAAAGCCCTCTGTCTGGTATTTAAATCCCTGCATGGACTTGGGCCAGACCACTTTAAGAAGAAACTCAAATGGTATGTACCAGCACGGAAGCTTCACTCAGGCTCTGCTAGGAACCTGACGTTCCCTTTTTTTTTAGGAGGGTAAACTGGGGGGGAGGGAAGAGTTTTTGCAGGACCACTGCCATGCTTTGGAACAGTCAACAATTAACCCTAAAAACTGCCCCTCCTTACTCACCTTCAGAAAAGACTTGAAACCTGGCTCTTCACACAGGATTAGGAGGCACTTTGTGCACTGTTTGACGCGTCGCTGACATTGCCGTTGCCCTAATCAGATTTCTATAGTGTCCCGACACCCCTTGCATGAGTTTGTGCTTTATAAATTACATTACATTACGTTATGCTCCTTACATAATTCTGCTTAATCTTGCATAATTTCTCTGTTATTTTGTGTAATTACGCTACATCAAACTATGTGCATTAGGCCCGCCCCTTGTTGTCTCCCCTTCTGAAACTCCAGAGCATACACATAATCAGGGTATGGGACTCTGGAAAACCAAATACCCGAGGCCCATCATTGCCTGTTTTGTACGACATCGGCATTCTAGACAAGCTATCACCGTGGGCAAGGAAAAACAATGGACCATTCTGTACACAAATTATGAATTAGATATGGCTTGTTGGAGTCTCCCAAAATGTTGACAACGATGAATGGAAGAGCAGAGAATTCGAAGAGCTTGGACAAATTCTTTGCTTCTTCAGAGGACTTGATGATGGATACATGAACCAAACCAACTCAGTAACGCACCAACGCCTGGACAACAGGAAGATGATTCAAAGTTCAAGATGGATACACAGGTATACGGAAAGGTGAGGCTGAACACAGTTACTAGAAGGTGCGCTGAGAAGGAGAAACCTGGAGATATAAGAGAGTACAAGCCAAAGACAAATCAAGGACTTCCTTGAAAGCATGATTTGGTGATGTTACATGGTGATGTATAACAGGAGTTACAGTAGTGGAATGGATAATGGTGGCAAACTGGGGATTACATGTGAGGACTAACTGCACACCATAAATATGGTTATTGAGATAAATATTGTTATTTAGCTTAAAAATGTAAATTGCTATAGTACTATCTGATTTCACAAGACTAATTAAGGATCACACTCATATGGCATACTCCTCAGCAATCACTTAGTTTTAAGTTCTGACTGAAGCTTGAACCCTCCTTGTTTGCAAGCATGCAGAACCCAACACCAGAGCCTTTGTAGCTAGCAAGCTTAATGCTCCATGCGCGCCCTCATGAGTATAAGGGTTTTCCCACTCACCCACAGTAAGATTAGGTAGGATAAGAGAGCGTAACGAGAAGAGGTACAGATATTTAGCTGCAAAAGGATACATATGAATCAGTAGTTTACCCCATCAAGGCAGTGTAATTTGTAAGACACACACTTAGATTACATTTAGATAGTATTTTCAGGGTATAATACTGCTGCATCATAATACTGTACATCAGTATACATCACTATAGACCTCATACAGTACACAAAAACCTCACACATAGGACCTTAAACATGATGCCTACTGTCACAACTAACTATTTGATGATAATGAGCCTGATTTAGAGTTCAGTGGGTGGGTTACTTTGTCATAAATGTGAATGATATCGTATCCGCCGTATTATAAACGCATTGGATATAATGCACTAGTAAAATAGACAACAGGATATACATTTGTCACATTTGTGACTTAGTAACCCATCCACCTAACAGTAAATCAGGCCCAATGTCTTTAAATGTTGGTGACCTCATCCACTATATAAAAAGGAAAAAGACACTGTCATGCATCAAAACTCTCTGACGTAGTGTTAGTTCAAGAGGCACATTTATCCTCAGATGAATCAGATAAACTGCGAAAGAACTGAGTGGAGAAGGATATTCATATGTGTCTTAGGAACCTCTCTTTCAAAATAATTTCAGCATGAATAGACACAGAGGAAGATAGGCTTTTGCTTGGGGTAAGGTGCATCCCAAATTGTAGGTTCAGTATATGCACCGAATGGCATTAAAACAGCTTTTTCGACTAAACTAAATAGGAGCTTGCCTGAATTAAAAAATGTGAAGTTGGGTATTGAGTGGATTGGAATGTCAGGATGAACCCAATACTGGGTAGACCAGAAAGGCCTGACTGTGGTAATTGTACAGGAAGAGGTGTTCTCTGAGACATTATGGAATGCCATACCCTAGTGGACATATGGAACATAGTGTCCTGCGATATAATTGATGGTAGATTAACTGATCATGCACTAGTGGTGCCATGTATTTCAAAGGGTATAATAGTACCTCATTCAATAATGTGGAAAATGAATAGGAGTAAATACAAGCATGCATATGAAAAGCGAAAACTTCTGTCCCTACTGCAAGATTACTTAAATTCCAATGAGAGCTCTGTGACATCAACTCAGATGTTTAGGTGACAGTGAGGGTTAACCATATGCATGAGAGGTTGTAAGTCAGCTCTAGCTGAGACAGCCCACGATACAATTTATAAAGTAACATTTCCACTCATTTTATCAAAAATCAGATTTCACCATTAAATCGGATTTTGAAAATTAAGCAGGGCATACTTAACTTGCCTTTTCTAACCTTTCCAGAGGATGCCCTAAAACATTAAATATTTGAATCATACCTAGACCTTTCTTATGAGAATGTACCTAAAGTTGTGACTTGAAACATTCAGTCACTGATAGGGCACCAATCTTGCAAATATAGTGTGTCACTTTTCTATACATATTGCGCACCCTGCCTTGTGGGCTCACAAGACAGACTTTAGTAGATGCTTAATATATAAAAATATGCGTCCCCACATGTCCCTGGCACACTTCCTTGCCACATGTTACTGCAGTGCCTTTAAACTGCAGCCCAGAGAGAGCACAGTAGTGCACCTGTTATCCACATAATGTTGTCATGAAAGTGGGGGATGTCAAGAAACACTGCAGCACTGGTATGAGAATTATCTCCCTTGCCGTATTTTCTTCTCAATCAATTAAAGCCTTACAGGAAAGTTAAGTAGACCAATTGAGAGAAGTCAATCTTACCAATACCATTTTAGGTCCATACCACATGCATTATAGCACTTATTAGCAGCGGTTCAGTACACATGGCCATAATACCAACCATCATACATAGAGTGCAGTAATAGGTGAAAAATCTGAATAACCATGCAGAAAAGTTATATTTGATACCGCCTGATTCATTTTTACAGGTTAAGAAACCTTGCCAAGTGCATTTATATCAAACACCAGTAATTGGCTGATACAAATAAAAAAACATTGCTTGAGCAACTCTCTAAATAAATATGAAGCGTTACTGAGTGTAGGAAATGCAAGTTATAGATTCTAGGAAAAGGAGCCTATCTCCTAGTTTAAGATTAGGTGATCTTTGTCTCAGACTGAATGTATCTATAAGCGGGGGACTGACTCAGGTTATGAAAAGAGGCAGCGCACTGTGTGACACACTATATAAGGGACCAGAGAGGTTATGCTACTTTTTCCTGTAGGTATGTGGAACTGCAGTAAAAACTAGAGTGAAGAGTCAAAGTAGAGAACTTTGAGAAAACCAAGGTAGCTTGTTATAAACAACTAGCTTTTCAATCTGAAAGTACATGTACATTGTTTAGCATCACGAAGATAATATCAAAGTTATTTACTGAATAAGATTGAAACTGTACCCCCCCCCCCCCCCCCCCCTGTGCTAAGCCTTTTTTGGGCTATTTGGGGTAGTTCGCGCTTAGGCCCCTTTAACTTTTTGACCACATAAGGTATCCATGCCAAATTTGCGTCCTTTTCTTCCAACATCATGGGGATTCTAAAGGTACCCAGTGTTTGTGGATTCCCCTGGAGGGGACCCAAACATTAGCCAAAATACAGCAACATTTTGGTTTTTTTGTGAAAAATTGGAAAAAAGTCCTGCAAATGAAAGCGTCTGGGTTTTTCCCTGCAAATGGTATCAAAAAAGGGTTTGTGGGGCTGAAATCACTATTTCCCAGCGTTTAGGGAATGACAGCCTTTGGTCAGAAAACCAAAATATTTTACACAGTTTTGGCATTTTCTCTGGGACATAACCTATTTTTGCTATTTTTTGTGTTTTCAACCTCCTTCCAGTTAATGGTAGAAATGGGTATGAAAGCAATAATGGATGCTGGAAAGCTATACATTTTAGTAAAGTAGACAGAATTCTGAATTCAGCAAAGGGTCATTTGTGAAGATCTTTATAGAAACTAACAGTTAAATATAGGAAAAATTTAAAATTAGTTGAAAAAAACAGCCTTTTGTGTCAACGTATTCACCTGTAACTTCTCCTAATTATGACAGCTCTTTGAAAGCAATATACCGTTACATCCGCGAGACCTTACTGGTTGTGGGGATATATACGACTTGGAGGTTCACCAAGGACCCGACAAACATAGAGCCAAAATCTGATTTTTATTATGTAACGTATATATAGCAATTATTCTGGGAAAATGTATACCTGGAAAATATCAGTATGAAAGACACCTATGTATTTCTGAAATGGGAACAAAATATAGAGTTTAGAAACAGTAGATATTTGCACATTTCTGAAATTGGGAATACTCATACTAGCATGAGAATCATCGGTCATTTTTCAAAATGACTTTTTTAAACACATTGTCTTTCATTTGGAAGGCAGAAATGCACCGAAAGTCAATAGGTAATAACAGGTGCTTTACAAATCTGAAATACCCTAAGTCTCCCGATAAAAATGGCACCTCACTTGTGTGGGTATAGCAAACAAATGATGGACGGAATGCTGACAATGTAAACATTCTCCCCCAGTCAAAAGATCTGGGTTAAATCCATTGTTCTTTTGCCCACTACGCCACCCCAGTTTGGACCCAGCCATATGCAAATCAGTCTTGACCCTTTTCCCCATGGGAACAGTCCAGACCGAACTGCCAGGCCAGGTCCTCCCTGGACCGGAAACAAGCATCCCGGGACCGGTTTCAGGGTATGTCACCCTTCTTCAGCCAGGCTAGCTTGAATCCAGTGGCACAGTGAGCAAGGGACCCACGTCTGGGCATACCCATCCCACTTAGGGCGAAAAGTGTTACAGCAAACAAATGATGGACGGAATGCTGACAATGCAAACATTCTCCTCCAGTCAAAAGATCTTTGTTAAATCCATCATTCTTTTGCCCACTACGCCACCCCAGTTTAGACGCAGCCATATGCAAATCAGTCTTGACCCTGTGCCCCATGGGAACAGTCCAGACCGAACTGCCAGATCTCTTGACTGGGGGAGAATGTTTTGATTTGTTCTGCTTGCAGTCAATCAATTGTGTGTCTTTTGCTCACTTGTGTGGGTAGGCATAGTGCCCACAACAGGAAATGTCTCAAAACGCAACGTGAACACACCACATTTTCACAATAAAAAATTACCCTTTTTTTGCAAAGTGCCTAACTGTAGTTTTTTTAACCCTAGCTCTGCTGGCACCTAGAGAAACCTAGCAAACCTATACATTTTTCAAAACTAGACACCAAGGGAAATCCAGACTGGGGTGACTTGACTGGCTCGCACCAGTTTCTGTTACCCAGAATCCCTTGTAAACCTAACCAATTGTCAAAAAGCCACATTTTCCTCACATTTCTATGGTGGAAAGTTCTGGAATCTGCGTGGATCCACAACTTTCCACCCACCCCGCATTCCTCAAAGTCTTCTGAGAAAAATGGTACCTCCCTTGTGTGGGTAGGCAGGGTGCCCGCAACAGGAAACGGCGCAAAACGCAACGTGGACACAACACAATTTCACAGTGAAAAATGACCCTTTTTTGGCAAAGTGCCTAGCTGTATTTTTTTAACCCTGGCTCTACCGGCACCTAGGGAAACCTAGCAAACTTATACATTTTTGAAAACTAGACACCCAGGGAAATCCAGGATGGGGTGACTTGACTGCCTCTCACCAGGTTCTGTTACCCAGAATCCCTTGCAAACCTAAAAAATTGTCAAGAAAATCACATTTTCCTCATATTTCTGTGGCGGAAAGTTCTGGAATCTGCGTGGATCCACAACTTTCCACCCACCCTGCGTTCCCCAAAGTCTTCAGAGAAAATGGTACCTCACTTGTGTGGGTAGGCCTAGTGCCGGCGACAGGAAACGGCGCAAAACGCAATGTGGACACACCGCAATTTCACAGTGAAAAATGACTGTTTTTTGGCAAAGTGCCTAGCTGTAGTTTTTGAACCGTAGCTCTGCCGGTACCTAGGGAAACCTAGCAAACCTATACATTTTTGAAAACTAGACACCCAGGGGAATCTAGGATGGGGTGACTTGACTGCCTCTCATCAGGTTCTGTTACGCGGAATCCCTTGCAAACCTAAAACATTGTCAAAAAACACATTTTTCTCACATTTCTGTGGTGGAAAGTTCTGGAATCTGTGTGGATCCACAAATTTCCACCCACCCCACATTCCAGAAAGTCTTCTGAGAAAAATGGTACCTCACTTGTGTGGGTAGGCCTAGTGACCGTGACAGGAAGAGGCGCAAAACGCAACTTGGACACACCACAATTTCACAGTGTAAAATGACCCTTTTTTGGCAAAGTGCCTAGCTGTAGTTTTTGAACCCTAGCTCCGCCAGGCCCTAGTGAAACCTAGCAAACCTATATATTTTTTAAAACTAGTCACCCAGGGGAATCCAGGATGGGGGGACTTGACTGCCTTTCACCAGGTTCTGTTACCCAGAATCCCTTGTAAACCTAAAAAAAGTTTTTAAAAAAACACATTTTCCCCACATTTCTGTGGCAGAAAGTTCTGAAATCTGCGTAGATCCACACATTTCCACCCACCCCGGGTCCCCCAAAGTCTTCTGAGAAAAATAGTACATCACTTGTGTGGATAGGCCTAGTGCCCACGACAGGAAACGGCGCAAAACGCAACGTGGACACACTTCAATTTCACAGTGAAAAATCACCCTATTTTGGCAAAGTGCCTACGTGCAGTTTTGAACCCTAGCTCTGCCGGTACCTAGGGAAACCTAGCAAACCTATACATTTTTTAAAAGTAGACACGCAGGGAAATCCAGGATGGGGTGACTTGACTGGCTCCCACCAGGTTCTGTTACCCAGAACCCCTTGCAAACCTAAACAATTGTAAAAAAACACATTTTCCTCACATTCCTGTGGTGGAAAGTTCTGGAATCTGTATGGATCCACAAATTTCCACCCACCCCGGGTTGCCCAAAGTCTTCCGAGAAAAATGGCACCTCACTTGTGTGGGTAGGCCTAGTGCCCGCGACAGGAAACGGCGCAAAACGCAACATGGACACACCTCAATTTCACAGTGAAAAATGACACTTTTTTGGCAAAGTGCCCATCTGCAGTTTTTGAACCCTAGCTCTGCCGGCATCTAGGGAAACCTAGCAAACCTATACATTTTTGAAAACTAGATACCCAGGGGAATGCAGGATGGGGTGACTTGACTGCCTCTCACCAGGTTCTGTTACCCAGAATCCCTTGCAAACCTAAAACATTATTTTAAAAAAACACATTTTCCTCACATGTCTGTGGTGGAGAGCTCTGGAATCTGCATGGATTCACAAATTTCCACCCACCCCGCATCCCCCAAGTCTTCCAAGAAAAATAGTACCTCACTTGTGTGGCTAGGCCTAGTGCCCACGAAAAGGAAATGGTGCAAAACACAACGTAGACATACCACAATTTCACAGTGAAAAATGACCCTCTTTTGGAAAAGTGCCTAGCCGTAGTTTTTGAACCCTAGCTCTGCCAGCACCTAGGGAAACCTAGCAAACCTATACATTTTTGAAAACTAGACACCCAGGGGAATCTAAGATGGGATGACTTGACTGCCTGTCACCAGGTTCTGTTACCCAGAATCCCTTGCAAACCTAAAGAATTGTCAAAAAAACCACATTATCCTCACATTTCTGTGGTGTAAAGTTCTGGAATCTGTGTGGATCCACAAATTTTTATCCACCCCGCGTTCCCCAAAGTCTTCCGAGAAAAATGGTACCTCACTTGTGTGGGTAGGCGTAGTGCCCGCGACAGGAAATGGCCCAAAACACAAGGTGGACATACCACATTCTCACAGTGAAAAATGACCCTTTTTTTAAAAAGTGCCTACCTGTATTTTCTGAACCCTAGCTCTGCCGGAACCTAGGGAAACCTAGCAAACCTATACATTTTTGAAAACTGGATACCGAGGGGAATCCAGGATGGGATGACATGACTGCCTCTCACCAGGTTCTATTTCCCAGAATCCCTTGCAAACCTAAAAAATTGTCAAAAAAATCACATTTCCCTCACATTTCTGTGGCGGAAAGTTCTGGAATCTGCGTGGATCCACAACTTCCAACCCACCCTGTGTTCCCCAAAGTCTTCAGAGAAAATGGTACCTCACTTGTGTGGGTCGGCCTAGTGCCCGCGGCAGGAAACGGCGCAAAAAGCAACGTGGACACACCTCAATTTCACAGTGAAAAATGACTGTTTTTTGGCAAAGTGCCTAGCTGTAGTTTTTGAACCGTAGCTCTGCCGGTACCTAGGGAAACCTAGCAAACCTATACATTTTTGAAAACTAGACACACAGGGGAATCTAGGATGGGGTGACTTGACTGCCTCTCACCAGGTTCTGTTACCCAGAATCCCTTGCAAACCTAAAACATTGTCAAAAAACAAATTTTCCTCACATTTCTGTGGTGGAAAGTTCTGGAATCTGTGTGGATCCACAAATTTCCATTCACCCCGCATTTCCGAAAGTCTTCCGAGAAAAATGGTACCTCACTTGTGTGGGTAGGCCTAGTGACCGTGACAGGAAACGGCGCAAAACGCAACTTGGACACACCACAATTTCACAGTGAAAAATGACCCTTTTTTGGCAAAGTGCCTAGCTGTAGTTTTTGAACCCTAGCTCCTCCAGGCCCTAGTGAAACCTAGCAAACCTATATATTTTTTTAAACTCGACACCCAGGGGAATCTAGGATGGGGTGACTTGACTGCCTTTCACCAGGTTCTGTTACCCAGAATCCCATGCAAACCTAAAAACTGTTTTAAATAAAACACATTTTCCTCACATTTCTGTGGTGGAAAGTTCTGAAATCTGCGTGGATCCACAAATTTCCACCCACCCCGGATCCCCCAAAGTCTTCCGAGAAAAATAGTACCTCACTTGTGTGGATAGGCCCAGTTCCCGCGACAAAAAAACGGTGCAAAACTCAACGTGGACACACCTCAATTTCACAGTGAAAAATGACCCTTTTTTGGCAAAGTCCCTACCTGCAGTTTTGAGCCCTAGCTCTGCCGGCACCTAGGGAAACCTAGCAAACCTATACATTTTTTTAAAGTAGACACGCAGGGGAGTCCAGGATGGGGTGACTTGACTGGCTCTCACCAGGTTCTGTTACCTAGAACCCCTTGCAAACCTAAAACATTATTAAAAAAAAACAAATTTTCCTCACATTTCTGTGGTGGAAAGTTCTGGAATCTGCATGGATTCACAAATTTCCACCCACCCCGCATCCCCCAAGTCTTCAAGAAAAATAGTACCTCACTTGTGTGACTAGGCCTAGTGCCCACGAAAGGAAATGGTGCAAAACGTAACGTAGACACACCTCAATTTCACAGTGAAAAATTACCCTTTTTTGGCAAAGTCCCTACCTCCAGTTTTGAACCCTAGCTCTGCCGGCACCTAGGGAAACCTAGCAAACCTATACATTTTTTTAAAGTAGACACGCAGGGGAATCCAGGATGGGGTGACTTGCTTGGCTCCCACCAGGTTCTGTTACCCAGAACCCCTTGCAAACCTAAGCAATTGTCAAAAAAACACATTTTCGTCACATTTCTCTGGAATCTGTATGGATCCAAAACTTTCCACTCACCCCGCGTTGCCCAAAGTCTTCTGAGAAAAATGGTACCTCACTTGTGTGGGTAGGCCTAGTGCCCATGACAGGAAACGGCGCAAAACGCAACATGGACACACCTCAATTTCACAGTGAAAAATGACCCTTTTTTGGCAAAGTGCCTACCTGCAGTTTTTGAACCCTAGCTCTGCCGGCATCTAGGGAAACCTAGCAAACCTATACATTTTTGAAAACTAGATACCCAGGGGAATCCAGGATGGGGTGACTTGACTGCTTCTCACCAGGTTCTGTTACCCAGAACCTTGCAAACCTAAAACATTATTTTAAAAAAACACATTTTCCTCACATTTCTGTGGTGGAAAGTTCTGGAATCTGCATGGATTCACATATTTCCACCCACCCCGCATCCCCCAAGTCTTCCAAGAAAAATAGTACCTCACTTGTGTTACTAGGCCTAGTGCCCACGAAAGGAAATGGTGCAAAACGCAACGTAGACATACCACAATTTCACAGTGAAAAATGACCCTCTTTTGGAAAAGTACCAAGCCGTAGTTTTTGAACCCTAGCTCTGCCAGCACCTTGGGAAACCTAGCAAACCTATACATTTATGAAAACTAGACACCCAGGGGAATCTATTATGGGGCGACTTGACTGCCTGTCACCAGGTTCTGTTACCCAGAATCCCTTGCAAACCTAAAGAATTGTCATAAACACATTGTACTCACATTTCTGTGGTGTAAAATTCTGGAATCTGCGTGGATCCACAATTTTTTATCCACCCCGCGTTCCCCAAAGTCTTCCGATAAAAATGGTACCTCACTTGTGTGGGTAGGCCTAGTTCCCGCGACAGGAAACGGGGCAAAACTCAACGTGGACACACCACAATTTCACAGTGAAAAATTACCCTTTTTTGGAAAAGTGCCTAGCTGTAGTTTTTGAACCCTAGCTCTGCCGGAACCTAGGGAAACCTAGCAAACCTATGCATTTTTGAAAACTAGACACCGAGGGGAATCCAGGATGGGATGATTTGACTGCCTCTCACCAGGTTCTGTTACCCTGAATCCCTTGCAAATATAAAACATTTTCCCAAAAACACATTTTCCTCACATTTCTGTGGTAGAAAGTACTGGAATCTGCGTGGATTCACAAATTTCCACCCATCCCGCGTTCCCCAAAGTTTTCAGAGAAAAATGGTACCTCACTTGTGTGGGTAGGCCTGGTGCCCGCGACAGGAAATGGCCCAAAACACAAGGTGGACACACCACATTCTCACAGTGACAAATGACCCTTTTTTTGAAAAGTGCCTACCTGTAGTTTTTGAACCCTAGCTCTGCCGGCACCTAGGGAAACCTACCAAAGCCACACATTTCTGAAAACTCGACACCCGGGGAATTCCAGGGAGGTATGGCTTGCATGGATCCCCCAACATTTCCTTACCCAGAATCCCCTGCAAACCTCAAATTTAGCTGAAAAAAATCACTTTTACCACACATTTTTGTATGGGAAAGTTGTGGCATCACCGGGCTGACACAAATTTCCTACCACCCAGCGTTCTCCCGGGCCTCCCAACAAAAATGGTGCCTCACTCGTGTGGGAGGCCCAAGTACCAGCGACAGGCAAGGTCCCAAAAGGCGACATCAAAATTGCCTATCTCAAAATGACCTGTTTTTGAAAGGGGGGTCACCTGGGTTTGTGGCCCGTGCTCGGCGGCCATCTGGGGAAACCTACCACACCCTCACATTTCTGAAAACTAGACACCCGGGGGATTCCAGGGAGGTATGGCTTGCATGGATCCCCCAACGTTTCCTTACCCAGAATCCCTTGGAAACCTCAAATTTAGCTGAAGAAATCACTTTTTCCACAAGTTTTTGAGTGGGAAAGTTGTGGCATCACTGGGCTGACACAAATTTCTGACCACCCAGTGTTCCCTGGTTGGTTGCTTGGGTTTGGTAGGCAATTTTGATGTCGCCTCAAGACATTTTGTGCCCTTGCCTGTCGCGGGTACTTGGGCCTCCCACACGAGTGAGGCACCATTTTTAACGGGAGACCCGGGGGAACGCTGGGTGTTTTGAAATTTGTTTCAGCCCGGAGATGCCACTACTTTACCACTCAAAAATGTGTGGAAAAATTGATTTTATCAGCTAAATTTGAGGTTTGCAGGGGATTATGGGTTAGAAAACGTTGGGGGATCCACACAAGCCATACCTCCCTGGAATCCCCCGAGTGTCTAATTTTTAGAAATGTGTGGGTTTGGTAGGTTTCCCTAGCTGGCCGCCGAGCACAGTGCCAAAAACCCAGGTGACCCCCCTTGCAAAACCAGGTTGTTTTGTGATAGACAATTTTGATGTCGAGCACGTTTTAGGCCCTTGCCTATCACGGGTCCTTGATCCACCCACGCGAGTGAGGTACCATTTCTATTGGGATACTTGGAGAAAGGTGAAGGGGTAGGACATTTGTTGTTTCTTTCCGCAGCATGACAATTTTGGCACAATATTGCAAGGAAAATGTGACAGACATGCTCCTCTAAGACTACAAAACTGTATGTCAGCAGTGGGAGACTGGATGAGATTAAATTGCCTAAAGCTCAACTCCAACAAGACGGAGGTCATCCTCTTCGGTAACAACCCTAACCTCTGGTCCCCAGATTGCTGGCCGAATGATTTCGGTCAACTCCCCACTCCTGTAGGGAAAGTTAAAAATCTGGGATTTTGGTTGGATGACAAACTAAGTGGTAGGGATCAGGTGAACAAAGTTGTCTCCACCACTATATACATTCTCAAATCTTGCAAAAAAATCATGCCACTACTCCCAAAAGCAGCTCAGCAAACGGTTATTACAGCTCTCATTATGCCTAGATTGGACTATTGCAATAGTCTCTATCTCGGAATACACGAAGTATCTCTAAATAAACTTCAGATTCTGCAGAATGCGGCGGCCAGACTCCTTACTGACACGCCTAGGACTGGTTCCATTTCTGCCCAAATTAAAACCCTACATTGGTTACCAGTGAGACAACGTATTCTCTTCAAAGCCCTGACATTGACCTTCAGGGCCCTCCATGGAATGGGGCCTAAATTTCTAACTCAACAACTTCACTGGTATTCCCCCACCAGAACCTTACGATCCTCGGATGCCAAACTGGCCACAGTGCCCAGAGTGAGGAGGGTCAAGTGGGGTGGCAGAGGTTTCGTAGCCAACGCTTCCAGGGCATGGAACGCTATCCCCATGTCTTTGAGAAGTATCACAGATCTTCTATCATTTCGAAAGACATTAAAAACATTCCTTTTCAAGTATTGATCTTCCACTGACCTCCTCTCTCTCATTTTACTCCTCTTTGGGTCTTCTCTAAGCGCCAGGACACCTTTTTGGTAACAGTCACGCTTTATAAATGCTTATAACATATCATAACATAACATAACAGACATTTTGAGGTTTGCAGGACATTGTGGGTAAGATAACTTGTTGGGATCCACAAGACAGACATCACCATGTACTCCCATGGGTGTTTAGTTTACGACAATATTTACAGTTGGTAGGTTATTCTTAGATGGAATGTACACCTTGGCAGAGAGACTAAAAAGACAAAGATTACTGCACAGCCATCTATTCCTCAAGCACACACACATACTGGTTGGATTTGGCACGAGGGCGAGTGATGGTTCAGTATATACAATTTTATTAACAAGAGATTTCCCAAAAATGAAATGCATTGTCAATAATTGAAAGGACAAAAAACTGAACCAGTGACTCGCAGCTCGTGAGCTGTAAAGCCACGTCAAGGCCCCAACCGCTTTACAAGCCATTCACACACCTTTCATACGTAATACACACAAGACCATTCACACCACCAGGCACGAAACCAACACATTACAACATTCACAAAAAGGGACAAGGTACACCCTGCTTGAGAAAGACAGAAAGGACAAATATTTCTGCACAACCACCTATTCCTCAAGCACACACACATACTGTTTGGATTTGGCACGAGCGCGAGCGATGGTTCAGTATATACAATTTTATTAACAAGAGATTTCACAAATATATATAAATACACTGTCAATAATTGAAAGGACAAAAATCTGAACCAGTGACTCACAGCTCATGAGCTGTAAAGCCACGTCAAGGCCCGAACCGCTTTACAGGCCATTCACACACCTTTCATACGTAATACAAACAAGACCATTCACACCACGAGGCACAAACCCAACACATTACAACATTCACAATAAGGGACAAGGTACACCGTGCTTGAGAAAGACAGAAAAGACAAATATTTCTGCACAACCACCTATTCTTCAAGCACACAGACATACTGGTTGGATTTGGTGCAAGGGTGAGTGATGGTTCAGTATATACAGTTGTATTAACCAGAGATTTCACAAAAATGAAATGCACTGTTAATAATCAAAAGGACGAGAAACTGAACCATTGACTCACAGCTCATGGGCTGTAAAGCCACGACAAGGCACCAACCGCTTTACAGGCCATCCATATACCTTTTATATGTGTGACACATACAAAACCATTCAAACCGCCAGCCACGAGCCCAGCACAATACAACACTCACACCAGCAGACAGCGCCATTCAAGGGCCCATCACTTTCACACGCCCACATTCCTGACACAGCCACCACACCAGCTCACAGATTGCGTGGAGTGGCATTTAGATAGCTGTGTGTGTAGTGAGCAGCAGCAAGTCACTACTCACTCACCACCAGCCAAGCACCTGTCCACGCACACTGCCAGCCAAGCGCCCATCCACACACACCACCAGCCAAGCGCCAGTCCACGAACACCGCCAGCCAAGCACCAATCCATGCACACCGCCAGCCAAGTGCCAATCCATGCACACCGCCAGCCAGCACCAATCCACACTCACCACCAGCCAAGCACCAGTCCACGCACACCGCCAGCCAAGCGCCAATCCACACACACCACCAGCCAAGCACCAATCCACGCACACCGCCAGCCAAGCGCCAATCCACGCACACCGCCAGCCAAGCGCCAGTCCACTCACCACCAGCCAAGCACCAGTCCATGCACATCGCCCGCCAAGCGCCAGTCCATGCACACCGCCAGCCAAGCTCCAGTCCACGCACACTGCCAGCCAAGCGCCAGTCCACGCACACCATCATAAATTATTTTTAAACAAGAAAGAAAACACAAACAAATTGCAACTAAATACAAAACTATAAGTACAAAAACAACAGCAGTAACTAAAGATATCATTCTATTGCAAAACGTTAAACTGAACAACTATATAAAGCGATACAGACCAGGCAGTACACTATTAGACTCATGGTTGCTCCCAAAAACTCTTTTGAGTGTGATACAATCTGAACCATGTGGGCACCCACAGCCCAGGATTAGAAGGACAATCGGCACAGTGCATACGACTCTCCTTCTGCACACCTCTTTGCAAGGGATTGTGTTTTTTGGGTGTGGGTGTGGGAGGAATTAAATCAGGAAAGTGGCGATCTTTTAATCTAGTCACATTCTCCTCCACTTCAACTCTAGGAACACTTGCCTGTTCAACAACAAGACTGCATATCACAGACTCCTGAAACTGAACAAAAGTCAACTTTGATGCAGGAGAACACTCCTTGAACACAACAAAAGCATTGAAAGTTGCTAAATTGAAGAGATGGATGACCAACTTCTTATATCAAATGTAAGCCTTACGAATAGCAGTGTAAGGTTCAAACCTCTGATCTACTCTATCCCATGTGCTTATTTTAGTCTAAAATGACCCCAAATAGCCACAGGTGAAGTACTCTCATCATGGATGGTAGTCAGCATGTACACTTCCCTCCTGTCCACAAATTTCACAGGTAGTAGTTCATCACTATGCAAGGAACTGCACTGTCCCCTCTGAAGTTTTTTGCAAACAAGCTGTTTTGAATACCTTTACGGTTAAGAGCAGATTGTGCCACAACCAAAAGTGTCCACTTTGAACAATTCCTTAAACAGTTGCACACCAGTGTAGAAGTTATCAAGGTACAAATGGTGGCCTCAGTTAAACAGTCCTCTAGCAAGATCCCACACAATTTTCTCTGAAACTCCAAAAGTGGGCGGACAACCAGGGAGGTCAATAGTGGAATCCATACCAGTGTACACATGGAAATTAAAAACATATCCTGTCCTACTCTCAGACAACATATTTTAATTCCATAACATGCCCTCTTGCTAGGAATGTACTGCCTAAAAACCAAACGGCCCTTAAACAGTACCAAAGACTCATCAATAGATATTTCTTTCCGTGGAGTATAGATCTCTGAAAATCGATCTACAAAGTGATCAAGAACAGGCCGAATCTTAAAAAGACGGTCACAGTCAGGGTGATCTCGTGGCAACGCCAAAGCATTATCAACAAAATGCAGCATCCAAAGCAAAAGTAAATACCGATCACGAGTCATAATTGCAGGAAATATGGCCGTTGCCATCAAGGGACTGGTAGACCAATATGAAGCCATGGAAGGCTTCCTTATCAAGCCCATCAATAAAGTCAAACCCAAAAACTTCTTCATCTCTTCCAGATTTGTGGGAGTCCACCGGGTAGCTCTAGAGTGGGGCCTAAGTCTGGCACTGTTGTCCCTCAAAAACTGTTCAGCATACAAATTAGTCTGCTCAACAATTTCACCCAAAAATAGATCAACCATAAACAACTGAAAAAACTGTATAGGCAAAACATTTTCACAATCCACTCTACACCCTGCATCACCATTAAAGGCAGGCAACACCGGCTGCACCATGTTTGGATCAACCCAGAGTCCAGCACTTCCAATGGGAAGCCTTAAAGCCCCAGGCTGCAATCTAGATGCCTCTTGCACCATCGGCACAGCAGTGTCCTCCTCTAAAACAGGCACTTCATCCGCACTGAGAGTAGCTTCATCATCCGATGATTCCATGTGGAGAGAAAACTCACTGCCTGAATTTTCCCCTCCCTCCTCTCCCTCAGACGCACTGTCAGTCTCATAATCCTGCTCAGAGGAATATTCAAGAAGTATACCAACCACCTGCTGAGCAGTAAGTCTATGGCTAGCCATAATGCTTACTAATAAAGTTAACTTGTCAAACAAGTCAACAACAACAAACCCTTTGAAAAAAAAGAAATAAACAAAATGTAGCTTTATCACATAGACCTATATACTCCAACACTATACCACTCACTTGACAGAAGCAGCTAGACTCACCACCACCTGATCAACAATATCCCACTAAAAAAGAAAAAGAAAATTACACAAAAGACAATGCAAAACACATCGCAAAGAATTTCATGCTCAGAACACTAACAAATATTATGAAACCACTTACAAAAAAATGAATTCATGCATGACAATAATACTCATTTGGAGGTAACAACTAAAATGTTTTTCTTTCCAAATAAATGCAATTACGCAAAACTGCAGAACAACCACTGCCGAAACCGCAAACAGGAACCAAAAGCTTTACACTAGAATAAAAAGGAGGAAAAAAACATTACAATCACATATTCAAATAATGCACCAGTCCACACACAATCCACCAGCTAAGCTGAGGGGTAGGTGGGCCTAAGACTATAAATAAAATATTCACCCCTGTAAAAGGGAAGCAACCCTTGCCCTTGAGGCCACTCCCCAACACAAACATTTTAAAACCCCTGTTGTCTAGTGGCTTCTGCCCCCCTTGGGGGCAGATGGGCCTAAAATACATACTGCTGATCTGCCACCCAAAGAGGACAGAAATGGCCACAATCATCCTCCCATAAAGGGGAGCGACCCTTGTCCAAGGGGCCACTCCCCAACATAAAAATAAATAACCCAGGTGGTATAGTGGCTATAGAAAAAAAAATCAGCCAATCTGCCCCTCAGGGGTGCAGAAACAGCCAAATTAATGCTCCCAAAGGGAAGCGACCCTTGCCCAAGGGGCCACTCCTCACTAATAAATCCCTGGTGGCCTAGTGGCCATACAAAAAATGAAATATGCAGATCTGCCCCCCAGGAGTGTAGAAATGGCCAAATTAATGCTCCCCAAAGGGGAGTAGCCCTTGCCCAAGGGGCCACTCCCCACAAACAAATCCCTGGTGGTCTAGTGGGCCCAAACATGGCAAGACACAGCCCCCAAAGGAGAGCGACCCTTGCCCAAGGGATCACTCTCCCCACAAAAAATCCCTGGTGGCCTAGTAGGCCCTAGATAATAAAAAAAGGCGAGATCTGCCCCCCCATGGGGGCAGACAGCCAAAAACATAGCCCCCAAAGGGGAGTGACCCTTGCCCAAGGGGCCACAAAAGTGAAATCAGCCCCCCAGGAGCGCACACAAAGCCAAAAAACATTGCCCCCATAAGGGGAGCAACCCTTGCCCAAGGGGCCACTGCCCACAAGCAAATTCCTGGTGGTCTAGTGGGCCAAATATGGGGAGAGACATCCCCCAAAGGAGTGCGACCCTTGCCCAAGGGGTCACTCTCCCCCAAAAAATCCCTGGTGGCCTAGTGGACCGTAGATTTAAAAAAAGCACGATCTGCACCCCCCATGGGGGCAGACAACCAAAAACATACCCCCAAAGGGGAGTGACCCTTGCCCAAGGGGCCACTCCCCACAAAGTATTCCCTGGTGGTCCAGTGGGCCAATTAAAAAAAAAATAATGAGAATTCTGCCCCCCAGGGCATACAAAGCCAATAAATAATGACCCCCATAAGGGGAGCAACCCTTGCCTAAGGGGCCGCTCCCCCAAACAGTAAATCAATTTCAAATTTAAAAGAAATAAAACAATCCCTGGTCTATTGGGCATTCCTGCTGCACGATCGCACGATCGTGCAGCAGGAATGCACAAAAGAGGCATCAGGGGAAAGGAAAACCCTTTCCTTTCCCCCGATGCCTCTTTTGTTGAAATCCCCCCCTCCCCAGAAGAGAAACTAAACTCTTTGTTCCACGACGCGCTGGAAGCAAATGGCTTCCAGCGCGTCGGGAAACCTCCAATGATGTCAGCGCGCCTCACGCACTGACGTCATTGATGACGTGGAGGGGGAGGGGAGGCAGGGGGAGGGCTTCCCCTGCCTTCCCCGGTGGGGGCACGAAGATCAGCATCCCAAGGGGGGAGCGCCAGCGCTTCCCCCGTGGATGGGTGCCAGGATGGCCAGGAGCCGCCTTGAGCACACGCCCACTGTGTCTCATGACGGCTTCCATGCAACAGTTTTACTTTTGAAGCCTATAATTCTTGCGCTGGGTAAGATGAAACTCTGTAGGCAAACAGGACTGTGCAAAGCCCAATATCTTTTTTTCACTGTCCCATGATATGATTAAATTTTGCTGTGCAAAAAGGTTAGGTTGTTTTTCAGATAGGCTTAGGTAGCATACCTTGTCCTTGTTCTGTAAATTTCTTAAACGTTTTTATGGCTATAACAATGTTTCCCAACCTTCAGCAACTGCTCTTGGGGCACCATGTCATTGATTTCCTTAGAATACTGTATTCTCAACTTGATTCTCTTCTGGATCACAGCCATAAGTCAAGTTTCTACTGCTCATGCAGGGCTTCTCGAGAATTGTGCACTTTGTTCCTGTGACTCCCTACCTTCTTCTTCTCAGCCTGTTAAGAGTTAACACACAGCAGTGGCTCTCCTAGACCAGACCTGCCTCTTCCCCTTTGCCCTTGTTAAATGCGAGACATCAGCATTCCTTGCCCTGGGCTGAGGTCTGTAAATCCACAATCCCTTTCAGTGGAACAAGAATTCATCTGTTCCAGGCAGCATTCTGATTTCCAGGTTGTAGACAGATTATTTATGATAGTAGACCAACAGTGGTTGGTAATGACCCCTAAGCTTATCTCTGAATGATCATGCACTGACTCCACTTCTCTTCAGTACTGCCTCTGTTGTCTGGTAGTAGCACTCCCAGACGCCACTATATTAAGATATAGCCACACAGCTGTCTGAACTTCCTTGTCCATTCTAATTGTGTGGCAGCTTCTCCGCCTCAATGTAAAGTTCACTCAAACTGGCGATCTTGTTCCTAGGCCAAGACACACTAATATCCTTTTTAAACAGAGTAACTTAGCAATTAAAAGGTGCCTTAAGCTCAGCAGTCTTGGTACTTTGGTGCCACTGTTACTGCAAAAAGATGTAAGTTAGGCTAAATTTCATATTTTGCTTCTGAGCAACATGCTACTGTTGCCTTCTCCTTCCTAAGGTCTGAGAGAATTTCATAGGCTCCATCACCTCTCGGGAGTGGATTATGGCTTCTAGCATGCCCACAAGGAATCATGGTAATTTATATGATTATCGTTGCTGGGGTAACCCTTGACAAACAGCAAATCTTGGCATTTTCCTTACGGCTACTGCATGCACACATGTTTCTCAACAGAGCCAGGTGGAATCTGAAGGACTACCAAAGGCCTGGCAATTTCCCCCAGTGGTCATGTTGAGTGAATGGCTTGGTGGATGGAAATTAGGTAGGGGAAGGTAGTTCCTTCACTAGACTAAGAGCCTGATTATAAGTCTGGCGTTCTGCGGACCGCCACTCATGTGGGCGTGGCTGTGGTGGTTCACATATACACATATAGCTGGGTCTGAAATGAGGTGGCAAAGTGAGCTAAATAATGATGATGGATTCAACCCAGACTGTGACTGGGGGTGAGTGTCTGAAAGGTTTCAGCACTCCGTCCATCATCTCCTTGTGTTTGCTTTGTCTGCCCTAAGTTGGCAGGGTATGCCCAGACGTGGGTCCCTTGCTCACCTTGCCACTGGATGATTCAAGCTAGCCTGGCTGATGAAGGGTGTTACCCAGAAACCGGTCCCAGGATGCTTGTTTCTGGTTCAGGGAAGACCTGGCTTGGCAGTTCGGGCTGGACTGTTCCCATGAGGCACAGGGGCAAGACTGATTTGCATATAGCTGTGTCTGAACTGAGGTGGCGAAGTGAGCTAAAGAATGATGATGGATTCAACCCAGATCTGTGACTGGGGGTGAGTGTCTGAAAGGTTTCAGCACTCCGTCCATCATCTCCTTGTGTTTGCTTTGTTTGCCCTAAGTTAGCAGGGTATGCCCAGACATGGGTCCCTTTCTCACTTTGCCACTGGATTCAAGCTACCCAGGCTGATGAAGGGTGTTACCAAGAAACCGGCCCCAGGATGCTTGTTTACGGTTCAGGGAAGACCTGGCTTGGCAGTTCGGGTTGGACTGTTCCCATGAGGCACAGGGTCAAGACTGATTTGCATATAGCTAGGTCTGAACTGAGGTGGCGAAGTGAGCTAAAAAACTTATGATGGATTCAACCCAGATCTGTGACTGGGGGTGAGTGTCTGAAAGGATTCAGCGCTCCGTCCATCATCTCCTTGTGTTTGTGATACTGGCAGGTAGCCAGGGCCTAATAACAATATGCACCACATTTGAATTCAGGTTGGTAACCAGTTTTGCATGTATTTCACTAAGAGCCATACAGTAGAGAGAGAAGAAGCGGAGATTGGTCACTGTGAGGTGGAATGGCACTTAAAAGTCCAAGTATCTGATGGGGTCTAGGATTTTCTGTGTTGGTGAAGAAGATGATTTTTGGCAGCAGCTAATCTAATATTAGCAGGTGCTTGTCGATGGCACAACTCCATCTATTATAGTGCAAAAATTATACTTGGTTGAAACCACCATGGACTGTCAAAGGAAAAGGCCAGTATGGATGCTCCAAAGACATAAAAGCCATGCAGACCTTATCTCTAATGGATGGAACCACTTTTTTGTGTTACATAAAGTGTGTCATCAACCAGGCCACCTTTCACACACCACACAGTTTCCATGCACACTGCAGCCATACAACACCCACTCAAAGAATGTATCCTTGTATTGTGAGACTGAGTATATTCAAACAAGAACGCCAACACAGACTGCCTGCAGGCCTTACCTACATTTAAATATTTAGTTAAAGTAGTATTTGTTTAAACACACATTCATCTTTGAAACATGAATGTTATAGAACAACACAATCACACAACATATTGTATTGTTGAACAAGCTGTATGGGATATCGCGTACCAATAGGAGTCATTTCTTGCTGAAATTACTGGTATCCTGCAGGATGATATCACTAATTGCTTCCCAAATAAAATTATACAACTAAGCTATATAATTTGTAAACATAAACCAATAAGAAAATGTGCAATTTGAGTTACATTCATTTCTTACACTTTTTAATGTATCGCTAATCATTTAACCATTTTACAAATGGCATGTCGAAGTGATGATCTTTACATTGTCATAGTTATATATACTTCATTGTTTGTGTGTGTGTGCCGATTTCGAGCATTTACCAATTTTAATGTACTCTGGCAATTAGTTTTCATTTTATGTCACTTCATATGAAGCTGGAACAAATGCTACTTATACTACTACTATTACTACTACTACTAATAATAATAAAAATAATAGCAGTAATAATCATAGGAATAGTAATACAAATTCAAAGCACTCTAAATAACAGGTGTTACTATTACCCAATGTGATCTTGATTAAGCCCATGCAACAAAGCATTTATGAAGTGTCTCAATGTGTTTTTATGCAGTGTTCCAATACTTGCGGATTGGGTGCTGTATGGAGAGATGTGTACTGCAGTACCATGAATTCTTTCGATTGCCAACATGTTAAAAAACCCGATCCAGCAAGAACATGTCATCTTCGTCCTTGTGCTATTTGGAAAATTGCAAATTGGAGCAAGGTAAGAATAGTTCCTCATCAAACTAAACTTTAGTTAGCTTGTCTGTTGATATTACAATACAGTGAATAACTATCAGTGCAATGAAACCTATGTATTTTTATGTTGTGTTTCCAGTGCTTAGTAATTGGAAATATTTATGATCTTTGCCCAGTATAAAAATGTGCTGTATTTTTTCTTCATTAGTCGTCATATGGATTGTTTTTTTGTGATGTACATTACATCTTTTCATGTTAATGTTTTTACTTAATGAGAAGACTCTAACTCTAAGTTGACTTTTATATCTAGAGTTTTTTACTTTTGTTTGACCTGTTCTGTTGGTTTCATTGCTCCATTTAATATATGTGGAAACACATTGCTCTATTTATGTATTAACCGATATGAGCAATAAAAATAAGTGTGGTGTTAGATCTGGGGGTCTCTAGTTGGCAGGGTGGGTACCACTGTCCAAGTAGGGACCCTTGCTTCTAGTCAGGGAAAGGGGGATACACTGTTAAGATAACCCCTGCTCACCCTCTAGGTAGCTTGGCCTGAGCAGTCTAGGCTATCAAAGGCAATGTGTAAAGTATTTGTACCAACACTCACAGTAACACAGTGAAAACACCACAGATTTACTCCACACCAGTTTTAGAAAAATAAGGTATCTTTACTAAAATCTTCACAAGACCAAATACTACAGACAAACCAACATATAATTCAAAAGGTTACTTTAAAGATAGTTCAAGAGCTTGCAGAAAGTACTCCAGGATGTAAAAGTCAGTGTCTTGCACAAGGCGACTCTCAATGCACAAAATGCGACACTTTCGTGCCCAACAGTACCTGTAGTTGCGATAAGGTTCCCAAAAGCTATAACAAGGAAGATGGCAAAGGCGATGCGATACTCCTGAGATCCTGGGGAGGCTTTGCAGCAGCCCTGCTTCACGTAGCAGAGGTGGATGCACCGGCTCCGATCTGTAGGGGGAGGATGCGATGACTTTGACTTTCGTTGCGTAGGTTTCTTAGGGGGAAGCTTCACGCACAGGTTCGATGCGACACTCTTCGATGTGGCACGATACGCGGCGCAGCGTTGACTTCCGGCGCCGCAACTCTCGATGCGCCTCGGAACAGGATTCTGCGTCGACGCATGCAGCGACTGGATACTTTCACGCACCGGCAGTGGTGCGGCCCGCAAACTGGTTCTGCGACGACCCTCGCAGCGTCAGGAATCTTCTCGCACCGGGACGATGCTCGACGCACTCGGCGATGCGGGGACTCCGGGTGCTATGCTCGACGCACTCGGCGATGCGGGGACTCCGGGTGCTGCGATGACGCCGCGATGAAATTCTCCCCGCACTCTCGTTCTTGCGACACGCAATCGGATGATGCGTTGGGTACCAGTTACTCTTTTTCACGCTTCTGCTTCCCAGCTCCCAAACACAGCAAAAACGACCTTCTGAGGCCCCAAGACTGGGCAAGCACTCCTAGGCAGGTCAGAACTCTCTCAGCAGAGTTCCAGGGGAGCTGGTGGTGAAGTCCTTTTGTTCCTGGGACTTCTTAACAGGGAGCCAGCTCTTCTCAGCCCTTGGAGATCAGAATCAAAAGAAGGGGACACAGCAAAGTCCTTCCCCTCTCCTTGGCAGCAAAGCAAAACAGCAAGCAGGCAGTCTTCTCCTCTTCAGTCCTTTTCAGCTTTCTCCTTGGCAGAGGTTTCTTCTTAGTTCCAAAGTGATCTAAAGTTTAGGTGTCTGGGGTCCTCTTCTTATACCCCTCCAAGTCTTTGTCTCTCTTTGTTCCAGTGGGGGGATTCCCCTGCTCAAACCGGTTCCTGGGTATGCTCTGCTCTGGAGCACCTGGTTCCTTTCAGAGTGAGGGGCAGGGTCGTTAGACGCTCAGCAGGAGGTGGAGCCTTCTTTGTGCCAGCAGAGGCAGAGTCCTCAGCCTGGCCAGCAGGGGGTGGAGCCAGCTTTGTGTTGGCAGAGGCAGCCCTATTCAAACCCAGGGACTACTCCTCCCACCCATCTAAAGCAGATCTCCCTATTCACCCTGCTGCTGACTCATCCAGGCTCCTGGAGCCACCCAGCCCATCACATGACACCAGTCAGCCAACCAGCACACAGGCACACAGGAAGGTTAAACAGGAGAATAGCTACTTTCTAAAAAGTGCTATTCTCACACAGTGAATTTAAAAACCATCTTGCTAAAAAGATGTATAATTAAATTCTGAACACAGAGATACCAAACTTGGATTTTCTATCTTGCCCTTATGTGAAGATAGGCATGTAAACAGCCTTCCCCATTCTATCCTATGGGCAAGATAGCCTCTCAGCAGTGAAAAACGAAAATGGCTGTAATTCACTACCAGGGCATGTTACACACCTCAGTACATGCCCTACCTTTCAGATACACTGCACCCAGCCCAGGGGGGTACCTAGGGCCACCATAGGGATGCCTGACATGTACAGAAAGGGAAGGATAAGGCCTGGTCAGTGGGTGCACTGGCCAGGTCGACATGGCAGTCCTGGACTGCACATAGGCACTGCAAGCAGACCTAAGACATCATTTTAGCGCTACTCCTGTGGGTGGCACAATCAGTGCTGCAGCCCACTAGTAGCATTTGAATCACCAGCCCTGGCACATGCAGTGCAATTTACTAGGGGCTAACAGGTGAAACAAATATACCAATCATGGATAACCAATCAATATAACAATTTACCAAGGGAGCACTTGCACTTTGACACTGATCAGCAGTGGCAAAGTGCCCAAAGCATCTAAACCAGCAAAAACGAAATCCAGCATAGCATCAAAAAACACAGGAGATAGAGGCAAAAAGTCAGGGGTAATCACGCCAAAGATGCCAGGTCTAACATGTGGTAACTATTATTCACATCTTGAGTCCACCACAATATTTTAGTCTGCTACTGGAAAGCCCATTCCTGAGAGATGGAAGATATTATTTAAAACTACTAGGTGCCCACAATCATCCCCAAAAGTTGAGATAATTGGTTAAGAAATCCTAAACCAAATAAGAGTTATCAAGCATAGTCATGACAAGATACTGAAAGCCGCTGAAATCTCATTCACGTTTAGTGATTTCCATGCCTGTGTTTACTCACAAAATAAGGGTATTCGGCTGGATAACTACACACATTACGAACACCATATTGAATTGCCTTGTTTATCAGGAAAACCTGAGTGATATTCAACACACCCTGGCAGAATTCTTCCCCAGATGTTTCCTAAGCCCCTTCTATATATCATCATATAAAAAAATGGCTGATCTATTATTGTACCTGTTTCAGGACTTCACCCAGTCACATGTACCATGGGCCTCAGCAACAGACGCCACAGTTGCTGTCAATTCCAAAGAGGATAAAGATCCCTTAATATTGGTGAATATCAATAAATTTACAATGTCAAAACCAGTCCAAATGACGAGCCAACTGTCTAGTGAAATTTATACCAGACATCATACTCTCATCACAAACTGGTAATAGCACTGCAGTGACAACATATGACATAATTATGACATCAAAATTGGATACCTCACCAGTAGCATCTATTTCACCGGATGTAAAAAAAAATCAGAAGATAAACTGCAATGGGTCTTTCTTGGATCAGTAGTGTTAAAGTACGTATTTGGTCATCACTTTACTAAAATGTTGATGTCACTTTGATTAACGTAGTGCGAGAGCAGGAGTGAATGGAATACTGTCTGATGGCTTTAAATTAGAACAAGGAATGAGGCAAGGATAACCCCTCTCTACCTTTTTATTTCCATTAGATATATAACTAATTCCAGCTTACATCAGTACTAGTAAATCTTTGGAGGAAGGTCGAGTGGGTGGCAAAATTCCAAAGCATCAGCTTTAACATATGTGTTTCATATTAAATAAATGCTGCCTATTGCCTTTGATGTAACTTGTATTAAAACAATTAGAACTTTGGCATAGCTCTTCCCGATGAACCAATCAAATCGTACAGCCTTAATCATTGGCTAGTCATTCTAACAAACTCAGATCTACTGTATAGAGCATGAGTATTCCCACAAGGCAACCCTCAGGCACACAATACTAATATTACATATATGTACACAAGTACATTGGTCAAAACCATAAAAAATCCCTCTTAAAAAGGCCTAATAAGGATTATCATATTGCTAATCTTCTGTCCTCAAGGTTTGTTCAAGTGGGTCACCAACACCCAAAAAAATCCCTACTATGGTAATCCGAGCTATTCCATGCAACAGAATGCAATCCTACAAGCTTTGACCGTAGTATATTAACAATCCACTATTAACAGCCTGTAGCTTTTAACACATGCTTTTCACAATAAGTAAGCCAGGCTTACTAGCTTTTACATAGCTTTTCTTAATAATTAGATTAAGCCAATGAAATCTGATATACCTTTTCACAATGAACCAATAAGTCTTTTAGCCTTTACCATTTCTTGACACCATTACTAATATAGCCCTACTGAAGTGTGCAAATGCTAGCAACCGTAATACATACAGTTAGAACATTTCAAGTATGTATACATTTACAGTTCAAAAACCAATTTTCAACCTCTCTCAAAAGTGTCTAACAAGGATTATCATAATGAAAATGTTGTATCCACAAAGTTTGTCACGGGAGATGATGAACACCAAAACCCTAGCCCCCTCTGGTAAGAGATCAGACCTACGGCTTCGGACATAATGTTTACCACTGATTATCAATCAGGCCTCTACCCCTTACAGTTGGCTTGTCACTATAACCAACTCAGTTCTACTGGAATGAGCATAAGCTTTCCAAACAGGCAAACATCAGGCACACACAGTGGCGGCTTGCATAGGGCGTGCTGCAGGGTAGTGAGGTAGCAAACACGGACATACGACAGAACTGAGGAAAGTAATGATTACGTACCTCCGTTCCGCCGTTTGTCCGAGTATGCGAGCCGCCACTTGGCACACAGTCACAGAATTAGAAAATAAAACAATATTATAGTTGAGAAAGCAAAATAGTATGTCTCCTAAAAGAGCCTAATAAGGATTATCACACTGCAAATCATCTATCCTTATGGTTTGTCAGAGGGATTAAGCAACACTAAAACTCTTGCATGCTAAGGTAAACTGTGAGATTCCATTTAACAAAATACCCCTTTGCAGGTTTTAATAAAGTAATAACTTTCCACCCTTAAATGCCTATTTACTTTAACATATCCTTTTCATAATAATAAGTCAGGCCCACTGACTTTATTGTAACTTTTCATAATAATCAGACCTATCTTCTAGCCTTAGCCATTGGCTTACCACCATAACCAAAAAAGCTCTGCTACATTGAGCATAAGCATTGACACATGGCAACCAGATAAGAATAAACACCATACTTATCCAACTATCTGGGAGAAGGGTCAAATAAAATACCTTTGCTTGAAAAAGAGCCTGAATCTAACAGATGAATGAGCGATTGATTGCTGCTACTTGGAAGCTGAGCATTTATTCTGTGGAAGTACACAGCATTTGGCAAATCAAAAACTATACTCAATTGATCCAACATCTGGGTGCCGCCCCAGTCCCTCTCTGTAGAATTATTTTTTGTGATCACATAAGGTATAGACAGCTGTGGTGTCAAGTCAGACCTAACCTTGAATCTTAAACTAGAGTACCAAACCTTTCAGGTAGGAAGGCAGATGACTCTGGAAGCAACAAATACATTATCTTTACAATTGTGTGAATTGTTAAAATATAAAAAGGGCAAAATTAAAGCCTTATTGTCACACATTTCTAGTTCATTTTGAAGGTTTTGGTTTAATGATATTAAACTGACAACGTTAATATTTGCAAATTTCGTGATTAAACGTTTCATTTCTAGGGCGTTGACACAGAAAGAGCTGTATCATAAGTAACACATCAATTGCTATGAACAGCACATGGAGTGAAATTAATTTCTAATATGTGACCATCTTTAATATCGTATTGTTGAAAGATATAAAAGGTATTGATTGCAAATATGCGGGGTGCCTAAAATATTTTTCTTACAATACAGGCTCAAAGAGATGAACGAAAAATACCTGTTTTTAATGTATCAAATAATTCTTATACTACAAAAGGCAATTGATCTTCAAGTGAATGAAACTTGTGTTTTCTACATGTGCACATGCATGAAATGCTAATAAGCATGAATATTTCATGGTCATCTGTATTGGACTCAAGCAGAATTTTGATCAGTTACTTCTCAATGCCTAACATGGTTAATTCATCTTTCTCTGTTCTAGTATTTTCTCTAAGGGGGAACAGGACTGTCGAATGTAATTATTGATGTGTGGAATCAGAGCCTGATTTAAGCAGTAAGGAGCACTACAAATACAATACTGACATTGCCCATTCGTTTAGAAGAAAAAGCTCAGGTTCTATTTATTTAACAATACACAATTGAAAATGAAGGTCTACATTAAAGGAAGCACTTCAAGGGGTTTCCCACACAATGCCTTTATCAGAGCTAGTTTTGGGTTACCATATTTATGAATGAATTATGAAATTAACTCCCCATTCCAGATGATATGAAACAACAAAGGGGCATCATTTTGCCTTTCTACCCATCAGCAGGTGACAGCTGTATCTCTTTGGGGAGCCCATGGCAGTTATGAAACACTTGCCAGCACTGTCATGCCAGGGGCTTCTGTCCACAATTTGACATTTTCTAGCACGCCAGAGAGTATTCTAGCCCTTAGCCTTCAATCCATATTGGAAAGCTAAGACCTAGGTTGTCTCCCTTGGACCCATTTCTGCTCCTGCAATATTTTATTGGAAACTGGTGAGGTCAAACCTGCATCTTATAAGAAAGCATTTGTCGGGACCCCTCATATTTTATTTATTTTCCTTTATGCACTACTCTTGTTTTTCCTTCATCCCTGGCTCTTTTGCAAGGTTCAGTATTGAGCTAGGGTGAGTGGTGGGGAAGGGACCCGCACCAATAGAGCACCCATGTCAACCATGTTGCCTTAGGGATTGACCATGAATAAATGAAAAAAATGAATTAACATTATTTCTGTCACTTCTAAAACATTTTGTTTGTAAGTAAAACACAAACCACTATTTATTGTTTGTTTACCGTTCATTAATATGATGCCATGATGGCATTTAAAAAGGTATGGCTTGAAGAGTTCTTCTGTGTTTTTTTTGTAGTGTTCTACCAACTGTGGAGGCGGGTTTAAAACGCGGGAGGTTCAGTGCAGTGAAGCTTATGAGAATAGGTTTCTGAGACCCTTTCACTGCCAGATTCTTGGACCCAAACCGGCGCACAGCAAACGTTGCAAACTCGAGGCCTGTCTGCAATGGGTTACTACGCCCTGGGATGAGGTACGATTATTATCTATCGCCCACTGGGCATTCTAATCGGAAAATCCACAGTTTTTGCCATAGTCATTGCATTTAAATGATGCCATTTAACATGTTATTTTTTTTCTCCTTACTATACGTTATAGCGTTGAAAGTTGGGCCTGATTGTGCAACATGATCACAGTTCACATCCATCCAGGTGAAAAGGTGGGATAGATCTATGAGCAATGTTCAACAGCTGTAGCAATACACAAACCCAGCCTCACACACCTACCAATACCATCCTTAAATATTCCTGGAGGCCAGCTTGTGACCAATCACCACCTTTTTTGTGCCTCCCGCGCTTGCACCCCCGATTTGGATTTTCCCTCCAAGATGTGATTCAACAGCGGACCATCCTTCAGCAGCTGCGCCCTGAGTGCTACCAGGAAAACCCTGAACAGGTATTTTCCAGTCCCTTTTTCAAACACTAAACCAATAAAACCATAAGCCAAAAACCCCAGAATTCTTTCTCGAGCACCGTTTCTCCAAAGTCTAGCAAGTAATACTCATTAACGGGGGCAGAAGGACATCTGCCTAAAAAGCCACCCCTGTCAATTGATGTCTTTAAAGCAAACCAAAATGTTCACAGAGCAAAAGTCCACATTTCACGATTAACCTGGCCCCCTTCACTCCTCACCATACCCGCCCAGGCACCAACTCTGCCTATAAAATATTAGTGCCCATATTTGTATTTTCAGTATATCAGTCTTCATGGCCTTTAGAAGAACTATACCGGAAACATGCACTAAACCCTTCCCCCACGTAGAACACGGACAGGTCCAGACTACAACTGGAGATCCTCATCCGTTCATTGATAAACTATCTGACCTTCTGACACAATCCTCAATTTCCAACTCAAAAGATCTCTTCCTTGGAGATCTCAACCTCCACTGGAATGATACAAATGACCCATCAACTACCCTCCTCACCAATCTTCTTGAGATTAATGACCTCAAACAACTATGCCATTCCCCAACCCACACCAAAGGAGACATCCTGGACGCTATTATTACCAACAAGGATCTGGCCTTCCTGACCAATATCATCCCCATTGACTGGTCCGACTACCACCTCATACTGCTCACCATTGCTAACAAGGCACCGCCCCACCATTAAAATCATTAAACCTAAGAAATGGACCAGAAATCTAAAACTTATCCCCCCTGATTTACTTGAGTCTAAACTCCAAGCTCAACTTCTCCTCACTCCTCTATCGCAAAACGCTAATGAGCTTAGGGAGCACTTTAATAAAGCAGTCACTGTTGTCCTTGACCAACTGGCTCCCCCAAACTTAAAAATCAAAGAAATATCCCTTCTAAATCATGGTTTAACTCAGAGCTCAACAATGAAAGACGCTCACTAAGACTGATGGAAAGAACATGGAGACATCATCCATCTCCCTCACATCTGGCACTCCTCAGATTAGCTAGATCTACATACAAGAAACACATTTTTAACGAAAAGGCATCCTTCTTCCGTACACAGCTCGATCTGGCCAAAAATAGACCCAGAGAACTGTTCAACATAATTCGTAACCAAACATGCTCCGCACCTCCAAATCCGATGGCCTCAACTGCTAGATGTGAAGAAATAGCCCACTTCTTCCCCTAAAAAATCGCTAAAATAGAGCAATCCTTCCTTTTAACTCAGATCCCTTCCAATTCCCAACATACACCTGATATCACCCCAAAAGCTCATACCACATTCCCCTTCCCCCTGGCCCCTCAATAAACTTGCCCACTACTGTACCTCACCCTAATCATCCCTCACACATGCCCACTACTTCACCTCCCCTAACCTACTCCCCTCAATTACCCTCAACTAGACTTTTTTAAACCAACCACTCTAACTCACTAATAAAAAACAATGCCTCCTGGCATAACTTCCTCCCTGTAACCGAGCACGAAGTGTTCAACATCTTGGCTAAACTTAAACCGTCCTCCCATACTAAAGACCCCATCCCATTTAACCTTGTACAAGGCCTAAAGCACATCATTGCCCCATCCTGGACCACAATCATCAACACCTTCCTTGCCACGGGATGTGTCCCTATCTCCCTTCAACTTGGACAAATAACCATTATCAAAAACCCTAATGCCGACCCCAATGACCTTAACAATCTCCGCCTCATCTCTAACCTCCCCCTTCTTTCCAAAGCCCTTGAAAAATGTGTCCTGCTCCAATTAGACAAACACATCGAAAATTTCAACTTACTGGACCACTTCCAATCAGGCTTCAGGGAAGGCTGTAGCACCGAAACTGCCATGCTAAACATTGATGACATCCACCACTCCCTCGACAATGGCGAGACCTGCCTACTTATTTTCCTTGATCTATCTGCAGCGTTTGATACAGTCAACCACTCTGCCCTACCTAATGTGCTCAGAGATCGTTTCGTCCTCAATGGTACTGCCCACAAATAGTTTGTCTCCTATCTTCAACACCGAACACAGCAAATTAAAATTCACGACTGTCTATCTAACCCCACTCCGGTCTCCCTTGGAGTCCCTCAGGTATCTATTCTCTCTCCCTCTCTCTTTAATCTCTTTATGGAACCCCTCACCCTCATTCTATAACAAGCTGGAATCAACTACCACCTCTACGCCGATGATACCCAACTCTACTATAAGATCAAAACCCATGCGTACATCATAACAACACCCTCTCTAAGACTGAAATCATTCTCTTCTCCCCTAAAAACAACCCTCTCTCCATTCAAATCTGGATCTCTGACCTTAATGCCCTCAACTGCTCACTCTCCCTGTCCAACTCAGTAATATCTCTTGGTATCTCCATCGATAATAGCCTAACTCTCAATGTTCACATCAAAATCTCAGCTTAAGGAGCCCTCTTCACTCTCCGGCATCTCAAGAAAATTAAGCCGTTTATTCAACGGATGACTTCAAATTAGTAGTCCAGTCACTGGTCCTCTCGCGAATTGATTACGGCAACGCCAACCTCACAGGAATCTCCAAGGTCCACCTAGGTCCACTCAAATCTGTGCTCAACCTTGCAGCCAGGCTCATCATTGACTGCAAACATTTCGACCACATCTCCCCAACCCTCATAACTCTCAAATGGTTCCCCATCAAAGGCAGATCTACCTATAAAACTGCTTGCATTATACACAAAGTCCTCCATCAAAATACACTGCCATACCTCGCCAATGAACTCTGCAAAGCGGGCAGCACATGACCAATGAGAAGCACCAACGCTTTCCTCCTAGTCCCACTCCTGCTAAAAAAGAAATCCACACAATCCCGCTCCTTCTCTGGAAATGCCCCAAACATCTGGAATTCCCTCCCCAAAGACCTGCGATGCAACCCTTCCTATACCTGTTTTAAAAAAGACCTCAAAACACACCTCCTCAATAAATATTGGAGGTCTTATCCTGTGCCCTGAATTTGTTCTCCCATTTCCATGCCATATATGTATGTAGCTATTGCTCTATCTATCTGTGTCTTGAATTATACCTGAATGTATACCTGAATCTGTTCTCTCATTTCCATGCCATATATGTATATAGCTATTGCTCTGTCTATCTGTGTATTTGATATGTATACTTTCAAGCCCTCTTCGGTTACCATCTTCATACTCATGTAATGCGTTCTGATACCTCTGGGTCTAGCCAGCGCTATATAAAACTTCTAAAATAAAATAAATGAAATAAATACAAGAGTTCAGTTAACAATGGTAGATGATGCTCCTACAACTTGCTGCTCCTTCTCCATCACTGCACAGATATACTCCTGCAGTCTAATCCCATCAAGTATCCAAATGGGATTTATCAGCTTGTTTTGTGGCCCATCAAACTGTGATTCGAAAGGGCAGGGGCCAGCAACATAACCTGTTTACAGTGTGAAACAAGACAATACAACTACAAAACATGATAAAACAGCTTTTGAGATCATATGTAGTTCTGACAGTAAACCAGTTTCCAACCAGTCCAGTCGAAGTCTCTCCACACCAGACTGGTCCCCTCTGTGGCTGCTCTAAAGAAAAGCATGCAAAACCTCTCCCTCGGCAATGCTGGTCTTATCATGCCAACATCAGCGCTCTCCAAAATTCAGACACAGATAGCCTACTACCTTCCAGATAATAAAATGCTTTCCCTGCAACCTTAGGAAAGTTGTCCAACCCTACAATGGCATAAGGGCTCAATCACAATTCTAGTGATCCCAGCACTGATGCTCAGTCTTGGACTTTCTAAGCCAGAAAACCTGTTCTTACCATGAATTCATTCTCCATAATCTGCAACACATGCATGCTTGTTGTGAAAACCTAAAGTCTCCAAAGAACAACCAAATCATATATGATTGAAACAGTAACACCTCAAAATTTGAATAACAACATACTTTAAGCTATGCTGAAATCCATTTGAGTAGACGTCCCTAAATTGAGCGCCTTTTAAGATGCAATAGCCTCTTTTCTATTTACCAATTCAGCAGGGTTGGCTGCCCCACAGATGGCTCTTATCCCTAAAGTACTTATAATAATAACCAATACCTGTCAGTTTACCTAAAATTGTTACTGGCTGTAAACCTCTCTCTATGAATGGCATAATTGTTACGGACGGACTGTAATTGTACTTACAGACAGGGTGATGTGCAAAAAACTGTACCCACCTAAAGGCCTCCACCCCATCTGCATTCTCAACAAGAGGAAAATCTTAGAGTGCAGTGGAAGTAAGCTTAATGCTGATTTAATATGGCTAACTCAGCCCTCAAATCACAGTCCCTCACCATAATATACTGTTGCAAATTGTACTGAAGAATCTTCCTGCGAAATAAAATCACTAACTGTCCTTTTGGTTAAGAGAGGTAGTCTATCAACCTAATTTGCCTCCCGCTTGTTAAGCATCACTCCTGCAGGCAATACTATCAATTTATCCAAAAGACCATCATATAAGGGGCCTGCCATTATTCCATCTTGCACTTCCTTATCAGTTTTGGCTGCACCACCTGAGGAAAAATCTTTGCTGCTTTCCAATTGTCTGACCACCTCCTCTTCCTGAGTCGCTGATACCCCAGTGTAAAAACCTCCCTACATTCCCACTTCAAGAAGTGTGCGTTATTCCTGTCCAAGTCGAAAGCTAACCACTCCATAATCACATCCAGCTCTACTAGAGTAGATGCCTCCCCCTCAAGCTCCTTTGGTTGCCTCCTACCCCTCCCCTGTTGCCACTGTGCTCCCAAATCGACTTTGCCAAAGCACTGCATAAGGGGGTGCTTATCACCACATCTTCCACAGTCATGTTTATAGCTACAGAAAGCCCTGATTATATGTTGAATAAGCAGCCCACTGGCCATGTGCATCAATGCAACTGGTCTTGTAGAGGCCATCCACTACAACTGCAGTTCTCTGTATCTTCACCCCAGGGCTTATCTGCATTAATGCTCAATCAAGTTCAGATTGCCTTGTGATAATATAACCAAACCCCATAGACCCTCTCCACCTTCATGATCACATCACTGTACTTATATAAAGTAGCACAGCATTTTGGATATTGTTTACAGTACACACTTGCGTAAATCAAAACTGATTATGTCCAAGTATCTATATTGTCTGGCACTCATCATCAGTTTTGAAGGTATTTTGTAGGGTGTTAATATGTATCCCACCTACCTTAGGCCGCACCTTGTCAATGTGTTTTATTTAAAAGGTATGGAAGACTAGTATGTCTAAAAGTGGTGTGTGGAAGTCAATAAGCCAAATTTATGTTAGGAAAGTAATGTAATTTTTGTGTGTGAGGACAGTTTCATCTATTTCTGAGCTGTGCTTAATTGCAGACCTGCAGTTGTGGAGCATACATTTAGTTACTGAGTAAGTGGTCTCAGTGTTTTGCTCATGCAGTGCGAGTATGGCAAGGATGTGCCTTGGCAATCGTTTAGGTTATTGTCTATGTCTGTTGTTGCCCATGTTTACCGGTATCATAAACCTATTTTGTTGTGGGCAAATGGCAGTCCTTGCTTTGTATGATTCAAAGATAGCATCAGTCTATTTTTGTGTTAGCCTATTGGTGGTCCGTTGTGGTCTCCGTATGTTTTTAGGAAGAGGGATGGTTGTACATAGGTAAAAATGTTTGTTAAGTGTAGTGTTTCAGAGTAGAAGTTTAAACATTCGTGTCACTTGGGATGACTTATGTTTGATGACTGACTGTATGATGGAGATCAGGTTGGTGTTTGAGGGTAGGGTACTCGCCCTAGCCTTTAATTCTTTGCTAGGTGTTCAGTCTTCTTTTTGATTCTTGATAGGGTTGTAGATACTTCCTCTGGGGGCTTGTGGGTTGGTATTGAGTGTGTCACTATCTGGAATTGGTTAGAGGCTGAGTGTTGTGTAGAGGTGGTGGTAAGGGTATTTTGGGGTGAATGTAGATCTAAATGGAATCCTGTGAGATTTGATGGTATGGGGCCTGGTCTGTGGTTGGGATGGGTATGTCAGCATCCGTGAATCTTTGGACCGTGTCTGCTGACAGGTGGGTGATCTTAGTAAGTGTGAGATGAGCCGTGTATGGCACTAGAGGCCACCTAGTAAACCCATAGAAAGAACCCGCTCCCTTTACCTGTTGATTATTGTGACGGAATGGGTTTTGTGTTGGCATGGGTGACTTGGGGCCTTAAGTCATCACCCACTCGAAGAGACCTGCTGTCAGGTTTCTTCGACTAGGTGACGACTAAATTGTGTGGGTTGGGGTATTCTTTGGTATATGGAGTTCATGCGCTATCAGTGTAAGTCTCTGCATTAGTTGTTGCAGGGGTTTGGGGTGTTGAGAATTGGGTGGGTGGTGGAGGTGGGGGTGGAGTTTGGGGTGTTGTAGAATTGCTGGTATGGGTATGAGTATGTGTTGTGAAGAGGGGGTGAGTGCCATAGTTGTAGCTGTCTAGGAAGATGTCTTGCAGTAGGTTAGCATAGTTTGTGGTGAGATTGTTTCTTGTGAGTGAGTTGGGTGTATATTGGGGTTTGTTCCGGTTTGATAGATTGTTGTGAGGATTGAGTTGTGTGAGTGTGGTGCCCAAGTAATATAGAGCAGTTCATTCTGGTTCAGTGGGCACTCAGTGTTGTAGTGAGTGACATCAATGATGTTTAGGAATACCGATGGCTGGGTTTTTATGGGTGAGTAACTTGTAGTGTGTGGTTCATCCAAGTCTGGTGAGTGATGAGTAACCGTGTTGGTGGGTGGCAGAGTGTGTGTAAAGGGTAGGTTAGTGTGGGGATGAGAGTGATCGGTGTCTTACGTGGGACTGGGATGTGAAGTGTGTAGGTTGTGTGTCTGGATAGGTCTGATGAGGGCTTCACAGAGTGTATCTAAGTGAAGGTCAAAGATTTGTAGGTTGCATTCGGTAGTGCTGATTTTGAGAATTTTATTACACAGCAAGAGGCTGCCTTGTAACCCAGATGAACAGTTTTTGGCAATAAAAATTACAACCAATCAGTGAGATTATTGTTGCAAATCCCCCTCCAATAAGATCTGTATCTCTTGAGTTTGAGATATAGCCTGGCAGCAACATTATGTATGCAGCAGCATCTGATGATATAGACTGAAAGGTCCAGATATATGCTGTTGCATCAGCCTAGAATCAATTACAGCATTGACTGCAAGGATTTGATGCACGAAGGACAAAAATGGGAACATCGATCACAGTTGTCTGAAGATTGCAAGTCAATGGCACTGTACCTCAAAAGGTTGGCCTGTATTCACCCTTTGATAGCAGTGGGAACATTTCTGAAGGAAACAAGAATACTCTGCTTTGGCTAACCTAGCAAGAAGATAAATAATGGTACAATTAATGTTTTCCTATGTGCAGTTCAAAGATTGCCTATACAGTGACTATCCCATTACTATCAGGCATGAGAAAAGAAACTAATAATAGTTCAAAGAAATTGTAATCACTTCTTATGCCTCAAATTTCTACCAGCCCGTACAATTCATTTACTCAGGTGGATATAGTGAAAACAGCCAACCAGTCAGCATAAGTGGTAAGGTGAGTCTGTCTAAATGCATAACACGAGGATAGGCCTGACTCACAGATAAGATGTTAAGCTCATATTTTTGCAGATGTAATTCTAAGTGCTGCTACTCACTTCTTGATTCACAGCACTTGCACGCATTAAAGGTAACTTCTATACTAGTTTCTGAACTTGTACTTCTAAATTTATAGTATGAGAATTTGAGTTATTGGTTGTACAGAATGTGAGGACTGTACAAGTAATATGTCCGTAATTGTCTCCTTGCTGGGAATCAAGCACTTCATTGTAGGACATGATTGTCTCAGGGTAGCAAAGAAGAGCAGTCCAAAGCCTACTCAGTGGTTGTGGTGTGGGCTAGTAATCACCATTCACTAGTATGCATTAATAGCACTCGATAAATATTGCCTAGTCAGAGCTTTCTCTTTGAAACATTTACTACACACATGCTACTAAATACTATGCATTAATTTAGAAATATATACTTCAGGCAGATGGAATTATCTTTGGTGACATTCTGAAATCAAATTTGACCCCTATTGGGTCCTGAACCCCAAAATCACATTACTTTTGCCCTTCACTTATACCAGATAGAACATCACAATATAGAAGAGTATCACTTTAAATAAAGCAGGCATATTAGGTTAGTCAAGGGTTCACCATATTATAAGACCAATAATCACATGTTAAACAAATCACTATCATATCAGTGAAATTAGTAAGTACGTTTTAATGAAATCATTATATTTGATCAAAATTCGCTGCCAGCAATATAAAGTTAATGAAACATTTAAAATCATAGTCTGAACATAGTCTTTTGTGTACATACTTAGGCCACATAAATGGCAGCCAAAGAACCACCCAAAAGAGGTTCCTGCACTCCCAGGCTGTAGAACACATGTTACAGTCTTAGGAATGATTGGAAACTGACAAAAAATCTCTGCAGGTCACATATTCTGTGACTTGGGAGACATAGGGTTCTTTTTTATAAAGATAATAAAGGGGCGCTGCTTAACTCATGTAGGGCAATATGGGGAGCTTCCAGACAGGAAACCACAAATATAAAATTTGTGACTTCAGCTGCAGTTTTACTTTGATGTTCTTGGCATTGCAGCATGTATTTTCCTTTCCTTTTTATTTTCTTTTAGAAAAGGATGCCCTGGTCCAACCCGGGCCACCCAGGTGTTTCCTTCATTAGGGCAGTACCAGGCGCCCACTCCTGCACTGTCAAGCCATCTCCCCTCCCGTCTGAAACTGCACTGTGCTGGTGCGAGAAACAGTACTCTCTCTCTCTCTCACCCGCTGTCCATGTGGGCAGGGAATTAGATGAATGCAAAAACCATTTAAGTGAGGGGCCCGCACTCACACTTGCTCCCACACAATCAATTAAATAGGCATGTGTCGACCCATGGGAGCTTGGCCCTCTCTGTGGGAAATTGAAGAGAACCACAGCAGACCCCCACATGCGCTGTTTCTCAGCTTACACGTTTAAATAGCAAATCTTTAAATGAGCATCATCCAGGCCCCATGGGCCGATTTGGAAAAGCTTGGGCTCATTTTGCCCCTGATTATGAGCCCTAGCCACCCGGAGAAATTTCAGCAAGTCACCTGGCCTTCCAAATGGTGTATATTCCAGGGAGCTGATTTCACTGGTTCCCTCTGCTAGCTGTCTCTTGTACCTGGTTCCTGATGCTCACCTCCTCCTGCTGGAACACAGAAGTCCAGGTTTTCCTCCCAACAGGTCATGAAGGGTGGCCTAAGAATAACAAAAATGAGTGAGGAGCGGTCTCGTCCATCTTCCCTATCTTAATATGTACCAAACAGTTAGAACGAGCTCGTCACCAGAGTAACCTGAATTTTCAGTAGCCCCTTGCTCAAAAGAAGAAGGGAACCAGAAGGCTTTTTTAAAGAACCCTCACCCACTAACCCTAGTTAGTGGCATGCTTCATCATTGGGTTCCCAACCTGAATGCCTAATGCATCCAGGTGTGATATGATACCTGTGTTTACTTTGTTTTGTGCTTACTGTTTGGTACTGATAACGGGGCCAGAATTACTGGCCCTGAAGAGATCCACTAGCCTGGGGCCAGCTGCAGTCAGAGTCCACAGTCCATTATGGCATCAAGGTACTTGTCCTTCCAGCTGTCCATGCTGTTCCGCCGTTGCAGTCCAGGTCCAAGGTATTATTCTCCTTTGTGTCTGGCTAGTGACACAAAATGCTGGTGCCAGGTCTCTTTGTGTGTGCTGGTGAAAGGCCTTTCAAGTGTTTTAATGGCAGGGAACAACTAAACCCAGCCATCCTATCAGGAAGATCCACTCTCGATAAATCCAGGCTCCTCTTGTTCACTGTCTATCACCAGTACTGAATGGATCCAATACACAAGTTACCAGTGGGAGGGCCATCACCAACCCACTCAGCTGGAAACTCCCGAAAGGCCCAAGAAACTTTCAGCAGCAAAAGTCCCACATTCTAAAAGTGGCATTTCTAAAATATTAATTAAACTCCAACCTTAACATAAAAAGGATTTGAAATTACTATTCTAATGAGTGGAGGAAGTGTTTTCTACCAATCAAAATTTAGCAATTAAAAAGTGTATCCAATATTTCATATAGCAGGAGAAAGCCTTGGTAAAGTGACAATTATTTCTGCACCCTGCCTTTATGAGCAATAAGGCATACATAGGTGTGACATTAATATTCAAAAGGAGGGTTTAGGCTTGTTTAAAGGGGTATTTTGACTTGTCGAATTTGCAATTTAAAACTTCCACAGGCATGTTTAGTGTGTGCAGCTAGCAGGCTGTGCACAACTGTAGTCTCTTATGTGCAGCCTGCACATGTTAACCGTGCTACATTTCAGTAATCTTATCTTAAAAGGTAGATGCTAACAGCAAACACATGAAGTTCAATATACCATGAAAAAACGTGGAGTGAGACTCTGGCAGGGAGACTCACCTACAATAAACATCCAAAGAACAGGTGAGCCAAAGAAAAATATCCGGGTGTACTCAGTGGACTGAACCCTTTTCCAACATATACTATTTCATATTATGAAAGCACTCACATTACAGATTACAATATTAAACTGGTGCAGTAAATATTGCCAATTTTGAATTTAGTGGGAAAAGGACCAAATTCATGATGTATAGGAATTCACTGCATGTTATCACCAGGCTAACATTGGCAGATTTGAATTACCAAAATTCACATGGGGACATTTGGGGAGTACCGAAATAACTTACAATTTAGGAATTCCAATCATTGCAAAATAGGATTAGAATTTAACAGTCCTCTTGGAATCAGGACTCATGTGCCTGGAGTTTGGGGATTGTGGAGAATTTGTTAGGTTCCGAAGAATTTTTTAAAACATACTTTATTTCTTTTTTGCACTTTATTTCCAAATCGTTTTTATTGAAAATCCTCTACTGCTCCCACACCTACAGTGGAAAAGGAGAACTTTGGTTCTTTCCTAATACACTACTTACAATGGGGTCATACAGATATAAAGTTCAGTTAATTGTGGGAAAAGGTTTGTAAATTTATATGAAATTAGGACAGTGTGAGTTTTAATCTTTCCTGACATTCATCCGACATACAAACAACCAATGTTACAGTTGCTACTTACGAATGCTAAACATGCAGGCAAGCCAGGATTTATGAATATGTATCACACCTATTCATGACAACTTAATCTGTGAATCAGTTGTCTGCTTTTCATTTAAAAATTCAGACTTTTGCAAACATAATTCTGGTGCTTATGCATAAGCTAATTCTTATGCAATGTAATGCAAGTCTCATGTTTATTTAGGATTACTGTAATACTTTAAATTTAGTATGACTGATCCATTAATTGTACATAATGCTCTGGATGTGTTTCCATTATACTTGAAGCCTAAGAACAAGACATATTTTTGGCGTGATTGCTTTGAAAACCATGACACCTACAACACACTTACAGACTCATGCATCAAGAAAAGCTTTTGCGAGTCCTTAATTGCGAATATTAAGGAATCGCAATTAAGGACTCGCAAAAGCCTATGCATGTAGGAATCGCTATTAAAATAGCGATTCCTTAACATTCATTAATTGCGACTCACAAATTGCGAGTCGCAATTAATGAATGGCTTCCCATTCATTCCTATGGCCCGCAATTTCTAGGGAGCAAGGGTGTCAAACTGACACCCTATTGCACCCATGTATTTGAACTCTGCACACATGTTGCATACACACATGCTCTAAGGGCATGTGTGTGCGCAACATGAAACTTAGAAAAAAGCAAATAAGTGCATTTTTCTAAGTTTTAGCAAATTACCATGAAGTCCAGCTTCATGGTAATTTGCTCCCGCTAATAGCGAAATCGCTATTTTTTAAACTTTAATGCATTGCATTGAAGGAATCTCAATTAGGGATTCCTTAAATGCAATTGCTATTTAAGGAATCGCTATTTTGAGATTCCTTAAATTGCAATTTTTGCATTTGGGATGATGCATCCCACATGCAAAAATACCGGTCGCAAAGGGGCAGATTCTGAGAATCTACCCGTTTGCGACCGGTTTTGTGGTTGATGCATGTGCCTGTTAGTTCTCCCCTGAAGTCGTTTGGGAGGGACATATTTGACGTATCTGCAGTATCTTATGAAAAAAAGAGTTTTTGCCAAAAACTTACATCAACTGCCATTTAATATGCCTGTTCGATGTCACAAAATGGGCCTGATTTAGAGTTTTGGGGAATGGGTACCCTTCATAAATGTAACGGATATCCAAACCACCTTAATATAATGCCATAGTAGGATATGATGCACTTCTAATAAGACTAAGTCACATTTGTGATGGAGTAATCCGTCTGCCAAACTCTGACTCAATCGTAATGTATTTTCAAAACTTACTGAGTGGCTACTGCCTTTCATTTTGTTAGACTCTAGATTACTATTGTTTTTCTTTCGGCAGGACTCCAAGTATTCACAGTTTACAACCATGTCTGTGTGTTGTGGTTATTTTAGGACCAATGCTGAATAAGAATGGGGAAAAGGGTAAGTAAGGGTCAGGTGTGCTAAGCTATTTTGTTGTTGCAAACCCTTTGATTCTCAAAATTACGGGTTTTGCGACTGGAAAAGGGCCTTTTCATAGGGACGAAAGCCTAGTTTCTAATTCAGTAAAGGGTTACTGAATCACAAAATACATTTAGAAATGTCTATTGATTTACAAATTGTAAGAGGTGTGTTTACAGTGTTCCTTTCTGAATTGATGTTTGGTGCATAAGATTATACTAGTGAATAACGAGGCTATGAATATCATGATACAAGAATATTGTGAACAAAACATCAAATACCAAAATATCGAAAGGCAAGTGCATATAGAGGAAGTATTGATTTGCATTCCCGAACTCCACATCTATATAGCTTGAAGATATATATATATCTTCCTGGTACATATATGTGGAGTTAGGTATAGAAAATCTATACTTACTCACCTTTCCATATTATGGATCTTATATTTTGTCCTCGATATTTATATAACTTGATATTCTACCTTTGATATTTAGGGGGCATACTGGTATGCAATACATCAATTGTTTGTGCCCTCTATTCTGATTGCAAACCATTGAAAAATGACTGACTGCTCAAAGGAGATGGCCACCCATTCGCAAATGTGAAGGACTCCTCTTGGGACTGTTGGAAAGTGTGTTTCTGAGGATGCAATGGTCAAGGGACAACTGTCAATTCTTAAACTAAGTTATTTTTTTTTTAGACACAGCCCTGCTTCCTTTAGGGAAAACAAATTGCCTTTAAAAAATAGTTCACTTTATTGAAAGGCAATCACAGACATAGTGGTCTGCTGACCACAGCAGGTCACCATTCCTGTGATTTCCTCCAAAGAGAATGAGTTGCAATTTATGAACTATCTCGTGCAAATTAAGGAGGTAGGTCAAATTGTGGCCCACTCTGAATCCTTATTTATTTATTTTTTGATCTGACCTATTAGTACATAGATCGATTTGGGAAATAAGATTGGTAAATTTGCATCTCATCTTGCAGAGATTTGGGTTCAAATTCCACCGATGTAGGAAACTGGGTTACTGGTTGAGGGGGTGAAACCCTACTCAAGCATCAACCTCAATTCTTGTCAGGGTGAAACACAAGCAAACCCCAATTTAACCTGTGTTTAACCCGCTGGTAGCTTGTCAAAAAAGCAGTCAGGCTTAACTTAGAGACAATGTGTAAAGTATTTTTGCAGCACTTTAAACAGTAGTAAAGTGAAAACACAGCACGAGAAAAATCCTACACCAATTTAAAAAAATTGAGTAACATTTTATAAATGATTTGACACTGAAATGAAAAAACGCAATTAGAACGAGCCATATGCAATTTTAAAGATTTTAGAAAAATCAAGTGCTAAGAAGCAAAAAGCATCAACCACAGTTGTCTGGTTACAGTAGACTAGGTCCAAGTCACACGTTCAGATGAGCATATAGACCGCGGGCCAGATTTATGACTGAGTTTACTCTGCTGAGAAAGTACCTTATGGGCCTTGGCATCAAGTTGCAAAATCCTTACGTCAAGAAGCGTTAGCCGATGCCAAGGAGTCATCAACAAGGAGCTGTGGTGGGATGTCCTGCGTCGTCATTGAGGGGGCCGGAGGGGCTTGCAGAGACTTATGCTGCGATGCGTTGGCACAGGGGACAAGATGCATTGTGCTTTGGCGATGTGGGCATGGGGCTCTATCGGCATCAAAGGAGCTGCTAGTGCTTGTGAGGACTTGTGATGAAATATGTCGAGGACGAACTGCCCTGCCAGAACCTATTCCCTATTTGTCTCACTGTGTGGGAACAATATTTTAAGACCAACTGCTAGCTACATCTAATCATGTGACCCAAGATACAGGCTGCAGGCATCAAATGGTTGGGACAAGAAAATAGTATCTTTCTAAAAGTGGTATTTTTAGAATTGTGACTTAAAATCCAACTTTACCATTAAAGAGGGTTTTAAATTACCATTTCTTTGAAGACCAAACGTAACCGTCCTACCTGCTCCCAATTGAAAGGTAACACTTATAAATGTAATAAAGTAACCTTGTGTTATCCTATGGGAGAGGCAGGCCTTGCAGTAGTAAAAAACTAATCTAAGAGTTTTTCACTACCAGGAAAGTTAAGAGTTCAGTTAAAACTTTGTGACTACACTGTACCGTGCCCTATGGGCTGTTTATGGGTGACATATGTATTAAAAAGGAATATTTGGGCATCTTAAAAGGTTTATTTTGCCAGGTCAAAATGGCAGTTCAGAAATGTACACACAGGCTGCAATGGCACTCTTCGAAGTATCTGTGCGCTCTGTAAATCACATATCATATTATCATGAGACATTTTTAATAGGCTACTCAAATGGATGGCACAATTAGTGCTACAGGCCCACTAGTACCATTTAATTTACAGGTCCTAGGAACAGGTAGTACCACTTTATTATGGATTTACAGGTAAATTAAATATGCCAGTTGGGTGGAAGCCAATATTACCATGTTTTAGCCAGAGAGCATATGAGCTTTTGCACTGATAGTAGTGACAAAGTGAGCAGAGTTTCAAGGCCAGCAAAAATGAAATCAGCTAGAACAGGAGGATGAGAAAAACACGCCAAGAATGTCAGGTCCAACACAACAGTTTCTTTGTGAATAAAATGTTAGTTCATTTGATCCTAAAGACAATAAGGGCATCATAAAAAGATGTTTATTAACTGGCCTGGTAGTCCCTGCCCTCTTCTGGAGTTCCTAATACTGGGTTAATCAGGAATTAAATGGGAGAGGAAATTACTCATGTCATGAGTTGAACTCTGAGTATATTCTAAGAAATAATAATCAGAAATACAGCATCCATTTCTTCAATACCTTCCCAAAGCTTTTCCCAGACATTTTAGCAGCAGCCAAACTATCTGGACAAATGCAACGGAACCAGTTGCTGGCCCCAACAGGATTACAGAATGGATTGTAATAAGACTATACTGGATTAGAAGGAATAATTAACATATTCATTCATTTCTCTTGATGAATTCAGTGCAGCAGACAGTGGCTTGATGGTAGTGATTTTGACAGCACTACTAAATAGTCACGCATTCAAGTACAGTCAGTTAGAGGTCGAATACATTTCAGAGATTAACAGAACACACAGCACAAAAGTAATGATATTAATTTGTTTAAAATACCACTTTTGCTATGTTTAAGCACTGGAAATAACTGGTCTTCTCATAGCTAATTTGCAAGTATAGAAAATGTGGTTCTACCAATTTAGTCTACAAGGATTTATCACATTTGACTACCCAGTTTTTTTACCTTTACTGTAAGTGAGTTTCACTATCTGAGTCTCGTGACAAATTCGTGGTAATTAGATTGAGCATGTCACCCTCTAGTAAAAACCTTTTTAGAGAAGGTTGTTGCTTCGAAGCTATGATAAGGTGCACTGAGCTGGTTACACATGAACAGGTGTGCACAGATGTGTGTGGGCTGCGTAAGCAAGACTGCTGTTGTGTGCAGTCCAGTATCAGTGCAGAGTTAGTCTGTCACAGAGGGTACTCTGCAAGAATAGGTACTGACCTTAGGTAGGCCTTATATTATGAATGGGCATTCATAGAGTAGGTCTGTAGGGCTTACTGGAAAATCTGTAGTGCTTTCACTGTAGGGAAGATTTATAGGTTTAGAGGTTAAATCTTCCCTAAAGTACAGTTCCGTTCCACTTAGGCCTACAGGGTCCAGCAATGTATCAAAGTGGAGTAAAACATGCACGCTGAGTTTAAATTTACAGTTCTTAGCACACTACATCCACATGTTATGGGACTTCAGGATTTGTCATATCTCTCTGCCTTATCTCATAATCAGATTCCAGGCCGTTGTCCCCATTACACCGCCAAGTTAAATACGGTGCTCACCAGCAAAGAGAACAAAGGCCTCCCTAATCAATAGGAGCAATTATCATTGATTGATCCCATTCCTGATGGAGAAAAGGGGCGCAGGGGAATCTGCATCTGATTATTATCTTTGCACACTACATCTGGCCTGGGACAGCCCAGGCCCATTAGAACAAAGGAGGAGGACCACACCTCTGAAGACAACACAATTGGGGCTCTCCTTTAAAGTTTTGGTGCAAAAGGAGAAGGTTGTGTTGTCAGGTACGGGTAGAACTGAGGCCCTCAGAGGAGCTTTTAACAGTTAAAAGTAACTTAAAGTAAAGGTTAAAGTAATATATCATAGTTAGATGAAAAATTAAGTGACAACATGACGTTTTAAATGTACACAAAAACTGAAATTCACCAGTTATACTTATCTCAAGTAAATATAGCTTGTGACCTAAAGTTACTAAAACTCATGCCCCCCACCATGCACAGTATTCTCATCAATAATTCAATTATAAGTGTTTCAGTAATATTATCAATGATTTCATAGAAGATGTCATGAGTGGTGTAATATGTGGGGTAATTAGCAGTACACCCACTGAACCTTTTACTGTGCCCTAACTTGGGAGCTTTCATTATCAGTTCTGAGAACTATTTACTTCATTAAGGGACACAGCACACATGGGATGCCAGCTTCTGTAAAGGTGGTCATTTCCTAACCTACTTTACGGATGCAGAAGTCTGCTTGGATGCCTCTTCCTTTGTTCTCCATCGAAAGCAGACCCCTCCCACCTCTCACATGCCCCTCATTCATGTAACCATTTACGTCTCCCACATGTGAGGGAGCGCCTGGTGTCCACACAAAATCTTATGGAATGATCGCAACAGATCACTCTAATGGACACCCTCTTTTTGGCTCTTATCTGGACCTAAATCAACCCATATAAGTTATTTTACACATTGACATTGAGATTACAATATCTCAAGTGGGACATACATTCTGAAGTGACACTTCACACCCCAAGAACCGTTTGGTGGTGTTGTTATTGCACTGGCGAAGCCCTGTTTAGGGAGAAATGCATTGGCGGCACATGCACTTGGGTTGAAGCCAATAAAGGAGAATTCTTTTTACCATCTAATGAACATTTCTTTGGCCATTTAACTGCCTATTCCTGGTGCCTCTCTTTTCTATATGTTTTGTATTTCCATAGGAAAAGCATGTTTTGACTTGGCTATAACATTAGCATTGGTTGACCAATCTTCATGAAATATTCCCAAAAAGTGTCAAGGTAGATGTTTTGTGTCATGGAAAGTTTGGGGGTGACCCTTGCAGTTGTGACCAAGACATAGGGGCATGAAAAAAGGGTGCATTTACAATGGTAATTCCTGTCGGAGCACGTTCTCAAACCTACAGCCCGATCCACTGGACGGAATTACACCAAATTTGGCAGAAAGGTAGACGCTGTTATGCAGATTGTGCTTTTTGTTATTTGGTATATCTCTGGGCGTGGATATTTCATGGTGGTTTTGCAATTAATCGCGGATGCGCGTGCCGAAGGTAATGCTGTGATTGTCTGGACGCAACCTGAAGAGAAAGTCGTGGCCACCATTTTATCGTTCGGGAATGGTTCCTGGGGCTGACAATTTTTCTGAAAGCTAATGTAAGAGTCAGGGTGGAGATACTCTGACCCCATGTTTGAGAAATTGGTGTGTTAGTGACATAAGTTATGTGTCCAAAATTGATTTCTTTTATTGCGTGTGATATTCACAATGATGCTGTGACTGCCAGCGAGACTCCCCATGTGCCATTACAGGGACATTGCGAATATCGCAGTAACATTGCAATCATTAGTGAAAATATATTAAATATATATTTGTATACACTCACTGGTCACTGTCACACACTCATGTACGCACTCACAAACTCACTTAGACACTTATACACCCATTCACATACCCACTCACACACTTATTCATCCAGTCATATACGCACTCAGATACTCATGCACTCACTCACATACCCATTCAGGTACTTATGCACCCACTTACAGACTCACTCAGAGAGTGACTCACCCATGTATAGATCCACTCAGAGACTCATGCACCTACTGAGAGACCTACTCATAGGCTCATACCAACATGGAGTCTCTTACACCTAACCACAGACCCACCTGGGTACACTTGCACCTACTCATATATTCATGCATCTACTTAGAGAGTTATGCATCCATGTAGAGACCCACTCAGAGACTCACGCACCCACTTACAGACCCACTCAAACACTCATGTACATTCTCACAGACCCATTGAGACAATCATACATTAACTTATAGATCCAATCAGATACTCATATACCCCCTCGCACACCCATACAGTCACTCCCATACTCAGCCACAGATCCTCGCAGAGATGTATTGACACAGTCAGTCACTCATACACTCAGAACCTCACCTACCCACTCACAAACTCAATCAGATATACACTCAGTCCCCCACCCACTCACCCATTCAAGGCTCATTCATCGACTCACAGACCCACACAGACCCACACAGACACTCACTCTCCCAGTCACAGACCCATACTTTCACTCACTCGCCTACTTAGACTTATGCTCTCACTCACAGACCCTTTGATACACCCATACACCCACTCATCGATCCACTCAGACACTCATACAGCCACTCATAGCCCCACTCAGACACTCAAACACCCAGTCAGTTATACACTCAGAGACGCATGTACCCACTCAAAGTCACACTCAGAGACCCACATACCCACTGACAGAACCACTCAGACACTCATGCTGCCTGCCACAGAACCACTGAGGGACTCATTCACTCACTCACAGATCCACTCAGACAATCATGCACCCACTCACTCGCCCACTCACTTAAACAGTCATGGATCCACTCACAGATCCAGTCAAACAGTCATGTACTTACGTACAAATGCATAGATTGAGTGAGAGACTTGCGCAATAAATCACAGACCCATTGTGACACTGATGCACCCACTCATAGATGTACTGAGCAGTCACTCATTTTGCTACCGAAGCACTGATAGACAGGTGCACCCCTAATAAATGTGTGATCATCATGGTTACCAGAGTTATCACGGTTCTAGGTATAATTGCGAAAATTGGAAGTAGGGTTTAAACAATTTCTTAAAAAACTTACTAGAAAAATGTGTGCACAAATATGTTTTCAAAGCAGTGATGTAGTTAGTATTGTGTGTATATTGTAATAGTTAGAATGTTTTTTTAAGTTAACATTTTTTTATGTGGTGGTGGTCATTGAATGAGTATGAAAAGTACACTAATATAGCTCTACTGTTAAATATACTGTAGAATTTGTCTATAGATATTTTGAGATGTCATCAGTGATGTCATCAGTGATGTCACTGACCATGTCATGAATGATGTAATATGTGACGTCATCAGCAGTGCATTGCGAGGGCGCGAGTTATACTTAGCTCAACTAACTATAACGGGAATTTCTATGGTTTTGTATGAGTGAAATGTCCAACTAACTATAATGTCCCTGAAACCTATGTTTTTTTCAGTGAATATATATATATATAGATACATCTCTCTCTCTCTCTCTCTCTCTCTCTCTATATATATATATATATATATATATATATATATATATATATATATGTATATATATATATATTCCTTCGAAAAGAACAAAAAGCGCTGCCAGACGACAGCACGCTTTGTAGTATAAGAATGCACTCACTCGTGTATTGAAGTTCAAAGGCGCTTTATTAGCAAAATCGCTGCTTCACCCAACGCGTTTCACCTCTCCTGAGGCTTGATCACGGGATGTGGTTTGTGTAACACAGACTTCTTTTATTTCTACATTTTTGTATGCACTCCTCTTTTGTTGTTTCTCTCATGATGCATTGTGGGTGTTGTAGTGTGCACGTGAATTAATATACAAATATACATTTTTTTCTTTTTTTATCAATATTTCTATTTTTCAGTGCTCTTATATTGTGTTATATAAAAAGTCTTTCTGTTATGTGTGATTATTCTATATTTTTCAATTATTTCAAATTTGGGAAGCTAATATATTGGAAAACAATTAATCCATTGATACTCTCTGGTGAGTTTTTCTTGGATTCACAGTCTATATTACTGTCCTCATCGATCACTTCATCTCTCTGGTGAGTTTTAAATTTGATCCACTCTCTGGTGAGTTCTGTTTACAAACTTCTATTCATGTCATATTGGTCCGTGATCAGTTCATCTTTTTGATGAGTTTTTGAGTTTTGGTATACCAAATGTTCATTGTTTTTATTTACAAATGTACATATAACTCTTCATTTTGATTCAAACCTCTGGGGTCTAGGGTTCTGAATGTTATGATGTGGCGGGATTATTTTTGTCTCAGAGTCTTTATTCTATCTCCGCCTCTTTCTGACTGTAGTATTTGTTCCAAAGCCCAGAATTTCAATGACTCCCATTTGCCATCATGATGTTGATACATGTGTTTTGCTATGGCATTTGTTGAATCTTTATGAGTTGTGGCTCAGGTGTGCTCCAGGATTCTCTTTTTTACCTCAAAGATTGTGCTGCCGATATATCGTTTCTGGCAGGGGCATTCTATCATTTAAACTACATGAGTACTTTTGAATGTTAGGTGTTGTTTGATCTGCCTTGTTTTGCCTTTCCCAAAGTTTACAGTTTTCGTAGGGATTGCAATTTTGCATACCTTGCACTGCTTGCAGGGCCAAAAGCCTACTCTTTGAAGCCAAGTTGTTATAGGGGCCTCTTGAAAGTGGCTGTGTATGATTCTATCACTTATGTTTGTTGCTCGTCGATAAGTGATGTTCGGGTGGTTACCGATGATTTTAGATAGGGTTTGATCCAATTGAAGGATTCCCCAATGTTTTTTGATTATTGCTGATAACTTGTGATTTTCTGCACTTTGTGTGGTTATCAGTCTTATGATCGTTCCTTCTTTTTCTTTTTCTCTTTGTGTTGATTGTGGTTGTAGGATATCTTTTCGATTCAGGATCGATACCCTGTCTACGCTTCTTCTCACCACATTTTTCGGATAATTCCGTTTGAGAAATCGTGCTTCAGCCTGTTGGCTATGTTTCTGAAATTCACAATCTTCCGAACAATTTCTACTCATTCTTAGAAACTCTCCATATGGAATGCTCCATTTAAGATTTTCTCTGTGGAAGCTTTCCCCATGTAGAATTGCGTTTGTCGCAGTTTTCTTTCGATGTAGTGTAGTTTGAAGAGTTTTTTGTAACGTAGATTTCTGTGTCCAAGAATTCAACTCTATCCGGACTGAATTTATATGTGAATTTTAGATTCATTGGGCTGTTGTTCAATCTTTCAAAGTAGGTCTTGAATTCCAGTTCGGTTCCATCCCAAATGATAAAAAGATCGTCTATGAAACGCAGCCATAGTACTATCTTTTGTCGAAAGTCATAGTTTGTTGTATTCCATGCCACTTTTTGTTCAAACTGCCCCATTGTTAGGTTCGCGTAATTCGGCGAAAAAGAGAAGCCCATTGCACATCCCTTTATTTGTTTAAAAATTTGTTTGTTAAACAAAAAGATATTGTTGTGTAGACACATGGAGATCATCTCATTCAGCATTACATTATGTTCTTTATACTGAATTCTTCTTTTTCCCAGGAAGAATTTGCATGCTTCAATTCCTATGGTGTGTTCGATGTTCTAATATAATGATACCACATCCATGGTTATTAGGTTGAAAGTTGGATTCCATTTGATTGAGTCCAATTTATTTAAAAGGTCCGTTGTGTCTCTTAAGTAAGAACTCAAGTTGCTTACTAGAGGTGCCAGGAAGTGGTCTATGTATTCCGAAATTGGTTCCAGTAGTGAATTATTGGACGAAACTATCGGTCTTCCTGGGGGATTTAATTGATCTTTATGAGTCTTAGGCAGACAATAGAAAGTTGCCATCGTTGGATGTTTTTTATTTAGGTAGCGATATTCATCTTCATCTAACAGGCCCTTTTGGAACCATTTCTGTAGGTTCTCCTGCAGCTTGTTTTGGATTTTGTTTGTTGGGTCCTTCTTTAGTTGTTGATAGCATGATTGGTCCGTTAGTTGTCTTCTTGCTTCCAATATATAATCTCCTTTGTTTATAATCACAATGTTTCCCCCTTTGTCTGCGGGTTTGATTTCGATTGCTTTGTCCTCTTGTAGATTTTTCAGGGCCTCCATTTGTTTTTTTGAAAGATTCTTCTTCTTTTTGCAATTGGTCATTTTATATAGATCCTCTATTATTGCCTCATGGAAGACATCAATTTTGTTGCCTGCTGGTAGGCTGGGATAATATTTGGATTTCATTTTAAGGCCACTTTCACCTGCACCTTCTAACAATTGGAATTCTTGTAATTCCCCAATTGCTTCTCTCTCCTGGGTTTCTGTTATCGTCCCCATTGTCATTAGCAATTCTAAATTTTTTAGGTCTTCTACTTGAAGATTGCTTTCAATTTGTCTAGTGGTGGGTTGTTCAGTATTATTGATTTTCTCTGCATAGATTTTTGCCAGTTTTAATTTGCGTGTATATTTGTATAGGTCTATTCTTGTTTGAGCAATATCGAGATGTGATGTGGGGCAAAAATGTTATCCTTTCTTTAAGACCTCATTTTCTGTTGGTGTCAAGATTTTTTGTGAAAGGTTGATTATGTTTAGTTCCTGGAAGTTAGAGGTTGTCATCTCTATTTCTGTTTCCTTGGTTGTCTCAGCTGATCCTTGGACCACATATCTGTTTTTTGTTGTGGCTCCTCCCTTCCTTCTCTGCCCTCTCCTTGTCTTCCTCGCTGTGCTCCTCTTCCTCGGCCTCTGCCACCTCCTCTTCTTGGTTGGTTGGTTTTGTTCTGTTGCTCTAGGGCCATTCTCATCTCCGTTAAAAAGTTGGTCTTTTTTCTCTGATCTGTTGATTGTTGGGGAAAAATGTAGAAATAAAAGAAGTCTGTGTTACACAAACCACATCCCGTGATCAAGCCTCAGGAGAGGTGAAACGCGTTGGGTGAAGCAGCGATTTTGCTAATAAAGCGCCTTTGAACTTCAATACACGAGTGAGTGCATTCTTATACTACAAAGTGTGCTGTCGTCTGGCAGCGCTTTTTGTTCTTTTCGAAGGAATATTAAACCGACTTTTCCCCGTCGGAAAGAATGCACCGCCCTAGAGGGGAGCGCCGGCGTCAACATTGGGATACAATCGAATAAATATATATATATATTTATATATATATATATATATATATATATATATATATATCACAAAAGGATCCCAGAGCTACATTCATCCACACGAACGGCGCAACAACAGGAAACAGACTCCGCAGGCAAAGTTGATAGTTAGTGATGATTTATTCCAGCATCAAATGTCCAAATGACGCGTTTCGGCCGCCAGACATGCGGCCTTGATCACATAGCGCTGTAATGGTGAGTGAGTGCAATATATACAAGTGGTGGTGGCAGTATTTTCACTATGTTCATCGTAATGACTGCACTGTTTTGCAACGTGTGGTGACTATGGGTAAACGCAGTAAGTCAACTGTATTGCATCATAAAATTTTACTACAGTGAGTAAGGCCAGTGTATTTTTACTATGTTCATCATAATGACTGCACTAATTTGCAACGTGTGGTGACTATGGGTAAGTGCAGTAAACCAACTATATTGCATCACAGAATTTTACTACAGTGAGTGCAGCCAGTGTAAATATATATATATATATTCACCAGTAGGTAGTTATAGTTAGGACCAAGTTTCCATAGGAAGAGCATTTTTTATTTTACTTATAACTTTGGCGTTGTTTGATGATTCTTCATGAAATTTTACAAACTAATTCTTTGTTCGTATCAGCTCCTATGTTGAAAGTTTGGGTGGTTATCCGTCAAGGAGGGGCCAAGAAAAAAAGGGGGTCCCAAACATGTTTTCTCCATGCAATTCCCATAGGAAACTTTAGACAAGGCTACAGGTCAAACGGGTGAACGGAATTACCCCAAATTTGGCAGGGAGAAGGGTCTTGGTCTAGAAAGCACGCTTTTGTAAATCCGTTCAGTAGTTTTGGAGAAATATCGAAATTTACAGATAGCGATATTTGGGAATTCTGCCATCTGATTGGCTGAGGCGTTACGAGCACAAGCTTGCTGATTATTGGCTGCTAGCTGTTGCAACTAAGAAGTGTTGGCAGCCATTTTGTGATTCCGTTAAAACAAGTAAGGGAAAAAAGGGCGAGAAGAGTAGGAAACAGGAGGATAGGAGCACTGTAACCTCTGTGGGGGAGTGTGAAGCGAAGTACTCACTCCTACCAGTCTGAAAGTGCGGTGTTGCTCAGAGTGACATGGTGCTGAGATGAGATGCTGCTACATTAGGGTATGAAACCGAGAGTCTAAACCGTGAGCTCATTGCTGTAAAGTGATGTGCACTGGTCTTTGTAACATACCTGTGGAAGTAGTGTTAGTAGGCGTTTATAACATACAGGGAGTGGGAAGCGAACTACTGACCCCTACAGTGTGTTTATACTATACCGGAAGTGGGAAGCGAAGTACTCATGCCTACCGGTGTGAAGACTCGGGGATCAAACCGAGTTGATTGCTGTAAAGTGATGGGCTCCGGGTGCTGCATACTGGCCGCTGTAGTATAACTGTGTAAGTAGTGTTAGTATGTGTTTATACTATACAGGGAGTGGGAAGCGACCTACTCACCCGTACTGGTCTGAAGACTCGGGTATTAAACCGTGAGCCTAAACCGTGAGCTCATTGCTGTAAAGTGATGTGCTCTGGGCACTGTAGCACACCTGTGGAAGTGGTGTTAGTTTGCGTTTATACAATACAGGGAGTGGGAAGTGAACTACTCACCCCTACCGGTCTCAGGACTCGTGGATGAAACCATGAACTCATTGCTGTAAAGTCATGTGCTCTGTGTAGTATTCCAAAGTAAGTCATAGTAGAATGTTAGTATGTAATGCTACTAGAATGTAAGTATTTAATGTTAGAATGTGGGGCTGTCATGAGGGGAATCTTGGGGAGTTTGTACATGGTGCTGGAGAAGACGGTTGCCTTGCTCTCTGCTCCTGTTGGTGGCTGTTTAAGCTGTCTTCTTTTCCTGTAATAAATCTACTTATCGGATCCACTGCTGTCTGCCTCTTCACTACATAAATTTGGCGAGGAGCAGGAGAAGGTAGCACTCACCAATATTTCGAGCTTCCTTGCGTTCTGCTGAAGACCCATTTTCTTCGTGAAGCTGTTTCTACTCATCCCAGGGTCGTCGGCTCATCGAACTATGTGATCCGACCTCTGGTAGGATTTATATTTTTTGATTTTGGGCTTCCTCTGCCTCTTCACTACACTCTGGTCACTGTACTACACATGTGCAAGTAGTGTTAGTATGCGTTTATACTCATTCTGTAGTTATGCAGTAACCAATGCATCATGGCCCTATGGAGAGCCACCTCCCATGCGCAGCTCATACAATGTCCCGGGGTGTGCATCCGTGGAACACTTATGTTTGTTATTACAGGGCAGGAGCATGGCTTCCACCCTGTGATAGCAAATCCTTGTTTGCTTTGTTGAAGCGAGAGGAGGAAAACCTCGTATCGCTTCAATAAAGCAGATCCGGATGGTAAAAATTGAGGAAAAAAAATGAAGCGAGGTCTCACCCGTTCATTTAAATGAGCCCTCTGGTGGGTAATGTTCCGGGCCAATCCTATTATTATATTGTGGGGTCTCTGCAGCACTGGGGACATTAATCTCACATGCAAATTAGGCGCTGGAGGGCACAGAGACGTTTTGCAGCCTAGGGGATTGCCACCTCCCCGGGTATTGTTTACTAATTGTTCGGGGGGCTTCGAGGCCAACTCAAGTCTGGGGATCAGCAACCTCCGGGGCTTTTCTTAAATATGCAGGGTGGGCCTTGCCAGTCCCTGAGGCCTTGGTGGGCCTAGGCAGTGCCTTATTGGTTCTGTAATCACACAGGCAGTACTCATGGTGTTATAAAGCATTGCTTGCCTGCACCTGTGCACCTAGGCTGCTGCACCCCAGCCCCTTCACCCACACTGTGCTCAATTGCAGTCCCTGCGCACCGAGGCTTCACGGCTCATCTGCCACCACCGGTGTGTCCAACGATGTGCGGTGCGAGCTCCGACTCCGGGGTGCCTCTCTCAGGGTGGCACAGCAGGTCTCCGGTCTGGGACAGTGTTTTGATACCACGATGGAAGGCATCAGAATGCCCAGGGCATCATCACGGGCTGAGCACCTGCAGCGCGCATTTTGGTGCAACTAACTCAGTGTCTGAAAAGGGAGAAATAATATAATGCTGGAAAAGTCTTGAGGTAAATGAAGAATTATTTCAAGCTTAATAGAGAACACCAGTTGTGTGCATCCTTCCTTCTTGAAGTACAATCTACCAACTGTTAGTGGTAATCGTGGTTCAAAGAGGAGTTGGAGTGTGCGAGAATACACAAGGTGAAATAATAATGTTATGCCAACCTTCATATACAAAGGAACAGAGCGCATGCTAGAAGCATAATGTGCGTGTGTAATGTAGTGGTGCAAGCCTGTGTGCATGTACACTTAGTAATCAGCTCACTACAGTGCCCCAAAATCCAATGCCACTTGTCTGTAGGGCAGTGCTGCCCGCTGGCTCAGGCCTACAGTATTGTCCAGCAGGTCCTTCAAATGAGACAGAGATGTGACTGAATGAGGTCAGAGATCACATCATTACGCACGGCAACATCACTTGTTCACACCTGTGCACCCAGGCTGATGCACCCGACCCCTCTCGCAGCACCGCGCTCAATTGCAGCCCCTGTGCACCCAGGCCCCACTGCTCATCTGCTGTCATTCTTGTGTGTCCAAACACGACGGCCAGCAGGGTTCACAATTCAAATGGAGTTTTGATTGCGAGAATGGTGTACACCTCATGGATCCCTTTTTTTTATTGCGCATTGTGATATGCGAGGTGGATGCGGCCATATCACCTGAGGCAGTGTGGAAGAACTGGGACATGTGGCGGTGGCGTTATCCTATTTATACGCATGCAAAGTGGGCTGGGCTTGCGTACGCCAGGCCAGCGTAGGGGTGTGAATAATTATTCCGGGGACCTGGGCGTTGTTCAGTTCCTGCCTGGCCAGGAAGTGTACTTATGTGTGTGTCCCTGTTGCAGTTTTGACGTTGCACAATCCGCAATTTACATTGATGTAGCATGTACCGGGAGGGCGGCAACTATCGGTAATGAGATGCTGTCCGAAAATATTGAATGGCCAACATCATATGTCATTGTCAAGTTTGTGGATATGCGCAGACATGTCAAACGTGAATCTGCAAGTCTCACATATGACACACTACTATACTGGTAAAGCCTGACAACAGAGCATACTGCAACACAAATATACACATTACTCTTTACTGTTTGTCACATGTGATCTAGGATGTGCACTCTGCCTGTGGCTGATGATACCCTTTCGAGCCACCATTAACCAGGCCAAAAGGCAGCACAATAATGCACACACACACACACACACACCAGGGGCATCGTGTAACACACATTTGTTTTTTGATGTAACGTTTCAGATGCATGGCCATCACATGTGGAAGGCTACGGTACAGACCATGAAGATTGATCAAGATGATCGTTGCATGTTGTGTGTAGTATAAGATGTGTACACAGCAAAAAACTTTTCAAAAAAGCTCTCAAAGCAGAAGAGGTGGCTCTCATCAAACGCTGTAGAGAGAATGACTAAAATGGGTGGGGTCCTCCAACTGTTACAATGGGAAATGGTATGAACCAATCAAATGCTTTTTTTAGGGTCACATGGCAATCGCGCACCGAGCGCGCAAGGAGGACGCACCTGATGCGATTTTGAGAAAATATATTTACCATAATATAAGTGTATTACAGTTAGAAATATATAAATGTTTAAAATATTCTAGATTATCGCTTGTTCTCATATACACTTTACGCTTATTTAGATATAGTTTTGAGACATAAAAAAAAAAATGAGGGAATGGCTTACCCGGCGCGACACCATACGTCTATGATGTAACACAGGGTCTGGCAGCGTGCACTCGTCACATATGCAACACGCAGCGGGAGCGACCCCATACGTACATGACGTAACGCGCAGCTTGGTGCTGCGTACCCGTTGCATACCAAAGTAGCAGCTGGCGCGACCTCATACGTATATGATGTTACGCGGGACGCTGTGCCACAAACCCATCGGATATGAAATGTGCATCATTTACGAGTTTAGCAATATGGTGGATAGGATTCACGTACTGATAGAGCTTGGTACACTACCGGTAGGGGACACCAGTTCTAAAAAAAAAAACAACATTTTTTTAAGATATAAAACATTACATAATTTTTAAAGTTAAAAAAAAAGGATAATAGAGTTCCAAAATATTACAAAAAAATAGAAAAAATATAGATTTGATAAATATTAAAATATGAAATTAACATTTAAAAAACATTCGAAATTCACTGAAAAAAACATAGGTTTTACAGGCATTATAGTTAGGAATTAGCATTTAAAAAACCTTTGAATTTCACACAAAAAAAGATAGGTTTCAGGGACGTTATAGTTAGTTGGACATTTGACTCATATAAAACCATAGAAATTCCCCCGTTATAGTTAATTTTGAGCTAATTATAACTCACGCGCCCGCAATACACTGCTGATGACGTCACATATTACATCACTCATGACATGGTCAATGACATCACTGATGACATCTCAAATGGCATCACTGATGCCCTAATATAAACTTTGATACACCCACTCTAAAATACAGACTACTATTTTTGAAACCATACATACAACAATGCCAGATACTACATACCACCGACTATTTCCTAGGTCTACACACACATCCAGTCACTTATACATGCAGTTACTCATCAATACAGTACTATAATATGAACTCATACACCAATACATACAGTCACACTCCGCCACTCATCCATAGAGTTACTCACACACCTAGTCAGTCATGCAAAGAATCAATCACATACCCATTTACTCATGTATACAGTTATACACACCAACTCCGTTATTTATACAAACACCACATCACTTATTTATGCAGATACTAACCCATACTTACTGTCTTATACAATCACTGATACAAGCAGACACTCATTTATACATCCACTCTTCAAATAACTTACTCTCACGTATAGTCATTTATATACTCCAACACTCACATATACTGCTTTGAAACATATGTAGTTAGTCACACATATACCACTGAGACATTCATTCACTCACCAACACACCCATACACACACTAACTCACCCAAACAGCCCTTCCCAGATGCATGTTTGAATCCATACAACCAGTGAATCACCCACTCAGACATCTATGTACAGTCACACTCCCCCCACCCACCCACACAGACACTCAGGCACCCATACAGATACTCAGACAACAAATGAATAACCCATATGGACACTCATGTAGCTACTCACCAACCCATGCAGTTGCTTACACACCAACTGAGAGACTAATACAGACTTTCACCCAGTTTAGTCACTAACCCATACATTCAGTAAGACACGTTCAATTACTCACTTATACAGTCAGTCACACACCTGCTAAATAATCCCTTCAGGCAGTTGTAAATCCACTCATTCTTCAATACACCTTGGCATAGATATATTTGAAAAATATTTAAAATTTACAGAAACACACATTCACTGGATGATGTCATCAGTGATGTCATTTGAGATGTCATCAGTGATGTCACTGACCATGTCATGAGTGATGTAATATGCCACGTCATCAGCAGTGAATTGCGGGCACACGAGTTATAATTGCTCAACTAACTATAACAAGGGAATTTCTATGGTTTTATATGAGTCAAATGTCCAACTAACTATAACGTCCCTGAAACCTATGTTTTTTTAGTGAATATATATATATATATATGTATTACCTACTGGCGGTCGCCAGTAGGTAGTTATAGTTAGGACCTATTATCCATAGGAAATCCGCAACATTCTATTTAGAATAACTTTGGCGCCGGTTGACGAACCTTCACGAAATTTTCAAAACTCGTTGCCCGCTCTGGTCCGCTCCTATCCTGAAAGTCTCGCGGTGATTCGTCAAGCGGGGGCCGAGAAAAAAGGGGGTTCCCAAAACGTGTTTTCCCCATGCAATTTTCCATAGGGACCTTTAGTCGCAGCTACAGCCCAAACTGCTGAACGGAATTACACCAAATTTAGCAGAAAGGTGTAAATGGTGTAAATACGTTCAGTAGTTCCTGAGACGATCAAAAGTAAAATCACATATATATCTGGGCGGAGCCTAACCACACATCTCATCGTGAGATCTGAGTGGCTGTCAGCACTTCATCCAAGAAGTGTTGGCAGCCATCTTGGGACCAATATACATGATAGCACCTCATTAAAAAGCATTGCAGTTGATAGAAGGTTTTAAGACTTTAGTTACATTATAAATCATTTGATGATGGTACCATACTCATTTTAGGAATTGTGGTATGTTCTAAGGTGATTTCACCATGTGAAAAAGCCTTCTGCTGGGAAATAATGAATCATGTTTGAGAGAAAACTATTTTCTCATGCTTTTCCCACAGAGGTTTGGAAGGTGATCCATAAGCTAAAATGAGAGCATATTTTCTGTAAATTCACATTATCTTTCTCAGTCATGTGAGAATGAAGTCTGAGATTCTCAGTAAAACATGTACATCCAACAAGGGCAGAGACTGTCAGTTGATTCCTTTGTGTTCTACTGCCGCTTCCCAGAGTGTTCCAAAGAACAACTAGAGCGCTAACAGTCCTACTTATGACAAACGTATGGCACACCTGAAGCCATCTTGATTGGAAAACAGTGGTATATCTTAAAACATTTAATTTAAAAAGGAACAAAACGAGGGGGTTCATTTTGCCATAGAAAGTATGATTCGTGCTGCAGAAAGAAAAATTAGGGCACATTTTGAGTGACTTCTCAAATCCTCTTCTATTTCATTAAAACATTCTGACATGCAGACTGAAACATGCACTTTCAGTACTAGCAGCAGACTTCCCTGGTGAGCAGTAGCTTTACTACAGTGATCTAATGAGCAACTAGAGTGCTAACATTCTGAATTTATGGCAAATGTGTGACACATCTGAATACCTTCTTGATGGAATCAAAGTAAAAAACTGAAAGTATTATTACTGAGAAGACTGCAGTAAATGAGGAAATTAGGAAACTTCATAACAAATAAGTCTCCCAAGATGGCCACCAGAGACAAACGAGCCCAAATGCAGCACAAATATCACCCAGATGTAGCTGAAGTATAGCCCAATGACAGAATGTCCCAGAGTGTTCTAAAGAACAACTAGAGAGCTAACAGTCTTACTTATGACATATGACAAAAGTATGGCACACCTGAAGCCATCTTGATTGGAATAAAGTGGTAACACTTAAAACATTTAATTTGCAAAGGAACAAAATGAGGGGGTTCATTTTGCCATAGAAATTATGATTAGTGCTGCAGAAAGAAAAATTAGGGCACATTTTGAATTCTCAAATCCTCTTCTATTTCATGAAAAAATTCTGACATGTAGACTGAAACATGCACTTTGAATACCAGCAGCAGACTTCCCTGGTGAGCAGTAGCTTTACTAAAGTGATCTAATGAGCAACTAGAGTGCTACCATTCAGAATTTATGGCAAAAGTGTGACACATCTGAATGCCTTCTTGATGGACCCAAAGTAAACAAGGGTTGAAAATGCAATAGGTCTCGCCCTCGTTTAAGTTAAAGCAATTCTGTTTGTAATTAGGTGGCTTTTTAGCTTTGATTTTATTAGTGTTTTTCAAACTTTCATGTACATAACATGCATATGCATGCATATATGTATATGTATATGTATGTATGCATTTATATTTGTATTTATATAGATATGCAGATTATATATATGTTTATACATGTATGTGTATATATATAGATATACACACATACATATATTCACACAAAAAAACATACGTTTCAGGCACGTTATAGTTAGGAATTAGCATTTAAAAAACCTTAGAAATTCACTGAAAAAAACATAGGTTTCAGGTGCGTTATAGTTAGTTGGACATTTCTCTCGTACAAAACCATTGAAATTCCCCCGTTATAGTTAGTTCAGCTTACTATAACTTGCGCGCCCGCAATGCACTGCTGTTGATGTCACATATTACATCACTCATGACATGGTCAGTGACATCACTCATGACATCACTGATGACATCTCAAATGACATTGAGTATTGAAAGAGAATTAATTCCCCAACTTAAAATGTGCCACAGGGTGCGTTTGCACAGTGGTGAAGGAAAGGGGCGTGGCCTGAGGTGATATGTCTGCAAACACACCCTGTGGCGCGTTTTAAGTTAGAGAATTAATTCCTCCTCAATCTTGTGTGTCCCTGGGGGCCAACTAACCCACCAGGTACCTCCAGTATGGGCCAGGAGGCTGCGTTGCAGAGAGGTGCTTAGAGGCCACGCCCCTTTTCACAACACTCTTCAATGCAGCTCCGTGGCGCTTACTGGAGGTACCTTGTGGGCTAGTTGACCCCCAGGGACCCTCAGTATATGACAAGGAATTAATTCCCCAACTTAAACCAGGCCACAGGGCGTGTTTGCATACATGTGAACTTAGGCCCCGCCCCCTCCCTTCACCACTGTGCAAATGCGCATGCGCCCCGTGGCGCTTTTTAAGTTGGGGGATTAACTCCCCTTGAATACTGAGGGTCCCTGGGGTGCAACTAGCCCACTAGCTACCTCCAGTAAGCGCCACAGAACTGCATTGCAGAGAGGTGTCAAAAGGGGCATGGCCTCAGAACAACTCTCTGCAAAGCAGTTCCTTGGCGCATACTGGAGGCACCTGGTGGGCTTTTTGGCCCCCAGGGACCCCCAGTATTTAAGGGGAATTTGCTTCCCCTCTGCAAATACGCCAGGGGGCGCGTTTGCAGAGTGGTGCAAGAAGAGGGCATGGCTCCCGGCCCAATCCCGTTTTTCTTTTTTTTTTAAGGGGGGGCTGTGTAGCCCCCCTTCTTTTTATAATTTATTGGCCCTGGGGACCCCAGCCCCCAAATTGATTTTTTAAAACAAAGAAATCTGGAAGGGGACCGCGTGGCCCCCCTCTCGAGGCCATAATCTGCCCCGGGGACCCCATACCCCGGGGCATGGGACTTTTTTTTATTTTTATTTTGGAGGGGGGCTGCCTTGCCCCCCTCCTGTGGCCACTTATAGCCCGGGGACCCCATCCCCCGGGGCCGGCATTTTTTTATTTAAAAAAAAAACCATTTTGGGGAGGGGGCCGTGTGGCCCCCCTCCCGGGCCACTAATAGCCCCGGGGACCCCATCCCCCGGGGCTGGCCCACTCCGTTGGGGACAGTGGGGGGGTCCCCAATCCCCCCGCGGTCCCAGCCGGCTCCCCGCATCCTGTGGAAGCCGGCATTGCTTTTCCACATGGGGAGAAGCTAACATGCTGCTGCCCATGTGGAAAAGCAATCTGCTTTGCTATTTGGAAGAGAGAGAAGGTTGCCTGCTCTCTCTTCCAAATAGCAAAGCAGTTTGCAATGACAGGGTGGGAGCCGCGAGGCAGTGTCCCGGGGGAGTCCCGGGGGTGGCCACCCCGGGACACTGCAGGAGCCGGCCCTGGGGGGTGGCGGTCTCCAGGGCCATCAAGGGCTCCAGGAGGTGGCCACGTGGCCCCCCACCCACCTGTTTCAAAGCCCCGCGAGGTGATGGTCCCCGGAGCATGTGGGGGGGCTTGAGCCCCCCACACAGGGTATATTTTTAAAATTAAGCCCCAGGGGTTGGCGGTCCCCGGGGCCGCGGGGAGGCCGTGAGACCCCATTCATTTTTTTTAAGCCCCGGGGGTGGCGGTCCCCGGGGCTGGGGGGCCTGAGAGCTCCCCTCAATGAATATTAAGAAGCCCCGGGGGTGGCGGTCCCCGGGGCTGGGGGGCCTGAGAGCTCCCCTCAATGAATATTAAGAAGCCCCGGGGAGTGGTGGTCCCCGGGGCTGGGAGCACCTGCGAGTCCCCACACAATTGAAATAACCCCCTGGGGTGGCGGTCACCGGGGCTGGGGGGCCCCTCTGAGGCCCCCTTTACATAACTATTGCCCCGGGGAATTTTTATTTTTTTCGTCCGAAATTCGCGCTGGGTGCGCGAATCTCGCCGATTTTTAAAAAAAGGAAATGCTTTATTTGGCCCTGGGGGTCCTTGTGGGACCTCCTGAGCAGGCCTAGGGGGTCAGGGTGTTTCTACCCTGCCCCCTTTTCGCGTTTTTCACATTTGTTATTTAGGTTTCTTGTGCCTCGGTTCTACCGAGACACAAGATGGCTGCCAACACTTCCTGATTTGGAGTGTTGACAGCCAATTAGAATACAGCTCGTGCACGGCAGGGTGCGCGCTGGGTGCGCATAGGGTGCGCGGATCCTCCAAGTGATGTCATCAGTGATGTCACTGACCATGTCATGAATTATGTAATATGTGACGTCATCAGCAGTGCATTGCGGGGGCGCGAGTTATAGTTAGCTGAACCTACTATAACGCAGGAATTTCTATGGTTTTGTACAAGTGAAATGTCCAACTAACTATAGCGTTCCTGAAACCTATGGTTTTTTCAGTTAATATATATATATATATATGTATTTTACCTACTGGCGGTCGCCAGTAGGTAGTTATAGTTAGGACCTAGTTACTATAGGAAAATGGCAACATTCTAGTCCCAATAACTTTGCCGTCGATTGATGAATCTTCGCAAAATTTTCAAAACTAATTCTTTGTTGAGATCAGCTCCTATGTTGAAAGATTGGAGGTGATTCGTCAAGGGGTGCTGAGAAAAAGGGGGGTCCCAAAACGTGTGGTGCCACTTCAATCCTCTCTGTCCAAACCATTTAATGTCCAAGTCAATACGACTCTCTTCTGCATACCTCTTGCACCAGAAAACATAGCTATTTCCTACGATACATACTAGCATTTTGAAGGTATGGCTGGAAGGTATGGAAAGATGTCTGTAGCTCATGCAGTTCCTTCGTAGAGTGAGAGATATGTTTAAAGATGGGGAACTAGTTTCTTTTTGCATACAAAACGGTACCTGATTAGGAGATGAAAAGCATTGTTTTTTAAAAGTAGGGTGCACATTCGTTTTGTGGAAAAGTATGTTTGTGATTGGTTAAGAAAAAGCAGGGGTTTTTTTGGAAAACATTTTTATTGGCATTTATAGATAGTAATACACGCAGGCACAGGCGGTATCGCCATTATCACAGAAACTTACATATCAGGAGCGCCCAGTCACAGCTCTTTCGACCTCGCAGTCTTGTGGGCGCTCAGGCTGTTCGTCCCTATCCTGAGTGGGGCTGCAGGTGCGTTTGCGGGACCAGCCTCTGGGTATGCCCTACTGGAGCGGGCCCTGATCGCCTCGCCGCAGGGGTGCCGTGCAATGTGATTGAACCCCTGTGAGGGGTGTCGCGGAGGCTATATAAGTGCAGCCATTGAGTAACCATGAACTAACTGGGGGCAGAGAACCAGGGAATGGGGGTGCACTATGTCGCCTATCAGGAATACTTGTGGCTATGCGCTCGAGAGCTGGACCATCGTGTGGGAGAAGGGTCGGGGTGGTCGCGGATGTGGAGATGGGGAGGGGGCAGGGGGGGTGGGAGCTTCGATCATAGCCTATGAGGGATCTGGCGGTGGGACCTGTGGTGTCTGCCTCTGCGAGGCACAGGGTGCTTGGACTGCCTGCGCCGTTCCCAGGGTGGGCTCTGGAGTCGCTGGCGCCCCCGGGGGGTCAATCAGTCGTGAACTCGCCGCAGCCGCTGTTTCCTGCGTGAAGGCGTGAATTAACATGGCCCAGGAAAGAAAAAGCAGTTTGCATGTACATATTATAGTACATATTATAGGATAAAATTTGCTCAACTCAACCACACCTTTTACTTGCATTTGGAAGGCACTGTTCGAACTTAAAACAATTGAGAACTTTTAACCTGCACGTGCCGTTAAATGTTCGAGAAAATGTTGCAAAAAATATAGTTAGGTTTAAAAAAATTGATGAACTTTTAACCTCCACGTGTTGTAGAATGTTCTAGAAAGTGTGTTGATAGAATGCGTTGCATTTCTGACTTCGATGTGTACTTGAATATTAAAAAAACTATTTATATGGAAAAGTAGAAAGACAGTAATTGAGAGAATTTTTGAAAGCTAAAAGAATCAAGGAACTATCATAATTTGTTCTGGATTATCTACTGGCGATCCACAGTAGTTAGTTATCACTGTTAACGGTCTGAAAGTGCGGTGTTGCTCAGAGTGGCATGGTGGTGATATGATATGGTGCTACACTCGGGTATGAAACCGAGAGTTTAAACCGTGAGGTCATTGCTGTACAGTTATGTGGTCTTGTGTTTGTAGCACACGTGTGCAAGTAGTGTTAGTAGGCGTTTATATCATACAGGGAGTGGAAAGTGAACTACTGACTGCTACTGTGTGTTGATAGTATATCGAAAGCGGGAAGCGAAGTAGTTACGCCTACTGGTGTGAAGACTTGGGGATGAAACCGAGCTGATTGCTGTAAAGTGATGGGCTCTGGGCAGTGTAGGATACTAGCCACTGTAGTATAAGTGTGTAAGTAGTGTTAGTATGCGTTTATAGTATATAGGGAGTGGGAAGCGAACTACTCATCCCTACTGGTTTGAAGACTCGGGGGTTAAACTGTGAGCCTAAATTGTGAGCTCATTGCTTTAAAGTGATGTGCTCTGGGCGCTGTAGCATATTTGTGGAAGAAGTGTTAGTTTACGTTTATACAATATAGGGAGTGGGAAGCAAAAGTCTTACCCCTACCGGTGTCAAGACTCGTGGATGAAACTATGAGCTCATTGCTCTAAAGTCATGTGCTCTGTGTAGTATTCCATTGTAAGTCGAATGTTAGTATGTAATTCTACTAGAATCTAAGGGGCATATTATCAAGGAACGGCGTTAAAATTATCGCTGCTTTAACGGCAGAAAACTGCCACTAAAACGACGATAATGGGCTTGATAATATGCCGTAGAGAATTCCAATAGAAGCCTATGTTAACACGAGAACACTGCTCACCTGCCATCACTGGTGTGTCCCACGACGTGTTGGTGCAAGCTCCTAGTACATTATATGTTTGTCTGAAAGACCAGGTCTCCGGTCGGGGACGGTGTATTGATACCACGATGGAAGGTGTCAGAATACCAGGGCATCATTGCGGGGTCAGGTCCAGCTCCGCCCTTCTTGTGGCAATCAATTGAATGTCTGAAAAGCGAGAAATAATTTAATGGTGGAAACGTCTGGAGGTAAATGAAGGTTTATTTCAAGCTTGATAGAAAATAGGAGTTGAGTGCATCCTTCGTTTTTGAAGTACGATCTACCAACTGTTAGTGGTAATCGTAGTTCAAAGAGGAGTTGGAGTGCACGAGAATTCACAAGGTTAAATAATAATACGTTATGCCAACGTTCACATTCAAAGGAACAGAGCGCATGCTAGAAGCATAATGTGCACGTGTAATGCAGTGGCGGGAGCCTCTCTGTATGTACACTTAGTAAGGAGCTCCCTACAGTGTCCTAAAAGCCAATGCCACGTGTCTGTAGGGCAGCGCTGCCCGCTTGCTCAGGCCTACAGTACGGTCCAGCCGGTCCTTAAAATTAGACCGATGTGACTGAATGAAGTCAGAGATCTCATCATTATGCATGGCAACAACGCATTTTCGCACGTGCGCACTCAGGGTGATGCACCCCACCCCTCCCGCAGAACCGCCCTCAAGAGGTGTCTGTAGGGCAGCGCTGCCCGCAGGTTCAGGCCTACCTTATGGTATAGCAGGTCTTTAAAATGAGACAGAGATGTGACTGAATGAGGTCAAAGATCACATCATAACACATGGCAATATCGCTTATTCGCACGTGCGCAGTCTGGCTGATGCATCCCATCCCTCCTGCAGCACCGCACTGAAGAGGTGTCTGTAGGGCAGTGCTGTCCGCTGGCTCGGCCTACAGTACAGTCTAGCAGATCTTTAAAATGAGAATGTGACTGAATGAGGTCAAAGATCACATCGTAACACATGAAAATATTGTTTGTTCGGACCTGCGCAGCTAGGCTGAAGCACCCCACCCCTATCGCCGCAGCACGCTCAATTGGAGGCCCTATGCACCCAGGCCGCTCTGCTTACCTGGTGTCATTGTTATGTGAGCAAACACTACGGGCAACAGTGCTCACATTTCCGATGGAGTGTTGATTGCAGGAGAGTGTACACCTCATGGATCCCTTTCATTGACGACGGGCAGTAGGGCTCACAATTTAGAGCCCTTGTTGATTGCCAGGATGGATCCATTTCTTTTTTTTATTGCGCATTGTGATATGCCAGGTGGATGCGGCAAATCATTTGAGGTAGTGTGGAAGAAGAGGGACGTGTGGCATCGTGGTTATCCTATTCATACGTACTGTCATTCTTGGGTGTCCAAATACGACGGCCAGCAGGGTTCACAGTTCAAATGGAGTTTTGATTGCGAGAATGGTGTACACCTCATGGATCCCTTTTTTTTATTGCGCATTGTGAGATGCGAGGTGGATGCGGCCATATCACCTGAGGCAGTGTGGAAGAACTGGGACATGTGGCGGTGGCGTTATCCTATTTATACGCACGCAAAGTGGGCTGGGCTTGCGTACACCAGGCCAGCGTAGGGGTGTGAATAATTATTCCGGGGACTTGGCGTTGTTCAGTTCCTGCCTGGCCAGGAAGTGTACTTATGTGTGTTTCTTTTGTAGTTATGACCTCGCAGAGTGAGCAATTTAGATTAGTGTAGCATGTGTCGGGAGGATGTAAACTATCGTTAATGAGATGGCATGTGATCTAGGATGTGCAGTCTGCCCGTGGCTGATGATGCTCCTTAGAGCCAGCAATAACCAGGCCGAAAGGCAGCACAATAATGTGCAGACAAACACACCAGGGGCATCGTGTAACACATATTTGTTTTTTGATGGAACATTTGAGATGCATGGCAATCACACGTGGAAGGCTAATGTACAGAGCATGAATATTGATCAAGATGATCGTTGCATGTTGTGTGTAGTATAAGAAATGTGTATACAGGAAAACACTTTTCAAAAAAGATTTCTAAGCAGAAGAGGTGTCAATGGGAAATGTTATGAACCAATCAAATGCTTTTTTTTAAGGTCACATGGCAATCGCACCGAGCGCTCAAGGAGGCTGCACCAGACGCGATTTTGACAAAATATATTTATCATAATCTAAGTTTACTACAGTTAGAAATATATAAATGTTTAAAATAATTTAGATTTTCGCATGCTTTCATATACTGTTTAAAGTTATTTCGATATACTTTTGAGACAAAAAAAAAGGGAATGGCCTACCCGGCGTGATACTATACGTCTGTGACGTAACACAGGGCCTGGCAGCGTGTACTCGTCGAATACGTAACGCGCAGCAGGTGCGACCCCATACGTACATGACTTAACGCGTAGTAGTACCTGGGGTGACTTCAGGCGTATATGATGTCACGCGGGACACAGTGCCACGAACTTGTCGGATACGAAATGCGCATCATTTACGAGTTTAGCAATATGGCGGATGGGATTTGTGTGGTGATAGAGCTTGGTACGCTACCGGTATGGGAGTGCAGTTTTCTCCCCCCCAAAAAAATATATCCATATTTTGGGGGGAAGATATAAAACATTACATGATTTTTAAAGTTAAAAACAAGAAGTATAATAGAGTTCCAAAATATTTAAAAATATAATAGAAAAAATATAGGTTTTATAAATATTAAAATATGAAATTAATATTTAAAAAACCTTTGAAATTCACTGAAAAAACCATAGGTTTTACAGACGTTATAGTTAGGAATTAGCATTTAAAAAACCTTTGAAATTCACTAAAAAAAACATAGGTTTGAGGGACGTTATAGTTAGTTGAACATTTGACTCAAATATAACCAGAGAAATTCACCTGTTATTGTTAGTTGAGCTAACTATAACTCGCGCGCCCGCAATGCACTGCTGATGATGTCACATATTACATCACTGATGACATGGTCAGTGACATCACTGATGACATCTCAAATGACATCACGGATGACGTCACTCATGACATCATCCACGTAACAATCTGATGCACATATTGATGCTCTAATATAAACTTTAATATACCCATTCTAAAATGCTGACTACTATTTTTGAAACCATACACAGAAGAATGCCATATACTACATAGCACTCACTATTTCCTAGGTCTACACACACATCCAGTCACTTATACATGTAGTTACTCATCAATAGAGGACTATAATATGCACTCAGTCATACATCTATAGATGCAGTCATATGCTGCCACTCATCCATAGAGTTACTCACACGCCTAGTCAGTAATGCAAAGAATGAATCACATACCCATTTAATCATGTAAACAGTTATACACACCAACTTCATTATTTTTAGACATACCACATCACTTATTTATACAGATACTGACACATATGTACTGTCTTATACAATCACTGATAGAAGCAGACACTTATTTATACACCCACTCTTGAAATAACCTAGTCTCACGTATACTCATTTATACTCCAACACTCACATATAGTGGCTTAAAACATATGTAGTTAGTCACAGATATGCCACGGAGACATTTATTCACTCACCAACACACCCATAGACACACTAACTCACCCAAATAGAACTTTCCAGATGCACTTTTTTAATACATACAACCACTGAATCACCCACTCAGACATCCATGCACAGACTCATACACCCACCCACCCAAACAGACACTTGGGACCCATACAGCCACTCAGACAACAAATCAATAACCTATATAGACACTCATGTAGGTATTCAGCAACCCATGCAGTTGCTTACACACCAATGGAGAGACTAATACAGACTTTTACACAGTTTAGTCAGTAACCCATGCATTCAGTAAGACACTTTCAATCACAAAATGTAATGACAAACCTTAGATCTCCCCTGGACCAAGGAATGTACCGTCACTTTCCCAGGGAGAGAATATCAGTTCCAAACTTATGGAATATAACATATACACAGCACTTCCTAAGGTGGGCAAACTTTCAACACTCCCCCAAAGGCAAGGCAAGAAAACAATATATACACAGACTTTGCACATCACTTGCTCAGGAGTGGCACCAACTTCCTATAACACAATTACCTGCTAGAAGGGAATTCACCTATCCTTCTACAACAGAATACTTGGCCAAGAAGAGTCCACACCTCCTGCTACAAGGAAAAGACGAATTGGTATATCTGGGATGTATTTATTAGTAAATAGCACCACACAGTAAGCCAAATGCACCTAACATAGCAGACTCTAACATATCAATAGTATGATTGAAACCCAATCAAGGCATATATATATATATATATGTAGAAATATATATATGTATGGATATAAGAATCAGAAAATAAGAAGGAAAGGAAAGAATTCAGAAAAGAATCAAGAGACAGTTAGTAGCAGAGACTCCGTACCTAATGCTCCATCATTTCACCCCGCTTTGCTCAAGTGGAGTCCATTGCTTGAACCGGGTGAAGGTCAGAGGTGACACCAGCCTCTCCTCTTCCGTGACAACACGTCTGCTCCACGGATGAACTTCCACCAAGCAAGTGTAGACTCCCCTTCTTAATACACATTCAAAACACAGCGAAGCTTCTAGCAAGCCACGCCCCCTAGTTCTCATGAGAGCCCGTACCAGCTTGCTTCAAGGTCAGAGCAACGGTTGATCAGGCCCTTGCTATGACTACAAGTCAAACCATGTACATTCCTCTGATAAGAACCAGTTCTCTCTAGTCAGTAAAATGTGAAAAACAGGAGGAAAGAGCAGATCATGCCCTCCCCACTTTGCAGCTTCATGCAGGCACAGCAGAGTTAGTTAAGCCATGCACACAAAGGCCCAAAGCAGGATGGAATTGAAAAGCAAGATGACATGAGACCATGTCAAAGGAGCACCTATAATTCTCATCCACACAACTTACAAGCACCACTGTGCACACAGAAAAGTTTGAAGCAAGGTAAAGTCAGAAGGCAGAATGACATTAGACCACGTCAAAGTCAATAGGTCAAAGTCATAATTCACCTAACCCAAATAACATTATACACTTAATCCCTCAGTATACAACATTGAGCACATGTGTGCACCACCACCCACAAGACTGCACCTCAACATCCCATACCTTCTATTCTTGGAAAGACTATTCCACTAAAAGGCAGAAGAAAAGCAGGCATATGCAAACCCATCCTACATTAAGGTTAAGGTAACATAACACACTTAAGTACAGAATGGTGGTGGTTGAGGGTCATCATAGGGTGCAAGACCACAAAAGTGGCTGATTCACTACATTGCACCCCATGACCCTCGATCATCACCATTCACATATGTCAAAAACAAAATCCTCAACTAAAGGCACAACTATGAATTAAGCACTGCATCTCCTAACTGCAAAAATGTAATCATTACAAAGCAAATAGCAACTGTATACCATAACTGAAGCACTGCATATCTCAATTGCTAAATTGAAAGGCACAACTACTAAAAAGCACATGTTGAAACAGCAACTCATGTGTTGAAGTGGCTACACAAAAATACATAATTCAAAACAAATCATGACTAAATAGCAACTATGATCGAAATGCTTCATTGCAAAACTGAAAAACTCATCAAAAGTATATGATGTGCTGGCTCATGAAGTGAGTGGTGGTTGAGGGTCATCATAGGGTGCAAGACCAGAAACGTGGCTGATTCACTACACTCACTTATACAGTCAGTCACATACATACAAAATAATTCCTTTAGGCACTTGTAAATGCATTCATTCTTCAATACACCTTGGCATATATATATTAAACATATTTACATGTTATAGAAACACACATTCACTGGATGATGTCATCAGTGATGTCATGTGAGATGTCATCAGTGATGTCATCAGTGATGTAACTGACCATGTCATGAGTGATGAAATATGTGACATCACCAGCAGTGCATTGCGGGCGCGCAAGTTATAGTTAGCTCAACTAACTATAACAGGCAAATTTCTCTAGTTATATATGAGTCAAATGTTCAACTAATTATAACGTCTCTCAAACCTATGTTTTTTGTGTGAATATACATATATATATATATATATATATATATATAGATATATAGATCTTTATTATCTACTGGCGGTCGCCAGTAGATAGTTATAGTTAGGACCGTGTTTCCGTAGGAAATCCGCAACATTCTATTTGGAATAACTTTGGCGCCGGTTGACGAATCCTCACGAAATTTTCAAAATAGGTGGGGCGCTCCGCTCCTACCCTGAAAGTCTCGGGGGGATTCGTGAAGCGGGGGCTGAGAAAAAAGGGGGGTCCCAAAACGCGTTTTCCCCATGCAATTTTCCATAGGGACCTTTAGTCCAAGGTACAGCCCGAACGGCTGAACAGAATTACTTGAAATTTGGCAGAGAGGTAGTCCTCAGGTCAGGGATGTGCCTTTTGCAGGTCTGGTGTCAATCTGTTCAGTAGTTCCTGAGAAAATCAAAAGTAAAATCATATATATATGTGGGCGGAGCCTAACCACACATCTCATCCTGAGATCTGATTGGCTGTCAGCACTTCATCCAAGAAGTGTTGGCAGCCATCTTGGGACCAATATACATGATAGCACTTCATTAAAAAGCATTGCAGTTAATAGAAGGTTTTAAGACTTTAGTTACATTATAAATCATTTGTTGATGGTACCATACTCATTTTAGGAATTGTGGTATGTTCTAAGGTGATTTCACCATGTGAAAAAGCCTTCTGCTGGGATATCATGATTGAGAGAAAAATATTTTCTCATGCTTTTCCCACAGAGGTTTGGAAGGTGATCTATAAGCTAAACTGAGAGCTTATTTTCTGTAAATTCACATTATCTTTCTCAGTCATGTGAGAATGAAGTCTGACATTCTCAGTAAAACATGTACATCCAACAAGGGCAGAGACTGTCAGTTGATTCCTTTGTGTTCTACTGCAGCTTCCCAGAGTGTTCCAAAGAACAACTAGAGCGCTAACAGTCCTACTTATGATAAACGTATGGCACACCTGAAGCCATCTTGCTTGGATTAAAGTGGTAACTCTTAAAACATTTAATTTAAAAAGGAACAAAATGAGGGGTTCATTGTTCCATAAAAAGTATGATTAGGGCTGCAGAAAGAAAAATTAGGGCACATTTTGAGTGACTTCTCAAATCCTCTTCTATTTCATTAAAAAATTCTGACATGCAGACTGAAACATGCACTTTCAATACCAGCAGCAGTTTTCCCTGGTGAGCAGTAGCTTTACTACAGTGATCTAATGAGCAAAAAGAGTGCTAACATTCTGAATTTAATGCAAATGTGTGACACATCTGCATGCCTTTGGAATCAAAGTAAAAAACTGAAAGTATTTCCTACTGAGGAGACTGCAGTAAATGAGGAAATTAGGAAACTTCATAACAAATAAGTCTCCCAAGATGGCCACCAGAGACAAAAGAGCCCAAATGTAGCCCAAATATCACCCAGATGTAGCCCAAGTATAGCCCAATGACAGAATGTCCCAGAGTGTTCTTAAAAACAACTAGAGCGCTTACTGTCTTCATTATGACAAAAGTATGGCACACCTGAGGCCATCTTGATTGGAATAAACTGGTAACACTTAAAACATTTAATTTAAAAAGGAACACAATGAGGGGGTTCATTTTGCCATAGAAATTATGATTAATGCTGAAGAAAGAAAACGAGGGCACATTTTGAGTGACTTCTCAAATCCTCTTCTATTTCATTAAAAAATTCTGACATGCAGACTGAAACATGCACTTTTAATACCAGGAGCAGACTTCCATGGTGAACAGTAGTTTTACTACAGTGATCTAATGAGCAACTAGAGTGCTAACATTCAGAATTTATGGCAAATGTGTGACATATCTGAATACCTTCATGATGGAATCAAAGTAAAAAACTGAAAGCATTTCCTACTGAGGAGACTGCAGTACATGAGGAAATTAGGAAACTTCATAACAAATAAATCTCCCAAGATGGCCACCGGAGACAAAAGAGCCCAAATGTAGCCCAAAATCACCCAGATGTAGCCCAAATATAGCCCAAATATAGCCCAATGACAGAAGTGTGCAAAACACTTATTATTTTGTGTTTTTGCAGTGTTATATAGTGCAGACTTGTCAGGTATTGGAGTGCTTTACATGAGCATTGGTTACATCACACAAGAACAAATTAATTTTGGTTGTAGACATGGTTGTAGACATGGGGAGACTAAGTGATTTGACCAGAATCACAGAATGTCGAGCTGAAGCAGAAACTCCAACCTGGTTCCCCAGTTGCAAAGTCTGCAGTTCTGGAAGTAACACCACATCCTCTCCCCTAAGTGCAACATTTAATCAAGTGGTCAACTGGATAAAAAAACATAAAGGTAACAAATAATTTAAAAGTGCTTTCTCGCTATTTGAAAACTCAGAAAATATGTCCTTATTTTAGTCTTTTAGAGCACTAACCATAATTTTGATGCCAATAAGACCCTCTCATATATGTAATTTCTAAAGGAAATGCTCTAGGTATTACAGTTTTGATTACATCAAGATGACGTCGGCGTTCCACACTTTTGTATTTCTAAATATAGAATGTTAGCAATCTAGTTGTTCATTAGGATACTGTTGAGAGGCAGAGGCCAGGGGCACGGACTCTGAAAATTGAAGGCAGGTAGGAGGGTGCAAAGGCAACAATTTAACCACACTGAGCAGGCAGGAAGGGCCGTGGCAGCACAACAGACTATGGAGGGCAGTGGAAAGGGGGGCAGGGTCAACAAACCAACAATACAGGACTTGCAAGAGAGGCTGTGGCAATGTAATAGACCATTGTGGGCAGAAGGAAGAGGCAATGGTAGTACAACCATACATGCCAACAGACCCGATTCAGCCAGGAAACGTCCAATGTTTTTAAGCTCAAATGGGCTTTATTTTATCTGTCTCCTGTCTACAATCTCCTCTTTTTCAATGTAACTCAAAGGGGAAAATCAATACCCCAGTTTTTTTTCAAAATCTCCCTCTTACCAAGTTCAAAATGTTCGCAAGTATGGTACATTGGATCATGGAAGGAAATGGGGTAGGGACATGGACTTGGATAACAGAGGACAGGAGGTACATGGAGAGGTGCACCAAACTGACCCTGCAGGGCAGGCATCAGGGTTTGCAGCAGCACAATACACCACACAGGGCATGCGGGACGGGAGTGCAGCACAACAATCCATAGAAAGCAAGAGGGAGGGGACAGGACCATGCACATGGACAACAGAGAACAGAGGGGCAAGAGGCAGGACCATAATGGACAGACAGGAGAGAAAGCTGCAGCATAACAGACCATAAAGGGCAGGAGGGATGGATCAGGGGCATTACAATGGAACAGACAAGCCAGGAGGGAGGGAGTAGGGGTCTGCACATGTAAACAGAGGGCTGGGGGCAAGGGGGCAGGGCAGGAGCAGCAAGATAGCCATGGAGGTCAGGCAGGATGGGCACTAGAAGCAAGACACACCATGAAGAGCAACAGTGAGACTGTGATGGCATACACACAGACCATGGAGGGAAGGTGGGAGGGGTTCAGGGGCAGCTAACTGACCACACAGGGAAGGTGGGAGGGGCCATGGCAGCACAGAAGACCATGCATGGCAAGTGGGAGGGTTAGTGGTAGCACAATTGCTATGATGGGCAAGAAGGAGGGTGCAGGGGCATGCACAAAGGATGATGGAGGATAGAAGGGAGGGTCAGGACCTGTGCACAGACAAGAAAGTTCAGGGGAAGGGGCCTCACAACAGACCGCACGGGGCAGGCAGGAGGAGCAGTTGCAGCACAACAGACCAGGGAGGGCAGAAGGGTGTGGCAGTACAATGGACCATGTAGGACAGGAGGAAGAGGATAGGGGCATGGCATGTGGACAGGCAGGGTGGAGGTGGCAGTGACAGGTTACAGTCATCTGACAATGCTAGGCAGGTGGGAGGGGAGTGGCAGCTCAACAGAACACTCAGATTAGATAGGAGTGGCAGGTCCATGGAACATGGTGGGCAAAAAGGATGGAGCAGGGGCATACACAAAGACATCGGAGGGCAGGGGGAAGGAGAATAGGGGCAGCAAGCTAAGCACAGAGTTTAAGCAGGAGGTCAATGATGGGGCATAGAATTGGGCAATGGAGGGCAGGAGGAGTGAACTGGTACATCATACTAAATTGAGGGCAGTGGCAGCACATCAGACCATGCATGGCAGGAGGGAGGAGGCTAGTCCATGGATTCACACAACAGAGGATAGGGAGGAGGGGGAGGGGGCAGCAAGCTAACTGTTCAGAGAAGGCGGGTATTAGGAACTTTATTGTTTTTAAAACGTGTGTCTGTGCGAACTACTTAAAATATGAACAAGTATGCAGCATAATCTCACTTTTATTCAGGAAGAAGAGGACGTTTGTGACTGTGACTCCGGGCTCACTTGGCAGAAACACCCCCTGACCCTCCACCCCCTATCGCAAAATGTAATGCCCGTGAAAAGGGTAGGTGAACACAGTGTTATATAGAACATAGTCCTGAGAGCACAATTGAAAATGAAAACTAGATATAGTGTATGGTATAAACTATGCACCAAAAAGTGTGATATAAGATGAACCGGGCGTGAAATATAATATGCAATACATTGTGCGCAATGACAGATTCATTGGAGAGCGCGAGATAGCACAGGCACTAGCGCGTGCTATGCGATATGTGCCTTGGAGTGTAATATGCACAGGGCAGTGTTGTGTAACCTAGCTAGTCTCTAAAGTTGTAATATAAAATATGTGCTGGGGAGTGTAACGTTGCATATGCACTGTGACAAAGATATGGATCCCAGATTGTAATATGTATGGCATAGCACTGTGCGTTATAACATAGGCATCGAGGAAGGCACGTTAGATGGGGCAATATAACCCGTGCGAAGACAAGTGTGGCATGACATATTCACGGGGTGGTGTTACAGTGCACATGGGCTAGAGAGTGTCATAACATATGCACTAGCTAGTGGAATACAACACAGAGGTGTGTGGCACTCAGCAGGCAATGGTGGGTGTAACACAGCATTGGGCTCTGCCAGGAGCGCGCTGTGACTCTCAAGTGATGTTCGTCCCCTTTCCAGAGAGTAAAATAAAAAGTATTACACATCCGGCAGTGGATGTGTGTTTTATTAACCGTGAGGGGGGTTTCTTGCATAGATTTGGTCGAATTTTTGTCGAATCCCCTTTGAATGGCTTGGTGTGCATGTGTATTAAATGTGCCCGTCAATAGCTACCCATGTTTGTATAAATAAACGACAAGGGTGTCTACCGGGATTAGGCACGGTAGGGCATCAGACATGTCAGAGCTTCACTAGTGGTGTAAATACATTCCACGTGGATTCATTGTATGCATAGTCGCCTTTTAATGAATATCACGCAAATCGTCATGGTGATAGGTACGTACGGTATGTCCAGCATGTCCTAGGTGGGTCTATAAATATATATTTTTTAAAAATATTAAAAAACAGTGGCCGGCCCTGGGGATTGGGGTCAAAAAAATATAATTAGGAGACAGGCCCTGGGGGATGGGGTCATCAGGGCCAATAAATTAGAATAAGAAGGGGAACCACACAGCCCCCCTTCTTAAAAAATTAAAATAAATAAAAGACTGGCATTGTGCCGGAGGCCACGCCCCCTCCTTGCAGCACTCTGCAAACGCGCCCCCTGGCGAGTTGTAAGTTGGGGAATTAATTCCTCTTCAATACTGAGGGTCCCTGAGGGCCAACTAGCCCAACAGGCATCTCCAGTATGCACCAGGGAGCTGCGCTGCAGACAGGTGTTCTGAGGCCAAGCCCCTTTTTACACCTCTCTGCAACGCAGCTCTGTGGCGCTTACTGGAGGTACCTAGTGGTGTAGTTTGACACTAGGGACCCTTAGGATTCAAGGGGACTTAATCTCTCAACTTAGAACAGCCACAGGGCGCGTTTACACAGTGGTGAAGGGAGGGGACGGAGCCTGAGGTGACGTGTGCAAACACGCACTATGGCACGTTTTAAATTGGGGATATAATTTTCCTTCAATACTGAGGGCCCCTGGGGGCTAACTAGCCCACCAAGTGCTTCCAGTAAGCGCCACTGAGCTGCATTGCAGAGAGGTGTTCCAGGCCGTGCCACTTTTTACACCTCTCTGCAACGCAGCTCTGTGGCACTTACTGGAGGTACCTAGTGGGCTAGTTGGACCCTAGGGACCCTCAGGATTCAAATGAACTTAATCTCCCAACTAAAAACGGACACAGGGCGTGTTTACACAGTGGTGAAGGGAGGGGACGGGGCCTGAGTTAACGTGTGCAAAAACGCACTGTGGCCAGTTTTAAGAGGTAGTTTTAATCCCCCTGCCCTATTATATACTAGGGGCTTACAGAGGAGGTCATGCTAATCACAGGGGAACCCTAACGCATAATGTTCCCTAGTGTATGTAGGTGTTTTCACTGTATTCTAAGTGTCTTTTAACATAGCACTGGCTCTAGGACTGGTTAGTCAGACTCAGTTACCACCAGTATCCGTCTGAAAAAGTTGAGGGTACAGGATGATTTTGCAACAAGGCTTCTTTCTGCTCTTCTTTTTGTTTTTTCTGCACGTTATCCTTCTTCCTGCACTTTTCTTCGTCTTTGAGGATTTCTGTTGCTTCTTTCTGCACTTCTTTTTTTTCTTTCTGTGCATTTTTTCTTCTTTCTTCACATGTCCTATCTCTGTAGGCATAGTTAGAAATTAGAATTTAAAAAACATTTGAAATTCACAGAAAAAACCATAGGTTTCAGGCACGTTATAGTTAGGAATTAGCATTTAAAAAACCTCAGAAATTCACTGAAAAAACCATAGGTTTCAGGGGTGTTATAGTTAGCTGGACTTTTCACTTGTACAAAACCATTGAAATTCCCCCGTTACAGTTAGTTCAGCTAACTATAACTCGCGCGCCCGCAATGCACTGCTGATGACGTCACATATTACATCACTCATGACATGGTCAGTGACATCACTCATGACATCACTGATGACATCTCAAATGACATCACTGATGACATCACTGATGACATCATCCTTGTTATAGAGTGGCAGACCTCCTCTCACCCTAATATAACCTTTGATACACACATTCAAAAATAGAGACTAAACCTTTCAAAACAATGGACATACCAATACCAGTTACAACAACCTCTTCAGTAATTCTAAGATCCACATACACATCCACTCATTCAGCAACAGTCCTATACAGTCACTCATACATGTATTCACTCATATGTACTCATACACCTATACATCCTGTTACACAATGCCACTCATCCATAGAGTTACTCACACACATAGTCACTCATGCTAATAAAGAATCAAACATACATTTATTTGCATATACAGTTATACACACACCACCACACTTACTTCTACGGAAACTTACACATACTTAGTCTTTTAAACAATCACTTATAGAAACATATACTTATTCATACAGGAAACTCTTTCAATCTCTCACTCTCACATATACTCACTTATATACACCAATAGTCACATATACTAGTTTAAAACATATGTAGTTATTCATAAAGACACTATTGAGACAGTCATTCACTCACTAACACACCCATACACACACACTCATCCACCCATACAGTCCTGCACACATGCTGTCTTCAACACATACAAAGAGTGAGTCACTCATTCATGCACCTATGCACTACGTAATACCCCCCACCGAACCATGCAGACACTCAGACTGATACTCAAAAAACCAACTAATAACCTATATAGACACCCATTTAGCTACTCACCAACCCATGCAGCCACTTATACACAAAGTGAGAGACTGATACAGATATTTACATATTTAAACATTACTCTCTAAGCCATGTATTCACTATGATACACTTAATCAGTCAGTTACACAATCAATTTTTCAAAAACAAATCATCCATTTAGACACTTATATACCCATTTATTCTTCCATCGACCTTGAGATATACATATATAAAACATATTTAATTTTCAGAAAAACACACATTCACTGGATGATGTCATCAGTGATGTCATTTGAGATGTCATCAGTGATGTCATGAGTGATGTCACTGACCATGTCATGAGTGATGTAATATGTGACGTCATCAGCAGTGCATTGCGGGCGCGCGAGTTATAGTTAGCTGAACTAACTATAACGGGGGAATTTCAATGGTTTTGTACAAGTGAAAAGTCCAGCTAACTATAACACCCCTGAAACCTATGGTTTTTTCAGTGATATATATATATATAGAGGACCTACGGAGGACTGCATTTCCCAGACTGCAACGTGTTGCTCATCCAGAGCGGACCAATTAGATCCCACGATTTAGCATAAGTAGGAAGTGGCAGCCCTCCTTGCCTTCTCTCGACCGCCAGTGCCTATGAGGAAGAGTTAATCTCGAAACGCGTCAGGCAGCGGTCGGCTGCTTTTAATGGACTGAAATGTGTACTGCTCATACCAAAAAAGGCTTTTATTGGGGAAAAAGCGGTCTGTGGTTTCGAGTGCTGCTCGCTTGTCGGACACCCCACGGAGCATGATTTATTGGCGGCCGTCCTGCCGCCGAGCAAGCACCATCCCAGAAACAGGGGGCCACTGGGCTCGATACACGGGACTCTATTGTGGAGCACAGATCTTGGATCTAGAGCAGTGACGCATTCCAGGGCTCACTGAGGGCTTTATCGAGCATTTAACAAGAAGGCATCCATCAGAGGACCTACGGAGGACTGCATTTCCCAGACTGCAACGTGTTGCTCATCCAGAGCGGACCAATTAGATCCCACGATTTAGCATAAGTAGGAAGTGGCAGCCCTCCTTGCCTTCTCTCGACCGCCAGTGCCTATGAGGAAGAGTTAATCTCGAAACGCGTCAGGCAGCGGTCGGCTGCTTTTAATGGACTGAAATGTGTACTGCTCATACCAAAAAAGGCTTTTATTGGGGAAAAAGTGGTCTGTGGTTTCGAGTGCTGCTCGCTTGTCGGACACCCCACGGAGCATGATATATATATATATATATATATATACATACCTTTTTGTTAGGTTAAAGTGTCATTTTAGTTAGTTATGTTAGTTATATAGTTTGATTGACAAAACAAGAGATAGATAAAAGGTGGTGGCAGTTTAGAATATCTAGTATGGAATATATACTGGTCCAGTAGATGGCTGGGTGCTAAAACACGAAGCCTATCCATCGCTTTTTTTTTACTAGTGGTGTTTCAAATAAAATAAAAAGAGTTGAAACTGTACCGGAGTCTGCAGTGCCATGTGTTCCAGTTGGGGTAGCAAGAAGGAGTGAAGCCAAAGCTGAGGCATCCCTTCAGCCTTGGGTCAGGGCCTGCAGGATGCGCCAATCACCAATATATTCCAATATATTCCAAAAGAGAACACGTACTCTTCCTCCAGTACTGTGCAGTAGGCCCCCCAAATGTGCATGAGGAAAAGTCCTTTATTTAGGGCAAGTCACATAGCATAACAGGAGTCTTAATCATATACAGCAAATGAGAATGAACATTCATTTGTACTTTTTAAATGTAGCTTCAAGAAAAATGAAGAAGGACTCAGGTATCCACACATTTTGAACAATGTTCAAAGTGGCAATGGGTCGATTATTAAGATGTTACACACAAGTTACGGTGTGAAAACAGAGAAGCTTCTTAAACAAATTTCATGCTGTAGTTAGTCCATTGAATATACTATACTTTGCATTCACCAATTTGTTATCACTGAAATCACTTCACCCATTTTGCTGGAATTATGAGGACCATAACAACCATAATTCTTTGCAATTGTTCGCAGACATTGTCCCAATCCTTCAGTGCCTTATATTTGGTTGTGGAATAGCCTTTGGTTACATGTAATAATATGCCCTTGTCATGCCTTCAAAGGATTTAATTCCATGTATGGCAGAGTCATTTAGCATCAATATTTTATCCAAGGTAACAACATTTACGTTTGAAACTCAGTCAGTATCTCGATAAATGACTTGCCTGTCTCAAGTTTTCATCAGCACGAGTATGGAAACAATTGCAAAGCATTATGATTGTTGTGGTCCTCATAATTCTAGAAAAAAGGAAGAAGTGAATTGTGAAGAATGAGTGAAGAAATCAGTGATGTCATGTGAGATGTCATCAGTGGTGCCACTGACCATGTCATGAGTGATGTAATATGTGAGGTCCTAAGCAGTGATTTGCAGGGCATGACTTGCTGAATTTCTCTGGTTTTGTATGAGTAAAATGTCAGCCTAACTATAACGTCACTGTAACCTTTGCTTTTTTCATTGAACTTCTAAGTTTTTTAAAATTTTATTTTATAACTATAATGTCCCTGCAACCTTTGTTATTTCGGTTAATTTCAAAGGTTTTTTGTTATTCCATTTGCTATCTATGCTATCCTTATAAACTTTGTTTTTTAAGTGATTTTCTAAGGTTAGTAGTTGTGATTGCAGAGCGGTGTAATACTGTAAAGAATGCTGAGGAAATGTCTCCAGTGCTCTGTGTCTCTACGTTTCCCATTGTAATTGTTGATCAACCATGTTCAACAGATACTTTAGAAGGTGGTACTGCAGAGAAAACAGGCTTGTTGATTTTCACTTTAGAGAAGTAACTGCCTCTTTATATGGTGCACATGTAATTGTATTCTAAGAACCCCTCTCCAAAATCTTTAGAAAATATGGTGGAGAGGCCTTTTAATTAAGGTGCCTATCATTATTTCTTTAAATGGATTATTAACTGTGGCTTTTTTTAAATAAATTGTTATCATTGTAATGTCTTTGTGATCAAATATGGGGACGCAACGGAGAGTGCGTGTTTTTCTAAAAGTGTAAAACACATATATACACATATGTGAAGCACTCTTTGACACCTGTGCTTTAGTAGTGGGGTCTTGAAACTTGCATATATGTAATGATATTTTAACAAAACTACTTTGAGTTGGTGTTTCGCGATGGAGCCAGTCACCACAATGACGTTTGTGATCATGTGTGTTGTTCAAAAAGTCTAAAAACACATATATACACATATCTCAAGCATCAGTTGTTTAGTAGTATGGTCTTTAAACTTGTACATATGTAAAACTTTTCAAACATAATTCCTTTTAGTTGATCTTTCACGTTTTCACGATGGTGCCGGACACCGTGATGTCAGTGACAAAAACTCTGAAACACATATAAATACATATTTGAAGCAGTTTTTGACACCAGATGTTTAGCAGTATTGTTTTTAAACTCTACATATGTAAGGAGTTTTTTTAGCAAAATTACTTTTAGTTGGTGTTTTCCGCTTTTGCGATGGTGCGGGTCATCGTGAAGACATCGTTCACCGCAAAGAGAGCATGATTTTCAAAAAGTCTGAAACACATATAAACACATATTTGAAGCAGTCTTTGCATCAGTTGTTTAGTAGTATTGTCTTTAAATATGTATATATATGCTAGTCTATAATGGTTAGTAAGTACGTGATGGTGCTAATTCTATACCTTTGTCTATTGAAGTCTTGATTCAAACTATGATATCCAGCAATACTAAATGTAGTTAACCATTTGGACTAACCGAAATATCCAGAACAACCTTATAAACGAATATCGTCTCATTGGCAACATATAGGCTACAATTAAATATCCTTGTTTCCATATATATATATACATATACTCTCTCTTTTCTTTTACTATCATTTTTTATTTTATAATTTTAATTTTAGCCCAATTTGCACATATATACATATAGATATGTATATAAAAACGTTTTTTGCTGGTTTTTTTTAGGTTCTTACACCAACACGTCTCCCTTTTAAAAAAAATATAACTTTATTGGATCAATAAATTTAAGTGGGCCAAGTTTGAGGAAACTATAGAGAGAATTCAGGTTCCTACTATTAACAGAACAGAGAGTGATCCAACTACTAATGGGCAATCATCAAACAGAATACTGATATTGACAACATAGACACTAACAAGATGAGTCTACAATAGTAATTTAGTCACAAATATTCAAGAAGGGATTTATCCGGTTATTCTCTAATCTAAATTATGAGGTTTTACACTTAGTAATCAATGGATGTGTCTTTATATTGCTACACAGATGGTTATTTTACATTGGATTTTATCAATACATGCGAATATGGATTTTATAACATTTTTACTTATGCATTTATGACTGTTTTTATGGTTATATTTATAAAAGTTTTATACCAATATTTTCTATATATATATTCATATATTTATATACTTATATATTTATTTTAATGTGTGTATTTACTGTACCATATCTATATTTATCTATTTATCGATGTATTGTATATTGTATTCTGTTTACCCATATTTTGCCCATTATTCATAATCATTTATGAAGTAATAATTGATTAAGAAAATGTTATTCTTGATGTTGGAGCCAGAACCATGTATTAATACAGACGTAGTAACTTCAATTAGCAGCCAACAGAAAGCGAAATTTGGGATGCTGCTAATTTATCTCTTCACAATGATATTAATCATTTAATCTTTCTATTTGCTGGACGTACCAAACATAGTTAAATGCAAAGATAATGTAGCACTATGTTTTTAATTTATATGATCCAATCACTCGGTGTCAAACAACAAAAAAAGTTTAAAGAGAGAAAACAAGTTGACAAAAAGTTGTGTAAAAAAACAGTGCCCAACCCCTTTAAAAACAAGATACTACTGGTAGTTCAGCGTCATGTGATCAAGTCCCCTTGCAGGGATGAAACGCATAATGGCTGTCATTTTGTTGATGTGAAACCAACATGAAAATAAATTAATCGCTATTTGAAGAAAGTTGTGGTCCATGCTCTTTTTGCCGTGGCTGAAGAGAAAAGCGCGGATTGGAAGAGTGCTTGGCGATATATATATATATATATATATACATATATGTGTATATATATATATATGTATATATTGCTTCAACTCCCTTTACTCGCACTCGTTTTCCCGCTGCAGGTAGGAGCCCAGACCACGATTTGGTGCTTCAAAAGATCTTTAGTCGTCCGCTCACAAGTGTTGCACAGCCATCACGCGTTTCGAGCCCGTGGGCCCTTGATCACATGACGCTAGCAGCAGTCTCACCTGGGCATTTTAAACATTTTTTTCAAAGGTGCATTTTTTTCTTTTTTAAAGTGACAAGGTGCTTTATAAGATTACCAATGGTATTTTGCAATGTAATGGTAGTAGACATAAAACACAAATTTTTTCAATTATCAGCATCAATAAATAAATATCGCAATGATAATACACAATGTTAAATTCACTATTTGCAATAAATATATAAATATATAAATAAATATGGTTAAATATATATAAAAAACTTTCAATAAGATGTCATATAAAACCAGCAAATAATTAATTGAAGCAAGAAATTGGATGAAACATGATAATGTGTCTGGCGGCAGTTCTGTTGTTATGACATAGTGTCTCAATTTTAATCGGTGTTGGCGAATAAAAATGTAAAGATAATATTTACAGAGAGCCTGATTATGTTCAGCAAATTGATGGTATCTATGTCTTAAACCTACATTGCATATAGGAATAAAATCGGTAACGTTAAACGTGTATAAAGTGTCTTGTGCTTATCGTGTATGTTAATCCCCCTTCATCCCTACCCAAAAGGTGTGACAGTGATAAAGTACAAAGGGGCAGCTTGCAGATAACCTCTATGGGGAATGTTACATAATTGTTTATTTGTTTGCAAATTATGAATAAAAATTAAAAGACTCATGAAGGGGACTGTTTGGATCTATAAACAAGTATATAGATCCTCCGTACCATTAAGGCCAACAGGTTGTTTGCTATCCAGTTGTAGGATGTATCTGGTTTCTAGTTGTCTTGGGGCTTTTTCCCTATTGCCTCCTTTTGTTGTGTGGCACGCTGTCAATCAAAAAATATTTCAAGCCTTTGGGATCTCCGTTATGAGATTCTTCAAAGTGGCGTGCCACAGGGTATGTGTGATCTTTGTTCTTAATAGCTCTCATGTGCTGAAGTATTCGTTTGTGGCCTTGGAGAACTGTACTTCCAACATATTGAAGGCCACAAGGACACTCCAGCACATAGATCACATATTCTGTTTTGCATGTCAAAAATCTGTGTATGGGGAGTTCTTTGTCACTAAAAGGTGTTTTATAGGACCGTTTATTTTTTCCATATTGACATGCTTTGCATACCATGCATTTAAAAAAAACGGTACGTTGCTCTAACCAGGTAGTTTTTTTGCTTTCAAAAGGGTCATTGTGGACTAGTTCATCTCTCATCGAGGGTCCCTTGCTGTATGTAATCGCTGGTTTGTTTGATAGAACATGCCCAATAATGGGATCACCGAGTATAAGTGGCCAATTGTTTTTAATAATTTTGCTGATGGCTCTAGCTTGTTTGCTGTATTCCATTATAAATCGGAATGTTTCCGTAGTGACAGCAGTTTCTTGTTTAGTGGGACTAACATTGATAGTGTTGTTGCTAGTCTGTGTTGTCAATAGACTGTCCCTACTAATTTTGCTGCATCTTTCTATGGCCATGTTTATTGTTTTTTTCGAATAACCCCTCTCAAGGAATCGTTTAGTGCTTGCCACCTGGGCAATGTGTAGATCATTTTCATTACTGCTTATACGTTTCAATCGAAGCATCTCCCCATATGGTATACTTTGTATAAGATGTCGGGGGTGAGCGCTAGTGGCGTGTAGTATGGCATTTCCCGCCGTTTTTTTGCGGTGAAGATTGGTGGCAATTGCCCCATCTTTTATATATACCTCAACATCAAGAAATTCTGCCCTACGATCACTAATGTTGGCTGTAAATTCCAGATTTAAATTATTGGAGTTAAGTCTATTGACGAACCCCTCTGCCTCTGACTGGGTCCCCTGCCAGACGATAAAGAGGTCGTCAATATATCTAAGCCAAAGTTTGACATTAGTGTTGATTGTATGTTCATATTCTTTATGGAGGACCAACTCCTCCCACCAGCCCATGTGTAAACATGCATAGCTGGGGGAGAAGCTGGCCCCCATCGCAACGCCCCGTAGTTGTTGATATAGGGTGTTCCTGTACATAAAGATATTGTTATTAAGACAGAACTCAGTCATGTCCTTGAGCATTTTGTTATGATTTGAACATTGTGAGGGTCTTTGGTTGAGGTAATGTAATAATGCCTTGATGCCATCTTGTTGATTGATAGACGTATAAAGTGAGGAGACATCTAATGTGATTAATAGATAGTCAGAGTCCCACCTAAAATCCTGGATTTTGGATAGAAAGTCCCCCGTGTCCCGAATATATGATGGTAACTGTTGTACAAAGTTTTGGAGAAAATAGTCTACATATTTAGATGTTCGTTCTAGCAGACTGTTCCTCGCCGAGATGATGGGTCTTCCCGGTGGATTTATAGGATCTTTATGTATTTTCGGGATAAAGTATATGATTGGTGTTGTTGGATGGTCATTGCGAAGATAGAGGTATTCATCTTGTGTCAGAAGTCCCGCATTTTTCCAGGCAATCAGTTTCATCCTGTAAGTGTTATAGGTGTTCCTCAGGGTTAGTTGATCACTTTTGTGATAACATATCTTGACTTGTAGTTGTTTCATAGCTTCCTCATTATAATCGGTTTTGTTCCATAGGACTAGATTACCACCTTTATCTGAATTGCGAATGACGACATCAGAATTATTTTTTAATTTTTTCATCAATGCATGATATTAAATTTCAGTCTTGTTTTTCTTAGTTCTGGCAATTCTTTGAATCCTATGATTAAGTTTTTTTATTTCACCAACCAAATGTTCATGGAAGATTTCAATTCCATCACGAGGCATTATAGGATTAAAAGTTGAAGTTGGTTTAAATCCCGTTTTGGTCATTTGTATGTCCTTGATAGTTGGCACTTGATGGTCTTTGGCAAATTGTGTGGATGTCATATTCTCATCTAACAGAGTTTGCATTATATTGAGCATGGATAAATCAGCATTAGTCACATCAATGGACGGTGATTTTGATGATCCAAGTACCTGTTGTGAATTGTCTTCTGTCTCTGATGGTTTCTGTGACATGAAGTGTTTTTTCAATTTTAATTTTCGTATGCTGCGATAAATATCCATGCGTGTTGAAGCATAGTCAAAAGTACTCTCAGGGCAATAGGATAATCCTAGAGACAATAATTGTTCTTCAGCTTTGGTTAAATCAATGTTAGCCAAATTTATTATTGTTGGACTTATTGCCGGTTTTGTCGTCTCCAATTTCTGTGAGTCATCCCTCTCTTTTTGGGAGCGTTTATGTTTTGCTGCTCGCCTCTCTCTGCGTTTGATGGTTGGTGTTTTCCCTAGGCATTCCCTTGGTTTCTGGGGCGCAATGTTTCTCTGCATTCTCTGCATAAAAAATCCACTTCTTCAACCAGAGAAATTTGTGTGTGCGTTTGTCTCATGGTGCGACCCCCAACTTCAGGTTCCGATTCACTTTCTATCGCAGAGCTGAGATCAGAATTGGAGAATGTTACCGTTCTGTTGGCGCTGATTCCTACATTTGCTTGTGTTGTGCCATATTTGGATGCCTTGATAGAATCAAATTTTTTGGAAGAGTGCTTGGCGATATATATATCTATATATATATAGATATATATATATATATATATATATATATATATATATATATATATATATATATATATATATATATATTCACTGAAAAAACCATAGGTTTCACACATGTTATAGTTAGCGGAAATTTTACTGATAAAAAACCAGTGAAATTGCCCCGTTATAGTTAGTGCTGGCAACTATAACTCACGCGACCGCAATCTTCTGCTGATGACATATGTGTCTTTATGAAAAAAAAATATTTGTAATATATGTATAGCTAAAAATGTATGGAAGAAGACATGGGCAAATAAGTGTCTAAATACAGTATTAGCATCAGCAGAGGATTGCGGTCGCGTGAGTTATAGTTGCCAGCACTAACTATAACGGGGCAATTTCACTGGTTTTTTATCAGTATATATATATATATATTGTACAATCCAATCCAAACGATACTGAAAAGGCGCTGACACCGTGGTAGATTACATCAAGAAAAATGCTTTATTCACACCAAAAGCCAAACTCGTTTCGACGGACTTGCCGCCTTGGTCACTGAACACAGGTAAGACATAATCACTGCGTTTAAATACACCTTTAGCTGGTTAACCTATGGAGGTTACTCATAGACATAGAAAGAGTCACTTTGTACGACGAGTATTTTTTTGAAAAAACGAGTGTTTTTACAAGGAAACGGTAATATCATGAATGTTAACTTTCCATCGTTAAACATAGAACATGAACATTGCAAACATATGCCTCAATGTTATTAAATTAACTCGCTAAAAAAAGCAATTGAACCCTAGTGGGTAGTGGCTAAATGTGACTCCAATGTAAGGATTCAAAACGCCTAAAGGAAAAACAAGCTAATATTAATCTTAGCTAAACTGAATGTCTAAACCTGTGCTTTAGAAGAGTGAGCAAAATACACAAAAAGAAGTCTTTAAAATAAATAAATGGTGCAGTGTTACTACAGTTATATGTGTACTGTATTGCATTTATATTGCGTTTTTATTGCAGATGCACATTTAGGGCCTCATCCGCGTTAAGTCCATTCGGGATCTTGAGATATATATATATATATATATATATATATATATATTTCCAACAATGGCTTAGGAAGGCACTCACAGCTCGCCTGCCTGCTGGCATACCATTCTCCACTCGCCTCGATCCCCAGGTAATTTATCCATTAAGCCAACACGTTTCGAGGCTCTCTGCCTCTTCTTCCAGGGCTGATTTGGCAAAATTGAAATGCAAACTCGTTTGGACTCTCTTTTTTCGGCATTTTATTGGTTCACAAACCCCTCATGGGCTGAACTCTCTGCACCTGTTTGAAGTAGTGCAATCTGGGACATGTTGTTTTCAAAACGAGTGACCAGTCTTACCCACAGTAGGTGCATTGCAATCTTGTCCATATTTTACATATTATTCTCCTTTTAGTAAGGTCCAGGAACATGAGGTGAGTGTATTTGGAACGGCTTACTGTGCTGCATGACATCCGGCGATAGTTACCGAAAACAGCCTCTCTTCTTTCTTGAGAAATATGTATAATAATAAATAATATGTAAAATATGGACAAGATTGCAATGCACCTACTGTGGGTAAGACTGGTCACTCGTTTTGAAAACAACATGTCCCAGATTGCACTACTTCAAACAGGTGCAGAGAGTTCAGCCCACGAGGGGTTTGTGAACCAATAAAATGCCGAAAAAAGAGAGTCCAAACGAGTTTGCATTTCAATTTTGCCAAATCAGCCCTGGAAGAAGAGGCAGAGAGCCTCGAAACGCGTTGGCTTAATGAATAAATTACCTGGGGATCGAGGCGAGTGGAGAATGGTATGCCAGCAGGCAGGCGAGTTGCGAGTGCCTTCCTAAGCCATTGGCCATTGTTGGAAATATGATTAACACGGGCGCCATACCGTGGGGAGGAGCACCATCTCAAGAAAGAAGAGAGGCTGTTTTCGGTAACTATCGCTGGATGTCATGCAGCACAGTAAGCCGTTCCAAATACACTCACCTCATGTTCCTGGACCTTACTAAAAGGAGAATAATATGTAAAATATGGACAAGATTGCAATGCACCTACTGTGGGTAAGACTGGAAGAAGAGGCAGAGAGCCTCGAAACGCGTTGGCTTAATGAATAAATTACCTAGGGATCGAGGCGAGTGGAGAATGGTATGCCAGCAGGCAGGCGAGTTGCGAGTGCCTTCCTAAGCCATTGGCCATTGTTGGAAATACATACATATATATATATATCGTCCCAGCTTCTCACGAAGAGAAATTCCACACGCACTCGCAGGTATTAACTTGCAATTACTTTATTTCTGAATGCACTTCATACACAGCTCAACAGCCCAACGTTTCGGTCTGCCCTCAGACCTTGATCACGGGTATGCAGTGCAATGTATCATGTTACTTATTTAAAGGTACATACACAGATATTACGCCATATCCTGTGACATGCTAAGCATTATGGGTCTTGCAGTTTCATGTTAACCCAACTTATTATTATTAGAATCCAAATAAAAAATAGAAAATAAAGGGTTGTTTAGACATGTTGTATTTTAAACCAATCATTACTTGTGACAATTTGACCCTCCGGTGGGTGACAATCTACCATGGGAAAATATTGCTGGGGTCACGGCTTGTTGTATACATACGTGTATGCTGTATATGGTTTGATATCAACCTTGATCATATATTTCCATTTCGTATACCCCAGTGTTACCTATAATATTGTGCCCTCCGGTGGGCAGACCCCATAGGTGATTGTTGCTTAATATTTTCTATTGTATGATTTTTGTGTACAACCCTTTTATTTATACTGCTAAGAAACCAGGCCATAAAAGGAATTTTGTCCCTCCCCTGTAACCATTCCCATTGTTACATTTATACTATTGCTGGTGCATAAGGTCTATAATTTTTACAGACCAACAGGGGACACTTTATCATCCATCATCCAATATAACAATGTTTAGGAAAAACGTGATGGGACTACCCGACAGATGGGAAAATCATTATCATACTTATAAGTTCATTACAGGTGGGAATGCATCTCTTCATCCTTGTTTAGACCATACGGGGTCAGAGTTCTGAAAGACAGGCTATGCCGAGATTCTTTTTGTCGCAACAACTTTTCGCGATTGCCACCTCTCACATGGCGTTCAACCATCTCCACACCATAGAATTTTAGTTTTTTCCAATCACCCTCATGGTGTTTCTCCATATGTTCAGCCACCGCATAGCTGCGGTCCCTGTTGATTGTTGCTCGCACATGTTCCAAAATGCGTTTCTTTAGTTCGCACACCGTGCTGCCAATGTATTTTAATTTACAGGGGCATTCTATCACATAAATTACATATTAACTTTTACAATTTATTAGTTGATGGATTTTTTCACATTTTGTTGTTTGCCATTTGTGCCTATTTTGTATTGTGTGCAATCTGACACACCTTACAAGTTGAGCATTTGAAAAACCCATTGCTGGTCATCCAGGTATTCCGTTTTTTGGGGTTTAAAATAGCTGTGGACTAAGTCATCTTTCAAATTTTTTGCTCTTCGGTATGTAATTCTGGGATGTTTCCCCACCAGTTTTGCCATTGTTGGATCCAGGCATAGAATACTCCAATTTTTTCTCAGGATGATTTCAATTTGTTTGGAATCCGTGGAGTAGGTTGTGATTAGTCGGATCACTCCGTCTTTCTCCGATGTTTTTGGTTTCTCCTTGTCTAGTATAATTTCAGCCCGTTGCTTCTTCTCTACTTTCTCTAGACATGATGCTGGTATGTTTTTATTATATTTCCGTGTTTTGAATCTGTTGATTGCCAATTTGCTATGTTTTTGCCATTCTTGGTTATCGGAGCATATTCGTCGTATCCTCAAAAGTTCACCATATGGGATGTTACTAATTAAGGAGGACTGATGAAAACTATCCGCATGTAGCGTTGCGTTACTTGCGGTGGCTTTGCGATGTAATGTTGTATGGATTCTCTCATCCATAATGTAAATTTCCGTGTCCAGGAAGACCACTCTTGTTTCACTGATCTCATATGTGAAATGTAAATTTGTGTTTGTATTGTTGAGAATTTTGAAGTATGTCTCAAATTCTTCCTTTGATCCATCCCAGATTATCATGAGGTCGTCGATATATCTCAACCATGATCTAATTTTTTTCCACATGTATATCATTTTCTGAACTCCAAGCTATTTTTTGCTCCCACCATCCCATGGTGAGGCAGGCGTAGCTTGGACTAAAGGAAAAACCCATCGCTGTGCCTTCTTTTTGTAAATATACTTCTTCACCAAACATAAATACATTCTGTGTCAGGCATAGTTTGATCATTTCCATTAACATTGCGTTGTGATTTGAGTAATGGATATTGCGTTCTTTCAGAAAATACTCACATGCCTTCAGTCCAACCGAATTTTGTATGTTGGTGTATAGTGAGATCACATCCATGGTGATAAGTTTGTATGTTGCCTCCCATGTGATATTTTGTAAGATCCTTAATAAATCACTGGTATCTCGCAAGTATGATGTCAAGTTTTTGACATATGGTAACCAATATCCATCAATGTAATTTGCAATTGGTTCCAAGAGAGATCCTTTCGCGGAAATAATGGGCCTGCCAGGTGGTTTAGTTGGATGTTTGTGTATTTTTGGTAAGAAGTATATTGTTGCAGTTATTGGAAAATCTGTTGTTAGGTATTTTTTCTCCTCACAGTCCAGTAGTCTTTCCTCTAGCCAGTTTTGTAGTTTGATGTCCAGATTTTGTTTGTATTGTGGTGTTGGGTTCTCTGATAATCGTTGGTAGTGGTTAACGTTCATTAGTTGTGAGTGGGCTTCCTGGATATAATCCTCCCTATCCTGGATAATAATGTTGCCACCTTTGTCCGCCATTTTTATCACAATATTTTCATCACTTTTGAGTGTTTTTAACGCAGTCCATTCTTCTGGTGTAAGATTCTGTTTTCTTTTTTACCATTTTTGAGGTTATATAGATCTTTGACAATTGCCTCATGGAATACATCTATTTTATTGCCACTTTATAACTGAGGATAAAATTTTGATTTGCTTTTCTTTCCACTCGTTCCTTCCCCAAGCTGTGGGCAGTATTCCTCTAGATCATGTTCTTGTTCGTTTGGGTTTTGGTCTAATTCCATTAATGTTATAAAGTGTTCCGCATCTTTGACTTGTAATTCAATTGTGGGATTTTCTGTTTGTTTTTCAAAGGTGTTAAATTTCCATTTTTCTTCATGTATTTTAGCAAGTTTTAATTTTCTGATATATTTAAAAATATCAATTCTCGTTTGTGCTAGGTTCAAACCATTAGTGGGACAGAATGATAATCCACGTTTTAGAACTTTGATTTCCTTTTCGGTTATTGTCCTTTTAGATAGGTTTATCACTTGGAGTTCCTGTTCATTATTCTCTATGGTCTCTTCTGTCTCATACTCCTTGTTGATGTTCCGGGTTTTGTGGGGTCTGCGGATATGCTTGCCTCTCCTTGTTGGTTTATTCTTGGGCGACCCCTTCCTCTGCCCCGTCCTCTGTTTTTTGTTGGCTGTGTCCCCATGCTTTTATCCCAGTTTTTTTGTTGTAGGGCTAATCTCATTTCCCCTAAAACATTACACTTCGGGCGTGCTCCCCCTTGTTCCGATTCATTTTCACTTGTTTCAGCTGATGTGATTGATGACATGCTTCCTGAGGTGTTGGTGGCCAGGTCCAACTTGCCTTGTTGCTTTAGAAGGTCGAATTTTCTAGCATATGTAAAAATCCGTCCTTCAGAGTAGTCATCTTTGTCCCTTTGAAATTTAGACTGTTTCCGCAATTGTACTGATTCCTCATGTTTATCAATTTGGTGTTCCAATTCTTGTTTAAATTTTAACATATCCCCACTTAAATCCATTTTGTCAAGTTCTTCCTCCAACTCTTTCAGTTGTTGCGTTGTTTTATCCAATGCTATTGTTATATGCTTAATTAATATTTCCATTAGTCCCAATGAGGATGTCAGGATGTGCTCCCCCCATTCGTGTAGCAGTTCATTGCTAGTGTCCTGATGATTAGGCATCAAACTGATTCGTAGTCCCCTAGGGACTCTTTTAACCTCCAGATATTTTTTAAGGGAGGTGACTTCCCACCATTTGTTTATTTCTTTTTTAGATAATTTCTCCCAAAGTCTGAGTTTCCCTCTCACGTCTAGGTTACGTGGAGTCGATTGTGCTCCATTACCTGAATTAGTCGTACTTTGTTCTTCAAAAAATTATTCTAGGATTTCATTCCTTTTGGCCCCTCTTTTTTCCATAATTTGAGCTGGATAGAATGTGCTTTATTCAATCCTTTGTTTGTTCTGTATTTAAATTCGTGAATTTTGTGCAAAGTAATATTCCTGCCTCCCTTAAACACGCAATCCGTGTGAGAAAACAATATACAGAGCAGTCTGGGGCATTTGCATTTATGCCTCTTGCTTTAACCAACCTGCGTGTATATTAGGGAAATCAACCGGCTCACAATGGTTGTTCTGAGATACACTGTTACAGTCCACACTGTTTACTTACTCAGAGATTCATGGCGTTCGTCGACGCCCCTCAGCTCCGACTTCCGCGTCCTTCTCCTTTCGGCAATATCGGGTGGATACAATGTTGCAGGCTTCACCCACGCTTCCTCTTACTTGGAATTCAAGCGTTTCCCGCCGCTGTCAGCTCCGGTCATCGCTTTACTCGCCTTTCAGTTTTAGCGTGTATTTGGCCATAAAATTCTGCCGGCGTTCACCGATGTCTTTCCAGTTAAACAACTCCTTGTTTGGCTCCAAATTCAGACACAGGCGCTCTGATGACGGTGCGGAGAGTGGATACGGCAGAGCCTAGCCGTTTCAAATCGTCCCAGCTTCTCACGAAGAGAAATTCCACACGCACTCGCAGGTATTAACTTGCAATTACTTTATTTCTGAATGCACTTCTTACACAGCTCAACAGCCCAACGTTTCGGTCTACCTTGATCACGGGTATGCAGTGCAATGTCACATGTTACGTATTTAAAGGTACATACACAGATATTACTCCATATCCTGTGACATGCTAAGCATTATGGGTCTTGCAGTTTCATGTTAACCCAACTTATTATTATTAGAAGCCAAATAAATAATAGAAAATAAAGGGTTGTTTAGACATGTTGTATTTTAAACCAATCATTACTTGTGACAATTTGACCCTCCGGTGGGTGACAATCTACCATGGGAAAATATTGCTGGGGTCACGGCTTGTTGTATACATACGTGTATGCTGCATATGGTTTGATATCCAACCTTGATCATATATTTCCATTTCGTATACCCCAGCATTAGACTTGTCCCCTGAAATGAAAAAATTCAAATTAGAATTGGAGAAACAAATTGAAATGCATGAAGAAACTGTGCAAAAGCGCAAACATATTAAATTTCAGCGCGACAAAGACGACTATGTTGGAGGAAGAATCTTCACGTATGCACGAAAGTTTGATCTTCTCAAACAGCGAGACCCTCTTACAGCTAGTGCCTCAGGCAGTATTTCTTCACTGACATCAACTGACCCAAGTGATGGAGAGACTGACCAAAGACTGGGTTCAAACAAACAGTCTTTTTTAGGGGACATGCGACTGGTCTTACAACAACGCCAGTGGGAACAAACAATGGGATACCAGTCGCGAAACCAAAGAGGTCGGGAAAGAGGAAGAGGGAAACAACGTTTAAACACAAGCAGACAAGAAGAGGAAAGAGGGGCTGCAGGTGGGGAAAAAGTAGGAACAGTGACTCGGAGTATGCGAGTGAAAAAGACCTTTTAGAGGAAACACAGGAACTAACAGTAGTGAATTTATCCAGTAGACCGATCACAGACTCAGAAAGTTCCTTGTTAAAACGAGGTTTGAACTTCTGCCCCAGTGCACACATGGATATGGCGCAAACTCGAATTGATCTATACAGATATGTAAGAAAAATAAAACTGGCAAAAATCTTTAGAGAAAAAAAGGAGAGTGAATTTAAACATCAGAATGTGCCAACAGACATATCAAATTTAACCTTAGCAGCAAAAGAGTCAGAAGGTTTTCTAACTTTAATGAATCTAGATGTACAAACAGAGTCACAACATGTGACTTTGGAAGAAGTATGTATGCAATTGGGAGCAGGCCTAAGCAAAAAGAGACCGAAATCCTACTTTTATCCTCAACTACCAGCAGGAAATAAGATAGATACCTTCCATGAGGCTATCATTCAAGATATTTACAAAATAAGAAAAGAAAGATATGTAGATAATCTTAAAGTGGAGGAAAGGAAGGCTTTGGAAGCTTTAACTCTAGATGAAAAGATTGAAATAAAAATGGTCAACAAAGGTGCAAACATCATCATTTGGGACAAACAAGATTATGTGAATGTGGCATTTGAACAACTAAATGACATGACGTACTATGAAAAACTACAAGTAAACCCCACACCAAAAATGAAAATCAATTTGGACAAGAAATTGAAAGAATGGTTAGTTGCGGGGTTGATAGACCAAGATGAATGTAAATATCTCACAGTAGAACATCCAGTAACAGCTACAATGTATTTTTTGCCTAAAATCCATAATAATCGCACTAGACCACCAGGGCGTCCGATAGTGTCAGCAAATGGATCCCTATTCGATCCAATGGCTAATTATATATATATATATATATATATATATATATATATATATATATATATATATATATATATATATATATATATATATATATATATATATATATTCACTGAAAAAACCATAGGTTTCAGGGGTGTTATAGTTAGCTGGACTTTTCACTTGTACAAAACCATTGAAATTCCCCCGTTATAGTTAGTTCAGCTAACTATAACTCGCGCGCCCGCAATGCACTGCTGATGACGTCACATATTACATCACTCATGACATGGTCAGTGACATCACTCATGACATCACTGATGACATCTCAAATGACATCACTCATGACATCACTGATGACATCATCCAGTGAATGTGTGTTATTCTGAAAATTAAATATGTTTCATATATGTATATCTCAAGGTCGATGGAAGAATAAATGGGTATATAAGTGTCTAAATGGATGATTTGTTTTTGAAAAATTGATTGTGTAACTGACTGATTAAGTGTATCATAGTGAATACATGGCTTAGTGAGTAATGATTAAATATGTAAATATCTGTATCAGTCTCTCACTTTGTGTATAAGTGGCTGCATGGGTTGGTGAGTAGCTACATGGGTGTCTATATAGGTTATTAGTTGGTTTTTTGAGTATCAGTCTGAGTGTCTGCATGGTTCGGTGGGGGTATTACGTAGTGCATAGGTGCATGAATGAGTGACTCACTGTTTGTATGTGTTGAACACAGTATGTGTGCAGGACTGTATGGGTGGATGAGTGTGTGTATGGGTGTGTTAGTGAGTGAATGACTGTCTCAATAGTGTCTTTATGAGTAACTACATATGTTTTAAACTAGTATATGTGACTATTGGTGTATATATGTGAGTATATGTGAGAGTGAGAGATTGAAAGAGTTCCTGTATGAATAAGTATGTGTTTCTATAAGTGATTGTTTAAAAGACTAAGTATGTGTAAGTTTCCGTAGAAGTAAGTGTGGTGGTGTGTGTATAACTGTATATGCAAGTAAATGTATGTTTGATTCTTTATTAGCATGAGTGACTATGTGTGTGAGTAACTATGGATGAGTGGCATTGTGTAACAGGATGTATAGGTGTATGAGTACATATGATGAGTGAGTACATGTATGAGTGACTGTATTGGACTGTTGGTGAATGAGTGGATGTGTATGTGGATCTTAGAATTACTGAAGAGGTTGTTGTAACTGGTATTGGTATGTCCATTGTTTTGAAAATTTTAGTCTCTATTTTTGAATGTGTGTATCAAAGGTTATATTAGGGTGAGAGGAGGTCTGCCACTCTATCACAAGGATGATGTCATCAGTGACGTCATCATTGATGTCATTTGAGATGTCATCAGTGATGTCATGAGTGATGTCACTGACCATGTCATGAGTGATGTAATATGTGACGTCATCAGCAGTGCATTGCGGGCGCGCGAGTTATAGTTAGCTGAACTAACTATAACGGGGGAATTTCAATGGTTTTGTACAAGTGAAAAGTCCAGCTAACTATAACACCCCTGAAACCTATCGTTTTTTCAGTGAATTTCTGAGGTTTTTTAAATGCTAATTCCTAACTATAACGTGCCTGAAACCTATGGTTTTTTCTGTTAATTTCAAAGGTTTTTTAAATGCTAATTTCTAACTATGCCTACAGAGATAGGACATGTGAAGAAAGAAGAAAAAATGCACAGAAAGAAACAAAAGAAGTGCAGAAAGAAGCAACAGAAGTCCTCAAATACGAAGATAAGTGCAGGAAGAAGGATAACGTGCAGAAAGAACAAAAAGAAGAGCAGAAAGAAGCCTTGTTGCAAAATCATCCTGTACCCTCAACTTTTTCAGACGGATACTGGTGGTAACTGAGTCTGACTAACCAGTCCTAGAGCCAGTGCTATGTTAAAAGACACTTAGAATACAGTGAAAACACCTACATACACTAGGGAACATTATGCATTGGGGTCCCCCTGTGATTAGCCTTACCTCCTCTATAAGCCCCTAGTATATAATAGGGCATGGGGATTAAAACTACCTCTTAAAACAGGCCACAGGGCGTTTTTGCACACGTTAACTCAGGCCCCGTCCCCTCCTTTCACCATTGTGTAAACACGCCCTGTGTCCGTTTTTAGTTGGGAGATTAAGTTCATTTGAGTCCTGAGGGTCCCTAGGGTCCAACTAGCCCACTAGGTACCTCCAGTAAGTGCCACAGAGCTGCGTTGCAGAGAGGTGTAAAAAGTGGCACGGCCTGGACCACCTCTCTGCAATGCAGCTCAGTGGCGCTTACTGGAAGCACTTGGTGGGCTAGTTAGCCCCCAGGGGCCCTCAGTATTGAAGGGAAATTATATCCCCAATTTAAAACGTGCCATGGTGCGTGTTTGCACACGTCACCTCAGGCCCCGTCCCCTCCCTTCACCACTGTGTAAACGCGCCCTGTGGCTGTTCTAAGTTGAGAGATTAAGTCCCCTTGAATCCTAAGGGTCCCTAGGGTCACACTAGACCACTAGGTACCTCCAGTAAGCGCCACAGAGCTGCGTTGCAGAGAGGTGTAAAAAGGGGCTTGGCCTCAGAACACCTGTCTGCAGCGCAGCTCCCTGGCGCATACTGGAGATGCCTGTTGGGGGCGCGTTTGCAGAGTGCTGCATGGAGGGGGCATGGCCTCCGGCACGATGCCAGTCTTTTATTTATTTTATTTTTTTAAGAAGGGGGGCTGTGTGGTTCCCCTTCTTATTCTAATTTATTGGCCCTGATGACCCCATCCCCCAGGGCCTGTCTCCTAATTATATTTTTTTGACCCCAATCCCCAGGGCCGGCCACTGTTTTTTATTATTTTAAAAAAATATATTTATAGACACACCTAGGACATGCTGGACAAACCGTACGTACCTATCACCATGACGATTTGCGTGATATTCATTAAAAGGCGACTATGCATGCAATTAATCCACGTGGAATGTATTTACACCACTAGTGAAGCTCTGACATGTCTGATGCTCTACCGTGCCTAATCCCGGTAGACACCCTTGTCGTTTATTTATACAAACATGGGTAGCTATTGACGGGCACATTTAATACACATGCACACCAAGCCATTCAAAGGGGATTCGACAAAAATTCGACCAAAACTATGCAAGAAACCCCCCTCACAGTTAATAAAACACACATCCACTGCCGGATGTGTAATACTTTTTATTTTACTCTCTGGAAAGGGGACGAACATCACTTGCGAGTCACAGCGCGCTCCTGACAGAGCCCAATGCTGTGTTACACCCATCATTGCCTGCCGAGTGCCACACACCTCTGTATTGTATTCCACTAGCTAGTGCATATGCTATGACACTCTCTAGCCCATGTGCACTGTAACACCACCCCGTGAAAATGTCATGCCACACTTGTCTTCGCACGGGTTATATTGCCCCATCTAACGTGCCTTCCTCGATGCCTATGTTATAACGCACAGTGCTATGCCATACATATTACAATTTGGGATCCATATCTTTGTCACAGTGCATATGCAACGTTACACTCCCCAGCACATATTTTATATTACAACTTTAGAGACTAGTTAGGTTACACAACACTGCCCTGTGCATATTACACTCCAAGGCGCATATCGCATAGCACACGCTAGTGCCTGTGCTATCTCGCGCTCTCCAATGAATCTGTCATTGCGCACAATGTATTGCATATTATATTTCACGCCTGGTTCATCTTATATCACACTTTTTGGTGCATAGTTTATACCATACACTATATCTAGTTTTCATTTTCAATCGTGCTCTCAGGACTATGTTCTATATAACACTGTGTTCACCTACCCTTTTCACGGGCATTACATTTTGCGATAGGGGGTGGAGGGTCAGGGGGTGTTTTTACCAAGTGAGCCCGGAGTCACAGTCACTAACGTCTTCTTCTTCCTGAATAAAAGTGAGATTATGCTGCATACTTGTTCATATTTTAAGTAGTTTGCACAGACAAAATGTTTTAAAAACAATAAAGTTTCTAATACCCGCCTTCTCTGAACAGTTAGCTTGCTGCCCCATCCCCCTCCTCCCTATCCTCTGTTGTGTGAATCCATGGACTAGCCTCCTCCCTCCTGCCATGCATGGTCTGATGTGCTGCCACTGCCCTCAATTTAGTATGATGTACCAGTCCACTCCTCCTGCCCTCCATTGCCCAATTCTATGCCCTATCATTGACCTCCTGCTTAAACTCTGTGCTTAGCTTGCTGCCCCTATTCTCCTTCCCCCTGCCCTCCGATGTCTTTGTGCATGCCCCTGCTCCATCCGTTTTGCCCACCATGTCCCATGGACCTGCCACTCCTATCTACTCTGAGTGTTCTGTTGAGCTGCCACTCCCCTCCCACCTGCCTAGCATTGTCAGATGACTGTAACCTGTCCCTGCCACCTCCACCCTGCCTGTCCATATGCCATGCCTCTATCCACTTCCTCCTGTCCTACATGGTCCATTGTACTGCCACGCCCTTCTGCCCTCCCTGGTCTGTTGTGCTGCAACTGCTCCTCCTGCCTGCCCCGTGTGGTCTGTTGTGAGGCCCCTTCCCCTGAACTTTCTTGTCTGTGCACAGGTCCTGACCCTCCCTTCTATCCTCCATCGTCCTTTGTGCATGCCCCTGCCCCCTCCTTCTTGCCCATCATAGCCATTGTGCTGCCACTAACCCTCCCACTTGCCATGCATGGTCTTCTGTGCTGCCATGGCCCCTCCCACCTTCCCTGTGTGGTCAGTTAGCTGCCCCTGACCCCCTCCCACCTTCCCTCCATGGTCTGTGTGTATGCCATCACAGTCTCACTGTTGCTCTTCATGTTGTGTCTTGCTTCTAGTGCCCATCCTGCCTGACCTCCATGGCCATCTTGCTGCTCCTGCCCTGCCCCCTTGCCCCCAGCCCTCTGTTTACATGTGCAGACCCCTACTCCCTCCCTCCTGGCTTGTCTGTTCCATTGTAATGCCCCTGATCCGTCCCTCCTGCCCTTTATGGTCTGTTATGCTGCAGCCTTCTCTCCTGTCTGTCCATTATGGTCAGCTAGCTACCATTGCCTCTTGCCCCTCTGTTCTCTGTTGTCCATGTGCATGGTCCTGTCCCCTCCCTCTTGCTTTCTATGGATTGTTGTGCTGCACTCCCGTCCTGCATGCCCTGTGTGGTGTATTGTGCTGCTGCAAACCCTGATGCCTGCCCTGCAGGGTCAGTTTGGTGCACCTCTCCATGTCTCTCCTGTCCTCTGTTATCCAAGTCCATGTCCCTATCCCATTTCCTTCCATGATCCAATGTACCATACTTGCGAACATTTTGAACTTGGTAAAAGGGAGATTTTGAAAAAAAACTGGGGTATTGATTTTCCCCTTTGAGTTACATTGAAAAAGAGGATATTGTAGACAGGAGACAGATCAAATAAAGCCCATTTGAGCTTAAAAACATTGGACGTTTCCTGGCTGAATCGGGTCTGTTGGCATGTATGGTTGTACTACCATTGCCTCTTCCTTCTGCCCACAATGGTCTATTACATTGCCACAGCCTTGAAGGAGGGTAGATTTTGTATCACAGGGGGCCCCTGGCCCGTTCTGTCCACACCTGAAGTATGAGACCCTTGTCCTTGCCCTGCCAGCCGCATTTGTAGGCCGTATTAAATTGACCAGCGGGTCCTGTGTTGCTATATAATTATCCTGAGACATCCTTACCACTCAGCCAGCATAAAACCCCTGTGTAGGCCCTTCTGTTCAATATGTAGGCCTCTTTGTTAAATTGACCATAGCTCTGCAATTTTAGTGTATAGCAGTCTGAAGGCAGGTCTGCGAGGCCTTCTGCTCCAAACTAGTAGCCCCCACCCTACCCGAGTGCTCCGTGCTCGGTATCAAAGTTCAACATCCCCCTGAAGCTGTCGACATACAGTAGGCTGCATCCTGGACTGGTACTTGCTTCCTGGGCAGGTTTCCCGCTTTTAAGGAAGTGGCAACCGCAGAGCGTCAAGTTAGGAGAACTGAGGAGATTTTATACATGAATATATTGAATTCCTGTACAATACCCATTATTTTCTGCTTGCTCTATGGAACTTACGATAAGCGATTGGCCTGAGAGACTGACCTTTTCACCCAGTCCATTGTCAGCATTAAGTGGGTAAATGACGAAATGTCTGGTAAAATCTGCAGACGAAGCTTTTGGGTAGCATACGTAGGTAGATGTAGCGTGCAAAGGAGCCCACAAAATGATATAAAAAGGGAGCACCCACAGATATCGACGGACAACCTCGCCGTCTGTATGTAGGTTAACAGGCTGTGCAGGTTTTTACCCAAGAACTGGGAGCTCTTGTCTTCCTTTGCTTAAAATGTCTTGCTCGGCTTTGCTTGAAGTATCTTATTCTATTTTACCTATATGAAATGTCATGTTATGTTTAACCATTGTTCTCTTTACTTTTGCATTTAAAAGATGTTGTATTGTAATTGCAGGAATGCTTGCTCTAAGAGTAAATGTGAGTGTCCCTAGGTAACATTTTCCTTGGTGTAACTTGTTTCTCATGATGCATTTATAGATGTGTTTTCTCTCTCTCTCTGTCAGTCCATTAATTGAGATACAGAGAATATCATGACAGCTGTATGATTATCTGGATTCTGTATTTTGTACTTTAGGTCTCTATTCTGCGGTTTCTTTGAAGTTGCATCTTCTCATTAAACTGCCATTGTATTCTGCCTCCAATTCCATGTCTCATATGTCTGTTTTCTTCATTTTTGGAGCAAGCGTTCCTAGGCACCCCGGCTCAAATTAAGGTGCCCCTTTTGTCCCTGACTCACTCTCCTGCTCAGTTCTGTGGTGGCTCCCGGGGCTCTGGGGACCGCCCCTAGCTTCCTTGACCCGTAATAGATCTTCCCTCCAACAGCCTCTCTTGCAAGTCCTGTATTGTTGGTTTGTTGCCCCTGCCCCCCTTTCCACTGCCCTCCATAGTCTGTTGTGCTTCCACGGCCCTTCCTGCCTGCTCAGTGTGGTTAAATTGTTGCCTTTGCACCCTCCTACCTGCCTTCAATTTTCAGAGTCCGTGCCCCTGGCCTCTGCCTCTCAACAGTATCCTAATGAACAACTAGATTGCTAACATTCTATATTTATTACAAAAGTGTGGAGCGCCTGACATCAACTTGATGTAATCAAAACTGTAATACCTAGAGCATTCCTTTAGAAATTACATATATGAGAGGGTCTTATTGGCATCAAAATTATGGTTAGTGCTCTAAAAGACTAAAATAAGGACATATTTTCTGAGTTTTCAAATAGCGACAAAGCACTTTTAAATTATTTGTTATCTTTATGTTTTTTTATCTAGTTGACAACTTGATTAAATGTTGCACTTAGGGGAGAGGATGTGGTGTTACTTCCAGAACTGCAGACTTTGCAACTGGGGAACCAGGTTGAAGTTTCTGCTTCAGCTCGACATTCTGTGATTCTGGTCAAATCACTTAGTCTCCCCATGTCTACAACCAAAATGAATTTGTTCTTGTGTGATGTAACCAATGCTCATGTAAAGCACTCCAATACCTGACAAGTCTGCACTATATAACACTGCAAAAACACAAAATAATAAGTGTTTTGCACACTTCTGTCATTGGGCTATATTTGGGCTATATCTGGGTGATTTTGGGCTACATTTGGGCTCTTTTGTCTCCGGTGGCCATCTTGGGAGATTTATTTGTTATGAAGTTTCCTAATTTCCTCATGTACTGCAGTCTCCTCAGTCGGAAATGCTTTCAGTTTTTTACTTTGATTCCATCATGAAGGTATTCAGATATGTCACACATTTGCCATGAATTCTGAATGTTAGCACTCTAGTTGCTCATTAGATCACTGTAGTAAAACTACTGCTCACCATGGAAGTCTGCTCCTGGTATTAAAAGTGCATGTTTCAGTCTGCATGTCAGAATTTTTTAATGAAATAGAAGAGGATTTGAGAAGTCACTCAAAATGTGCCCTCATTTTCTTTCTTCAGCATTAATCATAATTTCTATGGCAAAATGAACCCCCTCATTGTGTTCCTTTTTAAATTAAATGTTTTAAGTGTTACCAGTTTATTCCAATCAAGATGGCTTCAGGTGTGCCATATTTTTGTCATAATGAAGACAGTAAGTGCTCTAGTTGTTTTTAAGAACATTCTTGGACATTCTGTCATTGGGCTATACTTGGGCTACATCTGGGTGATATTTGGGCTACATTTGGGCTCTTTTGTCTCTGGTGGCCATCTTGGGAGACTTATTTGTTATGAAGTTTCCTAATTTCCTCATTTACTGCAGTCTCCTCAGTAGGAAATACTTTCAGTTTTTTACTTTGATTCCATCAAGAAGGCATTCAAATGTGTCACACATTTGCCATAAAATCAGAATGTTAGCACTCTTTTTGCTCATTAGATCACTGTAGTAAAGCTACTGCTCACCAGGGAAAACTGCTGCTGGTATTGAAAGTGCATGTTTCAGTCTGCATGCCAGGATTTGAGAAGTCACTCAAAATGTGCCCTAATTTTTCTTTCTGCAGCACTAATCATACTTTTTATGGAAAAATGAACCACCTCATTTTGTTCCTTTTTAAATTAAATGTTTTAAGAGTTACCACTTTAATCCAAGCAAGATGGCTTCAGGTGTGCCATACATTTATCATAAGTAGGACGGTTAGCGCTCTAGTAGTTCTTTGGAACACTCTGGAAAGCTGCAGTAGAACACAAAGGAATCAACTGACAGTCTCTGCCCTTGTTGGATGTACATGTTTTACTGAGAATGTCAGACTTCATTCTCACATGACTGAGAAAGATAATGTGAATTTACAGAAAATAAGCTCTCAGTTTAGCTTATAGATCACCTTCCAAACCTCTGTGGTAAAAGCATGAGAAAATATTTTTCTCTCAATCATGATATCCCAGCAGAAGGCTTTTTCACATGGTGAAATCACCTTAGAACATACCACAATTCCTAAAATTAGTATGGTACCATCAACAAATGATTTATAATGTAACTAAAGTCTTAAAATCTTCTATTAACTGCAATGCTTTTTAATGAGGTGCTATCATGTATATTGGTCCCAAGATGGCTGCCAACACTTCTTGGATGAAGTGCTGACAGCCAATCAGATCTCAGGATGAGATGTGTGGTTAGGCTCCGCCCATATATATATATTGATTTAAATGCTATTTTCTCAGGAACTACTGAACAGATTTACACCAGACCTACAAAAGGCACTTCCTTGACCTGAGGACTACCTCTCTGCCAAATTTCAAGTAACTCTGTTCAGCCGTTCGGGCTGTAGCTGTGTCTAAAGGTCCTATGGAAAAATGCATGGGAAAAACGCGTTTTGGGACCCCCCTTTTTTCTCAGCCCCCGCTTGACGAATCCCCCCGAGACTTTCAGGGTAGGAGCGGAGCGTAGCGCCCCACCTATTTTGAAAATTTCGCGAGGATTCATCGACCGGCGCCAAAGTTATTCCAAATAGAATGTTGCGGATTTCCTATGGAAACAGGGTCCTAACTATAACTATCTACTGGCGACCGCCAGTAGATAATATATATATATATATATATATATATATATATATATATATATATATATATATTACCTACTGGCGGTCGCCAGTAGGTAGTTATAGTTAGGACCCTCTTACCATAGGAAATCCGCAACATTCTATTTTGAATAACTTTGGCGCCGGTCGACGAATCCTCGCCAAATTTTCAAAATAGGTGGGGCGCTGCGCTCCGCTCCTACCCTGAAAGTCTCGGGGTATTCGTCAAGCGGAGGCTGAGATAAAAGGGGGGTCCCAAAACACGTTTTTCCCATGCATTTTTCCATAGGACCTTTAGACACAGCTACAGCCCGAACGGCTGAACAGAGTTAAATGAAATTTGGCAGAGAGGTAGTCCTCAGGTCAAGGAAGTGCCTTTTGTAGGTTTGGTGTAAATCTGTTCAGTAGATTCTGAGAAAATAGCCTTTAAATCAATATATATATCTGAGCCAGCTTACGGTGCGCTTACGGTGCTCTTACCGTACGCGTACGGTGACGTGCGCGAGCGCGATTCTGATTGGCTGATAGATCTTGGTAAACATTCGAATCGGTCGAAACCAGGAAGCGGCGGCCGCCATTTCGTGTGTTTCAGTCAGAAAAAAAAGGGAGATAACTTGAAAAGGGGGCAAGGAAGAGAGTTACAGACCCCCTAACATTTGAAAGGGGGTCAAAGAAGGACAGAAAAGTACAAAAAAAACATTTATTAATTTTTTAAAAAATCGCGGGGTACGCATACGGTAAGCTAACCGTACGCGTACGGTAGAAAAAAAAAAATGAAATGAAATGCAGATTTAAGTGTTTAGATATTAGGGGGCTCTAAAAAGAGCCGTTGTGTTTATGAAGTGATTTTTTAGTGGTACCTACAAGTAAGTACCGATGCAGAGTCTAAGGTTCAAGAGGAAGACTCTGTTCCCTTCATCATTGAAGTGCACACCATCTCCTCTATAAATGTCTTGCATGTCGTAACGCAAGTTGTTGTGGTAAATGGAACCCATACCATAGTCTCGGAGGAAAGCAGAAACAGATTTGTTGACGTGCTTTCTTGCTTTGTCAATCTGTGGACAGAAATGATTGGACCAGTTCCATTTTTGCCTTTGGCATATGTTAGAAAACACAAAGGCAGTTTTAGGGAAAAGTGAAAACAGTTGTGCAAAGGTCTCCTTCATAAGCATTTCCAGACCTACCCCAGTCAAAGTGCCTAGGTCATTGCCACCACAGTGCACTATTATGAGGTCAGGGTGTTGGATTTGCATGAAGGATTTCACCAATGGCATCAATTGGTGCCACTTTAACCCTCTCTGACCAATCCATTTAATGTCTACATTCGGCAAAGCAAGGTCTCTCACCATACCTGTTTTCTCTGCATACTTTTCACTCCAGAAGACATAGCTGTGCCCTACAATCCACACTGTGAACATCTTCAAAGGAGAACTGGATGCACTCAGGAGGTGTAATTCAGTAGAATGGTAAAAAGAAATGAAAGACAGTTTGGAAATGGAGGCATACATATTTATTTATTTATTTTTAAAACTGATTGGCTGTTTCATACCATTCTACAATAAAAACTAGGCTGTATGTGTAAATTTATAGAAGCATGTTTTGTATTGGTACAGAAAAATGTGTTACCAAAGAACAGTACTATGGATTTGCTGTTAGGTTTGAAAAGTCAAGCACTCCTGCTCTTTGGAAATGAAACATTGTTTGGTGAACTTCTGACCTAACTCTGCACAGCAGTGTTTCAAGAGCTGTTGCTATGGTAGCAGGCAGAAGTCAAGTTGGGGGAAGGGTACTAGGCAGAAGTCAAGTTGGGGGAAGGGTACTTTTGGAAAAGGGTTGGTTTTCAACCAATAGAAATGTGTGATTACATTTGAAAAAAAAGGGGAAGCACTGAGATTTGAAACTTACATGTATATGTGTGGAAAAAGAGAGGGAAACTTTGCCATTATCTGGTTCTGCTGAGAGGAGAGAGGTGTACAGAACAGAGATCCTGGCTCTGATAATCTGCTGTTTGAGTGCCACATTTCTTTCACAACTAACTAATTTTAAAGGTGAGTTTAGAGTTTGAGAGGGGATGTATATGCTAAATTAAGAAATGAATAATAGAATTGGAATTCCTTTTGTTGAAGTTGTGTTTATCATTTTCTGTTTTGGGAGAAATTTAAATGTGAGGAACATGTAAAATAATATGGACTATGTTTTCACCATAAAATAAGGTGTACTGGTATAAATAAGGAATACTTTAATGGTTTGAGGTTGCACTCAGTAATGCAAATACATTCAGCATCAGTAAGGCTATTTGAACAAAAAGAAAGGGGTTTGGGGCACAGCACAATTGCACTTATCCTTAGTAGGGTTTTATAAAAATATGGTGCTAGTGACCGGAGATTCAAAGCCCCTAAATCTCCTGAAGCAGAACGCCTCAAATAACTATAGACACAATCCAATGGTCCAGCACCCAAATACAGTTCAAATATTAAACATTATTAAGACACTAGTAAATGCCACTAGATTATATTCCATAAGAAAACATGGACTTCCAGCAGAGTTTGTTTGTTTCTTCGATCCTTTATTCAGAAATTTCTTTCACATATGTTAAAACAGACCATAGCCAACGCGTCATTTTGTAATTTTCAGTTTGCCGGCATGGTCGCGTGGCCTCGAAGTAGTACTACTTCGAGGCCACGCGACCATGCCGGCAAACTGAAAATTACAAAATGACTATTGAATTGAGGGTTGGCGGATACTGAATACCGCAACATATTGTGAAAACCGGGAATAGAGTGCATTTTACCGTCATACTAATCCCTCAGATAGTAGAAGTGTAAACATAAAGATCACAAAGAAAGAATCCTGCAATCCTAAACTGATAGAGCACAGACCACAGAAAAATAAAGTCAGTAACTAATGCCCTGAAGAAGTCCGTAAGGATGAAACGCGTTGGCTATGGTCTGTTTTAACATATGTGAAAGAAATTTCTGAATAAAGGATCGAAGAAACAAACAACTCTGCTGGAAGTCCATGTTTTCTTATGGAATATAATCTATTGGCATTTACTAGTGTCTTAATAATGTTTAATATTTGAGCATCAGTAAGGCTGGTTGCCCTTGCTGGAGTGTAGTCAGCCCCCCAGGCTACACATGTTGTTGGTCTCAGAAAGCTGTTTGGTATTGCTCTGGTGATTTTACATTTGCATTAGATGGAAAGGGGGAGGTATTTTTTTCTGCAGAAGCAGACTCTTAGCACACAGCCAGCTGCATATCATGTGGAATCATGCATAGTATTCACAACCGAGTGGGGTTTGAGGTTTCAGTCAGTAATGCAAATACATTCAGCATCACTAAGGCTGGTTGCCCTTGCTGGAGTGTAGTCAGTCACCCAGGTTACACATGTTGCTGGTCTGAAAATGTTGTTTGGACATGTGCTTTTTTAAGAATCTGAAAAGTGGATTCATAATGTGTCAGACTGTAAAAGTACTTATCACTTGCCAAAAAAAGAGTAGTAAGTGTGCTTTGAAATTGGCAAAGAAATTTTGTTTTTTGACTAATATGAAAACATGACTCTGTGTGCAAAGAGGAATTACAGGCAGAGATTTATTGCGTATTGCTCTGGTGATTTTACATTTGCATAAGTAGGAAAGGGGGAGCTATTTTTTTATGCAGAAGCAGACTCTTAGCACACAGCCAGCTGCTTATCCTGTGGAATCATGCACAGTATTCACAACCGAGTGGGGTTTGAGATTGCAGTCAGTAATGCAAATACATTCAGCATCACTAAGGCTGGTTGCCCTTGCTGGAGTGTAGTCAGTCACCCTGGCTACACATGTTGTTGGTCTCAGAAAGCTGTTTGGTATTGCTCTGGTGATTTTACATTTGCATTAGATGGAAAGGGGGAGGTATTTTTTTCTGCAGAAGCAGACTCTTAGCACACAGCCAGCTGCATATCCTGTGGAATCATGCATAGTAATCACAACCGAGTGGGGTTTGAGGTTTCAGTCAGTAATGCAAATACATTCAGCATCACTACGGCTGGTTGCCCTTGCTGGAGTGTAGTCAGTCACCCAGGTTACACATGTTGCTGGTCTGAAAATGTTGTTTGGACATGTGCTTTTTTAAGAATCTGAAAAGTGGATTCATAATGTGTCAGACTGTAAAAGTACTTATCACTTGCCAAAAAAAAGAGTAGTAAGTGTGCTTTCAAATTGGCAAAGAAATTTCGTTTTGTGACTAATATGAAAACATGACTCTGTGTGCAAATAGGAATTACAGGCAGAGATTTATTGCGTATTGCTCTGGTGATTTTACATTTGCATTAGATGTAAAGGGGGAGCTATTTTTTTGTGCAGAAGCAGACTCTTAGCACACAGCCAGCTGCTTATCCTGTGGAATAATGCACAGTATTCACAACCGAGTGGGGTTTGAGGTTGCAGTCAGTAATGCAAATACATTCAGCATCACTAAGGCTGGTTGCCCTTGCTGGAGTGTACTCAGTCACCCAGGTTACACATGTTGCTGGTCTGAAAATGTTGTTTGGACATGTGCTTTTTTAAGAATCTGAAAAGTGGATTTAAAATGTGTCAGACTGTAAAAGTATTTATCACTTGCCAAAAAAAAGAGTAGTAAGTTTGGTTTCAAATTGGCAAAGAAATTACGTTTTCAGACTAATATGAAAACATGACTCTGTGTGCAAATAGGAATTACAGGCAGAGATTTATTGCGTATTGCTCTGGTGATTTTACATTTGCATTAGATGTAAAGGGGGAGCATTTTTTGTATGCAGAAGCAGACTCTTACTACACACCCAGCTGCTTATCCTGTGGAATCATGCACAGTATTCACAACCGAGTGGGGTTTGAGGTTGCACTTAGTAATGCAAATACATTCAGCATCACTAAGGCTGGTTGCCCTTGCTGGAGTGTAGTCAGTCACCCAGGTTACACATGTTGCTGGTCTCAGAAAGCTGTTTGGTATTGCTCTGGTGATTTTACATTTGCATTAGATGGAAAGGGGGTGTTATTTTTTTATGCAGAAGCAGACTCTTAGCACACAACCAGCTGCTTATCCTATCGAATCATGCACAGTATTCACAACCGAGTGGGGTTTGAGGTTGCAGTCAGTAATGCAAATACATTCAGCTTCACTAAGGCTGGTTGCCCTTGCTGGAGTGTACTCAGTCACCCAGGTTACACATGTTGCTGGTCTGAAAATGTTGTTTGGACATGTGCTTTTTTAAAAATCTAAAAAGTGGATTCATAATGTGTCAGACTGTAAAAGTACTTATCATTTGCCAAAAAAAAGAGTAGTAAGTGTGCTTTCAAATTGGCAAAGAATTTTTGTTTTTTGACTAATATGAAAACATGACTCTGTGTGCAAAGAGGAATTACAGGCAGAGATTTATTGCGTATTGCTCTGGTGATTTTACATTTGCATTAGATGTAAAGGGGGAGCTATTTTTTTGTGCAGAAGCAGACTCTTAGCACACAGCCAGCTGCTTATCCTGTGGAATCATGCACAGTATTCACAACCGAGTGGGGTTTGAGATTGCAGTCAGTAATGCAAATACATTCAGCATCACTAAGGCTGGTTGCCCTTGCTGGAGTGTAGTCAGTCACCCAGGTTACACATGTTGCTGGTCTGAAAAAGCAGTTTGGACATGTGCTTTTTAAAGAATCTGAAAAGTGGATTTAAAATGTGTCAGACTGTAAAAGTATTTATCACTTGCCAAAAAAAAGAGTAGTAAGTGTGGTTTCAAATTGGCAAAGAAATTAAGTTTTCAGACTAATATGAAAACATGACTCTGTGTGCAAAGAGGAATTACAGGCAGAGATTTATTGCGTTATGCTCTGGTAATTTTACAGTTGCATTAGTAGGAAAGGGGGAGCTATTTTTTTATGCAGAAGCAGACTTTTAGCACACACCCAGCTGCTTATCTTGTGGAATTATGCACAGTATTCACAATTGAGTGGGGTTTGAGGTTGCACTTAATAATGCAAATAAAAACATGTAAAATAATATGGACTATGTTTTCACCATAAATTAAGGTGTAGTGGTATAAATGAGGAATACTTTTAGGGTTTGAGGTTGCAGTCAGTAATGCAAATACATTGAGCATCTGTAAGGCTGGTTGCCCTTGCTGGAGTGTAGTCAGTCACCCAGGTTACACATGTTGCTGGTCTCAGAAATCTGTTTGGTATTGCTCTGGTGATTTTACATTTGCATTAGATGGAAAGGGGGAGCTATTTTGTTATGCAGAAGCAGACTCTTAGCACACACCCAGCTGCTTATCCTGTGGAATCATGCACAGTATTCACAACTGAGTTGGGTTTGAGGTTGCAGTCAGTAATGCAAATACATTCAGCATCACTAAGGCTGGTTGCCCTTGCTGGAGTGTAGTCAGTCACCCAGGTTACACATGGTGCTGGTCTCAAAAAGCAGTTTGGACATGTGCTTTTATCAGAATCTGAAAAGTGGATTCAAAATGTGTCAGACTGTAAAAGTACTTATTACTTGCCAAAAAAGTAGTAGAATGTGTGCTTTCCAATTGGCAAAGAAATTTCGTTTTCTGCCTAATTTCAAAGCATGACTCTGTGTGCACACAGGAATTGTTTTTAGATATTTAATTTGTGAATGTGTTATTGTGATTTTCACTTCTAGGAAAGGGGTACTTAGTATTTTAAGATTTGAAAAGATCATAAAAAATGTAGTAATATATTTAAATATAAAAAAGGAATTTTTTTTTAGTTTTTTTCAGGTATTTCTGAAGAGCAGTGAACAAAATTTAAGATGCCTATAAAATCCAGAGTAACGAAAAACCACAAAAAAAAACTGTATTTGAAGACAACTGGAGGACCTAAGTTAGTTGGAGATGCTCATGTTGGGAAAAAGAGAAAGTCTTCTGGTAAGCAGACAAAAGATTTTTTAAAGAACATCTTCAAAAAAAGGAAAAATGTACAAAATGTCTGTACTAGAAAGAATGTTTTCAATAGAAAAGAACAGGAAAAAATTGAGAATTTAGTTAATGCAAATATACCTTCTGCAATAACAAAGATTAACTTAAACAGAAAAACAGCGTTTAAAGAGATACGTAGAAAAATGTTTCAGAGAAGAGTTATGTCCAATTTGATAAAGGATGTGAAGAAATATAAGAAAAAGGCAAAATATTACAAGAGAAAAAAAGAAATTGAAGCCATTGCAGCAAAGGCATTAGAATTAAAAAGGAAACTATTCATTTTAATTTTGAATAGGATGCGTACATTAGATAAAATGGTCAATGTACTGAAATCACAAAGCAAAAGGAAAAGAGTAGTGAAAAGAACAAACTTTTGTAAAGTGTTTTTAGGAGAATGGATGCATAGTTCAAGTAGTGAACCTTTTTTTAATGAAGAGAGTTATTTTCAAAGTAATAGTTTGCTGCATGCAGTTGACACCAGAGGTCGTGCTTACGAAGTGAAAAATGGTTGTATAATGGAGAAGGAGAAAATGGTTCCAAGAGATGAGGTACAAGTGATGGCGGATGAGGCTATGGGGAGACGTCCTAAAGCCCCAGTGTACACTTGGAATTGTAGTAGTATTTGCACTGTGCGTCAGGAATCTATTGATAAATTTCGTGAGTTTCTAAGAGAATTTAGTAAAAAAAAGTGTAAAACAGAAGATTAAGGTGCTTCAAAGTCTAGATCCATGCAGAGTGAGAGAGAATACTGGTTTGCAGGGTCATTCTCTGGCTTGTCTATCTAGAACAGTGTGTAATAGTGTTTTCCATCATTTTAGGATGCTGGCTGTTCATCATACTGAAATGAGAAAGTTTGTGAGACGGTTGTATTTTGCTAAAAGTCCAGCAATAAAGTTAGATGAATTGAATAGGGCTCTGTTCCGTGGATCGGTATCAGATGTAGAGAAGGTTGTTGATGAAATTCAGTTTTGTTACTTTGGTCCTGAACACGACAGTGCAGAAAAGGACACAGTAAATGAGGAAGAAGTGGAAGAGAATGTAGAACCCTCTGTAAGTAAAACATTTAATGATCACATAACAACATTTGCAATAATCTCTAATGAAAGACCAAATATAACTTGTATTTGTTGCCGCAGAACTCATTATAGAAAACAAACTAGGAATGTTGATCTCTACAGAAAGAGTGAAAATGAAGATAATTATAAGTGGAAGGATTTTGCCACATATATATTTCTTGAAAATTGTTTTGAATTGGGTGAAGATCAGCGTATTTGTAAATACTGTTACAACAAGTTAGAGGAAAATAGAATGCCAACCAGAGCTGTACATAATAATTTAGAATTGGATGTTATTCCTGCCGAACTTTCTGAATTAAATACATATGAGTCTATACTTATTCAATGTGTTCATCCGTTCCAGACCATAGTACGTATGGAGCCCAAAACTGGTAAATTACCTCCTTCAGATTTACTGAGAGGTTTAAAAGGTAGAGTGGTGTATTTGCCCTTGGATTTGAAAAAAAATATGGAAACTATTGATGCAGATACTTTGGAAACTGAACCATTAGTTATTCTGGTTAATGGTGTACCTACAAAGAATAAGAAGATTTGGCAGGAGCTGGTAGATGTACGGAAAGTACAAAGAGCAAATTTGTATTTGAAAAGGAATAACAAATGGTATGAATCAATTTATATAGAAGAAGAAGAAGAAGAAGAAGATTTACAAGAAGACACAGAAACACCAACTGGACAAATTGAAAAAGTGGACAAGTCAAAGGAAGAAGAAATTTATGAACATTTTAGCATACATCCTCTACATTCAAAAGAAGTTATGGGAGACAATATTGATCTGTTTCAGATGAAGAAAGCAAAAGGAACTCCCGTGAGTGTATGGGGGGAGAGCTTGGAAGCTCGATGTTTTCCCCAGCTGTTTCCTAAAGGAAAAGGAGGACGATACGATGAACGTCCAGAACAGATTCCAGCTTCTGAGTATCGGACTACAAGACTATATGCAGAAGATCCCAGATTTCGACAAAGTATTCCTTATTTGTTCCATCTTTTATTTGAAAGCGACTTGTCTGCACTATCTTATGCAGTAAATCACATTTTAAAAAGTGGAGTACATTTACAAAATGTGTCTGCTAAGGATTTTATGGAGAAAGTGCAGCACTGAGATGATCATTTGGAAACACAACTGATCAATCTGATGGCTTGTCAGCATGGGACAAATGAATATTGGTACCGACGCCATGGTGAATTAAAATGCATGTTACGGAATTTAGGAACACCAACATGGTTCCTTACCCTAAGCTGTGCTGAGTACGCTTTGGATGATTTACTGGATTTTCTACGAGAGGCAAATTCAAACATTAAAAACATTGAATACAAGACAGCAGGAGAACTGTGCTCATTGGATCCGGTTAATGTTTGCAGATATTTCAATCATAGATTTGAGGCTATGATGTCCTTCATCTGCAATAAAAAAAATCCACCCCTTGGAGAAGTAGTGGATTTCTTTTGGAGAAAAGAGTACCAGGCAAGAGGTGCTCCTCATATTCATATGCTGTTGTGGATCAAGGATGCCCCAAAGTTTGGAACAGATACTGATGAAGCAGTGTTATCTTACATTGAAGAATATGCAACGTGTGCTATACCAAAAAGCACAGAAGAGAAAAAGTTAAAGGAGCAAGTTTTACGTTTCCAAAGTCATCGGTGTGGAAAATACTGTCGACGGAAATACAAGAGCAAAGATAAATACTACACTAAATGTCGATTTGGATTTCCTAGACCTGTTCTTTCAAATGGAAGAGTAAACAGTTTTATGTCATCTGTGAGACATACTATCACAAGAAAATCACCTAAGAATACCAACAACCTAAAAAGAAAAGAAGAATCAAAAAATATAAATGACTACAACCCAGTCATTTTATCCATGTGGAATGCTAACATGGATATACAGTATGTAGCTGACAATTCAATTGCTGTTGCTCGATATGTAACGTCTTACATTACTAAATCTGAAAAAACTGAATTGAAAGAAATGTGGGAAGAGATTTCTCACGAGAAGACTGTCAGTAAGAAGCTGTACAGTTTCAGTTTAAAGATGTTATCGCATCGAGAAATTGGATCCTACGAATGTTCAGATAGGTTATCTTCTGCAAGTCTCTACTCGAAATCAAGAAGAATAATTTGGGCAAATTTAGGCCTTGCAGCAATGAGAAATCGGGTACTGAAATCTGTTGGAGAAATTGAATATTTGGCCGAGAATGACCCAGAAAGTACAGATATTTTGAAATCAAACATGTTGGACACATATTATCCAAAAAGAAGTCATCATCTGGAGAACATGTGTCTCTATGAAGTGCTGCAGAACTACATTTATTCACGGAAAGCCGCAGAAGACATCAACAATGGAAAATATAAAGTCATTGGTGAGGAAGGATGTTTGGTGAAGCAAACAAAAGGAAGTTTGATAAATCACAGGAAGCTGAGTTGCGACACTACTGACAAAAAGGAATTTTACTACTTGGCTCTTTTACAGCTGTTTAAACCGTGGCGTACAGAGGATGAACTACTGGGAGAATTTCAAAGCTATGAAGATTCTTTTAATGCTTGCAAAGACAGCATACAATGCAGTACATTCTCAACTTATCTGCAAATGTTAAATGAAGAAATTGAACAGGAAACTACAATTGCAGCTGAAGTAGCTAGAGACAGTTCTCAAGACAGCCAAAGTTCAGGAACACTCAGTCAAGATCCCCTAGGACAACCAATCGTTGAAAATGAAGCATCAATAGCCATGAATGAAGTGGAAACGGCTATGAATCAAGCTCAAGAAGAATTTATAGACTTACAAAATTTGGAAAGACAACTGAATGAAGAGCAGCAACAAATTTAAGAAGAGATCAGAAGCAAAATTGATCACGGATTTCTACATGGAAAAAAAAGAGTGCTCATGCACATCATTTCATCCAATCAGGATGTATGTAAGCGGACAAGCTGGAACTGGAAAAAGTTTCTTAATAAAAGTCATCAGAAGCTACCTACAGCAAAAAACGGATTCTACTTTGTCTTGTGTGGTTACTGCTCCAACTGGGTTAGCAGCATATAACATAAAAGGAATCACCTTACATCGTTTGCTAATGTTACCAGTGGAGCATGAGAACAAAATACAATACAACAAGCTAACTGGAGAAGCATGCTTGGAAGTTTCAAGAGTATTGAAGAAGATGCAAGTTCTCATTATTGATGAGGTGAGCATGGTATCAAACTTAATGCTTGCCTTTGTGCATTTAAGAATGCAGCAAATTCTAAGGACAGACTATGACGTGTTATTTGGTGGAAAACATGTCATAGTTTTTGGGGCTCTTCTACAACTTACTCCAGTTAAAGGACAACCAGTGTTTAATACTATGACACATGAAGACACAAAGAAGTCATTGGGAAGCATCGGTAATGCAAATATTTGGTCCTTCTTTGAGTACAAGGAACTTACTACTAATATGAGGCAAGCAAACGATGAAAAATATGGAAGTATTCTGAAAGATATCAGAATTGGACTACTCACAGAAGTTGGCAAAAAAGCATTACAGAGTCGGCTGCTACATAATTTATTTCCAAAGGAAGAAATAGTTGCAGAGAAGATATACAAGAACATTGCAGAAAAGAAAAGTGTCATCTGCTTAATGCCAACTCTACGTGAATGCTCAATATTCAATGAGGAGCTTTTAAAATTGGAAAAGGAAGATATCAGGAAATTGGAAGCAGTGGACAAAATTGAGGATGGAAGAATTACTATCACATTAACAGGCACACTGAAAAATAAATTGGATTCACTAGAGAAGAACATTTCCAAAACAGCTGGATTAGAAAAAAATCTATATGTTTGCATGAACTGTAGAGTATTTTTAAGGAGAAATTTGGATGTTGAAAAAGGTTTAGTTAATGGAGCTATGGGAAGAGTTGTGGGTTTTATTAATTATCAGAAAAAAGATGGAATTGAATGTTTAAAAATAAAATTTGATCAGATAGAAGAAGTTAAAGACATTTGTCGTTGTTCAGTTCGTTTCATGCTTGTGAAAGACTTATATGTACGTAGGAAGCAGTTTCCGTTTTCTCTAGCATATGCTGTAACTATTCACAAGTCTCAAGGATTGACTGTAGATTGTGCTTTTGTGAACATTGGTTCAACTGTGTTCAAAGAAGGTATGGCTTATGTAGCTTTGTCACGAGTGAAAACATTATCTGGTTTATTCATGATAGACTTTGATGACTCAAAAGTTAGTGCTGATACAAATTGTGTAAAGGAGTATAATAGATTAAGAAGAACCTATGCTCTTCATTTAGGTCAGTATCCTGTGTTGGAGAAACGTGTAGTTTCTCGTAAAAGGAGAAATGAGAATATCTGTAATGAAGATGTAGAGAGGAGGAAAAAAAAGAGGAGTGATGTAATTGCAAGCAAAAAGAAAAAGGAAAATGAAGAAGAGGTTGTAGGATGTCATTTTGAAAATAGCTCTGGTGTCAACTGCTACGCTAATGTAGTGCTGAATGTTGCATTTTATCTGGAAAGTGTGCAAGAGCAGATAATAGTAAATCAGAGAAAAAGATTCTGTTCTGAGTTGAGTCTCCTTTTTCAAAAGCTGAGTAATGATAAAACTCAAATAGAAAGTGCTACTGAAATTAGAAAACTTTTAGATGTATGTTCAGGACGAACACAGTTTTCTCAAAATGTACAGCAAGACGCACAGGAATTCTTGATGTTTTTTCTTCAGGTACTGGAAGAAGAAGGGGTTCCCATTGAAAATATGTTTGGTGTCTCTTATAAATGGGAACATAGTTGTGAAAACTGTTACAATACATGTGGCTCTAATGTTGATTCTGAAAGGTTTATTTATTTAACATTGCCAGAAAGTAAAACAGTCACTTTTGCTAAATTAGTTAAAGATGCTAATCATAGCATGGAATGCGGTGAGTGTCAATCTGAAATGTTTTCAACGTTAATTTTAAAGGAATACAGACAATATGTAATTTTAATGATGCAACAATGTAAAGCTGATGGTTCAAAATTGGATACTTTAATAAAGAAGTTTACAGGACAGCAATTATCAATTTCAGGAAAAACTTTTGTAACAGTTGCAATAATTTTTCATGAAGGACCTACTGTTACTTCTGGACATTACACAGTTTATCTTAAATGTGAAAAAGGCTGGACACTGTGTAATGATTCCCAATTGATTTTCAAGCAACGTTTGCCTTTTGATTTAGCAAATTCCTATCTAATCTTCCTGAAACCTAAATTTTAGAGAGACTTGGCAAGATCTGTACAAAACAATTTTACCATTTTATTGGATTACCATTGGAATTTTCAAAAAAAATGATTTTACAAATTATCATTTGGCCTAATGGAAAGGTAACCAATTGTAATGTGGACTTTTTAAATTTTTAATGAAACTTTGGAAAACCAAAAATTTAGACAAAATCGGTAACATCTGCACAATTTAAATTTTGGAATGTTATTGGATTGCCATTGGAAATTTATTCAAAAAAGATTTTTAAAATTACTATTTGGCCATGAGGAAAGGTAAACAATTGTATTGTGGACTTATTTAATTATTAATTAATCTTTCGGAAACCAAAATGTTACAGAGAATCGGTGAGATCTGTACAATTTAAACTTTAGAATTTTATTGGATTAACATTGGAAATTTAATCAAAAAATAATTTTAAAATTACTATTTGGCCTAAAGGAAATGGAACCAGATGTATTGTGGAGTTATTTGAGATATATTTTTGTGATTATACTTCTGAAACAAAAATGTCAGACGGTATTTTAAAGAAATAAGTATTGATATTAGATGATATTTTTTTAGAATATTATGCATTTCTATAATGTTATGTTTAAGTAAAAAGAGATTCTGGCCTTTTTTAAAACAATCTTTGAGATTGTTATTTTTTTTTTGCCCGCTGTTAAATGATGAATGCAATTGCTTTCACAATTTATAGTGAAATGTAATATATTCTGAAAACAGCAAAAAAAAGGCAAAACATTTTTTGGGAAAATATGTAAATATGTGTACTGTATTATAAAATGTTTTATTAAATATTACTACTTTTTTCTTTTTTTTCAGATTGAGATAGAAAATTTTCGAAAACTTGAACCATTTTTAAAGCAATTAAAATTAAATTTTAATTAATAAATAATTTTTTGAGTGGGTATGGTAAGTCAAAAATTTCATGGTCCCTTTTTTCCACTTCTCCACAATCACATTTTCAGTTTTTCATTGTAGTCTCTCAAGGACCTACGCATACCGTACGCGTACGGTAAAAAATAAAATAAAAAAAAGTTTAAAAAAATATATAAAAAAAAGTTGAAAGGTAAGGTTGGCTCTTAAAAGAGCCGTTGTGTTCATGCAGGGACAGAGGAAAGAAAGAATGGGAATATTAGTCGGTACGACAAATGTGCTGATCTATTAAATTGTTCACTAGGGCAACACTGGTCTCCCTATGACAAATTAGATCATGACAAGTGGCGCACCGAATTAAAACCCTCGCAAACCGATGGTTGGTTTCCAGAGGACCAGAAAAAGGAGATGCTCCCCCCACAGATGAAGGGCTCAGCTGACCTGCCGAAGATGGACTCGGCCCTGCAGATGATGGACCAGGCTGAGCTGCTGTGGATGTGCTTGGTTGACTTACTGAAGGGTTACCTTCAGTATGTCGAGCATATGTCCTACCGTGTACATCATGAAGGTGTCTCAACATGGTGTGATTCCCGAAGGAATACTTCTTGTTGGGATTCCCTCTTGAAAGTACATGGTCACAAAGCTTACAAGTCACTAAGGGTGCATTTACCTTTTTCTTGCCCTCTGGAAAAGAAAAATACTCCCATATGAAAGAGCTCTTTTGTTTCCTCCTTCTCTGCCTCAAGGTAGTGCTGCTAGCCTCACTCTCAGAAGAGGTCTGCTGTTCTGCCATCGTATCACAAAGACAACTCAGCTCCTTCTCCTAAGGGATCACAAGCAGAAATGAGGGGAATGGGTGTGGTGTAGGAGAGTTCTAGAACTGAAAGTACTTTAAACCAATCAAAAGTTTTGTTTCTTGATCACATGACCTACCGTGCGCGTACGTTACGCTTACGGTGCGCTTACGGAGCGCTTACGGCAAAAGTACGCATGCGCGTAAAAAAGGCACGCGCGCATGCGCAAAACAGGCACGCCCCTTCACTTCCGCGTAACATGCGCGTGCAGCGTACGCGTTACGCGCTGCACACGCGTGACGTACGTCTACGCAAATTGCGTAAATGAACGCAAACAGCGTAGAAATCTAACGTTATAAAAGCAAGACGTGCGCTTACCGTACGCGCACGTTAAAAAAATACTAAAAAAAAAATATATTGTAGAATTTTTAAAATTTAACCATAGTCTTTAAAAAAGGATAGAAAATTAAAATAAAAATATGTAAAAAAAATTAAAAAAAAAAAAAAAAAAGGTAAATATAAGAATTAGCATTTAAAAAACCTTGCAAATTCACTGAAAAAACCATGGGTTTCACACACGTTATAGTTAGGAATTAGCATTTAAAAAACCTTAGAAATTCAATGAAAAAACCAAAGGTTTCACACACGTTATAGTTAGGAATTAGCATTTAAAAAACCTTAGAAATTAAATGAAAAAACCAAAGGTTTCACACATGTTATAGTTAGCTGGACATTTCACTCGTAAAAAACCAATGAAATTCCCCCGTTATAGTTAGTTCAGCTAACTATAACTCGCGCGCCCGCAATGCACTACTGATGACGTCACATATTACATCACTCATGACATGGTCACTGACATCACTCATGACATCACTGATGACATCTCAAATGACATCACTGATGACATCACTGATGACATCATCCTTGTGATAGAGTGGCAGACCTCCTCTTCCCCTAATATAACCTTTGATACACACATTCAAAAATAGAGACTAAAATTTTCAAAACAATGGACATACCAATACCAGTTACAACAACCTCTTCAGTAATTCTAAGAACCACATACACATCCACTCATTCACCAACAGTCCTATACAGTCACTCATACATGTACTCACTCATCATATGTACTCATACACCTATACATCCTGTTACACAATGCCACTCATCCATAGAGTTACTCACACATACTCACTCATGCTAATAAAGAAACAAACATACATTTATTTGCATATACAGTTATACACACACCACCACACTTACTTCTACGGAAACTTACACATACTTAGGTGCCGATCACGATCCGGTAAAAAATTCCCCCGTGCGACTCGTATCGGGTCTTTTTACCGTACGAATCGTACAAGTGCCGTACGAACTGGCAATCACGATTCGCATGGTAAAAAGTCCATACGAACCGCACTGGGAATCAATCCCCACACGTCCTCGGGTCGGAAAATGTGTCCGACACGTCCTCGGACGATTTACCTTACAAACGTGAAAATCCAAGTCCGACCGAGGAATCACGATCCATCCCGTGCGTCCGAGGTTACAACCGTATGGAAAAAACACCGTCCGCACCGAACTCCTACAGCAACCATGGAGACATGTGCCCGCATACGCGCCCAACACTCCCCCCAGCCCCCGTACGTCCGACACGTACCCCCCGTATATGTATACCCCCACCCGTCTAGGTACACCCCAGTACGTTCCAGTCGAACCCCCACCCCAGTACGTGTCATAGCCCCGTCTACCTACACCCCAGTACGTTCGAGCCCCACCCCCACCCCAGTACGTGTCATACCCCCCGTGTACCTACACCCCAGTACGTTCCAGTCGTACCCACACCCCAGTACGTGTCATACCCCCGTGTACCTACACCCCAGTACGTTCCAGTCGTACCCCCACCCCAGTACGTGTCGTACCACCGTGAACCTACACCCCAGTACGTTCGAGCCCCACCCCCACCCCAGTACGTGTCATACCCCCGTGTACCTACACCCCAGTACGTTCCAGTCGTACCCCCACCCCAGTACGTGTCATACCCCCCGTGTACCTACACCCCAGTACGTTCCAGTCGTACCCCCACCCCAGTACGTGTCATACCCCCCGTGTACCTACACCCCAGTACGTTCCAGTCGTACCCCCACCCCAGTACGTGTCGTACCACCGTCAATGTACACCCCCCCACCCCAGTACGTGTCGTACCACCGTCAATGTACACCCCCCACCCCTGTACGTGTCGTACCACCGTCCATGTACACCCCAGTACGTTCCAGTCGTACCCCCACCCCAGTACGTGTCGTACCACCGTCAATGTACACCCCCCCACCCCAGTACGTGTCGTACCACCGTCAATGTACACCCCCCCACCCCTGTACGTGTCGTACCACCGTCCATGTACACCCCAGTACGTTCCAGTAGTACCCCCACCCCAGTACGTGTCGTACCACCGTCAATGTACACCCCCCCACCCCAGTACGTGTCGTACCACCGTCCATGTACACCCCAGTACGTTCCAGTCGTACCCCCACCCCAGTACGTGTCGTACCACCGTCTATGTACACCCCAGTACGTTCCAGTCGTACCCCCACCCCAGTACGTGTCGTACCACCGTCAATGTACACCCCCCCACCCCAGTACGTGTCGTACCACCGTCAATGTACACCCCCCCACCCCTGTACGTGTCGTACCACCGTCCATGTACACCCCAGTACGTTCCAGTCGTACCCCCACCCCAGTACGTGTCGTACCACCGTCAATGTACACCCCCCCACCCCAGTACGTGTCGTACCACCGTCCATGTACACCCCAGTACGTTCCAGTCGTACCCCCACCCCAGTACGTGTCGTACCACCGTCTATGTACACCCCAGTACGTTCCAGTCGTACCCCCACCCCAGTACGTGTCGTACCCCCCGTGTACCTACACCCCAGTACGTTCGAGCCACACCCCCACCCCAGTACGTGTCATACCCCCCGTGTACCTACACCCCAGTATGTTCCAGTCGTACCCCCACCCCTGGACGTGTCGTACCACCGTGAACCTACACCCCAGTACGTTCCAGTCGTACCCCCACCCCAGTACGTGTCGTACCACCGTCAATGTACACCCCCCACCCCAGTACGTGTCGTACCACCGTCCATGTACACCCCAGTACGTTCCAGTCGTACCCCCACCCCAGTACGTGTCGTACCACCGTCTATGTACACCCCAGTACGTTCCAGTCGTACCCCCACCCCAGTACGTGTCGTACCCCCCGTGTACCTACACCCCAGTACGTTCGAGCCACACCCCCACCCCAGTACGTGTCATACCCCCCGTGTACCTACACCCCAGTACGTTCCAGTCGTACCCCCACCCCTGGACGTGTCGTACCACCGTGAACCTACACCCCAGTACGTTCCAGTCGTACCCCCACCCCAGTACGTGTCGTACCACCGTCAATGTACACCCCCCCACCCCAGTACGTGTCGTACCACCGTCCATGTACACCCCAGTACGTTCCAGTCGTACCCCCACCCCAGTACGTGTCGTACCACCGTCTATGTACACCCCAGTACGTTCCAGTCGTACCCCCACCCCAGTACGTGTCATACCCCCCGTGTACCTACACCCCAGTACGTTCCTGGCGCACCCCCAACACAACCTCCTAAGTACGGAGCGCACCCCATGCCCCAACATCACAACCGCATGTACGAGTCGTACAAAGCCACACACAAGGACATAATCGTAAAACCAAATGGCCCATGTACACACCGTACACACGCTCAAAACGCACGTACACAACAAGGACAAAACAAAACAACACAAGAATACACCATTCGAAAGGCACACAGCCACTAAACATGGCCAACAACCACTAAAATAACACAATCACTGACCTGCAACTGTCAAAAACAAACAGAGGCCCAATACACCACCACTCCTTATAACACACCCACCCAAAATTCAAACACTGCCACACCCACCCATGGACCAATGAAAAGGGCCCACACACACAAACCATGAGCCTTTGCAACAGACTCACTGCTGCCAGACACCACAGAACCAGACTACAAGCTACACCACATCTTACACTTGCACACCTTCACACGACCACCCTCACAAACACCCTCTCATCACATTCACACACACACACACAACCATCCACACCCCCCCCAACATCCACACACCCCCCACACCCACACCATCCCCACCCACATCCCTCACCATGCCCACTACCAAGAATCCAAAGTTCAGTCACCGAGAGTTGGAGGTCCTTGTTGATCAAATCCTCAGAGTCGAGCCACAGATCTTTGGAACATTGGTCAGAAGCACCAGCCAGGCAGCCAAAACAGCCATGTGGCAGACCATCGTCGATGCTGTGAATGCTGTTGCGGACACCAGGAGGACCAAGCAGGATTGCCAGAACAGGTGGTACGATCTGCGGAGGAGGGTCAGAGCCAAGAGGCAGGAGGAACACGACCAGGCCAACGCCACCGGAGGAGGGCCCTCCCGCAGAGCCGTACAGTACCATCCCTGGGAGGAGAGGGTGATGGCCATACTGCCGGTGGAGGCAGTTGAAGGAGTAGAAGGACTCCGAGACCCGGGTGAGTACACAAACAACGCACCTCACATGGGGGGAACTGCAACCACAACCAAAATTAATAACAGGCACGCAACCACCATAAGCCATCGCATGACTCAACCACACTCCATGAGCAGGCACATGCCACTGCTGCCACCATGCCCCATGCACCCAGCTGGACAATGTCAAGTCACAGGCCACAGAAGACAACAACACATGACACGGTAACCCGGATGGCGGGAGGCTGGGCACCAAGAATCACATAGTGCGACTCCAAAGCAGACAACAATGCCCTCTGCCCATATGGCCTAGGTCACAGCCAGACAAACACTGTGTCCCAACACAGGAATGACTTGCCAGCAAATGGCGGATGCCTTGCATCAACACATGGGGGTGAAGGCACTGTTTTGCACATGACAGCAGCTAATGAACATCCAACATTGTGAAAGAGTGGCAGCACACACCACCACAGCAGCAGCGCACAGACACACAGCAGACAAAATGGGTGCCTGGAGATCAGAAACAAACTCACATCAACAGGCCAAGGGCCACTCAAAGATCTGCTAACAGTGTGTGCCCAGGAAGCTGGGCCAAGGTGACAGAGGGTGACACACGGAGGGAGGGAGAGGGGGACACAGAGGGAGGGAGAGGGGGACTGAGAGGGAGGGAGACGGACAGAGGGAGGAGGCTGACACACAGAGGGAGGGAGAGGGGGACAGAGAGGGAGGGAGAGGGGGACAGAGAGGGAGGGAGACACAGGAAGATGGACAGAGGGAGGAGGCTGACACACAGAGGGAGGGAGAGGGGGACAGAGAGGGAGGGAGAGGGGGACAGAGAAGGAGGGAGACACAGGGAGAGCAAATCAGTCCTTTGGTGTGTGGGAATGTCTGCTCGTCAGCAGGTGGACTGCGTGCATGTAGACAAGGGTGGCCAGTGCCAGAACCCCCCCTCTTCATCATGGCAAAACGCAGGGCCATGTCACAACCTGTACACGAGCACAAGGACAGCCACCTGCATCATATAAGTGTGTGGATCCACTCCATGTGCACATGTACAGTGCTACAAGGAAGGCGCAAATGCATGGCTCGCCACACATGCACACTCCACTGCTGACTGCAGTCACACTTGACGCAGCAAGTAAGACTGTGCCACACATAGTTAAAGGGGCCAAATTGGTGGCCAAGGGACACACCCATGCACAAGTGCACTGTGAGTGGAATGCAAGACAGATCCTAATTCCAAGAGGAAATGTGCCAACTTTGTAACGGATGAAACATGGATGTTGCATGGATCAAAATTAACATTTTCTCTCTCACACACAGGTCAACGTCGTGCTGCACCCCCCAACACTGGGGGGAACACTCACAGGACCCGGATCTGCAGGAGACCGATCCCACCGGCAGCGACCACTCTCACCACTCTGCGGACGACCCCGACCGACCTGGCCCCTCTGGTGTCCAACCACCTGCAGCACCTGCGTCAGGTACAACCGTGCCAACCACCACCCCCACTCCTGCCACATCCCAGGAGACACCCAGGATCCCTGCCCCAACACCACAATGCAGCCAGGCTCGCCAGGAGGGACACGGTGTCCCGGGCACCCAGGAGGAGGCAGGCGACAACGCCAATGCCACCCCTCAGGGGTCCCGGAGACCCGATGTTCCCACAAGTGTAGGCCAGACGCAAGTGGGCAGGGGTGGTGGGAGTGGAGGACGGCGGAGGCGCGAGCCTGACCAGTTGGCTGGGGATCCGGTATTTGCCCATGTCCGTAACATCCTGGACTCATACCGGCAGGACACCACGGGCATGGCCCAGGTTGTGTCCGTCCTCGAGGGGATCAAGGTCCAGCAGGCCCAGCAACATGCGGAGCTAATAGCCTGTCTACAGGTACACCAACGGAGGATGGAGGACAGACAGGCTGAGCAAGTGACGGCGTCCCAGGGGATTCACGCTGAACTCCGTCGGATGGCCGACACCATGGCCGACCCTCCCTGTGCCAGAAGGCGGAGAACATCACCACCCACAGGGAGGGATCATGAGGAGGAGGAGGAAACATCCGACGGAGCATCCCAGACGTCGTCACGGCCTGCTGCTGAGGTTCCCCGCAGGAAGCCGGGTCGTCCACGGAAAGGACCGTGAGGGTGGCTGCTACATCACCATCTCCCAGGACACCTGGCCTGGCACCTGGCCCACTGGAGCAACAGCATCACAGCATCAAGAGACATTCTCTGCCACATGGCCCTGCTGGTCACTGGCTGACCAATGTTGACAAAGACTGTGGCATGGACTCTGAGGATTTCCAATGGCAAGGACACCAACTCCCCTACTGAACTTTGGATTCCCTAATCCCGGAAAGCCCCTCACTTTGTCCCCCCCCCCCCCAATAATAAATCACACTATTAAGAGTAGATGCCTGCTGGTAGCATTATTACCTAACATGTGTCTTGTACAGTCTAAACATGCCTGAGTCATCTGTTCACTTCAACCATCCACACCCTGGGGCCTGAGTCTGGCACAGGACACATGGGTCACAGTTTATTAGGCAAGACAGACATGGAGCACCATACACACCCGTGATGGTCAGAACCAGCTGAGGGGGTGGCCGAACAACCGTGCTGACAGACACATTGAGTACAGCAACAGTCATGCGCAGAGGTCAGGGATCCTGGCCCGTGTCCTGGAGGGCACCCAGGTATGTGTAGACAGGTGGCAGAACCATGTCCTGCAAGCTTGAGTCCGGTGGATGCAGAGAATGGGGTCATGGACAACGTTGGATGCATGGGGATGGCACATGTCACAATACCCACACAGTCATGGACATCATGCCCAATACACAGTCTCAGCACACACACACAGCTTGCATCTTGCCACTCGACACATTGACACATAGCCACAATCAGGGAATACCATGCCAGACATGCAGGATGCACCGTGCCAACACACCAGCACTGACTGAGAAGAGGCACCTTGGAGGCATAGGGACACCTTTATTAGTCATGTTTTTGGGATTGCAGAGGCAACTTGAAGTACACATGAACACATCATGTGGAGTAACATGTGGCTCCAACACTGGCACCCCCCTTCTGCAGCACAAATGCGTGATAGCCATGGAACTGGCACACAAGCGTCAGCTAACAGCTAAACACCCACAGCTGCTCACGGAGAGCCTGCCATACACCATACATCCGCTGATGTGGAAGTCCCACGCCATGTCAAGACAATGTTAACCGTATGTGTCCGAGGGCAGTGTCACACACATTGATGCCATCATCACAATCCACTATCCCATCACTGATGACCGACAACCAGGCAGCCCATCTATTCAGGTGTACCCAGCTGCATGTCGTGTCCCATGGGGATGCCACATGTCTGCAGAGGAACCAAACCCCGACCGGGGCAGTGTGCACACATCGTGAACAACTGCCACACCCAATACACCCCAGATGCATCCCTTACCCCATGGAGACTTCCAAACGTGTCCGTGCCTGTAACGCTGAGTCAGCCCACGATGTCATGTCCATGAGGAATAGCAGTGCCACAACAATGCAACCAGCAAACGGCATGCGCAGGTACCTGGGGAAGAGAGACACACAAGAAGTCAGCCACAAAAAGCACAGCCACTTGCATGTGCAGTTACTCGACACATGTATGGATGACAACATGCTAGGTCACAATTATGACTGGGGAAATACTACCATCACTGCCACCATCACTCCAGTGACACACCCACACACACCTCTGACCCACGTGCCATACATGCAGGTGGAGACACACATCACAACGCATGCCACACGGGGACCAATGCGTGCACACTCAGACCCTGGTACTCACCACTAAGCAAAGAAGTTGCGTATGAGCCGAGTCCGGATGTCCTCTTGCGGCTCCACATCCTCCACATCACTAGCCCCATTGCCAAGCCCTTCGTCCTCCACGGGTGGATGGTCCTCATCATGTTGATTCAGGATGAGTGGCACAGCTCTTTCAACTGCCATGTTGTGCAGCATGCAGCAGACCATGAAGATCTTGCAGACCTTCGCCGGGGCATAAGGGAGTGCACCGCCGGTCTTGTGGAGGCACCGGAATCGGCTCTTCAGCATGCCAAACGTCCTCTCTATCACTCGCCTTGTCCGGCCATGGGCGGTGTTATAGCGGAGCTGGGCCGGCGTGATGGGGTTGCGGAGAGGTGTCAGCAGCCAAGGCATGTTGGGATAGCCAGCGTCCCCTACATGGGAAGCACATGGACATCGTTAGAACTGGTGTAGCGGTCGTGCTGGTCGGCTATACAGAATACAGGACAGACAGACTGTACCCACCAACAACACATGCCCGTTCGTTGCGCAGCTGCATCATCATATCAGGCATCCCGCTACGCCTCATGATGTAGGCATCGTGTGCTGATCCTGGGAAACGAGCACAGACATGTGAAATCACCATATTGGACAGACACACCACAAGGGCATTGATGGAGTGGTAGTGCTTCCGATTGCGGTACGCCACCTCCCGTGCGTGTGGTGGTACCAAACCTACATGTGTCCCATCTATGGACCCAATGACATGGGGCATCCCTCCCAGGGCATAGAATCCACGCTTGACCTCAGTCATCTGTTCAGGGGTTGGGAACTTGATGAAGTCATCCAGGTGAATCAACATGGCCTCCAAGAAATCATGCAGCACACCGCTGAACATGCTCTGGGACATGCCACCAACATGAGCTATGGTATTTTGGAAGGTACCCGTGGCCAGAAAATGTAGGGCAGCCATTACCTTCAGCTGGGGTGTCAGTGCCGTAGGATACCTGTGCTGCGGTTGCAGGTGTGGTGCCAGTCTCGCCGTCAGCTCCAGAATCAACGGTTGGGTGAAGCGGTAGAGCCGGATCCTGTCATTCTCCTGCATGGTAGCCAAGTCTGGAATTCTTCGGGCAACAGGAGGCGCTCTGCAGTAATTTGGAAGTGACAAGGAAGAGTGAGTGCACTACGAGAACAACTCATGTCTACTGAGCACATGTAAATCTGGCAATACACACATGCCACATAGGGAGTCAGGCATGTGCTACATGCCCAGGACACGTATGGATGCAAGGTGACACTCCTTCCAAGACCCAGCTACACACGGTGATTGAGAACCTCCCCATGCCACACCATGGAAATAGCTGTGTCCCAGTGCAAGTGCACTGCCCGACGCAAGACAGGAGTGACATACACCCACACATCAGCAGAAGTGTGATGCCGATTGCAGAGACTGGTAGCGGAACACTGGAGCCACAGGTCACATGACATTACACTAGTCCAGCCCACACACCTTGCCATGAAGGTGCACATGTCATGACTCACCACACATTCCTTGTGAGTTTGCTGCCATGGCCTTGTCACGCTACTCCGTGTCCCATGCATACATGTGCACCTCACATCCGATAACACATGTGGCATGGTGTTGGGAACAGTGTGCAATGACAATCTACACACAGCCACATGTTGGTTGCTGCAACGGCTGCAGCTTTTGAGGGTGCTACAACATCAACCTGATGTAAATCCCGGACACATATATGACATAGTCACATTGTGCACTGTGGGTAGTGACAAGTCATGTGTCATGACCCCTGTACCGGGCATCATGGGACACTTCCGTGTGTTGGTGTCCGTGCCATGCCAGTGACGCTCACCCCAAGTGCGCAGTCCCACATGCACACATGTCAAAGGAGTCAAGGGCATGCCTGGCACACATTGCACCCTCACACAGTACACATGTACACATCTCATCATACATCTGGTGCCTTCTCCACTCAGGAGGCATGTTCCACATCACAGCCTGTGACACCTGTGCCCCACACATGTAGTAATGCACAGACGATGCCTTGATGTCCATTCCTGGACAAGTATGTCCATCCATGGACAAGTATGTCCGCCCTATTCCTACATGTGTGTCGCCTATCACCACAGTGATGTGTAAAAACCGCCGTACTGCTGCTGAGAGGGCCTGTGCATGTTCCCAAATCACTGTGGGAGTGCTGCCGTATGTGTACCCATCGTGATGGCGAGCGTACAGGCATTTGTACGGTCCGTACCACTACGGGTACGCATTCGCGTGCAGACCCATAGTGATAGTGAGCGTACATGCGTGTGTACGGTCCGTACCACTACGGGTACGCATACGCGTGCAGACCCATAGTGATAGTGAGCGTACATGCGTGTGTACGGTCCGTACCACTACGGGTACGCATGCGCGTGCAGACCCATAGTGATAGTGAGCGTACATGCGTGTGTACGGTCCGTACCACTACGGGTACGCATACGCGTGCAGACCCATAGTGATAGTGAGCGTAGATGCGTGTGTACGGCCCTATCACTATGGGTCTGCACGCGTATGCGTACCCGTAGTGGTACGGACCGTACACACGCATGTACGCTCACTATCACTATGGGTCTGCACGCGTATGCGTACCCGTAGTGGTACGGACCGTACACTCGCATGTACGCTCACTATCACTAGGAGTACGCATACGCGTGCAGACCCATAGTGATATAGAGCGTACATGCGTGTGTACGGTCCGTAACACTACGGGTACGCATACGCGTGCAGACCCATAGTGATAGAGAGCGTACATGCGTGTGTACGGTCCGTAACACTACGGGTACGCATACGCGTGCAGACCCATAGTGATGGAGAGCGTAGGCATGCATGTACGGGCCGTTGCCATGCATTTGGGGTGCCCTAGGGCCCCGAAACGCATCGTACCTGTGTGTGATGCTCCAAATTACATAGGGGACAAGTATTAAGGCCTACATGCATGCTGGTTGTCATGGAGACCAAGTTCAAAATTCGAAATTGTTCTGGAAGGTGCACAGCAGAAGTCAGTTGGAATTCTTCTACTTTGTTGCAATGTGTTTGTGGGGCTGACATCATGCAGGAGAATGAAACCGATAGAGAACCCACAGACTGCTAGGTTTGAAGGGATTGGTGGAAACATAGGATGCAAATGTGAGTGACCAATCACTCTGTACTCCTGTGCATGAGACTGGGCAGAAGGGCACATATAAGGCAGCCAGGTCCCATGAGGGAGCACTTGCCTGCACATCTTTGCATTCGTCGACCCAGCTGCTGCTACTGATTCCCTGGAACCATGTCAAGGGCTGTGGAGAGGACACAGCCATTCACCCTGGAGGAGAACATGGCTCTGCTGGATGTGATCCTCCCACAGTACTCCATGCTGTATGGGCGACCAGGGTATCAGGTGAGTGCATAGGCCACTGCCACAGACTGTCCCTATGTTGTGACTGTGACTTCTGCCATTGCGTCCAGGTGTAACACACATGCCATGTACTGTCGGGGGGGTCCCAGGGGGGGGGTGCCTGATGTCTCCCAGCAGTGCCCTGAGACAGGAGGGGTGGGGGCCTATCACTCCCAGCAGTGCCCTGAGACAGGAGGGGTGGGGGCCTATCACTCCCAGCAGTGCCCTGAGACAGGAGGGGTGGGGGCCTATCACTCCCAGCAGTGCCCTGAGACAGGAGGGGTGGGGGCCTATCACTCACAGCAGTGCCCTGAGACAGGAGGGGTGGGGGCCTATCACTCCCAGCAGTGCCCTGAGACAGGAGGGGTGGGGGCCTATCACTCCCAGCAGTGCCCTGAGACAGGAGGGGTGGGGGCCTATCACTCACAGCAGTGCCCTGAGACAGGAGGGGTGGGTGTGATGCACAGTGTGAGCCTTGATCATTGATTGTGACATTGCCATCATTCCACCTGTGTACCCACTGTGGCACGTACTGCTTTTTCCCTCACCAGGGGATGATGTCCCTATGACAAAGGTGCAATGCGTTGGCTGCATGACATGCCTTGTTGTAACCAGCTAATTTGTACCCATATGTCTCTCTGTGACATGTGGCTGGTGTATTGATGTGGTGTCACTTGTTCCTCCTCACAGGTAGGCGCCACTGCCAAGGAGCAGATCTGGCTGACCGCCGTCAGTGCCGTGAGGGGTGTGGATGGTCGGAGGCCGAGCCTGCCCCAGGTGAGGAAACGCTGGCAGGATATCCGGTGCTGGACGCGGAGGATTGCACGGCTCCTGCTGGGGGACTCACCTGAGAGCCACAAGAACCGCGGCCGCCGCCGTCTGAGCCACCTCCACAGGCGTGTGCTGCCGGTGGTCTTTCCAGACCTGGAGAGGCGCTTACAGGCGATGCAGCAGCCGGAAGGGGGTAGGTACATGTGTGTTTGTTGTGTGTCACCGGCATTTGTAAGGGCACAGTAGCATGAATTCACTGGCAGGGTTTAAAGGTGCTGTGCAGATCCTGTTTGCCCCAGTATAGCGCTGTGCCCCTGCCACCCTTCCCCTCCTTGCAATGTGTTCCCTGGTCTGTGTGTAGTCACTCCTTCACAAGGTAATGTAGGCTGGCGCTTTGTCCACGAGAACAATGACTGTAGCATCATGTGTGGGGGTGGTGTGTAACAGGTTGTGGGACCTTGCCTGTGCACTGTCAAGTTCACTGCATGTGGGTTCCATGTCAGTTGGCACTGATGCTGACTCCAGACATGGGAGTTGGTCTCTCATGTGTCATGCCTTACAGCGCGCATGTCCTATGTAGTGGCCTGTGACATGATGTGCATGAGTGTGCGATACACATATTGCAGGGATGGTGACGTGTGTTGCAGTCATTACCATTCAGTAGCATGTAGTTGTGTGCCCACTACTGTCCCCTGGGGCAGCTCTTCCTCAGTGGTGTATGTGTCATCATAAACATGGCCAATCTCAGTGTCTACAGCGTAGGTTGTGCTCTGTGCCATTGTCCCCTGTCACCATGTATATTGACGTGCTATTTTGTACAGGTGTCCACTGTGCAGCCTGACCTGATTGTCCTTCTTCATACTCACAGTTGCCAGTGCCTGTGTGTCTTGTTATACTCTTCTGAGGATGGGCACTGGTACCTCATTATTTGTACAGGCGCACCTTGGCTGTTTGGCGTCCAATCTTGCTTTTTGCCTGCCCCTGTGTGTATCACCCAGACTATGAGATGGTGGTGCCACCTGTGTCTCAACAATTTGCCTCGTGTAGGGTCTTGTTGGGGCGGGCAATGCCTATGTGTCAAATCCTGATTTCCACTTGCTGGGTCTGGGCAGTGTGTGATGTGTCTGGACACACACGCAATGTGCAGTGACCGAGTCATTTTGGGCATGTTTTCAGCATTACCTATGCAGCATGTGTCTCAAGTTCATGGATATGGTCCCTGGTCATCGGTATTTTCGCCAACGCTGTGTGGTGCAGATGCAGTGCTGGATTGTCCCCAGGGCCTAGGTGCTATGTCAGACTCCGTTTCCTGTCTTTAGCTATTGTCTCATGCTCTCCATGGTATTTCAGTGGCATGGTGGCTCAACCAACTGTGTGTTTCATGTCCTACATCGGTACCCTGTTCAGTAGATGTTAGGGATCTTCCTTTTCAGGCTATGCAATGTTACCTATGTAGATTGGACTCATGTGACAGATGTGTACAGGTGTCTGATTAATTTCTGTCTCTCCACCCTGCCCACAGCATCGTCGGGGGACACAGAGGGAGACATGGACACAGACCAGGCGGAGGGACCGAGCACCAGTGCCAGCCGTGACATCGGGTCTGGCACATCGAGTGGGACAGAGGCGGAGGAGAGTGTGGCCGAGGACCTGTCGACTGGCACATCAGACTACGAAGCTGACAGGTCCGGGGAGGATGTCTCCGAGTGGGCGGAGGCTGCACCAGCAGCTGACAGCGGAACAACACCTCGCACCGCCCCCTCAGTTTCCATCAGCCGCCTCCCACTTGCTCGTGTCCCTTCCCAGCGTGCCCGGTCACAGCATGTCTCCTTCCTGCCAGGCACCGCACCCCCTGCCCCTGTCTCCACTGCTGCCGCCAATGCAGAGTCTGTGGACATCCAGCGGCAACTGCAGGTTGGTCAGGCTGCGATCCTTAATGTCCTCCATGCCCACGGCAAAACCCTCACCAACATCGAGGCTTTCTTGGAGGGCATTCATTCATCGCAGGCTGACCAACGCAACTTGCTGAGGTCCATAGACTCCACACTGACTGCAGCAGTGGGTCTCCTGCAGCGCGACCTCCCCCCACCTACCCCTGCCCCATCCACACTTCCCACTCCCATGCCTGTCCCACGTACACCCAGACGTCGGCATGCACCCACATCAACGGACACGGGCACCACACCAGCAGGGAAGGTCCACCGCACTCCTCCTGACACGCACACACAGGGTGAGGTAGGCACACCCACTGGGTCGGGGGGCAAACGTGTGACACGCAGCCATAGTGGGAGTCCGCATTCCACCCAGTCCACTCCCTCCAAATCCCCTCCCCTCAGCTCTCCTGGCCACATCTCCCCCAAGGACTCCTTCATGGCCGCTCTGTCCCTGAGCCCCACGGTTACACCACCACGCAAGCGGTCAAGGAGGTCCCCGGTCAGGGTGGTTGAGTCTCCCCCCCTGTCTCCACCCTCCCCCAGTGGCGCTGCGACCCATCCCTCTGACCCCCCCCCCCTCCTTGGGGCCTGAGGTCCCTTCGGGTGCAGGGGACTCCCTGGAGGACCTTGCAAAGGTGTGTAGTGCCATCCTGGCCTCTGCCTTTGGCCCTGCCCCACCCCCTGTGGTGGAGTCCTCCATCCCTGCACCCACAACGCCGCCCCTTTGCCCTGATGTCCCTGCGGTGCCTGTTGCTTCCCCCCCCCCCTGATGCCCTCACCAGTGTGGAAGACGATGCCATTTGACTGTGCAGGCAAGGTAGGGGACACGCATCCCACTGTGTCCCCCATCCAGCTGAGAATCATTGACTGCCCTATGGGCTTTGTGAAGATTGAACTGCCTGCGATCCACGGACATTGTGCTCATGCTGAATAAAGCTTAATTTTTTTTTCATTATCACACTACTGCTATGCTGGTATTGGTGTTGGTGGGGCTGCTACATGGTTTTGGGTGGTGTGTAAGGGTTTGGGTGTGTGGGATGTGTAGTAGTGTACTGCTCATTGGTGGGACCCTGGGATCTGTGTGCCATCACAAGGTGTTGGCTAACTTTCTTTGTTCATGTAAGCAGTTACTGCATGGTGCACTTGTCCCAGGGTGTATTCCTTCCTCTGTGTACCCAGCTTTCTTCCCTGCAGGGTGTTCCCAATGTTTAGCGCAGAGCTGTGTCTACATGAGCTGTGTGTGTGACGGAGCCCTTCTACTTTGGCCATGCATGCAGGGCCATGTGTCCACCTGCAACAATCGTGGCATCCTTGGTGATCACTGTACTTGTGTGTGGAGTCTGTTGACATGAGTTCATGGGGACATGTTCCCTTGTAGCCAGTATGCATGTGGATAATTCTGGCCTCACACACATGTGTTACACCCCTCCTGTCTCAGGGCACTGCTGGGAGGACTCCACACCCACCCCTCCTGTCTCAGGGCACTGCTGGGAGGACTCTGCACACACCCCTCCTGTCTCAGGGCACTGCTGGGAGTGATAGGCACCCACCCCTCCTGTCTCAGGGCACTGCTGGGAGGACTCTGCACACACCCCTCCTGTCTCAGGGCACTGCTGGGAGGACTCCACACCCACCCCTCCTGTCTCAGGGCACTGCTGGGAGGACTCTGCACACACCCCTCCTGTCTCAGGGCACTGCTGGGAGTGATAGGCACCAACCCCTCCTGTCTCAGGGCACTGCTGAGAGGACTCTGCACCCACCCCTCCTGTCTCAGGGCACTGCTGGGAGGACTCTGCACACACCCCTCCTGTCTCAGGGCACTGCTGGGAGGACTCTGCACCCACCCCTCCTGTCTCAGGGCACTGCTGGGAGTGATAGGCACCCACCCCTCCTGTCTCAGGGCACTGCTGGGAGGACTCTGCACCCACCCCTCCTGTCTCAGGGCACTGCTGGGAGGACTCTGCACACACCCCTCCTGTCTCAGGGCACTGCTGGGAGGACTCTGCACACACCCCTCCTGTCTCAGGGCACTGCTGGGAGTGATAGGCACCCACCCCTCCTGTCTCAGGGCACTGCTGGGAGGACTCTGCACACACCCCTCCTGTCTCAGGGCACTGCTGGGTGGACTCTGCACACACACCTCCGATTTCAGGATATGTACGCTTGGAACATACACGGTGGGGGTACGCTCAATGCATTCAAGGTGAGGGTACGAGTCTACTTACACTGGTGTGGTGGGGGTACGCTCCATGCATACGCGGGTGGGGGTACGGGTCGTACTTACACTGTTGGGCTGGGGGGTACGCTCCATGCATACGCGGGTGGGGGTACGGGTCGTACTTACACTGTTGGGCTGGGGGGTACGCTCCTTGCATACGCGGGTGAGGGTTCGAGTCGTACTTACACTGTTGGCATGGGGGGTACGCTCCATGCATACGCGGGTGGGGGTACGGGTCATACTTACACTGTTGGGCTGGGGGGTACGCTCCTTGCATACGTGGGTGAGGGTTCGAGTCGTACTTACACTGTTGGGCTGGGGGGTACGCTCCTTGCATACGCGGGTGAGGGTTCGAGTCGTACTTACACTGTTGGCATGGGGGGTACGCTCCATGCATACGCGGGTGGGGGTACGGGTCGTACTTACACTGTTGGGCTGGGGGGTACGCTCCTTGCATACGCGGGTGAGGGTTCGAGTCGTACTTACACTGTTGGTATGGGGGTACGCTCCATGCATACGCGGGTGGGTGTACGGGTCGTACTTACACTGTTGGGCTGGGGGGTACGCTCCTTGCATACGCGGGTGAGTGTTCGAGTCGTACTTACACTGTTGGGCTGGGGGGTACGCTCCTTGCATACGCGGGTGAGGGTTCGAGTCGTACTTACACTGTTGGCATGGGGGGTACGCTCCATGCATACGCGGGTGGGGGTACGGGTCGTACTTACACTGTTGGGCTGGGGGGTACGCTCCTTGCATACGCGGGTGAGGGTTCGAGTCGTACTTACACTGTTGGGCTGGGGGGTACGCTCCTTGCATACGCGGGTGAGGGTTCGAGTCGTACTTACACTGTTGGCATGGGGGGTACGCTCCATGCATACGCGGGTGGGGGTACGGGTCGTACTTACACTGTTGGGCTGGGGGGTACGCTCCTTGCATACGCGGGTGAGGGTTCGAGTCGTACTTACACTGTTGGCATGGGGGGTACGCTCCATGCATACGCGGGTGGGGGTACGGGTCGTACTTACACTGTTGGGCTGGGGGGTACGCTCCTTGCATACGCGGGTGAGGGTTCGAGTCGTACTTACACTGTTGGGCTGGGGGGTACGCTCCTTGCATACGCGGGTGAGGGTTCGAGTCGTACTTACACTGTTGGCATGGGGGGTACGCTCCATGCATACGCGGGTGGGGGTACGGGTCGTACTTACACTGTTGGGCTGGGGGGTACGCTCCTTTCATACGCGGGTGAGGGTTCGAGTCGTACTTACACTGTTGGGCTGGGGGGTACGCTCCTTGCATACGCGGGTGAGGGTTCGAGTCGTACTTACACAGTTGGCATGGGGGGTACGCTCCATGCATACGCGGGTGGGGGTACGGGTCGTACTTACACTGTTGGGCTGGGGGGTACGCTCCTTGCATACGCGGGTGAGGGTTCGAGTCGTACTTACACTGTTGGCATGGGGGGTACGCTCCATGCATACGCGGGTGGGGGTACGGGTCGTACTTACACTGTTGGGCTGGGGGGTACGCTCCTTGCATACGGGGTGGGGGTAGGGTCCGTACATATCCGTCCCCACGCTATGTGATGTTTGTGCGGCCCGTACCCAGGCCTTTGCCACGTGGGTGCGATCCGTCCCGCCATTGTTGGGGTGACGTGTGTGGGCGTGGTCCGACTCGTACCCACGCTCTTCAGGCGTGGGTACGGGACGTACCTGTCTGGTTGTGTTGCCGGTTCGCGTGGTGACGGACTTCCGTTGTGGCGGTCGCTGGCTTATCAGGACACGCCCCCACCCCCTCGTGGTGACCAGGGCATGGGAGTCAGGTATGTCCAGGCCATGTGTGGTGTGTGACTTATGTGGTTGTTTTGTGGCCTGCCCTGGTCGTGCCACCCCCACCCCACCCCACTTTCCCCCCTCCCTTAGTGATTCTGACCTTCTGCGGCGTCTGCGTCGTAACCTGTAGAGGAGGTGTACTGCTATGAGGGCAGGGATGACTCGTAGGTTCGGGTCCATGTCTGTCCGTCGCGTACTGGTACTCCTTGCTCGCGTCGTCCTGTCGCGTACGGGTCCTCCTTGATCGCGTCGTCCTGTCGCGTACGGGTCCTCCTTGGTGGCGTCGTCCTGTGTGTCCGTCACGTACTGGTCCTCCTTGTTCGCGTCGTCGTCTGTCCGTCGCGTACTGGTGGTCCTTGTTCGCGTCGTCCTGATTTCCCGGCAGTTTTTGGCTGCCGGAAAATATTCACCGTGCGGGGTGACGTCGGTGCGAATCGTGATTCCTGGGTCGTGAATGGCTGGCTGCGAGCGTCCCGACGTCAGGTCGGCGCTTTCCCGGATCGCATTGGTAGGTGTTTTTTTGTTCGGTCGGGCTTTTTTACGATTCGTACGGTAATGGTGTACCCGTGCGAATCGTAATTCCTTGTTTGTGAAAATTGACGACCGGGTACGCGTCGGGCGGAGATTGTGCTCCGTCCGACGGTTCGTACCCGGTTTTTGCAGGATCGTGATCGGCACCTTAGTCTTATAAACAGTCACTTATAGAAACACATACTTATTCATACAGGAACTCTTTCAATCTCTCACTCTCACATATACTCACTTATATACACCAATAGTCACATATATTAGTTTAATAGATATGTAGTTACTCATAAAGACACTATTGAGACAGTCATTCACTCACTAAGACACCCATACACACACTCATCCACCCATACAGTCCTGCACACATGCTGTCTTCAACACATACAAAGAGTGAATCACTCATTCATGCACCTATGCACTACGTAATACCCCCCACCAAACCATGCAGACACTCAGACTGATACTCAAAAAAACAACTAATAACCTATATAGACACCCATGAAGCTAATCACCAACCCATGCAGCCACTTATACACAAAGTGAGAGACTGATACAGATATTTTCATATTTAAACATTACTCACTAAGCCATGTATTCACTAAGATACACTTAATCAGTCAGTTACACAATAAATTTTTCAAAAACAAAGCATCCATTTAGACACTTATATACCCATTTATTCTTCCATTGACCTTGAGATATACATATATAAAACATATTTAATTTTCAGAAAAACACACATTCACTGGATGATGTCATCAGTGATGTCATCAGTGATGTCATTTGAGATGTCATCAGTGATGTCATGAGTGATGTCAGTGACCATGTCATGAGTGATGTAATATGTGACGTCATCAGTAGTGCATTGCGGGCGCGCGAGTTATAGTTAGCTGAACTAACTATAACGGGGGAATTTCATTGGTTTTTTACGAGTGAAATGTCCAGCTAACTATAACATGTGTGAAACCTTTGGTTTTTTCATTTAATTTCTAAGGTTTTTTAAATGCTAATTCCTAACTATAACGTGTGTGAAACCCATGGTTTTTTCAGTGAAAATATATATATATATATATATATATATATATATATATATATATATATATATATAATGATATTTTAACAAAATTAATTTTACTAGGTGTTTCCCGCTTCCATGATGGAGCTGGTCACCGCGAAGATCTTGGTGATTGCACACACGCCAGTACGCGCAAAACATCTTGTGGGTTGTAAATGAAGATATCTGGTTAGAGGAGTCAGTTTTCAGTAATATTAAAAATAAGACATGAACACTTTTGGAGCTCTGGTGAGGATATTAAAAAAAGGGGGAATTTTGGTCAGTTTTTTTAATGGTTTTTGGAAAAATAAAATGTCATGAGGGTAAACTGAGGAAGACGAATATCTGCCCAGCCAGTCGCAAGAGCAGGCGGTGCCAGCAGGAGAGGAAGACCCAGATGATGAATAGCTACCACCCAACAAGCAGATTGTGGTTTTGGATCTTTTTTTACAATCCCTTTGGGTGAGAGCAAGACTACTGTAAAAAAAGTAAAATGTTCTTTGGGCCTGGAAACACTGTATGGTATTGTCAAGAACTATTCTTCTGGCACTACTTCAATGCTTATTTATTTATTTTATTTAAAAGGTTTTTTTACCACAAACATGACCAAAGCGGGTATCAGAGCACCTTACATGAAGGGGAGGGTATAATTTTGAAAACTAAAACTAGTCACATATATGAAGAAAGTATCAAAGCATTGAAGATAGACAGTATAATAATCTTGACCTCTAAGGTAGTCAGCAATGTAGTGCGCAGACATCATAAATGAACAGCAGGCATGAATACAATCAATAAACACAAGGTGTTATCTTAGGGCAAAGAACTGTTCATCAGAATTGTTTTTACTTCTTTTTTGACGGAGGCGGTAGATGAGATTAGACTAACATCTGAAAGCAGAGGGCAGAGAGTTCCAAATCTTCAGGGCGACACCCGAGAAGGCTCTCTAGCACATTTTCTTTTTATGGAAACATTGTGATTTCAGTATTAGGGATCTAGGACTTCGCAAAGATCTGCAGCCCCTGATATATCTAGCGTATGAGCCAAAAATCTGGGGGTATTGAAATGTAGGGCTTTATGAGTCATGCACGCAATCTTTAGTTGTATTCTTGCCTCATAAGGGAGCCAGTACTGGGATTTAGAGCCGAGAAGATATGATTATTTAGTTTTGTTCCTGAGACAAGAATGGCAGCAGCATTAAGGCGGGTACCAGCTTGTATTTATGTAGGCCGCATAGTGTGGCACTTCTGTAGTCCAATCTGGGAAACACAAGAGCTTGCATCACATGCTTGCGGTGGTCCTATGGGAAGAAGGGTTAACATTTCCGTTAAATGCTCATCTGGTAATTCACTCCTTTGGTGACCGTACAATGTGATCCTGTACATTGAGGTGTTTGTCCAATGTAATTTCTAAGGATATAGTAGAATCTATAATGTGAGGAGAACAGTTAAGGGCTGTTAGATGCGTCATCCAAAGGTTGATCTTGGCAATGGTATTCGGAGGAGTAACGATTTGGAATTTCGTTTTTGCAGCATTGAGCTTGAGATGGTTGCCGGTGAGCCAAGGTTGCATGTTTTGTAGAGTAGAGTTGAGGGGTATGATGTCTTCTAGGGATGAGATTTTGAGATACGATTGAGTGTCATCTGCATACATGTGATAGTATTATCATATTGTAATGATTCTGCTAGAGGTTCCAATCAATCAATCAATCAATCAGGTCATTTGTAAAGCGCACTACTTACCCGTGAGGGTTTCAAGGTGCTGAGGGGGGGCGGAGGGGTGCTGCAGCTACTGGTCGAAGAGCCAGGTCTTGAGTCGTCTCCTGAAGGTCAGCAGGTCTTCGGTTTGTCGTAGGTTGAGGGGGAGGATGTTCCAGGTCTTGGCGGTGTGGTGGGAGAAGGACCTGCCTCCGGAAGTGGTTCTACGGATGAGCAGGACCGTGGCCAGGGCGTGGTCAGCGGAGCGGAGTTTCCTGTTGGGTACGTAGAAGGAGAGTCGACTGTTGAGATAGGCTGGGCTGATTTGTGGAGTGCCTTGTGTGCGTGTTCCAGGAGCTTGAAGGAGATTCTTCTGTCGACGGGGAGCCAATGCAGGTTCCTCAGGTGGGGGGTGATGTGGGCGCGGGAAGTCGAGGATTAGGCGTACAGAGGCATTCTGGATTCTTTGCAGTCTGTTGATGAGCTTGGACGAGGCTCAGGCGTAGAGGGCATTTCTGTAGTCGAGTCTGCTGCTGACTAGGGCCTGGGTGACTGTTTTCCTCGTGTTTGTCGGGATCCATCTGTAGATCTTGCGGAGGGTGTTGAAACAGGTGGAGGAGACTGCGTTGACTTGTTTGGTCATGGTGAGTTTTGAGTCAAGGATGACTCCCAGGTTGCATGCGTGGTTGGTAGGGGCCAGGGGAGTCCCCAGTGATGCGGGCCACCAGGAGTCATCCCATGCTGAGGGGTTGGGCCCGAGGATGAGGATCTCTGTCTTGTCTGCGTTTAGCTTAAGACGGCTTTCCTTCATCCAGTCAGCGACGGCCTTCATTCCCTGGTGGAGGTTGGATTAGGCGGTGAGAGGGTCCTTGATGAGTGAGAGGATCAGCTGCATGTCGTCGGCGTAGGAGATTATGTTGAGGTCGTGCTGTCAGGCGATGCGTGCTAGTGGTGCCATGTAGACGTTGAACAGTGTCGGGCTGAGGGAGGATCCCTGTGGGACGCCGCAGAAGATCTCGGAGGCTTTGGATCGGAACGGGGGGAGGCGGACTCTCTGAGTTCTGCCAGTGAGGAAGGAGGAGTCCAGTCCAAGGCCTTGTCTTGGATTCCTGTGTCGTGGAGGTGCGTGCGTAGTGTGCGGTGGCAGATGGTGTCGAAGGCGGCAGAGAGATCCAGGAGGATGAGGGCCACCGTCTCGCCATTGTCTAGTAGGATCCTGATGTTGTCTGTGGCGGCGATGAGGGCGGTCTCGGTGCTGTGGTTGCTGCGGAATCCTGATTGGGAAGGGTCCAGGATGCTGTTGTCTTTGAGGTGACGGGTGAGCTGGATGTTAACTATCTTCTCGATGACCTTTGCTGGGAACGGAAGCAGGGAGATGGGCCGGAAGTTCTTGAGGTCGCTCGGATCCACCTTGGGTTTCTTCAGTAGGGCGTTGATCTCTGCGTGCTTCCAGCTCTCATGGAAGGTAGTGGTCTTGAAGGAGAGGTTGATGATGTTGCGCAGGTGGGGTGCGATGGAACTGCCGGCTATGTTGAAGATGTGGTGTGGGAGAGGGTCGGACGGGGATCTGGAATGGATAGTGCCCATGGTCTTGATTGTGTCCTCGATGCTCACGTTGGCCCAGGTTGTCAGGGAGGCGTGGTCGGTGGAGTGCAGTGGGTCCGGTGTGTCGAGGCCTGTAGGGGTCGTCCGGGGGTTGAAACTGTCATGGATGTCGGTGTACTTTTCGGTGAAAGAAGGTGGCTAGGGAGTCGCACAGGGCTTGCGATGGCGGGATGTCATTGGCGCTGGAGTTGGGGTTGGAGAGTTCCTTCACGATGTTGAAGAGCTCCTTGCTGTTGTGTGCGTTGTTGTCAAGGCGGTCTGTGAAGGAGGTCCTTTTGGCGGTCCTGATGAGGTGGTGGTGGTTGCGGACGGCGTCTTTGTGGGCAGCACGGCTGTCCGGCGTCTTTTCGCTGTGCCATATGTTCTCCAGTTTCCGGCAGGTGCGCTTTGAAGCGAGGAGTTCCGGGGTGAACCAGGTGGCTCTTTTGCTGGTGTCTCTGTTGGTAGGCTTTTTCAGCGTGGCTCAGGTGTTGGTGCAGTCGTCCATCCAGCGTCTGAGGGTGAGAGCGCCATCGTCGGGGTTGGTGGGGTTGGTCGGTGGGTTGAGTGCTAGGCTTGTCTGTAGTTGTTCTTCAGTGACTTTGCCCCAGCAGCGGTGGGGGATCTGTAGGGTGCGGTGGTGTGTGAGGGGTTTTCGGAAGTAGAAGTGGATGCAGTGGTGGTCTGTCCAGGTGAGTTCGGAGGCATGGCTGAAGACATCGTGGGGGCTTGAGGAGAAGATGGCATCAAGTGTGTGACCGGCGATGTGGGTCGGCATCAGCTGTTTTAGTCCGACGTTGGCGAGGTTGTCGATCAGGATGGAGGAGTTGTTGTCGTTGTTGTTCTCCAGATGATAATTCAGGTCTCCGAGGAGGATGTAGTCGGTGGAGGTCAGCGCGTGCGTGCTGATGAGGTCGGCGATGGAGTCGCAGAATTGTGGCCGGGGTCCTGGCGGTCTGTAGACGAGGGTGCCTCTTAGGGTGGTCTTGGCGTCCGTGTGGATCTGGAAGGCGACGTCCGGGGATGCGGTGTTGAGTAGTTCCCAGAGCTCGACGGCGTGTTTGCGTGCGGAGCGGGTGTTGATCAGGATACATCTGAGCTGGTTGGGTTCCGTCGTTGCGGGTGTCTCGACGCCTTTGAGGCAGGAGAAGCTGCAGTTCGGGCAGGCGAAGGGGCCGTGGGTGCTCTTCGGGGCGGCTTTGCAGCAGGTGTGGGTTCTTCCTGGGTTGAGAGCAACAAGGGTGTTGGCATTGTAGCGGAGGCGGTCTTCCTGGCTGATGCGGGGGGAAGGAGTTCTGGCGCTGGGCGCGGTCCAGGCACGGACGGGCTTGACTTAGGCATGCCTTCGGCGCACCAGCGGTCCGCCATATATGGGGAGGTGGGGAGGGAGGAGCAGCTGGGAGGTGGGAGGCGTGTATCAGGGGCAGTGAATGGGCCCGGAGGGGGCGGGGCCGCAGGGGAAGCAGCGGCTGGGACGGGAGCAGGGAAGCGGAGCGGCCACGGGAAGGAGACAAGGCAAAAACAGATTGAGGAGAATGGGTGAGAGGGCGGATCTCTGTGGAACACCAAGAGGGACTGCGTAGGGCTCAGAAAGGGATTGATTCATCTTGACTCTTTGGGATCTGATACATTTTGGTGAAAACAACATCTAGATAACACACTTCATGCCAACCATCAAGTAATTGGAAATAAGCATGTTCTCCACAAATATAATAAACTGCATGTATAACAGGATCTTTTTTTTTTTTTTAATCTTTTTATTTAACACAAAACAAGTCGACATTTCAGAGTACTCAGAAGGAACTATACATTTCAATTCTGTTGCTGTACTGGACACAAGTTACCCAGTTATTACATATTCGTTCACAACGGTTACATTGTGGGCAGGTCATCTGGAGTGGGAACTGCTGGCGGGATACAGATATTGCCTTGGTATGTATTCAATTTTTTCCATTTGGAGGACCACTTACAGGGACATCCCCGCAAGATATAGACGGTCTTCTCCCTGAACATGCACCAGTCCATGTCTATCTTCCATGATCCGATTTTGGGTGGCTCTCCCCCTTCCCACAATTGCGCGATGTTTCTTTTTGCCACCATTAACCCCAGTGTGACCCAGATCTTATCTTTACTGGTGAGGTCTGTAGGCTCCCATACATTCATTAGACATCTCCTAGTTCTGGCTGTAAAGGGACCCAGGGCACCCTACTCATACACTCGTGTATCTTCAGCCAGTAGGACTGTACATGCAAACATTCCCATATTATATGCATAAATGATCCCAACAGGCCACATCCCCATCTACAATTACCCTCCTCGACTTTCTCCATTTAGAAAAGAGCAGGTCCAGTGATATACACTCTATGAAAGATCTTCAACTGAACCAGACGCAACCTAGAAGAGATCATCACCTCCCGCGGGGACGCAATTGCCTCCTGCTAGTCCTCGTTGTCTAGCTCAAACCCAACCCCCTCTGAGCGCTGCCACAAGAGTGTCAGGGGGTTTGAGGTGTTGTTAATCAACTTCTTGTAAGTCAGGGAGATCGCTTTATCTGGCAGATAACCATTGAGTAGCCTGCCCTCTAGTGGCGAGGAGTCAGGAAGGGAGGTGCCCCTGGCCAGAGTCAACTGGAGTGAGTGTCTGATTTGTAGATATCGAAATTGTTCCTTATCAGCGAGCTCGTGGCTCTGGCGTAATGTGGAGAATGAAACCACTCCCCCCCCCCCCTCCAGAGGTCCCCGATTGTCGAGATCCCGATTAGGTCCCACTTATCAAACCCCCGTGTGTTGTCCAGGCTGCCCAGCTGTTCTGCATCCCAAAGTGGGGTGAGCATCGTGAGCTTCCTATCCCATCCCAAACTTTTATTCGCTGTGTGCCAGATCTGCACTGAGTGTCTGGTAGGGCCCGTCAAAGGGAACCTATGTGGTCTAGAGTACAAGGCCCTGCTGAAAGTGCCCCCTGGCAACAACCATTTATCCATTCTATAGGCAGGGTCATCGTGTTGTGATTGATTGCCGCCAGATGTGAGGCTCATTAGTACCTTCTAATGTCAGGCAGCGCAATGTCCCCATCGTACCAACTCAGGCTTAATTTCCGTAACGCAATACGGGGTCTCCCCTCCCAGAGTAGGTCTCTCTGCAGACTCTCAACTTCCCGGAAGTACTTCCCTGGGACAGGGTCTAGGACATTCTGTAATGCGTAGAGGAAGCATGGCAGTGAGATCATTTTAAGCAGCGCTGCCCTCCCGAGAAGCGAGAGTGAGATTTTGCCTCAGTCTCTGCAGTGGAGGAAGCACGTTGCGCTCATATCTCATTTTGGGGTCCATCGCTATAAATATTCCCAGATATTGGAATTCTGTATCCACTGTCCGTATAGGACAGTCCCGGGGTGGGGAGGGGGGCCTCCCTTGAGAACATACATCAGGGATTTACTCCAATTGATCTTATACCCAGAATACCTCCCAAAGATCTTGAAGATATTTAGGGCTTCGTGAAGGGATGCTTTTGGGGAGGCGAGATACAGGAGGATATCATCCACATAAAGGGAGATGCAGTCTTCCCACCCCACTGCCCACTTGAGTCCCCTTATTACTGGGCTCCAACGGATCCATGCCGCCAAGGGCTCTAGGGCAAGGGCAAAAAGAAGGGGCGACAGCGGACATCCCTGGCGAGTTCCACGTTCAACCCTGAAGTCCTCTGATTTTCTGTTGTTTACTACTACTTGTGCTAGGGGCTCTGTGTAGAGGAGCCTGACCCATGAATGTAGGCCCAAATCCCAGTTTGGCTAATGCCGCAAACAGATATGGCCACTCTATCGTGTTAAATGCCATTGTGGCGTCTAGAGAGACAACTATCGCCACCTCCTGAATCGTGTCCACTCTGCCCAGTACTCCATGCAGGCGTCTTAGATTCAGAGCAGTGTTACGATGAGGCATAAAGCCCAATTGGGCAGGGTGAACTAATTTGCAAATTACTTGGACCAAGCGATTCGTCAGCACTTTTGCTAATATTTTGGGTTCTGCATTGAGCAGAGAGATAGGCCTATATGAGGAGCATTTGGACTTTGGTTTACCTTCCTTTCATATGGCTACCAATGTGGCTGCTCGTTGATCCTGTGACAACAGCCCCACCTCTCGGCTTTCTACGAACATGGCCCGTAGGTGCGGGGCAAGTGCTTCCGGTTTCAACTTGTACAATTCTATCTGTAGGCTGTTAGGGCCGTGGCCTTGCCAGGACGAAGGTCTCTAACAGCCTTTGCCAATTTGTCGTTAGTGAGGGTGCTGTCTAGTGCGTCCCTTTCTTTCTCTGACAGAGTCGGTAGCTGAATATCTCTGAGGAGCTCTGTGGAGTCCTCCTCAGAGAGGGCGGAGTTCGATCGGTATACTGAGCTATAGTACTCAGCAAATTCACTCACGATAGCTTGTGGATCAGTAACTTTCAGACCCTTGTCGTCTATCAGCTCCGGAACGAGCCTGTTTGCAATTTCTTTCTTATCTAGCCATGCAAGTAGTTTCCCTGCTTTATCCCATAGCTCATATACTCTACCAACTTTATCCCTCCCCTTCTTCCTGGCCATGTCGGTGGCGATCGTTTTATACTCCTCTTGTTTGAGTCGCAAGTTATGGAGTACCTCTATTGGGATTTCCTCCCCACTTATGTTTGGTATTTCAGTTTTTCTTTCCGCGTCCCGGCAATCAAAGAGAGTGCCTGCCCCCTCACCACTGTCTTAAAAGCTTCCCAAATTATTTGGGGGGAGCGGACTGAACCTATGTTATCTAAGAAATAGTTGGCAATATTCTGCAAAAGTGTCTGCCGGACCACCGGATTACGGAGGTACCAGGGCTTAATAGGTGCAACCCTTCTGACCTGTCTGTCCCCCAGAGCGAGGTGGGCCCATATAGGAGAATGATCTGATATGCCCCTAGCACTATGTTTAGTGTCCTGATTCTCAGTGATCTGTCCTGCCGGGACCAGTAGGTAATCAGTACAGGATAGACTATTGTGGGCACCAGAATGGAAGGTGTATTGGGTGGTGTCTGGGTGGTACATGCGCCACACATCAAGAAGGCCCATGGCACCTAAAAAATCCAGAGGAGGAACCTATGTCACGTGGGGGGTGTCAGTTAAGGAGGCCCGAAACCACTGAGTTAAAATCTCGCCCCACTACTAGGCGGCCCTCAGGGAGTGATAGCAACGTGCTGCCCGGCTCTTTGAATGTGGGAACCTGAAGTCCAGGTGGGACATATACCGTCACCAGATTGAGGGTTGACCCCTCCCATTGCCCCGAGACTGCTGCATATCTGCCCATGTCGTCCACCTGCTTCTGGTGTATGGAGAGTGGGAAGGAGTTTTTTTATCATTATGCCCACCCCTCTAGAGCCAGAGGTGAACCCAGAATGTGCCACGAGTTTGTATGCTGTCTAATGCCATCTGTTTAATGCTTTGCAGGAATTGCCCACCAAGTACGACTCCTGAATGAGCACCACATCAGGGGAGTGTCGTTTAATATGTTGTAGGACTATGCAATGCTTCAGTTTATCCCCCAGACCATTGACATTCCAACTCAAAAGCTTAAAATTGTTGTCTCGGTGTGCATCCATCGTGATAGATATAGGCTGCTTGCCCTTTCTCTTGTGTACAGCTCTGTTCAGTCGACATAATGAGAACTAACAATAACCCCTCTGTCCCCACCCAACTTCCCCCCACCCTTTGTCCCTGCACTCTGGGCCTTGAACTGCACATCAAAAAAACTATGCAGAGTGCCTGTCGCACCAACAAGTAACTACCTGTAGTTTAAAGTAGAGGGAAGAGGCTTCACCGGTGTGTTCCCTTCCTATTCCTAGAAAGCTGTCGGTGCTCCCTGTGTAGGACCGTAGAGCAACAAGCGATACATATACAAACATAAAACATTGCTATCCGCTCACCTGTTCCCAGCCTGGTCTATCGAATCCAACCCACCCTGCAAGTGCCCTATTCTAAGGGCTGACAATTCACTCCATACATCATACAATGTTACGACAAGGTGAGTCTTGAGTCAGTGTGTGGTCTGTCCTCAGCGGGTGTTATGGTCCTCTGCCCCTCTCCAGCCCTCGAGCCAGTCTGCAGCTCCCTTAGTGTGATCAAAGAACCATGCTCCACCATTAGTTTCCACCGGCAGCCAGGCTGGAAACAGCATTGGATACTTGACCCCTCTTTCCCGCAACTTCTTCTTAACCGCTAGAAAGGAGTGTCTCTGCTTCTGTACGCCCAAAGTAAAGTCTGGAAAGAAAGAAATGTCTGAGTTCTTGTAGCAGAGAGGCGGGGCCCACCTGGAGTTTTGGAGGATGACATCTCATTCACGAAAGTTTAACAATCTAGCCTGGATTGGCCGAGGCGGCGCTCCAGGCTTCGGTCATCCCCAAGGGACTCTGTGTGCCCGCTCGACTACAAAGAATTTAGAGAGACCATTGGGCCGGAGGTGGGTGAGAATGAGATCCTCCACAAACAGGTCTGTTGCCTGCCCTTCCGCTTTTTCTGGAACCCCAATTATGCATACATTGTTCCGACTGGTGCGCCCTTCATAGTCTTCCAGTTTCTCTTCTGCGATTTTTCGGAAGGCCTCGAGGTCACTGATATCACACTGTATTTTTGATGTGTCGTCGACCAGGCTGGAGGTGGTGAGCTACATCTCCTTAACCTTTTCTTCGAATTTTGTTAAGTCTGCCCTGATTAGCGTTACTTCCGTCGTTATTGCATCCATTTTCTTTTCGAGGTATTGTCGGACCCCTGATATGGCATCCATTACGTCCTGTAGAGTTAACTCTGGTGAGCCCCCCTCTGCGCCATTTGTTGGTTTGTCCATGGGATGAGTGTCTGGTGGCACCATTTTGGGGAGTGTGTATCTGTCCTCTTTATTTTGCTGCACTATTTTATTACCCCTGGTGCCCAACATGGCTCCCCGAGTATAACAAGATCTTGACCACCCATGAACTGCTCCCAATTCCCTCCATTTTCAAAAGTATGATCATTCTCATTTTTCCCCATGAATTTAGTGTGTACTACAGATCTCACTTTAAGTATACATAATTTTGCTTTCGCTACATACACAGTGAGAACAGTGGCAGGGTATAAGATTCTGCACCAATTACTTGTGTTCGTGTACAATATCTAATACATATTAATTATTTCAACCAGTAGTGGTCCAACAAATGCTCACCTCCCGAAACCAGCCACCAATTTGGTTTCAAATATGAAACAGATATACAGAAAGAAGGGAGAGGCAATGCTATAATGACCAAAGAGTTAATCTCTTTCATTCATCACAGACGATGACAGAATAAATGATTTCTGTAGCCGGAAATGTTCTTAGTCTTTTTTTATTTCAGTTTTGTATGTATAGCAGCAAAACAGCCAACGCGTTTCACCCTTTCAGGCTTCTTAAGGGCAACTATAATGTTTCGCAGAGTCTTCGGCTCGGAGTGTCCCAATACTTATTCTAGACACTTTCAAATTTTAGGAGATACACTTTTATAATTTAGTATCAGAGTTACTGTAGGTACATATTCTGGTCCACGTTCCTCTTTCCAATTCAGCGGGTCCTACTACCACACCAATAAATGAATGCGCTCAATCACCCAATCTTTCGAAATCAAAAAGTTGTCTTTCTATGTGTTTGAGTCCACACCCAATAGACAGTACGCCGGACCTGTGTATGGAAGAGGAGTCTCCACGCTGAATTGGGGTAGCGATTGAGTGCCGCCATTACTGTCTATTACTCGAGGTCCTTGGACTTACCATGGCAAGTCACCATGGACTTACTTAGCAAAAGGCTACAAGTTATACCACTTCCGTATGACAAAGGAAGGTGATAGTAGGTAATGTCCTCTGCCGCAGAAGCAGGGAACTGCGCACAGACATAACACTCACTAGCATCCATTGTGTCAGTGCAACTCAAAATATAGGTTTGATGAAAAATCTCCTCTAGAAGTGTGTATGTGCAAACCTTTCTCATCTAGCATGTATGACTTAGCACCTAGAGGAAGGGGTGTTTTATGGGAAGCTATGGATTTTGTTCTATCGAACTTGATGTTGGAGAATATAGTCCTGCCAACAAAATGCTTAATACTATTATTACTACAAAAACAAGCAAGCCTCTATTGTGTACCTACACCTGCGATAATAAAGGTTAGCTTCCATTACTTTGTTAGAGTCAGAACAGTGGGTGGAGAAATAGCAGCAGCAGAGTCTTCTCTGTAGGTCTCCACCAGCGCAAAAGCAAAACCAAAGTTCATAGAATATGCACTAACTTTTTATATACAAATCTTCGTGAGGCTTCCCTAGCCCAACTCCATTTTCTTGTAAAGGTAGTTCCTATTTTTATTTTTATTCCACTCAGCTCTAGTTAATCTTCTTCAATCACTTATAACAAAGTTCATTCAATGTCTCTCACAATATAATGTCCAAGTTCAGTAACAACAAGCTCTAGGATGAAGTGCTTAAGTTCATCAAATAGCACAGGAAATTCCCTTTGATCTAGAAGGGTAAATTCAACTACATCCAGAAAAAGATGTCTCAAAGTCATTTAGGGCCGGATCTGAGTTTGGCGGTGCGGCGCTGAGTCCGCCCTGCCACTGCACCACCAAACTCATGGTGAGGCCGCCTGCCAGATTAGGAGTTTCATCCTGTCTGGCGGTCTTTTTTTAGCATTTCCCATGGTGGTGCCTTTAAATTTAAAAACAGGCACTGCAATGGAAACTCCAAAAATAGCTGCTGCACAGCATGGATTGAAAAGTACATGCCGTGCAGAAACTGGTGTGCATGCACACCCTGTGTACATCCACTGGGTTCTGAGGCACAGGCAGCTCTGTAGGGCCGCCTTTGTTTCCTCTCTGCCAGGGTTATCATGGAGGGGGAACTGCCAAGAAAACCCTGGTGGAGAAGAAACTCCTAATATGCTTGGCGGGACTTGATGCCATATACTGGCGCAGCACCGCCAGGGAACAGACATTACCTGGCTGCTGAGGCCGGGCTGTGGCGGTCCCACAGCGCAATTTTTAATAGAGTGGTGGGCAGACCACCACCACCACACCCCAGCGAGGATGGTGTTCCTCTGACTGCCAGACTCATAATCAGACCCTTAGCCTTGTCAATAGAGGAAGTCCAAAGGTAAGTTACATTTGGAGTTCAAGTTCCAGAGGTTTCAGTTGGATGTTCACAGTTATCCCAGAACTCCCAGAATGTTCCTTCTCATTTCCAGTCAAATACGTCAACTCAGGAAAAGGTTACCTTTGACAGGGCACTTGTGATCTCTTCAACCTTCTCAGTACAGGCCCCCTATAGTCGTCAGCACCTAGCCCAGACTCTTCAGACATCTCCACAACAGTTGGAAGTTCAAATCCATTTGGCAACTTCAGTCTTCCTTGCTCTTGTCTTCTCAGCCATATTTTTTTGCCGCCACTCATAATTTCACAGCACTATGTCCTTCGCTAGTGACTAGATTTTTTTCATTCACCACAAGTGGACAAGGCTCTTCTGCATTAGCCTCATCTAGACCCCCTCGAAACAGCTCGAGTGCTGTTTCCAGTTCTGACTGTTCTCCAAAGCTTGACTAATCTGTTCCTGTGGTCTCTCAACCACCACTGGTGATTCTGGAAAAACTGCTGTTTTTATCAAGGGGACCCTTAACTCTGTGAGTATGGGTAGCATGTACCCAGTTGAGGAGAGCTCCACACTTTACAGCAGTTGTGATAACAAGTATTACTTGATGGGGCCATGCCAACAAGGCTCCAGACAACGTTTCCGCAAATGTTTTTTTACCAGAACAAATTCACTGGGACTAAGGTCATGGCACTGCTCCTAATGGTCCCCACTGCTGTGGGTGCTTCAACCTGATGAAACAAAGAATGCACTACATCAGCTAGTTCTTTGCAGTAGTCAAGTATATGATCATCTGTTATATTGACAAATACAGACACAGCTGGCAACCGCATAGATCTTACCATGATGATCTCATTGGGAGACAGTCCAGTTCTCCAATCAAGGATACTGCAAAGTCTCATCAACACAAGAGGCAAAGCATTCGTCTGCTTCAAAGATATCGAGGCGCACATCTTTGCTAATCTGGATTTCAAACTTCTGTTGACTGCCCCACTATTCCAGAATCCATAGGCCGGTAACTGCAATGTTACCTCTGTTCCACATGTAATGCAGCACTCAATGTTCTCAGGATCTCATTATTAAAATGAGTTCCTCAGTATGACTCCAAAGAAGTTGGTAATCCGAACCTAGGAATGAGCTCTCTCAACAACAGTTTAGCCACTGTGAGACTGTCATTTCTCCTTGTCGGGTAGCCTTCACCCAACATGGAACAAGCAAGATGTAGCTTAGTCCATTGCACACAGGCATTTCAATAAAATGCAGCTGCATCCTGTTGAACGGGCCACCTGAGCTTCCTCAGTGGCACAGTGTAACTGTAGTTCTTTTCCCTACAGACAACTGCTGGCAAACTACATACCTGTGATGCAATTCTTCAGCCAGCAATCTGAACTTGAGATTTAACCAAGTCTGTCGAAACAACCTAACCATAGCATCTCTTCCCACTCACATCAGTCAATGATAGTGTCGGTGGCAACAATTCATTAGGTAACACAGCTCTTCCATCTGCCGAAACCCAAATGTCATCCTCCCTCTTCCCACAACCTACCTTGACCCAGCTCTCCTGTTCTGCCTCAGTAACCTCTTTTTGCAACCTCTTCACTTCATCCCAAGTATCAGCAATTATCAACAAAAGGTTGTAATCTGTTTCATCTGCTCCCATGTTTGTGTACTCACCATTAAGGTGCAAGCATTATGAGGATAATACCACACAACTTCATCAACGTAGCTATTGCCAACAGTTACATAATCATTTCATTTGCAATGTGTGGAATATTTCATAACGCAACTTGCACAATTATAAAGCTACTAAAAGCTTCAGCATTTGTTCTCTATTGTGGATGGGGTAACGTGACAATGTCATGAACCCTCTTTGAGACCATAACTGTCCAAAATGGTGAACCACACCAAAGCCATACTGATTATCAATGACAATTTTCATCTTCAACTGATCTGAGACACATCACGCTCGTGTAAGAGCAATCACTTCAGCCACCTGAGTGGAGACTACGCCATGAAGTCAGGCAGCTTCCACTACCCACGGCATGGTGCAGACTGCACAAGCAGCTCTCAAATTTTCTGCTGAGTTCCATGAACATGAGCCATACACAAACAATGCATAATCAGATTCAGGTAGGAGTTCATCTTGTATGTCTGGTCTTGCCTTGGTGCATAGTTCAGTAACATCAAGACAGTCATGTTCTATTTCCACATCATCAATGTCACAATCAGGAAAAGGCAACAGAGAAGCAGGCTTCAATCCAACACAGCATTTAATGTGACATTCTCAACTGCCTAAATTACGTGCTCAAATTTAGTAAGGCAGTTGTTTGCATGACCTTGTGTATGAGTTTTGGTCTACAAACATTTCAACAGACTGGGAAACATACACAGTCAATGGGTGACCCATTACTATGCTCTCACATCTCTCTATGCTGACACCTGTCGCTGCCACAGATTTGAGACATCCAGGCAACGCAGCAGCTACTCAATTTAAAGTAGCCGAAAAATAAGCAACTGGTTGGCGAGGCTCCGCAGTTCAACTATTGAAGCACTGTGAAAGTGCAGCCCTCCCTCTCACTGCAGAAAAGTGAAAATGCTTTGTGGTAATCAGGCATTCCTAGTGCCAGAGAGTGACAATGACTCTCACTTGATTCCAGGAATGCAACCAAACATTTGTTTTCCCAGGGTACCGGATCAGACACATCCTTATTTCTCAGCCTCTGTGAAGGCTTAGCCACAAGGGAGAACATCCTGACTTGTTTTTGGGTCATCGGCAGATTTCATCTGCATGATCAATGAAATTCTTCATGTGATACTTTTCTTGCACCTCTCAAAATTTTATTTCTCAGATACAGGACTTCTGTCAGGCAGTACTGCAATTTATTTGGAGACACTTTGTGCCCCTTCTGGGCTAAATAGTTTGACAGAGCAATGGTGTCGGACTTACACCCTTCCCAAGTGTTTGATGCAATTAGCAGGCCATCAATTGTATTGAACCAATACTGAATTGCAGGGCATGACCAAAGACTTCAGATTCTTTTTAAAGAAATGGTTGAAGATAGATGGACTATCCATATACCCTTGTGGGACTCGCCACCATGACAAAAACACTACTGCCTAACCAAAATGCGAAGAGGAACTAACTGTGCTCATGCAATGGTAAGGAGACGAAAGCCTGACAAAGATCAATAGCCGTTCACCATTCAGCTTCACAAGGGATTTGAAATTAAATTGCAGCTGGATTTGGTACCACGGGACAACAAGGAACACCAATAGTATTGATCTTTTGCAGGCCCTGCACAATGCGGTACTTACTGCTTGGCTTCTGCAGACCCATAATATGTGAGTTAGAAGGACTCCCCATAATTTCTCTCAAGATTCCTTGTTGAATCATGCTCTCATTCACTTCATTTTAACAGAAGCTTAGAGAGAATGAGATTACATTATTGAGATTTACTCATAGCAGATTTTCAAACACTAGAAATCAAACATTTAAAAAAAATCTGGAGGTGATTAAGTGAATTAGAACCCACTTCCTCTCATTGTTGGTTTTCCCTAATTTTCTTCCTCCTCATTTCATTCACGTTCCTATTCCCCCCTGACTTTGCCCTCTGTTTCTCTCCTCCTCACCCACTCTCTCTCTATTGTCTATCCCATTATGGTATATTTTGAGAGCTAATATAACTATCCATTTTCTTGACTTAATAGTAAGGAAACATGAGGCCCAATTAACAAGTGTATTGTTGCACCTACGTCATTGGTGAACAAATTAACTAATGAATGATTGTGCTAATCATAAAATGTTAATTGGATCCCATTACATTTAAAACCACACAATCATGTTGCAATTTTACATATAAGTGAATTTGTTTTCATGGATACGTTTTGGGCATTCCCATGGAGGAGACTGCTGGCTAAGAAGATCAGCACCCTCACTCGTCTCCTTCTCTCACAGCCATGAACCCAAGACTCATACTTAACTAGTCCTTCATCACCTCCATTATCACAGTTGCTAGATTCCAGCTTCTTAATACAAGAACCAGTGCATAGAGACCTTTATGGGTATGAGACGCTATGTAGGTGTAAGTAGTAATAACATGAGTCTCCAGTAGAGCACAGTAAGAAGGCTTTAAACAGAATGTGTGATTCCAAGCATCACGTTCTATATGTTCATTCTTTGATGGATTCTGAGAAATGATATTAACAAAGTTTCAAACCACAGCGATAGCCCAAGCTAGTTCCTTACCTTTTTGGGATTAGTCTACCGACAAAATATAGCCCTCTTTGCTGTGTTTGTGGTGGCCAGCAGATATTTAAAATGCAACGAAATTGTAACTATATATAAACTGCATATTTTTTTTCTTTCTGAATGTCCAATAAGCATAAAACGTGTATGATTTATTTCTTATTCAATAGTTTCTCAACATCATAATTAATAATGTAGGTTTGTTTACCAGGGTCGGACTGGGACAGAAAATGGGCCCAGCAGACCAAAAAACAGATCCACATGCATCCCAAAAAACTGCCACACACTGAACTTTCAGACCGGCCCATCGGCCACTGCGTGATTCCTCTCTGGACCAGTCTGACCCTGTTGCTTATCTGAACCTGAAGATAATTGTAGCCTTGACCTTTGGCAAATGTCTCTATGAATCGTTGATAGAGCATTCTTGGTCATAGTGTAATACGGCTATTCTGTTATTATAACACAAAGGGTTTTTAAAAACTTGTTTCTTCTTCCCACAGTGCTCAAAAAAATGCGGAGTTGGCATTCAAGAGCGGCGTGTATTTTGTCCAGAAGTCGATAAATGTGATTTGAAGACAAAGCCAAACTCCACCTCCCATTGTAATTGGAATCCCTGCACCAAATGGCAGAATGGAACATGGAGCTCGGTAATGACCAATATGCTATTTATTTTGTTTAAATGTAGCTACTCATGGAAGGTGAATATGGGCATAAAACAGAAGGTGAGATCAGGTATCATACTTGGGACCCATAGCTGCCAAAGTTTCAGATTGCTATTAGGCCTGGGCGGTATATTCCGTTCCGCTTGCGGAATTTGTGGAATTTGGGTAATTTCGCATTATATAACACGGAATTGCCAAAAATTCCGCGCTTCGCGGAATTTTTTGCTTGTTCGCGCTTTCAAACAGTGGTCACAAACAGGAAAAAAGCATCGCGAACGGGCAGAACAAGCAATTCCGTGTGTTTGTGGAACTTTTGAGTGCTCGCAGGGATTTTTTACCGTTCCGCGGAGCTTTGCTGTGTGTGACATTTTTATAAATTCAGTGTAATTACGAGTGACATTTCAACTACTATGAGTCACACTCGCAAGCAAAATCAAGCAATGAAGAGGAGTTTACTTAGATTGAATAAACTCTACAAATAACCAAGGGTTAACTGTATACAATCCCGGTGTTGAGCGCATTTCCATACGATAATCTCTCCCTGTGCGTTAGTTTGTACTGTGCACAACATCAAAATAGCGATGCGTTTAAGAGTTTGTGTCTCTGCCTCATGCCTGCACAAAGCAATGCTACAAAGTGTGCTGTGTATGAGGCTGTGTGTGTGTCTGCACTCAGTACAGGGCACAAATAGTGATGTGAAGGTTGCAGTGTACACTTCTGGCTATCATAGGTAAGTAATAAGGCACATAGGGGCAGATTTATGTTTCCTGGCGCATCCCTGCAAATCAGCAGGGATGCGCCAGGAAAGATGCGTCACGAAAGTTTACCCTTGCACCACAATAGATGCACCGCATTTACAATGCAGCGCATCGTGGCGCAAGGATAAATAGATGCGTGACGCATCTGATGGCGGAAGGTTGGCGCATTGCTGGAGTTGCGTCGCAAACGCGATGCAGCTCCAGCAAGGCTCGGGGGGGCCCTATCATTACAATTCTGCGTCAATCCTTACGCCTGCTTCAAGTAGGCGCAGGGTTTTGACGCAGCATGGCCGGAAAAGTGACTAAGTGAAATCTTGTAGATTTCACTCAGCAACTTTTCGGAGGCGTTCCTGCGCCGGAACGCCCCCCCCTGTGCAGGTACGCACACATGTGGCGCAAGCTTTACAACGTGACGCATCTCCCTAGATGCGTCACGTTGTAAATGGGGCACAACATGGCGCAGGGTTTACGCCGCCGCTGCGTCACAAAAGTGACGCAACAGCGGCATAAAAGTGGCGCAAGTCCCATATAAATCTGCCCCATAGTGTAAATGTCTGGGCCTCCATGCTCCTCCCCCACATCCAATCAAGTAGCATCAGTCTTCAGGGCTTCTCTATCCCAAGTGTCCCAGGATGTGAGAGGCCCCATCTGTCAAATGCCTAATAAATGGATAAATCAACAACCCTCCAGACTCGCAGGGGTCTCCAACGAGTAGCTCGGGAGCTACCGGTAGCTCGCCAGTACCTTCAAAGTAGCTCTCAGAGGTGAAGTCAAACCCAGTATCAAATTCAGAGTAGATGCCTATTAAAAAAGGCAGCACAGCTCATTTTAAGACCATTAGAGTGAAAGCCAGCCATACTGTTGGCAGTAACTCATACTAACACTTAGACAAACACTGTATCAGCCTATAGGGCCTGCCACTAAGCCATGAGAAGACTGACCATGTTGTAGTCCCTGCTGTATCAGACACAACATGTGTGTGAACAGTGGACCATCAAAGAAGCATGGCAGCAGTAGCCTGTGCAGTAATCAGTGCTGACCCACCAAAGTGTGGGACTGCAGGAGTCAGAGTGAAAATGTGTCAGTTGGGTGCATGATCACTCAAGACCTGGTGAGAACAGGGCATGATCCAGACCAGAGAAAATTAAGAGACTCATCAGCATTTATCTGCGTCCATAATAAACGCTATTGGTTCCTGAAAGCTACGCCTAGTGTCCAGGACCATCAAATGTGTATGCTAGCCCCCACCATAAGGATGTTATCTCTGACGTAATTGTGCTCTTGTTCCTGGCGTAATAGTGCCAATGGCATAATAATGGTCATCCTTGACTATTTTGGGTATTTCTGGTCTGGTTGTGGTATACTGGCAGCCATCCTTTACATACTAGGAGTATGACTGGCCCACATTTACCCATTCCTGGCATAATAATGGTCATGACTGACATATGGTCTCTATGCCCTGATCCCTAAGGTTTCCAGTCTTGGCACAACTGTGGTCAAAGTATAATGGTGGGCATTACTGGCATAATACAGGCATCCGTGGTGCTGTAATGAGCATCCATGGCATATGATTGCAATACCTGGGTATTCAAAGTAGTCTGTCCATATAAGACATTTTTACATAGGAGTACTCGATGAAAATGACAACCTGATGTTTTGGGACTGTGCATTTCCTAAACTCTGAAAACTTATATTTAAAGACAGTTTTTCTTTTCAAAAATGGGTTTTCTTCCGGAAAATTGAGTTTGTTCGCACACAGTGGAAAGTGGTATCTGTTAGGAAAATGTGCATTTTAAGAAACTGATGAATGATAATTCAAGCTGAGCTGGGGAGAACTACTGCTGTATTTATGTCCTTTGTGCCATAGGGCATGTCAAGATTTGAATGTTACTTCATAAGTCAGGTGGAGGCATTTTATATTGATTAACTTTTTACTGGCATTTCTGCTGTTACCCGCACTTGGAATATGTGGGTGGTAACTATTGGCAATCCTGCTTATGTTGGTCATAGTATACGATAGTCCCTATTTTACAGTAAAAAAATGTGCTAGTAGCTCGGGCAGACTTTCCTTGAGCAGAAGTAGCTCTCACTACAGAAAAGGTTGGAGACCCCTGCCTCAGACAGTGAGGCTGAGGCACGCTACACGTATAGTTAGTTCAAAATAAATGAAATGAAAAGAAATGTGTGGTGTCATTGTGCGCGTAATAATTTCAGTGATAAAAGCCGCACTCTGTGCAGACATGCGACGTGGCTTTGCAGATACAGTGAATAAGCTAATTTTGTTAATTACTCACCGCTCCCTCCGGCCAGCGCTCCTAGTCCTTAATCGTCAATAATTCATGCGCTTAAATAATAGACACTGCTGGCAGGCAGAGGCTCCAAATTATGGGAAGCTCAACATTTGGAACTTTAAATTAACATGTTACTTCAATAAATTATTTTATGTGTCCAGGACTTGCCTTCCACACGCACTTACTTTATGCAGTGACTGCCAAGAGAGCAGCTGAATTTCCATGGCGGCTGCCCGCGGCCTCCGCCTGTCTGATGACGGCAGCCCGAGATCGTTTCAGCCGGCTCAGTGTCAGCTGAGAGCTGCAGTCAGGGGTCCCGGACGGCTTGCTCGGGTGGCGCCAAGAGCATGGTGGCCCCTGTGGGGTCCTCGGGGGTCGGACTCACAATTGGTCGCAAAACCACAGGATGCATTTTACAGCAAGCGGGCTCACAGTGCAGAATTCAACTGCTGTCCTGTGTCTACCCACCGACAGCAGTGGCTGTGACGTCATGGTAAGTGGGGAATGCACACGGCTGTGTGGTGATTATTTCAACTATTGAGCAGTGTTGCTGATTTGTAGTGAGTTTACCCAGGCCAGCCTCTAAGTGTGCACGCTGCGTGCGCTGCGCAGCTGGCTGCCATGCCACTCGGTTACACAGGCCAGTGCTCGGCCGCAGCACCTTACAGCTGAGCACCACAAGCCTTAATATGTGTGACTTTGCATTTCAGTTCGATGATGCAGACCACCACACTTAAATGTGTTAGTCTAACACCTGATGAGTGGTACTTGGCAGGGCTGGGGACCCCAACAAGAAATACTAATAAGAAAAACAGAAAAAGTTGGTAAACTAGAGAGCAAGTGAAAAAATGTTGTTCCTAATATAATTTGATGTGTCACTATTACAGATATTATGAACCTTTTAAAATATATTTTATTGTGTCATCATAATTTGCAGATCAGCTTTAGGGTCACAATTCCGTCAACATCTTTCAACATTTTGAGTGGCTCTCTTGAGCATAGGCATACTGACTGGTTAAAAGTATACACTATACCATTAGCTGCATATAAAATGACCCTCTTTGTACATCCGGTAACTATAAATTGGTTAGATCTACAGTTCCCTAGAATTATCAAATGCCTTGACTGCATAGACTGTTTGACTGGCTAAAGTCAGATTTCTATCATCATTTAATGAACTGAGTATGGATAATTCTGGCTCTTGCAGCCAACTCTTCTCCCTTTTATAAATCTCTAAGAAAGTGTTTCATTTTTAGAACCAGAATCTTAGGGCTCTAAGAAACTGAGTTTTTTGGTTGAGGGGATGTAAACCCATCTCAGGCTGCAACTACAATCCTTGTCAGGGTGAACCACAAAAGTTCCTAAAGTAACCTGTGCTTAACCCTATGTTGCTTGGCACAAAACTAGTCAGGCTTAACCTAGAGACACTGTGTTAGGTATTTATGCAGTGCACAAACAGTACTAAAGTGAAAAAACAACAAAATAAATATTCCATGAGAAGTAGGAAAAATGGAGTAATGTTTAAAAGAATAAAATTATACAAAAACAACAAAAATCCAAGCAGTAGAACCGGAGATATGCAATTTTAAAGGATTAAGTAATAAACATAGTGCCATGATTCAGAAAGTACTTACTGTGGATATCTAATCATGATAGACCGAGACAAAGTCAAAAATTGAGGCTGACCGCGATGGAGTGCGTGCCGGATACAGGCACCATGTTAGTTCTGCTGAAAAGGTTACCTTTTCAAAGTCCAGCGCACAGATTTCAGAACTTCAGGATTTCACAGGAGGAGCTCAACTGATGCCAGCCAAGGGTCCAGGATTTAGGAGGCATCTCTTGGGGATCATGAACTAATTCCAGCAAAGGCCAGCAGGGCTCAGGCAGGTCAGTTGCAGGTCCATGCAGGTACATGTACAGGTCCAGGCAGGGCCAGTTATTAAGGTCAGCTGAGCAGTTGCAGAGAGGTTTATGGAGCTTGTTGTGCTCCTGTGGCTCAGAACAGGAGGTCAGCCAACTGACACTTGAAGTCCCTCCGGTAGTCCCTGGACCAAGCGGCAAGGCAGGTCTCCTGCAGCAGGGCAGTCCTCTGAGGTACAAAGCAGGCTTACAGCAGCAGGACAGTCCTTTGAAAGACAAGGCAGTCCTTCTGAGGGTTCTGAGTAGGTCCAGGAGTGAACTGAAGAGTTGGACAGAGAGTCCAGCATTTATTCATGGTGCCAGCCTTTGAAGTGGGGGAACATTCTAGTCCACCCCTACAACTCTTAGAAGGCTTCAGGAAGTTTAGGATAGGAAAATGCCAGGACATATAAAACTTAAAATACATGTTCTAATTTATAAATACAATTCACCCTACCTTATGTCCCATTCAGGACATACTTTAGGGATGTATCATATGTATTATTCTAATGGGATTTAGAAAGCGCATGGCTAACCAAAAGCATCCCAGCCCTAGCATCCAAAACACAGCTGACAATCAACACTCATCGGGACATCCTAATTGGCACAAGGGCTAAATTTCATAGAGAAAGTTTTTCAATGCTTCCTGAAAGGCTGTTAATTATCCATCAGGCGTAAGCTATTTGACAGAGAGTTCCATTTCTTGGAAACAAGGTAGGAAAAAGAACACCCACCACATATCATCCTACAAATTAGAGCAAAGGTCTTCAAACTGTGGGGTCAGTCCCCCTGGGGCCGTGGCTGCAGTCCTGGGGGGGCGCACATGACTCACTAAGTACTTGCATATGAAGATGGCCTGGAAGTGCAACTTGGAGCATTTTAAAGCTGTCTCATTTACATGCAGTTCTTGAATTGGTTAATAACACACACATGCTGACCTCATAATTTAAAAGAATGAATTTCCATTGGATTAGCTGAACTCGCATTTATTTTTCATTTAAGGTTTCTGTATTATTTTATATGTAGGTAACTGAAAGTGGAAGAACAAGACTCTTACAGAATATTTTGTTCCTTTTAGCCATGTGGTGGCAGTGTCAAAAGTAGAGGAAAATATTTTTCAAGTGTTTTGTTTTTCCAATTCAGTTAATTGCATATAAAATAATACAAAAACCTTAAATTGAAAATAAATGTAAGTTAAGCTAATCAGATAGACCTACATTCTTTTACATTCTGAAATTTTATTTGGGTAACTATTTGTGGTCACTGCAAATATGAGGAATAGTGGCTTGTGTATTTATAGTGCTAGAAGGTCCCAGACTGGAGCAGAAAGCACTGTGAATATGCAAGTCATTATTTTTAAATTATATTATGCACAGTGTGAGGAAGACTGTTGCAAAATAATTTGGTGTTTCAAGATAAAACAAGTGCTTTCAACATATATATATTAGTAATAGGCAAACATTGCCTAGTGCAAACATTTGTCTATTAAAAGTACACTTTCTAGAACCCAGCTTATAACACAGTGACGTTAAGTTTGAAAAAGAATATCTCATTGTCCCCATGCAGCCTCAGGTGCCTCCATCAATTAGAACCTAAACTGGCTTGCAAGCTGCCTTTACATTTAGGGTCAAATTACAATGTTGGTCGAAAAGCCTTTTGATCGATATTGTAGGTTTAAAGTCCGACCGCCATATTATGATGGCGGAGGTCGGATTTAAACCAGCCAGGGAATCCGACACAGTTCCGACGGGCTCAAGGAGCCCGGCGTCCAGTTGGAAAGGGCTCATAATCCCTTAAGGACGGCGTTTCAGCCATCTGGTTTATGATGTTGGTTTCCGACAGACAATCCATGTTGGCCTTTCCGACATGGACTGGCTGTCAGAATCTGACTTTGGGGGCCCCTAGCAGGGTCCCCTGGCCCTCCGCATTTGCCCTGGGGGTCACCAATGGTGCCCCCCTAAACACCCCTGCACTGTGTGGCAGGCACCATAAAGTGCCTGCCACACAGTGCACAGAGGTTTGGAGACATAATTTTTTATGGGAGCTTGTGCTGCGGGGTTTTACACCCGCCACATCAGCGCCCATGGAAAAATTGAGGTCAGTCTGTTCCCATTCCGCAGCCGTGTCGGGCAGACTCATCATAATCAGGGCCTAAGTGATAAACCAATTGTACACATTTACATTCTTTCAGGTAGCAGGCACCCTGGTGAGACTGCTGAGAACTCTTAGCTTTGTATCCCTCCCTGAGATTCACAACACAGGAAAACTTGTCCCCATCCCAACCACACCCTCCCTTCACTTTTACGCAGAGGCACTTCAAGGGTCACAATAATTGTTCAGGGGTGGTTGTTTTTTTACGAAACGTATGGATACTGCTTCTGTAAAATTAAAAAAGCATGGGGCATGTGGCTCTCCATAGATCCCTTCCACTTTGACCTCTGTAGGCATGCAGATCGTCCTGCCCCTTTGGCCTCAGAGTTATGGTCCAGGAGAAAGAGAAATGTAGTGAGTTCCTTGGATAGCATTAAAGAGATATCCCATAGGAATTGGCGCTATACAAGAGAGGAGGGGGCATTTTTTAGATTATAAATGATCAAGACAGCTTCAGAGAGATGCCTTGAGGAAGTTGGGGAGATTTTTCTTTAATTTAGTGTAGCAGGTGCAGTTGCATTGGGACCCAGGCTCACAACACCCCAATTATGGGGCCTAGTGTTTTGGTCCCTTTCTGTTTTGATATATTTGTACTTTTATAAGTCTCACATATAGCATAGATTATGAGCTACAGAAAAATACCCCATAAATGATCTCCTAAGCACCGTCCAGGTGCTCACCCTTACCCCTCCCACTCTCCCTTTTCTTGCAATAATTTTTGGAGGTGGAGGGGCTGACTTCAAAATATTTTTCTTAGGGGGGGGGCTCAGAGAAAAAATTTGAAGACCTCTGAATTAGGGGAACTTTCATAAGTCACGCAATGGTCGACCTTAAGTTCCTGCCTGGAGAGTAGGACAACATTAAACTCGTAGTAGGGGTAGGCCTTTGTGTGCAATGCACAGAGCCTTAACTTCACTTGTTGCTTAATTGGGAGCTAGTAAAGTGTAGGCAGGTGCTATGAGCTGATAGGTGCCTCTGGATTATGAGCAAAAGGGGGGCCGCCGCATTTAGTACAACTTGTAGCCTTTTAGTTGCATATCGTAGGGTGCCCTATTAAAAAGGAAGGTGTAGGTCTGGCAAAAGGTCACATTGGCAATCCAACCCGCACTACTTGCTGCAATTGCAGGCCTGAGACATGCTCTTAAATGCTATTTTTAGTGGGTAGCGCAGTGACTGCTGCTGTCCACTAGTAGCATTTGATTTACAGCCCCTGGGTAATCATGGTACTATATACAAGGGACTTATAAGTAAATTCAATTTATCAGTCAGGTGTAAGCTAATTGTACCATTTTTTAGAGAAAGAGTGCAAGCACTTTAGCATTGGTTAGCAACAATAAAGTGCTAAAAAGCCAACAAAAATGGGTTCAGAAAACAGCAGAGGAGACGGTAAAAAGTTAGTTTTTTTTGGGTGGCAATGGAATTTTTAGGGTGTAGGGTGAGTATGAGGTTTTAGGGGCACCACAAAAGGGAGACCTTGCAGAGAGGGCCATGTCCAACAGGGGCCAATATACAAACAGCATTTTGTAATATGCTCAGCTGTACTACAATAGTACTACTAAAGAACTAGAAAATGCTATTCACATACCCACAAGTATACATTTCCACCCCCCCCATCTTTTCTATGGGAAGATCCAATTTTGTGGGTTTAGGGAGGAGGAAGGAGCAGAGGTTGGGGCCTGAGTAAGGAAGTGGCATTCTCAAACTGCACACATGTCCAACCACTGGCACAGCAATACCCTCCCATGAAAGATTATGGAGATGTAGACTTGAAATAAAGCCTCATAGAATATAATGTTACGTTACATTAAAAAAAATGAAATGGTTTAAAATAAAACAAAATATAATTTAGTGTATAAAAAAATAAATATTTATTATTTAATAACGAAAAATCTCAACGACTTAAATATACTCTTGTCATACTCAAAATGAATTTGCTTACTAATCTATCGCTTTATTCTACTTATTTCAACAATTTTTGACTTCAAGGCTGCGGTCGACAATATTTTGAAGTTACCCTTTGTGTCCAGAGTATTATTACTTGTCAAAATGAGCTGAACCTCTAGGCCTTTAATTTCTCTTTCCAGCACAATGAAATGCATCCTCCTTTTCGTACCTCTCTTGATTTAGATAACTGTCACCATGCCTCTCAAATATGCTTTATACATATTTAAAATCTTGTCTTAGGTGGTTGGCCATACATTATAAGCAAACAGACGTAGGTGTTTGACAATATATAAGCTTCTACAGCTACCACTGCCTCGAGAATCTATCTAAAGTCTACATTCTACACAACGCAGTAACCTATGGGATTTCGGGGCCAGTTGTACAAAGGTATTTTGCAGTTGTCAACCCAGCAATTCACAAAATCACAGAGTTTGTGACCACAAAGAGTTTTTTTTCTATTTAGTGAACACATTTTGGGAGCGAGAAAAACCTTTCCAACTCACAAAATGGATTTTGCAGTCTATTGATAATTGCAATTAAAAGAGGGTGTGAAATAGGTGTTTCAATGGTATGTATCAATGGTTTGTGACAGCAGTTGTGGTATCAAATCATTAATCAGGAGGTAGTGACTGATTCCGGAAGGGGAAGGAGCTCCCTTGGGACACCTTTCCCTTTGTGACTGTCTGGAGACATCTGGGAGGACCTGTAAATCGTCCAGGGCACTAATGCTTGCTCCTCCCATTGTTTTCCCACATCATCTATTATTTTAATTTTATTCATTTTTAAATAGTTATTTATTTATTTTGTCCTCATTGTGCAATAATCTGGAGTAGGAGATATCGGGGGTCCATCTTGGATCAGCCCATTATCAGCAGGAGAGACAGGGGAGATCTTTGCTGTCTAACAGGACCCCCTTGTATTCCAATTCCATTCAATTTGTCTGCGGCTACCCATACAAGCTCCTTGCTTACGAGTTATTGCTTTATTGCATAATCATTAGATATCATCCGAAGACCCTTCAGCATGTCAACACTGTGGAATATGTTTCTGCTCCCAGATATCCCAGAATTCAAATCTCTTGCTTTGCCTCCCACTTCAATCTAACTTATTTACCCTCTGTATCAAGGCTAACCAGTCCCACTGGGTTGGTGAATTGTGTAGTATCCACTTAATACATATTTTGCGTCTGGCCAGCCACGGTCCTTGCAGGTAACAGCGGTGGGCCATGTAAGGGGGGATTTTGAGGGACGATGCTGAGGAGAAATTAATTATTTATTTGATTTCCCCTCTGCATCGTCCCTCGAAATCCCCCCTTACATGGCCCACCACGGTTTCCTGCACGGACCGCGCCTGCATCTGGCTAGTAAAATTAAGTCAAAAAGGAGGATTTCTTGTTTTTTGCTTTATTTTGGGAGACCTTCAGTATATGTTCTAATCCCAAATATTACTTGATCCAAGCTTACCTCTATTTGTTGACCCATTAGTTCCGTGAGGATCTTACCCACTTCATTCCTAAATTTCTGGAGCTGAGGCCCCTGCGAAATGTGTACATTGTCTGCTATCTCTTCTACACATTTGGGACAGTTTATCAGATTCTTTTCGTTTAATTTGAACAGGCTCTTTGGTGTCCACTAGGCTCTATGTATAGTAAATAAATCTTTTTCTCATAGAGAGGCAGATTTGATAGTATACCAATATGCAGACATTGATACTTGCCATGTTTCTTGTACATTCAGTGTCGGCAGATCCTTCCCCCAGCTCTCAACAAGTAAAGTCATCCACCCCGGCCGATATAAGTGACCAGTACCAGCTTGATACCGCCTTCTTTAATACCCTGTTTCCTTGTAATTTCCTCTCAATATCTCTGCTTCCTGTCTCATCTTCCCCAAGGTACTTGATCCAGCTTACTAGCTGGTAGTACTTGAATTTTGATAGTGAGCTTTTAGTCATAGTTGTAAGTTGATTCCATCCGATTCGAGCATTTCTTTCTAGAAGTTGTCCCCAATTTGTTATGACTTATTTTCCCAGTGGGATAACGAGCTTGTCTTTTAGGCACTCTGGGGTTCCTGGGGAGGCCCATATTGGGACAAAGTTGCTATAATATGGTATTTTCAATGATCTCCTAATGTTGTACGATAATTTAGAGGCTGACCATAATACCTTCAATTTGACTTTTTTGAAGAATTTTGGATGTCCAAACCTATATAAAAAGTAGCTATCTTCTGCATTTATCATTGCTTGTAAATAAATGGGATATGTAGGTTGTTCTTTTAACAATACTCTTATATTCTTGAATTGGAAAGCTCTGTAGTATTCAAATAGATCTGGGTTAGCTATCCTCCTATCCTCCCATACTCTTTTTTCCTCCAAAGTTTTTTCCAAGCTATTCTGACCCCTTTTGAGGTCCATATAAAACTACTCAACTCCCCTTGCAGCTTGTTTAACCATTCGTTCTTGAACTCCAGAGGTATTGAGTTAAAGATGTGCATGAATTTTAGAAGAGTTGTCATTTTCAGTGTATTGGATCGTGCCATAAATGACAAGGGACGGCCCCCCATACTTTAAGTAGCTTCCTAACTTCTTACAATGTTTTACTGAAGTTTGTGTGGGTTATTTTATCCATATCCTTCACTATCTCCACGCCCAAATATCGTATCTGAATTTTAAGCAGGGTTAGTGGTATGCTATTTCTTGCAAGCCACCATCCCTCTGTTTTGTAGCCAATCACAGGGGAAGGCAACCTGCCTAATTAATATTAACTATACCGGTCATCTTGAGACGCTTTACAACTGGAGATTTTGTGATGCAACCCTTACTACTAAGTCACATCTAAAATTTAGAGACCGGTCTAAAAAAGTAGGTGGACAGTCTGCAACAGCTATTCACAACATATCTCTTACTATATCAGACTTGAAATTATCAATATTACAGCTCCATGATCAGAAGAGTCGATTAGTTGATGATTGATGTTAGTGACAGCATCAGTTAATGGATGTAATCCTAGCTAAGACTGAGTTTTTTTGATAAAAATATGTTTTTGCATAATAGCTATGATAGCATACTCATTGGAGGCCTTAACTTCCACCTCGACAACCCCAGCGACCCCAACACCACTATCCTTTGTGACAACCTCACCAGCATCGGACTTAAACAACTCGTCAACACACCGACCCACAGAGCAGGACACACCCTCGACCCCATCTTCGCGGCAGGAAACAGCATCCAATTCAGCCACACAACGCAGCCGCCATGGACCGACCATCACTGCGTACTCTTCGCCATCAACAAACCCAAGGCACCCAAACCAGCCCCACGCCCACCACAAAGAAACTGGAGCAAGGTTACCGACGAGCAACTTAACTCCACCCTCACCCGAGACAACCACACCTGGGCACCCGACGCAAACAACGCAGCCCGAGAACTCCACACCTGGATCTCCAACTGTGCAGAGGAGCTCACCTCGCTATGCAACCTGACAAACAACGCCCCAGGAAAGCCGCCTGGTTCACCACCGCTCTCCAAGAAGTCAGACGCACCTGCAGACGCCTGGAGAAGAACTGGAGAAACACCAAGACAACCGAAAACCACACCACCTGTATAGGCCATGACGGACTACCAAAACCAGTTCACAGCCACCAAGAGGAACTTCATCCACAACAAAATCCTGGCCAACTCCACCAACTCCAAAGAAATTTTCAGTGTCATTCAAGAATTCACCAACCCACACAGTGAAGCCACAGACATCACCCCATCTCAAGACCTCTGCGACAATCTTGCAACCTATTTCCACCTCAAGATCAAAAACCTCTATGACAACTTCATCCACCAGGCACCACAGACGGCCCCCCGCACCACAGAAACACCAGCCAGCCCACCATCTCCAACTGGACACCGATCATGGCGGAAGACGCCGCCTCGACCATGAAAAGCATCCAATCGGGGACCCCACTGACCCCTGCCCCCCTCACATCTACCACAGAGACGGGGCCACCATTGCACCCAAACTACAACGCACCAACGCACCAACGCACCATCAACACCACCACAGGCATTCAAGGAACAGCCCTGGACTGGATCCGATCATTCCTCACTGGAAGAAGCCAAAGGATTAGACCCCCACCCTTCCTCTCTGACCCCACAAAAATCACCTGCTGAGTCCCACAGGGTTCATCACTGAGCACTACCCTCTTCAACATCTACATGGCCACCCTCGCAGCCATCGTCAGACAACATGGCCTCAACATCATATCCTACGCCGACGACACCCAGCTCATCCTCTCCCACTGCTTCTGCATGGGACAGCACCTGGTGGCCAACCGCCCTCGGTAGCCCACCTACCCCCTTAGACCACGACAAGAACCTCGGCATCGTACGCGACTCATCACTCACCATGGACCGACAGGTCGACGCCGTCACCGCCAGCTGCTTCAACACCCTCTGCATCCTCTGCAAGACCTTCAAGTGGATCCCCCCTGAGTCAAGGAAGACAGTCACCCACGCACCCAACACCAGCAGACTGGACTATGGAAACGCACTTTACGCCGGCATCAAAAAGTCTGTACTCCGCAAACTCCAGACAATACAGAACACCGCCGCCAGACTCGTCCTCAGCATCCCCCGACCTGAACACATCAGCCAACACCTACGAAGTCTCCACTGGCTCGCCATGGAGAAAAGAGTCACTTTCAAAATCCTGCCTCATGCCTACAAATGCCTACACAACAACGGACCCAAATACCTCAACGACAAATCAACTTCCACATACCCAAAAGAATCCTCCGATCTTCCAACCTCGCTGTGGCTGAAACCCCGCGCATCCACAGAGCCAGTGCAGGCGGAAGATCCTTCTCTCACATTGCAGCCAAGACCTGGAAGGAGCTACCGGCAGACATCAGACGCGCCCCCTCCCTGAACACCTTCAGGAAGACCGTCAAGACCTGGCTCTTCGGCTAAACAGATCTGCGGACCCCCCCCCCTCAGCACCTTGAGAGCCTCACGGGTGAGTAGCACACTTACAAATCCCTGATTGCCTGATTGATTTATTGATTGATAGCATTATTTTTTCCTTGCTAGCAGTCAATTTGATAAGCTACTGAAACATTTTTCTCTTCATTTGCTGACGATAAAATGAAACCGCAACATTTGTGATTGTTCGTTTGGCTAACAAATCAGCAAACCAAGGCTGAAATTCTTTTTTAATGATCCATGCAGTGTTTTCTTATGGTTTTAATATATTATTTGTTTTCTTTTCCTTGTGTGTCTATTTACTAATGTGTTTCCACTTTCCACACAATACAATAGTAGGAAATGAATAGGTAATGATAAGTAAAGGACTTCAAGTCATATATGGCGTGACCTTGATGGAGGGCATTAGAGCACTTTAAAAGAGCACCCGATTAGGCACACATTTTTTAGGCATGGTGAAATTAAGCGATTTGCTCAGAATCACAAGATGTTGGGCGGAGGACAGGGTTTAAACCAGGTTCCCCAGTTCCATAGTCAGCAGCCTCAGCGCTAGGCCATTTCCATGAAACCTAAAATGACAGTGGTATCTTCAGCCTAATGCCTTAACAATTAATATTTTGGTCATTATAAGAAATGTATTGAACCCAATTCACTTAAAATATTTTTTGTCAAAAAAGACATAGGATTAAGAAAAGAGCACTTTATAACACTATGTGGCTGGGTTCTCGGGGGCAGGTAATTAAAGGAGCAATGGGCTCTCCTAAAGAGAGAACGCAGAGGGGCCCTAGAAATCAGCACTTACTATGTAAAGGTAAAGAGGTTCGATATTGCCATTGAGGGGTTTGGTTACATCTTTAACCAGGAGGATGTTGGCAAGTATTTTGTAAATGTTACTAAAACACCAAAATGGCTATAGAGAAACTATTTACACAAGTGACCAGCTATGCATTATTTATACCATATGCCTATGTAGATGCAATTAGCATGAAAACATCACTTTTTTCGCTTGGAAAGTTTTCTTGAAAACAATAAGTGATATATCGTACTATACTGTTCGTTTGTGGTGAAGAGAATAGACAAGATTTTAATTACGTAGTTTAGAGTACATTGTTTCAGATAAAACAGCAGTGCTTAATTTGTGCAGGTGTTTGCCGGCCACTTGTTTCTAAACACCAGCACTTCTTTATGATAGTCCACCACATGGTAGCATTCTTTAATTCAGAACAGAGCGCCTATATAAGAAAAGGTGTTCAATATACTTAAGAAAATAAAACCGCAAGGGGGAAGCCATCCCTACAGCGTGAGATGAGTTGGGAACTTCTAACTTGGCACCTCTAATTTTCCAAATGAAGGAGTCTATTAGAATGGCGGGCAGATGGCCGCCACCATCCGCCCACCATCGAAACCCGGAAAACCGCCGATTAGCATCGCGGTCATGACCGCCGCGGTGTGATTTTCCGCCCGCCACTTTTCCGCCGGATGCAGTCCGCCCACTTGCCTGGCAGGCAGAGCTGGACCGCTACAATTGTTGCGGATCAGCGCCAAGCACCGCCGGCACGATTATGATGCCGGCGGTAGCCAGCCTTTCTGCTGCGGTGGAACCGCCATGGAAAGGCATGCGGAGACATGTTCCGGGGGCCCATTGCGGTCCCCCAATGTGTTGGGGGGAAGTGGATGCACTGGCGGGGTACCCATGGTACCCCCCTACATGTCCCTATACCAAGTGGCAGTCACTGTGCAGTGCCTGCCACGCAGTGATGGGGTATGCAGGACATGCTCTTTTTGACATCGCGGCAGTGCTGCTGGCAGCAGCGACCGCTGCAATGTTAATCGCCATGATCCTACCGACGCGGTCAGATTTCAACTGCGGAGCATCCTAATTGGACCGGCGGTTATGCCGTGGTCCTTGCGGGCGGTCTTTTTCTGCTACCATGGCGGTCAGGGAGATTTTCCGACCGCCATCCTAATAGACCCCTTAGTACTATAAAACAGGATTTTCTTTCTTTAAAAAAACACATTCTGCTTTTTAGAGCTTTGCTAGCAAGGCACTGCAAGGTGGTGCCAACAGCAATTAAAATGTGCAGATTTCAGGAACAGAATAGTGATTAAGCAAGAGGCAGTGATTACCCTCAGAGATTGCTCAGGCTATGGCAGCAAGGCAGAAGTTACAATGGACCAAAATTGCAAATAGAATGTTCAGCTTTCAGAGATCGAATGTTGAGTAAACAATGGGCAGAGGTTGAAACTATTTTCAGATGGCAAAGTTATTAATCTGAATTGTTTGCATTCAGAATGAATAAATGAGTGATTTATTGAGTGTTATAAAAAATACACTGCCTAATTTAGCAAAACAATCCTTTTTTTTTAGGATTTTATGGAATTTTAAAAAGTTGTCTTCAGCTCGTAGCCGGCTTTAAGGGGCCAGCAAAGAGAAGACTGTTCCCCCAAGTCTGGATTAATATATCCACAGTACTGCCAGGAGCCTAGTTTTAGTAGAACGCAGTATGAAGTTGGAGAAATACCTGACCATGCGTGTCTAAATAAAGGCCAGACCTTTCTTTTAGAATGCCCTGTGACATAGGCAAATAGTCTTAAAGCTCAGTATTTTTTGACTGGAAGCTGATTTCCTGATAGGATGTGTAACATTTTATAGTGGCGCATTGTCAATTCTTGCAGCCACTATTTGGAAGGGCAAGACCACAGAAGCCCCTCCAAATAGAACTATCTTTGTTTTATGCCCATTCAATATGAGTGAATGGGTCTTCATACAGCTAGCTATTGATGTTAGGCGGTCTTGAAAATTTCGCCTCAGATCAGTGTTATTGCTGGCAAAGGAGACCACAATTTACGTATGTTGGAACCAAAAAGTCCTCTTCATGGTAATGAACATGCACCTTTGAGTGCTAAGCTGTAGTAATGTCTGGATCCCTAATGCTGATTTTTGTTGTCTTAAGCAAACAGGGATCATGCGTGTGCACCATGGCATAAGCTTGTCTCACGGATTGCTGTCTTGTTGGACCAGAAGGTTACTACTTTCACCAGGAGTTAAGCTGCTCGAGCACAGTGGTGACAGAATACCTTGTAGTGATCAGTAGGAGTGAACAGGTTCTTTTTAATCTGTGTCACTGGAGGCCTAAGCGCATTTTAAAGGTTCTGCTGCTGTGGGCTTAGCTCAACCTTGGCCTACATCGGCTGCGCAGCACAAAAGTGGTGTACCTGCGCTGGGTGTATATGTGTCTGGGTAGCGTGCCATACAGGGATAATACAGTACTGAATAGTGTGTGCATGAATTATATCTGTGCTGGAGGTGCATGTGCCTATGAGTGGTACAGTACCCGAAGGATGTAGTGCTGTCCAGTGCGTGCAGGATAAGTGTATGTACTGGTTGTATGTGCAGCTGAGAGCGGTACAGTACATGATACAGTGCATGCGTGTTAGCTGCACATGCTGGATGTATGTAAATCTGTAAGTGGTGCAATACATGAAGGCTGCAGTGGGTGGAATGGCAAATGCACATGCTGAATGTATGTGTGCCTTTGAGTGCCACAGTTCATAAAGGATACAGAGCTGGGCTGTACAGCATGCATGCTAAATGCATATGCTGGATGTATGTGTGCCTATCATTTGTACAGTACATAAAGGATACAGTGCTGTGAAGAGAGTTCATGTTAAATGCATATGTTGGATGTATGTGTGCCTGTGAATAATACAGTATATGGAGGATGCAGCACTGTACATGTGCTGGGTGTATGTGTGCCTGTTGGTGGTACAATACATAGAGGGCCTTAGGCTGCACTTTGGGAGACCCTGACCTAAAACATGCAGTAGAAGAAGAGAGATTCCTCCAGACAGATTTATGGATTACTGTATTCCTGTAAGCTGGATGGGACAAACTCTGGGAGGTGAGTACCTGGTCTTTCCTGTACACTTCAAACGGTGCTCTTTGGTTCAGTGATTGGTCCAGTGGAGGTGGCCTGGACACATCTCAGAAAGGAGATGGGGCTGATAAGAGAATCGTAAGGAGTAGGAGTAGGAGTGGGAGCCATGGGCTAACCTTTTGAGACACATATTACTGTGGCTGACATCTAGGTGTGAACTCTAGTCACTCCATTAGCCTGTGTTGTGGGACTATTAGCTTAGAAAACATCACTGCTGTGACAGACAGCTTTTGAGGATGAAGAGGGAACAGAGAAGTACATACTTGAAAAGAAACAGAACCCCAACATTATACTTAAAAAATCAGACCCTAAATCACATTAGGTGATTGGAAATCAACTATGCAAAGGGGAGTTTGAGCCCTCAAAAATTGTCATCTGCCGAGCAGCCAGATGGGCTATGTGAGGAGGGGTAGCACTGCAAGACTTTTGCCCGTGACCAGGCCAGTCTCCCTGCTGGGTGAGAGGACATCACCCAGGCTACCAAAGACCACCTGCCCTGGAGCAGCAGTGCCTGCCTGCTTGCCAAGACCACTGTGTCCTGTGAGGAAGAGGAAGAATTTGGAGGGAGCAATGTCCAGTGGGGATCCTTGTCGAGTGGACTCCCTGTGCGAGGTGTGAGGAAATCGTTGCCGCTCTGATCATATCATTACCCATGTGCAAGACTGAGCCAGCTACCCTCACATACCAAGAGAGAACTACCTTGAGGATAGCCATGGAAAAGACAGCCATGTGTTAAGGGCTGAAGCCCTGCCTGGTAATGTTATTGGTGACCCTGAATGCCAGGAGGGGGAGCTGTGTTAAAGGCTGCTGAGTCGTAAGTGCCAAAGCCTTGTTTGGCAGCTGTGCGGCAACCTCATATGCCAGGAGGGGCTGCTAGAAATATTTGTGCCATGTTGATCGTACCGGAGCCTGTAGAGTGCTACCGTTGCATCTAGATTTGTGAGTGGTCCAACCCAGTTGAATAAGTGAGGACACGGTGGGAGCATTGTCAACTAAGTTCAGGATCGAACACCTGAGCATCAGAATCACCTCCCTCTTCCCGATTGGGAGCATGAGGTGAACCTTACCCTTCAGTAAGAGAGCTGAAAATCTCCCATTGATGCAAGAGCACGACTGCAAGGGAGAGAGAGCCTGCGCTTGCTGAGTGCAGCCGCTGAGTCCGCATGCAGCAACTAACCTGACTGGGATCTGAAATGCTGCAAGCGCCCAAGGACATGACACAATCCATGGTTCTGCAAGCTTTACTCCTACTGGAGCGGTTAAGACTTGTTTCGGGCCTATCAGCCCCGGAACAACACACTGCTGAGAGTATTGCAGCACTAGGACAATTTTGACAAACTGGACTCCTGAGACACTGAGGGCCTCATGTAGGTAAATAAATTTTACCGGTTCATAAATACCGAGCCGTACCGAATCGGTAAATTAGAACCGGTAAGTTATATGTAGGTAAAAATTCGGTAACAGTTACCGATTCGGTAACATTCGGTAAATACGAATCGGAATTCACCGAATCGGTAAATACCGAGGTGGTATCCACCGAATCGGTAAATACCGAGGTGGTATTTAGCGAATCGGAAAATACCGAGGACACTACCACCTTCCCTTAACTAAGTAGCCAATATCATAATCATGTCATTATAGAAGGTCTCTCAGGCTTGAATAGAGGACCCCATACCTCAAAGATCAGCTTAGTGAAATCACATCACAGGAGCATCAGGAGTCTCCTCGCAGGAAGGCTCGTCTTCGGTCTGAATAATAAACATGACGTCTGGGATATGAAAAGCACCAACTGTCAGGCATGTGCAGCTGCGCGTGTGCCATGGCTAAATCGTGGGTCGAACAACCTAGAGTGGAAAACATGCATTGTGTAAAATTCCAGACTGTGTGTCACAGCATGTACAGACCAAGGTCGCTGCGCAGAGCTTGGGATGGGAACAACAGAATGCACTCGTCTGAAGGAAGTCTCGAGTCAGCAGTTTATTCAAGAAAGAACATGTAAACGCAGTGTCGTGTGCAAAGACACAAATATGGCTACATAACATTCAACGTGGTAATGCCAACTGAACAATGCATGTACGTATTCAGGGAGAACTCACTACACGCCCCCTTGAGCGAAGCAATATGTAATAGGCAAGAAAAGAGAGAACACAGAGTTCAGTTTCGTCAGAGCAGAACAGGGCGTAACCAATGCAGCGCCAAAGTCCTACAGTCCAATTAATTGCAGCATACAATTCCAAAAAACACAATGCAAGTATAGTAAAAAACTCAAGCAGACCATCAGGAAGAGAAAAACGAGAATTAAAAGAAATAAATGTTGCGCCAGGGTGCTGTCCAGTAGCACAGGCGCAATGGACGACAATCCAGTTAATCCATGAATGTATAGGCAGCATATGTGGCCACGGCTTCCAACAAGCAATCGTTTTCAGGGCCACTAAAAGTCTCAGCCATCCAATTGAGTAAAGAAAAGGAACATACGTGTTCTCCAACCAACGGAGCCTCTAGCACAATCAGAGGGCACCCGGAATGTTCCTCCAAATAGCTCATGGACAAGAAGTCGTAGGCTGCCGCTGAGATGTCCCAATTACCCAGGATACCATGCGCCGCTCCACACGCCATGATCCGGACACCAGAACAGGACAACTCGTGAGACACTAAGGGCCGCATCAGTCGATCGAAATCCGGCACCGGAGACACCATGTTGGTCAAGCACAAATCCAGAGGCCATTCAAAGGGACAATCCAGGCAGTGTAATACAGGTTGTACGCAGGTGAAGTAGGAATACCTGAAGGATAATCCATAAGCCAGGCTCAAAGTCGCCAATGGCAAAGTACCATAGAAGTCAAGCATCCTATCACGAAGAAGATGCAGACGGGACAGGTGCTCGTGTGGCACAGAAGGAGCAGCCATTCCGTAGTATGAAAAGTAAAAGCAGCACACCTGCCACCAGCGCCAGAAGCAGCGGAACACCTCCAAAGATGCTCGAGAACAGTGAATGAACAAATGCCGGAATTACACCAAAAATTGTTTGGAAAGAGGTCACGAGACCCGAGCCCCACATGTTAGAAAAAATTGAGCCAGGCCGGTCGTGGACGAGGCATTGATAATACTTTGGATCAAAGAGCCGAAATGCAGGGGGAGGTCAGTATTCAGAGGCGCCTGTTCCTCAGTGCGCGTAGTAGCAACGTGAAGGACAAATATTTCACGAGAGGAAGTCAAAGGCACCTCTTTGTGGGACAATGGCGCTCTATTCTGCTCAACTTGTTGGACTCTGCTTTCAAGGTTGGAATCGAAGGCCAGATGGAAACATCCCGCCGCCCATGTGGGGGTGGAAAAAGAACAGTATTGCAGCAGACAACTTCATGCGAGACAGTTATGTACGGGAGTACCACTCACATCCCGCAGCAAACTTCATTAATCATTATTAAATGAATACCGTTTGCAAGCACAGTGAAAGAAGGTGTAATCACAGGCACTGGGATACCTCGTAGGACGCACGCCAAAATCGGGGCTTGTACATTGCATGCGCCGTGTACTTGCATGTGCCTATTGTCTCATGTATGAATCCTAGAAGTGAGAGTGCTAGAGCTAATATCTATAACGGCTTAGGCCTTCTCCATGTTTGCTTGGTCAATAGCTCTCAGTCTGGAAGCCGCCTCACTGTGCGACAACTTGCAGACCTCGTTGTAAATAGCATACGCGCACCTTTTGGTTCTGCCACCCACGGGACCATTCACAATATCATTCCATTCGGTATGCACATTGATGGAGTGGGTGGACTTCCTGATCCTGTAGATGTGCTCTGTGTCAGCTGGTGGACAGAGTGGGATGTGTGTCCCATCAATGCAGCCAATATAATGGGGGAAGAAATTCCTGAAGGAACGGGACAGGCAACTCTGGGATACACCACCCACCGCAGCTGTCACCACCTGAGAAATGCCGGATGCCAGCAGATGTGGGCTGCAGAGCACCTGCACATGTGGGGGTATGGCGTGCGCCCTTCTTATTGGCTGGTCCAGGAGTGGGTGCGGGTCCCTGATTGAGTCCATGATGGTTTCGGGGTGTAGCCTGTACCTCTCATGTATCTCTGCATCAGTCAGCTGGAATAGTGTGATGCGCTGTCTGTGGATGCGTTCCTTCCGTCGCCAAACCCTCAGTCCTGCTGCCTGTAGACGTAGGCGCATTGCAATGACGTACATAGCTGCCAGGGTGTCCACGCTGTTGCATTTTGGGATTGCTTAGCTGCACTGTTGTTGGTTACCACCTGCTTTCAATCCGTGTTAATTACCGACTCTTATTTACCGATTTTCTTGGATTTCTTAATTACCGAGTGCTCCTACATGTCATTTTAACTTTTTACCACTTCATATTTACCACTTCATATTTACCGATTCGTTAATTATGTATTCGGTAAATATGAATCGGTATTTTAGCATTCGGTAACTATGAATCGGTATTTACCGCCTCATATTTACCGAAAAGTGGTTTTTGGACTCCTACATCTCACTTGTCTGAATACCGGTCGGTAACGGCATATTTACCGAAAATCGGCCGTTACCGACCGGTATTTCGCTACCTACATGAGGCCCTGAGTGCTCGTAGGGCATTCCCTGGATGTTGCCAACGGTTCACTGATAGAATATCGATGTAACAAACATCGATGTTCTAAATATCGAAAATAAAATATCGACTGGAAAAATGTCAACTCCAATACCTTAACAGGTAAGTACAGAAATATTAAATCAACAATATTGAGGTAAGAAATATAGATGTAAAAAATTTCAATTAAAAAATATATAAAATAAAATAATATATAATAAATATATTCAACATGAATATTATTTTTAACAAAATAAATTACATTTAATATAGATGCTAACTAAATAAATGTAATTAAAAAATATAAACACATAAATATAAACATTGATACATATACATATATTTACATAAAAATAATGTATTAACTATTATCTTTATTTAATTTTTAAACTTTCAAAGTATATACAAATACAATATATATACATATATATCAATAATTTAAAACAAAAAACATTCTATAATACATTTTAAAAAAAAATTATTAAAAAAAAAATAAACCTATATTTCCCAATACAATAAGTGCAACAGTAGGGAAAGTGTAAGGAATAATTAAATTTACTATTTCCACTCCGAAGAGTGCAACAGTAGGGAAAGTGTTGGATAACCGAGGGGTAAAAATTACTAATCCCACTCCAGTGAATGCAAAAATAGGGAAAGTGTTGGATAGCGGAGGGGCAAAAATGTCTATTTTCACTGCAAAGAGTGCAACAGTAGGGAAAGTGTTTGATAGCGGAGGGGTAAAAACTACTATTCCCACTCCAGTGAGTGCAAAAGTAGGGTAAGTGTTGGATAGCGGAGGGGTAAAAATTACCATTCCCACTCCAATGAGTGCAACAGTAAGGAAAGTGTTGGATAGCAGACAGGCAAAAATTACTATTCCCACTCCAAAGAGTACAACAGTAGGGAAAGTGTTATATAACGGAGGGGTAAAAATGATTATTTTCACTGCAGTGAGTGCAAAAGTATGGTAAGTGTTGGATACCGGAGAAATTAAAATTACTATTCCAATTCCAGTGAGTGCAACAGTAGGGAAAGTGTTGGATAGCGGAGGGGCAAAAATGATTATTCCCACTCCAAAGAATGCAACAGTAGGGAATGTGTTTGATAGCGGAGGGGTGAAATTTACTATTCAACTCCAGTGAGTGCAACAGTAGGGAAAGTGTTGGATAGCAGAGGGGTAACATTTACTATTCCAACTCCAAAGAATGCAACAGTAGGGAAAGTGTTGGATAGCGGAAGGGTAAAAATTACTATTACCACTTCAGTGAGTGCAAAAGTAGGGTAAGTGTTGGAGAGCGGAGGGGTACAAATTTCTATTCCTACTCCAATCAGTGAAACAGTAGGTAAAGTGTTGGATAGCGGTGGGGCACAAATTACTATTCGTACTCCAAAGAGGGCAACAGTAGGGAAAGTGTTGGAAAGCGGAGGGGTAAAAATTTCTATTCCTACTCCAATCAGTGAAACAGTAGGTAAAGTGTTGGATAGCGGTGGGGCCCAAATTGCTATTCGTACTCCAAAGAGTGCAACAGTAGGGAAAGTGTTGGATAGCGGAGGGGTAATAATTATTATTCCCACTCCAATGAGTGCAAAAGTAGGGTGAGTGTTGAATAGCGGAGGGATTAAATGTAATATTCCAACTCCTGTGAGTGCAACAGTAGGGAAAATGTTGGATATCGGAGGGGTAAAAATTACCATTCCCACTCCAATGAGTGCAACAGTAGGGAAAGTGTTGGATAGATGAGGAAAGAAAATTACTATTCCCACGCCAAAGAGTACAACAGTAGGGAAAGTGTTAGATAGCGGAGGGATAAAAATTATTATTCCCAATGCAGTGAGTGCAAAAGTAAGGTAAGTGTTGGATAGCGGGGGGATTAAATTTACTATTCCAACTCCTGTGAGTGCAACAGTAGGGAAAATGTTGGATAGCGGAGGGGTAAAAATGACTATTCTCACTCCAGTGAGTCCAACAGTAAGGAAGGTGTTGGATAGTAGAGAGGCAAATATTACTATCCAAACCCTAGTGAGTGCAACAGTAGGAAAAGTCTTGGATAGCGGAGGGGTAAAAATTACTATTCCCACTCCAGTGATTACAACATTAGGGAAAGTTTTGGATAGCAGAGAAACAAAAATTACTAAAAACACTTAAACAAGTGGAAGAAACAAAAAATATTAAAAATAAATAAAAATCATAAAAATAAATAAACAATATTTTAAAAATATAAAATTAAATATGATAAACATATAAAAAGAACATATATTATAATAATAAATACATATAACAAAAACCTACAAATAATATATAAAATAAATTATTAAATACATTTATAAACAATAATGATTTAAAAGTAGCAAGTATTAACTAACAAGACAATTAATTAAAACATAAATGTATTAATTTTATTTCCTACGCTATAACACCACACCAATAACAAAACAATTTAGCGTTTTAAATTACATTTATTTCCGTAATTGACATAATTATTAATCAATAACAAAATCTTATTAATAAAACAAAAATAATAAACATTCATTGAGTACTCATGTTTCAACAATATAATATCCACAACAGACACCTAAATTAAACTATAAAATAATAAAACACGATTAAATACTATTTTTAAAAGAAAAACGAATACTATTAACAACTAGTAATTAAATATTTAAAAATGTTTTTAATACCCACCTTTTTAATCCTTTAAAAGTAAAAACACACACAGAAATAAACAGTTACACAAAATAAATCAAACAATTAACATTAATTAACAACTATATAATAATTAATTAAACACAAAATACTTACCACCCTTTACTCCTATAAACACCACAACACACACCTAAAATTTATTACACAATTACCATAATTAATGGCTAGTTAATTAATTAAAATTAATTAACAACTAATTATTAATTCATCAATTAAAAAAAATTACTCCCCACCTAAAATTAATTACACAATTACCATATTTAATTACCAATTAACTAATTTAAAATAATTAACAACCAATTATTAATTAGTTAGTAATAAATTACTTTACTCATTTAACACTATAACATCTCAATTAAACAAATAATAATAAATAAAAAATATTCACTACATTTTATATAATTAAATTACTTCCCACCCTATTCCGCTACGGAACAAAAAATGCAAAATTCAAATAAAATAATATTAACAACTACTGAAAATAATCAATACGTTTTATATAACTAAGGGGCCCATTACAATGGCAGGCGGACTTTAACGGTGAACGGGACCGCCTGCCAGAGGTGTGGCGGTCCCGCTGTGCCCATTAGCATCCCGCGTTTTTAACATTGTGGCGGGCGGTGCTGCACCCGCCACAATGTTAAATGTGCATGTTGTGCATTGGCACCTTGTGCATGCCAATGTAGAGTGCAGCCCCCCATCGGGGGCCCGCAACGGGCCCCCAAGGCAACTCCCACATGCCTTTCCATGGCGGCATCGCTGCCATGGAAAGGCCTTCCCTGCCAAGCATCCTGATATGGATGGTGGTGTCTTCCAGACACCGCCACCATATAAGGCCCGAGTTCCGCCCGGCAGGCAATCAGAATGATTGGCGGCCAGCGGAAATGCGGCTGACGGTCTTTCTGTCTGCCGCTGTAACCCCCACCATTGTAATATGGCGGGGGGTAAATGGAGGGCGGGCGGAGAAAGATGCCGGGCGGATCCCCACCGCCGTCGGGCGGTGGTGATCCTCCCGACATCATAATGGACCTCTAAATTACCTTCCACGTTTTCCCCTATGAACCCACAACCCGCTAGGGAACTAAAAACGCAAAAATCAAATAAAAAATTATGAATGACTACTAAAAATGTAACACATATATTAAAATTACAAATAAATCTTATACAAAAAACATCCATCACATACTTATAAAACATATACTAAAATACACAACATTAATACAAATCGATATTTTTAATAACTATATTTTTGCAAACAATATTTTATACTTCGATATTTTTAACATCGATATTACTTATCTAAATTCAATATTCTTGACCACAAAAGTGTGTCTGTCCATATTTCTGACCCACGATATTTTCAACTTGATATTTGTGTAAATCAATATTTTTGATTTGATATTCTGTCTGCACCGTTGCCAACAATAAAAGGGGAATAACCACAATTGCTAACATGAGATGGGAGTGGGGCCAGTCCCATTAAAGCACTAGAGCCCCGACCTCAAGGGGAATTGTGTTATTGTTTTTGAAAGTCATAGTTTTCCTTTGTGTGGTTAGCAGTAGAAATAAAATACCTCTCTTTTTTCTGAAAGTGAGTATTTGGCTGAATATTGATTTATTGCAGCTGCTGAGTGCACTTTGAGCTGTGAGTCTGTGTTCACTAATTCACCCCCCCCCGACGTTGACTTGGGCTACCCGACCATGTTTACCACTGAGAGTTAAGTACAGACGGGATATATGGCCCAGTTGCTCAGAATCCATACTAGGCTAAGCCCTAAGCCATCAGAACTAAACTGGCAATAATTCTGACAATTGGCAGCAATCAGTGGGGCGCCTAACATTCAGGAGCCTGAATACAGTTGTGGAATTGGCCATTTCCAATTTGCATCAGTAGTACAATAAGTCCAGTTTATTTTACGCACAAAGGCGACATGCATAAACAATGGAAAATTCAGGTTTTGGGAATTGACCTCAGTACCAGGTCCATAGATCAGATGAAGGATCTGTGTAGGAACAAAGGGTGGATGATTCCCAGGAGTAGGGACAGATTGGTCCTTGCTAATTTCATTAGGGACCAGTTTGAGGTACTGGGTGTAAGGGATGAGGCTGTAGTTGTCTCTGAGGAGGAAAACATACTGGGAACCCAGGAAGAGAAGGATGTGGCTGTAGGATCCCCTTAGTACAGACTTATCCCAGGCACACGCAAAGTGTGTCCTCTAATGCATTTACCAGTGATCCACCAAACACCACCTTTAGTTTCTAGAATATCTCTGGTATGTACACCACCTTGAATTTCTAGTGTACCACTGTCACCAATTCCAGGAGTAAATCTCTTTGGTGGGTTGAGTCTAGGAAAGACCGTGAGCTTGCAGTTGGCACAACAGAAACGTAAATCTGAGGAAGATGAGAAGGCAAGAGAGTTAGAAACGGTGAAGCATAGACTAGCTAACTGGGAACAAGAGGAGGGGAGGCAGGATAGACAGGAGTAATGGGCCTAGGGGAAAAACTCTGAGAGAGGCAGGAGAAATAATGAGAAAAGGAGGGAAAGCAGAGAGGGTGGCAATAGAAACAGAAGGAAAGGGAATTGATAGCCCTTGAGAAAGAGAAATATAGGATGGGCTCACTGACAATTCAATCAGGGATAAGTAACTCTACACACAGTTCAGGCCAGGTGTGGCCAATATTCCAAACAATCCTGTGCATGTCTATGTGGAAGGTCAGAATACTTGGAATGGTTTGTGAGCTGTGAAGTCTCTTGTAAGGCACAGGCCTTTAATTAGGTGTCTAAGGCTGCTGCCTTAATGGGGTGCATACCATTGAAAGGGACAGTCTTCATTGGGAGAATTCCTGTGCAGAGCAGATAACCTATTAGTGAATAAAGAAAGCTCTGATTAGGTGGTTTGGGCTGAAGCCAGCTCAGTACCTACAGAGATTCCGTTGCAGCAAGAGAGTGGATGGTGTTCCATTCAAAATCATGATTCATGGTGTATTGCGCAAGTATAATGTGTGGGTAAGAGGACTAGAGACCAGGGACTTTCTGTCCCTTAATCAGTTGATGATGGCAAGAACGAGTGCTCTACCCCCCTAGGCAATACCTGTCTGATTTGACAGCAAGGGATTCGGAGAAACATACAGTGTTGGTTGACAAGTGGTATGCTAACAGGGTCCACATATGGCTGGAGAAGCATGATTGCAAGCCAAGGGGGAAAACTCTCCACAGAATGGTTCTAAATCAGAGGCTAAGACCCAGAATATTTCTCCTGGGATTCGAATAGGGCACAGGACACATGAGAATGGTAATGGTGTTTCCGGGAAGGAGCATCATTCGAAGGGAGAGCAGGGAAGTCCTTCTAAGTCCAAAAAGGTGATTTGATTCATGTGCCACCAGGTGGTATACGTTAAGAGAGATTGTCAGGTGAAAGATCCTGAACCATCAGTACCTGTGTTATCAGGTATGTTGCCCATGGGTGAAGGAACCCAAGAGACCCCAGTTGTGCATAACCTAGTAGCTATGGACATTTGGTAGAGGGACACAGATGTTCTGAATCAAATTCATCCTAACACAATGGGATTTGTGCAGAAAGTTAGCATCAACTGGAGGAAAGTATCTGCCCTGAAGGAAACTGGAACCTTCCACACTATGATTGAGAGAAAGCACCTTAAGTCTGGGGAGATACACCCTTAAACCAAAGATACGGGTTTGGTCAGTGGAGAGAGCCTGGAGTATCCAGTTGCCAGGGTTCAGATTGAGCTCAATGGCTAGGTGACAGTAAGGGAAAAGCAAGGAGTTGGATGTCTTTTGGGCAATCATTTAGTTGCTCCTGGCTTGGTGTCATGATCTGAAGCCTTCATGGTGAGGAAAACATCAGCTGTGTTGACAGGAGTGATCCAGCAAAAGGCCAGGATAAACTTTCCACACATCAAAATTTCACTTGCAATGGGCCCATACACACATTTAGATTCCTGACTGTTTCGCTGGGGGTCAAGTTTTATTTCCTTCGATCTGAATTTAGTCTATGTCTAACTAATCTTCACAGATCAATACTCTTCTTTTGGTCTGTGGACCATTAGTCGAGTAGTTAATGGTGATATTAACAAAATTCATTACAATTTTCTTATAGCTTTGCAGTAAAATAATCACAGACTCCAGGTAAGATTCAATAATTTGGATCTAGTAATTCAATCAAAATGAACGCTCATTTGTACAGATTCACAGTGCAAACTCCATCAACTTTCATGGGACAGAAAAATTCATTTATCAAATTTCATTCAAATTACAGACTATTTCAACAACCTCAAATGCATTAAGAGTGATAGATGAAGAGACAAAATACACAATAATCTGTACGTTGCAGCAAATATTCAAAATTTAAGGAAGAGTGATAGTTACCAAAATGAAACAGGAAATACAACCCCTGGCCAAAAGGATTGATGGCGGTCACCTGATTAAGAGTCAGGAGAAAAAGACTTTAGGACTGCTGCAGGACAGAAATATACTTACTATACTTTCTAGAAACCCGACGCACCAGAGCGCATCCCTCTCTTACACTCTCTCCCTCCTCGATATTCTTCCGCAAATATTCAAACTAATCAGTCTGTCTCTCAGTATTGAATCTTTCCCAGTCTGTTCTTCTCAGAAGCATCAACAACTCTCCTTAGCGACAGCAGCTCTCATCATCTCTCAGCATCTCAGAATCTCTGTCTCTCTCTCTCAGATCTCAGTCTACGTCTTACTTTAAGTCACTCAAATTATACCCTTTAATTTTGCATGTCCCACCCTTAAAGGTTGCAAATGTCTGTGAATCCTGAACTGCGATTGGGCCAGAGCAGGGGAGATGTCATCACCTCATGTGGTCATCCCAAAATTCTTAACTAATTCTTTGTTTAGTAAACCCTTCCCACCTAATTTATTCACTCTTCATAACTCTTCCTGTTCCCATATATCTCATACAAGAGATAGATACAAATGTTATATAATTTCTTCCGTTGAGGATATTTTTCAAGCTCTTGTCCTTGGGTTTTGGCCGACGACCAATATCCCGGTCAGCGGGTCACTCTCGGTCTTCACTGCGCAGACTCAACTTTCATTACGTTTCACCCGCCATCTTTCTTTCGACTTAGCATATCAGGCCCAAAACTTTCACTATTGACGAAAGAATCATAAACAAATGTTACTTTCTCAAATATGTCATTATCGCTGTTTACCTCCCCCTTCTACTCTATCCCAGGTTATTTTCTTCTTTGTTATGCAAATCGTTAGCAGCAAAAAACTTCTTTTAAGATCTGGGCAAGCATATGCCATACATGCGGTACTTCAAGACCTACAGTTAGCAACTCTTTGCACATGCGTGAAAGTTTTCCGCTCACATGGTTAATATCATGGTTACTTGCACAGGACATGTTAGCGCATGCGCAAAGCAAATTTCGGTTTCAAGCGAGTTTTTAATCACGTAGCAATTTATTCTTTGTTATTTAAGCAAGCAAAACACCTTTTTCCCCATGTGTGAATGTCGTATGTATGTTAGTTTTCCATTTATCTATGATTTCTACTTGTTAGTGTCTGTTAACGAGAGGATGATCCGAGCAAGTTTATTTTTCTCGAATCCTTGCTCTATCAGGAGCACAGGCTGCACATCAGTCTCAGAGTACAGCTGGGATTATTCCTGATTTGCAGTGAACAGAGTAAGGTATTTTGCAGGAAAGGGCAGACTCTGGAAAGGAAATGGCCATGGAAGTCATGCAATCTGCTTCAGGGGAGGGAAGGATAAGACTCCCGAATACGACCAGTTGCTGGAGGCTGGCTTGCTTCCAGAGCTGCAGGGTTTACTAGCTTCTGGGGTGCCTACCTGGGTTGATTTCTGCAAGGCATAAGAGGAGTGCCCCATGCTTGTGGGTTTTAGGAAGGGAAGCCCAGAAACAGGTTAGCAGACAAGTGCTTGGGAAACACTATAGGGCATATTATCAAGAAACTGTGTTAACATTATCGCCGCTTTGAGAATTCCCATAGAAGCCCATGTTCTGGTGTCAACATGGGCTTCTATGGGAATTCTCTGCGGCATATTATCAAGCCCATTTTCGCCGCTTTAGCTGCAGTTTTCTGCCGCTCAAGTGGCGATAATTTTAACGCCGTGCTTGATAATATGCCCCTATGTCGGCTGGGAGGATGGCCTACTTTACAGTGAGCTAGTAAATCTTTACCCAGGAACTAGCAAGAGGCTAGTGGCTTCATTAGTGCACAGGAACGTCCTGTTGTCACTGGGAACTTGGGATTAAAACAACCCAAGATAGGTTAGACCTTCTGTTTTAGTGCGAGGGCTGCACACAGTCACAAAGCAGTTCTGCAGAACCTGCCACACTTTCCAGATGAGTGGTAAGAAAGGAGGGAAGACCAAGTCACCGTTAGTGCCTTTACCAGTTGAAGGTGTTCCACTTGATCGGGTGGGAATAGACATAGTTGGTCCATTTGAACCCCCCCACCCTCACAGTCAGGCAACAAGTATCTCTTGGCTGTGGTGGATCCTGCCACCATGTACCCTGAAGCTGTTCCTCTGAGGAGCATAACAGTAAGGGTGGTTGTAAGAGCTTTCCTGGGGATCTTTTCTAAGGTCAGATTTTCAAGTATGGTAATTTTGAATCACAAAATCATCTCTTTTTACATGAGGGAGATGTGGGAGCAAGGTGTTGCAACATACCACTTCTCCAAGGCATACCACACACAAGCCAATGGTTTTTTGGAGCTTTTTCACAAAACACTGTAGAGCATGATGAGAACTCTGCCAGAAAACCTCAGGAGGAAGTAGGAGCTTCTCCTGCCAATTCTTTTGCTTGTCTACCGAGTGATTTTGCAGAAGTGATTCTGCAGAAGTACTTCTGTATGGACCCCTGGTGCAGGGTCCACTCACCTTAGTCAGAGAAGGGTGTAAAAGGAACTTCGGAGTCTCCATAGAAGGATGGGGTGGACAATGTTATTGACCTTAGGAAATTGATGGCGTAATACACGAGTCAGGCCAGCCAAGCACTGATGAATGAATTGTACGACCAGAAAGCTATGCTGACTGGGTATCAAAAAGGTCAGGAGGTGTTGGTGCAAGAGCCTATGTGTCGCAGGGCTTTAGAGAACAAATGGTGTGGGCCATACAAGATAGGTCAGAAGGTTTCTGAGGTAAACTACTTGGTGGACACAGGTGCCACAAGGGAACTCAACAGGTATTCCATGTAAACAGGCTGAAGCCTTACCTCCGAGGGGATTACACAGTGAATGTCAGGCCTATGGCAGAAGAAGTAGAGGAAGACAGTGAGTTTCTTACCGACTTGCTGCATATCGACATGAACAATGTCACTGTGAAAAGGAGTTCAGTTAGCCTCTGAGTTAATGCCTGAGCAGTAAAGAGAGTTTAGGAAGGTGCCAGGGCAGTTTGCCAACTTCTTCTTGCTAACTCCAGGATTGACATCTGTCTGTGTGAATGACATAGGCACGGGTGACAGCCTACCGGTAAAGGGCAGAATATACAGAATGTCTGACTGGGTTCAGGGATGCATTATCAATCAATCAGAACTACTTACCCGTGAGGGTCTCAAGGCGCTGGGGGGCGGGGGGATGCTGCTACTGCTGGAATAGCCAGGTCTTGAGGAGTCTTCTGAAGGTTAGCAGGACCTGGGTCTGCCGTAGGTGGATGGGAAGGGTGTTCCAGGTCTTGGTGGCGAGGTGGGAGAACGATCTGCCACCGGCGGTCACTCTTCGGATGCGGGGGACTGTGGCGAGGGCGAGGTCGGTGAAGCGGAGCTGGCGTTTGGGGGTGTAGAAGGTGAGTCGTCTGTTGAGGTATGCTGGTCCGGTGTTGTGGAGTGCCTTGAGTGCGTGGGTGAGGAGCTTGAAGGTGATCTTTTTGTTGACGGGGAGCCAGTGCAGGTCTCGCAGGTGGGGTGTGATGTAGCTGCGGCGAGGGATGACGAGGATCAAGCGTGCAGAGGTGTTTTGAATGCGTTGAAGTCGTTTCAGGAGTTTGGCCGGGGCTCCTGCATAGAGGGATTTCCGTAGTCCAACCTGTTGCTGACGAGGGCCTGGGTGACCGTTCTTCTTGGTTCGGTGGGGATCCACCTGCAGAAGCTGCCAAAATGTTAAACCTGGGGGTCATTGAAGGATCTTGTCGTCCTTGGTCTAGTCCTGTGGTCCTATTATCCGAGCAAGAGTCTACTGACTTGCAGTTCTTTGTGGACTACCAAGCTCTCAATGAGGTAACCCAAACCAATGCTCATTGAATCCCCTGAGCAGATCAGCCTGAGAATTGGTTAGGTGCTGCAAAGTACTTGAGCACCCTAGATATGACTAGTAGGTATTGGCCGAACGCTTCGGCACCAAATGCCAAGGAGAAGACTGCATTCACTACACCGGGAGGGCTGTATCAGTTTTAAAGGATGACCTTTGGGTTGACGAATTCTCCTGCTACTTTTCAACACTTGATGAGCCATGTTCTTGCAGGACTGGAAGAGTTCTGTGTGACCTACCTGGGTGGCATTGCAGTGTTCAGCAACTCTTGGCAAGACCATCCAAGGCACCCAGGACAGTTGGTGGCGAGGATACAGGAGGAAAAACTGACCATCAAGGCAACAAAGTGGCAGGTGGGGCAGTGCCCTGTAGTCTACCTTTGGCATGAGGTGGGGTAGGGGATGATTCACCTGTTGGATACCAAGATTGAGTCTGTGATGGAGTGGGACGTGCCTACTTCCCAAACTCAAGTGAGGGCCTTTTTAGGGCTCACCGGGTATCACAGGAACTTTGGAATAAACTATGGAAGTATAGTTGCCCCCTTGACTGTTTTGTCCTCTAGGAAGCAGCCCAGGAACGTGATATGGATTGCAGAGTTTCTGAAACCACTTGATGAACTATAGCACTATGCACTGCACCTGTACATAAACCACCTGACTACAGTCAGCCTTTCATTGTACAGATGGATGCCTCTGACAAAGAAGTTGGATTGGTGTTAGCTCAATTGGATGACAAACGAGGTGAGTAGCTGGTTCACTTTATTAGTAGGAGGTTACGGCCCAGAGAGCAGAACTGGGTGGCTATTGAGAATAGCTTTGCTATATGTGGGCCACGCATAAGTTCTTCCCTTAGCTGTTCCTTTGTGCTGAAGATGGAACGTAAGCCACTGAAATGGTTGATGCCTATGAAGGGAGAGAATCCCATGTTTTTGAGATGCTCTATTTCTTTTCCAGGATTAGACTTTGTGGTGGAGCACAAAGCTGGACTGAGCCATGGGAATACTGAGGGTTTTTCCTGTTGGTTTTACTGATTTGACCACCCAACTTTAGGCGGGAAAGAAAGCCTACACCTGCCGAGTGCAGCCGCTGAGTCCACATAGTATTTGGTTAGACATTGACTTATTGCTGCATGCATTTTGATTTGTGAGCCCATGTTCACTAACCTGTATTTATAGGGAGCCTCAGACTGCTCAACCACGTTTACCACTGAGAGTCAAGTGCAGAAGGGCTTCTTGGCCCAGTTGGTCAGAATCCATATTATGCCAGGCCCCCTGGACATCAGGAGGAAAAGGCTCCAACCCCCACAGTTGGTCCCAGTAACCCCTGCATGCCCCGTGGCCCTCTGAAAGGGGTTCTGACAACCTATCATATCCACATGTTATTAACACAAGCCTGAGGCTACAGATCAAGTCAGCCAGCTGTGTCATATAGATGTGAAACAGGGTAGGGCTAAGTGCTGATCCTTTTGGAACTCCATAGCTTAGTTCTTAGCTTTTGACTTAACTGGCTTCATAATTACTGTTTGCGTATGGTTGGATAAAGACTGAAACCATAGCATCCTTGGTTGTCAACTCCGATTGAATTATGCCTGGTGAAGAGAGCAAGATAACATATATGGAAAAATCAGCAGCAGTTACTTCTTACAAGATAAATGCATTATTGCCTTCTATATCCAGAAACTTGCTGATTTGATCTGTGACCTATAACACAGCCTCTTTGGTCTGGTGTAGCGATTAAAAACCTGTCTGGGTAAGGTGTTGTTCACTCCTTTTTCTAAAACTTTATTCAGAAGAAAAAGCAAGGATATTGGGTGTTAATTGCTCAGCAACATTTGGCCTGCTGTAGGCTTTTTCAGCAATGAAACCACCATTGCTTCCCATGGCTTTGTCACTCTATCCTTTTCTAGAGTCAGATTACATTTATCCATAAACTGAAGGGCATTTACATTGATTTGACTATAGATGCCGGCAAAGGGTCACTTGGACTACCTGATTTAATAGTGCCCATACCTTTTTTGTCACACTTATCTTAAGAGGGTTGCTGGAGAGTTCCTCCTCCAATAGTGATTGATGATTTTCTGTTTCATGTGTTCTCATAAAAGTACAAGATAGCATCACACAGCTTGTGTGACTTTCCAATTTCTACGGTCATGTTTGAGGTTGAAAAAGGATGTTTCACTATTCTGAAGATTTTGTATGCTGAATTTTCCACCAATTGTATCACCTGGGCATAGTAATCCACACTGGCTTTCTTACAGAGATTTGTATAGATCTTTAATTCTGCAGAGCAGTCCTGTTTGGTATCCACATTATAAACCCTTCTCCAGTGCTTGTCTAATGCTTTACAATGCGGTTTTGCTGCAAGTACCATGGGGCAGTAGGAGCCTCCTGCTTTGTGAGAGTATCTTTAACTTGAGTCACAAAGTAAAGTGCTGGATTGATCTTTTCCTGAATGAAATGACCTTAGTTTCCATATTGGTCTGAGCACAATTATCTTGTAATTTTCCATTTAATTGTCCCTTCAAGCACTGAATTAAATTACCTTCCTTTATTCTAGGCCATGGCTGAATAAACTTGGCTCAGGCTACCTTCGGTTTCTGAAGCTCTATAACTCTACACCTCTGGATTATAAACACATTCCCTAAGTGGTCAGTCCCCAGAAAGGCTATTTGGGCATCAGATGAAGAAAAAGTGGCATCTATTTCCCTGTACTAATTCTTTTAATCCAATGAAGCCCATCTTTTAGAGTTCCCATCTAAGCTCTAGCCACTAACCTCAGTCACAGATTGAAGTCTGCCGCCAACACAATATGGTCACTATGTTAAACATGCAAAATGGCAAACAGTTCAACCATGCTGTCATCAAGGAGAGGGCCAGGGAACCTAGAGGGTGATAAAAAAGCACTGTCAACACTGAGATTATTTTGTTGACTATTTTAATTGGAATTGTATCTTTTGTAGCTATTCCACAGATTCAAAAAGTGTGCTTTAAGATAAAATGAATTTTAAGTTGGGTTGATAGATAAGAGCAAGGCCCCCCACATCTGCATTCTCTGTCCTTTTTGTCTACACAATAGCTTATGGGTACTCCTCTGGCTAAATCATGACCAGATGCGTCCTTCAACCAAGATTCTATGGCTTTCAGTTTATCAATACATTGAATCTCAGTTATTAAAGCAATCTCCTCATCATGTCAGGGCATCAAGCAAAATCCAATAGCATGCATTTGAGCAAGTTTAAGAGGCTACTGTTGCCTATATTTACTTTCTACCATAGTAAACTACTAATCTCCATCTCTCCTTATTCCTGGACCATAACTGCTCACTCCTCTACCTCCACAGAATCATATATCAGGGCCAGTAGGGTCTCATTGGAATAGTTTAATATGGCAGCTTGCCTGGCGCCCACCACCTGAGGGCTTTGGATAGGCACAGTCGGCATTGTCATTCGGTGGACCCGCTGCATGGACTTGGTTCGGCTGTTTAAATATGCTGGAGATGGACGGCACATGTTAGCTCTGAGAATGAGAATGCCGACCAAACTTCCTTATAAATGGTCCTTGTGTGTGAGAACTAAGGTAGAAAGCAGAGATCAACTGTAGTCTCTCCTGATTCCTACATCCACATCAGTTAACTCATAGAAAAATATGCTCAAGTTTTTTAACAATTTCACCAGAAATGGATCACTCATTCCTCCTCTAAATGTTTGACAGAGTCAAATATCCTGCAGATACATCACACACCCACCACAAAGTCAGCAGAAAAGGGAAAAAGCCATTATTTGCTCCTTCAAGGATATCCACCTGGATAAACTCTAAGATGTGCTAATCAACCTGTCATAATACTTTCAGATCAGAAAAGCTCTCAACACCATCCTCAATATCTACAATACCTCTATGACGAATCACATAGAATGTTATGTTTCTCTGAAAACCTGTAAGTATGAGCCTTCATGCCCTGGTGCACTCAAGACCTTGATGATAATAAGCATACCATATGAAGGCAGGAAAAGAAATTATGAAAATCCATACTATGAGAGAACCTGCCCTGATGAAAATATTTGCTTCAGTTGCTGATCTTCAACACCACAGCAAACACACCAACTAAAGAGTGCTATTAACAGGGCAATTACCAGAAGCAAAGTTGTTTTTAAAACTTTTAAATAGTGTGGAAGTCCTATCACAGAACCTATATTCCCAGGGTTGATCAACAAAATCAAATCCAACATGAGTGAACAACAGATTGTCACCACTACCTACCTGCCATCGCCTCACCATTAACTAGAATTCCACACTCAGTCTACCTCTCCAATATCTGGAAATCACTCCTGTGAAGATGACATGCTTCTTCCTTCAAAATCAAATCCCTCCAAGGAGAAGCACCCACCTACTTTATCCCCATAATCAGTGCCTTGCTAAGTCAAATCACCCTCCAGACAGCCTCAGTACCTTACAGATCCTACTACAGCCAACCTGGTAGACTTATGCTCAATAACCCACCTCCCATTTGCTGAGAAAATTATCGAGAACGTGGTTATCACCCAACTAGAGACACACATCCTCTTCAGGGATCTCTCTCTGGTAATAGTAGGTACAGCCCTCTTCTTATCTTCCTCAGGTCCAGGTGTGTTATGAAATGGATGCCTGGAGATTCCACATTTATGCCTGGCATAAGCTGGTTAGTGCCAATGACTACTGGGCACACACTAATCAATGGGGTAAAAGTTCCTGTATCCATACCCTACCCACTTTAGCAATTATCAAGTGAAAGCCTTCGGCCATACTAAACATGGGCTCAGAGGGCTTGTAGGTGGGGGGGTGTTTACTTTGTGTATTATGGTGAGCCTTGTGTCTTCCCACATGTAACACCAAAATCCACTTTGAAACAGCCATTGCATCCATCAATAAACCCAGAGACATAAGTCTGGTAGAGCAAAGCATGGTTTTCCAGCAACCAGAAATTGGATACACACAAATTGCTTTGGCATCCTGTTTCCCTTTTAAGTGTGCTTCCAGTTTAAAATGTAGAAGCCCAGCAGACCTGTCAAGCAATCTTTGGCACTTCAGCAGCATTTGACACTGCAAGGTCAAAAGGGATGCTCACAGCCCAACCCTGCTTATTCTGTGATGTTCAGAGGAGTCATCTCTGTCATTCAGATTAGTCTATTGTTTGATCCTGGGAAGCATTTCACACCTATTCAAATGACAATTACTGTTTGGCAGAAGTGAGAGGTCACATACAAATTTAGCCTCTAGGAATTTCAGGCAGAAAAAATATAATTTTCTAAAAGTTGCTTTTCTTAAATAGTTATTAAAAATACAACTTTACCATTTTTTAAAAGGGAGATTTTGACTTGGCAAAGGAGTTTATTTTGACCGGTCAAATTGCAGTTTGTGCACTGCTACAGTACACTGGTAGGCCTGAAGCCATGTTTTACAGTGTCACAGTGACGCAATAGGTGCTGCAGTACACTAGTGACATTTAATTTACATGCCCTGGGTACAATGTGTACGCTATATTAGGTCTCAAAGGCAAGTTAATATACCAATTAGAAATATGCCAGATGACCATGTTAAAACAGGGAGCACAGCACTTTACTACTGGTTAGCAGGGCTAAAGTACAAAGAGGTCTAAAACCAGTAAAAACATTGGGTCCAGCAAAATGTGAAGCGTTTGGTGTGACCACACTAAAAAGACGGACTTCCTAAAATGACAACTCCACAGTGTGGATAGCAGTTTCATCTGTACTGTCTATGTAGGTCCTGAGTCCAAATGTTCAGTGAGTTGTAGGACATCTCCAGTTTATTGTTAAAACTGGGCAGTTGAACAGATGTCCTTTGCCAATAAGTGTATTCTTACAAACATAAAGGACCAGCAAATTAGGCTTGGTCAGTTTTGCTGTCTTTGGATGGAGTCTTGGAAGACATGAGTCTCTGCCTATTTACAGGGGCTCAAGTAAACAGTGTCTTGTCAGCCAGGAAATGGTGTATTCCTTCCAGATATGCTACACACCAGGATTCAAATTGAGATGGGCAAGTGGGTTTCCTTCTTTAAACTGATCATAGGGAGAGCAATGGAAGTCTTCCCTCTTAGTTACTATTACAATAGTGGCACTGAGAAGCACTGATCTGCAGTATGTGGTTTCTCAGGAGAACCAACCAATAGCACAGACAATAGGTTTCACCTGTAAATGGTGAGTGTGTTGGGATTGCCCAAAAGTAAAAATAAATATTCCCAAAATGCTGCTGGTCACTCACAATATATCTGCATACCTACACATATGGGCTGTCATCTTTTCACAAAGAAAAAGCATTCTAACATAAGCAGCCATGTATGCATCTATGTTGTGATGCGGCAGAATCCTCTCTGGGGTTTTAGTATAAATTACCATTACAAGATAACTGACTGCCATTTTTGAATGGTAAATTAACAAAGAAAAAAAAGTAAACATGGGAGCGCAAAAAGAAAGGAGTGAGCAGACCGATGACAGTATAGAACTGCCAGGCTTGAACAATTAAAAAAAAAAAGTAAATAAATAAATGGCATGGCAATAAATTGGAAGAGCTGAAAGGTCTGAAAAAGTAGGAACAAAAAGTGTAGGGCTTGTATGTGAATGGAAATAGGTAGCAGTGAAGTGTGTTAGAAAAGACATGTAGTCCCAAGGAGTTCTGAGGCACAAATAAAAAATTAGTTCCCTAAAGTCAGCAGTGTAAGGACACAAATCATCCGATCAGAAACATGGTAAAGAAGTAATGGGTGAGAGGTGGGACAAACACAACCATAGGGAGGAAAACCATAGAATAAGGCGTAAGGATCTGAGATAAACAGGTGTGACATACTTTCAGGAGCAAGGGGCTGACCCAAAATATTTTATTGTAGGTGACATGTTTTTTACAGCAGTCTGTAGGCAAGACCTAGAAATGTCCGTATTATTCTGTGATTGATAGATACTACTGCCGCTGTGATTAGACTAATGAAAGATGGCTTTAATCCTTTTAAATCTCTTCATATTACCAACACAGGTGGATTTGTATCCATTTATTTTATATCAGTCTTTCATTTTTTTAAATAGGAACGTATTCAAACACATCAGAATAAATGTGGTGATATATATTTCAGTTCCTCACTTTTATGATTAGACAGAGCCTTTATTGATGCACAGAACACAATAAAAACACATATATATATATTCAGTGGTCAAATTTGTATATCAGACAAAAGGCAATGGATTTTCTCATCTTGTCTATTATAAGTTCTGTTAGAATCCGGGTGGGGGCCGTCACTGTCCTCAGAGGGATGGCTTCCGGGTACCCGGTGGCATGGTCCACCAGGACTAGGATAAACCTGTTGCCCATGGCTGTCCTGGGGTCCAGTGGCCCCACAATGTCAATCCCCACTTGCTGGAATGGGGTACAGACCACAGGGAATGGCTGGAGTGGAGCCTTCTGCTTCCTTCCACTCTTTCCACTTGCCTGGCAAGTCTGACAGGTCCTGCAGTGAGTGTCTGAACTCCTGCGCATTTGAGGCCAATAAAAGTGGGTGACAAGCCTTTCAAAGGTCTTGTCCTGCCCCAAATGTCCTGCCAATGGCACATCGTGAGCCAGCCCCAGTAGGAAGGCTCTGAAGTCCTGGGGTACCACCAGCGCACGGGCTGATCCAGGCTCAGCAACCTTAGGCTCTGTGTATAAGAGGTCGTTCTCCCAGTAAATGAAATGCGACCCAGACTGATCACCTGCGGCCTGGTCTGTAGCCTGCTGCCACATACCCACGAGAGAAGGGCATTCTTTCTGTGCCTTACAAAAGTCTTCCCTGGAGGGGCCTCCTTCCTGCTGCCAATGGGTCAGCTCAGGCAGGTCCCCCAGTTCAGCTATCTGTTCCCCGGTAGGCTCCAGGGCATCCCCCTCAAGGTCTGCTCCCTCCTGGGCCGTGGGAACTTCAGGGGCCGGTTTCCCGCGCACCCCTGCCTCTTCTCTCTAAGGCCGGTCCCTGGGCCTCCCTCTCAGGCTCCAGGACGTCTTGAGCACCTCTACTTACTGCCATGGATCGTGTGGTGACACACGCCCAATCCGGCATACCCAACTTCTCAAGGTGAGCACTCCGCTCCACCTTAGCCCAAGGTGAGCTCTCCAAGTCGTTCCCTAATAGACAGTCTACAGGCATGGCGGGCCTTACAGCTACCTGAAGAGTACCAGAGACCCCCCCACTCAAAGGGAACCTGAGCCACCTTGCAGTGACTCTCTGTGTTGTCAGCGGCAACAACTGGATAGAATGCTCCTGGGACAACCTGCTCTTGAGACACCAGGTGACACTTGACAGCTGTCACACTGGCTCCTGTATCTCTGAGAGCTTCCACCCTACGGCCATTGATAGTCACCCACTGCCTGTATTTCTTAGTGTTATCAGGCAGCTGGGTTTGGGGGACCATCTCACAGTCTCCTAATGAGACAAGGGACATCTCTGCGGGACCCCACCCACCTTGGACTGTCATCTCCTCCCCCAAGGTTACACTAGCCACGTGCCAGGGCGGAGCACCAGTGGTTGCTGGTTTACCATACAGAGGACACTTTACATCAGAGGCAAAATGCCCCATGTTACCACACTTGTAACACTTTATGGGCCCCTTTTGAACAGGTGCACCTTTCGGGGCCCCGGTCGGTTTCTGGGGTGGGGGAGGCTGAGAACCTTTCCCTTGGTTCCCTTGGGGATTACTTTGGGGCCTTCTTGGGAACTCCCTCCATTTACCCTTGTCCCCCCCACTCTTCTGCTGGGGACCCTGCCCACCTTTAGCGGAGTCCCCCACTGAACCCTTGTGGACCCTGGTACTGACCCAGCGGTCCGCCTCCTCAGCAAGCTTCCTAGGGTTAGTCAGCCTACTATCAATCAGGTGCTGGCGTAGCTCAGGAAAACAATTACTGGACAAGTGCTCTCATGCCATTAAATCAAGAAGCCCTTGAAAATCATTAACCGTACTACCCTTCACCCAACCATCCAGTGCTCTGCAAAAAAAAGTCACATACTCAACATACGTACTGTTTGGAATCTTGGTGCACCCCCTGAACCTTTGTCTATACAACTCAGGGGTCAACCCTTACCTAGCCATGAAAGCTGCCTTCATATTGGGATAAGAATTATAATCATCTGAAGGCAAGTCTAGCAGTGTGTCCCGCCCCTCACTAAGGAACCGTCCCCACAACCCCGCTCCCCAATCCTTCTCAGGGACCCGGTGGGAAGACATGGCTACTTCATAGGCTTTGAACCACTGCCCTATGTCATCATTTAAAAAAAAAAATATTACCACATCTTTGGGTATGTACACCCTTGATTCTACTTGCACTGACGGTGTGCTGCCACCAGAGGGAGCAATTTCTAAACTCTGGGCCTTCAGCTCCAACTCCCTCAAAACCTTTTCCTGTTCATACTGTAGCTTTTTTTCTTCTAGGGCTAACTTTCTACTTTGCATTTCAAATTCTAACTACCCACTTAAGTTGAGCTTGGTCAGCTCCAACTCATGCATCCTACACTCTTTTCTATCTGCCAGCTCCTCTGGAGATAGATTTTTACTGGAAACACTGCTACCGGCAGGGGAAGGGGTTCTCCTTCCTCTTGGACTCACTGGCCCATCCAGCTGCTCCTCTGCATTATCATTATCAGTGGCATTCCTTGCTTCTACCCAGGCCCTCAGCACCTTGTAGAACTCTGTCTTGTTTTTACATCCAGTTGTAGAAACATTAAATTTCTTGCAGTAGAACTTTAGCTGTGATACTTTGTAGCTTTCCAGTTTCTCTTCTTCCCATTCCCATTCATTATCAACAGAGATTATGGATGCTGCTTTCTCCACCATGGTTAAGTTTGGCAGTACTCGAAAATAGAAAGTCCCAAAAGAAATCTACCAACAAGTATTGGTTGCGTTAAGGTCTGCACTCACTAAGTAGTGCTCACCAATTACTGTACATGAGTCACAAATGCAAGTCCAGAATCCTCACCGCTGACCACCAATGTTAGAATCCGGGTTCTCTGGTTGGCACAGGTAGGTACTTGTGACAAGCAGGGAACCTTCCCTCTGGTCAGGATAAGGGGGTACACTCCTAAAATAACCCCTGCTCACCCTCTAGGTAGCTTGGCGCGAGCAGACAAGGCTTATCTCAGAGCGTTATAGGTTAAGCATTTGTGAACACATACAGTAACCAAGTGACAACACTACAAATGGACACCACACAGGTTTTTATATTAAAAATAAGGATTCTTTATATAGAGTTACCACAAGACCATTAAACGACAAAAATACACAATACTGTTACTTTAGATGGTAGAAGTTTGCTTACTTCTCTTAAGTTCTTAAATGCAACACTTTAAGTCAATGTACCTTTTAGATGCGACACGCAGGGCAATGAAAGTGTTACAACGATGCTGATGCGATGAAGTTTTTGGTGCAAAGAAATAAAGACGTGAAGATCTTCCAGATGCGTTTCGCTTCTCCGATGTTGCGAGAAGATTCGACTCGATGCGTCAGCTACAGCGGCGTCACCCTTTACGCGATGCAACGACAGCGGCCTTGGCAGCGGCACTCTTCTCCGACGTTTGCGAGACGCTTCCGCTCGATGCGATGTTGCAGCGGCGACACCACTTTACGCAATGCGACGACAGCAGCTCCGATGGCGGCACGCTTCTCTGTGGATGCGAGGCGCTTTCCTTGATGTGGTGCAATGCGACAGCTACGATGGCTGCGATGGCGACACACTTCTCCCTCGATGCGAGACTCTTCTCTTGATGCGGTGCGATGCGTCAGCTGCGATGGCTGCGATGGCGACACGCTTCTTCGGCGTTGCGAGACACTTCTTGGATGATGCGAGACGCTTCTGCTCAATGAGATGCTGCAGCGGCGACACCCTTTACCTGATGCGACGACAGCAGTTCCGATGGCGGCACGCTTCTCCTTCCTGAGTCGCGCTTCCAGCTCCTTGCGACACGCAGTCCCTCAGAAGGCCCAACAACAGCAGCAGCCACTTCCAAAGAACTTTGGGGAGCTGGGGGGTGAAGTCCACTGGTCCTGGGACTTCGTTCAGGGGGCAAGCTCAGCACAAGCCCTTGGAGATCTTTTAAGCACAAGTTGAAATAAAGTCTTTGTAGTCTTTCTCCTCTCCTTTCAGCAGCAAGGAAACCACTGCAGGCCAATCCCCCAGGTCAGGGACAGTACTCCCCCTTACAGCTTTCCCGGTTCCTTCTCCTCAGGCAGAGGTTCTTCTTGTCAAGCAGGATCTAATGTCTTGGGAGCAGGGTCCCAATACTTATACCCCTAATTCCTTTGTTCCTCTGGGGTAGAGGGGCCTTTGCCCAGTCCAAACCAGTTCTTGAGCACTTTGTTGACATGACCCTGCCTTTCTATTCAGGGTGCAGGGCAGAGACATCAGCCGCTCCACAGGAGGTGGAGCCAGCATTGTGGTGGCAGAGCACAGCCCTATTCAGAGTCCAGGTGCACTCCTCCCCCCATCTGGATGTCAATCTCTCTATTCACCACCAGGCTACCTAGCCCTGCCCCTCTGGGTTTCCCCAGCCCTGTCACTCACACAAACCAGACAGGCAGATACACATCATAGCAGAGGCGGGCTGAAATGGTTAGGCAAGCAAATACCAACTTTCTAAAAGTGGTATATGCAAACACAGAATATTAAAATAAACTTTACTAAAAGATGTATTTTATTATTCTGAGTTCAGGCATACTAAACTCGGGGTCTGTTAGGATCATAGGATGTAACAATTCTAACAGCCCATTCTGGCCTATGGGAACAGGTAGCCTTGCAATAGTGAAAAACAAATGGCTGTAATTCACTATTAGGACATGCCACACACATCAGGTCTTGTCCTACCTTATGCTTACAATGCACCCTGCCCTTGGGCCTACCATAGGGGTGACTAATATGAAGTTAAGGGAAGGTTTAGGGACTGGGAAGTGGGTGCACTTACCCAGTCAGCATGACAGTACCAGACTGCACGCAGGTTCTGCAATGGCAGACCTTAGACACATTTTACTAGGCGGCTTCTGTGGGTGGCACAACCAGTGCTGCAAGTCCCCCAGCAGCATTTGCATTTACAAGCCCTGGGCACTCCTGGTGCACTTTACTGGGGTCTGACAGTAAACCAAATAAGCCAATCATGGAATCCAACCAACATATACATTTTAAATAGGGAGCACTTGCACTGTGGCACTGGTTGGCAGTGGCACAGTGCTCTGAGCAGCTAACACCAGCAAAACACATGAGGCACAGCGACAGAAAGTGGAAGGGAGACTCACGCCAAGGTGCCAGGTCTAACAAGTTCAAACATATGTTCACTTCGGGTAGGTTTTCCATCATAAATTCTCAGTTGTATGATAAAAAAAATTCACATATTACAGCATACAAAGGACTTGTATCATTAGAACATATTTATGAAATCAGTGCCAATATTCTATGAATATTGGTACTATAATGAAAAGGGATACTGTGACTTTTACCTCCTTTCAGGATATTGTGGAAAAATAAGTTTCTGCTTCTATGAATAAGGTAATCTCAGGATCCCCTCTGAATCATGGACGTGCCTACATTCTTAAGCAGGGGGAGAAAATATTTTACGGGGGCAGCGTCAAATGTCTACCAACTGCCCTATTACAATTAGATGCAAAAACAACAGTTGATGGACAGAATGCAGAACAATGTCATACATTCACCCCAGTACAGAGATCTGGGCCTAAATCCATCGTTTTTTTGCTCACCATGCCATTCCAGTTTGAACCCAGCCATATGCAAATCAGTCTTGACCCTGTGCCTCATGGGAACAGTCTAGCCCAAACTGCCAAGCCAGGTCCTGCCTGGACTGGAAACAAGCATCCTAGGACTGTTTTCAGGGTTTCACCCCTCTTCAGCCAGGATAGCTTGATTCCAGTGGCATGGAGAGCACGGGATCCATTACAATTAGGGCAGTTGGGACACCCTGGGGCCACCGCAACCGCCAGGCATTAGAGATATCTTGTGTTGGTGCAGCAGTTTTGAGTCTGCAATATGCTTGGTGGAACCGCCATGCTCTCATCAAGCATATTATGAGTTTCCTCTCCACCATAGTTTTCATGGCAGTTCCACCGCCATGAAAACCGTGGTAGAGAGGAAACAAAGGGAACCCTACAGGGCCCCCTGTTGCCTCTAGGCCTGGGGATGCATACAGGCGGGCACATGTTGTGCCTCCCTGTGTGCATGCACCCCAGGACCTGCACGGCATGAACTGCAGCAGTCCATGCCGTGCATGTTCTGCTTTTGACATTCCCATTGCGGTGCCTAACTCAGAAGGCACTGCCGTCGGAATGCCAAAGAACCGCCCCCCCAGACAGGAGAAAACTCCTAATCTGGTGGGCAATTCAACCACGAGTTTGGCAGTGCAGGAGCGGGACCGCCCGCTCCCACACTGCCAAACTCGTAATCAGGCCCTAAATCTTTCCTTACAATAGTGATAAAACCTATCTTAAAAAAGCCCACCCTTCATCCACAAAAAATTGCAAACTATAGACTAATATCCCTGCTACCCATAATGAGTAAGGTAATGGAAAAACATGTAAATCAACACCTCTCTGCTTTCCCGGAAAAAAATGATGTGTTCCATCATATGCAAACTGGTTTCCAATTGAGTCTTAGCACAGAAACTACGCTGGCTGCTGTGGTTGAAGAATTGAAAGTTAAGCTGGATCACTGTGGTACTGCAGTTATCCTGCTCGATATAAGTGCTACTTTTGACACTGTGTCTCCCATGATAAGTTACAACACAGATTAGCAGCTGCAGGAATACCAGGAGTAGCACTTCGGTGGCTATCCTCATTCCTGGATGATAGAAGCTTTCAGGTTTATGACAAACCGTTTTATTCGGATGTCTTCCCTCTTAAATGTGGAGTACCGCAGGGTTCCTCACTTAGTCCTACACTTTTTTAAGCTTTATGTCAGTCCTTCAGCAGAGCTTGTTCAATCTTACGGGTGCTCAATTGCATCATATGCAGTCGATGCTCAGATTATCATCTCCCTCACTCAGAAAAATCATTGGAATCTTGATCAATTGGAACCTTGTCTGAAGGAGGTTGTGGACTTGATGGCATGTTTTTGTCTGAAACGCAATGGCGACAAAATTGAGGTGTTGGTGGTCAGTAATAATAACAACTATTAGGCATCAGTGAGCTCGCTGAAACCCTTGTATGTTCGGCCCCAGACAAAGTATGTATTTAGGAATCTAGGCTTCTGTCTTGATGAGAATCTTACATTTGAGACCGAAGCCTGTAAAATGACTTCCTCTTGCTATGGCATTATAACTTTCACTGCTCTCTCAGAGGATAGTGGTGTGGTCTGTGATCCTTCCTCCAACTAGACTTTGGAAATTCCAACTATCTTGGCTGCCTGTTCAATGTTTTGAAAAGACTCCAGGTGGTTCAGAACACAGCAGCGAGGCTACTACTCAAGATACCCACGCATCACTCTGTATCTGGCTCTCTTGGTTCCTTGCATTGGCTTCCAGTTAAACAAAGAATTCAATTCAAGTTGCTATGTATTGTTCATAGAGCTTATCATAAAAATGGCCCTCAAATACTTCATTCCATGATGCGTCCTTATGCACCAGGGGATCGCTGAAATAATCCTCCCTAAAGCTGAAATTCCAAGAGTAAGGAAAGTAAGAAGTGGAGGCAGATCCTAATCCTTCCTTATAGCAAAACTCTGGAACGACATTCCCACCAGACTAAGGGAGCTATGGGTGAAAGGTTTTTTAGGAAATTATTAAAAACGTGGCTGTTTGCAGGACTAGGACTTAATAAGTGTCCGGGTGAGTTTCCAGTGCTTGGAGGCCCTTGGAGGGAAGGCATGCACTAAACAGGCACAAGTAAATTGAATTGAATTGAATTCTACAATGGTGCTGGAGAGAGAAGACAATTTGTAATAAGCTTTTATTATTTTCAGTTACATTATAATATTAAATAATTAGGTAGATTTCATTGATCTACTTTCACATCCGCATTATGAAGGCCCAGTGACACTTTATAATAGAGTATAATTTTATCATATTGAGTTAATTTGATAGCCAAATTGTAACTACGGAATTTAACATAAATCAATCTAGGACGACATTTACCCTGTATCTTTCCCCACAAAATGGGTGGAAATATGGCTGTTTGGTAGTCAAAAGTCATCTTTAATTTCTTAAAGTGTGGGGGGACAGTTTATGTCTTTGGTAGGGAGAGTGGTCTAAGTCCCTGCTTTGTGACACTGACCACATCTACATTTGTCCTTTAAATTTCAAAGTGGAATGAGGGCATGTTTAGGAAGAAAGTACTGCTCCATCTGATCAATTTAGCATGTCTGTCTTCTGGTGTCTTATTTCTTACATGTGTCAATAATTTATAAATGTATGTCGTTTGATGAGAAAGCTTTTTTCTACACATACTTTGATATTCCTCTTCTGCTATAGCTTCTTAATTTTCAGAAGATAATAAATAGGATCTGAAAACACACGGCCGCCATCCCAACAAATGGAGAGTAGATGTATTGTGCAGACCAAAAGAGAGACGCTGACAGGGCTGGACTAAGGAATCAAAAGCAGCTCAATAAAAAATGCTCAAACCAGCCTCTCTCACTTCATCTCCTCAGCAATCCCTCTGTTTTCATCCATCCATTCTCCCTCTCTCCCCCTCTCTTTTCCCTATCTGGTGCTTTCTCTCTACCTTCCCCTGCCTCCCACTCTCTCTCATGAATCCTCCCAGTATCCACTGCAATTTTCTTCAGACTCCTGAGGAAAGAGGAGTAGCACCAGGAGAGACCCCAGGCTTTCAAAACTGGCCTCCATGAGCTCCCATCCACTGGGGAATTGCATGGGGGAATAAAAGGCCTGGAAAGGGAGCTGAGAAGCTTTACAGGAAAGTACTGATACCCAGCAGAAAAGAATATATATTTTCTATATTGGGAATAATAAATCATTTAAAATATGATTTAGTAAAAAGAGATTATAATTGATATTACTAATGTCTTGGATTGTTTACATTTCGTCACATATTTTCATATAGGATAATGGTAGCTTGCTATGATTTCCGTAAGGCATTTTAACAATTCTATGTCAGGACCAGAGGCGAGGATTATGCTCTATCTTTCTTTAATTCCAAAAGCAGCACTTCAAAGTTCACAAAAAAAACCACTGTTCCCATGAACCATAGGGAACATAACACAGAAACAATAGAGTGTCCATGGGCAGATAGTCCGACATCCAAGCACCAATCACAGGGCCCCTGGGGGTATGTAGTCCTCTGTCGTTATCCATCCCTCCTCTTTCTTTAATGCTGCAGCCTCAGATAAGTGGTTTCCTTCACCTTCCCCTTATAACTTGGTTTGGGGCACTTGTTTCAAGAGTGAAATGTGTTTTGGACATGTTTTAGCTAATCGCTGTATTTTGCAATGTTTTTAGTTAATTGCGTAGAGAGCGCTTCGCGCGCTGGCTTTGATTGTTCCTTGTCAGGTTCCGGTTTGGATTTATGACCGACGCGTTTTGCGGCGCTTAGTTGGTTTTCCTGATTATGCCCGTGTAAATATTTCCGTTTCTTCAGCTTTGCGAGGGAGCCGCTACTCGGTCATCGCTCGCCTGGCCGTGGGAGCGTTTCACTCCCTAACGGCCGAGTTCTGTGGTGCCCAGGCTCGCGGTGCACCTCCTGCCGCTAGAGGGCGCTTAGCGCGCCTCAGCGACGAGGCGTCTGGCATTCCGCGCATTCTTCGCGCGTTCTTCGTTCCTGCCTCAGACGCATCGTCCCGGAGCCTGCCCTGCCCTACGCCCGTGTGTGGCCTGTTCTCCTGCCCTGAGGCAGTGTTGTAAACGCCTCCCCCACAGTAATATTGGACGCTCGCAGGAAAGCGAGTCTGTATCTGCCATTAGGCAGCTGTTCCCTTGTCTTGAGGACATAAGCATTTGGCGATTTCAATCGCTTTAGGGGGAGGTCAGTATTCTTAGGCACAAGCAACGCTCTGATGAGTCTGTAGGGATCCCTATACTGTTGGCAGGGTGCCCTATATTTGTATTATTGCACCAGGGCTGAGGATCCCGGGTCTTTTGTACCCTTCTTCACGTGAGCACTGCCCGCACCTTATTTAGGCTGACACCCAGCCCCCCTTAACACAGAGGTTACCCTCTCTGCCCCACTTACCTGTCTGGTGCCTTCACATGCAATGGAACTGTACGACGAAGAGGCTTACCAGCAGGATGGTCAGTGGGAGGAGGACCCCCTTACAGCCCTACAATGGGATGACGACTTTTATGACGCGGTGGATGACTCTATCCACAAGGCGGTGGAGCAGGCCATGGGGCCCTTGGAAGATCGCATTTCCCGCAAAATAGAGCAGGCGCTAGCCAGGGCACAGAGCCTTCCCCCTCCCTCCCCCAATTCGGGGGGTGTTCTTACCGACCCTCAACCACCTCCTGCCAAACGGCCTAAAGACACTGGGGTGGACATAGATGCCTTCGCTCGCCTTAAGCAGGCATTCTTAGCGAGCAACCCGGCTCCAGCGACTCCCACTCCATCAGGGGATTTGGCGAACGATACGGACGGCGAGGCCGGCCCATCCCGTCCCTGGCGGCCGTCCCGTCCCGACCCAACTACTGAGACGCAGAACCTCTGCGCAGACATGTTAGACCCTGATGACATTTTGCATCCCCGCTCCTCAGACTGGGCTCCCTCTGAGAAAGTCGCCCAATATGTCGCCAGCAGAATCCGCCGGCCTTTGGAGGCCCCAGCCAGGAGCTGTCTTAGGGCAGAATGCCCCGGCCTTCTCTGGAGGGCAAGGTGGCCGCTACTCCAGAGATCGATCCCCGGATGGCGACATTCCTACAAAAGTTTGTCAAGGACCCCAAACGTGGTATTGACAGATCCTGGCGAGCTTGCCAGGACAAGCTTCTGGATATCCTTGGGCCTGCCACTAAGATTTTAGATATGGCCGAAGAGGCCAAGGTATCAGGCTCTCTGATTTCGCCTGACACCCTCTCTGCTTGGGCTCAGCGCGTGGTGGTGTTCCTGGGAAACGCCAACTGCGCACTCTCTACGGAGAGACGGCGAAGCTTGCCCATCAAGGTAGATCCCAAGCTTGGCGACCTCGCAGACTCCGAGGCGGGCTCCGTAGCCCAGGGAGGCCTTTTCGGGGAACCCTTTATCAAGGAATTGGGTAAATTCGTAAACACTTTCACTTCGCTAGACAGAGCCCACTCTTCCATCAGGAAAGTTTTCCGTCCCCGTGTTTTCCGGGGGGCCGGACGAGGCAGGGGCCGCTCGTCCGGCCGTCCTAATCAGGGCAGAGGGCAAGGCTCCGGTAATGGCAACTACCAAGATCAAGCCAGATTTGGAAACTTTAACCCGACTAGAGATCGCAGAGGAAAAGGCAGAGGCGGTCGAGGCAGTGGAGCCTCCAACTCGTCCGGTGAGTGTTCTCCCTTCTTCCCGTCTAAAGGTGGGGGGCCGTCTGGCGCATTTTTTCCAGGCCTGGACTTCTGTCACGGGGGACGCATGGGTGCTACAGACGGTACAAGGATTCCATATAGAGTTCCATGGAGAACCCTATCAGCCGGTTCCTCCTCACCCTCTCTCCTTTTCAGCTGCCGATATGGCACTTATCGACTCCGAGGTCTCCGCGTTGCTGGACAAACACGCTATCGTCGAGACCCGACCTCACTCCAGAGGTTTCCTCAGCAATATTTTCCTGGTCGACAAGGCCGACGGGACACAGCGTCCGGTGATCAATCTGAGGGAATTCAACGAGTGGCTGGTTTACCGCCACTTCAAGATGGAAGGCATCCATCTCTTGCGCGATCTTCTCAGACCCGGCGACTGGATGGCGCGTCTGGACCTCAAGGACGCGTATCTGGCAATTCCGATTTTTCCTCCCCACCGGAGATTTTTGCAGTTCAGATGGCGGGACATGGTGTACGAGTTCACCACCCTCCCGTTCGGTCTGTCCTCCGCCCCTTGGTGTTTCACCAAGGTCCTTCGACCCGCGATCGAGCATTTGAGGGCGTCCGGAATGCGCATGATAGTCTACTTGGACGACATTTTGATCATGGCCCAATGTCCTCGGGTTTTGACGAACCACCTTCAAACGGCGGTGGATCTCCTTCAGAATTTAGGCTTTGTTATCAACGAAGCGAAGTCTGTCCTGGTTCCGGCCCAACAAGTGACGTTCCTAGGGTTTGTGATCGACTCGGTGGCGGCCACCCTCAGCCTGCCTTCTCGGAAAATGACCAAGATTCGTCACGAGATTCGACAGTCTCTTGCGCAGTCGCGTCTCTCCTTGCGCCAACTGGCTCGGATAGTCGGTCTTCTTTCAGCCTCCATACAGGCGATTTTTCCGGGCCCGTTGCACTACAGGGCTTTACAACGCCTCAAGGCCCGGCACCTTCGCAGAGGCCTGTCGTATTCTCAGAAAGTCACCCTTTCGGCCGAGGCCAGGGAAGAGTTGCAGTGGTGGCTCGCCAATATGGAAGCCTGGAATGGGCGGGCGATCTTCGGTTCCGCGCCCGATATTGTTATCGAGTCTGACGCCAGCAGGTCCGGATGGGGCGCACGATGTGGCGAGTATGCTACCGGAGGTGTGTGGTCACCACAGGAACAGCGGCTCCACATCAACTGTCTGGAGCTGTTAGCGGGGTCCTTTGCGATCAAGTGCTGGACCAAGGATTCGGTCCGTTCCTGTGTCCTTCTCAGGATGGACAATGTGTCCACGGTGAGTTACATCAACCACCTGGGAGGGACTCGGTCCCGCGCTCTCTCCGACCTGGCAGCGAATTTTTGGCAGTATTGTCTCGATCATCATGTTTCCGTCACGGCGGAATACCTTCCAGGCCACAGCAACCAAGTGGCGGATTTCCACTCACGGCATGTTCAAGACTTGAGCCTGTGGAAACTTCATCCGGGAGTGTTTGCGGACCTCCAGAGCATCTGGGGTCCGTTTTCAGTGGATCTGTTCGCTTCCCGCTTAGATCATCAACTGCCCCGGTTCTTCAGTTGGCGGCCGGATCCTCTAGCAACGAGCATGGATGCCTTTCTCCAGGATTGGAGGGAGGAGACGGGTTATGCCTTCCCCCCGTTTGCCATGCTAACGAGAGTTTCGGCGCAGGTGCGTCGCCAGGGAGCGGACATTGTGTTGGTATCCCCGATTTGGAGATCTCAAGTTTGGTTTCCAGTTCTTCTGGAACTTTCATGGGATTTTCCAATCCTACTACCCCGCTTCCCGACTCTTCTCCTGAATCCCGACGGGATTCCTCACACCCTCATAGCGCAGGGGTCCCTGGCCCTGATGGCTTGGCGGATTACCGGGGACGATGGGCGATCCCGGGCCTTTCGGGAACAGCTGAGAAGCTCATGTCAAAGGCTTGGGCCGACGGCACGGTCAAGCGATACCGATCCTCTTGGAGGCGATGGGTGCGTTGGTGTATGCGCCGGGATCTCGATCCTGTGGCAGCAGATCTGATTGCCATTGTGAATTTTCTAGCCGCTTTGGCTGAGGACGGTCTGGCGTATAGAACCATCAATACCTTTCGCTCTGCCATTTCGGCTGGCCACTCCTTAGTGGATGGCTCCCCGGTGGGCGAGCATCCTTGGGTCTGTCGCCTGCTTCGAGGCATTCGCCTTTCGTTGCCGCCGGAGCCTCGGTACTCCCAACTTTGGGACGTGAACCAGGTCCTGAACCTTTTCTTGTCTTGGCAGCCAAACCAATATTTATCTCGGAAAGAGCTGTCGGCCAAACTGGCTATGCTGCTTTGTCTGATATCTTGCAGAAGGGTTTCAGATGTGCGGGCGTTGGACGTCTCAGGCAGGATCTTCACTCCCTTTGGGGTCACATTCACTATCCGGAGGCGGACGAAATGCGGTACCACCTCTGTGTCTTACCCTGCTTTTCCGGATTCTCCTAAGCTCTGCGTGGTGTCCTGCCTTAAAGCTTATGAGGAGATGTCAGACGAGTTTCGACCTCCTGGAGAGCGACAGTTGCTCATCGCATTGAAGAAACCGCACAAGGCGGTCTCCTCCCCCACGATCGCTCTTTGGGTACGTTGGGTGATGCAGGAGGCAGGCATTGACCTCCGTGTTTTTGGGGCCCATTCTACCAGAGGGGCAATGGCCTCTAAGGCGTTTACCCTGGGAGCTCGTCTAGAAGACATTCTCAATGCGGCAGATTGGTCTTCGGACTCCACCTTTAAACGGTTTTACTTCAAACCGGTGCTGGATATGGCACATTTGGTGGTGAGCAAGCTTTAAACGAGCATAATCCTCGCCTCCGGTCCTGACATAGAATGAAAAATTTCCTAGCTAACGTAACGGAAAGTTTCAATTCTATTAAGGACTCGGAGGCGAGGATTATCCCACCCAGGGTATCAGTTCTAAGGATACATTTCCCTCCCTCGTACTAGGGTAAGTAACAGATCTTCTTTGGAGTTGCAATTTTTTGCTTGTACCTATTGAATGTCTGTGCCGAAATTCCTTCCTTGCAGGGCTAAGCCTTAGCCAAGGTTCTCGCTTACGCTGTCCTTTGCTTCCGCAGGCGATTCTGGCAAACAGGATTCGTGAGGATCTGGAACTGGCTTGCCTGCAGCATCGAAAGAGGAGGGATGGATAACGACAGAGGACTACATACCCCCAGGGGCCCTGTGATTGGTGCTTGGATGTCGGACTATCTGCCCATGGACACTCTATTGTTTCTGTGTTATATTCCCTATGGTTCATGGGAACAGTGGTTTTTTTTGTGAACTTTGAAGTGCTGCTTTTGGAATTAAAGAAAGATAGAGCATAATCCTCGCCTCCGAGTCCTTAATAGAATTGAAACTTTCCGTTACGTTAGCTAGGAAATTTTTCATTCATTCATTTCATTTAAATCTTTATTTCGACGCATTTTGACAATTGCCAACTCAAGACAAAAGGGGAAATGGGATACAGTAAACCAACCTATTCATAATATCCGTTGCTACCGAGAGTCAATTTCATAATTCCATAATACTTTATCAATCACAATTCGCCTGGGTGGAAATTTTAAATGTTAAAAATACAATTAATAATAAATATAGTTTTTTAAAAAGCTTCTAAAAATAGTATTAAATCACTAACCGCTAGTACATTTTTTTTAAAATTCATAAAAAGGAGCATCAACAACATCCTCCAGGTTGGATAATAAAACAACAATTAAATGCTCTAATACCATAATCTCATTTTGGAACTTTCTAGTGGTATATTGTCTCATTTTTCCTCGCCCTTTTTTTTTTTTTCCTCTTTTTTTTCTTAAAAATGTAGACCCAACTTTATTCTGATAAAATTAGCAGCGAGAAGAAATCTACTAACTCCAAAGACTATCACCTGGCTGGTGTCGGTTTTTAAAATTCTGCCAGCCTCCTTATAGGATCTAGAACCTATTCTATGGCAGAGTGGTACTATCCACTTTTTCCTTGGAATTACATAGCTTGAGCACAATAGAAGTATGTGTAGATCATCTTCCTTTATGCCATGAGTACAAGAAATACAAAGATCACTTCCTGTTTTCGCCCAGCTTTTTTCAACGGCCTTCGTTCTAAGAATGCCATATCTAAATTTGAGATACAGAGTTTTTGATAAAGGTGGGTAGATCTCGTCTAGAAAGGGTTCAAAAGATGCTACATCCTTAAACAATAGAAAGCTTTCTGTTAGCGGTCCATGGATTCTTGTGTATACTGACTCATGGCTCACATGTGACCAATAAGATAGTTTAACAATTTTCTTAGAGCACGGGTTCATAGCCTCAGGGTCATTCCAAAAATGGGCTAGTCCAATCATGCCTAACCATTTTTTTACATGCTTGAACCAATAAACTTTGTTACAACTATCAAGATCCATAACTTCTTTCAAACCTTCCTTGTAATTTACTAGTTCTGGGGTCGTCCACAGTCTAACCCACAGCAATAATGGTCTTAATATTGCATGTTGATCTGTTCGTTTCAGGTTTAGATCCAATAAAAGTGGTGTTAATGGGGTATTTGTAGATATTTTTAACAACCCCCTAAGAAACTTATTCTCAAGGCATTCAAATGTATTTCTACATGCAGGACCCCATAATTCCGCCCCATATAGTACCGCTGATTGTACTTTATACCTAAATATCTCTAGGGCAGGGGTCACAGCCTTATTCGAGCATTCTTTGTGTCTTTTGAGAATTGGTAGACAGTTTTGTTTAAAAATAATCTTGTTCTTTTCTAACTGCGGCCTCCATGCTAAAGACGAGTCAATAGAGACACCCAAATATATAAAATTCTGCACATAATCAAGCTTCTGTCCATTTAACATTAGATTTTTCTTAAAATTCCTATGAGGACTCAGTGCCATGTATTTCGTTTTTTTGGTATTGATTTCTAGGCCCTTCAAGGAACAATATGACTGAAATCTATTTAATAAATTTTGAAGGCCCCGTGGTGTTTGGGAAATAAGGATGGTGTCATCTGCAAACAAAAGTGAAGAAACCCGTTCGCCCCCTAATCTTGGTGCATCGTTATCACTACACTCCATGTATGATGGTATGTCATTGACAAACAGGGAGAATAGGGTTGGCGCCAGTACACACCCCTGGCGTACTCCTCTTTTTATAGGGATAGCTTTTGTAAGTTCCCCAGTAGGACCCCACCTGACCTTTGCATAGTTGTCCTTGTGTAATCCAATAACCAATTTTAGTAGGCCTAGCGGGAGCCCCTGAGATTTCAGTGATGCCCACAAAAGTTCTCTCGGTATAAGGTCAAATGCAGCCCGTAAATCTACGAATGCCACATATAAATGGCCTTTACGAAGAGTAACATGTTTCCAATACAAGCAACAGAGCCTTAGAACTTGGTCAGTGGTTCCCGTTTTTACTCTGAAACCTGCTTGATATTTTGTTAAAATTTGCTCTTCTTCCAACCAGGAATTTATACGGTTTAAAATATGCCTAGCATAGATTTTTTGAGTAATATCTAAAAGACTTATGGGGCGATAGTTAGCAGGATTGCTTCTATCTCCCTTTTTAAAAATGGTAATAATTTCCGCCCCGTTCCATGTGTCCGGAATTGACTCCCCAGCAGCAACAGTATTGCACAAATGATTAAGATAAGGAACCCAGACGTCAAGTTCATGCTTGAACAGGTCACCTGGTACTTTGTCCAGCCCTGGGGCTTTCCCAGATTTGACAGAATTAATAGCTAATTCTGTTTCCTCTAGGTCAAAAACTATATGTAACAATTCAGCCTCAGCAAATAACAGAGGATGATCTTCCTGTACTACACTAACAGCCCCTTGGTCGGCGTACAGATTCGTAAAATGGTCTATCCAGGTTGCTTCATCAAGGAAAACCTCTCTTGAGCCCTTTTCCCTTTGATTACCCTTAGCCACTGTTTCCCAAAATAGCTTTTGGTCCTTCATTTTAGCTGCCATCAGCATACATGACCACAGTTCCTCGTCCCATGTACACTTTGCATTGGCCAGCACCTTATTATATAGTTTCCTATTTTCTTTAATTGCCAAGGAATTTTTAGTTTTTACCGACTCTATCAGGGCTGTTTTTGCTTTTCTGCATTCCTTATTAAACCAAGGTTTACCTATAGGCTGCAATTTCGCAGCACCCGATCCTTTTTTTGGTCTTCTAGTCATAAATTCTAATAGTTCTTTAAAGAACTCCTTGTGCAATTTAAGAAATTGACCAGATTCACTATCAGAGGGATTGTAGGTATCGAATACTTTAGTGAAACAATTATAAATGTTTGCCACTAAGTCTTCTTGTCCCAAGATATAAGCCCATTTAACGGACCTACGATTGTTACTTAATATAACGTTATCTGGGACTGGTTGATGTCCTTCCTCATCGGCTTCTGGTTCCATTATTAAGCTCTTTATAAAACTAACTTCCAAGGAATGATGATCACTATCAAATCTATCTTTGACCATCAAATCTTTTATATATGGCCATAAGTCCATGGAAACGATAACATAATCAATTATACTTTGGCAATGACGTCTCGTAAAAGTCGGTGCCTTGGGGCTGTCAGAGGGGAAACGCCCATTGCATGCCCTCAGTCCATAGCTTACCAGTTCCCTTGTAATTTGGAAAGCTAGAGTGGTTCCTATAACTGACCCATTACTGGTTAAGGATGGTATACCATTAGCATTGTCTTCATCCTCATATAAATTGTTCATTCCAACAATGGGTTCAAAGTTACAGTTCATGTCCCCGCATATGATCATGCTTGCTTCTGTGTCCAATGTATCCAGTACTGATTCTAATTTGCCAATACATGGTGACTCCTTATGTGATGGACATGGTCTATTATATACATTAAAGAGATATATCGTCCGGTTATCATTGGTAACCATTTTCAAACCAAGTATGTCTAGAGAATCAATTCTTAATTGCTGTATAGCTAGATTAATGGACACACTAACCCAAATTATTAGCCCTCCTGATGGACGGCCTCTTGCTGATGGGACTGCTTCCAGCTGGTAAGTTCTATATCCAACCCTGTACATGGATGTCGTAGCCCAAGTTTCTTGTAGGGCACAAATTTTTCATTTTCCCCAATATTCCTTGAAAGTTCGTTTTACTGCCCAAATTCAAAGAAGCCAAGGGCAACCTTAGCTCCCTCTTATCACTTTTTTTTACAGCTTATATTAAAGCCGTTACACAGATTTAACCAATTTAACAACATTTACTAGGTAAAATGAACAAGCCATTTTTCAAATTCATTCTCTAACTCACAAACGTGCAGGATTAGGAAATTTGAAAAATGGTGGCCATCTTCTTATGATCTCTTTTCGCTTGCTCTGCAGGGGATCACAGTATGAAATTCGTTTCGGAGTGTCCCAGGACAATCAGAATTTACTGCCTGAACTGGACAAAATGGGGTCTTTTGCTTGTAGTATCCTTGCGCCCATACTACTGACCCTCAAACTGGGAACCAAGTAACCATTTTAGCATTGACTCTCAGGATAGTGAAGCAGAGCGGTCCAAAGATTACTCTTGGAGGTACTGTGGGCTTGACACTCAGAACTCCGAAACACAACAAACAACAGTTAGGATATTGCTGTGTCTTTGCCCTCCTAGGGCCCCACAGACGCCAATCAGCAAATTTCCATGCCCTTCCTAGAGGTCCTGGGGCACTCTTTTGCCACCATGATGCAGATCTTGTGCAATTATTTTTCCTTCAGATTTTATTTAACTCTCTCCACAAAAGCAGGAGTTGTGGGGCACTTGTTCACTGAAGATTCAGATTTCCAAATTCTAAGCCAGCTGTTGCTCCCTGGTGCTGTGGAGGGAACTGTCTTCCTCCTCTTCTCCAGCCTCCTCTGCTTTCCCTCTGCTCTCTGGCTCCTGGTTTGGGAGACCAAAGGGGTACAAAACACACTGGCACACATTTTGTCCAAGGGGTACCTTCCTCGCAGCCACACAGGACACGTCTGACGGGCGCCATTGGAATGCACTTATCTGCCATCCACACCTCACAAAAGAAGAGCTGTAATGAAAACAGCATGATGTGCCAACAGATTTCTCAGTTCCCGGAAGAGCATAGCCTCACAGGCTTCCTGGGGGAGGTCTTGTCTGGGATCGCAGTTCTGCTCGAGCAGGTGACAAATGTATGCATTAAAACACCCTGGAAATGGGTTAAAAGAGTCTAGAAATTGGCCGCACACTGTAATTCCTCATTCCAGGGGCTTTTACTCATACATGCACTGTACTGATGCAGATTTATCGCACAGTGATGGTGAAATTGAATGTGATGTTACTGTTACCCCAGTAGCATGCATCTTCCTATCCTGCCCTGAGACTGTACAATAAACAATGGGAGGTCAATGAGTGCCAGGCAGAAAAAATATGTTAATATAACTGGTATTTTGCATGCTTCGGGGGGAAATTATCTATTGGTAACTGAAAAGAGGTCACAATAAGGCATAGTATAGTGTTTCTCACCGAGCCTTTGAGAGACACAGCAACTCCCATGGAAGGGCAGCACTAAGTGAATCTCAGTGCATGAGGTGCAAAGCCTCAGAATTCACTTGCACCCTCTGGTAAGAAAAACAAATATCTGAACATAAGAGGATAAGGAAACAGAGAAAGAAAGGAAGACCAGACCGAGGGCTCTGGGTAATTAGGACCTAATTCCCGGGAATAAGAAATGTAAAAATAGAATAATGGGGCTCAGGAAAAGCAGGAATAGATTCTAAGAAACATGGAAGGAGGCAAGGGACAATGGATACAGAAATAGCAGACAGACTAACCTAATTAACCTGGGAAACAAGACTTACACATGAAACTATGACAGGGAAATATGAGAAGCAACCATAGGTGGAATACAAAACAGAACAGGGAGCCCTGAGGTACAGTTCGAGGGTTCTACAATGCAAAACAGCAGGAATTGGGACAGAGGAGTTGTAGCATCAATATAGGATTTGGAAATTAGGAAATCGTATAAGCAAACACACAGGAGCAGGTAAAGGCCTTAAAGTTGCGCCGTAAGGTTTACAGTCTGAGCAGTGAACAATCCATAAATCACATCGCATCACTCAACATCAACATAACATAGCATACCGTCAACATTGAATAACACCAAAGAACATTACTTCCTCATCTACTTCTTTGTTCCTCATATTAGGATATGAGGCATGTACTCTGCCAGAGAGGAGCACACACCTCATATCATTAAAAACCAAAGAAAAAAATAAGCTCCTTCTTCTACCATCAAGTGTATGCACTGTCCCCTTTACCTGGATCATCCTTTTCGTTTATGTTTCTATGGACAGGCCAGCCGAGTGCGAGGCACAGGCTACGCCGGATATACTTTGGATGCCCTGCTTTCCTGTGACCTCTGTGGTGCTTGGGTCATGGTGGAAGCTTCTACGCAGGCAGTGCACAAGAGTGGGGTGAAGTGGGGCCACCTGCGCTTGAGGTAAGGAACTCAGGGGCATATTATCAAGGACGGCCTTAAAATTATCGCCGCTTTAGCGTCAGGAAACTGCCGCTAAAGCGGCGATAATGGGCTTGATAATATGCCGCAGAGAATTCCAATAGCAGCCCAGGTTCACACCAGAACATGGACTTGTATTGGAATTCTCTGCGGCATATTATCAAGCCCATTATCGCCGCTTTTAGCGGCAGTTTACTGCCTCTAAAGCAGCGATAATTTGAATGCCGTCAGGGTTTTCTTTTGTATCTTGAAGTTGTGAGCTCTCTCTTCTCCTCTTATAGGATAATGCACTAGACTTTCAAAGTGTTTCCTGGAAGAACCCAGAGCTTCTGACAAAGGAGCATGCACTCATGTTCACATTTGTGTCTTTCCGTATATGATCACAGCGGTATTAACTGCAGGAAAATAGATGTTTGAATTTTTTTAGTTTTCCTGAGGTTTTTGGCATCCTTGAAATATCGGGTGTGCCACTGTTACGCTCCTGGCTATATTTTAGACAATTGGGAGAATTAGTCCTTCCTTCATATAAAACAAGCATTTGCAATGCGATAGGTCTCGCATTTATAAGAGTTTGAGCTATTGGCATTGTAAAATTACAATGCCTTTTATTTATGTTTTGGTTTTAAAACAAATAAAAGGCATTGTCATTTACAATGTCAGTAGCATAAACTCGCATAAAAGCAGTGTGTGGAGTGCAGCAGTGTGCGGCGTGCAGCAGTGTGCGGTGTGCAGCAGTGTGCGGCATGCAGCAGTATGCGGCGTGCAGCAGTGTGAGGCATGCAGCAGTGTGAGGCATGCAGCAGTGTGCGGCGTGCAGCAGCGTGTGGCGTGCAGCAGTGTTTTGTGTAGCAGTGTGAGGCATGCAGCACTGTGTGGCGTGCAGCGGCGTGCAGCAGTGTGCGGCGTGCAGCAGTGTGCTGCGTGCAGCAGTGTTGTGCAGCATGCAGCAGTGAGTAATGCAGCAGTGTGCAGCAGATCGGTAAATATTAACTTGAGCTCTCATTTCGACCCTGTGACCTAAATTTTTACGAGTGCCTAACATTTTCCTTCAGACCCACCAAGCAGCCACCCCTAGCAGACAGGGCTCATTGCCTAAAACTATCCTGGGATTTGAACCCGCGCCGCGGTCAGTAGTCACACACAATGGAAAAGTTAATACATCAAGCCGTTTTGTTTGAGCGAGTCGCGCGCGTCCTCCGCGGGTGATCATGGGTAAAGTGCGCGCGATTACACAGACGCACGCACCTGCTGTCCCTTCTCGCAGACGCTTTTATAAACAGATAAGCTGAGGGGTGTCGTGGGGGAGTGACAGCTGACAGTCTCGATGGGATATAATGCCGGAGAGACAGGGTGACGAGGGGCATGCTCTCCTCATACGTAATCTAGTCCATTGCCTTATTCTACCAGACACTTTCAATTTCTTTCCCTTTTGACAGTCAGTGAAAAAGTTCCGGGGAGCGAGACGTTTTAGAAAAGGAGAGAGGCGGTGATGTGTAGAAGTGGTTAGCACGTGAGGGAAATAGTCTCAGGCACGGATGGGAAAAAAACAGTGTGCATAGGACCAGGTAGGCACAGACGAGAACAGATTGAGCCACAAAAAAAAATAGGTTGTGATATACATAAGAGGAAAGAAGCGATGATTAAGGGACAGAAATTGGGTTAAATCGCCGGGGACAGACGAAGAGATGGCGTAATGAATGGCCAGAACTGCCTGCTTTGGAACTGCGCGTGGGGGGAGGGGGCGGCTAGGTGACAAGAAGGGCTGGGCGAGAAGGGAGGGGAGAATGTCAGCAACAGAGGAGCCCGCGAAAGTGATCGTGATTACGATCGCTACGGAGGAAAGACATATGGCGCTGCGCGCGTGCACGTTCACGTGCACTGTAGCTTTAGGCCACGGCAGCACTTTGAGAAGCCCACATATAAAATGTCTCTTCGAGCCTTTGGCTCGCGAGAACCTGCTGTCCCTTCTCGCAGACGCTTTTATAAACAGATAAGCTGAGGGGTGTCGTGGGGGAGTGACAGCTGACAGTCTCGATGGGATATAATGCCGGAGAGACAGGGTGACGAGGGGCATGCTCTCCTCATACGTAATCTAGTCCATTGCCTTATTCTACCAGACACTTTCAATTTCTTTCCCTTTTGACAGTCAGTGAAAAAGTTCCGGGGAGCGAGACGTTTTAGAAAAGGAGAGCGGCGGTGATGTGTAGAAGTGGTTAGCACGTGAGGGAAACAGTCTCAGGCACGGATGGGAAAAAAACAGTGTGCATAGGACCAGGTAGGGACAGACGAGAACAAATTGAGCCACAAAAAAAAAATAGGTTGTGATATACATAAGAGGAAAGAAGCGATGATTAAGGGACAGAAATTGGGTTAAATCGCCGGGGACAGACAAAGAGATGGCGTAATGAATGGCCAGAACTGCCTGCTTTGGAACTGCGTGTGGGGGGAGGGGGCGGCTAGGTGACAAGAAGGGCTGTGCGAGAAGGGAGGGGGGAATATCAGCAACAGAGGAGCCCGCGAAAGTGATCGTGATTACGATCGCTACGGAGGAAAGACACATGGCGCTGCGCGCGTGCACGTTCACGTGCACTGTAGCTTTAGGCCACGGCAGCACTTTGAGAAGCCCACATATAAAATGTCTCTTCGAGCCTTTGGCTCGCGAGACCTAAAAAAGGGGGACGGCGATAGTTAGGTAAAAGCTATCTCTTTGGGGATTGGTTAATTGTATTTTCAGGTAATTTCATTGGTTGATGCCTAGGGTGCTGAATAGTTATTAAAAGTAAGGAGCTTCTTTTCCCATTTGTTCATGTAAACATGCATTGAAAATGCAAAAGGTCTCGCTTTTGGTTAAGTTAAAGCCATTTGCTTTGCTAATGGTATTGTATAGCAAAGCAAATGGCTTTAACTTAAGAAAAGGCGAGACCTATTGCATTTTTAATGCTTGTTCCTATTACTGCCCTCATGACATCTTACACCAAGAGTACCAAATGGCAAGGCAGGGGTAGCAGCAGAAGGTATCCCAAACTGATGCCCACAACCAGCATGATCACAATGGCGTCGATCTTTCACTCCCAAACTGTTAGGGGAATAGCACGGAATTTCCACTTGAATTAAGAAAGGGGTGACTGATAATTTCTCATCGAATATTTATGAAAAGCGTCAAAGGTTCACACTCTGACTAAACAGCTTCGTCGGAAGCACTTCCTGCTTCTGTGATCTCAGTCATTAGCGCACTTGCATCGAAGGCAGTCTCGTGCCGCTGGAAGCGTGTGATCACAGGGCGAGCCTGTTCCTTACACGTTAAGAGACTCATTAAACGAGGCAAGACAAGTCTGATGAACACCCTCTGCCATCTGACTCTTAACGATCCCGCAGTATCTTTTTCCCTCCTCCCCCCCACTTCTCCCGCCAACTACCAAACGGCATCCCGACAGCTGTCACCAGAGAGCCCCTCAACATCTGCAGCTGAAACTTGAGTGCTGGAAAACACGAATCAGATGAGGGGAAAGGCGGAACGTACTGGAAACATTGTGTCATCAGGATACGAATAAAACAGCCCGGCACAGCAGCGAACTCCAGTTATCAGATGCAAAAACAAGCACGGTCCGCTTTCACTTTCGTCCGTTGTGAAAGCTTTCTTGTCTTTATGGGTCCATGTGTTTGAAATACATGGCCCCATAAAGATAAGAAAGCTTTCACGACGCACGGAAGTCAGACGAGCCCGTCCAAATGGGACGGCTCCAAAAGACAAACGAAAACGTCACTACCAGCTCTTTTCCAATGGCTGGCCAGTTTAGCATAAACGGTGACGACAGCCAATGGAAAAGAGGGGCGGGGCTTAAAGCCCTTTACAGAAAATACTTAAACGTTAAATCTCGCCAGCGAGACTGCGCATGTGCGCAGCCCACGCAGGCAAGACCTAAAAATGGAGGGGAAATGTGTATCCATTGGGAACCATTGTTCAGCTGACACTTCTTCTTTTGATGAGGAGAGGCGGCATCCCAGAAGCTATTCTAGAAACAATACTAGCCACTCAAGAGAGAAGGACAAAAATCTGGAGGTTAGAGATGGACTTCTGAAGAGGTTCACTCTCTAAATAAATAGGCTAAAGCCTTGAAAGAGGAGAGAAGCAGAAGGAAGAGGAAAGAAAAAGATGTCTCTTTTTCTGCAGACTCTTAGCCGGGTACACATTCAGCAGTTGGTGGGAAATATATTTGCAGAGAGGAGGTGTCCCAGATTCTGGGACTTAGAGGAAATAACATGGGGTTTATGGAAGTTGTACAGGATGTGGACGATCAAAACATGTTTCCACAGTATGCAAGACCTTCAAATCTTTCGATGCTAGTTCATAAAAAAAATAAAAGACCCTTATTTGTCATGAATAAAAAGATTTTAGGGCCAGATGTAGAACTATTCCGACTGCGGGTCACAAATTGCAATTTTTTTGTGACTCACAATTTGTCGAGTCGAGTCGCAGTGACCTACCTCATTATTAGTCATGAGACAGGTTGTAATTTGCGTACCATTGGAAATGACCAGCACTTACAGGGATGGTGGCCTGCAGGGATCAGCAGACCACCATGTCTGTGACTGCTTTTTAAATTAAGCATTTTTTTTTTGCAGCCCGATTCCCTTAAAGGAAAATGGGATGCATTTGAAAAAATAAAATGAAATGTTTCTGTTTCATTTTTTAAGAGTGAGCAATGGTCCGTGGGACAACTGGCTGCTCTTAAAAAATTATTTTAGCTGCCCAACACAAAGGAGAAGGGGTCCTCTAGGGACCCCTCCACTTTTGGGACTGGCTTAATACTTTTTAGCGGTCGCAAACAGGCCGATTTTCTGTTTGCAACCATTAAAAAGGGTCGTACATCTTGCCCTTAAACTATTTGAGTATTCCCAGGTTTCTTCAAAAACTTTATGTATTGGAAGATTCTCAAGAAAATCTTCCTCATTTGATTAAAATTGATCCAATGCTAGTCACCTTAATAGGCCACACATCAGTTAGTCCTGAAGACTGTACTCCAAAGGATCAAGTTTATAAAAGGGTTGAAAAAGCCATGAAAAGGGCACATGATGCAAATAATATGTCCCTCAGTGCTGGAACTTATGGAGCTTACACAGCACAATCCTTAATAAAGAATTTTGAAAATTTGGCAGCTGCAATGCAACAGTACGAGGACTGTTCTTCGTTGCTGGTTAATATAGAGCAGTAGTGAAGGTTCCTGTCAGACATCTCATGTGATTCAATCAGTGCAGCTGCTTTAGCTACTGGTGCCTCAGAGTCAGCTAGAAGACATGTGGTTAAGAAACTGGAAAGTGGATGCTGCCAAAAAGACCGCTCTTTCGAAGATAGACCGCTCTTATGAAGATTCCTTTTCGGGGCTGGAAGTTGTTCAGAGATCAACTGAAGCAAATTGTGATGAAATCTTTATGGGCAGGAAGCATGACTTGTGTTTTAAAGGAAAGACTGGATCCTCAACAAGCTATGAAGAATAGAGGAAAGGGTCTTGCTTCAAGAGAAAAAAAGGTTTCCAACCAAAAAACAAGGATAAGAGTTTGTATTCTCAGGATTCAAGTCAGTTCAGAAACAGCACAAGCCCTGACTATCACGAAAGAGAGACTTTACAATTGGGGGCCATCTGAAATTCTCCCTTCTGGAATAGAACGCAGATATTTTTCGATCACTGGATTCCAAATACAATTCAGAGGCTATGTGATAGAATTCAAATTCAAGCCTATACGCTCGGGAAGCATCTCTATGCGTATACATTAACCCTGGGCGTAGTTCGCGAAGTAGCACTACGCGAAGCTACGCAAAGTGTACTTCGCACTACGCGAGCTACGCGTAGCACTTCGCGAACTGCGTAGTACCCTGTTCGCTCTGTGCAAGATGCCGTTTTCAATGATTGCACAGTGCGGACAAGCATCCGGCACTGTGCAATCATTGAAAACGGCATCTTGCACAGTGCGAGCTGTAGTTTTCTGCCGCTCGAGTATATTTTTAATCGAGCGGCAGCTTTCTCAACGTGGACTGGTAGTTTCTCATCGCGAGTGGTAGCGAGCATACGCGACCGCTCGCAATGAGAAACCTGACCTCCTCGCGTTGAGAATCTCGCCGGAATGTTTATTTTCCACGCTCGGCAACTTGATGTTGCTGATCGCGAACAAGGAAAAAGTCTCGCCGGGATGTCATTTTGCTTGCTCGCGGTCGCCAACTTGACCACGAGCAAGCAAAAAATGACCGCTGCACTACGCAATGCTACGCTACGCATGTTTGCACTGTGCTACGTGCAATTCACATAGTGCGAAGTAGCGCAAACTTTGCAAACTACGCCAGCATAGCGTAGTACTTTGCCCAGGCTTAGTATACATCAGAACATAGAGGACATTTTGACCTTAAACACAGGGATTTATACGCTCTGGTTCACAAAAACGAGATTGGTCAAGGATTCTATTCTATCCTCTCTCTAGTGTAGAAAACTTTGGGGGCCTATCTGTTCTAGATCTTACGGGAGTCAAGAATTCGATAAGAATAATCCACTTTAAAATCAACAGTCAGCAGAGAGGCAGTCTGATGGTCTGATCAAAAGAGTTCTTGGTAGCTATAGATCTTCAGTATGTATATCTTTTCATATAGCAATCTTTCAGCATCACTAGAAGTTTCTAAGATTTGCTATACTTGGAGACCTGAATATCCATTTCGACGACCCCCTAGATATAGGGGCCGCCGATCTGACTCTTGACCTGGCAGCCTATGGCCTCCAATTGATTAACTCTGGAGCCACCCACACCAAAGGTCACCTGTTAGACCCAGTCTTCACCAATGTCCACACCCTCCAATCCAAAGTGTCTCTTCCCCTCCCTTGGACAGACCATTTCTTGGTCCCTCTCTTCTTACCAGGAGTATTTAGGAAGCCCCACAAGCCTGCCACCCTTATCCGGGACAGGGCCTGGTCCAGGCTCTCCACAGAGGACTGGGCCAGAACTCTCAACTCGATGACCCTTACTCCGTCAGAGGACCCTGTCACAGCGGACAGAAATTTCAGAGAGTGGATTTCCACTTCCCTGGATTTGATCCTCCCCATTAAAACTCGTGAGGACAAAAACGGAAAGACAGGATCAGCCCCCTGGTTTAGCCAGGAGCTTAGAATCCTCCGCAAAGAATGCAAAAAAGCGGAGCGACTGTGGAGAAAGGACTGGCTCCACTCCAGTAAGGACGCCTACCGTAAGTCAGTGAGAACCTACAAATCCACCCTGAAACTCACTAAAGCCTCATATTACGATGCTAGAATAAAAAACGCCACTAATTCGGCGAGAGAGTCGTACCTTATCGCCAAAGAGCTTCTGAAAATACCAACACCCCCCTCCTCCAACAGCTCCCTTCTGGGCAGAAGCGATGAACTGGCAACCTACTTCGATTCCAAAATCTCCCGCATCCTGGCCTCTCTCCCACCCCTCAGTCAGCCAACCCATAGCAACACCGATGTGTCTATTACTCACACTGAAAACATCTCTCACCCACAGCTAACTGCGTTTAGGGCTGTATCCCTGGACGAAGTGGGAAAAACTTTGGCCAAGATGAAAAGCGGATCTCCCCTCGATCCCGCCCCCATGAGATTCCTGAAAACAGTCGCCCCGGTCATCGTACCCCCTATTACGGAGCTGATCAACATCTCGCTGTACCAAGGCTCTGTCCCTCCGAGCTGGAAGGGTGCAGTAGTCAAGGCCCTCCTTAAAAAACCTCAACTGGACCCCTCCGATTTGGCAAATTACAGGCCGATCTCGCTCCTCCCGGGCATTAGCAAAATTGCAGAAAAACTGGTCAATGCCCAACTGTCCCTGTTTCTCGAATCCAACAACCTTCTGCGTCAATCCCAAACAGGGTTTCGCCCTGGCCACGGCACGGACACCGCCCTCCTCACAGTCATCGAGGAGGCAAGGTGGATCTTGGATTCAGGAGGGTCAGTGGCAGTGATCCTCCTGGACCTTAGTGCAGCCTTTGACACTGTGAACCACCGTGTCTTGCTCCATCGGTTGGCCAGGGCAGGTCTCGGGGGTACCGTGTTTGCCTGGATAGAGTCCTTTCTATTGGGCCGCTCCTTCCAGGTCTGGGACGGCAATTCCCGCTCAGCCTCATTCCCTCTCTCTAGCGGAGTCCCCCAAGGGTCTTCGCTAAGCCCCACTCTGTTTAACGCCTATATGGCCCCCCTGGAGGATATAGTAGCCCCATTCGGTATCAAGATAGTGTGTTATGCGGACGACACGCAATTGGTCGTCTCTCTCTCACATCTTGACCACCGCCCAGACAATCTGTTGAACTGCCTCCAGGAAATCCACCACTGGATGTGCAATTCATCACTCAAGCTCAATGGATCCAAAACGGAGGTCATGCTCATGGGCAAGAAATGGGCTACTATTCCTTCATCGGTCTGGCCTGACGTTTTTGGCGAGGCGCCCACCCCGAAGAAGGAAATTGAGACCTTGGGAGTCTGGCTTGAACCTGATCTATCCATGAAGACCCAGGCAGCCAAAACAGCAGGCACTTGCTTCGGACTCATGCGCTCTATCCGAAAGATCCTCTCGCTACTCCCTCCCCTATCAAGGAAACTTCTTGTCCAAGGCCTGATCCTTGCTCGCCTTGACTATAGCAACGCCGTTTATCTAGGAGCCCCCGAATCCACTCTGGCAAAACTCCAGCGCGCTCAAAATGCAGCCGCCCGGCTCCTAATGAATCTTCCCACTAGAGCCTCTGCCAGACCAGCACTCAAGGCCCTACACTGGTTCCCGATCCGTCAGAGGATTGAATTCAAGGCCATGTGTACCACCCACAAACTCCTCAACGGCCAAGGCCCTTCGATCCTGAGAGACATGGTCACTCCCTATAAGGCTCCCAGACTCCTGCGCTCTGACAATGAGCGTCTGGCCAACGTTCCGAGATTCAGGAAGGTGCGCACTGGTGGTCGACGCTTCGCAGGCGTCCTCTGGATGGAACTTACTTCCACGCCGCTTGCGTCTGGAACCCTGCCACCTTCGGTTCCGCAAAGAACTGAAAACCTTCCTCTTCCCCAAATAGTACCCCCTCTCCCCCCCCTGATCATTACTAGTCTTTTACATCGCGGGGATGCCTCCGGGTCACCAGGCGCTTTACAAATCGTTAAATAAATAATAATAATAAAATTGCAGTGGCAGACCAATATTTTCAATTTTCAGTATTGCCTTTCAGAATCAAATTGGCACCCAGTTTGTTTACAAAGGTATTAGCTTTTTGGTGGGCATTCTACACAGAGGAGGGGTGCTGCTGCATCCCAATTTGGATGAATGGCTTGGTCATACCAATTCGGAACCTCAGGTGGTCAAAGAAAGAGGGAGAGTAATACAAGTTCTTCAACAGCATAGCTTTCTGATAAATTGGGAAATATCCCAATTGGCCTCTTCTCAAGAGCTAAAGTTCATTAGAGCACAATTTCAAACAAATTTAGGCTGGTAGCTCTTCCTGTTAGTAGGCTGCAAAAGATGTTATCAAACCTAAGCACTTTTCGCCAACAGAAAACAATTGACAGCCAGAGAGTGGCTAAGAATTCAGGGAGATATGGCAGCCTCCTTATTTCTAGTTCCCTAGGCAAGATATCATCTCACTCTCTTTGTCAATCATTTTCTACATGTATGGCAAATAAATATAGCAATATTTGGTGTTTTGAGGAATTCTGACAACTTTAGGCACCTGCAGAACCATTGAAATCTTGGCACTAATGCCTGCTAGATAACTGCACTTGTGACTACCTGTTTAGTAGTAAAGTTTAGCAATAGTGTGCGTTTAGTGGGGTCCCTACAGCTCTTGGGCGTGGTGCAACTGCACCATTTAAGCCCATTTTAACTGCAAGATAACTCTAATTGTGTCTGCCTCTATAGTAATAAAATAGTTGTAAAATATAGCAATATTACGTGTTAAGAGGAGTTCTGACAACCTTTTGGCCTTGGGCCACTGCACCTGCTGCACTATTCAAATCGTGACCCTAGTGCCTGAAATATAGCTGCACTTGTGACTGCCTATTAAGTTGTAAAATATAGCAATAATCTGTGTTTAGTGGGGGTGCCTGGAGCTTTTGGTCCCGGTGCCACTGCACCTGCTACACTATTGAAATCATGACCCTACTGCTTGTTAGATAACGGCACTTGTGACTGCTTGCTTAGTTGTAAAATATAGGAATATTTGGTATTTAGTGGGGTTATGACAACTTTTGGCCCCAGTACTACTGCACCTGCTGCACCATTTAAATCAAGCCCCTTTCAACAGCAAGGTAACTGTAATTGTGATTGTCCCTATAGTATTAAAATAAAGCAATATTAGGTATTCAGAGGAGTTTTGACAATTTTTGGGCCTGATGCCACTTCACCTGCTACAGCATTCAAATTATGACCCTGTTGTCTCCAAGGTAACTGCACCTGTGGCTGCCTGTTTAGCGGAAAAATATCGTAATTTTAGGTGTTTAGTGGGGTGCCTAGAGCTTTCGGTCCTGGTGTCACTGCACCTGCTGCACTATTGAAATTCCTTCCTTGTTGTCTGCAAGGCAACTACACTTGTGACTGCCTGTTAAGTTTTATATTTTAGCAATCAATTTAATCAATTATTGAGGTGCCTAATGCTTTTGGCCCCGGTGCCACTGTAACTGCTGCACCATTCAAATCAAGTCCCTCTTAACTGCAGGGTAACCACCTGTATAGTAGTCAAATATAGTAAATATATGTTTAGAGTACTTCTGAGAACTTTTGGGCCCGGCGCTACTACACCTGCTTCACAATTCAAATCATGACCCTGTTGTCTGCAAGGTAACTGCACTTGTGGCTGTCTGTTTAGCAATCAAATGTAGCATAGCTCTTGTATATTAACTTCATTTTTAACGTGCAATGTTTATTACAACTTTTATACTTTGACCATTATGACCAAATAGATTAAGTTAAAAAAATCAATCAATCAATCAATCACTGCATCTGTAAAGTGCGCTACATACCCGAGAGGGTCTCAAGGCGCTGGGGAGGGGGGGTGCTACTGGTCGAAGAGCCAGGTCTTGAGGAGTCTTCTGAAGGCCAGCAGGTCCTGGGTCTGTCGTAGGATGGTGGGGAGAGTGTTCCAGGTCTTGGCGGTGAGGTAGGAGAAGGATCTGCCGCCGGCGGTGGTTTTTCGGATGCGAGGGACTGTGGCGAGGGCGAGGTTGGCTGAGCGGAGGCTTCGAGTGGGGGTGTGGAAGCTGAGTCGGTTGTTGAGGTAGGTGGGTCCGGTGTTGTGCAGTGCTTTGTGTGCGTGGATCAGGAGCTTGAAGGTGATCCTTTTGTTGACGGGGAGCCAGTGCAGGCCTCTTAGGTGGAGTGTGATGTGGCTGCGGCGGGGGACGTCGAGGATGAGTCGGGCCGAGGCGTTCTGGATGCGTTGGAGTCGTCTCAGGAGCTTGTTTGTAGTTCCTGAGTAGAGCGCGTTCCCGTAGTTGAGTCTGTTGGTGATGAGGGCCTGGGTAACGTTTTTTCTCGTGTTGAGGGGGATCCATTTGAAGATCCTGCAGAGCATACGGAGGGTGTTGAAGCAGGACACGGAGACGGCGTTGACTTGCCTGGTCATGGAGAGAGTGGAGTCAAGGATGACCCCCAGGTTGCGTGCGTGGTCCGTGGGTTCCGGGGGTGTGCCTAGTGACGTGGGCCACCAAGAGTCGTCCCAGGCTGATGGGGTGGGTCCGAGAATGAGGACCTCTGTCTTGTCTGAGTTCAGCTTCAGTTTGCTGTCCTTCATCCAGTCGGCTACGGCCTTCATTCCTCTGTGGAGGTTAGCTTTGGCGGTGTGGGGATCTTCGGTGAGGGATATGATCAGCTGGGTGTTGTCGGCGTCGTCGATGTTGAGGTTGTGTTGTCGTGCGACGTGGGCGAGGGGGGCCATGTAGATATTGAACAGCGTCGGGCTGAGGGAGGATCCCTGTGGGACGCCACAGATGATCTCGGTGGTTTTGGAGCAGAAGGGTGGGAGGCGGACGCTCTGGGTTCTGCCGGAGAGAAAGGATGTGGTCCAGGCCAGGGCCTTCTCTTGGATACCGGCGTCATGGAGGCATGCTGATAGGGTGCGGTGGCAGACCGTGTCAAAGGCTGCTGATAGGTTCAGGAGGATGAGGGCGGCTGTTTCTCCTTTGTCCATCAGGGTCCGGATGTCGTCAGTGGCGGCGATGAGGGCGGTCTCGGTGCTGTGGTTGCTGCGAAAACCGGATTGGGAAGGGTCCAGGATGTTGTTAACTTCGAGGTAGAGGGTCAGCTGTTTGTTGACAATCTTCTCGGTCACTTTTGCCGGGAAAGGGAGCAGGGAGATGGGCCGGAAGTTCTTGAGGTCCTTGGGGTCCGCCTTGGGCTTCTTCAGAAGGGCGTTGATCTCGGCGTGCTTCCAGCTTTCTGGGAAGGTTGCTGTCTCGAAGGAACAGTTGATTGTTTTTTGGAGGTGGGGCGCGATGGTTGCGCTGGCTTTGTTCAAGACGTGGTGAGGGCAGGGGTCCGATGGGGATCCGGAGTGGATGGAGTTCATGGTTTTGATAGTGTCTTCGTCGCTGACGCTGGACCAGACGGTCAGGCGACTGGTGCGAGTAGTAGTCGCAGGGGTGGTGGACTCGGTGGTGGGTGCGGGGGGGTCGGAGTTGAAGCTGTCGTGGATGTCGGTGATCTTGTGGTGGAAGAAGGTGGCCTGGGAGTCGCACAGGTCTTGAGATGGCGGGATATCGTTGGTGTTGGAGCTGGGGTTGGAGAGTTCTTTCACGATGCTGAAGAGCTCTTTGGTGTTGTGTGTGTTGTTGTCTAGGCGGTCCTTGAAGGCGGTCTTCTTGGCGGTCCTGATGAGTTGGTGGTGTCTGAGGGCGGCGCTCTTGAGGGCTGTGTGGTTGTCTGGTGTTCGGTTGTGGAGCCATTTCTTCTCCAGCTTCCGACAGGTGTGCTTGGAGATCCGGCGGTCCTCGGTGAACCAGGCGGCTTTCTTGTTGGTGTGGTTGGTTGTAGAGGTCTTGAGAGGGCCGAGGGTGTTGGCGCAGTCGTTGATCCACTGTGTGAGGTTGGTCGCGACGGTGTCTGGGTCGGTGGGGTCGGTGGGTGGTCTCAGGGCGAGGGCGGTAGTCAGTTGGTCCTCGGTGACCTTGCCCCAGCAGCGGTGTGGTAGCTGTTGGGTGCGGTGGTGTGTGGTGGGTTTTCTGAAGGTGAAGTGGACGCATCTGTGGTCGGTCCAGTGTGGTTCGGTGGTGTGGTTGAAGGAGACGTGGGGGCTTGCGGAGAAGATGGGGTCGAGCGTGTGTCCAGCGGCGTGAGTAGGTGTTGTTACGAGCTGTTTGAGTCCGAGGTTGGCGAGTTTGTCGATCAGGGCGGTGGAGTTGGCGTCGTTGTTGTTCCCGAGGTGGAAGGTGGAGTAGATTAAGTTAAAAAAATCAATCCAATAAAGCCTATGAAGTGCAAAGAAATGTACTGAGACTTGAATAGAAAATGCCACAAACGTTCTAAGGCTAAAGCATCTGCTTTACACAACCAAGTAATAAAAAGCAAGCATTCTAGCATACTGTTAGAAGCTGCCTGCCTTTACCATAGTAAGTGATGTTATCTTGACAGTGAATGGGGCTTAAATAGTGTGAACAGCTATAGTAGAAGTATCGTAAATGCGTTCTGCCAGGAGAAGGTAACAAAAAAAAAATGTTCCACACAAAAGCAAATGAACATAGTAATTCGGCATTAGGAACTGATAAGAGACCCCTTCTGAGATATATTAAATTAAAAACATTTCACAAGCATAGTGCAAGTGTTGTGCAGAAGAAACCTAAAAAGATCTTCATTGTTAGGAATTTCAAATCTATTGAATCCACAGGCTTAAAACGAGGACATTTCAAGGAGGCTAAAACTACCAAAAGATCCTGGAAAGGCAAAGAGAACCTTACTTCTGAGCATAAATTAGCAAACCTCTTGAAGAGTCTAGAGACTAAAAAGTCACATTCAGAAACATCTACCCAATGCTCCCTGAAAGCCTTAATAGATGCTTATTGGAATTGTAACGCAGACAGCTTAAGACCTAACTCAAAACCATTTTAGAGAAACAGAAGAACTGAATCATTGAGCAACTCAAAGGGTCTTATATTTTAATTCACAGCATTTACTGGAAGAAGAATAGTGATGAGAATATGACTTTTGAGTGTCTTCTTTCCTGGAAGCCTGGATTCTAGAAATTAAGTTGTCTGGAAGCAGTACATATTTTACTCTAACCTTTCAACCTCCAGACCATTAACTGAAGACGGCGAAGGGCCATCTCAGATAACTGAGGTAAAATTCAATGAAGGCGGGTCTAAGGGAAGGACCCATTCTTGATCCATCTTCATTTTCACAATCAGACAGAAAAAAGAAGAGTGAACCCAAGCAGGTGCAATCAGAGTCACAGATCGTCACTCTAAACTACACAAAAGTAGGAGAGGCACCCCAGAAAAGGTAAAAAGCACCAAAATCATCTAAAAGAGAAAATGATATTTAAAGTAGTTATAAAATCACAAAATAGGAAAACAGGCTGTAATCAAAATAATACTCTTTTCACACAGCCAATGCCTTTCATCCTGACGACAATGGGGACTACCTCAGGGCAGGTGTAATTATTCCCATCATGTGCAAAATCTGTTGAACACACACCATTGAATTATCTTACATCTAATTGTTATTTTCCAAGTAAATTATTTCTCCCATCCATTCTGAAAAATGTGTAGAGAAATATTTATCATGCAGTCCCCTGAGTCCATTGTATATAGGAATGTTAAGGCATTATGGTAGCGTGCCAATATGCCCTCCTTTTGGCACGCGACCATATACTTTGAAGTATATGTGGAACATCAGTCTCTCTTTTGGGTGATTTTGGAGCATTTTACTTCTCCAACTTTTATGTATAATAATCTTGTGGTACTTGGGTTTTTTGAGCGGTTAACCCAGGAAGTACAGAACCTATGATCTGAAACAATAGAGTGTGGCATTACACCCTACACCATTCTCATCTGAGTTTTTTAGGCTCTCTCTAGCCTCACCATCATCAAGAACTTCAATATAAAAGGGAATTAGAGAAGACATAACAAACTCCCCGTCGTCTAGGTGAAGAAAGTGCATCCACACTTCAAGTATTCTTTGTCTTTATCCTGGAACAAAAATGATGAAGAAGGGAGTTCTGCTTGTCTGCTAAGAGATCTATCACTGGGACAACCCACTTCCTGCAAATCTCTGATAAACACTAAGGGATTTAGTTTATAGTTCTGGGAGAATGGGAATACTCTGCTTAGATGAACTGCTTTCTGATTCAGTATCCCCTAAACATGTACTGCTGAAATCCTCTCCAAAAGAAATTGTGCCCATTAAAAAATGCAGTGTGCACACTTCATCATTAGCTTTGAGTTTGCTTGTGTCCCCCCCACCTCCATTTGTACAAATTGACCTTTCTTGTCATAGTGTCTGGCCTAACCAGTACGGATTTGCCTTCTATTGTTGGGTGGAAATTTGTGAGGACTGAATACACTGCCTCCATCTCCTGCCACTTAGATGATCATCCCCTGCTCCTGAGGGCACCATTTCACCTAGACCGTCTGAAAGTCCATCCATGCTACCCAAGTGATTTCACTGTGTTTGTTGTTATATTTTTCCAGATTGGAGGTTTATAGTAAAAACCTCTTGACAGGTGAAGAGGGTTCAACCACCATGTCAATTCTTTCTTAATATCTGTGGACAGAGGCTACCTCCCCTCTAAAGAGTCTGAATCTGCAGTCACACGTGCAGTTACCTTGCAGGCACTAGGGTTATGATTTAAATGGTGCAGCAGGTGTCCAAAGCCCTAGGAACCCTTATAAACACCAAATATTGCAATATTTTACTACTAAATAGGCAGTCACTAGTGCACTTACATTACAGGCAATAGGGTCATGGTTTGAATGTCTCAGCAGATGCAGGGCCACCGGGGCCAAACGTTGTCAGAACTCTTCTAAACACCAAATATTGCTATATTATTTTACTAAACAGGCAGTCTCAAATGCAGTTATATTACAGGCACTAGGGGCATGATTTGAATGGTGCAGCAGGTGCAGCCGCACCAGGCCCAAAAGTTGTCATAACTCCTCTAAACACATAATACTGCGATGACATCAATTACCTTTATTATTTCCCTCTTTCATTTCAATTTTCTAAATGTTGCTATTACTTGCCTGCACTATACTACTAGTAACAGCTCAATATGTTGCCTTTTTGTACAATAAACAAGTGATAACACCTTAATAGACTTTCTGTAATTTAATATTGTACAACTACTCAGCAAGCTACAACTCACAACAAAAAACAGCTTATTATTAATACTTCTTTCTGGTTGCTATAACAACAGCCAAAAGAGTAGGAGAATTAGGTGTTATTTTCAGTCAGACAATCTTACTTGAAAGTTTTCCTGGATTGTGTTGTTTTGAGATTGGGTCCTCCCTTTTCTTCCAAGGTTCCTTCCAAAGCTAATCTAGAGCAGGAAATTACTCTCCTGGAATTATTTCTGGTTCCCTTTACCCCAGAGGAGGAGGATCCAAATAAACTGGATGTAAGGGCAACTCTTGTTGGGATACTTAAAGAGAGTGTCTTAGCTTACTCAATATTTGTTAATTTTGAAGTAGCTAATAAATGTTGCCATCCTTCTATTCGAACTCTTAGTAGGAGGATGAAATCCCAGAATATGTTGGTTTATCAAAAATAGGGTATCCCACCTTCTTTACAAGTGCCGGGAAGATCCACCAGAAGCATGGCTGTATCTTAGGCAGACTTTCAGAGAGCCTCCCTGAAAGAGATTTGTGGGGCAGCTACATGGTCAAACCATTCTACCTTGTGATTTTAATAATGTTGATTGTCAAAACAAAGTTTTTGTTGTCAAAGATCTATCGGCTATGAATTAAATGTTGATAAAGAAACTGTTGTTTGATCAAAATAACTATATTTTTCATTGATTTGTGCTTGTTGTATGTTATCATTTTAATACATAGCTTGGGCATTCCTCATATTCTAATATGAGAAACTAGAAAGTAGACAGGAGTGAACGCGTAAATGATGTACTGGTAATTTCATCACTCCAAGTCTTAACTCCCTCTGTATATACCTCCCTAACTCCCTCCCTGTGATGATATCAAATGATTGTATGGAAGAAAAAACGGCATAATGGTGGGATTAGAGCTTTTTAATATTACAGGCTAATCCAGGTAAAGGGGACATAGTATGCACTCGATGATAGAAGGAGAAGCTTGCTTTTTCTTTGTTTTTTAGAGTAGATTGGGCTTATAATCTTCTCTATTGAGGCATACACACCCTATATCGTAATCCTCGGAACAAGGAATTTTAGACTCATAGTAATGGAATAACTGGTAATTAATGTAAGCATTCACCACAAGATCATTATGAAACAACAAAACAACACAATGTCCACTCAACGTCTTTATATTTCTATACTTTTTGTTTTTACAGAATTAATCTCGCTTTACAAAATATGTCCTGCATAAATGCTCCCATTCTCTATTATTGTTCATAGTGGATCACTTCCGTTTGGTAGATGATTACTATATTTCTACATGTTGCTATAATGTATACTGTGGTTAAAACCTCTAATGAAATATTCCAACTTTAGTAACACGTATGTTTAGCAAACATAAATATTCAATTTAAAAAATATCAGGTTCTGAGCATTTGGTATATGTATATATGAGTCTGCTGTTGTTTCATTAAACAAATTCTGAAGTTCTATTTTAGAGTATTTAAAGTATGGACCATGAATGAATTGTAGAAAGAAGCATGTGATGTAATTGGCTTGACATCAGTAGATATATAATTTCCACTATGTTTGGCAGAAGTGACACTTTTTGGGAAGAATAGAAAAACTGCATAAAAGGAGACAAAACTTGCTTAATATAATGGATGCATGCAACCTGCGAATGAGAAGGCATGAGGTGATATTTCAGTGCAAATGGGCAAATACTCAGATACTATGTAGGCGTTGTTTGTAAATGCATTTTCGCTCTTGAGCCCGGTGTCTCTACTTTATCTATAGTTGAGATACTGTAAAGAGACATATTGCCTCTGTGTCTTCTTTACAGGTGGGATGGGTAAGGGTTTGTGATAAAACTCATGCCTGTCTTTTAACTGACCCATGTCATAACGATTACTTTTAGCCAAAACTGTTTGCAGCCCAATACTGCCCAGCGTGCTGGTATGTGATCACTGGCTTGAAAATCATTTCACTTGGGGCCAATTGGCAGCTGTGCTAAAGGGAGAAACTTTTTTTTAAAAGGAGACATTCTTTGGCTTTGTATGAGACCATTGCTATGAACTTTAGCCTAACTAGCGGCCAGGAGATTGTAAATTCACCCTCACCTACACCCCAATATAGGCCAGAATAAATCGGGTTCATGCCAGATTTCCAGGTAAACTCTGATAAGGTAAATTATTTTCTTGCCAAACGTGTAAATTTACCTGATATGGATATCCTGAAAATATGGCATTAATGTGGCAATCCTGGAGCTATACTAGACTAAAGTGTCCTAACAAAACAATCAGGACCTATGCATTTTTTTTCTGGGTCATTCATGACACATTCCTCCCTTCGTTGGTTTGGTATAGGTGAGCACTAAGTACAAACATATGATCCTTTTAATTCGGTGCCTGTGGGACAAAGGCCCTGTAGAACTAAACTATGTAATTGGGGTGCAGATGTGACATTATGCAATTACATTAAATCAGTTTTCTCAAAAGTTACTTTTACATGCTACTAAACTGAATTTAAATGCAAAAAAATCACGGCACTGATTTTGAGAGCTTGTGCAACACACTTGCTTGCCCAGTGAATGTGCCCTACTCCTCAGCACACACACCCTAGGCTGCAGTGCACAGAGGTCCTTTATTGCCACACATGAAAAAACATAGACGTAACGTTGGTTGTGCACATGATTGCTATGGTGTATCTTTCAATGTCACAGCATAGATTTGCTTTCTTTCTTTAAATTTCTTGCAAGGTCACGGTTCATTTTAATGGAACTGCAAGGCACATGTGCATCAGTCTATTGAACAACGTATTGATTTTAATAGTTGTTTGCCATCTGTTTTATGTAAAGTCAGTTTTCTGTAGAGTTCATGTGACATTCTGACTTTTATTTGAAATCTGTATGCAAGGACAATATAGGAATAATGAATATGTTTCAGCTGTATCCTTCTTTATAATGAATGCTTTGGGAACGTAAACTATAGATTGAATCACTGTTGCTTCTTAAAAGGACAGCTTTTCAATTATTCAAAAAAATGTATTATATCCAAGGAATGCGACATAATCGATGGAACATTTCTATTGTTGCTAAAGTAATTGCGATTTGTGGGAGCCAGAGACCTCTGTAACAACTGGCAACCTCAGATAAAAAAAAATATGAAAAGCAGCATCTGTTTTTGACTTTGATAACTCTAAAGATTAGGGCCTTCACAGTGGACGGTGAAACCCTGGGGCGTGAAAATAGAAGGCCAGCTGAGAAGAAAATGTAAGCACAGCAGCATCTTTCCTTGCTGATAACTGGGCTGCAAAAAAATGTTAAGCTTAAAAAGAAAGGCTTGCTTGAAGCCCGCCCAGTTTCTTTTTCCTCTTTTTTCCAGAGGACTGTCTATACCTGTATTATTATCTGGGAATGAGAGTCTGTAAGGTTGGCTGAATCTGAAGTGTATTTCCGCTTGAAAAATCAAGTTTATCTGTAGTTTCTGTAAAATTAATCATGGGGATACGATAGTGATGATTACTGATAATTTCATACCTCTATATCAAAACTATGAAAATGTTTTTTGGTACATTCTTAATGCCAATTACTTTTGTCACATACGTCAATTCAAAACCTTTTACCACATTTGGCAAATTACGTATTGAGAGCCCTGCCATCTGCGCAGAAAATAAGTCACTGTAAAAGACATTGTCACCTCACCTCATAGAATAATCAAAACCTTCGTCAAGATAAAACCTTAGAGTCAGTAAGCTAACCTGAGGTCAACCCATGGTAGCTATGGAACAGAGACCTAACTTAAAGCAATGTCTAAAGCATTTACATAGCAACTATACAGTATTAAAGTCGAAAAGCAAAACAATAAAAATCCCAAACCGAATTAGAAATGTAAAAAACAAATTTACACCAAAACTGCAAAAAGTCAAAGGGATCCACAGAAATGCATGTTTTAATTTTGTTAAAGAAATAGTGCCAATGATGGTCTTTGATGTTTAGAGAATGTGGCTTATTGACAATTTGAGGCTGGCCATGATGGAGTGCAGGTAGGATACACCAACCAGGTTCGTCCTGGGCAAAGATTGTACCTTCTGACTTAGTCCTTTTAAGTTCCACTCCACCACATATTGCTTTATTTCAGTAAACTTCCAAAGCTCCCATCAGAACCTCAGGAGAGTTACTTTAAGACTCAAAGGGTGTCAAGCAGAGGCCAACAGTTGGGTCCAGGCCAGGTCTAGTTGACAGTGATCAGCTGGTTACTTCTAGGAAAGGGTATTGCAGCTTGGTGTCCCCCTTTAGCTGCACAGGTGGTCAGCCAACTGACCTTTGGAGTCCCCAGGTACAAGAGGGAGCACATCCAATCGTTCAGGACTCCTTTTAGGTCACAGACTGCAGGTCTAATCCTCTTCTGATCTTCCTAAGGCCCAGGAGGTGTTCTGAAGAGGGTGCTTGGAGGTGCCACATTTATGCTTAGCACTAGCTAGTGGTAGAGAAAGACTCCTGAAAATATACCTAACCTATGGGGTAAAGGTTCCTGGGGCCAACCTTGCCCATTTTGGGCATTTTCAAGATGGTGGAAATTTAAGCCATACTAAACTTGGGCTCTGTGGGCTTGGGCTGTGATTGGGGAGTGTGCCACGGTAATCCAAATGTCTTCTCATATCTAACACTTAAACATGGTTTGATGAAGCTAGTATCCCCCTGATAAACCCAGACATAAAAACCTGGTAGGACAAAAACAGAGTCCTTTAGCAACCACACAATGGCTCCACATGAATCGTCTTGGCATCTTGTTCCCTCCCATTTCAAATGTGTCCCCATGGTTATAGGTAAACCCAAAGACAGAAGTCTGGTAGTAGAAAAGCAGAGTGTTTCATCAACCAGACAGTGGATCCACAAGTCTTGTCTGTGCATCCTGTTCTATCCATTTTCAATTGCACCCCAGGTGTTATTTATGAACCCAGCAGACCTGGCAAGCAGAATTTGACACTCAATCAGGATATGACACTGTCTCCCCTCTTACATATTCTGGGGAGTTCTGAGCAGTAATTTCTGCCCATTCAAGTCTGCCTATTGTTTGCTCCTCAGAGGCATTTCACACAGTGGTGGCTCTTTCTCTTCTATGGCATTGGAGAGTCACCCATTGCTTTTGAGCAGTGTAAAGTAAAGAACATATTAAGTAATAAGAACTTTGAGTAATTATCATTTTATGTTTCCTTTGTTGGGCTCCTCTCTGCTCTCAGTCCGCCCAAACAAGTCATACGCACTTTCCCCGTTCTCGATGCAGGCTGCATTACAGCCTGTGTGAAGAACAAGTCCAGGCCCCCATTCCCTCGTTGAGCGTCGAACTAGGACACTCAAAACCAATCACAATGCTGCATTTCAGCGTTGTGATTGGCCAGGGGAGCCTGGGTGCTTACCAATCACAACGCTGCATTGTAGCATTGTGATTGGTCAGTTGAGCCTGGCTGTTCTTCCAGGCTCCCTGTTTCTCGAGTCCCACGAGGAGAGCAAGAGCAAGGAGCAGAGACTCGGGGCCCGGCAGCAGTGTAATGGGAATAATTTATTTTCATTGCGCAACCCCGCGCCCGCCCGCCCGCCCACCACCCACGAGTCATGCCGGTCACTACTGATTTCACATCTTTTCCAAGGCTAATTACTGAATGAGAATCTGCAGAGCAAATGCAGTTTAGCCTCCAGGAACTTCAGACAGGATAAAGGTAACTTTCCTAGAAGTTACCTTTCCTTAATCTTTATTAGAAATCCAACTTCACCATTGAATTGGATATTGAATTACTATTAAAAATAGCTATTTAATATGTTTTAGTTGGTCCCATTTCTGAGATACAGTTTTTTTTAAAAAATATATGACAGCTAGGCCTGCCACGGTGAAAAATATTTTGGGTGCTAGTCAATGTAAGGACACATTAACATTACATTTCTACATGTTCTACCTTGATACCATGTACCCTGCCTTCTGGGCTTCAAGGCTTACTCAGGATGAGGTATTAATGTTAAAAATGGAGGTTTGTATCTGTCAAAGTGTTTATTTTGACAGATTGAATGGACACTTTTTAAACTGCTTTCTCAGGCTACAATTGTAGACCTGAAGCTATGCTTCAACTGCCACTGCAGTGAATTGCAGAATAGGTGCTGCAGTCCACTAGTGACATTTACCTTACCAGCCAGAGTACACCTTGTAGGTGCTTGTGCATAAGCTAATTATGGCAATTAGATTTATGTCAATTTGATCATGTTTAAAACAGGAAGCACAGGCACTGTGCTACTGGGTATTAGGGAGTATGTGCGCAGAGTTCTACAGCCAGGAAAAACAAACATCGCAAAAATCTGAGGGTACGACTCGTGAAAAATAGTAATTTCCTGCATGTACCATTTGAGTACCTGTTGCACAGGCTATAGTATTTGTGGGTAAGTTATTGCCTCAGCAATACGAGTTTTCCAGGTCAGAATGGAGATGACTGAGTATTAAGACATGCGTTCCCAAATTGGAACTGCAAAATTCCCTTTGAAACCTTGCATTCTCTCTGCAACTGTGAAATCACAGTAGTGTTCATATGATTTTTGCTACTCCATTGCCACTCCATTTGGTGAAATCTTTTCATTCTTTTCACAGCTATATTCTACTGCCAGTCCCTCCCCTACTCTTTCTTTGAGTACATTACTCTGTCTAAACGAAGACCTCCACATTTTCCACATAAGAGAAACTGGAAGAAACAGGAGAATGGATAAGGAAGTAGAGATAAAGAGAACTTTATTATCAAAGAGGTGAAGTCGAGAGTGAAGAGAGCTTGGGATACCAATATTGTATCGACATAGTTGAGATAGACATAAGGTAAAGTCAGAAAGGTGGCTTAGCTAGAAAGGAAGATACAAAGAGGCAGACAGAGGAAGAGGTAGATAGGTAAAAAGAGGAACCATGATAGAAAAAGGTTTAACAGTGAGGAGATAGTTAGAAAGGGTTCTTTACCAGAAACAAGGAGCTATAGAGTGGGAAAGACGTAGGGTACACTAAGGGGCGAGGTGATGAGAGACGTATGATAGAAAGAGAGGCAAGTTAGACTGAGAGGTAGAGAGATGAGTTTGTGTGAAGAGTATAAACAGCTGAAAAGTAGAGAGAGGGCATTCATATAGAAAGTGAGGTAAAGTGTGAACTGAGGTATATAAAATACATCACATGAAAAGAGAGCAATGAAACGGACTCAAAGCAGAGGAGGGTCGAAAGAAAGATGATTAGTAGAGAGAAATGTGGTGAAGCGCAAAAGCGAAGGAGATAAAGAGAGGTGAGGCTGACAAGAGGTAGTGAGGGAGATGGTAGGAATAGGTAAAATCAAAGCCAAGGTAGAGAGATGTCCAAAGAGAAAGGAGTGAGGTAGAGAGAGAGAGAGTTATAACAGAGAAGGGAGTGCACACCTAGCTGTCAAATAAGACAGCATCTGAATTTTATTCACACCTGTGGAACTTCTAACTTCACTGATCACTTTACAAAGCTGCCTCATACTCACTTTTCATATGCATTAAAACAGATCTGGGTGTCAAGCAGTCTGATTAAGAGGCAGATGATACTAGATTATGTTTTTAAAACCATCAAACCCCTTGAGTGCTAACTGGTGTAGGGGATTTCAGACAAAGATGCAACATTCTTGACTTGGATGGGCTGCCAATCCATTCTTGTGGAGATGGGGTTTCTCACTATTTACTGCAGTAGTTCCAGTCTCAGCTCCGCTCATTTTTCCTGGTCTGCTTTTAACCACATACCAAGGTCTCTCAGTCAATCCCCTTGCCTCTCCAGTCTTAGTTTGTACTTTTTTCTGACAAATCCTCTTTTGATCAATTTGCTCTACACGTCATATACATTTTGGCATCTATTTGTTTCAAGGTAAGAAGAGCAGTCCTGCTGACAAGTTCAGATTTTGTATAGCAAATTTACCAACTTCTACTGATATTGTACGCAGGGCTCACGTGGAGCTTTTTTTATTCACATGTTTAACACTGACTCACACAAATGCATTTAACTTTTTCCTTGTACTTAAAGTGGGATGGCTCTCACTTCATAGGCTAACCGATGGTGGAATTATTTATGATTGCGCTTTGTTAACATGGTATCCAAACACTTTTGTCAATTTTTTGAGTTGCTAATACTCTTAGCATGCCTGTTTTCAGTGTCAAAACAAAAGCATCACTGCGTACAATTGAAGCTTAAAGTTAAACTCCATTTAAAGTGATTTTTTGAATTTGCTAACTCTTCTGAATATTTTCAGGCAATGGGTTTTGGCCTTGACCATGGACTATGGAGGATCAAGGGCATCCCTGTATGCTGGCATGTTCTAAACTGAAGTAGAGTGGTCTGCAGCCACAGTGCGTAATACAAGACGCAGGTGCTTGATACAAAACGTATCTTATCAATAAAGGCATGTCTCACATCATAACCTTTTTATATCATAAATGAAAAGCTTCGGGTTTATTCAACAGCATTCCTGGTCAGCATCTAGCCATAGTGCAATTAGAGGACCATGTGTGTCCACTGATGTGTTCTGAATGTTCAGAAGTCTGAATCCCCTCTCTCCCTGGAATGTTTCTTACTAAGTTCGTTTTCATCTCTTTCAGGATGTCTCTTTCTTTATCCGTTTCAATGATCATTGCAATAAATTAGGGGTGGCCCTAACTATCTTAATTCTCTCTAGCTTAATTACTCATAATTACCATAAAATTACTTGTAATTATACATAATTACATGAGAAGCTTTTAGGGCTATTTCCTTAGTGCAAAATGTACCATTGCATTCAAAATGAGTATTAAAATGCATTTTGCAATAAGAAAATTGTCCTAAATGCTACGGGACATGAACAGCAGTAGCCAGCAGCCACTTGTGCTCTCAAGCTGGCATAATGGCATAATTCTGGTAATTTTGCATCACAAGAGTGATGCATAATAACTGAAATTACTCCGGCGTAGGTAAAATTTCACCCAGTCCTACAATGAATATTGATACCGACATTAACCAACAAGTTCAGGTCTTAGCTGCAGCATTATTCTTTTGCTTTTTCACTTTTTGTGGCAAAGAGCAACTTCTTCTCCTATTTCCTCTGCAAACGGCCACCACTATCTTTCTTAAAGTTTTTTAAAGGACTCAAGGAACTTTATAAAGAATCACTTTGACCAGCAGTTGTGTCTGTTTGCATACCCTTTATTGCATCTTGTTTCTAGCTAAATTGTGAAAGTTTATTTAAACCAATTTCCTTTTTGTTTTTATCCAGTTTTGTGAGATTTAATTTCCTGATGTCATTTTTACTATCTAGAGCAGATAGATGTGTCTCTCCTTGTGTAAAGCAACTTGTGCAACTTGCTAAAATATTCAGAGATACCCAGTATCTGGCTTCTCACTGTAACTTCTATAGAGGTAATGTTTCCCTGTTGGGTTCTAGTGTATTGTTGCATGAGTATGAAGGCTAACAATCTGAAGGCTCTCTAATGTTTCATGCTGCAGCTCTCAAATTCTGTTCAGTGGGTACCTCATAATGAGTAGCCAGGAAATTTCTGCCAGCAATACTGCACCTCCTTTACTGATTCAAAGGTATCAATAATGCTGGTTAACCCCCTCAAGCCTATTGCGCCGGAAATTGGTGTTTCTGCATCCATTTCCAGCTGTAGCCATGTACTTCCATTAGATTTATCCAAGTAAGTATTGGAGATGTTATCTCGTATTGAAAAAAAAGAATTGAATTACACATATATGGAACTACCAGGTTGCTGCAGTAATATAGCACAATTATATTACAATTTGGGAAAGCTGTTGAAAAAATTAAGGATCTTCCTCGTTTGGTAGATAAACAGATGCAATCACCAACTTGTCTCTTCAGTTGTCATTTTTAACACAATATTCTTTCTTTCGACTCACACTATTATCATAAAACCTAGTAACTTAGAGTTTTGAAGAACAATATATGTAAGCCTTTATAAATATATGATCAATGTAGGCTTAATTGGACCCAATTTCTTTACACATATATGCACCCCTTGCTGGACTCAGGTGGGTGTTTTGAAATTATTTCATATTGGTTTTTTCACTTCTCAAATAAATTATTCTTTTTGTTATATAGATAATCAATTTACATTCCATGGAATGAATATGATTGTTTACTTTCTCTTCTTGAATGAATTACTATTGTAAATTGTGCTGGACAGGACATTTTTCTTATTCCCTCTACTTTACAAAAATACAGTTGAACACAGTACGTAGACAAACATAATGAGGATTTTTCCGCAAGGGTCAGAATTTATAAATATGGTAAAAAAATAGGAGGAGAGAGCAGGAAGATAGAGGAACATACATAGTATCTATTAAAATGTATGTGAAACACATTTAGCTACATCTAGCTACACTTAGCTAGTCATCTGAGCAGCAAAGAAAACTGTATGTGTAACTAATTTATATAAACTCACTTAAAGGAAAATGTTTAACGCATGAATACCCAACTGTACATTTAAATGCAGACATATATTAGTTAGAACTCTAAAGATATCCTACTTGAATTTGAATTGATGAATATTCTTATCCTAGTATAAAATATCAATGGACGGCTATTGCTGATTTAAAACTCATGTTTTAGTGAAGAGGCACTATTATTTTTATTCTTTCCTTAAATACTGAATTGATGTAGAAGAATTCAGTAATTGTGCCAAACAGAAAGACAGACATAACATGTGGGACCAGCTGGGAGTTGGACCACTCATCAATGACATCACTGTTTTCTTTTTTAAATAAAATTGACCAAACTGGGGCTCATCATGTCTGCAAGACCAGGAGAACGCTGGGAGAACTGATGCACTGTGACCCCAGATTCCAGTGAAATCATAAGAGAAACTTGGAGCCATATGCTTCATATGCTTAGTTGTAAGACCTGAAAATAAAAGTCTGAATAAGAATAGCTAAGGGGAAATCCTTTTAAAAGAATTGTCGATGATAAGAAGTCACTCAGACTGTTGAAATTCAAGAGCCTCAAAAAGAGATGGGTGTTATCCTGGAGATGTGCTAAACATCTTCTAGGGCAAGGATTCTTTGGGGCTTGTTCAGCAGTTTTAGGGAATCAACAACAAACCCAAGCAAACTTTAAACTCGCTGTTTGCTTAATATTTGTTTTGATTTCATCCATATCATTCCCTTGGGGTGGACAGATCCTTTATATTGTTTTCTATTTTCATTCCTAGCTCGGGATAAAGGTAGACAATCCCACTCATTCAATTCTAGGCCAACGTTATGGTAAGAGATTCTTTATATGGGCTATCTTAATGTTTGTGCACTGTCTAGTCCTGCTAGTAAGGAAAACGAAATGCCTTTAAAAATAAAAATTACACGTTTCTGTTTCATTTTTGAAAGGGAAGGCAGTGGTCCTTGGGACCACTGCCTACTCTTGAAATAGGTTTTGCTGTCATTCACAAAGGGAAAGGGGCACCTGAGGACCCCTTCCTGTTTGCGACTGGCTTACCACCTACTTGAAATATGTTACCGACTCGCATAATAGGGTTGGTAAATGCCTCAGGCCATTTTAGCGGTTTCAAACTGCCCAATTCACCATTTGCAACCGCTAAATATAGTCATACACGTGGCCTCAGTGTCCTGACAACAGGAATGACTTCTACGGAGACGCAATGTCTTTCAAGGAGGGACACAACACCAGTAACATATACAGTAAATACATAGTAGTGCACATGTGAATACATATTTACAGAGAACCATTTAAACAAATGCACATATATACATGCATAGCCCACTCCTATCATCTGAAAAAACAAGATCATTACCTGTCTCCGCCTTTGGAATAACTTCTGCTCCTTAGCTACAGAACGGATAACGTATGATAATCACATACTTCCACTCTGTATACAGCAGTCTCCCACACTACAGTGACTCCACTCTGGTATTGCTGGCACATCTCTTCTGGCCCAGTTTTCACATTTATTTTATGAGTGGAACTTGCAAACTGACCAATCTCCATGTGACTGTGCTAAATTGAGAGCAGAGACAGGTATTTGTGGTGCAGGTACCATAAATAAGATGTTAAAGTGTGTGTTTGTATGCAAGCGTGTGGTTCAGCATTTGGTTTGGCTGGTGAGCACTCCAAGGATATGTGTAGCGCTATAATCTTCAAAATGGCAGGGGTGGGTGAAATATTCTCTTCTGCCACCGAAATTGGTGGAATTTGTAGACTCTGAGTTATGCTCGTAACATGGAGTTCCAGCAAAATTCTGCCAATCGCCATGTAGTAAAATATTTTCTCACGCACGCCTCATAAACGGTACATTGCCAGGTGGGAGCAAGATTTGGTGTCCCCTAGTGCAATTTTCAGCCACTAGGAGGACATCCGGTGAGATTTTTCCAACATGGGTGGTCGTGACTGATCGCCACCTGAAGACTACAACTCGAGTAAAAATTCTACTCTAGCAGCAGCAATATCAACTTGAGTAGCTGCACCCTCTGGCGTGCCGCATGGTGCCATCCACACTGATCCTAACGTTAAATTACAGAGCGAGCAGCACAACGTGCCTATTTCCACTTGTTGGTGTAACTCCGCTAAATCTCTCAGAGTTTTCATGTAAGTCATCAGATATCCAGGGAGTCAGATTCCGCAAGTTTCGCCCACCCCCTACAAAATTGTTTGAGCTTCTGACTTAAATGCGGTTCTGGGCTGCACTTCAGGGACCTACTTCCAGTGTACTGGAAAGTTACCAGTAACTACAGAGCAATCTGTTGGAGACCCCTGAATTTGAGTTTCGCAGAGGTCCCGATTAAATGTGAAAGTTTTGGTCATGTTATTGTGGTTGAACATGAAGTTCGCACATATTCAAACATGACACCAATGAAACCGAATATGCGGACACTATTGGCGGTCTGACTTTCACTAAAGCTGACATCAAAGATGATGGAGCAGGTGCTGCCGGTCACTTTGGGTCATCATATATTGCATACTTTATCATTGCTCACTTCATTGCAGTACAGTATGCTTGATGTTATTGTTTGAATCATATCTTTCAAGTTGACTGATGCTATCAGCGGTTGTTCCAATTGTGCAGCCAGGTAAATGGTTTCTAAGCAATTCATACACCAAATAGCAGGTCTCACTCTACAAGTTTGACATTTGCTAAATTACAGCATCCAATTTGCACCTATTTCTTTCAATACTTCTTCAATAAAGTAAAATGCCATAGTTTCACAACATTGTTGTTCAGTTGGGTAGATGTCACTTACATTCACAATGGCATTCAGGCTGATCTAATTTCTTTACTAGGAAAAAATGAAAAAAGCAGAACCAACTGCCAGAAGTTCAGTTGAAAATACACTAAACAAATGTGAACACAATGAACTTAAGAATGAAGGAATGAATCCCAACTTTTTCTCACAGCCCGTCAATAGGTGAAATCCAAGATTTCAAAAATGTGGGTATGCCTGTTGATCTGCAATAGGTAAGTAAAATGTGTTGGAAACTGCGACTGCAGTAGTCGTTGAATTTCTGATGCAGGCTAGGCATTTTTTAACGTCAAAAGCTTCTCAAGTGCAGGTAATGGACACCTCTTTCTGTGTTAGAATTCCAGAAAGATTATTTAACTTATCAGAGCACATATTTACCAAGAGAATTTGGACAAGAGAGCATATGATGCTTCTTTTTACTATCATTATCTGTCTTGAAGTTAAATTATTAGGATCAAACAAGGTATTTCTATATATGAGCTGCCAATATACTTCATTTGCCTTTAGAGTTTGTAATGCTGAATTGAATTGTTTTATAGCTCACCTTTGTGGCTGTCCTTGTTTCATGAGACTTAGGGCCTGATTACAATGCCGGTTGGACTCTCGTCCAACCCGCACCGTAGCGGGAGCAGGACCGCCCAAATAGAAGTCATTTTAAAAACATCCCTGCACCTAGTGGCAGGCACCATGTAGGACCTGAAACATGGTGCAGGGATGGTTTGCACCCAAAGCCCCATTGGGGAGGGTCAAGGGAGAAAAGGGGGCCCTGCTTTAGGCCCCCAAAGTCACTTGCCACAGGTGCACCCCCATGAAAGGCCATGCAGAAAGGGACATTTTAATCCCTGCTGTGCTGCGAAGCAGGCACTACCCCTAATGTAGGGATTAGTGACCCTCCGACGCACCACCAGGTTCCTTGAGCCCTTCGAACGTGCCGCAGATGGTCCAGATGCCTCTGCCAGCCGCATCATAATGTAGCGGGTGTACTGCAAGGGCAGATGCTGGTGGTTCCAACACTGACAAGCCATCAGTGTCAGACCCACTGACATTGTAATGAGCTCCATAGATCTTCGTTGAGAAGATTACAGGCAGAACAAATAATAGTCAAAATTGTATATAGTCTTCTTGACAGTGTTTGAAAACTATTATTGATGCCCTTGAATTTGGTTAGCAATTTCTCTTCATCAGTTTCCCTAATTCTGCTGCTTCTCTTTCAGAATATGCTTACTCCTCCTTTATAATGACATATATAAAAGTGGACACAAATTGTTTTTTTTACAGGGTTCTGACCCAGGACAAATCACTCAAACCTATAGTTGCACTAATATTCAGCAAGTGTTCTTTCACAGCAATTAAACTGGAGCCTTTGCCAAAACTTACCATCACTATATGTGGTTACTGTAATAGAGGAATATTTAGTATATCTGCAATTTGGTCTGTTTGCTAAAGGACCAGCAGCTTTAGACAGGAACCAATTTATACACACATTGTTATTTATTGGCCACAGGCAATTCCATCTGAATTAAATGCAGCCTAATTATACATACTATTCTGCACCATATCATTCTATTTAGCATCTGTAATGTTTTCTTTCCATTGCAATTCTGAGAATTGATTTATATTAATTCTTGCAATGAACAATGTCTTTAGATCTCTGGTAGGTGCAAAGCCCATTCATGCTGTCTGCTAAATCATCTCATTACAAATATTATCTCTCTAAAAAGCATGAATGCTCTAAATAGAGTTTCTGTACCCTTCACCTGCCAAAACCTTTTAATATTTATATATATATTTTCTTTCCAATATTCATAACCTTGGTCTGTAAGTGAATTAATAAAGTGCATAGAAGAAATCAACTTCTGATTGGGATCCCGATCTTCTTAAGCGATTCTGATTCCTGATAACAATTACAGGCAGAGGGGTTAGACCTTTCAGAATTGAAATAAAGAAGCCTTTTCTGGAAACGTTTGTGGCCATTTATTGTCAGGGTCTGACAATGTTTAAATGTGCATAATTAACTATTTTTCAGGGACTGTTTGATTTATAAATGTAATGGTATCTATAATAATGAAAACAGAAGGTTTCTTGATGGCTACATGCATTTGAATAAAGGTCTTTATTTTCTAGAGAGGCATAATTCAAATCTGACATCAGTTGTTTAACAGGATTTATGTCCCATTAATTTACATAAGGGGCAGGAATTATATTGTCATTTAGGGATATTTTTAAAACATAGGGGATTTAAATAATTGCTGTTGGGCTCATAATCTGATAAGGAACCTTTTATCAAACAACTTTGTCCAGCACAGGATACATAGAGATGTTCACAGCATGCAACATGCTTTGTGAGAAGAAGAATAAACCTGTATTCCTGAATCACAGGAAATGGCATTTTACTATCAGCAATATAGTTCCAGTGTACAAGAAGCAAACATTATGAACATTATGATCCACATTGTAAGGGACAAAACTCCAGTATCAATCCAGATGCATGACCATGGTGGAGAAGCCCCAAGCAAAAGTTCATCATGAAAATGCATTGGCTAGAGAAGAGGTTATTTTTTCTTTTCTTTCAAAACATTAAATTTCTTTACATTTCTCGTAGTAGTATAATTTTAATTGATATTGATTCTGTCTCAAGCTCATAATAAACCACATCAGAAGTTGCAATAGTTGAAATTACAGCTTGTTGAGATTGGCACTCTGTGTAAAGCTAAAGACACAGCAGACTCCTCAGTCCCCAGAATGGGGCTCTTGATTTCGGTGAGGCTTTACTCCACTCTTCTTGGGGTAGTTCCTCTAAAATAGAGAGAAGGTGTCAATGGGGGTCTTCTGGGCAGAATCGACCACGCAATGCTTTTTGATGTGATCTATCAGTACCTTCCTGTTTCTCTTTGTGCCAGAAAGTGGCAGTAGAATTACTTTTTGAGTACCAAGAATAGGAACTGGTGGTTGAAGAGATGTTAGTTAGGGCTCAGTTTTTGGACTAGCTCTCTCACTTTTGGGAGCTACCCACCAAAAGCTTTAGGAATCTTGTCTTCACTGGAATAGTCAGAGTTCTTCACTTTAGTCAGCTTAGTTCTACTTTCTTGATCATTCTGTATCAGAGCAAAACAGGACAAAACATCAGGTGCTTTTGTCTTTGCCACCTTCCCATAGTCTCCAAGATCTAGAGCATACATTGGTACTCCAAAAAGTAATTTGTATGTGGTGTGACCACCTTAAACTCATCTAGGCTGGTTATATAGTGCTATCGGAACTGCATACTGGTTATGTGGCCAGGCCAATCCTGTTCCAGTAACCTAAGGGTCAAGGTTTGTTTAAGAGTACGGTTGACTCATTCTATTGTGCGGTTCGATTCCAGGTGAAAATGGTGAAAATACAGCAGTTGTACTCCCAAATCAGACATAACATGCATAAAAGCCTTAGCAGCAAGTGCAGGGCCATTGTTTGAATGAAGAGGATAACTTATTCTATTGCTACTAGCACTGGAAGTCTTTTATGACCACTGAAGCAGTAATAGTTTTTTGGGCCTAACACAAAATAATCTAGAGAATGAATCAACTGCAGCCCATATATATTTATATTGAATAACCCTCTGGATTGGCCCAATATGATTGAGGAAAATTACCCCAAAGGTCATTATGAAAGATAGCAAGGGGAGTCTGTGATGTTCTTGCCGCAGTTGAATGTTTTTATTATTGGTCACTATTGTTTAGCTGTGATACACAGCAAGGGCAAATGCTGCAAGGGGATTGTTCTACAGTTGTATTGTGTTTTAGAAATTTGGCATTTTATTGTCCTAACAATTTGGTACCTAAAGCCTGTTCCTAGGTAACATGACTCGGTGTGGTTGCCATTTGGCCTTTGTGTATACTTCCCAGACAGCATCACAATAGAGGGTCTGCATGTTGACAGAATGGGCCATCTTTGACATGATAGGGGGTGGAGTTATCACCTACCACACTTACACTGCAAAGTTACTGGCTCAGCTCACATACAAACGACTTTACACTAACCTATTGTGCCCCAAGACAGACTGTAACCAGGGCAGAAAGTCAGGAAATTTCAGACACCTCTGTAGAGGGAACTCCAGAATCTTCTACCACTTAATAGTCGGCACCAAATATAAATATTGGACCCTCAGACTTACTCTGCATATCACTTCTGGACCTATGGAAGACTCAGAAGAAGAACTGTTCTGCTGCTCTTCTGTAAGAAGGATTGCTCTGCTGCCTGAGCAAGAAGGACTAGGCCTGCAATTTGAGTCCAGGATCACCAGAGTGATTCCAAGAGCTAGTTGGCTGGCTTCCGGATCAGATTCTCAGGGACAGAAAATTACCCAACCATTCTGGAGCCTGCACTTGGACTCTGACTGCTGTCAGTCCTAACCCCCAAAGTGGTGCCTCTCCTGTCATGGACCTTGGAAGTGGGGACAAAGGTGGTCTGCCAGCCCATCTGTGCCCCCCTCAGAACTGATGTAGAATGATGCAGTGCAATGCAGCACCACACAAACCGACGTAACCCTCTCAGCTCCTCATCAGAACCAGCGCAGTGTGATGGAACTCGACGCAGGGCCTCACATCCCAGCTCTTGCAGCTCTTCATAGAACCAACATAGCACGCCACAATCCAATGCAGAACCGTGCATTGCAGCCCTCATATCTCCTCATCGGAATGAATGCAGTACGATGCAATTCAATGCGGACCTTGCATTGCAGCTCCTCATCGGAACCAATGTAGAGCGACGCGATTCGGGGTAGGACCCTGCACCGATCCTTAGAGCCACCGCTGTGCAGTGCTACCCCCAGTATCAAGGACATTGGGCGCATATGTACGACTCTTACAATTTGCGAGTCACAAATTGCGTCATTTTGCGACTCGCAAAATGTAATTTACAACAGTGTCTCAAGACACTGTTTGTGATTCCTAATGGGGTTGCAAATTGCCTTCCTTATTAATATCCATGAGGCAAGTGCAATTTGCAACCCCATTGGGAATGGCTAGCAACATGTTTGTGACTGCTTTTTAAATAAAGGAGTTTTTTTTTTAATGCAGCCCATTTTTTCTTAAAGAAAAAGAAAAATTAAACATTTCTGTTTAATTTTGAGGAGTAGGCAGTGGTCCCTGGGACCACTTCCTGCTCTTAAAAAATATGTTTGCATACATTCACAAAGGGGAAGGGCTCCCTTGGGACCCCTTCCAGTTTGAGAGTGCCTTACCACCTACTTAAAGTAGGTGGTAAACTGTCGTACATTGAAGTGCGACTCACTATTAGGAAGGGATGCCCTTGGCACGCCCCTTCTTAATAGTGAGTCACAAACCCTATTTTGCGAGTCGGTAATAGGTTAACGACTCGCAAAATAGGGTTTGGACTAAGCCCGGGCGGAGAACTCCGCTCCGCCCGCGGAGTCTGCAGAGATATGCCTCCTCCGTGTTCCGCGGAGAACGGAGAGAAGGCAAATCTCCACACACTCTGCAGTGGAGCGGAGTTGGCCCGCCCCGACTCCACCCCCTCTATATTAACAAGCAATTCTACATTACTTAAAAGTAAATTAAAAACCACATACCTGTACTGAGGCATCCCTGGGCTGCCCTCCTCCTCTTCTTCGCCGTCTGGGTAATCCTTGAGAAAACTTTGCGCATGCGCATTTCTCACAAGAAATTGGCATGCGCGGGCGCACGTGCATGCGCAGTTTTCTCAAGGATTACCCAGGCGGCGAGGAAGTGGAGGAGGGCAGCCCGCGGATGCCGCAGTACAGGTAAGTGGTTTTTAATTTACTTTTAAGTAATGTAGATTTACTAGTTAATATAGGGGGTGGAGGCGGGTGGCATAGCAAGCAGAGCGGAGTTCCACACAGTTTGTTCGCAACGCCGTGGACCTACACTTAGCCCCGCTACACCCACTACGCCCAGGGTTAGTTTGTACATGGGGCAGACCTATTTTACAGTTGCAAATGGCCCGATTACCCATTTGCGACAGCAATTAAACGGTCATACATCTGGCCCATAGGGTACAATTCCCAGTGAGCCTAGTCTGGTTCTTGTACCTGGCTGGTGCTCCCTCACCGTCAGCCTGAACATGCAACTTTGTTCTGTACCAGGCAACCAGATAACCACAGTTGGCACTTTGTGCTTTTAAGCTCTATTTTTACCTAAATCTTTAAAATTGCATACCCCTGATTCTGCTGATTGAAATTTTGTTGATTTGATGACAAGTAATTTATTTATATTTACCTAATTTTTCTAAATTGGTGTGGGATTTTTCTTATGTTGAGTTTTTACTTCAATAATGTTCATCTGCTGCATAAATACTTTACACATTGCCTTTAAGTTACGTCTGACTGCTTTTGTCCCAAGCTACCAGAAGATTGAGCACAGGTTAACTTGGTGACCTTAGTGGTTCACCCTTGCGAAGACTGTTGTTGACTGAGAAAGGCTCACACCCTCCTCAACCAACCACCCAGTTTCTCACACTGTACACATTCTTGTAAGTCCTGGTAAATATAGCAGTGTTGTTGCTATAGCTTTGAAGCATCCTACTCTGGATACAAAAACCAAGGGAACATTATCTTCAGTAAAGGTGCAAGAATATTCAGAGAGAAAACTATCAGGAGAATTCTTATCTTTCAAAGTTGCTTCTAAAATGTCTGTATCAATATTAGTTGTGATTGAGTTACAACAGCCACCCTAAATGTTAGAGCTGCTGTGCTTTTTTCAGCTAACGCACAGTTCCCTTTGTAGTGAATTGCTTCACTTTTATAGGTCATGGTGTGCTGTACTTGGACCAAAGGACGTTTTTTCTGTAGAACAGCTACCTTACCCCAAAGTTGTTTACTTTTTTATTGATATCCCTTTTGAAATACTGAAACCATTCAGGCATCAGGGTGGAAAATCTACATTATTTCCTTGAATACAGAATGCTGTGTTCGATACAGTAAGAGTAGGAACTGACAGATCAGTTTTCTGAAGAGCAAGTTACAGGGCATGTATTTTTGTAAGCTGTGTCTGTGGAATCACCTAAAGTGTTTGTGAGTATGCATAGCATCTTGAAATCCTCAAAGATTCCCAGCACAAGTCAATACTTCTATTTAGTGCCAGCTATAGTCTGTGCAGAGCCGCTATTATAGAAAGCACTCTTGTACTCATGTATAGGTAAAATATTCAGAGTTTGAGGAATATGTTTTGTGCATTGGAAATGTTTTGTGTGCAAAGTGTACGTTCATATTCTAATTTTACATCAGTAGCACTTAAAGCAGCAGCCGACTGCACCCAACAAAGGTGTAGAGTGCGTGCATTGGAAATACTAGCTTTTTTTGCCGCTTCAAGTGTTGGTACGAGAACAATTAAAATTATTCTTTCCTCTGAACCTAAGATCTTCCATTCAGAATAGCTGGTTATACTACAGTGATAATGTTTCAAGTAAGATTGAAGCCTTTCTCATCAGGAATACAAATGTGAACTGTATACTATAGGAGTCATATGTCCCTCATTACATTAACCCCTTTGCTGCTAGGCCTTTGCCCCCCTGTGCTAAGCCTTTTTTTGGGCTATTTGGGGTAGTTCGTGCTTAGGCCCCTGTAACTTTTTGACCACATAAGGTATCCACGCCAAATTTGCGTCCTTGTCTTCCAACATCACAGGGATTGTATAGTTACCCAGGGGTGGTTGATTCCCTTGGATGGGGCCCAGAAATTAGCCAAAATACAGCTAAATTTGGTTTTTGGGGGGAAAAATGGGAAAAAAGGGCTACAGATGAAAGCGTCTGTTTTATTCCCTGCAAATGGTGTCAACAAAGGGGTTGTGGTGCTGAAATCACCATCTTCCCAGCTTTCAGGGACAAGCACACATTTCTCAGAAAAACACATGTTTGTACACAGTTTTGGCATTTTTCTGGGACATAGCCTATTTTTTCTATTTTTGGTGCTTTCGGCCTCCTTCCAGTTAATGGTAAAAATGGGTATGAAAGCAATGATGGATCCTGAAAAGCTATACATTTCCGAAAAGTAGACTAAATGTTGAATTCAGCAAGGGGTCATTTTGTCGTACTTTGGTATTCGGAACCGCGTAGGGGACAGGGCCCTACCTCTGTCTATTTTGGTATTAGCGAACCGCAAATGGTAAATGCGGCACGTACGAGTGCTTTATGTGCCGTTCTAGCTACAAATGCACTGTGTACACGTATTCTGCTCAACTACGCGGGTTCCATTTTGGAAGCAGTGGCCATCTTGTCATTGCCCTCACATAGGCTATGATGGAGTTAATACGGGCCTCACAGTACACAGGCTTTCCCTCTGACTTCTCTGTGACCTGGGCAGCTGGCTCTGCTGCCCCGGGTCAAACCGGTCTCACGAGCTCCCCTTCCTCCTTCCACCTGTGATTCGTATCAGGGCTTGACCCGTCATAAAACCCTTTCATTCTACACAATCCCCCGGCTAATCTCTTCCACACCTGCTTGTTCTTGCTTTATGACTTGTTTCCCAAAACAGGAGATGCTCATATTTATTGGGGGGTCTATTTACTTCAAACATGGGATCTGAACCTTCCTGTGTAAATCATTGTGGGCTGGCCGAACTGGAATGTGGGATGGTCATCATGACTCTGCTTTTTCGTTTGTAATGTATGCCTTTATATGACCATATCGTAAACCAAGGAATGTATGCCTGGAGCATGATATTTTGTACTTAAGGAGAAGTCCGTTCCTATGATTTTCAGCAGTCTCCTGAGAACATACACGCTGTTGTACTTCTAGGATACCTGTCATTGGTCTGCAGCCAATAAACGATTCTTTGACTTCACCCAGAAGACTCTGTGTTTCTGTAGGTCCGGAACAGGGTGAAACCCCGAAGTCATAGGGTGTGTGCCCCTGCACCGCTGGGTCTAAAATACCCAGTACTTCAGTTTGGCGCCCAACTCGGGCCGATTTCAGCGGTACCAGTCCAAGCCAGAGGTTCGTGAGGAGCTTCGTGTGGAAATTCCGGAGGAAGGCCGCCACTTCATCGACCCCTGCATGTCGACGTGGTCCGAAAGTCTTTTCTGCGAGGTTCTCCGCGTCCCGACGGCTACGAAGGACTGCTGCCCTGATTAATCGACCTGTTTTGGACCCTTGACGAGTTTGAGAGAGCGAAACAATCGAGAGAGTCTTCTGGTGACGTCATCGATCAGCAATATTCAGTTAAGTATAAGTGGAGCGTCTCCCATTTGTTTTGGTATCCCTCGGGATCGTTTGATTTGATTTGGTAATTGGTGATTTGGTGTTTGCAAACCCCAAAGCCAGAGGACTCGTGTATTCACGAGAATATCGTAATCGATAATCCTTTGACGTTTGGATCTAGACTAGTGAGCGAAGATGCCTGGTTCTGGACTATTTGGTAGATTATTCTGTTTGGGTTGTGGAAAAGATTTCCAGCTGGAAGAATCATGTCCGGTTCCTCCGGTTGGAACTCCAACTTATGAGCTCTATGTGAAACATGGCGTAGGCCCCATTGCATATAACGAAGTGTGGATCCACTACACCAGGAAAGACGGTGTTTTAAAATGGCCCCAAAATGGTAGTTTTGATACCGATATTTTAGATAACCTGGAAATTAAATTGTTTAAGAAGAAAGCCCGGCCGGCGATGTTTGACTCTTTCCGCTTATGGCGAAAGGAAGCCAAGCAGAAGGAAATTAAGCTAGCGAAAAAGAATAAGAGAGAGAGAGGTATGTCAGTAATGCAAGCAGCTGTACAATTTAAAGATAATGAAGAGGAGCAAATGAATGAGCAATTGCACAGGCAGCGTAAGTTAGGGATTGACAAATGTTACCCAGCTTTGCCACATTCTAAGCAGGATGAGTCAGAAGAAAAGGAGAAAGATCCCTTAATGTCGCATTTGTTGAGTTCGCCACCCCCGTATGCTCAAACTGCCACGGCGCCTCCCCAGCTTGTAAATATGCCACCTCCAGTGCATATACTGCAAGCCTTGCCGCAACCGCCAGTTGCTTTGCAGCCAGTTCCTATTCCTGTAGCGCAGCCCTCTCAAGCGCCGCCAGTGGTGCTTCCAACTGCCCCCGCATTTCCTGCGACTTTGCTTAATTCTGTAACTGCCTCCCCTAACGCTCTTCCTTCTACCACTCCAGTACCTGTCTCTACATCCTCTTTTCTTCCCTCTGTTTTTCCCCCTGTTCTCGCCTCAGCTTCTCCTTCAGCGCGACAGCGTTTAGCCAATGTGGTTACTACATTAATGTCGCCTCTCTTTGGGTCATCTGGTGCAACTCCTGGTGTACAGCGTACGCAGTTGCGCAGCCAATTGCCTAACCCCGATGAGAAAAAGGTAATAGATCACATGGCGCGTAGATGGATCGTTTTTCCTTCACTGTATGATGTGGAATCAGTTGTCAACACTTTCCATCAATGGGATGCCCCGAAACAGAGATATGTGTTTGAGAAAATGTGCGAAATACTCTGTGAAGAATTGGAGGATAGTGGTAAAAATCCGAACCCGCAGGAATTGTGTAGAGTGAGGTTCGATTTTGGAACTGGTATAATTGTGGACCGCGAAGTAGATAAAGCAGTTGCGGTTGTATTGTCCTTAAGGAATGACGATTGCCAACAGTCATTGTTTGAACAAGAGGTCCTTGTGGGGAAAAAGGCAAAAGCGCGACAATACCCTATGAGAGAAGTTCCCCCGGTATGGAAAGAAGCAGTTGCAGCTGTCGGCAATAACCCCGCTGTGCCAGCGCATTTCCAACGTGTTTGGGTGCATGTTCCATGGAAGCGCTCTGAGGTGTTAGCACTTAAGCAGTCCTTGCCTGATCCCCGTAAAAACCCAGCAGGTTATTATAAAGAGTTGTCACAGACGGCAGGGTCATGCATTATGAATCTGGCCGACATAGACATGTTGTTTGGTAATGTTGTTCCACAGCCTCTATGGGGATCAATTCGTAATGTAGATCACAATGCAGAACTAGGGGATACCTGGGCTAACATTGTTGCTGCTGATGCTAGACAAACGGGTGGTGCGAAACCAGAACCTTTAGTAGCTGAATTGCCTGGTAGAATCATCACGTATATGAAGACAATAATGCCTGCGATGCGCGTAAATTGGGACAAGTTATCTGCATGTAAGCAAAAGAAAGATGAGACAGTGTCAGACTTCTTTACTAGGTTTGAGGAAACATTTATTGACCACAGTGGGCAAGATATGAGTACTGAGGGTGGCCAACGGTTGTTTGTGGATAAGTTTGTGCAGAATTTACTCCCTGACCTGTGTAAAAAGTTGAAAGATTCAGAGAGTTCTTGGGCTGTTTCTTCTTCAGCGCAAATACTGGCTACTGCACAGTATTATGAGAACAGAGATAAAGACGAGAAAGATAGAACGGAGAAGAAAACGAAGGAACTAAAGACAAAGGTCCTTTTACAGCAGGCCTATCCACCATGTGGAGGCGGTAATAATTATAGACAACCCCAAGGTGTCTATCACCAACCCCAACAATTTCAGACTAATCAGCAAATGAATGGGTATTATCAACCACGTGTCCCTGTAGGTCCCAACCAATGTTCATACTGCAAAGAGGAAGGTCATTTTAAATATAGTTGTCCTAAATTAATGCAACGGAACGGTAATATGTATGGCGCAAGAGGTAGAGGTGGTCAGCAAGCTCCTAGAGGCAGAGGGCGTGGGAGTGTTCCCCAAAACGCGCGTCCTCTTCCGCCCCAAAGCGCCATTAATAGTTTTGATCAGCAAGCTAATGCGACTAGTAATACGGCTCAGTATTACAATAATGATTATTATGCAGAAGATGGTGATGCAGAGAATAATGATTACTAGGATAGCCATAGACAGAGAGAGGGAGTTGTTTCAGTGCCAGTGGATCAGAGTGGACCGTATGTTGAGGTGACTACAGCAAATGTAACGGAGCCTTTTCTGCTAGACACTGGTGCTGCAAAGAGTTCAATCATGCATTCCAAACTCCCTGGCGCACCTTTGTCTGGCGATATAAATGTTTCAGTAGGTTTTTCTGGCGCCCCGGTTAGGAACCCGATTTCCAGTCCCATGTCACTTTCCGTTGGACCTTGCGAGCTGAAAGCGCCCCTGATCCTGACAACAGGTTGTGGTGAGAATTTGCTGGGATTAGATTTGTTGAAAAGATTGCACGCTACACTGTATTGTTCTCCTTCAGGAGTACAACTTACATTAGGCAAGCAAGTGGTTTCTCCAATGTATTTGTCTAAAAACACGATGCCACCTGAATTGTCATCCCTTCCGGATGCCCTTTGGGCTACTGGTCCCAATGATGTGGGCCTCTTGGAAAATACCACCATATGTGGTGACTTTAAAGGCTAATGTCAGACTGCCACGTATTCCCCAGTACAAGATCTCTAATGAAGGGCAGAAAGCATTGTTAGACATTGTCAGCGACTTGATTAATAAGGGTGTGATTGAAGAGACAAGAGGCAACGTTTGCAATAGTCCGATTTTACCTGTCTTAAAACGAACGGACCCTTCACAGCCACCTGTTTACAGATTTGTGATTGATCTTAGAGAGGTTAATAAGATTGTTGTGCCTCAGTTTCCGGTTGTCCCTGATATAACTGCCTTGTTAACGATGATTCCAGCCTCTGCTGCATGGTTTTCAGTGATCGATTTAAAGAATGCTTTCTTTAGTATCCCGATTGCAGAAGAGAGCAGAGACATTTTTGGTTTTAGTCTGGGAGGCCGAAGCTTCCGCTTCAAACGCGCTCCCCAAGGCTACTGCGAGAGTCCATCCATATACAGTCAAGCTTTGAAAGCGCAGCTTGATGCACTTGTTTTACCTAGTGGCGCTATCCTGATCCAGTACGTGGACGATTTACTGATCGCTGCGGATACTGAAAAGATCTGTAAAGGAGCCACATTGTCACTGTTGCGCCATTTATCCGCTTACCATCACAAGGTGTCTCTCTCTAAGCTGCAATATTGTCGACAAGAAGTGACCTACTTAGGTCATCTCTTATCGAAGGAGGGAAGGAGACTGACCCCAGAAAGAATTCAAGCCATTGCACAGTTGAGTGTGCCAAAGACACAGAGAGAAGTGCGTGCTTTCTTGGGCATCACCTCATACTGTAGGCATTGGATCCCTAGTTTTTCTTTGTTGGCAAAACCTTTATTAGCATTAACATGCAAAGACACACCGAATCCTATCCCATGGTCTGAAGAGTGTCAGAAAAGTTTTGTGGAATTACGCAATGCATTATGTTCAGCTCCTGTGTTGGGCACTCCTGACTATAGCAAGCCTTTTACATTGTATGTTTACGAGAAAGATGGATGTGCGTTGTCAGTGTTAACACAGCCTTTTGGCGACAGACCGCGCCCATGCGCGTATTTTTCATCCACCTTGGACCCTGTAGCGAGGGCATTGCCAAGCTGTCTGAGAGCGACAGCTGCTGCAGCGACGTCTATCCGACAATCTGTTGGTCTGGTAATGGACAACACATTGATTGTCATGGTTCCACACGCTGTAGACACATTATTAAATAGAACCAAGACACAACACTTGACTAGTGCGCGATTATCAGGGTATGAACTCACACTGTTAGCGAATCACATACACATAAAGAGATGCAATACGCTGAATCCAGCCACATTATTGCCGATTCCAGCAGACTCAGATGAGATTGAGCAACATGACTGTCTGTTCAGGACAGAAGAAGAGACGAAAGGGAGAGTAGATCTCAAAGATACTCCCCTGACTGAATGTGATGGCACTTTATGGGTAGATGGGTCATGTTTCAAGCTCCCTAATGGTGACACGACTGCTGCATATGCTATCACGACTTTACATACGGTCGTGGAAACTGCACGAGTGCCACATAATTCGGCCCAAGCAGCAGAATTGATCGCCCTCACGAGAGCATGTGTGTTGTCTGAAGGAATGAGAGTGAACATATACACAGATAGCCAGTACGCCTTTGGCGTGGCTCATAATTTTGGGCGTTTGTGGAAAGAGCGTGGGTTCCTGACGTCGCATGGAGCTAAAATTCAGAATGGCAAGTTGGTGAATGATCTCCTTGAGTCACTGACCCTACCTTTGCAAGTTGCGATCATGAAATGCAGTGCGCATAGGAAAGTCACAGATGATGTTGGACGTGGGAATGCATTTGCTGATGAGACCGCGAGAGAGACAGCACAGAATGTGAAGACTAGAATGTATGTTGCAGGCCCCGCAAGATGGGTTAATGATGTTGGGAATGTGTGAGAACACAATAGAGAGTGTGAAGTCGCTTCAGGCTGAAGCTACAGAAGAAGAGTTGAGCAAGTGGAGAGAGAGTATGGGTAAGTTGGATGAGAATGGTTGTTGGATTGACCTGACAGAACATAGACGATGGTTGTTGCCTGATGCATATGTGCTTCCAGTGGTTACTATGGCACATGGAATGGCGCATATCAGTACGAAAGGTATCTGTAAGTTGTTGGCTCCAGTATGGCAGAATGTTGGGATTCCCAAGTGTGCAGAGAATGTGGTCAAGAATTGCATAGTATGCTTGAAGTACAACCCTGGTAGGGGAACCCCAACTCCGGCCGGTCACTTTGCACCCCCATCATGTCCATTCGAAGTTTTGCAGCTGGACTTTATTCACATGGAAAGATGCAACAACCTGAAATATGTATTGGTGGTTGTTTGTGCTTTTTCCAAATGGGTAGAGGCTTATCCTCTGAAAGATAACACTGCCCTATCCACAGCCAAAGCCCTTGTGAAGGAGTTTTTCCCCAGGTTTGGGATGCCGAGAATGGTATGGTGTGATAATGGTAGTGAGTTTGTGGGTAAAGTGATGAAGAATGTATGTGAAGGTTTAGGCATAAGGCAGAAATTCCACGCTGCAAATCACCCCCAATCAGCTGGACTAGTTGAACGCTACAATGGAGCCTTAAAGCTCAAGTTAGCCAAAATCCAGGCGAGCACTGGTCTTAAATGGCCTGACGCTCTGCCTCTAGCACTCTTGTCCACCAGAATGACGATACACTCACGAGTGGGACTTAGTCCTTATGAAGTAGTCTTTGGCCGCCCGGCCGACGTATGGGGTGTGCCAAGGCCTACGAAGTTCAGTGAAATAGAGCATCCAGTACTGCTCGATTACCTGTATGATTTGACTGTTAAACTGCGTGTTTTGCACCAACAGGTACATGATACTCTTCCCCAAGCCTCTGAACCTCCTGGACACCCCATCAACCCTGGCTCGTGGGTCCTGGTCCGGAATTTCCAGCGTAAGGGCAACGACGAACCTCGCTGGATCGGCCCCCATCTTGTTCTTCTTTCGACAAGATCAGCAGTGCGAGTGAAAGGGAAGAAGCACTGGATTCATGGTACTCACTGCAAGGTAGTTCCCTTGCCTCTGCCATATGACCAGTGGGTCAACGAGGGTATCGCCGACTCAGAGACAGACATTGTACCTCGCTTTGTACCATTCAGTGACGCACGCCTAAAAGACACAGCTTCAGTCCAAGAGAGTGACAATATTCTGCAGGAAGCTGTGCCGCCATCAAATCGACTGGACACCACTGAGCCTGAACTTTTGTTTCAAGACCAAACAGCACCTGGCCGTCTCCGCTATAACTTGAGACCTAGGCCCATGGACAAATAAAGATTTCCTCATTATTTCCCTTTTGACATTTTTTGCTCTCCCATCTGAAGGACTTTCTTGATTTTTGTTTTTCGAACCACCATCCGGGTTCTGCCGCAGGGTCGCGGTGCCAAGACTTTGGGGTACAGGCCGAAGACGCTAGGTCAACGGTTCTGGTTGGTCTAGGGCGTTTCCCTGGACTGACAGGCGTACTCCTTAGCGGAAGAAACTCATCCACCGCGAGCGGCCCGAGTAGAGGATGGAGTTTTGTAGGATGGAGAGACCGATTGAGGAAATGAACTCTCAAACAAGGATGTGTAGAATTGTAAAAAGTAAATGTTTTGTCTTTTTGTGCTTTGTTACACTGTGTAGTATCATGATGTTTATTATAGGATGTGTGTTTTTCTCTGCTCCAAAACCCATTGCACCCACTCAACAGCCTATATCTCTTTCTACTGCCTCCTCTCACTCTTTTCACCCTTTGCCTGAGCACGAACAGACCCGACGATCAGAGTTCGTAAATAACTCGTTTATCCAACTCTTGCACCAGCACCAACTGGTAATGAATACGACCAATTGCTGGGTCTGTGGGTTAATGCCCCATACCACTAACAAGGGTATTCCCTACCTGGTGCTACCGTACAGTTACAATGGATCATCATGGGCATTCCAAACCATGTTTCTCTACGCCCTAGATACATACTCCCCTCGCCCACCGCGTTCCATCAGACCCATCACCAACAATAAGGCTTTGATGAAAGGAGTTGCCGATATGAGTAGGGATATTAATGCATACTCGTCCATTCCCAAAGAAGAGCTGAGACCTTATATAGGATGGAACGCGACGGGGTATAGTATCAGTCTGGGTGAAAGACAGCGAAAAATCTCATCTCCAATCTGGGTCGTACCCCACATGGGTCGGTTCTGCTTACAGGGTAATGGTCAGAACCCTAGGGCTCAACTGGGAAGAAGTGACTGTACTGAAACGTACACTTTCCCGTCACAGTTTTCCCCTGCGTTTTTGGCTGCTAAGGGCACATATTTCATCTGTCATGACCGAGCATATACGTGGTTGCCCCCTGATTTCTCGGGCACATGTTATATTGCGAACTTGCTACCGCCGACATTTACTGCTGCCTCTGACTATCACAAGACCAGAGTTGTGAGAGGTGTGATTAGTAAGGAGGACACTGCCGGTCAGGAAGCAGGAGACTTTTTCCTGGGTTTCCTGCCGTTTTGGGGACCTATGGTCAATAGTAGGAACCTGAGACAGCTGACTCGTGTGGTTGAATCCACCGTCAATGTAACGGCTGGTGCCCTTAGTAATTTGACAGCTGAGCTCCAAGCGGATCGCCTTATGACTTTGCAGAACCGCATGGTCCTAGACGTTATTCTTGCAGACCGCGGTGGGGTATGCAAGGTCATCCAATCCAGTTGCTGCATTTTCATACCAGATAATGCTCCAACAGTGTATCAAGCCATCTCCAAACTCCATAAAATATCTGAAGCCATACACGTGGATAAGGGAGATTGGTCACTGATGGGATGGTTCTGGGAATTGATATCTGCCTGGGGTTGGAAAGTTCTGATGGTCATTGGAATGATCTTAGCCATTCTTTTCCTGTTCTGTCTATGCATACAGTGTGCTCCTGCGATATGTGGCCTCTGTGCTACCTTATGTGTAAGGAAACCTGTATCGAGGGACGAGCTAAGTAATAGGATGATGCTACAGCAACATCTCCATGACTTCGTGAACATTGACCTAGACTCGGATTAAGATGAGTATAGTGATTGCCTATGTAAGGGCAAAAGGAGGGTCTGTCGTACTTTGGTATTCGGAACCGCGTAGGGGACAGGGCCCTACCTCTGTCTATTTTGGTATTAGCGAACCGCAAATGGTAAATGCGGCACGTACGAGTGCTTTATGTGCCGTTCTAGCTACAAATGCACTGTGTACACGTATTCTGCTCAACTACGCGGGTTCCATTTTGGAAGCAGTGGCCATCTTGTCATTGCCCTCACATAGGCTATGATGGAGTTAATACGGGCCTCACAGTACACGGGCTTTCCCTCTGACTTCTCTGTGACCTGGGCAGCTGGCTCTGCTGCCCCGGGTCAAACCGGTCTCACGAGCTCCCCTTCCTCCTTCCACCTGTGATTCGTATCAGGGCTTGACCCGTCATAAAACCCTTTCATTCTACACAATCCCCCGGCTAATCTCTTCCACACCTGCTTGTTCTTGCTTTATGACTTGTTTCCCAAAACAGGAGATGCTCATATTTATTGGGGGGTCTATTTACTTCAAACATGGGATCTGAACCTTCCTGTGTAAATCATTGTGGGCTGGCCGAACTGGAATGTGGGATGGTCATCATGACTCTGCTTTTTCGTTTGTAATGTATGCCTTTATATGACCATATCGTAAACCAAGGAATGTATGCCTGGAGCATGATATTTTGTACTTAAGGAGAAGTCCGTTCCTATGATTTTCAGCAGTCTCCTGAGAACATACACGCTGTTGTACTTCTAGGATACCTGTCATTGGTCTGCAGCCAATAAACGATTCTTTGACTTCACCCAGAAGACTCTGTGTTTCTGTAGGTCCGGAACAGGGTGAAACCCCGAAGTCATAGGGTGTGTGCCCCTGCACCGCTGGGTCTAAAATACCCAGTACTTCAATTTGTGTAGATCCTTTGAGGGTTTCATATAGAAACTATCAGTTGCAATAGAAAACAACTGAAAATGAGTTAAAAAAAACAGCCATTTGTGCCAACGTTTTCACCTGTAACTTTTACTAAATATGACAGATGTTTGAAAGAAATATATCTGCTTGACCCTTCTGGTTGTGGGTATGTATAGGACTTGTAGGTTCACCGAGAACCTGAGGAACTCAGAGCCAATAACTGAGCAGCATCTTGCAATGTTTTTTTATTGTATATCGGGTATATAGCAATTCATTTGGAAATTTATTAACAGGGAAAAATCGGTATGAAAGTCACCTATGTATTTCTGAAATAGGAACAAAATATAGAGTTTAGAAACTAGCTATTTGCACATCTCCGAAATTACCCATACCAGCATGTGAATTATAGGTCATTTTTCAAAGTGACATCATTTTTACACATTGTCTTACATTTGGGAGGCAGAAATGCATTGAGGGTCAATAGGTAATAACATTTGCTCCACAATTTTGTGTTCCTCTAAGTCTCTCAGTAAAAAATGATACCTCACTTGTGTGGGTAGGTGTAGTGGCCGCGACAGGATACGGCCCAAAACGCAACGTGGACACACCACATTTTCACAGTGAAAACGGACCCTTTTTTTGCAAAGTGCCTAGCTTTTGATTTTGAACCCTAGCTCTGCCGGCACCTAGGGAAACCTAGCAAACCTATACAACTAGACAACCAGGGGAATCTAGGATGGGGTGCCTTGTCTGGCTCTCACCAGGTTCCATTCCCCAGAATCCCTTGCAAACTTCAAATATTGTCAAACAAAACACATTTTCCTCACATTTCTGTGGCAGAAAGTTCTGAAATCCGCGTGGATCCACAAAATTCTACCCACCCCACATTCCTCAAAGTCTTCTAAGAAAAAATGATAGCTCACTTGTGTGGGTAGGCCTAGGACCAGCGACAGGAAATGGCCCAAAACGCAACGTGGACACACTGCATTTTCACAGTGAAAACGAACACTTTTTTTGCATAGTGCCTAGCTGTAGATTTTGAACCCTAGCTCTGCCGGCACCTGGGGAAACCTAGCAAACCTATATATTTTTTAGAACTAGACACCCAAGGAAATCCAGGATGGGTGATTTGCCTGGCTTCCACCAGGTTCTGTTACCCAGAATACCTTGCAAACCTCCAAATTTGTAAAATAAAAACACATTTTCCTCACATTTCTGTGGTGGAAAGTTCTGAAATCTGCGTGGATCCACAAAATTCCACCCACCCCGCATTCCCCAAAGTCTTCACAGAAAAATGGTACCTCACTCATGTGGGTAAACCTAGTGCCAGCAGCAGGAAACGGCCCAAAATGCAATGTGGACACACCACATTTTCAAAATGAAAATAGACCATTTTTTTGCAAAGTGCTTAGCTTTAGATTTTGAACCTTAGCTCTGCCGGCACCTAGGGAAACCTAGCAAACCTATAAATGTTTGAAAAACTAGACACCCAGGGGAATCCAGGATGGGGTGACTTGTCTGGCTGTCACCAGGTTCTGTTACCCAGAATTCCTTGCAAACCTCAAACTTTGGAAAAATAAGCACATTTTCCTCACATTTCTGCAGGCGAAAGTTCTAGACTCTGTGTAGATCCACAAATGTCCTACCACCCAGCATTCCCCTAGGTCTCCTGATAAAAATGGTACCTCACTTGTGTGGGTAGGCCTAGTGCCCATGACAGGAAATGGCCCAAAACTGGAACGCTGTGGGTAGGGCATTTGTGCCGAAACTGTGATTCTACACAAAAATATGCGGAAAATGTCAGTTTTTTCAGCTACATCTGAGTTCGCAGGGCATTCTGGACAGAAAAATGTTGGGGGGATGCATGCAAGCCATACCTCGCTGGACTCCCCTGGGTGTCTAGTTTCCAGAAATGTGTGGGTTTGGTAGTTTCCCATAGTGGCCGCCAAGCCCGGGGCCAAAAACCCAGGTGACCCCCTTGCAAAACCAGTTTGTTTTGTGATAGGTAATTTTGATGTCTCCTCAATATGTTTTGGGCCCTTGCCTGTCGCAGGTACTTGGCCCACCCACACATGTGAGTTACCATTTTGTGGGTTTGGTAGGTTTCCCAAGATGGCTGCCTAGCCTGGTGCCAAAAATTCATGGGACCCCCTCACCATCCCGAAACAACCCCTCAGGTTGTTTTGTGATAGTTCATTTTGGAGGTACTTGACCCACCCACACAAGTGAGGTACCTTTTTTCTTGAAAGACTTGGGGGAATGCGGGGTGTGAGGAAAATGTGGTTTTGTGGACAAATTTTGAGGTTTGCAAGGCATTCTGGGTAACATAACCTGGTGAGAGCCAGACAAGTCACCCCATACTGGATTCCCCTGGGTGTATAGTTTTAAAAAATGTATAGGTTTGAAAAGTTTCCCTAGGTACCAGCAGAGCTAGGGTTAAAAATATACAGCTAGGCACTTCACAAAGAAAGGGTCAGTTTTCACTGTAAAAATGTGGTGTCCATGTTGCGTTTTAGGGCCGTTTCCTGCTGCGGGCACTAGCCCTACCCACACAAGTGAGGTACCATTTTTCTCGGAAGACTTTGGGGAATGAGGGTGGGTGGAATTTTGTGGATCCACGCAGATTCAAGAACTTTCCATCACAGAAATGTGAGGAAAATGTTTTTTTTTTAAAACAAACTTAAACTTTGAGTTATGTAAGGGATTCTGGGTAACAGAACCTGGAGTCACCCCATCCTGGATTCCCCTGGGTATCTACTTTAAAAAATGTATAGGCTTGCTAGGTTTGCCTAGGTGCCGGCAGATCTAGGGTTCGAAATCTACAGCTAGGCACTTTGCAAAAAAAAAAACGGTCAGTTTTCACTGTAAAAATGTGGTGTGTCCACGTTGCGTTTTGGGATGTTTCTTGTTGCATGCATTATGCCTACCCACACAAGTGAGGTACCATTTTTCTCTGGAGACTTTGGGAAATGCGTGGTGGGTGGAATTTTGTGGATCCACACAGATCCCAGAACTTTCTATCACAGACATGTGAGGAAAATGTGCTTTTTTCTAAACTAATATTGAGGTTTGCAAGGGAATCTGGGTAACAGAACCTGGTGAGAGGCACACAAGTCACCCCATCCTGGATTCCCCTTGGAGTATAGTTTTCAAAAATGTACAGGTTTGCTTGGTTTCCCTATGTGCCGGCTGTGCTAGGGCCCAAAATCCACAGGTAGGCACATTGATAAAAACAAGTCAGTGCCTAGTGGGCTTTCTATTAACCTGGGAGGCAGAAAGACTGTGGCTATTTGTTTGGGGGTGGGGACATTGGTGTGCCCATTCTGGGCAGCCCCCACTCCCATGCATACAAAAAGCCAGAGTAATCGCTGGCTCCTAGTGGGCTCTCTGATGCCCCCTGGGGGGGCAGATCAGGGGCTACTGCCCCTATCTGTCTCCTGGGGGCAGAAAGACTACGGCACTTTTGGGGGGTGGCGGGGGCATCAGCATGCCCATTCTGGGCAGCCCACACCCCCGAATTAAAAACAAAATCCCGACGCCTATTGAGCTTTCGGCCCCTCCCCCCCCCCCGGATGCAGATAAAGGGGCGTTTGCCCATATCTGCCTCCAGGGGTGGGGGGGGGGGCAGAAAGACTGTGGCAATTTTTTTTTTGGGGTGGGGGCATTGCCATGCCCATTCTGGGCAGCCCCCAACCCCTAAGTTCATTACAAAAAAATCCCTGGTGCCTAGTGGGCTTTTTTGCCCCATCTGCCTCCGAAGGGTGGGCAGAAAGACTACTATTTTTTTGGGTGGGGCATTTTGGGTGGGGGCATTGGCATGCCCATTCTGGGCAGCCCCCACCCCTAGGTATAATAAAAAACAAAACAAACTGGTGCCTAGTGGGCTTTCTGCCCCCCGTGGGCCAGATCAGGGGCTTTTGCCCCTATCTGCCTCCTGGGGGGGGCAAAAGTCTTTAGCCTTCTTTGGGGGTGAGGGGGGCATTGGGATGCCCATTCTGGGCAGCCTCCACCCATGGCATAATAAAAAATATTCCCTGGTGTCTAGGGTACTTTCTGCCCCCCGGGGGGTAGATTGGGGGCTACTGCCCCATCTGGCTCCCAGGGGAGCAGAAAGACTTTAGCATTTTTTTGGGGGGGTGTGGGCATTGATATGCCCATTCTGGCCACCCCCAAGCCTACGTATCTCAAAAAAAATCCCTGGTGTTGGTGGGTTTTCTGCCCCACCTCCCGGGGGCAGATCAGGGGCTTTTGGGGGTTGGGTGATGGCATTTGCATGCCCATTCTGGGCAGGCCTCCACCCCTTGCCTATAAAAAAAAAACCCTGCAGTCTAGGGGGCTTTCTGCTTCCAGGGGTAGATTGGGGGCTAATGCCCCATATGCCCCCCCCCCGGGGGGGCAGAATGACTGTTTGTACCCAGATAATATGGGAGGCGCAAAGGCCCTTGCCCAAGGGGCCGGTACCCCCTCCCTGGTGGCTAGTGGATGAAACCCTGCTTGGGATCATGCACCTGGGGTGATCCCCAAGCTGGGATCCACTTGGAAAGGGTCCCAATGGAAAGAGGAGATTCTCCCCTTTCCAATGATACCTCTCCCAAGTGTTTCAGTGCTCGGGGGGCTGAGATAGCCCCACGAGCACCGAAACAATTTTCATTGCAATGACGTCAGCCCGCAATTTGCGTGGTTGGCATTGCAATGAAAATGTAAATTGGCCTCTGGAGTTGGGGAAGCTCTTTCCCAACCACCAGAGGCCAATAAAATAAAGAGAAATCCCTCTGCTGTCTGCAACAGAGGGATTTACTACCCCTGTTCTCACGACGGAATGGTTCATGAGCACAGGAGCACTTGTGCTCATGATGGAACCATTCCATCATGAGTACCAGAGGGGTTAAGCATGTGTTACTTGAAGTGCTGGAAACAACTGTAATCACTAGGTTTGGTTTGTTGTCCTGTGTTAATAAATATTTAGGGCCTAATTTAGAGTTTGGTAGACAGGTAATTGTGTCACAAACATGACGGTCGTTCTGTCCACAGTATTACAAATTAATTATATCCTATGGCACTTGTAATATGGTGATGGGATATCTGTCATGTTTGTTTTGGAGTAACCAGTCCGCCATACTCTAAATTAGGCCTTTGGTCTCCAACATGCCTGCTTCCAGTCCATGTAAGATAGCTGTGATTTTTTCCAGTGTTTCTCAGAAAACATAGGAGTGATCGATTAAACAAGGGTTTCACTAACTAAGCATAATGTTGTAAGTGAGCTCTGCTGAAGGCAAGAAACCCCATAAGGGCTTGTAACTTTCTTGATATGTTTGGAGTTTGTAAAGTAGTACACGTTTGTAAGAAGTCAGGTGCTTAGTCTTCCCCCTCACTGAATAGCCCATATCCTAGAAAAATCATATTAAGACATGCATAGGACATGCCTGTTGGGCCAATAAAGTCACTATCCTGTCTGTTATACTCCAGTGTTCAGTTAAATCATCATCTGTAATGTGCATATTGTCAATAAATATATGATAGTGCCATGGATCTACTTGTAGACAAGTATATGTGTACTAAGAACCACCAAATAAAAAAGCAGTTAGATACTTGGATTCAGGTGCTATCTTCTCATTAAAGACTACATTAGATATGTCTATGGTAATTTCATATATTTTCTTCACTAAATTCACCATTAATCCAGTACCGTAACTGTTTTTACAGTGTGTAGTTACATTTCTATAATATAAAATGATTCTGAATGAATTATTAGGTTTTAATACCAAAGTATTCATAGTAGAATGGCAAATCACAGTTATACCTTGATATTATACGCTTATATTGCAGCTGATCTGGAATATATTGCATTTAGTGTATGGTTTCAAAGACTATTGAGCCTGTATTTGGTAGTCATTTCTTAAGGGAGTCACATGTGAAACGTATTCTTACTGCCACCCAGCTTAATATCTGTACAATGCAGAAGCCTGTTTCAGGGCCCTCTCATGTGCATCAGTTCCCCTCAGTTCCTCAAGTACTTTGGAGAAAAATGCTTGAAATATCACCTCCTCACCTCAAGGTATATCCCTATTAAAAACTGGAGGAGGCCAATCATAGCCTGAAAGAATGATGTCACAAGAATCCTATAAATGAAACCAGGATAGAGCTTTTGATTTGCCTGGTACATCACTCTCAATTTGTATTCCTACATCATAAACCCTGTCTGAAGGGTTTACATGTCCATATTTTTTAGTTGAAGTCAGCACCAGGTGCTCCATGAGAATCTGGCGAACTATTGTAACTTCTGGTGCGCTGACTAGAAGCACTAAAGCTCAAGTCTCATTCCACAGAAGTATATGTAGTATGCAGTGTGCTTTTTTTCTAGACATGCCACTTTCTTTATCTTAGAGTGAGACTTTGAATCTGAACCTTTCCTTTCCTTCTTTATACCAACTACCACGCTCTTGTCCACTTTTCTTGTTGCCATACTCATCCTTTCTGTGATCTTCAGTCCATCCACTCCTTTCTGTCCCTTTTCTGTCCCCAGAGCCCTGCAAGGAATAGGAATAATGGCTATCAGAAGACTGATACTTTTCTGACTTTCTGATTTACCACTATCCCTCAAATTATAGCCATCTCTAATAGATTCCTGCACAAAGGGAGGTCCAGGCCTTGTTTTTAGTTTTGCTATCTGCTTCTTTTTAGTCTCTAGCGAGACATTTTCTTTGCCTGAACCATCATTCTAATTTTTTAGTTTTTAGATGTGGTTTTATAGCCTGTGAGCCGAAGGTAACACAACCCACAGCGGTGTAAACTTCCAATATGATCTTATGAAGTTCCTATTCACAATCTTGGAGGGGGATTGCAGCCAACTGTTGGTATACTGCCAGAACTGCTGCTTCTTCACAAACGTTACTCAGCATTATTGAGGAGACTGTTTCAAAATTGCCTGTTAATTTCATACCTAAATCTCGAGTAGGTGCAGTTCCATACAAATTTATTTCATCTGCCGTAGCATTTCCAATACCACAGCAAATGAGTGTGTACCATGCATAGTAGTATAAATGTTCACAAATATTATTCCCCAAAGGGTATCCTCTTCTACGGGTTGTATCATCCCAAATGGAACACACATTGTTAAGACCCTGTTCCTATCCTTGTGTGTTGTGTAAGGGTGAATCACTTAAAATTGATTATTTTTTTAGCAACCCAGAATGGGATTTCATCTTGCTTTGTGGGTGCTATTCCCATGGTAGAATTACAATTTTGTGTACAAATTGTCTGCATCCCAGGATGCCCATGTTGTTGAGGACAAGGAGCAAATACTGTTGTGGCAATCAATTGTAGGTAATATTGCTGAAGTCGTTTGTACATAGGCACTATATTTTTTTAGTAAGTGTCTTCTGTTGTCAGCAGATTTGCTGTGTCTAGAAGATGCATAGCCAGCCAACATGGGCCTGGTAGACTTTAACTACTTAAGAGACCCCTTCTAATATTTTGAACTTCATGGGTTAACTGACATCCACATCATGCTTTATGTTTTTGATATCCTAACAGTACTTCTAAAGCATGGAAGGGTTCATTATTAGATGGGAGTGAAGTAGCTCAAGTAGCTTTGTATGTATGGAAATTCCCAATATTTGTATCTACAGGATCAGAGTTAATTGATGAGTAAAACATTTCAAAAGGCTATACAGCAGGTGCAATTACCACAAAAGTTACCCCACCTTTCACTTTAGGAACACCCCTAGCAAGGAGATGTTGTGTGACTAGCACCCTGAAAAGTACTCCTATTGGTGCAGGATCAGGTAGTGACATTACCAATAAACAGACTCAAAACATGAGATTCCAAACCAAAAAGAAAATAAGGAATAGCCTCTTATAAGTCAAGCACCTGACAAACCCACAGCAGAGAGGAAGCATTTATCTAAGCTAAAGTAAGTATCCAGTGATTCAAGCTTTGATCACCTCCAGATGAGGCTATGGTAATGCATTATTCTTGAGATTACCCGATCAGTTGCTAGGCAAACTTCAAGATGTCCAAAATGCCGCAGCCCATTTACTTCTGAACCTGCCGATTAGAACATGGCTCTCTCCCCACTGCAAGATCTTCATTGGCTCCCTATCAAGAAAATAATCTTGTTTAAAGCACTTGTGTTGGTACATGGGGCCTTGCATGAGACAGAGGCCGTCTATCGCAGAGCTAGGTTTTGGTTCCAATACCACAATCTTTAAAAAGAGGCTAAAGACCGCGCCAAGAAAGCCAGATGGGTTACCAGCGAACTTCAAGAGTCCAGACGCACTTACCGCCGCCTCGAAAAGGCCTGGAGGAACACTAAATCCACAGAAGCCCACAACAACTTCAGAGCTGCCACCAATGCCCACCACCAACTCATCAGACGACCACGGAAAAAAATGATTGAAGACAGAATCTCCATCCACACGCACAACAGCAATGAACTCTTCAACATCATCAATGGGTTTACCCAACCTATCAGCGAGTCTACTGACATCCCTCCCTCACAAGACCTCTGCAACAAACTCAGCACCTTTTTCCACCAGAAAATCAAGAGCATCTACGACAACTTCGACGAAGACAACCAACACACTGAACCCTCACCAACCACCCCCGACACCCGGAAACCAGTGATTGAGAACTGGACAGCCCTCACCACCGAAGACACACTGAAGACAATGAAGTCAATCCACTCAGGAGCCCCCACGGACCCCTGCCCCCACCACATGGTATGCTCAGACGTGAGTCCCTTGCTCACTTTGCCACTGGATTCAAGCAAGCCTGGCTGAAGACGGCTGAAATGCCAGAAACCGGTCCTAGGAAGCTTGTTTCCGGTCCAGGGAAGGCATGGCTTGGCAGTTCGGGCTGGACTGTTCCCATGAGGCACAGGGTCAGACTGATTTGCATTTGGCCATGTCTGAACTGGGGTGGCAGAGTGGGCTAAAGAACGGTGATGGATCAAACCCAGATCTGTTGACTGGGTGTGAGTGTTTGATTGGTTCTGATGCTCCGTCCATCACCACCCCCTTTTGTCCCACCACATTTTCAACAGAGCCACCCACACCATCACACCCATGCTCCGCCACACCATCAACTGCTCCCTGGCGACCGCCTCGTTCCCCGACGACTGGAAACACGCTGAGGTCAACCCCCTTCTGAAGAACCCACGGCGGACCCCACTGACCTCAAAAACTACAGACCCATCTCCCTGCTCCCCTTCCCAGCGAAAGTCATTGGGAAAGTCATCAACAGCCAACTCGCCACATTCATCAAAGAGCACAACATCCTCGACTCCTCCCAATCCGGCTTCGGAAAAAACAAAGTACGGAAACCGCCCTCCTCGCCGCAACAGAAGACATCTGCACCCTACTGGACAAAGGTGAAACAGTAGCCATAATCCTCCTCGACCTCTCAGCGGCGTTCGACACAGTCTCTCACCGCACCCTAATATGCAGACTCCATGACGCAGGAATCCAGGACAAGGCCCTCGACTGGATCCTCTCCTTCCTCTCTGCAGAACGCAGCTGGTCAGACTCCCCCCTTTCCTCTCGGATCCTACAACTACCACCTGCGGAGTCCCCCAGGGCTCCTCCCTCAGCCCGACACTCTTCAACGTCTACATGGCTCCACTCACCCCTATTGTCAGGACCTACAGACTGAACATTGTGTCATACGCAGACAACACCCAACTCATCCTCTCCCTATCCAACAAACCCAACACCATCAGACACAACTCTTGAGAAGGCATGGAAGCCATCGCCAAATGGATGAAAAACAACTGCCTACAACTAAACACCAACAAAACAGAAGTTCTCATCATGGGCCCAAACCCCGACGCCTGGAGCGACACCTGGTGGCCCCCTGCCCTCGGAAACCAGCCAACCTCCACGGACCACGCACGCAACCTGGGAATTATCCTGGACTCTGAGCTCAAAATGGATCGCCAGATCAACTCCGTCTCATCTTGCTGCTTCCACACCCTCTGCCTCCTTCATAGGATCTTCAAATGGATCCCCCTTGAACATAGAAAGACCGTCACTCACACCCTGGTCACCAGCTGACTCGACTACGGCAACGCACTCTACGCCAAAAACCTCACCCAAACATCCAGAATGTCGCTGCAAGACTGGTCCTCAACCTGCCAAAACACTGCCACATCTCCGAGCTCCTGCATACACTCCACTTGCTCCCCGTTGAGGCGAGAATCACCTTCAAGATACTCACCCACGCACACAAGGCCCTCCACGGCACCGGACCAGTATACCTGAACAGCCGACTCAAATTCCACGCACCCCAAAGGACCCTATGATCAGCCCAGCTCTGCTACGCCATGGTCCCCCACACCAGAAAGACCAGATTGGAAGGCCGCTCATTCTCCTTCCTCGCCGCCAAAGCCTGAAACGCCCTTCCGCTGCACCTCAGACAGACAACATAGCTCCCCATCTTCGCAAGAAACCTCAAAACCTGGCTCTTCGACAGACCCCCTCCTTGATGGAATGGATCCTGCACCCTCCCTACCCCTAGAACCTTGAGACCCATATGAGTGAGTCGGCTCTCAACAAACTTCTGATTAATTGAAAGACCTGGTTCTTTGTGCAAAATTAATATCTTTTTAGATCTTATATCAGGCCTGAAGCTCCGCACCGGATACTCCGGAAGTTGCTTCATCACCATCATCAGTATTATAATGGATGTCTATTAACTGTAATATTAGGTTCCAAAATTGTGTCATCCAAAATTACTCAAAGGTCTAGAAGAACATGTCCAAGGGCAGGGTGCCAAAATGATACCTTTTCTGGATCTTCTAGAACACAGCCTGGGGAGGCGCTAGAGGGCACAAGGCAAGATGGCCGCACCCTAGTGTTGCTCTGCCCTGCCGGGCTAAAATCTGCATAATATCTGCACCAGAAGCTACGTACTCGCTTTCAAAACCAAACTAGGGGTGAGGTGCGACCGCCCTGCGCTGCTGAGAGCCACTTTGGGGTCCTTTGCTGCCCTTGGAGTCAAGAATGGAGAGGATTACGCTGCCCGGCACGTGCTCGCAAAAAGGTGCCCGCGGCATTTCACCTAACCTGAGGTGCCGTTGCAGCAGCTGAAGCCTGCTGCTGTGTCTGGTCCCTGGAGCATAGGAAGCGTCGAGACTTAGCCTGTGAGGATACCTGCTGAACTGTCCCCTTTCTTCTGGAGGCTATGATTCAGTGCACGGTGGTACGAGAGTAGACACTGCCGCCGGCTTCCTGGCATCCTGAGGTTCCTCCTGTCCCCGCGTAAAGTCCGCACGGCTGGTGGTGGTGAATGGGGTGCGGCGCCTGGCGGGCCCGTGACTGCGAAGGCAGGTGGGCCCGGTGTCAGAACTGTGCCCGGCGTGCTGCTTCTGGTGTCGGTGGGCCCGCGGCCTGGGGTTCAGTGATTGTGTAAAGCGGGACTGTTGGGCATCGGCGTAGGCTGCAGTGTGGTTTGCGGCCTGTTGCAGTCAAGCAGAGACGCTGTTGCAGTGCACGTCGATCAGAGGCGCTGTGAGAGTGGCCTCTTTCTCCTGCTGGTACTCTGCTATAGTGTGTGCTGACAGCCTGTCTTGCTTCTTTATGCTGGAGTTGGGCCTCACTCTTTATTTCATTCACGCACCTATTGAGACTTGCTGACTGTGCTGGGATCCGGATCTGGGGGCAGTTGTGCCCTCTGCTTCTGCTGCTTCGAGCTTTTGCTGATACTCTCGGTCTTATCTGCAGGCGTAAGGTCTTCTTGCTATAGTTGTACCGACCTGCCAAAGGACTCTCTGTGACATCCATACGCTTTGCTGCGCTTCTGCTTTACGTGACGTTGCATGCTATACATAGTCGGCATGGGGAGAACCAACAAATCGCAACCCCGCCTCACATTTGAGGCGAGGAAAATATCCAAGTCCTCGCAAAAAGCCGCCTCGGACTCGGAGGCGGACGCCCTGGGTGATAATCCTCCTACACTTGAAGTTACCTTGCTGGCGATGCAGCGTAGCCTTCAAGCTATACAGGGCACCATGGAGGCCGTGAAACATCGTTTAGATCACCTCTCTGCGCAACTTGAAAAACAAAATGTTCGCATGGGGGAGGTTGAACAGCGAGTTTCAGCTACAGAGGATGGTCTAAGTGAAGTCGCAGGCAAAACACTTACCATGGAGAAGGTACTGTCCCTTATCCAAGCTAAAAAGGAGGATTTAGAGGCGCGGTCCCGTCGCAAAAACATTCACCTGACGGGGCTGCCGGAATCCACCAATGTGGGCAGAATGGAGCTATACATGGAGACCCTCATTAAAAAAAAATTGGGAACTGAGCATCTATCCCCTCTGTTTGTTGTCGAGCGTGCGCATCACTCGCTCGCAGCACGACCGCCTCCCGGAGCTACTCCCTGTCCTGTCATAGTAAGACTTTTAATCTATAAGGATCGAGACACTATTTTTCGGCTGGCTAGAGACAAAGGGACTATTGAGTATCAGGGCAATACCTTGTCATTCATTCCTGACTTCACTGCTGCAGTGCAATCTGCTAGGAGGGAGTTTAGCGCTGTTAAGAAATTCCTACAGTCAGAGAATGTACCCTATGCCATGCTGTATCCTGCACGTCTGCGGATAGGGCCAGATGGCGATTGAAAAAAGAATTCCAACCCCAGGGCTGCGATGGAGCATGTGAGGCGGCTGAAACGTGGGCGCAGGGTGGTGCACATGTCCCTAGATGACAATGATTGAACCATGGAATTGTAACTTGCTATGTTCCTTATTTTTATGTTAAGCACTGCTAATTGGTCAGGTATGCACTCTAGAGGTTATGGCCCAGAAGGATTTATTGCATGATTTACTACATTTCTGGTTGTTCTTATACCATTGGTTTGTTACAGGATATTACGACGCAGTTGTGCTATCTGGGCGTGAGATGTGGACCTGCTCGGCCACCTCTCACGAGTTGAGAGGCTAGTTTCACTCTGCGACCCCCCATATGGGTGTACCCCGAATGCATAGTTATGACATCTGTTCTTGTTGGAAAGGGGTGTTTACGAATGGGAATGGCTTTGGCACTGTTGGGGACGCTGAAGTGGGTGGGGGGTTTGGTTTGATGGGGTGGATTGGGTGGACGAATGTAGTACTCATTCATGCTATTGTTCATATGTTCATTGGTGGCACTATGATTGAATATTTATTGCCTGGTCGATGCATGGTCTGAGTGGTGTGATTAAGTTTGTCACTTGGAATGTGCGTGGACTCAACTCACCCAAAAAAATGTGCTCAGTTTTTGCTCAATTGCACAGATTGGAAGCAAATGTAGCCCTCCTCCGAAGACAGATTTGACTAAGACCTCGGCGCAACACATAGGTACGAGGTGGGCTGCTGTCAAACTTGAGTCCTCATATTCGACCTATTCGCGGGGAGTGATGACATTAATAAAAAAAGGAATAGCCTTCACCCTGCTTAAGTCAGATGCAGATGACCAGGGAAGTGTGGTGATTTTATATGGTCAGCTGGGGGTTAAGCCTGTTTTACTGGTCAATATTTATGGGCCAAATATAGATGACCCTTTATTTTTCTCAGATGTGTGGTGTCGCATCTTGGGATTCCCATTGGCGGAGATAATCTGGGGGGAGACTTTAATTTGTGTTTAGATGTATCTCTGGATAGAACAGGTAGTACTGCAGGCAGAAGTAAGCAAGCTGCAGAGACTATTCTTGGGATCCTGGATGCGGGCCCATTGCTGGATATTTGTCAACTTCAGCATCCAGGAAACCGAGAAAGCACATTTGTCTCCTCGGTTCATGGGACCAGGTCCCGTCTTGATTACTGGCTTGTCTCTGAGGTGTTTGGGGCGTGGACCGTCTGTGTTAGTCACGTGCCTTGCACACTATCGGACCACTCTCCAGTGGCTCTAGATTTGCAGATACCCTTGTGCGAGAGGCCACCCTTTGCATGGAGATTGCAGCCCACTGAACTTGCAGACCCGGTGTTCAAGCAGACTATTGGTGAGGCTATTCGTATTTTTTTTCTTGAAAATGAAAGGTCCGTTGATAGCGCTGGCTTGCTTTGGGAGGCTTTTAAAGTGATGGTACAGGGTGCCTGTATTTGAGTGCAATCTGGAGTTTTGAAGGATATCTGGCGCAGGATCGATAAATTGGAGTCTGAGATATCTACACTTGAATGTGACTAGTCAAATCCCTCCCCACATTTGTTAGCTAAGATTAGAGATCTGGTATCGGACCATAATGACATTGTTGACCAGGAGTTGCAGCACCGCTCTTGTCGAACGACAGCTCGTTATTATGGTGAGGGGGGACGTCCCAGTCGCTCATTAGCACAGCGGTTGTCAGAACCCCGTAGCCAAGAGCATATTAAGGAACTAGTGGATGAGGAGGGGAAAGCGCATTATTTTAATTCTGAGCTCAGTGATATTATGTTACGATTTTACACTGCCCTATATGCAGCCAAAGACGGCCCTCCGCCAGAGGAAGTCGACTCCTATCTGGATGACGTGGCATTGGGGTGGCTTTCCAGGACCCATAGAGAATATTTAGTGCAGCCTTTCGATGAGGAGGATGTCAAACTTGCTATTATGGCACTGCCTACCTGCAAAGCGGCCGGTATGGATGGATTCCCTAACGAATTCTATAAAATGTATGTAGAAGAGATTGCGCCTCGACTATTGGCAGTCTTTGCGGAGGCTTATGATAAAGGGGAGCTCCCGCCTACTCTTAGGGAGGCTCTGCTGGTAACATTACTGAAGCGTGATAAACCCCCAAACAGATGTGAATCGTATAGGCCCCCTTCAATTATAAACATTGACGCCAAAATCCTGGCGGAGATGATCACTACCCTGCTGCAACCCCTGATTACTCTTTTAGTTTTGCCGGACCAATCCAGATTTGTGGCTGCGCGCTCTACTACACATAATTTGCGCACTGTATTCTCCACGCTGCATTACTTTGAACCTGATTTTCAAGCGGTGGCTGTGCTGCTTGATGCAGCAAAGTCCTTCGATTCCCTTCGTTGGGGCTACATGTTTACAGTTTTTATCACGTATGGGCTTCCGACCTTTTTTTCTTCAATGGCTCCGGGTCCTCTATGCGGCTTCTGCCGCGCGGGTGCGTGATAAGGTGTGGGTCTCCCCGGCGTTTCCTATAGAAAGAGGTACGAGGCAGGGATGCCCCCTATCGCCGATGCTTTTTTCACTGGCCCTGGAGCCATTGGCGTGTAAGCTCCTCAGTTGCATGCGGCCGCGGCATTGAGATTCCGGCAACGACCACTCGTGGGTTCTTTATATGCCGACAATATGTTGTTATATTTTCGAGAGCCTGCCACATTTTTACCGGCTCTTTTGCGGGAATACGTGAAATTTCAGCATTACTCAGGCCTGGGTATTAATTGGTCAAAGTCAGTGGTGTTCCCGCTGACGGCTGGTACCAAGGAGATAGACCTAGATTTTTCTTTGACGTGGACTCAGAAACCGGTACAATATCTTGGGGTCTGGCTGCATAGAGAACCTGATAGGGTGATCTCAGAGAACTATGGCCGGGCCATTACACGTATTACTGAGCAAGCAGAGCGTTGGGCATGCTTGCCGCTCTCCCTTGTGGATTGGCTAGCAGTTATTAAAATGACCTTCCTACCTAAGTTTTTATTATTTTTCATTAATATACCTATCAAACTGAATATAGCCCTCTTCCAGACGTTACAATCTGCTCTTCTTACATTCGTGTGGGGCGGGAAAAAGCCTAGATGTAGCTGGGAGGTGTTAGTGCAACCATTTGATCGTGGTGGGTTTGAAGCTCCGGATTTTTGCCTCATTACTTATGTGCCCAGGCGCAATTTGCTCACTATTGCAAATTTGCTCACTATTGCCATAATCCGCCACGATTTCTGCCTCATCTTGCGATTGAGTCTGATGCTGTCCGACCCTTACCTTTTCAAGCAGCGACCCTCTCTGGGGGATCGGGCGGTCCTTGAACTGAGATCAACCCAGTGTTATGCACTGCTTGGGCCTGGAAAATGCTTGCGAAATGGGCAGGACTTCCATATATATGTGCTCAGAGATTACCACTGGCCTCACACCCAGACATCTCTGCAGCAAGAGAGACACAAGCTCTGAAGGAACTGGCGGTTGTAGGTATATCCTGACTCGGAGATCTTTACACAAATGGATGGTTCAAGTCCTTGCATGAAATACAGGGTTCCACAGATCGGGGTTTCATGCTGGGCTTCACTTATGTTAGAGTGCGGCAAGCAATTAAAACTATATATCCAGATTACCCAGCAGAACCTGTTGCCTTGCAAGCGTTACAGATTATGCTAGGTGCGGAGGAACGAAAAGGCCTCATCACCAAATTATATAATGCCTCCTTGCGTGAGCGGGAGATAGAAGAGCACCCTTCTTATTGCAGATGGCAACATAACTGGGATCTGCGCTTACACTGGATGCGTGGAAAGACTGCTGTGTGCTAACAGGTCGCCTCACGGCGAACTGCAATCTGCGATTGATCCATTTTAAATATTTGCACCAATTTTATTATACCCCATTGCAACTTCATAAGTATGGTTTGCGTGAACATGCTAATTGTGTGAGGTGTGGGCAGGCTGACGCTGATTTTTTACATATGTCTTGGACCTGTCCTGGAATCTCTGCTTTTTGGTCTAGGATTATGCATATTCTCACAGAGGTTGTGTTGGAACCTGTCGATTGTAAACCGGAGCTCTGCCTGCTAGATTACGTGAGACAGTTAAAGCCATGTAATAGGCGGATAATCGCTGTTTCCACTTTGTTTGCGAAGAGGTCTGTTGTACTTTGTTGGCAGTGGCGTAGCTAGAGGGGGGCGATGGGGGCGGTCTGCCCCAGGCGGAACTATTTTGGGGGCGGATAAAGGCATTCAGATAAGGCTCGGCTTGCTTTCGTGGACGTTCGGGGACGGGCAGAGAAGGAATAGGACTCGGGCAATGTCCTCTTCCTTTGTGCGCTGGCAGCTCTCCCGCCCTCTCTTCCTATTATTCCCTCTCTTTCTGTCGTGCTCCTCACCTACTGAAAACTGTGACTTGAAGAAACGGTTCACAACCTCTTTCCTTCTTTCATTTAGTTGCTTCCCTGTGAAATGGATCCAAAAAAGAAAAACACTCTTGTGGGAAATGACCCTTTTCTGACATTTTTCTATTCCAAAGTGCAGCGGGATGGAGAGAAATAGAAAGTTTTATTTATGAAAAATAAATACATAACTAAATAAAGCAAGACAGAGTGGTTGTAAAGTGGCCAGATTGATTTTATTTACATCCAAACACATCAGCCTCACTTTACAGACTTTGCAGTGAAGCGCTACTTTTGTTTTCTCGTCTTTCTTTGAACAGCATTGTTGATCCCAGGTGGGGAAGTGCACCATTCCTGGAGGTACTGCAATACCTGGTTGATGGAAGGATTGGAAAACAAAATGTGTACCATGGCTCTGTTTATGGATGTGGTCTTTTTAAACCATGCTGCTTACGTTTTGGAAGGATATAAGCAATGGACATTGAAACGGTTCCCTTCAGGGCCCTGTAGTCATGTCCTTAACTTTTCAGGTAAAACCACTCGCTGATTTCTGAATAGTGAGTGAGAGATCGTTAAGGTAACCATGTTGTTTCTGCTTACATTTCACATGCTTTACTTAATCTTGCATTCCCAATGAGTGGTTGCTTTTACTTTTTTTTAGGCAGCATATTACTCTTCAAGTACATAATTTGAATTGAGCCACATCCAAGTGTTTATAGCGGGCACAATTAGATTATTGTTGAAGGCAGTGCGAGTTTCTCTCAGTGGGGAAGTGTGGTGTTCAGTGGGGGAGAGGATGTGGCACTATGGCCAGAGCTGTCGAATTTGGAACTGGGGAACTGGGTTCAGCCTTCATGACCAGTCCACCAGACCACTCTACTGAGGGAGCATATTCCCATGCTAGACCTTAGAAGGCCACTAGACCTTAGAAGGCCTGATGTCTTAGCACAAGCAGGTGTACCCTAGTGGTGTCAATTGTGAGTTAACCTTGAAGGCCTGTCCACCGCAATCAATACTGAAGTTCATCTCCAGTCTTGCGGGCAGGCCTATGAAGCAGCACACCCTAGAGCAACAGTGATCCAGTCACTGTGACTCTGTCACTGAAGTCACATGAACCTTGAGCAGGTTAGGGTGGTGCGAACAGTGTGACCGCACTGGGTATCTATTTCGGGTAGGTGCGTAGTGTTTGCAAGTATATTATGGTTTTAAAAAAACTTGCTGCCACCTTCCTGGGCTCCAGCAATTTTCAGAAACAATAAAAATGTGTTGATAACTTTGGTGATTAATGTTCTTCCTAGAGAGAGAACCGAGTTTTGTCTAGTGGAAGGGTTGACACCTGGAAAGGTAGCAAAGAGGGTTAATATGCCTGCTGCAAAGAACATGTACCATGCAGATCACAAAGTGCACTGCTTTAATGGGGGGACCATGATGAATGGTCATTTCATGTCAGCTGTAGATGGTGGATCCCTGAACAGTGTCATGTATGTGCATGTTTGCATTGTGCTGAGGGGATTACCAGGTAATTGTTCACGTAGCTCTCTGATGGATGTCACATGCGATTTTTCTGAGTCCCTAGATAGATCATGCAGTCTGTGTGTTCTCTTTTGTACTGCCAGTCACTGGTGTATTCAATTGTGTAGCCTTGGACCGTGTCATGTATGTGTATGTAACTTGTATGATCGAGGTAACTATTAGCGGCGATACTACGTGTCTCTCAGTCCTCTTTCAAGCGCTTGCCGTCCTTTTTCACCAGACCCCCCCCCCAAGGGGCGGCAATCTGAGGGATAGCCCCGGGCGCCACAAGCTCTAGCTACGCCTCTGTTTGTTGGGGGGCAAAAACTACACCCACTGTTAAAAACTGGATTCGAGATTTGCTTTATTGCAGAGACAAATTGGAGATATATGCTGAGGAGCTGCCTGAAACCTCGCGCCCCAAAGACTTCTGGGCGCCCCTTACGGCGTATTTACGCACCCAGGCGATCTTGACGTGAATGATTTATACTGTACTCCTACCATTCAATGAGAGGTTACTCCTCATGATGTAGAATCTGTAATAATTGTTTACTGACCACCTATTCAAGTTTCTATCTGATCGCCACTGTGCCGTCAATGTACAATGTACTGCAGTCCACATTGTTGGGGGGTTGGGGGGGGGTTTGGGGTTGGTACTTTTTTTTTTTGTTCTTGTTGATATCATTATCCACATTGCATATATGTGTATGTCTTATGTGTATGTCTATATGCTGTTCGATTCAATAAATAAATTTAATATAAAAATAGAACACAGCCTGAAAATTCGTTTTTTAGACCTCCTGGCACTAAGGACTTTGTCAATGTGACAACATGTGACAGGAAGCCAGTTGGACTGTAGCCAGCCCGCAACCCACTAAGCAGCACACTTAAGTGAGAAGCTTTTCAGGTAACAATCAATTTTGAAATATCACAGGGATGATTACTGGGACCCAAACCTCTTTCGTGATAGAAAGGCATAATCAATAACTGTAGGAAAAAACATATATATTTCAAAAATCAATATTTGATCCTAGTGTACAAAATGGGCCCGATTCACAGAACTAACTTAAGACAAAATCCTAAACTTACTACCATTTTCGTATTCACAGAAGGCACTTACTCATTTTGGTATTCACAGAAGACACTTACTCATTTCGGTATTCACAGAAGTTAGTAGTCCTAACTTTAGGACTCCTAAATGCCTTCTGTGAATACCGAAAATCGTAAAATTAGGATTTATCTCAGTTTAGGAGTCCTAAAGTTAGGACTCCTAACTTTACTACTACTAAACTGAGAAAAATCCTAATTTTAAGGCTTTCGGTAGTCACAGAAGGCATTTATGAGTCCTAAAGTTAGGAGTCCTAACTTTACTACCACTAAATTGAGAAAAATCCTAATTTTAAGACTTTCGGTATTCACAGAAGGCATTTAGCAGTCCTAAAGTTAGGAGTCCTAACTATACTACTACTAAACTGAGAAAAATCCTAATTTTAAGGCTTTCGTTATTCACAGAAGGCATTTAGGAGTCCTAAAGTTAGGAGTCCTAACTTTACTACTACTAAATTGAGAAAAATCCAAATTTTTAGACTTTCGGTACTCAAAGAAGGCATTTAGGAGTCCTAAAGTTAGGAGTCCTAACTATACTACTACTAAACTGAGAAAAATCCTGACTTTAAGACTTTCGGTATTCACAGAAGGCATTTAGGAGTCCTAAAGTTAGGACTCCTAACTTCTGTGAATACCGAAATGAGTAAGTGCCTTCTGTGAATACCAAAATGAGTAAGTGCCTTCTGTGAATACCAAAATGGTAGTAAGTTTAGGATTTTGTCTTAAGTTAGTTCTGTGAATCGGGCCCAATATGAGTAGTAACTATGTTGATAAACAAAGAGAGTAGTAGCTCCAACTTTTATGATAACTGTGAACAGCTAAAAATATTGCTGCACATTAGCTGTGTAACTTTATATCAATTAAACTCTCATGTCTTGGGCATACTCAGTTAAACTCAGCACCAAACAAAAAAACAATTCCAGTTTCACAGATGGCCCAAGCCCGTATACCTGTGTTGACCAATGAGCATATTGTTTAATATAACACTGTGGTCTGCTATTCTCATCTGCTTTGGAAGCCAGGTTAAAAAGACCAGCAGGATAAGATTGAGGTTGCCTCTTGTAAGTCTTCAGCAGTAGTAGGTGAAATGATTTAGCATGGCCTGTATCATCTCCGTCTTCCGGCAAGAAGTACCTCTCTCCCCTTTCTCACTCTGTTCTCAACGTATACAACATTATTTTGTCACTGTGGAATCTTTCAGAATAAGCAATTAGCTGAAAGTGGCCTTTAATTATTTCCATTCTGTAAAACCATGGCCTTTCAATAATGGTAACAAACAAGAAATGTTCAGCTTCAATGGAACCTTGTTCCCAACTTAATAACAATTACTTCGCTTTCAATTCATGTTAAATGGTGCGAATATATTTGAGCTAACTTGATTATCATGTTGCAATGATAAATTATATTAATTGTATATATATTCGACATTTGCCTCTCTAATAATAATAATCAACATATGCAACCCAAAAAGGTGCATATCTACAATAGAAAACAATTATAATTATATAACATGATTATTCTTCTATTTAACCTCTCTTCTCATTCCTCTCACTGACATTTGCCCTCCCTCCTTTTTCCAGTTTGTTTGGCTCTCACATACTTACACTGTTTTATTTTTTCATCCCATCTTCATATTTATTCTCTCTCTTGCTTAGCCTGTATTTTTCACCTTTTCTCTCTCTCTCTCTCTCTCTCTCTCTCTCTCTCTCTCCCTCCCTCCCTCCTTGTCTCTACTCTGCCATCTATTTTTGTCTTGCCTTGCTCTCCGCACCACACACTGGTTTGGTGCATATGTGCTTAAGTAAGTATTCACTTAATATGTTCATGCTCCGTTCTTCCCAAAGTCCCTTGATCCTGTCTTTGGCCATCTCTATGTTACACACTAAACACTAGTGGTGACAGCTGTAAGTACCAGGACCCAACCTGCTTACTCTGGAAGCATCACTATTCACATCAGCCCTTCAGTTGACACCCTTCGTGAATGTCTGTCAGTGCCTCACTATATATGAATTGGATGAGAATCTTCTTGGCAACTAATCTTCTGGAGGACAGGTATCTGGTTCACCCAAGCCCAGCACGTTGGTACTACATGCCAGGTTTCCTTGCCGTGAATACTCCATACGCAAATAACAGAGCTATGTTGGTTACATTTCAGAATATCTTTCAGTGTCTCTAACATCCTGAGGGAGCCGGGTTCCATGTTCTAGACTTACTCTGGAACCCTTGGCCGATGGTCTTTGTCGCCTTCTTTTAAGTGTGGTGGGAAGGGAAAATCATTAGTCAATTATACATTACCATTACCCATGACGCTAAAGGGACACAAACTCCTGACCCAAATTGCAGTATATTTAATATAAAGCCAAGAAAAGTTGAACTTACAAACACCTAAAGACAAGAGTATAAAGGTACATGGGCACTAATACAAAACCAAACCTATGAGTGAAATTTAGACGGTGCAACATGCACAGAATGACCAATTTAAGAATCAGCACACAGGTAATTATTGCACCTACATCAATAGCCCACTTCATTGATGGTTCGTAGACTAAAAGCATTAGTCTGTCCTTACACTACTGCTAGTGTGACATCCCTAATTAACATTTCCCCAGGCAAGTCCACAAAAAGGTGTCAGCACATGAAGTCTTCCTAAGATGCACACTCACGTTGAATGGGTCAAGTAGCATAAATCTACAGAGCTCGTTCTAAGATGCTACCCTCTCTCCTGGTATGGCAGAAGTCTCCGGACTCTGTACCTAACCCCAATACAAAAGTTGTAAGTCACACCCCCAAACATATCACGAGTCTGCCTCATTCCTTCAGGCACCTCCTTCTAGGTAACTTTCCATGAAGCATCACGGCTTCCAGGCTCCTGCTCAATTTCCTTGGTTCCCAGTCCTTTTCAGACGACAGAGAACACCTCCTACATTATCAGTGCCGCAGTTCAAAGGCATCCTCTCCTCCATATGTCTAGCTTCTGAAACAAAGGCGTTATTTAACTTAACAAGGACAAATACTTCCACGTGCAACAGAAAAGTGAAAAGAGGAAAATTCCACAAGCATATGATTTCTAATAGCAACCTTTAACATGAGAGCGAACAGGGAGAAACACAAGTAAGGCCTCCCGAGTTCGGTCAACATAAGAATAGCACACAAGTTAAAATACACTCATATATGAGTCATTAATATCAACACATTATCTAAGCATTAGTATCGAAAACGTTCATTAGTTATGAATATACTTATACACGTTTAAGATTTCATTGGGATACGTACAGTTATGACGTTTATTCTTTATCTTACATGAAGGAAATAACTACTTCACTTACACGGTATTACGATACACAATCTAATAATCTAATGTTAATGCGACAACAGACTATCTGTGATTATAATGAACCCCTAGAATTGAAAAAGCTAAATTGCTCTCTTTTAGCCCCCCCTCTCTGATGACTAATATCATCATAATCATTATCATCTCCCTGTAGAAAAGACTGACCTAAACAGAAGTTGTAGCCTGTTTTCCCTGATGGAACTCTTCCAAATTCTTGAGATTCTCATAGTGACTGTCCTACAGTCTCTCCATTCTCCTTTCTCTCCGTATAAGAGAATTCTCAGCCTGTTTTGCTCTATGCCACTTATAAGCTCTAATGGCTCCCAATAAAATGATGACACAGATCACAACTATTTTGATGGGCTTCAAGATATAACTAAGAAATCCCTTCCCAATATTTGCAAATCAAGTTCCAACCTTTCCCAATCCTTTGCCAACTTTATCCCAAATTCCGTCTGCGGCCAAATCATGTATCTCATGGTGAGCCGGGTCTGCTGGCTCAGTGGACTAATGCGTCGACTGCAGGGGCCTGTGTTCGACCTCATGGTCGCAGGTTCAAATCCCGGGGGGTCCACTCAGCCTTTCATCCATCTGAGGTCGATAAAATGAGTACCATTGAGTTGGGTAACAATAAACATCTGTTATTCAGCGCCAAGATACCCGTAGTGGTGAACGTGCGCTTTACAAATACATATGTTATGTTATGTATCTCTGTAATATTGTTTACAAACTTCCTTATATCCTTACTATTGTCTGGGATATAATTACAACACCGTTGAACCCTCAACATTTTACAGGCTACGCCTTCTTTTGCTAACAATAGGGGTGATTACATTGGTGGAGGGTCCACCACCGCCAGCCGTGCGGTGGCAGGCCCTCCGCCATCGGACAGCAATTTTGCCCCTGCCAAATTACGATGGCGGGGGGAATTGTTTCAGGTCCACAGCGGTCGCATCGTAATTCTATGTGCAGGACCGCTGCCATACAAGCGGGCACCGCCCGCCATCATAATGACCCCTATATGTCTAAAGCAAGACGGTTTTGCATCACAAATTCCCTTATTAAGACCATATCTCCATCCACAAGTAAAACAGACTGAGCTGTATACACTGACAACTTTTTCACAATAGTTGATAACCTTCTGATCTTCACATCGTTCAAAACCACTCCCAGACTCGATATCATTGCTCCAAACACATCTCCCACAATCTCTCGTGCACTTGTTCCTCGTTGCTCTCAATGAGACCTTTTCTCTTTCAACAGCCACAAATCCTCCGCATGATATATCTTGGGAAAAACAACAGACACATAACATGTGCCATACCAGTTTAGTGGCAATCGAACATACGCATTCTTCCCTCACACAAAATACACATTCAGCACCACTTGCACCATATGCTGCAAGGATTTCTTTACAGATTCATCAATCAGGAAAATGTGATCGCAAATATCTTATCATAATATGTTTGTACCTGTCTGTTGCAAAGCTTCCATCGCTGTCGTAAATCTAATGCTATTGGACCATAACTACCCCTTGCCTTATGGGCTAACTTCTCTCTTCTTTTTTGTAATAATCATACTTATTCAGGTGCTTGTAAGCTAGAACGTCTGATAGCACTACCTCGTAATTTCGAGAAATAGTACTCATAATGTCCCTTGCCATAAAACATGCTAAGCAATATACTGCAAGTGATACCATACCTCAGAGGTAACAATCTCTCACATCCATCATGTAAATGTACTCATATAGCAACTTCGCATACGCATTCAAGGTATAATCACTTTTAGACCAATTCACGTGCAGTAAGTGACTAGTTTGTTCTATCATAGCACTGTCAGATCCTAATGTACCCTCCTTTGTGCTAGAAGTAGAAGGCGTGGTTGTCCCTTGTACTCCCACCCCATCAGCTTCTATAGCATGTGCATTAATAATGGACATATTAATGACTACAGCTATAAGTATGATTACTCCTACCATGAGTGTGCCTATTACACACTTCTTTCTACGGTTCGAACTTCCAGACTCCATTTTGAATTGAGTTTAGATTGTGACTTGCAAGAGGATCAAAATAAAATCTTTTCTCCGCCTCTCACTTGTTGCACAACAAAGTTCATACTCAATGTCTTGAAGTCATAGAATTTGTTTGTACTCAGTTTATGATATAGTTATTTGCACAGTTCAAAGACTTCCATAACCCTCTTTCTTCTTCTATGGAAAGGTCCCTCATTTTATTCTTCTTAGACTCTGGCCTAGGTTATCTTCTTAGAGTAACACCTTTTCATTTACAGTTCAATTTACATCATTTGTGAGATCACAGCGAAGTTCCTCATTGACATGCTGCAAAATTTCCATACGAAATGCTGCCATCTCCTGAGCTGATGGTTGACACCCAAAAGTTGGAAATGAAAGCTCTTCTAAAATCAGGTTCCGCAAGCCATTCAGTCTCGGAGGATCTGGTACAGTCAGTGTCAGGACTCTGCTTCTACTCCAGGGACCAACAGTACAATATCAATTATCAGCACTGAGGTTCCACACCTCACTCATCCGGATCTCAGTCTCCTGGACCTCACTGTTCCCCACATCTGTGATCATATAAGTCCACTCCGGGGCGGCGTATCTCTGGCATCATAATCTTGCTCTGCTTGATCTTCTCAAGTTGCCTTGATTTTGCTCTTTATCACTTTGCTCTGATTCAGACGTTTCAGATGTAAGTCTCAAGTTCTGCCTTTCCTGTCTCACCGGCTAGGATTCTCTTTTAGCTTCAGTTCTTCTCTGTAGCACTCAACCACTTCCCACACGAGTCTCTTCAGCTGAGTCTGACTCTATATTACTCGCATTGTTACCTTCTCCCTCAGAGTCAATATCTGGGCCTTGTGTAGCTTGTCCCCCGTCAGCTTGACATGGTGGGTAACCAGCCTCATCAGGAACCCCCACAGCTTAGCTTGCCCTCTCCACTGGCCTTGCAACCACAGCTGGATTTTCTTCAGGTAGAGGAGCTGTTTCTTCCGAGGGTCCTGGAACTCTGTGGGTATGGGAGGCGTGAATCCAGTTTGGTAAGCCTCTGCACTTAACAGCAGTATTCGTCATCAAGATCACCTGAGATGGACCTCGCCACTGTGCATTAAGGCAGTTCTTCCTCACGTGTTTCGGGACCAAGACCCAGTCCCCCGGACATAGGTCATGCAAGAGGTCCTTCGAGGTCGGTGCAGTATAGCTTCAAACTGGTGAGACACAGAACAGATTACATCAGCCAATCCTTTACAATATTCAAGGATCAAATCATTGGTGATGTTTGTCAATGCTGTGGATGGCACCGCAGGCAAGCGCAGCACCCTCCCCATCAGTATTTCATGAGGCGAGAGTCCTGTTCTACTATCTGGAGTGCTATGCAAACTCATCACCACCAAGGGCAATGCATCAGTCCAATTCAAAGACGTCGAATAGCACACCTTTGCCATCCTCATCTTTAGAGTCCCCTTAATTTGCTCCACCATCCCAAATGCCTGGGGCCTATAACTACAGTGCAATCTCTGGTCAACTTGTAAGGCAGTACACAACAGTTTCATGATCTCACTGTGGAAATGCGTTCCTCTATCCGACTCCAATGAAGTTGGAAATCCAAACCACTGGATTAGCTTTCTAAGCAATAACTTTGCTAATGTGAGACAATCACACCTCATAGTTGGATATGCCTCAACCCATCGTGAAAAGACACACACCACCACCAAGATGTATCTCAGTCCATTGCACCTGGGCTTCTCAATGAAGTCAAGCTGGATCCTATTAAAAGGACCTATCGACCTCCCAATGTGACTCAAAGCTACCACAGTTTTCTTACCAGCATTCATTTGTTGGCATGTAACACACTGGTGACACACTGCTTCAGCAAATACACGAAACTTCGGATTGAACCATGTTTGTCTGAATACTCGCACCATAGCACCTCTCCAAATGTGAACTGCACCATGAATCTGCCTTGCCATTGGACTTAGCACAAAATCAAGTAACACTGCTCTACCATCTGTTGAAACCCAAATGCCATCATCTTTCTCTCGCAACCTGCCTTAATCCAACCAGCTTCTTCTTGGTCTGACACTTCACCCTGCAGACGCTTGACCTCATCCCAAGCGTTAGCATAATGCTGAGCTCAGTTCTTTCTGTGCTCTCTCTTGAGAAATCCCCATTGAAAATGCAAGCATTACCAACAAGCATGCAACTTCACCCGTGTAACGGTTACTCTTAGTGACAAAACCCTCTCCCTCCTCATGGGAAGCACATTTTACCACTGCCACATCCTTCTGCCAGTTGTCCCTCACATTCCTCATTCCTGATCGGACATCCTGATGACGTTAGGAACCCCCTCTGTGACCATAGCTGTCCGAAGTCATGATCCACACCGAATCCACACTGGCTATCTGTATGATTTCTGACTCAGATTTGATCAGAAATAAGGCATGCACATGTCAAAGCAATGATTTCAGCTGCTTGTGCGGAGTGTACTCCCTGTAACCAAGCAGCTTCCACAACTCCAGAAATGGTGCAGACAGCAAACGCTGCTCTTAGAAGACCCTCATTGTCTCTTGAACACGAGACATCTACAAAAAGGACTTGATATGATTCAGGCAGTGGTTCATTAACAATGTCGGGTCTCGGTTTGGTACGAGGTTTGGTCACATCTAGACAGTCATGGTCCTCACAATCTTCCCCTTCAACATTCGGAATAGGCATCAAGGTAGCAGGATTTAATATAGATCATCTTTTCAAGGTGACACTCTCTGAGGCCAAGATAACTTGCTCATAATGGGTAAGCCTATTGTTAGTCAGATGCTGTGTTTTGGTGCTCGTCATCAGGTGCTCTACTGAGTGTGGAACATTAACAGTAAGGGGATAACCCATCACAATACTTTCACATCTTTCAATGCTGACACCAGTTGCAGCAACGGATCTGAGATATCGGGGCAACAATGAAGCTACAGGATCTATGTAGCTGAGAAGTAGGCCACTGATCTAAGGACACACCCATGTGTCTGGGTGAGTACAGATAGAGCACAACCCTCCCTCTCACAACAGAACAAGGAGAATGCTTTGTTGTAATCACAGGCTCTCTCTCAGCTCTAAGAAGGCGACCAAACAGTTGTAATTCCATGGTACCAGATCGCTCACATCATTGTGCATCAGTCTCTGTAAAGTCTTCGCCTTCAATGAAGAATTGGGGATCCACTGATGACAATAGCCAACCATTCCCAAAAACATTTGGACTTCCTTTTGAGTAGTAGACTGATTAATTTGCATGACCACCTCAATGCAGTCTGGTGCCACCTTTCTCTTGCCTCTCTCGATACGATGACCCAAATACTGGACCTCAGGCAAACAGTACTGAAGTTTGCTCGGGAACACCTTGTGACCATTTTCTGTCAGATGATTTAACAGAGCAATGGTATCTACCCTACAAGCTTCCTCGGTCTCTGAAGCAATCAGGAGATTTGTTGATATATTGCACAACTCTATTTCTCAGGAGATGGCAGCATTTCGTATGGAAATTTTGCAGCATGTCAATGAGGAACTTGGCTGTGATCTCACAAATGATGTAAATTGAACTGTAAATGAAAAGGTGTTACTCTAAGAAGATAACCTAGGCCAGAGTCTATGAAGAATAAAATGAGGGACCTTTCCATAGAAGAAGAAAGAGGGTTATGGAAGTCTTTGAACTGTGCAAATACCTGTATCATAAACTGAGTACAAACAAATTCTATGACTTCAAGACATTGTGTATGAACTTTGTTGTGCAACAAGTGAGAGGCAGAGAAAAGATTTTATTTTGATCCTCTTGCAAGTCACAATCTGAACTCTATATTGAACTCTATATTGAACTCTGCTGCAGCACTAAACTCTGAGGGCCTCATTTATGAAAAGTGATGCATCGCTGCATGAAAACAGAGATGCGCCACTTTTCATTGCACCCTCCATGCGACATGCTGGATGCATCAAATGTACAGTATGACACATCATGTCGCACGAAGTCACAGATACGTCAGTATTTCTGACGTATCTGTAGGAGCAAAAATGACGCATTGCTGGAGTGTGTCACAAAAGTGACCCAACTCCATCAATGGGTCATTTCACATGGGCAAGTTCCATTTCGAATGTGCCTGCGTCAGTCTTACGCCTGCTGTGAGGCAGGCTTAAGATATTGACACATTTGCACCCTTGAAGTGATGCAGTGAAAACTCATAGATTTCACTGCGTCACTTCTACGAGGCTTACTTGCGTCAGAATGCCCACCCGGTATACATTATACCTGCCGCAGGTATAATGTGGTGCAGGGGGTTACAAAGTGACGCATCTACCTAGATGCGTCACTTTGTAAATATGACGCAACATGGTGCAATTTTTACCCTGCTGGTGCATCACAAAAGGTGACGCACTGGCGGCGCAAAAGTGATGCAAAGGGCTCATAAATAAGCCCTCAAAGGTTCTTTTTCAAGATCTGATTAAAGATAGATGGACACTCTGTATACCCTTGAGGGATACAGACGTTTCTCCAGCTGGAAAGCAAATAAAAATTGACTTTCCTCATGCAAGGGTATTGAAAAGAATTCTTGACACAAGTCTATGACAGTAAACCATTCTGCTTCGCAAGGGATTTGAAATAGGAACGCAGCTGGATTCAGTACCACAGGACAACATGGGATCACAATCACATTGACCTTCTACAGGTCCTGAAAAATCCAATACTTGCCATTCCGCTTCTGCAAACCCATTATAGGTGGATTGTATGGACTTCCTCTGATCTCCTTTAGAATCCTTTGGTGACCATAGACTCAATTACAGGTGTTATTCCCACCACCGTTTCCGGGATCAAGTTTTACTGCGGCATTCTTGAAAATTCAGCATTTGGTTTAATCTGTATCTTAAGTGGCTTAACCCCTCGAATCAGCCCAATCTCCTCTACTGTAAAGTCCCACACTACTGGAGAGACAGTGTCTCGCAAATCATATGGCAGCTTGTCTACCATTAGCACTGGAAACATTTCTGCGCAGAGATTTTGGGTCGCCAGTTTAAATGCAATATCGTCATCATTAGTCTGTAATTTTACTCTCCTAAGTGTGCAATAAATGGTACAATTCAACTTACACAAAAGGTCACGTCCCAACAAACTGACTGGACTTGATTCGCACACCACAAACTGGTGTGGATCCTGGAATGTTCCTATCCTTACAGGTAACTCATGTGGTAAAGGATTTGGCATACTCTTATTGGCAACTCCTACAACTTGGATTGATTGTCCCGAGAGGGTAGGTTTGGTACTACTACATATCGCACAGTAGAACAGGTAGCACCAGTATCAATCAAGAATGTTAAGGGATGACTGTCAACATTTGCCTCCGCAAACAGTCACTCCAGTCTACCTCTAAGACTGCTCTAAGATCACAGTCTTCCTCCCTCCTTGGGCACCATCATTGGTCTCGATCAAAGTCGTCAAAAGTCTCAATAAAAACCATTTGCTGGTACACTTGGTTACTCTCTGGAATTCTTAGATGTTTTGGTACCTGTACCTGCTGACTCAGCCCCCTCATTCATGGATCTAGGTCTTGTCACAGTATTCATGACAGCAGGCAGTGGTCTTCCTTAAGGTACCCAAGTCTATACTGACTTAGGATCCGTTCCTCTTCCTCTTCCCTGTCCCATAGGGGCTGACACATTCTGTGTCCCTCCTTGACTATTCCCCTGTTTCTGACCCAAAGTTCTTCCATTTAGCTGCACCTGCTCTACCCTATCCACATTTCTCATCTGTACCAGCATTAGCTTGTCTTTTATCTTTCTGTGCTTGGACTCTTCTTCATCACTACAGTATCTGGCATATGGTATGATTTCATACACAGACTTATTTTGCTAGCAGATCAAATGCTGTTGAATCATGAAGCTAATCTCTGGTCTCAATTCTAGCACAAACGTGGAAACAAACTGTCCCATATCCTTAGGGTCTAGAGTATCCAGCCTACTGTACTGCTTGAAGGCTTGCAAAAGCCTCTCATAGTAGGCATGCACTGATTTTTTAGGCTCTTTGGTGGTTCAATCTATCTTGACCTAATAAATATCCTAAGGGACAACCTTAGACTTCAGTCATGTGAACACCTGCTAAAACTTTTTCATAAGCATATGCGAAGGGCCATGCATTACAGGATCTCTTTCTGGTTCGGCAGATGGCCAATCAACAGCAATTTTACATGCAGCCCATAGATCGCTTGGGACCACAATATCAAACAAGGTATTCAAATCAATCGACAACACTTTTGAGATTTTCACAGAGCAGTTGACTTGCTTCTACCATTCGGCAGGCTTTTCCCTAAGCCAAGGAAAATCATTTGTAAATGCGGCCAAATAACCCCTGCTCCAATGCCCATGCACATACCCTCCACTCGAAACCTCTCGCAATGGGTAAACCTCTACTCCCACGGTCCTCCCTCCAGGAAGCGGCGTATCTCCTATCCCTTTCTTAGCACTCTTCTTCCTGGACCATCTTTCTTCCCACTTGTCAAGCACACTCCATGCGTGTATTCCTATGACCAACTCCCGAATGTGTGTTTTCTAACCAATTATCCTTTTCTCTTCCAATTCCTGATCCCTGTAATTTAACCTATGACTTCCCTGTAACATTTTAGTTTTGGACAGGTCCACATCATACTTCTGGGCCAATTCGGTCAGCTTCTCATGTGATCGCCTTGCCTTATGGGTAATATCCTTCGCCACAAACAACAACTCATCCTGCTCATAAAGTTCTATCTTTTCCAAAGGCAAGCTGCCACTGATTATCTTGTCTACGTCTGCTTTTAACCTCACTACATGTAACAATTCTGCATTTATTGCAGCCTTAATCATTCCTTGACTCTACACACTAGTCTGTCCTTCCCTTTCACTACTCTGATTCCTCCATCGATCTTCTGACACTGTATTTTGTAAGGCATGCTGATCTCTAGAAGCTCCTTGACTTGTTCCCATCTCCGGTATTCTCCCCATGGGTCTTCTAACTGGAGCTTTCCACATTCTCAAATCTGACTGGAAATTTGCAGGTGAACCTGACCGTACTGTGTTAGACTTAACACACCCTTGAAGGGTCTACGGCTGCTGGCAATGGAGTACTAGCTTCAACAGGCAGCAAAAATGGACCTTTCCCAGCCACTGTGACATTCCCCACTGAGTTGATTCTTTCTCCCAGCCCTTTCTTTTGCTGGCTACTGCTTTCCCCTTAATTCAGATCATACACAAAGACTACTGGTCCAATGGTGACTGGCACCGTAAGGGCTTCTGGTAACTGTATGGCAGCGTTGACTCCACTTGTCTCAGCGCCTCCAAGCGCTGGCATCACTGTTCCTTCTGCCCCTGTTAAAATCTTTCTCACTACTCTCGCACTAGGGCCTGTCTGTGGCGCTTCCATTCCTTCCATGCTCACTGCACCTGGATTATAGGATGGAGGATGCTCTGCTAATAGTTTGTCTAACAGGCTCTCAATGGTGTCACTTCCATCATCCCCATTCCTATTCTGAGTGTCTCCTTCTTTTACTAACAATGGGTACAGCCTTTCTCCCTCAATGGTGTCTACTCTCCAACTCTTCAACTGTGCATCCCATTGTGCATCCTGATATGCCTTCATTGCTTTTTTCATCCTTCCCTGACATTTTTCCCTGTTCTTTGCGTAAGCTGCTCTCATCCAAGCATCTAATGCCTCAGACTGTGTATAATACTTCCAATCGGAATGACCCATAACAAGGAAAAGCCAAATTTCAGTCCTTCTCAGTAATCTTGTGCCAATTTGGGAGTCAGACTGTATTATGGAGTCCTACGTTCATTACCATGTAATGTGTCGGAGTATCCTTAGGTGGTGCTTCCTCACCCACTCGAGTTACCACACATGTGTCTCCCCTGCACAAATCTCGTAGTACCCCAAAGCACCGCATGATTAAGCCAAAATTATTTTCGCTAACAAAATTTCCTTGCTTCGGCTTTCTGCTGACAACCAACCAATCCCAATGCGCCGTTACCCCAACCAAACTATCATAGCACGGCGCACTCTGACATCACCTTCTCCTCCTCACAGCAGTTCACCCTCCTTCACAATCTCACCGTACGCATTCACTCTTGTAATCAAGGAACCAAGTAACTGTCTGCCTTCCCAATGACCGGACAGTTACAATGGACCAATACAAATAATTGTCTGCCTTACTAAAAGATAAAAAGAATTCAATTACTCAAGAACATTCACGCACGTGACCCTCAACCTGTGCTGGCCACTCAAATCGCTATAGTCTACCACTGCGCATGAGGCTTTCCGCACACCATTCTAACAAATCCACTCACACAAAGTTCCCGGTCTCAGGCGGGCCATCAATAGCGCTCCACGACTTCCCAACACATCAACAGCCAGACAATTACAACAAATCAGTGTTTCCTACACCAGAAATATATCTCGGGATATTAGGCTACACTTGAGCCCAATAAACCAAACTAAAACGAAACCTCTTGGACCGCGCGCGTTCGGCCGTCAACCACATTCACTTGACTGTCATCCCATCTTCGGAAGACATCACACAATCAAATCATAACCGCAATCTAACACACACATCCCTATTCATAATCATGTCACCGTTCACCGCTGTCCTCGCCTAACTATCAATCTTCGTCAGTCTGTGCCAAAGTCCGTCGTTCTCTGCTCTCTCTCAATGGGCTCGATTTTGGGGCTCTATGGGTGTGCATCTATTTTACATTTTCTCTGGATTCTCCCCTCTCTTCAAGAGGCAACCATCCTACTCTGCTACCAACTGAGGTAGCTGGGTTCCACGTTCTAGACTTACTCTGGAACCCTACGCAGATCGTTCTTTGTTGCCTGCTTGTTAAATGTGGAGGGGAGGGAAAATCACTAGCCAATTATACATTACCATTACCCATGAAGCTAAAGGAACACAAACTTCTGACCCAAATTTTAGTATATTTATTATAAAGCCAAGGAAAGTTGAACATACAAACACCTCAAGACAAGAGTATAAAGGTACATGGGCACTAATACAAAACCAAACCAATGAGTGAAATTTAGACAGTGCAACATGCATGACAAATTCAAGAATTAGCACACAGGTCATTATTGCAGCTCTATCAAGAGCCCCCTTCCTTGGCGGTTCGTAAACAAAAAGCATTAGTCTGTCCCTACACTACAGCTAGCGTGACATCCCTACTTCACATTAGTCCCCAAAAAGGTGTCAGCACGTGAAGTCTTCCTAAGAAGCACACTTATGTTGAATGAGTTGAATAGCATAAAGCTACGGAGCTCCTTCTAAGATGCTCCCCTCTCTCCTGGTATGGCAGAAGTCCACTGGACTCTGTTCCTAACCCCAATACAAAATTTGTAAGTCACACCCCCAAACACATCACAAGACCGCCTCATCCCTTCAGGCATCTTCTTGTAGGTAACTTTGCATGAAGCAACAGTGCTTCCAGGCTCCTGCTCGATGACCTTAGTTCCCAGGCCTTATCAGACAATAGAGAACTCCACCCACATTATCAGCACCGCTGTTCAAAGGCATCCTCTCCTCCCTATGTCTAGCTCCTGAAACAAAGGCGTTATTTTGACTTAACAAGGACAAATACTTCCACGTGCAACAGAAAGGTGAAAAGAGGAAAATACCACAAGCACATGAATTCTAATAGCAACCTTTAACATGAGAGCGAACAGGGAGAAACACAAGTTAGGCCTACCGAGTTTGCCCAACATAAGAACAGTACACAAGTTAAAATAAATGCATATATGAGTCATTAATATCAACACATTATATAAGCATTAGTATCGAAAACGTTCATTGGTTATAAATATACTTTTACATGTTTAAGATTTCATCTAAACACGTACAGTTACAATGTTAATTTCTTATCTTACAGAAAGGAAATACATAACACTTCACTTACACGTTTTTACAATACACGATCTACTCACCCAATGCTAATATGACAACATATTATATGTGGAAGCGAACTATCTGTAATTATAATGCACCCCTACAATTGAAAGAGCAAAATTGTACTCTATCAATCCTTCAGATCTACCACTCAATAATATTACAGTTGTGGATTACAACCAATGTTATTGAAGTACTACTACAGCAATTACTGCAGTAAATCAATATTATTTCCATGCATTCACCAGTTAATGACCTACAGCATGTTTTAAGGTTTTTAACCGGGCAATAAAAATACATCCAGCCAAAAACATAATTACATTACATTACAAAATTGAGTATTCAGTAGTGCCCTATACCCAGTGCTCTGTATCGTGGAAACTACTTATTAATTGACTGGCAGATCAAGCAAGATGGCCAGGAGGACGTAGTTCTCTTTGGCTCCTTCGTCTCTGGAGCTAGCAGGAGCGTAGCAGCACCAAAGTGTACCCAAGCATGGGTAATGAGATGTGGCTCAGTAGGCAGCTGCGAAATTAGGAGCTGGAGGCCGTTTTCCATTTCCCAAAATGAAGAAAAGACCGGGAAAGTAGGAGCGGCCTGTGGAAATATGGATTTTTATGATCAGTAATGTCCCCTATCTTGGACCCCAACGGTTTCATGTATAAATCACAAGTACATGTATGTTCCCTCCAGTTCCAGTTATGAAGACGCAAACACATGTGCGTCCACCGTCAACATGTCCTCTTTCAGATCCGCCATGAATGGGCCGGATATTCTATTCCTAAGTATGAAAGGCCACCGGCTTTATATGGTTCACTTATCCCATTTTACAGTTCAGACGAGTAGGCCCTGATTCTGCCATCAAGTCTTTTCTGCCTTCTGCCTCTGAAAGCTCCAGTCTGAGCTCGCATCTGTACCCATGAACTTTGTCCTACTCCCTGCGCGGCTAACGGTGCCTGACTCCAGCCTGTTGCCTGCCAAAAACTGTATTTCACCTTCAAGATTATCTGCTTTGCTCCGCTCCCTATCCAATGCATTCCTGTCTAGTAATTTAAGTAAACATTCTTTCAGCTACCGAGCAAAAGGCCCGGCTTCTCTGTCTTCATGCAAGTAATTAATAGCTCTATTACTATGGAAGATTTCTGCCTTCGCATCTAGTGTAGACACTTAGACGCTTGTACACGCACTAACAGTCAGTATAGTCAGTATAGAATAAGATTCTACTCTAAGAGACCTCTCTTTTGGATAACACAGTTCTTTAAACATAGGATATTAGATATGATTTGGGATTAGGTTGACATAACCCCAGACTTCTGTCTCCACATGTAGAGCTAAATGTCAAGTTCCCTTCACCCCCTAGTTACACGTCAATCACACGTCATGCTGCTGCGTGCGCATCTCTGCCAAGTATTTCTGCTGACAGTGCGAAATTCTTTCATGGAACCACCCATTTATGACGTCATACCCAATGACGTTCTTTAAGTTACGCCCAGTTACACCTACTTTAGTGACGCATGTATGTTCTTATCTTTATTATCAACTGTTACGCCTCCTGCATTTGTTTCACTGTAATGCCTATTGTATAAAAATGATTACCTGTCAATAAAATTGGTCCTTCACTTCCTGAACCTTCGTGGTGATGGAATATGGAGTCCTCGATTCGAATCGATTTTGGAATAAAGCCCGTTCCGAACCTCTAATACCACGGATTCTGCCTCTTATTTTACTGAGCTATTATTATAGATTTTCCGCATCAAATTAAGTCCCGGTAATTAAATTATTTACCACATAAATGGCGCCCGAACAGGGACACTTTCTCATCTCACGCGCCGGAGGTGCGTTGCAGGCCCGGTCTCCTGTCACAGCTGGACGGACAACAACGCGTACCCACAGGATTTCCTGTATCTCCCTCCTGCCGAGCGGGGGTAACTGAGGCTGCGATCAACACCCAGACGAGGCGGTGAGAAGTGAGAAGTATCCCGACCAGAGCCTAGCTGAGAGAGCAAGATCCGAGGTATACAGAGGCCCACCAGTTCCGAAGTTCCGAAGTTCCGAAGTTCCGAAGTATCGAGTCGAGTCCAGTCCGGTCCGAGTCCAGTTCAGTTCAGTTCCGAGGCCTTCCGTTCCGAGCTACCCGGTGAGTACCATTGTCGGGGAGGCGTTCTGACGTGCACATAGGTTGTGCCGGTCAAGACGGGTTTGGGTACACAAATCCGGTCTGCACTGTTTCAGCAGTGTATCTGTACTGTTTAGCAGTATATCAAGTATGTCTAGTATATGAAGTCAGAATTATCTAGTTAGTATCGAGTATTATGCTTAGTGAACGGCCATCATTGTTGTTCATTAAATGTTAAATGTTTTAAATATGTTCTGCATATTGTGGTGTGAATGACTGTTCATTATTGTGTTTCGTTGTATTAAACGTGTTCAAAATTAGGTATCAGATCAGATCAGTTCTCAAAATGCCGCTCTTTTCGAAATTAAGACAGATCAAAACTAGAAAAGGGTTACTCGAAGAAGCTGTTCCCATTCCTCCTAGGGACACTCCAGTGTACTTTATGTATCATAAACATGGCCTAGACGCCATATTATTTCTCGATTTATGGGTAGACTACACCAAGGAATTACCAGAAAGTCAGAGGTGGCCCGCAGCTGGGACCTGGGATGCAGATTGCATCGTGAAAGTAGAGGAAGAATTATGGAAAAAGAAAGCTAGACAATCACAGAAAGACGCCATTGAATTATGGCGTAAAGAATCGTATAGACGTACGGAAAAAGCACGTAGACAGGAAGAGAAGAGTAAGGAGAATTCAAATAAAGTTCGAGAAAATATATTAATTAAAGAAGGTACTCGAGTAAAATCAGAACAAGTAGACAGACAACGAAATGCCCTTATGAATGGTATGTATCCTCTCCTGGCCGAAGGATTACCTAAGGCTACTCCGGAGATACCAAAAGACTTGCCACCCCCATTGTTTCCAATAAAGGTACATCCCAAAGGACATCCCAGAACCGCAGAAGATGTTTTTCTTTCCTCTTATTTAGACGACGCAGCTCCCGAGTATACTAATGCTGCGCCACATAGACCGCCTGCAGAGGGGGTTCAACGCCAAGACCCTCTTCCGTCTGTACCTCCGCAACAGCAAACTCCGACACAAGTTCAGGCAAGCACATCTGCTTCGACATCTGTATCCACACCTATAGTTGCTATATCACGTTCGACGAATCCTTTCACATCCAGCACCCCAGGTGGGGCTACCGGAGGTACATCAAACATTTTTTCCACGCCACCCAGAGTAAATAAACTTTCCTTTCAAGAATTAGCTCACCAACGTACGCCCAAACTAGTAACTCCCAACACGCTCAAGGAACTTCTAATAGATTGTAGATATGACCCGGTGCCCGGAAAAGGGGACGAAATGATGCTAGCATCATTACGTATCCGACGAGCTGCTATATATTTAGGGAAGCTACCAGGAATGACTACGCACTTAGAAAATATATATCACTTTGTCCAGTCAGGACGAGATTCCGAAAGTATTGACAGAGCCATGGAGTACCAAAAAGTGGAAATACAGGGGGAACTGTTACGTTTCCTCATAAATTATGTGATCAGAAATCAAGACCGACCAGGGGTAAATCCGAAAGAAATGCAAATTCTTACCACATGGAGTCAGAATATATCAGAGGGGAGACATGATAAACGATCATGTATAGTAGCTATGTGCCGAAAGATCCGCAAAGAAATAGAACGAATACACGAAGAAAGATTAGCAGTAGACGAACCTGAACAAACCGAGGAGGAGGAGGAATTAGAACTGCCCACAGGACAGTTAGAAACCATGGCCTATGTAGGTAGAGGAAGATCTTGCAATAATACTAGATGCTTCACTGATCCGATACGTCCGGTACGTCCAGATAATAGCAGAAATTTCCAAACTCCTATAATAAATATAAGGTCCCCCGAACATTCGTTCCAAGCCGCTGACAACCTACTCCGAGAACGAAGGGGTTATCATATACTCGATTCTATGGACGAACAAGAATTAGCCAGGTCAGCCGTTCATTGGGTTGACAGTCCCGGAAAATATAGTGATGATACACTAGCACACACGTTTTTGAACCTCGCCCCAGATGAACAGCGTTTAGCTGGTATCTATATGATTCAACAACTCCTTATATTATACAAAGGCCAACACTCCGACCCTGGTCCCTTACCTGATATATTGACTAAATTACTCACGAATAAATGGAGAGGTTCAGGCACTGAGCTAATTAGAGAGATACTGGATCACAGAAAGCAGTACATTCTTTTTGTATGTCCCGAACATGTTTCACTGCCCATCAAGGAAAGAACGACGTACTATATGGATAGACAGAATCCCTTACGCGAAGTGCACCCGATAAAAGGTGATGACAATCAGTTTAAACGTGTGTTTGTATACACACCCATATCTAAAATAGAACTATTGGAAATGAAGAAGGTGGTACCCAGTCATGACAAAGACCCAGCGGGTTTCCACCGTGAAATTAAAGACATGTTGCTCATGGGAGAGTATACCTATCCAGACATTATGACAATACTGAAGGTATTAATGCCTGCGGGCATTTACGAAAAACTCAAGGAAAAGGATTGGGAGGTGGGAGACCAAAAGATAGACTGGACAGCATTAGAAAACGAAGAAAAAGCTCGAGGTCCAGGTGCAGGGCTTGGGGAGAAGACCAAAACACTACCAGGTTTACTAGTACAGGTACTGCCACGTTTATTAACTACGAAAAAGGAAGACTGGGGTGCAATTTCAGCCTGTAAACAAAAGCAAGATGAAGACACTAGTGATTTCTATGCCCGGTTCGAAAAATGTTTTGGTATAAATAGTGGAATAAAAGCAAGTAGCGAATCGTATCCACATCTGTTTGTGACAAAGTTAGTTGAAAATTCTTTGCCCCAAGTTAAGAATAGAGTATTGAAATTCGAGAGTACCTGGCAAGGTAACACTCCGTCACAAATGTTACAAATGCTACAGTACCATCACAATAGAATTAGAGAGGAACAAGAACATGAACAAAGACGCATGAAAGACACGAAAATGAAAATGCTAGTTTCCCAGACAGTTCCAGCTGACGGTCATAAAAAGGGTATGACACAGTCCAGTGTTTCAACAGGTCCTGTAAAAGGGACGTGCAACTATTGTAAACAGCCAGGTCATTATGTACACGATTGTCCAGTTTTAAAACATAATATCGCCATAGGTAATACAAAAGAAAGACCACGGCCACCTAGACAGGATCAGAATCAACAAGGAGCTCCGCAGCATGCACAGTCCATGCCAGCTCCGCAACAGTCCATGCCAGCTCCACCACAGCAGCCTATTGCTGCCACACAAACAACGACACGACAGATGTACCAGACCGCACAGTATGACTATCCTGATTATCAACGATACTCATGAAACAGCCTAGAGAGGGAAGTTGGCTTACCCCTTATTGAGGTCCCTGTAGATCAAGAAGGACCTTATGTACACAGTGAACTATTAGGCCAAGATAGAAAATTTTTACTTGATACAGGGGCAAGCCGAACAACAATAAAACGTAGTGAAGTTCCAGGGGCACCCCTCTCAGGCTCACAGAATATTTCCCTTGGGTTTTCAGGAAAACCTATCGTTAACGAAGTATCACAGCCTCTTCCCCTTATGATTGGTCCTTTGACACGAACTACAGATTTATTGCTTACTAAATCATGCCCAGAAAACTTGTTAGGTATAAAAACTTTGAAAGCTCTAGGAGCTATAATATGTTGTTCTCCGGAAGGAGTAAGATTGTTTTTACGTGATTTCAAAGGGCACTATGTGTCCCGAGACATGGATTCCCGACTGCAGACTTTACCCACACATTTATGGGCACAAGGCCCTACAGATGTTGGTTGCATGAACATTACACCATATCGAGTTACACTAAGGGCAGGAGTGGTACTACCACGAATGCGACAATACAAGTTACCCCCAGATGCTGTAGTGGCTTTACTGCAAATCATTGACGAGCTTATTGGCCAAGGAGTGGTTGTGGAGACCGACTCCAATGTATGTAATTCACCGATAATTCCGATTCTTAAACGAACTGATCCAAAGGCTCCGCCAGTATATCGATTGGTTATTGATCTGCGCGAATTAAATAAATGTATTGTACCACAATACCCCGTAGTTCCAGACATTTCTTCATTACTGACAGCTATTGATTCCGAAGCAACATTCTTTACTGTAATCGATCTCAAGAATGCCTTTTTCAGCGTCCCAATAGATCCGGAAAGCCAATACTTGTTCGGATTTAGTTTAAATGGACGAAGCTTTAAATTCACACGCGCACCTCAAGGATTCACAGAAAGCCCCAGCATCTATAGCCAAGCACTGAAACGAGAACTTGACAGTATACACATGCCAGTCAACACTGCCCTGCTTCAATATGTCGATGATCTGCTGATCACCGCTAGAAGCGAACCTGAATGTGAAAAAGCCTCACTGACGGTTTTACATTTTTTGGCCGAAAAGGGGCACAAGGTGTCCCCTTCTAAGCTGCAATTCTGTGTCCAGCGAGTTGTTTACCTTGGTCACTCGCTGTCCAAGGAGGGAAGGCAGCTTACACCAGATCGCATCCAGTTAATTGCTAACATGCCAATACCCAAGACACAAAAGGAGGTGCGGGCTTTTATAGGTCTCACTTCATATTGTAGGCAGTGGATCCCTCAGTATGCATTTCTAGCAAAGCCACTCATTCAGTTGACAACACAGGAGGCAGCCACATCGACTGTCCTCCCTTGGACACAGGAACATACACAAGCTTTTGAAAGCCTAAAGAAAGCTTTATGTCAAGCACCTGTTTTAGCAACACCATGTTACTATAAACATTTTACACTCTTTGTTACAGAACGCGAAGGTACTGCTTTGTCAGTACTCACACAGGAACAAGCAGGATCACACAAACCGTGTGCTTATTTTTCTAGTACATTAGATCCCGTAGCTCAGGCTCTGCCTGCGTGCCTGAAATCAGTGGCAGCAACAGCTTTAGCAATTAGACAAAGCGATGCCATAGTGTTAGGACACCAATTGACAGTACAAGTACCACATGCAGTAGAGGTTCTCTTGAACCGCACACAGACACAACACTTGACTATAGCACGACTCACTGGTTACGAATTAACATTGTTTCAGCCACATATAGAAATCAGACGTTGTAGTACATTGAATCCTGCCACACTGTTACCAGTAAACGGAACAGACCCACTTGCACATGATTGTATTGAAGTTATCACTATCACGACGAAACCTAGACAAGACTTGACAGATGTCCCATTGTCAGATCCAGACCTGACGTTGTATGTAGATGGTTCATGTATGAGAACAAGTACAGGAGAGTTAGTGGCCGCGTATGCAGTCACAACAGACACTGAAGTCATTGAAACAAATCGTATTAATACCTTGTCCGCTCAAGCAGCAGAGCTCATCGCTCTGACACAAGCCTGTATTCAAGCTACGAATAAGAAAGTCAACATATATACTGATTCACGTTATGCATTCGGAGTTGTACATGACTTCGGCGTGCTGTGGCGAGAGAGAGGTTATTTAACTTCTCACGGTACCCACATCCAGCACGGACCCCTTATTCATGCCTTACTAGATGCAATACATCTACCTACTGCAATATCAATTATGAAATGTAAAGCTCATACGAAAGTTACTGATATCATTTCCCAAGGCAATGATTTAGCTGACAGAACAGCTAAACAGACTGCTCAAACCCACACGTCTGACATGACAAAGAAAATAGTTCCGACACCAACACATTGCATGACGGTTAAGGATCCCGCTCTTGACGTAATTGACATACAGACACATGCTACACCAGATGAAATAAAGAAATGGACTGAATTAGGAGGGACCCAAACGGATCAAGGATGGATGACGATGGAAAAATCTGTGTGGTTCCTTCCTGATTCAATGGTCCAAGTTATCATTAACACTGTACATAGTCCAGCGCACCTAGGAGAAAAAGCTATGCTAGACAGCATTCAACACATTTGGTTCAACAAACATTTACGAGCAGCAGCTAAACAAAAAGTCCGTACCTGTATGATCTGTTGTCAGTTTAACCCAGGTAAAAGCATTCCCGTAGAACAGGGTGGATTTCAGCCTCCTGATCACCCTTTTGAAGTCCTCCAGATGGATTATATCCAGATGGAACGATGTCGAGGATTCAAATATGTTCTCGTAGTTGTTTGTGCTCTTTCCCGTTGGACAGAGGCATACCCGGTTTCAGATTACACTGCCCCGACTACTGCCAAACAGTTGGTTCGAGAATTCTTCCCACGATACGGTTTACCACGTGCTGTCTACTCAGATAACGGCCAGCCGTTCTCCTCCGAACTAATGAAACACGTTTCACTTTTGTTAGGCTATCAGTGGAGATTCCACTGTGTCCGACACCCCGAGGCAGCAGGTCTCGTGGAACGACATAATCAAACTCTGAAAATCAGATTGTCCAAAATATGTAGAGAGAAAGGTGTCGACTGGGTAGTAGCCTTACCAGTTGCACTCTTTTACATGAGAATGGTAGCGCACTCTCGAACAGGGCTATCCCCTTATGAGGTGGTCTTTGGTAGACCACCAAATATGTGGGGGACGCCTATACCACGAAAAATAACTGATGTTGACTGTAACATGCTGACAGATTACTTGGCTTCCTTGATGTCTGCACTACAATCTTGTCGTTCACAGGTAGCTGCAGCCTTTCCCGACAACACCGAGGTGAAACCCCATGACGTAATTCCAGGGGATCTGGTGTTAGTGAGGAACTTTGACCGGAAGTCCCAGCTGGATCCTAGGTGGAGATCGCCTCAGCTCGTATTGTTAACAACGAGGACAGCCGTGAAGATCGAAGGTCGAAAAGGCTGGATACATTCAAGTCATATCAAGAAATTTCATGGACTACCATCCGAAATAGAGACTAAACCCTGTATTTCCTCAAAGACAGACTCAAAGCTTCCTTTGGTTGAACAAAATAACTCAGAACAATATAGACTAAAACTACGGTCCAACAAGTCAGACAATTTGATTGTTTAAGTCCTCTCCAAGGTGAATCGGTTGAATTTGTCTCTGACATGTATCCTCTGGACCGGAATAGAGAAGGAGATAATCAAACCCAGTTGAAAAAACATGCGTACTGTAAATCACTGCGTAGTCATTGTACAGTGACGTTATTAATTTTGTTTTTCTTATGTCTTTTAATAATAGCTGCAAGTATATTGTTGCACATATATTATCCTATTTCTAAACATGTTTATAATGTTACTGCTGAACATTCTTTTAGTGAATTTCCCCCGCATGAGTTGTCATATAGATTTGCGCTGCGCAACAACACTTTTATTAGTATGTTACATCATTCCCATCAGGTTAGCAATGCTACAAATTGTTGGATATGTGGCCGACTCCCTCCCTATCAGAACTATCAAGGAATTCTGCCTCTCTTCCCATATCCGTTCACACACAATGGCTCCTTTGGAGCATGGTTTAGTTTAATTAATTCCCAAGATTCGAACTCCGCAGTTTATCAAGACAACTGGGTATGGGGAAACCTGCACTTAGTTTTACTTAAAGTCTGCTACCCTGACAAGAAGGGACTTCCCCAAAGAACAGGAACTGATCTAGAAAATGAAGTATATGGATTAGGTAATTTCACGCTTAATCTCATGATCCTGAATGTCGAATCCGAATTTGCACCAATTTTGCCCGCTATGTCAGTATTTCCAGTTAAAGGTGAATTATGTATAAGAAAGAATGGCTCTATACACATGGGCCACAGTAAATGCACCACTGTAATAGAATTCAGTGATCAAGGCAAGTCTACATTTAGAGCTTCTCGCCATTCCTTCTTTGTATGTGGTCAGACTGCATATATACGTTTGCCTCTAGATTGGGATGGTACCTGCTATATTGGATTCCTTTTGCCACCTGTTTTTCTAGCTCCTCCTGATTATCATAGAAATACTCATTTAGTACACAATAGAGAACGGAGAGATCTCCCAATAGTTGATTACACTGAGACAGCATGGGAAAAATACACAGATTTCAATAAAGGTCTCTTTCCCTATATAGGTACAGTTACCAATAGTAAGCTGATACGTAGATTAACCAGAACCCTTGAAGCAGTAGTGAACGAAACTATTTCCGCCTTAGGCAATTTAACAGAAGAGCAGTCTGCTATGCGGATTGTTGTGCTTCAAAATCGTCTTGTCCTTGACGTCATCCTGGCCGATAGGGGCGGAGCTTGTAGGGTCATCGGCTCAAGCTGTTGCATTTTCATACCAGAAAATTCGCCATCTGTATATAAAGCCATAACTCGCCTTCATAAGATTGTAAGCCAGATACACCAGAATCCAGGCACCTGGACTTGGTCCAGTTGGTTTTGGAGTGTATTATCTACCTTTGGATGGAGGGTCCTATCCTTCCTAGGTATTGGCTTTCTCATACTATTCAGTTGCTGTTTATGCCTACAATGTGGACCAGCGATTTGTGGTCTGTGTGTCACCTCGTGTATCCCACATCCAAGTTTTCATTCAGGATTCCGGAAGAAGAAAGAAGAGCAAATGATGCTATATGAACAGATCAACGGATTGATGAAGATTGATATCTCTTAACGGGCAAGTAGGGGACAAGGAGGGAATGTGGAAATATGGATTTTTATGATCAGTTATGTCCCCTATCTTGGACCCCAACGGTTTCATGTATAAATCACAAGTACATGTATGTTCCCTCCAGTTCCAGTTATGAAGACGCAAACACATGTGCGTCCACCGTCAACATGTCCTCTTTCAGATCCGCCATGAATGGGCCGGATATTCTATTCCTAAGTATGAAAGGCCACCGGCTTTATATGGTTCACTTATCCCATTTTACAGTTCAGACGAGTAGGCCCTGATTCTGCCATCAAGTCTTTTCTGCCTTCTGCCTCTGAAAGCTCCAGTCTGAGCTCGCATCTGTACCCATGAACTTTGTCCTACTCCCTGCGCGGCTAACGGTGCCTGACTCCAGCCTGTTGCCTGCCAAAAACTGTATTTCACCTTCAAGATTATCTGCTTTGCTCCGCTCCCTATCCAATGCATTCCTGTCTAGTAATTTAAGTAAACATTCTTTCAGCTACCGAGCAAAAGGCCCGGCTTCTCTGTCTTCATGCAAGTAATTAATAGCTCTATTACTATGGAAGATTTCTGCCTTCGCATCTAGTGTAGACACTTAGACGCTTGTACACGCACTAACAGTCAGTATAGTCAGTATAGAATAAGATTCTACTCTAAGAGACCTCTCTTTTGGATAACACAGTTCTTTAAACATAGGATATTAGATATGATTTGGGATTAGGTTGACATAACCCCAGACTTCTGTCTCCACATGTAGAGCTAAATGTCAAGTTCCCTTCACCCCCTAGTTACACGTCAATCACACGTCATGCTGCTGCGTGCGCATCTCTGCCAAGTATTTCTGCTGACATTGCGAAATTCTTTCATGGAACCACCCATTTATGACGTCATACCCAATGACGTTCTTTAAGTTACGCCCAGTTACACCTACTTTAGTGACGCATGTATGTTCTTATCTTTATTATCAACTGTTACGCCTCCTGCATTTGTTTCACTGTAATGCCTATTGTATAAAAATGATTACCTGTCAATAAAATTGGTCCTTCACTTCCTGAACCTTCCTGGTGATGGAATATGGAGTCCTCGATTCGAATCGATTTTGGAATAAAGCCCGTTCCGAACCTCTAATACCACGGATTCTGCCTCTTATTTTACTGAGCTATTATTATAGATTTTCCGCATCAAATTAAGTCCCGGTAATTAAATTATTTACCACAGGCCGGACGTTAAATGGCGGCGGCCCGCGAGTCCTAAGTGCGGACACGGCACACGCACTAACGGGGCCAAGCAGGTGATGGAGGAGTGCAGCGGCATACCCTAACGGTACCTTGAGGCTGTGGCGGCAATATATGGGGAGCAGAGGCCGGACTGCAAGCTGCGGATTTGGCAAGGCGCCCTGCTCCGAGATCGGGAGCAGCTTCTGTCATCCGCCGAGTGGGGCGCTTTGGTAGGAGACTGCTGAGGGTGGCGATTGGGGACCCCTGTTGATGCTGAGGCTCCCCCTTTAACTGTGAGAGTGTGTGCCCCTCGAGATACCCTGAATATGGGAGAGACAACAAGTGCTGATTAGATCCTAGCTGCCTGACCTTAAGATGGCAGCCGGCGGGGCCAAGCAGTGCATGGAAAACAAGCACAAATGAGGGGAGCACAACAGGAGACATGAGACTCGGCGCCCTGCTAGCATTGCACAGGAAGGAATGGCATACAGAAAGACACCGCCCAGAATAGTGGTTACGCATAAGCCCTAACTGCGCCCGAGGAACTGTGCAGGATCCGGTGGGGAAGCTGATTACCACTGCATTACGGTGACCTATCGTTGATTAGGCTACAAGGGGTACCCCGGGGTACCGTTTAACGCCTGGAAGGGCACCTATTGGAAAAGCTGTTCAGTCTGCGACCAGTAGGGGGCCTCCCAAGGAGAGAAGGGACTGAGGGACTGAGAGGTGGTAAGGTGCTGTTGAAGCCGGGCGCCTGACTTTAAAATGGCACCCGGTGGAGACGCTACATAAAAGGAACAACACCCGGCCTGGCGGCCCCCAGAGCAGTAGTAACCGGCAAAGGCCTATGCAGCATGAACGTGGACTATCCTGTAATCTGCTAAGACACAAGGGGAGAAAGTACAGGCACAAAAAAAACAGAACAAAAAGGAGTGACCAGGCGCTGCGGAATGGCTACTCCCTGTCCATCCCCCATCCAGCCTACCCATCAGGATACCTAATCTACGAATTTACCTCTGTCCGTGGAGACCTAGCTTTTTGACCGATGCCCGGTGGAGCTACCTGATAGCTAAACAGGAGATGGGCTGTGGACTTCCCCCTCGGCCGTCACCTACCCAGCCGACTTTGGGCAGACTTTCCTTCGTCTCTCCGTTGCATTCTCCCTCCTACCCCTTTACCCTAACCCCTTTCCCCCCATGCTCCATTTATCTTGTCCACTATGCTCTCTAAATGTTTTCCCGTTGAGACCTAGCTATTTGACCGATGACCGGTGGAGCTATCTGATAGCTATAGAGGAGATGGGCTGTGGACTTCTCCCTCGACCGTCACCTACCCAGCCGGACTCTGGGCAGACTCTCCTTCGTCTCTCCGTCCTATTTCCCTCCTACCCCTTTACCCTACACCCTTTCCCTTCTAAGCTCCACTTATCTCATCTTCAACGTTTGTGAAATGTTTTTCTAGTAACTGATGTAACTTGTAACTTATGTAATTTTGTAACTTTGTGGAACCTTATGTAAAGCGCTCTTATACCTCCGGATCTAGCCAGCCCTATATAAAACTCAAATCAATACATTTTGTTTATCCATTAGCAGACCTGCACACTGCTGATCTTCTTTTGGGCTGTGTATTGTTTAATTTCCTGCTACATATTTCCTTTCTGTATCTACTGGCGATTGCCAGAGGCAATGCAATCATCACTAGCAGTAATTTGTCCACCAGTGGTAAACTGACAGAAGGAATTTACTTGCCAGGCTATATCCTTGTTATGCGTAATGGGTGATAATCACCGGTTGATGATATGCATTAACCTTTACCATCAGTGGAAATTGTATCTCCCATTCGAAAACAAGGGCCATTATGTTATGTTGCCGCTAAATATTGCACACTGGTGGCAGATTTACAATGTTGCCACGTGTGAGTGGGTGAGCAGGACAGCGCCATGTCTTCACAGATGTGGTGCCCCTCCACTCTTCACTAGTGCTCAGGGCCGGACTGGTACCCGAAACCGGCCCTGGCAAACTGCTCAGCTGGCCCCCCTGGGAGGTTGTGGGGGTGCAGCCTAGCTCTTTGTTACGGCCGGTTTCAGACGATTTTGTTACAAGGGCCCAATATTGCTGGCCCCTGGTAACAAAACCGGCCCCCACCCTGGCGGCCCACCAGGGGAGCGCCCGGTGCCCGCTACGGCCAGTCTGGCCCTGCTAGTGCTGGTGCACGATTAGGTTGCTTAGCACCACGTGCTCACCTTTGCACCATAGTGCGAAAGTGTCTGTGTGATGCCTTTCATAGATATATTAAATAGGAGTGTGCACTTCCAGTGCAAAATGCTACGTTTAGACTAACTTTAAAATGTTTACACTTTGGATGTATTTTGCAGCACACATGCAAAATCAGAAAAGTTTGAGGAAATAAAAACATTTCTCCCTTTTAATGACAACCTCAAAGAGACAATATTTTTTGGTGCAAAGCCCTGTCTACAAATGTTAGTAAATAGGGCTTTGTGTCAGGAATAATGGGATGTATGTGGTATTAATGTCCTTGTGACTCAAAGCAACGTAAACGCAAACAAAGCAATGCAAAGCAGTATTACCACTACTCTCCGTTACTTAGGGCTACTTTCCAGCACACAGAGTTTAATCCCACAAATGAACAAAATGTTAGTAAATTTGCCCCTCGATTTATCAGCTTAATTGCCACCTTTTTCAGAGTGGGATATTGGAAGAATGTAACTATCATCTTCTTAGAAAACAAAAATATATTAAATGTGTTTTGTTTTTTAATCCACATAAAACCTTGTTTTATCAGCAACCAAATGTAGAAACTGCAATTAAAATAAATTAAAGCACGGTGTCACGTTATGTTACATTATGCTATGCCCAGGTGCTGAACAATTAGTATAGCTTTTGTACACATGCATAATGATAATCATGGAAGGCTAAGCTAATGCTCCACTCCATAATAGGTCCACGATTGCCGAAGCTAATAAAATAATGTGAGGCTACCGTCATGATATAAATTTGACAAAATGCATATAAATAGATCTGAAAGATATGTACGCTGTATATCCTGATCGTCTGTCACAGTATGCCTTTGTTGAATACTCCTTCTTGTATCTGCCTTCATAAAGTGAAACAAAATAAAGTTTAAGTGAGCAACTAAGTGTTGCTATTTTTTCCTGCTGCCAAGAAGTTTGAAAGATAGATCAAGAGGCCTCAGTGGAAAGGGCATCCCTTAACAGTGAAAGGGAAGATGACAATTACAAAAATCTCTTTCTGTACTGTCAACTTTTATTAAAAAGTACACACATCTGTTCTTCCAAATACGAAGCTAGAAGTTTGATGTATTGGGGTCTTGTGGCTGACAACTCATCACCCCTGGGTTCAAGTGTATAACAAGTGTAAACCATGTGTGGCACAAGAGGTTCCACCCATCAAATTGCAATCACAAAGCAATTAACAATGCTGGTGTGCTTTTATCAGACTCAATTTCCCGAGTAGATGCTCCCAACTCTAACATTACTCGAGCAGTGTTCCATCTCCTTCCTGTGTCAGGAAGGCAATTGACATCCTATGGGAGTGACATGCAGCATGCTCCTGACATCTTTCACGTAGTTGAACTTTACAGCAGAGAACCAAAAGTCAAAACTTCCAACTGAAAAAGCACAGGAATACATTTTGATTATAAATATAACTCCTGCCGTGCGCGCTTTTGTCATTTATATCCAGATCAGAAAGGTCTGGATTTTGATTTACGGTTATGTTGACTTCTTTGCTTGTTTTTCACTGTCTCTTGCCATCATCTTATTTCTATCACAGGCTTCAATCTTGATATGATTAGTGGCTGAGATCCCATAAAGTCAAAATAATTGTCCAAGCAAGTTTCTGTGAGGAAGCCTTAGAGGACTCTTAGTAGCTTGGCCTTGCAGTAAGTCCATTCTCCGTGGACACTGAATATGGTACATAAACATCAACACCATAACAACATCTTCTACCGACATTCAGAAAAAGCCTCGAACATCATGCTCAAAGGTTCCAACCAGGAGAAACCAGGTAAAATTAGCCACTAAGGTAATGTCTTCAGTGGGTACATGTGGCACTTTGTCCTGGTCCTCTGAGATGCAAAATGTGAAAGTCTCAACTTATAAACAACAAAAAAAGTACTACACATTTTTTGTGATTTTGCATACCTGGTCCTTGGGCATCGGAGAGTTTTACAATAGGACCAGTATAAAACAATTTCACACTGTGAATGCCATTTATAATCTGACCAACACAAAACAATCACATTTTGCATAAATAAACAGCCTTTAGACAGATTCAAGTGTAAATTGAAGAGTGGGAGAGGACCAGCGTCATTAAACAAAATGTCTGTAGAAAAAACAGGGCTGTTGGGTATTTTTTAAAGGTTGCATGACATGTAAACATGCATTAGGATAAGGGGAGAGAGCTTCAAATTCTAGTGGCACGTTCGGAGAATGGTTAGCTCATAAATCGTTCCTGGTTGAACGTGGGAGGCTCCGTTTCCGTTTCTCAGTCAAGTATGAGGGAGAGGACGAGCCCAATGTTTCTTGAACTCTATCTTTAATTGGCATCTCACTTCTTCAGTGAGCCACTGGAGAAGGAGCCGAATATGTGTTATGTGGTTGTTTTTCTTATGACTTGCCACAAAGCCTTGTTGCCACATATAGAACTGCTCTAAGCAGGCCAAGGTGGACTGTGGAGATGTCTGAGAGGAGTGCGATCCCGTAGTCTAGCCTTGAGAGAACCAGCACCCGAACAACTGTTTATAGGTCCTGTTTTTTAATAAGTTGCCTGATTGCCTATAGCAGCTTAAGCTGAAACCGGATGATATTAGCCATGGGTACGATATGGCTCTTGAGGTTGTGATAGCTGTTGAGGATGAAACTCAGTGATTTGCCATTCTTAACGATGGAGGGACGGCCTTCCAGTGCAGAGAAAATAGGCAGCCAGTCTTGAAGTGATCGGCTTTATTCTGAGAAATCAGTAGAAATTCAGTTTTATCCTGATCTAGTTTGAGGTGGTGATTTGACATCCAGGATTCCATTTTTGTCAGGGTACTGGATAGGAGGTAGATGTCATCCAGGAATGAGACCTCCAGGTAGACTTGAGTATCATCGGTGTGCTGGGGAAAGAGAATTCTAAAATTTCTGGGGATCATATAGAGGCGCTCATGGTGGAGGTTAAACAGTGTTGGAGAAAGGATCAAGTCTTGGGGGACACTTACTTTAAGCTGACTGACTCAAGGCAGAGTTTCCGATTTGCACTATTGGCAGTGGTTCCTTAAGTAGGGGGCAAACCAGTTTAGGACTACACTTTTACGTCCCATTCCCTGCTGTTTATGAGAGACTGGTAGTTGACTGTGTCAAAAGCAGCAGAGAGATCAAGGAGAACAAGGTTTGGAAGGTGTCATCCAGAATCTGAAGAATAGTGGTTTCTATGCTGGGACCCCCATGGAAGCCTGATTGGAGGGTAAAAAGGAGTTTGTTTACTTGAATGTGTTGAGACAGTTGAGAGTCTAGACAGCTTTCAATCATCTTATTTAGGAATGGAAGGGTGGAGACTGGCCAGACATTGTTCAAGTTGATGGCATCAAGTGTTTGCTATTTTTAGAAGAATAGAGATTTGATCCTTTTTTAGACTGTCTGAGAATAAACCTTATTCAAGAGGGGAGTTGACCAGGGTAGTAGTTCTTTGGTAAGGAGTTTACTGGTGAAGCCAGGAATAGCTTCCCAGAGTTGGTTTGATTGTTTCACCTTGGATATGGTCAGCAGTAGATCAGGTTCTGAGATTGAGGAGAAAGAGGACCGAGGCTGCAGTGCTTTTCAGGGAAGTTTTTCCTCGACTACTTTGAAACATGTGGCCCTGCTGCAGATCGGCGCATATAAATTCTCCCTACTTCCACGGACAGAGTAAACCTATAGTCGCACACACATACACTCATCATACGCTAGGGCCCATCACACTAAAATTCATACTATTACTCTATCCACACTGAGTACGAGAGAGATAACCTAAACCAATCTGCATCTACAATGAGGTCAATGAGACCATAATGACATTGTCCTGAGTCATGATTTTAAACATAGAAAATACATTTGAAAACTCAATAAATGACAAAGAAATAACCACCCAACACTGGTATCCAAACAAATGCTTATTTATCTAAATTAGTTCAAATGAAAGTCAATCATTAGCAAAATCATTATTCTCATAGTTACCTATTCTAGCTAAATGGGTCAGGACAGGTCTCTCGGTAAAGTCTCTCGAGCTGCCGTCCTCAGCATAGATTCAGGAAGAAGTCCAAAACGCGATGAACCACAAGGAACACCATGAATGTAATGAGCGCGAATGGGACACGGACCCTCTCTAGTCTAACATATTTATAGGGAAAATGTCAAATAAAAAGTTACAAACAAATGTTGAATATCCGTTGAGCCGCTGAGCAGAGCAAGCAGGAAAGGATATCACTTAGTTACATTTAGAAAACCTCCACTCAGAAAAAATCACAAAAATAAAAATACGGAAGAAGGAAACTCGAGTTTGCAAATGTTACTTTCGTATATGCTCTTCCTTGGTATCATAACAGAGCCACCGCAGACTGGTCATTGTTCATTGTGGCTTTATCCATTTCCAAGGACAATTGGAATCATTCCCAGAGCTGCTGTCCTCACGGAAATTTTTAAACCAGGCAGAAGCTGTGGTCAGATGACTTTCAACCATGTTCAGCAAAGCCTCTCATCAAAATTCAATCACTCGAGTGCAGGCTGTAAATGGCAGCCATCTTGTTTTAGGCCAAAACGGACCATCTTAATTAAAAGAAACACAAAACAACGTTACCACAGCAAAATGATTAAACAGTGTTAATCCCCACTAATACCCTTATGAGTATGTAATTATCTAGCCTTCTGCAACGCAATAAAGCATTAGCACACGGTTTTTTAAAAGCATAAACATGAAACAAATAGCACTTTTACAACACTCATTTAGTAAAACCGCACATTATTATTAAGCAACATATATGCATCCCACGTGTAGTTATTTCTTCTCATTAATGATGTTGGTTAGTCGAGACTTTTAACAAAACAAACTATTAATTAATAATTATAAATCAGTAATTTTAATCATAACATATAGACAAAACCGGAGCTTAAAACTCGATAAATTTTCAACAGAAAACTCTGCTCCAGCAATCCCCCCTTTGGTGATATCTTATCACCACAAAAACCAACCCCAAAAAAAATTTTTGTCCCAATTTTAGGAGAAATCGAAAATGTCTTTTATAACACAACATTAAACACCAGACTCCCTCACATCATCCCTCTTTGACTCCAAATAAACACTCTCCCTCAATTCTTCTAATTCTATTTCTTGCTGATCTCTCTTTGACCTTTTTTGTTTCTTGTCAATATTTCCTCTAATTATTTTCTTTTTCCCTCCCCTGTTTTTACAACACAAACACCCCAATCTTAGTATCAATAAAGCAACAATTACACATGTCAAAGGAAATAATATTTTACCAATAAAGGTACTACCTATTTTAGCAATAAAATTCTTAACAGCAACTATCTTATTAGCTATTTTAGTCCAGACACTTTCAGCTTCCAGTGGTACTAATTCTACATGCAAATCAGTAATATTTTTGATATAGACTTTTAGGTCTCTACTTTCATCAGGAATGTAAGTGCAACAATGTTGAACTTTCAGCATTCCGCAAACTCCACCCTCCTTGGCCAATAGAATATCAAGGGCAAGTCGATTTTGCATAGACATGGCACGTACGGCAATCATCTCCGTATTCACCAAAAGAAACCCTCCAGCGGTACTTGTCGATAAGCGATCCACCACTGTTGACAGTTTCCGAATTCCATATGCATTTAAAGAAATTCCCACTGCAGGAATTAAAGCTCCAAAAATATCACCCACGATCTCTGACCATGTTTCTCTCTTAAAACGTGTTAGTAAATTAATGTGTTCTATATCTTCTATTCTATCTATGTGGAAAATCTTTGGAAAGACCAGGCCCACATAACACGTGCCATACCAATGGTCAGGCAACTTGTAATAAGCCTTGTTTCCACAAACATAATACACTCCTGGGAAAACCGGATCTTCTCCACCTTTAAAACCCCATCCTGTTGCAATGAAGTATGTATCATGACATTCACTAGTCCCAACAAAATAATTATCATATTGGGATTTCCTTCTGGTAATGCATAGTTTACCCTTCTGTGGTGCATCTAAAGCTAAAGTTGGACTAGCTCCATTCTTCAATTCCTTTCCCATCTCAATATCCCAAATTGTCTCACTCACTTTATATTTCCCTGCCTTCTCATGCATGTTCATTCTCCTTTCCTCTACCATGTTTAGGAAAGCCTTCTCCTCTTCTTTCAAACTGCAAGTTAAATTGTTTCTAAAAATGTAATCTAATGTTAATTCTTCTTTCTCAATAAAAATCTCACCAAAAATGTTAGCTTCTTTAGCTGGATTCAGCTTTTTATTCATAGGCAATTGCCCAAAAATGTTATCTTTGTTAGACATCTCATAATCTATTTTCCCTAACAAATAAAAAACACTACTTAGCACACTACAGGAAATTCCATACGTAGCTGGTAAATGGTGATAAGTAACACCTTCAGAAACGGATGCAGGTAACTGCATACATACGTAGCAATCCCTAACTTCCATTGTCTTTACGTATTCGTACAACAACTTTGACAAAACATTACTAGAAAAATCATTAATTGACCTATCTTTATGTATGTAAATGTTACTACCTCTAGTTGGAACTACTTTTTGTAAACTTTTCTCTACATTAGTCACATTCTCGGTATGTATTCCAAAAGTATCTATTGTAACTCTAAAAGTAACTAGTAAAGCTAGTACACCCCATAATAACATTAATAATCCAGTACAGCAGCAGCACATTCTACACCATCTTTTCAAGAAGGCACATCTACTTTGATTATTCTCTGTGTTAGCCATTTTACTACTTTGGCAGTGTCTTTTGACTTAGCCTCTTCTACTCCACTACTAAGATCTAAAACTCTAGATTATTTCACACAGCTAATTTCAGATTTTCTCTTTTCACTTTTCTCCAAGTGATTCCTTTAGTTCACTCAATTTGGATTGTCATCACTTTTCACTTCTTCTTCAGCAACATCAAATTGTATCAAATCTTCAACAACATCCTGTGCATCTGACTCTTCTCCAATGTCAGTCAAGATAACTTTCAGGATTCCAACAGTCTTCTCCTCAACCACTTCTCGTACGGTCCCCTCTGGATTTCCTTGACTTTCTGCCTCTTCACCTTCAGACAGTGCCACATACGTCCATTCCGGTGACCTATACTTCTGGTTAGGTTTTCTTATTCTCTTGTTCTCCTCTGGTTCCTTTGAAACTTTTTGTTTTTCACCATTTGCTTGATTCTGACTCGACACCTCGTTCACCTGTTCAGCTTTCGATGAATTTACTCGTGTCAGTCTATACCTCAGTCTCTTTATTCTGTTAGGCCAAAGATCTCCTCTTACAACCCTCTTTGGTCTCACTTCTTTATTATTTCTTTCTCCAATCCAAGTTCTCTTTCTCAGAACTCGACCCTCTGATTTCTCATTTTCACTCTCATCTGATTCCGTCTCATTCGCCTCTTGTTCTTCAACAGTTTTCTTTCACTCCACAGTTTTTCCCCCCACCAATTGAGACTTCCCTATTTCTGTCCCTCCTCGGGTCTCCGACATGCAATCTTCTTGCTGTCTACTTGTCCCTTCACCTAACTTATCAGGAAGATTCCCTACACCTCCTCGGGGGTCTTCCGCAATCTGTCCCTCTCTATCTTCTTCTGACCCTGCTTCTTCAGGTGTAATCTCAAGTTGATTTTCAACCTCCTCATCTGATTCAGGTGTAATCTCTGTGGAATTGCTCTTTTCTCTTCTGTCTTCTCCACTGCTTGTTGGAACTTCAGGCACTCTTACAGAATCTGATCTTTCCTCTGAAACTCTCAATGTTTCTCTAGAAGCCTCTCTTGGAAAGAAAGAATCACCTGACTCTCTTTCTCCTTCAGCTCTTTCAGGATTCTTTCTTCTTCTCACTGGCTCAATTTCTTCATCATCACTCGAATCTGACTCTTCAAAATACTCTTTACCAGTCCCATCCTTTGGATTTGGAACTCTCAGAGTATGACTCGCATGCACCCAGTTTTTCACACCGGCACACTTTACTGCAGTTGTCGTAGTCAGAATAACTTGTCTTGGCCTTCCCCACCTTGGAACCAAGCAATTTCTTCTTCTGTGTACCTTAATCCTCACCCAGTCCCCTGGACTCAGATCATGGGCTTGCTTCTTCTCAAGTGTGGTAGCGTCTTCTCCAACCTGGTGAAACACAGAATGAACTGCGTCAGTCAGGCCTTTACAGTAATCCAAAATCATGTCATCAGTAATTGTCATCAACTTGTTGACAGGCACAAAAGCATGTCGCATCGCACGTCCCATTAAGATTTCGTGCGGACTCAAACCTGTGGTTCTATCTGGAGTAGACCTAATAGTCATCAGCACTAGAGGCAAGACATCAGGCCATTTCATTCCAGTGGCTAAACACATCTTACCAATTCGGTTTTTGATTGTGCCATTCATCTGTTCAACGACTCCAGAAGCCTCTGGTCTGTATGCACAATGTAGCTTCTGCTGTATGCTCAATGCTTCACAAATTAAACCCATGAGCTCATTGTAGAAGTGTCCACCTCTATCAGACTCAATTGTCACTGGGAACCCGTACCTAGGAATCAACTCTCTCAACAGTAACTTTGCAACTGTTATCCCATCATTTCTCCTAGTCGGATAGGCCTCCACCCATCTTGAGAACAAACAGACTACCACTAGAACATACCTCAATCTGTTCACCTGAGGCATTTCAATGAAATCTATTTGCATTCTGGTAAAAGGACCTCCTTCTCTGCCTATTGTTCCTAGACTCACCACTGTCTTTTTCCCAGTATTGAACTGCTGACAAATCAAACATCTCTGACAGATGCTTTCTGCAATTAATCTGAACTTTGCATTGTACCAGGTCTGCTTGAATGACCTAATCATAGCGTCCCTCCCCAGATGTCCCTGGCCATGATACATTCTTGCCATTGTCGACAGCATGGAATTGGGCATGACTGGTCTACCATCTCTATAGATCCAAACATGATCTGTCTCTCTTGGGGCACAACCTGCCTTAATCCAATCTCTCATTTCCTCATCTCCTGCCTCATCCTGCAATTGTTTCACTTCATCCCACGTTTCTAGGACATTAGTAAACATCACAGAACAAAAAGACATCTCCCTTTCTCGTGCCCTATTAATCGAATGATTGTTCTTTGCACAATACTGTGCTATGTCATTGGCAAAACGATTACCAAGAGTAACAAAATCATCTCCTTGTCCATGAGCAGCACACTTCACAACTGCTAACTCTTTAGGCAGCTGTATCGCCTCAAGCAACTTCCCAATCACTTCAGCATTCTTTATTGGAGTCCCACTCGACGTCAAGAAACCTCTCTGTAGCCAAAGCTGGCCAAAGTTATGAACGACTCCAAATCCGTACTGACTATCAGTCATCACAGTCACTCTCAGACTCTTCCCAATTTTGCAAGCTTTCGTCAATGCCACCAATTCAGCCACTTGAGCAGATCTCACTCCTTTCAAAGGCGAAGCTTCCATAACTTCTGAAACCTTGCACACTGCATATGCTGCACTCAGCACACCCTCATCAGTTCTTAGACATGATCCATCCACAAACAACACATGATCACTCTCAGGCAACGGTAAATCTCTTATGTCTGGTCTGGGTTTTGTGCAGTAATCAAGCACATCCAAACAATCATGATCAACATCATCTCCCACATTCACATTGTCAGCATCTGGTAGAAGTGTCGCTGGATTCACATTCACACATCTCTCAAGAGTCACATTTGATGCTCCCAGAATGATTTTCTCATATTTAGTCAGCCGACTATGTGACATGTACTGAGTTCTGCTTCTTGTCAAAAGAATTGCCACATCATGAGGTACGAATACCCTTACAGGATATCCCATTATTATACCCTCACTCTGTTCCAAGCTTCTGCATGTAGCAGCTACTGCTTTCAGACAACCTGGCAAACCCACAGCTACGGGGTCAAGTGTCGATGAGAAGTACGCAATCGGCTTTCTCAGTTGTCCATGCTTCTGGATTAACACTGAAAGTGCACATCCATTTCTCTCACTGCAATACAACTCAAACTCTTTCTCATAGTCTGGCATTCCCAAAGCAGGGGCTTCACACATTCTGCTCTTCAACTCTTCAAATGCTGCCATTTGTTCTCCATCCAATTCCAATGGGTCTCTCACCTCACCTTTTGTCAACTTAATCAGTGGCTTTGCTATCAGGGAGAAATTACTTATCCACTGACGACAATAACCCACCATTCCCAAAAACATCCTCACTTCTCTCTGGGTCATCGGGGCTCTCATTCCTCTGATAATTTTGATCCTGTCATCAGTCACCTTTCTCAGACCCTTTTCAATATTGTGTCCAAGATAATGCACCTCTTTCTTGCAAAATTGCAATTTGGCTGGAGATACCTTTAACCCTCCATCTGCCAGATGATTCAGTAAAGCTATGGTATCTACTTCACAAGCTTCACGTGTCTTCGATGCCACAAGTAAGTCATCGATATACTGCACCAGTACTTAGCTTTCAGGCATGATCAAACTCTCCAATGATTTCTTCAATAACTGATTGAATATCGAAAGACTCTCTGTATACCCCTGTGGGATACGACACCATGCTAAAATACGCTGGTCAAACCGAAATGAAAAAATCGTCTGACTGTCATGATGCAATGGAATTGAAAAGAAAGCATGACACAAATCAATCACTGTGTACCACTCAGCATCATGAGGAATCTGATACAAAATCACTGACGGATTTGGCACAATGGGACAACATGCCACCTCAATTTTGTTAACCTTTCTCAAATCTTGTACAATCCTGAATTTTCCATTAGGTTTCTTCAGCCCCATTATCGGTGAATTACACGGGCTACTCAGTATCTCTCTCAAAACACCCTGTTGAATCATCTTGTCGATTATAGGAGTTATTCCCTCAATTATTTCCGGTGTCAATCTGTACTGAGGAATATTAGGATAAACAATCCCCTCTTTCACTGAAATCTTCACTGGATCTACATTATTCATCAATCCCACATCTTCTCCAGTAAAATCCCAAACTGCTGTTTTCACTGTGTGTCTCAACTCCTGAGGCAAATCATCTGGATTAAACACAGCATATGTACCAACAATCTCACTCTCTCTATTATCTAGAGTCATCCGGTACAAAACATCCTCATCTGGTGTCTCAAAAGCTATTCCATCCGGAGTACAGAAAATTGTACAATTCATCTTGCACAATAGGTCCCTACCTAACAAGTTCACTGGACTAGTGTCACAGACTACAAATCTGTGCATGTCCGAAAATTTCCCTATTCTTACCCTTACTGGTTCAGTAAGACGAGTCTTAATCTGTGTATTGGCTACACCAACCACTTGGATTGCTTCGTCCGAGAGAGGAAGATTTCTAATATCTGCTGACCTGACAGTTGATCTCGTCGCTCCTGTGTCTACCAAAAAAGTAACACTCTCCCCATTTATTTTCCCATCTACAAATGGTCCTGCCTGGTCTATTTCTAGAGTTGCAACAAGTATGCACTCTTCCTCCTCTCTTCGGCACCGTCAATAGTCCCCTTCAGACTCACTCCCCTCATTCTTTAACCAGTACTGTTGTACCAGGTTAGAACGTCTCGGTTTGTTTACCTGCTCATCATTGTAGAATCCTGAGTCCTGGTTATACTTTTGGGACCCTCTATTCTGCGGCAAGGGCGGTTTTGGCTCTTGACTCTGCTGTCTGACAACCTTCTGCTGTTGCTGCTGATGATTACACCCCTCGTTCTGCACCTGTTGATTTAAGGGTTTATTTTCATTACTCACTAATGGTGGATTGGTACACTCGGATCTCCAATGCCCCAATTGTCCACAGTTGTGACAAGGAAACTTTTTCTTTGCCGCCTCCAAGATTCCCCTTTCCCTTTCCTGCATATCTGGGTCTATTTCCTGGATTATTTGCTTGTTCCACCAACTGTGCTTCTTGTCTTTCAGCAACCTTCACCTGTGCCCACATTGCCTTTTCTTTCAGCTTTCTCTGTTTTGCTTCAATCTCATCACTGAAGTACTTTGCATGTCTCAAGATTTCATCAATCTTTTTACTCTGCCAATCAACTGTGTGCTCACGTATTCTTTCACTGATTTCAGGTCTCAGGCCATATACAAATCTGTATACAAAATGACTCAAATCCTTGTCACCCAGGTGTTCATCTCCACTGAACTGTTTAAAAGCCAGTATCAGCCTTTCGTAAAAAGCATGAACTGATTCTTTTGCTTCTTGATGTGTTCAATCTATTTTAACCCAGTCTGCCTCTTTCGGGGGTACTTTATTTTTCAGGAACACAATTACCTGATCATATTTCTTCATAACCTCTGGATCTGGTGCTCCTGTTTTCGGATCTCTTGGATACTCTTTTGCAGGCCAATCTATAACTATTTTACACTCTGCCCACAAGTCTGCTGGAACAATTATATCAAACAGACTATTCAGGTCAATCCACAGCACTTTTGACAATTTCACAAACCTGTCTACCTGCCTATACCACTCGACGGGCTTTTCTCTCAGTCGAGGGAAATCATTCGTAAATGATAAAATATCCTGTCTAGTCCATGGGACATGTACATATCCTCCTCCAGGAATCTCTCTCATAGGATAAGCATCCACTGTTTTCTCTTTTTCTCTCACAGGAAAAGCTGAATAAGTCCTATCCACTGAATCTTCCCTTTTCTTGTACCATCTATCCTTCCATTTTTCTACATCACCCCATTTTCCCAATAAGGCAATCATTTCTTTAATCTGCCCTGTTCTACCAGCACCATTTAGATTTTCAATATCCTTGTCAGAGAAATCCACCCTGTAAGACTTCTGCAAAGCTTTCACCTTATCCATGTCAACTCCCTGTTCACTCGCTATTGCCTTTAACCTGTCATGTGTACTCTTAGCCCTCCAGGTGATACTTTTACACATAAATAACAACTCTCCATCATGATGGGTTTTGAGTATATCTGTAGGAATTGTTCCTGCAATAAGCTCCTCCAATTCTATGCGCAACCTAGCTACATCAATTGCCTGTGAATCTTTATCCTTCTTTTGGAGAACTTTCAACCAATCATTCAAATCCTCAGCTGTTATTTCAGTAGACTTTTTCACTGCACCCACTTGTTCTGTCATCCTCTGTGGTTCCAAAATTGTTCCTCCCAAACAACCAGTATTCAATCCTGAATTTGGCTGCACATTTAATCCTCCACTACATGTGTCATGTCTCGACTGTCTCAAATTATTTCCTCCTGTTCTCATTCCCGATTCCTCCAAAGTGCAAGTACCAACCAAACCATTTCCAACATAGGGAACTGTCAAACCATTTTCACCCATTCTTTGTTTATCAAAAATAGGCACAACCGGACCTACGGTTACAGGCACTGTAACAGCTTCAAGATTTTTCGTCAGCTCTCTAATTTTCTCAGTCAGCTCAGATGTCGTTCTGGCTAATTCTCTCGTTTTCTCTTCACTGATCCGATTCTCTCTCTCTCGCTCTCTCTCTCTCTCCCTTTCCATGAAAGAGCTACCAATTTTCAGATCAGGTGTCGCAACCTCAGTTTTCACAATCCGCAAAGTATCTCTTATCGGAGTAGCAACTGGCGTGCTCTCTTCTGGTTCTGGTCTATACGGAGGTGGTCTTTTGTAAATCATGTCATCCAAGACCTCATCCTCATAATCATTAGCCCCATACCTTCTCACTTCTGCATCTGGCACCTTCTCTGTACCCTTCCTCCCTTCCGTTTCTTCAACTGTTCTCATAGGATATAATCCCTCTGACATACTAGCATCTCGCCATCTTCTCATTCGATCATGATGAGTTTCACGATCATATTTCCTCCCAAAAAAGTACCTATAGTTGCCTCCACTCCTCTGCTTTTCTCGCTCATGCACCTCATCTTCCCATTCCACCAACGCCTCGAACTGTGTCGGCCTTGGTCTAGGCTCTAGACACATCATCTTTTCTCGTAAATTTCTCAACACAGCCAGATTAAATGAACCATGTTCCGGGAACGCTAAAACACCATCTTCCTTAGTGTACTTAGCCCAGTTATCTAACCATATACAGGTATGATACCCATACTTCGCAACCATGAAGGATGCAGGAGTTCTCGTTGGAGGTAGCAATTCACCCTCTCTAGTTATTATGTTCTTATCCTTGTCGAACCACCTCTTTATTTTACCGAACAAGGATTTCTTCTTCTTTTCCTCCGGTTGGTAATACATTTTAACGTTTACCAATATTCTCTAGCCCCTTTCGCAACTGTACGATCTTTTGTCCAATAACAGCGCGACTCACACCAACGCACCAATCCTGGAGCGTCTACGTCACTCTGTACTTCTTCCAATCCCTGCGCGGCTTACACTAACGCACCAATCCTAGCGCGAGCACTGTTCTGATCCACTACCCAATCAGAGCGCGGTCTGTATGACGTCAGCAGTCGCTGCAGTCGCTTCTGCTCCTGTCTCCTGTCACTCGTCTACCCCTCCTTTACAAAGCCCTCTTGGTAGACTCCATTTCAAATTCCACAAAATCTATTAGTTACAACATATAAACATCTCCATTGTCTGCTTCGCTAACCACAGAGTAGTAAAGAAATTTTTTCCTCACAAGAATCCCGCTTCTCTCTAGAACAGCGCTTACCTCTGCTCTACCACGGAATTAATTACTTTCGTTGACACAGTAGCACATCCCTCTACTCTGCCCTTCTAACATACATCCATTAACTGTTTCCTCTAGGACTGCTCCAAAGAGTCTTACAATCAATTAAATGCTCATACATTCACGCACTTTCACACCAGAAAATGTAGCACATGCACACAGAATCCTGCCTTTCCCAAGAACAGCGAACAATCTGTCCCACTACAGAATTATAACACGTGTTAACCAAGCAGCGCTTACCTCTGCCCAGTCCTTCAGACAAGCTCAGAGAATACCTATTACTCCTCCCGCGATAAGCTTTCACGGCAAACCTTACGGATCCCTGGGACTTAAGACCAGAGTTTCACAGATAACCTTCGCTACCATACGTACTCTTTTTATACCGAAAATATATCTCTAATAGTAACACACGACGATGTCACTGATTCCGAACCCAGACAATGTGACGCGCAACTTCAATTGTCACACGTTTCTCCTGCATACGTACAGGTAATTCCAATAATCCCGTCTTCCTTCTGCCCTACTACGGAACCGTCACCAGCTCCCAAGTTCCAGAAGCACTACATAAAACTCAACACGACGACTTCAACACCTAGTATTAGTACATATACCAACATCAATCAATAGTCAATGAATCAAAAGCCTATGTACAAGCAATCTAATCAGATCAAGACAATAATCAAACCATCATACTGCTACCAGGAAACAGCTGCAGATCGGCGCATATAAATTCTCCCTACTTCCACGGACAGAGTAAACCTACAGTCGCACACACATACACTCATCATACGCTAGGGCCCATCACACTAAAATTCATACTATTACTCTATCCACACTGAGTACGAGAGAGATAACCTAAACCAATCTGCATCTACAATGAGGTCAATGAGACCATAATGACATTGTCCTGAGTCATGATTTTAAACATAGGAAATACATTTGAAAACTCAATAAATGACAAAGAAATAACCACCCAACACTGGTATCCAAACAAATGCTTATTTATCTAAATTAGTTCAAATGAAAGTCAATCATTAGCAAAATCATTATTCTCATAGTTACCTATTCTAGCTAAATGGGTCAGGACAGGTCTCTCGGTAAAGTCTCTCGAGCTGCCGTCCTCAGCATAGATTCAGGAAGAAGTCCAAAACGCGATGAACCACAAGGAACACCATGAATGTAATGAGCGCGAATGGGACACGGACCCTCTCTAGTCTAACATATTTATAGGGAAAATGTCAAATAAAAAGTTACAAACAAATGTTGAATATCCGTTGAGCCGCTGAGCAGAGCAAGCAGGAAAGGATATCACTTAGTTACATTTAGAAAACCTCCGCTCAGGAAAAATCACAAAAATAAAAATACGGAGGAAGAAACTCGAGTTTGCAAATGTTACTTTCGTATATGCTCTTCCTTGGTATCATAACAGAGCCACCGCAGACTGGTCATTGTTCATTGTGGCTTTATCCATTTCCAAGGACAATTGGAATAATTCCCAGAGCTGCTGTCCTCACGGAAATTTTTAAACCAGGCAGAAGCTGTGGTCAGATGACTTTCAACCATGTTCAGCAAAGCCTCTCATCAAAATTCAATCACTCGAGTGCAGGCTGTAAATGGCAGCCATCTTGTTTTAGGCCAAAACGGACCATCTTAATTAAAAGAAACACAAAACAACATTACCACAGCAAAATGATTAAACAGTGTTAATCCCCACTAATACCCTTATGTGTATGTAATTATCTAGCCTTCTGCAACGCAATAAAGCATTAGCACACGGTATTTTAAAAGCATAAACATGAAACAAATAGCACTTTTACAACACTCATTTAGTAAAACCGCACATTATTATTAAGCAACATATATGCATCCCACGTGTAGTTATTTCTTCTCATTAATAATGTTGGTTAGTCGAGACTTTTAACAAAACAAACTATTAATTAATAATTATAAATCAGTAATTTTAATCATAACATATAGACAAAACCGGAGCTTAAAACTCGATAAATTTTCAACAGAAAACTCTGCTCCAGCAGCCCGACGAAGGGTAATGTTTATATCCCTGAATTTCTTGTCCAATAACTCCACAAATTTGTTATATAGGCCTTTCAATCAGAAGGGGGAGAAGAGTTGTTATCCTAGCTGATTACCTCAAATAGTAGATGAAGTCTATTCTTTGAAGTGTCTGATGTTAGAAGATTTGCTTATCTTCCATAATTCCAAAAGTTCCCAATTTTGAATGAAGTTCTCTGCTGGGATGGAAAAGTCCCCCACATGGTGATTGATTTGCACCCTTGCACTGAATGGCCCAGCTGCACTGATATCTGGACCTGGCTATGTTGTACTGATTTTTGGTCATGGGTAAACATGGATCATGTGTGTGCACCATGACCTAGGCCTGTCTCATGGATTGTGGTCTTGTTAGGCCAGAAGAGGAGCCTAAAGTAGTGCACTTATAGTGTTAAAGGTAGTAAAGAGCTACTGCCCTTACAAAGAATACAAGTGTGGTGGTGGCAGCATTCCGTGTTTATGTAAAAATGATCAGTAGAGCAAACCGTCTTTTTACCTGCGCCATTGGAACAGGGCCTGCCGGCACACTCATGTAAAGTTCACCTGCTGTGTGCTTAACTCACTCTAGGCCTACATCATGTTAGCTTGTGGTGCCGTGTAGTGCATGTTTGGCCTGTGGGTTCCTTTTTTTTTTTAAGCCAAGGATCTTGAATAAGCATGTGGAGGTGGAGGATTCCTCCAAGACTGATTTGTGGATTGCTACATTCCTGAGAGCTGGGTGGGACAAACACAGCAGGAATGGAGGCTCTCCTGTGCACTTAAAAAGGGCTCTTTGATTCTGGAAAGGTCACTGGTCAGTGGAGCCTGGGCCCATCTCAGAAAAAGGAAGTGGCTGATAAGGGAAGCACTGCAGACATAGGAAATCATGAAGATCAGGATTGGGGGCTTTGTAACCTTTTGTTAGGTATATATCAGCAATGCTGACATCCAAGTGTCAGCCTCAAGTCACTCTCATGAACCTGTGTTGGAGAGCTTTCGAATTAGGCTTCGTTGCTCCTGGGGCAGACTGCTTCCTATACTAAGAACAGGACAGAGGAGTGGGAACTTCAAAGGAGACAACACCCACAACATGAACTTCAAAGACAGAGAAACTATATTGCATTTGTCTCTGGAAATGGATTATAAAAAGGGGCGGCTGAATCTCACAAAATGTCAACTGCGAAGCAGTCAAGCCTTGGCAGTACATTGACATGCGAAGCTCAGCAAGACTTCTGACTATGGTGACCAGGAAGGGATATCTGCTAGTCTCCCTACTAGGTGAGTGGACATCACCCAGGAAGATCAAGACCACTTGACCTAAAGCACCAGCATTGGCCTGCCTGCTGAAACCAGATCACCCTTAGAAGAAGAAAGTGCCTGAAGGGAGTGTGGTTGAGTGGACCCTGGAAAAAAGTGTGAGGTTTACCGTCCAATGAGGATTGCAGTACAGAATGGGCCATTGCCCGTGGGATGACTAAAGTCAGAAACCCAATATGCTAAAGGGGACTGCCATAACGATAAGTACTGTTGCAATGATCAGGCCATTGTTCTTCTGCATCCCAAAGTCAGTGACCCTGTATGCCTGAGGGGGCCATTGTGAAGATAAGTAATGTCATATCGATCAGGCTACTCGCTTGTGTGCCTCCCAAGTTGGTGAGCCCGTATGCCAGGAAGGGCTACCTTGAAGAGTAAGGTCCTCGTGGTGCACCCCTGTGAAGAGTGAAAGCCTTCACCCTTGTGCAGAGCAGTTACCAGAACAGGATTTCGACCCTGTCTGTGCTGCTAATGACCCCCTTATGTGAGGTGGGGCTGCAGAGAAGAAGGAGGGCTTTTGCCCAGCTACAGCATGCAACCATGAAGGTTTGCAAGTTGTGGCCCATGCAACCAGAGCACCTACTGTCATCTGATTCAGAGGAACTTATCGCACCACTGGAGGAAAACCATGGATGACCATTCCCCTAGACTGCAGACTACCTCTCATCACTGGCATCTGCTTCAGTCCACCGTAAAGCCAAACTGCTGAACGCTCCCGGGTCTTCTGTATCGCAACATCAGCGGGAGCAGGTAAGACTGATGGTGGGGCCACATAGCTCTGAGGGAACTTGCTCTGGTGATGGGACACTTTGACTTCTATAAAGCCATCATGAAACATCTATGGCTCGTATTCACTAACGGGGCCTAACCTGAATGTTGCTGCACATAAATGGGGAATAACCACTACCACAGGCAGGAAAGAGGGACTCACAATCTTACCCAGACAACGCTAGAGTGCCGACCTGACTTAGACCGTGTATATTGTTTGTGCGTGCCATATTTCACTTTATGTTCCTATCTAAAGACAAATTTTTCCGCAAATATCTGGCTAAATATTCATTTATTAGGGTTGCTGGATGTATTTTCAGTCGTGTGCCCAAGTTAACCTTGCGCCTACCTCCACCCATGAAAAACCATGGACTTCTCAACCCACGCTACCCCTCAGTCAAGGGCTGAAGTGGTAGCACTTTGTCTAATTGCGAACCGCCCATAGTAAGTGCCCCGGAAAATCAGGAGTAAAAGGCCTCATCCCCAATGGTTGGGCCGAGTATCTCTTGCTTACTCTGGGATCTCTGAAAGATGTTCTGACATGTTCTTAGGCACCAGAGCATAGACTAGAAAATTTGGAAAAAGGCTTCTACATACTTCCAGTCAAATATCTATTTGCCACTAATTTGCTGGATTTCTTCAAGGTGGTCTCGGCCATTTGGCTCATTGAGACTTTCACTGTCTCAAGAAAGAAGTTAAACAGCAGGCAGACCCAATCTGGCTAGACATGGGCACCTGTTACAATCAAGAATGTAGTCTCATAGGTTACAAAAGATGTAGGTTTATTAGACTCAGATCAAGTTACAAGTAAATCAGGTAAAGCCCCACCAGCAGCAGCATACTGCTGCCCAGCCCTGCTCACTCCAACAAACCTCCACATTCCAACCATCCAATGACCTCACTAACTGGCTGAGCAGCAGGGACTTGGAACTCTGGGGAGGATGCATAGTAACCAAGACAAGTCACAACAGCACCTGCTGACTGTCTTTGTGAAGGCAACAGAAGGCTATTTCCTTTAGCACTTGAAGCAGTCAATGAGGTCCAGTGGTTCCAGGAAAATTGGAGACTACTTTCCACAGACCTTCGCCAGGAATTTGAGAATTCTGCTAAACAGGCAGTCCTTTTTCACCTCACCTCTGCCTCTGCAGAGCCATTGCAGCAATTCCTAAAGGACTAGGACACGTGAAATTTCCTAAATTAATCTACCTAAAAATGTTACTAATTTCTTTCTCCCAGAGCTAGGGTGCCATAATATCAACCCCACTATGTGAATGCTACAGTTTTTCAAAATTACAGACTTTGCTTAGATTTCTCTGTTTCTCCATTGTCCTTCCAAAGTCAGCCTCCTCAATTACCCAGGGACGAAAAAAACACTCTCACACCCTCTAGGCACATCTTCGCTCATCCCTGGAGGTGAGCTCGCCCACATCTATTATTGTTCTTTCTCTGGAAACAGAGGGGTGTCATATAGTATTTTCAGAATCAGATGACATTCCAGGTAAGAGCTTCAGTGACAGGAAAGGGTTTTTATGTAGAGCAACGTCTCTTAACCTAGGCTCTTTTGACTCCTGAGGATCCGCTATCACATAACATGTGCATTTGTGAAGTACACAGTAGCGGTCCGTGGAGGGAGTTCGGTGGCACCTCACTGCCTCACCGGACTCCCTCCACGGACCGCTACTTTAAGTACAGGTTCACCAGTGGGCATCTTGGCACTGAATAATGACGTTTACTGTTACCCAACTCAATGGTACTCATTTTATCGACCTCAGATGGATGAAAGACAGAGCTGACCTACCAGGGTATAACCCTATGACAATGAGGCCCATACAGTGACGAATTAGTCCACTAAGCCACCAGACCCGGCTCCGCAAAGCCTACCCAGGGGGGTCCGTGACTGTTAAGAATTTTAGATAACATTAGCAGATTAATAAAGTATATAAAGATGAAACATAATATAAAATTGAGAATTTTAAACCGCTTTGTATATGTGAAGGACATGAAATTGGAAGGTAAAATGTACCTTGGTATCCGTAGCTGAAGCAACACAAGTACAGCATACATGCACAATTGGTGTGTCAATGGAAGCAGGCTTGTGTGTGCTCAAAAAAACTTTATGCATTAGCAGTAAATAAAAAATGAGTTACAGTTTACCACAACACTTTGGGGCATATCAACAACAACCAGCGATAATTATCGCTGAGCGCACTTAGCGCTCGGATAATTATCGCCGGCTAGCGCCGATTTTTATCGCTGAGATAGTGTGCTATTAGCAACGCTTATCTCGTCGGTGATAAAAATCCTAGCGCTAACTGGCTAACGTGAGATTATCGCTGGAAACCCAGCGATAATCTCACGTTAGCTAGTTGATAGGGACTCACAAACTTATCCATGATATCCACCTTCCATAGGATATCATGGCTAAGTCAGTCCTGAAGCAGGTGTTAGGAAAGTAGCGATAACAGGTGCTATTGGTGCAGATCAGAGCTTCCGAATCCCTCTATTTCCACGGACGGAATGATTTCACAGTCACACACGCATACACACATCACACGCTGGTGGGGCCCATTACACCAACATTCACCCTAAATCACTCTATCCATGCCCTGTAAAGGAGAAACACCTTTCATATGAACTCTATCTAATCTGCCTGTACTTTGAGGTCAATGCGACCAGCTAGTTGCTTGTGGATCTAGCAAAATACATTTCAAAGAATACACAATAAAATCAATAAACATGACCAAAAATAACCACCCGAGACAGGAATTCAAACAGATTGTTCATTTATCTAAAATTTCAAGAAAAGCCAATTAAATGCAAATTCATTTCTCTCATATTTACCTATTCTGTCTAAATGTCAGATCCTAAGTCAGAACCAGTCCTCTGTAGAAGAATTAGAGTCTTCTGTCGTCATGTAGAGTCATCGTCCTCTCCGTCAGCATAGGGACCTCGCATCATCAGCTCGGGAAGAAGTGCCGCTAGACCTCTCTAGTCTACTATTATTTATACTAAAATTTACATTCTATAAAGTAACATTTCTTTATTCAGAATGGATGAATGGCGGAAATAATGTAATCTTGGTACTTTTTCGATATTCTACGGGATGTTCTCATGCATAGATTGTCCCAAATAATGAATAGCAGAATTGAACGTCCATGACTAATTCGCTACTTTTACGGATGTCTCTACTAGGTGAATTTGTTTCAAAAGTGGGTTCATATTGAGTTCGTATCAACTTTTCCGTCTTTCAGGGGCTTTTGGCAGATGTCCCAGACTTGTCATCATGCTTATGGCTTTTCAGTTCATCGCAGGTGCAAGGTCACAGGCAGAGCGAAGCCTTTTTGTAAAATTCCATCTACTCGAGTGCAGGCTGTAGGTGGCAGCCATTTTCGGGTAGGCCACATTGGACAACTTAAGTAAAAATAAACATAAAACAGAATTACTGCATAGAAATGATTATACAGTGTTATTCCCCTGCTAATACCCTTATGTGTGTGTATTTATCTAGCCATTTGCGACATCAAAAGCCATTAATGCATATTAATTATAAGCGCAAAACACCATAACATCACATAAGCAACATCGTTTTCTGTCAGTTTGCTCACCAACTTAGTTCACCTATTATTTAGCCATGCAATAGCATTCCCACGTGTAATTCTCTTGTTAATAAGGTTGGTTAAACAACATTCGACAAACTTTTAATCATTAATAATTAATCAGTAGTACTATTAGTTATAGCATGCGAAAATGAAACAGATATTTAGTTTTAAAGTAAAAACCCTGCTCCATCAATCCCCCCTTTGGTGATATATAATCACCACAAAAATCAAAACCCCAAAAAATCAATTTATTTTCCCCTTTTGGAAGAATTTGAAATATCTTCTTGTTCTTGTTTTTTAGACCCTAGTTTCCATCTCATCTTCCTTTTTAGTTTCTATATACATGCTTTCTCTTAGCTCTTCTAGTTTATTTCTTGTGGATCTCTTTTGGTTTCTTTTGTTTCCTTTTAACATTTTCTTTGGTGATTTTCTTTTTATTTCTTCTATATCTACAACACATACATCCTAATCTAAGGATCAATAATGCAACTATTACACAAGTTAATGGAAATAATATCTTACCAAATATGGTACTACCTATCTTAGCTACAAAGTTCTTAATAGCAATCATCTTGTTAGCCACTTTAGTCCAGATACTTTCAGCTTCCAGTGGTACTAATTCTTCATGCAAATCAGTAATATTTTTGATGTAAACTTTTAGATCCTTACTTTCGTCAGGAATGTAAGTGCAACAATGTTGAACTTTCAGCATTCCACAGACTCCACCCTCTTTTGCCAAAAGAATGTCGAGGGCAAGTCGATTTTGCATCGCCATAGCATGCAAAGCAACCATTTCTGTATTTACCAAAAGAAAGCCTCCAGCGGTGCTTGTTGACAAGCGATCCACCACTGTTGATAGCTTCCGAATACCAAATGCATTCAAAGAAATTCCCACTGCTGGAATTAAAGCTCCAAAAATATCTCCTACAATTTCTGTCCATGTTTCTCTTCTATAACGTGTTAATGTGTTAGAATGTTCAGCATTATCTACTCTATCCATGTGGAAAATCTTTGGAAAGACCAGGCCAACATAACATGTACCAAACCAATGGTCAGGCAAACGGTAATAAGCCTTGTTCCCACAAATATAATACACTCCCGGGAAAACTGGATCTTCTCCTCCTCTAAATCCCCATCCGGTTGCAATAAAGTATGTATCATGGCACTCACTAGTCCCTATGAAATAATAATCATATTGGGATCTCTTCCTGGTAATGCACAGTTTTCCTTTCTGTGGGGCATCTATAGCCATAGTTGGACTGGCTCCATTTTTCAACTCCTTTTCTTTCTCAATATCCCACATTGTGTCACTCATTTTATGCCCTTCTGCTTTCTTGTGCATGTTCAACCTTCTTCTCTCAACCATGTCTAGAAAATTCTTCTCTTCCCCTTTCAAACTGCAAGTTAAATTATTTCTAAAAACATAGTCTAAGGTTAATTCTTTTGTTTCTAGAAAAATCTCACCTAAAGTGTTAGCATCCTTTGCAGGATTCAATGCTTTATTCATAGGCAACTGCCCAAGAATATTATCTATATTAGACATATTGTAATCTAATTTCCCTAACTGATAAAATATACTAATCAACACACTACAGGAAATTCCATACGTAGCCGGAAGATGATGATAAGTCACTCCTTCCGAAACAGAGGCAGGTAATTGCATGCAAACGTAGCAATCCCTTACTTCCATTGTCTTTACATATTCATATAACAATTTAGAAAAAACATTGCTAGAAAAATTATTAATTGACCTATCTTTATGTATATGTACATTACTAGTTTTAGTCGGAACTACCTTTAATGGACTCTTCCCTATATTAGTCTTGTTCTCAGTATGACCTTCTAAAGTGTCTATAGTGACTCTAAATGAAATCAATAGAGCAAGCATGCTCCAAAGCAACATTAATAAACCTGTACAGCAGCAGCACATTTTGCACCATCTTTTCAGAAAGGTACATCTACTTTTATTCTCAGTGTTAGCCATTTTGTTAATTTGACCGTGTCTTTTGACTTAGCCTCTTCTACTCCTCTACTGAACTTTTAATGGCAGCAAGTACCCACCAGATTATTAAACTCTACTAATTTTAGTATTACTTCTTCTTCTCTTCTCCAAGTGATTTTTCTTGGATTCACTCAATTTGGATTTTCATCACTTTTCACTGTCTCTTCATCATCATCAAACTGTATCAGGTCCTGAACATCCGTCTCTTCTCCAATGTCGGACAAGATAACTCTCAGGATTCCCACAGCTTCTTCTTCAGCAACCTCCTTCAGTAAAGCCTCCTCTGGACTTCCTTGGCTGTCCGCCTCTTCTCCTTGTTCAGGCAGTGCCACATACGTCCATTCCGGTGACTTGTACCTCTGGTTTGGTTTTCTTACTCTTTTAGTTCTTTCTGGTATCTTTGCTTCTTCTTCCTTGGTAGGATTCTGACTTGACACTTCGTTTACTTGTTCAGCTCTCGAAGAGTTAACTCGAGTCAGTCTGTACCTTAGTCTCTTTATCTTATTTGGCCAAAGATCTCCTTTAGAATTTCTCTTTTGCTTTCCTTCTTTATTGTTTCTTTCTCCAAGCCAAGTTCTCTTTCCCAGAACTCGTCCTCCATGAATCTCATTGTCACTTTCATCAGACTCTGTTTCAGTTGCTACTGGTTCATTAACAGCTTTCTTTTCTTTAACAACTTCTTTTTCTCCAACAGTGTCTTTTTCCACCAATTGAGATTTCCCTACTTCTGTCCCTCCTCGGGTCTCCGACACGCAATCTTCTTGCTGTCTACTTGTCCCTTCACCTAGCTTGTTGTAGATATTCCCTACACCTCCTCGGGGTTTTTCCGCAATCTGTCCCTCTCTGTCTTTGTCTGTCCCTTTTTCTTCAATATTTATCTCAGGTGGAACTTGTCCAATTTCTTCATGCGATTCAGGTGTCTCTTCTGTTAGAATGTTCTTTTCTTTTCTTTCTTTCTTTTTGTGTTGGTCACTGTCAATTGGAACCTCAGGCAATTCTTCTGAGTCTGAGCTCGCTTCTTCAGTTTGCACTGTTCTCTTCAGAACCTCTTCTGGTGGGATGAAAGCTTCTCCTGACTCACTTTCCCCACTTTCAGGATTCTTTTTTCTTCTTACTGCCTCACTGTCTGCATCATCACTGGAATCTGACTCTTCAAAGTATTATTTTCCAGTACCATCTCTTGGATTTGGAACTCTCAGTGTGTGGCTTGCATGTATCCAATTTTTCACACCAGCGCACTTCACAGCAGTCGTTGTGGACAAGATGACTTGTCTTGGCCTTCCCCAGCTTGGAACCAGGCAATTCCTTTTTCTGTGGACTTTTATCCTTATCCAGTCCCCTGGGCTCAGATCATGGGCTGGTTTCTTTTCAAGTGTGGTGGCGTCTTCTCCAACCTGGTGAAACACAGAATGAACTGCGTCAGCCAGGCCTTTGCAGTAATCCAAAATCATGTCATCAGTTATAGTCATCAGCTTGTTCACTGGTACATATGCATGCCTCATAGCACGTCCCATGATAATTTCATGTGGACTCAAACCTGTTGTTCTGTCTGGAGTAGATCTAATGGTCATCAGGACTTGAGGCAAGACATCGGGCCATTTCATTCCTGTGGCTAAGCACATTTTGCCAATTCTGTTTTTGATAGTACCGTTCATCTGCTCAACTACCCCAGAAGCCTCTGGTCGGTAGGCACAATGCAACTTCTGCTGTACACTCAATGCTTCACAAATTAGACCCATGATTTCATTATAAAAATGTCCTCCTCTGTCTGATTCAATGGTTACTGGGAACCCGTACCTTGGGATGAACTATCTTAACAGTAATTTGGCCACTGTTATCCCATCATTTCTTCTTGTTGGGTACGCCTCCACCCACCTTGAGAACAAACAGACCACCACCAGGACATACCTCAACCTGTTGACTGGGGGCATTTCAATTAAGTCTATCTGCATTCTTGTGAAGGATCCTCCCTCCCTGCCTATTGCTCCTAGGCTCACCACTGTTTTCTTTCCAGGATTGAATTGCTGACATATCAAACATCTCTGGCAGAGGCTTTCTGCTATCAGTCTAAACTTTGGACTGTACCAGGTTTGCTTAAAGGCTCTTATCATAGCATCCCTTCCCAAGTGTCCTTGGCGATGATACATCCTTGCCATTGTTGATAGCATGCTGTTTGGCATGACTGGTCTTCCATCCCTCTAGACCCACACATGATCTTTTTTCTCTAGGTGCACAACCTGCCTTCACCCAATCTCTCATTTCATCATCTTCTGCCTCATCCTGCAGCTGTTTTACTTCCTCCCATGTCCCCACTTCATTAGTAAACATTAATGAACAAGAAGACATTTCCCGTTCTTTGCTCCTGTTAATTGAGTGATTGTTCCTTGCACAATATTGTGCTATGTCATTGGCAAACTTGTTACCAACTGTTACAAAATCGTCACCATGGCAATGAGCAGCACATTTTACAACTGCTAGTTCTTTAGGCAGCTGTATCGCCTCTAGCAGTTTTTCAACCACTTCAGCATTCTTTATGGGAGTTCCACTTGAGGTCAGGAAACCTCTTTGTAGCCATAGCTGGCCAAAATCATGGACAACCCCGAAGCCATACTGGCTGTCAGTCATCACAGTCACTCTCACACTTCTCCCAATCTTGCATGCTTTTGTCAGTGCCATCAGTTCTGCCACCTGAGCGGATTTAACTCCTTTCAAAGGTGATGCTTCCACAACCTCTAAGACTTTGCACACAGCATATGCAGCACTCAACACTCCTTCCTCTGTTCTCAGACAAGATCCATCCACAAACAACACATGATCACTTTCAGGCAGTGGTAGATCTCTTATGTCTGGCCTTGGCTTTGTGCAATAATCAAGTACATCCAGGCAATCATGATCAACATCATTTCTTACTCCCACACATTCAGCATCAGGTAACAGTGTCGCTGGATTCACATTCACACATCTCTCCAGACTTACATTGGTTGCACCAAGAATGACTTTCTCATATTTAGTCAGCCGACTATGAGACATGAACTGTGTCCGGCTCCTTGTTAAAAGGATTGCCACATCATGAGGTACGAATACCCGTACAGGGTATCCCATTATGATTCCCTCACTTTGTTCCAGACTCTTGCAGGTAGCAGCTACTGCTTTCAGGCAACCTGGCAAACCCACAGCTACTGGGTCAAGAGTTGCTGAGAAATAGGCAATTGGCCTTCTCAGACGTCCGTGTTTCTGGATTAACACTGAAAGTGCACATCCATTTCTCTCACTACAGTACAGCTCAAATTCCTTTTCATAATCAGGCATTCCTAGGGCAGGAGCTTCACAAAGTCTGTCTTTCAGCTCTCTGAATACAGCCATTTCTTCTGGGTTTTGTTCTAATGGGTCTTTCACCTCACTTTTGGTCAATTTAATCAATGGTTTGGCAATCAGGGAAAAATTACTTATCCACTGACGACAGTAACCCACCATTCCCAGGAACATTCTCACCTCTCTTTGTGTCATTGGGGCTCTCATTCCCCTGATGATTTTGATTCTGTCAATAGTCACTTTTCTCAGGCCTTTCTCAATATTGTGTCCCAGATACTGGACTTCTTTCTTACAGAACTGCAATTTTGCGGGTGACACCTTTAATTCTCCATCTGCCAAGTGATTCAGTAATGCAATGGTATCTACTTCACAAGCTTCTCGTGTTTTTGATGCCACAAGTAGGTCATCAATATATTGGACCAAGACTGAATTTTCAGGCATTGTCAGACTTTCCAGAGATTTCTTTAGCAATTGATTAAATATTGAGGGACTCTCTGTATACCCCTGTGGAATTCGGCACCATGCCAAAATCCGCTCTCCAAATCTAAAAGAAAATATTGGCTGGCTGTCATGATGCAATGGGATTGAAAAGAAAGCATGACACAAATCAATTACCGTGTACCATTCTGCATCATGGGGAATCTGATACAAAATCACTGATGGATTTGGCACAATAGGACAACATGGTACAACAATCTTGTTAATCTTTCTCAAATCTTGTACTATTCTGAACTTTCCATTAGGTTTCTTCAGTCCCATTATCGGTGAATTACATGGGCTGCTCAATATTTCTCTTAACACCCCTTGCTGGATCATCTTTTCAATTAAGGGTGTTATTCCTTCAATTATTTCAGGTGTCAATCGGTATTGCGGTATGTTTGGGTAAACCACTCCCTCTTTTACAGTAATCTTTACTGGATCTACATTTCTCATCAGACCCACATCTTCTCCAGTAAAATCCCAAACTGCTGCTTTCACTGTCTGTTTCAACTCGGAGGGTAATGCATCAGGATTAAATATTGCATATGTTCCCAAAGCCTCACATTCTCTATTATCCATGGTCATTCTGTATAGCACATCCGCATCAGGTGTTTCAAAGGTTATACCATCTGGAGTACAGAAAATAGTGCAATTCATTTTGCACAGCAGATCCCTGCCTAACAGGTTCACTGGACTGGTGTCACACACCACGAATCGGTGCATGTCTGAAAATTTCCCTATTCTAACCCTTACTGGCTCAGTAAGTAGTGTCTTGATCTGTGTATTGGATACACCAACCACTTGGATCGTTTCATCCGAGAGAGGAAGATTCCCAAACTGCTGTTTTCACTGTGTGTCTCAACTCCTGAGGCAAATCATCTGGATTAAACACAGCATATGTACCAACAATCTCACTCTCTCTATTATCTAGAGTCATCCGGTACAAAACATCCTCATCTGGTGTCTCAAAAGCTATTCCATCCGGAGTACAGAAAATTGTACAATTCATCTTGCACAATAGGTCCCTACCTAACAAGTTCACTGGACTAGTGTCACAGACTACAAATCTGTGCATGTCCGAAAATTTCCCTATTCTTACCCTTACTGGTTCAGTAAGACGAGTCTTAATCTGTGTATTGGCTACACCAACCACTTGGATTGCTTCGTCCGAGAGAGGAAGATTTCTAATATCAGCTGACCTGACAGTTGATCTCGTGGCCCCAGTATCAACTAAGAAAGTGATACCCTCACCATTAATTTTCCCATCTACAAAAGGTCCTGCCTGGTCTATTTCTAGAGTTGCACCAAGTACGCACTCCTCCTCCTCTCTTCGGCACCGTCAGAAGTCTCCCTCAGAGTCACTTCCCTCATTTTTCAGCCAGTACTGAGATACAGCGCTTGCGCGTTTTGGTTTGATTACCTGCTCTTCATCGTAGAACCCCAATTCTTGGCTGTACTTCTGGGATCCTTTTCTCTGTGGCAAGGGTGGTTTTGGCACCTGATTCTGCTGCTTATCATCCTTCTGCTGTTGCCGATGCTGACCACACCCCTCACTCTGCACCTGCGAATTCAATGATGAATTATCATCGTTAGTGGACGGTGGATTCTTACACTCGGATTTCCAGTGCCCCAATTTTCCACAGTTGTGGCAGGGGAACTTTTTCTTTGCTTCCTCTATATTCCCTTTTCCTTTTCCTGGACCAAACCTGGGATTATTTCCTGGGTTATTTGCCTGTTCAACCAGCTGAGCTTCCTGTCTTTCTGCAACTTTCACCTGTGCCCACATTGCCTTTTCTTTCAGCTTTCTTTGCTTTGCCTCAATCTCATCACTGAAGTATTTTGCATGTCTCAAAATCTCATCAATCTTCTTACTCTGCCAATCCACGGTATGCTGCCGTATCATTTCACTGATTTCAGGCCGCAAACCGTACACAAATCTATACACAAAATGACTCAGATCCTTGTCACCCAGATGTTCATCTCCACTGAACTGCTTAAAAGCTAGTATCAGTCTTTCATAGTAAGCATGGACTGATTCTTTCAATTCCTGATGTGTTCGGTCTATTTTAACCCAGTCTGTCTCCTTGGGGGGTACTTTATTTTTCAAGAAGGCCATAACCTGCTCGTACTTTTTCATTACCTCCGGGTCTGGAGCTCCTGTTTTTTGATCTCTCGGGTATTCCTTAGTGGGCCAGTCTATGACTATTTTACATTCTGCCCACAGGTCTGCTGGTACAATTATATCAAACAGACTATTTAGGTCAATCCACAGTACTTTTGACAGCTTTACAAATCTGTCGACTTGTCTGTACCACTCAACAGGCTTTTCCCTTAGTCGAGGGAAATCATTCGTAAATGATAAAATATCCTGTCTGGTCCATGGGACATGTACGTACCCACCTCCTGGAATCTCTCTCATGGGGTAAGCTGTCACTGCCTTCTCTTTTTCTGTCAGGGGAAATGCCGAGTAAGTTCTATCTGCCCCATCCTCTCGCTTTCGATACCATCTGTCTTTCCATCTTTCTACATCTCCCCATTTCTTCAACAAGGCAATCATTTCTTTAATCTGTCCTGTTCGGCCTGCATTGTTCAGATTCTCAATATCCTTGTCTGAAAAATCCACTCGGTATGTTTTCTGTAAAGCTTTCACCTTATCCATGTCAATTCCCACTTCACTGGCTATTCCTTTCAACCTGTCGTGTATGTTCTTTGCTCTCCATGTGATGCTCTTACACAGGAAGAGGATTTCCCCTTCCTGATAATTCTTCAGTGTTTCTGTAGGTGTGGTTCCTACTATCAATTCTTCCATTTCCATACGTAGCCTAGCTACATCCATTCCCTGTGACTCTTTCTCCTTTTTCTGTAATGTTTTCAGCCAATCATTCAAATCTTCAGCAGTTATCACAGATTTTTCCCCACCCCCCGGTTCTGTCACCCTTTGCGGTTCCAAAATCGATCCTCTGTTCCCTTCCATACATCCAGTATTCAAACTTGAGTTAGTCTGCACACTCATTTCCCCTCCACATATGGTATGTCTCCACTGATTTTCTCCTGTTCTCCACTGTGTTTCTCTCGCTCTCATTTCTGCCTGCTCCGGAGGTACAATCAACCTATTGCCCACATATGGCACCGTCAAACCATTTTCACCCGTCCTCTGCTTGTCAAAAATCGGCATAACCGGGCCTATTGTCACAGGCACTGTAACAGCCTCAAGATTCTTAGTCAGCTCCCTGATTTCCCAGATGTAGTTCTTGCTAGTTCTCTGGTCTTTTCATTTTCAAGTTCATTCTCTCTTTCTATCTCTCTTTCTCTCTCTCTCTCTCTCTCTTTCTATCTCGCTTTCTCTCTCTCTCTCTCTTTCTCTCTCTCTTTCTCTATCTCTCTCTCTCTCTCTCTCTATCTCTCTCTCTTTCTCTATCTCTCTCTCTTTCTCTCTCTCTTTCTCTTTCCGCCAGAGAACAACCGCTTTTCAACTCAGGGGCTGTAGCCTCTGTCTTTATAATCCGCAGGGTGTTTCTCATTGGGGTAACTGCTGTTCCTACCTCCGGTTCTCTTCTATACGGGGGTGGTCTTTTGTAGAGCATGTCCTCTGAGACATCATCATCAGACTCATTTGCCCCATATCTTCTGGTCTCTACATTATGTTTTTCTCTGTACATTTTCTCCCTCCTGATTCCTCTGCTGTTCTTACAGGATATAATCCCTCAGTCATACTGGCATCACGCCATCGTCTCATTCGGTCATGATGGGTTTCACGATCATATACGATCGTGTTTGCTGGTAGCCCGGTGGCAGTGGGCTGGCTGGTAATACGCTTGGATAACTTGTCGCTATTTCCCTGCACTCCGCCCCCGCTGATTACTAGCACAGGCGATGTTTGCTAGCACTGTATTTTTACTGTCACTAACTTGTTTTTAAAGTTTGTGCAGGTCTTTTTATCTTATTGGGGTTTCAGAGTTGGGTTGCCAGGGCGGGTTGGCGTATCTGCGGGCCCCCAGTGGCAGCGGGCGCCATCTTTGATCGGGCTGCCTTCCATCCCAGCCCTGCCCCTCCTCCACCGCCCCGCCCCTACTTAAGAGCTAAGATTTGTTCTCCCTTTGTGTTTGCTGGTAGCCCGGTGGCAGTGGGCTGGCTGGTAATACGCTTGGATAACTTGTCGCTATTTCCCTGCACTCCGCCCCCGCTGATTACTAGCGCAGGCGATGTTTGCTAGCACTGTATTTTTACTGTCACTAACTTGTTTTTAAAGTTTGTGCAGGTCTTTCATCTTATTGGGGTTTCAGAGTTGGGTTGCCAGGGCGGGTTGGCGTATCTGCGGGCCCCCAGTGGCAGCGGGCGCCATCTTTGATCGGGCTGCCTTCCATCCCAGCCCTGCCCCTCCTCCACCGCCCCGCCCCTACTTAAGAGCTAAGATTTGTTCTCCCTTTGTGTTTGCTGGTAGCCCGGTGGCAGTGGGCTGGCTGGTAATACGCTTGGATAACTTGTCGCTATTTCCCTGCACTCCGCCCCCGCTGATTACTAGCGCAGGCGATGTTTGCTAGCACTGTATTTTTACTGTCACTAACTTGTTTTTAAAGTTTGTGCAGGTCTTTTCATCTTATTGGGGTTTCAGAGTTGGGTTGCCAGGGCGGGTTGGCGTATCTGCGGGCCCCCAGTGGCAGCGGGCGCCATCTTTGATCGGGCTGCCTTCCATCCCAGCCCTGCCCCTCCTCCACCGCCCCGCCCCTACTTAAGAGCTAAGATTTGTTCTCCCTTTGTGTTTGCTGGTAGCCCGGTGGCAGTGGGCTGGCTGGTAATACGCTTGGATAACTTGTCGCTATTTCCCTGCACTCCACCCCCGCTGATTACTAGCGCAGGCGATGTTTGCTAGCACTGTATTTTTACTGTCACTAACTTGTTTTTAAAGTTTGTGCAGGTCTTTCATCTTATTGGTGTTTCAGAGTTGGGTTGCCAGGGCGGGTTGGCGTATCTGCGGGCCCCCAGTGGCAGCGGGCGCCATCTTTGATCGGGCTGCCTTCCATCCCAGCCCTGCCCCTCCTCCACCGCCCCGCCCCTACTTAATCGTGCAGTATGTGTCAGCGCAGCGGACGAGCGCAGCGGGCGCGACGAAGGCGCGCCGGAGTTGCGCCTGAGTTAAGCCCGTCTGCGCCCGTCCGCGGCCGACCGGGGCTAGGGGCACGAGATACTACCCGTCTAATTACGTATCCGCCTGCACTATTACTCTCTTATTGGGTCCCTGGAGCTGTTGGCCCTCTGATCAGTATCTACCTGAGACAGCTTGGTCTTTACTCCCCCCCTCCTCACTGTCCTCCCATTAGCGTTTCACACTTAGCTCCTTCACTCAAAACACATCCATTACTCCCTTGCTCCCACCAGCTTCCTCCGCGCCATCTCGCAACACCCCAGCTATGCTCCTAAACACTAGGTCTGCGGTTAGCCATCAGTATGAGTTATTTGATTACATCGATACTCATAACCCAGACCTCTTATTTCTAACTGAGACCTGGTTCAAGGCTGACTCCCTACCCAACGTGTTAGCTGCGTTGCCCCCATCATACTCTGCCATTCGAGCAGATCGGCCCGAGGGCAAACGGGGTGGTGGAGTGGCCCTAATAGCCCGGACCGATTTCAGTTTCCAGATTCTCCCTTCCCCACCCATTCCTGAGGTAGACTACCTTGTTGCTCGCTCGACCTTCCATCAGGTACCACTTACCTTCGTTTTAATTTATCGTCCTCCCCAGCCTACCCCATTTTTTCTCCCAAGCATTCCGGCTCTCTTAGCCACCCTGGTGGTCAATAATTCATCGGTACTTGTTCTAGGGGACCTACATTTTTGGCCCAACGAACCTGCTGAGAGTCCTCAATCCAAAGAATTCACAGACTTTATGATTTCTCTAAATTTTTTACTGCTTACTCATGGTTCTACGCATATACATGGTCACATGCTGGATCAAATCTGGGCATTAAACATTCCATCTACATCTCCCATAATCTCTCCGTGCTCCTGGTCCGACCATTCTATTATCTCCTTTTCCCTTGCACTGACCGCGTTGGTCAAACCTCCACTTCCCAAAAACACCTGGGTCAGGAAATGGAGAAAAACGGACATGTCCTCTCTTTTTTCAACCCTGGCCAAAACCACTCCCGATCTTGCAGACCTCGCTGCTACCTCTCAACTGGTCGCCATTGACAACTGGCTGAGCCTGGCGGGTGACGAATTCGCCCCTCTGAGGCGACTCACTGTTAAGCGTGCCCATGCAGCCAATCGATGGTTTACTTCAGACCTAAAAGAACAGAAGCTAGCAGCAAGGAGAGCCGAGCGAGCCTGGAGGAAAAATTATAGTCCAGAGCTAAAGACAATCTATTTGCCTGTTTTAAAAACTTATAAAAAGGGCATTCTTGCGGCTAAAACTGAATTCTATACCAGCAGGATCATGGCAGCTGAGTCTCGCTCAAAGGAAATTTTCACCACGGTCCATGAACTAGCACTATCCAGTAGAACCACGGCTACCATTCCCCCCTCTCAGTCCCTCTGTAACTCGCTCAACGAGTTTTTTATTGACAAAGTGGCCAAAATTAAACTTAACATTCCCCCACCCTCCCTCACATTTGTCAATCCTTCCCCTCCGTCCACTGTCCCTAAACTCAATTGTATTCCATTACTAACCGAGGATACATTTTTTCCACTACTTCACCGAGTCAAATCTGGTTCTCCCTTAGATTTTGCCCCAGCCCATATTCTCAGGGAAATTTATCTAACCTCCCCTACTCCTCCCCTGACCCTCCTTAATGATTCGATTAGGAAAGGAAATGTACCTAGCCTACACAAATCAGCGGTCGTAATACCTATCATTAAAAAACCTGACGCTGATCCTTCCTCCCCCTCCAATTATCGTCCCATATCCCTTCTGCCTTATTTAGCAAGAATCCTGGAAACTCACGTCACTACCACCTTAAGCACCCATGTAGAAACCAATCATTGTCTCTCCTCACGTCAAGCAGGCTTTCGCCACTTGCACTCCACCGAGAAAATGGTGATTTCGGTAATGGATGTGCTACGCGAAGGCATTGTCACCAACCTCCCGCAAGCCTTGATCTTATTAGACCTGTCCGCCGCCTTTGATACGGTGGATCACTCCATCCTCCTCAACCGTGTCAGGGCGGCGGGCATAGAAGGCTTAGCCTTCTCGTGGATTGAGTCCTTCCTTACAGGGAGGGCCCAAGCAGTCCATCTGGCCAACTTTACCGCTGTCTCCCGTAAGGTGGAGTGCGGGGTTCCTCAGGGCTCATCACTTTCCCCCCTCTTATTCAATCTATACATTTACCCCCTCATTTTTTCGTTACAGCAGATGGAGGTCACGGTGTTTAATTACGCCGATGATCTCCAGCTAATCTTTAATCTTTCTAATTCCTCCGCATCTGCTTCCAATGTTCGGACAGTAATGACATTCATCCAGGACTGGATGAACTGCAACCACCTCAAACTCAATCCGGACAAGACTGAGTTAGTCCTGACCGGAGGTGGTTGCAGTCCATGGGCCCCGTCCCACTGGCCCCTGTCACTTGGTGCTCCCCCTCTTCCTGTCCCTAAGGTCAAAACACTCTGTATTTTTCTAAATTCACAACTTTCCATCCACTCACAAGTTGGTTCAGTGGTCTCTGCTTGTTTCTTTTCATTAAGACTAATTAGGAAAGTATCTTGTTTTTTTTCCCTTTCTGCGTTAAAAATCATTGTGTTGGCCATGGTACTATCACGAATTGACTATGGCAATATCATCTACAATGGAGCCCCTGCCTATGCGATCCATCGCTTGCAGCTCGTTCAGAACCAAGCGGCTCGTTTGATTCATGGCTTACCAAAATACCACCGAGCCACTCCCCTGCTTAAAGCTTTGCATTGGCTCCCGGTGAGAGAGCGTGCTCTTTTTAAACTCGGCTGTCTCACCTTCCAGGCTAGATCGGGAACAGCCCCCGAGTTTATACGCTCTGCCATAAAATCGTATCTTCCAGGTCGCGAACTCCGCTCTGCCCACATGGCTCTCCTGACCATTCCTCGCTTCAAGAAACAGAAATCAGGCGGAGCGAAGTTTGCTGTTCTCGCCCCACTCTTTTGGAATTCTCTTCCTGCCGCTCTCCGTACTTCTCCTTCCTACACACTATTTCGGAAGGATCTTAAAACCTTGTTATTCGAGCTAGCCTACAATGTCTAGCCTTCTACTACCGATTGCTACCGCATCACTTAAAGCGCCATGAAACCGCATGGTATAAGTGCGCTTAATAAATGCTTTTAAATTCAAATTCAAATATTTCCGCCCAAACATGTACCTATAACTACCTCCACTCCTCTGCTTTTCTCGTTCATGCATTTTGTCTTCCCATTCAGTTAATGCCTCAAATTGCGTCGGCCTAGGCCGAGGCTCTAGGTTCATCATCTGCTCTCGTAAGTTCCTCAGTATGGCCAGATTAAATGAACCATGTTCTGGGAACGCTAACACTCCGTCATCTTTAGTGTATTTTACCCAGTTATCTAACCAAATACAGGTATGATACCCATACTTCGCAACCATGAAGGATGCCGGGGTTCTTATCGGGGGCAATAACTGTCCTTCCCTTGTCACTATGTCTTTATCCTTGTCAAACCAGGTTTTAACCTTACTAAGCAAGGATTTTTTCTTCTTTTCCTCAGCATGGTAATACATCTTTCTTATTTTCCACTAGCTGTTTACTCTTTTTACAGCTCTACGATCTTTTGTCCAATTGCAGCGCGACTCACACCAACGCACCAATCCTGGAGCGTCTACGTCACTGACTCAGTCCGCGAATCCTAGCGCGACTCACACCAACGCACCAATCCTGGAGCGTCTACGTCACCCTGTATGTCTCCCAATCCTAGCGTGGCGTACACTAACACACCAATCTCTGCGCTTCCACCGTTCTAACCCACTGTCCAATCACAGCACGGTCTCCCTGACGTCAGCAGTCGCTGCAGTCGCTTCTGCTCCTGTCTCCTGTCTCTTCCGTCTACCCCTCCTTTGCAAGACTACTTGGTAGACTTTGTTTCAACTTCTACGAGTCTGTTAGTTACAACATACAAACATCTCCATTGTCTGCTTCGCTAGCCACAGAACAGCAAAAGACCTTTCCCACGAGAATTCTGCCTTTCCCGGGAACAGCGCTTACCTCTGCCCTACTACAGAATCGTTACTTCCATTGATAAAGTAGCACATCCCTCTACTTTACCCTTCTAACAAGCATCAATTAACTGTTTCCCTCCGGAATGCTCCTAAGAGTTTCACAATTAACCAGAATGCCTTTTCATTCACGCACTTACACACCAGAAAATGTAGTACATTCACACAGAATTCTGTCTTTCCCGAGAACAGCGAACAGTCTGTCCTACTACAGAATTATATCATACGTTAACAAAGCAGCGCTTACCTCTGCCCTGTCCTTCTAACAAGCTCCGAGAATACCTATTACTTCTCCAACGGTAAGCTTTAACGGAATACCTTACGGATCCCTGGGACTTAAGACCAGAGTTTCACAGATAACCTTTGCTATCATATACACTTCTCTCACACAGAAATAAGTTTCTAATGGCAACACACGGCGATGCTACCTTGTCGAACCCAGACAATGCGACGCGCAACTTCAATTGTCACACGTTTTTCCCTGTTTGCATACAGGGCCAACAATCTCGCCTTTTTCCGAGAGCAACACTCCCTCTGCTCTACTACGGAACTGTCACCGACTCCCTACATCCCAGAAGCCGTTCACAATACATGGAACTCAACACGACTTTAACATATAATGTTAGTACAAATATCAATTAATAATCAACAAGCCTATATACACGCAATTTCGCTAGTTCAAGACAATAGCTAACCATCATTCTGCTACCAAGAAACTGGTGCAGATCAGAGCTTCCGAATCCCCTCTACTTCCACGGACGGAATGATTTCACAGTCACACACGCATACACACATCACACGCTGGTGGGGCCCTTTACACCAACATTCACCCTAAATCACTCTATCCATGCCCTGTAAAGGAGAAACACCTTTAATATGAACTCTATCTAATCTGCCTGTACTTTGAGGTCAATGCGACCAGCTAGTTGCTTGTGGATCTAGCAAAATACATTTCAAAGAATACACAATAAAATCAATAAACATGACCAAAAATAACCACCCGAGACAGGAATTCAAACAGATTGTTCATTTATCTAAAATTTCAAGAAAAGCCAATTAAATGCAAATTCATTTCTCTCATATTTACCTATTCTGTCTAAATGTCAGATCCTAAGTCAGAACCAGTCCTCTGTAGAAGAATTAGAGTCTTCTGTCGTCATGTAGAGTCATCGTCCTCTCTGTCAGCATAGGGACCTCGCATCATCAGCTCGGGAAGAAGTGCCGCTAGACCTCTCTAGTCTACTATTATTTATACTAAAATTTACATTCTATAAAGTAACATTTCTTTATTCAGAACGGATGAATGGCGGAAATAATGTCATCTTGGTACTTTTTCGATATTCTACGGGATGTTCTCACGCATAGATTGTCCCAAATAATGAATAGCAGAATTGAACGTCCATGACTAATTCGCTACTTTTACGGATGTCTCTACTAGGTGAATTTGTTTCAAAAGTGGGTTCACATTGAGTTCGTATCAACTTTTCCGTCTTTCAGGGGCTTTTGGCAGATGTCCCAGACTTGTCATCATGCTTATGGCTTTTCAGTTCATCGGAGGTGCAAGGTTACAGGCAGAGCGAAGCCTTTTTGTAAAATTCCATCTACTCGAGTGCAGGCTGTAGGTGGCAGCCATTTTCGGGTAGGCCACATTGGACAACTTAAGTAAAAATAAACATAAAACAGAATTACTGCATAGAAATGATTATACAGTGATATTCCCCTGCTAATACCCTTATGTGTGTGTATTTATCTAGCCATTTGCGACATCAAAAGCCATTAATGCATATTAATTATAAGCGCAAAACACCATAACATCACATAAGAAACATCGTTTTCTGTCAGTTTGCTCACCAACTTAGTTCACTTATTATTTAGCCATGCAATAGCATTCCCACGTGTAATTCTCTTGTTAATAAGGTTGGTTAAACAACATTCGACAAACTTTTAATCATTAATAATTAATGAGTAGTACTTTTAGTTATAGCATGCGAAAATGAAACAGATATTTGGTTTTAAAGTAAAACCCCTGCTCCATCAATATCGCTACTTTTCCTGACGCTATGCTTCATAGCGTGGGGCTTGATGATAGGAGAAATGTCGCTTAGCGACATTTCTACTATCATGTCAGGTCAGGAACGCCCACTTTGCATCTCATTAGAGATGCAAAGCTGGGCGTTAGAAATCCCCACGTTAAAGCAAGGTTTCACGCGTTAGCGTGACCTTGCTAATATAGCGATAAAATAATCGCCGCTTTTTGGCCGAAAACGGCCGCCAAAGCGGCGATAATTTTTTATCGCCTCGTTGTAAATATGCTCCTTTGTCTTTTAGAAGTAAAACCAATTTTAGAAAAGCTCCAACCATCCCATTAAAATTCAACTTAGAAGTTGAATTTTTTGTTTGGGAATTAAATGAAATATTTTATAATTTGAGCATGTGTTTGAAGCAAAATTGGTGCTGTTATTGTTTCGAAGTTCAGAAGTTGTTTACGCAGAGATTACCCCACGTCCCTATAAGTCGAAAGTAAAGAATCGCTGATTTAGAGAAAGTTTGAAGTGGGTCACTTGGTCATCGACCCCCACCCCATCCACGGAGATGAAATGTGAAAAAGCAGCAATAACCTCTAAACCACAGAATAACTAAATATTCAAAAAGAAGCATTACGACTTTCCAAAGTAGGTAACAAAATACAGGGTGTTAATTGTTTTTTAAAATATTTTGTTACATTTCCTACATGCTGAGATACTGATGTTTTTAGCATATTTCCGAACAGAAGTTAGCAAAAACAAATTCGAAACCTAAAAAGCAAGTTCAAAGCTGCTGCGTGTTCCAAGCATAGCTGCTGAGTCATGTTAGCGTTTTGGTTGCCAGATGAGCTAACAGTTTGCAGAGTTTTAACTCTAATCATCAGTACAGAACTTTTAACACACATTTAGAGGCAACTTAAATGCTGTGAAATCAATAATTTAAGGTGCAAAACAAGTGTTGTTTCCTTTTTTCATACCCAGGTCCAACCTCTAGTGCTATATGGCTGTTTCCCAGCCATGTTGCTCGGTTTGCTCTATTTTCGTTGCAAGCTTACATTTTGATAATTGCTGTTAAATTGCCTGGGATATCTGAGGGTAAATTACAGCTGATCTACATAAAGGGTAAATATGGAAATTTAATTGTAAGAATGTGTTTTCGAGTTTAGGGAAGGCCGTGTGCAGCTACGAGTTGTAAAGCAGGCCCCATCTAGCAAAAAGTCAAAATGCCATGTGCCTACAAATACACAAAGGCAGCTTGGTGGACATATCTTCGCCTTTGCCTGAACTTATCAGGCTCAACTTGGGACTTCTGTAATTGGGGAACAAAGAAGGAGCATAACAGGAGGCTAGTGGATTCCCTTACTGGCTATTTTCAGGGCCTCTTTTTTCACCCTTTCTCTTTTCTTGGTCCCGCCTACAGACTGTTTCGGCAGTCTCATTTCATCACAAATGCACATACACACAAACACACAGCGAAACATACACTCCTAAAGAAAGGAGTTTTGGGTCATCCTTCTTCAGCTACTCTCTTATTGCAGTGAGTCTTCAGGCCCCGATTCAGTAGGCGGCCCATCTCATCTGAGATCAGCCCATAGCATTTTGTGGATGTATATTTATTTAAAAAGCAGTGCCTTTCCTCTATGCTTGTGTTCATTCCTTAATTCTCCTCACAATAAGAATACAAGTATATACACATGCATGAAAAGTTTTAGGAAGCAACAATTGTGAAAGATACATCCTGGACCAGAAGTCAGATATCTTCCTACATCTGATTAGTAATTAGGCACCTCCATCCATACATGGTCTGTTGTGTGATCTACAAATATACTGCTGTGTCCTTTCTAGTCATACCAGATGCCAGTGGCGGCCAACAGAGATAAAGACCGATGGGTTGGGTGAAGGGGGGGCGGGGAGGGGAGAGGCAGCCGGCTGGAAGCGCACAGGGGGAGAGCATGGTGGGGTTAGTAATAAACAACAACAACAACTTACCTGTTGCTGCCAGCCGCCTTCCCCTCCTCTCTTCATGGTCCCAGCAGTCGCTAGGACAGCATCAGACTCCCCATCCAATCCACACGCTGTTTCAAGCATGAGAGCAGCCATGGGGATTGGCCTGAGCGGGCTGGATCATTGCTCGCTCAGACACAGTAAGTCAGTGCTGTTTCTCCAGCTCAGTATAAAGTAATGGGGTAGCCCAATTAAGTACAGAACCTGGGGATTCGTACATTAAGTGAACAATGGTTCTGCCACCTATTAGCTTTAGAAACCATGTAACTTATTTGTACAATTGGTCCCTCTATCAAGATGAGACTAGCATTAAATGAGAAATATCCAAATTAAGTCCAAACAAAAGAAACTCAAGTACTTCTCAGTCAGTATATGATTTTATAGCAAATTGCTGGAAATTGTGTGCTCAAAAAATGAGAACAGAACAAATATATGCACACACATGTAGTGCATATCTGTGTGTGCATATATTTGTTCTGTTCTCATTTTTTGAGCACACAATTTCCAGCAATTTTCTATAAAATCATATACTGACTGAGAAGTACATCAGTTTCTTTTGTTTGGACTTAATTTGGATATTTCTCATTTAATGCTAGTCTCATCTTGATAGAGGGACCAATTGTACAAATAAGTTACACGGTTTCTAAAGTTAATAGGTGGCAAAACCACTGTTCACTTAATGCTTCTCCAACTCAGCCGGAAAATACTGCCGGGTTGGTGAAACCAAAGTGCACATGTAGTTTGGCTGGCCTAAAACTGCCCGCCAAACTGACATCAGCACTTAAAAGTTCACATTTACCACTCCTTCTACCCTCCCATGACCCGGCCCAACCCCTGCTCTGCACAAGCTGGCTCAGAGCCAGCAGTTGAACCATAAGACAATAGTCAAATGTATTTTTATTTTTCAGCTGCTGCTTCTGAGCCAGTGGGGCAATGCTCCTCTGCCATTGCGTAGGAGCCACCACTGCCAGAAGCTATAAGAAGACCTGCTTTCTGCTCGTATTATCTAAAACATCCTGCTGATTGTGTCAACTATTGTCCCTCCATCCCATATGTGGCCTTGCCTGGCTGCTCTCAACTCAGGCCTAGGAGGTGCTCATCTATAGCCTATATTAAGGCTGTTAAAGCTCAGGGCATCAGCTGTTCTGCAAACAACCTTGCTGTGGTATCCTCTGGTCTCCAGGCTAGGGAGTTTCTTCGCTTATTAGATAATACAGGTTCTCTGTCAGCCAAGGCATGTTTTGCCCATATGCCCGCAGAACTCCTGCAGCCCTTTCATCTTACTTGAGCAAAAATCTCTGGCATCGGAGAGAAGTGCAGGGGCTGCTAGGATAACGTGTGGGACCTTCTGTTCGGTTGATTTAAAATTCACTGTCCCTTCAGCAATTGTTCTTTCCTCCTAACCGGATTGGCGAGCCCCAAGAATCCCATCAGCCAGGATCGACTAACCCCTGAAAATTCGCCCTTGCGCCCCCTAGCAAACAGTTGTCTCTGTCTCAAACTCTGAGCCTGAGCTCTGCGTTTAAGGAGAGCGTGAACTGCTCTGTCCCAAACTCCCAGCCCGTTCTCTGCATTTAAGGAGAGCATGGACTGCTCTGTCCCAAACTCGAAACCCAAGTTCTGCGTGTAAGGAGACGTGGGCTGCTCTGTCCCAAAATCTCAGCCTGGGCTCTGCGTATGAGGAGGGCATGGGCAGACTGCTAGGTCCCACACTCCCAGCCCGAGCTCTGCGTGTAAGGAGAGCGTGGACTGCTCTGTCCCACACTCCCAGCACGAGCTCTCCGTGTAAGGAGAGCGTGGACTGCTCTGTCCCACACTCCCAGTACGAGCTCTGCGTGTAAGGAGAGCGTGGACTGCTCTGATCCAAACTCGAAACCCAAGTTCTGCGTGTAAGGAGACGTGGACTGCTCTGTCCCAAAATCTCAGCCTAGGCTCTGCGTATGAGGAGGGCATGGGCAGACTGCTCTGTCCCACACTCCCAGCCCGAGCTCTGCGTGTAAGGAGAGCGTGGACTGCTCTGATCCAACATCTCAGCTCTGGTTCTGCATGAAAGGAAAGCAGGGACTACTGCACGGAGCGCAGCTGTTGCTGCTGCTACAAGAATGTAAGTAAGTGAGCAACTGAGAATATTCTGTTGGGCATCCCTGTTCGTCTAACTGCATTTTTACGCACCTTTTATATATATATATATATATATATATTTATTATTTATAGTACACTACTACACTGGAGATGTATTCTTTACTCGATGTTTTGGTAGGATCCACACACTACCTGAGAGCAGTCACGCCTCACTGCTTCCATGTTAATTGCAAGGCTCCTGGTACTTCTATGCACAGAGCTCTGGACCACTGTCTGCTCCCCACAGGCTGCCAGCATCATTAACTGAGGGGCAAAGAGCGACTTCTTCTAGGTGTGGGTAGCTCTTGGTGGTTCATTGGAACTGGGGTCGTAAACCGTAGAAAAATGACCTACTCAATCACAATTTGGAAGGTATCTGCGCTCCTTCCAAATTGTGAATTGGTACTGGTCACAGCTCCAATTTTACGAGCTTGAAAAACACTTCCAACTCGTAAAACTGGTTTTGAACATTAAAAAGGCACTTTGCAATTCACAGACCCATTGGTGTTTGAAAACTGCTGTTTGTGGATCATAAAATCCTTTTGTACATCTGGCCATGTGCGTGTGTATATTTACTCGCTTGCACCTACTGTTTGTACATGCCTTATTCACATATTGTGTGCACTGAAGCACAGTGCATGCATGCAGTGGGGACTCTTTTAAATATATAATCTGTACAGATGCTTTGCGCACAAACCACAGTCATGTATGTGAACACACACAGGGCCAGATTTACCACTTGCTCATGCAGGGCAGGGCAGCACCCGCAAATGTTGCGCTGCGTGAGTAGAGTACAGGAAATTCCAAATTTACAGAAATATGGCACTTTTCTCCCCTTCCCCTAGCGCTGAAATCAGCTGTCGTTCGCATGGAGGCACCTTTGCGCCATAGTGCAATGGTGTCTCCATCTGTGTGAACAAAATGAGCCCAGACCTCAAGAACACAGGAAGTGTAGCATTCAACCATGCAACATCAACACAGGTATGTTGAGCTGTGTTATGTGTGATGTCGGGTGTCTGGCCATAATTACTTCAGAAAATAGAAGACAACCCAAATATTTGCCATTGACTAGATAATACATGAATTGTTAGATGTTTATTTTTAGTTTATTTCCATTCATTGATAAATTATGTGTTGTTTTCTGATCGATTTTGCTGAGATTTATAAAAGTGTAATTGGTATAATCAGTAAATAAAAGAAAGTAAGGCCTGCATTTTAGGGAAAACCTTTCTAAAATTCACTCAAAGGCAAGATGCAGACTACGTGATATCACACTTTTGTTAGTACCCTAGCAAATAAGCTGTCGTTCGCATGGAGACACCGTTGCACCATAGTGCAATGGTGTCTGCTTGAGTCTAGTATCGTTTTTGTACTGGAAGGATACTCTTCCATTACAAAATATTATGCACAGACTGACTTTAACTCTTTTGCCTATTTGTATGTGTGCTGTAAAGTGCAGCACACGTAAAAAGTAGAAAAAGGAATGAGAAATTAAAGAATTCCTCCTCCGGTGTGGCAGGAGGCAAGATGGTGGTCGAGTGAGACCGTAGTGCAGCAGACCGGTGCTGGTGCTGAGCGTGGAGTAATAACTCAGAGGGGAATCCAGCGATGCCGTAAGGAATATGGAACCATCTTATGAACGCCTGAAACTAATATATCCACTAGAAAACTTCCCCGATGGTACTGCAAATTACTAATGTGCTAAATGCCGGCTCAAACGGGCACACAGGAGCTTACCTAAAGACATTCGCAACGCTCATCGGCCACTCCATTATTCGCTCTCTTTGTCGCGAGCAGCTGCTGGCCACAGGGGGGCTTAAGGAGATCGGTGGTGCCCGAGCCAAAACAATCACTGCAGTCGCAGGGCAGTCTTCTCAACACAGCGACAAACAGGTGAACTTAGCGATGCCCCCAAAAAATGCGGGTCCCGCCGCTAAGGCAAGGGCTGCTGCAGCGGCAGCAACAAGACAGGCACAGCGTGAGGATGCAGCGATTGGAAGGCGAGCCCCTAAGGAAACAGACGTGGGGCTCAGCGTCGGCGCCAAGGCTCTTACGAGGTACGGAGCTGCATCTATGGGGAAGGGGAGCGCGACTGCTCCGACAGTAGCTGACCTCCTTCTTCGCCGTGTCTCGAGTGCAGTGCTTCCAGGTCAATCGAGGCAGAGTCTGCCAGTGAGTGCGGAGGCTGTATCTCACAATTTTGAGGCGAGCTCGGAAACTCTTGGAACTACAGGTAATGAACTAAGCGCAACATGCTTTGATCAAGCTGAGGGGGATAATCTTTTATGTAGAGCTAGTGACTTATCAAACGCTAATGAATCTTTTCAGGATGCCCCCCTTACTGTGATTCCAAATCAGGCAATTCAGTCAAACCCAGACACAAATGGGTATCTAGAGGAAATGTCTCAAAATGCCTCCTCTATGCCTACTTTGCAGCATCTGAGCTCTGCTAAAATTAAGGATAAAACCGGGTGTGAGCCAACTCCTGTAGTAGTTCACGGGGTGTTACCCAAGGGGACCGCTGCCTGCTCTGATGGGAGCAATGTGACTGAGCAAAATCAAACGGATATCATGTCCAGTTTGGAGGGAACGAGCCACTCTGTTAGCATCCAGGAATTAATTAATGATAAATCGGCTTGTGCTGCTGGGATAATTAATAAGAAAACTGCAGATATAGATGCAGAAAAGGATCCTAGCGATTTTTACTCGTTTTCAGATGACTACGCAACGTCGAACGAGACGAGCTCCATATCTACTTGCAGCGATAATGAGGATGACACTGGAGCTCAAAAAACAGTAGTCAGGAAAAGAAAAGGCCATCATGGTGCAACTGACTTAGTATGGGATTACACTCCTACTACACATCCCACGCCGCAACAAACTATAGAAAATACCCCGACTAGTGCCTTGTGCCCCCCCCCCTTCAATCGGCTCTCCCTAGCTCTATGGATCAGCCCTCAGGATCAGCGGCGACTCTGAATACAGTAATGGAGACTGTTCTGCAAGCTATTGCAGCACATAGGGAAGAGACAGCACAGGATGGGCGCAAGGCTCAGAATACTCTTCGTAAAGTACAAGGGGTTGTACGGAGATTAAATAAAACTGTTAGCACATTTGGTAATCGGCTGACTGAGTTAGAGTCTCGTATAATGACCAATGAAACTGAGATAGCTACAAACCACGAATTAACAAAGGCGCATGAAGCAGAGCTCTCTGACGTCAGATGGAAGTTAGAGGACTTCGAAAATCGCCTACGTAGAAACAATCTTCGCATGCTTGGAATCCCGGAGTCTTTAGAAGGGGAGGATGCTCGCTCTTTCATCATCAGACTATTTCGGGACTCCCTACCAGAACTGTCCTCATGGAATTGGGATATTGAAATACAACGGGCGCATCGGGTGCCTATGTATCTAAAAGAACCTACACGCCCTGGGGGGTTTCCTCGAGCAATTCTGGTGTACTTTGGTAACTTTCTCCTGAGGCAGGCAATTTCAGACAAAGCAAGGCCAGAGGCAAAGCGCGTTAGTGGCAACATTTCCTATTTTGTGCGTCCTGATTTTTGCCACGCCACAGTGGAAAGAAGGTGGTGTCTCCGCCAGCTGATTAAACCTTTCCAGGGGAAAAATGTGCTGGCTTATCTGAATAACCCAGCTCGCCTCAAAGTAATTAATAAGGGGATAACTAAATTTTTTACATCCGAGATCAAGGCCAAGGAATATTTGGACGGCTTATGATTTATATTTCTTTTCTTTCTAAGATTAGTTTTGGTCTCTATCAAAGTTTTCTGTTAAAAAAAAAAACATCCATTGTTGAAAAGAAATCTAAGAATAAGCTGTAAGATGTAAGGTGAAAGGTATGCACCTCAGTCACTTCAGGCTTTTTTTTTTTTTTCTCTTTCAGTATAATAATGAGATATTGAAATGTTCTCCTCTTTTTGGGCAAAGGTTAAACATGTAGACGTGAAACTCCAGCACCGGTCCTTCAAATGCACATTCATCACATAGACTCTTATAGAGTCTAATAGCCTCATCAAGGGTGTGGGGGTGGAGGTGGAGGGGGGGGCCTGACCATGGGGGTGGTAGGCGGGATGTTAATTGGAAGGGGGAAATAAGCAGGGGGAAAAAAGACAACTTCTTACGTACAGTGCTTTCTAAAGGAATAAAGAATATGATATCTTTCTATTATTATGAAGAGCAAATCTCCGGAATCAAGTGCTTGACGTTATGGGGAAGTTAAAAATATGCTCTTGGAATGTGGCGGGCCTAAATGATAGGGCTAAAAGAGCCATTATCTATGAATTAGTTAAACAAGCGCCCTATGATATTCTTTGCTTTCAAGAAACCCATATTACATGGGAGGATAGAGACTTACTAAGATTTCCAGGGTACAATTTGCTAGCAAACACCTCACAGACCTCCAAAACATGTGGTGTGGATATTTTTGCCAGAGGCTTCTTGGGACAAGCTAAACGTAAGTTAGTAGATGCTTTTGGAAGGTGGGTCATCATTGAACTAGATCCGGGAATTAAAATCTGCTCAGTTTATGCCCCTAACTTAGACGATCCGCAGATATTTGAAGATTTAGAGCTTGAGCTTGCTTCCTGGCCCAAGTTATTGATACTGTGTGGCGATCTTAATATCTCTTTTAAACACGTAGGAATGGCACATAATCAGTATATGTCCACCTATATAGGAAGGAAACCTAAAGCTTATAGAGCATTCTCCCAACTCAAAGGAAGTTTGGATCTAATAGATATCTGGGTTCTTAAACATCAATCGGATCCTGGGTTCACGTATTTTTAATTTCCACACAATAAATACATAAGAATTGATTACATGTGTGTGGTCAGTGATCAGGCATCGGGTGCCGAAATTGAGAAAAGCCCTAAGGTACTTTCTGACCACAATATGCTCACTCTAACTATCAATCTGACTAATTTGCATAAGCCCCGATTCAATTGGACATTTGACAGAAAACTTTTGGCAAATAAAGAATATACAGAACACATTAAGATGTGGGTACAGGGATACTTTGACTGTAATCGTTATAGCACATCAAGGATCATGGTATGGGGCTGTTTCAAGGCTGCTCTCAGGGGGGAAACTATGAGTTTTGTAGCCAAACTAAGGAAAGAGGCAGCCCTGGTTAACCAGCAGCAGATGTTGGAATTAGCCAACGCAGAGCAGGAACACATAACCACTATAATCAATGGTGATAACACCCAAGCCACATTACGTAAACTGATAATTCTGAAAACTGAGATTAACAGCAGGATTAATCAGAAAGCCGCAGAAACCTTCCAAACTAACCGAAATAAACTATATGAGGACGGGGAGCGGGTTGGAAAGCAATTAGCTCTTCGTACCCGACAAAAACAGTCATTCAACAAAATCAATATCATCCACGCAAATGGTAAGATATATAGAGATCCTGCTGAAATATTAGACGTTTTTAAGGGATATTACGAAAACCTTTATGAGAATGAAGACTCTCTCGAGTCAGACAATTTGCAAGAATCGCTACGGGATTGGGGAGGGAGCACTATTCTTGACGCAAATACTAGAGAAGAATTAGATAAGGACATTACCCTTGCGGAGGTACAAGTGGCGGTAATAGATCTCGCATCTGGCAAGGCCGCTGGGCCCGACAAGATCCCCATAGACCTTTATAAAATTTTGGGATCAGTAATCATACCATATATATTGGATCTCTGCATAGGGATACAGGGAAATGGAAATACGCCTGTATCTTGGAGGGAGACTAATATAATGATATTTCTCAAGAAGGGTAAGGCTCCGGAATTTCCTACCTCGTATCGCCCTATCTCTCTAATTAATTCAGACGCAAAAATATATGCAAAGGTCTTGGCTAATCGGCTCAGGAGGGTGGTTGAGCATCTGGTCTCCCCGTGGCAGCATGGATTTATTCCTCATAAGTGAACCACGGATCATACCCGTAGGGCTATCTCACTATTTGACATTATGGCTGCGACGGGGGGCCGGATGTCCATGATCCTCCTCGATGCCGAGAAGGCCTTTGACCGAGTGTCCTGGAGATATCTGTGGGCAATAATGGACTCTAACAACTTTGGGCCCGGCTATGTTAAAGCAATCCAAGCTATGTATCAAGAACCGACTGCGAAAGTTCTGATGATGGGCCTAGAATCAAGATCATTTACAATCCAAATTGGCACAAGACAGGGTTGCTCCTGTTCCCCAATATTATTTGCACTATATATATAAATCCTCTGATTGAGAAATTATTGGCAAGTACTGCGATAATATCAATTAAAACTGGCATTTATGAAACCAAGATATTGGCTTATGCCGACGATGTGGCGGTTGTGACACCTAACCCCAGTGAGGCATTAGAAGAAATTGGGAAAATAACCCAGTCTTTTGGAGTTATGTCCGGATACTCTTTGAATAGTGAAAAAACTGTTGTTATCTGTACCGAGAACATTCTATTCAATGATCCCAGAAAGGCAACCAATGCAGTTTATTTGGGTGTCTGTATATCCCCACAGATTGGAAACATTAACAAACTTAATTATGACCCCATGCTTGCAAATATAAAAAAGGACCTACTGAGGGTCAACAGCCTTAATCTCTCAATTATCGGTAGGACTAATTTTATCGAAATGAATATTTTCCCGAGGATACTGTACCCCTTCCGTGTGATCTTTCTTGTCGAGGATCAGATGATTAAAGCTCTAGAAACACAAATCTCTAAATTTATCTGGGGCTACGGCAAAATCAGAAGATCCTTAAAATTCTTATCCCTTCCGCAGGAGAGAGGGGGTCTCGGGCTTCCGAACATAACTCTATATTTTTGGGCTAGCCTTCTGCAAGGGATGTTTCCCCTATTTAACATAAATCCAGTATACTATGACACAGCTAGGACACGGATCCCTTCTATATACGAGGTAGCTGTAGGGGAGAAAGCAAAAGGGTTATTGCTGAGACAAATTGAACCATCGTACTATAAGAAGGTTAAATTCAAAATTTTAGATAACGCTTGGAGGGTTTGGAGGAGAATTGCCAAACATTTTGATATCTCAAAAATCAATAGATATACCCCACTATGGCACTCTTTCCTTCTCTCTAGGCAAATCAACGATGATATTGCTAAAAGTTGGGAGGCCCTCGGGCTGTTATCAGTGGGCGACTTTCTAGACGCTCCGCCCAGCACGAGGTTCTCTAATCTTCAACTCAAATTCAATATCCCGATTTCTGATCTCTTCAAATATATTCAAATAAATTCTATTCTCTCTGCGAAACTTTCAATTATCTCAATGACGAATGTTTCCATTTTTGAATTTATTGGGGGTAAGAAAAAATCTAGTATAAGTATACTATATCACTCACTGTTGGAACAACACCAGGACGATTTGGAGAGAACGGAAACACGCTGGGCATCCAAATTGAATAACCCAAACGTTGATTTAGATAAGATCCTCTCCCTTGCTGAAAAGGTTTTTCTAACAGCAACTCTTAAAGCACAATTGTACAAGACCATATACAACTTATATTTTACACCGGCGAAACTGTTCTCATGGGGAAAACGAACAGATGATAAATGTCCTAGGTGTGGGATAGGCCCGGCCCATTTAATGCATATGTTCACTGAAAGTAGTAAATTGACTATTCTTAAAGTTAAAATATCAGATTATTGGGAACAGGTTTTCGGGCAAAAGGTTCAAATGTCTTCGACTCTTTTTTTGTTAGGGCAAGATAACACCCTTGGGCATAGTAAGGAGGAAGAGGTATGTTTGTTTCTGGGTATGGCAGTATATAGATTAATATTGGCTACTCGATGGAAAGATATAGATCCCCCAAATTTCCAAGCTTGGTTAACCCGTTTCTTGGGAATAGCTAATCAAGAAATGGCAATCTATGCAGCCAAAGGTAAGAAGGCTAGACAACGTGGTGCTCTAATTTGGTTGCCAATTACCTCTTGGAAAGACAGGGTCTAGCCTTTATCTTCCTACTTTTCTGATTTTTCTTCTGCTGTTCTGATTAATCAAAATGTAATATGTATCTGTGATATACCTAAGCCACGGATTATTCTTTGCTCTTTTCATTCTTTAGTAAGGACCTATTATGTATTTCCTAAATGTATTCTAAAATAACGGAAATTTTGTTTTATATAAAATTTACGTAATGAAGTTGCCCAATAAAAATTTATTAAAAAAAAAAGAATTCCTCCTCTGTTGCACCTCTTTCAAAAGGGTGCAGTTTTCTGACTCTAAACCCTGTTTACTTTATTTAGGAAATAGGGTTTAGCGTCAGAAACCTTGGGTGGTTGCATGGGAGCACACATGCTCCACCCATGGTACACTCCCTTGGTACTAACATTATTTCCAGGGCTAAAGAAAAGATTTTGCGCCAAACACATCTCAAAATCTTAGTAAATCCGCTGCAGTCTATTTATGTATAAAGTTTCTGCATCCATAGTGTGTTCACAAACTGCACATTCTGTGAACTCACTAATACACAGGAACTGTGCACATAATATTTGAACCTGCTCCTTGCATATACCTCTGGGAAAAATGATGCACGTAACTTCCCGTCAATATTTCTACATTACGATGATAAAGAACAGATTTGATAACAGAGTGAAACGACCCGTCGCCAGCCTAAACTATTTCCAATCGACCTAAAGGGGAGTGTGATGAACACAGGTGATTACTCTCGACAGCCTACCAGCAGAGCACCAACCAATAACTAAACAAAGGAATAGCGCAGCAGAGCTCGGACGAGATGCAGCACTGACGGCCACGTCGGATGAAATGAGGAGCAAAGAGACAGCTGCCTAGATACTGACTAACTATTGTAACTGAGCACCATATAAGAACCAGCCGTTTAGTTTTAGAGAATGCACCAGCCTGCGTCCCTGTAGAGTTAGTGAGACAGAATCAGTACGTGAAGTCCAAAAGGACGGGGCAGACACAGGAAGGAAAGCTGGAGCAGTCAATCTGACTGACTGGACAAGCAAGCCTCAGAGATCATGTTGAATGACATGGTGATATTTGTCTATCTCCGATCTCAAACTTCAGTTGTAAATGATCTCTTCCTGTTCCGTCGAACTGTGAGATCCGGTTGTCGGTAGTCCTGAACCCATTCAGTACATTCTAGACACCCCCTCCACCCTTTCAAATCCGTGTGTTACCTGCTGCTCTAATCGCGCATTCTGTTCCATGAGACTAACTACAGGCCAGTACTCCAAGAGCGGGCATTGGTGCCGTTATATGCACGGTGCCAGCGCAGAAGAGGTCTGTGCACTTCTTTTTAGCGTCTTGCGTGCATACATTAACGTGAAGAGGGAGATTTACTATGTTTTCACGCAGCGCGGTGCAGCAGCCGCAAATGCTTCGCTGCATGAAAAGGAGAGAGGAGGAGAGCACCATATTTACTAAAACATGGCAATCTCCTGCCTGAAATCAGCTTCCGTGCACCACGGATACACCTTTGTGCCAGGGTGCAAGGGTGTCTCCGTGAGTCAAGTATAGGTTTTAAACTGGAAGGGAATCCTTCCAGTACAGAGTACTATGCATACACTGACTTGAAGCCTTTTCCCACTTTGTATGTGTGCTGTACAGTGCAGCACTTGTGCAAAGTCAGAAAAGAAAGGACAAATGAAAGCATTTCTACTTCCTTGCTCCTACTTTCAAAGCACGCCGTTTTCTCATGCTAAGCCCTGTTTACTTTGTTTAGTAAATAGGGTTTAGCGTGAGAAACCTTTGGTGGTTGCATGGGAATACCCATGCTCCACCCTTGGTACGCCCCCATGGCGCTAAGTAATGCAAAGCAGCGCTATGCGCAGCTTTGCATTACTGTCCCATTATTTCCAGTGCTGAACAAGTTTAGCGCTGGAAAGTAAGGGCCTCATTTATGTGGTGTCGCATCGCTGGGATGCAACACTTCTCAGTGCGCTTTCCTTGCGACATGATGGATGCGTCATATTTACTGTATGATGCATCATGTTAAAAGGAATGACAAATGCATCAGTATCTGACGTATCTGTCGACGCAAAAGTGGCTCATTGCTGGAGTTGTGAAACTCCAGCAATGTTCCTTTCATATGGGGAAAGCCCCATGTGAAAGGGCCTGCATCACCCTTACGGCTGCCATGAGGCAGGCATAAGGTTTGGATGCATTGCCGTCCTAGAAGTGGCGCAGTGAAATTTGCAACACTCCGATGACCCTTTCTTGCGGGGGAAAGCCCACCCTGCATACATTATACCTGACACAGGTATAATGTAGCGCATGGGTTTCCGAAGTGATGCATCTGTCTAGATGCTTCACATCATAAATATGGCGCAACATGGTGCATTATTTGTGCCGCTGCAGCGCCACGAAATGTGACACACTGGCAGAGTAAATGTGACGCAGGCCTTCATAAATAAGGCTTTAATTAAGGAAAAAAAGATTTCGCGCCAATTTTCGTCACTTTCGTGACACAAAAACAGTGTAGAATCCTAGTAAATCTCCCTCATGTATCTCGGAGTTAATGAATGTTTTTCTGACATCAGCGCTCAGAAAGAAGCAGTTGCTGCTATGTGTTTCTGAGCTTCGCTGTCAGTAAAGCATTAAGTTAATGTATGCAATCACGGCGCCAAATAAGAAGCCCCCAGACCTCTTTTGTGACAGCCAGAATAGAAAACTGCATCATGATTGTTATGTTCTATTCCACTGCTCACTAAAGAGAATTACCAATGCAGATTGAAGCAGTTTCATTCTAGGCATGGGCAGATTTTCAATTAAGAGGAGTCATTTTGATAATTCTGCGTTACTCTTTGACTCAGAAATATTGATAGTTAGACGCTTACTCCTGCTTACGTATTTGGGGGAAAAACCCAACCACAATAGCACATTTATCAAGCGTGAGCGGCCCCCGCACTTGCCAACCATGTTCGCCTGAATTTAGCACTATTTCCTAGCACAAAAATGCATTCACTCGTCCATTTGGGATGCGAGAGGGCAGTTTGTGCTAAGAAATAGCACTAAACACAGAATTACTCTCCTTGCAGAGTTCTGCGGAATTTCTCTGAATTCTTAGGTAATTCTGCGTGATTCCACTACACGGAATTACACGAGTTTCGGCCACTATTAGTTTATTCCAGGGACTCCCCAGCACAGCCATCCATGTAGTAGCCAGCAGCCAAATGAGTCTTCCCACTCTGAACATAACTAGCTCATCACAGGTGGCAGAGAAGCATTCCAAGAGTGAGATGTGCAGCATCCTTTACGTTAAGTAGCAACGCTACAATGATATAGCCTGAAATTGTCGCTCCGAGTGCGGAAGCGCAGGCCATGGTCGCCTTCAGCTGCCGCCCTCACCTCCTGCCACTGATCAAGGCTTGTGCACCCTCGTTCCCTCACAGGCAATAACCAAAGGATGCTCCTTCTGCGGGATGCAGGTCACCGATGTATCTAGCATTGATGCAGTAGGTGCAGTGGCACCGGGACCGCAGAATGAGGGGCCCAATGTATTCCAACGATGCAACATGGACCATTAACAAAGACTAAATCAGTAGAGACAAGAAATAGGCTAAATTCAATAAATGCTGTCTCAGGGCTATTAAAAAGTGGGGTGCAAACACAGGGGCACAGATTGAGGCCGAGGTTCTCAAAAGGCAATCCCCATAGGAGCACCCTTCCATTTGGGCCAATCACTGGTTTTAAAACTAAACTTTGGCAAGCCGCCTTTGAAAAAAAGAATCATTGCGCTGAGTAAAACCTCTGCAACATAGTTCAGCACAACATGGACTCTCGGTCCTTGATTTAAATGCTGCTTCTGCTTTCCTGGATTTCCTTTCTAAATGTTCTTTCAAATCTCATGCACACAGTTAAGAATCCCTCCATGCATTCAGCAATCTTCTTTTAGCGTCTGTATGTACCTCTGAGAGTTTATTGACTGTGTTAGTGGCTGCTTGTTTCTATGTTTCCTGGTACTGAATCCAAATTCAACACACAGCTCACAGTAATTGTGTGAATTTGTAATACAGACCCCTGTGTCTCGTTTCAAAAGAGCTTGGCAGTAGCGCGAGGTGGTTCTGGAGGTGTCCTGATGACTACACTTAAATAGTTTTCCAAAAGTTCTAGACATATACCCATTTTAAATAAAATAAAGAAAAGCAGTGATTGGCAGTACATCTTTTTCTGGTTGATAAGTGTTGCCATGTGTAAAGTGACATTAAAATGCTCACAGGGAGTCTGCATAAAGTATCAGCTATACGTACCCTTGTGTGCCCCAACCCCATTCCAGTACCCACCTTACTGCATATGTTGGTGTTTTTGTGATGCACCCATATGCATTTGTACCTGTAGGTGGCATGTGCTTGTATGCTGTCAGCCATGCATGCGCAGTAGCAAATCCAAACGTATAGGTTTTGCCAATGCTTATTTTTAAAGCAAGGGGCAAATTCCAGGCTTTGCTTTGGGCCGCAGCCAACCAAAGTGAAGACACATATCACATGCATTAATATAGCTTTCAAAATATAACTCCTCTCACATAGTTGACAATTCAGACAGTGTGAGACATAAACACGTTTATTCTGATAACATGCCCGAGAGAGAGGTAAACTCTGAGTGAATGATTCACTCAGATGATCAGAATGGGGTGCTGGAGTACAGGTCACGTGTGCGTTTCTTTTCCTTTACACCTTCTTTGGTTAGACCGCAGCTGCAGGTTTGTGCCTGTGCTAGACTCATGGCAGAGAGATAACAGAAGTAACAGAGGGGAGTATGGGAAAGCAGGGGCTTTGCTAGAGTGGAGGGTGGGAAGATTTAAAGATGCCCTGGAATGTATGCTTCACTTCAGAGTCCATGAGACCTGCTAGTAGTTCCCCTGGGACCAGCAGCATCAACGAGGCTAAGACGGAAGCAGGGAGGGGATAAGATAGTACTTGGACAGTTGAAAAAAGAGGGCTACATGGAATGACTTTCTGTGCCTGTGACACAGGGGAAATTTATCTTTATATTTATTTTATGCTATAGTTGATCCAAATGTACTTGGAAAATTGGTTTTGCCCCTAAATGTACTTTTCTCTAGTTTTAGTTGTAGTTTTCATTAAGAGAGGATCAGGTCATTTCATACCAATTCATACTGTTCTGCAGTACTTCTTCGACTCTTGTTTGAAAGCTAAATTTGTTTGGTGCATTATCACAGTGAGACCAGGTAGCAGCATGAGACAAGGCCAATTGGATTTGCCAGTGCTTGTTTATAAACTTGTAATATTTGCAATTTCAGTATATCAGACTGTAGTAAAAACTTTGTAAGACTGCAAGCTGTCAAGGCACAGGGAATACATATCTCCCTGTTTATCAATACTACCTATGTAAAAAAAACACATGTTCACACGACTAGCCTCGAAAAGCACCACACTGACAGGTTTTCCATTGAGTAAATTCCATCTGTGGATTCAATGTATGGGATCTTGCAATTGCACCCAGATGGCATTTTAGTTACAATTTAGTTAAATGAAAATAGGTAAAAAACATTGTGTTTAGATTAATAACTTAATTTAAAATATGCACTCTCCTGATTAGTATAATGTATGTATTGCTTCACCGACCGTAGAGTCTGCTGTTGGTCTGTCTAGTCCAATGTCTCTCACCCATGAATACACTCTCATCTTCCAGTGCTCTTCTTCATGCGGCGGGGGCATCCAAAGCCGCAATGTAACGTGCACGAACACAGAACACAACACAACTGAGGATCACCATCAGTGTGAACAGAATGAGCCCAGACCTCAAGAACACAGGAAGTGTAACATTCAACCATGCAACATCAGCACAGGTATGTTGAGCTGTGTTATGTGTGATGTCTGGCCACAATTACTTCAGAAAATATCAGCAACAGAAGCAGAAAACCCAAATATTTGTCATTGACTAGATAATACATGAATTGTTAGATGTTTATTTTTAGTTTATTTCCATCCATTGATAAATTATGTGTTGTTTTCTGATCGATTTTGCTGAAATGTATAAAAGTGTCATTGGTCTAATCAGTAAAGAAAAGAAAGTAAGGCCTGCATTTTAGGAAAAACCATTCTAAAATTCACTGAAAGGCAAGATGCAGAGTACCGTTATTTAGTCCCCTAGAGCATCACAAGTTTAGCCTGTGGCGCCAACATTAGTCCTCAATAGCTTCCTGCTCGCCACCGAGGGGCTGGGGGAATAGCAAGGAATGGAACCTGCAGATAGTAAACTAGCCTAGTGCTTGCTTACTCTGACTAATCCAATTCATGTGGATATGCAAAGTGAGAGGAATCTTTACTCATGTTAAAGAGGTGCAGTGTTAAGCAGGTGCTGAATTTCAGTTGGGTTAAATGGCACTTCTGGCCCACCAATCAGCAAGAAGTATGGTTCCCACTCTGGCTTACTGAACCTGATTTATTCCTAATGGAGTTGATGGACACAACAAAAAGTTTGAAAAGGATTTTGTTTTTCAATGGGGCTTTCGTGGATATTACATTGAAATGATTACAATAATTTTGGCAAAACTGTATAGGCAAGTGACTGCCTCTAGACGGTTTGGAAATGATCTGTATTGTTGTGTTCCCAGGTCAGGCATGATAGCACAGCTGTGGCCAGACCTATGAGATCAAAAGAGAAAGAACTTTAAGAAGAGAGTGAATGTGGCTCCACCCACATGTTGATCTTCCTCCTGCTGGATTTGCCGGGCAGAGGTTATGTGCTTCTGCTGAGAAAGGGTGCCTGTATCGCACACATTATGCTCAACACAATAGGTCTGAGTTGGTTATTGTGGCAAACGAAAAACTAAAGCAGGAGAACTGATTGACTCATTGGGAAAATGTATTTCATGTGTCAAAGGTATGATCTGGTTATTATGAAAAATTATGACAGAAATTGAAGGCCGGAATTATTTACTGAGAAAGGTATATGGTAAAGCCAATATAACTTTATGGGTTAATTGTTACCACACTGTGCTAAATTGTATACACAAGTATTTTCTAACCTAGAGTCCCACAAATTATCATAGTAGGCATGGGTTTTGTTACCCGTCTGACAAACCCATTTATTTTTATTTTATTGGTTTTTGAGGCCTGGCTTGACAACACAAAAAATGACCTGTGAGTAGTATTACAAGGAGAGGGCAGTGCCTTCACCCACGTGATCTGCTCTATAAGCATTAATTGAAAGATAATTGAGTTAGTCTGCATATGAGGCAATTCCAGTGCTCATTACTAATAAAGGTAATGTTAATGATGACTCCTGGTCAAATACAGTAGTAAGGGTTTTACATGGTGTAATCCATCACAAATACAGAACTAAAGAACTCCTTACCAAACATCACAGATGGGGAGTTTATATTTTAAACCTTCTGCTAAATGCAGCAGAAAGGGGTTTAGCATTGTGAACTCTGTCAAATACAATAAGAAGGGGGTTTACATTATGAAGTCCATGAAAACACCATAGAAAGCGTCTTTTACATTTTTACAACTATTTCCGGATTGGTATTTACATTGTGAACTCTCAGCTAGATGCAGAAGGAAGAGATCTATTGCAGAGGTCTGTTTTTTAGGTCTGGCTACAGTAAATGCTTGGTGGTATGAGTGGAGGACTTAACGTTCATTTCAAAGTATACTTTGGGTCTGCCAAAAACATTTGATGTGTCTCTCTAGGAAAAACTATACTGTGAAGCCTCTGACAAAGCAATAGGTAGGGGTAAGGGTATTGTGAATCCTCAATCACTTGCTTAAGGAAGGGGTTTCACACAGTGAATTCCATGGCAATTACCAAAAAAGGACCTTTAGATGTGACAAAGCATGAATGGGTATTACATTGTGAACTCTCTGACAAATGGAACACAAAGGGATTTAGTACATAGACCCCTTTTTAGGTCAAGCCATATTAATTATTTTGTACTTACAGTGATACCTTACATTCATGTCAATGTATATGTAGGATTTGTCTAAAATTTTAGATGGGTCTCCTTACTCAGAGACCATCTGATCCGTCATGTTTAAGTTCATGTTAAAGATAAAAGGGTTACTTTATAAATTTGTATATGTGGTGATAAAAGCAGTGGGTCTATCATTGTACATTGTGAATGACCAGAAAAAGCCTGTAAACCAAACTGTGTGGATCTTCAAAAATGCTTTATATGTCGCAATAGACGCATTGCTAGTTTTTATGGCTTTTTCGGAGTTTCATATAGCACGAACTTGACTCGAAGGTAACAGAGCGTTTTACATGAGCACCAGTTGTGTTACATAAGGACACATTCCTTTTTGTTAGGCACAGAGAATAAGTAATTTGCCCAGAATCACAGGATGTTGAGCATCATTGCAGAAACCTGAACCCAGTTCTCCAGATTTGACCGCTCTAGCCGTTAGGCCGTTTTCCTCTCCCATGGTTAGAGCTTGCTGACATACAAATTGTGAGCTGATACCATACAGATGTCAGGAACAGACTAGATGTACTGCATCAGTCTCAGCATGCTTTGCCTAATTACTATGACATTCAAGTGCTAAAATGGGTACTTGATCCACAGTTTAAGGAACTGAGGTGATGAGGCTCTAGGGCACTAAATATTAAGAAAGGCTCTCATTGACACAGTTGGGCACAGTACATTCTGACTGCCCCAAGCCAGGTTTGTCAAATACAATAGGAAAGGGTGTTTGCGATGTGAACTTTCTGATAAATCGATAGGAAGGTATTTTACTTTGTGAACCCCTTGTCAAACACCATAGGAAGGAATTTTATATTACGACCTTTGTGAAAATAAAATATGAAGGGATTTTCCAATATGAACACTCTAAAAACTTCAATTGTAAGGGATACATTGTTGTCTCCTTGACAAATACACCAGGATGTGTTTTTATACTGTGAGGTTCATGACAAACAACAGATTAAGGGACTTTACATTGTAAATTCTCTGGTGAGTACAATAGAAACAGAGTTACACTGTGAACCGTGACAAATGGATATTTAATGAGAACTCAGTGGCAAATACAATAAGAGTTAAGTTTACATTGGGAGGTCGAGGTCAAACACCATAGAAAGCAATTTTATACTACGAACTTTGCGAAAATAAAGTATGAAGGGATTTTACAATATGAACTCTCTAAAAACTTCAATTGCAAGGGATATATTTTATTCTCCTTGACAAATCCACCAGGATGTGTTTTTATACTGTGAGGTTCCTGACAAACAACAGATTACGGGACTTTACATTGTGCATTCTCTGGTGAGTACAATAGAAACAGAGTTACACTGTGAACCGTGACAAATAGTTATTTAATGAGAACTCTCTGGCAAATACAATGAGAGTTAGGTTTACATTGTGGGGTCGAGGTCAAACACCATAGACAGGGCGTTCACATTTGTAACTATCTGACAAATACAATAGGAAAAGGATTTACACTGTAAAGTCTCTGACAAATGCAAGAAGCAGTGGTTTAATTCATATGTCCATTTTCTAGGACCGGAAAATGCCTAATAGATTGTGTCAATTCATACTTTGCGACTTTGTAAAATATTTGATGTGGTTTATTTAGGCTGAGACCATCTGGTCATGTGTATTTATTTTCATACTAAAGCCAACATCCGAAGCCTGTAGGCTTATCTTTTTGGATTGTTAAAAGCGTCGTGTTTTTCAGTAGGCTCCTGTAGAAGCATTGCTGTTTTTTATGATTAAAGCCTGCTGATTCAGAAATTACCACATTACTTCAAAGATAAAGGAGAAGACTATATGTGCAGGGCTAATTGCAACATAATTTGTTCCCAAGTTAATCTACTAAGCCCCAAAAGGAGAAGTTCCAATTTCTGATTCCACCTGAAAACTTATAAATATTTGCCATTTTGAGCAAGTATTTAGTAAAGTATGTGTGTGGAAGTAATTTTCCTTTTTAAAGAAAAAACGTTGGTGTGACATTGATTTATTGTAAGTTATTCTGTCTGTGTTGCCCAGTTCTAGCACACAACACCTCCCTGAATCAGTCTTGAACTGATCTTCTTGTATAGCCTAAAAGTCAGGTTTTATATTGTGAACTATCAAAAAAATGTACTTTGAAAGGGGTTTAAATTGTGAAATGTCTGACATATGCATGAGGAAATGATTTTACTTTAACTTAGTGACTAATATTATAGAAATAACCTTCCATTGTCAACTCTTTGATGAACACCATAAGGAGGGGCTGTATATTGTTTAACACTTAGATACCTTCTGACAGAGATCCTTAGTTCAGGTGGTGCTCCAAGGGTTCATTTTCATTGTGTACATTTGTAATTATATATTTAGTATTTATTTGTGCGTGGATGAAAGTATTTTTTTCAAAATAAAAACATCTAGCATTGATTTATTAAAATGTATTGGCACTTTGTGGAGTTATATAACAATAATTTAACTCCTTTAGTTGCTTTAAATCATTCTTTTCACTTGCCCTTTTTTAGATATACTGTTGATATTTAATTCCTGATACAATAAAGTAGGACTATCTGTCTATGATGAATGCAGAAAAAATAGTAGTGTTGGTACTAAGGAATCATCCTTAGACCTGGACCTCCATTTGGTAGTCATTGCGGTGCTACTATGACCAAAAGGTTGGTGTTTCTATCAACAATAATCTTCTCTTCTTTGAACATATAACAAAATATCTGGTACATTTTAATTCTTTTTGAAGAGTTTATGGAAAATTCTTTCTTGTGTGTAGGTTGAAGAAAAAAGACTGGTAATCCAGATAGCTACCTCTTCCTGTTTGTATTATAGGCATGGAGGCTTGCTTGTTTCACTAATTTATCTTATCTGTTTCCATCAGATTGCGAAAAATGCCGCTGTCACATCTGTTACTTAATTTATCTTAGCGTACTTCTATTAAATTTTAGGTCGAATTCCTCCACTGGTTACCAGTGGCTAAACAGATCTTGTACGAGGTACTCAGCATGGTGTAGAAGGCACTTGCTGGCACATGTTTTGAACCCCTCAGCTCTTGCTGCTGCCCTCCATGCCCTCACACAGGCTTCATTACCCTTTGCATGGACTCCAGTATCAGCACATGTTCCATCACACCGTGTGCTCTTTCTTGGATTTTCAATTCTATTTCAAGTATACCAGCAGTACAAGACTTTACCCATATGAGTGCAGGGTGAGTGGTGTGCCTATGTGAGTGCAGAGTGCAGCATAATAAAGTCAGACCTAATGGCATTGCCAAAACAGACAATTGTCAGCAAGGTTTCAGGATTCAGAAATAAAAAGTAATACTTTTGATTAGATATAACTGCATTTGATGCAGTAAGTCAATATTTCTAGTTTAATTCATGAATCATAATAAAATCTAGGATGAAACATGATAAAACAGGTGGAATATGATGCCACTTTTATCACATTTTTTAGCACATAGATAAGCACATTTCCAGGTGGTAATAATGTAAATAATGGTAGATCCCAAAGATCTACCTGCATTATGGGGGTCAATATAAATGACCCTCTACTGATGCTTAAGAGATGGTAATTCTCCTTTCATGGTCTCTAGTTGAAATCTAAGTCATAGTTTGAGAGAAAATCAAAGAATCAGGTGCTCCAAAACCCACAGAATACATCATGCAATATTCCGTAGAGATGATTAGATATCACATCTTGGTAGGAGCAGTTAGAACAACTGCATAGTTTAATCATTTAAGCATTTTCTGATACAATTTTCACCTAAACGACATAGTTTGTTGAGGGGGAAAATAATAAAACAACATGAAAATATGCAATCCTAGCAGATGTTTGCACTTGGTTTTCAGGAAACCATTACTACTTAGGGGCCGATTCCGATCCGGGTCGGAAAGCACTCCAACCGAGCCGGATCCGAAGTGTTTTCCGACCGAGCCGGAGTCCTGCAGTCCGACCGAGTGAGTACGATGCGGCCGTATGCTGCCAGACTCGGTTCGGTCGGACTCCCATTGAAGTCAATGGGAGCCGGTCGTACGACGCATACATGGGCTCTCATTGACTGAATGGGTACGTCTCGCGCAAGGGCTCCCCCTACAGTGGCTACCTGTCGGTGCCATCCGCACCGTACACGCCTGTGTTGGGGGTACCGTAGGGATGTGGCTGACAGGGGGTCTGACGCGGATCCTCAAAGGCAATGACCCTTTGTGGGTCATTGCCGGAGTGTTTTGCGAGCTAGACACTCCGGCTCGCACAGGCTGTCCGACGCGTGCTTCCTACTGGCTCGGTCGTAAATCGCATTCATTGCACGCCACGGTTAGCTTCCGACCGTGACGTACGGAGCGGTTCGGACCCGGAAACGACTCGGTCGGTGAATTTCATGTAGCTGGCATCGTACTTGCTCGCTCGTACAGCTGTACGAGTCGGCCGGAAAACACGCATTCGGCTTGTAGTTTTTCCGGCCGGATCACGTTCGGTGCCCTTCCGACCCGGATCGGAATCGGCCCATCTATGTACAAATCTTTAAAGGTTGAGCTACTGTTGCCAACATTGCTGATACTTCCTTATCGTTATCATGGACACATGTTAAAGGGATGAGTCCTACTATCTTAGCAGTGTGTGGTATGCTATTTGGAAATATTTGGGTCTAAAAACAGAGATAAAATTTCCCCTTATAGTAGGAGATCGATCTTTTTACATTTCATACCTCCCAGCTTCAATTTTTCTTGTATAGTGGGCATTTTTACATTTGGGCAGCTCGGGCATGCTAATCGGTTTCCACCTCCATGTGCCCTTCCTTAAACACAGTAACAGTTTTTGCAATTAAATCAGCATACTTGATCTTTTTGTACATTGCTCAAGCTGCATAAATGGGAAGCTGAAGAGAACATTCTTTAATCACTGTTGGACTTAAACCTTCAACTTGTGTTTAAGAACAGCCATGAAGCATCAATGGCCAGACCTATGTGTCAAACATAAAAGTGAAGTCATTTTGTCCTTCAAATGCCTTATTATTGAAGCCAATTTAAACTCAGTAGTAAGTGTGCAATAAAAAGTCATGCATAGCTACTTATTTACACAAGCAGCAGTCATGGACTTAGAGCCATGTTTATGCAAGCAAAATTATAAAAATTAAAATTTTGAGGTGTAAAAGCTATATTTGATCACCTCTGTTAGGAAATATCAAGGAAAGTAATGTTTAAATATACGTTTGAACTATTCACTTAATTCCTTGTTGCCAGCTTGACTTCATGAGTAATAGTTTTTCACACCCTATTATTCCTGGGTAGATGTGGCCAATTTACAGCTTCAAACTCTTTTCTGACTTTGAAGATTTGTCTGTCAACACATTTTACAACACTCCTAAGTGGAAGGTACCTTGCAGATATCTGGGTAACTTTTATGCCCAGATGATGGTATCATGTGTGTTCAGAATCGGTGGAATTTTTCTTGGATCCTCTGAGGTATGATGTTGCCTAGCTTTAGGAAGATTTAGGAGAGTGAGAATTCTAAGCAAATCTCAGAGATGTCATTTTCGAAAACATTTAACAAAACAAATAAATCAATAGAATTATGAAACAGAGGTATGTGTCATTCAATAAATCAGAGACTTAGAGTTGCAGGAACATGTGTTAAACAATGTAGTAATACCTCATGGTTCATGATGTCATTAAAACAGGTGTACAGGATTTCTTTGTTAAAACCATTTTAAATACTTTTTATGTTTTGGTTTTATTTTTTTATTTTCTTCACTGCATACAGTTTCTTGTCTTCTGCTTCTAATATTGAATACTTTTTGTTTATTTATTTAATTCCATAGATGTCCTTTTCTTGCATTATTGAGTACTTATTCCACAATACTTCATGCAACAATATATCATTTTTTTCAACCTTGACACCAGGAACCATTGTTGTCATGTGATAGTGTTACTACCAGGTTCTGTCTGTAAAGTATTGGGAAATAGTATACTGAATTGATATTTCTGACAACTGTAGACCAGGGATCTCCAAAGAATTTGCAGAAAATTTTGCAGGAGGAAATTGTGCCAGTCGCTGTTGAGTTTGAACTTCAAAAGCTGCTGCAACCTCACTTTTAGAAAAGAGCTGAACAAGGCAGAAGAAAATATAGAATATTATCTGATGTTTTTTGAAAGAGTTTGCTTCTGCCTGTTAAAGGTCGGTATAGTGCAATCTTCAGTTTTACTCTGAAGCTAAGGGGGCAACGGCTACTCCAAAGACGTTAGTAAAATAACTTCTTGCTGATCCATAAAACAAGGAAGTACTAGGCACTGAGTGAGGATGCTTCTCTGTTCTTTGGAACTTCTCCCCTAAACTGGAAGAATATCTAACAGACTGTGGGACAGGGAGAGCTGCAAGCGATTAAAAATGAATATTTGTCTTATAACCTGACTAAGAGTCCTTTTCACAACTTGATCCAAAAGCTACATGTTCAAGAATATTTTCCTGAATGTTTTGGGGCTTTTACTGTACTTAAAAAACACGTTGCAGAACTTTTTCTGAAAATCTCAAACAGTTTTTGAAAATGGGAAACTTTGGATGCTATCTAAAAAATCAGTCTTGAAGATCTTTACAATTTTCCATCACCTACAAGGAGAGCGTGTTTTCCTTAATTGTAGCTACATTGCATTGTGAGAGATTGGCCCGAGTTCACATCAGGATTATGGCTTCTCTCTCCCAAACAACAAATCAATTCTCTACACCTATGTATGATGAAATTTAGAGGATGATGTTGGCAAAAGATCGACATTTATGTTACACAGCCTTATTAACAGCTTAAAGAGAATCTTGACTAATGGTATACCATCTTATTCGACCCAATATGAAGCAATGTAGTTTAACCTACTTTAACTGGATGTGATATATGAGCAACCAATCTAATGTACAGTTGTTGCTGTTGTAATTTACCCCCAGATAAGAAGGCATGCGTTACTTTTATTTCCCCTTATCTGTAAGAGTAATGCACATATGATGACTGTCTTTATTCATCATTCCTGTGCATCTGTCATTATAGATCACCTAACATAAATGCCTTCTTCATTAATCAATACCCTGCTTGTTAGGAGTAATGTATGCCCCACTACTGCATCCCTCTCCATGATTTGTTCACTAATATGAAGCAAATATAAGCCTTATATGCGAAGTCTCACCTTTTATCACCTCTGCTTCTTAAGCGCTAGTTCTGCTTCACTGCACATCTCTATATAGTTTGTATTTGTGTGTAGCCCCTGACCAGTGTGAAACACAAGCTGTCTCTGAACTCCCCATGCACATTCTAGAGAAAATCAATTAAAACTTTCTTGAAGCTAGATTTATATTTCAAACACTTCAGGAGCTGTCGCGTTTATTACAAGACATGGTTGTTGTTAATTTAAAATTATAGGTACAGCTTGATGTAAGTTAAAATTGATACACCTACAAATAAGAGTTCTGGGGCAGATTTATGTGGGACTTGCGCTCCTTTTACGCCGCCGTTGCGTCACTTTTGTGACGCAGCGGCGGCGTAAACCCTGCGCCACGTTGCGCCCCATTTACATCGTGACGCATCTATGGAGATGCATCACGGTGTAAAGCCCTGCGCCACGTGAAACCTGCGTCAGGTTTCACGTGGGCGTTTCGACACATGGGGGGGCGTTCCGTCGCAGGAACGCCCCTGAAAAGTGACTCAGTGAAATCTATAAGATTTCACTGAGTCACTTTCCCAACGCTGATGCGTCAAAACCCTGCACCTGCTTGAAGCAGGCGTAAGGCTTGACGCACCATGTTAGGGATAGGGTAGGTTGGAACAGTGCTGGAGTTGCGTTGCGCTTGCGTGTCTGCCTGCCGTCCAATAGGATAGCCACTGCTGCTGCGCGGCTAAGAAATAGGACTCAAAGGATGAGGCGGCCAAACCCCCTTGTGTGGTGGATAGCTGAAGCTTCGACAATGCTATCCTATGTCTGCCCGCACCCCATATCAGGCAACCAAGGAGTGCGTCTAACTCGCGGAAAAAGGTTCTGGGCGGGATTATTGGCAAATTTGTGAAGTAGTATAATAGCAGCGGAACGATTATCATTTTGGCGATGGCCACCCGGCCAATCGGGGCTAATGGGAGGTGTCTCTAGAATCCCACAGAGGACCTGATACCAGCCAGTGCCCTGGTGAAACATAATACTTAACCTTAATTGCAGCAAACCAGCAATTTAAGTGATCAAAACCTTTTCTAGTAGGGATCGTGCAGGATTTTCCTAGAAATAAAAATAAAAAAGCGGGGTCAAAGACAGCATTTTAAAGCACAATGTTCACACAAAATTGCTATGGAAACTCTCGCATCAAGAATTACCTTCAATAAACCAGCACCAGCAATTCATCATGGGTGCCCCCCTTAAGCTAAAAATTACCTCCTGTGTTCCTGGGCCAGCAGCGCATACACAAGCATAGCACGCTCACACACAAACATACACACACACACTCACACAGACACATACTCTCGCGCACACTCACTCTCATACTCACTCAGACATTCACACACACACACACTGATCCTCACTCACATAGCCATTCGTGCTCTCACACGATTAGAGCAACATTGCAAACATTTTTGTTTTGCTTACCTCACTTCTTCTGCTAGTAGCTGCTTCTGACTAAGGGGTCCTCCCTCCTCCAGGGTAGCAGCAGAGCAGGAATTTGGTGCTAACAATAGAAACCAATAGGCCAGGATGACCAATCTACAAATTAAAAGCTAGAGAGGAAAGTAGAGGAAGGATCCATGACAGGAATGCTTCTCCCAGCTTCTGATTGGGCTGAAAGCTGTAGTTCTGTCAAAAGCTTGGAGAGGTTTAGGATGCCGCCATGTATTACTTTATAATTATTCCACTAAACACAAATTGCAATGTGACTTGATCACATAGGAATTATTCAAATATTGAGTGTCACTGCTCCGGCCAGCCAGAGTGAGATGCTTCTGTGGGAGGAGAGTAGAGCTGCCTGTGTTTGTGACTCTTGTCTCCATGCAAATTCTATTCAGACTCAGTTCACTCCTGAACTGCCATTTGCTGCGGCAGTCTGTGGCCCCCTTCCCCCTGCGTGGCCGAAGAACGTCAGTCCCAACGCGTCCCAGCTCATGAAAAAGCAGGCTGGCGAAGCGCTCGGCCTGATAGACACACTCTCTCCGGTCCCTATGGACTGGCAGCAATGAGCTGAGACACACACTGCTCTTTCACTCTGCAGCGACTCTGCACTCTGCAGCATCTCTCTGTTCCTCCGTGCAGCATGCGTTACATCACCCGTATAGCTGCCAAGGTTTCCGATTGCTTATGTGTGACATTTTCAGAATTTCAGTGTAATTATGAGTGACATTCAAAGACTATGAATGACACTTTTTCGCCAGCAAAATCATGCAGTGAAGACAAAGGAAACATAAATATTAGAAATTACACCCATTTGAGCAAAGAGAAACTTTAAGAACTAAAGCACCAGAGATGGAAGGGCACTGTGGGGACCCAACTGTATCAAACAGGATGTGAGAAGCCTCAGCATGGAGGAATTCAGCTTCCAGCTAATACATCACCAGAATTACTGAGTCATGACAGCCATTACATTACAGTCTGGTGGCTCGTGGGCTCAGAGTGCTGCCCAGCCCGCTGGAGCACCAGGCAACTGCATGTGCACTTGGGCAAGATGAGAGAGTAGGGTAATCTGTATCAGCAAACAGGCACTTCCATGAGTGAAATAGTAGGTAAACAACAGCAGAAGTCCTCACTGAACGAGCATCTTCTGTCTGATTGTAACATAAGAGCATGGATTTAACAGGAACATTTGCAGCAAGCCACAGGTCACATCCACAGGTGCTGATCACATAGGTGCAAAGTTTTCAGATGGCTTATATGTGACATGTTCATGGTTTAGGTGCACTTATGAGTGACATTCAACTGCCAAATGTGTGACACCTAGAGTGACATTTTCTTATGAGTAAAGCTGTACAATAAAGTGGATATAAAAGATAAATATCAGAAATTACACCCTCGGAGCTAACTTATCTCTGCAGCATCTCTCTCTCTCTCTCTCTCTCCATGCAGTATGCATTACTTCACACTAGGCCACAATACAGTGGAATAGCGTACAGAGTCACAGTGAGACATATTTTATAATTATTTCTTTACCTGGATATTTTTTCAGCAAGCAAATCTTCAGTGCTGAATGCCTAAAGTTGCTTTCACTTCTGTGCACATTCCTGTGTTATGTGTAGGGCACTCTTATTCTATTCTAGTCACGCACCCCTTTGAGAATTTAAAGATTTTCCATTTGGGAAACCTGTGCTGAGTGGATTTGAATAGTAATCGACCTTTTAATCCCTATTTACTTGAACCTCAAATATCACACTAAAGCCTATTTTATATTTGGTGAAATATGAAACTGCAGAGGTCATAAGGAATCACTCACCTAAATGAAAGACGATAAATCATACAAGTTAAAGAAATTGAGTGGAAATGCATTATTTCATGCTGTCATGATACGTCATTTGCTTAATACATTCTATGCAGAGGTTTTGTGTCTGATCAGAGAGAAACAGAATTGTGGCTTGATTGGCGCAGTGAGCAATACATGACTTCTCCATTTCAGTGCTTTGAGAATGCAGCCAATGACTTAAAGCACTGTGAACATGCACATTGTTCTACAATTGTATTGTCACAATATTAAACAGGCTGAAGCATAATGTACAGACATTTAGTGTTCTTTCTAAAACAAGTGTTATCTTTCATAAGCACTCTATGGCTTGGCTTTACTCACAAGAAAGTGTCACTCTAAGTGTCACACATTTGGCAGTTGAATATCACTCATAAGTGCACCTAAACCATGAAAATGTCCTACATAACTAATCTGAAAATTTCACAGCTATGTGTACAGCATCTGGAGATGTGACCTGTGACTTGCTGCAAATGTTTTTTTTGTTAATCCATGCTCTTTTATTACAATCAGGCTGCAGGTGCTTGCTCAGTGAGGGCTACTGCTGTTGTTTGCCTCATTTCCCTTGTGGAAGTGCCCGTCTGAGAATAAAGTTCAGCCTACTCTCTCATTGTGCTTCAGTGCCTGATTTTATCCCACACACAGTTGTCCTGTGCACCTGCGGGCAGGGCAGCACACCGAGTCCCTGAGTCAGACTCTGAGGAATTATGATAATTTGTTAACAGGCAACTGAGATCATCTGCCCTGGTGCCTCTCACATCCTGTTTGGTACAGTGGGGCCTGACAGTGTCCTTCCATTTGTGGAGCTTTTCTGCAGTATTAAGAACTTCTTAGAGTTTCTCGTTACTCAAATGGGCGTAATTTTGGAGATTTATATGTTTCCCTCATCTTGATTGCTGATTTTGCTGGCGAGAAAGTGTCACTCATATTCGTTGAATGTCACTCATAATTACACTGAAATTATGAAAATGACACACTAAGCAATCAGAAATGTTGGCAGGTATGGTTCATGTTTAAATCGTAAACATGTTTTTAATTATGAAACAGATAGTCCTTTACGAGGCTGCCGGGTTTCAAATGTTTCAAATGAATCAAGTCCTCAAGATGTCACGCAGACTTCCAACAAGAATACTTTTCATGGCGGTGTCATGGATGTATGTTCTCTTCCTAGGTATGCCCAGGAAGTTTTTGACCTTCTTGTTAAACAATATTTTGATGTCTTGTTTATTACGAAGACATGTCTAAAGAGTACCTTCAACCCGGATGCTACTGCTGTCAGTCCTCCAGTATGACAGAACGAAGGCTGGAGGAGGCAATTTGGTCATTATTTTCCAGGATTTATTTAAGTGTTTTAGTTTTGAAGCAGGAAATTTAAAGGGAGGAGATAGTCTTGGCTTTTGTGTAAAGTAAGGTCCATCTTCTTCCTATTCCAGGATTTTGTTGTATCCTCATCCTGAACAATGGCTTACATTTCTTAGTTCATTAGGCAATGCTCTCACTCCATGTGTACGACCATATTCAACTTTAGTGTTAGATGATTTTTATTGCCAGATAAAGAGGTTCTTAATCTTAAGCCAAATGCCAAGAGTTTAATTAATAATCTAGCTCTTTTCAATCTTTCTCATGGGGTAGAAGGTTCTACCCATATGACGAGTGATACCATGGAGTTAAGTTTTACTCATCATCCTTCGCTGCTTTCTGGCATGCCTTAACCCCTTCCCTGCGGGGGTAATTCCCCCACGGAGCGGGGGGTCCGCGGCGCTGCTGTGCTCGTGACGAGCTCGGCTCGTCATGACTCACAGTGGAGCTGTGCTCATGACGAGCTCAGCTCCTCACGACCCCGCCCACTAATTAATTCTCGCGCACAGGCTGGGAATTAATCGCGCGTGGGCGGGCCGCGTCCGTTATGACGAGCTCAGCTCGTCATGAGCACGGTAGGGGTTAAATGCAGCTGTAGTCGGATCACATGCTTATCCCTTTTAATATAACGGTCAAACCCCACAGATTTGTGAAAAGACCAACAAACACAGCGATTAAGTTTTGCCTAATTCATACAACATTTCATGTTCTAGCCTTGGTAGTTGCTTGGTGCATCTTTCTCCACTTCTTACTGGAGCGTTAGCCAACAATCTTGAATTGTTTAATGTCTGGATTACTGAAGGCATAGATGATTTAGCTCCATTAGATTGCCAGCATCAGGAAGAGACATCTAGACACAAATTAGTTCAAAAAATTTACCACAAACTGATAAGTGAAACCAAAAAGGCTCATTTTACTTCATAAATTAAAGTAGCAAAAAATTATTCTAGGAATATCTTTCAGATGAATAGGGCTTTCCTTCAATCTAAAGCTTTTAAAACCGACATTCTAAAGTTTCAAACCATATGTGATAGTCTCTCTGATTTTTTTAAGGCAAAAATCAGATCTCTCCAATTGGGTTTTGCTAATAACAATGCAGAGGCAATTAACCCTCAAGGTCCTTTATAGGGTACTGCTGGTTCGGTAAAGGCATATTTTCAACGTATTTCTCTTCAACAATCCAAACGTGCTGTTCGTCTCTGCAAATCTGACTCCCCTAGGGATCTGTACCCGCCGACAGTATTTAGAAAGGCCATAGAGATTATAAATCCTATTCATTGAATTTTAAATGCCTCACTAACTTTGGCTGTTGTTCCCGAATCTTGGAAATTGGCTATGGTAAAAACTTTACTAAAAAAACAATCTGCAGATTCTAACATCTTATCAAATTTTAGGCTTATTTCCTTGCTCCCGGCGTCCATTAAATGCTAGAAAAGTTAGTAAATGAGAAATGTATGGATTATTTTAGAAAGAGTTGGGATATTACATTCTTCTCAATCAGTGTTCAAGCCCAACAATTCCACAGAGGTACCAGAAATAGTTAAAGTTACGCTGGGCAATGATCAGAATGCTGTCCTCATCCTTGTTGACCTGTCGGCGGGTTCGACATGGCGTTGCACACTATATTAATTCAGCATCTCCTTAGTATTGGTATTTGTGGCCAGGTTTGGTCCTGGTTTCAGTCTTCCCTTGCAAACAGAAAACAGGTGGTTTCTAGTTTACTTCAGGAGAAAAAGTCATCCCTTAGCCCTACACTATTTTATATGTATATGTCCCTGCTGATTTATTTGATTGAATCTTTTGGTATTTCCACCACTTCTTATGTGAATGACACTCAATTGACCCTCTATAAGAATTATTTCTGTTCTGAGCAAAATCTTTGGTGCAGTTTTATCAGATTAATTCTTTGGATGGAATGACAGTTATCTGAAATGTAATTTGGATAAAACCAAAATCCTTTCGTTTGGGAAGATTAATGCATTATCTGCGCGGGAACGGTGGCCCAATGATTTTGTGGATTTGCCATCCCTAGTGAAAGTGCCCATGAATTTCAGAGTTAACTTTGATTGTGATCTGTCTTTCCAACCTTAAATTTGAGCAGTGCACAGAGTTGGCTTTTCCTTGATCAAATCCCACAAATGGTTCTTTGAAATTCTTCCATTAGCTGTGAGAAAAACCGTAGCCTATTGTAAGAAATTGGGTGACTGGTTGAAGTAGGTGGTGAAATTTTACTGAAGCAGGAACCACAATCCTTCTCTGGGTGAGGCACAAGCAAACACTAAATTATCCTGCGCTAAACCCTCAGGTAGCTTGGCACATAGCATCAGGCTTATCTAAGAGGCAATGTGTAAAGTGATTGTACAACACTTCAAACAGTAATACAGCAAATACACACCAAAAAAGGATCCCACACCACTTTTAAAGAATATAGCAACTAATGAATAAAACAAGAGCAAAATGACACAAATCCAATCAGTAGAACCGGAGATATGCAGATTTTAAGATTTCAGTAAAAATAGCACAAAAAAGCACAATGTGCCAACTTTGAATATTTGGTCATGCCAGACCGGGACTAAGTCATAAGTTCAAGTTGACCCAGTTAGGCCTGCTGAACAAAGTACCTTAATTCTTGGTTGTGGAGCGTTGCGAGCTGTGAACAGTGGAGGCGATGCATCTGTTCCGAGGTGCTGCAGAATTGCAAAGCGAGGTCTTGCATTGTTGCCGAGGATCTCTTCGATGAAGGCTTGCGATGTAAAGTCTGGCGTCAAGAATGTGTTGTCCAGCGGAGGTGATGCATCAGTTCCGAGAAGGTGTGAGGCTGTGATGTGAGAACCTGCTTCATCATTGCGGCTGCCATCAACGAGAGATGCAAGGGCCTGCTTCAGGAAAGCTTCACACAGGCAGCAGTTACGATGCAGGCTGCAAGGTTGATGCAGAGTCATTTGCGTCGGTAGAACACTTGCATCAGAGGTGATGTGTCATGTATGCACGGGATTGCACCGCATAATGGAGGAGATGCATTGATTCTGCTCGATCCACAGATGGGCTTGCAGAGCACCTTCAGGACCACTTCCAAGGGTCCAGGACTGAGGTGGCACCACTTTGGCAGGATAGTACTCCCACAGATGACAGAGTCAAGGTGCTGGGTTAAGGGTCGTTTAAGCCTTCTGTCCTTGAGGTTCTAGTAAGGAGGCTGACCTGGGTTTAACATATGCAGTGCCAGTCCTTCTCACCCTGGCAAGAGGGCCGCAGATTAGCATAGCAGGGCAGCAGTTCCTTCAGAACAGCGGTCTAGCAGAGTGGCAGTCCTTTCAGCAAGACAGCAGCCTTTTCAAGTGTAAATAGGGTTGTGGCAAGCTCTGCCTGTCCCTTCCTGCCTGAGACTCCCACTCAGGCACACCGAATCTCTCTATTATGTGTGACAGTCTAGGAGGAATACAGAAAGCCCAGCTTTCAGCTACACCCTGTCATGTGACCAAGGCACAGACTGCAGGCATTAAATGGCTAGGACAGAAACATCAAAACACACAAGATGATGGACGGAATGTTGCACATTGGCAAAACATTCACCCCCAGTCACAGATCTGGGTTTAATCCATCGTTATTTTGCTCACCACACCACCCCAGTCTTGACCCTGTGCCTCATGGGAACAGTCCAGCCCGAACTGCCAAACCATGTCTTCCTTGGACCGGAATCAAGCATCCTAGGACCGGTTTCGGGTTTTCACCCCTCTTCAGCCAGGATAGCTTGACTCCAGTGGCGTAGTGAGCACGGGACCCACGTCTGGGCATACCCTTCCCACATAGGGCGAACAGCAAAACACATGAGATGATGGACGGAATGTTGCACATTGGCAAAACATTCACCCCCGTCACAGATCTGGGTTTAATCCATTGTTATTTTGCTCACCACACCCCCCCAGTTCAGACATGGCCATATGCAAATCAGTCTTGACCCTGTGCCTCATGGAACAGTCCAGCCCGAACTGCCAAGCCATGTCTTCCTTTGACCTGAATCAAGCATCCTAGGACCGGTTTCCGGGTTTCACCTCTCTTCAGCCAGGATAGCTTGACTCCAGTGGCGTAGTGAGCACGAGACCCACGTCTGGGCATACCCTTCCCACAGAGGGCGAACAGCAAAACACACAAGATGATGGACGGAATGTTGCACATTGGCAAAACATTCACCCCCAGTCACAGATCTGGGTTTAATCCATCGTTATTTTGCTCACCACGCCACCCCAGTTTAGACATGGCCATATGCAAATCAGTCTTGACCCTGTGTCTCATGGGAACAGTCCAGCCCGAACTGCCAAGCCATGTCTTCCTTGGACCGGAATCAAGCAAACAGAAACATGCCTGCTATAAAACAGTTCCCATACAAAGGAGTTACAAAGATTTCTTACATTTTAATCCATTTTATTTTATTTTCCAAATCTCAATGCGTAATCAATTCAAGTCCAATTGTAATTCAAGTTTTCAAATCCATGTTCAAAGAATACCTATCCAGGCCTTTCTTAACAACACCTGGGGATTCACCCCTTCCTATAGCATGATGTTAATTCAGCTGAAAAACCCAATGCATTTTAAGCATCTTAGGCCCTTCTTCAGGGGTAACTGTAATGAAACATATAATACATAAATTACTAGTACATCCTACTCGTAATCGTGGTGTTCTTAGTACAAAATGCTTTACTTTGTGGTTACAATCTGATCCACATTTCCATATAACCCGTAAATGAACAGAAAACATTTAATTATATACTATACATTCATCATGAAGAAAATAAATTAAATCCATTGTGCAAAGGCAAACAAACTCAAGCCTGTGCTAAAAATGAACATGCCCGACACAAAAATGTTCCCGAAATAAATGAATAAATACCTTCTAAATCGTGTCCAAACACCCTGATTTGAAATGTGCCTTCAGACTATAATTATCACACAAACTAAATTTACCTTCAAACATGTCAAACTTTATCAGTCACTGAAGTGAATGTGCTCGATGGATAAAAAGGTAAACCCGGCTGATGTTTTTAAATCCTGTCACATGGTTAAACCAAATTACCTGCTGTACATCCCCATAGAACTTAACAAAAAACTGTGATTAGCCCTGTGATATTTCAAACTCATAAATCATGCAGACATTGTTTAACATAACATGAGTGATTTCAACATTAAAAAAGCATACATAAACCTGTCATAAATAAATAAATATTACCATGTAATGTTGTCAGTTCAGTCAACAGTCACATTTTCATCAGATGATGGTGGAATTCCAAGTTAAAAACAACTGGTAATCACAGTGCTTCAAACTATGCTGGAAAGAATAACCTCTAGTGTTATGTACTTAGTGAATTACTTATTAAACCAAACTTCCATATCAGTACTTCTTTATCCATGGGAGCAAACTACATTGGGCGGAAAAAAAATAGTCACAGTTCCTACGATGGAAGTAAGAAAGAGGGAGAAAGTGTTGTTCTTATAAAGGAGTCGGTGAGACCTTTACTTGATGCCCTCACACACCCCGAAGGATGTCATGATTCATCCTGGGGCGGTGCTCCTTGTTGGGCCGGCACTGCAGTGCCCTCCGGGTCCCCCAAAGGGTCACTTTGTCGGAGAACTTTTTTGTGATCTAGCCATTAGGTGTGTGCTGGTCTGAGTGCAAGGTGAGTGAAGTGTGAATGTTAAAAGGTGACTAGAGGGAAGCTAAGATAGACCAAAAGTTTATGTGCTGCTCGAGTGTGATTATAGCCCTCAGTAGCTAGACAAATGCAGAGTTTGTTTAAAGCGGGGAAAGGGTTGACATGGTTCATGCTGTGGTGTGGTCTCAGGAGGAGATCCTTTGCGCTTCTTCAGGAGCAAGGGGAAGTGAACTAAGTGGTGAAGTTGTGCGGTGGCCTAGTTGGGTATAGTAGTGCCACTCAATGGACCCGTGTGGTGGTCCTATCTAGAACAACAAATGAGAGGGAAAGAGAAGTACATATAGTCAATATGAATAATTCCCTCAAGCAGTACTGTCTCAATGCAAAGTATAGCTCCCCCTTCGGTGGGCCAATATCTTTTAATACAAATACACCCACAAATGACCTCATTATTCTTGTTGGTGGGTGAAAAGCATGGGTTGAAGGATATATAGGTGAGTGTAGGATAAGCAGACAGGTTAGTTAGATTAAAATATTGAAAAGAAAAATCATACTAGCATGCCAAACATTCATGGTGAGCATTTCAGCGTAGATCTCAAAATGAATTTGATGGTGGGGGAGGAACACGTCATGGCTCATAGATTATAGTTCAAATGGTCGTAGAGGGACCGTGAGAGTATTAAAAGTGATGTTAATCTAGGAGTTGTTACCTGTTGATGGCAAATCCTCTTCAATTACACTGTGTTGTCTATGGTAAGTAGGGAGTAACCACTTACCTATTCAGTTTGGGCATAGTGTGTCATAAGTCAGAGGTATTAACCATCGCAATCTGTATTCAAACTCATTGTACCTATGACAAGTATGTAGCGAAAGCATGTGGGTCGCAGCAGTTGTTCGTACTTACAGTTGCTTTGGTGAAGACAGGTTCTTGAACCTACCCGGCCTCACGCCAACTTGGAGGGTGTTTTGTATGAATACTCTGGTATCTGTGCACTCCGAGTGGCCAGGATGGGGGGCTCTGCGTCCACCGGTTGTGATGGGAAGGTCATGTGTGCGTAGACTGCTAAGAAGGTGGGTATGGCCATAAATGAAGGGGCCATCTTGGAGTGGTGTTAAAACACATATACAGTAGTGTAAAGGTGGCTAAAACTTAATTAAAAGCTGCCGATGACTAGAGTGCGGTAGTAGATAATCTCGCTACGTATCGAATAGTGAGTGCTAATGGTTGTCCTAATCGAGAGGGGCACCTATTTATGAACTGTCGTGTGGCATGTGGAATTGTCGTGTGGCATGCGGACCTTTCATAATAATAACACATTTAGTGCATGATCGGTCCAGAGTTGATAATAGACTTCAAGACAGGTAGCTATTACTTGGTAGCTATGTTTGGTAAGAGCCTTCATGGCAGGTGGCTGTTACTTGGTGAGAGGTCTCAAGGATAGCACATGTATTGTTTCAGACATCGGATGATTTTTTAATGGATCAAATTTAATTAGGTGTGCGTGGTCATGCTGTCACTGACCCAGGGCCATGACAGCTGGTCACAACATATGTTGGATAGACGAAGGTAAATGTCGATAGGTGATGCCTATATGATGGACAGTGTAGTTGAATCAACTCTGTAATTCTATCCAAGGTATCTCATCATTTAACTCATTGGTGTTTGAACGTAGTCAGATCACCCAATGCTGTTCTTTGCAGAAAAAAGTGATGGTGCTCCATGAGGCATTGACCTCCAGGATAGTCCATGTTAGTTGGTCTGTGGTGTGGCATTTCTCAAAGTAATGATTGCTCATTTTTGTAGTGCTGCGTCTGCAGCGGATATTACTTTCCTGTTCACTGATTCGGATTTTCACTAGTCTAGTGGTCATTCCCAAATAGTACAGATTACAAGGACATCTGATTAGGTAGACACAATTTTTTGTGTTGCAATTGGTATGTTGTCGTTGATTCCAGGTGATGTTTCCTATCTTGAATTCCTTGATGTGACTAGTGGAGGCACATGCGTTGCAATTACCTCATGGGTAATGACCCTTGACAGTTTGAAGGTCCCATAGTGTGGTTTGGTTTGTCGTTTTTTAGGTCTCGCAGACCTGCGTTGCAGCGCATGCGCGCTGCTCGCTCTGCCAGGCTTTTTGGAATCAAAACACTTTCTGAAGTGGAGTGTAGGCTCCGCCCCTTTTTTCCATTAGCTAGCGTCATCGCACATGCTAAACTCTGGCTTCCCATTGTTAGTGAGGCTTTTTAGTCCCTCCCAGTTACCACCCTGTCCAGTTTTAGCTACACCCACCTGGACTGGATGCTTTACTCGCAGCGTTACACTCTAAGCACTTTTTTTTATCCCTCCCTGACGAACACGTCAGACCCTGCCGACAAATGTAAGAGCCGGTCGTGGTTGAGGGCGTGGCCCCCTCTGCTCCCTCCTCGCCTTGTTGTTGTTCACATTTGTTGCAGCCCAGCATGGTGAGCTTTATCTTCTATTATGAGGCGTGCATTTCTTTTGTTCTGCGCTGCATTAAAAATAGCAACTGGCGCTGTGCCCTCTCTCAGGTGCTCCCTTTCCCCAGCAATGTTTTCAGTGCGATGTCTGCTCCACATACTTTAAGCAGCACTGCCGGCGCCGCTGCTTTCCCCCGTAATCCAGACTTGTTCCAGGCACTTCGCCTGTAACCTCACCCCGGAGCAGGAGAGGGCGGGGGAGGAACCGGGAGTACTGCGAGAGAAGGAGCGGACATTAGCCCTATCCGTCCGTCTTTGGAAATATTTAGCTTTCTTTAACTTTAAGACTCAGCGCGGCGCCCACTTCAGGACACTGCACATTCACTCCACCACTTCCCTATCTAGGTGCCCTCTCGCTGCCCTGGGACTGACCGAGCCCTCTTTATCCAACCCGGCTCTTATCTAGATTAATTGATTGATATCTGCCCTCTGCACGTTTCCTGCCCATGCTCTGCCACTTTCTTGAAAGGGTTCACTAACTAGAGTTGGGAGGGTCTTCGGTATAAAACAAGTGCTGGGGCTGCTCTGTGTGTGAAACCGCCACCAATCCTCTCTCAATTAAAGTGCCCGGCCTGACCTTAGACTAAGAGCTGCTTCTGATAAAATGGTGTTTGCCGAGCTCTAAATAAGAAAATGCGGAGGCTTTGTATATGGATCTTGGTTTGAGTGAAGCAACATCTAATGAGCGGCAGTAATGGGTTCCAGAAAGGCAGCAATTATAGCAGAGTACTCTACGAGAGGGGATTCCGGTGATGTCTTCAAGTGGTTAACCCTGTCCTGTGAACCGACAAGATAACTGTGAGAACATGGTCGAGCCTTCGCAAAACCGAACAATACTTTTTCTATAATTACTCATTTAATAGTTGTTTTTATAGAGCTCACATTCCATCAAGTTGTGTGTCAAGGCGCTATAGCGAACATAAAAGCAAAATACGTACTAAAAGTACCACCTCAAGCATTGCGACACACTGGGAGGAAGCACAACATCAAATTGCCCAACTGAAATTTCAAATTATCGAAGAAGTACCTAAGTTTCTAGACCGTGACAACTCAAAGTATTTATTACAAAGGGAAGCATTTTGGATCAAAAAACTTAAAACTCTTCATCCAAACGGACTTAACGATAAGTTTGAGATGGCTTGCTTTCTCTAAATAATTGAGACATTGACTTCACACAGGAATCCCAACTCATCTTAAACGACACAATCAAAATGCATTGAATCCACACTAGCACCATATTCACACTTTATATTTAATATTTATTAACAAATTGATTGACAACAGCATGAACAACTCATATTATTTTCACAGATAGAATCACAGAATTTTCACGTTGTAGAATGTTTTTGGAAATATGATTATGTGATAACATATGTTGTATTTTGATATTTTGATGCAATGATGCTCCTCACAAAAGCCAGAAATTTTTCATATCAGTCTACTAGACATACCATCTTCATTAAATCAAATAAACACACAGAAGATTTAGCTTTGAATATACTTAGAACGGATTAACTAGCATCATACATCTCATTCTTCTAGTTTCAGTAATCTTTCTAGCAAAGCACGAATATTATTTTAGAATATTTTGTATTCATACATCTTTATTTAGACAACCAAATCGACATAGGAGATCCTTTTTAGAACAATATTAGGAAGGCTTTATTTTTATTTTCACCGATATCTCTTTATTATTTATTGGATGCATTTCGGGTATTTTGATCCGCTTTTTTGATTATCTCTTGACACTTTTTCCATTATATTCATTAATGTAAAGTCAGATTATCAACGCCGGTTCCTTCGAGCCGACTACACCCTAGTCCTCTCTTAGTGTTTATTGAACACGTCGCTACGCACGGAATTTCGATTTAAACAAACCAGGAAGTACACTCTCGATCGAGAGCGTTAACGGACACAGACGCAGTTTACTCGACCACTTGGCTTGGTAAGCTCACTGCACTTCAATCTAAATTTTCGTACTCACTGGCACCAGAATTACCCTAGATTTGAGATAACTGGGCGTTATTTCTTTATTTTCAGACGCCTACGGGCTTCGGTCGTCACCAACTTCATTTCGAGTTTTCTTAACGTCATTTGGTTTCAACATGCACGATCCTTAATAGGTGAGCCACGGTCTTTAGTTATGCGGTCTATAGTCACCGCTTATCATCGTCCATTATCTTCAGTTAATACTTATTTCTCGTCAGTTTTATAGATCACGATCACCATAGTGAAAAGAATGCATAACAACACAGATATATAGCAGGTACGAAGTGTGATTTCAATGCTTTTAAATAGAACCTTGCATAATACGCGGAATTAGTTTTCTTCATTTTATTTTACACTGTTTCTGTAGAGATTGAACATGTGAACCTCAGAAACTTGAACAAATCTTTAAAGGTATCGTATACCTCCTTTTTTGGCCACGCTAGTCACTTTGGTGTGGGGAGCACTTTCCACCAGAGCGCTAATAAAACTTTGCGGTCTCGCAACACGCAGATTCTGAAATTCTCCCCTTTTTTTTCCTACAACTTACCCCTGATGAAGGGACTAAGGCGTCCCAAAATGCATTGGGTGTTTAAAAAGCTTTTTTTGTTCCAAATTGTTGTCTAATAAGTGTGTATTTGTGTACATACTCATTGATGATGCTTATTGTATAAAACATTGAAATGTATATTGAAAGAATGCATATGATTTTTGAGAATTGCATGTGGAAATTGTATTAAACGATTTAAAGTATTTCATAGCAGTGCACATTGCAGTCCTAGTAATTTCTGCACTAGGCCAATACTTTAATTTACTACACATGCCCCGCAAGCATAAGGCAAAGTGCACGCATAACGCTAAATAATTTCAGTACACTTTAAAAACAAGTGCGCTCACCACCTACTTCCAAGGCGCTATAGCTGCCATCTTACTTGTATAGATCGTGACGCAGCGCTTGCTGAGTACCTGTGACAAGAGAAATGCCGAAATAAACCTCATGTTACACTCGAGCGCACTGTGTGCCCTGATGCAAAGCATAACATCCATTGCACATGGACAGAGCACACAGCTGGGCACAGAAACAAAATGTGGTTATGTATTTTAAATTTATTAATCGTAGAGCAAAAGCGCAAGTGATGGCTTTGTGATTTTTAATATATAATATTGAACATGGTAAATAAGCTGCCATGCCCGTCCACTCCATCTAAGTTCACCTGCGCCATGTACTCGCAGCGCCAAAATATTTTTGGCTGGTGGTGGGTGCTTTTAAAAAGTAGAAGCAGACAATTATAACGATCTGAATGTGGCTGTAGGTAGCGTTTCGACTTTGACGAGAAATACTCGTTTTAAACCTGCTCTTGGGGGCTAATGCAGCCATGGACCCCCGACCATAATACTGTGTGGGCCCAATTCGTGAATGGCAGGTTTGAAAGCGTGGGGTGTGCGTGTCAGGGGAGTGGGTGGATCTGTGATTCTTCTCAGTGAAAACCAAGGTGGTCACTGCGCTGCAGCGGGCTCTTCCAACATTTGTGGAGGCGTCCTGTAAGGAAAGAGGTGGTCCTCCGTTGTTAGCTCGCCTGGGAGCTGCACAATACCTCCTCTGATGAGACTGAGAGCCCTGCGCCCTTGAGCCATGGAGCACTTAGAAATCTGTTGCATTTGTTACTACCAAGCAAGAGCTTCTCTATTGAGCTGAGTTCTGAGGTCACTTGATCGTAGTTACAATGTTTTAAAGGTAGGTTAGGGTGGAGCGCACCATTATATGATTTCGATAAACTGTCGACAGGGACTATTCGAGCGGCACTGGCATTGTCTGACAGTTAAATGTATATGCCTTATATATGCCCGAAACCGCGAATGGACATTAACCCATTGCCTCGACTTAAAAGCTCCCTTTGTGAAAAATAATGAATAATTATCAAGTGTTGCTGTATCTTCCGTCCGTCCATCCACCCACCCCGGCACCAATCTTAAGCACCCATCTGTCGACCCGCCTATCCTAAGCACTCTCATCCATCCACCCATACATACATCTGTCCCTGCACCTATCCTAAGCATCTATCAGCCCACCTGCATATTCTCAGCACTGCACCATCAATCCATCCATCCATCCATCCAAACATCCATACATACATGTGTCCCTGCACCTATTCTAAGCATCTATCAGCCCACCCGCCTATCCTAATAACTGGTCCATGCATCCATTCATCCTTCCAGCCATCCACCCATCCATCCAGCCATCCATTCACCCATCCATCCACTCATTCATTCATCCATCCAGCCATCCATCCATCACCACACAATTCCACGCCACACAATTACACAACTAGTCCAATCCAACCTACATAATTCCACAACCCACCACATACACTCCATAACACATAAGTAAAAGCATTCCTATTTACAATGCCAATAACTGCAACAAATACAAGACCTATTGCAATAGTAATAAACATTGCCATTTACAATGCCAATAGCTCCAACTCCAACAAATGCGAGACCTATTGCATTTACAATGCTTGGCTTAACTGTGGTCCGATATGGACCAGCATGTCTTTGAGATTCTAGGTTCTTTTGAAGGCAAACCTGGGAGGTTCTAACTGGAGTTCCCCTTTGATGACAATGTTACAATATTTGAGAATGTTGTTCTTCACTTGATTAGATGTAGGGGTGAAAGTTGTCACACAGGTCATGGTGTCTTCTTGTGGTGGTCTCCAGGAGGGCTTTGCGTGGTTGTTGCAGGTTCTCTTCCTTGTGTTTCTGATAACTTTCTTGGGGTACCTCTTGTTATGGATATTGTTGCTGAGGGCGTCAGCTTGTACATCATAATCACTTGTGTTGCTGCAGTTCCTTCTTAGTCTCAAGAATTGTCCATATGGTAGATTCTCTTGGAGTGCCTTGAGATGGTGGCTATTGAAGGGAAGAAGACTATTGCAGTCAGTTGGTTTTTTGTATGTCTTAGTTTTAAGGGTTCCCTGATCAAGGGAGATTAGAAGGTCCAAAAAGGGGAGCTCCTTGTTGGATTTGGAGAGGGTAAACTTGAGATATGGGTCTTTGGTGTTGATTCAAAGATGGAATTCCTCACATCTTTTCTCCGTGTCTGCCCAGAATATAAGAATATTATCGACGTAGCACCTCCATTTGATTATATCTGTCAGGCAGGGGTTGGTGTTGGTTAACACTTGTGAGGATTCGAAGTCAGCCATATTGAGGCATGCCAGACTTGACGCAAAAGTGCTGCCCATGGATGTTCTGTGTATCTGGTGGTATTGTTGGTTCGTACATTGGAAAAAATAGTTTTTAAGGGCTATACTGGTGCACTCCATAATGAACTGCACAGGTGTGGCTGTCGTCCTTGTTCTAAGGATATCGTCAATGACCCTGATGGTGGTGTCCTGAGGAATGTTGGTGTACAGTGCCTCCACATTGAGAGTGACGAGGAAGGAAATCTCATTTTGATTGGGGAGATTGTCAATGTGGCAAAGTGTCTCTTTAGTGTCCTTGAGAAGTAATGAGGTGCTCCACACCAGTAGTTGTAGGAATTGATTGCAGAATTGGCTTATGGGTAGCCCTGGCCGGTGAACTTCGCTCCGTTCGCGTAGTTTGCGGAGTTTCTGCACTACGCGCTCCGCGGAGCTCGCGGAAGTCAGAAAACTCCACTTTACGTAGTGAAGCAGAGTCTGTTCCCCGCTCGCGATTGCAAATGGTAAGATCATGATTGCGAGCTGCAGCTCAGGTAGAATTTCTACTCGAGTGGCAGGAATACCAGTGTGAACTGCAGTTCTCACTGCACTCCGCCACCAGCAGAACTCCGTGGAGTTTTTTTGCAACTTCGCAGAGTTCCGCGTAGAAAAACGCAGAGAACTATGCCCAGGCCTACTTATGGGTTCAAAAAGGGAGCCAATGCCAGACACAATGGGTCTTCCTGGTGGAGGTTGCACATTTTTATGAATTTTAGGAAGTATGTAGAATTATGGGATTGTGGGGTGTGGCTTTCACCCAAAAATCTGCATTATTCTTCATAATCCAGCCATCAGTAATTCTTATTTTCTTGGCCAAGGACTCGGTGGGGTCTGTGTCCAGCTTATTGTAGTATTTGGTATTAGCCAGTTGTCTCTAGCACTCAATGTCATAGTTGTCAGTATTCAGGAAGACGGTGGCACCGCCTTTATCTGAAGGTTTGATGATAATGCTGGGGTAGTTGTTGAGATCCGTAATGGCTCTTCTTTCTCTTGCTGGTAGGTTGTCAAAGGGTGTCCTAGGTGTAATGAGGTTGATATCCTTAAGGACGGGCTTCTCAAAAGGGAGAATCTCATTAGGGGTACAATGGATGTAATTCACTTTCTTCATGATGAATGTATAGTGTATAATTATATGTTTTCTGTTCATTTACAGGTTATGTGGAAATGTGGGTCAGATTGTAACCACAAAGTTAAGCATATTTTAAGAACACCAAAATTACGAGTAGGATGTACGGGTAATTTATGTATTATCTGTTTCCTTGAAGTTATCCCTGACAAAGAGCATACAATGTCCGAAATGCTTTGGGTTTTTCAACAGAATGAATGTCATGCTATAGGGAGGGGTGAATCCCCAGGTGTTGTTAGGCCTGGATAGGCATATGTTGAACATAGATGAAAACTTGAATTACGATTGGACATGAATTGATTACGCATTGAGATTTGAAAAATAAAATAAAATGTTTTGATCTAGCGGCGAGAGACTATCAGGAGTGAAGATTATTATTATGAAATTCCACCATTCGTGTGACGCACGACCGGCTATTGCGTGCACGTCACGGCCCGGTTCTGTCCGTATTTATTTACAAGCCGATTCACTTGTCCTGCCATACAGTTGCACAACGGAGCGGTTACGGACGTGCCTTGATTAATACAAGGCATAACTCACACGAATGGTGGAATTTCGTAATAATAATCTTCACTCTTGATAGTCTCTCGCCGCTAGATCAAAGCGGCTATCTGGGGATCTACTCCCTACCCTTTGGACGTTTTCATTGCGACCAATTTGGAATTGACTTCGGAATTGTGATTTATGGCACACCATTGAAGGGTTTCCCACCTTACCGCCGGGGCACTACATCCTTGAACTTAGGTTCCCCTATCCCTGTCCTGAGGAAGACCCGTAGCGGAGGAGATTACTCACCCCTTTTGCGTCTGGGTCGAAATGTCGATGAATTCACCCCCATTTGGCCTGTACTCTATGTACCTGCATCCCCTAACGATGATTACAGATGAAGTCTTACTGTAATTGGACTAAAAATAAGAACGACTACGTTTTTGAATGACAATAGGGGCAGGCCTGTCAATCCTAAGGACTTCGGCCTTAGCGGATGTTTTAGATAGTGAAATCATTGTATTATTAATTACTTTGACTCTTTCCCTTTCACATGAGCACCAATCCTTCACCTTCTTCATCCTTCCTGGTAGTAACCCCCCCTTTCTTCTCTTCAAATAAATTGTATGTTTTGAATTGAACAATTGCCTACAATTAAATTAAATATTACCTTGGTATAATTATAATAGTGGGTACTGTCTCATTTTGAATGTATTTGGCTTTGTTTTTCTCTTCTTTATTTCAGGATTCAAACATTTATGAATAAGAAATATTATTATCATTGATTGTACTATTTAAGAATATACTATAACAGGGTGCACTTCTTTAACAATTAAGAGCGCTTTTCCATCCCAACACTATGTTAGATTACAAAGCTTGAAATCAGATTCCTTGCTTCTTAAAATTAGTAGAAAATTAAGCAGTCTTTAGGAAACTATTAAAAACCTGACTGTTCTCTCGGTCAGATGAGATGAGCGAACATAAAAGCAAAATACGCACTAAAAGTACCACCTCAAGCATTGCAACACACTGGGAGGAAGCACGGCATCAAATTGCCCAACTGAAATTTCAAATTATCGAAGAAGTACCTAAGTTTCTAGACTGTGACAACTCAAAGTATTTATTACAAAGGGAAGCATTTTGGATCAAAAAACTTAAAACTCTTAATCCAAACGGACTTAACGATAAGTTTGAGATGGCTTGCTTTCTCTAAATAATTGAGACATTGACTCCACACAGGGATCCCAACTCATCTTAAACGACACAATCAAAATGCATTGAATCCACACTAGCACCATATTCACACTTTATATTTCACATTTATTAATAAATTGATTGACAACAGCATGAACAATTCATATTATTTTCACAGATAGAATCACAGAATTTTCACGTTGTAGAATGTTTTTGGAAATATGATTATGTGATAACATATGTTGTATTTTGATATTTTGATGCAATGATGCTCCTCACAAAAGCCAGAAATTTTTCATATCAGTCTACTAGACATACCATCTTCATTAAATCAAATAAACACACAGAAGATTTAGCTTTGAATATACTTAGAACGGATTAACTAGCATCATACATCTCATTCTTCTAGTTTCAGTAATCTTTCTAGCAAAGCACGAATATTATTTTCGAATATTTTGTATTCATACATCTTTATTTACACGACCAAATCGACATAGGGGATCCTTTTTAGAACAATATTAGGAAGGCTTTATTTTTATTTTCACCGATATCTCTTTATTATTTATTGGATGCATTCCGGGTATTTTGATAATCCGCTTTTTGATTATCTCTTGACACTTTTTCCATTATATTCATTAATGTAAAGTCCGATTATCAACGCCGGTTCCTTCGAGCCGACTACACCCTAGTCCTCTTTTAGTGTTTATTGAGCACGTCGCTACGCACGGAATTTCGGTTTAAACAAACCAGGAAGCACACTCTCGATCGAGAGCGTTAACGGACACAGACGCAGTTTACTCGACCACTTGGCTTGGTAAGCTCACTGCACTTCAATCTAAATTTTCGTACTCACTGGCACCAGAATTACCCTAGATTTGAGATAACTGGGCGTTATTTCTTTATTTTCAGACGCCTACGGGCTTCGGTCGTCACCAACTTCATTTCGAGTCTTCTTAACGTCATTTGGTTTCAACATGCACGATCCTTAATAGGTGAGCCACGGTCTTTAGTTATGCGGTCTATAGTCACCGCTTATCATCGTCCATTATCTTCAGTTAATACTTATTTCTCGTCAGCTTTATAGATCACGATCACCATAGTGAAAAGAATGCATAACAACACAGATATATAGCAGGTACGAAGTTTGATTTCAATGCTTTTAAATAGAACCTTGCATAATACGCGGAATTAGTTTTCTTTATTTCATTTTACACTGTTTCTGTAGAGATTGAACATGTGAACCTCAGAAACTTGAACAAATCTTTAAAGGTATCGTATACCTCCTTTTTGGGCCACACTAGTCACTTTGGTGTGGGGAGCACTTTCCACCAGAGCTCTAATAAAACTTTGCGGTCTAGCAACACGCAGATTCTGAAATTCTCCCCTTTTTTTCCTACAGCTTACCCCTGACGAAGGGACTAAGACGTCCCGAAATGCATTGGGTGTTTAAAAAGCTTTTTTTGTTCCAAATTGTTGTCTAATAAATGTGTATTTGTGTACATACTCATTGATGATGCTTATTGTATAAAACATTGAAATGTATATTGAAAGAATGCATATGATTTTTGAGAATTGCATATGGAAATTGTATTAAACGATTTAAAGTATTTCATAGCAGTGCACATTGCAGTCCTAGTAATTTCTGCACTAGGCCAATACTTTCATTTACTACACATGCCCCGCAAGCATAAGGCAAAGTGCACGCATAACGCTAAATAATTTCAGTACACTTTAAAAACGAGTGCGCTCACCACCTACTTCTAAGGCGCTATAGCTGCCATCTTACTTGTATAGATCGTGACGGAAAAAGCGCAGCGCTTGCTGAGTACCTGTGACAAGAGAAATGCCGAAATAAACCTCATGTTACACTCGAGCGCACTGTGTGCCCTGATGCAAAGTATAACATCCATTGCACACGGACAGAGCATACAGCTGGGCACAGAAACAAAATGTGTTTATGTATTTTAAATTTATTAATCGTAGAGCAAAAGCGCAAGTGATGGCTTTGTGAGTTTTTAATATATAATATTGAACATGGTAAATAAGCTGCCATGCCTGTCCACTCCATCTAAGTTCACCTGCGCCATGTACTCGCAGCGCCAAAATATTTCTGGCTGGTGGTGGGTGCTTTAAAAAAGTAGAAGCAGACAATTATAACGATCTGAATGTGGCTGTAGGTAGCGTTTCGACTTTGACAAGAAATACTCGTTTTAAACCTGCTCTTGGGGGTTAATGCAGCCTTGGACCCCCGACCATAATACTGTGTGGGCCCAATTCGTGAATGGCAGGTTTGAAAGCGTGGGGTGTGCGTGTCAGGGGAGTGGGTGGATCTGTGATTCTTCTCAGTGAAAACCAAGGTGGTCACTGCGCTGCAGCAGGCTCTTCCAACATTTGTGGAGGCGTCCTGTAAGGAAAGAGGTGGTCCTCCGTTGTTAGCTCGCCTGGGAGCTGCACAACACCTCCTCTGATGAGACTGAGAGCCCTGCGCCCTTGTGCCATGGAGCACTTAGAAATCTGTTGCATTTGTTACTACCAAGCAAGAGCTTCTCTATTGAGCTAAGTTCTGAGGTCACTTGATCGTAGTTACAATGTTTTAAAGGTAGGTTAGGGTGGAGCGCACCATTATATGATTTCGATAAACTGTCGACAGGGACTATTCGAGCGGCACTGGCATTGTCTGACAGTTATATGTATATGCCTTATATATGCCAAAAACCACGAATGGACATTAAACCATTGCCTCGACTTAAAAGCTCCCTTTGTGAAAAATAATGAATAATTATCAAGTGTTGCTGTATCTTCCGTCCGTCCATCCACCCACCCCGGCACCAATCTTAAGCACCCATCTGTCCACCCGCCTATCCTAAGCACTCTCATCCATCCACCCATACATACATCTATCCCTGCACCTATCCTAAGAATCTATCAGCCCACCTGCATATTCTCAGCACTGCACCATCAATCCATCCATCCAAACATCCATACATACATGTGTCCCTGCACCTATTCTAAGCATCTATCAGCCTACCCGCCTATCCTAATAACTGGTCCATGCATCCATTCATCCTTCCAGCCATCCACCCATCCATCCAGCCATCCATTCACCCATCCATCCACTCATTCATTCATCCATCCAGCCATCCATCCATCACCACACAATTCCACGCCACACAATTACACAACTAGTCCAATCCAACCTACATAATTCCACAACCCACCACATACACTCCATAACACATAAGTAAAAGCATTGCTATTTACAATGCCAATAACTGCAACAAATACAAGACCTATTGCAATAGTAATAAACATTGCCATTTACAATGCCAATAGCTCCAACTCCAACAAATGCGAGACCTATTGCATTTACAATGCTTGGCTTAACTGTGGTCCGATATGGATCAGCATGTCTTTGAGATTCTAGGTTCTTTTGAAGGCAAACCTGGGACGTTTTAACTGGAGTTCCCCTTTGATGACAATGTTACAATATTTGAGAATGCTGTTCTTCACTTGATTAGATGTAGGGGTGAAAGTTGTCACACAGGTCATGGTGTCTTCTTGTGGTGGTCTCCAGGAGGGCTTTGCGTGGTTGTTGCAGGTTCTCTTCCTTGTGTTTCTGATAACTTTCTTGGGGTAGCTCTTGTTATGGATATTGTTGCTGAGGGCGTCAGCTTGTACATCATAATCACTTGTGTTGCTGCAGTTCCTTCTTAGTCTCAAGAATTGTCCATATGGTAGATTCTCTTGGAGTGCCTCGAGATGGTGGCTATTGAAGGGAAGGAGACTATTGCAGTCAGTTGGTTTTTTGTATGTCTTAGTTTTAAGGGTTCCCTGATCAAGGGAGATTAGAAGGTCCAAAAAGGGGAGCTCCTTGTTGGATTTGGAGAGGGTAAACTTGAGATATGGGTCTTTGGTGTTGATTCAAAGATGGAATTCCTCACATCTTTTCTCCGTGTCTGCCCAGAATATAAGAATATTATCGACGTAGCACTTCCATTTGATTATATCTGTCAGGCAGGGGTTGGTGTTGGTTAACACTTGTGAGGATTCGAAGTCCGCCATATTGAGGCATGCCAGACTTGACGCAAAAGTGCTGCCCATGGATGTTCTGTGTATCTGGTGGTATTGTTGGTTCGTACATTGGAAAAAATAGTTTTTAAGGGCTATACTGGCGCACTCCATGATGAACTGCACAGGTGTGGCTGTCGTCCTTGTTCTAAGGATATCGTCAATGACCCTGATGGTGGTGTCCTGAGGAATGTTGGTGTACAGTGCCTCCACATTGAGAGTGACGAGGAAGGAAATCTCATTTTGATTGGGGAGATTGTCAATGTGGCAAAGTGTCTCTTTAGTGTCCTTGAGAAGTAATGAGGTGCTCCACACCAGTAGTTGTAGGAATTGATTGCAGAATTGGCTTATGGGTAGCCCTTAATTGTAAAATTGCTTTCTTCTCCCCGTATCCGACCAGTGGATATTGGTGTGTACTCAACGAAAGTTTTGGCATATGCCGATGACTTGGCTGTTTTAACAACAAACCCTGCTGATGCAGTCCAGGAAATTGAATTAATTACTCAGTCCTTTGGCTCCTTTTCAGGCTATTCCCTTAACAGGGATAAAACTATGATTCTTTGTACGAGTAACACGGCTTGGGATAGTCCCCTTAAAGTGAAGCAAGCTACTTATCTAGGTGTCTGCCTGTCTGCTGATATAGGGCAAATTGACCATATTAACTACGCGCCCTTGATTAATAAAATAAAGACTGACCTTAGGAGAGTAGATAATTTACATCTCTCTATAATTGGTAGGGCTAACTATCTAAAAATGAATATCTTTCCAAGGATACTCTATCTGTTTCGAGCAATTCCGATTTTGCCAGGAGGTAGTTTTCTCAAGATCATTGATTCCTCCATGTCTAAGTTTATGTGGAGTTTTGGAAAAATTAGAAGAGCCTTACCATTTCTGACTCTACCCCAGGAGAGGGGTGGGCTAGCTATCCCCAGTTTAACATTTTACTTGTGGGCAACTCTACTACATCAGATGGGCCCTTTACTGAGTTGTAAAACAACTACTCCACTCACTACGGAATCTTATATCCCATCTATTTATGAGCTGAGTCTTGGGACTAAATGCCAAGGCCTATTTTTAAGGCAGGTCGAACCTTCATATTATAAAAAAATTAAGTTAAAGATATTTACAGATGCCTGGAAGGTATGGAAATCAGTATCTAAATATCTAGATATCCCAAAATTTACAAAATATACCCCCTTATGGCGCAGTGCCATTATCTCTATTACTCTTAACGACTCCACGTCTCGGAGGTGGGAATCCTTGGGCATTAATACAGTGGATGACTTTCTTGGCCAGGAAACCATTTCGTCATTTGGATGGCTGCAACAGAAATATTCTATTCCCAACACGGACTTCTTGAAATACCTTCAGGTTCTTACAAGTATTCGCAATTGTACCCCTAGAATTAAACTGGATAATATTAATCTTTTTTCTATTATTGGAAAACGCTCTTCTAGAATCGGTACTTTCTACCAACTGCTTATCCAAAACACTGCCGACGATCTAGAGCGGGTTGAGCAGGCCTGGGCTACAAGGTTATCTAATCCAAACATTGATATCGATCTTTGTTTGGCCCTTTCTTCTAAACTTTTTATTGCCTCGAACCTCAAAGCTCAATACTACAAAGTTCTTTATAACCTTTATTTTACCCCTGCAAAGTTATTTTCTTGGGGCTTCCGGGCTAATGATTACTGCCCTAGATGCAGCCAACCTCAAGCAAATTTAATACACATGCTCGCGGATTGTTCTAAACTAGCTGTATTAAAGACTGCAATTATGGGATTTTGGGCCGAGGTATTTGGACGTGACATCCGAGAATCAGTAACTCTGTACTTAATGGGTCATGATGATTCTCTCGGCCATAGCATCGAAGAACAACGGGTACTTTTCTTGGGCACTGCTGTGGAAATTTAGCTTGCAAACTGAACATTATCTGCGCCATCTTGCCTCTCCCCAGCGCCACGCATAGCAAATGCACGGCCGCCATTTTAGGCACCCCACTCTCTCTCCCCGCTCACTCTCGATCGCCAGCACTTTCCCCCGGCGCTGCGAGCATCCCCCGCGCGCCGGCCACCCCCGCTCTCTCATACAGGCCATAAACCCTCTCCTTCTGCGCGACCCTGCTACGGAACCACATCCGACCGACATCCCATACATGGTCATGCCTCTCCTTTGATAACCCCCCTTCCTCTGCGCCCCCTTGTCCGAACTGGTCCCAGGCCATCACCTAGCCCTGCGGATGCAGTTTATTGCCCCTACTGTAAGGGAAACACCCCACATCAAAGGGATTACAGTAGATCAAAGCCCCTACCCCCTGAGACCCGGCCGGTTGCACACACCCCCGGGAATTAGCGGAATTCCCTGCTGCGCGATAGCCATCTCCTACTGTGGATGGGGTGGGAACTTCTACTGTATCTATGTGTGGGAACGGATCTGAACCGGGGCTTCAGGGGATATTCCCCCGCACATCAAGGGAATCTCAAGAATGTACTATGTGTAATAAAGCAATAAACCAGTGTATAAGAGACCAGGTCTCAGAGATGCAGTTAGAGCACCTCGTGACGATACCTTGCTGTCTGATCTGATGTGTTCTGCTCCGACGGAATAAAACCTTGTTTCCTGCCTTCCAGTCTCCGGCGCCTGCCTCTTTTATTGGTAAATTATCGAGTGGTATGAGAGGCGATTACCGCCGGGCAAATACTTGAAAGGATACCGACTGAAACTGCCGCTACCATTTAACAATTGGCGTCCCAAACGTGGGGCCCATCAGCGACACGTGGATCCAGTGGGAGAGGTCCCGACGACAGAGTGAACGACTGCAACGATCGGTAGAGCTCCTGCCCAATAGACCCTCGTCTGGCAGCCGATCATCCGAACTTCACTGGTTCCGAGCAGACCTCTCTCGAGTGATCTACGGTCCTGACTGGGAACCATCAGGAGTGCCGCGGCAAATACGGAGAGTAGAGGACGATCGGGCGCTGGAGGCGGAAGACGAGAAACTGTCCACGCGGTCCGGGTAAGGTCGTGATACACGACAAATTGAGAAATAATTGATTGATTGTTTGACGCTTTTTGAAATACTAGTATTGCTCATTGATTGTGCTCATTGATTGTTCTTTTTTGAGATATTCGCTGTCTACAAACGGGGAGGAGTAGAAATACTCTCTCTCTCTCCCTTTGCAGATAGTGAAGGGTAGGTAACGCAGACTTTTGTCCCCGTTGAAACCCGTCGTGCCTATCTTTATCTCCCCATTGATTGATTGTCCGAACATTGATTGTTTTGGAGAATAGTGCTTTTTGAGATATTCTCTGTTTGCAAATAACGTAGAATAGGAATATTCTGTCTAGTCTTTGCAAATAGTGAAGGGTAGGTAATGCTGACTTTTGTCCCCGTTGAAACCCGTCATGCCTATTTTTATCTCCCATTGATTGATTGATTGATTGATTGTCCGAACACTAGTTGTTCGATATTGGTTCTTTGGAGGTATTCTCTGCTTGCAAATAACGAAGAATAGAGATATTCTGTCTAGTCTTTGCAAGCAGTGAAAAGATAGGTAGTGCTGACTTTTGTCCCCGTTGAAACCCGTCATGCCTATCTTCTCCCCACTGATTGGTAGTTGGTTCTGCCCGGACCGCTTATTAGAGGTGAACCACCCGGCTCCACTGGAAGGCACCCCTAATAAGGACATGTTCACTAAATATGGACTAGTCGCCGTAGCTTATACCAAGCTATGGCATAAATATACAAAGAAGGACCCCGAGAGTCAGTGGCCACTGATGGGATCCTTCGACGACCGCAAGATAGAAGCGCTAGAAGTAGCTCTGCGTAGCAATAAGACGACGCCTACTATGCTTGACAGTATTGGCATGTGGCGCAAAGAAGCGATGCAAGGGAAAAAGAGGGAAGAAGTAAAAGCAGAAAAGGAATTACGAAAGGCAGCTCACCTTGCCGCTAGAAAGTTAGAAGAAGACATAAAGGAGAGAAGGGAAACTAAACTAAGACAGGAGCCCGAAACCTCAGGCCAGTACGCTGTTAGGACCCCTTCTCTGCTCTACCCTGAGTTGTCCTCCAAGCAGCGAACGAATGACGAATTACTGTTAGGTCCCCCGATCATTTACATGCCCCCTCCGTATGCACCCTCCCAATCAATAGTGCAACACCCACAACCCCCGAACACGAGCGAAAGCAGTACAGGGGCCTCGGCCCTCACGGCCTCCGCGCCGGCTGAGCCTCTTGTGCCGAACCCAACGTCGACTACAACGCTAGACGACCATGAGATAGGAAAGAAAGAGTCCACCAGAATGAATCGATTAACTAAGGATGAACGAACAGGAATCGACAAGATAGTAAAGGCACTGGTAGGATCCTTTTTGACCTTACAAAAACTAAAATAACGCTAGGAGTTAGCCCTTTGTGGGACATATGAAACCAAGGGAAGGAGTCAAGCTCACGGTCGAGACGACCGCGAGGTAGCCCGACTCCATTACTCTCACTACCTAAACATGTCTGCCCTACTGCCCACCCCGCCCAATAAGCATGACAAAATCCCGCACAAACGGAAGCCTGCTGACACCCACCATCGACGTCACCAAACTAGGGCTAGATCGCGCTCAATTGGGCTATGTTATTTTTCCGATTGCACAGTAACCTCCTTGTGCTCGTCATCAAACTACAAATATGTACAAACACTCCAACGAAGTAATGTAGTTATAACATTTTAATAACTTATAGGATATAACAAACACACGAACAGGGTAAACAGGTTAAAACACGTTTTAAAACAACTATTTACATGACAGTCTGCTGCAACCTCCATCCCAAAGCCTTAACGTCCACGTGACACCGTCCTCGCCTCTCCTTCCTCGAAATCGCAACATTGGCCTGTTTTGGGCGGTCCCTCTTAGTTGACTTTGGGCTATAAAAGCCATGCAAAAATCCCTTGACATCAGTGGCGGGCGATTGTGCGAATAGGCCGGAGGCTATACGAAGCGCCGAAGTTCTGGCAACACCAAGGCGGAGCCCGCCACGCTGTGCGGGCCTTTCCGCTTTCTCTTCTTCTTTCTTTAATGAGGGCTGGTGCCCTGGCGGGGGGAGGCGACGCGGACGGGCCTCCCCCACCTCCCCAGGTGGAGGCTCGCCGGGCACCCCAACCGTCTTTAACTCGCCGACCAGCTAAGCTGCACCCAGCCATCTTTTTCATCGGCCTGCTGAATTTCACCCTGGCACGCTGTGCGGATCTTCCCAGTCACTTCTTCCTTCAATAACGGAGGGTGCCCTGGCGGGGGGAGGCGACGCGGACGGGCCTCCCCCACCTCCCCAGGTGGAGGCTCGCCAGCAGATGAGGGCACCCCAAACCGCATCTTTCACACGTCAGCCAGCTGAGTTGCGCCCTGCCACTTCATTCGCCGTTCGGCTGAGCCGGCACCCCTGCACGCGGCCGCCAGGCAACCACCCAAGCACCGGGTTCACCAGGACTGCCGCTAGCACCCGACGTGAGGAGTGGGCCCCCGCAGCAAGGTAATCGGGGACCCACCCCGGTGGTGATACCATCCAAACTGCTGTCGTCACTGCTACTGGAATCACCCCGGTGGTGATACCATCCAAACTGCTGTCGTCACTGCTACTGGAATCACCCCGGTGGCAGTACCATCCGGACTGCCGCTGTTACTGCTGCTGGCTCCTCTCCGGTGACTGTACCGAAGAGCTGCTGCTACTGCTGCCCTTGAACTCCGGCGGTTGACCCCTCCGGTTCCAGGCCTGTCCCACCGTGAGACTATTCTGGACTCGAAAGCTTGTTTGCTAGGGCATGGGCCCCACCCTTGACAGAACGCTCCCCTCAGCCTTGCAGAATTGGTTGAAGTCATTTGACATTCGACTCCTGCGGACTTCCGATAAGGACAAAACCACCACCATTGCTCTTTAGGCCCCCGGGCGGCAGCCACCTTGCCTCCGCTTGGTGCAGTGAGACAGTAAAGCGTCGGCGGAAGAACCCGCCTGCTGCCCCGCCCTAAGAACAAACCGTGGCATTGCTACAGGGTTGCAGTGACGCCATGCTGACGCAAAGTTGACGCTAACGAAAGTTCTCGAACTACCAAAAGGAATTCTGGTTCAACAGCTAATTCATGGAAAGACTTAGACTGTGCACTGACCCGACCCCGCCCCAAGATGGCGCTGATGTAGGAGTGGCCTACAACTCCTTGTGGCGTTCCAGTCACGTGACATTTGTGTTAAAAAAGAGATATATATATATGTATGCGATGCTTTCACACATGATGGTGGGAAAAAGGGGGGAACCGATTTTTATGTTAATCCAGTGTTGCTCATGTTGCTCGACGCCTCTCACACCGTGGCCGGTCTATGGCGGCTGTAGGCCTGTACTTCCATACTGACATTGTTTTAAATAAAGGGCTTCTTAAAAAGGAATTACGAAATCAGTGTCATGACTAATCATCTAGGTTGTTGAAGGTTTTTCTTTTAAATAAATGATTGTTACTCCTAAGCGAAAGCATACAGATAATACAGACACAATTTGCCTAAAAATCTTTTTGTTTAACGGAATTTGTACCCATCACGCCTGCCCTTTTTCCAAGAATTGTCAAATCAATAATGAACTATAACTTAAGGTATATGTCACACGCAAGGTATGGTATCCTGCACCATAATACACGACCAATTGAGAAATACATGCACGACCAGGGAACGCGAATTTAGGAGATGAATGAACTAGAGCATCTTTGCCTCGAACTAAAGAATAATAGGTCCGTGGTATTACCCACCCCTGCGGCTAGCCTGGTACATGGTAGGTAGAACTTTTCGTGTCTGCGCGCGCTGGGGTATTTTGAATACTGCACCTCCCCTCCCCTCCCCTCCCCTCCCCTCTTATTTTCCCCTCTATAGGTCACGACGAAGTTCCGACTGAAGAGTGGAGTGGACATGGACCGAACCAAGTTCAATATCAGGGAAAACATAGACAAACGTTGTGAGATAGTGCGTAAAATTACAGACCACCATTGGGAACATGAAAAACTGTATGATATGATTGTGCGTGTGTACTACGATTATACGATATGAATGTGTATGCATTTCGTGTTCGGGTCACTTGAAGAGAGCGTCATCGTATGATTGAGGTGCTCGTCCACCGATCAAAGGGAGGAGAATAAAGGGTCAGACAACCCATAAGATAAACTACAAAATGCTAAAGGTACGCAGCATGCATAGGAATAGAGGACAGGAAAGGAGAGGTCCCCGTGCTCGACGCAGCCCTGAGTCTCCGTCTTGATGCATGTACTGTCACACCCTATCCGGCATTTGTGTGTACGTGGTCACCAAATTTATGTCTTTTCCCCGCTTGTGTTTTCTTACATGGAACAGACCCATGCTACTCCATGTTGTGTGTGCACCAAGTGGCCTATTATCTTACCCATCTCTCTCTCTCTCTCGTTTTGTGTCGTATGTATGCCAAAATAGCCTACTTGATGCACACGTCTCTCTCTCTCTCTCTCTCTCTCTCTCTCTCTCCCTCCCCCTCTCTCTCTCTCTCTCTCTCTCTCTCTCTCTCTCTCTCTCTCTCTCACTCTCTCTCCCCCTCCCTCGCAAAAGGCTCTTTCTTGCCCTCTTTTCTTCTTGAATAAATTAACGACATACACCTCTTTGGTAAGTGTATAATTGGCCTGAACACAGTGGTGTTCGAACAAATTGACAGAAACAAAAACGACCATACTTTACCACGTTACTACCTCTCCTTTTTACAAACGTTAAGCCTAATCGGCTGAGAAGGAAAGGACAGGTAAGACGACTGATGTCTCCCAATCTGACCCTCAACACGGGGACTATATGTCAGTGGTTTTTGTTCTTAAGGGACACCATCTCCACCGCCCAGAATTACCCCTGACCAATTAGCCCGAAATAGAATGTCTAAAGCACCCTGTTCTCCCAAAGATAACTCCAGCCCTATACTAGCCGTCTCAGAGTGTCCCGAACGAAACAGCTGATGGCCCTGTTTTAAACTGATAAAGGGTCACCTACTGTATGAAAAGGATACTCGTGAACGCATGACCGTAGCACCTCGCACTTACGGGTATTACCAAACCTTGTATTATAGGGCGCAGAAACTGACACCTAGAAGGCCAGACGATGGACAGGGACACCCACAGAGCCCTGCACCACAGCAGTAATTAATAGATTAGTAACACGCACCTTAACATCAGAGTTAATAGACACCAATCATATAGTAACAGACAAGAGCATTTCCGCAACTACTCAGTGGTTGGGAGAGAGAATGAAGTATGTGAATGTCTTCCCTGCCAAAATCCCTAAGACTTTCGTTTCTTATAACCTATTCAAGGATAACCCGCAGCCATCGGAAGAGAGGGGTCGGACGTGACGCACAGTCTGGCTGCGGATCATAAAGCATCTATGACATCGACCAAGGGGGAAGCGACGAAGCAAAAAGGGTGTGAGACGAGACACCATTATCAGAACGATAAGCGCGAAGGGCTACATCGAGGCCCCTGCTCACTGACCAGCGTGCCTGAAGTCTCAACCCGTCGGGCCCGATTGATGGGCCCAGTGCTGAAAGATTCTGCTCTCCTTGGTCCGCATTTTTGATCCGATCCCACGCCACCCCATTCTCTCTTCCTCTTTCATTTGGACTATGACTTTGACCTACTACCGAGGAACAAAAGGCCGGCACCCTGTCTCAAAGTGCCTGTGGTGAACTGTGTTAAGGAACAGGACTGTGATCAAAGAACAGTGAGTGATCACACCCTGCCACGTGAGAAATCGGATTTGAGCTGGACCTTAGCTCCACCGCCGGTGCTCAACAGTGCCAACGAAAGAAGGACAACAATGAGAGCTTACCAGTGATAGCTCTTTATAAAACAAGGACACTGGAAAGAAGGACCCATAATAATAATAATAATAATAATGTGATTTATAGAGCGCGAACAGCTACCTCACAGGGAGGTGTCCCGGCGCTAGAAGAGGGGAACGTACCACAGAGGTCCAGGGGCAGGAGAGGGAGACCTAGCGAGGCTGAGAGAAGAGCCAAGTCTTTAAAGTGAAAATCCTCTCCCAACCACCTTATTATATTAACTATCTTCTTCATGATGTTGCATCAATCACTTCCGACTGTACACTGAGAAGTTAAGAAAATGTAACTTTGTATAGTAACATTCATACAACACCAGCCATGTACACGACTATACTGCAACTTTGAATGTACTTCCTCCTCGCCCACTTTATCAAACTGTATGAGACAATGTACAAATGTGTCAGATTACTCCTGCCTACCCTTAAGACTCTGTATCTTTAAATGTATGACGAACATTGACGATACTGTAACTGAAAGGCTAACAAAGGTGAATATTGGCCGGACAAGCTGGCGAGATATGTTAAAAGGGAGGACTGTGGAAATTTAGCTTGCAAACTGAACATTATCTGCGCCATCTTGCCTCTCCCCAGCGCCACGCATAGCAAATGCACGGCCGCCATTTTAGACACCCCACTCTCTCTCCCCGCTCACTCTCGATCGCCAGCGCTTTCCCCCGGCGCTGCGAGCATCCCCCGCGCGCCGGCCACCCCCGCTCTCTCATACAGGCCATAAACCCTCTCCTTCTGCGCGACCCTGCTACGGAACCACATCCGACCGACATCCCATACATGGTCATGCCTCTCCTTTGATAACCCCCCTTCCTCTGCGCCCCCTTGTCCGAACTGGTCCCAGGCCATCACCTAGCCCTGCGGATGCAGTTTATTGCCCCTACTGTAAGGGAAACACCCCACATCAAAGGGATTACAGTAGATCAAAGCCCCTACCCCCTGAGACCCGGCCGGTTGCACACACCCCCGGGAATTAGCGGAATTCCCTGCTGCGCGATAGCCATCTCCTACTGTGGATGGGGTGGGAACTTCTACTGTATCTATGTGTGGAAACGGATCTGAACCGGGGCTTCAGGGGATATTCCCCCGCACATCAAGGGAATCTCAAGAATGTACTATGTGTAATAAAGCAATAAACCAGTGTATAAGAGACCAGGTCTCAGAGATGCAGTTAGAGCACCTCGTGACGATACCTTGCTGTCTGATCTGATGTGTTCTGCTCCGACGGAATAAAACCTTGTTTCCTGCCTTCCAGTCTCCGGCGCCTGCCTCTTTTATTGGTAAATTATCGAGTGGTATGAGAGGCGATTACCGCCGGGCAAATACTTGAAAGGATACCGACTGAAACTGCCGCTACCATTTAACACTGCTATCTTCCGAATTACTCTTTCGGCTCGATGGAAGGATCCTGAACCACCTACCTTTCAGATGTGGCTTAGCCGCTTTTTAGCAATATATAAACAGGAGCTTTCAATATACAGTTTTAGAGGCAATAAATCTAGACTTCTTGGGACCCAGATATGGGCTCCGATTTCTCAATGGTACTTAAATCAGAGGCTTAATGACTTTTCCCCCCCCTGATTTGCTGGCTGTATTGTGCACTTGATTGTATAACAAGACTTTCTTGATTGAATATGTATCCATGTATTTTCTGTGCTGAATCTTGCTCAATAAAAAAAAAAGAGAGTGACGAGGAAGGAAATCTCATTTTGATTGGCGAGATTGTCAATGTGGCAAAGTGTCTCTTTAGTGTCCTTGAGAAGTAATGAGGTGCTCCACACCAGTAGTTGTAGGAATTGATTGCAGAATTGGCTTATGGGTAGCCCTGGCCGGTGAACTTCGCTCCGTTCGCGTAGTTTGCGGAGTTTCTGCACTACGCGCTCCGCGGAGCTCGCGGAAGTCAGAAAACTCCACTTTACGTAGTGAAGCAGAGTCTGTTCCCCGCTCGCGATTGCAAATGGTAAGATCACGATTGCGAGCTGCAGCTCAGGTAGAATTTCTACTCGAGTGGCAGGAATATCAGTGTGAACTGCAGTTCTCACTGCACTCCGCCACCAGCAGAACTCCGTGGAGTTTTTTTGCAACTTCGCAGAGTTCCGAGTAGAAAAACGCAGCGAACTATGCCCAGGCCTACTTTTGGGTTCAAAAAGGGAGCCAATGCCAGACACAATGGGTCTTCCCGGTGGAGGTTGCACATTTTTATGAATTTTAGGAAGTATGTAGAATTATGGGATTGTGGGGTGTGGCTTTCACCCAAAAATCTGCATTATTCTTCATAATCCAGCCATCGGTAACTGCTTAATTGACCATAATTCTTATTTTCTCGGCCAAGGACTCGGTGGGGTCTGTGTCCAGCTTATTGTAGTATTTGGTATTAGCCAGTTCTCTCTAGCACTCAATGTCATAGTTGTCAGTATTCAGGAAGTCGGTGGCACCGCCTTTATCTGAAGGTTTGATGATAATGCTGGGGTAGTTGTTGAGATGCGTAATGGCTGTTCTTTCTCTTGCCGGTAGGTTGTCAAAGGGAGTCCTAGGTGTAATGAGGTTGATATCCTTAAGGACGGGCTTCTCAAAAGTGAGAATCTCATTAGGGGTACAATGGATGTAATTCACTTTCTTCATGATGAATGTATAGTGTATAATTATATGTTTTCTGTTCATTTACAGGTTATGTAGAAATGTGGGTCAGATTGTAACCACAAAGTTAAGCATATTTTAAGAACACCAAAATTACGAGTAGGATGTACAGGTAATTTATGTATTATCTGTTTCATTGAAGTTACCCCTGACAAAGGGCATACAATGTCCGAAATGCTTTGGGTTTTTCAACAGAATGAATGTCATGCTATAGGGAGGGGTGAATCCCCAGGTGTTGTTAGGCCTGGATAGGCATATGTTGAACATAGATGAAAACTTGAATTACGATTGGACATGAATTGATTACGCATTGAGATTTGAAAAATAAAATAAAATGTTTTGATCTAGCGGCGAGAGACTATCAAGAGTGAAGATTATTACTATGAAATTCCACCATTCGTGTGACGCACGACCGGCTATTGCGTGCACGTCACACCCCAGTTCTGTCCGTATTTATTTACAAGCCGATTCACTCGTCCTGCCATACAGTTGCACAACAGAGCGGTTACGGACGTGCCTTGATTAATTGAAGGCATAACTCACACGAATGGTGGAATTTCGTAATAATAATCTTCACTCTTGATAGTCTCTCGCCGCTAGATCAAAGCGGCTATCTGGGGATCTACTCCCTACCCTTTGGACGTTTTTATTGCGACCAATTTGGAATTGACTTCGGAATTGTGATTTATGGCACACCATTGAACCTTACCGCCGGGGCGCTACATCCTTGAACTTAGGTTCCCCTATCCCTGTCCTGAGGAAGACCCGTAGCGGAGGAGATTACTCACCCCTTTTGCGTCTGGGTCGAAATGTCGATGAATTCACCCCCATTTGGCCTGTACTCTATGTACCCGCATCCCCTAACCATGATTACAGATGAAGTCTTACTGTAATTGGACTAAAAAATAAGAACGACTACGTTTTTGAATGACAATAGGGGCAGGCCTGTCAATACTAAGGACTTCGGCCTTAGCGGATGTTTTAGATAGTGAAATCATTGTATTCTTAATTATTTTGACTCTTTCCCTTTCACATGAGCACCAATCCTTCACCTTCTTCATCCTTCCTGGTAGTAACCCCCCCTTTCTTCTCTTCAAATAAATTGTATGTTTTGAATTGAACAATTGCCTACAATTAAATTAAATATTACCTTGGCATAATTATAATAGTGGGTACTGTCTCATTTTGAATGTATTTGGCTTTGTTTTTCTCTTCTTTATTTCAGGATTCAAACATTTATGAATAAGAAATATTATTATCATTGATTGTACTATTTAAGAATATACTATAACAGGGTGCACTTCTTTAACAATTAAGAGCGCTTTTCCATCCCAACACTATGTTAGATTACAAAGCTTGAAATCAGATTCCTTGCTTCTTAAGATTAGTAGAAAAGTAAGCAGTCTTTAGGAAACTATTAAAAACCTGACTGTTCTCACGGTCAGATGAGACGAGGGGCCTGCTCATTTCATATCATAGGTATTTATTTCCCTGCTTTTTCTGATAATGCCAGTGTAGCAGTAGGTTATGGTGAGTGGTTATCTGTCTGGAATAGTGCCAGGAGGAAGCTCTGTTTGAGTAGTAGTGTGCTTTACAAGGAATGCCTCATTCATTCATAGGTATACACATAAATGTTCCAGTAAGCTTTGTGAAATGTTTTTGACACTTGCACATGTTAAGGCATAATTTTAGGTAGTTTTGAATAAACATTTTATAGAAAGATATTATCAGTTGTGTAAGAGTGGGGGAATAACGCTACCTACTTTCTCCTGCTGTCCTGTTTACTGGTTTGTATGTTTGTCAAACCCTAACTTCTTATCAAAGTCCACATTCAAATGATCAATATCTCTTTCAGCTCAAAAACTGCCGTGCCAATCTCCCTACTACCCAGTGACTAAATGTTACTGTCTTTTGCCTCGGACCTCTCATTTCAGAATTGTGGTGAGGTTGTGGCTACAGCCAAACTGATGACACAATCCTCAAATCCACCTTTTCATGTAGGGCACAGGTCTGAGTCAAGCTATCATTTACTCCCTTCTGAATATGAAAACTCATGTTGTTGTTTGAGGGGGGTGTGAGATCTTCTCAAGCCACAGCCACAATCCTTGTCAGGGTGAACCACAAAAGTCACTAAATTAATCTGTGCTTAACCCTTTAGTAGCTTGGCACAATAGAAAAATAGAGTAATATGTAAAGAATTCTGAACAGAATGGACATCCCCAGGCCCTGTCACTCCAAAGCCAGATAGTAAATACACAAACCTAGCAGAGGCACACAGGATGGCTAAGCAAGAAAATACCTACATTCTAAAAGTGGGATTTTCAAACACAGAATGTAAAAATCACCCTCACTAAAAGATGCATCTTTATATTCTGAGACCAGGCATACTAAACTTTACCTTCCCATCTTGTCCCAGTGGAAAGTTATATTTGTAAGAAGTTAAAAATAAACTCCCATTCTATCCTATAGGACAGATAGCCTTTCAATGGTGAAAACACACACATCAGGGCATGTCCTACCTTTCTCATAAACTGCACCCTGCCCACAGGGGTACCTTGAGCCTACCTAACAGGTGACTCACATGTAAGAAAAGGGAAGGTTAGGGCCTGGCAAGTGGGTGCACTTGTCAGGTCGACATGGCAGTACCAAACTGAGCACAGACACTGCAGTGGTAGGTCTGAGTTACATTTACAGGCTGCTTATGTGGATGGCACAATCAGTGCTGCAGGCCCACTAGCAGCATTTGATTTACAGGCCCTGGGCACACACATGCACTGTACTAGGGACTTACCAGAAAATCAAATATCCCATTCCATAAATACAATTTACAGGAAGAGCATACGCACTTTGGCACTGATCAGCAGTGGTAAAGTGCCCAGAGTCATAAAACAAAAGAAAACTGGTCAGAAACAGAAGGACAAAAAGTAAGACGTCTGGGGATAGACCATCTGGACAAGCCAAGTCTAACACAGTTGTTGCTGGAGCTTTGTGCTAACGGTCACCACGGGCTGTGGATGCTGTAGCGCAAATTGCAGATCTCATGTTGCTGGTTGTCACTGATGGTTGCTGTAACACAAAGAGTTAGGTTCACTGGGGCTTCATGTTAGAGGTCTGCATGGGTGGCAAGATCTTGGCACAAACAGGCCCATTCATGGTTACAAAGAGCCCAAAATGCAAGGATTTCTCCTTTTCATCGAGGAGGAGCTTAACTGATGCTCCACAAAGGGTCCAAAACCTGGGAGGCAGATCTTGAGGATAAGGAACTCACTCCAGCAGAAGCCAGCAGGGCTCATGCATGTCCACTTGCAGGTCCAGGGGAACAGGTCACCTGGGAAGTTTAAGCGCCTCTGGAGTTGGTTGTGTCCCTTTAGCTCAGAACAGGCGGCCAGTTAACTAGCCCTTGAAGTCACTCAGGTAATCTGGAATGAAGGGTGCAGGTCCATTCTTCCTTCTCAGACAGCAGGGCAGGCCTCAGGCAACAGCAGAGTCCTCTGGCAGCAGGGCAGTCCTTCTTTCATAATAGCCACACGTACAAAAGTGTACTGAAGAGTGGAGCTAAATGTCCTATTTTTTAACCTGGTACCCCCTTTGAAGTGGGAGAAGCTCCTGAAGTTCTCCCCCATACAAGTGTCTGCAATTTCCTTTCTCCCTGTTCTGGTCCAAGTTTTTCTGTATGCACAATAGACTAGTGTGAAGTCGTTTGTGTGTGAGCTGAAGCTGAATCTTCGAAGTGCAAGTGGGACAGGTGGCAGTTCTGTCCCTCATCAAGTCAAGATGCTCCATCCTGCCAATACCCAGACCCTTCATTATGTGGCTATCTATGAGGAATACACAAAGGCCAACTGCCAACTACACCTATTAATGTAACCTAGGAAACAGGCTGCAGGCTCCAATTGGCTTGGACAAGAAAATGCTAACTTTCTAAAAGTAGCGTTTCAGAATTGTTACTTAAAATCCAAATTTACCATTAAAGAAGATTTCAAATTACAATTCCTCAGGTACCAAACATGACATTTCCACCTGCTCCCAAACAAAAGTTATCCTTATTAAATGTGATAAGGCAACCCAATGCTATCCTACGGGAGAGGCAGTCCTTTCAATAGTTAAAAAAGAATTTGAAAGTTTTTTACTACCAGAACATGTAAAACTTAAAAGTACATGTCCAACTTTTCAAATACAGTTCACCCTCCAATATGGGCTATTTATGGCGTACCTAGGGGTTAATTATAGATATTTAAAAGGAAGGTTTGGGCCTTGCAAACGGTTTCTATTTCCAGGTAGAAATGGCAGTTTAAAACTGCACTCACAGGCTGCAATGGCAAGCCGTAGATATGGTTGAAAGGCTCAAACTAAGTGGGTGGCAAAATAAGCTGTGCAGGTCCGCTAGTAGCATTCAATTTACAGGCCCTAGGTACATGTTGTACAACATTACTAGGCACTTATTAATAAATTAAATGTCCCAATTGAATGGAAGCCAATTTTACCATGCTTAAAGGAGAGAACACAGTCACTTTAGCACAGGTTAGCAGTCCTAAAAGCCAACAAAAATGGATTCAGAAAAAAAGGAGGGGTGAAGGCAAAAGGTTTTGGGGTGACACTGCAGAAAGGGCCAGGTCCAGCGTCCAGTTCTGAACATTAAGGCCACAACAGGATGGTGGATGAATGGTGGTGGAGCCAAACCTGGAATTTACCCTCCCAATGCTGGGACGAAGGTCTCTTGTTAAACATGATAATTAACTTTGCAGTATCAAATATAGGCTCTTCGCAAGCAGATGAAGGCTTGAAACTCAGAGCTGCATATTGATGTTGGATGCACCCTTAGTCTAGACTTTGCATAAGCATGACCTTGGGCAACAGCCCCAGAAATGGCGGAAATGGAAATGTGTGTCATCTATACTAACACGGGCTAATAATGAAGCGATTGTTTTATACCTCTCGAATATGCGAAACTATATTAAACTTAACTAAACTTTGTTAATAATTATTTTTCCTAATTTCCGTAATACCTTACCCGAGAAACTATTCCAGGGGTCATGATGTGCCCCACTATCTCATCAGAAAGCAGGATGCCTGTTTTTGTACGCCTGCGTTTCGTATAGTCAGTTCATATAAACCTATATTTCTCCAAGCTAGTCTTATTTTATACAGCGCAGCTCTATTTTACACAGCTCATCTCATAAACAGAAAATGGCGAACTTTGACCACTGTTTCCTAGACGTACGGTCTGACAATGAAGCTCTAACTTGGAGAAATATCGAATTATATGAATTGACTTTGTTCTCTGTAGGCGCAAAACAGTCGCATGCGCACGGCTCTGCGCCCCGCCAGTGCAACTAAGCGTGATGCGGAATCAAGTTTGTCTTAGCAGGTGTTTGCAAATGACTAAACCTCAGGCGACACATGCGCTTTAAAAGGCGCCTTTGAAACATCTAATATGCGGTGAGGGAAAATTTCCGATTAAAAAATATTAAAGACATTCACTTCTTGTACAAGGTGACTTTCTACAGCTGGCACGGAGTAGCTAATAGAAAGAACGCGGTGATGCAGCTGCCGTGTGAAAACTCAGGAGCAGACTGCAAGAACTGATTGTGCTACTTATTACAAAAATAGACAGCATGTTGTCATCATTTTCAATCATCACCTGCTCGTCTTGCCTATACGCTAATAACTAATTGTGTGCATCCAATATACCCACATTGCACCTTATACATTTCAGGAGTTGAATTGCAGTGAGAGACTGTTCTGCTGGAAATGTCAAGAATTGACAGTCTGACACGTTGCATCTCCTTGCATTAACTCTGTGGATCATAGCTGTCATCAGTGGATTGCTGGGACTCATGTGAAGCTATTTATGACCTTTAATGCACCAAAATAAAAACCTGTTCTATTAATTGGGCTCCACAACTCCATTAAGGGAATATGCTGACAGCAATAGGCTTCTGTCTGTCCCTCTCTTCAGGGACCCAAACACTTTCCCTCCCTTCCGTTCCTCATTTCTTCTCATTTCTAGATTTGTCCAGTCTATTACACTTAGTAGAGTAAAACCTGTGACTGGCAGCTGTGCATTGTGCTGTATTCAAGCAATAATGCGGTCATTATGCCCCTCCATGCTTGCCTTCCATTGCACACTGCAGGCCGACAAAACACTTTGAATTAAAGAGGAATACTAAAGCAGCCTAAAAAAAGTAAGGGGATTCCTAAAATTGATGTGATGCATGTAGTGGGATTCGGCAAGGTGCAGGAAAACAAAGAGATTCATCAGACAGGAGACTTACCGGAGGCAGCAGCATGTGAGCTAGACATCCCTTACCTGGAAGGTAAAACTGAACGTCTTTGATCTTCTCCCTCAGCGTGTGGGATGATATCTTTGTTCACCCAGGTCCTAAAAAGTCAGTATTTCTGTGGTCGCTTTAATTGATGTTTAGGTGCTTGCATGAAGTGTCGGCCCAGGAGGACAACAGGCAGGGCATGCAAAAGAAGAAGGATATCAAACAGGGGTCCTTATTGACCTACTTGAAAGATGCTGTTTCTTGGAAGACACAGTCATGGCGAGCCTTATATTTACTCCTATCCATCATGGTTTCCTTCCCAGCGTTGTCTGAAGTTCGCAAGGTGGTGATAACCTGGTCCTTGTGCTGTCATCTTCTGCTTTGACCATATTTATGGAAGCTTGGCTGTAAGATGGATGGGTCACAGTGCATTCCTTTCCCCATTTTTCATCTATTTCACTGTTCCCTTGTTGATTCTTTTGTCCTGGATTTTTGCTCTTGTTCTTCAGCTGGATTTCTGTGTGGCACTCTTCTTCTGGAAGATCTATGCTCAGGTTAGTTTTGATGCCTTGTGTTAGACCTGGCATCATTAGCATTGGTTTGTATTTTTGACTTTGCCTCCTGTGTTTTTGCTGTGTGTTGGACTTCGTTTTGGTGGTCTAGATGCTTCAGGCACTTTGCCAATGCTGTTCAGTGCCAAAGTGCAAGTGCTCCCTTTTTCAGTTGTTGTTATGGACTGGTGATTCCATGGTTTGCATATCTGACTTACTAGTCAGTCCCTAGCACAGTGCACTATGTGTGCCCAGGGCCTAAAGTCAAATGCTGCTAGTGGGCCTGCAGCACTGATCAGACCACCCACATAAGCAGTCTGTAAATGTAATTCAGGCCTGCCATTGCAGTGCCTTTGTGCGGTCTGGTATTGTTGTCTGGTATTGCCACGTCGACCTGGCAAGTGCCAGGCCGAAACAATTTTTTTTGTGTGTGTAGTTTTATATTGTGCAAACTAGACCTGAAGGTTTCAGAGCACTTTACATGAGCACTACTTACATTACAGATGCACACATTCATTTTTGTTAGGCACGGGAGATTAAGTGATATGCCCAGAATCACAGATTGTTGAGCGTCCCTGCCGAGACTCAAACCCGGTTCCCCAGCTCCAAGGTCGACAACCCTAGCCTTTAGGCCACATTCTCGCCTTTTCTTACATGTTAGTCACCCCTAAGGTAGGCCCAAGGTACCCCTGTGGGCAGGGTGCAGTGAATGTGAAAGGTGGTACATTCCCTGATGTGTGTGGCATGTCCTGATAGTGAATTACTGCCAATTTTGTTTTTCTGTATTGTAAGTTTATCTGTCTCCATAGGATAGAACAGGGAGTTTTCTCATAACATCTTATGAGCATTACTGCCCATCGGAAAAAAGATGGTAAAAATAAAGTTTGATATGCCTGAACTCAGAATGTTAAGATGCATCTTTTAGTGAGGGTGAATTTTACATTCTGGGTTTGGAAATACCACTTTTAGAAAGTAGGTATTTTCTTGCCTAACCATCCAGTGTGCCTCTGTTAGGATGTGTATTGATTGTCTGGCTTTGGAGTGACAGGAGCTGGGGTGGTGCAGTGGCTCCAGAGAGTGTGGATGAGTCTGGGCTGGGCTGAATAGACCTGGGCTGCTTTTAGAGTAGGGGGAGGAGATTTTCTTTCACCTGAATGGACCTGGTCTGCCTTCCACTATGCTGAATCCACCTCCTGCCAGGAAGCTGCAACAGTGAGGACAGGACTGGTTTTAGCTGTGCACAGACACTCACTGCCTTCAGAGAACAAATAAACTTACAGTATAAAAAGAGGGTCCCAGACCCCAGACTTTTAGATCATTATGGGAATCAAGAGGAACCTTTGCCAAGGAGAAGAGCTGGAGAAAATGAGGATAAGTACTGCCACTTTGCTATGTACTGTCTGGGATTGGCCTTCAGTAGCTGTTTCTGCCAAATAAAGGAGAAAGGACTTTGCTGTGTGCTGTGTCCCCTGCTTGAAGATCTCCAAGGGCTTGAAAGAAGAGCTTGCCTCCTATTCTGAAGTCTCAGGGACATAAAGACTTCCCAACTAGCTCCCCTGAACTTCCTTGCTTGGAATTCTGAAATGCTAAGAGGTGCCTGCTGCTGTTTTGGACCTCTGGAGGCTGTTTACCGCTGAGAGCTGGAAAAGTAAGGCAACTTTGAGTTGCGCAACGCCTGCCGCAGCTCGAGAAATCACCTCATGCTGAGATCGTCACACCGATCCTGACACAGGCGCTGCTGTGCAAGTGAAAGAACCAACGCATCATGGGACCACAGCTGGAGAAAGCCACACAGTGTCGCCGCATTGAGAACCGACACATCCCCGATCCTCACGCATTGCATCTGGACACCACGCCAACAAGAACACTGGGGTCGCAGTAAGAAACCAATGCATCACCTCCCCACACAGTTAGAAATCAACGCATCACCTCCCCTTCAGTAAGGAACTGACGCATCACCGCCTCTGGGTGGCAGTAAGGCACCAACGCATCACCTCCCCTGAAGTATGGTACCAACGCATCATCTTTCCTGGATGTAAGGAACCAACGCATTACCTTCCCTGCAACAGTTTTTGTTTGTGTGTGTGACGCATCCAAGGTACTTTGTATTGAAAGTGTTGCATCTGCAATTTGCTTTTAAAAGAACTAATTTTATCAGCTAAAAGTCACATCATTGCAGTATTGTGGATTTTTGTCGTTTTTGTCTTGTTTGGTTTCGATAAAGATTATTTCTTTTTCTCTGGTGCGGTGTCCATTTGCAGTTTTTCCACTGTATTACTGTATGTGTTCACAAATGCTTTACACACTGCCTGTAGATAAGCCGGTCTGCTCATGCCAAGTTACCAAGGGGGTGAGCAGGGGTTATTTTAGAAGTGTTTCCCCCCTTACTCTGACTCGGAAGAAGGGTCCCTACTTGGAAAAAGGCACCTACCTGTGCCAACTAGAGACCCCCATTTCTAACACCTTGCTTTTTAACTTCTGTGATCTTTATCATCTTCCGTTAAGGATCACCCAGATAGCGAAGGAGTTTTTTCTGCTATCTGTCAATTATCCTCCTAAAGAGGAGCCTCCTAGGGAAACACCTTACAACATTCTCATATTTACTTGCAGAGTGGCAACATGGCAACTGGGAAAAGTCCCCTATCCTTGGGCAATCATAGCATTGAATGATTGACATAAATGTGATCCTAGGGAGACATTCTACCCCACATCGGCTTCATATGTAGTGATCCAAGGAAGTCAGGCTCTTACTTGTAAGCAATCCATCATCAGCCCATATTGGTTGCCACTATACACCACATGGCCTTGTTGTGGTTTTGTCCTCAATGCTTGTGCTTAATGTGTTATTTTGAAGTTTCACCAAGGCCATAAGAATAAAAGATAAAAGGTGATGTTTTGCTGTGTTGTGATCTAAACCAGTGTTTCTGAGCTGATCCAGAATTTCCCTTTCCAACCAGCGCTGTGTTTCTTGGGAACTCCACTCTTCTTTTAGCAGGATTGACATATCCAGAAGTCACTTAACTGCTCCTTTCCTCCTTAAATGACCTGTTCTCTCTGCCATCCATGCGCAGGGTAGGTAGGCTGCAGAACCTGTTCTGCGGCCAAGCCCTGAGCACTATATTCCCTGGGTGGGCAGGGTACCTATGCTTTTCACAACTGGTATGGGCATATGGGCCTAGCCAGTGTCCAGGCCCTGCACTCAGAGCTGTGAAGCCAATCAAGTCCTGCTGTGTACAGCCTTTGGCCTTAAACAACGTGTGGTTTGGTGGCAGGTCCCTTGCTCAACCTGTTGTATGAAGCCAAGCCTTTAGCTCTTTGAGGGTTGCCCACAGGGCCTATCCTGCAGTCACAAGCAGGCAACAAGCAGCCAGATCCTACAGAGAATCCACTGCAATCAGTCAATTAACTTTATTTATTTTGTTATTCTTGTTTTTTTTGTTTCTAAGATTCTTATTGTGGAGCCCTACATTTTTTTATGTGTTTTGAGTAACTTTAAAAAACTTTCACAACTTTTTTGTGTGAAGGTTTGGTGAAGTTTTTAAACTAATTTCTTAAACATTGTTTGTAAATCTTTTAAAACTTTGAATAAAGATTAATTGTTGGGAGATTTCATTTTTGTTAATTTCCCCCGAACAGTCCTCCTGATTTACTGCAGTATATTGAGAATAATTGTAGTGCCTGGACTTCTTCTTTTTCTCCTGCTTGGATGACTACAGGTGGCAGGGTGGGCTACTCTCCTTCCTCCAATCACTACCGCTACATTGCCTCTCTGAAGTCCTTATTTGGGTGCATGATTCTTTTATCATTCTCCTGGTGAACAATTAGTACATCCCTTGATATCCATGCTGAGGGATCTAGTCACAAGGTGCACATGATCTTTCAGATGCTCACCTTCTTCTGTCCTGTGGGGTGTGTAAATAATTTCTACACCACAAATGCTCATTCAGAGTGAGCAACAGCAGCAGTGCTTGATGTTGTTGCTACCACCTGTTGCTACCACCACAACATAATCATCATGAAAACAGGACTGCCCTGGAGCTGAGGTTGCAGCTTCCTGGCATGTTCCAGTATTCTGGGACACCATATTGTTCAAAGACAAGCATTTTTCTCTCACGGACCAGGAAGAAACTGAAAACAATGTTCTCCAAAGTATGGGCTCCTTCTTTCTAGCTGTGAACTTGTTGTCTAGATAGTGTGGAGTGTTTAACCAATTAGGTGCACTCTTTCACTTTTTGTTGGTGTATTCCAATTTGCAAATTCTCAGCAACTCTGATAGGAGCAATGCAATGGTGCAGCAACTCATTCACAAAATCAGAGAGGCAGGTCTTCTCTCTTGGTTACTGCAAACCCAAATATGGGAACTGCAAATCCCATAATGTTTTACAAAGTTGAGTTTGGTTAGCAAACAAATTGATATTTGCTGTTTAAGTGTAGGTGTTTACTAAATACAACTTAAAACTCAGACGAGTAGTAATGTATTTCAAAATGTCCACATTTTGTTTATTTTTGTTTGTGATACCAGGATCTAGAACGATGGTGCCAGGTTGAGCCCATGCCTATTTCCGTGAACTGCAGAGGATTCATAAAACCTTGCAGATCATTGCGGAGATTTTATTAGTTCTTTGAATTAATAGTTCACTATACAAGTGAATGTTGACCTTTTTGCTCGTATCTTCACACTCTTTTCTATAGGACTGCTCTAGAGCAAAGGAGACTGACGAACATTTTTCCTATTTTTTTCATTTTTGGCAATTCAAATTTTCTTTCTCCTACAGAATGGCTTCTAGATAGGAGCAGGAAAGAGAAAATCCAGAGGTGTATAAAGTGTAGGGAGCAGCTTGGAGTAAGTCCATCCCTAGAAATCATGTTCACAAGCAGAATCCATTGAATATAAGTGTTTTACAATACAACCTTGGTAGAAATGCTCGCCTTTAAGTACCTGACATGCACATTGTGCAATAGAAACTGACCAAGGGTAGCCGAGGCAATTATAGCTTTGACACACAATCAATGCACATGCATCTTAACACTTAGCGTGAACAGCAGCTCAATCCAGATAGAAGGAAGAGGCACGCTGAAGACGCAGTGACATCTGTCTCAATATTGCACATCATCCCTCCTGGTGAACGGCTGTCAGAAGACTTTATGCAGCAGGAGAACAATAACACGGATCCCTTCTTCGCTGCAGTGGGTCTGCATTACTTAGTCTGTGGCGCTGGAGAGCAAAATGCCACAGCACAGAAAAATCAATCAATGAATTCTCCACCAGAGCAACTGCAAGAAATTGTTTCTCACAGTTGATGTTCTATTTTATTTTGTTTTTGTTTCACAAAAAAGTAAAGCCCCCCCCAAAAAAACTTTAACAATACAAAATAACGGTCTTGTTCAATGGTTTACATAAAGATAAACATAGATGTACGTTGTTTTGTTAATGCTTTAGAATGATGGACAGTAGGAGTGAAAAGGTGAAAGAGCGAGTATAGCACAACATGAAAGAGAGGAAGTGAGTGAGAGAAGGTGTGCAGTCGACCTACCCAATAAACTGCTACTGGATAGAGGGGTGAACAGCATATGTTGACTGCAGGAGCACCCCAACTTCCACGGCCAGCGAACCTTCTGTGCACAGCCCTTAGCCTTGCACATCAGTGGGTGGCTGATGAAGAGCCTCACCCTCCCCCAGCAGCTAACACATGCTGCCCATGGGCTGCAGCTGGTCACAGCAGGAGGTGACTGCATGACCTGGCCTGTGATCAGGGCCTATGCCTTGACCACCATGGACGTCAAAACCCTGCTGTGCACGACCTTTAGCCATGTGCGGTGGGTGTGGCTGCAGCTGCACCCCATCCATTCAGGACAGTCAACTACTACTGCAAACAGGCTGCAGACCTGCACCTGACCTTCAACAGGTATCCAATCATCCTGGCCACAACCTTTGAACGTGCTCAGTGGGGGTTGGCTGCCAGGATGCCCCGCCCTCTGTGGGCAGCCAATTCCTGCTAGAAACGACTTGTTGCTTTGTGGTTTATGGTGTCACCAGAACCCCTCATAGCAATATTGGACCATGTTCAACACTTACTCATTATGTTATGTATATAGAAAGCAGTCATTTTGCATACAGTTACATCGGGAGTCATTAAATCACAATCAGTACATAAGGAGTACCTTTACATTGCTGTTCTTTACATCATTATTTAATTTTTAACAAGTACATACATTCATATGTTTAAATTCATACAGAAATATATATATATATATATATATATATATATATATATATATATATATATATATATATAGAGAGAGAGAGAGAGAGAGAGAGAGATACATATATACACCCATATTAATGTATAGTTAAAATAATGTAATTCATTTTATAATTTAATGTATTTGTAATTATATATATATATAAATCGATGCATAACTTTTTTAATTTACTGATTTAGGTTTATAATTTACTTTATTTGTAATAAGTGAACTAATTTTACATTTAATTTCAAAGTAATATTTACTTACTAAATTAATAATATTATCAAACCTGTATATTGATATTACTTTTGAGTTACTTATATTTTATTTCATTTTATTTATCTAATTTACACTACTCAACCTTGACCCCTAGAAACTCCTTACTACACATATACTCTAACCACCACTGATTCCTAAACCCCCTTACTATTACCCCATACACTAAGCACCCCTGAACCCGAAAAACTCCTCACTGCTTCTATACACTACCTATCCCAGGACCCTAAACCCCCCTTACTACTCCTGTTCACTATTCATCCATAAACTATAAAATGGTCTGTACTGCCCCATGCATTACCAATATCTGTACCCTAAAAACTCCTTACTACCCCTATGGACTACCCATCAGTGAACCCTAAAATAACCCTTACTACCACTATATGCTACCCATCTGTTAGACCTATCAACCCTAGGGTGGTCTTGCCCCAAACCTTTTGCCTTTCTCCTCCATTTTTTACTGATCTTGTTTTTGTGGCTTAGGACGCTGAGCACTTAACCACAGCTAACCAGTGCTAAAGTGCATGTGCTCACTAGAGGTGGGCAAAGAATTCTGCTATGCTGGTGCAGTTCACGGAGTTTTGCCCACCCCCCACGGAGTTCGTAGTTCCTCAAAACTCTGCAATGTGAAGCGGAGCAGAGTGGTTTTTTTTTCTCACAAGGCTCGGCAATGTTAATTTGACAATGCAAGAGTGAGAAAAGTGCACGCTAGACCTCCTCCCGCCAAGATTTTCCAATGTGGGTGGTCACATTAGGTCACAACCGCCTGCATTGAGAAATCTGCTGCTTGGGTTGAGGAAGTTGCCACTCCTGTAGAATATCTACCTGAGTGGCAAAAAGAAGCAGCACCCTCTGGCGCGACGCATAATTCTATTCTCCGTGATTTTACAGCTTGGGACAAACTCCCAACTCTACAAATCAGTGCGAGTAGCTCGTCTTATCACATTCCGCTGCTTGTGGAACTCCGCAGAGTGGGATTACATTTTTTCATCCCTTCGCAGAGTTTAGCGGTGCTCACTCCTTAAAAACTTGGCTATAGTTAAGAGGTACGACATGTACCCAGGGCCTGTAAATTAAATGTTACCAGTGAGCCTGCAGTAAGGATTGTGCTACCCACTTAGGTAGCCCTTTCAAGCTTGCCTCAGGCCTGCTACTGCAGCCTGTGTGTGAAGTTTTAAACTGACATTTGGACCTGGTAAAATAAACCTTTTGCTAGGCTCAAACCATTTAACAGATAAAAGACACCCCTACGGTAGGCTCTGGACTGCCCAGAGGGCAAGGCCTTTGTATTTAAAGAGTTGGACAATACTTCTAAGTTTGACTTCTCCTGATAGTGAAAAACTCTCAAATTAGTTTTTGACTGCAAGGACTATCTCTCCTATAGCATTACATCTAATAAGCTGTAACTTCCATATGGGAAAAGGTAGCCAGTTCATGTTTGGTGTCTTTGCAATTGTAATTAGAAATCCTCTCTTATGGTAAAGTTAGATTTTTACAATTAATTACTTTTAGAAAGATGGCATTTTCCTGCCTTAGCGACATGACTGGGAATAGTTGACAATTGGGCTTTGTGTATTCCTCTTAGACAGCCACACACAATAGAGACCTTAGGTGTGCCTGGAAGGGCTATCATTGACCTGATGGGAGGGAGGAGCTGGGCACAGCCCTACTTACACTTTGAAAAGGCTGTGTCCTGCCTCCACACAACAGGCTGCGTACCCCCTGCCAGGAGCCTGGGACAGAAAGCCAGGCCACCTGTGCATTTCAAAGTGGAACCCCCAGTTGTTTCTCCCATTTGAAAGACAGACCTGGGTGTGTCTATATTTGATACCAGCTTGTCAGTAAACCTGGACCTGTGGATACTCTGCCAGGAAGAAAAACTGCTGTGTTGATAAAAGGAATGCCACTCTGCTGCTCTGAAGGACTGGTGTCCTGCTGTGCTGACCTGCTGCCACAATGGATGTTTGAGAAGGCCTTGGCCTGTATCTGTTGAACCTAGGACCCCAAAGTGTCTCCAAGAGCTAGTTGACTGGCCTCCTAACTTGAGCCTCAGGACAGCAAGCTCCAAGAACCTCGACCCCAGCAAATGGACTCTGCCATCTGTGAGTCTACCCTGCCAAGCGGTGCCACCCCAGTCCAGGACCCTTGGAAGTGGGCCTATGGTGCTCTGCAAGCCTCTGTGGATCTCATGGAATGGACACATCTCCTGTGTAGTGCAGCACATCCCTGAGCAGAACCGACACATCGCTGCTGCTGTGTGGATCTTCTCCATCACAAAGACCCACATCGGATCCACATTCTCCACGTCATCAGAACCACCGCTTTGTGACGCATCTTCAGTGCAGCCCTTACATCCCTCATCAATCCAGCCTCAACTGCATCACAGCCTCACAACTCCTTGGAACCGAGTAATCACCCAGACTCCAAAAAGGATCCTCAACATTGTACATCTCACCTCAAGCCCTCCTCGACTGGATTCTGGACAATTACGCAGGACCTCGCAGTACAGCCTCACTGCAACTTGGTACTGGCACATTCTCTATACTTGTTATTAGAGACTTATAGGAAAATAAGCCAATCAATTTAACCATGGCACTTTACTCATGTTTAGCAGTGGTAAGGTGCACAGAGTTCTACATCCAGCATAAATAAAGTGCAGAAAATTGCAAGAAATCTGGAGTGATGACACAGAAAATACAGATTTTCTTACAACTTCCATACCACGGTGGCGGCTCCTCTGCTAATGTGGAGGAGCATCACCCCACTGCTTCAACTGCAAGCTCAATTGCAAAAAATAAAATGATAATAACGTTCTGTTATTATTTTATTTTTTAAATTGAGCTTGCAGTTGAAGTGGTGGGGTGGGGCAGGGCTGGGCTTCCCACGTCACAGGGTGGAGTGCCCCTTAAGTGCGCATATAGGTTTGGCCGGCCCTCTTGGCCCGGCAAGCCTATATGCACCATTTGCATGTTCTCCACCCAGGCTGCTTTACAGCCTGGGTGGAGAACATGCCCAGGCTCTCATTTCCCGCCTGATCACCGAACCATGGCGTTCAGACCAATTACAATGCTGCATCGCAGCGTTGCGATTGGCTGGGACCCTGGGTTCTTGCTCCCTGTTGCCTGTGTAGAGGAAAGGCGGCAGCTGGCAGCTGGCAGCTGGCCACTGGCACGACGAGAAGGTAAGTTTCTTTTTTATTTTCTATTCCCACACAAAGACTATGTCAAGTATAAGTGCTAATTGGAGTTTTTTTCCATGTGATTGTACATTGAGTATGGAGCAGCCTACCCTTTTCTACTTGTTCTGTGCTTCTGAGGATAAAGTTGAGGTTGCCACAAAGACGCAGATCAAAAATCAATCGAACATTGTATTTCTGAGCTATTTGCATCACATGTATTGTTTTTGTTGAATGCTCATGTGAGTGGTGTTAGTAGGAGTAAAATTGGGACATTCTCAGTACAAGGATTTTAAGTTTACATTGTCTTCTGATTGTAATTGTTAGACGGCGACCTCAGAGGAGCCCGGAAAGGGGTCCTGACTACCCTGAGACCCACCCTCAAAGTATCGTAGCCGGGCACTGGCGGGAGATTCCCCAGGGGGAGGACTCTCGCAACCAGGATCGTACTTCTGGTACCACACGACACAGAGGGACCACACTGGGTATTCTCGGAACAAGCTTTATCAAACAGGTATCACTGCAAATATGTACAAGGTGAGCACGGGCTCACGAGTCTCGGAAAGGTAGGGGGTAGCGGGACTGTCTCTGGTAACGGTTCAAAGCAGGGACGTACCCGGCGCACAGCTCACAATCCTCGAGCTGGGGGATACGTGCTCGGAGTTGGGGTCCGGCGGGACCGTGAGAGTCTGGGGGAGCCGCGAGTCACTCAGCAGGGCTCAGGTACAAGTTCGGAGGTCTTACAATCTTCAGGGAGCCGCGAGTCACTCAGCAGGGCTCAGGTACAAGTTCGGAGGTCTTACAATCTTCAGGGAGCCGCGAGTCACTCAGCAGGGCTCAGGTACAAGTTCGGAGGTCTTACGATCTTCAGGGAGCCGCGAGTCACTCAGCAGGGCTCAGGTGAGTTCCAGTTCCAGGAGCCGCGACCACGTCAGCAGGCTCTCGTTGTTCCAGCGTCGAATCTGCCGGACAGCCCCAGAGCACCCCTTGTTATAGTTCGACCCCTCTTTGATGTCCGGAGCCTGGGCAGGCAGGGGTCTTGTCACCTGGGGGTCGCTTGTCGGGATTTCCTGCTATAGTCTTTTGATCCTTTCAGGGCCGGGTCGGGAGGAGTCCCAGACACCCAGCAGGCATGGAGCCAGCCCTCAGGGAGGCCGGAGGGCCGATCGAAACCCATCGTCCCAGGGGAGTTCAGAGGTGCGATAGAAACTGCTCCTCCCTCTCTCATCCCCGGGAAGCGTGATGTCCTCCAGCCGGAGTGGCGCCTCTAGGCCCGGGTCGCGCTGGGGCCGGGCGGCCATCTTGGTGCATGAAGTGGGCACGCGGGCCCGGGGTGGCCGAAAGGGGAGAGGCCAGGGACGGGGATGTCCGGGTCGGTGCGTGTGTCCTGGTGGGGAGGTTCGGCTGGGCCGGGGGCTTGGGCTGTAGGTACCAGGTTTCTGTGGTGCGGGGGCACGGAGGGCCATTCTACGAGGCCGGGTCCAACACGCGTCCCCCCCAGCTGAAAGCCGGAGAAAACTGCCCATCAGCTTGGGGGGTTCTCTTCGCTGAGGCGGAAGAACCGGGAGAGGCCGTCAGCATTGGCGTGGTCCGTACCAGGGCGGTGTTCCACGGTGAAATCCATCCCCTGGAGGGAGATTGACCACCGCAGTAGCTTGGGGTTTTCTCCTCGCATCTGCATGAGCCAACGTAAGGGCCGATGGTCAGTTTGAACTCTGAAATGGGTGCCAAACAGGTAGGGTCGTAGCTTTTTGAGTGCCCAGACCACGGCAAAGGCTTCGCGCTCTATGGTGCTCCATCTTTGTTCTCGGGGCAACAGCCGCCGACTGAGGAAGGCGACGGGCTGGTCTAGGCCTTGGTCATTTACTTGGGACAGGACGGCCCCAATGCCATGCTCGGAGGCATCGGTTTGGACTATGAACTCCTTGGCGTAGTCGGGAGCCTGGAGGACGGGGGCAGTACACATGGCCCTTTTTAGGGCATCGAAAGCTTCCTGGCAGGCAGCCGTCCACTGCACTTTCTTTGGCTGTCTTTTAGATGTGAGTTCTGTGAGAGGGCCGACAAGGCTGCCATACCCCCGAATGAATCTTCGGTAGTAGCCCGTGAGTCCCAGAAAGGCTCGGACCTCCGTCTGGGTGATGGGTGGTTCCCAGGCCAGGATGGCGTCGATCTTTGGCTGTAGCGGGGCGACCTGGCCACTCCCGACCTGGTGCCCCAAGTAGACCACGGATCCTTGCCCGATCTGGCACTTGCTGGCTTTTACTGTGAGGCCTGCCTGGCGCAGGGCGATTAGCACCCTTCGGAGGTGCTGGAGGTGCTCACTCCACTCTGAACTGAAGACAGCGATGTCGTCCAGGTATGCCGCGCTGAACTGTTCTAGCCCGGCCAGGACTCTATTCACCAGTCGCTGGAAAGTGGCCGGGGCATTTTTCATCCCGAAGGGCATTACGCGGAAGCGGTAGTGCCCATCGGGGGTGGAGAAAGCGGACCGCTCTTTGGCCCCTTCGGTGAGCGCAATCTGCCAGTATCCGCAGGTGAGGTCGAAGGTGCTGAGGAACCGGGCTGCCCCTAGTCGGTCAATGAGTTCGTCGGCTCGTGGAATGGGGTGGGCATCGGCTCGGGTAACGTCATTGAGCCCCCGGTAGTCTACGCAGAATCGGAGCTCGGGGGCGACACCGGGGGCCGCTGCCTTCGGGACCAGGACCACGGGGCTGGCCCAGGGACTGTCAGAGGGCTCGATCACCCCCAGGGTCAACATCTTCGAGACTTCCGCTTGAATGCAGGACCGGACCCGGTCAGGAACCCGGTAGGCTCGGTGTCTCACCGGCGGGCTGTCCCCGGTGTCCACATCATGAACACACCAGTTGGTGACCCGGGGGGTCAGGGAGAAGAGGTCAGAAAATTGTCTTAGGAGCTGGCGGCAGTCCGCTTGTTGCTGGGCAGTGAGGGCTGGGGAGAGGTTCACTCCTTCCACGGAGCCATCCTGCTCCTTGATACACAGGAGGTCCGGGAGGGGATCCGACTCATCTTCGGCCCCATCATCGGTGGCCAGCAGGAGGCTCAGTTCTGTCCGCTGGAAGTGAGGCTTGAGGCGGTTCACGTGCAGGACCCAGAGGGGATCCCGAGGCGACTGGACGTCCACCAAGTAGGTGACTTGGCTCTTCTTCTCGACCACCTTGTAGGGCCCAGTCCATCGGTCCTGGAGAGCGCCAGGCTTTACGGGGGCCATGACCCACACCTGCTGGCCCGGCTGGAACTCGACCAGAGTAGCATTCTGGTCGTACCAGCGCTTCATTTCTTCTTGACTCGCCTCCAGGTTGGCCTCGGCCAGTTCCCGGAACCTCCTGGTCTGGTTCCGGAGGGCCAGGACATATTGGAACACATCTCGGGGGGTGGTCTGGGGTGCTGCCTCCCACCCTTCCTTAACTAAACTGAGGGGACCTCGGACGGGGTGCCCATAGAGTAATTCAAACGGGCTGAACCCTAAGGACTTCTGGGGGACCTCCCGGTAAGCGAACAAGAGGCAGGGGAGCAGGACGTCCCACTTACGCCGGAGGGGCTCTTCTAGGCCAGCGATCATCCCTTTCAAAGTCCTATTAAACCTCTCTACTAGGCCGTTCCCTTGGGGATTGTACGGGGTGGTGAACTTATAGGACACCCCACATTGTTGCCACAGGGACGTCATATACCTGGATATAAAATTAGTGCCGCGATCGCTCACGACCTCGCGGGGGAAACCCACCCTGGAGAAGATCCCCATCAGGGCCCGGCCCACCACGGGGGCCGTAATGGTGCGTAGGGGAATAGCCTCTGGGTAGCGGGTGGCGTGGTCCACTAGGACCAAGATGAAATGGTGACCTTGGGAGGTGGGGGGGTCCAGTGGCCCCACGATGTCGATCCCGACTCGTTCGAAGGGGGTACTGACGACCGGGAAGGGTTGGAGGGGAGCCTTGCGCTTCCCCCCACTCTTCCCACTGGCTTGGCACGTGGGGCAGGACTTGCAGTGGGCCTCTACCGCTGCTTTCATCTTAGGCCAATAAAAATGGGTCACGAGACGGCTGTAGGTCTTGTCCTGACCCAGGTGACCGGCGAGGGGGACATCGTGGGCTAAGCCCAGGAGGAAATCCCGGAAGCGGAGAGGTACCACCAGTACCCGTCCGGATCCCAGCTCCACTGATTTCTGCTCACTATACAGGACGTTATTCTCCCAATAGATTCGGTGCGTTCCGGTCTGGTCACCTGCGGCTTGGCCCTCGGCCTGGCGCCGCAGCCCGACCAGGGAAGGACAGGTGGCTTGCTCCTGGCAAAATTCTTCTCGGGTGGGCCCGCCCTCGTGGCGCCAATGGGCCAACTCGGGTAGATCCCCCAACTCGGGGACCGGGGCGGGGTCGGATGGTGCGGGTTCGTCGCTGGCGACGGACCCTTCCGATGGGGGAACGGGAGGACCCTCGGCGGAGACGGTGCTGGCTACTTCGACCGGGGTGCTCTCGATTTCTCTCCGGGGAGTGAGTCCGGCTGTCATAGATCGGGTGGTGGCGCACACCCACTCGGGGAGTCCCATCATTCCTAGGTGGGCCTTGCGCTCTACGTGCTTCCAGGGAGAACTCTCCAGGTCGTTCCCTAAGAGGCAGTCGACCGGCTGGGAGGTTCTTACGGCCACCTTGAGTTTACCTATCACCCCTCCCCACTCAAATGGCACCAGGGCCACCTGACACATACTTTCCCTATTGTCTGCAGATATTACGGGGCAAAAGACATTGGGGAGGATCTGCTCCTCGGGAACTAGGTGCCTGAGGACACCGGTGATACTGGCCCCGGTGTCCCGCAGGGCCTCTACCTGGTGGCCATTGATCTTGACGAGCTGCCCATATTTCTGTGTGTTGGACGGTAGGAGGCTACCAGGGATCATTTCCCTATCTCCCAGGGATACTAGGGCCATCGCGGCGGGTTCCCACTCCTCGGCTTCCTCAACCTCCTCCCCTAGGGCTACGTTGGCTATCTGTCTCGCAGGGGTGACTTGGGTGGCCATGGGGCACTCTGGGTCATTGGCGTAGTGCCCGGGTTTCTGGCAGCGGAAACATGTGACGGTCACCCGGTGTCCCCGTCTCCCAGGGGGCCCTGTTACTGGTGGGGGGGGCGCCGGGAAAGGTGGAGGTGGTGCCTTCGGGGGGCTAGGCTGGGACTCCCTCGGCCCTCCCTGGTTCCCTCCCCCTCTCTGGCGGGGTGGTCCCTGACTGGTTCGGGGGTACTCTCCTACCATGCCCCGGGAGACCCGGGTGTTGGTCCAGCGGTCGGCCTCCACGGCCAGCTTCCGGGGATCTGTGAGCTTGCTATCCAGCAGATGTTGACGTAGCTCTACGAAGCAGTTCGCAGCCAGATGTTCCCATAACATGAGGTCAGTGAGTTCGGCAAGGGTGGTGACTTTGCTGCCCTTGACCCACCCATCGAAGGCCCGACTAAAAAAATTTACATACTCCACCCAGGTGGTGCCCGGGATCTTCCTGCAGTCCCGGAACCGTTGGCGGTACATTTCTGGGGTGAGGCCGTATCTTGTGAGGAGAGCCTCTTTCATGTGGCTGTAGGAGGTCTGCAGGGAGAGGGGTAGGTCGAGCAGGGTGTCCCTTCCTTCGCTCAGAAACCGTCCCCACAACCCCGCCCCCCAGTCCTTCTGTGGAATCCGATGGGAGGTCATGGCGACCTCGTAGGCCCGAAACCATTGCTGAATGTCATCGTTTTTATAATATTCTTTGACCACATCCTTGGGGATGTGGACCTTCTGTTCCGCTGGGGGGGCCGTCTCTCGGTTCCCCGAGGGCCTTCCGTCCTCATTTCGGGCCTTGAGCTCGAGTTCCTTTAAGCTCCGTTCGTGCTCCAGTTGGAGCTTTCTTCCTTCGTGCTCCCGTTGGAGCTTCTTTTCTTCCAGTTCGCCTTGTACACGCATTTGCTCTACTGCTAGCTTCTTCTCCGCTAACTTCAATTCGCCCTCGATTTTGAGTTTGGCTAACTCGAGTTCATGACTGCGGCTTCTCTCTCTGTCCGCGAGCTCTTCCGGGGACAGGCCCCCGTCTGGTACGATGCCTCGCACCTGATTGCTACTGCTTTCACTTTGGGGGGGTTCGGCTTCGTCGGGGCGCTCCCCCGTGCCTTCCGGGCGGGAGGCCCCGGTCTCCACCCAAGTTTTCAGTGCTTTCTGCAAGTCTTCCTTAGTGTTGAGGCCAGTGGTAGCGATTTTAAGTTCTTTGCAAAATTGTTTTAGCTCTTTGTGTGTGTATTCTTCCAGATGCTCCACCTGGAACACTCTGTTGGCGTTGGTTTCTGCGGAGCTCGTGGCGCTTCCTTCTGCCATCTTTGTTGGTCGTGCGTCCGTCGTTTACTGTACGCTCTCTAGGTGATGGGCCCGAATCCCGTCGCTTGCCACCAATGTTAGACGGCGACCTCAGAGGAGCCCGGAAAGGGGTCCTGACTACCCTGAGACCCACCCTCAAAGTATCGTAGCCGGGCACTGGCGGGAGATTCCCCAGGGGGAGGACTCTCGCAACCAGGATCGTACTTCTGGTACCACACGACACAGAGGGACCACACTGGGTATTCTCAGAACAAGCTTTATCAAACAGGTATCACTGCAAATATGTACAAGGTGAGCACGGGCTCACGAGTCTCGGAAAGGTAGGGGGTAGCGGGACTGTCTCTGGTAACGGTTCAAAGCAGGGACGTACCCGGCGCACAGCTCACAATCCTCGAGCTGGGGGATACGTGGTCGGAGTTGGGGTCCGGCGGGACCGTGAGAGTCTGGGGGAGCCGCGAGTCACTCAGCAGGGCTCAGGTACAAGTTCGGAGGTCTTACGATCTTCAGGGAGCCGCGAGTCACTCAGCAGGGCTCAGGTGAGTTCCAGTTCCAGGAGCCGCGACCACGTCAGCAGGCTCTCGTTGTTCCAGCGTCGAATCTGCCGGACAGCCCCAGAGCACCCCTTGTTATAGTTCGACCCCTCTTTGATGTCCGGAGCCTGGGCAGGCAGGGGTCTTGTCACCTGGGGGTCGCTTGTCGGGATTTCCTGCTATAGTCTTTTGATCCTTTCAGGGCCGGGTCGGGAGGAGTCCCAGACACCCAGCAGGCGTGGAGCCAGCCCTCAGGGAGGCCGGAGGGCCGATCGAAACCCATCGTCCCAGGGGAGTTCAGAGGTGCGATAGAAACTGCTCCTCCCTCTCTCATCCCCGGGAAGCGTGATGTCCTCCAGCCGGAGTGGCGCCTCTAGGCCCGGGTCGCGCTGGGGCCGGGCGGCCATCTTGGTGCATGAAGTGGGCACGCGGGCCCGGGGTGGCCGAAAGGGGAGAGGCCAGGGACGGGGATGTCCGGGTCAGTGCGTGTGTCCTGGTGGGGAGGTTCGGCTGGGCCGGGGGCTTGGGCTGTAGGTACCAGGTTTCGGTGGTGCGGGGGCACGGAGGGCCATTCTACGAGGCCGGGTCCAACAGTAATGTTTTCAATCTTCCCCTTGGAGATACTTGAACATGTGTTTCCAAATGAAAATACACAGATTCACAACTTCCGCCTTTATTTTGAAATGTAGTCCGTTAATATTTTGTTTTCTTCCATGAGAAGTATACGTGATGATGTATCATTTTCCAGCTCAGTAAAAACCCATCAGAATTTCCCAACCAATTTGCTTGTGCAGAAAATAAAAGTATAACATTTAAAAAGTAAACATACCTTTAACCCAACTACTTTCTGTTCAATTAATATATGTGTTCAATTCTACATTAAAAAATAGAGAAAGAAGTTCTAAAACATTCTGGGCCCGATTCACAAAAGTAAACCGAGAAGTTAGTCAAACTTTACGACTTTTGGTATTCACAAAGGGTATTTACAAGCAGTAAATGCCCTTTGTAACAGATCTGGGTTGAATCCATCATTGTTCTTTAGCTTACTTCGCCACCTCAGTTCAGACCCAGATATATGCAAAACAGTCTTGACCCTGTGCCTCATGGGAACAGTCCAGCCCAAACATATGGCTGGGTTCAAACTGGAATGGTATGGTGAGCAAAAAACAGATGGATTTAGGCCCAGATCTCTGTACTGGGGTGAATGTATGACATTGTTCTGCATTCTGTCCATCAATTGATCTTTTTGCATTTGTCATCCCGAGGGGGATGGGTATGCCCAGATGTGGGTCCCGTACTCTCCATGCCACTGGAGTCAAGCTGTCCTGGATGATGAGGGGTGAAACCCGAACCCGGTCCGAGGATGCTTGTTTCCAGTTCAGGGAGGACCTGGCTTGGCAGTTCAGGCCGGACTGTTCCCATTGGGTGCAGGGTCAAGAAACTGGAATGGCATGGTGAGCAAAACAACAATGGATTTAGGCCCAGATCTCTGTACAGGGGAGGATGTATGACATTGTTCTGCATTCTGTCCATCAATTGTTCTTTTTGCATTTAAAAGTCATATGACACTTGGACTTTAGCGTATATTTGTTTTTCATTTTTGGCAAAACCGGACGCCTGTTGGTCACTTATGGGTTTACACCCTTATTGGTTTCTTTAGGCGTGTTTGAGTTTTTCTCAAATATTCGTATCTTGTGATCCCCTCACCAATTGTTTGGGCTTGGGAATTTTTTTATTAAGTTTCCTGACTTCAAAGTTGTTTCAGTTCTTCTCAAATTCTAACACAAGTGTACACCATTAGGCTGGATGACAGAGCTGTTTATCGCTGAAATAATAGATGGTCTTTTTAAAATTTTTATTTTTCATTATTGATGGAGTAAAAAGTTGCAGCAACAAGTTTAACATAAATGCATTTCATTAAGTTAGCCATAAATAGCAACAAGAAATCAATGTCAGGCTAAAGATTCATTCATTCATCCCAGAGGAACCCCCGATATGGTCTCTGCCAGTTACCCAGCTGCTTTTTTGAACAGAGAGATCTAGGTCGAAACCGGCCCCCAAATCCTCCTCCCTTTAATTCTTCCCTTCTTGCCTTTCTATTCGTAAAGTGCAGTTTCTAAATTGTAAATGTACAAGAAATGCCCATTCCATTGCTGGAAGGTCGGGGGTAGAGGATCAAGAAATGCTGTAACTACGCAGAGCCTAAAAACCGACATAGCTATAAAAATTAAACCTTCCTCAACCTCTCTATATATTTCATCTACCCCCAATAACATAAGCTGGGGAGACAGGGAGATATTAACTTTAAGAATGTCACCATGAAAGCCTGCTAATTCCAGGCCGAGTGATGAAAACCTAGGGCAGGTGGACCAAATCCGCATCAGATGCCTGGCATCTAAAGCAACAATTCCCCACATCCCCACCACATTTCACAATTTTTGCTGGTGTTACATACAGATCAAAAATAGTTTTATAGTGCTGTGATTGCAAAGTTGCTGAGCACAAAATTGACCGACCCAGCTCGAGTGATTTCAGGAAGCCGGAGTCCAAAAGATCAAGCCTTCCCTGCCACTTCACATTATGCTTATCAAGATCATCCGGAATCCCGTCCAGCATGCAACCATATAATTGTGAAAACTGTATAATGTCCACTACTTCCAGCATGGAAAACAATAGCAACTGTTGCAAAAGTTCTTCCAGAAATAAATACTTGACTAGCAACAACATTTTTAATTTTGGTTTCCACTTTTCTTCCATTTGGTCTACAGCGTTGTAGCATTATAATCAAATATTTTCCATATCTTTGTAGGCATAATGTAGATAGCATTGTTGATTTACAACGAGAACAGATCATCTTGTGATCTGCTTCTTTTAGTAATTTGGAAAATAGTACAGATTTGCAGTCAGGAATTGTCAAATATAGAAATCGTTCTCTGTCAACTATAGTGCTTGAAGTTAACGAACACTGTTCACATTTATGTTCCCATTTGTAACTGAGTCCAAATCAACTCTCAATCTGAATTCCTTCATCTTCTAGTACTTCAAGCATAACTACCAAAAATTCTTGTGCATCTTGTTGTATATTAGCACTGAATGTTTAAGATCCAGTACATGTCTCCAACAGTTGGCGAATACCAGAAGCAGAATGGATCTTACTTCTATCAGTTCTCAATTCTTGAAATAAAGTATAAAGAGCTGAACATAATCTTTTTTCCTGACTTTCCATAATTTCACCATAAACATCTTCAAGATAAAATCTAACGTTTTTAATAACATTACCATAGCAGTTGACACCAGAAGCATTTTCTTATTGGAATCCGACAACATCATCACTTGTTTGTATTTTCTGCTTCTTTACATCTTTTCTTTTCTCTTGATTTTGTTTCTGCTTTCCAACCATAGTTGATTCTTCACCATGTTTGCGTTTTGAAAACACAACACGTTTCTCATAAATAGGATATTCACCTAAACTTGGAGCATAAAGCGTTCTCAAACGATTATATTCTCTTACACAATTAACATCAGCACTAACCTTCTTCTCATCAAAATCAATTAAATACAAACCAGACAACGTTCTAACTCGAGATAATGCAACATATACCATTCCCTCTTTAAACACAGTTCTTCCTACATTTATCAAAGCATTATCTACACTTAAACCTTGAGATTTATGAATAGTTATTGCATATGCTAAACAGAAGGGAAACTGTTTTCTACGAACATGCAAGTCCTTTACAAGCAAAAAACGTACAGCACAGCGCGCAATCTGTCTTACCTCTATCATCTGATCAAATTTAACTTTCAAGAATTCAATTCCATTTCTATTTTGATATTTCACAAAATCAACAACTTTCCCCATTGCTCCATTCACTAAACCTTCTTCTACATTCAGATTACGCCTCAAAATTACCCGACAGTTTAAACATACATCTAAAAAAAATTCTAAGCCAGCAGTTTTTGATACAGACTTTTCCAAAGAATCCAAATTAGTCTGTAGTTTATCTGAAAGAAGAATTGTTATTCCTTGATGCTTGATTTTATCAATAGCTTCAATGTGAACTATTTCTTCATTTTCCAATTTCATAAGCTCTCTATTAAATGTATAACACTCTTCCACTGTAGGCATTAAGCAAACTTTAGACTTTTTTACTTCTACATTACTTCTGCTGGTGTGTTTTCATTTGTAAACATGTTCTTTAGTAGACGACTTTGAAAAGCTTCTTTACCATGTTTGCTTAGAACACCAATTCTTACATCTTTTAGAACATTTCCATAATCTTCATCTCTTGCTTGTCGCATATTCTGAATGAGTTCTTTATATTCAAAATGTAACCACAGATTCACATTTCCAATACTTCCCAGAGATTTCTTTGTGTCTTCATGTAGAGGAGTTTTAAACACTGGTTCTCCATTTACAGGTGTTAGTTGTAGCAGATCTCCAAATACAATTAAATGTTTTCCTCCAAAGAGAAAGTCATAATCTGTTTTTAATACCTGTTGCAATCTTAAGTGTACAAAAGCAAGCATTAAGTTTGAGACCATGCTCACCTCATCAATAATTAATAGTTTCATTTTCTTCAGCACTCTTGACACTTCATGAGAAGCTTCTCCAGACAACTTCTGATATTGTAATTTACTATCATGCTCAACTTGTAACATCAGTAATCTATGCAAAGTAACTCCTTTAACGTTGTGTGCAGCTAATCCAGTTGGAGCTGTTACCACAGAACATAAATGTGAACTAGTCGTTTTTTGAAGATAACTGGTCAAAACTTTAAAAAACACTTTTACCTGTCCCAGCTTGACCACTGATGTACATCAGAAGAGGTTTAAAAGATGAACACACACATTCTTTTTTTTCATGCAACAAACCATGTTATATCTGTTCTCTCACTTTTACATATATTTCTTTCTGTTCAACATTCAGTTGTTCTTCTAACTTTTCCAATGTACTATTCTCCTCGTGTGCTTGTTGCATTGCAATTTCGCCTTTATGCATAGCAATCGCTGCTTCATTTTCCAGTATTGGTTGTCCAAGAGGATCTTGACTACATTGACTACTACTTTGACTATCTTGAGAACTTTCATTAGTTATTTCAGCTGTAATAGTCTTCATAGCAGTCAAAGTCTCCAAGTAATTCACTTTCGCTACGCCATGGTTTAAAGAGTTGGAGAAGTGCTAAATAGTAGAATTCTCGCTTATCTGGAGTTTCACAACTGAGTTTCTTGTGGTTTATAAGATTACCCTTTGCATGTTTTACTAAACAACCATGATATCTAACTACTGCATATTTTCCTTCTTTTAAATTCTGTTTAACATTTCTTTTGAAGCTGTAATGTTGAAGTACTTTATACAGACATAGCTGTTCCAGATGTCGACTCCTTTTCGGATAGTATGTGTCCAACATATTAGTTTTAAGAATGTCTGTACTATCTAGTTCATTTGCTGCTAAGTATTCAATTTCTTCTAATGATTTCAAAACTCTATTCCATGAGCAGGCAAGACCTAAACTTACCCAAATGATTCCTCAAGACTTTGAATATAAACTTAAAGAGCACAAGCGGACTGAGCATTCATAGGATCAAATTTCTTGGTGGGAAAGCATTTTCAAAGTAAAGCTGCACAATTTTTTGCTGACGCTTTTCTCTTGGGCAATTTCTTCCCACATTTCTTTTATCTCTGTTTTTTCTGATTTTGTTATGTACGATGTAACATAACGGGCACTAGCAATTGAGTTATCTGCAACATACTGGATGTCCATGTCTACATTCAACATTTTAAAATGACTGGATTGTAGTCATTGACACTTCTGTTCTTTTTAAATTGTAGGTATTCTTGGAGATTTCCGAGTTATTGTGTGCCTTACAGAAGAAAAAAAAGAATTTACTCTTCCTTTACAAATGACTGGACGTGGAAAACCAAACCGACATTTGGGTGCCGATTCCGATCCTGTAAAACCCGGGTACGAATGGTCGTACAGAGCGTATTCTCCGTACGACTCGTACCCGGGAAATCCTCCTTACAAACCAGCAAGTACGATTCGTACAGAAATACCATTTCCGTACGAATCATAAAAAACCACGTGCAACGAAAAAATACCCACAATTCCGATCCGGGACATCGCGTACGTGACGTCCGGACGGAGTCAGGCAGCGTTCTACGGACCAGCAAGTACGATTAGTGCCTACGTCACTCCGCACGGATCATTTTTTACGGCAGCCAAAAACTCCTGGGAAATTGAGGACGACGCGAAGAAGGAGCAGCGGTACGCGACGGACAGCCATGGACCCCATCCTACATGTCATCCCGGCCCTCCTAGCCTACGACCTGGTGCACCGAAACCTCCGCACATGCCGCAGAAGGTCAGCACAACACCCAGGGGCAAAGGGGGGGCGAGGGGCAGGAAACATAACCTCTACCTAATTTTAAAAATACCATATACTGTCCATACATTACCTCCAGGGTCTGGTCACTTCGGGGGGTGTGTCCACCAATCCCCGCGTACGCGTACCTGTCACCACTACAATGGTGGTACGGGCCGTAACCACGCCCTCAAAGCGTGGGTACGGCCCGTACCACCATTGTAGTGGTGATGTAGGGATACGCGTGGTACGGGCCGTACACACGCTCTGAGGGCGTGGGTACGGCACGTACACCTACATCACCACTACAATGGTGGTACGGGCCGTACCACCATTGTAGTGGTGATGTAGGGGTACGCGTGGTACGGGCCGTACACATGCTCTGAGGGCGTGGGTACGGCCTGTACCACCATTGTAGTGGTGATGTAGGGATACGCGTGGTACGGGCTGTACACACGCTCTGAGGGCGTGTGTACGGCACGTACACCTACATCACCACTACAATGGTGGTACGGGCCGTACCCACGCCCTCAAAGTGTGGGTACGGCCCGTACCACCATTGTAGTGGTGATGTAGGGGTACGCGTGGTACGGGCCGTACACACGCTCTGAGGGCGTGGGTACGGCCCGTACCCCCATTGTAGTGGTGATGTAGGGGTACGCGTAGTATGGGCCTTACACACGCTCTGAGGGTGTGGGTTCGGCACGTACACCTACATCACCACTACAATGCTGGTACGGGCCGTACCCACGCTTTGAGGGCGTGGGTACAGCCCGTACCACCATTGTAGTGGTGATGTAGGGGTACGTGTGGTACGGGCCGTACACACGCTCTGAGGGCGTGGGTACGGCCAGTACCACCATTGTAGTGGTGATGTAGGGGTACGCGTGGGATGGGCTGTACACACGCTCTGAGGGCATGGGTACAGCACGTACACCTACATCACCACTACAATGCTGGTACGGGTCGTACACACGCTCTGAGGGTGTGGGTGGGTAAGGCCCGTACCACCATTGTAGTGGTTATGTAGAGGTACGCGTGGTACGGGCCGTACACACGCTCTGAGGGCGTGTGTATGGCACGTACACCTACATCACCACTACAATGGTGGTACGGGCCGTACCCATGCCCTCAAAGCGTGGGTACGGCCCGTACCACCATTGTAGTGGTGATGTAGGGGTACGCGTGGTACGGGCCGTATGGGCCGTACCCACGCTCTGAGGGTGTGGGTACGGCCCGTACCACCATTGTAGTGGTCATGTAGGGATACGCGTGGTACGGGCCGTACACACGCTCTGAGGGCGTGGGTACGGCGTGTACACCTACATCACCACTACAATGCTGGTACGGGCCTTACCCATGCTTTGAGGGCATGGGTACAGCCCGTACCACCATTGTAGTGGTGATGTAGGGGTACGCATGGTACGGGCCGTACACACGCTCTGAGGGCGTGGGTACGGAGCGTACACCTACATCACCACTACAATGGTGGTACGGGCTGTACCCATGCCCTCAAAGCGTGGGTACGGCCCGTACCACCATTGTAGTGGTGATGTAGGGATACACGTGGTACGGGCTGTACACACGCTCTGAGGGCGTGGGTACGGCCCGTACCACCATTGTAGTGGTGATATAGGGATACGCGTGGTACGGGCCGTACACACGCTCTGAGGGCGTGGGTACGGCGCGTACACCTACATCACCACTACAATGCTGGTACGGGCCTTACCCACGCTTTGAGGGCGTGGGTACAACCCGTACCACCATTGTAGTGGTGATGTAGGGGTACGCATGGTACGGGCCGTACACACGCTCTGAGGGCGTGGGTACGGCGCATACACCTACATCACCACTACAATGCTGGTATGGGCTGTACACAAGCTCTGAGGGCGTGGGTACGGCCCGTACCACCATTGTAGTGGTGATGTAGGGGTACGCGTGGTACGGGCCGTACACACGCTCTGAGGGCGTGGGTATGGCCCGTACCACCATTGTAGTGGTGATGTACTGGTACGCGTGGTACGGACCGTACCTGACCTCTGAATGCGGGGGTACGGACCGCATCACCTGTACCTCTAGGGCACCAGTACATTAGTGATACACGGCGTACACACGCCACGAATGTTGGCTTAGGGCCTGGTGCAGCATATAACCAGTATATTGGGGTGTGTTCATGGCCAGGACAGCAGTGTACAGCACCAATGGTGCGGGTAGGTGGGTGGGTGTCTGCCTAGGAGTCCCAGCAGTGGACAAAGACATGTGAGGTGTGGTTGCCTATCACTCCCAGCAGTGGAAAAAGACATATGAGGGGTGGGTGCCTATCACTCCCAGCAGTGGACAGAGACATGGGGGTGGGTGCCTATCACTCCCAGCAGTGGACAGAGCCATGAGAGGGGTGGGTGCCTATCACTCCCAGCAGTGGACAGAGACATGTGAGGGGTGGGTGCATATCACTCCCAGCAGTGGACAGAGACATGTGAGGGGTGGGTGCAGAGGAATACCAGCAGTGGACAGATACATGTGAGGGGTGGGTGCCTATCTCTCCCAGCAGTGGACAGAGACATGTGAGGGGTGGGTGCCTATCACTCCCAGCAGTGGACAGAGACATGGGGGTGGGTGCCTATCACTCCCAGCAGTGGACAGAGACATGGGGGTGGGTGCCTATCACTCCCAGCAGTGGACAGAGCCATGAGAGGGGTGGGTGCCTATCACTCCCAGCAGTGGACAGAGACATGTGAGGGGTGGGTGCATATCACTCCCAGCAGTGGACAGAGACATGTGAGGGGTGGGTGCAGAGGAATACCAGCAGTGGACAGATACATGTGAGGGGTGGGTGCCTATCACTCCCAGCAGTGGACAGAGACATGTGAGGGGTGGGTGCCTATCACTCCCAGAAGTGGACAGAGACATGTGAGGGGTGGGTGCCTATCACTCCCAGCAGTGGACAGAGACATGTGAGGGGTGGGTGCCTATCACTCCCAGCAGTGGACAGAGACATAAGAGGGGTGGGTGCAGAGGAATACCAGCAGTGGACAGAGACATGTGAGGGGTGGGTGCCTATCACTCCCAGCAGTGGACAGAGACATGTGAGGGGTGGGTGCCTATCACTCCCAGCAGTGGACAGAGACATGTGAGGGGTGGGTGCATATCACTCTCAGCAGTGGACAGAGACATGTGAGGGGTGGGTGCAGAGGAATGCCAGCAGTGGACAGAGACATGTGAGGGGTGGGTGCCTATCACTCCCAGCAGTGGACAGAGACATGTGAGGGGTGGGTGCCTATCACTCCCAGCAGTGGACAGAGACATGTGAGGGGTGGGTGCATATCACTCTCAGCAGTGGACAGAGACATGTGAGGGGTGGGTGCCTATCACTCCCAGCAGTGGACAGAGACATGTGAGGGGTGGGTGCATATCACTCCCAGCAGTGGACAGAGACATGTGAGGGGTGGGTGCCTATCACTCCCAGCAGTGGACAGAGACATGGGGGTGGGTGCCCATCACTCCCAGCAGTGGACAGAGACATGTGAGGGGTGGGTGTTGAGGAATACCAGCAGTGGACAGAGACATGGGGCTGTGTACATCCTGATCAGATGACCACAACTCCATGGGTGTATGTACGCATCCCTAATGTTCGACTATGTTGATAGTGCCATGACAACACATCACTGACAGCAGTGTCCCACTCCTATGAGGATAGATGTCTTTCCCCCACTGCATGACACAACACATGTGGGTGTGAGGACAAATGATACATGCATACCCACCCCTGGCGAATGCAGCACAATACACACACAGAGATCATGCCACATGACTGTATAGTCATGTCAATGCCCACGAAACTAAGAGAGCCAAAGGGAACACACACTGTCACGCACATCCCAGGACTGATAGGAATGTACAGGTGCTGGGACAGCCACCAAGATGTTGCCTCTCATGGAAGGAATAGGGTGGAGTTCCCACAGATACAATGCCCACAATTGTCAGTCAGGTGCCCAAATACCCTGCAGAACAAGTACCAATTGTGTGCTAGGCTGGGATAACACACATGCATAGTGTGGAAAATGGTGAATTTCGCCATTTAGGCATTACAACATACTCAATACACAAGAACAGTGACTAGCAAGGATGGCACAGACGATGCAGCCGGAGACATTGCTGAGCAGGCATGGCCATAGTTGAAGGGATCCATCACCAACAAAGGAAATGTAGACAGAGGTCAGCACAACAAATGTGCAACTCCCTGCAGGGAAGATGTCCGGTGCCACAGAGGAAGGAACACTCCTTGGGACAATGTCTCCAAACACAAATAGCACACTCGACCAAAGATTCTTTGCAGAGACTTTGTGATGGTACGCAGATACCATGGTCCACCCCATGAGCATCAGACTACAACATTTTCCTGAAACATAACACATTACCACAACCCCAACTCCTGGACCATCAGCACCGACATCAATACCTGAAATGCAATAGTGTTCAAAGTGAAAAGAAAATGCTTTATTCAGCATTAAATGAAAAATTATAAAAGGACACTATTTACAAAGGCACATGGCCAGTCCAGATCAGAAGTCCTTGGGGGGGACACATGGCCACGCGTCTCCCCTAGCTTGCCTGCACATTAGAACCCTCAGGTTCGTCGACTGGGGGGGGCATCATGTGGGGAAGGACCAGGTACCGCAGGGACAGGAGGTGTAAGGGTAGGTGTGGTGGGTGCAGGGACGGACGCCTCCACCACAGGGGGTGGGGCAGCACCAAAGGTGGAGGTCAGCTCGGCGCTGCACATTGCTGCCAGGTCGTCCAGCATATCCCCTGCACCCGAAGAAAACACAGGCTCAAAGGAGGGGGTGGTCGGAGTGATGGGGTGCAGCGCTACTGGGGGAGGGGGTGGACAGGGGGGGGACTCAACTCTCCTACCCATGGAGTGCCGTTCCCGTTTGCGGGCTGGAGAGCCAGAGGGGCTGAGGCCCAGCACAGCCAAGTAGGCCTCCTTGTCAGATTGTGTGGTAGGGGAGCCGAGGGGAGTGCCATTGGAGGGACTGGGTAGTGCGGCATGCAGACTCGGACTGTGGCTGCGTGTATGCCTGTGTGCCCCAGACCCAGTGGGTGTGCCTTCATCCCCCTGAGTGTGCGTGCCAGGAGGAGTGCGCTTGCCCTTACGTGTTGGTGTGCTGCCTGTGTCTGGTGGGGTGCGTGCTTGGGAATGTCTGTGTGTGCTTGGGACAGGCATGGGAGTGGGAAGTGTGGATGGTGCAGGGGTAGGGGGGGATGAAGCGCTGCAGGAGACTCACTGCTGCCGTCAGTGAAGAGTCCATGGACCTCAGCAACATCCGTTGGTCAGACATCGCTGATGACATGCCCTCCATGTGCGACACCATCTGTGTCATCATTCTGGTGTGGCCATGGAGGACATTCAGCATCAATGTCTGGCCAACCTGCAACTGCCGCAGAATGTCCACAGACTCTGCAGTGAGGGCAGCAGGGGGACAGGGGCAGGGGGTGCGGTGCCTGGCATGAAGGAGACACGGTGTTGCCTAGCACGGACAGAAGGGACTGGAGCAACTGGGAGGGCAGTGATGGGAATGGAGGGGGCGGTGACAGATGTAGTGCTGCTGCCAGGTGTTGTAGCAGCCTCCGCCCCCTCGAGGGGTTCAGCCTCGGACCCGTCAGCGTCGTAGTCAGTGTTGCCACTAGACAGGTCCTCCGCCTGACTCCCCTCGCCCTCCGTGCCACTTGCTCCCGCAGACTCGCCAGCAGTGGTGGCAGCGGTGCTGGATCCCTCCTCCAGGTCCGTGCAGGTGTCTCCCTCGGTGTCCTCCGATGATGATGTGGGCAAGGTGAAGATACAGAAAATAATCAGTCACCTGTATACATCTGACACATGAGTCCAAACAAAAAATGTACCAGTGCATATCAGGAAATGCATCATGAGTAACATCTAAAATACTCCGCACATATGTAACCCTGCACTCCCCAGTTGGTTGACCCACCATGGCACTTGGAAACAATGGAGATTATGACACAACAGCAAATAACTTGATATCGAATTATACTGAGAAGCTAGTGTCTGGGAACAGTTGAGCACAGCAAGACTATGAAGGCATGCCACCTCTTGTTCACTGTGAACGAAACAGTATTGGTGCACCCAAGGCCAAATAACAGACCTCAATGCTGAAGGTGTCCCCACACTCTGAGACCTGTGAGTACTTTTGAAACCCAAACGAAAAACATTACGACCCCTTGGGACTCACAACACTTTACACAATGTACATGTTTAGAATGTGTGAATGTGCCACTTTGTGAACAGAACACACATGTGCCTGTATAACAGAAATCACACAAGGAGGTGCACACAAAACTACATTTACACAGTCATTGTATGAGCTGCCAGCCGAATTCAAATAAGCCACTGTAAAGAAGAAATGGGGTATCAGTAAGTACATATACATGGCACCACGGTGGTCTGGATGACTTGACACTCGTAAGTTGGTATCAGCAACAACCAAGGACTTACCCAAATGCAAACACACTGTGGGAACATGGATATGTATAATCAGAAAACAAGTGGTAATCGAACTGTGCCTTTCTTTAAAATGTGCCGGCGTGTCCACAGAAAGTGTAAAGGTACTTTCTTTTGCACTTCCCTGGGAGACATCTGTCATGCAGGCACATTATTGTCCTTCACAACAAACTAGCAAAGTCAAGCATATGAAAACTTGAGACATGTTGACAAGTGTAGTGAGTGCCAAGGTACAATACTTCTTGACTAACAACTTGAATCATGCCACCTGTCACATGGCCATCCGTACCATGATGACACAGTTGGCAACACATCTGACCCACTGTCTGTCATGTGGAGTGGCACACATGTCCAAACACAGGGCAATGCATTAGCTAATGGGCCTGCAATTGTGTCGGGATAAGGAGCACCTGCACTGAGGAGACACCCTCATGGCAAGCAAGAATGTCCACACAGATGTCAGCACACACAGACCAAACTATGTAGCATCTCGACCACACACTGGTGGCAAAAATGGATGAGCATGAGCCATGTATTTAAAATTTTGACACATGCTGCAAAGCACAAATATTAAACCCTGCACAACATGACTGGGTCACTGCATCTTGAGTGTCTGTCCAGACAATTATCACACACAGGTCAGACCTGGCAAGGAGACATAAGGTTTGGACATGTAGACCTTGCCCGCACAAACCCCCCATACCTGAGACAATGTTATTGAGACAGATCAAGAAGTTACACCTCTTAATCTGGGTTTACTAAAATGTGCATCAAGAATTCCTAAATGTACTCCACATCACCTCGTGAGGCTGCCAACACATATTTGTGACAAACAACCATCAACAGATAGTTGTACATAGACACACAGGCACTGCCCAGTGTGAGGATGCACAAGCCAAATGGGGTCAGACTGTACAATGGGCACATGTAGCACACTTTAGATAAATACAAATGAGGCCAGGGAACAATGCCACAGAGGCCATCCTATGCTAAACACACAGAGAATGGGCACAGTGTTGGATGACACACATGATTCCGAGGCAAGGGTGTCTTAGGGGACTGTAGTGGGCACACTGCTCCATGGTCCTGGAATTATTTTACTGTAACATGAGATACCGTCCCGGCACTATGCATATCTCCCTCTCATGCACATCATGTCTGAGGCCACAACATCGGTCATGCATGCTGCAAGTCTGTTCATTTGAAATCTCACACTCATATGTTGAGACTCAGCATTAGTGCCAACTAATATGGACCCCCAAATGACTGAACAGGACAGGGCACAGGCAAGGTAACAACACATGTCTCAGACCCCCCCCCACATGATGCAGAAAGCAATGTGCACTTGGATTAACTGGCAGCCTAGATGACCATGTGCAATAGTGATTACACACAGACCAGGGAACACATGTCAAGGAGGGGAAGGGAGGAAGAACAGCACCGTTTGACTTTGGGGAACAGGATATGCACTGCACAAATTAACCCTTGCAGTGTATCCAGGCGACTGAGCACTTTCAAAAGCTGGTGACACACAACAAACACAAATGTACCTACCCCCTTCCTGCTGCTGCAACTCCTGTAACCGCCTATCCAAGTCAGGGAAGACCACCGCCAGGACACGCTTCATCTGGTGGGTCAGGCGTTTGCGCCCGCCGTGCTTGCGTGGAGGTGAGTCCTTCAGCTGGCAACGGGCGATCCTCCGGGTCCAGCACCGGATGTCCTGCCAGCGTTTCCTCACTTGGGCTAGGCGCCGACTGCGACCCTCCACCGATCTCATGGCCCTGATGGCCCGCTTCCAGATCTTCCCCTTCTCGTAGGCAGTTACCTGTGAGGATGTCAAAGTGAGACATCACTACACCTGCTCCATGTCACAGAGACACAAATTTGAACATCTTTGATATGTTGAACAGGGCATAGTATGCTGGCAACAAATAGCACCTTTGTCATAGGGACATTAGCCTCTGTGGAAGACCCAATGCACTACATGGCATTAAAAGTACACAGGTGTCATGAGGGGTGCAACTCACTCCCTGATCATGGCACACACTGTGCATCACATGCAACACCAGGCTGATGGTCAGCACCTCCAAGCAGTCACATGCCCCAGGCCACTGACGCAACCTCAGCAGAGTACACAGACACACACAGGCACAGATCAATCACCTGCCATTGGCAACAGTGGATACAAACCTCACTCTGCACATGTGCCACTTGCCTGTGGGGTGTCACAGGTGTGGTGATAGCTCAGCAAGTCAGACACTCTGCATGGCTTACTTCTCACATCAGATGGGTGGAGCTGTTGCCTCCTCCATGCAGCTGTGGTGCAACAATCCACATAGACACTCACCCACATGACAAGGAACATTCACACACATCAATGTCCAGGGGGTGTACACATCATTTGGACACTCTCACCACTCTCACCACAGCTCCACTCAACTCACACACATCTGTGGGTATAGTCACCTGTCACACCGGCGGGGGCACTGAATCACCTCTGGACTATAGAACAAATATGGCCCAAAGGATTGGGCAGGCTGAATGTGCCATGCACTATGCAGTGAATATCACAGTAAGCACAATGCAAGTGAGGAGTGCACACAGGAACTACATCATGCTCTGCATGGGAGACATAAGCCATTACCCCCCTGGGACCCACTCTAAACAACATTGCATGTCTGTCACACCTGGACACAATGTCAGAAGTGACAGTCAAAAAAAAGGTGCACAGTCAAAGGTAGTGGAGTCAGCACTCACCTGCTCCCCTGGTCTCCCATACAGGCTGGTGTACTGTGGGAGGATGACATCCAGCAATGCCTCATTCTCCTCCTGGGTGAATGGCTGGGCCCTCTCCACAGACCTTGACATGGTGCCAGAGGAAGCACAGGCAGCAGCAGTGGTGTCGACTGAAAGGTAGTGCAGGCAAGTGCCCGCTCATGGGTTCTGGCTGACTTATAGCTGCCTTGCTGGGCTGTTTCATTTACAGGAGTACAGAGTGATTGGTCAGTCTCATTTGCATCCTATGTTTCCTCCAATCCCTTTAAACATACACCAGTGAGTGCTTTTGCATGGTTCAAAATTTGAGCATAATGTGAAGTCACCAACCACTTTGCAACATTGTATTTAGTTGCCAACTGCCTTTTACAGGCCACCTGATGGAAAAATTTGAACTGGAAAATCGGTATCCATGACAACCAGCATACATTTAGGCCCTAATACTTGTCCCCTGTACAATGGGCACATGTAGCACACTTTAGATAAATACAAATGAGGCCAGGGAACAATGCCACAGAGGCCATCCTATGCTGAACACACACAGGTACTGAACTATGTAATTTAGCAATCCACACACAGGCACGGTGCGTTTCACACGTACCCCTACGTCACCAGTTGCACAGTGCATTGTGTACGACCAGTGTGTACACGTACGTGTACGACCAGTGTGTACACGTACATGTACTACGGCAGTGTACACACTGGTCGTACACATACGTGTATGACCATAGTACACGTACGTGTACACACTGGTCGTACACGTACGTGTACACACTGGTCGTACATGTACGTGTACACGTACGTACGTGTACGACCATGTACACACTGGTCGTACACATATGTGTACACGTACGTACGTGTACACACTGGTCGTAAACGTACGTGTACACACTGGTCGTACACGTACGTGTACACACTGGTCGTACACGCACGTGTACGACCAGTATGTACACGTGTACTACGGTCATACACGTACGTGTACACACTGGTCATACACGTACATGTACACACTGGTAGTACACGTATGTGTGTACAGTCCGTACACACACCCGTACTCCGGCAGGAACACCAATATAATGATACGGACCGTTCACACGCCCTCAGAGCATGTGTACGGGGCGTTTCACAGCTTACACTGGTGATAGGAGGCGCACACGAAAGGAATGGAGGTGTCAGACTCGTGCACGGCTGTACATCAAGTCATTGTCATTGCAGTCCTTCATTTGCAGGGCCCAGGTGTGTCAGGCAGTGATATGGCACATGTCTCCTCATGTTTTAGCACAATACATGTGTGATGACCTGTGTACACATGTCATGTGTGATGGGGCAGTATGTGGCACACTTCCCCTTCCCACTTTGCACATGTGTGCATGTAGTACAAACGTGTCAAGCACTGCATCACTGGTATGGCACAGTCACCAACACCCGCAACTGTCCCCTGATGCCAGGGACAGGGACGCTAACACCTGACATCTAAGTACCAGCGTGCCCCGATGTGACTATGTCCTGTGTGTGTCATGTTTTCCCATGAGCTTGCTGTTGGTGTTCCATCAACTGCATCTGCTGTTGCTGCATCCAACATGTGTCTGTGTGTAGATGGGCATGGCACACATATACGCACACCATGCCACATGTGGATTCACACGTTACATGTGTCTGGACGCTTCGAAGATGATTTTTTGACATGAGGACATATCTGCGCCGTATCCATGTCTGTTTTAGTTTTTTACGTGTACCCCTTCATCGCTATGTGTGTGATCTGTACATTTTCAATCACATGTGACCTGTGCGTCTAGCTTGCCGCCAGCAGTCTGTATGAGATGACATCCTTCAAATGCAGATATGTGGATGTATGTCACTCCTGTGATGTCTCTGGCTGTTCACTTACACTGGCCCACAGCTAGTTTCGAGGCATGTCATGTAGAACTTGACTATCAACGGGTGTAGCTGGCTTGTCGTAGGAGTATCACCTGGCTGGCATACGTGTCCTGGATGTATTGCACAGACCAGACTCTGTATTTAGCAGATGTGTAGTAGCAGTTGAGCATGTGCTCAGTTCATTGACATTGATGTTGTTATGTACTCACTCTTCGTTATTCCTTCCAATTTTCTGCAGGGCACCGCCTCTCCCGCGACCAATGCCAGACTTGGGTGCGATGAGGGAACGTGACTGCATAAGACATTAACGCTTCTCACAACAGTTGATTGAGAACTTGACAGCAAAGCTGGAACCACACCTCCAACCGCGACACAGGTATCCTACTGCGCTGACCCCCAAGATGAAGGTGATGGCAGCCTACCTTTTTTTGCCACCGGTACGTTTCAATTCACCATAGCTGATGTGGGTGGCATGTCACAGACCATGTTCAGCCGTGTCCTGCATGATGTTTTAGAAGCCATGTTGGAGCACCTGGATGAATCCATCCATTTTCCAACTCGTGAGCAGATGACAGGTGTCAAGGGTGAGTTCTATGCCCTGGGAGGGATGCTCCATGTAATTGGGTCTATTGATGGGACACATGTGGCTTTGGTACCACCACAGGCACAGGAGGTCGCCTATCGCAACCGTAAACATTACCACTCTATAAATGCACTTGTGGTGTGTATTGCTAACATGCTGATTTCCCATGTCTGTGCATGTTTTCCAGGGTCAGCACACGATGCCTACACCATGAGGCGTAGCAGGGTGCCAGAAATGATGCTGCGGCTGCACAACGAACGAGCATGTCTTGTTGGTGGGTATACTCTGTTTGTCCTTTGTTTAGCGCTATCTTTGTATCTTACGGCATCTCCTGACCCACTTCTTTACATGATGTTTCCATGTAGGGGACTCTGGCTATCCCAACATGCCATGGCTGATGACGCCTCTCCGCAACCCCAGAACAGCTGCAGATCACCGTTACAACAACGCACATGGGCAGACCAGGCAAGTGATCGAGAGGACGTTTGGCCTCCTGAAGAGCAGATTCCGGTGCCTTCACAAGACAGGTGGGTCCCTCCCATATGCACCAGTGAAGGCCTGCAAGATCTTCCTCGTGTGATGCATGCTGCACAACATGGCAGTGAAGAAGGCTGTGCCACTCATCTTGGATCCGAATGAGCAGGAACATCCACCCGTGGAGGATGAAGGGCTTGCTCATGAGGCAAGTGAGGATGAGGAGGAGGAGGACGACGACATCCGGAGTCAGCTCATATGCAACTTCTTCTCATAATGGTGAGTCCATGGGTGTGAGTGTGCATGCCTGGAGCCTTGTGTGGCATGTGTTGCAATGTGTGTGTCCAGCTGACTGTATGCTAAGTGACTTAAAGGTGTGTTCAGATGTGTCACTCGAGTGATGATGTCCTTCCACACATTTTAGCTTAGACACTCAATTTTAATATAGCATGGTGACACGCTTATTCCTGTAGAGTAAATGACCATGCATGCGGATGACAATCTTTTCCCTGTCTTCTTGTGTGTCTGTCATCCCCAGGTAGTTTTGCATGCTGTCTGCTCGTGTCATCGTTGGCCTCCCGCTATTCCTCATGAGTATTGCAACGTGTGCTGAATCAGCGTCCCATGCACGGACATGGTGAAAAGTGTTTTTGGTTAAGGATTGCTGCACGGCATTTTGGTGTTGGTAGGTGTTTGGAATGTGTGGGCACTGCTCCTGTGCATGTTGTGTTACTATACATACATGTCGACTCACCATGGGGCACATGACATGTTGCATGACTCCCATGTATTGATAGTCACCCTTCGTAACAGTCATCTGTAATGGGACTGTGGATTCTGATGAAGGCATCAATGTGTGTACAACTTCCCTTTAAAACATACGGGATGCTACGGGTGGACATAGTGTGGGACATCCCCATGAGAGGATCAATGGGGAATTGCAGCCCCTCTGTGTGCAGCAGGGGGTGTTTGGCTCACCCCCTTCACTTGTGTGCCAGTTCAATGGATTTACAGCATCTGTGTTGTGAAGGGGTGTCCAGTGTAAGTCCCACATGTTCAGCCAAATTACCTGTGAGTCTGTTCATATTGATGCATTTCCCTAGGTGTGAACCTGAGTAATAAAGGTGTTCCTCACCCTCCAAGGTGCCACATCTCTGTCAATGCAGGTCTCTTGCCACTTTGCATGCGGCATCACTGGCATAGTTGTCAAAGATTGTGCATATGAGTCTATGTGTAGTTTAGCAACATGCATGCAGTTCTTCAGGGATTAGAATCTCTATTGTGCATGATGTCCATGGTTGTGTATTTATTTGGGCATGTTGGTGACCACAACGGGCCGTCAACACCTGCTGAGGGTGCATATCCTGTGCGCAGCTCGGCCTTCAGTTTCATGATCTGGTGTCAGTCATCTTTGGTGATTGTGCATCCATTGTCTCTGGGTGTGCCATGTGAAACCGGACACTCCTTCCTTTACATACGCCTGTTGCAGTTGTCCTTTCTGACATCCTTGTCTTTGTGTGCAACTTGTGGCATAGTTTCCAGGACATGCCGCCTGCTGCTGCGGCCCCTGCAGCAAGGGCCCACAAAGTTTACAGATTCGGCAACACACACACCTCAAAGATGCTCCTCCCTTCCTCCCTCCACCCATTCATTTGGCTGGCATCAGCTTGTATGTGCCACTGTTGCGCCCACGCGGTGCCAAAGGCTGGACCGTCAGCGCATGCAATGTGCACATTGCACGACCCTCATGTCCTTACATGACCCACATCACACTACAGTCTGATGTTGCAACCAACCTCCAAGCTTTGTCCATCCGAAAATCTACCGCCTGCTCTCAGGCATACCCTAGGCGCACACACGACACCTTTGCACGATGAGTGTGCAACTCCAACTGCCTACACAGCGCTGCCCTGCCTTCCAGGCCCTGTCACACCAACCAGGTCATGTCCCTCCTACTCCCCACTGGCTCCGTACACCAGCAAGGCCATGGGAGTGGGACTCAAGCCTTCAGCATGTAGTATAGTGGCATCATCTGGCACATGGCCCAGGTATCATCTCTCAGCGTGTCAATCTTCAATGTGTCCAGGTCCCCCTCTCCGGCATCACATGCGCACAGTACCTCATCATCAGCTCGTATGCCATTGACAGCCAGGTGCTCCTCACCCTCACCAAAGACGCAGCCATTGCCAGTTCCAACATTCAAGAAGGCATGAGATCCATTGATGAATGGCTGAACATCAGCCACCTGAGGCTGGACTTGTACAGGACTGAGGTAATCATCTGAGGATTGTCCCCTTACAGCTGGGTCAACTGCTTGTGGCCCACCCGCAAGAACCCTGCACATGCACCCAGTGCCCACGCACACAAGATGGTGTGCATCATGGATTCTTCACTCACATTTGCCATGCTAATCACCAGCATCTGACCTCAGGGTGCAACACCCTCTGCATGATGCACATGATCCACAGATAGATCCACTCCAAGGAAAGACAGACCATCCCCAAGGCCCATGACACCAGCCGTGTCAACTACTGCCCCGCCCTCTACGGAGCAAGTACTTCCTAACTCCCGGGAAACTTGTCCACATCCAGGCTGCATGTGCACACCTCAGCCTCAACATCCCACGCCCCAGCCACATCAACGTCCACCAGAGATAGCTGCAATGGATCACTGTGTGCTGCAGGATGACCTTCAGACTCCTCACCCACACTCAGGAGGCAGGCCACAACCCCAGACCCCAAACCAACCTTGGCCGTCTGTCATCCGAGACCCCGTTGTGCCAACTCCGTGCATCCAACCTTGCCCTGGCCACCATTCTTCACATCCACTGTACTCCAGCATGCAGGACATAGTTCTCCCACCTGGCAAGACATACCTGCTACTCCATCCCCGGCAACATCCACATGAGCCATGACCTCTACGCCTTCAGGATACTCTTCCCAATTGGTCTGTCCGCACAGTAATGCATGCCCCCCCTCAGCAGCTTGAGGCCATCATGGGTGAGTATTGTGCTCCATGTCTGTATTGTATGATACATTGTGACCCATGTGTGTCCTGTCCCAGACTCAGATTCCAGGGTATGGATGGCTGGAGTTAGTTCAACACTCAGGCATAGTTTGACATTTCCCCACACGTAGGTTGTGTACTCATGCAAAATGAATGCAACATGTAATTGTTGAAATTAAGATTTATTCTCAGTGGGGGGCCTGTTTAGTGTGGACAAATAGGTGCTATACAGTGTGCATGGAATCCAAAGTTCACTGGGGGAGATGGGATCCTTGTAATTTGGAGTCATCAGAGTCCAGACCACAGTGTTGGTCATCATTGGTCAGACTGTGACCAGCAAGTCCATGTGGCAGAGAATGTCATTGGATGAGGTGCTGCTGTTGCGCATGAGGGCCAGGTGCCAGGCCAGGTGACCTGGGAGATGTGGATGGTCCGCTGCCTCTCACAGTCTTTTCTGTGGACGACCCACCTTCCTTGCGGGACCCTCACATGCAGGCCTTGACGATGCTTGGGACGCTCCGTTGGACGAATCCTCCTCCTCCTCCCTCCCTGTGGCTGGTGCTGGTCTTCGCCTGGTGGCACAGGGAGGGTTGCCCATGTTGTCGGCGATCCGACGGAGTGAACGGCTTATGTCCGTTTGCACCGCCAGGAGCTCAGCCAATCTTGCCTCCATCCGTCCTTGGTGTTGTTGTTGACTGGCGTGTTGCTCGGCCTGCTGGTTCTTAATCTCGTTGAGGGTCCCCACTACCTGGCTGATGCCCCTGGTGTCATGCCGGTATGTGTCCAAGATGTGGCGTATGTGTGACATACCGGTTCCCTCAGCTGGCTGGTCAGGTTCGCGCCTCCGCCTGCCTCCAATCCCACCACCCCTGCCCACACGAGTCTGGCCTGCCGTAGTGGGCACATCGGGTCTACGGGACCCCTGAGGGATGGCATTTGCAGGGTTGTCTGCCTCCTCCTGGGTGGCCGGAGAACCTTATCCCTCCAGGTCAGACTGGCTCAGTTGTTCTGTGCGGGCAGTGCTCCTGAGTGTCTCCTGGGATGTGGCAAGAATGGGGGTGGTGGTTGGCACAGATGTACCTGACGCAGGTGCTTGGGCACCAGAGGGTCCAGGTTGGTTGGGGTCATCCACAGAGTGCTGAGAGTCGTCGCTGCCGGTGGGATCATCTTCCTGCCAAGCCTGGGCCTGTGATTGTTCCCTCCCAGTGTTGGGGGGAGATCCATGACGTTGCCCTGTGTGTGAGAGAGAGACAATGTTAATGCTGTTTCATGCGACATCCATGTTTCATACATGTTCTGGTTGCCACAGTTCCTCCAGGTAGTTGTATGTGCCTAGCATTCACATCAATGTTCACTTGTGGATGGGTATGTTGCAGTGGACTGATTGAAATGTTATCCAGGGTCTTTGACGTGTCGCATTTGGCCTTGGATGCTTTTTTGGCTGTGGCTTGATCCTGTTGTGTCACATGTCCATTGTGAGAGTGTGTGACTCCATTGGCTGCCCCGGGGGTGTGTGCTTGTGCAAGGGGTGAGTGATCATTAACCCCGGGCGTAGCACTACGCTTCGCCCACGTAGTGTACGTAGCGCTGCCTGCTTCGCACTTTCCGAAGTAGGCGAAGCAGGGCAGCGCTATGCACACGCCGAGGGCGAAGCGTAGCTGCCTGCCACCCGCCACCCAGCTCCCACCTGCCCTCCTTTTAATAATATCAGCAATGAAAAATAAATTAAAGTAAAGCGACTTACCTTAAGCGCGGCGTCTCCGGGGCTCCCTCTTTCTCGTTTCTAATTTCTTCTGGCAAATGCGCATGCGCGGACACCCGCGCATGTGCATTTCATGCGAGAAATGCGCATGCGCGGGCGTCCGCGCATGCGCATTTGTCAGCAGAAATTAGAAACGAAGAAGAGGGAGCCCCGGAGACGCCGCGCTTAAGGTAAGTCTCTTTACTTTAATTTATTTTACATTGCTGATATTATTTAAAAGGAGGGCGGGTGGGAGGTGGGTGGTACGTAGTGGGGCTACACGAAGCGCGTAGTGTGCGTAGATTTGGGCACACTACGTGCTGCTTCACGTAGCCCCACTACGCCCACTACGCCCACCCTTAGTGATCATCCCTCAGCCCGACGCTGTTCAACATCCACATGGCCCCCCTCACACAAGTGGCCCGCCACCACAACCTCAAAAACATCTCCTACGCCGACGACACCCAGCTCATCCTCTCCCTCACCAAGGACCCTCACACCGCCAAGACAAGCATCCACGAGGGTCTGAGGGCCATCGCCGACTGGATGCGGAGCGGCCATCTGAAACAGAACTCGGACAAGACGGAGGTCCTCATCCTCGGACCCTCACCCTCAGACTGGGACGACTCCTGGTGGCCGATCGCTCTGGGGACATCACCGACACCCACCAAACATGCACGCAACCTAGGATTGATACTCGCATCCTCCCTCTCCATGTCCAAGCAGGTCAACGGCGTCTCCTCCTCCTGCTACGACACTGTACGCATGCTCCGCCGGATCTACTGGTGGATCCCGACTTAAACAAGTAGAACAGTGACACAGGCCCTCGTCAGCAGCTGACTGGACTATGCCACTGCACTCTACGCAGGACTCCCATCCACACACCAACGGCGGCTACAACGCTTCGGAAACGCCTCGACACAACTGATCGTCAACGCCCCCGCCACAGCCACATCACCCCCCTCCTGAGAGACCTGCCCTGGCTCCACATCGACAAGAGGATCACCTGTAAGCTCCTCAGCCATGCACACAAGGCACTCCACACCGCCGGACAAGCCTACCTGCACATCAGACTCAGATTCTACACCCCCACCCGCCAGCTCCGCTCCGGCATCCTCGCCCTCGCAGCTGTCCCCTGCATCCAATCTATGCCCGCCTGCAGTAGATCCTTCTCCTACCTCGCCGCCAAGACCTGGAAGACCCTCCCAACCCACCTACGACTGACCCAAGACCTACTTGCCTTCAGGAGACTGCTCAAGACCTGGCTCTTCGAGCAGTGGTGGCACCGCCCCCCTCAGCGCCTTGAGACCCTCACAGGTAAGTAGCGCGCCTTACAAGTACCCTGATCGATTGTTGATTGATTGACGGTGCCTGCTGGTGGGTGTGGTGTGATTTGGCAGTGGGTCTCCCAGTTGATGTATCTGTCCCACCATGGCGCATGCTGCCATGTCAGTGAGTGTGAGTTCCTGTCCTAGATTTCTGAGCTTGTTGTGTTTGTGTTCGAGTTTGCAGTTGTCACAGGAGGGCCTTGTGCTGCCTACAGCAGGGCCAAGTGTCAGCTACCTTGTCAGTACTTTGCCAGTCCCTGTGCATTGCGCATGGTGCATGGGTATGTACCTGGGCCATATGGGCTGAGGGCAAAGGTGTCTGTTTCTGAGTTGTACAATATGTTTAGTGATCCCCACCCTCCCAGCATCCCGGACATCCTGTATTGGGTTTGTGGTTTGTGTAGGCTGGGACATGGCATGGCCTTGCTTTGTGAATGGGGCATACTCATGTTAGTGGCATGAGCGTTGTTTAGAGTGTGGTTGTGTCAGGTGAGGGCTTGGGGGTAGGTGAGTGCATTTGTTGTAGTTGGGGTGTGGATGCCATTCCCCCCATGTTACGTGAGTTGTTTGTGTACTCACCAGGCTCTCGAACTCCTTCGACTCTGTGTACTCCCACCGGCGGAAGCAGGGCCATCACCTTCTCCTCCCAGGGATGGTAATGTACCGGTCTGCGGGGCAGCCCACCTCCTGTGATGTTACTCTGGGCGTATTCCTCATTCATTTTGCGCTTGACTGCCCTGCGCAGATCGTACCACCTGGCTTGACATTCATTCCTGGTCCTTCTGATGGGCGCAACAGCATTCACCCGATCGACGATCCTCTGCCACAGGCTAGTTTTTTGGGATATGCTGGTCTGTCTGACCAATGTTCCAAAGAGCTGTGGCTCGACTCTGATGACTTCGTTGACAAGGATGTCCAGCTCCTCCCTTGTGAACTTTGGATTCTTGTCTGTGGGCATGGTGTGGGGTGTGGGTGTGGATGGTTGTGGGTGTATGGGTGTGAATGTGTGGGTGTGTGTGTATGTGTAGAGGGGGTCTGTGTGAAGGAGGTTGTGTGATGGTGTGTAAGTTAAGGTGTATGGGTGCAGTTGTTTGTGTGTGATGTCTGTCAGCAGTGGGTCTGTTGCAAAGGCTCATGGTTTGTGATTGTGGGCCCTTTTTATTGGTCCATTTGTGGGTGTAGCTGGGTTTGAACTTTTGGTGGGTGTGTTATAAGAAGTGGTTGTGAGTTTGGGCCTCTGTTTGACTGTTTGGATGTGCCAGGTCAGTCATTTAGTTGTTTTTTGTCCTGTAGACGTGTTTTGTGGTGTTGTGTGAGTCGAATTGACCCTCCTTGCGCTGTTTTACAGTGTCCTGGTTCAGTACGAGTCGTTTTCGTGTATGTAAGGTGCGTCCATAGCTATGTTGTTGTACAGTGATCACATATGCAATGGTGATGTACGATTCGTACATTCGCGATGCTGGGGTACGGTGTTGAGGTATGGTGCGTCCAAGTATGGGGCTGGGGTGGGGGGTACGGGGCGTACATACACACGTGCTGGGGTGGGGGGTACGGTGCTTACATACGCGTGTGCTGAGGTACGGCGCGTTCATGCGCGGGTGCTGGGGTGGGGTTACGGCGCATACATACGCGTGTGCTGGGGTATGGCGCGTACATACGCGGGTGCTGGGGTGGGGGGTACGGCGCGTACATGCGTGGGTGCTGGGGTGGGGGGGTACGGCGCGTACATACGCGTGTGCTGGGGTACGGCGCGTACATATGCAGGTGCTGGGGTACGGTGCATACATACGCGGGTGCTGGGGTAAGGGGTACGGGGCGTACATACGCGGGTGCTGGGGTGGGGGTACGGCGCATACATACGCGGGTGATGGGGTACGGCACGTACATACGCGGGTGCTGGGGTGGGGGTACGGTGCGGACATGTGCGGGTGGGGTGGGGGGGCCGTACAACTCGTAACCCGGGCCCAAGTGTACCCGGGGTAGGGGTCGTACAAAGTTCGCTCCGTATGGGACGTTTTCCATACGCTTGTGTATTCGGGACGCCGGTACGGATCGGACATGTGCGCTCGGACTTCAGTTTTACGACTCATACATACATCTGTCCGGGGACGTCTCGTAGACTTTTCCCAATGCAATTCGTATGTATTTTTACGGTACGAATCGTACTTCGCCGTTTGTACGGGACTTGTACGACTCGTACGTAAAAAAATACGGATACGAGTCGTACGGGAAATTATTTTACCCGATCGGAATCGGCACCTTGGTGTAAAATTTTCCTTTAGACTTGTATTTGCAGTACTTTCCACAACGGTGACTTTGGAAACGTAAAACTTGCTGTCTCAAGCTTCTATCTCCTTCTTCTCTCGGAATCTTATGTGTCACATACTGTTCGATGAAAGACAATACTGTTTCATCAGAATCAGTTCCAAATTTAGGTGCATCCTTGACCCATAGTAGCATATGTATATGTGGTGCACCTCTTGATTGGTACTCCTTTCTCCAAAAGAAATCGGTAACTTCTCCAAGAGGTGGATTTTTTTTATTGCAGATAAAAGACATCATAGCTTGCAAACTATGATTAAAATATCTGCACACATTTACAGGATCCAATGAACACAGTTCACCAGGAGTCTTTATTTCAAAATTTTTAATATTGGAATTCATTTCTCTAAGAAACTCAAGCAAATCTTCCCATGCATACTCTGCACAGCTAAGTGTGACAAACCATGTCGGTGTACCTAAGTTCCGTAACATACACTTGAGTTCTTCATGACGATGATACCAATACTCATTTGTTCCACGTTGACATGCCATCAAATTGATTAACTATGCTTCTAAATTTTCATCTGTTTTTTTCAACTTTCTCCACAAATTCTTTCGCAGAAAGAAGTGATTGATGAAATCCAGTTTTAAGTATGTGGTTCACTGCATACGACAGAGAAGATAAATCACTTTCAAACAAAAGGTGAAATATGTATGGAATGCACTGTCGAAATCTAGGATTTTCAGAATATAATCTTGTTGACCGATATTCTGAAGCTGGTATACATACAGGTCGGTCATCATATCGTCCACCTTCTCCAGTAGGAAACAGCTGTGGAAAACAACGAGCTTCCAAGCTCTTCTCCCATATACTCATTTGAGTTCCCTGTGCTTTTTTTCATTTGAAATAGCTCAATGCTTCTTCCTATTACTTCTTTTGAATGCAAAGGACATATTGTGTAATGTTCATAAATCTCTTCAGTCCTTGAATTCTCCACTTTCTCTATTTGACCACTTGAAATTTCTCATTCATCTTCTAAACTTATTACCTGTTCATCCACATTTACAGTTTTGTAATAAATATTGTTCTCTATAAGATATAAGGTAGCCTTTTCAACTTTATTAACATGCACAAATTCTTGCCATATTTTCTGACTCTTTGTTGGTACACCATTTACTAGAATGACTACTGCCTCATTTTCCTCTTTCTCTCCAGCAATAGTTTCAAAATTTTTCTTAAAATCCAAAGGTGAGTACACCACTCTTCCTTTCAGCCCTCTTTGCAAGTTTGTTGGTGGCAGTTTACCTGTTTTAGGCTCCATCCGAATTATAGTTTGAAAAGGATGAACAAATTGAATTAGAACCGACTCATATGTATTCAATTCTGCCAGTTCCTCCAGAATAGCTACTAATTCTAAGTTATTATGTACTGCTCTAGCAGGTATTTTGTTCTCTTCTAATTTGTTGTAACAATATTTACATATACGTTGATCACTATCTAACTCAAAATGACCTTCCACCAACAAGTAAGTTGCAAATTCTTCCCACTTACTATTATTCTCCTTTTCACTTTTCAAATACAAATCAACATTCCTAGTTTGACTTGTATAATGAGAACGTCGACACACAAACATAGTTTGGTATTTCAGAGCACACTACATTAAACCTTCCAATTTCTTCTTCAAACTGATCAGTGCTAATCCCTTTCCCATCACAGAAAAATTACCATTATTAACCTAACAATTTTATCTACAACTTCGCAAACATAACACTGCACCCAAAGCTTTAATTGGAGGGGAGGGAGTCTGAGCACCGGCTGTTTATTTTTGGGGGCCTTGAAATGGATCTCTATGGGGCTCTATTTTCGGGCCTCGCAAAGGTAGTCCTTTTTTAAAAATGTTATTGGACTGTAGTGAGACAGTGACACCATGCACATTCCTACTACTAAAAAGTGACAGACATCATGCCAGGTGAGTCGCGTTGTAGGAGAAAAGAAATCCTTTAAAGAGAGCCATTTTCTCTCACGATTTCCCTTCTCTTTTTGCAGCGCAGGAGCAACATCATCGTGGCGTGATTAGCAGAGAGACCACCAGGCGCACAACGCCCATTGTCCCGGACTCCCTGAGACAGCTTCCCAATAGCACACACAGAGCCGCACCCGAGTACTTCACAGGTCTTCAAAAGACCATTTGCTTGTAAATGATGCTCTGTTTTTTTCCACCCCTTTTAAGAGCCCCTACATCCCCACGCTACTTATTGCTGAAAGAACTAGTCTCCCCCGAAATTTCACTCTGGTTGCACCTTTGGAGACGACCACACGCAGCCAACTCCAACACAACCCTGCTCTCACCTTTCACAGGGTGTTGTTGTAGTGCTACGAAAACATACGCTTTGCCTGGCTCACTTAGGGGCATATTATCAAGAACGGCGTTAAAGTTATCGCCACTTTAGCGGCAGAAAACTGCCACTAAAGCGGTGATAATGAGCTTGATAATATGCCCTTGTGAATTCCCAGCTTCACACCACAGCCTGGCCAGCTATGGGAATTGACAAGGGCATATTATCAAGCCCATTATCGCCACTTTAGCGGCAGTTTCCTGCCACTAAAGCGGTAATAATCTTAACGCCATTCTTGATAATATGCCCTGTTATCTTTCTAAATTAACGTCTTACACTGAAAAGCTGCTTTACATTTCTTTCCCTACATTAACCTTTGTTTAAAACACCACCAGAGAAGGGTGGTGAACTCTGGTCCACAAAGAGCAACTCAAAACTTTCTTGTTCTTTATCAGAAAATTCATCTGCCTCTCAATGAGTATCGCCAGCCTTTTCGGCCCCTTAAGAGGCTGGGTGGATGAGTATAATACACAGTATTTAGGATCGGCGGTGGAGAGGGCACGAAAATAAGAACGCATAGTTGAATAAAGGGCGACTGGATGGATGGCCAGATGGATGAACGGATAGCTAGTAGGATGGATGTATGGATATATGGATGAATGGAAGGATAAATGGATGCATCGACCAGTACTTAGGATACATGGGTGGGTTGAAAGATGTGTAGGATTGGTTCTGGGACAGATGTATGTATGAATATATGGGCGTATAACTGGATGGATGGCACAGGGCTTACCATAGGCGAGTGGGCTGATACATACACCTGTCCCTGCAGTTATTCTAAGTATCTATGTATGTAGGTAGGAATGTCTGAATGAATTGAAAGATGGTTGGATGGCGCAGTGCTTAGGATGAATGGAGCGGTACAAAAGGGGGTGGTGATGGACGGAGCATCAGAACCAATCAAACACTCACACCCAGTCAACAGATCTGGGTTTGATCCATCACCGTTCTTTAGCCCACTTTGCCACCCCAGTTCAGACATGGCCATATGCAAATCTGTCTGACCCTGTGCCTCATGGGAACAGTCCAGCCCGAACTGCCAAGCCATGCCTTCCCTGGACCGGAAACAAGCTTCCTAGGACCGGTTTCTGGCATTTCAGCCGTCTTCAGCCAGGCTTGCTTGAATCCAGTGGCAAAGTGAGCAAGGGACTCACGTCTGAGCATACCCTGTCAACTTATGGCGAACAAAGCGGTACAAAAGGGGGTGGTGATGGACGGAGCATCAGAACCAATCAAACACTCACACCCAGTCAACAGATCTGGGTTTGATACATCACCGTTCTTTAGCCCACTCTGCCACCCCAGTTCAGACATGGCCATATGCAAATCAGTCTGACCCTGTGCCTCATGGGAACAGTCCAGCCCGAACTGCCAAGCCATGCCTTCCCTGGACCGGAAACAAGCTTCCTAGGACCGGTTTCTGGCATTTCAGCCGTCTTCAGCCAGGCTTGCTTGAATCCAGTGGCAAAGTGAGCAAGGGACTCACGTCTGAGCATACCCTGCCAACTTATGGCGAACAAAGCGGTACAAAAGGGGGTGGTGATGGACGGAGCATCAGAACCAATCAAACACTCACACCCAGTCAACAGATCTGGGTTTGATCCCTCACCGTTCTTTAGCCCACTCTGCCACCCCAGTTCAGACATGGCCATATGCAAATCAGTCTGACCCTGTGCCTCATGGGAACAGTCCAGCCCGAACTGCCAAGCCATGCCTTCCCTGGACCGGAAACAAGCTTCCTAGGACCGGTTTCTGGCATTTCAGCCGTCTTCAGCCAGGCTTGCTTGAATCCAGTGGCAAAGTGAGCAAGGGACTCACGTCTGAGCATACCCTGCCAACTTATGGCGAACAAAGCGGTACAAAAGGGGGTGGTGATGGACGGAGCATCAGAACCAATCAAACACTCACACCCAGTCAACAGATCTGGGTTTGATCCATCACCGTTCTTTAGCCCACTCTGCCACCCCAGTTCAGACATGGCCATATGCAAATCAGTCTGACCCTGTGCCTCATGGGAACAGTCCAGCCCGAACTGCCAAGCCATGCCTTCCCTGGACCGGAAACAAGCTTCCTAGGACCGGTTTCTGGCATTTCAGCCGTCTTCAGCCAGGCTTGCTTGAATCCAGTGGCAAAGAGAGCAAGGGACTCACGTCTGAGCATACCCTGCCAACTTATGGCGAACAAAGCGGTACAAAAGGGGGTGGTGATGGACGGAGCATCAGAACCAATCAAACACTCACACCCAGTCAACAGATCTGGGTTTGATCCATCACCGTTCTTTAGCCCACTCTGCCACCCCAGTTCAGACATGGCCATATGCAAATCAGTCTGACCCTGTGCCTCATGGGAACAGTCCAGCCCGAACTGCCAAGCCATGCCTTCCCTGGACCGGAAACAAGCTTCCTAGGACCGGTTTCTGGCATTTCAGCCGTCTTCAGCCAGGCTTGCTTGAATCCAGTGGCAAAGTGAGCAAGGGACTCACGTCTGAGCATACCCTGCCAACTTATGGCGAACAAAGCGGTACAAAAGGGGGTGGTGATGGACGGAGCATCAGAACCAATCAAACACTCACACCCAGTCAACAGATCTGGGTTTGATCCATCACCGTTCTTTAGCCCACTCTGCCACCCCAGTTCAGACATGGCCATATGCAAATCAGTCTGACCCTGTGCCTCATGGGAACAGTGCAGCCCGAACTGCCAAGCCATGCCTTCCCTGGACCGGAAACAAGCTTCCTAGGACCGGTTTCTGGCATTTCAGCCGTCTTCATCCAGGCTTGCTTGAATCCAGTGGCAAAGTGAGCAAGGGACTCACGTCTGAGCATACCCTGCCAACTTATGGCGAACAAAGCGGTACAAAAGGGGGTGGTGATGGACGGAGCATCAGAACCAATCAAACACTCACACCCAGTCAACAGATCTGGGTTTGATCCATCACCGTTCTTTAGCCCACTCTGCCACCCCAGTTCAGACATGGCCATATGCAAATCAGTCTGACCCTGTGCCTCATGGGAACAGTCCAGCCCGAACTGCCAAGCCATGCCTTCCCTGGACCGGATGAATGGATGCAGGGCTTTAAGTGGGCCGGCTCTGAGCACCGGCAGTTATTTTCAGAAAAACTCAAAACGGGTCTCTATCGGGCTCTATTTTCGGCCCTCGCAAAGGCAGTCAAGTTTTCTTTTTTTTTTTATTGGACTGCAGTCAGAGCATGCACATTGATGTGCACATTCTCATTTTGCTCACTAATGAGAAGTGGAGACATCATGCTATGTGAGTCATGTTGTAGGGGGAGGGGCAATCCTTTAAAGAGCGTGTTTCCCGAACGTAGGATAATTCGAGGGGATTTTCTTCAGCACACAATGCTAGTTATCTTCATGTAGACCACGCCCCTACTTGGATGGATAGCCCACACCCGTTTAACAGGTTTGCCCCACACCTTTTAGAGCACCCCAAGTTTTTTCCCCACTTAAAACCCTCACTGCACCATAGTAACTAAGAAATGGTCCAAGCTTCCATTTAAATGTACAATGGCACCAAGTTTCATAATTTGCCATCAACACTGGCAGCCTTCTACCACAGTGCAGGAGTGTCTATCAGCACGAAGATTTGTTACCCACAGAAATGTTGTGTGATTTGCGTAGCTGTCTGCTGGAACACTCATCGCCAAAAGGTATTAAAACATGCAAATTTGTGAGAAAAACGTATACCATACCATAAACCGCTTCATAAATGAGCCCAATGCCACTACACCACCCTCATCCCCATTCTTGCTTAACCTTACGAAATCAAAGAAAGACCCAAGCAAACCTGGTAGAGCCACTATAGCAATACAGTGACTTAATTTGAACAAGTCTCTGCCGGAACGCCCAGCAACAAAAGGTATTAGAACATGCATATTTCCGGATAAAACATGTACCATGCCATAGGGCACTTTATAAATGGTCCCAGTGGTACTACATCACCTTTAGTAGCTAGACATCTGCACGTTACTAAAGTCTGTGTTTTAATCACCAACATACCCACTTCCCCCACCCCCAACACCGCCATTGCTTAACCGTACGAAATCAAAGAGAAACCGCCACCATTCCTAGTAGCGCCACTATACCCATACTCGGGCTTAATTTTGAAGGTGTCTTCCGCAACGCTTATCATCCAAAAGTATTCAAACATGCAAATTGGCGGGTAAAACATAAACCATCCTATAGCACGGTTTATAAATGGGCCCAGTGGCACTACACCACCTTTACTAGCTATACATCTATATGTTAATAAAGTCGTTTAAACACTCTGTAGAGTGTATAGCAGAGGATGGGGAGAGTAAACAAAGTTGCCATTCCCAAACTTTTGATATACCGTCCCTTTCCTGTATGTATATTAAGGACATTAAATTGAATGAAAAAATTGACGACTGTCTCAAACGAGATAGTGAAACTGAGCACCGGTAAAACCCGAACCACTTAAACACCTACGTATATGCGGCACAGGGACACAGCCTGACAATTACTATCACTTGTAATGACATGTACTTTACTAATGTCAAGAAAGTCATACAGAAAATATACTGAACATTTTAATTTCTTTTTTATCTCTCACACATTTATAAAGCATCTCTTCTAAAGAAACACTCCCCAACCACTTCTATTTCATAAGAACAGACAATAATTAATACATTTACTACCATATATTTTAGTATATCTTCCTTTTTATTATTCACTAGTCACAAACTACTAAAACTATTAAATATACCCAAATGCAAACCAGAAACCATGTTCATGTTATATCTCAACCTATATTCAAATGATTCAAATTATGCGTACATATAAAAGGAACGTATCACTTTTACTATCTCCATCTCCTCTCCATGTAATCTCCAAACACTATAGACGACCTCACAGTACAACAACCTACCTAGGGCCATATTATCAAGGATCGGCGATAACATTATCGCCGCTTTAGCGGCAGGAAACTGCCGCTAAAGCGGCGATAATGGGCTTGATAATATGCCCTGGTGAATTCCCATAGAAGCCCAGGTTACAGTGCTCCTACCGTCCTCTTTCCTACTTGTTTCTCCCTCTTTTCCCCTAACTCGCTTCTACGGAATCACAAAATGGCGGCCAACACTTCCTAGTTGCAACCGCTCGCAGCGCTCCCAACCAATAAGCAGCAAGCTCGTGCTCGTAACTCCTCAGCCAATCAGACGACAGGATTCCCAAAAATCAATATCTGTAAATTTCGATATTTCTCAAAAACTACTGAACGGATTTACACCAAATAAACAAAAGCGTGCTTTCTAGACCTTTCTCCCTGCCAAATTTGGCGTAATTCCGTTCACCCGTTCGACCTGTAGCCTTGTCTAAAGTTTCCTGTGGAAATTAACATAGAGAAAACATGTTTTGGGACCCCCCTTTTTTCTCGGCCCCTCCTTGACGAATCACCCCCAAACTTCCCACATAGGAGCTGATGTGAAAAAATAATTCGTTTGGAAAATTTCATGAAGATTCATCAAACGACGCCAAAGTTATAAGCAAAACAAAAAATACTCTTCCTATGGAAACTTGGTCCTAACTATAACTACCTACTGGCGACCACCAGTAGGTAATATATATATATATATACATATATATATTCCAATCGTAATTGCCATGCAAATGAAGACACCCACACAACGCTCGATTTTTCCTTGGTTTATTCGGGAGACAGCAGCGGAGTCAGGGAGAATCCCACAGCATGGTCGATTTACGATTGGAATACATATATATATATATATATATATATACACACACACACAATGTATTTATACTTACCTTTAATGATGGTAAAGGCATGCGTTGTAAAAGAGTATACGTTGTAAAAACATACGTTGTAAAAAATGCGTGGTGAAGGCACACCGTGGTAAAAACCTTGTTGTAAAGGCTGATTCCCATATTTTACTCCGATGATTTTATATCGATGGAGCCATACATTTGCTCATCCACGCACTTTTTTACACCTCATGCTTTATTTTATACAGATAAACTTCAATTTTAAAAGTGCATTTCATGCACTTTCGTATCCCATTTACCGTGCTGGCTCTGTGCCAAGGGCCATTACTTGACTGTGTTGATGGTTTGATTCCCACTTCCTCAATCCTATCCTGTCGCTCCATCAATCAATCTTAAATCATTTTCCCCAGCCATAAATTTAATTTCTTTGTGTGATCGTGTTTGTGGAGATGCTTTTGGTCTGAGGGGGAGCTCAGCAATTGTTTATACCTGTTGTTTTCTATCCTGACTGCTCTGCAGTGTTCTTTGACAAGACTGCAGGCAGAGCCATCTGTAATGAGCCATGCCAACTCCATGAAATAAATCATTCTTTGAGAGCTGCTGCTGGGGGCTTGCTTCCTGAAAGGATACATTAAACAGGGAACACTTTATTTGTATCACCTTTCAGGTGAAATTAACGGTAACAAACCAAAAAAATCTGTTTCTCTTTATTGAAGATATTTTGGTCATCTTCCCAAGTTGTGTCATTTTCTCCTGGAGTCGTAGCTCCAGATAAAACAAGCATTTGCAATGCAATGGGTCTCGCATTTGCAAGAGTTTATGCTATTGGCATTATAAAGTAGGAGTAGAGAAATGGCAAGCTGACAAAAAAAAGAATGTTACCTTGTGCAATGAAACCGGTGCTTATGTAAACCGGTCAATGATAGGGCTCAATTACTTCTCTGTATAGTTCAGAGTACAAGCTAATGGAAGCCGCAAATTCATCCATCAGGTGTTGCATCATTAAGGAAATGCAATAAGCAGTTCATTGTGTTCCATTACATAAAAACCACCATCTACAGATCTGCTGTTGTAGATGTTATGTTAAATGTTATGTTAAAGCGTCTTGTAGAGCGCATGTACACCGATTGGTCTCTTGGTGCTGATTATGGATCTGCTGACGCCCTGTTAATTTATGGTGTGCTTAAGTTTCAGTCATAGGCTTGGGTAAATAACCATGTCTTAAGGAGCTTTCTGAATCTCAAAGGGTCTGTGCAGGCTCTAATCACATCTGGAAGGGTGTTCCAGAATCTGGGTGCCAGCACTGTAAACCTGCATCCACCTTGGCGCTTCAGTTTATACGAGGGTGTGGTCAGAAGGTTCATATAGGGTGAGCGCAGGTTGCGAGTAGGTATGTGCCTTTGAATAAGGATGGAGATTAATTTTGGACTTGTGCCGTGCAAGGATTTAAAGATAAGGTAGCCGACTTTGAATGATGATCGTTGTGGGATGTGGAGCCAATGTCGCTTCCTCAGAAGAAGGGAGACGTGTTGCCATCTAGGCTTCTGAAAGATCAATCTTGCTGCCTGGTTCTGCACTAGTTACAGTCTTTTAGTGAGATATAATGGGACGCCAAAATATAAAGAGTTTGCATAATCTATATGTGAAATTACCATAGCTAGAACAGCCCGTATCAATGCCTCCCTAGTAAGGTGTCTGCTGATCTTCCTTATATTTCTCAACTGAAAGAAGCAGGTCGAGGTAACTGATCCAATATGGGTTTTCATGGTCAGGTCGCTGTTGATTATCACCCCAAGGCTTTTGTCTGAGGGGGATAGAATGGGGAGGAGCCCAACTCAGTTGGCCAAAAATGGGAGCTCCATGGTTTCTGAGTGCCCCCTATCAAAATGAGTTTGGTCTTGTCCGGATTGAGTTTTAGATGGTTGCTGTTCATCCAGTCATGGATGTACAGCATAGTAGTTTGGAATTCAGACACAGAAATGGGTGTGTTGTTGATGGTAAACATTAATTGTAGATTGTCAGCTTAATTGTGCATACATACCTTCCTTTCTTTTAAAGACCGAATCAATGGAAGGAGATATGGGTTGAACAGGTGAGGTGACAACGATGAACCCTGGGGTACTCCACATGTTATACTCATTTTAGGTGCTGTGAACTGAGCTAGGCGGACTGACTGGGAACGATCGTACAAAAACAACCTTATCCAGCCAAGAGCTGACCCCTGGAGACCAGCGTCCCAGACACGATCGATCAGAATAGCATGGTCGACCATGTCAAATGCAGCGGCAAGATCCAACAGTACCAGGGCTTGGGGAGATCCTTTATCAGCTTCTTTCCGAGGTGTGTCCAATACAGTCAGTATCACTGCCTCTATTGAATGAGCTGGACGAAATCCTACTTGGTGGGGGTCAAGATATTCCAATTGTTCAATAAAGGCACAAAGGCATTTAGCCACATGGGAGTCTAATACCTTGGCAAAGTAGGGAAGCAGAGAGATTGGGCGGTAGTTAATCAAGCTCTGGGGGTCAACCCCTGTTTTTTTAAGAGTTGAACAATGATCGCTTCTTCAAAGGCTCTTGCAACGAAGCCCTGAGACAGTGACTCATTTAGCAAAGAGAGGGCAGGCCTAGGGAGTAGAGAGAAAACTTCTCTTAAGATATAGAGCGGACAGCTGTCAGTGGGTGAACCAGATTTTACTTTAGAGAGAAGGTCCAGAAATATTGGACTGTCTATTGCCGGAAACTGGTCAAGGGAATAGGAATTTTTCAGCGTAGATGGAGGTGCCTTAGAGGTATTGCATGTGGGGATGCTGGCTTTAATCACAGTAATTTTATCAATAAAGAAGGTGTTAAGGGAATTACAAAGTGCTTGAGATGGTATTGGTTTTACTGTAACTCTGTTGGGGTTGGATAATTCATTGACAATAGAGAATATTCCCTTTGACCTATTGTAAGAGCTAAGGATTTTGAGAAATAATAGGTAGCTTTGGCTGTAGCGATTGAGTTTTTGTGTAGTTTAAGTAGGGCTCCATAAATCTCTCTTTTGTCAGGGGAGTAGCTGCGTCTCCATCTCCTTTCAGATGTGCGGAGGGCTAATTTTTGTGTTTTTTGATCCATAGAGAACCATCTCTGGGCTCGATGGCGTCTTGCAGATCTTATTCTCCAGAGAGGGGCGTGTTTGTTGGTGGCCGCTGTTAGCCATGCAGCGAGAGCTTCCTTACTGGTGGTAATAGATCGCTGGGTGTCAGGCACTGTGTTTGTCAATGTGTTCAGCAAAATATTTCTATCAACACTATTCCATTTCCTGGCCATGAGCCTTTTGCCAAAAAGGGGTTTGGCCATAGTTATATTGTTCTTAACAAACTGTATTAAATAGTGGTCAGACCGTATACAAGGAGAGACTGTCAGTGCAGACACTATAAGATTAGCTGTCCAAACATGATCTAAAGTATGTCCCTTAATATGAGGGGCAGAGGTTACCTGCTGATGAAAATGTAACCCGTTAAGTAGGTCAGTCAGTTCTCCAGAAGGAGGTCTACCCAGTGTGTCATTGGCCCAGTAATTAAAATAAATAGCCAATAAGCAGTATTTCTGCATGTTTTTTTATAAGATGGGCCATCTGTTCGCTCAAAGAGTTTGGGAACAGAGGCATATTATGGGGGGGGGTGCTATATAGTAGTACACAAATTAGAGGAGCTGAAACTGACTCCAGTTTAATAACTACATTGTCTACAGATGTTAGAGCTAGCGGGGTTAGATCCCTAACCAGCTACTGTTCTATTTAAGCTCTTTGCTGGCAAGTAAGGATAAAATGGCAGAACAAGTGTTAGCCATACAGCACTGAGCTACACAGTTGATCTATAAGACATGGTTAATTAACAAATATAACCCAACAGAAAGCACACAACATTCTAAATCTTGCTCCTTATGCACTACTGTTCTGTAAATACGAAGCTAGCTGTTCCTATAGTTAATGGATAATATATTTTGCTAAGAATAGGACTTCTGTCCCCACCAAGACTTGTCAGCATCCTGGTGTTTATCAATATTAACTCACAAACTCAGGTAAGGAGGGCAAGATTATCTCATCAGACGAAGTGGTGGTGGCATCTGTGTGGTGTCTGATTCTTAAATGGAATGGTGATTTCAAACTCGGTGTGCCTGGACGTCTAGTACTTGAAAGCAAGAGTGTAGACCTTTTCAGGACAGACAGGTTTTTAAAGGAATACTAGATGGTCGACGCCGAAATTGACAAGCGCTTAATTATGTGGTATTTTTAGGCACTGCATCTGGATTCGCAGTACCTGCCATTTAGTGCATAAATGTACAAAAGTCCCGTTAAAACAATATTCGAGCACTGTGCAATAAAGATATCAGTACCTGATGACACTATAAGCTATTTTTAATCTTTCAGCGCCATAAGGCGACTTGGTTCTTAACCTTAGTGCGCTCTTCTCGTTCATTGAGTGACTCTCTACGCATTCCACTGCATTAAATACAGTACATGTGCGCTGATAAACAGTCCTAGTGTGGTGGCACAGCCGGCAGTTGTTAATTTGTTAAGATGGACTGGGGAGCGCGGCTCCAGTCCAGGTTTTGGGGCCACTGCTCGGTAGGAGTGTGTTATATCCTGAGTATTACATTTAATTGTAATCAGCTTAGGTCTTCCTAGCTGCTCAGCCAGGAATGACAGATGGTGACGGAATGTTGGTGTGACTGTGATGAGTGGAATGCCTGGGTGCCTGAGTGGATGTGTGGATGACAGTTGGAGATGGGCTGATCAGCTAGGCAGGCTGCTCCTGGTGGGGCTGGTGTAGGAGCTGGTACATGGCTGAACTAAGCCTGATGTTACAGCAAACAAATGATGGACGGAATGCTGACAATGCAGACATTCTCCCCCAGTCAAAAGATCTGGGTTAAATCCATCGTTCTTTTGCCCACTACGCCACCCCAGTTCAGACATGGCCATATGCAAATCAGTCTTGACCCTGTGCCTCATGGGAACAGTCCAGCCCGAACTGCCAAGCCATGTCTTCCCTGGACCGGAATCAAGCATCCTAGGACCGGTTTCTGGCTATCAGCCGTCATCAGCCAGGATAGCTTGACTCCAGTGGCGTAGTGAGCACGTGACCCACGTCTGGGCATACCCATCCCACTTAGGGCGAAAAGTGTTACAGCAAACAAATGATGGACGGAATGCTGACAATGCAGACATTCTCCCCCAGTCAAAAGATCTGGGTTAAATCCATCGTTCTTTTGCCCACTACGCCACCAGGCTGACGAGGGCTGAAAGCCTGAAACCGGTCCTAGGATGCTTGTTTCCAGTCCAGGGAGGACCTGGCTTGGCAGTTCGGTCTGGACTGTTCCCATGGGGCACAGGGTCAAGACTGATTTGCATATGGTTGGGCTCAAACTGGAATGGCATGGTGAGCAAAAAAACGATGGATTTAGGCCCAGATCTCTGTACTGGGGTGAATGTATGACATTGTTCTGCATTCTGTCCATCAATTGTTGTTTTTGCATTTGTCACCCCGAGTGGGAAGGGTATGCTCAGACGTGAGTCCCTTGCTCTCCATGCCACTGGAATCAGGCTATCCTGGCTGATGAGGGCTGAAAGCCCGAAACCGGTCCTAGGATGCTTGTTTCCAGTCCAGGGAGGACCTGGCTTGGCAGTTCGGTCTGGACTGTTCCCATGGGGCACAGGGTCAAGACTGATTTGCATATGGTTGGGTTCAAACTGGAATGGCATGGTGAGCAAAAAAACGATGGATTTAGGCCCAGATCTCTGTACTGGGGTGAATGTATGACATTGTTCTGCATTCTGTCCATCAATTGTTGTTTTTGAACTAAGCCTGATATCATTTGGAACTGGAACCAATAAAGAAGACTTAAAAACCCACAACATGGCTACCAGTGTCTTCATGTACAGAGCACAACAGAGTGTGTGTAGCAGACACAAACAGACCTACAAACAGCTGGAGCACAGGGAGCGGGCCATGCTTGTTAACATTCTGCAGGAGGTGGATCCCGCGGGCGGGGAGGGCGCTGTGCTGAGCAGCAGGTGGCCAGGGCAGACTGTGGCTTTTCTGAAATAAGAAAGCCACTGCACGGCTCGCCTACCCCACCAGCCTCACAGATACTGGACTGCAGAGACAGCATACATGGACCTTGGAATGCCAGGGAGTTGGCATTCACTGACTGGCAGGCAAAGCAACACACACGCCTCTTACAGTACTCCATGCTGAAATAAGAAAGGCGCTGCACGGCTCGCCCGCCCCACCTGCCCACGTGGAATCCCTTTTTGAAACAAGTAGTCCCCAACGAACACACAACACTTTGTGGGTGTAAGGAAACTGTAATTTGCCTGTGCACTAGAGTGAACAAATTACAAGCAGCAGGTGGGATTACGCTCAGTATAAATGATTCCAGCAGGTCGTGCAGCCAGCACATTCACGCTGATGTTCGACCTAAAAATGCAATTACGAGTGTGTTTGGATCCAGAATTCTCAGGTCTGAAATCTCTGACCTGATCATTTATGGCTCAACTCTCAAAAATACTGAAAGGGGGAGACTTTGGACAAGCAAAATGTACAGTCACGCCCACTGCCCCTAGCACCCCAGGGGAGCAGATAATGCTGCCCCAGACAAATAGAAGTGTGGCCTTCACCTTGGTCCCCTCATTTAACATTACACACACCAGTCCTGCTGACATATCTCACCTGCTCAAAACAAGCGAAAAGGTCAGCACGTTATTCTCAGAAATGGTGAAAACTGCTCGAAAAAGCACCATAAATCCATTTTACAGGTAATAAAATTCTGCTTCCAGAGATATCGATAAACTTAATACCAGACCTGCGGTACCTCCGGAGCCAGTTAGAGTCCGGTCAAATCGTCATCAAGGACTTTGTTGGCAACATCAACAATAGAAGACAGTTTTACGATTTAGAAATGTTTTAATTCTTTATTTTTGACTGTTAAGAATGGTTTCTTAATATACAGCATACATCTAAAGAAGTAAAAAAAGATTTATAAAAGTAAACACAATTGTAGATCATACAGGAAAAAAGGATCAGCCTTTTCTGTAGCTAGTGACTTAAAAAAAATACTGGCGCATCCAAGGTTAAACTTCCAAGGTTAAACAAAAAAAACAGAGTTGAAATATCCCAATCCAGACACTGTATAATTCAATGGCGAATCAAAATATGGTAGTTAGTTTACATTGACATTACCAAGTGTAGTTTAAACTGGATACTTTGCTTTTTATAAATGCCGAGTGTCATTTTCTTTGTTCCTTCCATTGTAATTATTACTTGTGACATCTCCTATGGTACTTTAATGCTCAAGGTGTTTTAATGCTCTGGGTTGTTTGTTCCCCTGTCCTGTGGTTTTGGGTGTATCTTTTTCACCCACTTGCTTGACCGTGGTCATCATCATCATCAGTGTTCGGATTTGGTTTTGGTTTTGCTGTAGTGTGTCTTCTTGTCAGTAGCACGCCCCCTTCCAAATATATCCCCAAATTTGACTGCCCTTGTGGCAATACCATTCTTCATTGTAGTTGAGATTTTTCGGATTCTATCTAGAAATCCTTGGCAGCAGGTATGGACATGAGCACATATTTGAATATGCAGTTATCCACCATTGAAAAAATAGTCCCATTGCTAAATTATCCACACAGGTTCTAACCTGATTTGTCGGTAGTTTTAATCTTTGTATATATTAATGGTCTCAATGCGGCTCTATTGGCACTTTAGTCGGATTCCCCTAGAGTGGGGAGGAGAGCCTTGCCAGTCTTACTCTATGCCAACGATGCGGTGCTTATGGCCCGTACAGCCTGGGGTTTGCAAAACCCTTTAAGGCTAACACATTCAAAACGTGGGTTAACAGGGGGGCCCAAACTTCAACATTATCACTAAACAGATCTAGGGGTATTCTATCGGGTCCTGGGGCCTTATTTAACAATAACAGCTCCATACTTGAGTGAGCCTCCTCCAGCAAAAAACTGATGGGAATTACAGATGGGCTACATGGTATATCTACCCTTACCTCCTCCTGGGGGCCTGCGGAATATACCTTTTCAAAATGAGATACCCACTGCTCTGGAGTAATATGGTGTCATATGGAAGGTCTAGCATATTCCGCAAAGCAGGGGCTGTTAATGATTTCCAAAATAGGGCAGAATCCCTCAGCTTACCTGCTCCCACGCCTGTTTTAGTAACTGATGCCTGCGCAATTTCACCAACTCTTTGTATCGACACCGGCACTGAATCACTCAAAGTCCCACCTAGGGCTCCTGCTTCAAGGCTGCCTTTAACTTACTCAGTGCTTGAGAGCACTTGAGGTCAAACCACGAGTGTAGAGTCTGAACATGCCTCACTGACTGTGTCATTAAGGAACCGGCGACCACCTAGGCAATAGAAGTAAAAGAGCTTAGAATTACCTCACTTGAGGTATAGGGGTCCAGACCTAGGGCTATCTCATGCCGACAAGAGGTGAAAAGGCAAAAGTTAAAGGCCTTAGAAACTATGCTTGAGCAATGTAGACGCCTACCCTGATCCGTCGAGGGTAGAGGTGCCTGAGAATTAGAAGAGGCCAATGTACGAAAGCCCTCCCCCCTCAATGTGAGTGTTAGGGGGTAATAGTCGCTAAGAGGGTTATGCTCTATGGTAAAGAGGTCCAGGTCCATGCTCAGGGAGGCAGACACAAAAATATAGTCTATGGTGGTGGCGGATCCCCTACCTTTATAGGATGAGGGCAGATGTGAAATGAGTCATGTATGCCAGTGGTCCAGGGTGTGCACTAAGTTATGCTTCAATAAGAGATTGTTCAGCTCTTCCACTTTCATGGTTTGTTCCATATGCAAGTCCTCTGCGAGCGCACAGGGCTGTGTAATAGGAGGGACCATTAGGAAAAATGAACACAGGTGACAATAAAAATCAACCACTAAAATAAGGTTCTTATACCCAAACGCTCACCCTTTAACCTCTTCAATGCCCATGACGAGCTGGTCTCGTCATGGGCCGCGGTTGCGCTGTGCCCATGACGAGACCAGCTCGTCATAAACCCCGCCCGCTAATGAAACGGCCGGCACAGGGCGGGGAAAGGGGCTGGCACTGAAGGGGTTAAGGAGTCTAAGACAGTATTTAGAGCATTACTTTTGGAAGGCCGGCCCTTACCCTTCTTCATGTTACAGCTATTCATTATCCCAAGTGGGATCTTTCTCTCTATATGCTATTTCATTCCCTGAAACACCCAAGAGTCTCACTTGAAGATCCACATGCCCTTGCAAAAATCTAGCTCCACAAATATGACAGGACCCCAGCTAGCTCTTCCCATGTTGGAATCTTGTGCAGGGCAAATAAAGGTTTTATACCCATCTCAAAAAATGTATTCTGTGTCTCCCAGGTTTCCTGTAGGCATATAATTTTGAAAAATCTGATATATAAATGCCATCTATCATTGAAAAATTTGGCAGACAAGCGGGCCACATTCCATGAAACAAGATTACATTTACTTTTGGGATTATAGTTAGAATCTCTTAAATCAGTTGAGGGGAGCGAAAGCATATAAGGCCTTGCCTGAGAGTCAGGATTAGCTTTGGACTTCACCTCAGGAGAGGACTCTAATGGTATCCTAGCTTGCAATGAAACCAATTGGGCACTAATTGCTTCAGGATCCTTCCACAAAGGGCCTTTTTGCTGGGGGACATGAGCATGTATTGCTTCCGAATCACGAAGTCAATCCAACTCGTTCATGTCCTCTAAAGGGGCGTATGAATTTCTGAGTTGCACCTCCCGCCCCTGATATCCTATGATAAACCCACCCCCTTGCTAAGTTCCTCGCCCTGGTAACACAGGAAGGGTCTATAAAAGAAGCCTAATGGGAGTAGTTTAAAGCATGTGCCTACGGAAAATGATTTAGAAGCCACAATAAGGATTAGCCATGCTAACTTTTGGGTGACGTGTAGAAATGCTTATATAATCGCCATTAAACCTTTTCCATCTTGGACCTATCCAAGCCACCCTCCTCGGAATCAAAATATCATGATAATCCCTTTCAGGAAAACCAGAATGCCGCACTAGCCAATTTGTTAATCAATTGAATAGTAGTTTCCTCTTTGTTGGCAGCTAAGGCTGGGACCCCCGACAAAACCACAGTATAAAGAGCGCATGCTGGAAGAAGATCGATCACTGGAAGCTAAACAGCCTTGGGGTATTACACCCCAAGTTGGGGGACGTCTTTCCTGTCTAGGGCCCGAAAAGCATGCATATCAGAAAACAGGCCCCCTTCTGCAAAACATAATTTAGTAGGCCCTTGCATTGCATTTTGGGCCGACACCCCCTTGGCTACATTATCATGTGAAGTACCTGAACTACTCCGAGAATTACCAGGAGGTATTGTATCCGATAAAGGTGGACATAAAGGGGCCCATTAGGATGGCGGGTGGTACGCCCCTGCCGGGCCGGCGATAGCCACTGCCGGCCCGGCAGGAGCGAACCACCCGCCATCCACACCAGAAAGACCCCCCGCCATATTAGGATGGCTGGGGGGTCCGCGGCGGACGGAAAGACCGTCCGCCGTTTTCCCGCAGGTCGACTCGTCGACCGGGCGGAAAACATGTTTAATATGGTGGCGGTGCCTGTAAGACACCGCCATCCATATTATGACGCGGGCGGAGATCAGCCTTTCCATGGTGGTGTTGCCGCCATGGAAAGGCTTGCTGTCTTTGGTGTTGGGGGTGTGGGGGTTGCACATGGGGGGTACCTATGGTAGCCCCCTGCATTTGCATGCACAACATGCTTTTTTAACATTGCGGCGGATGCTGATTACAGCACCACCTGCCGCAATGTTAAAAATGCAGGGTGCGCTCGCCCGTGTGGCGGGCGCGTCCTAATTGGAATGGCGGGACTGCCGCGACATGGGTGGCCAGTCCCGTGCCCCAATGCGGTGCCTGGCAGACAAAGTCCGCCCGCCATCGTAATAGGCCCCAATGACAGGTAATCGGTTTGTGGCTTAGCAAGGGGGGTCAAAACCATGTCCAAATTAAGTGCCAAGTAACTAGATGCTGACTTCAAATTGTCAAGCCTAATCAAAATTTGTAATAAAAGGTCAACGAGGGTCTCCTTGATTCTTAGTAGCGCCGGGGCCAGATGAGTCAGTATTTCTTCCATGTTGGGCCCTAATGCAACGTTCCCCTGGTCCCTCTGTGTGGCCATAGTAGAGTCCTTTCCCCTCTTGGACTTCCTTTGTCGCTTTGGCACTGGAGGGCTCACCGCAACAACAGAAGGAGTGAGCTGATGTGGGACGAGCACTGGTCCTGGGGCTGCGGACTCGCGATGAAGAGACTTGTCTGCATCCTGGTTCAAAGGCGTACGGGAAGGGGCTGGAGATGGGGAGGCCATCGGGGCATTAAAAACCACAGATGGAAATTATGTGCACCCCAAACTTCCTACAGCAACAGAAAGACGATGTTCCACCCGGGCTATCCCCTTGTTGATGACTCCCACAGCCTTAGCAAAAAATGTTTCACTAGTGAGGCGCAGTTGCGCCGGAGGGTTCATAGGTTGTGCCTTCCTTTTCCCCATTACAAAATGTCAATCAATATCCAGGGGAAAACTCCAACAGAACGAGGGACAACGATGATTCTTGGCACAATAGTCCAGGGTATCCCACCCAATAAAATACGTTTTTAATAATGACCCACAAAGTGACGGGCAAACACAAATAGGGACACACTTATGCCAGCGTGCTCTGGGAGAGGTGTGGAGTTAAGGATACTCACACAGATTGATGAATGTCGAATGTCATTAACCCCCATGCACGGCAAGAAATGATAACTGTAAAAGAGACCAGACTGCCCCGGGACATATAATCCCACCAGGGCTGTAGACAAATAAGTACATCAGTCAACAGAAAAAAGCCCCTGCAGGCCAATCACCAATTCCAGAAGCACCGCAGCCCCCAACTCCACAATCACGTGATCCCTACTTCAGAGGAAAGATCGACAGCCCAGCCCGGCCTTCTCTGGTCTAGGACAGGCTCAGACGGGCCGTCTTGGCCTGGTCTTCACCCGGGCTTCCGCCCGCTTGCGTCCCATGCTTTGGGACGCCTTAATGGAATTTATGGCGCTCCTGTGCCGCCTCTCTTCACTTGCTTCACAGCCCCGTCACCTGAGTCAGGTCAGGCAAACAGCCCGGCACTATGGAGGTTCCTGCGCTGTGGGATGGCTCAATGGAATTTATGGCGCTCCTTCGCCACCTCTCTTCACTCGCGTCACAGCTCCGTCACCAGGGGCAGGGCAGGCAAACAGACCGGCACGATAGAGGCTCTAATATTAAATATATTTTTCTTTGTTTTTTCAATATATTTATATATCTTTTAATTTATTTTGTTTTTAAAATATATTTTTTTGTTCAAAATATTTTATTTGTTTTCAATGTTGAACTGACTTTAGTGGGAAATCGATCCCAGTTTCCCTAATGTTGCATTTATTGGAATGGGAATGGTAAATGTTACCCCTCCGCATTCCAGCGCTTTCCCTACTGTTGTACTGACTGGAGTGGTAATAGTAAATTGTATCCCTTCACTATCCAGCACTTTCCCTACTGTTGAACTGACTGGAGTGGGAATAGTCAATTTTACCCCTTCACAATTCAACACTTTCCCTTCTTTTGAACTGACTGTAGTGGGAATAGTAAATTTTACCCCTTCGCAATCCAACACTTTCCCTACTGTGCACTAACTGGAGTGGGAATAGCTTTTTTTATGTAATTTAATATTTATTATAGTTAGAATAGTAAATCTTATCTTACAGCACAGAGCACATAGTATTTTATCGGCACAGAACACAGGCACGCTGCACTTTACCCTCGTTGGGTGGGCCAAGGCACTCTGCACCTTCCCTCGCTGGGGACCAAGTAACGCCGCATTTTTCAGCCACAGCCCATGGGGAGGACTACGACACCCACAAGCCTTAGCGCCAGGAGGCGCTATCGCCATACCTTTGCGCCCGGAGGTGCATAAATTCGGCTCAGGGGTCCTGCGGCGTGGGACGCCCTTACAGCACAGAGCACAGAGTATTTTCTCCACAGAGAATACAGGCACACTGCAGTTTACCCTCGTTTGGGGGTGGGGCCAAGGCACTCTGCACCTTCCTTCGCTGGGGGCCAAGTAACGCCGCATTTGTCAGCCGCAGCCTGTGGGGCGGACTATGACACCCACAAGCCTTAGCGCCAAGAGGCGCTATCATCATACCTTTGCGCCCGGAGGCGCATACATTCAGCCCAGGGGTCCCGCGGCCAAGGGCGGACCCGTCCATGCCCGTTGAAGCCCGGAGGAGACTGGGCTGGGCCCCCTCCCTAACACCTAATCAGTAGTACAGCGGATTGAGGCCTCGCAGACAGCAGGTACTGTGCGTTTATGGTTCTAAGCCCCTATTGACTATTGTAACTTCTGCTGTCCAGGGTCTTTAGCACCTGAATTTGGATTTCATTATGAGCGCACGTAAGGGAGTAGTGGGGACTTTGGATGCCTTTATTATCTTATTATCAGGGCAGAATCAATGCTCAGTCACGAGATTGAGTTGGCGGAACGACGATTGTCGTTAGACCCACTTACCTTGCAGTAACGCTTATCACTTGGTACTTCTACCTTGGATGGTGCTTTACAAACCTGCCTGACCACGAACCCACAGAGCATGGCACAAAGTTCATCTCAGCACCCTCACATACCTAATTCTGATATACCCATTGTGGCTACTTTAGATGGACCAAGTACAGCTACAAGGGCCAGGACTTCTAAATCCCATAGTGAAGAAAAGAAGCGACTTTGGAAAAGAGAAAGAGGGGTGTGGGCACTCAGAAACAAATATACCAAAAAGGGCCTCGAGCGGTGGCTGTACAAACTAATTCTATTAGTACACCGACTGATATTGCTCCTCCATTATTAACATCGAGTTGCCCCGGATATGCTACTCCTGATAACGCTGCAGATGCTGTCCTGGCCATGGTTTTTGCACGGTTTAAGGAATTATTAGATAGGAATTTCACCTCCCTCTGGGATCATTTAGATAATTTGGAAACTGTGATGAATATTACGAGTGGTCAAAGGGAATCCTCTCAGAATGTTGCTATTACAGGGGGGCTGCAGCCTATTGGCCCAGATGTTGGCTCAGGGTTCGACTCTTTGATCCCATTACCAGCAACTTCTACAGGTGTTCCATCTGGTGTTCCATCTGACAATTCTTGTGTAACATGTTTAACTTGTAGCAAAGTTTAGGATATTTTTGTACTTAAGCCTAATGAAGCACCAGGAAATAAGCATTATGTTCTCAACACACGTATTATTTCCGGGGTCCCTCAAAATTCGCCCTCTACTAGTTTGCCTGACCCAGCTATTAGCTTGTCTAGCGAGAACCCTAAGTCAGGTAATGGCTCTTTGAATTTTATGAGAAAAGGCCACCCTGAATCTAATATGGAGGTTTTGGGATTACCACCAGAGGCTTGTCCATACGTCTTAGTGTTGGCAGGGGTACCAACTCTCAAGTAAGAACAGGGGGAAACTTGGCTTCAACTACGAAATAAATGTGTAGATTGGCTATCCAAACATAGGAGGTTTAAGGTGTCATACATGTATAACATCATTATTAACCCTGGGCGTAGTTTGTGAAGTAGCGCTACGCGTAGCTACGCGAAGTGCACTTCACACTACGTGAGCTACGCGTAGCTTCGCAAACTGCGTAGTGCACTGTGCAAGATGCTGTTCGCACTGATTTCACAGTGCCGGATGCTTGTCCGCACTGTGCAATCAGTGTAAACTGCCGCTCAAGTAGATCTCTACTCGCGGACTGGTAGTTTCTCATCGCGAGCGGTCGTGAGCATACGTAGAGATGAGAAACCTGACCTCCCCGCGTTGATAAGCTCGCCGGGAGGTTTATTTTCCACGCTCGCGATCGGCAACTTGATGCTGCTGATCGCGAACATGGAAAAAGTCTCGCCGGGATGTGATTTTGCTTGCTCGCGGTCGCCAACTTGACGTTGGGGACCGCGAGCAAGCAAAAAATGATCGCTGCACTACGCTACGTGTGTTTGCACTGTGCTACTTGCAATTCGCGTAGTGCAAAGTAGCGCAAACTTCGCAAACTACGCGAGCGTAGCGTAGTGCTTTGCCCAGGCTTAATCATTATGGTTAGACGAGTTAGGTGGGTGGGGGTGTTAGCAAAGAATATTGAGGGGGACTGCACAGTGATTAACTTTCGCAGTCCGCCCATGGTTAGGTCACTGCTGAGGGCATGGGAAGATTTTATTTTTAATTCCACACTTATCTGCACATTGCCGTTGGGATATTTTTATAAGCCAGTTCCTAGGCCCTCGACAAATAATGCTCCCTACCCAACCCTGCATAACATAATGATTTAGATAGCCAGGATTGGCTAACACCGCACTTGTTAACCATGGAAGTAGACTCCCCCCAATGAGCCCATATACATACCCCCCCCCCCCCCAGGCTAATGGGCCATGTTCTGCCTCATAAAGTTGATCTACAGACGAACACAGAAGTGTGCTCCTTGGTACATAGAGATCATGTAATGTCTGAAGAAGCTGGTCCCCTTATGGACACAGATGTGAATTGCTCTGTGTTACCTAACAAGCTAATTAATTATTGTAATCTGAAAGTGCTAAGTTGGAATGTTGCAGGTTCAGAGTCTAAAGTACTTTTACCAGAGTGGTTAGATTTTGTACAAGAGCAGGATATCCTTATGTTTCAGGAGGCATGGGCCACAAAAGACCTATATATTGATGGGTTTGAATGTCATAATATAGTTGCCCTCACTCCAAAGCTTGGTTGCCCATCTTGAGGCCTTTCAATCTGGGTGAATACTGCGGCTGGAGGTACTATAAAGGTGTTAAACATCAAAGATAATACATTTCAAGCGGTAGTATATAAAAGGGGTATATCCGTATGTTTAATTAATTTTTATAATAATGATTTTTATTCTGTACCGAATAAGAGTTATATCAATCTGTTTAATTTTATTGCATCCCTACAGCTCAGTAACACTGTAGGTATTTGCCTGGAGGGTGATTTTAATGCTAAAATACCCAATGATCTTATGCTATCCATAAGGACTAGCAACAAGGTACATCAATGTAATAGGGGTATTGAACTACGTAACCACTTGTTCAAACATAATTTGTTAAATGTGATGGAAATTGCTGAAGTAAATTACAATGGGAACTTTCCGGAACCAACAGTTAGAGGAAGGGGTAGCTCCACCACCATCGAGTATATTTTTATCTTTTCCACCCTTGAGGATTGTTTAATTAAAGCTATAGTTGTCCCTGCCATTCATGGCGACCATAATCCAATTAAGATAGAACTAAGAATCGCCCCAAAACCAAACTATAATAATGAGTGTGGTGTGAAAAACTTGACATCCTCTACCGATAACTTAAGATTGGTTTGGCGAGGAGTTAATTTTACAGGTCTTTTCTCCAAGATGATTAGGGACTATTCGAGTCTCATCGATTCATGTTTGACATTACAGGATCCTAATCTGGTGGTAGTTGGAGATTCTGAAAAACTATGTGAGGGGATTAAGTCTATATCATTGAAACCAATGTCAAGAGTGGAATTTAGGTCAAGGTGGTTTAACGGTGAATGCTCACTTATTAATAGACAGCTGCGTGAGGCATTATCAAAAACCCCAAGAGACCTTTTATTGGTTAAATCCTTAAGGAAAAAGTATAAGGTAGCCATTTTACGGAGAAAAGAGGAGCCTATGAACGAGCGCTGGGATAACTTAGCAGAGGCCGCTCTCTCAAATAATGGGAATGCTTTCTGAGCCGCAGTTAAAAATATGAGATCTCTCGCTCAACCAGTATCTTCTATAAGCTGTAATGTGACAAGCGAGGCATGGGAAGCCCATTTTTCGATGATTTACTCATTGCCTTCACAGAGCAAAGCATTTTTAGAGCTTGAAGATCCCCCCGCGATTGCAATATCTTTGCAGGAAGTTGAAGATGGTGTTAATCAAAGTTTGAGTCATAAAGCTCCAGGTTGTGATGGACTGCCTATTGATTTGATTAAATTTAAACCTGAGTTTTAGGCGCCCGTTTTATTAAATGTTTTTGATAACCTAATTAATGCCCCACTCCCAAGTACCTGGTCAACAAGCATTATTGTGCCAGTTTTTAAAAAGGGTGTTTGATCGCAACCTAACTGTTATAGGCCAATCTCCCTAATAGACAACAGAATGGAAATCCTAGAGTGGATTTTGTATAACAGAATAAGGACTTTGGCCGAGGATGATTGTATTTTACAATCGTGCCAACTTGGATTTCGAAGTAAAGTGGGAACTATTGAACAATGTTTGAACCGCAAATTAATAATTGGGAAATATACTGTAGCCCAGCAAACCCCTGTATATTTTGCCTTTATGGACCTTACCTCTGCCTTTGATTTTGTTAATAGGTCCAGTTTATGGTCCATCCTTTTGGAGTATGGTTTAGATGAGGTTTTAGTCCATTTTTAGCATACTTGCACAGGGACCTACTAGCTTGTGTAAGAATTAATAATAGTGGGGAAGTTTCAGGGGACATCAGAATCGACAGAGGTGTAAGGCAGGGGTGTGTTTTGGCCCCACTGCTTTTTATTTGATATATTAACAACCTGCATAAATCTCTTATTATACTTACTAATGATGTCCCCAAAATTAACGGTAAATTAGTACCCACCTTATTGTATGCTGATGATGCTGTTTTAATGGGATGAACACCGAATGCTCTACGAATTTTAGTACGAGGCTTTGTGGATTTTATGGGTAGTCTAGATTTGTGTACTAATTTAAAAAAATCGTTTATTATGTCTTGTGGGCCAAAAAAGCACCTTTTAAACTCTATTACTGTAGATGATCAAAAACTTTATTGCACCAGCACTTTTCCCTACCTTGGGCTTGTTTTCTCCGCCAATGGTTCATGGGTAGACCATGTGGTACACAGTAGGAGTACAGTTTTCCAAAGTTATTAATTCAATCATTAGCTTACTGCAGCCTAAAAAGACATGGATAATACTAGTAATCTTGAACATTTATCAAACACAGTGTATTCTAACTGCGACATATGGTGTGGAGATATGGGGATGATAGAGATCAGGGTGTGTATAATATCCCTACTTCCACGGATAGAGTAATCTCACAGTTACACACACATACATTCTTCATACACTAGGGCCCATTTCACTAACATATGCTCAAATACTCTACCAGCAATAACCTGTGGAAAGAAAACTCCTAAACACCCTGCATCTATATCGGGGTCGATAAGATCTGGTTATTGAGACTGCCCTTAAACATAATCTAAACAATCTATACAATAATAATCAAAATAGGATACTCAATAATTGACAAGAAATAATAACCAACACCATATTCAAAATTATATTGCTTTATCTAAAATTAGTCAAAGAAAATCAATCAGAATAAATCATTTTTTCTCATAGTTACCTATTCTAGCTAAATGTCAGAACGGGTCAGGACCAGTCTCTCAGTAAAGTCTCTCAAGACGAAGTCCTCTCAGCAACGATCCTCACCAACGCAGATTCGGAACGCGGCAAAAGGCAAATGGCAAGTGGCAAAGCCCTCTCTAGGCTAACAATTCTTATAGCAAATGGAACAAAGGAAAATATAATTTGTATTAACTTCTTCCGTCAAACCTCTGAGCAAAGCGAGAAGGAAAGGATGTAGCATCGCTACATTTGAAAATCTCCGCTCAGGAAAAATCACAAAATAAACATAACGGAACAGGAACCAAAAAATACATTTGTATCTTGTGACTTCCACGTCTCCTCGGCAATGAGATCACAGTTCAGACTCTTTCTTTAAAGCTCCTTTGTTTCCCAAAGCTGCCAAGGACGCTTCATTTCATTTGGAGATCGCCCAAAACTGCTGCTGTCCTCACGGAAAATTTCAACCAGGCAAAGCAAGGACTGTGGTCAGCTGACTTCAGGACCATATTCAGCAAGGCTCTCTCTCTCGTCACAAACTCTACTCGAGGCCAGGCTTTACGTATCGGCCATCTTTGTTTAGGCCACAATAGGCCACAATAGACCATCTTAATTAAAAGAGACAAAAACAACGTTACCACAGCATAGTGATTGAACAGTGTTAACCCCACTAATACCCTTATGTGTATGCAATTATCTAGCTCTTGCAACATAGAAAAGCATTAATTCGAAAAGCGTTTCGTGCTTTAAAAATAAACAGCACTCAGCAACGTTTAAACATGAAAACATGCACATTATTGTTAAACAGCACACTTATGCATTCCCACGTGTAATTCTCTCTTGTTAAAACAAACGAGTTGATTAGTAAGTATAAACACTTACACAAGACAAATAATTAATAATTAATAATTAGTAAATTAATATAACAAATAGACATGCCAGAGCTTCAAAACCCAGTTATTTTCAAACTGAAAACTCTGCTCTAGCAATCCCCCCTTTGGTGATTTTATCACCAAATAAACCCCAAAAAAAAATTAGTGAAAATTTAGTCCCATTTTAGGAGAAATCGGAAATGTCTTTTTTCTCCTTACACAACACTACACACCAGTCACTCTTTCATCATCCCTCTTTGTTTCTAAATAAACACTCTCCCTCAATTCTTCTAATTCAATTTCTTGTGGTTCTCTTTTCAACCTTTTGCTTTTCTTCTCTTTATTCAGTTTCTTCTTCCCTCCCCTGTTTTTACAACACACACACACTAATCTCAGTATCAGTAAAGCAATAATTATGCAAGTTAAAGGAAACAATATTCTACCTATAATAGTACTACCTATTTTTGCAATAAAATCTTTAACAGCTATCATTTTATTAGCTATTTTAGTCCATAAACTCTCAGCTTCAAGTGGTACTAATTCTTCATGCAAATCAGTAATATTTTTGATATAGACCTTCAGGTCTTTGCTTTCGTCTGGAATGTAAGTGCAACAATGTTGAACTTTCAGCATTCCACAAACTCCACCCTCCTTGGCCAATAAAATATCAAGGGCAAGTCGATTTTGCATTGACATGGCACGTACGGCACCTAATTCCGTATTCACTAAAATAAACCCTCCAGCAGTATTTGTCGATAAGCGATCCACCACTGTTGACAATTTCCGAATTCCATAAGCATTTAAAGAAATTCCCACTGCTGGAATTAAAACCCCAAAAATATCACCCACTATTTCAGACCATGTTTCTCTTTTGAAACGCATTAGTAAATTAATATGTTCTACATCTGTTATTTTATCTATATGAAAAATCTTTGGAAAAACCAAACCCACATAACACGTGCCATACCAATGGTCAGGCAACTTGTAATAAGCCTTGTTCCCACAAACATAATACACTCCTGGGAAAACTGTATCTTCTCCACCTCTGAAACCCCAACCTGTTGCAATGAAGTATGTATCATGGCACTCACTAGTCCCAACAAAATATGTATCATATTGGGATTTCCTTCTTGTAATGCATAATTTACCCTTCTGTGGTACATCTAGAGCTAAAGTTGGACTAGCCCCATTTCTCAATTCTTTCCCCATCTCAATGTCCCAAATTGTCTCACTCACTTCATATTTCCCTGCTTTCTCATGCATGTTCAATCTCCTTTCCTCTACCATATCCAGGAAAACTTTCTCCTCTTCTTTCAAACTGCAAGTTAAATTATTCTTAAAAATGTAATCTAATGTTAATCCTTTCTCTTCAATAAAAATTTCACCAAAAGTGTTAGCTTCTTTAGCTGGATTCAGCTCTTTATTCATTGGCAAATGCCCAAAAATACTATCTCTGCTAGACATCTTATAATCTACTTTCCCTAACAAATAAAAAACACTACTTAATATACTACATGAAATACCATATGTAGCTGGCAAATGATGATAAGTAACACCCTCTGAAACGGATGCAGGTAATTGCATACAAACGTAGCAATCCCTTACTTCCATTGTTTTCACATATTCGTACAACAACTTCGAAAAAACATTACTAGAAAAATTATTAATTGACCTATCTTTGTGTATGTAAGTATTACTATTTCTATTCAAAACTACTTTTTGCGAATTCTTCTCTATATTTGTCATGTTTTCTGTATGCATCTCAAATGTAACTTTAAAAGTAACTAATAAAACTAAAACTCCCCACAGTAGCATTAATAATCCAGTACAGCAGAAGCACATTCTACACCATCTTTTAAAGAAGGCACATCTACTTTGATTATCCTCTATGTTAGCCATTTTATTACTTTGACCTTGTCTTTTGACTTAGCCTCTACTACTCCACTACTATTATGCTTTGGATTACTTCAGACAACTGAATTTCAGACTTTCTCTTTTCACTTTTCCTTCAAATGATTTTTCAGTTCACTCAATTTGGATATTCATCAGTTTTCACTCCTTCTTCTTCAGTAACATCAAATTGTATCAGATCATCAACAACATCTTGTGCATCTGACTCTTCTCCAATGTCAGTCAGGATAACTTTTAAGATTCCTTCTTTTTCCTCAACCACTTTTCTCAAGATCCCCTCCGGATTATCTCGAGTCACTGTTTCTTCTTCTCCTTCTTCAGACAGTGCCACATAAGACCATTCCGGTGATCTGTACTTTTGGTTGGGTCTTCTTATTCTTTTTATTTCCTCAGGTTCTCCTGATTCTTCTTGCTCCTTTCTTTTTACTTCATTTTGACTCGATACTTCATTCACTTGTTCAGCTTTCGATGTATTTGTTCTTATTACTCTGTATCTCAATCTCTTTACTCTGTTGTTAGGCCAACGATCTCCTTTTATCACCTTCTTCGGCCTAATTTCTTTATTGTTTCTTTCTCCAATCCAAGTTCTCTTTCTCAGAACTCGACCTTCTGTTTGTTCATTCTCACTCTCATCCAATTCTGTTTCAAGTGCCTTCTGTTTTCGTTTTCTAGCAGTTTTCTTTTCCTCCACAGTTTCTCTCACCACTATTTGAGACTTCCCTACTTCTGTCCCTCCTCGGGTCTCCGACACGCAATCTTCTTGCTGTCTACTTGTCCCTTCACCTAGCTCATTAGATGAGTTCCCTACACCTCCTCGGGCGTCTTCCACAATCTGTCCCTCTCTATCTTCTTCTGACCCTACTTCTTCAAGTATAATCTCAAGTGGTTCTTCAGTCTCCTCCTCTTCTGATTCAGGAGTAATCTCTGTGGAATTGCTCTTTTCTTTTCTTTTTTCTTCACTGCTTTTTGAAATCTCAGGCTCTCTTACAGAATCTGATTTCCTTTCTGAGACTCCCAATGGTTCTCTTGGAGTTTTTTCTGCTTCTTTTCTCACTGGTTCTGGGTCTTCATCATCACTGGAATCTGATTCTTCAAAATACTCTTTACCAGTTCCCTCTTTTGGGTTTGGAACTCTCAGAGTATGACTCGCATGCACCCAGTTTTTCACACCAGCACACTTCACTGCAGTTGTCGTAGTTAGAATGACTTGTCTCGGCCTTCCCCACCTTGGAACTAAGCAATTTCTTCTTCTGTGCACCTTAATCCTCACCCAGTCTCCTGGACTCAGATCATGAGCTTGCTTCTTCTCAAGTGTGGTAGCTTCTTCTCCAACCTGGTGAAACACAGAATGAACTGCGTCAGCCAGGCCTTTACAGTAATCCAAAATCATGTCATCAGTTATTGTCATCAACTTATTGACAGGTACAAATGCATGGCGCATTGCACGTCCCATGATTATCTCGTGCGGACTTAAACCAGTAGTTCTATCTGGAGTAGATCTAATAGTCATTAACACTAGAGGCAAGACATCCGGCCATTTCATGCCAGTGGCTAAGCACATCTTACCAATCCTGTTCTTGATTGTGCCGTTTATCTGCTCAACCACACCAGAAGCCTCTGGTCTGTATGCACAATGTAGCTTCTGCTGTATGCTTAATGCTTCACAAATCAAACTCATGAGTTCATTATAGAAGTGTCCACCTCTATCAGACTCAATCGTCACTGGAAACCCGTACCTAGGAATCAACTCCCTTAACAGTAATTTTGCCACTGTCACTCCATCATTTCTCCTAGTCGGATAGGCCTCAACCGGACTGCCACTAGAACATACCTCAGTCTGTTCACTTGGGGCATTTCAATGAAATCAATCTGCATTCTTGTAAAAGGACCTCCTTCTCTGCCTATTGTTCCCAGACTCACCACTGTCTTTTTCCCAGTGTTAAATTGCTGACAAATCAAACACCTTTGACAGATGCTCTCTGCAATTGTCCTGAACTTTGCATTGTACCAGGTCTGCTTGAACGACCTTATCATCGCATCCCTCCCCAAATGTCCCTGGCCATGATACATCCTTGCCATTGACGACAAAATGTAGTTGGGCATTACTGGTCTGCCATCCCTATAGACCCAAACATGGTCTTTTTCTCTTGGGGCACATCCTGCCTTAATCCAATCTTTTTTCTCTTCCTCTCCTGCCTCATCCTGCAACTGCTTCACTTCATCCCATGTCTCTAAGGCATTAGTAAACATCACAGAGCAAAAAGACATTTCCCCCTCTCGTTCCCTATTAATTGACTGATTTGATTTTGCACAGTATTGAGCAATGTCATTTGCATACCGGTTTCCAACCGTGATAAAATCCTCCCCTTGTCCATGGGCAGCACACTTTACAACTGCTAACTCCTTAGGCAGCTGTATCGCCTCAAGTAATTTCCCAATTGCTTCAGCATTCTTTATTGGAGTTCCACTCGATGTCAAGAAACCTCTCTGTAGCCAAAGCTGGCCAAAATCATGCACCACTCCAAATCCATACTGACTATCAGTCATCACAGTCGTCCTCAAATCTTTCCCAATTTCACAAGCTCTTGTCAATGCCACCAATTCAGCAACCTGTGCAGATTTCACTCCTTTCAATGGTGATGCTTCCATAACCTCTGAAACTTTGCACACCGCATATGCTGCACATAGCACACCCTCATCATTTCTCAGGCATGAACCATCCACAAACAACACATGATCACTCTCATGTAAGGGAAGATCCCTTATGTCTCTCGGTTTTGTACAGTACTCAAGCACATCCAAACAATCATGATCATCTTCTGTTTTCACACCCACATTTTCAATATCCGGCAAAAGTGTCGCTGGATTCACATTTACACATCTCTCAAGTGTCACATTTGATGCTCCCAGAATCACTTTCTCATATTTAGTCAACCGACTATGTGACATGTACTGATTTCTGCTTCTTGTCAAAAGAATTGCCACATTGTGAGGTACGAATACCCTTACAGGATATCCCATTATGATTCCCTCACTCTGTTCTAGACTCCTGCATGTTGCAGCCACAGATTTCAGACAACCTGGTAAACCCACAGCTACAGGGTCAAGTGTCGATGAGAAGTACGCAATAGGCCTTCTCAGTAATCCATGCTTCTGAATTAACACTGAAAGTGCACATCCATTTCTCTCACTGCAGTACAATTCAAACTCCTTTTCGTAATCAGGCATACCCAAAGCTGGAGCCTCACACATTTTATTTTTAAGCTCTTCAAATGCTGCCATTTGTTCCCCATCTAGTTCCAATGGGTCTGTCATCTCACTTTTTGTCAGTTTAATCAGTGGCTTTGCTATCAGCGAAAAATTAATTATCCACTGACGACAATAACCCACCATCCCCAGAAACATCCTCACTTCTCTCTGGGTCTTTGGAGCTTTCATTTCCCTGATGATTCTGATTCTGTCATCAGTCACTTTTCTCAGACCTTTTTCAATATTATGTCCAAGATAATGCACCTCTTTCTTGCAAAATTGCAATTTGGCTGGAGATACCTTTAACCCTCCATCTGCCAGATGATTCAGTAAAGCTATGGTATCTACTTCACAAGCTTCCCGTGTCTTTGATGCCACAAGTAGGTCATCAATGTATTGTACTAATACTGAACTTTCAGGCATGATCAAACTCTCCAACGATTTTTTCAACAACTGATTGAATATCGAAGGACTCTCTGTATACCCCTGTGGGATTCGACACCATGCTAAAATACGCTGGCCAAACCTAAATGCAAAAATCGGCTGGCTGTCATGATGCAATGGTATTGAAAAGAACGCATGACACAAATCAATCACTGTATACCACTCAGCATCATGTGGAATCTGATACAGGATCACTGATGGATTTGGCACAATAGGACAACATGCCACCACAATTTGATTAACTTTTCTCAAATCCTGTACAATCCTAAATTTCCCATTAGGCATCTTTAGCCCCATTATCGGTGAATTACACGGACTACTCAGTAGTTCTCTCAGGACTCCCTGCTGAATCATTTTCTCAATTATAGGAGTTATTCCCTCAATTATTTCTGGTGTCATTTTGTACTGAGGAATGTTAGGATATGTAATTCCCTCTTTCACTGCAATTTTCACTGGATCTACATTATTCATCAATCCCACATCCTCTCCAGTAAAATCCCAAACTGTCCTTTTCACTGTGTCCCTCAGCTCTCGAGGCAAATCCTCTGGATCAAACACAGCAAATGCACCAATTAACTCACTTTCCCTATTTTCTAGAGTCACTCGGTACAAAACATCCTCATCTGGTGTTTCAAAAGCTATTCCATCCGGTGTACAGTAAATTGTGCAGTTCATCTTGCATAACAGATCCCTACCTAACAAGTTCACTGGACTCGTGTCACAGACAATAAATCTGTGCATGTCTGAAAATTTCCCTATCTGCACTCTTACTGGTTCCGTAAGACGTGTTCTGATTTGTGTATTGGCTACACCAACTACTTGGATTGCTTCATCCGAGAGAGGAAGATTTCTAATATCTGTTGACCTGACAGTTGATCTTGTCGCACCTGTGTCTACTAAAAAAGTAACACTTTCTTCATTTATTTTCCCATCCACAAATGGTCCTGCCTGGTCTATTTCTAGAGTTGCACCAAGTATGCACTCTTCTTCCTCTCTTCGGCACCGTCAATAATCACCCTCAGATTCACTCCCTTCATTCTTTAACAAGTACTGTTGTACCTGATTAGAACGCCTTGGTTTGTTTACCTGCTCATCATTGTAGAATCCCGAATCCTGATTATACTTTTGTGCTCCTCTATTCTGCGGCAAGGGCGGTTTTGGCTCTTGACTCTGCTGTCTCACAACTTTCTGCTGTTGCTGCTGTTGATTATTCCCCTCATTCTGCACCTGTTGATTTAAGGTTTTACCCTCATTATTCACTAATGGTGGATTCGTACAATCATTCCTCCAATGTCCCAATTGGCCACAGTTGTGACAAGGAAACTTTTTTTTCGCTTCCTCAAGATTCCCCTTTCCTTTCCCTGCATATCTAGGTCTATTCCCTGCATTATTTCCTGGATTATTCGCCTGTTCCATCAACTGTGCTTCCTGTCTTTCTGCAACTTTCACTTGTTCCCACATTGCTTTCTCTTTCAGCTTTCTTTGTTTTGCTTCAATTTCATCACTGAAGTATTTAGCATGTCTCAGAATCTCATCTATTTTCTTACTCTGCCAATCCACTGTATGCTCACGAATTCTCTCACCAATTTCAGGTCTGAGACCATATACAAATCTGTATACAAAATGACTCAAATCTTTGTCACCTAGGTGTTCATCTCCACTGAATTGTTTAAACGCCAGTATCAGCCTCTCGTAAAAAGCATGAACTGATTCTTTTGCTTCCTGTTGTGTTCTATCTATTTTTACCCAATCTGTCTCTTTTGCAGGTACTTTACTCTTCAGGTATACCATCACCTGATCGTACTTTCTCATTACCTCTGGATCTGGTGCTCCTGTTCTTGGATCTCTTGGATATTCCTCAGTAGGCCAACTCACAACTATTTTACACTCAGTCCACAAGTCTGCTGGAACAATTATATCAAACAGACTATTCAGGTCAATCCACAGCACTTTTGACAATTTCACAAACCTATCTACCTGCCTATACCACTCGACGGGCTTTTCTCTCAATCGAGGGAAATCATTCGTAAATGATAAAATATCCTGTCTGGTCCATGGAACATGTACATATCCTCCTCCAGGTATTTCTCTCATAGGATAATTATCCACTGGTTTCTCTTTTTCTCTCACTGGAAAAGCTGAATAAGTTGTTCTATCTTCAGATTCCTCTCTTTTCTTATACCACCTATCCTTCCATTTTTCTACATCTCCCCATCTTCGCAATAATGCAACCATCTCTTTAATCTGTCCTGTTCTACCAGTTGCATTCAAATTTTCAATATCTTTTTCTGAAAAATCCATCCTGTAGGTTTTTTGCAAAGCTTTAACCTTATCAATGTCAACTCCCTGCTCATTCGCTATTGCTCTTAACCTGTCATGTGTATTTCTCGCTCTCCAGGTAATGTTTTTACACATAAACATTAGTTCACCATCATGATGACTTTTAAGAATTTCTGTTGGAACTGTCCCTGTAACAAGCTCTTCTAATTCTACCCGTAACCTAGCCACATCAATTGCTTGTGAATCTTTATCCTTTTTCTGAAGAACTTTCATCCAATCATTCAAATCTTCAGCTGTTATTGCAGTAGTTTTTCTCACTGGAACCACTCTCTTTTGCGGTTCTAAAATTGGCATCCCTGAACAACTAGCTTCACTAGCATCTAATATTTCACTACATGTGTCATGTCTGGATTGTCTCAGGTCACGATTTTCTGTCCTTTTTCTTGAATCTCCTGAAGGACCAACTGAACTTATCAAATTATTCCCAACATATGGAATCACCAAACCATTTTCACCTATTCTCTGCTTGTCAAACACAGGCATAACCGGACCTATTGTTACAGGCACCGTAACAGCTTCTAGATTTTTCGTTAACTCCCTAATCTTTTCAGTCAGCTCTGTTGTAGTTCTAGCTAACTCTCTTGCATTTTCGTCACCACCTTGATTCACTTTCTCCCTGAAAGAATTACCATTTCTTAATTCAGATGTCACATTTTCTGTCTCAATGATACAAACTGTATCTCTTATTGGAGAAACAACTGGTGTACTCTCATCTGGTTCTGGTCTATATGGAGGTGGTCTTTTGTAAATCATGTCATTCAAGACTTCATCCTCATATTCATTAACTCCATATCTTCTCATTTCTGACTCAGGAACCCTCTCTGCTCCTTCTTCAACTGTTCTCATTGGATATAATCCCTCTGACATACTAGTCAGATCAAGACAATCATCAATAACCATCCTCTGCTACCAGGAAATTGATAGAGATCAGGGTGTATATAATATCCCTACTTCCACAGATAGAGTAATCTCACAGTTACACACACATACATTCTTCATACACTAGGGCCCATTTCACTAACATATGCTCAAATACACTACCAGCAATAACCTGTGGAAAGAAAACTCCTAAACACCCTGCATCTATATCGGGGTCGATAAGATCTGGTTATTGAGACTGCCCTTAAACATAATCTAAACAATCTATACAATAATAATCAAAATAGGATACTCAATAATTGACAAGAAATAATAACCAACACCATATTCAAAATTATATTGCTTTATCTAAAATTAGTCAAAGAAAATCAATCAGAATAAATCATTTTTTCTCATAGTTACCTATTCTAGCTAAATGTCAGAACGGGTCAGGACCAGTCTCTCAGTAAAGTCTCTCAAGACGAAGTCCTCTCAGCAACGATCCTCACCAACGCAGATTCGGAACGCGGCAAAAGGCAAATGGCAAGTGGCAAAGCCCTCTCTAGGCTAACAATTCTTATAGCAAATGGAACAAAGGAAAATATAATTTGTATTAACTTCTTCCGTCAAACCTCTGAGCAAAGCGAGAAGGAAAGGATGTAGCATCGCTACATTTGAAAATCTCCGCTCAGGAAAAATCACAAAATAAACATAACGGAACAGGAACCAAAAAATACATTTGTATCTTGTGACTTCCACGTCTCCTCGGCAATGAGATCACAGTTCAGAGTCTTTCTTTAAAGCTCCTTTGTTTCCCAAAGCTGCCAAGGACGCTTCATTTCATTTGGAGATCCCCCAAAACTGCTGCTGTCCTCACGGAAAATTTCAACCAGGCAAAGCAAGGACTGTGGTCAGCTGACTTCAGGACCATATTCAGCAAGGCTCTCTCTCTCGTCACAAACTCTACTCGAGGCCAGGCTTTACGTATCGGCCATCTTTGTTTAGGCCACAATAGACCATCTTAATTAAAAGAGACAAAAACAACGTTACCACAGCATAGTGATTGAACAGTGTTAACCCCACTAATACCCTTATGTGTATGCAATTATCTAGCTCTTGCAACATAGAAAAGCATTAATTCGAAAAGCGTTTCGTGCTTTAAAAATAAACAGCACTCAGCAACGTTTAAACATGAAAACATGCACATTATTGTTAAACAGCACACTTATGCATTCCCACGTGTAATTCTCTCTTGTTAAAACAAACGAGTTGATTAGTAAGTATAAACACTTACACAAGACAAATAATTAATAATTAATAATTAGTAAATTAATATAACAAATAGACATGCCAGAGCTTCAAAACCCAGTTATTTTCAAACTGAAAACTCTGCTCTAGCAGGGACACACAAAGTGCAATAGTATTCAACTCGAGGAAAACAGATGTTGTAGGAAAGTACTGGGAGCTCCGATTTCCACCTCACAGTACATCTGCCATGCTGAACTAATATTACACTATGTTGAAGACTACATTAAGGCACAACTTGTTATTTTTTGGCTTGCGATCTGGAAGAACCCTGCAGCATCATTGACTAGAGAGATTATTGGAGACTGCCTTAAGTGTGATAAAGGAAAAGAAATACCATGGCTCGCTGCAGTAAGGGATGGTTTGAGTAGTATTAACCATGAACAGATTTTTACAAACCCGGATGAATCCATTGACATGAATAAAAAAGTGATTTGGGGGTTTTATATGATCGCTACAGGAAATCGAGATATGAAATGGAGGTTCAGAAAAAGTCTGTAGAAATGTATTTGCCCATTGCGGACAAATTAAATACCCCATCTAGTTACCTCTTAAAGCCAATTGGGCATTGGGAGAGAGGATTATTGTTTCGATTAAGGGCTGGCACAATAACATTTTTACTGTGTTTTCCTTTGGGGTATATTGCAAATCTGGATCAATTACTTTGCCCATGGGATGACAGGAGTAGGCAGACAGCACTCCACTTTTTATACTTTTGTAAATTTTATAGTCTATATACTAATCAGTTTTTCCTAAGAGTACTCGACCTAGACATCTAGAGGAAGCTTACCTAAAAATTCATAAGTTAGAAAATGATGAGCTAACGGCTTGTGTAGGCACATTTTTAAAATTGACGGTGCGCGCTCGCAATTCAGGGGCCGATTCCGTTCCGGTCGGAAGGGCACCGAACGCGATCCGGCCGGAAAAACTACGAGCCGTACGCGTGTTTTCCAGCCGACTCGTACAGCTGTACGAGCGAGCAAGTACGATGCGAGCTACATGAAATTCACTGACCGAGTCGTTTCCGGGTCCGAACCGCTCCGTACTTCTCGGTCGTAAGCTAACCGTGGCGTGCAATGGATGCGATTCACGACCGAGCCAGTACGATGCACGCTTCGGACAGCCTGTGCGAGCCGGAGTGTCCGGCTTGTAAATCGTCCGGGTGGTTGCCTTTGGGGGTCCGTGTTGGACCCCCTGTCACCCGCAGCCCTACGACTCGGACACAGGGGAAGTCCCATGGGTCTCCCCAACACAGGCATGTACGGTGTGGATGGTACCGACGCGTACCCACTGTAGGGGGTGCATTTGTCCGTGACATGCCCATTCAGTCAATGGGAGCCCATGTACACGTCGTACGCCCGGCTCCCATTGACTTCTATGGAAGTCCGGCCAAACCGAGTCCGGCAGCATAGGGCCGCATTGTACTCGCTCGGTCGGACTGCAGGACTCCGGCTCGGTCGGAGTGCTTTCCGACCGGATCGGAATCGGCCCCTATATGTGCAACTTATAATGTTCTGTTTTTATCTGAAATATTAGTAGATGTTGTGCTTAGGCTCAACATGGATTTGATGGAATTTGTTATTATGTAGTGAATGAGCTTATAATATTTAATTGAGTCACAGGATTTTCTGTAAATATTTGTTTTATGCTAAAATGATTGTCATGTATGATTTTGTTTTATTGGATCTATGTTAATGGATTATTAAATTCCCCTTTTATTATGATTGATCTGTGCTTTTATGGATATTATGTATCCGAATAAAGATTTTTGAATTGAGTTTTGAATACAGTTAGAATAGTACATCTTATTTTTGTGTGGTGTAAAATATTTTGTTACTGTTGTGTTGTGTTAGGTGGGAGTAATTAGTTTTATATTTATTTAGTGCAAACAAAAATTCTTTTAAATGTGGTGGGAAATGTATATGTATTTATTTTAATTTGTAATAATTTATTTTATGGTGTAATTTATATAATTATGTGTTTGATTTAATATAATATTAATATTGTAATTTGCAATATTTTTTGTTTGTACCTTATTTTTAATAAAATTGTAAAATATGTGTGTTTACTTTTTATTTTTAAATTGAATTGATTCTCTTTTTTAATATATTATGCTTTGGGTATATTTAAATATGTTTACATATATTTTTGATAATATGCTATTTAAGATTTCTAAAATGTTATTTTAATTACAGAATTAGTATATATTTTTTATGTACGTAAAATTATTTTAAGGTGAGGGGTGTGGGGTTAATAGGGGTAAAGGGTGGGAAGTAATTTATTTTTAATGAATATATTAGTTAATTCATATTAATTAATTAATTGATAATTCATTATGATACTTGTAAATATATGTGTGTGTGTTTATATTTTATAAAGGAAGTTTATTTGCTGTATTAGTTAAAAGATACATTTAATTATAATTTTTTCTTCATAAATTAGTTAGTATTTAATTTTTGTTTATTTTAATATTTTAAATTATATATATTTTAAAATCGATATTTATTACAACTATATAATTGTAAACTATATTTTTTTCTCGATATTTTTGTACTTACCTTTTAAAGAATAGGAATTCAATATTTTTGTTTTCTATATTTTTCCCTTCATATTTTTTACATCCATATTTTTGTGGTCGATATTCTGTATTGAACCTCCTTAAAAATCTTAAACAGCATACAGAAGCTTTCCAAAATAGAAGTAGGAGAAATAACCTGCACATTTATGGTATACAGAGGTCACAATGAAAGTCATTTATGACAGAATTCTTTTCTGACTTTTTAGATTTGCGAGGTCAGCTTGTTAAACTCAAAAGAGCTCATAAAGGCTCACAGGCTGTTTAAGACATTTAATGACCAATTTCAACTATACCAGTTAAAACGAAACAGAGCACAGTGGCAAATAAACACGAAAAGAAAAGGAGTACCCATACGAAGGTTATGGCAGAAAAGTATATGAATAGGTAGCAGTCAAATGCCAAAAAGCTATGACTGAAAATATACAAATATGGGTGATGGCAAAGTGGGGATGATAAAAACCATCAGAAGACAACACAGTCCACGCCCAGGTAGCACCTTTAGACCCCAGTCAACATAACTTAATAATAGACAAGATTTGTGAAAAGCTGCAGAATAAAAATCTTGAAAGATTAAACAGTATTATGCTAAATGAAGTGCTGAAAGGTAAGATCACAACCTTATGTAATTAACTAATTTCAACTTGTCTACAACTAGCTACAACAAAACAGTAGTAACTATGAGAAATACAAATAAAAAAATCATGTATTGATAATCTCATCCTGACATATTTGCTGTACTCTTTGAAAACATCTAATTCTGAATATGGGATGGTTTTGTTGTTGTGTATAAGTTTAAAAAAACGAAGATGTAGTAGGCCAGAGCATGCATTATTTGCTTCAAGGTATGCCTCAAGTTCAAGAAATGTTTCAGTCTATCAGCAGTTGATTTTGCAACATCTTGGGCAATAAAGATATGACGGAGAGACCAAAATAATTGTTTCCGTACTTTTGAGGCTGAAATAATTTCATTAAGTCCATATACTGCAGAAAAAAGGATTATTATTCCTCATGGTTTTGCACACCAGCAGCTCAAGATTTTATTACCCAGCCAGTAAGTCTTTTGGATATAATAAGCTGACCTCTCAGCCTAACAAGTCAGGAAAAACATCAGCCCTAAATAATACTGCATTGTCACCCTCTTGACCCTCTGCTATACCATAAACATGCAAGTTATTTCTCCTACTTCTATTTTGCAAATCTTCTGTATGCTGTTTAAGATTTTTAATCACCAACTCTAATTTTGAGACTCTTGACATTGTATCATAAACTACGACTTTGGCTAAGTTGTACAAAGATTGATTTCAAACCCACCCCTGACACCAGTGAATTAAGTTCATTGCATCTCCGCTGAATCTGAAAGACATTTTATTGTAGCCCTGCAGAACGCTATCTAATACATTGCTGAAATAGTTATTGCTTTTAGGTTACTAACAATCCCTATAAAGGGATCAAGGACACTGTGGTAACAGAAACAAACCATTTTGTTATTTACAGTATCACACACACGCTGCACTAGGAAGAATAGACACTTTAAGTAAAAAACATTTATCATGTCAGGAATAACCTGCTTTTCAGTACATCAAAAACAACTATACAGGATATCATAAAAACAATAAGGAGTCATGCTGTGGGCAATGAGAATAAAATGAACATTTCTAAAAGGTAATCTGCACACTAACACCCTAAAACCTACTTCTGCGCAGTACACTAAGAGAGCATGGAAGTAGAGCACCTTGCAGCCTGGAGTGTCTTAGGGAGAAGCAATGCACTTCATACCTGTTGACAGCAAAGGCTGTCGTCATCAGTGGAGTTGTGAAGGCAGTGTTCCCTGCCATAGGCACATTACGGTGACAGCCTTCCTCCGGGACTTGGCTTTATCAACACTAAGCGAGATGTAACATCATCAAAGTGTGTCAGCAGAAGGTGAGACCGTCTTCTGGCAGAATCTCAGGCGATGATCTAGGCAAAGCAACTCTCAATTAAGTGGTCATAAGGCAGTCCTTATATACTAAATCGTATCAGAGATTGGAATTTCTGACATAATAGAACATCAATTTAGACTACACTATTTTGACAATATGTCTGTACATGTTCCTATTTGACCTAGACATGCTGGTAAGTAGACACTTGACCCAGGCTGATTTTGCATCAGGTGTTATATCTGTCATCAGGCAAACAACTTAACACTTTCACAGTTCTTAGAAAGATACGGTCAGACAATATCTGCATCAAATGACAGACATGACAACTATTCATGTCAAAAGATGGCGACCTCCAATATCTAAAATAGCAACATTCATGAGTTAAAATGGTGACGTCCATTGTCTAAAATGGCGATGGGGCCTACCTAAAATAAAGTCAGATGAGTCGTACCTTAGGGGATTTACGTCAACATAAAACCCTTTGAATTACGTATGTATTGATCAATCTCCAGAATCCTATTCTCCATATGAATCCAATTATCATCTATTTTCTGTTATTTTCTATTGGCATTCTCAACAAAAGGCTTCACATAATGTATTTCATCCATGCAGAAATAGGCTGCAAAGTGGAGAAAGGGTATTTTTCTGACTGCTGATGCAGCAGATATATTCTCCTCATGTGAGGGTAATGGAGTCGGAATACCTGATGTAGCCCTCTCCCCTGCCCGAGGTGCATGGAAAGGAATACACCACACATGGAGCTCTGTATTGTATGTCTTTATTCCTCAGTTTTCTAAAGCTTCAAAGAAATAAACTGCAGTTCTTTCCCACACATGTGCTGGAAGGTCAGACATTGTCAATGGGTGCTGCCTCAATATGGGAGACAGGCAGTTGCAAAGATGGTATTCTTTTAGTTCTCTCTCCACTCACTCATCTAGGCGCAGGAAGCACACTCCATCTCTTGGGGCTTTTTTGGTGGCTACAATGCCATGATGTTCTTCATGAGCTAGTTCAATGACTTGCTGTCTTAGGCTCTCAAGTATGATGATTCATGAGCCTCTCAATGCAACACATTCCTTGGTAATGGACAGTTCATCCTGTACATTTTTGAATTTTTGAAATTCAGCATTGTCATTAAAAGTTCGAGCATGTTTCTTCCATGACCGAGTTAAAAATATATATTTGAAGATAAGCATGTTCTTATCAGCATAAGTAGCATCAATGATCTGTTCAATGGATAGGGCTGCTGGTGGGCTGGACCTCACAATGAAGTTAATGTACTCCTCAGCCGTTTTGTATGTCGAACTGCACCGTTGCAACTGTACTCGTGAAAAGAAATCAGCATGGTTTCGAACTTCAGCCGGCTTATCTACAATTGCATAGTCATGCTCTTGCAGTCCTAAACCCCACCTCTCGGGTTTCCAATAATAGCGAGCAGCGCTTGGTGATCTTTAATGATAGCAAAACGCTTTCCTTATAGAAAACTGATTTGCAATATAGAAAAATAGCCCATTATAGCAGAGTGTTTTCCATCTGGCTCAAATCTTTCTTCAACATCAAAGTTTTCGTGAGGGTTACTCCGGACACTATATTTGGGTGTTCAACTAGTACTGAGGCGAAACCTAAGCCCTGACAAGTATGAGTGCAAACATGTCAAAACAATGAAGTAATACTATCACCAAATGTGTTGCAATGCACCGCATAATTTCCTTTCCTTGCTGCATAGTTTAGTCTACGCTGCAGAAGAATTTGGTTCTCCCCTGCTGCATAATCTCCTTGCTGTATAGTTTAGTCTACCCTGCAGAAGAATGTGGGTCTCACCTGCCGCACAATTTCAGTGACTCATTAGAATGCTCAAGAATACCTGACCAATGTACTGTAAACAATGTTTTCTACTTTAATACCAATCAACGCAGGGCTGACTTTGCCTGGTGTTTTCATACCTTTTCTCTATACAGTGCTCTGAAACCTTTTTGGGTACAATTTCCACTTTATATGGCGACAAATAAACCACTAGCATTAACCAATAACATCACATCTGAACACCGTCCCTGCATATCCCAGTAAATGTGGTCAGGGGCAAGCTGTCCTTGTTGGCATGACCTTGCCCTCTGCAGTGTGCAGGGCCAGAGTAGAGAAATCTGGAAAAATTAAAAATTAATTTTCACTACCTCTTCCTTTAATTTTGTGACGCAAACTATTTTAGAAAGCAGCAGGAAGACACCTGGCTGATTTTTGCGCCATGTGCAAAATTACATTGGCAATGTATGTGACGCACAAAAATCAAGAAAACGTTTTTTTTTTCATGAGGCGCTGATAATCCATTCTGTGGGCCGGTTTAGGAGCAGACAGTAGGAGGGCAGCTATCTACAAAAGGCATTGTTACCTGCCAAATATTGTCTTTCTCCTTATGAAAGACTCAGTCAACAGTGCTTTGAAGTAATAGCGCTCTGCAAAGACCTAGATAAATAAATCGGATTCGAACTTCGAATCCGATTTGCTGTCAAAGGAGGAGAGAGGAATGCCCATGCCACTGCCACTGCCACTAATCCTGCCTGCCACGCCTCTGGACACCTGAAATATTGATGAGTGAGCAAGAGTCCTCTACTCCAGGCTCTGTGAAACAATTTGCAGTCACATGCAGCGCTGACGGTGCATAACTAAAAGCAACATAAAAAGAAATAACCAAAGGGAAATGCATAAGTAGATTCACTTTATGTAGAATTAAAGGTACTTGCATAACCGATCAACACAAAGATGCCCTTTTTCAAACCCCTTTGCATAGTAAGTGAGCACAGGACTTTTGAGGCTGCTTATAATTGCTGAGACAATCTAAAAGCGATCTGACCATTTGCATCCGTAAACAAACGGTCTGCTTCTGTCGCTTTTTTAGTTTCAACAAATCAACAATGACCATGTTGTTCCAACTGTGACAGGTCGTTGGATACTGATCTCACTTCGAACTGTCCCATATAAAGCAGGAGATGTTTGACCACCGTAAGTTTTGCCTCGAGTCGAACTGCATTCTGCTACTAGTATTTTAATGTTTCATCTCAAAGAAGCAAAACTGAAGGGTTCGCATGAAAAGAAATGTGGAACATCCTGGGATCGTTGAGAAACTAGGCATACCCTGAGGCCGCAGCTGTCACGTCCCGTGTGTGATCTTACTTGTGGGCCACAGGGCACTTTTGGAAATGATGGCCAGCGTGCGACGGGTTTGCAGTGACAAAGGAACCATACATGCAGGGACACAACTGGCATCTCAGCGTGCCAATCCCCACCCTCCGGAAGCACTCAGCGGCTCAGAACACCCCGTTTGTTTTTCTTTCTCATGAAGAATGAACTATTAAATGATAAAGAGCACAAAAATATGTGATGTCCTGGGATACTCGCATGCACAGCTCCGAAGGGGGTGCTCAAAGATATCTCTAATGGTAAATGCGAGTGCAAATTGGGCAAAACTTCCAAAGCAGCTGCAGGCAACAATTCTTGCTTTGGGGAGTTTTGTACCTGGGTTGTGCTGCACACCCTCTGCCTCTCCTCACGGCAAAACCCTTGTCATGGGCGTGAGGTAATATGCCCTTTCCACCAGGAGTGGCCAACTCGTGTTTGTGGTAACATATGATGTGGCGCAGCAATTAATTATTTTCTGTAATTAGCTTACCCGTTATGAATTCTATATATATTACCAACTCAGTGGCACATATTTCATCAGCGCCGAAAGGATGAAAGGCTGCATTAGTGGAACGAATCACACCTACGTCCTTTACGTCAGACAGGGATCTTTGCAGGAAGCTTGACATGCCTTAACTATGCTATTATAAGCACTGCCGGAAAAGGGGCGGTGGTGCATTCCTATAAATATATAGGGTCGGAGTGTTGCTTCTGCAGTGCTGACCTTTGACGTAAATAGATCTGTACTATCATTAGATTTATAATGCATTACTTTGCAGCATATGCCAGGTGCATTTGCCATCTCACTACGTAACAAAAGGAAGTATGAACGCACTGAACACTGTGCGATATGCGATAGCCAACAAAAATGTTCACTGGGTGAAAACACCTGTCATGGAACTAAGAGAAAAAGGGTGGGACATTTACTAAAATTCGCCAAAAAAAGAAAGCATTTAAGACAAGCACAAGAAAGAGCTCATGGCAACAGATTGGCATTCCAAAAGCCCACAGAAGAGATTGCAACATGTCTTACAGACAGCGCAAGCACTGTCTTAGGCTCAACCTAAAAAGTAGTAGAGACTGTAAGTAAGAGATATCAGTCCTATGTCAACAGCGGTGACAAAACTGAGTAGGCCTTCACTGGATGAAGTTCCTTGAAGAACGTGAATTGGTGCTTGCACTGATACTGCTTTGTGTTTCATTGTTGCTGCGAATGATCCTTGACTCTGCAATGGTTTGGAAGCAGCCCACGTGTATACTTTCATGTTTCACAGGTTGAGGTGCGGCACGTGAGACAGGCTGTTGAACTTTTCATCCGGCATGATGTTAGTCAATGTGCTACTGACTGCGAAAAAAGTTTTGGGGCAACTGTTGACCTTTATTGTACCCTTGGGGCAATGGCCAAGTGAATTCTGTTGTTCTGTGTGGTGGTTTGCCTTTGTCTTTTGTTCTTCTTTGCAAGAAGCCAAACTTACATGAGCCTGTTGTTCCTTTGTCAATGTCATCATTGCACATCTAGCTTCCTCACTTGCACTTGATAATGACATTGATGAGCCTTTGTGGGATGAACTTGATGACAATAGACTTTGTCTGGTTTCTACTTGTCGTAGCTGATGTTGCTTTTTGGCTTTGTGGGCATGGCGAGAATTATTCTGGAACCTTCTGGCCTCCATTTTCTCTTCACACTGTGATGTGGTTAGTTTCTCTTTCACTAAGCAAACTGTTATGAAGTGGTTTTCTATACCGCAACCTTTGCATATTTGTCCCATGGCGGAAATAAAAACCCACATCGGAAACACAACTTTTTCTTCTTTGTATACGTTGACTTGAATGCATCTACGTTGAACCTGTGCTTGCTTTTCATGACCAGCGCTGATTCATCCTTCGCTGCTCCATCTTTCATTTTAGCAGCCTGTCAGTCTGCTCCTTCTTTGATTCTTGCATCCATTAGTACTTTTTCTAAGCTAAGTGTCTCTCAACATGCATCTTCTGAAAGAGTCTAAAAGACAGCGATCGATGACTCAGAGATGTATGGCTTCTTCATTAGCAAATTCACTAAACTTGAAGTGTTTGATGAGCACATTAAGTCTTTCAACAAACGAATCCATCATTTCACCAACTTGCTGTCATGCTTGATTAATAATGCACCTTTCATAGTCGACATTCAGCATCAGATTGAACCCGGCTTCCAAAGCTTCCTTGATTTGACGGTATGATACTGCATCAGCTTGTGATATTTTCTTCGGAACTTCTTTCGCTCTGTCACCGGCAAAGTTTTTTAAATATTTAATAATTTTCTCATCATCTACTTCTCCTAATGCATCTATGCAGTCATTGAACTTCTCGATCCATGCAGTCTGGCTGATGCCAATATTCAGTTTTTTAGCGGTTTCGAGTGGCGGTGGTACTTTCAGAAACTCAGCTCCATCGTACTTTGCACTCTTTTCTACTGCCATCAAGAGCATATACTGTTCAGGCAACAGCAGCTGTTCTTCTAGGCTGGTACCTTCTGCAAGGCCTGGCCATGTGCTTGTACTTAAGTCAAAGCAAACACAAGGAGATGATGGACGGAGTGCTGAAACTTTTCAAACACTCACCCCCAGTCACAGATCTGGGTTGAATCCATCATCATTCTTTAGCTCACTTTGCCACCCCAGTTCAGACACTACTATATGCAAATCAGTCTTGGCCCTGTGCCTCATGGGGACAGTCCAGCCCAAACTGCCAAGCCATGTCTTCCCTGGACCAGAAGCAAGCATCCTGGGACCGGTTTCGGGCTAACAGCCCTCTTCAGCAAGGCTAGCTTGAATCCAGTGGCAAAGTGAGCAAGGGACCCACGTCTGGACATACCCTGCCAACTTAGGGCAAACAAAGCAAACACAAGGAGATGATGGACGGAGTGCTGAAACCTTTCAAACACTCACCTCCAGTCACAGATCTGGGTTGAATCCATCATCATTCTTTAGCTCACTTTGCCACCCCAGGTCAGACACAGCTATATGCAAATCGGTCTTGGCCGATGGACTTAGGCCCAGATCTCTGTACTGGGGTGAATGTATGACATTGTTCTGCATTCGGTCCATCAATTGTTGTTTTTGCATTTGTCATCCCGAGTGGGACGGGTATGCCCAGACATGGATCCCGTGCTCTCCATGCCACTGGAGTCAAGCTATCCTGGCTGATGAGGGCTGAAAGCCCGAAACCGGTACTAGGATGCTTGTTTCGAGTCCAGGGAGGACCTGGCCTGGCAGTTCGGGCTAGACAGTTTCCATTGGCCGCAGGGTCAAGACTGATTTGCATATGGCTGGGTCGAAACTGGAATGGCATGGTGAGCAAAAAAATGATGGATTTAGGCCCAGATCTTTGTACTGGGGTGAAGGTATAACATTGTTCTGTATTCTGTCCATCAATTGTTGTTTTTGCACTTAAGTCGTCACGCCTGATTGGAGGTCGTAAGGCACCATCTTCTTTCTCGATGGTAAGCAACGGTTTTGTCTCTCGTACTTGTTCGTCATTGCCTTTAGCTTTTCGGCATTGTACCTAGTTGTGACTGTCTTTAGCATTTTACTCTGTATCAATGATGGCTCTGTGTTATGATGTGGTGCAATATTTCTTCTTTTGGCTTAACCAGGAGTTTTCAGGCATGCTTTTCGAATGCGCTCCTCCGCAGGGCATTCAACTTCTTCAAGGGCTGTATATGGGCTGGAGCGTAGCTTTGAACACACACACCAATGTCGAACAGTTTCTCATTGAGTTGGGTGCATGTGGCACACACAAGCAGTTTACTGTAGCATTTCAAACTCTTAGGGAGATCAGTCTAGTTTCTTCAGGGCACAGATCCCATCCTCCTCGCCAGTTGTATTGTCCTCCCCAGCCCCAGGAGCTTGCAAGTAATACACCACACACGGAGATCTGGAGTGCACATCTTTACTCCTGAGGTGAGGCACCAGCTAGTCAGTACCTGCCACTCCCGTCAGAAATGGGTAATTACACTCGCTCTAGAACCTGCGCTCACCCTTGGGTAGCTTGGCACAGAGTAGTCAGGCTCATACGAGGCAATGTTTAAAGCATTGGCACAGCACTCTCACACAATAAATACACTGAGCGTCACAAAAGAGTCTTCACATGTGATGCAAGTAAGTAACGTTTGTATTCCGCACACACATTAACGAACACAACATGAACATAATGTATTTCTGGGCATAAATCACATTTGGAAATATCAATAGCAGTACTAGGCCCAAAGGTCTTAAAGTGATGTCAGTAATATGCACACTTGGCAAAGATCCTATTTTAGACCTCCCCCACCCTCACTCCCCCCAGCACCCTTATGAGGTGCAAAACGTTGTCAGAATGAGGCCCGCCATGATAACAATTATTATTCAATACCACACATTTATAATGTGCACCCCACATCACAAAGATTTCAGAAAAGTGTATACACAGATAATAACAGAGCAGCACCAAAATCAATGTCAAAAGTAGTATTCTTTTGGCAATTAATCAACATGTACAGCAACACTGCCATGAAGTGTAATTTAACCACAGGCAGTTGCTCCCACACACTCAGAGTGCCATGGATATCAGACAGGTTTGTATAGAGCGCACTCTGATGTATGATGGTACAATGCATGCTAAACAATGCATGCGTGTACCAGGCGGTCTCTACCACGACTGCCTCTTCAGCATGCATGCCTTTACCCTCCATGCCTTTACTATGCAATTTCGTGGTAAAGACTTGTTGGGTAAAGAGGCATGCGGGCTAAATATCATACTGCTGGCCTGTAAACTGTCCCTTTTCCCCCTGCCCTGCCCCCTAAAAATTAAAAACACACCTCAAAAGCTACCCCGACCCCAGACCCCCCGCACTGAACCCTAAACTATCCCCTACAACCCCAAACTTCCCTGCCCCTGCCCCTGCCCTGTAAACTGCACCTTTTCCCCCTGTCCTGAGCCCTAAATATTAAGTCCATGCCCCCAAAATTACCCTGATCCCAGCCCCCTGCCCTGAGCCCTAAAAACTATCCCCCACATCTCTTAACCACCCCGACCCTGCTCTGTAAACTGTTGCTTTTCCCCCTGCCCTGAGCTCAAAAACCAACCCACACTCCAAAAACTATCCCCGACCCAAGCCTCCTTCCCTGAGCCCTAAAAACCAGTCCCCTGCCCCTGTGAAGAACCCTGGTCCATCCCCTCACCAGCCCTGTGGTCAAAGACTGTCCCCTGCCCTGAGCCCTAAAAACTATCCCTACATTCCTAAACTACCCCGACTCTGCCCCCTGCCCTGTAAACTGTCTCTTCTCCCCCTGCCCTGAGCTCCAAAAAATTAGGCCCATGCCCAAAAACTACCCCGTCCCCAGCCCCCTGCCCTGATCCCTAAAAATGATCGTCTCAATTACCCCAACCCTGCTCCCTGCCCTATAAACTGTCCCTTTTTCACCTGCAGTTATCTCCCAACCTAAAAACTACCCAGACCCCTCCAGTGTCCTAAAACCTGCTCCCACCCTGGCAAAACTTCTCTCTCCACCCCCCAAGACCAAGCACTAGCCCCACATACCTCACCATGTCCTCTCCTGACTCCCGATAGTCCTTACTCTTCCGGTCTTCCCCTTCCTGTGCCTCCACTTGGCAACTAGACAGCGCATTGCCTCGACCATGCATATGCGTTGTTAATGCACATTCATGGTTAAAGCAAGCGTAGTATGGCTTGCAGGGAAATGGCACGCAAGGCTCAGCCCGCATTGTTATGTCCATTTCCCATCGCCCTCGCACACATAAGCACACAGCACTGTAATGTGGTGCAAATGATGTCTGGCAGTTCAGTTGTAATGCACATGCAGATCCTATGGCCCCAAACCCTCCTCCATTCTACACCCATGGGCTGCAGTCTAATTGGGCGGCAGTCGACAAATGGGGGTTTGGTCACTACTTGGGATGTTCACCCACGGTATGCAGAAACAAAGGATTCAACACTATGGGGCATATTCTCAAGGAGTTATAGCCAAGTTATCGGCACCTTATCGCGGCCGAAGTTGCGATAACTTTATCACCCCATTCACAAGCCGAGGCTGACAGCCCATAGCACCAGTTTATCTGCGATAGCAGTCGAAAAAAACATCGCCACAGATGACCCCGGCAACTATCGCTAATGAGATGCAGAATAGGCGTTCCCGTGCAAAAAGCCGCGACAACACCACACCGCAACATTCTCAATGACCAGCCAGATCGATGATAAGTCCACAAAACATGCGATATGACGCGTTAGCAGGAGGAAATTAACAACTGCTCTGACCTGGTGCAAAGTCGGACGACAGCCTGCAAAAGAAAAGGGAGCCCAGCCCAAAGCCACACCTGAAGAACAACAGATGCCATGGATCTACTGAACATGCGTGCCGGACACCCAAGAGGGCCACAACACCCACCGCCACCACCCCCAGGACCACACCCCCCACCCCGGGCACCCCCCACTTTCCCCAGACCAAGACACTGCACATCAACGGCACGAAAACATGAACAAAAGCACCCGCCTGATGTCGCACAATTGCAACAATCAACATGCATGTGAGCACTGAAATCCTGATTCATACATTCACCATTGAAAGACCAAACAAAATGTCACATTCTAATTTGTCACCAAAAAACTATTTTGAAGAGTCATGACGGGGCATCCCTGGACAATCTGTGACTCACAGCCTGCAAGACAATATCCAAGATAAGAAGGTGTGTCAGGCACTCATCAAAGGACAGGGAGAGAAAGAAAGAGAGAGAGAGATAGAGAGAGAGAGAGAGAGAGAAAGAGAGAGAGAGACTGAACAAGGAGTGCAAGGCCAATCGGAACCTTGGTGCATGCAAACATGCCAACAGCTGCGTGTGTCTCGAAATCTGTACACCCCAAATCACAGGCCTGGCATCAAAGTCAGCGTGAAGTCCACATCACATTTAAGAAATGCAAGCAGTAGTCAGACTAAAATCAGGAATGAAAGCTCCTTTGTCTCAACACACACGCCTGAAGGCCAACCGAACCCCCGACCTTCGTCCTGAATGCGGCTGGAACACCCTGCATGAGATACCATACCAGCCTCTGATGACTCCCACACCACGAACTGTGCTAATGAAACACCAACGTGCCCACACCCCACACACACTTGTCCCTGCAGGACCTACACCTGCAAGGGATGCCCTTGACACATTGGCTAAAAACTACCCATACGTCCAAATGTTGCACACACATACGACTCATCACCCAGAGCTGTGGCATATCATACACCGAACTAAGCGTGTGTACACACACCTGTGCAAGGTGATGCAGTTCCATGGTTGAAGCAGCACAGCGTTGTTTGGCAACGTTACCAATTCGGACACTCTACTGGGGGGAGAGTACACACATGGCAATGTAGTACGACATGTGACCTTGTCGGACCCTTTCACCTGATCCCTGTCAGCAGAGCAGACTGTCGGTGCAGTCCGGTGGTAGAGCACCATGCAGACCCCATGGCCTGTAAGTCGTGCCCCCTCACATGGGGCAATGGGCAGATGCCAAACAACACATGACCTGTCCAGCGAGGCAAGGTGAGCTGAGACCGTTGCCATCCGTAATGATTGGTGTTCATTTCTGCCTCCCCATTTCCTGCACCTCAACATGTTCCTATGCTGTGTGTAAGTGTCTTAAGCATGTCCCTGCATGTTGTGGCCATTGCCTTGTCAGTACTGACACGCACATGCCAATAAAGTCTACTCAACTTCACTGGTGTCTAACTGTGATGGGTGTTGATTAGATTGACCACTTGTGTGCCACAATGAGCATCGTCCCTACACAGGTGGTGGTGTGGAAATCTGAAATAATTTCCGTTAGCATAAGCTGAAGCCATTTTGGTTGTGGCATCCATTTTGTTAGCTATGTAATTCTTCCGTCTTCACTGTTGCTTGCCCTTCTATTCAGCTTGAGTCATCAGCTATAGTTAACTCCTTCTGTACTGAGACAAAGCAATGTACGTGCTGAGAAAAGGCCTGTAGCTGCTAAAATGCAACTGGTTAAAGATATAACTGTCAACTATTTACTGCTGTTGTAAACAGTTCTGTTCCCCCTCCCACTTTGCTGACTAAGTGATCACCCATCTGCCCATGTTTGTCGGTAACTATTTCTGTGTAGGGCTGTACCTTCTATTTGTATCTACATGCTTACACTGCAACAAAGTGTGTATACAAGCACTATGGTCTGTGTATTCAATATACTACCTCCTGCAACACGTTAGGGTGTTGTATGGATGTGGTCCCACTCATGAGTGATTAATAAACTTGTTATTTGAATTCCAGCTTCAGTGCCAATCTCTATTTTGTTGGTCTACGGACCCGTGAACAAGATAAGGGTGACCCCTGCACCGGTGTGCTCATTAAAAGGCACATTTCCACAGTTGGTCTCTTTTGACAGCACTACTCTGTGAGCCAGACATTGTTTTGGGATAGTTGCTGGCAGACCTGCGTGTCTTCAGCAATGTGAGTATGGTGTCCAACCTATGACCATGTGGAGCAATGTCATAAACATAACAGAATGTGTCCACACAGATGTGTGTGAGTAGGTATGCAACGTGAAGTTCTGTTGTCACATGTGATGTAGGACACCACTTCTGGCCTGCTACCGATTTGCTCATTCCTACACACAGCCCTATTCAATACATGGACGTGTGCATACGTTGGGGGTTTGTGATATTGTTGTTAATGTGCAATGGGGACACACCTAGCACTCCCCTTCACAGACATCCAAGTGATCCACACTGGGTCACCTCCATGTCGAATCGTGCACCATGTCATGTATTTTGGCTGCTGCCATGCTGTCATGCAGTATCACTTGCATAGTCAGTGTGGCTCACACAGCCGCTGCTTTTCTGGATTCATCACATGTGCATGGCTCGGTTGTGTCGTTGGTGATTTGAAGGGGGCCCATATGTGCACATGGTGGACGGGGGCCTACTTGGTGTTTGTATGTGTGCTGCAGTGTTGCAAGTGTATCAGGGACATGTTCCACAGTCATTGTGCGTGTGCAGTGTGCTATTGTGCCAATCTCCCCCTTCCCCAAGTCCCTGGTGGTTACTCACCTTATTGCTGTTGGGTCAGGTCATTTTGAGCTGTGTCCAGGCCCCCAACTCCTGCCACCGTCTCCACACTGATGACTGTGGCCACCATTTCTTCCAGCTCATCCAGCTCCTCCTGTGGCACAGAACTCCCACCTCCAGTCGCCCTTGGTGCCTTCCTGTTGGCGGCGAGTTTCTCCTTGGTTTGGCTGTGCACTTCATGCCAGCGCCTCTTGAACTCCTCCATTGACCTCCTCGACACTCCAACTGCATTAACGTTGGTGACGATGGACTGCCGTATTTACGTTTGGGTTGGCGGTGCCGCAGTGGAGGTGACGAACAGTTGTTGATGGTGTTCTATCACCTCTGTGACGATGATCCGGTCTTCCTGAGGACTGACCCCGTCTTCCTCTTCCTCTTCTCCTTGCCCTTCCCCGAACACGGAGTTCCATGCTCGTCCTCTGTGGGGCTTGTGGAGTTCAGCTTGTCCTCTGCACTCAGTCCGGGTGCATCCATGGTGCTACACAGTTTCAATTGGTTTTGGTGGTTTTTTTTGCTTTTATAGTGCATTTTCCCACATGACGAGTGGGCATTGCAGGCCTGTCACTGGTTTTTGCAGATTTTGGTATCGTGCTTTGGGGTATCACAACTTTTTGGGCATTCGTGTTTCTCATTTTTTGTTTGTCGCGTTGGTTTCTACGTGGTCATTTGGCGCGATTTCGTACTGCTATCGCATGGTGCCGCTGGGATGGGAATTGGACGTTAAGACGGTGTTATTTTCTCACGAAGGACTGCGATATGCAAAGTTGCGTTAAGCTAAATTTGTGATGATTATTACACGTTCTTCAGAATATCGCCCATGCCTTCCGCCACCAGCCCAGTTCTGCAAAGCACAATGTGGGTTGCGCAGTCTCTTCCCTGCTACTGATGTCTCTTGGAAGTAAGGATGGGTGGTGAACTCCGATCCACCAGCAGAGTATGCATAGTTTTGCCAACTCTGTTCTCCACTGGGAGCACAGAGTTCTGCAAAAACTCTGATTCCGCAGCGCAGCAGAGTTTGCCCCCACCGCCCACCTCTTGTATAGAATTTGCTTGGGACAAAAGAGTTAGAGAGAAAGCTAAGGAATCGGATGTCATTGTATTAAAACATATACTACATTTGGTAAACCCAGCTGTAGCCTGTTGTCAGAGTCGACGTGCACTTAGCTAAAATTGCGTAGGACTTATGGCCCTGGACTTCCCAGTAAACCCTGTGATTGGTTGGGAAAATCAGGCCCCGTCTCCTGTTTCAAAGATACCTCTAATGGTGGTAGACTGGAAAAGACCACCCTGACTGCTGCTGTGTCGGAAGTATCCCCCATTCTGCCACGGAACAAAATGACTCAGACCAACGTAAGCTGCTGGAACTACAGGCCATTTAGGACGTTACTACCCGAGTCTGACTCATGACCAGTGTCCCCATGCTGCTGTTCCTGTTGGAGGCTGGGGGCTCAATGCCCGAGGGCGCCGTGGAGCAGGTGGTGGGGAGTATCCAGGCATCCCGGGTACTATGTTGCCCTTCCTCCTTACCCGTGCGCACCTGACCAAGCTGGCCTTGAGGCATCTGCAGCAGGACAAGAAGACCATTCAGTGAGTGGTAGAGGTGGGGTTAGTTGGTGTTTGTATTCCCAGACAATGTGTTCTGCACTGAAACGAGCAATAGATGTATTCAATGGCTGACAAAAATGTGGAAAGATGACAGTTGTGTTGTTGCATAGCTGCCTTTGCTATTCTTGACAAGCAGTGCCTTCATGGTCTCCAGCATTCCTCTGCTCATTTTTCTTTACTACTACTGTCAGGCAATGCCTTTATAGCCTCTATCTACTGCTCTGCTCATTGCATCTACGTCATATACCCTAATTAGGACGTAGCAGAACTCACCAGAATTCCACTGAGTTTTTAGGCGACTCCGCAGAATTTTGCATAGTGCAACTCTGAGAACCTTGCCCACCCCTACTCTGAAGCAGTTTAGTCCACTCAATTATTCTCACCACCCAGGCCCAATCAGTGCAATACTACCTGGCAACACAGAGACGTTGGGCCGGGTGAGGAGAGGTCAGTTGGTCCACTGCACTAAGGGCACAACCTCCCTGGAAATGATGCACAAAGTATTGTACTTGTTGGTACAGGTTGCACCAGGCAGTTCCAGTCGCATACAATGCAAAGTCACAATGTCAGGACCTCCCTAGGAATGAGGCACAACATCTGGTATACGTTGAGCTGAGTCGCACCAGACAATTCTGGTCATTCATAGAGGTGTACCGCACTAGGTAGAATGAGGCACTATGACAGGTACTCCCTCACCGCCAAGGTTTGTAAGCTGTGAATCTGACACTGCATGCAATGAGTGGGATGTGGCACGATTGACAAAGCAGGCCGATCGGGGTCTCGCAACCGGTAAATCCGCTCAGTACCAAGATGCTTATGTATGTTGAGGCTCTATGATGCAGCGGCCAAGCTCCTTAAATGCGGGCATTACTTTTGTGCTTTGCACCAGGCAGTCCAGTTTCCATGCACAATACTTAGTTCCACACTCGCACCGCGCTACCAGTTGTGATCCAGCAGTCAATGTCGGCACTTAAGGGCACTGCTCTCCAGGTGTCACAGGTAGATGGTGTGGTTCCTTCGCTGGAGATCTTTGATGTCCCTTAGACCTCCACAAGGGAGCAGGGAGTGTGCCAACAAGCCCTTGGAAAGTACAATTCAGGGTGCCATACAGCAGCAGGTAGTCAGCCCAGGCCAACCACTGTTCAGGAAGTGCACACGGTCCCTTCTAATGGCAGTAATCCTCCTTGTGCTCAACAGATTCCTCTGGCAGTGTGTACCACGCAGTTCCAAGATCTTCGGTCCCCACATTCACACAATTGTATCCCTCCCTGCGGAAGTATGGCACCTGTAGTTATACTGAAGTGTGCTGTTGAAGTTGGGGGTGGCTGAGAGGGTTTCCTTTTGAACCACAGATGTCTCCCCTAGATTTCAGTTCTGCCTGCCATGGGGCCGAGGAATGCAGAGCCTAATGTTTAGAGGGGCCAAGATCTGGGTCCCAGAGGCCAAGTGTCGAAACATCTTCCTCCAATCTACCCAGCCAGGCCCTAAAATGGCAGAGGTCTGTCATTACAGTTGCATGCCCAATGCTTTTAGCTGTCTCTCAGGAGTGCACAGATTGGCCTTCCCACCAGCCTCCATTGTGGACTGGAGTCAAACTATAAAGCACACAAGGAGTTTTAGAGCAGAGAAATTCCCACTTTCTAGAAGTGGCATTTCTAAGCTATGAATGACAAATCCCTTTTTACTACATGTGGGGGTTTGTCATTGTGAATCCAATGATAGGAAATATTATGAGGCTGCTCCACTGTAAGCCACTAAGGCAGCTTGAAGTAATCTCATCCATTCCCCTGTGTTAACCTATAGGAAGAGCAAAGCTCATAGGTAGTAAAAAGACATGTGGGTAATCTTCACTGCCTGAGCCGGGAACACACATATGCACCTGCCCTGCCTTTCACCTACCACTTGCTTCATCCCTTAAGTCGTATCCCGGGGTACCCTAGTGATAGTGAAAGGTGACCTAAGCATAACTGCAATTGTGCAGACACAGGCCTACAATGGCAGGCTTCATGCATTTTAGAAACCTCATAGGTCCATGTGTGTACCCCTGCAGTGGCAGGCTTGAGGCATGTTTAAAAAGATCAAGTATGCACCACTTTCTAACCTGTGTAGGAAGGGCATACACACTTCCACAGTGCATTTACAGTGGGCAAGTGACCATAGCCCTAAGGCCACTAAAAGAGAATTTGCTAAAGCCATGTGTTGCAGGCGTCGCCGTGCAGGTAACAGCGGCGGGGTGGGGTTTGGGATGGAGCGGGGCAGAAGTTGATAGATGACGGAATAGGGAAAATAAATAAATAAAACCACCTACCTTGCACTCGTTGTATCGCTGACTCTGTGATGCGGCGAGCGCAAGGTAAGTCGTTTTTATTTTTTTTATTTTCTCAATTCTGTCGTCTGTTGTCTTCCCCCCACCCCGCCCCATCGTCCCACCACTCTTACCTGCACCAGCCACATCTAATGTGTTGTGCCATGGGAACAGCCGACCTCCTAGGTAGGGAAAACCAAGATTGGGGTTCTTCACTACCTGGGCATGGAACACCCATGGGTACCTGCCCTGTCTTTCGCCCACCACTTGCTCCACCCCTCAGGACATCCCCTAGGGGCCCTCTAGTGATAGTGGAAGGCCAAATCTGGCTTGACTAATGATTTGGGCAGGACAAACTGAGCATAGGCGCTACTGCGCACCCACAGGCCTGCAATGGCAGGCTTTATACATGTTTGAAAGTCTATTCTGGTGGGTGGCACAATCAGTGCTGTGTACTATCATTAGCCAGTGCAGTACCAGCTCTGGGTTTGTGGTGTAGCTATTTACAGAGCCCTCACAGGTACAACACCTAAACCAATTAAGAAAGCACCACTTCATAGCATGGGTAGAAAGGGCACATGTACTTTCACATTACATTACAGTAGGAAAACGTCCAGAGTCCCAAGGCCATGAAAAGAGAATCAGCAAAAACCTGGAGGAAAAAAAGCAGAACGTTTTAGGGAAATCCCCTAAGAAGGGCCATGTCTAATGGCCGTTAATGACCACACTTTAACACCTCCCCACATTTTATGTAATGTAACTGTTGAGTCTGCCCAGAATCGCAAGGATCCTAAGTCACAGAGTCTCACGACACTACACCTAAGACAGAAGCTGCAGTATTAGATGAAGAATAATATTGATATTATACTACTGAGACAGGTGGATCAGTTTTATAAATCAATATAGGTGACAATGCAGTGACAGAGGATTCTGTGTTTCTTTTTTTGTCAAATGTCTTTTTATTGCATTTTTCCATCAACATTGTTAAGGTGCATTCAATACATTCCATACATGAGGACCATCGTTTCGTTGTATTATGCTATTTGCAGAAACAGTTTCGTGCCAATGGTTCTGTTTGCTTATTATTCCCTATTTTATCCCTTAACAAACCCTACCCTCTTCCTTCTCCTCTCCCTCCCTCCCTTATACCTACAAAAAATAAACCAAGAAATAAACAAACATAGAACTAGGTACTCATTTGGGGTTTCGGGAACTTAGTATTGTTACCAACATTTGTTTGGGTGGCCAAGAGTGTAGTGAGGCCAGGGGAGCTCTTGGATTGTTTTGGATGTTCCATGAGGGGCTTTTCAAAATTGGAAGAGATGTAGAGCTCGTGTTCTCATTGGGCATGCTAATAGCGGTAGGCGTTTCGAAAGATAGCTAGTCAATGATCCCCATGTGTATTCAAAGTTTTAAAAATTGTCCCTCCAGATGTCGCTCATCCATTCCATAGTGATCGCTTGCCAGAGACAGGCATGCCATTCGGTCGGGGCTGGAGCGTCAGGTTTCTCCCAAGCAGCCGCCACGGCCATCTTTGCTGCCCCCAGACATATCCATAAAATGCCTCTGTCTGCCTTTGTTTGGTATTTCAAAAAGTCAGACCTGAGCCCCAGCAGTGTGAAAGTCAGTCTGTCTGGTTTCGGATATCATAGGATTTCATTAATTTGAGCTCAAATTTTGGACCAGAATGGGCGGATAGTCGGGCAGTCCCACCGGATGTGGCAGAGAACACGTAAGAGCCCACAGCCCCTGAAACACAGGTCCGAAGTATTCGTAAAGTATTTTTCAGTTTTGTGGGGTATAAAAAACAATCATACAGGATTTTGTAATGTGCTTTCCGAAGACTTAGGGAATGGTTGTGTGTGTGTATGTCCATCCACAGTGCTGTTACGAAAACCCTAAATTTAGTATTGATAACCAACTGAAATGTTCATGTTACCATCAGTCCAATAAGGATTTCCTGTGTATTGTACATTAAGTAATGTGGAAGATATTAATATAAAAACATTCCTTCATGTACCTGTTTGGGCCAATGCATGTTTCGTCTCAAGATCTCCGGTAACATTATTAATTCACTGTTGGCAGATATTGCACGTTTTTTTAAACACATGTTAACTGACTTTAATCAAGAAAACGTGAGCTCGTGGGCCAGCACGTTGTTCAAAGCACGTTGTAACCGTGTTGATTGAGGAAACCTGCGCACATGAAGCAGCCTCGTGAAAGCCAAGAACCAGCAAGTATTTAAACCCTGCCTATATCCAACTTTTCTAACATTGTAACACCTATTACTCACTTACTTCGAAAAGGAGTAAAATTTAATTGGACTCCAGATGCAGAACAGGCATTTGTCAAATTAAAGCAAGCTTTTACATCAGCACCAATACTTATTCACCCAGATTCAGATAAACCATTTTTTATTGAAGCAGATGCTTCCCAAACAGCCTTGGGCGGAGTTTTATTACAAAAGGATACCATCAGTGGGTGTCTTCATCCAATCGCCTTTTATTTTCGAAAGCTCCTACCCGCAGAACAAAACGACACAATTGCTGAGCGTGAATTGTTGGCTATTAAGGCTGTCTTTCTTGAATGGAGACATCATTTGCTAGGAGCGAAACATACTGTCACTATTTTTTCGGACCACAAGCACTTACAGTTCCTTTCCACCATCAAGGCATTAACCCCAAGGCAAATGTGCTGGCTATTATTTTTCAGTGAATTTGATTTTATCATCACCTATCGTCCTGGTCCTAAACAACTGTTATCAGATACGTTATTGCGACTAGTTTGCGTTAAAAAATCTAATGAAAAAGGTGAATTGCCCAATATTATTCCATCAGAAAAAATAATAGCGACAACACAAGCAGACGACGTTCTCATTCAGGTTAAAGAAAAATCCCAGACCCTAGATAAGCAGGTATGGCTTTCACAGAAACAAAATACCATTTGTGAGGGATGTTTGTTCCATAAAGATAAGTTGCTTATCCCTCAAGGTGACTTGCGACAACAGGTCTTAAAATGGAATTACGATATTAGCACCTCAGGACACCCTGGAATTGCAAAGACTCTGGAGTTGTGCCAGAGATATTTTTGGTGGAATAACATTAGCCAAAATGTTAAACAAGATGTTAAAACATTGTCCAGTTTGTGCGAGACAAAAATCATCCCATCAATCTCCCACAGGACTCCTACAACCATTGCCTATACCACCTTTCCCCTGGCACACTATCAGTCTAGATTTTATCCCTGATTTGCCCCTCTCACACAAATTCACTACTATTTTGGTGGTTGTTGACCAGTTATCTAAAATGGGACATTTTATTCCTTCACAAAAACTACCCTCCGCTGTGGAATTTAGTGAGATTTTTCTAAAGCACATTATAAGACTACATGGCCTGCCTTGTAAAATTATTTTGGATAGGGGCCCCCAATTCGTTTCCAAATTTTAGGGTCAGTTATGTAAAAAGTTACAAATTGAAAAAGCACTATCTTCAGCTTATCATCCTCAAACGGACGGTCAAACCGAGAAACTGAATCAATACCTAGAACAAAGTTTACGTTGTCTAACATCTACTGTATCGTCCGGTTGGGATGAAGCATTACCATTAGCAGAATTTTCTTACAATAACAGCTATCACTCAGCCTTGGGTTGGTCCCCCTTCTTGTTTAGGTCTGGCATGCATCCACGATCCCTTCCAACTGTTCTTCCCGAATTCCCTCAATACTATGCCAGCGGTAACTGAAAGATTACACAAATTACACACACTGCAGGAACAGGGTAAACAAAGTTTAGCCAAAAACAAAATTAAAATGAAATTAATGGTCGACAAACACAGAAATCCAACACCAGAGTACAAGATAGGGGATTTGGTCTGGTTGTCAACAAGAAATATCCAGGTAGATGGACCAAAGAAATTCAAACCCAGATTCATTGGACCTTACCCTATTGAAAAAATACTAAATCCTGTTTCTTTTCGACTCACTTTACCTAAAGATTTGGCCATACACCCAGTGTTTCACGTTTCTTTACTAAAAGCGCATGATCCATCTACTCGACAGGACAATCCACCTCCACCAATTGTAGTGGGAGACCACGTTGAGTTTGTGGTTAATCGAATTATTGATTCCAAACGTATACGTGGTCGTTTACATTACTTAATTGACTGGAAAGGGTATGATGCTTCCGAGCGCTCATGGGAACCAGAAACACATGTCCATGCTCCACGTCTTATTAGAAAATTCCATGCTATGCATCCCGAAAAACCCCGCCCAGTTAGACGACCTTTGGAGGGGAGTTTGGGCCAATGCTTGTTTAGTCTCAAGATCTCCGGTAACATTATTAATTCACTGTTGGCAGATATTGCACGTTTTTTTAAACACATGTTAACTGACTTTAATCAAGGAAACGTGAGCTCGTGTGCCTGCACGTTGTTCGAAGCACGTTGTAACCGTGTTGATTGAGGAAACGTGAGCACATGAAGCAGGCTCGTGAAAGCCAAGACCCAGCAAGTATTTAAACCCCGCCCCGCCTATCACCGGTGCTTCGCTTTCCAGTAGAAGTACCTGCCTGACTCTGTCCTGATTTTCTCCGGTCCCGAACCCCATCTGGATTCCAGAACCGAAAACCTTCCTTCAACTTACCGGCACCTCTCTCCTGCATTCCAGCCTTGTTTCCTCCAGCGTAGCTCCCGGTTGGAGGCCTCCGGTCGGCTTTCAGCCCACCCGGCGCCTCTCTTCCGGACTCCTCTGCGTCCTCCCGATCCCTCGAGGAAAGGCCCTTGGCAGCATTCCCTTCCGGCCTTGGAACTTCCAGCTTCCTTCCTACAAATAAAATAAAGAAAGGATTACAGATCAACAAATCATTGCTAGGCAACATCGTTTTAGACACGGTAATGTTTCTTAAACACCGCGAAAGACGGTAATAGAGCTCTTGACTTTTTTTTAACACAAAAGAAAGACTAAATTGAGAACTGAAAATACTTTTTTTTTAAAAAGAGACATTTGATAGTTTATAAAGAAACTTCAAGAAACCCACTGAGTGTTTACAAGGGAACAGAGGACTCATTAGCAAACCAGAAATTTGGGTTTCTGAAAGGAGGCTTGTTATGTACATGATTTGTGTTGTATTCTTTGTTTTTGTTTGTTTTCTTTTAGAACCCCTTTTGAGGGCAACAGCTTAAAAATATTCAGGTATGATTAAGCGATTTTTACAAAATTGTTTAATATTGCCAAACAGAATATTGTCACTCATTAATATTGCTTGTTCCTGTTTTAATTAAGGAAAAGCCAAGACACTACAAGGTGAAGCAAAATAGAAGCACTAGAACAGTGGGAAGCTTTGTCTATTTGGTGTGGAAATATAATCAATGTTTATAAAGATTTGGGGGCGTGGCTTGGCTGCGAAGCGGAATGGCTGCCTGAAACCGCAGCTCCGCCGATCGAGCACATTAATCCGTTAATTATCTGCATACCTGGTGCTGGACTCGGTCCACTCGACCTCCCCGCACTGAGTTCGTTGCCTGCGTGCTGCCCGACGACACCCCTGGAGCTGTGGCTGGAGCCGCTGAGAAAATCGAGCCGGCGGGCGGGCGGCGGCGGGGGCGGCCTGGTTCGCCCGTGTGAGCCGGGGGCTTGCGTAGAGCCGAGCCCGGAGGAGTGCTGTGCTGCTGTGTGCCGGGCTGCTGCCTCGCCTTGCCCGTGTGAAGCGGCCGGATATCTGGATTCCCCTCAATCCGGCGTTACCTGGGAGCGCTGGAGACGGATCTGGCGCTGCTGGCGGCTGCTGGCTTGATGGAGACGTGGGGCCTGGAGTGTGAGAAGTTGGCCTGATATGTAGTGCTCACTATTCTAGTGATCACTGTGTATCATTCCAAACAACCCTTATTGATGATTGGTTGTAAGTCAACCTTATAGACCAGCTATCCTAGTAGCGTGGATACGAGCAGTCTTTAGGCTAAACTCTAGAGGGCGTGTTAAGCCAGCTGTTTACCATCACATATACCCCTTGAACACCAAGTGAAAGGACACCACACAAGTTGTTATGAAAATAAAGGATATTTATTTATAACAAGACTACCCTGGCTCTTTATGAGTCAGGGAGCTAAGCACACTACAAAACTCTTATGAAAATACTTCTGGTTGCACGATTTACACAGATGCCCGAAGGCACGAAACCATATACACTGCAAGTGGAATGGGAAAGGGTAGATAGTTTAAAGTTACTGATTCCGGAGGAATCCGTTCAGTGGGACTAAACGAAAAAGGAATTGGACACTTGTAGAGTGACCCTACGATGGAGCACCGAGATGCTCGAGTTACCTAGCCCAGAGGCTGCGGCTGCGTGGGGTTCAGCAAGATGTCGGTTGTCCTCGTTGTAGTCTCAGGAGCCTGAAAGAAGAAGTTGCTGGCAGGCGACCAGTGTCGATGTTCAGAGAGATCCAAGCCTGGATCGGTGATGAAGGAAACCTGAAAGCAGAGGGGACTCAGTTCTCAACCGCTAGCCAGCGATCGTGTGGGTACCAGGGAGGTACCGGCTGAAGTCACCGCGACCAGGTGAGTGGATGACGTCGGACTCGGCTGTTCCTCGGACCAGGAGGCGCGGCGGCGACCAGGAGGGAGGGCGAGCTGTCCCACGAAGGTGTCTGCTGTCGATGATGCTGGGCCCAGGAATGGGGCAGCAGGTCTTGGCAGTGGCAAACCCACGCGGTAGAGTCAAGATGGCGTCGGGAGTGGACCAGGAGGGTCCGAGGTACTCCTCTGTTGAAGAGGAGCAAGAGCCAGTCTGGAGCAACCAGACCAGTGATGGAAGTCTGTCGTGGTGCGTCGTGAAGAGGGCCACAAGCCGGTCGGCGAGTGGTCGGACAACGCGGTGAGCAGCAAGGAGCAGAAGGGCCCCCACGCAGATCTCGTGGATGCTGGGGAGGCAGACTTCGGTGCTGGAGCCGCTCAGGGTTAGGGCTTCTCAAACCCTAGGTGTACTCACTCGAGGGTCCCTCGGTGGGCGTGCTAGTTAAGCGTCGTGCAGGTTCTGAAGATGGCAGGCCCCGCAGGTCTCGTCACACCTACGAATCTCAGCTGAGCTGATGATGTAGGTAGAGGTCAGAGATGGCAGGGAACCCGGGTCTCGTCGAGCTGGGCAGTCTTGATCCGTGGGAGAGACGTGCAGCAAACCGCAAGCGCTTAGGTGGTGCCTGCTGGTGCAGGGTGGCTACTCCTTAGCCACAAGGGAGAGTCTTCAGAAATAGTCAAGAGTTCCTTTCGTGGAAAGTAGTTCAAGATTCAGAATTATCCAATTTGGGAAGGGGACTCGCTCCTACCTTTATTCTAAGAAAAGGAGCTGGCCCGTGACTAGGTCCTACCTATGGGTGGGGCCAGGAGGGGGGTGGTTACACCCCTATCCTTTGTCCGGCTTCGCCCCAGCTCAGGGGCAGGGTTGCCCCCGAAACTGGTTTGAGCCGGGCTATGCACAGTGAGCACCGGGGTGCTACTTGCAATCACCTTCCTTTCAGCCCTGCCTACCTGGGATACACAAACCCTGTCTGGGATGGTGCTAACACCGCCCTTGGCAGGAAACCCTTTGTCCAAGCTCCCCTCGCTGGAAGGTCTCCCAGCAGCAGGAGGTCAGACTTGTGTCTGGTGGCAGCATCCATTTTGTGATGCTGAGGCTTGAGTCAACTTTTAACCGGGGTTCAAGGTTACTTCCATGTCGTGTCCCTCTAGAAGGGTGGAATGCTAACCCCGTCGCCAGAACTGGCGAGGGGTTCGTATTCCAATTCGTATGACACCTTACTCGACATGTTTGGGTGATGCGATGCCAAAGTTAGCAAATAACCGCGAGGATTATAATGCACTTTAAGGTAGTTGGCCCGCGTCACCATGGAACGGCTAGTAGGATTTGGTTCCGCAAGCCGTCGACGGGCTCAGCTCGCGCCAGAGCACCATCTCACATGATTCCCAGCACTCTGCCTTCAGGATTGATAAGGCCTGCCATAGGAGTGACTGACAGGAATCCATGCGTCCATTTTAGGGTTAGGTATAGGAATACTACACCTACAGCAACGGGTGATTACACCACCTTGCCCCAGCTGTCGTGCAGCCAGTTGTGTCAGATTTGGGTGGCCATCCAGGTATGGCATAATACATGCTGCAGCCCCTGGTAGGCCCTGGGTACACCGATGCCCTGGATACCCGTGGTATGCTGATACAGGGACTGATAAGGCGGCCCAGTTCCAATTAGTGGATGCACCTAATGTACATGTGTGTTAATTTCGAGAGAGAACAGCTAGGCTGTGGGTCTGATTGGCAGGCCCGCAGCCGGGGAAAGTCGTAAACCAATGAAGCAAAAGCAAAATATCTGGGTGATCATAGGATTGCAGACCCTACTCTCCTACATGACCCCCCCCCAAACTTTGGGACAATAAGCTAACCTTGACCAGGTGAGTCTTCTTGCTCTAAGTGGAAATACCTGGAGAGCCCATCTGCATTGCCATGATCAGTGCCAGGTCTATGCTCCACTGTGAAGTCCATCCCCTGTAGGGAAATGGCCCACCTAAGTAGTTTGGGGTTTTCACCCTTCATCTGATTTAGCCACAAGAGGGGCTTATGGTCGGTCTGAATCTTGAAGTGAGTGCCAAACAAGTATGGCCTCAACTTCTTCAGGGCCCAAACCACAGCAAAGGCCTCCCTCTCAATGGCTGACCAATTCTTCTCTCTGGGGGTCAGCCTCCTGCTAATGAAAGCTATGGGCTGGTCATGACCATCAAAATTCAGCTGAGGTAGAACAGCTCCCACACCCAACTCCGAAGCGTCTGTTTAGACAATGAATGTTTTGGAGTAGTCTGGACTCTTTAGGATAGGCGCTGTGCACATGGCCTGCTTTAGGTCATCGAATGCCTTTTGACAGCTGGCTGTCCACTGAACTTTTTTTGGCATCTTCTTACTTGTCAGTTCGTTTAGCGGGGTCACAATGGATCCATAATTTCTGACAAATTTCCGGTAATAACCAGTCAGGCCCAAGAAAGCTCGAACCTGAGTCTGGGTGGTTGGAGGAGCCCAGTCCTGTATGGCCTGTATTTTGCTCTCCAATGGCTGAACCTGGCCTCCACCTACAAGGTGGCCCAGGTATACAACCTGTGTCTACCCTATCTGGCACTTAGTGGCCTTGATAGTGAGGCCTGCCTTCTGCAGAGCCTCTAACACTTTCCTCAGGTGGACCAGGTGATCCTCCCAGGTGGAGCTAAAGACAGCGATATCGTCCAGATACGCCGCACAGAAGTCGTCCAACCCAGTGAGAACTCGATTCACCAGCCTTTGGAAGGTGGCAGGTGCATTTTTCAAACCAAAGGGCATTACCACGAACTGATAATGCCCACCCGGGGTAGAAAATGCTGTTTTGGGCTTGGCCTCCTCAGCTAACCTGATTTGCCAATACCCAGCTGTCAGGTCAAACGTACTTAAGTAGTTGGCCGAAGCCAACCGGTCTATAAGTTCGTCTGCTCTCGGTATCGGGTGGGCGTCAGTCTTAGTGACTGCATTGAGGCCTCTGTAGTCCACGCAAAACCTCATCTCTTTCTTACCGCCCTGGGTGTGAGGTTTCGGCACGAGAACCACGGGACTAGCCCAGGGGCTGTCCGAGGGCTCAATGACTCCCAGCTCCAACATTTTCTGCACCTCTGTCTTGATGCAGTCTCTGACATGATCAGGCTGTCGATAGATTTTACTCTTTACGGGCAGACTGTCCCCAGTGTCGACCTCATGGGTACACCAATTGGTCTGACTGGGTGTCAGAGAGAACATATGTCGAAAGGATTGAAGAACCTGTTTACAATCCTTTTGTTGATGTCCAGAGAGGCTGCCGCAAAAGACAACACCATCTACCGACCCATCGTCAGGGTTCTGAGAGAGCAGGTCCGGGAGAGGGTCACTCTCCTCCTCCTGTCCCTCATCTGTGGCCATGAGCAAGCCCATGCCCTCCCTGTCGACATATGCCTTGAGCCTGTTTACATGGAGCACCCTGTGGGGGCTCCGGGGAGTTCCCAGGTCTACCAAGTAGGTGACCTCTCCCTTTTGCTCAATGATCGTGTGGGGCCCAGACCATTTGTCTTTGAGTGCTGCTGGGGCCACTGGCTCCAGCACCCACACCTTCTGCCCAGGCCGATACACAGTCAGGACAGCCTTTTGGTCGTGCCAAGCTTTTTGTAATTCTTGGCTCGCCTCAAGGTTTTTAGATGCCTTTTCCATGTACTCAGCCATCCGCGAGCGGAGACCGAGCACATAGTCCACAATGTTTGATGCCGGCTTTTTGAGAGGTCTCTCCCATCCTTCCTTTACCAAACAAAGGGGTCCCCTTACAGGATGTCCGAACAGAAGTTCAAAAGGGCTGTAGCCAACCCCCTTCTGCGGGACCTCTCTGTAGGCGAACAAGAGGCAGGGTATCAGGACATCCCATCTCCGCCGAAGCTTTTCAGGTAGTCCATGAATCATCCCTTTGAGGGTCCTGTTGAATCTCTCAACAAGCTCATTGCATTGTGGGTGATAGGGTGTGGTGAATTTGTAGTTGACACCACACTCCTTCCACATAGCAGTCAGATATCCCGACATGAAGTTTGCACCTCTGTCTGAGACAACCTCCTTAGGGAAGCCCACTCTGGAGAACACTCCAACTAGGGCTTGTGCCACAACAGGTGCTGTAGTGGTCCTAAGGGGAATAGCTTCAGGATACCTGGTGGCGTGGTCCACCACCACCAGTATAAACTTGTGCCCTGATGCTGTCTGGGGTTCCATTGGTCCGACAATGTCGATCCCCACTCGTTCAAAGGGTACCCCCACCACCGGTAGTGGTATAAGGGGGGCCTTTGTCGTGCCACCTGACTTACCACTGGCTTGGCAAGTGACACAGGAGCGGCAAAACTCCTTCGTATCTTCGGACATGTGGGGCCAGTGAAAGTGTGGAACAATTCTGTCCCAAGTCTTATTCTGGCCTAAGTGACCTGCAAGGGGAATCTCGTGGGCCAAGGTAAGGAGGAAACCTCTCAGAGACAAGGGGACGACCAGCCTCCTGGTCGCGCCAGGCTTGGGGTCTCTTGCCTCGGAGTACAGGAGTCCATCGTCCCAGTACACTTTGTGGGTACCTGTGGCGTTCCCTGCCGCCTCAGCAGCAGCCTGCTGTCTGAGGGGTTCAAGTGAGGGGCAGTCTAACTGTGCCTTCCTCAGGTCTTCCCTGGAGGGTCCCCCTGAGCCCAGAAACTCAACCTGACCAGGTTCAAGCTCTTTCGGCTCAGTTTCCCTCAGTTCTTTAAGGTCAGCCTCCTCAGAGACTTGATCCACGACCTGGGCCAAGGGGGAAGGCGAAGCCTTACCCTTACTGCTCCTTTTCTTGGAAGGTGTCTGGTCCGTTCTTCCAGGATCCAGCACCTGTTCAGTGGGGCATCTTTTGGCCTGTGACCTGGTCACAGCAAGGACATGTGCTGGCAAGCCTAACATTTCCATGTGAGTCCTCTGCTCCACTTCTGACCATTGTGACGTTTCCAAATCATTGCCCAACAGACATTCTACGGGGAGGTCTGAACTAACCACAATCTTTTTCGGGCCACTTACCCCTCCCCAGGAGAAATCAACAACTGCCATACTGTGATTGGTAGTGACATTGCTGGCATTGGTCACTAGGTAATCGGTACCTAGCATGATCTGTCCGGGGTCCACAAAGTTAGGCGTCACCATGGTGACACTGGCACAAGTGTCCCTGTAGGCCTGAGTCACTTTTCCATTGATCAAAGGTGTCTGTCTGTATTTGCCCAAAGTATTGGGACTGGCACAAGGGGACACATCCATATCCCCTGTACAGACAAGGACGGCCTGAGTGAGCGTGCTGACTAAGTCGTCACTCCCCTCGGTTCCCAAGGTTAACCCAACTAATGCCTTGGGAGGCGCACTACCACTGCTGACTGTACTAGGGGGTGCAGGTGCCTTAGGGGCTGCAGTGGCAGGAGTTTGCCCTCCTTTCTTGGTGCACTCACTAAACCAGTGAGTCTTACTTTTACAGTATTGGCACCACCTTTTTGACTGGCCTTCTTGAGTCTTCTTCTTCTGTGAAGCCTGACCCCCACCCTCTTTGGTTTGTTGGGGACCTGTCGAAGACTTCTGGTCATTTTGTTCGTTCTTGTTACTACCCTTTTGGTCTGCTTTCTTCTGACCACCCTGGTTCTGAGTCTGGTTCTGCTTGACCCTTGTTCTGACCCATCTGTCTGCCTTCTTTCCCAATTCTTGGGGAGAGGTCAGATCCGAGTCGACAAGGTGCTGATGCAACAATTGGTTCTGACAGTTGTTTAAAATCTGTTCTCTCATGATAAGATTGTACAATCCTGTGTAATCAGTAACCTTGCTACCCAGCAACCAGCCCTCCAAAGCCTTAGTGGCACAATCGACAAAGTCAGTCCAATCCTGAGACTGAATTTTCTGGGTGTCCCTGAACAGCACCCGGTACTGCTCGGTGGTTAAGCCGAACCCATCAATCAGTGTATTCTTCAGGACTTGGTAGTTGTTCGCATCCTCAGCTCTAGTAGTGAGGAGCTTGTCTCGTCCTTTACCCTCAAAGGAGAGCCACAGTATAGCTGCCCACTGACTTTGGGGGACGCACTGGACAGGGCAGGCCCTCTCCAAAGCAGTTATCCACTTGTGGATGTCGTCCCCTTGTTTAAAGGGGGGCACTATTTTACTCAGGTGTCTAGTATCTATACCCCGGTCTTTCTCTCTAATGAGAATGCTGCCACCAGTGGGATCTAACCCACTTAATTTCTGCTCTCGGGCTAAGGCAAGTCTTTCTTTGGCGAGGGCAAGTTCTTCCCGCTCGATCCTCAGATTGACTTCCCTCATCTTCGCTTCATGCTCCCTTCTCTGAGGGGACGTCATTCCTCTCTGAGAAGATGCCTGAGAGACATGTGTACGAACAGATCTGTTAGAGCCTCTGGAGAGAGACCTAGCTCGTCCGTTCCCAATGTTAGGCCTGCTTGAGCGTGGGCCCGGGGCTCCCCCGGTTCCATTCTCATGCCTGCTTAAGTTGGTCCTCGTAAGCCTGCCGACTACCACTGGACCTTTGTTTGCCTCGTCTCCTGATAACTCCTCCTCATCTTCCTCATCTGTATGGAGGTCGAGGTCCGGGTCACCAAGGGTTCCCTCTAAGGGAGGCATGTTCCCATCAGCATTGGGGGGACCTGTGTTAGAGGACCTCCTAGCATCGTACGTCTCTAAGAGACCTATCAGAAATGCGATGGTAGGGTTAGAACCCTGGTTTAGCTTCCTGGAGGCACACAGTTGTCTCATCTCCTTGAAGCTAAGAGCTGCATATCGTGACACGACCTGTGGAGGGTCACTGACCACTAAGGGAGTCTCTGCCGACTCTCCGTGGACCGACATGCTTTCTAGTGAGGTGTAAGTGATGCACCTACCTACACTATTTGTTTACCTACTGATCCCTTGCTAAGAGTTGTAGTCAGGGTGTGCTAAGCCCTGTTACACTACAACAGCTGGTTCAGTAGAACTCAGAGTATTCTAAGTTAAGTTATATGTACCTGGGTACTTATGTGATCTTTCACTTTGATATTCTTAGGATACGTGTGTGGTAACCAACAGCAAGCTCAAATCCCAACCGCTGCTCACCAATGTGAGAAGTTGGCCTGATATGTAGTGCTCACTATTCTAGTGATCACTGTGTATCATTCCAAACGACCCTTATTGATGATTGGTTGTAAGTCAACCTTCTAGACCAGCTATCCTAGTAGCGTGGATACGAGCAGTCTTTAGGCTAAACTCTAGAGGGCATGTTAAGCCAGCTGTTTACCATCACATATACCCCTTGAACACCAAGTGAAAGGACACCACACAAGTTGTTATGAAAATAAAGGATATTTATTTATAACAAGACTACCCTGGCTCTTTATGAGTCAGGGAGCTAAGCACACTACAAAACTCTTATGAAAATACTTCTGGTTGCACAATTTACACAGATGCCCGAAGGCACGAAACCATATACACTGCAAGTGGAATGGGAAAGGGTAGATAGTTTAAAGTTACTGATTCCGGAGGAATCCGTTCAGTGGGACTAAACGAAAAAGGAATTGGACACTTGTAGAGTGACCCTACGATGGAGCACCGAGATGCTCGAGTTACCTAGCCCAGAGGCTGCGGCTGCGTGGGGTTCAGCAAGATGTCGGGAGTCCTCGTTGTAGTCTCAGGAGCCTGAAAGAAGAAGTTGCTGGCAGGCAACCAGTGTCGATGTTCAGAGAGATCCAAGCCTGGATCGGTGATGAAGGAAACCTGAAAGCAGAGGGGACTCAGTTCTCAACCGCTAGCCAGCGATCGTGTGGGTACCAGGGAGGTACCGGCTGAAGTCACCGCGACCAGGTGAGTGGATGACGTCGGACTCGGCTGTTCCTCGGACCAGGAGGCGCGGCGGCGACCAGGAGGGAGGGCGAGCTGTCCCACGAAGGTGTCTGCTGTCGATGATGCTGGGCCCAGGAATGGGGCAGCAGGTCTTGGCAGTGGCAAACCCACGCGGTAGAGTCAAGATGGTGTCGGGAGTGGACCAGGAGGGTCCGAGGTACTCCTCTGTTGAAGGGGAGCAAGAGCCAGTTTGGAGCAACCAGACCAGTGATGGAAGTCTGTCGTGGTGCGTCGTGAAGAGGGCCACAAGCCGGTCGGCGAGTGGTCGGACAACGCGGTGAGCAGCAAGGAGCAGAAGGGCCCCCACGCAGATCTCGTGGATGCTGGGGAGGCAGACTTCGGTGCTGGAGCCGCTCAGGGTTAGGGCTTCTCAAACCCTAGGTGTACTCACTCGAGGGTCCCTCGGTGGGCGTGCTAGATAAGCGTTGTGCAGGTTCTGAAGATGGCCGGCCCCGCAGGTCTCGTCACACCTACGAATCTCAGCTGAGCTGATGATGTAGGTAGAGGTCAGAGATGGCAGGGAACCCGGGTCTCGTCGAGCTGGGCAGTCTTGATCCGTGGGAGAGACGTGCAGCAAACCGCAAGCGCTTAGGTGGTGCCTGCTGGTGCAGGGTGGCTACTCCTTAGCCACAAGGGAGAGTCTTCAGAAATAGTCAAGAGTTCCTTTCGTGGAAAGTAGTTCAAGATTCAGAATTATCCAATTTGGGAAGGGGACTCGCTCCTACCTTTATTCTAAGAAAAGGGGCTGGCCCGTGACTAGGTCCTACCTATGGGTGGGGCCAGGAGGGGGGTGGTTACACCCCTATCCTTTGTCCGGCTTCGCCCCAGCTCAGGGGCAGGGTTGCCACCGAAACTGGTTTGAGCCGGGCTATGCACAGTGAGCACCGGGGTGCTACTTGCAATCACCTTCCTTTCAGCCCTGCCTACCTGGGATACACAAGCCCTGTCTGGGATGGTGCTAACACCGCCCTTGGCAGGAAACCCTTTGTCCAAGCTCCCCTCGCTGGAAGGTCTCCCAGCAGCAGGAGGTCAGACTTGTGTCTGGTGGCAGCATCCATTTTGTGATGCTGAGGCTTGAGTCAACTTTTAACCGGGGTTCAAGGTTACTTCCATGTCGTGTCCCTCTAGAAGGGTGGAATGCTAACCCCGTCACCAGAACTGGCGAGGGGTTCGTATTCCAATTCGTATGACACCTTACTCGACATGTTTGGGTGATGCGATGCCAAAGTTAGCAAATAACCGCGAGGATTATAATGCACTTTAAGGTAGTTGGCCCGCGTCACCATGGAACGGCTAGTAGGATTTGGTTCCGCAAGCCGTCGACGGGCTCAGCTCGCGCCAGAGCACCATCTCACATGATTCCCAGCACTCTGCCTTCAGGATTGATAAGGCCTGCCATAGGAGTGACTGACAGGAATCCATGCGTCCATTTTAGGGTTAGGTATAGGAATACTACACCTACAGCAACGGGTGATTACACCACCTTGCCCCAGCTGTCGTGCAGCCAGTTGTGTCCGATTTGGGTGGCCATCCAGGGGTGGCATAATACATGCTGCAGCCCCTGGTAGGCCCTGGGTACACCGATGCCCTGGATACCCGTGGTATGCTGATACAGGGACTGATAAGGCGGCCCAGTTCCAATTAGTGGATGCACCTAATGTACATGTGTGTTAATTTCGAGAGAGAACAGCTAGGCTGTGGGTCTGATTGGCAGGCCCGCAGCCGGGGAAAGTCGTAAACCAATGAAGCAAAAGCAAAAAAACTCGGTGATCATAGGATTGCAGACCCTACTCTCCTACATGGAGGTCTCGGCGCGTACCTGAAGTCGGAGCTGTTGCAGATACTGGCGTCCGGTGAGTGCAGCGCCTAAACATACTGGGGTAGAGCGCCCGAGTGAAGAGCGCCCTAGAGATCGGCGCTGGTCGGGCCGGGCCTGGCGGAAAAGACGGTGGGCGGCCATATTGGGACAGAGTCACCATTGGGCTCCTGGCCGCGCTAAGGGGCCCCGCACGGGACAGCATAGGGCGGTGAACATTAGCGGCAAGGGTTTGCTGTGGCTGAGACGCCCCGTGCCCACGCTCGTGTCCCTCGTGGGATGTGGGGGCTGCCCGAGGACCAGCGCTTAAATAATTGGGAGCGCCTTGCCTGACCTGGAGATCCTTGACCGTGGGTGCCGTCGTGGGTGCGCTGGGGAGCTGCGCAGCTCTGCGTGGAGAGTTAGAGGGGGTGCTGCTGCCCCAGAAAGTCACGCTGCGGCTGCCTGGATCTGGCGTGGGTCGCCTGTTGCCTCGCTGCTCTGCCGGGGGGAGTCCTGGAGCCACTGGCTTGTAGTGCCGTCTGCAGATACCTGCGTTGGGCACCCGGTGGGTGAGGCCTGACGGAACAAATCGACATTGGGCTTCTGCCACCCTTGGCTGGCGATTGTGCTGGGTGGCGGAGATGGGCAAGCCGGACACGAGGCAGCCGAGGCTCACCTTCGACAAAACCAGGCAAAAGCAGACGGAGCAGGAACATAGAGACGCGGACGCGGCGGTGGCGGAGCAGGGCGGCTCCCGTGATACGGACATTAAATCGATGTTCCAGGAACTGAAGGTGAGCCTGCAGGGCATAGACACTAAAATGGATGCATTGGCGGCACGCATGGATAACATTACGGCTCGGATGGATAAGCAAGAGGGCAGAGTGGAGGCGCTGGAAACGCGAGTAACCGGCATCGAAGAAAGCCACACGGACCTAGACAAAAGAATGCGTGGCATGGACAAGGTTCTGGCGCTGATTCAGCAAAAAAATGAGGACTTGGAAGCTCGCTCGAGGCGAAACAACGTTCGCGTAACGGGTGTGGCCGAATCCACAGACATCACAAACAAGGCGCAGTACGTTGAGCAGATGCTGAGGGACCTCTTTGGTGCGGGGCTGTCACAGATGTTCCTCGTTGAAAGGGCGCATAGGACATTGGGGCCGAGGCCTAAGCCGGGGGCACCGCCTCGGCCCATTATTGCGCGGGTATTAAATTACAGAGACCGAGACACGATACTGCGCATGGCGAGAGAAATGCAAGACGTGCAGTACAAAGGCAACCACATCGCCATATACCCGGACTTCACCGTGCAGGTCCAGGCCGCGCGCAGAGAATTCATGCCAGCAAAAAAAGTCTTCCAACAAACAGGCACAAAATACTCCCTAATCTACCCCGCGAAGCTAAGAGTGCAGGGCCCGGGGAAACCAACCTTTTTTCTGGATGCAAAGGCAGCCCTGCAGTATGCTAAGCAACTGGCAAAAGATCAAAAGATCAAACCGCATACAGAGGGACCGGACCTGAGGGACAGTCTGAGCGACGTTGAGTGACTGCGGGGGTTAAGGGCTTATCATTGCGAGTTGGATTTTCTGCCTTTGCTGGGTCAGGGTCGACGGCCTGCTTGTAACGTTGGTGGATAACTGATTTCGATGGAGGGGTCGCTGAAATGTGCGGGTGCTGGGGGGCGGGTGGTCCTTGAGCTGACATGCTGGGCCGGCGCTCGATCACCCTGTCATGAGTACGGGGTTGGATGCTGGCTGACCTGCGTTCCCCAAGGGATGATTCCCAATCACTGGATACCGCTCTTGTGTGTAGTTGAAGTCGTTGAGGTTGGGTGGGTGACCTGGTGGGTGAATGCACAACCTGATTGGGGGGTTGGAGCGGGAGGGGTTTACACTTTATGTTTGGGGGGTTTTGTTGTTGATTGTTTGGCTGTCGTCGAGAGGTTGGATGGAGTGAGGCACTGTGTTGAATCGCATACTGTGCGCTATACAATACCCAGTCGACCAGGTCATTGCGCACATTGTCATGGCACTTTATATGCACAGGAACAAGCTGGGCTGACACGACATGAAGCGCGATGTATGAGTGGTTGGGGGCGAGATGTGTGGTGAACTGCTGGCGTGCTGACGGAACAGGGGATACTGCTACTACTGCCGCCGTGAAGCAAATTAAATGTCTCACCTGGAATGTGCGTGGCATGAATGACAGGCGTAAAGCCAGGCTGGTGCAGGCATATTTGCTTAGAAAAGACATAGACATCTGCCTCCTGCAGGAAACACATTTTACCGATAAAGCTGTACAAACGCTCCGTCATGGCAGGTGGGGTGAGATAGCGCATTCTGCTTACTCTACCTACTCCAGAGGGGTGGCGGTACTGATCAGAAAGGGTCTGCAATGGACGACACATGAAGAAATCAAGGATACTGGAGGTAGATACCTCATGTTGGTGGGCACGCTGTGTGGTATGAGAACGGTGGTGGTGAATGTCTATGGCCCGAATGATGATAGCCCAGACTTCTACTGCGATCTATGGCATAGGGTGCAGGCATGCGGCCCGGCTGCGATTATGTGGGGGGGAGACTACAATGTTGTACTTTCAAATGCTATGGATAGGCAGGGCGCAGCTAGAACGCATCACCCTAGGGCATTGGAGGCGTTGGGCGACATCATACGAGATGCGGACTTGGCGGACTCCTGGAGGAGACTACACCCCGAGACTCGCGCTGGCACCTGCATCACAGTACATAGAGCGGCGTGGTCCAGGTTAGACTACTGGTTGCTCTCACGGGACTTACACACTATGGTACTAGAGGTGGCACATCTCCCGAGGTCATTGTCTGATCACGCCCCGGTATGCTTGACACTGTCTACACCGTCACAATACAGTCAACCGTTTAGTTGGAGATTCCCCTCCCGGGCGCTTCGCGACCAAGTCTTTCAGCAGACGCTGCGCGAGAAGTTAGAGGAGTATTTTGAATTTAATGAGGGCACGGTGGACTCGCCGGGCACACTTTGGGAGGCCTGTAAGGCGGTGACTAGGGGTCACTGCATGTCGCTGAAAACAGGAGTTCTGCGGTCCATACGTGACACACTGCGCAAACTAGAAACTGAACTTGCTGACCTCGAGTCGGCACTGTTGGATGCGCCAACGGATAGCCTACGTGCAGAACTTAGGGTGAAACTTACTAAGTATCAAGAGGAGGCGGACAGAGAAGTGGCATATCTGTCTAAAGACAGTCAGGCTAGACGTTACGGGGAGGGGGACCGCGCTGGTCGCACACTAGCAGCTCTGCTGAGGGCGCCCAGAGGGTCGGATTACATTCTGGAACTTAGAGATGAAGAGGGTGGGGTGGTCAGGGAGCCGCAAGCCATACTTCAAACCATGACAGACTACTATCGAGACCTATACACCACTAGAGTGACACCGGAAGACCAGGTGCTAAATGAATACCTGGACACCATAGCTCTAGCATGGTTTAATGATAGAGCCCGACAGTACATGGACTTACCATTCACGAAAGATGACATACGGGCTGTAATAGCGAGTATGCCACTTAGCAAAGCACCGGGCCCTGACGGATTGACGGCGGCCTTTTATAAAGAATACGCGGATATCCTGGTTCCTAGACTACACAGGGTGTACGAGGAGGCCATTGAGACGGGTGTCTTCCCCCCATCGATGCGGGAAGCAATGATAATTGCCCTGCTCAAACCAGGGAAGGACCCCGCTAATTCCGAATCCTATCGCCCACTTTCATTAATAAACCTCGACGCCAAAATATATGCCAAGTTGCTTGCAGATCGTTTAAAATACATGATGCCGCAGATAGCGCTCTCTGACCAGTCGGGTTTCGTGATGGGGAGATCCACTTCGCATAACTTGCGAGTGCTGTTTGGGATCCTCCATTACCTAGACCCAAAGGTGCAGGCTGCGGCTGCACTGTTGGATGCGACCAAGGCATTCGACTCACTGGAGTGGAAATTCCTGCGTACGCTTTTCACCCGCATGGGATTCAGCCCGCTGTTTGCCAGGAGCATTGGCATACTTTACAACGATCCAAAGGCCCGGGTACGGGTGAATGGACACACGTCTGTTCCAATCCCCATAACAAGAGGGACAAGACAGGGGTGTCCCCTGTCACCGTTGTTGTTTGCTATTGCGACGGAACCACTAGCGGCCCGCATGAGACAGCACCATGCTCAGCGCGGCGTTGGGTTCACGTCGCGCGCGCTGCTCATTTCCTTGTACGCCGACGACATCACCATATACATGATCAACCCATCGGAAAATTTTGACCCGCTTATGCGAGAAATGGTGCGCTATAGCGGCCTCACTGGCATAGACATAAACTGGTCTAAATCGGTAATGCTGCCACTGACGGATGGCACAACCGCATGCCACACTGAATTCCCAATAGATTGGGTCACAGACGAGGTCAAGTATTTAGGTATAAATATAAGCCGCACTACTCATGAGATATGGCTGGCAAATTTTGGTGTGGCTATGGCATGGTTCGAAAGTAAAGTAAAGAGATGGAAAACGCTGCCTTTATCGTTGACGGGCCGCATAGCTATAATCAAAATGGTTGTGGTGCCTAAGTTTCTCTATCTGTTTGTTAACATCCCCCTACCATTAACGAAGGCGTTCTTCAGCCGACTACGCTCTGCCATGATAGAGCTGGTTTGGGCGGGCAGGCAGCCCAGAGTGGCCTGGAACCTCCTTACCCACCCCTTCCGTCAAGGGGGCCTGGCAGCCCCGGACATTGAGCTGTATGCTTACAGTGCTCAAGCCCAATATTTACATTTCTGGCATCATCCGATCCCCTACCAGCCCCACGTAGCTATAGAGACGGACGTGGCGGCACCTTGCCCCCTCAGGACGGCGCTTTACCAGAGATATAAGAGGTCCCAGGAAGACATTAACACAGTGGAGATGGTGCGCTGGGCCTGGTCGAACATTGCGAAGCGTGCGGGCGTGACTGCCCTATATGCCCCGAGTATGCCATTGGAGGGCAACCCACTGCTGGGACCGCTGACTGATGCGGCGGGAGGTGGGGGCACTGTGGTCCCCCCCCCCCACGTGATGTCGCCGGGGCGGGTGGGCGGGGTGGGGGGGAGGGGATGTTAGTGTCCGGACGGATAGTATGAGATTTGTGTGTGCGCGGGCTCTCGTGCCCACGCAGGAGTGTAACCGCATGGTCGCTGGGTGTTCACTACAAGAAACTTTGTTCAGGTGCTAGTTTGCTCTCCTCCATATCTCGATTGCAGCCGCTGTTGTAGTTTGTACAGTTAATATTTTAATACAGTAAAATGGGGAAAACCAAGATAACGATGCTGTTGGAACTTTGCTCAAGTGTATGACTTGGATCCGAGCTAGCGGCGGGGCGCTGCGAACACAAGCTGCCTGCCTCCGGGTTGTTGGCTGAACAGCAGTGTACACTTTGATGGTACAATAAAGGTTTTTTTTGGGAAAAAAAAAATGTTTATAAAGATTTCGCAAGAAGAATTACAATAGAGATCTAGATTGTATGTTTGTATTTTTTAGGAGAATTCTGAATACCACGCAAGAAAACTAGTGTTGGTATTTCCAGTCGTCCCACCTCTGAGAGAAAAGGATAGGCGTCGCTTTAGAATTCAGACTCCAGATTCCAGTCTCTCTCTCTCTCTTTATCTCATTCCAATTCCCCCCTTCCCCTGGGGATCAGACGGAATCGCAGGTTTCTCAATTCCTGTGCCTCTGGCTGGTTTCACGGGGATTCAGGGATCAGCAGCATTGAAGAAGGAACAAACTGGAGTTTCAGTGTTCGTTCCCAAAAAGCTAAGTGACAGGGTGGTTGTGGGGTTGTTGTACCAAGTATGAGATCGTACAGAAAGAAAATAATACCCTTAGTACATTCAGTCTTCTTCACAAAGCTCTCTAATGGGATGAGGTCTCTTTTGTCTGTGTCGCTGGTATCTGACTGTAAGTGCTGTAGTTTTTGGTAGTGAAAGAATTTCCCCGTGAGGTTGAAATCTCACTGGCAGTGTTCAAAGGTAAGTATGTCTTTATTGTGGAAGAGGTGTGATAAAATCAAGCAGACTCCCTCCATCCATGCATCAAATGGTCCTGGTTGTATTCCTGGGGGAGCCCATCTCTTTAGGTCGGCCTTCAGGGTATTTAGTAGTGGTGGATTGTTGGCCTGGAACAATTGTGAGAGCTTAGGTGTCAATTAAATGCCTAGATAGGTAATGCTTTTCTTTGCCATTGGAAGGGTATTGTAAGGATAAGAGTCTCCATCTCTCCCCCTGGAAGAGTTAGGTTGAGGAGGTAGGACTTTGATAGATTTATACGAAAGCCCGCCGCCCCTTCAAATAGTCTCAGTTCGTTTTGTAGGGCGTTCAGTGAGTTTTGTGGTTCTGTCAGGGAAAGCAATATGTCATCTGCGAATAAAGAGATTTTATGTTCTTCCACCCCAAAAGTGATCCCTATGTCTGACTGATTGGCTCTTATGGTTGCTGCTAGGAGCGCGATGTTCAAGGCAAAAAAAAGGGGTGAGAGTGAGCATCCTTGTCCAGAGCCTCTTTCAATTCGAGTAGGTTCTGCACTTACGTCATTCAGCAAGACTCTCGAGCTAGGCGAGGCATAGTTTACTTGATCATGGTGATAAAGAGAAAAGCCCAATCCACATAGTCAAATGCTTTCTCAGCATAAGGACTGAGCATAACTGCTGGGATCCATTTTTTGGTTGCTTTCTCCATAAGATGGAGGACTCATCGTACATTATCATGAGTCTGTTCACCCTTACTGAGCCCCTATTGGTCTAGATGAATTAACTTGGGCATTAGGTCTTCCAGTTGTGAGGCCAGAATCTTCGAGTCGAGCTTGCAGTTAAGGTTGAGGAGAGCTATGGGGCAATAGAGCTACATAGTGTTGGATCTTTACCAGCTTTTGAATGACTGTGGGAAGCGCCTCGCTCATAGATTTTGTGACTTTCCTCACTTTGGCAATGTGGTTATACAGCGCAGTCAAGTGGGAAACCAGATCTGCACTGAATGTTGTATGTAAGCATGCCATCAGCCCATCTGGACCTGGTGATTTAAAGAGTTTTAGGGATCCTATGGCTTGTCTTACCTCTTCTTCGCTTATGTGTTCTGTCAACCTTTCATTCTGTTCGGCCGTTACTTTTGTCAGATCTGTTTTGTTGAGGTATTCTGAGTGGGATTGAGGGTCTGTGGGGTCAGCTTATATAATGATTTGTAAAATTGCCCAAAGATGCCGCCTTTCGGTGATGTGATTTCTCCAGCTTGCCTGTGGAATTGTGTATATTGCCCATGTATTCCCTTTCCCTTTTTATTCTGAACTGGCATGCTAAATGTGCTCCCACCTTGTTTTAGTCTTAAAAGGTCAGCTCGGCCATCTTTGCATAGATTGCGTTTAGTTTTCCCTTAGCCGCTGTGACTTTGCGCTGAAGGCTTAGAGTGGGGGCTTTCTTGTGTGCCTGTTTGAGAGTGTGAAGTTCTGTCTCCAGTGTTAGGCATTCAGTGGTCTGCTGTCTATTTAGCGCAGCCTTTGCCGTGATACACTGACCCCTCAGGACTAGTCTAAAATAACCCCGGGCGGGTAACTACGCTCCGCCAGCAGAGTTTGCGTAGTTTTGCTTACTCAGCGTTCCACTGTGAATGTACAACATAGGGGTTATTCACTGTGAGAAGGTGGCAGGAGAGGCAGGAGAGAGCAGCCATTGCGAGGAGGAGGCAGCCGAGGCAGGTAAGTGCCTTTTTAATTATTTATACTCAGTTGAACTATGCGGAAAACCACTCTACATACTCCGCCCAGGGTTAATTTAAAGGCATCTCAGTTGTTAGAAGGCGACACATCTAGAGGGTCATTCAATTTAAAATATTCTTTTATGGTGTTACGGAGGTTGCCTCTCGCCAGTATATCATGCAGTAGCAGCTGGGAAAAGAACCAGCTGGTATATTTCGGCGCTGGATCTCTCCACGCTAAATTAGTAGTCACCGGTGCATGGTCGGAAATGATAATGAGGAAAATGTCTGTGCTAGAGTACCTTGCTCACTAGTGTACAGTTCATAAAAGTGTAGTCTTGAGTATGAGCAATGCATATGTGAGAAAAATGTGTAGTCCCTGTCTGTCGCGTAGGTCTCTCTCCAAATATTGATCAAGTCAAGGTCCTGTATTGCGTGCTTCACCGCCATCTAAAAGCTCCCTGTGAGAGATCTTTGGTGGTGTGTGCTATCTAATCTCGAGTGCCATGTGAGATTGAAATCCCCCATGAGAAGTATCTCTGTTTCCATGAAGCCTCACAAAAGCGTCAGTGTCTTTGTTATGAAGGCCATCTGGTTGGAGTTCGGTGCTTAGATCGCTGCTACTGTGCACTATTTCCCCCTTATGCGCCCTTTACCATGACCACTCTTCCCTCTTTGTCTGTCTTATGGCCTTCAGGTTGGAATTTCATTGTTGTGTGGAACAGCAGTGCAATCCCCTTGTGTTTGGTGGGACCGGATGATTGGTATATAGGGGGTTGCTTTTAGGTTGCAACCTATGGTCCTCTGAACTTTTGAGGTGCGTTTCTGGCAGAGCGACTATATCATAATGCTTGCTTAGCAGGCATTTCCATACTCTGTGACATTTAGCCGGAGCATTCAGCCCTCTCACGTTCCATTTCAGGGCCTCCAGTACCATCTCCCCCCATCAGGGCTGAGCCCCACCCATTTTATGCCAATGACCTTTTGTCATTATGTTCCCTCCCTTTCTTCTAATCGCCCTTACCTTTACCCCCTCTTGCCCCCCTTAACACGTCCCCTACTGTCCATTCATATGTCCATTGGTTTCTGTGTCTTTCTGACCGTTGAGTACGTAAAATAAAAAGAAAGAATCCCCCCAAAATCAAACCTTCAGGAACAACTGGTCACTGTGTTGGCTTTAGATGAGCCATCGTTGCGATCGTATTGGGTTTATCGGTCCATCTTTGCTGCCCCGGCTATGTTGCCGCTGTTGCGAGGGTCCATATCCTGCTCCCGTTAGCCAAATTCATGAGCGTCCCGGTCTGCCTCATCATATAGTTGGTGCATACTATGATGCATCGTTGTAGTAGTAGTGTGTCTTTGTTATCTCTGGTTGGTTTAGCACTGTAGGTTAACAGCCTTTATGACATCCTGTACGCCATATCCCATGTCCTGACGTTTGTAGGGTCTTAAAACATTGATGGTTAGCTGAGCCAATTCTTGTCACCTTTTCCACGTTTCCTCTGCTGTTTAGGTGGGCGCTGGGTGAGCCATGGTGAGCTATCTCTGTTTCCCCCTGACCTTGTTCTTGAAACTTCCAAGTCACCTGTCGCTCCTGTATCTCCAAATCTAGGATTGTCCTGGCTTCTTCTAATTCCGTAAGGTGGTAGACTCTGTTGTGATATTCAAAAGCTAGTCTGGAGGGGAATGTTCATCTGTAACATATATTTTCCTGACGCACTTTGTCGGTCACTGGTCGGAACTGTTGCCGCACATCTTAGGCACAACGAAACATTACATAATCACACAGTTTGGAAGGTAACTTTATCATCTATAGCACGGGTTCCAGCAAACATTCAGCAGAGATAGAACATGGCCCACCATCCAGTTACACTAGTAGTCTTCATGCCACTAACCTTACCACCTTCTTTGCCTGAGCATCGCATGAAGACACATTTTTGTATATCTCTGAAGAGGGCAAATTGAAAATCTGAGTGCTGCAGGGTAAAGCATTATCAATAGCAACGTCAGCAGTTAGCACAGTGTCGGGAAAAAAATCTTTTAAGCAGTGAAAATCATATAAACACCTCATCTGCAACAAAAGGAGTACAAACAGGTTTATTGTATATGCCAGACTAGTACAGCTGGGAGAGAGACCCGTACTATGAGAGAAGCAGAAGTCAGTCTCAAATTACACACACTTCGAGTCTAGTCTTATAATACTAATTTTGGCTAACTTCCATAACTTTAATACAATGTGAACAATAGAAAAAGCTTCCTGCTTTTCCGTTATGTCCCACCCAGATTAAATACTTTTATTTCAAGAATAGCTGTTTCCTGTGTTCGTGACTTCTCACGCCACACTTACAGACTACAATTGGAGGATTCTTGCTGCTCCGAATTTCCTGTTACACATTCAAGACAGGAAGTTTCTCAGCAAGCATACAATGAGAAGAAAAGACACTTACGTCAGACAGCATTTAGACCTTTTTTGAAAGCTGTCTGCAGTTTACTACCAGATAAAATGTGCAATTTAAACATGCACTTTTAACCACCATTTAAACAGCATTATACTATTTTTCTTTCTTTACATAATAATATTTCACAGTTTGTGGGCAAGTGAAAGGTAAAACAGAATAATGAACAGAATAATTACGGCCTAAATCTAAATTAGGGTTATGATTCCTTTCAACATAATTCTGAATATCTTTTTACCAACATCAGTGGACAACATAGAATTTCCAGTATCTTTGTTAGAACACATATGCATAAAACATCCCTGCCAGTGATTGCAACATAAACTTTGGTAACTGTCAATCTCCATAAGCACTCCAATGTAGACCAAAAAAATCCCAGGAGACCAATATCCTGATCCCCAAATGCTTTGGGACTGATGTCAGGGTGAGCCAACACAAACAATTTTGGCCAAAACTTGTAGTAAGGAAGATCTGCTAATATTGTGACCGGTACCCTTGATTCTGCCACTAAGTAAGATGTTTACTATCAATGACAGCTTTGCACTATGGCCCCTTAATATGCCTCACTGAATTACCGCCAAGAGCATCAGGCATATCTACAGAAAATAACACATTAAAAAATCTATACACACATTCCTGTGTCTCATCACACAAATCATTGGTGTACACGTTGCTAATCCTCATTTTACTGATACCACTACTAACATTTGAAACACTCTTACACACCCCTTGAAAGCGCCCCAATTTGCTACACCAATTACACCTCTTTCCCACAGCAGGACAAGGATTGCTTGCAATATGGTTTCTAGAACCACACTGATAGCATACTTGTTGTCCTTGCCCTTGTGACACCCTCTGAGAGTTAAATGATTTATCTGAAAGAAACACGTCAGTTAGATTCCTCACTTTAGAATATCCCCAGGTGTCAGGCTGGATCCGGATAGATTTTTCATCAGCAATACCCTTGCACATTGCTAGGCGTCGTCTGCGGCTCCGCATCCGTCGTCGGCGTCGTGATCGCCGGGATGACTTCGTCGGAGTACTTAGACGCCGCCCTCGCGCGCTGACGTCAGTTCTTCTTTTTTCCGTGCCAGTAAGCGCCGATCCGGGAAGAGCATACCCTTTTAGTCACTTTTTGACTAAACTTTTTGAACTCTTTTGATTCCATTTCCAGTCAACCTCGACTCTGGTGCCAGTAGGGATGCCTGGATTCAAACCTTGTGACGCCTGTCACCGACTGTCGGTCATGGATCACCACCGCCGGTGTCTCTATTGCCTTGGGGCCGACCACGATGCCGATTCGTGCCTCGAATGCCGGGCCTTGACCTCAAAGGCAAGGCGGGAGCGGTCCCGCAAGCTGCTCGAGATCCAGCAGTCGGCTTTGAGCTGCTCATGGTCCCGGTCGAGGAGGAGGTCGAGGGTCGCGGAGCCGCAGCCATCACCGCTCGTCGGGGTCGAAGTCCTCGCATTCAGGTAAGTCGAGGCACAGTAAGAAGAAGTCGAAGAGGCGACATCGCTCTTCTGACTCCCCTCGCTGGTCGCGCAACTCGGCTGGGGGTTCAGGTGGCACCACCCGCACGGCTCCGTCGAAGCCAAGGGGGTCTCGTCCGACCCCATACCCTCCGGTCCCTGGGTCTGATGCGACTCCGACGGAGATCAGAGACTTCCTCGTGGCCATGAGGAGCCTGGCTCCGCCATCGGCGCCTGCCGGCGCGCCTTTGGGCCCCGCAGGCTCGACTGGGAGGCCTAGTGAGCCGGCGGGTCCGGCGCCGTCGTCAACCTCGGTCCCGACGCCGCAGGCCCCCGCAGGATCCAGGCCTGGATCCCGGTCGACGCCGGTCGACCTTACGATCCCTCCGCCGGCGCTGACCCCTCCGGTGCCACCCCCGGCGCCGCCTTCGGACGACGCCGGTCCCCGGTTTAGTCCCGGTCCGGGCCCGGCGTCAGAGCAGTGCCGATGGATGACAGGTTCATCTTCCGCCCGGCTCTGACCCTTCCACCTGTATACCAGGAGTTGGATGACAGAGACGACTGGGAGTGGTTTGAGGACCCTCTGGCACAGCAGTGCCAGTTATCTCAGGACTTGGCAGACAAACTGGGGGATGCCAGTGGTCTTGATACCTCCCCTGACACTGGCTTCATCTCTCCTCCCTCCGTGGCTACGGAGGAGGGTGCTATGTATTCTGTGGTACTGTGCAAGGCAGCCGAAGCCCTCAGGCTGGAGTTTCCTGCTGTGGCCGTGAGGACTAATCTCCTCACTGAAGTGCTTCAACCGCCGGTAAGCTCCTCGGAGCCTCTGCTGCAGTTCAATGAAGCACTGACCGACGTTCTGATGGGCACCTGGTCCAAGTCCTCCACAGTACCTCCTGTGGACCGGAACGTGGCCCGGCGCCACCGCCCTGCACCGGGTGACACCAATTTTCTGTTGGTGCACCCCACCCCCGAGAGCCTGGTTATCCAGGCCTCTACCTCCCAGACCTCCTTCCTGTCCACTCCCCCGGATCGGGAATCCAAAAGGTTGGAACAGTTTGGGAAGAAGCTGTTCTCCTCCCTTAGTTTGAGGTTGCGGTCTATCAACACCACGTGCCTTTTGGACCTTTACACCCACTCCCTGTGGGATACGGTGAAGGACGTGCTGCCCAAGTGTCTGGAGGAGGGCTGGACACGGCTCGCCTAGGCTCTTGTCGAGGGGCGAGATGCGGCATGGTATTCAATCCAATGTGGACTGGATACAACGAACCAGGCAGGGCAATTGCGACCACGGTGGTGATTCGTCGCATGCCTGGCTAAGGTCCACGAATTTCTCCGGGGATGTCTAGAGCACCCTCATGGACATGCCCTTCGATGGCTGTCGCCTTTTTGGCAACAAAGCGGATAGTGCGCTGGAGCGCTTTAAGGACCCCAGGGCTACGGCCAAGTCCTTGGGCCTCTCGGCCCAGCGCCCGCAAACTTCCACTTTTCGCCCCTATCATGGCCAAGGAAGGGGCACCCCCTCATGTCCGTCTAGCCACAGGCCGCAGACCCAGCCTCATCGCGGTCGCGGACCTGGATTCTGCCGAGGCAGAGCAGAGGGACAAAGAGCCGGTCCATCCACATCTACCCCAGCAGCATCAGCCTCAAAGCCCTCCTAGTCTGAGCTTTCAGGCCCATTCCACGCCAGTGGGAGGCAGAGTTCACCATCACCTGCTCCACTGGCGTACCATCACATCGGACAGGTGGGTGCTGCAAATCGTCCGAAGGGGCTACTCCCTCCCGTTCGAGGCGACCCCTCCAGCCATGCCACCGCAGTACCAACGCATGTCAGGGGATCACTTGAAACTTCTGCGGGAGGAAGTTACGGCCCTTTTGGCCAAGGGGCCATCGAGCACGTTCCTGGCCCAGAAGTAGGTCGGGGTTGTTACTCCCACTACTTTCTGGTTCCCAAGAAGGGGAAAGGGGGCCTACGCCCTATCTTGGACCTTGGGAGCATCAACGCCTTCCTCCGGAAGGAGAAGTTCACCATAGTTCAGGTTCTGGCTGCCCTAGACCCTGGAGACTGGATGGTAGCGTTGGACTTGCAGGACACTTATTTCCACATCCCCGTCCTGCCGGCCCACCGGCGTTACCTGCGGTTCACGGTAGGACACGAGCACTTTCAGTTTACTGTGCTCCCCTTCGGCCTCACCAGTGCCCCTTGGGTGTTCACGAAAGTGATGGCAGTGGTCGCAGCTCACCTGCGCAGATTAGGGGTTCCAGTCTTCCCCTATCTCGACAACTGGTTGCTAAAGGCGGGTTCGCCCCAGGCAGTCATCTCCCACCTCCAGACTACGGCCGACCTCCTGCATTTGCTGGGGTTTTCCATCAATGTGCCGAAGTCGCATCTGAGTCCCTCCCAGAAGCTCCTCTTCATCGGAGCGGTTCCGGGTCTATCCTACGGAACAGCGTGGTTTGGGATTTTCAGGCTCTGATTCCGATCTTTCGGCCTCTATCCCGGGTTTCGGTCAGGTTGGTGCTGCGGCTTCTGGGCCTGATGGCCTCCTGCAGTGGGACCTGAAGTTTCAGTGGGCCCAGCATCGGGGCAACCTGTCCGACCATGTCTTGATCTCGGAGGGCACTGCAAGCCCGTTGCAGTGGTGGCTCACGGACCGCAATTGGGTCAGTGGCAGATCCCTCTCCCTTCCCCAACTGGAGCACACAGTAGTAACGGATGCATCCCTCCTGGGATGGGGGGGCCACATGGGAGAGGCGGAGATCAGAGGCCTCTGGTCTCCGGCAGAGTCCCGGCTCCATATCAGCCTATTGGAGCTGTGGGCGATCCGGCTTGCACTGAAAGCATTCCTTCCCTCTGTCCGGGGAAGTGTAGTGCAGGTGTTCATGGACAACACCACCGCTATGTGGTATTGCAACAAACAGGGCGGGGTGGGGTCGTGGACCCTTTGTCAGGAGGCTCTGCGCCTCTGGACGTGGCTGGAACATCAGGGCATCACCCTGGTGGTTCAACACCTGGCGGGCTCTGTGAACGCCAGGGCGGACGACCTCAGCCGCCGGTGCATGATGGATCACGAATGGCATCTGAACTTGGACGTGGCACAAGGCCTCTTTCGGCAGTGGGGAGAGCCTTGGTTAGATCTATTCGCCACCGACGAGAATGCGCAATGTCAGCAGTTCTGCATGTTGGAATTTCCAAGGCGGCACGCGCTCGGAGATGCTTTTCGTCGCAAGTGGAGCTGCGGTCTGTTGTACGCCTTTCCGCCTATACCACTTCTGCCCAGAGTAATGAAGAAGATCAGGTGCGACCGGGCCCAAGTCATCCTTGTGGCTCCGGATTGGGCATGAAGATACTGGTATCCCGAGCTGCTCAGTCTATCGATCGTTTCCCCGATTCAACTGCCTCTTCAGGAGGACCTTCTGTCGCTGCAGCAGGGGACGGTCCTCCACCCTAACCTGTCCAGCCTCCACCTCCATGCGTGGAAATTGAGCGGCTGCAGTTGATGCCATTTGACTTGCCTCCTGAAGTCTGTAATGTTATTCTGGCAGCCAGGCGTCCCTCCACGAAATCGGTATACGCCTGCAGGTGGAACACATTTGTGGCATGGTGCACAGCAAAGGCTGCGGATCCCCTTTCCGCCCCTCTTTCTGAGGTTCTCCTCTTTCTTCTTTCCCTGGCCCAGCAGGGCTCTGCTCTGGGCACCCTCAAGGGATATCTTTCAGCTATTTCTTCTTTCTTACAGCTTCCTGATCAGCCTTCTCTTTTCAAATCCCCTGTTGTTTCTCGATTCTTTAAGGGCATTACTCACATGTTTCCTCCTGTCCCTTTCGTAATGCCTCAGTGGGATTTGAATCTAGTATTGACGTATCTGATGTGCGCTCCCTTTGAGCCACTTCATAATTGTCCCCTTCGTCTTCTGACTCTTAAGACTGCTTTCCTGGTTGCCATCACCTCTGCTAGAAGGGTGAGTGAGCTCCAGGCTCTCTCTTCTAAGCCTCCTTTCCTTTCTGTCCATCCGAACAAAGTTGTTCTCAGGACTCGTACTTCCTTTCTCCCTAAGGTGGTAACTGCCTTTCACATTAGACAGTCTGTTACTCTGCCCACCTTCTTTCCACCTCCGCATCCCTCGAAAGAGGAAGAGAGGCTCCACCGTCTGGACCCAAAACGGGTGCTGTCCTTCTATCTGGACTGCACCAAACAGTTCCGGGTGGACGACCAACTCTTTGTTGGCTACGTGGGTGCTAAGAAGGGGCGGGCGGTGCACAAGCGAACCGTCTCTCGGTGGGTCATTTTGCGATCAAGGCCTGTTATTCCTTAGCTAAAAAGGAACCTCTTGTAGGGCTGAGGGCCCATTCCACTCGGGCCACAGCGGCGACCACTGCCCTGGGCCGGGAAGTTCCCTTGCAGGACATTTGTCAGGCAGCAACGTGGGCCTCGCTGCACACGTTTGCCAAACATTATTGCCTGGACAGCCAAGTCCGGAGAGACGGCTTCTTTGGCCATTCTGTTCTCCAGGACTTTCTGATGTGATCTTGGTTCGCAGACCCACCACCGGGGTTGGTATTGCTGGAGTATCTATTCTATGGTGATGAATCTAACTAACGTGTTTTCTTTCAGATGAACAAGTTACTTACCTTCGGTAAAGATATATCTGTAAGAAACATTAGTTAGTTAGATTCCTCACCGCCCCACCCATCCTCGCCGTTCTGCGAACCGATATCTAGGGTTGAGGTCACCCCTTTCAGGGCCCTAGATTCTTGGCACCAGTGTCGGTCTCTTGCATGGCTCTGCGTTCCTGGCGTGGAAAGCTATGTACAAGAACTGACATCAGCGCACGAGGGCGGCGTCTAAGTACTCCGATGACGTCATCCCGGCGATCACGACGACGGACGCGGAGCCGCAGACGATGCCAAGCAACGCGCAAGGGTATTGCTGATGAAAAATCTTGCCGGATCCAGCCTGACGCCTGGGGATATTCTAAGGTGAGGAATCTAACTAACTAATGTTTCTTACAGATATATCGTTACCGAAGGTAAGTAACTTGTTCATTATTCATAGAACATACCACATCTTCCTCAACCACACAGCTAACTGGAGGTTGCCCCCAATGGTTCGCCAAAACTTTAGAGGAGATAATAGACCTCTCAGTGCTCTTAGCCACATCAATTGTCGCAGCAAAATTTGGATTATAACATGTCAACAAGCTTTCTTGAGTTTTTTTTTAGAAAAACAATAGAACACAAATTGATCATGTAAATAAATGTCCACATTGTTCCAAAAATCACATTTCATTCTAACACACGTAAAGTAGCAATATACTCTTCCACAGTCTCATCACATGTTTGCTTACACATACCAAAATGAAACGTTTCCAGAAGAACACTTCATTCACCTGAATACTGTTTCTTCATCCTCTCTTTTCCTTTCATGTACACATTCCACGGAGTATCATCGCCTGAGCTGCAGAAATGGGAGGCAAATTATCAAAGACTCGCTGACCAGTAACTCTCAAATGATTGTACGAAAGTGCCATTTTCCTGATAGATTGATAGCCATTAGCATCAATTGCAATAAGATAATTCTCAAAATTACGTAGCTAGTCATGCCAATTTATTTCTGGCTTCCCTGCTTTTTCTTGAAATGGTAGAGGCCGTACAACTCGATGACTCGTTTCCATGGCAAACAAAGCAAATGAAGCAGAGAGGTAAAGTATTTGCTTACTCTGAGTAAGGGCACTTCTCTACTGCCGAGGAGAGTACAGGTACTCATGAAACACTGATGCTGGCAGCCTTCTCTGACAGCCAAGGCACTTCTGTAAACTTGAGCTGAGCCCCTGCTGACCTAGTCAGCGTGAGCTCATTTGCATATGTCCGGTTGTTCACCATCATATTGTGTTGCAAACACAGAAATTGAGGCAGCACGGTGACAGCGCAATTAAGAAAGCTGTGGGAAGTAACCAGGTTCAAATGGCTTTAAACTCACCTGATTCTTTTGTGTAAGTGTCTGCTTATGTGTGTCTGCTTACCTGTGATTGTTTTTGTGTTAGAGAAAAATGAGAGAAAGGAGGAGAGAATAGAGACACTCTTGAAAGGTATATTAAAGGAAATGTGTGGAATGCTTTGTGTGTGCACGTCTGCTTGTTTCTTTCTGTATCGCTCGAGAATATTTTCTGTATCGCTCGAGTATTGTGCCAAACGACAGCAATTAACAGTATTGATGTTAAAAATATTACAAAACAAGGAAATGTTACAATATCACCGCGGTTGGCTTTCGTTTTGTGTAACTAGTAAACAAACCTGCTTTGTTTATTGAAAGACATTTCTCAAGTGTTTTGGTATGTTCTGCAAGTAGTATAGAAGTCAATAAGTCCTGCCCCCAAACCCCACCCACTCGCCACATTTAAAGGAGTACCTGCACTGTTTTTTCCCCATCTAAAGCAGTGGATGTGATGAACTTACAACGAGTTGATATAACTATATATGTATATATATATTCACTGAAAAAACCATAGGTTTCACACACGTTATAGTTAGGAATTAGCATTTAAATAACCTTGCAAATTCACTGAAAAAACCATAGGTTTCACACATGTTATAGTTAGCGGAAATTTTACTGATAAAAAACCAATGAAATTCCCCCGTTATAGTTAGTGCAGGCAACTATAACTCACGCGACCGCAATCCTCTGCTGATGCTAATACTGTATTTAGACACTTATTGCACGGTGGGCACGCGGTGCGCCACGCGCACCGCGTGCCCACGTTACGCTAGATGGGCCATGTACGCACGATGCGCTTCGCGCACCGTGCGCACATGGAGGACATATGATGCACTTCGTTTTGAAAGGTAATATTTTAATTTTTCACACATGTTATAAGCCATGCGCAAATGGTGCCCTTCGGGCACCATTTGCACACGGGGTGGGGAGAGTGTGGATAATGTTTTTTTTTTAATATTTTGAGAATCACCCACTGGAGGGACTAAAATCACTACAACTCCCAGCATGCTGTCAAAAGACTCACCTGTGAGCGGTATGCTAATCAGGAACCATTTAAAAAGGGTTGTAGTGTGTGCGCGCACTGACTGCTTCTCCCTATGATTAAGAGGCATGCTGCCTCGAAACGCGTCAGGGACACTTTGAAAAGATCTGCTTGGAATGCTGTTGACGAATAATAAAGGTTCGGGTGAACTAATCTTCCTCGGAGTGCATCTTCTAAGCTCTGGGCAACTTTGGAATACATTTACAACACGGCCGTCCAGCCGTGGGAAGATGCACCACCCGCGTGAAGGAAGGGCGGGTCTGCGCGCCAGGACTGTACTGGTGTGAGCGGCATGAAGATTGTCTTGAATTTAACAGCTATCCACACAGAAGCCCACTGGAGGGTTTTAAATAAAGACTAATGAAGCTATAACGAGGTCAGCGCTTGCAAGCCACTGGAGGCATGAGAATCACCCACTGGAGGGACTAAAATCACTACAACTCCCAGCATGCTGTCAAAAGACTCACCTGTGAGCGGTATGCTAATCAGGAACCATTTAAAAAGGGTTGTAGTGTGTGCGCGCACTGACTGCTTCTCCCTATGATTAAGAGGCATGCTGCCTCGAAACGCGTCAGGGACACTTTGAAAAGATCTGCTTGGAATGCTGTTGACGAATAATAAAGGTTCGGGTGAACTAATCTTCCTCGGAGTGCATCTTCTAAGCTCTGGGCAACTTTGGAATACATTTACAACACGGCCGTCCAGCCGTGGGAAGATGCACCACCCGCGTGAAGGAAGGGCGGGTCTGCGCGCCAGGACTGTACTGGTGTGAGCGGCATGAAGATTGTCTTGAATTTAACAGCTATCCACACAGAAGCCCACTGGAGGGTTTTAAATAAAGACTAATGAAGCTATAACGAGGTCAGCGCTTGCAAGCCACTGGAGGCATGAGAATCACCCACTGGAGGGACTAAAATCACTACAACTCCCAGCATGCTGTCAAAAGACTCACCTGTGAGCGGTATGCTAATCAGGAACCATTTAAAAAGGGTTTTAGTGTGTGCGCGCACTGACTGCTTCTCCCTATGATTAAGAGGCATGCTGCCTCGAAACGCGTCAGGGACACTTTGAAAAGATCTGCTTGGAATGCTGTTGACGAATAATAAAGGTTCGGGTGAACTAATCTTCCTCGGAGTGCATCTTCTAAGCTCTGGGCAACTTTGGAATACATTTACAACACGGCCGTCCAGCCGTGGGAAGATGCACCACCCGCGTGAAGGAAGGGCGGGTCTGCGCGCCAGGACTGTACTGGTGTGAGCGGCATGAAGATTGTCTTGAATTTAACAGCTATCCACACAGAAGCCCACTGGAGGGTTTTAAATAAAGACTAATGAAGCTATAACGAGGTCAGCGCTTGCAAGCCACTGGAGGCATGAGAATCACCCACTGGAGGGACTAAAATCACTACAACTCCCAGCATGCTGTCAAAAGACTCACCTGTGAGCGGTATGCTAATCAGGAACCATTTAAAAAGGGTTGTAGTGTGTGCGCGCACTGACTGCTTCTCCCTATGATTAAGAGGCATGCTGCCTCGAAACGCGTCAGGGACACTTTGAAAAGATCTGCTTGGAATGCTGTTGACGAATAATAAAGGTTCGGGTGAACTAATCTTCCTCGGAGTGCATCTTCTAAGCTCTGGGCAACTTTGGAATACATTTACAACACGGCCGTCCAGCCGTGGGAAGATGCACCACCCGCGTGAAGGAAGGGCGGGTCTGCGCGCCAGGACTGTACTGGTGTGAGCGGCATGAAGATTGTCTTGAATTTAACAGCTATCCACACAGAAGCCCACTGGAGGGTTTTAAATAAAGACTAATGAAGCTATAACGAGGTCAGCGCTTGCAAGCCACTGGAGGCATGAGAATCACCCACTGGAGGGACTAAAATCACTACAACTCCCAGCATGCTGTCAAAAGACTCACCTGTGAGCGGTATGCTAATCAGGAACCATTTAAAAAGGGTTGTAGTGTGTGCGCGCACTGACTGCTTCTCCCTATGATTAAGAGGCATGCTGCCTCGAAACGCGTCAGGGACACTTTGAAAAGATCTGCTTGGAATGCTGTTGACGAATAATAAAGGTTCGGGTGAACTAATCTTCCTCGGAGTGCATCTTCTAAGCTCTGGGCAACTTTGGAATATATATATATATATATAGATATTCCCAGTTACAGCACTCTACTTCAAAAACAGTCATGTGTGGACAATACTAAAATATGTATTTATATATTATTCAGGAAATGAAACTCCCCTCCGATGACAGTTAGGTCAGAACTGAACCATTAACACGTCCCCAATTTTTTAAATTTTATTTTGGTCCCGAATTGCACCACAACCAGCCTCAGTTACCTCAAAATTTCCGGCACGTACCACTGGCGTGGGACGAAGGCTGAGCTCTGGGCTCGCAAATACTCATTTGAGGAGCCGACTGCTAAAACCATTAAAGTGAAATCCAAAATGGCTGTCTGACGTGACACAACATTATGTGATGCGATGACAATACACGCAAGACAAAGACAGCAGGTCTAAGCGTCACACGTCAGCATGATGCGGCCCCCAGGGGAAGTAAGGTCGGCAGACCAGTCTTCCCCTGGGGTGTTCGCATGAGGCTAAGGACAAGGTGTTAGTTTAGGGGTTAGGGGTTAAGGGGTGAGTTTAGGGGTGGGGTTAGGGTTTTAGGTTATAAGGGGCAGGAGAGGAAGTTCCATCCTCTTCCTGCCCCCAGCGCCATTAGGAAAGGGTGTTGCGAAATTGGAGAGACCTTTAGCGTAGCATAGGGAGTTCATTAGGCCCAATCGGCCTATTGGTGCGGGCTGTATTGCGGGGCAGTCTAGTCCGGTTGCCCTTATTTTGTATTGCAGTCGTAGGTGCTCACTTTTGCCACTCACCCCCCCCCACCCCTTCCCCCACCCTTAGTGGAGATTCCATATTTCCCCGATAGCGGCAATCGTTGTGGGCAGCGATTATGGCGGAGCCTGATGCAGCGACTGTCCGCGCTGCCCTCCAAGTGCTGGGCCGGGAGAGCTGATCTCCTGCGGCCCGGCATCCTGGACCAGGTGTGGGTCGGGATGACCCGCATGCCTTGGTCCACCTTAGTGGGAGTTGCCGTGGCGGTGGTAGCGTGTCAAGAAGAGCCACCACCACCCAAGAGAGGTGTGTCTGGGTGGGGCTGCATCCAATTGAACCGGCACAGCGTGGGGGACGGCGTAAGATCCTCCCCCCGCGTCCACAGACTGTGGTGGCCGGTCCTACCGTGACGGCAGGGCTGGTGGGAGCGGGAGGGGGCATGCCAGGGCTGCAGCGGGTGGTTGAGGCTGAGTAATTGAGGAGTGTTCCCAGCGCGTCGCAGACATGCGCGGTCGGAGGGCAATTGCTGGGAGATGTTTCCTGGGATCTGGGGGTGGACAGTGAGGAGGGGGGAGGAGGAGGGTGCTTGGGGGAGCCAGTGCAGGAGGATTTTGCCCTCCTGCTATCGGGTAGTGAATCTGCAGGGGGAGAAGATGGTGAGTGATGCGACCAGCCTGTGGACCTCTCACCAGGGACCGGCAAGGGGCCTGTTTGAGGGGGGGCGGAGGGAAGGGCTCCTGAAGGGGGCCACGTTGACGCAGATGTCTGAGCATCCAAGGGGTGGTGCCCCAGGCCCTTTGCAGGCCCGGGTGCAAACTATGAATGACTTGAGCCTGGGGCCCGGGGGGAAAGGTGGGCAGACATGTCCCTAGAGGATAAGATCCGGGAACAGCTGCGCATTATCCATGAGACAGAGTGGAAGTGGCAGGCATTGTGTGCGGCCAGAGATGCCAGTCGCGGGGGTGCATACAGGGGGTTTGGGCCCCCAGTGCACCACTTGGATGTGAAGGCAGGGCCAGGGTTCGGCCGAGGGGCCTCTGGGCCCCCAGGCAAGTGGGTCTGGGTAGAGGAGGTGAGCCCCCCATGGTCAGGGGCAGGGACGGCCATGACGGCTTAGAGACCTGATGGCGCTGGGGCCCCCTCAGGCTTAGACTGTCTGGGGGGCACAAGCCAGCGGTGGAGGCTGGTAGAGGCATGGGTGGGCCGGCGGGGTGCAAGACAGCCCCTAGACGCTAGTCAGAAGCAGCAGGGGGGTCCGCGGCGGCCTGGCCTCCATCGAGGGAGCGGGCATCAGCGGCGCTGGAGTGTGGTGTTGTACCTGGTGTGAAAGGGAAAGGTTTGAAGAGAGCGGTGCGTGAGTTGTTGGGGTCGTCTGTTGAGGATGAGCATATGGAGCAATTGGATTATGAGGACGAAAGTGATGAGCTGGAAGAGGGTGAAGTGAGGGATGGTGTGGATTGGGGGAGGGCTAAGGCGGCAACTGGACGGCTTTGTGTTTTGCAGGCGCCACAGGCCTCCATCAGCGGGAGCAAGAAGGCGAGCCAGAAGATGGCTGATGCCAGAAGAAAGGAGCGGGAGGCACCCACAAACTCATCAGGTGAAGGTACCTGGTGGGCGGCTTGGGACGATAGCCACGCAGGGGGGCAGAAGAAGGCCTGCTGGTCGGTGGGTGTGGGGGAGGGGTCTGTGCGGGACCCAGGAGGGCCTGCCAAACCGGCAGTGGTACCCTTAGGGTGGGGGGGGGTCAAGCAGCTGGTAGGGGCAGGCGTACAGACGGACAAGACAGACCACCAGGACGGGAAAGATGACAAAGGAGATGACAAACATTAGAAAAAGTTGCCATACATGGGCCTGGCAATGGCTTTGGTGTCTCATTTGTCTGAGAAGACTAAGTCGCTGATATGGAAACATGAGTATGTCGTTGTTACATAGGGAGATCCAGGCCAAGTAGGGTTCCAAAGGGGAAGAGTGGGAACTGACTAGGCGGCCGAGGGTGCCGATTAACATGGAGAATTGGACGTCTGCGTTTCTGATTTACGTGAGTATATACTGCGAGAAGCATTTGGACCGGACTATAGCATTGCTTAAGTATATGGACATCATCTGGAAAGCGCAGATGCATTTTGGTGGGTTTGTGTGGCTCACTTACGACAAGGAGTTTAGGGCTAGGATTAGCATCACCCCTGATAAGCCATGGGGGGAGGTAGATCAGGAGCTTTGGATGCAGTGGATGTCCTCCACTCGGTCATCGGCATCTACACATACGGCTAGTGGCCTTCCAGTCACGTACCGGCCTTTTCAGTCGAGCCCCGCCCAGGCTCGGGCAGGAGGACAAAGCTCGTACATCGAGCGGGAGGTCAGAGCACTTATAGTGGGGCAACGGGACAGTCGCCCAAACCCATGGGGGGGGGGTACAGGTGCATGCTGGAATTTCAACAAGGGTTTCTGCACTTGGCATCCCTGCAGATTCAAGCACGAGTGCTCCAAGTGTGGAGGACGCCACCCTCTCACGCAATGTTTCACGTTGGCCACACCATCGGAACATTGGCGGATCACAAAAGGGCAGGGACAACCTGGGCCCAAGGGCTCTCTAGGTACCCCGATAGCGAGGCCGCATTGAGGATTCATTGGGGTTTTATGAAGGGTTTTCGGGTGGGATACCAGGGCCCCCGGGAGCGGAGATGGGCGGAGAAAAAGTCAGCAAAGGAATTGCCAAGCGTGGTTGCAGCTAAATTGCAGAAAGAGGTGCTTCAGGGTAGGATTGTAGGCCCATTTGACAATTGGCCTGTCGCAGATCTCATTATATAACCCTTGGGAGTGGTGCCTAAGAAGGAGTTCAGGCTGATTCATCATTTGTCCTGGCCGGAAGGGAGATCTGTAAATGACTTAATTGCGGAGGAGGATTCCAGGGTATTGGATGCTTCAGTTGACGATGCAATCAGTTTGGTGAGGGTGTGTGGGCAGGGGGCGGAGTTGGCAAAGTGTGACATAAAGTCGGCCTTTCGCCTACTTCTCATTCACCCTGGGGTTTCCTCCCTGTTGGGGATGCAGTTCAAAGGGTCCATCTTTGTTGATAAGGTCTTGCCCATGGGCTGCGCGAATTCCTGTGCTTTGTTTGAGACGTTCAGCTCCTTTCAGCAGTGGACATTGACATGCAGGAGCGGTCATCGGGAGGTGTTGCACTATTAGGACGATTTTTCGGTTTGTCGGGAGGGCACGGTCTGGTGAGTGCAAGAGGGCGCTTGGTCAGTTTCAAGTCCAAGCTCGGGATTTTAGGGTTCCCTTAGCCCCGTAGAAAACAGCCAGGCCCAGCTGCTGTTTGACATTTCTAGGCATTGAGTTGGATTCCGTTGCTTGGATGGCCCGGTTACCCAAGGACAAGGTGACAGACATGCAGGTGTTCCTGCTACAAGTGATGGGAGAGAAAAAGTCGACCTGCGGGCGGTACAAAGACTCCTGGGGTTGTTGAATTTTGCGTGCAGAGTGGTGCAAGCTGGGAGGACTTTCTGTAGGCGTCTCGGCATGGCCATGTCGGGTGCGGTGCTCCCTCATCACAGTCAGGATCTCGATGGGAGTCAGGGCGGACCTTCGGGTGTGGTAGTTTCCTGTCTGATTTCAATGGTATGTTGCTTGATTTTGTGGATGACAGGATGGTGTGGCAGGTGCAGCTTTTCTCTGACGCAACAGGGGCTTCTGGTTTTGGGGTCTTCTGGGACGGGAGGTGGTGCGTGGAACAGTGGCCATGCTGTGACATGCTTTTAAATATTTTCGGTGCGACTCACCATAGCTGCTCCCATTCCTTTGGGTTGACCTCATCTGTTCTTTCTGTTTGCCATTGCGTCTGGTACGTGTGCGGTTTGATCGCGGTGGAGTGTGGTAGTACTTGGTACCTGCGAGAGATCAAGCCCAGTGACCCATTATATGTGCGTACTTGCGTCTCAAAGGGGGTAAAATGTCGGTTCGCCTCTTGTAGTCTAGCCTCTGAATAATACATTTTGAAAGGTGTAGCATTTGGGAAGTGAAGCACTTAAAATGAAAGACTTGAATACTCACCTCCATTACACACACACACACAAGCTCACACACACACATGTTAGGGGCATATTATCAAGCCAGGCGATAAAATGATCGCCTCTTTAGTGGCAGAAAACTGCAGCTAATACGGCGATAATGGGCTTGATAATATGCTCTATGGAATTCCAATTGAAGCCCATGTTAAATGTGAAGGACGTCTAACCTGGGCTTCAATTGGAATTCCATAGAGCATATTATCAAGCCCATTATCGCCGTTTTAGCGGCAGTTTTCTGTCGCTAAAGCGGCGATCATTTTATCGCCTGTCTTGATAATATGCCCCTTAGTACTTAATTTGTTTAAAAAAGTGCTGGAGCTCAAAGTTTTATTTCAGAATTTCGTTACCAGCGCTGCCTAATGCGGGGCTGGCATTTGATTAATCTACCACTTCCTGACGAAGTAGGAAAAGTTTCCGAAAACAGAAATGTATTTGTTTCCCCTCTATGCATTTACCAAAACAACGTTGTGTGTGATTAGAAGTATATCGACCGGCACCATTTAAAAAAATAGAATATTTAAAAATCCGCGCTGGCTGACAAACACACCACCCTTTTAATGTGCAGAAGATTTTTCAAGGTGCCCCCCTGTTTAGAGAATAACAATTGTTCTCTTTACCAGCCTTGCTTCTCTAATGCTCGCCAACAATAGGCATTTGAAAAAAATGCTTTGTTTTTGACCAACGACGCCCGGTACTGGAGGAGGCAAATAGAGAGGCATTCACTGGTAAATTCACACTGAAGAAGTCCCGTCCAGCTCAGCAGTCAGCAACAGAGTGTCCAAGAGGCTGTCCCAGGCAGCGAGATGCACACAATTGCAGTCACCTCTGCACACCACGGGCGCGGCATTCACCTTTGAAAAATGATCAGTAACGCCCGCTGCCTGCATGAAAGAAAGGTATTGCAAGCTATAATACCGGCCCTGTACAATAAGTGCCGTTGCTAAGCACCGGAAATCACCAGCACAAATTAAGCACATCCACCTACAATTTTCTGTCTGCTGGGAGCTATCTGCTTGGGCTCTACACTCTGCTCATCACAATGTCATCCTAACGATGTTTATGGCCCTGGGCAAGACACATTTTGGGGTCCCCTTTTGGGAACCACACTGAAGTGTATGACACGTTTTCAGCTTATTGAAGCCCAAATGATGGCAAACAATGTTGAATTAAACTTTCCGAAATAAAGTCACACAAAAAATCTAAAATATGTCCTGCATCTGGTCCCAAAAATCGTTAGGATGACACTGTGTCGAGAGAGAAATTGTATTTGAGAGATAGAGGTAGGCAGAGAACAGTAGAGGGGTTGAGATAAAGAAATAGACAGAGGTGAGATAAACAGTGACACAGATTACTTTTCGAAGGTGACCTAGAAAATTGGGGGCCCTGGGCAATTCCCACTTTGCCCATGCCTTAAAACATCTCTGGCTTATCATCAACTAAAGGCTTATCATTCGCCTTGGTTTGGCTGTGGGCCTTCTTGGGTCAGTCAGACCGCTGCCAGCTTTGGTGTCGTAAGAAGCCCTCAATGCCATACAGTACTCCTTCTCACTTCCGCTCAGTACTGCAGGCTCCAGTCTGGCAGCAGGGCGCAAGTGGTGTAAAAGAACAACGAAGATTCGTCACAAGGTGTCGGTGCAGCAAACCTTGCCAAATACTTGCTCGGACCTGCACCATACACAGTCCTCGGCGCTCATGCTGGAACTGTGCTCCTAGCCACTTCCACCCAGCTGTTGCCCCTCAAGACAATTTCAAGTCAGTGATGAGAAACGTGTTAATTAATCCTCAGCAATTTGATCTTCTTCTGCTTTCCACACCTCTATATCACAGGCACACCACCTGGGTGTAGCAGTTGAGCACAGTCTCTTGCAAGGCGCACTTGTGGGTCTCATAACTAAAAGGTGGATTGCTTCACACGCTCACAATTTTGTTAATTTTTATTTGCAAACAGTTCTGTGATTTCATGACTTCATTTTGCAACACTGTCTACCTAAACCTGCTGAAGATATGATTTTCCAAGTTGCAAAATGTATAGAATGCAGTAACTTACATTCTTCTACAGCTGAAACAAAGTAAGCTTGTTTTTCCAGCCAGCCAGTCTTTTCATGCTCATCAATGTTTACAGTTTGACACGTTCTTTATGGCCATGTAACATTATTTTGTTGAAAAAATCTACCAATGGTTGTTCTTAGAGCTTTCAGCTAAATTAATCAACTCTAACTGGATGTTTCATTGGTCACAATGCCTAGACCTCCAAATGATTCAAGACCTGGTGGATAGACTCTGCCCAATTAAATTCAAAATAAATATCGCTTTCGTACATAAAGATCTTCATTGGATGGTACAAAGAGTTCAAAATCATCTCCCAAGGTGGTGCTCTAGAAAGTTTGATCTTCTCAGGATGCTGATGAAGCCACCGGGTTCTCATTTAACATCATTTAAAGTTCTGCCCTGTGCGTAGCTGTAAGAAATTGTTTTTTGGGTGAGGGGACGGAACCGTCCTCAAGCAACAGCCACAATCCTTGTCAGGCTGAATCGCAAAAGTTACTGAATTAACATGTGCTTAACCCTCTGGTAGCTCGACACATAAGCAGTCAGGCTTAACTTAGAGGTTCTGTGATAAGTATTCATGCAGCACACAGAGAAATAGAGTGAAAACACAGCATAAGAAAAATCCCATATCTATTTAGAAAGATAGATTAATATTTAATAAACAAAATGACACCAAATACATCAAATCAAAGCACTAAAATCAGAGCTATGATTTTTTTTTTTTGAGTTTAGAAAGCTTTATTGCATATAATAAACCAAGTAAAACATCGTTACAAAAGAAAATCATTAGGCAGTAAGATAAAACAATAAAAACAAGTGAATTCTTACAAGATTTAAAGAATGCCAAAAAGGAAATAGGGGATATACTTAGGGAAAAAGCTTTTTTTTTTTTGAAGATATTATATTTAATATGCAAGGGAAGGCAAAAAGAAGACAAGGAAAGAGAGGGTAAAGGCGGAAGGGGGGAATGGGGAAAAGCATTCAATATCTAAAAGAAAGATATCATATAGTTAACATAAGCAAGTAAATATATATGTAAGAAAAACTAAATATCATCTATAATGGAAAAAGGATACAAAAACAAGATAATCAGGGGACAATTCAAGAGAGAAAATTGGTTAAAGGCAAACATAACAAATCTTTTTTGATCAAAAGGGGTACAGTGGTAGCAAAAGCACGATCAAGCCTATGATGGTGACACAATAAATTCCACCAGGCGTTATATGAAATCTTTGAAGTATCTTTCCAATTGGTGGTAATTATCTGTAAAGAAATAGCTATATATAAATCTATAAATTTGCGTGCATTACAGTGAACATTCCATATAGGTGAAGCACCACCCAAAAAGACATGGACAATCTCAAAGGAGTGGTCAGTAGCTAATATTTCATTTAATTTTAACCAAATACGAGACCAAAAGGATTTAACTAACGGGCAGCTAAAGAACATGTGAAAAAAATCGCTATCGGTATGAGAACAAGACCAGCATGTTTTGGAATCTAACAGTTTACAATAATGTAAGTCGGACGAGGTAAAAAAAAGTCTATTGTAAAAAAAATACAAAGTCTGTGTAGTACTAGCAGAGCGGGAAACAGTGTGTATCTTAGACCATAAGGAATTCCAAACCTGAAGGGGAAATTCCTGAGCTAGATCCTTTTCCCAGGAGAGTTCAAGTTTAGATTTGGGTCTTTCAGCAGAGGAGCTAGAAAGTAATTTATAGATAGCCGCAGCTCTGAGAGGAATAGAGAAATCTGGTTGTGGTGGGGGAGGGGTGATGTCGATAGTAGGCAGAGAAGCAATTTGAGAGATAATAGAGGCTAAGGAGTTTTTAAGCAAGGGATATTGAGAAGAGTGTGCGGTGGAAAGGTGAAAGGAGGCGCGAATGTCAGAAAAATCTCTTAAAGAGCAAGTAAATGATCAAAGGTAATCATACCTTTATCAATCCATTCCTTCCAAAAAAGTGCTCTGTTATTTATCTTTAAGGATTTGTGATACCAAATTGGAGTAGAGGAAAGAAACTCTGACTGCGAAAGGGAGGAGCGAAATATTGAGAGAGCAAGTGCTTTGGAATGTTTAAAGATAGGAGTAAGAAAACGCTGCGGAGGCTGAGAAAAACGAGTAGCCAACTTGAAGGAAAAAGGTGAAAGTTGCGCAAGTTCTATGGAGCTCCAGGCTGTTAGGGGAGGATCAGATGAATCAGATAGAAAGGGCCAAATTTGTTTTAGAGTAAAGGCGGAATGAAAACGAGTGAGGTTGGGAAAATTAACTCCACCTGAATCTTTGGGTTTTTGAAGACGAGAAATAGAGATCCTAGCTTTGCGTTTATTCCATAAGAATGAGGTGAAGATACGATTTATTGTTTTAAAGAAATAAAGTGGAAGGGAAATTGGAGGCATAGAAAGATAAAAATTTACAATGGGAAGAAGCATCATTTTGATAGTGGCTAACTTCCCCCACCAGGATAAGAAAAGGGGAGACCAATTGTCTATAGGGGAAGAGAGCTTTTTAACAATATCTTTCTGATTAAGCTTAATGGTTTCTCTAATAGTATTAGCATAGAGAATACCTAGGCATTTAATACTACCAGAGTTCCATTCGAAGCCAGAGCCTTGAAACATGTGAGGAAGGCAATATTTGTTAAGGGGTAAGACCTCAGACTTGTCTATATTAAGTTAATAGCCAGAAACCAGAGTATTCTTGCAGCAATGAAAAGAGTGAAGGTAAAGAAGTGGTCAGATTAGAAATATAGAGTAAAATATCATCCGCGTAAGCAGTGAACTTAATATCATTGTTCTGAAATGTGAAGCCAGTATATGATGATGAACATCAATTTTTTTCTAAAAAGGGCTCTAACGCAAGGATAAAAAGAAGAGGGGAGAGAGGACAACCTTGTCTGGTGCCTCTATGCAGAGAGAAGTAATGAGATTGAGAACCTTTAACCCAGATAGAAGTAGACGGAATATAATAATTGAATATGTCGAATAATGGAAGGGCTAAAACCATGCCACCTCAATGCACCAAACATAAAATCCCAGCACACTCTGTCGAAAGCTTTCTCAGCATCCAATGTAATAGCGGCAACTGGGGAATCCATCTTTGAGGCAAGGTGAATGATGTTGAGAAAGGTTCTAGAGTTATCAGTAATGGACCTGCCTTTGACAAACCCAGATTGATAGATGTTAGTAAGGTGAGGAATGACTTTAATAATTCGAGATGCCAGAATTTTAGCATACATTTTACAATCAGTGTTAATTAAAGAATTAGGTCGATAATTTTTACAAAGGGAGGGATCTTTATCTTTTTTAGGGATCAAACATAACATTGCCTGTGTAAAGGAACCTTTGGAATCCCCTTAAGCAAGAAAATAGGTAATCAAAGAAAATAAATATGGTAAGAGGATATCCTTAAAATGCAAATAAAAACGAACCGTAAACCCATCTGGGCCAGGTGTTTTATCTTTGGGGAGAAGAGTAATAGCATTAAGTATTTCTTTTTCTGAAAGGGGGACATCGAGGGAAGAAAGATCAGTAAAACTATCAGAAGACTTGGGAATTGACTGAAAAAAGGAATGAATTTGAGCCTGAGAAGGAACGGATTCTGGAGTATAAAGTGAAGAATAATATTGAACAAAACAGTCAAGGATTTTGTCATCAGTGTACTGATGGTTCCCATGTGAATCAATAAGGGTTATTATTTTGGATTTTTGTTTTTTAATTTTGAGATAGTTAGCGAGGGACTTGCAAGCTTTATTACGGCCCCCATACATTTTAGCATGGAAATTAAGAAGTTATTGCACACAGAGTCCCAAGAGTGTTTGTTATATTGCATTTTAGCTTTAATGAGAGTGGAAAGTGTTTCTGAGGAACTTTTAGTGAAGTAAAGATGCTCCAAGTCTTTAATTTGTTTAAGGATTTGAGCTGACATTGATAGGGCTTTTTTTCTTTTTACGGGATACAAAGTCAATAATAAATCCTCTGGCAGCAGCCTTAAAAGCATCCCAAATAAAATGAAATTGAGAAGTAGAATGAAGATTATTTGTGAAGAAATCTGCTGCAAATAGCTTGAATTGTTCAGTAAACTGTAAGTCTAAGAGGAGCGAGTTATTAAAGCGCCAGCGCCGTGAAGTATGAGCAGGTGAGGGAAAATCCATGTCAATTATAACAGGGGCATGGTCAGATATAAGAATAGAACCTATTTCTGAATTGGTCAGAAATTGAAGAGCATGTTGGGTAAGGAAAATACTGGAGTGCGATGAATGTACTGGAGAGAAAAAGGAAAATTCTAAAGTGTCAGGGTGAGAAAGTCTCCATGAATCTATAAGACCTCTAGAACAGATGGCTTTAAAAAAGGACTTTTGCATCTTATTAGGTACATATCTGGTGAGTGACTTACAATCTAGAAAGGGATCCATAAGTTGGTTGCAGTCGCCACCCACAATTAAATTATCAGTCACATGAGAAGAAAGAAGCATAGAAAAATCATTCCAGAAGGTTAAATCTACACCATTAGGACCATAAACATTACAGAAGGAAAATTTTGTATTATTAATATTAACATCTAAAAACAACCATCTACCACAGTTATCATGAAGCTCATTCTGTAATTGAACAGACAACGATTTATGAAATAGAATAATAACACCATTTTTGTTATTTACTGCTGGAGAGCAAAAGGCCTCCCCAACCCATTGCTTACGTAAAGAAGACAAATCTTGTGAATTAAGTTGAGTTTCTTGTAACAAATGCAACATGACATTTCAATCTTGCTAAATGAGATAAAACACGCTGTTTTTTAACAGGATTTCGAATACCTTTAACATTCCAAGAAATAACGCAAAGACCATTTCTGGAAGTAAAATAAGAATAAATAAAAGGAAGTAGAGAAGTTAAAACAGAGTGGAAAAAGAGAGAAAAAAGGAAGAAACATGTTGGATAGATGCAAGTAACAAAGGAGAACCCAAAGCGAGGACGCTAAAGCATGTGTCCACCATGGAAAAGGTGACAGCAATAGAGGAAGAAAAAAACGGAGTACCATAAACATAGATAGGAGAGAGGAAAATATGGGATGGGGTAGGTATTGTAAATGTTGCCAAAAAAGTAGAGAAGAAAGGGATAAGAAGGAAAGAAAGGGGGAACTGAGGGTAGGGAAAAGGAAAGGAGAGGGAGAGGAAAGGGGGAAGAATAGAAAGGAGGATAAGGGGACACACAGTCCCCTAAGAAGTAACAAAAGAAGGATGGCAAAAAGCCAGAGGGCTTTAGCCACAAAGAACAACTGAACAAAAACCATTAATGTGGGAGGGGGGCAACGAAGAGCAGGACAGCCGAACTAGGAAGAGACCGCTATAAAGAGCAGGCTACCCTAAAAAAGGGAGAAAGAATGACTGAGAAGTCAAGTGCAGAATGAAAGGCAACCAAATAGGACAAATGAAGGAACTTACCAAACATCTAGGGAAAAGAAAACAGCAGCGGGATGAGACACACAGTATAAACAACAGGGCGATATTAAGGGTGACCTTCACAACAACACCGGAGGGGGGAGACCTGCAAGACAAAGAAGGAGTGAATAAAGGAGACATAAGAACTAAAATATACATTTTAAAATAAAATAAGAACAAGATTTACTACTCAGACATTAACAAAACAATTAGGGTTTGCTCAACTCCATGAGCTCTCCTTTGTGAGTGTGAATGAACTTCTTCAGGTCTGCAGGAGCTTCAAAACTAAAAGTTCTGTCCTTATAAGTAACTTTGAAAAAACAAGGATGGATTAGACCATAGCGTGCATTCATAGATCTCAGTGCAGGTCGAAAGTCTGAAAATTCCTTCCGACGAGAAGCAGTAGGTTTAGAGACGTCTTGAGTGAAAAAAACTTTATGACCAGACCAAATCATTTGCTTATGTTGCTTTGCAGCTTGGAGAATCGTCATGAGGTCTGAGTATAGGAGGAAGTATGCAATGATTCCCCGAGGTTTAGATGTGGGAGATGTATTCCTAGGCCCCAGGCGATGGGCACGTTGTATATTGAAGTCTGAAGATTTTGGGAGACCAACAATTTGAAGAACTTGAGTTTTCAAGAACTGGATCATGTCCGGCCCTTCAGAACCTTCTGGAATACCATAAATGCGAAGATTGTTGCGCCTATTGCGATTTTCTAAATCCTCGGTAACCCTTTTGAGCTGGCTGATTTCCTTGGTAAGTGTGTCAACTCTGGCGACCGCATCTTGAGCATCACTGATCCTCTGCTCTACATCAGAAAGTCTCGTATCTAGACTAGACCATTTATCATCCAGCCTCTGAAGTGTGGTAACAGTGTCTGTCATAAAGGGACGAATAAGACGTAGCTCCTCCATGATATCCTCAAGAGTAAGAGGCAGCAGAGATTTATTTGGGGAGGGCGGGTCTTTTTTTGTACGTTTGACAGAAGAGGCATTAGAATCTTTACGACCCCCTGAGGGGCCTACATGAGATTTGCTTGAATGTGCAGTATCAATGTTGCAAGTGTCGCAGCAGACAGCAACAAAGATGGCAAACAAAGACCGCAGGCAGAGCAGCAGTATTGGCGAAGCAGCAGTAGTAATGTTGAGTATAGCGCAGAAGGGTGGAACGACGCACCACAGCACAGCAATGGAAAGCGATAAAATATGGGGCGCTGCAAATGAGCCTCCGGGAGACACTGAGTTATCAATGAGAGCAGAACCAAGGAATCAACAGCATCAGCAGCGCCAAAATTGCCATATAGTAAGGAATAAAAGAATATTATTTTTGAGGCTGGGGACGTCACTTGGTAGGCTCATGCAGTAATCTCCTTACAGTACTTGTTGGTGAAATGGAAACTAAAAATTACAGTAGAGGCGCTGAGGGAGTCCAAAGGCGGCAAAAAAACACAACGAAGAGGAAAAAAAGAGGAAGGCTATGTATGAAAAATGGCATTTTCTCTTTAAAAGCGTCAATAGTAGGAAGAAAATTGCAGCAGACAGAAAAAAAACCGCTGCATAGAAGGCAAAATAGCGGCCGTTTTACTGAGCAGAGCACAATTCAGCCGATAAATTATCAAAAAGACCGCATTTCGGTCTGAAAACTTGCCGGGTCAAACGTTTCAACCTCCGACGTTAGAATCCTTTCTTTTTCGTCGAATCTGCTCTGAAAAAACGTAAATCCTTCTTAATGAGCCGGCTCAGCCGAGCGGAGCTCCTCACATAGCGGCCATCTTGCTTCGCCGCGCCGCGCGCTTCCAGAGCTATGAATTTTTAAAGTGAAAAATAATGCCTAAAAGATCAAAGCTCCGGTCTCTGGTCACGCAAGACCGAGGCAAATTCAAAAGTTAAAGCCAAATGAGAAGGAGTGCAGTTTGACTACATTAGGTGGATTGGGCCAGGTCTCGGCTTATCTTCATTCTTAGAAGTATTTTAAGGAAAGATTCCTGAGAAGGTCAAGTTCAGTGGGGTAAGGCAGCTGGAGGTGGAGGAGGCGTTGTCATCGGGAAGCCGCTAGACGAAGTCACTTTGAAGATTTCTACATTTAGATTTTGTCACTTTTTTTGAAGTCAAAAATATGCATTGGGGCAAAGCTGCAGGTTGTTGCCAGTGAGGGTCCCATGAGTAGCCTTTTCGAGAGGTCCCGCTGAACAGGATTTGCTGCTGCGGAGAATCTGTTGCGGGAGCTACCACAAAGTCTGGCTCACCGGTGTGCACCTCGGGCGGATCAATGAGCTGGTAGGTCCTGATCTCCTGTTGGCTCTCAGGCCTCCTTTTGGTTGAATGTTATTGAAATTCCAAATTTCAAGTTTTGGCTGGAGAAGCACCTTCATCACCATTTTCAAGGGTCCAGGACTGATTCAGCACCACTTGGGGGTCAAGACTCACTCAGGGCAGAGGTGAGATGCAGGTTCCAAGATCTCTGGAGCTTATTGTGTCCCTGTAATTCACACAGGAAGCCAGGCATCTAGCCCTATGAGTCATTCTGATAGTCCTGGGATCAAGCAGCACGACAGGCCTCAAGTGGCAGATCAGTCCTCTGGGGGTACGAAGCAGGCTTCAAGCAGAAGGGCTCTGTCTGGTAGCAGCAGGGCAGTCCTTTGAGGTACAAAGCAGGCGTCAAGCAGGAATGCAATCCTCTGAAGTACAAGACAATCCTTCCGGGGTCCTCCACAAGTTCAGAAGTGTACTGAACAGTGGCTCGGGAAGTCCAATATTTATACTTGGTGCCATCCTTTGAAGTAGAAGAATTTACTAGGCAACTCCCACATCTGGTTCTGGAAAGTTCTTCCCTTCCCCTGGCAATGCTCCAAGAAGCCTGGGGTGAAGACTAGTGTCAGATTCCTTTGTGTGTGCTGGAGGCAAGCCCTTTAAAATGTGGGGCAGGAAACAGCTCCGCCCAACCATCCTGGCAGGATGGCCTATCCTGCCCACATTGTTCATTGTCAGGGCACAGTACACATTCTTAATGGGGGAGCCCTTATGCCCAGGCAGATGGAAATACCTAGAGAGCCTTAGATGTTTTTGACCAGAAAAATGCCAACTTTGTACAAGTAAACACAAGGAGATGATGGACAGAGCGCTGAAACTTTTCAGACACATCCCCAGTCACAGATCTGGGTTGAAACCAACATCGTTCTTTAGCTCACTTCGCCACCTCAGTTCAGACCCAGCTATATGCAAATCGGTCTTGACCCTGTGCCTCATGGGAACATTACAGCCCAAACTGCCAAGCCCGGTCTTCCCAGAAACAAGCACCCTGGGACCGGTTTCGGGGTAACACTCCTCATCAGCCAGGCTAGCTTGAATCCAGTGGCAAAGTAGGCGAGGGACCAACGTCTGGGCATACCCTGCCAACTTAGGGCCAACAAAGCAAACACGAATGAGTAATATTCTGCCAACTTTAAGTTGACAGGGAATGCCTAGACGTGGGTCCCTTGCTCACTTTGTCATTGGATTCAAGCTAGCCTTACATCCTCTGCCATTCCCATGTCAGGTGAGATCTTTTGGGTATAGTTGGATGACTGGCCACTATATTAAATTCAACCCAAACAAAAATGAGTTATGTTACATTTCATCTAATACTACCTTAACTCCTTGCTTGACTCCTCTAATATGTAGAACTTCAGTCTGACCATTATTGACTTCTCCAAATAGCTTGAATTCATTCTGGACAATCCCTTTAAAATGCATAAACATATCAACAACATTAAATGAAATGCAAATAATCCCCTCAGCTTTATTTGGGGGACTAAATAATTTTTCGCCCAAACAGGATTTAAAAGAAGTAGGCCAATTTCTCATCTTTAGCAGATTAGACAATGGAAGTGCTTCCTCAAAGGCATTCCTAAAATGTATCACGCTCCTCTCAAGGCTTCATTGCATTTTGCAATACATCTTATCTCGGGTATTGCGTGCTTCAACCACATAATTCTCATTTTACTCTCATTTAGATGGCGGCTCCCTATTGAGGGAAGATACACTTAGATTTCTTGCACTATCTCTCCCAGAAACGTAAACCTCTGGGTACTATCTATCTATAATATTATTTTTCATGAAACCCCATTATTTAACAGAAAATAGGGCCCAATCTTATTATGACGTACACCAAGAAGTTTATCCCACCCCGCATGCATAACACCTTCTTCTCTTCATATGTTCAAAAAAGAACAAAAACTATTCCTTCGCAATTTTTGTTTTCCTTTCTTATCCCTCTAGTGTTTCTGAGTTAGTCACCCTAATTAGAGTTCTCATTGGGATATTGGTTGGTTTCTGAACACTGTTTATTTACTTACATAAAGACTCCAACTTTGTATTCTGTGTAGGTTCTGCAAGCAGATATTAGTGATCTTACCCTCGTTACTGGATATACTGATGTTTACTGCAAACTCTAGCTGTATGCTTTTCTGTATTTTAGGTCAATTACCTTTTACTTTTTACTGTTTTGTGCACATTGCTCTATGTAGGGCACTATGTTGCTTTTGTGCTTTGTACTTGCTATATAATATATGAATAATAATATGTTACTGGATTAAGGCCTTACGCTGTGTCGATTTGTGATGTGAGTAGATGGGACATTGATGAAACAAGCAGGCCAACCTTGCTCATCCCCTTTTCTGTCTTTCTTTAAACACTTTGGACCATGCCATTAGAAATTTAAAATTAGGTACTCAGTTTTCAAGGCTCCTGAGAGCCATGGGTGGTTGAATGTACACAAACATACAAATCCTTGGCAAAATTCCTCTTGTAAGCGTCCCCTTATGGCTGGTACCATCTTTATTATTCAAGGTCTTACCTTCCAAATGAAAGACCCTGATAAGGTCAAGGAAACCCTTTTACCTGAATTCTGAGCTAAATGTAGACCATCATGTGGGCTGCTGTTTTTGAAGGAAAGAATGCTTCTGTATTTTAAGTCTCAAAGTCACTCTTCATTTAAACACATTCTAGCTAGATCGCAGCCACATCAATGTCTCTTAACAAAAGACTAAAGTGCTCACATATTTAGTTTAGCCCCAACCAAAATTGTAATCTTATAGATACCCTCATCTTCACACTCACACTGTTTCTAAGCTAACTTAGCCCCACCCTTAACACTAGATTATAAATTATTACTTAGCCTAATGCTAGTTTAAGGATTTTCCTGTCACCTATTCCTAATCCTAAAAAGATCTACTCATTTGAAAACATTTCTATTAACACTTCGGCAGGTGCACACACGTCAGACATCTGGCATCCCAATGGTAGAGTTCCTCAGTAAAATGCATGTTCCCATCAAAAAGTATGGAAACTCGAATTGACCATGAGGCGTGGGCATGCGGGGCAGAGAGGCAATGGGTACCAGAGGGAGTAGCGACCACTAACCATCCACTGAGAATATTTTGCTGTTGTACAATGGGGCACACAGTACATTGGGCCATAAACAAAGTACAGACAGCAGTCATCTGATACATGTAAGAGAAAGAGTAGGCTTAAAGGGGGTAGTAAATCTGGAGAACAGCTTTACATCTATCCTTTATCTTTTACACACATCCCCTGTTGCTTTAAACTTTCTGGTATATTGTATGCTTATAGCACAATAGTTTTAATCGTAATTTACTGCAAATGCTCCCCTACTCTTCTTCTTGCCCCAATCTCTCCCATATCTTTTACACACATCCCCTGATGGTTGGAACTTTCTGGTATATTGTAAGCTTATAGCACATTAATTTTAATCAGAATTTACAGTAGCATGCAGAGAATACAGGTGATATACAGAACTTCACTGTACATTAGATACAGTCTGCAATCTCAGCCAAACTTTTTGATCTAACAGATGTTACCTAGGCTTTACGGTGGTGGCAGACAGGGTGAGGGTGAAGTACAGTTTATTGAGGAGTAGCAATGAGTGGAAACAGATGCCATAAGTGAAGATGGGTTACCCAGGGTTAGGCCAGACACCAACCATTGTAACAGGGTCTGCTACTGTATCTGTGACGACAGTCATCGGGCAACAGAAATGATCCTCTTGATGCTTAAAAATGTAGCACAAAGTTCGCTTTCCCAAGAAACTTTAGACCCTCTTTTTTCCAAACAATCTGTTTCCTTGATCAAGCTGTGGTAACAAGAACAGAATGTACCCAATCATAAAGAAGATGATACCAGACCAGACTTTTTTTATAATTACTAATGTTCCAACATATCACAGTGCATACCTAGTGACACTTTCTGGAATAAGGTATTGGTCTTGGTTTGGTAACATCTTACCAAATCACAATTTGGGTTTCATACATTATAAAAAGCCTTTTTGCAGTTGCAAATGGTCCAATTCTGCGATTTGGGCCTTTTGTGAATGCAAAAAGTCTTCATGTCTCTATCGTATTGAGCGTGGAACCAATATCAATGCACCAATTGTACCTATCCTTACTTCATTTACAATCTAACAATTTCTCTGGATAAGTCACCAAGCCTCCACTTTTAGCAGGGGAAACAATATTTGGAAGTACCCAATGCAGCATGCATATGGTTGAAATAAAGCTCATGGAGCGCCACCATAGAAATGTAAAGAATTTAGGTAATTCATGTTTTGCTTCCCATAATGCTGCAAAAGGTAAAAACTTCCTACAGGAGATGATACTCCCTATATTTATGGTGGAACAATCATTACAATATTCATGGTTATTGATTTTTTTCCCATCACCTAGCAGGAATAGAAATTGCCCTCTTCCAAACCATTCAGGCTCAATCCCCGAGACAGGGGCAATTATCCAAGAAGTCCCATGGGATTTATCCCAGATGAACTCTAACGAAAATGACTAAAGTGCCCCAATTCAACCAAAAGATCATTACAGCTTTTGCCTATGAAGAATCTTCTTTAATGGTGATATTGACTGAAAAAGGGCAGGAGATATGAAAAAAATGAACTTGTATATGGAAAGGGCCCAATTTATATATTGGCGGAGAATGAACTCTATTGCAATGGAGTTCTCTTTCTGCCAAGTGTAAAGTCCATAATTTGTTTATGGTGGAGACTACTTCATCTCTGTGGTAGTCAAACTTCTTTGATGGAGAAGTAAGTGCCATCAGAGTTTTGGCTATATGTCTGCCTACCTAATTTAGATGGGCGGATCTTTAGCCAATTTTAATGCCCGTCCCTTCCTGGTAAAACCTGGCAGTAAGGTGCAAAAATGTTCACTGTCCACCTCACCAAGGGAGGAAATACCATGTGAGGGGAGCACTGTTTTGTTTTTTATTTTCAGAAAGGAAATCCTGCTGTGGGATTTTCTTTTTCACAATAGAAATAAACTTGGTAGGTTTGCAGCATGGCTCCTTCATGTTATTGCAGCCATACAGCAAAATTACTATGGATTGATAGCAACCGCTATGATGAAGGTTCCTGTCTGTACTAGCATTGTCCGCTGGGTCAGGGTGACCAAGCAATTTTCTCTGTCACCATGGGAGAGGATGGGCTGCCTACCAGGAATTACATTGCCTCAGCTGGAACCTCTCTGCATGTTGGGCATTTTTCTTTGTTTTGATGATGTAATTTACCTTTAGTTTCTTTTTTTATTAGCCTTGCATAGGACTGTCCTATCTTTTTATGTGCAGAGACTTCTCAGTCATAAAGATACTACTTGTAAAATACATTTGTGAATAGCATAAAATCATGCCAGTCTACAAAACGGAACAAAACCCTGCTTGGTAACAGTTGGTCTTGGAAGTTTGTTTTCTTAAGAATCTATGTTTAGGAGGAGCCATTGAGAGACCACAGCTTGCCTAATTTTTGATCTATATTGGAATGGCGTGTCACACAGACAAGTTTTTCTTCTATTTGTTTTGTCCTGTTTTCAAACAACGCGTCCTTATTGTAGTATTTGGCTCTCTTAAATGACTCATGAAAAAGGTGCTTAGGGTAAACCCAATCTAAAAACTTACCTTTCAGAATCTCAGCCTATTTCAGATATTCAGAGATGTTGGTAAATCCCTGCGCAGCCTCAGGAATTGGCTAAAGGGAATGCTTTGTTTTTGACATTGGGTGTAAAAACTGTCAAAATTGAAAAGAGTGTTTCTCACAGTAGGTTTAGTGTGGAGTGATACTTGCAATTGTTGGTCATTGTTAGACCTGGCACCTTGGTGTGGGTCTCCCTTCCATTTTTTTGCTTTTGTCTCATGTGTTTTTGCTGGTGTTAGATGCTTTGGGCACTGTGCCACTGCTGTCCAGTGCCACAGTGCAAGTGCTCCCTATTATAAATTGGTGTATTAATTAGTGATTCCATGATTGGTTGATTTGGTTTACCTGTCAGACCCTAGTACAGTGCACCAGGAGTGCCCAGGGCTGGTGATCCAAACACTGCTGGTGGGCTTGCAGCACTGGTTGTGCCACCCAGAGAAGGTGCCTGTAAAAGTGTGTCTAAGGCCTGCCATTGCAGAGCCTGCGTGCAGTCTGGTACTGTCATGCTGACTGGGCAAGTGCACCCACTTGCCAGTCCCCAAACCATCCATTTTCTTCATATCAGACACCCCTATGGTAGGCCTGAGGGCAGGGTGCATTGTAAATATAAGGTAGAACATGCCCTGGTGGGTGTGGCATGTCCTAATAGTGAATTACAGCCATATTTGTTTTTCACTTTTGCAAGGCTACCTGTTCTCCATAGACCAGAATGGGCAGTTTGATTATTACATTGTATAATCCTAACTGACTCAGGGAACATGGTGAAATTCGAATTTAGTATGCCTGAACTCAGAATGATAAAATACATCTTTTAGTGAAGTTGGTATTAACATTCTGTGTTTGAAAATACCACTTTTAGAAAGTAGGTATTTTCTTGTCTAACCATTCAAACCTGCCTCTGCTAGGCTGTGTATTCCTTGTCTGGAGTTTGAGTGACAGGGCTGGGGAATTCCAGGAGACAGGGTGAGGTAGCCCAGTGGTGAATAGAGAGATCTGCATCTAGATGGGAGGGAGGTGTTGCACCTGGGACCTAAATAGGGCTGAGCCTTCCCTCCACAATGCTGGCTCCACCTCCTGTGGTGCGTCTGATGTCTCTGCCCTGCACTCTGAAAGGAAAGAAGGAGTCATGTAAACAAAGTGCTCCAGGACTGACCAGAACTGATTTGAACTAGGCAAAGGCCTCTCTGCCTTCAGAGAACAAAGGAACATTTAGTATAAATATTGGGACCCCAGCCCAAGAACTTTATATCTCTTTGGGAAACAAGAAGAACCATTTACTGAGGAGTGGAACCGGAAGAAACTGAGGAGAGACTATCCCTAAGCTGAAGTGCTGCTTGGGGGATTGGCCTGCAGTGGTTGCCTGACTACCAAAGAAAGGAGAAAGGACTTTGTGTGCATTTTCATTCAACTTGTGTAAGGATCTCCAAGGGCTTGGAAAAGAGCTTGCCTCCTGCTGAAGTCTCAGGGACAATAGACTTCAACCCCCCAGCTCCCCAGAGTTCTTTGGAAGTGCCTGCTGCTGTTTTGGGCCTTCTGAGAAACTGCATGTCGCAAAGAGCTGAAAGCGCGAATCACGGAGAAGAAACGTGTCGCCGTCGCAGCTGCTGCCGTCGCATCACTGAACAAGGGTGTCGCCGCTGTAGCTGTCGCATTGCACCGCATCACGAGAAGCGTCCCACAACACCGAAGAAGCGTGTCGCCATCGCAGCCGCTGCCGTCGCATCTCTGAACAAGGGTGTCGCCGTTGGAGCTGTCGCATTGCACCGCATCACGAGAAGAGTCTTGCAACGAAGAAGAAGCGTGTCGCTGTCGCAGCCGCTGCCGTCGCATCTCTGAACAAGGATGTCGCCGCTGTTGCTGTCGCCTTGCATCGCATCAAGAAAAGCGCCTCGCATCCACGGAGAAGTGTGCCGCTGTCGGAGCTGCTGCCGTCGCATCACTGAACAAGGGTGTTGCCGTTGCAGCTGTCGCATCGAGCGGAAGCGTCTCGCATCGTTGGATAAGAATGTCGCCGCAAAAGCCGCTGTTGTCGCATCACTAGACAAGGGTGCCGCCGCTGCAGCTGACGCATCGAATCGAGTCCTCTAGCAACATCGGAGAAGCGTGCCGCATCAGGAAGATCTTCACGTCTTTATTTCTTTGCATCAAACTTTCATCGCATGACCATCTTTGCAACACTTTCGTTGCCCTGCGTGTCACATCTAAAGGTACACTGAACTAAGAGTGTCTCATTTGAAGAACTAAAAAGAACTAAGCTAAAACTACCATTTTAAGTAACCGTATTGTGGATTTTTGTCATTTATGGTCATGTGTTAAATCTATATAAAGAATACTTATTTTTTATATAAAACCTGTGTGGTGTCCATCTGTAGTGTTGTCACTTGATTACTGTATGTGTTCACAAATGCTTTACACACTGCCTCTGAGATAAGCCTGTCTGCTTGTGCCAAGCTACCAAGGGGGTGAGCAGGAGTTATTTTAGGAGTTTACCCCCTTACCCTGACTAGAGGCGAGGGTCCCTATTTGTCACAAGTACCTACCTGTTGTCGCGTCGCGTCTCAGCAATCACCACCACGCAGCCAGGTCAGTTTCTATTATTTATTGCATGCATATGTATCTGCAGCCAGCATGCTGCACGTCCTGCCTCGTCCCCCGCTTCCTGTGTATATCCTGCCCCTCACCCCTTGACCGGAACTGGTGTCCGGTGACCTCTCCTGCCCTCTGCCCTCCTCGGGGTCCTAGTGCCTCATTTCTCAGGACACTACATCTCCCCCCTTTGTCACAAAGGCATTACGACAGTAGCATTCGTTGGTAGTAAAATGGGACAGTCTCTTTTGTAGTCAGTTGCAGGATGTGAACTGTCGACTGATGTGACCCGTGAGATGCTGCCTAGAGCGGCATTTCACATTTCCTCTATTAGTCTCTTCGGTCTCACAATGTCTCTTCTTGGCCTCTCCACCTGTCCTTGGCCCTCCTTTGGCCTTGTTGCTTCTGCGACACCTGCTCCATTGCATTCCTTCGTTGTTGTTATCCCTTCGGTGCCTGTCACGTGTTCTTCCTCTTTTTCTTCTTTCAAGCCTTTGAAGTGTGAGCTGTTCCTTGTGATTCGCCTGCTGTCTGATTCTGCTGTTATCATTGTTCCTTTCACTTGTGTTATCGTCAATGGGTCGTGGGCGAATGCACTGTCCGACTTCCGTTGTTGTCTCTGTCGTACAATGACAGTGTCTCCTTCATGGAGGTGTGATTTGGTGGCATGTCGTCTTCCATCAGCATATTCCTTCATTCTCTTCTTGGCTGCCTCATCTTTTGCTGCCACGCCTTCGTGCCCCGGCGCGGCCAGTCCTTCTATCTGCGGCAGCCTTGTTCTGCTTGTCCTCCCTAGTACTAGCTCCGCCGGGCATTTCCCTGTAGATCCATGAGGCGTGTTTCTGTAATCCCTCAGCATTTGGCATAGTGCTTGTCCTAGGGAAATCTGCGACAGTTTCGCCCTCTGAACTGCCTTCTTGATGTTTCCCATAAATCTTTCGACCATGCCGTTTGCTTGCGGCCATAGTGGTGTTACCTTTCTGTGCTGTATTCCGAGGTAAGCCATGAACCTTCGGAACTCCTCTCCTGAGAACGGAGGGCCATTATCCGTTTTCAACGTCTCCGGGGAGCCCCATGCTGCGAATATGTCGTCCAGAACAGGTAGCGTTGCGGCTGCTGACGTTGAGGAGACTGATCGCACAATCGGGAATCTGGAGTATTCATCTATTATGACCAGTAGGTAAGTTCCCGCGTCTAGAGGTCCAAAGAAATCAGCGGCCATTGTTGTCCATACTGCTCTTGGTAGTTCCGACATTTGCAGTGGTTCTTGTCTTGCAGGCGGACCCGTCGTTTGACAGAGGTGACAGGCCGCTATCGTATCTTCGACTAGACGATCTAACCCCGGGAACCAAACCTTTTCTCTCAGCAGTTTTTTTGTCGCCACAATGCCCCTGTGTGACTCGTGTGCAATGCTGACCACTTGGCGTCGTAGCGAACGTGGAATGACTATCCTGGTGCCCCTCATTACTATTCCGCTGTTTGTCTCCGAGAGTTCCCCACTTATTTTCTGTAGAGCCAGCATCTCCTCCTTTTGTACTCCTCCCTTCCATGTGCAGTTGTTGTTTATATGTCTCCATCTTTGCTGTCTCGTCGTTTCTCGGGCCGCTCGCAGTGTGTCATCTTTTTCCGTTTCTCTCTCTATCTCTGTTAGAGTTACTGGTGCCGGCGTGCTTTGCTTTAGCACGAAGTTTAAGTATTCTTCGGCCATTGAGGCCTTTTTTTCTGCATGTGGCAGCGGATGCCGTGACATGTAGTCGGCTGGATTATGCTCTTTCCCAGGTTTGTGGACAATTTTGAAGTCGTAGTCCATTAGTCTGATGCCCCAGCGCTCAATGCGGGGCGGCATCTTTGCTGCTGGGTTGCCGTAAATTGTTACTAGTGCTTGGTGGTCCGTGATGATGGTGAACGGCTTTCCGTACACAAACATGTGGTAATGCTCGCATGCCCATACCACCGCCAAGCTTTCTTTCTCCGGCTGGGAGTACGCCTTCTCAATGTCTGTCAAGCTTTTGCTGGCATATGAGACAATCTTCCTTGGTGACTCCTTTCCCGGCAGGTGTTGTGCTAATATTGCACCTAACCCCACTGGGCTGGCGTCAACCGTCAGCTCGGTGCAGAGCCGAGGGTCGAAGTATGCGAGGTGCTCCGCCGTCATCACAGCCTTCCTGATCTCTTCGAACGACTCATTGCACTCTTGAGACCAGACAAATTTCTGGCCCTGTTTTGTTAGCTCTCTCAGCGGCGTGCTCACTGTGGCAAAGTCTTGTATGTATCGGGCACAGTAGCTTGCCAGGCCTAGGAATGACCTTATTTCTGCCACATCTGACGGTGGCTTTGTCTTCTTTAGCGTTTCCACTTTGCTGGGATCAGGCCTCATCCCTTTTTCCGAGAATATGTGTCCGAAGAAAATCAGTTCTGTTCTCCCTAGCTCGCACTTCTCTCCATTTAGTGTTAGTCCAGCCTGCTTTAGATGTTTGCACACTTGCCTTAAGGCGCTGTCATGTTCTCCGTCTGATTTCCCAAACACTAGGATGTCGTCACTGTAATTGAAACTGTTGTGTACTGGTCGTATCACCTGTCTTATTGTCTCCTGAAATATTTCGGCCGCTGACGAGATACCAAAACTGAGCCGTTTGTATCTGAATAGTCCTAGGTGTGTGGAAAATGTTGTTATGTACCTCGACTGTGGGTCCAGCTCTAGTTGGTGATACCCTTTGTATAGATCTAGCTTTGAGAATCGGCACGCCCCTGTCAGCCTGCTGATCATGTCGTTCAGATGAGGTCCTGGATGACGTTCCCTCGATATTGCAGTGTTCGGTAGTCTCATGTCCACACAGATCCTTATTTTGGACGTATTTTTCTTCGGGACTGCCACAATCGGTGATACCCACGGTGTTGGCCCGTCTGCAGGCTCAATTATGTCTTGCTGCAGTAAGTTATTTATTTCTTCCTCCACTTGCGGTTGTAGGTGGATCGGCATTCTCCTGTGATGCTGTGCCACTGGTCTCACCGCTTCATTTATGTGTAGGGTGACCTGTTTGTCTTTTAGCTTCCCCAGTCCCTGCAGTATTTCTTGATATTCTTGCAGTATGTTTTCTTTTTCTGTCATGTGGTACGTCATCGCCAACAGCCCCATGACTTGTGCCGTGACGTTACTCAGCAGGCAGGGCGCTGGGATGTCCCCTTTCAGCACATGTATTTCTTCCTGACGCGTCACGTCCTGATATGTTAGCGTCTCAGTGAACTTGCCCATGTTTTCTACTGGTGTCTTTGATCCCCACGTGAACACATCTACTGTTGATGGCGATAGCGTTGGCCTTGTTCTCATTTTCATGTACTCGGACATGCACATTATGTTGCATGTGGCACCACTGTCTAGCACAAACGTTGTTCTGTGTCGCCCGACGTCGATGTCTACTGTGGCCGTCTTTTTTATTTGCTGTTTCTCCACCAGCTGGATGTGTTCCTGCTGTCTTCCTTCTTTGGGTGTGTCGGACATGAGGTATAGCCGTGCTTCTCTCCCAGCCGTCGTCTGTTCATCCGACTCTTCCGACGAGCCTCTCTCTGCTGTCTCCATATGTCTGGCGTGTCTGGTGCCTGTTGTCCCTTGTCTTGCTGTTCGTCCCCTCTCGTTCCTAAATTGCCTGCTCATGCAGGTGCTTGCGAAGTGATTGTCCCTATTGCATTTTCTGCATTTCTGGCCCATTGCTGGGCAGGTGCCAACGTGTGGGAAGTCAAAGCCGCATCTGTAGCATGGGACCGCTTGTTTCCTGTGATGTTGTTGCTCCCTGTTGTCGTTCTTTTTGAAATGTTCCGTCATCCGATGTGCCATCGCTTCTCCCTTTTCTTTTCCAATTTGTATTTGTTTGGCATGCTGCGTGGCCCGTGCTTCTGTGCGGGCCATCGTCAGTATTTTCTCAAGTGTTGTTGGTTCTTTTAGGATGCGTGCTCTGAACTCTACTGATAAACACCCTACGATGAGGCGCGTTCGTATTGCTTCTTCGTTGTCAAATTTATCAAATTCGCAGTATGTCACCAACTTCCGCAACCTTGTCGCGAAGTCATCCATGCTTTCTTCTGGTTGCTGGCATGCTGTGTGGAACGTGTACCTTTCAAAATCGATGTTGCGTTGGGGGTCGAACTTCTCTGTGAGGCACGCTTTCGCGCCTTTGTAATCCGCCGTCTTTTCACTTGGTAGTGTCATCATTAAGTCTTCTATTTCGTCTCCGGCAAGGTTGACCAGCAGATCTAATTGTTTGCTCTCTGCGACGTCCGTCGCGCGCATGTATCGTTCAAATTGTCGTAGCCATCTCTCCCATCTGATGCCTGCTTGCGGTTCCGACATGTTGAATGGCAGCGGCCTGCGGAACACAGCTTGTGTGCTCCTTGTTTCTTCGTCACCCATATTCTTCCTTTCTTTGTTTTATTTATGTACTTCTTGCCTTCTTTCTCCTTCCTTCTTGTTCCTCTGGTGCTATTTCCTTTCTTTGGCACCTTTTTCTTGTCGTTTTCTCCTTATTTGGACCTTTTTCGTCTATTTTCCTTTTTTGCCTGACTCTAAAATGGCCTCCCGGCCTTCCTGTGCTCCTATTGGCCCAAATTGCCTGACTCCAAGATGGCCGCCGCACTCTCGCGCGATTTCGCGCTGTTCGGGACTTTGCCTGACCTTTTAAAATGGCCGCCGTCTATCTTGGGCGCTGATTGGCTCAATTCGCCTGACTTTAAGATGGCCGCCTCCTCTCGCGAGAGTTCGTTGAAGCTCACGCACGGGAGGGATCTTAATCTTTCCTTCAGTTTCACTATCGCGCTGCTCTTACTTCTGTTAGCAGCGCCGGGGTGGGCTCCCGCAACGATGTTTTCTTCTGCTGGCGCTTCGGACCAGGGTGGGCTCCTGGCTCCGAATTTTGTTCCGCGACCGGGTGGGCTCCGACAGTCGCCGCGACGCGTGGATTTCGATCCCGCCTCGTCGCCAGTTGTCGCGTCGCGTCTCAGCAATCACCACCACGCAGCCAGGTCAGTTTCTATTATTTATTGCATGCATATGTATCTGCAGCCAGCATGCTGCACGTCCTGCCTCGTCCCCCGCTTCCTGTGTATATCCTGCCCCTCACCCCTTGACCGGAACTGGTGTCCGGTGACCTCTCCTGCCCTCTGCCCTCCTCGGGGTCCTAGTGCCTCATTTCTCAGGACACTACACCTGTGCCAACTAGAGACCCCCAAATCTAACAGTCATGGTGTTCAATCCAAATGTCGAGAAATTCTACCTTCTCTTGATGTATTTTAGCGGTTAACCTAAGGTTCTCATTGTATAGATGAATCCACTGGTAGAACTCTTTGAGACTGCTTTTTTGGGGGTTCTTTGAGATCAGTTTCTGTATTACTGCATATATTGTATTCCTGATGTGTATTTTTGTGTATAAATTGTGTAAAAAGTAATATATAATTAAACTTTATTACGCTAGTTAAAAAAAATTAATCAATAAACATGTTATATTATACTCCATGAGAAAGATTTAATTATTAGAACCAAGAGGTGTTTTTGGGTTGCTCTGTGATGTTTGCACACTTGTTTAGATTATTAAATACATTGCTTAGATTTTGTTATTGGGCAGGGTTTTGTTCCGTTTTGTAGACTGGTATATTTCCCCTGAAACTGCTGGAATATCCGATTACAGGGCCCTCTTTATTTTTGTTTTTGATAGTAAATAATCATAAACTTTCACAAAAGTGTACGTTTACCTTATTGAATCATGCCCATATTTTGCTACCTACTCCTCATGCTACTAGCATAGAGGGGCATTCCATCCTCTATCACCAGGAAGAGGTTGCAATCTGCTAAATTAATTTGTGGCTCTTTCATAAACAAGATGAAAATCTTCACACTTGACACTTCCTGCTGCCTCGCATTTGTTTTCCATCCATCCCTTTTTAAGGATGCAGGTCCTTCACAAGTAAAACGTTTGCATTTGACTTGTTTCTAGGAATCAATTATTCCATTGTAGCACTTGACTCTCTCAGGGCAACAAAGCTGAGTAGTCATCGGCCTCGTCAGGGGAAGTGGTGAGGGCTAGTCAGCTCACTGGTATGCAACAACAACACTCAATAAATAATTGTCCTGACAGTATTTTTCCTTTAAAAAAAAATAATTTTATTGCTCAAGCACTACTAAGAACGTAGGGGCAGATTTATGTTTGACTTGCGCCTCATTTACGCCGCCGTTGCGTCACTTTTGTGACGCAGCAGCGGCGCAAATCCTGCGCCATGGTGCGGGGTATTTACAACGTGACGCATCTGGGAGATGCGTCACGTTGTAAAGCCCTGCGCCACATGTAGGCGTTCCAGGGCAGGTGGGGGTGTTCCGGCGCAGGAACGCCTCCTAAAAGTGGCTGAGTGAAATCTACAAGATTTCACTCAGTCACTTTAGAGCCCATGCTGCGTCAAAACCCTGCGCCTGCTTGAAGCAGGCGTAAGGATTGACGCAGCATTGTGAAGATAGGGCCCCCCAGAGCATTGCTGGAGCTGCGTCGCGCTTGCGACGCAACTCCAGCAATGCGCCACTTTTACGGCACAGATGCGTGACGCATCTGTGCCGTTTTTGCCCGATGGTGCGCCGCATTATAAATGCGGCGCATCCATGGTGGCGGAGCAGGGGCGCAAAATAACTGGCGCATCCCTGCTGATTTGCAGGGATGCGTCAGTTATTATAAATATGCCCCGTAGTGCTCCATTACGAGTTCAGCAGTCTGATCACCAGCCCACCACGGCGGCAGGAACAAGTACTCCGCTGTGCAGCCAGCCTCCCCGCCCGTCGTATTAGGAGCTTCCTGCGGGGCTATCGGTTTCATGGTGGCGGAGACACTAACTAGTGGGAAATTATGTAAGGATGCCACTCAAAGGGTGAATAAATCAGGCGGAGCAATGACTGGAGGATATCACGTTTGCTCGTTCATGCACTCAGGAGTTAAATAAATTTGGCAGAGTGAGAAACAGAGGAAATTACACTTACTAAATGAGCAGGAAATGTTGAAAGATGCTCGTTATAGGCATTCAGTGCTGATGTACTGCCTTTCTACCGACTCTCATATGGCGCTGTCCCCGCGAGGAAAAGGTTGTCGTAAAGGCAGGTCATGAATAGCCCAGTGGGAAACTTGGTGAGAACCTCCTATGGCCCACCTGTGCCTCTCCAATCGTAGATGCAGAAGTATCGGCAGAGGCGGCGGTCACGTCGCTATGTTACCACACACATCGCAATCGGGCCAATGAGAAGGCAGAGGTCTGACCACCAAAAACGCAACAGCAGGAGACATCCTGCCATCATCGTAATCAGGTCCCAAGTGTTTTATTAGAAATATGTACATCAGAGGGATGGGAATACTTTTGGTGTCACCCTCCTGAACCCTAAAATCATAAACAAAACATCTATACTAGATGAAACATCAAAATATAATGGGATGTACCAAGAATACTGGCCTTGTCAGGGTGTCACCGCATTAAGAAAAATAGCCACGTTATATTTCAGTATCGCACCACCACAGAAATGAATAAGCGCAGTATTAATAATCAACAGTATTCATTTCAATGGCAAACATTGCATTATCTCTAGCATCAATGTTTTAAATAAAGCATTTCCATGCCGATCATGGAGGTTAGAGTCTTTCTTTAACCACTATTAGACTGCCACTGCAGTCATAGGCCCAACCACAAAGAGACTCCGCACTCCGAAGTCCAAGAACAAAATATCCAGCACTGAGAGTGCTTAAAATGTATGATAAGCCTGCCATTGGGCCATCATTTCAACACCACCAGAGACCTAGCGAGATATCCTTTAGAAATAAGGTGCGGGCCCTGCAGCATCTCCTGTAGCACACCAAATGCTTTCCATTAATCGTTGGTGGTGCCATTGCCTCTCTTGGCACAGCATAAGAGCCAATAGTAAACTTTTCAGCCCCCTCACTGGGCATTATGTGGCGCTCCTAGGCATTCGGAATGCATACCTAATGAGTGGGTTGCCTTCTCTTTGTTTTCTGTATCTTAACGTTTGCACTGAAGTTAACAGAATGTACAGTGGATCTGTTGAAATCCTGGACCCCGGCAAACTTGAAACTTTTTTTAAAACACTCAGCTCCAAGAATAAGTTACGATCTTGACATTTTACTCTGTTCAAAACTGCTACTATACAAGGCATATGCAGACTCAATGGAATTTAAGCAAAGGCAACACTATCTTACTTTTACTTTAAGTCACGGCGCCCGGCGATGCATGATTTTACTTCGACTTGGGATTCTCCCTTTTAAAGCCCTAACTTGCAACTGGACATAAAATAAAAATGTTGGAAGACTATGCGACCTCTGTCAAGGAGGAGTTCAAGACTTGATACATGCACTGTTCATATGCCCTAATCCCTGCTAGAAAGAGGTTCATAAAGCCAATCCAAACAAAGTCCAACTGTACAAATGTACGGAGTTTGAATTCTCTTTTAAAATCACCCCCTAATGAATTTACCTGTTATAACCTGTTCACATTTTTACAACTATTTATAAATTTATATTAGGATGAATGTTATAAAGTTTCTTAGTCACAGATGTAATTTTTCTGTTTTTAAACTTCTTATTTGTTGTTCTCAGTAGAGAACTAAATCAAATAAAAAATTCTTGATTCTTGATTCTGTATCCCCTCACAGTGGTCTTCTTTTGTTCCTGTTTTTTTCCTGGGTAGACCAGTCCCACCTAAGACACCCAGAAGCTGGTGAGAGTCGTAAAGGACCACGGAGGGAGCTCCCAGCCCCCTGCTGCATTGGGTCTGTGCGTGTGCTCCTCCTGTGTGGTGCACAGAAGTCAGCACAGTTCTGGTTCTGCTCCTGCTGAGCAGGAGCAGTTTCTTTCCTTCTCCTGCCCACAACAGGTGTGGTGCACTCTTAAGCATGTGAGAAATGTGAGCAGGGAGCAGAGCAGGCAGCACACCCATCTCCCTACACAGGCACAGGGTGCAGCATTGCTTTCGGCATTGTTAGCCCTGTTAAGCGCCACACATTAGGGGTTAGAGTAATGCATTTTTGAGTGGTGTCACATCACCGCACTAAAACGCATTAGTCACACTTTTATAGCACCCTGACCATGCGTGCTGGGCGCAATCAACAAAGTGCTGCATTTAAGCAGCGAGCGCTGCACTGCCATTGATTGAGATCTGTGCTGCCTGCTTGCTATATGAAATGCATTGTGAACAATCTCTTTATTTACAAATGCTCCATGACAACGGTTTACACAGAATCATTAAGCATTATGTTTTTGGCGCCAATGCCACTGGGAGTGAGTCTTACAGGGCTGGCGTGTGCTGTAAACAAATTCAAAGAGGACCAGGTAGTGACTGCCCCCATGAGGATCTGGGGGTAGTGTCTTGCCTGTTGTTATTTATTGTACAAAGAACAATTGAAGGACAGAATGGAGAACAATGTCAAACATTCACCTCAGCACAGAGACCTGGGCCTAAAGCCATCGTTTTTTTCCCCATGCCATTCCAGTGTAAACCCAGACAGATGCAAATCATCCTTCACCCTGCTCCCCAAGGGAACAGTCCCGCCGAGACAGGACTGTTCCGATGATCCCGCCGAGGCAGGACTGTTCCGATGAGGAGCAGGGTCAAGACTGATTTGCATATGGCTGGGTCCAAAAAGGGGTGAAATAGTGAGCAAAGAACAATGGATTAAATCCTGATCTCTTGACTCTTACTGGGGGTGAATGGTTGAAAAGTTTCAACACTACGTCCATCATCTTGTGTTTGCTATGTTGTTGTTTTCTGGCAAGAGTTCCGGTGGCACCCCATTCTGTATTATTGACCCCTCAGAAGGCAGGTGGCATCTTTGGTTTTCCTTGCGGCGCCCACTGCCCAAAGAGCAGTGCTTTGTGAGATCCATGCATGACCTCTATGCTACTGAATGCTGCAAAGGAGTTCGTACTCTGGTCCATTGGCAAGATGTTTTCCTGGTCCACTGGATAGGAGTGAGTAACCAACTCACCAGCTGCCTTTCACATGTGTTGGGGATCAGGTGCAGACACACTTCTGTTTGGTTGAGGCGAGCGCTGCGCTGCCTGAGTCATTAAAACTTTTGTTGCAGGGATTCTGCTCAGGAACAGAACTATGCTTGGGACCATAGAACAACGGCATGTAGGGACTGAGTCACCATACCATCTCCAGTACCTATGAGTCTGAGTTGGACTAGCTACAATGCCTCACTAAACTTAGCAGATAAATGTCCTTCTAACCTTACCAGAGAAACAAGTGAACTGGCCTCTTAGAACACAACACTCTTTTTTTTTTTTTTGTCCTCATACAAGGCATTTGACCTGGTACTGGATCTATGTGCACTGAAACTGGGACAACCACGACAGCACACTACTACCCAGAAAAGCTTAAGGCCTCTGTTGAACTATATATATGGAGATATATGCGACAACATAGTTTAGTGTGCCTTAATCATTGGACTTTATTGAGTTGCATCTTCTGTATATTTTCCCAGATGATAAATCCCCATTGCTTATCTTCTTCTAATAGTATTGCCCGTATTGGTCCCCACATTTTAATCCTTTTAGGTAAACCCTTAGCACAATCTACCCTGCAGGTGTTCCTAACATATGAAAACCATCCTCTTAGTGATGGAGCAGTCTGTGCTACCCACTTTGTGCATATTTCTCTGCGTGCCATAATAATCAATGCAAATAACAAATGTGCTTGAGATATATTTGCTATGTAATTTTTGTTACCTCTAGGTAATATTCCAAAAATAACAAGTTCAAGGCTTACCTGGATTTTAGCTCCTAGTGCTTTAGAGGCAAACTCACCCACATCATCTGCATTTTCTAGCCTGCATTTAGGACAATATCTTCTTGTTCTTCCACCCATCTTGGCCAGTTTCTTTGGAGACCAATAAACTCTGTATAGAGTAAAGAGATGGTTTCTTCTTAAAGGTGCGGGTCTAATAGTGGACCAAAGTGCAGCATGTGATACTTGCCATAAAGTTTGGATATCTGCTTCCGGCATCTCCGTTTTCCATATCTCCTCTGGTGCAGGTAACGGGTTGTCTTCCGCCTCCATGAGCATCCAGTACCACTTAGCCACTTCCTTTTTAAAAGCTATGTTTTTCACAAATTCTCCCTCCCATTCTGACTCCCAGCCGATCTTCCATTCTTTTTGGACCCAACTTGTCAATTGAAGATATTTAAATCTTGCTAATGTAAATTAGTTCTTAATGCAAGTGTATTCCAAGAAATAAGAGAATTATGTTCAATTAACTCCCCCGAAGTTGTTAGGTCCGCCCTTAATAAAGGAAGAGCTAGAACATCTGAAAGGCATTCTGGAGTGCCTGGAGAGTTCCAAATTGGTGCTTTACAGCTATAGTATGGTATACCCATAATTCGTTTAATTTGCACCCACACCTCACAAGCTGCTAACAAAACCTTGAACCTGATTTTGTTTTAAAATTTAGGATGACCATATTTAAATAGAAACAAATTTCCTTCCTCCGGTAGATTCTTTTTTAAGACCCGTAAGTAAAGGGGAATATTTTGTGCATTATCCATAAGAAGTTGTCTGGTGTTTTTAAAAAAGAAGGCCCAATGGTATAGTTTAAAGTCTGGCAGGGCGATTCCTCCATCAATTTTCTTTTTATGCAATTTTTTCCAAGCTATTCTCACAGCTTTGTTTTTCCACACAAAACTGCTCAAGTCACTTTGCAATTTCTGCAACCATTCCATTTTGAAATGTAGTGGTAGAGCATTGAAGATAAAAGTGAACTGAGGAAAAATCATAATTTTAATTAAGTTGACTCTGCCTAATATTGATAAAGGCAAGTGCATCCATGATTCTAATAAAGCTTTGGTTTCCAAATGCAATCTCTTAAAATTGATGAAAGCTATGTTGTCCAAGTCCTTGGTTATCTTAACACCCAAATATCTAATCTCTGGCTTTTCTAATGGAGAATTTATTGGACCATTCCAAGTCGTAATTTCGGTTTTATCCTTATTCACTAAGTAACCAGAGATTGCTCCAAAAGTTTCCCTTATGTCCATTATACGGGGTAATGATATCCCAGGGCTCGGTGTATATACCATCAGGTCGTCGGCATATAATGCTGTCTTTATTTCCCAGTCTAAGATATATGAAGGGCGGAATCTCAGTTTCTGATCTAATTCTCCTGGCCAATGGTTCTATGTACATATTAAATAATAAAGGTGACAAGGGACACCCCTGCCTAGTCCCATGCTCTATCTTTATCTCTGGTGAGAGAGATGCATTAACCACTATTCTTGCTGTTGGTACGTCATAAACTGATCTCATAGCATTTAAAAAATTGTTACCCAAGTTGTTTTGTTCTATAACTTTGTATAAATAAGGCCAACTTACTCTGTCAAATGCTTTGGCTGCATCAATCATTATAACAGTTAACGGGGATTATTTGTGTGTAAAATCTTTCAACTGTCTGTTTTTCATAAAACCTTTTTGATTTAAATGTATAATGTCCCCCAATATCATGCTTAACCTTGTAGCTAAAATTTGTGTGAAGATTTTATAGTCACTGTTTAATAATGAAATTGGCCTGTACGACTCACATTTCAGAGGATCTTTTGCAGGTTTTAGTATCAAAGGTATTACAGCCTCATTCCATGAAGCTGGGATAAAGGCGTGATATATATAATAATATATATATATACTATTTAATAGCTTATGAAGATGTGGGACTAGGATATCCTTTAGAACTTTATAAAGTTCGTTAGGGATGCCATCCGGTCCAGACGCCTTCCCTTTCTTAAAACTAGCAATGGATTTTTCTATCTCAAAAATAGTAATTTCTTGATTTAACATGCTTTGTTGATTAGTATTTATCCTAGGTAAGAGATCCTGGCCCAACCACTGATCCAATTCTGATTGAGAGGCCTTTGTATCTTCAGTATATAATTTTTGAAAGAATTTACCAAAAGCCTTACCTATACTGGAATTGTGCTCACATAATTCTTGAGTAGCTACATCCTGTACCTTTTTAATCTCATTTCTTAACTGGTCGTGCTTTATCTTACACGCAAGGAGTTTCCCACACCCTTCCCCGTATTCATAATGAGCCATTTTACTAACTTTACATCGCTCCTTAGTCATTCCCTCCAGGAATTCTGTCAACTGTTCTTTAGCCTCATTTAGCTTATCCTGCAGTCCCGATCTTAAAGTGATATTTTGACAACCTAAGAGAGTTTCCTGTGCTATCTTCATCTTATCCTCATATACTTCGACTTCTCTTTTACCCTCTTTTTGATAGAAGGCAGCATGACTTATGAGTGTCCCCCGAAGGTAAGCCTTAAAATTGTCCCATACTATATGCGGCGCTGCAGACTCATGATTTATGTCGAAAAATTCAATCACTTTTTTTTTTAACAAGTCCACCACTCCCTGTTTCCCCAAAAGTGTTCTGTCTAATGTCCATCTGTATTCTGTCAGGTTTTTCCCCATGGACATTTCTAACCTCACTGCAGGCATGGTCAGACAAATGCTCAGGTTGATGTGTAACCATAAGATTGTTTTCCCTTAATCTCTCATTTACCCGAAATAAGTCAATTCTTGAGGCATGTGAATATTGCTTGTTTTGATACGTGAATTCTTTTTTGTTACCAACATTGAGTCTCCATATATCCACAAGCCCTAAATTCTATACTAATTGTTGTATACTCTTTCTCATTTTTGGGGCACTTATGGTGTGTTCTATTGATGATCTATCAAGCAGAGGATTCATTAAAATATTAAAGTCTCCTGCCATAATTATGTTATATTTGGCATCTAAGAGATGTTTATACAGCTCATTAAGAGGGGAGGGGTCATCCACATTGGGGCCATAGTATCCTACCAATGTGAGTCCTAATTTGTCTATTTTGATGTTCAATATGACCCATCTACCCCCTTTATCCACCTTACAGTTCTCTACTCTAACATTAGCCGCTTTCTTAAATAATATAGCAACTCCTTTAATGTTACAAGATTGCTTGGAGCATACCAGATGCGTTATCCACTTGTTTAGTTTAAGCACACCTTCCCATTCCTCTTCTCGTAAGTGCGTTTCCTGCAAAATAATTATATCATTTTCTGACAATTTAATTAATTCTAAAATCTTCCTCCTTCTTCTATGCACTCTCAAACCATTGACATTCCAGGATAATATTCCGATTTTATTCATTTTCTTCTCCCCCTCCCCCTCGCCCTTGTCCTTGTTCTTTAATTCCTTCTTTCTGATATTTGTCTATGTCATGTATGAGGATATGCTTTGTTTTTTTCCTTAATGCTCCCCACCCAGTGCTCTTAATTACAAGTGAAAAAGTGCATCCCTCACATTGAGACCCCCTCCCATCCTGGGGAACCCTTCCTTACTCCATATGGGGTGACACATTGCCCCCCTAGGAGCTCTGACGTTTCTATCCCTTCTGTGATTCTATTGTGTACCTCTTTGGCTGTTTATAAAGTCGATTAAGTTCTCAACCTCTTAGACTTCCGTGATGTTATGCATTTTGTTTCTCCACATAACTTTCAGAGTAGCCGGAAATTTTAATTGTGCCGTTGCCCCCAGTGCCTCCAGAGTTTGAATATGCTTCCCTAGTTCCCACTGGCGATTTAATGTGGTTTTAGCTATGCCTGATCTTATAGAGTAGGACCAATCATCCTTTTGGAAAAGTTTTGCTTTAAGAGCAGCTGAAAGTATTGCCTCTTTAATAACATAAGTACGAAAACTTATCAGTATTTTTCCTGGTTTGTCCCTTTTTGGGTCCCGTCTGAACGGGTCTCTGTGTGCCCTCTGTATATCTTGCTCAAGATCCCATGTTTGAAATTCTGGCATAGCCTCCTTGATAATGGTAACCACAAAATCTTTCAGATTTCCTTTTTCCAGCCCTTCTGGAACATTTAGAAGCATTAAATTATTCCGCCTGGAGTTATTTTCCAACACCTCTAGCTTGTCCCTGATTTCCTTCTCACTACTTATTAAAGTTTGAATGTCTCTCTGGTTATCTTCACCTCTTCTTGGAGATCTCCAAGCTCTGTTTCCATTGTTGTTAGTCTTGCTGTTATATCAGCCATTTTAGTTTCCAAATTCACACATGATTCCTGTATTTTAGTTTGGTTATTTTCTGATATGGCAAATTTGTCTTTAATCTCCTTTGAGAGCTATACTAACATGGAGGTTACATCTATGATGTTCTTCTTTGCTTGTGCATTCGATTGGTTATCCTGTTGTAGATTTGTCTTAGAAATGTTCGGGATGAATTCACTTCCTAGAGGACTGTGCGACAAGTGGTCCTCATGGACCATATTTGTGGCATCTTGCACTAATACAGAGTATCTGTTTGAATTAGGGAGGTTTGCCTCAACTACTATCTGACTCTGCATATCCCCAATAGATTTCGAAGTAGCCATGGTAGCTTTAGCTACTTGTAGGGCCGATGATGTTGGTTTGTCTAAGGGTTCTGCTTCTTTTATTTTGAAATATGACCTCAAGGATGGTGTAACTCGGGTTTCCCAAGATAGTTTTTATTCCTCCTTGAAATCTTCTCTAATTTCTCCGTGCTATCTAGATGTGGTGCTGCGGACTTTCTTTGTGTTACCAGGGGAGGTGAGACTTGAGTTGTTACTATTCCTATCCCTGTCACTATGTCTTTATTGGTGCTCTCATCACCTTGGGTTACCAACTGTACACACTCTGCATTCCTCAGGGAGTAAATGTTTTTTGCTAAGCCCCTTTTTTCATAAATTGAGCTGTCTTTAGCAATTTTATTAATTGCTTCGGGGGTTATATAAGAGTTGTTTTCAGGGGTTGTTAACTCTTGTCCTGTCTTGTCTACTACCTCTTCTTGCCCTTCTATACTTTCTATACCTCCAATCTTATTTATGTTCTTGTTATTTTTCGAAACACCTCTAACTCCTTTTTTTGGAGTCATATGGCAGTCCGAACAATAGTCCAAACAGCCTTCCTGAACAATACTTAGAGTTTTAAAAGATATTCCCAGCTTTAGTTGAGAGTAAACCTCACCCCCGCCTTTTTTCCTTGACAAGGCCCCTTCTAACCCTCTCACCTCCTTGCTGGAATTGTCTGATTCGAATATGCTGGCCCGCACCAGGCTCCAAACCCGTCCAGCTTCACCTTGGTGAGTCTCTCCGTCTGCACCCGCAACCTGGAAGCGCAAACGTGTCGCCGCCAGACAAACTCTCCACAGCAGCCGAGCGGTGCGTAACAACGGTGACGAACCAGCCGCAAAGTGTGCAGCCGCGCACTCCCCAGCAGCGGGTGCACCAACACCATGTCCCGCGGTACCAAAAACAGGAGGGGCCGTGGGGTCCACCATGTGTTAGATTCCAAGCTCAGGTATGTAAATTTGAAAAAGGAATTTTAAATTTAAGTTTTATCAGACTCAGAGGTTTCAGTCGGCTAACGAATACTATTCGTAACTCACATTCCCAAAGAAAACCAATGGGCCCGATTCACAGAACTAACTTAAGACAAAATCCTAAACTTACTACCATTTTGGTATTCACAGAAGGCATTTAGGAGTCCTAAAGTTAGGAGTCCTAACTATACTACTACTAAACTGAGAAAAATCCTAATTTTAAGACTTTCGGTATTCACAGAAGGCATTTAGGAGTCCTAAAGTTAGGACTCCTAACTTCTGTGAATACCGAAATGAGTAAGTGCCTTCTGTGAATACCAAAATGAGTAAGTGCCTTCTGTGAATACCAAAATGGTAGTAAATTTAGGATTTTGTCTTAAGTTAGTTCTGTGAATCGGGCCCAATATCTATACCTCGGAAATGCCGGAGCTCACGTCCGTGCTTCCTAGCTGGCCGCCATGTTCCCCCTCGCACCCTCTTGACCCTCTCCGAATTCACAGTAACAGGACACCCCCTTTGGCTCTCTCACTCACCCACAATAAAAAAAACAAAAGACACAAAGAAAGTTTAGCATGTTTGTGCCACAATTAGAAAACAAATGCATATCAAAAATACTGTTAGCACGGCTATTGAACCATATACTATAAAAAGCCCTGTCATAGTACAAGACAGATTAGCCTAACAACCTCCTCCTCTTCTCTACTGAAGCAAAATGATTATGTATAAAAGATCTCTGGGATTAGTAGCGGACCCCATACCTTAGCATACACATGTTATACATCTCAACTGCCGCAATGATCTTGTCTCAGAACCATTGCTCCATGTGTTTTCTTACTCTCATATACTAAGCTATATGACACAACATGTGTGCTCATAAACAGCAGCTGCATTCACATGTTCTGTCTAGGTGCTAGTGCCTGACCTGATAGAATAACTAGGGGCATTTTTGTTTGACCGTGCCTATGGTGTAAAGACTACATTTCAGGAAAAGAACAGAACACGAAAACATGCCGATTCTGAGTGAAAGTACAGTGTGGCACAAAGCAAGTATGTTCATCTTGTACGTGTGCAAATGAAAATGCGGCCTGTAACGTCCACAACTAAGCTAACAGGGAAGACCACAATGGGCCCATGCGGAAAACACACAGCACTTTAAAAGTTTGAACTTTAAAAGTCTGACGTCAGACTGCTGTGAACTTCAAGACCCTGGACTGGAGACAATTGCAGCAGCACAAAAGCCCTCTGAGAAGACTCGGGATTTCCAGCGTGACACCGTCCTCCAACCAGCATTGAGACAATTAGCAAGACTTCATTGATCGTGTGGCTAAAGTGCAGAGACTTGAAGTAAGTTTTTTTTTTAAATTGTGAGCCTAGGCCCACAGTCACTGGTGGGGGTATGGGGTGTGTATGCATGCGTGTGTGTCTGTGTGTGTGTGTGTGCAGTAAGTAGGTTGGAAAAGGAGTGGGTAGTCAATTCAATTCAATTCAATAAGCTTTATTTCGATTTAAAATTAAATAATAAAAGCATTACATTTAAAAGAAAAACCTCCCAACCAGTCAATACAGTACACAATCTTCAAGTGCATTACAATGGGTTAATAGACAACTCCTCTAGTTTTACGTAATCTCATTTCTGCCTTCAAAAAGTTTAAAACACAAAATAATGTAAAGTGATCAGTAGACATTTTTAAAAACAGTAATGCCACCCTTACATGTTTAAACTTAAGTTTCTTGAGCAGATCTTTCAGATACTGTCTCCTTGGCCTGGCATAAAAAGAGCATACAAATATAAAGTGAAGGGTATCCTGTGGAGATCTATAGTCACAGCCGCAGGGCCCTTTATCACTAAGTTTATCAGTAAAACCCTCTGGCACTGCTAATAAAAAGTGGATAAGACCAAATCTGAAATGAGTCATTAAAAATCTTCCATCTGGGTTAAGTACAAAAGACAGATAGGGTTCTATACCAGTGGTTGTTTTGACCAAGGCATGTTCTCTAACAGTCCGCTTTAAGAGTTCCGCCTTTTCACGAGTGGTAACCAGAAAGTTAGAATGTAAGATCTTTATACTCCCCTTGTCGCTGGGCCTAATTATCTCGGGTGCACTGTACAGTTCCTCACGTCCCAACTTCATAAAGGTGGTTTTGACGTATCGCAGCCACGGGATTCTGCTGCTATGATCTAAGTTCAAGCAGTCCAATAAAACAGATTTTGTTAGTCCAGAGAGTGTGTGTGTGTGTGTGTGTGCAGTAAGTAGGTTGGGAAAGGAGTGGGTAGTCAGTTGTTAATCCAGTGAACTGTTGTGCTTCAGTTGAGCGAGTTATCTAATATTCAGTGTCAGCTGGGCCCAAATCAATGCCATCAGTGCTGCTTTTGTTGGGGTATCATCTTGGCCGGCGGCTAGCGGCAGCTTAGCACCCTGGTGCCAATGCTGTCAACGACATTCAGCTTGTCACTTCGCAAGTGCTTAAACTTGCTTATACTATGAGGCTAGTTTTTGAGTTTCCATAACCTCATCACAAGAGGTGTGCATCTATTGTAAGAAGGTAAGATATGTCTGTCTAAATTAATAATTCACAAATAAGTATTTACACAGCACCAATTGATAAGCTGTACCATCCAAAAGAATCCTGCTCAACAAACCTAGAATGTGAAAGAGTGAGAAGAAAATTGTAAAGTTCCAAACCTACGTACTACAGTCTACATGAGGCTCCTTGATGCAAGAAGTATAACTTGTGACCTTCAGATAACAAAAGGATCTCTCAAGTGTAAACAGTAACCAGCTGAGCTGTCTGCATAACATACAAATCTGTGGCTTGTGTGATACACTTTCTAATTTGCAGCAGGCACATTAACCCTCCATGCTCTTCAATGATGTTTCAGACCTAGGACTAGATTACAGAGAAATCTCCAGCAAGTGCATTGGCCATCGAGTAGTTTGGTGTCAATTATTCTTACTTATCAGGTGATTTGCAGCTGTTTCACTGTCACTTTAGAGCCTCTCATTGTAAAAAAGGGCAATTTCTGATAATTACCCCTCAATATGGACTTTATTGCTTCCTTTTATTCGCGAGAACATGTTACTCGAAGTGTCACACATTTGGCAGTAGTATGTCACTCATACATTCACTGGAACCATAAAAATGTCACACATAAGTCGTCTAACAACATGACACCTATGCATTGTTGGCTGCAGTCCCAAGGAATGGGGTCCCCAGGTCTTCCATTTTCTGTGCAGTCCCCCATGGTGTCTTAGTATAAAGGATGTGGTCCTAGGGACATCCTTGCATTGGGCTCCAGAGGATGGGGTCCTTGGGACACAACCTGGTGCGGGGAGGGGCCCAATGCACACCCCCCTTCTCAGGGAATTAAATAATTATTAAAATGTATGTTTTACTTCCATGTGTATTAAAACTGAAAAGAATTGCTATACCTAGTCGAAGTACAGCTGCCGACTAGCAAGATCTCTTGCTATTCAACCTGTTAAAATGATATGTGATTTTTAATTCAGGCTTATGGCCACTACATTTCTGCAATTACATGATTACTTTTTCTTCTGTGTTTTTTTTCTTGTGGCATATGCCTTCCCCTCTTTAACTATGCTTGTTAATGATTGCACTTACTCATGTATAGTTTCGGTTTAATGGGGCATGTATAGAAAAAGGCAGAACATTATCCATTCGAGATTTGTGTATCCCTTGCATATGTGTAACTGTATGTACATGCTTATGAAGCTGGGATAATATTTAAGGGCAATTGCATGGTACCGAACATCTTACGTGACCTGATTATAAGCAGCAAAGTAGTATTTTGATACAAAAAGTATTTGCCCTTAACATGATCAGTCCTGAACAAACTCGCACGGCTACCGACCACGCATGTCCTTTGTGTCCCTTTCCATTCTTGTTAAACATAGGGGGCTTATTTAGAAGCCCCTTACGCCGCCAGTGCGTCACTTTAAAAAAGGGAAAAAGTGACGCACAGACGGCGCAAGGGGCTTGTTTACAGCACAGAGAGTTAAAGTTCAGCTCTGATTCAGTGGCAGCTGCAGTGATAATTAGAAGCGTTCTTCTGGAATATTCAACATAATTGCCATATCTTTACGAATGTTCCACGTTTTATCACGCTTTTGTAACAAAGGTCTTTGCCTTTTTTACCTTGGATGAACTACAATAAATATAGTCTGAAACATTTACCAGCACGCGCCTTGGTGAGCCAGATAATCCACACTTTGGGTTCTCACAGCACTTCAGAAAATCTTGTTTTAGTTTAAGACTACTTGTTAACCCAGTGAGTACTTTTCAAGGGTGGAACCTTACCATTAACCATGCTACATCTAAATAATTTCTCAAAACTTTACATATCTAATTGTACTGCATTATCTTAAAGCAGAAGGTGAATCACACAATTCATGAACTGATCATCCGTCTATTAAAGATGTCTTGTACACTCATATAACACGTGTTATATCATGTCTATCTGATCTCCCCTAGAAGAACCGTGGCCTCAATATGATGTCATCTTTTGTTAACCATCCCTCTTTCTTGCTTCAAAATGTTGGCATTGTGCGGTATATGGTGTTTTACTTCCCTGTGCTCAAGGAGAGAAAAGGCCTATCTGGAAATGTGTGTGTCCTGAAAGAACTGTGTACTGAAAGTATCCATGATTCAAGTACAAATGCCAATAATTAATAATTCTTAGTGTGTTTAATAGACTGGACAACTGTACTTTACTGATAACTTGCATTGGTGTAAAATGCATTTGGAAAAAAACTAAACTATTAACAAGTCTAACAAAATAAATCAGGAACCTTCCGCTTACTTTGGGAGTGTTGGAACATGGGGATCCAGTGAAATAGGGAGGTCATCACCTCGACATGCCATCAATTAAGCACTATGTTTACAGCTTTAGGAATGTCACTTACAAATCATCGACATCATGCGTTTAAGTCTAATTAGTTTAACTGAAGCCAATAGACCCTTCAACATTAAATGCGTTAAAGTGCTTGATGCGTGGCTCTCCTGGCTAGGTTTGACAGCTCCCCAGGGAGCCACGGTGCACAGTTTGGGAATCAATGCCATACACGGATTAAAAAAGGATCAGTCAGCATGCCCTATGTCACGTTTATCCCAGTAGACCCTATTACCATCAGTTGACAATACCTTTTTGTGTATGGCTTTTCCATTCTCAGGACCCATTTTTTCTGCCGAACATTGCACCGCCCCTGCTTCAGGCAGGCCTCAAGATCATTCCAGTGGCAAAACACGAATAGCCAGTGGCTGCTGGCAGGCATAGGGAAATGCTCCTCCTCTCAGACTATGTTAGTTCCACAACAGGCTGAGGGTAAGAACCCCTACCACTCAAACTAGCTGTTCATACAATGTACACAGACCCATACCAACACTACACACTCCCACACACCACATCAAGAACCGCATTCATATCCTTTTTACTAACACAACCATGCCTACAACAGAACTAACCTTCTATTGCATCTTCAACAACTCTGCAGTCCTTCATGCACCTGCAATCACAGATCTGATCACACAACTTGATGCCCTCTTCATCCCAGAATCCTACACACATTCTCAATATCTCAATATCCTCATTATGCAGACTACAACAGCCAACATGCAGTGTGCAGACAGTACAGGAGGATTTGTTATGATCCACCATTTCATCTTGCCACACAAGTTAAGTTAAGTGACTGTGCCACACTCGTGTTTTTTTTCAAATCTCTCTGCCACTCTCACCATTCCAGCCACCTTCACTGTTATCTATAAAACTCCCAGTTCCAATCTGGATGTCACAGAGGAAATCTTAGACCTCCTCATCACTGCCTCGATCTGACACACTAGCTCAGATACTTCAACCTCCCCAGAGACTGATGCACTAAGAAAATAAAAGACTGACAACTCCCCGGATATCAATCAGCACATTACCAAATCTACCCCTTGTAAAGGCAACACCCTTGATCTCAACCTAACAGAATCTTCATCAACTGGAGCTTGAATGAGTTAAACTCCCCTTGAATGAGACAAAAAAACATATCTAAGACTACCAATCCGAAATGAACCTGCAAAGCTTCACCTTCCAGCTGATGGAAAATTCTAAATCCCTTGGATTCAAACCTGACTCTTTCCTCTACATCAAAGAACACCCCTTGTAAAGCAGGGTGCATGACACTAGACATCTCATTGAAGACATGAGAACATTTCCGTGTGTCACACTCTTCACTGTTGAAATTATATTGGCTCTTCTTCCCAGCAATGTTTGGCAGATCTGGCATCCTTGACATGGTATTACCCTAAACGTTTTGCCTTTACTCTGCTGGCATTTTTTTTGTTGGCATTAGGTCTCTGTGCACTTTGCCCCTGCTAACCAGTGTTAAAGTGCTTATGCTCTCTCCTTAAACATGGTTAAATTGGCCTACACCTCATTGGTATATTTAATTTACTTGTAAGTCCCTAGAATATGGTACTACATGTACCCTGAGGCCTGCAAACTAAATGCTACTAATGGGCAGCAGCACTCACTGTGCCACCCACTAAAGAAGCACTACAAAACATGCCTCAGACCTGCAACAGCAGCCTGTAGTTTAGTTTTAAACTGCCATTCCGACCTGGCAAAAGAAACCTGCAAACATTCACCCCCCAGTCTCAAGGATCTGGGTTTAATCCATCATTCTTTTGCTCACCACACCACCCCAGTTTGGACCCAGCCATATGCAAATCAGTCTAGACCCTGTTCCTTGGGGGAACAGTCCAGCCCAAACTGCCAAACCAGGTCCTCCCTGGACCCGAAACATGCATCTTGGGACCGGTTTCAGCGCATCACCCTTCATCAGCCTGGTTTGCTTGAATCCAGTGGTGTATTGAGCACGGGACCCATGTCTGGGCATACCCTTCCCACTTGTGGGCAACATATGGAAAAGAAACAATTGATGGACGGAATGCTGGACAATGGAAACATTCACCCCGAGTCACAAGGATCTGGGATTTAATCCATCATTCTTTGCTCACCACACTTCCTCAGTTTGGACCCAGCCATATGCAAATCAGTCTTGACCCTTTTCCTTGTGGGACTAGGCCAGCCTGAACTGCCAAGCCATGTCCTCCCTTGACTGGGAACAAGCATCCTGGGACCGGTTTCAGCGCATCACCCTTCATCAGCCTGGTTTGCTTGAATCCAGTGGTGTATTGAGCATGGGACCCACGTCTGGGCATACCCTTCCCACTTAGGGCAACATATGCAGAAGAAACAATTGATGGACGGAATGCTGGACAATGCAAACATTCACCCCCAGTCACAAGGATCTGGGTTTATTCCATCATTCTTTTGCTCACCACACCACCCCAGTTTAGACCCAGCCATATGCAAATCAGTCTTGACCCTGTTCCTTGTGGGAACAGTCCAGCCCGAACCGTCAAGCCAGGTCCTCCCTGGACCAAAAACAGGCATCCTGGGACCGGTTTCAGAGCATCATCCGTCATCAGCCAGGCTACCTTGAATTCAGTGGTGTAGTGAGCACAGGATCCATGTCTGGGCATACCCTTCCCACTCGGGGCGACATATGCAAAAGAAACAATTGCTGGATGGAATGCTGGACAATCAAACATTCAGCCCCAGTCACAAGGATCTGGGTTTAATCCTGTTCCTTGTGGGAACAGTCCAGCCCGAACGGCCAAGCCAGGTCCTCCCTGGACCGTAAACAAGCATCCTGGGACCGGTGTCAGAGCATCTTGCATATGGCTTGGGCCAAAGTGGGGTGGTGTGGTGAGCAAAATAATGATGGATTAAACCCAGATCCGTGTGACTGGGGGTGAATGTTTGCATTGTCCAGCATTCGGTCCATCATTTGTTTCTTTTACATTAAGAAAGTTGGCATTTTCATGACCTAACCAACTGTGCCTTTCTGCTAGTTTCCTGGGTCACATGGCTGTGCATGGCACTGCTGTTGGGGGCTTGTATACTTCTTCCAGACAGTGAGACAAAGCAAACCTAGGTGTGAGGGGTGATGTTCTTCCCGACAGGATGGTTGGGGAGGAGCTGCCCTTGCCCTGCTTACATTTCAAAGGCCCTGTCTGCAGCACACACAAAGGAACCTGACACCAGTCCTACACTGCCTTTTGTCACCCCAGACAGTTTGGAGCCGGGACCAGGGGATGCATTGACCAGAACCAGTTTTGAGATTAGATCAGGGTATTCTCCCACACAAAAGCTGGCACCGCTTATAAAAATAGGACCTTAGAACCACTCCTCAGAATACACCTGGACCTGGGTCGGTTTGCTTTCCTCCTTGGTGAGCTGCAGGGACACAGAAAGTTCTAGAGGCTTCCCTTCAACTGCCTGAGTGACCAACCTAAACAGGACCTTCCTTGATCTGCCCGAGCCCTCTGCTGGAGTGAGTCCTGATCGCCAAGATGTACCCTCAGGTCCTGGACCCTAGGATGGCATCAGTAAGAGCTCCCCTTGAAGTACAAGGTGAAAATCTTGACATTTGGGCTCTTCATGATCTCCAGTGTGAATATTCGCACCAAAGCTCTGTCGCTCACGACGACTGCTAATGTAAAGCTCCTGTAGGACCTGCTTTTTGTACGAACAGTGACAGTCCGCAACGACCAACAACAAGAGACTCGTTCTTTGCACCATCAGCAACCATCAACCACCTCAAAGTTCCAGTGATGTCTGGCTCTTCATTCTACAGCAATGGCCACATATGATGCTTGACCTGCTCTTCGCTCTAAAAGCCTCCTCCTGGCGGTCTCCTCCAACACAAATGGAACTCTGCGCCGGACTTGAGAAGATAACTCTTCAGCGGGACTAACCTGGTTGTGGTCCCTGACCCATACCCCATTGTGGACAGCCTGAACTTGTGATTTTCCCCTGGTATAGCACGACCAGATAACTACAAGTAGCGCTTTCTGCAACTTGACGCTATTTTCACTAAAAATGTTTTATAGCAATATCTCTGGTTCTATTGATGGAATTTTGTTTGTTTTTGTTTCATTTTATCTCTTAAAAATGTACTCTATTTTTTCTAAATTGGCTTTAGATCTTTATTGTGTTGTAACTTTATTAGTGTTTGTGTGCTACATAAATACTTTACATATTGCCTTTAAGTTAAACCTTACGGCTTTTGTGCCAACCTATCGGAGGGTTAAGCACAGGTTAATTTAGCGACTTCTATAGTTCATCCTGACAAGGATTGCAGTTGTTGCCTGAGTGGGGCTCCGACCCCTCTGAACCAACAACCCAATTTCTTGCAATGTTCATCTTCAAGATCTGCTGTATAGTATACAAAGCAACAAGAAACAGCATCGCTGCATTCCTGGTTGCGACATTTTTCACAGAAGGTGGACAGAGCTATGCAAGAAGTCAAGGCATCACCAGACTAAAAACTAAGAAGTGCAAAAAAAGAAGGAAAACAGGCCTTCTCTTTTAAGTTCCCAGAATATGAGCCAACTTCAGAACATCCCAACACTCATGCTATTCAGAAAGGATCTGAAGGCTGACTTCTTCGGTGATAGTTACATTTTTACGCTGTAGGTATTTCTAGCCATGATTCTCATTCTCTTGTTGTGAGTAGTCTTGAATCATACTTTGGGGCTCCAAGACATGTTCATTTTCCTTTTCCTCTCTATTTAGCTTTGCACTCTATACATATCCTATCTCAATCCTAATAGAGGTGGCATTCAAGAAATCCTTCTGATATCACTAAGTTGAGCATTTTCCACATAGCAGACTGTCTCCTTAAAGTTCTTCAAAAGTATGATGGGAGTACAATAACACTTAAGGAGCTCCTCTACCTTTATCTCTTATATCCATGTCTCCTTTAACATATGCTGTGTCATCCACAAAGAGATCAATTTTGCCATATCTAGCAAAACCTCTGAATGATTATACAAGATGTGCTGCAGATATTTAAAAGTGAAACGAAGGATAAGATTAGATGCTTGGCATTTCCTGCTATGACAGTAGTATGTTGAATGCCATCTAATTCCACTTTAGCAAAGCTCCATCCCTCTTTCACTTTTTCAAGAAAGAAATAGACCTACAGCTTCAAGCAAAGCGTTATCACAGTCTAAACTCCCATTGACCAGACTCCATTGAAGAAACTCCTGTCTTGTTTCTTCTTCTACCAACTCACCCAGTAGATCATGATCCTCAACAATGTCCCTTGACCAGCTAACAACATGATTGCAAGTGGTGGCGGGCACAGGTAAGAGCGGTGGGGTGGGGCAGGGACGGGGCGGGATGGGGGTTGGGTAAGTCGACATACGACTGGAGAAGTAAAATTAAATTAAGAGAAAACAAAAGCACTTACCTTGTGCTTGCTGCATCACCGAGTCAGCAATGCCGCAAGCGCAAGGAAAGTGGTTTTATTTATTTTTTAATTTAATTTTACTATATACTATAAAGTATCAAGTACCAGAAAAGAAAAAATTATGGAATGTATTTTACTCTACTAGGCACAATGTAGAAGCTTCCTTTTTCAGTATCAGTTTAATGAAGCTCTTATAGCAAATACGTCTAGGCAGATCCTTCATCACTTATTTTACTTCTAGTGAACAGTATCTGTGATGGTAAAGCGTCCGTGGTATACATTTTTGTAGATAGTTTTTTTCATTTTTGCAGACTGCAAGCAGCAAGATGGCTGCTTCATAATGGGCCCTTATTTATTGTGTTTATATATTTAGTTTATAAAGCACACAACTACACCGGGGTTTCCTAGCGCTAAGAGTCATGCAGGAGACTGACAGAGCCAGCAACTCAGAACAACCATGTTTTCAGCTGTCTTTTGAAGATCGATAGTGAGGGACATTATCGTAGCTGTTCTGGTAGGGAGTTCCATAACTTAGGGCTTTGATATGCAAGCGATCTCCCTCCCATACGTGACTTTCACTGTGGGGATCACACAGGGACAACCCACTAGAGCGAAGAAACCAGGACGGCTGGCATGGGTTGACAAAGTCCTACAGGTACTGTGGACCAGCCCGTGCTCTTCCTCTGTGCATGTAACACAGGTTTTTTAACTAGATTCACTTCTAAACTAGGAGCCAAGCCAGCTCCATTAACAGACCCTCGGTTGAGGTCCGCTCTAGAAGCCTTTAGATTATCCTGGTCACAGAATTTTGGACCACCTGCATCCGACTAATGAAGGGTTTGTATTCCCCCCATTTAAGCACGTTGCCATGGTCTAATCTTGACATGATCAGTACCAGTACCACCATTCGTTGAGCTGAGATTGGCAATAGCCAAATGATGATCCTCAACCACTTCAAAATGGTAAAACAGGTGACAGCCACCTTTGTCACCTGCAGCTTCATTGATAACTTATCATTGAGCCAGATTCTTGACCTTTGAACTTGGGGGCAGGATGTGGGACGTGGCCCAGATTTTTGGCCCAATAATGGGGGCTCCACAGGGATGCCCAGCACCAATACCTCTGTCTTATCTCCATTTATTTAAATGAATGATGATTCATCCACTCTGACCACCTTACTCAGACATGAGTTCAAGGCTACCAAGTTGTGGTTTTGTGCCGATGACGAGGAGAAGATGATTTGTGTATCATTGGACTTAGAAAATTACGTGATACAACAGCTTTCCACCAAATCCGCCAGAGGGCGCACATAGATGTGAAAGAGTGCTGGACTTAGGCCTGATCCTTGAGGGACTCATGAATTAAGTGCCTGTGGCCAAGATCACCTGGGGTAAATGATCTTCTAAAAAAACATACCAACCAAGCGAGGGCTGTTCCATGTATACCTATCTCGCCCATCCTACAAATAAGAGAGTCATGGGACACAGTATCAAAGCCTTGCTAAGATCAAGAAGAATCAGTGCGACTGTCTAGCTCTCATCTAGGAGCTGTCTGAGATGTTCTGTGACTCCTAGCAGGGCAGACTCAATACTGTGTCCCTTCCTGAAGCCTGACTGAGAGGGATGATGATACTCTTGAGATTCTACAAAACAGTAGAGTTGTCTGTTGACATGCTTCTCCAACACTTGTGCCAGAATGGGAAGCATTGAGACAAGTCTATAATTAGACCATTTGTTAGGATTGAGATTCTCCTTCAGAAGGAACCTAACCAAAGCATGCTGCCATGCCTTTGGAATCTTTCCTTGCCTGAGGGAGGTGTTTAAGAGTTCTACTAGAACTTTCAGGATATAGGGCTCCAGAGAACTTAGCTTGGCCGGAGGGAGGGGATCTCCTAGCAAGAGTCTGACCTAATTAAGGTCAGTAAAGCCAAGAATTGGGCAGATCCAGAGTGTCCCAGGAAATTCAGTATCGGTCCCTCTTGTCTTGAGATAATTCCAGTCATGTCCTTAATCCCAACTGCGTCACCATTAATGCTCGGCCACCCAGCATTCTTCTCTTTACTCTTCTGAGAGGTCTGAATATCTGTCACCTTTTTAACAAAAAACAGGCCAACTCATCACACTGCGCCTGAGACAGGACTGGTGCTGATATGATTGTCTTGAGGTCCCGGAGTTCTTTCACTACTCTAAAAAGGGTTTTGGGCAGTTTTGATGGGAGGTGTTGAGATGATCCATATAAAATGATGTATATGACAGGGAACCAAAAATATGGGCTGAGTCATATGTGTTTTTGGAATATGACTTCATTCCAGCACCGAGAACGGCAACTTTTCTAAACTGCATTGTTATAGTTACCTCATTCTGTAGTAATCTTCAAACACAGTATGGATTTTGAATGTGCAAAGTATGAGAACATTGTTAATTTTTTTAATTAATTTCAGAATTAATCCAATATATATGTATTGTCACCAGGGTGTGCCAGTGTGCACAAGGACTGGCTATATTTCAGTTAATGCTGCAGGTGTCAGATTAATAGTTTGCAAAGTCTCCCTTTCAGTGACAGATTTGAGGAAAGAACTGACGTGTTTTTGATAGCAGAAAAAAGAATCGTAAATTCGATTTTTTTTTAAAGAATATTTATGATTCGGTTTGCATCGCTCGTGCACCGCGCAGTGTGGCGCAAGAGCGATGCAAACCTTATATCAGATTTTTAAAGGCAAGCAAAGCCACTTTGCAAATCTGGAGTAATGCAGCGCAAATTGCTGTGTTGTATTACTCTGCAAAAGGGATGCATTCCATGGATGTTGCATGGATGTTCTAACCCAACTCTCATGGTTGTTGACACATTTAAAGATTTAACAAACCTGGTAAACCTGGGAATGTCTCAGAAATATATGCCTCCCCAGGAGAGGCATAACAAGGGAAATATATTTATTTCTCCTCATTACTTCCTCTTTCTATGTATGCTGCATTGTGCAGCACCCATAGATCGAAGAAAATGCATCTAAGGGTTGTTTTTGTGCAGAATGGTGCCCTTTCCTGCACAAAAACAATACTGTGACAAGACAAGCACCATTGTGCAAGGGTTTCCCGAATGCCTTAAATACGGTGCATTCCTGCCCTCTCACAGTGATGCAGTGCAGCTCAGCAAGATGACGTGCTGCGCTGCACTGCGTCACTTTCCCATAAATATCACCCTTAATGTAAATGATGATCTTTTCAGTGAGCAGTGGGAGTTTAAATAGCATCGCTTACATACTAGTGACTGTAGCCTCTGGTACTCAGTATGAATCGTACCAATGGAAACTGCCCTTTATGTATTAATGTATTTGTCATGCTGGGGCCCAATTTTCTTGAATCCATTTATCTCAAGAACCCACTCTGGTCGAATGAACCTTTTTACTTGCCCAATAGCGTGGAGGGAGCAAACACAATTATCAAAGAATACCTTCCGCAATTTGACATAATTGAAGACTCGGAAGTCAATTGCTATTTCTATCGGGATTTTATTATCAGGAAAAACATCTGCAGATACAAGCACCTTAACACAAGGCTCAACAGGTAAATGGGTACTAATACAAATGCCACTCTACAAAGGATCCGCATACGGCTGAATATGAACAAAAGTACAGCTTCTAAAAGCATGAGGTAGATAACTACCAAGCTAATGTCGATATTAGGAATCATTAAACCAAAGCATTTCTGTCCCTACTCTATGCTGGATGACATCCCTGCTTACCATTCCCCTGAGACCCAGGATCCCGTGAAAAAGGTGTCAGAAGTGAGCTTCCTAAGAAGTCTTCACTTGGAGAGCTCGATCTAAAACGCTCCTTCTAGCTCCTTGCCTACCTCTTCTCTGCTCAACCCTCGGGGCGCTGTCCCTAATACGAAACCCCAAAACACAGAACACGCCCTCTGGCACACCTCCTCGACCAGGTCTTCTTCCAGTAATTTTCCATTCGGCTCCATCCATCTTCCCTCGTTCATCAGCTTGGCCTTGAGTCCCAGACACCGTCGGCACTAGGAGTTACGATTGGCACATTCCAATGCACTCCCATGTCTGGCTTCCTCCATAATTCAACTGTTAAACAAAGACCTTTTTACTAACGAACCAACTGTCCTTGCACCTGCGGTGAGATCACAGAGTGAAGAAATACTTCGCATCCTTTAATTCTACAATTTACTGCAGCCTAAAACCTCTACTATAATAAATCACTTGCGGTCTACCGCATACAGCTAACATAAGAAATACCAGGCCTTTCTCTTCCACAATATATGTGACTTCGGGCCTCTACTAGGTTAAACACACTATTAAATTACATTCTAACATTCGTGCTTTTACTTTCACATACATGAATAAACCCAATTGAATTACACATTTAGTCTGGTACATTGCATTAAACAGAAACTTATCATTTTACATTTTCTAAATACATCCATTATATATTTTTGCATCTCCTAACGCTTTTACATGATGATATAGCTAACACATTCCTCAGTACGATTCACATAAGATAACTAAAATACACTCATTATGTGCGGGTGCCAACTAATGGTGAATATGATGCACCCCTACAATTTTCAAACCTTTAAGCGCTACATCAGTCATATTCAATTTATTTAGAATTTTAATCAGAATAGAGAGAGGAATCACAGTGAAAATATATTTTTAACAGCCTCCAAAATGTTTCAAAATGTCAAAATTGCAATTGCAAGTACCATTAAGTATGAGTTTTTCGAAATTTCATTACATTTATCTTTATTCATTTTGCATAAATCAAACAAAACAACGAAATGCAGCTGAATCGAATTGTTCTACCTGTTATTATTAGACTATTGAGCAGGTTGTATATGCATTTGTGATTTTCAATTGCATATCATATCAGATGAAGAATAGTAGATTTCATTGTTAATGGTCTAAGACAAATGCTGCCCAGGTGACGCTTCAAGTACCTCTCAGTTCAGGTCGCATTCAAACCCAGCCACCCACTGCATTGCCTTTTGGCTGTGACATAACATTATAAAGAAATACTAGACCTAAAGTGTAAATCAAGATACATTTAATCAGGTGTCAGGGGATTTGTCTATTCTACATTTCCCTGTCACCAAATTATATCAGTGCTATAAGCCAAACAACTCATATCAAAGAAGGTACCCCCTATGTGTACTTTGAGGTCCAAGAGTGAGGGGGAAAAACAAAAATTACTATAGAAATACTCTTTTCAGACCTACATTTCTTTTCTAGTGGCCTACAAAAGGCTCTTCACCCGAGCACTTCCTCTGTGGAAGTGCCCGGGTGAAGAGCCTTTTGTAGGCCACCAGAAAAGCAATATAGGTCTGAGAAGAGTATTTCTAGTGCATAAGCCAAACAACTCTCCAAACAGATCATTTCATTTCAGGAAATCTCACATAAAGTGCAGATAGATGTGTTGTGCTTTAGACCATGGCCCAGAAATGAACAAAAAAGAACGACAGACCTATTCAGTTATGCCGAACCGTAATATTCAGATGAAAGGCCTTCTTTCAATGCTCACTTTTCTCAATAGTGAGCCTTCAGAACCAAAGGACACCCAGTAACGGGCATTAAGGGGACCTCAAGATGTGAGGATTGGGCAGGTGGTAGCTAGCATTGCAAAGAAACTCCATCTCAACCCCTCAATCCAACTGTGAGCTTTTTAACTGCAGCAACTTAAATGTATGTTACCTAGCTGACATTCCTGAGGATGCAGGCAGCAGCCATATTTCGCAGTATTCTCACTGCAGTGATTTTTAGTGCACTCTTTACAAATTTAGGGTCATGTATGTTTGTTTTATGCCACTACTTACGTGAATTATTGGAAATGGTAGGAATAGTATTTATTGGATTGAATTGTTGATTGCAGTCTCATCTATTGGTAGACAATTGTTTTTTTGTCTTTTTACAGAGTTTTATATAGTGCAAACTTGACCCAAAGGTATCGGGTATCAGAGAGCGTCACATGAGCACCAGTTTCGCTACAGACGGACACATTTATGTTTAGTTAGGCACGGGGAGATTAAGTGATTGAAGGATTTTGAGCGTTGTTGCCGAGACAGGAACCTGGTTCCCCAGATTTGAGGTCACCCGCCCTAGCCATTAGGCTACATCCTCTCCCCACAATTAAAAACACAAATAATATAAAACAGTCATCTCTTGAAAATGTTCAGATTGTTAAAATAAGTTAAAACTAGGGGTGGGCGGAATTTGCGTAGTCGTGCTACGCAAAGCTCCGCGAAACGGTAAAAAATCTCCGCGAGCACGCACAAGTTCCGCGAACATGCGGAATTGCTTGTTCTGACCGTTCGCGATGCTTTTTTCTTGTTCGCGAACACGCATTTTGAAAGCGCGAACAAGCAAAAAATTCAGCGAAGCTGCACATCGCAAAATTTTGGGCAATTCCACGTTCTACGCGAAACATGAAATTACCCAAATTCCGCAAATTCCACATAAATTGAGGAAATAATTATTCACTGAGCAGGCCCCATCTATAGCTACAGACATAAAACACGATAGTCACAAGACTGTCCATTTCCTAAATAGGCTGTTAGATATCATGCTAAGTAATAAATTGTTTCTTACTGGGCAGACAATTTATGACACTGGGGTTATTGAGTGACCCAGTTGTTATGTGCAGCATCCACTTAAGAACTTCAGTTTTATCATTTATATAAACCAATCCGCTTATTAAAATGCCACCTACCCCAAGAAAACAAGACTGCACAGAATCATTAATGTTACTAATGCTTACTGACCTGGGAAGAGGACTCCAGGTCCCAGAAAGCCTGTGCAGACACCACCTGACGCGCTGCTTGTCCACATAGCGCCTTGCCGCTACCGCTTCGCGGGTGCCGCTGCGGGAGTTTGGACTTCGCCGCCTATTCCACCACTGACCTGGGAAGAGGACTCCAGGTCCTAGAAAGCCTGTGCAGACACCACCTGACGCGCTGCTTGTCCACATAGCGCCTTGCCGAGCCCGCTACGCGGGGACGCGCGCGGGCGGGCCCGTCCTTGCCCGCCACAGGCCGGAGGAGGCCGGGCTGGGCACACTCCCTAACTTTCCACTCTTGGGACCTACAAGTAAGGTCCTCAGATCGATATGACCCTGGATCTATGACTGATAGATCATTATTTTCCAAGGGGGCCCCCATTCCTGAGGCTGTATCTGTACTCCCACTGGTCTAACATTGTCAGAGCCTCAAGCCGCATTTAGTTACCATATAATTTTTTGATTTAGTGGTAGAAAGCAGGTGTCCCCCTCGCAAATTACCAAGCTAGAACATGGGAAAACATACTCCTCCACCTACTAGAACTAGCACCAGACAGAAAGCGCAACCCCGTACCCCAATGATAAAGCATACTGCTATAGATAAAATGTTGGAGCAGGCCATTGGCGCTGTAACTAATGAAATTTCATGAACAGAGAGGCGCCTATCGATAACGCCAACACTACCCCCCATTTCGTCAGTTTTGAAACCAGGCACAACCAGGGAATTCCAACAACTAGATGATACATATAATCCCCATCCAATGGCAATTCAGGGGGAAGTAGCACCAATATCAATGCAAGGGGGAGACTATGGGGGAGGTATTGAAAATGACACACCCAAGATGAAAAAGTCCCAAAAGAAAAGCAAATCTAATTTGGGTAAAAAATGCTCATGCAAAATCCCGGTCGTACCATCTGGGAGTTCCACCAATGCTTGTATAATCGATCAATAGAGATGGTAAATGACCTTAAAGCTTATATAGATCTTGCAATCTCAAATAGTTTAGATAAAGTGATGAGTAAAATTAACTCAGTATTATCATTAGTAGATTCCTGGGGTCCTAATCCACCACTTAGTTCGCAAGGGGTCCAGTGTGCCATAGAAACGGCCTCAAGGGTAGCTCCCGAGCAGCTAATTAAAGCAATGGCTCCTCCGATCAATCCACCTATTTTGCCTCATCCTCACTCCGATAGGTCTGGACCATCTACCCCATTAATGGGAGCCAGTGGCCCTCCAAACGGCAAAGAGGTAATCCAAGGAAAGGGCTCTGAAATAAGTCCTGTGGGTATACCTAACCAGGAGAAGGACCACAGGCACCCAAATGAGCGAGCCAAAAACATACATGGTCATTCTCCCTGCCCAAGGGAATCCCTTCTCCCATGTATAGATCTTCCACCAGCTTCCTCTCCGTATGTGGTGGTACTGGCTGGAGTTCCCAGCCTACAGACTGGTCGGGTGGAGACACATACAGAATTAAGAAACAAAGTATCATACTGGTTAAATAACAACAGACCCCTTCCACCCTCGGTGCATAGTGAAATTATCCATGTGCGTAGGGTCAGCTGGGTAGGCCAGAGACAGAAAGACATTCAGGGGGACTGTATTTTGATTAACTTTAGGGACAGACGAACGGTCCAGCATATTCTAGGATGGTCCACTCTGACGATAAGTAATAAAATCCCGACACTACCACTTTGCCATTTCTATCCCGTAGGGTACCTTTGAAGAGAGGATGGGCATGATATACAAAAAATGGGAAAAAGGGCCCACCCAGGGTAACCACAGAAAGGCAGCTGGGATAGTGATTCTATACCATACTTCAACATCCCTGTATGTAATAGATATAGCCCCCTTGATCTAGTAGATTGACAAACTCCCACAAATGGCAATAGGGATTGTGCGGCCGATCCACACGCAATAGTTTACGAGGGCGGTGGCCTCAGGGTTAGGAACGAGTATCCACTGATAGGCAGTAACCTAACCACCACAAACATTAATATAGGTACTGACAAAGGGAAACACAAGTTTTTCTATACTACCCTACCACCAAGGCAGGGGGATCTGTTTAAAGATAACTCAGCTAAGGTTATACTGGAGGATAGCAGGGGCTGGACTCCACATGCACTTAGGAATACTGGAGCACACGGTGAGGGGAAGGGTAGGACATCAAAGGCCCACTCATTGTGCCTGGGGACACAGCAACCAACTGATCTGATAGTTTCATCCACAGATCTCTGGACAAAGACCCATGATGTTGGCCAGAGGGGTAATAACCACCCTGGAATCACATGCACCTCCATAACTAAATTGCAGGAAATGTCCAGAAAAGTAGGGGATAGTCTGAAGATCCTATCATGGAATCTGACAGGACTCAAAAATAAATTACCCTGCCCAGACTGGGGAGGCTTCATAGATAACCACAACATCTGCCTCTTTCAGGAGACTTGGGCCACGGAGGAATACCACAGGACGGGATTCGCATCGTTCAATATACTGGCCACCTCCGGTGGAAGAGGTAGACTGTCGGGTGGCCTAACTATCTGGCTGGGTACGCATATTGGGGCGCAAGCTGAGTCGACAATTTTGTCAACAAATGATATTCAATGCGTTCTGCTGACATTTCCCACTAAGCTCAAACTAGCTCTCATTTATATATATTCTAGACCTGTAAGCTATTGAAAGGAATCAGTGGTCTTGGATAAACTGGGATGTTTCCTACCAACTTTAGACCCATATACGTTGCTGTTCGTAGGGGGCGACTTTAACTGTCAGTATGAGCCACTTACTGATCCCAACATAGGTGAGCCCTCAGAAGAAGATTGCCATTGGTCTATACCCGAACCACAAATTACCCCTATAAAAACTTGGACACCGCTGGCCATCCAACTCCATTCATTGACCTTGGCCCACTCCCTTAGGGCCTGTAATGGGAGAACAAAATCTGACCAACCGGCCCAGCATACATTTAACAGGGAAGGTCAATCATCTCTGACCGACTACATTTTAGTAGAAACTAAATCCTGGGACAAGGTTCTTGATTTTCAGGTACTTGAGAGACAGGACAGTGACCACAATGCTCTGGTACTGTCCTTGAACTCAGAGAACATGGGTATTTCCAACCTTTTACCTTCGCCCAGTGAGGGGGCCAATCAACTGTTACTCTCAAACAATAGACGAAGGGTTAGGTGGTGCCACATACAACAATCGCCAACAAAGTTGGCTAAAGTATATGAGCTGGCGATACCACTGATAGAGGAAATGGAGGAACTAGGCCAGCTGGAGGTCTGTCATGGGACCCAGAAGAGGGCAGCTGAAATTCAAGAGCAGCTAGTCGCTAAGCTGATCGAGATAGTCTACCCAACTGCAACACCTAGAGGAGTTAAGTGTAACACCAACTCCTGGTACAATGCCACTTCTCGTAAAGTAAAGCAGGATCTAATAGCTGCAGTCAAGGCAAAGGACAGAACCCAAATCAAATGTCTCCGGGTAACATATTAAGGTACCCTAAAAAGGGAAAAGAGAAATTGGGAAACCGAGAATTGGGAGGCACTTAGGATTGCCTTGAAGGACAGAGATTTGAAATCTTTTTGGGCCCTAGTAAGTGTGGGAAATAAGGAAGGACAATCGGCCAGGGAGCCCAATATATCGCCAGAAGCCTGGGAGAGGCACTTCGGGGCACTTTACGCCGGGGAAGATTTGGTGGGTGCCAAAACAGCCTTTCTGGATTCTCTGCATGAGTTCCACCCAGAAGGTTTGTGTGACATCACTTTGACCGAAGTTTGGAATGCTATTAACAGACTATCCCCTAACAAAGCCCCCGGCTTAGATAAACTTCCCGGGGAGCTTTTTCGTATGGAACCAAAAATTTGGACTCCTTATTTATGTGCTTTATTCAACGCTATCCTGAGGGGCATGTCTCTGCCAGATACCTGGTGTGGGGCCGAGATTGTTCCCATCTTCAAAAAAGGTTGCCCACTTTTACCGTCTAATTACAGACCCATCAGCCTTATTGATATCTCACAAATACTGGACAGAGGACGAAGGAATTTTAAGCCCCTACCAAGCCGACTCCAGATCAAACACCTCAACTGTGGACCAGATATTCAGGTTACAATTGTTGTTTTGGAAAACTGCTAAGATGGAGGGTGGCAGCCTCTATCTCATTTTTGTTGATCTGAAGTCGGCTTTTGATCTGGTTCCTAGGGGGAAACTCTGGGAAGTTTTAAACGACCTAGGGATTCCACCCTATCTCCTCAAGGTCCTGGTGAGGCTGCATATAGGGACCTACGCGCAAGTAAGAAGTGGGAAACATGGAAAACTATCTGCGCGTTTCCATGTTAAAAAGGAGGTACGCCAGGGATGTGTTCTTGCCCCAACCCTATTTTGTCTTTATATCAATGGGCTCATTGACCATCTCAATAACATCAAGGATAATGATGCCCCAAAATTGGGTTTGGGGAAGATTCCTGCGCTGATGTTTGCGGACGACACTGTGTTGCTGTCCAAAACTCCATCAGGCAGCCAACGCATTCTGGACAGATTCGCCGAGTTTTGCACTAAGCGGGGTTTGGAGATCAACTTAATCAAGACAAAATATATGGTCTTCAACCCCCCCAAAATTACTCGGTCAAACCCCTCTCTTGATGGCTCTCCCCTGGAAAGGGTGAGGACATTTGACTATCTAGGCATTACCTTATCAGAAGGTTTTGCATGGGAACCCCAAATGGATAAGGCCAGACTAAAATTATCACAGACGGTGGGTGGGATAATGAAATTCCACAGGTCAACCACATATAGGTCAGTAGCCCCCGCAGTAGAAATGTATAAAGCCCAGGCAAGAGGGGCTGCCTTATATGGGGCTGAACTGTGGGGACATACATCTGCTGCCAACCTCGTAAAAATAGAGAATAATTTTATGAGACAGGTAGTAGGCCTCCCACCCAATACCCCCCTAGTCCCCCTTCGTATGGACTTGGGTCTGCAGCCCATAAATGAAGAAATTGCCCTGAGGCCCATTACATTTTGGCGCAGGGTGTAGGCGACTCCAGAACTTTCTGTCTACAGAGACGAGCTGAGGGAGATCCTCACTATTAAAACCACGAAAAAGATCCTGTGGTTATTGTACATCAAGGATCTCTTGGCTAGGCTAGGTAGGCTGGATATCTGGCTAACCCCAGAGTTATCATGCTTATCAACTTCTAGGCAAGACTTGGTGCACCTTTATAGACAGGATAACTTGTTGGCCATCCAGGGAAGTAACATAGGGGGTTCGATGACTACTGAGTTTTTGCTAGTTACTGAATACAGGAAAGAAGAGTTCCTGGATCTGATTTATCCTCTGCAGGCCAGGAAACTCTATATGCAATTTAGAGTGGGGAATCTCCCCCTAAATGCCCTCACTAGCAAATGGGCTCCAGAGAACAAGAAGAACTCTCCTGCATGTATTCATAGGGAAGAGTCTGAAATACATGTACTATTTTTTTGCCCGGCATATACTCTCCCATGTAAACGATGGATTACACAAATATGTCGCAACCTTGGGTTTAGGTTACATCTAGAGGCCTTCAGGATATTAAAACATGATACCCATCCTCCAATAGTATTTGCAGTCTCTCGATTTTTAAATTCGATGTGGCATTTACGCAGGGGCCTCGTAAAATTATATGTGAATCTTTGAGTATACTGCGTACTCTTTTTGATTGTGACTCAGGCTCTTTTTTATTCTATTTTTTTTCTGGGTGTTTTTATCTTATTTTATGACACTTTTAACTTGAGCCACTTTCTGTTTTTAAGATTTATACGTGGAATATAATATGTTTTTTTTGGGCCTGAGATGAATTAGCCAAATGTGTTTTTTATACTGTAGATATAGCAAGGTTATGTGTTATGAATGTTGGCTTTTTGTACAGTCCATTTTGCAGTATTTCTAGATCTGTGTATTCTTTGGTGTTTGACCAACTATGCTTACTACAAAGAAATTTCGATAGTATCTACACTTGTATATATTATAGGGTCATGATTTCTACAACCAATCAATGATCATGTTTTTGGTTATTCAAAACTACACTACCTCATAGGTCACTGTTGCCAGTTTCTCCTTTCTGTAATGAAATTGCATACTGTAGTGTGTTTTTCCTATTCTGTGCTTTTGTGGTCTTTTGACCGAAATAAAGTTACTATTGATTGATTGATTGACTAATGCTTACTCGATGAAAAAGCAGCAACAAATAATTTCTGTTTGTGTGGTTTAAAATGGACAACATCAAATATCGTGCTAAACTTTAATGGCAATACTTGCAAAATGTGCACTTGCTCTCTGTACACAAATATTTTTTCAGCACTGTTTTGTCTTCCCCTGGTCCAAAAATGCCAAATCTTAAATAGGATTACTGAATTTTAGGCCAGAGCAGTATAGTATTTAAAAATAAGACTGACTGCCCTGATGTGAACAAGTATATGTTGTGTTGGTAGCCATGCTTCATACTTTTCAATATACTCAAATTAAAAGCAATTTATTTGTAGATCGAGTGAGGACCTAGGATGTGCCAATGAGACTCCCATCTCCAACAGCTTTCACACCTTCAAAGTAACTAGGGCCAGATTCATTAAGGACTTATGTTGTTTTGAATCATGCAAGGTAATGCACGGCAGCGCAATTCCTTAAATCATATTTATAAAGCCACGTAAGAGGCAATTTGCGCTGTCTTGACTTGGTAAGTAAATGTAATGCAACGCAGTTGCTTAGGCTAGGAGACATCGGAGACATTCGATGGGTGGAGCTTGTGCACCACACAATGAAACAGAGTAAAAATGCTCTATATCTTTGTAAATATGGAGCATTTCAGCTCTTTTCCTTGCATGCAACACATCGCAGCAAGTTCCCTTGAAATGAAGTACTCCCAGGACCTAGTTGAAAGCAATAAACTAGGGATTTAAGAGGGATTTAAGGGAGCCCAAATATTCTGATCTGATGTAGTAGTATTTGTAAAGCATCTCCATGTGTCAGTAGCATATGTTTCAGTAGTGAAAATTACAGTCTAATTTGAGCATGAGAAGTCATAGAAGAGTGTCAAAAGGTTGTTCTAAATGATTCGATCTGCACTAGAGCCATTAAGAGCTATTCAGGTCATATTTTAAAGGAGTTAAAAAGTTGTTCATGAATAGCTTGAAATAGTGGCTTAAGAAATGACCGAATACATATTTAGACAAACCCTGCTGCAACACGCAAGTTAGCTATGCATCTATGGGAGTCAGAGTAAACATATGTGCCCGATTGACCAAGACCACCATCGTGAAAAGTTACGCTTAGGGGCCGACTCCGATTTCAGCCAGAAGGGCTCCGAACGATGGTCGGAGCCCTTCGACCGAATCGGAACGTGTCGGTCGGATTCCTTTCCGACCGAGCCATTCCGATGGGCTCAGTCAGAAAGGAATCCGACTCGGATTTCCGGGTGGCTGACGACAGGCTCGGAGAGCCCGTCCGCTATCCGGAAATCCCTCAGTACTTCCCCAGCCGCCTCTTTACGACCGAGGGAGTACGATGGCAGTTTTTCACTGCCTTTTCGTGCTGGTCTTTCCGGCACAAAAAGGCTGTCGGAAACTGTCTTTGGGGGCCCCCATGGGAGCGAGGCTGCTGAATGGCGGCCTGGAGGCACCTATGGTGCCCCTCTGTGGATCCCTGCACCCAGTGGCAGGCACCTTGAGATGCCGGCCACAGGGTGCAGGGATGAACGGCACCCCTGCTTTTCACAATGCGAACATGCATTCCACTCGGAATGCATGCTGCCATTGTGAGGTATATGAGTGCGACCGAACCCTGTTCGGTCGCATCGTACTTGCAGGGCCGTAACCGACTACAGCAGGTCAGTCGGTTACGGCTCCTGACCGATGTCGAACGGACCTGAGTCCGTCCGACATCGGAATTGACCCTTAAGTTGTTTGTCTGATCTCTTGAGCCTTCAACCACCATGAGAAAGGTTACCTGAGGCTCTTATTTAAAAAAAAAAAAAACATTTTATTTTATATGATTATTGCCCCTGAGCTCTGTGAGCAACGGTCCCTTTTCATGCACAAAGAGAGTTGTTGTCCAATGTGAGTCAAATCGGGAGAAGTGTATTGTCCATGTGTTACATGGTTTGTAAAAGGATACTACCAAGTCTAGATGGACAGGCTTTCTGGGTGATTGTGGCACACCCACTGTTGGGTAAAGGTTAAAGATAAAGGTTAAAAGGCAAACGGGCAAGAACACACCCCTGACTAATTTCTGTGTGCTATTTTGAGAGATGCCAAGTCAGTGGCCCTCTGTATGCCATAGAAGACAATCTTAAAATCTATAAAAACAAACAAGCATAGTGATGTGGGTACCTTTTCATTATCCTGCAACATGAACACTATTCTCATTGCTTCTCATTTTGTATTAAGCTTAACACATATATATAACATATATCTATATAATAGATATAAGATATAATATATATATAACAATTATCGATATAATAGATATAAGATATAATATATATAACAATTATCGATATAATAGATATAAGATATAATACATATATATATATATATTTATATATATATTATTTTTTTCACTAAGAAAACCTAAGATTACAGTGACGTTATAGTTAGGCTCAGTTTGCACATGCACAAAACCAGAGAAATTCAGTTAGCTGAGCTAAGTATAACTCGCGCCCCGCAATGCACTGCTTATGACCTCACATATGACATCACTCATGGCATGGCATGGCTGTTTGCATGCTCGGGGGAAAATATCTTGCGAACATGCATTTTGAAAGCGCGAACAAGCAAATAATTCCGCAAATTTTTGGCAATTTCGCGTTCTCCGCGGATCGCGAAATTACCCAAATTCCGCAAGCGGAACGGAATTTACCGCCCAGGCCTATATAATATATGTGTCCTGTTCTGCAACTCCTCCTCTTAACTCTTCATTTTTCCAAGAATCCTGCTCAGAACCAAAGAAATATAACTGCACATCACCACAAACCTTTTCTACGTCTGCCACAGTACTATGCAAAAGTGCTCTATTAATTTCTCCTAAACATAAAGTGGGAGTTTTCACATACTACAGCCTGCTAACTAAAGTGTGCATTGTTGAGTGGTGTACAGCGAACATCTTGAAATTATGAAAGGTGCTTTGGCACACTTTGTTTGATAAACAAGCTAGTGAGTGTCCCTGCAAACTTGCATGCTAATCTTGTAAGGATCCAATCCTTGTAAAGTAGTTATTTTCTGTTTTAAACTTCGCCTTGAAAGGATTTGTAGAAATGTCCTTATTATATCAATGGATTGATGTCAAATACTACAAACACTACTACAATCCCATTTCTATACAGGCACCTGACAACGCCTTCCCTGTATCTGTTCTCCATTTACTTGTTCTACATTTATAGGTACCATCACCTTTTAGCTATAGGATTGCAATTCGTCTTTACATGACAACGTCTCAACTGATAATATTTAGTAGACCGTTATATAAAACATGCACAATAGTTGCAAAAAGTAAAGACAGGGAGGCTTGAATGGTTGTTTAGAACAATGCAAGGAGCAGTCTGTATTTAGAACAAATTAGAGAAAAGGAACAGTAGCAGTGCTATTTACATTAAATGTGAGTGTAAGTCATAAAAACTTGTGCACGTATGTGCTCATGAGAAACAGAGTGAACGGCGCAAGTGACAAGTGGAACAGCAGGGAATGGCGCAGAACAAACAGTAGTGTCAGTATTTACAAGTAAACTTTTTGGTTCAAAATAATTTGTTACAAAGACTTGATGGAGGTTGACAATTTGAACCGTAAAGTTGTGCTAGGAATTGCACTGGGAGGTCAACGACGTTTCTACATGTAGTCAGTTCAGGTCAACTTCAGGGCCAGGTTACAATTTTATACGTGCTGAAAGGAACAGTGTTCCAAGATAGGGTGACACTAATAAATCCAAGAATTAGTGTCTATTATCCTGGACATAGCTTTCTTCATTAAAGAAAGACTCTGTACTAAAAATATGTATGTGTTCTCCACTAAAAACAGCACAAAAGTCACTTCTATTCACTTATCTTTATTCTCTGGTTTTGTCTCCTCAAGTACAACACCATTTTGTCAAGAGTCTACATTCTATTTATACTCAAAATAAAAACCTTCACTTTCAAAGCAAAAGCCTCATAAACTACTCTCTCAACTCATTCTTTCTGTTTCACTGCATGTCTCCTTGTTCTATGTTTTTTTATATTTCTCAGTAGATTTATAACTACTCTACTATGAAACATTCTAGCTCGGATTTCCTTAAACTGCTTCTGTCTCTTGGTTGAGGTGTATACATCTTTGTTACATTCTTTTCTATTCTCGCTATAAAGATGTTGTCCATTGTTATTCTTTCTCATAGTTTGAATTTTATTTCATAATCTTTGGAAATGTCCACATATATTTTTAAAAAATTAGTTTGTCCTCTTACCAATGGCTCTTTTTTTGTTCACCGCTTTTTCCTCATTTTGCCACTTTTGAATCTCAATCAATCAATCAGAGGTTTGTAAAGCACAACTACTCACCCTGAGGGTACCAAGACGCTTGGGGAGGGGCAAATCCATTGAGTGCCGTTGAGTGAGTCTCAGTTCTCCATAGATACTGTACTTGCTTCTGTTCTTTTTCCCTCCAAGCTTTTGTAGACAATCTGTCTGTAATTATGCAGATATAGTTCTGTAAAAAATAAAATAAAAAAAATAGTGGAATTTCTTTCTAGCCAATGTACCAGCTACTTTACTACTGGCTTACACATATTACAAAAACAGTTTTAATGTTATGTTACAGTTTTAAATCTACAAATCAACCTAACAACATAACTACGAGCACTTACTTCAATGTACCAATCCCAAACCAAAACACAAAACTTAATTTATTACTTACCTTTTAATATTATAGCACTCTCTCCTACAACACAACTGCGCCATATCTCAGATCTAACTTGTACACGGTAAAAGACCACTTCATGCCTTTGCAGTAAATTTTCAAATAAACAGCAACCAAAGTGTAAAAGTACATGCAGGGCCTGAGTACGTTGTTGTGCGGACTTCGCCGCAGTCTCAGGATCACCCAACCGATGGTCGGTCGTCCAGACACTGCCATTACAATGCGACAGCACATGGTGCAGTTGCATACTCCCATTTTCTTATTGGAGCTTGTGCTTGGGACATAAACGGGCTGTAGCAGAAGCTTCCATGGAGGAATGGGAGCCTGTGTAATTTCTGCACGGTGCCTGCCACACGGTGCAGGGGTTTACAGGTCGGCACAATAGATGCTCCCAGGCCTCCAACCGGAGCCTGAGTAGACAAAGGGACCCTGCTAGAGGCCCCCAAAGTCACTTTCTGGAAGGCTTTTCATGTTGGGCTTTCCGACATGAAAAGCATGTCAGAAAACAACATCATTATCCCCACGGCGTAAACGCTGTACATAGGAGATTATGAGCGGCATCCGACTTGCCGATGGGCTCCTTGAGCTTATCAGAAGTCAGTCGGTCCAACCAGCCGGTTTCCAACAGCTTTTATCATAATAAGGCTGTCGGATTTGAAACATCTGGATTGGAGGCTTTCCGACTTACATTAATCAGACCCGTTTCAGTACTTTTCTACTTAGATGTGTCAGATTTATATTTTGAGAAACACTGCATGTAAATATCTGCCCATTAATCTGTATCACAGCATATAGCTCTCAAATTCTTCCAAGTACATGCAAACAGTGTGTGACAGGTTACATATATAATTCACCAGATGGTTCTAAAAGAGTACATATTCCTCGCTAAAACTTGTAAATACATATGCTTGTGGTTGAGTACAACAATACTCCCTGGATGATTGGATGACTGCATCAATAGTGTCCAGGTATTTCCCTCAGGATATAAGTAGTGCCTGCATGATTCCCTGGGTATGTACGAACTACATCGGTAGTCCCGTATCTGCATAGTTAGGGCCTGTGTGTTCACATAATTATATTGCTGCTATCTGGGTGATTGGATGAACGCATGGGTGTTGCCTCTGTAGTTCAATAAGTACATATTTAGCGCCTGGTAATAGGAAGAGTGCATGTGTAGTGCCTGGGTGATTTAATAAGTTGAGATATCACACTTGATATATATTTGCATACTTGGCTCTCTAAGTGTATACATTGCTCTGTTACTCATCATCCACATGCATCAATAGGTTTCTAAAACTGAAAACAACATTCTCACCTTTTGAAAGCACAAAACCTATTCCTAATGGCATACCTACATAATTTTGCAAATATTTCTCGTGTTTTTAAAACGTATATATTCAGAATTTTTCAAAGAAAAGTTACATGCCAAGTAAAGCTAGCACACACTGTCAAAAGGCATTATTCCCTATTACCTCTCCCCAATTTTAAACAGAGCATGTTGAAAGAAATGCACCACCCTCACTATATAGAAGAAATGTGCAAAAGCCTGGAAGAACCTATATCACCATGTAAACATATATGTGATTTCATAAAAGATTTACACCTTCAGGCCATCTTTACCAAAAATATAGTTCTCTGCATCTTTAAGTAAACTGAACAGTCTCATCGTACACATAACTATTCGCAACCAGATAAAACTTATCTCACCATTAAACATATGCAAACCGATCATATAAGTTAAAAAGAACATTGACAAACACTTTTTAATACATACCTAACAAGTATCACTACTTTATAATTTACATACAGGCACGGCACATTTTCTTATGTTTTATTCATGACTACGGTACTCCTGTTTCATAAATGTGACGAAAACTACCACAACTGATGCAAATAATATAGATGTATCGATTATGCACATAATGCTTAGAGTTTAAAACATTGTCAATGTTGAAGGCATTGCTCATGGTAATATTCAACAGTACTAGCGTCTTAAACACATACCTTCTGCCAGACACAGTTCATCTGAAGTATTGTTTTTGGCAGCACTGTGATACTCTTTTTTTAATCAAACTCCTATATATATTGTCATTTATAATGTAATTTTTTTTTATATAATTAAAAAGTTATATACATAACAGTGAATTGAGTTTGTAGATTATATTGATGTTTTAGCTCTTTCTGGATAATTTTGACACTCTTAGGATTTGTAAATACTGAGCACAAGAATGGTACACCACTCTCATAGGAAACAACTCTAAAATGGTAACCTCTTCAACTTTCCACTGTATAATCATGAGAAAGGCAGCAAATTAAATTGTGTCTTTCATTCTAGACTACTGCATCTCCACTTGTGCATGGTTAGTGTCTGTTAACCCTTTCCCTCTCTTTCAAAATGAGGTTCCTGTCGGTGCGTTGTTTGCGATGTGTTTACGATGATCACGAGGTAATCATGAGAAAAACAGGAGTTCAAAGCTTCATTTTTTTAATTTAAATGCTGAACAACAGTTTATTACATAGTCATGAGTTGGAAATTAAAGCTTGCCATTACTTAAATTGTGTCATCACTCCTCAATTTTAAAAAAAATGTTCTCTCATTTTAACACCCTTCCCCCAATACACTCTTAGCTCAGTGTACCTAGCAACCCAGTGGAACCAGTAGGTCACACATTCACAGCACATTCTAGAAGGAGCATGCTGCTTCTAAATAAGATAGTGTTGTTTACTCCACAGATTCAAAAGCATATTCATGTCTGCATTATATTTTTTTAAACAAAAGCCAATAAAAATAATTCTTGCTAAGGCATCCAACATACTACCTAATTTAATTCACTTTCATGATGACAGCATCCAATGAAATATATCTTTTTTTTTGTAATGGAAAAACACCTTCATTTAACTGGTTTTCTTTTTGAAAACTACCTCATTCAGATCCGGCCTTCTCCTGGCTATTACTGCTCCTGCACTTCAAAATGCTTACAGTATGGATTGTGGGCCACAGCGAAGTCTATTGGGCTAAAGCGGCTGCAAAAAAGAGAGGTACTGACAGGGACTTGGGTTTGCCAAATATGGAGATTACTTGGTTTGGCCAGAGAGGGTAAAGTTTCATCAGTTGCTGGCTTTTGTTAAAACCATGGTGGATTGCCGAGGTCTTCACCTCATGATTGTGCACCGTGGTGGCAATGACCTAGAAACATTTACTGGGGTAGGGCTGGAAATCCTAAGGAAACAAACCTTTGCAGAATTGATGTAATTTTTCCCTCACACTGTCTTGGTGTATTCCAATATATGCCTAAAACAGAAATGGAAGTGGTCAAATCAATTCTGTCCACAGATTGACAAAGCCAGGAAACCTGTTAATAAAACAGTTTCTGCATTCCTCAGAGACCATTGCATGGACTGTATCTATAACAGCAATTTTCATTTTGACATGCATGGAAGTTATAGAAATGATGAAGTGCACTTTACAGATAAAGGCAATAAGGTGTTTGTAAGTAACCTGAAACTCTGCATCCTGTCTTATGTAAAGCAGTCATATACACACAACCAAAGCAACTGCTCTTGTCAGAGTCACTCTAGTACCTAAAATATTGTGTGTTATTTTCTTTAGTTTATGACAATGATCGCAACAACGTTGCGATCCCCGTGGACATGTCGCACAAACAGAAAACAAAAGCAGACATTCAATGACCACCAACACATCCAAAAATAATATATAAAAAAATCCATTCTGAACATTGCACTACGCACATTACTATACACATACTTCTTTCAAAGCATGTTTAAACTCATATTTTTCTTCCAAGTTTCTTCAAAAACCATCTTTCAGACCTATTTTCGGCGTTATTTGGGATGTCACACTGACTCCGTTAACCACGACGATTGCACCTTTTCCATAAAGTCTAAAACACATATATCCACACATAGTACAGTATTTTACACACTAGGGGTTTCTAACAGTAGTCTCTAAAGTCATGTTTTTCTAGAGGGTTTTGTAAAAACTTTCCCTAAAACCTATTTTCTGTTTCCACTGTGACGCCGGAGATCACAATGATGTCAGTAATCGCAATCTCCGTGGCCACGTCACGAAAATGCAAAGCAAAAGCAGGAATTCAATAGCCACCACCACATTCAACAATTATAACTATCTTAATAATTCTAACCATCACACTAGATAATTCACTATATAATTAACTCTATAAAATCATTTATCAATATCTCAACTTCTCTATAACAGTCTGTATTAATGATTCATTCGGTTCTGTGAGGACATGCAGACGTCTCGGAGTGGGTCTGTCACTGCATATATAATTCTATGAGTGGATATCAGAGTAGACTCATGAGTCTTTCAGTAAGTGTGTCACTGGCTGCATAATTCTCTGAGTGCATCTCTATCAGTGAATGTATGAGTGAAAGTATAAGTCTCTCACTGGCTCTGTGAGTCAGTACGTGATAGTCAGACTGGATCTGTGAATGAGTTAATCAGTCTCTCAGTGGGTCTGTGTGTGCATGAATGTCTCAGTGATTCTCTGACTGGGTGTGTAAGTGTCTGAGTGGGTCGCTGAGTGAGTGCATGAGTGTCTGAATAGGTCTGTGAGTGGGTGTATGAGTCTCTGACTTCACATGTGAATATGTACAGCCTGTGACTGGATCCATGAAGTGGTGCATTAGTGTCTGAGTGGGTCTGTCTATCAGTGAGTGTGTCAGTGGAAGCAAACGATTCACACTGGGTTTGTATTTGGGTATATGAGTGGGTATGTAAATGGGTTAGTCACTCTCTAAGTGACTCTGAAAGTGTGTGTGTGAGTACCTGAATGAGTATGACAGTGAGTACATCAGTATCTGAGTGGGTATGTGACTGGATATAGGAGTGTGTGAGTTGGTATGTGAATTGGTGTATAAGTGTCTGAGTGCACATGTGAGTGGGGACATAAGTGTGTGATAGTCACCGGCTAATGTGTTCAAATATATATATATTTTGTTCTATATATTTTAACCAATATTCATGATGTCACCACTATAGTGGTGATGTACCCGCAATGGTACATGGGGGCCGCGCCAGCAGTTGCAACACCATTCCGAATATCTTGCACAATTAAAAAAATCTATTTTGGACACATATCTTGTGTCACTAACACCCAATTTCTCAAAATTAAGGGGTCAGCGTGCCTCTACTCTGACCCCTTATGTTACATTTTCAGAAATTTACAGCCCCGGGAACCGTTCCCGATAAATAAAATGGCAGCCACAGCTTTCTGTTCAGGTTCCGTCCAGCCAATCAGAGCATTCCCGTTGGTGGGTGCATTCGTGAGTAATCGTAAAACCGTTGCAAAGTATTCACAACCAGAGATATCACTATAATTTTCAGCTTAAATTTTGCAAAAACTACTGAACGAATACACCAAATATGCAAAAAGCACTTTCTTGAACCAACATGTACCTCCCTACCACCCTACCTATGGTGTACGTCTGTTCAGCAGTTCTGGCTGTGGGTATGGCGAAAGACTCCTACAGGAATTAACATTACAAATGTCCCTTATTTTGCACCCCAAATTCGCTGACCCCACTACACGGAGCACCCCCAAACTTTCCATGACAACCAGAACCTACCTTGACACTTTTGGGGGAAAATTTCATGAAGATTGGCTAAACAAGCCAAAGTTATAGGCAAATCAAAAAAATAGTTTCCTATGGAAACTAGGTCCTAACTCTCTCTCTCTCGCTATATATATATATATATATATATATATATATATATATATATTCACTGAAAAAACCATAGGTTTCACACACGTTATAGTTAGGAATTAGCATTTAAAAAACCTTGCAAATTCACTTAAAAAACCATAGGTTTCACACATGTTATAGTTAGCTGGACATTTCACTCGTGAAAAACCATTGAAATTCCCCCGTTATAGTTAGTGCAGGCAACTATAACTCACGCGACCGCAATCCTCTGCTGATGACGTCAGATATTACATCACTGTATTTAGACACCTATTTACCCATGTCTTCTTCCATTAATCTTTAGCTATACATATATTACAAATATTTTTTTTTCAGAAAGACACATATGTCATCAGTGATGTAATATCTGACGTCATCAGCAGAGGATTGCGGTCGCGTGAGTTATAGTTGCCTGCACTAACTATAACGGAGGAATTTCAATGGTTTTTCACGAGTGAAATGTCCAGCTAACTATAACATGTGTGAAACCTATGGTTTTTTAAGTGAATTTGCAAGGTTTTTAAATGCTAATTCCTAACTATAACGTGTGTGAAACCTATGGTTTTTTCAGTGAATTTGTACGTTTTTTTAAATGCTAAGTAATGTATTTATTTTTATTGTTTTTTAAGGTTTTTCACCGTGCGCGTACCGTACGCGCACGGTGCGCTTCGAGCACCGCGCGCCCACGTTACGCAGTTCGCAGAATTTTTCCGTTTCTACCGTACGCGCACGCTACGCGCACTCCGCGATTTTTCGAAAAAAAATTAAAAGCAATTTTGGCCCTTGGGGGTCCTTCTGGGACCCCCTGACAAAGGCTAGGGGGTCAGGAACTGTCCACCCTGCCCCCTTTTCACGTTCTCCACCTTTGTTTTTCACCCCCTCAGACTGCGAGAGACAAAATGGCGGCCGACACTTCCTGTTTCAACCGATTCGAATGTTTACTAAGATCTAACAACCAATCAGAATCGCGCTCGCGCACGGCAGCGTGCGCGTACGGTACATTTTACCGTACGCGCACGGAGCGCGCCTATAGATATATATATTGATTTAAATGCTATTTTCTCAGGAAATACTGAACAGATTTACACCAGACCTGCAAAAGGCACATCCCTGACCTGAGAACTACCTCTCTGCCAAATTTCAAGTAATTCTGTTCAGCCGTTCGGGCTGTAGCTTGGACTAAAGGTCCTATGGAAAAATGCATGGGGAAAACGCGGTTTGGGACCCCCCCTTTTTCTCAGCCCCCGCTTGACGAATCCCCCCGAGACTTTCAGGGAAGGAGCGGAGCGGAGCGCCCCACCTATTTTGAAAATTTCGTGAGGATTCGTCAATCGGCGCCAAAGTTATTCCAAATAGAATGTTGCGGATTTCCTATGGAAACACGATCCTAACTATAACTATCTACTGGCGACCGCCAGTAGATAATATATATTCACTGTAAAAACCATAGATTTCAGGGACGTTATAGTTAGAAATGATTACTTAAAAAAGTTTGAAATTCACTGAAAAAAACATCGGGTTCATGGACATAGTTAGAAATGAGCATTTAAAAAACCATAGAAATTCACTGAAAAAAACACAGGTTTCAGGGATGTTATAGTTAGTTGGACATTTCACTCGTACAAAACCAGAGAAATTCGGCCGTTATAGTTTGTTGAGCTAAGTATAACTCGTGCCCCCGCAATGCACTGCTGATGACATCACATATTACATCACTCATGACATGGTCAGTGACATCACGGATGATATCACTCATGACATCTCAAATGACATCACTGATGACATCACTGATGACATCATCCACATGATTCTCTGATGCACCTCCTCACAGCCTGTGATTGGCATGACCTCCCCTGTAAGGCCCTAGTACATAATAGGGCTGGGGGATTAAAACTACCTCTAACTCAGAGGTGCAGAAAGAGCCAAGAGAGGTGCAGAAAGAAGCAAGTGAAGTGCAGAAAGAGGCAAGAGAGGTGCAGAAAGAGGCAAGAGAGGTACAGAAAGAGGCAGGAGGGGTGCAGAAAGAAGGAAGAGAAATGCAGTAAGAAGCAACAGAGTTGCCGAAAGAGGCACGAAGGGTGTAGAAAGAGGCAAGAGAAGTGCCCAAAGAAGCAATAGAGGTACAGAAAGAGGCAAGAGTGGTGCAGAAAGAGGGAAGAGGGGTGCAGAAAGAGGCAGGAGGGGTACAGAAGAAAGCAACAGAGGTGCCGAAAGAGGCAAGAGAGGTGCAGAAAGAAGCAAGTGAACTGCAGAAGGAAGCAACAGAGGTGCAAAAAGATGCAAGCGACGTGCAGAAACAAGCAACAGAAGTGCAGAAAGAGGTGAGAATTGCTGAAAGAAGCAACAGAGGTTCAGAAAGAACCAAGAGATGTGCAATCAGAGGCAAGTGAGGTGCAGAAAGAAGCACGCGCAGTGCAGAAAGAACCAACATAGGTGCAAAAAGAGGCAAGAGGGGTGTAGAAAAAGGTAGGAGGGGTTCACAAAGAGGCAAAAGAGCTACAGAAAGAGTAGGAGGGGTACAGAAAGAAGGAAGAGAAGTGCAGAAAGAAATAACAGAGGTGCTGAAAGAGGCACGAAGGGAGCAAAAAGAGCAAGAGAAGTGCAGAAAGAGGCAAGAGAGGTACAGAAAGAGGCAAGGGAGGTGCAGAAACAGGCAGGAAAGGTGCAGAAAGAGGGAACAGGGGTGCAGATAGAGGCAAGAGAGGTGTAGAAACAGGCAGGAAAGGTGCAGAAAGAGGAAACAGGGGTGCAGAAAGAGGCAAGTGAGGTGCAGAAAGAGGCAAGAGATCTGCATAAAAAAGCAACAGAGGTGCTGAAAGAGGCAAGTGAGGTACAGAAAAAAGCAAAAGAGGTACAGAAAGAAGGAGAAGTACAGAAAGAAGTAACAGAGGTGCTGAAAGAGGCAAAAAGGGTGCAGAAAGAGCAAGAGAAGTACAGAAAGAGGCAAGAGAGGTACACAAAGAGGCATGAGAGGAGCAGAAAGAGGGAACAGGGATGCAGAAAGGAGCAAAAGAGGTGCAGAAAGAGAAAAGAGGGGTGTAAAAATAAGCAAGAGATCTGCAGAAAAAAGCAACAGAGGTGCTGAAATAGGCAAGTGAGGTGCAGAAAGAGGCAAGAGATCTGCAGAAAAAAAGCAAGAGAGGTGCTGAAAGAGAAAAGAGGGGTGTAAAAATAAGCAAGAGATCTGCAGAAAAAAGCAACAGAGGTGCTGAAATAGGCAAGTGAGGTGCAGAAAGAGGCAAGAGATCTGCAGAAAAAAAAGCAAGAGAGGTGCTGAAAGAGGCAAGTCAGCTGCTGAAAAAGCAAGAGAGGTGCAGAAAGAGGCAATAGAAGTGCAGAAAGAGGAGAGAGAAATGCAGAATGAAGCAAAAGAGGTGCTCAAAGGGGCAAGAGGGATGCAGAAAGAGACAAGAGCAGTGCAGAAAGAACCAAGAGAAGTGCAGAAAAACGCCACAGAGGTGCAAAAGGAGGCAAGAGGAGTTTAGAAAGAAGGAAGAGAAGTGCAGAAAGAGGCAGCAGAGGTGCTGAAAGGGGCACGAAGGGTGCAGAAAGAGGCAAGAGAAGTGCATAAAGAAGCAACAGAGGAACAAAATGAGGCAAGCGTGGTGCAGAAAGAGGGAAGAGAGGTGTAGAAAGAGTCAAGAGAGTTGCACAAAGAGGGAAGACCGGTGCAGAAAGGGGCAAGAGGGGTGCAGAAACAGGCAAGAGAAGTGCAGAATGAGGCAAGAGAATTGCTGAAAGAAGCAACAGAGGTGTATAAAGAAGCAAGAAAAGTGCAGAAAGAGGTAAGTGAGATGCAGAAACAGTCAAGAAAGGTACAGAAAGAGGGAAGACGAGTGCAGAAAGAGACAACAGGGGTGCAGAAAGAAAGCTCTGGATGAAGTCCACTTGTGTCCTGAGGTCCTCAGGATGCAAGTGGCCTCAGACCACCTCTCTGCAATCCAGCTGTGTGGCATTTACTAGAGGTACCTGGTGGGCTAATTGGCCCCCAGCGACCCTCAGTATTCAAAGGGACTCAATTCTCCAACTTAGAATGCGCCAGGGGGAGCGTTTGCAGAGTGGTGCAGGGAGGGGCGGGCCCCTGGCGAGATGCCGGCTTTTTTTCAAATATATTTTTAGAAGCGGGGCTGTGTGACCCCCCCCCCCCCCTCTTCTTTTAGTATTTCTGGGACCCTGGGGACCCCATCCCCCAGGACCTGACCCTTTAAAAAAAAAAATTGAAAAAAAGGAGAAGGGAGCCGCGTGGCCCCCCTCGTGAGGCCACTTTTGGGGGCATGGCCTCCTTTTTTAAAATATATTTATATCGTAGGGGGCCCACCTTCACTGGGCCACTTTTGGCCCCAGGGACCCCATCCCCCGGGGCATGGCCTCTTTTTAAAAAAAATAGTTATAGGGAAGGAGGACGTGTGGTCCCCCTTCCCTGGACCACTATTGGCCCCGGGGACCCCATCCCCCAGGGCTTGACCATTTGATATTTAGAAAATAAAGGGAGGAGGACGTGTGGTCCCCATCCCGGGCAACTTCTGGCCCTGGGGACCCCATCCCACGGGGCCGGCTCTTAGCACTGGGGACCGTGGAGGGAGCCCCAATGCCCCCACGGTCCCTCCCGGCTCCTCACCTCCTGCGGGACCCGGTATCGCTTTTGGACAAATGGAGGGCTGCTAACATACAGCTCCCCTTGCCCAAAAGCAATACTGCTTTGCTTCGTTGAAGCGAGAGCATGATTCCTTCTCTCGCTTCAACGAAGCAAAGCCGTGTTTGCTATGGCAGGGCGGGAGCCGTGCTCCCGCCCTGCCATAGCAAACAGCAATGTCCCGGGTGTGGGCACCCCGGTACATTGCAGGAGCCGGCCCTGGGGGGTGGCGGTCCCGAGGGCCATCAAAGGCTCCAGGATGGGGGCCTATCGGCCCCACTCCCAATGTGAAGATAGCCCCAGGGAGGTGGTGGTCCCCGGGACAGTGAGGGGAGGGGCAGGAGCCCCCCACACTTATTTAGATCAACTTAAGCCCCAGGGAGATGGCGGTCCCAAGACCTTGAGGGGGCCTGCGAGGACTCCCGCACATAATTAGAAATGCTCCGGTGAGGTGGTGGTCCCCGGGGCTGTGGGGGCCCCCTCACCATAATTAAAAATTGCCCCCGGACTTCGCTCTTTTAATAATTTTGGCCAGATTGGTGCACCCAGCGCGAATTCAGCTGATAATATTTTTAACAAACATGATTTATTTTGGGCCTGTGGGTCCCTGTGGGACCCCTAAGCAGACCTAGGGGGTCAGGGTAATTCTACTCTGCCCCCTAACACATTCTGGTTTGGAGTGTTGGCAGCCAATTAGAATGAAGCTCGTGCTCAGGAGCAGTTGCGACTCCTCCTCGATGCTCAGATATATACATTTTTATTTTTTTAATTTCTCAGCAACTGTACTGGACCAAGAGCTACCTTTTTGCCAAATTTGGTGTAATTCCGTTCGGCAGTTCGGGCTGTAGCCGTGTCTAAAGTTCCTATGGAAATTAACATGGGGAAAACGCGTTTTGGGACCCCCCTTTTTTCTCTGCCCACGCTTCACAAATCACCCCGAAACTTTTAGGAGAGGAGGTTACCTGAGTGAACCATTAGTTTTGAAAATTTCGCAAAGATTCGTCAAACGGCGCCAAAGATATTGTCAAAAGAAAAAATGCTTTTTTAATAGAAATAAGGTCCTAACTATAACTACCTAGGTAAAATATATATATATATATATATATATATATATATATATATATATATCCAAACAACGAAAGTTACTCCATGTAGAAGAGCCACACAAGGTAGGTAGTTAATAGCTTCATGTATTCACTCACGAAGGCTGCATGCAGTTTCACCAAAGGACGCCATCACAAATACAACCAAGACGCGTTTCGGGACCTCTTGACCCTTAATCATTGGTTAATGACGTATGCTGCAGGACCGGCAATGCAACTTAATAAGTTCCCCAAACACCTCCCCAGTGGGCGTGGCCACTCCAGTGGCCCTCTGGTATTTGAAGTTGCAATGTACATCAAACTCTAGTGAGTCAGTCCTGTGTGCACACGATGTTCCAAATATTAAAAAACCACAGTGGGCTGATGTGCTGTCTTTGTTTGAATTCTGCTGCATCTTTGATCCTTCACGACGAACTGCCTCCAAAAACAGGTGACGCCCAGTGGCCTCACCCTGAAATGCCGCACTGGCAGCGGGGCTTCTTCTGCGGCCGGAGTGGACCGCGACTATCCAAACAACGAAAGTTACTCCATGTAGAAGAGCCACACAAGGTAGGTAGTTAATAGCTTCATTTATTCACTCACGAAGGCTGCATGCAGTTTCACCAAAGGACGCCATCACAAATACAACCAAGACGCGTTTCGGGACCTCTTGACCCTTAATCATTGGTTAATGACGTATGCTGCAGGACCGGCAATGCAACTTAATAAGTTCCCCAAACACCTCCCCAGTGGGCGTGGCCACTCCAGTGGCCCTCTGGTATTTGAAGTTGCAATGTACATCAAACTCTAGTGAGTCAGTCCTGTGTGCACACGATGTTCCAAATATTAAAAAACCACAGTGGGCTGATGTGCTGTCTTTGTTTGAATTCTGCTGCATCTTTGATCCTTCACGACGAACTGCCTCCAAAAACAGGTGACGCCCAGTGGCCTCACCCTGAAATGCCGCACTGGCAGCGGGGCTTCTTCTGCGGCCGGAGTGGACCGCGACTATCCAAACAACGAAAGTTACTCCATGTAGAAGAGCCACACAAGGTAGGTAGTTAATAGCTTCATTTATTCACTCATATATATATATATATATATATATATATATATATATATATATATATATATATATATATATATATATATATATATATATATATATATATATAGAGAGATATTGATACATATAGATATAGATATATATAGATATATAAATATATTCATATATATATCTATATATATTTTTCATCCAAATGCCCTGAAGCTTCAGAAGCACACTCGACATTTCCCTGCCATATGGCATGAAGGTGCAGCCTGCATTCCTCTTCCACTGTAGTATTAGGCTGCCAATGCGTTTCGGGGTTCCATTACCACTTCTTCCTGGTCTTAAACAAACAGCATTCAAAGCCTCGCATTTTCATTTCCGGCTTTTATTAGTGAACATCACTGCCCCCAGTGGGTGTCGCTCAGTGCATAAATTACAATGCCTGATGGGATATGGAGTCTCATTACTACGAGGAAAAGTATTACTAAAGTAAGTTCAAATGTACTGTTTGCACTATTAAAATTAATTGTTGCCTTAGTAGGCTGTGTCCCAGGAAGCAGGCTTAATCTGCAAGGGAGATGTGCTGATCCGGTATTTGAAAGTTCAAAAACGGCAGCCTCGCTCAGCTGGATGACATTTCTTACCAGCTGGTCGATGGTGCAGCTTCTCACGGCCAGGACCGCCGTGTTATCATTTTTCATCCAAATGCCCTGAAGCTTTAGAAGCACACTCAACATTTCCCTGCCATACGGCGTGAAGGTGCAGCCTGCATTCCTGTTCCATCTATATATATATATCTATATCCATATACCCAACATGAATATTTGCTTATTTGCATATGTGCTTAATTGGTTTGTTAATGCATCATTTGAATAGCATTACCAGTGATACTTTGTGGTCGCTCATATTGCCAGCAGGTTAAACAAGCATTGGCATAGCCAATAGGTCTCGCCTTTGGGACCTTATAAGTGTTTAGCCATGCAACAGTTGCATAACTAAATACTCATAAGGTCCCAAAAGCGAGACCTATTGGCTATGCGAAGCGGCCGTGTGGCCGCGAAAGTGATCGCGATCGTGATCAAACATCAAACCAGTTGTGCGGCCGCGAAAGTGAAAGTAATCGCGGAAAAGGGCGGCGCGCGTGCCCGCGCACATGCACTGTAGCTCTAGGCTGGCCTGGTAGCACTTTTTGGAGCCCTCTCAAAAAGTCTCGCCAGACCAGTGCATGCGCTGGGTCAGGCGAGACATAAAACTGGTTTGAAACCAAGGAGCAATGCTCCCATTTCTTGCCCAATTGCCTGTATGTCAATGTATGTATTTTGGATTCAAGTTAAATCTCCTGTTAACATGGCTTCATGTATGCTTACATAATTCTAAGGTGCAAGATTAGACCATTAAAAGATTGTATAAAGACTTGTTTCTGCCTTGTGCATGATAGAATATAGATATTCATAGTTAACCGTCTAGCAGTCCGTGGAGTGACTTTTAATGTTATGCATAGCAACGTAACGGTGGGTATCTCTAGATCAACTTGTCTGACTATCACGTTTAATGTGGCTTCAAGTAGAACTGCTAAGCCTCTGGAAGGGTGACCAATTGTAGAATGCTTATGAGGTTGAAGAAAATGGGTCTTGCCAAATTAGGTGTCTCCGCTGGTGGCTGTTGACATTTGAAAGTGGTGGGGCGTTAAAAATAGGGATGAATTTTAAGTAGTAAGCAAGCACTTCATTTTCATTTACTTTCACCTTGTCATAATTTTGAAAATTGCGCCCATTTGAATAACAATTACAACTGAAATACGTGACCATTTTCCTGTGCGCTCATTAGGGAGTCCTATGATTGGATGGCCAAGTACCCTGAACACCTTTTTGACTCACAGGCAGACCCTGTGAGAAAACCGCAGAATTACTTCTCTTTTTTGTACCCGATTAACAATGAGAACCAGGAAAACCAGGTTGAAGGGTCCCTTAGAGGAAGCCGTGAGCAACACAACATGTAAGGAAGATGGAATACTTGTGGCGAAGCGTTGTACTCTTAACCCAGTTCCTGAGAAAGCTAAAGCTGTCAGCCAACTTGGGGGCATATCAACAACAACCGGCAATAATTATCTCTAAGCGCACTTAGCGCTAGGATAATTATCGCCGGCCAGCGTGGATTTTTATCGCTGAGATAGCGTGCTATTAGCAACGCTTATCTCAATAGCGATAAAAATCCTCACGCTAAGTGGCTAACGTGAGATTATCGCTGGAAACCCAGCGATAATCTCACGTTAGATTGTTGATAGAGACGGACAAACTTAGCCATGATATTCTCCTTCCGTAGGATATCATGGCTAAGTCAGAAAAATACCAGACGTAAAAAAGCAGCGTTAACCGAAGTTAGCGCTGATTTTTTTGTCTCTAACAGGGTTAGCGATATTCTTGATAATAGGAGAAATGTCGCTTAGCGACATTTCTCCTTTTAAAGCCAAAAAAGCAGAGATAAAGCCCTTGTTGATATGCCCCCAAGTTATTCCCTCCATAACACAGTGTCCCTCCTACCAGTCTGAACTGATGGCCCTTCTCATCCCTACACCTGTGCATGTGTGAAATTCTAACCTAGCCTGGTGAAAGGTGAACTCTCTTTCCTGAGGCATGTTACTACCCCAGAAGCAGTTGTATTGGGTTCTGAGGGTTAGATGAACCAGGAACAAGAATGTGCATCTTTTGTTTGTGCAAAACAAGGGTGTTAAGGAAAATAGACACAGAGTTTGGAAACTTTGTATTATTTCATCGACGACACGTGATAGGAAATGCTTTCGAAGGACTGCCGCTTTAAATATGTGGCTCTACATGAAGGCAGCAAATTAAAGGTTCTCTCTCTCTATGATTTTCACAGTGTCAGTTTATCCAAATAGGGCGGCTGAGCGTCACCCGCCTGGTGCAAGCTAAGTAGGTAAGTTTTTGGAATTACCATTTTATTATATGTGCTGCAGGCCCATACCGTTAGTGTCGGGGCGGGGTGATTGGCGGAAGCAGCAGGATAACTTGTGATTGTGAAGCGTGCCAATGCAGAGTGTGCATGTTGGATTGGCCTGCTGTCTTGCGATTGCCAGCTCGACATGTGCACTTCAGAACGCAGCAATCCCAGCGGTGTTAAACTGCTGGAGGATTGCAGGCACAGGCCCCTAGCCTCGTAAAGAGCACTGTTTTACCCTGCTGAAACCAATCCTGGCACTTATCTCATGCTGAAACTGAATGAGAGCAGCTACATGATAGGTTAGGTTTGTGTTGGCTGCACACAGACAGCCACCAAGGGAGATGTTACTGTTTGAATGAAAGTCAGGTTTAGGAGAGCTGTGAAACCAGCGTGCGCTATGCAATGCACAAACGGGCTTCCAAAACTCATGGACTAAATGTATATATGAGGCCTCTGACTCCCGCAATAACAGCACGAGTTTTCCAGCGGCAGATGCCACCGGTTTGAGGCTATGGACATGAGGAAAAAGCAGAGCAATGTAAGTGGCTAAACAACAACATTTTGCAGTCACACTTTGCATGTGTTACACTAGTTTTTATATCGAACCTAGAGTCAGCATGCATGCGCTGCTCTGCGAGGCATGCTGTACTCCCTCTCTGGCTTTTGGTCACGCCAATCGGTGTTCACTGGGTCCTTCCTGTGACTTTCGAACTGCTTTTCTATTGTATGGTGTATTGGTGGCATGTGTCCCTCCTTTTGGTGTGTTTGTCACGCCCATGGCAAGTGACCCTATTACATGGGTCATTTACCTTCATGCCATTTATTTTACTTTCGCTGCACTATTTAGTTTGCTTCGATGTGCGCAGCTCCCATGCAGCTGCCTTCACTTTGTGCGACTGCCTCCACTTTGTTTTTTAGTGATGCATTCAGCCTCAAATAGGTCATAATAACAGTGTATAATTTACAGTCATATGGAAGCTCGTTCTCACATTCTAAAATAGGAAAAAGAAAACAAGACAAGCTGTACTTTTGCAACCTTTCATTTGTTCGGGTACTTTCATGTGTGAACAATATGAGCTGCTTTCTTCATGACCCTGCTCCCACTTCAGCAGATGAGCAGCTTGGTTTTCTGTTGCATCTCCTTTGAAGTGTTTGTGCTTCCTGGCACACAGGCACCTTTCTGTGGGGCTATCAGGCATGGCTCGGCACCTCTGCCCCGCCTGTCCACTCCATGCACTCCGGGCCAGAGAGGTGTGCGCCTTTCACCTGCAGCAAGTGTTTCCCAACAGTGCCCTCTGCCCTCTATACTGAGCATGCAACCCAGTTCTCTTTTACTTCTGCCTAAAGCGCCCACTTGATTCAATGCTCTGTGCCTCCTGTCATTTTACAACAACTTGGACCCTGCGCATGAGGGGTTCGCTAGAGGTTGGTGAGCCAGCAAATGCACAGATTGAGCCAGGAGCCAGGAGCCTGGCCCGACTCTGAGAGCGCTAACATGACCTAAGGTATAATAAGATTGCGGTTGAAAATATTTATTTATTTTTATTTATTAGAAATTTATAGAGTGCACAGTTACCTCCAACGGAAGTGTCCCGCAGCTAAGGCAGTCAACTGACATACGGTTGAAGAGCCAGGTTTTTAGAGCTCGCCGGAAGGCTGGTTCCTGTTCAGTCAAGTGGAGAGGGAGCGGCATGGCGTTCCAGAGTTTAGTGGTCCTTAATGCAACTGCTCTGTCGCCTATCCTCGCTTTACAAAAGCGGGGAATGGTGAGGAGCTTCAGTTGGTTGGATCTCAAGACCCGATCTTGTTGGTAGTGTTGGAATCTGACTCTCACGTATGCTGGGCCTCGGCCTCTGGTAGCTCTGTACGCCTAGGTGAGTGCCTTAAATTCTATTCACCTGATGACTGGCAGCCAAAGAAGGTTTCTCAGGTGGGGAGTGATAGATTGACGGTAGGGTACCTTCCAAATTAATCTGGCCGCAGCATTCTGAATCATTTGCAGTCTGCGAATCAGATATGCGGGGAGTCCCAAGTAGTGTATTTCAGGTGAGATGTAATTAGTACATGAACTATCGTTGTCCTGCAGTCCAATGGGAGGAAATGGAAGAATTTCCTCAGAGTTCGCAATTTCCCAAAGCAGGAGGAGGAGACTTGATGAATCTGGGATTTGCAAGGAATATCGTTATCGAATCTGAACCCCAAGTTTCTCACTGAGTTTACAGACTTTAAAAGAGAACAGAAGCTGGGTGTCATCCGCATAGGAGTTCAACTTCACCCTGAGGGCATCGACCAGGGCTGCAAGCAGAGAGAGGTAAGCATTGAAAAGGAGTGGACTCAATGCGGATCCCCGGGAAACCCTACACACCCCGGGTTTCTGGGAAGAGGCTAAGGGACGTAGAAAAACTTGTGACTGCTTCTCAAGGAAGGACCGGATCCAGGACAGGGCCGCGCCCTGTATTCCCAGGCATTTTATTCTCTCCAGGAGAATTAGATGGGCCAACGTGTTGAAGGCCGCGGACAGGTACAACAGCACAAGCATTGCTGTGTTGCCCTGGTCAATAGTTTTGCAAACACTCTCTGACACTCCGAAAGTTGACTATGGACTATCTGTTTGGGAATTTTCGCCAGATCAGGCAGGAGAGAGATAGGTCTGAAGTTTTTATATTCTGCAGGGTCTGCATCTGGTTTCTTTAAGATTGGCAGTAGGAAAGCCTGTTTCCAAGCTGCAGGAAAGATATAAGGACCTCAGAGAAGAGTTCCAGATCTGGTTCAGGGGGGCATTAAAACAGGGAGCCAGAAGTTTAAAGAACTGGGCTGGGCAGGGATCACCTGGTGAGCCAGATTTACATTCCAATAATTTTTTCAAGGAAGCATAGAGAGAACGAGGACGGAATTTGGTCAAAGCCTCAGTATTGTCCAGAGTAGCATTGTGCTTGAATGGAGTCAAGTTGGATGGGAAAATGGCATAGATAGATTGAATTCTGTCCTGGAAAAAGTTTGACAATCCAGCACAGAGGGAAAGGGAGGGAAGCACAGTACTTTCAAGGGCTGCTGGTTTGGTAAAGCATTGAACAATTTTGAATAGTGCTTTTGCTTAATTTTCAGCTAATTTAATCCTGAGTGAAGTAGTCCCGCATAGTGTTTTGCTTAAGTTTGTGAACGTTTTTTAGGGCCTTTGTATTGGAGAGCTTGGCTACGGGGGTCATATAATTGTCTCCAGGTGTGCTCCAATTTTTACATAGGCTATTCTCAGCTCGAAGCTCAGAGGAAAGCCAAGGGCCTGACGGTCTCTTCCTGGAGGAGGTGACTAATATAGGGGGGCAGCTATTAAAGCTCGCTGTATCATCATCCGGATTCTCTTACAACTTAAACAGGACCGTTAAAAGTGGACACGATCTTTACACAGAAAGACATGGCCTCCAGGATCCCTATTTGTTCAATCTTTCTGCAGGAGAGTTCCCAGCCTTCCCTAAGAATTATAGCCACCCCACCTCCGATCTTGTTGCCACCTCTATTTACACCCACCAACCGGGAACCAGCCGGAATGGCCAGCGTCAGGTCAGGATTTGAGCTATCGTGAGCCAAGTTTCGGTGAGAAACATTAAGTCCCAAGAGTTCACCTCCAAGGAGAGCCAGATGTCATCTGCATTTTTGAAGAGGGATCTGCAGTTAATCAGGCAGGCCATAATAGGGGACATTTCTACCTGAGCATAAGTGATATGAGAAGCCATAGGAGACGAGTCGTCCTTGTGTTTCATGGAATCTGTCTCTAAAATAAAAGGACAGGAGCTGCAGACCGGTTGCTGGTTGACCCCCTGGCTATCTTGTTCGAATGTGGATTCACAAGCCTTATTATTTATACTTAGTAGTTGTTCTCTGGACCAAACAATGCAGCCACCGGGAGAGCAACGGGCAGCGTGGCTGGCGCTTGCCACGATCTGGACGCGGACAAGGGCTGAAGGGCTTGCCTTCGGCGCGCCAGCAGCGTGGCCGCGCCACGGGCTGTTGATATGGTTACCAATGAGCGAGAAGCTAGTGCGCTGCCCAACTATGCACTGCTTCCGGTCTCACGGTGACTTCCTGGCAAGGATAGTTTCCCCCCTCCCGGAGCCTCACAAGAGCAAGGTGAGTTAGGTAGTAGAAACCTGCCCCAGATCGAGTGCAAATTCAAATTCAATCAGTGCATCAGAAGTACATGACAAGTTTTAAAGAATAACAGTTTTAAAAAATGTAAAAGAATTTTACGTGCGACCGAGTCAATCAGCAGCCTTACGCGATCTGCGCCGTGGCCACGTTTATATTGTCACCCATGTGAGAGAAGCTAGAGCGCTGCCCAACTATGCGCTGCTTGCGGTCTCACGGTGACTTCCTGGCAAGGATAGTTTCCCCCCTCCCGGAGTCTCACAATAGCAAGGTGAGTCGGGTAGTAGAAACCTGCCCCAGATCGAGTGCAAATTCTAATTCAATTAGTGCATCAGAAGTACATGACAAGTTTTAACAGAATAACAGTTTAAAACAATTCTAAAGAATTTTTACATGTGACCAGGTGAACAGACAATACGGTGCAATTTAGAGTTCTCACGAAGGTTGGGGTCTGAACCACTGGGACAGCTCTCCCTTCTTAAAGGCACACATGGTCCCAAGCACAGATACAATGGAAAAAAATGCTTCCACAGAGCGATACACCCAGAGATTCTAACCATGTGCATTTGCATGTGTGTTTGTATGTGTGCTTCAATGAAATATAGTTTGCACGTTTCTGTGCTTCTTTGTATACGTAAGTGGAGTTGTATTATTGTAGTGCTACCCTGTATGTGTGTGTGCCTAAGTGTATCAGTGTTTGTTTTCGGGCTTCCATTTATCAGTGCGTCTATGTTTGCAAGTGTGTGCACTTCTCTGTAAATTGAGCGTGTGCATGCTTACCTGTATCACTGAGAGTGCAGCTGAGTTTTTTTCCTGCTTGCAAACGAGCTGCTGCTCAGGTAGAATTTCTACCCGAGTGGCAGGAAGACCAGCGCGAACGGCAATTCGCACTGCACTCCGCCACTTGCGGAACTCCACAGAGTTTTTTTGTAACTTACAGAGTTCCGCGTAGCAAAACTCTGTGAACTATTTCCAGGCCTGCTTTCACTGCGTCCGTCGTGACTGAGACAGTCAATGTCTCAACTACACAGCAGCTGGGTCAAATATCTGCAGCCAGCTGAGGCAGTGTGACACAGTGACTCTTGACAGACGATCTAGGTTAATTAAGGAAACACTAGCTGAATTCCCTTCCATTTCTGCTACTTTCCAGTAGTTTCTAGATCTTAGAGTTGCTCCTTGTTCAAATTGGTGTAATTTCTGATTTTTATATTTCCTTGGACTTCATTGTCTGATATTGTTCGCTAGAGAGTGTCACTCTGAGCAGAGCTTGTTTCCGGTCCGGGGAAGGCATGGCTTGGCAGTTCGGGCTGGACTGTTCCCATGAGACACAGGGTCAGACTGATTTGCGTATGGCCATGTCTGAACTGAGGTGGCAGAGTGGGCTAAAGAACGGTGATGGATTAAACCCAGATCAGTTGACTGGGGGTGAGTGCTTGCAATGTTCAACACTCCGTCCATCATTTCCTTTGGTTTTGCTTTGTTCGCCATAAGTTAGCAGGGTATGCTCAGACGTGAGTCCCTTGCTCACTTTGCCACTGGATTCAAGCAAGCCTGGCTGAAGACGGCTGAAATGCCAGAAACCTGTCCTAGGAAGCTTGTTTCCGGTCCAGGGAAGACATGGCTTGGCAGTTTGTGCTGGACTTTTCCCATGAGGCACAGGGTCAGACTGATTTGCATATGGCCATGTCTGAACTGGGGTGGCAGAGTGGGCTAAAGAACGGTGATGGATTAAACCCAGATCAGTTGACTGGGGGTGAGTGCTTGCAATGTTCAACACTCCGTCCATCATATCCTTTGGTTTTTGCTTTGTTGGTTTTACTCTGAGCAGAGCAGCACAAGTTCCACTGAGGCCGTCACCAGAGAAGCTCACTGCCTGGCAGACACACTCCCCCAAGCACTTGTGAACCGGCAATGGGTGAGTCACCCAATAACTCTCTCTGACTCTGCACTGAAGTTGCAGGCATATGTTTTAACAATAGTAGGCTGTAATTTCAATTAGTTTACATCAAAGTAAGGCAGAGGCAGAATTTTCTTAATTTATATTTCAGACATTTGAAACTCACTAAGATGTCAGGGGTTTAAGTTAACATGTGCCATCCACAAAGAGCGAATGAATCACATGAAATAATATAGATGAACTGTCTGTATCAATTTCCAACTTCTTTCAGCTGTAAAATCCGAGCTGTCAGTATCCCATGATAAATGGTACTGCTCTGATGCCCCACACTGAAGCCAGGCTTCTAATAAATATCTACATTTGTTGAAGTCATAAGGCAATAAATGGGCTTTGGCTCGGACTGTTCGAGCAGCCAATGCAGCTTAGATCTAACAGAAGAAAACAAGGAAAGTATAGGGGAAAGGCAGTCTTTTACATTATAAAACTGGTTAATGCAATCACTGAAAGATGTATTGTGTGTAATCAGAGAGGACTAAAATTCAGTCCTGGAACAGGGGTAATATTGATTTCTGTATAACAGTGCTATGATGTCAGAGCCTGTAACTGAACCTCTGTGAATATGCAGGTTATTGCTTTAAAATTGTATTGCACACAGTATACAAGAGGAGTTGTACAGTACAGTCATCCATTTCTGGGGGTTTGCAGCAGTACAGATATTTTTAGAGATTCTCATTGCTCAAAAGTGCATAATTGCTGGAATTTCCCTTTCCATGCACTCTTTGCTTGGTTTACTCACAAGAAAGTATCACACAAACGGTCACACATTTGACAGTTGAATGTCACTCGTAAGTATACGGAAATCATGGAAACATAGGTAATCTGAAAACGTGGCAGGTATGGCCTGTAAGTAAATTTACAGCACCAGAGTTGAGCTCTGCTTTGCAGTCACTTACTGCAGTCTACACAAAGTTAAGTACAGCATCAGTGAGGCTGGCTCAGAATCCGCGCTGGGGCCTCTCTCACATCCTAGCACCCTTCCATTTCTGGTGCTTTGCAGCAGTTTGAAGATCTTCTAAGAGTTTCTTGTTGGTCAAGTGGGTGTATTTCTGATATTTATATGTTTCCCTAATCTTCATTGCTTCATTTTGCTCGCTAGAAAGTGTCAGTCATAGTCGTTGTGAGAAATTGGCCTGGTATATGCTGTCCACTAATTAAAGTGGGCACCCTGTACCAGTCCAAACAACCCCTTATGGTGATAGGTTAAAGACAACCTTTATTGAAAGCTATCCTAGTGGTAGCTATGGAGAGCAGCCTTCAGGCTAAGTCTTGAACGAATGTAAAGCAGCTTGTTTTACCAGTCTATAATCTCTTGAATGTCTGAGGTGTCTGAGTAGGGAAGTGAGGCCCTAATAAAGTTGGTCTCAGCTTCCTCAGATCATTGGTCACCATGTATGCCTCTCTTTCCATGACTGAGTTGCACTTTGCTCTAAGGGTCAACCTTTGGCTGCCTACAGTTGGGGGTTGGGTCTCTTTGGATGGAACACTGGAGGGACATGGCAACCTTTTGGTTCCAGGTTTGCCCTTGCCCAACAGAGTCCTGACTGATGATGAGGGGGTTCCTCTGGACAGGGGGCCCTGTGGGGTCTACTGACCTCCCTGACCTCTGCAGCTGTGGGCTGACTAAGGCAGGGTAGAGAGGGGCAGGTTACCTGCTCCAGACTGGGTACCATCTTGGAAGGGTCCCCTGCCATCAGAGTTGTTGCCAGGACAGGCCTGACTACATCTGGTGCAGTTCCTTCACTAGGGGTAGGATCGGTTCCCTGAGGAGGCTGACCCTTACCTAAAGTCTGGGGGGATGAAGACTTTTCTTCAACGCCTGTGCTCTCTTGTGGAGGAGAGTAGGCCATTTTTCCAGGCCCCATCATTCCAAAATTTCCCTGGGGTTGGGCTGTGGCCATCACAGCCCCACTAACTCTTTCAGGGATGCCCAGCATTCTTAGATGGGCTTGGTGTTCAACTTCAGCCCAGGCAGAAATTTCCAGATCATTGCCCATCAGGCAATCTACAGGCAAGTTTGGAGACACTGCTACTCTCTTTGGGCCTGTGACCCCTCCCCAGCTGAGAATGACTATGGCCATGGGGTGGTCTGTTTTGACACCATCAATGTTGGTCATCTGGTACTTAAACGCAGGGAAAAGTTGCTGAGGGGGGACTAGTTTCCCTGTCACCATGGTAACACTAGCCCCTGTATCCCTGAAGGCCACAGCTTTCTGACCATTAATCAGTGGCTCCAATCTGTACCTGCCCAATGCATTGGGACCTATGCTAAAAGTGGCAAATCCCATACCACCATCAGACTCAGAGGAGTCAGATGAGGCCTTTCTTAAATTAGGGCATACCTCTGTTCCACTTGCAAAAGCACCTAACTTTTTGGGTGCACTACTCCCAACTGGGGGATTACTACTGGTGATACCAGGAGGGGTGGTAATGTTAGTTGGTGGAACATTTTCTTTATTGCCAGCCCTGGGGCAACTGGGATCTGATTTCCAGTGTCCAGGCATTTTACAGACATGGCATTAGGGTTTCTTCTCAGGAGAGGAAGGAGTTTGGGACCGACCCCCAGAAGAGGACTTTTGGGGCCCTGTAGTGGACTTATCCTTAGATTTATCCCCACCTTTCTCTTGGGAATTGGTAGAATCTTTCTTCTTGCCACCACCCTGATTCTTAGGCTTTACCCTGGTTCTGACCCATTTGTCTGCCTTATTTCCCAATTCTTGGGGAGAGGTCAGATCAGAGTCCACCAGGTACCGGTGTAAAAGCTGGTTTTGACCATTATTAAGGATCTGCTCCCTCATAATCAAATTGTACAATCCTTGGAGGTCATGCACTTTGCTGCCATGTATCCAACCTTCCAGAGCCTTAGTAGAACAATCCACAAAGTCAACCGAGTCTTGAGTCTGAGCCTTTTGGGTGTCTCTGAACTTCAACCTATACTGTTCAGTGGTTAGGCCAAACCCATCAATCAGATCACTCTTCAAGTCCTTGTAATTATCAGCATCCTCTTCTCTAACAGTGAGGGGCTTATCTCTACCTTTGTCAACAAAGGAGAGCAATACGATTGCTGTCCACTGCTCCTAGGGGACCCTTTGTACTTTACAGGCCCTTTCCAGTGCAGTCATCCATTTGTGGATGTCATCCCCACTCTGGTAGGGAAGGACAATCTTACTTAGGTTTCTATGGTCATAAGACCTCTACCTATCTCTAGGGAAGTTTCTGCCACCAAGGGACTCTAGTCCCTCCTTTTTTCTACCTCTGTTGAGCTATAGGCCTTCCTTATCTAGGGCCATCTGCTGTTTTCTGAGGTGAAGCTGAGCTTGCTCATACTTCAGCAGTCTCTCTCTCCTCTCCTGGGAGGTTTCCCTCCCTCTGTGAGAAGAAATAGAGGTCCCTACAGATGAGGTAGACTGGACAGACTCCCTAGAGAGAGATCTATCCCTTCTAACCCTACCTTCAACTCTTCCTGGTGGGACAAAGAGGGGAGCATTGTGCTCTTCCTCATCATCCTCATCCAGTGGAGCTGGGTTGTCCAGATCCTGATCATCGTCATCAGTCTGGTCAGCAGCAGAGGTTGGGCCAGGGGGAGTTCCACCCCTAGGTCCACCCTCAACTGCTGCCCCACCCACTCTGCCTACCCCTTCAGGCCCACTAGGCCCTGAGAGATCATCCAGCCTGAGTATCTCCAAGAGATGCTGGGTGGTTGGGCTTTTGCCTGTCTTCAGCGTCCTAATAGAACAAAAGGCCCTAAGCTGAGCAAAGGTGAGATCCTCATACTCATAGGGGAGAAGCCCACTGGCTTCTGGCAGGGACCCACTGGTTCCTGGCTGATTAGACATTACTAGTGTGGTGTGGGGTATTACACTACCTACACTAGTGTGGCCTACTAAACTCTCTTGAGTTGTAGAAAGGGTGTGCTAAGCCCTTGACACTCAACTCTAAGTTGAGTAGAACTTACTGTATACTAAGCTTGATGTTATATGTACCTATGGTACCTTTTGTGGTTTTCAGTTGATCAATTCAATTGAGATTATCTGGTAAAACAATAGCAAGCTGGAATCCCACACGCTGCACACCAATGTGAGAAGTTGGCCTGGTATATGCTGTCCACTAATTAAAGTGGGCACCTTGTACAAGTCCAAACAACCCCTTATGGTGATAGGTTAAAGAAAACCTTTATTGAAAGCTATCCTAGTGGTAGCTAGGGAGAGCAGCCTTTAGGCTAAGTCTTTAAGGAATGTAAAGCAGCTTGTTTTACCAGTATATAATCTCTTGAATGACCAAATTAAAGGACAACCACACCAGGTATATATCACCAGGTATATATTTAAAATATATGTACTTAAAATAAAACACACCCCTCTAGTCTCATTTCGAGGCTGGAGTTCGAAGTACTTAAGTTACAAGTCCGTATTCAACAGCAAAAGCACAAATACACGTTTGGGCCCTAGGGGCGTACCAAACCATATACCAATAACGTGGTATAAGAACCACGACTGAGCTAGACACAAGGCCTAGACACTCCAGAATCCAATTAGAGATGTACCTAATGTACATGGAAACATTTTATAAGAGAAAGCAGATAGGCTGGGGACCTGAATAGCAGGTTCCCAGCCAAACTAAGTCAAAAACCATCAAAACACCAGGAAAAAAGTGGGGGCAACCATGCAGTCAGATTCCACCTTCCTACACTCGTTGAATGTCACTCATAATAACACTGACATTTTGTAAATGTCACACATAAGCAATCTGAAACCTTGGCAGCTATTGTGTATGTGCGTGTGCTTCCCTTTACTAATGTGTGTGTGGGCTTCTCTCCTCTTTGTATATGCTTCCCGAACCTGCGTGTGTGTGCGTAATCCCCATTTTCAGTGTGCTTGTGTGTGTGTGTTTGTATGCTTCTCTGCATCAATGTGTGTCTCTGTTTGTGAGTGTGTGAACTTCCCTGTGTACTTGTGCCTGTGTATCTGCTTCCCTGTGTGTGTGTTTAGAACCCTTGTGTGCAATAATGCATTTCCCTGTGCCCACTGCTACTTGTTTTGTGTTCTACGCCCACTGGAGATGTCTAAGGGCACCACTGGGCTGCTTGGGGTTGCCCTATTCTTAGTCTTCCTTCCTTTAATTCATCAGTCACTTCCCGGAACCCAGTGGTAAGTAGACCAATGTCTAAGAGCCACACAGAAGCCCATGGACTAGCTGCCCATAGTGAACTCGAGAGAGGTAGGTTGCACAACTGTTCAAGGACAGGCTGATCTATGGCTAAAACAGCAGGTATGCGTAACAGCCTCAGGCGGTTCGAGCCATTCCAGCATCCAAGGGCTGCATTGGCCACATACAGTCTGCGTGGCCTGTCTCTTAAATACCGAAGGGGCTGGGGAAGAATTGGTTCTATGTCACGCAAGGCTTGTTGCAGAAAGACTGCAGCGGCTTGGGTAGTCAGTCATCTGTCGGGTCAGTCTCTTTCAGAAAAGTGAAGTGGCGGTCTTATAACATGGTCAGCTTAACATAGAACGTGCTCCCCGCCAGCCGTAACTGGCTTTCAAAGGTGGGTTTATGTGACATAACTGATTCCCAGGGGGTGGGTGTGTGCTGGGGCAGGTGTCGGTCACACCAGTCATTCTGTAGTGCAAGGTTTTAGCCACCCCTTCCAACGGTCCATTACAATTTGATTGTTGATTTCTTATATCACGGTAGCCCACAAAATCTAAACCAGTGCTATCTACGACTAGTCAGGATAGCTAATAACTAGGACTAGATGTACTTTTCACTGCCATGTTTACCCAACCCCTGCCCAAATGCCTACTGGTGGCCTGACCCATCATTTGCTCTGTTGAATTTAAAATGGTCATTCAGAGTTTTGTTTCTCAATCTTGCCATTTTGGAATCTTGAAAATTTAAATTAAAATAATCAAAGTTGCCCAAAATTCACATGGATCTCATGTTTGCATCTAGGCCTTTCAAGTGCATCCAGGTGGGTTTGCCTCCACCCGCACCAGCCTATTATGTCATGTCTGCAGTGCCCTTCCTACCCAGACTATGCCCCTCATGTAGCATGTAGAATCGACAAAGGCTTCCTAGAATGCTTTGAGGTTATTTAGAGGGCACAAGGGTGCCAGAAGGAGCTCGGATCTGCCAGGTATACACTTAAGCGAACACACTGAGACCAGTTTAGGACATGCAAAGTTTGCTGGAAGCCAGCTCCCCCCCCCCCCTCCCAAAGTGGAAAAGTCAGACAGTTAGGATATTCCAGAGTAATAATCAGCACCACCACCAGTGCAGCCCCAACTCAGCACCAGCGTAACCCCCCTCAGCAGCAATTCAGCACCAAAGCAGTACACCTTCAGCATCAGCACGGCTCCACCTTAGCATCAGCGCAGCATCACCTCAGAAAGCACCAACTCAACATCACTCAGCACCACCTGAGCATCAGCTCAGCACTACCACCTCAGCATGACTCAGCACCACCTTAGCATGACTCAGCATCAGTATTAGCACATCACCACCTCCTCATCATCCACGCAGTACCATCATTCCAGAACCAACTCAGCATTAGCACAGCACCACCTCAGCACCAGTGCAGCACCACCTCAACATCAGCACAGCACCATCTCAGCATCAGCCCAGCACCACCTCTGCATCAGTGCATCCCTACCACAGCAGCCACACTTCAGCTCCTGCAGAGCCCCACCTCAGCACCAGTGAAGCCCCACGTCTGCACCAGCGCAGACCAACCTCAGCAGGAGTTCAGCACCAATGCAGCAACACTTCAGCATCAGCACAGCACCACCTCAGCATACGTTCAGCATCACCCCAGCACAGTATCAATCAGCACCACCTTAGCACCAGCATGACTCAGCACCACCTCAGCACCACTTATCCTCACAATAGCATCACTCAGCACCAATTTAGTATCACTCAGTAACACCTCTGCACCAGCACATCACCACCTCAGCATCACTCAGCACCACCTCAGTCTGCCCTCAGAATCTGGCATCTGTTGATTCTCCCCGAGTGTCTGTCTATTGCTTGTGTTTCAGGTACTATTTCCCAAACTCCACCCTCCCATTGTTTATGTCCCCCCCCATAACAAAAAAAAAAGCTATAAAAAGCATGCATTAGAACAGGCAGTAAGAAGTTACCAGCTTTACAAAGACACATAAAAAATAGAAGACATTTTTATGTTAATTCTGTTTTTATTAGGGTTGTTCAGTTATACATAATGTCTTCTTGGTTATAAGTAAGATAACCAAAATGCTTGTAATACTTTTTTATTATAACATTTCAATATGCAGCACAGCAGCCACACTGCTCTACAACATTGCTTAAAGACATTGGCAAAGCCAATAGCTCTGTGTTAGAATGGGGAACCTCTGGTTGGCACAGGTAGGTACTTGTGACAAGCAGTGGTCCCTTCTTCTATTCAGGGCGAGAGAATGACCCCTTCAGAACAACCCCTGCTCACCCTATAGGTAGTGTGGCGCGAGCAGTCAGGGCTAAACTTCAGGGCGCTAGTCAGTTAAGCATTTATGATCACACACAGTAAACCACAACGATCCCCCACAAATGGACACCAGGCGTAAGTTGTATCAAAAATACGGATGCTTTATATAAAAGATTCTTGGTTACGCAGGCATGTACAAGACCATCAATAACGGTTGCGAAATGGAAGCCACAAGATGATAATTAGGCACTGTTCTTTTCTTTGGTAACTTATTCGATCACGAGCGCTTCACAGGGCTCGGTTGAGTCGGTCCAGTCACGATGATGCGCAGTGCACCCGGGGTACAGTGATACGGGGAAATCAGAACGTTGCGGACCCCGAGTACGATAGAGAGTTCACTGTACCTGGGAACGTGCGATGTGCTTGGACGAGTCTTCGGGGGAGATGCAGGTTCTGCACCTCGCGGGTCTTCCGGATCAAGAATTCAGCGGGCAGCTCTCGGTAGACAGGTGCGGCCCCGGGCCGCCGGCACGGACTGTGCGGGAGGTCACTGCGGAGGGAGGCACGGTCAGACTCAGGCTGGGAGGTGAAGCGAGGCGGCCGGATACGTTACGACGTACGGGCGGCCGTCCGAGGCTTGATTTCACTTCCCAATTAGAAATCCGGCGGGAGGGCGAGAGGGCACCAGGCACGCTCCAGTGGCAGGCAGGTGACAGGGAAGCGGGGCGGCCAGCCTCGATGGGTCCAGAGCGACTCAGGTAGAGCGGGGCTCTCGGCGAGGGGAGGCGGCCAGGCTTCTGGGTGCCACGGCCCTAGGAGGGATGCGAAGGTGCGCAGAGCACTCCGGCGGGAGAAAGCACACGGCTCGAGTTCTCAGACGAGCGGAGACACGGTGAACCCACTGGTCCTGGGGTTCAGTTCAGGGGGCAAGCTCTTCTTCCAAGCCCTTGGAGATAGTTGAAAACAAAGTGCAAAGTCTCTTTCAGTCTTTTCCTCTCCTTCCTCAGCAAGGCACCTACTGCAGGCCAGTCCCTCAGGTCAGGGAAAGTTACTCCTCCTTCAGCTTCTTCCAGGTCCTTCTAGTCGGGCAGAGTTCCTTCGTGGTTCAATCTGGATCTAATTTCTTAGGAGCCAGGCTCCTACTTTTATACAGTGATTCTTTTGTTCTTTAGCGCCAGGGGGCCTGGGCCTGGCTCAGTCCAGTTCTGGAGTACTTTGTTTTGGTGACTCTGCTCTTTCCTTTCAGCAGCAGGGCAGAGACATCAGCCGCTCCACAGGGGGGCGGGGCCGGCTTTGTGGTGGCAGAGCACAGGTCTATTCAAGAGTCAAGGTGTACTCCTCCCACCCATCCTGGTGTAATCTCTCTACCCACCACCTGGCAGCCAACCTGTCTCCTGGAATCCCCCAGCCCTGCTCCTGTACTGTTGCTAGGCAGAACACACACCCACGGCAGAGGCGGACTGAGATGGTCAGGCACGCAAAGGCTAACCTTCTAAAAGTAGCATTTGCAAACCTAGGATATTAAAATAACCTTTACTAAAAGATGTATTTTATTATCCCGAGTTCAGGCATACTAAACATGACTTTCTACCATGCTCTCTGAGTCCACTGGGGTCACAGCGTGTAGCGATCCCAGCAGCCCATTCTGGCCTATGGAGAGCAGGTAGCCTTCAATAGTGAAAAACGAAAATGGCTGTAATTCACTATTAAGACATGCCACACACATCAGGGCATGTCCTACCTTATGCCTACAATGCACCCTGCGCTTAGGCCTACCAGAGGGGTGACTAACATGTAGTTAAGGGAAGGTTCAGGGACTGGCAAGTGGGGACACTTGCTCAGTCAGCGCGACGGTATCAGACCGCGCGCAGGTTCTGCAGTGGCAGACCCTAGACACATTTTACCCCGCTGCTTCGGTGGGTGGCACAACCAGTGCTGCAAGCCCACTAGCAGCATTTGGATATACGAGCCCTTGGCACCCCTGGTGCACTCTACTAGGGACTGATAGTAAACCAAATAAACCAAACGTGGAAGTCAATTCACATAATACATTTTACCATAGGGAGCACTTGCACTGTGGCACTGGATGGCAGTGGCACAGTGCCCTGAGCAGCTAACACCAACACAAAAACACATTGAGGCACGGACAAAAATGGAAGGGTGACCCACGCCAATGGTGCCAGGTCTAACACTCTGGCTAAATAAACACTTATAAGGTCCCAAAGGCAAGACCTATTGGCTTATTTTTGCAGAGCTGCACAGTACAACACTATGTCCCAATTCGGAACACTAGCAAATGAAGATTGATCTCGAAGACCTAATGTAATGGCTGTACATATTTCGCTAAAAACACTGTCTGTTTGCATCACTCGGTCGCTGATGTTTTGTGAAGGGAAAATATGTTTGTTTCAACAAATCCCCCCCATTGGAAGGTCTGAAAACGTTGCATGCAAGAGATTAGGCCTGGGCCAAAATTCCGTTCCGTTCGCGGAAATTGCGATAATTTGGCATTTCCGCATTCTGCAGCTTAGCGATAATTTGTTTCTTGCTTGCGCTGTAAAATAATACATTCTCGCGTGCGCGCGATCGCCTTACCTGAATCCCCGCGTTCGCCGACAAGATTTCCAGGCTCAGGTCGCGTTCTCCACGAGATGTTGGATTGTTGGTAACCATTTGCGCTGTCTCGCGACAGTTCGCACCCGCAGTAACGCCATGCGTCGCGCGATCACGTCTTTCTTCTCGCAATCATGCACCGCGAGACAAGTGAAAACAAGATGGCCGCGCCCGCCAACAACCGCATGGGTAAGTTGGCGAGCCGCGACCACGCAGAAAATACCGCAAACGGGCGGGAAAAAAACTTCCGCATCTTCGTGATATTTTCGCGTGTTTGCGGAGATTTTTAACATTTTCGCGATAATTTGCGAAAGTGAATTTCGCAAATTCCGCCCACCCCTACAAGAGATATAGCGCTTTCGGGGGTAAGTTTATTTATTAGTTCTACAGTGACTGGATTTTTATACATCAGTTTTAGTGTTTGTTTATCTTTGGGCAACAGCGTGGTGTGCCAGTAGTATTTGTATAACCTCAGGCTCACACGGAGGAAAATGTTAGCAAGGTCGACTCATGCCTTTTTTCATTTAATGACACAAGAAGTGGCAATTGTGATTCAATAACCAATAAAAATTGTGACTTCTGTAATGAATTTAAAACTTGCAGCATGGATGGCACAGCACTGTGTAATTACCCTATCAGCCCTAACATTAGAGTGCATGGCACCCAGTCTCAGTCTGTGAGGAATAATCATTACGGATGTGATCAGTTTAAGACAAAGTCTTTGGTCTACTTTTTGGACTCTCACATACATTTTAAATCTATGTCTTTTAATGTTTTTTATTGTGCTTTTTTGAATGAATTTATGGAATCTGTTCTGTTTTTTATGCTTCAGGATACAGGTGCCTAGAATTGATTTATCTGATTTTGTGTCTCATGACGAATAAAATAATTTTAATCTTCTGTTATTAGTATTGTCCATAAGAGTAGTCTTGGGTATACAGATATATTCTTCTATTTTGAATGTAATGGATGTGATTGGGTGATGAAACTGGAGACCTTGGTCCTGTAATAGACATTGTGGGCTGTTGAGTGCTGTCCAAAGGAAACCATTGCGATTACATATTTATATGGTACCCTATTCCTTTGGCATAAGGGGTCCCTCTCAGTCTCTATAACTCTGTGAACTCTCACTTTGCTGACTATGGAGCTTTTCACCCCACAGAAAACTAGAAATGCCCTCAGTGCTTTTTCAAACCTGACCTGGGTGCAAAAGAACAGTTTGAATCAATGGCTAGAACTAGATGAAATAGCAACACAAAAAAGATGATGGACAAAATGCTGAACATTGTCAAACATTCACCCCCAGTCACAGATCTGGGTTAAATCCATTGTTATTTTTTGGTTGCTCACCATGCCTCCCCAGTTTGGACTCAGCCATGTGCAAATAAGTCTTCACCCTGCCCCCAGGGGAACAGACTAGCCCGAACTGCCAGGCCTGGTTCTCCCTGGACCAGAAACAAGCATCCTGGGACCAGTTTCGGTGTATCACCCCTCATCGGCCAGGCTAGCTTGAATCCAGTTGCACAGTGAGCACGGGCCCTACATCTGGGCATATCCTTCCCACTTAGGGCAACTATAGCAACATAAAAAATGATGAAGAGTATGCTGAATATTGTCAAACATTCATCCCCAGTAACAGATCTGGGTTACATCCATTGTTTTTTTTGTTCACCATGCCACCTGAGTTTGGACCCACCCATGTGCAAATCAGTCTTGACCCAGCTCTACATGGGAACAGTCCAGCCTTAAATGCCAGGCCAGGTCCTCCTGGTCTAGAAACAAACATTCTGGGACCGGTTTCAGGGTATCACCCCTCATCAGCCAGGCAAAACAGCCTCCAAAGCTTGATTGCACTCTGATTGCGATTATGCACATGTGTATCCTGGAGCTCCAATCGCATTTTTGCCCCCTGGGATGAGCAAAGTTGTCCTCACCGGGCCTATGGAACTCTGTCCTGGATATAATGGGTTTCTTCAAGTTGGTGGTTGGAGGCCAGGTCTTGGGACCACATGCATCGTGTTCAGGCTGGCATCTTGAAGTTTTCCCTGGACAGACTGACACCCTTGAGGAGCTCGTAGTCCTTGCTAGGTTTGTGCAAGACTTTCCTGGGTACAGATGAATGTCATAGATGAATGGCTGGAGCGCAGTCTAGGGGCAACCTTCAGACATTCTAGCAGTCTTCCTGGAGATCTAAATGCATAGTTTGTCGGCTTGAGTGCCTGAGAGAATCATAGGAGCCCTCATGGGGCTTGGAAAATTCTCTTGGAGCCCAAGTTCATGGGTACTCAGATACTCAGAGACAGTTTTCTTTGAGGGCAGCCTTGCTGCTGGTTTTAGCCCAGGAAACATCTTGATATACCAAACTCACCTCTGGTGAAATCACATGCCTATTTGGGTCAGACATTGAAGTGAAAGACCATGCGACATGGAAGCCAAAGCAGAAAGATTCCTTAATATATGGCAGCCTCTATTAAGATTGACAGGGAGTTAAAATTGCATTTTTGTACACTGTTTAATATTGTATTTATAAGTAAAACTGCACCAAGCAATAGTCAGAATAAGATGTTTCATTAAGAGTTAAATATGGTTATAAGCAGCAAGTGTTACTGAGTGAAATGCTTGAAATTGATTATCTCCCTTCTATGAAACCACAGAGGGCAAAACATATTTGGAGTGGAGTTCCTGAGAAGTACTTTCAGATGGAGGGAATTAGTTCAAGCATCCCTTTCATCGCGTTTTAAAAAAAAATCTATACCCCACAATGAATATTGTGAGCAATACCTTTATTGATAGACAGGCTATGGTTGCACTTCATCTTCAGAATCTACCAGTCTACGTCAATAAAGGTAAATAGTAACAGGTGCGCTTGTTATTCCTTTTGTGACCTCTGGCACATCCCTTGCTACTACGAATCCAAGAGGTCATAAAATAACTGCAGAACAAAAAGTAAACAGGTTTCCGAGACTAATGGTAACCCTCAGCGGCGAATGAAGAGCGAAGAACGGGGTCAGAAATCAGTGCTGCAATAGCATCATGGGCCAGTTGGTATGTGATTTACTTCGGCTACCCCAGGCATGTTGGTGACTTACAATCGATTTATCAATCTTTACTGGTCAGGATTTGACAGCCCTAAACTGTTTTTCTCTCCTACACTGCACATGTCCTGTGATGCAAGATGTATTGCTTACAATTCACTGGGCTTTACAACCCACACACAGCATACTGTTACTTGTTTTTGTTGTCATGCACATTTGCAATCTTTTGATTTATTAGCTCCTGTAGGCTTCCCTTCCTTTATTGTGTTAGTACCTGTCTGGAACATGGACCAAGTACGTGCTCTTCCTCATCTTTGTTCTTCATCATCTTTTTGAAATATACCTTTTTATTTTTAATTTTATAAGAGTTTCTGTATTATTCTTGGATGTGCAAAGAGTTTTTACAATTTTAACCCAAGTATAAGGCATCTTATTCATGTTGCTTTCATTTAATCTCCCATCACTGTTGACACTTTAGCTACTTACACCCCCTACTGTACTAACTGCAGTAAAGAATTATTCAGCATCGTCTGGGAGATCTCCATCCTCTCAGCCACCAAAAACGTCATCACCCCTCCCAGAAACTATGCAACACCCTGGCAGACTTCTTCTATGACAAGATCTTCTGTATCTACAAAAACATCAACCTACCGTGGCTGACATCCTCAGAGGCACACCCAATCAACCTGCTAACCACCTGGGACTAGCTCACCACTCAAAGCACGATCTGCCATCATGAACTTTGACCACTCAGGAGCACTGATGAGCCCCCATCACATCTTCAACCTTGGGAGCTAGTCGCTCAGCAATGAATTCTCCTTCATCCTCGATGCACACATAGCCATGGCCATATTCCTCGATGAATGGAAACACCCTGAAGTCAAACCCCTTTTCAAGAACTCCCCTTCCAACTCACTGCTCCCCTTTCCTACCAAGGTCCTCGAAAAAGCCATTAACCGCCAACTCGCAGAAAACCTGGAGAACAATAACATTCTGGACATCTCCCAGTCTGGATTCCATGCCAACCACAGCATCGAAACTGCAGTCATTACTGCCACTGACAACATCAGAGCCCTCTTTGACCGATGAGAAACAGCAGCCTTAACCCTCCTCGACCTCTCAGCAGTATTAAATGCTGTATCCCACCACACCCTGGTTAAGAGACTCCACCACATCAGAATTCAATGAGACGCTCTCAGATGGATTGCCTCCTTCCTTACAGGAAGAACCCAGAGAATCTGGCTTCCTCCCTACACCTCTGAACGCAAGAGCATTAGCTGCATCATCTCTCAAGGCTTACCCCTCAGCCCCATCCTGTTCAACACCTACATGAGTCCCCTGGCTGACATCGCCAGGACCCATGGACTAAACTTCATACCCTATGCAGACGACACCCAGCTCATTCTCTCACTATCAGCAGAGTCCACCACCACAAGTGCCAACATCCACAGGTGTATAATGAGCATCGCCAATTCGATGAAAGACTGCTGCCTGAAACGCAACACAGAAAAAATGGAAGTGCTCATCTTCCTGAATGAGCCATTCCAGCTTCTCATTCCTATTTTTTCAGGACAAGATGGAACAGATGTATGTCTAGTTTAAGAAAGAGACATATCAATAAATCCATCAATCAGGGGTTTGTCAAGCGTACTACTTACCCGTTGCGGTCTCAAGGTACTGGGAAAGACCTACAATGGTGGACCCAGATGATCACTCTTCTAATGAGGTCAAATTTGGGACCTTTGGGAAGGTCTCCTTAGAAGTCATCATTAGCAAAGCGAGAACGGGATCACAGATTGATCCATGCCCCATCAAGTGTTTAGTAGGAATGGCCCCCCTGTAAATAGAGTGATAAACGCTCTATTTAATCTCTCATTAGAAGAGGGAGTTGTACCGGCAATCTGGAAAATGGCCTTTGTTCTACCGCTATTGAAAAACACAAATGCTGACTCCAACTGTCTAAGCAATGATCAACCAATCACTTTGTTGCCAGCGGTTGGTAGGATGCTGGGAAAGCTGGTGAGCAACCAGATTACAAAGTTATTATTGAGAACAAAATGCACTTAATCCTTCCTAATCAGGCTATCGATCTGGACATGGTTTTGAAGGTTCTTTATTAATAGTCACAGATTTTATTCGGTCCAAAATTGATCAGGGAAAGAAAGCAGTTCATTATTGTACTTGATCTATGGCCAAGTTTGACACGGTTTCCCACAAAGTTCTCTTGGAAAGACCCGTAGAGGGAGGGATAGAGGGTAATGCATTGCTCTGGCTCCAATCTTTTCTGTCAACTGAGAACAAGCAGTCGATCTACCTCTCTATACTTCGAATTATAGGAAGCTAAGTTGTGGGGTTCCCCAGGGCTCAGCTCTGAGCCCAACGCTATTCTATGTTTAAATGATGCCTAGGGTCACAGTGGTAGAACCTTGAGGCTTTAATATTGTGTCATACACAGATGACCTGCAATTGATGCTAGCCTTCCATCAACTCAATGAGTTAACAGTTGTTAACTTTCAGGGCTGTCTCTTTGCTGTCGCCAGTTGAATACTTAAAAGCTCCCTGAAGTTGAATTCTGAAAAATCAGAGATCCTTATTTTTGGGACCCCAGAACCCCTAGATATTAGAAGATAATGGCCTGAGAGATTCGGGGACTCTCTCATAGCCGTCATGTAGCAAAAAATCTAGGGACCAAATTCGATATGGATCTATCCTTTCTACCTTGAGTGCGGATGGTGTAGGTGACCTGTTTTATGCTTCTGAAATCCTCAAGATAGATCTTTAAATTTCTCCTAGTTTACACATAAAAGGTTAGGGTTATTGTCCATGCACTGATTATGGCCAGGCTGGCCTATGCCAGTGCATTGTATCTTGAAGAGATGGAGCATCTTTTAAATAAGTTATAACTGGTTCAGAATGCAACAGCCCATCTCATTCTGGACATTCCTATAAGACATTCTGTCAGGGATTTAGATTTGACAAAGAACTATCAATCAATCAATCAATCAAATGTCTTTATTCGATTATGATACAAATAACCATAAAAGCACAAAAAATTCATTCAATTCATTGCTACTTAAATACATGATGACACTAAAATAATAATCATAAAAACACAATATAGTTCATAAAATAATGAGATCTCAGTAGCATTTGAGTTCATATTCACAGTTTACAATAATAATGTTTTCCGTAATTTAAAAGCGTTTTTTTAAAACGCAATAACTGATGCAATAACATATTAATTCTCTAGGTATTGTATTGCGGGACGACACTGTTTTAGCCCCAATTTCTTTAAAGCGGGGATTTTCCATCTCCTTCTTGATGTATCATAGTACCTTCAGAATAGCAAAATGTAAATAGTGGATTGGACAGAGATGTCATCACATGGGCACTTACACAAAACTCTTTCCCAATCATTTACATTGGGGAAACTTAAGTCTATGTAAAATATTTACCCTAAAACGTGTCAACAGAAAACGATCAAAATCACCAACTATTAATAATAGGTATGGCTGTATCGTTGGTCGACAACAGAGTTAACTGGTGGGCTTGTACAGTTGATTTCCTCGATTCAAGGATCGCTCTACCTTCACCCAAAAGACACATACAACTGTCCTTCAGGGATTTTCTTGGGACGCTGCACATTAAATGTGGCTCGGTGAAATATTCCCAATGTCCTAACTTTAAAAGGAATGTTTTCACATATTCTAGCCATCTCATTTGTTTGGCACCATCCAACCCCAGCGCATTTGTTAATATATCCCGATTGAAACCAGTTTCATCCGATGTCCATATTTTATGCCAAAGGAGGACCGGTTGGATCTTAATCTTCTCCTCCAAATATTGCATACCCAATTCCTGGTGGCAGATGTAATTCGAAGTACTATCGGGGAGGGAAAGGAGAAATTTTAAAAATGTATTTTCCGCGATTTGCAGTGATTGTACCTCTACGTAGCCCCATATTGCTGCTCCATAGGTGGCTATTGCCACACATTTGGGCGTATAGATGTGTAATAATTCCCCCATAGGTTGTCTGCCTAGTTTACGGCTAAAGTTTGATAATGCCATTAATGACTTAACAAACAGTAGGCGTCTAATCTTCACTGACTCTGTCCAAGAACCAGACCCGTCAAATACAATTCCTAAGTAAGAAAATGTTTTTCTACACTCTATAGGCCTAGAATCAATAGTGATAGATTTAATCCTCTTATTTGCCCCTGCCCCACAATTCATTGTGAATGTTTTAGAGCAATTAATCGAGAGCCCAAGCTGTGTCATAAAATTAGAGAATGAATTCACAACCCTTTGGAGTGCAAGAGGTGTACGGGCCATTAAAACTGCATCATCTGCATATGAATGAATGAATGAATGAATGAATGAATGAATGAATGAATGAATGAATGAATGAAAAATATTTAATAAAGCGCACTGCGGCCAAGCGGCTTCCTGGCACTGGGGACCTGGTCAGAGCTCACAGAAGGGATCCAAGGGACCTATGAAGAAAAAGCCTGAATGAAAAGAAAAGTTTTGAGGGCTTTTCGAAAGTGGGTGTAAATTGGGATGGAGCGAATATGAAGTGGAAGGCTGTTCCAGAACTGGGGGGCCAAAACGGAGAGGCGAGTGCCACCAGTTCTGTGTTTGCGGAAACGGGGGATGTGCAAAAGAGAGAGAGAAGAAGAACGGAGGGTTCGAGTAGTGGCGTGGGATGAAATAAGGGAGGTGATGTAGGCAGGGGCAGAGCTGGAGTAAGCTCGAAAAGCGAAGCAGGCTAGTTTGAAAAGAGATCTGAAATGGATAGGGAGCCAGTGAAGAGATTTAAGAACAGGAGTAATGTGAGAGAATTTGGGAAGGGAGAAAATGAGGCGGGCAGCTTGATTTTGAATGGCCTGTAGACGTCGGGACTCGTAGGCAGGAATGCCCACGTACAGGCCATTCCCATAGTCGAGGCGAGAGATGACTAAAGCCAGGACTATGGTTTTGAGTGCATCAGTGGTGAAAAAGCGTGAGATTTTCCGGATGAGATGGAGGGAAAGAAAGCAGGAAGACACAACAGAGCTAATCTGACTATGCATTGTTAAGTCAGAACTAACTTTGATGCCGAGGGTGCGAACAGAGGAAGAAGGCGTAGGAGGGGGACCAAAAGAAAGGGGCCAGTGTGCTGGGGACCAGGGGTTAGATGAACCACCCGTGAGGACAAGTTCCGTCTTATCGGGGTTGAGCTTAAGATGGTTAGCGCTCATCCACTCGGAAATGAAGATTAAGGTGGAACTGAATTTAGGAAGAGAGTCAGGAGAGGAGGAAAGATCAAAGACGAGCTGGAGGTCATCTGCGTAGTTATACACAGAGACCCCCAGCTCAAGAAGAGAGGTGACAAGGGGACAGATGTAAAGATTAAAGAGATGGGGGAAAGAGAAGAACCCTGGGGAACACCACAGGTGACCGGACGGGGGGGGGGCAGAGAAACCGGAGAGATGAACCGCCTGGTACCTATCCCGAAGGAAGGATGCTAGCCAGGAGAAGGCCGCGCCCCGAATGCCCGCTGCGCTGACACGGGCGAGAAGAATGGACTGGTCAACCGTGTCAAACGCAGCGGACAGATCGAGAAGGACCAGGGCTTGGGGGAGGTTGGAATCGGCCTTCCCCTTGAGTTCATCCAGAACCGCGAGAACCACTGCCTCCGTTGAGTGACCTGAGCGAAAGCCCGCCTGATGGGAAGCGAGAAGGCCATTATCCTCGATATACGAGGAGAGGCAAGAGGTGACATGGGTCTCGAGGATCTTAGCTAAATAGGGGAGAAGGGAGATGGGTCGGAAATGAGCAGGGAGGGAGGGATCCAGACCGGGTTTTTTTAGAATGGGGCAGGATTTAAATGATAAAGGAACAGAACCAGAGGCCAAAGAAGAATTAAGTAGAGTGAGCGGGGGGACAGGAGAGTCGGTGAAAAGAGTTTTTAGGATGCGCGCCGGGGCACAGTCTGCAGGGGAACCAGATTTAACCTTGAGCAGGTAGTTGTAGAATAGATTAAGAGAAATAGGGGGAAAGTGGCGAGGGAAGAAAGCGGGGAAGTAACAAAGCACATAGGGGTAGGTTGGGGCACAGTCGGAATGTTAGCTTTAATCTTCACAATCTTGTCTATAAAAAAGTCATTGAGTGACAAACAGAGGGACTGAGAGGGGACCAAACCGAGGGAAGAACGATCAGAGGTGGCAAGATTGTGAACCAGGGAAAAGATTTCACGGGATTTGTTTGCAGAGAGAGCTACTCTCTCAGTGAAATAGGAGGTTTTGGCCACAAGGATAGCTTGTTTGTAATCAGTGAGGAGTGGTTTATATTTAGCGCGCAAAGAGGGAGAGTACTGCCATCTCCAGAGACGTTCCGACCGCCTGAGGTCGAGTTTTAAAGCTTTAAGCTCTGGAGAAAACCATTTGTGCGCATCGTAAGGGCGAACCGCCTTGATCTTTTTTAGCGGGGCCACTCGATCGCACGAAGAGGAAAGCCATGTACTGATGGCGTTGGCTTGGGACTCAAGGGGGAGGTTGGTAAGATCAGGAGCGGAGGAAACCAAAGAAAGTGAAAGAGAATCAAGGTCGGTCTGATTCCAGTTACGGGCGAGGAGATTTTTGGGAAAAGAGGGCTTGTCAACCACACCCAAGTGAATAGAAAAGGAAATAATATGGTGATCCGACCAAACACAAGGGGAGATAGAGGGAGGTGAGGCAAGGGGGCGAGAAGACCAGATTTGGTCAAGGATATGACCTTGAACGTGGGTAGAGGCTGTGACATAGGAAGTGAGATTCAAGCAGTGGAGAGTGGCAGAAAAGTCTTTGGAAGGGAGATCTTCCTTTGGATCTCCTGGCCAGAAGTTGAAATCTCCGAGAAATAGAACGGAGGAGTTGTTAACCACCAAGGTGGCTAGAAGATCCTGAATAGAGGCTACGAAAGAAGGCATCGATTGGGGGGGACGGTAAACAAAAACAACAGTAAGAGGAGAGGGGAGATTGAGGGAACGGGCCACAAGGTAGTCCACGTTGGATATGAGGGAGTGAGGGAGGAGTTGAAATTTAAGTGCCGACCGGACGATCATCGCCACCCCTCCACCCGCCCTACCATCCGAGCGATCAGCTCGGAGAGCATAGTAGGTGTCGGGGAGGATGGCTAAAAGATCAGGGAGAGAGTCGGCAGAGAACCAGGTTTCAGTCAGAAATAAAAAGTCAGGAGAGTCAGTGGTCAAAAGATTAAAGAGTGCTGTCTGATGTTTGACTGCAGACCGGGTATTAAGTAAGTAGGCAGAAGCCACAGTGAGAACAGGGGGGGGGACGAGAGACCGGAGATAATGTAGTGGGACAAAAGGAAGAATTGAAAGAGGTTGGTATCGAGTAAGGCAAAGGAGAGGAAAGAATACCAAGTGAGTGTAGATGATGTAAGGGAAAAAGGGGGGGAGAAGGAGAGGCAGATAGTGCTATAAGTTGAGCGGAGGAATAGACCAAGTGAGGAGCAGGGTGTGTGGCCCCTGGTCCCGGCCCGTCGCGGACGGGCACAGACGAGCTTAACTTAGGCGCAACTTCAGCGCGCCTCCGTCGCGCCCGCTGCGCCCGTCCGCTGCGCCGCCGGAAGACAGGAGCCGTTATATGGGGACGACACATGAGGAAGGAGGGTCAAAGGGGCGTGGCAGGGGGGGAGGAGCCAAAGAGCTGCAGCGCCGAGGCCAGACCCGCCCAAGATGGAGGAGCCGCCCGTCCCCCTCCGAGAGTCAGGCGAGGAGGGGGCGATCAGCGGAGGCGGTCTGGTCGCGTGCAGGAGAGAGGGCAGCCAGGGAGGATCAGGGCGCCGGATCCGAGGCGCTTTGAGGCAGTGCAGGTAGGCGGCAAGTTAAAAGTCAAGAGTTCTTAGTAAAAATAACGTTGCTCCCGGAGAAGCCTCGGGAGATCTGGCGACAGGTCAAGAAGTGTGGGCAGGTGTGCGCCTGAAGTGTCAGCCAGGGGGGGAGGAGCCAAAGGGCTGCAGCGCCGAGGCCAGACCCGCCCAAGATGGAGGAGCCGCCCGTCCCCCTCCGAGAGTCAGGCGAGAAGGGGGCGATCAGCGGAGGCGGTCTGGTCGCGTGCAGGAGAGAGGGCAGCCAGGGAGGATCAGGGCGCCGGATCCGAGGCGCTTTGAGGCAGTGCAGGTAGGCGGCAAGTTAAAAGTCAAGAGTTCTTAGTAAAAATAACGTTGCTCCCGGAGAAGCCTCGGGAGATCTGGCGACAGTGCAGGGATTGAACGCTTCGCTACCATCGGTAGATCCCTGCACTCTTTAACTAAAATAGTTTCCAGGTTATTTATATACAGGGTAAAAAGGAATGGGGCAAGGACACAGCCTTGCCTCACAGCTTTCCTTACATTAAAGTGACTAGTGCATTCTCCACCCAGTCCATTGCGGATTTTAGCCTTTGCCCCTGAATAGAGCTGCCTTAAAAAGTAATTATTAAAACATCAACCCCCAAACTTGCTAAAATTGACCACAATTTAGCATGTATGACGCAGTCAAAAGCTGCCGTCAGGTCAACAAAAATCATAAATAATCTTTTCTTTTTGGCCCTAGTGTATTTATCCAGTATAATATGTAAGTTAAGGCCCTGTTCAACAGTACCCAGGTTGCTATAACTTCACTTAGTGTAAACTCCATTGGTAGTCCTCGTTCAAGGGTCTCCATGTTAAATAGGGTCTCATATTGGACTATTGCGGAATTACTGTACAGCGTCGAATAAAGCTCTATCCACTCAGGCTCAGTAATGGCAATCTCTATAGAGGCCTTATCCTTCTCATCTAAAAAGGGCGCGTTCACCGCCTTCCAAAAGGCAGAAGAATCCTGTAAGAAGCGCGCCATGCCTCCTCCTTTAATGCGTTTTTCTTGCATTTAAAGCTAATCTATAGTTACTTCTTGCCTCTCTTATATTTTCCCTATTTTTCACTATCGTGTGAAGGGAATGTTTTAGCTTGGTATATGCCTTTGTGCACTCAGTGTCGAACCATCTTTGTTTCTTAGCAGGCCTCCTTTTTATTTCGACAGTGAGAGCTTTTTTCACATAATTAGAGATAGCCACACAATTTTCTATAATTTCCTCTCTAGAGGACCTTTCATCTAGACACATTAAAAACATACTTTTACAGTTTGACACCACTTGGATAATAAATTCTTCAGAATCCACCATGGTCCATTTAAGTACAAATCCATTTTGCCTGGGCAGAGCAATATTCTCTACAATGTCAGCAGAATTAATTCTAGCATTATTGCACTGGCTATAGATCTTTAAGTCCACACTTAGGGGAAAGTGGTCACTTAAAGCAATTCCATGTGTCTTAAAATTACTTAACACGTGAGGAGTATCTACTGGAAAATAGTATATAGTCAATAGTAGAAAATGTTCCTCTGCCATTAAAGGTGGGACTGAACGGCACCGTTGGTGAACACAAGTTGTTAGTAAACCCCAGATCAAGCATGAACATAATTTCATTTAGTGCATCACCATAGATGGTATGTGGAAAATGTACAAAGTTATTGTCTTTTTCAAATGCCAAGCCACATACATCATTGTCAATATGTTTACATAAAAACAAAGAACTAAACTTAAAGCATTAACATTAATTCATAGAGCCCTACTTAGAGAAGGCCTTTTGGATCTACAGGAAAGAGTAAGAACATATGAACACCAAAGGGCCCTCCACTCGGCCAGCAAAAGATGGGTGCAGATCCCTCTGATTTGGAAAGCCAGAGCCAGGGGAAAATGTTTCTGTCAGGGCAACAAGGTTAAGGAATGCCTTACCAGGAAGCCTGTGTAAGGCAAATCCAGAAGTGGCATTTAAGGACAATCTGAAAACATTCCTTTTCAGGGAAAGCTAATTTCAAGTTAAATCAGTCTGTCCGGTTAGCTCTTTCTTGGGACGCTTCTCTGGGAGCAGTTGTGCACTCAACAAACGGCCTTTCTTTAATTTGTTCATTCCACTCTACACCACTATGCTCTATGCCACTCCACTCTATCCTACTTCACTCTATGTCACTCCACTCTAGGCCCCTCTACAGTATGCCCCTCTACTCTTCACCACCCCAGTTTATGCCACTCTCCTCTATGCAACTCTAATCTACTCCACTATACTCTTAGGCACCCAACTCTTTGCCACTCTACTCTATGATACTCTACCCCACTTTACTGTTCTTCATTCCACCTAATGCCACTTTATGCCATTCCACTCCCGTCTAAGTTGCTCTCCTCTGTGCCTTAGAAGAGATACATTTTCTTTCCTTTGCAGGATTGCAGTTATTTTACATTACAAGTACTATTGCAATGTGAACGTGCCTTCACTCCGATTATGATTTAACTAATTGTTAAGCTACCATGGTTTGCTAAACAATGTTGCACTGACGTAAACTTGGTAATTGATTTTATGTATTATAGGCATTCTTAACACAGTGAAACATAATTGACTTTGCCAGCGCTTGTCCACATTAGTATGCTGTTTTCTAATTCCCAATTGCTTTTGTAATGCGATGCTCAGCATTAACATAAAGAATGATGCGGGAGGAGTTATTGTGCTGTCATGTATGTCCTCCTAGCAGTTTGGCAGCTGAGGCGCCCCGATGCACAATAAAATTGAACACCTGCCGACTACAGAATAGTGTGAGATAAAAGAGTCTCTGGAGCAAGCAAAGCTTTGTCACCTGGTAATTTGCATCAGGCGACTATTTTCTCCGATGCTGCAAACCGACAGTTTTTGTAAATGTTTGGAACATCTCTTTGGGGAATTTCTCCAGCCGGCGAATTAACTATTTCAGAGCTAGTTGGTGAAGAACTGTGACATCTTCCAAGTAGTTTTCATTAGTGGCTTTCCCTGCACACTGGCGTTCAAGGGTCTGTTCTCTCTCCTATTATGCTGCCTTGATCACCCCTTTCATCAGACGTTCAGCTCTACTATAGAAAGTCTAGTACAGTCATTTGAACTGTTTGGTGTGCTTGGATCATAAGCGCAAATAACCATTTCCTGGGGAACTATAGTAGATGCAAATGTGATGAAAAATGCAGTAATATGTTTCAAAGTATATTTGTTATTTCTTATGTTATGTTAGTTTGTACACTTTGTACCCTTCCTTATTTTTTGTACGCTTTGTTCTCTAGACCGTTGTTTATTCGATTAAGGGTTTCACAAATTGTTTCTTCTGGCATTAGTCGATTGTTCTGGTCTTCGTTTGGAGTGCTGAAAAATCATGGAAAATCTATGGTAACCCGTTGAAAGCATTTTTTATTTGCGCACCTTAGGTGCTGATTTGATAATGTTTCATCCAGCACAGCAGTCACTTTTGCTTCCCTGCATAGCACAAGAGGGAAAGCCCAGCACAGAGCCTTATTTACGAAGGGCCTCATTTATGAAAAGTGTTGCATCGCTGGTTGAAAACAGCGACACAACACTTGTCATTGCGACACCGTGGATGTGCCATATTTACAGTAGGGAGCTCCATGCTGCAAGGATTGACCAGATACGTCAGGAAACATGATGTATTTGGTGGTGCAGTAATGATGCATTACTGGAGTGTGTCGCAAACCAGACGCAACTCCAGCAATGTGTCATTACACATGGGAGAGTCCCATGTAAAAGGGCCTGCATCAGTCCTTATGATAGCAGGCGTGAGGTTTTGGCGCAGTGAACTCGTAGAAGTGGCGCAGTGAAATCTCATAGATTTCACTGTGCCATTTCTACGAGCCTTTTTCACGCGAGAACGCCCACCCTGCATACAAGGGTTTACAAAGTGTCGCATCATCCTAGATGTGTCACTTTGTAAATATGGCGCAGTGTGGTACATTTTTTACACCACCGCAGTGTCACAAAAAGTGACGCAACTGTGATGTAAGGCCTTCATAAATAAGGCCCTAAGATTGTTTTTTTGTCATCTACTGCACTGGGGCTCTAATTAGGCTGCATTGCATGCAGCCGCGGTCCGTGCAGGTAAGAGCGGTGGGGCAGGGTGAGGGTAGATTTCGAAGGACGATGACAAGGGCAAATTAAATACATAATTAATTTCCCTTGTCATCGCCCGTCGTATATACCCCCTCACCCAGCCCCACCGTGCTTACCTGCACGAACTGTGGCTGATTGCATGGGGCATAGCCTCACACAATGGCGCAGAGGTGAGCTTAAACAAACTCAGAAGGATTCCACACATTGGATGTGTGCTGGGCATTTTTGGATTTTGGGATTTTTGGAGACATTAATACCTTTCCTCTTGTTAATGCTGGCTTCTAAGAGGCGTTTATTTTTGCTGGTTTGTTGGTCTGGCTATTTAAATAGATCAGACTTTATGACAAGAAATATGGTTGTGTGCCCAGTTCCGGTCAAGTATTGTTCTATCAATACCCCTTGACAGAATGTTACACAAAGCAGAGCAGATCTCTTTTTGCCTTAAGAAAAAGGCACCATTCCAGCGAAAAATACCTTTTGCACCTGATGGAGCGGGTAGTACAAAATGTTGTATACCCCCCAATCTGTATGACCATACTAATTAGAATAATCTATTAATTATAATACTATTAATGTGTTTGCATGAAGTCTAATCAACCTTATTAATATATGAAATATACGTGGGATTAGCATTTTGCATGGCTGAATAATTGTTATTATTAACATGTACACATACTAACAGTAGAAAATAGAATATCGCATGGTATATGTTGCTTTTGTGATGTTTCCGTAATGTCGCACCAGATGACATCAATGGGTTAATATGAACGCTTTAAATGTCGCTATACGCTAGATAATTACAAGCACATAGGGGAATTAGTGAGGGTTTAACATTTTATTCATTATTTTTATGTATTAATGACTCTTTTGTGTTTGTTTCGCTTAACTTGTCCTTTGGGCCTAAAGTAAGATGGCCGCCGACTAAACTCGACGCGATGGCAGCCATACCACGAGGTTTTGGGCGAAGTGCGCCTGCGCCACGACTTGTTCCTGTGGCCTCAATATAACCCTACTCTTGATGTACCCAAGCAAGGTCACGGTGGGAAGCCTGCCAAGTACACTGACAATGGACAGACACAAGGAACCGGAAAGATCATGTTGGATGACATAACCTCCTGAACTGTGTGAAACCTCACCGGACGATCCCAATTGACCAATGAGAAAAGCCCAAATCCTACAAAAATGTTACATTTTGACGTTACTTTATTATAAAAATGACGGTAGACTAGAGAGATGCGATGCTATCTTTTCTTTTACTGACGGAGTTGACGGTGACGCTACGTGACTGCTGCATTCCTGAACCTTTTACAGACTGAATACTGCCCATTTCCTTGATGAACTGCGAACTTTATGGGCATTGATAGATGCTTGCACGTCTCTGGTCCTTGTCCATCTTTGGGACTGTAGCGTGCTGCATGACGAACTTTCAAAATCCGACTGATTGACGACTAAATTTTATGATTTAGAGGATGACAAATAGCCAGATTAGGTAAATATGGTGTTTTGTGATTTGCATAAAATCTAATAAATTTACTAGATGGAACAAATTCTTGCGATCATTAGAGTAATGAGTAATAAGAAAATGCGTTTTGTCGTTATTGAGGGAGGAAAATATCAAGATAGTAAAATGTGGGTTTAGCTGGCCTAAATCACCTTACTAATCCAACTAAATGATCCATTGACCACGTGGGAGGAGTATCTTTACGTTTAAAGATTGAGATCTGTAGGGGTAAGGATATTGGTGTATAAAATGTGTAAATACATTTCTCTCTATCGGTTATAAGGTATTCCTCTCATGTCAGCGCTTGGAACATTTATCTCTCCTGTAAGTACAGGCCAACCAAAAGTGAAGTGTGAATGTTGGTGTTATGGGCCCCACCAATGATTGTAGGAGTGAATGTGTTAATGTGATATTTGGTCTGTGACGAAGGGAGGATATTAGGTACGGGTCTTGTCCTGTTTCACCGTTACCCAAGTTTTCGCGCTGTAACACACCCGTAAGATGAGTCCGACAAGAGCACACTGCCTAGATTGCTAACAAGTCTCCTTTCCAGAGGTAAACAGAATTTCTAGGCTTCTCTTCCCTGAATGCAAAACCGTGAATGCGCCAGAGGTAGAATGCTCGTAAAATTGTTTTGAATTTTGGCTTTGATCTGTGGTAATACCAATGTGAACCCATGTGTGGAACACTATGTTAAGTGATGTGCAGGATTTTAGAATGAATTGGCAATTGAATTTTGTGGATTTCAGCAGGTGTGCAAATAGATGCTATAATTGTGCAAATTATATATATATATATTTTTTAAATCTTTATTTCAAAGAGCATTGTAGATACGGCAATCTTTGTGAGCAAGTAAGTGCAACCTCAGAGGTTTATTGCTGATAGTATCCTTTTATAAAACAGTGTAATGGTGATGTTTTGGGGCACTAACGGAGCTTGTGTGCCTTATTTATAATTTGTACTGCTATATCAAGTCGATGATTGATCCATTTATTTTCTTGTCTGTAGTGCTCTGCCAGGACAGGAAACCACAACCATGTGTGTAATTTATGTTTTTTATAGCTATAGTGTAGTACTCACCACATGGGCAGCAGTGCACTTCACATAGAACTTTCAGGAGATTCGTCAAATCAAAAAAATATATGCTTAAGTGCAATGGAGTGGAAGAATGGAGACAGAATGATAACTAAAGGATGTTAGTACTCGAAGTGTGTTTTCAGTTGGTGGGTCCCTACTGACTTGTCCAGGTGGAGTCAAGCATTCAATGACCATTGAACTCCACTCCTTTCTCAGTTTAGAATGTGATATTCCCCACAGGGGTGAGGCTAAAGATTAGGAAGATGTGAAATCTGCAAATCTCAGTCAAGCTATCTCTTTATTTCTTTCCACCTACAGATGGGTGTGTATTTGACACATACTGTACATGACTACTGGTCTGTTGTGTATGTGTAAAAACCTGTTCGGTTTACATTCATATGGGTCCCTGATTCTACAGGTATGCCTGCATGTGTTTGTGTGTCTTTGGACCTCTGTGCATGCGCAGCTGCATGTCCCATTGTCACTGTGCGTGTAGGTCTATATATTTCCCATACCCGTGTCATCAATCTGTCAGTACATCACATTGTCCGTCCCTCCGCCAGTCAATTTATTCTTCCCCGATTCCTCCTTCCATGCAGTGTTGTACTGGCCTTTCAGTAAGTCTGACAGGTCTGGCACTGCCAGGTGGGTCAGCTTGAAATGGCAAGTGAGTGGGCTGTTTGTTTTTTAGTCCAGTTATGTCCCACAAGGTTTGGAGTCTGCTGACAAAATCCAGAAATATTCTGTTATATAATAATAACAATAACTAGCAAGGGGAGGGAGGTTAGGCTGAACTGTCTTCTCTCTATTGTATTTTCATTATGACATCGCCCTTCAAGATATATGGCCCTGTTGGTATGCTGACAATATTTGTATTATGCATTTTTCTCATTGTTGTGGCACATATACTGCATTATAGAGCACAATAGTTTGAATAAATATTCTAAACTATTTCGTGTCTCTGTCAGACATTATTGTGGACAAAAACAAGAGTGCGAGTGAAAGGGTGTTGCCTTGTTACCGCGATTTCTGAAAGAGTCGGGAGTGTTGTGTTCTGGGCTGTCTAATCATTTGCTTCTCTGTGAGTGTGTAGGAGAGCGAGTGAGACACTATAGCTAGTTGGTCCTGGGCTCGTGGGCACTAAGGTGGTGGGAAGGCTTAGCCTCTATACACCAAGGTCCCATAATCCTGAGCATAGTTCTGTGTATGTGCAGAATCCCTGCAACAAGAACAGTGATGTTAAGTGAGAGTTTGTAAAGTGCAACTTACCAGACTCTACTCCGCCAGGTATTCCTGTCAAGCCTTCAGGACGTAGGATCCGCAAGGCCTTTTCCTCCCAGGGCATGAATAGTATTAGGTAAATGGGAGACTCACCACCAGTCCTGTTGGCCTCCAGGTGATGCTTGGAGGCCAGGGAATGCATTGTACCCCACAGGTGGTTCAACCTCTTTATAATGTCCTGCTGTGTGCACAGGTTGTTAGCTACAGCATTCACTCTGTTGACTATTCTGGCCCACATTTGACTTTTCTGTGTTAGGGGTGTATTTTGGACTTGGAATTCAAATAAATGAGGCTCTACTCTTACGATTTAATCCACCATGACTCTCCCTCAGTAAAACGTGGATTTTTGGGACCTAGCGTTGTTCAAAGAAATTCGATTAAATAAAAAATGTAAACACAAGGTAATAAATGAAAGAGGAGAAAGGGACAAGAAAAAGGAAAAAGGAACATACACACCTGACTTCACTGGTAAAATCTCAGGAAAAAAGTATTGTGGTGCAGTTTAATGGCAAAGGATCATGGTCTGAAATGGGGTGTGCTTTATAGTATGGTATGCAGGTGTTTATATTTGGCCAATTGATATCAGTTGTGTTCAATTGGCATCCATCCAGTGGCCACATTGGTGGTGCATTGATGGGTGCGTACCGTGACTGAGTTACTCCATCGGGCAATCTCCGCAAGTAGACCGCCAGCACAACTGTGACATCTAAATATGCTCGGGGGAAACCCACCGCACTGACTGCAATGGAGTAGTATTTGTCAGCATTGAAGTCCTCTGTGTTGGCAGTGGTGTCCAGTGACAACGACAGGAAACACTGTTTACATGGACGGCGAGGCAGGATGCATGCATCTAAATATGGCAGGCGAAAGACCATCGATTCAGTGGAATACTTGGAACTGCGCCCGCGGCGGGATGGCAATGTTGCTCGGATATTAATTCACCTTCAAGAAATGAAAAGAAAAGAGCAGTTTGGCAAAACAGGAACAAGTTGGTTTAATTAAATAAGACCTATATGAGCTTTAACCGCACACCCTTAAATCTTTTCGTCAGTCCAACATTAGTATCAGTTGATTAGGAAACGCAAATACAGTGTACTTATTAGTACATGCAATTCTGAAAAGGTCAATTCAAATAATGTTCTTCATATCCAACTGAGAGTCCAATACAGGTCGAACAAATTCGCAGATTCCTGTCTTTATTAGCTTTAAAAGAATTCCCTCAGAATTGGGGTTGCTGGGGTTGTTGAGGTGGAATTTCAGGTCTCAGAGGAATACATAGTGCTTGGATGGGATGGAGTGGAGTGCGATGAAGTCTGCGATGGTAGTGGTGAACTTGGTGCGCGGTCCAGGAGGTCTGTAGGCGAGGGTACCATGTAGAGTTTCTTGAGGTTGATCTGGATCTGGAAATGCAGGTGTTTCATGGGGGACATGGAGTCATTCGTGCTGGATTTCGGGAGTCGGAGGGATTTTTTGTGTATGATAGCGAGTGGTTGGGGCGTTCTTTCCTCTGGATCTTGTATCCGTCGGAGACAGTGGTTGCGATGACGGGTGCGGAGCTGTCGATGGTCCAGATTTCTGTGAGTAAGGGGATGTCGGGCGAGAGGGTGCCAATCCATATATCTGTGCAATAATTTAAACGGGGAGCCATTTTTTCTTCATTTCGTGTAAACAATACTGGTTGAATAAGTGATGTTTACAAATATTCCACACAAGCAGGAGCCACAAAACACAACACTGTTAACTCTTTAAGTTTGAATTGTAATTTACTGTTTGACATCTAATACTCAGCTAATGGTGTTTTTTAAAATTTATTTCTAATATGACTGGCAAAGTGAAAACAAAATAACTTTGAATTGGGGAACATGGGCAAAGTTTACTAATAGCGGTAATCTAATGAAATAATGTTTTCCTAGGACTATTGTGTGCTGTTTTGATTTGACAACTGTTACAAATTCAGTTTGGGTTGAGGATTGCTTGTCAGTGAGTAAACCTTAAATCAGTGGGATATTAGTGTAATTTACATTAGCATGCATTATAACAATTTGGGTGTATGGATGGGTTGTGGATTTAAAGGTGCCATTCACCATCCAAATTTCCCTGTTTTCTAGAGCAACTATGCTATAAAGGGTTGCAAGGATTGGAATATATTTTGAGGGTGTTGATTGTCATGGAAAAGGAAAGGATCATGGTTGAATGATTTTGTTAGGTCTGGGGTAATATTAATATCAGAGGAGAAATGAGGAGTTGTTAGTTGTGGATTAGTCGCCTGTCTGTTTTTGTCGTTGCACCATTCTTCTAAAATTAGGAATTGTGGGCATACTACTAGCAACATGCATGGGGTTGTTCTAGTCTACCACCCTCATTATTGAGCAAAAGGGTTTATTTATTTATTTTTAAAACAGTTTTTATTGATAAATACCACAAACAGCATAGCAATGCCTTCCAGTCTCGACATACATTTGGTTATACAATCAGTATGAATTAATAATCTGCACATGAATAACACATAGGCTCGTTATTCTGAGAACACTTCTGCGGCAGTAAATGTTTCATGTATTTTAACCTCACTACGGCGCAGCTCCACTGTTGGAGATAGGGAAATATCCCCTCTATATGTATTCCATGCTGCCCACTTACGATCCCATTTTTTGGGGCAACCTCTGTATTTAAATACGTCTTTTTCGACTACCATGGCTCTGTCCATGTCAACATCCCACTCTCTAATTTGTGGCATCTCCCCTGTGCCCCATTTCTGTGCAATGTTTCATTTGGCAATGGCCCATCCCAGTGAAACCCATGTTTTCTCAGTCTGATTAAAGTCAGTGGCGTCCCATATATATAGCAGGCACAGTTGCGGGATGGCCTTTAGTTTCTCCGGCCCCAGCCCTCTCCAGTTGTTTGGCGATGCCGTTCCAGTATGACTGAATGGCTCGACATGCCCAGATCGTGTGGAAAAAAGTCCCCTCCTGTTGACATTGCCGAAGGCAAAGGGGATCAGCCCGTCTTCCCATCCTGACCAAGATTCCGGCTGCTAGGTAGACTCGATGCAGGATTTTGAGCTGGACTAGCCGCAATCTCATGGTTGATGGCCACCTCTCTAGGGGAAGCCAAGGTGTCTTGCCAATCTTCTTCCTCAAGCTTGCCTAGATCTGTCTCCCAGTGTTGCCGCAGGCCTGTTAAGAAATCTGGGTAGTTATTAATCAGTTTTTTATATATAAGAGATATGGCCTTTTTAGTCATGCGGTCTTATATCAACCTATCTTCTAGTAGGGAAGCCTTAGGAAGTGGGCCGCCCCATGGTATTACTGTTTTGAGCATGTGACTGATCTGCAGATATCTGAATGTTTCGGCTTGTGTGAGGTCGTACTCTTTCTGAAGGTCAGCGAAGGTGGCCAGCCCCTTGGATTTCCACATGTCCTCCACTGTTGAAATACCGATTGGATCCCACTCATCAAACACGGGGCAGGTACTCAATCGACCCAGTTGTTCAGGTTCCCAGAGTGGGGTCGCACGTGTGATTCTATTATGCCAAACCATCTGTTTGTTGACCTTGTGCCAGACTTCTATTATGTGTGCTGTCGGTCCAGTGAGGCCTAGTTTCTTGGGGTTCGTATATAGTGCTCTATTATACACGCCTCATCCCATAAGCCACCAGTCATTGCAGAAACCCGGGTCTCCCTGCTCCCCGTGTGCCCAACGATTGATCGCAACTAGCTGGGATGCCAGGTAATACAACCTAAGGTCGGGTAGTGCAATTCCCCCATCATACCATCCCGCAGAAAGCTTTTGTTTTGCAATTTGTGGTGCCCGACAGTCCCACAGCAAAGTGCGCACGGCACAATCAATACTGGAGAAGTAAGCATCAGGAATTCTATCTGGGATACTTTGCAACACATAGAGAAAATGCGGCAGCACCAGCATCTTAAAAAGGGATGCCCATCCCAGCAGAGTCAGGGGGAGGGAGTGCCAGTGTTTGACGTCAGCACGAAAGCGCGTCAGGGGCCCAAGTAGATTTCCTTCATAAAAGCTAGCTGAGTCAGTAGTTATAAAAATGCCTAGATATCGGAAGCCCTTCGATGCTACTGGGATATCATATTCCCTCAGATTACGCGGTGGAGGGCCCCGCAGCAGAAATAATTGTGATTTAGATCAGTTTATTGTGTATCCTCAGTGGTTGCCAAATATTCGGAAAATGTGGTGGATACGATGGAGAGAAAAGGTCAGAGAGGCCATGTATAACAAAATATCGTCCGCGTATAATGAGATTCTGTCTTCATGGTCCTCTGTCCATTTAGGACCACGGATCAGAGGGTCTCTTCTCACCCAGAAGACCAGTGGCTCCAGCACCAGAGCAAATATTAAGGGAGATAGGAGGCATCCCTGCCGGGTTCCCCTTTCTAGTTGAAACTGTCTGGAAGTATGTCGGTTCGCAACTACTTGGGCCATCGGGCCGGCATACAGTAATTTAATCAATTTTATAAAGTTGGGCCCGAATCCCATTCTTTCTAAGACAGGAGTTGCATTTGATGGTGTCAAAAGCCATTTTGGCATCAAGGGACAACAGGGCTACGTCTTCCCTGATTGTGTGTTGTCTACCCAGCACCCCGTGTAGGCGCCATAGGTCCGGGGTTGTGTTTCGGACTGGCATGAAGCCTAACTGGTCTGGGTGTATCAGCCCAGTAATCAGTGGGATAAGTCTATTTGCTAGTAATTTTGCAAGTATTTTAGCTTCAGCTCTAAGAAAAGAAATAGGCCTGTATGCCTTGCAATCATTGGCTGGCTTGCCTTGTTTGTGGATAATCACAATTGAGGCTAATCGAATATTGTCTGGCAACATTCCAGTTTCATATCTTTCTGAATACATCTGGCGAAGGTGCGCCGTTAATTTGGAAGCCATTGATTTGAAGAACTCAATCTGGAGTCCGTTTAGTCCCATCTCCTTGCCCTATCTGATATCGCGGATGGCTAGTTGGATTTCCTCCTCTGTGTGTTTACACTCGGGGTAGTCCCTTATGACCCACCATTAGGGAAAGGGCCCTCCCCTTGACACCCACCCCACAGTATTTGGGCTCAAGTGACCGAACCAACGTTTTCTTTAAAATATAACTCGGTGTCTTTAATTAACGCCGCTCTAATGTGTGGTATTTTGAGCGCCCAAGGATTTATGGTCAGGGTAGTTTGTCTAGTTGGTGGCCCCACTGTCATCTTAGCAAGAATAGGAGAGTGATTCGAAATTCCCCACGCCAGCCAGCGGGCCTCGCTAAATTCAGAAAGATCTTGTGTATGTGTGAACATGTAATCTATTCATGACTGTCTATTGTGGGCCCTGAATGAAATGTGAATTGTGTAGTCGTGAGGTTTTGTTGTTGCCAAATGTCCGCAAGGCCGAGAGCCGATAGAAATTCAGCAAGTTTTGATCTAGAAGCAGGGTTTCTACACGGGGGAAATGGTCCAATGCGCCATCTATTGTGAGGTTAAAGTCCCCCCCAACTACCAACGTGCCAAGTGGTAAATCAAGGATCTTGCAGTGTGGAATGCTGCAACGCGGGGGGAACATAAACCGAGAGTACATTAATTGTTCTGCCTTCCCAGGAGCCAGACACTGCAGCGAATCTGCCTTGATCATTAGTCCAGGTTTTATTAACTATATAGGGGTAGTTTTAACGCAGGAGCCCCCCTGTCCCGCGAGAGCCTGAAGTGAACCCAGCATGTGCAATCAGCTGATACCCCCATCTACCAAGTGCCTTACAAGTGTTACAGATCAGGTGGGTTTCTTGTAAAAAGGCCAAGTCTGGCACCTGTCTCTTAAGGTATTGAAGTACTATTCCTCACTTGGGTTTATCCTCCATCCCGTTCATGTTCCATGTTAGGAACTTAAGCTCTGCATTTGACCCCATTAGTGAAGAGATAGCCGCGAATCGTGTGTGCCAGCGTCAGAGTGATATGTGATTGCATGTACTTCAGCAGAGGATGATCCAGCACCCCATTACGAGAGTCATGTGTCAGTTGCGGCCTTATGCTGGTGCGGCATTGCTGTGTGGAACTAAAACTACAGATCAAACTATACCCCCTCCCATAACTCCCTCCACCCCCCCTCCCTGCCTCCCTGCATAACGGAGTCCAGTGACCCATTTCCCTAACCTTGCAGAGTGCCCGTCGTCCTCCCAACAATGAACCGGGGAAACGTAGGCCCGACCCGCTCCATCCATGCCTTCCCTTGGAAAAATACATATTAGAAAACTACAGGAGCCATTAGATATCATAAAGTATACTCATCACAGTCCTAGAGAGCACGTTCTCAGGTCCACACAGAGGTCCATCTCTAACCGTTGCTGGGTCTCAATGGATATCGACATATTAGCTTAGCTGGTCCATGTCAAATTCTCGGCCCGGCCCCTCCCGCCATGTAGTGTTACAGCCCCTTTGGACCGTCCAGTGGATGAGTCTGATTAAAGCCCTCATGGTTGCTTGAGGGTGTCATCATGCATTAGAACTCTTCCCTTCCATGGGCGGGTCCCCAATCTGTCCATACATCATCGATGTTTTCTCTCCGGTCGTCTGCTCTCTCCCACTTTTCTCCATCCGTCGAGCCAATCCATCGCCCCCACAGGATCTGTGAAGAACCAACTCTTGCCCTCTGCCTCCACATGTAACTTTGCAGGGAAAAGTGTGGTGTACTTTATGTCACGTTCCCTGAGCACCTTTTTCACCTCCAAAAAGGAACAACTCTGTTTTTGGACTTTGGCAGTGAAATCGGGCAAGAAGGTAATCGTACTGTTCTCAAACTTGAGAGGGAGGGCACGGCGAGCTGTCTAAAGTATATGGTCTTGGTCACGAAAGTTTAACACTCTCGCCAGTAGGGGATGCGGGGGCGCCTCCAGCATGGGTCGACCCCCTGGTACACAGTGGCCCTTTCAAAGGAGAAATAGTTGGATAGATGTTTAGGCTGTAGGTGTTTGATCACCAAGTCCTCCATGAAGGAGTCCGCCGCCGGTCCCTCGGCTCTCTCTGGCACCCCTACGATGCAGAGATTATTACGCTGCGACCTCCCTTCATAGTCGTCAAGTTGAGTCACCAGGAGCTCAGCCTTTTATTGTAGTTCTCTAACCTGTTACCCCAAAGTGGAAACTTCAGTGACAAGTTCCTGTGTAACGAGCAAAAGGGTTTATTGAATGCGGAACCAAGTGCTTTCATGTGTTGTACATTTTCTTTCACTTCCAACTGTGTTGTAGAGGCAGAGTGGTCATGCGCTAAAGTTTTTTAAACTGTGGCACCAAGTGTAACACCTGTGTCTTTGCACAGGGTTGAGAAGTAGTGCACAAACCTTCAATGACTCCCGAGTTCAGTAAGTCTCTTCGTTCAATAAAAGTGCCCACAATATTTAAGAAGTTTTCTTCCTCTTTTTGAACTGATGTATGCAGCTTGCCTTGCATTTTCCATGTTGAGTATCTAAAAGACAGAAAAAAGAAAATATGTTGGTAATATGTATTGAAAATTGTTAAATGCTTTGCTTTATCCTGTGGAAAGATTAAAAAAAATAGGATATTTTTTCTCTCAAGCTAAAAAAGTTGATTGAATTCTATCAAACGCAATATGTAAAGGCAGACATTTTCCTGTTGGTAGAAGGAAAAATCATTATAGTTTCCTTTTGTCATAAAAGTGAAGGTAATAAATTGTACTCTTACATCAATTGTGGAATTCCTCTCCTTTTGAAGAGGACCTTTGGCTTTAGATGTGTACTTTGAAAGGAAGTTCACAGGATGTTGGTTGGTGCTTTTAAAAAAATGGTTGTAGGTGAAATAGTTTAAGATAGTATGTTACAGATATTCACCAATATTTAAAATATGTAAGCTGAACCTAGAAAAAAATATGATACATATATGAATAACATTGTACAGAGGATTAAGGGCCTGATTTATATGTCGGTGGATAGGATACTCTGTCACAAGGGTTATATATATGCCATCTGCCGAAATATAAATCCCATTATAGCCTATGGGATTCATATTTTGGTGGACGGCATATCCATCACCGTTGTGACAGAGCAACCCACGCACCAAGATCTAAATCAGGCCCTAAGTTTAAGGTTGGGGCCTTTTTATTGTTGTTTTTTTCTGTTGTAAAAATGTTGAAAAAATGACTATTATTTCTTTTTTTGTATTATTTGAGCAAAGGTTTACCTGCGGTTTGGTAGTAGAATGTGGACACTGTTTTATTAGGTCGAGCATTCGAGACCTCTTGTATATACTTTAGTATATACTTATATGTATACTTATATGTGTATGTACTTTGTGGGCTCTGGAGATCAGCCCTAGGACTTGTCTCCTTCCGCTTAAGAACTTTTTTTTCTGTTCAACTGACTCTATTTAACTGTCTTGCTAGAAAACTACCAGCAGAGGTCAGTAAAATACCAGAATTGCTTTCTGCTGCGGGACTTTCTTTTTAAAAATGTTCTAGCAACTGCCTCTATTTAACCCTCTTGATAGAAAATGACCAGCAGAGGTCAGTAAAATACCAGAATCACTTTAGCATTCTCTAGATTCCAGTCCATAGAAATTGTCTTCCATGCGCACCGGTAGACAATATTTTTTTCAGTGGTATGACCACCGAAGGCCCTGATTTTTTATTAAAAACATGGCTTTGGACTATACCATTTCCTGCTAAAAGGCAATATTTCACTCTATGGGCCTGATTCACAGAACTAACTTAAGACAAAATCCTAAACTTACTACCATTTTGGTATTCACAGAAGGCACTTACTCATTTTGGACAAGACAAAAGTGGCTCAGCACACAACTTAAATACGGATATAATGGACAAAATGATTCGTCACAATCAATAAACAAACAGATGTGTAGTGTATCCCCAAAGATTCACGATAAACTTCGAAGTCTTGAAGATGAATTTTTCTTTATTTGATAGTTCAGATTTTTCATTTAAAAATACAGCATACAGTTCATAGCCAGTTCATAGCCGACTCGTTTCGTCCCTACGGGACTTCTTCAAGGCTCGCGAACAATAATTTTAAAAAAATCCACACGAGTTAAAGTTTTCCCATTTTCTCTTTTCCGTAATTATGTAGTCAGATGTCTAAAATCTCAATATTGACAAAAACCCAGTATTTGTATGATGTGGAAGTACAGAAAACAAGGTACGATGGCCTTGATCGTGTGATATGGTCAAAACCACAGGGTCCGTGCTCCGTGTATGCAAAAAGGTCGAGCTTTTGGTATTCACAGAAGGCACTTACTCATTTCTGTATTCACAGAAGTTAGGAGTCCTAACTTTAGGACCCCTAAATGCCTTCTGTGAATACCGAAAGTCTTAAAGTTAGGATTTTTCTCAGTTTAGGAGTAGTAAAGTTAGGACTCCTAACTTTAGGACTCCTAAGTGCCTTCTGTGAATACCGAAAGTCTTAAAGTTAGGAATTTTCTCAGTTTAGGAGTCCTAAAGTTTGGAGTCCTAACTTTACTACTCCTAAACTGAGAAAAATCCTAACTTTCAGACTTTCGGTAGTCACAAAAGGCATTTAGGAGTCCTAAAGTTAGGACTCCTAACTTCTGTGAATACCGAAATGAGTAAGTGCCTTCTGTGAATACCAAAATGAGTAAGTGCCTTCTGTGAATACCAAAATGGTAGTAAGTTTAGGATTTTGTCTTAAGTTAGTTCTGTGAATCGGGCCCAATGTGTTCCCATACCTGGCATGTCAGACAGTTTGGTGCTTACTTTCCCTCCATGTTAAAGAACAGTAGATGTTTCGGCACCCAGGCTAATGTGCTGCATAGCTAAATACATATGAGGTCCCAAAGGCGAGACCGATTGCATTGCAAATGCTTGTTTTCACTCTCCATAGATGGATTTTTGTGATGTAGTATCTTTCAAGAAATGTTACAGTATAGAATAGAAATGAAAATTGTGTCTATTTTCAGTAAAGCACTAGAAAAAAAGTTTTATTATTTATAGAAAATATTTTACAAAATGTGCTGAATTTGAGTATTCATTTTTGTGTGAAGTAACATGTTTAGCGATAGGTGGCTATGTGAAAACAAAGTCAGTCAGGCACTTGCTGCTGGTCACTCAAGTGTGTTTAGTCACCTCAGCTGTTAATAACACACTGATTACACAATGGTGGACACCCATATATCTACTATTTTTTAAGTAAACCTAAATTAATTTTAAAATATGCGTCTGAAAGGTTGAATATTTTACTTTAAAAACATGACCAAACCTGTGGTTTATGTGCTATTTATATTTTAAGGTTTTAATTGGGACCTTCAATGAAGAGTGGTCTGTCATCTTTATGGGAGCATTTTTTATCTATGATTAAAAACGTTTTTTTCAAAAATTTGTGAACCTATTCATAGCGAAAATATATAAAGTTAATTACTTTAAAAAAAAAAAGAGTTTACACAAAAAAAGTGTTTTAAAGATGTGCCTGGTAATAGTATGCCTGGTAAAGGTATGCGTGATAAAGACGGTCTTAATTATAGTGAATGGGAATGAATTGTAAAAGTATGCATCGTAAAGATATATAAGTGGTAAAGGCATGCTTTGTAATGTCTGACATTCAATTCATTGCAATTAGTGGTTTACCAATATATAGCTTCAGTGGTTGTACAATGACCTAACCATAAACATTTTACTATACTAATTGGAGTTATCATAAATAAAATAGGGCTTGTGTAGTACAATCTTCTCAAAAGGAAGGTTTGACTGTTTACCATCCCACCAAAAGTTAAGTAAGGTCACTCCACAGAAAAAACTATGACTTCTTCCTCCCTTCTCTTAAATGCTGATTTCATTCATTCTCAGTACAGAAGAGTCACCCTTGTAAACCAAAAAGGACAGGGTAGATAAAACCAACGAAAAAACTATTTCCCTTTTCTATTCCCCTAAATATTCCCAAATCTTCCAAGTATCAATAGGTAGTCCAATTAGAATGAACTGAGTAAAATACTACATATGTATTATTTGTCTATATCATCAATTATGACTCTCCTTATTATAAAAAAAACGTATGTTTATTAAATTATTCAAAAAGGTTTACAATATACAATTCAAGTAATATTTATTAAAACAGTTTAAAAAACACAAATATATACCTGTCATCTTAATACATACCAAACATTGTCTATACATTATCCCAAATACACAATATTTCTCATTCAAATCCTTCGTTTTTGTAGACGCACTTTATGCATCCCATGTTGTAAACATACAAAAAAAAGTTTGAATTAAAAAAAAATAGACAATCAATCCCATCCCTATATATCAAACATTTTTATCACATAATAAGTCCTTTTTCATAAAAATTCTGTCGGTGCAGGATTTCTGTGGTTCTTTGAGTCAATCCCCTTCCTTCCGCAGGACAAATTCATATATAAACATTTCATATAATAACAACAATAGTTGCTAAAGAAGACAAGAAATATAACAAAAAACCCAATCAGTATAAAATTGGTACTATTATACACAACCATTATTTACAACTTGTTAGTAAATTCAGTGCAACCCATTGACTACTAGAAATACCTACATTTCTTCCACTTCATGCGGTATAGTGATGTATATACCAGACACCCCTTCTAATGAGGCAACAAACATATTTTAAAATTTCCCAATCATTAATCAAAACCTTATAAAATTTCATAAAATTATTGCGGGACAGCTATATATATGTGTAGTCACCCCAATTGGGTGGGCCAAGGGTATCTAATCATTTAGTAAAATGCTTTTCTTCTTCTATTACATAGGAGACGATTAAAAAACTGATGTCAAAAAGTTAATCATAGGATAATGTGTACCTTAATCAAGTGTTCATATACTGCAAGGGATTCTTATGATGGTATTAATATAATCACCTCTGGTAAAATTATTTTACCCACAAAATATACATTTTGGTCAGGGAACCAACCTCATGTGCTAGTAATTTGATCACCTAGTATAAAGATGGACCCATTATATGGTCTTTACTTACTGTGGATCAGAGGACAGGGGTGTTCTATTCACTAATCCTTATCCTTTTAGGGTTCTGTTGTTCTCTGCACAACACCTCTTAATATCATCTACAGCACTGTTACATATAAAATGATAGTGCAACTCTTGTTGGTGTCCTATATCTTATTGTGGCCTAACGCTTACCTCACTTTCTGCGCCAGTGTACCTCCCCTTCTCCAAAGCTATAAAAGGCCTTCAGGAAAATATAAGTGCCTTGTAGATCTTATCTTTCTATGTTGTTTCCTCCTGGGTCGTTTTATGATCCAGGATGTGCCAAAGGAAGGAGTTAGGTATACAAGGCTTATGTTCATATATTAATAGAACCCATTATTTTCAATTTTTATGTTTATAAGGTGTGAGTGACCACAGTTTCCATTTCCCTAAATCTACTTGTGGCCTTATATAATCTAAAACTTGCTCATATCCATTACGGCTTTCCTGAATGTCGACATCTACCAAACTTTAGATATATTTTACACTTGATGGTTCCCCTGTCGCATACACACCAGCCGTCAAACAATAAATGCTATATTGATATTATGGCTTCCCTGAGTCTTGACAAATCCCAAACACTATTTATATTTTAAATTTGATGGTTCCCCCTTTCGGGTACCTTACAAACATCAAATCATAAATGCTGTATTCGTATACAGGGTATATGAGTCAAACACAGGGAAAGCTTGTGCTCATTAAAATCCTAAACTGTACGGGATTTCTGGTATCAAGTACATAATGAAAGAACTGAAAGGTGCACAGCAAGTCAGCATAAAAGATTAATCTACAGTAACGGGGAATTTTCTCTGTGGTTCATATACTAACTTGCAATATGATGATTGAGAACAATATGGTTGAACTAAAATGGGGGAGCAATTGGATAAACAATGAGAAAACATGAAAATAAGCCTTCAATTCTTTATCAGTAAATGTACTAATCAGTGGTATGCAGTCAATAATTTGCTCTTGATTACACTGTGGAGCAGTCCAGCAACTAGGGACAACTTGGGTATGGTCATTGATCTGGACTTTGTGTTGCATTACACTCAGCCAAGGATTCCAGGCTACAAATACTTTGACATTTTAAACTTAAACATTTCACGTTACCTATTTCCATGAAGCATCCTAGAAATACATTTGTTTTATTATGGTATGTTAATTTGTATAGAGTACTAATCACCCGAGAGGGCATCAAGGTGCTTGGGAAGGTGTGTGGGAGTTTGGTGCCCAAGATGCTTATATGGAGAGCCAGGTCTTCAGCTTCTTGTGGAACTCAGGAAGTGAGAAGGAGGCTCTGATGTGTTGAGGGAGGTCATTCCATGACTCAGTGCAATGTAAGAGGAGTTTTGCATCTGACAACAGGTGTTTAATCCTCTAACTACAAAGAGATTCATACATTTGAAAACTACAATATCTTTCTTCTTGGGGGACAAAAGATTTTGTTTAGACATCAAATTCCAGAAGGAAGTTGTGGACTGTTTAGAAATGGAAAGAGATCCTTGACAAATGTTGGTGCACATGTGAAATTGTTTCTTGCATGCTTTTCATTCCTGTCCCCCCTCAAGTGTTACAATGGGATTTTATAGCAGACTTCATATTCTGTAAACCATATGATTCATAAATAATTTATTTTTATAAATAGGTTTAATAAAAGCATATTGTAAATTGTAGAGGTGATTACATAGGCCATTAAATGTGAATATGGTTTCTCTACTTAAACAGGAGAACACTAAAGACAGATGATTTTTCACATAAAAAGATTTGTGTTGGCGATATTTGAATTTATTGTTTGTCAGTTTACAGACAAAAACAACCTCAATAAACTTGCTCATTTGACCTTTTTTCATCAAACCTATTTTTTAGAATGTATAATCTAGAAGTGCCTTTCAACAGGATTACAAAACTCAGCTGCTGAATGCCTTTCTGCTGTGTTTTTCATATTTGTATAGATGCTCACCAATTTAGGGGTGACCGTAACTCGTGTAATTTTGTTTAGTGGAATTTGAAAAATTGCAGCAAAATTACACAAAACTACATATAAATGTGCAAAAATAATATTGCACTCTAAAACTTTTCGAAGAAGTCAGTTCAAAAATGTAATTTCTAGTTGAGTTCCAGTTGCTCACATTCAAACACAGCCTCTCACATTTAGATTTGTGAATATTTAAGCTCATAATTACCTGACCTGTCCTCATTAAAGGAACCATCCCTCATGTTCAAAACACTGCCCTGCCATTCCCATTTGGATTTGCTCAACAATTACCCGAGTGGCTCGCTTAGGTATGAAATGGTCCTGAAATCCTTCTTACATTAAAAACTTCCCAAACAGTACATCTCGCATTCAAATATCTACACAATGTCATGTAATGTCATCATCTCAGTAATGTTGGGTAAATTTCATTACACAAAATTACCATAATTATACAAATTACTATAGCCTTTTAGCCCGCCGTAGCGGGCTGTACCGGCTATTAAAGGCCTGCTGCAGCGTTAAAGGCCCGAGCAGAAGGCGAGGGACTTTAACTAACGCAGCGGAACTTTAATAGCGGTATAGCCCTGCTACGAAGGGCTATAAGGCTATTAGAACATTCTGCCACTAGAGGGCAGAAAGTTCTTACAAAACGAAGCCTTCAGGGAGCGCGAGGGGATTGAAATCCCCTCAGGCTCCCTGAAGTCTTTGTTCACAGCCAGAGCTGTGAACAAAGACACATTGGAATGTTGGTGCTCCGGGCTTATACCAGCCATTATAAGCCCGGAGCACTCCATTGTTTTCAATGGAGCTCCCAACATTCCAATGTTCTAATATAGCTTTATAGCCCGCCGTAGCGGGCTATACCGGTTGTTAATGGCCCGCTGCAGCGTTAAAGGCCCGAGCCGAAGGCGAGGGACTTTAACAACAGCAGCGGGCCATTAACAGCGGTATAGCCCTGCTACGAAGGGCTATAAGGCTATTAGAGCATTCTGCCACTAGAGGGCAGAATGTTCTACCAAAACAAAGCCCTTCAGGGAGCGCGAGGGGATTGAAATCCCCTCAGGCTCCCTGAAGTCTTTGTTCACAGCCAGAGCTGTGAACAAAGACACATTGGAATGTTGGTGCTCCGGGCTTATACCGGCCAGTATTAGCCCGGAGCGCTCCATTGTTTTCAATGGAGCTCCCAACGTTCCAATGTTCTAATCCAGCGTAAATGCCTACTCATTTGACCATTATTCACTTATAGCCTAAGGCTACCAATAATTTATTAATAATGCTCATAACAATATGTTGCTTATGTTTTATACATTATAATAGTGGGACTTTAGTTGATATAATGTGAAATAAATAGTCTATTCTTTTTGACCTAGTACTTTTCTATATGAGTATTCATATGGTGGACTGAAAGAATTCCTATAAAATTCTACACACACTGCGTTAGTAATCATGGGGAGAGTTGCTCGTGATAGCCTTGTAAAACAGTAAAAAAGCAGGCTCTGTAGTTTGCTCATGAAGAGGGGTGTATTTTGGAATCCAGGGTGTTTTTTTGCCACCGCTAAGGACACTGGTCAGTTCACAACTCATTACTATAATACCATGATATCATACATATTGAGTAATTGTTTATTGCAGGTAAGAATATTTCTTTTTTATTTATATTTTCATAATGTCATATTTAATATAAATACTTTTAAAACAATCATTTTCAGTACGTTATTGTACATAGATTTTATGTATTTAATATTATTTATGTTATTTTGATTGCAAGTGTTTTTGCCATTTTCTCTCTCCTTGGTGCCGAATTTATTTCATTGGCTTTAAGACTCAGTGTATTTCACCACTGATAAACAGTGCTAAAGTGCTTGTGCTCTCCTTTTTAAACATGGTAGATTTTTTTTCCTATCCAATTGACATATTTAGTCTACTTATAAGTCCCTTGTAGAGACCTTGTTAGGTGGATCGCTCCCCCACCACACAGCTCCGCCTGTGTGTCCTGACCCTGCCCCGCTGCCGCTGCTGAAGAAGTTGAGGCCCTCCTCCACTGCAGGCTATTACCTGCACCTCATCCCTGGTGGCCAGTGGTAGGCCTTAGGTTTGTATCACTGTTTCTGTCTTTCCCTGTACTGCCCTTACTGTCTTCTGGGGTCTGTGACTGCTGTTGTCTGTCTCCCCCCTTTGCCTGCATTCTTTTCCCGTTTTTCTTTTGTTCTCCTCGTTGCCCCTTCATTCTGTGCCCTCTTTTCCCTTCTGTTCCCCCTCGTTGCCCCTTCATTCTGTGCCCTCTTTTGCCTTCTGTTCCCCCTCGTTGCCCCCTGATTTGTGCCCGGTTGCCTTCGGTGCCCTCGCCACTCCCGCCGCTGCATCCCCTGCGGCCCGCCCCCTCACTGCCCATTCGCTGCCCCTGCCTCCCGCCTCCCAGCTGCTCCTCCCTCCCACCTTCCCATATATGGCGGCCGCTATGCGGCCGTGCCGCTGGTGCGCCGAAGGCATGCCTAAGGCAAGCCCGTCAGCGCCAGAGCCCCTGGCCCCCGCACCCGCCATGACAACTGCCGCCGCTACGATGCCCGCACACTCCAAGCGCTCAACTCCGGACGGACCCGAAACGCACACAGGGTCCCTTCACCTGCCGGAACTGCAGCTACACCAACCTCAGAGACGCCGAACCACCCGTCAAGAAAGGCCACAATCACCTCCGATGCATCCTACTGAACACCCGCTCCACACGCAAACATGCCATCGAGCTCTGGGACCTGCTCGACACTTCATCCCCGGACGTCGCCTTCCTGACAGAGACCTGGATGAACAACTCCTCTTCACCCGACATCGCCATTGCCATCCCAGACGGCTACAAGATCACCCGAAGAGACCGCACCAACGGAGTCGGAGGAGTAATCGCTATCGTCCACAAGAACAGCATCAGGGTCTTGACCAGCACCGACGGCATTCTCAGCACCGCCGAACACATGCATTTCCAGATCCACACAGACCCCAACTCCACCCTCAGAGTCACCCTCGTCTACAGACCCCCCGGACACTGACCCCAGTTCAGTGACTCCATCGCCGACTTCATCAGCACGCACGCCCTGACCTCCACAGATTACATCCTCCTCGGAGACCTGAACTTTCACCTTGAGAACAACGACAGCAACTCCACCACCCTGATCGATATCCTCGCCAACCTCGGACTGAAGCAACTTGTCACAATGCCCACCCACTCCACCGGCCACACGCTCAACCCCGTCATCTCCTCAAGCTCCCACGTCTCCTTCAGCTACACCACTGAACTCCTCTGGACCGACCACCGCTGCATCCACTTCACCTACCAGAAACCCACCACTCACCACTGCACCCAACAGATCCCTCGCCGCTGCTGGAGCAAAATCACCGAAGACCAACTACATGCAAACCTCGCTCTCAGACCACCCACCGAACCTTCCAACACCTAAGATGCTGCCCACAGCCTCAGACGCTGGATCAAGGACTGTGCCAACACCCTCGCCCCGCTGAAGAAACCCTCCTACAGAGACACCAGCAAGAGGGCCAGCTGGTTCACCTCAGAACTCCTAGCCTCCAAGCGAGCCTGCCAGAAACTAGAGAAGAGATGGCACAGTGAGCAGACTCCGGACAGCCACGCAGCCCACAAGGACGCCATCCGCAACCGCCATCATCAGGACTGCCAAGAGGACCTCCTTCAAAGACCGCTTCGACAACAACGCACACAATAGCAAGGAGCTCTTCAACATCATGAAGGAACTTTCCAACCCAAGCTCCAACACCAACGACATCCTGCCGTCGAAAGCCCTGTGCGACTCCCTCGCCACCTTTTTCCTCCGCAAGATAGCAGACATCCACGACAGCTTCAACACCCAGACAGCCCCAACAGACATCAACACAACTGACTCTCCGCACACCATCGATCACGACCCCCTGCTAGCCTGGGCCAATGTGAGCATCGATGACACCATCAAGACCATGAGCACAATCCACTCCGGCATCCCCGTCAGACCTATTCCCGCACCACATCTTCAACAACAAAGCCAGCAGCTCCATCGCACCCCATCTGTGCAAAGTCATCAATCTCTCCCTTGAGACCACGACCTTCCCAGAGAGCTGGAAACACACCGAGATCAACGCCCTACTCAAAAAACCCAAGGCGGACTCAAGAGACCTCAAGAACTTCCGGCCCATCTCTCTGCTTCCGCTCCCAGCCAAGGTCATCGAGAAGATCATCAACAGACAGCTAACCCGATACCTCGAAGAAAACACGTATCCTGGATCCTTCCCAGTCAGGGTTCCGCAGCAACCACAGCACCGAGACTGTCCTCATCGCCACCACCGACGACATCAGGACCCTGCGTGACAACGGTGAGACCGCAGCCCTCATCCTCCTGGACCTCTCCGCCGCCTTCAACACTGTCTGCCACTGCACACTACACGCACACCTCCACACCGTAGGGATCCGAGACAAGGCTCTGGAATGGACCACCTCCTTCCTCTCCGGCAGAACCCAGAGCGTCCCCCTCCCCCCATTCTGATCTGAAGCTTCCAAGATCATCTGCGGCGTACCTCAGCCCAACACTGTTCAATATCTACATGCCCCGCTCGCACACGTCACCCGACAGCACGACCTCAACATAATCTCCTACGCCGACGACACTCAACTGAATCTCTCCCTCACCAAGGACCCCATCACCGCCAATTCCAACCTCCATGAAGGAATGAAGGCTGTCGCCAACTGGATGAAGATCAGCTGACTGAAGTTGAACAGGGACAAGACGGAGGTCCTCATCCTCGGCTCCAACCCTTCAGCCTGGGATGACTCCTGGTGGCCGATGGCACTGGGGGCACCCCCGACACCCGCCGACCACGCACGCAACCTGGGAATCATCCTCGACTCAACGCTCTCGATGACCAAGCAAGTCAACGCCGTCTCCTCCTCCTGCTTCAACACCCTCCGCATGCTCCACAAGATCTACAGGTGGATCCCGACAGATACAAGAAGAACAGTCACCCAGACCCTCATCAGCAGCAGACTCGACTACGGAAACGCCCTCTACCCGGGAGCCCCGACCAAGCTCATCAAACTACTGCAACGCATCCAAAACGCATCTGCACGACTGATCCTCGACGTACCTCGCCACAGCCACATCACCTCCCACCTGAAAAACCTGCACTGGCTCCCCGTGAACCAGAGGATATCCTTCAAGCTCCTCATCCATGCACACAAGGCACTCCACAAGACCGGCCCAGCCTACCTCAACAGACGACTTTCCTTCTACATTCTCAACTGCCAGCTCCCCTCCACCGACCTCGCACTCGCCACCGCCCCTCGCATCCGAAGAACAAGCACTGGCGGGAGATCCTTCTCCCACCTCGCCGCCAAGACCTGGAACACCCTCCCACTGAGCCTACGACAGACCCAAGACCTGCTGACCTTCAGGAGGCTACTCAAGACCTGGCTGTTTGACCAGTAGCGGTCCCCCACCCTCCCAGCGCCTTGAGACCCTCGCAGGTATGTAGTACGCTCTACAAATGATTGATTGATTGATTGATTGATTGTATACCATTTTGCAGGGGTCTGTAAATTGAATGCTACAAGTGGGCCTGAAGCACTAATTGTGCCACCCACTTAAGTAGCTCTTCAAAACATGTCACAGGTCTGTCACTGCAGTCTGAATGCAGTTTTAAACTACCATGTGTCATGGCACCAAAATCCCTTGCCAAACCTTAAACTTCCCTGTCATTACATAGGTGGTAAGGTGCTGTGTAATTAAAAAGTAAAAAAAAGTTTTACATGTTCTGGTAGTGAAACACTGCTAAATTCATTTTCACCACTGTGAGGCCTATCCCTCCCATAGGGTTTCCCTATTACATTTAATAAGCTGCAATTTCCAATTTGGGGGCAGGTAGGTGTGTCATGTTTGGTATTCATAAAATTGTAATGATACATTTTCTTTAATGGTCAAGTCAGATTTGTCATTATAATTTTGAAAATTCCACTTTTAGAAAGGATGCTTGTTTCCAGTCCAGGCCGTACCTGGCTTGGCAGTTCGGGCTGGACTGTCCCAATGAGGAACAGGGTCAAGACTGATTTACATATGGCTGGGTCTAAACTGGGGTGGCATGGCGAGCACAAGAACAATGGATTTCACCCAGAACCCTTGACTGGAAGTGAATGTTTGATTTGCTCTGTATTCTGTTCATCCCCTGTGTGTCTTTTACTTTTAGAAAGGTGGCATTTTTCCTGCCTTTCGCCCTTTTGTGTCTGCAGCCTTCCTTGGGTCACATGACTGGGTGTAACTTACAGACTTTGTGAATTCCTCCTAGATAGTCACACAATGTCAGGGAAGTTGCTCCGGATGCTCCACAGAGGCAGAATGCTGCTAGCTCCCAATGCCCACCTTCCGGAACGCACTGCGAGGAAACAGCGGCTCCGGACAGGGGGAAAGGGGAATGGGACAAGAAGAGACACTCGTGCGTTCCTGGACTCCCTCTTCTATTCTGGATGGATCTTATTCTGGAGTCTCCTAATGCACAGAGGGAGAGAACATTTCAATCTACTTACTTTTACTTATCTGGCAATCTCTACTCAATACATCTAAATACCTCCCCTACCCAGGTCCGCTGGAGTATTGGCCTCTCTTCTATTCAGTTGACTAACCACTGGTGGAATGATGTTTCAACCTATAGCACAAGAAAATACGACTCGGGTTAAATTATATATTCTGTTCTTACTGTATATCTACTAAACTACCTTTCCTTCCATACTCCTTACCATGTTGTTAGTCTTTCTGCTTTTTACTTGGTAATTGATTGTAGGAGAGAGAGAACAGTGTTACTCCTGATAGTTGCACCAAGTCCTTAATGACTTCTCGCTTTTCTTGTACAGATAGTACTTTGGAGAATCCAGCTTCAAAGGGGGAGGGGTATTCGCGCAAAAAAGTAAGAATAGGAAAACAGAGGGAGGAGAGAACAGGTAAGAACGCAAGGGAAGGACAGGGAAGAAGGCTGAGTTCGCTGACTTATCTTCAATTAGGTTTGCATTTCAAATCCAAGTCTAAATTGAACTCTCTTACTTGTTCGTCTTCGTATGCAGAAAGTTCTGGTTCTCCCAAGCTCAACGATTGAATTGTCGGAGCCAAGGAAGGTCGAAATGCCTTCTGAAGTCGTTATCTGTTGTCTGCTCACCAGGACGTCGATAGCGCTTCTGTAGAATGGTACTTGACACTCGCTAAAACTAAATACTTATTATTTACTCTGAAGTCAACCTCTGACTCTGTACTTACTAAAGAACCTCTTCACAAGTGGTCGGTAGACGCGCGTGAAGGAATTGAACACGCTCTGGATAATTCTCACAGAGAGCGCGCGAAAACACTACTTCCCTCAAACGAACTCAAATTGAAGTGCGCATTGGAACGCGCCTTGCTGACACACGTAGTCTCGATTCACACGAGACTCCAGGGGCCAATCAGCAAAGTGGAAAGTCTGAAGAAATAAGCGGCCATCTTGGAACGGGTTGCAACTCTACTTAGTATTTATCCAGACACTGCAACAGGAGGGCTTAACTGTCATTCGAACTCTTTTCTTATGCTGATTGACAACAGTAATGGCATGCACGTTGTTCCTGACAGTACCCCCTCTCAAAGACCGATTTATCGGTCCTGGCTTCAATGGATGTCGCAAATGAAATTGTCTGATCAGTCTTGGGGCATGTACATTTTCTGCTACTTCCCAGGTTCGATCTTCAGGTCCATAACCTTTCCAATCTATTAGATAGACTAACTTGCCTCTCAGTCTCTTTGAATCTAACACCTCTTTGACCTCATATTCAAAATGTTCTTTGATCTTCAAAGGGGGTGGAGGACTGTCTAATCTGAGATTAGGAGCTGTCTTTTTTAAGAGAGACACATGAAAAACGGGGTGAATCTTCAACTACTTGGGTAGCTTGAGTCTACAAGTCACCAGGCCTAGAACTTGTTCTATGGGGAAAGGGCCTACGAATCGTGGTTGAAATTTTCGATTTCCCTTTAACCCTAAATGTCGGGAGGATAACCATACTGAATCTCCCACCTGATACTGTGGGGCCTTTCTCCTGTGTCGGTCTGCTTGTTTCTTGTAACTCTCCTTTGCCTTAACTAAATTGGATTCCGCGGCCTTGCGAGCTGAGGCCAATTCAACCAACAGATTGCTAGCAGCAGGAACCCCAAAATCTCCCTGATTACAGAAGGGATTCGGGTGTCTCCCTGAGTTTAAGAAGAATGGATAATAACCGGTGGAAACATTCTTCGCATTGTTGTGTGCGAATTCTGCCATCCACAGTAAATCTGACCATTCACCACCCCGATCCAAAAGGAATAAACGCAGGTACTGTTCTAATTCTTGGTTCACCCTTTCGGTTTGACCATCCGTCTCGGGGTGGTAGCTGGTAGAATGTCTGACTTCTACACCCAACCCTCTCATGAAAGCCTTCCAAAAGTGGGACACAAATTGAGGGCCACGGTCCGAAATCAGAATCTTAGGGACCCCATGAATTTTCACAATATTTTCCCTGAAAAGCTTAGCCAGCTCAGGGGCTGAAGGAACTCCTTTGACAGGAATGAAGTGGCTCATTTTAGTGAAGGTGTCTACCACTACCAATACAGTGTCATAACCCTTACTCTGTGGAAGGTCTACAATCAAATCTAACGTGACTGTATGCCAAGGTTGTCTTGCTGTGGGTAAGGGTTGCAAAAACCCCGATGGGGCCTGCCTATTTGATTTTCCTCTGGCACAGAGCCCACAAGACTCCACAAAATCCTTAATTTGCGATTTCATGTTTGGCCACCAAAAATAACACTGGATTAGGTCGATAGTCTTCAACGTTCCTTTATGGCCAGGTAAAGGTTGATCATGACAGTCTCTTAGAACTTTTTCTTGAATCTCTTTTGTAGGTAAATACAGAGCTCCACGTCGATAAGGCAAGGAATCCTTGATGACTCTTCCTTCTTCTTGACTTGCCCATTCAGTCATTTCCGCCGCCGACATTTGTTTGCCAATCTCTTCTTGATAATCAGTAAAGGAAAGTGTGCACACAATCTTAGATTCTGGGATGATGGGTTGTGGAGTTACCGAATGCTCTGTACTTTCTCTCTGGATCCTGGACAATGCGTCTGCCTTGCCATTCTTACTTCCGGGGCGGTAGGTGATCACAAAGTCGAAATCTGCAAAATAAAGGGACCATCGCAATTGACGTGGTGTTAAGGTCTTAGCAGATTTAAGAAATTGAAGATTCTTGTGGTCCGTGAATACTGTGATGGTGTGTCGGGCTCCGAGTAGATGATGTCTTCATTCAGTGAACGCGTCCTTCACAGCCAACAGCTCTTTTTCCGCAATGGTGTAGTTGATCTCGGCTGGATTCAATTTCCGAGAGTGATACGCCACAGGATGCAGTTGTCCCGTTGATTTGTGCCGCTGAGACAGGACTCCACCAATGGCTTAATCTGAAGCATCCGCTTCTACAAAGAAGGGCTCTTCTGGATCTGAATGAAGTAAGATGGGTGCCGAGGTAAAGCTGGTCTTAAGAGATTCGAAAGCTTGTTCTGCCTCTGTTGTCCAAGAGAACTTCACTCCCTTCTTGAGCAACCTGGTGATCGGAATAATTTTCTGTGAAAATCCCTGGATGAATCGGCGGTAAAAGTTTGCAAATCCTAGAAATCGTTGAATCTCCTTTACTTCTTTTGGTGATGGCCATTCGATTACCGCTTGGACCTTCTTAACATCCATCAAGATTCCTCCTGGTGACAAAACGAATCCCAAGAACTCCACCGTCCTTACACTGAAGGCGCATTTCTCTAGTTTTACGTAGATCTGGTGCTTACGAAGTATCTCTAAAACTGCCTTAACAGGCCCAGGATGTTCCTTTGGATTTTTGGAATAAAGCAAGATATCATCGAGATAAATTACTGCAATCTTATCCACCAAATCTCCCATGACATCGTTGATGAAGTGCTGAAAAGCAGCCGGGGCGTTGCATAAACCAAAGGGCATGACCTGATATTCGAAAAGCCCATATTTGGTCCTAAAGGCGGTCTTCCATTCATGACCTTCTTTCATACGAATCAGGTGATATGCCCCCCGAAGGTCCAATTTGGTGAAGATTTGAGCATCTTTGATCTGATCTGAAAGGACGGAAATCAATGGCAACGGGTAGCGGTTCTTGACGGTGACACGATTGATTGCTCGATAGTCGATGCACGTTCTCAAGGAGCCTTCCTTCTTCGGAATGAAAAAGAGTGGGGAAGACACCGGAGATTGTGATGGTCTGATGAATCCGTTGGCCAAATATCGATCGAGGTATTCACTCAAACTCAAAAAATCTTTATTTCGGTTATTGCTAACCATAAAAGACATACAAAAAATATACAAGTCATTATCACATAAAACAGACAAACATTTCAATGCAAAAAAAGAGTTCAATCAAAGTATGGACACAAAACGAGGTGCATGGTTTCACTGGTCCAGGCAGTTTCTCAATCTAATACATAGTTTTAAAAATTCCTTAATTTGGAGAATACTGTCACTGTGCAAAAGCTGCAAGTACAAAAGAGCCGGTCTGATTTGTTTAAAACCAAGTTTTTTTAAAAGAGTCACTAAATATAATTTACGTGGAAATTCATAAAATTTACATAAAAAGATAAAATGCAGCAAATCCTGCGGAGACTTTCCGTCGCAGCCGCAGGGCGCTGCAAGTTTATTAAAAATGTCACATTTAGGTCGAATAAGCAGGTGATGAAATTGATTAAGCCTAAATCTGGTCAGTAAAAATTTCTCATGTGAAGACAAAGACCCTTCCAGATATGGTTCTATGGCCACGGTGGTCTTAAGCATAACAAACTTTCTCACACTTGGCTTCTGGAGCTCCACATCTTCTCTCGTAATCCTCTTATCCTGCAGAAAAGATTGTTTAATTTGCTCCAGATCTCCCCTTGTTATTAATTGTGGTTTGGAGAAGAGTTCAGGGCGACCAAGTTTATCAAAGTTTGATTTTAGGTAGCTTAGCCAAGGAGAACTCAGTGCCTTGTCCAGTGACAAAAAGTCCTTCATGATTAAGTGTGTTAGGGGTATGTTCTCATTTAGCCAAATTTTAAGCCAAAACATCAAAGGGCGTAAGGAAAGCAAATCACATATATATTGGGACCCCAGCTCCTCATGAACAGCAAAATTAGCCGTACCGGATGGGACACACAATAGTCGCTTCATAAAACGATTTTCAACAATCTGTAATTGCTCTCCATTAACATACCCCCAAAGGGTATTGTTTGAGATAGCCATTCTCTGCTTCCGTCAATGCATAAATTCGACTGCAGGGCAATGCAGCTCCTGGTTCTAAATCAATTGTGCAATCATAAGAGCGATGTGGTGGAAGTTTCTCCGCCTCTTTTTCACTAAAAATTTCTTGGAATTCGAGGTATTCAGTTGGAACTTCTGAAGTATCTATGACCCCAATTGAATCTCCACTGAACGACAATAAGTTGGCCATAGTAGGTTCTTGCACCTTAAGCGGGGAAGCGAAGCAATGTTCAGAACAGAAGGCGGAATCCATGTCAACCGTTCGATTTTCCCAATCTATCGTGGGATTATGCAATGTAAGCCATGGGAGGCCCAAAATAATCTGAAACTGTGGGGCATCAATTAAATTCAATTGAATGACCTCATGATGTCCACTGGCCTGGATCAGTTCCACAGATTCGGTATGATGTGTGATTGGGCCTGAGGATAGATTAGTCCCGTCCACAGCCCGCACAGACTCTTTCTTTTCCTTACACAAGGCCTGAATTCCCATTTTCTTTGCATATTTAATGTCGCAAAAATTGCCGGTAGCCCCTGAATCGATCATAATGGCCACTCCAGCTATCTCTTGATCTCGAAACTTCAAAGTCATTTGTAGAATTAAATGTGGTGTCTGAGTCTGTAGAGTATTCATTATATGGTGCATTCCTGGAGCCTGGTCTTCCGTTTTTGCCACCTGAGCGACTCCGCCTACAGATGGTTTTGGGAGTTTCCCGAATTCATGGTCTTCGGTCTCTTCGGACACTCCTTCACAAAATGGCCTGAACCCCCACAATACATGCACAATTTCTTTTGTCTTCTTTGTTCTTTTTCTTCCTTGCTTAGAGGCCCTCGAACTGAGCCTATCCGCATGGGTTCACTATCTGCAGCTCCTCCTGAACTCTTACTCGAATCTGGTTTCGTTCGGTCAAACCGAGGCAAGTTCCAACGAAAATCTTTGATCTTTCTTTCTCCTCTTCTTTCCGAACTTCGGAAATCGATTTCCAGAACTAGATCTACCAGTTCAGAGAATTCTGTGGGTCTATGAGGGATCTGTGCCAGAGTATCCTTTATTTCATCTCGTAACCCCCGATAGAATAGGGCTGATCTCTTCTCCTCGGGCCAGTTGGTTTCTACCAATAATTTATTAAACTGAGTCAAGTAAGTAAGAAGATCCCTATTCCCTTGACGCAATTCTAACAGCTCATTATCGGTGGCCTGATAGATTTTGCGCCGATCAAAAATTCTTAGAAATTCTGTTTTGAAACGCTCAAAATCATACAGGAATGGGTCATCACGAGAAACTAAAGGCATAGCCCAATTAGCAGCATCACCCCCCAAGTAGGACAAAATAAAGGCTACTCGAGATTGGGCATCCGGGAAAAGAGTGGAGCGACACATAAAATGTAGCGAACATTGGGTAAGGAAGAGTTGAGCCTTTTGAGGATCACCATGAAATCTTTCAGGGGGGGCCAAAGGTATTAAGTGGGAAACTGAATGAATTACTTGAGCTACCGTGTGTGGATCTTGAGCTGACTGGGAAGTACCAGAAAAGGTTGGGACAGGAGGTGTTCCAGCGGAAATTTCACTCACTCTCTGAGACAATTGCATCGTTTCTTGGCGAGAGGTTATCAATTCCTGTCTTAGGTTTTTATTTTCTTCACTTAAAACCCCTAATTCCCACTGAATTCCCTCTAACATTTCTCCTAAAGCCTTTAGACTAAAACCCTCAGCCATTCTGCCCAGGTGGAGAATTTTACGGGCACTTCAATCTGTCAGGGAAGTTGCTCCGGATGCTCCACAGAGGCAGAATGCTGCTAGCTCCCAATGCCCACCTTCCGGAACGCACTGCGAGGAAACAGCGGCTCCGGACAGGGGGAAAGGGGAATGGGACAAGAAGAGACACTCGTGCGTTCCTGGACTCCCTCTTCTATTCTGGATGGATCTTATTCTGGAGTCTCCTAATGCACAGAGGGAGAGAACATTTCAATCTACTTACTTTTACTTATCTGGCAATCTCTACTCAATACATCTAAATACCTCCCCTATCCAGGTCCGCTGGAGTATTGGCCTCTCTTCTATTCAGTTGACTAACCACTGGTGGAATGATGTTTCAACCTATAGCACAAGAAAATACGACTTGGGTTAAATTATATATTCTGTTCTTACTGTATATCTACTAAACTACCTTTCCTTCCATACTCCTTACCATGTTGTTAGTCTTTCTGCTTTTTACTTGGTAATTGATTGTAGGAGAGAGAGAACAGTGTTACTCCTGATAGTTGCACCAAGTCCTTAATGACTTCTCGCTTTTCTTGTACAGATAGTACTTTGGAGAATCCAGCTTCAAAGGGGGAGGGGTATTCGCGCAAAAAGGTAAGAATAGGAAAACAGAGGGAGGAGAGAACAGGTAAGAACGCAAGGGAAGGACAGGGAAGAAGGCTGAGTTCGCTGACTTATCTTCAATTAGGTTTGCAGTTCAAATCCAAGTCTAAATTGAACTCTCTTACTTGTTCGTCTTCGTATGCAGAAAGTTCTGGTTCTCCCAAGCTCAACGATTGAATTGTCAGAGCCAAGGAAGGTCGAAATGCCTTCTGAAGTCTTTATCTGTTGTCTGCTCACCAGGACGTCGATAGCGCTTCTGTAGAATGGTACTTGACACTCGCTAAAACTAAATACTTATTATTTACTCTGAAGTCAACCTCTGACTCTGTACTTACTAAAGAACCTCTTCACAAGTGGTCGGTAGACGCGCGTGAAGGAATTGAACACGCTCTGGATAATTCTCACAGAGAGCGCGCGAAAACACTACTTCCCTCAAACGAACTCAAATTGAAGTGCGCATTGGAACGCGCCTTGCTGACACACCTAGTCTCGATTCACACGAGACTCCAGGGGCCAATCAGCAAAGTGGAAAGTCTGAAGAAATAAGCGGCCATCTTGGAACGGGTTGCAACTCTACTTAGTATTTATCCAGACACTGCAACAGGAGGGCTTAACTGTCATTCGAACTCTTTTCTTATGCTGATTGACAACAGTAATGGCATGCACGTTGTTCCTGACACACAATAGAGGGATTAGGTTTGCCTGAATGGGCCATCTGGGGGTGTGTACCTGACCACAAGCCCACTTGCAACTGAATAGAGTGTGGTCTGTAGTCGCACAAAGTGCCAAACGAGCCCATATTGTCACTGTAACCAACTTGGAGCTAGGTCAGGAAAGTCAGGAAATTCCACGCACTTCAAAGCCACTGTTTTGAAGCTTCGCCCACCTTCCAGAACCAGGGCACCAGTGTATAAAAATGGGACCTCATATACCAACTCTTCAGTACACTTCTGGACCTGTAGATACTCTGCCAGGAAGAAGGACTGCTGTGCTGAAAGAACTGTTGCCATGTTGTGTTGAACTGCTGCCCTCTTGCCTGGGTGAGAAGAGGATTGGACCTGCAACTTCACCCTTGAACCCAGGACACCAGAATGACTCCCAGGACTGGTCTGCCTGCCTCCTGATCGGAGCCTCAGGGACATGAAAGGCTCCCCAACATCCTTCACCAGCCCCTGGACCAAATTGAAGTGCATTCCTGACCCCCAAGTGGTGTCCCTCAGATACTGAACCCTTGATGTGGCTCAGAGCGCTGAAATCAAGCTTTTGGCAGTTCACAACCATGAACAGGCCCGTTCACACGGAGATCTTGCCACTCGAACTGCAATACAATGTGGAGCTCCGGCAGCCGCCTCTTCATGCTACAGCATTGACCGCTCGCTGGGACGGCCAATGCGAAGCTACAGCAATGCCCGCCCAAGACACCTGGCTTGCTCTCCGTGCTATACCAGCAGCCTCCTAAAATACTTTCCCTGCTCCATGCATCCTCCTCCATTGCGAAAGTGGCTCTTGCCACAAATTACAGATGGTAAAACTTCTGGGCGCCTAAACTGGTGACTGCAGCTGACCTGTGCTCCATCGGGGTCGGCCTGAACTTGTGACTTTGATCCGGTCCAGTTAAACCAGATATCCATAGTTGGAGCTTTGTGCTGTTTAGAGCTTTGTTCATAAGAATCCTTACAAATTCATAACTGGGGTTCTACTGATAGGATTTTTGATGTTTTGGTGTCAAATGATTTGATAAAATGTACTCTATGTTCTTGTACTGAGTTTTTACTTCATTACTGTTTGTGTGAGGCATAAATACTTTACAGATTGCCTCTACATTAAGCCTGACTGTCTTTTGTGCCAATCTACCCAGGAATAGGTGCAGAATAATTTAGGGACTTTCTCTGGTTCACCCTGCAAGGGATTGTGGCTGTTGCTTGACCAGGGCTCACACCTCAGTCAACCAAAAACCCAATTTCTAACAGTAAACATTTGAGGAGTTGGTTGAAGAGTTTATAGGGGTATTGGGACGAAAGAATTGTAAACATTTTTATCTTGTTTTTAATGCTATCTTGATTTGAAATGTAATGAACTGTAATTCTTGTGTTTCAAGTAATTTAGAAGTGATTGCATATTTGTAATTATTTTTTATGTTGACAATTTGTATTGTTTGGTTTGTAGCTTTATTTTTGTTCATTTCCTCAAGTAGTTGTTGAACATTTCGTAAAAAAGTGTACACATTTGTTTTTAGAACTTGCAGAAAATGTCAATAACGTGCGCTCTCAGTTGCCAAAGACTCCACTAGACTTCACAGTTCCAAGGGTGTTTATTCACAACGCGTTTCGGCTGCAAAGCCTTGATCACGTGAATAATTGTGCACACACTCATGAATAATAAAGCATTGGACTGTGGACATGAAAGATGGACAACGTCAACAAACTTGTAATCTGTGGATGTAGCGCAACTATGGCAGACATCTTAGCACGGTAAACAAAGGCAGTATTGCAACTCAGAGCGCACGTTATTGACTTTGTTCGTTTGAACATTTGTTTTTATTTAGATTTTATTTCTCTGAAATTAGGTTATGAAATTATGTTTTTAATAGGCTGTGTTAATTAAAATGTTTAACTTTTAAAATATGTAAATTGTTGATAAACAGTGTAATAATGTTTTATATTTATTGGTAATTGTTTGCTAAATATATGTTTTTCTATGTGTTTGCCCATAATTGTTACATTTTGGGTTGGTTGTTAGCGTAAATACTTACATTTAATTTCTTACAAACTTTTTATATAATAGAATATACTTTGATTTGGAGTGTGAAGATTGAATCTAGACCCCTCCCAGGTTCCAACTCTTTCAGCAACATGCTTACATTTGGAGCTAAAAATAGTAAATATAACACCCTCAAACTCTAACACTTTCCCCAGTGTTGTTAAAATTGGAGTGGGAATAATAAATCTAATTCTGCCAAAATCCAACACTTTCTCCGAAGTATTTAAGTTTTGAGTGGAAATAGTAACTATTAACCCCCTGATAGGCCAACACTTTCCCCAGTGTTGTTATGTTTTCAGTGGGGATAGTAAATGTAGCCCCACTCCCAAAGCTCAACACTTTACATAATGTTTGGAGGTTTGGAGTAAGAACTGTAAATCCACCCAGCCTCCAATCCGAACACTTGCCCCAAAGTGGTTATGTTTGAGTGGGAATAGTAAATTAATTTAATGTTCGCCCCCCCCCCCCGTCAATCACTTTCCTCAATGTGGTTAGGTTAAGAGTGTGAATAGTAAATCTAACCCATCCAACACCCAACACTAGTTTTTAATTTGGTTATGATTATTAAGTTGAGTTTGAGTTAACACTATGTATATTTTATTTAATGAAAATATAAACTTCAGTTACTTTTTTTCACACATTCCCACGTTTCTGAACATTTTTCAAATAATAATAACACCATTTATGTCACAATTGTTATTGAAATTGATGTTTTATTCTTAATTGAACATTTTTCAAGGTTGTGATCATAACAAAAATTTATTTTTATTTGCGTATAGATTTATATTTTTGTATACACTTTGCATGCATATTGTTCATGTTTTTAAGACATTTTTGTTCATTTTTAGTTTATGTATACATTTTTCAATTTTATTCTATTAGACATACGGTAAAAATATTTTTCAATTTATCTAACTGTATTTTGTATCTATATTTACATTTTTGTAAGACATTTTGAAATATAATTTTAGCTATATTTCCAGTTTTTAAACATTTTATTTTTTAATATATAGATTCATTTTTTTCATTTGTTTCTTGCATTGGTTTGCATAGTGAGAAAGTAGTTTTTCCATTTCCACTAGTGTATCATTTGTTTTTATAGCTTGCTTAATTTTGTAGTCTGCTTTCCTTTTTTTAAGATACTGGTACTCCGCAGTTTAGTGGTTCCTCATTGTTATTCTACTGTAAAAGGTAAGTTAATCTATTTTCTGCACTTACCACGTCTAAGGGTAGGTCGTAGATTGTTACTAAGGTTAGCTTCTACAAATTTACAAACTTACAAACTTCTGTATGTTTATGTATTTATTAGGTTATAATTCATGTGAGTCTCTACCATAGTTGTTTGAGGTGTATGCACTTGGCCTATTTATGCTTTGTTGTATATGTATTTTTATTGTTAGAGTGTATGGTATATTATAACAATTTTTACTTCTATGTTAGTATTTACGTGGGGTATGTTATTGATCTACATGTTTTTATTTTATTGCATGTTAGTTGTTTTATTTTGAGAAAGTATTTTTTATAAATAATAATTCATGTAATTGTATTTATAAATTTATGGAGGTTGTTGTTTAATTTCGATTTCAGTTTAGTTAGATTTTTTTCTGATATTTTTTTTAATTTTGTTGGTCTGGCTATTCCTTCAATGTACAGGAAGCCTTGATTGTTAGAAAATAGTTGCACTTTACATGCTACCATTTTAAGTAATTGTTTAGTATATATTTGGTTCAGTTGTGTTAGGGATTGTTCTAATCTGCGGTCTTGGAGCTTTTCTGTTTTTTGAGTATTTCTAGAAATTGATGTTGTGCTGGGTGATTTCTTCCAAATGTTACTTGAAATTGTGCCCCCCTTCCACCTCAATGTTAGTTTTTGCTTTTTGAGAATTGCTGCTGACATAGACATTCTACCATATGAAGGGAAATTTTGGTTGGTGCCTATGTCCTGATCGGTGTATGGGACTAACCCAGGTGTCTTCACAATATAGCATTAGAAATGAGAGGTTCTTTTTCTTTTTTTTTATAGTATGGAGATTCTATTAGCATATATTAGTGTTTGGTTACTTCTGTGACAGGGAAGTAGGATAATGCTCCTATTTGTGTAGATTTTTATAGGTTCCTTAAGATCGGTTGAGGTATTAGTAGTATCCTCATATTGCTGTGTGGGTAAACTTCCAAGATAGGAGAAAATATTTTTTTTTCAAAATCAGTCATTATTTTTGGGGGCTTTGTAATTATTTGTTATTTCTATGATTAGTATTAACCATTTGTTAAAGGTTTAACTTTGCTTGTTTTGCAGTAGGACAGTTGTGTAATGGTCTGGACATGTATATTATATTTTGTTCGCTTGGTGTTTCCATAGTTATTCTATCTGTAGTACTAAGTAGTCTTTTTAGATTTTCTGTGGGTAGATCTTGCATAGTCCCTTCTTTAGGAACGTGGGTAATTGAATTTTTTTAGAATAGCTCCAATGGGCTTTTGTGAGCTTGTTCTTGCTTCTATTAAGGCTTATAGGATATTCCGAACTTGGATTGCAGTCATGTTTTCAGGGTGAGTGGGTTCCCTTACATTTTCAACAGTATCTTCTTTAATGGTGGTTTTGTCATAAAAAGCATTGGAATAAAATTTAGTGCATTTGCAATGTGTCCTTTCACTAGCAGTGCTCTCTTTGCTATTGGGGTATTTCCTATAACTTAATAGCATTTTCTATTTTTGAGACTTGATGCATGTTGTAGTTTCCAACACTTTATCTTTGGATTACAGAATTATCAAAATATGTTATTTATGTATATTACATGTTATTTATAAATATTGTTAGATTTTGACAGCATGTTTTACATTCCATAGATACTTTTTGGGTATTACTTGGCTTTTTACAAGTTGTTTGGCTCTGTGTTTTTTGGAGGGCTATTCTATTTCTCCTTCTATTATTCTTCTTTTTTAAATTTTACTTATGAGAAAGAGAAATGTTTTTAGGTATTTGCAGTTATTAAGGGCCTCATCAGGATCGCGGTCGGTCTTATGTCTGACCGCCATCTATTAAGAAACGGGACCGCCTGACTAAAAGCCATCAGGCCTGCAAGTCGAATAAGATGCGACCGCCACCACTGCAGTCGCAATGTCTATATTTTGAATTGCGGCGGGTGCTGCGGGCACACCGCGGTACAAAAAATAGACATTACACATATCCCTGCACTATGTGATAGGCACCATGTGGTGCCTGCCACATGATGCAGGGATATGTAGGGTGAACCTATCCCAGGTCTCATGTCAGAAGCCCAGGGAGGGAAAGGAGGAGGCCGGCCATGGGCCCCCAATGTCACTTTCCGCCTGCCTTTTCATGGCGGGTTCACCGCCATGAAAGGGCCGGCGTAAAGGAGCATTGTAACTCCTATGGCGGTGACTGGCAGGCACCGCCACCATTGAAGGTATCACTTCACCTCCAAAGGAGCCCGCCATATCCATGGCAGTCGTTCTCTCCGACCACCACCTATCCACCCGCCATCCTGATGTGGCAGCCATAAAACAGCATTACGGTGGTGGTGGGACCGCCACCGGGCCCTTAGCTTCTTAGGTTTATACACTTTTTTGTAGCTATTACTAGATTTAAAGAAGAGAAAAAGGTGTATTTATTAATTATAGTGGTTATATTTAGTGTTTTAATTACTATACTTGCATTTTGTCATTCTTGTAATATAATTTTACAATAGATGTGTGGTTTTGTTTTCTTTATTTTGTTTTTGGGATTTTTTTAGGCAACTTTGACTCCTGTGTTTTGGAGATATAATTTTTAAATAACTTTTTTTTATTTGTTTTTGTTTTGAAACTTCTGTAGTTAAGAATAAGTCTTCTTATAATTTGGTACTTACTTTTTAAATGTTAGGGCTTTATTTATGGAGAGCTTCAGTTGTGCAGAGTGATACTTACAGCACACACAGGGGGGTTTCTTCTGCCGCAGTTAGTTTCACATTTTGCTTTCCTTCTAATGCTATCATTTAATTGAGAAAGTTAACTGTTTTTAAGTTTAATTTCATGGTTTCCAAGGTTAGTAGTTTGATTTCATACCTCATATTGTATTATATACATATAATCAAAGGAACACATTTGAAAATGTTGAGCAATATTTTGATTGACAATATTTTTGATTTTGTGGAATTGCTCATATTTCTTATGTTTTACTGTAATTTCAATAATTTGTATTTCTATATTTTTGTTGATATTCAGGTATTTTTATTATATTTTACGATTACATTTTTGCAGCCAATTTTTTTGTTTTTCTTTTTTATGTGTAGGATGGTGCTTTTATTTGTTCGCAATATTTTTTAATTATATTTTTGTATGTCAATATTATATATGCCGATATAATGTTCTTGAAGCCACTTGCTGCTAACAAGCTGGGCTTGTTACCAAACAGGTATGCAGAAACGTACCGTTCAATGGCAGATTTTGAGATAACTATCGCAAAATGTGCTTAACGCAACTTTGCACATCGCATTCCATCGTGGGAAATAACACTGTGTTAACGTTGTATTCTCAACACGGCGGCACCATGCGATAGTCTCACGATAACGTGCCAAATGACCGCGTTAAAATCAACGCGATAATAAACAAATGCGAAACACCAACGCGAAAAAAGTTGCGATGTTCCAAATCGCGAAACAAAAATCAGCGATAACCAGTGACAGTCCCCAAATCCCCACGCCTCATGCCAGTAAATGCACTATAAAAGCAGTGTAAAAACAAATACACTGCGTAGCACCATGGATGCACCCGGACCGAGTGCAGAGGACAACACCAAACCCACAAGCCCCACAGACGACCAGCAAGGAACCTCGGGGTTGGGGAAGGCCAAGGAGAAGAGGAAGAGGAAGACGTGGTTCAGTTCGCAGGAAAACGGGATCATCGTCACGGAGCTGATGGAGCACTACCAACAACTGTTCGTCACATCCAACGAGTCATTGGCAACAAAGACGCAAATATGCCAGACTATCTTGGACCATGTGAATGCAGATGCAGCTTTGAGGAGGACAATGGAAGAGGTCAAGAGGCGCTGGAAGGATGTGAAGGCCAAAACCAAGAAGAAACCCGATGCCAACATGAAAGCAGCAATGCAGATTGGAGGTGGGGCCCAGCGGCACACCAGGAGCTGGATGACAAGGAGAAAATGGTGGCCACAGTCAGCAGTCGGGATATGGTGCCAGGAGTTGTGGCACCGGACACTGCTCAACATGCCTGATACAACATCAACAGGGTGAGTACCGACCAGGGACTGAGGGGACAGGGGGAGATAGGCACAATGGCAAACATGCGCAATTAAGCAGAGCACACTGCACACCCACAATGACTCTGGATCATGTCCCTGACACCCGTGGCACACTGCAGCACACATACAAACACCAAGTAGGCCCCCATCCACAATGTGCTCAAAAGGGTCCCACCCCACACATCACCAATATCACAACCAACACATGCACACGTGCAAAACCCAGCCAAGAATCATATTTGTGAGCCACACCGACAATGCAAGTGACACCACATGACGATTAGCATGGCTGCAGTCCAATCATCATGACATTGTGCATGCCTCGACATTGAGGTGGCTGAGTGTGGACCACATCCAGAAAGGAGCAGGCCACACTCCGACACATCCACGTGCACAAACCACCCCTGACGCAACAAAACATCTGCGGACAAACCATGTCCAAGAGTCAAAACTCGACCAAGAGCCCAATATACCCAAGTCCGAAACATCCCAGCACTGTCGAAGCACAGAAGTCAAAGGCACACCGCCTGAAAGGGATAAGGGGCAGCCAAATCTGAGCAGCAGGGGTAACTCACCCACAATGCAGCACACACATAGCATTAACAGCACATCAACATTGACGACATTGTCGTACAAAGTGCAACACTCCCACGACAGAACAGAGGACACAACTGGTTCCGCCTGTGCGTGGAAACTGGGCAATCACATCTGGCATAGCAGGCAACTGTGAGATGAATATGTACATGTACAACCTCACATCCGTGATGTAGTTCAAATGTCCATTGTCCCTCATCAAATAGTCATCTCCTCCAAAACAGTCGCAATGTACATTGTCATGCAGTCCTGAGGTAAACATGAACAATGCGTCAACATACATGTCAACACAATGTGAAAATGCATGTCCCCTTCACATAGCAGAAGGACAATCAACACCTCCTGCAGAGCAGACCAGACAACTCATCAGTGATGATGAAGAGGACCTCCACACCTTCAACACCGACACCCTACAACAGCTCATGGACATCTTAGGCAACCCACCTCCAAGGAGCAGGGCAGCCCAGCTGCATCCAGGAGACCCCACCTTTTGCACAGACCACACAGCAGGAAGCACACACCACCACGAATGGCTCCCAGCACCTCACAGTAGCACACATCGCATTCCACGGCCAGGTGTCAGACTGCCAGAAGGAGGTGGCTGAACAGGTGTGGGTGGGGTTCGAACACATGGCAGCCAAACTCGATTACATACGTGGGTGTCTTATTCCCATCAGGGACCACTTACACTCACCAACAGACACACACACTGCGACATAGCCACACACATTTGTACATTTCCAGTACTGAACCACGCCCAGAGCCCCGGGACAATCATTCACTACCCTATGCTGGACTTGAGTACGCTGGCCCAGTCCACTCCTCTTACGAATGAAGGGGGGACGACAGAGCTACATGTACAAGGTCTTACCCACTGCCTGGGGTGACATGGTTGCATCCGCTGTACAACATACAATGTAATGTGGTAGAGCCCGGGGCCATCATGCATACGTAATGAGCGCACGGACACACTTTGATAGTCAGTTGAACTGGCTACGGGCACGTGCACCCGGCCACTCTTTATTACCAGGGTCAGCTGACCAGTGATGCCTTTGCTGGATGGGTGTGGGGTGAGTGTGAGCCAGCCCTCAGGGAGTGGTTGGTGCTGGCAACAACGTGAACAGTGTTCACCATTAAAGCGGAAACAGAAAATACCAACATAATACAAACAACTGCAAAGCATTCATATTGTTAGCCAGAGCAAGTACAGAGGTCACGCAATATCCAATTAGAAGGGTCGGTGGGGGCACCAGAGCTGATCGTGCTCATGTGAAGAAAATGTCCAAGATTGTGTCCCTTCTGGATATTCCTGCTGCAGTAGGGTGTGTTACACCTGCCACATCTTCCCCATCATCGTCCCAGGTCTTCCCCACTGCCTGAGGTGACATAGTTGTGTCCGCAGTCCACAGCACGTACTTCATCCATAGTTCCTGGTGTGTAGCTGGACTTCCACCTCCAGTCTGCATTGCTGCCTTCTGGTTGTTGCCTCCTGCCCTCCCATTGTCCATGCCCTCACCCCTCCGCACACCAGCCAGATCTTCCCCATCATCATCCCAGGTCTTCCCCACTGCCTGAGGTGACATTGTTGCGTGAGCTGTCCACATCAAAAAAGATCTATTGGAAAGGGTCCATGAGCTGTGGTGCTCTGAGTTGGTGGCACCTGAAGAGCTGAGCAGTGTACCGAGCTGATGATGGCATCCAAGACATGTTAGAGCAACTCGGATAGTCTGGCTGTAAGACTCTTACTACTCTGGCAGTTGTTGGTTGGAGGTGGTTCTTGCGGTGGTGGCGTGTGCATCCAGTGGTGATGTGTCGACCAGGCAGATCAGGACTCGATTTGATGTGTGAGCCCCGGTGGACCGCAGTTGAGTCTGGAGGCAGCGGACAACGCAGGGCCACAGACACATGGTGTTGATGAGCCCCATGCCATCTACACAGAGTCCATCCAATAGTCAATCAGACAGGGTCCATTACTTGACCTGCAGAGTTAGTGGCCCGGGATGCACTGTGGCCGGCACAGGCTGATGACTTGCGGTACACTGAGGTAGGGCCACGCGAGCTGAGTGGGTCCTCGTTGATGTCGAAGGTGAATGTCATGAAGTGTTTCGGGGGACAGTGGAAGGTGCATAATGCAGAGGGCAGAAGCAAGCTGAAACAGACAAATGGAGGAGTAGAATGCTGCAGACTCCTTTTTACTACCAAGTCAGTATCAGCTACGTGATGATGAAGACAACCCGCAGGCCATAGACTCAGACGCCACCAAAGTTCAACTAGAGAGTGTCCATAAATTTCGGGGCACAGAGTTAGTGGCACCAGGGATGAAAGTGGATGCAGTCTGAGATGAGACTTGTACAATGATATAAACTCTGCCATGAATACATCAAGGCTCAGATCCAAATCTTTGAGCTACAGGACCACAGTGTAGGCCTGAGGCAGCGGTCAGCAAGGACCCACAGCCACGTCTCATTGGTGTGATGCACAGAGTTAGTGGCACCAGAGCAGTTGTTGGTAGTGTTCACTCAGTAACGAGGATCCTTTTTTCCTCCGGACTGAACCACGTCTTCCTCTTACTCCTCTCCTTGCGTACAATGATATGAACTCTACCATACAGAAATAAAGACTCAGTTCCAAGTGTGTGACCTACTCAACCGCAGTGTAGGCCGAAGACAATAGTCAGCAAGGGACCACTGACAGGTGTCGTTCGGATGCAATGGACAGAGTTGGTGGCACCACATCGAAGGGAGTACAGTGATATAAAATCTGCCATAAAGTGTAGACTTTGCCATTGCATAATCAAGACTCAGTTCCAAATGTGTGACCTACTTGACCGCTGTGTAGGCTGGTGGAGTACGTCAATGAGAAAAGAGTGCAGCGGGCCTGTCTCAGGGAGGACAGCGATGGTTTGAGGAGGCTGCCAAGGTCGCGGGCCTCGGAGCTTGCACATGCACATGGTGGGCCCTCCTTGACACACGCTGGTGTCAGAAGGTGAGCGGTGTGGTCTAGTTGCGCAGGGGCGGCCAAGACGGGTCTGGGGACCTGCAGCCTGGGGTGCAGCAGGCGCACATGGTCGCAAGCACCGCCGCTCATGGCGTCGGCCTTGTGGTGCCACCCTGGCAGACACGTTGGCCATTCCAGAAGAGAACCACACCCAGAGCTGCAGGCTTTTTATTCACACCCCTACGCTGGCCTGGCATACGCCGGGCCAGTCCACTCCGCTCACGCTTGCAGGGGGGACGTAATGAGCTACTTTCCATGCTCTTCCCCACTGCCTGGGGTAACATGGTTGCGTCCACTGTTCACTACACTCCAAACATTAGCAGTATATGTCGACATGGGCATGTCTGTGGTCTGCATATTGCAGTCTGTCCAGCATATCCGCACCATACTTGGCATTGTGTACATTCTCATTCATGGGTCACTTGCCTCCTTCGCACATGCATGGTTCCCACCTCTCCCCACATTTTGCTATTATGTGGCTGAGGTGCAATGCCGTTGATGGCTCGTGTACATGGCTTGCCCAGGTCACCACAGGAAGTTGTGCTGTCGGGTCTGGTAGGTGGGCTTGTTGTTTGGCATGTTGTGTGTGAGTTTGTAACATCTGCATTCCCAGAGTTGTGAGTTGCATGATTGTAGAGTTGAGGTGTGTGGTGTGTCCATTTGGTACTTACCAACGAGCAATGCATTCCCATAGGTGCCAGCCTAAAAGCGCTGGTTGATGATGGACTGTCAGAAGATGAAGGACTCATGCACACTGCCTGAGTAGTTGTCAATGACATTGGTGAAGAGTCCACAGTGGTCCACTATTGCCTGCACATTGATGGAATGCGTGTGCTTCCTATTGCGGTGATTTAGGGCAGTGGCGGTAGGGGGCACGAGGAGTACATGTGTGCAGTCGATTGCCCTCAACACGTGCGGGAAGGCAGCTATGACGTAGAAGCCTTGATTGGTTTCCAGCTGTTCCTGCACAGTGTGTGGGAAGTGAAGGTACTGGGGTACCAAGCTGGTGATGGCATCCAAGACAGGTGTCGGGAACTTTGATGGGGTTGGCTGTGACACTCCTCCGACTCTGGCAGTTGTTGTTTGGAAGGTCCCAGAGGCCAACATGTGCAGCCCAGCCAGCAGCTTTGTCTGCAGAGGGATGTTGGTTGTCCGCCGTGTTGGTACCGTTAGCCTGTGGGCAATGATGGTCAGGATGCGTAGGATGGTTGTCCTTTTGAGCCTGTAGTGGGCAATGACATCCTCTGGTGTTAAGTCTGTGAGGCTGGTGCGTTTTCTGAAGGTCCGCTGTCTTTGTCTGCGCTGCCTCTGTGGTGGTCCGGGGTGGTGGCGGGCCTGGGTGTGATGGCAGTGGGTGTTGTGGCCCTCTTGGGGCTCCGAGCTGCATGATCAGTGGCTCCATGGCATCTGTTGTTCTGCAGGTGTGACTCTGGGCTGGGCTCCCTTTCATGGTGCAGGTTGTCATCCGACTTAACACCAGGTAAGAGCAGGTGTTAAATCCCTGCTGCTAACGCGCCTTATTGCATGTTTTGTGTACTTATTGCCAATCTGGCTGGTCGTGGAGAATGTTGCAAAGTGGTGTTGTCGCGGCTTTTTGCACGGGAACGTTCTCATTATCATTAGTTGCCGATGTCATCTGTGGCGATGTTTTTGGCCGCTGCTATCGACGGAAAAGTGGTGATATTGGCTGTTAGCACCAGCTTGAGAATGGTGCGATGAATTTATTGCTACTTTGGCCGTGATAAAGTGCCGCTAACTCAGCGATAGGTCCTTGAGAATGTGCCCCTCAGTGCAATGGAGATTATATATATAGATAAAAGTTTGCCTCTGTACATTTTATTTATGTTCTGGACATTTTTCATCAACACCAATATTGTGATACTTGGGACTGTGATTCTGCATATATTCTGCACTTGCTTGGCTTGCAAGACTCTAATACTTTAAGTCCTAATTTCCTGTGTGTGTCCTCCCCTTGAGGAAAGGGTGAGGGGAACGCAAGTAAATATATTAAGACCAGGACAGGTAGTGTCTGTTCTGGATGCAGATCCTTCCAGGTACATTTGGTTACGGTCCATGGGACACTTTCCACTTTTCCCACCCCAAATTGCAAGCTGGTATACTTCTAGCATCTGACGCAAAGGAAAATCTACTGAGAGTGACCAGGATGTACCTGATAATGGGATACTGCTTGGAAACAAAACCATTTGTCAAGGTTTACTTTTACCCAACTTCTCTTTCTTCCTAAACATGCCCTTTTTTTACTGTACCTCTATTTCATTTAACCTCTCCTTCATTGAGCCTCCTTTTCTCTGTTGTCCTCCCCTTTCAAATCTCCCTTCCAAAACTCCCCCTTTCTACCACCTCCTTGGTGTGTCTTTCCGGGGCTGGTAAGTCTATCTCTCCTCCTCTCCAACCAATTTTCAATTTTTTTGCTGACTCTCCAACCACTTTACACCAATTAGCTTTACTTCTCTTCTCTTCCTTTGTAGCTGTTCTCTTTAAATTCATTCTTTCTGGGTCTCCATAAACATAGAAAAAAGATTATAGAATGTTATGTTTTTCCCATTACCCGCTTTCATATTCTCTGTCATTTTTTATTAAGTTATTGTTACAGTTCCTGATACTCTAGCAATTACAAGATGTTATTTGTGTTATTTGCTGTATACCGTATATTGAATTCCAACCCAGATCCAGTGTGTTTTTGCCACAAGAAACATAATTGTGGTAATTCTCTGCAATTGAGATCCAACAGTCAGTGTTCATGAAGCTACTGTTCTCAACTTTGGAAATTCGCTAGAATCACTCTTTAGGACTACCTGAAGTTGATGGTATTTACATTTCTTTTGCAAAGCGTATTTCTGGAACGATGGCAACAATAAAAAACTGTTTGTATGCTGCAACATGGTGCTATTTTGTAGCACTGCATAATTTATTAATGCCAAATTGAAATACAACAGCTTTGACGTCTGACTAATCAAAAAATCACTGACACACATGTGCTTATGCATTTGGGAAATGCTAGCCACACATTCAAATGCCACTCACACAAAGTTGTTTGTAACATATGGCTTCTGACACTATTACTTCTAAAGTGGTGCATTAAAGGCTGTGTTACTTTTCTGGTCATAAATATATTTCATAGAATAATTATGCAGTATTAGTCAACATTTCTGTACACTTTAAGATTCAGATTCTGAATTATTAATTGTCTTTCTTTAGTGCATCACAGGAGGGTCATTAGGGATAGTTGAATCTATTACTTTGTCAATCTAATCAGAAAACAGATAATTACTGCATTGCATGTTGTCAAATTAATGATGTATCACAAAAACATAGGACATTATGTGCCCCTCTGTATTCCCTGCAGTTCTAGCACAGCATGGATGTCACCGTCCATGCCGTGCTGGAACTTTTGGCCATTCACATAACGGTGCCTTTTTTTCAATGTACCACCATGGAAATGGCGAACGGACCCGTGACTGTGTGATGAGTTGCACATTACAATTTGCGGCTTTGGGGCAGTGAAGCTGGCTTTAAGCCCCCGCCGCTGTGCCAAAGTCATAATCTGGCCCTCAGTCATAATTCTATTTTAGTGAGTTCATTAGATCAAAAATATCTGGTAATCCTCTTAAGGTAATATATTTGATTCTTCCAAATGTTTTAGAGTTACATATTTGTATCATTAAGAATATAGACCCCTATCAATAAAGTAATTTAGGCTTATATAAATCAGGTTCATGAGCCAAAATGTTAGGTACTACGTTTGCAGGTGTATTAGCATCTATAAATCCATTTAATACTGCATAAGTGAATGCCTAGTATTTGAACAGTTAAGCAGCAGCAAACCCTTTGCGAATGGTGGGGCAAGAGATTTACAAGATGTGGTTTGCATTGCATAACATTCACAAACCCCTATCTGACCCTTTTGCACCCCATCTCGGAAATAGATCACTCTATGAGGCCGATTTCGATGCAATCAGAAATGGCTCCAACCGTCGGTCGGAGCCATTTCAACGGCATCGAAATGGCCCATTCGGATTCCTTTCAGACCAACCCATTTTGATGGGGTCGGTCAGAAAGGAATCTGAACTGGATTTCCAAATGGCTTTCAAAAGCTCGAAGAGCCCAGCTGCCACTCGGCAGTCCTCCATCAATCCCTCAGGCAGCTCTTTCCAGCCGAGGGATTATGATGGAAGATTCCCATAGCCTTTCTGCGCTGACCTTTCCGACACAAAAAAGGCTGTAGGAATCCCACTTTGGGGGCCCCAAGCAGGGCCACCATAGGTGCATGGCCTCCGGGTGGCAGCCCTGTTGCTCCATGCACCAGGTGGCAGGCACCTTGAGGTGCGTGCCACGGGGTGCAGGGATGAACTGCACCTCTGCTGTTAAGTCCATTCAGAATGCATGCTCCCATCGTTAAGAATGGGATCGCAACCGAACAGGGTTCGGTCGCATCCTACTAGCTGGGCTGGAACCGATGACAGGAGATTGTTCGGTTCCAGTTCCCAAATGATGTCTGACGGACTCTGGTCCGTCCGACATTGTAATCGGGCCCTAGATATGAAAGTAGTGTAAGGCAGGGGGTATTTTCACAAGGGAAAATATTTTGGGAGGAATGTTCATACAGGGTTACAACATCAATTTCATTGACTTGCTAACCTAATGTGGAGGGCAGGCACATTGCATATCCTGCTGATGAGATACTTTTTGTAGTTGGATATCCAAATTGCCTGCATTGTGGGACTCACAATAAGTTGTTGCAAGGGTAAGAATGAAGCTAGAAAGAAGGTTGGAGAGGTAGTGTCACCCTTTACGGGTGGGTGAGCCAATGCTCAGTGCCTTATGGAATTATTGCTAAATGCTTTCATTACCAATGTCTGTGCACTGATGTATTGCACACCGAACAAGTCTACTGACACACTGCTGTGGGGTATGCAATAGTTATTAATCACAATGAGGTCAATTTACAACATTACCACCTCCAGAATCATGTTTTCATAATATGCGGTGAAAAGTGTTTGAAACAAGCACTGCCTTAACTTACCATCAAGGACATGAAATCAAGTCAATGAAAAATCTTTTGTGATCCTAACCCTTGTCTCTATCCTATATTTGAGCATAAAAACAATAAATATTTTCTTACAAGTATGTCATTGTAAATACTTTTATTTTTACCATTTTGCTAGGTGCCTTTAATCTTGTTTGATCATACCAAAACTGTATATTTTTGTGTGCTGCCATGAACTATATTAGCACCTGGTACTCAGTTGCATAAAATCTGGCACATGTAATCAATAAAAACTAAATTGTATTTCAGTATATGGCATTTTGTATACTCTGATATAAACCAGTAAACTGAACATGGCAACATTAATTTGCCAATGAATTAATTAAGTGTTACACAGTCATACCCAGAATTAAATGTATACCGCATGAAAGCATATTTGATTCACCATTATGAAGTGAATGTATAATTACAAAGCAATCTCATTTTCTTGGAAAATTTAAATGTGACCCGTCTTATTTAAAAAATCAATATTAGTACTGTATGACCAATGTATTTAAGATGTGACTATAAATCGAATTTGTGAATGGATAGTGAACGTATTTTTCATTTTCACCTTGATATTTTATCTACAGCTTATCCATGCAAAGTGGACAAGATGTCGGTGAACTTCTGCCAGACGCTGAAATCTATTGGCAAGTGTGCAGTATTGAATATCCAGACACAATGCTGCTTCACCTGCCCTCAAAGGCAATCCTCTAAACTAAGGAGACAAACTTGATGATTCCCCATTGTGGCACAGAGTGCATAGTGAGAGGGAATATGTGGTGCTGACACAAGATGTGTGTTCAAAGACAATGGTGCTCATTCCGTTCACAAATGCATGTGTATGACTCAGTGGACAGCCATATGTAAGAAGACGCCCATAAGGAAGTTCAAAGAGGTGAACAAATGGTTGGTTTTATTGCATCAAATGTTTTGAAAGACTCCACTTATATTATTGTAGGCAATCAGTTGTACAACAAGACCTCTTTGTGCCACGGCCTGGATGAATTCCTATTTGAATCGCTGAAATACCTCTAAATATGAATTGGGCAAGCATTGTGTGTTGTTTACATGCTTGTGTTGTAATTTGTGTGTGCCATGAAAATACATAGGTTTGATTTTTTTAAATGTTATGCTGATTTAATAAAGACTTTTTGTTTCCAAATATTCATTTAAAATGTGAAATAAAACCAGCTTTGATAAGAAATGAACACATATTTCCATTTGACTTTTTTACGTGAATAATAATTTTATGTTTCTTTTAATTCATGACCAGGTTTGGGATAGAGCATGACAGTGTCTCAAAAATGGGTTATTCTGCTGAAAATTCAACATAAGATTATGATATTATTACCAAAAGTAAATTGCTTCATTAACGAATAATTTGTTTCTACTAAACAATTGCTTCAGAACTTTGCCAGTTTCACTACTTTCAATTTTATACAGTTGGACATTCACCTACTAAATAAACTTGAGTGGTGTGTAATTTAATCAAGAGGTGTGCTTCTCCAAAGACTAGTAGGTTAAAAGGACTAAACTGAGGTAAGACTCAGGTCGCACTTGGTATGAGGCATTATGGGAGGCAGCTGTCCTGTGCTTGGGGTCCGGGACCGAAGCACTGAAAGCTGTGGAGGTCAGAGGAGTGGTGAAGGAGAGGTTTGCTGTCTGGTGGTTCATCTGTATCTGTAAAGAAAAACACTTCCAGGTCGAGAGATGAAGGGCAAAGGAGTACATCCAGGTCCTTTGAGGCTGTAAGCACATATTTTAAGAACGCACCCGGCAACAGCATGTTGTATTTGGGTTCTCTGCTTGCCGTCAGTCCACTCACCGGCCTCTCCATTCATGTTTGTTTTTATTTCTGCTCTGTTTCAGTTCTCTCATGTCTCTTGGGTTTTTGCTACAAGTTCCGTTGCAGTAGTCCACCTCTTGTACCTCATTCCTGTTACTCTTGAAATCTTACCAGTGGTCCTGGCTGTCTCTGTGCATATTAACATACTTCTTCCATGGACCACCTATAAGTGATTAGCTGGGTTGTGGCATTCTTATATGAAAGCTATTGATTATGATACACTACATCACTGTTCTCTGTTGTGCTTTGTCCTGTCTCTGAAAAATACCAGAACTCTTAAGGGCTATGACTTGATCAGCTTACTGATGCTCATCTGGACTACCATCCAAATATTCGATTGTGAATTTCATGTTTATCTCCCACTTTGCCCTCTGCTGCCTGTTGTGTCCTGCTGGACACAGTCTAGTGTTTCTGCCAGCCACTCCCCCGAGGGCTGGCCCACACACACACTCCCTCACCCATCCAACATGGACGTCACCAGTCAGGTGACCCCGCTAATAAAAGGGCCTGAGTGCACCTGCTCGTGGCTAGTTATCAGTGCCACATTCACGTGTATGCGTCATCCTTCACTCAGCATGTGGGCCTAGGGCCCAGAACATAACACTGGTGACGAGCGGGACTTGCCCGCGTGCGCAGCCGTTTTGTCTGGTGGTAAAAGGGGGAAGGTGGCTGCCCGTGTCCAGGGCACCCCCCTGCAGCAGGTGAAATTGCCGGAGTGCCCGCAGGGCGGGTGAAGATCCCCGGGGTGAAGGTGAGGCAGCGGAAGCCCACCCCGCCTCGAAGCGCCTGCTGACGAAGAGAGGATGAGCGCGGGGCCGAACTGCTGTGACGCCGACCGCTGCTGCTGCTCACTGCCTTGAGACCGTGTGAGGCCCCGACCGAAGAGCCCATGGAAGCGGGAGACCACCCCGCATGTACGCTGCCTGCAAAGCCCGGCAGGCGTAAGGTGAGCGTGCGGGTTACGGGGAAGACAGCGAAGTGGTGCCCCCCTCCATAAAGAAGAGTGGGAGAGACCTGCCCAGTGAGTGAGACAGGCACCGGAGATTCCCCAGCGGCAGCTCCAGCTCCCACGCAGCTCGAGTGCTGAGTGAGAAGCTTCAGCGGCGCTCTTCGATGTGCATTAGAAACGTGGACGAACACGGGAGGAGACAGAGGCTGCCCCGATTTTGCGAAGTACATACAGAGGCCCCATGCCTGCATCTTAAGACCCAGCGTGGCCTGTTGGAAAGGAAAACTGCCGGGACCGCAAGGGTGTAGCCACAAACTGCTTTACTGCCTGCAACGGCATATCAAGTGTGGTTACAGTACCACCCCGCTGACAGCTGCCGCCCCATACAGAGGGCAGGGAAGTGGGGCGCGTAAACACACAGCTCGAGATACAGCCTCGGAGGACACTTCCGCGGTTATGCAAGCGAGTCAATCTAGCCCCTAAACAGGTTTGTGCACTCGTGAGCGCCAAGGACAGCCCGGGGGAGACAGAAAAAACATATAACAAATGACCATGCTGCGTCGCGTTCTTGAAAGCTGCCAGCCCCGGTGAAGCTGCACCATAGAGCTCATCACGAGCAAGAGGGGCGCAACAACCAGTACAGCTCCCGCACCCTTGCCTCACCTTGCATGCTGTTCCTGCAGCAGAAGCACATAGCCACCGGCGGAATGAGGGAAACTGCCGTGGTCTCTCTCCTGTAGCCTGCAAAGAGAACAACAACAGTGCCACCTACTGGTCGTTGAGAGGTACCACACACGGCTAAACAGAGAAAAATAAACTGAACAATCCTGCAAAGTAACAGCCAGCAACAAGCACTATGTAGGCTGCAGTGACCTCAAGTGTCAATTAATGCAACACTGCCAGGAGCAGCAGCAGAACACAAGAAAAACTGAGAGGAAGCTGAGTACACCAGATGCCTCTGATAGCTGCCTATTGCTATCACAATGAGAAACAAGAACCGTTGATCTCCCGGACAGAGGAGACTGTCTCACTTCCCCAAAGGTCCTGCTAATCTTCCTACATTTCTAGAAAGGCACCGTAGCAAGAGACTGCTGATCCCCCTGACAAAGCGCGGCCCGGCAAACCAGATGAGAAACAAAGCACCAAGGATTAAGGGCGCCCAAGAGCCAAGCAGCAAAGTGCAAAGGCAGCAAGCCCACGAAAAGGCGCAAGGAGAACTTACTCGGTGCACACTCCGCACAGTGGTTTACTGACCCCACTGCAAGGAAACGGTGCAAGAACGCCAGGAGCCAGCAAGCAGCTCGATATCAAGGGCTACAGAAGGTTTGCAAGACTGCACCAGAGAGAGAGAGAGAAGCCCATGATGACACGGTGCACAGGAGAGACCCGCAGGCAGGTGGAGAGAAGAAGAGACCCCCAGACCGGTGTAGAGAAGAAGAGACCCCCAGGCCGGTGGAGAGAAGAACACACCCCCTAGGCCGGGAGAGAGGGAGAGACCCCCAGGCTGGTGGAGAGAGAGAGACCCCCCCCAGGCTGGTGGAGAGAGAGGGAGAGATACCCCCGGGCTGGTGGAGAAAGGGAGACCCCCGACCAGAAGAGAGAGCCACCCTGCTGCCATACACAGAGCCATCCTGATGCCAGTGCCAATGCCTTCAGCCAGAGAATTACCTACCCTGGAAAGCTGAAAGTGTAGTGGACCGAGAGAAGAAGCCACTCAACAGTGACAAGATCTGATGAGGAAAGCGAGCATTGCACGCCAACTTGTGGTGAATGGTCCAGTCGCATTAAAGAGAACCTGGCTGATATTTCACAGAAAAGAGATAGACAAGTATATACACTATTTGTGGCAAGTGACCACCACAGCAAGTATACAGCGCCACTGCTGCCACAGCATAGGCAAAGAAAAGAGGAGACGGAAGGGCGATTACACTCCATCTGCAAAACACCGAGGAGATTCCCAGAGGGAGAGAGAGGCCCCGGGCTGCCCAAACGCAGGAAGGTGCATCACCACTACTGATGCAAGAAAAGGGAGATACTTACCTCCCACAACAATACTAAATTACAGCCAGAATATACGGATCCCTCAAAGCACGCCTACTTCCACTACCGTCCCTGAAATTGGTGGACGCACCTGAGAAGACGCCCCGTCCTATCTGACCGGACCGTTGAGAGGTCTGTGACGGGAGCAAATGCAAAGCTCAGAGAACAAGACGGAGTGAGCAGGAGATCATTACAAGTCTGCGTGGCCTTCTCGACACATTTTCAGAAAAGCTACGGAGTGGAGAAATATAGGACGGTAAAGGTCCTATTGCAAGAAACTGGGGTGCAGTGAAAGTCAACAAAGGGACGCCGTCCACCAGAGTGGACCTTCCAACACACGCCAGCCACTAGGGTGCGGGGACGTCATTCTTCCCAGTGACCGTCAGCCACCTGTCGCCGGCTGCGTAAAGAAAAGGGCATCCCTGTTCTGCTTACACAAATGCCAAATCAGAAGAGCTGCACCAAGTGTCCGACGAGTATCATGACTGCAAAGATTCGCCAGTCATCCCTACTCAATGCCAGTCATCACCACCTGTTGTACGAGTCGTCTCATGGCATCCACTCCATCATCTGTCATGTGCATCACTACCATCCTTGGAGCATCAAGTACAATAACTGGAATCCTACACCACTTGCCAGAACAAGCGACAATCCGAAAATACAGTGACCATCTGTTTAACCGGCGCATATCCTGATCCTGGTATCGAGAGCATGTTTCTGACCAAGACACATCCACCCCTGAAGTTTGCACGAGTGACGAGGCAGTGGCTCCAGAGTCAGAGCCCATAAGCAGTCCTGTGGCAACACATCCAAGGGGCTTCCCAGAGTGTGAGAGATGGACTTTACTGTGCCCCACCAATAGATTCCAGGAAGTAGCCAGGCCTTCCAACCGAGAATTCAACAGGTCACAGAATGCCAAGACTGTCGTCAAAGGATCAAGCGACACAATCGTCCGGTGTGTTACAGTGGACTCATCTATACGCTCCTGATGCACCCATGTTAAACAATAAGACACTAATTGCCTCACAGCAAGAGTACGCTGGACCGATAAACATCACGTAGCTGGACCATCCCTCAACTGAAGCGAAGCTGAAAGGTCCGGATATCATCAGCACCGTGTTCGTCCCCAGATATACCTGGTTAAAGTATGGACATGTGCCAAGACGTCCGGGTGCTCCCAGCTGCACCTGTCCACCGCTGTCCTGCGAGCTACATCTCTGATCTGTGAGACTTCCATTCATTTAGTTGTTTTTCTCAATCATTCCCATAGGTTGGACTTTTGTTTGTTGTTTTTCGTTTTATTTAAATTTGGAAGAAATATTGTGTCCTGCTGGACACAGTCTAGTGTTTCTTCCAGCCACTCCCCCGAGGGCTGGCCCACATACACACACCCTCACCCATCCAACACGGACGTCACCAGTCAGGTGACCCCGCTAATAAAAGGGCCCAAGTGCACGTGCTCGTGGCTAGTTATCAGTACCACATTCACGTGTCTGCGTCATCCTTCACTCAGCATGTGGGACTAGGGCCCAGAACATAACACTGCCCTTCACTTATAGTTTGCGATACATGACTAAGGGGCATATTGCAACAGACAGCAATAATTATCGCTGACCTTGTATACCGCATTTTTTTCTATCGCTGCAATATTTCGCCAGGCTAGCATTGTATTAACAACGCTTAGCGCCATGGCGATGTATATTCCAGCGATAGCGCCCTTTTCCATGGAACATCGCTGGTTTTCCAGCGATCTTCCATGTAAAACGGTGATATGCTTGATGATACAACCCTGTGGTCGTATCACATGAATCCACCTCCCATGTTAGGTATGCCTTAGTCAGGAATTTAACAGACGTTAAATTCCTGCGTTAAGACATACTTAGCGAGATTAAAAGGATCGCTTCCCCGCATTGTAAATATCGCAAAGCTGCCTTCGCGATATTTACCCATGTTGTTTCCACAGACACGCCTACTTTGCATCTCATTAGCGATGCGAAGTTAGGCGTGCTGGAAACGGGCGGAAAATCAGCAAAACACGCGATAGCGTGTCTTTGCTGATAAGGCGATAAAATTATCGCCGCTTTTCGGCCGAAAACAACCCCAAAAGCAGCGATAATTTTTTGATCGCCGCATTGTTAATATGCCCCAAGGTTTGGTAAGTAGGTTTGAGTTTAGCATCCTCTACAGTCACCTTCATTTGAAGCAGCAGGTATTTCACAACAATTACTAAATTAATGTTTGACTAAATTAATGAATTAATAAATGAAGGCAGAAAGAAAGGAAAGAATATTGCAAGCCAAACCACATCACGTTACAAAGACCCTCATTACGGGTTCCCTGCCTTTTGGTGCGGGGATACTTATTTCAGCCAGTAACCCGGATTATGAGTATTTTTTCCAGAAAGGGGAATAACGTGCAGACTCCAGAACAGGCCCAGTTGCATCTGTACTTCCTCACGGCAGGAAAAAAAAGCTTCACGTTCACTGTGTTTTTGCCAGCGTGTTGTTGGCGGTGGCCAAGGGTTCAGGGTGAGGACAAGTGAGGGAAGAGCTTGGAGTACCATTTGCAGCTCCCCACATTTCTGTACATAGGAGGCTTGGTGTTATAAGTGCCCTCAGGCTCAGCCCGACAACACCATACACGGAAAAGGGAATGCTAAACTTTTGGTTCAGAAAGAGCTGGTATCTCGAGCATCCAGATCATTAGACAGCTCCTTCTACCCCAATGTTTTAGTAAAAAAATAAAAATAAACACTGTACTTAAAGTAGGAACCTGAACTAAAGCCGTACATGGTAATATTTCATTTCAGAAAGGAAACCACAATTACACCACAAGTCCTCTGTAGTCTGAAACTGCAATGGCCAATCAATCGATTGAACTTCAAACCCTGTCAGTCCAGTTCTGCAACTAAACAATGATCACTGTCTCAATTCTGAACAGATCGAACTGCTAGAGTGGACAAGGATGAAAGATGATGCTAATTTTGGTCCTGGGCAAAATATCTCATGCTTAAAATACATAACTCCTATTTTAGAATATGAAAGTTGAAACGATACCGAAATAGAATCAGAAAGAAAACTCAGATTTTATCCAACAATGGGAAAATTGTAAAAATATAAAATTCCAACCAGAACTTCATTAATTTACTAATTAATTTCTTCAACGATGACCACATTATGGGGCAGATTTACGTTTCCTGGCGCATCCCTGCAAATCAGCAGGGATGCGCCAGGAAAGATGCGTCACGCAAGTTTACCCTTGCGCTACCACAAATGCGCCGCATTTACAATGACGCGCATCATGGCGCAAGGATAAACAGATGCGTGACGCATCTGATGGCGTAAGGGCGGTGCATTGCTGGAGTCGTGTCGCAAGCATGATGCAACTCCAGCAATGTTTAGGGGCTGCCCATACCTAACATGCTGCGTCATGCCTTACGCCTGCTTCAAGCAGGTGCAAGGTTTTGACGCAGCAGTGTCGGAAAAGTGACTGAGTGAAATCTTGTAGATTTCACTGCGTCACTTTTCCGAGGCTTTTTCCGATGGGACGCCCGCCCTGCATACATTAAACCTGACGCAGGTTTAATGTGGCGCAGGGCTTTACACCGTGACGCATCTCCATAGATGTGTCACGATGTAAATAGGGCGCAACGTGGCGCAGGGTTTACGCCGCCGCTGCGTCACAAAAGTGACGCAACGGCGGCGTAAAAGTGGCGCAAGTCTAACATAAATCTGCCCCTTAGTGTCCACTGTCATACTTTTAAGCCTGACGTTGATATTATCCTAACTGATGGCTCCCAAATCTAAAACACTGCTCAACTGCAGGGTTAATGCAATGATGTCTGTAAAGACAGGGTTTTAGAATGTGGCAGTAAAATACCAGAGCTCTAATGTGAGCTATGACTGAGATTCTACAATGTGCTTAAACAATCTCACCATCGCCCTTGATAACGTGGCTCAAGTAGCAAGACCACTCTCAAAACACATGCACATTCTAGCATGCAATAGCAAGACAAACAACAGTAGTTTAAGAAATGACGGACTTAATATGTTTGAAACTAAGTTAGGACAAGGGAAATAAGTCATTCTATATGGTTAGTAACTTTACATTGGAATTTAAACAGTATTTTAAAAGGAGAACTGTACACATGGCGATTCAGGGGGTTATGGTCAGTGTCAGTAATGTTCTAAATGACTGGTGTGTTAAAGCAGTCTGGGGTATCCAGGAGCATACCCCAGACAAGATTTTAAGTCAAAAACCATAAATGTTTATTTAAAATTCAAAATTGATATAGATGACAAAAATAGTACATTCAAATGAAAATGTCAACACATCTCAAAATGTGATTAAATTTGAATTAGTGAAGAGCATTGTCTTAAAGCAAGTTAAATGGCCAGAAACAAATACAGTTTGGTTCATGCAAATGCTAAATAGGAGTGTCAGAAAAGTCTTGGCTCACATCCCAATAACAGCATATTTTATAGTTTTACAGGTGTAGAGATTCATGCCTTTTGCATGGTGTGAAGTGGCACCATGGGCTACATTTTTTCTTTTTCGTTCCTTTTTTTCAGAGTTTTATATAGTGCGAACTAGACCCGAGACATCGGGTATCAGAGCGCTTTACATGAGCACCAGTTTCGTTACATGAGGACACATTCATTTTTGTTAGGCACTGGGAGATTAAGTGATTTTCCCAGAATCACAGGATGTCGAACGCCGTAGCTGAAACTCGAACCCAGTTCTCCAGCTTCGAGGTCGATTGCTCCAACCATAAGGCTACATCCTCTCCCCTCAGTTAATTACATTAATAAAGATACATTGACAGAGCCCAATGGGCTTTGTACGAATTATACCACGTAAAAGAGGCAACTCTGGAAACACTTTCAAAATTATTATTAATAAACTAGAGCCTCTAACTAACATATAAAGGGAAATTATTACATTTGACTATCGTTTAGTTCCTATAAACCTACATAGGATCTGTGCGGTTAGACAACATACACTATAGGATTGGTGTCAGACTACTTCTAGACACACCTACCGGGTATGTTAGCCTGTATACCAGCTAGCTCACAGTGCCACTAGAAACCATTTTTACCAAGGAGAGAATAGTTCTTGGCAACTATCGAACATGACAACCCTGACCTCCCAGAATCGTGGAAACAGTGTACTACTTTTCGCCTAGTCACTCGTGCTCACTTTGTCTCAGAGATATACACAAAATAAACAGTGGGGACGTTTTTCAATAAGCATTTATTGAACCAGCGTCATTCTAGTGTAAAATAGGTGTGCTGAAACAACCATTAGACAGTAATAGATATAAATGATTATAAGCACTAATAGAGTAAAAGGATGGTAGATTTCTACCATTGTGCTAAAACAATTAATACAGGCAAGTATATAAAATACATGACAGTAAAAATGCGTACTCCTACAATGTGACCCTAACTAGATGTACCTGAGTATACCTAGCATGTATGTGGGTGTAAAGGCAATAATCCCCCTAGGATAAAGTCAACCCCATTACCAGAAGTGAAAGACTGTGGGACCCTGTCTTGGTCACGAGATGGACACCCTACAAGGTATGTCAGACTACTGCGAGCTGGAGTGTCTGCGTGCAGGAACCTCAGCGTCTCGCCTCAGTGTGTCAGCATTGAAGTCCTTTCCTCCTCTGACGGCCTCGGCAAGATATGGTGTATATATACCCAAAGTGGGACCCTCCTGGGGATATACCGTGCTGTGTCATGTCGGACTAGGATGACAGAAGGAATGACCCTTATTCATAGTTATTATGCAGGAGATGGTAGGCCTGCTGTCCTGCTGTGATTACAAGAATCATCATGCATATTAAATGAAGCTTAAGCTTTTTGGAGAAAACCCCATGTCATCTTTGGACATTATTGCAACTAGGTAAAAAGTCAGTACTAGGAACCGTTATGTAGTGTAATATCAGGGGAATGTAGGTGAAAGGTGCATTCACTACCTGAGCCAATATTGGGGTACCTATATGGAACATAACACCCACTCCTCATCCGACTGGACGACATACTAAAAATTGTAATGTACAGCTAAGTGTTTTACGCAATAAGTCCATTAAAATAGTATTTTAAAACGTAAAATTTCAACAACAAAAAAATGCTAAAATGAGAAAAATATTGCATGTGGTAGAAGTCTGTACTAAATAAGTTTGTATATATAGTCCGAACAATGAGTGACTGAAAGTGATGCAGTTTAGAAAAAATGTCTATTGTTTAAAATTCCAAATTTGGTTGTTTTTGAAAAAGGCCGAATTTTCCCAGCACACAATGAGCCAAATGTTTGTGTCCTGGCTGGGAGACGCAACATCACTGTTGTCTGCAATCGCAGACGAAGGTCCCTGCAATACCTCGCAGATCAGGTCAATCGAGCACAGATGTTCCTCCGTATTCACCACCACCGTTGCTGGGAGGTACTTTTGTCATCTGAGGCCTGAGTATTTGTTGAGGAGCTGGTATCCTTCCCAACAGGAGCTGAAGCATCCCGTGGTGGCTCTAAGAATGCAGACATCAACATTGGAATACGCTGAGGACACTGCAGAACATGGGCCGTTATCGGGTCCAGTAAGGCATCAACGTCTGGTGGCGCATTTGTTGGAAGTGTTAGACAGAGATCCAACACACATTCTTGTCCACAGAACAGGCATCGGAGGATAGGCAGAATACAGTCGATTCAGACTCGTTTAAATGACAAGAACCAAGACTCGCTCAGTTCTTGAAGACGAGGCATGCCCAGATGAATTACCATGCGATTACTGTATCAGCGCTCCAAGAACGTTCTTTCCATCTCCTTGGTGACGGGAATGTCCATTTCGCAGCAGGAAAATGACAATAAGGATACCTGCTATTAGAAACAGGATCAGCAGAAACCCTAAAAAAATGCTTCCGAATACGGAGTGTATGAAGTTGGGAATGACTCAGAGGATTGTCTGAAAGGTGCTTAACAGTCCAGAACCTATGGTCTTAAATAGGTGGACAATATGGATCGTATCAGACATTTTAGAGATACGTTGTACCATTTCTGTGAAATGGATAGGGCAGTTTGTTCATACTAGTGCCTGTACCTTGCAACCTGGCGATCACTAGTTTCTCGGGTGGAGGTTAGGGCACGGTTTGCTGTAAAAGCATGGCTTTCATTCGGCTCAGAGTATCAAACCGTATAAAGGAAACATTCAACGAAGGCCATAACGGTTCACGATGAGATGATGTATGAGGTTTCAGAACCAAATTCACATTTGATACTGCAGAGCGTTCTGGAAGCATTCTAGGAGATATTTTCTGTTTATCAGTAAGCATAAGACAGTTCCTGGGCCAAGCCAGAGCAGAAAAAACAATTTTCCAGTTATGGTCCAGAGCTGGAGGCACGGTGATACTAAGTAAGTATTTTTCAGAAAAGTGTAGAATTCGTGAATTCGTTGCTTATGGGAAACTCAATCAATCAATCAATCAATCAAAGAAATTTATAGAGCGCACTACCTACCCGTAGGGTCTCGAGGCGCTTGGGGGTGGGGGGGGGGTGCCGCTACTGCTCGAACAGCCAGGTCTTGAGCTTCTTCCTGAAGGAGAGGTGGTCTTGGGTCAGGCGCAGGTCGGCCGGGAGGGAGTTCCAGGTCTTGGCGGCCAGGTAGGAGAAGGACCTTCCTCCAGCAGTGGTTCTGCGGATGCGTGGGACGGTGGCGAGGGCGTGGCTGGCGGATCGGAGGTGGCGTTTGGGAACGTAGAAGTTGATTCGGTTGTTGAGGTAGCTCGGGCCTTGGTCGTGGAGAGCTTTGTGTGCGTGGGTAAGGAGGCGGAAGGTGATTCTCTTGTTGACCGGGAGCCAGTGCAGGTCTCTTAGATGTCCGGAGATGTGGCTGTGACGTGGGATGTCGAGGATGAGTCTGGCTGAGGCGTTCTGGATGCGCTGGAGTCTCTTCTGGATCTTGGTGGTGGTTCCGGCGTAGAGTGCGTTGCCGTAGTCCAGTCGGCTGGTGACGAGGGCCTGGGTGACGGTCTTCCTGGTCTCTGTGGGGATCCACCAGAAGATCTTCCGAAGCATGCGCAGGATGTTGAAGCACGATGAGGAGACGGCGTTGACTTGCCTGGTCATGGAGAGGGAGGAGTCCAGGATGAAACCCAGGTTGCGTGCGTGGTCTGTCGGTTTGGGTGCGGTGCCCAGGGCGGGGGGCCACCAGGAGTCGTCCCAGGCGGAGGGCGAGGAGCCCAGGATGAGGACCTCCGTCTTATCTGAGTTCAGCTTCAGGCGGCTCGTCGTCATCCACTCGGCTACCTCTCTCATCCCTTCGTGCAGGTTGGCTCTGGCGGCGGCGGGGTCGTCGTTGGTCAGGGAGAGGATCAGCTGGGTGTCGTCGGCGTAGGAGATTATGTTGAGGTTGTGTTGGCGTGCGATGGCCGCGAGAGGGCTCATGTAGACGTTGAAGAGAGTCGGGCTCAGTGAGGATCCCTGAGGGACGCCGCAGATGACTTCGGTGGCCTCTGACTTGTACGGTGGTAGGCGGACTCTTTGTGTTCTTCCGTCGAGAAAGGAGACGATCCATTCCAGCGCCTTCTCCTGGATTCCGACGTTGCTGAGGCGCTGTACTAGGGTGCGGTGGCAGACCGTGTCGAAAGCCGCGGAGAGGTCTAGGAGGATGAGGGCCGCTGTTTCCCCGTTGTCCATCAGGGCTCGGATGTCGTCAGTGGCGGCGATGAGGGCGGTCTCGGTGCTGTGGTTGGCACGGAATCCGGCCTGCGATGGGTCGAGGGATCCATTCGTCTCGAGGAAGGCGGCCAGCTGTTTGTTGACGGTTTTCTCGATGACTTTGGCTGGAAACGGGAGTAGAGAGATGGGGCGGTAATTCTTGAGTTCGGTGGGGTCTGCTGTAGGTTTCTTGAGTAGAGCGCTGAGTTCGGCGTGCTTCCAGCTCTCGGGGAAGGTGGCGGTGTCGAATGAGGTGTTGATGATGTCCCGCAGGTGGGGTGCGATGACAGCGTCGGCTTTGTTGAAGACGTGGTGAGGGCAGGGGTCGGTCGGAGATCCAGAGTGGACGGAGTTCATCGTGTGGACGGTGTCTTCGGTGTTGACCGGGGTCCAGGCGTGGAGGGTGGTGGTGGGTGGCGTTGCTGCGGTCGTGGCGTGGGTCGGATGGGTGCTGAAGCTGTTGTGTATGTCCGCGATCTTGTTGTGGAAGTAGGAGGCGAGGGAATTGCAGAGGTCTTGCGAAGGGGTGATGTCGTTGCTTCCGGCGTTGGGGTTGGAGAGCTCTTTCACGATGTTGAAGAGTTCCTTGCAGTTGTGTGCGTTGTTGTCCAGTCGGTTCTTGAAAGCCGTCTTCTTGGCGATGCGGATCAGTTGGTGGTGTTTCCGGGTGGCAAGCTTGAGGGTGGTTCTGTTGTCCGGCGTGGGTTCCCTTCTCCAGGCTTTCTAGAGGGCGCGGCAGTTCTTCTTGGAGCTCTTGAGTTCGTCGGTGAACCATGGGGCTCTCTTGCTGCCGGGTCTGCTGGGCGGGGTCCTCAGTGGGGCGAGTTCGTCCGCGCAGTCGCTGATCCACTTCGTGAGGTTGTAGGCGGCCTGGCTGGGGTTCGCTGAGCTGGCCGGAGGGTGCTGGCTCAGGGAGGCGGCGAGCTGGTCGGCTGTGATCTTGTTCCAGCTTCTTCGGGCAGCCTGTTGCTGGTGGTGGTGGATCGTCGTTCTTCTGAAGGTGAAGTGGATGCATCTGTGATCCGTCCAGTGGAGTTCTGTGGCGTGGCTGAAGGCGATGTCTTTGCTGGATGAGAAGATGGGGTCGAGTGTGTGTCCGGCGAGGTGGGTGGGGGTGGACACCAGCTGCTTGAGTCCAAGGTTGGCGAGGTTGTCGAGCAGGGTGCTGGTGTTGCAGTCGTTGTTGTTCTCCAGGTGGAAGTGGAAGTCCCCCAGGAGGATGTAGTCGGCGGAGGGGAGGGCGTGCGGGCTGACGAAGTCGGCGATGTCCTCGCTGAATTGAGTGCGTGGTCCCGGAGGTCGGTAGTTCAGGGTGCCTCTGAGGGTGGTCTTCGGGTCGGTGTGGATCTGGAAGTGCAGGTGTTCGGCGGAGGTTGGGGAGTTGTCGGTGCTGGTCGTGATGCGGATGGTGTTCTTGTGGATGATGGCGATGCCTCCTCCCACCTGGTTGGCGTTGCGATCCTTCCGGGTGATCTTGTATCCTTCTGGGATGGCGATGGCGATGTCGGGCGTTGAGGAGGCGTTCATCCAGGTCTCCGTGATGAAGGCGACGTCGGGGGCTGTGGTGTCGATGAGGTTCCAGAGTTCGATGGCGTGTCTGTGGACGGAGCGGGTGTTGAGCAGGATGCACTTGAGGTGGTTGCTGCTGGTGTTCGGCATGGCAGGTGCTGGTGTCGGGCAGGTCCGGATGCAGGTGAACTTGCAGGCGTGGCAGCTGAAGGGTCCGTGGGTGTGCTTCGGAGTAACTGAAACTGGGGCTGGCGTTGTCTCAGGTTCACTGGGATCAAGAGAGACGGTATCAAAATCGATGAAGTAGCCAGATGCAGTTCGGTCTATCTTTGGTAGCTCAGCAGGTTGTGTTGAACTGGCAGGTGTCCCTTGTAGAGGTATATTGATGTAGACTTCGGTGGTAGGCCGAAATGATATTTGTCTTTCATTTGTAGTTTGAAGTTCCTTTTCATTGTTGGAAATTCCACCACTTCAAATTGGCGACTCTTCAAATGTAATGAACCCTTCTGTCTGAACCTACTATATGGTAGTGAGAGGAGAGCATCGGCTACCCAGGAGCCCATGAGGCCTACTATTCAGTATTGGCCACATAGTGTGGTTTGATAAGATCCACGGAATTGTTTTGCTTCGAAGAGGCATAAGAAGTACTGTTCTTGTTCCATCGACTGCCAGGGCAGTTACAGGCTTTTTGTATGATGGCCAAAATTCTCTTTTGTCCTTGATCTTTTCTCAGAACAGATCCCCGACCTTTGGGATCTAGACAGGCCTTGCCGTGACTGATTTGACTTCCCCAGTGGCGGTGGGTTTTACTTGCACTTTGCTTATCAGTGCTCTGGATTCGTTCAGATCCTTTAAAACATCCAAATGTTTATTGATGTCAAATGTTTTTTCTTCCGCCACTGTGCTTTCATAATCTAAATCAGGTACCCACATTCTTGTCCCTAATAGGACTTTGTAAGGAGGGACTCCCCCTAGAGGACTTCTTGGCAAATTATTAAGGGTTCGCTGTACACCATATAAGTGATTGACCCAACTACCACACAAACCTAATACTCTAGCTGTTAAAGATTGCTTTAAGTCCTGTTTTTTCCTCTCCACGACCAAATTTCCCTCGGGATGGTATGGAGAGGTGTACCGCAATGCTACACCCAAACTTTCCATGGCTTCCTTGTAAGCCCTGGAGTTAAATGCGGGGCCATGGTCAGAATGTAATGTGCCAACTGTGTATGTCCCTATAAAGACTCGCAAATCTTTTATAACAGTTCGAGCGGCAGCCGAGCGCTGAGGCCAGACCCATAGGAATCTGGAGCACGAATCCACTGCCACCATAATATATTTGTAAGCCCCATCTGATCCTTGGGGGCCGCAGTGGTCACAATAGACACAAGCGAGAGGTCTGTATAATATTAGTAACAGTGTCTGAGTTGGACGCGCTACGGTGGAACCCTTCATCTGCTGGCAGATGTCGCAATTTAAGACAAAATTCTTTATCTTTTTTGTTAAACCAGGCCACCAATAGCATTGTTTCAGTAAAGAAACCGTTGCGGTAATCCCTGCATGTGCAGAACCTAGACCCTCGTGTGCAGCTAGTATTAAGCCTAATCTGCAATCCATGTTTGGTATTACTCTATCTCCCACTCCTGGAATTTGAGTATACAGAATGTTGTTTGCATCTAACTTGTAGGAGTATTTGAGTGGAAAACCTTTCAGTAAGGCTGTGCTGTTTTTGCGTGAAGCAATTACAGCTACCATTATCTGTTCATCTATTCTTGTATTCGAACGAGTGATTGCAGCTACGGAAGTAGTACGTACTGCCCCATTTGCGGCTTCATCGGCCAATGATTTCCCTTCAATGTAAACGCCAACACATTGATGACTCAGCGTGTGTATCACGTGAGTGCTTGGCAGTTCGTTTTTCTACTCAGCTACCTGTTCCCATTGAATTTATGCATTATTGTGCCACCTTTTGAGTCTTTAAACCCATTCTGACCCCAGTAGTGAAGATAATCTTTATATGACTGGACACATAAAAAAGAATCTCACACTATATGTGTGGGGAATTCCCGATCCGTATTTATTAGTGCCAGTAATCGGGCTTTTAGTTCTACCAGCTGAGCCGTGCAGTCTCCTAGAGACTGTGACTTCGTATCGCTGGGATGGAACTTGCCATCCCGCATATGACCTTTTAAAATCGCACAAGCAGCGCTGTATTGCTGTTTAGTTTCTGTGGCCGGCTGAGCGGATCCGTCAGTGTAAATAATGTATTCATGCTGATCTAGAGGCATTATTTCATTTGGTAGAGGATATTCTTGTTCATATTGCAGGAATGCTTGTGTTTTCAGCCTTTGGTCGTATCTGTATTCTACATCCGTTGCAGTGAGAGAAGGAGCCCATTGTATCTATCTGAGATGTGAGGCTTTTGCATTAGGAACGCTTGCCTTTGTAGTAGCCTCTAAGGCTGGTACCGGAGTTACGACAATTATTTGTTTCCCCTGAGCTAGTTCTCTTGCTCTTACTGCAGCGGTCTGTACTGCTGTCCGTATTTTTATGTAGAAGCAAAACGCATTTCAGTGTTTGTGTGCAAATGTGATTTCTATGCTATTGGTACTGGTTCGCCTTCATTGAAGGTTAGGTAGGTCTACCCAGATTGACCCGCTATAACGCAGATCATTAGATTGCATTTGTTTACGATTGTCTGCAAGTGTTTTGAAGCTGTCATGTTAGCTTGTAGGAAACAAAGGATATCTCCTTCCTGTGTCCACTGCCTAACTGAAAAATCAGGTCTGATCAAGCCGTCGAAAGGTTTTACTCATTCTTCGCAATCCAAAATGTATGACCTGCTAAAATGTAAAAATCCCAATATGGATTGTAAGTTCTTCAAAGATTTAGGAGGTTGAAGCAGCGCACACTTTTCTAAAAAGTTAGCTGCCTGGCTTTTTCCTTCACTTGAAAACTCGCATCTAAAAAATAGCACATTAAGGTGGGCTATTTTTGATTTTTTTGAAGTTGAAGCCCTAAGAGGCAAACCCCAAAATTATGGTGCTCACCCTGGTCAAGTGAACCAGTAAATCATCATCCATTAGATAAATATCATCTACATAGGACAATGCTTCTTCATCCAAATTCTGAAGTAATTATGTTACCCTAGCACGGAAAGACCCGGGACTATTCTTATACCCTTTTGGGAGTTGGCAAAATTGATCTAGGAACCTAGAGCTGAGAATGCTGTTAAATACCTGCTTTCAGGTGCTACATTTTGGCAGAAGAATCCATTTGAGATATCTAGTGTTGTTTTGTATTTTTTCTGCACAATGTTATTCATTAATGCGGCTCTGTGTGCATTCTGAACTGCAAATGTTTTAGTGCATGTGTTCACATGTCTGTAGTCTAAGACTAGACAATATGAATTATTGGGTTTCATTACGGGAAATAAAGGATTATTCATGGAGGAAGGCCAAGTTTCAATTACACCCTGGTATTCAAGTTGATCTAAAATCTCCCTGACCTGTTTTTTTGCTTCTTGTTTTATTGGGTACTGTCTCTGTGGAGTTGGAGTAGATTTTACTGGGATTACATGGTGTGGTGACTCAGCATCCCACCCAACTACCGCCCACTCCCGCGCATATATGTGTTTTAAGTATATTGGAACGTGGTCGGAAAAAGCTGGTAAAATTACAGTTTCTCGCTTTGGGCAGTCCATAACAATTTCAGGCGGCCAATCTTTTCAGCTACAATGATGTCATAGCCATAAGTCAAGTTCTCCCCAAAGAGACCTTTAACTTTTCTGGGTTTGTCCCCCTCCATTTGGAGTCTTATCTCATGCAACCTATGTGGGACACTTACCCTTGTATCAGGTGTTTTCACCGTGATATGCTCATTCAACTCCGCTGTCACGAGAAATTCCATCAAGTTCTGGTGAGCTATTGTTACTTCTGCTGTACTGTCTAGCATCGTCAGAGCCCATTCCCCGTTCAGAAGTTGAGTCCTCAGAATTCTGGGCATGTCTAACTTTAAGACCTGCTACTTTCTTCTTTTTAAATTGGGGTTTTGATTTTGGCTTCTCTTCTTTCTTGGAAGTATAATCTGAAGTGCGTGGCCTGTCTCTGGACTTTGTATGCTCTTCTTGTCTGTGTTCTGAGCATCCTTCTCTCTCGGAGTTTCTTGGTGAACCCTGAAAGGAACGAGAGGAACGTGTATCAGTATCCTGATACCTGTCAGGTTTTTGAATTTTATCTCTATTCCTAAGGCGTACCTACTTTCGGAGGGCTGCTGTTGAGGAGACCAACTCTTAGATAGAGATCTATTTTGTCAAAACTTTTGGTTTTTGTTGCTATTATCCCATTTCTTCTTGGAAGAATCAGGGACTTGCTTGGTCGTATCCTTTTCAGGATCACTTGTGAGTTGAGGTTTTGTTGATCTAGCTCCCAAACTATCCCTACCTAATTCAGCATAGGTGTCAGTGATACTTTTAGGTGATTCATGTTCCTGTTGTAAAGGAGTAAAATTCCTCAGGCATTGGCGTATTGCCACTGCTGCTGCTTCCCCTTTTATATTTGCTAATATTATAGCTGATACCTGGGCAAAATTACCTAATAATTTCATCCCTAAATTCAGTTTGTATTTGTCTCAATACGTCTGGTATTACTGCTAATGACGGAATATCATGTGTTCTGGTATATATGGCAGCGAAAACTGTACCCCAAGTGGTACAATCCTCCATTTGGGGAGCTATCCCGGTTGGCAAGCAGATTGTTAGCATTCTGTGTTTTTTTGAGTGCTTATGTATGGAAATACTGCCTCAAACTTTGTTATTTTTTTAGCTATCCAGAATGGCGTTTGCTCACATTAAGTGAGCATTTCACCCATAACTGCGTATAGCGTTTGTGGTGTAATTTTTGTTGTAGAACCATGCATTTGACTTGTTTGTGTAGCTCTTGTTGGCTGAAGTATGAGTGTTCTCATCACGGACTGTGTCAGGTTTATGTGCTCCTGAGGTGTGTGCAGAACTTCAATGTCCTAAAAATTGACAATATTCATTTGGTGTTTCATCTTCAGTGTAAAAATGAAATGAATTTGATTGTGCATCTGCTTGTGGGAATTTAACCCATGAATAGAATACCTTTGTTCTATATGATTTGTGCGCCTCAATCATGAAAGTTACTATCCCACCCGTAGCTGTGACTCCGTATTCTGTGAGCTTTTGAGTAAGGGCATTTCCAAACTTTTCTGAAATGTTAATTTACCCTTCTAGTTCTTCTTTAACTAACGCACGTTGTGCTCGCACAGCGGCGTCTTCTTCAGTCATTGTTGAAAATGTTTCAAGAAAGAGTTTCAAGGAAACTGAGATAAGGTTTTATGCACAATAGGAATTGTTTGTCCTTCAAGCTTGATAAACCTACAGCCAATACATAGGATATGCATACTCAGCTGTGGCAGATAGTTCCCTTCCCACTCCAAAGTCTCTAGGGAAATGTTATGCTATGTTAAATATATTTGTACAGCGCACGGTTACCCAGAGGTGTCCTTGCGCTAGTGGCTCTACTCTACTGAGAACAGGGTAGCTTGGTGACAAAATGTAGCTGGAGGGAAATTATAAGTTAAAAAGCTAGGTCTTGAGTTGTTTTCTGAAAGCGAGGAGGTTAGTGGAATTCCTCAAACTCCAAGGGAGGGAATTCCATGCTTTGGCAGCACCTGTAGTGAAACGTCTCCCCCCCATGAGGCTTTCTTTGTGGGTGGTACGCTCACATATTTGGCTCCTAGTGAGTGGAGGGTTCTTTTGGGAGTGTACCATCGAAACTGGTGAGTCAGAAAATCAGGACCCTGACTATGAAGTGCCTTAAAGACACTACTAAATGACTTAAATTGCACCCTTTCCCTAATGGGCAGCCAATGTAGCATTTTAATTTCTTTGGCTACCGATCCGAATTTGGGGGTGCCTGTCACCAACCTTGCTGCTACATTTTGCAGGATCTGCAATCAGTTCAGATGTCGCTCTAGGGTGTTTAATTAGAGCCCATTGCATTAGTCTTTCAAGTATATTGATAATATAATGGATGAAACAACTGTTCGTAAACTGTCTTCTGGCAGGAAAGGTTTGACCTTTTTTAACAGTTTAAGGGAATGAAAGGTGGCAGAGATTGTAGCATTTATCTGGCCCTCAAAGTTCAGTCTGTCGTCCACCATTATACCTAGATTTTTTGCCTTCTTCGTGGGTTTGGGGAGGATACCCAGATCTGCCGGCCACCAGTCCGGGGTACAGAAATTAGCCTTGTTTCCAAACTTGAGGACCTCGGTTTTGCCTGAGTTAAGTTTTAGGCAATTTTTCGACATCCAAGATTTGACTGCTCCCATAAAGTCATGGAATTTCTTTCTAATGCCTACTACTTGCCCTGGTAGTAGTGGCATAACAATTTGTGTGTCATCTGCATATGGCGTAAGACTAAAGCCATATGATCTGATCAAAGGGGCCAAGGGTGCCTCATACACATTAAAAGGGTCCGGCTAAGGGACGATCCTTGTGAAACTCCACATGGTAGCGAAAAAGGGTTGGAGTCGAAGTTCCCTAAGGACACTGTTTGTTTCCTGTCCGTTAGAAACGCTTTTAGCAACCTCCAGGCCTTTCCTTTGACTTTATTATTAATGTCAGTGTGGTGGCAATCGGTTCCAGGGCTAATTTGGCACTGTCACTGGGGAGGGGTCATAGGGAGAGCCAGACTTAACAGGGCCCGGTAGCATCTTTGTGTCGTTGATACAGAGTGGGGCGAATTTCTCAAGTGTGGGACATACTCCTATGACTTGCTTAGAACCCGTCCTCCTATTTCCTGTAGCTCCTTGCGGGAGTTGGTTAAAGGCTGAATAAATGACTTCTACCTTATTTTGGAAGGACTTAGCAATCTCCTCACTAATTTCTTGACTTGCCTCAACCCTATGTGGACATGGGAACGCTAGTCTAGATGGGTTTTATAAAGTTCTTTGGAGGAATTTTTTGCTATGTTAATTTGATTTATAAAGAAGAGCTTTTTTTGCGTTGAAAACGGCTTGTTTATAAATGATGCGTCTTTGCTTGTAGATATTTTTCTCTGCTATATTATATTTTTTATGCCAGTTGCGTTCAAGCCATTTACAGATTAGTTTCTGACTTCTGAGCTCTTCTGATAACCATGGTAAAGTTGGTGAAACTCGTTTGGGATGTACGAGTTTATCCGGGGCTAGTTTTTTACAGGCTGAGTCAACCCATTGAGTGTATGATCTGGCAGCGTCTTCCACATTTGTTGGCTGTGGCCGCAAGGTGGTATTAAGCAGTTCTTGTAATTCAGATCTCACCACTTTGTTCCATGCCCTTGTTGTTATCTGATTTGACCCGCCACCTGGTTTGTGGCAGTAAGCTGGAGTGGTTAATTCAAATAAGATTCCTACATGGTCAGTCCAGACCAAAGGTATCATTCCTGTGTAGGTTAAATATGGATGATTGGAGAAAACTCCATCTAGCGTGTGTCCTGCCTTGTGGGTGGGCTTGCTTACCAATTGGATCAGGTCAGCGCTGCTCATCAGATCTAGGAGCGCTTTGGTATCCAAATGGAAGTTAAAATCTCCCAGAATGGTAAATGAGTTGGAGCAGAGCCCTTCTTCAAGTAGGGTCCCAAGCGTAGCTAGAAAGGATGCGCTGGACCCTGGCGGTCAGTATATTAAAATACCCCTAAAGGAGTGATGGGACGATAAGCCGACATTAAATGAAAGCACTTTGCAGGATGTGTAATTTGTTGTCTGAAATGCTAATTTGAGAGTGTTATGATAGATTATTGCTAACCCCCTGCTATCCCCCCTCCTCTCCCCGTTGGTCTGTTTAAAGTGGAGCACAAGAAGCCAGGTGGAGTGCCCGTTACTAGGTCTGGCCCTGAGGCCTCATCCATCCAAGTTTCTGTGATAAATCACAGTTTTACATCTTGCTCCACCAGGAGTCTAGGGCACTCGAAGCTATGCTTCACTAAGGATCTGCAAGACACACAAGATGATGGACTGAATGTTGCACATTGGCAAAACATTCACCCCCAGTCACGGATCTGGGTTTAATCCATCGTTATTTTGCTCACCACGCCACCCCAGTTCAGACATGGCCATATGCAAATCATTCTTGACCCTCTGCCTTATGGGAACAGTCCAGCCCGAACTGCCAAGTCATGTCTTCCCTGGACCGGAATCAAGCATCCTAGGACCGGTTTCGGGGTTTCACCCCTCTTCAGCCAGGATAGCTTGATTCCAGTGGCATAGTGAGCACGGGACCCACGTCTGGGCATACCCGTCCCACATAGGGTGAACAGCAAAACACACAAGATGATGGACAGAATGTTGCACATTGGCAAAACATTCACCCCCAGTCACAGATCTGGGTTTAATCCATCGTTATTTTGCTCACCATGCCACCCCAGTTCAGACATGGCAATATGCAAATCAGTCTTGACCCTGTGCCTCATGGGAACAGTCCAACTACCAAGCCATGTCTTCCCTGGACCGGAATCAAGCATCCTAGGACTGTTCCCATGGGGCACAGGGTCAAGACTGATTTGCATATGGCTGGGTCCAAACTGGAATGGCATGGTGAGCAGAAAAACGATGGATGTATGCCCAGATCTCTGTACTGGGGTGAATGTATGACATTGTTCTGCATTCTGTCCATCAACAGTTCTCTTTTCACTAAGGATCTGGCATTCACCAGTAGACATTTTATCTCACAATCCTTGGGTTTTGGGTTGTCAGTCCCAGAGGAAATCTCACTAGGTCTGCTGGGTTTAGTTCTCTGATTGAGGATTTGAGTTTGGACATGTGTCCATTGTAGTGGGAGCTTTAGGTTGCATAGAAATACTTTTACATTTTGGTCTGCCTCTACCCACATTCAGATTCAGCAGTTGACCTCTGGAGTATCTTATAGCTGGACCATGTTCCTGCGGGAAATGGGCAGCATGGCTGGCGCTGATCGCGGTCGGTGCGCGGACGGGCACAGACGAGCTTGCCTTAGGCGTGCCTTTGGCGCGCCCGCTGCGCGTTCGCATCAGCGCGCACATTTGTAGAGTGTCAGGCACGCAAGACTAGCCTGTTAACCTATCAATGGTTTCAAGAGCGATAAAAAACAAGAATGTAAAACACAATATAGCAGTAGCAATAAAGTTAAAAGTGCAGAAGACCCTGTCAGCTATCTCCCCATTACCCGAAGTGAGAGACTGTGGGACCCTGTCTTGGTCTCGAGATGGACACCCAGGAAGGGATGTCAGACCACTGCGAGCTGGAATGCCTGCGTGCAGGAACCTCAGCATCTCACATCAGTGTGTCAGCATGGAAGTCCTTTTCTCCTCTGACTACCTCAGCAAGATATAGTGTATATATACCCAAAGCGGTACTCCCTGGGGATATACCTTGCTGTGTCATGTCCACTAGGATGACGGAAGGAATTACGCTTATACACAGTTATTATGCGGGAGATGGTAGGTCTGCTGTCCTGCTGTGATTCCAAGAATCCTCATGCATAATGAATGAGGCTGAAGCTTTTCGAAGAAAACTCCATGTCATCTTTGAACATATCTGCAACTAGGTAAAAGGTCAGTACTAAGAACCGTTATGTAGTGCCTCGCGGGAACCGCTTGCTCCAAAGGATGTGCCCCGCCCTCCCACGGCGTGCAACAACTCTGAGCAGCAAGAAGTTAAGCAAAGTTTAAAGAGAGGGTGAGTCCGATTCAAATGACACAGTGATAAATGTTTAAAAAGTCGGGCTGGCAGAGGGCCGGCAGAGTGGGTAGCACCACAGTTTTGAAATCAATTTAAAAAAACGATTATAGTAACACAGTTTCAAGAGTGATAAAAAATAAGAATGTAAAACACAATATAACAGCAGCAATAAAGTTAAAAGTGCAGAAGACCCTGTCAGCTATCTACCGGCTCAAGCCTCAGGAGTAAGTGCTGTGCGTCCACATTAGCGCACATTTGTAGAGTGTCAGGTGCGCAACACTAGCCTGTTAACCTATCAAAAACAAGAATGTAAAATACAATATAGCAGCAGCAATAAAGTTAAAAGTGCAGAAGACCCTGTCAGCTATATGCCGGCTCAAGCCTCAGGAGTAAGTGCTGTGCGTCCGCATCAGCGCGCACATTTGTAGAGTGACAGGTGCGTAACACTAGCCAGTTAACCTATCAATGGCGGTCCCACAGTGCCTCGCGGGAACCGCTTGCTTGAAAAGATGTGCCCCATCCTCCCACGGCGTGCAACAACTCTGAGCAGCAAGAAGTTAAGCAAAGTTTAAAGAGAGGGTGAGTCCGATTCAAATGCCACAGTGATACATTTTTAAAATGTCTGTCCGGCAGAGGGCCATCAGAACGGGTAGCACCACAGTTTTGAAATCAATTAAAAAACGATTACAGTAACACAGTTTCAAGAGCGATAAAAAACAAGAATGTAAAATACAATATAGCAGCAGCAATAAAGTTAAAAGTGCAGAAGACCCTGTCAGCTATATGCCGGCTCAAGCCTCAGGAGTAAGTGCTGTGCGTCCGCATCAGCGAGCACATTTGTAGAGTGACAGGTGCGTAACACTAGCCAGTTAACCTATCAATGGCGGTCCCACAGTGCCTCGCGGGAACCGCTTGCTTGAAAAGATGTGCCCCATCCTCCCACGGCGTGCAACAACTCTGAGCAGCAAGAAGTTAAGCAAAGTTTAAAGAGAGGGTGAGTCCGATTCAAATGCCACAGTGATAAATTTTTAAAATGTCTGTCCGGCAGAGGGCCATCAGAACGGGTAGCACCACAGTTTTGAAATCAATTAAAAAACGATTACAGTAACACAGTTTCAAGAGCGATACAAAACAAGAATGTAAAACACAATATAGCAGTAACAATAAAGTTAAAAGTGCAGAAGACCCTGTCAGCTATCTCCTGGCTCAAGCCTCAGGAGTAAGCGCTGTGAGTAGGGGTCTCTGAGAATAGCACGACTGAACTACTCAGATTTGACTGTTAAATAAGTACCAAACCAACGTTGAGGCCCATGTCGTGTAGTTCCTATAAACCTACATAGGATCTGAGCGTTTAGGCAACATACACTATAGGATTGGTGTCAGACTAATTTTAGACACCCCTATCGGGTATGTTAGCCTGTATACCAGCTAGCTCACAGTGCCACTAGAAACCTGTCTTACCAAGGAGAGAATAGTTCTTGGCAACTATCGAACATGACAACCCTGATGCCTCAGAATCGTGTAAACAGTGTGCTACTTTTCGCTCAGTCACTCGCGCTCACTCATACATAGAAGAAACGGTGGGGACATTTTTCATTAAGCATTTAATGAGCCAGCGTCATTCTAGTGTAAAATAAGTGTGAATTAAACAACCATTAGACAGTAACATATAAATGATTATAAGCACTAACAGAGTAAATGGATGGTAGATTTCTACCATTATGCTAAAACAATGAATACAGGCAAGTATATAAAATACATGACAGTAAAAATGCATACCCCTACAATGCGACCCTAACTAGATGTACCTGCGTGTACCTAGCATGTATGTGGGTGTAAAGCCAAGAATCCTTCTAGGATAAAGTTAACCCCATTACCCGAAGTGAGAGACTGTGGGACCCTGTCTTGGTCTCGAGATGGACACCCAGGAAGGGATGTCAGACCACTGCGAGCTGGAATGCCTGCGTGCAGGAACCTCAGCATCTCACATCAGTGTGTCAGCATGGAAGTCCTTTTCTCCTCTGACTACCTCAGCAAGATATAGTGTATATATACCCAAAGCGGTACTCCCTGGGGATATACCTTGCTGTGTCATGTCCACTAGGATGACGGAAGGAATTACGCTTATACACAGTTATTATGCGGGAGATGGTAGGTCTGCTGTCCTGCTGTGATTCCAAGAATCCTCATGCATAATGAATGAGGCTGAAGCTTTTCGAAGAAAACTCCATGTCATCTTTGAACATATCTGCAACTAGGTAAAAGGTCAGTACTAAGAACCGTTATGTAGTGTAATATCAGGGAAAAGTAGGTAAATGGTGCTTTCACTACCTGAGCCGATATTGGGGTACCTACCTATATGGAACATAACAGGACTATACAATGAACTACTGATAGAATTAATGGTGCATGGTTCAACCAGCATCAATTGTGAACATTTGTAACATTACGTGCAGGCTACCCTTAGGAACACAATGAAGGATACATTTTAAGATACAATAAAAACTTGATTGTGAAAGGGTATTTTACAAAATGCTGAAGGACACATTTTAACTTGCGCTTCACAGTCAGAGAAACAAGAACCCAGCTTCATTTTGAAATGTGCGATGTACAGCAAAATTAAGTCTGCTTTGTTATGTCAAACACAATTCAATTATATTATTTGTGACTCATTCCTGTTAACTAAACACACATTATGTATTCATTCTCAATTCATTCCTAAAACCCATGAGTTTAATTGTATAAATCATCACAAACCACACTATTTAAAACACTGTATGATTCACTTTGTCTTTCTTTATCTTGAATCTACCAATGGCTTTATTTCATCAAATGCCCTGGCTTTAAAGTTGACCATTACAATTGCATCCTTTTTCTTTTTTCTGGTTGCTGTCATCTCTTCTTTTTTACACCCACAATTTAACACATTTCTAAAATATATTACCAATTATACAAAATAAAATAATAATGCTGCGCGTAAGTATTGTGCACATCATTTCTGCACCCATATCACCAAATCATTCACCAACCTATGTAATTCCATTTCTAATGACACTGAACCATGAAACAACAGTCTTCTAAACTCCAAACTCTTCAAGACCTTTTTCTCTTCTGCAAAATATTAGTAGTGTTACTTAAATATTGATGATGTAGCTATCATTTGCTGGCAAAGATGTGCAAAATTGCTGTACCTTTAAAATACAGTGCACATCATCTTCTTTCGCAAGAAGGATTTCCAAAGCAAGCCAATTTTGAATAACGATCACATGAATGGCTATCATCTAATCATTCATTTTTGTTAATGCACCAGCTGTTTTAGTCGATAAAAGATCAATCAGAGTGAACAACATCCTAGTTTTCCTATCATTCAAAGCAACACTAATAAGAGGAACCAAAATAAATAAAAAATGCCCATAGGCACCTGTCTAAATCCATGTTTCACTCTTCTAAGACCAAGTATCTAGTTTCATTCACATAATACACTCTAAAGAAAACTAAAGCTAAATAGCAATTATATAAGTACATTCACTCTCTTCCATAATTATAAATGTTCATAGATTTTCAGAATTCTCAGGCATCATACACAAAACGAATTTCCTATAATGTATCTTAGAATTTTATAATCTCTCTTTAACTTCATCTTGCAACTCAATCTTTTTTACTTCACCTAAATTCTTTTTTTTTTTTTTTTAATTGATTTTCACAGCAGCAAATGAATAGTTGACCAGACACAGTATGTCCAATAAGTTACCCAAGGACATAGGTAGTCAGTTAATTGAACACATTTTTTTACATCATTCATAACAAGGAAAACAGCTTAGTTATATATTATATTATTAACGTTGTAGCCAATGATAGATTGGAGCCCATAATTTTACGCCAAAATTTCTCTTTTTCGTCCCCTTTAAACAATACACAGCGTTCTCTAGTTGATAAATATTTAACAATTTAGTTTGCCATTGAAAAAATAAGGGAGGATCAACATCAAGCCAGTGCGAGGTGATACAGTATCTAAAAATAGACATTGATATAAATAGGAAGCCTTCTTCTACACGTGTGTACAGCCGAACTGGATTAGCTTGGATGCCAAGTATTACAAGATCAGCAGTCAGTACTAAGGGAACATTCATTATTTGATTTAAGAACGCTTGAACTTCAGATATAAATTGAGACAATTTAGGACATAAGAAAAACATATGGATAGAATTTGCACCTATACATCCACAACGATTACACTTGTCTCCAACAATCCCTTTCCATTTTAATAACTTGGCTGGAGTATAATATAAGTCAAACGTACTCATGAAACTCTGACTTTTTAAAGATCCATTACATAATACTTGATCAGACAAGGCTAAAGCATCCAGTATGTCGATATTTTCAATACCCATTTCTTTTTGCCATTTTGCATTATAAGATACAAGATTGTCTTCTACGCCTTTAATCAATGCCTTCTTGCCATCTTGACCGCTCTGTGCCATGCTACCAGAGGGTTTTTTCATGTGACTACACCTTGACAAAGATTGTAGGTGCTGGTAGAGAAGGGTTTCACCCCTCAATCAGTAACCCTGTTTTTTACACTGAGTGTGCCAGATAATATCAAGAAACTCCTCTGTGACCATAGCTGTCAAGAATCATGGACCACTCCTAAACCATTCTGGCTATTAGTGTGGATTGTAACACTGAATCCACTGGCTACTCCGCATGCTCTTGTGATGGCTGTTAATTCTGAGTCTTGTGCTGATGTTACATTGAGCAAGTATGGTGCCTCAGCAATGTTTGCTATTGTGCAAACTGCATATGCTGCTCTCAATATTCCTTTATGGTCTTGCTGATAAGAACCATCCACAAATAAAATCAACTCTGCCAAATCAAGTGGTACATCTTGGATATCTAGTCTTGGTTTGGTACACAATTCCGTCGCCTCAATGCAGCCAAGATCACAATTTTTATCTCTATCACCCGTATCGTCTTCATCAGGTATTGGCAAAAGTGTTGCGGGATTCAGGGTATTACACCAGCACTGGCCGGCACAGGTAAGTGCAGTGGGGCGGGGGTGGGAAGGGCAGCTAGGGGGTTAATCGACAGATGACAGAAGAGGTATAATTAAATAAATAAATGGTACATATTCCGCCTGTTGACTTCCCCCCACTGCGCCCTGCCCCGCCTCACCACCATGCTTACCTGTGCCAGCCGCCGTGTATTACACCATTTAATTGAAATGTTCTCAGCCGCAAGAATAATCAGTTAATATTTTTTCAGGCGGATGCTTGTCAGATGCTGAGTCAATCACAAGTCAGCAAAATTTCAACTGAATGAGGGACTATCACAAAAATGGAAGGATCCTCTTCACTTTCAAAGACTTGGAAAGTTTCCTCATGATGCATGATTACAAAAGTCAAGGACAGTACTCACAAGCACAGAGGTTACAGTTGATGATTAAGTCTTTCTAAGGATTTTAGTGAAGAAAAGGGTAGTAAACAGAACAACAGAAGTGAAAGGCAGGCAGAGAGAAGGAGTGCTTCCAGAAACACCAGCTGTCCACCCAGAAATCTCAAGCCTATGACTTCACACCAGACATATACTCTAGAACACTGGAGATGTAACCCCACATTACTGGCATGCACACGTTTCCCCAGGAATACAAGAGTTGACTAATTGTGCTTGCAACAGCAGTTACCTGATTCCCTGGAAAACCTCCTCCTGTTCTTGGCCTTCTCAAACTTTACATTTTTAATAGCAACTAATGGAGAGGTTCAGCAAGGGTAGCAAAACTTTCAATGAACTTCCCAGAAAACTCACACATACTCTTAAACATCAACAACGGGTCAAGGTTATTTGGCATGGGTACATTTGTGATAGCGTCCACCAACCCTGGCCTCGATCTGATCCCCAACTCACTATTTTACTGCCTTATACTGAGAAGCACACATCTCAGCTTGTGCTTCACTGGCCCAGTGCCCTCTTTGATTTTACATGCTCAAACATTTCAGCTCTCAGAACAGCATTCCAATACTTTCAAGATCCTCACTGCCACTTTTCACATCTGTATCTTCCCCCAACAACACCCTTCAGGTGCCACCCAGCGTGAACAATTTACAGACAGCCATGGCGGTGCCACCTATAAATGTTTGGACCATCCACAGATTATATACATTGTCATGAGACAATCACTCTCTGAAGTAAACTTTTTTCTCAAAAACACCGTGAAGATCAATCTTGGTACAATTGTATTCTTCACAATTATGGCCTGAAGGAGTTCAATCTCATGTGAGACCAGTCATAATAATGGTCTGACAATAAATAATGGTGCTCTTAAACCCAGAATCAGTCACAGGAAGCCAAACCACCCCTCCCACCACAAAATTATCAATGGGTCTTTCCCCAATGCCACACCCTTTTCATGCACCTTAACACACAACATCAAAATCAAATTCATATTGCCTGTCAAAGTTGTCATAACCTGGCCTTCTAGTCCCTCATTCATCCTGTCACTATTCAAGGTAGCTCAAGAAACTCAGGGAAGGTGTCAAATCACCCCACCCTTAAAGCACTGTTTCCTTTAGCAGTTTATTCTTTAACAAACTCCTTTCTTTGAGCCTTCAGTACTGTTAAAAATGCAGGATTTTTGCATTCTCTTGTTAAACACCTAGCGACTCGTTAATTTCTTATGAGTTTCTCAGAAAACCTTTCAAACTTGCATTACACGACCATTGTCTCCCAAGCATGTTGCTCACTTGAAATAAATGTATGTCTCCTCACAATCACATAAGGCAGTTTTGAAAAATACTTTCCCATGCTGTTGACTGCTTCTGTGTACTCGTCTACCTCCTGTTGTTTGTGTCTAAGGCACAGTCGCTGGCAAGTGTTAAAAGATTGGTTGGCCTTCCATACCCAGCGAGTTATCCAACAACCATTGTTTCCAATCTAGTTTAAATTTGAAACCATCACTAGCTCCCAAGAATGCATTAAAAGCCCTACACCATTATTTCCAGCACATGGGGAGACTCACCAGAAAGTTATAAAAAATGGTGGTGGTGGATCAATTGACTATATGGTGATTTAAATTGCTGATTGTAGCACCAGTATATAAAATGGGATGAGGAGACAGTAGAGGACACTTTATTACAATGAAGAATTTGTAATCATCAAAGAGTGCCATCCACGATCTAAATCGTAAGCTGACACTATTGCATAGGTATCAAGCAAAGTTGTGGTTAGACCAAGTACAATGTACGATTAGCTGCAATTAAAGTTGTAATAATGCAGATCAGAGCGTGATTGGCGGTTACTGTTGAATATTAACTTATCTACCTTCCAAAGCTGAGAAGACAATATGATGCGCCTTGATGATTCGTTGTGCATCCCCGTGAGCAGGGAGCACATCGCCAGACATGAGAGTGTGTGTCACATCCAGGTAGGAAGTCAACAGATTGCCAGTGCTACAGATATGAAGCAGGCACTAACAAGCACAAAGATTCCAGTCATTGGACAAGCCGTTCCAAGGATTTTAATATAGAAAAGGATAGCAAAAAGCACAACGGTAGTGAAAGACAGAGAGAGATCGAATGCTTCCAACAAAAGTGTCCGCCCAGAACGTTTGAGTCCATGGACTCACACAAGTATTACAAACTAACAGACTTACAAACTAGATGTAAGCAACATAGAGATGTAAGTATGAACATGCACAATTGCAAGAAAATCAGAACTTAACATGCACGTATATTAAGGTAATAAGGTAGGTTAGGGAAGTGATTGGTTGAAAGCCAGGTGAAGTTTCAACTCAAATAAAAGTGTCTTATATTGCAGTTCAAGAAAAGAAACAATGTTAAATATATTTTCTTCTCTTAAGCAGAGCATAGGTACCTTATCAGTATAAGAAGTGACACGATTCCAAATACTTTTGACCTTAGTCTCATGGGTAATATGCATGCCTCAGTTCTCAGGAATTGTAAAGTTCCATTAGAACTAAGAGTCAGAAAGAAGCAGATATTGTGAAGGGATATTGCTTGTTGTACTAAGCATTAGACACTGTAACATGTTGATATGCTACTACAGAACTCTATCTCATCTTAGATACCCACTATAAGCCCATTGAAAGCAGAGTCCAGGGGACTGATGAGTCAGATTGGTGATAATCATTTTCTCTGGTTTCTCTTTCATCCCATTCTCCTACATCAGATATTAACATATCTAAGTTTATCTTTGTCAATTTGTTGTGACGTTCAAAATTACTAAACTTTCCTTTGGTTTAGTTCTGGATGGGAAACTTGAGGTGTCCTGGCTGCTGTCAGCTGTCAGCTGTCTATCCTGGAGCTTTCAGTATACTGCCATTTGTCCCAGGAAGTAGTTTGCATTGTTCTTCCTCAGATACTAAACCACATGACATCTAAGATGACTGCTAGACGTACACTGAATCTCTGGGAATTTATAGCTATTTTTCCAAACTTTTTTTTTGTTCAATTGCGAGCTGAGATACCACAGCCATTGTCTTATGCCATATACTAGGATTTTGAAAATTGTGAAACTGGATGGGCACCATGTCTTATCATCCCTCTAGTAGAAATGCACACTTTCCTGCCCCACATTAGGCAGGGAAATGGTCCTGGTTCGTAACCATGTCAGAAAGAACCTCTACAAAAACAAATGCAAATAAGGGTCAGCAACAAAGTTTTGATAGCATCTTTTGTTGCATGCTCTTATTTTTCCAAGTCTGGCACACATTTATAGTCTAATTTTAATATTTCTTATTTACCTTTCTGTGTACCATATAACTTTGGAGATGATGTGCGGATCTCGCTTGCAGTCACTAAACCTGCCATTCGTGCAATCACAAGCCTTGCGACCGTAACATGACAAATAATGTTCGAATGACACTTTGCAAGTCAGAAATCACTGTCTAATTGGCAAAGAACCCAATGTGACTGACTGTGCTTTGGTAGAAGAAGGGTAAAGGAAAGAGGCATTCTCCTCCTCCACCAACTGATTCACTGTGGAACTCATGGTTTTGTTTGTAGCTACAATTGTGGTTGCAAACCATCAATCTGATGCCTACTGTCTCAAACGGATGGTATCTCATTTCCAAAGTGAATATCATTAGGTGAATGTATGGCTTGCAGGTCTCCATTCCTGCATTAAATCACAAAAACACTCCTGGTTCATGAATATTAATTAGGCAGGTGTTTTTGTGACCCACGGCAAATGTGCATTTTGTGATGCTACCTGATTAGTACATCTGTTGCACTGCAAAATTAGAGCTGGATTCCAAACTATTTGATGCCGAAAAATCACCGACGAGTTGACTTTCCCACCTTAGTACACTGGACCCTTCCATCTTGTAAACGAACACCCAAATAAGGCACAACAGCTTTTCTATTTCTTATTGAAACATTTATTAGGAATTGAAACATTTGCTTTGAGCTTTCAGTAGTAAATATGAGCAGCCCTTTGCTTGAATTTCGATGTGAAAGTTAAAACAGTTTTGTAACTTATAAAGTCTCAATCACCCAATTAAATCAGGGGCTTGTATAGCGCGACTACTCACCCGTGAGGATCAAGTCTGAAACTGTAACTGAGTTGCATACACTTCACTTTTATGAACAATGTGTGTATACAATGTACCAACCCCTTGTGAGATTCAAAAATTGATTTGTCTGTTCTTGTTGAATGCAGCATGCGTACATGACTGGAATGTTGATATTAATCTACTTGCTTTTTGGAACTTTGATTTCCAAATTTTTTAGGAAACAGGAACCTTCTGCTATAATGTATAAAATGACAGTCGTGTGTTGTATGGGACCTTGTATTTCACTGCAGTAGATAAAATGATTCTGAAAAGTACATTTTCTGGCTGGCAGGAGTCCGGCAAGTGCTATAGGGGTACATCTTGTTATTTTACTTTAACAAGAAAACAGAGAAATATCCATCTTATTGACAATCATTAAAATCGATTTATTAAAATAGCACACCTTCTAAATGTTTAAATAACATAATAAATGTCAACATGTGAGCCAAAATATGTATTATGTTAATGTCAGGGCTTGGATCAAGAAAATGGGTACTCATTTCTTGCATCCTGCCAAACCTATTCAATTCAATCAAGTCATTGCTTCGTAAAAATGACTGGGCAGTTCTTTTAGGTTTCAGTTTAGTCCTCAATTATAAAAGGTGCCTGTAACAAAACGGGTTATTAGTGGAGGAGGATGCAAGTCCTATCTGTGGGGAGAGTAGGATCTGCTTCACATGTTTACCCCCACTTTTTGCTGGTGTTTCACTGTTTTTCGACTTTAGTCTGACTGGGACCCTGCTATTCAGGGCCCCAGCCTAACTGCTTCCTCTCTAAGATGATTCCATGTATTTTAGATACAGTTCAAATTGGATCTTAGGTGCCCTTATAAGTCCCTAGTATATGGTATACTTTGTACCCAGGGCGTAGGTACCCCAGAGGCCTACCAGGGGCTGAAGCATGTATTATGCCACCCCTGGAAAAACACCCACAATGACACCACAGGTCTGCTACTGCAGCCTGGGTAAGGTGGTGCATGCACCCCTTACTGAGATATAGGTTCACTATATCTCACCATATACTGCACATACAAACCTATCAGTCACCCCTATGGCAGGCCTTATCAATCCTGAAGGCAGGGTGCTTGGTTATATGTCAGGGGGTGCCCAGGCATGAGCTGAGCCCCTCTGCAGCCTTCGGAATCTCTTCTCCGGGGTTGTCAGTAGTGCAGCCTGACCATATACTCTTAAGTGCATTATAACCAAACGGTAAATGCTAACTTTGGACTGGCTGCACGAAAACATGTTGTGTTTGGTGTCAAACACCTTGGAATCATACCTCCACACCAGTAACTGGTGTGGGAGTATAATCCCACCCTTCCGGAAAGATAAACATGGCAGCACTGGTATACCTGGTAGAAACGTAATAGAGCCCTGGCATCACAAAATCGATGCTGCAGCCACAGACACTTGTCTGGCCTCCTGCTGCTGACCGAAACTCCGGCAGGGGAGGCCTGGAGAATAGGCTTCCCGTCACACACAGGGAGGTGTAACCACCTCCCAGACAGGCTTATGTGTATTGGGGCTGGGTGGGAGCACTCTCTGAGTGCTTTGAAGTCCTGCACTGGGGGCACATTTGGTGTCCCTGTGCATAGTCCAGCTCAGACCAGTTCAGGGGCTTCCAGCCCCTGCTCTGGTGCAAAACTGGACAATGGAAATGGGTGTAACCACCCCTCTTTCCAAACCCTCCCACAGGTGGGTCCGCAGAGCTTGTCAAACCCCTTCCTTAGGTATAAGTAAGGAACCTCTGTAACCAGAACTTTAGATTACCCTGGATGAAACTCTGAAGCCAAATCCTGGACCTTCGACGCTCTGCTAAAGACCAGAGGACTGAAGAGATCTCCCTTGGGGTCAAGGAGTGACTCCCCTGCTTGGTAGGCACCAACAAAACAGTTTGCCGGTCTGCATTATCGTAGCTCCCGCTGGACTCCAAAGTATTTGCCGCCCAGGAAGAGGATTTCCAGAGATCTCAGAGGCTGACCCGAGACCCCAGCAAAGCTGAGACCCACAGCCCTTGTGAGTAGCGTGGAACCAGAACTCCTGGTCACCGTGCATTTCTGCAAGTGCATTGACTTCTCGACGTCTCTTGTAGTCTTGCTTGGGCTGACTTGTAGCCCCTACCTCGAGCACTGAATCCACTGAAGATTTTTAGCCTGGTCATTCCGAGTAACCCGTGGGCCGCCATTATGTGTTTTGTTCCGAGGTCCCTTCGCAATCCCTGGTCTGTTGACTGGTGGGTCCCTTAGGGGGTAACTTTGAATTTCCTTGGGCTTCCCTGGTTGCTCCAGAAGTGCCCAGACTCCCTACCAAGTGGTGAGTCCCACATACCTTGCTGGTCTGCAACGAAGCATCTTTCTCGTTTCTGCGTGGGTTGCTGTTGCGAAGGCTTGTTGTGTCCAATCCGGGCACTGATGCTGCAGCACACGACATCCTTTGTGGGACAGCTCGAATCCAGATCCTGGTCATCCTCGACACCTCCTTGTCCTTGTGGCTGAAGAGTCAAGCTTCACCTCTTTCACCTGAAATCACCCGACTTCTGTGGGCATCTGTCCATCGCCTTCCTGGTCACTGGCTAGTGACCCAGACTCTGTCCCCTCTGCTTTCAGGTTCTTCTCATCTTCGATCCAGGCTTGGATCTCTTCGGACACTTCGCATCTTAACGGCAGCAGCACTTCTTTGCCAGCTCCCATTGAAATCGACAACGCGACCTGACACCAAAAGACACCTATGCACCCGGCTTCCCTGGGTGAGGTAACACAAGCACTCCGGTGCTCCCGTGGGTGCTAGCCCTAGAACTTCCTAAGTCCAAAAGGGTTTGGTCCTGACTCATTTCTAAGTGTCCTTAATCTTTCAAAATCTAACCGTGACTTTCTCCATAGAAGCTGACGGGAGCTCGTGGTTGTGTTCACACACTGCACACGGCCCGTGGGTCCCCTGTGTCACTACCTTGGGGTCCCAGCGATTCTGCACACTTTAGGCCTTGTGTCTAGTTAAGTCGTGGTTCGTATACCACTATTGTAGTATATGGTTTGGCTCGCCCCTAGGGCCTGATGTGTATTTGTGCTATTTTACTGTGATTATTGAAGTGTAACATGTGTTTTGACCTCTAGTCTCATAAAGAGACTAGGAGGGTGTGTTTAGTAATAAATGCATATATTTTATATATATATACCTGGTGTGAATATCTTTCATTTAGTGACTCAAGAGATTATAGACTGATAAAACAAGCTGCATTACATTCCTTCAAGACTTAGCCTTAAGGCTGCTCCCATAGCTACCACTAGAATAGCTTTCAATAAAGGTTGTCTTTAACCTATAACCAATAAGAGGTTGTTTGGACTGATACAAGGTGCCCACTATAACTAGTAGAAGGCCAACTTCTCACACTATCCAAGTAGCAAGTCTCAAATTTCTGTAAGGTGAAAAATTTAAACCTGGGCTCAACTCATGGTATCAATAAGAAACAGTACACAGACTCAACTTAGGAAAATGTGCAGCACTAAAACAGTGAGGTAGTCACACACAATGCAATAACATTCTCACAACCAATTTCTAGAAGTTAGGACAAATGTAATTGGAAAAATACCACCAAAACAACAAAAATCATATAAGGAAGGCGGAGATATGAATTTGTAAAGTTTCAAGAAAAACGGTGGCAAATATAATGCGCCAATAAGAAACCAATGTTTGCAGTTAACCGGAACCTAGGCCCAATTTCAAGCCAACCACAATTTAGCAGAGGTCATATATACCAAGCGACTCATCCAATTCAAAGTTTCTACCTTCTGACCTTGTCTTTTTTATGGAAGATGAAATCCTTCAGCAAAGTAAGGCTAGCAGCCTTATCAAGTCCTCTCGAGTAAGGATAGCCATTGTACAAGGTTCCTCTGAAGTCGCTGGTTTGACCAGGAAAAGCTCTAAGTGGGAAAATTCAATTTTCTCTTTGGCTGAAGTCCTGTCGTCAGGTGGATAGTTTCCGAGCTTTAGCCTGGTCAAAATTTCGACCTTCAAACTTAGTCTGTTTTTTGGAGTTCAAAGTCTTCCAGCATAGCAAGCCTGAACCTTTATCCAATTAATTCCTTCCAAAATTGGACACCTTTGCCGCAACGTATTGTGGAAGCTCTTGAGGTCTTGACGTTTAGGCATTTTTCTAACCTTCCAGACTTTTTGGGGCAGTTCCTCTTAGCTGCTTCTAAAGGTCTCAGGACTAGAGGGACAGCACTGAGGGGTCAGGACACAGTCCAGCAGAGGACACCAGCAAGGTCCAGGCCAGTTACAGTTGCAACTGATTCAGCAGTCACTCTGATATAGGTATCTGCACCAGACTCCGGGCACATTTGCGCCCCTGGATTGTCACTTTTTTTACATTCCGGTAGCGCAATGTGCCACCGCATATTTATAAGGCCACATAAAGCCACTTTCACACAGAAAACTGCATGAAAGGGGCATTCCATGGGTGTTGCTTTGGGTGTTCCCACGCAACACCCATGGAACCTGACACATTCCCAGATTTAGGAGGCATCGTAAACCTGGGAATGCGTCAGACCCGAATGCCATCCGAGGGATGGTGTTAAAGAGGTGCAATAAAGAGAAATGAAAACATTTCTCCTCATGAGTTAATTTTCTGCAGCACACATAGAAAAGGAAAGCGCCTCAATGGATTGATTTTGTGCAGGAAGGTGGCCCTTCCTGCACAAAATCAATCATCCCTGCAACGCAGGCACTGTTGCACCATGGTGCAAAGGTGCCTGCGTTGGTGCACGGCATCTGACACAGGGGAAATGGACAGGAATGCTCCGTATCATATAGATACAGAGTATTTCTGCCCTTTACTTTTGCCGTAGGGCAGAGCAGCAGGGAGGCGTGTGGCGCTGCCCTAGGGCAAAAGCCCATACATAAGGGCCTCCATCTTTAAAAAATATTTAGTATCAGCCTGATTCTAGTTATTTCCTTTTGTCTGTAGTTATTTTAAATGTTTTTGTGACACAAGGACACATGCGGCTTGAACAACAAAGTTTTCTTGTCAGCTTATCAGCAGCACATGAGACATGAGTCTGGCTGAGGTGCCTTAGAATATCTATATATCAGGAAAGTCTGGTACATATATGAGATATAGTAATGATATGTGCACACAAGTGATGCATCCCAAGAATACTGGATCTGTTTGGATTATTCTACAGCGATTCTGTCCTGAATCACAATCAGTTAGATTAGGCAATGGTCATTCTATTATACAAACACTGTGATTTGGCCATTCAGAATAGAGAGGTCTTCACCCTCCAGCTGTTCAGAGAGACGTCAAATTCCAGATTCCAGGCTGCTGTCTATTTTGGACCTAGGTTGGACCCCTGGATCAAAAATTGTGTTCAGCTGAACTCTAGTCACAGAAGGCTCTCTCCTGCTCCTTGCCTTGCCAGCTAAAGGTCTGATAACACAAAGGTCTTTTAAGTGGCAGGTGTGCAGAGCAACAATTGTAACGCTTCTCCTTTAGGCAATGTTAGAATGTTCTTATATTCACAAAGTAATGTAAAGAGAGTGATATGGGTGGGTGTAGGAATTAGGGAACCCGGTGCTATGAATCATGATTAGAAACATTTGTTGTGTTAACTCTCCTCTTAATACTAGTAATCGCAATCTGTTTCATATGTTATTTGGTCAAAGCCCATCTACTAATTCATAGAATAACGCAATAAAGGCTTTTGAACAGACATTGTGTCATCATTAGTACAGGTGCCTGAGTGTGACATTCTAAGTACAAAAGTTATGGTTCCTGAATACCAAAACGCCCCAGACAGAGGGACTATTCCATTTACAAGAGTGCACTTCTACCCCCATGAAACAGGGCAGGTTTCAGATCTGTGGGAAACCAGTCCTGCCTTTCTCAAACATAGCACATTGATCAGAGTCCTTGTGATATTGGTCTAGGGGATCTAAACCGGTAGACTTAAGTTATATCCCTAGGATATGTAACAACTCCAGGAAAAAGACCCTATTCACTTATTTTCCGGTTGCCACATAAGAGGTGAGCCAACTAACTCTTGGAGCCCACGTCTTTGCCCTGGGTACAAGTGGGATAAGGGTCAGTCCTTCAGGTATCAACCCAGGTTATAAGCAGCATATCCAGTCCTCTGAGGTGAGCTGCTACTTTTGTTCAATTCACTAGTTGGTGGGTGGTAGTATCTCCCTAACCAATGGATTTTTTTTTTTTATTGTTTAGTTAATTAAAACAATAACATGATTTCAAATAGAAAGTCGGATAAAATGACATTAAAAAAAGTTTCCATAATTTAAAAAGCTAAAATGTAATTTTTGCACATAAGACTTTTTGACCAGTGATCAGTAGGGTTTGTATACATCAGAATGTTCATTTACCTTACTGAGCGTAAAGTAGCTGTAAACGCCTGCTAGGCTGCAAATTTCAACCCCCGTTCGTGAAATTTGAGAAACTTAAGCAGCTTACAGTTCATTTGAGGATCAGTTGGTCCTAGACCTTTCATTATAGCAGCTCTATAAGTCCTTACCCCTCTGTCAATGAAAGCAGACTAACTCATGTTGACTGTAGTTTCAGGCTTAGGTGGATGAGATCTTCTTTGCTGCCACAGAGGCGGCATGCAGTGGGGGCCTTTGTATATCCAACTTGGTTGGTCCGCTCATGACGGAAGCTTACCGAAATGGAGAGGCATCAATTGTTTTTTAAGTGTGCCGCGAAAGTTAGGTTTAGGTATGCTGCTGGTCATGAGAGTTTTGTAGTTGTTGATCTGTGAGAGAGAGTATTTTTGTCTAATAGCAGAGAGTGAAGTTTGGCAGCTTTATTTATAGCTTGTTTAAACGTGCATACAGTTGTTAGTCCTTTATGTAGGTATTGATTGAATGCTGATTTTGTATCTTTTTCGACTTCAGTCCACAATGCTTTGTTGAGGGCAGGGCACACTGGGTTTTGTTTCAGTCTGTACCAAACCTTTATTGTGGAATACATTCTCCCTATAGTTTCATTTGTCAACCCAAATTTGAACCGGACTTGCGCCGGTGAAGCAGACTGTGGTAGCTGAAACACCTTTTTGTGTATAGTCGCTTCCAGCTTGTTCAGTAGGATCGCCTCTTTGCCATGTAAAGCAATGCTGGCATATGATATTGTTGATAAAATGTTTGCTGCTATTACAGAGAGCAATGGTTTGTAGGATGGGCCCTCCTGTTTTTTTGCCAGAGATATAAAAGCAAAGGTTAGTGCGCTGGTTCTCTGCGACATTTACTTTTTTTGTTCTTGATGATTTAGCCTGTTGTCAATGTAATACCTGATGCATTTATAGCAGGATACTTCCTCCAAGGGTTTCCCATCTGCCCAGAGGTTCAACTGTGGACTAGGGCGATTACTGATGGTCATTGTTTTGGTTTTAGATGCGTTAATTTCTAAGTTGTGAACTAATATAAAGTCTAGCATTCCTGAAAGTAGCCTTTGGAGGCCAACCTTCATTAAACTTATAATAACCACATCACCTGCATAAGAGAGATGGGATAAAGGAAGCGCTCCCAGTTTTGGTGGGTGAGAATTGATCTTGTATAGCCTTTGGGACAGGTCGGACATAAACAAATTGAAAAGATGCTGGCTAGAAAGCATCCTTATTAGTGTTAACCTTTCTCGAGACTCTGGAGCCATCACCTAGTTTCACTCATAGCCAAGTTTCAGAGGAGAATAGCACTAAGCCTATTAATATTCTTTCGGGTATATTCCACTGTCTGAGTTTATTCCACAAAAGCTGCCGATCTACACTACCAACGGCAGCTTTTAAATCTACAAAACAAAGATGGAGTTTTTTTTTTGCTTAAATGTTTTTCCAATAAGGGAGAGTGATAGAATATTGGTTGTCATTGCAATCCCCTTTTTGAAACCAGTCTGATTTGTTGAGATCAGGTTACGTTTGTCTGTCCAGGTAATCAGATCTGCTAGTATCAAAGAGGCATGGTACTTCGCCTCTACATTTAGCAAAACAATAAGCCTGTAGTTTGTTAGGTTAGTTCTGTCTCCCCCTTTAAATATAGGGGTAATGATTGAGCCTTGCCAGCTAAATGGTATTTGATTTGATACCTGTGTCTCTTTGAAGAGTGCAGCCAGATGGTTACTCAAAAAAACTGGGTCGCGTTTGAATATGGCTTTATGGATCCCATTTGACCCGGGAGCCCCGTCTCTTCTACTTTTTCTTATTATGTTAGTTATTTCACCCGCTAAGCTCGAGTTGCGGGTCTGCTTTGTTTTCCTTTGTTATGGCTATTTCCAAACTACAATGAGACTTTAATGGCTTTCTGGTCGGCATCACACGATCTTGCCGTTTTGGTCCATCTTGATGCTTTTGTGGAAATTGAACAGGTGTTATGTTCTCCGTGAATTTGTTTGTTAGAAATTCAGCCCAATCATGTTCTTGTATATCATTACCCAGAAGGTGCTTTGTGAGGCATGCAGTATACACTATAGTGTGGAAGCTTTGTTGAAGCTCCACCCACTCTCTGGTCCATCCTCTTCATTGGCTTAGGTTCTAAATGCTGCCTTCCAATTGGTTTTAAGCTTATTAGTCCTGCCCCATAAAAGCCATTTCAGTCATTTGTGTCCTTCCACTGCTACTGGCCCATTCACAGCACAGACTACTTTCTACCTGTGCCCCCCTCCCACAGTCCAATGCCTTCTCGCCGCCGCCCCCCCTCATGCCTCGTCGCCCGCACGCATTGCTATTTGCAATGCAATAGGTCTTGCGTAAATGTGAGTCCTATTGCATTGCCAATGCTTGTTGGTATTACTCTAATTTGTTTCACGCAGTGGTTTAGCGTCACATCATTATATAACCTACCCTGTAGATGAGACAATATCCACGGTTCAGCAAGTAAACAAAAGGAAATGTATGCTCTCCGGCTTTCCCTTATCCGCCGCGCCAATGTCAGTGCTGACAGAGCCCACAAGAGGGCAGTAGAGCTCCAAACAAAATTACTTAGTAGCAATTTATTTTCAAGACAATCAAACTGTCCATCTCAGAACCATCATTTTAAAGTACGCTGCAGAATATGAAAATTCTATATTTCCATAAATGTGGGATAAGTATAATTCAGCAATCCAACACACTTAAGAACTGATTTCAGACATTTTCAATTGTGCGCCCCAGGGAGTTTTGTCCTCTTGTTCCGATCACGATAGTTCTTTAAGAGGAAAGGTTTATCCATTCGTTAAAAAGAGCTGCTTAAGTGTTTTTTACACTGGAAAATAAACATCCGGGATTTAATAAAAACAAATCCGAGATTTAAGAACATTCCTTGCTGAGTGCAAATGTGTAACCTTCCTCTCCTGGCCTGACCAGTCTCCTGTATGTGACAATCTCTTGAGGTTCCCAGACATTTCCCAGGTCACAGCGCGGCAAGAAGATGTACTCTGCAGGAGGAAGAGAGGCACTGCTGCAGGGTGAACCGTGCGCAACTTGTTCTAAAACCCACGGCATAGCAAATATGCAGTAAGTATGTTTTAAAAATGACTTAAAAGGTTTCTCTTTGCTACAGAGTACATGCAGTTCTCTTCGTTTATTTGACTCATTCAAGTAAGTGAATTGTGTAGCTGTGGTGCACAGACCCCTGGACTGCTCACTTCACTGGTGTTACATTTTGAAATAATACAGCCTGCTTTGACCGCTGTGTGTATCTCCCAGCCTCTCCTGAGGCTTGCCCAGCACCATGCTGTCATGACACTACTAACTGCGCCAGCCGGAGTCCTTGAGTCAGCTGACTCTAATTAATGTATGCTATAGGCCCTGAGGCAGCTGGGCTCTGTGTTAGGGCCTCACACCCTGTTAGGTGGTTCTGCTGTATAAACACAAGTCCTTGCTCCTTTTAATGTTAATTCTTACTGTAGCCATGTGACCTGCTTTCTAGCTGTCCGCTTTTTTTTTTCCTAGGGGTGACATCTTAGGCTAATATTAGTAGTTACTTCACAAGTCTTACTTTCCTGCTTACAGTATTCGCTTATGAATAAGGTAGCCCCTGCAGTGACAGCTTTACCGACTTAGTTCACCCCACTCCAAGTGAAAAACAAACACCACCTGGTAAAGTGATTTGTTTTATTCTCCTTGTTTTACCATGCTCCTTTTCTATTATTTTTGTCTAATTGGCATTCCTTCTGCCTTTTTATTCTTATTAGTCAATACATTATGCCAACCAAAATTCACAAGTTTTTTATATGATCAGCATTGTACAAGAGAAGCAATGAAATAGCAATAGAATAAAACACATACTTCCTATCACTTTTATGAAATATTTAAGTAAACAAGACTCCGTGTCAAGAATAGAAGTATGGGCATGGTCTTCAATGCAATGTCATGTGAAGTGATGCTTGCCCTCTTTCATATCTGCCAAGGATTCAGATTGCTATGTATGATATTTTGATAATTTCGTTGTAATTATGACTCAGCCACCTCATGAATTTGCAGCAGTTTTAAGATCTTAGAGTTTCTCGTTGCTCAAATGGGTCGAATTTCTGATATTTATATTTCCCTCATCTATTGGCTGATTTTGCTGGCGAGAAAATTGTCACTCATAGTGGTTCTAATGGCACTCATAATTACACAGAAGTTATGAAAATGTCACACATAGCAATCTAAAACCTTGGCAGCTATGCTCTCGGGTAATTTCCGTGTTTCCTACCTCGCGCTTCAGCCGCTCAGTGCCTCTCCCACCGGGACACCGGAGCAGTAAATCCCGAGCCCTGCAGTGCACAAGGAACTTCACTTCCATTACAGTCCCTTAAAGGAGCAAGTTTCTCAGAGCACGAGCCCAAAGCACTTCCACACGCAGGGTGCGGGAGCCTGCAAGTGGAATGTGAATAGGAAAGCACTGCGTCACAGTGGGATGAGTGCTGTGTGCATCTTTGAAAGAAAAGTATTTTTCAGATGCGTCAGTGCTTAATTTGTCAAATAATGAGTACCGGTGCCCAAAGCTCTGCTCGGAAGCCCTATTAAATAAATGTCGGCAGGCCGAATACCAGGGCTCTCTAGAATTGAAACCACCCCAGGCCTCTTTAATCCAGTAACAGACACCCTTGGCTCGTTTATTCCTCTTGCTGGTTCCTGCTGTCTCGCTTTGTGATGGTACTTAAGTCTTTCTCATCCTCTTTAAGCCTGGGCAAAGCACTACGCTACGCTCGCGTAGTTTGCGAAGTTTGCGCTACTTCGCACTACGCAAATTGCACGTAGCACAGTGCAAACATGCGTAGCGTAGCATTGCGTAGTGCAGCGGTCCTTTTTTGCTTGCTCGCGGTCCTCAACATCAAGTTGGCGACCGCGAGCAAGCAAAAAGACATCCCGGCGAGACTTTTTCCTTGTTCGCGATCGGCAACATCAAGTTGCCGATCGCGAGCATGGAAAATAAACATCCCGGCGAGATTCTCAACGCAAGGAGGTCAGGTTTCTCATTGCGAGTGGTCGCGTATGCTTGCGACTGCTCGCGATGAGAAACTACTAGTCCGCTTTGAGAAATCTGCCGCTCGAGTAAAAATCTACTCAAGCGGCAGAAAACTACAGCTCGCACTGTGCAAGATGCCGTTTTCAATCATTGCACAGTGCCGGATGCTTGTTCGCACTGTGCAATCATTGAAAACGGCATCTTGCACAGTGCGAACAGGGTACTACGCAGTTCGCGAAGTGCTACGCGTAGCTCGCGTAGTGCGAACTGCACTTTGCGTAGCTTCGCGTAGTGCTACTTCGCGAACTACGCCCAGGGTTAATCATCCTTCCTTCGACTTTGTGTGTTTAGGTCGAGCATTCGAGACCTCTTGTATATATTTTAGTATATACTTATTATATACTTATATGTGTATGTACTATTTGGGCTCTGGAGATCAGCCCTAGGACTTGTCTGCTTCCGCTTAAGGACTTTTTTTTTCTGTTCAACTGCCTCTATTTGTCTTGATAGAAAACGACCAGCAGAGGTTAGTAAAATACCAGAATCTCTTTAGCATGCTCTAGATTCTAGTCCATAGAAATTGTCATCCACGAGCACCGGTAGACAAAAATATTTTTTTCAAATCTTGTATTTTCAGTGATTGATGAGGCAATGTCTCGCCATTACCTTGCTTTCCATTCACAAGCTGTTTCGAACAGTAAAAAAGGGGACTTTTTATAAGGATGGAAGACGCAGCCAAATCAGTGCCTTTATCGTAGCTGCATTTCATATTCAAAGTGCAACTGTTCGCAAATACCAACAGCCCTTCTTAAAGATGCCTCTTGATCTAGTGTCAGTGGCTATTTTGTTACTAACCAATTAATGAGATTCACTTATGTACATCCTGTAAGCAAAAATCATTAGTGTCTTGAATTGAGATAAATCACCTGGAGTGTAAAAAAGTAAGGAAAATCAGCTGCCACCAGGGCTGTACTACTGCCATTTACCAAGCATATGCTGGGCTGTACTACTAACCTTTACCACACATATGCCTTTACTACTCATTCCTTTACAATGAAACTCATTGTAAAGGTATGTATGGTAAGTCATACTCGTTGTTAAATCCTGCATGGTTAAAGTAGGCAAGTTGTAATGGCTGCGGTGTAAAGTTATTGCGTAGTAACGACTGTGTTGAAATGGCTGTTTCCCGCCTAAGAGACTTATGGCAGACAGGGGGTGCGGACCAGGTGAAAAAAAGGAATACTCCTTAAAAAGGTGAATGCTGGTGTGCATTTATGGCCTAAGAGACCTATGGCAGGCAGGGGCTGAAGGCCAGGGAGAAAAGAAGGAATAATCCTTATAAAGATGAATGCTGGTGTGCACCTGTAGCCTAAAAGACCTATGGCAGGTAGGTGGTGTAGGGGCAGGTGGTGCAGGGGCAGACTAGGGAAAAAAGGAAGAATCCTTAAAAAGGTGAATGCTGTTGTGTGCCTATGGCCTAAGAGACCTATGGCAAGCAGGGGGTGCAGACCACTGGAAAAACAGAATAATCCTTAAAAAGGTAAATGCTTGTGTATGCCTGTGGCCTAAGAGACCTATGGCAGGTAAGTGGTGCAGGGGCAGGTGAGGGCAAAAAATTGAATAATACTTCAAAAAGGTGAAAGCTGCTGTGGACCTATGGCCTAAGAGACCTATTGCAGGTAGGTGGTGCAGGGGCTGGCCAGGGAGAAATTGGGTATATAATTGCTGGTGTCTCACTAGTGACTATGAGAAATCCATTGGAAGGCAAGGAGATGCATGGAAAAATAGAGAAAATGCATATATAAACACTGTACATACAAACTACAATGATCCTCATGCACATTAAAGTGATATCAGGAAAAGAAGTAGAAAAGTGAACAAAAAAGGCATAGCTCTCCTCAATGCCTGTGGAAAATGACTTTGACAATTGGGAAAAGGGATTTATTTAATTCACTTGCCGCATGTTCACCAACAAACATGAAGGTATGGAAAACAAGTAAAACATGCAGGCCTATGGCAAAAGCACACTGGCTAGCTTCACAAAATGGCCACGTGGTCAAACAACAACAAGCAAAAATGCATGGAAAACAAAGAACAACTGCAGGCCTATGGCACAAGCACACTGCCTGGCAGCACATAACGGCACTGGCTGCATTCTTAATCAGCAACAACAAACAAGGAGGCATGGACACAACAAAGAACACATGTAGGCATATGTCAAAAAGCCCAGGCTTCCTAAAAATAGTTTCTGGCCACATGGTCGAACAACAACAACAAGCAAGGAGACATGAATAGCAAAGAAAACATGCAGGCTATGGCAAAAGCACACTGACTGGCTACACAAAATGGCTACATGGTCAAACAAGAACAAGCAAGAAGGCATGGACAACAAAGAACACATGAAGGCCTATGGACACTGACTACACAAAATGGCCACCAGCCACATGGCATAAAGAACAAAGACACACACACTGGCCAGACATATGAGGCATGGTAAACAATGAAGAAAACACTACCAATAATTCAGCAATGCCAAACACTACAATCAAGTGAGTTATTAACATTTTACCAAAACACACATCCCCCATCAAATATTTACCCAGCAAAACCAAATGTGAAATTTAAAAAAACACATTTTTCATTTATTCCAATACCATTCCTAAATCATGTTTTAAAACAACATATACCGCAGAAACAGTTGTTTCATGTACCCAATGACTGGTACTGGCTGCATGGCCTGGGGCCAGAATAAGCAACATGGTAAAATAAATTAATAGTTCAAATTTACCAAACATGGAGAAACTAAACTGTGCATGCATCTTCCCTTAAAAAAGATAAAAAATGAAATGCAAAATAATACTAGGTCCCCACTGCAACTCCAGCCCGCCGATCACAATCAAATTTAAAAATTGAATAATAGTACAAATAAATACTAGTGCATGTTCTCTATGAAGCAAACAAACACCCTTATACAAAGTTTTTGAACTTACTTGTGATGTCACAAAAGCAAAGTCATTGAACTCCAATAGCAGATATATGCAGCAGGAATTGCAGACCAAGAGAGTGATCCTTTCACCTTGAAATCTAAATGAAAATTGACCAGGAGGTGGACAAAGCACTGGGAGGAGCCTTCTTGACAGAAGAAGGAAGTTGAAGTCTCAACCTGATTGGTATGTTTGAGTAGAATATTCACTTGAAAGGATATTATCTAGGTCATTTAGCTACTACTTGAGTAGAAAATCCACTCAAAAAGCAGCCATGGCCGCTCATGCTTGCTGGTGTCCCAAAAATGGCAGCGAAAGGATCCATGGCAACCAGAAGTCAAGCTGGCGGCAGGCAAATCTCCTGTGCACTACCTAGCAGCAAGCAAATCCCGCTAGCTCATGCAAGCAGGTGTTTACACAAGCCTCACACATGCCAATGGAATTATAATCCCACCATGCGCCAAATGGCGGACTTCAGCAGGACTGCCATGTTACACACGTAGCACAGAGTTACCTAAATACCGTCAACTCCGCAAGTGTAATTAGAATTCCGCTCAGGCCTGCTTATAAGTCCCTAATAAAGTGGTACTACTTGCACTCAAGACATGTAAATTAAATACTATTAGTAGGACTACAACACTTATTGCTCCTCCTACATAAGTGGCCTTTTAAACATATCTCAGGCCTGTCATTGCAGACTGTGTGCGGTTTTAAACTGCCATTTTGTCCCGTCAAAATGCACCCTTTTGCCAAGCCTAAACCTTCCTTTTAATGCATATATCACCCCTAGGGAAGGCTTAACCAGCCCAAAGGGCAGGGTGCATTGTATTTGAAAAAGTTACTTTTAACTTTTACATGTCGTGGTGGAGAAAAACTCCTACATTCGCTTTTACCTACTGCAGGGCCTACCTCTCCCATAGGATATCATTAAGTTGTCTAGTGTATTTAATAAGTGATAACCTTTGCTTGGGAATAGGTGGAAATGTCATGTTTGGTCTCTAGAGAATTTTAATTTAAAATTCTCTTTAATGGTAAATTTGAATATTAAATTCCAATTCTGAAAATCCACTTTTAAATTTTCGTGCCCTAGCCATTTGGTGCCTGCAGCCTGGGACCTGGATCACATGACAACGTGTAGTTGGCAGTTGGTTTTTGTGTATTTCTCCCAGACAGTCTCACAAAGGGGGCCTGGGTGTTATCAGGGTGAGCCATCATGACAGGATGGTTGAGGGTGGAGCTGCCACCTACTACACTCACACTACAAAGGAGCTGCTAAAGCACACTCACAAAGGACTTCACACTACCCTTTTGTCATCCTAGACATCCTGAGACCAGGGCAGGGGAAGGAGAAGGAATGATATTCCAGAACCAGATGTGGGAGGAAGTCTAGAAGTTTCCCCCACGTCAAAGCTGGCGCTAGGTGTAAATATTAGACCCCGAGACCAACTTTTCATAACAATCCTGGGCATACTACAGAGGAAAGACTACCCTGCAGGTGGAGGTCTGCTCTGCTTTCTGAAAAGTAAGACTGGGCCTGCTCTGGGCCCGCTCCCTTCACCCCTAGCAACCCAAATGACTCCAAGGGTCAGTTGGCTGACCTGCTGTCTGAGCTACAGGGACACAACATGCTCTAGAGGCCTCCCTGTAACTACCCAGATGACCTGCTGCAACTGACCCTACCTTTCAAAGCTGACAAGACAATTTGATGTGCCTTGATGATTTAATGTGCACCCTAGTGAGCACGGGACCACAATGCTAGACATGAGTGTGTTTCACATCCAGATAGGAAGTCAGCTCATTGCCAGTGCTACAAATATGAAGGATGGCACTAACAAGCACAGGGGTTCCAATTAATGGGCAACTCGATCCAATGATTTTAATATAGAAAAGGATAGCAAAATGCACAACAGCAGTGGAAGACAGAGAGAGATCAGAGTGCTTCCAACAACACACAGTGTTTAGCCACAACTCTTGAGCCCATGGACTCACACAAGTCTTACAAACAAACAAACTGACAAACTAGATCTAAGCACGATGGGGATGTAAGTAGGAACATGCAAAATTGCAAGAAAATCAGAACTTAACATGCACATATAATAATGTAATAAGGTAGGTTAGGGGAGTGATTGTTTGAGAGCCAGGTGAAGATTTACCTCTAATAAAAGTTTCTTAATTGCAGTTTAAGAAAAGAAACAATGTTGAATATACTTTCTTCTCTTAAAACAGAATGCAGTCAACTTATCTGTATGAGAAGTGAAACGATTCCAAATTCTTTTGACCTTAGTCTCATGGATAATATGTATGTTTCAGTCCTCAAGAATTTTAAGAGATCCATTAGAACTTAGGGAGTCAGAAAGATGAAGATATTCTGAAGGGATATTGCTTGTTATAAACAGTATTAGACACTGTAACATGTTGATATGCTACTACAGAACTTTACCTCATCTTTAGGTACATGCTATAGGCACATAGAAAGCACAGTCCAGGGGACTGATGAGTTAGAGTGGTGATAGCCGTTTTCTCTGGTTTGTCTTTTAACCCATTTCTCTACATTAGTTATTATCACATCTAAGCTTCTCTGTGTCAGTTTTTTGTGAAGTTAAAAATGTGTACAGTTTTATTGGTTCAACTCTTGATGGGAAACTTGAGGTGTCCTGGCTGCGCTCAGCTCCCTACACAGGAGCTCTCAGTAAGTATACTGCTTTTTGTCCTCTGAATCTTGCAATAAAAAGAAGGTTGCATTCTTCTTCTTCAGATATGAAAGCTCGTGATATCTAAGATGACTGCTGCACATACACAGAATCTCTAGGTCGTCTAGAATTTAAAAAGTATCTAAAATGAATAGCTACTTTACCACACATTTTTTTAAATTCTTTGCGACCTGAGGCACCACAGCCATTTCCTTCTGCCATATATTTGATAATTTTAAAAATAGTGAAACTGGGTGGGCACAATGTCTTAACATTCTTCTAGTAGAAACACTTACTTTCTTGCTCCACATTAGACAGATAAATTGTCCTGGTTGGTGACTAGGTCGGAAGGACCCTCTACGACAACAAATGCAAATAATGGTCAGCAACAAAGTTGTAATAGCATCTTTCGTTGCATGTTCCTGTTTTACCAAGACTGGCACATGTTTCTAGCCTGATTTCAATATTTTTCTTGATAGTGTTACTTTCTTGTTTACCTTTCTGTATACCATATAACTTTGGGCCCGATGTGCCAATCTCTCTTGCAGTCACTAAACCTGTGATCCGTGCAGTCACCGGCCTTGTCACCACCAAATGGTAATACACTTGTAAATGATACATTGCACGTCAGAAATCACTGTCTAACTAGCAAAGACCCCAACGTGACTGACTGTGCTTTAGTAGAAGAAGGGTAAATGAAAGAGGCATTCTCCGCCACCAACCGATTTGCAGTAGAACGTATGGTTGGTTTGTAACTACAATTGTGGTTGCAAACCATCAATCTGATACCTACTGTCTCAAACGGATGGTATCTCATTTCCAAAGTGAATATCATGAGGTGAATGTATCGCTTGCAGGCCTCCATCCCTGCATTCACAGTTATTCGCAGTAAATCACAAAAAGACGACTGGTTCATGAATATTAATTAGACATGTGTGCATTTTGTGATGCTATCTGATTAGTACATCAATTGCACTGGATTCCAAACTATTTGATGCTGAAAATCACCCACGGGTTGGCTGTCCCACCTTAGTACACTGGACATTTTGATCTTGTGAAAGAACATTCAAATAAGGCATAACAACTTTTCTATTTCTTTTTGAAACATGTATTAAGCAATGAAACATTTACTTTTAGTAGTAAATGTGAGCACCCCTTTCCTTGAGTTCCAACTTGAAACTTAAAACTGCTTTGTAACTTTAAAATTATGAAATTGTAACTGAGTTTTATACACTTCAGTTTTATGAACAATGTGTGTATCCAATTTACCATACCCTTATGAGACTCAGATATTGATGTGCCTGTTCTTGTTGAATGCAGCATGCGTACATGACAGGAATGTTGATATTGATCTACTTGCTTTTTGGAACTTCAATTTGCACATTTTTTAGGAAACAGGAACATTCTGCTATAATGTATAAAAAGGAGCATCGTTTGTTGTGTAGGACTTTGTATTTCACTGCAATAGATCATATGATTCTGAAAAGTACCTAAAGACTTTTTGGCTGGCAGGAGTCCGGCAAGTGCCAGCTTGTTCTTTTATTTTAACAAGAAAACAATCCATCATACTGACAATTATTCAAATTGACTGAATTAAAAACAGCACACCTTCTAAACGTTTAAATAGCATAAGAAATATCAACATGAGAGACAAAATATGTATTATGGTAAAGTGAGGGCTTGGATCAAGAAAATGGGTACTCATTTCTTGCATCCTGGCAAACATAGTTAATTCAATGAAGTCAATGCTTCCTAAAAAGGACTGGGCAGTTCTTTTAGGTTACAGTTTAGCCCTCAATTATAAAAGGTGCCTGTAACAAAATGGGTTATTAGTGCAGGAGGATGGAATTCCTATCCAAGTAGCAAGTCTCACATTTCTGTAATGTGAAACACAGTTTAAGTATTTTAAACCTGGGCTCAACCCATGGTATCTATAAAAAACAGTAAACAAACTCAACTTAGGAAAATGTGCAGCACTAAAACCGTGAGGCAGTCTAACACAACTCGATAAAATTCTTACCACCAATTTCTAAAAGTTAAGAAAAATGTAATAAGAAAAAAACCACCAAAACAACTAAAATCATATGGGGGGAGGGGTGCGGAGATATGAATTCACAAGTTGTAGGCACGAATAGTGGCAAGAAAATATAATGCGCCAATCAGAAATCACTGTTCTCAGTTGACCAAGACCGAGGCTCAATTTCAAGACAATCACAATGTGACAGAGGTTGGATACACCAAGCGGGTCATCCAAGTCAAAGTTTTTACCTCCTGACTTTGTCTTTTATATGGAAGTTGAAATTCTCCAGCATAGCAAGGTTACGAGCTGTATCACGTCCTCTTGAGTGCAGATAGCCATTTTACAAGGTCTCTCTGAAGTTGCTGGTTTGGGCAGGAAAAATTCTAAGTTGGAAAATTCAATTTTTTCTATGGCTGAAGTCCTATCGTCAGGTTGATAGTTTTCAGGGTTTAGCCTGGTCAGAATTTCTACCTTCAGACTTAGGGGTCGATTAGGATGGCGGTCGGAAAACAATTCCGACAGCCATGGTAGCGGAAAAAAACCGTCCGCAGGCACTGTGGGAAAACCGGCTGTCAGATTAGGATCAACCGCCAGAAAAACCAACCGCGGCAGAACGATGCCACAAAAGACCGCCGGTAGCGGGTAGAGCAGGTGAAAATCCGTTCCCGGTGGTCAGATTTGTGGTGGAAAAATCCAAACCCGCCGCAAGGCCAGCGGATTGACCGCACACACAATTAGGATACCATTGAGGTGACAGTGGAACGATCCGCTGTTCCCGACCGCCGCTGTCGCTAACAGTGACGAATGGGAGAGCAGGTGGCAGGGCTGTTGCATACCCACTGCCGTGGCCGCTCTGAACTATTTTGGCGGTCGACAAAAAAAACACACAACAAGGCCACCAAGTGTACACATCAAACTAGCTCAGCCCTCCAAAACACCCAACACACCCCAAGGAACCCCCCTCCCCATGGCAACTAAAAAAATACAAATCCCAGGACAACCCACACAACACACCTGACAGCAATACTCCATTTTGACACATCCACATAGCTGAGTATAAAAACAGCCCCTTCCCTGACCAGAATTCTTTGCAATGCTCCAGCCCTGAAGGAACTAAACCCTACAGCACAAAGGAGAGGCAAACCACCACACCTCTCACCAGCACATCAACACACACACACACCACTCACATCACTCCCACCACCATCACACCTGCAACTCAAACGATTTGCACATCACACGCCATGGCACAAAAGAAAATGCCCAAATTCACTTACAATGAGTTGTCAGTCATGGTAGATGAGATAATCAGAGTAGAACCACAATTGTTTGGTAACATTTCCAACAGATACCATTAGCCACCAGAGCATAAAAGTGGGGAAGTATAGTCAGCAAAGTGAATGCAGTAGGGACCACCCCATGCACCAAGAAGGAGATCATGAAGCGGTGGCATGACCTCAAGAGGCAGGTGAAAGACAAGAACAACAAGAACTGTCAGCTGGCTCAGATGACTGGCGGTGGCCCTCCTATTCCACCAAGAACATTCACTGCATTGGAGGAGAAGGTACTTGCCATACTGAATCCAGAGAGTCTCACAGGAATAGCCGGGGAAGTGGAGGCTAGTAAGTACAAACAAATGTCTACCATCACACTGCTATGTACTGTCTTGCTCAACTACAAAGCTACACACCCTAGGCCCAATTTCATTCATCTGCACCACACACTCCCCAACACATGTCTCACAGATCCAACATTCACTCCTTCTCATTCACCCCAAAGGTAGCTAGCAACATTCCCTGGGCGGCATGTGTATAGGCAGCCAGCACTACAACTCCCACCAGGACCCCATGTCCCACAGCTCAGCAAGATGGAGCACTCCCCCCCACCCAAGAGCCATGTGTAACCATTCCCTCCCTCTACTCCACAGGGAGCTAGCCATTTTAACAGGGAGGGGTGTCTGTGGATAGTCAAACAGCACTACAACTCCCAAAAGGCACCCTTGTCCCACAGCTCAGAAAGGTGGAACACTTCCACCCCACCCAGAAGCATGTGGCAGCCATTGTATTTCAGCAACCAAACTTACAGGTAGGTAGCCATCTTAACAGGGAGGGGGGTTTGTGGGTGGGAGGCCAGCACTACAACTCCCACCAGGCCCTCTTGTCCCAAAGCTGAGCAAGATGGAGCAATCCACACACCCATAACCATGTGGCAGCCGTTGAATCTCACTCATTACACTTACAGGTAGGTAGACATCTTTACAGAGAGGGGTGTTTGTGGGTGGCAAGCCAGCACTACAACTCCCACCAGGCCCCCTTGTCCCACAGCTCAGCAAGATGGAGCACTCCACCCCACCCAGAAGCATGTGGCAGCCATTGTATTTTACCAACTAAACTTACAGGTAGGTAGCCATCTTAACAGGGAGTGGGTATGTGGATGGGAAGCCAGCGCTACAACTCCCACCAGGCACCCTTGTCCCACAGCTCAGCAGGATGGTGCAAACCCACCACCCAGAACCATGTGGCAACCATTCTATTAATCACATCAAACTTACAGGTAGGTAGCCCTCTTAACAGGGAGGGGAGTTTGCTCACATCAAACTTACTAGTAGGTAGTCACCTTAAAAGGGAGGGGGGTCTGTGGATGGGAATACTGCACTACAACCCCCACCAGGCCCCCTTGTTCCAAAGCTGAGCAAGATAGAGTACTCCCCCACCCACAACCCGGTGGCAGACAATGAATCTCACTCATCAAAATTACAGGTAGGTAGCCATTTCAACAGGGAGGGGTGTTTGTGGGTGGGAAGACTGCACTACAACTCCCACCAGGCCCTCATGTCCCACAGCTCAGCAAGATAGAGCACTCCCCCCACCCAAGAGCCATGTGTAAACATTCCCTTCCTCAGCTCAACAGAGAGCCAGCCATCTCAACAGGGAGGGGTGTCTGTGGATAGGCAGCCTGCACTACAACTCCCACCAGGCACCCTTGTCCCACAGCTGAGCAGGATGGAACACTGTCCCACCCACAACCATGTGGCAGACATTGTACCTCACCAACCAAACTTACAGGTAGGTAGCCATCTTCACAGGGAGGGGTGTTTGTGATTAGGAAGCCGGCGCTACAATTCCCACCAGGCACCCTTGTCACAAAGCACACCAGGATGGAGCACCCACCCCACCCCACCCAGAAGCATGTGGCAGCCTTTACATTGCCCTCATCAAACTAACAAGTAGGTAGCCATCTTAACAGGGAGGGGGGGTTGTGAGTAGGAGACCATCACTCCAATTCCCAACAGGCCCCCTTGTCCCACAGCTCAGCAGGATAGAAAACTCCCCACAACCATGTGGCAGCCATTGCATTGGTCACCTTCACCTAACAGGTAGGTAGCCATCTTAATAGGGAGGGGTGTTTGTGGGTATGAGGCCAGCACTTCAACTCCTAACAGGCACCCTTGTCCCACCCCTGAGCAGGATGGAGTACTCCCTCCAGCCAGAAGCATGAGGCAGACATTGTACCTCACCAACCAAACTTACAGGTAGGTAGCCATCTACACAGGGAGGGGGGTATGTGGTTAAAAAGCTTGCACAACAACTCCCACCATATATTACAGGAAAAAATGGACCCTGAAATCGAAAAGTAGTTAATCATACAATGAATATAGCCAAGATTGGTACTATATTACAGCCAATGTCCAGCCGGACAAGGCACCTTTAATAAGTAGAAATAGTTAACAATAATCCAGAGAATGTAAGTAGAGTCTTAGTGGGACAAAAGCCTGTATCCTGAGACTTACATATCGTGATGACAAAATGTGAAACACATTCAGGCAATTACAATGATGTTTCTGTCTTGAAAAATAAAGAGTAGCGAAACATCTAATACATATACTGTCACCTTCACAATACGTTATATACAGAAATTCGAATGTGTAAGGTGGACAACTATGTCGACGGCGTTTCGATCCTTATCAGGGGGATATCGGATCATCATCAGGACTAATCAGTTAAATTACCCATATTCAAATGCCTGAATTTACATAAAATAAGGCAAACAACAAAACATAGGAGATTTTGGGAGAAAAAATGCAGGGAGAAAGGGGAAGGAAAATAGCAACATAGTAGTTAATAATACGTTTTAAAGGTGAAGCACAAGACGTGGAAAAGAACAGTCGCATCAGATCAAGCGGCTATCTACATTTAAATAAATTCAAATTCAATTCCGTTGTAATAGTGGCATTGTGGACACGAAGCGTCCGGATAGGTCATTAAGAGGACACGGGAGAAGAGGTGAAGTCTAGGAAAGTGAAAAGATGAATTGCGAATAAAAGCTTGGAAAGCAGTGAATGAGTGGTTGGTGATTGTAACCACAAAGGGTTAAGATTTTACCCAGAAAATAACAAATTGTGCGTATAAATGTGTTGGCAGTTAAAAGAAGAGTAGTATCGTGGTAGATAAATTGTACAGCGGAGGCATGCCGTTTATAATGCCCAGCAGTGTCACGAAGAACAGGCGTACACTGGTCAAGGATACGTCGTGGTGAGAAAACATGCCGCAAATGTGCCGCGAGGGAAGGGGGGAGAGAATTACCTCAAGTTAACATTAGGTAAACAGAGGGGGCGTCTGGGGCGGGTAGAGAGATCACAGTCCTCCAGAGGGACGCGTTTGTGAGGTACATTGCCTGTGAAGAAAAAGGCTGGAGTGAGGTTGGTAGGATGGAAGCCGCGAGTTAGGAGAAGGTGGAGCGGGTTGGGCGCTTACCTGGGACAATTAAGTTCCGGAATTACAGGACACGGTAAAAATTCAATATTCGTCTGGGAGGGAAAATGGAGAAAAACAGGTGGAATCAGGAGCCGTGGAGCAATCGTATGGGGAGGACATGGGAGAAGCAATGGCGATCCTTAACCTCAAAATGGTGAGAGAAAAGATTTCCGTGGCCACGCGAAAAACAGCTCGTTTGGACAATGCCGGATCGAAAGTGAAGCGGATGTGAAACTCCTGTCATGCTGTGGGTAAAAGGAGTCATGTGGGCGGTCATATGGGCGGTCATGTGATCCGGAAATAGGGCGTGTGAACGAGATGAGAGTGGTGGGCGTTTCTAGGCGCCATATTGGGAGGGTAAAAGGGCAAGAATTGCTGATTGGGAGCCAAGGAGGCCAGGGAATAGAAAATAAATTTAAGAAAATCAACAGATAGGTGCAGAGAAGTGACGTGCCTCAACAAAAAACATTAAAAAATCAAAAGTGTTTAAGGAATACAGTAAGTAGTAACGGAAGCAATCGTGCCACATCAGTATACAGTTGAGTCATGAACAGTTGATTATGCACAGCATTGCCACATATAAAACAGAGCAGTGGCGAATGGAGACAACGGTGTTGTGGTCAATGTTCATGAAAGTGGAATGGATAGGTCCAAAAAGTTCATAACAAAGAGGTCCAGTCCTCAAGGCTGTTCAACCCTTTGTGTATACTACCAGTTTTCAAAATCCACTTCAATTCCTCTTTGTTCAGCAGTTGGGAGAGATCTGCGCCTCTCGGTGGGATTTTTACAACAGAAACCACTGTCCAGCGTATGTCATCCTCAGTGTGGCCTGGAGCCTCAAAATGTTCGACCAAGGGTGCATTTGGGGTTTTGCATCTTAATCTGCTCCTGTGTTGACTGATTCTGATCCGGATTTTTTGCGTGGTTTGACCTATGTAAATCATATCCAAGGACAAAAGATGGCATAGATAACATTACAAGTATTACAGTTGCAGAAGTGCTTGTGTGCATTACGTATATTACCAAATGCAAACTCTTTACAGTCAGAGGTAAATCTGCACACAGTGCAGTTACCGCATCTAGTGTGACCAATCAAAGATGGTAGGGCCCAGTGGTCATGAAGGGTACCGGTATTCGTTGTACTGGGGAGTGCCGCTCTTACCAGGTGGTCTTTGATGTTCTTGCTTTTTTTAAAAGCAAAGAGAGGTCTCTCAAGGTTGAGTATTCCTGCGTTTACCACATTCCAGTGTTTAAGAATACTTTTGCGTAGTTTGTTTGAAGAGAGGGAGAAAGTAGTTACACATACTATACGGTTCTGTGTTTTCTTGGGTTTGGGTTCCAAGAGAACTTCCCTTGGACAGTACCATGCTCTTTTGAGGGCACTACGGATCAATCTTTTTGGGTAGCCTCTGGAGGTCAGTTTGTTGCTTAGTGTTTTCGCTTCCCTGAAGTAGTCCTCTTTGAGGGTACAGTTACGTCTTATACGTAGGTATTGGGAATATGGTAGAGAGTCTTTTAAAGCTCTCGGATGGTTGCTACTATACTTCAGCAGAGTATTCCGTTCAGTGGATTTCCTGAAAAGGCTAGTGATCAGATGTCCATCTTTGTGTGCAATATTGAGGTCAAGGAATGGTATGGATGCTTTATTGTGTGTGAGTGTGAATTTGAGACCCCCGCAGTTGTTGTTGAGCCAATGGTGGAAATTTTCAAGCATGGTTTGAGTGTCATGCCAGATCAGAAAGATGTCGTCTATGTAACGTTTCCATAGTGACATGGCAGAAAAGAAAGGGTTCTGTTGAACCAGTATATGGTTCGTCTCAAGTGCGTTCATGTACAGGATGGCTAGATTTGGTGCAAAAACTGCTCCCATGGATGTGCCCTTGGTTTGCTGGTAGTATTGGCCATCAAACAGAAAGAAGTTCCTGGTAAGGCAGATCTCCAGTAGTTGTAAAATAAAGATGGTGGGGACTGCATGTGGTCTGATGCGTGTGTCTAGAGTTGCCTCAATGATGTGTAGTGCGTCTCACTGGGGGATGTTTGTATATAATGACTCAACATCGAGAGTGCAGAGTGTGTCAGTGGAGGGGCTGAAAAAAAACATGATTTTCTACCAGGGTAATCATTTGCATACTATCTCTCACATAGTAAGGAGTAGATGGAACAAAGTCTTTTATGAAAAAGTCTACATATAGACCTAGTGGCTCAAGAATAGAGCCACAGCCTGAGAAGATGGGGCGTCCAGGTGGATTCAGAGTGTCCTTGTGGATCTTGGGGAGAGTATAGATTACTGGCATCCGGGGTGCCTTCGCATTAAGAAACTGATATTCTAGTTTGGACAGGAAGCCTGGGTCTAAACCTGATGTGGTTACCTGCCAGATGACTTGTTTTAGTTCATTAGTGGGGTTGGTGGGGAGTCTACAGTAATGGTCTGTATTACCTAGTTGCCTTAATATTTCACTTTTATAGGTAGTGATTTCTTGTAGCACTATTCCGCCGCCTTTGTCGGCAGGTTTGATGACAATCTCATTATTGGTCTTAAGAGTTTGAAGTGCTGATTTTTCTGCCAGTGAGATGTTGTATGGGATGAAGTGATGCTCTGTGGCCAGTTGGGATAAGTCATTTAATACCAGCTTCTCAAAGGTGGAAATTTCTGGTAGAACCATATTGGCCGATGGAGAGAATGTGGACGGAGGTCTTAAAGAGGTGTTGGATGTTTTAGGAGGAAGAGGATTCAATAGGAAATAGCTGTGTAGTCTTATCTTACGGAAGAACCATAGAACTTCAGTCTGTAGGTCAAGAAAGTTGGTCTGGGTGGTGGGTACAAATGAAAGGCTCTTACTTAGTATAGATAACTCAGAATCATTTAATTGATGTTTGGTGAGATTAAATATAGGAAGTAGGAGATTGGTTTGTGTCTGACTCGAGGGATTGTAGTTGTCCATAAAGTGTGGATTATCTACCAACGGTAGTAATTGCGTCGGGTTTGTCGTTCCCCTGGTGGGTTTTGCCAGTGGGCATGTTTCAGGCCCCCTCTTTTTTGTGGCTCTTGTTGGCCGCGTCCTAAAAAAGAGGCTGGAGGTGGTGGATTGCCAGGTACTCTATTGGCACTACTCGTCCCTTCCCCTGGGTCGGAATTGTCAGATGAATCCGCAGAAGTATCTGAGAATCCCACTAGAGTGTTTCTTCTATTGAATCGGCCCCACGGCCGGTTACTGCGTGGGTTGTTATAGGATCTATTGATATAGAAATCTTTGGTTAAGTAAGGGTATGTTCGCTCGGTGGAATAGGATTTAATATCCTTCTTTACTTTATTAGATTTCTTGTTCTGTTCTATTCTATAGAATTCATCCACGGTTTTCTGTACTTGTTCTAGCAGTTTCTTGCTATCAGATATAGTGTCGTTGTCCGTTATTTGTTTTTCAATGTCTGTTATCTCTTCCAAAAGTTTCTTGAGTTCTTCTGTCGCTATATCGATACCTTAGACCATCCAGTGTCTAGAGCAGATTGTACTGATGTAACTGAAATTTGTGATGTATTTAGGAATGTCAGTAAAAATTCCGGGTATGTTCCTAACTTGGAGGCCTGTGGGGATAATATCGGCTTTCAAATATTCTGTGAGCATCCGGATCATGAGTTGTAATCTGACAGACTTTTTCTTGGTTTACTCTAGTTGCTCGGGAAGTGTGGAACTGATTTCCTGGGGAGCATTAGTGGGGTCAGTGAAGAGGGATGGACCTTCTAGAATCTTTTTGATGTATTCGTCTGTGTAGAGGGGTGCGTGATCTGACATATCAGAAAAGGGGAAGGAAAGGGACAGAATATCTGACGATATGGGAGTCGAGAGGAAAGGGAGGTGACCCACTTTCTAAACAAGAAGGGGGGATAAGAGCAAGAGCCCTTGCAATCCGGCGATTGCGCTTACTATGTGAAAAAAACAAGGGCACCCGCTTGATCTGACGCGACTGTTCTTTTCCACGTCTTGTGCTTCACCTTTAAAACGTATTATTAACTACTACGTTGCTATTTTCCTTCCCCTTTCTCCCTGCATTTTTTCTCCCAAAATCTCCTATGTTTTGTTGTTTGCCTTATTTTATGTAAATTCAGGCATTTGAATATGGGCAATTTAACTGATTAGTCCTGATGATGATCCGATATCCCCCTGATAAGGATCGAAACGCCGTCGACATAGTTGTCCACCTTACACATTCGAATTTCTGTATATAACGTATTGTGAAGGTGACAGTATATGTATTAGATGTTTCGCTACTCTTTATTTTTCAAGACAGAAACATCATTGTAATTGCCTGAATGTGTTTCACATTTTGTCCTCACGATATGTAAGTCTCAGGATACAGGCTTGTGTCCCACTAAGACTCTACTTACATTCTCTGGATTATTGTTAACTATTTCAACTTATTAAAGGTGCCTTGTCCGGCTGGACATTGGCTGTAATATAGTACCAATCTTGGCTATATTCATTGTATGATTAACTACTTTTCGATTTCAGGGACCATTGTTTCCTGTAATATATGACTTCCCAAGGTCCCTGTCTAATTCCTTTGGGAGCCCTTGTTTTTTTCACATAGTAACCAACAACTCCCACAAGGCACCCTTGTCACAAAGCACACCAGGATGGAGCACCCACCCCACTCCACCCCACCCAGAAGCATGTGGCAGCCATTACATTGCCCTCATCAAACTAACAGGTAGGGTAGTTTGAGGCTGGGAGGCCAGCACTTCAACTCCCAACAGGCCCCCTTGTCCCACAGCTCAGCAGGACAGAACACTCCACCACACACCCATAAAGATGTATCAGTAATCCCCCCAAATGTGCCACAGAGCAGATAAGTAGACAGTGCATGCACCCTGCCAAAAGCATGAAGCGATATGACCACACCAGCCCTCACAGTCCTCCAAACTTGGCATAGATCCTATTGCCACTTACAGTTAGCAGACAGCTAAGCGTATGTAACTGTCACAGAAAGCAAAGTGTGACTCACCATATAACATGTTGAAGAAAATCAGGGCACAATTATGCACAGCACTGAATGCTATCTGTAAGTGCCATGGGGGCAGAGCATCAAGGCCCATATGAAAACAAAACAAGCATGGTCAGTAGTAAAAAGAAAGCAAAGCACATGACATGACAAAGGTATGCATGAGATTACAATGGCTAGTTCATGCTCCGATGTAACGTCTTTCATGCAGAGTAATCAACAAAGATGCTTCACATAATGTTGTTGTGCTGCTAGTCGTTAGATGACAACATGTCCTTGTAATCACAAAATCTGCATGTGGCGCATGGTATCTATTGACATGTCTCACCATGGACAAGTAATGTATGTACCTCCACATCATGTCATGATGCACAGAACTGTGCAGACATACAATGTGATATCAATGTAAACTGTGTGGTGTATAACATCTAACACCAAGCTTGAGGGGTGCACTTCAATTACCATTTCCCCTTTGTTCCACAGGTGATCAAGAACTGACAGCTGCAGATGAGTACACCAACCTGCAGAGCCAGTCTCCCCCCAGAACTAGGACTCCCTGATGCAGACTCCCTAGATTTCTTGGAAGCGGAGCCAGAAGCCAGCCCATCAGGCATGCCAGGGTGCAACAGGTCCCAAGACACCACTGTCCCCGCAGCCACCGCCTCAGCAACAACAACTACGATGAACCCTGCTGTAACGACCTGTGCGGCCTCCTCCACCACCACCACCACCAGTGTTGCCTGCAACACTGTCCCTGCCTCAGAAGATGACCACACCACCCCACAATCTGAGGATGGCAGGGAGAGTACGCGGGTGCGTAGAGTGGTGACGCCACAGGTGCGGGACAGCAGGGCAGGTGATAGGGGAACTGGCCATCAAAACCAACCGGACACTGGGACCGAAGCCCTGGCCAACATTGCCAGAGTCCTTGGGGCCTATGAACGAGCCCAGGGACACACGGGCCAGGCTCTTGAAGATGCACATGAGCTTCGGCTGCTGCTGAGGTCCATAGACACACGCATGGGCCAAATCGTGGACCTCTTGGGCCAGCTTGTAGGTGTCCTGAGAGACAGGCCTGCGGCCCAAACAACAGCTCAACCCACCTCCAGTCTCCCGCAGGATGACAGTTCCCCTACCTCCCCTGTGGCCACAGAGAGGGGTGAGTCCTCAGACACCACTAAGCCTGCAGCAGAGGCCCCCCTGCCAAACCCTCAAGGGGCCGTCCAAAGAAATCCCAGGGAGGATCCCGTGGCAAGGCACCAGCCAAACACCAGTCAAGGAGCCAGCCACGATGGCACCCCTCTTCCCCTTGACTTTGTTGACTGTCCTTACCCACACTGCTAGGTTAATGGCATGCGTCTGTTGGACTGGGTCACCACATCAATGTGGTGGTTACTCTATTGTCTCATCTACTATCACTGAAAACTCATTGACTCCCTTTTCACCATTTTGAAAATATTCACTTCCCTGTCACATATACCCATTGTAAATAAACACTCCTTATACACCTATGTTTTTGTGTCAGCTCCATGTTTATCACAGGATGTACAATGTTGAATTTGTTTACAATGTGCCAGGAGCACTGATTAGATGGAGTCATTGAGAGGCTGAAGGGACCGAGGAAAACACAAGAGAACACTATTCACTTGTCAGGTGATGGCATCACAGCCATTAAACAACACTTGTCATCAAGGTACTCAAATCTGCACACATTACAATGAGCAACAGTACTAACATAGACATCCTGTAGCTGTGCATAACTACCCTGTCCCAGAAACATTAGCACCCAGCACAGAGCTAAAAACAGGCAGCAGTCACAAAGCTCACCTTGGCCTTTTCACCAACAACAAAATCAGCAGACAATGGTGCCGTTGTATGTTTTCATTCGCCTTCAAGGGAAGTAGCGGTTGATGAGCTGTTGACACAGGTCGACAGCTTCCTCCTCTTCACTATCCTCGTCACTGGACATGTGTGGGTTTGCAGGCGGGGGCCTCGGCTGCTCATCATCGTCCAGGAGCAGGGGGATCTCCTTGCGCAAGGCCAGGTTGTGGAGCATGCAGCATGTAACTATGATCTGACACACCTTTTGGGGAGAGTACATCAATGCACCTCCGGTCTTGTCCAGGCAGCGAAATCGTGACTTCAGTAGTCCAAAGGTACGCTCCACCACACGATGTGTACTGCCATGTGCATCATTGTAGCGGACATCACCCAGGATCCTGGGATTCCTCTGTGGGCTCAGCAACCAAGACCGGTTGGGATATGCAGAGTCACCTAGGTGTGAGATACACAGACCAATTTTGTAAGATAAACAGTAGCTGAGAACAGCATGTCACGTACTTGACTCTGCGTACTCACCCACAATCCATGCATGCTCTGGATGCATATTTGCCATCAGCTGTGGTGCGATGTTGTTATGCAGGATGTAGGAGTCATGGGCTTATCCCGGAAATTTGGCACAGACATGTGAGATTATCATATCCGCCTGGCATACCACTTGCAACTTAATGGAATGGAAATGCTTCCGATTCCTGTATATGTGCTCATGTGCCTGTGGTGGAACAAGGCCAACATGTGTGCAGTCAATGGCACCAACAACATTAGGAATGTGGCCAAGGACATAAACATCACCCTTCACAGCCGCCAATTCATGCTTCCTGGGGAAATTGATGTATCTGTCCTTGTAGGTCATCATAGCGGACAGCACATCATGTAGCACCATGCTGAACATAGGTTGCGACATCCCACCCGCTGTGGTGGACACCGTGTACTGGAATGATCCAGTTGCAAAGAAATGCAGGGCCGCCATCATCTTACACGTTGGTGTCAAAGCAGTCTGATACGTTCTGCGAGGTCTCAGATGGGGCTCCAACAGAGCACATAGGTCTTGAAGGGTAGGTCGATCCAGACGGAATTTCCATATGATGTCCTCATCCTCCATGTCCACCAACACTGTGAATGGACAATGCACATTTGGTCACCTCCTAGGTGAGATGAAAGGGGACACATGTCAATTCAATCCCCCTATGTGATGTGTCCAACATCTTACGTGTTGACTGAGACAACGCCAACAAAGACTGGCAAAAACACTTCAGCTTACAGCACAACTCACACCTTGATCTAAACTAGTCGCACACTTGTCCAGCATTCACATAGTTAGTACCCCCAAAATGGATTCAGACTATGTGAATTCCAAAAGGTACATTTCAATATCTTGTGGTACCAACCCTGCGAGTAGTTGACATAGCATACGTGTGAGACAGCAACACTGCTAGCTTCTACGTAGCTGCTGTACTTGCCACATCTTCTTGTGTAAGTCGGACAGGTTACACATTAACAGCACAATGTGCACAGTGTGTGCATAAAGAGCAAGTATTAACATGAGTTCTGCAATCTACACAGTGAAATAGGCACATTATAAGGTCAGACCTTCATTACTGTGTGTTGCTTAGCCATCGTACACATTGAAATGTGTACACATGTGAGAGTCCATCACACCACAGATCTGTGTACATGCACAACAATTTCATATGTGACATGTGAGTGAGTACATGCCCGTGCATGTAATCCTGTGCACTGACATGGCATGTGTAGTTATCAGTGGGCTAAATGTCACACTAGCATTGGTTAGCAGTATCTAGTGGCATGATTCATGTGTCTAATGTACAATGTTGAGAACTAGCCATTGACACTGCCACAGCATGATGTGTCCATAGGTGCCATAAGCGTGTACCGCCACCACAATCCTGCCCATAGGCACCAATATCAAGCGGCCAAATCACGGTAGTGACCGCCTGGCCCCTGCGGTGTGTCACCGCCAATGCCCATGCCCTCACAGCCAATGGGAACCGCAATCACGGTAGTGATATACACATTGGAAAATGGCGGTTGGCGTGCTCCGCCACTGCAATCACGGCCATGAGCACCAATATCAAGCGGCCAAATCACGGTAGCGACCGCCTGGCCCCTATGGTGTGTCACCGCTAATGCCCATGCTCATACAGCCAATGGGAACCGCAATCGCAGTAGCCAAATGCAATTTTGAAAATCGTGGTAGGCGTGCTCCGCTACCGTGGCGCTGGTCATTGGATGCAATGTAAGATGCACGATCGCGGTAGCAACCGCCTGGCCCCTGCGGTGTGTCACCGCCAATGCCCATGCCCATAGAGCCAATGGGAACCGCAATCGCGGTAGCCAAATGCAATTTTGAAAATCGCGGTATGCGTGCTCCGCTACCGCGGGGCCTGTCTTTGAATGCATTTTTAAAAAGCTGACCTGGAACCCCAATTGCAGAAGCTTAGTAGCACTGAAACAACCCCAGGGGGCTATATATGTGTGGGAGAGGGCCACACATTTCCACTGCTTCCAAACACTGCTGACTGACACACTTCACCACCAACTGCTGCTGTTCCCGTCTCCTGGACCCAGGGACTGAGAACATCAGGGCCCGTCCCTTCACCACAGAGGAGCTGGAGGTCCTGGTGGACGAGGTGCTCACACAGTATGGGAGGCTATATCGTGCTCCTGATGTCATGGTAAGTGTTTCAGAGTGAAAGTAGGGGAGTGCAGGGAGTGCAAAAATGAAGTTGATCTGCTGCAGTATGTGCCTGAGAGTGAGGGTTTGTGTGATACACTGCCTAGCATGTTGACTTCAGGGGAAAGGGGTTTGTAGCCTATTTTACACATTTCCCTGGCTACATATCAGGATGGGAGGGACATGCAGTATTTTAGCAGCCATACAGTGATACTGCAAGTTTGGTAAGTGGGAGTCAGGACAGAAATTGCCTTTACTAATTGATGTTTGGGTCCATGAGGTTCTTCACAGGCTCATCTGTGACATTACAAAGAGTTTCCGTCCAGAGGGTGCAAATGGAAGTGTGTTTGCCTTTATATTGCCACCATAGATATGTCAGCGTTATGGACAAGAGTGAAATGTCTGAGGGTGCCACTCTTGGTGGAAATTCACCTATGACACAGCAGATTGTTGTACTTATGAAACCTCCCCCTTCCATTTTCTTCATAGTGTGTACTGACTCACATGTGTAGGCACTGTTTTCCCTCTCATATTGTACATGCATGTGACAGTTCTGATGGCCCATGTTAGACTGCAGTGTGAGTCCCCCTGGCCTGCTCAGTTACTGCCCAATTTGTCAGGGACCCATCACTGAATGGACAGAGTGAGACATATGGGTTGCCTGCTACCCTATTCCTCAATGAGCGATCTTACGCCTGTGGATTGCACAAGATAAGGTGTGATAAGAGTGTGAGATTGTAAGATCATGTCCCTATATGTGACCTCCATGACACAGGTTGCCATTTACAGGCCAAGGACATTGAGGGGTGCTGCCTCGGACTGGCAGGTTGGCACGCAGGAGCATGACACCATTAATGGCCCGCATATTGGCAGTGACGTTTGAGGGCCCATCAGCAGCAAGTTGGGGGTAAGTATTCTGGGAAGGGTGACTTTGGGTGTGAGTGACTGAATGTATTCCAACCCTGAGACAGTGTGTAGCTCTGTGATGTTTCTAGTGTGATGCAATGGCTTGCAACTGTGTTGAGTGCAGCTGTCATGCATTTACGCCACATGTACTTTCTCGTGTCTTTAATGTAATGGACTTTGACATTGCATCCTGAGATGTGGCCTTATGGCATCTGCTGCATCAGGGGATTCATGGACATCATTGGGCAGTGAATGGCAGTGTGCCTCAGCTGAGTGTATTTTCGTTGATGTGTGCAGTGCCTGACCTCGAAATTGTGAGAATTATACATCTGACGCCAATGTGCAACTGTAGTTCTGCACTAAAGCACAACATGGTGGATGGCAGGAGTCTGTATCTGTGTTGTCCCCTTATGGTGACTCCATATGTGACTGAGACAACATGTTGAGATGTACATCTCTTGACCTACAGGCACGTAGGTATGCTTACAGGAATCTGTATGTCGGGTTACATGGAGGCACGGGCAAGCTATTTGACTGTGTGGACATCACATGGGTCATTGATGCCAAGTATGCATGTTACCATGCATGTTTTGAGTTTTGAATTAAGGTGGCATATGCAGACTGCACAGAATTGTGTGCAACATGGGGGTACCATCATCTTGTTTTGTGCTTTGCTTGCATATGATGTTTGTGTGTATGGCACTAAACTGAACCTACGTCTCTGTCTCTTGTAGCATCTACCGAGGGCACAGAAGGACATGGGACGGACACCAGTGGTGAAGCTTCGGGCACGACTGCTACACATGATCTCACTGACAGTGATGTGACCAGCACCTCAGAGGGGGACAGGAGTGCCCTTGAGGAATCACTCCCAGAAATACCAACCTCAACGTCATCTGATGCCAGTGGTGACTCATCGATGTTGGCGGGCACAGGGAGTGGGAAATCTGCCTCCTCTTTCACCACACATCGACCAGTGCCCATCCTCTCAGCTACTTCCACTAGTGCTGCACGTGCTTGCACCAGTAAGAAGGGAAGAGTGTCCTTACCCCAGGCACCGCTGCCCCTGTGCCTTTCTGCCCTGCTGCCCTCAGTGTTGAGGCTGTGGACCTTTTGTACCAGCTCTGTGTGGCTCAGACAACTCTCCTGAATGCCTTCCAAGACCATGACAAGAAGTTGGCACAGGTAGTTACCTTCATGGAGGGCATTCATTCAGACGTGGGTGGGCTACACAGGATTGTCCAGTCTTTGTCCTCCACTGTGACTGCAGCCATTCAGGTGTCACAGGCTCAGAGTCCAGCTCCAGTCCCTTTGGCAACTCCCCTGCCAGTGGCTACATCTGAAGAGAGTGACCGCACACCACAGCCCACAGGCCCCTGGTGCACCACAAGCAGCACGCAACAGCAGCACCCAAAACGGGCCAGAGCGCCGACACCATCCCCAAACAATCTAATGTCACACAGGCGCACAAAGGCAAAAACCCTTCAGGTGACACTCAGGGGCATCAAGCCAAGAAGCGAGCCTCGGGCTCATGTGCCACAAAATCTGCCCCATCCAAGGACACTCCCATCCCAAAAGCATCTCCCAAAGACAGGTAAACAGTTGCTGTGCATGCTGTGAAGCTGGTGCCTGCTATGAGTCTGCAGAAAAAGCCTTCTAAGGCAGATTCACCCACAGCCTCAACTCCCACCCACACCTCTGTGAAGCTGGGACAGGAGGGCACTGTGGGGGTTCACCTGGTCAACAGGGTATGGAGGGGAAAAGGCAAGGCCAGGCCAAGTGTACCCCCAGATCCAGCAGATCCCCAGACGGAAGGTCACCACCTGGACCTGATGCACCTGTGGCCGAGAGTGAGGCTGTTGTGCCCGCCCCACTTCCCACTCCTACCAAGACAATCATTCCCTATTGAATCCCCAAGAAGTGGAAAGGCAGCCCTCCACATTCTCCCTCCCACACTGTGTCTCACGGCAGCATGTCTCCGCCTCCACGAACCACCACACTACCAGGCCCAAGCAGCCCTCCGGCTCCGAAAGCCACTGATGCCTCTACCTTAGCTGGTCCTCTCTCTCCCAGGTCCAGTCCTCCAACTGGCAACGACAATCAACCGCCTCCCAGTTCAACTGGTAGCCAAGTCTGAGGAATAGTCCCCCTCACAAACCTATCCCTCCCACAGTGGTGCCTGGACTGCCCATTGTTATCTCCCTAGCTGTGTTGCTGAAGATGGCAGTGCACGGTGTCACCCATTCCCTGTGCAGGTTCTCATGCACACATGTACCTCCTTTGCACTATGGATTGGCCACTGGCCTTGCTGTTTGTAATTTGGATGCCCATTCCCTGTGCAGGTTCTCATGCACACATGTACCTCCTTTGAACTATGGACTGGCCACTGGCCTTGCTGTTTGTAATTTGGATGCCCATTCCCTGTGCAGGTTCTCATGCACACATGTACCTCGTTTGAACTATGGACTGGCCACTGGCCTTGCTGTTTGTAACATTGATGCCCATTCCCTGAGCAGGTTCTCATGCACACATGTACCTCCTTGAACTATGGACTGGCCACTGGCCTTGCTCTGGTCTACTTTTGATGTCTATCTGGGTAATATGTAATAAAGGCAGTTACTCCTGTTGTCTGCTTTGTCAGTGTTCTTGCTTAATAAAAAGTTTTCTTTATGGGTATGGTTTCATGTGACACATGCTCTGTATGCCACTTTAACATTGCCAATTGCTTGTTTTACTTGTTCAGAGTTGCCAGAGGTGACAGGCACTTTAGTTCTTCTGGATTCTGAGGCTTGAGGGTGCAATGATGGTTGTTTGTGATGATCGACTGTTATCTTAATCATTCGATGGTCAGGTTTGTAAAATTGTACACATGTCATGTTAGGATGCACTACCAGCACAGAGGGGAATCCTATCCATAGGATTACATGCGGGCTGGCTAGGGTCCATCATATCTGTGTTGTCTTTCTTGATGTGTGAACAGCAGTGTTGATGTCTGGTCATCTTGTGATGGCCTGTCTTTTTAGTCACATGGGTACATTTGAATGTGTGCACTTGAGTGGTCACGAAGTGTGAAGGGGTGACTTGGTCAGTAGTGTTGATGTGTGTGTGCCCTTGCAATGCCAAATGCACACATGTATGACCCATGAACTGAGTGCCTGTTTGTTTGAATTGTCAGCCCTGTGCTTGTGATTGTGGGCACATGTAGGAGTTGTAGGTTGTGCACTGTGCAGTGTGGTGGTGTGTCCTTGCACTTCTGGAGTTTGAGGCTTGAGGGTGCAATGATGGTTGTTTGTGATGATCGACTGTTATCCTAATCATTCGATGGTCAGGTTTGCTAAATTGTACACATGTCATGTTAGGATGCACTACCAGCACAGAGGGGAATCCTATCCATAGGATTACATGCAGGCTGGCCAGGGTCCATTATATATGTGTGGTCTTTCTTGATGTGCGAACAGCAGTGTTGATGTATGGTCATCTTGTGATGGCCTGTCTTTCTAGTCACATGGGTACATTTGAATGTGTGCACTTGAGTGGTCATGAAGTGTGAAGGGGGTGACTTGGTCAGTAGTGTTGATGTGTATGTGCCCTTGCAATGTCAAATGCACACATGTATGACCCATGAACTGAGTGCCTGTTTGTTTGAATTGTCAGCCCTGTGCTTGTGATTGTGGGCACACGTAGGAGTTGTAGGTTGTGCACTGTGCAGTGTGTTGGTGTGTTCTTGCACTCCTGGGGGACACCTACTTGTTGTTGCTGCCAGTTGTGAGTATGCAGAGTGTGTGACTGCCAAGTCTGTGTTGTGTTTTGTTGATCAGCCATGTGTCTTGTTACTGTTTGTGCTCACTGTGCAGACTTGCTCAGCCACACTGACATTGTTGGTGAGTTTTCTCATGCATTGCTGTCACTTGACCCATTGTTGGCTCCAGTATGGTATGTGGGATGTGGAGTCATACCATCCCCTATAGGTGCTTCTGATGCCTACCCATTGTGAGTGATTCCTCTATGTGTTTGTGTACAGTACACTCCTGACCTGTCCACTACTGACGTACACACCACTTCAATCTCATGTCACCTAACCCTTGGGTTGCCAGTGTGTGAGCCTCCCCACCACTTCATTTGTTACACCATGCTTTGTGGTGCTGATCTGTGCACAGGACCAATGTGCCACTCAGGACAATTTCCAAATTGTTTATGTGTGATTTGCTTGTACTGGTTTGCAGTCAGGGTTGCTCATGTGCAGTGCAACTGTTTGTGCTGCACATTCCTCTGGTCATGTTGTTTGCATCTGGGTGTCCCTGAGTTGTGCATCTGTGGGTGTTGGGTAAGCTGTATGTGTGTTTGCTGAGGTATTGCTACCCTTCCTGAGTGTGATGTTGTCTGTGTGCTGTGCTGATTTGTGTTGTGAGAGTACATGTTGTTGCACTGAGATGTGTGTGCTACTGATTTGGTTGGTGTGCACACACTGCTTGGCCTGCATGCAGTGCTGTCAGTGTATGTTGCCTTGTACTTGCCTGGTGTGCATCCCCCTGATGTTCAGCTGAGTTTGCAATGTGATGGATTGGCATGTGCATCTGTTGTGTTTTTGATGTGGATGCAAGCAGTGTTTGGGCTGTGTTGGCTCTTTCTGCTGACAGATGCTCTGTGTATGTGATGTTCTATTTGCATGACATTGTGTGTGAGTAGTTTGTGCACTGCGATTCATTCATATGTGTGTTGCAGGTGTGGTGTGCATTACTTGTGTGTCTGTCACATGTAGCAAGGTGTATTCTTGTTGCTGAGCTTGTTTTGAGTGCACACTAGTGCTATGTCTGCCTATATTTGACCTGTCACTTGTCAGGATTGTGCATGTGCATGCTTGTGGTACACTATGACTCCATGTTGTCTTGATGGGTGGTGTGGTGTCTCTGTCTGTGTTAGCTTATTGTCCCATTGATCCAGTTTGTGTTCATGAATGTTTCGAGATGATGCAATTCTTGTTGGTGTTGGGGTATGGTGTCTGTGCATTGGTCCTGAGTGACAATGTTGTGTACTCCTGATTTGTCTGGGGTCCCATTGCCTTTCCAATGTCTGGGTGACCATATGTGGGCTTGTTGGACTTCTGTGTATGTTGTTTGTGAGGTTTGTGTTTGGCTATTGTTTTTGTGTCTGCATTGGCTCAGGCATCCCTGAATGTTGGTGTGATGTTTGTGGATGCACCCCGGGAGTGTAATTGGTTGTCAGTGTACTCACAGGACATCATTTGCACCATTCTGTCTGTTTAACACTGGTGTTGAGTGCTGCAGGTGTGAGGTGGGTTGAGGGGTATGTGTGAAGGATCCAACTTGGGTTTGACAGTCAGGGAGTGTGACAATGAGCCATATGTGTTGTGCTGATGACATACACATGTCAAGTAAGTTGACACAGATATGTGGATGATCATTGTTTGACTTCAGACACTTCCTATCATTCCTGTGCCTATGCATGGCTTGCCTTGATGTCTCCCTGAGTTGTTGAACAGAGGTCACTTTGGTTTGATTTCAATCACTGATTTGATGGCCTAAGGATGGTGAGATATGTTCCTTCTCTTGCATGTTATGTACACATGCTTTGTGGCTTGCTCCATGGCTTTGCAGCACTGTCCACTTCACTTTTGGCTAGCCCATTTATTGTCCTCCATTGCTGCTGACATCTGGTATGTGTATGTGGCTGTGTGTCAGTGTGGGATGTGTCTGAGTGACTTGACAGGCAAGTGTGGACAGTTCAGTGGATGCTCATATGCAGTATGAGTCTTCATTTTGTGATTAGACTCATTTTGCTTGACATGAGTGGAGGGTAGGTGTGAGGAGGAGGAATGCCCTGCCCCTGAGCTTCTGGGCAGGGTGTTCTCTTCACCCCCACCTTCTAAGACAGGCTCCCTGGTTGTCTGGTGTGTGTGGTGCAGGGTCTGGCTACACCTGGCAGATGAATTGTGCAGGGGAGGCACGGGGGGGCACAGGAGGAGCACACAGCATGTCCCCAAATGGGTGTGGGGGGTGTAGGGTGTGAAGGGTGGAGGTGGATCCCTATAACCTTTGTGGACTGCCCATGCCTGACGCTGGCCCTACCTACTACATTCTGTGAAAGGATTCCTGCGTCTGCACCGCTGCGGAGATGTGACCAGGACATTGCAGTGATTTCGCTGTTGATGGGTGACCCGGATGGGGAAGGGTGATTTTCTTAAAGGTAAGAATTGTGTGGGTACACTTGGGGATGTGTTCCTGTCCCCACCAGAGTGACGGATGTGGACAGGAACCGTATATCAGCCCAGGAGTTGTGTGTTGGGGTTGTGGTTATGTGCGGAGTAGTGTGATTGTGTACCTGCGGAGTTGTCCGCAACGGTCCATTATTTGCTATTTGGATCAGGTACAGCACCGGAAAGGCTTGGAGAGCTGGATCCATTGCGACCCGGACTGGGTCGAGGGGACAGGGAGTATGGTTTCGCGCTCTGCTGTTGTGCTTCGCTGTCTCCGGTTGGGTGGTTTCTCCGCTGCGATGGGCCGGGCTGTTTGAGGCATCCTGATTTGTAAGGCGGACAGGGCGTCATTCCGCACGGTGGTGGGTCTTTATTGGCTCCCACCGCCGTGGTGGCAGGTGCATATTTGTGGCGGTTCTCGTCGCACCGCGACGGACAGGATATGGGCTATGTTTGCCCATTGTAAGATGGTGGGCGCGAGGACATGACACTTTCCGCCACAGCCAGCTTCGCGGATGTGCCTCCGCCCGCCATCTTAATGAGCCCCTTCATCTGTTTTTTGGAGCTCAAAGTCTTCCAGCAGAGCAAGCCTGAACCTGTATCCAATTAAATTAAGTTCTTCCAAAATTGGACACCTTTGCCGCAAGGTATTGTGGAAGCCCTGGAAGTCTTGGAAGACCAGACATTTTCCTAACTTTTCAAACTTTCTGGGGCAGTTCCTCTTAGCCACTTGTAAATGTCTCAGAACTAGAGGGACAGCACTGAGGGACCAGGATACACTCCAGCAGAGGACACCAGTGGGTCCAGTCCAGTTCCAGACTTCAACTTTAGAAAATATTTAGTATCTGCCTGATTTTTGTTATTTCCTTTGGTCAGGTTTACATGAGTTATTTCAAATGTTTTCGTGACACGAGGACACATGCAGCTTGAACAGCAAAGTTTTCTTGTTAGCTTATCAGCAGCACATGAGATATGAGTCTGGCCGAGGTGTCTTAGAATATCTATATCTCAGGGTAATCTGGTACATATATGAGATATAACAATGATATGTGCACAGAAGTGATGCATCCCAAGAATGCTAGATCTGCTTTGATTATTCGACTACGCTTCTGTCCTGATCCACAATCAGTTAGATTAGGTAATTAGGTAATGGTAGATTAGGTAATGGTCATTCTATTTAATAAACACTGGAATTTGGCCATTAGAGAGGTCTTCACCCCTGAGCTGTTCAGAGTGATGTCAAATTTCAGATTGCCGTCTGCTGGCTATTTTGGACCTTTGTTGGACCACCCGAACTAAATGTAAGTTCAGATGAGCTCTGGTCACAGAAGTCTCCCTCCTTCTCCTTGCCTTGCGGGCTAAAGGTCTGATAAAACAGAGGTGTTTTATGTGGCAGGTGTGCAGAGCGACAATCGTAACACTTCTCCTGTAGGCAATGTTAGAATACTCATATTCATAAATTAATGTAAAGAGAGTGATGTGGGTGGGTATAGGAATTAGGGAAACTGGTGCTATGTATCAATCAATCAATAATAAACTTTATTCGGCTTTTCTGATAAAAACCATAAAAGTCACAAATACGACAGTACAAAAAACAAAACTCCCAACCAATTAATATCAGCAGTCATCAAGTAACATGTAAAATTATCGGACACATTTTTTTAAAATAAATAAATGAGAAAAATCAACAGGCCTAACCAAAGCAGAATGCTAGTCACAGCTAGATCTAAGCCTAACTGCGGCTTTAAAAAACTAAGAACATACCACAAGACACTTGATTAAAGTTTGCTGTTTTTAAAATTAGGATTATGTAGGTCTTCCTCGGTAGCTCAAATTACCTGTAAAACATTAAAAAATGGATCATGACCTGCGGGGACTTGTTGTCACAGCCACATGAAGGCAAAGTCCGACCTTTTCTTCTCCCTCGGGGGTGGGCAAGGAGGAGATAAAATAAGTGAAAACGGAACCTTGTCAATAAAAAACGGTGATACATTTTGGAAAGCCCTAGGAGATACGGTTCCGTTGATTGTACAGTTTTCAAAATAATTTATTTCCGTACACTGGGTTTCATTAACTCACACTCCTCCCTTTTTACTCCCCAGAGTCTACAAAAATACTCCTTAGCCCAGACTAAATCCTTCCTGTTAATAGTATCTGGGTCACTAAAGAGGTCTGCCCTTCCAAGAGACCTGAACCCTTCCCCGATATATTTTAACCAGGGGATATGGTGGGCATAATCAAGGGCCGTACAATCCGCTATGATGTCTTTATGTAAGGCAGTCCCCTTGTTCCCCCACACTTTGAGCCAGTAAGATAATGGGCGAAATGACAATAGGTCTGACAGGTAGAGCATACCCAATTCTACACACAGGAGTTGTCTCAGGAACCTGTTTTCAAATCTTTGTAACTCATCAGCCGAGGTATAGCCCCAAAGTTTGCTACCGTAAGTTACCTGAGCTAGACACTTGGCTCTACAAATCTCCAGTATTGCACCTACCGGTTTTCTCCCTAACTGCGAAGTGAAGCTAATAATAGCCCCATTGGCCCTTTGAATTCCCATTTCTTTTTACTTCTTAGGGGCCCCAATTTATTTTAGCGTCCAGCTTGACCCCCAAGTAAGAGAAGGCACCGGTCTTAGGGACCGATGTAGACCCTACCTTGAAGTTGAAGGACTTCCTTGTACCTGGCCCCACCTCCATCACATATGATTTAGAGTTGTTGACTAACAGGTCCTGGTCCTACATAATTTTCCCAAAGGAGTAGGATTTCCAGACCCCTCCCTGTCCTAGCCATAAGGACAGTGTCGTCGGCATACAGTAGTACCGGCAGACCATGCTGTCCCACCTGGGGAGAGTGTACCTGAGCATCAACCAGTACCTTCTCCAGATCGTTGATATATAAGTTGAATAAGAAAGGGGCCAGGATACAGCCCTGTCGCACCCCTCTCTGGATTGGGAATTGATGGCCAAACTGACCATCTTTTGTGAACCGTACCACCGCTTTGGTGTCCCTATGGCGCTCACGGAGGAAAAGGACACTCTCATTGTCCACGCCCATGCCCAATAAGCTTTCCCATAGCTTATTTCTATTAACACGATCAAAAACGGAGGACAAGTCCATGAAGGCGAGATATATACTGCCAGGTCGAGCAGTATATTTGCTGACAATCATATACAGGTTCAGACATTGGTCAATTGTGGACCTCGCTGGGCGGAAACCGTATTGTTTATCTATTAAGATGTTATCATCCACCCATGGGGACAGCCTGTCCAACAAGACATGTCCCAACACCTTAACTGATGAATCCAATAGGGATATGGACCTGTAACAAAGGGTACTGTCCCTATTTCCTTTTTTAAAAGACCGGGACTATGGTGGATAGGGACCGGGTGCTAGGCAGGTCCTCGCTAATAGCAGCATTTATAACGGTGGTAAGGATTGGGACCCATAGCTGTGGATTAGATAGATAAAGGTCTGGAGGGATACCATCGGGTCCTGACGCTTTGTTCCTAGACAACCCTGCTATACCTTTGCTGACTTTCTCAGCTGTAATAATAAGGGACGACTTCCCTCCACCTACAGCTTGATATACATCTGCTGAGCTGCTGAACATATCCTGAAAATGGCCAAACCATTCCTCATCTGTGATATGTGCGTGTAAGGCCTCAGAGTTTTCACCTGACAGAAAACGACAGTTGACAATACTCCAGAACTGGGTACTATTTTCAGGCTACAGGCCTCACTGAGCTTGGGCCAAGCCTCCGCCTTTAGCTCAGACTTACGCCTTGATAATTCGGCTTTATTTATCCCTCTACACACTTTTACCACAGCATGGTCCCTTGGGATGGTGCCTAATGCACCCCTCAGGTTCCTGGCCGCACGTGAACAGCCATGGTCAAACCAAGTTGTGGCTCGACCCATCGAGGACGTTGATGGTACCTCAAGTAAGTGTCCAATTGTGCATGAAATGGCAGAGAATGCCTCCAGTGCAGCCTCTTCCTCCCCAAGTCCAGTTGTACAGATGTCGATTTCCCTCTTGCACTTAGCCATAAGGGACTCATAGAAGGAGTCTGAGGATATCTAAGCCCATCTTAGCCTTCCGCCCTGATCTGTTGCCCTTAGTGTTCCCCTGGGAACTGCCCTGCCGGATTTCCCATACACAGCGGGATATGGTCGCTGTAAATGATGTCTTCAACAGAAATATCTAGAAGAAATTGAAAGAAGGGGCTGGAAACAAAGATAAAATCTATGAGCGTTGAGCTCCCTCTTCCAGTCAATGTCGGATGTAAGTGCTTCATACTATGGACCACCCTGGTCCTTGCCATTATTAAATCAAACTCATCGGCTAGGGCGTTGAGACTATCTCCCTGTGAGGTGTGTTCAACATGCAGGCCCGCTATCCGAGGGCATCCTATGCTGGTTATAGTGCCTGCATCTGGGTCCCCGCAAAGATGAATATTAAAATCACCTGCAATCGTAAGGTAGCCTTTCAGGGAAGCCTTAATGGCCACTTTCCTTAGAAAAGTGCCCATCCTACTGATATTACAAACAATTGGATGCACGGGATTAGTGTTATAAAAGTTTAACAACAACAAGTTTACTGACCCCTTGGAGAATGATATAGCCTACAAAAAAGGTCTTGAAGCCCTCGTGAAAGAAACTGTTAGTAGTAGTCCACGTCACCTGAAGGCAGATGACGTTAAATCCTTTTATAAAAGTAATCCAGGCAATGTTCCGTGAGATAAATTTGCAGACTTTACTGTCACCAGGTCAAGTGAAAATGCTCTACCTTGACGTATATAGATGGATCAAAGAGATCTCTCTGATTAAACAGCCAAATCAGCCACCAGGACCTAAAGAGGGAGGCCCTATATTCCCTCCGTGGGAGAATGCTATCTCTACCGACTCTATCCGTGTATCGCCGACGTCCAACGATTCCAGTGGTGCGAAAGAGTTAAAAAGGGGTATGTCTTGGATTACCATCTGACTAACCTGCTCGGGACTTCCAGCATAAACTGGGAGTCTCCAGGTACCCACCCTATTCGGCGTCGGAGCACAGGTAAAGGATCTATAGAAATACCCTAAAGGGAAGGCCATAATAGTTGAAGCTGACCCACCCTAGTTGTTCTGTGACACCAAGTGTAATGTTCTCCCTACTAGGTGATGTCTGTTGAAGTTGTTAATTACACAGTCTCCTGACAGGTTTTTTGTTAACCTACCCACCCAGGAAACTCTTCACACCACGATAATATGTTTCTCCAGCCTTTGTCTAAGAGACGTATTACAATCCAACCAATGCAGGACCTTGTTCTTGAGTTGCTCAAATTCCTCAACGGCACTCAGGGAGAGACCTAGAACATTACCAAGTACCACTACATATGGAGAGGATTGCGGGGGAAAGTGTAACATTGGGAGACTTGGCCTCGAATTCTCCCCCATGGGTTCTTATACACAGGGCTCTGGGTGAGCGCCCCACCTCTTACGGATTTTCCTGCTGTAGGTTTGTCTGGGCCGGGACAAGCTGTAGGCACTGTGACTTTGCTGCCCCTACTACACCCGTTGGGACCTCCTTAGACTGTATAAGAAGGATGCTACTGATATGCTCATAGGTAACTGAAGGCCTATGCCCACATGGCCCCTGCTCACCAGGTATAGTAGTAACTGAGCAGGGACCAGAGGAGGCCCCCCTCAAGGATCCAAACTCCCATCTGGCCTCAATTGGCAGATCTTTGTGAGCCACTGCTCCATTGAGACTAAACTTTGCCTAATGGGATCTAGTTTGCACTCGATGTTTGTCATCAATGTGCCCATCCAGCAATGCTCCAAGGCTTCAATGTCCTCCTTAAATAGTGGAAGTGGTTTGCTAACACAGTGTCTGGACCCTTCTCCCCTCGGGCATTTGGCTTTTGCCCCGTCGCAGGTCCTTTCCTTTTTACTAGGCCTGGGCGAAAATTTCCGTTCCGCTAGCAGAAGTTGCGTAGTTTTGGCATTTCCGCGTTCCGCGGAGAAAGCAGAGATGTCGAAACTTGCGTGATCCGCTGCAAAAGCGGAAGTATTTTCTTGTTCGCGCTTTAAAAATGCATGCTCACGCGCGCGGTAGTGACTTACCGGATCCCTGCGTTTGCCAACAAGTTTTCCTATCCGTTCGCGTGCGCCACAAGATGTTGGATTATTGATAGCCGGTCACGCTATCTCACGAGAGTTTGCGATCGCGAACACGTCATTCGACCCGGAACAGGAAATAAGCATCGCGAGCAAGATGGCCGCGCCCATTAGCAACCGCATGGGCAAGTTAGAGATATATTTCCCCGCGAGCACGCAAAAACTCATCGCGAACTGGCGGGAAAAGCAATCTCCGCGAAAGTTCCGCGAGCTCGCGGAGATTTAGAGCAATTTCACGATAATTTGCGTAGGGCAACTACGCAAATTCCGCCCACCCCTACTTTTTACCCCTGTACCTGCCCCTGCTTTTAGGCCTTCTTGATTGACCTTGTTACCAGAGCCCTTGGGTGTAATTGGGCCTGTATGGTCTAGACTGATTTTACAGGTTGTGGTTACCTCTAGCCCATGATCTCCTTCGCCATGTACTCCCTGAATCTCAATCGCCAAGGACAAAGATCTTTCTTGCCTAAAAGAGGGACCAACTTCAAGCTGGGTGACCTGGGCGGGGTGCATTGCACTACCCCCACTGCACCTAGTGGGCTGGAGACAGGGCAGAGTACTGGCGAGCCGATGGGACACCAGTTCGATTTCTTTGTCTATGATTCCCGCTGCCCATAATAAGAATACATCCATCGTCGTGGCTGGGGGACCTGAGGGTACTAACATCATGCCTTTGCATTTCCCCATGGTGCCTGAACAGGGATAAATGTTACCTAACAGGCTATCCAGCTAGCAGTGCTAAGAAGGGCTGAAATACAACAGCTGGCTGGGCAGACAAACCTCACATGTCTAGATGGACAATACACAAGAAACTCCTTCTACCTTCCTATGTTCACAACTGGAAGTAGTTGACAAAGTCGGCAGGGCTCCTCTCCCAGTACCTTCCTTTAATTCCAACCCTGGTTGTTTACACGGTCATGCCAGACTCCTACCAACGGATCTCTGAACCAAGAGGGGTGACCCTCCTCTGGGCTCTGATGGGCAAGGATGGGCCAGCCCTTGGCCCAACTGCGTCTCGTGCTGTGGGAGCCGCCGCTGTTTTCAAGCACCTCCGGGCGCAGCGAGGGTTACGGTGGCACCGGGGAGTCTGGGATATGAAGTCCTGCTCCTTGCTCCTCTCCCGCTCCTCTGCCATTGACTGGCGCATTGAGATCGTGGATAGAGCTGGAACTGCCTCCGTATTGGCCTTCTGTGCCGCAGGAGCCGCCGCTGTAATTTATGCACCTCCGGTCGCAGCAAGGGTTATGGTGGCGCCGGGGAGTCTGGGATATGGAGTCCTGTTCCATGCTCCTCTCCCGCTGACAGGTGCAGTGAGGCTGTGGATAGAGCTGGAACTGGCTCTGAATTGTGCTATGAATCATCATAGAAACATTTGTCATGTTCACCTTTCTCTTAACCCCTAGCAATAGCAATCTGTTTCATATGTTATTTGGTCAAAGCTCATGTACTTATTCATAGAATTATGCAATTAATGCTTTTGAACATACATTGTGTCATCATTAGTACAGGGACTTGAGTGTGACATTCTAAGTACAAAAGATATGGTCCCTGAATACCACTGCATCAGTGAGAGAGAGTTTTTTCCGTTTACCAGAGTGCACCTCTACCCCCATGAAATGCGGCAGGTTATAGGTCCACGGTACACCAGACCTGCGTTTCTCACACATAGCTCATTGAACAGAGTCCCTAAGATTTGTAACAACTCCAGGAAAAAGACCATTTCAGCTTTTGTCCTGTTTGCCACATAAGAGGACAGCCAACTGACTCTTGGAGTACGCGTCTTTTTCCTGGGACAAGTGGGAGAAGGTTCAGTCCTACGGGTAGCCACCTAGGTTTACCTTCCAGCACTGCCACTGAGGCATTTTCCTCTAGCTATGTGTACTGTAGAGTTCACTGACACAACATCGATGTCACAAATATCGATGTTAAAAATATCAAAGAAAAAATATAGACTACAAATTTATAAACTCCCTATACTTAAACAAGCAAGTACAAAAATTTTGACTAAAAAATATAGATGTACTAAATATCGATTGATATATATATAAAATATATTCAATATTAAAATTAATTTTAGCAAAATAAAATAAATGTAATATACATTTTAACAAAATATAACAAACTTAGGGGCCCATTAGGATGTAGGGCGGTGTGACCACCGCGGCACTGGCGCAGGAAGTGAAGCAATAATACAAACAACACACATACATACAACACAACACCCACAACTTGACCACAGGACTGGGCAGCACACACAGTTGAACTGCATAGGAGCAACCATGACTGACAAACAGCACCAGAACATCACACATGACCCATTGGGGAAATGACCTGAGTGACACATTGACCCTGGACAAAGAACTGCACCACAAAGCACAGTGGCACAAATGACGTCATGGGGAGGCACACACACCTACAAACCAAGGGGACAGCTCACACCAAAGTGAAGTGTACTGCATGTCAGTTTGGGACATGGCAGGAGTGTACCATACACAAAGAGAGGGAGTGCAGACCCACAATGGGTAGGCAGCTGAAGCACAGATAGGGGATGACATGACAACACACACAACATGCCACACTGGAGGCAAGAAGGCACCATCTGACAGCAAGGCATGAAAAAACACAACCACAATGGCAGTGTGGAGCAGCAGGTCTGCACAGACCCCACAAACAGCAACCAGACACATGGATGTGCAACAAAACACAACACTGACTTGCCATTAACACCCTCTGCATACTCACAAGTGACAAAAACAACAAGTAGGAGTCAGACAGAACTGCAAGGGCACACCAACACACTGCACAGTGCACAACATACAACTCACACATGGGCATACAACCACATCTACAGGGATGAACAATCAAAACAACAGGCACACAACTCCTGGGTGACACATGTGTGTAGTTGACATCGCAGACGCATGCACACATCAACACTCCCCACAAACTCACCCCCTTCACACTGCACACTACCTGGCCATTCAAGAGCACAAATGGAAATTAAGCCATGGGACTAGGATGACTGGTCATCACAAGATCACCACTCACATACACCACTGGGCACACATATAGGAAGAACACACACATGATGACCCTGGACAGCCTGCCTGCAATACTGTGTGCAGAAACCCACTCTGTGCTGGCAGTGCCCCCAAACCTGACATGTGTACAATATAGCCAACATGAACTAATCAAGTAAATGACTACTGCTAACCATTCAAAATAGACACCATTGCCACCACAAGTATCTGGGTCAAGAAGAACTGAAGACCCTGTCACCCCTGAAAAAAGAGAGTAAGTGAGCCCAAACATTGACTATGTTGAAGTACCACACAGACCATGTGGCACAGTAAACCATTTACACACATCAAAATAACTTCATTCAGTAAGGACACTTACAAAATAGACAACTGGAGCAACTGTCTTTATTCACATATTGCACAGATAGGCACCATGAGAAGAGAAGAGTAAGGCACAAAATGCAGGGCATGTCCATGAGAAGCTGCACAGGCAAGGGCAAAACAGCAGTGAACAACAAGGCCAGTGGCCAGGGCAGAGTGCAGAGCATGTCCATCAGTAGCTGCGCAGTCAAGGGCAAAACAGCAAGGCCAGTGGCCAGGGCAGAGTGCAGAGTATGTCCATGAGAAGCTGCGCAGGCAAGGGCAAAACAGCAGTGAACAACAAGGCCAGTGGCCAGCGCAGAGTGCAGAGCATGTCCATGAGAAGCTGCACAGGCAAGGGCAAAACAGCAGTGAACAACAAGGCCAGTGGCCAGGGCAGAGTGCAGAGCATGTCCATGAGAAGCTGCACAGGCAAGGGCAAAACAGCAAGGCCAGTGGCCAGGGCAGAGTGCAGAGTATGTCAATGAGAAGCTGCACAGGCAAGGGCAAAACAGCAGTGAACAACAAGGCCAGTAGGCAGGACAAAATGCAGAGTGAGTCCATGAGTAGCTGCAGAGGCAGGGGGCACACAGCAGTTAATGACAAGGCCAGTGGGTATGATAAATTGCAGACTGAGTTCATGAGAAGTTGTACAGGGAATGTGTGCGACTGTACCTTTCCATGGTCTGCAACACAGTCAGGGGGCAACAATGTGCAGTACAGGCCCACCTGTGTGAGACATAGGTGTGTGAGGGTGACTACCACTCAGACTTGGCTGTCAGGCGGACTGGGAGCTGGCTGTGTCTCGGGGACTGTCGGGGCTCTTGACGGGGGAGAGAGCGGAAAAGCTGAGGTAGAGCTATCAGTGGCTTGGCAAGCTGGAGGGCTGCGTGGACCAGGTGGTGTAGTGGCACGTGGAGGCGGAGTCATGCAGACGAGAGTCACGGTGTGGCTGGGAGATTGTGGAGGGGTGCCCTGGTGATGTGCTGGACCCAGCAGAACGCTTTGCCATGCTTCACCTCTGCCCCCCCCCCCCCTTCCCCTGTGTACTAGGTGTTACCCCTACAGTGCCCTCCGGCCCCTGCTTCACTGGGCTTGGAATGGGAGTCGAGGTGGTTGGTGATACTGCCTTGGAGCCCTTCCTAGGTGTACCCTTGGCATGCACCACCTCCTTGGTAGGCACAGACACTGTACGATTATCTTTGCGCGATGCTTTAGTGGCAGGAGAGTCCTTGGATGGGGATGCCACTGAGGCATGTGTGCCTGTGGTCTGCTGCTTTGCTAATTGTCCACTGGTGTTGCCTGACGGGCTTTTCTTCCTGCACTCTGGGGTGCCTTTGGTCTTCTGTGGGGATGGTGTCTGCGCCCAGGACCGCTTGGGTTGCTGCTGCTGTGTGCTCCGTGTGCTCTATCGTGACTTTGATGTATGTGGACCGTGGTCACTATCGTTAAACGTGGCCACTGCCCGGGGGGTGGACAAAGGGACTGGAGCTGGACTGTGAGTATGTGCCTGTTGCAGGGCAGACGTCACTGTTGATGACAAAGCCTGGGCTGTCCGGTGCAGCCCACCCACGTAGGAATGTATGCCCTCCTGAAAGCAACCACCTGGGCCAGTTTCTTGTCGTGGTCAATGAAGGCATTGAAGAGAGCTGTCTGGCCTACACACAGCTGGCGAAAAAGCTCCACAGACTCAGCACTGATGGCAGCAGGGGGGACAGGGGCAGTGCCAGCTGTGCCAGGGGTGAAGGACACTCTTCCCCTCTTACTGAGGTGGGCACTGGCAGCACCAGAGGAAGTGGCTGGGAGGGTGGGCAATGGCCGCTGTGTGGTGGAAGTCGATGCAGAGTCCCCGTTCCCTGTGCCCTTCAACATGGATGCATCCCCGCTGGCATCGGATGATGTGGTGGTTTGGGTCTCAGGCTGGGACTCCTCCAGCAGACTCCTGTCCCCCTCTGAGGCGCTGGTGACATCTGTGTCACTGGGCTCCTGGGCAGCTGTGGTGCCAGTTTCACCCCCACTGGTGTCCATCTCCTGTCCCTCCGTAACCACAGGTAATGCTGCATGGGAGAGAGAGATGTAGGGTCAGGTCAGTGGCAGCAACAGAACAAACATATGCAAGCAATGCATGACAAAAGTTGACCAAATCTACATGTTGCACACCACCCTGTGCAATCACATCGTGCCAACTCACTACATAGACTCAAGCAGTGCGTGAAAACAGGATACTCAGGCATGAGTGAGCCATGTGATGACCACACAGCACAACACCCTGCTTGTGGCTCTGTTCAAACAGACACAGAACTAGTTCTGAGCACACCTAGGGACATGATGGGGGCACACTACTTGTTGCCAATGACAGAACTGGATGGAACAGGAGGGGTCAACACAGACCCAGACAACAGTCTACAAGGGACATTAGCCAATGCCACCCACCATGTCGTACCTTGGGGACAATGTAATGCTGCATATTGCTGTAAGATGTGTAGGCATCCCCAATATGGGTGCATGCAATGGACGCATTGATGTACGCACAGTCAGATTGGGCACACTGCCTCTCCCTCCCATGGGATTCCCAAGACTACACCAATGCAGAATAAACCAGAAGAGCACAACTCAGAATGTAATATGAAGGCACAACATCCGAATCACCTTTGCAAGTACAGGTAGGGCAAATGCATGCCACAGGCACCCAGGCCAGCAGCCACTTACATGCCACAGCATCACACTATCAACATCACAGAGGCCAGCGTTGGCACAGGCTCTGTACACATGCAGCCACACCCAGCCAAAGTCAGACTCCCCAAATGCTCACCCCTGGCTAGCTGCTGATGCTCCTTCAAACGTGCATCCAGCTCAGGCTGTGTCACCACCACTATGCGCCCCATTAGTGGTGTCATACTGCGCCGTGCCAGATGCCCAGTGCGAGGAAGCAGCCCCAAGGTCATCTCCGCCACATTCTTTGCCAGATGGCTGATGTCGTCCCATCTCTTGTGGCAGTGGGTGTGCCGTTGGTTTGAGACCCCCAGGGCTCGCACTTTCGCCGCAATGGCCCTCCACACGGCCTTATGCTGGTGTACCTTGAACTGCACGCATGGGAGACGAGAGGGAGAAATGATCAGGGACACAGTGTCATGTACCGACATCTATCAGTATAGCAGCAAGATACAAAATAATCACATATCCAACGATCGCTCAATCATAGACTATTGTAAAGCTCACATGGGACCCCTACATGGGAAAAGCTGATATTAAAGCATGCAGGTGTGAGGGGGAACACAGTCCCTGCACATCTCACACACATGCAGGATGCCAGCACAGAAACACCCATATAGCCTGCCCACATCTCCAGTCAATTGATGGCTTGAGCAACACATACATCACATATCAACCTATGTTTGGGTGTGAACTCACTGTGTCCAAGACTGCGCAGCCATCAATGTCCCTGTCCTGTGAATATTTGAATGTGTCATGGTGGTCACATGGAGGGACATGATGTCACGAATACAAAATGCCATTCACAAGGGCAGTTGTGTGCAAACTACAGTGCTGAGATGAACCATAGCTGGAGTGCTATGTGAAAAGACTGATGTAAGTTAAGTGAGTTGTCCTTGTCTTTGTAGGTGGGGACTGTGCAGGCCAGCTGGGCTCACACTTAGAAGGACTACAGGGGCACACACAGCCATCCAGCCAAGCAATCACTGTCCTGACTTCAGCATGAACAAACTTCTGTGTCACTGTATGGCTGACAACACAACACAGGTCACTCATACATACATGTGCAGGAAGGGAAAGCTGTGGCATTCGGTACACACACCCTCCCACTGGGGACAGCATGTCAGGCAGTGCATGACACTACCCCACACTCACGGGCACATACTGCATCAGTCCAACTACATGTGTGGCCCCCCTGCCCTACCCCACCACTGTTGAAGACTTACCACGACATTTGGGGCACCATATAGCCTTGGGTACTGTGTGAGCACCTCGTCCACCAAGACCTCTAGCTCCTCGCTCGTGAAGGGACTGGCACGGATCTTCTCTGTCCTTGCCATCACTGTGGACGTGAGACAACAGCAGGAGATTTTGGTGGTGAGGGGTCTCTGGCAGCAGTCCCTGGAGGCAGCAGCAGGTGAGGGGTCTCAGGCAGCAGTCCCTGGAGGCAACAGCAGGTGAGGGGTCTCAGGCAGCAGGATCTGTGAGCAGTGGCAATGTGAGGCTCACTCCCACATATATAGCCCCCTGGGGTCGTTTCAAAGATGCCAAGCTGCAGCAATTGGTGGTCCAGGTCTGCCTCTTTCAAATGCATCCAATGACTGCCTCCGCAGTAGCGGAGCACACCTACCGCGATCTTCAAAATTGCATCATGCCACCGCAATCATGGCTACCATTGGCTGTAAGGGCATGCTCCATGGCGGTGATACAATGCTGGGGCCCGGGGTGAGCTACCGCGATGGTGCATCTTTCAAATGCAGTCAATGTCCGCCTCCGCGGTGGCGGAGCACGCCTACCGGCGATCTTCAAAATTGCATCATGCCACCGCTATTGAGCTTCGCATTGGCTCTAGGGCGAGCTCCATGGCGGTAACACACCGCAGGGGCCCTGTGTGCGCTACCACGATTTTAGTGGCGGAGCATGCCAAACGCCATTTCCACATGTCTCCATGCCTATGACTACCGCAATTGTGTGAATAGGGGTGCTGGTGACACACCACCGGGGCCAGGCGGTAGCTACCGTGATATGGGTGCCATACAATGGCGATGACCATCTGTCCAACATCAACAGTGCACTGTGCCAACATGTTCAATGGCACATCATTCTGCACACGATGCCAATGCTCAATTCAGTCTACTGATGGCTACACAGGCCATGTTTGTGTGTGTGTAATGTAGATTTGCCTGTACCCACTCACATGTCACTTATGTCTTTGATGTTGGTGAAGGCAGGACAGTGTGGTTCTGGACTGTACAATATGTACACATGTCAATGTGTTGAGGTCCAGTGGCAATCACAGCAATGCTCGTCTCAATGATTGGTGATCTATTTAGCATTGCCTCTCATGTCTGCTCATGAACACATTCGTCATTCCAGCACCGACTGTGGTCATTGTGTGGTGGATGTGTGCCAGGTTGCAATGACGCATCAAGGTGTGACAGGTACAGCAGCTAGGTATGAGACAGTGGTTTTGATTAGTTACACATTTGCTGGATGCTATACTCCCAGGTGTGCCCATGTGAACTGTGACCATATCCTTATGTGCATTCACATTGACCAAGGTGGTGTTTGAGGTCTGTTAGTCACTGTAGATGTCAGTCATTGTTGTGGTTGTGTCATCCAGAACGTGATATGCTGTGCAAATCTCATGAAGTATTGCATTGACATTTGTCCACTATCATCTCAAATAGGAGGAAGCCAAATTTGACTCGTCACTTGATGCTCCTGTAGGACACTGCGATCATACGGAAATGCCTCCTGGACAGAGCCACCATGAAAACTCTTTGTGATCTGTTGGAGCCCCACCTGCAGACCCGCAGGGCATATCCAACAGCTTTCACCCCTACTTATAAGGTGATGGCAGCCCTGCATTTTTTTGCCACTGGATCATTCCAGGAGACTGTGGTCAGCGCTGGTGGGATGTCACAACCAATGTTCAGCATGGTGCTGCGTGATGTACTGTCCGCCATGATGCTATACAAGGACAGATACATCCATTTCCCAAATTGCGAGGTGGGTCGCACACCGCTCGTCATACTAGCAAATAGCCCCATAGGATTCTGGAGGATGTAGTGACAGCGGCGGGTACACCTATGCCACGAGTATATAGTTAAAATGCCATCCCTGGACACGTGTTTCGAGGTAATTGCCTCTCGTCAGCAGGGAGCAGGTAAGTATGCGGGGTGCCAAGTAGACTGCCAAAAAATTATCAGGTATAGTACCTCTCATGGCGCGCGGGTGCGGGATCCGGGCTCGTCAACCCATGGCTCAGGGAGCTTAAATACAAAATGCGAGGTGGGTCGCACACCGCTCGTCATACTAGCAAATAGCCCCAATGGATTCTGGAGGATGTAGTGACAGCGGCGGGTACACCTATGCCACGAGTATATAGTTAAAATGCCATCCCTGGACACGTGTTTCGAGGTAATTGCCTCTCGTCAGCAGGGAGCAGGTAAGTATGCGGGGTGCCAAGTAGACTGCCAAAAAATTATCAGGTATAGTACCTCTCATGGCGCGCGGGTGCGGGATCCGGGCTCGTCAACCCATGGCTCAGGGAGCTTAAATACAAAATGCGAGGTGGGTCGCACACCGCTCGTCATACTAGCAAATAGCCCCATAGGATTCTGGAGGATGTAGTGACAGCGGCGGGTACACCTATGCCACGAGTATATAGTTAAAATGCCATCCCTGGACACGTGTTTCGAGGTAATTGCCTCTCGTCAGCAGGGAGCAGGTAAGTATGCGGGGTGCCAAGTAGACTGCCAAAAAATTATCAGGTATAGTACCTCTCATGGCGCGCGGGTGCGGGATCCGGGCTCGTCAACCCATGGCTCAGGGAGCTTAAATACAAAATGCGAGGTGGGTCGCACACCGCTCGTCATACTAGCAAATAGCCCCATAGGATTCTGGAGGATGTAGTGACAGCGGCGGGTACACCTATGCCACGAGTATATAGTTAAAATGCCATCCCTGGACACGTGTTTCGAGGTAATTGCCTCTCGTCAGCAGGGAGCAGGTAAGTATGCGGGGTGCCAAGTAGACTGCCAAAAAATTATCAGGTATAGTACCTCTCATGGCGCGCGGGTGCGGGATCCGGGCTCGTCAACCCATGGCTCAGGGAGCTTAAATACAAAATGCGAGGTGGGTCGCACACCGCTCGTCATACTAGCAAATAGCCCCATAGGATTCTGGAGGATGTAGTGACAGCGGCGGGTACACCTATGCCACGAGTATATAGTTAAAATGCCATCCCTGGACACGTGTTTCGAGGTAATTGCCTCTCGTCAGCAGGGAGCAGGTAAGTATGCGGGGTGCCAAGTAGACTGCCAAAAAATTATCAGGTATAGTACCTCTCATGGCGCGCGGGTGCGGGATCCGGGCTCGTCAACCCATGGCTCAGGGAGCTTAAATACAAAATGCGAGGTGGGTCGCACACCGCTCGTCATACTAGCAAATAGCCCCATAGGATTCTGGAGGATGTAGTGACAGCGGCGGGTACACCTATGCCACGAGTATATAGTTAAAATGCCATCCCTGGACACGTGTTTCGAGGTAATTGCCTCTCGTCAGCAGGGAGCAGGTAAGTATGCGGGGTGCCAAGTAGACTGCCCAAAAATTATCAGGTATAGTACCTCTCATGGCGCGCGGGTGCGGGATCCGGGCTCGTCAACCCATGGCTCAGGGAGCTTAAATACAAAATGCGAGGTGGGTCGCACACCGCTCGTCATACTAGCAAATAGCCCCATAGGATTCTGGAGGATGTAGTGACAGCGGCGGGTACACCTATGCCACGAGTATATAGTTAAAATGCCATCCCTGGACACGTGTTTCGAGGTAATTGCCTCTCGTCAGCAGGGAGCAGGTAAGTATGCGGGGTGCCAAGTAGACTGCCAAAAAATTATCAGGTATAGTACCTCTCATGGCGCGCGGGTGCGGGATCCGGGCTCGTCAACCCATGGCTCAGGGAGCTTAAATACAAAATGCGAGGTGGGTCGCACACCGCTCGTCATACTAGCAAATAGCCCCATAGGATTCTGGAGGATGTAGTGACAGCGGCGGGTACACCTATGCCACGAGTATATAGTTAAAATGCCATCCCTGGACACGTGTTTCGAGGTAATTGCCTCTCGTCAGCAGGGAGCAGGTAAGTATGCGGGGTGCCAAGTAGACTGCCAAAAAATTATCAGGTATAGTACCTCTCATGGCGCGCGGGTGCGGGATCCGGGCTCGTCAACCCATGGCTCAGGGAGCTTAAATACAAAATGCGAGGTGGGTCGCACACCGCTCGTCATACTAGCAAATAGCCCCATAGGATTCTGGAGGATGTAGTGACAGCGGCGGGTACACCTATGCCACGAGTATATAGTTAAAATGCCATCCCTGGACACGTGTTTCGAGGTAATTGCCTCTCGTCAGCAGGGAGCAGGTAAGTATGCGGGGTGCCAAGTAGACTGCCAAAAAATTATCAGGTATAGTACCTCTCATGGCGCGCGGGTGCGGGATCCGGGCTCGTCAACCCATGGCTCAGGGAGCTTAAATACAAAATGCGAGGTGGGTCGCACACCGCTCGTCATACTAGCAAATAGCCCCATAGGATTCTGGAGGATGTAGTGACAGCGGCGGGTACACCTATGCCACGAGTATATAGTTAAAATGCCATCCCTGGACACGTGTTTCGAGGTAATTGCCTCTCGTCAGCAGGGAGCAGGTAAGTATGCGGGGTGCCAAGTAGACTGCCAAAAAATTATCAGGTATAGTACCTCTCATGGCGCGCGGGTGCGGGATCCGGGCTCGTCAACCCATGGCTCAGGGAGCTTAAATACAAAATGCGAGGTGGGTCGCACACCGCTCGTCATACTAGCAAATAGCCCCATAGGATTCTGGAGGATGTAGTGACAGCGGCGGGTACACCTATGCCACGAGTATATAGTTAAAATGCCATCCCTTGACACGTGTTTCGAGGTAATTGCCTCTCGTCAGCAGGGAGCAGGTAAGTATGCGGGGTGCCAAGTAGACTGCCAAAAAATTATCAGGTATAGTACCTCTCATGGCGCGCGGGTGCGGGATCCGGGCTCGTCAACCCATGGCTCAGGGAGCTTAAATACAAAATGCGAGGTGGGTCGCACACCGCTCGTCATACTAGCAAATAGCCCCATAGGATTCTGGAGGATGTAGTGACAGCGGCGGGTACACCTATGCCACGAGTATATAGTTAAAATGCCATCCCTGGACACGTGTTTCGAGGTAATTGCCTCTCGTCAGCAGGGAGCAGGTAAGTATGCGGGGTGCCAAGTAGACTGCCAAAAAATTATCAGGTATAGTACCTCTCATGGCGCGCGGGTGCGGGATCCGGGCTCGTCAACCCATGGCTCAGGGAGCTTAAATACAAAATGCGAGGTGGGTCGCACACCGCTCGTCATACTAGCAAATAGCCCCATAGGATTCTGGAGGATGTAGTGACAGCGGCGGGTACACCTATGCCACGAGTATATAGTTAAAATGCCATCCCTGGACACGTGTTTCGAGGTAATTGCCTCTCGTCAGCAGGGAGCAGGTAAGTATGCGGGGTGCCAAGTAGACTGCCAAAAAATTATCAGGTATAGTACCTCTCATGGCGCGCGGGTGCGGGATCCGGGCTCGTCAACCCATGGCTCAGGGAGCTTAAATACAAAATGCGAGGTGGGTCGCACACCGCTCGTCATACTAGCAAATAGCCCCATAGGATTCTGGAGGATGTAGTGACAGCGGCGGGTACACCTATGCCACGAGTATATAGTTAAAATGCCATCCCTGGACACGTGTTTCGAGGTAATTGCCTCTCGTCAGCAGGGAGCAGGTAAGTATGCGGGGTGCCAAGTAGACTGCCAAAAAATTATCAGGTATAGTACCTCTCATGGCGCGCGGGTGCGGGATCCGGGCTCGTCAACCCATGGCTCAGGGAGCTTAAATACAAAATGCGAGGTGGGTCGCACACCGCTCGTCATACTAGCAAATAGCCCCATAGGATTCTGGAGGATGTAGTGACAGTGGCGGGTACACCTATGCCACGAGTATATAGTTAAAATGCCATCCCTGGACACGTGTTTCGAGGTAATTGCCTCTCGTCAGCAGGGAGCAGGTAAGTATGCGGGGTGCCAAGTAGACTGCCAAAAAATTATCAGGTATAGTACCTCTCATGGCGCGCGGGTGCGGGATCCGGGCTCGTCAACCCATGGCTCAGGGAGCTTAAATACAAAATGCGAGGTGGGTCGCACACCGCTCGTCATACTAGCAAATAGCCCCATAGGATTCTGGAGGATGTAGTGACAGCGGCGGGTACACCTATGCCACGAGTATATAGTTAAAATGCCATCCCTGGACACGTGTTTCGAGGTAATTGCCTCTCGTCAGCAGGGAGCAGGTAAGTATGCGGGGTGCCAAGTAGACTGCCAAAAAATTATCAGGTATAGTACCTCTCATGGCGCGCGGGTGCGGGATCCGGGCTCGTCAACCCATGGCTCAGGGAGCTTAAATACAAAATGCGAGGTGGGTCGCACACCGCTCGTCATACTAGCAAATAGCCCCATAGGATTCTGGAGGATGTAGTGACAGCGGCGGGTACACCTATGCCACGAGTATATAGTTAAAATGCCATCCCTGGACACGTGTTTCGAGGTAATTGCCTCTCGTCAGCAGGGAGCAGGTAAGTATGCGGGGTGCCAAGTAGACTGCCAAAAAATTATCAGGTATAGTACCTCTCATGGCGCGCGGGTGCGGGATCCGGGCTCGTCAACCCATGGCTCAGGGAGCTTAAATACAAAATGCGAGGTGGGTCGCACACCGCTCGTCATACTAGCAAATAGCCCCATAGGATTCTGGAGGATGTAGTGACAGCGGCGGGTACACCTATGCCACGAGTATATAGTTAAAATGCCATCCCTGGACACGTGTTTCGAGGTAATTGCCTCTCGTCAGCAGGGAGCAGGTAAGTATGCGGGGTGCCAAGTAGACTGCCAAAAAATTATCAGGTATAGTACCTCTCATGGCGCGCGGGTGCGGGATCCGGGCTCGTCAACCCATGGCTCAGGGAGCTTAAATACAAAATGCGAGGTGGGTCGCACACCGCTCGTCATACTAGCAAATAGCCCCATAGGATTCTGGAGGATGTAGTGACAGCGGCGGGTACACCTATGCCACGAGTATATAGTTAAAATGCCATCCCTGGACACGTGTTTCGAGGTAATTGCCTCTCGTCAGCAGGGAGCAGGTAAGTATGCGGGGTGCCAAGTAGACTGCCAAAAAATTATCAGGTATAGTACCTCTCATGGCGCGCGGGTGCGGGATCCGGGCTCGTCAACCCATGGCTCAGGGAGCTTAAATACAAAATGCGAGGTGGGTCGCACACCGCTCGTCATACTAGCAAATAGCCCCATAGGATTCTGGAGGATGTAGTGACAGCGGCGGGTACACCTATGCCACGAGTATATAGTTAAAATGCCATCCCTGGACACGTGTTTCGAGGTAATTGCCTCTCGTCAGCAGGGAGCAGGTAAGTATGCGGGGTGCCAAGTAGACTGCCAAAAAATTATCAGGTATAGTACCTCTCATGGCGCGCGGGTGCGGGATCCGGGCTCGTCAACCCATGGCTCAGGGAGCTTAAATACAAAATGCGAGGTGGGTCGCACACCGCTCGTCATACTAGCAAATAGCCCCATAGGATTCTGGAGGATGTAGTGACAGCGGCGGGTACACCTATGCCACGAGTATATAGTTAAAATGCCATCCCTGGACACGTGTTTCGAGGTAATTGCCTCTCGTCAGCAGGGAGCAGGTATGGGGCTATTTGCTAGTATGACGAGCGGTGTGCGACCCACTTCGCATTTTGTATTTAAAGCTCCCTGAGCTATTGGGTTGACGAGCCCGGATCCCGCACCCGCGCGCCTTGAGAGGTACTATACCTGATTTTATTTTTTGGCAGTCTACTTGGCACCCCGCATACGGTCCTGCTCCCTGCTGACGAGAGGCAATTACCTCGAAACACGTGTCCAGGGATGGCATTTTAAACTTTACACTCGTGGCATAGGTGTACCCGCCGCTGTCACTACATTCTCCAGAATCCTATGGGGCTATTTGCTAGTATGACGAGCGGTGTGCGACCCACTTCGCATTTTGTATTTAAAGCTCCCTGAGCTATTGGGTTGACGAGCCCGGATCCCGCACCCGCGCGCCTTGAGAGGTACTATACCTGATTTTATTTTTTGGCAGTCTACTTGGCACCCCGCATACGGTCCTGCTCCCTGCTGACGAGAGGCAATTACCTCGAAACACGTGTCCAGGGATGGCATTTTAAACTTTACACTCGTGGCATAGGTGTACCCGCCGCTGTCACTACATTCTCCAGAATCCTATGGGGCTATTTGCTAGTATGACGAGAGGTGTGCGACCCACTTCGCATTTTGTATTTAAAGCTCCCTGAGCTATTGGGTTGACGAGCCCGGATCCCGCACCCGCGCGCCTTGAGAGGTACTATACCTGATTTTATTTTTTGGCAGTCTACTTGGCACCCCGCATACGGTCCTGCTCCCTGCTGACGAGAGGCAATTACCTCGAAACACGTGTCCAGGGATGGCATTTTAAACTTTACACTCGTGGCATAGGTGTACCCGCCGCTGTCACTACATTCTCCAGAATCCTATGGGGCTATTTGCTAGTATGACGAGCGGTGTGCGACCCACTTCGCATTTTGTATTTAAAGCTCCCTGAGCTATTGGGTTGACGAGCCCGGATCCCGCACCCGCGCGCCTTGAGAGGTACTATACCTGATTTTATTTTTTGGCAGTCTACTTGGCACCCCGCATACGGTCCTGCTCCCTGCTGACGAGAGGCAATTACCTCGAAACACGTGTCCAGGGATGGCATTTTAAACTTTACACTCGTGGCATAGGTGTACCCGCCGCTGTCACTACATTCTCCAGAATCCTATGGGGCTATTTGCTAGTATGACGAGCGGTGTGCGACCCACTTCGCATTTTGTATTTAAAGCTCCCTGAGCTATTGGGTTGACGAGCCCGGATCCCGCACCCGCGCGCCTTGAGAGGTACTATACCTGATTTTATTTTTTGGCAGTCTACTTGGCACCCCGCATACGGTCCTGCTCCCTGCTGACGAGAGGCAATTACCTCGAAACACGTGTCCAGGGATGGCATTTTAAACTTTACACTCGTGGCATAGGTGTACCCGCCGCTGTCACTACATTCTCCAGAATCCTATGGGGCTATTTGCTAGTATGACGAGCGGTGTGCGACCCACTTCGCATTTTGTATTTAAAGCTCCCTGAGCTATTGGGTTGACGAGCCCGGATCCCGCACCCGCGCGCCTTGAGAGGTACTATACCTGATTTTATTTTTTGGCAGTCTACTTGGCACCCCGCATACGGTCCTGCTCCCTGCTGACGAGAGGCAATTACCTCGAAACACGTGTCCAGGGATGGCATTTTAAACTTTACACTCGTGGCATAGGTGTACCCGCCGCTGTCACTACATTCTCCAGAATCCTATGGGGCTATTTGCTAGTATGACGAGCGGTGTGCGACCCACTTCGCATTTTGTCTTTAAAGCTCCCTGAGCTATTGGGTTGACGAGCCCGGATCCCGCACCCGCGCGCCTTGAGAGGTACTATACCTGATTTTATTTTTTGGCAGTCTACTTGGCACCCCGCATACGGTCCTGCTCCCTGCTGACGAGAGGCAATTACCTCGAAACACGTGTCCAGGGATGGCATTTTAAACTTTACACTCGTGGCATAGGTGTACCCGCCGCTGTCACTACATTCTCCAGAATCCTATGGGGCTATTTGCTAGTATGACGAGCGGTGTGCGACCCACTTCGCATTTTGTATTTAAAGCTCCCTGAGCTATTGGGTTGACGAGCCCGGATCCCGCACCCGCGCGCCTTGAGAGGTACTATACCTGATTTTATTTTTTGGCAGTCTACTTGGCACCCCGCATACGGTCCTGCTCCCTGCTGACGAGAGGCAATTACCTCGAAACACGTGTCCAGGGATGGCATTTTAAACTTTACACTCGTGGCATAGGTGTACCCGCCGCTGTCACTACATTCTCCAGAATCCTATGGGGCTATTTGCTAGTATGACGAGCGGTGTGCGACCCACTTCGCATTTTGTATTTAAAGCTCCCTGAGCTATTGGGTTGACGAGCCCGGATCCCGCACCCGCGCGCCTTGAGAGGTACTATACCTGATTTTATTTTTTGGCAGTCTACTTGGCACCCCGCATACGGTCCTGCTCCCTGCTGACGAGAGGCAATTACCTCGAAACACGTGTCCAGGGATGGCATTTTAAACTTTACACTCGTGGCATAGGTGTACCCGCCGCTGTCACTACATTCTCCAGAATCCTATGGGGCTATTTGCTAGTATGACGAGCGGTGTGCGACCCACTTCGCATTTTGTATTTAAAGCTCCCTGAGCTATTGGGTTGACGAGCCCGGATCCCGCACCCGCGCGCCTTGAGAGGTACTATACCTGATTTTATTTTTTGGCAGTCTACTTGGCACCCCGCATACGGTCCTGCTCCCTGCTGACGAGAGGCAATTACCTCGAAACACGTGTCCAGGGATGGCATTTTAAACTTTACACTCGTGGCATAGGTGTACCCGCCGCTGTCACTACATTCTCCAGAATCCTATGGGGCTATTTGCTAGTATGACGAGCGGTGTGCGACCCACTTCGCATTTTGTATTTAAAGCTCCCTGAGCTATTGGGTTGACGAGCCCGGATCCCGCACCCGCGCGCCTTGAGAGGTACTATACCTGATTTTATTTTTTGGCAGTCTACTTGGCACCCCGCATACGGTCCTGCTCCCTGCTGACGAGAGGCAATTACCTCGAAACACGTGTCCAGGGATGGCATTTTAAACTTTACACTCGTGGCATAGGTGTACCCGCCGCTGTCACTACATTCTCCAGAATCCTATGGGGCTATTTGCTAGTATGACGAGCGGTGTGCGACCCACTTCGCATTTTGTATTTAAAGCTCCCTGAGCTATTGGGTTGACGAGCCCGGATCCCGCACCCGCGCGCCTTGAGAGGTACTATACCTGATTTTATTTTTTGGCAGTCTACTTGGCACCCCGCATACGGTCCTGCTCCCTGCTGACGAGAGGCAATTACCTCGAAACACGTGTCCAGGGATGGCATTTTAAACTTTACACTCGTGGCATAGGTGTACCCGCCGCTGTCACTACATTCTCCAGAATCCTATGGGGCTATTTGCTAGTATGACGAGCGGTGTGCGACCCACTTTGCATTTTGTATTTAAAGCTCCCTGAGCTATTGGGTTGACGAGCCCGGATCCCGCACCCGCGCGCCTTGAGAGGTACTATACCTGATTTTATTTTTTGGCAGTCTACTTGGCACCCCGCATACGGTCCTGCTCCCTGCTGACGAGAGGCAATTACCTCGAAACACGTGTCCAGGGATGGCATTTTAAACTTTACACTCGTGGCATAGGTGTACCCGCCGCTGTCACTACATTCTCCAGAATCCTATGGGGCTATTTGCTAGTATGACGAGCGGTGTGCGACCCACTTCGCATTTTGTATTTAAAGCTCCCTGAGCTATTGGGTTGACGAGCCCGGATCCCGCACCCGCGCGCCTTGAGAGGTACTATACCTGATTTTATTTTTTGGCAGTCTACTTGGCACCCCGCATACGGTCCTGCTCCCTGCTGACGAGAGGCAATTACCTCGAAACACGTGTCCAGGGATGGCATTTTAAACTTTACACTCGTGGCATAGGTGTACCCGCCGCTGTCACTACATTCTCCAGAATCCTATGGGGCTATTTGCTAGTATGACGAGCGGTGTGCGACCCACTTCGCATTTTGTATTTAAAGCTCCCTGAGCTATTGGGTTGACGAGCCCGGATCCCGCACCCGCGCGCCTTGAGAGGTACTATACCTGATTTTATTTTTTGGCAGTCTACTTGGCACCCCGCATACGGTCCTGCTCCCTGCTGACGAGAAGCAATTACCTCGAAACACGTGTCCAGGGATGGCATTTTAAACTTTACACTCGTGGCATAGGTGTACCCGCCGCTGTCACTACATTCTCCAGAATCCTATGGGGCTATTTGCTAGTATGACGAGCGGTGTGCGACCCACTTCGCATTTTACATCCATTTCCCATTTCCCATTTCCCAAGGGGTGCTGAATTGCCAGCTGTGAAGGGAGACTTCTATCCCCTTGGACACATCCCCAATGTTGTTGGGGCCATTGATTGCACCCATGTCGGTCTTGTGCCACCACAGGCAAGTGAGCATATATACCGCGTTCGCAAGCATTACCACTCCGTCAATGTGCAGGTGGTGTGCCTGGCAGATATGACCATCTCGCAGGTGTGCCAACCTCCCAGACTCGGCCCATGACTCCTACATCCTGCGGAACAGCATAGTGCCCCAGCTGATGGCTAATCTTCTTCCTGAGCGTGCATGGATTGTGGGTGAGTATGCCTAGTCGTGTGGCGTGCTGTGTGTGTGATCTGATGCCCTCAGCCTCAGCGAGGTTGCAATGTCTATTTGTGTTTGGCATACCTAGGTGACTCATATCCCAACCGTCCCTGGTTGCTGAGCCCACTGCGGAATCCCAGGTCCCCGGCTGAATTCCGCTCCAATGAGGCCCATGGGAGGACACGTCGTGTGGTGGAGCGTACTTTTGGTCTGCTCAAGTCACGTTTCCGCTGCCTGGACAAGACCGGAGGTGCACTGGCATACTCGCCCGGGAAGGTGTGTCAGATTGTTGTGGCATGCTGCATGCTCCACAACCTAGCCATTCGCAAGGAGATTTCCCTGCTCCTGGATGATGGTGAGGACCCAAGGCCCCAGCCTGCAAACCAAGCCGTGTCCAATGATGAGGACAGTGGAGAGGAGAAAGGTGTTGAGAAAGGTGTTGACCTGCGTGAACATCTCATCACCCGCTACTTCACTTGACCGTGGGTGTCAATGTGCAACATACCCATTGTCCGATTCTATTGCTGTTGTCATGAAGGGGCATGTGAGAATTGTAGCATCAGCCAGTTGTAGACTCAGTGGTGGTTGGAAATGTTTCTGGGACATGTCATTCGAGGACATCTACAGGATGTGTATGTTAACAGTTGTGGGTCATTGTGACATGTGCATGTTGGGTTATCCTGATGGTAGGCGTTGTGTGATGTGTGTGATGCCACACCCAGACCAGTGACAGTTGTTCTGTTGTGTTTCCCTAGGTGCCTTTGACTTATCCTTGCCTACATATAGCCCATGCTCCTGGTACATTGTGATCATGTTGAAGACTGTACATTCTGCAATAAAGATGGAGCGGACACGCCAACATGTGTGTGAGGATATTTTATTTACAATGGTGAGATGCGAAGGGGGTGTACATTTCCATTTGGGGTGGGGTGGGGTGGGGTGGGGTGGAGCAGTGAGTTGACAGTTGTGGTAGATGAGATGAGATAGTCAAGTAGTCACCACATTGCTGTGGTGACCCAGTCTAACAGACAGATGTCATTCACAAGGCTGTGTGGAGAAGGACAGTCCAAAAAGTCAATGCAGTGGTGGAGAGGGTTGCCATCATGGCTGGCTCCGTGACTGGCGTCTGGCGGGTGCTTGGCCTCCAGATACTCTCAGGGTCATCTTAGGACGTTCCCTTCGTTGTTTGGCAGGGGGGGGCCCTGCTGCAGGGCCAGTGGGGTCTGAGGACTCACCCATCTCTGTGGGGGGGATGGTGAACTATTATCGTGCGGCCCACCAGAGGGAGGTGGAGGTGTTGTCTGTGGCGCATGCCTGTCCCTCAGTACCGCCCCTTGCTGGCCCAAGAGGTCCACGATTTGTCCCATGCGGGTGTCGATGGACCTCATCAGTAGGATGAGCTCGTGCAACAGTTGGTCCGACTGGCCAATTTTTCCCTGGCCCTGTTCGTATGCACCCAGGACTCTGGTGATGTGTTCCAGGGAGTGGGTCCCAGTCTCCTGGTGTCCCTGGGTGACCCTGCCCCTCCCACCTGCCCTGCTGCCACAGACCTGTTGCCTCACCACTGTGAGCACCCGCATCCTCTCCCTGACCTCCTCCATTGGTGGTGTGTGCTGGTCCTCCTCTGGGACAGGGAGGGTGTTGCAGGCAGCACTGGTGGTGGTGGCGGTGGCTGCACAGGCCGTGACAGCAGGGGTCTACTGTGGAGTTGCACAATTAACATAATACTTTTTATAACATTAATTAATATCAATTAACAAATAATTCATAATAAATAAATACTTGCCACCCTGTACCCCTATAAACCCCAAACCACACTCCTAAATTAATTACACAATTACGATAATTAATTACCAATTAATTAATTAATATTAATTAACAACAAATTATAATTTATCAATCAAAAAATAATCCTTCCCACCCTTTACACCTATAAACACCAAAACACACACGTACAATTATTTCCACAATTACCATAAGAAATTACAATTAATAAACTAATATGAATTAACAACGAATTATTAATTAATTAATAATAAATTACTTTACTCATTTAACACTATATCATCTCAATGAAATAAATATTATTAAATAAAAAATAATCATTAATTTAATATAATTAAACTACTTCCCACCCTATTCCCCTATAAACCCACAACCTGCTACGGAACTAAAAAACGCAAAATTCATTTTTTTTTTTATAACTTCTAAAAATGTAACACATATATTATAAAATATTAACAATTTTTATAGAAAAAAGTATCACATACATTTAAAAAATATACAAAAATACATAACATTAATTAAAAAATCGATATTTTTAATAACTATATTTTTGCAAACGATATTAACCACTTTGGTATTTTTTAAATCAATATTACTTACCTTAAGTCAATATCCTTGATCACGATATTCTTGCTGTCGATATTTCTCACTCACCATATTTATAGCTTGATATTTCTGCCACTCAATATAAAAAACACAATATTCTATCTGCACACCGTGCTGCAGAATGCAGCACACATACAAAGAGGAAGTAACGAGGAGAAATAAAGATATTCCTCCTCGTTATGCCTCCTCTTGAAAGGCAACCCCCTTCAAAAATATGCCCCTAACTTCTTACGTGTTCCACTTTTATTATATAGCTGCTCCTGCTGGTCCACCATCTTGGCGCAATATAGCCGTCCAGCTGTGGTGCTCTTGGATGGAGCCCATCCAGGCTAAATATCGCCGACAGGTGGCTTTGGAGGAGGAGGAGAAGGAGGCACATACCAATGCCCACAGTCTTTCTGGCTTGCCTGGCCTGCCTCCATCCTGTCCACACCATCTACAGCGCCAACGGCAGCTGGGATCCATCACCGCTCCCACCCAGTGGCACCCCCCCTCCCACCTCATCATCCACAGACCACCTCCTCGGCTGCATCCTACGTGAGCTGGCGCTGCTGTGCCAAAAGGTGGCATGCCTCACACCCACCTAAATGTCCTCTGAAGCCCTTTTTTTAGTATACTTTCTTTGGTGGGATAGACTTTGTTGTGGGTGGAGAGGGTGGGAATTGGGAGGGCAGTTGAGGCAAGGACTTTGGTGGGCCTGTTGTGGGTGTAGAGGGTGGGATTTATGAATACAAAAAATAAATGGGTAGTCAGTTTCTTCATACGACGGCAGTCTGTCTTTTGCCCCTGCATGGCTTTTAGCGCAGCCTTTTTTATTTTAAATGACAAAAAGCTGCCCTCTGAACAGTCACATACTGTACACTGACTTTTCCCCCTAGACTTTCCCTAGCTGTTTCTGAAGCCCTTGCCATATAATTATTTGCAAGGTTACTTACTTTACTTATGTTCAAACAAGACCCTTCTTCCAGAGTAGAAACAACACAGATTAGGGGGCTCATTAGGATGGCGGTGTTAGGCACATCTGCGGTGCTGGCGGTGTCGGTCACCGTCCTTTTCCGCACTCCAGCGGCGGTCCTCCTGTCAGCCATATTACAATGGGCAAATATAGTCCATTTTCCGTCCCCTGTGGAGTTTCGGGATCCATCAGGAATTTTCTTCCGCAACGGTGGCAGAGGTAGCCGTGTTGTCAAGAATTCCTGTCATACGAGGGGAGGAAAACGGTAACCAGCGAAAACGGACTACATCTCCCAGGATTCTTAGCGGTTGAGAGGTTATGTAAACAGGAGAGCTGTTACATAACTCAAGGGAAACACGCCCTTATGTAAACAGGAGAGCTGTTACATAACTCAAGGGAAACACGCCCTTATGTAAACAGGAGAGCTGTTACATAACTCAAGGGAAACACGCCCTTATGTAAACAGGAGAGCTGTTACATAACTCAAGGAAAACACGCCCTATAAAGGGAGGAACCGGGAGGTACAAGGCTGTCGGATATTGTGTTTACACCGACGTACCTGCTTCGTGAAGAGCAGTGTTCCGGAGTGGTGCTCCAGTAAGGCAAGAACGGAGGTAGGTCGAGTCGTTACTCCCTGGGCCGTGTCTTGCCCCATCGTCACCTGTGAAGGACCCGGAAGCTCTACCGGTCAACCATTGAGCTTCGCTTTTTGACTCGGCTGAGTCCAAGCGCAGTGGCGCTTTTGCTGGTTGGAGTCGTAACTCCCAGCCCGACCAGAGACACAGGGACTGCCAGCTGTAACGCACACCAGGAGGTGTTTGCCGCGTTACAGACTCGGAAGTCCACAGGATCGATCGAGCGGCTGCTCTCGGTTCAGTCTTCTTGCTTGTGATTGGGGTATCGGTGACGCATCACCAGGAGGTGACTCCGCGTCCCGGTGCAGTCTGAGGAAGAGGTTGAGCGGCTGCTCCCTTCAGGTAGAGACCCCGGCTGGGTGTTTCCCTGACTCCTCGATTCTCCCCAACACTCTTCGTGCCCCTCACAGCCTACCGATTGGCATTGTCGGCCATTTCATTTCTGCCCTCTGTTGGCATACGCCGGGATCGGCGTATATGCAGAGGACGGTTAGGACCATCCGTGCTGTGGGCTGGTAACGTACTTAGCCTGGAGGATTCCAGTGACTATAACTTTTGTTTGTTCTTTGTATTTTATTTGCCTTCATTAAAAGAACTAACCCTTCACAAGTGGTTGCGTCCTCATTGTCGTGTCTGTTAAACGATCCTGAGACGTTCAGGGCGTTACAAAATATCCGACCTTAATAACACTAACTGTCTCCCGGTCGATAACAGACATGGCAACACTTGATGATGTGCTGGCTGCTTTAGCGGCCATGCAAGTTGAAGTGGCTGCCTCTAGGCAAGAAGCAGCCGATGTAAAAGCCAGACTGGATGCTATCCAATTGGACCCGCTCACGCCCAGCACCTCCCTCACGAACCAGACCCCTGCGGTAGTAGTGGAAATGCCGGTAGCCATCCCCTTGGCAACACCAGAGAGGTACAGTGGGGATCCTAACACAGTGCAGGTATTCCTCACACAAGTGGCGCTACATTTATCGTGCAAACCAAAGGCGTTCCCCACGAGTCAGGCTCGTGTGGCTTTCCTTATATCCTATTTGGCTGGAAACGCGGCACAATGGGCCGTACCTCTGGTGAGCAGGGACGACCCCCTCTTATGTGATTGGGGTGCTTTTCGCGAGGAATTCCTGAAGGTATTCGACAGAAGGGCTGACTCGTACACGGCGGACCGTGAAATGCTTGAGTTGAGACAGGGATCCAACGACCTGGTGCAGTATCTCAACGCGTTCCGAAGGCTGGTTGCGGAAACCAAGTGGCCTGTTGCTAAACAGACGGCGCTCTTCCATCAAGGGCTGTGCGATGAGCTCAAGGACGCCGTGGCTCATATTGACCCTCAACCCAAGACATGTGAGGGCCTTATCAACCTGGTATTACGGCTGGAACATAGGCTAAGTGAAAGAAAGGGGGATCATGGGAGAAAAGGAAAATCCCTTCCATCCTATGTGACGGTGGGAAGTCCTGAAACTTCCACCGCATCCAAGGGAGAACCCATGGACATCAGCGCAATACGAGCGAGCCTCACAGCCACGGAGAAAGAGTCACGCCGTAAACAAGGATTGTGCCTATATTGTGGCAAAAAAGGCCACTACGTACGTGAATGCCCTGCCAAACCGAAGACGTCACGTTATCGGGCCAACCGGTCGGTAACAGCCGTGGTGGACATACCGGCGGAAAACTAGAGGACTCCAAGACCAGAGAAGGGGCATCTCGGAGTCACTCATCCATCCCTTCACTTTCCAACTCGGTCACTAAGGGACAACGACACCTGTTTATCATGGTGCACGTGGGAGTGCATGACCAGTGGATACCCGTTGTGGCCATGGTGGATTCAGGGGCCACTGGCATGTTTATGGACCACAACGAGGCATGCAGGCTAGGGCTAGTGCTTCTTCCCAAAGCAGTACCCGAAGACGTCTATGCGGTAGACGGAAGGCGATTGGTGACGGGGCCCATCGGACAGCACACGGGGGTCCTTCCGATGAGATATGGGAGGAACCATTTGGAACAAATCGATTTTAACATCATCCGAGCTCCCCAATATGGCGTCATATTGGGATTGCCGTGGCTACAGAAACACAACCCCTTTGTGGATTGGCCAACACATCGCATCGAAATGACGTCACCGTATTGCATCCTGCATTGTGGAATAAGAACGGAATCCCTTGACGCAGATGAGAGCGGGAGTCAGACGGTGGCTACAGCGGCAGAAAAAGATGTGGCTCTCCCCCAGGCTTATCACAGTTTTGAGGATGTATTTGATGAGGTGAAGGCGGAAGTGCTACCACCACATAGACAGTTTGACTGCCAGATCGACCTGGTGCCAGGGGCCAGCGTTCCCAGCGGCAGGCTGTATGCCCTGACGGAGCCTGAAAACGTGCATCTCCGGGGGTACCTGGATAAACTCCTCAAGCTAGGATTCATCCGCCCGTCCAAGTCTCCGGCCGCCTCGCCACTCTTCTTCATCCCGAAGGCTAATGGGGAGCTGAGAGCCTGTGTGGACTTTAGGGCATTGAATGCGATAACCATAAAAAATCGGTACCCCTTGCCTCTCATCAGTGTACTTCTGGAACAGGTCAAGAAAGCTCGTATCTACACCAAGTTGGATTTGAAAGGGGCATACCATCTGGTGCGCATGAGGGACGGAGACGAGTGGAAGACCGCCTTTAAGACCAGGTTCGGCCTTTTTGAGTACCTCGTCATGCCGTTCGGTCTGTGCAACGCCCCGGCAGCCTTTCAGTACTTTTTGAATGAGGTATTCAGAGAGGAGTTGGATATCTACGTGGTCGTATATATCGACGACATCCTCATCTATTCGTCCAGTGTGGAGGAGCACGTACACCACGTCAAAGCTGTGCTCCAAAAGCTGAGGGAAAACATGCTGTTTTGTAAACTCAGCAAGTGTGACTTTCACGTCACATCCGTGGAATTCCTCGGAGTGATGCTGAGTCCAGAGGGACAGGAGATGGCAGAACGAAAGATCAAGGCGGTGAAAGAATGGCCGGTGCCCCAAAGCGTGAAGGACGTCCAAAGTTTCATTGGCTTCGCCAACTTTTACAGGCGGTTTATAGATGGATTTTCAGGAGTGGTGGCCCCAATCACACAGCTACTGAGGAAGTCCAAGGAGTTTGTCTGGTCCCCTGAAGCGAACAAAGCCTTTGAGGCCCTGAAAAGCGCCTTTGGTAAGGCGCCGGTGTTGGCTCACCCCGATCCGGATCTCCCCTACGTGGTGGAAGCGGACGCGTCGGATGTGGCGCTGGGGGCTATCTTGTCCCAACGCAACCACGACACAGGGGTGCTTCATCCCGTTGCGTACATGTCCCGCAAACTCAACGACGCCGAACGCAACTACCATATTGCGGAGAAGGAGCTTCTCGCAATCAAGGACGCCTTCACCGAATGGAGGCATTGGTTGATGGGGGCAAGACATGTGGTATCGGTGTACACGGACCATCGGAACCTACAGTTCATGACGGCCACTAGACACCTTTCTCCCAGGCAGCTGCGGTGGATGATCTTCTTTGCGGGGTTCAACTTCCGCATCACATATCGGCCGGGGACGGAAAACCGGAAGGCGGACGCCCTGTCCCGTCAATCTGCAGTTAAGGAACCATTGCCTGCAACCGAGCGTTCCATCATTTCCCCGAGGATGGTATTGGGGGTTATCCAACCGGATACTTTCCTGAGGGGAATAAAGAGAGGGATCAGGTCATTCGCATGGCGGAGGTGGCTCCTCAGTCACAGAGAATGGCAGCTGAAGGACGGGATACCCCTGAAGGGCAGGTGCCTATTGATACCCACGCCTAGGCTAAGGAAACAAGCATTCATCTGGTGCCATGACTCTCCATGCGCAGGTCATTTGGGCTTTGAAAAAACGGTGGCTAGCATGGGACGGCATTTCTGGTGGCCAACCATGAGAGTGGATGTCAGGAGGTGGGGACAGGAGTGTCCTACGTGTGCTACCATGAAGGCCGACCATGGCCGAACCCAAGGGCTCTTACATCCACTTCCGACCCCGGATAGACCATGGGATAGCATATCACTGGACTTCGTGGTGGGCCTACCGGTAGACCAGGGGATGACGGCAATACTGGTGGTGGTGGATTACTTGACGAAAATGGGCCACTTCATCCCCTGCAAGAGAGTCCCTACGGCCGGGGAATTGGCGTCACTACTCCTAAAGAATGTGGTACGACTGCATGGATTACCTGGGGTGATCGTGTCGGACCGGGGGTCGCAGTTTACTGCGCAATTCTGGAAGACTTGGTGCACTGCGCTGCATGTTAAGACCGCCCTGTCCACCAGCTACCACCCTCAAACGGACGGCCAAACCGAGCGCCTGAACCAAACGCTCAAACAGTATCTGCGATGTTTTGTGGACCAGGGCAGGGAAGAATGGGTCGACTTGCTATGGGTTGCAGAGATAGCCTATAACAACGCCACTCACAGCTCCACACAGTCATCTCCGTTCTATAGCAACTATGGCCAACATCCCAGGTTCTTGCCATTTCTACATCCGTTCAGAGAGGACAGGATTCCCGCCACAGCGGACAGGGTAGCACACATAAAAGACACGTTGATGCGCTCAAGGGCTGTCCTAATAGAGGCCAAGAGAAGATACAAGGCTGCGGCAGATAGGAAGAGAAGGCCCGGGCCACTGTACCGCACTGGAGACTACGTCTGGATATCCACAAGAAACATGAGGTTTCGAAAGAACAGTGTGTTCCATCCCAAGTACATGGGCCCCTATCGAATTACCAAGTGTATGGGTCCCGTGAACGTGAAGGTGTGCTTGCCCCAGTCATTGCGGATACACCCTGTCTTTCATGTATCATTGCTCAAACCAGCACCCTCCAAGCCGTCTGGGACACCTAGGCCGGTATGCGTGGAGTCGGAGGTGGAGTATGAAGTGTCGGGCATACGGGCGTCCAAATGGTGCAGGGGGAAGCTGTGGTACCTGGTTGCATGGAAAGGCTATGGCCCGGAGGAGCATTCATGGGAACCGGCTGAAGGGGTTCATGCTCCGCGCTTGGTCTCCTTGTTCCATCGGCGTTTTCCTGCCAGCGCTGGACCCGTGGGGAGCCGCTGAGAGGGAGGATGTACTGTCAAGAATTCCTGTCATACGAGGGGAGGAAAACGGTAACCAGCGAAAACGGACTACATCTCCCAGGATTCTTAGCGGTTGAGAGGTTATGTAAACAGGAGAGCTGTTACATAACTCAAGGGAAACACGCCCTTATGTAAACAGGAGAGCTGTTACATAACTCAAGGGAAACACGCCCTTATGTAAACAGGAGAGCTGTTACATAACTCAAGGGAAACACGCCCTTATGTAAACAGGAGAGCTGTTACATAACTCAAGGAAAACACGCCCTATAAAGGGAGGAACCGGGAGGTACAAGGCTGTCGGATATTGTGTTTACACCGACGTACCTGCTTCGTGAAGAGCAGTGTTCCGGAGTGGTGCTCCAGTAAGGCAAGAACGGAGGTAGGTCGAGTCGTTACTCCCTGGGCCGTGTCTTGCCCCATCGTCACCTGTGAAGGACCCGGAAGCTCTACCGGTCAACCATTGAGCTTCGCTTTTTGACTCGGCTGAGTCCAAGCGCAGTGGCGCTTTTGCTGGTTGGAGTCGTAACTCCCAGCCCGACCAGAGACACAGGGACTGCCAGCTGTAACGCACACCAGGAGGTGTTTGCCGCGTTACAGACTCGGAAGTCCACAGGATCGATCGAGCGGCTGCTCTCGGTTCAGTCTTCTTGCTTGTGATTGGGGTATCGGTGACGCATCACCAGGAGGTGACTCCGCGTCCCGGTGCATTCTGAGGAAGAGGTTGAGCGGCTGCTCCCTTCAGGTAGAGACCCCGGCTGGGTGTTTCCCTGACTCCTCGATTCTCCCCAACACTCTTCGTGCCCCTCACAGCCTACCGATTGGCATTGTCGGCCATTTCATTTCTGCCCTCTGTTGGCATACGCCGGGATCGGCGTATATGCAGAGGACGGTTAGGACCATCCGTGCTGTGGGCTGGTAACGTACTTAGCCTGGAGGATTCCAGTGACTATAACTTTTGTTTGTTCTTTGTATTTTATTTGCCTTCATTAAAAGAACTAACCCTTCACAAGTGGTTGCGTCCTCATTGTCGTGTCTGTTAAACGATCCTGAGACGTTCAGGGCGTTACACGTGTGGAATGACATTACGACCACCATGCCTCAAACAGCAGAACGCAGCGGAGAAACCAGCCACTCGGAGATGGTGGAAGCACTACTGCACAGATCGAAACTCGAATCACGGTCACCTCCACACATTCCTGACCGCTATGGATCCAGCTCTTCAAGCCCTTCTGCTGCTGTACCTCATCCACTACCAGCAGATAAGACGTCGCAGCGGTCAACACTGCAGGTACTTAAATAACACATCTCCGCATACAACACACAACTCATGTGCTGAAATACGGTTCCTGTCCACATTAGACACTCTGATGGAGACATGAACATATCCCCTAGTGTACCCACACATGTCCTGCCTGCTAGAAATCCACACCTCTGTATCGGGGTCACCCATCAACCGTGAAATCACTGCAATGTCCCGGTCACGTCACCGCAGCAGTGAAGACACTGGAATACCACCGCACAATGTAATAGGCAAGGCCGGCACCAGGCATGGGCAGTCTGGTCAGCTTCCCAGGGCTCCACCTTCCCCCTACCCTCATCGTGGGCTACAGCAGTTGGCCACAGCCCACAGCATGCTTCCCACACCCATTTTTGCACATGCTGTGTGCCCCTCTTGTGCCGCCCCCTTAATGTACAATTTAGCAGCCAGGTGTGGCTCGACCTCCCACCTCACACATCAAAGGGCAAGGTAGATTGGTTGGGAAGGTGGGGGTGAAGATGAACACAGGGGACAGACAACCCTCCTCCTCACACCTGCCCTCCACCTAGTGAATCAAACTGAGTAAATTAAGAAAAGAAGACTCGCACTGCATATTAACAACCACTGAACTGCTCACACTGCATGTCAAGTCCCTCAGAAAGATCCCACACTGACACTGACACTCTCACACATACACATACCATAGGTCAGCAGCAATGTAGGACAAAAAAAGGAGTAGCTCAAAGTGGAGTGCACAGTGCTGGAAAACCATGGAGCAAGCCACATAGCATTTGTACATCACATGCAAGAGGAGGAACACATCACACTACCCTTAGGCCATCAAATCAGACATGGGTGGCACAGTGATTGAAACGTAACTACAGTGACATATGTGCAATTTCTCTGGGATACAGCAATGCAAGCTCTGCATTGGCAAAGGCATGATAGGAAGTGTCAGAACACATACAGTGACCAGCCACACATCTGTGTCAACTTACTTGACATGTGTATGCCACCAGCATAACACACATGGCTCATTGTCACACTCCCTGACTGTCAAACCCAAGTAGGACCTTCACACATACCCCTCATCTACCCACCTCACACCTGCAACACTCAACACCTGTAAGATATAAAGGTGCAAATACGGTCCTGTGAGTTTCCAGACAACCAATGACACATCCTGGTGTGTATCCTCACATGTCAGACTCGCACAGATGTTTGAACCAATGCTGACCAAAAAACAATAGTCAAACAAAAATCTCACAAACAACATCCACAGAAGTCCAACAAGCTCAGCCATGTGCAGGCAAACAGTGGATAGGCACTATAACCCTAGACAGAACAGGAATACACAACATTTTCACTCTGGACAAATGCACAGACACCATACCCCAACCCAAACAAGAATTGCATCATCAAAGGCCAATCATGAACACTAACTGTGATTAATGGGACAAATCAGCTAACACAGACGTTGACATCAAGCCAGTGAGCATGGTGTCATAGTGTGCCATAAGCATGCACATGCGCAATCCTGACACATTACAGGTCAAATATAGGAGGACATTGCACTATTGTACACTCAAAAGAAGCTCATGAACAAGAATCCACATTGCTGCATGTGACATACACACAAGAAAGGCACACTATGCATGCAACACGCATCTGAATGTATTACAATGCACAAACTACTCACACACAATGTCATGCAAATAGAACATCACACACATGTTGCATCTGTCAGTAGAAAGAGCCAACACAGACCAAACACTTCATCCATCTACAACAAAAACACAACAGATGCACATACCAATTCATCACATAGCCAACTCAGCTGGACATCAGGGAGATGCACACCAGGCAAGTACAAGGCAACATACACTGACAGCACTGCATGCACAGTAAGCAGTGTGTGAACACCAACCAAACCAGTAGCACACATATCTGAGTGCCCCCTCCATGAACTCCCACAACACAAATCATCACATCACACTCAGGAAGGGTAGCAGTACCTCAGCAAGCAGACACACAGCTTAGCCATCACCCACAGCTGTACAACTCAGGAAAACCTAGATGCAATTAGCATGACTAAAGGACTGTGCTGCTCAAACATATGCATTGCACATGAGCAACCATGACTGCAACCAAGTAGAGGAAAATAGCACATTACTAATTGTGAAACTGTCATGAGTGGCGCATTGTCCCTGTAAACAGATCATCCTCCCACAGTATAGTGTTACACTATGAAGTGGTGGGGAGGGTCACACACTGGCATGGCATAGGGTGGGGTGGAAGACATGAGATTGAAGTGGTGTGTACATCAGTATTGGACAGGTGAGGAGTGTCCTGCCCACAAACACATAGAGGAGTAACTCACAATGTATAGGCATCAGAAGCACCAACAGGGGATGGTATGACTCCTCATACCACATACTATACTCGACCCAAGAATGTGTCAAGTGACAGCAATGCATGAGGAAACTCACAAATGACGTCAGTGTGGCTGAGCAGGTCAGCACAATGAGCACAAACTTAAACAAGACCCACGGCTGATCAACAAAACAAAACACAGACTTTGCAGTGATACCCTCTGCATACTCACAACTGACAGCGAAACCAAGTAGGTGTCCCCATGAGTGCAAGGACACACCAATACACTGCACGGTGCTCAACCTACAACTCCTACAAGTGCCCACAATCTGAAGCACATATCTGACAATGTAACCTGACAGGCACACATTACCTGGATCATACATGTGTGTAGTTGGCATGTGCAGGGGCACATACACTTCAACACTACTGACAATGACAGGCCAATCACACTGTATGACTACTCAAGTGCACACATTCAAATGTACCTATGTGACTATGAAGACAGGCCTACACTACATGACTGCACATCAACACTGCTAGGCAAACATCAAAAAAGAGACCACAGATATGACGGACCCTAGCCACCCCGCAAGTAATCCTGTGGATAGCATTCACCCCTGTTCTGGTGTTGCATCCTAACATGACATGTGTATAATTCAGCAAACCTAAGCACAGAACGATTAAGATAAGAGTAAATCATCACAAACAAACATCATTGTACCCTCAAGCCTCAGACTGAAGAAGAACAAAAGTGTCTGTAACCCCTGGAAACCTCTTAAAAAGTAAAACAAGTAATTGCCAATGTGAAAGTGGCATACAGAGCATGTGTCACATGAACTGATACCCATGCATAAAACCTTTTATTTCGCAAGGGCATTGACAAAGCAGACAACATGAGTAACAGTCTGTATTATATAATACCCAGATAGGCATCAAAAGTACAAAACAGCAAGGCCATTGGCCAGTCCATATTTCTAGTCCGCACATGTGTGCATGACTAACTGCACAGGACATGTGCATCAAAAGTAACAAACAGTAAGGCCACTGGCCAGTCCATATTTCTAGTCTGCACATGTGTGCATGCGAAACTGCACAGGACATGGGCATCAAAAGTAACAAACAGCAAGGCCATTGGCCAGTCCATATTTCTAGTCCCCACATGTGTGCATGAGAAACTACACCAGAAATGGGTAACACCGTCCACTGCCAAGGGAATCACCACAGCTCAGGGGCTACATATGGGCAGTCCAGGCACTGCTGTGGGAGAAATGGTGTGGGGAGAGGCACTTGGCTTCAACTTCAGCCTGAAGTTGAACTGGGAGGTGGCTGATTGTCGGGGACAGTTGGAGGACCGGACCTGGGAGAGAGAGAACCGGCTGAGGTAGAGGCATCAGTGGCTGTGGGAGCCTGAGGGCTGCTTGGACCGAGTGGAGTGGTGGCACGGGGAGGTAGAGACATGCTGCATGGAGGCACAGTGTGTGAGGGTGTATGTTGAGGGCTGGGTCTCAACTGCTTTGGGATTCGATAGCCCACACGTGTCTTGGCTGGAGTGGGAAGTGAAGTGGGCACAACAGCCTCACTCTCCACCAAAGGTTTATCAGGTGCAGGTGGCTCTCCCTGTGGGGATTTGCTGGATCTGGTGGTACGCTTGGGGTGGCATTGCCTCTTCCCCTGCATCTTCTCTTGTCGAAGTAAACACCCCACTTTGCTCTCTTGTCCCAGCTTCACAGGGGTGTGGGTTGGAGTTGACTTTATGGGTGAATCTGCCTTTGAAATGTGTTTGGGCTTAGTCGTTGCAGGCAAAAGGTTCACAGCAGACGGGGTAAGTGTTTGTTAGTCTTTGGGAGCAGGTGTGGGGATGGGAGTGCTCCTGGATGGGGGAGATTTTGATGAATGTGATGTTGATGCCTGCTTCTTGGCCTGATGCCCATGAGTGTCATGTGATGGGCTTTTGGTTTTGTGCTCTTGTGGGCCTGTTTTGTGTTGTGGGGATGGTGTCTGTGGTCTGGTCCGCTTCAAGTGCTGCTGTTGTGTGCTGCGTGGGGGGACTTGATGCCTGAGGGCTCTGGCATGTGGACACCCTCGTCAGGTGGTGCCATTGGCAGGGTGGTGGCTGAAGGGACAGGAGCTGGACTGGGAGCCTGTGACTGCTGAATGGCTGCCGTCACTGTGGAGGGTAAAGTCTGGATAGTTCGGTATAGGCCACCCACGTCAGAATGAATGCCCTCCATGAAGGCAACTTCATGTCATGTGCCAACTTCTTTTCGTGATCCTGGAAGGCATTCAGGAGAGCAGTATGACCCACACACAGCTGGCGCAAAAGGTCTACCGCCTCCACACTGAGGGCAGCACGGGAGAGAGGGGTAGGGGCAGGGACAGTGGTGCCTGGGGGGGAAGAAGACTCTACCCTTCCTAGAGCTGCGTGCACGGACAGCACTTGGGGGAGCAACCAGTAGGGTGGGCACTGGACGATGTGTGGTGGAAGAAGAGGCAGATTTGGAACTTCCTTTGCCCACCAACATCGAAGAGTCACAGCTGGAGTCTGAAGATGTGAAGGTTGGTTTTCCGGGCGGGAATCATCCAGGGCACTCCTGTCCCCGTCCGAGGTGCTGGTTACATAAGTGAGCTAATGTGTAGCAGTCGTGCCAGAAGCTTCCCCACTGGTGTCTGTCCCCCGTCCTTCCCTGCTCTCGGTAGATGCTGCAAGAAACAGAGACATAGGTTCAGTATTGTGCCATGCTCACGAACATTATATGCAAGCAAAGCACCAAACTTGTAAATGATACTACCATGTTGGCCTCCTCCATGTACAGTCAGCATGTGCTACATTTATGCAATCATCAGAAGATGCATGGAAACATGCATAGTTGATAGTATTGCCGCATGTTGCATGTTACACAGCCAAATAGCTGGCCCTGTGCCTCCTTGTAATCTAACATACTATTCACTGTAAGCATGCCTACATCCCTGTATGTGAGATAGATATACATCTAAACATGTTCTCTCTGTCATATATAGAGTCACTTTAAGGGAACACCACCGATACACACTCCCAAATGTCCTTTTGCAATGGCTACACGCTCCTGAAATCCATCATGTTGCGCTTTGAAGCACAACTACAGTTGCACATTGTTGTCATCTGTGTAGTTGTCACAAATTTTATGTTGTGCACAGCACACATATATAAATGCACACTAACATGATGCTCACTGCTGTTCACTGCCAGGTGATGTCCATGACACTCATACTGCAGCATATGTCACAAGGCCACATCTCATCTGTCAATGACAAGGGTCATGGTTTTAAGCACATGAGAAACCACATGTTGTACAAATGCAGAACAGCTGCACTCAACACTGAGGTTACTTAGAAGCCATTGCATCACACTAGAGACATCACAGAGCTTCCCACTGGCTCATGGTTGGGATTCATGCAGTCACTCACATCCAAAGTCACACTTAGCTAAATACTCACCCCCAAAATATCTGCTGATTGGCCCTAGGGCGTCCATCCAGCTCTGGCTGTGTCACTGCCAAGATGTGGGCCATTAGTGATGTCATGCTCCTGCGTGCCAACCTGCCACTCCAAGGGAGCACCCCCAGCGTCATCTCTGCCACGTTTTTGCTCAGCCGGCAGATGTCATCCCACCTCTTGTGACAGTATGTGTGCCGTCGGTTGGAGACACCCAGAGCCCACACCTTGCGTGCAATGGCCCTCCATATCGCCTTATGCTGGTGGACCTTAAGCTGCAGGCATGGGAGACAAGAAGAGGACGTTTCAGTGACACTGTGTTATGTACCACTGTGTGTCAGTACAGGAGCATGAAAAAACATAGCACACTAAAACATAAATGTTGAGAAGAGGCCATACAGCAAGACAAGTAGTATACTTGCATCAAAGAATCTCATAGAAATGTATACATGTATGATGATGGACACAGTACCTGGCCATCACATACACATGTAGAGTGCCAGCACAGAAACCAATGTGAAAAAGACCCTCATCTGTGATGCAGTATGTGAGTGAGCAATACATACAATACATTTGAAATGATGTGTAGGGGCAGACTCACCGTGTCCAACAATACACACCTCTCAATGTCCTTAGCCAGTGAATGGCTGCATGTGTCATGGTGGTCACATTTAGGGCCATTATTTTACATTCTCACACTCTTCTCACAAGGCGCAGTCCTGTCTTGTGCAATCCTCAGGCCTAAGATAGCTCTTTGAGAAATAGGGTGGTGGATAAGACATATGTTTCACCCAGTCCATTTAGTGATGGGTCCTTGTAAAATTGGGCAGTTTCTGTGCAGGCCAGTGGGGCTCACACTGAGGTTAAACGTGGGCCACAAGAATGTACAATATGAGAGGGCAAACAGTGCCTACACATGCAAGACTGAACACATAATGTAATCAATAGAATGATGACATCTCCAAATTACATCAATCTGATGTGTCATAGGTGAATTACCACCAAGAGTGTTACACTCAGGCATTTTACTCTTGTGCATAATGCACACATTACCATATGGGCAATTTGAAAACTGCACACACATTCTTCAGTACCTCTGGACAAAATACATCTGTAATGTCACAAATGAGCATGTGAAGACTTAATGGACTGTGACATCACATAGCACAGGCAATGTTTGTTCAGACGTCGAGTGTCTCAAATCAGCAGTGTAACTGTGTGGCTGCAAAACCACTGCATGTCACTCCCATCCTTCAATGCAGCCATGGATCTGTGGAAATAGGGCTACACACCCCATTGACATGAAGTCAGCATGCTAGGGAGTGTATCACACATTTACATTACCCAGTCTCAGGCCAACGTGTGTTTCTTTTTGCTGAAGAAGGGCTGTAGAAATGTCCATGTTGCCATCCTCCCCAAATACTCAAGTGCAATTCTTACTAGGCCATGTATAGAGCATGGTATATGAAAAATAAGGATGCATGCACATTGACTTGCACTCACAGGCACATACTACTGCAGAGCTACATCATGCGAGCATTCTGAGCACTCTCAAACTTTTACTCTGAAACACTTACCAGTACATCTGGCAAACCATACAGCCTCCCATACTGTGCAAGGACCTCGTCCACCAGGACTTCCAGCTCATCTGTGGTGAAGGGATGGGCTCTGATGTTCTCAGTTCTCGCCATCACTGGGTCCAGAATACAGGAACAGCAGCAGTTGGTGGTGAAGAATGGCAGGCAGAAGTGTCTGAATGCAAGTGAAATGTGTGGCTCTCTCACAGACATATATAGGCCCCTGGGGTTGTTTCAGTGGTACTCAGCTGCTGCAATTGGTCTTCCTGGTTAGCATTTTTCAATTGTAACCAATGACCGGGCCTGAGGTAGCGGAGCACGCCTACCGTGGGTTTCAAAATTGTTATTCACTACCGCGATCGCAGTTCCTATTGGCTGCAATGGCATGGGCATTGGCGGTAGCACACCGCGGGGGCTCGGTAGTTGCTACCGTGATTTTGCATCTTTTAATTGTAACCAGTGACCGGGCTTGTGGTAGGGGAGCACGCCTACCACGGGTTTCACAATTGTAATTCACTACCGCAATCACGGTTCCAGTTGGCTGCAAAGGAATGGGCATTGGTGGTGGCACACTGTGGGTCCAGGCGGTTGCTACAGCAATCCTGCATCTTTCAATTATGGCCAACGACCATGATCGCAGTGGTGGAGCACGCATACCGCACCTATGGACACATTATGCTCTAGCAATGGCAATAGCCAATTTTCATAATTAAACACTAGACCTTCACAATGTATCACAGCACATGTTTGCAAAATTAAATGCTGGTGTGACATTCAGCTCACTGATGGCTACACATGCCATGTCAGTGCACATGATTACATGCTTTGGCATGTACTTACTCACATGTCACCTATGAGCATGTTACGAGGTGTTTAAGCTTCCCTGGTGTGTGTGGATCTTGTTGGCTGTTGCTGCACGCTGCACTTTATTTTTGCACATCAAATCCCCAATGAAATTTATTTTAAACTGTATTTATGCTGCTTGAATATTTTAATATTGGATTTTAAAACGAGGCGCTCTTACCAGTTCATCTGACCTCGCCGTGTCCGTCTGTTAGAGCGGACTCGCCATACTTGGAGGTCAGCATTCTAGTTTTCCCCCGCAATCACCGATACAAAAGACACGCTGGCGTGGCCGCGCCGCTGGCCTGCAAAAGGCGTGCAAGGGGCATGCCTGTCAGCACCCGTCCACGCACCGACCGCGCACAGCACCAGCCATGCTGCCTGTTTGGGGAAGTATGAAGCAGGAAATATGAGGTATTGCTACACAAAAGAACAACTATTTGATATTGGGGAAACTGGAGCCAGGATGGGCAGGTACAAGTTAGAAGAGACCGCATGGCTTGAGCTTGACTTTGTTAGAAGGGGCAGCCTTAGATGCGGTCTGCTCAGTGTCAGATCCCTGTCTAAGCACCACTTGGAAACTCAACTGTTACTGGAAACCCATGACTTAGATGCACTGTTTATGACAGAAACGTGGACGCACCCTGGATCAGACCTGGAACCAGGGTTGGCTTGCCCACTGGGCTACAAAGTTTTCCATAAGCTACGAACTAGTGGTAGAGGAGGTGGAGTAGGGATTCTTTTGAAAGAAGTATGGGATTTTGACCCATTGGACATTGATGAGCTAGAGGGCATGGAACTTTTAGGATTTCTATTAAAGGGTCCTAAGGGACAAGTGCTGACCGGCATAGTTTGTTATAGGCCCCCTCGGACAGCTGGCCCCCAACTACAGCAGGCGCTGATTTAAGTCCTTAGTAATTTGGCACTGACCCACTCTAGATTGCTCATTGTGTGTGATTTTAACCTGTGGTCTAACGGGAATTTGGAGGCGGGTTTTAATAAACTCATTCAATCTTGTGAGAATCTAAACTTGCAACAATGGGTTACTGAGCCTACACACAAGGAGGGACATATATTAGACCTAGTCTTTTCTGAAAAGCAGACTATAGGAATAGAAGGTGTCCTGCCAGTGGGCTGGTCTGTCCACCACCTGATTGCATTTCAGGTATACAAACCCAGGATGAACACTCCGATCATTAGGGAAGCCGGGAATTTTTTAAGTAGGGACTGGAAGGTACTTCTGAAAAAGGCAACAATATCCCCTGTATTTCTTATCAATGAGTGTTGTGATGTAGATAAGCAGGTGGAAGATAACTATGCAGCACTCTGTGAACAAATAAACACTAGGTTGGACCAGCTTACTCAGTTAAAAAGTGATAAAAAAATAGGCAGACCGTCAGCCCCATGGTTTAATGGAAAACTGAGAAACCTCAAACAGGGCTGTAAGCAAGCGGAAAGGAAATGGCGAAGGGAATACACAGACGAAGATAAAACCGTCTGGAGGGTGGCAATAGCTAACCATAAAAAAGTACTTTGCAGATATTATTCTGAAAGCACCGAACAGCACTAGAAGCATCTATAAAATAGTAGATGATATTGCCAACTCGGACTGCTCAAAAAACCAGAATCTGCCTAGTCAGGATCTATGTGAGAGTCTAGCAACTTTTTTTGAGGACAAGATTAGAAATATAATTGATGGACTCAAAACGGGTGATATGCCTGAGAATTTATCACTTGTGAAGAGGAATAGACGGGTAGGAGGGATACATTAAACTCTTTAGACAACTTCGAGATACTCTCAATGGAGGATTTCAATATAGTGGCACTGGGTGTCTCCTCAGGATCCCCTATGGATCCACTTCCACACAAAATCTGCAAGGAACTGGCTCCTGAACTCTTTACGATACTTCGGCAAATTTGTACTCAATCTTTGACCCGTGGATCTGTGCCGACTTGCTGGAAACAAGCGCTGGTGACTTCTGAAAAAAGCATCGCTTGATCCAGCTTGACCTAAAAACTACAGACCCATTTCTCTTCTACCCTATCTTGTCAAAATCCTTGAACGTCTAGTTAGTAAGTCACTCTCCCAGCTCCTAGATACCAATAACATACTGGAAGATGTGCAATTTGGTTTCCGCCCTGAACATGGAACAGAGACTGCTCTGGTGATCGTCATGGATGATCTACGAATGCGAGCAGACAGGGGACAATCGGCCATACTGATTCTACTTGACCTGTCTGCCGCATTTGACACGGTTAAACATGAGGTCCTTCTAACCAGACTCGAAGAGGTTGGGGTTGTGGGCACTGCCCTGAAGGGGTTTCAATCATATCTATCTGATAGACAACAGGCAGTGGCCCTCCCCCGATATCAATCTGAGTTCACCAACATTTTACACGGTGTCCCGCAGGGATCTGCGATTAGTCCAAGATTGTTTAACATCTTTATGAGCCCTTTACTTGCTGTTATAAGGGCTCACAACATTAATCTTGTGAACTACGCAGATGACACACAACTCATTCTGTCCTTAGAGGGAGATCAGTCCGTATCTCTGGAAGACTTCCATGCCTGTATGCAGGACACAGCACTTTGGCTCAGAGAGAACTCTCTTCAATTTAATGCTGATAGGACTGAGGTCCTGCACTGTGCAGCTGGGAGGATCCCTCCCATACTCAATACTGATTTCTGGCCCATTCCTACATCCACCCCATTGGTCCCTACTGAGACGGTGCGCAACCTGGGAGTCATGTTCGACAGTAAACTGACTCTTGAAACTTATGTGAATAAAATAGCTGGGAGTTGTTTTTTTCTGATTAGAGTACTTCAGAAGATCCTCCCGATGTTTTCAAAACAGGCAAGAGTATTGATAGTAAGAAGTACTATCCTGAGTAGGTTGGATTATTGTAACGCATTGCTGCTGGAGCCTTCGAGATATTTGATTGAGAGACTCCAGAGAATACAGGCAATGGTGGCTAAGCTGGCACTAATGAGGCCACGACGTTCTTCCGCCTCTCAGGCACTCTCAGAGGTGCATTGGCTTCTAGTATCACAAAAGATACAATTTAAGTTGCTTTGCATAGTGTTTAAAGCTCTGCATGGTGCTGGACCCAAACCATTGCAGGACAAATTTGCATGGTATGCCCTCACCCGAAATCTACGATCCTCCTCTGCTAAACTGGTGAAGGAGCCCAGAGTTAGAAGAACTAAATCTAGAGGCAGGGCCTTCAGCACCGCAGCTACGCGACTCTGGAACAAACTCCGACTTGAGATCAGACAGGTGAATGGTCTCTTGCAGTTCAGAAAAAGGATAAAGACATGGCTTTATCCTAGAGTCTGTCCTCCACCACTCTCCTAATCTTTTTTCAGCTAATCGTGCTCCACCATCATCAGCGATAAGCTGGACACACGTATCACAGCGCCAGGGTACCCGTAGGATGATAGTGCGCTTTATAAGTGTCGATAATAATAATAAAATTTGTGTGCATGTACACAGATTTGGTTTGTAATGGAGTCTCATATTTGTGCACATGTCAATGTGTGAGATGGCTAATCAACACACAGTAATGATGGCCTGACCACATAATGTGCCTATTTCACTGTGTACATTGCTGTGTTCATTTTGATAGTTGATCAGCTTACACACACTGTACTCATTGTGTAGAAAAGATGTGTTCTGTGCGACTTAAGCAAGAAGGTGTAGCAGGTACAGCAGCTACGTAGAAGTCAGCAGTGTTGCTGTTTCTAACATGTGCTGTGTCATCTACTCCCAGGGCTGGGGACACAAGATGTAGGAGTGTACCTTTCAAAATTCACATAGTTAGAGTCTGGTTTGGAGGTAGTCAGTATGTACAGTATGTACATACTGACCACATGTACAACTACAAGAGATCAAGGTGTCTCTGCATGTGACTTGTGCATTAAGCTGTTGCTACAGTCCAGTCATTGTTGGCGCTGGGTCAGTCAAGATGTAAGATGTTTGACACGTTTCATAGGGGAATTCAATTGACATGTGTCCCCTTTCATATTATGTAGGAGACGACCAAATGTGCATTGTTCATTCCCAGTGCTGGTGAACATGGAGGATGAGGACATCATAAGGAAATTCCATCTGGATCACCTTACCCTTCAAGACCTATGTGGTCAGTTGGATCCCCATCTGTGGCCTCACAGAACCTGTCTGACTGCTTTGATGCCAACAGTTAAGGTGATGGCGTCCCTGCATTCCTTTGCAACTGGCTTGTTTCAGTACATGGTGGCCATCGCCGGTGGCATGTCTCAAGCTATGTTCAGCAGGGTGCTATGTGATGTCCATTCCGCAATGATGACATACAAGGACCACTACCTCCACTTCCCAAGGAGACATGAATTGGCAGGTGTGAAGGGTGATTTCTATGATCTTGGACACATTACCTAATGTTGTTGGCACCATTGACTGCACACATGTTGGCCTAGTTCCACTACAAGCACGTGAGCACATCTACTGGAACAGGAAACATTTCCATTCCATTAATGTACAAGTGGTATGCCAAGCAGCCATGATTATCTCTCATGTCTGTGCCAAATTCCCAGGTTCTGCACATGACTCCTACATACTGCATAGGAGCATCATGTCACAATTGATGGCAAATCTGCATTCGGAGCGTGCGTGGCTTGTTGGTGAGTACGCAGAGTCAAGTAGTTTGCTGTATGTGTGACATGCTGTTCTCAGCTACTGTTTGTATTAGTAAATTGCTCCCTGTATCTCACACCTAGGTGACTCTGCATATCTCAACCGGCCTTGGTTGCTGAGCCCACTGAGGAATCCAAGGACCCCGGGTGAAGTCCGCTACAATGATGCACATAGGAAGACAGGTCGTGTGATTGAGCGTACTTTTGGGCTTCTGAAGTCTAGATTCCGGTGTCTGGACAAGAGCGGAGGTGCACTATTCTACTCTCCCCAAAAGGTGTTGCAGAACATAGTTGCATGCTGCATGCTCCACAACCTGGCCTTGTGCAAAGAGATCCCCCTGCTCCTGGGCGATGATGAGCAGCAGATGCCCCCCCCTGCAAACCCACACATGCCCAGTGACGACGATAGTGGAGAAGAGGAAGGTGTTGACCTGCATCAACAGCTCATCGAAAACTATTTCCCTTGAGTGTAAGTGATATTGTACAACAGTGACATTGTCTCTTGTTTTTGATGGTAGTGGCAAGGCATAGATGATCTTTTTAACTGCTGCCTGTTTTTGGCTCTTTGCTAATGGCTAATGTGTGTGGCACAGGATATTTTTATCCAGATACCTCATGTCTATGTTGATGTTGTTGCTTATTGTTATGTGTGCTGGTTTGTGTACGTTGATGACTAGTAGTGTGTTCCAGTTGTAATGGCATCACCTGACAAGTATATCTATTCTCTTGTGTCTTTCTAGGTCCCTTCACCCTCTCAATGCCTCATCACAATCAGAGCTTGTGGTACATTGGAATCAGAGTTGACATAGTAAATACTGTGATAAACATGGAGCTGACACAAAGACATAGGTGTGTAAAGAGTGTTTATTTTCAATAAGTATTTATGACAGAGAAGGGATTATTTACAAAACTGTGCAAAGTGGATTTATGAGTTGTCAGTGATGGTAATTGGGACAAATAGAGTAGTTACCACATTGATCAAGGGGAACACAGGTGCCACCATGGCTGGCTCAGCGACTAGCGTTTGGATGGTGCATTGCCACGTGATCCTCCCCTGGTGTTTCTCGGACGGCCCTTGTGCGTTTGGCCTCTCTGTGGCCGCAGCTGAGGTGGTGGGAGTATCAGCATGTGGGACACTGGTGGGTGGTTGAGCTGTCATTTGGGCCGCATGTCTGTCCCTCAGAACACTGACAAGCTGGCCCATGAGGTCCACAAGTTGCCCCATACGCATGTCCATGGACCACAGCAGCAGGCAGAGATCACACACTTCTTCCACAACCTGGCCCATCCATCCCTGGATCTGCTCATCTGCCCCAAGGACTCTGATGATGGTGGCCAGGGCTTCGGTCCCAGTGTTCTCCTGTATTTGTCCCCCAGTTGCCCTCCCACCTGGCTTGCTGACCCAGACCTGTGGTGTTGGTACTCGACGCAGCCACATACTCTCCCTGACCTCCTCTGATTGTGTGGTGGTGTTGGTATCCACTGAGGCAGGGAAAGTGTTGCAGGCAGCAGTGGTGATGGTGGTGGTTGAGGCCGCACAGGTCATTGTAGTAGGGGTCAGCCCTGTTGTTGTTGCTGTGCTGGTCGTGGGGGTGGTGGTGGTAGGGACAATGAGGGCCTGAGACGTGGTGTGCTCTGGCAGTCCGGATAGGCCAGGTTGTTGCTCCTCATCCAAGAAAAGTAGGGAGTCTGCATCTGAGAGTTCATGTTCCGGGGGGGGGGGGGAGACTGTCTCTGCGGGTTTGTGATGTCTTCTGCTGCAGTTGCTTGTGGATCTCCTGTTGAACAGAGGTCAAATGGTCATTGACATGCACTCCACAAGCTTGGTGTTAGACATTTGGATGTTACATGTGATACACCATACACTTTACATTGCAATCACCTGGTATGACTGCAAGATACTGAGCATCATGACATGATGTTGAGGTACATCCATTACTTGTCCATGGTGTGACATGTAAATAAAAACCATGTGCCACGTACAGATTGTGTGATTACAAGGACATATCATCATCAAATGACTTGCGGCACATCAATGTTATGTGATGCGCCTTTTTGGTTTGCTCTGCATGGAATCACTTTCAGCTCAGCAAGAACTAGCCATTTTAATGTTATACATACCTTTTTCATAACATGTACTTTACTTTGTTTGTCCAATTGACCATGCATGTTTTGTGTTCATATGGGCCTCATGCTCTGACACCATGGCACTTACACATTGCATTCTGTGCTGTGCATGATTGGCCCCTGAATTTCTTCCACATGTAACTTGGTGAGTAAAAGTATACATTCTATGACAGTTACATACGCTTAGCTGTCTGCACACTGGATGTGGCTTCTGGATCTATGTCAAGTTGGATGACATGTGAGGGCTGGCATGGTCATATGGCTCCATGCATTTTGAGAAGGATGGCAGAGTGCATGCACTGTCTACCTACCTGTTTGGTTACACAGTGGAGTAAAAAAGCTGCCACATCGTTATGAGTGGGAGGAGTGTAGCATCTTGCTCAGCTTTAGGACAAGGGTGCCTGGTATTAGTTGTGGTTCTGGCTTCCCACCCACAAACACCCCTCCCTGTTAAGATGGCTACCTATCTGTAAGTATGAGGAGAGCAATGCAATAGCTGCCACATGGTTGTGGGTAGGGGAAGTGCTCCATCCTGCTCAGCTGTGGGACATGGGGGCCTGGTGGGAGTTGTAGTGCTGGCTTCCTACCCACAAACACCCCCCCCTGTTAAGATGGCTACCTACCTGTAAGTTTGAGGAGAACAATGCAATGGCTACCACATGGTTCTGGCTGTGGGGAGTGCTGTATCCTGCTCCGCTCTGGGACAAGGGGGGCTGGTGGGAGTTATAGTGCTGGCTTCCCACCCACAAACACCCCTCCCTGTTAAGATGGCTATCTACCTGTAAGTTTGAGGAGAGCAATGCAATGGCTGCCACATGGTTCTGGCTGTGGGGAGCACTCCATCCTGATCAGTTGTGGGATAAGGGGGCCTGGTGGGGGTTGTAGTGCTGGCTTCCCACCCACAAACACCCCTCCCGGTTTAACCTGTAAGTTTGAGGAGAGCAACGCAATGGCTACCACATGGTTGTGGGTAGGGGAGTGCTCCATCCTGCTCAGCTGTGGGACAAGGGGGCCTGGTGGGAGTTGTAGTGCTGGCTTCCCACCCACAAACATCCCTCCCTGTTGAAAAGGCTACCTCCTGTGAAGTGGAGCAGAGGAAGGGAATAGCTTACACATGGATTTTGGATGGGGGAGTGCTCCATCTTGCTGAGCTGTGTGAAAAGGGGGCCAGGTGGGAGTTGGAGGGCTGGCTGCCTGCCCCATGCCCCCATGGAAATATTGCTAGCTACCATTGAGTTGATTCAGAGGAAGGAAATGTTAGATCTGTGAAACATGTGTTCGGAAGGGTATGTTCTACGTAAGTGCATTTGTGTTTAGGAAGTGTAGCTTTCTAGTTATGCAAGACAGTACATAGCAGTGTAATGGGAGCCATTTGTTGGTACTTACCAGCCTCTACTCCCCCGGGTATTCCTGTGAGACTCTATGGATGCAGTGTGGCAAGCACCTTCTCCTCACATTCGGTGAATGTTAGTGGTGGAATGGGGCGGCCACCGCCAGTCCTCTGAGCCAGCTCATGGTTCTTATTGGGACGCTCTTTCACCCTACCCTTGAGGTCATGCTACCTCCTCTTGATGTCCTTCAGGGTGCGAGGCGTGGTCCCTACTGCATTGACTTTGTTGACTATCCTTGCCCACATTTGTTTTTTTGTGGCTACTGGTGTCTGTTGGACCATGCTTCCAAACAAATGTGGTTCTACTCTGATTATCTCATTTACCATTACTGACAACTCATTGTCAGTGAATTGGGGCATCTTCTTCTGTGACATGGTGTGTGATGTGCAAATGGATGAAAGGTGCAGGTGTGAAGGTGCTGGTGGTGATGTGTGTGCTTTGTGTGGGGTCGTGATGGTGTGACGTGTGCTGATTTTACTCTCCTTTCTGTTGTGGGATTGAGCCGTTCAGTTGTGGAATTGTGCAAAGGATTCTGGGCAGGGAGGGTGCTGGTTTTATACTCAGCTATGTGGGTGGGTCAAAATAGTGTATTCATGTCAGGTGTGTTTCGTGGATTGACCTGGGATTTGTATCTTTGACTTGCCATGAGGATGTGTCATTGGGGTGTGTTTGGTGTTTTTTGAGGCTGAGCCAGATATACAGCCACACTTGGTAGCCTTGTTGTGTGGTTGCTTTCGACCGCCATGTCTCTTCCGGCATGACCGCGGCGGTTGGAATGCAGCAGGCTTTCCGCCGGCTCGCCCATTTATCATTTGTTGCGATCACGGCGGTCGTAAACAATGATCGTTCCGCTGGCACTGCCATTGTATCATGATCGAACGGCGGTTTTTGGTCTTTACGCAGCACATCCGACCGCCGTGGACGGATTTTCAGCTTTTCCGGACGTTCCCGGCGGAGTTTCGTGGAATCCATCTGCCGCGTGGGATTTTACTGGCGGTGCATCCTGATCTGACCGCTTGTTTTGCCGCTGTACATGCGGACAGTTAATTTCCGCTACCATGGTGGTCAAACTGCTTTTCTGACCGCCATCCTAATCGACCCCATGGTCTGTCTTATGGCTTGAGGATGTTAACTTTTGACACTTTGGCAGTACCCAGCCACTTATCAGAGGGTATACCAGTTAGATATACCCTTGTACTACTATCCTCTGTAACTATATTGACCACTAGGGGGTTAACCCTGGGTGTAGTTCACGTAGTAGCGCTAAGCGTAGCTACGCGAAGTGCACGTCGCCCTACGCACGCTACGCGTAGCTACGCGAACTGCGTAGTGCACTGTGCAAAATGCTGTTTGCACTGATTGCACAGTGCCGGATGCTTTTCCGCACTGTGCAATCATTGCAAACGGCATCTTGCACAGTGCAAGCGGTCGTTTTCTGCCGCTCAAGTAGATTTGTATTTGAACGGCAGCTTTCTCAACGCCGACTGGTAGTTTCTCATAGCGAGCGGTCACGACATTACGTGACCACTTGCAATGAGAAACCTGATCTCCCCGCGTTGAGAATCTCGCCGGGATATTTATTTTCCACGCTCGCTATCGGCAACTTGATGTTGCTGATCGCGAACGAGGAAAAAGTCTCGCCGGGATGTTATTTGCGCAAACTATGCAAACTATGCGAGCGTGACATAGTCGAACGCCCAGGGTTATAGGGGGTATGCCTATGCCTATGCCTACACCATACATAAAACAAATCTTAAGATTAAGTAGAAGTTAATAACTAAACTAGTTCACTTAATTTCAGAGTTCTCTTACCTGAATACATGAAGCTATGGCTGCTATTTCTCTCAATCTTCCAAAACCTTTTTGCAGAGTTTCCCAAGATGCCTTCTTAATGATGTTGTTAGCATTAGCAAGCTTGCGCGCTAACAGAGAAGGCTTCACAAGAGAGGCTCCACTCCCACCTGGGTGAATTCTAACTATAGGATTATTCAGAAGAATTATCGATCACAGGCAACAGGCAACTAGATTGAAAGAAAACACAGATTTAGTGGGCTATTTATATCATAACTAGGGCTCCCGGATTTATGGTATATATTTTTTTAACATTTCTATCTATTTATCCATATTTATTTTTTTGCCATCTCATTGGTGTTTATCCATATTTATTTTGTGTTTTAGAGTATAAATGGACCGGTAAAATTATATATTTCCATGTTTATTTAACTCTTAGACATGCATTCATACATGGATGCCTGTCATGTTTTAGCAAATTAATAACCCTGGGCGTAGTTTGTGTAATAGCGCTACACGTAGCTATGCGAAGTGCACTTCGCACTATGCACACTACGTGTAGCTACGCGAACTGCGTAGTGCAGTAGGGAAATGCTGTTCGCACTGATTGCACATTGCCGGATGCTTGTCTGCACTGTGCAATCATTGCAAACGGCATCTTGCACAGTTCAAGCGGTCGTTTTCTGCCGCTCGGGTAGATTTGTACTCGAGCGGCAGCTTTCTCACCGAGGACTGGTAGTTTCTCATCGCGAGCGGTTACGAGCATACGCGACCACTCGCAATGAGAAACCTTACCTCCCCGCGTTGCGAATCTCGTCGGGAGGTTTATTTTCTACGCTTGCGATCGGCAACTTGATGTTGCTGATCGTGAATGAGGAAAAAGTCTCGCCGGGATATTGATTTTGCTCGCTCGCGGTCGCCAACTTGACGTTGAGGACCGCGAGCAAGCAAAAAATGCCCGCTACGCGTTTTTTCACTGTGCTACTTGCAATTCGCGTGGTGCGTAGTTTCGCAACCTATGCACGCTCCGCGAGCGTAGCGTAGTACTACACCCAGGGTTACAAATGAAGCAACCATGTACAACAAAAGACTACATTTACTAGTGTTATACTACAAATATATGTTAGAATATACCTGTATTAGATGAAATTTCATCCTGTTTTTCAACTCTCCATGCTATCTGCTCAGCTGGAATTCATGAAAGACAGAATGGAGAGTCTCTCAAAAGAAGCACCATTTTCCGTATTTTTCCGCTTTTAAAAATAAATGCAGACAGGAAACACATTGTTTTCTGCATGTATTTATCTGTAAAAATCTGTAAAAACGGAAAACCGGAAGCCTTAATCATAACTTATCAAAGACTAAGACAAGATTACCACCATGACACAAAGACCTGATATTATTACAAAACCTAGCAGTAGTAACTTATGAGCAACGGGGAGCTAGTATTTAAATTCATGAGTTATACTTCAATATATCACAAGGCTTGGGGGAAGAGGGTTAGGGTTTTGATGAATGAATTGATGGGAACGGGTAATTGGGGAAAGGTGTGACAAAGACAAGCACTACACAACAATTCCTCACATCATCATCATCAAATTTGTTGTGGAAGGAAATGAAGAAATGACAGTTCAATTAAATGCATTGCAAACTGTCCTTGAGCCAAAGAGACACAAGTTACTACATAGCTAACGTTCTGTCATCTAGGTTTGAAAAATAAAACTTTTGAAGAAGTGACCACACAGTTCTAAAAAATAGTTTGTTAAAAGAAAAATTATGCTGTACATAAATGCTGAACTGGTCTAGTGAGGTAAGCAAGAGTGTTGGGAAGCTGTTGCCTTCCGTGCAAGAGAAGAGAAGAGAAGACCTGTGGATTGTAAAAAAGTATCTATATTGTAGAGTCAAGGAGAAGGACAGAAGGTACTATTCAAGAGGAGTGGACCAAGAGGCAGAGCAAAAGCAAAGGCTGCTGTAATCATTCATGGGGACTCATGTGTGATTAACTGAAAAGTGGGAGCTATTTTGCAACCGATCCCAGACAAGTAGCTGCATGTACCTAGCTGATAAATCCCACATTTGTCAGAAGATTTTGCTGAGTGCATCCATCATGTGATGAACTGACATCACATAGTTGTTTCTAGTTACACCCCTGACTACAACCAAATAATGGGTTTGACATTTCAGCCATGCCACTATGCAGCATTTCCCAAATCAATGCACCTCTCTCCAGTTCACAGAGCTGAGTAGGCCTCCATGCTGGTTTCCCTTTGAAGTAGATACCCTTCTTCTGGCAGTAGAGGTTGTCCAGCCCTGAGTCCTGACTCCGAGTAACGAATCAGTCAAACTCCCGACCCAAATGAGATTGAGAGAGATAGACATGTAGTCAACGGCTGTGGATAAACAAGAGCAAAAGAATTTGAACATTTTGTGTAGATTTATATTTGTTAACTAAACTGAGTGGTCTGGTCTATGAAGAACCAAAAAGAAAGCAAAGCAAGGAGTGGACCATGCCAGTAAATCTAGCTAAGTTTGAAAAGGACAATCACCTTCAGGCAAAATCACCCATCAGCCCCCAAACACTGCAAATTATCGAAATCAAATTTACTAAGTAGTTGAACACCCTCACTGTCTGTCACCACATGAATCATCATCACTTACACTCAGTCGATAGTAAATCACTCATTGGTGCATTAGTTACCTGTTCCAATCCAAGACGATGGTACACAATTGTCATATTGTATCTCCTCTTTTCCCATGGGGCTTCCCACATTGGCAGCCTTGTAAATTAATTATCTTTACTGGGGAAGCCTGTGGGAATGAAAAAAGTAGGTTAGGCATGAGGCAGAGGCAGGCATTGTCTCCAATGTCCTTGAAGGGAATTGGGAAGCTTCTTTACTGCACACTGGTCGAATTCCAAAGCGGCAGTACATGTGAATAAATGGTGGGGCTGCATAAGTCAGACACAAAATTTTAATGTTCCTCTATCTATATACATATTTTTTCTTTCGGCGATGCAGTTCGACACTAATCTGAAGTTCTGTGGTGGCCTACTCAGGGAAGAAAAGTTTGTCCTCAAACTTATGGGGTTTGCTCCGAAGTTGTTCAGCTAATGAACTTGAGTCTGACCAATCGCCCTCATCCTCCTCCTTTGGTGTTTCAGGAACAGTGTAATTCTGTGGTATCAAGTGGTTGTTCATTTAAATCAAGGTCAATTCCGAGTTTTGAGGTAAGAGACTGGTCCTTTGGGCTGTGACAACTGCACCAGCTTTACGGAACACACGCTCAGCAGATAAACTGGCTACCAGACAAGCCAAATACTTTATCACCAGCCTGCTGAGCTCTGGCCATTAACACATCTTCCCATACCAATAGACAAATGGATTTTGATCCACGTAGACCTCTTTTGGGTCATCCAGATACTCTTGGGCCATCCTCTGAATGGTTATTGCTGCTGCCACTTTCTCGAGCACTTTTGCCTTTGCCTCTGCACTTGGCGTGTATAGGTGTTGTATAATAAAACATCCCTTCTGATAAAGAAGTTAAAGGAAGTGAAAGTGGCCAGTATTGTTTGTACTGTGGATCATTTATTTTGGCACAGATGTGCTCTTTGGATGACACAATTTCTCTTTGCAGCCTTGAATTAATTTCCAAGTGAAAGATTAAGCTCTCAACCAACTCATATGCTTCTTGTTCACATCGGCAAGACTTTCTGACACCTTTTTTAACTGGCTCTGTAGCAGATGCAACAATGGGATAGCCCATCATACTGCCCTTCTTGCTAACTTCCTGTGTGAAAACCTCAAAGGGAAGTAGCGGTTGTGTCAGGCTTTTCACTAGCCCCCATTTGTCCTTCTCCATGGTCATGCTTTTCCCAGTTGCATCCCTACCTCTTTGAAGGACATAGTCAGTGATCGGTCTGTACTACTCAAACAGACATTGCAACATGTTCTAGGTCAAGTTCCAATGTGTGGGCACCTCCTGTATGAGGGCTTTAACCGGTACTCTATTAGCACAATAAATGATACGCAGCTGCTTCTGGGCTTTGAAAGAATGACTGAAATTAGTGCAGATTCATCTGCAGGTGGCCGGTATGTTGCTGGCTATGCCTTCTTTTTTTAGGAAGCCCTGCACAATCAGGTTGATGGAATGCGCTACGCATTGGACCCTGAAATATCCAACATCTGCCGTGGTCTTGACTATATTACTGCCTTTGTCTATAGGTCCGTTGCCTCTGGGATGCAGCCATTCAACACCTTGCTGTTGAAGTCTTCCATGATGCTTGCAGCATTATTGAATTTCTCCATGGCAAACATCGCTACTTTTGCATGCCCCCTTAAAAGTTTCTTCAGCACTGAAGATAGCTGTTTCCTAATCCCCACAAAAGAGATCCAGTGTGCAGTAATACACATGTAATCAGTTGCCTGACAACTAGTCCACATGTCTGTCGCCATATGGATAGTGTGAACAGCAATCTGCTGCAAATTTGTCCAATCAATTGCAGCAGATGATGGAGCACTGGAACATCAACTCTGGCAAAATATGTCCATCTGTGAAGCTTCCATTTTGGGCAGATGGTCACCACAAATCTAAAAATAACTCTTTCCACAAAAGAAAAAGGGAGGAGGTCCAGCGCTAACATTTTAGCAAGCTTCCTATTGTACAAACATGCCAACGGGTGTGTGTGTTCATAGGGCCCCTTCTACCTAAACATGCCCATAATAGTAGCTTGGATTGTTTCCCTTTTGTAGTGCCACTTACGCAGGTGACTTCCGGAGAGAACCAGGAGGTGTTATGCCAAATGTGCGTCTTGTGGGAATCATCACTGTATTAGGTAGTGTCGGCATCTAAAGCTTGTGCCATTTGGAGGCTGCTGAAACGGGAGATGCTGGCACATTGCTAGAGAGAGGGCTGCTTGGTGTAAAGCTCTCATCTACTTCTTCCTCATCACCATGATCAGAACTGATTCCCCTCTTTCATCACCACCACCACTAGCATTTTTTAAGTGCTTAGCCCACCAGAATGCTAGGTGTTTTCATATGGGTCGTTTGGCCTCCAGTACCATAATATGAACCAGGCTTACCTTGACGAACACTTATGTGGCAAATTGCGCATATTGCAATGTCATCCTCCTGCTTGATAATCGTAAATAAGTCCAAAACTGGGGAGGAGTTTATGCCTTAAGAAGAGTTAGAGATAGGTGGGTGTGTCGTTGAGTGCCTCTATACAGTGAATACTTCGACTGAGGTAGTGGTGTATGCAGGTCTCAGCGGGGGCTTTACAAATATGGAAGCTGGTGATGGTGGTGGAACCAATGCCACATCCCTCTGAGCAGGTTTAATATGGGGTGTAATATTGGTATCCTCTGAACCGGCATTCATACTGACAATCACTGGCTCATACTTACCACTGTCTCTTTCCATTATTGTAAGTCTTTCAGGAACTTTTCTTTTGCCATGCGTCTTTGTGGCGGCTCTCGGACTCGGCCGGGGTTCAGATCATGTCCAGATCATCAGAAGGGGGACTTAGAGAAGATGGTGGAGTACCCTTTCTTTTTCTTGCTGGAAATCATGAAGGCAATGGTTCAGCTAAGCTTGATAAGCAGTAAACTCAATCTCCTGTTCTGCTCCTACTTCATGAAGAACTGTTGTGGACTGCGGCTCCACTTGTCTCAGTTTCCTGAGACGATTAGGTACTTTGCGGCTGTCAGGAGCTTGACTAATGTGGCAGCTATTATGCAGGGTTCCAGAGGAGTTAAGAAGGGATCCAGACCTAGAGTTTTTATCAAATGTCCAGTGATCAATCATTGGGTAACCTTATAGGGTGCAGGAAAGTGCCCTCTACAAGATGGCCACTGTGTTTACAGACATGTTCAAAGTTCCTCGCACTTCAATTAGAACCGTTGTAGGAATCAGACTTCTAGAGTACCGCTCCACATATTTAGTCATTTGTAGAGTTTCTTGCATTGTCCTGAGAAAGACTTACCTTGACTCAAAGGGTATTGCAGTGTGCTGTTGTAGACAGGGTTTGTTCTTCAGCAGTTTCAGTCTCCAGTGGTCCACCCAGTCAGACAGCGGCGTCTCTCTTCTGCGCAACTTCTGTGGTTGCACTCCTCGGTTGGTGAGCGGCATCTCTCCACAGCGCGACATCCTGGGCTGCAGTCTACAGTCAGAGAGCGGCGTCTCTCTCTTCTGTGGAACTTATGTGGTTGCCCTCATCGGTTGGTGAGCAGCGTCTCTCAACAGTGCGACTTACTAGGCAGCAGCCTTCAGTCAGAGAGCGGCGTCTCTCTGTAGCGAAACCTCCCCTTCAGTCTACCTTCCTTCACTTGCGAAACAGGTTTCATTATCGCCCTCCGGAACATTTATTGTAAGATAGTAAGAACTCCCTTGCGTATCCTCATTTGGTTATTCCTATCGGGCGCTTTTCCTTTTCTGTCCTTCCCTGTCTTTCCTTCACTGCTTCCTTTTTGCGCGCTCAATTTGGATAAATGTATATATTCAACTGCTAATTGGCTTACCATCTCTACAAGGAGTCTATATGACAAGTACTTTCCTGTATAAGAAAAGGCCTTACCAATTATCAGTACCTGTGTGTTATCTTGAACTTTAAGAAGTTATACAAGAACTGTAAAGAACTGTTCTCAACTATATCGCTGCAATACCTAGCATTATACAGAAGAGGGGCTAATACTCCTAAGTCTTGTGGTAGGCACATTCCTGTTTGATTAGTTAGTAAATCCAGAAGGTGTAGTTAGGATGTTAATAGTTCCTTTTTTACTTCTCTCTGTGCATTAGGTCCTACTCCTTCCATCAGAAGAAATTCAGAAGAAGTGGGAGACGATCTAAGAGTGAAGCCAATAGGAGTAGTCTCTTCTCATTCCCCTTCCCCTTTCCCCCTTGCTGGTAAGGACGCACTATAACCTACTGGGGACTGCCAGCAGGAGGGAATTGGGAGATAACGTCTCTTCTGTTCCTATGGAGAAGTCAGGTACTTGACAGCGGCTGAGATAAATCCAATTCAAACTTGCTGCTCGTCACTATGATTGCAGAGGCTGCCTCGCTGAGAGACATGGTGTTGGGCTTAGGTTGAGGGGGTACTGTTGATGTGGGAGCGCTTCTCCCAACTTAATACCCGTTAGGCACAGGAAGTCTCCTCAAAAAAGAGGATGGTGGCAAGACAGCAGTGGCAATCTGCTTCTTCTTCTCCTCCTCACTGGCCACTTTTTTTGGCACCACCTTTCTTTGGGCCATCTTTAAGCTTTGTCAGTTGGTACTTAGCTGCACAAGTGGAAACCGAGGAGAACTCATGTTGTGGTCATGTGACATCACTTTGTGCCGACCTTCTGTCTGGCAGTACTATGGATAATGTCTCTTGTGCACCTCAAAGCAAACAAACAAGAACAACATTCAGTGAAATGTGGCAATTATTTGTGCAATTTCAAATATTCATACGGACAATATAATTTACTTGTTTTATATATCCAATTCCCAAATAATTAACAACATTTAGTGTGTCCATTGACCATTCCAACCCAACCCATAGCATAATGTTTCAGTGAGTATAAAAACAACATACAAATTTAAAGCTTTATGTGCCTTGAAGGTGAGACACATGTGGCAAGCAGGAGAGTGCAGTGAATAATGGAATAATCCTTAACAAAGTGAATGCTAATGTGCGCCTATGCCCCAAGAGACCAATGGCAGGCAGGGGGTGAAGGCAGCCAGGGAAAACATTGAATAATTCTTAAAACGTTGAATGCTATTGTGCACCCATGGCCTAAGAGACTTATGGCAGGCAGGGGGTGCAGGCAGCCAGGGAAAAAAATTGAATAATTCATACAAAGGTGAATGCTGGCCTATGACCTAAGAGCCCTATAGCAGACCAAGCAGACCAAGGGTGCAGGCCAGGAAAAAAATGAATAATCCTTAACAAGGTGAATGCTAGTGTGCACCTATGGCCTAAGGGGCAGATCTATATTGGAGATGCGCCACTTTTACGCCGCCGTTGCGTCACTTTTGTGACGCAGCGGCGGTGTAAACCCTGCGCCACGTTGCGCCATATTTACATCGTGACGCATCTATGGAGATGAGTCACGATGTAAAGCCCTGTGCCACGTAAAACCTGCGTCAGGTTTCACATGGGCGTGTCGACAGAGGGGGGGGCGTTCCGTCGCAGGAACGCCCCTGAAAAGTGACTCCGTCAAATCTATAAGATTTGACTGAGTCACTTTCCCAACGCTGATGTGCCAAAACCCTGCACCTGCTTGAAGCAGGCGTAAGGCTTGACGCACCATGTTAGGGATAGGGTAGGTTGGAACAGTGCTGGAGTTGCGTCGCGCTTGCGACGCAACTGAAGCACTGCACCAACCTTACGCCATCGGATGCGTCACGCATCTGTTTATTCCTGCGCCATGATGCGCCGCATTGTAAATGCAATCTGTGTAGTGGATAACCCAATATACCCTTGAGGGCTTGGGCAGATAATATGTATGGGTAGGAAGTGCCTTCAAGGGGTTTGTTGAAAACTTAATTGTGTAACTTGTTTATAGGATAAATATATACCTATAACTGAGATCAATCTTATCTTTTAGATTCCAAAAGGTTATACACCATGCAATAGTCATATGTATAAGGATCTCTATTTACATTAATTTCAAAACAGTTATACAATCAGAATACAGAGAAATGAAAAATGGACAAAAGGTGTGTGAGGAACAAAATTCATTTATATCAGTGAATGGTGATAAGGGTACATAAAAATGAGACAGTTGTATATCAAAGGGGAGACATGATTATACATCCAGTTATTACTCCACTATACAGTATATCAAACACTTTTTCAAAGATATATAACCAATTATCTAGAAAGAAGTGTGACAGTCGACGTTTCGGTCTTCATACGTGAGTTTGTGAGACCATCTTCAGGACAAGAAGTTTAAAAGTTGACCCCTATAAGTTAAAAAGTATATAATGAATATAAAGACTATACAAAACACACACCTAAGCCAGAAAAATAACAATTTGAGTACTCGACGTCTAAAGAAAAATCAATTATGACATTTCACAAATGTTGTATCAGTCAATTAAACATCCAGTGATTGTAAGACATACTACAATAATGAAACACTTTAGTCAAAGTAGAATGATCAATTATGTTAAGGTTCCATCTTACTAAATTATACTGCACTTTAACCATGATCGTTTAAACCATAAATTCATGTCGTTTCATTTCATAAACAGAAAGAGCTAAATATTCATTCTGTATCTTCACTAATAGTGGCATGTTCAGATAACATATTATAAGGAGAAAATTTGATTCGTCCTTTCCTTAAAACTAAATAAATTTTGGGTTGTTTATAATTGCCTGCAGCCATGTTTGAATCGAATCGCGACAAAGTTTTGTAATAAGGAGGAAATCAATCATAATTACACTTAAAACGGTGAAATTATTCACGTTGTAATGTGAAAAGCTGTTATTAAATCACCGTAATACTCAATGACGGTCCAATATGTATTTTAACCAAGAGAAACATCTTTCAACTAATGCACGTAATCGAAGTAATTTTACCTCGTAATGTTTGATTTGATTATGAAATTCGCGGATATCTTCCTTTCTTTGTATCGAGATTTAAATTATAACCTCTCGGTGGGCGCTATATAAAGAAAGATCATATCGTAAATCTTCAATACTTTGGAGCAACCTAACGTGTATCTTAGCCCAAAATAATTAAAAGTGTATCAAAGTACCTTTTAGATTTGAGGATATTTGAAAAGCAAAACTGTCAAAGTTTTAGCGGTACTATGTGGTTTCACCGGCAGAGAACGGCATTCGTGTATTTAAAAACTGCAAGAGGGAAATGACAGCGTTTAGTCTGTTGTTGTTACAGTTGTTAATAACCGCATACAAAGTAAGTGAAAGAGATATCTACCAACCTAGTAGTGGTCTTACTGTTGGTTCAGATACAATCAAGCCGAATGTGAATGGCGCTGTATTCGCTTGCTGCGTGAATCGAGCACTGGGAATTGTTGCCACAATTGGGGGGCGTTTTACTTAAATCCCACGGAAATTACTGTAAAGGAAAAATGGGTAGTTTTAAGTTAAATTGTACTACCTTGGGGGCATTGATGGCAGAAGCCAAACGAAAAAATATCAACTAACCTGGCGTGAGCACAGCAGTCATCTCAATTGAATCGCGGCATGTAGCATAGGATTTGCCGAGATCGGTTGGTCTTAAATATACGTGTTGCAGCGGTATAGAGATAGGACTTGAAATTAGGTCACATGGTATGTAGGTAACGAAAACGTGTCGGCCATGTTGGAATGGGGTAAAAGCATCATGCTATTCAGATTTTAAAGTAAATCGGCAGCAACGCTCGAATATAGTATATCTGTCAAATTCTTTTAATGTATCGATGATATACTAATTATATTCTGTTTTCACCTATTCGATCCCTGTAATCGAAGTATATGTGATAAAATATTTGGATAAAGGTCAATTCTGTTGTATGTGTCCTAGACTTATTTGTGTCACGAAGTAGGCTCTCCAATAATATACCTACAGTTAAACCTACGTGACAATGGGCTGAAATTAGGACAATCAATGTATGTACAAGACGAAGTTGATTCATCACATGGTGGCATGGATTGTATGTATATATAGACACATATTGTGTTCTCTATGTCACATCTTTATGACTACTGCGTCATCAGAAGTTGAAATTAGGATATTCATTATATGTACAAGACGGAGTTGGTTCGTCATATGGTGGCAAGGGATTGTATATATATAGATACATATTAGGTTCTACCTTTATGATTACTACGCCATCAATACAGTCAAAAATTGGATATTATACATTTTTTTGTTACATGGTAATTACAAATATTTAAATTACATATATTCAAAGACTGTTACAATCAGAATATCCTTATTATAATCAGTGATAAAATTAGCAGTTGTGGAGCATTATCAGAGACAGGGTCATTCAGATAAAGATATGAAATGGTGGGTACTAGATGTGATCAAACCCTCAAAGAGACAAAGTAATGTAGATCGACTCTTGACCATTAAGGAAGGTAGATTGATCTGCATGACAGATTTGATCAACCGTGGTCTCAATTCAACATCTGAATGGCACACTTTAGCTTGTCTCTAGACTTCAGATATAATCTAGCGATATGTAATCTTTAATCTGTAATAGATACTGATCTATAACGTATAATCCATAAATAGCTCTGGTCCTATGTATAATGGTTGTTGCATACTTGATCAAACCACCTGTGAGCTACTTTTCTAATACTACACAGGTTTATACGATGATGTGATCTATATCTATGTGTATTAAACTGCTAATTTTATCACTGATGATAATAAGGATATTCTGATTGTAACAGTCTTTGAATATATGTAATTTAAATATTTGTAATTACCATGTAACAAAAAAATGTATAATATCCAATTTTTGACTGTATTGATGGCGTAGTAATCATAAAGGTAGAACCTAATATGTATCTATATATATACAATCCCCTGCCACCATATGACGAACCAACTCCGTCTTGTACATATAATGAATATCCTAATTTCAACTTCTGATGACGCAGTAGTCATAAAGATGTGACATAGAGAACACAATATGTGTCTATATATATATACAATCCATGCCACCATGTGATGAATCAACTTCGTCTTGTACATACATTGATTGTCCTAATTTCAGCCCATTGTCACGTAGGTTTAACTGTAGGTATATTATTGGAGAGCCTACTTCGTGACACAAATAAGTCTAGGACACATACAACAGAATTGACCTTTATCCAAATATTTTATCACATATACTTCGATTACAGGGATCGAATAGGTGAAAACAGAATATAATTAGTATATCATCGATACATTAAAAGAATTTGACAGATATACTATATTCGAGCGTTGCTGCCGATTTACTTTAAAATCTGAATAGCATGATGCTTTTACCCCATTCCAACATGGCCGACACGTTTTCGTTACCTACATACCATGTGACCTAATTTCAAGTCCTATCTCTATACCGCTGCAACACGTATATTTAAGACCAACCGATCTCGGCAAATCCTATGCTACATGCCGCGATTCAATTGAGATGACTGCTGTGCTCACGCCAGGTTAGTTGATATTTTTTCGTTTGGCTTCTGCCATCAATGCCCCCAAGGTAGTACAATTTAACTTAAAACTACCCATTTTTCCTTTACAGTAATTTCCGTGGGATTTAAGTAAAACGCCCCCCAATTGTGGCAACAATTCCCAGTGCTCGATTCACGCAGCAAGCGAATACAGCGCCATTCACATTCGGCTTGATTGTATCTGAACCAACAGTAAGACCACTACTAGGTTGGTAGATATCTCTTTCACTTACTTTGTATGCGGTTATTAACAACTGTAACAACAACAGACTAAACGCTGTCATTTCCCTCTTGCAGTTTTTAAATACACGAATGCCGTTCTCTGCCGGTGAAACCACATAGTACCGCTAAAACTTTGACAGTTTTGCTTTTCAAATATCCTCAAATCTAAAAGGTACTTTGATACACTTTTAATTATTTTGGGCTAAGATACACGTTAGGTTGCTCCAAAGTATTGAAGATTTACGATATGATCTTTCTTTATATAGCGCCCACCGAGAGGTTATAATTTAAATCTCGATACAAAGAAAGGAAGATATCCGCGAATTTCATAATCAAATCAAACATTACGAGGTAAAATTACTTCGATTACGTGCATTAGTTGAAAGATGTTTCTCTTGGTTAAAATACATATTGGACCGTCATTGAGTATTACGGTGATTTAATAACAGCTTTTCACATTACAACGTGAATAATTTCACCGTTTTAAGTGTAATTATGATTGATTTCCTCCTTATTACAAAACTTTGTCGCGATTCGATTCAAACATGGCTGCAGGCAATTATAAACAACCCAAAATTTATTTAGTTTTAAGGAAAGGACGAATCAAATTTTCTCCTTATAATATGTTATCTGAACATGCCACTATTAGTGAAGATACAGAATGAATATTTAGCTCTTTCTGTTTATGAAATGAAACGACATGAATTTATGGTTTAAACGATCATGGTTAAAGTGCAGTATAATTTAGTAAGATGGAACCTTAACATAATTGATCATTCTACTTTGACTAAAGTGTTTCATTATTGTAGTATGTCTTACAATCACTGGATGTTTAATTGACTGATACAACATTTGTGAAATGTCATAATTGATTTTTCTTTAGACGTCGAGTACTCAAATTGTTATTTTTCTGGCTTAGGTGTGTGTTTTGTATAGTCTTTATATTCATTATATACTTTTTAACTTATAGGGGTCAACTTTTAAACTTCTTGTCCTGAAGATGGTCTCACAAACTCACGTATGAAGACCGAAACGTCGACTGTCACACTTCTTTCTAGATAATTGGTTATATATCTTTGAAAAAGTGTTTGATATACTGTATAGTGGAGTAATAACTGGATGTATAATCATGTCTCCCCTTTGATATACAACTGTCTCATTTTTATGTACCCTTATCACCATTCACTGATAGAAATGAATTTTGTTCCTCACACACCTTTTGTCCATTTTTCATTTCTCTGTATTCTGATTGTATAACTGTTTTGAAATTAATGTAAATAGAGATCCTTATACATATGACTATTGCATGGTGTATAACCTTTTGGAATCTAAAAGATAAGATTGATCTCAGTTATAGGTATATATTTATCCTATAAACAAGTTACACAATTAAGTTTTCAACAAACCCCTTGAAGGCACTTCCTACCCATACGCATTGTAAATGCGGCGCATCATGTGTTGCGCAAGGGTAAACTTGCGTGACGCATCATTCCTGGCGCATCCTTGCTGATTTGCAGGGATGCGCCAGGAAACATAAATCTGCCCCTAAGAGACCTATGGCAGGCAGGTGGTGTAGGGGTTGGCCAGAGGAAAAAATAGAATAACCCTTAAAAGGTGACTGCTGGTGTGCTCCCATGGCCTAAGAGGGTTGTATGATGGAACAATGCATGCATTCACCACGCATGCCTTTACAACGCGTACACTACCACGCATCACCCACTACCAGGCACCCCATTACCATGCACGTCATTACAATACGCATTCAGAAGGACATTTAAAAAAAAGTGCCATTACCATGCATATAGTAGTAACCATGCATACCACTACAATGCATACTTTTACCTCGCAATTGCGCTATATGTAGTAATGTTTTGCTGCATTGTGCCTTTCCGGTCTGAGTGGTTGCGCAGAGGAAGGAAGAGGAGTGCAGCTGTTTACCCGATTTACCAGCAGCCATAATCTGATATTGCAGTTTTCTCCTTACGTCGCGCACAGAATTGAGTTTCCTTCTGTTGTTGCAGCAACCCAGCAGCTGGCACCTCCCTTCTTCCTAGGGAGTGGTGTGGAAATCGATGTCTTCCGAGTTCACTATCACATCTCGGAGCCCGGGTTGATTCATGAACGTCTTGCATCATTATCAAATAAGCCCTATCCGATTTAAAATAAATAAATCATAAAGGCATCAAAATGCTAGCCTTTGCCATTGATCTCTATGAACCCTGAGGAGGACTGTGTGCCGTTCAAAGTTAATCTTAAGAACGCACGTCAGAACAGTCTTCGGAGCCACCATTAGCTTGTGCTCCCGCTTCTGCATGCCACAAGTCAGCGCAACAGACTCTAAATGTAAAAGCTGTATAATAGGCGGAATGCAATGTGCTTGTGCAGTGAGAGATAAGAAGGCAGGTTCGGTGAAGGGTTTGGGTTAGGACAGGAAGAAATGGCACTCAAGCAAGTTCGCACAGGAGTGTAAGAACTGAGGAGTAATTACGGTGCTGCAAAGTCAGGGGGAAAAAACCCCAGCAAAAAAACCCTGCTAAAAATTGTAACCAAGTCCTGAGCACACGTTTTTTCAGGGTGTGAGTTTCAGTGTAAAAAACATCATTTGGAATTATTGTTTGTACAAAATATGAAGGTCAACATCAGGAATGTCTTTCAAGTTGAAGTTTATATCACGTTTCCTCTAACAGATACAGAAAGAAAAACCAACCTACACGTGTTTCGTCATACGGGAATCATCCCGTGACTCTTCAGGGCTGTTGGGGATGAGAACACGGCTGTGCGTGAAATCGCTGGACTGGTGATAATTCCAATCCGGTCGGTGAGATGGGTTAATATTACGGAAAGGTGCGTGGAAATGCCACAAGAGGTATAAGGGGAGGACAGGTCCGTCACTAACCCCAAAAGTTCAGTTTTCCGTGAGATGTAGGAGGACGTGTACGTCTGTCCTACGGGTGGACCATGGTTCTCGGTCCAATGGGAGACTGCTCCGTCTCGTCTTCCGGTTAGTGGTACACATCCTCCCACATCTCATGGAAAACAGAACTTTTGGGGTTAGTGATGGACCTGTCCTCCCCTCATACCTCTCGTGGCATGTCCACGCACCTTATGTAATATTAACCCGTCTCACCGACCGGGTTGGAATTATCACCGGTCCAGCGATTTCACGCTCAGCCGTGTTCTCATCCCCAACAGCCCTGAAGAGTCATGGGATGATTCCCGGATGACGAAACACGTGTCGGCTGGTTTTTCTTTCTGTATCTATTAAAGGAAACGTGATATAAACTTCAACTTGAAAGACATTCCTGATGTTGACCTTCATATTTTGTACAAACAATAATTCCAAATGATGGTTTTTACACTGAAACTCACACCCTGAAAAAACTTGTGCGCAGGACTTGGTTACAGAGATAAGAAGGCACATTCTTCACCTTGGAGTTAGGGTTCCTGTTGACTGAGGCCAGTGAATTTTCTGGTTACTTCTTTAGGGCTCATGTTGTCTAGTTGTCTTCAGGGCAGTGTATTTTTACATAGGCTACTCCTTTGGGCTGGTGCCTTCTGGGGATTGATAAGGCAATGTCTCCCCATTACCCTGGTTTCAATTCACAAGCTATTATGAACAGTTAAAAGAAGGGGATATTTGTATAAGGATTGAAGATGCAGTAAAATTAGTGCTTTTATTGTAACTAATTTTCATGTTCAAAGTGTAACTGTTCACAAATACCAACAGCCCTTCTTAAAGATGCCTCTTGATCTTGTGTGCATGGCTATTTTGTTAGTAACCAATTAATGAGATTACTTTATGACCATCCTGTCAGCAAAACGCACTAGTATCTTGAACTGAGATAAATCGCATGGAGAGTAGGAAAGGAAGGAAAATAGGCCACCGAGAGCCACCAGGGCTCTACTAATGACCTTTCCCACGCATATGCTGGGCTGTACTACTAAACTTTACCACGCATATGCCTTTACCAATCATTTCTTTAATACGAAATCCATTGTAAAGGCATGCATGGTAGAGCATACTCATTGTTAAATCCTGCTTGGTAAATCTAGGCACGGTGTAAAGGCCTCGATGTAATGGTATTGCGTAGTAGCAGCCGCATTGTAACAGCTGTTTCTTGCCTAAGAGACCTTTGGGAGGCAGGGACTGCAGACCTGGTGAAAAAAAAGAATACTCTTTAAAAAGGCGAGTGATGATGTTCATTAATGGCCTAAGAGACCTATTGTAGGCTGAGCTGCAGTCCAAGGGAAAAAAGGAATATTCCTGAAAAAAGTGGATGATGGTGTGTGCCTGTGGCTTAAGATACCTATCAGAGGTAGTAGGCAGTGCAGGGGCTGGCCAGGGACAAATGGAATATTATAAAAAAAAGTTATTGCTAGTGTCTCACTAGTGACTATGAGAAATCCTTTGGGAGGCAAGAAGGTGCATAGGAAATTGAGAAAATTCATATACAAACACTGTACATATAAACTAAAATGATCCTCAAGCACATTAAAGTGATATCTGAGTAAAATGTAAAAAAGTTAACAAAATGGCATAGCCCTCTTCAATGTATCTAAAGCATGGTTTTGGCAACTATTTTTTATTTAATGCACTTGACACATGCTCATCAACAAGCAAGGATGCATTGACAACAAAGAACACACGAAGGCCTATGGCAAAAACACACTGCCTGGCTACACAAAATGGCACCAGCCACATTCTCAAATAACAACAACAAACAAGGAGGCATGGCAACAACAAAGAACACATGCAGGCCTATGGCAAAAGCACACCGAGCAGCTACACAGAATGGTCACTGGCCACATGGTCGAACAACAAGCAAGGAGACGTGGACAACAAAGAAAACATGCAGGCCTGTGGACATTGACTACACAAAATGTCTACCGTCCACATGGCCTGGAGAACAAAGACACACACACTGGCTAGACAAAGAAGGCATAGTAAATAATAAAACAAAAACACTACCATTAATTCAGTAATGGCAAAAATGAAAATTAAGTGAGTTATTATAATTTTACAAAAACACACATCCTCCCAAAGCATATGAAATACAAAAGAAACCACATTTTTAATTCATTCCAATGCCATCCCTCGCCTAAATCGTGTTTTAAAACAACATATACGACAGAAGCAGTTGTTTCATGTACCCAATGATTAGTACTGGCTGCATGGCCCGTGGCCAGACTAGGCCACATGGTAAAAGTGTAAATTTACTAAACATGGAAAAATGTAGTGAGCTGTGCAAGCATTTTACCTTAAAAAAGATTAAAAAATGTAAATGCAAAAAATACTAGGCCCCTACTGAATCCCCAGGCCACCCACCACAATCACAATCAAATAAAACAATTAAATAAAAGTACAAATGAATACTAGAGCATGCCTTCTATTATACAAACACTCTTATACAAACGTTTTTTAACTTACTTGTGATGTCACAAAAACAGTCATTGAAATCCAATAGTATATATATGCAGCAGGAATTGAAGACAAAGAGAGTGATCCTTTCACTTTGAAATTGAAATGAAATGTGGCCAGGAGATGGACAAAGCACTGGGAAGAGCCTTCTGGACCAAAGAAGGAAGTTGATGTCTCAACCTGAATATTGCGTTTGAGTAGAATATTCACTCAAAAGGCTATTTTCTAGTTGATTTATCTACTTCTTGAGTAGAGAATCTGCTCAAGAATCAGCCGTGGCTGCTTGCACCTGCTGGTGTACCAGAAATGGCACCCAGAGGTTCCATGGCGACCAGAAGTCGCGCTGGCGGCAGGCAAATCCCGCTCACACATGCTTGCATGTGTTTACACAAGCCTCACCAGTCTCAGTGTGATTATAATCCCACCATGCACCGAATGGCGGACTTTAGCAGGACCTCCACGTTACATGCGTAGCACAGAGGTGCCTGAATTCCACCCAGGCCTGCTTATAAGCCCCTAATAACATGGTGCTACTTGTATTCAGGGCCTGTAATGAAATGCTAGTAGTAGGACTATAACACTTATTGTTCCACCTACTTAAGAAGCCTTTTAAACATGCCTCAGGCCTGTCATTGCAGCGTGTGCGCAGTTTTAAACTGCTATTTCATCCCAGCAAAATACACCTTTTTGCCAGGCTTAAAGCTTCCTTTTCATACATATGTCACCCCTAGGGTAGACCTAAACAGCCCAAAGGGCAGGGTGAATTGTAATTATGAAGTTAGACATGACCTTTTAAATTTTTCATGTCCTGGTAGAGACAAACTCTCCTATTGAGTTGCCTATTTTATTAAATAAGTGATAACCTTTGCTTGGGGACAGGTAGAAATGTCATCTTTGGTCTCTAGAAAATTTTAATTTAAAATCTGCTTTAATGGTAAAGTTGAATTTTAAATCACAATTCTGAAAAAACACTTTTAGAAAGGTGACATTTTCTTGTACTAACCATTTGGTGCCTGCAGCCTGGGACCTGGGTCACATGATAGGTGTAGTTGGCAGTTGTTTTTTTGTGTATTTCTCCAAGACAGTGTCACAAAGGGGGCCTGGCTGTTGTCAGAGTGAGCCATCATGACAGTATGGGTGAGGGCGGAGCTGTCACCTACTACACTTGCACTACAAGTGAGCTGCTTCAGCACCCTCACAAAGGGCTTCACACTAGCCTTTTTAAACCCTAGACATCCTCCTGAGACCAGGGAAGGATAAGGAGAAGGAAGGATATTTCAGAACCAGGTGTGGGGAGAAGTCTAGAGTTTTCTCCCATGTCAAAGCTGGCACCAAGTGTAAATATCAGACCCTGAGACCAACTTTTTAGACCACTCCTGGACCTGTACATACTACAGGAGAAAAACTACCCTGCTGATGGAGGTCTGCCCTGCTTTCTGACAAGTAAGACTGGGCCTTCTCCCTTCATCCCAAAGTACTCAAAAGACTCCAAGGGTCAGTCGGCTGACCTCCTGTCTGAGCCACAGGGACAGAGCATGCTCCAGAGTTCTCCCTGTAACTTTTCAGCTGACCTACCCAGACCTGCAACTGGAACTGACTGAGCCCTGCTGGCCTCTATTAGGGGGAGTCCTTAATCACCATAGCGGTGTCTCTCCCGATCCTGGGCCCTTGGTAAGCATCAGCTTGCATTCCCCTACACACAAAGGAGAAATCTTGCGGTTTTGCGGTTTTCGCGTCTGCAATCAAGCCCGTTTGTGCAGAAATCTTGCATCCCGCAACAAACTCAATTGAACCCAACTATTTACGCTACAGCAGCCACCAGGGACAGTTAGCAATGAGATCTGCACTTCAGCCTACAGCATCGACAGCCCAGGTGGAGCACCAACACAAAGCTCCAAAAATGACTGCCTTCAACGCTCAACAGGCGACCACCCGCGATGCTTCCCCTGGTCCTTTTGGCCTCCTCCACCGTTAACTGGTCTTATTGCGTCAGACTTTGAAAAGGAAATTCTTTCAGCTGAACTAACTTGATCCCTATACCCAGCCTGTGCTCCATCACAGTCGGCCTGAACATTTGACTTTCCCCCATTCTAGCATGACCAGATACCGTGAGTGGCACTTTGTGCTTTTAGGTGCTATACTTACCTAAATCTTTGAAATTGCAGATCTACGATTCTACTGATTGGACTTTTGTTGTTTGGTGTCAAATAATGTATTGATTTTTACTCTATTTTTCTAACTTGATTTGGGGTTTTTCTTGTGTTGCGTTTTCACTCCTTTACTGTTTTTGGGCTGTAAAAATACTTTACACATTGCCTCTAAGTGAAGCCTCACAGCTTTTTTTCCAAACCACCAGAGTGTTGAGCACACATTAATTTAGTGACTTGTTTTGTGGTTTACCCTGACAAGGATTGTATCTGTTGCTAGTGTCGGGGTTCACCGCCCCATCCCCCAACCAACAACCCAATTTCTCATAGATGTGTTTTATTAACTCTACATGTCCTGGTAACAAACAATATGCATTGTTGTTTTTACCATAGAAAGACTATTTAGCCCCATTGGAGTTGCATGCTGTCACCTCAGCAGTGCTAACTTCCTAATTGGACTACTGAATGTGGTACTTCAGGTTTTCAAGCAAATTGGTACATTAAATGGCAACTTTAGAAAGTTTAAAAAGGAAGAGGAATAAAGGCCCTGACAAGAGTGGAGTAGTGACTTCCTCCTGGCAAGATTGCCAGATTGGGTGTGAGGCACCTATAACGGTTAAATGGTAGTCACAACTACGAGTGAATGCTCGTTTGTTTTAGCAGACAGAGCGGCATCTTGGGCAGAGAAGAAGAAGCTGTTTTCAAACAGTTTTTTACAAGGGCAAATAGGTCCAAGTAGCCACAACTCTGGGTTGGGCTAGGAAGCTCCACATACCAAAAAGAAGGTCATGTTGGGAGTGGGTAGGATGGTATGTTCTGGGCTAGCTAGATTCCACACTTTGCCGAGTCATCATCAGGTAGGAAGGGACCTGGTAGCCCATTGGCTAGCTAGTTGCCACATCCCCCTAGGCCCGTACTAGGCATAGAAGTGGAACCCCTGACCCCCAGATGTCTGATTATATCTGAACTGGAGAGAGGACAGACTAAGGACTGCTCAGCTGTTCCCTGTACCCAGAAAAGAGGGGCAGCATCAAAGGCTAAACTGCACCTGCTTCATCTTCGGCTAGCAAACAAAGGACTTTGCCTGTGGTGTCCCACTCAAAGTAAAGTCATGCTGAGCTTCAGAAAAAGAATGTGACTCAAAGAGCCACTTGGCTGACTCTATGTTACAGGCAAAGCTCTAAAGTTGAGAAGCCTGCTACTCTGAGAGCCCAGCACCAGAAAACCTGATCACCACTGGATGCCGATGTACAGCTTGGGAGCCCAAGTCCTTACCCTCAAAAGTTTCACCAGAGTCTTCTAAAGTGTGCTGGACCCGAGAGAGTTGTCGGAGTGCAGTTTGGTCACACAGAATAACAGTTACTACCAGTAATGGGAAGTGCCGGGTTCACTGTAACCACAGACCAGTACACCAGTGGCAACTGGTTTAGTGCTGAACTTCCCCCTGATTTGTGGGACATCGACCCCTGTGGCCAAAGTAGCCCCCGTGCTCTTGGACTAAGGGGTGGCCACAGGAAGACTTAAAACCTGCTTAGTATCCTCAGCATCCATGAGCATCTTCAGCATTCTGCATCCCTTGAATCAAGACTACTCCATTGCCTTCTGTGGCAGGCTCACCCTTAGACTCAGGAACTGAACTGAAGACTGCTTTAACTGTGAGGTAACTGTTCAACTGGACATATTTGGTCTCAGTAACTGGCTCCCTGCCAGTGCTGGTACCCACAGGAGTGCTGTTATAACAGTTTTCAAATGACTTGCTATGGTGAACCTTAAATCGTGAGTCGCTTTAGATTTCAATGATTTATTGCATTTAGTGAAAAGCTGTGATGTATTGCTTCTTTAAAAATTCATTTCTCTGGAACCCTCCAGTGAATTTTTGTTGTTGAGGTGTCTATTTAAAGATAAAAAAGCACCCATTTTAATAAATTGTTGTCAGATTTCTTTGGGGTTGTGTTTACTACTTATTCTTCAGTTTTATTCCTTCCTAATGCTTTCTACTTGTTCCTTTGATAAAGACTGACTGCTCTGAACAGGACTGAGCAACGGATTTACAAACGAGCCTCACTGGACCTGATATGGAACTCTGACCTTATTACAGGGAGATATGCACAACCACACAATATAATAAACCACTATCCTCACAATGGATATGTATGAACATATCTAACATTCAAGTATTGACACAGCTCTAACAAGGAGTCAATGCAGTGAGGTGAAGGCTATGGTAAAAAGCAAGACTGAGGGCACACTAGATATGACATGCTGCAACATAGCTTGTGTACTGCTATCTACTTTATTTCGGGGGAGGGGTTACTGCAACTGGGTATTGCCATAGTATGGTCTGGAAATTACCAAAACCAAAAACACCAATCATGAATCTGTGTTTAGATTTGTACATCTCTCAAACATTTGAGTATCCTAAGAGGGAGTGAATGGCTTTGAAGGGTGAATCCTTTGCTAGCAATGGAGATTTCACATTTTTGGGGGGGTGAGGAATGCTTTCATATCAGGTGATCCTTGCATTTTTTTTGGGCTGGTCAAGATCCAAGGCAGGGTTTTCTCTTCAATCGTGAGTATGTTGAGCTGTATGTGTTTAATGTCCCTGATCCTATACAGCGATTCCCTCACCCCAAGTGACTAAACAAATTAAAAAAAAAAAAAATTGTCATTGTTTTTATTGAACCTTAAAAAGTCGACTTTACAGGTACAAGAGAGTACATACTTTGAGTCAGAAGCTATCATGTGTACAGTTACAAAGATTGCACAGTAGATCGCAATGTCTATTGTGTAAGAGGGACATCATGCCGGAGAAGGGGGGGGGGGTACAGATATTTCTGCGATAAGCATTCCATTTATTCCATATGGAAAGCAACATTTTTGGGGTACCCACGGGAGACATATGCCGTTTTTTTCCCTGAACATGCACCAATCCATGTCTGCCTTCCAAAATGCCACTTTGGGCGGCTCCCCACAGCTGCGCAATATTACGTTTGACCACCATCTGGCCCAGTGTAACCCAGATTTTGTCTTTGGTATTGAGATAAAATAAAATATTTTTAACTGAAGAGGTGTGATGCAGCTTGCTATAAAGTGCAATGCAAGTGCATGCAAGGATTTTAGTCATATAAAATAGGCCATATTCACTTCTTAACAATAAATCTTTAAGCAATATGCACATTCAAATAGTCAATGTTGGGTGTGAGTATAGTGTTATTGATTAATAAGGACAATTCAGAAGACACCCATCTGAAAAGAGTCTATCTGTACAAAGAGAATATTTCTGACCTCAGATATCTTGTGCACAACCTGACACAACTTTAATATTTTCACGAAACTGAAAAGACCATGAAAATACTTCTAAATTCAAAATTCCTGTTATTGCCCCCGATGGTTTAATTGCACTCGAGGAAGCATTCTTGAGCTCTTTGATCGACACAGCTGCGCGTTCTATAATGATAAGAAGTCTGTAGATGAATTGGACATAAAAAGCCTGATTTAAAATTCCGCAGCCCCCATAGAAGGAGTTTGATGTGTTTGAAATATTTAAACTGCATCATATTATCGGCTGAATGAAACACGTCTCCTTTTGTGAAAAGGGATATCGGAGCGCTCACTGAGCGCCACTCTCCGCAGAATAATTGCTGTGAAGAAAAACAGACAACTTCAAGCGTGCCTGTGTTTCAAAGTCTCCACAATCTAAGTGCTGCGGACCTTGCGCAGATGACGCGTGTGTTTGCTTTGCTAATTGCTAGGCTTTAAGCCTCTGACAATTAAGCGAGATGTTGATTTCTTTGTTATGCCTGTCTATAGGCGCTGAATGGGAGAGCATAGAATGCTGTTTTCTAAAGCAGGAAAACATTATTGCGTCCCAAGGATTGTGATACAACATGTTAATGGCACAGCTGTGTTTGGTTTGTATTTCATTCGAGTTATGGCTGTATGTGAGTTTGTTCAATGTTCACCTTGCTAATTGCAACGGTGTCCTTGTTATGTTGTAATGGCATGGGGAGCAAAAAACGATGGATTTAGGCCCAGATCTCTGTGTCTGGGGTGAATGTATGATATTGTTCTGCAGTCTGTCCATCAATTGTTGTTTTGCATTTGTCACCCCGAGTGGGACTGGTATGCCCAGACGAGGGTACCGTGCTCTCCATGCCACTGGAGTCAAGCTATCCTGGCTGATAAGGAGTTAAACCCCGAAACCGGTCCTAGGATGCTTGGTTCCAATCCAGGGAGGACCGAGCCTGGCAGTTCGGGCTGGACTGTTCCCATAGGGCACAGGGTCAAGACTAATTTTCATTTGGCTGGGTTCAAACTGGGATGGCATGGGGAGAAAGAAAATGATGGATTTAGGCTCAGATCTCTGTACTGGGGTGAATGTATGACATTGTTCTGCATTCTGTCCATCAATTGTTCTTTTTGCACTTGTTATATTGTGTGCCATGCCTATGATTTTTATTTATTTATTTATTTATTCATTTGTAGACAACATTGTTACACCACCGGTGTGTCCCCGCGCTGATATGCATGCTCTGGGGGGAGGCAGCTGCCATCTGCCTGTGATGCCACGCTGTGCAGAACTAACTGACCAGAAACCCTATCCAGTTTGCCTGTACAGCCATGTTTTCAGCTGTCTTCCAAAACTACTTTCGCATGGTTCTATTCTTAGATTTAACGGTAGGCCGTTCCACATTTTGGCTGCACGGTACCTGAATGAGCATGCTCCCATTCTTGCTCTGAATATTTTCGGTACAGTAACCAGTGCCTTACCCATAGATCTTAGATTTCGTCATGGGATGTATTGGGTTATTAACGGTGGCCGGTATCTAGGGCCTTTCTTCGATAGAATACAGTGGCAGTGGCACATTGCCTTGAATGCAACTCTTCTTTCTACTGGCATACAGTGTAAAGCTGTCAGTGTCTTCTACGTATTCGCTCTTCTCAGAAGGCCCAGTACCATTTGTGCCGCCACATTCTGTACTCTTTGTAATTTGGCAAGTCCCTTTTTAGTAGCACCAAGATATAGTAGATTCCCGTAATCCAATTGGGAAGTAATTACTGCATGTAGTATGGTTTTCCGGGCTTTTGGTGGTAATAAATCAAGGACCTTCCTCAAAATTTTCACGGTCCCGTAGCATCTGCCAGCTACCTTCTGAATCTGACTTTCAAAAGTCAGTTTGGAGTCAAGCCATATACCGAGGTTTTTAACTTCTGATTTGGGGGGAGGCAGTTGGCCTAGTGTTTCAGGCCACCACGCAGATGACCATATGGATGGCACCCTGCCTACCACCATGACCTCCATTTTGCTCCCATTTAGCTTGAGGCAGTGGTTAGACATCCAGTCTGCCACCTCTAAACATTCAGAGAACCAGGTAGCTGTTTGGCCCTTGTCTTGTGCTAACATCACAATTAGTTGCGTATCGTCTGCGTAGGAGACAATCGACACCCCATACTTCTCCACACACTCCGCCAATGGCCCCACATAAATGTTAAACAGGTTGGGGCTCAAGATTGAGCCTTGAAGGACCCCTTGAGCCAAGGGAATCTTCTTAGATAGATATGTTTTTTGTGCAACTTGGAAGCTCCGTTTGGAGAGAAATTATGTCAACCAGCTTAATGCCATACACCTTATGTCACACGCCTCTAAACTTTGAATGAGTAGCTTATGGGAAATAGTGTCAAACGCCGCACTGAGATCTAGTAGAATCAGTGCGGCCATTTGTCCCTCATCTGCATATTTCCTCAGTATTTATGTGGCTATGAGTAGTGCTGACTCTGTGGAGTGGGTCACTCTGAAACCTGATGGGGAGGGATGCAGTAAGTCGTTTTTGTTAATGTGGTCTATTTAGTTGTTTATTCGTAGCTTTTTCTGCAACTTTAGCCACAAACGGCAGCAGTGAAATTGGGCGTAGATTTTCCAGTACTGTATGCTCCAATGATGGCTTCTTTTTGAGTGGTTTCACAAGGGCCTGTTTCCATTTTGTGGGGACCACACCATTTTGGATGGAGCGTGAGATAAGCTCAGAAATATATGGCATGATTACATTTGCTCCCTGCATTATTATCTTCGGTTGAACTGGGTCCAGAGGGGATCTCGTTTGTTATGGTGGTAATTTCTTCAAGTTCCTGTATCTTAAATTCATCCAGAATTACCCCAGCAAAATTTGTCTAGCTACCACCTGTCATAGTAGTTCCTTCCCGTACTTCTATCGGGAAGGTATCGTAGATTTTTGCCACTTTATCTGCGAAGAATTCTGCCACCTTATTACAGCTCTGTTCAGAGGCATCTGTGTCACTCCTGTTTCCCTGTGTTCTTAAGGACTTCCGTATCGCGAACATTTCTTTATGGGAATTGCTGGCCTCATCTATTCTTTCAGTGTAAAACTTACATCTGGATTTCTTAATTAAGGAGTGATATTGTTTTAATTCTTTTTTATAGTTTTCTTTAGCCTCACTACTATATTCCTTCCTCCAGACACTCTCGAGCCTTTTGCATTTTTTTTGGCTATCATTAGCTCGTCACTAAACCAAGGTGCTGTTGTATTTTGTCTTTTTGGGGTCCTGGTACTCCATGGTTCTGTCTTATCTAATGCCTCTGTGATCCAGGCTTCCAATTGATTGTTGGCTAGATTAACATCTTTGTCTAAGATGGACGTTTTCTCCATCAGAGCCTGTGTGAAAGAATTAGAGTTGAAATTCTTCCACTTCCTTGTAGTAATTACCCTAGTAGGTTGTACTACCCTCTTCCTGTGGGTAGGCACAGAAAAATGGACTGGATAGTGATCAGACCAGAGAATAGGCCATGGTGTCTTAACCTCTATATCCTCAAAGGTGGAGAAGATAGGATCTAGAATATGGCCTCCTTGGTGCGTTTGAGATTCTACTCTTGGTACTAGGCTCAGAGTCAGTAGGTAATTGCGTAGAGTGCATACTTCTTGGTTCTGATGGTTATCAAAATGTAAATTCAGATCACCTAGCACCAAAAAGTTTTTATGTCGAAGTACTTTCTCTTCCAGGCTCGACATAAATTGTGACCCCGGGCCCGGAGGGCGGTAGATTAGAAAGCCGGCTAAAGTATTATCTACTGTCGCCGATAGAGTGAAAAGGAACGCCTTACATTTTTCAAGGTCGGCCTGTTGATTCAACTGTTCTATCGTGCCCCCCCCAGCACCTTGAGACCCTCACGAATGAGTAGTTGTGCTTTACAACCCTGACTGACTGATTAATATAGCTGCCATAGGAAATTGCTGTTCACAATAGGGTTTAGATCCGCTGCTGTAAATTGCCCTGACGTTCCACTGCTGGCACGTCACAGGGACTCCAGGTGCTTTCCACGCCTCCCTCGGGTCTGCCGTGGCTCCGGTTGTCCTCAGTCCCGAAGTGCTACTGTCAGTATGTCCTCCACTGTCACAGGGCCTCCATAGATTCAGGAAGAACAGAGGAGTAGTGGTGCTACGACGCCCCCTCTTCTTACTTTACCCCAACTCCTGTGTAACATTATTAACCCTGTGGCACTAGAGGAGAGAGAGCTGCTGCTGCTAGAGGTTCCACATGCTTCTTCTACCTAATCTCGGTACCTGAGGGAAGCAGGGAAAACGTGACCCCTAGTCATTGAGCAGCTCTTGAGGTGTGGCGATGGTGGGTCTGTGGGCCCTATATATTATTTGGTCTGTGCCTTGTGAGGAAGGGGGAAGTGCTTGAGGTGCATAATGGAGTGTTAATGAACACCAGGTGTGTTTTTTAAAAGATAAATATAGAGGGGGTTGCAGGATGCCCGGTGTTAATATTTGGTGTGGGCCATCATCTATCTCAAGGATTAATAGCACCAACTAATAAAGTGAACCCTAAAAGTCACTAAATTGACCTGAGTTTAAGCCTCTGGTAGCTTTGGCACAGAGCAAACAGGCTTAACTTAGGTCAATGTGTAAGGTATTTACACAGTACTAAAACAGCAATAAAGTCAAAACACCAAGGAGTAAAAAAATCTACACTAATTTTGAAAAATAGAGTAAAATGTAATGATCAAAATGATATGAAAACAACAAAAATCTAAGGGGAATCTGTTATGTGAGTTTTTAAACTTATAAGTAAAAATAGCAATTAAAGGTACTAAGCTCCTATTCCATGCTAGACCATGACCTAAACACTCTTTAGGCCAACCTCAATAAATCGTGAGGTCAGATTCAACACGCGGGATAGCATTGTCAAGAATTTTACCTTTGGACATAAGATCTGGTTACAATCTTGGCAGAGGGGATACTCCGTCATAAATGTGACAGCTATCCCATCTGCCGTATTACAAGTTCCATAGGATATAATGGTTTGTGATTTGGCGGATAGGATATCCGTCACATTGTGAAGGAGTAAGCCTGTCCGCCAAGATTGTAATCAGGCAGTTAGTCTGAAATATGGAAGAAAAATGATACATTTTTGCTTGTTGCACCAGGATTCCCCTGTCTTAATTTTTACGCTCCCCATATTCACTGCACCCTTGTAAATATGGGGCTGCATCAAAATCAATGGGTGTTGTGGTGGAACGCCCACTGCAACACCCATTGCCCACCCCTTTCATGCTAAGTGTAGCATGAAAGGGGGTCTTATTCACTGGGTGGTGTTAAGACCCGTTAAGTGCCTTAAAGCTACCTGGTAAACAAGGCAAAGCCCATATCGCCACAGGAACGTCACATGCCCTTTCTCCAGTACTCTGTATATGCGCCTCCTGGTGTGCTCTTGTTTGGGGGATGAAGTCCCCTTTAATGCTGGGAGTCCTTAGGGGCCAACTAGCCTACCTGTTACCTCCAGTAAGCCACACACCGTGGGATTGCTGAGAGGTGGTCGGAGGCCATGCCCCTTTTTCCATCACTATGCAAAAGTGCCTCTTAGTCCTTTAGTGTGGGACGTACTGGAGGTAATAGGAGGGGTAGTTGGCCCCCAAGGATATCCTTGGGGGTCAACTACCCCTCCTGTAACCTCCATTGACTCCCACACAGTGGGATTGCTAAGAGGTCTCGGTAGGCCATGCCCCCCTTTCTCCACCTCTCTGCAAATGTACCTCATGGTGCACTACTGGTTGGGGGTGAAGTCCACTTTACTCCTGAGGGACCTTGGTGGCCAAGAAGCCCTCCTGGTACCTCTTGTAAGTCCTATGCAGCGGTATTCCTGAGAGCTGGTTGGAGGCCCAGCCCCCTTTCTCCACCAATTTCCAAACGTGACTGCTAGTTAAAAAACCTTAGAAATTCACAAAAAAACCAAAGGTTACAGGGGCGTTATAGTTAGGAATCAGCATTTACAAAAACCTTAGAATTATATTATAGTTAGTGTCAGATTTTACTCATACAAAACCAGAGAAATTCAGCTGTTATAGTTAGCTGAGCTAACTATAACTTGCGCCCCCGCAAGGCACTGCTTATGACCTCACATATTACATTCCTCATGACATGGTTAGTGACATCACTGATGACATTACTGAGTACGTCTTAAATGACATCACTCAGCATCTGTGATGCACCCACTCACACCACTGTAGAATACACCAACTGCCACTCCCACACATCCATTTACAAACCCATTCATAGCCCCAAACCAGTACTTAAACACCCACTGTATGATTCATAGATCTACACACACATTTACTTGCTCACCCACACTGCCACTCATATACCCCGTCACTCACCTATACTGCCTTTTGCATACCCAGTTACTCACCCATACTGACACATACACTCAATCACTGACACAGCCATACAGATACTCACTCACCCATACAACTTCTCACATATTCACCTAATACCCCATACAGCCACTGACTCACCCGCTCACTCATCCATACAGGCAGCCACACACCTCCTCACCCTTCACACACAGACAGTCAGACCACCATAGAGGTAGTCAGACAACCAATCAATCACCCATATAGCCATTCACAAACCCACTAGCACACTCATACACCCCCTTAGACATCAACTGACAGACAGATACACAGATTCACAGAATCAGTCACTCATCCAGACATTCACTGAGACATCTAATCATTCACCTATATAGTCAGTCACGCACTCACAGAGTCATGCATACAGTCCCTCATACACCCCCTGATTCACAATACACCCTGGTAGATATATTCAACACTCATAATCTTTTTTCAAACAATTCACAGTCACTGGATGATGTTATCACTGATGTTATGAGCGATGTCATTTGAGATGTCATCACTGATGTCATCATTGATGTCACTGACCATATCATGAGTGATGTAATATATGAGGTAATAAACAGTGCATTGCAGGGGCACAAGTTATAGTTAACTCAGCTAACTATAACAGCGGAGTTCTCTGGTTTTGTATGAGTAAAATCTGACCCTAACTATAGCGTCCCTGTAACGATTGTTTTTTTAGTGAATATATATGTATATATAATTAAGCCCCCGGGTGGGCCAGGTCCCGGGGGCACTGAAAGAAATGTGTGTGGGGGTCCCAATCCCTCCCACGCTGCCCCAGGGACCGCCACCTCCTTGGGGTTTCATTTATGAGTTGCAGGGAGAGCCCGCAGCCCCGGGGATCAGCACCTCCCTGGGGCTCTTCAAATTTAAGGCGGGGAGCACGCGCCCCTCTGCAGCCCGGGGACAGCCACCTCCCAGGGGCTCAGTTTTAAAAAAGATAAACAAATGTGTGGTGAGGGCACAAGCCCCCCACACGCCCCAGGCACAAGCCCCCCACACGCCCCAGGGACCAGCACCTCTCCGGGGCACTTTATATTTAAATTTGGGGGTCCGTTATGGACCCCCAAGCCCAGTGGACCCCCGCCTCCCTGGGGCTTCAAACACGTTGGGAGGGGCTCCACGTGGTCCCCCTCCTGGAGCCCTCAATGGCCCTGGGGACCACCACCCCCAAGGGCCGGCTCCTGCATTGTCCCGGGGTGCCCAACCCCGGGACACTGCTGTTCGCTATGGCAGGGGGGGAGCCTGTCATAGCAAACACTGGTTTGGATTTTGGAAGCAAGAGCTCTCACTTCCAAAATCCAAACCAGATTGCTTTTCCACAAGGGGAGATGCTCCCACAGGAGGCGGGGAGCCGGTGGGACCATGGGGGCCTTGGGGTTCCCCCATGTTCCCCAACAGAGTGGCCAGGCCCCGGGGATGGGGTCCCCGGGGACAGAAGTGGCCCGAGAGGGGGGCCACGCCCCCCTACCTAAGAAAACAAATACAGAAATAAACTAAAAAACACCAGGCTGGCCCCTGGGTATGGGGTCCCTGGAGCCATAATTTGCCTGAGGAGTGGGGCCGCGTGGCCCCCCTCCAAAAAATAGAAATAAAATGGATGGCCAGGCCCCGGGATGGCATCCCCGGGGCCATTATTGGCCTTTGGACGGGGAGCCACGCTGTCCCCCTCTGTATAATTAAAAAAAAAAAACAGGATACCAGTCCCCGGGGAACGGGTCCCCGGGGCCAAAAGTGGCCCTGGGAAGGGGGGCCACGCAGCCCCCCTCCCAATTTTATTTTTTAAAAAGCAAAGAAAAGGAACTGGCAAATCGCCGGAGGCCCCGCCCCTCCTGTACCACTGTGCAAACACGCCCGGTGGCGCGTTTTAAGGTGGGGAATTAGTTCCCCTTGAATCCTGAGAGTCCCTGGGGGCTGTCTAGCTTACCAGGTACCTCCAGTAAGCGCCACAGGGCTGCGTTGCTGAGAGGTGGTCCTTTTTAATCTCTCTGGATTAGTAACACACATTCTTTTCTTTGTGTGTAATATATATATATATATATATATATATACATATATATATATATGTATATATATATATATATATATATTACCTACTGGTGGTTGCCAGTAGGTAGTTATAGTTAGGACCGATTATCCATAGGAAAATCGCAACATTCTATTCCTAATAACTTTGGCGCCGGTTGACGAATCTTTGCAAAATTTTCAAAACTAATTGCCCGTTCAGGTCAGCTCCTATCCTGAAAGTTTGGGGGTGATTTGACAAGCGGGGGTCGAGCAAAAAGGGGGAACATTTTAGACCGAAATGCTGAATGGAATTACACCAAATTTTGCAAAAAGGTAGCTCTTGGTTCAGAAAGCACCCTTTTTTTAAATGGTGTAAATCCGTTAAGTAGTTTTTGAGAAATTAAGAAATAAAGATAGTGATATCCAACCTGCGCGCACCCTCCCGATCATGAACTTCATGTTAATTGGCTGTCAACACTCCAAACTGGGAAGTGTGGGCACTTGGCAGCCATTTTGTGCCTCGGTAGAACAGAGGCAGAAGAAAACCGAGAAAAAAAAATTGGAAATCAGGAAAAGGGGGCAGGGTAGCAACACAAGGTGTGCTTAGGGGGTCCCACAAGGACCCCCAAGGCAAAAAAAGCATTTTTTCTTTTAAAAAATCGGCCGAATATGCGCTGGGTGCGTGGATCCAGCCGCGAAAATGAAAAAAACGAAGCTCGGACTCCCGCGCTTCCGTATTAATTAGCCCCCGGGTGGGCAAGTCCCAGGGGCATGTGTAAATAGTATTTGCAGGGGCCCAGGGGGACCCCCAGAGCTCCGGGGACCGCCACCCCCGGGGCTTCTTTTCTGTTAAAAAAAAAAATGTGTGGGGGTCTCGAGCCCTCCCACATGCCCTGGGGACCACCACCTCCCCGGGCACTAAGATGTAAATATGGGGGTCCTTTAAGGACCCCCGAGCCCCAGGGTCCACCACCTCCCCGGGGCTTTGTACAGATTTGGAGGGGGCCGCGTGGCCCCCTCCTGGGGCCTGTGGTGGCCCTGGGGACCGCCAACCCCCAGGGCCGGCTCCTGCAGTGTCCCGGGACTCAGTTGTTTGCAATGACAGGGAAACCTGCTCTCGCTTCAATGAAGCAAAGCAGATTGCTTTTCGTCATGGGGAGCTGCATGTAAGCAGCTCCCCATGTGGAAAAGCAATGCCGTTACAGAAAAATACGGAGTCGCGTACCTAGCGTAGCGCTCAGCGCAGCCTCTAGTGGGCACGCGAGGGGTACGCGACTCCTAGCACGAAAAGCTATGCCGGCTCCTGAAGGTCGCGGGGAGCCGGCGGGACCGTGGGGGCATTGGGGCTCCCCCACGGTCCCCAGCGTGTTATATGGGCCCCGTGGATGGGGTCCCCAGGGCGAATAGAAATTAATGGTAGGAGCCATGCTTTTTTTTACGGGAAAATACGGAGTCACATACCTAGTGCGGCGCTCAGCGCGGCCCCTAGTGTGCTCGCGAGGGGTACGCGACTCCTAGTGCAAAAAGCTATGCTGGCTCCCGAAGGTCGCGGGGAGCCAGCGGGACCGTGGGGCATTGGGGCTCCCCCCACAGTCCCCAACGTGTTATATGGGCCTCAGAGTATGGGGTCCCCGGGGTGAATAGAAATTAATGGTAAGAGCCATGTTTTTCTTTGCAGGAAAATACGGAGTCACGTACCTAACGCGGCGCTCAGCGCGGCCCCTAGTGTGCACGCGAGGGGTACGCGACTCCAATTCGCGCTGGGTGCGCAACTCCAAGTAAAAATATTTTTTTTAAATTAAATAAAACCTAGGTTATATGTTAGGATATTGGGTGGCTCTAAAAAGAGCCCTTGTGTTTATTAGGAGACTTTTGGAGCTACATGTAAGTGCCAATGCAGAGTCTTAAGTTGTTGACAAAGACTCTGTTTCCCTCATCTGTGAAATGTAAACCATCTCTTCTGTATATGCCATCCATATTAAAACGCAGATTGTTGTTGTATATGGACCTCATACTATGGTCTCTGAGATAACCCGAAACAGCTTTATTTACATTTTTTCTAGCTTTCCCAATCTGTGGACAAAATTGATTGGACCGGTTCCATTTCTGTCTTTGGCATATGTTAGAGTACACAAAGGCAGTTTGGGGGAAAAGCAACATCAATTCTGCAAAGGTGTCCTTCATTAGCATTTCCAGATCTAACCCAGTCAATGTGCCTAGGTCATTGCCACCACAGTGCACAATCATGAGGTCAGGTGGTTGGAGATGCAAAAAGGATTTAACCAACGGCATCAATTGGTGCCACTTTAATTCTCTCTGTCCAATCCATTTAATGTCTACATTTTGCAAAGCTAGGTCTTTGTCAATACCTCTGCTTTCAGCATACCTTTTGCACCAGAAAATATAGCTGTGTCCAATAATCCACACAGAAAGCATCTTGAAGGGATTTCTGTAGGTCATCAGAAGATGTCTGCAGCTGAGGTAGGCAGGTGGAAGAATAAAATCTATCAAAAATGGTGTACACGATGCTGTTTTTAAGAAAGTAGAGATTTTGACTGGCTGTTTAACAACACTCTACATTCAAATATAGGGTGCATTTTACTTTGTTTAGAAAGCATGTTTCTTATTGGTTATTAACAAATGTTGGAAAGGTACAGCAGAATGGATAAGGTCAAGCATTGCAAAGCCAACCACACCTGCTATTGTCATTTGTGTGGTGAACTTGTGACCTGGCAGCTAAGTTGAATGTTGCATGGCCTGTTGCTATGGAAACTGACATTAAGGACAAGGGGTGAAGATGTCAGTTGAAAAGCTTTATTCTCTATGACCAATGGAAATTCGTTTTTCAATTTGAAAAACACTGGGAAGCAATGCCATTTGTTGTTTATGTCTATATGTATGGAGGGAAAGTTTGCCAATACTGGTTCACCCTTGCAGAGTGTGTTGATCTACATTCTCTGTGTGAAAAAGAAATTCCTGAGTGAGTGTGTGAGATTTTTCATTCAACAGATTTATTTTAAGGTGAGTTACATATTTTTGAGGTTAATTCAAAAAAGATTTGACATTTGTATGAAACTGTGTTGTTTGAAATATATTGTAAAATGCAGAGATGTAAATTGGTATTATTTTTATTGTACTTGAAGTTTGCTTAAAATATAATATATGTACAGTTAAATGAAGGCTCTTATTTACTATGAATTGGTTTAATATGTAGTAAGAAGGTGTCATTTCTAAAATATTCATATAAGGTGTAGTTTATTAGGCATGATTATTTCATCTGTGTAAAAAGGTATAGTTGAAAAATATTGCATTATTATAGATAGTGTGGTAAAATGAGGTACAATTGTGCTGTTTGTAAAATGATCATATAAGCTGTTAATCATTATGAATCTGTTATTAGTTGGTACAATTTGTGCAGTTTAAAAAATCCTTATTAAAAAAGTGTTCTTTATTACTCGTCTTCATTAAGTCTGTTGAGAGGTACAGTTTGATGAAGTTGCATATTTGTAGATATAAAGGACAATATGTAGCTGCAAAAAAAGTCAGTACATTTTATTCTTAGTATGTAGTAGTTGGTATGTCATGAGTCAGGTATTTGTTTACATTATATTATATTTATATTTGTATGAATTAATGAGAGTTATCTGAAACATTAGAGGATTGCACACGTGGTGAAAATGTGATTTTATAAGTGTATGACAAGTGATTTTGTGGTTCTATAATGTCTAATTTTGTACATAGTATATAAGTAAATGTGCACAATCTATGCGGTACCTTTACCTCCAGCACACTAGTGATTCACTCCTGTAAAAATCCATACAGTAGCCATGTAGATAAGCAATCACACTGTCAGTCCCTGTCCACTGCTCCTATCATCCTGACAGCACAATGTCTGTATCTACATTCTCTGCTGAAACACAAGCACTTGAAAACTCACTCTCCGGTCAACTACCAGCACTGTCACTATCGAGTCACTGTCCATACACCTGTAGAATGCCTCAGGCATTAAGACACATAGTGCTACAGTGAAATGTGCGCAATGTATGCAGGCCTATAATAACCAGCAGACTACTGATTCACCCTTGCAATAAGCCACGTAGTATTCATGCAGTGTGCAATCAGAGTATTAGTCTCCCAATCAGCCTATCAGTGACTGTCTGTGCCAACACACATGCACTTAAAAACTCACTCTTCTGTCAACTCATAGCACTCTCTCTATCTAGTCAGTGTCCATACACCTTTTTGAATGCCTCAGGCATTAAGACACATGGTGCTACAGTGAAATGTGTGCAATGTATGCAGGCCTGTAATCCCCAGCAGACTATTGATTCACCCTTGTAATAAGCCACGTAGTATTCGTGCAGTGTCCAATCAGAGTATCAGTCTCTGTCCACTCCTGCAATCACCCTAACAGAAGCATGTCCTTATCTAATTTTTGTGCCAACACAGAAGCAGTTAAAAACTCACCCTCCTGTCAACTACCGGTACTCTCAGTGTCTAGTCACTGTGCATACACCGGTAGAATGTCTCAGGCATTAAGACACAAAGTGGTACAGTGAAATGTGCACAATGTATGTAGGTCTGTAACCCCCAACATACTACTGATTCACCCTTGCAATAAGCTCAGTAGTATTTATGCAGTTCCCCAATCAGCGTATCAGTCTCTGTCCACTGCTGCAATTATCCTGATAGAAGCATGTCCTTATCTAATCGCTGTGCCAACACAGAAGCACTTAGAAACTCACTCTTCTGTCAACTACCAGCACTCACACTATCTAGTCACTGCATACACCTGTAGAATGCCTCAGGCATTAAGACACTTACTGCTACAGTGAAATGTGTGCAATCTATGCAGGCCTGTAACTCCCAGCAGACTACTGATTCACCCTTGCTATAAGCCAAGTAGTATTCATGTAGTGCCCGAATCAGATTGTCATTCTCTGTCAACTCCTGCAATAATGCTCACAGAATCATGTCTTTATCTAATCTCTGTGCCAACACAGAAGCACTTAAAAACTCACCTTCCTGTCAACTACCAGCACTCTCATTATCTACTCAGTATCCATACACCTGTAGAATGCCTCAGGCATTAAGACACATAGAGCTACAGTGAAATGTGCGCAATGTATGCAGGCCCCTAACCCCCAGCAGAGTACTGATTCACCCTTGCTATAAGCCAGGTAGTATTCATGCAGTGCCCCAATTAGTTTGTCAGTCTCTGTCCACTCCTGCAATCGTAATGTCAGAAGGATGCCCTTATCTAATCTCTGTGGGAACACAGAAGCACTTATAAAGTCTCCGTGCAGTCAACTACCAGCAGTGTAAGTATCCAGCCACTATGAATGCATTTGTAGAATGACTCAGGTATTAAGACATGCAGTGCTACAATCAAATGTGCACAATCTATACAGGCCTCTAACCCCCAGCGGAGTACTGATTCACCCTTGCTACAAGCCAGGTAGTATACATGCAGTGCCCCAATTAGATTGTCAGTCTCTGTCCACTCCTGCAATCATACTGTCACAAGGATGTCCTTATCTAATCTCTGTGCCAACACGGAAGCACTTATAAAGTCTCCGTGCAGTCAACTACCAGCAGTGTAAGTATCCAGCCACAATGCATGCACTTGTAGAATGACTCAGGTATTAAGACACGCAGTGGTACAATCAAATGTGCACAATCTATGCAAGCCTCTAACCCCTAGCAGAGTACTGAGTCACCCTTGCTATAAGCCAAGTAGTATTCAAGTACTGCCCCAATCAGACTACCAGTCTCTGGCCACTCCTGCAGTTATCCTGACAGAACCGCATCTTTCTTTAATCTCTGTGCCAACATACAACAACTTATAAACCTACCCTACTGTTAACTACCAGCACTCTAACTATACAGCTTAGGTATCCTCATGTCTATTCCATATACTTATCCCTCACTTATCCATCACTATACATATCATTTTACTCTGTCAATACCAACAGTATCTTCATATCCTATCACTCCGCCAATACCTCAGCATTCATAAATTGACCATGTATTGTACTTGCAGCACTGTAATCATTCCAGTTACTAGTAATGTATTTATAGAGTGGCTTAGCTACTAATACAAGTACACCTCGTTTTTTTGTCTTTAAATGCCGTTAGTGATTATTTTTGTGCAGGAAGGTGTCCCTTCCTACAGAAAAACAATCTCTCCATGACACAAACATCCTTGCACCATGATGCAAGGATGCCTGCAGTAGCACTTGGCAGCTGTTTGTGCGTCAGTGCAGGAAGAAGCACAGAGTTGCGACATATTTATGTAAATATGTCACATCCCTGTGCTTCGTAAGTGCAGCAGCGCAGTGCAGCTAAAGAGCTTGCAGTGTCATGCTGCAGTACTTCCTTATAGATCTGCACTTATACATTCAGCATACACTACTAATGCATTCTTTCACTCAATCATGCTCTACACATATATTCAACCAAACTTTCACACATTACCATGCAATTATAGTTATTTCTTTAACCAGATAACTTTTGGAATTATGTATCATTCCAAAAAAACAAAAAATAACAAAAAAATTAACAATGATGATTCCGTTGCGCAGCACAAACTGCATTTACTGACTGCTCAGCGAAGCATATTAGTTTCTTGCACTTCACACAATGTTGTTCAAGAAACACAAATTCTGGCCTACTGTCCAGTGCAGGTGTTGCTGAGGACGCCCCAGATGTAGTTGCTGCAGCAGGTGAGGGGTTCATAGCTGCTCGCCTCATTTCCTCCCAAGCCAGGTTCAGAGGATGTATGGTTCTTAGATGTTTATACAGTGAGGCAGTGCCGCAAGAATACTTTTTTCACTACCTCTAGACAGGACTCGGTCACAAATTTTGCATGTGACCTTTGTTGCGTTCACTCTCTTCTGTCCTGGTGGATAAGTGAAGAATTTCCATACAATAGACACCGGCCTCTGGTTGACGTGGTGCCTCTTCAAAAAATTCTTCTTCAGAAGAATCTTCCTCCTCCTGCTGCTGCTGTCCAGAAGCAATTTTTTTGTTGTTGAAAAAACACCAAAAGAAATAAGCAAAAAAGGGTACATGAAGGAAAAGAGATGTCTCTCTAAACAGGCTCCAACAAGAATGATTGAAATGGGTGGGGTCCCTCAATAATTACAGTGGGAAATGTTATGAACAAATCAAATCCTTTTTTTTAAGGTCACATGGGAGTCACTCACCCTGCGCTCACGAAGAATGCACCCGACGCGACTCCGCAAAAATATATTTAAAAATAATATAACTTTATTACAAATAAAAATATATTATTTTTATGAATACCTTAGATAATCTCTAGCCCTAATATGTATATTAAAGAAACATACATATCATTTTAGAACATAAACATTTTTGAGGGAGTCGCACACCCAGCGCGCCCCACATATGACGTCACGCGGGGCCCGCCACCGCGCAAGCGTCGTGTACCGTAATGCGCATGTGTCGCGAATTAGCAGGAGCAGGAGTCATGCATCAGTCGCATACTTATCGCGCACAACACATAATATTATACGTTTATCATGTAACTGGAAAACACACACCCGTCGCACACCATACGCCGATCCTTCACAACTTTTCCACTATGGCGGCTGTAAAACGCACACTTGTCGCGTTAGGTACGCTTAGTAAGACTGCAACATTTCTTTTTTTGTTTTTAAAGAAAATAATGTAAATATATTAAAATTAAATAATAAAAAATGATAAGTACAGTACATTTCAGTTTTAATTTAAAAAACAAAATCTTTTTTAAACAATTTTCAGAAAAGTATATAATATTGTTTAATAGATAATATATTTACAAATTAACAGTTAAAAAAATCTTCAAATTCTGTACAAAAAACATAGGTATAACTACTTTTATAATTAAAAATCAGCATTAAAAAAACCTTTGAAATTCACTGAAAAAACCATAGGTTTCGGACACGCTATAGTTAGGAATTAGCATTTAAAAAACCTTAAAAATTCACTGAAAAAATCATAGGTTTCAGACACGTTATAGGTAGGAATAAGCATTTAAAAAACCTTAGATATTCACTGAAAAAAAACATAGGTTTTAGGGAAAGTTATAGTTAGTTGGACATTTCACTCATTTAAAACCATAGAAATTCCCCCGTTATAGTTAGTTCAGCTAACTATAACTCGCGCCCCCCCAATGCACTGCTGATGATGTCACATATTACATCACTCATGACATGGTCGGTGACATCACTGATGACATCACTCATGACATCTCATATGACATCGCTGATGACATCACTGATGACATCATTCATGTGAAAAATGTATGCATCTTTTCACACCCTAATATAACCTTTGAAACACCCACTCTAAATTACAAACTGCCATTCTTAAAACCATAGACACTCCAACACCAATAACTACATACCCATTCACTGATTTTTAGCTTTACACACACATCTACTCACTCACCCGTACAGTCACTCATACTTATGCTCACTCAGTACAGGACTATCATATGCAATCATACACCTATATAGAAACTCACACACCACCACTAATCCATAGAGGTACTCACACACCTAGTCAGTCATGCAAATAATTAATCACACTGCCATTTACTCACTTATACAGATATACACACACCAGCTCACTTACTCATACAAATACTAGCACATACTTACGCTCCTATAAAATCACTGATACAAGCACAGACTCATCCATACAGCCACTCTCACAATAACACACTCTAACTTATAGCCATTTATATACTTCAACACATATATATACTGCCTTTCACATATGTAGTTACTAACACATATACAACTGAGATATACATTCACTCATTAATACACCTATACACACACTCACCCACCCATACAGTCCATCACAGATGCACTCTTGAAACCATGCACACAGTGAATAACCCACTCACACATCTATGTATAGAGTCACATATACCCCACCCACACAAACACCCAGGCACCCATACATATATTCAGACAACCAATCAATAACCCATATAGACATTCATGTAGCTATTTGCAAACCCATGCAGCCGCTTACACACCAACAGACAGACGGATATAGAATTTCACACAGTATACTCACTAACCCATGCATTCAGTAAGATAAGTTATATCACTCACTTATAGAGTCAGTCACGCACCTACTAAATCATCCATTCAGACACTTATACACCCACTCATTCTTCAATACGCCTTTCCCTATATATATTAAACATATTTAAACTTTACAGAACACACAGTCACTGGATGAGGTCATCAGTGACGTCATCAGTGATGTCACTGACCATTGCATGAGTGATGTAACATGTGACGTCATCAGCAGTGCATCGCGGGGGCGCGAGTTATAGTTAGCTGAACTAACTATAACGGGGAAATTTCTATGGTTTTATACGAGTGAAATGTCCAACTAACTATAACTTTCCCTAAAACCTATGGGCCTCATTTCTGAGAAGTGACGCATCGCTGCGTGAAAGCAGCGATGCGTCACTTCTCTGTGAATCATTTCGCAAGGAAGGACAGATACGTCAGTATAACTGACGTATCTGTCGGCGCAAAAAGTGGCGCATTGCTGGAGTTGTGTCGGAAGCCTGACGCAACTCCAGCAATGTTCCTTTCACATGGGGCAAGCCCCATGTGAAAGGGCCTGCATCACCCTTACGTCTGCCATGGGGCAGGCGTAAGGTTTTGACGCATTGGTGTCCTAGTAGTGGTGCAGCAAAATCTCATAGATTTCGCTGCGCCACTCCTACGACCCTTTCTTGCGGGGGTACGCCCACCCTGCATACATTATACCTGGTGCATTTATAATGTAGCGCAGGGGTTTACCAAGTGACGCATCTACCAGACAATCACACTGTTTTCCAGAGAAATGACTATATACTGTTGTGAAAAAGTGGTTGATGAATTTGAAAGTGAAGGCATCAAATATTGAAATATTTCCTTTCACTGTATTAATAATTGTTGTTATTTGAAGTACCCTTTTGAATTAGGAATATAAATTCAATTTTTATATATACACCCGCTTGTATTTCCTCCTTTTGTTTCATTGATTCTATTGTATTCAGGCTAATATGTGATGATTCATTCGCACTTTGCTTTATCCTGACTCTGACAAACTAAGCTTATTTAAGTATCCAAAAAGTGACAATTAATAATATTGTAGGTCTATAACTATCCTACCTTGAATTAATAATCGAAACTATACAAATTATTTACTAAACAAATCCCTTGAAGGCACCCTTCTACCTGTTTATTCATATTTGCCCGAGCCCTCAAGGGTATATTGGGTTGTCCACTGCACTTACCTTACTTTGTAAATATGGCGCGGCATGGCGCATGTTTTACGCCACTGGTGCGTCACAAAAAGTGACGCACCGGTGGCGCAAAAGTGACGCAAGGGCTCATAAATGAGCCCCTATGTTTTTTTCAGTGAATATATATATATATTTTTTCAAAGTGCATATACTCCACCTCTTTCCACAGATACAAATATATTTGTTATCATGAACATAGAAAGAATACTTTACATATACAAAAACACCACATGCATGATTAAAAACAATTCATGGTAATTTAAAAACGAGCACATCCTTTTTCTTTTCTCCTCATGGGGGACAGACGGTTATAGGACAATATAATTTCTCAAAAAATGTATATAAATCTCATATCATTGTCTGCTGCACAGAAATCATGCACTTGGCCTCCTTTCTTTTATTAAAAAGAGGAAAAGGTTCTCAGATGGAGTTGTGACTGAAGTTGAGAGCAGATCATTATCATACAAATGCCATAGCCCTCTAAGAAACATATTTAGGGCAAGTGTCCAAATGATGCATAATATTAATTACAGCCAACTATCTTATTACATAACCTTACAATGTCATTAAAATACCAGAGTCTTCTATGAGGCTATTTTGAAGAAAGTACTCAAATAGTGTATCTTCTAAATTACAGGCAAATGCCACATTGCATAGCCTTATAAAGTAGGAGGAAAATCAAAATAAATAACACATCTCACATGTACCAGAAAAAGTAATAATGCTTAATTATAGATGTTCCTTATACAGAAAACCATAAGCCAAATAGGTACAAGTTCATCCCACATGAACTTCCATCTCCTCGTCTTCATTTAACCCTGCTGGAGTCTTAGGGGCTCATTAGGATGGTGGGCGGAGAAACATCCGCGGTGCTGGCGGAAAATGTCATTTTCTGCACTCCAGCAGCGGTCCACGTGCCATCCATATTACAATGGGCAAACATAGCCCATTACCCGTCAGCCACGGTGCGACGTGAACCATCAGAAATATGCGCCCACCACCGCGGTGGTGGGAGCCAATAGAGACCCACCGCCATGCGGAATGACGTCCTGTGCGCCGTACAAATCAGGATGCCCCAAACAGCCTGGCATACCGCAGTGGAGAAACCATCCAACCGGAGATGGCAGAAGCACGGCGGTGGAGCGCGAAACCAGACTCCCGTTCCCTGCCACCCTGTCCCAACCGCAATAGATCCAGCTCTACAAGCCTTTCCAGTGCTGTACCTGATTCACTGCCAGCAAATAATGGACCATCGCAGACAACGCTGCAGGTACGCAATCACACAACTCCGCACACAACAACAACACACAGTTCCTGGGCTGATATATGGTTCATGTCCACATCAGACACTCTTGTGGGGATAGGAACACATGACCAAGTGTACGCACACATGTCCTACCTTTCAATCAGGGAATTGTAACCTTTAAGAAAATCAGCCCTCCCATCAACCTCGAAATCACTGCAATATCCCGGTCACGTCACTGCTGTGGTTAAGATGCGGGAAAACCTGTGCAGAATGTAGTAGACAGGGCCAGCGCCAGGCATGGGCAGTCCACAAAGATTTACAGGGCCCCACCTTCACCCTTCACACGCTGCACCCCCCACACCCATTTGGTGACATGTTGTGTGCTCCTCCTGTGCCACCCTGCACAATTCATCTGCCAGGTGTAGCCAGACCCTGCACCACACACACCAGACAACCAGGGAGCCTGTCTTAGAAGGTGGGGGTGAAGAGAAACACCCTGCCCAGAAGCTCAGGGGCATGGCATTCCTCCTCCTCACACCTACCCTCCACTCATGTCAAGCAAACTGAGTCCAATGACAAAATGAAGACTCACACTGCATATGAACATCCACTGAACTGTCCACACTGCCTGTCAAGTCACTCAGACACACCCCACACTGACACACAGCCACATACACATACCAGATGTCAGCAGCAATTTAGGACAATAAATGGGCTAGCCAAAAGTGAAGTGGACAGTGCTGGAAAGACATGGAGCAAGCCACAACACATGTGTATATCACATGCAAGAGAAGGAACATAATACACCACCATTAGGCCATCAAATCAGACATGGGTGGGACAGTGAGTGAAATTAAACCACAGTGAGACATCAAGGCAAGCCATGCATAGGTACAGGAATGATAGGAAGTGTCCGAAGTCAAACAGTGATCAGCCACACATCTGTGTCAACCTACTTGATATGTGTATGTCATCATCACAACACACATGGCTCATTGTCACACTCCCTGACTGTCAACCCCAAGTTGGACCTTCACACATACCCCTCCTCTACCCACTTCACACCTGCAGCACTCAACACCAGTGTTAAACACACAGAATGGTGCAAATGATGTCCTGTGACTACACTGACAACCAATCACACTCCCTGGGGTGCATCCACAAACATCACACCGACACTCAGGGATGCCTGAGCCAAAGCAGACACAAAAACAATAGCCAAACACAAACCTCACAAACAACATACACAGAAGTCCAACAAGCCCACATATGGCCACCCAGACATTGGAAAGGCAATGGACCCCAGACAGAACAGGAGTACACAACATTGCCACTCAGGACCAATGCACAGACACCATACCCCAACACAAACAAGAATTGCATCATCTCAAAACAATCATGAACACAAACTGGGATCAATGGGACAATAAGCTAACACAGACAGAGACACCACACCACCCATCAAGTCAACATGGTGTCATAGTGTACCACAAGCATGCACAATCCTGACAAGTGACAGGTCAAATATAGGAGGATATGGCACTATTGTGCAGTCAAAACAAGCCCAGTAACAAGAATACACCTTCCTGCATGTGACAGACACACAAGTAATGCACATTACACTTGCAACACACATTAGAATGTATCACAATGCACAAACTACTCACACACAATGTCATGCAAATAGAACATCACACACACAGAGCATCTGTCAGCAGAAAGAGCCAACACAGCCCAAACACTGCGTACATCCACAACAGAAACACAGCAGATGCACATGCAAATCCATCACATTGCAAACTCAGCTGGACATCAGGGGGATGCACACCAGACAAGTACAAGGCAACATACACTGACAGCACTGCATGCAGGCCAAGCAGTGTGTGTACACCAACCAAATCAGTAGCACACACATCTCAGTGCAACAACATGTACTCCCACGACACACATCAGCACAGAACACAGACAACATCACACTCAGGAAGGGTAGCAGTACCTAAGCAAACACACATACAGCTTACCCAACACCCACAGATGCACAACTCAGGGACACTCAGGTGCAAACAACATGACCAGAGGACTGTGCAGCACAAACATTTGCACTGCACTTGAGCAACCATGACTGCAAACCAGTACAAGCAAATCACACATAACTAATTGGGAAACTGCCCTGAGTGGCACATTGGTCCTGTGCACAGCTCAGCACCACAAAGCATAGTGTAACAAATGAAGTGGTGGGGAGGGTCACACTCGGGCAAGCCAAGGGGTAGGTGACATGAGATTGAAGTGGTGTGTACACCAGTAGTGGACAGGTCAGGAGTGCACTGAACACAAACACATAGATTAGTCACTCACAATGGGTAGGCATCAGAAGCATAGATAGGGGATGGTATGACTCCACATCCCACATACCATACTGGCAAAAATGGCTCAAGTGACAGCAATGCATGAGAAAACACACCAACAATGTCAGTGTGGCTGAGCAGGTCGGCAAAGTGAGCACAAACAGTAACAAGACATGGCTAATCAACAAAACACAACACACACTTGGTAGTCACACACTCTGCATACTCATAACTGGCAGCAACAACAAGTAGGTGTCCCCCAGGATTGCAAGGACACACCAACACAAGTGTGCACAGTGCACAACCTACAACTCCTACATGTGCCCACAATCACAATTACATGGCTGACAATTCAAACAAACAGCCACTCAGCTACTGGGTCTACATGAGTGCAGTTGGCATTCCAGGGGCACACACACAACAACACTACTGACCAAGTCACCCCTTCACACTTCATGACCACTCAAGTGCACACATTCAAATGTACCCATGGGACTAGGAAGACAGGCCATCACAAGATGACCATAAATCAACACTGTTGTTCACACATCAAGAAAGATCACATAGACATGATGGACCATGGCCAGCCTGCATGTAATCCTGTGGGTAGAATCCCCCTTTGTGCTGGTACTGCATCCTAACATGACGTATACAATTTAGCAAACCTGACCATAGAATGATTAGGATAACAGTAGATCATCACAAACAATCATCATTGCACCCTCAAGCCTCAGAGTCAAGTAGAACTAAAGTGCCTGTCACGTCTGGCAAACGCTGAAAAAGTGAAGCAAGCAATTGGCAATGTTAAAGTGGCATACAGAGCATGTGTCACATGAAACCATACCCATACAGAAAAGTTTTTATTTAGCAAGGACACTGACAAAACAGACAACAGGAGAAGCTGTCTTTATTACCAATTACCCAGATAGGCATCAAAAGTAGACAACAGCAAGGCCAGTGGCCAGTCCATTGTTCAAAGGAAGTACATGTGTGCATGAGAGCCTGCACAGGGAATGGGCATCCAAATTACGAACAGCAAGGCCAGTGGCAGTCCACAGTTCAAAGGAGATACATGTGTGCATGAGAACCTGCACAGGGAATAGGCATCCAAATTACGAACAGCAAGGCCAGTGGCCAGTCCATAGTTCAAAGTAGGTACATGTGTGCATGAGAACCTGCAAAGGGAATGGGCATCCAAATTACGAACAGCAAGGCCAGTGGCCAGTCCATAGTTCAAAGGAGATACATGTGTGCATGAGAACCTGCACAGGGAATGGGTGACACCGTAGACTGCCATGGGAAGCAACACATTTAGGAGGATAACAATGTGCAGTCCAGGCACCGCTGTGAGAGAGATAGGTTTGGGAGGGTGACTATTCTTCAGACTTCGCTGTCAGTCGAACTGGGAGGTGGCTGATTGTCTGTGCTAGTTGGAGGACTGGACCTGGGGGAGAGAGGACCAGCTGAGGTAGAGGCATCAGTGGTTTTGGGAGCCAGAGGGCTGCTTGGACCAGGTAGTGTGGTGGCACGTGGAGGCAAAGACGTGCTCTAGTGAGAGACAGTGTGGGAGGGAGAATGTGGAGGGCTGCCTTTCCACTTCTTGGGGATTTGATAGGTAATGATTGTCTTGGTAGGAGTGGGAAGTGGGGCGGGCACAACAGCCTCACTCTCCACCACAGGTGCATCTGGTTCAGGTGGTGGCCCTCCCTCTGGGGACCTGCTGGCTCTGGCGGTACGCTTGGTCTGGCCTTGCCTTTTCCCCTCCATCTCCTTTTGACCAGGTGAACCCCCCACAGTGCCCTCCCACTGCAAAGGGGTGTGGGTAGGAGTTGAGGTTGTGGGTGAATCAGCTTTTTCTGCAGACTCTTAGCAGGCACCAGCTTCACAGCAGGCACAGCAACTGTTTGCCTGTTTTGGAGGCATGTAAGTCTGAGGCCTGCTTCTTGGCTTGATGCCCCTGAGTGTCACCTGAAGGGCTTTTGCCTTTGTGCTCCTGTGTGACTTTAGTTTGTTTAGGGGATGGTGTCTGCACTCTGGCCCGCTTGGGGTGCTGCTGTTCTGTGCTGCGTGTGGTGTACCTAGAGCCTGTGGGCTGTGGTGTGTGGTCACTCTCATCAGATGTAGCCACTGGCAGGGAGTTGCAGAAGGGAATGGAGCTGGACTCTGAGCCTGTGACAGCTGAATGGCTTCCGTCACTGTTGAGGACAAAGACTGGACAGTGCTGTGTAGCCCACCCACGTAATAATGAATGCCCTCCATGAAGGCAACTACCTGTGCCAACTTCTTGTCATGGTCTTGGAAGGCATTCAGGGGAGTTGTCTGACCCACACACAGCTGGCGCAAAAGGTCCACAGCTTCAACACTGAGGGCAGCAGGGGAGACAGGGGCAGGGGCAGCGGTGCCTGGGGGGAAGGACACTCTTCCCTTCTTACTGGTGCGAGCACGTGCAGCTCTAGTGGAAGTAGTTGTGAGGGTGGCCACTGGATGTTGTGTGGTGGAAGAGGAGGCAGATTTCCCACTCCCTGTGCCTGCCAACATCGAGGAGTCACCGCCGGCATCAGATGACTTTGAGGTTGGTGTTTCTGGGCGTGATTCCTCAAGGGCACTCCTGTCCCCCTCCAAGGCGCTGGTCACATCACTGTAAGTGAGCTCATGTGTAGGAGTCATGCCCGAAGCTTCATCACTGGTGTCCGTCCCATATCTTTCTCCGCCCGCAGTAGATGCTGCTAGAGACAGAGACGTAGGTTCAGTTTAGCGCCATACACACAAACATCATATGCAAGCAAAGCACAAAACACTATGACTATACCCCCATGTTGCCCACAACCCTGTGCAGTCTGCATGTGCAACCGTAATTCAAAACACAAAACATGCATGGTAACATGCACACTTGACATTAATGACCCATGTGTTGTCCACACAGCCAAATAGCTTTCCCGTGCCTCCATGTATCCTGACATACAGATTCCTGTAAGCATACCTACCTGCCTGTAGGTGAAAAAGATGTACATCTCAACATTTTGTCACAGTCAAATATGAAGTCACCATAAGGGGACAAGACAGATACAGACTCCAAAATGTAATTTTGCAATTGACATGATCTCCTGCCATCCACCATGTTGTGCTTTGGTGCACAAATAAAGTTGCACATCGGTGTCAAGTGTGTAGTTCTCACAATTTCATGGTCAGGCACTGCACACATCGACGAAAGCACACTCAGCTGAGGCACCCTGCCGTTCACTGCCCAGTGATGTCCATGACTCCCCTAATGCAGCAGATGCCATAAGGCCACATCTCAGCATGCAATGTCAAGGGCCATTACATTAAAGACATGAGAAAGTACATGTGGCATAAATGCATGACAGCTGCACTCAACACAGAGGCCACTCACAAGCCATTGCATCACACCAGAAACATCACAGAGCTACGCACTGGCTCAGGGTTGGAATACATGCAGTCACTCACACCTAAAGTCACCCTTCCCAGAATACTTACCCCCAACTTGCTGTTGATGGGCCCTCAAAAGTCCATCCAGCTCTGCCTGTGTCACTGCCAAGATGCGGGCCATTAGTGGTGTCATGCTCCTGCGTGCCAACCTGCCAGTCCGAGGGAGTAGCCCCAGCGTCATCTCTGCCACGTTTTTGCTCAGCCAGTAGATGTCATCCCACCTCTTGTGAGTGCCGTCCGTTGGAGACACCCAGAGCCCGCACCTTGCATGCAATGGCCCTCCATACGGCCTTATGCTGGTGGACTTTGAGCTGCAGGCATGGGAGACAAGAGGAGGAAATTTCAGTGACACTGGGTTATGTACCACTGTGTCTCAGTACAGGAGCATGCAAACACTCAGCACAGATATTCAGATATGTTTAGCAGAGACAATACACCATGACACGTAGTACATTAGCATGAGATAATCATACCTAAATGCATGCAGGTATGAGTATGGACACAGTACCTGGCCATCTCATACACATACAGAATGCCAGCACAGAAAGCAAGGTGAAGAAGACCCACATCTACAATGCAGTATGTGAGGGAGCAAGACATACATTACATTGCAAATGATGTGTCGGGCAGACTTACTGTGTCCAACACTGCACACCCCTCGATGTCCTTGGCCTGTGAATGGCTATCTGTGTCATGGAGGTCACATATAGGGACATGATCTTACAATCCCACACCTGTATCACAAGGTCTGTCTTGTGCAATCCACAGGCCTAAGATAGCTCATTGAGGAATAGGGTAGCAGACAACCCATATGTCTCACTCTGTCCATTCAGTGATGGGTCTCTGTCAAATTGGGCAGTAACTATGCAGGCCAGGTGGGCTCACACTGCGGTCTAAAGTGGGCCATCAGAACTGTCACATGCATGTACAATATGAGAGGGCAAACAGTGCCTACACATGCGAGTCAGTACACATTGTAAAGAAAATGGAAGGGGGGTGTTTCGTAAGTACAACAATCTGCTGTGTCATAGATGAATTTCCACCAAGAGTGTCACCCTCAGGCATTTCACTCTTGTGCATAATGCTGACATATCCTTAGTGGCAATATAAAGTCAAACACACTTTCCATCAGTACCCTCTGGTCGGAAAGTCTTTGTAATGTTACAGATGAGCCTGTGAAGAGCCTCATGGACCCAAACATCCATTAGCACAGTCAATTTCTGTCCTGACTCCCACTTACCAAACTTGCAGTATCACTGTATGGCTGCAAAAACACTGCATGTCCCTCCCATCCTGATATGTCTAAAATAGGCTACAAACCCCTTTTCCCTGAAGTCAGCATGCTAGGCAGTGTATCACACAAACCCTCACACTCAGGCACATACTTCAGCATATCAACTTCATGTGTGCACTCCCTGCACTCCCCTAGTTTCACTCTGAAACACTTACCATGACATCAGGAGCACCACATAGCCTCCCTTACTGTGGTAGCACCCCATTCACCAGGACCTTCAGCTCCTCTGTGGTGAAGGGACTGGCCCTGATATTCTCAGTCCTTGCTATCACTGGGTTCAGGAGACAGGAACAGCAGCAGTTGGTGGTGAAAGTGGTCAGTCAGCAGTGTCTGGAAGCAGTGGAAACGTGTGGCTCTCTCTCACACACATATAGCCCCCTGGGGTTGTTTCAGTGGTACTGAGCTGCTGCAATTGGTGTTCCAGGTCAGCTTTTTTCAAATGCATCCAATGACCAGCCCGCGGTAGTGGAGCACGCTTACCGCGATTTTCAAAATTGCATTTGGCTACAGCGATTGCGGTTCCCATTGGCTGTATGGGCATGGGCATTGGCGGTGACACACCGCAGGGGCCAGGCGGTTGGTACCGCGATCATGCATCTTACAATTGCATCCAATGACCGGCCCTGCAGTAGCAGAGCACGACTATTGTGATTTTCAAAATTGCATTTGGCTACTGCGATTGCAGTTCCCATTGGCTGTATGGGCATGGGAATTGGTGGTGATACACCGCAGTGGCCAGGCGGTTGCTACCGCGATCGTGCATTTTACAATTGCATTCAGTGACCGGCCCCGCTGTAGCAGAGCACGTCTACCGCGATTTTCAATATTGCATTTGGCTACCGCGATTGCAGTTCCCATTGGCTGTATGGGCATGGGCATTGGCGGTGACACACCGCAGGGGCCAGGAGGTCACTACCGCGATTTGGCTGCTTCATATTGGTGCCTATGGCTGTGATTATGGTGGCGAGCATGCCAACCACCATTTTCCAATGTGTATATCACTACTGCGATTGCGGTTCACATTGTCTGTGAGGGCATGGGTATTAGCGGTGACACACCGCAGGGGTCAGGCAGTCGCTACCGCGATTTGGCCGCTTAATATTGGTGCCTTTGGCCGTGATTGTGGTGGCAGTGCACGCTTATGGCACCTATGGACACATCATGCCTTGGCAGTGTCAATGGCCAGTTCTCAACATTGTACAGTAGACACATGAATCATGCCACCAGATAGTGCTAACCCATGCTAGTGTGACATTTAGCCCACTGATGACTACACATGCCATGTCAGTGCACCAGATTACATGCACGGGCATGTAATCACTCACATGTCACTTATGAAATTGTTGTGCATGTACACAGATCTGTGGTGTGATGGATTCTCATATATGTACACATTTCAATGTGTGATATGGCTAAGAAACACACTATAATGAAGGTCTGACCACATAATGTGCCTATTTCAATGTGTAGATTGCTGAACTCATGTTAATACTTGCTCTTTATGCACACACTGTGCACATTGTGTTGTTAATGTGTGCCCTGTCCGACTTTCGCAAGAAGATGTGGCAGGTTCAGCAGATATGTAGAAGCTAGCAATGTTGCTGTCTCACACATGTACTGTGTCAACAAGATGTTGAAATGTACCTTTTGGCATTCACATAGTCTGAATCTGTTTTGGGGGTACTCAATGTGTGAATACTGGACAAGTGTGCAACTAGTTTAGATCAAGGTGTCCCTACATGTAAGTTGTGCTGTAAGCTGAAGTTTGCTGCCAGTCATTGTTGGTGCTGTCTCAGTCAACACGTCAGATGCTGGACACATCTCATAGGGGGATTGAATTGACTTGTGTCCCCTTTCATCTCACCTAGGAGGCGACCAAATGTGCATCGTTCATTCACAGTGCTGGAGGACATGGAGGATGAGGACATCATACGGAAATTCCGTCTGGATCAACCTACCCTTCAAGACCTATGTGATCTGTAGGAGGCCTCCCAGAACCTATCCGACTACTTTGACACCAACGTGTAAGGTGATGGCAGCTCTGCATTTCTTTGCTACTGTTTCATTCCAGGACATGGTGTCCAACGCAGGTGGGATGTCGCAACATATGTTCAGCATGGTGCTACATGATGTCCTGTCCGCTAGGATGACCTACAAGGACAGATACATCCATTTCCCCAGGAAGCATAAATTGGCGGCTGTGAAGGGTGATGTTTATGTCCTTGGCCACATCCCTAATGTTGTTGGTGCCATTGACTGCACACATGTTGGCCTGGTTCCACCACAGGCACGTGAGCACATCTACAGGAACAGGAAGCATTTCCATTCCATTAATGTGCAAGTGGTATGCCAGGCGGATATGATAATCTCACATGTCTGTGCCAATTTTCCTGGATCAGCCCATGACTCCTACATCCTGCGTAAAAGCATCGTACCACAACTGATGGCAAATCTGCATCCAGAGCGTGCGTGGATTGTGGGTGAGTACGCAGAGTCAAGTAGCATGCTGTATGTGTGACATGCTGTTCTCAGCTACTGTTTATCTTACAAGATTGCTCTGTGTATCTCACACCTAGGTGACTCTGCATATCCCAACCGACCTTGGTTGCTGAGCCCACTGAGGAATCCCATGAGCCCGGGTGAAGTGTACTACAATGATGCCCATGGGAGGACACGTTGTGTGGTGGAGCATACTTTTGGTCTTCTTAAGTCAAGATTTCGCTGCCTGGACAAGACCGGAGGTGAACTGATGTACTTTCCTCAAATGGTGTGTCAGATCGTAGTTGCATGCTGGATGCTCCACAACCTGGCCCTGCACAAATAGATCCCCCTGCTCCTGGACGATGATGAGCCGCTGAGGCCCCCGCCTGCAAACGCTCACATGTCCAGTGATGAGGATAGTGGAGAGGAGGAAGGTGTCGACCTGTGTCAACAGCTCATCAATCGCTACTTCCCTTGAAGGTGAGTAAAAACGTACAACGGTGCCAATGTCTGCTGATTTTGCTGTTGGTGAAAAGGCCTAGGGGAGCTTTGTGACTGCTGCCTGTTGTGGGCTCTGTACTGGCTGCTAATGTTTTTGGGACAGGGTAGTTATGCACAGATACAGGATGTCTATGTCGGTACTGTTGTTCATTGTAATGTGTGCAGATTTGAGTACCTTGATGACAAGTGTTGTGTAATGCCTGTGATGCCATCACCTGACAAGTGAATATTGTTCTCTTCTGTTCTCCTAGGTCCCTTCAGCCTCTCTATGCCACCCAACAATCACTGCTCCTGGTACATTGTAATCCGAGTCAACATTGAACATCCTGTGAAAAACCTAGAGCTGCCATGAAAAAATAGGTGTGTAAGGAGTGTTTATTTACAATGTGTATATGTGACAGGGAAGTGAATATTTACAAAAAGGTGTTAAGGGAATCAATGAGTTGTCAGTGATGGTTGATGGGAAAATAGAGTTGTCACTACATTGATGTGGTGACCCAGTCCAACAGACGCCTGCCAACAACTTGGCAGTGTGGATAAGGACAGTCAGAAAAGTCAATGGCAAGGTGAAGAGTGGTGCCATCATGGCTAGTTCTTTGACTGGCGTTTGGCTGGTGCTTTGCCATGTGTTCCTCCCTTCTTTTTTCTTGGACGGCCCCTTGAGCGTTTGGCAGGGGGGGCCTCTGCTGCAGGCTCAGCGGTGTCTGAGGACTCACCCCTCTCTGTGGCAGCAGGGGAGGTGGAGGACTGTCATCCTGAGGGCCACTGGAAGGAGGTTGAGCTGTTGCTGGGGCCACAGGCCTGTCGCTCAGGACACCCACAAGCGGCCCAAGAGGTCCACGATTTGGCTCCTTCATGTGTCTATGGACCTCAGCAGCATGCTGAGCTCACGTGAATCTTCCAGAGCCTGGCTCGTGTGTCCCTGGGCTCGTTCATATGCCCTAAGGACTCTGGCGATGTTTGCCAGGGCTTTGGTCCCAGTGTCCGGTAGATTTTGGTGCCCAGTTGCCCTCCCACCTGCCCTGCTGTCCCGGACCTGTGGTATCATCACTCTACGCACCCGCGTAATCTCCCTGCCCTCCTCAGATTGTGGGGTGGTGTGGGCATCCTCTGAGGCAGGGACAGTGTTGCTGGCAAAACTGGTGGTGGTGGAGGCCGCACAGGTCGTTACAGCAGGGGTCAGCACAGTTGTTGCTGAGGTGGTGCCTGGGGGGGCAGTAGGCTCCTGAGACCGGTTGCATCCTGGCATGCCTGACGGGCCGGCTTCTGGGTCCGCATCCAAGGAATCTAGGGAGTCAGCATCAGAGCATTCATGTTCCGAGAGGGAGGGAGACTGGCTCTGCAGGTTGGTGTTTTCATCTGCAGCTGTCAGTTCTTGGTCACCTATGGAACAGAGGGTGAATGGTCATTGAAGTGCACCCCACATGCTTGGTGTTAGACTTTTTGATGTTACATGTTATACACAACACAGTTTACACTGACATCACTTTGTATGGCTGTACGGTACTGAGTATCATGACATGATGTGGAGGTACATACATTACTTGTCCATGGTGTGACATGTCAATAGATACCATGCGCCATGTACAGATTGTGTGATTACACGGACATGTCGTCATCTAACGACTAGCAGCACAACAACTTTATGTGACACTTCTTTACTGTTTACTGTGCATGGAAGACATTACATCTGAGCATGAACTAGCCATTGTAATCTCATTCATACCTTTCTCATATCATGTGCTTTGCTTTCTTTTTACTACTGACCATGCTTGTTTTGTTTTCATATGCGCCTTGATGCTCTGCCTCCATGGCACTTACAGATAGCATTCACTGCTGTGCATGATTATGCCCTGAATTTCTTCAACAACTGATTTGGTGAGTCACACTTTGGTTTGTGACAGTTACATACGCTCAGCTGTCTGCACACTGGAAGTGGCTTTTGGATCTATGCTAAGTTGGGTGTGATATGAGGGCTGGTGTGGTAATTTGGCTACATGTTTTAGAGAGAAATGACAGGGGGCATGCACTGTCTACGTACCTGTTCTGTGGCACAGTTGCGGGGAATTGGTCACACATGTTTCTGGGTGTGGGGTGGACTGCTCCAGCCTGCTGAGCTGTGGGACAAGGGGGCCTGGTGGGAGTTGAAGTGCTGGCTTCCCATCCCCCAAACACCCCTCCCTGTTAAGATGGCTACCTACTTGTTAGGTGAAGGTAAGCAATGTAATGTCTGCCACAGGGTTGTGGGTGCGGGGAGTACTCCATTTTGCTCAGCTTTGGGACAAGGGGGCCTGGTGGGAGTTGCAGTGCTGGCTTCCCATCCCCCAAACACCCCTCCCTTTGAAGATGGCTACCTACCTGTAAGTTTGATGAGTGAGATTCAATGACTGCCACATGGTTGTGGGTAGGGGGAGTGCTCCATCTTGCTCAGCTGTGGGACAATGGGGCCTGGTGGGAGTTGTAGTGCTGGCTTCCCATCCCCATACACCCCTCCTTGTGAAGATGGCTACCTACCTGTAAGTTTGGTTGTTGAAATACAATGGTTGCAAAATGCTTCTGGGTGGGGGGAATGCTCCGTCCTGCTGACCTTTGGGACAAGGGGGCCTGGTGGGAGTTGTAGTGCTGGCTTCCCACCCACAAACACCCCTCCCTGTTAAGATGGATACCTACTTGTTAGGTGAAGGTGAGCAATGTAATTTCTGCCACATGGTTGTGGGTGGGGGAGTACTTCATCTTGCTCAGCTTTGGAACAAGGGGGCCTGGTGGGAGTTGTAGTGCTGGCCTCTCACCCATAAACACCCCTCCCTGTTAAGATGGCTACCTACCTGTAAGTTTGATGTGAGTAAACACCCCTCTCTGTTAAGATGACTACCTACCTGTAAGTTTGATGTGAGCAAACACCCCTCCCTGTTAAGAGGGCTACCTACCTGTAAGTTTGATGTGAATAATAGAATGGCTGCCACATGGTTCTGGGTGGTGGGTTTGCTCCATCCTGCTGAGCTTTGAGACAAGGGGGCCTGGTGGAAGTTGTAGTGCTGGCCTCCCACCCACAAACACCCCTCCCGGTGAAAATGGCAACCTACCTGTGAAGTTGATCAGAGGGAGGGAATAGGTTACACATGGCTCTTGGGTGGGGTGAGTATTCCATCCTGCTCAGGGGTGGGACAAGTGAGCATAAGATGGCTACCTACATGTTAGGTGAAGGTGAGCAATGCAATAGCTGCCATATGGTTCTGGATGGGGAGTGCTCCATCTTGCTGAGCTGTGGGACAAGAGGGCCTGGTGGGAGTTTTAGTGCTGGCCTCCCACCCACATGCCCCCTCCCTGTTAAGATGGCTACCTACCTGTAAGTTTGAAGAGAGCAATGCAATGGCTGCCACATGCTTGTGGGTGGGGTGGAGTGCTCCATCTTGCTGAGCTGTGGGACAAGGGGGCCTGGTGGGAGTTGTAGTGCTGGCTTGCCACCCACAAAAACCCCTCCCTGTGAAGATGTCTACCTACCTGTAAGTTTGATGAGTGAGATTCAATGGCTGCCACATGGTTGTGTGTGTGTGGAGTGCTCCATCCTGCTCAGCTTTGGGACAAGGGGTCCTGGTGGGAGTTGTAGTGCTGGCCTTCCACCCACAACCCCCACGCCCTGTTAAGATGGCTACCTACCTGTAAGTTTGGATGTTGAAATACAATGGCTGCCACATGCTTCTGGGTGGGGTGGAAGTGATCCATCTTGCTGAGCTGTGGAACAAGGGTGCCTGGTGGGAGTTGTAGTACTGGCTGCCTATCCACAGACACCCCGCCCTGTTAAGTTGTCTGGCTCACTGTGGAGCAGAGAGAGGGAATGGTTACACATGGCTCTTTGGTGGGGGGAGTGCTCCATCCTGCTCAGCTGAGGGGCAGGGGACCTGGTGGGAGTTGTAGTGCTGGCTGCCTGTACACATGCAACCCAGGGAATGTTGCTAGCTACCTTTGGGGTGAATGATAGGGAGAGAATGTTGGATCTGTGAGACATGTGTTTGGGAGTGTGTGGTGCAGATGAATGAAATTGGGCATAGGAGGTGTAGCTTTGTAGTTGTGCAAGACAGTACATAGCAGTGGGATGGCAGACATTTGTTTTTACTTACCAGCCTCCACTCCCCCGGCTATTCCTGTGTGACTCTCTGGATGCAGTATGGCAAGCACCTTCTCCTCCCATGCATTGAATGTTCTTAGTGGAATGGGAGGGCCTCCGCCAGTCATCTGAGCCAGCTGACGGTTCTTGTTGTTCACCTGCCTCTTGAGGTCATGCCACTGCTTCATGATCTCCTTCTTGGTGCGCGGGGTGGTCTCTACTGAATTGACTTTGTTGATTATCCTTTCCTGCGTTTATGTTCTGGTTGCTAATGGTGTCTGTTGGACCAGGTTACCAAACGATTGTGGTTCTACTCTGATTATCTCATCTACCATGACTGACAACTCATTGTCAGTGAATTTGGGCATTTTCTTTTTTGCCATGGTGTGTGATGTGCAAATGGTTTGAGGTGCAGGTGTGAGAGTGGTGGGGGTGATGTAAATGCTGTGTGTGTGTGTGTGTTGTTGTGCTGGTGAGATGTGTGGTGATTTGCCTCTCCTTTGTGCTGTAGGGTTAATTCCTTCAGGGGTAGAGTATTGCAAAGGATTCTGGTCAAGGAAGGGGCTGGTTTAATACTCAGCTATGTGGGTGGGTCAAAATGGAGTATTGCTGTCAGGTGTGTTGTGTGGGTTGTCCTGGGCTTTGTATTTTTGTAGTTGCCATGGGGATGTGTCATTGGGGTGTGTTAGGTGTTTTTGGGGACTGAGCTAGTTTGATGTGTACACTTGGTGGCCTTGTTGTATGATTTTTTTGTCGACCGCCAAAATAGTTCCGTAACGGCCGCGGCGGTGGGTATGCAATAGCCCTTCAGCCGGCTCTCCCATTCATCACTGTTTGCGATTGCAGTGGTCGGAAACAGTGAATCGTTTCGCAGTCACTTCAATCGCATCCTAATTGTGCATGCGGTCAATCCGCTGGCCTTGCAGTGGGTTTGGCTTTTTCACCTGCTCCGCTCAATACCAGCAGTCTTTTGTGGCATAGTTCCAAAGCGGTCGATTTTTTCTGTCGGTTGATCCTAATCTGACTGCCGGTTTTCCCACAGTACCTGCGGATGGTTAATTTCCGCTACCACGGCGGACGGAATGGTTTTCCGACTGCCATCCTAATCGACCCCTTAGTTTGTAAGTCCAGGATGTATCTAGATTCAATGCCTTCAAGTTGTGCCACCCCATGCCTCCCTTTAAATTTTCTGGAATTCTATCTAAGGCAAAAAACATTAACTTAGACACATCACTCTCGTGAAAATTAAATCAATGGTGTGCTACAGGTGTGTGTAGCTTTCTTTCCTAATGGCTCTTTGGTGTTCCAATATACGTTTGGCCAGTGGGAAGATGGTGCTTCCCACGTACATTAGGAAGAAAGGACACATCAAGACATAGATACAATGATCTGTATTACAATTAAAGAAGTATTTTTCTTCTTTTTCCATCTGAGGGAAAATATTCAGAAGTGTTGGAAATAAATCTACAGGCCTTTCAATGCCCACACCTAAAAAGCCTTCCGGTTTTGCTCAGCATGAATTTTTCTTTCGAATTTTGGTATGGTAACTTTGTGATAAAACATCACTCAATGTTCTTCCCTTTCTATAGGTGATGGAGGGTCTTACAGGTAAATCACGGCCAATTATCAGGTCATTCTTCACTGTGCCCCAATGTTTACGTATGATATTCCTCACTTTGTAGGGTGAGGAGTTGGAAGTCATGATAAGTCGAATGTTGTTTTTTCCCCACTTCCAATTATGCTGTTAGGGTACAGTAATTGGTCCCTAACGTTTCTGCTTTCTTAGCTGCTAAATTTAAAGTTTTAGATGTATATACTCTCTCTTGAAAACTTTTCCTCATTAATGATATCTGTTTCTCTAGTTCATCTGGATGACTGCTAATTTTCTTGAGTCTTAATGTTTCACTGCAAGGTATACTCTGTATTAGATTTTTGGGATGTTGACAAGTAAAATGAAGTGTGCTATTGCCTGTCATCATTACCTTCCGATGTACTGAAGTATTTATCCTGACTTCCTGTACCTTAAGATGTGTATCCAAAGATGTGATCTCATAGGAACTTATTGTTATAGTAAATGTAAGATTGTATGTCTTCTTATTCAATTTCAACACATATTCACATGCTGTTTCTCCAGATCCAATCCATAATGGAAATAAGTTGTCAATGTAACTAGTCCAAATTAAGATGTTATTAAGAAGTTCCTGATTGTCTTCTACCCAGGCCATCAGCTTCTCCCACCAGCCCATCACCAAATTGGCGAAGCTGGGGGCAAAGCAGGTGCTCATCACGGTTCTGATCTTTTGACGATAAAATATACCATTATGAACAAAAATGTTTTCTATCAGACAATACTCAATCATACCAATATTTTAATAGTTAAAAAAAAAAAATCTTGCATGCTTTAACTCCAAAGGCGTGATCTGTACATGTGTATAGACTAGCCACATCAATGGTAATCATCAAATAAGTGTCTGTCCGTACCAAATTGAGGATTTTAAACAAAAGGGTCACTACAAAGGGTGAAAGGAAGGAGTCTATGTAGATGGCCGTATGCTCTAGAAAACTATTGTTTGATGAGACTATAGGTCTACCAGGAGGATGTATGAAAGTTTTATGCGCCTTAGGCAATATATAGAAGGATGGCACTCTAGGATAATCAGACCTCAAAAAGCTATACTCATCCTGGTCTAAAATACCTTTGTCTCTCCATTGCGATAAACTCTCATGATTTTTACACACTGAGGCCTTGCAGGTCTCCATTGTGATAACCTCATAGCATTCCTCTTGGGATAGTTGCTTCATGAGTTCCTTTTCATACGAATTAGTACCCATGGTTACAACATTACCTCCTTTATCAGAGTATATATTATCACTATAGAGGTATCATTCTTTAAGTCCTCCTAGGGTTTCTGCTGGGGAGGGGTTAGATTATCTACTGATTTTCCATCTTTGTCCCTCATAAATATCAGCTCTCCGATTATCATCTCATGAAAAACATCTATGTTATCATGTGGTAATGTTAGAATGTCTTGGGACTGAGGTTTAAGATGACTACCACTCTGTGTTTCTACATGAATGCCCAGTGTGTTAAGCATTTGTTCCATATCAACATTGGCATCATCAAATTCACTCTCTATAAATAGTGTTTCTTGTACTAATAAGCCCTCCACCTCCCCTACTTGAAAGTCACAAGGCATTTGGTTCACATAATCAACACTAACTGGTTTCTTTTCCATTTTCTGTATTTTGTTAAGTTTAAATTTTCTTATAAACAAATACAAATCATGACAAGATTGGGCATAATTGAAAGTGGTACTTGGACAGAAAGATAAATTCAATTCCAGAAGTGATCTGTATCTCTATTGGCGCCTTTTCTTCTCCCCCTTGCTCTTCCTTTTGCCAGTAGGCGATCTTTCTTGCAGAATGCAATATAATATATACATATATTTATATATATATATATATTCACTGAAAAAACCATAGGTTTCAGGGGCGTTATAGTTAGCTGGACTTTTCACTCGTACAAAACCATTGAAATTCCCCCGTTATAGTTAGTTCAGCTAACTATAACTCGCGCGCCCGCAATGCACTGCTGATGACGTCTCATATTACATCACTCATGACATGGTCAGTGACATCACTGATGACATCACTGATGACATCTCAAATGGCATCACTGATGACATCATCCAGTGAATGTGTGTTTTTCTGAAAATTACATATGTTTTATATATGTATATCTCAAGGTCGATGGAAGAATAAATGGGTATATAAGTGTCTAAATGGAGGATTTGTTTTTGAAAAATTGATTGTGTAACTGACTGATTAAGTGTATCTTAGTGAATACATGGCTTAGTGAGTAATGTTTAAATGTGTAAATATCTGGATCAGTCTCTCACTTTGTGTATAAGTGGCTGCATGGGTTGGTGAGTAGCTACATGAGTGTCTATATAGGTTATTAGTTGTTTTTTTGAGTATCAGTATGAGTGTCTGAGTGTCTGTATGGTTCGGTGGGGGGTATTACGTAGTGCATAGGTGCATGAATGAGTGACTCACTGTTTGTATGTGTTGAAGACAGCATGTGTGCAGGACTGTATGGGTGGATGAGTGTGTGCATGGGTGTGTTAGTGAGTGATAGACTGTCTCAATAGTGTCTTTATGAGTAACTACATATGTTTTAAAGTAGTATATGTGACTATTGGTGTATATAAGTGAGTATATGTGAGAGTGAGAGATTGAAAGAGTTCCTGTATGAATAAGTATGTGTTTCTATAAGTGATTGTTTAAAAGACTAAGATGTGTAAGTTTCTGTAGAAGTAAGTGTGGTGGTGTGTGTATAACTGTATATGCAAGTAAATGGATGTTTGATTCTTTATTAGCATGAGTGACTATGTGTGTGAGTAACTCTATGGATGAGTGGCATTGTGTAACAGGATGTATAGGTGTGTGAGTACATATGATGAGTGAGTACATGTATGAGTGACTGTATAGGACTGTTGGTGAATGAGTGGATGTGTATGTGGATCTTAGAATTACTGAATAGGTTGTTGTAACTGGTATTGGTATGTCTATTGTTTTGAACATTGTAGTTTCTATTTTTGAATGTGTGTATCAAAGGTTATATTAGGGAAAGAGGAGGTCTGCCACTCTATCACAAGGATGATGTCATCAGTGATGTCATTAGTGATGTCATTTGAGATGGCATCAGTGATGTCATGAGTGGTGTCACTGACCATGTCATGAGTGATGTAATATGTGACGTCATCAGCAGTGCATTGCGGACGCGCGAGTTATAGTTAGCTGAACTAACTATAACGGGGGAATTTCAATGGTTTTGTACGAGTGAAAAGTCCAGCTAACTATAACGCCCCTGAAACCTATGGTTTTATCAGTGAATTTCTAAGGTTTTTTAAATGCTAGTTCCTAACTATAACGTGCCTGAAACCTATGGTTTTTTCAGTGCATTTCAAAGGTTTTTTAAATGCTAATTTCTAACTATGCCTACAGAGATAGGACATGTGAAGAAAGAAGAAAAAACGCACAGAAAGAAAAAAAAGAAATGCAGAAAGAAGCAACAGAAGTCCTCAAAGACGAAGAAAAGTGCAGGAAGAAGGATAACGTGCAGAAAGAACAAACAGAAGAGCAGAAAGAAGCCTTGTTGCAAAATCATCCTGTACCCTCAACTTTTTCAGACGGATACTGGTGGTAACTGAGTCTGACTAACCAGTCCTAGAGCCAGTGCTATGTTAAAAGAAACTCAGAATACAGTGAAAGCACCTACATACACTAAGGAATACTATGCGTTGGGGTCCCCCTGTGATCAGCATGACCTCCTCTGTAAGCCCCTATTATATAATAGGGCAGGGAATTAAAACTACCTCTTAAAATGCGCCACAGTTCCCCTCACTTCCCCACTGTGTAAACACGCCCTGTGGCCGTTTTAAGTTGGGAGATTAAGTCCCCTTGAATCCTGAGGGTCCCTAGGGTCCAACTAGACCACCAGGTACCTCCAGTAAGCGCCACAGAGCTGTGTTGCAGAGAGATGTAAAAAGGGGCACGGCCTAGACCACCTCTCTGCAACGCAGCGGAGTGGTGCTTACTGGAAGCACCTGGTGGGCTAGTTGGCCCCCAGGGTCCCTCAGGATTGAAGGGGAATTATTCCCCCAACTTAAAACGCGCCACAGGGCTTGTTTGCACACGTTAACTCAGGCCCGTCCCCTCCCTTCACCACTGTCTAAACACGCCCTGCGGGCGTTTTTAGTTGGGAGATTAAGTTCATTTGAATCCTGAGGGTCCCTAGGGTCCAACTAGCCCACTAGGTACCTCCAGTATGCGCCACAGAGCTGCGTTGCAGAGAGGTGTAAAAACTGGCACGGCCTGGACCACCTCTCTGCAACGCAGCTCAGTGGCGCTTACTGGAAGCACCTGGTGGGCTAGTTAGCCCCCAGGGGCCCTCAGGATTGAAGGGGAATTATTTCCCCAACTTAAAACGCGCCACAGGGCATGTTTGCACACGTTAACTCAGGCCCCGTCCCCTCCCTTCACCACTGTGTAATACGCCCTGTGGCCGTTTTCAGTTGGGAGATTAAGTTAATTTGAATCCTGAGGGTCCCTAGGGTCCAACTAGCCCACTAGGTACCTCCAGGATGCGCCACAGAGCTGCGCAGAGAGGTGTAAAAAGTGGCACGGCCTGGACCACCTCTCTGCAACGCAGCTCAGTGGCACTTACTGGAAGCACCTGGTGGGCTAGTTAGCCCCCAGGGGCCCTCAGGATTGAAGGGGAATTATTTCCCCAACTTAAAACGCGCCACAGGGCATGTTTGCACACGTTAACTCAGGCCCCATCCCCTCCCTTCACCACTGTGTAAACACGCCCTGTGGCCGTTTTCAGTTGGGAGATTAAGTTAATTTGAATCCTGAGGGTCCCTAGGGTCCAACTAGCCCACTAGGTACCTCCAGGATGCGCCACAGAGCTGCGCAGAGAGGTGTAAAAAGTGGCACGGCCTGGACCACCTCTCTGCAACGCAGCTCAGTGGCACTTACTGGAAGCACCTGGTGGGCTAGTTAGCCCCCAGGGGCCCTCAGGATTGACGGGGAATTATTTCCCCAACTTAAAACGTGCCATAGGGCGTGTTTGCACACGTCACCTCAGGCCCCATCCCCTCCCTTCACCACTGTGTAAACGCGCCCTGTGGCCGTTCTAAGTTGAGAGATTAAGTCCCCTTGAATCCTAAGGGTTCCTAGGGTCAAACTAGCCCACTAGGTACCTCCAGTAAGTGCCACGGAGCTGCGATGCATAGAGGTGTAATAAGGGGCGTGGCCTCAGAACACCTGTCTGCAACGCAGCTCCCTGGCGCACACTGGAGATACCTGTTGGGCTAGTTGGCCCTCAGGGACCCTCAGTATTGAAGCAGAGTTAATTCCCCAACTTACAACTGGCCAGGGGGCGCGTTTGCAGAGTGCTGCAAGGAGGGGGCGTGACCTCCAGCGCAATTCCGGTCTTTTCTTTATTTTATTTTTTTAAGAAGGAGGGCTGTGTGGCCCCCCTTCTTTTTCTAATTTACTGGCCCTGGGGACCCCATCCCCCAGGGCCAGCACCCTAATTTCTTTTGTTGAAAAAAATTAATTTGGCCCTCCCAAGGCCTTAATCGGCCCCGGGGACCCCAACCCCCGGGTCATGGCCTTTTTTTTATTTAAATTCTTTAGGAGGTGGCTGCGTTGTCCCCCTCCTCAGGCCACTTATGGCTCCGGGGACCCCATCCCCCGGGGCCGGCCTTTGTTTTTTATTATTTTAAAAATATATATATTTATAGAAACACCTAGGACATGCTGGACAAACCGTATGTACCTATCACCATGACGATTTGCGTGATATTCATTAAAAGGAGACTATGCATAGAATGAATCCACATGGAATGTATTTACACCGCTAGTGAAGCTCTGACGTGTCTGACGCCCTACCGTGACTAATCCCGGCGCCCCCGCCGGTGGGTACTCTCCAAGTAGACACCCTTGTCGTTTATTTATACAAACATGGGTAGCTATTGACGGGCACATTTAATATACACGCACACCAAGCCATTCAAAGGAGATTCGACAAAAATTCGACCAAACTATGCAAGAAACCCCCCTCACGGTTAATAAAAAACACATCCACCGCTGGGTGTGTAATACTTTTTATTTTACTCTCTGGAAAGGAGACGAACCTCACTTGAGAGTCACAGCATGCTCCTGGCTGAGCCCAATGCTGTGTTACACCCACCAGTGCCCACCGATTGCCTCACACCTCTGTGTTGTATTCCACCAGCTAGTGCGTATGCTATGACACTCTCTAGCCCATGTGCACTGTAACACCACCCCGTGAATATGTCATGCCACACTTGCCTTCGCACGGGTTATATTTCCCCATCTAACGTGCCTTCCTCGATGTGTATGTTATAACGCACTGCGCTATGCCATACATATTACAATCTGGGATCCATATGTTTGTCACAGTGCATATGCAACGTTACACTGCCCAGCACATATTTTATATTACAACTTTAGAGACTAGTTATGTTACACAACACTGCCCTGTGCATATTACACTCCAAGGCGCATATCACATAACACGTGCTAGTGCCTGTGCTATCTCGTGCTCTCCAATGAATCTGTCATTGAGCACAATGTATTGCATATTATATTTCACGCCCTGGTTCATCTTATATCACACTTTTTGGTGCATAGTTTATACCATATACTACATCTAGTTTTCATTTTCAATCGTGCTCTCAGGACTATGTTCTATATAACACTGTGTCCACCTACCCTTTTCACAGGCATTACATTTTGCGATGGGGGTGGAGGGTCAGGGGGTGTTTCTGCCAAGTGAGCCCGGAGTCACAGTCACAAACGTCCTCTTCTTCCTGAATAAAAGTGAGATTATGCTGCTTACTTGTTCATATTTTAAGTAGTTCGCACAGACACACATTTTAAAAACAATAAAGTTCCTAATACCCGCCTTCTCTGAACAGTTAGCTTTCTGCCCCATCCACCTCATCCCTATCCTCTGTTGTCTGAATCCATGGTCTAGCCTCCTCCCTCCTGCCATGCATGGTCTGATGTGCTGCCACTGCCCTCCATTTAGCATGATGTACCAGTCCACTCCTCCTGCCCTCCATTGCCTAATTCTATGGCCCATCATTGTCCTCCTGCTTAGCCTCTGTACTTAGCTTGCTGCCCCTATTCTCCTTCCCCCTGCCCTCCGATGTCTTTGTGCATGCCCCTGCTCCATCCTTTTTTCCCACTATGTTCCATGGACCTGCCACTCCTATCTACTCTGAGTGTTCTGTTGAGCTGCCACGCCCCTCCCACCTGCCTAGCATTGTCAGATGACTGTAACCTGTCCCTGCCACCTCCACCCTGCCTGTCCACATGCCATGCCCCTATCCCGTTCCTCCTGTCCTCCATGGTCCATTTTACTGCCACACCCTTCTGCCCTCCCTGATCTGTTATGCTGCAACTGCTCCTCCTGCCTGCCCCGCGCGGTCTGTTGTGAGGCCCCTTCCCCTGAACTCTCTTGTCTGTGCCCAGGTCCTGACCCTCGCTTCTATCCTCCATGGTCCTTTGTGCATGCCCCTGCACCCTCCTTCTTGCCCATCATAGCCATTGTGCTTCCACTAACCCTCCCGCTTGCCATGCATGGTCTTCTGTGCTGCCATGGCCCCTCCCACCTTCCCTGTGTGGTCAGCTAGCTGCCCCTGACCCCCTCCCACCTTCCCTCCATGCTCTATGTGTATGCCACCATAGTCTCATTGTTGCTCTCCATGGTGTGTCTTGTTTCTAGTGCCCATCCTGCCTGACCTCCATGGTCATCTTGCTGCTCCTGCCCTGCCACCTTGCCCCCAGCCCTCTGTTTCCATGTGAAGACCCCCTATTCCCTCCCTCCTGGCTTGTCTGTTCCATTGTAATGCCCCTGATCCGTCCCTCCTGCCCTTTATGGTCTGTTATGCTGCAGCTTTCTCTCCTGTCTGTCCATTATGGTCAGCTAGCTACCATTGCCTCTTTCCCATCTGTTCTCTGTTGTCCATGTGCATGGTCCTGTCCCCTCCCTATTGCTTTCTATGGATTGTTATGCTGCACTCCCGCCCTGCATGCGCTGTGTGGTGTATTGTGCTGCTGGAAACCCTGATGCCTGCCCTGTAGGGTCAGTTTGGTGCACCTCTCCATGTCCCTCCTGTCCTCTGTTATCCGAGTCCATGTCCCTACCCCAATTCCTCCTGCCTACCATGATTCAATGTACCATACTTGCGAACATTTTGAACTTGGTAAGAGGGAGATTTTGAAAAAAAAAACTGGGGTATTAATTTTCCCTTTTGAGTTACATTGAAAAAGAGGAGATTGTAGACAGGAGACAGATCAAATAAAGCCCATTTGAGCTTAAAAACATTGGACGTTTCCTGGCTGAAACGGGTCTGTTGGTATGTATGGTTGTACTGCCACTGCCTTTTCCTTCTGCCCACAATGGTCTATTATATTTCCACAGCCTCTCTTGCCAGTCCTGTATTGTTGGTTTGTTGCCCCTGCCCCCCTTTCCACTGCCCTCCATAGTCTGTTGTGCTGCCACTGCCCTTCCTGCCTGCCCAGTGTGGTCAAATTGTTGCCTCTGCACTCTCCTACCTGCCTTCAATTTTCAGAGTCCGTGTCCCTGGTCTCTGCCTCTCAACAGTATCTCAATGAACAACTAGATTGCTAACATTCTATATTTATTACAAAAGTGTGGAACGCCTGACGTCATCTTGATGTAATCAAAACTGTAATACCTAGAGTATTTCCTTTAGAAATTACATATATGAGAGGGTCTTATTTGCATCAAAATTATGATTAGTGCTCTAAAAAACTAAAATGAGGACATATTTTCTGAGTTTTCAAATAGCGACAAAGAACTTTTAAATTATTTGTAATCTTTATGTTTTTTTATCCAGTTGACCACTTGATTAAATGTTGCACCTTGGCGAGAGGATGTGGTGTTACTTCCAGAGCTGCAGACTTTGCAACTGGGGAACCAGGTTGGAGTTTCTGCTTCAGCTCAACATTCTGTGATTGTGGTCAAATCACTTAATCTCCCCATGTCTACAACCAAAATGAATTTGATCTTGTGTGATGTAACCAATGCTCATGTAAAGCATTCCAATACCTGACAAGTCTGCACTATATAAAACTGCAAATACACAAAAAATAAGTGTTTTGCACACTTCTGTCATTGGGCTACATGTGGGCTACATCTGGGTGATATTTGTGCTGCATTTAGGATCTTTTGTGTCTGGTGGCCATCTTGGGAGATTTATTTGTTATGAAGTTTCCTAATTTCCTCAGTAGGAAATGCTTTCAGTTTTTTACTTTGATTCCATCAAGAAGGTATTCAGATATGTCACACATTTGCCATAAATTCTGAATGTTAGCACTCTAGTTGCTCATTAGATCACTGTAGTAAAGCTACTGCTCACCACGGAAGTCTGCTGCTGGTATTAAAAGTGCATGTTTCAGTCTGCATATCAGAATTTTTTAATGAAATAGAAGAGGATTTGAGAAGTCACTCAAAATGTGCCCTAATTTTTCTTTCTTCAGCACTAATCATAATTTCTATGGCAAAATGAACCCCCTCATTGTGTTCCTTTTTAAATTAAATGTTTTAAGTGTTACCAGTTTATTCCAATCAAGATGGCTTCAGGTGTGCCATACTTTTGTCATAAGTAAGACAGTAAGCGCTCTAGTTGTTCTTAAAAACACTCTGGGACATTCTGTCATTAGGCTATACTTGGGCTACATCTGGGTGATATTTGGGCTACATTTGGGCTCTTTTGTCTCTGGTGGCCATCTTGGGAGATTTATTTGTTATGAAGTTTCCTAATTTCCCCATTTACTGCAGTCTCCTCAGTAGGCAATACTTTCAGTTTTTTACTTGGTTCCATCAAGAAGGCATTCAGATGTGTCACACATTTGCATAAATTCAGAATGTTAGCACTCTTGTTGCTTATTAGATCACTGTAGTAAAGCTACTGCTCACCAGGGAAGTCTGCTGCTGGTATTGAAAGTGCATGTTTCAGTCTGCATGTCAGAATTGTTTAATGAAATAGAAGAGGATTTGAGAAGTCACTCAAAATGTGCCCTAATTTTTCTTTCTGCAGCACTAATCATACTTTCTATGGCAAAATGAACCCCCTCATTTTTTTCCTTTATAAATGAAATGTTTTAAGAATTACCACTTTATTCCAAACAAGATGGCTTCAGGTGTGCCATACGTTTGTCATAAGTAGGACTGTTAGCGCTCTAGTTGTTCTTTAGAACACTCTGGGAAGCTGCAGTAGAACACAAAGGAATCAACTGACAGTCTCTGCCCTTGTTGGATGAACATGTTTTACTGAGAATGTCAGACTTCATTCTCATATGACTGAGAAAGATAATGTGAATTTACAGAAAATATGCTCTCAGTTAGCTTATAGATCACCTTCCAAACCTCTGTGGGAAAAGCATGAGAAAATAGTTTTCTCTCAAACATGATTCATGATATCACAGCAGAAGGCTTTTTCACATGGTAAAATCACCTTAGAACACACCACAATTCCTAAAATGAGTATGGTACCATCAACAAATGATTTATAATGTAACTAAAGTCTTAAAACCTGCTATTAATTGCAATGCTTTTTAATGAGGTGCTATCATGTATATTGGTCCCAAGATGGCTGCCAACACTTCTTGGATGAAGTGCAGACAGCCAATCAGATCTCACGATGAGATGTGTGGTTAGGCTCCGCCCAGATATATATGTGATTTTACTTTTGATTTTCTCAGGAACTACTGAACGGATTTACACCATTAAAGCAAAAGGAACATGCCTGACCTGAGGACTACCTCTTTGCCAAATTTCAAGTAATTCTGTTCAGCCGTTCGGGCTGTACCTTCGACTAAAGGTCCTATGGGAAAATGCATGGGGAAAACGCGTTTTGGGACCCCCTTTTTTCTCAGCCCCCGCTTGACGAATCTCCCCGAGACTTTCAGAGTAAGAGCTGAGCGGAGCGCCCCATTAGTTTTGAAAATTTCACGAAGATAAGTCAACCGGTGCCAAAGTTATTCAAAATAGAATTTTCAGATTTCCTATGGGAACTCGGTCCTAACTATAACTATCTACTGGCGACCGCCAGTAGATAATATATATATTTTAACATCTAAAAAAAGTATTTAATGAGGATTGGCCCTTGGAGCGTCATGTGATCAAGACAGCGTCCTGCTGTCGAAACGCGTCATGCCGGGCACGTGCTGTACGAATATAGCTGAATAAGGATGCAATAAACCTGCACTGAAAACGCACGCTGTGGTCCGTACCTGTTTCTTTGCTGATAAGGAGCGAGCCAGGAACGCTTATCTTCATATATATATATATATATATATATATATATATATATATATATTCACTGAAAAAACCATAGGTTTCACACATGTTATAGTTAGCGGAAATTTTACTGATAAAAAACCAGTGAAATTCCCCCGTTATAGTTAGTGCAGGCAACTATAACTCACGCGACCGCAATCCTCTGCTGATGCTAATACTGTATTTAGACACTTATTTGCCCATGTCTTCTTCCATACATTTTTAGCTATACATATATTACAAATATTTTTTTTTCATAAAGACACATATGTCATCAGCAGAAGATTGCGGTCGCATGAGTTATAGTTGCCTGCACTAACTATAACGGGGGAATTTCACTGGTTTTTTATCAGTAAAATTTCCGCTAACTATAACATGTGTGAAACCTATGGTTTTTTCAGTGAATTTGCAAGGTTTTTTAAATGCTAATTCCTAACTATAACATGTGTGAAACCTATGATTTTTTCAGTGAATTTGTACGGTTTTTTAAATGCTAAGTTACTTTACGCCATTCGTGGCGTGCGCGCCCACTTAACGCAGTTCGTTCCGTGCGCGCACAGTAAGCACGCGGTGCGCTTCGCGCACCGCGTGCCCACTTTACGCAGTTAGTGCCGTGCACGCACGGTGGGCACACGGTGCGCTACGCGCACCGCGTGCCCACGTTACGCTAGATGGGCCATGTACGCACGATGCGCTTCGCGCACCGTGCGCACATGGAGGACATATGATGCACTTCGTTTTGAAAGGTAATATTTTAATTTTTCTTAATTTTTACAAGCCATGCACAAATGGTGCCCTTCGGGCACCATTTGCACACGGGGTGGAGAGAGTGTGGATAATTTTTTCTTTTATTATTTTTTTTTTAAATATTATAGTTTATCTCATCGATTATAAGCCATGCACAATTGGTGGCCTTCGGCCACAAATTGCACACGGGGTGGGGAGAGTGTGGATAGTTTGTTTTTTTAAATATTTTTTTACCGTACGCGTACGGTAAGCGTAATCGGCGAAATTCACGAAAAAATAAAAATTCAATTTTTGGCCTTGGGGGATCGTTGGGGACTCCCTCAACATGGCTATGTGTGTGTTGGAGCTGTCTAAACAGCCCCTTTACATGTTTTTGGGCTTTATTTTAAAACCTAAAGCTCAGTGCGAGAGAGAAAATGGCGGCCGCCGCTTCCTGGTTTTGGCCGATTCGAATGTTTACTAAGATCTAAGAGCCAATCAGAATCGCGCTGGCGCACGCCACCGTACGCGTACGGTAAGCGTACCGTAAGCGCACCGTAAGCTGGCTCAGATATATATATTGATTTAAAGGCTATTTTCTCAGAATCTACTGAACAGATTTACACCAAACCTACAAAAGGCACTTCCTTGACCTGAGGACTACCTCTCTGCCAAATTTCTAGTAATTCTGTTCAGCCGTTCGGGCTGTAGCCCTGTCTAAAGGTCCTATGGAAAAATGCATGGGAAAAACGCGTTTTGGGACCCCCCTTTTATCTCAGCCCCCGCTTGACGAATCCCCCCGAGACTTTCAGGGTAGGAGCGGAGCGGAGCGCCCCACCTATTTTGAAAAATTCGCGAGGATTCGTCGACCGGCGCCAAAGTTATTCAAAATAGAATGTTGCGGATTTCCTATGGAAACGTGGTCCTAACTATAACTACCTACTGGCGACCGCCAGTAGGTAATATATATATATATATATATATATATATATATATATATATATATATATATATATATATATACATATATATATATAGTACTTTCATTTTTGGGGGGATTAAACACCATCATTCACAAACAAACTCTGTCTCCTAAGCCTTATTTCAATCCCTCCACAAGGCAATGATGAGTAGACACATAAAAAGTGGATGTATGATTAAACCACTACTGCCTAAACCACGACTTCCTCAACCACGATGGCTAAACAACGAACAATCCCAAACCACTATTTTTTTTAGAACGAGTTCCTAAACCACGATAAAATATTCAAATTATACATTTACACCTCTTTTTTGTTTTAATCTGCATGTTTGACATTTTTTATAAAAAGAAATCTAATAATAGATTAATTTAAGCAATGTATTTGTGCGGGGAGACCCCCACACCCCCCATCTTCCCTTATTGGCTGAGTCCAGAGCATTCCCGGTAACGCTGTGCCCCCGTCGTTGATACAAAGCTGGCATGATGAAAGCTGACTGCATCCCCGCGCTTCTCAGAGCCCGCCTGCCTGGTGGCTGCAGTGCCAAATGATTCATGCCAGGGGTCGATGAGCTTCTCAGGTCAGTGGGGGCGAAGTGGAGTGACTGCCATACAGAGTGTTTCTCTGCAGCAAGGAGGCTTCAGAACGGGGAAGAGGAAGAGCAAATTAAATAGCTTTATCTCTTCTTTCTCATGACTGAAATGCACACCTGCCCTGTCATGCGCGTGCATTTATCATTTTGATATTACTTAGAAACAGGAGTCACAACTGATGCTTCTCTTTTAGCAGTCATAGGAGGGGGCTTAACTAAAGTGTGTGGCTCCTCGCAATCTCAAACATTTCAGGCAGACACATATTTGTAAATTGCTTAATCACAAATGTAGAAGCCTTTCGTGTCAGGCCTTGGCAGTCTTAGATCGTTCGAGTTTTAGAAAAGTCGTGATTTAGGAAATTCGTTGTTAAGGATTTTTGTTGTTCGGGCTTCGTTGTTCAGGTAAGTCGTAATTAAAACTTCGTTGATAAGGTTGTTTCCCGTAAAAAGTGGTACTCAGGGGACCTAACCTTCTATGAAACACTTAAACAGTACAATAAATTAGGGTTTTGTTGGCTTTCCTGCTCACCTCAATCCTAAGCATAACAGCCATCACTGCATAGTACAGGGCCTCATAATGTACCCAGACCCATTGAGGCAGCAATGCATCAAATCTTTTGCGCCTGCATCAAATAACTTTATGACACCACGTATGCACTATATTTACAATACAGGGCTCCATGGCTTCAGAAATTCTGACGCATCTGTCGGCCCAAAAGTGGTGAATGTCTGTAGTTGGTCATAAGACTAAAGCAACTACCGCAATGTGCAAAAACACACTGGCGATTCCCATTGCAAAGCCATTGTGTCAATTCTTATGTCTGGTTTGAGTAGGCATAGGAATTTTGACCCATTCCAGGTTTAGAGCGCCGCAGTGAAAACTTGGAAAGTTCACTGCGTCAGTTCTAAATGGGTTTTTACAAGGGAACGCCTACCATGCATACATTATACACTGCATGGCGCAGCCGGTTCCAGTCAGGTATAATTTGATGCAGGCCTACAAAAAATGACGCATTTGGCCCAATGCATCAATTTGAAAATATGGGGCAGTTTGGAGCAGAGATTGTGGTTCTAAAATGCAATATAACAGGGACCCCACTTTAATTGTATCTGGTGGTTATTCTACTGGTGGATGTTGATAAACAGAATGTCTATACATTCAATTTTGATAGAAAATTGAAATGTTATACTCAGTGTTGTGTGTGATAAGTACAGATCTCACTGAGTGGGTGGGGGCAGGTATAACTTCCTTAGGGGACCTCTATGTCGAGGTCACATTGCGGTTGTTCCTTACCATCACGGAGGAAGATGGGGACCCCTGGGCCAATTCCTGAACCATGCCTCCTGGACGTCTATGATGAGGTGCTGGTGGGGGGACATTGCGCAGGAGCCTACAGCACATCTTCTCATGTAATATGTGCACGTTACGGGTACAGGACGCCACCTAATGAAGTGGTTCATGGAGTCACAGTTTAAAATCTTTATTTTGGTTGTAAAACCATAAAATATACACACACATTCTTCCTTGGCAGTGGAGCCCAGGTACAGTTATATCAAATGAGAGTATTTAATACACCAGGTTCTAAAAGTCAAGTATCTCATAATAAATTTGTAGGCACAAAGAAGATCAAAAGAACACATTATTTACAGTATGTTATCTCTATTAGGACCAAGTAGAAATAGATTAAACATGAGTGAAGTGCAAGTGTATTGGTATCTAACAATCTCCACAATAAACACTCTAAAACTGTCCATAGAGACCCTTTTGTCTTTAGAATTTTAAGTAAAAATTGTAAAATTAGTTTAAAAAGACTTTTAGGACGAAAATTAAAAACAGGATCCTGAAAATTAAAATGCCCTCAACCATAGAATTTTTACTGCAGCTAGACCATGGCACAAGGTAGAGTAGACAGTAGCCTTCGCCTAATGGCCCAAAACTGGGCAAGGAATTTTGCAACAGCCCATACAAAAGATGGTCTTGTGTCTGATCTTAGGATCTGTAAGGCTTCGAGGTGCTACGGGTCCCCAACTGTCAACATAATGAAACCAACCAATTCCTTCTTGGTCTAGCATATGCGGGGCATACAAAGAAAACGTGGCCCACAGTTTCATTTGGGTCTAAGCAAGATGGCCATCCCTTAGGCTGGCTGTTTTTGTTTAGCCAAAGATTGGTAAAAGCATTAATAGGTAAACAGCTGTACCTAAACTGCGTATACAGTTTCCTGTCCCCAGGCACTTTAATGGTAGCAAAAGATTCCTCAAGATGATTAAAGGATTTTATATCTAAAAAAACATCAGTTAGACTACCATGGTGAATCCTCGAGTAAGTGGTCTGCTCTACCCATAACCAATATTGGTGCTTTAATAGGTCCTTTGAATACAGTGGTGGGGAGCTAACAGACTCATTTGGGAGACCAATTGCTGCCCGGGAGGTATTAACATATATTATCCACCCATTTGTTTTGTTACTGTCTAAAGCAGAAACTTCATTAAAAGCAGCAGCATAAGGTGCCAGGTAGGGAGTGGTGACCAACCTATACCAAAAAAGCAAGGGGCGCAAACTCGCTTGATCGTGTATTGACCTAACTCTCAGGTCCAATTTCAGAGGAAGGAGGGGGGTACTTTGAGGAAGGGATACAAGACTCCTAAGAAACTTATTTTCCACTATTGTTAATTTCCTAGCATCCACTACACCCCACAATTCTGCCCCATAGAGCACACTACTCACAACCTTTGAGCTATAAAGTTTAAGGGCTGGGTCTACGGGCTTAGTACATGATAAGCTGATCTCACGCCGCAAGGCCCTTGATAGCTGGGAGAATTTTAGGGACGCCTTGTTCAAGTGGTTATTCCAAGTCATGCTGTCAGACAACGTTATGCCCAGATACTCAAAGGTACTAACCCTCTCTAATGGGACATTATCTAGGACCAAATTTCGTTAAAAAGTTTTACGAGGGTTCATTATCATCAACTTGGTTTTAGTAGTGTTAATAACCAAGCCCCTTGCATCACAGAAGGCCTTAAATTGGTCAAGAAGCTTTTGGAGACCCATAGGAGTTTTAGATACCAAAAGAGTATCATCAGCGGACAGCAGGGTCTCTATTTTCTGATTCGCCAATGAAGGAGCATCAGCCGGAGTTGAACATAAAAGGTCAACAATCTGGTTGACATAGAGGGAAAAAAGGGTAGGGGCCAGGACACACCCTTGGCGTACCCCACGCCGGATCTTGATTGGGTCGGTAAGTTGCCCCTGGTTGCCCCACCTCACATGCGCAAAATTATCGTCATGCAGCCTAACCAGAGGTTCTAAAATTTCAAGGGGCATTCCCATATTCATGAGGGTTTGCCAAAGTAGATCTCTGGGGACTACGTCAAACGCGGTTTTAAGATCTATAAAGGCAAGATATAAGCTGCCTTTGCCCAACACAACCACCTTCCAATAAAGCAAGAGAAGGCGAAAGGCCTGATCAATAGTACTGGTCTTCCGTCGAAAGCCCGCCTGTAGTGGAGAGAGGATGTTCTTCTCATCCATCCAGATTTGGATTTTACTTAAGAGCGAGCGACAGAAGACCTTTTGGGCGTAATCTATCAAGCTAGTTGGGTGGTAGTTGGCGGCGTTAGACCTGTCCCCTTTTTTAAAAATTGGGATCACTTCGGCCCCCTTCCACCAGTTCGGGATCCTTCCTCCTCCGGCAATATCATTGGCCAAGTTCGTGAAATACATTGCCTAGTTCGCTCTGCCGGCGCGAAAGAGGTCGCCTGTGATGCCATCTGGGCCTGAAGCTTTAGCAGGTATAATGGCATCTAAGGAACTCATAATCTCTTTTCTAGTAAATACAATGATAGTTCGTTGGACATCCAAGTTTGGGGGCATCCGAATGCTATCGGTAATATTACCTATGGAATATCGCTCACTGAAATGATTGTACCATTCTATTGGTGGGATGTTGTTTGGGAGGGGAGGGGTCAAAGTTTTTTTTAGCCACTAATAACCAGAATTGTCGAGGATCATGATGTCCAATAGCCTCCTCTAGCTCTTCCCATCTCCCTTCATCCCATTGTTTTTTGGCATTACCCTGTGTCTGTCTATAGGCCCTTCTGCAATCACGTATGCTTGCTCGGTCCCTATTTTTAATTGCTGTTGTCAATCTCGTTCTCTCTGATCTACAGTCTTTATCGTACCAAGGATTTACTCCATGGCGATTTCCCCCATGAAGATCCAATCTTTTTAGAGGAGATATAAAAAAAGGTGGCCAGTTTAAAAACAAAAGAACTATGGAGGACACTACAGGTATTTTTAGCATGTAGATCACTACTTGCTGATTCTAATGTCTCTAAATGTTCAACTAGAGCTTCATTAATCTTATGCATTCTAGGTTCGTCTGCCAAAACCATGGGCCATTTAAGCCGACACTTATCTTTTGTGGCACTTAGCTCCCTTGTGCGTAGTGGGGCAATGGAATCCTGCTGATTTCTCCCCCATAGGTGACTAATGGATAAGTGTAAGGAGTTATGGTCGCTGTCACAGGCCTGATGTTTAAACATGTCCTGAACTCTGGGCCACACGGTCAGGTCCACTAGTATGTAGTCAATCCGACTTGACCCATTTGTTCCTATAAAGGTCATTCCACCACTTCTGTCGGAATTAGTTCGACCATTGGTGGCCCTTAGCCTCTATTCTAGGGATATTGCATTCAATTGGAGGGCAGCATGTGAACATTTTTTGATTGGAGGTAATTCCAGCAGAGGTACCCTCCAAACTTTATCCTCTTCGGACACATCATAGGACTCGACCCAATCAAGGGGTTCAAAAGTAACATTGAAATCACCACCAATTATCAGCGGGTAGCTGACATTCCTGTCTCCTAATAGATTATCCAAGACAAGAAGAGTCGGCGAACTACCACCTCTGCTGCTCCTAGCATATACGTTATATATATCAACAGTTTGTCCATTCCCATTTGCAAGTCTAATCCCCAAAATATCTGGATTATTAATAACCAGCTCTTTTATTTCGCAATTCAAGGTGTGATTTACCAAAATAAGTAGCTACCCTGACGCCCGTCCTGCTTTGGCAGGTACTGCTGGTTTAAAAAAGGACTTAAACCCAGGAATATGTATAGGAATCTGGGACCAGGTTTCCTGAAATAAACATATTTCTTGGGGAGAAACCAGATCCAACCAGTATGGGCAGTTGCACTTTCTACTTATACCTGTCAGGTTCCATGAGAGGATATTTAACATATCCCCATTGACTAATTCTACACGGACCTGGAGAGCGGGTAAAGCTTTTAACATGGGCACATCTCGGCTGTCAGATATTCTGGCTAGGTCGGTAACCTGAGTGCGAATCTTTGCTGCCAAAAATGAGTTAGGTTGTTCCGGCTCTACTAGAAGACAGCTCCTGCGCACTTGCTCAGCCGGGCAACCCTCATGATGTAGATGAGAAGAGACTCCAGGGGTCGTATGAGCCGTGCTAAGAATATTCATTGCTATACTGGGAGATGTAGGAATGAGTCAATCAATCTGCAAGAGTGTTAAACTTGGGAAGCCAGGGGTACTTTACTTGCGTGTCAGTCTCAGCCTAATCTTTGTTGATGTATTGGAATGAGATCTTACTTCCAGGGCGATTAGGTCGTGCACTAGTTGGTTTGAAGTTAATGTTAATTCAATTGCATCCACTGGGCTATGAGCCAGGAAGCCCTTCTTGGCATGGATGATGTCCTCCCTTATTATAGATCTTCACCCCCTAGTGTATCTCAGCCAATGTATGGCTTTATTTTTTAAGACATCCCCACTCTCATATCTAAGGCAGTTAAAGTCGTCTTTAGGAGCATTAGTTAGAAAGATTGGAATTGGTGAGGGAATGTCTTGCTTGTGGTTGAATACCTGGGATGCCTGAAATGCCTCAGAGTCTTTATTGAATGAATGGGTCCTGCTAGGGGCCTTGGGAACTAGTCTTGGTAGTGTGCCAGGTTCTCCCTTGTCCCGTATCATGGCCACATTGCCCTTATCTTTCACTTTAACAGATCTGTATTGCCCAAATGGGGCACAAGTGGCTGCCTTGTTTTTCTGGAAACGGTGTAGATCTAAATCCATAAGCAGTGTGTTTCAGCCATTTTGATTCCCATTTGTAACTTTCTGCCTCGCAATGGGACCAACCTGGGTAGGAAGAGCACTTGGTGAAGCTGCTGACATTAAATGTAGTCCATTGCTGTCGTCTATTCTTTGTAAAGTTTAAGGACCAATGAGGTTAGGGCCTCTATACTAGTTTTAGTGATGCTATTTTAGTCAGGAGGTCAGGGGTTAAGGGTGTACTACCACTACTATCAACCTCTACTTCCTGCGCGATGTCTGTGCTTGTGGCAATGGGCAGTAGAGGTGCGTGAGTGGAAGCAATACTATCTCTGTCTATATGGGAATCCTCGGCCGGCGCAGCAAGAGCAGCAAAACGATTGCACAGTGGGAACTCTTCTAGTCTGCTATTTTCTGTTAAACAAGGTGGACCAGCCAAATCCAGCATGCTAGATAATGCTATGTTACACTCAGCTGCAACAGCAGGCGATTTAGTTCTCTTAGAGGCAAGTTTGAATAATTTAGGGATGTTACCATATCCAGTAATGGCAGGGAGGGCTTTAATATGGGGATTTCCAACTGTCGAGGGGATAGGGGCTGGAATGGGTGATGTCAATAATTCCTCACAATCGTGACAATATTCTCTATGTGGTCTAAAATTTCCTCGCCAGTCCCCCTTTCACTCTCTACACCTTTTACAGTTGTCAAGGTCTGTTTTTTTAAACGCTTTTTTTTTTACTCCTCCCTGCCCGGCTTCAATATCTTTCAGTTTCACCACAACTGCGACTGACACTCAACTCTATATATTTTCTGCAGGGCAACTTAGACTGCAACGTAACACAGCACTATGATAGGGCTGGATTCTTGTCTAACCAATTATCTACAAGAACCCTCTCAGGTTGCTAGGATCTTTTAACTTGCCAAATAGCGTAGAGGGAGTAAACACAATTATCAGAATATAACTACCGCAATGTGACATCATTAAAGGAAAGAGGACTCAGAATCTAAACTTTCCGAGATTTTATTATGAGCAAAAACATCTGAACATAAAGGCACCTCAATATAAGGCACAAAAGATAAATGGGCACTAATACAAAAGCTAACCTACGAAGGATTCGCATTCGACTAAAAATAAAAAGAATTACAGATTCTAAAAGCATCAAATAAAGAATCGTTATAGTGATATCAATTTTTGGAATCATTAGTCAAACCATTTCTGTCCCTACTCAATTCTAAAGTGGCATCCCTACTTAGCATTCCCTCCCAAGCAAGAGAATCCTGGAAAAGGTGTCAGGAGTGAAACTTCCTAAGAAGTCTTCACTTAGTGAGAGCTCAATCTATGATGCTCCTTCTAGCTTCCCGCCTAAACCTCATCTGCTCAACCCATGGGAGACTGTCCCTAATACAAAACCCCAAAATCGTAGAACACGCCATTCGGCACACCTCTTCAGCCAGGTCTTCCTCTGGTAAATTTCCATCCAGAGCTGTCCATCCTCCATCGTCCGTTAGCTTGACCTTGGGTCCCAGGCACCTTCCATACTAAGAGTTACAGTTGCGCATTCCAATGCACTCCTCTGTGGGCTTCTCACCGTATCTCAACTCCTAAAACAAAGACTTATTCTCACTAACGAGCTAAATGTCCTTGCACCTGCAACAGAAACATGGGAACGAAAAGGAAAGCTCTTCGCATCTTGAAGTTTTACATTTCTCTGCAACTCAAACCTTGACTAAGAACTCCCTGTCGGCCTACAAAATATAGCTAATATAAGAAACAAACAGGCCCTCTCTTCTACATATGCAGTTCGGCCCAGCAAATTTAAACACACTACGAAATCACATTCTAAGCATTAATGCAACATGATCATCTTGTAAATAAGCAACCTACTTTTAAATTCTAACGTGGCACACATTTAATCCATTACATTGATTTGTGAACACTAATCATCTACATTATTCTAAATACATTCACGATAACTTGCAACATTAAACTTCGCAAAACGTTATTACACGTCTAACACTTCTATGTTAAATGGTTATAGCAAATATATTTCTATGACGCTTCTAGACATACATCGATTATATGCGGGTGCCGACTAACGGTGAATATGATGCACCCCTACAAATCTCAGAATCACATGACGCTCTATCAGTTCTCCCCTTTGATGACAATGTCACCATCACAACTTCATTCCCTTTGGAGAAAGAACCGACCTAAACAGTGCTTGTTGCCATTCTACTCTGTCGGAACCCCTCCATCCTTTTAAGGTTCTGATATTGACTGTACTGCAGCCTCGTCATTCTTCTCTCATTCGCCCTGAGAGTTGTCTCAACCTTATTTCCCCTGTACCATTTACAGGCTCTAATAAGTCCCCACAAACAGATCACACAAACCACAACAATAACTAGTGGCTTCAGCACGAATCCGAGGAACCCTTTTCCCAAGTTTGCAAACCAACTTCCAATACGACCAAATCCTTTACCAATCTTTTCCCACACATTCTCTTCAGTCAAATCTGCAATCTCCTGGTGAATCGTGGTAATGTTTTCTATATAGCTCTCCAAATGCTTGCTATTGTCTGGAATATACGTACAGCATTCCTGAACTTTCAACAATTTACAGACTCCGCCCTCTTTTGCCAATAGCACGTCTAAAGCAAGACGATTTTGCAAAACCATCGTTCTTATCGATAACATCTTTCCATCAACCAACAGTAATGACCTTGCCGTATTCATCGACAATTCATCAACCACAGTCGCCAACTTTCTTATTTTCACGTCATTCAAGACCACGCCCAAACTGGGAATCATTGCTCCAAACATATCACCAATTACTGCTCCTGCACTTGCAGCTCTTCGCACTTTAGAATGATGTCCTGTCTCTAGCAAATTTAAATCTTCTGTATGATAAATCTTCGGAAAAATGATAGCCAAGTAGCATGTACCATACCATTTCACAGGCAATCTCACGTAAGCATTCTTTACGCATACAAAATACACCATTGGAATCACTTGCACCGGACCTTGCAAAAAGTTCTTAGCAGAATCTTCCATAGTAAAGGTATGGTCACATGTACTATGTCCCACTGAAACCTTGTCATAATAGGTCTGAAGACGTCCCACACACAAATTCCCCTTCTGTACTTGATCTAATGCTATAGGTCCATAACTTCCCTTGGATCTGTGTAATCTCTCCTCCTCAGTCCAATCTACTGGACTCTCTCCTGTGTTTCGTGTCTGGGTTAGTTTTCTATATCTATCCTCAATTTGACCAATAAACTTCTTTTCAATTTCTGACAATAAGCATGTCAAATTATGTCGATGAGCATAAGCTGTATCTAAACTCGTAGTTGGTATGAAATAAGTCAGAAGTCTATCTTCTGACTTATAATAATCATACTTATTCAAGTGCTTATATGCCGGAACTTCAGGAAGTACTGCATCATAGTTAGAAAAGAAATACTCGAACTGTTTCCTCTCATAGAACAGACTAAGCAATAAGCTGCAAGAAATCCCATATGTTAGTGGAAGGTGATGATATCTAATACCCTCGTCTACAGAAGAAGGCAACTGCAGACACACATAGCAATCCTTCGCATCCATCGCATCAACATACTCATACAACAGCTTTGCATAAGCATTAAGCTTGAAATCACCTCTAGACAGGTCTACATGAAATCTACGGCTCTCTTCAAGTGTCAAAGCTCTTTGAGCTCCTATAGTAACCCCTTTTTGGCTGGAAGTGGTAGGTGTAGGTGTCCCCTGTACCTCCCCCTCCTGCTCGTGTGACACTATGTATGAAGCTACAACTATCGCAACTATAGCAGCTATCACTACCCCTAAAAGTGTACCTATCACTAGTTTAGCCCTATGGTGAGTATTTCCAGCTTCTGCCATCCTCGTATAGTTCTCAGAGTTCAGTTCAATGACAACAGGTAAAAGTCTCTTTCTCATCCAAAGTTTCTTGTCACTCAGTTCAGTCACCACCTTGGAGCTGGAAAACCCCAAACAATTTTCAGTTCCTTATTTACACAGTCCAGAAAAAGACTTCCCTAGCCCAATTTTGTTTTCTCCAATGGAAAATCCCTAAATTTATTCTTCTTCCACTCGGGCCTAGGTTATCTTCTTTCAGACTTATACACAACAAAAGTTCGCCATCAGTCCAGAACAATATTCGGTCCCAACAGCTCTAGGACCCCCTGCAAGATTTCAATTTGAAGTGTCATCAACTCCTGAGGTGCTGGTATAACAACAAAAGTCGGAAAGACTAAGTTTTCCAGAATCAGTTCATGAACTTTACTCAGAAGCGGTGGACTCGGAATATTGAGGGTCAATATCCCATCGATCTCCAATCCTGGGATTTTCAGCAACGCTTCTATCTTCAGGTTCGGAGAAATGCTGACCAGTGTTAAGGATTTCAGCCTCCCCGTGCTTGGTATGCCTGGCATCAGTCACAGCGTATGTCCACTCTGGTGAGGCGTACCTTTGACACGGCACTCTTGCTTTCCTCGACTTTCTCAAGCCTCCTTGAGCCTGCTCTTCGTCACTCTGCTCCGATTCAGACGTTTCGGAAACTGGGGCAAGATCTCTCCCCGGTGCCAATCGCAAGTTTACTCGTCTCTGACTCACGGGCCAAACCCTTTATGCTTCTGTGGCACTTCTGCTCTCCCTTTGAGTACCCTGTGCACCACTTGCTTCTTCAGCAGAATTTGACTCTACTCTGCCCACAGCAACACTTTCTGCGTCTGAGCCAAATTTGGGGCTTCGATTTGCACAACCCCTTTCAGCTCGGTCTAGTGCACAACCAACTGCATCAGCAACCCTCACAGCTTGACTTGCCCTCTCAGATGGCTCTGCCACCTCAGCTGGATTTTCATTCACGAGAGGGGCTGCATCTTCCAAGGGTGCTGGAACTCTGCGGGTATGGGAGGCTTGCAGCCAGTTCAGCAATCCCCCACACTTCACTGCTGTATTCGTAACCAGGATTATCTGGTACGAAAGGGAGTGGTGATGGACGGAGCATCAGAACCAAACAAACACTCACACCCAGTCAACAGATCTGGGTTTGATCCATCACCATTCTTTAGCCCACTCTGCCACCCCAGTTCAGACATGGCCATATGTGCAAATCAGTCTGACCCTGTGCCTCATGGGAACAGTTCAGGCCGAACTGCCTAGCCATGCCTTCCCTGGACCGGAAACAAGCTTCCTAGGACTGGTTTCTGGCATTTCAGCCGTCTTCAGCCAAGCTTGCTTGAATCCAGTGGCAAAGTGAGCAAGGGACTCACGTCTGAGCATACCCTGCCAACTTATGGCGAACAAAGCGGTACAAAAGGGGGTGGTGATGGACGGAGCATCAGAACCAATCAAACACTCACACCCAGTCAACAGAACTGGGTTTGATCCATCAACGTTCTTTAGCCCACTCTGCCACCCCAGTTCAGACATGGCCATATGCAAATCAGTCTGACCCTGTGCCTCATGGGAACAGTCCAGCCCGAACTGCCAAGCCATGCCTTCTCTGGACCGGAAACAAGCTTCCTAGGACCGGTTTCTGGCATTTCAGCCGTCTTCAGCCAGGCTTGCTTGAATCCAGTGGCAAAGTGAGCAAGGGACTCACGTCTGAGCATACCCTGCCAACTTATGGTGAACAAAGCGGTACAAAAGGGGGTGGTGATGGACGGAGCATCAGAATCAGAAGACGGCTGAAATGCCAGAAACCGGTCCTAGGAAGCTTGTTTCCAGTCCAGGGAAGACATGGCTTGGCAGTTCGGGCTGGACTGTTCCAATGAGGCACAGGGTCAGACTGATTTGCATATGGCCATGTCTGAACTGGGGTGGCAGAGTGGGCTAAAGAACGGTGGTGGATTAAACCCAGATCAGTTGACTGGGGGTGAGTGCTTGCAATGTTCAACACTCCATCCATCATTTCCTTTGGTTTATCTGGTACGGCCCACGCCAACGAGCATCCAGGCAACTCTTCCTCACGTGTTTACGCACAAGTACCCAATCCCCTGGGCACAAGTCGTGGCACAGGTCACTTGCGGCTGGAACAGCTGCTGCTTGCACCTGCTGAGACACTGAACGGACTACGTCAGCCAGGCCTTTACAGTAGTCGAGAATCAAATCATCAGTGATGTTAATCAAAGCAGTGGCAGGTATCGCTGGCAAACGCATCGCTCTCCCCATGAGGATCTTATGAGGTGACAATCCAGTCCTCCTATCAGGCACACTACGGAGATTCATGAGAACTAAGGGTAATGCGTCTGGCCATTTCAAAGATGTCGAAGAACACACTTTTGCCATCCGGGCTTTCAAAGTCCCATTAACTTGTTCCACTAACCCAGAAGCCTCTGGTCGATAACTGCAATGCAACCTTTGGTCTACATTCAAGGCAGCACAAAGCAATTTCATGATCTCGCTATGGAAATGCGTTCCTCTGTCTGACTCAAAGGAGGTCGGGAAACCGAAACTCGGGATAAGCTCTCTCAGTAGTAGCTTGGCTACGGTGAGTGTGTCACACCTACGTGTTGGGTAAGCCTCTACCCATCTAGAAAAGACACATACTACAACTATGTACCTCAACCCATTGCACCTTGGCATCTCAATGAAATCCAACTGCATTCTGTTGAAAGGCCCACCTGACCTCCTAATATGACTCAGCGTCACAGCCGTCCTTTTCCCTACATTCATTTGTTGACACGTAACACATCTCTGACACACAGCTTCAGCTACTGCACAAAACTTTGGATTGTACCACGTTTGGCGAAACACCCGCACCATCACATCTCTGCCAAGATGTACAGCACCATGTATCAATCTTGCCATTGGATTCAACAGACATTCCGGTAACACAGCTCTTCCATCATTCGAAATCCATACATCCACATCTCCCTTATCACATCCAGCTCGCACCCAACTATCCCGTTCTTGATCGGAAACTTCATCCTGCAACCATTTCAGTTCTTCCCATGTATCAGCCATGGCTAACATCACGTTGAAATCGGTTCTTTCTTGGCTTCCCTCAACATGCCTTTCAGTGAATGTGCATCCCTGTTCTGCACAAAATCGAGCAACTTCATCTGCATAGTTGTTACCTAATGACACAAAGTCATTCCCCTTGAAGTGTGCAGAACACTTAACAACTGCGATTTCCTCTGGGCTTTGCAATGCTTCCAACAATTGCCTCACATAATCCCCATTTCTAATGGGTGAACCAGAAGATGTCATAAACCTTCTCTGTGACCATAGCTGTCCGAAGTCATGAACGACACCAAACCCATACTGACTATCGGTATAAATTGTTATACGGATCTTGTCAGCAGCCAAACAGGCACGGGTCAACGCAATAAGTTCAGCCACCTGTGCGAAGTATACTCCTTCTAAATAAGCGGCTTCAACCACTCCAGTGAGGGTACATACAGCAAACGCTGCTTTCAGTCGACCAGCACTGTCTCTTAAGCATGAACCGTCCACAAAGAAAATTTCATCCGAGACTGGAAGCGGCTCATCGACAATGTCAGGTCTCGGTTTGGTGCACAATTCAGTCACATCAAGACAATCATGGTCCTCACAGTCTTCATCGTCTACATTTGGAATAGGCAACAGTTTGGCAGGATTTAAAACAGAACACCTCTTCAGCGTCACATTATCTGCCGCAAGGATGACTTGTTCATAACGCGTCAACCTATTATTCGTGAGGTGCTGTGTTTTAGTCCTGGTCATCAACAGTTCAACAGAATGTGGTACATAAACAGTAAGCGGATGACCCATTACAATGCTCTCACATCTTTCGATACTGACACCCGTTGCGGCAACGGATTTGAGACATCCGGGCAACGCAGAAGCTACTGGATCTAAAGTAGCTGAAAAGTAGGCAACTGGTCTACGGACACTTCCATGAGTCTGAGTAAGAACAGCCAATGCACAACCTTCCCTTTCGAAGCAGAATAAGGCAAATGCCTTGTTGTAATCAGGCATTCCCAAAGCTGGTGCGCAACACAAAGCTTCTCTCAGCCTCAAGAATGACCTTAAACAGTCTTCGTCCCATGGTACCGGATCACACACATCCTTACGCGTCAGCCGCTGTAAAGGCTTCGCTTCAAAGGAAAAGTTTGGGATCCATTGGCGACAATAACCAACCACTCCCAAAAACATTCGGACTTCTCTCTGAGTAGTGGGAACAGGCATTTTCAGAATAGCCTCAATGCGATCCGGTGACACCTTTCTCTTGCCTTTCTCAATTCTGTGACCCAAATACTGTACTTCACTCAAACAGAACTGCAATTTGTTCGGAGACACTTTATGCCCATTCTCCGCCAAATAATTCAACAGCGCAACGGTATTGATCCTGCAAGCGTCTTCAGTTTCTGACGCAACAAGCAGATCGTCAATGTACTGCACTAGAACAGAGTTCTGTGGCAACACAAGACCTTTGAGATTTTTCTTCAAGATCTGATTAAAGATAGACGGGCTCTCCGTATACCCCTGTGGGATACGACACCACGTTAACACACGATTTTCCAGCCGAAAAGCAAAAAGAAATTGTCTCTCCTCATGCAGAGGGATCAAGAAAAATGCTTGACACAAGTCAATCACTGTGAACCATTCAGCTTCACATGGGATCTGAAACAGGATCACAGACGGATTCGGTACCACTGGACAACATGGAACGACTATCTCATTGATTTTTCGCACATCTTGTACAATCCTGAATTTCCCACTCGGCTTCTGTAGTCCCATACTAGGCGAATTGCATGGGCTACCCATGATCTCCCTCAGAATTCCCTGCTTGATCATAGACTCAATTACAGGTTTAATCCCTGCAATAGTTTCAGGTGACTACTTATACTGGGGCGTCCTCGGGAGCTCTACATTTGGCTTAATCTGGATTTTCACTGGGTCTACTCCCTTGACTAATCCAATCTCCTCTCCACTGAGGTCCCATACGTCAATTGACACTGAGTCCCTCAGATCAAGTGGAAGTTCCTCCACCGTCAATGCTGGATACATTTCCACACACCCACGCTGATTCGCAACCTTAAAGGTCGCATCGTCATCCCTTGTCTGTACTTCCACTCCCTTCGGGGTACAATAGATAGTGCAGTTAAGCTTGCACAATAGATCTCTACCTAACAGGCAAACTGGACTAGAATCACACACCACAAACTGGTGTCGATCGCTGAAATTCCCTATCTTGACTGGGATTGGCTCCGTCAAAGGACTAGTCAGTTTCTTATTTGCCACACCAACGACTTGGATTGATGGTCCAGAAAGTGGTAGGTCTGTGAACACTGCAGATCTTACAGTCGATCGAGTAGCGCCCGTATCAACCAAAAAGGTCGTAGGGTGACCGTCAATATCTGCTTCCACAAAGGGCCCCTTCTGATCTACCTCTAAGACAGCTCCAAGCGCACAATCCTCTTCTCCTCTCAAGCATGGTCATGCCAAAGGGTCTAGATCTTTTTCCTCACTCCCCTCAAACATAGGCATCTGCAAATATGTCCGAGCTCCCTGTTGTATATTCTGTATCTTGGGTGGTTGGGTAACCTGCATCTGTGGAACACCCGTCCCCCCTTTGACCATCATAGGTCGAGTCACCGTGTGGACCTCGTCCGCCACAGGGACCTGGACTATTTCTTCTTCCTGCTGTATCTGGTTCAACGAGTTCAAAGGACACTCGCGTCTCCAGTGTCCAATCTGGTGACAAAGATGACAAGCTGTAGTCTCTTTCAATGTCGCCACATCCTTCCCTGACCCTGGGCATTCTGAATTCCTCCTTGATTGTTTCCCTGTTTCCTTCCCAACGTTCCCCCATTAGGCTGTCCCTGGGCTGTTTGCATCTGAGCAAGCATCAATTTATCTTTCAACTTCCTGTGCTGGGATTCTATCTCATCACTACAGTACCTAGCATACCGTAAAATCTCGTCTACAGGCTTGTTCTGCCAACAAATCAAATGCTGCTGTATCATGAGACTAACCTCTGGCCTCAATCCCAACACGAACTTAGAAACAAACTGTCCCATGTCTTTCGTATCCAACACATCTAGACCACTGTACTGTTTAAAAGCCTGCAAAAGTCTCTCATAAAACTCATGCACAGTCTCCTTAGGCTCTTGCACTGTCCTATCTATCTTCACCCAGTCGATGTCCTGACTGAGGTGATATTTTCGACTTCAACCAAGTAATCACTTGTTCAAACTTTTTCATCACTATAGGCGACGGACCATTCAAAATCGGGTCCCTGTCAGGCTCCGAAGATGGCCACTCAACAGCAATTTTACATGCCGACCACAAATCACTCGGAACCACAATGTCAAATAAGGTGTTCAGATCAATCCACAATACCTTTGAGATTTTGACAAAGCGATCGACTTGCTTATACCACTCCACAGGTTTCTCCCTAAGTCGGGGAAAATCATTTGTGAAGGCAGCCAAATCACCCCTACTCCAAGGTACATGTACATATCCTCCATTCTGCACTTCTCGTAAAGGGTAATTCCCTATCTCTATCATCCCTCCACCCGGGGATGGTGTCTCTCCTATTGTTTTCTTAGAGCTTTTCCTCTTGGACCATCTTTCTTCCCACTTGTCAAGCATAATCCATGCACGCATTGGTATGATTAAATCTTTGATATGCGTTCTCAATCCCATGACCCTTTTCTCTTCTAGTTCCTGGTCACTGTACTGCAACCTATGGATTCCTTGCAATGATTTAGTTTTAGACAAATCCACATCTTACCGCTTGGCCAATTCCGACAATTTCACATGAGCAGTTCATGCTTTGCGAGTCACATCCTTCGCTACAAAGAGTAATTCATCTTGGTCGTACATTAAGATTCTCTCAAGAGGTTAATTTCCTCTTATTATCTCATCAACCTCTGCCTTCAATCTTACAACATCTAACCTTCTCCCTTTCATGGCTCCCTTCAGTACTTCTCGACAACCTACACCATCCCTTTCATTGTACTCACATTCTCGTTCCGATGACCTACTCTCTTCTGACATACTCATAGGAACAGAACGATTCACTATTGTGCCTCGTTCGCTTTCTGCTGTTATCACACTCTGGTTCTGGTTTCTCACTGGTGGTGTCCACATTCGCAAATCTGATCTTGACTCGGTCAAAGACCTCGGTCTCACTGGTCTCAGCTCTCCCTGTCCCCTAGAGGAGTCTGCTGTGGCTGGCAATGGCGTACTCCATTCTATAGGCTTCGGAGTCTGCTCCATTCCACTCACTGACCCACTTCCCTCAGTCACACTCCTCCCTCCTACAGCTGACTGTACTGAGCTTCCAACCTTCTCCTGATCTGGGTCGTAAACAGAAACAATAGGTCCAATAGGGACCAGTACCTTTAGATCATCTGGTAACCTTGCACCTCTCCCAACCTCTGCGCTAGCTACAGACTGATTTTTCGTACCCTCAGCTCCTGTCGAGATCTTTCCTTCTACTCTCACGTCTGACTGGGTTGGTACTCCCCTAGTCCCTTCCATCTGAGCTGACCTCCCTTCCGGGGCATCTGGGTTGTATGGAGGTCTTCTCTCAGATAACAACCTCTCTAGTAGGCTATCATCAGTATCACTGTCATCCTCATCATCCGCTCTCTTTTCCTTTGAATTAACAGTCTTTACTAATAAGGAATACAATCTGTGTCCTTCTATTGCCTGTACTCTCCATCTTTTCTCTTCTGCATCCCATCTGGCATCCTGGAACGCCTTAATCGACTTTTTCACCCTTTCCTGATTTCTATCTCTTCTCCTATCATGCGCTGCTCTAATCCACGCATGCAATGCTTCAAATTGTGTTGGCCTTGGCAAAGGTCGTAAAGCCGCCATCACAGACTTCAACTGATACAACACTTCCAACCTGAATGAACCATATCTCGGGAAAGCTAATTCTCCTTCGCCTTGGGTCATTTTATGCCAATTTTCAAGCCAAATTATAGTATGCAACCCCACATTTCTTGCCATGTAATGTGCCGGAGTATCCTCGGGAGGGGCTTCTTCTCCCCCACAAGTAACCACATGTTTGTCACCTCTACACAATTCTCGGAAAGCTTTAAAGCATTTCATAATGACCAAATTCTGGCCGCACACAATTTTCTCGTTACTTCCTGGTATCAATCCACCAATGACAACGCGACTCACACCAACCGACCTATCGCAGCGCGACACCCTCTGACGTCACTTTTCCTCCACACGCAGCAATTCCCCTCCTTCACAACTCACGTCTCACCCTTGCATTCGTCCCATTCATACGCTGAAATAACCGTTTGTCCCAAACAAGTTACTTCTCTGACTGTACGTCCACAGTCTCTCGAAGTTGTCGACCTCGGTTGGCAACTGTCCGTCCCCGTCCAGCCAGACAGATCGCCTCTGATAGGTTAAAAATACTCAAATCCTCATACAACAACCCACGACCAGCGTCGGTTTGCCATACACTCACACATTCGCTCCCCCTACCTCAGTCCAGGTGATCGATGGCGTCTCACGATCTCCTTCGGGTGGTCAACAAAATCTACCGCGGGTGTCTTCTACACACAATCGCGTAAGCTACTCGTCGAGCCTAAGACTTTCCCGGGCTGCGCGCGCTCACAGCCTGATCTCACAATCACTCAACAGTCACACCAACTCCGCAAGACATCACATAACGAATCAACACCGCAATCTACAACATATCACCCTATTCATACTCACTCCTCGAACTGCTGCTTTCTGCCGCACTGCTACTCTCCATCGATGTCCATCAGCCGCCGTCGTCTGCTGCTCACCATCTGATGATTCACCATCACTTAGCGTCTAAGGGCCCCAAGGATCACGTATCCTAATCTAAATCTTCCCTCGCTATCGGAAATAACCATCCGTATCTGCTACCAACTGATAGGGCCGGATTCTTGTCTAACCAATTATCTACAAGAACCCTCTCAGGTCGCTAGGATCTTTTTACTTGCCAAATAGCGTAGAGGGAGTAAACACAATTATCAGAATATAACTACCGCAATTTGACATCATTAAAGGACTCAGAATCTAAATTTCCAAGATTTTATTATGAGCAAAAAACATCTGAACATAAAGGCACCTCAATACAAGGCACAAAAGATAAATGGGCCCTAATACAAAAGCTAACCTACGAAGGATTCGCATTCGACTAAAAATAAAAAAAATTACAGATTCTAAAAGCATCAAATAAAGAATCGTTATACTGATATCAATTTTTGGAATCATTAGTCAAACCATTTCTGTCCCTAATCTATTCTAAAGTGGCATCCCTTCTTAGCATTCCCTCCCAAGCAAGAGAATCATGGAAAATGCGTCAGGAGTGAAACTTCCTAAGAAATCTTCACTTAGTGAGAGCTTGATCTATGATGCTCCTTCTAGCTTCCCCCCTAAACCTCATCTGCTCAACCCACGGGAGACTGTCCCTAATACAAAACCCCAAAATCGTAGAACACACCCTTCGGCACACCTCTTCAGCCAGGTCTTCCTCCGGTAAATTTCCATCCAGAGCTGTCCATCCTCCATCGTCCGTTAGCTTGACCTTGGGTCCCAGGCACCTTCCATACTAAGAGCTACAGTTGCGCATTCCAATGCACTCCCCTGTGGGCTTCTCACCGTATCTCAACTCTTAAAACAAAGACTTATTCTCACTAACGAGCTAAATGTCCTTGAACCTGCAACAGAAACATGGGAACGAAAAGGAAAGCTCTTCGCATCTTGAAGTTTTACATTTCTCTGCAACTCAAGCCTTAACTAAGAACTCCCTGTCGGCCTACAAAATATAGCTAATATAAGAAACAAACAGGCCCTCTCTTCTACATATGCAGTTAGGCCCAGCAAATTTAAACACACTACGAAATCACATTTGAAGCATTAATTCAACATGGTCATCTTGTAAATAAGCAACCTACTTTTAAATTCTAACGTGGCACACATTTAATCCATTGCATTGATTTGTGAAAACTAATCATCTACATTATTCTAAATACATTCACGATAACTTGCAACATTAAACTTCGCAAAACGTTATTACACGTCTAACACTTCTATGTTAAATGGATGTATGACGTTACAACGCATGCTATTACAACGCATACCTTTACAACGCATTTTTTACACCGCAAGTACTACTACAACGCATTACTTTACAACGAATACTCTTACAACGCAAAACCTATTAAAATACTGAAAAGTGCTGTTACAACGAAATCTATTACAACGCATACCATTACAACGCGATTTTTTTTTTAAATTAAAAGTACAATAAAATCTGGCACGGGATGCAGGGAAATTAGGGGTTTTAGGGTGGGGAAGTGTATTAAAATGTGGAGAACAACTGAGCGTAAATCTACTGAAATGCTTAACCAAATTAATACTCGAGTATTAAAATTAATACTCGAGTATTAAAATAAATACTCAAAATCCCCAATTAAATTCCGTTTTCACACATTTCAAAGATTAACAAAAAGAACGATAGTTAAAACGACAGTACTAACACAATTTTTATCATGAATAAATCGGAAAGTAAGTAAACAGAGTAAAACACACATACACATAGGCGCCATTTTAACCATCTCACTTGTAAAACTTGTCCTACCACAGTTTCTATGTAAACAATACCAAAAGACATGTTCCAAAATGGATGCCAAAACGGAGCAAATGAATGAAAACAATATTTTTAATAAAGCATTTTTAAATTATCATTTTCCACAGTAAAACAAAGCATTTAAAAAAACACAACGAATGCAGTTTTTAAAAAAATTAATAGTGACACAGAGTAAAACTTATAAATACAAGGAAGACACCATTTTGCACTCAGTTGATTATCAACTAGCAGAGAGACCAGACGTGAAAAGCTGACCCTCTGTCACCTCCACTGCGACCTCCTCAGAGAGAGCACGGAATTCATTCGTAAAAGCATTACAATAGAGCAACTACTAGTAAGTCATTATAATAATTTTAAACGTTGGTTTTGAGGAAAATATATTTTCTTAACCCAAAAAAAAATTTTAATAAAATTCTTAATAATAACTTTTAAAATGTACTGTTTCTAATTTATTATCACTAAAAATACACACCAATTTAAAACAAGTATTTTATTTTCCAAAAACAGAAACTCGGAATATATTGAGATTCAACAACAGGTGTACCTAATTGAGCATCACCACCACGTAAACGACTGACATATAAAATTGTGAAGGTAAATGTAATTTATTTGTAATGGTTTTAATTGTAAAACATATTTTTAAAAATTACCTAAAGTGATGTATGGCAATGGTGTTTTGTTTTTAAACCTCAATCTCACTACATCATAAACGAACAAATAGCATGATGCAGGAGTAACAATTACTAATAAGACTTCAGTTGGGTACTACATCTGAAAATGCGATTCATATTACTAGGGCAACTATTTCTATTCAAAGTCCTCGAATATTCTGCATTATAGTATTTTAGTGATAGTATCGGATTAACCTTTTTTTTTTTGCGAAAAATGCATTTAATGTGTAATATGTTTTCTTTCACCAATTGTTACTCATACTCCTTTGTCATATATCAAATTGTTGTTATAATTTATTTTTTTAACAACCAACGTTGGCTAAGGAACATTAATTTATTCAAGTTTTTTTTTCCACAGAGTTCATCTGTACCAAAAAAAAACTTTATCCTGCTGCAAGCATTAGCTTAAAGGCACGAAAACAAGCAATAACAGAAAAAGGTATGTTACCTTTTCAATATTATTTTTACTAAACATTTTTAAACCTTCCTTTTGCAATTATTACTCCTCTAACGTACCAAATTAGTAAAATAATGGATAGTTTAGAGTAACAATATACTATTTCTTCTCCAGGAAGGTGCAACATTAGGGAGATTTTTTTATAGTGTAGGGGTACATATCTCTATTTCAACTACAGGAAGGTGCATTGGTTAGTACAGTGTCATGTAGTATTAGTTATATTGTATGTCATTAATAATTTAAATATACTCAGATTTTAAATTTCAAACCAACGTTAATTTTTTTTTTATCCTCTTTTTTTTCAAAAGACAACAATTTGATTCCTTACAGAAAGATTCTTTCCACCACACACGTTAAATCTAGAACCAACAGACCAAATCATCCTCCGAAGCCTCATCCAGAAAAGCAAGTTCTACAAAACAAGGTATTGATTTTCATGATGGTTTCTTAACCTTCAATATATTAGACTAGCTATCTCATTGCTAATGTTGAAAAAAAAACCAATTTAATTATGGTTACATTTGCTGAATTCTAAATTTTATTTCATGACTAAAGGATGGTGTAGCATTAGGGAAAGTGTTCTCTACTGCAACTTATAACAAATATACAAGTTTACAAAAATTATTGTAAAATCGCATTTCTCAACATCGTTCAGTTTTCTCATTCTTTTCTTTTTTCACTTTTCCAGACATTTATTTTTCCATTCCAAATCCAATCACCTCATAAGTGTCTACTGCTGCCTACACGCAATTCCCAATTAAGAAAAGTCAGCAAGAAAAGCAAATTCGAAATAAAAAGGTAATTTTATCCAACATTCTAAGGTGCACCAGTTGTAAAAATGTACCATGCTGTAGGGGTAACAATTACTATTCTAACTCCAGGAAGGTGCATCAGTAGGGAAAGTTTTGGATGGTGTAGGGGTAACAATTTACTATTCTAACTCCAGGAAGGTGCAGCAGTAGGGCATGTGTTGGATGGTGTTGGGGTGCAATTTACTATTCTAACTCCAGGAAGGTGCATCAGTAGGGAATGTGTTGGATGGTGTAGGGGTGCAATTTACTATTCTAACTCCAGGAAGGTGCAGCAGTAGGGAATGTTTAGGATGGTGTTGGGGTGCAATTTACTATTCTAACTCCAGGAAGGTGCAGCAGTAGGGAAAGTGTTGGAGGGTGTAGGGGTGCAATTTACTATTCTAACTCCAGGAAGGTGCAGCAGTAGGGAATGTTTAGGATGGTGTTAGGGTGCAATTTACTATTCTAACTCCAGGAAGGTGCAGCAGTAGGGAAAGTGTTGGATGGTGTAGGGATGCAATTTACTATTCTAACTCCAGGAAGGTGCATCAGTAGGGAATGTGTTTGATGGTGTTGGGGTTCAATTTACTATTCTAACTCCAGGAAGGTGCAGCAGTAGGGAAAGTGTTGGAGGGTGTAGGGGTGCAATTTACTATTCTAACTCCAGGAAGGTGCAGCACTAGGGCATGTGTTGGCTGGTGTTGGGGTGCAATTTACTATTCTAACTCCAGGAAGGTGCATCAGTAGGGAATGTGTTGGATGGTGTAGGGGTGCAATTTACTATTCTAACTCCAGGAAGGTGCAGCAGTAGGTAAAGTGTTGGCTGGTGTTGGGGTGCAATTTACTATTCTAACTCCAGGAAGGTGCATCAGTAGGGAAAGTGTTGGAGGGTGTAGGGGTGCAATTTACTATTCTAACTCCAGGAAGGTGCAGCAGTAGGGAATGTGTTGGAGGGTGTAGGGGTGCAATTTACTATTCTAACTCCAGGAAGGTGCAGCAGTAGGGAATGTTTAGGATGGTGTAGGGGTGCAATTTACTATTCTAACTCCAGGAAGGTGCAGCAGTAGGTAAAGTGTTGGCTGGTGTTGGGGTGCAATTTACTATTCTAACTCCAGGAAGGTGCATCAGTAGGGAAAGTGTTGGAGGGTGTAGGGGTGCAATTTACTATTCTAACTCCAGGAAGGTGCATCAGTAGGGAAAGTGTTGGAGGGTGTAGGGGTGCAATTTACTATTCTAACTCCAGGAAGGTGCAGCAGTAGGGAAAGTGTTGGAGGGTGTAGGGGTGCAATTTACTATTCTAACTCCAGGAAGGTGCAGCAGTAGGGCATGTGTTGGATGGTGTTGGGGTGCAATTTACTATTCTAACTCCAGGAAGGTGCATCAGTAGGGAATGTGTTGGATGGTGTAGGGGTGCAATTTACTATTCTAACTCCAGGAAGGTGCAGCAGTAGGTAAAGTGTTGGCTGGTGTTGGGGTGCAATTTACTATTTTAACTCCAGGAAGGTGCATCAGTAGGGAATGTGTTTGATGGTGTTGGGGTTCAATTTACTATTCTAACTCCAGGAAGGTGCAGCAGTAGGGAAAGTGTTGGATGGTGTAGGGGTGCAATTTACTATTCTAACTCCAGGAAGGTGCATCAGTAGGGAAAGTGTTGGAGGGTGTAGGGGTGCAATTTACTATTCTAACTCCAGGAAGGTGCAGCAGTAGGGAATGTTTAGGATGGTGTTGGGGTGCAATTTACTATTCTAACTCCAGGAAGGTGCAGCAGTAGGGAAAGTGTTGGATGGTGTAGGGGTGCAATTTACTATTCTAACTCCAGGAAGGTGCATCAGTAGGGAATGTGTTTGATGGTGTTGGGGTTCAATTTACTATTCTATCTCCAGGAAGGTGCAGCAGGAGGGAAAGTGTTGGATGGTGTAGGGGTGCAATTTACTATTCTAACTCCAGGAAGGTGCATCAGTAGGGAAAGTGTTGGAGGGTGTAGGGGTGCAATTTACTATTCTAACTCCAGGAAGGTGCAGCAGTAGGGAATGTTTAGGATGGTGTAAATGTTATGTTTTAGGTAAATCATAAATTTATTCAGGCTAATTTTTGTGTCTTTTCTCCTCTTTTCAGATAATGTCTAGCCTGGGAGCTGCCAACTTTATTAAATCCAGGAAGGGCAAAAATTTGTTAAACCATGGTGGATACATATATAGTAAGGAAAGAATAAGTTTAACTAGAAATCATTGGAGGTGTGTGCAATACTACACTACCCATTGCAGTGGCAGAGCGGTTACTGTTGAAAATGTGGTTGTGAAAACCACAGAACATAACCACTCTGCCTCTGCAATGGATGTAGAAATTAGAGAAACAATAAACGAGATGAAAGCTATTGCAAGCACCTCCAATGATTCCACAGGATCAATTTTAAGAGAGGTTGCACAGCATGTCCCCAGTCATGTTGCTAGTAACATGCCTATAATACCTAATTTGAGAAGAATTATTCAGAGACAAAAGCAGGCAAGTAACATTCAATTATCTACACCACATACTTTCTCTGACATTAGAATTCCTCATGATCTTTCTATTTCTTTTTCTGATGAACCTTTCCTTCTGCATGACAACGAAAACCCTCAGAAACGTATTTTAATTTTTAGTACCCCACGTAACCTTGCTAAGTTAGAAACTAGTGAAATTTGGATGATGGATGGGACGTTTAAAAGTACACCCCATCCTTTCACTCAAATTTACACTATACATGCTAAAATTAACAATAGTGTAATTCCCTTAGTTTACAGTTTGCTACCTGATAAGACTTCTGCGACATACACTGAACTTTTATCAGTGATTAAAAGTAAAACATCTTCAAGTCCTCGAAAAATAATTATTGATTTTGAATTGAGTATGATCAATGTGATCACTAAAACGTACACGGATACCCAAATTCAGGGATGTTTTTTCCATTTTTCGCAGGCATTTTGGCGTAAATTACAGAAAACATCCCTAGTTGCAGAATATTCTCGGGATAGCAAACTACAATTTGAACTAAAAAAATTAACTGCACTTTGTTTTGTTCCTCCCGATAGTGTGGACGAGTACTACACTGCAATTATAGAATCTGTTTATTATACGAGTAACGAAGAAAAATTGGCACCCATTCTAAATTATTTTGAGGACACATGGATTGGACACCTAAGCAGATCGGGTCGCAGGAGAAAGCCACGATTCCATGTGGAGTGGTGGAACTGCTACACGAGTTGTTTAGAGGGAGAAGCAAAAACAAACAATGCCATTGAGGGATGGCATAACTCCTTCAACCATACAATTGGTAAACCACATCCTAACTTCTACTCATTTTTGGAAACTTTGAAGAAGGAGCAAAGTTTCCAAGAAATGAGAATAGCCCAAACACTCGCAGATAGTCTAAACCCACGAGTAACAGTCAAAACAAGGGAAATGTCTGAGAGACTATTGGCAATTCTACAACAATTTTCGTTGTGTGTGGCTATAGACTACCTGGAAAATCTTTCTAACATTCTTTCTTTTTAAAATAATGTAATTACTTACTTTCCTGCTTTGCTTTAAATTTTAATAATTTTCAAATTACAATTGGCATACCAAGGTATTTTCCAAAAAGTTTTTTCAAACAAACAAGTCGGGTTATTTTTTTTTAAAACAAATCTTCATTTCAAGCAAAAACTACCAATGTCTACAAATTTACTGTCCCATAGTATTTGAACTATTGTTCGACATCGGAACTCCATTAATTAAATTACCGAAAAAATCCAATTTAATTACCTTCAAAACTAATCTCCAAAAATGAAACATATGTAAAATCTACAATTCAAACCATATTCCGAAATGCACTTTGCAGCTTAATCATCATTTTTAAAACAATCGTTATTTTTCAAAATTTGAAAGTACGCAACTTTTTTGCAGTTAGAAATGAAGATCGACATTACTTTTGTTACTTCCTGAATAAACAAATCAACTTTCTGAACAGTAACTTTTAATTTTTTAACAGTTACATACTTTTTTTATCAAAATAAATAACTTTTAGCGACCCGACATAGGCATACATTAATGACATTAATGTGGACATGTTTAAAAACAATTAAGTAATCAATTAGTTTTCCCGCAACCTCCCCTTATTCTTTCCTCACTATATATGTATCCCTTTTAAAGGTTTATTCTACAATTACTAATGAAAATATTTCCTACCTGGCCGCAGATCAGCTTCCTGCTGCTTCCTCCTCCGATGCTCTGCAAAATGGCGTATTACGTCGACGTTCACGTCATTACGTCATCGCGTGCATCTGAATTTAAAGCGGACTACTTTATTAAACTAACCTGTAAATAAATGTTTATAAATGTTAATAAAATATTTATATTTTGTTTCAAAAATGTTACTTACATTGCAAAATTCATTAAAAATATGGTTTATTTTTTCATGATTTTTCAATAAATAAAAAATGTGAAAACAAAAATTGTTTCCTGTCATTATTTTTTAAATAGTTATTTAAACTTCAAATTTATAACTAATTAAATGTTAATTCACTAAATATGTTCCTTACCTCGACTCCATTGTCTTTTCCTTTCAAAACTTTCTCTTTCTTCACTTTCTGATCCTTCTTTTCTTGTTCCGCGGGTTGTATATTCTGATGCTGCCAAAATAAATAAAGGACAAAGACGCTCATAGACTTCAATGGAAAAGCGTGGGAATTTTTAAAAAAAAGTAAGTAATTATTTTTTTTTTTTTTTGTTTTAAAATATTACTGTTTTTAAAATGCATTTTTTATTACTCTTTTAATATTTCAAATATTATTATATTTTTAATTATTTTTAATAAATGTATCTAATTTTTATAATAAATAATCAAAAAGTACTCTTCCTTTTTTTAAAAACAATGTTCTTTATTTTTTGAACTTATAAATACTTTAGTATTTACATATCTTATTTCTTAATTTTTTGATAGATACTGTAGAATTAATATTTTTAAAAAGTACTCACAAACTTTAAATAAATTAAATTTAAAATATGCTGTTTCTTAATTTGAAAAAACCAATGAACTAAATTAATTTAAGAAATACACTTTAATATTTAAAAAATACTCAACTATTAAAATGTATTTACTCACTCTTATTTTTTAGAAAAAATATATGAAATACTCTTTCAATTTAGAATAATTCTCAATTATTTATTTAACTTTAAAAATACTCACTATTCACTGTAATATGTATAAAATTAAATATAAACACAATCATTCCATTTTCATAAATACTCAAGTATTAATTTAACTATCCAACAAAACATTCCTAGTAAACAAAATACTCAAGTATTAAGTATCAAGAATTATTATTAAAATACTCAAGTAGTAATTTAACTATCCAACAAAACATTCCTAGTAAACAAAATACTCAAGTATTAAGTATCAAGAATTAATATTAAAATACTCAAGTATTAATTTAACTATCCAACAAAACATTCCTACTAGACAAAATACTCAAGTATTAATATTAAAATACTCAAGAATTAATTTAACTATCCAACAAAACATTTCTACTAGACAAAAAACTCAAGTATTAATATTTTGATAAACAACTCACTTTTTTTCAAATACAATTTTTTTTATAACAAATAATTATACGATATATATTTATTTTAATTAAAATACCAACATTAAAAAATGCGTTGTAATAGTATATGCGTTGTAAAAGTACTTACCATATAACATCTTGCGTTGTAAATGCATGCGTTGTAAATGCATGCGTTGTAAAGGCATTTTCAAATAATGCGTTGTAAAGGTATATGCGTTGTAAAAGTACTTACCATATAATAGCATGCGTTGTAAAAGCATGCGTTGTAAAAATTTTTGCGTTGTAAAAAATGCGTTGTAATAGCATAGCGTTGTAAAAGTTGCGTTGTAAAGGTGGTTCCCCATGTTGAATAGTTATAGCAAATACATTTCTATGACGCTTTTAGACATACATCGATTATATGCGGGTGCCGACTAACGGTGAATATGATGCACCCCTACAAATCTCAGAATCACATGACGCTCTATCACTATACTATAGCACCAGAGACTGTGAGCACAGGGTCCAGAAACGACAATGTCAGTGTGGCTATACGTTCTCAAAGTTCCTCATTTGAATTGTGCCGGAATTGCAATATTAGTGGGTGTTACAAAAGCCCCAGTGATGGTGTAAACAGTACCTTCTGTAGATTGAATTTGCTCGGTAGCTCCAGAGTCTCGTTGTCAGGGGAATAGCCCAGCCTCTGACGGGCAAGGATGGGCCCGCCCTTGGCCCGGGCGCATCCCGCACTGCGGGGGGAAAGGCTGTGCTATGTAGCGCGATGGAAGCGCCTCCCCCTCACCTGCGGTGCCGGTAGTGGAAATGGCAGTGCGGTGACCCTCATTGCACCCTGGGACTCGTAGTCCCACCAGGGTGAATGGCAGTCCCAATATCGTCTCGAGGGAGCGTTGCGGCACTAGGGATGGAGATGAACACTCTGGGCTTAGGCTCCTGCCAGAGTATGCAGCCAAAGGACAAGAGCAAGCAGTCAAAATGCCCCCTTCAGTTCCAGCGCATCCCGAACCGTGGGGGAAGAGGCTGCGCTATGTAGCGCGATGGAAGCGCCTCCCCCTCACCTGCGGTGATGGTAGCGGAAATGGCAGTGCTGTGACCCGCATTGCACCCTGGGACTCGTAGCCCCACCAGGGTGAATGGCAGCCCCAATATCGTCTCGAGGGAGCGTTGCGGCAGTAGGGATGGAGATGAACACTCTGGGCTTAGGCTCCCGCCAGAGTGTGCAGCCAAAGGACAAGAGCAAGCAGTCAAAATGCCCCCTTTAGTTCCAGCGTGTCCCGCGCCGCGGGGGGGAAGGCATGCATTACAGGTGTTTTTCCTTGGAGCAAGACACACTAGGTTTCTAGATTTGGTTTTCATTGCGGCCAAAGGATTGAATACATGCCAGTGGATGTCGGAGGAGCCCCCATTGCAGAAGGCTTGGCCTCTCTCAATGCTGAACTGGGCGAAGGCTGAGGCGGTTTCTTTAGTGCATGAAAACACACTGGGTCTTTGTAAATTCCCTATTTCCGCTGCGTGGAATGCAATGATGTGTACGTTTCAGGGGCTGCTGGCACCGGATGACCCACCGGACATTCCTACCCCTGACTGATGGTGTGCCATCAATGTGCTGACCTCTGACCCGAACTATACTCTGCTATGTAGAGAACGTCCCTTATACCCACCAATGTGATGTCTATTATTTCAACAGTCATGAAGTGCACCGGTGTGAACATTGATGGGATTTTGTCTCACAGCATCTGAGATTCATGTTTTCTCACCTATACTTATAAGGCTCCTGCTTCCCCTCCTAGCCTCCCGCCCAATGGTGTTTTTTATTTGATGGTATTAGTATTAAGACTGTTTGACTGCATAAACAGATTGTTGTGATATGGCGGAGTGAAGCCATACGAGCCATATATATGTAACTGATTTATACACGCATAATAGAGTTATACTGTACTCCAACAGGACTAAACGGCTATGTTGTAGGTGGGAGGAGGCTTAGTGCTCGGTAGGATATGCCAATAGTTGTTGCTGGTTGTGACTAATAATGATGATGTATTCATGTCATTGAGATGCTGACTTACAAGTTGGATTTGATAATTTGCCTACAGGTTCCATATGAAAATGTCTATGTATGCATACTGTTTTTCTACTCGAATGCAAAAACTTTAATACACAGACGTATGCAACATAACAAGGAAGGCAGAAATTGCAAAGTAAGAAGTCTTGTGAATGCTGAGAGCAGACACTGAATCTTCTGGCTCTGTTATTATATCAGGCCTGGTGCTTACCACACTACGAGAGATTAGCCTACAAGATACCCAGTTGTTGCTCATCTAAGAAAATATAAAAATGTCTATCAATTAAATGATCATTATAGTAAGAACGTATTTCAGCTTCGCATAAATATTTGACAAAATCGTTGTGTTTGTGCCCCAAACATTTGGTATAGTCCAACTCCTTTTTTGTCATCCAAAAGGTTTAGTGCAGTCCAAAGCCTTTCCCGATGAAGGTTCAATTAAATAACATAATAGATTCAATTGCTTAGGTCCTGGAAGCACAAACCAACAGAAATACCAAAATAAAAAAGATAGTTTTCTCTATGACTTTCATAAACAAAAATTGATCGAATCAGTGAAATAAATAGTGAGTCCAGAGATCAGAAATAAATTTACTGATAGTTTAGACTAGCTAGTGTCCACAATCAAATTTTGAATTAAGTGAGAATCACTGTTTACTCTGTGTTGTTAATAAAACATGTGTTAAAAGCACCAGACATTGAAGGGAACGATCATTCGTTTTACTCAGATCTAAATAGGTAAGGATATGAAAAAATGTCAGTTAATAAATTAGAATGTTTACTCATATATTAGTTTCTATTTTTCGTGACTCTGAGCTATTGTTATAAAGCACAGAACTAATAAAATACAGGACTCATGAATAATTTTTCATCCTTCTTAAGATTGATATTTCCATGTATTCCTCTTTGGGAAACATTTATTCACATATATCGTACAGCATGTCCCACAAGATTACAGAGCATCGGTGTTGGACTTTTTGGCAGGTTCACCCCTAAACTTTTTGCCTTTTCTGTGACCTGGTGTTGGTGGTTTTAGGCCTCAGGGCACTTTAGCACCTTGGTCCAGTGTAAAGTGCGTGCGCTCTCTGTGTTACATTAGTAAGGTTGGTCTGCCCTCCCATAGGAATGCATTGGGGATTCCCTGATCAGTGTGTGTCAGTGGTAATTCCTGTTATGAGAGGAGCAGTGTGGTCAAGTCTGGTATGTATGAAATTGTGAGAATAAATGCTGCACAATGGTGTGCGCAGATTTATTATGACTGTTGGAGAAATTCCACTTTTAGAATGTTTGCATTTCTGTGTGCTATGTGTCTGTCTGCCTGATGTGAATTGCATTTCTGGCTTGTGAGTGACATGGGCAGGGAGGTGTGTATGGCTCCAGGAGGGGCAGGGCAAGTCAGCACTAAGCTGCATTGGACATATGAGCTGGGAGTAGTGGAGGAGTAATCCCCTAACCCTGAATAGGCCTGTGCCCAGCCTGCACAATGCTGGCTCCGTCCCCTGTGGTGCGTCTGATCACCTAGCCCCATCTGACAAAGGGGAAGAGGAGCTTGCAAAACAAAGTTCTCCAAATCCCCCCTGAACCAGTTGCATCTGGTTCCCCCATGCCCTGTACTACAGACACAGAGAGTTTGTGGTATAAGTATAGGGGCTGTGACCCCATGAAAATGTTCAGTTCTGTACTTTGGGTGGTGCTGGTCCTGATCCTGCTGGGGCATGCTGCTGCTGGCCCAGGAGGAACTGCCATGAGGGCTGCCTCCCTGAGCCCAACTATGCCCCAGGGACCTTTTGCTTTTTTTTCTTATCCTTCAGGACTTTGTGCAGCTAGCGCCTCGTGAGCGCTATATTTTAATTATTCCCCAAAGGTGAGAGAGCGTGGGCTTCGCAGCGCGGCACTGCAGCCAATGGAGGGGGAATCCCGGTGTGAGGGATTCCCCCGTGATGCCTGAATTTTGGGTGCCCAACCCGCATTATGGTGTCTTTGGTGGCGGTGCCTACCCCGGATTGTTTATTTTTAGACGGGTGCCTACCCCGCGTCCTTCGGCTGTAAATCACTGCTGCGGCCCGGGGATAGAAGTGCACCAAAGGAGGAAGTCAGGCAACCCGCCGGGACGTGGACGGGTCCTGCAATAGAGACAGGAAATGCCCAGCGGGACTCCCGTGAGATGTTGGGAGCCCCGGCGCCAGAAGCAGAGAAGGAAGGCAAGTGGGAGCCCACCCCGCCTACGTAGAAGTTGTAGAAGTGCAGCCGGAGTCCAGTCGAGGCTCTCAAGAGAGGGAGAGCCCGACGTGTTGCTGCGCTGTCTCCAGCGCAAGAAGAGAAGAGGAGACGAAGTCTGCACACAGCGCCCAGTGAGTGGGGCTGCATGCCAGCACTGGTGAGTGCCTGTGTCCTGAGCGGTCCCGCCGTAGCGGGCCGCTGCATCGTGGGGCATGTTTTATGTCAAGAGCCCATGTGGCTCCAACATTGGGGGCCATTTCTGTTTCCTAAGAGTCCCAGAGTGGGACTCAGATGGCACGTGTAGTGCCCACGCCATTGTCTCTACGATGGGGGCCAATTTGATTTAAAAGCCCCGTGGGGGCCAGAGGGCACAGTGGTGCCGGGCCTCCTTGCCAAGATGGTCACAGTTGCCCCGCTTGACAGTGGGCAACTGCAACAATGGGGGCAAGATTATTTAAAAGCCCCAGTGGGGCCCGAGGGCACAGTGGTGCCAGGGCCCTTTTTTCTGATTCACAGCTGCGCCGCACCAGTGCGGGCAGCTGCAACCCTTTGTGCACATTTATTCGGAGGTCACAGTGAGTGCCAGGCCTTCCTTGCATCCCAGCTGCATGGTAAGTAGCGTCAGATGCAACGTTTAGGCTGTTAGTTCTTTTGGGGGCATGTTCTATGAGAGAGGAGTGAGATACACTCCTCTGCCCCAGCGCAATGGCACACGTGGATTCCGCTGCCTTGGCAGCACGCCCTGACATTTGGACCTAGGGCATTGGAGCCCCCTCTGAGAAGGCCAGTTGGCCAGGGGGACTGATAGGTTTGTAGGGCGCCAGGCCCTAATGTGTGTTATTTGGTGTTAGGAAATGTGATTCATGTACTATGATTTATGCACCCTGATTTATGCCTCTACTGTGTTTTATGATTATGAGGTTGTGCATACTGTGGTTTATGCTTGTGAGGTTATTCTCTAACGTGATTTATGCCTCTAATGTGGTTTTATGAATATGGGGTTTTTGTGTACTGTGTTTATGTTTGAGATTATTCCCTAATGTGAGTTACGCTTAGGAGGTTATGGTCTAATGCGTTTAGACTTATGAGATGATTGCATAATGTGTTTAGGCTTATGAGGTTGGCGCAGAATATATTCCACGCCTAATGTGATACTGTGCATAATATGGTTTGTGTTAGAGGATGATGCTGAGTACAGTGTTTGCCAGTAATTACTGGTTGTATTCTACATTTATTATATGTTCTATCTTTACTAAGTTCACTTTTTGATGGTTCTGAAAGTGGTCCAATTGGCCCTGTCATGTGTATATAATCCCCTGTAAATATGCCCAGTTGGCACAGTGTATATTTTGTGATTACTATTCTAATGTGTTTTATGATAATACAAAGGCTATTTTTTATATAACCTTGTGTGGAGTTCCTTTTGTGGTGTGCCTAGTATGTTGGTGCTGTGAGTGTGTTGCACAAACGCTTTACACATTGCCTCCGGGATAAGCCAGACTGCTCGTGCCAAGCTACCAAGGGGGTGAGCAGGAGTTATCTTTGGCGTGTAACTCCCTTGCCCTGACTAGAGTGGTGGTCTCTGCCTGGCTTTGGTGCAAGCCTTAGCCAACCAGAGATACCATTTGTAACAATCAGTATACTTTTGAGCATGGAAAAGATACAGTCAAAATTCAGAGAAAGGGTAGCAAACTTTGAATGAATCTGGTAGCCAGTCCTGCTCCCAATCCACTGAATACCATATGCATATTATACCTGTCAAAAATGCTGCTACATCAGGTCCTGGTCAGCAAGTGGCCTCTCCTCCTGCTCCATCCATTTGTGTTACTGATGGCTGTTAGGAATGCCCCCAGCCCACAAGATTAGGTGAGGCTCTGAATTTGTAAGGTAATCCCACAATCTCCCTATATGAACGTCAGTACAGGTAAAAGAGTAAAACTACCTGCAAGAAGATCTCTGGGCAAGGAAAAAGGGGTTTAGGGTGAAAGAAAGTGAGAGAGACCAAAACACACCTGCCATCTTACACTACAGGAAGGATAATTTGGTACTTGCACAGGTAAGGCAGTGAAAGGTAAGATCTAGGCTTGAAGGAGTCCTAATATAGTGGCTAGTGGACCCACATAAGAAAATAAATGCAACACCATTTAAAGATGTGGGAATATGTAAAGTTAATGAATGGAACTACGGATCCTTCAGATTAATTAGCAATGATGAGCTGCATAAGCCTCTGGATAGGCCCCAGCATCCAGAAGGAACCAGCACTGAGGACACCAAGACACAAATGGCCACAACCTTGTGGAGTTGTGTTGTAGTGCTGATGTCAAGTAATGAAGTGCAAGGAACAGTAATCCAAAAGGTAATTAAGGGAAAACTACCATTATCTGTCGCTTGCAGAATACCGTTAGCTAAGATGGTGGCGCTACCAAGATTGGTCTATTTCTTTAACACGTTGCTGTTGGTAGTGCCTCACCAATTGTTTAGGAAACTGGAATTGCTACTTCTGGAATTGTTTTGGGGAACTGGTCGGCATATGGAAGCACTAACAAAACAACAGTACGCTGTTATGGAGAGAGGGTTGGCTGCTCGTGATCTTGAATCTTATTTTTCTGGCGGCACAACTACAATAGTTAAACAAGTGGGTTTACTGTCAAATGAACGCTGAGGAGGGTGTTATTGGCTCACATCCTGATTTGAAGGATTTATTGAAAGGCTTCTTGCTTCCTCAGTGGAAACTGCCTGCAATATCTCAAGAGCTCCTAGTGATACAGCAGTGCTTGAATGCTTGTTGATGCATATCATATGAGATATATTGATTATCACTTTTAATCTATCAATTATAGGTATCTGGGTATTTATCATTTTAAATCTATCTTCTAATCTATTTTTTATAAATATTTGTGTACCTTTTTAAAAATAATAGTTGTCTATGTAGTGGGCATCGTGTATGGTTTGTATTATATGCCTGTCACTATTGCACTAAGGTCTATTTAACGAAACTAATAACAATTATTTAAAACTAAACTAAAGGAAACACTAAGCAAGAAAGGGAACATAGCAATTAAGGTGAGAGTCAGTGGCGGCTGGTGACTTCTGAAAGTGGTGTTGCGTAAAAGTTCAGTAACACATCCGAATGGCAAGCAAGAGCAGCAAGCAAGCCTGTCATAAGCGCAGTTTGGGGGGGCTCTTTCTCCCCCAAGAAAATTGTGAAAAAAGAGTGGGCAAATGGTGCATTTTCAAGCATATTTCAGAAAGCAAGAAGGTGAATAAAGCAATTGTGAAAATGTAGTTATGACATCATTTAAAAGTTCGTATACAATAATGACATGGGTAGCTGCTTATTTAGAATTGTCTTATAGCTTATTCAGTATATCTGCACCATGGCCAGTCCGATTAGAACGGGCTAAATGAACTGACTGGAGCAACACCTGAGCTGGGTCTTCTGGATGGCCTTTGTATTAATTTTGGCAATTTAAATAGGGTGCTTTGAATTAAAAACAGCATGTCTGTTGTAAAATTGTGTACTGATGTGGCAGTATAGAAGACTTTTATTGAGAATTTTAGAGCTCTCCAGCCCTGTTAAGACCAGCGCATATCCTGCATCAGATATGACTCAGCCTGGTAATGCTCAGTGCACGGATACCATTTTTAGAGGGAATTGTTTTTTATACTTGTCAATTTAGTGTAAATCCATTTAAAACGTACGATTGGGATATGTGAAGATCAAGCGTGTATATTCACTTGCATAACACATGTAATGTAATGTAAATGTAATGTAAAAATTATTTATAAAGCGCGACATTCACCGGACGGTTTCTTGGCGCTATTCACTTAAATCAACGAGAGGCAGAAGCAAAAGCAAGGAGAAAGAGATTTATGAATAGATACCGAGAAACAGGTGGGTTTTTAGGAGGGACCTGAAGTGAAGATAAGAGGAGGAGAGTCTCAATTCCAGCGGTAAAGAGTTCCAGAAGGAGGGTGCCAGAAAGGAGAACCTAAGACCGCCGTGTTTTTTGCGCTTGAAGCGGGGAGTCTGAAGGAGCGCAAGATGAGAGGAGCGGAGATTCCTAGAGGGGGTATAGGGGTGCAAAAGGGAGGAAATGAAGGAAGGGCCGGTGCCTGCCAGAGATTTGTGGATTAGGCAACCAAGTTTAAACTTGCAGCGCTCCGAAATGGGAAGCCAATGGAGGGCCTTGAGGAGGGGACGGACGTGGTGGTGTTTCGGTTGGTGGTAAATAAGGCGAGCTGCTTGGTTCTGAATGAGTTGTAGTCTGTTGATTTGATATTGAGGGATGCCAACGTATAGGGCGTTGGCGTAGTCGATTCGGGAGATGACTAATGCCAGTAGTACCAAGGTGAGGGCTTCAGTGGTTAGAAGATGGGCTATTTTACGAATCTTCCGGAGCTGGAAGAAGCAAGAGGACACGGTGGCACTGACCTGATGCTGCATTGAGAGGTCTTGGGAGATGAAAACCCCAAGGCTTTTCACTTTGTCAGCAGGGTGGGGGGAAGGGCCGAGGGAGGAGGGCCAGAAGGTGGAATTCCAGGGATTGGAAGGGCCTCCGACAAGAACGAGCTCCGTCTTGTCGGGGTTGAGTTTGAGATGGTGTGTGCCCATCCAATTACTGATGTGACAGAGGGTGGACTGGAAATCTAGAGCCGCTGCGTCCGAGGAGTCGAGATTGAAGACGAGCTGAATGTCATCTGCATAATTAAATGCTGTGACATTCCTGCCGCGGAGGGAGCGGATCAGGGGGGTGAGGTAGAGGTTGAAGAGAAGGGGTGACAGGGAAGAACCCTGCGGGACACCGCAGGTGACTCTCGTCTGGTTTGCCGTGAACTGAGAGAGACGGACCGATTGATGGCGGTCTGCAAGGAAGGAGCGAACCCAATTAAGGGCCGTCCCGCTGATGCCTGCCTCTTCGACACGGTCGACTAAGATGGAATGATCGACCGTGTCGAAGGCTGCTGACAGGTCTAGAAGCACCAGGGCTTGACTGGTGTTGGAGTCGGCGCCTCTACGGAGTTCCTCCATAACAGAGAGGATAACAGACTCTGTCGAGTAGGCAGGTCTAAACCCAGCTTGCTGAGAGTCTAAGAAGTTGGAGTCCTCGATGAAGGAACTGAGGACGGTGGTCACGTGCGTCTCGAGTACCTTGCTTAGGTAAGGCAGGAGAGAAATAGGGCGGAAGTTGCCCAAGACCGTGGGGTCGGCATTGGGTTTTTTTAATATAGGGATAACTTCGGCGTTCTTGAATTGGCTGGGAACCACGCCGAGCAGCAGGGAGTTATTCAAGAGGGCCAGTGGGGGGCCAGGGCAGGACAAAAAAGCAGTCCGGAGAATTGCTGGGGGGCAGCAATCAGTGGGGGAGCCGGATGAGACTTTATGAAGCAGGGAGAAGAAGACTTCTTCAGATATAGGAGGCAGCTGTGGCAAGGAGTGAGAGTTGAAAGAGGGAGCAGCCTCTGAGAGAGACATTACTGGAGGGCTGGAGGAAATACTGTTTTTGATTTTACTGATTTTGTCGATGAAAAATTGGTTAAGGGAGTCACAGAGTGCCTGAGAAGGGAGGGGTTTGATGGTTACTCTGTCCGGGTGTGAGAGTTCCTCCACAATCGCAAAAATGTCTTTGGATTTATTCACAGAGTTGAGAATTTTTGTGGAAAAGTAAATGGATTTTGCGGATGAGATTGCGTGTTTGTATTCTCCAGATAGTTTGAGGAAATGGGCTTTATCTAAGGGGTCGTAGTTTCGACGCCAGCGGCGCTCAGCTTGGCGAAGTCCTAGTTTGAGGGATTTGAGGCTATCGGAGAACCAGCGGTGAGCGTCGTGAGGACGCTTGGTACGGATAGACTTAAGAGGGGCGACTATATTACTGGCAGATTCCAACCAATCGACGAGAGCAGCTTCCTGGGAATCTGGAGGGCCTAAGCCAGGTGGGACGGGGGATGTTAGGGAGGAAAGGAAAAGGTCAAGGTTGGCTTTATTCCAATTGCGAGCCAGGAGGCTAGCGCCACGGCTACGGGAGGGCGGTGGGGGGACCAAAAGAAGGAAAGAAATTAAGGAATGGTCCGACCAGGGGCAAGGGAGGATTGAGGGTGCTGTAATGTCGAGGTTGTAGGTCCAGACCTGATCTAGGGTGTGGCCCTTAGAGTGGGTCGCCGTGTGGATGTGCTGACAGCCATTGAGGCTACTAAGTAGGTCAGTGAAAGCCAGGGAGTGGGGGCTTTCAAGTGGGTCAGACGGCCAGTAATTGAAGTCTCCTAAAACCAGGAGTTTGGAGTTGTTGAGTGTGAGCTGGGATAGAAGGTCACCAAAAAGGGAGAGGAAATTGGGCATGGGTTGAGGGGGACGGTATACCAGAATGCAGGTGAGCGGGGACACCGAGGATTCGAGTCTGGTAACCAGGCAGTCGGCCTGGGGGATAGTGAGTAGAGAGAGGGAAGAGAATCTGAGAGGAAATTTAATAATAGCGGCTACGCCACCTCCGGATTTACCAGCTGGACGGTTGGCTTGAAGAATGTAATAGCCAGGAGGAATAGCTGCCAGAATGTCAGGAGAGGAGTCCTCTTTCAACCAGGTCTCAGTTAGGAACAGGATGTCGGGGCGGTCTGAGTCCAAAAGGTGGTATATATCGTGTTGGTGGCTGACAAGAGACCGGGTGTTGAGATATAGAACTGCTAGCTCCATGTTAGCAGGTGACTGGGCAGGCTGAGTGATGGAGGATGGGAGGGCCCTGAGCTCAGGGAAAACGCGACGAGCGTTAAGAATCCCGAGTTGGAGGAGTTTTGAATGGCAGGAGAGGTCTAGCGGGAAATGTGAGTGTAGTGCAATCAAATCCCTAGGGGCATAGGAGGTAGTTGGGGCAGAGTGACAGGCCCCGGGCCCCTGCCGGCCGCGGACGGGCGCAGACGGGCTTGCCTTATGCGCGCCTTCGGCGCGCATTTGTCGCGCCCGCTGCGCTCGTCCGCTGCGCTGCCGGGAGTGACACATTTATATACCAGTGAAGGGAGGGGTTTGGGAGGGGGCGTGGCCTGCGCGAGTGGGCGTGGCCTAAGGCTCGCGGTAGAATGGCGGCAAGAGTGGTTTCAAACACCTGACCCGAGGCAGCGAAAGCAGCGCTGTGCGGGGGTGTCTGAGCCAGCAGGAAGAGAAATGCCAGGGGGGAGTTCCAGCACACAGGTATGGAGCACACAGAATACAGTTTTTAAAATTTAAATGCAGCGAAGCGCGCTACTCCCGGCTGTGCCTCAGGAGAGCAAAGTGAATCTGGGGGTGGCGCTAGTAGTCAGCGCTTAAAAGCAATCCTGGCGAAGGGGGCGTGGCCTGCACGAGTGGGCGTGGCCTAAGGCTCGCGGTAGAATGGCGGCAAGAGTGGTTTCAAACACCTGACCCGAGGCAGCGAAAGCAGCGCTGTGCGGGGGTGTCTGAGCCAGCAGGAAGAGAAATGCCAGGGGGGAGTTCCAGCACACAGGTATGGAGCACACAGAATACAGTTTTTAAAATTTAAATGCAGCGAAGCGCGCTACTCCCGGCTGTGCCTCAGGAGAGCAAAGTGAATCTGGGGGTGGCGCTAGTAGTCAGCGCTTAAAAGCAATCCTGGCGAAGGGGGCGTGGCCTGCGCGAGTGGGCGTGGCCTAAGGCTCGCGGTAGAATGGCGGCAAGAGTGGTTTCAAACACCTGACCCGAGGCAGCGAAAGCAGCGCTGTGCGGGGGTGTCTGAGCCAGCAGGAAGAGAAATGCCAGGGGGGAGTTCCAGCACACAGGTATGGAGCACACAGAATACAGTTTTTAAAATTTAAATGCAGCGAAGCGCGCTACTCCCGGCTGTGCCTCATGAGAGCAAAGTGAATCTGGGGGTGGCGCTAGTAGTCAGCGCTTAAAAGCAATCCTGGCGAAGGGGGCGTGGCCTGCGCGAGTGGGCGTGGCCTAAGGCTCGCGGTAGAATGGCGGCAAGAGTGGTTTCAAACACCTGACCCGAGGCAGCGAAAGCAGCGCTGTGCGGGGGTGTCTGAGCCAGCAGGAAGAGAAATGCCAGGGGGGAGTTCCAGCACACAGGTATGGAGCACACAGAATACAGTTTTTAAAATTTAAATGCAGCGAAGCGCGCTACTCCCGGCTGTGCCTCAGGAGAGCAAAGTGAATCTGGGGGTGGCGCTAGTAGTCAGCGCTTAAAAGCAATCCTGGCGAAGGGGGCGTGGCCTGCGCGAGTGGGCGTGGCCTAAGGCTCGCGGTAGAATGGCGGCAAGAGTGGTTTCAAACACCTGACCCGAGGCAGCGAAAGCAGCGCTGTGCGGGGGTGTCTGAGCCAGCAGGAAGAGAAATGCCAGGGGGGAGTTCCAGCACACAGGTATGGAGCACACAGAATACAGTTTTTAAAATTTAAATGCAGCGAAGCGCGCTACTCCCGGCTGTGCCTCAGGAGAGCAAAGTGAATCCACACATAAGGTATAGAATACGAGAAAAATGTTTGTTCCAGTCAATTTTACAGGAATATTTTTAAATTGAGTTAAAAATAGTGGCGACTGATTGTGTATATATATATATATATATATATATATATATATATATATATTCACTTAAAAAACCATAGGTTTCACACAGGTTATAGTTAGGTGGATATTTCACTCGTAAAAAACCAATGAAATTCCCCGTTATAGTTAGTTCAGATAACTATAACTTGCGCGACCGCCACTCTATCACAAGGATGATGTCATCAGTGATGTCATGAGTGATGCCACTGACCATGTCATGAGTGATGTAATATGTGACGTCATGAGCAGTGGATTGCGGGCGCGCGAGTTATAGTTATCTGAACTCACTATAACGGGGGAATTTCATTGTTTTTTTACGAGTGAAATATCCACCTAACTATAACCTGTGTGAAACCTATGGTTTTTTAAGTGAATTTGCAAGGTTTTTTAAATGCTAATTCCTAACTATAACGTGTGTGAAACCTATGGTTTTTTAAGTGAATATATATATATATATATATATATATATATATATATATATATATATATATATATATATATATATTCACTGAAAAAACCATAGGTTTCACACATGTTATAGTTAGCTGGACATTTTACTGATAAAAAACCAATGAAATTCCCCCGTTATAGTTACTGTAGGCAACTATAACTCACGCGACCGCAATCCTCTGCTGATGCTAATACTGTATTTAGACACTTATTTGCCCATATCTTCTTCCATTAAATTTTAGCTATACATATATTACAAATATTTTTTTTTCATAAAGACACATATGTCATCAGCAGAGGATTACGGTCGCGTGAGTTATAGTTGCCTACAGTAACTATAACGGGGGAATTTCATTGGTTTTTTATCAGTAAAATGTCCAGCTAACTATAACATGTGTGAAACCTATGGTTTTTTCAGTGAATTAGCAAGGTTTTTTAAATGCTATTTCCTAACTATAACGTGTGTGAAACCTATGGTTTTTTCAGTGAATTTGTACGGTTTTTTAAATGCTAAGTTACTTTACGCCATTTGTGGCGTGCGCGCCCACTTAACGCAGTTCGTTCCGTGCACGGTTTTTATCAACTTTAATAAGCCCTGTACATTTGGTGGCCTTCGGCCACCAAAAGCACAGGGGGTGAGGTCAATGTGGATAGTGTTTTTTTTATTTCGATTTTATAATTTCATGTTGCCAAAATTACGTTTTTTTTCTCTATTAATAAGCCCTGCACATTTGGTGGCCTGCGGCCACCAAAAGCACAGGGGGTGGGGTAAGTGTGGATAGTGTTTTTTTTATTTTTATTTTTTTACCGTAAGCGTACGGTAAGCTTACGGTAAGCGTACGGTAAGCGTACCCCGCGAAATTGCCGAAAAAAAAATAAAACCGTTTTTGCTCTTGGGGGATGTTTGGGGACTCCCTCAACATGACTGTGGGAGGGAGTTGTCAAAACAGCCCCGTAACATGTTTTTGGCCATCATGTTTGATAAACAACACTCAGTGCGAGAGACAAAATGGCGGACGCCGCTTCCTGGTTTCGGCCGATTCGAATGTTTACTAAGATCTAAGAGCCAATCAGAATCGCGCTCGCGCACGCCACCGTAAGCGTACGGTAAGCGTACGGTAAGCGTACGGTAAGCGTACCGTAAGCGGGCTCAGATATATATATTGATTTAAAGGCTATTTTCTCAGAATCTACTGAACAGATTTACACCAAACCTACAAAAGGCACTTCCTTGACCTAGGGACTACCTCTCTGCCAAATTTCTAGTAATTCTGTTCAGCCGTTCGGGCTGTAGCTCGTTCTAAAGGTCCTATGGAAAAATGCATGGGAAAAACGCGTTTTGGGACCCCCCTTTTATCTCAGCCCCCGCTTGACGAATCCCCCCGAGACTTTCAGGGTAGGAGCGGAGCGTAGCGCCCCACCTATTTTGAGAAATTCGCGAGGATTCGTCGACCGGCGCCAAAGTTATTTAAAATAGAATGTTGAGGTTTTCCTATGGAAACGTGGTCCTAACTATAACTACCTACTGGCGACCGCCAGTAGGTAATATATATATATATATATATATATATATATATATATATATATATATATATATATATATATATATATATATATATATATATATATATATATATATATATATATATATATATATATATATATATTCACTGAAAAAACCATAGGTTTCAGGCACGTTATAGTTAGGAATTACATTTAAAAAACCTTAGAAACTCACAAAAAAAACCATAGGTTTCAGGAGCGTTATGGTTAGCTGGACATTTCCCTCGTACAAAACCCTAGAAATTCCCCTGTTATAGTTAGTTCAGCTAACTATAACTCGCGCCCCCGCAATGCACTGCTGATGACGTCACATATTACATCACTCATGACATGGTCAGTGACATCACTGATGACATCACTGATGACATCTCAAATGACATCACTGATGACATCACTGATGACACCATCCATTGAGTATGTGTTTCTGAACAGTTTTAATATGTTTAATATATATATATAGGGAAAGGCCTGTTGAAGAATAAGTGGGTGTACAAGTGTGTGAATGGATGATTTTCTAGGTGCGTATCTGACTCTATAAGTGAGTCATTAAATGTATCTTACTGCAGACTAGTGACTAAACTGTGTGAATGTCTGTATGTGTCTGTGTGTTGGTGTATAAGTGGCTGCATAGTTTTGTGAATAGCTATATGAGTGTCTATATGGGTTATTGATTGGTTGTCTGAGTATCTGTATGGGTGCCTGAGTGTTTGTGTGGGTAGGGTGTGTGACTAGATGTGTTAGTGGGTGATTCAGTGGGTGCATGGTTTTAAGAGTGCATCTGTGATGGACTTTATGGTTGGGTGACTGTATGTAAGGGTGTGTTAGTGATTGAATGCATATCTCAGTTGTACATGTGTCAGTAACTACATATGTGAAATGCAGAGTATATGTGTGTAAGAGTAAATAACTATCTATATGTGAGAGTGTGTGATTTTGGGAGTGGCTGTATGCGCCATAGTGCAAGGATATCTGTGTCATGTGCTGTGTGAGTAAGTGAACTTGAGTGTGTTTAACTGTATAGGTGAGTAAATTGGACTGTGATTAATTATTTGCATGACTGACTAGATGTGTCAGTACCTCAATGGATGATTGGCGGTGTGTGAGTGTCTATATAGGTGTATAAATGCACAGAGTGACTGTAAGTATGAGTGACTGTACAGGTGAGTGAGTGGACATGTATGTAGACCTAAAAGTCAATGAGTGGGTGTGTAGTTATTGGTATTGGAGTATCTATGGTTGTCAAAATGGCCGTTTGAAATTTTGAGTCCGTGTATCAAAGGTTATATTAGAGTGTGAGAAGGTGCACTAATTTGTCACATGGATGACGTCATCAGTTATGTCATCAGTGATGTCATTTAAGATGTCATCAGTGATGTCATCAGTGATGTCACTGACCATGTCATGAGTGATGTAATATGTGACGTCATCAGCAGTGCATTGCGGGGGCGCGAGTTATAGTTAGCTGAACTAACTATAACAGGGGAATTTCTAGGGTTTTGTACGAGGGCAATGTCCAGCTAACTATAACGCCCCTGAAACCTATGGTTTTTTCAGTGGATATATATAGATTCACTGAAAAAACCATAGGTTTCAGGGGTGTTATAGTTAGCTGGACTTTTCACTTGTACAAAACCATTGAAATTCCCCCGTTATAGTTAGTTCAGCTAACTATAACTCGTGCGCCCGCAATGCACTGCTGAGGACGTCACATATTACATCACTCATGACATGGTCAGTGACATCACTCATGACATCACTGATGACATCTCAAATGACATCACTGATGACATCACTGATGACATCATCCAGTGAATGTGTGTTTTTCTGAAAATTAAATATGTTTTATATATGTATATCTCAAGGTCGATGGAAGAATACATGGGTATATAAGTGTCTAAATGGATGATTTGTTTTTGAAAAATTGATTGTGTAACTGACTGATTAGGTGTATCATAGTGAATACATGGCTTAGTGAGTAATGTTTAAATATGTAAATACCAGTATCAGTCTCTCACTTTGTGTATAAGTGGCTGCATGGGTTGGTGAGTAGCTACATGGGTGTCTATATAGGTTATTAGTTGGGTTTTTGAGTATCAGTCTGAGTGTCTGCATGGTTCGGTGGGGGGTATTAGGTAGTGCATAGGTGCATGAAAGAGTGACTCACTGTTTGTATGTGTTGAAGACAGCATGTGTGCAGGACTGTATGGGTGGATGAGTGTGTGTATGGGTGTGTTAGTGAGTGAATGACTGTCTCAATAGTGTCTTTATGAGTAACTACATATGTTTTAAACTAGTATATGTGACTATTGGTGTATATAAGTGAGTATATGTGAGAGTGAGAGATTGAAAGAGTTCTTGTATGAATAAGTATGTGCTTCTATAAGTGATTGTTTAAAAGACTAAGTATGTGTAAGTTTCCGTAGAAGAAAGTGTGGAAGTGTGTGTATAACTGTATATGCAAGTAAATGTATGTTTGATTCTTTATTAGCATGAGTGACTATGTGTGTAAGTAACTCTATGGATGAGTGGCATTGTGTAACAGGGTGTATAGGTGTATGAGTACATATGATGAGTGAGTACATGTATGAGTGACTGTATAGGACTGTTGGTGAATGAGTGGATGTGTATGTGGATCTTAGAATTACTGAAGAGGTTGTTGTAACTGGTATTGGTATGTCCATAGTTTTGAAAATTTTAGTCTCTATTTTTGAATGTGTGTATCAAAGGTTATATTAGGGTGAGAGGAAGTCTGCCACTCTATCACAAGGATGATGTCATCAGTGATGTCATCAGTGATGTCATTTGAGATGTCATCAATGATGTCATGAGTGATGTCACTGACCATGTCATGAGTGATGTAATATGTGACGTCATCAGCAGTGCATTGCGGGCGCGCGAGTTATAGTTAGCTGAACTAACTATAACGGGGGAATTTCAATAGTTTTGTACAAGTGAAAAGTCGAGCTAACTATAACACCCCTGAAACCTATGGTTTTTTCAGAGAATTTCTGAGGTTTTTTAAATGCTAATTCCTAACTATAACGTGCCTGAAACCTATGTTTTTTTCTGTGAATTTCAAAGGTTTTTTTAATGCTAATTTCTAACTATGCCTACAGAGATAGGACATGTGAAGAAAGAAGAAAAAATGCACAGAAAGAAGAAAAAGAAGTGCAGAAAGAAGCAACAGAAGTCCTCAAAGACGAAGAAAAGTGCAGGAAGAAGGATAACGTGCAGAAAGAACAAAAAGAAGAGCAGAAAGAAGCCTTGTTGCAAAATCATCCTGTACCCTCAACTTTTTCAGACGGATACTGGTGGTAACTGAGTCTGAATAACCAGTCCTAGAGCCAGTGCTATGTTAAAAGACACTTAGAATACAGTGAAAACACCTACATACACTAGGGAACATTATGCGTTGGGGTCCCCCTGTGATTAGCATGACCTCCTCTGTAAGCCCCTAGTATATAATAGGGCAGGGGGATTAAAACTACCTCTTAAAACAGGCCACAGGGCGTTTTTGCACACGTTAACTCAGGCCCGTCCCCTCCCTTCACCACTGTGTAAACACGCCCTGTGTCCATTTTTAGTTGGGAGATTAAGTTCATTTGAATCCTGAGGGTCCCTAGGGTCCAACTAGCCCACTAGGTACCTCCAGTAAGTGCCACAGAGCTGCGTTGCAGAGAGGTGTAAAAAGTGGCACGGCCTGGACCACCTCTCTGCAATGCAGCTCAGTGGCGCTTACTGGAAGCCCTTGGTGGACTAGTTAGCCCCCAGGGGCCCTCAGTATTGAAGGGAAATTATATCCCCAATTTAAAACGTGCCATAGTGCGTGTTTGCACACGTCACCTCAGGCCCCGTCCCCTCCCTTCACCACTGTGTAAACGCGCCCTGTGGCTGTTCTAAGTTGAGAGATTAAGTCCCCTTGAATCCTAACGGTCTCTAGGGTCAAACTAGACCACTAGGTACCTCCAGTAAGCGCCACAGAGCTGCGTTGCAGAGAGGTGTAAAAAGGGGCTTGGCCTCAGAACACCTGTCTGCAGCGCAGCTCCCTGGCGCATATTGGAGATGCCTGTTGGGCTAGTTGGCCCTCAGGGACCCTCAGTATTTAAGAGGAATTAATTCCCCAACTTACAACTCGCCAGGGGGCGCGTTTGCAGAGTGCTGCAAGGAGGGTGCGTGGCCTCCGGCACGATGCCAGTCTTTTATTTATTTTAATTTTTTAAGAAGGGGGGCTGTGTGGTTCCCCTTCTTATTCTAATTTATTGGCCCTGATGACCCCATCCCCCAGGGCCTGTCTCCTAATTATATTTCTTTGACCCCAATCCCCAGGGCCGGCCACTGTTTTTTAATATTTTTAAAAAATATATATTTATAGACACACCTAGGACATGCTGGACAAACCGTACGTACCTATCACCATGACGATTTGCGTGATATTCATTAAAAGGCGACTATGCATACAATGAATCCACGTGGAATGTATTTCCACCACTAGTGAAGCTCTGACATGTCTGATGCCCTACCGTACCTAATCCCGGTAGACACCCTTGTCGTTTATTTATACAAACATGGGTAGCTATTGACGGGCACATTTAATACACATGCACACCAAGCCATTCAAAGGGGATTCGACAAAAATTCGACCAAAACTATGCAAGAAACCCCCCTCACGGTTAATAAAACACACATCCACTGCCGGATGTGTAATACTTTTTATTTTACTCTCTGGAAAGGGGACAAACATCACTTGAGAGTCACAGCGTGCTCCTGGCAGAGCCCAATGCTGTGTTACACCCACCAGTGCCCGCCGAGTGCCTCACACCTCTGTGTTGTATTCCACCAGCTAGTGCATATGCTATGACACTCTCTAGCCCATGTGCACTGTAACACCACCCCGTGAATATGTCATGCCACACTTGTCTTCGCACGGGTTATATTGCCCCATCTAACGTGCCTTCCTCGATGCCTATGTTATAACGCACAGTGCTATGCCATACATATTACAATCTGGGATCCATATCTTTGTCACAGTGCATATGCAATGTTACACTCCCCAGCACATATTTTATATTACAACTTTAGAGACTAGTTAGGTTACACAACGCTGCCCTGTGCATATTACACTCCAAGGCGCATATCGCATAGCACGCGCTAGTGCCTGTGCTATCTCGCGCTCTCCAATGAATCTGTCATTGCACACAATGTATTGCGTATTATATTTCACGCCCGGTTCATCTTATATCACACTTTTTCGTGCATAGTTTATACCATACACTATATCTAGTTTTCATTTTCAATCGTGCTCTCAGGACTATGTTCTATATAACACTGTGTTCACCGACCCTTTTCACGGGCATTACATTTTGCGATAGGGGTGGAGGGTCAGGGGGTGTTTCTGGCAAGTGAGCCCGGAGTCACAGTCACAAAAAGTCCTCTTCTTCCTGAATAAAAGTGAGATTATGCTGCATACTTGTTCATATTTTAAGTAGTTCGCACAGACACACGTTTTAAAAACAATAAAGTTCCTAATACCCGCCTTCTCTGAACAGTTAGCTTGCTGCCCCATCCCCCTCCTCCCTATCCTCTGTTGTGTGAATCTATGGACTAGCCTCCTCCCTCCTGCCATGCATGGTCTGATGTGCTGCCACTGCCCTCAATTTAGTATGATGTACCAGTCCACTCCTCCTGCCCTCCATTGCCCAATTCTATGCCCCATCATTTACCTCCTGCTTAAACTCTGTGCTTAGCTTGCTGCCCCTATTCTCCTTCCCCCTGCCCTCCGATGTCTTTGTGCATGCCCCTGCTCCATCCTTTTTGCCCACCATGTTCCATGGACCTGCCACTCCTATCTACTCTGAGTGTTCTGTTGAGCTGCCACTCCCCTCCCACCTGCCTAGCATTGTCAGATGACAGTAACCTGTCCCTGCTACCTCCACCCTGCCTGTCCACATGCCATGCCCCTATCCTCTTCCTCCTGTCCTACATGGTCCATTGTACTGCCACACCCTTCTGCCCTCCCTGGTCTGTTGTGCTGCAACTTCTCCTCCTGCCTGCCCCGTGCGGTCTGTTGTGAGGCCCCTTCCCCTGAACTTTCTTGTCTGTGCACATGTCCTGACCCTCCCTTCTATCCTCCATCGTCCTCTGTGCATGCCCCTGCACCCTCCTTCTTGCCCATCATAGCCATTGTGCTGCCACTAACCCTCCCACTTGCCATGCATGGTCTTCTGTGCTGCCATGGCCCCTCCCACCTTCCCTGTGTGGTCAGTTAGCTGCCCCTGACCCCCTCCCACCTTCCCTCCATGGTCTGTGTGTATGCCATCACAGTCTCACTGTTGCTCTTCATGGTGTGTCTTGCTTCTAGTGCCCATCCTGCCTGACCTCCATGACTATCTTGCTGCTCCTGCCCTGCCCCCTTGCCCCTAGCCCTCTGTTTACATGTGCAGACCCCCTATTCCCTTCCTCCTGGCTTGTCTGTTCCATTGTAATGCCCCTGATCCGTCCCTCCTGCCCTTTATGGTCTGTTATGCTGCAGCTTTCTCTCCTGTCTGTCCATTATGGTCAGTTAGCTGCCATTGCCTCTTGCCCCTCTGTTCTCTGTTGTCCATGTGCATGGTCCTGCCCCCTCCCTCTTGCTTTCTATGGATTGTTGTGCTGCACTCCCGTCCCGCATGCCCTGTGTGGTGTATTGTGCTGCTGCAAACCCTGATGCCTGCCCTGCAGGGTCAGTTTGGTGCACCTCTCCATGTCCCTCCTGTCCTCTGTTATCCAAGTCCATGTCCCTATGCCATTTCCTTCCATGATCCAATGTACCATACTTGCGAACATTTTGAACTTGGTAAGAGGGAGATTTTGAAAAAAAACTGGGGTATTGATTTTCCCCTTTGAGTTACATTGAAAAAGAGGAGATTGTAGACAGGAGACAGATCAAATAAAGCCCATTTGAGCTTAAAAACATTGGACGTTTCCTAGCTGAATTGGGTCTGTTGGCATCTATGGTTGTACTACCATTGCCTCTTCCTTCTGCCCACAATGGTCTATTACATTGCCACAGCCTCTCTTGCAAGTCCTGTATTGTTGGTTTGTTGCCCTGCCCCCCTTTCCACTGCCCTCCATAGTCTGTTGTGCTGCCACGGCCCTTCCTGCCTGCTCAGTGTGGTTAAATTGTTGCCTTTGCACCCTCCTACCTGCCTTAAATTTTCAGAGTCCGTACCCCTGGCCTCTGCCTCTCAACAATATCCTAAGGAACAACTAGATTGCTAACATTCTATATTTATTACAAAAGTGTGGAACGCCTGACGTCATCTTGATGTAATCAAAACTGTAATACCTAGAGCATTTCCTTTAGAAATTACATATATGAGAGGGTCTTATTGGCATCAAAATTATGGTTAGTGCTCTAAAAGACTAAAATAAGGACTTTTTTTCTGAGTTTTCAAATAGCGACAAAGCACTTTTAAATTATTTGTTATCTTTATGTTTTTTTATCCAGTTGACCACTTGATTAAATGTTGCACTTAGGGGAGAGGATGTGGTGTTACTTCCAGAACTGCAGACTTTGCAACTGGGGAACCAGGTTGGAGTTTCTGCTTCAGCTCGACATTCTGTGATTCTGGTCAAATCACTTAGTCTCCCCATGTCTACAACCAAAATGAATTTGTTCTTGTGTGATGTAACCAATGCTCATGTAAAGCACTCCAATACCTGACAAGTCTGCACTATATAACACTGCAAAAACACAAAATAATAAGTGTTTTGCACACTTCTGTCATTGGGCTATATTTGGGCTACATCTGGGTGATTTTGGGCTACATTTGGGCTCTTTTGTCTCCGGTGGCCATCTTGGGAGATTTATTTGTTATGAAGTTTCCTAATTTCCTCATGTACTGCATTCTCCTCAGTAGGAAATACTTTCAGTTTTTTACTTTGATTCCATCATGAAGGTATTCAGATATGTCACACATTTGCCATAAATTCTGAATGTTAGCACTCTAGTTGCTCATTAGATCACTGTAGTAAAACTACTGTTCACCATGGAAGTCTGCTGCTGGTATTGAAAGTGCATGTTTCAGTCTGCATGTCAGAATTTGTTAATGAAATAGAAGAGGATTTGAGAAGTCACTCAAAATGTGCCCTCATTTTCTTTCTTCAGCATTAATCATACTTTTTATGGAAAAATGAACCCCCTCATTTTGTTCCTTTTTAAATTAAATGTTTTAAGAGTTACCACTTTAATCCAAGCAAGATGGCTTCAGGTGTGCCATATGTTTATCATAAGTAGGACTGTTAGCGCTGTAGTTGTTCTTTGGAACACTCTGGGAAGCTGCAGTAGAACACAAAGGAATCAACTGACAGTCTCTGCCCTTGTTGGATGTACATGTTTTACTGAGAATGTCAGACTTCATTCTCACATGACTGAGAAAGATAATGTGAATTTACAGAAAATAAGCTCTCAGTTTAGCTTATAGATCACCTTCCAAACCTCTGTGGGAAAAGCATGAGAAAATATTTTTCTCTCAATCATGATATCCCAGCAGAAGGCTTTTTCACATGGTGAAATCACCGTAGAACATACCACAATTCCTAAAATGAGTATGGTACCATCAACAAATGATTTATAATGTAACTAAAGTCTTAAAACCTTCTATTAACTGCAATGCTTTTTAATGAGGTGCTATCATGTATATTGGTCCCAAGATGGCTGCCAACACTTCTTTGATGAAGTGCTGACAGCCAATCAGATCTCAGGATGAGATGTGTGGTTAGGCTCCGCCCACATATGTATATGATTTTACTTTTGATTTTCTCAGGAACTACTGAACAGATTGACATCAGACCTGCAAAAGGCACTTCCCTCACCTGAGGACTACCTCTCTGCCAAATTTCAAGTAATTCTGTTCAGCCGTTCGGGCTGTACATTCGACTAAAGGTCCTATGGAAAAATGCATGGGGAAAACACGTTTTGGGACCCCCCTTTTTTCTCGGCCCCCGCTTGACGAATCACCCCGAGACTTTCAGGGTAGGAGCAGAGCGGAGCGCCCCACCTATTTTGAAAATGTTGTGAGGATTCGTCAACCGGCGCCAATGTTATTCCAAATAGAATGTTGCGGATTTCCTATGGAAACACGGTCCTAACTATAACTATCTACTGGCTACCGCCAGTAGATAATATATATATATATATATATATATATATATATATATATATATATGTTCCAACAACTCAAATGCCAAACAAACTGTCGAACTCCTTACGTGACGGTGCCTCCTTCGTGCATTTGGCTTGCACGCAATTAATTATTCAGCAAAAGTCCCTCCTTCCAGGAACGTGACAGGAGCACTCACAGGCTTATATTAAAACATTTATTTCATCAGCATGACGCGTTTCAGCCGCCAGGCCTTTATCAAATGCTTGTATGATGAAACCGATCGATAATGTTCTAAGGTTTAAATAGCACACTATGCTCCCCCTCTTTTTATCATGGCAAGGGAAAAAGGACTGCATTCTCATCATAGTCCCTTCGTTGTTTTTCTCGCCGCCATTATGGAGTGTGAGTTGATTCCATTGTAATCCCATAGTGGTGATGTTTTTACTTCATATACTGCCCTTCAAAGTAAGCTTCCATTTTCGTAATGGGTTAACTGGTCGTGCCTCACACATTTTTCTTTGATGATGCCACTGTTCGTTTTATTCAGGGTGCAGTTCTATTTGTGATGCTATTATTATCTGCCTTTTGTCAGCCACTCATTGCACAACAGAATTTCTGTACCTGAAAGCGCCGATTTTAGTAATCACTGCTTTGCCATGTAGTCATGTCCCAACTCCATCGTTAGCAGGTACATTATTCATTTGGCTGGGGCGGTTCTGGCAGTTTCCATTCAATGTTCCAACAACTCAAATGCCAAACAAACTGTCGAACTCCTTACGTGACGGTGCCTCCTTCGTGCATTTGGCTTGCACGCAATTAATTATTCAGCAAAAGTCCCTCCTTCCAGGAACGTGACAGGAGCACTCACAGGCTTATATTAAAACATTTATTTCATCAGCATGACGCGTTTCAGCCGCCAGGCCTTTATCAAATGCTTGTATGATGAAACCGATCGATAATGTTCTAAGGTTTAAATAGCACACTATGTTCCCCCTCTTTTTATCATGGCAAGGGATATATATATATACACACACACACACACACACACACATATGTATATATATTCACAGCACAGGTATTATTCATTTAAAATATGTATCGAAAACTGATAAACTGATTCTAGCGAAGATATGTTGGGCCACACATAAATTAAGACAGCTGATTTTGCACCATTTTTGTTAGGGATCTATTACAAACACAGACTCTACCGAACTTTCCTCAAGTTAGTCTGGTCTTCCACATGATAAAAGTCAAGAACATGTTTTTTCTCTATTTCTTCTATGTATATACAATACAAATATAATGACACCAGTTTCCTTCATGTTTTGCCTTGGTGTAAATCCTTATTTTGCAGTTTTTTAATGTTGCTTATGTGTACTTCAATATGCATTTTTATGTTAAAGTACAGAACCAGGAAAGGTGCGTCCACATGATTAGGTAAGATCTTACAGCGCTACCTGCCCTACCCGCACGGGGCAGCAAAGGGCACCATGTTGTTGGCGGTGGGAAGACCGCCACAGACAAAAGTACATCTTTTTATTTCCTATTCTGCCAATAATCCTCATACCGTTCCAATGGAGTTGTGGACACGACAAATCATATTTTTTTTACACTGATTGCAGATTGTTTCATTTTGACTTTCCAGACGTGCACGATTTCCACGGAGACTTAAAAGTGTGCGACACAACACAGGTGCATAAATTTGCAAACTTCATTCAGTCCAGAGAGACCTTGTAAGCGATGTTATAGCTAAACACAACTGTAGTTTTTGTCCCACTTTGCAGCTCGACACTACTTTGGCTCTTACAGAACCAACAGAAGCTAGTAAGCAGCGAGAATATAATAATTAATGCGTACCTACTGGAAAAGCAATACTTGTTCCCAGGAGACAGAGGAGCAGAACTGCGTGCCTCATGTTTGAAATTGCTACCTGCATCGAATAACAACCAGGTGTTATCTTTGGGTGTCTGATTTTCATCCACGGAAACATAGCACGCAGTCGCGGCTCGCGAGGGAGAAGGTGTCGCGAGTGGGGATGGAGTTTTAAAATAAAATCAATCCTACCTGACCAGGTCTGCGCCGCCGGCCTCGGGTCCGTTCTGGCGCCAACAGTGGAACAGCCGCATCACTGCTGGGAAGTCGGAAGTAGCAAACCCCTCTCAGCCAATCCTGGCGCTGTAGCAGCACCAGGATTGACTTAGAGCAGGCCAGGGCAGTGTTACGCTTTGCCCGTCTGCCCATTAGGAGACCGAGGTTCGCTCTCCTAATGGGCATGCGCCAGCCTGAACAGGCACCAGTGCGCATGACTGCACACGGTGCAAAAATTTGCCACCATCCCCACTCATGCGCACTTGTGCTTGTGCTGCTGCCTGCCCCTGACAATCATGACTGTCAGTCAACATGACGCCACACCGCCCACTCCCTTCAGACTCTGAAGGGGGTGGGCGGTCCCACGTCTGACTCATGCTGACTGACAGTCATGATTGTCAGTTCTCCCTCGGAGCCGCTGCGGCTGAACTTAAATAAAACTAAGAGTTTACGGTGCGGGCGGGGGGGCAACGCCCCAACTCCCCCAATGGACGCACTGGTGAGAGTTGAAAATCCAGAAGCAAAGTGAGCGAGAGCAGGAGCCACACATCACAGGAAAAGTTGCCAGGCACCATCTTGCTAGTTCTCACCCCTTTTGTGGGAACCTGAAACCAATGTGCATGCTCCCCTGCCTCTGATGGCCTCAACCCAGAAGTGAAGGCTTCTAGCACCAAGGTGCATGTGCAGACCAGCAGTCATGAGCTGGTCCTTCACAGTCTTTTTTGTTCAACTGAGCATGTTTATATCTATGTTGAATTTTCTTGCACATATTACTCTTCCCTTGTGTTCTCCTCAATGAAATCCTGACAATACTAGCACTGGAAATTAGAATGGTGGTAGTAGATTAGAGAGTAGAGTGCCTGCTGTATATGCACCAATGGATGGATCCTGCTAAGGCCAGGCATAAAGCCAAGGCCCCTACCAGTTGAGTGATCTTAAAGAGCACCACAATTTTGTGAATAAACCTGGAATTCTATCTCCCACATGATAACTAGGTGTGCTGAAAAATGGGAAGGCCACACCCCCGGTTAGAAACCATACGTGCAATAGAAAGAGAAACATTTTTAGGCACTAAGGAGTGATTTGTGGCATTATAATTCAGCTAAGAAAACCCAGGATGTCCAATCCTCCAATGTTCCATAATAAAACACCTTAAGTTTTGCTCTATTGGCTGATTTAGTCTCTCTATTTGTCCATCCTTCCATGAATGATAGCACATGGATTCACTATACCCTGAGACAGTAGTAAAGTCTTCCACAAATTTGTTATAAATTGTGTCCCCTATCCAGTATGATAACTGCCAAGAGCCTATATGACCTGACTACATGGTTTAGGAAATGTTGTGCCAGTTACGGAGCAGTGGATAATTGTTGAATCAGCGACATAACATGTGCACGTTTTCTGAAGTAGTCCATCACCACTAAAAGAAGTGTGTTACCTTGTAAAAAAGGTAGGTCCATAATGAAGTCCATAGAAATATTGGATCAAGGATGAGAGGGAGTTGGCAACGCTTGTAACACCCCTTTGAGTCACTTGGATTCCAAAGGTACAACCCCTTAAAATACTAAACAGTGACATCTGACCAGTCTCTGGGGAGTCATGTCGCAACCAAAGAAAATTCAGGTATAAAGAGTCAGTTTTCATGGATCAACATTCCTTGTTTCTTTATCAGCTGATTTTGGCCTCTGGTATCCATTGTTGTTCATTGTTGCTTTGTGCAGGTCAGTGTGTCTTTGCTGTTATGTTGCAAGAATTCTTCGAGGAATGTCAGATTTAACTTCTTCTTCTTCTGTGACTAGATGGGAGAGAGCATCTTATTTTCCATGTCCCCCTATCTCTCCCCCATAGGATATGAAATGGCATAATGAAATCTGGAATAGGTAACAGCCCATCTAGATGCCTTGCATTGCTACATCACATTGACTATAGAAGCCTTAATTTCTTTTGCCATATTCACACTGTTATTTTAATCTTTACTCCCTTTAAATAATGTCACCACTAACTAAAGGCCTCTTTAATAGCCAGCAGCTCTCTGTCACAGATGGTATAATTTCTTTATGTGGAAGTTTTCAAATAGAGACCACATTCTGATAGCGAGAGCCGCAGATTCATCACCTTATGAATACTTATCAGGCAGCAACCCTGATCCAGAATCTTTTAAGTGGTACCTCTACATGCCAGAAGTTGACACCTTACAGCTCTGCACAGACAGCGTTCTGTTCTGGAAATGATATGCGTGCCTATATAGGCAACACTCCCACTCGCTGGCATCTTTCCATTCTACCAGATGCTCTTTTGTGTTTCTTTGAGACGTTTCAACTCTAAATTTCTCCAGTTTGCAAGAGATGTCACCCACAAAAATTACACTTTTTTGGGGGTGGGGAGCGTGGCCAGCAGCTGGAGAAAATGGCAGCACATTAGCGCGGCTCCGGCTTTCAACTCCTTTTCATCCCATACAGCTGGCATTTATCTGTAGCTTGATGGCAAGCAGCTAAACCCGAGTTGAGGTGGAAGCAGTGCGACATCGAAGTCTCCTAAAAAGACTACGGAGACCTGCGACCTGTGTGAGGAGAGAAGCAGCGGAGTGACGTCAGCATTCGCCCTTGAGGAGGCAGCTGCATCCCCGGCCGCAATGCTGGTGCGTGCTACACATGACGGTCGAGATAGTCGCTCCGCCTCCCACGGCGTCAAGTCTGAGGTAGACCGTCTCGCAACAGCAGAACAAAGTAAAGCTCTCTGTCAGGTCCGGCCCATTGGTGATTCCGCTCACCAGGGAGAGCAGAAAAGAGAGGTGAGCGGTCGGTATTAAATGAGCGCAGCCCACGGTTGAATTGATCGGTGCAGAGTAACGCAATCATGGTAGGGCCCCACATTGGATAGGAGCTGGGCCCGGCACTTGTGGACAGTTGGTGAGGTGGCAGCCTCGCTCAAACCGTATTCCACCCTTTTAAAACCCAGGCATATGAATAAGAAACTGGGTGCAGCGGTATAGCAACAATGCGCCACCACAGCAACTGTTGCCCACAGATACCAGGGCTCCGGTGACAACCACGGAGGTGTGAGAGCCTATTAGGGGTAAACCGACCGGCCATGAGGATGTTCCCCCCAGGCAGGCAGCGGTGATTACCTCAAGGCACTATGCCAATGACAACGCCACAGTTCTGAACTGCCAAGGACACCAGGGCAATGTCGGCAGCAAAGGAGGGTGTGGCTCACATAAGCCAAAAATAGAATCAAGACGGGGCAATCACTTAACCAGATCCAGCGCAACATACACAGCAGACACCGGCGGAACAAGGCTCCCCCACCTTTTAGGAAATAATGGTGGCCATCACAAGCGTGCACACCTCCCTCAAAGCACGTATAGACTCATTATCTATTGAAATCTCTCTGCTACACGAGCATCTGAGAAAAATGGACACCAAAGTAAAAGAGATGGAAGAAGTAACCTGTGGCCTGGTTACAGATATGAAGGCCTTGGGAAAGCAAGTCAGTGAACTACAAGCCACCAGTAAAATCCTGGTAGAACAACTGGATGATTATGAGGGTCGGTCCAGATGGAACAATGTAAGAATCTCGAGGGTGCCAGAGAGAGCGGAGGGGCCCGCTACAGACCTCTTTGTGGAAGAGCTAATGGCAAAACATCTGCAGCCTCAGAATCTCTCCAACTACTTTGCCATCGAAAGGGCGCACTGCGTGCCAGGAGGTAAACCTAAGCTGGTACTGACCCCCAGGCCAATACTGGCTCGTTTGTTCAACTACAGGGACAGGAATGTTATCCTAGAAATCGCTTGTAGCGCACAACAACTCAAGTATGAAAATAACACCGTAACATTCTTCCCCGACTTCACTATGAAGGCCCTCAGAGAGAAAGATTTGAAATACGCAATGCTGTTTCCTGCTAAGCTGAGGGTAGATGCAGAGGGTGAAGCTTGGTTTTTCCCTGAGCCGGATGCGCTTATGACAGCGGTTCAAACTGAGGAGGAAATACTGGAGACCTGGCCACTGGAGGACAGACTCCTGACAGAATATATGGACAATAGTGACATCTCCTTGACCTACCAGAAAACAATAAATAACTTACCGGACCCACTCTAGTGTCTTCATGAGTGCTGTCAGGCAGATACAGGAATTCTGGGGGAAGAGGACTGGCGTGATGTGCTATACTCCCCATGTCAAGCAGCAATATCATCACGGCTGAGACTAATTCAACTAAAAATACTTCATAGATCATACCTTTCTTGTATCACCCTAGTTAAAATGGCAAGGAGTGAAGAGGCAGGATGGAAAATGTTATGTGGAGGGGTTGGTAATTTCTATCATACACTTGGGAAAGTCAGGCGTTCAGGGTATATTGGGAAGCAATAATCGCATTTATGAAAGACGCCAGCGGTGGAGCCCTTTAACTATCCCCTAAACAATGCTTACTTAACATATGGGAGGCAACCAGCATGACACGAACGGAGCAGCTTTTGAATCACTATGGGACTCAAAATTGCAAAGCAAAACATAGGCCGGAGGTGGGGTGTGGCTGAGTCACCAACCCTAGAGAAGTGGGAACGGCACATGGACTTGTACATGATATAAGAAAAGGAAGTCTATAAAAGCAGGGGGTGCCCCCGGAATTGGTAGAGGGTATGGGGTAAATGGAACACCCATAGGGGCAATGTTTTTATCTCCCCCTCCTTCCGTGGGAATAGATCAGGTGGGGAAGGAAATACCACAGATGTAGATGACGATGAAATGTGATGAGCTATTGAGGTCTGCGATTGTAAGGGGTAAAAGCGAGGCATGATCTACTTCCCTGTTTTAAAAAATTGATGGTTGTTTATGCCTGCTGTATAACTGTATAAATTCAATAAAAAAGATTAAAAAAATAAAATAAAAGGAGGTGCTTGGGCCATATGCCACTAGTATGCACTCCAGAGCAACTGCTGTCACAAGTATTCCAAAGGTATGCAAGAATTCAGTTTTTTTACCTGTACCACTGAGACAGTGGCTGTCATACGCATCACACTGCTGTACCAAGGTGTTTTGAGGAACTGACATGGCTCACTAGGCTGCAGACTGCTTGAGTTTCCAAAAACTGTTTCTTTTTGTAGGCATGCCAATATTTTGGCATGCCTGTGTAGAGGAATAGTAATTCTCACTTTCAGCAACTGGCCGAGCACACCAGGTGGCATACGCAAGCTCTGCAGTGGGATCAGTAGCCAAGTGAGCCCAACATCAAGGGGAACTCTCTGACCACATCCAGATTTGGGAGGAGACTTCAAAAGATATGTAGTGCTGGTTTCCGGACTGCAATTGGGTCAGCTGCAGACCTATCTACCTCCTCCACCCGGAGCTGACAGTGGTGATTGATACATCACTTCTGGTTTGGGCCAGCCATCCAGGAGAGGTGCCGATCAGAGCTTCCTTTTCTCTGGCGTAGTCTCAACTCCACATCAACGTTCTGGAACTGAGGGTCATCCACTTGGTTTTAAAAGATTTCCTGCCATCCATCAAATTGAGGCTGGTACAGGTACTTACAAACAACCCCTCCACCATGTGTTACTGCAACAAACAATGTGGGGTGGGGTCACAGACCTTGTGGCAGGAGGCTTTGAGCCTCTGGAAATGGCTGGACCACCAAGGAAAATTACTGGTGGTGAACCACTTGGTAGGATCCATGAATGCCAGTACAGATAAGCTCAGCCAACCGGAGGTGGCACAAGGTCTCTTATGTAAATGAGGAGAATCTTGGCTTGATGTCTACGCCACCACCAAGAATGCACAAAATCAGCACTTCTGCACGTCTTCCTCGAAGACACATTCCACCTCGAGTAGAACTTCAGACTCTTATGCTCTCTGCTGATACCACTTCTGTCCCCAGTTCTCAAGAAGATCAGTACCGACCTGGCCCAAGTCATCCTAGTGGCTCTAGATTGGGCACGAAGAGATTGGGATCCAGAATTCCTGGGTTTACGCATCAGGCTACCCCTCCGGGAGGACCTGCTATCACAGAAACAGGGCAGGGTTCTGCACCCAGGCTTTCATACTTTCCAACTTTATGCTTGGAGATTAAGCGGTAGCAGCTGAACACCTTTGACCTTCCTCAGCCGATAGTTGATGTCATCTTGGCAGTCAGGCATCCCTTGAAAAAAACTGCTGCCGCTTGGGACTTGGAGCGACACCCACCAGATTGACCCAACCCGATCTGGCATTCAGTTATTTGTTCTTTCTCTTGCCTGGCAAGGTTTTGCTTTGGGGACAGCTAAGCACTATCTTTCAGACCTTTCAGCATTTTTACTGTTGCCAGATCAACCCTCGCTGATCAGGGCACCAGTTGTGATGCAATATCTGTAAGGGCTTCAATATACGTTTACCCCTTTTCCCTTTACCATGCCCAAATTGGATCTTAACCTCATCCTGATGTTTCTGATGTGCACTCCGTATGATCTGATTCATAGCTGTGACTTATAGCTCCTTACCATTGTGAATGTGTTCCTCGTCAATATAACCGTAGCACAGCGAGTGAGTGAGCTTCAGTCTCAATCCACAATACACTACCTTCTTCCCAGACAAACTGGTTCTGCGGACTGGATCCTCCTTCTAGTTGAAAGTTGAGACACAGTTCCACTTTGGTTAAACCATCCCCCTGCCAGAGTTCTATGCTCACCCAATCTGAGGATAGATTCCATCAGTTGGACCCCAAGAGAGCACTGAGCTTCTCATTAATTGTAACAAAGAACACTGGGTACACCATCAGCTCTTTGTGGGCTTCTCTTGAGTGAACAACAGGCAAGACAGTGCAGAAGTGCTAGATTGCCCTCTGCATAAATATCTGCTACGCATTGGTTAAGGAGCAGCCTCCAGAGGACTGAGTGCTCATTCTACCAGAAGCAAAGCTGCTTCCACTGCTTTAGTGTGTGGAATCACTGTCCTAGACATCTGCCAAACAGCTACATGGGCATCCTTCCATATGTTCACAATGCACTATTGACTGGTCAGTAAGGTTCCATGAATGGGTACTTTTTCCCACTCGGTCCTGCAAGACTTTCTGGTTTGAGCCTCTCCACAAACTTGCCCACAAATAAGTACTGCTTTGGTATTCAAAAAGTGAGAAATCTGCAGCTAGAATCATTTGTTCAGAAGACCAAATTACATACCTTCGGTATCGCTCTTTCTGGTAGAGACTCACACGTTCCTCACAGTTCTGTGATTGAACTCTATCTATTAATAAGATCCCAAGTCTAGGAATCTGTTGGGGTTGTGGGCAGCTTCTAAAGGAACTGACGTCAGTGCACAGGAGTGGCAAGATGTCGACAGTTCTATTAGCTGGGTGATCTCCGAACCCATTTTAAATGTAATTCCTGCCTTTCGCAGATGAGTTATGGGTAACACAATCCTAGACAAAATGTGGATGGATTGTCTGTAGAATTGGTTGAGGCCAAAGAATTTTTGAACCTCTTGCTCACTCTTTGGTGGAAGTTGATCTAAGAAAGACTTTACTTTGGTTGAATCCACATTAATAATTGTTCAGAGATGACAAATCCTAGAAAACTAAATTCTGATTTCTAAAACTCATACTTTCTGAGCTCAGCAAATACAGTATGTTATTGAAGCCAAGACAATATTTCTCTTATTTGTGCTCTATGTTCTATCAAAGAGCTGGAGAAAACGAAAAGGTCATCTAAGTAAATTACCACATACTGATTCTTCTAAATACTCTTTCAAAACTTGGCCTTCGTTGACTGTTAACAAACAAATTCTTCCTTGAGGAATTAATTTTCTGGTACTACATCAATTGGACAGTCTGTTTGCAGTGAGAAAGCAACACTGCTCCAGTCTTAGCAAATATGCAAAAGTATTCTAGATAGGCTTCTGGTATTGGAAGTTGAAACATGGATCTTGCTGTGGAGTTAGACAAGTCCGATTCTATTGTATGGTATTCCATGTTGAGGAAACACTTTTCTCTACAAATAGATAATTAAAAAACTCATTACTTGTGTCTTCCAGTCGTTGGTGGACTGTGTGATCCCAGAGTCCCCCCAAAACAATAGAAAAGGATAGTGATTGATAAGAACAAAGGTAAGGGATTTTACATGCTCCACAAAAGTCACCATTAACAGTTAAAGTGGCTTGCGAAACGTCTTCTGATGTCAACGGCTTGCCATCAGTTCCTTGGATGGGCTCAGTTTTGATCTTGTCTTAAATAGGCATGCTTGCCATCTTGTGAAATGCACAGTCCATAAACCATCAAAATGCCCCACAATCACGATAAGAAGAAAGCAGGTAGCAAAACAATAGTCCCATTTGTGGATTGTAAGTCAAGGACAAGCCTGCTAGTCTTCCTGAACCTAATATACACTGCCCACATTTCCAACAACAGAGACAGAGTCAATTTTTGCAACACCTATCTTATTCCTTAGATAGAGGTCTTCTCAGAGTCCCAATTTTCAATGTCTTCTATGTCTGATGGTCCTGTTTCTTCAGTCTCTTATGACAGAGGCAAGCAAACACAAACAAGACGTTCACTCGTTCATAAACCATCAAGATGCCCCACAATCAAGAAGAAAGCAGGTAGCAGCAGGAAGCATTACTTCTTCTCACTCCTCCCCTTTGCGGCCAAAGTCACTGAGAAGATTGTCAATGTCCAGCTGACGAACTTCATCAAAGAGAAATCCACCCTCGACCCTTCCCAATACGGATTCCGCAGCAACCACAGCACTGAGACCGCCCTCCTCGCTGCCACAGATGACATCTGCACGCTCCTCGACCAAGGCTACACCACAGCCCTCATCCTACTAGACCTCCCTGTAGCCTTCGACACCGTCTCCCACCGCACTCTCACAGCCGGACTCTATGACGCCGGCATAAAGGGAACCACCCTCGACTGGCTCCGCACCTTCCTCACCAGCAGAACCCAAAGAATCAGACTCCCGCCCTTCCTCTCCGAACCCACAGATATCAACTGCTAATTACCCCAAGGATCATCGCTCAGTCCCACGCTCTTCGAAATCTACATGGCTCTCCTCGCCGCCATCGTCAGACAGCATTGACTTAGCATAGTATCCTACGCTGATGACACCCAGCTCATCTTCTCGCTCACGAAGGAACCGGACATCACCAGACTCAGCTTCCAGGAAGGAATGAAAGACGTTGCATCCTGGATGAGCAGCAGCTGTTTGAAGATCAACTCGGAGAAGACAGAAGTCCTCATCCTCGTGCCGACCGCCTTAGCATGGGACAACACTTGGTGGCCCACCGCCCTCGGCATCCTACCCACCCCCATGGACCACATCCAGAACCTCGGCATCATACTTGACTCTCCCTCACCTTAACCCGACAGATCAACACCGTCCCCTCCACCTGCTTCAACACCCTCCGCATCCTTCGCAAGACCTTCAAATGGATACCCCCCCTCGATTCCAGAAACACCATCACCCATAAACTCATAACAAGCCGACTGGACTATGGAAACTCCCTCTATGCCGGAATCAACAAATGCCTGCTACGCAAACTCCAGACCATCCAGAACACTGCGGCCAGACTCGTCCTCAGCACCCCTCGACATGAACACATCACCGACACCTGCTAGACCTCCACTGGCTCCCCATCAAAAAGAGAGTAACCTTCAACCTACTCAGCCATGCCACAAATCCCTCCACAACACCGGACACAAATACCTCAATGAAAGAGTCTCCTTCCGTGTAGCCAATAAACCTCTGTTCCACCGACCTCGTCAAAATCCCACTTATCCTCAGAGCCAGAGGGGTGGAAGAGCCTTCTCCTACATCATAGCAACGACCTGGAACGAACTCCCAATCAACATCAGATGCCCCCCCCACTCGCACTCCTTGAGGAAGAGCCTCAAGACCTGGCTATTCAGCTGACTCAGAGCTGCCCCCCACCTTCACGAGTGAGTAGCGCGTTTCACATTTCCCTGATTGATTGATTGATTGATTGACAAGTGAATAGAAAAAGCACTGGATTGTGCAAACTCTTTTTTAAACATAATCTCATTTGTGGATTGCAAGTCAAGTACAAGCCTGCTAGGTTTTTTTAACCGAACCTATACTGCCCACATTTCCAACAACAGAGACAGAGTCCATTTTTGCAAGATCTATCTTATTCTTTAAATAGAGGTCTTCTCAGACTCCCAATTTTCAATGGCTTCTATGTCTGATGATCCTGTTTCTTCAGTCTTTTATGACAGAGGCAAGCAAACACAAACTAGACGTTCACTCGTTCAATCGGCAGAATTATCTCCCATAGTGAGCGAAGTCCCTTGAGTCTTGGTTTAGTAAGTTAACTCACAAGGTGGGCCATATGATTTGTTTGCTTCTTTTTTTAAATTCCTTATATTGAGCAAATAAACAGCCGATGATTAAAACTAAGAATCGGTAAATCAATACACTTGGCAGCTTCCAAGGCAAAGATACAGTATGATTTGTTTCTTAGCAAAATACTGGTGAATTTCTTAGGAAAATCAGAATCTCCACTAATTAAGGCTGTGGCCCAACCGATAGCTTCTTTTGTTACAAGTGATAACGTAGAGGTAATCTTTGTCTGGATATTAGAAAAGTAATTGGCTATTCATACACTCACGGGTTTAACCATTTAAATGCATTATTATCTATATCTGTCATAAATAGCACAGGACTGCATAGAAACCTTGGCAGTTACATTATATTTACCACCTAGGGTTGGTGAATGTCAAAATGCGAGGCTTACCAGTCGGGACTTGGCAAGAGCAAGCCTGTTGTGTTCCAAACCTCCTTGTGCTGAGATCATCCGAGGAAGGGAAGTCTAGTGGCGGTCCTTGAGTGTCAGTGTCGCCTAGCAAAAGGCTTCCTAACTATGGAGAGCACATTGTGTGATGGCACCTGACAGGTAAACTACTATTCTCAGAAATCGATTTAACTCTCAAGTGTTTTGAAGATTTCAGCGGCAATCAAGCATCATTGGATATCACTTTTCTCGTGTTCCATGGCATCCTTTCTAGGCAATTCTGCTAAAATGTTGCTGCAGCCAGGCCCTTGAGGCCAGCTTAGAAAACTGCTGTCACAATAGACTATTGGAGAACAAGTTGTACTTCCAAGAAATACGTCGAAATGAAGTCGTGTTGGAGAGAAATGAAATGTGAACATTTTTTGATAAGTTTGATTTTTGGCTCAGACTTTGAGAGATTTTTCACATGGACTAAAGTTTTCCTCTAATGAACGAATGGGAAGAAATATTGCACAAAGAACTGATGATATGTTTCTATGATTGTGCACAAGATACAGTAGGTCTTTATCGAATAGGACATATAAATATGGTGCCAATATTGGGAACAGCGGAATATTGATGACTGTTAATTACCTTGCAGATGCACTCACAAAACAAGTAAGAACTAGCTCCATCATCTCCAGAGAGTGCTCATTTTTGCAGTTGAAGTTAGTTATGTTACCCATAGAGAAGGATGGTAGTTTACTATTGAATTGTTTTGACTCTTGCTTTGCTTCAGTTTCAGAAATATCAGCTTCACTTCAAGAACACATAGAATGGGTTACACCAAGATACTTTTACGGTACATCACATCCACTTTTGGACTTGACACCATGCTTCAATATGATAGAGTGCTAAAGATAACCATTTATCCTTTAATATCCATTTTGATCTGTAAATATCAGTGGCCAGCAGAGTGGTGAGTCAGAGGGTGATTTTCAGTGTCTGTTTTCTCGCTTCTTCCATTCCCTATTCCACGTTTTCACTATTAGCCCATATAGTCCTACTGTGTATGGTCAGTGGTGGAAGCAGTGATGAGCAGAAGGGATAACAAAGTTGGGGCATATCAACAAGGCGGCGATAAAAAATTATCGCCGCTTTTGCGTCCGTTTTCAGACGAAAAGCAGTGATAATTTTATCGCTTTATCAGCAAGGTCACGCTATCGCGTGAATCCTTGCCTTAGCGCCCTTTCCCGTAACGCCCAACTTTGCATCTCTAATGAGATGCAAAGTGGGCGTTCCGTCCCTAAATAACTGGAGAAATCTCGCTAACCAACATTTCTCCAATTATCAATGGGTACGCTAACAAGAATAGCGATAAGAAAAGTACCGCTAACCTTGGTTATCGCTACTTTCCTTACGCCTGCTTTTACTTTGACTAAACAATGTTAGTCAATGGGCGGTGGATTATAGGGCTGAGACCACCAGCCCTATCAACAAGGATATCGCCGTTTTCCATGGAACAGCGCTGGAAAACCAGCGATGTTCCATGGAAAACATCGCTATCACAGGAATAATTATCGCCATTGCGCTATGCGTTGGTAATACAGCGCTAGCATGGCGATAATTATCTGCGATAGCCAGCGATAAAATTCCTCACGCTAAGGGCGGCCAGCGATAATTATCGCTGCCGCTGATTGATATGCACCTCAATGCTTTCTGACAGAGAAACTTAGGGAAATGTAGCAGAAAGTATATTCTGATTCATCCTGCAAACAGAACTGGAATGAGCACAGGGTGACCCACTAAATGACTTTACATCCAGGCTACACTTCACTTTATATTTATGAACCAGAATATATGTCGGTGAAGTGCAATGTTTTACAGATTAATTTGTTGTGCAGCCATCACCATTCAATGTATATCTTTGCAGAACAACATCTTACTTCTAACTTATCAGGCTGCAAACATTTAATCACTGGAGGTCTGTGTCATCAAGACATATCCCCTCTCTATTGTCACAGTTAAATCCAGATTAACTAAACTTTTGCACGGGCAGAAAGTGGTGCAAAGCCACACCAATCAACGCTACGTCTCGCAAGAGTATTTACTATGCAGCGCACAAGGCGTTTGAGCTGGAAAGGTGACTTTTTCTCAGGGCAAACCCACTTTACATCGATACAATTTTTCTAGGGCATTACAGAGTCAGGTCATCATAACTTCCTACAGGCTTTGTCACAAAGCCCAATCTATTCGGATAGCTATACATGGTTTTGTGTAAAAACTAACGCCTCCTTGAAACAGTGACTGGGGGGAAAGTGTTCATTTCTCAAAAAACCCACACATTCCATGCTTGCTGTAATGCACAGCACACATCCAATGTGTGGAATCCTTCTAAGTTTATCTAGGCACAGGAATGTGTACTGGAAGATTCTGCCTCCAGTACACATCCTATGCTAGGCTCACACGGTCACTTCTGCAGCATGGTGCACGGCTGTGCATCATGCAAGTCCTCATTGCCTAAGAGACAGCACGGGGGATGACACCAGCAGTAGGGCAATATTAATTGATATGGCTATGAGTGCTTCTCAAAACACACCTGGAAAGTTGGGAGAATGCACCAGTTTTAGTTCGGTTTGAGTCCGTCTGCATGATCTGATTAAAGAGTGGTTTTGGAAATATTCGACAACCTGTTGGTTTGTTTTTTAACGCTGCAGCAAACACGGTCTTATCTCCTCAGGTACACAAGGAATGACATTAATCAAATAAAGACTGTCACGGTGCTGCCCACCTATGAATATTTGAGGCAGGCACCGATTACCATCTATGACTCATAGCTTCGAGTGCTTCATTTCTCGAGCTTGCACTAATATCCGGTACAGCATCCAGTGAGTCACATCTCTAATATTGTTTCCTTTCCTCTGAATATTTTTTCACTTGAGCATCTGAGCTCCATCCTTTAGGAATGTGAACATCATTTTATTTGAAGCAAGGGGCTGAATAATTATCACTGTACATGTTTACATGCACACCATATGAGACTGATTCAAAACAAGTCTCAAAAGGCGGACTCTTTTAGACAGCCACTGTTTCAGGGTCTGATATTGGTTGGTTTAGTGCCATAGCAAAGATCACACCTCAGAAATGAACATTCACCTCTTGAAAGAACACCTATGCATTAGTAACAGCATCCCCACATCACTTGAAATGGTACCTCTCTGCCACCCTGCAGAATGTGATGGGGAGACTCTGTGTCTGCCTTATCTCACAGACATCCATTGACCTTGGGCTGATTGGTGTCCTCGGGAAGGGTTGGGGCCCCCTGCACCGCAGGGACTGCATGGTACGCATTACATCCCTGCCCCTATATGGCCGTCCTCAGAAGAGAGTACCCTTACTTTTTGCAAAGTGTACTTGCCCTTGTCACTGTTATGCCTCATCCTTTTCTCCAGGTCAGCTCTTTCTCGCTTTGCTGCTCGGTTCGCAGTTTGTGAAAACTCACACATCGTTTGGATAATATTCAGTAATAGTCTCATCTAAATCACATGTGCACTTTGAAGCATCGCAGTCTGTCAAAGATGGCATCTATCTTTAGTTCATCTCTTGTAGCATCAAAGGGGGAACACAGTGCAAACTCATGGCTCGTGAAACCAGAGACCAACTCCAGGGCCTAGAATAGCATGAAACAGAATGCCCCCCCCCCCATAGTCATCCTAAAAGAATAAATAGTTATTGGGGACTGAAAAAAGGACTTTCGTCCCAAATTCAGCAGAATTGAACATGCTACCCCAGGATCTGACAGATCCTTGGCCCTGAATAAGGCCACGTCCAAATGTCTGGCCAGAGTGAAAATACATTGACTTAATTAATTAAATGAAAATACATTGACTTCATTAATTAGCACAGTGACTTAGTTAAATGTGGAGAACCTGCATGAAAGACACAGCAGCCGAGCACAAGTTCTTCCCCAACACAGATCACTAGTCTCTTTGCCTAACATCGTTTGGAGGCCACTGCGCCCTCTCCATCTGAACAAAAGTAAGGAATATGATGGAAAGAAGGAGACTGGACTAAAAAGACAATCAACGTTGATAAGTGTCTTGAAAAACAAAATTGATTGTACTGCTTGATTGAACGTCTAGGCACCGGATTGGCACAACTAACACTGTATCTTCACTATAAAGTTGAAGGGTTAATGGGAAAATGATTATTTAAAACTTTTCAAGGTTTTTGGTAATTGTTCTTTATTTTGTTTTTTATATTTTACAACTAGGCTTATAACACGTGCAACTCAACTTGTAAAGAGAAGGGGAGGGAGCGATGACTCTTCATGACCACCCATCACATGCAGGCTGACCACATAAGATATCTACTCGTACACAAACAACTCTTTTGGCCTTTCCTATTTATGTCAGTGGAAAAGCGCATATTGCTTTGGCATTCGGCTCTAGAACACGAAGGAGCAAGATGAAGTTGGGGGTACTATACCACCTAGGAGAAAAATAGATGACAATCAATGAAATTGAAGCTGGAGCTCTCCTTTACACCAATAAAAAAATTCTATGGAGAACATAACCCTGATGAAGTCCTAAAGGGATGGAACGCGTTGGCTGGGCTAATTGGAAAAATGTGTTTATCTTGAACATAAATAAAAGTTTGACTCTCAACATATTTGCAGGACTCTCAGAAAAACTATTTTGTAAATTTTACATATTGGATAGATTTCTGGACATTTCGCTGATGTTGTTGAAAATTTGGGCTTGGAATAGAGGATATTTATAATTTTATATAATGAAAGCTGGATGCATTGGCACTGTGCCTGAGTTCAGATCCGGCTGTCATTGTTGATTCTACCAATTCAGAGCTGTCTCTGAATAGACAACAATATGCAAGGGCAGTTTGCAAGTGTACTTGATCCTTGGACAAAATGTATGATGGTATGCTAATGTGCCCTTCAAAGAAATATATTTGTAAGCAAAACACTTTCTGAGTACACCATTGCATTCAAACAAAATGTGGTAAAAGTCTTAATCTAAAAAAATGTCAACTTAAAACGTGAACATGTAAAATGAGTGTTCACGTACCATGTTATCTTCTTAACAATTGTTTATCTTGCAAATGTAAGAGGGTATTTAATAATGACAGCTAAAATCAAACATTATTTTGAGTTGATTGGAACTTTATAATTTGGTGGAAATTCTGGCAAACATTATTCCATACCCTCTAATTTCATAATGGGTGAGGTCCAATAAAGAACAAAAGGGTATAGAGTTAAATTTGCATTTCAAAGTGTTGGTTCTTACCAACTGGAAACCAATTGGAAAGTCAGCATGCTCACTAAATATTCACAAAAGTCAGGCAGGCTTTCTCATGTGTTGTGGCAGGTGCTCAGCGGTAAGGCTCAATCTCCAATTAAACATACATGTTCTGATACACAGGCCTTTTTTTCTTTGCCATAGTCAAGTTATTAATTTGAGCATGGCAGAGAATGTTAGTTATGGTGTGCGTTGTGGGCATTGTGAACTCTAACTAGGACATTTCAGTGGTTTTATGTTTGAGCCAGAAGCATTACTCTCTTTTTAACTGTGGATATTTTTCAGTAAATTTAATTGATATGCAGTCTGTGCACTAAAGTGAGGTGACTGCCTCTATCTGAAATCGGTTCCAACTGTAAACTGCAACTGTAAATGACTAAAATACCATTATTTGAAGGAATAAATTCTGTTATTTGCAAAGTGTATTTTTTGTGGCATTGCCTAAAACATTAAGGGCCAGATATACTAAGAATTTGCCCCGACACAAAGCACTGCAACGTCTCACAAGAGTATTTACTTTCGAGGGCAAAAGGTGATGACATGCAATTATACCTTGAATGCCCGGGCTGTAAGGATACCTGGATCACTGGAACGGATTTTTGGGATCATGGACAAACACGCATCATGTGCGTGTGCCATGGCCAAGGAATGGCTTATGATAATGCGTTTTTGTTAGACTGGAAGCGATGCACCAAGTGCTACCCTCAAAGTTGTAGAGGGTTACTTGCTACATGAGCATGGTGGAGGCAGCACACCTGTTTTGTACTTAGTAAGACTCATTTGTGTGAACAAGCCTTTTGAGTGTCATTGAAGTGGTGCCTACTGGCACGCTCATGTAAAGTTCTGCTGTTGTGTACTAAGCTCACCCTGGATTTACATAGTGATTATGTGTGTAGTGCAGGGAAGTGTGTGACACTTGAGTGTGCATACTGGGATGTATTTGTGCCTTTGCATGGTCGACAGCATGAATGCTGTGGGTTCCATTTTGGAAGCCCAGGGCCTGTAAACGCTAGTGGAGGTGTGGACTGCAGCCCCCAGACAGAGGATATTAATTGCTGACATTTCAGAGGCTTGGATTGAAGAAACACAATGGTGGAAAGGGGGCAGAGCAGCTCTGTGCACCATAAAGGTCTCTTTGATTCCACAAAGGTACTGATCATTGAGACATGGGCACATTTTAATCAAGATGTTCAGCCTCAGAAGGTTGGCACTGTAGGACCAGGTAATCATGATAGAGGGGAATTCTTAGGCCTTTGAACCTTTGTGAGACATATTTCACTGGAGGCTGACAGCAGGTGTGATCCTCAGTTACTGCCTTGGCCTATACTGTGGCTCAATCAAAATCGAAGCCATTCCTGCAGTGAAATACTGTCCCTTTCACAAAGGACAAGACAGGGGAGAGGGTAATTCAGAGAAGTTGACACCCACAAAAATATCAAAGGACCAGACACTAAATCACATCAATGTCTGGATTTGAACTATAAAGGTGGGAGCATAAGTCCCACAAGTTGTTCAATAGGAGAGGAGATCACCAAGACTTCTAGTGGCTGGAAACAGGACTAGGGAGCCAAGATCTGCTAGTCTCCCTGCTGGATGAGAGGCCATCACCCTGGAAGTCAAGAACACTTGCTATTAGGCTGAAGCATCAGCCTTCTGCCTCCGTGCCAAGACAGGCATACCCTATGAGGAGGAAGAGAACACCAGTGGAAGTGGATCCGGATGAGTTAAGTATGAGATGCCCAGTCCGGTCAGGACTGCTGTGAGAGTGTGAGCCACCCACCTGTTCCTGTGTCCTGTGTACTAGGAAGAGGACTCCAGGACACTAGGCCTGTCACGCTTGTGCAAGTGAAGTTGGTGACCTTCATGTGCTAGTAGGGAAAAACTGTGAAATTAGGACGGCCACCCTTGTGCATGGGAAGTCAGTGACCCCCGTGTGACACAAGGGAGGGTCACTGTGAAGGCAGGGCTGTCACCCAGGGTCGGTTCATTTCAATATATATTATTCAGTTAAAAAACAGACATATAAGAACATACATCACAAGAACATACCTAAAAAAAATACCCATATCCGGATATAAGAAAGAATACAATATAAAAGTTTTTAAAATTAAAGACTAAAAGCTCATAAGATGCGTAGGCCTCATTCATATATTTTCCTAGAGATGATCACTCTTTTTATAAAATTTAAAACAGCAAAAAACAGGTATTTGGTGAGTCTATTTTCTGTAGGATTATCCACGCCCATGTACATGATCTGTTTTGCTCTTACGCAAAATGAGTACCAAGAATTAGTGACGTGGCACAGATAATAAAGTGCAGAAAAGCATAACATGGTATGTGCTTTGCCTAGATACGAAGTTGTTTACCACACACACCGAGGTTGTGCCTCAATTTTGCCTAGATACACCATCACTTGGACAATGTGGCAATGTTCTAAGAACTGTTCCTTACATGGGGAATGCAATACCAAAGTGCACAGTGTTTAACCTAAAATGAGTTAGATAAAACATTGTCTAGAATCCATCACAAATGATAGATAGGGATCTGGGTCAGCAGATGTGCAATTATTGAAATAGTCAAGAACGCTAGACAAAGATGATGCCCATTCCCACCTTATCTTCATGCAGTTGCATTGATTTTGTCTTCACAACTCATTTGAATCGACCCAGGATTATCAAACATGTCTGGGCCTCCCGACATATAGAACATTCTTTTGACGTATGCAAACCTTGGGTCATCATACCAAGGATGCTGTGAGGAACACACATCGATTTTCAAAAAAAGAGCTGTGGAGAAGACGTCCAACAGGGATTCAGGTCGTTGGAACACTGAGGAGACCAGAAGCATCATTGGAAAAAGAACATAAGCGGTCACAGACCCTGAGCGTCGGGAGACTGGAGCTTTTGAAGGAGTGCCCTACCATACTTGCTGTCTCCCATCGGATTAGGCTGAGCCATTCAAGGCCACCAGGCCTGCCAAGGACTTTCACAAACTTAGCTCACAGAGCTTCTAAAGTTGACTCTGAAGGCCAAATTTAGACTTTATGGTGTGGATACTAGCGTGAGTCACAGCTGAATGTCACCTCCACCATCCAATGGGGCATAACAAGACCCACTTCAAAAGCTAGATGGATTCAGGGATACTGCGCAGCATGACTCTAGAGCGTGACCTTAATAGACTGTGGATATTATTTAGTGTATTGCCTCTATGCTTTGTGTACTTACATTACAATACTACTTCTTTCAAGAGAGCAAGTACTTGACTGGATAATCATCTTATTGCAGTTACTATTTGTACTTTTGAGTTTTGCACCTATGGATGCCTCACACCTACCTCTCCCTTAAACAATGCTGGATTGCTTGACCTGTGCTCTCACGGAGAATCAAGTGCTGTTAGGGGTAATACTTGGCCCAGTTATTCAGTACCCATAGAAGGTTGGCCCCCATGACAGCAGAGTAAAAGCCCCAAACCCCTGCGGTTGTACCCGGTAACCCAGCTTGCCCTGTGGCCAGAATTGGTGTTTTATTTAAATGTATTTATTTATTTATAGAGCGCAACATTCATCCGAAAAGAATATCACGGCGCTAGAGGAGCAAGATCCAATGGTAGGGGTGAGGTGGGATGTAGGGTGCTGCCAATATATCCAACATTAGGCCTTGGGGAACATATGTGTTTTCAGCTTCTTTCCAAATGCCATGTAGTCATCAGTGAGATGTAAATCTAGCGGTCATTTATTCCATTGAGTTGCAGCCAGGTAGGAAAAGGTGCGACCTCCTGCCCTTGCTTACTTGATACGTTTTGTCTTGGCCTGCGTCTGATAGCATGACCTCAGACACCTTGTAGGGGCATAGAATTGGACTTTGTTCTGAAGACTTTGGGGACCGCAATGGTGTAGGGTCTTGTGTGCATGGCTCAGAAGCTTGAATCTAGCTCTTTGACGTATGGGCAGCCAATGGAGCTGTCTCATGCATTCTGACGCTGAGCTATATCTACTTTTATTGCACACCAGTTTGGCGGCTGCATTCTGTATCACCTGCAGGCATGTGAAAAGGTAGTCAGCCATGCCCACGAACAGTGCGTTCCCTAATCTAGCTTACTAATGAGTAGGGCTTATGTGAGTGTTTTTTCTACATTCCATGGGAATCCAAGGAAAAAGCCTTTTTAGGAGCTTCAGAGTGGCAAAGCTTCTACCGCACAGGGCCCGGACATGGTCCTGCATGGTTAATGTGCTATCAATAAGGACGCCCAGGTTTTTTGCTACCATCTTGGGTGCTGGGGTGTCTCCCAGTGATTGGGGCCACCAAGATGCATCCCAGATTAAGTGGACTCTTCCAAAAGGGCAGGATCTCTGATGTTTCAGCGTTCAGTTTCAAACAGTGCTCTGACATCCAGGTCACCATCTCAGAGAGGCAGTTGTTCAGTTTGATCCTAGTGTCCTCATGCCTTTCTTCGAGGGCTATCATCAGTTGTGTGTCATCCGCATAGAAGCCAATACTGAAACCCCATTTCTCACTAATTTTGGCCAGAGATGATACATAGGCGTTAAAAAGTGTGGGGCTCAGGGTGGCTCCCTGTGGGACACCAAGCTGATGGATTTTGGGCTTAAGGAGAACACGCCCATTTGTACAGTTTGCGTTCTGTTGCTCAAGAAGGAGCTGAACTACTGAAGGGCTTTGGCGTGCATACCTTTTTCGTGTAGGGTTTTTAACAGCAGTTTGTGTGAGACAGTGTCGAATGCCGCCGACAGGTCCAACATGATCAAAGCTGCAGCTTTATCCTGATCGATTAAGGATCTTATATTGTCTAGGACAGCCAGGAGAGTTGTGTCAATTTGTTGGTTTCAAGATAGTTGGATAATTGTATATTAACCAACTTCTCCATAACTTTAGATAGGTAAGGGAGTTGGGAGATTGGCCGATAGATAGCTGAGTTGTGAACATCTGTACCTGCCTTTTTTTTAAGGGGTCACAATAGCCTACTTCGTTGTTTCTGGGACAACTGTAGTGTCTAGAGATTGGTGGAATAGTTGGGTTACATATGGGCATAATGCCGGTATAATCTGGGAGAAAATGAAGTGCAGGCATGGGTCAAGTGGGGACCCCGATTTTACTTCCCCCATTGCTTGTGCAACCTGTTCCTCTGTGAAAGGGGAACAACTTCCCAGATGGGCCATGGCATCAGGGTGAGGATCCAAATATTTCCAATTAGAAATGTCTATCTGGGGTCTAATACTGAATGACAAATATATTTCTCTGATTTTCTCAGAGAAGTAAATACTACTTCTTTCATAAGAGCAGGTATTTGACTGGACAACCATAATATTGTACTTTTGAGTTTTGCACCTATGTATGCCTCACACCTACCTCCCCATCAAACAATGCTGGATTGCTTGACCTGTGCTCTCACTGAGAATCAAGTGCTGTCAGGGGTAATAATTGGCCCAGTTATTCAGGACCCATAGAAGGTTGGCCCCCATGACAGCAGGAGTAAAAGCCCCAAACCCCTACAGTTGGACCCAGTAACCCAGCTTGCTTTGTGGCCAGAATTGGTGGAGTTTGATTCCACAGAATGTCATGAAAATTCCATTAAAATTCCCTCAGATTTTGCAGAATTCTGCAACAGGGTGGAGTGGGGATTTGGAGCTATTTTCAAAGCGCAAAATACTCCTTTGCTTCCAAAAATGGATGTGAGGGTACATCTTTACTATCAAAATAGAGCCGCCAAACACAAGTTGGTGCCCTTGAATACTCTGCAGTGATTAAAAGTTTTAATCACTGCAGAGTATGTATGAGTGCGAGTGACTGGCATGCAGTGGTTTATAAAGTTTAGAAACCACTGCATGTCAGTCGGCATCTTTTAATACTCTCAGGTGATTAAAATTTGCAATCACTACAGAGTATGTAAGGGTGCTGAGTGGTATGTAGTGGTTTCTAAACTGTAGAAACCACTCCAAGTCACTCGACACCCACCCCTTAAAACTCTGCCGTGGTTAATTTGTTATCACTGCAGAGCATGTAAGGGCGCCAACGAGTGATAAACCATTGCATATATCACTCAGCCTTCTCACATACACTGCAGTGATTAAAAGTTCATCACGGAAGAGTAGGCAAGGGCACTGAGTGGCATGCAGTGGTTTCTAAACTTTAGAAAACAATGCATAATTGTATCCCCCCGGCACAGTGTCAGAATTTTAATTAATCAGCAATTCTGCATTATAAGTGTAACGTGGCTATACCACAATTCCTCTGATTCTGCCAACAGGATTGAAACTTCTACTTGAGTCTGGTTTTGTCATGCTGAAAAGGTGCCTTTTTTCAAAAAGCAGCGTATACTGCTTCGCATTAATTTGAGTCAAGGGGGCATTACTTGAGTGACCACCAAAACACTTAGGTTTTGACTCAAAGTCCAACCTATCAAGATCGTCAGAATGGCTTTGCTTGAAAAAATTACAACCTTCTTGAAGCAGGTGACAACAATGAGAACTGTTTTCATTTCTCCATAAAACCCACACATTGATTCTGTGGTGCAATGCATAGCTCTCAACCATTATTTGGGATGCTTCAGATTTTGTCTAGGCACAGTAATTTGTAATGGAAGGATATGATTTCCAGCACAAATCCTGTAATACACATCACGTCTGCGAGGCTGTGAATAGAGCAAGGCACCTTTTTGTGCATGAGCTCAGTGGATGACAGCGGCAAGAGGCCAATCTTGATAGATATGGCTCTAAGCTTATTTTTCTCCCTCACTGACCTCAGCTTAGCAAAGCTGGTTGCTATGTTGCATTGCATAAAAAAATAGTAAATCTGCTTTGTAAAATAGTATATACTGTGTGTATTTTAAAACCCACAATAGTCATGTGTTTGCTGAGCAAACTCCCTGAGCCAAAACGACGAGTCAATTTTATCAAGGTTTTGCACAAGTGCAAAGCAAAAAAAAGTGACACAAATTGGTTCAAAGCTTTGATAATCATTTTCTATCCAGCATAAACCTTAATATGTGCTGGAAAGTAGCCATAAAGTAGCACAAAGTAAAGCATTTTGCCAATGGACAAGGGGACGTGCAATTGGAAGTGCAATGCTGTTTAAATGCAACAGCCCGTGTTTTTGACGTAAAGCCCAGGCTATTATAAAAGGAGAAGGGCCAAAGTTGGTTTGAATAAGTTTAGGTCTAATTTGAGGTGGCATAGTGGGCAAAAAGATGATAGGTTGTAATACTATTTGGGGCAATCGCCAAGGATTCAACTATTTGCCTGCATTCCTCCTACCATCTTTTGCATGTTATACTAAAAATGGTAGACAGTGCTTTGCACCAAAAAAGTATTCCTCCTTGAGGCAGACAGAACGTTTGAAAAAAAAAAAATTCTCAAAACATTTCTAACCTTGCATGTGTGCTGTAATGCACAGTACATATACAAACTTGAAAAGGTTTCAAACTATTTTTAGGTAGGGTATTTTGTACTGTGGAGGTTACTCTACCTGTAGAAAACATATGATCGAACTCACTCACACACCCTTGCACTATACTGCAAGGGTGTGTGCTTGGTGCAAGGCAGTCCTACAGTACACCAGCATAGGGGGTAGGGAGCAACATCCCATATCTTAGTGGATATGGAGATGCCCTAGTTGCTCCTTTTCCTGTAATGCCGCGCAAAAGCTCTGGTTGCTGCACTGCATTGAATGACTTCGGAGTAAATTTGCCCCCAAAAAATTGCAGAAGTTTATAAAGTTGCAAAAGCCACTTTTGCTAACCTTCATTTGGTAGGGAAAATCTTATAGCAACCAGGGGACAAACAGTTGTGGGTCCTCCTTCCAGTTTATTCCATGTACAGATGTAAGCATATTCTAAAAATGGCAAATGTGCATTTGATGTTATAAGTAATTATAAGTCAAGCAAGTAGTTTGCTCCCTAAGCAGGAACCATAATTGCAAACCGAACCCTGTGATTGGATGAATCGGGTTCTTGTTTCAGAAATGTTTTTTTTCCAGATTCAAGCATGAATCAAAAGGGATGCAGAGATATTGAAATACCTTGATGGTTTTTAGTAGTGTGTCCTGGCATATACATACTTTTAAAAATGTTTTGTTTATGGTCAAAGTTTACATTTTTCCCTCAAAGACAAGACGCCCAGTACCCAGATCAAGTTTATTGACTGAAAATCCCCACCAGATGAAGCCCAGCAGTCAGAATCTGAACACTGACAAACCTGAAACGGTGATCTTCAGGAAGAGCACTTCACCTGGACTCCACCTGGTGGCCAACAGAGCTAGGACCAACATCCACCCACAACCCCATGCTTAGAACCTCAGGGTTGTCATCAACAGCGAACTCAACCTGACTGTTCGTGTCAACTCTGTCACTGCCTTATGCTTCCATACACTGAAGATGCTGAGGATGATTTTCAAATGGCTCCCAATCAGCATCCATAAAACCGTCATGCAGGTCCAAGTCACAAGTTAGCAAGACTACAGGAAGACCCTCTAGGTCGAGATCAACAAAAAACTCAGCAGAAGGCTGCAGACTGCTCAGAACTCAGCAGCCAGAATCATTCTCAGCCTTCCATGTCACACTCACATCACATCATACCTGAAGGTGCTTATCTGGCTCCCTAAACACAAATGAGCACAATTCAAACTTCTTAACCACTCTTTCAAGGTACATAACACTGACCCCGCATGGCTCAACAATCACATTTGCTTTCATAAACTTTTAAGACACCTCCACTCATCTGGACTCCTACTTGCACGCACTCCATGCATATTGAAAACCAGATCTGGAGGTTGAGCCTTCTCCTACATGGTTCATGAAGCATAGAACGACCTGTCACTACACATAAGAGCTTCCGCCTCACTTCTTGAATTCCTGAAGGAGCAGAAGACCTGGCTTTTTTAGTAGTACACTAGGCCCTAGATTTGGCTAGACTTAGACCTGCTCAGCACCAGGATACCTTCCCTGCTGATCTACAGATCAACATGGCATAACATAACATACAACTTTGTATGGTTTGCTCAAGTCCAGGTTGCCCCTGCAGGCTACAGAACCTTCCACTATTGACTGTAAACCATTAGTAGTCCTTGACAGGAAGACTGCATCATTCACATAAATAAATATGGGGACATATTGTCTTCCAGGTTCTCTGATCCTCAGGAAGTCTTCACCCTGGGAGTTATGCAGAATAAAACAAAGGGTCTAGGACATAACATTTACCAATCCTTGTCATTTAGGAGAAGGAATCCATGCACTCCCCACTAGGACCACAACAAGCGTTGGCAGACAGGTTTTCATGCAAACGATATAGCTAAATCAACTTCCATTTCAGCCATTATGGACCATAACTTGGTGCAGCTAACACATTGAATAGCTGAACGTAAGTCCATAAAGGCTCCAAGAATTTAAGAAAAGAATAAGACAATTAGTTAAAAATACACTGAAATCCAAGTGTTTTAAAAAAAGAATACTCTGTTCTTGTTTTTAGATTAACCAGGTGAATAGCATTTATAATGGGAACACAATAAAGCACAACACTGACACTTTGAATTAGGTACACCCATACTCAAACATCATCAGCAATAAATGTAATCCATGGAGATATTCTACCATCCCTGCATCATATTAACAGGAAAAGCCTCCCAATATATCACCACTCACCTAAAGTTTAGGTCAGTTCAAGAATTTAGAGGTGCATTCTCAACAATAGCCTTGAGACAGTAATGGTCTTCCCAGAGATTCCATATTTTCATGACTTTCGAGGACATCAATTGTTTTCATACATCATTTTTTAGATACTATACATTGGTCCAGCTGGTGCACCATCTCGACCTTGTGAGACACTGTTGATTTCCCCATCCTCTTTTAATTTCTCGTTTTGCAGTCATATGTTCTAGGGAGCAAGGCATGAGTTTATTTCTGTATACATCAAAGTGATTGGGGATAGACTGAATAACAAACAGTGGTGTCACTGGTGTTCACTACTTTTGAGAGGTGATCGACCATTTTACTCCAGTAGACTTGAACAATTCTACATCCCACAACTGTATGTAGGGAAGTACCCTTGCCTTTTCCGCATCTTTCTCTCCCAGCTAGGTCCATTCTGTAAGGACCAATCCTGTTATAGTAAGCTTTATGTAACATTTTCAAATGTATTAAACAAAGACCTATCCCCAATACTACCTCTCATGAATGCATCAATACAGCCTCCCAGTCACCTTATTCAAAGGGACCTGAGTCCTTATCCTTTGAGCATCTAACAGGCTGCATTATTTATTAGGGTCTGATAGATGGATAACATCACTCCTCTGCCTAGTTTCTCCAATTGAGATGCCACTTATTTAAATAAGTTAATAGGCACAATATTGTGTCCACTTTACCAATTTGGAGATGCTGCATAACCTCAGGCACTTCTTCAACTTGTATTTCCTCGTTTAGAGCTACCATGGCCTTATCTGTCACCTTCAGACTATTCAGAATCCCTAGAAAAGTGGACATTTATTTTTATTTCTTCTTCTCCCTCTGTATATAGGTCCACGTAATAATCAGCAAAGTTGTCTGCTATTTCTTGGTCTGTGTAGACATTTACCACCTCCTTATTAACAACCTCTTACCCATCAAGCTTTCTCCCGCCTCCTCGTTAAACATGCCATGGTCAGCCTGCTATGTCTCCAGCTTCATAGAGCTCTTTCACTTTGCTCAAGTAGCGTGGCTAAACAGCATCGGTTACATCCTTCTTGTAGACTACAGTCTTAAACTAAGTGCCTAATCTCCATAGCAGTTGTAGAGATGCTCAAAAGCCTCCACATTTTTGTCACATCTTGTATGGTGTCAATACTCTTATGTCTAGTTCTCTTTTTATACCCAGGACTATCCTGACCTCTATCCCTAAGTACTGTTTTATATACTTCCCACAGAGGTATATGGACTGCACTGTCCCAATATTATTTTATGAGTAATTAGTAGTAGTTTTTAACAGAGTAGCGCCAATTAATCTGTCTTTAAGTTCCCACGTGTCTAATCGCCATATTGCCAGTCCTAGGCTGCATCACAAGTGTCAGTAGGTGGAGGACGACGTCATAGATGCCTCGCTGTAGGTATTCTATGCTTTTGTTGGAGGGAATCTTGTCATTTTATTGAAAAATGTATCCAATTTACAAAACGAACAGTGAGCTTCAGGAAAGTGGACATATCTCTGATTTGAGATATCAGCGAGACACATAGCCCTGGCAGAGTTTGCAAGGTGTGGGTTGGTGTTGATATGTGCTGCCTTATCATCATTGACTCCTCTGTCACAGCGGTTCCTGTAAATGCAGTGAAAGTTTGACAGACAGCTCCATCAGCATGATAGAGACATAAGTCAATCCTTTAGGTTTTTTAAAAATTTTCTAAAACAAAAATTCCAATGCTGGATTTTGTTTTACAATGACCCACCCCTCACCAAGGGAGTTTTCTTCCATAGCATATGGGTGAATTTGCAGTTTTCACTGTCCCTTACCGCCTGGTTTATACTGGCACTGACGGACAGTGAAAACTGAAAAAGCTGAGACATGGTCAAATCTACTACAGCCCTATCTCCATCTGGCTTTCGGAAATGTTTGTGGGAGGTGGAGACGGAGCAGTCTCCACTGTCTACATAATAAAGTTCACCGACTAAATGGAGGTGGGTGGATATTTGCATTGGTGGAGTGGGTACTTCCTCGCTGTTGCGACCGAGTATCCACTCCACCACAGCCTAGATCAGGCCCATAGTTGTTCTAGAATGCCAGAGAGGAGACATAGTATGATGAGGGGGGACAGTCTCTGAGTTTAATCTCATTTTCCTCTGAAAGGCCTCTTTGGCATGAATAAGAGCTGGATATGTTTATGTGTGTAAAGGTTAGGTCACACTGTTCCAGAGATCCTGTAGCAGTTCATCTAGGTCACTGGTGTGTTCTTCTAGAACAGGTGCCTACCACGAGTAGCTCGTGAGTTACCAGTAGCTCCCCAAGTACCTGTGAATAGTTCTCCTGGGTGCAGCCCAGCCCATTAATATAGAAGCTTTTGCTTGGTTGAATTATTCTATGTATACCAAAAGTCCAAAAGCGTATATTTGAAACAAAAATGTGTGCATTTTCATAATTCATAGCTTGATGTTTGGAGAAAAATGGTTGAATTTTCAAAATGTATTGAAAGTGGTTATTTGAGTTGGAGAGATTTATTACTCATAGTATTACGTTTGTGCCAGGCGTTTGGAGCTATGGGTTTTATGCATTGCCCTTATAGAAGCATTTCAAATTGACAATGTTTTTGTTTACGTTACTGATGGCAACCCTGCGTAATTCCCTGATGTCATCACTGCTGACAATCTTAGAAGAGGTGGCCACCATTACACAATTACTGTTAGGAGCTCTGGATCCTTTTCCTTGAACAAAAGTAGATCTTTATACAGAAAAGGTTGGAGACCCCTGTTCTAGAACGACGTGGCGAGCAGCAGCTCACAAACATGCTTCGATGTTTGGGCTTATTCGATCTCTTTTACACATTTTCTTTCAAATACTTGCATCAATGTCTCTTTCCAGAATTGCTTAACTATTTTTCTTAACGAATACTTCTAGTGCCTGAGAGGTGAAAGTGTGTGTTTGTCCTTACTTGTACTGTAAACAATTGTCAGGCAGGTCGATATGTGTGCTGTTTTTTCTGAGGTAGGATCTTTGATTCCTCACTGTGCTGCTTAACCTCTTTATTCGACTTGATGGGTTCATTTTGTAAGTAGCCATTTCTCGGCCTAATGGTTATGTTGTTCTCTGAATGCCTGGGGGTATGAAGCAAGTCTCTGTTCAGATGTGGCAAAATCAACAATTTTTGTGATAACTATGTTTGAACTCTTACAAGATGCTGAAGAGTGCTTTTATATACCAATGCAATTCGCTTTTTTTAAATATATTTTTTATTGGGGGTGGGTGGGTACTGTTTTGTGAAAGGAAGTTGGTTTTATTTCTGAAAAGAGAAATCTATTGCTTTGCCTTTTATTTCACCTCAGTGCTAGCAGTTACGAAGTCCGTTTTGCTGAAAAGTTGCCCTTTTCGCACTATTAACCTTGCTCGATGGAAATAATGTTTGCTCAGCTCAGACTTCTGCCAGTATTTTGAGGATGATTTCCTCGTTTAACTCTCTCTTGCTGCTTTCCTCTGTATTTCCAACTTTTTGGCTAAACTTACAATTTGGTCTCTACGTCTAGCAGGCCTTTGGGAGTGCTGAAATGTTCTCTTCTTGTGGTATAGCCTTTAAGGCACTGTGGGGCATATTCTCAAGAACATGTGATAGCTACCGCAAAAAGTCTTCACATCGCAGTCTATTGCGGGAAAATAACGCCGTATTAACGTGGTATTCCCAACACGGCGGTACCGTGCGCTAGTCTCACGATAACGCGTCAACGGGTCAAATGAAAGCGTTAAAATCAACGCAACGCTGCAAAAACGCAAAACACAAACCCGAAAATAGTAGCCATGATGCCAATCGCGATACAAAAATCAGCGAAAACCAGCCACAGGCCTGCAATTCCCACACGTCATGCAGAACAATGCACTATAAAAGTAGAAAAAAAACATACAAACAAAAGCCAAACAACAGCGAAGCACAATGGAGGTAGCCGGAGCAAGTACAGAGGACAACCAGAACCCCACCCGCCCCCCGGAGGACCAGCCTGGGACCTCGGGGTCAGGGAAGGGCAAGGACAAGAAGAGTAGGAAGAAGCGGTTCAGTCCGCAGGAAAACAGGATCCTGATAACAGAGGTGGTGGAACACCATCAACTACTGTTCTTCACCTCCACTGTGTCACTGGCAACTAAAAATGGGATATGGCAGACCATCGTGGACAAGGTGAATGCAGTCGGAGTGCTGAAGAGGACAATGGAAGAGGTCAAGAGGAGCTGGAATGATGTGAAGCGCAAAACCAAGCAGAAACTCGCAAACAACCGGAAGCCAGCAATGCAGACTGGAGGTGGGAGTCCAGCACCACAGGACGAGCTGGACAAGATGGAGGAAATGGTGTCCACAGTCATCAGTGGGAAGACGGTGGCAGGAGTTGGGGGCCAGGACACTTCTCAACATGACCGGACACAACAGCAACAGGGTGAGTAATTACCAGGGACTGGGGTACGGGGGAGATGGGCACAATGGCACACATGCACAACTAAGCATAGCACATCTGCGGACAAACCATGCGCCAAACCCCCAACTCCCACCAAAAGACCAATGCTCCCTCTCTCTCTCCCTCTCTTTCTCGCCTTATCTTTATCTCGCTCTCTCTTTCGCTCTCTCTCTCTCTGTACTTTGAGGGGTGCATGACACACCTTCTTATCTAGATTTCTGTCTTGCAGGCTGTGACTTACAGAATGTCCTGAGAAGACCCACCATGACTCTTCAGAATTGTTGTTTTGGGTTTATTCTGTAATAAACATATTATTTGGATATTATGTGATGAATGTATGATTTCCCTTTCCCTTACCACACATGGTAGGTGTTGTGATTCTGCGACTACAGGCGAATTGTTTGGTTCATGATTTTGTAGAGTTGATGTGCAATATCTTTGTCCAAAGGGGGGGGGGGTACCTGGGGTAGGGCCCGGGGGGAGGGGCCTGGGGATGGTGGCGGTGGGTGTTGTTGCACTATTGGGGCTCCGGGGTGCATGATCAGTTGCTCCAGGGCATCTGTTGTCCTTCATGTGTGGCTGTGGACCGTGCTCCCTTGTCTGGTGCCGGTTGTCATCCGAATTTACTCCAGGTAAGAGCAGGTGTTAAAATTCTGCTGCTAACGCGCCTTATCGCACGTTTTGTGATCTTTTCAACTATCGGGCTGGTCGTTGAGAATGTTGCGAAGTGGTGTTGTCGTGGCTTTTTGCACGGGAATGCCTTCTACAGAAATATGGCTCTTCCACACCCCCTTTCCTAGTGCTGGTGCTGAAATCAGCTGCCATGTGCCACGGGGACACCTTTGCCCCATGGTGCAAGGGTGTCTCCTTGAGTCTAGCACAGGTTTTGGAACTAACTTTTACCCTTTTTCCTCTTTGTTTGTGTACTGTAAAGTGCAGCACACGTAAAAAGTCAGAAAAGAAAGGAGAAATTAAAAAAAGCACTTCTTCTTACTTGCACCTACTACAAAAGGGCACCGTTTTCAGGCGCTAAAACCTGTCTACTTTATTTAGTAAATAGGGTTTAGCATCCAAAACCTCGGGTTATTGAATGGGAACGCCCATGCACCACCCATTGTACGCCCCCTTGGTGCTAAATAATGCAAAGCAGCACTATGCGCTGCTTCGCGTTACTTTTACATTATTTCCAGCGCTAAACATGTTTAGTTCTGGAAAATAAATTGGAAAAAAAAATTGCGCTGAGTTGCATCACTTTTGTGATGCAAACACGGCCTAACATCTTAGTAACTCTCCCCCAAGGTGTTCTATTGGCTTCTGATGTCAGTTGCGCCTCAACAGTGTTTCGCTTCATTTGCTGCTGCTTCAGTCTGGTCCTGTGCAGTTGATCAGGGTACTACCCTATATGGAATGAGATTCCTTCTCTTGGGAGGTTTTGACTCTTCTCATGTGCTTTAAGTGGTACTTTGAGAGTACTTATCATTGCTTCTCTAATCCAAGTTCCCTTATAAGGAGTCCTGTTTTTGCCAATAACAGTCTCCATCCTGTCATCCAAGGGAATTTGCCTCACTGCCAAAGTCTCTGTCTCTTGCTGGATTCAAACCTGTGAAGGCCTATGTTGAATCTCATTGCTTCTGTTGTGTGATATTCACTTTAATGGGGTTGCAGCATCAGTTTTATCTGTTTTTGCTTGACAACTTTGCACCCATCTTACTTCAATTGGGGAAGCTGTGGTCATAGCACTGCTGGGACATCCTTATTAAATAAAGACTAGAAAGGAAGATGGACAAGGAGGAGGACAGGGAGGAAATGTCCAGATTACTTACTTCAATGGACTTCCTCTCTTTCCCAAGGACAGGTTACTGCCTTTCCCAGATAGTCTGACGCTTGGTTGTGATCAGGATGTCCAGTTAGTCCTGAAAGTTCTTATAGGAGCAAAAAGAGGAGGAGCAAAAATTAAAAAAAGAAAATTGGGTGGAGGTTTTTTTTTTCTTCATCTGGGGGTGCAAACTAATTGGCTGCCCCCAGGCTGAGGACTCACCTCATTATGTAAGCGGCTGTGATAAGGAAAGGAAAACCTGGACTTGGAGTAATGAAGAACTGTAAGTAATTGGGGCATTTGATTCTAGTTTGAAAGTTCTCAGGTGATGTATGTGTGTTCCCTGAGGCTATTAGTGTATGCGCCCCTATTTTCCCTCCCAGGTACATCTGGTCAGTGTTATAGGTTTATCAAAGTATGTATTACTTAGAGTCCAGTATCAAATCACTGATTTCAATCCTCTCCTCTTGCAGGACTGCAGAAATTGATCAACAAGCACAAGCCTAAATATGCTCCAAAAGAGAGTCTTAAAACTCACCCCAATCATCTTTTTTGTCACTATTTCTTGTTTTAACATGGTTGACCTCTTTGGCATTACCATTGTCATAAGGAAAGTTGAGGTTGGAAGCTCAAGAAGGGGCTCCAGCGCTTTTTAAAGTGTTAACTGTGAAGATGCTTCAATCGAATTGACGTTTGATTGATGCTAAATGAACTCAGTTAAAAGACGTCTTTGGGAAGCACGTTCTTTGCAACTCATTCCTTCAAGCCAGTTCTTTTTTTACATTCTGAAGCTAATTATCATTTATTCAATTTTCAACTGTAATTTAGCATATATCTTTTGTGGCAGTTTTTTTTAATCATGGTGTGTTTCCTTTGCCTCTGCATGATGCTTTTCCTAAACTTCTCCAACTCTTGCTTCTGTATTCCTTTACTGTTTTACCCCTTTCAGTTACGTTCTCTTGATCGGGCACCGACCTCTTTGTCTCTTACTTGTCCCTCCTCTTTTTCCCCTCTGATCACTCCTAGTACGCATTCAGAACTGTGCCTCCTCCTCTTCCGATTTTTCTGCTATTTTTCTAATTTTCTTCTCCTTTTATTCCTCTGTTCTTCACAGCTCTTATTATTCTGTTCTCCATACTTGCACATTGCTTCTATTTCTGTCCTGCACCCTGTCCCCCACTCCCTCCTCTTCTTTATCCTGTGTTATTATTCACCCTCTTCTTTTCCCACTGGCACTTGAGGGTAGTCAGTGTTAGAGATTGGGAAAATACCCTCAAATGCTTTATTTACTTTTTACATACTTCCTATTTTTTCAATGAAATATACAGCACAGACTTGCTTCTTTTATTGCTAATTTTTGTAAACTATAATTTATTTATTTTTTCTTTAAGTCAATAATGTTCCAGACTCAGAATTCAAATCAGAATACAGGATGATTTTGTCCTTTTATCTAAGAAAAAGAAAAAAATATAACATTCTTCAAATTTCTCAATAAAATAGTTCACAACAAAGTTTAAATAGTGATGGAGAGAAAATCTAATTTATTGTAGGCGTGCATCATAATAATGTGTAGAATGCATCCGCATATAATCTTGCAACTGTGTAACCGTGAAATGCTAGAATTGTTTTAGGTTATTGACAAGTAGCATGAAGTATTAACATAGGAAATGAATGTAAATAGCCGAAAATGTTAACATGAAAAAATTAATGTTGCTCATGTACCAAATTTGTTAACAATATTTCTATAATTTGGTAGGTGTGTTAGTTAAAATGCAATGACTGTATGCCAATCTGTATTGCTTAAAGTGACATGGTATGTTAGCTAAAATTGTAGGACTGTAATGCAAGTCCCTGAAAACTCTTGCTTTAGAATTATTAGCTGAATTTCATGTGCACTGTAGAATCTGTTCTTTCTCACGTTTTATATTGCAGGTGTAAAGCGTTCTTTTTAGACAGAATATTTCTTTGTTTTAGTAGATAGGCTAAGAGAGAAGAATTTACAATCGTGTGGCTTGGGTCGATAAAAGTAAAGACAATTGGTTTCACACGGGAGAAGGCCCAGGAGCCAAGGACAAATTGTTGCCAAGGTTGCACATAAAGGACATTGTGGACAAGTATGTTCAAGACTGTACCCAGAGTGGATGGTGTGTGCGAAGTGCACCATGAGAATTCTACCTGTGGATAACTGTTTGTTGTAATTAGAAGCCTTCCTGTTGTTTGTTGTGCCTTAAGGTGGGAGCCAAGTCCGCCGAGAAGTGGGTGATTACCAAGGGAGCGGGAGAGTGCTGGACTACACTCCCCAGACTCCCTTGCTGCCATCGTCACTGCCGCAGCGCCAGGAGGCGCCTACAAAGCCACACCGCGACTCCCGCAGCGCGGGAATCCTTCCTGTTGTTTGCTGTGCATTGAGGTGGGGGCCAAGTCCGCCGAGAACCGGGTGAAAACCGCGGGATAGTGCTGGACTACACTCCCCAGACTCCCTTGCTGCCATCGTCACTGCCGCAGCACCAGGAGGCGCCTACGAAGCCACACCGCGACCCCCGCAGCGCAGGAAGCCTTCCTGTTGTTTGTTGTGCCTTGAGGTGGGGGCCAAGTCCGCCGAGAACCGGGTGATTACCACGGGAGCGGGAGAGTGCTGGACTACACTCCCCAGACTCCCTTGCTGCCATCGTCACTGCCACAGCGCCAGGAGGCACCTACAAAGCCACACCACAACCCTGGCAGCGCGGGACGCGCACGGGCGGCGCCCGGCCGAAGCCCGGACCAAGGGCGGGCCCATCTGTGCCCGTCAGGGGCTGTAAGAGGCAGGGCAGGGCCACCCCTCTTACATTTATAAGGGTCCAGGTCCCTGTGCTCTACTAGTGACGGCTGAGAGGTACTGTGAGTTTTCTTTTATTGTTCCTCTTTTTTCTTTTTTCCCTTGCACTCGCCACAATTGACTGGACATATCTTCATTTACTTTTTTCAAACACAGCGTGGTCTGAGTGAGCACCCCGGGACTTGTTTCACATCTAAACAGGGACATTGTATCACATACTTTATGACAGTAATTGGCTTACATGCACTTTTTCATTGCCATAACTACTCCAAGCAATTTATACTGTTCTCTCCTGGGTTAATGTATCTTTAGCCTCAGTACCACAAAAACAAAGGGAAATACCCTAGAACCCAATTGGGAAAGGGTGAGATAATACAAAACTAAAACAAGCCCCTTTATGATCATGCAGTAACCCTACACATTCATGTATTCATTAATTCAAGCAAAATATGCCACTGGCCTATATAACAAAAACTATGTACGCCAGTTGAGCACAGTTAAAAATTAAACAATTCCAAAAACATAACGTATTAAAAAAGCATAATTTTTGTTATTGTTCTATACAAAAAAGAGCGATTAGCCTCCACAATTTTTTAAAAGACAATTAAAAACAATTCATATACAGAAAACAGACAGTCGACGCAGCGTTTCGGTGAGTTATTGATGTGGCACCTTCTTCAGGACGGTTTTCTATACAGAAGAAATAATTCAATTACTTAGAGGCTCTATATTATTGACGTACATAATAACTGTAGTTTGTTACAAACCAATAAGCCCCTCTTTACAAAAAATCCCCTTTTTTGATTTTATATCAACAGGTACGGTCTGCCATGCATGTAATTTAAGGTTTTTAGCCAAGTTAAACGCAAAGAATTAATGTCAATTGACACGAGTGTTGGTAAATTTTTCTATGTTTTTGATAGGTTGCTTGAGTGAATACCACCGGTAACCAGCAACAGTGCAAATCATGATACCACTTTGTTGTTTTTTAAAATTGAAAGTTCGACTACTAGTCTCAATGTAAAAAACTAGAGGTATGTCATTTCCTTTGTGAACCAAATCTATATATAGTATACCAGTCTAAAAAATTCCATTGCTAATATTATTGTGTAATCCATTGAGATACATAAACGATGATTGGTGATAAAATAATGTCCAGAAATAGAGTTACATTTGCAGTATGTTGTATTTTTGTTAAGTATCCAGAAGTAAACGGATTCAAAATAGGGGATTTTTGTAAAGAGGGGCCAATTGGTTTGTAACAAACTACAGTTATTATGTACGTCAGTAATATAGAGCCTCTAAGTAATTGAATTATTTCTTCGGTATAGAAAACCGTCCTGAAGAAGGTGCCACATCAATAACTCACCGAAACGCTGCATCGGATGTCTGTTTTCTGTATATGAATTGTTTTTAATTGTTTCTTTAAAAATTATGGAGGCTAATCCCTCTTTTTTGTATAGAACAATAAAAAATGTTATGCTTTTTTAATACGTTATGTTTTTGGAATTGTTTAATTTTTAACTGTGCTCAACTGACGTACATAGTTTTTGTTATATAGGCCAGTAGCATATTTTGCTTGAAATAATGAATACATGAATGTGTAGGGTTACTGCATGATCATAAAGGGGCTTGTTTTAGTTTTGTCTTTAGCCTCAGTAGCCTGTACATGTTGGTCTATGTTTACATACCCTCCCTGCTGCTAATTATATTAAGCACGTTGCTCTTTTGCCCTCTGGGCTAGTGTATTTTTAGTCTCAGTAGTCTGTAAATTTTGGTCTATGTTTACATCCCCTTTTGACGTTTAAACCTTAAGTTGGTCGCACTATATCTCTTACTGGGGTTAGGAGTAGGACCTGTCTAGGTCTGTGCCTATTCAATTTTCATTTCCTTCAGATATGGGGAAGCGTGGCTGTGTACCCAAAATAAATCCCCTGGTACTAATACAGGCCCCACTCCCACAAACCTCTATTTACAGGATGCTCCAGAGAGCTATCAGGGTAGTCTCGACTGAAATCAAGCTAACAGAAAGGTGGCTTTCATTAACCTCAGATCTTTTCTCTAAACCCACTGAATCGCCATTCTCTGTACAAACCAGTCTGGGATCGACTCCTAGTCCATTAAAATCCTTACCCAGACACAGCGAGTCCTTGATTTCACCCCTACAACCTTCCCCAGTAAATCTAAAAACTCGTAAAGGTAGAATAAACACTACAATACCCGAAGCTGCGAGACAGAAAACGGGCAAAGGGAAAGGTCCAATCAGAAATTAGCCCCAGTGAGGGCGAACCAGTTAGACCGGGACGAGTATTAGAATCCCCCTCCAATTCCTATAAAAATACTGACTGCCCCTCTTGGGTGAGGAATTTGGTAGTGGAGCTAGAGGCACAGATGAGAGCCATTGTTAAAGAAGAATTAGCGCTCCATCTTGGGGATCGAAATAGAGGCCAGATGTTTGCCCCGTGTGCATTAAATAATCCTCTGGTTAATACATTATCGGCTCCAGTTGAGAAGAAAGATTGCAGTACACAGACAGCTAGAACAGAGCAATCCCCTTTACCCAGAGGTATACCCTTTTCTAGCCCATCATGCCCACCTTCTATGAATGTTGATAAGCCCGGGGCTCGCAATTTTAACACAAACTCCAACAATCACATTGCGAGCTCCCACCCTGCCCCGAACCAGGGAGACTCAAGCAGAGACGAACCTGCACACTCTGTTCAGACGATAGACAGGGCAGCGCCCATCCCAGCACTTAGCGAGGGCCCTGACTTGGACTCTCCGGCTTGCCAGCAATCAATTTACCCCCAGCCTCACTCCCCTATGTTATAGTTTTGACTGGTGTACCCGAAACAAAATCTGGACGCGAAGAAACTCAGCTGGAATTAAGAAACAAGTGCTTTTTCTGGCTCACCAGGCATGGCCAATTTACCTATGATAGGGTGGGTGAGATATTACTGGTTTGAAGAGTGAGTTGGGTTGGCAAGAACTCTAAGTCAATTAATGGTAACTGCATAGTCATCAACTTTGGACAGTCTGATTTTTGGCTCACCAGTTTCCCAGCTTTCATGCACCACCCACAGGGATTCAAGTACACACTTTGGATTTTTTCTATACTTGTAACTACCCACCACTGTGGACCCCAAGCATAAGAGCTCCAACACACTGGTTCCAACGCCATCCTACATTTGGCCAATCTTCTAGAACCCAGTATAATGTTGTAGTAGCTAATAGGTTTGGGGCCCTTCAAGAGGTGGATTGACTCTCGATCTCATTTGATCACTCACATAGACAGGGACCAGGAGGACCAATGGGGAGCCTAATCCGAATACTATTGGGTTAGAGACCATAAATATTGCTGGTGTGACACATGATACATCAATGGCGCCCCAGCTCAAATCCCAGCTGGGACCACAAGGCCCCGTTGGTGTTCCCTTACAACCATTAAAAAAATCAAGCCTCGTACTCCTCTGAATCTATAACTACATCCATGGCTACGAATAGTTCTATACCACAAGTGGGAACATCAAGCATTGAGATTCAGCAGGAGTCCACGTTAGCCCCGAACACTTCAGCTCCTACTGCGCAAGACGCCATTGTGAGCCCGGGCCTCCAGTTGAGGGTGTTGTTGTAGAACATTGCCGGCATGTTATGTTATGTTATGTTAGTTTCTTTTTGTAATGCACACAGCTACCCAAAAAGGGTTTCCCAGCGTAGTTAAAAAGGAGATTCTGAGAAGAAAAACATAACAGATTAAACAGGTTATTGATTAAACAGCCAAGTTTTTAGCTGTTTGCGAAAATCTAAATACAAAGAGTACAAAAACAAACTTCATAACACTGACTGGATACAATTTGTACAAAATTATCATGTGTGCATGTTCCAGGAGACTTGGGCCAGAGATGACACTGCCATGAGGGGCTTTGCAACTTTTGATGTGTTAGCTACTATGGGAGGTCGAGGTAGACCATTGGGAGGGCTAGGTACGTGGGTTGCCACACACCTGGACTGCACTGTCGAACTGCTGGTCACTTCGTCGGATGATATCCAGTGTACCCTCCTTACTTTTAGCGCTTTGATTAAGATTGCTTTCATTAATATCTATTCCCGTCTTGTTACCATTGCACAGGAATCCAAGACCCTAGGCATGCTCTCTACACTTATTGATCTAGTTCCACCGAATACTAGGATGGTGATAGGAGGTGATTTTAATTGCCAATTCGACCCACTAGCTTTTCCTACTGACTCTCTGCTCACCGCCGAGGATTCTCTTTGGTTAATTCCTGCTCCACAAATCCCTCCGGTCAGAGCATGGATCCCTTTGGTTTTACAGATAAATGCAGTAACACTAACCCATGCACTGAGCGCTTGTAATGGGCACACCAAGTCAGATCAGCCAGGAAATCACACCTTTAATAGACCGGGCCAATCATCTCTACTTGACTACATTCTAGTAGAAGTAAGTATATGGCATTGGGTGATTGACTTTGCTGTTTTGCCAAGACACCACAGCGATTACAATGCTTTGGTACTTGACCTTAAGCTGCCAGAACTTCATGGTCCTCCCATTACTGGCCTCCCTTCTGATTCCAGCCTATCCTTAGATTATAACAGAAGAAGAATTAGGTGGGATACTCTGAGGAAGTCATCGGGTAAGGTTGCTGCCCTCTATTCCCTAATCATTCCCCCTTTGTTGCTAAGGGAAATGGCCGCGCAGACTCTTAGCACTCCTGACACCATCACCCAAATTATGGCCGTCCATTCGGACTTGACCACCAACCTAACTAATATTTTTAATCCCCTGATGCACTCTAAGGGTAAAAGGACCCTGAAATCCACCTGGTTTAATAACTCCTGCCGCATGGCAAAGAGTGCCCTCATTGATGCCATAAAAACCAAAGACAGATCTCTGATAAAAACTAGGAGGGTCCTATATAGAAATAGTTTAAAGTCTGCCAAAGATGAGTCGGAGTCTGAAAGATGGGACGCGATCAAACAGGCCCTCACCAACAGAGACATGAGGGAGTTTTGGTCCTTGGTTAGAACTGCTAGTTCCTCAGGGAGTTCGCCTATTGAGCCAAACATAGCTGCAGACGCCTGGAAACTTCACTTCCAATCATTGTACTCCACTCAGGATTTTATGGAGCGCACAGAGGGAACCCGGCTAATTTTTGCGAGAACCCCCTTGAAGATGAGGTTTGGTTCAAGTTGACCGAGATGTTGAGTGCTATTGAGAAGCTACCCCTTGGAAAGGCCCCTGGACTGGGCAATATTCCCAGGGACTTATTTCGGGAAGAGTCCAACATCTGGAGCCCATATCTATGTGTAATATTTAATGCCATATTAAGCGGCATGAAAATCCTGGATTCCTGGCAAGGGGCTGAAATTTTTCCAGTATACAAAAAGGGATCCCCCCTTCTGCCCATAAATTATAGGCCAATAAGCCTGATTGACGTAGCTCCCAGGGGTGGCAAAATTATCCTGGTTCGCACACATAAAGGACCTGTGCTTCAGACTAGGCCGGCCAAACCTATGGACCCACCCCGAGGAAGCGTCCCTGACCATTTCACGCCTCGAGTTAGTTAAATCTTGCAGATTTTTTAGACTGGTTGAACTCCAAGGGAGTATAAAATCTGGCTGTTTAACTTTTGATTTTTTTAACTTTAAAGATCAGTACTTTTTTGAGCCTTTCCCTGATGACGTCTATCCACACATGGCAAGGAAACTCTATGCCCAGTTTAGGTGGGGTTGCCTGCCAGTCCATGCTTTTATAAATAAATGGACAAAAGCCACCCCAGCCAGCTGTCCTGCCTGTGAGAACCAGGAAGAGACCCTTACACACGTTTTCTTCTTCTGTCTAGGTTACAATGTACCCAGAAGGCATTGGCTCCTAACAATTTGCAGGAGCATGGGGTTTAGACAGATACGGGAGGCCTTTAGAGTTATGCGAACTGCAACGCACCCCCCGATTGTTTTTTCCGTGTCCCGTTTCCTTAATTCCATGTGGCTCTTGCGTCACAAGATTTTAACTCCTCCAGCACATGCTAAATATACTTCTTCCGTTTTCCATTGCTTTGATCTTATTAAATCATGAATATACTGTTTTAAATGCTTTCAATTTTAATATTCTTTTAATCTGTCATGAAATCGGTATAATCAATTGTTAATGGCTATATTTTTTAATGTTTAAAATTTAGTTATGTATGTATTTTATCTTTTGGTTTTATGGTCTGCAATGATCGAAATAAAGCTTGGAAATCGAATGGAATTAGAGAAAGTGCCCACTTATTTCTTGCCTTCAGAGAGAGAGAGCATCTCAGAATGAGCTCTATCTAATGATAGTGGCTTTATGCCACTTGACCCATCGATGGTGGAGAGACTTCTTAGGAAGACTCCACGCACTTTTCTAGGGATGTCATCTTAGCGCTAGAGTAGGGATAGATTTATTGCTTTTTACTCATCAACCTTCGATGCTGAGAAACTTGGACTCATGCTTCCTGATTTTCTGTACCCTACTTCTTGAATTAATAGTCTTGTTCATGCTGCACCGTTTAAATTGGATGTGTAGATTTGGCTTCATGCTAATTCCTTCGTATTTCTATACGTTTGTGTTGAGGTGTCTCTATGTTCAGCTATTTTTGGCTTTGTAATAAACTTACTAACCTTATCTGGTTGTCCACAAGTTTTTATCGACCAAGGAATGTAATTGGCTAATTAACTGCATATGAACGATTTTATCCCCTTCACACTGTCATGCTGCGAAAAAGAACCATTTGATTGTTTCTTTAGAGAAGGTCAGGAGTTAATGGGCCCGGCCCTTTCTATAGTCATGAAACAACAATGAGAGTTTACAAAAATAATCAAATGGAATTATAAAAAGTTCTATAGTTTAGTGCAAGGTGAGCTACTAAAGTCAAGAATTGACAACTTGAATTTCCAGGATGTCCCTACAAGCAGTGTCATTTTTCCAATTCTCGTCTAGTTCTTGCTTGGTCCAAGGATTAAACAATAGTTACAACACACATCTCAGTATGTAGGATTTTGTTTTCAAAAAAAGAAAGGGGAGTGGCTTCTTGACATGAGGAAGTTTCTCTAGTAGCACTTGACATTTTCTCTCTGCCTTCTTCTACCTTACGCCCATTTGTTCATTCTCTCACCCAGTGAATGGGACACTTTTCTTTCCTATCTCTCTCTGCCAACCTATTCAGGAGCTGCATGATTTCAACATGGGTGCGGAGATGTGTACTAATTGATGCATTTTGACAGTGGGATCCGTTTGACTACCGAATTGATGCTATTAATACTTGCCATATATCTGATCAGACTCGATGACGGCTATATGTGTGCAAAATGTAGAGGTTTGTATTTTACCGTTGAATGCATATGAATGCTATGTTTTAATTTGTATACCTATCTGATGCAGTTTTTGTTTCATTTCATGCATCAGGTCATTGTCCACTGTGTACATACCATTTGTATATTACTTCATGTATTTGACATGTGTTTTTGATTTTGACACTTTTCACGGGTCTGAACAGACTTGTTGATGACCATGCACCTCTGATGCACTGTTCTTTGACACTCACTCCGCTTTCCATCATGGCCACCACATTTGTGTAACACCTTCAGTCCATCTTTCGAATGTGATCAAGACTGTGTGGCAGTCAAAACGTTATGGGAGATGTTAGACCTGGACATTTTTGCAGGTTTATACCCAAAATATTTTTCCTTTTGCCTCTTATTTTTCTGACCCTGTTTTTATTGATTATGATTGTTTATCCATGATTGGCATATTTGATTTACATGTAAGTCTCTAGTAAAGTGCACTGAGTGTGCCAGGGTCTTTAAAACAAATGCTACTAGTGAGCTTGCAGCACTGGTTGTGCCACCCACATGAGTAGCCTTGTCAATATATCTCAGACCTGCCACTGCAGTGTCTGCACATACAGTTTTTAACTGCCATGTTGACTTGCCAAGCGCACACTCTTACAAGGCCCATACCTTCCATTTTCTTACATGTAAGACACCCATCAGGTAGGCCCAAGGTAACCCTGTGGGTAGGGTGCAGTGTATGTGAAAGGTGGGACATGTACTGGTGTTTGTTTCATGTTGTGATAGTAAAATACTGTCCATTTCATTTTTCACTATTGAAAGGCTGTCTGACCCATAGGTTAACATGGGAGCTGCCTAGTATCATCTTACAAGCGTAACTTTCCATGGGGACTAGATAGGGAAAAGGAGCTTAGGCTCTATGAACTCAGAATGTATCACACACCTTTCAGTAAAGGTGGTTTTTAAGTTATGTGTTTGAAAATACCACTTTTAGAAAGTGGGCATTTTCTTGTTGAACCCTCCTGTGCACCTTGGCCTGGTTATGTATTCACTGGTTTTTGGAGTGAGAGGAGCTGGGGATGTGCATTCACTCTAGACAGTCCCAAAGGGGTTGTGGTGTGTCCTGCCTTGCCTGGAAGAATCATAGCCAGGCTGAATAGACCTAGTCTGCAGTTAGAGTGGTGGGATGGGTTTCTTTCACCAGCACCTGGTTGTGTCTCTTTTTCACAATGCTGTCTCCACCTCCTGTGGTTTGCGCTGGATCAAGAAAGCCAGGACTGATTTGTACTGGTCTCAGAGACCCATGCCACAAAGAGAACAATGAGAAAATTAGGTATAAGCATTGGACCAAAAATCCCAAGATTTTAGATCACTTCTGGAAAAAGAGGACCCTGCCGAGAGGAAGAGCTGAGGAGTTGTGTGAGGAGCACTGCCTTTTCTGTTTGACAGGTAGGTTGGCCTGCAGTTGCTGCTTCAATATGTTGCAGAGGAAAAGGACTGATTCTTTTTGCCCCGCTGTGGTATCCTACTTGTGAAGACTCTCCAAAGACTTGTGTGTGCTTGCCTCCTGTAGGAAGTCTCAGGGAAATCAAAGGCTTCAGGAAAGATCCTTGCTGGACTCAAAAGTAACCTGCCTAGAAGGAGAGCTGGGAGAACTGTGTGAGGAGCACTGCCCCGATGTGTGTGGGGTGGGCCGGCCTGCAGTTGCTTCTCCTGTCTGGAGCAGGAGAAGGACTGTACTGTTCTTCTTCTTGGAAAAAGAAGGAAGCTCATGGTGAGCACTTTATTTCATATAGTGGGGATGCTTTAGGAACGTCCTGACCAGCGCGTGCTGAGCGCTTTGGGAGTTTCCTGCCTCCCAGCATGTGGAGTGCTACCTATGGCCATTTCCTAGTTTTTCAAGAGTAGAGCATGTGTAGCACTTTGTAAGGGTTGCTGGGGCCCAAGGAGATGCGTGGGCTCAATCAGCGAGCACTGACTTTCCATCACCAGCGCCAGCAAAGGGGAAGCATTGTACCATTGAAGACAACACTAGGGGACAGACGCACCTGTCGACGAACCAGAAGGTCCCAACCCTGCAAAAATGCCACAGCAAAGAATCTAGCAGTGGGCGATTGGAATAAAGTCAGCACCACCTCGTGCAGGGACGCATTGCCTGGGATCTGGGAGCAACCTGGATACACCATTTACATACACCCAGCCACGCCCCAAGGAGTCCAGCGCAGGTCAAGGGAGATGGTGTGAGAAACCCAAGTGAAGCAAGCCTGCCTGGGCTGCCAGAATCCTCACGGGTGAGTCGGCCCATGTTCTCCATTTCCAGCATTGCTTGGAGTTGCTTGGCCAGCTGCTGCACCGCGGGGATGCAGGCAGCTGCCAGCAGTTATTGTACTAAGGGAGGTTTTCCTACTGGTGTATTTTGGGTATGGGCTCCCCCACTTCGTGACTTGGAAGACATACTGCCCAAAGTGATTTCCCATGGGCACTCACTGGATATACATTATTCACAGTAGTGAGTGTACAGTTGCTTCAGTGTTACCGTCAGTGCATATTGACGGTATTTAGCATAATAGCAACAAAGGTAGGCTGTGCCCAATCATTCCTCAGTGCTTCAGGTCATTTTGTTACTGAGTGACTGTTAATGTTATGCTTATGTTAATATGTAGTCTAGGGGTAAATTGGGAAGTTGTGTGTTTCTCTCCCTACGTAACTGCGGCCTTTCCTGTCCTGATGTCATGACTTATGTTGTTTTATGCCATACTAAGATAGGATAACAAGGATCCTTTTTAAGATTTGCCTGTTATGAACAGTGAGGTTGTTTCATAACGTGTTCAAACTCTAAGTATTTACTTTTTTGCACTACCTATGATGCTACGACAATTGCTTAGCTGACAAAGTGATTTGTGATCTATGTGATTGTAGTTTATGTATAATATAAGTGACATTTTTATACAACCTGGTGTGGAGTCTCATTTGTGGTGTATGTAGCATGTCACTGGTATGTGTGTGTTGCACAAACACTTTACATATTGTGTCTGGGATAAGCCTGACTTCTCTGCCAAACTACCAAGGAGGTCAGAAGGGGTTATCTTGGGTGTGTAACTCCCTAACCCTGACTAGAGTGGTGGGCTCTGCCTGGCTTAGGTGCATACCCTAGCCAACTAGAATCCCCATTTCTAACAGGATTTATAGATTTAATCTGACACTGTGACTTTGAGCAGGGCCTGGGTGTTCATTTTTTACTTTTGTGACGTTTGCTGCATATACATTTATATATAAATATATATAAATGTGTGTGTGTGTGTGTGTGTGTATATATATATATCTATATATATATAGGGACTGCGATGGGTACTTGCTTTGCCCCCAGTTTTGCAGGTTTGTACCTAGGCTGGTGGGAGGAGCAGGTAGTCAGTAACATCTGACTATTTGAAAACCACGCAGTCCTCTGGGTCAAGGATATAGATGATATATTCTCTATCTGGAAGGGGACAAGTTCTGAGGCTGCTGAGTTTGTAGATATTTTGAATAACAATACTCTGAATTTGAAGTTTACAAGTCAAATACATCTTGATGAAATTGAATTTTTGGACATTAAGATCAAAGCATGTAAAAATAAACTGGAAAGTAAACTTTACCATAAGAAAACTGCGGGTAATAGTTTATTACATGCAAATAGATGTCACCCTAAAAATCTTATTGCAAGTATACCCTATGAGACCTACCTAGAGCAAGGAGGAACTGTAGTTCTGATGAGGGGTTCAATAAAGAAACTATAGAATTGAGAAGTAGATTTAGAGAAAAAGGATACTCGTTAAAAGTGATTGATCAGGCTTGTAAAAGAGCAAGAAAGGGAAAGAGGGAAGATCTTTTAATACCAAAAGTGAGCAAAGAGGAAGAACAACCAGTTGGATTCAAAACTGAATTGAGTTACCAGGCTTGGGAGATAGAGAAAAGTCTTATAGTAAATTTTGGCAAATATTAAGAACTATGTGAGACTCTAGTCAAGTCTGTAAGTGAAAATGAACAAGTAACCTTTATAAGATGTGCATCACTAAAAGTTATTCTATGCAACACCCAGGTACAAGAGAAACAGAATAAAAGTACTATAAAAGGGTTTCACCTATGTGGAAAATGTACCATTACCAGTTCTAAACAAATAAACTTATGCAAGAGAAAAAAAGCCTTTAACATACCCAAACCTTTTTGGGGGGAATTTTATATAGCGCGAACGTGACCCAAAATCAGGTATCAGAGCATTTTAAATGAGCTCCATGAGGACACATTCACACATTTGAAATGCATTTCAGATTTTTGTGTTTATTACCTAGAATGTCCGTGTTCTCTCTATTATATTGGAAGTACTATATATAAGGCTAAGAAAAGAATTCTTGAACATCTAAGAGCAATTGTAAATGAAGATAAACAATACCCAATAGCAAGACATTTTAAAGACCATCACAACAAAGATACTAGTCTACTCAGGTTTTGTGTACTGGATAAAGTTCCAGTATTAGAAAGAGGAGGCAAGAGAGTACCAATATAGCGTAGAATGGAATCTATGATGATAGTGAAATATGAAACGATGTATCTGACAGGGCTGAATAGAGATGAAGAATTAGCAGTACACTTGGGATGAAAATACATTAAGGTGCATATTACTGGAATTTCAGTAATGAATAGATATGCGAGTTGTGAAGAATAGTTTACTGATTTAAAGATAACAACTGAGATCATGGTTGATCTGACACTGTTTTAATATATTGTAGGTTACATGGAAACTAGGAGTGGAGAAGAAAGAAACACAAAAGAGCTAATATATCGTGGGGTAGACACGAAAAAGTAGATTAACAATGCATGAAATCACAATAAGATTGAACTGAGTTAGAATTTTTCACACTGGGCCTGAATTGGTGCTGCAAATATATGATTATAAGATCACATTAAATAGGGGATGTCCACTGGGGCAGAATTGTTTTGAAAATTATGGATGAATTGTATAGTAACAGAATATCAGTTAAAATATTACTTTATCCTTGTCTGAATTCTGCTTATAAACAGATTGAAACGAATGAAATGTGAACATGCTTTTGAAAAGAAAAAAGAATGCATTGGATTTACAAATATTAGATAAAGTGACCTAATATTTGTTTTAATTATTAAGTAATTGCCATATAAGAGAAAAGGAATACTTGTTATCATGCAAGTAGTAACAGACTAAAGACAGTTACAATATAGCCACCATGTATATTTGTACTCATTGAATGTTATTCTGCATAGTCCTACTTTTATGGTGGTGGGAAATTACATGTTTAAAAATAATGGCATAGTAAACACAAATGACCCGTGAAAAAGAAGCAAAGACTTCGAAACGCGTCAAACATAATTTGTAGCTGGATTAAATTATTAAGCATGCAGAAGAAATAAGTGCTCTGGCTGTCTCCCTATTCTTTAAGTGTACTGCGTTGGAAAAGTGGAAGACTGTGGAGGAATCTCTCTCTCTCCATATATATATATAGCATCTATGTCAACAACCGACCTTAGCTCAGTGGTTGATAGTGAATCGGAAAGTGAACAATTAACAATTAAAATCTACTTCTGGATTGGGGTTTCAAAGAGCGTCGCTTGCTCAAGAAATCAGTTGCATGCGACAGGATCGGAAACAAACTCTGAGACCCCGAGCCCCTGTAGCCTCAACTACGCAAGTGGCAGAACAAGGAAGAACAAAAAGCGCAGGGCAAGGCGCCAGCAAAACCACAAGCGCAAACAGTGGCATCAACAAGAAACCAAACAGAGCATGGAAACGGAGATAACTAACTCCAGTTCAGCCACCAACAAGACTGTAGTCAAACTAACTGATACCAATCTAACACAGGAGGAGACCAATATCCTTGCACTAGGGTTAACATACAGCCCTAAGGTGGATTTCAAATATGCAGAGACAAGGATTGACATCTACAAATTTGTTCGTAAACTCAAGCTGCGCAAATTCTTTGCCCTCCAAGGCCCCAGAAATGCACCAGAGGTACATTCTCATGGCTTGGTTGATGTTGACAGTACACATGACAATCTTGTTGCTGGTGATGTGGATTTGATTAGAGATTTACAACAGCTCCATAATGAGCAAACAGGAGTTTTGGAAGAATTGAGCTGTACACCACTGAACAAACTAATGATCAAAACTCCTTTTAAACCCAAATCCACCTTCTATCCCCTCATGTTGAAGGACAATCTAGATTCATTCAATGAAAAGGTTGCACACGGACCTGAAGAATATGTATTCTTTGACGGCTAGGGCACCAAAGAAATACAGTAAGCAAGACAATCAGTATTTCCAGCTCATGCAGAAATTAAGTACGAATGATAACATCATAGTGCGGCAATCAGACAAGGGTGGGAATGTGGTGCTATGGCCCAGGGACCAATATATGGAAGAAGCCCTTGTTCATCTCAACAACTGCAACTGCTACAAATTGAGCACGCACCAGATGATGAATGCAGCACGTCAGGACTGTTACAATAAATTGTTAGCCTGGAAATCGACAGGCTTAATTTCAATGGATGAATTTAAATTTCTTAAAGTAGACCACCCCATTACACCAGTTATCTATTTCATCCCGAAAATTCACAAAAGAATGGACAAGCCCCCTGGTAGGCCAATAATTTCAGCCAGGGATAGTCTGTTGGAAAATATCTCCAAGTATGTGGATCACTTTCTCCAGGAGCATATGAAAAGTCTCCCATCTTATATACAGGACACTGGGGACTTTTTGAGAAAGTTGGTCGAAGTCCCATGGAGCCCCGACCTGTTACTCATTTCTATGGACGTTACATCCCTCTATACAAGCATTCAGAACTTGGATGGGGTTAGGGCATATGAATATTATCTTAATCGGAGATCTATGGGAATGTACTCTCATAACAAGATGTTGCTCACCATGATATCTATGTGTTTAGAGAACAATTTTTTTCTGTTTCAGCATCAGGTATACCAGCAGACGCGTGGTGTGGCCATGGGGGCTTGTTTTTCTCCCAGTTACGCATGTTTGCACATGGGTTACTGGGAGGAGATGGTCCTCATGGCTGGACACCGCGGTTTCATGGAGTCAAATATCATTTGCTGGTATAGATTTATTGATGATTTGTTTTTGGTATGGCGAGGGGATAAAGTCAGTGCCAAACAATTTCTTCAAGCAATTAACATCAACCTGCAGTTCACTTTTGAAATCAGCAATAGGTCAGTCTTCTTTCTGGATGTAGAAATATTTGTTTGTAACAACCAACTACAGACTAGACTAATGAGGAAATATGAATTTTGTGATCAGTTATGTCCCCTATCGTAGACCCCAACGGCTCCATGTGCATGCTATAAGTACATGTATGTTCCCTCCAGTTCCAGTTTTTAAGACGCAAATACATGTGCGTCCACCGTCAACATGTCCTCTTTCAGATCCGCCATGAATGGGTCAGATATTCCATTCCTAAGTATGAAAGGCCACCGACTTTATGTGGTTCACTTTCCACATTTTACAGATTCAGGCGAGTAGGCCCAGAATTCTGTCATCAAGTCTTTTCCTGCCTTCTGCCTCTGAAAGCTCCAGCCTGAGCCTACATCTGTATCCATGAACTTTGTCCTACTCCCTGCGCGGCTAACGGTGCCTGATCCAGCCTGTTGCCTGCCAAAAACTGTATTTCACCTTCAAGATTATCTACTCCGCTCCTCATCCGATGCATTCCTGTCTAGTAGTTTAGGTAAACATTCCTCCAGCTACCGTGCAAAGGGCCAGGCCTCGCTGTCCACATGCAAGTAATTCATAGCCCCGTTACCATGGAATATTCCTACCCCCTCGCATTTCATGTAGACATTTAGACGCTTGTACACGCACTAACCGTCAGTATAGAATAGATTCTATCCTAGAGACCTTTCCTTTTGGATAACACAGTTCTTTAAACATAGGATATTAGATATGATTTGGGATTAGGTTGACATGACCCCCAGACTTCTGTCTCCACATGTAGAGCTAAATGTCAAGTCCCCTTCACCCTCTAGTTGCACGTCAATCACACGTCATGCGGCTGCGCGCGCATCTCTGCCAAATATTTCTGCTGACATTGCAGGATTCTTTTATGGATCCACCCACTTGTGACATCATGTATAATGACGTTTATTAAATTACGCCCATATGTCCGCCTCTATTAGTTACGTATGCACAGTTTATCTGTATTATCAGCTGTTACGCCTCTTGCATCTGTCTCACTGTAATGCATTTTCCTATAAAACTGATTATCTGTCAATAATGTATGCCCTTCCTTCCTGAACTTTCGTGGTGATGGAACAGAAGCCTACAATTCGAATTGTATTTCCTTTGTCAAGGAATAAAGCCTTTTAAAACCTCTAATACCACGGATTCTGCCTCTTATATTTACTGAGTTATTCTTACTAGACTTTACCGCATAAAAAATAGTACCGGTAATGAAATATTTACCACATAAATTGGCGCCCGAACAGGGACACTTTCTCATCTCACGCGCCGGAGGTGCGTTGCAGGCCCGGTCTCCTGCTACAGCTGAACGGACAAAAACGCGTACCCGCAGGATTTCCTGTATCTCCCTCCGGCCAAGCGGGGGCGACTGAGGCTGCGATCAACACCCAGACGAGGCGGTGAGAAGTGCGAAGTATCCCGACCAGAGCCTAGCTGAGAGAGCAAGATCCGAGGTATACAGAGGCCCACCAGGTTCCGAAGCTCCGAGTCCAGTCGAGTCGAGTCCAGTCCGGTCCAGTTTCAGTTCCGTTCCGAGGCCTTCCGTTCCGAGCTACCCGGTGAGTACCATTACCGGGGAGGCATTTAACGTGCACATAGTCTGTGCCGGTCAAGACGGGTTTGGGTACACAAATCCGGTCTGCACTGTTTCAGCAGTGTATCTGTACTGTTTAGCAGTATATATAGTATGTCTTGCATATAAACAAGTATTATCTAGTGTCAGTATTATGTCAGTAACTAGTTTTCTATTAGTTATCATCGTTCGTTAAACTGTTAAGTGTTAAATGTTTTAATACGTTCTATATATTGTAGTGTGAATGACTGTTCATTATTGTGTTCATTGTATAAAGTGTGTTCTAGTAATAAGGTCCAAAAATGCCGCTCTTTTCGAAATTAAGACAGATCAAAACCAGAAAAGGGGTACTCGAAGAAGCTGTTCCCATTCCACCTAGGGACACTCCAGGGTACTTTATGTATCATAAGCATGGCCTAGATGCCGTATTATTTCTTGATTTATGGGTGGACTACACCAAGGATTTGCCAGAAAGTCAGAGGTGGCCCGCAACGGGGACCTGGGATGCAGATTGCATCATGAGAGTAGAAGAAGAATTATGGAAAAAGAAAGCCAGACAGTCACAGAAAGATGCCATTGAATTATGGCGTAAAGAATCATATAGACGTACAGAAAAAGCGCTCAGACAGGAAGAGAAAGGTAGAGAGAATTCAAATAAAACCCGAGAAAATCTATTAATTGAGGAAGGTACCCGAGTAAAATCAGAACAAGTAGATAGACAAAGAAACACTCTTATGAATGGTATGTATCCTCTTCTGGCCGAAGGGTTACCTAAGGCTACCCCGGAAATACCAAAAGACTTAACTCCTCCATTGCTCCCGATAAAAGCACATCCCAAAACACATCCCAAAACACATCCCAAAACAGCAAAGGACGTTTTCCTTTCCTCCTATTTAGATGACGTAGCTCCCGAGTATGCTAATGCCATACCACACATACCGCTTGCCGATGGTGTTCAACACCAAGAGCATCCGTCTGTATCCCCACAACTACAAACTCCTACACAAGTTCCCACAGGTCCGTCTGTGTCTACAGTTTTTCCCACATCTACAATCTCTATCCTACGTCCAACGAATCCTTTCGTGCCTAGCACCTCAGATGGTGCTACAGGAGGTACGACAGACATGTTTGCCACACCGCCGCGAAATAAACAGACCCTTAGAGATTTAGCACTCCAGCGTACACCTCAACTAGCGACATCCGACATGTTTAAAGAACAGCTTGTGGATTGTAGATACGACCCAGTACCAGGTAGACAGGACAAACTGCTCATATCATCACTACGTATACGACGAGCTACATTATATTTAATGACGATACCAGGAATGGTTGAACACCTAGACAATATATATTGCTTCGTCCAAACAGGGCGAGGTCCAGAAAGTATTAACGAAGCTATGGAATACCAGAAAGTGGATGTACAAAGACAACTACTACGTTTTTTCATAAATTGTGTAATTAGGAATCAAGACAGGCCCGGGGCAGATCATGATACCATGCAAACACTTGCCAAATGGGGTCAGAACATATCAGAAGAGAAACATGATAGACAGGCGTGTATAATCGCCATGTGTCGAAAGATCCGCAAGGAAGTAGAACGAATACATAAAGAAAGATGAGAAACAGACAGAGTAGAATCAGAAGAAGAGGAGGAGCAAGAATCAGAACAATTAGAAACGATAGCTTATGTAGGTAGAGGAAGACCCCATAATAATACTAGAGGCTTTAATGACCCGATACGTCCAATACGTCCAGAATATAATAGGCATTTTCCAAATCCTATGTTAAATACAAGATCCCCTGAACACCTATTCCAAGCCGCTGATAAACTACTCCGAGATCGAAGGGGGTACCATATGCTTGATTCCATGGACGAACAAGAATTAGCCAGGTCAGCAGTACAATGGGCTGACAGTCCCAGCGAATACAAGGATGATGCACTAGCACACACGTTTCTGAATCTTGACCCCTACGAACAACGTTTAACTAGTATATACATGATTCAACACCTCCTTATATTATATAAAAGCCAACACTCCGATCCAGGACCCTTACCTGACATATTGACAGAACTACTCACGAATAAATGGAGAGGGTCAGGTACTGATTTAATTAATGAAATTCTAGAATTTCGAAACCAGTATATAGCTTTCGTATGCCCAGAACACGTTCCAGTTCCCATTATGGGAAGAAAAATGTATCACATAGATAGACAGAACCCGTTACGCGAAGTACACCCAATCAGAGGTGACGGTAATAACTTTACACGCGTGTTTGTGTACACGCCTATAACTAAACTGGAATTATTAGAAATGAAGAAAGTAGTACCCAGTCATGACAAGGACCCAGCAGGTTTCCATCGCGAGATAAAAGACATGTTACTCATGGGAGAGTATACCTACCCCGACATTATGAAAATATTAAAAGTCCTATTACCCGCCGGTGTTTACGAGAAACTCAAAGAAAAGGAATGGGAGGTGGGAGACCAAAAGATAGATTGGACAGCATTAGAAAACGAAGAAAGGGCCCGAGCTGCAGGAGCAGGACTTGGGGAAAAGACTACAGCACTAGCAGGACTACTAGTACAGGTACTGCCACGTTTATTAACTACGAAAAAGGAAGACTGGGGTGCAATATCAGCCTGTAAACAAAAGCCAGATGAAGACACTAGTGATTTCTATTCCCGATTTGAAAAATGTTTTGGTATAAATAGTGGGATAAAAGCCAGTAGTGAGTCATATCCACATCTGTTTGTGACAAAATTAGTTGAAAATTCTCTGCTACAAGTCAAGAATAGAGTATTGAAATTCGAAAGTACCTGGCAAGGTAATACCCCATCACAGATGTTACAGATGTCACAATATCACCACAATAGAATTAGAGAAGAACAAGAACACGAACAAAGACGTATGAAAGATACAAAAATGAAAATGCTTGTTGCTCAGTCAGTTCCAGCTGATGGTCACCAAAAGGGTGATTCCGCAGGTCCAACGAAAGGGACATGCAACTATTGTAAACAACTAGGTCATTATATACACGATTGTCCAGTCCTGAAACATAACATTGCCACAGGTAGAACCCAGGAAAGACCACGTCCACCTAGACAGGATCAGAATCAACAACAAATCCCTCAGCATGTACAACCTAGGTCAGCTCCGCAACAACTAGCTCCGCAACAGGCAGCTCCTCAACAGACCGTAGCACCACCACAAACGCAGCCTATTGCTGCAACACAAGCGACAACACAACAGATGTATCAGTATGCACAAGCAGATTATCCCGATTATCAGCGATATACATGAAATAGCCTAGAGAGGGAAGTTGGCTTACCCCTTATTGAGGTTCCTGTAGACCAGGAGGGACCTTATGTACATAGTGAACTATTAGGGGAAGACAGAAAGTTTTTACTTGATACAGGGGCAAGCAGAACAACTATACGACGCAGTGAAGTTCCAGGGGCACCCCTCTCAGGCTCACAGAATATTTCCCTTGGATTCTCAGGAAAACCCATAATTAATGACGTAACACAACCTCTTCCACTCACGATTGGTCCATTGACACGTACTACAGATTTATTGCTTACTAAATCATGTCCAGAAAACTTGTTAGGTATAAAAACATTGAAAGCTCTAGGAGCTATAATATGTTGTTCTCCGGAAGGAGTACGACTATTTCTACGTGACTTCAAAGGTCACTAAGTGTCAAGAGATATGGATCACCGATTACAGAATTTACCTACACATTTATGGGCACAAGGCCCCACTGATGTTGGTTGCATGAACATTACACCATATCGAGTTACACTAAAAACAGGAGTAGTACTACCACGAATGCGACAATACAAGTTACCACCAGATGCTGTTGTGGCTTTGCTGCAAATCATTGACGAGCTCATTGCACAAGGAGTGGTTGTCGAAACCGACTCCAATGTATGTAATTCCCCGATAATTCCGATTCTTAAAAGAACGGATCCAAAAGCACCACCAGTATATCGATTAGTTATTGATCTGCGCGAATTAAATAAATGTATTGTACCACAATACCCTGTGGTCCCAGATATCTCTTCATTACTAACAGCTATTGACTCGGAAGCAACGTTCTTCACTGTAATTGATCTCAAGAATGCTTTTTTAGCGTCCCAATAGATCCGGAAAGTCAATATCTGTTCAGATTCAGTTTAAATGGACGAAGTTTTAAATTCACACGCGCACCTCAAGGATTTACAGAAAGCCCCAGCATCTATAGCCAAGCACTGAAACGAGAACTTGACAGTATCCACATGCCCGTTAACACTGCCTTGCTTCAATATGTCGATGATCTGCTGATCACCGCCCGAAGTGAACATGAATGTGAAAAAGCGTCACTGACGGTTTTGGAATTTCTGGCCGACAAGGGGCACAAGGTGTCCCCTTCTAAGCTGCAATTCTGTGTCCCGCGAGTTGTCTACCTTGGGCACTCGCTGTCCAAGGAGGGAAGGCAGCTTACACCCGACCGCATCCAGTTAATCGCTAGCATGCCACCACCCAAGACACAAAAGGAGGTGCGGGCTTTTATAGGCCTCACCTCGTACTGTAGGCAGTGGATCCCTCAATATGCATTTCTAGCAAAACCACTCATCCAGTTGACAACACAGGAGGCAGCCACATCGACTGTCCTCCCTTGGACTCAAGAACATACACACGCCTTTGGAAGCTTAAAGAAAGCTTTATGCCGAGCACCTGTTTTAGCAACACCATGTTACAGTAAACAGTTTACACTCTTTGTTACAGAACGCGAAGGTACTGCCTTGTCATTACTCACTCAGGAACAAGCAGGATCACACAAACCATGTGCTTATTTCTCTAGTACATTAGATCCAGTAGCTCAGGCTCTTCCAGCGTGCCTGAAATCGGTGGCAGCAACAGCTTTAGCAATCAGACAAAGCGATGCCATAGTGTTAGGACACCAATTGACAGTACAAGTACCACACGCAGTAGAGGTTCTCTTGAACCGCACACAAACACAACACTTGACTATAGCGAGACTTACCGGTTACGAATTGACATTATTCCAGCCACACATAGAAATCAGAAGTTGTAATACGTTAAATCCTGCCACACTGTTACCAGTGGGCGGAACAGATCCATTGGCACATGATTGTGTCGAAGTCGTTGCTATCACGACGAAACCCAGACAAGACTTGATAGATATCCCTTTGTCAGATCCAGACTTGACATTGTATGTAGATGGGTCATGTATGAGAACAAGTACAGGAGAGTTAGTGGCCGCTTACGCAGTCACAACAGACACTGAAGTCATTGAAACAAATTGTATTAACACTTTGTCAGCTCAAGCAGCAGAGCTCATCGCTCTGACACAAGCCTGTATTCAAGCCAAAGATAAGAAAGTCAACATATACACAGATTCACGTTATGCATTCGGAGTCGTCCATGACTTCGGCGTACTGTGGCGAGAGAGAGGTTATTTAACTTCTCACGGTGCCCACATCCAACACGGACCCCTCATTCAAGCCCTATTGGACGCGATCCATTTACCTACTGCAATATCGATTATGAAATGCAAAGCTCACACAAAAGTTACCGATATCATTTCTCAGGGTAATGACCTAGCTGACAGAACAGCTAAACAGACTGCTCAGAATCAGACTCACACAACTGACACGACAAAGACAATAGTTCCGACACCAACACATTGCATGACAGTTAAGGATCCCGCCCTTGATGTAATTGACATACAGACACATGCTACACCAGAAGAAATAAAGAAATGGACTGAATTAGGAGGGATCCAAACGGATCAAGGATGGATGACGAAGGAAAAATCTATATGGTTTCTTCCCGACTCCATGGTTCAAGTCATCATTGACACAATACATAGTCCAGCGCACCTAGGAGAAAAAGCTATGCTAGACAGCATTCAACACATTTCGTTCAACAAACACTTGCGAGCAGCAGCTAAACAAAAAGTTCGTACCTGTATGATATGTTGTCAGTTTAATCCAGGTAAAAGCATCCCCGTAGAGCAGGGTGGATTTCAACCTCCCGATCATGCTTTTGAAGTCCTCCAGATGGATTATATCCAGATGGAACGATGTCGAGGATTCAAATATGTTCTCGTAGTTGTCTGTGCTCTTTCCCGTTGGACGGTGCCTACCCGGTTTCAGATTACACTGCCCCGACTACTGCCAAACAGTTAGTTCGAGAATTCTTCCCACGGTACGGTTTACCACGTGTTGTCTACTCAGATAACGGCCAGCCGTTCTCATCCGAACTAATGAAACACGTTTCCCTTTTGTTAGGCTACCAATGGAAATTTCACTGTGTCCGACATCCCGAGGCAGCAGGTCTCGTGGAACGCCATAATCAAACTCTGAAAATTAGATTGTCCAAAATATGTAGAGAAAAAGGTGTCGATTGGATAGTAGCCTTACCAGTTGCGCTCTTTTACATGAGAATGGTAGCACATTTTCGAACAGGGCTATCCCCGTACGAGGTGATCTTCGGTAGACCACCAAATATGTGGGGGACGCCTATACCTCGCAAAATCACTGATGTTGACTGTAATATGCTGACAGATTACCTGGCTTCCTTGATGTCTGCACTACAATCTTGTCGTTCACAGGTAGCCGCAGCTTTTCCCGATAATACTGAGGGGAAGCCCCATGACGTGGTTCCTGGTGACCTGGTTCTGGTCCGGAATTTCGACCGGAAGACCCAACTGGAGCCTAGGTGGAAGTCGCCGAAGCTAGTTCTACTAACTACAAGGACAGCCGTAAAGATCGAGGGACGAAAAGGGTGGTTGCACTCGAGTCATATCAAGAAATTTTATGGACTACCATCCAGTGTGAATACTCAATCTTGTATTCCCTCACAGACAGACTCAAAGCTCCCCTTGGTTGAGCAGTCAAAACCAGAACTTTATAAACTAAAATTAAGGTCTAGTAAGTCAGACAATTTGATTGTTTAAGTCCTCTCCAAGGTGAATCGGTTGAATTTGTCTCTGACATGTATCCTCTAGACCGGAATAGAAAAAGAAATCAACAGATGCAGCTTAAAAAGCATGCGTATTGTAAATCACTTCGTAGTCACTGTACAGTGACATTATTAATTTTGTTTTTTCTAAGTCTTCTGATCATCTTTTCCAGCATACTATTGCACATGTATTACCCTATTCTTAAGCATGCTTACAATGTAACTGCAGAACATTCTTTTAGCGAATTACCTCCGCATGAGTTGTCCTATAGATTTGCGCTGCGCAACAACACATTCATTAGTATGTTACATCATTCCCATCAGACCAGCAATGCCACAAATTGTTGGATATGTGGCCGACTCCCTCCCTATCAGAACTATAAGGGAGTTTTGCCCCTCTTTCCCTATCCGTTCACACACAATGGCTCCTGTGGAGCATGGTTTAGTTTGATTAATTCCCTAGATTCAAATTCCGCAGTTTATCAAGACAACTGGGTATGGGGAAACCTGAACCTAGTTTTGCTTAAAGTCTGCTACCCTAACAAGGAGGGACTTCCCAAGAGAACAGGAACTGATCTAGAAAATGAAGTATATGGATTAGGTAATTTTACACTTAACCTCATGATCCTGAACGTTGAATCCGAAGCTACACCAATCTTGCCCGCCATGTCAGTATTCCCAGTAAGAGGGGAATTATGGGTAAGAAAGAATGGTTCCATACACATGGGCCATAGTAAATGCACCACTGTAATAAAATTCAGTGATCAAGGCAAGTCTACATTTAGAGCTTCCCGTCATTCCTACTTCATATGTGGCCAGACTGCATATATACATCTACCTCTAGATTGGGATGGTACCTGTTACATAGCATTCCTTCTGCCACCGGTTTTCCTAGCTCCTCCTGATTATCACAGAAATACCCATTTAGTACACAATAGACAACAGAGAGATCTCCCAATTGTCGATTACACTGAAACAGCATGGGAAAAATACACAGATTTCAATAAAGGGTTCTTTCCCTATATAGGTACAGTCACTAATAGTAAGCTGATACGTAGATTAACCAGAACCCTTGAAGCAGTAGTGAACGAGACTATTTCCGCCTTAGGCAATTTAACAGAAGAGCAGTCTGCTATGCGGATTGTTGTGCTTCAAAATCGTCTTGTCCTTGACGTCATCCTGGCCGATAGGGGGCGGAGCTTGTAGGGTCATCGGATCAAGTTGCTGCATTTTCATACCAGAAAATTCGCCGTCGGTATATAAAGCCATAACCCGCCTTCATAAGATTATAAGCCAGATACACCAGAGTTCAGGCACCTGGACTTGGTCCGGTTGGTTTTGGAGCGTGTTGTCAGCCTGGGGATGGAGAATCCTATCCTTCCTAGGTATTGGCTTTCTCATACTATTCAGTTGCTGCTTATGTCTACAATGTGGGCCAGCGATTTGTGGTCTGTGTGCCACATCGTGTATCCCACATCCAAGTTTTCGTTCAAGATCCCGGAAGAAGAAAGAAGAACAAATGATGCTATATGAACAGATCGATGGATTAATGAACATCGATATCTCCTGAGGGTCCGTAGGGGACAAGGAGGGAATGAGGAAATATGAATTTTGTGATCAGTTATGTCCCCTATCGTAGACCCCAACGGCTCCATGTGCATGCTATAAGTACATGTATGTTCCCTCCAGTTCCAGTTTTTAAGACGCAAATACATGTGCGTCCACCGTCAACATGTCCTCTTTCAGATCCGCCATGAATGGGTCAGATATTCCATTCCTAAGTATGAAAGGCCACCGACTTTATGTGGTTCACTTTCCCCATTTTACAGATTCAGGCGAGTAGGCCCAGAATTCTGTCATCAAGTCTTTTCCTGCCTTCTGCCTCTGAAAGCTCCAGCCTGAGCCTACATCTGTATCCATGAACTTTGTCCTACTCCCTGCGCGGCTAACGGTGCCTGATCCAGCCTGTTGCCTGCCAAAAACTGTATTTCACCTTCAAGATTATCTACTCCGCTCCTCATCCGATGCATTCCTGTCTAGTAGTTTAGGTAAACATTCCTCCAGCTACCGTGCAAAGGGCCAGGCCTCGCTGTCCACATGCAAGTAATTCATAGCCCCGTTACCATGGAATATTCCTACCCCCTCGCATTTCATGTAGACATTTAGACGCTTGTACACGCACTAACCGTCAGTATAGAATAGATTCTATCCTAGAGACCTTTCCTTTTGGATAACACAGTTCTTTAAACATAGGATATTAGATATGATTTGGGATTAGGTTGACATGACCCCCAGACTTCTGTCTCCACATGTAGAGCTAAATGTCAAGTCCCCTTCACCCTCTAGTTGCACGTCAATCACACGTCATGCGGCTGCGCGCGCATCTCTGCCAAATATTTCTGCTGACATTGCAGGATTCTTTTATGGATCCACCCACTTGTGACATCATGTATAATGACGTTTATTAAATTACGCCCATATGTCCGCCTCTATTAGTTACGTATGCACAGTTTATCTGTATTATCAGCTGTTACGCCTCTTGCATCTGTCTCACTGTAATGCATTTTCCTATAAAACTGATTATCTGTCAATAATGTATGCCCTTCCTTCCTGAACTTTCGTGGTGATGGAACAGAAGCCTACAATTCGAATTGTATTTCCTTTGTCAAGGAATAAAGCCTTTTAAAACCTCTAATACCACGGATTCTGCCTCTTATATTTACTGAGTTATTCTTACTAGACTTTACCGCATAAAAAATAGTACCGGTAATGAAATATTTACCACACTACACAGGAAAGACACTGCGGGAAATACGGTGTTAAATGCACTTAGCCACCACCCACAACATCTGATCAACAGTATCCCTTTTGGTGAGATGCTAAGGATGCGTCGTATCTGTAGCACAGAAGCTGATTTTCTTAAAGCCCAAAATGAATGCAGGGAACGTTTCAGGGAGAGAGGGTATGCAGAATCTATACTCTCTAGGGCTGTGTTGAAAGTTAATAACATTACTAGGACTATGGCACTGGCACCTAAGGTAGTACCACCTAATGATCTAACAATCATCAATACTGAAGATACACGGATTATATTGACCTTTAGTACACAGCACAGAGCAGTACGTAAAATCATTAACAGCAATTGGTCACTAGTCCGGGCAGACCCAGTGTTGGGTAATTCTCTAGCTAAGAAACCAAAGATAGCTTTCAGAAAAGCACGCTCAATGAGCAATTTGCTAGTTAGTAGTAGCCCTGAATTGAGCCAATCAAAATCGGTTGTTGGCAAGAAAAGGGTTCTACCGCTGCATTGTATGCAAAGCATGCAGATATGGAGTTAAGCGAAACACATATCTGACTCCATTTCTTCCTGAACCTGTGCCTATCTCCAAATACCTTAATTGTAAGACAGATTTTGCAGTGTATGTGCTGGAGTGCCCCTGTTGCCTGCGGTATGTTGGTAGTACCAGGCTGCAGGTTCACAAGCGGGTACTCCAGCATATGCGAGCAATCACTAATAAGGATTTGACCTACCCGGTGGCACGTCATTTTAAGGAGCACCATGCCAGTAAGCTGGAGGCTTTCAGCTACTGGGTGGTAGACTCAATTCTCACACAAAGAATGGGAGGGAACCGGGAGGTCTTATTAAGGAGATTGGAAACTGAATATATCCTAGAGTTGGATAGTAAGAGTCCCAAAGGATTAGATTAAATTCGAGTGAGGATTTTCACACTCATTTGTAAACTGGATATTCATCACTTTACCATTTAGAGAACAAACACATAGTTTCAATAAATACAAGATGTATGCTGCTATTTCCCTGTCTCGAAAATTGCACTGAAATTTTAAAGTGAAAACTTTTTTTATATATACACTTTTTTGCACAATGGGTTAATGCTTTTATAAATAATATTTATTAGATTTTTTATAAATTTGGTACTGTATATTTATTTGTTAATAGGTGTCACGGATGTGGCTCTTAGAGATAGATGTATGTACTTGTACAAATTTGCACAATTTGCACAGTCACTTTATTACAACATGGGGTTTTATGGAATGGGCCCACATGGGCCGTATTAAGCAAAGAGAAAATAGGCGACAAGTCCTGTTTATATAATGTGATCAGGACGAATTAATCTTGTCTTTTTCTCTCTTTCTTTTTTCGTGGAAACATCGTTTAAAACAAATTGGGCTTAACATGATGAATTATTGCCATTTTATTGTGTTTTTAAGATAATTTGTTTACATTATAATATTGTATTTTTAACCCCTTCGCTGCGTCGCGAATTCCGCCGCAGCGCTAGGGGGGTTTGGGGGCAGCACGGTGGCGCGGTGCTCATGACGGAACCGCGCCGTCATGAGTCACGGGCGAGCTGTGCTCATGACGGCGTGGTTCCGTCACGACTCCGCTCACTCTCTAATTCGCCCGCACAGGCGGGGAATTCGAGCCGCGTGGGAGGAGCGGCCGCTCCATGACGGAACCACGCCGTCATGAGCACACAGTGCCCGTGGCTCATGACGGCGTGGTTCCGTCAAGGGCACACAAGGGGTTAAACAAAGTAACCTGCAATTGGCGATTTCGCAATGGTATATAGTATTCAATTTGTAAATATGGTGTATTCAATAGGCAATTGCAAATGTGATGGGCATTGTTTTGTGAAGACAAACTAACAATGTATGCATTGCGTGATTTCTATTTCCATGATTTATCCCCAGTTGTGCATGTAACTCACTTCAAGCATATTTAAATGGTGGACCCGTTGTGTTGCGCATCATGTGACCAAGGCCTGTGACAGGCTGAAACGCGTAATGGCGGCGGTGGTGTCTGTTATATTGAAATAAATAATTGGATCTGTTCACCGCACCTTGGGTTTGCTTCTGTTTCTTGAGGAGACATCTTCAGCCTACGAGACGGAGTTTTTGTTATATATATATATATATATATAGATATAGATATATATTCACTGAAAAAAACATAGGTTTCAGGGACGTTATAGTTAGTGGGACATTTGACTCATATAAAACCAGAGAAATATGCCTGTTATTGTTAGTTGAGCTAACTATAACTCGCGCGCCCGCAATGCACTGGTGATGACGTCACATATTACATCACTCATGACATGGTCAGTGACATCACTCATGAGAACACATTCACATGTGTGCGCTTCGCGATAGCAACACTTTTTAATAATACCGCACACCATTGACATGCGTGTCTGCGCTTATCCACAAGCTTGACAACGACATGTGATGTTGTCCAATCAATGTTTTTGGACAGCATCTCATTAGCGATAGTTGCTGCCCTCCCGGTACATGCTACATTAATGTAAATTGAGGATTGTGCGGTGTCAAAACTGCAACAGGGACACATACATAAGTACACTTCCTGCCCACGCAGGAACAGAACAACGCACAGGTCCCCGGAATAATTATTCACACCCCTACGCTGGCCTGGAGTACGCAAGACAAGCCCACTTTGCATACCTATAAATAGGATAACGACGACGCCACATGTCCCAGTTCTTCCCCACTGGTTCAGGTGATATGACCGCATCCACTTTGCATATCACAATGCGCAATAAAAAAAGAGATCCATGAGGTGTACATCATCCTGGCAATCAAAACTCCATCTGAATTGTGAACCCTGCTGGACGTTGTGTTTGGACACAAACTAATGACAGCAGGTGAGCAGTGCGGCCTGCGTGCACAGGGGCTGCAATTGAGCGCGGTGTGGCGGATGGGATGGGGTGCATCAGCCTGGGTGCACAGGTGCAAACAAGTGATGTTGCCGTGCGTAATGATGTGATCTCTGACCTCATTCATTCACATCTCTTTCTCATTTTAAGGACCTGTCAGACCGTACTGTAGGCCTGAGCCAGCGGGCAGCGCTGCCCTACAGACATGTGGCGTTGGCTTTTGGGGCACTCTTGTGAGCTGATTACTAAGTGTACATGCACACAGACGTGCCCAACTGCATTGCACGCGCACATTATGCTTCTAGCATGCGCTCTGTTCCTTTTTATGTGAACGTTGGCATAATATATTATTATTTACCCTTGTGTATTCTCGTGCACTCCAACTCCTCTTTGAACCACGATTACCACTAACAGTTGGTAGATCGTACTTCACGAAGGAAGGATGCACTCAACTGGTGTTCTCTCTTAAGCTTGAAATAAAACTTCATTTACCTTAAGACGTTTCCACCATTATATTATTTCTCACTTTTCAGACACTGAGTTAATGGTACCATAATCGGCGGAGCGGATGCTCAGGCCGTGATGAGGCTCTTGGCATTCTGACGCCTTCCATCGTGGTATCAAGACACCGTCCCCGACCGGAGACCTGCTGTGCCACCCTAAGAGCAGCACCCCCCGGAGTTGGAGTTCGCACCAGCACGTCATTGGACACACCGGTTGTGGCAGGTGAGCAGTGAAGCCTCGGTGCACAGGAGCTGCATTTGAGCACAGTGCGGGGGATGGGGCTGGGGTGCAGCAGCCTGGGTGCACAGGTGCAGACAAGCGATGTTGCCGTAGATAATAATATATTCTCTGGCCTCATTCATATCTCTGTTTCATTTGAAAGACTTGCTGGACCGCACTCTTTCTCGCAGACCCCAGCGTCCCAGACACACGGGTGATGGGAGTTGAAGAGTGAGGGCTGGGTGCAGTAGGCCGACGCTCTGTCTCCTCCTCCCTCTGTTCTTATGACTCTCCCTCCCCTTCTCCATTACACCCACTCGCTCTCTGTCCCATTCTCACTTTCTTCCTTTCATTCTGACTACCTTTCTTTTCATCTGTCGCCTACGCAGTGCGCATGCACTGCATAGGAGATCTTTAGTCGTCGTGCAGCTCCTTTTACAAAGCATATACTCGTGCTTGTGGCGGCATACGTCTTGCGGGAGTGTGCAGTCGCGCGCCACAAGCACAAGTATGTGATTTGAAAACGAGCAGGATGTGCGATCACGCACACGCTCATCGCCAGCGCACTCACTCAAGCGCCTCTGAGCACCACTCGTGTGCTTTTTAAAATTTTATTTTAGGGCGCGCGTACACAACTCCCACGCTTGTTATTTCATTGTATTTGTTTTGATGTTTTTAGAGCGCCTAAGTGATGCCTTACGAGAACTTCAGGGTGCATGCTGGTATTGCCTCTTTTCTGATGCCAGCTCATGAGTGCGGCTTAAGGCTGTCTCTGGTCTCATGTGGTGAGTTTTAGGGATAGGAACCTCATACTGTGAGCAGGAGCCAGTGTCACTGGGCAGGGTGCCTTGGGTCAAAGGGCAAGGAGCCTTTAGTCTCATGCAGAGGGCGCTTGCTTGAAACGTACAGTGCACAGGGCTTTAACCCCTTCAGCGCTGGGCGAATTCCGCCGCGGTGCTGAAGGGTTCGAGCGCGGGCGGGCTCATGACGGAACGGTTCCGTCATGAGCACAGCTCAACCGTGGCTCATGACGGAACCGTTCCGTCATGAGCATGGAAGGGGTTAAGTGGGCCGGGTCCCTCCTGGTCGTAGACTTGCCAGCAATTAACAAGCATTTGCAATGCAATAGGTCTTGCATTTACGCGAGTTTGAGATATTGACAATGCAAATAACAATGCCTTTTATTTTTGTTTTCGTTTTTAAAACATCAATAAAAGGCATTGTCATTTACAATGCCAATAGCATAAACTCGTGTTAATGCAAGACCCATTACACTGGAAATGCTTGTTCTCTTGGACATGGCACACATACTTATGTTTCTTTTTTCTCTTGCAGGTTTTGTACGCTGCTTCCAGAGGAGTCCCACCCACTTCTTTCATGTTTTACTGTTGTTCGAATAAAGTTACGTTTCCATTTATTTGTGTTGTTTTAATAAAAGTTATTTTTTTTACCAATAAATAAGTGAGTGTATGGGTCTTCTTTTTCTGACAACACTTGTATGTAGTTTATTTTGAAAATCGGCAGTTGATAGTCGGTTATGAGGGGAAAAAAAATAATTTTGCGGTGCACCTACCAAATATAAACCAACAGACTAGTACATAAATGAAGCCTGGGTAATTAAACAACGGCAAGGGTTCTATGAGTGTATCACTTTAAACACCATGAGTACTGCCCGTGTGATTTCAGAACCAATAAGGCACTGCCTAGGGCCACCGAGGCTTCAAGGACTGGCGAGGCCCACCCTGCATATTTAAGTAAAGCCCCAGAGGTTGCCGATCCCCGGTCTGGAGTTGGCCTCGAAGCCCCCCGAACAATTCGTAAACAATACCCGGGGAGGTGTCGATCCCCTAGTGTGCGAAATGTCTCTGTGCCCTTCCGTGCCTTATTTACATGTGAGATTAAGGTCCCCAGTGCTGCAGAGACCCTGCAATATAATAATAGGATTGGCCCCGGAACATTACCCACCAGTGGCCTCATTTAAATGAACGGGTGAGACCCTGCTTCATTTTTTTTTCTCCATTTTTACCATCCGGATCCGCTTTATTGAAGCGATACGAGGTTTTCCTCCTCTCGCTTCAACAAGGCAAACAAGAATTTACTGTCACAGTGTGGAAGCAATGCTCCCGCCCTGTAATAGCAAACATAAATGTCCGGCGGATGCACACCCCGGGACATTGTATGAGCTGTGCCTGGGAGGTGGCGCTCCATAAACGCATACTAACACTACTTGCACACGTTTAGTACAGCAATCAGAGTGTAGTGAACTGGCAGAGGAAGCCCAAAATCAAAAAAATTAAATCGTACCAGAGGTAGGATCGCATAGTTCTATCAGCCGACGACCCTGGGATGAGTAGAAACAGCTTCACCAAGAAAACGGGTCTTTTCCGAACGCAAGAAAGCTCAAAATCTTGGTGAGTGCTGCCTTCTTTTTACCTTCTCCCGCTCGTCACCAAATTTATGTAGTGAAGAGGAAGACAGCAGTGGATCCAATAAGTAGATTTATTGCAGGAAAAGAAGACAGCTCAAACAGCCACCAACAGGACCAGACAGCAAGGCAACCATCTTCTCCAGCACTGTGTACAAACTCCCCAAGATTCCCCTCATGACAGCCCTACATTCTAACATTATATACTTACATTATAGTAGCATTACATACTAACATTCTACTGTTAGTTTTGACCATTTTTCTTAATTGGAATTCAATAGACATACTTTGTTGGTATCTGTTTCACTTTTAGAACTATTCTCAGATAATTCCTTCACATATCGAGAGGTGTTTTCAATACGTCTAGCAATTTCGATGGATTTTTCTAAAGACGGATCTTATAGATCTAACAATTTTTCCTGTACTTTCTTATTGTGGTTCTGTTTATAAGTTGATCTCTAATAATATCATCTCTCAAATCTTTAAATTTACATGAGATAGATAATTTTCTCAACGCTGCTACACATTGTTCAATTTTTTCACCTTGCTTTTGGGAACGGGAAAAAAATGTATGCCTCTCTACAACTATACTTAATTTTTTCCCAAAATTGTCAGCTAACGCCGTCAAAGCCATTTCGTAAACGTCTTCCTCATCCTCATCTGAAGAATTATCAACATTCCTAATATTAGGTTGAAAGTTAGGTAAGGTGTTCAAAACATTTCTTCCTTCAACTCCTAAGCATACTTTTAATATGGCTAACTTCCTTCTAGCAATGAACACATCCCCACCAATAGCTTCAAGGTAGGTGGTGATAGCTTCTTTCCAATCTCCCCACTCCATACACGAAGAACCAGGTTCTGGAAGAAATGTAGGTGGAGTGGGAATGGATCACTGTTATTGATAAAATTCAGATGTTTAAGAAAGCAAAGTTTTATCTTGTTTACTTTATGCTTCAAAATATGTTGAATAATTTGATAAAATGGCTTCAAACTCTGTCCATCTGGACTTTTATAATACGCGAGACCAATTGTAAGAATGGCCCAGATTATTCCTGCATCCTCACTGTCACTAGTATATATTGAGACAAGTGGTAAAACCAAGTCACTCACCGTGTGATTCACTAAAACAGAAATAATCAAAAGCAGAATTCTTACACTTTACAAAGTTTATCTTTTTCCTTTCCCATCAAGAAACGTTTACGAGCTCTCCTCAGATGTAGAACAGACCTCTCGTGGACTTGCAAAGCGCAAACATGGAGATTTCACACGAGGATGTCACACACCTCAAGCTCGCGGATACGGTACGACAACACACTCCTCATGAATGCGGATCCTCTCAGCTCGTGGACACAGCTAAACACTGTATGTCTCTCCTGCACGTAGCGCGCAGCTCTCTTTGTAGATTCAGCTTGCGACTCGCCGTACGGACATCGTTAATTGATACAATTCAAACAGCAACAGTCTTTAGGAATCGTGATGAATTAACACGACAACTTAAGAATTTCCAATCGTTAGAACACACAAGGGACTGACCTTAAGTGTTGACGGTTGAACAAACTGGGGGTCTTTCAGCTCTTTTTTTTCTTTCTTTTTCTTCGTGAAATGTCCAGAAATGGTAGACAGTCCAGATAAGAATTTACATCCAGAATCTTCTGAAAATTGTGATCTTCAAATACAGCATCCCATCCTCGTCGCCATTTGTGTGATCACAGGACACAAATGGTTGTAAAAGAGGATTTAATAAGTGTTTCCAGAACGACCCCCAAAGTCAACCTCTCAGCTCCACAACCAAGCTTCTCCGCTGGACTCCACAAACCGGATTCCAACAAAAGAACCTTGTTGCAAGGAGCTGACCTAAATCATAACATGTAGTGTAAACATAACCGTCGTTATACCATTTATACCAACCAAATGCTGGCTGTCATATTATTAGCACTTTCAAGCACAGTAGAAGGCATCATGCTGAAATGCTTTTGCTGAAAACTGTTGCTAATAAATATTGTGAAAACCCATAAGTGATCTGTATCTTTTTGGAAGTTGTTGTAGAACATGCCAGCCCTACCCTTGCAAAACACAGATCCCCCCCCCACACGAGTTTGCGCTCACAGGTGGGACCTATGAAAACTGATACAAATGCAACAGCTTCAGAACTACCACTGACAGATCTTCTCATTAACCAATCAAGTTCATGAGTTATTAAAATTCGTGGTCGTCCAGCCATTCCACAGACACCTGTGGGAACATCTTGGTTTGCCATCCAGTGGCTGTGACGAGGGTTAAAAAGGTGCAGAGAGACTAGGTTCTCCCAAATGAAGGGAGATGTGGCAGCCCATGAGGGGCTTTATTTCATGGAAGGTCTGTAAAAATATTATGGCAAACGATGTTTGTGAGAAATTATGACTGGCATCTACAGCTGATCAGGGAAAGAAGTATCATTTGTGGCAATTGAGCACATATTAAGACTCATAAGACCACAGGTGGGGCTGAGGTATCAGGACGGTATGGCGGCTGGGAGAAAATAAGTAAAAGCTTTGCACTCCTCTCATTGGCCACAAACTCATTGGTCACTATAGTATTTAAACCAACCAAATGCTGCACACCACATTATTAGCACTTTCAAGCACAGAAGAAGGCATCAAACCAAAATGGGTCTGCTGCAATCTGTTGCTAATGAAAATTGTGAAAACCAAGTGAGTGCTTGGTATCTTTTTGGAAGTTGTTGTTGAACATGTGAGCCCCACCTTCGCGATACATGGATCTACCCGCACTGAGCTTGCTTGGTGGTCACAGGTGGAACCTTTGAAAACATACAATGGGGCAGATTTACAAGCCCCTTGCGTGACTTTTGCGCTGCAGTTGCGTCACTTTTTTGACGCAACAGCAGCGCACACTAGGCGGCCTATTTACAACGCAACGCATCTAGGGAGATGCGTCACGTTGTAAAGCCCTGCGTCACATTATACCTGCGTCAGGTATAATGTATGCAGGGTGGGCGTTCCCACGCAGGCAGGCCTCGTAAAAGTGACTCAGTGAAATCTACGAGATTTCACTGCGCCACTTTTAGGACGCCACTGCGTCAAAACCTTACACCTGCTTCAAGCAGGCGTAAGTAGTGACGCAGTGTAGTGGGAATAGGCCTCAACACGCATTGCTGGAGTTGCGACACGACTCCAGCAAATGCGTGACTTTTCCGCCAACAGATGCGTCAGAATTTCTGACGCATCTGGCAATCCTTGCGCCATAGTGCGCCGTATTGTAAATACGGCGCATCTATGGTGGCGCAAGGGTTTCTAAGTGTGGCGCAGGGAAAGTGACGCATCTGTACAGATGCATCACTTTCTTGTAAATCTGCCCCAATATATATTTAGCACCACAAATCCCAGGATGCACTGCTAATATCCACCGAGGGATGGCCACTAGGGGCCGAAAACTGTTGAAATAACAGGGAATGCAACATTGTGGTAACTACGAGATGCAAAGGTGGAACCTGTGAGAAAGGTCGAGGACGATTGGAACGTGTCAGGACTGCCAAGAAATGAATAAAAAATAATTGTAATTTCACTGAGTGGAGTGCGGCTCATTGCTTTCCGTGAAGGAGAGAGTTGGAATGATATTCAGGTGGCTTGGTTTAGCCCCGAGGTTCGCACCGCCAGCAAGTGTGCCATTGCTGCCCGAAATTGAACCCTGCTTGTTGTTCGTGAAAACGAGAAAGGGTTGTTTTTTTGTCCTGCTTACTATGTAATCAGAAAATGTTGGTTGACTCCCATCTGCAGGAACTTGGGATTTCGTTATTTTATGCAGGCTTGTAGGTCTTTAACTTATGATACCCATCCCCATATTGTTTTTGCAGTATCTCGCTATTTACACAGTATGTGGCGCAGGAGACAAACCTTTTTAAACTAATAATTTTTTCACCGATAACTCCTAGTTTAATCCTTTTTAAACTTTTAACCTTTAATGTTTATTTATTGTCTTATTGTAATTGTTGATGTACTTATGTGTACTTTTATGGTCTCATGACCGAAATAAAGTTATCACTGACTGACTGATATTCAGGTGGCTTGGTTCAGCCCCGAGGTTCGCACCGCCAGCAAGTGTGCCATCGCTGCCCGAAATTGAACCCTGCTTGTTGTTCGTGAAAACGAGAAAGGGTTAGCAGGCACTACCGAAGACAGGCTTCGGTATGGTTTCCCAGCAACCTTTAAAGTGGGTATGCTACGGAGCGACAGTGAAGCTAAAGTGGACTTTTATTCTTGATGAAATTATGAAAATTTGTGACATCCCCCACTGGAGGGGTTAATTTAGCACCACAAATCCCAGGATGCACTGCTAATATCCACCGACGGGTGGCCACTAGGGGCCGAAAACTGTTGAAATAACAGGGAATGCAACATTGTGGTAACTACGAGATGCAAAGGCGGAACCTTTGAGAAAGGTCGAGGACGATTGAAACGCGTCAGGACTGCCGAGAAATGAATAAAAAATCATTTTAATTTCACTGAGTGGAGTGCGGCTCATTGCTCTCCGTGAAGGAGAGAGTTGGAATGATATTCAGGTGGCTTGGTTCAGCCCCGAGGTTCGCACCGCCAGCAAGTGTGCCATCGCTGCCCGAAATTGAACCCTGCTTGTTGTTCGTGAAAACGAGAAAGGGTTAGCAGGCACTACCGAAGACAGGCTTCGGTATGGTTTCCCAGCAACCTTTAAAGTGGGTATGCTACGGAGCGACAGTGAAGCTCAAGTGGACTTTTATTCTTGATGAAATTATGAAAATTTGTGACATCCCCAACTGGAGGGGTTAATTTAGCACCACAAATCCCAGGATGCACTGCTAATATCCACCGAGGGATGGCCACTAGGGGCCGAAAACTGTTGAAATAACAGGGAATGCAACATTGTGGTAACTACGAGATGCAAAGGCAGAACCTTTGAGAAAGGTCGAGGACGATTGAAACGCGTCAGGACTGCCGAGAAATGAATAAAAAATCATTTTAATTTCACTGAATGGAATGCGGCTCAATATATATATATATATATTCTGCAAGATGCTGATGCAGGCATGCTGCCCAACCATCAGACGTGCTTCCTCCTTCAGTGCTTCTGCTCACACGCTATAATAGGATTCCGTTTGTTTACATATTGGGACACAAAAAGGGCACTCCGATTGAAGTTTTTTCATGTGATAATTTTTTCACAGAACAAGCAAAATCAACGTGTTTTGGTAGCCCACCACTACCTTGATCACAATTAAACATGCCATTTTGTTTACTAAACATAAATAAAGTAAAATAATCCCATAATTCATTGTGATTGTGGTGAAACATTCCTACAATCCATTGAAAACTGTGAGCGCATCTTGCAACATCTTAAACTTCATTGTTACAGTTTGAACTCAAACTTTTTCTCCCTTCTATGAATCATACATACCAATAATATGAGAGATACTGTACTTTTAGATTAATATAATTTTCATAGCGAGTTGCTCAAATTTTAGCACTTGTTCAAAAACAAAAGTACATTTTCAACTTTTCAAATCAATCTGATAAAACTAATGTCTCTCGGGACGTAGTCCCGATATTGTCCCTAGTTTGTGTTTATATCCTACTTCATTATGAGTATCATATAAGGAGACATCGTCTAATTAAATATCTTAATATTCCAATTGGTAATGCCCTATTGGGCCTACCCAAATTGTACATATGTTGCATCCATCCTGCCCCATTGGGCCTTGTACGTTTGTATCTCCCAATATCATAACTCTTCAAATATGACTATAAAATCAAACTGAGATATAGGTCTGGGGGGATAAAATTCATGCCGTTTGTCATACTAATCCCAAGTGAGAATCTACAATCTCTCAAATTATGCTACTACATCATTGAAATTAACTCAAATGTAAACGATTAGTCTTCATACTACTAAATCCATACTAAACCTTTTCTTGATATGTAAAAATAAAATTAAATAACATAAACAAAGTGATGACCCCAACCATAAACTGAATATTCTTATAGTGTTGTGTTTAGAGATTTTTTCTATCCTATATTATCGTTACAAAAAATGGCGTGGAGTGAAAGTAGGTGGAACAGGCAATATCTACATTTATCTTAGGCAACTATGTAATTCCTCATCCATGTTTAAGCCACGAGGTTCCCTACTGTCCAAGTCTAATATGTATTGGATGTCCAGTTGCCTGAGTTTCGCTTCTCGGTTCCCTCCTCTCTAGTACTTTGGAATCTGTGCAATGAAACTGTATCTTATTAAGGTTGCATCACTCTCATGATACTTTTAAAAATGTCTAGCAACTGGGTATGTTCTATCCTTATATGTTATGGCCCTCATATGTTGGAGTGTACGTTTATGTATAGGAAGTAAAGTACTCCCCACATAATTCTTAGGACATGGACATTTCAAAAGGTAAATCACAAAATCACTTTTACATGTTAGTCTGCCCTTTACTTCAATAGTGGAACTAAAAGGTGTTTCCACTTGGGTTATGTTTTCTCCTTGCTGGCATGAATAACAGCGAGTACACTTTACAAAGCCTTCTTTCTGTGTCAGCCATGTCCATCTAAATGTTGTGGGGTCAGCTCACTTTTGACCTATTGGTCTCTCAGGGATCTGCCATGCCTAAAGCTCATCTGTGGCATTTTGGGGATATCTTGTCCCATAACCGTGTCATGTCTGAGTATGTGTCAATTCCTCTGCAGTGCCAATCTCATTTGTATATGTTTTGCATTGTATGTGGTAACAAATATCTGCTCTGTGGTCTTTCTAAGTTGTTTTTTCGATGGAGCAAATAATGCTGCCTCCTTTTTGTAGGTTCTTGCCCTCTTTGCAGCGGCTTCAGTAAGGGAATTTTAATATACCTCTCATGAAACCGAAAAATCATGGCTGTCTCCATTTTTATATATTCCTACTCTGTACTACATAGGCAGTGCGCCTTGAAAAATTCACCAAAGGGGATACGCTTAATCAAAGGGACAGGGTGGTTGCTATGTGCATGCAAGATTGTGTTTCCTGCTAATGGCTTTCCATACACCGTAGTTACCAACAAATCACCCTTCGCTTTCACTAAGACATTTAAAAATTCAATTTCTGTCTTACTGATCTTACTGCAAATTTAAGGTTTAGGCCATTTTAAATAATTTTTCTCACAAAGTTCTTAGCCTGAGACTCAGTTCCCTTCCAAAGTATGAATAGTTTGTCAACGTATCTCAATTCTAAGGCAATATGCTCTGCCCATTCTTCCATACTGCCCAGCACCTGCTCCTCCCACCAGCCCATATGCAGATTCACATAGCTGGGGGTGAAGCAGGTGCCCATTGCAGTTCCTCTCAGCTGATGATAAAGTGTGTTATTGAATATAAACATATTCTTCGTGAGACACCATTCCATTGTAGATAGTAGCATCTTATTGTGCTCCACAAATTTCATTGGCATCACTCTCAGATAATGTTGTGGTGCCCGCAGGGCATTGCTGTGACTTATGCTAGTGTAGAGTGTAGCTACATTTAAAGTCATAAGATACATATTGTCTTCCCACTTTACATCAAATATTCTACGTACATAATCTGCACTATCCTGAATGTATGATGATAAAGTTTTTACAATAGGGTTAAGAAAGAAGTCAATATATTTGGATGTATTCTCAAAGTTGCTTCTTGGGCTGCAATGATGGGTTATCCTGGTGGCATGCTAGCATCCTTATGCTTCAGAAATTGTAATTCAGCCCAGTTCACAGCTCTCTTTCATGCCATTCTTTGAGCAAATTCCCATATGCCACATTTATTTCTTGGTGTTCTCTATTGGTAATTTTCTGATAACATTCCTTATCATTCAATTGCTTGTGTGGTATTGCCTGTCCCACAAAACTATGTTGCCTCTTTAGTCTGAAGGTTTCACTATTACAGTGGGTAGCTCTTGTAGTTTGGACACAGTCATTTGGATTTGTTTCTGTTCCATATTGTATCCTCTATTTCTTTTATTAGCTCTTTTGGTGATGTTACGAATTTCTTTCACCATATTCTCCTCGAGATATATTGTCCTTACTGGTTTGGGTGATATATTTGGATTTCCTTCTAAATGGCGTATCTCGTCCATCCCAGCCTCTCTTGAGATTAAACTCTGTACACAGATCTGTTCTTAAAAAACTAAATTCGTCTGCCAGGTATGTACGATTTATCATAATTGTTCTCCCACCTGCTCCCGCTTCATCCACCTCCAAGCCAGAGTCAGAGCTGAGGTCACTATATCTAGGGTCTGGATGTGTTTTGTTCATGTCTTGTATCCTTTGTCGTCTTAGGGAATCAAATCTTTTTGTAAAAGTGTAAATCTGTCCTTTTTCGTAGTCCAAGCAATCTCTTTAATATGTATAGGCCTTACCTGTTTATATCCTCCGCTCAAATTTTGTTAGTCTCTCTTTCAGGCCTTTCGGAAACTTTGAAACTTTCCCCATATTGGGATCTTTCTCAATGATTACAAGTATTTCCTTTAAATTAGCCAATATATGCATAAGCAAAAAAGAAGCAGGGTGGTTCGCAATTTTAGGTGGAGAGAAGCTCCTGTATAGAGCACCCTACAACACTAGCAACACTGAATAAAAGCCACCCCGACACGTGTTTTTTTTTTGCATAATATATGCGGCACTCTGTGCCTTGTGTCTGGACATAGCTAAACCTCTCTGAAGAGCTATAATGATAGCAAAACATGTGTCAAGGGTTGCTTTTATTCATTTCAGGTTGGCTTGGTTGGTATTTTACTAATTTCAAAGCTGTAATACTGTGCCTTGAGTGGTAGAAGGCTAGTGTCATTTTACAGCTCGGTGTGGACAGGACGGGCTAGCCCTATGCTTAAACACTTTGCTGTAGAAATGACAAAAGAATGTGTCCCTTTCTCTCTCGGTGTGGATGGCATTGTGCTAATCCTATTCTTAAAGATTTTGATAGAAAAGCAGACATTTGAGGTGAGCAAATTTACAGTGTCGCTCATGTTGTAGGGTGCTCTATACAGGAGCTGCTCTCCACCTAAACTTGGGAGCTACCCAGAGTTCTTTGCTTCTTTTTTGCATAATTTATGCATCACTGTATGCCTGAAAGGGCATATAAACAGGAGGTGCCCGTGTTTATTGGGGCCTGCTGATATCTGATGAGGGATCTGAGCCTTGCTGGGTAAATAATTGCGGGCTGGCTGAACTGAAATGCGGGATTGTAATCATGACTCTGCTTGTTCTTTGAAGTAAAATATGTGAATGACCAACTGCAAGAGAAGGGCGGTGTTGCCCAGAGCGTAACATTCTCCATAAAAGAGGAGACTGGTTTCTGTTCTGCAGACTGCCTCATTCAGTTGCTAAGGCTTCTGTGCGACGTAGTCTCACTCATTTGAGTTTAATAAAGATGTCTTTTCATATTTCAGCTTCTGTTGCCAAGTTCTTTGTTATATTATCAAGCTATGCAGAATTTTATAATACCACATCAGGAAGTACTCGAAGTCATAGGGTGCTACCCCTAGCACCTCTGGGGTCTCAAAAATTGGAGTACTTCAGTTGGCGCCCAACGTGGGGCCTCATCAGAGAAGTGACTTTCTGTGGGAGTGATCTTGTCAGGAGACTGAAATCTACTGAGGAGGACAGAACGGGATTCTACCAAGAAGGTACTCTGTGCACAGGGATTCTGGAGATTCTTTGATTATGTAGCCCGGTATATTTCTGCTCTTCCTGATTTTGATCCTCCACATGATGTCACTCAAAAGGTGAGAAAAAGAACCCTTTTGGCGTGAGTATTATAGAAGACGTTTGGTCATGTAGAACTTGACAATTAGAATTTGGATAACCTTTTGATTATTAAGAATAAGAATTAAGTATAAGTGGGTCGCTCCCAGTCCTTTGGTTCTTTGGGTCTTTAATTTGGTTATCGCAATTACCAAAGCCGAGGGGTTGGTTTCTTGGTTTCTGATTTGGTCATTGCAATTACCAAAACCGAGGGTCTCGCATATTTGCGAGTGTATTGGTAGAAATAACCCCTTGAAGTTTGAAGCTAGATTAGTGAGCTATAAGATGCCTGATCTTAGCAAATTTGGAAATGTAGCTTTTGGTTTGTATAGGTTTGGATATGCGAATTGCAATTTGTGTAGGCAGGTAATGAGGAGATATTTCTCCATTTGGTTTTGATTATAATACTTGCGTTTTCCGCAGTATTTTTGGCATGCCTGTTTGTAAGCTCACATGGAAAAATGTGTTGCTTTTTGTTTTGAAAGGTACCATAGTGTGGGAAATATCTAAATAGGTTAAATTTAAAAACATATTTCTTCCTTGGTGATTTTGTATCCCCAGGGAATTAAAATATGACATAATACAAAACAAGGATCCTTCGTTCTGCGCAGTTTCATGAATGAAGATATGCAGAACGATTTTGTGTGGTGTTCTGCTAGGCAAAGCTAGTGAATTGAGCACATTTACTACTTCTTGGACATGCATCTGTCTGTGGGGCTGTTTATGCAGCCTTTTGGAACACTATTGAAAAGCATTGCTTGTAAATATGACCTACAACTAGTATTTGCAAATGGTTTGTTTCAAGTATAGTCTGTGAGCTGTTCTTTCTTTCTGTCATGCGTATTGATTTGTAAGTCAACTGTGTGTTTAAATGTCTGTGTTTTTTTTTCATTAGTGCAACTTCTGTAAGTAAATTGCGACGGCGCTATTTATGAAATAAATTTACAGCATTTTCCTTAGATGCATTGTATTAGATGTTCACAGGCAAACTTTTCAGCTGCAGTATATTTGATAGAAATGTTCATTCAGCCAGCACCTTCCCAGTTGAACACGGGTGGAATTTTGCAGAACCGTCCTTTTAAATGAAAGTGGCGCAAAAATGTGACGCGTTTCAAGTTGGGCTTATGCGCTTAGGCGTGTGAGTTAATGTGTCCAAAATGATAGGCAAGAGATGCAGCTTGTTTTTTATACATGGAATTATCACAAAAACGAATAATTGGGATTTTTTTAAAAAGAAAATTATTAATCATGGAAAAATTATTTTAAAAAAAATAAGTGCTTTTCAAAATCGTTTTTTGATATTTATAAAGCTTAATACTCATACTATGACCTCCTAGCATTAAAATTTGATTTAAGTTGTGTTGCATCACTAAAATGACAAGCATTCGCGTGTACAATTTTCCCTTGGCGCAGGCGCAAACAAGCTCATTTCTATAAAGTATAAGTTATTATTTCCAATGCCTGACTCATGGGTTATGTAATAAACATTCTGGTAATGCATATTATAAAAAACATTTGTAGGATATTCATTTTTTAATGCCAAAAAAAAAATGAAAGTCGAATTTGGGTAGAAAACACTGTTTAAACTGCATTTTCTTCCATTCAGAGTACTTTTTAAAGTGTCTCAGACTTCAGTAAATGCATACGTTTAGGTTTGATATATATTTACAGGTTGTGCCTTCTTATGATTCAATGAGTCAATGTGCCAGTACAAAGGCTTGTTTTAATATCAGGGTTGAAGGTTCTAACTTTAGCCGTGTCTGTCACGATACTACTGAACACGCTATGAAAAACAGGACCTTTTTAAAACTTGGAGAAATTAAATAAAATATGGTGTCGCAACCCGCAACTATTTGATGTTAATAAAAAACGGCCTTAATGGAGTTAGCACCCACATAGAGAAAGAGAAATGGAGATTTTTTGATGAAGGAAAAAGAGGATGTTTGTGAGCAGGTACGTGATGAAGTCAGTAATGATAGAGGGGTGGAGAAATGTAGAATTACGGTTATAGGAACTAGGTAATACGTAGGAAGGAGAAGAACAATTGGGAAAATAGAATGCCGTGGAGGGAAGAGAGATGATGAAGGGGAGTAATAAAGACATGAAGAGTAGCGTGAGGAAGGTTGTATTGACGAAGGGAATAAAAGGAATGTGGTATCGGTTTGAGTAAGTGGGAGGGGAAAGATGAGATTGCAAGTTCTAGCAGTAGGGGTGAAAATATTGTAATTACCTAACGGGAGGCACTGAGTTTCATATGCTAATATGAAAGCGACGAACAGAGCTTGAATAAAGGCAAGTGACTAAATGATGAAGAAAATATCAAAACTCATTGCGAATACAATTCGCAGTGCCAGTGGACTGGGGCAGAAAGCGGTCCCAATTGCTGGAGTTCAGTCTAACTTTAGCTGGGCCTACTTAGACGTTCAGTCATTTAAGGTTGTTGAAATGTGTACCATTACATAGGATTGTAACAAGGATTTATTCTAAAAAGTGGTATGTGTGTTATTAAGTTTCGTGAATTATTCACAGTAAATGTAGTTTAATAATCTGGGAATAGAGATAATTTTTTTAGCGCCTAAAAAGGAGAAATTATTTTTCAAAATAGAGTGAATTATTGCAAGTTAGGAGGAATTAGGAAGGCCTTCTGGCTTTGACAAATTCAGAGTGGCAGAAGCCGGGGGGCTAAGGAGAGCTGCAGAGGCTGGCTCAAGTTACGCTGCTGAGATGTTATCTTTGGTTTTCCCGTAGGCTGCCACGTTGACATTTATGACCTTTTAATTAGGGCTTTGCCTCTGTGGAATGCAGAATGACCTTGCTACACGGGCCTCTGAAGGTGGGGTTTCTGGTTTCTCCACAAGAACATCAATAAAACTAAAGAACTTAATTCCAAAGGGAAAATATAGCAAAGGGGTTTCTTTGGAAGCCCAAACATCATGTTAAATGCTTTGCAGAACTGATACATTTGCGTCTCGCTCTAAAAAAAAATTAAAAAAAAGAATGATGCCTGCTATTAGCTCTTATTTAACAGAAAACGGAGTGTTGCATTAAGTCTTAAACAGACAAAAAGATTCTAAATTTTTTTTAAGGCTACATGCCTAAATGTGAACGAATTGACAATTAAGACTTATTTTTCACAGTGGAAATTGTAGGTGCCAAATTAATATGGAGTGTCAGTGTAACGATTTTTTTAGAAAGGTAAAACTTAAGTGGCTGGATGTTTCAAGGACTGACAAGGGGGTACAGTTAAGTAATGGCAATTTATTTTTGTGTATTTGGTCCTATCATGAATTGTTCTTGCTGGTCCTGTATGTTAGAAGAGAGACAGTATATTTGACAGCAGATTTCCATTGCCTGGTGATCTACTGTCAAAAAGGAGGGTAAGGATTTTAAACCTGACAAATTAAACAGGCCCGTATATTGGGTTTTGGGCTGCAGGTTTACAGTGCATAAGAGTACATGACATGGTGTTGTGTGTCACCGCTTATTTACATATGCTATTGTTTTGTCTATGCTTTTTGTGCTTGATATACAGCAAGTATATCTGATGGCTTGACGTTTTGTGCGTTTTTATTATTTTTTGCATGTTTTCGTTGTTTTTGTTGCTGCTTTTTGATACTATTACAAGTTTACCTGTGTTGTGAGGGGATGGTCATGATGATGCCCATCGCTACGCAACAGTTGGTTGAACTTGTTCTGGTTACTAAATTCCACAGCTAATGATATGTCATGCTGTGAACATGAGAGACAACACTTCACCAGTCAGTGCATGTCTAAATTGGCTATAATGGTATTACAGAAAACTAAAAGAGATCTACAGGATCAAAGTGTGTCACCTGCAGTTAGTCACTTACTGCCCTTTCCCTTAATGGAACAGGCAGCCTTACATTTATGTATCCTTGATTGGACCTAAGGATGAAATTATAGATCTGTGACTCAAGGTGGCCTAATTTCTATATTACATTAGTTAATGATGTTTTGCTTCCTAAGTAGCCTATGGCTTTTGTTCCTTAAAACAAAACTAGGTTTTCATTTTTCCCTGAAGAAGGAACTTTAACATTACCTAAGATTACCGTATATGGTGTAGTCACCAGCGGTAGAGTTAAAATGTATGTAACTTTGGCCTTTTGTGTATCACCCGTACTCTTGGTGTAGTGTCACATGCCTGACTATCACCCAAGTAAATTCTTGTCCTTCCTATAGATTTTTATTTTTAATTGCTTTTGTTGCTTCTCCCCTGACCGATGTCGCATCATGCTTAGTTATTGGGGATTTTAGTTGTGTCCCAGTTCCAATTCCCTTTTCTGTATTCCTTTCACCAGTCAGCCCATTTATTATTGTAGGTGTATTGTTCAGGTACACACTTCCAGACTGCAGTGATGCACCAGGAACCTCCATATTATGTATAATCCCCTCTTGTATGACCAGACTGGTTTTTAAGAATTGTCCCTAGGCCTGCTTCAATGTTTTCCAGCCTGACTGTCAAGTATATTATATTATAGTAAGACAAGTTTTCCATCCCGATAGGAGATAACTCACGTTTACCTCTTTTGAACATGACGAATTTTCAATGTCTATTTTTTAATGTGGTTTTTACCCTTTTTGTTCCTGCTGCTTTAATTTTCGGTGGGATCAGAAGTTTCTAATCATGCAAATATCAGGACCCTCCAGTTCTTGTCTTTTGTTTTCATATCTGACTATTAGCCTGTGTATTGCCTAGTGCACCTGATGTGAAAGGTTTCTACATGCCTATGATAATCTGTACCATGTGATTTCTCTATTGAGATGTCCTAGATAAGGAATTTAGGAACACTTATATGTAATCATTGAAAAAAAGAAAATTTGTTTGCCACGTTAGACAATGCCACCATATGTGAAGACATCCATTTAGATAGAATTCTCGTGGAGTTATCTACCCTTAGATGATGGAGGCTCTCACACGGAAACCCAATTGAAAAGCTTAGAGGCACTGTTTTGCCTACTGCCTTTTTATTTGTATTGCTTCCTGAGAAAGACAGTGTATTCTAGACGAAAATTGTCCCATGGCGTGTGGCCACTCCTTTGAAAATCACAGGCCACCTGTTTACAGTCCCCTTGTTATACAACAAACTGTTTAAAGCATCACACTTGCTTCATCAGAAGGCGTTCAACATCAGAAAAGAAGGAGGAGCTGGTTTTGCCACAGAACCAGAATTCCAGTGCAAAAGAGCGCCTGTCATGTGCTGGTAACCTCTGACAGTGTGCAGTCCCTTGAGCCCCTTGGCCTGAGTTTTTGGCCACACACCCCCCCTCTTTTCCTTTGCTTCAATGGAAGTGCAGTGCACCGGCGGATCCAAGATTGACAGAAGGCACTACATTCCAGTGCCCATGGAAGAGCAGCCTGAGGGTCCTCTGACACTGAATGACGAGTGTTGGAGTCTGAGAATGGTCCCGAATCTGCACGAGATGACCTGTGCCCTTGATCAATGGAGAGCACACTACCTGTAGTGCCTGCCGCAAAGGAAAAATACTGGCGCACTGCCTTGAGACATTGAGACTTTTTCGAGTGAGCTGTGGGTGTTTGCCAGGAGGGCACTCCAACTAAGCAGTACTTTTCTCATGAAAGGCTTGAATGAAGAGGCCCAGGCAAAAGAAAACAACAGAAGAAGATTTGATGGACAATAGAAGCCTGCCAGAGTGGCTTTTTGAACAGACTCTGGGCATAGGTGGTTTCACAAGAGGTTTCCGTGTGATTGTATAGACTAGGTGTTAGAAGACTGTTTGTTTTGCTGGCATTGTCTAGTATAAGCAGAATAAAATCCATTTTCTGTGGAAGAGTACCCCCTTTTCACCTCAGAGCATTGATGAGGGTCACCACTGTTTCACCTGAACATACAAAATGTATAGGAGCCCTAAAATGTTACTAAATCATTTTAGGATTTGCTTTTTGCTCAGGGTTGTAGACAATTATTATTTCATTTGTAATAGTGGTCGCTACTTTCTCCCGTTGTCTATATATTCTTAATAACGTGTTTTCTAGTGTTTTTTTAAACATGACGTTGTCATTTATGGGTGGGATTGATTTTCTCTACTCAATTGACTTCTGCACCCTCTTCCCAACCTATGTCTTTCCCTACCACTGTTTCTTTGCACTCTTTTCACCCTTTTCCTGAACATGAGCAGGTTAAAAGATCAGAATTCGTAAGCAATTCTTTTGTACAGCTTCTGCATCGACACTAGTTAAAAGTAAACATCACTAATTGTTGGGGGTGTGATCTTATGCCACCTAGATAGAGGTATTCCTTATTTTGTCCTGCTATATGTGGCCTTTGTGCTACTACATGTGTAAGGAGACGTGTCCCGTGAGAGTCGCTAAGTAATAGGATGATGCTACAGCAACATCTCCATGACTTCATGTCTGTAGACCTGGACTCGGATTGATGAGAGTATAGTTATGTAAGGGCAAAAGGAGGGTCTGTCGTACTTTAAAATTTGGGACCGCGTAGGAGGCAGGGCCCTACCCCTGTCTATCCCGGTATTAGCGAACCGCGAATGCTCAATGCGGTATGTACAAGTGCTTTGTGTAACGTTTTAGCTATGAATGCACTATGTATACGTTATTATACATTTGACTCCGTGGGTTCCATCTTGGAGCGGTGGCCATCTTATAGTTGCCCTCACATAGGCTACACTTTACTTTGACTTCTCTGTGACCTGTGCAAACTGACTCCGCTGCCCGAGGTCAGCCCTGTCCGGCCGGTTCCTTTTACTGCGGCCAAATGGGATTAGCATCAGGGCCCGAGGCATCATAAATTCCTTCTTCCCACACGAACCCTGACTAATCTCTTTCTCACCTGACTCTTCCTGCTTTATGGCTTGTTTTACAAACAGGAGGTGCCCGTGTTTATTGGGGCCTGCTGATATCTGATGAGGGATCTGAGCCTTGCTGGGTAAATAATTGCGGGCTGGCTGAACTGAAATGTGGGATTGTAACCATGACTCTGCTTGTTCTTTGAAGTAAAATATGTGAATGACCAACTGCAAGAGAAGGGCGGTGTTGCCCAGAGCGTAACATTCTCCATAAAAGAGGAGACTGGTTTCTGTTCTGCAGACTGCCTCATTCAGTTGCTAAGGCTTCTGTGCGACGTAGTCTCACTCATTTGAGTTTAATAAAGATGTCTTTTCATATTTCAGCTTCTGTTGCCAAGTTCTTTGTTATATTATCAAGATATGCAGAATTTTATAATACCACATCAGGAAGTACTCGAAGTCATAGGGTGCTACCCCTAGCACCTCTGGGATCTCAAAAATTGGAGTACTTCAATATATATATATTCACTGAAAAAACTATAGGTGTCAGGCCTGATATAGTTAGGAATTAGCATTTAAAAAACCTTAGAAATTCACTGAAAAAACAATAGGTTTTAGGGGTGTTATAGTTAGCTGGACATTTCACTCGAACAAAACCATTGAAATTCCTCCGATATAGTTAGTTGTACTAACTACATCTCGTGCGCCCGCAATCCACTGCTGATGATGTCACATATTACATCCTTCATGAAATGGTCAGTGACATCACTGATGACATCTCAAATGACATCACTGATGACATCATCCAGTGAATGTGGTTTGGTTTGCTATTTAAATATGTATTATATATATATATATATATATATATATATATATATATATATATATATATATATATATATATATATATATATATATATATATATATATATATATATATATATATATATATATTTCTGCAAAGCGACCCACTTCGGAAATCACAGGGCGCTCTCAGGCGGTGCGTTCAGAGACGGCAGGGTCAGGCAGTAGTCAAATTGTTCATTCGTTTCCCCGTAGGGCTGGGTTCTCGCGCACTCCCGGAAGAAACAGATCGTCACCAATTCATATCGTCAGGTTTCTTTCTTTATTTACAGCATACCAGTTAGAAAAACTCTACGCGTTTCAGTCCCACCAGGGACTTTGTTCATGAGAACAGTCTCGTGAACAAGGTCCCTGGTGGGACTGAACCCAGCCCTACGGGGAAACGAATGAACAATTTGACTACGGCCCTACGGGGAAACGAATGAACAATATATATATATAGGGGGACAACCTTTTTTGAATATATATATATATATATATATATATATATATATATATATATAGCAATTTGCATTGAAGAATGGGTGGATATATAAATATAAATATCTGGATGGAGGATTTAGTAGCAGTGTGATTGACTGTTTACTTGACTAATTTATAGTGTCTCACTAAATATATTGGATAGTGACAAAACTGTGTGAATATCTGTATCACTTTGTCAGTTGTTGTGTAAACTACTGCACCAGTTGATTACTAGCTACGTGAAAGTCTATATTATTTATTGATTAGTTAACTGAGTATTTGTATGGGAGAGTGAATGTGTGTGTGGTTCGGTGGGGGGTGTGTGACTGCCCAAAGATGTGTGAATAGTTGATTCAGTAGGTATCTGAAGTTAAACCTACATGTTATAACAGTTGTTTGGGTGAGTGAGTATCTTTATGGGTGTGTCTCAATGGTACATGTCCAACAAACTAGAAAAATAAAAGCCAGTGTATGTGTCAGTTGTTGTATATAAATAAGTATACATAAGACTCAGTGATTGTATGAGTGACTGTATGGATAACTGTATAGTTGTAATAGTGTTTTTATAACACACTAAGTATGAGTTATTATCTATATGAATAGATGAAGTGGTGTTTTTATAAGTTTATAGCTAAGTAAAAGTAAGTGTGATCCATTGTTTGCATAAGTGAGTAGGATGACTTCATAAGTGATTAGGATGTGTGCTGGTGTGCAATGTCGATATAGGTGTATAAGTATATTTGATAGTGTTCTATTGATCATTGACAGCATGTATGAGTGAATCTATAGGTAAGTGATTAGATGTGTGTATAGATCTAGGAATCACTGAGTGGGTGTTTAGAAACTTATATTGGTGTGTCAATGGTTTTAAATCTGGCACTCTCTATTTTACAGTGAGTGATGAAAGGTTATACTAGTGTATGATGAGGTGTATCTGATTGTCACGTGGATGATGTCAACAGTGATGTCATCAGTGATGTCATTTGAGATGTCATCAGTGATGTCACTGACCATGTCATGAATGATGTAATATGTGACATCATCAGCAGTGGACTGCGGGCGCGCGAGATGTAGTTAGTACAACTAACTATATCGGAGGAATTTCAATGGTTTTGTTCGAGTGAAATGTCTAGCTAACTATAACACCCCTAAAACCTATTGTTTTTTCAGTGAATTTCTAAGGTTTTTTAAATGCTAATTCCTAACTATATCAGGCCTGAAACCTATGGTTTTTTCAGTGAATTTCAAAGGTTTTGTAAATGACAATTTTTAATCTATTAATTGTTATACTGATTTTTTTGATACTGATTTACTACATTGTTTAAACTGTTTATTTTTAGATATTTTATTTTTTTATTTACATTATACATTACAATACAAAATATTATTTCTCAGAATGAATTACTTTAGTTTAAATACTCTGCAAATAGGCAAATAGGCAATAGACTTTTAAATACAGTAGTTACAGTTGTTGCAATGGGCAACACAATTTCAAACACAAAGCAACATTGAGCTCAATGTGAATTTCTAGTCAAATGCAATTAGTTACTTTATGGATTACTTTTCTAACCACAGGACTGGATGCTAGATTCAGTCCTTGGACATTTCCTGTAAACAGTTGAGTAAAAGCGTTTTGGTTACAGTAGTAATTTTTAAGGATTATTATTGTATTTTAAAAGTTGACACTTAGAATATTTTTCACATAGAATCACCAATGTTATCCTATGGCAGAAAATTCACTTAGCAGGTGTTATCGTTACTTTTTCTTACTCAGTGGTGGATCCTGGATCCAGCACAGGTGAATCTCCTGTAAACAGTTGAAAGAATGTGTTTAAGTCATACAGATGATTTTTTAGGAATATTTTTAGTTTGTGAAAATAGACACTTAGAAACTTTTCTACTTAAAAACACACAATGGATTCCTATGGAAGGAGATACAAGTTACTGTTAAGTATTCTTAGAATTACTTTTCAGGACCAGTGCTGGCATAAAGATGCAGCCCTGGGTTCTCTCCTGATAACAGGTGAGTAAATCATAATTCGGCTGATTTTAGAGGAATATTTGTACGTTTCAAAAATGGACACTTTGAAACTTTTCTGCTGAAAACCACCTATGGAAGGAAATACAAGTTACTGGTAAGTGCGCTTAGAATTATTTTTCAGGGTCAGTGCTGGGCTAAAAGATACAGCCCTGGGTTCTCTCCTGATAACAGGTGAGTAAATTGGAATTCCTAGTTCGGCTGATTTTAGAGGAATATTTGTACGTTTCAAAAATGGACACTTAGAAACTTTTCTGCTGAAAACCACACAATGGATTCCTATGGAAGGAAATACAAGTTACTGGTAAGTACGCTTAGAATTATTTTTCAGGGTCAGTGCTGGGCTAAAAGATGCAACCCGGGGTTCTCTCCTGATAACAGGTGAGTAAATTGGAATTCGTAGTTCGGCTGATTTTAGAGAAATATTTGTACAATGGTAAAGGAAGGGGGCGGGGCCTGAGGTGACGTGTGCAAACACGCCCTGTGGCGCATTTTAAGTTGGGGAATTAATTCCTCTTCAATCCTGCGGTCCCCTGGGGGCCAACTAGCCCACCAGGTACCTCCAGTATGCGTCAGGGAGCTGTGTTGCAGAGCGGTGTTCAGAGGCCACGCCCCTTTTTACAACACTCTGCAACGTAGCTCCGTGGCACTTCCTGGAGGTACCTGGTGGGCTAGTTGGCCCCTAGGGGACCTCTTGATTGAAGAGGAATTAATTCCCCAACTTAAAACACGCCACAGGGCGTTTTTGCACACATATCACCTCAGGCCCTGCCCTCTACCTTCAACACTGTGCAAACGCGCCCCGTGGCGTGTTTTAAGTCTGGGGATTAAGTTCCATTGAATCCTGAGGTCCCCTGGCAGCCAACTTGCCTACCAGGTACCTCCAGTATGCGCCAGGGAGCTCCGTTGCAGAGAGGTGTTCAGAGGCAACGGCCCTTTTTACAACACTCTGCAATGCAGCTCCGTGGCACTTACTGGAGGTACCTGGTGGGCTAGTTGGCCCCTAGGGGACCTCTCGTTTGAAGAGGAATGAATTCCCCAACTTAAAACGCACCACAGGGCGTATTTGCTCAGTATCACCTCAGGCCCTGCCCCGTATCTTCACCACTGTGCAAACACACCCCGTGGCACGTTTTAAGTTGGGGGATTAAGTCCCCTTGAATCCTGAGGTCCCCTAGTGGCCAACTAGGCCACCAGGTACCTCCAGTAAGCGCCACAGAGCTGCGTTGCAGAGAGGTGTAAAAAGAGGTGTGGCCTTATTACACCTCTCTGCAATGCAGCCCCCTGGCGCATACTGGAGGTTCCTGGTGGGCTAGTTGGTCCCCAGGGACCACCAGTATTCAAGGGGAATTAGTTGCCCCTCTGCAAACACGCCAGGGGGCGCGTTTGCAGAGTGGTGTAAGGAGGGGGCGTGACCTCCGGCCCGATCCCGTTTTTTTTTCTTTTTTTTTTAGAAGGGGGGCTGTGTAGCCCCCCTTCTTTTTCCATTTTTTTGGCCATGGACACCCCATCCCCCAGGGCCTACCCCCAATTTTGGTTCATAAAAAAAAAAATCGGGAAGGGGGCCACCCTCCCGAGGCCATAATTTGCCCCGGGGACCCCATCCCCCGGGGCATGGCCTTTTTTTTATTTTTATTTTTTAATGGAGGGGGGCTGCGTAGCCCCCCTCCTCTGGCCACTTTAAGGCCCCGGGGACCCCATTCCCCGGGGCTGGCCATTGTTTTTTAAAATGTATTTATTTTTTAATTGGGGAGGGGGGCCGCGTGGCCCCCCTCCCAGGCCACTTATGGCCTGGGGACCCCATCCCCTGGGGCCTGACCTCTGTTGGGGGCTGTGGGGGGGTCCCCAATCCCCCCACGACCCCAGCCGGCTCCCCGTGTCCTGCGGGAGCTGGCATTGCTTTTCCACATGGGGAGCAGCTAACATGCTGCTCCCTATGTGGAAAAGCAATCAGCTTTGCTTAATTGAAGCGAGAGCAGGTTTCCCTACGCCTTTCCCTATATATATTAAACATATTTCAACTCTACAGAAACACACACTCACTGGATGATGTCATCAGTGATGTCATCAGTGATGTCATTTGAGATGTCATCAGTGATGTCACTGACCATGTCATGAGTGATGTAATATGTGACATCATCTGCAGTGCATTGCGGGGGCGCAAGTTATAGTTAGCTGAACTAACTATAACGGGGGAATTTCACTGGTTTTGTACGAGTGAAATGTCCAACTAACTATAACTTTTCCTAAAACCTATGGTTTTTCAGTGACTTTCTAAGGTTTTTTAAATGCTAATTTCTAACTATAACGTACCTGAAACCTATGGTTTTTTTCAGTGAATTTCAAAGGTTTTTTAAATGCTAATTCCTAACTATAACATATCTGAAACCTATGGTTTTTTCAGTAAATTTCAAAGGTTTTTTTAAATGATAATTTTTAAATATATTAATTGTTATATTTAGTTTTTTTATACTGTTTTTCTACATTTTTTAAACTATTTAGTTTTACATATTTTATTTTTTAAATTACATTACATATTTTTAATATAAATTGAAAAAAAATTTTTTTAAATATTGAAACTAATATATTTTTTTATTTTATATTTTTTAAAATATATTTATAATATTTGTTTTATTGGTTTTTTTTTCAAATTTTTTGGGGAGTCGCACACCCAACGCGAGAGGAGTCGTGCACCCAAAGCATTAGAAGCCGTGCACCCAACGCGTTAGAAGTCGCACACCCAGCGCATGCACACCAGGGGGCCGTGCTGAGCGCCACGCTGGGTGCACGACTCCTAATTTGAGCGTAAAAAATTGTTTCCACCTATCACTAATTCCTATTCTCCCCGGGAACCCCATCCCCGGGGCCTATATACAACGTTGGGGACTGTGGGGGGAGCCCCAATGCCCCCACGGTCCCAGCCGGCTCCCTGCATCCTTCTGGAGCCGGCATTGCTTTTCCACACAGGGGGCTGCTAACATGCAGCTCCCCATGTAGAAAAGCAATATGGTTTGCATTTTGAAAGAGAGAGCAGATTTCCCTGCTCTCTCTTTCAAAATCCAAACCAAGTTTGCTATTACAGGGTGTGAGCCTTGGCTCCCGCCCTGTCATAGCAAACAGCAGTGTCCCGGGGGTGGGCACCCCGAGACACTGCAGGAGCCAGCCCTGTGGGGTTGGCGGTCCCCAGGGCCATCGATTGCTCCAGGAGGGGGGCCACGCGGCCCCCCTCCCACAATATAAAAAGCCCCGGGGTGTGGTGGTCCCTGGGGTTTGGGGGGCCTTTGAGCCCCCCATCCATTTGTTTTTAAAGCCCTGGGGGTGGCAGTCCCCAGGGCAGGGGGGCCCCTCCGGGCCCCTATCAAATTTAATATTATTGCCCCAGGGGCTATTTATTAAAGAAGCGTGGGAGCCCGCGCTTCGTTTTTTATTTTTTCACGGCAGGATCCACGCACCCAGCGCATTTTGCAGATTTAAAAAAAATACAAAATTGGGGGGGTGATGAGTACAGGCCCCAGCTAGGCCCGCAGAATACAAGGGTTCGCTCTCCTGTAACAAAAGCTAGAAGGAAGTTGGCACGGAAACTGCAAATACAAAGACAGAGTTTATTAACCCTTAAGGGTGGTCCTACAACCTACACAACACTCTTCAGTATTGCATAGAGTAGCACAAAGAACTTGCGTACGTGGTCCCCTTTTATACACAACAGAGGGGCTCATAAGTGGGTGGATACAACATAGAGCAAAATTCATTACCATTTATGGACATTTTCGATACAGGATCAATATATGGGCGGAGTTAACAATTTCCTGAGCCCGCGAAAACATGGTCAAACAAAGACTAACTGATAACAGATGTGGTCAAGTCTGGATATGCGCCAGACGGACAAAGGAGCTATTTATAGACTGTTACTAGGCAGATTACAAGAGCAACTAGCGAAAAGGTAGGACTCTTCTCGTGCAAAGCACGTGGAGACATGCACATGACAATACAAAATGGAGTCCGGACATTAGTCAACATAAGACAAGAAACATGTTTTAACTAGAGAGAATTCATGTCTTTAGTGAATGCTTAATCATATCGCTGTTTTAGTTTTCAACAGACGACCCTTTCAGCATTCACTGAAGACATTCGGCTTGTTAGGATAATCATCATATATGTCAATTTTCATCATCTCTTCCACCTCTTTGTTTAAATGTTTCTGATAGGTGACATTAGCAATAGCTTTCTTATCAGAAATACAAAATGACACACATAAAGAACAGAGTAAAGGACCACACTGAACACAGATGCAACAGGAAAACAGAACTGCCACAATAATACAGAGACCAGTTAAAACTCTCCATCCCCATGTAGTGATCAATGCCCAAAACCATCCAGAAAAGGTCCAAGTGCCATTTTCTGTATGAATTTCAGCTGCGATTTTATGCAATTTATTAATTGCGTTATTGACTGATGGCGTGTGGTCAGGAATAAATACACAACAGCTACTTCCGATAATCCTACATGCTCCACCTCTGTCTGCTAACATAACATCTAATACCATACGATTCTGTAACGCAACAATTCTAGTGATTTGCAATTCTTCCGTAAGATTCCCAAGAGCAGCAGCAGCTTGATTTGTTACAGCCTCTACAACTCTTGTTAATCGTCGAACCTTCCTACTATTTAAGGCAGCTCCAACAAAGAAAAACAATCCTAAGTTAAAATCAACATACTGCTGTAAGCTAGTGTCAGTTTGGTCAACATCATCAATAGATAAAGTACGTTTATACCTATTTACAGTTACATTATTCAATAACTTCAAGTCTTTATGATAGGATGCAGGTGCTAAGAATACAGGGGGTAATAAGAACGCTACATAACATACTCCAGACCAGCCGGCTGGTAAGCGTTAATAACCCTTATTCCCACATACGAAATACGTATTATGGGAAGCTAAGAAAGTACTATTATTTAATACATCTATATTCAAAACAATAATACAGTCACTAACACCAACAGGAATATGACCCACACTCTGAACACACAGGTCCGCTTGAGCTTGTGCCACTTGAATCACAAATTGTTCATTCCCAGCAGTGTCTCTGGTGTTCGTGAAGATGTAGGGGATCGATTCATTATCTGGTCGATATTCTTCCCACTCCCATATTGTCCTATTCGCTTGTGGATAGCCTTCTTTATCTTGATGACATTCCCTATTAAGTCTAAAAAGTAGTCGTCCCACTGTAGGTTTCCGTGTGGCAAAAAGCAAAGTGTACCATGCTCTACAAGAGCCATTATGAGAGAAAGGAAGAGATATGAACGGCGTTCCTCCTTTCTTCTGATGAGCTGGCATCATACCACATATCCAACAGTTCGTAGCATTTGTAGCAACATGGGTATGATGCAACATCTGGATGAAAGTATTATTCAGATAAGACTGGCGATGCTTCAATTCTTGATACGGAAGGGTGTAAAAGTAGTGCTCCTCAGGCACTGGAGTAGTCAAAACAAGTAACTCACGGGCAGGAGTCACATCCTCAACAAACCACGTGGTTATACTGACAATGGCTACAATGATAATAAAACTTATCGCACAAAAAATCTTCTTCTTCCCCATTTTATAGTAAAAGTCAATATCTTCCTGAAACTAAAAGGTTGTCAGAACTCTTCCCCTTAGGCAGCCGTTGATTTCTTCACCAGCGGGCCAAGACGGGTGTCACTACACTAATGCAGGGCTGATCCCCCCCCCTTGCCTCATTGGCTCTCCGTTTCACTAACCTAAGGGCCGTTCTGACAACGTGTCCTGATACAGAAAGAAATCACTTCCTCGGTCTGAGATGATATCTTCTGCCTCCAGGAATCGCTTGGTCCGGGAAGAGCTCCTTAGTGTCGTTTGGTTCCACAGCACGGCTTGTCTCTGCAGTCAGGATTTCTCGATGGTCGGTCAATACAGCAGGCTCCACTAATCCAGGCGGCACTTTGCGACAGTGCAAGGAGTGGATCCAGTTCTTCCGATTGGAGACTCGCACAGCTGTCCTCGTTGCGAGCAAGACTTGCTCAGGACCAACCCATCTTGGCTCCAGACTGTTCGTCCTTTCAAACACCTTGATCATAACATGGTCCCCAGGCCGGAGGTTATGTCCTTCACCTGTGGACCGATCAGGGAGCGCTTCTCGAACCTGTTGATGAATAGAAACCAAATTATCCGTTAACTGTGCCAGATAATCATTCATCATTACACAAGGTACATCATACACTGACTTCGGTTTCAGTGGACCCCAAATATTCATTGGGCATCCAAACACGATCTCGTATGGCGTGAGACCGGTCTGAGAATGCGGTATCGATCTAATTGACAATAATGCCAGCGGTAAAGCGTCTGGCCAAGTCAAAGAAGTCGAAGCTTGGATCTTAGCGATCTTAAGCTTCAAAGTACCATTATATTTCTCAACCAATCCCGCAGACTGAGGGTGAAACACTGCATGAAATTTCTGGGTAATTCCCAGTCCTTTCAGGACATACTTGATAACGTCTGCTATAAAATGAGGTCCGTTATCACTCCACAACAATCTACAAACGCCATATCGAGGGAAGAACTCCTTCAATAGCATCTTGGCCGTAGTCATTGCAGTATTGTCTTTCGTAGGGTATGCCGCAACCCATTTGCTGAACGCACAAACCACTACTAGAACATACTTCAGATTGTTACAGCGCTCAAGCTGAATGTAATCCATCTGCAAAACCTCAAAGGGTGCAGTAGGTGTTGCAAATCCTCCTGCTGGAGTTTGTGTACCCTTTCCTGGGTTATACCTCAGGCAAATCATGCAAGTCTGCACTACCCTCTTTGCCGTACTAGCGATCTCCGGATGCTCCCAAACTCGTGTGAGTAATTTGACAATTGCGGAAGCTCCGACATGCGCTAGTCCATGTGCCATCTGAACCATAGGTTGTACGAAGGCTGTGGGTAACTTCCATTTATCCATCTGCTTACTTCTCCAACACCCTTCATCATCTAATTCTCCATCATTGGACCATTGCTCCCGTTCCTTATCGGAAGCGGTCCTCTGTATCTCCAGCACTTCTCTCCTAGCATTGTGCCATCTTTCTGCCTGTGACTTCACAACATACATTGCAGTAGAGCCAGGCTGCATCGCAGTCTCTCGTGCCACCCGGTCTGCCAAAGCATTCCCTTTTCCAACTTTATCAACCACCTTTTTATGGGCACTACATTTAACTATAGCAATCTTCTTTGGATATGTTAATGCAGTCAAAAGGTTGTGAACTAACTCTCCATACATTATCTGTGCTCCATGTGACGTTAGGAACCCTCTCTCCTTCCAGAGTAGGCCAAAATCGTGCGCTACTCCGAAGGCATAGCGGCTATCTGTATAAACATTCACACACAATCCTGCACTGAGCTCACATGCTCGTGTTAATGCTATCAGTTCCGCTGCTTGGGCTGATTTCTGCGGTATGCGTGCTGTCTCCACTATTGTTTGTAATGTGGTAATTGCATACGCTGCTGAAGTCGTACCATCTGGTAGCTTCAGGCATGATCCGTCCACCCATAGTTCTCCATCTACATCTGTAAAGGGCGTATCCTGGAGATCAATACGACCCTTTGTTTGTTCCTCAGTCACAAGAATACAGTTGTGTGCTTTTCGTGCTTCAGACTGAGTTTCAGGGAACGGCAACAATGTGGCTGGATTTAACGTTGCACACCTCTTTAACGTAATATGAGGAGCCAAAAGCGTCAACTCATATCCCGTTAAACGAGCACTGGTCAAATGCTGCGTCTTTGTCTGATTAAGCAGAGCATCAACAGCATGGGGAACTAATACCAACAGCTTATGAGATAACACAATTCCCTCGCTTTGGCGTATTGACACAGCTGTCGCCGCAACCGAGCGAAAACAACCAGGCAATGCTCGGGCAACAGGATCAAGTACAGCCGAAAAATATGCACAAGGGCGCTGCTTGTCGCCGTGCATCTGCACTAAAACTGATAATGCACATCCATCTTTCTCATGCACATACAGTGTAAAAGGCTTCGTATAATCAGGGGTACCTAACACTGGTGCTGAACAAAGGGCTTGTCGCAATTGCTGAAAGGCAATTTCGCAACTATTTGACCAGGGAAGAGGAATTGGGGTATCTTTTGTCAAAAGTGCTAACAATGGCTTAGCTATGTGTGAAAACCCCAATATACATTGCCTACAGAAAGAAGCAAGACCCAAAAATGCACGCACATCCTTCTGTGTGGAAGGTACTGGCGTGTCCAAAATTGCTTGAATACGATCTGGTGTGAGTGCACGCCCCTCCTTAGACAAAAGGTGACCCAAATAAGTCACCTTTGGTCTACAGAATTGCAATTTCTTCCTCGACACTTTGTGATTGTGAGATGCCAAAAAGGAAAGCAAGGATAACGTGCACTTCTCACACAGCTCAGGAGTGTCGGCCGCCAACAAGATGTCGTCGACATATTGTATAAGGGCGACACCATCAGGCAGAACAAAGGAATCCAATTGTCTTTTCAATGCTTGACTGTAAATACTAGGACTCTCTGTATAACCCTGAGGGACTCTACAAAATCTATAAGACCGAGTATTAAGTAAAGCCGAAGAGGTACCGGCTATCAGGATGAATAGGAATCGAAAAGAAAGCATTTTTCAAATCGATAACTGAAAATGTGGTCGCCGTTGGTGGGACCAGAGTAAGCAACGTTGTGATATCAGAAACCACTGGATACTGAGGTATCACTATCTTATTCACCTAATAATAAAACGATAAACCCTAGTATCAGTATCTTTCTTCAAAATGGGTAAAATAGGACTGTTGCAGACGTTGTAGGGAACTTCCTCCACTACCCCCACCTTGATCAAATCCTGCACAATCTGTATGAGTGCCTCCTCCCCCTCCTGGGAAATACGATACTGAGGGAGGCGTGGTAACACAGCACCCTCCTGGACACTAATGTGGACAGGCGGAATCACCATCTGTCCCACATCAGTATCCGAAGTGGCCCACAAAGTACGAGGGAGAGAAGCTAATACAGTATCCTCTGCAACAACACACATCCGTTCTGTCATAGGGTGATTATCGTTTAATATCACACGTACTCCAGTAGGGGAGCAGCGGATCGTAGCTCTGAAGTGCTTAAGCATATCAAGACCCATAATGTTGTCAGGCGTGTTCGGGGCAAGCAAAAACGGACAAGGTGCAGAAAGTTGGTCAACACGAAATGCAAGGGGTTGGGATAGAGGGCTTCGAGAGAGTGTACCATCAAACCCTACCGATGTAACCATTAAGCCAGATGGGGGACCCCTCGGAACCAATTGTTTGGACAGCACACTGCGAGTGGCTCCTGTATCAACTAGGAACCGATCAGTAGAACCCAGAACATTTGCTGAAACATAAGGACCCCTCTGATCAACCGGCACTTCAACTGATTCCAACCCCCATCCAACGCAATCCTACGCATGCTGCGAATCATGGTACCCAGAACGGTCATTCCCAGACATTTGATACTGATTTTGCCGATCAAATACATTAGGTCTATCTCGTTGCTGCACGTTAGGCTCAAATCGAGCACGATCATTGGAATTCCCTCTGAAATTCGAAAAGCCCCCTCTACCTCTCGGCGGTCCCTGACCACGTCCCTGACGGGGTGCATATAGTACCGGACAATCCCTGGCCCAATGACCCAACTGTTTACAATACGCACATTGATTTCTATTAACATCTGACCGACCCGAAGGGGGAACATAGAATCCTCCTCTACCTCTCTCAACACCCCGACGAGGCGGACCATACACTTGTGCTAATATCACCTTAGTTTTCAAATCTTTCGATTTCTTCTCCTCATTCCCCTTCGCTTCTTGTTCCTGACGCTCATAATACTGAGCCATAGTCAGGAGGGATGCCGGAGACGAGGTGGACCAAGAACTTTCACTCGCCTTTAATCGAGCTGCTATTCCCGGTAATAAATTCGCCACATATTTATCAACAAAAAGATGTCGACCTGTATCATCCGTAAGTGACTGACCACTGAAATCATGAAATGTTTCCTCAAAGCGCGTAAAGAAGTCTGAAACTGATTCATCAACCTTCTGTTTACACGAGGCTAACATATTCCAGTCAATCTTTTTAGGGGGAATAATCGTTTTCAACTTGGTCAAGATAGCAGCAGGAAGATCTAAAATAATCTGGGGCGGTTTTTGCGCGGGTTTTCTCTCCCTATCCTCATCCTCAATCTCAGACCACTTGGCCTTTAAAGCGGCTTGATCATCCACCTTCCGCACAGATCGCCACATATCCGGTGGTAAAATGAGCCCAAAGAACAAATCTATATCTGCTAAAGTCATAGTACAAGAATTCAAGGCCCCTTCGACCTCTTCATAAAAGGCAGCTGGATTCTTGCGGGGGTCAGGCAATGCATTCTTTGATGCCATAACATCAGTCCTATGCCAGGGAGTATAAACCCAATTCTACACAAAATATCCCCTAGCATCGGAGGAAGACATGTCTGAACTAGTTCCTGCTCCTTTAGGAGGAACATACAAAGGTGCCGCCTCTCGCATCAGTTTAGCATGCACTAGTTCACTCTTATCTGAATGGGAGGTAGATGATTGTTTCTCGCCAACGTGTGAATCCGATGGCTCCTTCTCCCCTGTCTTTTGGCGCGCTCTCTCTTTAAGTTCAAACGCCGCGTCCCGCAATGCAAACAGCCGTCGGTCCGCATCGGGTACCTTAGAAGGAGAAAAGACACCATTACGTAATGCTTTAGAATCTGATACTACATCATCAGGCTCAAAAACATCAGAATATTTCCGAAAGGCAGTAATCACTTCATCAGAAAAAGTTTCAACAAAATACAACTTTTCTCTATGCTGCCAATTGTCCAAAAATTCCAATAATTCAGTAAGAGATATCTTGCCTTTAAGCGCACGAAAAGAAATTTTACGAAGCTCACCCATACGATCAGTTGATAACATGGACCGCGTGTCTACCTTATCCGAAACCGATCCAGAATCCTGTGACCTCGGGGCAGACGCGCCAACATAAGGGGGGCGGAGAGCGATCTAATAAATGAAAATCATCTTCGAGATTAGTAAGGACAGGATAAAGTGGCTGGCGGACAGCATATTGACCCGTGACTTGCAACCTACGCTCTTTCCCTTGTCTCTCCGCCAGTTCTCTTTCCTCCCGACGCTTCGCTTCCTTTGCTCTCACATGATCATTTTTCCGTTGCTCTTTATCAATCAGCGCTTTCTCACGTTTCTCTCGCTCACGCACTTCCTTCACCCATAACCGTACACATTCAAACATGTCTTGTCGAGCACGCCGTTTACACATACACTGTTCCACATACTCAATCTTACGCATATCAAACGATCCGTACAAAGGCCATCGTAACTCAGGATCCTTTTTGGTGTATTTCCTCCACACTGTGCTGTACATTATAGAGGAAAGACCATGCTTCACATACATATCCCTCTTAGGAGTCCCCTCTGGGGGGGCTGGAGCAGATTCCTCAAGATTTAACCGGTTTCCAAAACAGCAGCACCACTTACGGAGTGCGCTAAAAGCAGGCATGCTCAAAAATAATGCTAAATATGCAGTATTATCAAAAAATGGCACTTAAACTTTGCGCCGTTCAGATTTAAACAACTCCGGAGAAATATCTCCACATTACCTGCCTATATGTGTTGCAACGCATATATTCTCACAGTAACCAATACAAAATATGACCGGTCATCACAAATCAAACTCAAATAGCCAACCCAGGCTTCAAAACTCGGAGCAAGTACCGTACAACGGTTCTTACCAATCAAGAGTGTCCAGATTCCAACTGCCAAGTTCCAAAATTCGCCCAAACGGCTGTCACACGGCAAACCGTCAGAAGAGGTCTCAGTCGAGGACCGGCGCCACCCAGATGGTCAGCTCGGAAGGGAAGGAAGAAACCTCGGGATGCCAGGACTAAAAGACGCCGCTGGCAGTGATCACATCCCCGGCCAAATTCCTCACCTTCGTCACGACCAGTCCTTCGAGCATCCGAGTCGCCGATGAGCCCCACGTGATGGGCGCCAATTGATGAGTTCAGGCCCCAGCTAGGCCTGCAGAATACAAGGGTTCGCTCTCCTGTAACAAAAGCTAGAAGGAAGTTGGCACGGAAACTGCAAATACAAAGACAGAGTTTATTAACCCTTAAGGGTGGTCCTACAACCTACACAACACTCTTCAGTATTGCATAGAGTAGCACAAAGAACTTGCGTATGCGGTCCCCTTTTATACACAACAGAGGGGCTCATAAGTGGGTGGATACAACATAGAGCAAAATTCATTACCATTTATGGACATTTTCGATACAGGATCAATATATGGGCGGAGTTAACAATTTCCTGAGCCCGCGAAAACATGGTCAAACAAAGACTAACTGATAACAGATGTGGTCAAGTCTGGTCATGCGCCAGACGGACAAAGGAGCTATTTATAGACTGTTACTAGGCAGATTACAAGAGCAACTAGCGAAAAGGTAGGACTCTTCTCGTGCAAAGCACGTGGAGACATGACAATACAAAATGGAGTCCGGACATTAGTCAACATAAGACAAGAAACATGTTTTAACTAGAGAGAATTCATGTCTTTAGTGAATGCTTAATCATATCGCTGTTTTAGTTTTCAACAGGGGGCCCTGGGGGTCTTTGTGGGACCCCCTAAGCAGGTCTAGAGGGTCAGGGTATTTCTACCCTACCCCCTTTATACGTTTTGCACACTTGATCCACTGATATCTTGAGCCTCGCTTCTACCGAGGCACAAAATGGCTGCCAACACTTCCTGGTTTGGAGTGTTTACAGCCAGTTGACATCCAATTAGCATGCAGCTCGTGATCGGGAGGGTGCGCGCTGGGTGCGCATTTGCTGCGCGGATTCTCTGAGGCCATAGACATATATATGATTTTACTTTTGATTTTCTCAGCAACTACTGAAAGGATTTACACCATTTAACCAAAAGGCATGAGTGTGAACCAAGGGCTACCTCTTTGCCAAACTTGGTGTAATTCCGTTCAGCAGTTCGGGCTGCAGCTGCAATTAAAGGTTCCAATGCAATATTGCATGGGGAAAACATGTTTTGGGACCCCCCTATTTTCTCGGCCCCTGCTTGACGAATCACCCCGAAACTTTCAGGATAGGAGCAGACCGGAGCGCCACACCAGTTTTGAAAAGTTCGCAAAGATTCGCCAACCGGCGCCAAAGTTATTCCAAATAGAATGTTGCGGATTTCCAATAGATAATAGGTCCTAAGTATATATATATTCAATGAAAAAACCATAGGTTTCACACATGTTATAGTTAGCTGGAAATTTTACTGATAAAAAACCAATGAAATTCCCCCGTTATAGTTACTGTAGGCAACTATAACTCACGCGACCGCAATCCTCTGCTGATGCTAATACTGTATTTAGACACTTATTTGCCCATGTCTTCTTCCATTAAATTTTAGCTATACATATATTACAAATATTTTTTTTTCATAAAGACACATATGTCATCAGCAGAGGATTGCGGTCGCGTGAGTTATAGTTGCCTACAGTAACTATAACGGGGGAATTTCATTGGTTTTTTATCAGTAAAATTTCCAGCTAACTATAACATGTGTGAAACCTATGGTTTTTTCATTGAATTAGCAAGGTTTTTTAAATGCTAATTCCTAACTATAACGTGTGTGAAACCTATGGTTTTTTCAGTGAATTTGTACAGTTTTTTAAATGCTAAGTTACTTTACGCCATTCGTGGCGTGCACGCCCACTTAACGCAGTTCGTTCCGTGGCGCACCATGCGCGCACAGTGAGCACGCGGTGCGCTTCGCGCACCGCGCGCCCACTTTACGCAGTTAGTGCCGTACACGCAAGGTGGGCACGCAGTGCGCTACGCGCACCGCGTGCCCACGTTACGCACCGTGCGCACATGGAGGACATATTATGCGCTTCCTTGTGATAGGTAATCTGTTAAATTTAATTTGTAAGTGATGACAATAATATGCCATGCACAGAGAGTGTTTTTTTTTTTTTATTAAAATTTTTAGCGTAAGCGCACCGTACGCGTACGGTAAGCTTAATCGGCGAAATTTTAAAAAAATAAAAATTTACCGTTTTTGGCCTTGGGGGATCTTTGAGGACTCAACTAACATGGCTATGTGCATGGGCGCTGTCTAAACAGCCCCTTTATATGTTTTTTGCCTTTGTTTACAGCCCCCCCTCAGAGTGCGAGAGAGAAAATGGCGGCCGCCGCTTCCTGGTTTCGACCGATTCGAATGTTTACTTAGATGTAACAGCCAATCAGAATCGCGCTCGCGCACGCCACCGTACGCGTACGGTAAGCTTACGGTAAGCGTACCGTAAGCTGGCTCAGATATATATATTGATTTAAAGGCTATTTTCTCAGAATCTACTGAAGAGATTTACACCAAACCTACAAAAGGCACTTCCTTGACCTGAGGACTACCTCTCTGCCAAATTTCTAGTAATTCTGTTCAGCCGTTCGGGCTGTAGCCCTGTCTAAAGGTCCTATGGAAAAATGCATGGGAAAAACGCGTTTTGGGACCCCCCTTTTATCTCAGCCCCCGCTTGACGAATCCCCCCGAGACTTTCAGGGTAGGAGCGGAGCGTAGCGCCCCACCTATTTTGAGAAATTCGCGAGGATTCGTCGACCGGCGCCAAAGTTATTCAAAATAGAATGTTGCGGATTTCCTATGGAAACAGGGTCCTAACTATAACTACCTACTGGCGACCGCCAGTAGGTAATATTTTTTTTTGGTTTGATATATATATATATATATATATATATATATATATATATATATATATATAGGTAAATGGGAAAAGTACCCCCTGCAGTACACAATAAGGATATTGCAAGTCATCGAGGAGGTCCATAATCATATAGAGGAATGACGCCATAGGCCGAGTTCATTTATATAAATGTCCACAGACGCTGTACATGAACGTGAAGCAGCCGCGGATGAGCTTTTCAATAACATACCGAAAGTAAATATCAACGCGCCAAACACCAAAGCGTTTGAAACTAATAAAGATAATGATGTGAGATTTCTTTTAAAAGATTTGCAAAAGAAAATGAAAAACAAAATCACTAAGGTGCCGATTCCGATCCGGTAAAAATAATTTGCGTACGACCCGTATCCGTATTTGTTTACGTGCGACTCGTACAAGTACCGTACAAACTGCCAAGTACGATTCGTCCGTGAAAAATAACTACGAATAGCGTCGGGAAAAGTCTACGAGAGTGCATCGGAAAGTTATCACGTCCGAATATCGTCGGGAAAAGTGTACGAGAGTGAGACGGACATTTTTACGTGCAAATTGTAAAACACAAGTCCGAGCGCGCAAGTACGATCCCGACCGTCCGTCTGAATACACAATTGCACGTAAAATGGCCCGTCAGGATCCAACGCAGTAGCACACATGTACACGGGTAAACTTATGCCCGTGTACGAGTCGTACAGCCCCCCCACCCCCAAATATGTCAGCACCGTACACCACCCTGTCCGCACTGTACCCCAGCCCCGCAACTGTATGCACCGTACCCCCCATGTACATGCCGTACCCCCCCATGTACGCACCTTACCCCCCTGTCCGCACTGTACCCCAGCCCTGCACCTGTACGCGCCGTATCCCCATGTACGCGCCTTCCCCCCCCTGTAGACGCATCACCCCAGCATGTACGCGCCATACCTCCGCATGTACGTGCCGTACCCCAGGGCCGCACGTGTACACACCGTACCCCCACCGCATGTACGCGCCTTACCACCCCTTGTATGCGCCGTACCTCCGCATGTACGCGCCGTACCCCAGGGCCGCACCTGTACGCACCGTACCCCCACTGCATGTACGCGCCCTCCCCCCATGTACGTGCCCTCCCCCCATGTGCGCACCTTCCCCCCATGTACGCGCCCTACCTCCGCATGTACGTGCCATACCCCAGGGCCGCACGTGTACGCACCGAACCCCCACCGCATGTACGCGCCGCACTCCAACACCGTACCCCAGCACCCTCACCCAGCATCGCGTATGTACGGATCGTACCTACGCGAAAAAGACTCTTACAGAACCAGGACACTGTAAAACAGCACAAGGAGGGTCAATTTAACTCGCACAACACCACAAAACACGTCTACATGACAAAATACATCTCAATGACTGACCTGGAACATCCAAACAGGCAAACAGAGGCCCCAAATCACAACCACCTCTTATAACACACGCACCAAAATTCAAACACAGCCACACCCAAAAATGGACCAATAAAAAGGGCCCACACACACAACCCATGAGCCTTTGCAACAGACCCACTGCTGCCAGACCCCACTGAGAAACAACTCCACTGAGAAACAACTCCACATTACTCATACCTCCACTACACCTTCACTCACACACCTTCACACAACCTCCTCCACAAACATCCCCCTCTTCACATTCACACACACACCGTCACATTCACACCCACACACCCACAACCATCCACACCCACACCCACACCCACACCCCACACCATGCCCACAGACAAGAATCCAAAGTTCACAACGGCGGAGCTGGACCTCCTTGTCAACGAAGTCATCAGAGTCGAGCCACAGTTGTTTGGAACATTGGTCAGACAGACCAGCATAGCTGAAAAATCTGCCATGTGGCAGAGGATTGTCGATAAGGTGAATGCTGTTGCGCCCATCCGAAGGACCAGGCATGAATGCCAAGCCAGGTGGTACGATCTGCGCAGGGCGGTCAAGAGGAAAATGAATGAAGAATATGCCCAGACTAACATCACTGGAGGTGGGCCGCCCCGCAGACCCGTACACTACCATCCCTGGGAGGAGAAGGTGATGGCCCTGCTACCGCCGGTGGGAGTACACGGAGTCGAAGGGGTCGCAGAGCCTGGTGAGTACACAAACAACTTACGTAACATGGGGGCAATAGGGTCCACACCACATATACACCAAATGCACGCAACTTCCCTCAAGCACTCACCGCACACAACCACACTCAAAAACCACGCTCATGCCACTAACGTCTCCATGCACCCTTCACAAATCAAGGCAAGGCCATGTCCAAGGCCACAACAACCACAAACACAAGACTGGATGTCCGGGAGGCTGGGAGGGTGGGCCCCACACAACACATTGTGAAAATGAGACGCAGACACCAATGCCCTCAGCCCATATGGCATAGGTACATACCCATGCACAATGCACAGGGACTGGCAAAGTACTGACAAGGTAGCTGACACTTGGCCCTGCTGTATGCACCACAAGGCCCTCCTGGGACCACTGTACACTCAAACACCAACTCCACAAGCACAGGTATCTAGCACAGGAACTCACACTCACTGTCATGCCAGCATGCACCATGAGGGGACAGACACATCACCTAGGAGACCCAATGACAACTCACACTACACACAACAGCAGGCCCGGTCACAACCCCCCCCTAACACAAGCACACACCCCCGGGGCAGGCAACGGATTTACACACTCCCACAATGGACATGTGACACAACAAGACCAATCCAGAGCCAAATAAGCATCAGAGCCAACAATCTACAGGTCAAACACTCAGGAGAACATCCCAATCTGTCCCCCGCAACATACCCAACCCCAAGTGGACATTGAGAGGAATGCTAGGCACATGCAACTACCTGGAGGAACTGTGTCAACTTGAATATGTATGAAACATAGATGTCGCATGAAACATCATTAACATTGTCTCTCTCTCATACACAGGGCAACGTCGTCGATCTCCCCCCAACACTGGGGGGTAAGAATCACAGTCCCAGGCTCCGCGTGAAGACGATCCCACCGGCAGCGACGACTCTCACCACTCCGTGGATGACCCCGACCAACCTGGACCCTCTGGTGCCCAAGCCCCTGCAGCACCTGCGTCAGGTACATCTGTGCCAACCACCACCCCCATTCCTGCCACATCCCAGGACACACCCAGGAGCCCTGCTCACACTGAACAACAGAGCCAGTCTGACCAGGAGGGACAAGGTTCTCCGGGCACCCAGGAGGAGGCAGGCAACCCTGCAAATGCCATCCCTCAGGGGTCCCGTAGACCCGATGTGCCCACAAGGGCAGGCCAGGCTCAAGTGGGCAGTGGTGGTGGGAGTGGAGGCAGGTGGAGGCGCGAACCTGACCAGCCAGCTCAGGACACCAGTATGTCACACATACGCAACATCCTGGACTCATACCGGCGTGACACCAGAGGCATCAACCAGGTCGTGTCAAGACTCTCCGGGATGCAGGGGACCCTCGATGAGATTAAGAACCTGCAGGCCGAGCATCATGCCAGTAATCAACATCACCAAGGACGGATGGAGGCAAGACTGGCTGAGCTCCTGGCGGTGCACAGGGACGTGAGCCAATCACTCCGTCAGATCGCCCAAAGCATGGGCAACCCTCCCTGTGCCACCAGGCGTAGACCTTAGGAACAACCTTGGGTTTTGACTTCAAGGCAGCAAGGCCAAGTCAATATATGATTAGAAGATTAGAAGAACAAGAGAGTTGCCAGTGCTGCACAAATTAACAACAAAATATTTCAAATGGACTGAACAAAACAGTGCCACTGAAAACCACTTTTTCCGTTTGGTTTTAATCAACAAAATAGTTATTTTTTAGCGCAAAGGTAGCTAGCTCAAGGATAAATTGCGTTGGAACCTTTTCGGGCTTTGGTCTGCTGTTTAAAAATGTCTCCAAAACTGCCAGCCCTTCGTCTTGGGGAATTTCTGTATACAACGAAGTAACATCTAGAGTGGCTAGAAGATGTGTGTTTTCTTGAAACTCCATTGTGCTCAATTTGATCAAAAAATCAGTGGTGTCTTTGATGAACGATTTAACCTCTTGCATGAAGGGTTTGAGGAAGAAGTCTACGAATTTTGAGATTGATTCAGTCAAAGACTCACAGCCCGAGACTATAGGACGACCTGTTAGGCTGTAAAAAAAATCACGGTGGCCCCCCCCTTGTTCTTTGTAAAGTCACAAAATTGTCATTTGAGTATTTGTCTTATATGTCTCACAGTATGATTGAGTAGTATGAATGTATGGTATGAGTGACACTTGTATGCTAGTAGTAGTGTCGTGTTTATTTATGTAGGAAATGTATATATTGATATTGTAGTGTTTTTTTTGCTATTTCTTGTATAAATTGAACCGTGCTTAAAAATGAGTTAATGAAGCACTGATCCTTTAAAAATTGTTGATTAAAACCAAACGGAAAAAGTGGTTTTCAGTGGCACTGTTTTGTTCAGTCCATTTGAAATATTTTGTTGTTAATTTGTGCAGCACTGGCAACTCTCTTGTTCTTCTAACCAGGCGTAGACCAGCACCAGACATAGGGAGGGAGGAGGAGGAGGAGGATTCATCTGACGGAGCATCCCCAGCATCGTCAAGGCCTGCATCTGAGGGTCCCCGGAGGAAGGTGGGTCGTCCACGGAAAAGACCGTGAGAGTCAGCGGACCATCTCCATCTCCCAGGTCACCTGGCCTGGCACCTGGCCCTCTGGCGCAACAGCAGCACCTAATCCAATGACATTCTCTGCCAGATGGACTTGCAGGTCACAGTCTGACCAATGATGACCAACACTGTGGTCCTGGACTCTGATGACTTCCAATGCCAAGGATACCATCTCCCCCTGTGAACTTTGGATTCTATTCCCCCGGTAGAGCACCTAATTGCATCTACCAAACCACTTACCCCACCGCAAATAAATATATCACTTTGGACATGAGACGTTCCTGTCATTTTGCACTATTCAACGACATATGTGTGTGGAAATGTCAAACTATGCCTGAGTGTTGAACCAACTCCAGCCATCCATACCCTGGGATCAGAGTCTGGTACAGGACACACATGGGTCACAAGGTATCATTCAATGTAGGCATGGAGCACAACACTCACCTGTGATGGCCTCTGGCTGCTGAGGGGGTGCTTGCTAAACTGTGCGGAGAGACCTATTTGGAAGATCATCATCAAGGCGTAGAGGTCATGGCTCATGTGGAGGTTCCCGGGGAGGGAGTCCCAGGTATGTGTGGCCAGGTGGGAGAACAATGTCCTGTATGCTGGAGTACGGTGGATGTGAAGAACGGTGGCCAGGGAAAGGTTGGATGCACGGAGATGGCCCAACGGGATCTAGGATGACAGACGTACAAGGTTGTTGGGGGTCGGGGTCGGGATGTGGACTGCCTCCTGAGTGTGGGTGGGGAGTGTGGAGGTCACCCTGCAGCAGACAGTGATCCATTGCAGCTATCTATGGTGGACGGTGAGGTGGCTGGGGCGCAGGGTGTTGAATCTGAGGTGTGCAGATGCCCCCTGGAAGTGGACCAGTTTCCTGGGAGTTTGGATGTACTTGCTCCATAGAGGGCAGGGCAGTATTTGACAAGGATGTTGTCATGGACCTGGGGGATGGTCTATCTTTTCTTGGAGTGGATCCATCTGTGGATCATGTGCATAATGCAGAGGGTGTTGCAGCATGATATACAGATGCTGTGGACTAGCATGGCATATGTGAGCGAGCCAAACATGATGCACACCATCTTGTGTGTGTGGCCACTGGGTGCTTGTGCAGGGCTCTTGCGGGTGGGACACAGGCACTTGACCCAGCTGGAAGGGGACAATCCTCAGATGTTCACCTCAGTCCTGTACAATTCCAGCCTCAGGTGGCTCGTGTGCAGCCATTCATCAATGGATCTCATGCATACTTGAATGATGGAACTGCCAATGTCTGTGTCTTTGTTGAGGGTGAGGAGCACCTGGCTGTCACTGGCATACGAGCTGATGATGAGGTGCTGTGCGCATGTGATGGTGGAGAGGGGGGTCCTGGACACTCTGTAGATTGACATGCTGAGAGATGATACCTGTGCCATGTCCCAGACGATGACACCATACTACATGCTGAAGCCTTGAGTCCCACTCCCTTGCCCTTGCTGGGCTACAGAGCCTGTGGGGAGTATTAGGGACGTGACCTGGTTGGTGTGACAGGGCATGGAAGGCGGGGCATCGCACTGTAGGCAGTTGGAGTTGCACACTCAGCATGCAAAGGTGTCGTGTGTGTGCCCGGGGTATGTCTGACAGCAGGCGTCAGATGTGCGGATGGACATAGCTCGGAGTGTGGCTGATACATCAGACTGCAGTGTGATGTGGGTTATGCAAGGACAGGATGGTGGTGCAATGTGCACCTTGCATGTGCTGATGGTCCAGCCTTTGGCACCGCGTGGTGGCAACAGTGGCATAGACAAGCTGAGGACAGCCAAATGAATGGGTGGAGGGAGGAAGTGAGGAGCATCTTGGAGGCGTGTGTGTTGCCAAATCTGGATACTCTGTGGGCCCTTGCTGCAGGGGCCGCAGCAGCAGGCGGCATCTCCTTGCAAAATGACAGACTTTGCACACATAGACTAGCATGTCAGAAGGACAACTGCAACAGGCGCGTGTGTAAAGTAAGGAGTGTCCAGTGTCACATGGCACACCCAGAGACAATGCATGCACAATCACCAAAGAAGCATAACACCGGATCAGGAAACTGAAGGCCGACCTGCGCACAGGAGACACACCCTCAGCAGCTGTTGATGGCCCATTGTGTGGACCAACATGCCAAAAAACATACACAACCATGTACTTCATGCCCCATAGGGAACCTAACCCATGAGCAACTGCATACATGTTGCTAAACTACACATGGACTCCTATGCATAATCTTCCACAACTATGCCAGATATGCCGCATGCAAAGTGGCAAGAGACCTGTATTGACAGAGATGAGGCACCTTGGAGTGTGACGAACACCTTTATTACTCAGCCTCACACTAAGGGAAATGCATCAATTGGAACAGACTCACAGGTCATTTGGCTGACCATGTGTGACCTACACTGGACACCCCCTTCAACACACAGATGTGTAAATCCTACTGAGCTGCCACACAAGTGAAGGGTTTGAGCCTAACACCCCTTGCTGCACACGGAGAGTCTACAATTCCCCATTGAGCCTCATATGGGGATGTCCCACACTATGTCCACCATTAGCATCCCGTATGTTCCTGAGGGACGTTATACACACATTAATGCCTTCATCAGAATCCACAAACCATTACAGATGACTGTCATGAAGGGTGACCATCAATTCATGGGAGCCAAGCAACACGTCATGTGGCCCATGGTGAGTCGACATGAATGCATGGTAACACAACATGCACAGGAGCAGTCCCCACATATCACAAACACGTACCACCCACAAAATGCCTTGCTGCACTCCTTACCCCAAATGAATTTTCACCATGTCTGCGCATGTAACTCTGATCCAGCACACGTTGCAATACTCATGAGGAATAGCAGGAGGGCAATGATGACATGAGCAGACAACAGCCGCAAGAACCTGTGGAGGCCAGACACACAACAAGTCAGCGAAGAGCTAGTAATCCTCAGACATGTACATGTACTCTACAGGAATGATGTTGTCACCATGCCCTCAATACATTTAGTGTCCCAGCTAATATGTGTGGAATGACATCATCACTTGAATGACACATCAGAACACACCTCCAAGTCACTTAGCACACAGTCAGCTCGACACACACATTGTAACACATGCCACACAAGGCTCAAAGCGTGCACACTCAGACACAGGGACTCACCATCATGAGAAGAAGTTGCGGATAAGCTGACTCCGGATGTCCTCATCCTCATCCTCATCCTCACTTGCCCCGTGCCGAAGCCCTTCATCCTCCACGGGTGGATGATCCTGCTCATCCGGATCAAGGATGAGTGGCACGGCCTTCTCCACTGCCATGTTGTGCAGCATGCAGCATACAATGAAGATTTTGCAGACCTTCACCGGGGCATATGGGAGGGCGCCACCGGTCTCGTGGAGGCACCGGAATCTGCTCTTCAGGAGTCCAAACGTCCTCTCAATCACACGCCTCGTCTGCCCATGGGTGTCGTTGTACCGGTGTTCTGCGGCTGTTCTGGGGTTGCGGAGAGGCGTCATCAGCCATGGCATGTTGTGATAGCCAGAGTCCCCTTCATGGAAACATCATGTGAAGAAGTGGGTCAGGAGATGCCGTAAGATACAAAGATAGTGCTGAACACAGGACTAACAGAGTATACCCACCAACAAGACATGCTCGTCCCCGTGCAGCTGCAGCATCGTTTCTGGCACCCTGCTACACCTCATGATGTATGCATCGTGTGCGGACCCTGGAAAACGGGAACAGACATGGGAAATCAGCATGTTAGCAAGACACACTACAAGGGCATTAATGGACTGGTAATGTTTTCTGTTTCTATAGGCTACCTCCTGTGCCTGTGGTGGTACCAGAGCCACATGTGTCCCATCAATGGCTCCAATTACATGAGGCATCCCTCCCAGGGCATAGAACTCACCCTTGACACCTGTCAACTGCTCACGAGCGGGAAAATGGATGAATTCATCCAGGTGCACCAACATGGCTTCTATAACATCATGCAGAACACGGCTGAACATTGTCTGGGACATGCCACCGATGTCAGCTATGGTCAATTGAAACGTTCCGGTGGCAAAAAAATGTAGGGCTGCCATCACCTTCACCTTGGGGGTCAGAGCTGTAGGATACCTGTGTTGTGGTTGGAGGTGTGGTGCAAGCCGGCGGGTCAAGTACTCTATCAACTCTTGCGAGAAGCAGTATCTGCGTATGCAGTCATGTTCACGCATGGCATCCAGGTCTGGCATTCATCTGGGGAGAGGCGGTGCCCTGCAGAGATTTGGAAGGAATAACGAAGAGTGAGTACATTACCACACCAATGTCACTGAGGTGAGCACATGTTCAACAGCTAATACACATCTGCTTAATACAGAGTCTGTGCTGTGAAATACATCCAGGACATGTGGGCCAGCCAGGTGATACTCCTACGAAGAGCCAGCCACAAATAGTTGCATGGCAATGTTGACGTGACATGCCATTAAAATAGCTGTGGGCTAGTGTAAGTGACAAGCCAGACACATTACATGAGTGACAGACATCCACATATCAGCATTTGAAGGATGTCATCTCATACAGACAGCTGGCGGGAGTCTAGACGCACAGGTCACATGTCATCTGGAAATGGACAGATAACACACATTTCCATTAAGGGGTCCATGTCAAAAACTGATGACACAGACATTGAGAGAAGGCAGATATTGCCTCATGTCAGGAAGTCATCTTCGAACCATCATGACACATGTAACGTGTGAGTCCACATGTGGCATGGTGTGCGTATATATGTGGGGCATGCACATATGCACACAGACACATGTTGGATGCTGCAACAGCAGATGGAGTTGACGGAACACCAACGGAAAGCTCATGGGAACACGTGGCACGCTGGGAGTCACATGTCAGGTGTAATTATCCGTGTACCTGGCATCAGGGGACAGTTGCGGGTGTTGCTGACTGTGCCATACCAGTGATGCAGTGCTTGACACGTGTGTCGTACATGCACACATGTGCAAAGTGTAAAGGGGAAGTGTGCCACGTAGTGCCCCATCACACATGACATGTGTAAACAGCTCATCACACATCTATTGTGCCACAACATGAGGAGACATGTGCCACATCACTGCCTGACACACCTAGGCCCTGCACATGAAGGACTGCACTGACAATGACTTGATGTACAGCCTTGTGCGATTCTGACACCTCCATTCCTTTCGTGTGCGCCTCCTATCACCAGTGTAAGCAGTGAAACGCAGTACACACACTTTGAGGGCGTGTGTAGGGCCCGTACTCACGTGTGAGTACCTGCTGTACATGCGTGAGTACGTGCCTATCCCCATAGTTGTGTTACTGTAGGTCCGAGTGATACGGCACGTACTCACGCGTGTACGGGAGGTACACGCGTGAGTACGTGCCGTATCACTCGGACCTACAGTAACACCACTATAGTGATAGGCACGTACTGACGCGTGTACGTCTCGTACACGCGTGAGTACGTGCCTATCACTATAGTTGGGGGGTACCGTAGGGCCTAGTGATATGGCATGTACTCACGCGTGTATGGCCCGTACACGCGTGAGTACGTGCCTATCACTATAGTTGGGGGTACCGTAGGTCCGAGTGATACGGCACGTACTCACGCATGCACGGCCTGTACACGCGTGAGTACGTGCCTATCACTATAGTTGGGGGTACCGTAGGGCCTAGTGATACGGCACGTACTCACGCATGTACGGCCCGTACACACGTGAGTACGTGCCTATCACTATAGTTGGGGGTACTGTAGGGCCTAGTGATATGGCACGTACTCACGGGTGTACGGGCCGTACAAGCGTGAGTACGTGCCGTATCACTAGGCCCTACGGTACCCCCAACTATAGTGATAGGCACGTACTCACGCGTGTACGGGCCGTAAACGCGTGAGTACGTGCCGTATCACTAGGCCCTACAGTACCCCCAACTATAGTGATAGGCACGTACTCACGCGTGTACGGGCCGTACACGCGTGAGTACGTGCCGTATCACTGTAGTGATGGTGCCCTAGGGGTATGTGTGAAACGCGCCATACCTGTGTGTGGATTTAAGAATTACAATGGGGACACATGAGGGACAAGTATTAGGGCCTAAATGCATGCTAGTTGTCATGGATACCGAGTTTCAAGTTCAAAATTTAACATCATGTGGTCTGGAAAAAGCAGTTGGCCACACTATACATTATTGCAAAGTGGTTGTTGACTTGACATGATGCTGCAAAATCGAAAGATGCAAAGGCTGTCACTGGTGTATGTTTAAAGGGATTGGAGGAAACGTAGGATGCAAATGAGTCTGACCAATCACTCTGTACTCCTGTAAATGAAATAGGCCAGCAAGGCAGATATAAGGCAGCCAGAACCCATGAGAGGGCACTTGCCTGCACAACATGTCAGTCGATACCACTGCTGCTGTATTGTCTCCCTCTGGCACCATGTCAAGGACTGTGGAGAGGGCCCAGCCTTTCACCCAGGAGGCCCTGCTGGATGTGATCCTCCCACGGTACCCCATGCTGTATGGTCGACCAGGGGAGCAGGTGAGTGCTGACTCCACTACCTTTGCCTGTGCACCTTTATTGTGTCTGTCACTTCTGGCATTGTGGCCAGGTGTGACAGACATGCAATGTTGGTTGGAGTGGGTCCGGGGGGGGGGGGTGGCTTATGTCTCATGCAGGGCTTGATGTAGTTCATGTGTGCACTCCTCACTTGCATTGTGCTTACTGTGACATTCACTGCATAGTGCATGGCACATTCAGCCAGCCTAATCCTCTGGGGCATTCTTGTTCTATTGTCCTGCGGTGATTCAGTGGTCACCCCGGTGTGACAGGTGACTGCACCCACAGATGTGTGTGAGAGTTGAGTGGGGCTGTGGTGAGAGTGGTGAGAGTGTCCAAATGATGTGTACGCCCCCTGGACATTGATGTGTGTGAATGTTTCTTGTCATGTGGGTGAGTGTCTATGTGGAGTGTTGCACCACAGCTGCATGGAGGAGGCAACTGCTCAATCCATCTGATGTGTGAAGTAAGCCATGCTGTGTGTCTGACTTGCTGAGCTAGCCCTACACCTGGCAAGTGGCACATGTGCAGAGTGAGGTTTGCATCCGCTGTTGCCAATGGCAGGTGATTGATGTGTGCCTGTGTGTGTCTGTGTACTCTGCTGAGGTTTCATCAGTGGCCTGGGGCATGTGACTGCTTTGCGGTGCTGTCCATCAGCCTTGTGTTGCTTGGGATGCACAGTGTGTGCCATGATCAAGGATTGTTTCGCACCCCTCATGCCACCTGTGTACTTACTATGCCATGTAGTGCATTTGTGCGTCCACAGTGGAAAAAGTCCCTATGACTAAGGTGCTATTACTTGCCAGCATACTATGCCCTGTTCAACAAATTTAAGATGTTCTAATGTGTGTCTCTGTGACATGGTGCAGGTGTAGTGATGCTGTCCCACTTTGTCATCCACACAGGTATGCCCCTACCACAAGGGGAAGATCTGGAAGGATGCCGTCAAGGCTGTGCAATCGGTGGAGGGTCGCAGTCGGCGCCTGCCACAAGTGAGGAAGAGGTGGCAGGACATCCGGTGCTGGACCCGGAGGATCGCCCGGGTCATGCTGAAGGAGGAGTCTCCCCGCAAGCATGGCGGGCACCGGCGCCTGACCCACCAGATGCGGCGTGTCCTGGCGGTGGTCTTCCCTGACCTGGATAGGCGGATACAGGAGTTACAGCAGCAGGAAGGGGGTAGGTACATGTGTGTTTGTTGTATGTCGCCATCTTTTGTAGCTGCTCAGTCGCCTGGATACACTGCCAGGCTATATATGTGCAGTCCATATCCTGTTCCCCAAAGTCAACCTGTGCTGTTCTTCCTCCCTTCCCCTCCTTGACATGTGTTACCTGGTATGTGTGTTATCACTATTGCACATGGTCATCTAAGCTGCCAGTTGATCAAGGTGCACACTGCTTTCAGCATCATGTGTGGGGGTGGTCTTCCTGTGCCCTGTCTAGTTCAGTCATTTGGGGGTGCATAATTGTTGGCACTGATGCTGAGTCTCAACATAGGAGTGTGAGGGTTCAAATGAACAGACATGCAGCATGCATTACCAATATTGTGGCCTCAGACATGATGTGCATGAGTGGGATATATGCATAGTGCCGGGACGGTTGCTGCTGTAAGTCAGCTCATTCCAGGACCATGGAGCAGTGTGCACACTACAGTCCCCTGACACAGCCTGCCCTCCTACTCATGTGTGTCATCCAACACTGTGCACATTCACTGTGGGTTTATCATGGCTCTGCCTCTGTGGCATTGTTCCCTGGCCTAGGTAGTAGTTTTCACATGTTTGATACATTTGCCCACTGGACAGGGATACACCAGTTTGCTTGTGCATACTCACACTGGGCAGTGCCTGTGTGGCTATTCACAACAATCTGTTGATGGTTGTTTGTGACAAATAGGTTTTGCCAGCCCTACAAGGTGATGTCGTGTTAATGAAGCTAGTTTTCAAGCACAGTTATTGTAACCCTGAATAAGAGGTGTCACTTCTTGATCGGTATCAGTCACATTGACTCAGGTATGGGTGGGTGTGTGCAGGAGGGGTGTACATATTCAACCCTAATGTTTCATTGCCAGTTCTGACTTGTGTGTGATGATTCGCAGTACAGAAAATCATCGTGCAGTGCCCCCGTGATATTGGCCAGTGCTTAATGTTCGTGCTTCATTGCCTGTGTCAGTTTTTGACAATCATGTATCCTGCTTGTACATTTTTGGCACCTGTGTGTGGTTCAGATGCTACACAGTTGTGACTTTGTGTGCTGACATCTGTGGGTACATTCTGGCTTGCCATGAGGGGGGACCCACAGTACAGCTAGGCTTTTTTGCTAAACAATTGCATGCCCATTAGCCTATGCATTGTCCTGGGTGTGGACATGTGTGCAACTCCAGATGACAGTCAGTAGGTCATATGTGTAGCCAACTGTGTGATCAGGTGACGGATAGCCATGTGACAAATGACATTATTCAAGTTGTTACTCAGAGAAATTGTCCCTTGGCAATCACTACACCTGTCAACATGTCTCAATGTTTCATATGCTTGACCTTGTTGTTTTGTTGGGAAGGACAATAATGTGCCTGCATGACAGATGTCTCCCAAGGAAGTGCACAAGACACCACCTTGACACTTTCCAGGGACCCGCTGGCACATTTTAAAGTAAGGCACAGTTTGAACAAAACTTGTTTAGAGTTCATACATATACATGTTCACACAGTGTGGTTGCATTTGGGTTAGTCCTTGGTTGTTGCCGATAGCAACTTACGAGTGTCAAGTCATCCAGACCACCCTGGTGCCATGTATATGTACTTACTGATACGCCATCTCTGCCTAACAGTGGCTGATTTGAATGAGTCTGGCAGTTCAGACAATGACTGTGTACATGTACAGGCACATGCATCAATGTAAAAACCGGTCGCAAACGGGCAGATTCTCAGAATCTGCCCCTTTGCGACCAGTATTTTTGCATTTGGGATGCATCATCCCAAATGCAAAAATCGCAATTCAAGGAATCCCTAAATTGCGATTCCTTAAATTGCGATTGCATTTAAGGAATCCCAAACTGAGATTCCTTAAATGCAATGCATGAAAGTTAAAACATTAGCAATTTCGCTAATAGGGGGAGAAAATTACCATGAAGTTGAACTTCATGGTAATTTGCAAAAACTTAGAAAAAAGCACTTTTGTGCATCTTTCAAAGTTTCATGTTGCGCACACACATGCCCTTAGAGCATGTGTGTGTGCAACATATGTGCACAGATCAATTTCAGGGGTGCAATAGGGTGTCATTTTGACACCCTTGCACCATTGAAATTGCGTGAGCAATTTGCGAGTACCTACTGGTACTCGCAAATTGCTCATGCAATCTCCAATTCATTCCTATGGGCCTGGAGGCCCATAGGAATCAATGGGACGGCATTCCTTAATTGCGACTCGCAATTTGCGAGTCGCAATTAAGGAATTTGTAGGAATCGCTATTTTTATAGCGATTCCTACATGCATAGGCTTTTGCAATTCCTTAATTGCGATTCCTTAAAAATCGCAATTAAGGCATCGCAAAAGTCTTTGTTGATGCATGTGCCAGGTAGTTTGGTGTGCACCTCCTTTTGTGACTCCTGCTATACAGACACATGTGTGTTGTGTTCACAGAGTGCCACATTCACACATGCTAGACATGTCCATCGTGTAAAGGGAAGTGATTCTCCAGGAGTCACAATGTATTTCTTTGGGGTGTCGAAAGTACTCACAGGTCTCTGAGTGTGGGGACACCTTCTGCATTGGCATGTGGTATTTGGCCTTGGGTGCGACAATACTGTTTGTTTCACAGTGAACAAGAGGTGGCATGCCTTCATAGTCTTGCTGTGCTCAACTGATCCCAGACACTAGCTTCTCATGACCTTGTGATTTCAAGTTATTTGCTGTTGTGTCCTAATTTTCATTGTTTCCAAGTGGCATGGTGGGTCACCCAACTGGGGAGTGCAGGGCTTACATATGTGGGGAGTATCCTAGATGTAACTCATGATGCCTTTCCTGATATGCACTGTTGCCTATTTTGTTTGGACTCATGTGTCAGATGTATACAGGTGACTGATTTTTTCCTGTCTCTTCACCTTGCCCACAGCATCATCGGAGGACACCGAGGGAGACACCGGCACGGACGTGGAGGAGGGATCGAGCAGTGGTGCCACCACTGCTGAGGAGTTGGTGGAATCTAGTGGCACGGAGGGCGAGGGGAGTGAGGCGGAGGACCTGCCCAGTACCAACACTGACTACGAGGCAGAAGGGTCCGAGGCTGAGCTCCCAGAGGGGGCGGAGGCTGCTCCCACAGCTGAAAGCAGCAGTACATCTCTCGCCGCCCCCTCCATTCCCATCACCGCCCTCCCACTAGCTCGGGTCCCTTTTGTCCGTGCTAGGCCACACCGTGTCTCCTTCGTGCCAGGCACCGCACCCCCTGCCCCTGTCCCCCCTGCTGCCCTCACTGCCGAGTCTGTGGACATTCAGCGGCAGTTGCAAGTTGGGCAGACATCGATCCTGACTGTCCTCCATGGCCACACCAGACTGCTGACCCAGATGGTGTCGTACATGGAGGGCATGTCATCAGCGATGTCTGACCAACGGATGTTGCTGAGGTCCCTGGACTCGTCACTGACGGCAGTAGCGAGTCACCTGCAGCGCTGCGTCCCCCCCTACCCCTGCCCCATCCACAAGTCCCACACCCATGCCTGTCCCAAGCACACCAAGACATCCACACACACGCACCCCACCAGACAGAAGCAGCACACCACCACGTAAGGGCAAGCGCACACCTCCTGACACGCACACTCAGGGGGAAGCAGGCACACCCACTGGGTCTGGGGCACACAGGCAGGCACGCAGCCACAGTCCTCGTCCACATGACTCACTCCCCAGTCCCTGCGATGTCACTCCCCTTGGCTCCCCTGCCCCAGATTTGGAGAAGGAGGACAACTTTGCTGGGCTGGGCCTCAGCCCCACTAGTTCACCTGGACGCAAACGGTCAAGGCACTCTTGTGGCATGATCTCAGTGTGTGTATTGTGCTGCATCTGCCAGGGGTGGGTATGCATGTGTTATTTGTCCTCACACCCACATGTGGTGTGTCATGCAGTGGGGGAAAGACATCCATCCTCCTGGGAGTGGGACCCTGCTGTCAGTGATGTGTTGTTATGGCACTATCATCATCGTCCTAAGTTAGGGATACGTACATTCACCCATGGAGCTGTGGTCATCTGATGATGATGTACACCCCCCCATGTCTCTGTCCACTGCTGGGAGTCCTCTGCACCCACCCCCATGTCTCTGTCCACTGCTGGGAGTGATGGGCACCCACCCCTCACATGTCCCTGTCCACTGGTGGTATTCCTCTGCACCCACCCCCATGTCTCTGTCCATTGCTGGGAGTGATGGGCACCCACCCCTCATATGTCTAGGCACTGCTGGGAGTGATAGGCACCCACCCCTCATATGTCTGGGCACTGCTGGGAGTGATGAGCACCCACCCCTCATATGTCTGGGCACTGCTGGGAGTGATAGGCACCCACCCCTCATATGTCTGGGCACTGCTGGGAGTCCTCTGCACCCACCCCTCATATGTCTGGGCACTGCTGGGAGTAATAGGCACCCACCCCTCATATGTCTGGGCACTGCTGGGAGTGATGGGCACCCACCCCTCATATGTCTGGGCACTGCTGGGAGTGTTAGGCACCCACCCCTCATATGTCTGGGCACTACTGGGAGTCATAGGCACCCACCCCTCATATGTCTGGGCACTGCTGGGAGTGATGGCACCCACCCCTCATATGTCTGGGCACTGCTGGGAGTGATAGGCACCCACCCCTAATATTTCTGGGCACTGCTGGGAGTGATGGGCACCCACCCCTCATATGTCTGGGCACTGCTGGGAGTGATAGGCACCCACCCCTCATATGTCTGGGCACTGCTGGGAGTCATAGGCACCCACCCCTCATATGTCTGGGCACTGCTGGGAGTCCTCTGCATCCACCCCTCATATGTCTGGGCACTGCTGGGAGTGATAGGCACCCACCCCTCATATGTCTGGGCACTGCTGGGAGTGATGGCACCCACCCCTCATATGTCTGGGCACTGCTGGGAGTGATAGGCACCCACCCCTAATATTTCTGGGCACTGCTGGGAGTGATGGGCACCCACCCCTCATATGTCTGGGCACTGCTGGGAGTGATAGGCACCCACCCCTCATATGTCTGGGCACTGCTGGGAGTCATAGGCACCCACCCCTCATATGTCTGGGCACTGCTGGGAGTCCTCTGCACCCACCCCTCATATGTCTGGGCACTGCTGGGAGTGATAGGCACCCACCCCTCATATGTGTGGGCACTGCTGGGAGTGATGGGCACCCACCCCTCATATGTCTGGGCACTGCTGGGAGTGATAGGCACCCACCCCTCATATGTCTGGGCACTGCTGGGAGTCCTCTGCACCCACCCCTCATATGTCTGGGCACTGCTGGGAGTGATAGGCACCCACCCCTCATATGTCTGGGCACTGCTGGGAGTCCTCTGCACCCACCCCTCATATGTCTGGGCACTGCTGGGAGTAATAGGCACCCACCCCTCATATGTCTGGGCACTGCTGGGAGTGATAGGCACCCACCCCTCATATGTCTGGGCACTGCTGGGAGTCCTCTGCACCCACCCCTCATATGCCTGGGCACTGCTGGGAGTAATAGGCACCCACCCCTCATATGTCTGGGCACTGCTGGGAGTGATGGGCACCCACCCCTCATATGTCTGGGCACTGCTGGGAGTGTTAGGCACCCACCCCTCATATGTCTGGGCACTACTGGGAGTCATAGGCACCCACCCCTCATATGTCTGGGCACTGCTGGGAGTCCTCTGCACCCACCCCTCATATGTCTGGGCACTGCTGGGAGTGATAGGCACCCACCCCTCATATGTCTGGGCACTGCTGGGAGTGATGGCACCCACCCCTCATATGTCTGGGCACTGCTGGGAGTCATAGGCACCCACCCCTCATATGTCTGGGCACTGCTGGGAGTCCTCTGCACCCACCCCTCATATGTCTGGGCACTGCTGGGAGTCATAGGCACCCACCCCTCATATGTCTGGGCACTGCTGGGAGTGATGGGCACCCACCCCTCATATGTCTGGGCACTGCTGGGAGTGATAGGCACCCACCCCTCATATGTCTGGGCACTGCTGGGAGTCCTCTGCACCCACCCCTCATATGTGTGGGCACTGCTGGGAGTGATAGGCACCCACCCCTCATATGTCTGGGCACTGCTGGGAGTAATAGGCACCCACCCCTCATATGTCTGGGCACTGCTGGGACTGATAGGCACCCACCCCTCATATGTCTGGGCACTGCTGGGAGTCCTCTGCACCCACCCACCAACCCACTTGCGCCCTTGCTGTGGTACACTGCTGTCCTGGGCATACACCACCCCCAATTTACAGCTGATGTGCTGCACCAAGCCGTACACCTACATCCGTGGCATGTGTATGCCTTGTATCCATCATGTAATGGGGCTGTAGGGGTATGCATGGTACGGCCCGTACGCAGGCTCTGGGGGGCGTGGGTACGGTCCATACCACCATTGTAGTGGTGATGTAGGGGTACGCGTGTACGGCCCGTACCCATGCTCTGGGGGCGTGGGTATGGTCCGTACACACGTACCCCTACATCACCACTATAATGGTGGTACGGCCCGTACCCACGCTCTGGGGGGCGTGGGTACGGTCCGTTCCACCATTGTAGTGGTGATGTAGGGGTATGCGTGTACGGACCGTACCCACGCTCTGGGGGCGTGGGGACGGTCCATACACGCGTACCCCTACATCACCACTACAATGGTGGTACGGCCCGTACCCGCGCTCTGGGGGGCGTGGGTACGTCCCATACCACCATTGTGGTGGTGACGGGTACGCGTCCACGTCCACTTCCGTTGTGGCAGGACGTGGGATTGGTGGACACGCCCCCCGAAGTGACCAGACCATGGAGGTAATTAATGTGCAGGATGTATTAGTATTTTGTGGGGTGGGGTGGGGGTTATGTTTCCTGCCCCTTGCACCCCCCCCCCCTTTGCCCCTAGGGGTTGTTCTGACCTTCTGCGGCGTCTGCGTCGGTTTCTGAACACGAGGTCGTAGGCTATGAGGGCCGGGATGACGCATAGGTTGGGGTCCATCGCTGTCCGTCGCGTACCGGTGCTCCTTGTTTGCGTCGTCCTCAATTTCCCGGCAGTTTTTGGCTCCCGTAAAAATTGCTACGTGCGGAGTGACGTCGGCACGAATCGTACTTGCTGGTCCGTAAAACGCTGCCTGACTCCGTCCGGACGTTGCGTATGCGCCGTCCAGAATCAGATTTGTATGTATTTTTTTGCCGGTCGGTGTTTTTTACGACTCGTACGGAAATGGGATTTCTGTGCGAATCGTACTTGCGAGTTTGTAACGTTTTTTTCCCGGATCGGAATCGGCACCTAAGTGGTGGGAGCATAAGTCCCTAACGAAATATGTGGAAGTCAATCGAATACCGAGGGGACTCAGAATACTGCTCGCTCCAAGCTTTGACAACCCCAATCCCCATATGCTTAGGGAGTGGGGCGAGAGCAATTTAGTAGCCTCCATGAACTTGGTACATATCCTAATTAAATATGCTGAGATTGATCGCCAAACACTACTAATGGACATTGAAAACATCAATAAAGAACTAAGTAAATCTGAGCAAAAAGATTTAATTGCGGCAAAACGAGAGGAAATAAACGAACGACTTAAGAAGCATGAAGACAAAATAAAAGTGAGAAAAGTACATAAATTTGCACGCGACCAGACCGATTATGAGTTAGGTCAAATTTATACCTTTGCCCGAAAATACGAAAAAGCCAAAAACTTAAAATTCAGCGGCAAGGCAAAACTTAATGTCGAAAGTAACGTGCAACCAACATCAAATGATGTAAACGCTTCAAGCACAGATACCGAATCCTTAACAAGCAATTCAAGCATGGAAGGGTCAAATGTTGAAAGCATAACTAATAATACAATCCTGAGCCTTGGAGAAGAAATTGATTTTTTAGTGGAGGAGTGGAGACAAACATTAAGACCAAGAAACGAAAGGAAGCCAACAGAAAAAAGCGGAACACTATTAGAAGAGCGCGGCGCCGCAGGAGGCAACGCGAAGCCAGAAGAAAAGAAGAAAAGGAATCAATGGCGCAAATAATGGCTGCAAACGATGAAAAAACTATCATTAATCTGTCAACGACCACACTAACCAAGGCTGAGGAGCAATTACTTGCCCTAGGATTGAATTTCTGTCCAGAAAGCAACTTTGACTATGCAAACACCAGGGTGGATGTGTTTTGTTTTATAAGGAAATTAAAACGTAAAAAATTCTTCACTATAAAAACAGGACTTGAAAAAGCCAAAGTGGCAGTACCATCTGAACTTAGAGATCCACCCAAACTACAAGTATCAGATATACAAGCACTACTGACTATGCACGATCTAAGCAATGAATCAAATGCAAGTAGCCAACAACAAGATTCTGTGAATACCACTCAACAGAGGTTACAAAAAATAGATTTACTACAAAAAGGAGCAGGCGAAAGCCCCTTTAAACCCAAATCCACATTCTTACCAATGATGCCTAAAGACGCAGTTGATATTTTTCATGAATGCGTCACAGATGACATTAAAAAATTGCACCGCCAAGTGAACTATAAAAAATGCAAGCTGCAGCATAACAGAATAAAATATCAAAATCTGATGAATAAGCTGAGTAAGGATCTAGAAATTGTCGTAAAAAAATCAGACAAGGGAGGTAACATTGTACTATGGCCCAAACAAGATTACGTTCTGGAAGCAATGCGACAACTCAACAACGAACAGTGCTACGAAAAATCCACTATGAGGAAGTAAAACAAAGCAAAGGACTCTATGAAAAAAGAATTACAATATTGGAAGCATGAAGGATTAATCACCACAGAAGAATATCTATACAAGTTTAATGAATACCCTGTTCTTCCATTTTTATATCTCTTACCGAAAGTCCACAAAAATGTCACACCAATTCCGGGTCGCCCCATAATTTCTGCAATCAACAGTATGGCAGAACATGTGGGGGAATATGTGGACTATTTTCTTCAAGAGCTGGTAAAATCGCTGCCCTCATATGTTAAAGACACCGGTGACTTTTTGAAAAAACTCAGTGATTTTATTTGGAGAGACAATTTAATTTTAATAACATTAGACAGTGAATCACTGTACACCAGTATCGAACACACAACTGGCATAACTGCCGTTAATCATTTTCTTAATTCCAGATCATGTGAATATCATCAACACAATAAGATGTTGATTGCCCTTATTACTTGGTGCTTAAACAATAATTACTTTCTATTTGGGAATGATGTATATAAGCAGATACAAGGTGTTGCTATGGGGGCCTGCTTCTCTCCTAGCTACGCATGTTTGCATGTGGGCTTTTGGGAGGAGCAGGTTCTCAAGAAGCAGCACCGTGAGATCTTCACACACAAAATTGTTCACTGGTTGCGCTACATCGATGATGTATTTATTGTATGGAATGATGATATTGAAAGTGCCAAAAAGTTTGTGGAAACAATTAACATCAACTGTATGAATCTACATTTCACATCACATTTCAGTCAATCCAAGATAGAATTTTTAGATGTCAGCGTGTCTATCAATGAAGGAAGATTAGTCACCACTGCATACAGAAAACCAACAGCAGGTAATACAATATTACATGCAACCAGTGCACATCCCAAGCATCTCATTAGTAGTATCCCATATGGAGAACTCTTGAGATTGAAACGTATCTGCAGCACATCAGATAATTATAAAAACTGCAAACAAGAGACTCTAATTCGTCTAAGAAAGAGAGGATACAATAACAGGATAATGGCAGAAGCAGTAAATAAAGCTGAAAATCGAACAAGATTGTTGTGGGCTAATATACCTTTTCTCTTACACTTCTTCTTTCTCTTTCTGTCCTATCTTGCTTTCCTTTCCTGTTGCTGGAATGTGTCTGTACATTCCAAGCGTCATGGCATGAACAGTGGGGAGGTTCTGGAAGAGCTTGGGCTCTGGCAGTTGGAGCTGTGCTACTGTCTGAGCTGGTGGTCCTATTTGCTGTGATCTTATTAAAAGTATAAGAAGACTACTATTTCCTTTTTCAATTCTTAGAGGAAGGAAGGCTCATGACAAGCTGAGTCCTGCTTGGTTGAATTTGGATGTGAATGATCTAAGGATGAATGAGCAGGTTGGTTTTAGACGGAGAGTCTATCAGGGGGAGTATAAGCGCAGATTTGATCAAAGAAATTCCTCTCTCCTAAGACACTGGTGAGTAGGGGATGAGGTGTTAATTAGAAATCCTGGTCTGTTGAAAAAGGGTCGGCCACGGTTTATGGGGCCCTTTGTCATCAAGGAGGTCAAGCAGAATGTGGTTGTTTTAGATTCTGGTGAGGTATGGAGCATGTCCAGGTTGGTTAATTGAGAACCTGGGGTTGATGCTCGTGAGTCTGATCAAGCGTGTGAATCTGCTTCCAAGCCAGTCTGCAATGATGCTACCTCCTGTGTTCCTGGTTTTAGCACTCACAGGAGGTTGAGATGTAGGCTGAACTGGCATAAAGATTATCATATGTCTTGAGATGTATACTCTGTTCTCACCACTTTTTCTTTTGTTTAGATTATTAAGAAGTTGTTTTGATCTCACATCTGTATTCTGTTCTTTGCATTTTTAATGCAAATTAATCATCCTTTATTTTAAGGGTAGGGGATGTGTTGTGGGCTACTATACCTTTTCTCTTACACTTCTTCTTTCTCTTTCTGTCCTATCTTGCTTTCCTTTCCTGTTGCTGGAATGTGTCTGTACATTTCAAGCGTCATGACATGAACAGTGGGGAGGTTCTGGAAGAGCTTGGGCTCTGGCAGTTGGAGCTGTGCTACTGTCTGAGCTGGTGGTCCTATTTGCTGTGATCTTATTAAAAGTATAAGAAGACTACTAAGCCTCAATCATCTTCTTTCCACTATACAACTCGTCGCCAGTGGAAAGAAGATGATTGAGGCTTAGTAGTCTTCTTATACTTTTAATAAGATCACAGCAAATAGGACCACCAGCTCAGACAGTACAACAGCTCCAACTGCCAGAGCCCAAGCTCTTCCAGAACCTCCCAACTGTTCATGTCATGACGCTTGGAATGTACAGACACATTGCAGCAACAGGAAAGGAAAGCAAGATAGGACAGAAAGAGAAAGAAGAAGTGTAAGAGAAAAGGTATAGTAGCCCACAACAAGATCTTCACTGCTTCCACAAAATAATGAAAATGAGACAATTCCTGCAGAAACAGCAGATAGCACACCAAGACTTATAACATCATATAGTCGTCAAGAGAGGAAAATCAGGTCGATAATTAACAAAAACTGGCCCATAGTCCTAACTGACAATTTTCTTTGCACCAGACTTCCAAACAATCCAATGATCATATTTAGGAAGACACAATCCATGGGATCTAAGCTTTCTAGAAATAGTCCAGAACTGGATACTAATAAAACCTGGTTAAAACCAAGACAAGGCTTCTTTAAATGTACATCTTTCCGAGCCTGTAAATTTGGAGTGAATACAACCAAATATAGGACTCCATTTAGAGAGAATGAAATAATCATAAAAGGAAACTACAATTGCCGGACCGACTAGGCAGTTTACATTCTCACGTGTACTTGTGGTCTTAGATACGTGGGTAGTACTAAGTTACAAGTGCACGTGAGAATACCACAGCATTTACGAGCAATCATCAATAATGATCCGGCCTCTCCTGTTGCCCGACACTTTAAAGAAGCACATGATAATGATATTAAATGCTTAACTTACTTTGTCATTGACTCGATCCCAGTTCCACGTAGAGGAGGTAATCGGGAGAAACTGTTAAGACAGCGTGAGACTAAGTTCATTTTAGAACTTGACAGCAAATTCCCGAATGGATTAAACAACACGGAAGACTTACATACTTTTCTATAAACCCCCTCTTTTACAATTTGGTCCTGTGATAAGATCTGGATATATGATACATTTTAAAATCCAATATCCAATGAATGATACTAGAAGTATAGGACATTGTAACTATGTATACTTACAAATGATACTCGCTAATAATACTTGGACTTGTATTTAAGAATATCTTTCACAAAACCAGAAAGAATGATTCTGCTTTATGTATGTGTGTTTGTTTGTAAAACAAACCCTCGTCTGCGAAAAATATAAATAAAAAATAAAAAATAGAAATAAAAAATACACATAAAAAAGACAATATCATTTATAAATGCTTCTCGCTTTTTAATAAACATCCTCTGAACTATTTTTATAGGATTTAATCACCACATTTTATCTTTTGGGTCATTTATTTATTTACTATATTGTTATGCACTAGGCACTTTAATATATAAATAAAGGCCCAATAATTATTTGTACAGTAGTTCTTGAGACACCTTCTTTTTATAAAAATCTGCTCTTCATTTAACATGTGCACCAAAACTAGACTGTCAATAAACGAAGATCATAGGAACCTGATGGTAGAAGAATTTAGGTCTGTATCAACAAGTCTCCAATATCGCAGAAAATAGAATTCAAAGCATTATGCTGACATCGAACAATCAGACCTTTCAAGACTATATGCATTGATGCAGTTATATGTTTTACGTGATCCAATCATTCGCACATGTTTTCGCTATTTTTACATTTATTGACGTGTGATAATGTTTATATTTTAAATTATTTATACATGTTAATTTATATTTAAGTATTTATTTTTAAATATTTGATATATTTTAATATATTTATTTAAAAAACACACACAATATGAAATGTGAACTCACCTGTATATTTTAATACAATATATATGAGTCAAATATGTGCTATACAACAAGGAAAAGTTTATTTACAGCCATGTATGCACTTTGAATGAGCTTGAACATAAAACAATGAAAGTGTTTCTTCACTGTCTATTATCACGTGGGTGTTGATTTCACTAAGCACGCATAAAAAGATGGCGTACTGCAGTCTCCTTATGTGATCAAGGGCACCCAATGCCCGAAACGCGTCATGGAGATGAGGAATAAATATCAATAAAAAGAACATTGCCACTAATCTGTCCTGCTGGTCCGTTTTCTGTCAGTTCGCCGGAAGGAAGTGCTGGGAGTTGTTTTGCATGTATATATATATATATATACATATATATATATTTATATATATATATATATATATATATATATATATATATGTATAGATATAGATATATATGTGTGTGTGTGTGTGTGTGTGTGTGTGTGTATATTATCTACTGGCAGTCGCCAGTAGATAGTTATAGTTAGGACCGAGTTTCCATAGGAAATCTGAAAATTCTATTTTGAATAACTTTGGCGCCGGTTGACGAATCCTCGCAAAATTTTCAAAACTAATGGGGCGCTCCGCTCAGCTCCTACCCTGAAAGTCTCGGGGTGATTCGTCAAGCGGGGGCTGAGAAAAAAGGGGGGTCCCAAAACACGTTTTCCCCATGCATTTTCCCATAGGACCTTTAGTCGAAGGTACAGCCCGAACGGCTGAACAGAATTACTTGAAATTTGGCAAAGAGGTAGTCCTCAGGGCAGGGATGTGCCTTTTGCATATATGGTGACAATCTGTTCAGTAGTTTCTGAGAAAATTGCAGTTAAAAGTACATAAATATCTATAGGCACGCACGGCGCCGTGCGCGAGCGTAATTCTGATTGGTGGTTAGATGTCAGTCAACATTCGAATCGGTCGAAATCAGGAAGTGTCGGATGCCATTTTGTGTGTGGTAGTGAAAAATAAAAGGTGGAGAACGTGAAAAGGGGGCAGGGTAGAGAGTTCCAGACCCCCCTGGCCTTTGTCAGGGGGTCCCTGAAGGACCCCGAAGGGTGAAAAAAACATTTTATTTTTTATTCAGAAAATCGCGGGGTGCGCGCACGGTGCGTGCACGGTGAAAAACCCTTAAAAAAAAAAAATGTCAACGAGCCATTCCATATTAAAGGATACAGTCAATCTATAACTATATACATAGGTAGTTTATTGTAAAATAAATATATAAAAAATATAATAATACATACATAAATTAGCATTTAAAAAACCTTACAAATTCACTAAAAAAACCATAGGTTTCACACACGTTATAGTTAGAAATTAGCATTTAAAAAACCTTGCAAATTCACTTAAAAAACCATAGGTTTCACACACGTTATAGTTAGGAATTAGCATTTTAAAAACCTTGCAAATTCACTGAAAAAACCATAGGTTTCACACATGTTATAGTTACCTGGACATTTCACTCGTAAAAAACCATTGAAATTCCCCCGTTATAGTTAGTTCAGCTAAATATAACTTGCGCGACCGCAATCCACTGCTGATGATGCCACATATTACATCACTGTATTCACTAAGATAATGATAATAAGTCAGTTATACAATTAATTTTACAAAAAAAAACATCCATTTAGACACTTAATTACCCATTTATTCTTCCGTTAACCTTTAGATATACATATATAAAAAATATTTATTTTTCAGAAAGACACATATTCACTGGATGATGTCATCAGTGATGTCATCATTGCTGTCATTTGAGATGTCAACAGTGATGTCATGAGTGATGTCACTGACCATGTCATGAGTGATGTAATATGTGACGTCATCAGCAGTGGATTGCGGTTGCGCGAGTTATATTTAGCTGAACTAACTATAACGGGGGAATTTCAATGGTTTTTTACGAGTGAAATGTTCAGCTAACTATAACATGTGTGAAACCTATGGTTTTTTTCAGTGAATATATATGTGTGTATATATATATATATATATTCACTGAAAAAACCATAGGTTTCAGACATGTTATAGTTAGCGGAAATTTTACTGATAAAAAACCAATGAAATTCCCCCGTTATAGTTAGTGCAGGCAACTATAACTCACGCGACCGCAATCCTCTGCTGATGCTAATACTGTATTTAGACACTTATTTGCCCATGTCTTCTTCCATAAATTTTTAGCTATACATATATTAGAAATATTTTTTTTTCATAAGACAGATATGTCATCAGCAGAAGATTGCGGTCGCGTGAGTTATAGTTGCCTGCACTAACTATAACGGGGGAATTTCATTGTTTTTTTATCAGTAAAATTTCCGCTAACTATAACATGTCTGAAACCTATGGTTGTTTCAGTGAATTTGCAAGGTTTTTTAAATGCTAATTCCTAACTATAACGTGTGTGAAACCTATGGTTTTTTCAGTGAATTTGTACGGTTTTTTAAATGCTAAGTTACTTTACGCCATTCGTGGCGTGCACGCCCACTTAACGCAGTTTGTTCCGTGCGCGCACGGTGCGCGAAGCGCACCGTGCGCGCACGGTGAGCACGCGGTGCGCTTCGCGCACCGCGCGCCCACTTTACGCAGTTAGTGCCATACACGCAAGGTGGGCACGCAGTGCGCTACGCGCACCGCGTGCCCACGTTACGCACCGTGCGCACATGGAGGACATATTATGCGCTTCCTTGTGATAGGTAATCTGTTAAATTTAATTTGTAAGTGATGACAATAATATGCCATGCACAGAGAGTGTTTTTTTTTTTAATTAAAATTTTTAGCGTAAGCGCACCGTACGCGTACGGTAAGCGTAATCGGCGAAATTTTCAAAAAATAAAAATTTACCGTTTTTGGCCTTTGAGGACTCAACTAACATGGCTATGTGCATGGGCGCTGTCTAAACAGCCCCTTTATATGTTTTTTGCCTTTATTTACAGCCCCCCCCTCAGAGTGCGAGAGAGAAAATGGCGGCCGCCGCTTCCTGGTTTCGACCGATTCGAATGTTTACTTAGATGTAACAGCCAATCAGAATCGCGCTCGCGCACGCCACCGTACGCGTACGGTAAGCTTACGGTAAGCGTACCGTAAGCTGGCTCAGATATATATATTGATTTAAAGGCTATTTTCTCAGAATCTACTGAACAGATTTACACCAAACCTACAAAAGGCACTTCCTTGACCTGAGGACTACCTCTCTGCCAAATTTCTAGTAATTCTGTTCAGCCGTTCGGGCTGTAGCCTTGTCTAAAGGTCCTATGGAAAAATGCATGGGAAAAACGCGTTTTGGGACCCCCCTTTTATCTCAGCCCCCGCTTGACGAATCCCCCCGAGACTTTCAGGGTAGGAGCGGAGCGTAGCGCCCCACCTATTTTGAGAAATTCGCGAGGATTCGTCGACCGGCGCCAAAGTTATTCAAAATAGAATGTTGCGGATTTCCTATGGAAAAGGGGTCCTAACTATAACTACCTACTGGCGACCGCCAGTAGGTAATATATATATATATATATATATATATATATATATATATATATATATATATATATATATATATATATATATATATATATTATCTACTGGCGGTCGCCAGTAGATATAGTTAGGACCGAGTTCCCATAGGAAATCTGAAAATTCTATTTTGAATAACTTTGGCGCCGGTTGAAGAATCTTTGCGAAATTTTCAAAACTAATGGGGCGCTCCGCTCAGCTCCTACCCTGAAAGTCTCGGGGTGATTCGTCAAGCGGGGGCTGAGAAAAAAGGGGGTCCCAAAACACGTTTTCCCCATGCATTTTCCCATAGGACCTTTAGTCGAAGGTACAGCCCGAACGGCTGAACAGAATTACTTGAAATTTGGCAAAGAGGTAGTCCTCAGGTCAGGGATGTGCCTTTTGCATATATGGTGTCAATCTGTTCAGTAGTTTCTGAGAAAATTGCAGTTAAAAGTACTTAAATATCTATAGGCGCGCACCGTGGGCGCACCGTGCGCGCACGGTGCCATGCGCGAACGTAATTCTGATTGGTGGTTAGATGTCAGTCAACATTCGAATCGGTCGAAATCAGGAAGTGTTGGACGCCATTTTGTGTGTGGCTGTGAAAAACAAAGGTTGAGAACGTGAAAAGGGGGCAGGGTAGAGAGTTCCTGACCCCCAAGCCTTTGTCAGGGGGTCCCTGAAGGACCCCGCAGGGTGAAAAAAACATTTTATTTTCTTTTCAAAAAATCGCGGGGTGAGCGCACGGTGCGCGCACGGTGCGCGCACGGTGAAAAACCCTTAAAAAAATATATATATTTTTAAACGAGCCATTCCATATTAAAGGATACAGTCAATCTATAACTATATACATAGGTAGTTTATTGTAAAATAAATATATAAAAAATATAATAATACATACATAAATTAGCATTTAAAAAACCTTACAAATTCACTAAAAAAACCATAGGTTTCACACACGTTATAGTTAGAAATTAGCATTTAAAAAACCTTGCAAATTCACTTAAAAAACCATAGGTTTCACACACGTTATAGTTAGAAATTAGCATTTTAAAAACCTTGCAAATTCACTGAAAAAACCATAGGTTTCACATATGTTATAGTTAGCTGGACATTTCACTCGTAAAAAACCATTGAAATTCCCCCGTTATAGTTAGTTCAGCTAAATATAACTCGCACGACCGCAATCCACTGCTGATGATGTCACATATTACATCACTGTATTCACTAAGATAATGTTAATAAGTCAGTTATAAAATTAATTTTACAAAACAAACATCCATTTAGACACTTATTTACCCATTTATTCTTCCATTAACCTTTAGATATACATATATAAAAAATATTTATTTTTCAGAAAGACACATATTCACTGGATGATGTCATCAGTGATGTCATCATTGATGTCATTTGAGATGTCAACAGTGATGTCATGAGTGATGTCACTGACCATGTCAGGAGTGATGTAATATGTGACGTCATCAGCAGTGGATTGCGGTCGCGTGAGTTATATTTAGCTGAACTAACTATAACGGGGGAATTTCAATGGTTTTTTACGAGTGAAATGTCCAGCTAACTTTAACATGTGTGAAACCCATGGTTTTTTCAGTAAATTTGCAAGGTTTTTAAAATGCTAATTCCTAACTATAACGTGTGTGAAACCTATGGTTTTTAAGTGAATATATATATATATATATATATATATATATATATATATATATATATATATATATATATATATATATATATATATATAAAAATATTCCGCAGCAGGATCCCAGGGGAACCACATATCCAAAGAAAGGCGCAACACCAGGAAACAGACTCCAAAGGCAAAGTTGAGAGTTAAATGATGATTTATTCAAGCATCAAGTGTCCAAATGACGCGTTTCGGCCGCCAGACATGTGGCCTTGATCACATAGCCGGTTTGTTTGTGTGTGTCCAACATTCTCGCTCCTTGTACAAACAGGAGCTGGATCTTGGGGGGATTGTGCGATGCTTCAAATTTACTTTAACAATAGTGGTGGACCCATCAGTATGTTTTGGTTTCATCCGAAGCCTTCGTCACGGTAAGTGACACCATTTTAAAATTAATTTAAATATATCCAAATGTGCATAAACATCCTACTTGCTTCTCCCTCTTGCCTGGTTATTATTCATGACTTCTAAATCCTTAATTCACAAACGAAAATTCATTATAAATGCAGCACAATCACAGTAATAAAAACATATTATAAATGCGGCACAATACTGTGTGACTAAATGCAACTCTGGTGATGGCCATTATTTTCTGTATTAATACCATGTAATTGATTTTGTCCAAGTCGGCCACATAGCTGCAATTAATTAATTATGCCCAAGTAGAACAAAGTACACATAATTCTTGCTCACGCATTTTGCTTGGCCACAATACATCTTCAAATACAAAACCAAAATATACATAATGAACTTTTACTTTCCGCAATTGCATATATTCAGTACAGATGCTGTCAAGTATTGCTCTGCATTACCAAATCGTTTACAACATCAATCAATTAATACATTCATACTTGATAAATGAGACGGAGAAATAAACAAAATATAACTTCCTAAAAGCACATACAAATTCCATTCAAAATGTATTTACAAAGGCGTCTATGCCAAAGAGGTGCGAAGCAACATATAACTTAATGAAATAATAGATGAACATGCATTTCTTCATCAAATTTCGCCCCCATGGTTCCGTACTATTGAGGGACAGAATGTATCTCGCTCTAACCTGCGCAGTGCACTCTCTCTATCATCACCTCTTACATGATCAATCACGCTATATTTCATTCCACTAGGGTCACCCTCATTATTTTGCTGAAAGTGCCTTGCAACTGGATAAGTAGTGTCATTGTTTTTAATCGCTCTTATGTGGTGTAGTATATGCTTATGTACCTGCTGTGTTGTGCGGCCAACATACATTTTAGGACAGTGACTCATTAAGATAAATACATCAAGCTTCCTTTTAACAATCCAAGCGACCTTGGATTCCCAGTTTCCTATTATTAAATGAATTCTGTCCAAATGCACCATTCTAACCGTGTCAACAAGCCTTACAACTGGCACATCTTGTGAAACCTTCTTGTGATTTTAGCCATAATTCCTTCTTAGTTCTGAAATTACTTCTGACTAACTCATCTTCATGGATCTGCCTCTTCTGAAGGTTATCAGAAATTTACTAGCAGTTTGTTTCCTATAACAAGATCATTACGTATGCAATGCCAGTTTCTATTTAAAATGTTTCTCACTTCCTTGTGGTGATAAACCTGCCTAGTCCTTCCTCATTCCTAACTGGTCTCCATGTTCCAATCAGAGCCTCTTCCCTTTTTATTTTGGACACTCTTGTTCTGCCTTCATACAACACCTGATCCTTGTAACCTCTTTCTGAAACTTGTGCGCTATCTGTGCACCATCTCATTTTCAACATCTGTGTACTTCTCTTGTGAGCTACATAGTATTTTACTTCTAAGTAACACTACATAAGGTATACTCATTATGAGGGGCTCAGGTGGAAGCCGCTGGCGTGTTATACTGTTACTTGCACTCGGTTTCCTATAAAGGTTGATGGTCAAGCTCCCATTTTCAACCATAAGTTTCACATTCAAAGATTCTATCTCTTTATCACTAGTTTTACTCATAAAGTTCAAGTTGAAGTCATTCACATTCATTTCTGATACAAATTATTCAACTGATCTGTCACTCCCACTCCAAATCATGATGATGTCATCTATGAAGTGAACCCATAACACAATGTGATCACTCCATCTGTCAAGGCCCAAAAGTACCTCCATATAATACATAGAATTCTATAATCCCTGTATAAATGCCGGTATCTAATTTCTATATAATCAGTGATTTGTGATTGAACCCAGCCACCATTTATAAAGAAAACAACAAAAAGATACCAGCTTTTAATGTGCTTAAATTTGCACTAGAAATGTCCTTTTTTTCTTTATGTTTGCAAATATGCTCGTTCTTTCTTATGAAAGAGCTATGCACCAAGGTTTTAAGTGGTTTATGGGAAAGGTAAGGGTGTAACCATGTATTATATGGGATAAAGTACACCTTGGCATACATGAGAAAGATATTGTAAGTCACCTCGGTATTCCATAACCTTATTAATGAACTCGGCCTATGGCGTCATTCCTCTATATGATTATGGACCTCCTCGATGACTTGAAATATCCTTTTAGTGTACTGCAGGGGGTACTTTTCCCATTTACCTATATATATATATGTATATATATATGTATATATATATATTCACTTAAAAAACCATAGGTTTCACACATGTTATAGTTAGCTGGACATTTCACTCGTAAAAAACCAATGAAATTCCCCCATTAGAGTTAGCTCAGATAACTATAACTCGCGCGACTGCAATCCACTGCTGATGACGTCACACATTACATCACTCATGACATGGTCAGTGGCAACACTCATGACATCACTGATGACATCATCCTTTGGATAGAGTGGCGGTCGCGCGAGTTATAGTTATCTGAGCTAACTATAACGGGGGAATTGTCCAGCTAACTATAACATGTGTGAAACCTATGGTTTTTTAAGTGAATTTGCAAGGTTTTTTAAATGCTAATTCCTAACTATAACGTGTGTGAAACCTATAATTTTTTCAGTGAATTTGTACGTTTTTTTAAAATGCTAAGTTATGTATGTATTATTATACTTTTTATATATTTATTTTACAATAAACTACGTATTTTTACGCGATTTTTTGACAAAAAATAAAAATGTTTTTTTCGGCCTTCGGGGTCCTTCAGGGACCCCCTGACAAAGGCTAGGGGGTCAGGAACTCTCTACCCTGCCCCCTTTTCACGTTCGCCACCTTCCTTTTTCACTCTCGCACTGAAAACAAACAAAATGGCGGCCGACACTTCCTGATTTCGACCGATTCGAACGTTGGCTGACATTTAACCACCAATCAGTATTACCTCTCGCGCACATTAGGGTGTGCGAACCGTGCACATACATATCTATAGCCGCGCACGGTACGCGCACCGTGCGCGGCTATAGATATGTATGTGCTTTTAACTGCAATTTTCTTAAAAACTACTGAACAGATTGACTCCATATATGCAAAAGGCACTTCCCTGACCTGAGGACTACCTCTCTGCCAAATTTCAAGTAATTCTGTTCAGCCGTTCGGGCTGTACCTTCGACTAAGGGTCCTATGGGAAAATGCATGGGGAAACGCGTTTTGGGACCCACCTTTTTTCTCGGCCCCCGCTTGACGAATCCCCCCGAGACTTTCAGGGTAGGAGCTGAATGGAGCGCCCCATTAGTGTTGAAAATTTTGCGAAGATTCGTCAACCGGCGCCAAAGTTATTCAAAATGGAATTTTCAGATTTCCTATGGAAACACGGTCCTAACTATAACTATCTACTGGCGACCGCCAGTAGATAATATATATATATATATATATATATATGTATATATATATATATATATACACACACTATATATCTATATATATATAGATATATAGTATATATATATATATATATATATATATATATATATATATATATATATATATATATATATATATATATATATATATATATATCAAAGCAAAAAACCAACGTGTCTTCACTCAGCACTGGAATCCGACACAGCAACACAGGTATTTTCCTCCAAAATGTTTATTTTATTTGCATATATTCGAGGGCTATTACACATTTCGGCAGGGTACCCTGCCTTGATCACATACTGAGCCAAATTCCCACAATGCATTTTATGTGTGCTTCCTCCACCCCGTGATGCAGAAAAACACAGACAAAAGACTGCATGTTACAAAAACAGTTAATTGCTAATACAACCTTAACTCTTAATTTAAAGCATAATAACTTTGACCAAAACATACTCGGTGCCTTATTTTGCACTGTGATTTAGTGTAAATACTTGCTTATCACTATGGGTCATGTATTTATTCAGAAACTTTATTCTTTTTTTCTTTCCTTTTTTCTTTTTTGCCACTTCAATGAACTTTATTGTGCCTTCTAAATAGGCCCTTCGGAGTGTTACCCTTTTTGGTAAAAAAATGATAAAAGCGATAATATTGGACCCTTTGATATCACTGTAAAGCGAATTTCAAACAGTCACTAGATATTTAAAACTGCTTATTCCCTCTCCTGCAACAAATGCTGTGCAAATAGGCTGAATATAAAATATAGGTATCATAGAATATAAAGTGCAAGTGCAAAATCTCATTACTTAGACTCTTGAGCTTATTAATCCGTATAAAAAATGTGCAAATACCGCAATTCTGTGCAACCACGCAATATATTGACTTAGCTGCCATATATATATATGGACGTTAAAGTTAGGCTCATATTTTACACACACAACACCATGGAAATTCAGCAGGTATAGTAAACTGAGCTAACTAAAACTGCTGAATTTCTATGGTCTTGTGTGAATAGATTGCAATAAATTAATCTGTTCACTAAGGCCTTTCTCTAGGGTGAGTGTCAGTGTAGTAGACATTTACAACAGAAAGACCTCTCTGCTCACACCTTTCGCCAGGATGAAAAATAATTTTACTAGTGAGTTGTGACACAGTGGCCTCTCTGCTAATACCTATCTACAGATTGTATGTTGTAGTGGTTTGTGTAAATCTGACATTTGCACTATAAATTATTTTTTAGATTCACAAATGTTATTGTTGTGGTTTCCAAAAGACGTACCTATACAGTTAAACATTTTACTTTGGTCGTTTGTGTGTAGAGTAATGGTTCAGAAGAGCCAGGACTATCTGTTGAGAACTGTCTCTTAGGTGATAAGTGAATGTAGTAATTGATAAAGTTATAGTGAGCTCTGTGCTGTACATCTCTCACCTGTATTGTCTTCTTATTTTTTTGAAATGTAAATAGTATTTTATGAAGTATATTGAAGTTTACCTTGCTGGATGATGTCATCAGTGATGTCATCAATTATGTCATTTGAGATGTCATCAGTGATGTCACTGACCATGTCATGAGTGATGTAATATGTGAGGTTATAAATAGTGCCTTTGTGGGGGCGTAAGTTATATTTAGCTCAGGTAACTATAACTGTTGAATTTCTGTGGTTTTGTGTGTGTAGAATCTGAGCCTAACTATGACATCCCTGTAACCTTTGTTTTTTTCAGTGAATTTCTAAGCTTTTTTTAAATTCTATTTCCTAACTATAATGTCCCTGTAACCTTTGATTGCCCCAGTTTTTGTAATGCTATTTCCTAACTATAACATCCCTGTAACCTTTGATTTCCAAGTGATTTTTCACTAGTTAATTTTATAAAAGTTGTGCAACAATTTCCTCTATCAGTTCAATATAAATCATTTCAACATCCAGTGTCATAAAAGCAATAGAAAACATACATTTTATAGAACCAATACAGAGGCATCTTAGCTTACAGCTATGCACTAAAAAGTACTATAGTATGTAGCCCGTCCAGGTACTCTGTTGCGCCCTCAGTATAAACTAAAGTTACCTGGTATGGTACCACTTTTTGAAAAATTAATACATATCACATCAATAAAAACATACAAGCGGTACAATAAAAAGGAGAAGACAAGGTGACAATTTGTCTTAGATAGGGTAGGGTAACAAGATACGACCCCCATAAACCTTGTAAAGGGATCCAACCCTCCATAGGATAAAAACATATGAAGTTAAAAATAGAAAAAAGGTGCATGTGCATGGCATGTGATTTTAGGGCTTAGAGAATCAGCCATAGAGCCCTACAGTGATTCAATGTCAACTTGTTTCATATTGTAATATACATTTTTACCAGTTTATAAATACATTTTATTCACACATGTGTTCTTATCACACATTTTAAAAGCAACAATTAAGAAATTAAGGTAAGGTAACTTATGTAGTCTTTCTATAAATTCAATACACTAAGGGGCATATTCACAAGGAACTATCGCCGAGTCAACGGCACTTTATCGCAGCCAAAGTAGCGATAAAGTTATCCCCCCATTCACAAGCTGGTGTTAACAGCCCACAGGACCAGTTTACCCGCGATAGCAGCCGCAGAAGACATCTCCACAGAGGCCCCCCGCAACTATCGCTAATGAGATGCACAGTGGGCGTTCCTGTGCCAAATGCTGTGACAAGAGCACACCTCAACATTCTCAACGACCAGACAGAACTGCGCTAAAAACACAAAACAGGTGATAAGGCGCGTTAGCACCTGGATATCTACACCTACTCTGACCTGGTGTAAAGTCGGACTGCAGCCTGCACAACAAATGGGAGCACAGCCCAGGGCCACATCGGAAGAGCAACAGATGCCATGGAGCCACCCATCATGTGGCCCAGATACCCAAGAGGGCCACAACGCCCACCGACACCACCCCAGGACCACAACCCACACCCGGAACACACACCCCCGGACCACCACAGACGCAGCGCAGACAAAGACAGCATACCCCCAGGAAGCGTACCAGCCGCACAGACCCAACCTATGATAATATCACCGTCCACCACAGGCTGAAAGGGACAACCATCCCACGCATCCCGACCATCATCACCCAACAGGCCTACGGCACCAACACAGCAGACAACCAACATCCCACCCCACACCAAGCTGCTGGCTTGGCTGCACCTGTTGGCCCCTGGCACCCCCCAACCAACACCCACCAGATTTGGAGGAGTCTCACAGTCAGCCACATCCAAGTCCCTCACACCTGTCCTGGACATCACCATCACCCTGGTACCCCAGTCCCCATACATCCAACACAGTGAGCAGGTCACGCGGGAGACCAAGCAAGGACCATAGGCCATAGCAGGATGCACGCACGTGGTGGGGCAATCCACAGCACACATGTCCCACCTGTGCCCCCTGGTGTCACAGCACGCATTTGGAACTGAGTCTTGATTACGCCATGGTAGTGAACACCATTTAAGGCATAGTACAAGTCACTATACTCACCCCTCAATGTAGTGCCAACAAGTCTGTGCATGGCATCACAACCACCCATGTCTGTGGCCCTATGCGGACTACTGCCCTCGGCCTACTGTGCACACGAGTGGGTCACAGATTTGGAACTGAACATCGGTTATTCAAAAGGCAGAATACATGTCATCGCATGCATGGAGAGGCATAAGAGGATGACACGTTGCAGTCCTGAGGGAACAAGATCATCGTTAAGGAGGTGAATGAACACTACCGACAATTGCCCTTGTGTCACTAACTCTGTGACTCGCCAGCCAATGACACGTGGCTGTGGGCCACTGCTGACCACTGCCTCCGGAATACACTGCGGTCCAGTAGGTCACTGACTCTTCATTTTGCAATGGCTGAGTTCATATCAGCGTACCGGCATCATTGCAGACAGCATCCCCTCTCAGCCCCGGTGCCACTAAGTCTGTTCCCCGACAATCGTGGACACTCTCTGGTCGAACTTTGGTGGCGTCTGAGTCTATGGACTAGGGGGAAGTTTTCATCCTCATGTAGCTGATACCGAATTGGTGGTGGCAATGAGGCTGTCGCATTCCACTCCTCCATTTGCTGCTTCTGGATAAAATCAAACCTTTCGGCATCATGCCCTGGAGGACACCTTCTACTGTCCCCCGAAACCCTCCGCAAAATACACCTCGGACATTGATGGTGACCTGCTCAGATCGCATGGCCCATCTGACTGCACCGCAAGTCACCGTCCCGTGGCTGGGTGCCTGTGCCAGCCGCTGTGCATCCGGGGCCACTAACTCTGTACATGTCAGGTCCGGGACCCCTTCTTCTGATATATTGGCAGGCCCCTGAAGCATTGCCCTTGGGGTCATCAATGCAATTTCTTTGTGGCCCTGCCCTGTACGCAGCCTCTGGGCCCAACAGCATCCCACCAGGGCTCACACACCAAATTGAGTCCTGACCGGCCCGGATGTGGCATCACCGTAGGAGGCACACACCACCACTGCAAGGACCACCTCCTACAGCCATCTGCCACAGTCGACACAGTGGTCCTGACAAACTTATGGAGTTGCTCAGACCTGTCGTGGATGCCATCATTGGCCTGATACCCTGCTCAGGACTCCAGGTGCCAGTGACTCGGTGCACAGCAAGCCATTGTCCGTTACTGATTGAGTTTTGAACTGTGGAGAGGTTGCGCAGCTATGTCACCTCAAACAGTGTGGGGTCCCTGAGACGTTGATGGGGAAGATGATGCAGGTATGACACACCCCACTGCATCTGCATTGGGTATCTGTCGGAGGGACACAATCCGAGACCTTTTCTTCACATGGGCGTGCTCATCTCTAGTGTCCCATCCCCAGTGCACTGCAACTCACGGACACTTCTGTTTGCATGTTGGCTGTCCTCTAGACTTTCTCCGGCGCCCTCCATGTTGCTCAGCAGTTGACTCTTTTATGCATGTGTTTTCTGTTTCCTTTGCACTGGTGTCTAATGTTCAAGTGGTTGCCAGCACCAGACATTCCGTGCACAGGCGTCACTCTACATGTGGCCCTGCCAATAAAGGGGCCGGGCGCATGTGCTCGTAGCCAGTTCAACATGATATCTGCGTGTGTCCCTGTGGTCTTGATGTATGCATGAGGGCCCTGGGCCCTACGCCATTACATTGTGCTGTGTACATCGGATGCAGACGTGTCACAGCAGGCAGCGGGTTGGAGCTTGGACATGTAGCTTTGTCGTCACCCACTCAATTCATAAGGGGAGTGGCCAGGGCCATCATACGCAGAGCCAACATGGGTGTGTGACTGCTATTTGAGCGCCCCTGCCTGTGATTCTGTACTGTGAATGTGCATCTGCATGTGTCTCTATGGCAGTGTGGGTCGTCTCCTTAGTGGGGTGTTGGTGGCCCCTGAAGGGTGATAGACAACTACGTATGTGTGACTATGGCAACGCACTCTACGCTGGAACCCCAGCCAAACACCTGCAACGACTACAACGCATCCAAAACGCCTCCGCCCGACTGATCCACAACGTCCCCCGCCGCAACCACATCACCCCCGCCTAAGAGACCTGCACTGGCTCCCCGTCAGCAAGAGGATCACCTTCAAGCTTCTCACTCACCCACGCACACAAAGCCCTCCACAACACCGGACCAGCCTACCTGAACAGCAGACTCAACTTCTACACCCCCGCCTGCCAACTCTGCTCCTCCAGCCTCGCCCTTGCTGCCGTCCCGCGCACCCAACGCACAACCTTCGGCGGAAGATCCTTCTCCTTCCTCGCCGCCAAAACTTGGAACACCCTCCCCACCCATCTGCGACAGACCCAGGACCTGCTCACCTTCAGAAGGCTCCTCAAAACCTGGCTCTTCGAACAGTAGCAGCACCCCCCCTCAGCGCCTTGAGACCCTCACGGGTAAGTAGCACGCTCTACAAATACACTGATTGATTGATTGATTGTCCTGGTTCGCATTCCATGGGTTCGGCTCCCACCCACCCATGTTAGGCCACCCCCTTTTGGCATGCAGGAACATGGAATTGGGGTGCGATGTGTGGGTGGGTGAAGTGTTGTGAGCCAGCTGTGCTTGCGGGTGCTTCCTGCTGTTTGGTCTGTTGCAGGCATGGGATATCCATGTGCTGTTGTAGGGTGTCGGTGTCGATGGTGTGGTGGTCCTCTCCGGCATCACTGATGTGTCGTACTCTGTGCTCTGCTGAAGGTGTTGTGTGCCCCTCTGCGATGTGAAGGGGAGGTGCGTATTGACTTTGTGTTGACATATATGGAGGCGCATTGTGCAGGTTTGCATGCAGACTGTATGGCAATGTACATTGTGACTGTTTGGGGGTGCTGGATTCTTATGCGGGACAGTGTACATTTGGTCTACATGATGGATGTGAGGTTGTACGCGTACATTTCCATTTCACAGTTTCCAGCTCCGTCAGATGTAGTAGGCATGTTTCTGTGCATGTGCGGAGCCAGTTGTGTCCTCTGTTCTGCAGTGTCGGCTATGCGCGTTGTTCCTCGTTGTCGTCAATGTGGGTGTGCTGTTCATGCTATGTGTGTGTTCTGCAGTGTGCCAAGGGGATTGGGCCCATGGACCTGGGTGATTGTGGGTGTGCAGTGTGCTACACCTCGTTGTGCATGTATGCCATTGTGCCCATTCCCCCCAGTCCCTGTTCATTGCACTCCCTGTTGATGTTGTGTCAGGTCCTCTCAAGCTGCGTTCGTACTCCCTACTCCTTGCACCGTCTCCTCACTGATGACTGTGGCCTGGGTTTCCTTCAGCTCCTCCGGTGGCCCAGGCCTGCCACCTCCTGTCGCCATTGCTGACTTCTTGTTGCCAGCGGGTTTGTGCCTGGTTTAGGTAGTCATGTCATGCCAGCGCCTATTGACGTCCTGGATTGGCCTCCTCGGCACTCCGACTGCAATCCAGGTGGTCTGCTAGTGGGTCAGTTGCTGGTAGTGTTCTGTCACCTCCGTGATGCTGGTCTTGTTTTCCTGCGGTCTGCACCCCGTCTTCCTCTCCCTCTTCTCCTTGGCCTACCCCTCCCCCGTTGTTCCTTGCTGGTAGTCTGTGGGGGTTGTCGGGTTCGAGTTGGTTCGAATTGGCCCCTGCGCTGTGTCAGGGTACATCCATGTTGCTACGCACTTTGGATTGTTTCGGGTGTATTTTTTCTGTGGTTTTTATGGTGAATTGTTCCGCCAGATGCGTGGGATTTGCAGGCCTGTGGCTGGTTTTCGCTACTTTTTGTACCGCGATTGGCCTCATCGCATTTTTTTGCGTTCGCGTACCGCATTTATGCGGCGTGGCGTTGATTTTTACGCGGAGATTTGGCGCGTTATCTGGTGACTATCGCATGCTACCGCCTTGTTGTGAATTCCACGTTGACAAGGGGTTATTTTCCCGCGATAGGCTGCAATATTGAAAGTTGCGTTACGCTACTCTTGTGGTAGTTATCACACGTTCTTGTGAATATACCCCTAAATCTTTCTCTTTTATTTATTAATGTTATGGATCCGCAGATACCCCATCATACCACTGCAAATCCACTGTGATTACAAGATACAGTACATCTCCACCCATGCACATTGTAAACGATACCCTAAATAATTTATTTTGGTTTTATATCTCTCTGAATACAGACTGAAAACAACAGACCCACCCTGTTTTTTAGCTTGAAAAGTACACAGTTTTAGTTATAAAGTCTGAAGAAGAGAAGGGGAAGAGCAGGACAAATAAGAAGACTTACCACCAGCAAACAAGTGCTTCGACATTTAGAAGTGTTTCTCCATACCTTCAGGAGAAAAGAAAATTGTTCAAAAAATTGGCCAATGCAATATATACAGCACAAAATTGTTTAGAAGTACGGAGAGGAAGTATTCACATGGAACATTATCTATGTGGATATACCTGAAAACCATACATACAAGGACGTATCACAGAATGATGAGAGAGACTGAAGGTGGTGCATCGTCATCAGCAGTGCCTTAACCATCTTTGGGACCCTTACCACCTAACCAGATGATTACAATCCCCGCTCTTTTACCAAAACAGCTAGCCATACCTACTCATTGTGGCAAATGTCATATGCCAGTTGTATTATAATATAATGTGTTGCCTAGTTATGGATGCTACCATTGAGCATAATTGTCATTTCTTTTTCACCATGCTGTTCCAGTTTCTATTCCTCTTTAAACACAAGTAGATATCTGGAAAGCAAATATAGAATACATTAACATTTATATTGCATATCTCAAGTCAGAAATATGACAATCCTCCATTCTCAGTACAAAAGTACCAATAATGGATACCCTTCCCACTGTGCTCTCACTCATACTCCTGTAATTAGCAAATCACACACTCCCTTTCAGTTTTTATTTTTGTTATACCACTTAAAGTTGTGACTTTTTTTTAACCCTTTCCATTTTTCCTATAAAGAAGCCCAATTTGGGGGCATATTATCAAGAACGGCGTTAAAATTATCACCGCTTTAGCGGCAGGAAACTGCCGCTAAAGCGGTGATAATAGGCTTGATAATATGCCCTTGAGAATTCCAATAGAAGCCCATGTTCTGGTGTGAACATGGGCTTCTATTGGAATTCTCACAGCGGTCATTTTAACGCCGTTCTTGATAATATGCCCCTTGGTCGTTTTTTTGCAGATCCGCGGATCCACCGAGGGGCTCAGTGCAGCCCGTGAATGATCTGTGGTCATTCGTGGATCCTCACAGCAACCCTTAAAAACATTAAACAATCTGCTGTTAATGTTTTTCATTTACATTTTATTTTGTAAAATATTGTCAGTCACAAAACAAACACTCCCTACTGAGAAATACCATTTCACACTGCAGTCTCTTTTGTTCCCTTCTCCCCAAACTCTTTTAGCTCAGTTTCTATAGTAACTCTGGGGCATATCAACAAGGGCTTTATCTCTGCTTTTTTGGCTTTAAAAGCCAAAAAAGGAGAGATAAAACTAGCGCCCTATCAACAACAGGGTGCTAACATGCAAATGTGCATGTTAGGACCCTTTTACTCTACGCTTCCCCTTGCATCTCTAATGAGATGCAAAGGGGGCGTTCCAGAGTAAAATAATAGGAGAAATGTCGCTAAGCGACATTTCTCCTATTATCAAGAATGTCGCTAACCCTGTTAGAGACAAAAAAAGCAGCGCTAACCGCGGTTAACGCTGCTTTTTTATGTCTGGTATTTTTCTGACTTAGCCATGATATCCTATGGAAGGAGGATATCATGGCTAAGTTTGCCTGTCCCTATCAACAAGGTAACGTGAGATTATCGCTGGGTTTCCAGCGATAATCTCACGTTAGCCTGTTAGCGTGAGGATTTTTATTGCTATTGAGATAAGCGTTGCTAATAGCACGCTATCTCAGCGATAAAAATTCACGCTAGCCGGCGATAATTATCCTAGCGCTAAGTCCGCTGAGAGATAATTATCGCCGGTTGGTGTTGATATGCCCCCATGTTTCCAAAAGTCTATGCCTACCAGTTGGTCAAACGTTCACAAGACTTTCTCTCAACAGCATACTAGCTTCACATTAACTGTAGCTGGTGTAGTTGACTCTTTGCAATTCCAAGCATATTTCAAACAATATAACTTTTTTTATTTTTCCAAAGCCCATCACAGAGATAGTACTTTTTTGTTAAAGCTACAACCTAGTTTTAGTTCCCTGGACATCACCACAACCCAATCAAATATGTTCTTTTATATTTTACTTGCTGTCCTGCATTGTAACTGTCTTTCATCTTCAACCCTGCCTCATTCTGCTGCAGCCTTTTCCTGTGTGCCATTACTGCCTGTCTCCAAAATTGTCCGAGTCTGGATTCTGGGCTATAGTTTTGTGGTTTGGGCCAGATAGAGTGCTTGAAAGAGTAGCATTGGCAGGAACCAAGGTTTACGTAATTTAGACATTATCGCTTGATCAGAGAATGTTAAAGTGGCATCATTTGCTGCCTTTGGTTGAAAGCATTACAGATTGCCAGCATCCCGACCTCATGATTGTTCAATGTGGTGGCAGTGGCCTAGGCACAATTAATGGGGTCGGACTAGAAATCCTAATAAAGGATACATTTGGAAAATTAATGTCACTGTTCCCATATACCACCTTGGTGTTCTTCAGCATTTGCCAAAGACAGAAGTGGCAGTGGTCATCCCACGTTTGTCCGCAGACAGAGAAAACCAAGAAACCTGTCAAAAAATGATGTTTCTGCATTTCTTCGAGACCCCAACATGGCCTCTATGTACCATAACAATTTACGCTTCGAGATGGACGAAATATAAGAAAAGATTAAGTCGATTTCACAGGCAGCAGGGTGTTCCTGCATCCTTTCTATGTTTTCAGAGCCGACCCTTTTCCCAGACATTGGTTCTTTTTGTTTTCAAATCCTTTGTTCACATTTTTCACTCAGATCTCTTGGTCCGTCACGGATCCACGGCCAAAAAAGGGGTCTACTAACAATGTTCCGGGTAGATCCACAACAGAGCCACTGATCCATGCCCAACCAAAAAGAACACATACAATGCAAAACAACAACACCTATTATACAAACATATCCTATTGCAAATTATATAACCGTATTATTGCCTGTGTGTGGATGTGTGAGTAGCTGTGTAAGGAACTGTGTTGGTGTGTGAGGGGCTGTGTGAGCGGGGGTAGTTCCTTTCATAGGGTGTGGGAGCATTGTCCCCCTCCCCTCAGTGTGAGTTGCCATGCTGTGCATAACTTTAAAAAATAATGTGTGACTCTTCCTGCTCGCGCCATATTTAATATGGTAAAAAGAACACTTGATGGACAGAATGCAGAACAATGTCATACATTCACCCAAGTACAGAGATCTGGGCCTAAATCCATCGTTTTTTTGCTCACCATGCCATTCCAGTTATGACCCAGCCATATGCAAATCAGTCTTGACCCTGTGCCCAATGGGAACAGACAGCCAGAAATGCCAGACCAGGTCCTCCCTGGACTGGAAACAAGGATCCTAGGACTGGTTTTGGGCTTTCAGCCCTCATCAGCCAGGATAGCTTGACTCCAGTGGCATGGAGAGCACGGAACCCACGTCTGGGCATACCCGCCCCACTCGGGGTGACAAATGCAAAAAGAACAATTGATGGACAGAATGCAGATCAATGTCATACATTCACCCCAGTACAGAGATCTGGGCCTACATCCATTGTTTTTTTGCTCACCATGCCATTCCAGTTTGGACCCAGCCATATGCAAATCAGTCTTGACCCTGTGCCCAATGGGAGCAGTCCAGCCCGAACTGCCAGGCCAGGTCTTCCCTAGACTGGAAACACGCATCCTAGGATCGGTTTCGGGCTTTCAGCCCTCATCAGCCAGGATAGCTTTAGTCCAGTGGCATGGAGAGCATGGGACCCACATCTGTGCATACCAGCCACACTCGGGGTGACAAATGCAAAAAGAACAATTGATGGATAGAAAGCAGAACAATTGTGTGTCTTTTGATATTTGATATGGTGATGCCTGTAGGGAGGAATAGCTAATCCAGGTGATTGGCAATGCTGGCAGACAGTGTCAACTGGAGTTTACTGCACATGGCAGATTGGACAGATCTCTGATCTTGGCCAACCTGACATACGCATTCAGGCCTCAAAACCATGCTATGTTAAGGAGCCAGAGGGAACATAGACATCCCCCTTTGTCTGCTTTGGACCCAGGTTCACCAGCTCAGACCAATGCTTGCCTTGCTCTCATGCTCCTTTAATTATTAAAAAGTATGCAAAAAAAGCCTGATTTGGATGTGGGCAGGCTAGCCTGTCCCTGCGGGCCAAAAGTGTAGAAGATCTTTTTTGCCCTCATGCCCAGTGCCTTTGAAGGCATTGCAAAGAACAACAAAAATTCTCAACTGGTATCATTTAAAAAGGACAGTTAAAGATGCATGTATAAAGCATTGCAATCGAGAAAGAGAGACTCTCAGTCGGTAAATTTTGAAAAAATTGCACATGGCATCATGTATTGAGTACAAATAATAAGTAAGGGGTAAACAACATAAATGAAAAGGACAATATTACAGTTGTAGCAGCACTGCAAGCAAAATCAATTAGCCTAAACAACCCGAAGTTGTACTTGGTGCTCAGGTGTGTTCGTGACACAAGGGAGTGGTGACGCAAGTGACAAAGTGTGATCAGCAGGGGACGGCGCAAAGTGAAGTGAAGTGAATAAATGTACAGTGAAATCAAAGGTTCTGGTCACAATTTTTCTACAGTAAGGAGTAATATTCAGTTATAGAACCATAAGAAAGAGCTGCGCCATCAGTTGTGCTGACAGGTCGACGGTGTTTCGATCCAGTTATTTTGGATCATCATCAGGACCGGGTTGGAATAATCAGGCGGTGCTTGTTTGTGTACGAAGGCAAAGCTGAAGAAGTCGTGTCAAAAAATGGAACATCGGCAAGGCGAGAATAGAAGAGCCGCTGGGGGTCGCGTAACTAGTTAGCATGGAGGAGTCTCGTTCGTTATCGGAATTTTGATGGCATTGGGCACGAGGAAAGAGAAGAAAGCAGTCCTGTTCTTGAATGACGCCTCCGACACCAGTCTGAGAAAGAACACATGCAGCAGGCATGGTGGTAGAGTGAGTAGGTGGTGGCTACTTCTTGCTTTTATAAAAGTGCCAGCTATTGTAGGTAATCACTTGAACGGTGAGAATGAACATGAAGAAAAGATAGAAGTGGGGCTAATGAATATAAAAAAAGATTTAGCCAGGGGCTGAACTTGCGTGGTTTCTACAATGTGTTAGAAACTGCCACAAATAATTTTATATGAGTCAATTGCTGATGAAACTCTAAGGGCCATATTATCAAGAACGGCTATAACATTATCGCCATTTTAGCGGCAGGAAACTGCCGCTAAAGCGGCGATAAGGAACTTGATAATATGCCCTAGAGAATTCCAATAGAAGCCCAGGTTCTGTTGTGAAGGACCACAAACCTGGGCTTCTATTGGTAGTTTCCTGCCGCTAAAGCGGCAATAATGTTATCACCGTTCTTGATAATATGGCCCTAAGAGTTCATGCGGTGCAACAAATCAAGTACATATAATTCAGTAACCTTCATTTTAAATAGATTAGACAAAAGTGTCTACAAGTGCCGGCAGTTGTTCGAATTCCAATGTGTGCCTCCGCAAGTTGGCTTAGTCAAACTCGTTATTGCAGATCATTTAACTGAAGACAAGCATTGCATAGCACAAGCTATCAATCATTATAAACAGTTACCTCAGCATAACAGAGCCATGTAATACCAGCTAAGCCTATGGTCAAATGTTAATTCAAAGAGAGTGTCTGTTTTATCCTGCTTTTTTCCTCTAAATAGCAGCGCAATGATTTTGCATTTGAAATAATGTGTTTGTGCCAGAATTACAGGCTGCTAAATTAGTGTAGTTTTTATTTTCTCCCATCAGGGGACAGGATGTGGCATTGCAGCCAGAGCTTCCGACATTGGAACTGGCGAACCAGATCCAAGTCTCGACATCGGCTTTACATTGAGTGATTTCAAGCAAATCACATAATCTCCTGAGTCAATTAAAATCAATGTGATATTGTGTAATGGAACTACCGCTCAAGTAAATCCCTCCAATACCTTCGGGTCGAGTTTGCACTATATAAAAAACTTAGTAGGATGAGCATTTACTGGGGGTAGCTTAATTTGAGAGGCACAGTGCCAAATGTGTTCAAGCAAAAGTTGAAAATAATTTTCTACAGCATCTCCGTAAGTGATCTTTACAGAAAAGGTTCCACCTAAAATAATATAAAAATTAAGCCTAGAGGAGTTCACGCGGAACTCCCCAAAGTGACCAAAAAACTCTACCGCGCTACACGGAGTTCTGCAAGTGGCGGAGTGCCCTTGGTCATGCCTGTTCGCATTCATTTTTAGCACCAGGTGTTTCTTCTGTGCGCGAAAATCAACGCGAACAGCACCATGCACGGTGCAAGAGGGTGCTGCTTCATTTCTGCTGGTTGAATAGATTTCTACTCGAGCAGCAACTTTCTGAACGCGAACGGAAGGTTTCTCAACGTGAGCGGTCATGACCACCCGCGATCGCCCGTATTGAAAAATCTGACCTCCCACGTTGATAAATCTCCTGGGGTGGATTTTGCTCGCTTGTGCTCGCCAACTTGACTTTGGGGACTGCGAGCGAGGACAAATCTTGAATCTTAAAGCCTCAGGGAGGTGGAGGTTCCCGGGGCTGGAGGCATCTAAGGGGCCCCTATTAATCAATAAATAAACCCTGGGGAGGTGGTGGTCTCAGGGGCAGCGGGGAAGGCCTGTCTGACCTTCCCTGGATTTTTGGAAAAAGAAGCCCCTGGTAGGTTCTGGTCCCTGGGACATCAATGAGCCCCAGGAGGGGGAGTGCACCCACCTCCTTTATTGAAAAATGCCCCCGGGACCTGGCCCATGCAGGGGCCTATTAGTAAGAAAGCACGGGAGCCCATGCTTTGTTTATTTTTCAGTTTTGCTGAGGATCTGCGGATTTACCTGCAAATTCATAGCAATATAGAATTTTTAAAAATGCTAATCCCCGTCTGGGTCCCTGTGGGACCCCCCCCACCATATCTGGGTGGGTTAGGGTATTCCTACCCATCCCCCTTTTCTTTATTTTTTACATTATTTGGAGAACTCGGCTTTTAGCCGAGTCCCAAGATGGCTGCCAACTCTTCCTGGTTGAAGTGTTGGCAGCCAGTCAAATTTCGGTAGTATCCACGAGTCAACTGCAAGGAACTGCGTTCCCAGATATCTATATTTTTTAACTTAACTCTCTCTAATACTCCTAAAGGATATACATCAAATCACAAAAAGCACACTTTCTGGACCAATATCTAGCTTTCTGCCAAAATTGGCATAATTCTGTTCAGCAGTTCGGGCTGTAGTTGTGTTCAAAATCTCTATGGAAAAATGTATGAGGAAAAAATGTTTTTGGACCCCCTTTTTTTTCTCTGCCCTGTTGGATGGATCACCCTAAAACTTTCACTACAGCAGCTGAACTGACGGAAGCAAAGGTTTTGAAAATTCCATGAAGATTCATCTTCATGAGGGGCAGTGGGGGCGCAAGACCCCTCACCTTCTGGTCGGGATTCTGCTCTCCCAGCGCACAGCTCCTCCAATAGTGCACTTCATAGTGCTTCTGCCCTTCACCGCCACCGACCACAGTTTGAGGCCCAGTGCCTCAACCTCAGACTGCCTCTGCTTTTTTAGCCGGTCTCACTCTGCTCTACTCTTGCCTGCCCGCTTCCTTGCTGCCCCTTGTTGCTAATTACTTTTTTTTTTAAATTCCCTCCTCTCGTCTTTTTATTTTTACCCGCTTCTGCCTCTTTCTGCTGTTTCTTTCCCGCTGCTGCTGCCCCCGCGGCCCCTCACGCATGTTCTCACCTCCCAGCTGTCCCACCCTCTCCCGACCCCTATTTAATGCCCGCACCTGCGTGGATGCACCCAGTGGGGCATGCCACTGGTGCGCCAAAGGAAAGCCCATCTGCGCCCGTCAGCAACCCAGCCGTGACCAGCGCCAGGAACGCTAGTCCTCCGACCCGCCAATGCTACAGCTCCTCGGCTCTCTACACACTCAACGTCAGCAAGAACAACAACTGCAAGCTCTCTTCATCTCTCGACACCCACGGACCCTTCACCTGCTGCCACTCCCTCACCTTCACCGAGACCCAGGAACCACCTCCACCCTCCGGCAACATCTCCATTGCACCAGAAACCCTGCTGTGTATCTTACTCAACGTCCGCTCCCTCCACAGACATGCCGTGGAAATCTGGGATCTCCTCGACAGCACCACCCCTGACATCGCCTTACCGAAACCTGGTACAAACGCCACCTAGGGACCTGACATCGCAATCTCCATCCCTGAAAGCTACAAGATCACCCGGAAGGACCACACCAACTGCCCGGAGGAGGCATCACCATCGCTCACAAGTCCAATTTCTGTCTGAGCACCTACACGGACGGGCCCACAGACCTGGTGGAACACCTCCACTTCAAGATACAGAGCAACTCGACCACCACCCTCTGAGGCACCCTCATCTACAGATCCCCCAGACCCCGAACACCTTTCTCCCACTCCACCACCGTCATCAACACCCAGCAAGCCTGTTGTGTTTTAATTTAGATGTCCGTATAAAGGTTTTCCTAAATCATATCCTTATATAGGCACAATTCGTATTGCCCTTATTTAGGCATAGAATCCCAGTCCTTATTTAGGCATTAGCCATGCTATCCAAATACAGGCATGGTCACCTACATCCGTCCATCCCAACGTCACAACGAGTTCTTAGAAACTAGACCCTTAAGCCTTTGGGACTTTCCCTAGCTAGGATTATTGATTTCTCCAAGAACTCATCTATTATGCATGAACTACTATTCCTCAGGGGTTCATTCATGAAGTGTTCCTCTGCCCGACTTTACGTCAATACTAACATTCCTTAGCACTTTCCAGGTATAAATATACCTTCCCTTACCATGGCAAATGACGGCTCGGCTGCAAAGCTCGATACGGCTCGCCACGGCAAGTTCGGAAGAATTCGAGTCCCCGCCTGACGCACTGACCAGAAGCTGTCATCTCTGATCGCAGAGGATCCAGCTTCCAGTGTTCTGACTCCCTTCGCAGGGTATTAGAGTTTGAGGCCCGGAAAGAGATTTCCACCGCTCTCATTCTAAGGTATGGAGCTGACTAGAACCTAGAGGGACTCTTGGCATACTAACTTGGCATAGGCAAAACTATAGCATACTATACTATAGAATACAACACCTACTTCTTGCCTTGTACTACACTTAGGTTAGGTACACTGGGGTAGAACTATTTAGAAGCATCATACGAGTATCCACTTTTTAGTCTATGTTATTTATGTATGGGTATATGAAAATATGTCATAGCTAGAAGACAATGCTGTTGCAGTATTATATCTTCTTACTGCTTACGCTGTACGTATTATATCTCGCATACTATCTTGCGATTGTAACAGCTCATATCTCTTACAAGAGAAACAAGAGTGTTCAATAAATCCTTTTATTGAAACGCCCGTCTATCTATTTCTGTGTACCTCTGAAGAAGATAAGCATGCACGATTGGCTGAGTGAAACTGTTATCTGAGACATGTTCAGATTCTAAGGGAAACAAAGTTGTCATGTTTATGCGGTTGCCAGAAACTACTCCCTTCTTGTTTATTCAAGGAGTTCCTAGTGGCCTCTGAGTTAGCTGGCATACAAAGTAATTAAGTTTAATGTACTCGATAGAGACATACTGACCTCAGTCCTATGCCACAACTATAGTGTATACTATTCGAATGCGCAGAGCCTATAAGGATAATAGGAACTACACTACATGGCGTCCAACGTGTTTGGTAAGGTACTAATTTAACGCTAGATACTGAAGCAACTCAGTCGTGCTTTTCTCAGAGATCCCTACTCACATACTCCTTAAGACGTCTGGAGTGGGTAGGGTTAAAATCCGCCATAGCTGAGTAGGACGAAAATCCTATGTATTAGCTGTTTTTGCTTTTTTAGTTTTTTTTAAAACATATTTTATTTATCGATTGCACAGGTATTACAGGACCCTGAATATCAGAGTCTGCAACAGATTCACATTGCAGCATATCTCTATAGCAATCTATTTGTACATGTGCCATACATATATCTTGAACAATAACAACCCCTCCCAAACTCCCCCCACCCCATCCCCTGCGTCGCACCCTAGCCATGGATTCCCGACCACAGCCCGAAGGCCCCACAGCCACATCGTATTGTGGTAATGTGACACCCCCGGTCTTCCCCTCTTGCCTGGTGTCCCCCCTTCTCGACCAGTCTCCCTAGACATCCCCATAATTAATCGTCTTCTTCCAGTGGTGGCTCCAGCCACAGCCCCCGGTAATCCGCCCACCGTTTCCATATCTTATAATGCTTGCGTGGACAACCTCAGGCTACATATATGGGCTGTTCCAGCCCCATACAAAAATCTAGGCCGTTGTTCCATGCCGTGATCGGTGGAGCTCTAGGCGCCTTCCATGCCCTGGCGATATCCCACTTTGCCAGCGTAAGGCCTAACCGTAGCAAGTGTCACTTATATATGTTACCCCCAATGCCCTCCATAACATGTAGTAATGCCAATCGTGGCGTGCGCGGGATCACCCACCCCAGCACCTCGGCCAGACAGGTAGTTACTCCCCTCCAGAATAGGTCCAGCGCTGGGCAGTGCCAAGTAGTGTGTAGAAATGTCCCTTCCTCCTGACCACACCTAAGACAGTCTGGAGCAGCAATCAAGCCCGCTCGGAACAGTCTGGCCCGGGTAAAGTACACCCTGTGCAGGTATTTACATTGTATGAGGCGCAGTCGCATCGCTATAGCCGCTTCCCTTGGGGCTGCCAGGGCCTCCCTCCAATCGTCCTCATCTAAGGCACCCATGTCAGTTTCCCAATCTCCCCGCAACTTCTCAAGCTTCGTAGAGCAATGGATCACCAGGGCCTGATAGATCCTGGAGATTTTTTTGGTTTCCAGATCCCCCATAAAAAGTCTCGCTTCTAGCGGGCTAAACTCTGGGAGCGACGTCAGACCCTCCAGGCTGGGGGACAGTGCATGCCGCAGTTGCAGATATCTGTAGAACTGTGATTTAGGCATAGAGAACTCCCTCTGCAAATCCTGAAATTATTTAAGTGTCGTACCGCTCATGACATTTCCCAATGTGGAGATGCCTATGTCATCCCATCCGCGGAAACCTCTCAGCAACATCAATTCGGGGAAGCGCCCATTGCTCCAGAGGGGAGTCTCTTCGGTTAAAACATTCCAGCAGCCCATCCGATGCAATGTCTGCCGCCAGATCAGGAAAACCGATCGCGTGGCCGACGGTAGGCTGCTGCGCACCGACGCCGAGTACAGGATAGTGTGTAATGTATTAGTTCCCATAAGCATCCTCTCCAGCGCATACGCCGGGTCTCCTCTATACCCATACCCATACCACTCTTTGAGAACAAGGAGATGCGAGGCCTGATAGTAGGATAAGACATCCGAAGACGCAAGTCCTCCGCAATACGAGTATGGAAAACACGTTCTAAGGGCCACTCGCACCTGTCGGAACCATCAAGGCGGGATCGGATATGGATAGTTTTGCAGTTGATGTAGCAGCTTAGGTAGTGCCACATCTTAAATATTGCGGACCTGCCATATAGTGTCAACGGCATTCGAGACCAGATCTTGAGATCTGTGCGGATCCTTTCCCATACTGGTGCCACATTGCGGTCCCAAGAAAACTCTGGAGCCTCCAAAAGGAACACCCCCAAGTATTTCAATCCCCCCACCGCCAGCTGAATATCCCGTACCCACGCTCCGGGCCCCGGACAGTCCCCCAGCATCCACAGTGTGGATTTGGAAGGATTCATATATAATCCCGATGTCTCTCCAAAGATCTGAATGATCCGTAGGAGTCGCGGCCCCGATGCATCTAACTCCGTAAGAAAGAACAGGACGTCATCTGCATATAATGCGATTCTGTCCGACACCGCCGGAGACCACTCGAAACCCCGGATCTGCGCATCCATACGCACCCACGCCGCCAACGGCTCTGTGGCAAACGCGAACAGGTACGGGGACAGGGGGCATCCCTGTCGCGTGCCCCTTTGTATGGGAAAGACAGGGGATGTCAGAATCAGAAAAACTTTATTCGATTGAAAACAAACAATCATAAAAGTGTACATAAAAATAAATACATTATTACATAAAACTATGCTTAAAAATACATGATTTCCAGAGATTTACAGAAAAATACATTATAATATCATCCTTTTCCTAATAAGAATCACTTTTTTCAAATACAAATTAAGCGTGGCAACACAAAGGTGATTGTCCAGGCGTTGAATCTCATAAAATGCACGGCGGCATTGGCGATGGCCAATCATCCTTAAGAGCGGCAGTAATATAATTCGCCTATCATGATTATAAAATTTACAAAATAATATGACGTGCCTAGTGCTTTGGGGGGAAATTTCATCACAAGGTCAGGGAGACAGATCATGGGACCAATCATTGATTGTGGGAAAACTAACCAATCTGTGGAAAACACCGAATCTAAAACGACACAGTAAAAATCTATCATAATTACCCGGAACATAAGTCAAGTAGGGTTGAATGTTAAAAGAAGTTAAAATTAATTCATGTTGAGAAACAGTGGGGTTTAAGACCTCCACAGCGCATCTTATTGATTCTAGAAATGACAAACCCTCTTTTTTGAGGTCCTTCCGTGAGATTGCTGAGATAGTGAGAGGATTTACGAAATAGTCCAATTTACCTATATCAGATAAAAATTTTCGAACATAACTCAGCCATGGTATCCTCATATGGCCATCTAATTTTAAAACATCTAAGAAAATATCTCGATTAAGCTTAGGTTCTTCTTTTGACCATATCCTGTGCCACAGTAATATGGGTTCTAGCTTAATGAGATCTGATATAAAAGAGAGCCCCAGTTCTGTGTGACAGTTATAATTAGAGGAACTCTTAGGAACCGCAAGGATAAACCTCAGGAAAGTATTCTCAACTACCTGGAGCTGAATAGGATCCACAAAACCCCATATCCCACTACCATACATAGCGCCGGATACGCATTTAGCTTTATAAATTTTAAGTAACTCTGCGGGGGGTCGGGTACCTAGTTTCCCTGCAAAGGACCTAAGGGCAGCAGTCGAGCGAATCATCGCTTGTTTTTTTGCAGCCAATGCCTCGCCCCAAGAGTCCTTTTGAGCAATAAAATACCAAGGTAAGAGAATTGTTGTGTGAAAACCAACCATTGACCTTCAATAAATATAGGCTTCTTTGATTTTACATTTCTACCACAGTGCATGATAAATGTTTTTGCAATATTTACTTTAAGGCCCAATTCTGTCATAAAAAGGGCAAAACTAGCAACCACGCGCTGTAGTCCCAATTGAGTACGGGACATCAGTACAGCGTTGTCCGCATACATTAGTAGCGGAATCGGACCGCCAGCGATGCGCGGGGGATCAAAATTATTTTTGCACAAAGCTTTCTCCAAACCATTTATATACAAGTTAAAAAGGAAGGGGGCCAGGACACATCCTTGCCTTACCCCGCTCCTAATTGGTATTTTACCTGTGCATTCCCCATTTTGACCATAGCGTACAGACGCTGAAGCTTCACTATAAAAACATTTAAGAAAATAAATAATATTATCTTCAACCCCAATTTGTTCCAGTAATATCCACAGTTTGGAATGAATCACACAATCAAAAGCGGCTGAGAGATCAACAAAAGCCACAAACAAGGTCTCCCTCCTTGCCCTAGTGTATTTCCTGGTCAGCATCAGAAAATGTAAGCCCTGTTCCACTGTTCCTAGGCCAGTACGAAAACCGTATTGTAGGTCAGATAAAATTGAACTATCCTCAGCCCATAGAAGTAGACGGTCCAGAATGATTCGTCCAGCTACTTTTGTGAAAGAATCTAAAAGGGAAATTGGTCTGTAAGAGGCCGGATCATGTCGATCTCCTTTTTTAAAAATAGGGACAATTATGGACTCCACCCAAGTGGGCAAGAATTTTGACGCACAACAGGCATTTAACACCTGCACCAGAAGGGGAGCCCACAGAGGCATATCTGCCTTAAATATATCTATGGGTACACCATCACCGCCACCCGCACCGCCACCGTCAAGTCTGTATAGAGGAGCTGGAGATAGGAAAGAAAGCTCGGACCCAGATTGATTCGGCGCAATAAGGCAAACAGATATACCCAGCTCAAGGAATCAAAGGCAGTATCCATATCCGCCAACAGTAATGCCGCCCTCTCCCCAGTCTGCCGAACCGCCGCCACCGCCACGTGTGCCCGCCTTATATTGTGCCTAGTGGCCCTCTTGGGCATGAATCCCGCCTGGTATGGATGTATAAGAGTCGATATATGGGGCAGAAGACGATTAGCCAGTGCCTTGGCCAGGACCTTCTCCTCTACATTGAGGAGGGAGATAGGCCAATACGAGGCACGTTGGTCCGGGGGCCGGCCGGGTTTGAGAAATACCACCACCTCCGCGTGTCTCCAGTCCGGGGGAAGCATGCCCCTCTCCCTGGCTTCTTCCACTACTGCTCGATAATAAGGGGCCAGATGTATGTTATAGCGTTTGAAGAATTCACTCGGAAACCCAGTGGGCCCAGGCACCTTCCCTGAGTTAAGTTCCCCCAAGGCCGTGCTAAGCTCTTCCTCCGTCAGCGGAAGCTCCAGACTATCCCGCACCTCATCCGATATCTGTTTAGGGGGTAGGTCAGCTAGGAATTGGTCTCCCAGGGGGCATAAAGCACCGCGTAATAGTCAGCAAAGCTTTCGGCAATAAGGAGTTGATCAGTGATCAGAGCTCCTGTATTATCTATTAGACCCGGAAGGGTCTGAGCATGAAAGGCAACCCGGCAGAGCCTGTAGAGCATCGTCCCGGACTTGTCCCCCCACTGATAAATCCTGCTACGTGTCGCGAGCCACGTCTGGCGTGCTTCATCCAGAAGAAGGGCTGCGCACGACTGCTGGGCCTGGAGCAGTTGCCTCACCCACCGTCTTCCTCCCTCCTCCCTAGCCTGTCGCTCGAGTGCCTCAACGGAGGCCTTCTGCTCGCATCAGCTTTTCCCTGCGCTTGCGGCAGGCCGCCGAACACCAGGAAATGTCCACCCACGTAAAGTTGGCTTCAAGGCCTCCCACAGGGATCCCACACTCGACACCAATCCCTCATTGGAAGCAAAGTAATGGGCAATAGCTTCCCGCATATGAGTACTATAGGCTGCATTCTGTAGGTGCCACGGCGACAAACGCCATCGAAAGGACTGCCGCCCTCTGCCTATGGCCAGCTCAAGGGACACTGGAGAATGATCCGATAGGCCGTGGGGGAGGATTTCCGTGAGCACCACTCCACTTGTCCGCGCCCGGGGAAGAAATATATAGTCCAGTCTCGAGAAAGTGGCATGCACTGCTGAAAGATACGTGTATTCCTGCCTATCCCAGTGAGTCCACCGCCAGACATCAACCCAGTCAAGACTAGTCACTAGGGAGCTGAGTTTCGTGGGGCCACCTCGCCGCTCACCGCCCTCCCCCCCACTCCGGTCCCTGGCCAGGTCTATGACATCATTCCAGTCCCCTCCCACGATAGAGAGCATATCTGGCATGTCCGCCCAGAGGGCCAATATCCTCTCCATAAAAGACCACTGTAGGGGGGGGCGTACACACTATCAAAGATCACGGGGACTTCCCCAATCGTACCCCTGATAAATAAGTAGCGGCCCTATGGGTCAACCCATTGCTGCGCGTGTATACATGGGACCCTACGATGAACCAGTATCGCTACCCCTCTGGACCCCCTCGCAAACCCCGCATGAAATACCTGGTGATACCCATATCTTTGCAAACATGGGGTCTTCGTACCAAAGAGGTGGGTCTCCTGCAGCATAAGAACATCCGCCCGAGCCCTCTTAGCCTGATGTAGTATTGCCCCTCGCTTAATTTTATCAAGTGCCCCCCTCACGTTCCAGCTTATAATTCGGGGGGTACCTGGGACTCTTGTGTGCCCCATCTGTTCGCTAGCCATTGGGAAGGAACCTCATCCCCCTCCCCCACAGAGAACTGCAGCTAAATGTAGGACCAATGTCAAAAACCCACCCGGCAAGTGCAACGCTGAACCAATAACAACTCCCCCTCAAAAAACCCCCACCCCATACCTCAATAACACTGAAGCATCTGTCGCGGCGGGGCAAGTACCCAGCTCCCAACCGGGGAAGTAGCACCGCCCCATCCAATGGATCCCAAACTCACAGCCCATGGTCCTCAGGCCAGATCCCGACCCGGACAAGTCCGGCGGAAAACCAGCCCACTTCTTCGTTCCCCCGACCATTACTTCTCAAGAACTATGATGAACACATTGGGGGCCCGAGAGACCTCCCCCACCCCCAACCAACCCCAAGCAACAGGATATCAGAAGTCAATGTCCATGCTCCGGACCATCTCCTGCCGCTGCCCCCCCCCGACCTCGAGCGCCTCCTGGAGCGCGACCGTCTGTCCCTCAACCGCTGCCGCTTCGAATCCTTCCGGGCCGCCACTCCGGAGGAGGAGTCCGATTCCCTGCCAGGCGGCGTAGGCACCCGCAGCCGCACAGTCTCGTCCGTCCACTTGAAGACCTCCTCCAGGGTGTCGAAGAAGTGAGTTCGGGACTGATACACCACCCGCAGGCGAGCCGGAAACAATAGAGCATATGGTAGCTTAAGGTCTCTCAGGCGGGCCTTCGCGGCCATGAAGGACTGACGCTGCAGCTGCACCAGGCGGGTATAGTCGGGGAATATTGAGATACGTACATTTTCAGTTTGCAGCGGCTCTTTAGCCTGGGCCTGTTTCAGAACAGCATCCCGGTCCAAATAGTTCAGGAATCTCGCTATCACAGGCCGCGATCGCGCCCCCGGCAGCGGCTTCTGTACCAGCACCCGGTGAGCTCGTTCCACCACGAAGCAACGTGATAGCGCATCCGGCGGGAGCCAACTTTCTAGCCATTGTGTGAGGAAGCGTTCCATGTTACCTGCCTCGCAGCCCTCCGGAAAGCCCACAAATCTCAGATTGTTCTGCCGGGCCCGTCCTTCTGCATCTTTCACTCGAAGCGCAATTCCCCGCTGAATCTTCTCCATGGATGCCATTTTTTGTTTCAGCGTGGTAACATCGCCCGCCACCCCTGAGATCTGGGTCTCCGCCTCTGTGATACGAGACACTGCGTTGCGCAGATCTTGGCGCAGCAATGTGACATCTGACCCAACCGCCCCGATCCTGGCATCTAGCATGTCTCTGGATTGAGTTATGGCCGCCATCAGGGCCGCGTTGTCCGGATAGTTTCTGATGGTCCCCCGGTCGCGCCAGCCGCCGGGGGACCAGTAAATTTATCAATTGGGCCATGGCGTGCGGAGCCACCACCTTTGTCTCTCGTGATGTCGTCCTCCAGAGATCCCCCACCGGATCAGTTGCGGCAGGGCCAAACGCAGGAACAGCTGCCCCAGGCCCAAGGAGTTCCCTCCAGGGGGCCGAGCCCCGCGGTCCCACGCAGAAGTAGAGCCACAGGGTCAAGCCAATCCTGCCAGATGCTGCGTGGCCTCTCCGAGCGCCTCGGACGCCGACCGACCAGGAGCTTCCAGACCGGCCGCCCTCAAAGTAGCCGTCCACCAGGCCCAAGGCCACTGCACCTCGGCCAATGTCACTATCAATTGCTCCCCGCTAGGGCGTGCCGCCAAGTCCCAGGTGTTGCCCCGCGCGTGCCGGGCACCCCAATATCATCACACTCCGTTCCTCTGCCCAGGGGCTGCCCTCTGATCCGTCGCGAGCATCACTACACCTCCCTGCTTACCTCCGCGGCCCGGTCTGGCCGCTGCAACATCAATCGCCGCCCCGCCTGGGCCGCCTCTCGCAGCCAGAAGTAGACCCTCGCCCCTGGTCTGCGGCGGATATCAGCTCGCGTGTGAGCAGTCTCTTGCATGCAGACAAGGATCGGAGCCCCGTCCGGCGGCGTCTCCGTGGCTCACAATGCCCAGGGGGCCCTCACCACAGCTGTGATGGCTCTCAGCGCTCTCCCACCGCTAGTCCTCTGCGTTGTAGTGCGTGATGTTAGGGCCAATCCCTCCGGTCGGGCCCTCCGCTACCGCCGCCACTCTTTCGATCGCCGGGTCAGTCCCTCTCAGCTCATCACCTGGTCCCCAGTGGTGAGGTAGGCCCTGTTAAGTCTTCCACTGTTGCAGGGATTCTGCTTATACACAGAACTATGCGTAGAACCCTAGGACCTCAGTGAATTGTGGTGTACCAGAAACTCACCTCAGAACCCAGAACCCAGTATCCGGCTAGCATAAGTGTCCCATTCGTTATCCGAGATTTGGCTCGGCGATCCTAATGAAAAGACAACCCAGAACAAGCTACTCAGTGTACTCTCAGGAATGGTGGGAATCGGAAATACCTGTTCGTATATTATTCTCACATCAGTCCACAACAAGAATCAAATCAGACACGGTGAAAATAAAAAGAGTTTATTTTTATAGACCACGTGTCCTAAGATGCAGTACTTTGGCTAATACAAGCAGACAAATGATTATAATTAAAACCATCAGCATCGTTACAATACCATAGAATATAAAAGGAGTGATCATGTTATAAATGACAGTGGATACTACCACCTTCCCTTTACTAAGAAGCTAATATTATTATTATGCTAATAGAAGGTCTCTTAGGCTTGAAGGGGGGACCCCATACCTCAAAGATCAGCTTAGTGAAATCACATCACAGGAGCATCAGGAGTCTTCTTGCAGGAAGGCTCGTCTTCGGTCTGAATACTAAACATGAGGTCTGCAATATTAAAAGCACCAACTTTCAGGTATTCGCAGCTGGCTGTATGTTATGGCTAAATAGTGAGTCGATCAACCCAGAGTGGAAAACATGCATTGTCCAACGACCCAGACTGTTCTTGTTACACCGTGTACAGACCAAGGTCGCTGCGCAGAGCTCGGGATGGTAACAACAGATTGCTCTCGTGTGAGGCAAAGCGCGAGCCAGCAGTTTGCTTAAACAATAACATGTAGATGCAGTGTCGTGCGCAAAAGCAGCAAGATGGCTTTCTAACATCTAACGTGGTTATGCTAACTTAACAATGTATGTACGTATTAAGGGATTCCTTACTACATGCCCCCTTGATCGAAGCACTAACTAGTATGCAAGAAAAGAGAGAACGCAGAGTTCAGTTGCGACAGAGCAGAACAAGGCGTATTCAATTTAAAAAACAAGTTTCAGTTCAGGCAAAGTCCAAGAATGAAAAACGAAAAGAGGAGAGGAAAAATAAAACCTCAAACGTGCAGCGGGAAAAAAAATGAAAAAACGCTGCGCCGGGCAGCAGTGCAGAGGCACAGGTAATGTTCAAGACATGTGGGTAAAAACATAGTGGACGACAGTTCACTCAATCCATGAACGTATATGCAGCATACGTGGCAACTGCTTCCAGCAGAAAATCGTTGGCACGGCCACTAAAGGTTTCAGCCATCCAGTTAATCAAAGAAAAGGAACATACATGTTCCTCAATTAGCGGAGCCTCTAGCACCATCAGAGGGCAACCAGCGTGTACCTCCAAATAACTCATATCCAAGAAGTCATACGCCGCCCTTGCGATGTCCCAATGTCCCAATTACCCAGGATGCCATAATCCGAACAGCAGAACAGACGAACTCGTGAGACACTAAGGGCCTCATCAGTCGATCATAATCCGGGTCCGGAGACACCGTGTCGGTTAGGCACAAATCCAGAGGCCATTCAAAGGGACAATCTAGGCAGTGAAAGACAGGTTGCACGCAGGTGAAGTAGGAATACCGGAATGATAATCCATATGCCAGGCTCAAAGTCGCCAATGGCAGGACGCCATAATATTCAAGCATCCTGTCACGAAGAAGATGCAGACGGGACAGGTCGTCGTGAGGCACAGAAAGAGCAGCCATTCCGTAGTATGAAAAGTAAAAGCAGCACACCTGCCACCAGCGCCAGAATCAGCGGGACACCTCCAAAGACGCTCGAGAAAATAGAGTGAAAAAATGCCGGAATCACACCAAAAATAGTTTGGAAGGAGGTCACAAGGCCTGAGCCCACAAGTTTAAAAAAATGAGCCAGGCCGGTTGTGGACGAGGCATTGAAAATTGTTTGGATCAAAGCTCCAAAATGCAGGGGGAGGTCAGTATTCAAAAGCGCCTGTACCTCAGTGCGCGTATTTGCTACGTGAAGGACAAATGTTTCTCGGGAGGAAGTCAATGGCACCTCCTTTTGGGACAATAGAGCTCTTATTCTGCTCATCTTGTTGAACTCTGCTTTCAAGGTCGGAATCGAAGGCCAGATGGAAACATCCAGCCGCCCATGCGGGGGAGGAAATAGAACATTATTGCAGCAGACTACTCTCTGCGATACAGTTACTATGTATGGGATCCCCACTAACATCCCGCAGCAAGCTTCATTATTCAAAATCAAATAACTACCGTTTGCAAGCAGCGTGAAAGATGGCGTAATCACGGGGACTGGGATACCTTTGAGGACGCAGGCCAAATTCGGGGCGTGTACATTGCAAGCACCGTGCAACTGAATGTGCCTACATACTACAGAACGATCAGGTGTCGTGGTACATTCCTCACCTTTCAGATAAACCTCAGTACCGTCCCTTGTACATCTATACGTAAAAGGGAGGGACCAAACCTCATGTATGAAAGCGGTACCCAGCTGTTCATATCTACCCAGAGCATAGTGTTTCATACAGGACGTAAACTTAAAAAGTGCAAACGGGAGAGTGATCAACCCATGTACTAACCACACGGCTGAATTCAATTCCGCCACAGAGAAAGGCAACGGCTCTAACTTTTCAATGTGTAACAATGAATATGTAGCATCTTTCATGGACATGAACTGCTGCTTTACAGTAAGGTTAAAGGGAAGGAATAATGATGTCGTATTCAGATAGTCCCAGGGGACCTTTCCTGCCTTTAACGTTTGTAAAGTCCACGCAAACTGCATAACAGAACGCAACTGGTTTTGACCATGGTACAATACAGACATATCATCATGTACAATATCAACAATTGAAGAAACAATATTGTCTAATGTATAAATTCTAGAAGAAAGAGTGTTAATGCTGTTATCAATAACTGCCAATACCTTTTCCATATTGGCTTGATCAATAGCTCTCAATCTGGAAGCCGCCTCAATTTGCGACAATTTCCATACTTCGTTGTAAATAGCATACGCCCACCTTTTTGTTCTGCCACCCACAGGACCTTTAACAAAATCATTCAAATCTATTTTGTCATGTAATCTTGATAAATGAACTTTGACAGATGCCAAGGTGGAATGTCGCAGCCAGGACTGACATAATTTCCCTACAGAGTAGGTAGTTACTGTATGAGATGACTCAAACCGAGGGTCTACGTGTTGTTGAGTATACCCCGGTTTCAGACCTAGAAAACGACGTTGACAGGCATCGGTACTGCTTTGCCAAAGCAACCATCCTTCACTACTAAATTTCGAAATATTGAAGGATGTATTAGAAACCAATGACTGCAAAGCAGGAAGGGACAGATCTGTGTGGTTATCCCAATTGGGGTAAGCGCCCAGATCCGGCACAGATGGGGAATTTAGTTTTTTAGAAGTGGTCAATCCGAAACAGGTGGTTTGGAAGATGGTTGAATTCAAAAACAACATATGATTTGGTACGAGACAGGCACGATGTAAAGCTTCAGTTCCCTGAACCTGCCACGGTTTGGAACCCCAAACCGACTTAAGATCAATAGTAGCCTTCCATAGATCATAACCTTTGATTGACAACTCATCCATAAAGGACTTAGAATAAAGTAATTTGGTGTGTGTCAGTCTAACCTTCGAAGCAGACTCAGGCATAACTTTAAAATAAAAGGATGCCGGGTCAGAAACACCGAAATCAGTAAAATAAGTGTACTTATCAACTAACGTAGGCGAACTGCCGAAAGAGGGGGTGGGACAGTGTTCCCATTGGGTAAAATTTACAAAATTACGGAAAGTGTTTGCTTTATGCAGGAAGTGATTGCCATAATGCTGAAAACAATACTGTTCAGCATAGTTAGCCGTATTCTCATATAAATCTTCTGCATCAAAAGCGGCATAATATTTCAAATCAGAAAACAGTGCTTCAATGGCATGAACATCCCAATCATCAGAACGAATGTTCTGCTTAACCATATCACCCATAGAAACACGAAATACATTAGGTACATTGATGACCTCCGTAGGACCATGAATCTGGAATTTAACAGCATCCCTCACAATTCCATCCAAAACGGGCCAGGGAGTAATATTCACAAAAGTCTGGTCCCTTCGCATGATGTGGGACGATGAGTGGGGGGCCAAAGTTCCATTGATAAGTCTAATTGTAGATCTTTCTGTAAGATAGTGGCCATCCACCAGACGGAAAAACACTATCACGAATCCAATGGACATAAACAAAAAAATACTGAAAAGCAACAGCCAGATGTATGTCCAAGGGGTAACCAAAAAATGTCTTTTAAACCAACTGGCAAAAACAGCAATGTTCGAAGGGGGAGTGGAGGGCAACGAATTAGTGTCAAAGGAGAAACGTGACTGGCCAACCGCCGTAGATTGTGAAACAGGCGAGTGACCATTTGTAGGATAAGCATACTCCGTCTCATCGGGCAGACCACCAGCCGGCGGTATTAACAAGGGATCAGTAACTGACTGCATCTCGATGGCAACATCAGACAAGGTGTTAGAAGCAGGAACCAACATTGAGTTTCTTTGCATCGTCTGGCATGAAACTGCTGGAGTCAGACTAATAAGTATCGGCCACTCGCTGAAGTTTGACATTGTCAATAGAGATGTACCTGTTTTCTTTTCGACCAGGAAGTGGAGGTAAAATGACTGTTCTTGTACCCTGCACTCCAAGCACTGGAACCGGTGCACGATAAGAGGGGCCGAACTCCTTCTTGTTCTCCACCTTCTCTCGGACCAGGTCTCCAACTCGGGGTAGCCAGCCGACTACCGGAATCTGAACCTCAGCTTCAGACGTGGAGGGCAAGTGTTCTCTCGAAAGAGTGTCTCTGGCTTCTTGTAGAATCTGCAAAACAGCACAGTGATCATCTACGTCAAAGGGTGCGGTCGACGCCGCCATGTCTAGACCATCAAGGTCTGGAACAAACATTCTGATTCCGAAGAGCATCATGTACGGGGTCCGCCCACCCAGAGACCTTCTAGGGAGATTATTAAGTGCACGTTGGACGTTATACAAATGGGCTAGCCAGTTCCGGCCTGTGCCTAAAACACGTGCTGTCAAAGATTGCTTTAAGTCACGGTTCATTCGCTCCACCACACTATTACCCTCGGGTCGGTAGGGGGATGAAAATTTGACTAGGACCCCCAAATTTCTCATAGCCTCCTTGTAAGCCTTAGAGGCGAACGCAGGGCCCTGATCAGAATGGAAGGTACCACACGCAAAAGTTCCCACAAAGACACGCAAATCCCTGATGACAGTCCGCGAGTCAGCACTCCTTTGTGGCCATACCCAGAGAAAACGTGTGCACGAATCCACTGCAACCAAGATATACTTGTACGCAGTATCAGAAGAAAAAGGACCGCAGTGATCTAAATAAACACAACCAAATGGTTTATTTGATATGTACAACTGTGTTTGAGGTGGGCGCGCAACAGTGGAAGGTTTAATCTGTTGGCAAATGTCACAATCAAGAACATAAGCGCGCGCTTGTTTATATAAACCAAACCACCAGTAACGTTGTTGCAACAGAGATATAGTAGCGGACACGCCGGCGTGGGCTGACACCAACCCCTCGTGCGCTGCAAATATCAGTGCTGGTCTGCAGTCCGCGTTGGGAATAATTCTGTCACCAACGTCGTTAATCCTCACTAACGGGACGTTATCAGGACTTAAGTGATAAAAATAACGAGAAGGAAAACCCTTCGGGTAATCACTTCCCTTCTCTGTAGCAGCAATAGCTGCCAAGATGTCATCATCAATCTTACTTTTGGATCTTGTAACTGCTGCCACTAAGTATGTAGCCACTGCGGTTTTTGCTGCCTCGTCAGCCAAGCTGTTACCGACAGCATGGACACCAAGTCGTTGGTGACCAAGAGTGTGAATAACATTCACAAGAGGGAGACGTTCTTTAAAGTCTGCCACTCGAACCCAAAGCAGTTTATGCTTAATTGTGCTACCTTTGGTATCTCGATAATCGTTTTGAGACCAGAAGTGTAAGTTGTCATTGTAGGACTGGACACAATAAAAGGAGTCACTTACTATAAGAGTCGTGACCCGGGGATCAGCAAACTCCAGTGCAAGCACCAGAGCCCGAAGCTCCGCCAATTGCGCGGTACAATCACCCAATGACTGCGTATGCACTGCAACAGATTGGAATTCACCACGCATCAGCTTTTCCCTGCGCTTGCGGCAGGCCGCCGAACACCAGGAAATGTCCACCCACGTAAAGTTGGCTTCAAGGCCTCCCACAGGGATCCCACACTCGACACCGATCCCTCATTGGAAGCAAAGTAATGGGCAATAGCTTCCCGCATATGAGTACTATAGGCTGCATTCTGTAGGTGCCACGGCGACAAACGCCATCGAAAGGACTGCCGCCCTCTGCCTATGGCCAGCTCAAGGGACACTGGAGAATGATCCGATAGGCCGTGGGGGAGGATTTCCGTGAGCACCACTCCACTTGTCCGCGCCCGGGGAAGAAATATATAGTCCAGTCTCGAGAAAGTGGCATGCACTGCTGAAAGATACGTGTATTCCTGCCTATCCCAGTGAGTCCACTGCCAGACATCAACCCAGTCAAGACTAGTCACTAGGGAGCTGAGTTTCGTGGGGCCACCTCGCCGCTCACCGCCCTCACCGCCCTCCCCCCACTCCGGTCCCTGGCCAGGTCTCTGACATCATTCCAGTCCCCTCCCACGATAGAGAGCATATCTGGCCAATATCCTCTCCATAAAAGACCACTGTAGGGGGGGGCGTACACACTACCAAAGATCACGGGGACTTCCCCAATCGTACCCCTGATAAATAAGTAGCGGCCCTATGGGTCAACCCATTGCTGCGCGTGTATACATGGGACCCTACGATGAACCAGTATCCCTACCCCTCTGGACCCCCTCGCAAACCCCGCATGAAATACCTGGTGATACCCATATCTTTGCAAACATGGGGTCTTCGTACCAAAGAGGTGCGTCTCCTGCAGCATAAGAACATCCGCCCGAGCCCTCTTAGCCTGATGTAGTATTGCCCCTCGCTTAATTTTATCAAGTGCCCCCCTCACGTTCCAGCTTATAATTCGGGGGGTACCTGGGACTCTTGTGTCCCCCATCTGTTCGCTAGCTATTGGGAAGGAACCTCATCCCCCTCCCCCACAGAGAACTGCAGCTAAATGTAGGACCAATGTCAAAAACCCACCCGGCAAGTGCAACGCTGAACCAATAACAACTCCCCCTCAAAAAACCCCCACCCCATACCTCAATAACACTGAAGCATCTGTCGCGGCGGGGCAAGTACCCAGCTCCCAACCGGGGAAGTAGCACCGCCCCATCCAATGGATCCCAAACTCACAGCCCATGGTCCTCAGGCCAGATCCCGACCCAGACAAGTCCGGCGGAAAACCAGCCCACTTCTTCGTTCCCCCGACCATTACTTCTCAAGAACTATGATGAACACATTGGGGGCCCGAGAGACCTCCCCCACCCCCAACCAACCCCAAGCAACAGGATATCAGAAGTCAATGTCCATGCTCTGGACCATCTCCTGCCGCTGCCCCCCCCCCGACCTCGAGCGCCTCCTGGAGCGCGACCGTCTGTCCCTCAACCGCTGCCGCTTCGAATCCTTCCGGGTCGCCACTCCGGAGGAGGAGTCCGATTCCCTGCCAGGCGGCGTAGGCACCCGCAGCCGCACAGTCTCGTCCGTCCACTTGAAGACCTCCTCCAGGGTGTCGAAGAAGTGAGTTCGGGACTGATACACCACCCGCAGGCGAGCCGGAAACAATAGAGCATATGGTAGCTTAAGGTCTCTCAGGCGGGCCTTCGCGGCCATGAAGGACTGACGCTGCTGCTGCACCAGGCGGGTATAGTCGGGGAATATTGAGATACGTACATTTTCAGTTTGCAGCGGCTCTTTAGCCTGGGCCTGTTTCAGAACAGCATCCCGGTCCAAATAGTTCAGGAATCTCGCTATCACAGGCCGCGATCGCGCCCCCGGCAGCGGCTTCTGTACCAGCACCCGGTGAGCTCGTTCCACCACGAAGCAACGTGATAGCGCATCCGGCGGGAGCCAACTTTCTAGCCATTGTGTGAGGAAGCGTTCCATGTTACCTGCCTCGCAGCCCTCCGGAAAGCCCACAAATCTCAGATTGTTCTGCCGGGCCCGTCCTTCTGCATCTTTCACTCGAAGCGCAATTCCCCGCTGAATCTTCTCCATGGATGCCATTTTTTGTTTCAGCGTGGTAACATCGCCCGCCACCCCTGAGATCTGGGTCTCCGCCTCTGTGATACGAGACACTGCGTTGCGCAGATCTTGGCGCAGCAATGTGACATCTGACCCAACCGCCCCGATCCTGGCATCTAGCATGTCTCTGGATTGAGTTATGGCCGCCATCAGGGCCGCGTTGTCCGGATAGTTTCTGATGGTCCCCCGGTCGCGCCAGCCGCCGCTCCGGGACCAGTAAATTTATCAATTGGGCCATGGCGTGCGGAGCCACCGCCTTTGCCTCTCGTCATGTCGTCCTCCAGAGATCCCCCACCGGATCAGTTGCGGCAGGGCCAAACGCAGGAACAGCTGCCCCAGGCCCAAGGAGTTCCCTCCAGGGGGCCGAGCCCCGCGGTCCCACGCAGAAGTAGAGCCACAGGGTCAAGCCAATCCTGCCAGATGCTGCGTGGCCTCTCCGAGCGCCTCGGACGCCGACCGACCAGGAGCTTCCAGACCGGCCGCCCTCAAAGTAGCCGTCCACCAGGCCCAAGGCCACTGCACCTCGGCCAATGTCAATATCAATTGCTCCCCGCTAGGGCGTGCCGCCAAGTCCCAGGTGTTGCCCCGCGTGTGCCGGGACCCCAATATCATCACACTCCGTTCCTCTGCCCAGGGGCTGCCCTCTGATCCGTCGCGAGAATCACTACACCTCCCTGCTTACCTCCGCGGCCCGGTCTGGCCGCTGCAACATCAATCGCCGCCCCGCCTGGGCCGCCTCTCGCAGCCAGAAGTAGACCCTCGCCCCTGGTCTGCAGCGGATATCAGCTCGCGTGTGAGCAGTCTCTTGCATGCAGACAAGGATCGGAGCCCCGTCCGGCGGCGTCTCCGTGGCTCACAACGCCCAGGGGGCCCTCACCACAGCTGTGATGGCTCTCAGCGCTCTCCCACCGCTAGTCCTCTGCGTTGTAGTGCGTGATGTTAGGGCCAATCCCTCCGGTCGGGCCCTCCGCTACCGCCGCCACTCTTTCGATCGCCGGGTCAGTCCCTCTCAGCTCATCACCTGGTCCCCAGTGGTGAGGTAGGCCCTGTTAAGTCTTCCACTGTTGCAGGGATTCTGCTTATACACAGAACTATGCGTAGAACCCCAGGACCTCAGTGAATTGTGGTGTACCAGAAACTCACCTCAGAACCCAGAACCCAGTATCCGGCTAGCATAAGTGTCCCATTCGTTATCCGAGATTTGGCTCGGCGATCCCAATGAAAAGACAACCCAGAACAAGCTACTCAGTGTACTCTCAGGAATGGTGGGAATCGGAAATACCTGTTCGTATATTATTCTCACATCAGTCCACAACAAGAATCAAATGAGACACGGTGAAAATAAAAAGAGTTTATTTTTATAGACCACGTGTCCTAAGATGCAGTACTTTGGCTAATACAAGCAGACAAATGATTATAATTAAAACCATCAGCATCGTTACAATACCATAGAATATAAAAGGAGTGATCATGTTATAAATGACAGTGGATACTACCACCTTCCCTTTACTAAGAAGCTAATATTATTATTATGCTAATAGAAGGTCTCTTAGGCTTGAAGGGGGGACCCCATACCTCAAAGATCAGCTTAGTGAAATCACATCACAGGAGCATCAGGAGTCTTCTCGCAGGAAGGCTCGTCTTCGGTCTGAATACTAAACATGAGGTCTGCAATATTAAAAGCACCAACTTTCAGGTATTCGCAGCTGGCTGTATGTTATGGCTAAATAGTGAGTCGATCAACCCAGAGTGGAAAACATGCATTGTCCAACGACCCAGACTGTTCTTGTTACACCGTGTACAGACCAAGGTCGCTGCGCAGAGCTCGGGATGGTAACAACAGATTGCTCTCGTGTGAGGCAAAGCGCGAGCCAGCAGTTTGCTTAAACAATAACATGTAGATGCAGTGTCGTGCGCAAAAGCAGCAAGATGGCTTTCTAACATCTAACGTGGTTATGCTAACTTAACAATGTATGTACGTATTAAGGGATTCCTTACTACATGCCCCCTTGATCGAAGCACTAACTAGTGTGCAAGAAAAGAGAGAACGCAGAGTTCAGTTGCGACAGAGCAGAACTAGGCGTATTCAATTTAAAAAACAAGTTTCAGTTCAGGCAAAGTCCGAGAATGAAAAACGAAAAGAGGAGAGAAAAAATAAAACCTCAAACGTGCAGCGGGAAAAAAAATGAAAAAACGCTGCGCCGGGCAGCAGTGCAGAGGCACAGGTAATGTTCAAGACATGTGGGTAAAAACATAGTGGACGACAGTTCACTCAATCCATGAACGTATATGCAGCATACGTGGCAACTGCTTCCAGCAGAAAATCGTTGGCACGGCCACTAAAGGTTTCAGCCATCCAGTTAATCAAAGAAAAGGAACATACATGTTCCTCAATTAGCGGAGCCTCTAGCACCATCAGAGGGCAACCAGCGTGTACCTCCAAATAACTCATATCCAAGAAGTCATACGCCGCCCTTGCGATGTCCCAATTACCCAGGATTACATGCGCCGCACCACAGGCCATAATCCGAACACCAGAACAGGCGAACTCGTGAGACACTAAGGGCCTCATCAGTCGATCATAATCCGGGTCCGGAGACACCGTGTCGGTTAGGCACAAATCCAGAGGCCATTCAAAGGGACAATCTAGGCAGTGAAAGACAGGTTGCACGCAGGTGAAGTAGGAATACCGGAATGATAATCCATATGCCAGGCTCAAAGTCGCCAATGGCAGGACGCCATAATATTCAAGCATCCTGTCACGAAGAAGATGCAGACGGGACAGGTCGTCGTGAGGCACAGAAAGAGCAGCCATTCCGTAGTATGAAAAGTAAAAGCAGCACACCTGCCACCAGCGCCAGAATCAGCGGGAGACCTCCAAAGACGCTCGAGAAAATAGAGTGAAAAAATGCCGGAATCACACCAAAAATAGTTTGAAAGGAGGTCACAAGGCCTGAGCCCACAAGTTTAAAAAAATGAGCCAGGCCGGTTGTGGACGATGCATTGAAAATTGTTTGGATCAAAGCTCCAAAATGCAGGGGGAGGTCAGTATTCAAAAGCGCCTGTACCTCAGTGCGCGTATTTGCTACGTGAAGGACAAATGTTTCTCGGGAGGAAGTCAATGGCACCTCCTTTTGGGACAATAGAGCTCTTATTCTGCTCATCTTGTTGAACTCTGCTTTCAAGGTCGGAATCGAAGGCCAGATGGAAACATCCAGCCGCCCATGCGGGGGAGGAAATAGAACATTATTGCAGCAGACTACTCTCTGCGATACAGTTACTATGTATGGGATCCCCACTAACATCCCGCAGCAAGCTTCATTATTCAAAATCAAATAACTACCGTTTGCAAGCAGCGTGAAAGATGGCGTAATCACGGGGACTGGGATACCTTTGAGGACGCAGGCCAAATTCGGGGCGCGTACATTGCAAGCACCGTGCAACTGAATGTGCCTACATACTACAGAACGAGCAGGTGTCGTGGTACATTCCTCACCTTTCAGATAAACCTCAGTACCGTCCCTTGTACATCTATACGTAAAAGGGAGGGACCAAACCTCATGTATGAAAGCGGTACCCAGCTGTTCATATCTACCATATCTAGAGCATAGTGTTTCATACAGGACATAAACTTAAAAAGTGCAAACGGGAGAGTGATCAACCCATGTACTAACCACACGGCTGAATTCAATTCCGCCACAGAGAAAGGCAACGGCTCTAACTTTTCAATGTGTAACAATCAATATGTAGCATCTTTCATGGACATGAACTGCTGCTTTACAGTAAGGTTAAAGGGAAGGAATAATGATGTCGTATTCAGATAGTCCCAGGGGACCTTTCCTGCCTTTAACGTTTGTAAAGTCCACGCAAACTGCATAACAGAACGCAACTGGTTTTGACCATGGTACAATACAGACATATCATCATGTACAATATCAACAATTGAAGAAACAATATTGTCTAATGTATAAATTCTAGAAGAAAGAGTGTTAATGCTGTTATCAATAACTGCCAATACCTTTTCCATATTGGCTTGATCAATAGCTCTCAATCTGGAAGCCACCTCAATTTGCGACAATTTCCATACTTCGTTGTAAATAGCATACGCCCACCTTTTTGTTCTGCCACCCACAGGACCTTTAACAAAATCATTCAAATCTATTTTGTCATGTAATCTTGATAAATGAACTTTGACAGATGCTAAGGTGGAATGTCGCAGCCAGGACTGACATAATTTCCCTACAGAGTAGGTAGTTACTGTATGAGATGACTCAAACCGAGGGTCTACGCGTTGTTGAGTATACCCCGGTTTCAGACCTAGAAAACGACGTTGACAGGCATCGGTACTGCTTTGCCAAAGCAACCATCCTTCACTACTAAATTTCGAAATATTGAAGGATGTATTAGAAACCAATGACTGCAAAGCAGGAAGGGACAGATCTGTGTGGTTATCCCAATTGGGGTGAGCGCCCAGATCCGGCACAGATGGGGAATTTAGTTTTTTAGAAGTGGCCAATCCGAAACAGGTGGTTTGGAAGATGGTTGAATTCAAAAATAACATATGATTTGGTACGAGACAGGCACGATGTAAAGCTTCAGTTCCCTGAACCTGCCACGGTTTGGAACCCCAAACCGACTTAAGATCAATAGTAGCCTTCCATAGATCATAACCTTTGATTGACAACTCATCCATAAAGGACTTAGAATAAAGTAATTTGGTGTGTGTCAGTCTAACCTTCGAAGCAGACTCAGGCATAACTTTAAAATAAAAGGATGCCGGGTCGGAAACACCGAAATCAGTAAAATAAGTGTACTTATCAACTAACGTAGGCGAACTGCCGAAAGAGGGGGTGGGACAGTGTTCCCATTGGGTAAAATTTACAAAATTACGAAAAGTGTTTGCTTTATGCAGGAAGTGATTGCCATAATGCTGAAAACAATACTGTTCAGCATAGTTAGCCGCATTCTCATATAAATCTTCTGCATCAAAAGCGGCATAATATTTCAAATCAGAAAACAGTGCTTCAATGGCATGAACATCCCAATCATCAGAACGAATGTTCTGCTTAACCACATCACCCATAGAAACACGAAATACATTAGGTACATTGATGACCTCCGTAGGACCATGAATCTGGAATTTAACAGCATCCCACGCAATTCCATCCAAAACGGGCCAGGCAGTAATATTCACAAAAGTCTGGTCCCTTCGCATGATGTGGGACGATGAGTGGGGGGCCAAAGTTCCATTGATAAGTCTAATTGTAGATCTTTCTGTAAGATAGTGGCCATCCACCAGACGGAAAAACACTATCACGAATCCAATGGACATAAACAAAAAAAAACTGAAAAGCAACAGCCAGATGTATGTCCAAGGGGTAACCAAAAAATGTCTTTTAAACCAACTGGCAAAAACAGCAATGTTCGAAGGGGGAGTGGAGGGCAACGAATTAGTGTCAAAGGAGAAACGTGACTGGCCAACCGCCGTAGATTGTGAAACAGGCGAGTGACCATTTGTAGGATAAGCATACTCCGTCTCATCGGGCAGACCACCAGCCGGCGGTATTAACAAGGGATCAGTAACTGACTGCATCTCGATGGCAACATCAGACAAGGTGTTAGAAGCAGGAACCAACATTGAGTTTCTTTGCATCGTCTGGCATGAAACTGCTGGAGTCAGACTAATAAGTATCGGCCACTCGCTGAAGTTTGACATTGTCAATAGAGATGTACCTGTTTTCTTTTCGACCAGGAAGTGGAGGTAAAATGACTGTTCTTGTACCCTGCACTCCAAGCACTGGAACCGGTGCACGATAAGAGGGGCCGAACTCCTTCTTGTTCTCCACCTTCTCTCGGACCAGGTCTCCAACTCGGGGTAGCCAGCCGACTACCGGAATCTGAACCTCAGCTTCAGACGTGGAGGGCAAGTGTTCTCTCGAAAGAGTGTCTCTGGCTTCTTGTAGAGTCTGCAAAACAGCACAGTGATCATCTACGTCAAAGGGTGCGGTCGACGCCGCCATGTCTAGACCATCAAGGTCTGGAACAAACATTCTGATTCCGAAGAGCATCATGTACGGGGTCCGCCCACCCAGAGACCTTCTAGGGAGATTATTAAGTGCACGTTGGACGTTATACAAATGGGCTAGCCAGTTCCGGCCTGTGCCTAAAACACGTGCTGTCAAAGATTGCTTTAAGTCACGGTTCATTCGCTCCACCACACTATTACCCTCGGGTCGGTAGGGGGACGAAAATTTGACTAGGACCCCCAAATTTCTCATAGCCTCCTTGTAAGCCTTAGAGGCGAACGCAGGGCCCTGATCAGAATGGAAGGTACCACACGCAAAAGTTCCCACAAAGACACGCAAATCCCTGATGACAGTCCGCGAGTCGGCACTCCTTTGTGGCCATACCCAGAGAAAACGTGTGCACGAATCCACTGCAACCAAGATATACTTGTACGCAGTATCAGAAGAAAAAGGACCGCAGTGATCTAAATAAACACAACCAAATGGTTTATTTGATATGTACAACTGTGTTTGAGGTGGGCGCGCAACAGTGGAAGGTTTAATCTGTTGGCAAATGTCACAATCAAGAACATAAGCGCGCGCTTGTTTATATAAACCAAACCACCAGTAACGTTGTTGCAACAGAGATATAGTAGCGGACACGCCGGCGTGGGCTGACGCCAACCCCTCATGCGCTGCTAATATCAGTGCTGGTCTGCAGTCCGCGTTGGGAATAATTCTGTCACCAACGTCGTTAATCCTCACTAACGGGACGTTATCAGGACTTAAGTGATAAAAATAACGAGAAGGAAAACCCTTCAGGTAACCACTTCCCTTCTCTGTAGCAGCAATAGCTGCCAAGATGTCATCATCAATCTTACTTTTGGATCTTGTAACTGCTGCCACTAAGTATGTAGCCACTGTGGTTTTTGCTGCCTCGTCAGCCAAGCTGTTACCGACAGCATGGACACCAAGTCGTTGGTGACCAAGAGTGTGAATAACATTCACAAGAGGGAGACGTTCTTTAAAGTCTGCCACTCGAACCCAAAGCAGTTTATGCTTAATTGTGCTACCTTTGGTATCTCGATAATCGTTTTGAGACCAGAAGTGTAAGTTGTCATTGTAGGACTGGACACAATAAAAGGAGTCACTTACTATAAGAGTCGTGACCCGGGGATCAGCAAACTCCAGTGCAAGCACCAGAGCCCGAAGCTCTGCCAATTGCGCGGTACAATCACCCAATGACTGCGTATGCACTGCATCAGATTGGAATTCACCATTTACGAATGTACCCACGACAATTGCGCAAGCCGCAGAATAAGCGTGCTTTGATCCAATCGCGGGCTGCGCCGAGCCGTCAGTGTATATGACACAATGGTATTCTTCGTGCGGGCGCAAAGACAGAGGAGCCGGATGAACGAATTCATACTGCAAGTACTCCTGAGTCTGTAATGAGGCGTCAAAGATATAAGTGACATCTGGCGACGTCAGAGTTGTGGCCCATTGTATCCACCGTGGATGCAAAGCTTTAGAATTTGGTACACTTGCTTTTGTCACTGCCTCTAGGGCAGGATACGGTGTTACAACCAGAATCTGTTTCCCATGCGACAGCGCGCGTTCTTTAAGGATCACCATCTGTACAGCAGTCAGAACTTTCTCGACTGTGGAAAAACGTAACTCAGCAGAGGTGTACAAGTGTGATTTATACACAATGGGGACTGTATCGCCCTCATTAAACGTCAAATACGTGAAACCCACGGCGCCTGGTACTATTCTTATTACCAGGTTAGTGCGGTTATCACGCGTCAGCAAGTACTGTGAAGCAAGAAGATCAGCCTGTAAAGACTGTAGAATAGCAGAGTGTTCTAGCTGCCAGCTAGACTTCGAAAAGGAAGGTTGTACCAAGGCATAAAGCGGCTTGATACGCTGGGCATAATCAGGAATATACGTACGTCCGAAATTCAGAAAGCCCAGGAGAGATTGTAATTTTTTCAGCGTTGTAGAAGCGCGCAAGCATGCGCACTTCTCCAGAAAGTGAGAAGCCAGTCCCTTACCTTCATTGTTGAGCTCGTAGCCCAAAAACAACACTGTATATTCTGCGATGTGAGACTTCGCAAAATTAAATTTGTAGCCATAGTCTGCAAAACTCACTATAATATTGTCGACTCGAGACAGATGTGGCATCAGCTCATCATCCGTGAGGTAGATATCGTCAACATAGGAGTATGCGTCGGGGTCTATTCTTTCTAAGAGAGAAACCACGCGAGCGGAAAAGACGCCAGGGCTATTTTTGTAGCCCATGGCCAATCTCGTAAACTGTTTCTGTTTGCCGCCCGAAGTAAACGCCGTCCACTGGCTACTCAGTGTGGACAGGTTATGGCTAAAAAAGCCATTGGAAATGTCAAGTGTTGTTTTAAATCTCTTACGCACGAGACTGTCGACCAGAGCCGAGCTGTGAGTATTTTGTACCGCGCAGGTCCGGCAATGCGAATTTAGGTGCCGGTAATCCAAAACTAAACGGTATGAGCCGTCAGGCTTCGTTACAGTGAATAAAGGGTTATTCATAGGGGACACACAAGTTTCAATAACACCCTGATATTCCAATTGCTCAAGGATCGCCGCGACGTGCGGTCTAGCTTCACGACGCATGGGATATTGGGGTTGAGGCTGGGGCATAGACCGCAATGGAATCTCATGGCAGGGGAACAACCGGTCCCATCCCACCTGAGTACGATACACCGCCGGCGCAAGCGCCAGCGCCCACTCCTCAGCGTACACTTCAGCCTGGTCCTTAGGCACTGTGTGCGCAAAGGACGGGAGGATTACATCCTCCCCTCTAGGAGCTTCTAAAATGAAAGCTGGGGGCCAATCTGCCTCCGCTAGGAGGATATCATAGGTGGTAGTCAGATTATCCCAAAAAATCCCCTTTATTGTACGTTGTATGTCACCCTCAATTAGTAAGACTATTTCATAAAGTCTGTCAGGGGGAGCCACTCTGGTGTCAGCTGTTTCAACAGTAACCAATATATCAGTTGCTGTCGCCGCCAGAAATGGACTCAGGGCTTGACGGACTATGGTAATTTCCGCTGCGCTGTCCAGTAGCGTCAGCGCCCATGTCCGGTTCCGAAGCTGTGTCCGCACTATCTGAGGCATACCTTGCCGTCAGAGCAGCCACTTTCTTCTTCTGAAACGGGGGTCTTTGTCGTGCAAATTCGTCCTGCTTGCCTTTACCCTCAGTCTGCCGGGGCTGGTCACGTGTTTGTGGAGCACCCCGACCTTTGCCACCGCCTGCGCCACCGGACTGTGAAGCCGATGTTTCCTGTGAAGAACGAGGAGAACGTTGTTCAGAAACCTGAAACCTATCAGGAGACTTAATAGTAGCACAATCTCGCAGATCATAAGTGCGTTCACTACCTGACTGAACGGGAGAGGCAGGCCGAGAGCCCTGTTTCTGCTGCTGCTTTCCCTGTTGTTTTGACCGCCAATTTTGTTTCGGAAAGTTTGGACGGTCATCCTTACCAGAGGCTTCCGCCTTACCCTGCTGCTTAATCTCGGGAGTTTTGACCACAGGTTTAACTCCTAAAGAGCTACGACCCAAATCTCTGTACGCAGACGAGATTATTTTCGCAAATTCCCGCGGCTTATCCTCATCAGCAACTTTCTTCAGTTCATTACGAACTTGGAACTGCATAGCATCACCCTTAAGGTTACACATCATCATGGAAGCCACCAGGTCAAACTGTCCGAGGAGCCGCATTCCTAATTCTACCGCAGACTCCGCACCGTGGTTATCTTGAACACGCTTAATAACGGAGGGTAGTACCGACATAGACGGAGTGCCAAAGCACTGCGAGTACGTCGCCGCAAAGACCTTGCCCCAGTTTACACAATCATCAATGTCGGGGACCAAGTCTTTAGGCAAACTAATGGTAAGGATCCTGTGTTTCTCCACAGGAGATGTATTCGGGTATACCGCTTCTATTTGGTCAAATTTTTCAGCAAGCCAAAACGGGAAATCATCCCTAGTTTGGGGGCGCTTGCCCATAACAGAATTAACCATAACAGGACTAATGACCACCGCGTGGTGGTCAGTAGGCTGTCCCGCAGCAGCAGGTGCCCCCGCCTGCACATTGCGCGACACGTACTGTACCAACGCCCTATAAACTGTAAGGTAACGGGGATGAGGCGTAAATCCGGCTAGTACCGGCCAAGTGGCCCCTGCAATCGATAAAGGGCCCATTCTCGGCGGTATAACCACATGGGGAAGGGCGCCATTAAACCAAAAAGGATGCTGCCAAGCAGATATTGGTATTTCCTGTGTCCTATACGGTGTATAGTTCGCTGGCACGGCATTGGCAGTGTAAGAATGAAAGGTATTATCGTCCTCACTTACTGCCGGAATCGTCACCCAAGAGTAGAACAACTCATAGGGATGAGCCGCATCGGCTCCTACCACAAAGATGACGTTCATACCAGTGTCCGGCACCCCATACTGCGTCAAATGACGTTTCAGAGCTGCACGGCTATGCGCCGCAATATCTACAGCCATAAGGACAAGCTACACTCGAAGTAATCAGTAGCACAAGGGTTCAATAACCTTTTTAATGATCACGCTTGAAGAAACCTATATCAAAAGAAATAGGTAGGTTTAAATCCGTCAGACTTGTTATCCGGAAACAAGAATGAGGGTGTTGTGGACTAATATAAGCACTACTAAGGCGTTTCAACTAATAGACCAAACGTTAGGTGCGCCATGTTGCAGGGATTCTGCTTATACACAGAACTATGCGTAGAACCCCAGGACCTCAGTGAATTGTGGTGTACCAGAAACTCACCTCAGAACCCAGAACCCAGTATCCGGCTAGCATAAGTGTCCCATTCGTTATCCGAGATTTGGCTCGGCGATCCCAATGAAAAGACAACCCAGAACAAGCTACTCAGTGTACTCTCAGGAATGGTGGGAATCGGAAATACCTGTTCGTATATTATTCTCACATCAGTCCACAACAAGAATCAAATGAGACACGGTGAAAATAAAAAGAGTTTATTTTTATAGACCACGTGTCCTAAGATGCAGTACTTTGGCTAATACAAGCAGACAAATGATTATAATTAAAACCATCAGCATCGTTACAATACCATAGAATATAAAAGGAGTGATCATGTTATAAATGACAGTGGATACTACCACCTTCCCTTTACTAAGAAGCTAATATTATTATTATGCTAATAGAAGGTCTCTTAGGCTTGAAGGGGGGACCCCATACCTCAAAGATCAGCTTAGTGAAATCACATCACAGGAGCATCAGGAGTCTTCTCGCAGGAAGGCTCGTCTTCGGTCTGAATACTAAACATGAGGTCTGCAATATTAAAAGCACCAACTTTCAGGTATTCGCAGCTGGCTGTATGTTATGGCTAAATAGTGAGTCGATCAACCCAGAGTGGAAAACATGCATTGTCCAACGACCCAGACTGTTCTTGTTACACCGTGTACAGACCAAGGTCGCTGCGCAGAGCTCGGAATGGTAACAACAGATTGCTCTCGTGTGAGGCAAAGCGCGAGCCAGCAGTTTGCTTAAACAATAACATGTAGATGCAGTGTCGTGCGCAAAAGCAGCAAGATGGCTTTCTAACATCTAACGTGGTTATGCTAACTTAACAATGTATGTATGTATTAAGGGATTCCTTACTACACCACTGTGGCCCGCAGGCCGCCAGCCCCCAGCGTCGCTTCCACCACTCGCCGTAAATCAGGGCCGGGCGCACCGTGATCCGCCACCGCCAGGGGCCGTCCAGAGGCAGCACTCGACTCCCCGGCTTCAGCAGCGTCTCTGGGCCCAAGCCGCGCACGGCGCGACTCCACCGCCGGTAGTGCACTCGGGCTCCCGGAGCTCCGTCGGTGGGCTGCGCGGGGGGGAAACGTCCCCACACCCCCTTCCGACTCAATGTTTGGCCGGGGAACAAGGATATAGAAGGATATCACCACGGGCTGGATGGAGCTCGCCTAACTCGCGTCCGCCATTGCAGCTCGCTTAGCCACGCCGCTGTTTGGTTTGTTCAACGTTGAAGGATACAGTGTTTCATAATATGGTGCACCTTATATTTGTTTCCTTGAAACTTGTTCTACATTTTTCAAAAACAATGTCCCCAAAGGGGGATAATAATACCGTGTCCGGTTAGGCTGCGACTGACCAAGTTGGAACAGCTTTTAATCTTTCAGGTTTAAATGAAACTGATGAGGGTGTTATAAACATCCATCCAAATTTAAGGAGAGCCATGACTCTAAAATGTATAAAACACAGCCTAACACCAAGAGGTGGTAGAGCAGTCTTTATGATAGAGGCACATGAATCATTTCAGACAGAGGTATTCTATACATGGATAGTATTCCCAGAATCAAATCCAGGAAGAAAAGTGTTTCACTTCTATAAAGATGAACCACCTGAGGAATATTTTCCTTTTGAGGATGTTGAAATTCCACTCACATTCCAGGAGCATAATCTCTGGTTTAAAGGCGCCCTAAAACATTACAATCCCATTACCAGGCTCGGTCCACTAGGTAGACCAGGAGCAACATGGCCGATTTTAGCTGGATACACACCTCATCCTGACATTGAAGCAATGTCAGACAAGGAATTACTTAATCAAATACAAGAATGCATAGAATTACACAGTTAAACCACAACTGTCTGAAGGTCCTGAGAAGGTCTCTATTAAACACAATCCTACATCTTCTAAAAAGAAGTGGGAAAATAACAAACAACATTAAAAAAAAAAACGTTCTCAATCCCGAGGTAGGTCTCCTCAAAAGGAGCCCTCTGAAAGGAGGTATAACCTCAGGAATAGGGATAATTTGAGAATTCAGATTTCGTCACAGACATCCGAAAGAAGAGGACGGTCAGATCACAAAGAAGAACGAGTGAAGTCCAAAGACGATCAACACATTCAGAAAAACAATCCAAAACCTCAATTCACTAAGAAGAAGGTAGCAGGTCTGAAGATCAGACATGCAGAGAATTCTGAGAACACAACTCAAGAACGGAGAATGGGCTCAGACAATGCTTGACAGTGCAGCAGAAATAACAATAGCTCGCCAGAACCTGAAGGAACTTCTGGAGATAGTGGACTTGAATGAGTACATCACAGTTGAGACTGTAGACACCAGGGTTAGTACTCCACAAAGGTTATATGAAATAACACTCCGGATGGAGGGAGACATACCAAGAAAAGTGAGAGCGCTCTTTTTATGGGAGAAACTTTCAAGGGGTTATGATATACTTCTAGCAGAACAGGACTGGCCACCAGAATTTGTCAGGGAGTGCCCACATGGCGAAGACATCATTATGCCAGCCTTCTCTAACCATGTTCCAATACACCTAAAATATACATATGCCAGGAAATGGGCAGTTGCCCAGGCCCCAGCATTATACAAAAATTATGTAGGATGGGATGAGGACTCACCTCACCACAAGATGCAGTTACAAAATCAACCTACTGCACAAAGGCAGTACCCAATAAAGCAAGAAGCTAAAAAACAGGTCAGGGAGATCTTAGATCAACTTGAATACCAAGGGGTGATTGAAACATGCACCTCATCAATGATCAATCCTTTGTTTCCTATCTCCAAACCAGACAATTCATATCGTCTAGTTTTGGATTACAGATACCTGAGCACTTGTTCTAAGACATTTGCTGTGCAAAATGCACACAGTACAGCATTAATGAATAACATTGTACGTAAAATATATAAAACCACTTTAGACATTTCAAATGGTTTCTTTTGTCAAAACATAGCACCTGAAAGTAGGTACTTGACAGCTTTCTCAATAATGGGGACCCAGCGTCACTTTTGTCGACTCCCTCGAGGGTTCAAGAACAGCCCGGGGTTATTCTCAGCAAGAGTAACAGAGTTACTACAAATTTATGATGACAAGGCATTGTCATATGTCGATGATATTTATCTGACAGACGATGACCTGGATAGGCACTTGAACAGGGTGAATACCATTATACTGGGCTTCGCCTCTGAGGGCTATAAATTCAACTTTTAAAAAATCCAGAATTGCCCATCTCACTGTCCTTTTCCTAGGATATGAGCTTTCAAGTGAAGACAAAAGCCTGGCAGATAACTTTTTAGAAAAGTGTGCGCTGCTCCAACCTCCAAAAATGCTGAAAAACTTACAGTCGATTCTAGGTTTCCTGAATTTTGGAAGAACTTACATTCTAAATTACGCAGAAACCTCTCTACGAATTAATCAAACCTGATTTCAAAATCAAAAATTGGACACAGGAACACACAGATATTCTGTGTTCACTTCAAGCTGACATGTTAGCAACAAATCACAATTTCAAACATGGGTAAATACACGCAATTTAGTGATCCGAATAATTTTGGGTTCAATGCGGATTCACCTACTTAACTTTTAATGAAGGTGAAAAAATACCAATTGCATACAAATTACATTTGTATACACAAGCGGAAATGCACTTTACTTCGACAGAAAAAATTCTGACAGCAGTTCAAACCGCAGTAGCAAAAGAAAAAGCTCTAGCTCAGGGGAAACGCATTATTGTCGTGACTCCGGTACCAGCCTTAGAGGCAGTTACAAAAGCGAGCATTCCAAATGCAAAAGCTTTACATCCAAGATGGATGCAATGCGTTAATTCTCTTGCTGCAACGGATGTTGAATATGTTTTTGATCCTTATTTAAAAACACAAGCATTCCTGCAATATGAACATGAATGTCCTCTGCCTGTTGAGATTCTCCCTCTTGATCAGTACGAATTTATAATTTATACTGACGGATCAGCATAACCCGCTGCGGCAGCGTGCGCAATCGTTAAAGGTCGAATGCGCGATGGTAAATTCCGACCAATAGTCACTAAAACACAATCTCTAGGAGATTGTACAGCTCAGCGAGCTGAACTACAAGCATTCAAATTGGCACTTAAAAATACGGATCGCGAATTCCCCACACTTATAGTGTGCGATTCTTTTTACTGTGTTCAATCATGCAATGAATATTTACAGAATTGGCTTCAAAATTGTTTCAAAGATCCAAAAGGTGGCACAATCAAGCATAAAACGCTTTGAGAACAAGTAGTTCCGTTGCGAAATGGCCTACAAAACACTCACATGATACACACGCTGAGTCATCAACGTGATGGCTTTCACATTGCAGGGAATTAATTGGCTGACGAAGCCACGAAGGGGGCTGTGCAAACGGCTTCCGTAGCTGCGATCACTCGTTCAAAAACAAGAATAGACATTGAGATATTATTGGCTGTCAATGCATCAGGCAAAGGCAGTGGTGCAGCGTTACCTAAATAATTTCCACTCAAATACTCGTATATAATTGATGCAAACAACGTTCTGTTTGCTGGGATCCCTGGGGTGGGTGATAGGGTAATTCCAAACATGGAACGTAGAGCAGCTTTGATTTATGAAGCACATCTGGGAGAGGGTCTGTCACATCAGGGGATCTCTAAGAACATATTAACATTAAAAGAGATGTACTGGTGGCCTGGAATGAATACACTGATTCACATCTTCATCAATAACTGCATAGACTGCATAAGAGATCGCATAGCAGAACGCCACCAGACACCAGACTACGAAGTAGCCTGCCCAGTACAGACACCATTGTTAGACAGCATTAGACTATCTACGCTCAGGCGTCCTTTTGGACAAAAGCAATCCCACAAACACTAAGTCAAGGTTCCTATGGGTGTGGCCTCAGCGCTCGGCTGATGCTCGAACTGTTATAAAAGATTTGCGAGTCTTTATCTGCACATACCCAATTGGCACACTACACTCTGACCAGGGCCCTGCGTTACTCCTCTCCATTCCATCCTGAGGGAAATTCCGTTGTGGAAAGGAAAAACCGGGACATAAAGCAGTCTATAACAGCTAGGGTATTAGGTTCGGGTGACGGGTGGGTCAAACATCGTTATGGGGTCCAACGCTCATTAAACAATTTGCCAAGAAGTTCTCTAGGGGGGGTCACTCCATATGAGGTCCTATTTGGGACAAGAAGCTGGGTTCCTGATCTCGAATGTAAAGGGACAGTGGTAGAAAATAAGCCATTTGATATCAAAGATCATTTGGCTGTTTTACAGAACTTAAATGAACTAAGATCGAAACAAAGCAACGTGTTCCTGAAGCCAACCACCACTGGGGAAATTCCAGCCGTCCCAGCAAGGCCTGTCTGGATCCCAAAGCTTGGAGATCTAGTCAGAGAGAAGATCGCCGACAAGAAGGAATTTGGGCTTTCTTACAGACAACCAGTACTTGTCCTAGCCATCCACAGAACAAGAACAGTGCTTCTGCCGCCCCTTGCTGGAAAAAAGGAGAAAAGATTTGTGTCAATCGACCTCATCAAACCACACTATGTGGCCAATACTAAGCAGTAGGCCTTGTGGACTCCGACCAAGTACCAGACGCACCCCTCTAGCTACCATCCAAGAGGTTCAGACTGAAAGACTCATCACCATCAAGAATTCAGCAGTAAGAAAGATATATTCACTTGGACACAGAGAGTAAAAATGTGAACTTACTTTTGAAACCACACAAATCATCCCATCGTGAAGCAAGAGACATGTCAGCAGTGAACATCACATCCGTTCCTATACAAGATGGTATGGTTTGGGACAAGACGGATTATGATATATGCTGCCCGTCTGAACTTTTGAAGATTCCACACTTATTTAAGATTACATTAAGTGACTTTATTACCTCCAGTACCTATTCTGATGATTGGGACTTTGAGACTGTTAATAACATGATGTCTGATCTAGAAAGGTTTGCTGCATTCTCTAACCATGAATACTTAGAGGGTTCAACAGACTATGAACAGCTTTATTGTTACAACCACTATGGTCATCATTTCTTGCATAAATCTGCAACACCTAGAAATGTATTTATGTATAACCAATGGGAACATTGTCCTACACCACCAAGGGGTAGCTCAAAAGCGTTTGCAATGAAGTTTCCATATTTTTCAGGGTACAATACATCCAATCCAGAAATGTTTTACTTTAAAAATGTGAACAAAACAGTAATGAGAAATATGTTAACTAATACAAAACAGATTTATTCGGCAGCCTTTATTGCCCAACTGTCTAGACAGGGTTTTGACTTTTGGAAAGACACAATTGACACAAAATCTGTCTGGGGTACAAAAGATTGGCAAGTGCAGGGGATAGAAGCTTTGTTTAGAGTCTGCATCATCCCATAGCAAATAATGTTTTTGAATGACACTGTCCAACAAGCATCTTGCCTTGGGTTAGCCAAGATCAAAGACATGAGCACACCGTCCATACCTACACCTCCAAGCAATAGCACTACACAGGGGGAGGTCGACGTACATACAATTTTACAAAACAACAGATCAGATCCTGAATGGGAAAAATGGTTGCTCTGGCCCACAGACACAAACATCTGTCAAGAAAGATTCCTGAACAGAATACAGGGTTTTACAATCAATAGGCCAGACCTGCGTTATGTTCAAAGACAGCATTCATGGGTAGTGACAACATACAGTGTAGGAAAATTATGCCTTGATTGGCCTCAGAAATCTACACTAGAGGATGTGAAACAACACTTATCTTTACTTAAAGAAGGCGCAGACCTTAGGGATTTCTTGCTAGATCCAAGAAAACCGCGTCAAAAACGTTTCATATATGCCGGCATCTATGCTGCTTATAATGAAATCTGGAAGGTTAACCAAGCAGACGCCGCAGAAAGAATACGAGAAATTGATAGTATTAATTTAGAGAAATCTCTCGCTGTGGTCGACAATTGGTTAATGACTCTGTCATCCAGGATATATTCACTGGGCAACATTGTATCCTCTGCTATAGACATTGTGGAAAAAAGATGTGGTTCTGCTGCGACAAGGCCAGTCTCAATTACGTTCTATTCTGTTATTCGGCTGGACGCTACAAAACCTGCGTGCAGGCTATGTGCCTTGGTGTTTCATCAACACGTCGTCTCTGTTTTCAGAATACAATCTCACTGATAAACAGATCAAACTGGCACAAAGGGGAACAAAGTATACAGTGCTAAGCATTGAAAAACTGGTAAATTGCCATTTACAGTAGCAGAAAAACCAGCTACAGAATGGATCATTCATGGCAAAATAACTCTGCCTGTTACAACTTTCCATTTTCAGTATTGCCTCAAACAAATGCAAGCAGGCAAATATGAAAGGTTGGGTTAAGAATACATCAAGATATCCTGGGATTTACCTTATACACACAGATGTTGGAGGGGGGTGCGTGAAGTGTTTCTTAGCAGTACACACTGTGAAAATGCACTGAGCGGTTCACTCATATGTCGGGATATTAGTTTACACGGGGCCTGTAGCGGTTCTACTGCAAGTTTATCCTGCCACCTGCAAGGTTCACCAGCCAACTTTCAAATGGGATTTACCACATGTTGAATGATCAGAGCTATTGTGAATTGTTGCCAGGTATCCCATATCTAGTAACGGTTGGCTCCAGGGTCACTTGCTGTATGCAAGTTGTGTTCCCCCAAATAGACACAGTCAGGGAGTTGCCTTTATGGCCTTCACTGAACATCTCTTCTATACGAATTGATACTTTAAACAGAATGAAAGCCATTCTTTCAAAACAGACCGTGCCTTTGACCTCGGCCAAAGAAACCTATGATCTGCAAGTTGCAAGGACTTCGGCTGAGATACAGGCTCTGTTACGTACAAACTGCCCTACACATTTCACAGAAATGTTGGGACGTATCTAAAACATGTCTGATACGAGCGGTATTGTGCTTGTATTTAAGACCATATGTTCAGGACTGTTAACACCTTTTAAAGCAGTCCTCAGAATCATTCCAAACTTTGTGCACTCGGTGTATAGTGGTATGCCGCTGATTCTAGCACTCGTTGCAGGTATCCTGTATTTATTCCTACTACTACGCTATGGCAAGCCAATCCACTAGTGTCACTCCCAGCACCTTGGAGAAAACTCTCCTGGAAAGGAAGTGTCGTGAGCGCATAGTACAACCTTTGGGCTTACCTCGTCTACGAGAATAAAATACCACATGGTTTCTGTCACTCAGACCAATCTGGCAAGATTGCATCTTACATGTTTAACGCTGCCTGCTTTGCGGTGAAGAATGCGTGCTAGACATCTGTATAACACTCCCATCAGTCATGCCAACGGATATAGATACTCTGCTGGACCTGATAACAGCCCATACTCTGTGTTGTCCCCAGAGGCTACCAATCCTGATGACGGCATTCGTTGAGATCTCACAGACGCAACATGCTACTGCTGAGGTACGAGATAGATCAATAGGCACACAGGTAACATCGGAAAGGAACATTCCTACTGGCGATGCTTCACATCTATGTGCAGTTTATCTTCTAAACGAGGTATTCCAACTATCACCAACATCGGTAGACGATCTTTTGTCTACAGGAATAGAGGATTTCTTGTTTTCACCAGCCCCTTACAATGACTTTTGATTCGGCTCATAGTGTACCGGGAAAGCTACGAATTTGGCCTTCATTTTTTAAAACAAAGACAAAACCTTGGAACTTTTTCATACAATTTCTTTTTTTTCTAGATTTGAATTTTTCTTTTGATGGCAAAGTAATATGCTTAAGTAGAACTTTTCATAGAGAACAGACTTCTTTGAACACTTCCAGGGACACATTGTCACTTTTATTCACAACAATTTCATTTATGTACCATGACATATAATGGCTTTCAACTTTTCTCATGTAATCGTGAACCATTTCATCATATGTATATAATTATGTTCATTCATTTAGCATTCACTGTAAACATATGCTTAGAATGACACATTTGCTTTAATATGTACAGCACCTTTGCATTTCATGTCTAGCAAAAGTTTTTAACAAAGACTTAGTTTAGTATGATTTACAAATGTTTTTAGCAACATTTGGTACTCAATTTTATATGTTTATCATTTTCATGTTTAGCATTTAGTATTATTGTTCATTCGAAAGTGGAGTGGGTGTTGTGTTTCGATTTAGATGTCCGTATCTAGGTTTTCCTAAATCATGTCCTTATATAGGTACAATTCGTATTGCCCTTATTTAGGCATAGAGTCCCAGTCCTTATTTAGGCATTAGCCATGCTATCCAAATACAGGCATGGTCACCTACATCCGTCCATCCCAACGTCACAACGAGTTCTTAGAAACCAGACCCTTAAGCCTTTGGGACTTTCCCTAGCTAGGATTATTGATTTCTCCAAGAACTCATCTATTATGCATGAACTACTATTCCTTAGGGGTTCATTCATGACGTCTTCCTCTGCCCGACTTTACGTCAATGCTAACATTCCTAAGCACTTTCCAGGTATAAATATACCTTCCCTTACCATGGCAAACAACAGCTCGGCTGCACAGCTTGAAACGGCTTGCCACGGCAAGTTCGGAAGAATTCGAGTCCCCGCCTGACGCAGTGACCAGACGCTGTCATCCCTGCTCGTAGAGAATCCAGCTTCCAGTATTCTGACTCCCTTCGCGGGGTATTAGAGTTTGAGATCCGGAAAGAGATTCCCACCTCTCTCATTCTAAGGTATGGAGCTGACTAGAACCTAGAGGGACTCTTGGCATACTAACTTGGCATATGCAAAACTATAGCATACCATAATATAGAATACAGCACCTACTTCTTACCTTGTACTACACTTAGGTTAGGTACACTGGGGTAGAACTATTTAGAAGCATCATACGAGTATCCACTTTTTAGTCTATGTTATTTATGTATGTGTATATGAATATATGTCATTGCAAGAAGACAATGCTGTTGCAGTATTATTTCTTCTTACTGCTTACACTGTACGTATTATATCTCGCATACTATCTTTCGATTGTAACAGCTCATATCTCTTACACGAGAAACAAGACTGTTCAATAAATCCTTTTATTGAAACGCCCACCTATCTATTTCTGTGTAACTCTGAAGAAACTAAGCATGCACGATTGACTGAGTGAAACTGTTATCTGTTGTTTCCACATTTCTGAGAAATGTTCAGATTCTAAGGGAAACAAAGTTGTCATGTTTATGCGGTTGCCAGAAACCACTCCCTTCTTGTTTATTCAAGGAGTTTCTAGTGGCCTCTGAGTTAGCTGACACACACAGTAATTAAGTTTAATGTACTCAATAGAGGCATACTGACCTCAGTCTTATGCCACAACTATAGTGTATATTATTCCAATGCACAGAGCCTATAAGGGAAATAGAAACTACACTACAAGCCATCACCTCCACCGACTACACCCTGCCTGGAAACCTCAACATTCACCATGACAACCTCCAAGACCCCAACTCCACCTCCCTACAGGACAACCTCCTCAACATCGGACTCAAACAGATCATACCAGAACTCACACACTCAGCAGGACACACCCTCGGTCACATCTTCACAGCAGGAAACTCCATCACCTTCAGCCACACCTCTGAATTCCCATGGACGGACCATTGCTGCATCCACTTCACCTTCAAAACTAGCATCACCCGCAAATGTCCTCACCAGCTCCAGCGCAGAAATTAGAAAAAGATCTCTGACAACCAGCTCACCGCCTCCCTCAGCAGCTCTGCTCCCACCGCCACAGATAACAACGCAACCACCTCCGGCCGTACCCTACACAACTGGATTACCGACTGCGCCAACACCATTAACCCCCTCAAAAATACTTCCAAACCACATGTTAAGAAAGCCAGCTGGTCCTCCACCGAACCTTGAGAATCTGGACGAGCCTGCAGATGCCTCAAAAAGTTATAAAGGTACTCCAAAACCACAGCATACTCCGACAACTTCAAAGCAGCCACCGTAGCCCACCACAAACTTATCAGATACTCCAGGAAGAAAGCACTCCAGAACAGAATCTCTACCCACGCACAAAACAGCAAATAATTCTTCTGCATTATCATAGAGTTTGCCCAACCCAACAGTGAGAAAACTGACATCCCACCCTCCCAGGACCTCTGCCACAGACTCAGAGCCTTCTTCCATCACAAAATCAAGACCATCTATGACAACTTCGACGACAACCTACATGCGGAACCTACACCAACTGTTCCCTACACCACACAGCTGACACTTGACAGCAGGACCACCCCAGCATTGAAGACACTGTGAAGACTATGAAGTCAACCCTCTCCGGAGCCCCCACAGACTCATGACCCACCACATCCACCACAGAGCCGCAGACATCATCGCCCCTGAGCTTCGATGAATCATCAACCACTCCTTCGAGACTTCCCCGTTGACTGGAAACACACCGAGATCAATCCTCTCCTGAAAAAACCCTCGGCAGACCCCAATGACCCCAAGAACTTCAGACCAATCTCCATACTCCCGTATCTGAGGGGAGACTGCGGCCCTCATCCTACTGGCCTCTCCGCAGCCTTCGACACAGTCTCACACCGCACCCTAACCCGCAGTCTCCACAACGCAGGAATCCATAACAGAGCCCTCGACTGGATCTGCTCATTCCTCTCCAGCAGAACACAGCGGGTCAGACTCCCTCCCTTCCTCTCGGAACCCAGACTGACCACCTGCGGTGTCCTCCAAGGATCCTCCATCAGCCCTACCCTGTTCAATGTCTATGTGACCCACTCCCATTCATCGTCAGATCACACAGACTCAACATCGTATCATACGCAGACGATACCCAACTCATCCTCTCCCTATCCAACAAACCCAATATCTCCAAACACAACTTTCAAGAAGGAATAGAAGCAGTCGCCAGGTGGATCAAGAACAGCTGCCTACAACTAGCATGGACAAAACCGAAGTACCCATCATGGGCCCACACACCGACACCTGGAGCAACACCTGGTGGCTGGCCGCCCTCGGGACCCCACACTCCCCCATGGACTACACACGCAACCTCGGAATCATCTTGGACTCCGAACTCAAAATGGATCGCCAAATCATTGTTGTCACCTCCTCCTGCTACCACACCTTTCGTCTCCTACAAAAGACTTTCAACTGGATTCCCCTTGAACACAGGAAAACTGTCACCCACGCCCCCATTAGCAGCAGACTAAACTACAGTAACGCACTCTACGCCAGGATCAACAAGAACCTCACTCACAAACTCCAGATTGTCCAGAAAGCCGCCACCAGACTAGTCCTCAACTTATTGCACCACTGCCACATCAGCCAACACCTACGGACACTACACCGGCTCCCCGTTAGGAAGAGAATGACCTTCAAGCTTCTCACCCATGCCCACAAAGCCCTCCACAACACCGGACCCGCCCACATGAACCACCACCTCTTGTTCCATGCACCTCAAAGATCCCTCTGCTCAGCCCAGCTCTCCCTTGCGACGGTGCCACACATCAAGAAGAAGGCTGCTCCTTCTCTTCCTTGCGGCCAAGGCATGGAACATCCAGGAGCTGCGTGCCCCCCCAACCACAGCATCTTGGGACCCTATCGGGTGAGTAGTTGCACTTAGCATACCATGATTGATTGATTGCTCAAGCGGCGCCAAAGTTATTGGCAAAACCAAAAGTGCCTTTCCTATCTAAACATGGTCTTTTCAGACACTCACTCCCAGTCACAGATCTGCGTTGAATCCATCATTGTTCTTTAGCTCGCTTCGCCATCCCAGTTCAGACCCAGCTATATGCAAATCAGTCTTAAACCTGTTCCTCATGGGAACAGTGCTGCCCAAACTGCGAGTTACAACTTTCTGTTCAGGTTGCGTCCAGCCAATCAGAGCATTCCCATTAGCACGTGCATTCACGATTACTCGCAAAACCACCATGAAATATCCGCGGCCATAGATATCATTATAAATTGAATATAAATGTAAACTTACATTTCTGAACAACTACTGAATGGGTTTAGACCAAATAAGCAAAAGGCACTTCCTTGAACCGACATCTACCTCCCTGTCAAATTTGGTATAGGTCTGTTCAGCGGTTCAGGCTGTAGGTGTGGCTACAGGTTCCTAAGGAAACTAACATTACAAACACAACCTTATTTCACGCCCCAAATTCTCGGTCCCCACTGCACAGATCACCCTCAAACTTTCCATGACAACCAGAATCTACCTTGAAAAATGTAATGAAGACTAGTCAAACGATACATAGTTATAGGCAAGTCAAAAAATAATTTTCCTATGAAAACTAGGTCCTAACTATAACTACCTACTGGTGACCGCCAGTAGGTAATATATACCAACTGAAATTCACCAGTTCTAGGTAACTGAAGTAACTATAACTCTGGCCCCCCCTATACACTGTGTTATCATCAATTATATAATTTCAGATGTCATCATCAATATTATCAGTGATGTTTTGAAACGTGTCATGTGTGCTGTAATATATGAGTTCAAACGCTGTGCATGCGACGGTGCAATTTATAGTTACTTCAGTTAAATATTGAAGTTCAGTTTTTTTTTCTTTTAAAATTTTACGTTTAAATTAACATTTTCATCTACAGACATTATTGCCAAAGTTTGAAATGCTGTTTAAATTGACATTTGCACCCATCTATAATGTCATTTAGTTCTGGAGTTTTTTTTACCTAATGTAAGATTTTATTACCATGCATAACTGTGCCAACCCTCGCCACGCATGGTCTTTGGGTGTGAGTGGCATGGACATAGGATTAGGGCCTTGCCTGCCCCAAGGGACATCCATCCCACTTTTTTTAATAGAATTTTTTATTCTGTTATTCGGCTCTCACTGGAGTAAGGCGGTTGCGCTGACTCCTGTGAGAGTCCTGCAAGATTAAGGTGCTAAACAATAAATCCTCTTGGACCTCTAACAATGTCCAGAGGGTCATGGTACCCCTACTCCTCCCTCTTCTACCCAATTTGTTTTGATGTTCTGGTCACGGGGACTGAGTCCCATTTTCCTGTAGTGGTGCCATAATATTTTTATTTTTTTGTAGATTTATAGAGCACTACTTGTCACCTGTGCGGGTATCCCGGTGCTGTTAGGATCCAGTTCATTAGCCAAATAGCCAGGTCTTCAGAGACTTTCAAAACTCTGGAAGAGATGGGGAGGCACGTAGATAAAAGGGTAGCTCATTCCATATCTTCATTGCTAGTTAGGAGAAAGAGCAACCTCCGCATCTGCTGCATCCGGATGCAGGAAGTAGGGTTAGAGAAAGGGACACGGAGCAGATCTGTCTGGTAAGCTGATGGAAGTTCAGGCGGTGGTTTAAGTAGGTGTGTCTGCAGTTGTGTAGATACTTGTATTCATGGGTCAGGAGCTTGAACTGTCATCTTTTCTGTACAGGGAGCCAGCGGTGTTCCCTGAAGTAGGGGTGATGTAGATTTCTCCAGGGAGGTCTAGGGTGAGTTTAGCTGTGGCATACTGCATGATCTGTAGTTGTCGGTGAGGTGAGCTGCAATCCCTGCATAGAAATCATTGCCGTAGTCCAGTCGGCTGGAGATGAGGGCCTGGATGATGATGAGCCTTGAGTTTTAGGGTAGCCATTTGAATATCTAATGAAGAATTCAGAGGATGAAGAAGCAGGAGGAGGAGAAGACGGAGTTGGCCTGAGTTGTCATGGTTGGCTTGTGCTCAAGAATGATGCCTAGGTTCCTAGCATGGTCAGTGGGGGTATAAGTAGATCGGAGTTCTGAGTGCCACCAGGATGTGTCCCATGTTTTGTGATGTTGAGCTTCAATCAGTTGCCCTTCATCCAGTTGGCGCTGTCTTTCATGCACTTGTGGAAGCTGGTCTTGATGTTGGTAGTGGAGAGAGAGAGGATGAGTCATGTTTCGTTTCATGCTGTGGCCAGCCAATCAGAGAGCAAACTCCTGTGGGAGCTACTCACTCCTGTGGGAGGGAGGCGGCCATCAGAAATAAAAGCCTTCTCAGCCCAACTGTACAGATATCTGAAATATTTGAACCTTAACTCTCCAAAACTACTGAACAGATTTACACCAAATCACAAAAGGCCTGATTTCTGGGTAAAGATCTAGTTTTCTGCCAAATTTAGTGTAATTCGGTTAAGCCATTTTGGCTGTAGCAATGTTCAAACATCCATATGCAAATTGCAGTAGGGAATTGTGTATACCCTCCTCTTTCTTGGTCGCTGCTTGACGATCACCCCGAAATATTTTCTTTCATGAATTCTCAAACGGCTCCAAAGTTATTAGCAAATCAAAAAATGATCTTCCCAGTGAAACTCTGACTTACATGTAACTACACTGTGGCAACCACCGCTATGTAATATATATAATCCACATGTAATGTAAAGACCTGTAAATTTAGAAATACTGAATATTAGCTGCAATGTCCAGAAAGCCGATGTAACTCCCACAATGAAATGAAATAAAATACCAGCATTTGTAAAGCGCACAGCTACCTCCGGAGAGGTGTCCAGCGCTGGGGGCCATCAGGAAGATTAAGCGAGCTGTTGCCCAGAGTCACATGGTGCTGGGCTAACCTGCCGCCAGCACTGTGGATCGAACCGTGAACCCTGTGGTTTGGAATCAGGCACCCTGGCCACTGCGCCACACCTCTTCCACTAATTAATGACTCCTGAATTAGAGGCTGCCAAGTAAAGATAATATACCCAGAGAGAGACTGTCCAAATGTAAACCAGTTATACAGAAATTTAGAACAGTATACACAATGTTGTTCAAAGATGAACTGAAGAAACTACAAAGCAGAGTATTATATTCGTAGGTGTGTTCTTAAGAGGTGGGTTTTCAGGTCTATGTTATAATATGTATTTTTATATAGCGTTGCATTAACTTGCAGCATATACACTTTGGGGCATATTTATGAAAGGGGTTGCATCATGCTTGCACCACGCAATGTGGTGCAAATATGATGCAACCCCAAAATGTGATTTACAAAGCCACGCAAGGCAACCTTGAATGGGCCTGAGTGGCTTCATAAATCTGGATTAATACAACGCAACAGAAATTGATGCTTTGCATTACTTCATCTTGGCAAGGCATTCCATGAACGTTGCGTGGGGGTTCCTAAGCAACTCCCATGGTTTTTGACTCATTCCCAGAATATACCAGAAGTGGTAAATCTCGGAATGTGCTAAAAAGATACGCCTTTTCAGGGGAAGCATAACAAGGAGAAATATGTTTATTCGATTTCTGCAGCACACAGAGAATGAGAAATATGCCTCTCAGGATTGTTTTTGTGCAGGAAGGGTGCCTGCGTTGGCAGTCAAGAGGGTGCCAGTTCTGGGACAAAGGCAGCAATGTACCCTGTTCCTTTAAATACGGCACATTCCTGTCCTTTCTGTGTCATGCAGTGCAGCCAGGTGACTGGCTGCGCTGCTCTGCGTGACATTGTTATTAATTTTCCCCGAAGGGACCTAGGACCAGATGTATCAGAGGTTTTTAACCCATTCTGGTTCTATGGGAAAATGTGTTCGTACATATGCCCCCTAATCAAAAAAGCATTTAGGAGTACTGGAAGCACTACAAAAGTTTAATTTGGCACACTCTTTGGTGCCTTTGTGAATCGGCCACCAACCATCCAACCATCTCTAAGTAAAACTGTAAATAGAGAGCAAAGCCAATTAAAAAAAGATTGCAAGATTGCGTAAAAGAGTACTACAGAAGACATACTCCAAAACAGCTTTGTAAATAGGCCTCTAACTGTTGCCCCTAGTTTCAGACTAATATTCACATATTATTATGTTCTGTAGTAAATGAATCCTCTAATCTACACGTGATTAACATGCTGTTGTCCTAGACAATTTTGCCTTCCATTTATTTCTTTAAGTGGTTGGATGTCGGTTCTTGAAGCTAAAACAGCTCACTGGGATTGTTGAATTTTTAGTGTTGCAAATTAATTTTTAAGTAGACAGATATAATTAGATCAATACAGTAGACTACATGAGTTTATATGACCCACATGCATTTTGCCCATGTCTGTGGGATGAATAAATTGTGGAGATTAAATTTGAAAATATGAATACATAATAAAGGATAGTTTAAATATATTTTAAGCGTTTGCAGTGGGAATACTCCATAATTAAAGTAGCTAGATGGTCAAATCATATACTGAACCACTCCGAGATTTAATTAACATAACTTTGCCTTGATCAATATTGATGAAGAAAATCAGATTATAAAATTCTTTCTCAATGAAATATTTGCTGGAGTTTTAAGAATAATGAAATAGTAGCCTTTCTCTCTGACAATATGACGAGTGCTTCTTTCAGATATTTTAATATAGGTGACGTTCAGGAAGACAATGAATACCTCAGCTTTTTAAATTATGACACCTGTAGCCAAGAAAGGCCAGGAGCTGTCTTACATTTTTAAATGTATGGTTATATTGTGAAGTTTCCTTCACTGTAATTCAGACTCTAATTTCTCTTTTGAATACTTCACAATTAGAGTGGATTGCTGATAAAATCATATATTAAGACACTGTCAGGGAAATAAGGTGAAAGGATATATTCATAGGGGAATATTCACAAGGAGCAATCGCCGAGTTAAAAGCACCTTATCGCAGCCAAAGTTGCGATAAATTTATCACCCCAATTCACAAGCTGGGATTAACAGCCCACAGCACCAGTTTACCCGCGATAGCAGCCACAAAAAACATCGCCACAGACGACCCCGCAACTATCGCTAATGAGATGCAGAGTAGGCGTTCCCGTGCCAAAAGCCGCGACAACACAACACCTCAACATTCTCTACGACCAGCCAGATCGGTGATAAGAACACAAAACAGGCGATAAGGCACGTTAACACCAGGAAACAAACACCTGCTCTGACCTGGTGCAAAGTCGGATGGCAGCCTGCACCACAAAAAGGAGCCCAGCCCAGAGCCACATCGGGAGGGCAACAGATGCCATGGAGCCACTGATCATGCGGCCCGGACACCCAAGAGGGCCACAACACCCACAGCCACCACCCCAGGACCCCAACCCCCACCCGGAAACCGCCCCGGACCACCACAGAGGCAGCGCAGACAAAGACACCCTAGGAAACGCACCAGCGTCACAGACCCAACATCTGACAATGTCATTGTCCACTACAGGCTCAAAAGGACAACCATCCTACGCATCCTGACCATCATCTTCCAACAGGCCGACGGCACCAACACTGCGGACAACCAGCATCCCACCCCACACAAAGCTGCTGGCTGTGCTGCACTTGTTGGCCCATGGTACCCCCCAACCAACACCTGCCAGTGTTGGAGGAGTCTCACAGCCAGCCACATCCAAGTTCCTCACACCTGTCCTGGACATCACCATCACCCTGGTACCCCAGTCCCTATATGTCCAACACAATGCGCAGGATCCGCTCGATACCAAGCAAGGACCATGCACCATAGCTGGATGCACGCACGTGTTGGGGGCTATCCACAGCACACATGTCCAACCTGTGCCCCCTGGTGACACAGCACACAATCACCACAACAGAAAGCACATGTTTCACATCAATAAGCAGGCAACATCCCAACACCGTGGAACCTCCACCAATATCGCCTACAAATACCCAGCCAGTCCTTCATACTCCGACAGTCCATCATCAACCAGCGTTCCCCGGATGGCACCAACGAAAATGCACAGCCCCTTGGCAAGTTCCAAATGAACACCCCACTCACCCAACTCCACAACCATGCAACTCCCAACTCTGGCAATGCACAAGTCACAAAATCACAACCAACATGCAAAACAACATGCCCACCCACCAGACACGACAGAACAACTTGCAATGGTAACCTGGGCAAGCCTTGAACATGAGCCATCAACGTCATGGCACCTCAGCCACACAATAGCCAAATGTGGGGAGAGGTGGCAACCAGGCATGTGTGAAGGATGCAGGAGAACCATGATTGAGAAAGTACACAATGCCAAGAGTTGCGGAGATGTTCTGGACAGACCCCAGCATGCAGAACACACCCATATCCATGGCGACATATACCTCTGGTGTATGGAGTGTAGTGGACAGTGGACACAACCATGTCACCCAACCCAGTGGGGGAGTTCGCGGAAATTTTGCCTGTGACATCCCTCCTGTAAGCGTGAGCAGAGTGGGATGGCCCGGCATACGCCATCCCAGCGTAGCGTTGTGAATTAAAAGCACGTAGCTCTGGGCGTGGTCCTCCTCCGGAAAGCCCAACGTCTCTGCCAGGGTGGCGCCTTTCACCCCCCCACAAGGTCGAGGCCATTCTCCTGAGCGGAGTTTCCTGCGATCCTGTGCGCCTGCCATACCCCGGCCCGCTGGACCCCGAACCCATCCGGCCAGCCCCTGCGCAGCCTAGCCACACTTATCACCTGCCGACACCGGCGTGTGTCAAGGAGGGCCCACCACGTGCCGGCGCAAGCTCCAAGCCCAAGGACCGCGACCTTGGCAGCCTCCTCAGACCATCACAGCTTTCACGACACAGGACCGCCTTAGTCCTTACTCGGTGACGTACTCTACTGCCGCCTCCGGCCTACACCACAGTCAAGTAGGTCACACATTTGGAACTGAGTCTTTATTACACGATGGCTGAGTACATATGTTCATTGCAGATCATATATCAGTGTACTCCTTTCGAGGTGGTGCCACCAACTCTGTGCATGGCATTCTTACAACACATGTCTGTTGTCCCCTACGGACAAGTAGGTCACATATTTGGAACTGAGTCTTGATCATACATTGTCCGTGTACGCACAATAAGAAAGATTCTACTTCACTGTACTCCCTTCGCTCAGGTGGCAGCCACCATGTGCATAGCATCCCAACGACACGTGGCTGTGGGCCCAAGCAGACTACTGCTCCTGGCCTACGCTGCGCTCGAGTAGGCCACAGAATTGGAACTGAACATCGATCATTCATGGGCAGAGTAAGAATCATTGCATGCAAGGAGAGGCGTAAGAGGAAGATGCGGTTCAGGCAGGAGGAAAAAAAGGATCATCATTACGGAGGTGATCGGACACTACCGACAACTGCCCTGGTGTCACTAACTCTGTGCATCGCAAGACAACAACACGTGGCTGTAGGCCCTTGCTGACCGCTGCCCCCGGCCTCACTGCGGTCGAATAGGTCACACACAATTTTTAATTCAGCCTTGATTCATATATGGCTGACTTGATGTCATTGTACAGGCCTCAACGCAGACTGCATCCCCTTTCAGCCCCGGTGCCACTATGTCTATTCCCCGAGACCCATGGACACTTTCTGGTTGGACTTTGGTGGCGACTGAGTCCATGGACTTGGGGATGTCGGTGTTACAGACTTTGTGGCAAAAACAATGCCTTTGCATTTCACTCCTCCATTTGCTGCTTCCGGACAGCTTCCACCCTCTGCATCATGCCCTGGAGGACACCTTCAACTGTCCCCCGCAACCCTCCGCGACATATACTTCGGATATTGATGGGGACCGGCTCAGGTTGCATGGCCCATCTGACTGCACCACAAGTCACCGTCCCGTGGCTCGGTGTCTGTGCCAGCCGCAGTGCATACGGGGCCACTAACTCTGTGCTGGTCAGGTCTGGGACCCCTTCTTCTGAGATATTGGATGGCCTCTGAGGTGATGGTCTTGGGGTCATCAACGCCATGTGTCTGTGGCCCTGCGCTGTCTGCAGCCTCCGGCCTTAACCGCGGCCCACCAAGGCCCACACATAGAATCGACTCCAGACCAGCCCGGATGTAGCATCACCGCCGGAGGCACACGCCACCACCGCAAGCATCACCTCCAACTGCCATCTGCCAGAGTCCAAACGGTGGTCCTGACAGACTTACGGAGTTGCTCACACCTGTCGTGGATGGCATTATCAGTCTGATACCCTGCTCAGCACTCCAGGTGCCACTGATTCATCGTCCATTACTGTATTGGTTATGTACTGTGGTGAGTTCACGCAGCAATGTCACCTCAGGCGGTTTGGGAGACATGGGACAACGATGAGGAAGATGATGCAGGTGCAACACCCCCCCACTGCAGCTGCATCATGTGGGTCCCGACAGAATCCTAGACATTCTCTTCACATGAGCGTGATCAGCTCTGGTGCCTCAGACTCAGCGCACTGCAACTCACGGACACTTCTGCTTGCTCATTGTGTGCCTTCTGGACTTGCTCAGGCTACCTCCATGATGATCTGTAGTTGTCCCTGTAATGCTGGTGTTGTCTGTTTCTGTATTCATTGTGTTCACTGTTGTGTTTGTTGCCAGCACCAACAACTCCCTGAGGGCTGGCTTGCACTCACCCCACACACATCCAGCACAGGTGTCACTGTACATGTGGCCCTGCCAATAAAGGGGCTGGGCGCACGTGCCCGTAGCCAGTTCGACATCAAATCTGAGTGTGCCCCTTTGGTCTTGCTGCATGCATGAGGGCCCTGGGCCCTACGACATTACATTGTGCTGTGTACAGCAGACGCAGATATGTCACCGCAGGCAGCGGGTTAGAGCTGGGACATGTAGCTTTGTCGTCACACACTCAATTCGTAAGGGAAATGGACTGGACCGTCGTATGCAGAGCCAACGTGGGTGTGTGACTGATATGTGTGTGCCCCTGGGCATGGTTCTGTACTGGGAATATGCATCTGCATGTGTCTCAATGGCAGTGTGGCTCTCCTTTGTGGGGTGTAGATGGTACCTGAAGGGTAATGGACACCCACGTATGTGTTCTAGTTGGCCTTCCATGGATTCGGACCACACCAGCACCTGTTGGGACACCTTCTTTTGGCGTTCTGACACCTGGCATTGGTGTGCCATGTGTGGGTGGGTGAAGTGTTGTGTGCCAGCCGTGCCTGCGGGTGCTTCATGCTGTGTGGTCTGTTGCACGGGCTGGGTTCTCCTCTAAGTAGCTTGTCTGCCCTTGTCCTGGTGGTGGGTTGCGTGGGATGTCCATGGGCTGTTGTAGGGCGTCGGTGTAGAAGGTGTGGTGGTCGTCTCCGGCATCACTGAGGGGTTGTCTGGTGTGACCTACTGGAGGTGTTGTTTGTCCCTCTGCAATGTGGAGGGGAGATGCATGTTGACATTGTGTTGACATTTATGTTGGCGCATTGTTCTTGTAGACATGCAGACTGTGTGACAATGTACATCATGACTGTTTGGGCGGTGCAGGCAATTTGAGTTGGGACAGTGGATATTTGGACTACATGCCTGATGTGGGGTTGTACCCGTACAGATGCATCTCACAGTTCTCTGCTCTGTCCAATGTGATTGGCCTGTTTGTGTGCATGGGCGGACCCAGTTGTGTCCCCTGTTCTGCAGTGTCGGTGATGCACTTTATGCCACATTGTCATGGGATGTACTGTGATTGCTATGTGTGTGTGTGCTGCAGTGCGCCATGGGGATGGGGGACATGTTCCTGGGTATTTGTGGTTGTGCAGTGTACTACACATCATTGCGCATGTGTGCCATTGTGCCCATCGCCCCCCCGTCCCCCAGTCCCTTTTAGATCCTCACCCTGTTGTTGTTGTGTCAGGTCCTATCGAGCTGTGTCAGTACTTCCACCTCCTTGCACCGTTTCCACACTGATGACTGGCCTCCATTTCCTCCAGCTCCTCCTGTGGCGCAGGACTCCCACCTCCTGTCGCCGTTTCTGCCTTCCTGTTGGCAGCAGCTTTGTGCCTGGTTTAGGTTTCCACGTCATTCCCATGCCTCTTGGCCTCCTCCATTGGCCTCGTCCACACTCCGTCTGCATTCTGGATAGTCTGATTGTGGGTCAGTTGCTAGTAGTGTACTGTCACCTCCGTGAATCTGGTCTTGTTTTCCTACGGTCTGCACCCAGTCTTCCTTTCCCTCTTCTCCTTGGCCTTCCCCGACCCCATTGTTCCTTGCTGGTGATCTGTGGGTCTTGTGGGGTTCGTTTTGGCCTCTGCGCTGGGTCAGGGTGCATCCATGTTGCTACGCACTTTGGATTCTTTCTGGTGTGTTGTTTTTGTTGCTTTTATAGTGCATTTTCCCACCAGACGCGTGGGACTTGCTGGCCTGCCGCTGGTTTTCGTGGCTTTTTGTATCGCGATTGGCCTCATCGCAGCTTTTTGGGCATTCGAGTTTTGCATTTTTGCGGTGTGGTGTTGATTTTTGCGCGGCCATTTGGTGCGTTATCTGGTGACTATCACATGGTGCCACTGCGTTGTGAATACTTGGTTGATTGGCGTCATTTTACCGCGATAGGCTGCGATGTTGAAAGTTGCGTTACGCTACTCTTGAGGTAGTTATCACACGTTCTTGAGAATATACCCCATAGTTGCTGATATTTGAGATAATAGTATTTTCTGGCATTTTTTGTTTGCTGGAGCTGCCAGCGGGGATCCTAAAATATATATTTGTAATATTCGGTCTCTGGACAATCAAAGCTAAGGGTCACATGTACAAAGGAAACATTTTGCGAGTTCCTAATTACAACTTTTTGTGACGCACAATTAGGAACTCGCAAAATGCGATGTACAACAGTGTCTCAGACACTGTTTGCAATTGCCAAAGGGGTCACAATTGACCTGCCTCATCAATAGTCACGAGGCAGGTCGCAGATTGTGACCCATTGGGAATGGCGTCTGATCACAGGGATGGTATCCTACTGAGGTCAGCAGACCACCATCTCTGTGAGTGCCTGTTAAATAAATCATTTTATTTTTTAAATGCAGTCTGTTTTCCTTAAAGGAAAACGGGATGTGTTTAAAAAGGAAAGATTAAAAGTTTCCTTTTCATTTTTTGAGAGAGCAGGTAATGATCCGTGGGACCACTGCCTGCTCTTAAAAAATGTTGGTGCCCATGTTCACAAAGGGGAGGGGGTCGAATGGGTCACCACCTCCTTCACAGAGTTGGTGAAATATGAATGTTTTGTGACTGCATTCCTGTCGCAAAACATTTATACATGCCCCTGCAACTCACTATTAGGAAGGGATGCCCTTGAAATGTCCCTTCCTAATACCCAGGGGTGGTTTCTTCATTAGGGCTCTGGGGATGTGCTCCTCTGAAATTCCTACACATTTACATAAAAGCGTATTAAATTGATCGATTTATTTAGAGATATGATCGTATCTCTAAATTAATTGATGTTTTTAAGTCTGGTCTGGGCTGTCTGTTTCAGGCTGCCTGCCCGCCTCGGTCTGAAGCAGGAGACGGAAGTCAGGCAGTAAATCAACTTTCTTTACTTTGATGCAAGGCCCAGAGCTTTCTGTTCTAAAGCCCTTCATTGCCATTGTAGCCTAGGGTTGTATGCACTCTGTAGGCACACTATCAGAGTCACGGTCTTGGGCGTCGGAGACTGCATCTCTGCGTCATTTCAGACTTCCGTCATTCAAAGTTGTAGATCCTACCCTTTCATCATACCTGAGAGTGGATGCAAGGACGTCTGATCTGGTGCCTTGTTCACAGTAATGGTAAGTGTTTGCAAGCTAATGTTTTGTTATGTATATTGTGCTGAGACCCCTCAACACGCTCACCTCCCCCATTGTGACACCCCATACCCTCCCTGCACATCGCTCGCTCCGTTAGAAGTGGAGCTGCGGCATTTGTTCCACCACAGAATGGATCCAAATATCCGAGTCAAGCCCAGAGCGAGAGATATGTGCTTACTGTAGTGCATGTGCTTACCGTGGCCAGTTCTCTGATGTATGACATTAAAACTGACCCAGTCTTCATGCCCCTAAGTTAACCCTGATGCCAAAAACATGGATTGACTTGCAAACAATGAATGTTAAAAACTTCAAAGGAATGCATTTCAGCGATTTAATTTCTTTCTGTTTTCACATGCCTTACTTAATCTTGCATTCCCCAAGAGTTAGCTATTTTATAATGTTGTTGTTTATCTGTATTTTCTTTGAGAATACTTTGAGGCTTGAGTCATGTCAAGTGTTCATGAGGGGCCTCAATTGAGCCCGCATGGGCTAAGGCTGAAGCCAAACAAAGGGCCTTTCAGTGGGTTGGCCTCTCTGCAGAGCACACAGAAAATTGTTTATGTATTCCATTTGCAACTGAAATCCTGTGAATGTGTGTGTGAAGGTGGTACACAGATGTCAAAATATTTGCACGGCAAAAGTAAGAGAAATTAAAGTGCTTACATTTGAGGGAGTGCAGTTTATGTTGGGGCGGTGAAGTGAAAGAGATGCGAGGAGTGAATTTGGGGAAGAGTGAAAAGAGGATGCTGAAGAGGAAAGAGAGGGGCTTGAAGATGTGCAGTTGGACAAGATATGCAGAGAAGAAGAGGATACATATCTGAAATAAAGCACACATAACTGAAGATCAAAACTCCTTCCACAGGCCTCAATGTTATTTAATTCACAGACTCACTATTTCAGAATTTAAGCATTTCCAATGTTAATTATTTATAAGAAATCATTGTTGTTACTCATTCATCCTAAACAGCCCCCAGTGACAAAGCCAATCATATCGGTCAGGTGGCACACTATGAGAATCACAGAAATGTATTTGACATGTTCCCTTATAGAGAGCCCCCACTTTTTCATCTCACTTAAAGACCTGTCTGCACATATTTCTATTTGACTGGTTACAGCTAGCATCTGTGGGTGCGTCTCGAAGTCTGGTTAGACCATACTTTTCCAAAGTTAATGCTGCATGCAGTGCAAGACACTGGGCAAGCATACATTTTAAAGGGCTTAAGTTGTTGTGATGTACAATTTACACATTACAGTAACTGTTGAACATATTAATGCACGAAGATATAGGGCAATTTTAATATTTCAAGACTATATGTTCCCACTACTTAATTGCTTTATCGCTACATTTATTTGCTTTAAAATGCACCATTTACCAATCTTTTTTAAATGTCTTTCTCGGGAGAGGGACTCACCCTGGACCATGGGTTTGTCCATTGAACTTGTTCACATTGCTCACTATAAAAAAGTCATGCCTAACATTTATGCCTTACCACTTTCAAATGTCACCATCCGCCACTGCTAATATTGACTCAGAAAGCTTATTTTGCGAGTCTGTAATTGGTTAAGCGCTTGCAAAATAGGGTTAGTGTATTGCAACAGGCTCAATAGCGTTCACAAACGGCCTAATTCTCTGTTAGCAACCACTAAACCCTTCTGAACATGTGGCCCTATGAGCTTTTATAATTTCAAAATGTTTGATTTCGTTGAGTATTTCCAATTCAGAATTATGACTCCTGCTATATAAAAGCATCTTGTGTTTCTAGGAAGTCTAGGAATTGTATCTGATATGCATCTTTTCGGCTTTCGTCTGAACATGATGCACGATCTCGTTCATATGTACTATTCTTGTAATTACCCCCTCTATCTATTTTGTTTGCTAAACTTGAGCTGTACTACATTTCACTGCAGCCCAAATAATCTTTTTGTTGTTAATTTCTATACTATGTGCTAACAAAAATTGAAGAAATGTCTCTCAGGACAAACGTGTACATATTCTTTTAATTATTTTATGGCTTTTGTCTATCTAATGTACTTTGATGATTTTTAATTAGTTTTCCCATGCTGTCTTAGCCACTTCAGAGTGTCATGATGAAGGAAGGGGCACAAGTGATAATAAAGGCGCACAGTTATTTTTGAAAGAAACATAGTTAAACCCCAGGTGTTCATTTTTATGTTGTCCTAACTCTTTATTGCAGTCAAAACAGCTGTAGAAATGTAGGAAATTAGGTTACAGGTTGAAAGGGCTGAAACCCTACTCAAACAGCAACCACAATTCTTGTCACAGTAAAACACAAGCAACCCCAAATTAAGCTGTGCTTAACTGTCTGGCAGCTTGGTACAAAAGCAGCACACAAAGAGTAATAATGTGAAAACACAACACAATAAAATCTCAAATCAATTTAGAACAATTGAGTACAATTTAATAAAGTATGACACCAAATTGACAAAAAAATAATGAGTAAAACTGTAGCTAACAAATGTTAAAAGTGTAAGTAAAAACAGTGCTTAGAAACACAAAATGCCAAATCTGGTCATGTCATACCAGGACAAGGTCACAATTTCAGGCCGACGGTGATGAAGCACAAGCCGGATACAGAAACCAAATTAGCCCTGCTGGAAACAATACCTTAAATTCTGGTGGTGGATCATTGCGCATTGGCGATTCGAGGGAGCTGTAGGGCTGCGATGAGAGATTCTGCTGAAGTGGTGTAGAGGAGTTGCAGGGCTATGATGTGAGGTCCTGCACTGAGCAGGCAGCACACATCTGCAGTTTCAAAGGACTTCAGCTTCCTGAATAGGAGATGCATATCAAAGTGATGGTTCTGATGCACAGCTACATCACAAAGTTTCTTTTCTGCCCATAAGATGCCAGCTGGTCTGGCAGAGCACCTTCATGCCACTTCCAAGGGTCCAGGACTGGGGTGGCACCACTTGGAGAATAAGAATCACATCAGGCTGAGTCCAGATGCAGAGTTCAAGGTGATTGGAGCCTTTTCTGTCCCTGAGGCTATGATCAGGAGGCCAGCTAACTATCCTTTAGAGTCACTCTGGTGGTTCTGTGTTCAAGATGCAATTCCTTTTCTTTTTACTCAGGCAACAGGGCAGCAGAGTAGAAGTCATTCTTGCAACAGAGCAGCACAGCAGCCCTTCATCTGAGTCCTCCACAGGTCGAGCTGTGTGCTGTAGGTCTGAGGGTTCACTATTTATACCTGGTGCCCACTATAAAGTAGAAGAATCTTCTTCCTCCCTCTAAATAGGTGTCTTGAATTACCTGCTTTCCTGCCCTGGTCAAAGCTGGTATGGGAGCACAAAAGACTAGTGTGTAACCCCTTGTGAGTGTGCTGAGGCAGAGTCTTTGTAATGTGCAGGTGTGGTAGGTGATGGCTCCACCTCCTATCAAATCAGAGAAGGTTCATCCTCTCTGTCAGGGAGCAACACACAAAGATCAACTGCCAACTACACCTAGTTATGTGACCCTATTACAGGCTGGAAGCACCAAAGGTTATGGACAACAAAATGCCAACTTTCTAAAAGTGCTAAGCAAATAAATGATGGATGGATTGCTGAATGAATTATGCATTCACCCCCAGTCAAGTGATCTGGGCTAAATCCATTGTTCTTTTGCTCACCATGCCACCCCAATTTAGCCCAACCATATACAAATCAGTCTTAACCCTGTTCCTCATGGGAACAGTCCAGCCTGAACTGCCAAGCCAGGTCCTCCCTGGACTGCAAACAAGCATCCTGGGACTGGTTTAGGGGTATCACCCCTCACAGGTTAGCTTGAATCCAGTGGCACAGTGAGTAAGGGGCCCACGACAATTATACAATAATGAATGTAATAAGGTAGACCAATGTTGTCCTTTGGGAGGGCATGCCTTGCTGTTGTGGTAAATAAGTTTACGTTTTTTACTACCACAACATGTAAAAGTTAAAAGTACATGTCCAACGTTTTAAATACACTGCACCCTGCCCAAGGGATGTTTGGGGCTTACTCTAGAGGTGAATTAGACGCGATAAAAAGGAAGGCTGGAGCCTCGCAAAAGAACACCAAGTCCAACACTAAACATATATTTGTGATAATGATAATGACACTGAAATATCATCAAAGCAGAGTTAATATTAATAAATCTTACCTTGATGATATTTCAGATACAATATCATGGCCATACTATGTGTAAATCAATATTTAAGCCACAATAGTGTTTTAGTTACGTATGGTAATCCTCACGATGGTTTATCTTATCATCCTCATCATATTCATTCTGGCTTGAAGCATTCTGCCTCTAGCTTCTTTCCAGATGTCCTCTCTTTGTTTTCTCAGTAGTTTACCTGCCCACCTTTTCCTCCTTCCCATAACATGGCGTCAGGCCAAGAGTACTTCCTTTGTATCAAAGTACCTGTGTGTCAAAAACCTCGGGTGGATTGGAGGGACTTATGAATATGATGAGGAACATTCAACATACTGAATATTCCTATGAGTAATCCAAACATTTCCATCCCATGGTATTGTCCATCATGAGGGTGTATCCAATAAACACTTGAGGCCAAGTTTAATCTTTTAATACAATAATATTCAACTTGATGCTTCAACACGATTTAATAAGGAAAGAATAAACAAATATTTAATTTCTGATGGATGGCAATACTGTTTTAGCCAGTGTGGCTCCTGACTCAGAATATACCAGCAAATTGTATTGAGTGGTAAATGTGAACGAAACTGCCCTCACCTATCAGTGGGCTATCCCCAGTTATCCATGTAGCTGCCAATCCCCTTTTAGATCTTCCCTGTATTAGCTATCAGTGTAAGTTTCAATCCCTTCAAGAGATATACTTTTGCCACAAGACATCTAATCTACTGACTGAGTTTAGATATTGTGGATTTTTGATGCTTAGAGGAACCAAAATGAATCAACAGACTCTCATGTCCTCTAAAATCTTATATATGATTCAAATAACATGGTACAGCCCGTGAGCATCCAAATGTTTCAAAAAAGATTCAGCTGAACTGCAACAAAGTGGTGTATTAGCTGAGATACCCTGGAATACACCACAAGTAATATTTGTTAGGTCCAATCAAAGTTATCAGTAATTTAATAAGTCATATTTGTTAGGCCCAGTAAAAGGTTTCAGTAATTTAAACCTGAGCTCATCATCTGGAAACTATGTCAGAGTTAAGTTAGGGAAAATGTGTAAGCTTTAGAAGTATCAAAATGATTAAAACACAACAGAATAAAACTCCTGCTCCAATATATAAAAGAAAGAAAATGTAATAGATAAAATGACTCAAAAAGGATACAAATCCACTAAGGGGAACCAGAGAAATTAATTTTGAAAGGTTTAAGTGAAAATAGCATCAAATAGTGCAAAAAGCCAATTGTAGTTAATGGTCACGGATAAACTGGACTTAGGTGTGATTTGAGGCAACTGGCAATGTAGCACCTTTCAGATAAACCAAATAGATGGGCCTATCTTGAGCCTGGAAGTAGTGAAGCCAAAGAAAGTTTCTAAGCCTTTATCTGAAAAAGGATTTTGTTGTTTTCCTGACAAAAAACTCTTCTACCTATGTGACAAACGTGAAATTTAATCCAATGTCATGGAACTGCCTGTCGGATACTTTTCGCTGTAGGTCCATTGAATCTCTGGAGCAAATGTTTTGAAAACGTTCCCAAAATTCCTGTGGTGCCCAAGCAACAGCAGGAGTACACTTCAAAAGCCCCCAGGACCTCAGAAATAGCACTTAGAGACTCTTAGGGTTTCAGGCAGAGGACAACAGCAAAGCCCTACCAGGTCCACTTGCCACTGGTCAGCTGGGATTCTACACATGAATGTCTCTTCAGCTTTTTTATATTCCTGGAGTCTCACAGGAGATCAGCCTTATGATCTTCAGATATATTTCTGTCCTTAGATGTTAAGAGGGTCCAAATTCCTCAGAACCTCATCACAGGTCACAAATACCAAGTGCAGCCGGTTCAGTCAGTCTGGTATCCTTTTGTAAGTCTAGCAGTGTTCTGAGGAACGATGGGTGAGGGTCTAGCTTTGTAGGGTTCACCAGCCTGTGGGTAGGGGTCACCATGAGACACTCCTAGTCCCTCTCTAACTAATCGAGTATGGAACCGCAGGGCCTGACCTACCTGCTATTATGGTAGTTCCTGTTTTCTTTACCGTAAACAAGCGAAAATGCAATGTGTAAGTAAAAACCCAAGATGGCAAAAGTCTGTGGCCACACTAATCTTGGGATCTGATATTGGGGCTGTGAGTGAGATGTGTACTTTGATAATCCTAGTGTCCCCCATATCTAACACAAAAATCCTGTTAGAAGCAGGCACAGTACTTGCAGCAACCCCAGAGACAGAAGTCTGGTAGGACAAAGACAGGGCCTCTCAGCAACCTGATAGGGAATACATGCCTTAGTAGGGGGGCGATAGAGCCTGAATGAAGATTTCGGCTCTATAACTCAGCTCCCTGGGCCAGAACGCCAATCTTCCAGCAACATCCTTCTGCTCGAACCACTACCACCTCGATTTCACAACTCCACAAATGAGAACCAGAAGGGCAACATCAGATGTGAGCCGGAGGTAGTTAATCCACACTGCGGCTGTCTCGACATTCTGGCAGCTGAGGTGAAGAGGGTGTTTCTCATGTGCTTCTCAAGTCAGTGGCAGCTGGTACAGAACAGGACCTGTGACATCCAGCCGATGGCAGAGTCAGAGAGCCCTGATGCGGGGACAATACCCACAAATGTGCGAGCCCTGGGCAATTGTATGCCTTGTCACGTGGTCAGCCACCCCGAAGAACTACTGCCACATAGAGAGGGGTGGGATGGCCACATGAAGGAGAGAGCTGAGGGGTGCCTGTAAGGGGGCACCTTCATCATTCGTCTCTGCACACAACAGGCACTTGAGGGCACCCTCCCACTGCCTGGGGTGCTGAGGTGTTGAGAGATATGATTTGGCCAGACACAACATACCCACCTATCCATTGGCTCTTAAATATCTACAGGGGGCCCCCACAACGCCTCTCTCTGGATTGACCGGCTGGTTGACCACGGCTGTGCCCTGGGCACGAGAGTACCATACAGTATGGTGCGGCAGTTGTCGGCGGGGTCCCACTGCTGCATTATTCACCAGCTCCTAGTACAATGAATGGCAGGGAACCCTTATTTGGAAACCATAACACATTGCACTGCTTCCACAATGGGCAAACCTGACAGGCAATCCTGGCTTACTTTTGAGACCCCAAAAAAGCAGACACAGCCACCAGATGCTGTATTCCATGGTGCAGGCGATGGAGGGGCAGCAGAGAGCGGTTCCTTGGCCTCCCATGAGGCCACTTCTCTCCTTCCGGGAGAGGGAATCTAGCCTCTCAACCACTGTCTTACTCAGCTGCTGGCTTAAAGATATAAAAGAACACCTCGATCACCAGCAGGTGTGCATTGAGGAGGTGGAGCACCGAACAGGAGATGTGGAGGATGAAGTGGCGCAACGCAACTCACTTCTAAAAGAGATGTCAACAGAGATGAAAAAGATCAAACTTAAGAATGAAGACTTGGAAGCGTACTCCCGCAGAAGTGATATCAGAATCCTGAGAGTTGCAGAGACCACGATGATGGGGAGAATGGAGGACTATATAGAGACATTACTCTGGGAATTATTTGGGACAGACTCCCCCTCCTGCATGTTCATGGTGGAGAGAGAGCACCATGCACTGCCCCTAAGACCAGTTCCAAGCACTTCTCCACAGACTATTATTGCAAATATTTTAAACAACAGACACTGGGACACCATCCTACACCTTGCAAGAGAGAGGCATTCTCCTACTTATGAAGGCATGACATTGTTGTTATTCCTAGACTTTACTCAAAGTACGCAAGACGTGCATCCAAAATTTGCTCCAGCCAACAAAAAGCTGCAGGAGATGGACATCTCATATGCCATGTTATATCCGGTGCAACTGCAGTTTTCGCTCAAGAATAAAAAATGTATCTTCACAGACCCCAAAGAAGCATTCTCACTCCTCTACAAACATTGTAAGGCTGCTTACAGCCTCCCTCCAAGCAGTTGGAGCCAGCAGGAGCAATACTTCAGTAATATAGAGTGAACAAAAAAGACAATAAAATATGAGATCTCACCCTTGTGTGCACTGACTACGCAAGAAACCTTGCGCACAAGACAAAAACTCTCAGACTCTGACCCTCGTGTGAACTGGGGGCCAACTTCATAATATCCTTTTTTACCATTAGGTTCTGGTGAGGTATAGACCTCTATAGTTCCCTAAGGACAGAGTTCAACTATTTGGTTAGAGGTTCTATGGCCCTTCTAGGCTAAGTGCCATTAGTTCTTATTGTCATATGTTGCTTTAATTGTTTCTGTATCTATAAATGTTGTCTGAGAGGGGTGATTTGGAGAGCATTCACAGTGTGATGGGGTGCTAGTGTGGAAAAGGGTGGAAGGGGAAAATGGTACTGTTTGTCCTCATGCTGGCCCGTCTAACAACGCAATGTGTGACCCACTCACGACCAACTGCTCACTCTGTACAGTCCTCGTGTGTGGAACCCCTGACCAGGACCTGGCATGAACACTCCCCCTACATGGCACTGAAATGTGTCAACTGGAATATTGGGGGACTCTGCAACCCACGAAAGTGCCACCAAATCCTGGCATACTTGACTCAACATAAGGTCAACATGGCCTTTCTCCAAGAAATACATTTGGCTCCAGGTCTTACTCCACCCCTAGCTAAGGCCTGGGGGGAAGAACCGTCAGTACTGTGCTTCCTACTTGACCTATTCTAGAGGGGAGGGGGACATACTGATTCACAGATCAACTAACTTCTGCCATCTTTATACACTCTCCGATCCTGGGGGGAGATATCTCTTGGTCCAAGGCCTGTTTGGCTTTGTGCTTGTTACTCTGGTAAATTCATACGCCCCAAACACAGATAGTGTGGAATTTTTTGCACACATAATCTCACACATCCATATGTTGGATACGCATGTTGTGCTTTGGTTCTAGACCCATCACTTGATTGCACCAGGGGTTTGGCCCGCCCACACACCCAAGCAAGCAGCCAAGGATCAGCTGCTCTTAGTGACAGAAGCCCTATGATAGGGATGGTTCGGTCCCCAAATTTTAACCTTTACTATTTAGTGGCTAAAGCTCAGTCTGCTCATCATTGGATTCATAATGTCCGATGGGCATTGCTTGTGGATTTTGTAATGTGGCTTGGTTGAGCCGGCCCCGGTTAAACTCTACTGCCAATCACCTCAGGGAAATACATAAGTGGAGCACGCGGGTTGGGCATTGACTGGGTTTGTGGTGCTCAGTGGGGATCACCTCCTGTTTGTGGCCCAGGCGGACATTGCACATTGTCCATACTGAACACAATTCCATGCTGTTGACAGTACAGTAGCAAAACCATCTCCAATATATGGGGAACTAGTACCCAAATTGCAAATCCATCCCATTGGAGGAATTTACAGCTAAGGCATTTTCCTGTATGCTGGATATACTAAGTTACCTTAATGTTAACATATTCTGCAGCGGCTAATTTAGGGATTTTCATATGCCCCTGCTGACTGGGAGCTATAATCGTTCCTGCTGGTGCACCCACCCCTCTGTCAATCAACTTGTAACCCACATTTATAAAATGGTATCCTGCACCACCTCAGAACCAGAAAGTTATTCCCACACACAGTGGGATGAAGACCTGACTATTGACATCACTGACAAACAAAGGCCCTTTTGTTGTGCACAAACCAAATAAATTTCCCCGAACAGAGAACATCAACTTTTTCATTACAAATACTTGCACAGGACATGTTATACTGGTTCGCATGATAAAGCATGAGATCTAGTCAGACTCCATCTGCCGTAGATGTGCTGCCCCTGAAGCAGATTTGTGTCCATCTCACGTGTTACGACTGTCTGAGCCCCAGTGACACGAGCACTGGACATAGTGATAGACAGTGCAGCGCCCTTTTCCCCTATAATGTTATTACTGGGAGACGTGTTAGATGCCGCAAAAGCACTGTAGGAAGTTGCTGGCAATGACATCTCTCTTGGGCCGAGTGGGGGGGACTTATAACTTTAAATGTTGGTTGAAAGACATGATTATGTGCAGCAAATTGGATGAATTATATGCCAAGATGCACCCACCCTCATCTAGGCCACACCGGGGATTTGTAATGGGGCTTGATGAGCATGGACCATCGGCATAAAACTGGACATGTCAGAACAAGATCAGGAGATGAGATGGAGCCCCAACACAGCCTGACAATTTCTCTGAGATACTGTGCACATACCAGAATGTCGGTGGCTGGGGGAGTTGGGATGGGTTTATAATGCATATTGTGACCAATCTAAGATATTACCTTAGATGGGCTATGCATTATGTAGTTTGTGGGAATACTGTTTTTTGTGGTTGCAAAATCAAACTCCAATTAAAAAGAAATCCCAAAAAGAATTGCCTTAGCATCCAGTTCTCTACCTAAGTGTTACATGTGGCTCAGCAGACCAGTGAAGCAGCGTTTAATAGTGTGGTGTCACAGGATTCACACATCTCCCACATATTCAGTGGCTATCAGAGGATTCAACCCTGCCTATTTTTTGATCCTGGGAGGCAGTTCACACCTCTTTCATACCTATTGCCAGGCTTGAGCATAAGATGGGAGTGGACAGAGTCTTATGCTAATTAGTCTGGGCAGGTAAGGGAAAACTATCTGAAATCTACAGTCACTTAATATTTAATAAAAATCTGTTTTCACCATTGATTTAGCTTGTCCTATTCCCAAGATACAGTATTAGTATTTTAATCTGTACTGGTTTTCCACCTGGACAGTTAAGTCCGCCACAGTGAAAAAAGTGATTAGGGCTTTGTCACTGTAGGGATATGGTAACATTGCTTTTCTACAAATTCGACTTTTAAATACCATGAACTCTACCCTGTGGGCTACAAGACATACATAGGGGTGATTTACTAATATTAATAAACGCATGGTTTTTGCCTATAAAAAGGATTCTTTTAACAGATCACAGTGCAGATTTCAGGCTACAATGGTACGCTTGTTGCTATTGTTTCCTTTGTCACACTAGTGGAAGGCACAATAAGTGCTGCAGGCCACAGGTGACATTTAAAATATCATTAGGCCTAGATGAAATTTTCATTATGCTAGAGTACTGTTGTGACCTAAAATTACAGAAAATTATGCAATCATACCTGCTTGTATACTTTAGAGAAATTTGGGAAAAATGCCTACTGCAAGAGTAGCTTTTCGCTGCTGCTGTTCATGTTTGTTGCATTTAGCAATATTTTGTTAGCCCAAAATACATCCTAGGACCATTTGTAAGTGAGGGTGCATTTTACGCTAAGAAAATAGCACTTTATGCAGGCTTAAGATGCTTACGTAATCTCACGCAATCTCACCAGTGGTGGTTCGCATGTACGGGGGGTGGTGGGCTGGTGGGACAAAAGCAAAAGTAAAAAATTAAGTAAACAAATAATTACACTTACCTTTCTGGCATGATGTCCTACTTGCTTGGGTCTTCTCCAGGCAGACTGCATCCAACGTGGGACCCAGGAATCTGAAGTAACCAATCCTGGTGCTGCTCTCATGCAGCATGCAAAAAAGAGCCAGCATTGGAGGGATCAGCCTCCTTTGGCACTCCTGAGGTCACTGGAGCCCTATTCTGTCTCTTACCCAGCTGTCTTGAACAGCTGGGTTAGAGAGGTTTAAAATGAGCATATCTGGCTGGCTGGCGTAATATGGCCGGCCACAGAGACATGCGCACTTTAAACTTAAAGTGCCCTGCCCATCACTGCTTTCTGCTGCTGTCTGGCTGGCAGCAGCAGAAAATCCTGACCCCCGCATCTTAAGGCTTGGCTCGGGATGGGGTTTAAAATGGTAATAAATTAACTTTATTGCCATTTTTTTTTTCTATCTTTAAGGGCAATTTAGTTAGTGGGGCAATGTTCCTCCGCCTTAACGGACGAGCCGTCCCTGAATCTCACATAATGTTTCTGTAATTTCCCGTAAATATGCTGCAGAAAATTATTTAAGTTGTGCACCATATATTATGGTATTATTGAAAAAGTTAAAGAAGCCAATAAGAGATTTGCCAATTTCTACATGTGTTAAAGGACAAACCACATATACTGGGCACTTGACTGCAGTGCCTTAGTGTGTGCAGAGTTTAAAATCCAGAAATAAAATTTTGCAAAAAAATAGGGGTGATCTATTAAAAATGAGAATTTTCTCACACAGGCCCTCCCTAGCTGAAAGGGCAAAGAGCGATTGCCATTCAATTGGCAGTTGTCATTTTTTAAGTGGAAAGGATGTGGAAAAGCCCTCTGCATTGGTGGGGCCAGTTCCAGCCTCATATCTTGCTGCCAAGGTCATGACCTGTGGGGAGTTTGACAACCTTAACAGAGCTAACATTAGCCTATCCAAAGAGACTTCCCAACAAGTAAATGGGACAACCAAGGCCATAATGTGATGTGGCTCATCCTGCCCACTAGGTTAGGCTCCTGCCTCCAAGTGGGAGGCAGCTCTGCCCAAAAGGCAAGCAACCAACAGAAGCCACTAATGGACAGCAAGGTCAGGAAGTTGGTCCCCAGCCATCTACTGAGAAGTCTCCCATCTGGTACCTGGAATAGGCCTCATATCCAACCACTGGGCTGGCAAGGAATCCCAGTCTTGCTCTTTAGGTTCATTTGGCCTCTTACTTTTTCCTGAGTGGGGGGATACACTCTCTGGGTTTAGGTATCTTCTTTCCACTCTTCCTTTTGTCATCCCAGTGTCTGTATCCTGGGGCTGGTCAGAAGCCTGGAAGTTCACAACTTCTACGGTAGACACACTCTGTCTCTGTCTGGTAGGAGTCTGCATTGCAAAGGTCTCCTGTCCCCAGTCGCTATGGCAGTGCAGGAAGCTACTTTAGGCCGGAACTGTCTTTTCCAATGCCAGTGTTTGGGTCCTCTCCTATCTCCTAACCCATGGGCGTCTGGATTTCTCACTGTGGATGGCAACCCCCTTGTACCCTTTACTCTTCTCCAGGGCCACCTTACCCTCTGCTTAGTGACAATACAGCCAACGATCTGTTTTTGTGGCTCCCTGGGTGGTGGCTCCTTGGATCTTTTCTCACCTCTGGGAGCTCATTGCCCAGGATGCAGTCTTAGGGCATGTCAGGCCTGACAATTACTCTTGTTTAGGCATGTACCCCCTCCCATTTCAGGGATACTAAGGCCACACTGCAGATGGGTTCCCTCCCTGAAGATTCATTATCCTGCAAACATGTCCAGGCAGATACTGTTCTAGGAAAAAAGCCTTTCCAACACCATGGTCTGGCTGGCACAGACATCCCACAGTGCAGTGACAGTGACTCCATTCCCCGTGACACTGTGGAAGTACTATCAGAACCTCCTCTTGGTAATCTTCTGCCAAAGCTGCATTGGTCACCCTTGTGGAGCATCCATCAGTAATAGCTTTCTTCTTGGTGCATGGGGAATCTCACTTTCTGGGCCCTGGCTGCACCTACCCCTCGCAAAGGATTTTTTTTCCATTTGGGTTCCCATTTCTCTATTTTCAGGAGTGGAGGAGTAGGTTGGGACTCTTTCCTCTTTTCAGACGTCTGGGTCCAAAAAGAGTTTTTCTATTCGAATCGGGTTGCTCCCCTCCTTTCTCTGGTGTGAGCCTGCCCCCTCTTCTTGGGATCACTCCATGGGATATTTTAGTCAGCCTAGTGCGTACACATACAACTGCAGCCCATCCAAACTTCCTGAGATCAGTCACCTTACATTCCACTGGATACTGGTAAAACTCTGAAGAGCAAATACTCAAGATGTGCTCTTACTTGATCAAACTGCATACGTCATCCTATGTATCCACTGTATTGCCCTTCATCCAGTCTTCCAGTGCTTTGAATGAGATACCTACAAAATCAGTCAAGGACTTGTGGTACCTGTGAGCATCCCAAGTCTTCTTCTGGTACTCATCAGATGTAAAACTAAACTTCTGCACTAGAGTCTCATTCATCTGTGGATATGAGTCAGGTACAGGTTCTTCTAGAGTCAGGAGTGTGTTCCTCCCCAGTGCTGGTACCAGCTCCTACAACAAGGCTTCTTAGTGCTGCTTGGCTGCCCTGTGCATTCCAGTACCCTTTCATGGGAGGGGAACCCTTTGTCAGTGTCAGCCCCATGGTAAAGCTAGGCATAACACCTGTGGGCAACCATTGCTGCCGCTATCTTCATCAGACCTCGGAAGTCCAAAGATGGCCATCTTCTCGTTCAAGGCAAGTCTTTTTTCTTCTAGTTTGATGCTTCTTTTCCTCCTGGTGATGATCGAGCTGTCATTGTAAAATCCTCTAGGTATCTAAGCTCGACTGTGTGTAAGGACTAGGGTGTAGAAATGTTTGTGGTGGATATGATGCATTCAATATGCTCTGTGACTTTTTAAAGGTTTGTGTTCAAGAAAGAAGACTAGTAATTAGGGAAATTGGGCCTAAATTAATATATATTCGATTTATCACAGCCAGTACATGGTGTGTTAATTTTGACAATTAGATGTAGAGTTATTATTAATTTCTATTGGAGATATAGAAACAGTACATGGGAATATGGAACTTTGTAATATTGAGTATTTACTGGGCACTGCTATGAGTCGGAGATTTTTGTTTTCTGTTCCAGAAAGCAAATGTGAAAAAGCAAGTGTGAACAGACATTTGAAAATAGATGAGTTGTACTGCAAGTGTTTCATTGTATGATATCATAATTAATTGATGTAAGTAGGAACATTTAGTTTTATTCCATGTAAATATTGAAGTATGAAATGGGAGAGGGATTATGCTCTAGAGATAGATATTGTATACATTTTGGTACAAACAGCATGAATGAAATAGTAATGGTTAATGAGACAAATGGATGGGACCTCCTATATGTTATGAAATGCCATTAAAAAAATCTTGAATTTTGTCAATGGAAATTGTTATATATGAATTTATTCTGAGATCGAGGGTGGTAACATGTATTAATTTGTAAGACCTCAGTACCTGCTGAGGATATTTGTTACTCGCTATTGTGATGTATGAAATTGTATTTTTTGTATGTTGGAGTTTAAATTTTTTTAAGTGTAAATATTGTGTGTATCTGTTTTTTCAGCTCTGCTGAAGTCCCTAGGAAGGGACCAAACACGTTGGTTGGGTTGACATTTTGTGTATTAATGTCATAGTCTTTTTGAATTTATTGATGGACTGAACGCGGATAACTTTGTGGCCATCAGCACAAGAACAAATGAAATTGTAGTTACAGACATTAGATCCCATGACTGGTGACAATATATATTTTTGGAGTGCTTATCTCTTATTTGTATATAGGTGATTAATGCAACAGAGAAATGCAAATAATGATATCAACTACTAAGAAATCCAGATCTTTGAATAAATCTCCCTTAAGTAACAAATTTGAACGAGGAAGGAAAAGGAGAAAAATCAGTAGAAGACTAAGGAAATCAATGCCCCCATTTCAGCCAGCAGGAAAAATGATTGAGGCATGTTGAGATCTAAATCATCAATTCCCCCATAACAGACAATGTCACCTAGTCACCTGTTAACAACAACAGAACACCAATGTACCAACAACGGGGGAAAGGAGCCCCTTGGCAACATTTGGTTTAAAATCTTCTGCTGGCTGAGAGCATGGGTGGGGCATATAAATTTCCATAGCCAGGACATTAAATCTGACTGTAATCAGAATAAACATCCCTGGAGGATAAAAAACACTGACTGTATTGCATTAGGATGTGAGAATAGCAACTTGCCAGACATACTCAGAGGATGTCAAATCCCAATGTCTGTTCTCTCTGAAATAGTTAGTCGTAGACAACAGACCCACTAGTTTGTAAGTATAAGCCCCCTCAACTGAGATTGTTAAAAAATTGAAAAAGAACCGAGCATAATTCTGCAACTATAGAAAAGTAAAGAAAAGAGACTTCCACATCAGAAGAAGACTTCCACACAACAATAAAATGTATGAGGAAGTATTATGTGAAGGGATGGACGTAGGTATCTCCTCCAGGATGTTTGGAGAACCAAAAAGTGAGGATTAATAGCAGCAAAAACGTTCCGGTGATATTTGCGGTATGTCCATACATGTCTGTGAGTGGAAAGTCTGATATGTGGAATGCTATAGTGAAAATGAAGATGTGGGTATGAGGAAGTGGAGTGCTGACCTTGGAAGAGGTGAGCATTGAGACATTGTTCACACCTGGATGCTGTCTCCTGCCACTCTTTATCTACTTATAAATAAACATCATGAATTGAACTGCAATGTGCGCTTCCAATTATTTTAAAGAGCCATTGCCAATTATGAAAGAATCAGTTTTAATTGATGCCTGGAATACTTTGGGATACGCTTTGCTACTATATATTATGGAATAATACCAGTGCCGTAGCTAAGCCTTATGCCGCCCTTGAAGGCCCCTTGGGTATGTCGCCCTCAGCAGCAGAATGTTTCGGGGGATGTGCCGGTGATTTCTGCGGCCTTGGCCCGCGACGGCCTCAGGTAAGAGCGGGGGAGGTCGCAGCCCCTAAAACTCTTGCTGCCCAGGGCGGACCGCCCCCTGTTAAGTTCTGGGCCCTAGGCCCGCATGATGTAGGAAGGACGACACAGACACTCTAATCTGGTACTGGAAACTAGCCACGAGCACGTGCACTGAGGCTCTTTTATTTGCGGGGTCACCTGAGTGGTGACGCCTGTGTTGGATGGGTGAGGGTGTGTGTGTGTGGGCCAGCCCTTGAGGGAGTGGCTGGCAGAAACACTAGACTGTGTCCAGCAGGAGACAACCTTCCTCCCAAATTTTAATAAAACGAAAAATAACAAACAAGAGTCCAACCAATGGGAAGGAATGAGAAGACAACTAAAATAACTGAAGTCTCACAGTTCAGAGATGTAGCTCGCAGGACAGCGGTGGACAGGTGCAGCTGGGAGCACCAGGACATCTTGACACGTGTCCATACTTTAACCAGGCGTATCAGGACATGAACACGCTGCTGATGAAGTCTGGACCTTTCAGCTTGGCACCAGTTGGGTGACAGTCCACCTGTGTAATGTTCGTCGGTCCAGCGTACTCTTACTGTGAGGCAAATAGTGTCTTATAGTTCAAAATAGGTGCATCAGGAGCGTAGGCGGAGTCCATTGTAAACACCTGATGATGATGTCGCTTGATCCCTCGAGGACAGTCTTGGCATTCTGTGACCTGTTGAAGTCTCGGTTGTATGGCCTGGCTACTTCCTGGAATCCACTGGTAGGGCAAAGTAAAGTCCATCTCTCATGCTTGGGGAGGCCCCTTGGATGAGCTGCATATGGGCTCTGACTTCGGAGCCACCACCTAGTCACTCGTGCAAACTGCAGGGGTGGATGTGTCCTGGTCAGAACATGCTCTCGCTACCAGGATCAGGACAGGCGCCAGTTTAACAGATGGTCACTGTATCTTCAGATCGTTACTCTGTATGGCAATGGTGCAAGACTCCAGTTGTGGTACTTGATGCTCCAGGGATGGTAGTGATGCACCTGGCAGATGATGGAGTGACTGCCATGAGACAACTTGTACAACAGGTGGTGATGACTGGCAGTGCTTAGGGGTGACTGGAGAATTTTTGCAGTCATGATACTCGTTGTACACTTGGTGCAGCTCTTCTTGTTTGGCATGTGTGTAAACAAACAGGGATGCCCTTTCCTTTAAGCAGCCGGCGACAGGTGGCTGGACGATCACTGTGAAGAATGACGTCACCGCACCCCAGTGGCTGTCGTATCTTAAAAGGTGCATTCAGGTAATGGTATGAGTACTCATTCTGGTCCCTTTTTGTTGACTTCTACTGCGCACCTGTTGTCGTCTGCTTTCCTGGAATAGGACTGTCACCGTTCTATTTCTCTCCACTCCTCATCTTCTCTGAAATGTGGCGAAAGGCCACGCAACACATCTTCTGTCTGTACATGCTCTGAAATGTGGCGAAAGGCCACGCAATGCAGGTCGCTTCAACACCTGCTCTGAAATGTGGCGAAAGGCCACGCAACACATGTTCCGTCTGCACATGCTCTGAAGATGTGGTGCAAGGCCACGCAATGCAGGTCGATTCAACACCTGCCCTGAAAATGTGGCGAAATGGCCACACAATCCCACAGGGACCTCCTGCTCACTCCATCGAGTTCTTTGGACTTCGCATCTTCTCACATCACGGACTGTTCACCGGTCCGGTTCTGTCAAATAGGACTGGGCGTGTTCTCAGGTGCATCAGCCATTTCAGAGATGGCAGTGGAGGTAGGTGTACTTTGATGGATCCGTTCTGTAGTTCCTTTCATACCCTTCTTCTCCTCAACAGAGTATTCCGGCTGTAACTTAGGATCGCTGTGGGAGGTAAGTGTCTCCCTTCTCTTTTGCAGTTGTGGCAGCTTGCCACTCGGAGTGCGGGAATCTCCTCATGCCTGTAACGGACCCAGGCACACCACAGTCTTTAAGGCAGTATTGGAGGCACTCTCTGAATGATCTCTGGCTCACTGCTGGGTGATGTTGGTACAGGTATGGTGACTACAATCTCTCTTCTTCCTGCGTTTGGGCCACACAGGGTCACTCTCTCCTCTGGGATCTCCACGGTACTTTGCAGATGGCGGGTAATCTCCATTCCGCCTAATCTTCACTTGAGGGCCTTTCTCTTGTACCTTGAGATTGCGCCGTCACCCCATTGGATCCTGCCTTGGCAGGGTTGGTAATTCCCTGTGAAGTTCTCATTGATGGCCCCATGGTGGCCTTTCAGTGCTGGAATAGCTGGCTGGCTGACACGGACTCCTTCATGCAGCCATTCATTGTCAATGGGCCCCCAGTGAGTTATTCGCTCAGTCTTTCACATACATTGTGGTAGCCTCCCCGCTTATCTTTGGGGAGCACTAGCTGTGCAAATGCATAGTCTCTTCCAGGGTGCTGTCTGCTGGCACTCTGCCTGTATCATCACTCTTGGTGTGGCTTGAAACCGGGGGCCAAGCAGTATTTTGCTTCTTTGCTGAGGCAGCTTGTGGTGACAGGCGATCGCTACCCTGGGGCGTGCAATGCTCTCTTTGTTCTGCTTTTGGCCTGCAGGTACCTGGATCTGGTAGGAAGGATGCTGCAACCTTCTTTTTGTGCTGGTCTAGGCCATAATGTAGAAGCCTTTATCTCTGCTGGTTGAGGAGAGTTGGTGCTGCGTCTTTCATGCAACCGTACATTTTGTCTGCTCTGGCAGTGGTGAGGCTAGTAACTACTTTACATTGATGTGGTCTGCTGGCGCCCCGTGTATCCGCTCTTTCCTGCAGTGGTGGCATACTGCCACAATGGGGCACAAAGAATCTTCTTCCTCATTTTGGAGTGTCAATGATTTTCTTTTAGTTCACGGTCAAAACAGCTTTCTTGGCTGGGGCAGCTTTGACCTCAGGAGTTCTTAGGGGGGTAGTATTAGGAATGGAAAACATCTTGGTAGGGCTGACATCCTTCATTTCCTCCTTTTGCTCAGTTACCTTTACATTATCTTCCTTTGACCTTCGGACTGATGCAGCAGGCATGTCAGCAGTCCTTCTGCTCACCTTAGCATTGTTTATATGCCCTTTCCTCCCTTTCAGGTGTAGTACAGCTTATTAGCCACAGGATGGCAGTGTTGCTTTTCTAATGTCCCACTGTCTGCATCTACCCAACACTGCGGGCCTCACACACCTCCTCCGGTGCTTCCTTTTGCCTGGAACTACGCATGCAGGAATATTTATCCACAGGCCACCAGGCTCGCTTTCTGACTCCTCCTATCCTTTGATTGCCAGCCTTGTGGAGTTAAGGATTTCCAGCCTCATGACAGGGGCACCTTCTCAGACGGCCACCTCCAGTGAAACATGCTGGCTGCCGGCCTCCACAGGACCTTCTTTTTTAGGTCTCGCCTGACCCAGCGCATGCGCTGGTCTGGCGAGACTTTTTGTGATTACTTTAACTTTCGCGGCCGCTTTGATGTTTGATCGTGATTGCGATCACTTTCGCGGCCGCAGGGCCGCTTGGCATAGTCAATAGGTCTCGCTTTTGGGACCTTATAAGTATTTAGTTATGCAACTGTTGCAGGGCTAAACACTTATAAGGTCCCAAAGGCGAGACCTATTGTCAGAACTGGAGTTGAGGTTGTTAGATTTCCCCGATTGCTGCTACTACCCTGTAGTCAGGCCAGGCTGGGAAAAGGGAGGCATAGATGTGTGTCGGTAAAGGCGCTCTCCGCCTTCCTACGTTCATTAATACCTTAGGCAAATTTCCTTCTTCCCCCGCTTTTCAAGATGGCCGCTGGCTGAGCCATCACTTCCTAAAGGTTCCCTCGGTCTGCGGTGCAGTGTTTCTGTTTGGTTGTAGTGCGCGCGCTTCTAATACGCGGCGCACTTCAACCGTCAAATCTTGTGGAGAGGCGGTGCTTCGCTAGAGCTCCGTTTTCCACAGGATATTTCAGTCAGAGTTTTCTAGTAAATTTAGCATTCGAGTGACGCACTTCTTGTGACAACATTTTGGCATCGTTTGTGGAGAGATTCTGAGTAATTTCTCCGGCAGTTTTCACAGCGGAGTTTTGTCCAGAGAGAGTCAGAGGTTCGAGTCTGGCAACACATACTCTGCATTGGGTCTTCACTCAACAGAAGTAAGGAGGCGTGGAGGCATGTGGTGAGAGACAGACATTCTGAAATCGTAAGTGTTGCCTCTCTCTCTAATTTGCCATAGCAACTACGTTGCAGAGATCTCATCGAGTGATTCAGTAGCAAAGATCGAACTCTGTTAGTCAGTAGCTACGGAGAGTTCAGCTTTTCGTCCAAAAGACAAGTTCTCAGCAGAGTAGCTATGCCAGCAGTATCAATTCCGCTTCCAGCGAAATAAATGAAAGAAAAGTAAAGGAAACTTCAGGAGAAGAACGCAAGATCAAGAAGAGACTATACAGCTAATCTTTGTGTGCAATTTGGTGTATACGCATTAATATATATATATATATATATATATATAGGGTATTCACTACATGGGCAATCTCTTTTGGAGTGCAGAGTTCAGAAAGAAGATACAATCCTCATTTTCTTTTCAACACCAGTTACATCATCCAGCGATAGATGAATCATCCTCTCTAGTGGTAGACAGGTAATGGTAGTCAGATAGGGCTAGGGTAGGGCTTCAGGGTAACTGAGTTTACATGTGAATTTTCATTACAGGAATTGTTACGTGCCATCAGCACAGCTTCATCTTCCACTAGAAGAGTATCTCGCTGAATGAGAATAGAGAGCAGCAACCCACTGTATCAGGACAGGTATATTGTAGATTGATAAAATAGAGTACTACAAGGGTAGGTCATTGTGGAGCAGTTGTTTATTAACTCTCTTTACAGGGACCCAGACGAAGGAGTTTTGAGGCCAGTCCAGGAAGAAGATACAGTGCAGTCTCTCTTGTCTGTCCAATTCCCCTTTCCCCCTCGCTGCTGCTCGTGAGCCTTGGGTTCGCGGTAGCGGAGTGGGGGAGTGGAGATCCAGCATCTGCTCCTGTGGAAACCGAACTTCAGCTTGAGGAACTTGACAGATTGAAGTGCCTTAAAACTGATTTCCACCTGAGCACGATGGCTGAAGGAATAGACGTAAAGGCCCTTGTCACAGTATTAGATAGTATACAAAAACAGTTAAGTGAAACTATGGAAGAGAATAAGTCTCTGTGAGAAGAGGTTAGGAAGTCAGTCTTAGATGCAAGTTATTTGCGCCAACAGTTTGAGGAGTTTTCTGGGGGGACCCGTCCATCAGACAAAGAAAATAAGCCCCCCTCTTTTGCCCCTGCCCCATCTGCGGCGGAACTCACTACGCAGGTAATCCATGCAATCTCACCAACCATTCCATTGGCAGCTCCTGAAAGATATAGTGGGGATCCGAACAAGGCCCAAATTTTTCTCACACAATGCTCCTTACACTATCTCTGTCGACCTATCATTTTTAAGGAAGATCAGTCTAAGGTGGCGTTCATGCTGTCGTACCTGAGTGGAGATGCCGCCGCCTGGTCCATGCCGTTGGTGAACAACAATGATCCCATTTTATATGAATTTGAAGGATTCAAGAGAGAATTTCTATGGATTTTTGACAGACGGTCCATCTCTCAATCCACTGATAACGAGTTACTTGATCTTAAGCAGGGAAATCGAGAATTAGTTGCATATCTGGCGCAATTTATGTTATGTTATGTTATGTTAAATTTAGCTTATAAAGCGCACGTACGCCCGTAGGCTTCATGGCGCTGTAGGAGGTTTTCAGAGCATAACACAACAACAGGAGGACAACTTAGAACGTCTAAGGATAAGCTTCTCTAAAAAGCCAGGTCTTAAAGGCTAGTCTAAAGGCTAGAATATCCTCGTGTGACCTTAAAGAAGCTGGCAAGGAGTTCCAGAGGGAGGCAGCAAGAAAATGAAAAGAGCTGCCGCCCTGACGTTGTTTCCTAACAACCGGCACCATGAGCAAGTTTTTGTGACCAGAGCGGAGGTTGCGGGAGGGGGTGTATCTGGCAAGCAGATTGATGATAAATTTGGGGCCATTACTTTGTAATGCCCTAAAGATAATGCAGCCGGTTTTAAAAGCCGCCCTCTGGGCTACCGGCAGCCAGTGCAGGTCTGCCAGGCCTGGCCTGATGGACTGCCATTTAGGACGCCCACAGATCAGCCTGGCCGCCTGATTTTGAACCAGCTGCAGCCTCTTGAGCTGCCCGGCTGGAAGGCCCAGATATAAACTATTTGAGTAGTCCAGCCTAGACAGCACAAGGGCGATGGTCACCTGTATCAGGGCAGAATATGTTAGGAAGTGGGCAATCTTTCTAATCTTGCGCAGCTGAAAGAAGCAAGCGGAAACAACTGACCCTACCTGACTTTTCAGGGAGAGGTCTTCACTAAAGGTGACTCCAAGGCTCTTAACTGTGCGGGAATTGGAGGGGGGGTTTCCCATCTCCAGAGGCCAAAATTGAGGTCCCCAGCTGAGTTCGCTCTTCCCAGGCAAGATCAATTCAGTCTTGCCTGGGTTAAGTTTTAGGTGGTTAAGGCCCATCCATCTCTGGATATGAGCCATGACCTCCCTAAACTCAGTGACAGCATCCGGCGACCCCAGGGGGAAAACCAATTGCAGATCATCTGCGTAATTAAAGATCCACACTTTGAATTTCCTCAAGGAGTACAAAAGGGGACGCAAGTATAAGTTAAATAAAAGGGGGGACAGGGATGAGCCTTGAGGGACCCCGCAATCGTTCTTAATTCTAGGGGCTGTGAAAGTGCCCAGTCTCACTGCTTGAGTCCGGTCGGACAAGAATGATTCCACCCAGCTCAGGGCAGCACCTCTGAGGCCTGCCTGCTCGACACGGCCGACCAAAATAGTATGGTCGACCGTGTCGAATGCAGCAGACAGGTCAAGAAGCACCAGTGCCTGGTGGACATCCCTGTCTGCGTTACACCGAAGTGTGTTCTGGACTGCCAGGGTTACCGTCTCGGTCGAATGGCCTGGACGGAACCCAGCTTGATTTGGCTCCAGAAATCCAGTGGTTTCCACAAAGTTGGAGAGGCTATTGGAGACGTGAGCCTCCAATATCTTGGATAGGAACGGCAGCAGGGATATAGGACGATAATTTGATGAGTCCTGAGGGTCCAGGCCTGGTTTTTTAATTAAAGGGATTAGCAGAGCGTGTTTAAAGCCAGTAGGTACCCTGCCCTGGGTCAGTGATTTATTTAGTAGGGGTAGAATCCCCTGAGGGATAGTGTGACCGATTTCCGAGAAGATGTGGGGGGGGCAGATGTCGTTAGGGGATCCGGACTTTACCCTCGTCAAAAGTGAAGAAAAAGTTTTACCATCAATGACCGGGAAGGTATCTAATACAGAGGGATTGTAAAAGACGTCATCCAAAGGAAGTGACGTTGGGGAGCTAGCAATGCTCGATTTGATAGTGACAATTTTTTCTCTGAAAAAATTATTCAGGGAATCACATAGCTTCTGCGTAGGAGCTATTGAAGGGGCTGTCCTGTCGTTGTCACAGAGTTCATTAACTATATTAAAAATATCTTTGGACTTGTTGGATGACGATAAAATTTTGGAGGAGAAGAAATTAAGTTTGTGTTGTTTTAAAATTTTTTGATAATTTTTCCTAGTGACGCAGAAGGTTTCCCTATCCTGTGAAGAGTAGGTGGCTCTCCACTGTCTTTCTTTCTGTCGTACCCCTAATTTAAGTGCTCTAAGTTCTTGAGTGAACCATTTGTGGGCATCATTACCTCTAATGTTAGGTAGGTATACAGAGGGGGCGAACAGATCTGCTGCATGGAGAAGCCAAGAGGACAGTGCCCTCTCGTCAACCTCCAGATCTTCGTCTAATGGGGGAAGGGTGTTGTTCAACGTGTCCATGAACCCAGAGCGGTCCATGGATTTCCATTTGCGGAACTCTTTACCCATGGGAGGTTTGGCCTTGTGCTGCCCATGAATTTCTAGCGGGAACTGGATAAGATGATGGTCTGACCAGATGCAAGGGCTTATAATAGGAGAGAATGATGGTACGTTGTATGTCCAGATTTGGTCCAAGCTGTGACCCTTCTGGTGAGTGGGAGAGTGAATGTGTTGGACCAGGTTTAGATCTGTAAGCAGATCCCTCAGTTCTCCAGCTTGGGTGTCTGTGTCTGTCCTATCGAACCAATAATTTAAATCCCCCACTTAACAAGTTAATTGTAGAAACAAACTGGCCTGAAGCAAAACGTGCGGCAATTTTTTATCGCGGTCTCAAGGATGAGATCAAAGATGGCCTATCACAAATTCCGAGACGTCCCACTGAGGTCTCTGAATTAATTGACTTAGTTCTTCAGATTGATCAGCGTCAAAATGAAAGGAAGAATTAGAGGCGAAAAGAAATTAGGTATATCCCTCCTCGTTTTGACAGAATGAAAACAGAAGGCTCCAAGCCAAAGGAATCTACTTCAGAAGACGAGCCAATGCAGATTGGTTCAGTTCGAGGACCCTTGTCAAAGGAAGAGAGAGAGAAGAGGCGTCTGGGCAAGCTGTGTATGTATTGTGGGAACTCAGGTCACTTCGTGAAGGAATGCCCAAAGAAGCCAAAGAACAATTCCTGGGTAAAAGATCGGCTCCACCAGTAGAAGGGGTTGCCCTGGTGGAAGCAATGGAACAGTCAACTCCAGATTTGAAATCAGTGGCAAATACGTTGCAATCTTCGGCTCCACATTTAATTTTATCGGTTAAGATAAGATTTGGAGGTCAGATCAAGGAGGGGATTTCCGTCATGATTGATTCGGGGGCCACGGGAAATTTTTGTGATATCGGTTTCGCTAGGACTCTCGGAATCGCCTTTGTGAAGAAGGAACGGCCAGAGCCAGTACGAGCAGTAGATGGAACGAGTTTGTCATCTGGACCCATAGTCTATGATTCTGAGGAGATCTTGTTGTATGGACCCGGCCAACATTTGAGCGCAGTGCAATTCAATTTGATTGATGCTCCGCAATTTCAATTTATCCTGGGTCTGCCTTGGCTCACGGAGCATAACCCTCTGATTGACTGGGCACAAAGAACCATTCGCATGAATTCAAACTTTTGTCTGCGGCATTGTTTTCATACTCTTCCAGATCCATCAACAGCAGTACAAGCTTCTCAGTCTCAATTGTTAGCAAACATTACTAAGACCATCTGTGCTTTAGATACACAAGAAATTCCACAAGACTATGAAGATCTCGCCCCAGTGTTTGATGAAAGAGAAGCGGAACGTCTACCACCACATCGAGAGTATGACTGTCGAATTGAGCTGGAGCCGGGAGCCTCTCTGCCCTGTAGCCGAATTTATGCGCTGACTGAAGCAGAAAATGTCCATCTGAAAGAATACCTAAGTCGATACTTGGCCAATGGCTTCATACGCCCTTCACAGTCTCCGGTGTCGTCTCCACTCTTCTTCATTCCGAAGAAGGATGGCCAACTGCGAACTTGCATTGACTATCGTGCTTTAAATTTGGTGACTAAGAAAAATCGTTATCCATTACCTTTGATTTCTGAGCTTTTGGATCAGGTGAAGGGAGCAAAGGTATATACAAAATTGGACCTGAGAGGTGCCTATCATCTGGTACGCATGGCCGAAGGAGAGGAGTGGAAGACGGCCTTTCGTACTCGTTTTGGGTTGTTCGAGTATCAAGTCATGCTCTTTGGCTTGTGCAATGCTCCAGCCGCATTTCAGCACTTTGTAAACGATGTGTTACGTGAATTTCTGGATCGATGTGCTGTGGTATACATTGACGACATCCTCATTTTTTCAGCCAGTTTAAAGGAACATATCCAGCATGTTAGATCCATCCTGAAGAAGTTGCTTGAGAACCAACTTTTTGTCAAATTGGAGAAGTGTGTCTTTCATTCCACCCAAGTTGAGTTTTTGGGATTCGTGTTGTCTCCCAATGGGGTATCCATGGATGAATCTAAGGTAAGGGCCATCAAGGAGTGGCCCTCTCCGAGCTCAGTGAAGGAAGTACAGAGTTTCCTCGGCTTCGCCAATTTTTACAGGCGTTTCATAATTAACTTCTCAGAGCGAGTTTGTCCGCTCACCAGATTACTCAAGAAAAAAGCCGAGTTTGTGTGGAATGCGGAAACTGAATCAGCATTTAATGAACTTAAGAAAATATTTGTATCATCCCCGGTGCTGCTCCATCCAGATCCAGGAGAACCATTCTTTGTGGAAGCTGATGCCTCCAATCTGGCCATTGGAGGAATTTTATCTCAGTGCCATAAGAAGACAGGCCAGTTACATCCAGTAGCCTTTCGTTCCAGGAAATTATCAGCTGCGGAAATCAATTATCCCATTGCGGATAAGGAACTGTTGGCAGTCAAGGATGCGTTTTTGGAATGGAGACATTATTTGTTGGGTGCCAGGCATGTTGTAACCGTCTTCACGGATCATCGAAATCTCCAGTTTTTGAAATCTGCTCGCACCCTTACCCCACGTCAATTGAGATGGTCTTTATTTTTTGCAGATTATGATTTTGTTTTAATTTACAAGCCTGGAACAGCTAATGGAAAGGCGGACGCTCTATCTCGTCTGAATGTGAGTGAAGAAGTCAAGACTAGTGAAGAAGGTGTAATTATTCCAGTAGAAAGAATAATTGGAACTCTCACCTACGCAGACATAGAGAAGAAACTACGTGATTCACAGTCTCTTGAAGAGGTGAGGAATTGGACTGCCAGGGGAAAAGAATTCCAAGTCAAGGATGGAAGACCCTATTATCTTGACAAGTTGTTTGTGTCAAATCTGGAGTTGCGAAGGCAGATCATCGAACTCTTCCATGACGAGCCACTGGCTGGACATAAAGGAGTGAAGAAAACATTGGAGCTGATCCGGAGAGAGTTCTGGTGGCCGGCTATGGAAGCTCAGGTGCGGCAGTATGTAGCCACTTGTGAGTTGTGTATCAAGGGAAAGACTCCTAGAAGGGCTCCTCAAGGTCTATTACAGCCTTTGCCTCTAGCCCCATATCCTTGGCATACCATTTCCATGGATTTCATTGTGGATCTCCCGTCTAGTGGAGGTCTATCGGTCATTTGGGTGGTGGTGGACCATTTTTCTAAAATGAGCCATTTCGTCCCATTGAAAGCTCTCCCCAATGCCACACAGCTATCCAAACTGTTCACTCAACACATTGTAAGGGCACACGGAATTCCAAAGACAGTCATTTCTGACAGGGGCCCTCAGTTTGTCTCCCGTTTTTGGAGATCCTTTTTGAAGAGGTTGGGTGTGGATTCTCGTTTGTCCACCAGTTTCCATCCAGAGACTGATGGACAGACAGAAAGAGTACATCAAGAATTGGAGCAATATTAGCGCATGTTCTTGATGGATCAGGAAGGAGAGTGGCCAGACTTGGTTTGGGCAGCCGAGTTTGCTTACAATAATGCTGAGCATGCATCTACCGGTTACTCCCCATTTTATTTGAATTCTGGTAGGCATCCAAACACACTGGTAGATAAGGAAATCAGTAATGTTCCAGCAGTGGAAACTGTAGTGCAAGACTTACACTTGGCTTATCAATCAGCTTCCAGAAATTTGTCTAAGGCAAAGAGTTCCTATAAGAAGCAGGCAGACAAGAAGAGACGTCCCAATCCAGTTTATGAGAAGGGAGATCTGGTGTGGGTCTCAATTCGAAACTTACGCCTGAAGGGGAACCGGAAGTTTCAGCCAAGGTTTGTGGGCCCTTTTCATGTAGACCGAATGGTGAATCCTGTCAGTGTAAAGGTTAGTCTTCCTCCTAGGTTGAAGATTCATCCAGTTTTCCATGTCTCCCTGCTCCAACGTAGTCCTGAGGGAGTTAGAGTAAGGAAGTCTCCTTCGTCTGTCTTAGTGCAGGGTAGTGAGGAATTTTTGGTTAAGAGAATTTTAGATTCTAGGCTACAAAGAGGGAAAATATTCTACTTAGTAGATTGGAAGGGGTATGGTCCAGAAGAGAGATCCTGGGAGCCACTATCCAATGTCCATGCCCCACGTTTGCTTCAAGAGTTCCATCGCACTTATCCTACTAAACCCAAGGAGAGGAGGAGGGAGGCCTTGGTGGGAGGTACTGTCAGAACTGGAGTTGAGGTTGTTAGATTTCCCCGATTGCTGCTACTACCCTGTAGTCAGGCCAGGCTGGGAAAAGGGAGGCGTAGATGTGTGTCGGTAAAGGCGCTCTCCGCCTTCCTACATTCATTAATACCTTAGGCTAATTTCCTTCTTCCCCCACTTTCCAAGATGGCCGCTGGCTGAGCCATCACTTCCTAAAGGTTCCCTCGGTTTGCGGTGCAGTGTTTCTGTTTGGTTGTAGTGCGCGCGCTTCTAATACGCGGCGCACTTCAACCGTCAAATCTTGTGGAGAGGCGGTGCTTCGCTAGAGCTCCGTTTTCCACAGGATATTTCAGTCAGAGTTTTCTAGTAAATTTAGCATTCGAGTGACGCACTTCTTGTGACAACATTTTGGCATCGTTTGTGGAGAGATTCTGAGTAATTTCTCCGGCAGTTTTCACAGCGGAGTTTTGTCCAGAGAGAGTCAGAGGTTCGAGTCTGGCAACACGTACTCTGCATTGGGTCTTCACTCAACAGAAGTAAGGAGGCGTGGAGGCATGTGGTGAGAGACAGACATTCTGAAATCGTAAGTGTTGCCTCTCTCTCTAATTTGCCATAGCAACTACGTTGCAGAGATCTCATCGAGTGATTCAGTAGCAAAGATCGAACTCTGTTAGTCAGTAGCTACGGAGGGTTCAGCTTTTCGTCCAAAAGACAAGTTCTCAGCAGAGTAGCTATGCTAGCAGTATCAATTCCGCTTCCAGCGAAATAAATGAAAGAAAAGTAAAGGAAACTTCAGGAGAAGAACGCAAGATCAAGAAGAGACTATACAGCTAATCTTTGTGTGCAATTTGGTGTATACGCATTAATATATATAAATATATATATATATAGGGTATTCACTACATGGGCAATCTCTTTTGGAGTGCAGAGTTCAGAAAGAAGATACAATCCTCATTTTCTTTTCAACACCAGTTACATCATCCAGCGATAGATGAATCATCCTCTCTAGTGGTAGACAGGTAATGGTAGTCAGATAGGGCTAGGGTAGGGCTTCAGGGTAACTGAGTTTACATGTGAATTTTCATTACAGGAATTGTTACGTGCCATCAGCACAGCTTCATCTTCCACTAGAAGAGTATCTCGCTGAATGAGAATAGAGAGCAGCAACCCACTGTATCAGGACAGGTATATCGTAGAATGATAAAATAGAGTACTACAAGGGTAGGTCATTGTGGAGCAGTTGTTTATTAACTCTCTTTACAGGGACCCAGACGAAGGAGTTTTGAGGCCAGTCCAGGAAGAAGATACAGTGCAGTCTCTCTTGTCTGTCCAATTCCCCTTTCCCCCTCGCTGCTGCTCGTGAGCCTTGGGTTCGCGGTAGCGGAGTGGGGGAGTGGAGATCCAGCGTCTGCTCCTGTGGAAACCAAACTTCAGCTTGAGGAACTTGACACCTATTGGCTATGCCAATGCTTGTTCTTATTGGGGGTGAACAGTCATGCCAGGCGCACCTTCAGTGAACTTTGTGAAAGGACACTTCTTCCCCGTCTCTGCAGTTTATTTCTCGGCGGCGCTTGACGCAGACAGTCACTTTCGATTTTATCACAACCTTCTTGGTCGCATTGCTCTGCCACGTGCCTCCGCTCCTCTGCAGCCGCTTCACTCGCTGAGCAGGTCTCGCCGCTGCCCGAAGCCGTCTCACGCTACTCTGCCCATGTATAGGTAGATGGCAGATATAGGGCTTTTTGCGTGGATGCAGGGAGGTCTCTCTGTAATTCTGTTCTCAGCATGCGCACACCTTCTGTCATGCGCGCGTGCTGTGTTATTGTTCCTTGAATAAAGCATTTCTTGAATGTGCATTCTCGTGCGCTGTAACCTCATCCTTGAGAAATGAATGATCTCTACTGTTAGATTTTATTTACACTTCAAGGAGGAAGGACGCACTTCAGTGATGTCTACATTTGATCTTCAATAAAGCAACAAACTCATTCCAACATGTTTCCATGGATCTCATTTATTACAAGGATCATCACTTTTCTTCTGGCGACAAGGATTTCTTCTTTTCTTCATGTAACACCACTAATGTTGTGCCTCCTATGTTCACTGGCTCAGCTGATGTTTCAACGATCTTCGTACAACTTCACTTCTTCTTCATATGCTTTGCTGAGTTGTTTATGATATTCATCGGCTCTGTCAATCTGCTAAGGAAATCCCTTCCTTTAAAGCTACTGTCATGCATTGGCTGAAAGGCGGATTTCTGGATTGGCATTTCAAATTTTAATATTCAGTGACGATCTCCTCCCAGAGTGAGTTACGTGTCTAGACATGCTAACATTTCAATCTGACAACACAGGATTGATTGGTCAGTGCATCCTATGACTTATTTTCTTTAATACATGCACTGTGTGTGGTTTAACTTCTGCATACTTACTCACCTAATTGCTTAACTCACCTCGCTGACGCCCTACTGGACATTCTTCACTGCATTTTTATCCTGCATGATTAATTGAGTCACGACATAAAACCTCATTAGATATTCGCGTTGGGGACTTTAATTATAACTTTCATCACGCTATACACGCGAGCAACATACTTTTCTTCTGTATGTTTATACTTCTTGGCATACACTTCTAATCACTTGACTATTCATCTTTAAGCACTGCTTGTCTTCTACTTTAAATGGCTTCTCAACAGATTTGTCAGTTGGATCACTTTTTACCAAGACCAGGCAAACCAAAAGAAACCTGGAAGCTCTGGTTTAAGTCTTTTCAGAACTATTTAGTTGCCATAGATGCGGAGAATTACTGACCTAAACGCAAGTTAGCAATTCTTTACAATTTTTTGTGCAGTGCTGGGCGTGAAACTTTTGACAATTTGCCAGTATCTATTCCTCCACCAAGTGAAGGAGATGGATGGATTAAATAAAACGCCAAGTGTAATGTTGGAGAGATTCAACTTCATGAAAAGGAAGCAGAATTCGGATGAAACAATTGAGGATTATATTTCAGTACTGAGGAATTTAGACTCAAACTGCAATTTTGGAGCTGAAGTGGATTCTTACATAAGGGATCAATTTGTTTACAGCTGCTTTCATCAGAAGATTCAGGAGCGCATACTCAGCTGCAGAGATCCCTCGTTAGCTGAAGTTATTGACATTGCTAAAGCCATTGAAAGATCTATTATCACCTCAAAATGTTTAAGTGATGAAAATGTTTCTCCTGTTAACATGGTTCAACATGATTCTGCCATTAACAATGTTTCTTACAGGTCTAAATTTGGGAAGTCAGCTGCACAGAAACAGAGCAAAACTAACGCATATTGTTATCTATGTGGTTCAAAATCTCATTTAGGAGATAGTCCTGTTTGTTTTGCTTTGGGTAAAAAATACACCAGGTGTGGCAAAATGGGTCATTTTTACACAGTTTGCAGAAGCAAGAAAGTTGTCAGAGTTAGTAATCTCGACACTGTTGAGACCCTTAAAAATTGTAATGTTGAACCTAATAAGGTATTTTCTGACAACCTTGAAAGACTTATGCTTTCCATTGACTCTCAAGACTTGATCCTCTCTATAGATGGCCGCTGGCTGAGCCATCACTTCCTAAAGGTTCCCTCGGTTTGCGGTGCAGTGTTTCTGTTTGGTTGTAGTGCGCGCGCTTCTAATACGCGGCGCACTTCAACCGTCAAATCTTGTGGAGAGGCGGTGCTTCGCTAGAGCTCCGTTTTCCACAGGATATTTCAGTCAGAGTTTTCTAGTAAATTTAGCATTCGAGTGACGCACTTCTTGTGACAACATTTTGGCATCGTTTGTGGAGAGATTCTGAGTAATTTCTCCGGCAGTTTTCACAGCGGAGTTTTGTCCAGAGAGAGTCAGAGGTTCGAGTCTGGCAACACGTACTCTGCATTGGGTCTTCACTCAACAGAAGTAAGGAGGCGTGGAGGCATGTGGTGAGAGACAGACATTCTGAAATCGTAAGTGTTGCCTCTCTCTCTAATTTGCCATAGCAACTACGTTGCAGAGATCTCATCGAGTGATTCAGTAGCAAAGATCGAACTCTGTTAGTCAGTAGCTACGGAGGGTTCAGCTTTTCGTCCAAAAGACAAGTTCTCAGCAGAGTAGCTATGCTAGCAGTATCAATTCCGCTTCCAGCGAAATAAATGAAAGAAAAGTAAAGGAAACTTCAGGAGAAGAACGCAAGATCAAGAAGAGACTATACAGCTAATCTTTGTGTGCAATTTGGTGTATACGCATTAATATATATAAATATATATATATATAGGGTATTCACTACATGGGCAATCTCTTTTGGAGTGCAGAGTTCAGAAAGAAGATACAATCCTCATTTTCTTTTCAACACCAGTTACATCATCCAGCGATAGATGAATCATCCTCTCTAGTGGTAGACAGGTAATGGTAGTCAGATAGGGCTAGGGTAGGGCTTCAGGGTAACTGAGTTTACATGTGAATTTTCATTACAGGAATTGTTACGTGCCATCAGCACAGCTTCATCTTCCACTAGAAGAGTATCTCGCTGAATGAGAATAGAGAGCAGCAACCCACTGTATCAGGACAGGTATATCGTAGAATGATAAAATAGAGTACTACAAGGGTAGGTCATTGTGGAGCAGTTGTTTATTAACTCTCTTTACAGGGACCCAGACGAAGGAGTTTTGAGGCCAGTCCAGGAAGAAGATACAGTGCAGTCTCTCTTGTCTGTCCAATTCCCCTTTCCCCCTCGCTGCTGCTCGTGAGCCTTGGGTTCGCGGTAGCGGAGTGGGGGAGTGGAGATCCAGCGTCTGCTCCTGTGGAAACCAAACTTCAGCTTGAGGAACTTGACACCTATTGGCTATGCCAATGCTTGTTCTTATTGGGGGTGAACAGTCATGCCAGGCGCACCTTCAGTGAACTTTGTGAAAGGACACTTCTTCCCCGTCTCTGCAGTTTATTTCTCGGCGGCGCTTGACGCAGACAGTCACTTTCGATTTTATCACAACCTTCTTGGTCGCATTGCTCTGCCACGTGCCTCCACTCCTCTGCAGCCGCTTCACTCGCTGAGCAGGTCTCGCCGCTGCCCGAAGCCGTCTCACGCTACTCTGCCCATGTATAGGTAGATGGCAGATATAGGGCTTTTTGCGTGGATGCAGGGAGGTCTCTCTGTAATTCTGTTCTCAGCATGCGCACACCTTCTGTCATGCGCGCGTGCTGTGTTATTGTTCCTTGAATAAAGCATTTCTTGAATGTGCATTCTCGTGCGCTGTAACCTCATCCTTGAGAAATGAATGATCTCTACTGTTAGATTTTATTTACACTTCAAGGAGGAAGGACGCACTTCAGTGATGTCTACATTTGATCTTCAATAAAGCAACAAACTCATTCCAACATGTTTCCATGGATCTCATTTATTACAAGGATCATCACTTTTCTTCTGGCGACAAGGATTTCTTCTTTTCTTCATGTAACACCACTAATGTTGTGCCTCCTATGTTCACTGGCTCAGCTGATGTTTCAACGATCTTCGTACAACTTCACTTCTTCTTCATATGCTTTGCTGAGTTGTTTATGATATTCATCGGCTCTGTCAATCTGCTAAGGAAATCCCTTCCTTTAAAGCTACTGTCATGCATTGGCTGAAAGGCGGATTTCTGGATTGGCATTTCAAATTTTAATATTCAGTGACGATCTCCTCCCAGAGTGAGTTACGTGTCTAGACATGCTAACATTTCAATCTGACAACACAGGATTGATTGGTCAGTGCATCCTATGACTTATTTTCTTTAATACATGCACTGTGTGTGGTTTAACTTCTGCATACTTACTCACCTAATTGCTTAACTCACCTCGCTGACGCCCTACTGGACATTCTTCACTGCATTTTTATCCTGCATGATTAATTGAGTCACGACATAAAACCTCATTAGATATTCGCGTTGGGGACTTTAATTATAACTTTCATCACGCTATACACGCGAGCAACATACTTTTCTTCTGTATGTTTATACTTCTTGGCATACACTTCTAATCACTTGACTATTCATCTTTAAGCACTGCTTGTCTTCTACTTTAAATGGCTTCTCAACAGATTTGTCAGTTGGATCACTTTTTACCAAGACCAGGCAAACCAAAAGAAACCTGGAAGCTCTGGTTTAAGTCTTTTCAGAACTATTTAGTTGCCATAGATGCGGAGAATTACTCACCTAAACGCAAGTTAGCAATTCTTTACAATTTTTTGTGCAGTGCTGGGCGTGAAACTTTTGACAATTTGCCAGTATCTATTCCTCCACCAAGTGAAGGAGATGGATGGATTAAATAAAACGCCAAGTGTAATGTTGGAGAGATTCAACTTCATGAAAAGGAAGCAGAATTCGGATGAAACAATTGAGGATTATATTTCAGTACTGAGGAATTTAGACTCAAACTGCAATTTTGGAGCTGAAGTGGATTCTTACATAAGGGATCAATTTGTTTACAGCTGCTTTCATCAGAAGATTCAGGAGCGCATACTCAGCTGCAGAGATCCCTCGTTAGCTGAAGTTATTGACATTGCTAAAGCCATTGAAAGATCTATTATCACCTCAAAATGTTTAAGTGATGAAAATGTTTCTCCTGTTAACATGGTTCAACATGATTCTGCCATTAACAATGTTTCTTACAGGTCTAAATTTGGGAAGTCAGCTGCACAGAAACAGAGCAAAACTAACGCATATTGTTATCTATGTGGTTCAAAATCTCATTTAGGAGATAGTCCTGTTTGTTTTGCTTTGGGTAAAAAATACACCAGGTGTGGCAAAATGGGTCATTTTTACACAGTTTGCAGAAGCAAGAAAGTTGTCAGAGTTAGTAATCTCGACACTGTTGAGACCCTTAAAAATTGTAATGTTGAACCTAATAAGGTATTTTCTGACAACCTTGAAAGACTTATGCTTTCCATTGACTCTCAAGACTTGATCCTCTCTATAGATAGAGTCAAGGAACCTTTATGTGAAGTTTTGGTTGGTGATATAAAGGTTAATATGATGGCTGATTCTGGAGCACCAGTCAGTGGCGTCACTAAGGTTGGTGTCACCCGGTGCGGGTAACTCATGGTGTCACCCCCTCACTACTTACCGCATGGACCGCCTCCTGCTCCGAGTCCGCCAGTGGACACAGTTGGCACCCTATCTCAGACCGAAAAAAAAAAAACGTTCAAATGATGCTGCAAATGGCGTCCCATCAGCGTGAGGTAAGGTTCACAGTCAGAGTTTTCTCCTCGGGACAGGGGAACACCGTGACGTCACCGCCCATGCGAGCAGGGGTTTTGGACTGGTGCTACGCTCCTGTGATGCTCAGCATGCATCCCTTTCACTGCGTTTGTAGCATCTTGGCCTGTTTGCAATGACTGCCTTCTATGACAGTTTGTTTTGTCAGGAGCAGCCTCGCCTCACAGTATTTCTTTGTTCCCCTCCTTTCATGTTGTCTTGTACTTTGCATGCGTGCCTTGTTCCTGCTGCCAGGACCTTGCTGGGTGGCATCAACTGGCACCTTTTAGCCCCTTTCTTCCTCTGTCCATGAGCCGCCTCTGTTGGCATTCCCTTCCTTTGACCCCGAGTTCCCTTTGCTGCTTCTCTTGGCCTGAGGATCTGCTCCCTTTCCCAGGTACCACCCTGTCCCAGTCTTAGCCCGGCACCCCGCGTGGTGGTGTGCAGTTGTTGCCCCAGGGTCTGTGGATACAGTTTGCTGTGATCTCTGGTTTCTGCTCACAGGGCCCCCTCGTTGTTTCTGGTGTCACGTGTCCACTCTTCACTAATACCTGCTGTCTTGGGTCTCTGTCTCTAGTTCGCCCCAAGTTTCCTCATTCCTCCTTCAGCTGCTCCCTCTCCCGGGTTCTGCTTTCTCTTCTCACTACAACGCCAAGTACCATTCATTCCCAAACTGCCCCTTACTCTCTGTTCCAAAGAGGGCCTGAAGCTTCGGGTGTTGCATCTCCACCCTCTGAGGTTGCACCTGCCTCGGCCTTCTTGTCAGACTTGCTCCAGCTTCACACCGAGGAGTCGAGATGCAACACCCGAGGCATCGTAGTGAGAGGGCAGAATCTAGGACTGACTACTGGCACGGCTTTCATTCTCAGACCCCTCTTGGAAGTTCGCTCTTCATTGTAAATTTTTATTTTTTCTGTACATTCCTCACCCCTGCGTGCCGTGTTGGAATTTGTGTTTGTGTGCCCTTCATTTTTAGTCTCCTGTTTTTCTTTGTAATGTTCTATTTTGTTCTACTTTTCTCTTGTAATGTAACTAGCTCTATTGTACAGCGCTCTGACACCTTCGGGTAATGTCCGTGCTTTATAAAAATGCACTAAATATAATGAATAAATAAAACGGCTTCAAGCTTCCTTCAGGGACCTACCAGAAGACCCCATACCAGGGCATTTCCTAATCTGAGTGCCCCATACCCTATACCAGGACATCCCAAACTATGAAGATCCAACCATGCCCTAAACCAGGACATCCCTTACTCAGAAGACCCCATACCCTACACCAGGATATCCCGTACTGCCATCAACCCTGGGGGCATATTATCAAGAAAGGCAATAACATTATCGCGGCTCTAGCGGCAGGAAACTGCCGCTAAAGCGGCAATAATGGGCTTGATAATATGCATTTGAGAATTCCTATAGAAGCCCAGGTTCTGATGTTAACATGGGCTTCTATAGGAATTCTCAAGGGCATATCTCTTGACAATATGCCCCCAGGTTTTTCACGTGTCTTGCTTCTTTCCTATCTCTTTCTCTCTCTCTCTGACTGTCTCTCTCTCCTCTCTGTCTCTCTTGGTCTCTCTCTCTCACTCCTCTCTCTCCTTCTCTGTCTGTCTGTCTCCCTCTCCCCCCCTCTCTCTCTCCCCACCTCTCTCTCTCTTCGCTCTCTGTCACTCTCTCTCTCCTCTTCTCTCTGTCTCTCTCTCTCTCTCCCTTTGCCCCTGTCCGCCAAACATCCTCCGACCTCCAAGTTCAGCTTCCAGTCCGCCTGGCCTGTACCACAGACCCCCCACCCTCTTGACATCCACAGACCAACAGAGAAGGCACACTGTTGACAACTGACAGGAACGGGGGCTGAAAACAGGGAAGATGCACAGGTTATTGTATGGACAGATGAGTAACGACAGATGGACATGTCATAAACGGACACGCTGTGTATATAAGGACTGAAGAGGGGTGCGCGAGGAGGAATGCCGGGGGGAAGAGGGGTAAATACAGGGAGAAGGGAGATAAAAGCGGACATTGAGCTCCATGGTGGTCAATGATCAGAATAAAAGCAGAAGTCACGAGCTCGCGGGTGTGACATCGATGAAGCAGAGAGCCAATCACAACGGGCCTCGGGAGAAAGATCACTCAGATTGGATACAACATTGATTGTTGGAAAGAACATTCTGAAATAAAAGTTTCACCACGTCAGTAGGTGGGAAGATGTTATTAACAGCATTTCATGATTTTGCAATCAGACAGCACTTGAACTGCGACTTTTTAACACAATGTGAAAGACACACAAAGGAAGTTTCTGGTGTGTTCTGAGTTGCAGTGAAAGTGTCCGATAATCAATATTTGGTTTATTAAATCCTGCCATTAGTCCATCTTCTGTTTCTATGCCCCTGGGTGGGTGCCCAGAGTTCGAGGGGGCGGAAGAGCAGGTGCCCAGGTGATCACAATGCCCCCTGGCTGCCACCCCCAGGTGTGAACATTGAACACACCTGTAGAGACGTGTCCTCGGCGGAGGGGGGGGGGCTTACAGCCCTCATTGCTCATGCAGGAGGCTGCACACAGACCTGGCAGGCTTGAATAAACCACGGACCACTTGTGCCCCTCCCCATACACACACAGCACTCAAATTAAAGATCACAGCAGACAGGAGGGGATTCATCGCCACCGGAAAAGACCCAAGTTCAACTGATGATGCAGCAGAAAATGATTCTCCAAAAGAAATAACGCTGAGTGGCCCTGAAGAGAGGGGCGAGGAGATTTACCTCCGTGTAAACCTTGTCGAAGGATACTGGCTCCATCTTGAATAAAGACAAGAAAATACTTGTCTAATCAATGTGAGTACATGGGGTCACGTGCCCCACGGGAGCGCACACATCAGCGCTGCTTTGGGTAATAAGTAATCTCACTGTATCTCAAATATTTTTTAAAGTGCTGATTAAAGGGCACATTCTGGACCTCAGGGGGTGACAACCTCACTCACACTACTCCCCTCCAGGCCCGGCTCCAGGAATTTTTATTTGAGTGGGCCAAGGGCGCATTCGGGTGGGCCACTGCAGACCCAATTTGTCGCTTCTGGAGGTAGCCTCCAAGCCCTGATTACATCATATGTACTTGCAAACAGGCAGAATGATACAACGGATTGCTTCTGTGTGTACACAGAGCATGTGGAGAGTTATTTGAAAGTAAGACCAAGGTTTGAACCTAACTGCAAACCCTCGAATTCCTGCTGGCCAGGCAGTAAGAGCAATGTCTGGACCTAACTGCAAACCCTCGAATTCCAGCAGGCCAGGCTTCAACACAAGTACTTGAATGCTAAGCATATTATAAAGCGTTCAATATTAAGGAAGTCCCTATTACTAAACAAAAGCCTTGACACCAGTGCCCCTCATCGCTCCAAAGCACCTCCACCTCATGACCTCCTCCTCAGATTCCCTCATTGCCATCCTCCAACACTGCCCTTCATCTCTCCGTAGCCTCTTCCCCTCATGACCTCCTCCTCAGACTCCCTCCCTACCACCCTCCACCAGTGCCCCTCATCGCTCCATAGCCCCTCCCCCATTACCTCCTCCTCAGACTCCATCCCCTACCACCCTCCACCAGGGCACCTCATCGCTCCAAAGCCCCTCCCTCATGACCTCCTCCTCAGACTCCCTCCCTACCACCCTCCACCAGTGCCCCTCATCTCTCTGTTGCTCCATCCCCCATGACCTCCTCCTCGGATTCCCTCATTGCCACCCTCCACCAGTGACCCTCAGCGCTCCATAGCCTTCCCCCCCCCATGAAGTTCCCCTCGGATTCCCTCATTGCCACCCTCCAACAGTGCCCATCATCTCTCCATAGCCCCTTTCTCGTATGCATTTCATTTGTTGTATAGCGCTATTCGTAGTGTAGAGTGTCACAGTACTTTACATCACGCACACATTATGCAGATACAATGAATCATACAAGTATGTAAATCAGCCTATAGGGAATGTCACATAAGCTAATGATGATTACCAGGTGTAGGAATCACATGTCATCCATACTGCTGGGCAATATGTTTAGAGGGTTAGGTCTGGAGAAGTACAAACACAGGATTTAAAGCATACCCCAGTGGTAGTGGGTTGGCTTTACTGGTTAGAATGTATATCTGTCCAAACAAATTCTTTATTGCAACATTAGAATTATGAAAGACTGGGAAAATTCGAACTAACTAGCAATACAAAAAAAATAATCTGATTATACCATTCTGGTTTGAATGCAGGTGTTTGATGACAGTCCATAGGTCAGTGTCCTCTGTTAGGATTGTATTTGTAACTTCTGAACTGCAAGTAATCAAAGTATCTCTGTGACAAAGGCAGTAACCCACGGAGCTATCCACGTTAACCACGTTAACTTCAGTTTATCTGCATTTAAACACTACAAACAGACAAAAGATTGCTCTGCAGCGGAGTCATTAATCCCCAGAGTTATCTGGACATTTTAATAGTTGTCGTGCCTCCTTGGCAGAACAAGTCATGATAATGATACAAACGATTTAAACAAACGATTTAAATAAAATATACACAGCACACAAAGTATGTGTTTTGCTCACAGATGGAAAAAAAAACGCAACAATAGCCACACATTCTCTTATCTGCTCCTTACAAACTCTGTCACAGCCCGATCTGATAAGCAGCTCAAGGGGTCAGGAAAATGAGCCCGCATAAACAAACTCCTCTTCACCAGCGCTGAAAAGAATGAAATATCCAGGCAGCAGGACGGTACACAAATCCAGTGCCAACGAAAGGATTTGTCACCTTCGCCATGCCCCTATTATACCTGCATGAGTGGGCAGGGACACAGCCCACATTTCTAATAGGAGATGCAGATGCGTGATTGGGGGAGCGAGCCCAGGCCCAATCACGGAACTCTAAAAGAAAGAAGGAAAATAACATTCAGAGAACGTTTTAAATTGCAGTGGCCATTTCTGTTGACCTTGCTGATGTCACTGTCAGGGCCAAGGTTAACCAGGCCTGCTCCCCACTCACGAGGAATACATCTTTGCCACCTGGAACTACAAGTGGCAATGGCCGGGGTAGCCCTAGCACCCGCGATGCTGGGTTGAGGCCTGGGGGCCCCTGGCCTGAGAGGCGAGCTCCTGACTCAGATCAGCACACAGCCCCGTCACGTGATGTGTATACTTATCACAGTAACAGTAACTGTGACATCTTACCTTTTATTTAAACTCAGACTCCACTGCGGTCGTGGCTGGGCTGGGCCCTTACCGTAAGGGTTCTGCATATCACCAAGCACCACTCCAATGCCGACACTGTCTCCTCTCCGTCTAAGCACGTGGTGGTGGCGCGCGTCAGAGGAGCACAACGCGGGGGCGGTCCCAGGGCCGTCATTGGTAGCACTATAAGATTGATGGCCCTGGGACCCACAAACACGCCGCGCATCGCACCATCACCACTATGCTAGTAGGTGGTGCGTGCGTGCGTGCGTGCAACATCATACTGCAGACTGCAGTATTTGTTGTAAACATTTTTCTAACCAGATTGGTGTCACCCCCATGGGATGGTGTCACCCGGTGCGGTCCGCACACCCGCACTTTCTAGTGATGCCGCTGGCACCAGTCACCATTATTTCTGACACGCTTTTTGAAGAGCGTTGGTCATCAAGGAAACCTTTACAAGCTTTGGATATCATTCCAAAAGTATATGGTGATCATATAATTGATGTGCTTCGATATTTTACTGAATTCATTACATGTTTAGAATGCAAGGTTTTAACAAAAGTGTATGTTGCTCCGAAAGGTAAGAACATTGTTGGCTGGCAGGATTTAGCAAAAATGGGCCTAAAGTTAGTTCCTGGCTCTGACAATCCTGTTCAAATTAACACAGATGTTTCTATTTCTTCTGTTTCAGGCAATAATGTTTCTAACCTTACAAATATTACCATGTCCACACTTGCAGAATTCCCTGAGGTTTTCAGCTCAAATATAAGAAAAATTACAAAAGTAGAGCATGTTATTAAACTAAAGGATAATGCCATAGCTATTTCACACAAAGCTAGGCCTATTCCTCTAAGTGTTAGAAATTATCTCAAGGATTTGTTAGATAAAGTTGTTGATGATGGGATAATCAAAGCTACTGAATCATCTGAATGGGTCAGTCCCATTGTAATTGTGAGAAAAAAGTACAACTTAATTCGCTTATGTGCTGACTTGCGTTTGCTGCAGCGTGGAATACAAAATCCCTCCCTCCGTCACAGACCAAAGATCTCACAAACACACACAATCAATACATTCGCTGGTGGGGCCCATAACACCAACATTCACTCATCATCAATTTGTGTCTCTAGGGAGGTGATTACTCCAAACGCTGACATGAAAGGAAATACCTCTTTACCCTAATGAGCAATAAAACCACGTAACCTTCTAATACTCATTAGGCCCTGAATTCCACCTTTGGTATTCCTCTCATAAATTGGGGATGAATCAGTTAGTTGCTGGTTTGGATTAATTTCTAATTCTCCATTTACCTTTAAATCAATACATTTCCGATGAATAAACAACCCAAATCATTTGGTAATTAATCATTTCAATCTTTATCTAATTAATGCAAATTAAATCATTTGTTTATTCAAGCCGCCAATCATCATATTTACCTATTCTGGCTAATTGTCGTCCTCTAAACCAAATCCAGTAGTCTCGCCAATCTATGCCCATCAAATTTAGTAAATTCAGTTCATCAGAAAATTGGGCATTAATTCAGTCCGTCAAAGATTCAGGGAAACAGCTGTCCTGCAGTGTCACCGTCCTCTCCATCAGCATAACGTCAGAAAAACTAAAAAGCCATACAACCTCTTTATTCTACCATAATTTATAGTAAAATCATTGTCAAAAAGTAACAAATATTGTTTTTCAGCACTTCTGATTGGATAATCAGAGATCGTCCGACAGAGTTCACATGGAATTAATGTCCCTTAGGTCATCACTCTTGCTTGTTCCGGTTTTAAGAGACATCTTATTATTCTTCAGAAAGCTGGCTTGCTTCCCAGGGCGACCTTGGTGGGTACAGTCTGGTTAGGGTCATGACGAGGCCACTGTTGCTGGCGTTAGCGCAGGCGCACTTCACCCAAAACCTCGTGTAGCGTCGTCAGTCAAGTCAGATACAGGAGGCAGCCATTTTGTGGCAGGCCCAAATGGTCAACTTAAGCAAAAGAAACACAAAACGCAATTAATACATAGAAATGGCCAATAAAATGTTATTCCCAAGCTAATACCCATATGTGTGTGTATTTATGTAGCAGAAAGCAACACTCAAGCGGTTTATACTTACTGAATAAAGCACAAATCACAAATACATCACAAAAGCAACATATATCATGCAAAATTCTAATTGTCTATCATTAGTATGTGCATATAATTTAGTTTACGTATTAATTAAGCCATACAAATGCAATCCCACGTGTATTTCAGTAATTAATAAGATTGGTTAATAATTTTCACTTCAATCCATTACTTCAATTATAATTAATTAATTAATCTAATTAATATAAACATGTAAATTGGGGAGGGTATACAACATTTTGCATTCCCCGCTCCAGCACGTTCACTTAACAAAAACATTGTGGTGGACTGTCATCCGTTACCGAAGATCCAAGACCTGTTGTCCAATATTGCGGGTGTCACTTGTTTTTCCATTCTTGACTTAAGGTCAGCGTATCATCAGATACCCTTGTCTGACCTTTCCACATTTGTTACACCTTTTGGGGCATATAAATTTCTATGGCTCCCTTTTGGGTTAACTTCAGCAGCAAGCGTTTTTCAGAGATTCATGAACCATATGTTAGAAGGTATTGATTCAGTACAAGCTTATCAGGATGATGTTTTAATTTATTCAAAAAACAAGAATGATCACTTATTGACTTTAAGGAGAGTTCTCAACAAGTTCAAAGAGTTTGGTGTTACTTTAGGCAATGATAAGTGCAAATTCATAGTAGACTCTCTTGAGTATCTAGGCCACACAATTTCAGCTTCAGGGATTACTCCAAAATGTTCTCTTACTCTGGCCATAGATGAAGTAGTGGTACCTAAAAATAAAGATCTACTCAGGTCATTTTTGGGTATGACTGAGTACTATTCGAGATTTATTTCCAATTATGCTGAAGTGGTTCAACCTCTGAGTGTTCTGTTGAAGAAAAATGCTAATGTTTCTTGGAGTATTGAAGCACAACAAGCTTTTGATTTGATCAAAAAGCTCATTATTCAAGCACCTGCACTTTCTCCATTTTCACCTGGATATAAATGTATTTTGTCTGTGGATGCCAGCCAGCATGGCTGAGGTGCGGTTCTTTGTCAATGGATCAATGGCAAGGAAAATACAGTGGGTTTCTCATCTAGATCTCTCACAAAGGCGGAGTCCAATTACAGCACGATTGAGAGAGAGGCAGTTGCATGCACATGGGCTGTGGAGAAGTTTAGAACATCCATTTGGGGCTCGCACTTTGAGATCTTTTCAGATCATAAACCTCTGATTCACTTGTTAAATGGAAATGGTACAGGTAAAGCATCTGCTAGACTTTTTCGTTTACTCTCACGACTACATGAATACAATTTTATCATAAAGTACATACCTGGAGGTCGTAATGCAAGAGCATATTGTCTATCCAGACTATCATTAAATGCTAATTCTTCGTTTTCCAGGTTTGATGATATGGAATGTGTGGTGGCCAGTGTTGAGGATTTCATTACTGATTTACCGCATATTTCACAAGATGATTGGATGAAAGCGTCAGAGGAGGATTCTTTTCTTGCTGCAGTTAAGAATATGATTGTATCTGGTTGGCCAAGGGAACGTTCCCTACCTGCACCTTTGAAGTCTTTTGTTCAGGTCAATCAAGAACTTTCTCTGGTGGAAGGTCTGGTAAATGCGTGGTGATCTTGCAGTGCCTCCCATGTCTCTACGCATGAACATTTTTTAAATAGCACATGAAGGGCACTTAGGAATAGGAGCCACTTCAAGGAAATTGAAAGAAAACTTTTGGTGGCCTGGGTTAGATTCAGATGTCTCGAATTGGATTAATTTGTGTGACACATGTCTAGTTTCTGATAAGCACTGGAAGACCATAAAAACATTTTTACATAATGTTCCGGTTCCAGAGAGTGCTTGGACAAAGTTAGCTCTGGATTTTGCTGGACCTTTTGAGGTACTATCTAGTGATAAGAAATACATTTTATTATTGATTGATTATTATTCAAAATGGGTGGAGTTTGAGTTTTGTTCTTCCCCAATTCGTCATCTGTGATTAATTTTCGTTCTGGAATTTTTCTTTCTGAAGGTTTTCCAAGAGAATTGGTCACAGATAATGGTTCACATTTTACATCAATTTCAATGATTATTTTTTGCCCTTGCATGATAGTAAGCATTTAAAAGTTGCCTTATATTCTCCGTCTGCACATGGTTTAGTGGAACGGATGAATAGATTTATAAAAGGTATTCAATCTGCATTATCCCTTAATGCACCTGTTGATATTTTTTTGAAAAAGAAAATCTGGTCATATCTCACAACGCCTTATTCTTCAACAGGGGTCTCTCCCTTTAGACTTCTCAAAAAAAGAGATCCAAATGGTACTCTATGCCCTTCCTGGATTAAATTATTGGAAAAAAATGATGATTCTTGTTTGGTTTGCAAAGATAAACAAAATACGCTTAAAAATTTTGCTTTTCAAAAAACTATACAAAAAAAAACTTTGATACAAAAAGTTGTAATAAGATACATGAATTTAAAATTGGTGATTGGGTCATAATTAAATCTTCAAAAAAAGGTTAGAAGGGTCTTTCAAAGCTCTCACTCCCAGTGCAAATTGTTAAGGTGTCAAAAGGTTCTTTATTCCTTGGTAACAAAGGTTGGTGGAGCAAAAGAATGCTGATTAAATTAACACCTGATCAAGCTCGCAAAATATTGGCTATAAAAAAAAATGTTTCACAGGGTGATTTAAATTTTTCATATTTTCAAATGAGCCTACAATGAATGAATCTTTGGTTTCAGCTAGTGATGATGTCCAGTTTCAGACTTCAAATGATACTGTCTCAGATTCATTGTTAGATTATGACCCACAACAAGTCAATAATTCTGTAGATTCATATTCACTTTCTTCAAGATCTACTCGAAATTGTACTTTTTCTTCAAAATACAAGGATTTTTATTTTTCATAATTATAATTTTATTTTTATTTTTGTGAAAGGGGAAGGGTGATGTAATGATGTAATTCATTCTGTTATTAACATTCTGTTCTCAGCATGCGTGCACCTTCTGTCATGCGCGCATGCTGTGTGATTGTTCCTTGAATAAAGCATTTCTTGAATGTGCATTCTCGTGCGCTGTAACCTCCTCCTTGAGGCATGAACGATATCTACTGTTAGATTTCGTTTACACTTCAAGGAGGAAGGACGCACTTCAGTGGTGTCTACATTTGATCTTCAATAAAGTAACAAACTCATTCCAACTTGTTTCCGTGGATCTCATTTATTACAAGGATCATCCCTTTTCACTCTCCCACTCTTTGTTACAGGGGGGCGCGCAACCCTTTGCTGTCTTCCCCGTAACCCGCGGGCTCACCTTACGCCCAGCGGGCTTTTGCAGGCACAACAAAAGCGGGGTGGGCTCCTGCTCCGCTCCCTTGACAGCCTGCGGCAATGGCCGGCATCTGGGCTGTCCGGCATCGCTTGCTTTCGTCTGTATTCACTGGGCTATATGTCACGCCAGATGGGCGGGCAGCAGGCTCTTCGGATGCAGGGTGGGCTCCTGCCGCTTCAGCAAGCTCCCGTACCTAACGCTCCGCCGAAACTTCTTTGTACATACTCCCGCACGGGTGATCATCAGACTTTGGGGAAAGTGAAACATAATTTCCCGCACACGTCACGAGACAATAGGCAGCCACGAACGCAGGCCGCACCACGGACACACGGTAACACAGTAGTGCCAGTGGCAAGAAAATGCCGTTCCTTCAATCTTTCTTACCGTGTTTACTCGTGGTGGGCCGTGGGCAGTCCGGCTCAGAGGAATAACTGATTATTTTAGGCGTGGTGGTGCAGCGAACGGTTCCGAACCGCAGTGTGACTCCCGGACTGGTTAGCAGTGGGCACTGGCAGGCTGCAGTTGTGCTGGGGCGTGGCGGCGGTGGCGCGCGTAGGCATGTGACAAGAAGCTTCCACGCACTGCGCATACAGCGGCCCCGCCCCCTACCCCCATCAGAACACTCAACAGAACCGAGTCCGACCCACAAATCCAGCCCGCCCCTGGCGCCCCAATAAACAAACCAGTGTGACGCGCACGCACGCACAGTCAACTGTGTTAAGTGCACGCACGCCGCATGGCCCACTGAGCCCACCCCACTCACTGACTTCACTGTAAAATTTAAACAATTAAACCGGCGAAAGTGAAACCGTTACCAGGCTGCGGCCTCTCTGCAGCCATGATCGATGGAGGATCACACACACTACTACGGCACCAACACCAAGGCACCAATAATTTATTCTCTTTCGCTCCGTGCGGTGCGTGCGCGGCACAGCAGCAGGATAAAAAAAAAATATTGAAATCAGTAGTACTAGTAGTGTGACTTAGTCACTCTGTCGAATGTCGATGAACTCACACAGCCGTACTGAACTGCTCCTGTGACCTGCAGGCTCTGCCAGGTGAGGCTGCATGATTGAACACGCACACGCTGATGAGACTGAGTGTACAGTGAGTATTTAATCTAAATTCGAAAAAAACACCAATGACGCACGGCACGGGCCGGGCGAGATGCGTAGACCCGGCCCTGTCAATTAAGTGCCGGTGCTCAGCACCGGCAAGCACCGGCACAAATTAAGCCCTGGCTCGGCGGGTCATCGCAACCGATGCGGGTGGGCTCCGCTCGCCTCGCTCTTCCTTCGGGCCTCAGTAGGCTTGTGGCCCGGTCACTTGCCTCGCAATCCTTCCTTTGGGTGCCGCCATATATTCTTGGGCATCTCTGGTGCAGGGTGAGCTTTGCACTGCGGTCACACTCCCCTTATGCAGATGGCCGCATGCAGCACAGCGGGAGCAGTCTCTAAACATGTTATATTCCTTCCGATGGGACGATTGGAAACTCTGTCAGTCAACATTTGTGCCTCATCGCCAGTGTTACGTTCTGGGCCCTAGGTCCGCATGATGTAGGAAGGACGACATGGACATTGTAATCTGGTATCTGGAAACTAGCCACAAGCACGTGCACTCAGGCTCTTTTATTTGCGGGGTCACCTGACGCCCATGTTGGATGGGTGAGGGGGTGTGTATGTGGGCAGCCCTCAAGGGAGTAGCTGGCAAAAAAACTAGACTGTGTCCAGCAGGACACAACAACTACAACCCTTCCCGTGCTACAACACTGAATAATACGCCCTGCATCCCCGGCTTCACTCAGGGTGCCATGCCGCCATCAACTCTCACCACAAAGCCACGAGGCAGTCTTTTCAGGAGGGAAAGCAACAGAAGAGGATAGTTATTGACAAGTTTTAATCACAATTTGTAAAGCTAATATTTCACAGGTGATTTTGTCTCGCTATTAACAAACATTTTAAGGTCATAAAATGGCACCATGCTTAGTGTTGAGTCATGTAAAGGCGAGAATTTTACATCGTTAATCATTTTTAAGTAATGTTTTTATATTAAGCAATTATCCCTCTAAAGTGCTCAGACAGTCATCCCTACTGGAAATAATTATCGTCTTCATTAAATCGCACCTCCCAAACAACTGAATTGAAATGTACTGCTTACCTAGGATTTAATTACCAAGGCCACCTATGCATTTGAGCTGGTTACTAATTTACCGTGGCATTTTCGTTTTCCTATTTCTCAAATAAATATTTTGCAAATGTTCGTCCTTTATATTTAGAAGTTCATCTGTGTGAAATACTCTTTGGAGTGTTTTCGGTAATATTTCATTAATCTTCGACACAAAACCTTATTACAAAATTGCCTCTTTTCCCATACGTGCCCTATCGATCATCATCTATCTGTTATATATTGGTTCTACTGGAAACCATTAGCGTGACTAATGGATTCAAAATCCGGTTACTTTTTGCTCTTATGTTACAGCAGTGAAAAACTGTGGTACTGACACAGGGAGATTTCTGCAGACATTGGTCTTTCTCTTACTGAATCCCTGAGATGTTTTTGTTTTTTTACTGGATTGTATGTATGTATTTATTTATGAGTTTGAGAGAGTTCAGGAATGTCCAAAAAGCATCCTGGTGTAAATCCACAGACAGAAAGAGGAGGGCAGAACCTCGTTAGAGTTGAAATAGCGAGCCTTTCATGGACCTCCTAAACTTCAAACAGCGAGCCAGGGATCGTAAGCTGAGAAGAAAAGAAAAACAAGCATTTTCAATGCAATAGGTTTCACCTTTGCGAGAGTTTAAGCTATTGGCGCCGTAAATGACAATGCCATTTATTTATATGTTTTGCTAATTAACACATAAATAAAAGGCATTGTCATTTACAATGCCAATAGCTTAACCTCTTGTAAATGCGGGACCTATTCAAAGAAGCGGCCGCCATTGTCGCGGGCTGCTTGGAAAGTGAAAGCAGAATGGCCGTTGAAAATTGCAGGAAAGTATCTCGTACCTGCAGTAGGAGAAACTCATTAAAGAAAATAGTGTCCAGACTAATAAAGATGTAGGGGCAGATTTACAAGCCCCTGGCGTCACTTTTGCACCGTCGTTGCGTCACTTTTGTGACGCAGCAGCGGCGTAAAAGTTGCGGCCCATTTACATCTAGGGAGATGCGTCTCGTTGTAAAGCCCTGCGTGACATTATACCTGCGTCAGGTATAATGTATGCAGGGTAGGTGTTGCCACGCAGGAAAGCCTCGTAAAAGTGACGCAGTAAAATCTACAAGATTTCACTGCATGACTTTTAGGACGCCACTGCGTCAAAACCTTACGCCTGCTTCAAGCAGGCGTAAGGAGTGACACCGTTTATTGGGAATAGGCTGCAACGCGCATTGCTGGAGTTGTGTCGTGCTTGCGCCAACAGATGCGTCAGAATTTCTGACGCATCTGTCAATCCTTGCGCCATGGTGCGCCGTATTGTAAATACAAAAACAACAGTTGATGGACAGAATGCAGAACAATGTCATACATTCACCCAAGTACAGAAATCTGGGCCTAAATCCATCATTTTTTTGCTCACCATGCCATTCCAGCTTGAACCCAGCCATATGCAAATCAGTCTTGACCCTGTGCCTCATGGGAACAGTCCAGCCCGAACTGCCAAGCCAGGTCCTCCCTGGACTGGAACCAAGCATCCTAGGACTGGTTTCGGGGTTTCTCCCCTCTTCAGCCAGGATAGCTTGATTCCAGTGGCATGGAGAGCACGGGACTCACGTCTGAGCATACCCGTCCCACTCGGGGTGACAAATGCAAAAACAACAGTCGATGGACAGAATGCAGAACAATGTCATACATTCACCCCAGTACAGAGATCTGGGCCTAAATCCATTGTTTTTTTGCTCACCATGCCATTCCAGTTTGAACCCAACCATATGCAAATCAGTCTTGACCCTGTGCCTCATGGGAACAGTCCAGCCTGAACTGCCAAGCCAGGTCCTCCCTGGACTGGAACCAAGCATCCTAGGACCGGTTTCGGGGTTTCACCCCTCTTCAGCCAGGATAGCTTGATTCCAGTGGCATGGAGAGCACGGGACTCACGTCTGAGCATACCCGTCCCACTCGGGGTGACAAATGCAAAAACAACAGTTGATGGACAGAATGCAGAACAATGTCATACATTCACCCCAGTACAGACATCTGGGCCTAAATCCATCGTTTTTTTGCTCACCATGCCATTCCAGTTTGAACCCAGCCGTATGCAAATCAGTCTTGACCCTGTGCCTCATGGGATCAGTCCGGCCCGAACTGCCAAGCCAGGTCCTCCCTGGACTGGAACCAAGCATTCTAGGACCGGTTTCGGGGTTTCACCCCTCTTCAGCCAGGATAGCTTGATTCCAGTGGCATGGAGAGCACGGGACTCACGTCTGAGCATACCCATCCCACTCGGGGTGACAAATGCAAAAACAACATTGTAAATACGGCGCATCCATGGTGACGCAAGGGTTTTGCATGGTAGCGCAGAGAAAGTGACGCATCTCTACAGATGCGTCACTTTCTTGTAAATCTGCCCCGTACTATGTAACAACCGAAGTAAAATGGGCCAGTCCTCATGGGATGTTACAAATGAAGACAAGGTGGTACTAAGGAGGGACTAACAAGCCTATTAACGAATCAGAAGTCAGCATTCAGGAAGGGCAATGACACAAGTGAATGACACATATGGGTGGAGAGTGGGCAGGGCTTCTATTCCATACTCCAATACAGCATGTCGCAGAGCAGTGCATGCGCTGCTGCCCAGGCTCGACCTAAAAACGCAGCCAACGTGGCTGGACTTCTTGATCTTGGGCACATGATGAAGCAGGGCTAGACTGGGAGGCAAAAGCAGCCCTGGTAATAATAATATGCAAACCAGCTTCTGTCCCTTCTGTCCCTCTCTCTCTTTCAGCAGTCATTTTGTCTTTGTTTCTTTCTCTCCCACTATGTTTGATCTCCCCCCATCCACTCTCGTTCCCTCCTCTACCCTCCTTTGCGTAATCCTCCCAGCGTCTTCTCGCAATGAAGAGACAGCGACCGTGGGACTTAAAACTGGCCTCTGAAGGCATCAGCCCTCCGGTGAAATGTACGATAAGATAAAAGGCCAGTCCGATCCTGCAAAGAAGTGACGCATGAGCGGACAGGGCCATTTGCAATGTTGAGCCAACTATGGCCTGGATAGTACTGAAGTGGTTATGTTAGGAAGGAAAGGAAGAACTTTATTTAAGATGTTTGGACGAAAGATATAGGCGGTAGGTAACTTAGAGTCCTGTGGTTTGAAGGAACGTTTGCTCTAGCATATTTTGCACTTTGGGTACAGACAGGCTGCTAAAATCACTGCTTGTATGTGATCTGTTAGGGACCATTGTCTAATGTCAATTCCACCTCTATTTACCACCTTACTAGAGAAACAAAACTTGAGTCCACCCGCAAGGTGCATGTGAAGGGGTCCCCGACATGCACCCGACTCAGTCAGGAGCTCGCATCCCTGGTGCCCCACCGCCCGTGCTCAGTGCCGGAGCTACTACAGGGGCTATTGTTACGTCACTGAATGTAGCTATCAACAGTGCAGGAGGTTCAGTGGCACCAAGCCCAGGCCCAGGAGTGTGAGGGGCCAACTACACCCCAATTATGACTGTTATGACTGGGAAAAAGGGGTCATTTTCTTCGCTTGGATTGCACTTCAGGGTGCGAGATGTGACGAGTGAGCTGCATGCGTGGTTACCCTGTGCTGGATAAACATGTATCCTGACATGATCTTTGTTGGACTGGGTCCTTTTTGCAGGGTCATCCCAGAACTTTTTGCCTTCCTCCTGTATTTTTTTTGACCTGTTGTTGGTGGTTTTATTACTCTGGGAACTTATTACTGCTGATCACTGCTAAAGTGCATGTTCTCTCTCTGGTAAACTTAGTAGATTGGTCTACACTTGTTTTGCATATTTAATTTACATGTAAGTCCCTTGTACAGTGGTATCCGATATACCCAGGGCCTGTAAATTAAATGCTACTAGTGGGCTTGCTGCGCTGCTTGTGACCCATCCGACACAGACGCATCATTCGCAAAGGCCCCAGGCCAATGGCGAGATCGAAAGATGTATGAGGACTATCAACAACACTCTGTGCATCGCAATAGCTGAACACACCGATCCGGAACAGTCCCTACAGAAGTTCCTGAGAGAATACCAAAGCACCCCTCAGAGCTCCACGCGTCAAGCGCCCTGGGCACTAATGTTCAATGGCACTCACCGAGATGGCCACCCTACCGCACCAGGGTGGACACCTCCTCCCTTTGACGAAGATGGCACCCTCAGGAGAAGGGAGAAGTGTAACAACGCAGCCAGCCAGGCCAGGAGAACCGTGTCCCGCCAACTGCACCACGGGGACACCGTCATCATGAAGGGCCAGAGACCCGGAGGGAAATTCTGGACTCGCTATGAACAGGGATACTGGACTGTAGTCGATTGAAAGGGACCATGGTGACAGTTGAAAAGGATGGGGAGACTGTGACCCGCAATATCATGTGGTTTAAGCAAGTGACCAACCCTACCTATTACGTTGAGGCGGCTGATAATCAGAGAGAACTAGACAACAGCCACTCGGAGTCCCGAGTGGCAGAGGGCTACCATTCGGAGCCTGCCCCATCACCAAGGGCTCCAGAAGCGAATCAAGAGCTCCCAGAGGTGGGCCCCTCATCCAGCTTACCAGTCTCTGGACCCATATCCAGCCGAGGACAGCCCAGGTATGCTCTGAGGGACAACCCACAGCCGAGCACTTGCTTGAGAGACTTTGCCTGCCAAGTAAGGGGCATATTATCAAGCCAGGCGATAAAATTATTGCCGCTTTAGCTGCAGAAAACTGCCACTAAAACAGCGATAATGGGCTTGATAATATGCTCTATAGAATTCCAATTCAAGCCAATGTTAGACGTCCTTCCCATTTAACATGGGCTTCAATTGGAATTCCATAGAGCATATTATCAAGCCCATTATTGCCGTTTTAGCGGCAGTTTTCGGCCGCTAAAGCGGCGATAATTTTATCGCCTGGCTTGATAATATGCCCCTAAGTGAGTGAGGGGACTCTTGGGAGCCAGTCAAGGACTGAGTTGGCATGGGATGTGACAGTCAGCGTGCCAGCTTATTGTTGCCGGCGCATGCGCCGAAAGTGATCAGCCCCTGAGCGCATAGATAAATAAAAGTGGGCGGGCTGCGTTAGGCAGTCCATGCTCAATAACTGACGCATGTGGGTCTCATCTATTTACCGCGGCAGTTCCCGTGTGCAGCGCCCGTTCCTGCTCAGCCCAGGGGTCCCCCATATGCAACACTCCGGACGGGCTGTATCGGCCGTGAGGCTGGGAAAGGAGTAGAGAGATTCTTGCCAAACGCCCAGCAGTTGTCTGCTCATGGCGGGCAGAGACTGGGTGTGTGTTGCACCCCCATGCCCTTGCTTGGTGCACTGGGCACTGGGAACATTCTTTATTGGCAGGGACTGGGTGTGTGTTGCACCCCAACCTCTTACTTGGTGCGCTGGGCACCAGGGACATTCTTTGTCAGCGGGAACGGGGTGAAACCTTGATGGACGCCCCTGATTCCCAAATTAGAAAGGATCTCTGCGGCAATACCGCATTCCCTGTGGTAGGTGGGCAGATAGCCGAGGATCCTATGAAGAGAGACAGTTACTGCTTACCGTGTCATGGGAGCGCATGTGCCGCTCTTGGTGTTGTCGTAACCCATGATAATGGGTATGCTGGTGATCCTCATATTTTATGCCCTGCTTATGATTCCTGTGTCATATCTTGAAGTTTATGCCCTGATGTGAATTTATATGTGATGTTACATTGCCAGGGTTTTGCACCACGGGTACAGTGATGGGATGGTGTTATGTACCATGTCAGTATTGATATTTCTATGAGGTGTGCACGCTGCAAGTATTTACTGTAGTGCACTGCTGGGGATGGTACGACAATGGCCCGATTGGCCAAGTGATTTATGTATCTATGTGACATCATGGCAAGTGCCTAATGGCACAGTAATTGTGATTGTGGTCTAATGTGTTTTTTTGAATAACACAAAGGATATTTTTATATAACCTTGTGTGGAGTCTCTTTTGTGGTGTGCCTAGTGTGTCACTGGTGTGTTTGCAGCCACGACCGCTGCCTGTAAGAGTGGTGGGGCCGGCTGGTGGGGATTTTCAGAGACGACCACAAAGGAAAATTAATTATTTATTTAATTTTCCCTTGTGGTCGTCTCTCGAAATCCCCCAGACGGCCCCACCACTTTTACCTGCAGCTGCCGTGGCTGTGTGTGTGTGTGTTGCACAAACGCTTTACACATTGCCTCTGGGATAAGCCTGACTGCTCTGCCAAGCTACCAAGGGTGTGAGAAGGGGTTATCTTTGGTGTGTAACTCCCTTATCTAGACTAGAGTGGTGGGTTCTGCAGGCTTAGGTGCAGACCTCAGCCAACCAGAAACCCCATTTCTAACAATCTTCTCCTAAAAATGGCAATTAGCTTACACCAATTGACATTTTTGACTTTTAGATAACTTGTCATAAAAAATTTGCAAGCACTGCACAAGTGGCATATAAGTAAATTGGCATTTGTGGGCTACATTATACCAGTGGTAAATTTGTTAAAAAAAATAAGTTCCCGGGGCTCTAGTCAGGATGCAGAATGCACCAGGCCATTTCTCCTGTTAGAGCCGTCTATAACTAAACCACCTACTAACCAGGAAAGTTGGTAAAGGAAGTGGCGTAATGGCCAGAGCTGCCACTTCGGAGCTGGGGAAACAGGTTCTAGCCTCAGGTCAACATTCTGTGATGCTGGGCAAATCGCTTAATCTCCCCATAAATGAACGTGTCCTAACTGGTGCTCATGAAAAGTATCAGTGTGAAGAACTGAGCACCGGAGACTCAAATTAAGCACTGCCGCCTGCACCACAGAAGGGAGAGATTTATAAGTTCATGGAAGTACATCTCCAAAGTAGCACTATACAAGTTCGGGCCTGGATATGGCATTTGCATAATGATAAGAAGTGATTCATGCAGTGCATGTTAATTTTGTTGTTTATGGTGTAAAGAAACCAAAAGATGTTTCATCAGCTCACGTAGTTTTTCCACTGATAAAGATATGTTTACCACTGCATCTGTATAAGATAGCGTAGAAATGGAAAAGAATACTCATTTTCATAGTACATAATACAAGAAAATCAAATTCATTGGTAAGCTTAAATTTGAGTAAAGATGTCACAAAGTTGCTTTCCAGAAAGGTGGCCAATTTCTTGCCAAGGTCAATGGGAGTCCTTGCGAAGGAACTCCATTGACATCGGTTTCATCTGTTCCTGTTACAGGCATTAGGCCCAGCCACTCAAGTGGCACAGCATTTTACAAGTGGGGCAATGCTGTGCGGTAGGAATTTTGAGGATTCTTCCAGATTCCAGAAGTTTCCATCACAGAAATGTAAGGAAAATGCATAATTTCAGGCAAAGATTAAGATCACTGTCGGTAAGAAACCCCGTGGGATTCACATAAGGCACAGCCCTCTAGATTCCCATGGCTGTCTAATGTTAAGATGGGCAAGACCCACCCTATTATTTTATAAAAAATATATATATTGTTGTTATACAGTTTGCCCCTTTTGGGGTTGAGTGTGGCCAATGCCAGCATGCAACACCTGCACCACTTTATTTTGCCCCAAAGGCAAAATCCAGGGTGTAAGGTGGATGTTTATCCTCTGGGCCAAGTTTGGGGCAACCACCCCGATTGAGACGAATCTCCAATCCCAGGGGGCAGAAAGACACTATTGACCCCACTGGGGCAGCGGAATGACTTGATGCCAGGGTAAGTCACCCCATTTATTTTGGTGCCATTTTGAAATCCCTGAGGTCTAGTGGGATTTCTGCCCTTCTGGGGTGGGGGTGCCAGAATACCCTATCCACCCAAATAACCTATCCACCCCCAAGGAGGGGTAGAAAGGCTGTTTGGCTATGGGGTGGGAGTATCATGGGTCCATGCCCAAGGGGGGCACTCCCTTCCCCCAAACATTGCATGAATTCAGTCCCTAGTGTCCTTTCTGCCCCCAGATCAGGGATAATAACCCCATCTGCCACCCTGAGGATCATAAAGACTGTTGCTCCATTTAGTTGGGGTAGGGGAATAGTCATGCCCATAGTGGGCAGTCCCCACCCCTAAATTAAAAATAATAACTGTCACCAACATGGGGGGTGACCAAAACACCCGGGATGGCGTGGTCACGATCACGAGCCACGGCCCACTGTGGGACTGATGACCTCGGGCCTGGCAATGAAAGTAGCTGCCGGTGAGCCTGAGGCTGCCCTCCTACCCCACATGCTGATTTGGGTGGGGCCCCCTGCTCCTACATTGGCTTGTTGGTGCCCCACCTCGGTGCTGGACTGGGGGCTTCGGTGGCATCGCGAGGGACAGGCTGGCCTGTTTGCCGTGCCTGCCTGCTGCCTGTACTGTCCTGGTACAGAGCTGGGTTCCTGGCAGCCTAGGAATCAGCCCTTTCACAGGAACCGGCGAGCACAGCTAAAGTCTACTGGGACAGGCACCTTACTGAAGTTGCACCTGCTGATATGGATGACCCAGGCACTGCGGGTCAGATATTTGATTGTACCATACAAGCTATTTTTTGGGAGTCGGAGTCCCGGTGGCTGTCCAGACCTGAACCTATGGGCCTTATTGATAACGATGTGGGGATGGGCCTGGTAGGCTTGTTGATGTTCAGGTGCTGACTTGACCCCTCGCAGTGCCCTTAGGAGAGGGAGCAGTAGCTGGACATTATTGCTTGAGACCTGCACTTTTCAGACCGTTCCGGTCGGCGCATATTTGAGCTACTGCGAAGCCCCCTTCACTTGCACTCTCTCCATGATCTGCCTGGAGTCCCTTCAGACGTTTGTGTACCTATATTTGAGCTTACTCTTCAGGTTGCTGTAGGGGGAGTTTGTTCATCTAGGCATAAACAGTTGCTTGTTGAGGGGCTACCCCTCGTATTCCACTCCTCCAGCTGTCTATCGATTGCTGCTATGGGGAAAACCAATGCCAGACAAGCTAAGCTGTCATTTGACACCGGGAAGACACCCTGGTGCACTGAACCAGCATCCAGTGAAGCCTAGGCCAATGTGTCCATCTCTGCTACTGTGCTCATTAGAGAGCTTAAAACTAGCCTCCTATCAATTGATGTCAAGATTGATTATATGGCCAGGTGGTTGGATGGACTGACAGAACTGCTGGACTGATACTCGGTCTGAATTGATAACGTAGAATGGAGGATTTCTGTGCCAGAAGACGGCCTTTCTAAAATCAAATCCAAACTTTTATGAGTCAAGAGACAGTGGCAAAATGGCCTTGTTTGTTGAAATGTTTATGATCGACCTGTTTGGCAGCGACAGCCTGTGTGGAATGTTCCTTGTGCAAGAATTGTACAGATCTCCAGGTCCAAACCTCCCACGGGTGCCCCCTCAACGTATAATTACCCAGATTCAGAATTTTTGGGATTGGGATGCTATCCTGTTGCTTGCTAGAGAGAGCAGCAACTACAGTACCAGGGCTTGCAGATTTCCATGTTCCCAGACTTTCCCGGTTGCAGTACAAGAGGCCCACTGGAAATTTGTGGAGGTCAACAGGCTTTTAAATAACTACAATGTCAAATATTTCATGCTGTATCCCAATTGGCTTTGTGTGGACTTGGAGTGGAAGACCTATTTTTTCTCCCCAGCCAAGGAGGCCACCAAATTCTGCAAGTCGTGAAAATCATCAAAGTCAACCTGGAAATCTTGAAGGTTGCCCTCTGGTTTGCCACCACACTACTCATGTGGCGATTGCGGCTGGTCTCCAGGAGACTTGGGGCCCATACCGATGATGAGTGACTGCCTGTGCAGGGTTGCCCTCATCTTGCCTCCCTTTACCACCGGACATTGACATGATGGAAAGGGAGGAGTTCTAGCACTCTGCTGCTGCTCTGACTGCATGTTTCCTCGATGATTGTAAGCTTATATATATATATATATATATATTTAGTGATTCACCAATTCCAATTCATGGCAACTACAATTGTAAAACGGAATATGCTGTATATGTTCTGACGTGCACCTGTGGCCTTAACTACATTGGGAGTACGAAGCTACAGGTGCATGTCAGAATATTGCAGCATATAAGGGCTATTCTACACAGTGATCCTGCGTACCCAGTGGCACGACATTTTAAACGAACCCATGCGAATGATATTAATTGTCTTACCTATTATGTGATTAATGCTATCCCGAAACCTCGGAGGGGTGGGAATAGGGAACGCCAACTCAGACAATTAGAAACCAAAATCATTCTAGAGTTCGACAGTAAATGGCCCAATGGGTTAAACAACACGGAGGACATGCACAACTTTTTATGAAACTCTAAAATATGAGATGCTGTTTTATATCTGTAGTGCAGAGGTACTATATGAGATAAGTACATCATTTGTACTTATCATGATTCATTCAGGTAATAACTAGAAATAATAGTAAAAGGTACACAGATGATGCTCATCAATAATATAAAATGTGTATTGGAAATGTAACATCGGTCGCCATTCAAAAAGGAATTTTTCCCAAATCAAACCTTTTTTAAGTATAATGAAGTTTTTAGCAAACGATTTTATAAAATATGTCTTATTAATAGTATTTTTCATGAGTGGAATTTTACTGTTAATAATATTTATATACGTTTGCATTTTTATTATACTGGAATTGGTCTCTTTTTTTGTATATTATATTGCACTTTATATTTATATATTTAGCACATCTTGCTCCAATTTGCACATCATCATTCATTTTTTCTTTGCTGCTAATACACATATGCACTTTACTCCGTTGTTTTTACTGGTTTTATCCGGAAATGAGCTCTTTTATCAATGGTAATTAAGATTTGCTGCTACAACTTATGCATTGAATGTAGATTTATCCCGTAATATTTTTGCACATGAATTATATATTTATATATTTATATAAGTTTGAAGCATTAGCACATACATAGTTTAATAATATGTATGTCAAATATGTGTTTTTTACTGGCAATGTGTAAACACCCATGGTAATCATCATGTGACACGGAGTGGTAAAAGTGGGTGGACACTAAACAAACACATAAAAAATGCAATGGCAATATGTAAAACCGTATGTGATCAAGGGCTCCTGAGGCCCGAAACGTGTCATGCGTGGGTTGTTGTTTGAAGAATAAACATCTTGCCAAAAGTTCTGCGGGGTCTGAGTCTCCTTCTTCGCCGCCGCTGTGTGGAGGTTGGAAGTAGCGGGAGTTGGAATCTTCCGATATATAGATATATATATATATATATATATATATATAGATTCAACAGTCCTGGATCACTTTGCAACGCTATACAAATATCAAAGGTACAGACCACAAAGTGCGCCGATGAGAATTTTCGTGCTTGATTTATTCCTCCATTGTCAGCATGACGAGTTTCGGCTGTGAACACACAGCCTTGATCACATATATATATATATATATAGTGAGAGAGAGAGAGAGAGAGAGAGAGAGAGAGAGAGAGAGAGAGAGAGAGAGAGAGAGAGAGATGGTCTGGGCGAGACCGGACTGCGAAAATACGAACACCGTGGTATTTTATCCTTGCTTTAATGTGTGTGGTGGGGCACTGCCATGCCTTATGTTGCGTATCACCACCATGGTTTGTTCTTTTTGCCCTATTACGTACAGCGCATGTTGCCTGTTTTTCTTTTATGCTAAAATGGGTTTGGAATCGAGGGCTAATGTAGCTGACAGTTGGGGGTATCAGTGTGGGAAGGAGGATGGTGGATTTCGATTTGAGTATGGTTTCCAGTTTTAGTACATCTCAGGTGTTTCAACTGTATGTTTTCCTACTTCCTGTGCCCACCAAGACTCCATGCCACACTTCAGAGTCACTATTCGAAGTGATGGTACCTCACAGGAAGACCATCTCTCTTATATCCTGGAACATCTGAGGGCTAAACGACCATCGTGAGGAAGGTCAAATGCTCACCTATCGTGACCGATATTCCATTGATATCCCTTTTTTGCAGGAGATGCACTTGAGGCCCATCTAGGACTTTTCTCATATATGGGGTCCCCAACGGTTCTTCTCCTCATATAGCACATATTCATTGGAGTCTGTATACTGTGCCACCCATATGTTGATTTCCAATAACACCATTTCCATGCAGACACGGAGGGATAATTTTTGATTATGATGGGATCTTTAGGAACTGTAAAGTTGGCATGATGTTCCCTTCATACTAAATCACTAAAAGTCCTAGAAGATATTATCGATTTTGTGGGCTGTGTGGCTTCTGGCGACAAATTCACCCCTCCAAAAACAGACTACACACATTACTTCTATCCTCAGAATTCCTTGTCTCAACTGGATTATTTGCTTTCTACCCCTGAGCCGGGGTCATGGCCTATAGAAGTTTCCCACCTATCGTGCATGCTTTCTGATCACTCTCCAGTCAAACTGCAGCTGTTGTTTCCGAGCTCTTCTGCATCCAAACCACGCTGGAGTTCCCCACAGACTCGCTCTTAGATCAGGTCTTCTGTGACGAACTGTATATGGCCATGCTGGAATACTTCCAGTTAAACAAAGAATTGGTTGAAAAACATGCCTCACCAGGGCAGGCCTTGAAAGCCATTATAATAGTGGAATAGTGATGGCTAAACATGCCAGCTTTCTCCGTGATATACAAAGACCACGAGCACCATTAGAGCTGCAGCTCAAATACCTGGGGACCCCCAACTGTTTCCATTCCATCTCAGGAAGCACTGCATTACTATCACCAACTGCTTCAAAAGTTCCAAGATTCAGCAGACTGCGAAGTACATTATCTCAGTAAATATGCTCAAACACACCAATATGGCGAGAGAGAGTGGCCAGCTAAGTCCTTGTCTTAGCTCCTACATCGTGACAAGTGACAGGGGAACATATATACTACTACAACCAAACCTGGCTCGTTGCTGGTTGACAGTGATTATATTCTTGCAGTGTTTGTGACTTATTATCAGCATCTCTATGAAATGCTACTTACCAACTATGCTGCCCATATATCCACCTACCTTGATGAGGTGACCTTGGTTGGGCTGGACCAGCATCATCAATAGTTCTGACCCGGGGTGTTTCCTTTGCTATGGTGGAGGAGCGTCGCCCTACTGCTGAAAGGTAGCAGAAGGGGGGGAAAAATAAAATGACAATAAAACAATTTTATTATCATTTGATTTTTCACTTCTGGCTCCGCCGAGTCTAGGGTGAGGCGGGGCCATGTCTTAGCATCAGCTGTGGGGGAAGGAGGAGTGGTAGGCACTGAAAGTGTGCATGTCGGTTTGGTCGGCCGTCTTAGGAGCACAGGTTCCCAGTCCATGCTGGAGCGTGAAACCGACCGCTCCACCCAATCCCAGCACTTCTTTCATGCTGGGTAATAGCCTGAGAGTAGCACTGGGATTGAGTAGGGAGTCTGAAAGACTGTCCTCATGGGGATTGCAGTGCCGAGAGCAGAGAAGCACCGAGATGCAGGAACAGAAGATCACTGAGGCGACAGCTGGCAGCGAAAGGTAAATGTACTTTTTTTTTTGTTATTATTTTTTCCCTGCAGTGTCCCCGTCCCCCACATCAGATTGGCAGCAGCCTCCAGCGGTTCTGAGTCACCCTATTTTGGTGGAGGAAATAGCCACTGCCATAGTGTTAAAAAAAAGGAGGGTCTTAACCCAGATCTGTGACTGGGGTTGAATGTTTGATTAACTCAGCATTTTGTACCTCATCTGTTCTTTTTGCGTTTGTCACCCTAAGTGGAAAGGGTATGCCCAGACGTGGGTCCCCTACTCGCTATGCCACCGGATTCAAGCTAGCCTGGCTGATGAGGGGTGTTACCCCGAAACCAGTCCCAGGATGCTTGTTCCTGGTCAAGGGAAGACCTTGCCTGGCAGTCCATGGGGAACAGGGTCAAGACTGATTTGCATATGGCTGTGTCTAAACTGGAATGGTGTGGTATGCAAAAAAGCAATGGATTTAACCGAGATCTGTGACTAGGGGTGAATGTTTGATTGACTCAGCATTCTGTCCATCATCTGTTCTTTTTGCATCAGCTGGGGACAAGGCACCAGGGTATGATGGCTTCTCCATCTATTTTTATAGAATGTTCAAACATATCTTGGTGCCTCACCTTTTGGAGGTTTGTGCTTAAGTGCTTGCTGATGGTGAACTTCCTCCAACCGTGTGTGAGGTGGTAATCTCTGTGCTCTCTAAACTCAGCAGAAAAGCCATGTACTGTATCTCCTATAGACATCTTTCCTTATTAAATTGTGATAGTGAAATCCAAGCTAAAGTTATTGTGGCTGGGCTGTCCCTTTTGCTGGACATAATAGTTTCTCTAGTACAGGCTAGCTTTGTACCACATCGGTTCACTTCCATTAATCTCCATACAGTGTTCACTGTTTTGCATCACCTCAACTCAGAGCTTCAGGTTTTAGCAATACTATGGCATGTCAAGAAGGTATTTGAATCTCTGAAGAGTCCATTCCTCATGGATGCACTTAGGCAAATTGGGATCCTGAAAGGCTTCCTGGCCCTCATCTGACTGTTGTACATTCTCCCCACTGCCAGGGTTACAGTGAATGGCCCTCTATTTACACTTTCCAAACCCAGAGGGTCACTCAACAGGGTGGTCCCCACCTCCCCCTGTTATTTATATTAGCTATGTACCCCCTAGCCCATCACTTCCTGGAGTGACAATTACATAGTGGGCTGTCTTTCAGCTCTGGGAAACTCCTATTGTCAATGTATGCAGATGATATTCTGCTTTTCATTAGACATTCTGACGCTAATGAGTACCCACTGTTTCAAGAAGTTATCAGATTCAGTAGGAATTCTGGTGTTACTATCAACTGAGATAAAACTGATAGATTTTCACTTATCGACCATACAAGGCCATGCCAGATCGAGTACTCGGTGTGGTGAGTCACAGATTCAGCTAACTACTTAGGAATCATCCTACATAGGGCTGTGGACTCCATTATTCGTTAAAAATACGGACCAGCCATAGATACCTAACAGCTTCAACTCAATACATGGGCAAGGCTTCCAATTTCTTTAGGGGGCACAGTAGCGATGTTGAAAATGGTGGTTTTGCCCAGATTTCAAAATCTTTTCCATAATAACCCAGTCCCTGTTAGCAAGCAGTTTTTCCATACATTGAAGTCTCTACTGATTACTTATCTCTAGGCCGGCAGGACTGCTTAGATAAGCTGAGACACAGTAACCCTTTGTGGGGGCTTTGAGGTTCCTGATTTCAAACTGTATTATTAAGTGACTCACTGCCACTATGCTATTTATTTGTGCCACCCCAACGCACTCTTTCCCTACTTGAAATTGGAATGGGAGCAGGTCAAGGACACACCCCTGACTACCATTCTTCCCCAGTGGTGGCCTAGGCTCCAGGCAGAGGTGAGAATGGTCCTTACAGCAAGCTGTGCCTGGAACATGCTGTTATGTTACTGGAATTTTTAAAGCGCTCTGTTACCCTGGGGTGTCCTGGCGCTGTACGCTACCAACCGATAGAACATCTGTGATTATTAGCTGAGATGACTATGTAAGTGAATAGCCATGTTTTTAATCCCTTCCTGAAAAGAAAAAGCTGTGTTGAGTTTCTAAGATGGAAGGGAAGGCTATTCCATGCCTTAGTGGCGCAATGGCGAAAGCTCCTGCCACCCCAGATAGTCTTGTTATAGCGGGGGAGGATAGCTTGTTTGGCTTGCGTGGAGCGTAGGGCTCTTCCTGGAACATACCACTTTATTGAATGTTTCAGAAAGTCAGGGCCAATGCCATTAAGGGCTTTAAAAACTATGCAAATGGCCTTAAACTGCATCCGTAGTTCAACAGGGAGCCAATGAAGAGTTCTGAGTCCTGCCCTCACTGAGACAAACCTGGGAGTACCTGTGAGCATCCTGGCTGCCGCATTTTGCACGATCTGGAGTCTGACCAAATGTCTCTTCTGGATGTTAATATAGAGACTATTGCAGTAATCCAGCCGTAACAGAATGAGCGCTGTGGCTGCTGTTTTCAGGCTGTCTTCCGGGAGGAGGAATTTGATTTTACGCAGGATTCTGAGAATAAAAAAACAGGATGAGACAACCCTGCTGATTTGATCGCCGAAGGCAAGTTTCGAATCAAGGATCACTCCTAAATTTTTCGCCCTTTCCACCGGGGCTGGAGGCACGCCCATTGTGTTCGGCCACCAATCCGGTGTGCAGAGGTTGGCAGTGTTCCCGAATAAGATGACCTCAGTTTTTCCTGCATTAAGTTTAAGGCAGTTTGATGCCATCCAGGCTGAAATCGCCTGCATACAGTTATGACATTTTGAGCCAGTCTCAACCTCTCATCCTTTTTGAATAGACAGCACAATTTGCGTGTCGTCAGCGTAAGAGGTTAACTGAAATCCAAAAGATCTAATCAAAACTGCCAACGGAGCAACATACATGTTAAATAGTGTTGGGCTAAGCGAAGACCCTTGTGGCACTCCGCAAGGGAGAGAGAAGGGCTTGGAGCTATCTCTGCCAAGGTCCACAGTTTGTGTTCTGCTGGCCAGAAACGATTTCAGGAGGTCCCAGGCCTTGCCTTGGACTCCGACCGCTGATAGACGGTCCATCAGAACTTCATGATGGACCGTATCAAATGTGGCCGAGAGATCCAGCATGATGAGTATGGCGCACCGCCCTGATCTAGGGCCTCTCTGATCTCGTCTTTAGATTTTATTAATGCCAACTCAGTGCTATGTTCCGCACGAAATCCAAACTGCGTGGTGTTTTTCAAAGAGTTGGTCTGAAGGAACAAGCTATGTTGGCCGTTCATAGCCTTCTCAATCATTCTTTCCCGGGAAGGGGAGATGAGAGATAGGTCTATAATTGCTTGGATCCTTTGGATCCAGGTTGGGTTTCTTGAGCAGGGAAAGAATAGATGCAGTCTTCCAGGGACCCGGGAAGTGACCAGTATTAAAAATGGAGCCAAACAGTGGGGTAAGAGCCTCCTCAAAAATTTCTGGAACCAATTTCAGAACCGAGACTGGACAAGGGTCACAGAACGGGGACCTCCTTCTTATACTCTTCAGCAATTCCCCTCTTACACAACCTTTTCCTACCAATCACCTTAGAAAACCCTGTACAGACTGCCCTGTGTAAGAAGGCATTGCATGAGCTGGGCTGCCTGTATGTGGAGGGGCCGTCCATTACGCTATGACAATTTCAAACCCTATGGCGTTAGACACTTTTACGTTTGCTAGACTCAGTAGTATGGTCTGGGAACAGATCATGGGCTATCTGAGTAACGGATCGCCTTCCCTCCATTGACAAAATTAGCAACCTCCTCAGATACGATGAGATGGTATCTCAACTTTATGCCAATGTGTCACAACTTTGAGCCAGCCAGACAGACATGGGATGGTGACTTAGGCATACATCTATCTGATTCGCAATGGCCATACAGATGGGCCCAAACTGATTGCATATTTCTAAACTATTGCCATAAACCTTTACACTTCGAATAATTAGACAGGGCTGTCATGTCCTTTAGGATAGTCCTTTCATGTATGGCCCCTTTTTACATACATTGTCCCATCCACAAGACAATACTCTGTTCTAAACAGGTGACCTTTTACCTAGTAGCTTGCTCCTGTCTCTTCGACACCAAGCTCTTAGTATTGTATCATAATCCCTGTACCTGACATACATAAAGATATCCTCAGGCACTGCATCATTATTCTGTATACGGGTCACTACTTTTTCACCCTTGGCCAACAGCGCGCTGTGCATGATCGCATTTGTTTGGAAAAACCTTTATGATTGTTTTCAAAACATTAATGATTGTTTTCAAAACATATTGATTCTAGAAGAAACCCTGGAGTGACCACTCTAGTATATAAGACCATTGTTCCCCTCTACAAATCAGAGGAGAATTCCTTCCACGCTAGTACAGGGTCCTGCATGCTGATTCTTCGACACGCAGCGGTCTGACATCCCTTGCGGGGTGTCTTCCTCGAAGCAGAGACGGGGTCCTTCATTCTCTACCATCAGGTGAGGGGGTTGGTTCCTCCTTAGGGGATTCTTGGCTGCAGATATACATATACATATCTATACGCATATACATGCTACACCTACACATCTAGGCTAGGTACATTTAGGCAAATTACGTAGGGTGCGCATTATAGGAGTATGCAAGTGCTACTGTCTTATTTGAACTGTATATGTTCATCTTCTTCGCACTATGGTAGAAATGTATCTACTGTTTACTATATTAGTACTTGTGATTTCTTTTGTATGCTTCTGTCTCCTGATTGTTGCAGCAAATATTTTTTACACAAGACTGACGCTGGACCAATGAATATTTAAATATGGTAAATAAATACTTATTGAAACGTCCCAACCGCCATCCTGTGTATTTTCTGAGAGTAAGCAAGCACGAGTGACTGAGCAAAAAGTACTGTAATGTTTTCGACGATCCCTGAGGAATCGGGGTTGTCATGTTCAGTGGTTGCCAGAAACTAACTACACCATTGTAAGATACAGGGGGATGGTAGTGGCATGGTAGAGCTAGCTGGTCTAACGGCTGACATAACCTGTGGGGGGGCCCGGAAGCGGTTTGGACACCAAGCCCTCAGTTTGGGTCATCCAAAACGCACAGGTCCTGGGGATTCTTAGGAACGACACAACAAGGGCCTATAGTTTTCCAGCTTGTCAGCATTGTATAGATGCGTCATGTCCTCATAGCTGTACTCATTGCGATGCTGAACATGTGGGTTTGCTCCATATGGCATGGGAACATCCTTCACTTCAATCCTTCTGCGGGAGGATCTTGCTCAGGCCCAAAAGATAGACTGTCACCTATCACCTCACCCACTTGTAACAGTACTAGGATATGTCAAAAACGTACCCAAAGGAATCAGGTGTTTTACAGCAATAGCTGTTCTCTTGGCTAAACGTGGGGGTTGTAATACACTGGGAAAGCCGGAGCACTCCTAGATCGACTAACTGGATTCTTGACCTGCAATGATTGTATAGAAACATATACATTGATGCTAGCTATAATTTCAGGGCTAAAAGATATAAGGGGTCACCTCTGAACATATTTATATGCACAGGCCACTAACGGGCACCAGCCCTATCAAGGACAAGTGGACACGCCCATCTCTGCTGATAATGTACCAACCTCAACCACCTCTGTGCTTTCTTCCATCGGGTTTGGAGTGCGGGTTTGGGATGTGATGATCCTAATCGGGACCCTGTAGTAGTCCTACAGTTTAATCAGTTAATCTACTACTTTGCATTGTGGGTCCATGTTGAGAAATGTAATTACATCTGGATGTGCCATATTATTTGGGGTACTCTGCAAACGTGGATCATTGTGGCTAAAATGGTGGTTTCACTATAGCTGATTTCAGGACCATACTAAAGGCAGTGTATTGTTTGTCTTTGAATTCAATATAAATAATAATTTTAAAAAAAGTATTTAAAGGCATGTCTATAAGAAAAATCAGACCCTACGGAAATCCTTTCTAGAATTAAATTATTGGCACAATTTTTATCTGATACGTAGTTCGATTCCCTATGGTCCTCAGCACCAGAAGCAGGGGCCACAATGGGAGGTAGAAGACTGCTTTTTGTCAAAGCTCTGGAAATTGCACCACTCCCAGCAAGGGTTTAGAAATCATTTGCCTGTCAAGGTCCGGAGTTTAATGACTTTGTTTGGTTAAAAGGAAACGTTTGTTTATTGCCCCCCCCTACAAAATGGTGACTCTCCAATTGATAATCCCTTTGATTGCCCTTGATGTTTTTCTGATAACACTAGACCTGCAGGATGCATATTTTCATGTTCTAATTCATCAGAACTGTTCACAACACCTAGGGTTTCCACTGGAGGGTCATCGTTTTCAGTTTAAAGCCCAGCCTTTTCGCCTGCCTACTTCCCCTTGGATCTTTACCAAGGTACTGACATCGCTGGTAGGACATTTGCATTAACGTGGAACATAAATCTTTCCATATCTTGATGACTGGCTCATGTCCAGTTGTTCTTTTTTCAAGGTGCAAGAGAGTCTCAAAAAGGTTTGTCAGTGCCTGCAGTCAACAGGGTTCATCATCAACTTGAAGAAATCCAGTCTTCTTTCGGAACAACAAAATATTTTTATTGGAGCCCTGTTTGACACACAGACGGGTAAAGTAATTCTAGCAGAGTAGAATGAACATGCATTCAGTTGTAGAAGTTACTATCATCACCACAGTCCACACGCAACTGTGGCTAAGCATGCAGGGTTTGAGGGTATCTGTAGTGGTAATTCCCTGGTCTTGCTATCATTTGAAGCCCTGAGTTGAACATTTGGTCCTTTCGTCTAGTTCCTATATAACCTATACAGGATCTGCGCGTTTGGGTAACATAAACTGTGGGACTGGTGGCAGACTAATTCTGTGCACCCCCACCGTATACGTTAGGCTGTCTGTATCAGCTAGCTCACAGTGCCACTAGAATCTCCTCTTAGCGGAAGAGAATTGTTCCTGGCAACCTCAGAACATTACAACCCTGATCCCTCAGAATTGAGGACACAATATACTACTTTTCGCTCAGTCACTCATGCTCACTTAGTTTGTCTCAGAGATACACAGAATAAACAGGCTGGGCATTTCAATAAGAACGTATTGAACAGTTGTTATTCTAGTGTAGAATAGATGAGCCGCAACAACCATTAGACAGTAGCAGAGATATATGATTAGCAATATTACTAAAGTAAAGGGATGGTACAGTTCTACCCTTTTGCAGTAATCATGAATATATACAAGTACATAAAGTACATGATAATAAGTGCGTACTCCTACAATGCCTCCCTAACTAGATGTAACTAGATGTATCTAAATGTACCTAGCCTCTCTGTAGGTGTTATACCAAGAATCCCTCTAGGATTTAGTTATGTTCTGTTATTTTAATTTATTAAGCGCGCAGATACTCGGAAGTGTCCCGGCGCTAACAACAGAAAAGGCGGCCAAACCACAGATAACCATCAAAACAGCAATGTCTTCAGGGACTTTCTAAACAGATGCGGATCACCGATAGCCCTCAGAGACCGGGGAAGAGAGTACCAAGCAAGGCAGGCTCTACGGGCGAACCCCATTACTCCTCTTCCGACTGGACGACATATGTAACCTATTACTGTACTACCATCCTAATCAGATATTGGTACGCACAAAGTTTAAAAACATTTCTTTTGCTATGTATACCCAATAAATTAATGGAATGTTAATTTTGTTTCTGAGTTTCAAATCAAGCTTGTTTAAAGGGCTAATTTCTTCCAGCACATGACGAGACAAATGAGTTAATTGTTTATGTGTCCTGGCTGGTAGACGCAACATTTTCGTTGCCTGCTTCCGCAGTAGACGGCCCCTGTAACACCTCGCAGAGTACGTCAATTGTGCACAGATTATGTTCCACACTGTCTGCAGCCGGTGCTGGGGCAGCCTGTTCACCGTCTAAAGCCTGGGTGTCAGTGGAGCAGCCGGTGTCGATACCAACAGGTGCAGTTACTACCTGCGGTGACTCAAGAAATGCCGCCATCAACATTGGAATACGCTGAGGACACTGCAGAACATGGGCAGTTATCGGGTCCACTAGAGCATTCACGTCCTGTTGTGCACATAATGGGAGTGTCAAACAAAGGTCTAAAACGCATTCTTCTCTGCAAAACAGGCTTCAGTGGACAGGTAAGATGCAGTTCATCCAGACTGGTCGAAATGACAAGAACCAAGATGCACTTAGTTCTCTTAGGCGAGGCATGCCTAGATGTTGTACCATGTGGTCACGGTATTTACGCTCCAGGAGTGCTTTTTTCATCTCCTTGGTGACTGGGACATCCATTCCGTAGCAGATAGAAGATAATCAGGATACCTGCTATTAGAAACAGGATTAGCGGAAGTCCTCCAAAGATGCTTCTGAATACAGAGTGTATGAAGTTTGGTATAACTCCAAGTACTGTCTGAAAGGTGCCTAGAAGTCCAGAACCTATGGTCTTAAATAGGTGGACTATGCCTGTCAGATCAGACATGTTAAAGATATGATTTACCATTTCTAGGAAATAGAAAGGGCAGTTTGTATAGATTAGTGTTTGCTTCTCTGCCGTATACCTTGCGATCTGGGGATCAAAAGTCTCTCGAGCAGAGGTTAAGGGCACAGACTTCTGTAAAAGCATGGCTTTCATTCTGCTCAGAGTATCAAACCGTATTAAAGAAACATTCAGTGAAGGCCATAACGGCGACTCCCTGACTGTATGTGTTGGTGGAAATAATACTTGCATACAACAAGTAACCCTGGAGCTCAGGGTGACTAGATATGTGATGCCCGAGAGCATTCAGCAGCAGCCTTGACTGTTCAGCATCAAGTAACTCCCATTTGAAAGTAGCCTGAATGCTGGAGTAATCACTGCAGCTGGGGCACCCCTCAGATGACAGGACAAGTTCACTACAGAACCATTACAAGCCCAATGCAGCATTATACCCTGACATATGAGTGATCCACTTAAAACGTTCTCACCGTTTGTACTGCTTAGAAACACCTTCTCGATCCCCACTCCAGCATCAAAATCTGAATGGTAATTCCCATGATTCCTTAATGTATTCCTTACCCATTTTTTCCTATCTGCCTGCCTGCTTTTGTTCAAGGCAATACTGAAACTGAAAAGTAGTGACCGGTAGAGTTATGTGGCCATGGATTAGCCATTCCGTGTATGGTGATTCTGCCACTGTCAATGGTAATCTATCCAGTTTTTCGATACGCAGCATTGTATATTTTGCCCCCCTTTGTGCCATTTCTATCTGTTTATCTGTTAGATTGTATTCAGAAAACAGAGACGTACTGTTGATAAAACGCCAAGGCACATAGCCTGCGCACAAAGATTGCAGCGTCCAGCTTAACAACATAATAGAACATTATTGAGATTGCCCGTGTTTTAATATGGCCAAATCTTGCTCTAGTATGTCAATTGCAGAAGATACAATGTTGCCTAAGGAATGTATCCTGGAGGTCAACGTAGTTAACCCATTGTCTACCACTGCTAGAGATTTTTCTAGATTTATACGGTCTATCCCCCGTAATCTCTCTGCGGCCTCTTGTTGGGATATTTTCTATATTTCATTGTAGGCAGCATAAATGCCAGCATATATGAAACGTTTTGACGTGGCTTCCTGGGACCTAGTAAAAAATCCCTAGGATCCACATTCTGTGACAGTAAGGATAACTGTTGTTTCACCTCTGTGAGTGTTGAGGTTTTTAGCCAACCAAGGCACAATTTCCCAACACTGTAGGATGTCCCTACCCCTGGATGTTCTCTTTGTACATACCATGGATCTGGCCTATGGATAGCGAACCCTTCGGTTTTACCCTTGAATCTTGCTTGACAACTATTGGTGTATGTGGGCCAAATCAACCATTTTTTCCAATCGGGGTGTGATCAATTGTATTGTATGATGTCATCTAACGTAACCTCTTTTTGCGATGTATCAATACCCTCGGTCAGTGATGGTGTTGGCAGCCGAGGTGTGTTCAAGTCTTTGTTCTTGGCTAGTCCAAGGCAAGACGTATGTTGCACCGTCTCGGTCAAAAACATGATCTATTGAGGGATAAAGCATGCTCTAAATAAAGCTTCCGTTCCCTGAACTTGCCATTCTCTAGTACCCCAGACTGATTTTAAGTCTATGGTGTCTTTCCATAAGCCGTAACCTTGTTCAGACAACTGGGCAATAAAGGATGCAAAGTAAATCTGTTTGGTGTTTGTTAACATATTTTTCTGTGCTGGTGTTGGTGCAACCTTATAATATTATGAGGCTGGGTCAGACATATTAAACCCTGAAAAATATGGAAACTTTTGTGCAAATGATTTTCGGCGGTGTTGGACAATGTTCCCACTGATGGAATGTGAACACATTTCTAGGATTAGCAGATTTATGCAAAAAGTGATGACCATAATATTGAAAACAATACATAGTGTCGTAATCTGGTGTGCTTTCCAATGTTTCACTATTAGAAAATGCAGCAGATTTTTCTAACTCAGACAACATTTTATTTACAGTTTCAAATTCCCAATCATCAGAAAATGTACTTGAGGTAATGATATCACTCAACGATATTTTAAATAAGTGTGACATTTTTGCAAATTCTGTCGGGCCAAATATATCGAAATCAATCTTGACCCAAACTATACCATGAGGTATAGGAACTGCTGTAATGGTCACTGTTGACAAGTCTCTTTGTTCTCGATAAGATGATTGATGTGGTTTTAAAATCAAGTTCACCTTTTGGGCTGCAGAGCTTTGTCGGAGGTATTTGCCATTAACAAGCATGCTAAAAACTATTACTAAGCCTACCCAGAAAAGAAAGAAACGTATCCCTCTTATTACCCATAGTTCTACCCAAGGTGACACCAGGTGTGTCTTTTTAAGAAAGTTCAGAAAGTCTTTAAATTGCTGCTTGTGTGATTTTTGGGCTGGCATCCTTTCAGGTTCACTTGGATCAAAATAAAATGTATCAAAGTTTATAAAGTAGCCAGAAACAGTTTGATCAATTGTTGGTATTGCATCAGGCTTTGTTGAAATCATAGTTTGCTCTTTTCGAGGCATGTTGATGTAGACATCTGTATTTGGTCGAATAGAGATTTGTTGTTCATTTTGATTCTGAATTCGAATTTCAGGTTCAAGAGGAACGAGTTCCATAGCATTGTTGCATAGTCCATCATTCCGTACAGGAGACTCTTCGAATGTGATGAGTCTTTCCGTTTGAACTTCTTGAATTGTAGCGAGAGGAGGGCGTTTGATACTTTGGAGTCGACGTGACCTACTACTCGGGATCGGCCACATAGTGTGGTTTGATTAGGTCGATTGAGACAAATCTTTTCTCCTTTTTCCTGGCAAGAGGCGGTAGAAGTACAGTTCTTGTTCCTTTCACTGCTAGGACCTGTATAGGCTTTCTGTAGGATGGAACAAATTCTTTCTTGTCCAATATTTTATCTCTGACTAGATCCCCAACTTTTGGGATCCAGACAGGTCTTGCCGTTAATGATTTGACTTACTCAGTGGCGGCTTGCTTCAGGTGAACATTACTTTGTTGTGTCCTGCATTTGAATCCTGAAAAACAGCTAAACAATCATGGATGTTACAAGGTTTTTCACCTGCCACTGCACCTTCACAATCAAGATCAGGTACCAACATTCTTGTCCCAAATAGGACCTCATATGGAGTGATCCCCCCCCCAGAGAACATCTTGGCATATTGTTCAGAGCCCACTGCACTCCATACGGATGTTTTACCCAGCGCTCACCCGTGCCTAATACTCTAGCTGTTAAAGAGTGCTTTAAGTCTCGGTTTTTCCTCTCCATGACCGAATTTCCCTATGGATGGTACGGAGAAGAGTACCGCAATGCTACACCCAATCCTTGCATGGCCTCCTTGTAAGCCCGAGAGCTAAACGCAGGGCCCTGGTCAGAATGTAATGTGCCAATTGCGTATGTCTCTATAAAGACTTGCAAATCTTTTATAACAGTTCGAGCATCAGTCGAGTGCTGAGGCCACACCCATAGGAATCTCGAGCAGGAATTCACTCCAACCATGGTATATCTATAAGCCCCTTCTCTTTTTATGGGGCCGCAATGGTCCAAGTAAACACACGCTAGTGGTTTGTAAGATATTAACAATGGTGTCTGCGCTGGATGTGTTACGGTGGAACCTTTCATCTGCTGGCAGATGTCGCATTTCAAGACATAGTCTTTAGTCTGCTTTGTTAACCCACGCCACCAATAGCATTGTTTCAACAAAGAAACAGTCGCTGTCACTCCTGCATGTGCAGAACCTATCCCCTCGTGTACTGCTAGAATTAAACCTAAACTACGATACATGTTTGGAATTACTCTAGCCCCCACTCCAGGAATCTGAGCAAATGGAATGTTATGTGTATCTAACTTGTAGGAGTACTTGAGTGGAAACTTTTTTGGTACTGCACCGCTGTTTTTGTGTGAAGCAATAACGGCGACCATAATCTCACCGTCTATTTTCATTTTAGAATGAGTGATTGCAGCTACGGAAGCCATGCATACAGCCCCCTTTGCGGCTTCGTCAGCCAATGAATTCCCTTCAACGTGAACGCCATCACGATGATGACTCAGTTTATGTATCACGTGAGCTCTTGGTAGTTCGGTTTTCAACTCCACTACCTGTTCCCATAGCATTTTGTGCTTCATTGTGCCACCTTTTGCATCTTTGATCCCGTTTTGAACCCAGTGCTGCAAATATTCATTATATTACTGCACACAGTAAAAGGAATCGCACACGATTAGTATGGGGAATTTTCGATCCGTATTTATCAATGCCAGTATCAAGGCTTTTAACTCTGCCAGATGGGCCGTGCAGTCTTAGAGATTGCGTTTTTGTGCAACTTGGGTGGAACCTTCCATCCCGCATGTGACCTTTAAGGATTGCACATGCCGGGCTATATTGTCATTTACTTCTGATGGCTGGTTGAGCAGATCCGTCAGTGTAAATTATGTATACATACTGATCTGAAGGCATTATTTCATTTGGTAGAGGATATTCTTGTTCGTATTGCAGAAATGCTTGTGTCTTTAAATTTGGGTCGTACCTGTATACTAAATCTGTTGCAATGAGAGAATTAGCCCATTGTATCCATCTCAGATGTAAGGCTTTAGCGTAAGGAACGCTCGCCATTGTCACAGCCTCTAAGGCTGTAACTGGAGTCAAGACTATTATTCATTTCCCCTGAGCCAGTGCTCTTTCTCTCACTACAGCAGTCTGTACCGCCATTAGAATCTTTTCTGTGGATGCAAAGCGCATCTCAGCATTTCTGTACAAATGTGATATGTATGCAATTGGTACTTTTTCACCTTCATTATATGTTAGATAGGTGTACCCAGATTGACCCACAACTATATGGATCACCAGGTTGCGTACGGTTACGCTTGTCTGTAAGTTATTGAAGCTATCATGTCAGCTTGTAAGGAACAAAGTGTATCTGTGTGTTCCTGTGTCCATTGTCTTACTGAAAAATCAGGTTTTATTAAGTCCTAGAAAGGTTTTACTCTTTCTGCGTAATCTAAAATGTATGTTCTAACAAAATTTAGAAATCCCACTATTGATTGTAAATTTTTCAATGATTTTGGAGGTTAGAGCAGCGCGTATTTTCCCAAAAAATTGGCTGCCTGACTTATTCCTTCACTTCAAAGCTCATATCCTAAAAACAGGATACTGAGGTGGGCAATTTTTTAAAAGTTGAATTTGTAACCCTCAGATGCAAATCCCAAAATTATGGTATTCACTCTGTTCAAGTGCTCCTCTAGGTCTTCGTCCATTAGATAGATATCATCCACAAAGGACATTGCCTCTTCATCCAAATTTTGAAGTAACTCAGTTACCCTGGCCGAAAACAACCCCGCGCTGTACCTATACCCTTGGGGGAGTCGACAAAATTGACACAGAGATCCTAGCGCTGAGAATGCTGTTAGATACCTACTTTCAGGCTCTATATTTTGGCAGAAAAATCTATTTGAGATATCAAGTGTCATTTTATATTTTTCCGCACAATGTTATTCATTAATGCGGCACTGTGTGCATTTTGGACAGCAAATGTCTTAGTGCAAGTGGTTAAATGTCTATAATCTAAAACTAATCGATATGAATTGTCAGGTTTCATGATCGAAAACAAAGGATTGTTCATTGATGAGGTGCAATTTTCAATCTCCCCTTGGTGTTCAAGTTGATCTAAGATCTCCCTGACCTGTTTTTTAGCTTCTTGTTTTATTGGATGCTGCCTCTGTGCAGTTGGAGTATTTTTTAAAGGAATTATGTGGTGGGTTGAATCCTCATCCCATCCAACATGGTTTTTGTACAATGCTGGAGCCTGGGATACCACCCACCCTGCGCATATGTGTCTGGGAATATGAGCTGTGAGTGCCAATAGAATTACAGTTTCTCCTTTAGGGCAATCCATGACGAATGCTGGCGGCCAATCTCGTTCAGCTAACAAAATGTCATAGCCAAACGTAAGATTCTCCCAAAAGAGACCTCTCACTGTTCTACATCTGCCCCCTCCATCTGGAGAGTTATTTCATATACTTTATGTGGGCCACTTACCCTAGTATTGGGTGTTTCTACTGTGATATAATCATTCGAGTCCGCTATCACCAGAAATTCCATTAGGTTCTGACGTGCTATTGTTACTTCTGCCGCACTGTCTAGCATCGTCAGAGCCCATTCCCCATTCAGTAGTCCAGTCTTCAGAATTCTGGGCATGTCTGATCTTTAGACCTGCAACCTTCTTCTTTTTGAACTGTGGCTTTTGCTTTGGCTCCTCTTCGTTTTTAGAAGTGTAATCTTGAGCGTGCTGCTTGTCTCTGGACTTTGTACACTCTTCTTGTCTTTCTGACCGTCCTTCCCTGTTGCAGCTTTTTGATGATCACTGAAAGGAACTAGAGAAATGTGTATCAGTATCCTGATACCTATCAGGTTTTCTAATATTATCCCTATTCCTGAGGTTATACCTTTTTTCGGTGGGCTCCTGTGGAGGGGACCTTTCTCTGGATTAAGATCTGTTCTCTTTGAATGTTTGTTGGTTTTTATTATCCCACTTCTTTTTAGTAGAAGCAGGTGTCTGCTTGGAAGTGTCTTTTTCAGGACTGCCCATCAGTTGTGGTTTTTAAAGCTTTCCAACCCAAACTGTCTCTGCCTAATTCTGCATATGCAGTTTCAATTATTTTAGGTAGTTTGTGTTCCTGTTCTAAAGGACTGAACTCCCTGAGGCGTTGACGGATAGCCACTAAAGCTGCTTCCCCTAATATTAGCTAGTATTATGGCTGATACCTGGGCATAGTTACCTAGTAACTTCATCCCTAAGTTCAAAGAAGATTCTGCTCCGTACTCATTCTATATTTGTCCTAATACATCTGGTATCACTGCTAATGAAGGAATACCATGAGTCCTGGTATAAATGGCTGCAAAGACAGTACCCCAAGTGGTACAATCCTCTACTTGTGGTGTTATCCCCATGTGCAAGCAGATTGTTAGCATTCTGTGTTTTTCATATGGGGTAGTATTCGGGAATACTGCCTCTAGCTGCGTTATTTTCTGAGCTACCCAGAATGGCATTTGTTCACATTTTGTGGGCATTTTGCCCATCACTGCATGTAATGTTTGTGGAGTGATTTTAGTTGCTGTTCGTTATGCCTTCCCCCTAATTCCCCTCCTCCGGAAGGTGCTTTCAAAGATTCAGGAGGAGAGGGCTGTAGTGATCCTGGTGGCACTCTTCTGGTATTATCAGCCATGGTTTCCATTACTGAAAAAAATGGTGACGACTCAACCTTTTCATCTCCTGATGTTTCCCCTCCCCTCTAAAAAATCCAAGTTTGTCAAGCAACCAATTGATAGATCTAAATATGATGGCCTGACTCTTGAAAGGAGTTCTCTCCAGCTTTTAGGATGTTCTACAGAGGTAGCATCTGAATTACAATCCTCAATGCTTCTTTATAATGCTAACCACTGGAAGCATTTTGTAAAATGGTGCGAGAATAAAAGTTGGGGTCCTTTAGAATGTGAACCCTTTCAAGATCCTGGAGTTTGTAAGAGATGGATTCATCAAGGGGCTGGCTCCATCAACCATTTCAGTACAATGTGCTGCAATAATCATTGAGGTCCCAGCAGGAATATGGACAATATTTTCTCTCTAACTCCCCCTTAGCAATTGTAATCAGGGAGCCCGTCTTGGTGTAGAGCTGCGCATCATCCCTCTCAGGAGGTGAACAGGATTCAGCTGGGCTGGAATTCTGGCATAGGGTGACCTCAACAGTGTCAGGGAAATGATCCTCTGTCTAAACAAAGAAGTGATGCCATCTATATAATAAACATCACCCATGTTACCATGTCAAAGTCCCAGTCATGCTGTCATTATTGATTCTACCTTGACAAAGCTGTCAATGAGCGAACAATGATAAACAACATCATTAAGCACAGTGAACTAGCTCTTGTACAGAATGTTTAAGACTCTGATAATATGCCTACAAAAATGTGTAAATGTAAGCAACGTTATTTCATGGAATATTATCCATACAGGCACGCAAGCAAAAGTGTATCAAATGTCAACGTTCAAGAAATATGTAAATTTTAAACACGAGCATGTGAAATTGTGGTGTTCTTTCCCAAGTCTAATTTGACCACCTGATAGTATCCAGGTTATTAAAAAGCTTCCGAAATTGGAAACTGGCTGTTTCTTCTCATTTTGTATCTTGGGACCTGTCAGTAATCTTGAAAGGTTTATTGAAAAATCAGTTAAGTCTTTGGCAATTGCCAGATTTTCATGGTTATCAGCAAAATTGTGTCTCTTTTAGCTTTACCATCAGCTAAGAGTTTGGGAGAATTGGGGCATTTGTCATACCCTACGTGTTAAACCTGACATCCTTTGCGTGGTTTTCCCCCAAAGTTTTTGCCTTCCTTCCTCCTGTTTTGCTGAATTAGTTTTTGATGGCCGTAGGACTCTGCTCACTTTACCAGCTAACCAGTGCTAAAGTGCTTATGCCCTCTCATCTACATGTGGTAAAATACGATTACACCCAATTTTCACATTTAATTTACTTATACATCCCTAGTAAAGTGGCACTACATGTAACTAGGACCTGTAAATTAAAAGATACTAGTTAGCCTGCAGCACTTATTGTGCTACCCACTTAAGTAGCCCTTTATAAACATGTCTCAGGTCTGCCATTGCAGCCCGTGTGCAGTTTTAAACTGCCATTTTGACCTGGCAACATAAACCTTTGTTAGGCCGGAAACTTTCCTCTTCATACATATGTCACCCCTAAGGTAGGCCCTAAACAGCCCATAGGGCAGGGTGCAATGCATTAACAGGTTGGACACATGCCTTTAAGTTTTACATGTTTAAGAGAAAAACTCTTAAATTCATTTTTCACTACTGCAAGGCCTACCTCTCCCATAAGATAAAATTGGCTTACCTTACTACATTTAATAAATTATAATGTTTGTTTGGGAGCAGGTAGAAATGTCATATTGTGTATGTAAAGAATAGTAATATAACATTCTCTTTAATGGCAAAGTCGCATTTTAAGTCACAATTCTCAAAATGTCACTTTTAGTAGGCTGCCATTTTCTTGTCCTAATAATTTGGTACTTGCAGCCTGTATCCTGGGCCACAAGCCTAGGTGAAGTTGGCAGTTGGCCTTGGAGTATTTCTGCCAGACAGTATCACAAAGGGGGAACTGGGTGTTGGCAGGATGGGCTATACTGTCCTGATTAGAGGGGCACAGCTGTCTTCTTCCACACTTGCACTTCAAAGGAGCTGCCTCAGCCCGCCCAAAAATAACTTTCCACTAGCCTTCTGTGACTCCAGACATCGTGCAACCAGGGCAGTGGAAGGAAGGAAATTCCAGAACTAGAAGTGAGGGGAAGTTTCTCCCACTTCAAAGCTGGCACTACGTATACATTTTGGACCCTCAGACCAACTTTTGAGTACACTCCTGGACACGTGGGCACTACAGAAGAAGGACTGTCCAGCTACTAGAGGACTGACTTGCTGTTGGATGCCTGTCCTGCGAGCTGAGAAGGAAAAATGGGCTTACTCTTTTCATCTAAGTCTACCTGACGTAACACCAAAGGCCAACTGATTGGCCTCCTATTTAGAGCTAAAGGGCATAACAAGGTCCAGAGGCTTCCCTGCAACTGCCTAGCAAACCTGCTGTACTGGACCTGCCTGGATATGCAAATGGGCCTGCCTGAGCTCTGCTGGCCTCTAGTGGAGTGTATTCCTGATCCCCAAGAGGTGCTTCCCAGGTCCTGGACTCTTGGCTTGGCAACAGTTGAGTTTTTCCTGTAAGAAAAAGTAGAAATCCTGAAGTTTTGGGCTCTTGGCGAATGCAAATGTGCTTGTTCCAGTCAAGATCTTACCCCCGTGCTGACTGCCAACATGAAGCTCCTGTGAACCTCACTCTTAGCACTACAATGAACGCCTGCTACGAATGGCAATGCAAGATCTGCATTTCATGCTACAGCATTGATGGTCCGCGGTGACGGCCAATGTGAAGCTCAAGCAATGACGGTCTGCAACGCCCCACAGGATCTTTGTGCTACAGCAACTACCATCCACAAATTCTGGCCTGCTCTTCCTGCTACAGCAAAGACCATCCACTACGTTCTCTCAAGGCCTCCTCCTCCACACACTGGACTGTGTGTGCTTGACTTTGAGAAGGTAACTTTTTTAGCATGACTAACCTAGTCCCTATAAGTGGCCCCCGCTCTATTGTGGTCAACATGAATTTGCGACTTTCCCCGGGTGTAGGATGACCCGATAACCGCGAGCTGCGCTTTGTACTTTTAGGCATTATGCCTATTTAAATGTTTGAAATTGTAGATCTCCGCTTCTATTGAATGGATTTTTTAGAATTTTGGTGTCAAATACTTGATGGGTTAAAAAGAATTTTCTCTTTGTACTCAAATAGAGACTTCTGTTACGTAAACATACCTTCTAACAGTCATCCACATACACACTTTCAAACAAGATTATGGCCACCTAACGTTAATGTTGGAAAGTTATCCGTAAAAAAACTCTATCATAAGTGACAAACATTAGTTGCAATTTATTGACAGATTAAAAAGAGGTATCACGTGATCACAATATATCAAATAAAATAGTCAAACACAAGTGACTAAACGTCAAAAACCACCGCCGTGAGGCGGTGTGAACCCAGCGACGTTTGTTGAAGCGCGTATCTCGAGTCACATAGCCGTACCCAGATTTCCGGGTGAATTAGAAAAATATTATCCTGCCCCGATAGGACGGCTTACACAAAGGAGGTTTTCAGTAATTTGACTGATTATCCATTGGTTTATCGCCATATAGGAGACAGTATCATTCCCAAGGATAATCAAACGGATCTGGGATCTCTCGTGCGTCCATGCACATCCTGAAATGTTTAAATAATGAACACGACCCCATGTATACAGTGAGGCTCTATCTGACTGCACCAAGGGACTCTTGTTAAAGTTACTTTGTGGAGGAACTAAATCTGTCAGTCCTGAAGAAGGTGGTATTTATCATTATACACCACCGAAACGCGTCGACGCATAAATTGTTTGGTGGAATTTGTTACGGAACAGAATCCTGAATAGTTAGGGTGCATTGCCACCAGATTATCTCTGTGTACTGTAATTACAAATCCACACATCCAAAACATAATTTTGCTGTTTGTTTTTGTTCCTCCTATTACACAATTGTATGTATGTCCAATTGTCCCTTTTTAATCTGTATTGAAATTTTATTTTATAATGGTGTGTGCCTTCTGATATAACGCACATATATTTAATTCTTATTTTACTGTCACAATTGTGGTTTTTGACGTTTAGTCACTTGTGTTTGACTATTTTATTTGATATATTGTGATCACGTGATACCTCTTTTTAATCTGTCAATAAATTGCAACTAATGTTTGTCACTTATGATAGAGTTTTTTTACGGATAACTTTCCAACATTAACGTTAGGTGGCCATAATCTTGTTTGAAAGTGTGTAAGTGGATGACTGTTAGAAGGTATGTTTACGTAACAGAAGTCTCTATTTAAGTACAAAGAGAAAATTCTTTTTAACCTAACAGTTACTGGTGCTCTATCTCTTTGTTTATGATTGAGCCCCTCTCCTTGTGTTGCAAGGTCAAATACTTGATACAATTTTACTCTATGTTTCAAAATTGGTGTGGTATTTTTCCTGTGCAGTGTTTTAACTTTATTATTGGTTGAGTGCTATGTAAACACTTTACACATTGCCTCTAAGTTAAGTCTGACTGCTTGTGTGCCAAGCTGACGTAGGGGTAAGCACAGGTTAATTTACCTGCTTTTGAAGGACTCCAACCGGCCAACAACCCAATTTTTCACACAACCATTACATTAGATTTTTCCAGATAAGGTGGTAGTGAAACCAGATGCTAAATTTCAGCCAAAAGTCAAACCCAACATTCATTTAGATCAGGAAATTGTGATGCCTATATTTTCTGCTTCTGGTGTGACCCAAAGTCCTTGGATATAAAAAAGAGCATCGACAATCTACCTGGATAGAATTTAGGAATTTTGAAGTTTGAATCTTCTCTTTGTATCCTACGGCTTGGCCAATGAAGTAAAAAGTGCCAACACCCTAGGGCACATTTCTGAGAAAGTGGTGCAGTGCAGCTCAGTAAGTCACCTTGCTGCTCTGCAGTGCACCACTGGCAAACAGCAGGAATGCGCTGCAATTAAAGGCATTCAGCGCATTCCAGATTTTCCTGTCTGCACTGTTGCACAATGGGCTGCCGATCTCCAACGTAGGTACCCCTTGCACCATGGTGCAAGGGTGTCTTCATTGCATGCAGGACTGTTTTTGTGCAGGAAGGTGTACTTTCCCGCAGAAAAACAATCCTGAGAGACATATTCATCTATGTGTACTACAGAATTCATCCCACATAGAAAGAGGAAGTAACAAGGAAAAATAAAGATATTTCTCCTCATTAAGCCTCTCCTGGGAAGGCATATCTTTTTGGCTCATTCCCAGGTTTACAAAGTCTTTCCTGTTGCAGAGGAACGCACCACAGCGATTTGTGCTGCGTTGCATTACTCCAGATTTTCGAAGCCTCCCAAAGCCACGCAAAGTGGCATCGCCTGGCTTCAAAAATTTGACTTAGACTTTTGCGTCATGTATGTACCATGATGTGTGGTGCAAACATGACACGAACCCTCTCATAAATATGCCCCTAAGTCATCGGGTGGGGCATGCAATCTGCAAAGCTTACATTTCTTCTGGGTACACACTTCCAGGGAACATCCAAGGGCGCTCATAGGGCAGTGTCCACCTCCTGGGCATTGGCAGCTTGGGTGTCTTTACTGGCAATCTGTGGACCAGCAACATGGCCCACGCCACATACTTTCATTTCTCATTATCGTTTATCTCTGTTGCAAGAAAGAAACTGTTAACTTTGCTTCAGTAAAAACACAAACAAATAATGAAGTAATTGTGTTGGTTTATAGTTTCTTTAATAAATGCAATGTAATGAGAAGCATTACACATTTCCATTGGCAGTATCTCTTTGCTTGAATTCATCTTCAAGCATTAAGGACTGGGATGAGAAGCACGGACGAAGTGGTAATAATTCCATTATGGACCTGTAACCTTCATTAGCCTGATGTCCTAGTGCTCCTCGTCCCAGGCCTACAATCCAACTTTCCCTCCCACTTTGAAGGCATAGTGCCAATACAAATTAAGTTTTGGATGTCAGAATACCCGGATCAGGAGGGTAGGCTTTTATGATTCAGCTGTAGACACAATACAAGGACTACTGATTGTCTTCCTGTTTGTCTTTCCACAAAAGCTTTAAGAGAGGGGACCTCAAGTATTGGCCAGGCACCCCCTGCAAATAGTAGAGGTGCGCCATTAGTTGCTCTAGGGGCATGATCAAAGTGGGAGTCCCTCGTCGGTGTCACCATAAAGGAGGGTTCCCTGTGGCGCCATCTGCATAAAAGGCATAGCAAGGCAAAGGATTTACCTCTTTTCCCTCCACTGTGCACCGGTATCCATCTTACTGCATTCTCACACCCACCCCTCACTCCTGGATGAAGGCGAAATTGGCCGAATTTCTTTCAGCAGAAAAGGGGGCTACCCCAAATGTGGACTGATTTACTCAACTTTCCCGGTGGAGGGGTGTTGATTTGTGTGGGTACTGGGCAGGCAGGAGGGGGGACTGACCTGCTGGTGGTCCTGGACCTAACTGCCCTACTCTGGGATGCCTGGAGTTGAACATTTTGAGGGATTTGCCGAGTAAAAAGGGTATCCCGACAGGGATGGAGCGCTATGAGATGTCCTGACATATGTGTTGGTATGGACCAGCAGGTATTGCCTGCCCATCCCTCTGGGAGATGAGGGGAGGTTTATATTAAGGTATGTATGCCCTGGATGCCCTTGGTGGAGGGTGTTGGTGATGGATAAGGAAAGGGGCCTTCTGGCACTTTCCATCCTGAAGTGTTCAGCTGTGATGGAAGGTGGAGACACCTTTGTATTGCCTGCACAATCTTTGAACCTTTTTGCTGACCTTATGTCCTCCATTCTCATAACAATCAGTATGTTGTTGCTGATCTTTTGTCCTGTATTCTCATAACAATGTCTGCTTAAGTCCTGTATTCTCATATATCTGCTAAACTATGGTTATCATTTCACAACAAGGCTATGTGACTAAAAGGCTGCGCCCTTGGTTAAGCCACATTCATTGAATTTGTCTTTCGCCTTCTCTCCTTGGGAGTTGTTGCAGTAAGGGAGGCAGCAAATTCCACGTCGTGAGTGCACTGTAGTTACTAGAAGGAGGAGCAGAAGGACTCAGGGTAAGGAAGATCACCGGTAAGTAATGGGCTCAGAAGACCTCAACGTCTGAAACTGACTGCAATGCTTCTAGCCCTTGCAACATGTCCTGACACATGTCTAAGACTTACAGGGAAGTCAAACTTCTTCATTATATATTTTACTTTTTTTCTTTATGCATTTATATCATCTCTTGTACAAGCCGTACTTTACTAAAATGCTGGAAAATTCACTTAAATACAGCAATTTGATGCATTATCGGCCTCGGCTCTTCTTTTTGCCTTCAAAGCTCTATTTGTTTTCCTTTGTTACACACAACAAAGAAGCCTTAATCCTTCAGAAGACATTTGAATCGCCTAAATCAGAATAATTCGTGCAACGCTTCCAGCTGTTGAATATTATAAGTAGTCTGCATTCATACACATCTAAGGGGACATACAATATGCTACATCCTTATGTAAACGCTGCTACATTAACATTCTGAAGATAGTTCTGGAACAACAAAGGCTTCAAATGCCCATTAACTAGATTGCATGCTCCAGAAATGACTGAGGTAGCATTTCCTGTGCTTGCTTATTTCCTTTGAAGTCAAGCATATGTTAAGAGCACCGCGGTCTCTTAAATCAACATATCAAATATTATCTTTAGTTTCAACAGTAGTAGCTCAGCCCCCACCCCTCCCCCAGAGGGATCTTTGTAGCACTTTAGAAAAAGAGATGAGAAATGAAGGCAATTATATGAATAAGAATTAGAACACACATAGAAGAAACATAAACACCAGCTCTCGATTGTAGAACCCTAATTGTGGCATTAGCTGGTTTCAGGTCAGGGAGTAAAGTGTGGCAGGGCGAGAGAAAAGTTCAAGGTACTTCCCTGACTTTTGAATTTCATGTCTTATTAGGTTTCATGTTATAGTCACTATTGACAATTTGAGATCTAGTTTTTTAAAGGATGTTCTTTACATTTGCAGATGTACTACACTTATCATGGACTTGAGGCCGTACAGATCTTCAGACACATAATACAGCATTGTGTGGCTAGAGATAGCTAGCCACATTTTTCTACCATTAATACCTTTGGCACTCCTAGACGAATCTGTGCCAAACTTGGAGGAAAAAGCATAGCAAACATCTTTGCCAGTTCCAGCTTTTCCACTCATAAATAAAATGATTCAAAAGTTGTAATGGAGAAAGGGATCTCAATATTTTTTTTCACAGGGCAATACAATGAGATGTCGCATAGGAAACATTCCTGTGTCTGTAACACCAAAACCGCTGACCAAATCAATAATGATTAAACGGAAATGACATGGCAATCTTTCAGACAGTTGGGAAGATATTTGCAATAGAATGTTGGAGCATGGTGTTACGTCAAAATTGGTAATGAGGCATTTCAACATTTTTTTAATGCAGGGATGCGCCGTTTTTACAAAAATATGGCAAACCCCTGTTTCCCCTAGCTCCTGCACTAAAAAAGCTGCCTAGCGCCAGTGCAGTGACGCTTGCCCCATGTTGCAATGTTCCTGCTCTGCAGGGGCAATTGTTTATGTGCAGGAAGAGACATATAAACAATCTTTAAAGGCGAGTTGCTGTTTCTATGTGTACTGCAGAATTCATGACACATAAAAAGAGCAAAATATAAGGAGAAATTAATAATTTCTTCTCACATCGCCATCCTAAGACTAGGCTTTAATCTGGCCTCAGTTTCTGGGGCAGCCTCATACTTGTAAATATGGGGCTGCATCAAAAAACAATGGGGGTTGTGGCAGAACACCCACTGCAACACCCATTGCATGCCCCTTTTACGCTAAGAGAAGCGTGAAAAGAGGCCATATTTACAAGGCGGTGTTAAGCCACGTTAAGTGGCTTATCGCCGCATTCTAAATAAGGAGAATGGGCTAACGCCCCCAGACGTCACTAAAAGTGACATTCTGGTGGCAATATCCCCTTGTAAATATGCCCCAGGTTCCTTCTCATAGTTTGGTGAAAAGCATCAGACCCATTCTGGGAACACATGTCAAAGTATGCACATTTAAAAAAAAAATTGAACGTTTGGCCAGTACATTGTGCAGGTGTAAGTGTGCAAACATAACATAATTGTGAACCTTAAAACTAACACACCATGGAATGACACTTCCACAGAAACAGAACATAGGCAGTTTTACTTTGCAGAAAACACTGGTGACCCTTTTTGTTGTTCATGAGCAATATTGGCATAGGACACACAAGGGACGCCGAAGGTTTCCATGGGGAAGCCATTGACTTGGCGGACAATAATGATACCTCCCTTTACACCCCTGACACCTCACTTTGCATCATTTTTGTTATTCTCTAAAAAGTGGACAAAGAATACATACAAGTGACACAAAATAGTTGCGTGGCCAAAGAACATGCTTGGCAGCCATAAATATGCATACCCTTAAACACAACACCGCACACATACATTTTCACTTTGCACCAAACCCTGTACATCATTATTTTGTTCATGTACAATGAACAAACAATACAAACAAAGTATACACAATACATACATTGAAGTCATCACAAGTGAATGCCACACTTTGGAGCATCATAATTACTACTGCACCAAACCACTATGAACTATTTTCATTGTTTGTGAGCAGTAATGAACAACTTTGCAATTGTTAGACCTGTTAGCCATTACGGTGGTGTTCCCCTAAACATTTTGCCTACATACCTCAATTTTTCAGCTGAAATTCGCTTTTGTTAGCCTCAGGACACTGTGCACCTTACCACTGCTGATCAGTGCTAAAGTGCTTGTGCTGACTCTCTAAACATGGTTAAATTGGTTTACAACTGATTGGCATATTTAATTTACTTATAAGTCCTTTTTTTTATAACACATTTTATTAGGTTTTTGTTTTTCTTCAGCAATTAACATCCATTACCAAATAAACAAATATATTAGGTACATTAAATTTCGCAGTACAGTCTGGATTAGAAAGGCTGCTAAGGTTACAATGGTAGCCCCGTGTGTATACAGAAGCATTACATTTCCTGTGGTGTCCGTGCTTGATATACTGTATTGTTTGGATGTCGCTCTGAGTGGTCCATTTCTTGCTGTACTGCAGCACTGCTGCAGTGTGGTAAGAAGATTCATGTAATGAGTTAATTAAACTAACCCGTCCCTCCCTCCCTCCCTTCCCCAACTTCGTCTGGCCCATCCTACACCAACTGTTGTGTCAGAGTGCCCCGCTAGCTGCACCCACTCTTCCCGCAAACATTCCAATATGCATACTGTACAGTGTTAGATCAGCAGGACTTATGAATCGTTAACATTGTAGGCTGGAAAGGGCCTGGGTAGGAAAGCTTTCACTAATTCTGCGCTGCAGGGACTGGTGGCGGTGCGAGGGCCTTGAAAGCTTCTAGTATGGTATCCCAGTCCAGAGAGATTATCTTTTAGCGCAGTCCACGGGCTTCCTCCCATCGGATTGCAGCACTTTCTGAGCTGCCCCACCTCACCACCTCCCCGTGCCAGCTTTAGAGTGGTGGGGGTGTAACTGACTCCCACCGCATCGTAATGGAGCGTTTGGCCATAAGTGATGCTAGGTCTAAAAAGCGAAGCTGTACCCTCTGTGCCTTGGGGCGTAGAGAGAACCCCAGCAGGCAGACAGCAGGCGTGCTCAGAACAGGGATCCCTACCGCAGATTTGACCATTGTAACCACTTCCAACCTGTAAGATGTGAGCACAGGGCACAGCCAGAGCATGTGGAGTAAGCCAGTGTCTTCTAACTTACATCTGGGGCATTGATGCTGTGTGGCTGGGAATATGAACTGCAGCCGGTGTGGGGTGAGATGTGCCCTGTGTAGGACCGTATATTGATTAAACTTAAATTTGGCGTTACGTGGGATTTTCTTAGGGTATTCTAAGATTATACACTATTCTTTGTCTGTCAGTTCTGTGCCAAGATCCGTGGACCATCTATTATGCAAATCCGTCAATGGGATTCTAGTGTGTGCTGTAATGCCTTTGCAGAGCCATTTAGTGAGGTGGCGGCCTTCTCCCATCAAGTAGGTCATATAGACCAGTTTGTGTTGCATGGGTGCCTCCCTGTGTGGGTCCCAGTGCTTCTTCACATATTGTAGGACTGCAGCATGTGTGAGATATAATGCGTCTGAGACCCCATTGCATCTGATGAAATTGCCATGGTCCATGAGGGTGCCCTCATTGAACAAAGCGCCCACTGTGGTGACATCGCCCTCAGTCCAGGCAAGAAGTTGTCGTTTAGTGAGTAAGCCAGTGGGGGTAGGGATGCCTTAGTGTGGTGTGTTAACAGAGTATGGAGGGCAGCTACGCGTGTAATGAGTGGATTTTTTCCAGTATGCAAGTGCAATGCGCAGGAGTGCCGGGGCACCGGTCGGTATCCTAGCTATCGGTAGAAGTAGTGTGTGTAGCCCCCCTCGGTATAAGTCAGCGGGAGTATAATCTATCTCATGCAGGTTATGTCCTGCCCGCCAATACGAAAGCCACTGCAGTTGACTCGTGTAATAGTAGGCGCCGAAGTCTGGGGCACCCAGTCCACCCTTGTCTGTATCCAGTTGCAGTTTAGCCAGTCCCACCCTACGGCGGCCATTGCCCCAAATCAGATCAGATAGAATCGTGTTCAGCGAGTTGAGAAGTGGAGTCGGGATCACTACCGGTAAGTTAGTAAAGAAATATAACAAACGAGGTAGGACCACTATTTTTGAGATCGCTACTCGGCCCATCACAGAGAGCGTTAGGGAAGACCAGAATGTGACCTCCGGAATGATCTGAGAGCCTTACCTAAGTTACCCTCTCTGAGATCCAGCGCGGTTCTGTACACTTGTATGCCTAGATATTTGAACGTGTGTGTAGCGGCCTTTAGGGAGTGTGGACCAAACTGAATCACCTCTGGGCGTTCCCCATAGTGAAAAAAGAAGGCATATGACTTACTCTTGTTTATGCTAAGGCCTGAGAGTTGTGCAAAGGAGGTGAAAATGTCTGAGATAGGTGTGAGATCCGTGGTCAGGTCGTTGGCGTACAATATTATATCATCTGCATATGCAGAAATTACGTGTGTAGCCTGTCCCAAGCGTATACTTGTCTGCGTGGCTGATGGCCGCACCTTAAGAGCCAGCGGTTCCAGGGCTAGCACGAACAGCAGCGGAGACAAGGGGCAGCCCTTGCGGGTGCCTTTGCCAATCGGGTGTTCCCGTGAGATGTGGCTCCCAGTGCGAGCCCTCACGGTGGGGGCTGAATACAGCAGTTTAACCCACTTCAGATAGTCTGGAGGTATTCCAAATCTCCAGAGTGTCTGAAACATGTGAGTGATACATCCTGAGTTACAGCTTTCGGGGGGGGACAGCTGTTGTCATGACGTGGTACAATCTTCTAATGTTGAGTGAAGTGCTACGCGCCGGTACAAACCGGCATTGGTCTGGGTGGATTGACTTATGCAGATAAGGGAGTAAGCGACTTGAGAGGACTTTACTCAGTATTTTATATTCTGTCGTGAGCAGGGACAAAGGTCTGTAACCTGATAGGTCTGTAGCCGAACGGCCCGGTTTGGGAGGGATACCACCAACGCCTGCCTGGTGGTGGGGGACAGTGTTCCTGTGTTTATAGCAAAGTTATACAGGCGCTCTAGCTGCGGTACCAGGGAGTCTGAGAATGTAGCAAAGAATTCGGCCAGAAGGCCATCGAGGCCAGGGGCCTTGTTTCGAGGGAGGTCTCGGATGGCCTCCTTGATTTCCGCCCTGGTAATGGGGCCAGAGAGGTCATCTTGTGCCGCTTTGTTCAGTTGAGAGAATGGTACATCAGTTAGGAGAGCATCAAGGGCATCTTCTGCCAGTGGGGGTGTAGGGGTGATTGGTATAGTGTCTGATAATACTCGCAGAAGGCTTCGTTTATGCCATGCTGCATGCCTACTATGTCCCCGGCCATCGTAGTTATCTCGTGTATTGGGGTATGCGGGGGGTCATCCCGGACTATGCGCGCCAGGAGCGAGCCGGCCCTGTCAGCTTCAGCGTGTTTCACGTGTGTGTAGGCAGTATAGTCAATGTGTCTTAGCATTTCTAGTAGTTCCACATGCGTTATTCGAGTGTCCTGCAAGAGTGCTTCCTTAGTGGGGTCACTCGCTGCTTACTGCTCAAGGTTATTCAGGGAATTTTCGACGTCCCTCAGGTTGTTGTGTATTTCCTGTCACGCCCCTGCTGTAGTGCTGATAGCTATCCCCCTGACCACCATCTTGAATACGTCCCACTCCACCTGAGGTGTGGAGGCAGTGCCTGTGTTTTCTGCAAAGTAATGGTTGATGCCTGTGGACAGGGTCTCCCGGAAGACGGAGTCCTCAAGCATTTGGGGCCACAGCTTCCAAGTGGGGACTGGAGTGGGGATTCTGCCACAAGCTAGGGTAATCTCCAATGGGTTGTGGTCGAAGAGCATCTTACCCAGGTATGTGGCTTGCGTGATCTGAGTGGTGATGAGATTTGAGCAGAAGATCCTATGTATTTGAGTGTGAAGTAGCATACTATGTGTGCTCGTCGCCTGTTTAATTGTGCATACATTCTGTGTCTCTTGTGGATAGACCCCAGTCCCCGTACGTTCCAGGTTATCACTTTGTAACTATCCTGCATGTATACGCGAGTTGTACTAATGGTGGATGCATGTTCGGTGTGAGAGGAGCAGCGGTACGCGGAGCAACATAGGTGGTGAGCCAAACCGCAAAACTACTAAACTACAACCTGCAATACTCGGGCCAGCAGCGAGAACTACGCTGGCACAAACCATGTGCACACTGTAACAACTAGCAGTGTATGTGTTGCTTTCACTGCAGGGGGGTGCATTCATGTAGGCTGACTAGTGAGGTGAGAGCGTTGCGAGAGCAATGCAGCCCGGGACGCACTTAGCAGCATTCATCACAAAATCTGAACTTCGGGGATAACTATGCACTGCTAATATAGAAATCTTACATATTCACGACATTGTGACTAATATACGTTATGCCCCATTATTGACAAAGAATTATGCCAGAAAGCCATCAGTGGTTTGAGGCGTAATAGTGCTGAATAATGTTATACTAGTCTCTGAATCAGAGTGGACTGAGATGTCATCCGATGAGTTTGAGGGTATTGGATAAGTTTCTTCTTGGAACCAGCTGGCTGCCTCCAGCGCCTCTATCTGGTCCCGTAGGGCCTGTTCCGGCGTGGGATTCCAAGTCTTAGCTGTGTGACTTAGCTTGAGGTGTCTCGATTTACGGACCCGTTTTGGCTTCGAGGATGCAGCAACAGTCTGCGAAGAGGGACCGGACCCTCCCCGGGGGAAACATAATTTCAAGCCATTCTTCTACCTCGTCTGGTGTGTCAAAAAACGGTGTCTTTTTGTTCGTGGATTACTTTTAACAGCAACGCATATTTAATGTTCAGTGCCCTGAGTTTTTTCTTTGCGTCTTGATAGAGGGAGCGCTTGCGTTGTACCAGGGCATTGTAATCTGAGTACAGGGACACCCGTTGGTTCTCGTATTGTATTTGGGACAGCTCTCTCGCCTTCTACAGCAGTGTCTCGATCTCTGAAGTTCAAGATTTTGACAATCAGGGGACAGGGTTAGGCCCCTGCCGTCAGCCTGCCAGATGGAATTCTATGCGCCCTCTCTACACAGAAAAAGTCAGATAAGCCCTCCGGGGCCACGTGGCCTCAACCATCATTCCATGAATCTGGTAGCATCAGATCTCTCACAGCGTTCTGGTAGGCCTATGACGCGGATGTTATTGCGTCGGGCCCTCCCTTCTGCATCATCCACCCTCTCCTGCAGCCCAGTGACTTGTTTTTGGAGTTGCGCGAGCTGCGTGATGTGTTCCTTGTGCTGTGGCAGCAGCTCCATCAGTGCAAGTTTATTGTCTTTGACAACAGTGGCAAGTTTGTCATGGTCGGCCTTGAGGAGGGTGAACCCCGTTGTTAGGGAGCTGAGTTGCTGTTCAATGGCCTTCCTCGAGTCTTGCACTTCTCTCAGTATAAGGTCCAGTTTGTCCGGGGGGGCTTCCAAGTTAGTAGGCGGCATACTGTTTGTCATTTGTGAAGTGGGCGATAGTTCTCTGTGCAGCTATCGGTGAGGTCTCTCTCGCACCGTCAGAGTTGTGTTTTGAGTTAGCGAGGGTCCAGCCGCCAAGCGGCTATGGTTGAAATGGGAGTGTCCTCCACGCCTCCCGCAGTGGGTTCCCTCCAGGCCTGCGCCGAGCAACTACGTTCATGCTCAACCAACGTCTCGTCCCAAGTGCCGCCGGCCGTCTCAACGGCAGTGCAGCAAACCCGGGTTAGCGCCTGTTAAGTGGCTGCAGTGTTCAATCGTGCTGCTCGGGCCCGCGTTCCAGCATCAGCGCCGCTGTGCATCCCCTCCGGTTCACATAGTCTCTGGGGCGTCAGCACTATGGGGTAACAATCCAATAGGCCTCACCTCCTTCCTGTCCAGCAGTGACACGGTGTCTCGCCGACAGCTCAGCCCTGGGGTCATCAGCGACAGGCAGATTGCCCAGCACAATTGCGCGGCAGGCACAGGGGACACAGCACAGGGCGTGCAGCAGTGGTCACAGCCGCCGCTCAGCTCGAGCACCACTGCCAATTGTGGCACCCACCGCTCGACTCAGGGCCGGGTCCGTAGAGGGCAAGCCACAGGCGATGTCTCCATAAGCGCCCCAGTGGTGCGGCAATGATGGAGAGGGCCTCAGGAAAAATCCCCAATCACTCCTTGCAGAGCACGGGCGCAATTTGTGCCGTCAAGGGAGTCAGCCCCCCCACGGTCATCACAAGCCGTCTCTTCGGGTGGGCCACTACATACTCCGCATATGGTGCCGCATTCTCAGGCTCGGCAGAGCCATAGGTGCTCATTAGTTCCAAGCGCATGTCAGGTCCCCCAGCACCGGCAACAGCTTCCCACAGGGTGGTAGGCAAAGCTCACCCAGTGTGCAGGGTGGGCCCCCAGCGGCGTTCCCTCAGCTCCAAGTCAGCAAGGAGGCAGCCAAGCTGATCATCAGGGCAGCGCTCCACGAAGGACCCCAGCAGCAGCCGGCCACGGGTCCGCCCGCCGCATTGTCCACACCTCCTCGGTGCACCCGTATGGCTGCAGGGGGTTGGGTGTGGGTAGGTCGTGCTATGGTGTTCAGCCCCCGGCCTTGGCCCCCTCGATGACACCAGCACCTCTCTCACTCCTCCACAAGGGCAGGCCATGGCTCATGCGGTCTACACACAGCTCCCAGGTCACAGCACCGATCGGGCGGAACATCCGGGTCCCGGTACCAAATTTAACAGTAAATGCCCCTCGATCATGCAGCAGGGTTCACAGCAGGGGATTCGATGGCTAATGTGGGCCGATTCGTCAAGATTATGGCAGGATTTCACAGGTCCGGGTGCGGAGCTCGCTCACCGTGCATCCGCCATGCTCAGCAGTTGGCCATGCCCCTTACTTATAAGTCCCTTAAAGGGTGATATACCATATACCCAGGGCCTGTTAAATAAAAGTTACTATTGGGCCTGCAACACATTTTGTGCTACCCACTTAAGTAGCCCCTTAAAACATATCCCAAGTCCACCATTGCAGCCTGAATGCAGTTTGAAGCTGCCAATTTAATCTGGAAATATAATTCCCTTGCCAAGCCTTAAACTCCCCTTTTATTGCATATAAGTCACTCCTTAGGTAGGCCCTAAGAAGCCTATAGGGCAGGGTGCATTCTAATTAACAGGATGGTTGTGTACTTACATTTTACATCTCTTAAATTCATTTTTCTCTACTGTGAAGCCTGTCTTTTCCATGGGATAGCATTGGTTGCCATATTACAATTACAGTGCTAACTTTTGTTTGAAGACAGATGAACAAGTATCTATGAAATTTTAATTATAATTCCTATTTAAAGGTAAAGTCAGATTTTAAATTACAATTTTGAAAATTACACTTTTAGAAAGTTGGCATTTCTCTGCCCTTAACCATTTGGTGCCTGCAGTCTCCCCTGGGTCCTATGACTGGGTGTAACTGCCAGACTTTGTGAATTCCTCCCAGACTGTCACACAATTGAGGGATTAGGTGTGTCTGAATCGGCCTTCTGCTGACTGGATAGGGGGCCGAGGTAGGTACAGCCCCAACTGCAACTGAATAGGCTGTGCTCCTCCTTCAGAGAAAGGGTTTTTCACTTCCACATTGTCTCTGCAGCCAGCTTGGAGCCAGGTCAGGGGAGTCAGCAAATTCCAAGCACTTCAAAGAGAAACCTCTAGACCCTTCTCCCAACTTCAAAGAAACCACCAGGTATACAAATTGGGCCCTCAGAACATACTTTCTAGTTCACTTTTTGGACCTGTGAAAGGACTCTGAGGGGACTGCCTGCTTCTGTGGTCTGCTGCATATTCTACAAGACTGAGTTGCTGCACCTGGAAGGACTGCTTTGCTGCCTGCCATGAACCTTCAGAGGCCAACCCTGCTGTTTGAGGCCTGCATCTGCACCTAAATCCAGGGCTATCAGAGTAACTCCAAGGTCTAGTTTGCTATACTCCTGTTTAGAGCCACAAGGACATAAAAGTCTACCACCATCTTGAACCTGCATCTGGACCCAACCTGAGTGAGTCCTGAAACCCAAAAGCAATGCCTCACCTGTCCTTGACCCTTGTGCCGTAAATCCCACCTGGATTTTCCCACAGAAGCGAGAGGAGGTTGTGAGGCTAGGTCCCAACTTCCCTATCAATCGATATGACTCAACAGAGGTCAAAGTCAACCCCAATCGGAGGGGAAGCGAGGCATGGAAGAGGAATGAGAAGACATCTACTGAAGACTGTGCTGCAGGAGTGTGTCCATCAGGATCCGTCTAGGCTCTCCCTTTGTGAAAGAACAAAAGTGTATTAGAAAGCACGCGTATCAGGTAATCACCATGTATTCCCACATGATCTATTTACTACATAATGTCCCACTGCCTGTATGAATCCTTGCTTCCTGCTAGTGTAGAAGATAATAAGGTCAACTGATAGTACCACATATATAATGATAAGAAAGAAAAGGACAACTATGAGTAGGAGTCAAACAAACGTATAGTACTTCCTGTACTATCTTATAGACAGTTATCACAGCATACCTTAAACATTAAATACATCCTCTTAAATGTAGGCTCTAAATGGCATTGCTAGAGATTGGCATAAGAGAGAACAAGCATATTAACATACATTGTAGTGTATTACTTCATGCGCCCCATATATGTCAGACATATCACCAGGGACAAAAGCAACAAAACAAAAATAAGCCTAGTCAAAAACTCAGGTGTACAGAGAGAGTTCAAAGTAGCATTTAATGCAGTAGTTCAAAATAACACTGTTCGTATTCATTGTTTTTTCTTTTAGGAAGAAAATCAGGAGAGTCTGTTAATACCAATGTCCAAATCAGAAGACTTCAATTTCAGATAAGTGAAGTGTAGCAAGATAACAGGATTAAGTATTTTAACTTTTGAGTGCACTAGTGCGTTACCAGTCGATGTATTTCTGGTTTGATACTTTGTTTCTTTCTTTGTCTTTACAGGAGCATCATAGGAACATCCATGATTCGGAAGAAGATTTTCAACGAGAAGCAGTCACTGACAAGGCACGACAGAGCCAAGCCGATGAATGGAGACTGTGGAGGATGCTGCAAGGGAGAACTTGGAACCTGAGGCAGGTGATGCAATGGCAGGAAGCTGCAGTTTACAACAACTCTAACGGCATGCAGCTTCCTGCCCGTCAATGCCTCAGATATCCCTGAAAGGCTACTTTCCCGCTGCACTCATCCAGCCATGTGGAAGGCCACAAGCCTGACACCTTGGCTGTGTTGCAAGCGGTCCCCATATAGCCAAAGTCCAAAACATGGATCTTAGAAAATGTGTGGCTAAAAACTGCTCTGAAAACCGCGGAGAGACCAGGACCAACCTGCTCAATGATCCGTCCAAGGTGCGTCGCCAGCCGGCCTGACTTGGCAGGTGCTCCCGCTATGTTCTTCTCTACAGTAGAAAATCCTGTTCAATGGTTCTTCGACAAAGGGGTATCCGACCTCCTGGAACTTTCTTCGGTTACAGCTTCCTGCCCCGTCCAGCTAGAGATTTTTGACTTTCAATGTCTGAATGTAGAAATCTTCACCACAGCTTCATCCAACGGCTCCCGACAACATCGCTCCCTCCTCAGATACTGCCTGCAGCCTTGCCCTGCTGAACTTTACCATTCCCTGAGCATTTATTTTGAAAATTGTTCTAAGTCCGAATGTAATGGCTGAACGAGTCTAATCAACTTCTTGTATCAGACTCGGACTCAAACAAGGTCGGCCATATTTTTTCGATTTTGACCTGGTCTCACGCGGCTAGATGTCCGCGGTTCACTTTGGTCTTTTAGGCTGTAGTTTTTACTAAAAAGTTAAAAAATTCATAGCTCCTGTTCTACTAATTGGAATTTGGTCATTTTGGTGTCAACTACTTTATTAAAATGATTCACTAAAACCTTCACAGTCAAGACTTATTGGACCATTCTGTTGCTTTACTCGGCCACTCTATTTGAATTTGGCTTGAGAGGTGTAGACAATTGAAAGTGTACTTCGAGCTTGATATTATAAACACATCTAATACTATCAATATCTAACTTTATGTTTAGTGGCTTAAGTGGACTAATGTGATCAGTATCTAATATCTTGAATGGTCAAGCTTTTTATATAAAAAGGTGTTCGAGTTGGTCTATTGTTGAGGGTTTTGTTAACTGGCAGATCTTGCTGTGCAGTACACACTGCCAAGTCGCTTTTGGCTTCAACAACCACCAATAATGACCATGTAACATATGTAAAGTAGCTGAAACTATCCCCTCATGGGATTCTCCAATTAAGTCTCCTTGTCCCAGTACTGTAACCTTACAGAGCCTACATTGTTCCAGGAAATAATCGTACTTTAGACAGAACTGCTTTGTTGTGTGATAACTAGATGGTTGAGTATATTTCCAGTTCAATGGCTGTTAGTGTATCTGATCACCCCTGCTATTCTGTGCAAATCTACTGCAGATTTTTCAGTCTGGTTGGCAGTAGAATTGCTTTTAGTGGGTATTCCTGCACTCTGGGTAACATGTGGTGTAAATCCAGCAATGAAACTGTCTTTTCATGGCAGCTATCCATATCACATATATTTTGCTCTAATCTTTGTAATCATTGAATTCCCATTGTCTTACATCTACATTGAAACCCTGTAGACAAAATTATGCATTTGAAATGATGTGGTAACTGAAAGATTTGCTTCTTGCAAGGATAGAAGAGCACTTGAGTTGAGCCTTTGTGCAAGTGAACCACTTAAATGCTACAAATATTAATATATATATATATATATTACAAAAGTAACAAAGTTCAATGTAGTACGCTCTCAGGATAAAAGGCAGGACACCAGTCTAGTTAATCCAAGTTTAATCCACAATGCGTTTCGACTGTAAACAGTCTTGATCACATGAAAAGAACACATGGGAAATGGTGGCTAATAAAGTTTTGCACGAGTACAAATCATAGAAAGGAAAGGAGGACATATCTCTGCCTGTGGTGGCCATGATGTAATGGTAAATTGTCATTACTTCAACGCAAATGGGTAGAATCCCCGATTATGTACACAAATAATAAACAAATAATAACAATGCACGAAAATGGGCACTTGCCCTTTATATACACACAATGTGTTGTCATTTTGAGTAATAATCTCTGGTGTAATAGGTGTATTAGCTGCACTTAATTATCACTTGTTTAATTTGCCTGTCATTACGGAAGTATACTTTGACCTGGAGCACCGTTTTAGTGGATAGCGGCACAATATAATGACAGCAAATTATTTTCACTATATGACACTTTTGGCACTGTTTATCCCCGCGAGTCTGATTTTACAGGAAGATTTGTACTGATATAACATAATTGGGACTTGTGCGAACGCACACACAATGATTATGTTCCATGTGGAATATTTGCCATTTTCGTGTATTGTTATTATTTGTGTACATAATCGGGGATTCTACCCATTTATGTTCAAGTAATGACAATATATATATATATATATATATGTATATATACCGGGAGTCTCCCCGGTAAGTGATATTATCTACTTCCTCTTTGTTTGTAAGCCTTTCATTATAGCGCTGCAGCGAGTGTAACCGCCCTGACAAATTACTTAATTTAAGGGCTGTCTTAAAACGAAAACAGTTTCACACTGCTCCAGTTACAGAATAGAATAATTCTATTGACTGTGGAGGACGTGTATATTCATTTACAGTCTGACACCATCAGCCTTTCCCTGTATCAGAATTACAAGCATTTACCAGATCGGTTAGTTCTTTCTAACCAGCATTGAACTGATTCAAACAACTTCTTGCATCATCATTTACTCACCCTGCCTGCTTGAAACATGGAACAGAGAGCAGCTAAACATGCACTAAAGGCAGAAAAAATGTTTACTAAAAATGTATCAAATACATCAGATAATATTGATAACAACACCACGACTCCAGCAAAACCAACAACAACTACTGCCAAACAATTATTCTCCCAATTAGAAAGATTACTGCGGAAAGAAATCTCACGCAGCTGGGAAATAATAACCTTGGAGAAGTATGTTGAATTCGAACGAGTCCCACGTGGCCTTCGCATATTCACGTTACCTAATCATCCTGATACCAGTCCAGACATGCTGGAAGAGTGGGGGAGAAACAACATGGAATGCTCCCGCACAATGATGTAAATCATCATCAAAAATGCCAAAAAGAGCGTAGATGACTTACATACTCAAATAAATGAAATTGAACAACTTATCAAAGCGTCAGGAGAGGATGAAGAAAATATAAACAAATTCCGTATGATAATGGAGAAAAACCTGGATAAACATGAAAACGAAGTTCAAGAAAGAAAACAACGCAAATTCAAACGCGATGAGTCAGATTATGAAAATGGGACCATCCTGACATTTGCAAGAAGATTTGATAATCTGAAACAACAATTTGAAAAGACAGCAACTTCACAAGAACCACCAGAAACCATACCAAGTGAAACGGAATCTGATATAAGCGACAATGAATATCAAGGCATGGCCACAAAAAAGTTCTCTTTTTTCGAGGAGATGAAAATCCTCTATCAGGATCAACAAACTCCACAGACAAGAGGAAGAGGACGGGGGAGAGGACGAAGCAGAGGACGAGGTCGAGCTCAACACACCTACCGAGAAACCACCGGAAAACCAGAAGAAGCAGAAAAACAAAGATATCAGCTTCGTAATCGGACAATAACAACAAAAAAATGAAGACCATGACTAATAACATCAAGGCACCAAATCTAATAATTAACTTGTCTCACCATAAATTGTCACCAGCCGAACGTAATGTACTCAACAAAGGATTAACCTTTTGTCCAGAAAAACATCAAGGCATAGTTGAAACTAAGATAGATGTATATAAATATGTTCGGAAATTAAAACTAAAGAAATTCTTTGAGAAAACAACTTGCAATCCAGGCCAAACTGCAACAGTTGAAGACATTAATGTGACTTCTAATATGCAAGATTACACCATAGCTGATACAAATGGTCTAATAACGGCTTATGAACTGGCTCATGAAGTTGATCAAGGTGATCTCACAAACACACAAGTATTAGAAGAATTGGGGATCCGAACAGACAATCATCCAAGGACTAACTTTAAGATGAAATCAACATTCTGTCCAATACTACATCCGGGCAACCGGATAGAGACTTTCCATGACCTGGTTGTGGCAGAACTGGAGATCATGGAAAATACTAAACATGGCAACAGAAAAGAAAACCTATCAATACAAGAACGTCAAGCCTTAATAAAGCTAAAAAATAATCATCAAATTGAAATTAGGCCAGTGGACAAAGGGGGCAACATTGTCATCCTTAACAAACAGGATTATATTGATGAAGCTATGCGCCAACTTAATGATCAGACTAATTACACCAGATTGACGCACAACCCCATTCCAGAAATGATCATGGAAATACAAGAACGATTAATGCAATGGCACAAAAAGGGGCTATTAAGCTTTGACGAAATGACCTTCTTAACCACAAACAATCCTGTAACACCTACTATATACTTTTTGCCTAAAGTGCACAAAACACTAAACAAACCTCCAGCACGCCCAATAATATCCAGTTGTGGATCCCTATACGAAAACATGGCATCCTACGTGGATTACTTTTTGGCACCCATAGTTCCAACTTTAAGCTCCTACATTAAAGATACAGGAGACTTCTTGCGGATTTTGATGGAAACAGACTGGCACCCCGAATACTTGTTGGTAACTATTGATGTCGTGTCTTTGTACACTTCTATCAATCACAACATCGGGTTAGCTGCTATTGCGTACTTTCTGAAACAGAGACCAATTGGGGACCTACAGCACTCTGCCATGCTGTTAGAAATGATCGAACTATGTCTAACCAACAATGTGTTTTGGTTTAATAAACAAATGTACTCCCAGAAACGTGGAACTGCTATGGGAGTTTCGTTCTCTCCAAGCTACGCCAATCTCACCATGGGATGGTGGGAGAAAAACGTGGCTTGGAGAGAAGAAAACGACCCATACACTGCCAACATAGCATTATGGCTACGCTTCATTGACGATCTCTTTCTACTTTGGAAGGGATCCAAAGACAAACTGATAGAGTACTTAACAAAACTTAATCAGAATGACGTTGGTCTAACGTTCACCTTCAACATCCAACAGAAGGAAATAGAGTTCTTGGATACCAAGGTATATATAAAATGCAATCAGATACATACGACTCTATTTCGCAAAAAAACAGCTACGAATAGTCTCCTCCATGGAAACAGCTTCCACCCAGAGAACTTAAAAAGAAGCATTCCTTACGGTGAATTTCTAAGAATGAAAAGAAATTGCTCCCAACTGGAAGAAATGGAGGCCAAGTTTGAAGATACCAAAAAACGTTTTCTTCAAAGGGTCTACAAACATAAGGACATCATTAATGGAGAGATTAAAGCTAGACAGAAATCAAGAGCCCAAATTCTAACTTGCAAAAATCAAAGCAAAATTAAACCATCGAATAATGATTCACCAAGACTCATCCTAACATATTCCAAATAGAGTTTTAAAATTCGCAAAACAATAATGAAATATTGGAATATAATCAAAAAGGATCCTGATATTGGAACAAAGATAGGAAACCAACCATTGATCTCCTACAGAAAAGCACCTTCAATTCAAGACACACTGGTTCACAGCCATTTTGAGACCAACAAAACAGAGACCTGGCTTCAAAAAAGACAACAAGGATTCACGAAATGCCTAAAATGTAAGGCCTGTAAAGTGGGAAGAAATCTACGAACCATCAAAGACCCCAAAGGCCAAACCTTTGAAATTAAGGGCACTATCACCTGTGAATCCCAATTTGTTGTGTACCTGATTGAGTGCTGCTGCGGCAAAAGATATATAGGATCAACAATCTGCCCGTTGAAAAAACGTATTTTGGAACATATTCGTGCCATTCAGAACAAAGATAACACCTATGCAATAGCAAAGCATATTCAGCAACATCAGGGCAAAACTTGGTTGGACATTAAATACTCAGGTCTAGCATTAACACCAAACCATGAAAGAGGAGGTAACAGAATTCAGAAACTGCGTCGATTAGAATCCAAACTTATAATTCGATTCAAAACCAAGAATCCGTTTGGACTTAATGGAGATGAGGAGATGCACGCACATCTGTAGATCTTTGTACTTACAAGCATAATGAAATCTGAGAACTGCCACATTTCGAATTTTCTCCTCTTCCACCATGCACCATGTTTCTTCTTAATCTATTTGTCTCTTCTTTGCCGCTTTCTTTCTTTCCTATTTCCCTATGTTCCTATTTTCTCCTTTTATTCTCTTTCCATGTCTCTCTCTCTTCTTTCACTTCCCCATATCTTACCTTGGAGTAAAAAGTTGTACAGGCTAAGTTATTGTTATAACACATTTTTATGTTGATTGGTTTCATTTTTCATATAACCAGAGGGCACTCAGCCCCCAAACCATGAGCAAAAATACGAGCAGACAATAGCAACTATGCTAAATGCCGTATTTTATAAAATTAATTTTGCTCACAGGAGGCCACTTAGGCCTAACAATTTAATTCAAATTAATTTAATTTATAATGAATTATCTCACATAATTAAATGTGAACAATGATTAGAGATATGAACCAATACAATCAAATAAATGTCATTATAACATTGGATGGACTACTAAGCCCAGAATGCACCATTATCAGCTCATGCGATACTTTGGTATAAAATGAGAAAATTGAAAACGGACTTGTAAAACTACCGTGATCAGGAGCTGTGTTCAGCTTGTAACGCGTAGGTGAAGAGCTATGTAGTCAATAAAACATCAAACTGACTACACTGGAGCGAGTGCGGCGTTTTTCTTCTTTTGCTTTTGGGATTATTAATGAGGACGGGTCCTTTCCTCGACACCGGCACCAGCACAAGTTGTTCCCTTCCCAAGGACAGATTTGCTTGCTATAGATATATATATATATATATATATATATATATATATATATATATATATATATATATATAATATATATATATATATATATATATATATATATATATATCAAGGTTCACAGTTACCCAAAGGTGCAGGGTGCACTCCCTGTCAGCACGTTCAAATCAAGGCAAGAGGCAGACAATACCCAGCGCCCGCAGAGCCTGACGCGTTTCGGGACTCCTCCCTTCTTCTGAGGCTTCTCTGCAAACTGAACGACTGCCAACCACAAGACTCCAGTGTTTCTCCCAATTAAATTTATTTCAACAATCACTCTCAGGTGAGTAAATAGAACACTTGCATTCTGGGACCGGTAGTCTTAAATATAATACCCCAGTGGGTTTGGTGGCAGGCATCCAGTAAAAAATAAATCACAAATCACAGGTATATCTGCCGGGTTCTCTCCTGTTCAAGTTTATGCCAGATTGGTCCGCTACGCCGATTTTCACACCAGCAGCGGAACCGCATGTTTTGCGGCGGTGCATCCCCCCGGCTGGGTCAGCGGGAATAAATCAAGGTTCACAGTTACCCAAAGGTGCAGGGTGCACTCCCTGTCAGCACGTTCAAATCAAGGCAAGAGGCAGACAATACCCAGCGCCCGCAGAGCCTGACGCGTTTCGGGACTCCTCCCTTCTTCTGAGGCTTCTCTGCAAACTGAACGACTGCCAACCACAAGACTCCAGTGTTTCTCCCAATTAAATTTATTTCAACAATCACTCTCAGGTGAGTAAATAGAACACTTGCATTCTGGGACCGGTAGTCTTAAATATAATACCCCAGTGGGTTTGGTGGCAGGCATCCAGTAAAAAATAAATCACAAATCACAGGTATATCTGCCGGGTTCTCTCCTGTTCAAGTTTATGCCAGATTGGTCCGCTACGCCGATTTTCACACCAGCAGCGGAACCGCATGTTTTGCGGCGGTGCATCCCCCCGGCTGGGTCAGCCGGAATAAATCAAGGTTCACAGTTACCCAAAGGTGCAGGGTGCACTCCCTGTCAGCACGTTCAAATCAAGGCAAGAGGCAGACAATACCCAGCGCCCGCAGAGCCTGACGCGTTTCGGGACTCCTCCCTTCTTCTGAGGTTTCTCTGCAAACTGAACGACTGCCAACCACAAGACTCCAGTGTTTCTCCCAATTAAATTTATTTCAACAATCACTCTCAGGTGAGTAAATAGAACACTTGCATTCTGGGACCGGTAGTCTTAAATATAATACCCCAGTGGGTTTGGTGGCAGGCATCCAGTAAAAAATAAATCACAAATCACAGGTATATCTGCCGGGTTCTCTCCTGTTCAAGTTTATGCCAGATTGGTCCGCTACGCCGATTTTCACACCAGCAGCGGAACCGCATGTTTTGCGGCGGTGCATCCCCCCGGCTGGGTCAGCCGGAATAAATCAAGGTTCACAGTTACCCAAAGGTGCAGGGTGCACTCCCTGTCAGCACGTTCAAATCAAGGCAAGAGGCAGACAATACCCAGCGCCCGCAGAGCCTGACGCGTTTCGGGACTCCTCCCTTCTTCTGAGGCTTCTCTGCAAACTGAACGACTGCCAACCACAAGACTCCAGTGTTTCTCCCAATTAAATTTATTTCAACAATCACTCTCAGGTGAGTAAATAGAACACTTGCATTCTGGGACCGGTAGTCTTAAATATAATACCCCAGTGGGTTTGGTGGCAGGCATCCAGTAAAAAATAAATCACAAATCACAGGTATATCTGCCGGGTTCTCTCCTGTTCAAGTTTATGCCAGATTGGTCCGCTACGCCGATTTTCACACCAGCAGCGGAACCGCATGTTTTGCGGCGGTGCATCCCCCCGGCTGGGTCAGCGGGAATAAATCAAGGTTCACAGTTACCCAAAGGTGCAGGGTGCACTCCCTGTCAGCACGTTCAAATCAAGGCAAGAGGCAGACAATACCCAGCGCCCGCAGAGCCTGACGCGTTTCGGGACTCCTCCCTTCTTCTGAGGCTTCTCTGCAAACTGAACGACTGCCAACCACAAGACTCCAGTGTTTCTCCCAATTAAATTTATTTCAACAATCACTCTCAGGTGAGTAAATAGAACACTTGCATTCTGGGACCGGTAGTCTTAAATATAATACCCCAGTGGGTTTGGTGGCAGGCATCCAGTAAAAAATAAATCACAAATCACAGGTATATCTGCCGGGTTCTCTCCTGTTCAAGTTTATGCCAGATTGGTCCGCTACGCCGATTTTCACACCAGCAGCGGAACCGCATGTTTTGCGCTGGGTATTGTCTGCCTCTTGCCTTGATTTGAACGTGCTGACAGGGAGTGCACCCTGCACCTTTGGGTAACTGTGAACCTTGATTTATTCCGGCTGACCCAGCCGGGGGGATGCACCGCCGCAAAACATGCGGTTCCGCTGCTGGTGTGAAAATCGGCGTAGCGGACCAATCTGGCATAAACTTGAACAGGAGAGAACCCGGCAGATATACCTGTGATTTGTGATTTATTTTTTACTGGATGCCTGCCACCAAACCCACTGGGGTATTATATTTAAGACTACCGGTCCCAGAATGCAAGTGTTCTATTTACTCACCTGAGAGTGATTGTTGAAATAAATTTAATTGGGAGAAACACTGGAGTCTTGTGGTTGGCAGTCGTTCAGTTTGCAGAGAAGCCTCAGAAGAAGGGAGGAGTCCCGAAACGCGTCAGGCTCTGCGGGCGCTGGGTATTGTCTGCCTCTTGCCTTGATTTGAACGTGCTGACAGGGAGTGCACCCTGCACCTTTGGGTAACTGTGAACCTTGATATATATATATATACATATATATATATATATATATATATATATATATATATATATATATATATTCACTGAAAAAAACATGGGTTTCAGGCACGTTATAATTAGAAATTAACATTTAAAAAACCATAGAAATTAACTGAAAAAACCATAGGTTTCAGGAACGTTACAGTTAGTTGTACATTTCACTCGTACAACACCATAGAAATTCCGGCGTTATAGTTAGTTCAGCTAACTATAACTCGCGCCCCCGCAATGCACTGCTGATGATATCACATATTACATCATTCATGACATGGTCAGTGATATCACTGATGACGTCACTGATGACATCTCAAATGACATCACTGATGACATCATCCAGTGACTGTGTGTTTCTGTAAAGTTTAATTTTGTTTTATATATATGCCAAGCTGTATTGAGGAATGAGCGGGTGTATACATGTCTGTATGGAGGATTTAGTAGGTACGTGACTGACTGTATAAGTGAGTGATTAAATGTGTCTTACTGAATGCATGGGTTAGTGACTAAACTGTGTGAAAGTCTGTATTAGTCTGTCTGTTGTTGTGTAAGCTGCTGCATTGTAGTGGAGATGGGGTTCTATGTGCACACATTGCTATGTTAGCATAAGCGCTTTAGATGTAAAACGTCATCTTGCCACTTTGCTGCTTTTGAACACGACACTGCAGGTAGCTGTTATTACAAGAAAAAATGCTTGCTTGCTTTTTCTTCACATGAAAACGGTCTGTTGTTCACATCCCTAGACGTGCACCATGACCTTAGTCTGAGCACTGTGTGCAGAAGCCGTCAAGGTCAAATAACAATGTATGCTTTTGAATTCAGGTTGATCAGCCCACGCTCTAGACATAACACGCACACAGCTGCAAATATCTGAAACTCGGGTGCCTTTAATATTGCATTTGCATGCATGATTCAGACACTTGGAGAAAACCTTTCCAGACACAGAGAGCAGAGCTGATCCTCTGATGTGATTCACCTAAGCTAATATTTACGGTATGGGGTTCCCCATTCAAGCCTAGAGAAATTCTATTAGTTTCATAAAACTAGTTTACTAGCGAAGCGAGGGTGGTTGTTTTCCACTGTCATTTGTAATATGATTTCTTCCTTCATTTTCTATGGTATTGTAACAATGCTGATGGTTTTGTTTTTAATCATTTGTCTGCTTATGTTAGCCAAAGTACTGCACCTTAGAGCACGTAGTTAAAAATAAAGATTTAAAACTTTACAGTGTCTCTGATTACTCTTGTTCTGGACTGATTTGAGAATAATAACGAAAAGGTGTTTCTGATTCCCACCATTCCTGAGAGTAATCTAAGTCGCTTGTTCTGGGTTGTCTAATCATTGGTAGCTTCGAGATGATACGGAGAACGAATGAGACACTGATGGTAGTCGGATAGGGGTTCTGGGTACTGAGGTGAGTGTTTTGGTAGACCACAATTCACTGAGGTCCTGGTTTCCCGCGCATAGATCTGTGCATGAGCAGAATCCCTGCAACATGAAGCACCTAACATTTTGGTCTTATGATTGAGACTCCTTAGTAGTGCTTATATTAGTCCACAATACCCTCACTCTTGTTTCCGGTTGACAGGAGTGACAGTTTAAACCTACCTAAATAGTTAATGTATAGGTTCTCTCAAGATTGACAATTAAAAAGGTTTCATTTGATCTTATACCCTTTTTGTGCTACTGTTTATATAGATTGCTTTTTCTCTGTGTCCTTATAGCTGAAGTCGCTATTGCAGCGCATAGTCGTGCACCTCTCCGGCGTCATTTGACGCAGTTCGGGGTGCCTGACAATGGGATGTCTATTATCTTTGTAGTGAGTGCCGATACATCGCATCCCTATAAGCTATTTTACTCTTGGGTTACTTTGCTGGAGGTGAATGCGGATGATAATATGTTTCACACATACACTCCTACGGCAGTCCCGGCTAATTACACGCCGTATAGGATGCAGGAAATTCCAATTTCTGCTTGGCAGCATCGTATTTGCTTCAATGGCGCCCTCCTCCACACGGTTACACAAGTTTGTTTGGGTCCCTTGTCCATTCCAGGGGCCACTTGGCCAGTCTTGGCCGGGTTTACACCACAACCACGTTATTTGCAAGCCCCGGTGGATGACTTACGTCAGCTCCATACCACCTTAATTACGGTACATAGGGCTTTAGTACAATATGTGTCACGCAAAGTCCAGGTGTGCAAAAAAACAAGATCCTCACCATTAGTTTGCAGAAAGACTTAGTCCCAGAGGTAGCTGATTGTGATAACTGGGGTAAAGTGTTTGCGGCAGTCTAATCGAAGTGCTTCGGCACCCCATCTATGGCTGTACTGCCCTCCGTGATAAAGCGTGTTCAGGATCAATGCGGTCTGGAGGCGGCGGTTGAGTTAGGGATGAGGCTTGTCAGCGTGTTCGGCGTAGTGGCCACGCTCCTCCTTGCTAACGTCAAGGGAGATGCAGTTAACTTTCAAGTGTCATATGCGCTGCGCCTCGTCGACGACGTCGATAAAACCCGGCAGTTATCAAAGATTATTGCGGAGGCTTATAGGACCATTGGCCGCAATAGTTTAGGGGTTAAGCCTTTTGTTTTGTGCAACAGCAACATAAGACGGGGACGTCTTCTAAAGACGACCATTCAGCTTTTCCTAAAATAAATTGGAAAGCTAAAAAAAAGGGGACGCAGCAACAGAAACAAGGGTCTCGTCCCGCGTCGCTGGTTCAAGCGACTACTGAACGCATATATGATTTGCGCAATCGCACTAGGATTAGGTCTCCTGATAGATTTCAGGTTCCTGAACAACGTTCTCCTCGTTCTTCACAGGAGACATCGGTCTCACAGTCCGGTGGAGGAGAACGTGGCAAAGGTCGGGGTGCCCTACAAAGACGTGAGCAGCCCCGCCAGGCTGACGGAAAAGGCAAGGAGGACGAATTTACATGACAACGACCCCCGTTTCAAAAGAAGAAAGTTGCTGCACTAACAGCGAGGTATGCCACAGATAGTGAGAACGCAGCTTCAGAACCTGACATGGGCACTCACGCTGCTAGACAGCGCAACGGAGGTTACAGTAGTGCGGCAAGCACTGCGTCCATATCTGTAGGCAACAGCAACTGACACGTTCATTACTGTAGAAACTGCTGATACTAGAGTGGCTCCCCTGACAGACTATATGACATAGTCCTTTTAATTGAAGGTGACATACAACGTAACATAAAAGGTATTTTTGGGGAAAATCTGACCTCTACATATGACATTCTGTTAGCAGAGTCAGACTGGCCCCCAGCTTTCGTTTTGGCTGCTCCTAGAGGGGAAGAGGTAATCCTCCCATTTTTCACACACACTGTGCCGAAGGATCAGGCTCAGAACTTTGCAGAAGAGTGGGCTCAGGTACTTGCTGCGGCGTTGTACCGTACTCAGGTTGGGTGGGATAAGTTGTCACCAAGCCATGAGATTCCATTACGGTCTATGCCCCAGCCACAACACCAATATCCCATGCACCGCGAAGCTAGATCTCACGTCGCAGAAATCCTTGAACAATTGGAATATCAAGGTGTTATTGACACATGTGTGTCACCCATGAATAATCCTCTATTCACTGTAACCAAACCTGATGGGTCGTACCGCCTGGTTTGGGACTACCGGCATTTGAACTCTCATTGTCAGACGTGCGAGGTACAGAATACCCACAGTTCTGCCCTTGTGGATAGTCTCGTGAGAAAAAGGTTTAAGACCACACTTGACATCTCCAATGGTTTTTATAGCCATAATCTGTCCTCTATTAGTAGTCATTGGACAGCCTTTACTACTGGTGGCAAACAAAAACAGTTTAAAAGATTAGCCATGGGCTATAAAAACAGTCCAGGTGTCTTTGCCGCTCGTGTAGTCTCTCTGTTAGAGAGCATTGACCCTGATGCGTACTCGTAAGTTGATGATATCTATCTCACAGACGACGAATTATGGCCGCATCTGTGTCGTGTTGACCGTATCATTGTCATGTTTTCGGACTTCGGTTACAAATTCAACTTTGCAAAGTCGCACATTGCAGAGTATACAGTGTTGTTTTTGGGCTATGAACTCGGCAACGAAGGACGAGGTTTAGCACCTCACTTCCTGGAGAAGTGCGCATGTTTACGTGCTCCAACAACTCTGAAAAACTACAATCTTTGCTGTTTTTTTTTTAATTTCGGGCGTACTTACATTCCAGATTATGCCCAGCGTATCAAGCCGCTATATTCCTAGGTACAACCTACTTTTTCCAAATCGAGCTGGCTGCCAGAACATTCAGCTATCCTGCAATCTTTACAGGCTGATCTTCTTGCTTCGAAATACTTACTGACGCGTGATAACCACACTAACCTGGCAATAAGAATTGTGCCTGGCGCAGTGGGTTTCACGTACTTAATGTTCAATGAGGGCGACACAGTCCCCATTGCTTACAAATCGCACTTGTACACATCGGCTGAAATGCGCTTTTCCACTGTTGAAAAAGTTTTGACTGCAGTGCAGATGGCGATTCTGAAGGAGAGAGCACTGTCGCAAGGGAATCGCATGTTGGTTGTTACACCATATCCTGCCCTAGAGGCAGTGACGAAAGCCAGTGTACCTAATTCTAAAGCTTTGCATCCACGTTAGATATAATGGGCCACTTCTTTGACATCACCGGATGCCACTTACATCTTTGAAGCCTTATTGCAGACTCAGGAGTTCTTGCAGTATGAATTTGTTCATCCAGCTCCTCTGTCCTTGCGCCCACTTGAGGATTACCATTGTATCATTTACACTGACGGTTCGGCGCAACCGCCGATGGAATCTAAGCATGCTTATTCGGCAGCCTGCACAATAGTGGCTGGTACTTTCATGAATTGTGAATTCAAATCTGATGTCGTGCACACGCAGACATTGGGTGATTGTACCGCCCAGTTGGCAGAGCTACGTGCTCTGGTGCTTGCACTAGAGTTAGCTGACACTCGAGTTACTACTCTTATAGTGAGTGACTCTTTTTACTGTGTTCAGTCTTTCAACGACACTTTATTCTTTTGGTCTCAAAATGAGTATCGTGATTCCAAAGGTAGCACAATCAAGCATGAAATGCTTTGGGTTCGAGTCGCAGACATTAAACAACGTCTGCCGCTCGTGAATGTAATTCATACTCTTGGGCACCAGCGAGTAGGTGTCCACGCTGTCGGAAACAGCTTAGCTGATGAAGCAGCGAAAACAGCAGTGGCAACATATCTAGTAGCAGCAGTTACAAGATCCAAAAGTAAGATTGATGATGACATCTTGGCAGCTATTGCTGTGACTGAGAAGGGTGATAATTACCCTCTGGCTTATCATTTAAGTCCTGATAAAGTTCCCTATGTGAAAATTAACAACGTTGGTGACAGATTGATTCCCAATGCGGACTGCAGACTTTCCTTGATAACACCAGCTCACGAAGCTATGGCTTCTGCCCATGCTGGCGTTTCGGCGACTGTTACTCTCTTACAACAACGTTACTGGTGGCGTGGATTGTATAAACAAACTCGTGCTTATGTCCTTAATTGTGACATCTGCCAGCAGATCAAGACTTCGACAGCTGCGCGTCCACCTCAAACACAGTTGTACATATCTAATAAACCACTTGGGTGTATATATTAGATCACTGCGATCCTTTTTCCTCTGATACTGCGTATAAGTACATCTTAGTTGCAGTGGATTCGTGCACACGTTTTCTATGGGTCTGGCCACAACGGAGTGCTGATTCTCGAACTGTCATCAGGGATTTGCATGTCTTTGTGGGAATTTTTGCATGTGGTACCCTTCATTCTGACCAAGGTCCTGCGTTTGCCTCTAAGGCATACAAAGATGCCATGAGATCTTTGGGGTCCAAGTCAAATTTTCGTCTCCATACCGGCCTAATGGCAATAGTGTTGTGGAGTGAATGAACTGGGACTTAAAGCAATCCCTGACAGCTAGGGTTTTAGGTACTGGCAGGAACTGGTTGGCCCATTTGTATAGTGTTCAACGTGCACTTAATAATCTCCCTAGAAGGTCTCTGGGTGGGTGGACCCCATACGAAATGCTCTTTGGCATAAAGATGTTTGTCCCGGACCTTGATGGTCTAGACATGGCGGCGTCAGCCGCACCCTTTGACGTAGATGATCACTCTGCTGAATTACAGAATCTACAAGAGACCAGAGACAGTCTTGCAAAGGAACACTTGCCCTCCACAACTGATGCTGCACTTCAGATTCTGGTAGTTGGCCTGCTACCTCGAGTTGGTGACCTGGTCCGTGAGAAGGTGGAGAACAAGAAGGAGTTCGGCCCCTCTTATCGTGCTCCAGTACCAATGCTTGGCGTGCAGGGTACAAGAACATTAATTTTACCTCCACTTCCTGGTCTCAAGGATAAGAGGTACATCTCCATTGACAATGTCAATTTACAACGAGTGGCCGATTCTTCTCAGTATGACTCCAGCTGTCTCTTGTCCAGCAATGCTGAGAAATTCTGTTTTGGTTCCGGCAACTACCAACAGGCCTGACATTGCCATCGAGATGCATACAGTTTCTAATCCTTTATTGCCTCCACCGGCTGGTGGTCCAGTTGAAGATACTGAGTATACTTTTTTTTTTTTTGATTTCAAAGACCTTTATTGTATCATTACAAATTATCACAGCACCATGCCTACAACCTCACGGGCCGGCTGCATTCGACAAAACCTGTCAGTTACACTCGCATATATACACAGCCATTTTTACCGACAACCCGGCGGCAAGGGTCAGTTACATAACCTGTTTTCCATCGCAACTTGATACACAGTAGTGCAAGGTCCAAGAAGGTTTTATCCGTTTTTTCCTTCATTTTATAGTAACAGTGAAGGTGAACTTGGGGTATGGATGTCCATAATCATAATGCTAAACAGAAATCCGTGATTGCTGTAGTCTTACCAGGCATACAAATGTGGTTACATACATAACAGGTCCAAAAAAAATGACAGCCCCCTCGAACATGACAGATCTCCGCTCGAGAGGTCATAAAAATGGGTCAGCAATAAAGGGCCATAAATCAAGGGGATATTCAAGCATAACATCAGTGCAGTATGTGCCTCCCATCCTTGTGGTCCAACGTCTATGTCGCATATTAATATATTTATAACAGCTCTACACACCCCTATAAATCTTATGTCATAACGCTTGCCCTGCAAACAGGCAATCCAACTCCCCCTCATCTTCAGCGCTTCAGTAGTCATAGTACATCAACATGATGGAGCATCTTATCAAATGTACAATAATCCCATCTATACTGACTCATCAGCACAGCAAACCCTTATAGATCTGCAACTAAGCCTTAGTTATATCTGTAGGGCAATGATCCTATAATCCCATATTCAGTACTGTATCCGTTTCTACCTGACGTCCATCTTCAGAGGAATTTGTATTGGCTACCAAGTATTCCCTTAACGGATCCCATATGTCCCTGGCCCTACTGCTCAATGGTTGTGTGTCGGCATATACCGTGTTCTGTTCTTGACAATATAGTAAATCATTTATCCAATCCTTAAATTTCGGTGCACGGCCCCTCCCCCATCTACATGCAACCCTTCGCTTTGCTAGTGAAAGTGCAATGTTTTCAAACTTCCTGCTCGACTTGGGTAGCTGCATAGTATATCCCAGAAGCATAGTGAGCGGGTCCCTTTCAACCGTATCACCCAACATAGCTTGTAGTGCGGTGTGTACCTACGTCCAGTAGTCAGCCACCCCTGGACATGTCCAAGCCAAGTGTAAGAAGCCTGCTCCTTCCGAGTTGCATCGCTCACATCTGTCATTATCCGATAGGTGGAACCTCATCTTTTTTTCAGGCATGCAGTACAGTCTCTGCAAAAACTTATAATGGATAATTCGTAGCCTGCAGCTGGCCGAGATCTTGGAAGTGAGCTCACAGCAATATGCTCACTGTGCCTCCGTTATGTCCCTGCCGATATCAACACACCAGTGCTTGAACGCTCTACACTCTCCACTCTCACATTGCTCACGGATGCTACGGTATAGGTGAGAAACTAGATGCCTTCCATCCGGAGATGTAAGCAGAACTTGCAATGGCAGCACTGTTTCAGGTTCCTCCGGAAACTGCGGTATAACAGCCCTCAATCCCTGCTGCAGCCGGACATAATAAAGGATGTCTAGCGGAGTAGGGCGATAGCCCTGAAACAATTGTTCCCGCGTTTTGAACTGACCGTTCACGAATAGATCGCCCCAGGAGCAGATTTTCATCTTAACGCACCTGGAACCCCCCTTCCTGCAATAGGGATAGACCCGGATGATAAACTAGTGGCAAAGTCGGCGCATACAGGAAATCAATTGGTATTCTGCGTAGTATCCGCTGCCACGCATCTATCGTGCACGTTACCGAAGTGGCCGGCGTCTTACTGGGCCATAAATAATGCCCTTCAGTGGAAGAGGTCGAGCTATCCATTCCTCCACAGCCAGTTGCGGCATGAATGGCGTAGGCGCAAACCAATGGTATGCGAAATGGGCTTGAGCGCTCAGATAATAAACTAGAAAATCTGGGACATCAAATCCCCGCTGATATATGGCTGGGTAATAATCGACCACACCAATCTCGGCTGCTTGCCAGCCCAGAACAACCGTAACAGCTCAGAACGCAGCGTTTGAAAAAAAACGCACCGGGATAGTACGGAATATTCTGGAACAAGTATAAAAATCGAGGTAAAATCACCATTTTAATTAGTGAAGCCCTACCAGCCATGGTGAAAGGTAAAGAAATCCACCGTGTAACATCCTCTGCCAATTTAGTGATGGCAGTGCCATAATTCAGTCTTAACGTCTCCTCCTTCACAGTTGATATCTGGATCCCTAAATAACGGAGGTCAGAGTCACACCATTCAATCAGATAGTCCAATGAGAATCGGGCTACCGCGGGGGTCAGGGGAAAAAACTGTGATTTTTTCCAATTGATTTGTATACCAGACAGTCGACCGAACACCAAGAATTCCCTGAGCAGTGGATTGAGGTTAGTCTGCGGATCTACCACATACAATGTTAAATCATCCGCATAGAGTGATATATCTATCTGACGTTGGAAACATTTAAAAGCACTTTGTTTGTGTAGTTGTCGGATACGGCATGCTAAAGGTTCAATCGCAATCGCGAAGAGTAATGGGGACAATGGACACCCCTGTCTGGTACCTCTGGTTAAGGAAATCGGGTCCGACAGCTCACCATTAATTAGTACTCTTGCCGTTGGTTCAGTGTAAAGTAACTTTATCCATGCCACGAATATTTTAGGAAACCCCATCCTGTACAAAATGGCAAACAGGTAGCTCCATTCGACCGAATCAAATGCTTTTGTGGCATCAAGGAATATGGCAGCTACAGGTAGGTCTGGCGCCATCGTTTGGATCATAGAGAATAGGTTATGCAAATTACTGGCCGTGGATCTCCCGGGGAAAAAACCCTGCCTGATCCGGAAAAGCTATCTTGGTCATAAGCAGGGAGAGACTAGTGGCAAATACCTTCGCCAATATCTTCGCGTCACAGTTTATCAGAGAGAGCGGTCTATACGAATCGCATGCAGCGGGGTCTTTACCTGGTTTTAGCAACGAGGTAATCACCACCTCCCTCATCGACCCTGGAAATATGCCTATCTCCAAAGACTCCTCAAAGACCTCTTTGAGCACTGGGGCCATTATATCAATATAACATTTATAAAATTCCGCCGGCAGACCATCCAGGCCAGTCGCCTTACCATTATTAAGAGACATGATTGCATCTCGTATTTCATCAAGTTCGAACGGGGCTCCAAGGAACTTCCTATGTGCGTCGCTCAGCCAGCATAGTGCCACATCATCCAGGAAGTTCCCAAATAGGACCTCCCCAGCGCGTTGTGTAGCATATAACTCCTTATAATGTGCTGTGAAGAGGCCTAGTATACCCTTCGTATTCTGGTGTGTTCCACCCTCCGATGTACGTATTTCCAGTACGTGTGTGTTGCACCGCGGATGTCTAGTGATCTCTGCTAAGGCTCGACCCGATCTCTCTCCCTCACAGTATCTTCGAGCCTGCCAATGTTTACCTCTGAATTTGGCCTCTCTATCTGCTTCTTCTTCATATTGCGTGAGCCTTTCTCTAAATTCCTTATGAATGGGGCCCATCGGCTCCCGGGCCATCCTAGATTCCATCTCCTTAAGGTCTTTCTCTAGTTTCTTAAGCGTCCCTCGAATATCTCTCAGTACCCCAAAGCTCTTTGAGATGTAGTACCCTCTGACCGTCACCTTAAACGCCTCCCAGATGGTATCCACACTATCCACCGATCCTTTGTTGCGAGGAAAAAACTCTCCTATTTCTGTTTTAAACTGTGTATCCTGAAGTGCCGTGGATTGCATACGCCAAGTTGTGACGGCCCTATCATAGCCCGGGACTGATATTTGAACCAGAAGTGGGCAATGGTCCGAATAAGACCTCGGTAAGTGCGTAACTCTGCCTAAATTAACCACCAATCCTCGAGACAAAAAACAGTAATCAAGTCTGGCCCACGTGTTGGCGTATGTGGTAAAGTGTGTACCCTCCTGAAGCCCAGCATGCACAAACCTCCAACCATCTATCAGTCCCCCTTCCTCCATTCTACCCTCTAAAGCATCCCTTGCATGTCTATTATATTGAGGGCTGCCGTCAGACCTGTCCAATCCTGGAACCATTGCAACATTAAAGTCTCCTCCCCATATAATATGCAATGACCCCGTGTTCAGTATCTTTCCCCAAAGCTGTGTGAAAAATTCGGGCGAATCTACGTTAGGACCATAACAGTTTACTATTGTGACTGTGTCAGTACCAAGCCTGCCCCATAACAAGACAAATCTCCCCTCTGTATCCGCATGCTCACCTAGTTTCATAAAAGGCACCGTTTTTTTAATTAAAATTGCAGTGCCCCGGGCATACGCTGAATAGGAAGAGAAACTCCGTACCGCCGCCCACTTGCTAGCCAAGGCATAAGTAGAACGTGGACTCAAATGCGTTTCCTGCAATAATGCGATTTGTACCTGATGCTGCTCTAGATATGCCACTACCCTCCTGCACTTTCTTGCATCATTTAAACCTCGCACATTCCATGATAAGACTGTAATTTTCGTTATCCGTTCAGTATCGGCCATCACTCATCAAATCCCCTTAATCGGAATAGCCACATATCGTAACGCATGTTACATTTCCCATGAACCTGTAGTCGTGTCAAAATTAGCCACAGCAACCACAGCAGTGGACTTTCATGAATAAACAAAACAGCATTCCAATAAATTTCTCCCACCACCCTCACCTGTAGGAAAAAAACCCTCAACTGTCCCAAGTCTCCCACCCTCTTTAACCAACTCCAAACACCATGCCCTTCGTATAGCACTTTATACCCTCCCCGCTCCCACTGAAGCAAACCCCAACCTGCCAGCCATGTACCCTCCCCTTCCCTCCCACAATTGCCCCTAGAACTAGGGCTAGTAGATACCCCACACAACAAAGATACTCAAGGGTATTTCCCTTCGGGGACCATTTCTAGGTGGCAGCACTAATTCCCCTCAGTATCGCCAAAACCACAGTGTTACTTGTAGTCCAGCCTGGTGACCCAGAGGGGTGTCCAGCGTTATAACCATAGGCAACATATGTACCACATCACCAAGCAGTACTATCAGTAGACAATATAAAAGAGAAAACACAAAGTACGGGCTGAGGAGCATCAAATAATGTGGAGGTCTCAAAATTACACATGCAACCCTGTGCTTACAGAATTAAGGAACAATCAGAATGCGTACTCCAGTGCAATGTTCTGCTCAGCCAAGATCCCCATTCTCATATCCCTTGCCCCATACTCGTATACTGAAAAAAAAAAAGAAAACCATAGTCACAGTATGCAATCATTGTTCACCCCTCTCACTGTTCACCCTCCTCCATCTACTCGTGCAGTGTTTCCGGATCTACCTCCGCCCCCTCAGCAGGCCTGTTAGCACGCTTATAATGTTTGAGAAAATCCTCTACTTGCTGAGGATTTGTGAAATTTTTTTGTTTTTGTCTTCACTGGTACGTGACTCTCAAACGAGCTGGGTAGAGCAATGCGTAGTCCATTTGCAAGTTGCGCAGCTTGGCCTTTACAGCTAGAAATTTCCTCCGCTCCTCCTGTACCATTGGAGTGAAGTCAGGGTATAGAGTAAAGGAATGGCTATCATATGATAGTGAGTTCGTGCCACGGGCCGCCCGTAGAGCCGCATCCCGATCCCTATAGTTCAGCAGCCGGGCTATGATTGGCCTGGGGGCCGTACCTGGTTTCGGTTTGGGGCCCAAGGATCGATGCGCCCTTTCCACTATAAATTGCGGAGAAAAAACTTCTGAACCAATCGCCGCCAGTAACATCTTCTCAACGTAGTCCTCCATTTTGCCCACATTGGTCGTCTTCGGAATACCTACTATATGGACATTATTACGTCTACTTCTCGCCTCCAAATCCTTGTTTTTAGCCGCAATAACTCGCAGCAGGTTGTCCATTCTGGAGAGCTGCGAAGTGTGCTGTGCCGTAGTGTCCTCCGAGTCCGATATCCGCTGTTCCGCTTCTTTCAGATGGTCTTCATGGGAATCCAATTTATGAACCACTGCATCCATGTGCGATGACATTCTGTCAACCTTGTCAGCGATCGTCGCAAACCCTTGACGCATCTCGCGCAGAACTTCTTGTAGTTTAGCTGCTGCGTCTGTTGAATCCCCGCGCCTCCAGTCGTTCCAGCAGGGCTGTGATGGACCCCTTCAGGTCTAGTCATCTTCTTGTTAGAGTCAAACGTGAGCTTGGGCTGCCTCGTGTCTGGCCTGCCCATCCTTACTGTTAGCCAGCGCAGAATATCGCACTTCGTGTATGACCGCTCTCCAATTCTCCAGCCAGCAGGCCCAATATGGTACAATCAGCAGGAAGTGTTAGGGGGGGATAGGATGCTCAGATAGCAATTTATGATAGGATCACAATGCGTACCCCAGTCTCAAGTCTCTCGCCCCTGGGCCAAGCAATGCTTCATGCCCCTTCGCAATCAGTGCTACTGAATCTCAGGACAATGCACTATGCTGTTTCAGTCAGTGGACTTGAAAGGACGCAGTCGCCTTCTAAACCCAAGAGGGCGCCGATCTCCTCACTCAAACCCTTGGCTCTGCAGTCCAGATCCAGCAGTTCAGTGCGCTCAGCTTGATGTAATGGAGCCTAGTTCAACACTCCCAGCAACTCAGGCGGCTCTGTGGAATCCCAACGTGTGTCGATTCTCCACAGTTGTACTCCCGACTAGCGATTCTGGGGACAGGGCCACGTGCGCAATCACCAGCGCAGCACAACAAGCCATGCAATCTCCCCCGGTAGTGCTAGTGCCGGCTTTGTGGATCTCCCATGGGGGAGTATGGTCATCAATAGTCTATCTTTGCTGAAATCTGCATTAAGTTCCAATATAGCGCCAGCACCCCCGACCCCCAGGCGCCACGTCACCAGTCTGCCACTGGGGCTCCTTCTCACACTCCCGCCGTGGTCCCTGACGATGCACAACCCCCTCGTGTGGGACCTCTTCAGTTCGCTTTTGCCTCTTGTACGGGAGGGGGGATCGAAGAAGCACCTTCCCGATCTGCCAGTCGGGTAAACTGCTCACAAAACACATGCGCCTCCAACCAGGATGAATCAGGGCCCTATATATCCCGGGCAGCCTCGGCAGTCCCCAGCACCAGCCCCCGGCCTGCTGATCGCTTCCAACCCTCTTAGGGGGGGGATCCTTGTCGCTACCACCCCGGCAGTCCCCTCTTCAAGGTCCCGGTGCTCCGATGTTTTCCCCTTTTGTACCTCAGGGCGCGCTTCACAACTTGCTCAATCTGGAGGCCTAAAGCCGGAATCACAGCCCCGACCTTGCCTGGGAACTGCAGCCGGCTGAGCAACTCACTTCCCCCACCCGACCTGACCGCTGGAACTTCCGGAGCGCCTCTCTCCTACAGCGGCGCTTCAATTCCGATCAAACTCGGCAATCAGTCGTCGGGTCCCTTGCTGAGTCTCTGCGTGCAATGATAGCACCAAATATTGCCTATTAAAGGATATTTATTCGGATATTTGTCGCCGGACTGCGGGAGCCTTACACGAAGGCTTCCATACGCTAGTGCGCCACTTAGCGTCCTCCTCCAAGATACTGAGTATACTTATCCCACAGATGTGTCATTGCCTGGTTTACATTCAAGTGCAGTTGACCAGTCGCGTTTTTCATTTGACACTAACTCTATGACTTCCAATGCCCCATCGAAAATTTCTATTTTTGCTGCTTGGTTTAAAAGACATTTTTTAATTCCCCCTTGGAGTTACATTTGGCTGGTGCTCATAACTATTTTTTTGTATATGTCTATTGGATTTTGGTTGTATTTTTTCGTCTAGTAAATGGACACTATCTCACCGAAAGATCTACAATTAGATTAATTGATGGAACTTTGGCCCCCCACTCCTCATCGCACATCATGAAAAGGGACCAGACTTTTGTGAATATTACTGCCTGGCCTGTGTTAGATGGGATTGTATGGGATGCTGTTAAATTTCAAATTCATGGTCCCACAGAGGTGATTAATGTCCCCAATGTACTTCGTGTTTCTATAGGGGATGTTGTGAAACAAAAAATCCGCTCTGATGATTGGGATGTCCAAGCTGTAGAGGCTTTTTTTTCTGATTTGAAATATTATGCTGCTTTTGATGCTGGAGATTTATATTTAGACAAAGCTAACTACGGAGAGTTGTTTTGCTACCAACACTATGGCAATCATTTCCTGCATAAAGGGAATACATTTGGAAATGTTTTCAACTATATACAATGGGAACATTGTCGAGCACCAATTGAAGGCAGCTACAAAATTCTATTGAGCAAATTTACATATTTTACTGACTTCAGCGTATCTAAAAGTGAAGACTTTTATTTTAAATTGGCTGCTGAGTCAGCTTGCAAAGTTAGACTAACCCACACTAAATTATTGTATTCCAAGTCCTTTATGGACGAATTAGCTATAGGGGGCTATGAGCTGTGGAAAGATACCGTTGATCTTAAATCTGTTTGGGGTTCTAAAGCATGGCAGGTACAAGGTACAGAAGTTCGGCATCGTGTTTGCCTTATCCCAAACCACATGTTGTTTTTGAATTTTTCAAACCACCTGCTTTGGATTGGCTACTTCTAATAAGATAAATTCCCCTACTATTCCTGATCTGGGCGCTTATCCGAGATGGGATAGTCACACAGATCTGTCCCTTGATGCATTGCAGTCATTTATTACTAATACATCCTTCAACATTTCCAACATAGACCCTAAAGGGTGGTTAATATGGCAGAAAAACTCGGATTCCTGTCAACATCATTTTCTTGGACTGTACCCTGGCTTTACACAGGTTAGGGTGGACTCCCAATTTGAATCTTGCCATTCTGTAACTACCTATTCTGTAGGGAGGTTATGTCAGACCTGGCTGCAACATTCCACCTTGGCATCTGTTAAACTTCATTTATCAAAATTGAATGACAAAGTGGATTCAAATGATTTTGTTAAGGGTCCTGTGGGTGGCAGGTCCAAAAGATGGGTGTATGCTGTTTACAACAAAGTTTGGAAATTATCTCAAATTGAAGCTGCTTCCAGATTAAGGGCTATTGATCTAGCCAATTTAGAAAAGGTGCTAGCTGTCATCGATAATAGCATTAACACCCTTTCTTCCAGAATCTACACATTAGATAATATTGTTTCATCTGTTGTGGATATTGTACAGGATGATATGTCTGTTTTATACCATGGTCAAAATCAATTGCATTCTATAATGCCGTTTGCATGGACTTTACAAAAATTGAAGGCTGGTAAAGTTCCCTGGGACTACATGAACACATCATCTTTATTCCTGCCGTTTAATCTGACTGATAAACAACAGTTCATGTCCATGAAGGATGCAACATACTCATTACTGCATATTGTAAAGTTGAAACTTTTACCTTTCTCTGTGGCCAAATCGAACTCAGCTTTGTGGCTTATCCACAGTTTAATCACCTTACCATTTCCATTGTTTAAGTTCAGTTCATGTATGAAACATTATGCCCTAGGCAGATACGAGCCACTGGGTACTGCTTTCCTGCATGAAGTTTGGTCACTCCCATTTACATACAGGTGCCTGATAGAGGGTAAAGAAGTTTATTTAAAAGGAGAGGAATCCACTTCCACACCTGATCACTCAGTAGTCTGCATGGCGCCTGCAACGTTCAGGCACCAAATTTAGCTTGCATTCTTAAGGGAAATCCTGTGCCAGCAATTATACCCACTTTTACATTATTAGCTAATGGTAGTTATTTGCTTTTAAATAATGAGGCATGCTGTGGGATGCTTGTGGGGATTCCGTACATTGTCACCATCTCACAACGCGTAGTCTGTTGTAAAAAATGTCCTTTTCCCGCCCCCGCATGGGAGACTGGATGTATCCATCTGGACTTCCATCCCAACCTTGAAAGCGGAGTTCAACAAGATGAGCAGAATAAGGGATCTATTGTCTCAAAAAGAAGTCGCTCTGACTTCCTCCCGTGAAACATTCGTCCTTCACGTGGCAAACACCCGCACCGAGGTGCATGTGCTTTTAAATACTGATCTCCCCCTTCATTTCGGTGCTCTGATTCATACTATATTCAATGCCTCGTCAAAAACTGGCATGGTGCATTTTTCAAAGTTGTGGGCTCCGACCTTGTGACCTCCTTCCAAACAATATTTGGTGTGATACCGCCATTTTTTCATTCTATTTTTTGAAGCGTCTTCGGCGGGCTACCATTGTTTCTCGCCCTGACTGCTGGTGTGCTCCTGTTGGTTTGCTTGATTTGCAATGGCTGCACGATCTGTATCACAAGACAGCCTGCCCCGGCTGCTTCAACTGCGTAACCGGATGCTTGAATACTAAGCGTAGCCTATGGATTATCTTTCCGGTTCTCTTACTTTACTTGCGTGCAAGCTGTTTTCCATTGCCTAGATTGTCCATTCGATTGGGCTCTGGATTTGTGCCTCTCGAACACGGTGTCTCCTGTCCCGGATTATGATCGACTAATGAGTCCCTTGATGGCTCATGAGTTGGACTGTTCTGGCATCGGGATTATGGCCTGTGGAGCGGCACATGGAGTCCTAGGGAATTGGGATATACATGCGGCAGCATATGATTTCTTGGCGAGAAGTTATCTTGAAGAACTCGCAAGTTGTCCTCTGATTGTGCTAGAGGCTCCGGTTATTGAAGAACATGTATGCTCATTTACTTTACTTGACTGGATGGCAGACTCTTTTACGGAACAATATAATGACTTCCTTTTGGAGACAATTGCTACTTATTGTGCTTCCACGTTGATGGACCCATATTTTTTAATTTTTTGTTTTTTACTCCAGATTAGGCTGTGTCATGCCCCTGCGTGATGTTTTCATTTTTTACTGTTTCCAACAAGTTTTTCGAACTGTCACTACCAATTATATGGATTGGCAATACATGAACTTGGTTCTGTCTCAATAGAACTTGAACTCTGTGTTCCTACATTTGCTTCCCTATTTTGTTCGTGGTCCGATCAAGGGAGGGTGTAGTGGAGACGGGGTTCTATGTGCACACATTGCTATGTTAGCATTAGCGCTTTAGATGTAAAACGCCATCTTGCCACTTTGCTGCTTTTGCACACGACACTGCAGGTAGCTGATATTACAAGAAAAACTGCTTGCTTGCTTTTTCTTCACATGAGAACGGTCTGTTGTTCACATCCCTAGACGTGCACCGCGACCTTAGTCTGAACACTGTGTGCAGAAGCCGTCAAGGTCAAATAACAATGTATGCTTTTGAATTCAGGTTGATCGGCCCACGCTCTAGACATAACAGGCACACAGCTGCAAATATCTGAAACTCGGGTGCCTTTAATATTGAATTTGCATGCATGATTCAGACACTTGGAGAAAACCTTTCCAGACACAGAGAGCAGAGCTGATCATGTGATGTGATTCACCTAAGCTGATATTTACGGTATGGGGTTCCCCATCCAAGCCTAGAGACCTTCTATTAGTTTCATAAAACTAGTTTACTAGCGAAGGGAGGGTGGTTGTTTTCCACTATCATTTGTAATATGATTTCTCCCTTCATTTTCTATGGTATTGTAACAATGCTGATGGTTTTGTTTTTAATCATTTGTCTGCTTATGCTATCCAAAGTAATGCACCACTGCACCTTAGAGCACGTAGTTAAAAATAAACATTTTAAACTTTACCGTGTCTCTGATTACTCTTGTTGTGGACTGATATGAGAATAATAACGAAAAGGTGTTTCTGATTCCCACCATTTCTGAGAGTACTCTAAGTCGCTTGTTCTGGGTTGTCTAATCATTGGTAGCTTCGAGATGATACGGAGAGCGAATGAGACAGTGATGCTAGTTGGATAGGGGTTCTGGGTACTGAGGTGAGTTTTTTGGTACACCACAATTCACTGAGGTTCTGGTTTCCTGCGCATAGTTCTGTGCATGAGCAGAATCCCTGCAACAGCATAGGTCGGTGAGTAGCTGCATGAGTATCTATATGTTATTGATTGCTTGCCTGAGTATTTGTATGGCTGCCTGAGTGTGTGTGTGGGTGGGTGGGAGGTGTGTGACTCTGTACATAGGTGTGTGAGTGGTTGATTCACTGGGTGTATGTGTTCAAGAGTGCATGTGGAAAAAGCTGTATGGGTGGGTGAATGTGTGTATGGGTGTGTTGGTGAGTGAATGGATGTCTAAGTGGTACATATGCAAGTAACTATATATGTAAAAGGCAGTATATGTGAGTGATGGTGTATACAAATAACTATATGTGAGAATCAGTAATTATGAGAGTGGCTGAATGGATGAGTGTGCATTTGTATCAGTGATTCTATAAGAGAGTAATTATGTGTTAGTATTTGTATGAATAAGTGAGGTTGTGCCTGTATAACTGTATAGGTGAGTAAATGGAAGTATGATTGATTCTTTGCATGACTGAGTAAGTGTGTGAGTAACTCTGGATATGTGGCAGTGTGTGAGTGTCTGTATAGGTGTATGAGTGCATATGATAGTGTTGTATTGATGAGTGACTGCATGTATGAGTGACTGTTTGGGTGAATGAATGGATGTGTGTGTTGATCTAGGAATCAGTCAGTGCGTATTTAGTAACTGGTATTGATGTGTCTATTTTTTTTAAAATGGTAGTCTGTATTTTAGAGTGGGTGTATCAAAGGTTATATTCAGGTGTGAGGAGGTGCATCAGATTTTCACGTGGATGATGTAATCAGTGATGTCATCAGTGATGTCATTTGAGATGTCATCAGTGATGTCACTGACATGTCATGAATGATGTAATAGGTGACATCATCAGCAGTGCATTGTAGGGGCACGAGTTATAGTTAGCTGAACTAACTATAACGGCCGAATTTCTCTAGTTTTATACGAGCGAAATGCTCAACCAACCAACTATAACGTGCCTGAAACCTGTGTTTTTTTCTGTGAATTTCCAAGGTTTTTTAAATGCTAATTTCTAACTACAACGTAATGTAATATGTGACGTCATCATCAGTGCATTGTGGGGGCACGAGTTAGAGTTAGCTGAACTAACTATAACACCGGAATTTCTATGGTTTTGTATGAGTGAAATGTCCAACTAACTATAACGTTCCTGAAACCGATGGTTTTTTCAGTTAATTTCTATGGTTTTTTAAATGCTAATTTCTAACTATAACGTACTGAAACCTATGGTTTTTTCAGTGAATCTCTATGGTTTTTTAAATGCTACTTTCTAACTATAACGTGCCTGAAACCTATGGTTTTCAAGTGAATTTCAAAGGTTTTTTAAATGAAAATTTGTAAGTCTAATGTACCTCAACCCTATGTTTTTTTAGTTTCTCTCTCTCTATATATATATATGTACATATATATATATTTAAACAAATTGTGAATCATTTTTAGTTAGGAAAACTATATTCATTCTTTTTTTTTTTTAAATATTATAGAGAAGTCGCGCACCGTACACGATGGCTGCGCGCATTCCGGTAGCCATTTTGAAAAGTCACGCTGGGGTCGCAACTTCGGCGTAATTTGTAAAGTATGAAATATCTTTACATTAATTTCAAATAAAAGTTTTCCTTTAACTGTTTGTCTAAATTTATTAATAAAAGTATTTTTAAAGTATTATTTTCAATATAATTTCGACTAAAAATTATTCGATTATTATTGGATTCGGAGGTTAAGAAGGATGGCCATTTTGCTCGATCTGTTTTGCAAGATTTTTTGGTCTAGTCAGGTGGACACCCTCCTCCGGGTGAGGTACAGATTGAGGATTCTATTCAAAAGGTGAGGAATCAACAGGCAGAAGTATCCATCAGAAGAGCAAGTTACTTACCTTCGGTAACGCTCTTTCTGGTGGATACAGTATCTCCCTGTGGATTCCTCACTGTCCCACCCGCCTCCCCATTGTTTACCTGTTTCTACCAAAAAGAGGCTTTTACTGTTTGGCATGAATGTTTATATTACGTCTTAGTTTAATCGCATTCCTTAGAATGTAAAGAATGTCTCCCTTTTGCACTCACGAGTGCAAAAGGGAGACATTCTTTACATTCTAAGGAGTGCGATTAAACTGTATTATATCCTCATACTCAGGAGGATTCACCCAATTGCACCACCTACCTATTTACAAGTGAAACCTTCATTTCTACCCAGGAGTGCGACACTCTGTTCATTTACCGTTTATATTACGTCTTAATCATGCGTATGTTTTAATAGTGAGAAATGCTTGATGTGTTGCTATTTCTTTATGCCTTTCTTGGCTATGCATTTGTATATATATATATATATAATATATATATATATATATTACCTACTGGCGGTTGCCAGTAGGTAGTTATAGTAAGGACCTATTATGCATAGGAAATGCGCAACATTCTATTTAGAATAACTTTAGCACCAGTTGACGAATCTTCGCAAAATGTTCAAAACTCATGGCCCGCTCCGGTCCGCTCCTATCCTGAAAGTTTCGGGGTGATTCGTCAAGCGGGGGCTGAGGAAAAAGGGAGGTCCCAAAACGTGTTTTCCCCATGCAATTTTCCATAGGAACCTTTAGTCGTAGCTACAGACCGAACTGCTGAACGGAATTACACCAAATTTGGCACATAGGTAGACCTTGGTTCAGAGTCGTGCCTTTTGGTGTAATCCGTTCAGTAGTTCCTGAGAGAATCAAAAGTAAAATCACATATATATCTGGGCGGAGCCTAACCACACATCTCATCGTGAGATCTGATTGGCTGTCAGCCATCTTGGGACCAATATACATGATAGCACCTCATTAAAAAGCATTGCAGTTAATAGAAGGTTTTAAGACTTTAGATACATTATTAAACATTTGTTGATGGTACCATACTCATTTTAGGAATTGTGGTGTGTTCTAAGGTGATTTTACCATGTGAAAAAGCCTTCTGCTGGGATATCATGAATCATGTTTGAGGGAAAACTATTTTCTCATGCGTTTCCCACAGAGGTTTGGAAGGTGATCTATAAGCTAAACTGAGAGCATATTTTCTGTAAATTCCCATTATCTTTCTCAGTCATGTGAGAATGAAGTCTGACATTCTCAGTAAAACATGTACATCCAACAAGGGCAGAGACTGTCAGTTGATTCCTTTGTGTTCTACTGCAGCTTCCCAGAGTGTTCCAAAGAACAACTAGAGCGCTAACAGTCCTACTTATGATAAACGTATGGCACACCTGTCCTGAAGCCATCTTGATTGGAATAAAGTGGTAACTTTTACAACATTTAATTTAAAAAGGAACAAAATGAGGGGGTTCATTTTGCCATAGAATGTATGATTAGTGCTGCAGAAAGAAAAATTAGGGCACATTTTGAGTGACTTCTCAAATCCTCTTCTATTTCATTAAAAAATTCTGACATGCAGACTGAAACATGCACTTTCAATACCAGCAGCAGTTTTCCCTGGTGAGCAGTAGCTTTACTACAGTGATATAATGAGCAAAAAGAGTGCTAACATTCTGAATTTATGGCAAATGTGTGATACATCTGAATGCCTTCTTGATGGAACCAAAGTAAACAAGCATTGAAAATGCAATAGGGCTCGCCCTTGTTTAAGTTAAAGCAATTCTGTATGTAATTAGGTGGCTTTTTAGCTTTGCTTTTATCAGTGTTTTTCAAACTTTCATGTACATAACATGCATATGCATGCATATATGTATATGTATGCATGCATTTATATTTGTATTTATATAGATATGCAGATTATATATATATGTATATATATGTATGTATATATATATATACACACACATACATATATATAAATGCATATGCATATATATGCATATATATATGTGCATATGTGTGCGTGTAGAGAGAGGTAGAGAGAGGTAGAAGTGTAGAGGTAGAGAGGTAGAGGTAGAGAGGTAGAGGTAGAGAGCTAGAGAGTAGTAGAGAGAGAGGTAGAGAGAAGTTGAGAGGTAGAGAGTAGAGGATGAGTAATAGAGAGTAGAGAGTAGAGAGTGAGTAGTAGAGAGTAGTAGAGAGAGTAGCAGAGAGTGAGTAGTAGAGAGTAGTAGAGTGAGTAGTAGAGAGTGAGTAGTAGAGAGTGAGTAGTAGAGAGTAGGAGAGAGTGAGTAGTAGAGAGTAGTAGAGAGTGGGTAATAGAGAGTGAGTAGTAGAGAGTAGTAGAGAGTGAGTAGTAGAGAGTAGTAGAGAGTGAGTAGTAGAGAGTGAGTAGTAGAGATAGAGTAGTAGGGAGTAGTAGAGTAGTAGAGAGTGAGTAGCAGAGAGTGAGTAGTAGAGAGTAGTGGAGTAGTAGAGAATGAGAAGTAGAGAGTAGTAGAGAGTGAGTAGTAGAGTGAGTAGTAGGGAGCAGTAGAGAGTGAGTAGTAGAGTGAGTAGTAGAGAGTAGTAGAGAGCGAGTAGTAGAGAGCGAGTAGTAGAGAGTGTGTAGTAGAGAGTGAGTAGTAGAAAGTAGTAGAGAGTGAGTAGTAGAGAGAGGAGTAGAGAGTGAGTAGTAGAGAGAGTAGTAGAGAGTAGTAGAGTAGTAGAGAGTGAGTAGTAGAGTGAGTAGTAGAGAGTAGCAGAGAGCAAGTAGTAGAGAGTGAGTAGTAGAGAGTGAGTAGTAGAGAGAGAGTAGTAGGGAGTGAGTAGTAGAGAGTAGTAGAGTGAGTAATAGAGAGTGAGTAGTAGAGAGAGCATAGTAGAGAGAAAGAGTAGTAGAGAGTGAGTAGTAGAGTAGTAGAGACTGAGTGGTAGAGAGTAGTAGAGAGTAGTAGAAAGTGAGTAGTAGAGAGAGTAGTAGAGAGTAGTAGAGAGTGAGTAGTAGAAAGTAGTAGAGTAGTAGAAAGTGAGTAGTAGAGAGTGAGTAGTAGAGAGTGAGTAGTGGAGAGTGAGTAGTAGAGAGTACTAGAGAGCGCGTAGTAGAGAGTGAGTAGTAGAGAGTGAGTAGTAGAGAGAGTAGTAGAAAGTAGTAGAGTGAGTAGTAGAGAGGGAGTAGTAGAGAGAGAGTAGTAGAGAGAGTAGTAGAGAGTAGTAGAGAGGGAGTAGTAAAGTAGTAGAGAGTGAGTGGTAGAGAGTAGTAGAGAGGAGTAGAGTCAGTAGTAGAGAGTAGTAGAGAGTGAGTAGTAGAGAGTAGTAGAGAGTAGTAATAGAGAGTAGTGGAGAGTGAGTAGTAGAGAGTGAGTAGTAGAGAGTGAGTAGTAGAGAGTAGTAGCGAGTGAGTAGTAGAGAGCGAGTAGTTTCATTTACAAGGAACATAATGAGGAGGTTCATTGTGCCATAAAAATTATGATTAGTGCTGAAAAAAGAAAAATTTAGTGACTTCTCAAATCCTCTTCTATTTCATTAAAATATTCTGACATGCAGACTGAAACATGCACTTTCAATACTAGCAGCAGACTTCCCTGGTGAGTAGTAGCTTTACTACAGTGATCTAATAAGCAACTAGAGTGCTAACATTCAGAATTTATGGCAAATGTGTGACACATCTGAATGCCTTCTTGATGGAATCAAATAAAAAAACCTGAAAGTATTTCGTACTGAGGAGACTGTAGTAAATGAGGAAATTAGGAAACTTCATAACAAATAAGTCTCCCAAGATGGCAACCAGAGACAAAAGAGCCCAAATGTAGTACAAATATCACCCAGATGTAGCCCAAGTATAGCCCAATGACAGAATGTCCCAAAGTGTTCTAAAGAACAACTAGAGTGCTAACAGTCTTACTTATGAGTATGGCACACCTGAAGCCATCTTGATTGGAATAAAGTGGTAACACTTAAAACAATTAATTTGCAAAGGACCAAAATGAGGGGGTTCATTAGAAATTATGATTAGTGCTGCAGAAAGAAAAATTAGAGCACATTTTGACTTCTAAAATCCACTTCTATTTCATTAAAATATTCAGATATTCAGACTGAAACATGCACTTTGAATACCAGCAGCAGACTTCCCTGGTGAGCAGTAGCTTTACTACAGTGATCTAATGAGCAACTAGAGTGCTACCATTCAGAATGTATTGCAAATATGTGACACATCTAAATGCCTTCTTGAAGGAACCAAAGTAAACACGCATTGAAAATGCAATAGGAGTAGAGAGAGTGAGTAGTAAAGAGTAGTAGAGAGTGAGTAGTAGAATAGTAGAGAGTAGTCTGTCAGTGTCAGTCAGTGTCAGTCAGTCAGTCAGTGTCAATCAATTAGTGTCAGTCAGTGTCAGTCAATCAGTGTCAGTCAGTGTCATTCAGTCAGTGTCAGTCAATCAGTATCAGTCAGTGTCAGTCAGTCAGTCAGTCAGTTTCAGTCAATCAGTGTCAGTCAGTGTCAGTGTCAGTCAATCAGTGTCAGTCAGTGTCAATCAGTCTGTGTCAGTCAGTCAGTGTCAGTCAGTCAGTCAGTGTCAGCTAGAGCAGCTCTGCTGACCTGGTTCTCTGGCTCTAAAGCAGCTCTGCTAACCTGGTTCTCTCCCTCTAAAGCAGCTCTGCTGACCTGGTTTCTCTGGCTCTACAGCAGGTCTGCTGACCTGGTTCTCTGGCTCAAGAGCAGCTCTGCTGACCTAGTTCTTAGGCTACAGAGCAGCTCTGCTGATCTGGTTCTCTGGCTCTACAACAGCTCTGCTGACCTGGTTCTCTGGCTCTAAAGCAGCTCTGCTGACCCGGTTCTATGGCTCTAAAGCAGTTCTGCTGACATGGTTCTCTGGCTCTAGAGCTGCTCTGCTGACCTGGTTCTCTCCCTCTAAAGCAGCTCTGCTGACCTGGTTCTCTCCCTCTAAAGCAGCTCTACTGACCTGGTTTGTCTGGCTCTACAGCAGCTCTGCTGACCTGGTTCTCTGGCTCTAGAGCAGCTCTGCTGACCTGGTTCTTAGGCTCTAGAGCAGCTCTGCTGACCTGGTTCTCTGGCTCTAAAGCAGCTCTGCTGACCTAGTTCTCTGGCTCTAAAGCAGCTCTGCTGACCTGGTTCTCTCCCTCTAAAGCAGCTTTGCTGACCTGGTTTCTATGGCTCTAGAGCAGCTCTGCTGACCTAGTTCCTAGGCTCTAGAGCAGCTCTGCTGACCTGGTTCTCTGGCTCTAAAGCAGCTCTACTGACCTGATTCTCTCCCTCTAAAACAGCTCTGCTGACCTGGTTTCTCTGGCTCTACAGCAGCTATGCTGACCTGGTTCTCTGGCTCTAAAACAATTCTGCTGACCTGGTTCTCTGGCTCTAAAGCAGCTCTGCTGACCCAGTTCTATGGCTCTAAAGCAGTTCTGCCGACCTGGTTCTCTGGCTCTAGAGCAGCTCTGCTGACCTGGTCCCTTCGCTCCAAAGCAGCTCTGCTGACCTGGTTCTCTCCCTCTAAAGCTGCTCTGCTGACCTGGTTCTCTTGTTCTAAAGCAGCTCTACTGACCTGGTTTTTCTGGCTCTACAGCAGCTCTGCTGACCCGGTTCTTAGGCTCTAGAGCAGCTCTGCTGACCTGGTTCTCTGGCTCTAAAGCAGCTCTGCTGACCTGGTTCTATGGCTCTAAAGCAGCTCTGCTGACCTGGTTCTCTGGCTCTAGAGCAGCTCTGCTGACCTGGTTCTCTGGCTCTAAAGCAGCTCTGTTAACCTGGTTCTCTCCCTCTAAATCAGCTCTAGTAACCTGGTTCTCTGCCTCTAGAGCAACTCTGCTGACCTGGTTCTCTCCCTCTAAAGCAGCTCTGCTGACCTGGTTCTCTGGCTCTAAAGCAGCTCTGCTGACCTGGTTCTCTCCCTCTAAAGCAGCTCTGCTGACCTTGTTCTCTGCCTCTAGAGCAGCTCTGCTGACCTGGTTCTCTGGCTCTAAAGCAGCTCTGCTGGCCTGGTTCTATGGCTCTAAAGCAGCTCTTCTGACCTGGTTCTCTGGCTCTAAAACAGATCTGCTGACCTGGTTCTCTGCCTCTAGAGTAGCTCTGCTGACCTGGTTCTCTGGCTCTAAAGCAGCTCTGCTGACCTGGTTCTCTCCCTCTAAAGAGCTCTGCTAACCTGGTTCTCTGGCTCTAAAGCAGTTCTGCTGACCTGGTTCTCTGCCTCTAGAACAGCTCTGCTGACCTGGTTCTATGGCTCTAAAGCAGCTCTGCTGACCTGGTTCTCTGGCTCTAAAGCAGTTCTGCTGACCTGGTTCTCTCCCTCTAAAGCAGCTCTGCTGAGCTGATTCTCGGCCTCTAGAGCAGCTCTGCTGACCTGGGTCTCTGGCTCTAGAGCAGCTCTGCTGACCTGGGTCTCTGGTTCTAGAGCAGCTCTGCTGACCTGCTTCTTAGGCTCTAGAGCAGCTCTGCTGACCTGGTTCTCTTGTTCTAAAGCAGCTCTACTGACCTGGTTTTTCTGGCTCTACAGCAGCTCTGCTGACCCGGTTCTTAGGCTCTAGAGCAGCTCTGCTGACCTGGTTCTCTTGTTCTAAAGCAGCTCTACTGACCTGGTTTTTCTGGCTCTACAGCAGCTCTGCTGACCCGGTTCTTAGGCCCTAGAGCAGCTCTGCTGACCTGGTTCTATGGCTCTAAAGCAGCTCTGCTGACCTGGTTCTCTGGCTCTAGAGCAGCTCTGCTGACCTGGTTCTCTGGCTCTAAAGCAGCTCTGTTAACCTGGTTCTCTCCCTCTAAATCAGCTCTAGTGACCTGGTTCTCTGCCTCTAGAGCAACTCTGCTGACCTGGTTCTATGGCTCTAAAGCAGCTCTGCTGACCTGGTTCTCTGGCTCTAGAGCAGCTCTGCTGACCTGGTTCTCTGGCTCTAAAGCAGCTCTGCTGACCTGGTTCTCTCCCTCTAAAGCAGCTCTGCTGATCTGGTTTCTCTGGCTCTAGAGCAGCTCTGCTGACCTGGTTGTCTGGCTCTAAAGCAGCTCTGCTGACCTGGTTCTCTCCCTCTAAAGCAGCTCTACTGACCTGGTTTCTCTGGCTCTACAGCAGCTCTGCTGACCTGGTTCTCTGGCTCTAGAGCAGCTCTGCTGACCTGGTTCTTAGGCTCTAGAGCAGCTCTGCTGACCTGGTTCTCTGGCTCTAAAGCAGCTTTGCTGACCTAGTTCTCTGGCTCTAGAGCAGCTCTGCTGACCTAGTTCCTAGGCTCTAGAGCAGCTCTGCTGACCTGGTTCTCTGGCTCTAAAGCAGCTCTGCTGACCTGGTTCTCTCCCTCTAAAACAGCTCTGCTGACCTGGTTTCTCTGGCTCTACAGCAGCTATGCTGACCTGGTTCTCTGGCTCTAGAGCAGCTCTGCTGACCTAGTTCTTAGGCTCTAGAGCAGCTTTACTGACCTGGTTCTCTGGCTCTACAACAACTCTGCTGACCTGGTTCTCTGGCTCTAAAGCAGCTCTGCTGACCCAGTTCTATGGCTCTAAAGCAGTTCTGCCGACCTGGTTCTCTGGCTCTAGAGCAGCTCTGCTGACCTGGTCCCTTCGCTCTAATGCAGCTCTGCTGACCTGGTTCTCTCCCTCTAAAGCAGCTCTGCTGACCTGGTTCTCTTGTTCTAAAGCAGCTCTACTGACCCGGTTTTTCTGGCTCTACAGCAGCTCTGCTGACCCGGTTCTTAGGCTCTAGAGCAGCTCTGCTGACCTGGTTCTCTGGCTCTAAAGCAGCTCTGCTGACCTGGTTCTATGGCTCTAAAGCAGCTCTGCTGACCTGGTTCTCTGGCTCTAGAGCAGCTCTGCTGACCTGGTTCTCTGGCTCTAAAGCAGCTCTGTTAACCTGGTTCTCTCCCTCTAAATCAGCTCTAGTGACCTGGTTCTCTGCCTCTAGAGCAACTCTGCTGACCTGGTTCTATGGCTCTAAAGCAGCTCTGCTGACCTGGTTCTCTGGGTCTAGAGCAGCTCTGCTGACCTGGTTCTCTGGCTCTAAAGCAGCTCTGCTGACCTGGTTCTCTCCCTCTAAAGCAGCTCTGCTGACCTGGTTTCTCTGGCTCTAGAGCAGCTCTGCTGACCTGGTTGTCTGGCTCTAAAGCAGCTCTGCTGACCTGGTTCTCTCTCTCTAAAGCAGCTCTGCTGACCTGGTTATCTGCCTCTAGAGCAGCTCTGCTGACCTGGTTCTCTGGCTCTAAAGCAGCTCTGCTGACCTGGTTCTATGGCTCTAAAGCAGCTCTTCTGACCTGGTTCTCTGGCTCTAAAACAGATCTGCTGACCTGGTTCTCTGGCTCTAGAGTAGCTCTGCTGACCTGGTTCTCTGGCTCTAAAGCAGCTCTGCTGACCTGGTTCTCTCCCTCTAAAGAGCTCTGCTGACCTGGTTCTCTGGCTCTAAAGCAGTTCTGCTGACCTGGTTCTCTGCCTCTAGAACAGCTCTGCTGACCTGGTTCTATGGCTCTAGAGCAGCTCTGCTGACCTGGTTCTCTGGCTCTAAAGCAGTTCTGCTGACCTGGTTCTCTCCCTCTAAAGCAGCTCTGCTGAGCTGGTTCTCGGCCTCTAGAGCAGCTCTGCTGACCTGGGTCTCTGGCTCTAGAGCAGCTCTGCTGACCTGGGTCTCTGGTTCTAGAGCAGCTCTGCTGACCTGCTTCTTAGGCTCTAGAGCAGCTCTGCTGACCTGGTTTTCTTGTTCTAAAGCAGCCTACTGACCTGGTTTTTCTGGCTCTACAACAGCTCTGCTGACCCGGTTCTTAGGCTCTAGAACAGCTCTGCTGACCTGGTTCTCTTATTCTAAAGCAGCTCTACTGACCTGGTTTTTCTGGCTCTACAGCAGCTCTGCTGACCCGGTTCTTAGGCTCTAGAGCAGCTCTGCTGACCTGGTTCTCTGGCTCTAAAGCAGCTCTGCTGACCTGGTTCTATGGCTCTAAAGCAGCTCTGCTGACCTGGTTCTCTGGCTCTAGAGCAGCTCTGCTGACCTGGTTCTCTGGCTCTAAAGCAGCTCTGTTAACTTGGTTCTCTCCCTCTAAATCAGCTCTAGTGACCTGGTTCTCTGCCTCTAGAGCAACTCTGCTGACCTGGTTCTATGGCTCTAAAGCAGCTCTGCTGGCCTGGTTCTCTGGCTCTAGAGCAGCTCTGCTGACCTGGTCCCCTGGCTCTAAAGCAGCTCTGCTGACCTGGTTCTCTCCCTCTAAAGCAGCTCTGCTGACCTGGTTTCTCTGGCTCTAGAGCAGCTCTGCTGACCTGGTTGTCTGGCTCTAAAGCAGCTCTGCTGACCTGGTTCTCTCCCTCTAAAGCAGCTCTGCTGACCTGGTTCTCTCCCTCTAAAGCAGCTCTGCTGAGCTGGTTCTCGGACTCTAGAGCAGCTCTGCTGACCTGGATCTCTGGCTCTAGAGCAGCTCTGCTGACCTGGGTCTCTGGTTCTAGAGCAGCTCTGCTGACCTGCTTCTTAGGCTCTAGAGCAGCTCTGCTGATCTGGTTCTCTTGTTCTAAAGCAGCTCTACTGACCTGGTTTTTCTGGCTCTACAGCAGCTCTGCTGACCCGGTTCTTAGGCTCTAGAGCAGCTCTGTTGACCTGGTTCTCTGGCTCTAAAGCAGCTCTGCTGACCTGGTTCTATGGCTCTAAAGCAGCTCTGCTGACCTGGTTCTCTGGCTCTAGAGCAGCTCTGCTGACCTGGTTCTCTGGCTCTAAAGCAGCTCTGTTAACCTGGTTCTCTCCCTCTAAATCAGCTCTAGTGACCTGGTTCTCTGCCTCTAGAGCAACTCTGCTGACCTGGTTCTATGGCTCTAAAGCAGCTCTGCTGACCTGGTTCTCTGGCTCTAGAGCAGCTCTGCTGACCTGGTTCTCTGGCTCTAAAGCAGCTCTGCTGACCTGGTTCTCTCCCTCTAAAGCAGCTCTGCTGACCTGGTTTCTCTGGCTCTAGAGCAGCTCTGCTGACCTGGTTTTCTGGCTCTAAAGCAGCTCTGCTGACCTGGTTCTCTCCCTCTAAAGCAGCTCTGCTGACCTGGTTCTCTGCCTCTAGAGCAGCTCTGCTGACCTGGTTCTCTGGCTCTAAAGCAGCTCTGCTGACCTGGTTCTATGGCTCTAAAGCAGCTCTTCTGACCTGGTTCTCTGGCTCTAAAACAGATCTGCTGACCTGGTTCTCTGGCTCTAGAGTAGCTCTGCTGACCTGGTTCTCTGGCTCTAAAGCAGCTCTGCTGACCTGGTTCTCTCCCTCTAAAGAGCTCTGCTGACCTGGTTCTCTGGCTCTAAAGCAGTTCTGCTGACCTGGTTCTCTGCCTCTAGAACAGCTCTGCTGACCTGGTTCTATGGCTCTAAAGCAGCTCTGCTGACCTGGTTCTCTGGCTCTAAAGCAGTTCTGCTGACCTGGTTCTCTCCCTCTAAAGCAGCTCTGCTGAGCTGGTTCTCGGCCTCTAGAGCAGCTCTGCTGACCTGGGTCTCTGGCTCTAGAGCAGCTCTGCTGACCTGGGTCTCTGGTTCTAGAGCAGCTCTGCTGACCTGCTTCTTATGCTCTAGAGCAGCTCTGCTGACCTGGTTCTCTTGTTCTAAAGCAGCTCTACTGACCTGGTTTTTCTGGCTCTACAGCAGCTCTGCTGACCCGGTTCTTAGGCTCTAGAGCAGCTCTGCTGACCTGGTTCTCTGGCTCTAAAGCAGCTCTGCTGACCTGGTTCTATGGCTCTAAAGCAGCTCTGCTGACCTGGTTCTCTGGCTCTAGAGCAGCTCTGCTGACCTGGTTCTCTGGCTCTAAAGCAGCTCTTCTAACCTGGTTCTCTCCCTCTAAATCAGCTCTAGTGACCTGGTTCTCTGCCTCTAGAGCAACTCTGCTGACCTGTTTCTATGGCTCTAAAGCAGCTCTGCTGACCTGGTTCTCTGGCTCTAGAGCAGCTCTGCTGACCTGGTTCTCTGGCTCTAAAGCAGCTCTGCTGACCTGGTTCTCTCCCTCTAAAGCAGCTCTGCTGACCTGGTTTCTCTGGCTCTAGAGCAGCTCTGCTGACCTGGTTGTCTGGCTCTAAAGCAGCTCTGCTGACCTGGTTCTCTCCCTCTAAAGCAGCTCTGCTGACCTGGTTCTCTGCCTCTAGAGCAGCTCTGCTGACCTGGTTCTCTGGCTCTAAAGCAGCTCGGCTGACCTGGTTCTATGGCTCTAAAGCAGCTCTTCTGACCTGGTTCTCTGGCTCTAAAACAGATCTGCTGACCTGGTTCTCTGGCTCTAGAGTAGCTCTGCTGACCTGGTTCTCTGGCTCTAAAGCAGCTCTGCTGACCTGGTTCTCTCCCTCTAAAGAGCTCTGCTGACCTGGTTCTCTGGCTCTAAAGCAGTTCTGCTGACCTGGTTCTCTGCCTCTAGAACAGCTCTGCTGACCTGGTTCTATGGCTCTAAAGCAGCTCTGCTGACCTGGTTCTCTGGCTCTAAAGCAGTTCTGCTGACCTGGTTCTCTCCCTCTAAAGCAGCTCTGCTGAGCTGGTTCTCAGCCTCTAGAGCAGCTCTGCTGACCTGGGTCTCTGGCTCTAGAGCAGCTCTGCTGACCTGGGTCTCTGGTTCTAGAGCAGCTCTGCTGACCTGCTTCTTAGGCTCTAGAGCAGTTCTGCTGACCTGGTTCTCTCCCTCTAAAGCAGCTCTGCTGAGCTGGTTCTCGGCCTCTAGAGCAGCTCTGCTGACCTGGGTCTCTGGCTCTAGAGCAGCTCTGCTGACCTGGTTCCCTGGCTCTACAACGGCTCTGCTGACTTGGTTTCTCTGGCTTTACAGCAGCTCTGCTGACCTGGTTCTCTCCCTCTAAAGAGCTCTGCTGACCTGGTTCTCTGCCTCTAGAACAGCTCTGCTGACCTGGTTCTATGGCTCTAAAGCAGCTCTGCTGACCTGGTTCTCTGGCTCTAAAGCAGTTCTGCTGACCTGGTTCTCTCCCTCTAAAGCAGCTCTGCTGAGCTGGTTCTCGGCCTCTAGAGCAGCTCTGCTGACCTGGGTCTCTGGCTCTAGAGCAGCTCTGCTGACCTGGTTCCCTGGCTCTACAACGGCTCTGCTGACTTGGTTTCTCTGGCTTTACAGCAGCTCTGCTGACCTGGTTCTCTGCACTCATGGCGCACGCACCCTACTTCACGAAAATATATTTAAAAATAAGTTTATTATAAGTTCAAATATATTATTTTTATGAATATCTTAGATAATCTCTTGCCCTAATATGTATATTAAAGACACATACATATCATTTTGGAACATACATTTTTTTGCGGGAGTCGCGCACCCAGCGTGACCCAGCACGTATATGGCGTCACGCGGGACCCGCAACCGTGCAAGCATCTCGTACCATAATGCGCATGTGTCGTGAATGCACGGGAGTAGGAGTCGCGGACTGGTCGCATACCAATCGCGCACTTCACGTAATATTAAATGTATATGATGTAACTGAAAATACGTAGCCGTTGCACACCGTACGCGGATCCTTCACGACTTTTCTAAAATGGCAGCTAGCATGCGCGCACCCACCGTGATGTGTACGCTTTGAGTGCACAACTCCGAAAAAAAATGGATTTTTTTAAAAGAAAATAATATAAATATATTAAAATAAAAAATTAAAACAAGAAAATTAATCAATATTTCAGTTTTAATTTTTTTGGTTGCAATTTTCAGAAAAATATATAATGTTATTTAATGAATAAAATATTTATAAATAAACAGTTAAAAAACTGTAGACAATCAGTACAAAAAAATAGATATAACTACTATCACACTTAAAAATGAGCATTTAAAAAAACCTTTGAAATTCACTGAAAAAAACCATAGGTTTTAGAGACGTTATAGTTAGAAATTAGCATTTAAGAAACCTTAGAAATTCACAGAAACAAACCATAGGTTTCAGGGGTGTTATAGTTAGCTGGCCATTTCACTCGTACAAAACTATATAAATTCCTCCGTTATAGTTAGTTCTGCTAACTATAACTCGCACGCCCGCAATGCACTGCTGATGATGTCACATATTGCATCACTCATGACATGGTCAGTGACATCACTGATGACATCTCAAATGACATCACTGATGACATCATCCATGTGACAATCTGATACACCTTATCATACACTAGTATCACCTTTCATCACTCACTGTGAAATAGAGTACCATATTTGAAACCATTGACACACCAATACCAGTTACTACATACCCACTCACTGCTTCCTAAGCCTACAAACACAAGTACCCATTCAACAACAGAATCATTTATACATGCTGTCACTAATTAATAGAACACTATCAAATGCACTTATACATATATATAGACATTGACACATCAGCAGTCATCTTAGTCGGTTATGCAGTCATCCTACTCACTCATGAAAAAAATTAATCACACTTACATTTACTCACTTACACAATTATCCAACAACACCTCATTTATTCAAACACATAGTAACTCATAGTTAATATGTTAAAAAATCACCATTACAATTATACACTCATTAATATAGTTACTCTCACAATCACTGACTCTTACACATACTTATTTATATACACCAACTCTCACATACAATGCCTTTTATTTTTTTACTTAGTTGAAGATGTACCACTAAAACATATATTCGCTCACCAACACACAAATAAATATACTCAGTCACTCTTAAACCTATACACCTCGTCAATCAACCATTCACACATCTATGCATATAGTTACACACACCCCATCCAACCAGACACAAAATCAGTGTCCCATACAAATACTCACCCAACTAATCAATAACTAATATACACACTCATGTAGTTAGTGACCAACTGATGCAGCATGTTATACAACAATAGAGACAGTGCTGCACACATTCACATAGTTTAGTTACTAATCCATGTATTAAGTGAGACACTTTTAATTACTCACTTAAACAGACAGTCAGACAGCTACTAAATCCTCCACCCAGACAGTTATATATCAACTCAATCTTCAATACAGATTGGTATATATATAATACACATTTAAATTTCAAACTAAACCACATTCACTGGATGATATCATCATTGATGTCATTTGAGATGTCATCAGTGATGTCACTGACCATGTCATGAATGATGCAATATGTGACATCATCAGCAGTGCATTGTGGGTGTGTGAGTTATGGTTAGCAGAACTAACTATAACGGAGGAATTTCTATGGTTTTGTACGAGTGAAATGGCCAGCTAACTATAACACCCCTGAAACCTATGGTGTTTTCCTGTGAACAGGGGGCGATACTATAAATAATTGCAATTGACTTGGGGTTCTCCTTGTTCAGCATGATGTCCAGAGCACACCTTTGACAAAGGTCAATGATGACCGAAACATGTTAGGACTGCCGATACTGTGTCTTTATTAAATTGAAAATTACCATCGTTTGTGGAGTGCGGCCATTTCTCGTCTTTGAGGAGAGTGTTTTTGATATTCAACGGTTTGGTTCAACCGCAGGCGACGCACCACCAGCAAGAGCGCCGGAGTTGCCCGACAGTGAACCAGGTGTGTGCTCGCGGAAACGTAAAGGGCAACTGGTGCCGCCGAAGACGAACTTCGGCATGGTTCTCGGCAACCTTGAAAATGGGTAGTGTTGAGACGCAAACGAACTTTTGAAAGGCAACAGTAATGTAAGAATGACGACATCACCCACTGGAGGGATTGAATTTAATGAGCAAGGAAACCGCAAGTACCAGCATGCATTATTCTGGACCCATTCGGGCGCCCAACAGGGGGCGATACTATAAATAATTGCAATTGACTTGGGGTTCTCCTTGTTCAGCATGATGTCCAGAGCACACCTTTGACAAAGGTCAATGATGACCGAAACATGTTAGGACTGCCGATACTGTGTCTTTATTAAATTGAAAATTACCATCGTTTGTGGAGTGCGGCCATTTCTCGTCTTTGAGGAGAGTATTTTTGATATTCAATGGTTTGGTTCAACCGCAGGCGACGCACCACCAGCAAGAGCGCCGGAGTTGCCCGACAGTGAACCAGGTGTGTGCTCGCGGAAACGTAAAGGGCAACTGGTGCCGCCGAAGACGAACTTCGGCATGGTTCTCGGCAACCTTGAAAATGGGTAGTGTTGAGACGCAAACGAACTTTTGAAAGGCAACAGTAATGTAAGAATGACGACATCACCCACTGGAGGGATTGAATTTAACGAGCAAGGAAACCGCAAGTACCAGCATGCATTATTCTGGACCCATTCGGGCGCCCAACAGGGGGCGATACTATAAATAATTGCAATTGACTTGGGGTTCTCCTTGTTCAGCATGATGTCCAGAGCACACCTTTGACAAAGGTCAACGATGACCGAAACATGTGAGGACTGCCGATACTGTGTCTTTATTAAATTGAAAATTACCATCGTTTGTGGAGTGCGGCCATTTCTCGTCTTTGAGGAGAGTGTTTTTGATATATATATATATATATATATATATATATATATATATCTGCAATAACTCGCCTTCACTTTTCCTCTTGCAAAACAAACGAGCACAGACCCAGTAGTTCTTGTGGTTAATTTATTTTAGCCGTTGTCCGCCATTACGCGTTTCGGGCGATCACGCCCTTCATCACATGACAACTCATATGTTGATGACCACTCTATTTAAAGTGCTAGTGCAATGACAACAATTAATGGACATAGAAGAAACATTTCAGTACAGCGAAGAGGTACTATGTTCAATGCAATACTTACATAAATGTGAACATCATAGTATACCATTCTTTACATGTACCTTAATTTTGTAATGCATAATTATATGTATGTCTCAATCTCATAATATTTGCATCAATGCAAAATTAAATTTACATTACATAATGTCCAAAAATGAATATTTAAGTGAAGGTGCTAATCCTATAGTGAATATACTTAAAGTGCAAATAACCATGTCCTAATTACTAAAAATTCACAGGATGTTAGAAGGTGACCATATGAGGTCTCCGAACCTTTTCAACCGTTATGACAAAATGTCTATTTTCTTCATAGGTCGGAATAATGTGCAAATTGCAAAAATATTTTTCTAAAGTGCAAAACAGCTCAGGATGGCAGTTAATAAATACTTAAATGCATTATTTTAGGTAGACCCAGCAGGAAATTGTACATAATAAAATAGAGGTATCAAATATACTTTCTATTCACAATTCCTAAAATCAATCCTAAAACCTTATAAATATACAAATAAATAAATAAATTATATATATAATCTACTGGCGGTCGCCAGTAGATAGTTATAGGAAATCTGAAAATTCTATTTTGAATAACTTTGGCGCCGGTTGACTTATCTTCATGAAATTTTCAAAACTAATGGGGCGCTCCGCTCAGCTCCTACCCTGAAAGTTTCGGGGTGATTCATCAAGCGGGGGCTGATAAAAAAGGGGGGTCCCAAAACGCTTTTTTCCCCATGCATTTTCCCATAGGACCTTTAGTCGAAGGTGCAGCCCGAACGGCTGAACAGAATTACTTGAAATTTGGCAAAGAGGTAGTCCTCAGGTCAGGCATGTGCCTTTTGCTTAAATGGTGTAAATCCGTTCAGTAGTTCCTGAGAAAATCAAAAGTAAAATCACATATATATCTGGGCGGAGCCTAACCACACATCTCATCGTGAGATCTGATTGGCTGTCAGCACTTCATCCAAGAAGTGTTGGCAGCCATCTTGGGACTAATATACATGATAGCACCTCATTAAAAAGCATTGCAGTTAATAGAAGGTTTTAAGACTTTAGTTACATTATAAATCATTTGTTGATGGTACCATACACATTTTAGGAATTGTGGTGTGTTCTAAGGTGATTTTACCATGTGAAAAAGCCTTCTGCTATGATATCATGAATCATGTTTGAGAGAAAACTATTTTCTCATGCTTTTCCCACAGAGGTTTGGAAGGTGATCTATAAGCTAACTGAGAGCATATTTTCTGTAAATTCACATTATCTTTCTCAGTCATGTGAGAATGAAGTCTGACATTCTCAGTAAAACATGTATATCCAACAAGGGCAGAGACTGTCAGTTGATTCCTTTGTGTTCTACTGCAGCTTCCCAGAGTGTTCTAAAGAACAACTAGAGCGCTAACAGTCCTACTTATGACAAACATATGGCACACCTGAAGCCATCTTGGTTGGAATAAAGTGGTAATTCTTAAAACATTTAATTTAAAAAGGAACAAAATGAGGGGGTTCATTTTGCTATAGAAAGTATTATTAGTGCTGCAGAAAGAAAAATTAGGGCACATTTTGAGTGACTTCTCAAATCCTCTTCTATTTCATTAAAAAATTCTGACATGCAGACTGAAACATGCACTTTGAATACCAGGAGCAGACTTCCCTGGTGAGCAGTAGCTTTACTACAGTGATCTAATAGGCAACTAGAGTGCTAACATTCTGAATTTATGGCAAATTTGTAACACATCTGAATGCCTTCTTGATGGAATCAAAGTAAAAAACTGAAAGTATTTCCTACTGAGGAGACAGTAGTAAATGAGGAAATTAGGAAACATCATAATAAATAAGTCTCCCAAAATGGTCACCAGAGACAAAAGAGCCCAAATGTAGCCCAAATATCACCCAGATGTAGCCCAAGTATAGCCCAATGACAGAATCTCCCAGAGTGTTCTAACGAACAACTAGAGGGCTAACAGTCTTACTTATGACAAAAGTATGGCACACCTGAAGCCATCTTGATTGGAATAAAGTGGTAACACTTAAAACATTTAATTTACAAAGGAACAAAACGAGGGGGTTCATTTTGCCATAGAAATTATGATTAGTTCTACAGAAAGAAAAATTAGGGCACATTTTGACTTCTCAAATCCTCTTCTATTTCATAAACAAATTCTGACATGCAGACTGAAACATGCACTTTGAATACCAGCAGCAGATTTCCCTGGTGAGCAGTAGTTTTACTACAGTGATCTAACGAGCAACTAGAGTGCTAACATTCAGAATGTATGGCAAATGTGTGACACATCTGAATGCCTTCTTGATGGAACCAAAATAAAAAACTGAAAGTATTCCCACTGGGGAGACTGCAGTAAATGAGGGAATTAGGAAACTTCATAACAAATAAATCTCCCAAGATGGCCACCAGAGACAAAAGAGCCCAAATGTAGCCCAAATTTCACCCAGATGTAGCCCAAGTATAGCCTAATGACAGAATGTCCCAGAGTGTTCTTAAGAACAACTAGAGCACTTACTGTCTTACTTATGACAAAAGTATGGCACACCTGAAGCCATCTTGATTGGAGTAAACTGGTGACACTTAAAACATTTAATTTAAAAAGGAACACAATCAGGGGGTTCATTTTGCCATAGAAATTATGATTAGTGCTGAAGAAAGAAAAATTAGGGCACATTTTGAGTGACTTCTCAAATCCTCTTCTATTTCATTAAAAAATTCTGATATGCAGACTGAAACATGCACTTTTAATACCAGCAGCAGACTTCCGTGGTGAGCAGTAGCTTTACTACAGTGATCTAATGAGCAACTAGAGTGCTAACATTCAGAATTTATGGCAAATGTGTGACATATCTGAATACCTTCTTGATGGAACCAAAATAAAAAACTGAAAGTATTCCCACTGAGGAGACTGCAGTAAATGAGGAAATTAGGAAACTTCATAACAAATAAATTTCCCAAGATGGCCACCAGACACAAAAGAGCCTAAATGCAGCACAAATATCACCCAGATGTAGCCCACATGTAGCCCAATGACAGAAGTGTGCAAAACACTTATTTTTTGTGTATTTGCAGTTTTATATAGTGCAGACTTGTCAGGTATTGGAATGCTTTACATGAGCATTGGTTACATCACACAAGATCAAATTCATTTTGGTTGTAGACATGGGGAGATTAAGTGATTTGACCACAATCACAGAATGTTGAGCTGAAGCAGAAACTCCAACCTGGTTCCCCAGTTGCAAAGTCTGCAGCTCTGAAAGTAACACCACATCCTCTCGCCAAGGTGCAACATTTAATCAAGTGGTCAACTGGATAAAAAAACATAAAGATTACAAATAATTTAAAAGTTCTTTGTCGCTATTTGAAAACTCAGAAAATATGTCCTCATTTTAGTTTTTTAGAGCACTAACCATAATTTTGATGCAAATAAGACCCTCTCATATGTGTAATTTCTAAAGGAAATACTCTAGGTATTACAGTTTTGATTACATCAAGATGACGTCAGGCGTTCCACACTTTTGTAATAAATATAGAATGTTAGCAATCTAGTTGTTCATTGGGATACTGTTGAGAGGCAGAGGCCAGGGGCACGGACTCTGAAAATTGAAGGCAGGTAGGAGAGTGCAGAAGCAACAATTTGACCACCCTGGGCAGGCAGGAAGGGCAGTGGCAGCACAACAGACTATGGAGGGCAGTGGAAAGGGGGGCAGGGGCAACAAACCAACAATACAGGACTGGCAAGAGAGGCTGTGGCAATATAATAGACCATTGTGGGCAGAAGGAAGAGGCAGTGGTAGTGCAACCATACATGCCAACAGACCCGTTTCAGCCAGGAAACGTCCAATGTTTTTAAGCTCAAATGGGCTTTATTTGATCTGTCTCCTGTCTACAATCTCTTCTTTTTCAATGTAACTCAAAGGGGAAAATCAATACCCCAGTTTTTTTTCAAAATCTCCCTCTTACCAAGTTCAAAATGTTCGCAAGTATGGTACATTGAATCATGGTAGGCAGGAGAAATTGGGGTAGGGACATGGACTCGGATAACAGAGGACAGGAGGGACATGGAGAGGTGCACCAAACTGACCCTACAGGGCAGGCATCAGGGTTTGCAGCAGCACAATACACCACACAGCGCATGCAGGACGGGAGTGCAGCACAACAATCCATAGAAAGCAATAGGGAGGGGACAGGACCATGCACATGGACAACAGAGAACAGATGGGAAAGAGGCAATGGTAGCTAGCTGACCATAATGGACAGACAGGAGAGAAAGCTGCAGCATAACAGACCATAAAGGGCAGGAGGGACGGATCAGGGGCATTACAATGGAACAGACAAGCCAGGAGGGAGGAATAGGGGGTCTGCACATGGAAACAGAGGGCTGGGGGCAAGGTGGCAGGGCAGGAGCAGCAAGATGACCATGGAGGTCAGGCAGGATGGGCACTAGAAACAAGACACACCATGGAGAGCAACAATGAGACTATGGTGACATACACACAGACCATGGAGGGAAGGTGGGAGGGGGTCAGGGGCAGCTAGCTGACCACACAGGGAAGGTGGGAGGGGCCATGGCAGCACAGAAGACCATGCATGGCAAGCGGGAGGGTAAGTGGCATCACAATGGCTATGATGGGCAAGAAGGAGGGTGCAGGGGCATGCACAAAGGACCATGGAGGATAGAAGGGAGGGTCAGGACCTGGGCACAGACAAGAGAGTTCAGGGGAAGGGGCCTCACAACAGACCGTGCGGGGCAGGAAGGAGGAGCAATTGAAGCACAACAGATCAGGGAGGGCAGAAGGGTGTGTCAGTAAAATGGACCATGGAGGACAGGAGGACAGGAGGAAGGGGATAGGGGCATGGCATGTGGACAGGCAGGGTGGAGGTGGCAGGGACAGGTTACAGTCATCTGACAATGCTAGGCAGGTGGGAGGGGAGTGGCAGCTCAACAGAACACTCAGAGTAGATAGGAGTGGCAGGTCCATGGAACATAGCGGGCAAAAAGGATGGAGCAGGGGCATGCACAAAGACATCAGAGGGCAGGGGGAAAGAGAATAGGGGCAGCAAGATAAGCACGGAGGCTAAGCAGGAGTTCAATGATGGGCCATTGAATTGGGCAATGGAGGGCAGGAGCAGTGGACTGGTACATCATGCTAAATGGAGTACAGTGACAGCACATCAGACCATGCATGGCAGGAGGGAGGAGGCTAGTCCATGGATTCAGACAACAGAGGATAGGGAGGAGGTGGATGGGGCAGCAAGCTAACTGTTCAGAGAAGGTGGGTATTAGGAACTTTATTGTTTTTTAAAATGTGTGTCTGTGTGAACTACTTAAAATATGAACAAGTATGCAGCATAATCTCACTTTTATTCAGGAAGAAGAGGACGTTTGTGACTGTGACTCTGGGCTTACTTGGCAGAAACACCCCCTGACCCTCCACCCCCATCGCAAAATGTAATGCCCGTGAAAAGGGTAGGTGGACGCAGTGTTATATAGAACATAGTCCTGAGAGCACGATTGAAAATGAAAACTAGATGTAGTATATAGTATAAACTATGCACCAAAAAGTGTGATATAAGATGAACCGGGGTGTGAAATATAATATACATTGTGCGCAATGACAGATTCATTGGAGAGCGCGAGATAGCACAGGCACTAGTGCGTGCTATGCAATATGCGCCTTGGAGTGTAATATGCACAGGGCAGTGTTGTGTAACATAACTAGTCTCTAAAGTTGTAATATAAAATATGTGCTGGGGAGTGTAACGTTGCATATGCACTGTGACAAAGATATGGATCCCAGATTGTAATATGTATGGCATAGCGCTGTGCGTTATAACATACACATCGAGGAAGGCACGTTAGATGCGGCAATATAACCCGTGCGAAGGCAAGTGTGGCATGACATATTCACGGGGTGGTGTTACAGTGCACATGGGCTAGATAGAGTGTCATAGCATACGCACTAGCTGGTGGAATACAACACAGAAGTGTGAGGCAATCGGCGGGCACTGGTGGGTGTAACACAGCATTGGGCTCAGCCAGGAGCACGCTGTGACTCTCAAGTGAGGTTCGTCTCCTTTCCAGAGAGTAAAATAAAAAGTATTACACATCCGGCGGTGGATGTGTTTTTTATTAACCGTGAGGGGGGTTTCTTGCATAGTTTGGTCGAATTTTTGTCAAATCCCCTTTGAATGGCTTGGTGTATATTAAATGTGCCCGTCAATAGCTACCCATGTTTGTATAAATAAACAACAAGGGTGTCTACTTGGAGAGTACCCACCGGCGGGGGCGCCGGGATTAGGCACGGTAGGGCGTCAGACACGTCAGAGCTTCACTAGCGGTGTAAATACATTCCATGTGGATTCATTCTATGCATAGTCGCCTTTTAATGAATATCACGCAAATCGTCATGGTGATAGGTACATACGGTTTGTCCAGCATGTCCTAGGTGTTTCTATAAATATATATATTTTTAAAATAATAAAAAACAAAGGCCGGCCCCGGGGCATGGGGTCCCCGGAGCCATAAGTGGCCTGAGGAGGGGGGCAACGCAGCCCCCTCCTAAAGAATTTAAATTAAAAAAAGGCCATGACCCGGGGGTTGGGGTCCCCGGGGCCAATTAAGGCCTTGGGAGGGCCAAATAAATTTTTTTCAACAAAAAAAATTAGGGTGCAGGCCCTGGGGAATGGGGTCCCCAGGGCCAGTAAATTAGAAAAAGAAGGGGGGCCACACAGCCCTCCTTCTTAAAAAAATAAAAGAAATAAAAGACCGGCATCGTGCTGGAGGCCACGCCCCCTCCTTGCAGCACTCTGCAAACGCGCCCCCTGGCCAGTTGTAAGTTGGGGAATTAATTCCCCTTCAATTCTGAGGGTCCCTGAGGGCCAACTAGCCCAACAGGTATCTCCAGTGTGCGCCAGGGAGCTGCGTTGCAGACAGGTGTTCTGAGGCCACACCCCTTTTTACACCTCTATGCAACGCAGCTCTGTGGCGCTTACTGGAGGTACCTAGTGGGCTAGTTTGACCCTAGGGACCCTTAGGATTCAAGGGGACTTAATCTCTCAACTTAGAACGGCCACAGGGCGCGTTTACACAGTGGTGAAGGGAGGGGATGGGGCCTGAGGTGACGTGTGCAAACACGCCCTGTGGCACGTTTTAAGTTGGGGAAATAATTCCCTTTCAATCCTGAGGGACCCTGGAGGCCAACTAGCCCACCAGGTGTTTCCAGTAAGTGCCACTGCTCTGCGTTGCAGAGAGGTGGTGCAGGCCGTGCCCCTTTTTACACCTCTCTGCAATGGCGCTTACTGGACGTACCTAGTGGTCTATTTTGCCCCTAGGGATCCTCAGGATTCAAGGGGACTTAATCTACCAACTTAAAAAATGGCCACAGGGCATGTTTACACAGTGGGGAAGGAAGGGGACGGGGCCTGAGGTGACGTGTGCAAACACGCCCTGTGGCGCGTTTTAAGTTGGGGAAATAATTCCCTTTCAATCCTGAGGGACCCTGGGGGCCAACTAGCCCACCAGGTGTTTCCAGTAAGCGCCACTGAGCTGCGTTGCAGAGAGGTGGTCCAGGCCGTGCCACTTTTTACACCTCTCTGCAACGCAGCTCTGTGGTGCATACTGGAGGTACCTAGTGGGCTAGTTGGACCCTAGGGACCCTCAGGATTCAAATTAACTTAATCTCCCAACTAAAAACGGCCACAGGGCGTGTTTACACAGTGGTGAAGGGAGGGGACGGGGCCTGAGTTAACGTGTGCAAACAAGCCCTGTGGCTCGTTTTAAGTTGGGGAAATAATTCCCCTTCAATCCTGAGGGACCCTGGTGGCCAACTAGCCCACCAGGTGCTTCCAGTAAGCTCCACTCCGCTGCGTTGCAGAGAGGTGGTCTAGGCCGTGCCCCTTTTTACATCTCTCTGCAACGCAGCTCTGTGGCGCTTACTGGAGGTACCTGGTGGTCTAGTTGGACCCTAGGGACCTTCAGGATTCAAGGGGACTTAATCTCCCAACTTAAAACAGCCTCAGGGCGTGTTTACACAGTGGGGAAGTGAGGGGACGGGGCCTGAGGTGACGTGTGCAAACACGCCCTGTGACGCGTTTTAAGAGGTAGTTTTAATCCCCTACCCTATTATATACTAGGGGCTTACAGAGGAAGAAATGGTGATCACAGGGGGACCCCAACGCATAGTGTTCCCTAGTGTATGTAGGTGTTTTCACTGTATTCTGAGTGTCTTTTAACATAGCACTGGCTCTAGGACTGGTTAGTCAGACTCAGTTAGTATCCATCTGAAAAAGTTGAGGGTACAGGATGATTTTGCAACAAGGCTTCTTTCTGCTCTTCTGTTTGTTCTTTCTGCACGTTATCCTTCTTCCTGCACTTTTCTTCGTCTTTGAGGACTTCTGTTGCTTCTTTCTGCATTTCTTTTTTTTTCTTTCTGTGCATTTTTTCTTCTTTCTTCACATGTCCTATCTCTGTAGGCATAGTTAGAAATTAGCATTTAAAAAACCTTTGAAATTCACTAAAAAAACCATAGGTTTCAGGCACGTTATAGTTAGGAATTAGCATTTAAAAAACCTTAGAAATTCACTGAAAAAACCATAGGTTTCAGGGGCGTTATAGTTAGCTGGACTTTTCACTCGTACAAAACCATTGAAATTCCCCCGTTTGAGATGTCATCAGTGATGTCATGAGTGATGTCACTGACCATGTCATGAGTGATGTAACATGTGACGTCATCAGCAGTGCATTGCGGGCGCGCGAGTTATAGTTAGCTGAACTAACTATAACGGGGGAATTTCAATGGGTTGGAGTGAAAAGTCCAGCTAACTATAACGCCCCTGAAACCTATGGTTTTTTCAGTGAATATATATATATATATATATATATATATATATATATATATATATATATATATATATATATATATAATTATGATCCCGTTCCCCCAAGCAAATTCCGGAGGAGAAAGGGACAGCACACCAGGAAACAGCACAAAAAGACTTTTATTTGTGCACTAACTTAATTCAGGACGACGCGTTTCGGCGTTTAGCCTTTGTCAAGTAACTTCCTGTGTTTCCACAAGCCGTAGAAATACACGGACATGGTTAATAGACATGGAGAAAATACTGCCATTGTTTACGGATAGCGTTACAATTGTACAAAATCATTCTGTTAATTAATTTACGTCCATCATAGGTAATCTATTCCCGAATTCATGGACCCCAATGGTTTAAATGATAGCAACTTATTACCATGATGAAATTCAATTACGTACTCCAAAAGCCCTTGTAATCACGGACATAGTTCATAGACATGGAGGAAATACTACTATTGTTTAAGCATAGCGGTACAATTATACAAAATCATTCAGTTATTTGATTTACGTGCATCACAAGCAATCCATTTTAAAATTCATAGATCGCAATTGTTTAAACAATAACAAATTATTGCCATGATTAACCATGATGAAATTCAATTATGCACCCCAAAACAGACACTACATAATGAATCCCTCATAATCACAATATAGTGTGATAAGAATTACAGCGGTGGTCCATATCACAGAATTTAGCTGAAATGGCAACTTATACAATTGCAAGCTGTATCTTATTTGTTGATCATCCTTTTTAAATAAAGTTGAACAATTCAATCGAACTCGATTTTCACGTTAGTACGTGTGCTTGTATTTCGTAGCTCCTGTCACTCCTAGGGATTGGTGCCCAATCATTACTTTTAGGTGACATGGAGTATCAATAATGCAATACAGTACATCTGTAAAGGAGGGCTTCTCCAATGACAATAAATAGAGTATATGACTAAATACCGGTGTAGAAGCGCAATTGCGCCTACATCATACCAACGGTCATTTATGAAAATTCATATGAGTGAGTGCTCTGTAATGGTGTGTGCTATGGGGAAAGAACAGGAAGAGGCCTTTATTTAGTGCTAAATAGGAAAGAAGTGATGAGGGAAAATGGGAGTGATAAACATGATTACCTAGTGACACAAAAGAGGGTAGTAAGACATACCATCAAGAACATATACCACAATTGTGGTTAATTAAAGCATGTTGTCCCGATAGGGGTGAATTGTAAATTCATCGGTATCCTAATACCCTAACTAAATAAAATGTGTGAGAAATAAAAATGATAAGATATCGAAACCTTAAAATCCCAGCCTAAGTAGGTTGGGAAAAACATTACTACTGATTCCGAGATTACAGGAAAGGCGAAAATGGCAGGTTATAGCCCTATGTGGGTCGCAAGTTCTTCCCCACTATTGAGACCCTTTGGTACCTTGCAGTCTAGATCGATGATAAATTTGGACTCGAGTACTCTTAGACTTCTTTCCCTGTCACCCCCCCGTGTTTGTTTCAAGATTCGTTCAATGCCAAAGAATTTTAAACTGCTATTGTTACTGTTGTGAAATTCTGAGTAGTGACGTGCCACAGGATAGTTGTGATCACAGTTCGTGATGGCTCGTAAATGCTGTAAAATCCCACAAACATTATCCCCTCACGTCAGTGATCAAGCTTCAAACAAATCAGTTGTAAATCTATCTGCCAGAAATCTCAATGATGCGGAAGTCTCAGTACTACAGCTAGGCTTGTCATTTTGTCCAAACAGTAATCTAAATTATACCAATACTAGAATTGACTTATTCTTGTATATCCGAAAACTCAAATTAATGAAAATGTATGAAACACATGTGAAAACCAAGGCCAAACCATTACCATCTACATTTGGCAATCAGGAACTGTATAATTTACAAGTCCAGGATATGGAATTACTGAAAGTCATGCGTGATTTAGAAATGGGCGCTAACAACGACAAGAATGAGCATGCTTTACTACAAACACGTGGAGCACTGAATGAACATAGTGGATTGAAAAGGAAATCCAAGTTTAATCCCAATGTACCCTACGACAACATTGAAGCATACAGCTCTGCTGTCATCACCGAACTAAAACGGATGAGAAACACATTTCAAAAATCAAAATGGGACAATTTAACAACCGAACAGAGGAATGCACTTAAGGCTTTGGAATCAGACTCTGCGATTGTCATCAAGCCTTCAGACAAAGGGGGCAATGTCGTGGTAATGAATATAGAAGACTACAGATCAGAAGCCATGAGGCAACTTACAGACGAAACATGCTATGAACTTATCGACTGGAGCCGATACAAACAAACCATTACGGATTACCACAGTCTGTTAAGCAATTGGTATTTTCTAGGTCTAATTGACAGTGATGAATTCAATTTCTTAAGAACCGAAAAACCGCGTGTACCGTGCATATACTTTCTGCCGAAGATACACAAGAATGCCACCTCACCACCAGGGCGTCCAATTGTTTCATCAAATGGGGGACTTTTGGAGAACACTTCTATTTTTCTTGACTCATATCTGTCTGAATATGTACTGAATCTAATGTCGTACTGTAAAGACAGTTCCGATTTCCTGCGTAGATTATACGATGTACAATGGGAAGAAGGATATATGATGATCAGTCTGGATGTCTGCTCTCTATATACATGTATTGACCAACACAAAGGGGTAGCAGCTTGCATGTACTTTCTAAAAAGTAGAAACATTGAATTTTGGGAGCACAACAGAATGCTTGAAACCATGATCCTTTTCTGCCTCCAAAACAACATCTTCCTTTTTGAGAAATCGCTGTATCGACAGCGATCTGGCACCGCGATGGGCACATGCTTTGCCCCCAGTCTAGCTAACCTGTTCTTGGGGTGGTGGGAGGAGCAAGTGGTATGGACACAGCATCTACAGAAATATACTGATCACATACTTGTATGGATCAGGTATATAGATGACCTGTTCCTTATATGGAACGGCACCATGAATTTAGCTAAGGAATTTATTGAGCAATTGGGTAATAATGATTTAAACTTACAGTTCACACATACCATGAGCACAACCTACTGTGAATTTCTAGACATTGCAGTAGAGATAAAGGAGGAACGGATTACTACACGTCTCTTCCGCAAACAAACTGCTGGAAATACATTATTGCACGCCGTAAGCCACCACCCAACACCACTAAAGAACAGCATACCATATGGGGAGCTGTTGAGAGCCCGCCGTACATGCAGTACTGAGGATGATTTCCAGCGGGAACAACAGACTATGTTGACCCGCTTCAGATCAAGGGGATACAAGGAACAAACCCTAACAACAGCTAAGAACAAGGTCAAAGACCTGAAACAACATGACCTATTGTTTAAACCATCAAGAACCAGTACTAGAAAAAAAGAGGATGAGGAGAACAAGTCCAATGCACCTAGAATGATAACACAATACAGCAGGGGTGCATGGACATTAGAGAGAATCATGAATAGGCATTGGAATTTATTAACTGCGGATCCAATCATTGGTGATCGCATAGGAACAAGACCACAGATAACTTACAAAAAGGCTAGATCACTGCGGGACAGATTGGTCCACAGCTTTCAAAACAATGACATGAGATCACAGTGGTTGAAAATGCCCAATGGCTTTACCACGTGTGGTATGTGCAAAGCTGATCGTAATGGCAAGAACTGCAAGGAATACATTACGGGCTCGGGACAAGCACGTCCCATCAAACACATTATCAATTGCACTAGCGATTTTACTGTCTACGTCCTGGAATGCCCTTGTGGCCTCCGGTATGTAGGCAGCACTAAGCTGCCCCTTAAATTGAGAATTTTACAGCATTTACGAGCCATCACGAACTGTGATCACAACTATCCTGTGGCACGTCACTACTCAGAATTTCACAACAGTAACAATAGCAGTTTAAAATTCTTTGGCATTGAACGAATCTTGAAACAAACACGGGGGGGTGACAGGGAAAGAAGTCTAAGAGTACTCGAGTCCAAATTTATCATCGATCTAGACTGCAAGGTACCAAAGGGTCTCAATAGTGGGGAAGAACTTGCGACCCACATAGGGCTATAACCTGCCATTTTCGCCTTTCCTGTAATCTCGGAATCAGTAGTAATGTTTTTCCCAACCTACTTAGGCTGGGATTTTAAGGTTTCGATATCTTATCATTTTTATTTCTCACACATTTTATTTAGTTAGGGTATTAGGATACCGATGAATTTACAATTCACCCCTATCGGGACAACATGCTTTAATTAACCACAATTGTGGTATATGTTCTTGATGGTATGTCTTACTACCCTCTTTTGTGTCACTAGGTAATCATGTTTATCACTCCCATTTTCCCTCATCACTTCTTTCCTATTTAGCACTAAATAAAGGCCTCTTCCTGTTCTTTCCCCATAGCACACACCATTACAGAGCACTCACTCATATGAATTTTCATAAATGACCGTTGGTATGATGTAGGCGCAATTGCGCTTCTACACCGGTATTTAGTCATATACTCTATTTATTGTCATTGGAGAAGCCCTCCTTTACAGATGTACTGTATTGCATTATTGATACTCCATGTCACCTAAAAGTAATGATTGGGCACCAATCCCTAGGAGTGACAGGAGCTACGAAATACAAGCACACGTACTAACGTGAAAATCGAGTTCGATTGAATTGTTCAACTTTATTTAAAAAGGATGATCAACAAATAAGATACAGCTTGCAATTGTATAAGTTGCCATTTCAGCTAAATTCTGTGATATGGACCACCGCTGTAATTCTTATCACACTATATTGTGATTATGAGGGATTCATTATGTAGTGTCTGTTTTGGGGTGCATAATTGAATTTCATCATGGTTAATCATGGCAATAATTTGTTATTGTTTAAACAATTGCGATCTATGAATTTTAAAATGGATTGCTTGTGATGCACGTAAATCAAATAACTGAATGATTTTGTATAATTGTACCGCTATGCTTAAACAATAGTAGTATTTCCTCCATGTCTATGAACTATGTCCGTGATTACAAGGGCTTTTGGAGTACGTAATTGAATTTCATCATGGTAATAAGTTGCTATCATTTAAACCATTGGGGTCCATGAATTCGGGAATAGATTACCTATGATGGACGTAAATTAATTAACAGAATGATTTTGTACAATTGTAACGCTATCCGTAAACAATGGCAGTATTTTCTCCATGTCTATTAACCATGTCCGTGTATTTCTACGGCTTGTGGAAACACAGGAAGTTACTTGACAAAGGCTAAACGCCGAAACGCGTCGTCCTGAATTAAGTTAGTGCACAAATAAAAGTCTTTTTGTGCTGTTTCCTGGTGTGCTGTCCCTTTCTCCTCCGGAATTTGCTTGGGGGAACGGGATCATAATTATTTGAAGTGGTTACTGCCACCACTGACGGCACCAGCGTCGCAGGCCTGGGGGAAGCTTTGGCAGTAAGATGATGAAGAATATATATATATATATATATATATATATTCACTTAAAAAACCATAGGTTTCACACACGTTATAGTTAGGTGGACATTTCACTCATAAAAAACCAATGAAATTCCACCGTTATAGTTAGTTCAGATAACTATAACTCGCGCGCCCGCAATCCAGTGCTCATGACGTCACATATTTCATCACTCATGACATGGTCAGTGGCATCACTCATGACGTCAGCACGCCAACGAGGTCTGCTTATGGCTCCTATGATGTCATACGGTGTCGCGAGCAGAGCCGTGCTATTATGACATCATCGTCAACGTGGGAGAGCTAAGAAAGAATTTCCGCGGATTGCTGGCACAGGGAATATTTACCTAAGTGTTCAGGCTAGTCCTTTGGGAGCAACTGTTTATGTTGCCACTCCAGAAACCGAAACCAGTGATCCGAGGGCAGAGGCACTGCAGATGGCACACGAGGTAGGGAGCCCAGTCGTGTGCACTGGCGGGGCAGCGAATTGACAAGCACCACTACCCACAGAAAAGGTAACGAGGGCACTGAATAACACAGGATCTTCTCTTTGTATCAGGCAGGAACAACAAGGTTAAAATGCCCTAGTTCCAAAATGTATAATTAGTGCTACAACAGTCTGCAAGTGGTCCTGCGATGGATGCCGCTTCTGCCTTCCGTACACTGGAGGAGGCACATGGGTCACGCGGTATGGTCATACTGCGGTGGGACGCACACTCGTTGACCTCTCATGGCACTACTCCACACTTCGGGGACAACGCTTTCCATTAGCTGTGTTTTCTAATGACGTGTCGCGTCGGCCCCGTCCAACAGCAGAACCCCTTTAGATCCAGACTCTTCCACTCTCTCACCGGAAGAGAAACCAGGCCACGGGGACACTTTCACAATACAAGAGCCGGGAATGCACTTTTCGGTAAAAAAATCACATTCCTTCCTCCTAATTTATCAAATAAACGACTCACTGAAGAACAGGGGCCAGCTTCAATTGGTAAACAGCCATAACAACGACTTTTTTACTTCGCGATACCATTACAAGTAACGCATGCATTACCATGCTTGCGTTGAACAACGCAAAGTCATTACTACGCATTTTTTTAGAACGCATGGTCATTTACCACGCATGCCTTTACAACAAATTTTGTTGTAAAGGTATGTATGGTAAATGACCATGAGTTCTAAAAAAATGGAGACGATCCACATCATTGTAAGGAAACAGAGGCTGTTCCGTTCCTCACAATGACGTGCACCACCCCTCAGAGACGACATGAAGCAGGAACCATGGGGAAGAGGAACCACGAGAAGTGAGAGGTAAGGGGGATTTGGGCATGGGGTGGTGGTTACTTTTCTAGGGTTTAGGGTAGTGCAGTGGTGTTGGTGTAGTGTAGTGGGTTGTCCTGGGGGTAGTGTTTTAGGGTTTAGGGTAGTGCAGTGGTGTTTGGGTAGTGTAGGAGGTCGTGCTAAGGGTAGATTTAGGGTTTAGGGTAGTGCAGTGGTCTTTGGGTAATGTAGGGGGTCGTGCTGGGGGTAGATTTAGGGTTTAGGGTAGTGCAGTGGTATTTGGGTAGTGTAGGGGGTCGTGCTGGGGGGGTGTTTCAGGGTTTAGGGCAGTGCAGTGGTGTTCGGGCAGTGTAGGGGGTCGTGCGGGGGTGTTTTTTCTATGTTTTTACGATTGTATTTAAACATGGAAGTGTGTTTATGGAGTTTGTAGACCGTGATGAAGGCATAAGCCGAAACGCATTGTTTTTGCCATTCAAATACATATTTGCAGCATACTGAAGTGTCTGGTAATTCCTACTGACGAGTTGGAAGATTCTTTAATACACATATATATATATATATATATATATATATATATATATATATATATATATATATATATATATATATATATATATATATATATATATACATATATATATATATATATATATATATATATATATATTACCTACTGGCGGTCGCCAGTAGGTAGTTATAGTTAGGACCACGTTTCCATAGGAAATCCGCAACATTCTATTTTGAATAACTTTGGCGCCGGTCGACGAATCCTCGCGAATTTTTCAAAATAGGTGGGGCGCTACGCTCCGCTCCTTCCCTGAATGTCTCGGGGGGATTCGTCAAGCGGGGGCTGAGATAAAAGGGGGTCCCAAAACGCGTTTTTCCCATGCATTTTTCCATAGGACCTTTAGACACAGCTACAGCCCGAACGGCTGAACAGAATTACTAGAAATTTGGCAGAGAGGTAGTCCTCAGGTCAAGGAAGTGCCTTTTGTAGGTTTGGTGTAAATCTGTTCAGTAGATTCTGAGAAAATAGCCTTTAAATCAATATATATATCTGAGCCAGCTTACGGTGCGCTTACGGTACGCTTACCGTACGCGTACGGTGGCGTGCGCGAGCGCGATTCTGATTGGCTCTTAGATCTTAGTAAACATTCGAATCAGTCGAAACCAGGAAGCGGCGGCCGCCATTTCGTGTGTTTCACTCAGAAAAAAAAGAGTGATAACAAGAAAAGGGGGCAAGGAGGAGAGTTACAGACCCCCTTACATTTGTAAGGGGGTCAAAGAAGGACAGAAAAGTACAAAGAAAACATTTATTGATTTAAAAAAAAATCACGGGGTACGCGTACGGTAAGCGTACGGTAGAAAAAAAAAAGAAAAAAAGAAATGAAAATCAGATTTAAGTGTTTAGATATTAGGGGGCTCTAAAAAGAGCCGTTGTGTTTATTAAGTGATTTTTTAGTGGTACCTACAAGTAAGTACCGATGCAGAGTCTAAGGTTCAAGAGGAAGACTCTGTTCCCTTCATCATTGAAGTGTACACCATCTCCTCTATAAATGTCTTGCATGTCATAACGCAAGTTGTTGTGGTAAATGGAACCCATACCATAGTCACGGAGGAAAGCAGAAACAGATTTGTTGACGTGCTTTCTTGCTTTGTCAATCTGCGGACAGAAATGATTGGACCAGTTCCATTTTTGCCTTTGGCATATGTTAGAAAACACAAAGGCAGTTTTAGGGAAAAGTGAAAACAGTTGTGCAAAGGTCTCCTTCATAAGCATTTCCAGACCTACCCCAGTCAAAGTGCCTAGGTCATTGCCACCACAGTGCACTATTATGAGGTCAGGGTGTTGGATGTGCATGAAGGATTTCACCAATGGCATCAATTGGTGCCACTTTAACCCTCTCTGACCAATCCATTTAATGTCTACATTTGGCAAAGCAAGGTCTCTCACCATATCTGTTTTCTCTGCATACTTTTCACTCCAGAAGACATAGCTGTGCCCTACAATCCACACTGTGAACATCTTCAAAGGAGAACTGGATGCACTCAGGAGGTGTCTTTCAGTAGAATGGCAATATGAAAAGAAAGACAGTTTGGAAATGGAGGCATACATATTTTTTTCAAAAAAAAAAGAACTGATTGGCTGTTTCATACCATTCTAGAATAAAAACTGGGCTGTATGTGTAAATTAATAGAAGCATGTTTTGTATTGGTAGAGAAAAATGTGTTACCAAAGAACAGTACTATAGATTTGCTGTTAGGTTTGAAAAGTCAAGCACTCTTGCTCTTTGGAATTGAAACATTGTTTGGCGAACTTCTGACCTGACTCCACACAGCAGTGTTCCATGAGCTGTTGCTATGGTAGCAGGCAGAAGTCAAGTTGGGGGAAGGGTACTAGGCAGAAGTCAAGTTGGGGGAAGGGTACTTTTGGAAAAGGGTTGGTTTTCAACCAATAGAAATGTGTGATTACATTTGAAAAAAAGGGGCAAGCACTGAGATTTGAAACTAACATTTATATGTGTGGAAAAAGAGAGGGAAAGTTTGCCATTATCTGGTTCTGCTGAGAGGAGAGAGGTGTAGAGAACAGAGATCCTGGCTCTGATAATCTGCTGTTTGAGTGACACATTTCTTTCACAACTAACTAATTTTAAAGGTGAGTATAGAGTCTGAGAGGGGATGTATATGGTAAATTAAGAAATGAATAATAGAAATGCAATTCTTTTTGTTGAAGTTGTGTTTATTATTTTCTGTTTTGGGAGAAATTTAAATGTGAGGAACATGTAAAATAATATGGACTATGTTTTCACAATAAATTAAGGTGTACTGGTATAATAAAAGAATAGTTTAAGGGTTTGAGGTTGGACTCAGTAATGCAAATACATTCAGCATCACTAAGGCTGGTTGCCCTTGCTGGAGTGTAGGCAGACACCCAGGTTACAAATGATGCTGGTCTGAAAAAGCAGTTTGGACATGTGCTTTGTAAAAAATCTGAAAAGTGGATTCATAATGTGTCAGTCTGTAAAAGTGTTTATCACTTGCCAAAAAAAAGAGCAGTAAGTGTGCTTTCAAATTGGCAAAGAAATTTCGTTTTGTGACTAATGTGAAAACATGACTCTGTGTGCAAATAGGAATTACAGGCAGAGATTTATTGCGTATTGCTCTGGTGATTTCACAGTTGCATTAGATGGAAAGGGGGAGACATTTTTTGGTGCAGAAGCAGACTCTTAGCACACAGGTAGCTGCTTACCATGTGGAATCATGCACAGTATTCACAAGCGAGTGGGGTTTGAGGTTTCAGTCAGTAATGCAAATACATTCAGCATCACTAAGGCTGGTTGCCCTTGCTGGAGTGTAGGCAGACACCCAGGTTACAAATGATGCTGGTCTGAAAAAGCAGTTTGGACATGTGCTTTGTAAAAAATCTGAAAAGTGGATTCATAATGTGTCAGTCTGTAAAAGTGTTTATCACTTGCCAAAAAAAAGAGCAGTAAGTGTGCTTTCAAATTGGCAAAGAAATTTCGTTTTGTGACTAATGTGAAAACATGACTCTGTGTGCAAATAGGAATTACAGGCATAGATTTATTGCGTATTGCTCTGGTGATTTCACAGTTGCATTAGATGGAAAGGGGGAGACATTTTTTGGTGCAGAAGCAGACTCTTAGCACACAGGTAGCTGCTTACCATGTGGAATCATGCACAGTATTCACAAGCGAGTGGGGTTTGAGGTTTCAGTCAGTAATGCAAATACATTCAGCATCACTAAGGCTGGTTGCCCTTGCTGGAGTGTAGGCAGACACCCAGGTTACAAATGATGCTGGTCTGAAAAAGCAGTTTGGACATGTGCTTTGTAAAAAATCTGAAAAGTGGATTCATAATGTGTCAGTCTGTAAAAGTGTTTATCACTTGCCAAAAAAAAGAGCAGTAAGTGTGCTTTCTAATTGGCAAAGAAATTTCGTTTTCTGACTAATGTGAAAACATGACTCTGTGTGCAAATAGGAATTACAGGCAGAGATTTATTGCGCATTGCTCTGGTGATTTCACAGTTGCATTAGATGGAAAGGGGGAGACATTTTTTGGTGCAGAAGCAGACTCTTAGCACACAGGTAGCTGCTTACCATGTGGAATCATGCACAGTATTCACAAGCGAGTGGGGTTTGAGGTTTCAGTCAGTAATGCAAATACATTTAGCATCACTAAGGCTGGTTGCCCTTGCTGGAGTGTAGGCAGACACCCAGGTTACAAATGATGCTGGTCTGAAAAAGCAGTTTGGACATGTGCTTTGTAAAAAATCTGAAAAGTGGATTCATAATGTGTCAGTCTGTAAAAGTGTTTATCACTTGCCAAAAAAAAGAGCAGTAAGTGTGCTTTCAAATTGGCAAAGAAATTTCGTTTTGTGACTAATGTGAAAACATGACTCTGTTTGCAAATAGGAATTACAGGCAGAGATTTATTGCGTATTTCTCTGGTGATTTCACAGTTGCATTAGATGGAAAGGGGGAGACATTTTTTGGTGCAGAAGCAGACTCTTAGCACACAGGTAGCTGCTTACCATGTGGAATCATGCACAGTATTCACAAGCGAGTGGGGTTTGAGGTTTCAGTCAGTAATGCAAATACATTCAGCATCACTAAGGCTGGTTGCCCTTGCTGGAGTGTAGGCAGACACCCAGGTTACAAATGATGCTGGTCTGAAAAAGCAGTTTGGACATGTGCTTTGTAAAAAATCTGAAAAGTGGATTCATAATGTGTCAGTCTGTAAAAGTGTTTATCACTTGCCAAAAAAAAGAGCAGTAAGTGTGCTTTCAAATTGGCAAAGAAATTTCGTTTTGTGACTAATGTGAAAACATGACTCTGTGTGCAAATAGGAATTACAGGCAGAGATTTATTGCGTATTGCTCTGGTGATTTCACAGTTGCATTAGAAGGAAAGGGGGAGCCTTTTTTTGGTGCAGAAGCTGACTCTTAGCACACAGGTAGCTGCTTACCATGTGGAATCATGCACAGTATTCACAAGCGAGTGGGGTTTGAGGTTTCAGTCAGTAATGCAAATACATTCAGCATCACTAAGGCTGGTTGCCCTTGCTGGAGTGTAGGCAGACACCCAGGTTACAAATGATGCTGGTCTGAAAAAGCAGTTTGGACATGTGCTTTGTAAAAGATCTGAAAAGTGGATTCATAATGTGTCAGTCTGTAAAAGTGTTTATTACTTGCCAAAAAAAAGAGCAGTAAGTGTGCTTTCAAATTGGCAAAGAAATTTCGTTTTGTGACTAATGTGAAAACATGACTCTGTGTCCAAATAGGAATTACAGGCAGAGATTTATTGCGTATTGCTCTGCTGATTTCACAGTTGCATTAGATGGAAAGGGGGAGCCTTTTTTTGGTGCAGAAGCTGACTCTTAGCACACAGGTAGCTGCTTACCATGTGGAATCATGCACAGTATTCACAAGCGAGTGGGGTTTGAGGTTTCAGTCAGTAATGCAAATACATTCAGCATCACTAAGGCTGGTTGCCCTTGCTGGAGTGTAGGCAGACACCCAGGTTACAAATGATGCTGGTCTGAAAAAGCAGTTTGGACATGTGCTTTGTAAAAAATCTGAAAAGTGGATTCATAATGTGTCAGTCTGTAAAAGTGTTTATCACTTGCCAAAAAAAAGAGCAGTAAGTGTGCTTTCAAATTGGCAAAGAAATTTCGTTTTGTGACTAATGTGAAAACATGACTCTGTGTGCAAATAGGAATTACAGGCAGAGATTTATTGCGTATTGCTCTGGAGATTTCACAGTTGCATTAGATGGAAAGGGGGAGCCATTTTTTGGTGCAGAAGCAGACTCTTAGCACACAGGTAGCTGCTTACCATGTGGAATCATGCACAGTATTCACAAGCGAGTGGGGTTTGAGGTTTCAGTCAGTAATGCAAATACATTCAGCATCACTAAGGCTGGTTGCCCTTGCTGGAGTGTAGGCAGACACCCAGGTTACAAATGATGCTGGTCTGAAAAAGCAGTTTGGACGTGTGCTTTGTAAAAAATCTGAAAAGTGGATTCATAATGTGTCAGTCTGTAAAAGTGTTTATCACTTGCCAAAAAAAAGAGCAGTAAGTGTGCTTTCAAATTGGCAAAGAAATTTCGTTTTGTGACTAATGTGAAAACAAATGTAGTAATATATTTATAAAATAAAGGAATTTTTTTTTAGTTTTTTTCAGGTATTGCTGAAGAGCAGTGAACAAAATTTAAGATGCCTACAAAATCCAGTGTAAAAAAAGAGCAGAAAAAAAACCTATATTTGAAGACAACTGGAGGACCTAAGTTAGTTGAAGATGCTCATGTTGGGAAGAAGAAAAAATCTTCTGGTAAGCAAAAAAAAGATTTTCTAAGGAACATATTCAAAAAAAGGAAAAATGTACAAAATGTCTGTACTGGAAAGAATGATTTGAATCGAAAAGGACAGGAAAAAATTGAGAATTTAGTTAATGCAAATATACCTTCTGCAACTAAAAAGATAAACTTAAACAGAAAAACAGCGTTTAAAGAGATACGTAGAAAAATGTTTCAGAGGAGAGTTATGTCCAATTTGATAAAGGATGTGAAGAAATATAAGCAAAAGGCAAAGTTTTTTAAGAGAAAAAAAGAAATTGAAGCCATTGCAGCTAAGGCATTAGAATTAAAAAGGAAACTATTCATTTTAATTTTGAATAGGATGCGTACATTAGACAAAATGGTTAATGTACTGAAATCACATAGCAAAAGGAAAAGAGTAGTGAACAGAACAAACTTTTGTAAAGTGTTTTTAGGAAAATGGATGCATAGTTCAAGTAGTGAACCTTTTTTTAATGAAGAGAGTTATTTTCAAAGTAATAGTTTGCTGCATGCAGTTGACACCAGAGGTCGTGCTTATGAAGTGAAAAATGGTTGCATAATGGAGAAGGAGATAATGGTTCCAAGAGATGAGGTACAAGTGATGGCGGATGAGGCTATGGGGAGACGTCCTAAAGCCCCAGTGTACACTTGGAATTGTAGTAGTATTTGCACTGTGCGTCAGGAATCTATTGATAAATTTCGTGAGTTTCTAAGAGAATATAGCAAAAAAAGTGTGAAACAGAAGATTAAGGTGCTTCAAAGTCTAGATCCATGCAGAGTGAGAGAGAATACTGGTTTGCAGGGTCATTCTCTGGCTTGTCTATCTAGAAAAGTGTGTAATAGTGTTTTCCATCATTTTAGGATGCTGGCTGTTCATCATACTGAAATGAGAAAGTTTGTGAGACGGTTGTATTTTGCTAAAAGTCCAGCAATAAAGTTAGATGAATTGAATAGGGCTCTGTTCCGTGGAACGGTATCAGATGTAGAGAAGGTTGTTGATGAAATTCAGTTTTGTTACTTTGGTCCTGAACAAAACAGTGCAGAGAAGGACACAGTAAATGAGGAAGAAGTGGAAGAAAATGTAGAACCCTCTGTAAGTAAGACATTTAATGATCACATAACAAAATTTGCAATAATCTCTAATGAAAGACCAAATATAACTTGTATTTGTTGCCGCAGAACTCATTATAGAAAACAAACCAGGTATGTTGATCTCTACAGAAAGAGTGAAAATGAAGATAATTATAAGTGGAAGGATTTTGCCACCTATATATTTCTTGAAAATTGTTTTGAATTGGGTGAAGTTCAGTGTATTTGTAAATACTGTTACAACAAGTTAGAGGAAAATAGAATGCCGACCAGAGCTGTACATAATAATTTAGAATTGGATGCTATTCCTGCTGAACTTTCTGAATTAAATACATATGAGTCTATACTCATTCAATGTGTTCATCCGTTCCAGACCATAGTACGTATGGAGCCCAAAACTGGTAAATTACCTCCTTCAGATTTACTGAGAGGTTTAAAAGGTAGAGTGGTGTATTTGCCCTTGGATTTGAAAAAAAATATGGAAACTATTGATGCGGATACTTTGGAAACTGAACCATTAATTATTCTGGTTAATGGTGTACCTACAAAGAATAAGAAGATTTGGCAGGAGCTGGTAGATGTACGGAAAGTACAAAGAGCAAATTTGTATTTGAAAAGGAATAACAAATGGTATGAATCAATTTATATAGAAGAAGAAGAAGAAGAAGATTTACAAGAAGACACAGAAACACCAACTGGACAAATTGAAAAAGTGGACAAGTCAAAGGAAGAAGAAATTTATGAACATTTTAGCATACATCCTCTTCATTCAAAAGAAGTTATGGGAGACAATATTGATCTATTTCAGATGAAGAAAGCAAAAGGAACTCCCGTGAGTGTATGGGAGGAGAGCTTGGAAGCTCGATGTTTTCCCCAGCTGTTTCCTAAAGGAAAAGGAGGACGATACGATGAACGTCCGGAACAGATTCCAGCTTCTGAGTATGGGACTACAAGACTATATGCTGAAGATCCCAGATTTCGACAAAGTATTCCTTATTTGTTCCATCTTTTATTTGAAAGCGACTTGTCTGCACTGTCTTATGCAGTAAATCACATTTTAAAAAGTGGAGTACATTTACAAAATGTGTCTGCTAAGGATTTTATGGAGAAAGTGCAGCACCGAGATGATCATTTGGAAACACAACTGATCAATCTGATGGCTTGTCAGCGTGGGACAAATGAATATTGGTACCGACGCCATGGTGAATTAAAATGCATGTTACGGAATTTAGGAACACCAACATGGTTCCTTACCCTAAGCTGTGCTGAGTACGCTTGGGATGATTTACTGGATTTTCTACGAGAGGCAAATTCAAACATTAAAAACATCGAATACAAAACAGCAGGAGAACTGTGCTCATTGGATCCGGTTAATGTTTGCAGATATTTCAATCATAGATTTGAGGCTATGATGTCCTTCATCTGCAATAAAAAAAATCCACCTCTAGGAGAAGTGGTGGATTTCTTTTGGAGAAAAGAGTACCAGGCAAGAGGTGCTCCTCATATTCATATGCTGTTGTGGATCAAGGATGCCCCAAAGTTTGGAACAGATACTGATGAAGCAGTGTTATCTTACATTGAAGAATATGCAACATAGTGCTATACCAAAAAGCACAGAAGAGAAAAAGTTAAAGGAGCAAGTTTTACGTTTCCAAAGTCATCGGTGTGGAAAATACTGTCGAAGGAAATACAAGAGCAAAGATAAATACTACACTAAATGTCGATTTGGATTTCCTAGACCTGTTCTTTCAAAAGGAAGAGTTAACAGTTTTATGTCAGCTGTGAGACATACTATCACAAGAAAATCACCTAAGAATACCTAAGAATACCTACAACCTTAAAAGAAAAGAAGAATCAAAAAATATAAATGACTACAACCCAGTGATTTTATCCATGTGGAACGCTAACATGGATATACAGTATGTAGCTGACAATTCCATTGCTGTTGCTCGATATGTAACGTCTTACATTACGAAATCAGAAAAAACAGAATTGAAGGAAATGTGGGAAGAGATTTCTCACGAGAAAACTGTCAGTAAGAAGCTGTACAGTTTCAGTTTGAAGATGTTATCGCATCGAGAAATTGGATCCTACGAATGTTCAGATAGGTTATCTTCTGCAAGTCTCTACTCGAAATCAAGAAGAATAATTTGGGCAAGTTTAGGCCTTGCAGCAATGAGAAATCGGGTACTGAAATCTGTTGGAGAAATTGAATATTTGGCCGAGAATGACCCAGAAAGTACAGATATTTTGAAATCAAACATGTTGGATACATATTACCCAAAGAGAAGTCATCATCTGGAGAACATGTGTCTCTATGAAGTGCTGCAGAACTACATTTATTCACGGAAAGCCGCAGAAGACATCAACAATGGAAAATATAAAGTTATTGGTGAGGAAGGATGTTTGGTGAAGCAAACAAAAGGAAGTTTGATAAATCACCGGAAGCTGAGTTGCGACACTACTAACAAAAAGGAATTTTACTACTTGGCTCTTTTACAGCTGTTTAAACCATGGCGTACAGAGGATGAACTACTGGGAGAATTTCAAAGCTATGAAGATTCATTTAATGCTTGCAAAGACAGCATACAATGCAGAACATTCACAACTTATCTGCAAATGTTAAATGAAGAAATTTAACAGGAAACTACAATTGCAGCAGAAATAGCTTGAAAATGAAGCATCAATAGCCATGAATGAAGTGGAAACAGCTATGAATCAAGCTCAAGAAGAATTTATAGACTTACAAAATTTGGAAAGACAACTGAATCAAGAGCAGCAACAAATTTATGAAGAGATCAGAAACAAAGTTGATCACGGATTTCTACATGAAAAAAAAGAGTGCTCATGCACATCATTTCATCCAATCAGGATGTATGTAAGCGGACAAGCTGGAACTGGAAAAAGTTTCCTTATAAAAGTCATCAGAAGCTACCTACAGCAAAAAACGGATTCTACTTTGTCTTGTGTGGTTACTGCTCCAACTGGGTTAGCAGCATATAACATAAAAGGAATCACTTTACATCGTTTGCTAATGTTACCAGTGGAGCATGAGAACAAAATACAATACAACAAGCTAACTGGAGAAGCATGCTTGGAAGTTTCAAGAGTATTGAAGAAGATGCAAGTTCTCATTATTGATGAGGTGAGCATGGTATCGAACCTAATGCTTGCCTTTGTGCATTTAAGAATGCAGCAAATTCTGAAGTCAGACTATGACGTGTTATTTGGAGGAAAACACGTCATAGTTTTTGGGGATCTTCTGCAGCTTACTCCAGTTAAAGGACAACCAGTGTTTAATACTGTGACACATGAAGACACGAAGAAGTCATTGGGAAGCATCGGTAATGCAAATATTTGGTCCTTCTTTGAGTACAAGGAACTTACAACTAATATGAGGCAAGCAAACGATGAAGAATATGGAAGTATTCTGAAAGATATCAGGATTGGACTACTCACAGAAGCTGGCAAAAAAGCATTACAGACTCGGCTGCTACATAATTTATTTCCAAAGGAAGAAATAGTTGCAGAGAAGATATACAAGAACATTGCAGAAAACAAAAGTGTCATCTGCTTAATGCCAACTCTACGTGAATGCTCAATATTCAATGAGGAGCTTTTGAAATTGGAAAAGGAAGATATCAGGAAATTGGAAGCAGTGGACAAAATTGAGGATGGAAGAATTACTGTCACATTAACAGGCACACTGAAAAATAAATTGGATTCACTAGAGAAGAAGATTTCCAAAACAGCTGGATTAGAAAAAAATCTATATGTTTGCATGAACTGTAGAGTATTTTTAAGGAGAAATTTGGATGTTGAAAAAGGTTTAGTTAATGGAGCTATGGGAAGAGTTGTGGGTTTTATTAATTATCAGAAAAAAGATGGAATTGAATGTTTAAAAATAAAATTTGATCAGATAGAAGAAGTTAAAGATATTTGTCGTTGTACAGTTCGTTTCATGCTTGTGAAAGACTTATATGTACGTAGGAAGCAGTTTCCGTTTTCTCTAGCATATGCTGTAACTATTCACAAGTCTCAAGGATTGACTGTAGATTGTGCATTTGTGAACATTGGTTCAACTGTGTTCAAAGAAGGTATGGCATATGTTGCTTTGTCACGAGTGAAAACATTATCAGGTTTATTCATGATAGACTTTGATGATTCAAAAGTTAGTGCTGATACAAACTGTGTAAAGGAGTATAATAGATTAAGAAGAAGCTATGCTCCTCATTTAGGTCAGTATCCTGTGTTGGAGAAACGTGTAGTTTCTCGTAAAAGGAGAAATGAGAATATCTGTAATGAAGATGTAGAGAGGAGGAAAAAAAAGAGGAGTGATGTAATTGCAAGCAAAAAGAATAAGGAAAATGAAGAACAGGTTGTAGGATGTTATTTTGAAAATAGCTCTGGTGTCAACTGCTACGCTAATGTAGTGCTGAATGTTGCATTTTATCTGGAAATTTTGCAAGAGCAGATAATAGTAAATCAGGGAAAAAGATTCTGTACTGTGCTGAGTCTCCTTTTTGAAAAGCTGAGTAATGATAAAACTCAAATAGAAAGTGCTACTGAAATCAGAAAAGTTTTAGATGTATGTTCAGGACGAACACAGTTTTCTCAAAATGTACAGCAAGATGCACAGGAATTCTTGATGTATTTTCTTCAGGTACTGGAAGAGGAAGGGGTACAAATACAAAATATGTTTGGTCTCTCTTATAAATGGGAACATAGTTGTGAAAACTGTTATAATATATGTGGCTCTAATGTTGATTCTGAAAGGTTTATTTATTTAACATTGCCAGAGAGTAAAACAGTCACTTTTGCTAAATTAGTTAAAGATGCTAATCATAGCATGCAATGCAGTGAGTGTAAATCTGACATGTTTTCAACATTAATTTTAAAGGAATACAGACAGTATGTAATTTTAATGATGCAACGATGTAGAGCTGATGGTTCAAAATTGGATACTTTAATAAAGAAGTTTACAGGACAGTAATTATCAATTTCAGGAAAAACTTTTGTAACAGTTGCAATAATTTTCCATGATGGACCTACTGTAACTTCTGGTCATTACACAGTTTATCTTAAATGTGAAAAAGGCTGGACACTGTGTAATGATTCCCAATTGATTTTTAAGCAACGTTTGCCTTTTGATTTAGCAAATTCCTATCTAATCTTCCTGAAACCTAAATTTTAGAGAGATTTGACAACATCTAGAGAAAACAATTTTACCATTTTATTGGATTACCATTTGGAATTTACAAATAAAAAGATTTAACAAATTATCTTTTGGCCTAATGGAAAGGTAACCAATTGTAATGTGGAATTTTTCCATTTTTTAAGGAAACTTTGGAAAACCAAAAATTTAGAAAAAATCGGTAACATCTGCACAATTTAAATTTTGGAATGTTATTGGATTGCCATTGGAAATTTTTTCAAAAAAGATTTTTAAAATTACTATTTGGCCATGCGGAAAAGTAAACAATTCTATTGTGGACTTATTTAATTATTAATTAATCTTTCGGAAACCAAAATGTTACAGAGAAACGGTGACATCTGTACAATTTAAACTTTTGTTTTTTATTGGATTACCATTGGAAATTAAACAAAAAAATAATTTTAAAATTACTATTTGGCCTAAAGGAAATGGAACCAGATGTATTGTGGAGTTATTTGACATATATTATTGTGATTATACTTCTGAAACAAAAATATCAGACGGTATTTTAAAGAAATAAGTATAGATATTAGATGATATTTTTTTAGAATATTATGCATTTCTTTAAAGTTATGTTTATGAAAAAAGAGATTCTGGGCTTTTTTAAAAACAATCTTTGAGATTGTTAATTTTTTTTTGCCTGCTGTTAAATGATGAATGCAATTGCTTTCACAATTTATAGTGAAATGCAATATTTTCTGAAAACAGCAAAAAAAAGGCAAAAATATTTTTTGAAAAATATGTAAATATGTGTACTGTATTATTAAATGTTTTATTAAATATTAATACTTTTTTCTTTTTTTTCAGATTGAGATAGAAAATTTTCGAAAACTATAACCATTTATAAAGCAATTAAAAATAAATTAAATGAATAAATCTTTTTTTGAGGGGGTATGGTAAGTCAATAATGTCATGGTCCCTTTTTTCCACTTCTCTACAATCACATTTGCAGTTTTTAATTGTACTCTCAAGGACCTTGTAATGTGATAATTGATTTTTAGTGTTTTTAAAAAAAAAAAAAAAAATTACGCGTACCGTACGCGTACGGTAAAAAAAAAAAAAAAAAAGTTTTTTAAAAAATATATAAAAAATAGATGAAAGGTAAGGTTGGCTCTTAAAAGAGCCGTTGTGTTCATGCAGGGACAGAGGAAAGAAAGATTGGGAATATTAGACGGTACGACAAGTGTGCTGATCTATTTTACTGTTCACTAGGGAAACACTGGTCTCCCTATAAGTAATTAGATCGTGACAATGGGCGCACCGTACTTCAACCCTCGCAAACCGAGGGTTAATTTCCAGAGGACCAGAAAAAGGAGATGCTCCCCCCACAGATGAAGGGCTCACCTGACCTGCAGAAGAAGGACTCGGCTCTGCAGATGATGGTCCAGGCTGAGCTGCTGTGGATGTGCTTGGTTGATTTACTGAAGGGTTACCTTCAGTAAGTCGAGCATGTGTCCTTCTGTGTACATCCTTAAGGTGTCTCATCATGGTGTGATTCCCAAAGGAATACTTCCTGTCAGGATTACCTCTTGAAAGTACACGCTTACACAGCTTGCAAGTCACTAAGGGTGCATTTACCTTTTGCTGGCCTTCTGGAAAAGTAAAATAATCCCATACGTAAGAGGTCTTTTGTTTCCTCGCTCTCTGCCTCAAGGTAGTGCTGCTAGCCTCACTCTCAGAAGAGCTCTGCTGTTCTGCCATCGTATCACAAAGACAACCCAGCTCCTTCTCCTAAGGGATCACAAGCAGAAATGAGGGGAATGGGTGTGGTGTAGGAGAGTTCTAGAACTGAAAGTAGTTTCAACCAATCAAAAGTTGTGTTTCATGATCACATGACCTACCGTACGCTTACGGTACGCTTACGGTGCGCTTACGGCAAAAGTACGCATGCGTGTAAAAAAGACACGCACTTGCGCGCATGCGCTTAACAGTCACTCCCCGACACTTCCGCGTAACGTGCGTGTGTAGCGTACACGCGTACGCGTCCCACGCGGAGTACGCGCGGCTACGCAAATTGCGTAACTATACGCAAACAGCGTAGATAAATTACGGACATTGCGTAAACCGTACGCTTACCGTAAGCTTACGGTACGCGTACTAAAAAAAAAATAAAAAAAAAAGGAAAAAATGTATTGCTAATAAATTTTAAATGTTTATTTTATAAAATATATTAAAAAAAACATATTATAGAATTTTAAAAATTTAACCATAGTCTTTAAAAAAGGATAGAAAATTAAAATAAAAATATGTTAAAAAAAATAGAAGAAAAAGAAAAAAATTTGCATTTAAAAAACCTTGCAAATTCACTGAAAAAAACATGGGTTTCACACACGTTATAGTTAGGAATTAGCATTTAAAAAACCTTTGAAATTCACTGAAAAAACCATGGGTTTCACACACGTTATAGTTAGGAATTAGCATTTAAAAAACCTTAGAAATTCAATGAAAAAACCAAAGGTTTCACACATGTTATAGTTAGCTGGACATTTCACTCGTAAAAAACCAATGAAATTCCCCCGTTATAGTTAGTTCAGCTAACTATAACTCGCGCGCCCGCAATGCACTACTGATGACGTCACATATTACATCACTCATGACATGGTCAGTGACATCACTCATGACATCACTGATGACATCTCAAATGACATCACTGATGACATTATCCTTGTGACAGAGTGGTAGACCTCCTCTCACCCTAATATAACCTTTGATACAAACATTCAAAAATAGACACTAAAATTTTCAAAACAATGGACATACCAATAACAGTTACAACAACCTATTCAGTAATTCTAAGATCCACATACACATCCACTCATCCACCAACAATCCTATACAGTCACTCATACATATACTCATACATCATATGTACTCATACACCTAAACATCCTGTAACACAATCCCACTCATCCATAGAGTTACTCACACACATAGTCACTCATGCTAATAAAGAAACAAACATCCATTTACTTGCATATACAGTTATACACACACCAGCACACTTACTTTAACAGAAACTTACACATACTTAGTCTTTTTAACAATCACTTATAGAAACACATACTTATTCATACAGGAACTCTTCCAATCTCTCACTCTCACATATACTCACTTATAAACAACAATAGTCACATATACTAGTTTAAAACATATGTAGTTACTTATGAAGACACTATTGAGACAGTCATTCACTCACTAACACACCCATGCACACACTCATCCACCCATACAGTCCTGCACACATGCTGTCTTCAACACATACAAACAGTGAGTCACTCATTCATGCATCTATGCACTACGTAATACCCCCCACCGCACCATGAAGACACTCAGACACTCATACTGATACTCAAAAAACCAACTATTAACCTATATAGACACTCATGTAGCTACTCACCAACCCATGCAGCCACTTATATACAAAGTGAGAGACTGATACAGGTATTTACACATTTAAACATTACTCACTAAGCCATGTATTCAAAAAGATACACTTAATCAGTCAGTTATACAATCAATTTTTCAGAAACAAATCATCAATTTAGACACTTATATACTCATTTATTCTTCCATCAACCTTGAGATATACATATATAAAACATATTTAATTTTCAGAAAAACACACATTCACTGGATGATGTCATCAGTGATGTCATTTGAGATGTCATCAGTGATGTCATGAGTGATGTCACTGACCATGTCATGAGTGATGTAATATGTGACGTCATCAGTAGTGCACTGCGGGCGCGCAAGTTATAGTTAGCTGAACTAACTATAACGGGGGAATTTCATTGGTTTTTTACGAGTGAAATGTCCAGCTAACTATAACATGTGTGAAACCTTTGTTTTTTTCATTGAATTTCTAAGGTTTTTTAAATGCTAATTCCTAACTATAACGTGTGTGAAACCCATGGTTTTTTCAGTGAATATATATATATATAAAGACCAACGCTTGTTCCCCATGAACAACAAGCACGGCATACTCCGGAATCTTGCGAGGGCTTTTAATAAGATCAACAAATCACATTGCTGGTAGTCCATGAGAAACAGGCATATTGACATGCTGGCAGTTCGTGAAGCCATGGCATACGCGTTTCGGCGATGAGTCGCCTCGTCAGTGCCGGTGTCAGCAGATCCATCGAATGTCAGCACACAGTCCAGTCGCTGTTGCTACTGAGTCTGTTTAAAAATTTAACATGCCCCTCCTCCACATCATGTGCTGTGCAAGGCGATGACACTCCCACAGGCAAGGGATGCTGGGACTTGAAGTCCGAGTGGGCGATTGAATATATTTCAAGGCGCTCCAAACATCAAGTGGTGCTCTCACATTCATGAGCCCAGTCCGCAAACCAGCTCGAGTGCCCACGGGGGTGTAAATTATCTACTGGCGGTCGCCAGTAGATAGTTATAGTTAGGATTGTGTTTCCATAGGAAATCCGCAACATTCTATTTGGAATAACTTTGGCGCCGATTGACGAATCCTCGCAAAATTTTCAAAATAGGTGGGGCGCTCCGCTCCGCTCCTTCCCTGAAAGTCTCAGGGGGATTCGTCAAGCGGGGGCTGAGAAAAAGGGGGGGTCCCAAAATGCGTTTTCCCCATGCATTTTTCCATAGGACCTTTAGTCCAAGCTACAGCCCGAACGGCTGAACAGAATTTCTTGAAATTTGGCAGAGAGGTAGTCCTCAGGTCAGGGATGTGCCTTTTGCAGGTCTGGTGTAAATCTGTTCTGTATTTCCTGAGAAAATAGCATTTAAAAGCATATATATATCTATAGGCGCGCTCTGTGCGCGTACAGTAAAACTTACCGTACGCGCACGCTGTCGTGCGCGAGCGCGATTCTGATTGGTTGTTAGATCTTAGTAAACATTCGAATCGGTCGAAACCAGGAAGTGTCAGCCGCCATTTTGTTTCTCGCAGTGTGAGTGGGTAAAAAACAAAGGTGGAGAACGTGAAAAGGGGCTAGTGTGGACAGTTCCTGATCCCCTAGCCTTTGTCAGGGGGTCCCAGAAGGACCCCTAAGGGCCAAAATGTATTTTAATTTATTTACAAAAAATCGCGGAGTACGCGTAGCGTGCGCGTACGGTATAAACTGAAAAATTCCGCGAATGGCGTAACGTGGGCGCTCGGTGCGCGAAGCGTACCGAGCGCCCACAGCGCGCGCACGGTGCACGAAGCGCACCGTGCGCGCACGGAGCACGCACGGTGAAAAACCTTTAAAAAATAAATACATAACTTAGCATTTAAAAAACCGTACAAATTCACTGAAAATCTATAGGTTTCATACACGTTATAGTTAGGAATTAGCATTTAAAAAACCTTGCAAATTCACTTAAAAAACCATAGGTTTCACACATGTTATATTTAGCTGGACATTTCACTCGTGAAAAACCATTGAAATTCCCCCGTTATAGTTAGTGCAGGCAACTATAACTCATGCGACCGCAATCCTCTGCTGATGACGTCAGATATTACATCACTGATGACATATGTGTCTTTCTGAAAAAAAATATTTGTAATATATGTATACCTAAAAATTAATGGAAGAAGACATGGGTAAATAAGTGTCTAAATACAGTGATGTAATATCTGACGTCATCAGCAGAGGATTGCGGTCGCGTGAGTTATAGTTGCCTGCACTAACTATAACGGGGGAATTTCAATGGTTTTTCACGAGTGAAATGTCCAGCTAACTATAACATGTGTGAAACCTATGGTTTTTTAAGTGAATATATATATATATATATATATATATATATATATATATATATATATATATATATATATATATATTATCTACTGGCGGTCGCCAGTAGATAGTTATAGTTAGGACCGAGTTTCCATAGGAAATCTCAAAATTCTATTTTGAATAACTTTGGCGCCGGTTGACGAATCCTCGCAAAATTTTCAAAACTAATGGGGCGCTCCGTTCAGCTCCTACCCTGAAGGTCTCGGGGTGATACGTCAAGCGGGGGCTGAGAAAAAGGGGGGGTCCCAAAACGCATTTTCCCCATGCATTTTCCCATAGGACCTTTAGACACAGCTACAGCCCGAACGGCTGAAAAGAATTACTTGAAATTTGGCAGAGAGGTAGCTATAAGGTCAAGGAAGTGCCTTTTGCAGGTCTGGTGTAAATCTGTTTAGTATTTCCTGAGAAAATAGCATTTAAAAGCATATCGATATCTATACGCGCGCAGCGTGCGCGCACTGTGCAAGCCCTGTGCGCGCACCCTAACGTGCGCGAGCGTAATTCTGATTGGTTGTTACATGTCTGTAAACATTCGAATCGGTCGAAATCAGAAAGTGTCGGCCGCCATTTTGTCTGTCGCACTGAAAAACAAAGGTGGGGAACGTGAATAGGGGGCAGGGTAGGGAATTTTTGACCCCCTAGCCATTGTCAGGGGGTCACAGTAGGACCGCGAAGGGCAAAAAAATAGATTTTAATTTTTTTTAAAAACATCGCGAGGTGCGCGCACTCTACGCGCACCCGAAAAAAACCATTTAAAAAAATAGAAATAAAAATAAAGTTTCAGTGTTTAGATATTAGGTGGCTCTAAAAAGAGCCCTTGTGTTCATTGAGTGTTTTATGGTAGCTACAAGTAGGTACCTACAAGTAAGTACCAATACAGAGTCTAAAGTTCAAGAGGAAGACTCTGTTGCCTTCATTTGTGAAATGTACACCGTCTCCTCTATAAATGCCTTGCATGTTGTAACACAAGTTGTTGTGGTATATAGAACCCATACCATAGTCTCTGAGGAAAGCAGAAACAGACTTATTGACGTGCTTTCTTGCTTTGTCAATCTGCGGACAAAATTGGTTGGACCAGTTCCACTTTTGCCTTTGGCATATATTAGAATATACAAAGGCAGTTTGTGGAAAAAGTGACATCAATTGCACAAAGGTGTCCTTAATAAGCATTTCCAGACCTACTCCAGTTAAAGTGCCTAGGTCATTTCCACCACAGTGCACAATAATAAGGTTAGGCTGTGGGAGATGTAGAAAGGTTTTCACCAAAGGCATTAATTGGTGCCTCTCTGACCAATCCATTTAATGTCTACATTTGGCAAAGCAAGGTATTTTACAATACCTCTTTTTTCTGCAAATGTTTCACTCCAGAAGACATAGCTATGACCTACAATCCACACTGTGAACATCTTCCAAGGAGATCTGGATGCACTCAGGAGGTGTCTTTCAGTAGAATGGCAATATGAAAAGAAAGACAGATGAAAAATGGAGGCATACATACTTTTTTTTTAAAAAGAACTCATTGGCTGATTCAAACCATTTTACAGTTAAAACTAGGCTGTATGTTTACATTTTTAAAAGCATGTTTTGGATTGGTACAGAAAAATGTGTTCTCACTGAACATTACTTTGGATTTGCTGTTAGGTTTGAAAAGTCAAGCACTCTTGCTCTTTGGATTAGAAACATTGTGTGGTGAACTACTGACCTCTCTGCTCACACCAGTGTTCCATGACCTGTTGCTATGGTAGCAGGCACAAGTCATGTTGGGGGAAGGGATGATTTGGAAAGGGGTTGAAAGTTGCAACCAATAAAAATGTGTGATTCCATTTGAAAAAATGTGGGAAGCAATGAGATTTGTAGTTAACATGTATATGTGTGAAAAAAGAGAGGGAAACATTGCCATAAACTGGTTCTGCTGAGAGGAGAGAGGTGTACAGGTCTGAGATTCTGACTCTGATAATCTGCTGTTTGAGTGCCACATTTCTTTCTCAACTAACTAATTTTAAAGGTGAGATATGAGTTTGAGAGGGGATGTATGTGGTGAATTTTGATATAAAAAATAGAATTGAGTTTCTTCTTTTAAAGTTGTGTTTTACATTTTATGTTTTGGAAAATATTTAATTGCCTTGAACATGTTAGATATTATGGAGTATGTCTTCACCATAAGTTAAGGTGTACTTGTATCACCCAGGAATACTGTTTTCTGCGTAGAATTACACCATGAGACAGTGTGCACAAAGGAATTGTTGTCAGAGATTTAATTCATGCTGGTCTGGTTCTATTACTTTTGCACTCACATAAAAGGGGCAGCTTGTTTTTTGTAATACATGGTCATGGTGGAAAGGAGCTGTTAGGACACGTGATCTTTTCTACTTGTCTAAAATATAAGAAAAAAGTGTCAGGCTGTCACAGTAATTATCACTTACTCCACAACAGTACTAAATGTGCTTTCAAATTGCCAAAAAAAATATCACTTTGTGGTTAGAAAAACACCATGAGTCTGTGTGCACACAGGAATTGTTGTTAGAGATTTAATTTGTGTTGCTGTGGTTTTGTAAAACTTGATCTTTTAAGAAAGGGCAGTTTCTTTTCTTCAACTGTGTTGTTTAGCACTCAGCAGAAATCACTAACTCAAAAATAAGAGGCAAATGCAAACACATTTGAAAATAGCATGGTACATTTTCCTACCAATTTAAAAGTTGTGTTTTACATTTTATGTTAAGGGAGATATTTAAGTGCCTTGAACTTGAAAGATATTATGGAGTATGTCTTCACCATAAGTTAAGGTGTACTGATATGACCTGCGAATACTGTTTTCTGTCTAGAATCACTCCATGAGACAAGATACACACAGGAATTGTTGTCAGAGATTTAATTTGTGTTCCTGTTGTTCTGTAAAACTTGTACTTTCAGGAAAGGGCCTGGTATCACCCAGGAATACTGTTTTTTGCCTAGAATCACACCTTGAGTCTGTGTGCACACGGGAATTGTTGACAGAGATTTAATTTGTGTTGCTGTTGTTCTGTAAAACTTGCACTCGCAGGAAAAGGGCAGCTTGTTTTCTTCAATTGTGATGCATAGCACTCAGCAGAAATCACTATCTCACAAAAGAGAGGCAAATGCTGACACATTTTAAAACCACAGGGTATATTTTCCTTCCACACCTGCCATGGGTGAGGTAGATCGTACATGTTCAAAACTGCAATTAACCTTTACCAAACATGTACTCTTACACACATATCTGCAGTCTTCATGCAAATGAAAAAGTCTCCGTGGAGATCTCTCTTGCAAGTGACAATTCACAGTCTCCAGAAACACACTCTTTGCACACATGCAGCAGCTTCTCCTACACACTCCCATGCATACTACACAGCTGCATGTGGTGTTTTAGATAGCAGTGTGTAATTTAAACATATTCAACGTCACCAAGGCTCATTTCCTTTGCTCTCCTCTAATCACTCACCCAGGTAACACATGCTGATGGTCTCAAGTAGCGGTTAGGACATGTGCTCTTATTTGCCTCTCTAAAAAATAAGGGAAATGTGTGAGGCTGTCTCAGTAATTATCATTTGCTCTATCCACAGTACTAAATGTGCTTTCAATTTGCCAAAGGAAATATCGCTTTCTGCGTAGAATCACACCTTGAGTCTGTGTGCACACGGGAATTGTTGACAGAGATTTAATTTGTGTTGCTGTTGTTCTGTAAAACTTGCACTCGCAGGAAAAGGGCAGCTTGTTTTCTTCAATTGTGATGCATAGCACTCAGCAGAAATCACTATCTCACAAAAGAGAGGCAAATGCTGACACATTTTAAAACCACAGGGTATATTTTCCTTCCACACCTGCCATGGGTGAGGTAGATCGTACATGTTCAAAACTGCAATTAACCTTTACCAAACATGTACTCTTACACACATATCTGCAGTCTTCATGCAAATGAAAAAGTCTCCGTGGAGATCTCTCTTGCAAGTGACAATACACAGTCTCCAGAAACACACTCTTTGCACACATGCAGCAGCTTCTCCTACACACTCCCATACATACTACACAGCTGTATGTGGTGTTTTAGATAGCAGTGTGTAATGCAAACACATTGAATGTCACCAAGGCTCATTTCATTTGCTGTAGTCTAATCACTCATCCTGTAACACATGGTCATGGTCTCAAATAGGTGTAAGGACATGTGCTCTTTTCTGCTTATCTAAAATATAAGAAAAATGTGTCAGGCTGTCACAGTACTTATCATTTGCTGCTTAACAGTAGTAAATGTGCTTTCAAATTGTCAAGCAAATATCGATTTCTGCCTAGAATCACACCATGAGTCTGTGTGCACACAGGAATTGTTGTCAGAGATTTAATTTACGTTTCTCTTGTTTTGTAACACTTGGACTCGTAGGAAAGGATCAGCTCATGTGTTAGGATTTGAAAAGTTGAAAAAAAAAATTGTAATGAATTAAAATTATATAAAGGTATTTTTTTTTAAGTTTTTTGCAGGTATTGCTGAGTAACAGTGAAAAAATATAAAGATGCCTATAAAGTCAAGAAAGAGAAAACAAAAGAAACAACAACTATATTTGAAGACAACTGATCCAAAAAAAATAGGAGGAGAAGCTTGTGTTGGAAAACGAAAAAAGTCTTCTGGTAAGCAAACTAAAGAATTTTTAAAAAATATCTTCCGAAAAAAAAAAAATGATCAAAAGATAAATTCAAACAATGTTTCAAGTAAAAAACAACAACAGACTCGACAGCAAAAACAAAATTCTAATGTAGGCTCAGAAGTAAGAAAGAGTGACTTAACACGGAAAATAGATTTTAAAAACATTCGTCGAAAAATGTTTCAGAGAAGAGTGATGTTAAATTTGCTAAAGGATGTGAAAAAATATAAGAAGAAAACCAAATTTTTTAAAAAAAAGAAATTAATTGAAAGTATTGTTACCAAGGCATTAGAAATAAAAAGAAAACTATTCATTTTAATTTTCTACAGGATGCGTAGATTAGATAAATTAGTCAATGCAATGAAGTCACAAAGCAAAAGGAAAAGAGAAGTAAAAAAAAATAACTTTTGTAAAGTGTTCTTAGGAGAATGGAAGCATAGTTCAAGTACTGAACCATTTTTTAATGAAGAGAGTTATCGTCAAAGTAATAGTTTGTTGCATGCAGTTGACACCAATGGTCGAGCATATGAAGTTAAGGATGGTTGTGTAATGGAAAAGGAGAAAATGGTTCCAAGAAATGAGGAACAAGTGATGGCTGATGAGCTTATGGGGAGACGTCCTAAAGCCCCAGTGTACACTTGGAATTGTAGTAGTATTTGTACTGTACATCAGGAATCTATTGATAAATTACGTGACTTTCTAAGAGAATATAGTAAAAAGAGTGTTAAACAGAAAATTAAGGTGCTTCAAACACTAGATCCATGCAGAGTGAGAGAGAATACTGGTTTGCAAGGATATTCTCTGGCTTGTCTATCTAGGAAAGTTTGCCAAAGTGTTTTCCACCATTTTAGGATGCTGGCAGTTCATCATACTGAAATGAGAAAGTTTGTGAAAACATTGTATTTTGCTAAAAGTCCAGCAATAAAGTTAAATGAGTTGAATAATGCTCTGTTCCGTGGATCTGTATCAGATGTAGTGAAGGTTACTGATGAGATTCAGTTTTGATACTTTCGGCCAGAAAAAGAAAGTGCAGAAAATGACACAGTTATTGATGAAAATGTGGAAGAGAATGTAGAACCCACTGTTGGTAAAAATTTTGAAGACGAAATGACAAAATTTACTATCATCTCTAACGAAAGGCCAAATATTACTTGTATTTGTTGCCGGAGAACCCATTATAAAATTTAAACAAGGTATGTTGATCTCTATAAAAAAAGTGAAAAAGAAAATAATACTAAGTGGTTGGATTTTGCTACATATTTATTTATTGGAAATTGTTTTGATTTGGGTGAATATCACCGTATTTGTAAATACTGTTATAACAAGTTAGAAGAAAATAAAATGCCAGCAAGAGCTGTACATAATAATTTAGAATTGGTTGAAATTCCTGCAGAACTTAGGGGCATATCAACAAGGGCTTTATCTCTGCTTTTTTGGCTTTAAAAGCCAAATAAGCAAAGATAAAACTAGCACCCTATCAACAACAGGGTGCTAACACGCAAATTTGCATGTTAGCACCCTTTTACTCTACGCTTCCCCTTGCATCTCTAATGAAATGCAAAGGGGGCGTTCCAGAGTAAAATAATAGGAGAAATGTCGCTAAGCGACATTTCTCCTATTATCAAGAATGTGGCTAACCCTGTTAGAGACAAAAAAATCAGCGCTAACTGCGGTTAACGCTGCTTTTTTACGTCTGCTAATTTTCAGACTTAGCCATGATATCCTATGGAAGGAGGATATCATGGCTTAGTTTGCCTGTCCCTATCAACAAGGTAACGTGTGATTATCGCTGGGTTTCCAGCGATAATCTCACGTTAGCCTGTTAGCGTGTAGATTTTTATCGCTATTGAAATAAGCGTTGCTAATAGCACGCTATCTCAGCGATAAAAATTCACGCTAGCCGGCGATAATTATCCTCACGCTAAGAGCGCTGAGCGATAATTATCGGCGGTTGTTGTTGATATGCCCCCAAGTGATTTAAATACGTATGAGTCTATACTCATACAATGTGTCCATCCGTTCCAGACTATAGTTCATATGGAGCCCAAAACAGGTAAATTACCTCCTTCTGATTTACAAAGAGGTTTAAAAGGGAGAGTTGTCTATTTGCCATTGGATTTGAAAAAAATATGGAAACAATTGATGCAGATACTTTGGAAACTGAACCATTAGTTATTCTGGTTAATGGTGTACCTACAAAGAATAAGAAAATATGGCAGGAGCTGGTGGATGTACGAAAAGTACAAAGAGCAAATTTGTATTTGAAAAAAAATAATAAATGGTATGAAGCCATTTATATGGATGAAGAAGAAGACGAAATACTAGAAGACACAGGAATATCAACTGGGCAAATTGAAAAAGTGGATAAGTCAAAAGAAGAAGAAATTTATGAACATTTCAGCATACATCCTCTTCATTCTAAAGAAGTTGTGGGGAACGCTATTGATCTGTTTCAGATGAAAAAAGCAAAAGGAACTCCTGTGAGTGTATGGGAGGAGAGCTTGGAAGCTCGTTGTTTTCCCCAGCTGTTTCCTACAGGAGAAGGTGGACGATATGATGAACGTCCAGTACAGATTCCTGCTTCGGAATATCGGACTACAAGATTATATGCAGAAGATCCCAGATTTCGTCAAAGTATTCCTTACTTGTTCCATCTTTTATTTGAAAGTGATTTATCAGCACTATCTTATGCAGTAAATCACGTTTTGAAAACTGGAGTACATCTACGTAATGTGACTGCAAAGGATTTTATCAACAAAGTGCAACAGCGAGATGATCATTTGGAATCTCAATTGATCAATTTGATGGCTTGTCAGTGTGGGACAAATGAATATTGGTACCGACGTCATGGTGAATTGAAGTGTATGTTATGGAATTTAGGAACTCCTACATGGTTCCTTACCCTGAGCTGTGCTGAGTATGCTTGGGGTGATTTACTGGATTTTCTACGAGAGGCAAATTCAAACATTAAAAACATACAATACAAGACAGCAGGAGAATTGTGCTCATTGGATCCGGTTAATGTTTGCAGATATTTTAATCATAGATTTGAGGCTATGATGTCCTTCATCTGCAATAAAAAAAATCCACCTCTTGGAGAAGTTGTGGATTTCTTTTGGAGAAAAGAGTACCAAGCAAGAGGTGCTCCTCATATTCATATGCTGTTGTGGATCAAGGATGCCCCAAAATTTGGAACAGATTCTGATGAAGCAGTTTTATCTTTCATTGAAGAATATGCAACATGTGCTATACCTAAAAGCACAGAAGAGAAACAATTAAAAGAGCAAGTTTTACGTTTCCAAAGTCATCGGTGTGGAAAATACTGTCGATGAAAGTACAAGAGTAAAGATAAATTCTACACAAAATGTCGATTTGGATTTCCACGACCTGTTCTTTCAACAGGAAGAGTGAACAGTTTTATGTCAGCTGTGCGACATACTATTACAAGAAAATCGCCTCAGAATACCTACAACCTAAGAAGAAAAGAAGAGTCAAAATATATAAATGACTACAATCCAGTTATTTTATCCATGTGGAATGCTAACATGGATATACAGTATGTGGCTGACAATTCTATTGCTGTTGCTCGGTATGTGACATCTTACATCACTAAATCTGAGAAAACGGAATTGAAGGAAATGTGGGAAGAGATTTCTCATGAGAAGACTGTCAGTAAGAAGCTATACAGTTTCAGTTTAAAGATGTTATCGCATCGAGAAATTGGTTCCTACGAATGCTCAGATAGGTTATCATCTGCAAGTCTGTACTCGAAATCCAGAAGAATCATTTGGGCAAGTTTAGGCCTTGCAGGAATGCGAAATCGGGTACTGAAATCTATTCGAGAAATTGAATATTTAGCAGAGTTCGAACCAGAAAGTACAGACATTTTAAGAACAAACATGTTGGACACATATTACCCACAAAGAAGTCATCACCTTGAGAACATGTGTCTCTATGAAGTACTGCAGAACTTCATTTTTAAACGGAATGCCACAGAAGATATCAACAATGGAAAATATAAACTAGTGGTGAGGAGGGATGTTTGGTGAAGCAAACAAAAGGAAGTTTGATAAATCACCGGAAGCTGAGTTGCGACACTCCTGACAAAAAGGAATTTTACTACTTGGCACTTTTGCAGATGTTTAAACCATGGCGTTCAGAGGATGAACTACTTGGAGAATTCCAGAGTTATGAAGATTCTTTCAATGCTAGCAAAGACAGCATAGAATGCAGTACTTTCACAACTTATGTTCAAATGTTAAATGAAGAAATTGAACAAGAAGCAACAATTCTCAAGACAGTCAAAGTTCTGGGACGCTCAGTCAAGATCCTCTAGGACAACCAATCGTAGAAAATGAAGCAGCAATAGGCATGACTGAAGTGGAAACAGCTATGAATCAAGCTCAGGAAGATTTAGTAGACTTAACATATTTGGAGCAGCAACTGAATGAAGAACAAAAACAAATTTATGAAGAAGTCAGGAAAAAAATTGATCACGGATTACTACATGAAAATAAAGAGTGCGCATGCACATCTTTTGTACCAATAAGAATGTATGTAAGTGGACAAGCAGGAACTGGAAAAAGTTTTTTAATTAATGTAATTAGAAGTTACCTAAAGAAGAAAATGGATTCCATTTTGTCTTGTGTTGTTACTGCTCCAACTGGGTTAGCAGCATATAACATAAAGGGAGTTACCTTACATCGTTTGCTAATGTTACCAGTAGAGCATGACAACAAAATACAGTATCACAAACTAGCAGGAGAAGCATGCTTGGAAGTTTCAAGAGTATTAAAGAAAATGAAAGTACTCATTATTGATGAGGTAAGCATGGTATCAAACTTAATGCTTGCCTTTGTGCATTTAAGAATGCAGCAAATTCTGAAGACAGACTATGACATGTTATTTGGAGGAAAACACGTCATAGTTTTTGGGGATCTTTTGCAACTTACTCCAGTTAAAGGACAACCGGTATTCCATACACTTACACATGAAGACACAAAAAAGTAGTTAGGAAGTATAGGCAATGTAAATATTTGGACATATTTTGAGTATAAGGAACTCATTACCAATATGCGGCAAGCCAAAGATGAGGAATATGCAAGTATTCTGAAAGATATAAGAATTGGACTACTCACAGAACATGGCAGAAAAGTATTACAGAGTCGATTGCTGACTAATTTGTTTACAACAGAAGAAATAGTTCCAGAGAAAATATACAAGAAAATTGCTGAAAAAATACTGTAATCTGCTTAATGCCAACACTACATGAATGCTCTGTATTCAATGAAGAACTTTTAAAATTGGAAAATGAAGAGATCATAAAACTGGAAGCTGTGGATAAAATTCAACATGAACGAATAACAATTATATTGACAGGCAAATTGGCTACTAAATTGGAATCTCTGGAGAAAAACATTTCAAAAACAGCTGGTTTGGAAAAGAATCTTTATGTGTGTATGAACTGTAGAGTAATTTTAAGACGTAATTTGGATGTAGAAAAAGGTTTAGTGAATGGAGCTATGGGTAAAGTTGTGGGTTTTGTAAAGTACCAGAAAAAAGATGGAATTGAATTTTTAAAAATAAAATTTGATCAGATTGAAGAGGTTAAAGTCATTTGTCGTTGTTCAGTTCGTTTTTTGCTAGTGAAAGACTTATATGTACGTAGGAAGCAGTTTCCAATTTCTCTAGCCTATGCTGTAACTATTCACAAGTCTCAAGGATTAACTGTTGATAGTGCATTTGTAAACATTGGATCTGCTGTGTTTAAAGAAGGTATGGCATATGTTGCTTTGTCACGCGTGAAAAAATTATCTGGTTTATTCATGATAGAGTTTGATGACTCAAAAGTAAGTGCTGATGCAAACTGTGTAAAGGAGTATAATAGATTAAGAAGAAGCTATGCTCCTCATTTAGGTCAGTATCCAGTGTTGGAAAAACGTGTTGTTTGTCGGAAAAGGAGATTTGAGAATATCTGTAATGAGGATGTACAGAACAGAAAACAAAAAGACAGTGATATGACTGCAAGCAAAAAGAAAAAGGACAGCGTGGAAGAGGTTGTTGGTTGTCATTTTGAAAATAGCTCTGGTGTCAACTGCTATGCAAATGTAGTGCTCAATGTTGTATTTTATCTTGAAAGTTTGCAAGAGCAGATCATACTAAATCATGAAAAAAGATGCTGTTCTTTGCTGAGTCTGCTTTATGAGAAGCTGAGTAATGATAAAAGTAAAATAGAAAGTGCTTCTGATGTTAGAAATCTTTTAGATGTATGTTCTGGATGTACACAGTTTTCACAAAATTTCCAGCAAGATGCACAGGAATTCTTGATGTATATCCTGATGGTACTGGAAGATGAAGGAGTAGAAGTAGAAAATGTATTTGGTGTCTCTTATAAATGGGAACATTGTTGTGATAACTGTATGAACACAAGCAGTAGTAATGTAGATTCTGAAAGGTTCATATATTTACCATTGCCAGAAAGTAAAACAGTGACTTTTAGTAAATTAGTTAAAGATGCTAATCACAACATGGAATGTTCTGAATGTAATTCTGAAATGTTGTCAACATTATTTTTAAGGAAATATGGACAGTATGTAATTTTAATGGTACAACGTTGTAGAGCTGATGGAACAAAAATGGAAACTTTACTAAAGAAGTTTGTTGCCAAACAATTATCTATATCTGGAAAAACTTTTGTAGCAGTTGCAATAATTTTTCATGACGGCCCATCTATAACTTCTGGTCATTACACAGTTTATCTTAAATGTGAAAAAGGATGGACACTGTGTAATGATTCTAAATTGATTTTCAAGCAACGTTTGCCTTATGATTTACCAAATTCTTACTTAATTTTTCTGAAACCCAAATTTTAAATACTAAATTCAGCATCTGAAGAAAGCATTATTTAAATTTAAAAGGATTAAAATTGGATATTTCACTTAAAAACGATTTTAAAATTACCATTTGGCCTCAAGGAATGGTAAAACAAACAATTGTGGACTTCTTTGACAGATATTTTTTGGGAAAATGTTCTTTTGCAACAAGGTTTACAGACGTTATTTCTTGTAAATTGTTATTGTTCTTAAAAGGTATTTTTGTCATTTCTATTAAAGTATGTCTTAGTGAGGATACATTTGGGGCTTTTTTAAACAATCTTTCAGATTGTTGTTTTTTTTGCCCGCTGTTAAATGATGAATACAATTGATTTCCTATTTTCAGTGAAAATCAAAACATTCTGAAAACAGCAAAAAAAGGGTAAAAAATTGCTTTGCTAAATATGAAAAAACATGTACTGTTTAATAAAATGTATTGTTGAATATTAATACTTTTTTCCTTTTTTTCAGAACTAGAAAGAAAATTTAGAAGATGTAATTCAGTTTCCTTGCAATTACATAAAAACATTTAATACTAAAAAAGTTACTTTGATGGTGAGGTATTTTTGAAATATCTGTATGTGTCACTGCTTTCGTCTTATGCTTCCTTTTCTTCACCTCTCCTTACTCTGCTTTTCTCATTTCTCTTTTTACTCACTCTTCCTGCTTTACTACTCTTTTGTAACTCCCTCACTCCTTCTCTACTATTCCCCTGCCTTTACTACCTCCATCAGTAATTTTTCATCCATGTCTCTTTTTTCTGTATCCATATGTCTTAGTCTTTTTAACTGCCTTACTCCTTCTCAGTTGTTTGCTCTCGGTCTCTGCATCTGTCACTCTCTGTTTGTCTGTTTTACCCTTAATTTCCTTAACATCTCTGGGGAGATTTACAAGCCACCTGCGCCACCACTACGTCAGTTTTCTTGATGTACTAGTGGCGCAGGGTGCTTTTTCATATTTACAAGGAGAGGATAAGCCACTCTGTGTGTCTTTTCCTCTCCTTGTAAATACAGCCAATTCAAAAGCAGCACTAAAACGAACTATTATCTTTTTTGATAGGTTTAGGGTACCTATAGATAAGTATTGATGCAGACTTTAAAGTTTAATAGGAAAACTCTCTTTCCTTCATCTGTGAAATGTTCACTATCTGTTTTTTAATTACTTTGCCACTCCCCTCTCTTTATCAGGGAGTCCCTGAAGGTTTACTAAAGGTGACATTTTTTTTTTTTAAATATCATTGGGTGCGCGCTGAGTGCGCGCACCCAAAAAAAAAAATGGCAAATAGATTTTAAAAACAAGTTATTGTGTTTTGATTTTAGGTGGCTCTAAAAAGAGCCCTTGAGTTAATGTAGGGACAGAGGAAGAGAAAAAAGAAAAAAAAAATAACAATTCTATGGCCTAGTGCAAAGGTGCTGGTCAAATTTCCTCTGAATGAGATCAATACTGCTCTCACCCACAGAAATAAGAGTACCGCAATCCAAGCACCGTGTACTCATCCTCCCAAAACAAGGACGAATATCCAGAGGTGTGGAAGAAGGTGAAGGCACCATTGCAGAAGAAGTGCTCGCCTGAGCTGCCGAAGATGTGCTCGGCTGAGCTGCTGCAGATGTCGTCGGCAAAGCAGGTGGAGGGTTGGCTCCAGAAGCTTGACGAAAAGTCACAGGATGCATTGCCTCAACGTGCCTCAGCATAGTGTGAATACTAAAAGAGTACTTCTTATTAGCATTCCCACGAGACAAGGTGCGGTGACACAGTGTGCAGGTGACCTTTGGTGCATTCACCTTCTTTTGTCCCTCAGGAAAAGTAAAAAACTGCCATATAAAGGAGTCTTTCTGCTTCCTCTGCCTCTGTCTCTCAAGAGTGTCCTGCTCACTCTCAGTAGGTGACTGGTGCTCTGCCATTGTCTCACAAAAACAGAGTAGCTCCTTCTCCAAGGGAATCAGAACTAATAATGAGGGGAGTAGGTGTGGTTTTGGAAGAATCTGGAACTGAAAGTACTTTGAACCAATGAAAAGTGATGTTTCTTGATCACATGACTTGCCATGAGGGGATTGGGTGTGGTGTTGAAACAATCGGAAACTGAAAGTAATGAAAACCAATTAAAAGTGTTGTTTTATTATTCACATAACCCGAGGTGCGCGCACGGAGCAAGCTCCGAGCATGCACGGTGCAATTACGCATGCACGAACGTGTACGCGCGCATGCGCATAAGTATTATACGTGTACGTAGCGCGCATACGCGGTACGCGTGCATGCGCGAAACGTCAGCGCGCATACTACGCGCGTATACGCAACTATATCGCGCGAAGCACGTACGATGCACGCTTGTGTACGTACGTAGCATGCACACCATGTACGTACACATGCGTACTAGGTGCGCGCTTCGAGCGCGCACTAAAACGTGTGTATGCGTACGTAGATAACGTACGCAGGCATACATGAAAAACGTACGCAAACGTACTAGGTTCGCGCTCCGTGCACGCACCCTATAAATTTATTGAAAACAAAAAAGTGGACATAAGTTAATAGAAGAAATTAACTATACTGTTCAAATTAACTCAAAATAAAAGTAAAAAAAATAAACCCAAACAAAATTAAAGGATAAAGATAATTTATAAATGTATACATAGGGAAATTTTTGCAAAAAAAATAAATAAAAAATATATTAAAAAATTATAAAATTAGCATTTAAAAAACCTTTGAAATTCACTGAAAAAACCATAGGTTTCACACACGTTATAGTTAGGAATTAGCATTTAAAAAACCTTTGAAATTCACTGAAAAAACCATAGGTTTCACACACGTTATAGTTAGGAATTAGCATTTAAAAAACCTTTGAAATTCACTGAAAAAACCATAGGTTTCACACACGTTATAGTTAGCTGCACATTTTACTCATAAAAAACCAATGAAATTCCCCCGTTATAGTTAGTTCAGCTAACTATAACTCGCACGCCCGCAATCCACTGCTGATGACATCACATATTACATCACTCATGACATGGTCAGTGACATCACTCATGACATCACTGATGACATCTGAAATGACATCACTGATGACATCAGTGCCGATCTGCACACTGGCCTCTATTAGAATCAGAAATCTATTTGTACTTTGCACATTTAAGTTGGCTACTGTTTATCGCGACGTCTTGGCAAACATTTTCTTATTCTATCCATAGGTTTTAGCAAAATAATTTTAAGTGTTTTTAACACGCAGAGGTTGACATTTTATCTTCTTATGTATTATTTATTATTTTATGGAAAATAATGATCACCAATATTAGGTTTTAGGGTTGTGAATTTTTATGATCTATATTTGGATCTACATATCAAGATACAACTGATGAATGCGTGATATTATCTATACCCTGGCATATTTGCACACTTTGCACTTTAGATCTTGGTGCACTTTATTCTAATTGGACCTCATGATTGATAGAGTGTCTGCTTACTCGTATAGCGATAAATAATTATATGTTATTATATGGAAAGAATCCTTAAAAACCCACCATGTTCATTAGCTAACTATTTACTGATAGCTCATACAAATATATTGTTGGTATGACTGGGCTCAGTCTACCCACTATATTTATTTGCTAAAAAAGTAACTGCTGCTATTCTGTTTTTAAAGTTTAAGTATTATATGAAAAGCACTTTTTTTGCTATTTACACATATCACTAGGCACATTGCACTTTACTACACCCTTTTATGTTGACACAGGAATCAGGAGAATAATGATGATGCTGATTAAATAGTTGGAATACAGGGGGATTTAACCCATCAGAGCTGTAATTAATTGGTGGTAGCAAATTGATTGTTTGGAAGTATCAACACGAATGGCATATTCAATATTCATTGTATCACTTTGATTATAGTCAAAAGCAGTAAATGTATACAACAAGAATGTATTTACATACCGGTGTTTTAGATTTAACTATACACGGACTGCTTAAATTGAAACAATTATCGCTTTCGTGTTGTAACCCTTTAAACCCACCAATTATAAAAGCATTGCAAAATGGAATGATTTGCTATTCACAGTCTTTCTACCATGTCTATGCGTGTTTACCAGCATCACGTGCAGAGTGTATTCCGTCTACAAAAGGGTGGATCTTTGTTTTACACGTTGTCATGTGAACAAGGCTCAGGTGGAGCCGAAACGTTATGGCGACTAGCACGCAAGATTTGTAAATAAAAAATTGCACTAAGACCGAGGTCCGTGTATAAAACATATGTAATTTTCAGAAAAACAGACATTCATCAGTGATGTCATCAGTGATGTCATTTGAGATGTCATCAGTGATGTCATGAGTGATGTCACTGACCATGTCATGAGTGATGTAATATGTGACGTCATCAGCAGTGCATTGCGGGCGCGCGAGTTATAGTTAGCTGAACTAACTATAACGGGGGAATTTCATTGGTTTTGTATGAGAGAAATGTCCAGCTAACTATAACATGTGTGAAACCTATGGTTTTTTCAGTGAATTTGCAAGGTTTTTTAAATACTAATTCCTAACTATAACGTGTGTGAAACCTTTGGTTTTTTCAGTGAATTTGTACGGTTTTTTAAATGCTAATTTTTGAATTATTTAATTAAATATTATTATTTTTTTTATAATATAAATAAAATTCCTATGTATTGATTTATATATTATCTGTATCCTTTTATTTGTTTTTGCTCTTTTTTTAAAATTTGAATTAGGATAAAGTTGAACAGTTTATTTAATTTTTGCAATATATTTTTTCCATTTTTTTTTATATAAATTTTTCGGGTGCGCGCTCTGAGCGCGCTCCTAGTACGTTTTTGTAAGTTTTTTATGAATACCGTCATACGTAATTTACGTACGCATACATACGTTCTAGTGCGCGCTGGGAGCGCGCACCCAGTACGTATGCGTACATACGTACGCATGCCTGTGTGCATCATACACGTTCCACGCGGTTCACTTCCGCATACGCTTAAATTACGCGCAATAACGTTCGCGTATACGCGTGTTCAACGTATGCGCGTTACGTGCGCGCATATGACGTATGTACATGCGCTCCTACCCAGTACGTATGCGTACATACGTACGCATGCGTGTGTGCATCATACGCGCTCCATGCGGTTCACTTCCGCATACGCTTAAATTACGCGCAATAACGTTCGCGTATACGCGTGTTCAACGTATGCGCGTTACGTGCGCGCATATGACGTATGTACATGCGCTCCTACGCATTCGCGCATGCGTAATCATGGGTGCGCGCTCTGAGCTTGCTCAGTGCGCGCACCTCGGGTTATATGCATAATAAAACAACACTTCTTCTTGGTTATCATTACTTTCAGTTTCTGATTGTTTCAACACCACAGCCAATCCCCTCATGGCTAGTCATGTGATCAAGAATCATCACTTTTGATTGGTTTGAAGTACTTTCAGTTCCAGATTCTTCCCAAACCACACCTACTCCCCTCATTATTAGTTCTGATTCCTTTGGAGAAGGAGCTATTCTGTTGTTGAGAGACAATGGCTGAACAGCAACCATCTTCAGACAGTGACCAGGACACTCTTGAGAGGCAGAGGAGCAGGAAGCAGAAAGACAGCTTTATATGGCAGTTTTTCACTTTTCCAGAGGGACAAAAAAAGTTAAATGCACCTAAAGTTACATGTGTACTTTGTCAAAAAGTCTTGTCACGTGGGAATCCTATGAAGAAGTATTCTTTTAGCATCCACACTATGTTGAGGCATGTTGACAAAATGCATCCAGTGACTTTTCGTCGAGCATCTGGAGCAAACCCTCCACCTGCTCAACCGACGACATCTGCAGCAGCTCAGCCGAGCACATCTTCGGCAGCTCAGGCGAGCACTTCACCTGCAGTGGTGCCTTTGTCTTCTTCTACACCTCGTTTTGGACCACCTTGTTTTGCGAAGTTGTCCACACGCTGCACTGATTGTGGTAAACTTATTTCTGTGTGTGAGACCAGTCTTGATCTCATTCAGAGAAAATTTGATGCCCATGAGTGCAGTAGGCCATAGATGTTTTTTCTTTTTTTTCGTTTTTCTCTTCCTGTTTCCCTCCATTAACTCAAGGGCTCTTTTAAGAGCCACTTAAAAACTAAATCCCAAAAATTTGTTGGGGGGATTTATTTTTATTTTTTTTGGGGGGGGGATGCGCGCACCCTGCGCGCACCCAAGGTTTTTTGTAAAAAATGTGTGTTTTTTTTTTTTTAAATTTAATGTACAAAAAGAGGTGAAGAAATGGAAGCATGAAAAGGGAGATTTGAGAAATACAAATATTTTTCACTTATTTTTTTTAAAAAAAACAATTTTGGGAAAAAAATTTTTTAAAGTATTTTGCAAGGGAACAGAATTTTTTTTTCTTTTTTTCTTTCCAGTTCTGCAAAAAAAGAAAAAAAGTATTAATATTCAATCATACATTACAAAAAGCATTGCATGTTTTTACATATTTTACAAAGAATTTTTTTGCCCTTTTTTAGCTGTTTTCAGAATTTTTTAATTTTCATTTAAAATAGTGAAAACAATTGTATTCATCATTTAACAGCGGGATTGTTTAAAAAAATCCCTAAAACTTTCCTCACTAAAATATACCTTGTTAGAAATATTACATATATATTACAAGTACTTTTCTAGATGAATAAAAATGTTCAAGACAAACCGTCTTTAAACCTTGTCGAAAAAGCACACATGCCAAAATAATTTCTGTCAAAGGAGTCCACAATTGTTTTTATTACTTTTCCTTTAGGCCAAATAGTAATTTCAAAATCCTTTTTAAGTGATATCTTCAATTATAATCCTTTAAAATTACAAAAAATGCTTTGTTCAGATGCAGTTTTTAGTTTTCAAAATTTAGGTTTCAGAAAAATTAAATAAGAATTGGGTAAATCATAAGGCAAACGTTGCTTGAAAATCAATTGGGAATCATTACACAGTGTCCAGCCTTTTTCACATTTAAGATAAACTGTGTAATGTCCAGAAGTTACAGTAGGTCCTTCATGAAAAATTATTGCAACTGTAACAAAAGTTTTTCCAGAAATTGATAATTGTTGTCCTGTAAACTTCTTTATTAAAGTTTCCAATTTTGAACCATCAGCTCTACAACGTTGCATCATTAAAATTACATACTGACCATATTTCTGTAAAAATAACGTGGAAAACATGTCAGATTTGCATTCAGAACATTCCATGTTGTGATTGGCATCTTTAACTAATTTACTAAAAGTCACTGATTTACTCTCTGGTAATGGTAAAAATATGAACCTTTCTGATTCAACATGACTACTACATGTGTTCATACAGTTTTCACAGCAATGTTCCCATTTGTAAGAGACACCAAATAAGTTTTCTACTTCTACTCCTTCATCTTCAAGTACGCTCAGTATATATATTAAGAATTCCTGTGCATCTTGCTGGACATTTTCTTTAAACTGTGTAGATCCAGAACATACATCTAAAAGATTTCTAACATCAGTAGCACTTTCTATTTCAGTTTTATCAGTACTCAGCTTCTCAAAAAGGAGACTCAGCAGACAACACAATCTTTTTCCATGATTTACTATTATCTGTTCTAGCAACTTTTCAAGATAAAATACAACATTCAGCACTACATTTGCATAGCAGTTGACACCAGAGCTATTTTCAAAATGGCAACCAACAACCTCTTCAACACTGTCCTTTTTCTTTTTCCTTGCTATCACATCAGTGTCCTTTTTTTTTTGTTCTGTTCATCCACATTACAGATATTTTCAAATCTCCTTTTCCGAGAAGCAACATGTTTTTCAATCACAGGATACTGACCTAAATGAGGAGCATAGGTTCTTCTTAATCTATTATACTCCTTTACACAATTTGCATCTGCACTAACTTTTGAGTCATCAAAGTCTATCATAAATAAACCAGATAATGTTTTTACTCGTGACAGAGCAACATATGCCATACCTTCTTTGAACACAGTAGAACCAATGTTTACAAAAGCACTATCTACAGTCAATCCTTGAGACTTGTGAATAGTTACAGCATATGCTAGAGAAAATGGAAACTGCTTCCTACGTACATATAAGTCTTTCACAAGCATGAAACAAACTGAACAACGACAAATGTCTTTAACTTCTTCTATCTGATCAAATTTTATTTTTAAACATTCAATTCCTTCTTTTTTCTGATAATTAATAAAACCCACAACTCTTCCCATAGCTCCATTCACTAAACCTTTTTCTACATCCAAATTTCTCCTTAAAATCACTCGACAATTCATGCAAACATATAGATTTTTTTCTAATCCAGCTGTTTTGGAAATGTTCTTCTCTAGTGAATCCAATTTATTTTTCAGTTTGCCTGTTAATGTAATAGTAATTCTTTCATGCTGAATTTTGTCCTCTGCTTCCATTTTCTTAATCTCTTCCTTTTCCAATTTCAAGAGTTCCTCATTGAATATTGAGCACTCACGTAGTGTTGGCATTAAGCAGATTACAGTATTTTTTTCAGCAATGTTCTTGTATATTTTCTCTGCAACTATTTCTTCATTTGGAAATAAATTATGTAGCATCCTACTCTGTAATGCTTTTTTGCCAACTTCTGTGAGTAGTCCAATTCTGATATCTTTCAGAATACTTGCATAATCTTCGTCGTTTGCTTGTCTCATATTGGTAGTGAGTTCTTTGTACTCAAAGAACGACCAAATATTCGCATTACCAATGCTTCCTAATGACTTCTTTGTGTCTTCATGTGTCACAGTATTAAACACTGGTTGTCCTTAAACTGGAGTGAGCTGTAAAAGATCTCCAAAAACTATGACGTGTTTTCCTCCAAATAACACGTCATAGTCTCTCTTAAGAATTTGTTGCATTCTTAAATGCACAAAGGCAAGCATTAAGTTTGATACCATGCTCACCTCATCAATAATCAGAACTTGCATCTTCTTCAACACTCTTGAAACTTCGAAGCATGCTTCTCCAGTTAGCTTGTGGTATTCTATTTTGTTCTCATGCTCCACTGGTAACATTAGCAAGCGATGTAAGGTAATTCCTTTTATGTTATAGGCTGCTAACCCAGTTGGAGCAGTTACCACACAAGACAAAGTTGAAGCTGTTTTTTGCTGTAGGTAGCTTCTAATGACTTTTATTAAGAAACTTTTACCAGTTCCAGCTTGTCCACTCACATACATCCTGATTGGTTCAAATGATGTGCATGAGCACTCTTTTTTTCATGTAGTAATCCATGATCAATTTTTTTGGTGACTTCTTCATAAATTTGTTTTTGTTCTTCATTCCATTGTTGTTCCAGATTTAGTAAGTCTATTGAATCTTCCTGTGCTTGATTCATAGCCGTTACCACTTCAGTCATGGCTATTGCAGCTTCATTTTGTACAACAGGTTGTCCTAGGGGATCTTGACTGAGTGTTCCAGAACTTTGACTGTCTTGAGAACTGTCTCTAGCTACTTCAGCTGCAATTGTTGCTTCCTGTTCAATTTCTTCATTTAACATTTGGACATAAGTTGTGAAAGTACTGCATTCTATGCTGTCTTTGCTAGCATTAAATGAATCTTCAAAGCTTTGAAATTCTCCCAATAGTTTGTCCTCTGAACGCCATGGTTTAAACAGCTGTAAAAGTGCCAAGTAGTAAAATTCCTTTTTGTCAGTAGTGTCGCAACTCAGCTTCCTGTGATTTATCAAACTTCCTTTTGTTTGCTTCACCAAACATCCTTCCTCACCAATGACTTTATATTTTCCATTGTTGATGTCTTCTGTGGCTTTCCGTGAAAAGATGTAGTTCTGCAGCACTTCATAGAGACACATGTTCTCAAGATGATGACTTCTTTTTGGGTAATATGTGTCCAACATGTTTGTTTTCAAAATATCTGTACTTTCTGGGTCGTTCTCGGACAAATATTCAATTTCTCCAACAGATTTCAGTACCCGATTTCTCATTCCTGCAAGGCCTAAGCTTACCCAAATTATTCTTCTGGATTTCGAGTAAAGACTTGCAGATGATAACCTGTCTGAGCATTCGTAGGATCCAATTTCTCGATGCGATAACATCTTTAAACTGAAACTGTACAGCTTCTTACTGACAGTCTTCTCGTGAGAAATCTCTTCCCACATTTCCTTCAATTCTGTTTTCTCAGATTTAGTGATGTAAGATGTGACATACCGAGCAACAGCAATAGAATTGTCTGCCACATACTGAATATCCATGTTAGCATTCCACATGGATAAAATGACTGGGTTGTAGTCATTTATAAATTTGGACTCTTCTTTTCTTTTTAGGTTGTATGTATTTTGGGAGATTTTCTGGTTATAGTATGTCGCACAGCTGACATAAAACTGTTGACTCTTCCTTTTGAAAGAACAGGTCTAGGAAATCCAAATCGACACTTTGTGTAGAATTTATCTTTGGTCTTGTACTTCCGTCGACAGTATTTTCCACACCGATGACTTTGGAAACGTAAAACTTGCTCTTTTAACATTTTCTCTTCTGTGCTTTTAGGTATAGCACATGTTGCATATTCTTCAATGAAAGATAACACTGCTTCATCAGCATCTGTTCCAAATTTTGGAGCATCCTTGATCCACAACAGCATATGAATATGAGGAGCACCTCTTGCTTGGCACTCTTTTCTCCAAAAGAAATCCACAACTTCTCCAAGAGGTGGATTTTTTTTATTGCAGATGAAGGACATCATAGCCTCAAATCTATGATTGAAATATCTGCAAACATTAACCAGATCCAATGAGCACAGTTCTCCTGCTGTCTTGTATTCAATGTTTTTAATGTTTGAATTTGCCTCTCGTAGAAAATCCAATAAATCATCCCAAGCGTACTCGGCACAGCTTAGCGTTAGAAACCATGTAGGAGTTCCTAAATTCCGTAACATGCATTTTAATTCACCATGGCGTCGGTACCAATATTCATTTGTCCCACGCTGACAAGCCATCAGATTGATCAGTTGTGTTTCCAAATGATCATCTCGGTGCTGCACTTTCTCCATAAAATCCTTAGCAGACACATTATGTAAATGTACTCCACTTTTTAAAATGTGATTTACTGCATAAGATAATGCAGACAAGTCGCTTTCAAATAAAAGATGAAACAAATAAGGAATACTTTGACGAAACCTTGAATCTTCAGCATATAGTCTTGTAGTCCGATACTCAGAAGCTGGAATCTGTTCTGGGCGTTCATCGTATCGTCCACCTTTTCCTGTAGGAAACAGCTGAGGAAAACATCGAGCTTCCAAGCTCTTCTCCCATACACTCACGGGAGTTCCTTTTGCTTTCTTCATCTGAAACAGATCAATAGTGTCTCCCATAACTTCTTTTGAATGAGGAGGATGTACACTAAAATGTTCATAAATTTCTTCTTCCTTTGACTTGTCCACTTTTTCAATTTGTCCAGTTGGTGTTTCAGTGTCTTCTTGTAAATCTTCTTCTTCTTCATCTATATAAATTGATTCATGCCATTTATTATCCCTTTTCAAATATAAATTTGCTCTTTGAACTTTCCGTACATCTACCAGCTCCTGCCAAATCTTCTTATTCTTTGTAGGTACACCATTAACCAAAATAACTAATGGTTCAGTTTCCAAAGTCTCTGCATCAATAGTTTCCATATTTTTTTTCAAATCCAAGGGCAAATACACCACTCTTCCTTTTAAACCTCTCAGTAAATCTGAAGGAGGTAATTTACCAGTTTTGGGCTCCATACGTACTATGGTCTGGAACGGATGAACACATTGAATGAGTATAAACTCATATGTATTTAAATCAGAAAGTTCGGCAGGAATAGCATCCAATTCTAAATTATTATGTACAGCTCTGGTCGGCATTCTATTTTCTTCTAACTTGTTATAACAGTATTTACAAATACGCTGATCTTCACCCAATTCAAAACAATTTTCAAGAAATATATATGTTGCAAAATCTTTCCACTTATAACTATCTTCATTTTCACTTTTTTTATACAGATCAACATTCTTTGTTTGATTTTTATAATGGCTTCTGCAGCAACAAATACAAGTAATATTTAGTCTTTCATTAGAGATGATAGTAAATTTTGTCATTTCATCTTCAAAATTTTTAGTAATAATGAGTTCTACATTCTGTTCCTCATTTTCCTCATTAACTGTGTCCTTTTCTGCACTTTCTTGTTCTGGACCAAAGTAACAAAACTGAATCTCATCAGTAACCTTCACTACATCTGATACAGATCCACGGAACAGAGCATTATTCAACTCATTCAACTTTACTGCTGGACTTTTAGCAAAATACAATATTCTCACAAACTTTCTCATTTCAGTATGATGAACAGCCAGCATCCTAAAATGAAGAAAAACACTTTTACACACTTTTCTAGATAGACAAGCCAGAGAGTGTCCTTGCAAACCAGTATTCTCTCTCACTCTGCATGGATCTAGTGTTTGAAGCACCTTAATTTTCTGTTTAACACTCTTTTTACTATATTCTCTTAGAAACTCACGTAATTTATCAATAGATTCCTGACGCACAGTACAAATACTACTACAGTTCCAAGTGTACACTGGGGCTTTAGGACGTCTCCCCATAGCCTCAGCAGCCATTACTTCTTCCTCATTTCTCGGAACCATTTTCTCCTTTTCCATCACACATCCATCTCTAACTTCATATGCTCTTCCATTGGTGTCAACTGCATGCAACAAACTATTACTTTGAAGATAACTCTCTTCATTAAAAAATGGTTCAGTACTTGAACTGTGCTTCCATTCTCCCAAGAACACTTTACAAAAGTTACTTTTTTTCACTTCTCTTTTCCTTTTGCTTTGTGACTTCATTGCATTGACTAATTTATCTAATCTACGCATCCTGTTCAAAATTAAAATAAAAAGTTTTCTTTTTATTTCCAAAGCCTTACTTACAATATTTTCTATAAAAAAAAATTCTTTATAAATGTAGCTTTTTTCTTATATTTTTTCACATCCTTTAGCAAATTTAACATCACTCTTCTCTGAAACATTTTTCGACGAATGTTTTTAAAATCTAATTTTCGTGAAAATTCATTCTTACTTACTTCTGATTGTACATTAGCTTTTGTTTTTTGTTGTTGACTCTGTTGTTGCTTTGTAAATAAAACACTGTTTGTTTTTGATTTATTTTTACCATTTTTTGTTTTTTTGAAGATTTTTTTAAAGAAAACTTTAGTTTGCTTACCAGTAGAGTTTTTCTTTTTTCCATCACAAGCTTTTCCTCCTATTTTTTTTTCCCCAGTTTTGTCCAGATATAATTGTTGTTGCTTTTCTTTCCTCTTTCTTGTCCTTAAAGGCATTTTTTTTTCACTGTTGCTCAGTAATACCTGCAAGAAACTGAAAAAATACCTTTTTGTAATTTTAATTCATTTAAAAAAATTTTAAGCTTTTCAATAATTTCAAAAGTTTTAGCATTTGCCTCTCATTTGTGATTTACTGATTTGTGCAGAGTGCTAACCACCACAGTTGAATAAAACAAGCTGCCCCTTTCCTGCAAGTGCAAGTCTAACAGAACAACTGCAACACAAATTAAATCTCTGCCCACAATTCCTGTGCGCACACAGCCTCATGGTGTGATTCTAGACAGAAAACGATATTTGATTGGCAATTTTAAAGCACATTTACTACTGTGGTAGAGCAAGTGATAATTACTGTTACAGCCTGACACATTTTCCTTGTAGATTACAGAGGCAGAAAAGAGTACATTTCCTAACAGCTACTTCATACCATGAGCATGTGCAACCTGGGTGAGTGACTACACTAGAGCAAAGGAAATGTGCCTTGATGACGTTGAATGTGTTTGCATTACACAATGCTATCTGAAACATCACACAGAGCTGAGTACTACACATAAGAGTGTTGGAGAAGCTGCTGTGTGTGTGCCAAGACTGTGTTTCTGGACACTGTGTATTGTCTAGTGCAAGACAGATGAGCAAAGAGACTTCCAAAACTGCATGAAGACTGCTGGGATGTATGTAACAGTGCATGTGTGCTAAGGGTTATTTTCAGTTTTGAACATATGGCAACTACCTGTGACTTTGCTATTTTAAAAGGGAAATCTACCCTATTGGTTTCAAATGTTTTAGCTTTTGCCTCTCATTTGCCATTAAGTGATTTCTGCTGAGTGCAAACCACCACATTTGAAGAAAACAAGCTGTCCCTTTCCTGCAAGTGCATGTTTTACAGAACAACTGCAACACAAATTACATCTCTGGCCACAATTCCTATATGCACACAGCCTCAAAGTGTGCTTCTAAGCAGAAAACAGAATTTGATTTGCAATTTCAAAGCTCATTTACTACCATGGTAGACCAAGTGATAATTAGTGTTACAGCCTGACACATTTTCCTTATCTTTTACAGAGGCAGAAAACAGCACATGTCCTAACAGCTCCTTGAGACCATGACCATGTGTTACAGGGTGAGTGATTAGACTAGATCAAACAAAATGAGGCCTTGGTGACGTTGAATGTGTTTGCATTACACAATGCTATCTGAAACATCACACAGAGCTGAGTACTACACATGAGAGTGTTGGAGAAGCTGCTGCGTGTGTGCCAAGAGTGTGTTTCTGAAGACTGTGTATTGTCTGGTGCAAGACAGATAAGCAAAGAGACTTCCAAAACTGCATGAAGACTGCTGGGATGTATGTAACAGTGCATGTGTGCTAAGGGTTATTTTCAGTTTTGAACATATGGCAACTACCTGTGCCTTTGCTATTTTAAAAGGGAAATCTACCCTGTTGGTTTCAAATGTTTTAGCTTTTGCCTCTCATTTGCCATTAAGTGATTTCTGCTGAGTGCTAACCACCACATTTGAAGAAAACAAGCTGTCCCTTTCCTGCAAGTGCATGTTTTACAGACCAACTGCAACACAAATTACATCTCTGGCCACAATTCCTACATGCACACAGCCTCATAGTGTGCTTCTAAGCAGAAAACAGAATTTCATTTGCAATTTCAAAGCTCATTTACTACCATGGTAGAGCAAGTGATAATTAGTGTTACAGCCTGACACATTTTCCTTATCTTTTACAGACGCAGAAAACAGCACATGTCCTAACAGCTCCTTGAGACCATGACCATGTGTTACAGGGTGAGTGATTAGACTAGATCAAACAAAATGAGGCCTTGGTGACGTTGAATGTGTTTGCATTACACAATGCTATCTGAAACATCACACAGAGCTGAGTACTACACATGAGAGTGTTGGAGAAGCTGCTGTGTGTGTGCCAAGAGTGTGTTTCTGGACACTGTGTATTGTCTGGTGCAAGACAGATGAGCAAAGAGACTTCCAAAACTGCATGAAGACTGCTGGGATGTATGTAACAGTGCATGTGTGCTAAGTGTTATTTTCAGTTTTGAACATATGGCAACTACCTGTGCCTTTGCTATTTTAAAAGGGAAATCTACCCTGTTGGTTTCAAATGTTTTAGCTTTTGCCTCTCATTTGCCATTAAGTGATTTCTGCTGAGTGCAAACCACCACATTTGAAGAAAACAAGCTGTCCCTTTCCTGCAAGTGCATGTTTTACAGAACAACTGCAACACAAATTACATCTCTGGCCACAATTCCTACATGCACACAGCCTCATAGTGTGCTTCTAAGCAGAAAACAGAATTTGATTTGCAATTTCAAAGCTCATTTACTACCATGGTAGAGCAAGTGATAATTAGTGTTACAGCCTGACACATTTTCCTTATCTTTTACAGAGGCAGAAAACAGCACATGTCCTAACAGCTCCTTGAGACCATGACCATGTGTTACAGGGTGAGTGATTAGACTAGATCAAACAAAATGAGGCCTTGGTGACGTTGAATGTGTTTGCATTACACAATGCTATCTGAAACATCACACAGAGCTGAGTACTACACATGATAGTGTTGGAGAAGCTGCTGCGTGTGTGCCAAGAGTGTGTTTCTGGACACTGTGTATTGTCTGGTGCAAGACAGATGAGCAAAGAGACTTCCAAAACTGCATGAAGACTGCTGGGATGTATGTAACAGTGCATGTGTGCTAAGGGTTATTTTCAGTTTTGAACATATGGCAACTACCTGTGCCTTTGCTATTTTAAAAGGGAAATCTACCCTGGTGGTTTCAAATGTTTTAGCTTTTGCCTCTCATTTGCCATTAAGTGATTTCTGCTGAGTGCTAACCACCACATTTGAAGAAAACAAGCTGTCCCTTTCCTGCAAGTGCATGTTTTACAGAACAACTGCAACACAAATTACATCTCTGGCCACAATTCCTATATGCACACAGCCTCATAGTGTGCTTCTAAGCAGAAAACAGAATTTGATTTGCAATTTCAAAGCTCATTTACTACCATGGTAGAGCAAGTGATAATTAGTGTTACAGCCTGACACATTTTCCTTATCATTTACAGAGGCAGAAAACAGCACATGTCCTAACAGCTCATTGAGACGATGACCAATTGTTACAGGGTGAGTGATTAGACTTGATCAAACAAAATGAGGCCTTGGTGACGTTGAATGTGTTTGCATTACACAATGCTATCTGAAACATCACACAGAGCTGAGTACTACACATGAGAGTGTTGGAGAAGCTGCTGCGTGTGTGCCAAGAGTGTGTTTCTGGACACTGTGTATTGTCTGGTGCAAGACAGATGAGCAAAGAGACTTCCAAAACTGCATGAAGACTGCTGGGATGTATGTAACAGTGCATGTGTGCTAAGGGTTATTTTCAGTTTTGAACATATGGCAACTACCTGTGCCTTTGCTATTTTGAAAGGGAAATCTACCCTGTTGGTTTCAAATGTTTTAGCTTTTGCCTCTCATTTGCCATTAAGTGATTTCTGCTGAGTGCTAACCACCACATTTGAAGAAAACAAGCTGCCCCTTTCCTGCAAGTGCATGTTTTACAGAACAACTGCAACACAAAATACATTTCTGGCCACAATTCCTATATGCACACAGACTCATGCTGTTAGGCACAAAACACAGGCTGCCCCTTTCCTGGGTCTACAATCCTTACAGAACTAATGCTAATTTCAAATGTGCTGACATTTTCCTCTCTTTTCTTTCAAAGTGATTTCTGTTAAATCCTAACCATCACAATTATAAACAGACTGTCCTTTCCTATCAACTGCAAGTCTTACTTTTCAACAGCAACACAAATTTAATCTCTGTCAACAATTCTTCTCGGAACACAGACTCATGGTTTGTTGGTAGGCACAAAACAGTATTCCTCATTCTTACCAGTACACATTAACTTATGATGAAAACATACTCCATAATATTTTACATATTCAAGACAGTTAAATATCTCCCAAAACACAAAATGTAAATCACAACTTTAAACATATAATTACAATTATTTTATTTATTTCTAAATTGACCACATACACCCCCTCTCAAACTCATAACTCACCTTTAAATTTAGTTAGTTGTGAAAGAAATCTGGCAGTCACACAGCAGTTTATCACACCAGAATCTCTGAGCTGAACACCTCTCTCCTCTCAGCAGAACCAGTTAATGGCACAGTTTCCCTCTCTTTTTTCACACATATACATGTTAACTCCAAATCACATTCCTTCCCACATTTTTTCAAATGGAATCACACATTTTTATTGGTTGTCATTTTCAACCCTTTTCCAACTGAACCCTTCCCCCAACATGACTTCTACCTGCTGCCATAGCAACAGCTCATGGAACACTGGTGTGTGCAGAGAGGTCAGAAGTTCAGCACACTATGTTTCAAATCCAAAGAGCAAGAGTGCTTGACCTGTCAAACCTCACAGCAAATCCAAAGTAATGTTCAGTGGCAACACATTTTTCATAACCAATGCAAAACATGCTTCTAAAAATGTATACAGACAGCCTAGTTTTAACTTTAAAATAGTTTGAATCAGCCAATCAGTTCTTTTTGTTAAAAAAAAATATGTATGCCTCCATTTTTCAACTGTCTTTCTTTTCATATTGCCATTCTGCTGAAAGACACCTCCTGAGTGCATCCAGATCTCCTTGGAAAATGTTCACAGTGTGGATTGTAGGTCACAGCTATGTCTTCTGGAGTCAAAAGTATGCAGAAAAAAGAGGTATGGTGAGAGACCTTGCTTTGCCAAATGTAGACATTAAATGGATTGGTCAGAGAGGGTTAGATTGGCACCAATTAATGCCTTTGGTGAAAACCTTTCTACATCTCCAGCAGCCTAACCTTATTATTGTGCACTGTGGTGGAAATGACCTAGGCACTTTAACTGGGGTAGGTCTGGAAATGCTTATGAAGGACACCTTTGTGCAATTGATGGCGCTTTTTCCACAAACTGCCTTTGTATATTCTAATATATGCCAAAGGCAAAAGTGGAACTGGTCCAACCAATTTTGTCCGCAGATTGACAAAGCAAGGAAGCACGTCAACAAATCTATTTCTGCTTTCCTCAGAGACTATGGTATGGGTTCTATATACCACAACAACTTGCGTTACAACATGCAAGGCATTCATAGAGGAGATGGTGTACACTTCACTGATGAAGGCAACAGAGTCTTCCTCTTCAACTTTAGACTCTGCATCGGTACTTACTTGTAGGTACTACAAAAAAACCACTCTATTAACACAAGGGCTCTTTTTAGAGCCACCTAATATCTAAACATTTTTCTTTGATTTTTTTTTTAAAAGTTTTTTTTCGGGTGCGCGCCAGGTGCGCGCACTCGGCGATATTTTTTTAAAAATATCAATCTATTTTTTTGCCCTACAAGGTCCTACTGTGACCCCCTGACATTGCCTAGTGGGTCAATATCTCCCCACTCTGCCCTCTTTACACATTCTCCCCCACGGCAAGGTGCGCACACAGGGCTTGCTCAGTGCGCGCTCCGAGCGCGCGTACAGATATATATATTGATTTAAATGCTATTTTCTCTGGAAATACTGAACAAATTTACACCAAACCTGCAAAAGGCACTTCATGGACCTTATGGCTACCTCTCTGCCAAATTTCACATAATTCTGTTCAGCCGTTCGGGCTGTAGCTGCGACTAAAGTCCCTATGGAAAAATGCATGGGGAAAACGTGTTTTGGGACCCCCCCTTTTTCTCAGCCCCCGCTTGACGAATCACCCCGAGACTTTCAGGGTAGGAGCTGAACGGAGCGCCCCATTAGTTTTGAAAATTTCGCGAGGATTCGTCAACCGGCGCCAAAGTTATTCAAAATAGAATTTTCAGATTTCCTATGGAAACACGGTCCTAACTATAACTATCTACTGGCGACCTTGAAAGCGAAGCTCCTTCTGGACAGCTGGCCCCCATGGAAAGTGGCGTACACGCCAGCGGAGCGTGCTGGCAATCCTTAATGCAAAAATCCAAAGTAGGTACGCTCTCAGTAAATGAAACAATTCCTCACGAGTAAATGCGACTATGCTTTATTCCACACAACGTGTTTCAACTGCATCCGCAGCCATTCACGTGAGCAAGGCTGCGGATGCAGTTGAAACGCGTTGTGTGGAATAAAGCATAGTCGCATTTACTCGTGAGGAATTGTTTCATTGACTGAGAGCGTACCTACTTCGGATTTTTGCATATATACATATATATATATATATATACACAGTTTAGTCACTAGTCTGCAGTAAGATACATTTAATGACTCACTTATAGAGTCAGTTACGCTTCTAGAAAATCATCCATTCACACACTTGTACACTCACTTATTCTTCAACAGGCCTTTCCCTATATATATTAAACATATTAAAACTGTTCAGAAACACATACTCAATGGATGACGTCATCAGTGATGTCATTTGAGATGTCATGAGTGATGTCATCAGTGATGTCACTGACCATGTCATGAGTGATGTAATATGTGACGTCAACAGCAGTGCATTGCGGGGGCGCGAGTTATAGTTAGCTGAACTAACTATAACAGGGGAATTTCTAGGGTTTTGTACGAGGGAAATGTCCAGCTAACTATAACACCCCTGAAACCTATGGTTTTTTCAGTGAATATATATATAAATACAGCAAAACGTCCCTGCGGGAGGAGCTCTTCGTAGCTGGTGCCGACGGCGAGGTAAGGACAACCTCACAATTTTATCAATTACATGAAGAAAAACGCCGCACTCCTCTTGGATTTCTCAGCTCAGTTTTAATGACCTTGTTCCTCTTCCCCACCTACGCGTTTCGAAACACAGTTCCTGATCACGGTAGTAACATAAGTCCTATGTTTATTTCACCAATTTATACCTTGGCTCCACGTTTTCCCACAATGAGGTTTTGTGGGTTAGGTAGTTTGTTTATTTCAGTCAAGCAGGATTCCGTGCTTTCAGTCCATATTTGCGATGCTGTCTGGCGTAGGCGTATCGCATTGGTTTATTAAGGGCTTTTATATCAATACCTGAGTGGTGGTTCGTGAGTGGTTGAAAAGTGATTAAAGATTCTCACACCGAGTGACACTCATTCCGTCACCGCTTATCTAAGCGCATCTCGGGCTCTCTATGGAGCAAACGGCTCACAGTATATTGACTAAGTGTCAAAAAATCACGGCTGAGTGCCCTGAATAGCTCCAAAATTAACCTGGTGTTCCACACCATGCCAAGCAGCAGGGCAAGCCGTGGACAGAAAATATTATTGACCATGATTATACCAAAGTGTTTCTTATATGTTTTTTTCTTTTTCCTTTTCATTCCATCACATCTTAACAATCAATTCTCATATTCATATTTCAGCCATGTGGAAAGCAAAAAAGAGACGACTTTTAGAGTCGAATCCCATTTGTACATATTCAAAGTACCATATATCAAGTCTGTTGTTTACAGATGTACATACATCTCTTCATCTCCATTGAGCCCCAATGGGCTTCTCGTTTTAAAGCGGATTATTAATTTCGACTCCAAACGTCTCAACTTCTGAGTGCGATTGCCTCCTCTTTCATGTTCACAAATCGTCGCTAAGCCTGAGTATCTAATATCTTGCCAGGTTTTTCCACTGTGACTTTGCAGATGTTTAGCTATGGCATAAGTTATGTCTACTCTTGTAACTCTTGTTGTCTGAAAAAATAGCACTGTACTACAATATACAGAGTGTCACTGATGCCAGACAATAGGAAAAGAAAAATAAAGTCATGAACACAAAACAAGATGAATGACGAAATATTTCCAGCAGTGAATATGTTCAAAGCTTCTTTTCTCCCGGACTTTGAAATCTTTTGTCTTCGCGTCAACGGGTCATGAACTCCACTGAGGTCAGTATGAATGTGAAAATTACAATATACATATTCACACTGTATGATCTCAGGGGGGGAAACAGAGTAAGAAGCAGAAGCTGCCGACGTTACATATAAATCTTTAGTCTTTGCGCCCATGGGTCACCAACACCTCTGAGGTCAAGTATAGTGTCGATATTATAATATACAAAGTCACACTACATGAGCTTAACCCCTTCGCTGCTGCGGACATTCCGCTGCAGCGCTGGGGGGGGCAGGGGGGCAGCGCGGTGGGCCTGTGCTCATGACGGAGCCGCTCCGTCATGAGCCACAGTTGAGCTGTGCTCATGACGGAACGGTTCCGTCATGACTCCGCCCATTTGCGTTGTCGCCCTGCACAGGCGGGGAAACAGCGCCGCGCAGGCGGAGCGGCCGCCAACAGGATTGTCATGACGGAACCGTTCCGTCATGAGCACACGGCAACCGTGGCTCATGACGGAACGGTTCTGTCATGAGCGGGGAAGGGGTTAAAGGAGCGAGAAAAGGAACAGTGTTTTGTCTATTCTGTCTGTATCTGAATACAAGCTGCTGACATTACATATAAATGGCAAAAACAATAACACTTTTTTTTAGATACAAATCTTTAAATATTCACAAATAGCTACGTATTATAAATATCTGCTATGCCATAATCAAACAACTTACAACTCCGTAATATGTTTTGTTGTTGCAAAAGAAGAATCAGACGCTAGAAAACGGAACCTGCATCACAGAATGGACATAAGTAAATAACTCGCAAAAACAAAACTAATCGATCAACGGGTGTGGTTTATATTTTTTGGGGTAATTGAGTAGTCTATGGAAGGAACATCCGGCTCCGCCCATTTAGATGTCACGTTTTACAGTTGACACGTGCTCACATTTTCACTGTTTAACTTGTGTACGTGTTGGGAAAAGTTACAAAATGTGAAGCTGTAATGGTTTCAGTTTTGATCCTCACATGTATAAGCTCCTTAATATGTACATACATTGGAGAGCATAAAAACTGTTACCTGGCAAACCATGTCATTTCCTTTCCCGTGACTAAAAACATCAATAAATTGCCGTAATTGTAAATAGAAGATATTAAAATATTATCGTTCAGAACAGAAAAAAAAAATACGTGCTAATATTTCTCATCACTATGGTTTTAAATTAAAAAAATGCCAGTATTTGTAAAGCGTACAGCTACCTCCAGAGAGGTGTTCCAGTGCTCGGGGGCATCGGGAAGATTAAGCAAGGTATTGCCCACAGTGACATAGTGTTGGGCTAATGTGCCACCGGAGCCGGGAATCGAACTGTGAACGCTGTTGTTCGAAGTCAGGTATCATAGCTGCTGCGTCACACTTTTTCCACACTTAGATGTTAATCAGTGCTAATTAAATTTTAAACATTGTTAAATTATAACTTATAACACACTACTGTTACAGTCAGTTTTTGACTACAAAATGTATGCACTTTTTAAAAAAAATTACTTAAAAAGAATATAGGTTTCAGGGACATTGTAGTTAGAAATTAGTATTTATAAAACCTTCGAAATTCACAGCAAAAACACCATAGGTCTTAAAAACGTTATAGTTAAAAATTAGCATTTAAAAAACCTTGGAAATACACAGAAAAAAACATAGGTTTTAAAAACGTTATAGTTAGAAATTAGCATTTAAAAAACCTTAGAAATTCACTGGAAAAAAACACAGGTTTCAAGCACGTTATAGTTGGTTGAGCATTTCGCTCGTACAAAACTAGAGAAATTCGGCCGTTATAGTTAGTTCAGCTAACTATAACTCGCGCCCCTACAATGCACTGCTGATGATGTCACATATTACATCTTTCATGACATGGTCAGTGACATCACTGATGACATCACTGATGACATCTCAAATGACATCACCAGTAGGTAGTTATAGTTAGGACCTCGTTTCTATTTAAAAAGCATTTTTTCTTTTCCAAATAACTTTGGTGCCGGTTGACAAATCTTTGTGAAATTTTTCAAAACTAGTGGGGCGCTCCAATCAGCTCCTGTCTTGAAAGTTTTGGGGTGATCCGTCAAGCAGGGGCCGAGAAAAAAGTGGGGTCCCAAACGCATTTTCCCCATGTTAATTTCCATGGGAAAATTTAGACAAAGCTATAGCCCAAACTGCTGAACGGAATTTGGAAGAAAGGTAGGTCTTGGTTCAGAAAGAGACCTTTTTTTAAAATCGTGTAATCTGTTCAGTAGTTCCTGATAAATTAGAAAAATAAAAAGATTCGATATCTGTGGCCGCAGTGGGTTCGCTTCACTCTGATTGGCTGCCAACACTCCAAACCAGGAAGTGTTGGCAGCCATCTTGTGGCTCGGTAGAACTGAGTCACAAGAAAATCGTAAAATAAGGGTTAAAAAACAAGAAAAGTGGGCAGGGTAGAAACACCCTGACCACCTAGGCCTGCTCAGGGGGTCCCACAAGGACCCCAGGGCCAAAAAATGCATTGTTTTTGTAATTTCAGCGGAATTCACGTTGGGGTTGCGAATCCTGCCAAAATTACCAAAAAATATGAAGCGCTTCATTTTAATGAGGTCCCCTTGTGGGCCAGGTCCCTGGGGCTTTGTCTAAATATAATATCGGAGGCCCATGGGGGGCCCTGCAGCCCCGGGGTCCGCCACCTCCCTGGGGCAATGCAGATTATGTGCAGGGGCATGCGGTCCCCCCGCAGCCCCGGGTATCACCACCTCCCAAAAGCTTATTGGAAAAAATAATGCATGGTGGGGTTCCACCCACCCACACTGCCCCGGGGGACCGCCACCTCCCCGGGGCATTATTAATTGGATGCGGGGGGCACGCCATCCCCCTGCAGCCTCAGGGACCACCACCTCCCTGGGGCACATACTTATTTAAATTTGGGACCCATAGCCCCGGGGACACCACCTCCCTGGGGCTATTTTGACAAAGAGAGGAGGGCCATGCGGCCCCCCTCCCAGAGCCCTTGATGGCCCTGGGGACCGCCACCCCTCAGGGCTGGCTCCTGCAGTGTCCCGGGGTGCCCACCCCGGGACACTGCTGTTTGCTATGGCAGAGTGGGAGCCGTGCAGCTCCCGCCCTGCCATAGCAAACTCTGCTTTGCTTCATTGAAGCAAGAGCAGGGAAACCTGCTTTCTACTTCAATGAAGCAAAGCAGGATTGCTTTTCCACAAGGGGAGTTGCATGTCAGCAGCTCCCCTTGTGGAAAAGCAATGCCGGCTCCCGCAGGAGGCGTGGAGCCGGCGGACCCTAGGGGCATTGGGGCTCCCCCCACAGTCCCCAACAGAGAGGGCCGGCTCGGGGGATTGGGCCCCGGGGCCAGAAGTGGCCGGGAGGGGGGCCATGCAGCCCCCCTCACCTTACATTATTATAAAAAAATTAAAAATGGAGAGGCCAGGCCTCGGGGGATGGGGTCCCCAGGGCCGAAATAGGCCTCGGGAGGGGGGCCCACGTGGCCCCCTTCCCGTTTACTTTTTTTGCAGTCACATATTACATCATTCATGACACTGATGACATCACTGATAACATCTCAAATGACATCACTGATGACATCATCCACGTGAAAATTTGATGCACCTCCTCACACTCTAATATAACCTTTGATACACCCACTGTAAAATACAGACTATCATTTTCGAAACCATCGACACACCAATACCAGTTACATCATATGCACTCGCTGATTCCTTGGTATACACACACATCCATTCATTCACCCATACAATCACTCATACATGCAGTCACTCATCAATACAACACTATCATATGCACTCATACACATATATAGAGACACTCACACACCAACACTCATCCATGAAGTTACTCACACACCTAGTCAGTCATGCAAAAAAACAATCACACTCCCATTTACTCACCTATACAGTTATACACACATCACCTCACTTATTCATACAGATACTAACGCATACTTACTCTCTTATACAGTCACTGATACAAGTACACATTCATCCATACAGCCACTTTCACAATCACTGACTCTCACGTATAGTCATTTATATACTCCAACTCTCACATACACTGCCTTTTACATATTAAGTAACTTGGACATGTACTACTGAGACATCCATTCACTCACCAACATACCCACACACACACTCACCAACCCATACAGGTGTTTCCACATGCACTCTTGAACCCATACACCCAGTGAATCAACCACTCACACATCTATGCACAGAGTCACACACCTCCCACCCACCCACACACACACTCAGTCTCCCATACAAATACTCAGGCAACCAATCAATAACCCATATAGACACTCATGTAGCTAGTGACCAACCCATGCAGCAGCTTACACAACAACAGACAGACTGCTACAAACATTCACACAGTTTAGTCACTAACCCATGCATTCAGTAAGACACATTTAATCACTCACTTATACAGTCAGTCACGCACCTACTAAATCCTCCATCCAGACACTTATACACCCACTCATTCTTCAATACACCTTGCCATGTATATAAAACATATTTAAACTTTACAGAAACACACAGTCACTGGATGATGTCATCAGTGATATCATCAGTGATGTCATTTGAGATGTCATCAGTGATGTCACTGACTATGTCATGAATGATGTAATATGTGATGTCATCAGCAGTGCATTGCGGGGGCGCGAGTTATAGTTAGCTGAACTAACTATAACGGCAGAACTTCTATGGTTTTGAACGAGTGAAATGTCCAACTAAATATAACATCCCTGAAACATATGGTTTTTTCAGTGAATTTCTAAGGGTTTTTAAATGTTAATTTCTAACTATAACATGCCTGAAACCTATGTTTTTTCAGTGAATATATATATATATATATATATTTAAATACATATATATATACATATATATTAACTACTGGCGGTCGCCAGTAGGTAGTTTTAGCTTGTTTCCATTCAAAAAGCATTTTTTCTTTTGCCAATATCTTTGGCGCCGTTTGACAAATCTTCGCAAAATTTTCAAAACCAATGAGCAGCTCAAGACAGCTCCTGTCTTGAATGTTTGGGGGTGATTTGTCAAGCAGGGGCGAGAAAAAAGAGGGGCCCCAAAACGCATTTTCCCCATGTTAATTTCCATAGGAATTTTGGAACAGGCTATATAGCCCGAACTGTTGAACGGAATTACACCAAATTTAGCAAAACTGTAGCTCTTGGTTCAGAAAGTGCCCTTTTTTAAAATGGTGTAAATCCGTTCAGTAGTTCCTGAGAAATAAAAAAAATAAAAAAATCGAGATCTGAGCACAGAGGAGGAGCCGCGAATCCGTCCTGAGAACGAACTTCATTCTTATTGGCTGTCAACACTCCAAACCAAAGTGTGTTGGCAGCCACTTTGTGACTCAGTAGAACCGAGTCATCAAAAAGGTAGAAGAAGGTTGTAAAAGTAGGAAAGGGGTCGGGGTAGAAACACCCTGACCGCCTAGGGTTGGTCAGAGGGTCCCACAGGGACCAAAAGGGCCCAAAAATCTTTATTTATTTTTTTCTAGGCGGAAGTCGCGCTGGGTGCACGAATCCCACCGAGAATATTTTTTTTTAAATGATGCGCGGTATCTAGCGCTTCATTTTCTATAAGCCCCCGGGAGGACCAGGTCCCGGGGGCAATGCTCAATTAATAAGCAGGGCCCGCGGGGGCCCTTGCAGCCCCAGGGTCTGTTTAGATAATGGTATGTGGGGCACACGGCCCCCCACAGCCCCGGGGATTGCCATCTCCCCGGGGCATTTACATTTTTGTGTGGGGGCCTCACGGGCCCCCAAGCCCCGAGGAATGCTTGATGAATTTTTTGCATGGGCCAGGGATCACCACCTCTCTGGGGCTTTGATTAATTATTTGCGGGTGGCCTCGCAGGCCGTCCCAAGCCCAGGGACCACCACCTCCCCGGGGCTTTGTTGATTATTGAGGGGGGCCTCGCAGGCCCCACCAAGACCTGAGGACCACCACCTTCCCGGGGCTATGTGATAGAAGGGAGAAGGGCTGCACGGCCCTCTCCTGGAGCGCTTGATGGAGCCCTTGCCGGTTCTCGCAGGAGGTGGGGAGCCGGCAGGGACCGTGGGGACATTGGGGCTCCCCCCACGGTCCCCAATTCTGAGGCCAGGCCCCAGGGGATAGGGTCCCCTGGCCCAAAAGTGGCCCCCCTTCCGTAAAATTCAATTAAATATATTATTAATAGAAAAGAGGCAATGCCCTGGGGGATGTAGTCCCCAGGGCCATTATTGGCCTGAGGAGGGGGGCCAAACAGACCCCCTCCTTATTTTGTTTTTAAATGGTGGCAGGCCCCGGGGGATGGGGTCCCCGGGGTGAATACCGAATAATGGAAGTAGGGTGTATTTTTCTTTCTTTCGAGTTTGTAGTAGCGACCCCAACACTGCTCTCAGCGTGCCCCCCCCTTGTAACGTCATGTTGTGTTTGCGAATTCACTGTAAATAAACAATTAAGTAGTATATAATTTAGAAGGTAGTGTTGTATTTGTGAAATTGTTTTAAAGAGTTACTGTGATTGAAGATAATGACAAGATTACAATTGATAATTGAGTTGTTAATAATATATAAAATGAGAAATTAATAGTTAAACTTGAAAAGTGTATTGTGTTGTGGTACATTGAATTCATGCTTTTGCAGATTCGTGTCAGGGGCGTAAATCCACAACAATTGTAAAAATAATATGTATGTGTAAAAAAAATGTATATTCACTATTATGTTATAGGGTAGCTCTAAAAAGAGCCCTTGTTTTTATTATGAGTTTGTTGTAGCTACATGTAAGTGCGGATGCACAGCTTTAGGTTGTTGAGAAGGAATCTGTTTCCTTGATCTGTGAAGTTTACTCCATCACTTCTGTAGATGTCATCCATATCAAAACGTAGATTGTTGTTATAGATGGAGCCCATCCTATGGTCTCTGAGGTAAGCAGAAACAGCTTTATTGACATTTTTTCTAGCTTTCACAATCTGTGGACAGAACTGATTTGACCACTTCCATTTCTGTCTTTGGCATATATAGAGTATACAAAGACATTTTGAGGTAAAAGCAACATCAATTGTGCATTAGCATTTCCAGACCTACCCCAGTCAATGTGCCTAGGTCATTGTCACCACAGGCCACAATTATGAGGTCCGGGGTTTGGAGATGCAAAAAGGTTTTCACCAAAGGAATCAATTGGTGCCACTTTAATCCTCTCAGTGCAATCCATTTAATATTCACATTTTGCAAAGCTAGGTCTCTGTCAATACCTCTGTGTTCAGCATACCTTTTGCACCAGAAATCATAGCTGTGTCCAACAATCCATACTGTAAGCATCTTGAAGGGATGTCTGGAAGTAATGAAAAGGTGCCTGTAGCTGAGGTAGTCAGTTGGTAGAATGAGAGGTATCTAAAATGGTGGACAAGATGTTGTTTTAAAAAAAGTAGAGAATTGATTGGCTGTTTAAGAACATTGTACTCCCAAAAATAGGATGCATGTTACTTTCTTTAAAAAGCATGTTCGTTATTGGTTAGTAAAACATGTTTGAAAGGTACGGTAAATAAGATAAGCTTATATTTTGCAAAAATCAACCACACCTGCTGGTTGCATTTGTAACCTTGTGTGCTGAACTTGAAAATATGGTGAACTTGTGACCTGTTTGTTCAGTTGAATGTTCCATGAACTGTTACTATGGAAACTGACATTAAGCAGAATGGGGGAAGGGTTGAAACTTAACTGTGGACTTAAAATGTGAAATTTGAATTTATATATAAGTGATATGTTATTAAAGTATAATTTCCCAAGTCAGTACTATCTTTAAAAGTGGTATGTTGTTAAAAAATAGTGGTATTTTTATTTGTAATATATTTTTGAACTCCTGTATGGATTCGCGGCACCATCGCTTTGGTGCACAGTGGGGTTGCAACTCCCAAAAATTCCAGAACTAGTTTGGACACTTTTAGAAGTCAGTTGGTAAGGGTTAATATGTCTAACCAATAGAAATGTGTTTTACAATTTGAAATGATGTAGGAAGCAATGTGATTTGTTACTCACATTTATTTGTGTGGATAAAGAAAGGGAAATTTTGCCATTACTGGTTTTACCTTGTTGAGAGTGGTGCATTGCATTGATTGTGTGCATAAGAAAATCTTTCATGAATTTGTGATATTTTATATTCTACAAATCAATTTGGAAGGTGAGTTATACATTTGTGAGGTGTATTACATATTAGGTTTATTTTTCATCTTTAAAAATTATTGATGAACTGTGATGTTTGAAATATATTATTAAATGTAGAGATGTGTATTGTAGTTTGTTTTATTGTAGTTAAATGTTTTTTAAATAGATTTTGTATAGTAATATGTGTAAATTGGAAGATGAATTAGTGATTATGGTAGTTTGTTTTAGTGTGTGGATATGTACATTTGTACTGTACCGCATATTTTTAGGTGTTGCTTTAAAATTGGAGGTGGAGTCTGTCAAATTTTGTTTTTCGCAACAAATGTTATTGTTGACAGGCAATATGAGCCCAGGAGCGGCCAGGGCAATACATTATATACATGGAATGGCATTGATAAAGATGTCAACATTTTACAATAGGTTCGGTGAAAAATATAAGATACATGTGACCGAGTCAAAAAAATGAAAACATCGTAAACCAGGAACAACAATGTCACAGCGCACATACATTTAATTTGTGGTAGTAACTCCAATCGCGACATATCAGTATATGAGTAATGAATCAAGATACGCATACCCAGTTGCTGATCATCAAGGCAAATCTTCGGCACAGGGGGCTGGGTGAAAAGAGGTTCAAGATATATACCTCGATTGTCGGCCCATCGCTTCCATATTTTGGGATGTTTCTGGGGACATCCCTGTGCTTTAAAAATTAGAAGCTCCATCCCATGGAGAAATTAAGGCATCTCTTCCATGCTCCAACAGAGGGTGGGAGAGTCGCCTTCCAAGCCCTAGCAATATCGCGCTTAGCGAAGGTAAGCCCCAGAAACAGCAGGTGCCTTTTGTTCCTATTACCTCCGATCCCGTCGGTAATATGGAGCATGGTTAGGCGCGCACATCGTGAAATATCCCACCCCAAGACCTCAGAAAGACGTCAGTACCCCACGCCAGAACCATGATAGGGTGGTGCAGTCCCATATAGTATGAAGGAATGTACCCTCCGCCTGTCCACAATGCAGGCACAAGGGGGAGTCAATCATGCCAGCACGCCAAAGCCTGTAAGGTGTAAAATAAACCCTGTGGAGGTATTTAAATTGCATAACGCGTAGGCGTGCCACGATGGCCACACCCAGCTGGGATTCTAAAGCCTCCATCTAGTCATCTTCATCGAGTGGACCCGGGTCTTCCTGCCAGACCTCCCTAGTCTTGGGTAGTGTATTGTGGCTATTAGTGACCAGGGTGCGGGATAGCACTGTGATTTTGTGTGTACCCTTCGCACACATAAACACTTTGGCTTCAATGGGGTTGAACTCGGGGATGGTGTCTTGTTGCGCAAGATAAAGAGATAGTGCGTGGTGAAATTAAAGGTATTTGTAACATTGGGATCGGGCATTTGGAAGTTGGATTGTAGTTGTTGGAAGGATTTAAGGGTCTGGCCTTGGAGAATAGCTCCAATCGTTGAGATGCCGATGGCATCCCAACCTGCGAACCTGGAAAGGTCAAGTAGCTGCGATAAGAGGCCATTGCGCCAAAGTGGGGTCTCCTTAGTAAGCTTTCCCCACCACCCGATACTGCGCAGAGCCTGTCGCCAAATTGCAAAGACGGTCCAGGTCGCAGGTGGCAGCGACTTGAGAGTCGTGTTGGCACACAGAATCATGTATAGCAATTTAGAGCCCATCAGCCAATGTTCGAGCGCATGGGCAGGGTCACCTCGATCCCCGTACCACCAATCGTTAATGATACGGAGATGTGATGCTGCATGAACCGACTGATTATCTGGCGTTGTAAGGCCCCTGCAGTACGTAGACTGATAGCACGTTCATAGGGCGATTCGCACAGTGCCCCCCTCAGAGAAAATGGCTGAAGATCGAGTTCAATTGCCAAAACCAGGCATGGGTTAGGTATGATTTTGAAGTTGATATAGTAGACAAGGCAATGAAACCATTTTAAAGATGGCCGATCTGCCAAGCAGCGTCAGAGGCAACTGCGACCAGGAGCTCACCTGTTGTTTAATCTGGGGCAGCAGTGTGGCCAGGTTTTTAGTCCAGGAGCCGGGTTGAGATGAGGGCAGGAACACCCCGAGGTATTTAAAGCCATCTGGGGTCACCGTGACCTGTTGTACCCAGGTTCCAAGTTGATCACCCCCACATAGAGGCCACAAATAGGACTTGCAGGCATTCATGTATAGACCGGAGTTTTGGCCCGAAATTTCCATTATTCGGAGCAGGTGCAGACCAGATCTATTCGGGGATGTAAAAAAGAACAGCACTTCTTCGGCATAGAGTGCTATGCGGTCGGACACCTCACCCGACGTCTCAATACCATATATCTTGGTGTCGATTCGCACCTATGCCGCGAGTGGTTCCATAGCGAGTGCGAATAAGTATGGAGAAAGAGGGAATCCTTGCCTAGTACCTCTTCCGATACGGAACGGCCGCAAAGTTGCATCAGCAATTCGTACCGAGGCTGTAATGTCGGTGTACAGGAGGCGAATATATCTAAGAAGTTTCGGGCCAATGTTCAGGTGGTCCAAGAGTGCGAACAGATATGTCCAGCTAAGTGAGTCAAACACCTTATCCATATCTGCGAGAAGGAGTGCAGCATGTTCATGCAGTCAGTCAACGGAGGCAATCGCATTATGTGCGCAATGAATATTGTGACGGGTGGCACGGTCGGGTATAGAACCTGCCTGATCAGGATGGACCAGTGTAGTGATATGTGGGAGAATTAGGTTGGCAATGATTTTGGCCAGGAGTTTGGCCTCGATATTGAGTAAAGAAATAGGTCTATAGGAAGCGTGAAGCTCTGAGGGTCTGCCCGGCTTAGGGAAGACTACTATCTCAGCGTGGCGACAGTCAGCCGGAAGACGGCCGTCCTCCGCGGCAGTTTGTAGAGCAGCCAAATAGTGCACCGAGAGCTGGGATGAGTATTTCTTATAAAACTCAACGGAAAGCCAATGGGACCGGTCGACTTAACCGAGTGCATATCTGCGAGGGCACTTTGGACCTCCTTTGCGGTGATTGGGACATCTAAGTCATCGCGCACTGAGTCTGGCAGAGACTGCGGGGGCAGGTCAGCTATAAAGCTGTAAATGGTGACCGCTGGAAGGGTCTTCCGTGGGGTGTAGAGATTCGTGTAATACTCGGCGAGGCTGGTTGTGATGTAGGCCGGGTCTGTGAGCACCTTATCCGACGGTCCTTGGATTGCGGGAAGGGTTGCCGGTCGAAGTGTCTGTTTGCGCAGACGATGCAAAACGGCGCTAGATTTGTCACCCCATTAGTAGATGCGACTGTGCGTAGCAAGCTAGTACAGTTTGGCCTCGTCTAGGAAGTCGCTGGCATAGAGCCATTGGGCTACGGGGAGTTGGCGGCGAGCCGTCGCGCCATCGGCTTCCCTGCTCCTATGTTCGAGGTCTAGAATTTGCACCTCAGTACGGACCAGCCTCTTGCGCGCTGTCTACGCCGCACGGTGCAGAAGGCGATGTCCACCTCCCCCAATGTCAGTTTCATGGCTTCCCAAAGGGTCCCCGGGGGGTCCACCGTACCAACATTGTATGTAAAGTAGTCAGTGAGGGCTGCAGACATCTGTTGATGATAGGATCATCCTGTAGCAGCCATGTGGAGAGGTGCCAGCGGGGCGGGGAATGGTTGGGGCCAAAACGCACCACCAGTGCAAGTGGAGAATGAACAGACAAGCCTCTGGGCAAGATCTCTGCCGTTTGGAGTTTATGGGTGTGATGAGCAGATATGAATATATAATCAAGGCGAGAAAAGGAATTGTGTGTGGTTGAAAAGTATGTGTATGCATTCTCAGTAGGGTGCATTTGTCGTCAGGTATCTATCCATCCCAATCCCTGAGTCAGGGCATGGAGTTTTGACCCGCACGTCTCAGTCTGCTGCCCTGTGCTGCTCCATCAGTCCATGGAGGGGCACATAACGTTGTTCCAGTCGCCCGGGGCCAACCGAAGACCCTGTGGAAGCTCAGCACAAAGGGAAGCAATCCGTTCTACCAAGGACGGCGATAAAGTAAGGGGGGCATACACACAGACCAGAGTAACGCCCTCACCATAGAGCGTGCCACACAGTGCCAAGTACATGCCCTAATATTCGAACCAGGACCGGTCATGGACAAATGGCAGCCTGCGGAGGATTAATATTGCCACTCCCCGAGAGCCCCTAGTACATCCAGAATGGTGGATCTGAGCGAACCCAAACCGTGCCAGGCAAGGCATCTTATTACCTAATAGGTGTGTCTCCTGCAGCATTAGGATGTCAGCCTTGTGTCGCTTAGCCTGGCTGAGCACCGCCCCTCTCTTGATCTTATCTAGTAAGACATGGACATTCCAACTATTAATGGTCAAGCGCCTAGCCTGAACGTCTGTCATGTCAGGTGTAGGCCATGCAAATGGACCAGCAGGCGAGTATAGTGCGCGCGGAGCTAAATAAGGATGTAGAGCACTGTGACACAAACAGAAAACATATGTGTCTCCAAAACCCAAACCTTACCCCAATACCTCAATAACGATGAATCATCTGTCACGGCATAGGGAGCTTCGCACCCCCAATGGGGGGGTAGGGTCAGCTCTCAGCCAATGGATCCCAATAAAACATGATATGCACATTAGAGCGCCCACAGTCTGGCCCCAATGTACAGGAAAGTAAGATGTCCACATATGAGTTGCCATTGAGGGAAATGTGTCATAGGTACGATTCGAGAGCGTTCCTTTTTCATGTAGACGACTGGGATTGGCGAACCTCCGTCGTGCGTCTGCGAGAACTATTATGAGGCTGCGATTTCCATTTCGAACGCGACCTGCACTGTTGATTCACGTTGATTCTGGACAGGTCCTGGCCGGAACCCGCTGATGAGGCTTCCGAGCTTGGCCCTTCGCGTCTTCCACTCTAGCCGACAGGCCGTGCGTCAACGACTCCAGGTTAGATACCTTCTTTTGAAGGGTGGTCACGGCATCCTCTGTTGCGGAGATCCTCGTTTCTGTTTCAGTAATTCATTCGACCGCATTGCCGAGGTCCTGGTGAAGGAGCATGGCATCGGACCCCACCGCGCTAATTTTCGCCTCCACGGCATCTCTTGATTGTGTAATAGCAGCCAAGAGTGCAGCATTGTCAGGGATAGGCACTGCGGCAGCAGCTCCAGTGTATTTGTCTATGGTTGACTGTTTGGACGTGGCCCCAGTAGGCTTGTCCTTAGCCATCATGAAACAGGCAGGGGGGAAATAATCAATGATACAAGTCCAGAACAGATTGTGTGCCAGTAGGTCCCCTGACCTCAACCCGAAGCACAGGAGAATTACCCCGATCAGCCAGGCGCAGCGACCGGGGGGCCTGACATCCACAAACTGCACCAGGACCTAGCCCGGCTGCTTCTGCAAGTGGTGACCCCCACCCCTTCTAGCGGGTGTCCCCAGCCCTCCGGCGGGTAGCAGACTTTAAGCTGGAGCCTCCTCCTTCCAAGCAGATGAGGAAGTCCATTGGGCACACAGCAAGGAGCAGGGCGGTGGCATCCTCCAGCCCCAGAAGGGCCACACAATAGGTAGACAAGGAGTCCCTGGGGTCAGCACACCAAACTGGGAGGCACCCCGGTCCCCCGGCAGGAAGAGATAGCAACAGAGGATGCACAGAGGCCCAGAACACTCACCATATCCCTGCCAGAGAAGCGCAGGTCCCAGACCGCGCACACACTCCACACCGAGTCACCACTGCAATAATGTCTCACAGGGGGCATGGTCAAGACAGCCCCAGAGGATCGGGAGAGGCCACTCACCGCTGTCGAGAAGTCCGCAGTCCCAGCCGGGCCCTACAGGGCAGGAAATGATCAGCGTGAGGCAGGTGTGTCGGGAGGTGGCAGGTCATATGCTCAGGACTCCACTGCAGGCAAGAAGAGAGAAGGCGGAGGGCCCACACACCCAGGCTCACCGCGGCACCTCCCGCAACAGCATCCATGCTTTTAGAAATATGGGGAGACTTTCATAAAAAATAAGTGAAGGGTTGCTTTGCTTTTAGCTATGCTCAATACCAGATTAGTACTAGAATAGTGAAGCAGTAGTAGTAGAAAAGTGATGTTTAAGATATGTTGGGAGAGGAATTATTGATTATGGTACTTGAATTTTGCCACCTAAATCTAGGTGTGTTTGAAATGTTAAGTGTAGTCTGTCAAGTTTTAAGGCCTTTATGGTATTGTGAGTGTGGTTATGTTTCTACTTGCACATGTATTCTATGTGTAATGCTTTTGGCAATAGGTATAGATGGAAGCATGCATGCTTTTTGGAATATGATTAGAGTTATGGTAGAGACATGTGATAGGTTGCTGCTTTATGTTTGACTAGGCCTTATATTCGTAGAATGGTGAAGCTGTAGAATAAAAGTGAGTTTTAAGATATGTTGGCAGAAAGGATTACTGATTAGGCTACTTTCTATGAGTCTGGGGAAAGGTACCCTTGAAATACACTGCAGAAATGTAGGTGTGTATTTGAAATGTAAAGTTCAGTGTATTTGTTTATTTCTGTTTCATATGATGATGATTTCAAAAGGTAGACATATATGCATGTATAGTTTCATGTGTAGCATTATGCTTTATTTTGAGTACGCCTAACACCCTGAGTAGTTACAGAATTGTGAAGCTGCAGTACAAAAGTGTACACCATGTCATAGACATGACTTTTGTGTTGCAGTTTCAGTATTCTGCTACTACTTGTAGTGCTTGTAATTTTTCACAATAGGACACACCTAAAGTCTGCACTCCCAAAAGGAGGCAAATGCACTACTGCACCTTTAAACAACACACGTTAGACAGCACTCCCAAAGGACGAGGTGATACAACAAAACCAGGCACTCTCTTAAGGCGAGGCAGGAAGACAAATTCAGGTGCATTTAAACATATCAGTCAATGCAGACTCCCAAATATCAAGTAACTTAAGTGAAAAACCAGAATAAAATGTAGCATATATACATGTAGCAAAGAAACTTAGAAGTTATGTACATAAAGTAAGGAACACCTCACCGATCAATCATACAACATCCTTGCCAACTCAAGCTGGAAAAGCCTTCGACAGCCCAGGAAGGAGTTCGATCGGGACCCAAGTTCCGTCTGTTTCACAGCAGTACATCTACTCTGTGAATGAGCTTCTACCTGCCCCCCCCGAAGACCTTCAGCTTTAATACCTTTAGTCAACATGTGGCGAAGTTTCTAGAAACCTCGGCTCCTTTCTTCTGTTGGAAAAAACCGAGCTGACCGTACTGGTCTGTGTCAAGGTCAAGACAGAAGCTGGCCAGGCTCCTGTATTTTGACTCCGAGACAGAGCTGTACATTCCGCACATTTCCTGAAAGGTACCAAGCACGCATCCCACACAACATGTTCCAATTCACTCTGATCGGTGAAGAGCAAAAACAAGTGCAGAGCGAAAACATGCCCTCCCCACTTTGTAGCTACGTGAGAGCACAGAAAATGGAGTCTGTTACACAAGATGGAATCTGCACAGAAAAGAGTCAATTATGCCAAATGGAGCCAATGGTCAATATATCATTCTTAATATCATTACACTACTCAGGATGTTGCACTCCTCCAATATCTCAGGCACTACTGCAGTACTACTCCAATCACCCAGGAACCACACACGCACTTATAAAATTACCCAGGAACTTAATCATCCCATTCCTCCCAGATGCTGCTGTCAAAACACTGGTCAGCTCCCTGGTCCTATCATCCCTGGACTACTGTAACGCACTTTTCTTAAATACCCAAACCAGAGTTATAAAAAAACTACAAAATATACAGAATGCGGCAGCCCGTCTCCTGTCCAGAACACCCAAGTTTGTACCCATCTCTGACACCATCAGGACATTCCACTGGTTAACGATCAAAAATAGGATCAAGTTCAAATCTCTCTGCATAGTCTATAAGGTACTCCATGATCAAGGTCCACGCCCTCTTAAGGACCAGCTCAAACTCTATCGACCGACTAGACAACTTAGATCCACGACTCTCAATCATCTAGTGGTTCCACGTTCTAAAACAGTTTCCTGGGGTGATCGCCGCTTTGCGGTAGCAGCACCCAAGATCTGGAATACGCTGCCACAACAAATCAGATCCAGTAAATCACTCCTTCAGTTTCGCAAGAACCTGAACACCTGGCTGTTTAAGCAGTAAATCTTTCTGGTCCCTCCAATGTTGGGGAGAGTCAGCCGCCCAGTCAAGCGCCGAGACGCCCACGGGTATTCGTTCGCGCTCTATAAATGTCAGAAATAAATAAATAAATAAAATAAACTTCCTATGTACTCTTAGATTCTCCCAGATATTATCCCTACAATCATGGAATCACGAGGCATTACCTATGTACTCCTCTAATTCCCCAGACATAACGCCTGCAATCACGCAATCACCAATGTGTTAGCTATACACTGGTTTAATCACACAGGCACTACCCTTGCACTCTTTCTTCCAATCACCCTGTCAGGATCTATGCACTCCTCCAATCACTTAGCCAGTGCCTATGCACTTATAAAATGACCCAGGCACTAACTTTACACTTTTCCAATCACTGAGGCACTACCACAGTATTACTCAAATCACCCAAGCAGTACCGATGCACTTATAATATCACCCAGGCACTTTCTATGTACTTCTGTAGTCCCCCAGATATTACCTCTGAACTCATGCAATCACCAATGTATTAGCTATACACTGGTCCAATCAACCAGGAAATACCTTGCACTCCTCCAATTATCTTTTCAGGATCAATGCAGTCCTCCAATCACTTAGCCAGTGCCCATGGACGTATAAAATCACCCAGGCACTACCTTTACACACCTCCAATCACTGCCGCACTACCACAATAGCACTCTAATCACCTAGGCAGTATCCATGCACTTATAAAAACACCCAGGCACTTCCTATGTACTCCTCTAATCCCCCAGACATTACCTCTGTATCCATGCAATCACCAATGCATTAGCTATACACTTGTTCAATTACCCAGGCAATACCTTTGCACTCCTCCAATCACTGTGTCAGGATCTATGCACTCCTCCAATCACTTAGCAAGTGCCCATGCACTTATAAAATCACCCAGGCAGTATCTTTGCACTCCTCCAATCACTCAGGCATTCCCTCAGTATTCCTGCTATTACTCAAGCAGTACTCATGCAGTTATAAAATCACCCACTCACTTGCTATTTACTCCAGTAATCCCCCAGGTATTACCCCCGTAGTTATGGAATCACGCTGGCACTAGTTATGTACTACCCCTGCAGTCATAGAATCATGCAGTGTCTACCTATACACTCATGTACTAAACCACTCACTACCCTTGTAGTCATAGAATCACACAGGCCCTACTGTTGTATTCATCTATTCACCTAGGCACTACTCAGTGACTCATCTATGCCTTTGGGTGCTATTTATACACTTATCCATGCATTCAACCTTTATGTGTGCACTCATGCAATTAGCCAGTCACTATGCATCTTCTCCTACAATTACCCAGTGACTACCCTTGCACTTATTCAATCACCGAAGCACTACTTATGAAGTTATGCAATCACTCAGGCATATCTATTACATGTTTCAGTTGTAGGTTTCACTATATTCCAGACATTTTGTATACATATTTCTTTTAGATATGATGATGATGTCAAAATGTAGAGACCTTTGCATGCATGCTTTTAAAAATATGGAGAGACTTATAGTTGAGTCAAGTAATATTGTGCTGCTTTATATTTTGCTAGGCCCAACAGTCATCCAGTTATAAAAACACCCAAGTACTACCCATGCAGTCTTCCAATGATCCATTCACTACATATGCACTGCTGTAATCACTCAGGCATTACTCCTGCACGCAAGCAAACATCCAGGCACTACATATACACTCATGCAATTACCAAGGTACTACCCATGCACTCTGATTTGAAAACATAGAGACATATGTATGCATGCTTTTAACAATATTGAAAGACATAATTGAGTCATGTAATAGTCTGCTGCTTTATATTTGGCTAGGCCAAACACTCATGCAGTTATAAAAACACCCAAGTACTACCCATGCAGTCCTCCAGTGATCCAGTCACTGCCGTAATCACTCGGCATTACTCCTGCATCCAAGCAAACATCTAGGCACTACCTATACACTCATGCAATCACCAAGGTATTACCCATGCACTCTTTGAATCATTACTCATTTACTCTTTGAATCATGTAGCCACAACTCCTGTACTTATATAATCACTTAGGCACAAATGTTGCACTCTTTTAATCACAGAGACACTAGCCTTGTACTTATGTAATCACCCAGTCAGTAGTACTTTAGATTAATGTATTAAATTTCTCTTTGAATTTTAATATTCTCTACCCAAAGCTCAGGGCTCAGATTTTCATGGGCTCTGTAAATTCCTTTATGTTGCTGAATGAACTAATGTTTTTTATTGAAATATTTTAAATGATAGCACAATAAAGAGTTCTTCGTATCTGATCTTCTTCTTTGAGTCTATCAAACAAGGTGTGAGCACCACTATTGTGTCTAGTGCAGAAGACAGAGTTCATATATTGAGACTCTTGGTGGCTGACTTTAAGGAGGGTGTTGATATGGACAGTTTATTTCTGTCATAAGAAGTAGCTGTAGTAGTACAGAGGATCTCTTAGTAGGATTGTATAGGTGCCTTTGGAGTCATATTCGTGACAACATAGTTGTTCTAGAGAAGGGTACGAGGTTGAGGTATCCCACTATAAAGGATGTCCTTGTCTGTACATATGACCTAACCTCAGAGGAATGGAGCTTGATATTCAGTATTAGTCAGAAACTGTGTGACTACTAATGGGAGGATTTTCAGGCAAAGTTTTCAAGTGTTTGTTAAAGATATTGTTTTTGTTTAAGAAGGTGTTTCTAACAGTTTTATACTTCATATATTTTTTTTTAAACAGGCCTGAGAAAAGCAACTTGGGAACCTTTTCATCAGGAACTTATTGGAGTTATCTTAGCTTGTACAGTTCAATTACATCCCCATTATCTCTTTTAAATTAGTAGGTGGATATTGTAATGCTCATAGATTTCTTCAGATCTCCTTAAATCCACTTTTCCAAACTGTCCACTTGTATACCACATCTTATAGCACACATTATTGTCTTTAAGATATAATGTAGCTTTCTCCATCTTATGTACAGCCACTGCTTCCTTACAGATTTTTTGGGTTTTCTTGGGCACACCATTCACTTAAATAACAAGCGGTTCTTCCAAATCTCTCTCTACACCCATCATTTCAATAGGGTCACTGACAAAATATCGATGTCAAAAATATAGATGAAAAAATATAGAATCCAAAAATATTGACTCCCTATACTTAAAAAGGTAAGTACAAAAATGTCAAGAAAAAGTATTGATGTTAAAAATATAGCTGTACAAAATATCAATTTTATATATATGTATATATAATATAAAATAAAATAATACATATTAAATATATTAAATAAAAAAATTAATTAAAAAAAGAAAATAGATTTAATATACATTTTAACAAATATAACACACAAATGTAATTAAAAAAGTTAACACAAATACATAATAAAAATGTATATATATTTACTTTAAAACAATTATTAAACTATTAATTTTAATTTATTATATAATTTTAAAATTACATAACAGTTTACATATATATATAAACTTAGTTTCAAATAAAAAACTAATAGTATTTAACAACTAATTATAAAGTAAGTAAAATGTGTTTACTCCCCACCATTTATCCCTATAAAAGTAATATCAATTAATTAATATTAATGATCAACTAATTATTAATGAATTAAACATAAATTACTTCCCACCCTTTACCCCTATGAACCTCACAACCCACACTTAAAATGACTTACACAATTTCCATAATTCATTTACAATAAATTAAATATTATTTAACAACTCATTTTTAATTAATTCAACATAAATTACTTCCCACCCTTTACCCCTATAAGCCCCACACCTCAAATTAATTACCCAATTTCCATAATTAATTTTCAATCAATTAACAACGAATTATTAATTAAAAATAAATTACTTCCCACCCATTACCCTATAACCCCACAACCCGCACCTAAAATGAATTACACAATTTCCATACTTCATTTTTGATTAATTAATTAATACTAATTAACAACTTATTATTAATTAATTATTACCAAATTACTTCTCACAATTAACACTATAAAATCTCAATTAAATATATATTAATAAATAACAAATAATCATTAAGTTATTAAAATTAAATTACTTCCTACCTTATTTCACTATAAACCCACAACCAACTACAGAACTAAAAAACGCAAATTTTAATTTAAATAAAATCGATCACTACTAAAAATTCAACACATATATTAAAAAACAAACAATTTTTATACAAAAAATACGTCACATACATTTAAAACATGTACGATCGCCGCGTTCGCGAAAAAGTACCGTCCACAGGTACCGCGAAAAAAACGGCGGTCAGATTAGGATGCCCTGCCTGAAACACCCTTTCGCGGCGGTCGGATTCCAGGATTCACTGGCGGAAAAGCTGAAAATCCGTCTGCGGCAGGCGGATTAGCTGCGGAAAGGCCAAAGACCGACGTTTATCCAGTGGACGCAAACACATGGAGCTATCTGCAGTATTTCCACTGCCATCCCCATATAGCCGGATTCTCTGCAGCGGTGTGATGGGCTGTTTGAGGCATCGTGATATGACCGGCATTTAGCATGGTGGTAACTCTCTATTGGCTCCGTCCGCTACCGGTGCGGACAGAGATTTCTGCCGAAACCACAAACACCGCAGCGGACGGGAAATAGGCTATCAATGCCCATCATAATACGGCAGTCACAAAGACCGTCAATGGAGTGCGGAAAAATAAATTTTCCGCACGTGCCAGCACCGCGGTCGTCCGTCCGCCCGCCATCCTAATCACCCCCTATATTTTTGCAAACGATATTAATGACTTCTATGTTTTAAAAAACAATATTTCTTACTTTAAAATCGATATTATTGACCACGATATTCTTGCTGTCGATATTTCTGACTCTTGATATTTAGGGCTCAATATTTCTGTAGTTCGACATTTCCAACTTGATATTCTGTCTGCACACCATTTTAATATAGTGTATCACATATAAAGGAAAATACACAACTATATCTTTAAGTCCTTTCAGAAACTCAGTGGATGATACGTTTAGGTGCCAATTACGATCCGGTAAAAACCGGGTACGAACCGTCGGACGGAGCATATTCTCCGTCCGACGCGTACCCGGTCGTCAAAATCTACCAACATGGAATTACGATTCGCACGGGAACACCATTTCCGTACGATTCGTAAAAAACCCTGACCGAACAAAATAAACATACAAATGCGAACCGGGAAAGCGCCGACCTGACGTCGGGACGCACGCAGCCTGGCATTCACGAACCAGGAATTACGATTCGCACCGACGTCATCCCGCACGGTAATTATTTTCCGGCAGCCAAAAACTGCCGGGAAATCAGGACGACGAGAACAAGGACTACCAGTACGCGACGGACAGACAGGACGACGCGAACAAGGAGGGCCAGTATGCGACAGGACGACGCGAACAAGGAGGACCAGTACGCGACGGACAGACAGGACGACGCGAACAAGGAGGACCAGTACGCGACAGGACGACGCGAACAAGGAGGACCAGTACGCGACGGACAGACATGGACCCGAACCTACGAGTCATCCCGGCCCTCATAGCAATCGACCTCCTCTACAGGTTCGGACGCAGACGCCGCAGAAAGTCAGAACAACTAAGGGAGGGGGGAAAGTGGGGTGGGGTGGGGGAGGCAGGACCAGGGCAGGCCACAAACCCCCCACCAAAGTCACACAGCACACATGCCCTGGACATACCTGACTCCCATGCCCTGGTCACTACGAGGGGGTGGGGGCGTGTCCAGATAATCCAGCGACCGCCACAACGGAAGTCCGTCACGACGCGAACCCGCAACACCACCAGACATGTACGTCCCGTACCCACGCCTGAAGAGCGTGGGTACGAGTTGTACCACGCCCACACCCACGTCACCCCAACAATGGCGGGACGGCTCGTACCCACGTGGCAAAGGCCTGGGTACGGGCCGCACAAGCATCACATAGCGTGGGGACGGACATGTACGGACCGTACCCCCACCCCGTATGCATGGAGCGTACCCCCACCCCTACAGTGTAAGTACGACCCGTACCCTCACCCGCGGACGTATGGAGCGTACCCCCCATGCCAACAGTGTAAGTACGACCCGTACCCTCACCCGCGGACGTATGGAGCGTACCCCCCATGCCAACAGTGTAAGTACGACACGTACCCCCACCAGCGTATGCAAGGAGCGTACCCCCCACCCCAACAGTGTAAGTACGACACGTACCCCCACCCGCGTATGCAAGGAGCGTACCCCCACCCCAACAGTGCAAGTACGACCCCTACCCACACCTGCGTACGTATGGAGCGTACCCCCCATGCCAACAGTGTAAGTACAACATGTACCCCCACCAGCGTATGCAAGGAGCGTACCCCCCACCCCAACAGTGTAAGTACGACACGTACCCCCACCCGCGTATGCAAGGAGCGTACCCCCACCCCAACAGTGCAAGTACGACCCCTACCCACACCCGCGTACGTATGGAGCGTACCCCCCATGCCAACAGTGTAAGTACGACACGTACCCCCACCCGCGTATGCAAGGAGCGTACCCCCACCCCAACAGTGCAAGTACGACCCCTACCCACACCCGCGTACGTATGGAGCGTACCCCCCATGCCAACAGTGTAAGTACGACACGTACCCCCACCAGCGTATGCAAGGAGCGTACCCCCCACCCCAACAGTGTAAGTACGACACGTACCCCCACCCGCGTATGCAAGGAGCGTACCCCCACCCCAACAGTGCAAGTACGACCCCTACCCTCACCTCGAATGCATGGCGCGTACCCCCACCCCAACAGTGCAAGTACGACCCCTACCCACACCCGCATACGTATGGAGCGTACCCCCACCCCAACAGTGTAAGTACGACCCGTACCCACACCCCGTATGCATGGAGCGTACCCCCACCCCAACAGTGTAAGTACGACCCGTACCCTCACCTCGAATGCATGGAGCGTACCCCCACCCCAACAGTGCAAGTACGACCCCTACCCACACCCGCATACGTATGGAGCGTACCCCCACCCCAACAGTGTAAGTACGACCCCTACCCACACCCCGTATGCATGGAGCATACCCCCACCCCAACAGTGTAAGTACGACCCGTACCCACACCCGCGTACGTATGGAGCGTACCCCCACCCCAACAGTGTAAGTACGACCCGTAGCCTCACCTCGAATGCATGGAGCGTACCCACATCCGTGCATGTCATGAGCATACATATCGTGACATTGGAGAGGTGGGTGCAGAGTCCTCCCAGCAGTGCCCTGAGACAGGAGGGGTGGGTGCCTAACACTCCCAGCAGTGCCCTGAGACAGGAGGGGTGGGTGCAGAGTCCTCCCAGCAGTGCCCTGAGACAGGAGGGGTGGGTGCTTATCACTCCCAGCAGTGCCCTGAGACAGGAGGGGTGGGTGCAGAGTCCTCCCAGCAGTGCCCTGAGACAGGAGGGGTGGGTGCCTAACACTCCCAGCAGTGCCCTGAGACAGGAGGGGTGGGTGCAGAGTCCTCCCAGCAGTGCCCTGAGACAGGAGGGGTGGGTGCCTAACACTCCCAGCAGTGCCCTGAGACAGGAGGGGTGGGTGCAGAGTCCTCCCAGCAGTGCCCTGAGACAGGAGGGGTGGGTGCCTATCACTCCCAGCAGTGCCCTGAGACAGGAGGGGTGGGTGCAGAGTCCTCCCAGCAGTGCCCTGAGACAGGAGGGGTGGGTGCCTAACACTCCCAGCAGTGCCCTGAGACAGGAGGGGTGGGTGCAGAGTCCTCCCAGCAGTGCCCTGAGACAGGAGGGGTGGGTGCAGAGTCCTCCCAGCAGTGCCCAGACACAGGAGGGGTGGGTGCAGAGTCCTCCCAGCAGTGCCCTGAGACAGGAGGGGTGGGTGCAGAGTCCTCCCAGCAGTGCCCAGACACAGGAGGGGTGGGTGCAGAGACCTCCCAGCAGTGCCCATGGAACACAAATGGTGGAGTAGTCACATATACCATGCCCACAAATGTCAGTCAGGTGCACAAAGACCCTGCAGTACATGTACCACATGTGTGCGAGGATGGAAGTATACGCATGCATAGGGCCAAAAAGAAAACATGTACACATGAAGTCATGTCAATAGTCCACATACACAAGTACAATGACTACCAAGGATGCCACGAATGATGCAGCTGGAGAATGGCTCAGCATGCATGTGCCAAGGTGAAGGAGTCCGTCACACACCCAGTTAATGTACTCACATCTCTGCACTAAATATTGGGAACACCCTGCAGGGAAGAAGTCAGGGTACACAGAGGAAGGAAAACACCTTGGGACAATTGCAACATGCAGCAACTGCTAACATTAATGGAGAAAGGTAGCTAACACCGTGTGAGGCACACTGATCCCAGGGTCCCCCCATGAGCAGCACACCACTACATTTCCCACACACCCAACACATGACCAACACCCACAACCATGTAGCAGCCCCACCAACAGCAATGCCAGCAATGCAGGAGTGTTCCAAGGCCAAAAAATAAATAGCTTTATTCAGCATGAGCAAAAAACTAGTATGACGTAAGTCCCATCATAACAAAGGCCATAGGGCAGTCCAGGAGTCCGAGCTGGATGGGGGACACAGTGGGATGCGTGTCCCCTAGCTTGCCTGCACAGTTACAAGTCGTCATCTTCCACAGGGGTGAGGGCATCATGTGGGGGGGAAGGAACAGGCACCGCAGGGACAGGAGGGCAAAGGGTAGGCGAATTGGGTGCAGGGATGGAGGACTCCACCACAGGGGGTGGGGCAGGGCCAAAGGTGGATTCTAGGATCTCACTGCACACCTTGGCAAGGTCCTCCAGGGACTCCCCTGCACCCGAAGGAACCACAGGACCCAAGGAGGGGGGGGTCAGAGGGATGGGTCGCAGCGCCACTGGGGGAGGATGTGGACAGGGGGGGGGACTCAAGCACCCTGACCGAGGACTTCCTTGACCGCTTGCGTGGTGGCGTCACTGTGGGGCTCAGGGACAGAGCGGCCATGAAGGAGTCTTTGGGGGAGATGTGGCCAGGAGAGCTGAGGGGAGGGGATTTGGAGGGAGTGGATTGGGTGGAATGCGGACTCCCACTCTGGCTGCGTGTCACACGTTTGCCCCCCGACCCAGTGGGTGTGCCTACTGCACCCTGTGTGTGCATGTCAGGAGGTGTGCGGCGGACCTTCCCTGCTGGTGTGGTGCCCGTGTCTGTTGTGGTGGGTGCATGCTTACGTCTGTGTGTATGTGGGACAGGCATGGGAGTGGGAATTGTGGAAGGAGCAGGGGTAGGGGGTGGGACGTAGTGCTGCAGGAGACCCACTGCTGCAGTCAGTGTGGAGTCTATGGACCTCAGCAAGTTGCGTTGGTCAGCCTGCGATGAATGAATGCCCTCCAAGTATGCCTCCATGTTGTTGAGGACCTGGCTGTGGCCATGGAGGACATTAAGGATTGCAGTCTGACCAATCTGCAACTGCCGCTGGATGTCCACAGACTCAGCATTGGTGGCAGCAGTGGAGACAGGGGCAGGGGGTGCGGTGCCTGGCAGGAAGGAGACATGTGGGGACCGGGCACGCTGGGAAGGGACACAAGCACGTGGGAGGCGGCTGATGGCAATGGAGGCGGCGGTGCCAGATGTAGGGCTGCTGTCAGATGGTGGTGCAGCCACCGCCCACTCGGAGTGATCCTCCTCGGACCCGTCGGCTTCATACTCTGTTGTGCCAGTCGACAGGTCCCCGGATTCACTCTCCACCGCCTCAGTCCCACTCGAAGTGCCATCCCCGATGTCACCGCTGGCACTGGTGCTCCGTCCCTCCGCGCCGTCTGTGTCCATGTCTCCCTCCGTGTCCCCCGACGATGCTGTGGGCAGGGTGAAGAGACAGAAATTAATCATACACCTGTATACATATGTCACATGAGTCAAATCTACGTAGGTTACAGTGCATAGCCTGATACAAAGGAAGAGTTACATCTACAAAACAAGGTACATATGTAGGGCATGCAAGACACAGTTTTTTGACCCACCATGCCATGGAATAACTATGGAGAGCATGACACACTAGCAAATGAGATGAAATGGAATTTTGACTGAGGAGCAAGGCCCTGGGGACAATCCAGCACTGCATCAGCACCACACAGCGTGGCAGCAAATAGGGATGAGCAGGGACCATAGGCAGGAACAAGAGGCACATGCAGCATAGGTAATACTGATAACATGCCCACCCTGACTGGCACACTGCACCTTGAGTGTATGTCCAGGCAAACATCACACACTGGCCAGTCCTAGCAAGGAGATGACAGGTCTTGACATGTAGGCCATGCCCGCACCACCCACCCCCTACATGAGACAAATCTATGGAGACACAGGAAGCACGTACATCTCTTAGTCTGGGTGAAATACACATGGGATGCAAGAAATCAAGGTTGCACACCAAATACCCAAGGTGAGCCTGTCCAAAGAATCATGTACAAATGGGCATCATCAGATGATTGCTACAAGACACACAGGCAATGGGCACCGTGAGTATGTACTTGGAAAATCAGGTCAGGCTGTACAGTGGACACTTGTAATACATCGCACGTCAATATACATGGTGCCAGGGGACAATGGCACAGAGCACAACCTATGCTGTAGACACAGAGATTGTTGACATATTCGGATTACACACATGATACCTAGGAAAAGATGCCCCTGGGGACAGTAGTGGCCACACAACTCCATGCTCCTGAATGGGAATGACTGCAACACACGCTAACATCCCTGCACTATGCGTAACGCACACTCATGCACATCATGTCACAGGCCACCACATAGGACATGCGTACTGTAAGGCCTCACACTTGAGAGACTAACTCCCATGTCTGGACTCAGCATTAGTGCCAACTGACATGGAACCCACAAGTCCAGAACTGGACAGGGCACAGGTAAGGTCCCAAATCCTGTTACACACCACCCCCACACATTATGCTGCAGGCATTGTACACTTGGAGAAGGTGTCAGGCTACATGACCTTGTGATGGAGCGACTACACACAGACCAGGGAACACATAGCAAGGAGGGGAAGGGAGGCAGGAGAGCACAGCAAGTCTGTGGGGGATAGGATCAGCACAGCACCATAAACCCTGGAAGTGTATCCATGGAACATTGCACTTACAAATGCTGGTGAAACACAACAAACACACACATGTACCTACCCCCTTCCGGCTGCTGCATGTCCTGTAGACGCCTGTCCAGGTCAGGAAAGACCACCGCCAGCACACGTTTCTGGATGTGGGAGAGACGGCGGCGTCCACGGTTCTTGTGGCTCTCAGGTGAGTCCCCCAGCAGGACCCGTGCGATCCTCCGCGTCCAGCACCGGATATCCTGCCAGCGTTTCCTCACCTGGGACATGCGCCGCCTCTGACCTTCCGCACTCCTCACGGCGCTGACGGCGTCCAGCCATATCTGCTCCTTGGCAGAGGCGTCTACCTGTGAGGATGGACAAGTGACACTACATCAATACACCTGGCACATGTCACAGGGACACAGATTAGAACACATTCGCTGTTTTCAACAAGGCCTAGTATGCATCCAACGCATTGCACCTTTGTCATAGGGACATGATCCTCTGGGGAAGGGCAACAGCAGTACGTGCCATTGAAAGTACACAGGTGGAATGAGGGCAACGACACAATCAAAGATCCAGGCTCACACTGTGCATCACACCCACCCCTCCTGTCTCAGGGCACTGCTGGGAGTGATAGGCCCCCACCCCTCCTGTCTCAGGGCACTGCTGGGAGGACTCTGCACCCACCCCTCCTGTGTCTGGGCACTGCTGGGAAGACTCTGCACCCACCGCTCCTGTCTCAGGGCACTGCTGGGAGTATTAGGCACCCACCCCTCCTGTCTCAGGGCACTGCTGGGAGGACTCTGCACCCACCCCTCCTGTCTCAGGGCACTGCTGGGAGTGTTAGGCACCCACCCCTCCTGTCCAGGGCACTGCTGGGAGGACTCTGCACCCACCCCTCCTGTCTCAGGGCACTGCTGGGAGGACTCTGCACCCACCCCTCCTGTCTCAGGGCACTGCTGGGAGTGTTAGGCACCCACCCCTCCTGTCTCAGGGCACTGCTGGGAGTGATAGGCCCCCACCCCTCCTGTCTCAGGGCACTGCTGGGAGACATCAGGCATTCCCCCCCCATGGGACCCCCCCTACAGTCCATAGCATGTGTGTCACACCTGGACACAATGGCAGAAGTCACAGTCACAACAAAGGGACACAGTCTGTGGCAGTGGACACTGCACTCACCTGATAACCTGGTCGTCCATACAGCATGGGGTACCGTGGGAGGATCACATCCACCAAAGCCATGTTCTCCTCCAGGGTGAATGGCTGTGACCTCTCCACAGCCCTTGACATGGTTCCAGGGAATCAGTAGCAGCAGCTGGGTCGTGGAATACAGAGATGTGCAGGCAAGTGCTCCCTCATGGGACCTGGCTGCCTTATATCTGCCTTGCTGGCCCATCTCATGCACAGGGGTACAGAGTGATTGGTCACTCACATTTGCATCCTATGTTTCCTCCAATCCCTTCAAACCTAGCAGTCTGTGGGTTCTCTATCGGTTTCATTCTCCTGCATGATGCCAGCCCCACAAACACATTGCAACAAAGTAGAAGAATACCAACTGACTTCTGCTGTGCACCTTCCAGAACAATTTCGAAATTTGAACTTGGTCTCCATGACAACCAGCATGCATGTAGGCCTTAATACTTGTCCCTCATGTGTCCCCAATGTAATTTGGAGCGTCACACACAGGTACGGTGCGTTTCTGGGCCCTAGGGCACCCCAAATGCATTGCAACGGCCCGTACACGCGTGCGTACGTTCACTATCACTATGGGTGTTCTTGCGTATGCGTACTCGTAGTGGTACGGGCCGTACACACGCATGTACGCTCACTATCACCATGGGTCTCCCCGCGTATGCGTACTCGTAGTGACAGTGAGCGTACATGCGTGTGTACGGCCCGTACCACTACGAGTACGCATACGCAAGAACACCCATAGTGGTAGGTCCGTACGCCCGCATGTACGCTCACCATCACTACGAGTACGCATACGCGGGGAGACCCATGGTGATAGTGAGCGTACATGCGTGTGTACGGCCCGTACCACTACGAGTACGCATACGCAAGAACACCCATAGTGGTAGGTCCGTACGCCCGCATGTACGCTCACCATCACTACGAGTACGCATATGCGGGGAGACCCATGGTGATAGTGAGCGTACATGCGTGTGTACGGCCCGTACCACTACGAGTACGCATACGCAAGAACACCCATAGTGGTAGGTCCGTACGCCCGCATGTACGCTCACCATCACTACGAGTACGCATACGCGGGGAGACCCATGGTGATAGTGAGCGTACATGCGTGTGTACGGCCCGTACCACTACGAGTACGCATACGCAAGAACACCCATAGTGGTAGGTCCGTACGCCCGCATGTACGCTCACTATCACTATGGGTGTCCTGGCGTATGCGTACTCGTAGTGGTACGGACCGTACAAATGCCTGTACGCTCGCCATCACGATGGCTACACATACGGCAGCACTCCCATAGTGATATGGGAACGTACACAGGCCCTCTTCGCAGCAGTACAGCGGTTTTCACACATCACAGTGGTGACAGGCGGCACACAGGTAGGGATAGGGCGGACATAATTGTCCATGGATGGACATACTTGTCCATGGATGGACATACTTGTCCATGAATGGACATACTCGTCCATTAATTGACATCAAGGCATCGTCTGTGCATTACTACATGTGTGGGGCACAGGTGTGACGGCCTGTGATGTGGAACATTACTCCTGAGTGGAGAAGGCACCAGATGTATAATGAGATGTCTACAGATGTACTGTGTGATGGTGCAATGTGTGGCAGGCATGGCCTTGACTCCTTTGACATGTGTGCATGTCGTACTGCACACTTTGGGTGAGCGTCACTGGCATGGCACGGACACCAACACACGGAAGTGTCCCCTGATGCCCGGTACAGGGGTTATCACACCTGACTTGTCACTACCCACGGTGCACAAGGTGACTATGTCATGTATGTGTTGGGGCTTCCCATCAGGTTGATGTTGGAGCACCCTCAAAAGCTGCAGCCGTTGCAGCAACCAACATGTGTCTGTGTGTAGATTGTCATTGCACACTGTTCCGCACACCATGCCACATGTGGTATCGGATGTGAGGTGCACATGTATGCATGGGACACGGAGTAGCGTGACAAGGACATGTCTGCATCCTCACAATGAATGTGTGGTGAGTCATGACATGTGCACCCTCATGGCAAGGTGTGTGGGCTGTCCTAGTGTAAAGTCATGTGACCTGTGGCTCTAGTGTTCCGCTACCAGTCTCTGAAATCGGCATCCTACTTCTGCTGATGTGTGGGCGTATGTCACTCCTGTCTTGCGTCTGGCTGTTCACTTGCACTGGGACACAGGTATTCCCATGGCATGGCATGGGAGGGTTCTCAATCTCCGTGTGTAGCTGGGTCTTGGTAGGAGTGTCACCTTGCATCCATACGTGTCCTGGGCATGTAGCACATACCTGACTCCCTATGTAGCATATGTGTGTTGACAGATTAACATGTGCTCAGTACATATGAATTGTTGTCGTAGTGCACTCACTCTTCCTTGTCACTTCCAAATTACTGCAGAGCGCCGCCTCTTGCCCGACCAATTCCGGACTTGGCTGCCATGCGGGAGAATGACAGCATCCGGCTCTACCGCTTCACCCAACCGTTGATTCTGGAGCTGACGGCGAGACTGGCACCACACCTGCAACCGCAGCACAGGTATCCTACGGCACTGACACCCCAGCTGAAGGTAATGGCTGCCCTACATTTTCTTGCCACGGGTACCTTTCAAAATACCATAGCTCATGTTGGTGGCATGTCCCAGAGCATGTTCTGCCGTGTGCTGCATGATTTCTTAGAGGCCATGTTGATTCACCTGGATGACTTCATCAAGTTCCCAACCCCTGAACAGTTGACTGCGGTCAAGCGTGGATTCTATGCCCTGGGAGGGATGCCCCATGTCATTGGGTCCATAGATGGTACACATGTAGCTTTGGTACCACCACACGCACGGGAGGTGGCGTACCGCAATCGAAAGCACTACCACTCCATCAATGCCCTTGTGGTGTGTCAGTCCAACATGGTGATTTCACATGTGTGTGCTCGTTTTCCAGGATCAGCACACGATGCCTACATCATGAGGCGTAGCAGGATGCCTGAAATGATGATGCAGCTGCACAACGAACGAGCATGTGTTGTTGGTGGGTACAGTCTGTCTGTCCTGTATTTTGCATAGCCTACCAGCACGACCGCTTCACCACTTCTAACGATGTCCATGTGCTTCCCATGTAGGGGACGCTGGCTATCCCAACATGCCTTGGCTGCTCACACCTCTCCGCAACCCCATCACGCCGGCCCAGCTCCGCTACAACACCGCCCATGGCCAGACAAGGCGAGTGATAGAGAGGACGTTTGGCCTGCTGAAGAGCCGATTCAGGTGCCTACACAAGACCGGTGGCGCACTCCCATATGCCCCGGCGAAGGTCTGCAAGATCTTCATGGTCTGCTGCATGCTGCACAACATGGCAGTTGAAAGAGCTGTGCCACTCATCCTGGATCGACATGACGAGGACCATCCACCCGTGGAGGACGAAGGTCTTGGCAATGGGGCTAGTGATGTGGAGGATGTGGAGCCGCAAGAGGACATCCGGACTCGGCTCATACGCGACTTCTTTGATTAGTGGTGAGTACCAGTGTCTGAGTGTGCACGCATTGGTCCCCGTGTGGCATGTGTTGTGATGTGTGTGTCCACCTGCATGTATGGCACGTGAGTCAGAGGTGTGTGTGGGTGTGTCACTGGAGTGATGGTGGCAGTGATGGTTGTATTTCCCCAGTCATAATTGTGACCTAGCATGTTGTCATCCATACATGTGTCGAGTAAATGCACATGCAAGTGGCTGTGCTTTTTGTGGCTGACTTCTTGTGTGTCTCTCTTCCCCAGGTACTTGCGCATGCCGTCTGCTGCTTGCATTGTTGTGGCACTGCTATTCCTCATGGACATGACGTCGTGGGCTGACTCAGCGTTACAGGCACGGACACGTTTGGAAGTCTCCATAGGGTAAGGGATGCATCTGGGGTGTATTGGGTGTGGCAGTTGTTCACGATGTATGCACACTGCCCCTGTCGATGTGTGGTTCCTCTGCAGCCATGTTGCATCACCATGGGACACGACATGCAGCTGTGTACACCTGAATAGATGGTCTGCCTGGTTGACAGTCATCAGTGATGGGATAGGGGATTGTGATGATGGCATCAATGTGTGTGACACTGCCCTCGGACACATACGGTTAGCATTGGCTTGACATGGTGTGGGACTTCCACATCAGCGGATCTATGGTGTATGGCAGTCTCTCCGTGAGCAGCTGTGGGTGTTTAGCTGTTAGCCGACGCTTGTGTGCCAGTTCCATGGCGAACACGCATTTGTGCTGCAGATGGGGGGTGCCAGTGTTGGACCCACATGTTACTCCACATGATGTGTTCATGTGTACTTCAAGTTGCCTCTGCAATCCCGAAAACATGACTAATAAAGGTGTCCCTATGCCTCCAAGGTGCCTCTTCTCAGTCAATGCTGGTGTGTTGCCACGGTGCATCCAGCATGTCTGGCATGGTATTCCCTGATTGTGGATACGTGTCAATGTGTCGAGTAGCAAGATGCATGCTGTGTGTGTGGGCTGAGACTGTGTATTGGCCATGATGTCCATGACTGTGTGGGTATTGTGACATGTGCCATCCCCATGCATCCAACGTTGTCCAGGACCCCATTCTCTGCATCCACCGGACTCAAGCTTGCAGGACATGGTTCTGCCACCTGTCTACACATACCTGGGTGCCCCCCAGGACACTGGACTGGATCCCTGACCTCTGCGCATGACTGTTGCTGTACTCAATGTGTCTGTCAGCACGGTTGTTCGGACACCCCCTCAGCTGGTTGGGCCCATCACGGGTGTGTATGGTGCTCCATGTCTGTCTTGTCTAAGACACTGTGACCCATGTGTCCTGTGCCCGACTCAGGCCCCAGGGTGTGGATGGTTGAAGACAAAAGATGACTCAGGCATGTTTAGACTTTACAAGACACATGTTAGGTAATAATGCAACCAGCAGGCATCTACTCTTCATAGTGTGATTTATTATTGGGGGGGGGACAAAGTGAGGGGCTCTCCGGGAGTTTGGAATCCAAAGTTCAGTAGGGGAGTTGGTGCCCTTGCCATTTGAAATCCTCAGAGTCCATGCCACAGTCTTTGTCAACATTGGTCAGCCAGTGACCAGCAGGGCCATGTGGCAGAGAATGTCTCTTGATGCTGTGATGCTGTTGGTCCAGTGGGCCAGGTGCCAGGCCAGGTGTCCTGGGAGATGGTGATGTAGCGCCGACCCTCACGGTCCTTTCTGTGGACGACCCGGCCTCCTGCGGGGACCCTCAGCAGCAGGCCGTGACGACATCTGGGATGCTCCATCGGATGTTTCCTCCTCCTCCTCCTGATCCCTCCCTGTGGGTGGTGATGTTCTCCGCCTTCTGGCACAGGGAGGGTCGGCCATGTTGTCGGCCATCCGACGGAGTGTATCGTGAATCCCCTGGAACGCCGTCACTTGCTCAGCCTGTCTGTCCTCCATCCTCCGTTGGTGTCGCAGTAGACAGGCATGTAGCTCCGCATGTTGCTGGGCCTGCTGGGTCTTGATCCCCTCGAGGACAGACACAACCTGGGCCAGGCCCGTGGTGTCCTGCCGGTATGTGTCCAGGATGTTACGGACATGGGAAAATACCGGTTCCCCAGCCAACTGGTCAGGCTCGCGCCTCCGCCGTCCTCCACTCCCACCACCCCTGCCCACTTGCACCTGGCCTGCCCTTGTGGGTACATCGGGTCTCCGGGACCCCTGAGGGGTGGCATTGGCGTTGTCGCCTGCCTCCTCCTGGGTGCCCGGGACACCATGTCCCTCCTGGCCAGCCTGGCTGCATTGTGGTGTTGGGGCAGGGATCCTGGGTGTCTCCTGGGATGTGGCAGGAGTGGGGGTGGTGGTTGGCACAGTTGTACCTGACGCAGGTGCTGCAGGTGGTTGGACACCAGAGGGGCCAGGTTGGTCGGGGTCGTCCACAGAGTGGTGAGAGTGGTCGCTGCCGGTGGGATCGGGCTCCTGCAGATCCGGGTCCTGTGAGTCTCCCCCCCCAGTGTTGGGGGGTGAACCACGACGTTGACCTGTGTGTGAGAGAGACAATGTTAATTTTGGTCCATGCAACATCCATGTTTCATCAGTTTCAAAGTTGGGACATTTCCTCTTGGCATTGGGATCTGTCTTGCATTCCACTCACAGTGCACTTTGGCCCCTTTAACTATGTGTGGCACGGTCTTCCTTGCTGTGTCAAGTGTGACTGCAGTCAGCTGTGGAGTGGGCAGGTGTGGCGAGCCATGCATTGGCGCCTTCCGTGTAGCACTGTACATGTACACATGGAGTGGATCCACACACTTATATGGTCCAGGTAGCTGTCGTTGTGCTCGTAAACAGGTTGTGACATGGCCCTGTGTTTTGCCATGGGGAAGAGGGGGGGTTCTGGGACTGGCCACCCTTGTCTACATGCACGCAGTCTACCTGCTGACGAGCAGACATTCGCACACGCCACACGGCTGATTTGCTCTCCCTGTGTCTCGCTCCCTCTCTGTCCCCCTCTCCCTCCCTCTGTGTCCCCCTCTCCCTCCATCTGTGTCAGCCTCCTCCCTCTGTCCGTCTCCCTGTGTCTCCCTCCCTCTCTGTCCCCCTCTCCCTCCCTCCGTGTGTCAGCCTCCTCCCTCTGTCCGTCTCCCTCCCTCTCTGTCCCCCTCTCCCTCCCTCTGTGTCCCCCTCTCCCTCCCTCTGTGTGTCAGCCTCCTCCCTCTGTCCGTCTCCCTGTGTCTCCCTCCCTCTCTGTCCCCCTCTCCCTCCCTCTGTGTGTCACCCTCTGTCACCTCAGCCCAGCTTCCTGGGCACACACTGTTAGCAGATCTTTGAGTGGCCCTTGGCTTGTTGATGTGAGTTTGTTTCTGATCTCCAGGCACCCATTGGGTGTGATGTGTGTCTGTGCGCTGCTGCTGTGGTGGTGTGTGCTGCCACTCTTTCACAATGTTGGCTGTTCATTAGCTGCTGTCATGTGCAAAACAGTGCCTTCACCCCCATGTGTTGATGCAAGGCGTCCGCCATTTGCTGGCAAGTCATTCCTGTGTTGGGACACACTGTTTGTCTGGCTGTGACCTAGGCCATATGGGCAGAGGGCATTGTTGTCTGCTTCGGAGTTGCACTATGTGATTTTTGGGGCCCAGCCTCCCGCCATCCGGGTTACCGTGTCATGTGTTGGTGTCTTCTGTGGCCTGTGACTTGACATTGTCCAGCTGGGTGCATGGGGCATGGTGGCAGCAGTGGCATGTGTGTGCTCATGGAGTGTGGTTGAGTCATGCGATGGCTTGGGGTGGTTGCGTGCCTGTTAGTGATTTTGGTTGTGGATGCCGTTCCCCCCATGTGAGGTGAGTTGTTTGTGTACTCACCCGGGTCTCGGAGTCCTTCTAATCCTTCGACTGCCTCCACCAGCAGTATGGCCATCACCCTCTCCTCCCAGGGCTGGTAGTGTACGGGTCTGCGGGAGGGCCCTCCTCCGGTGGCGTTGGCCTGGTCGTGTTCCTCCTGCCTCTTTGCTCGGACCCTCCTCCGCAGATCGTACCACCTGTTCTGGCATTCCTGCCTGGTCCTTCTGGTGTCCCCAACAGCATTCACAGCATCGATGATGGTCTGCCACATGGCTGTTTTTGCTACCATGCTGGTGTTTCTGACCAATGTTCCAAAGAGCTGTGGCTCGACTCTGAGGATTTCATCAACAAGAACCTCCAACTCTCGGTTACTGAACTTTGGATTCTTGGTAGTGGGCATGGTGAGGGGTGTGGGTGTGGATGGTGGGGGGGGTGTGGATGGTGGGGGGGGTGTGTGGATGGTTGTGGGTGTGTGGGTGTGGTTGTGCAGGTGTGTGTGTGTGTGTGAATGTGATGAGGGTGTGTTTGTGAAGGTGGTTGTGTGGAGATGTGCAAGTGTAAGGTGTGGTGAAGCTTGTAGTAAGGTGCTGTAAGTTGTCTGTGGTGTCTGGCAGCAGTGAGTCTGTTGCAAAGGCTCATTGTTTGTGTGTGTGGGCCCTTTTTATTGGTCCATTGGTGGGTGTGGCTGTGTTTGAAGTTTGGGTGGGTGTGTTATAAGGAGTGGTGGTGTTTAGGGCCTCTGTTTGTTTTTGGCAGTTGCAGGTCAGTGGATGTGTTTTTTTTAGTGTTTGTTGGCCATGTTTAGTGGCTTTGTGCCATTCGAATAGTGTCTTCTTGTGTTGTTTTGTTTTGTCCTGGTTGTGTACGTGCGTTTTGAGCGTGTGTACGGTGTGTAGATGGGCCATTTGGTTGTACGGTGCTGTCCTTGTGTGTGGCTTGGCACGACTCGTACATGCGGTTGTGATGTTGGGGAATGGGGTGCGCTCCGTACTTAGGAGGTTGTGTTGGGGGTGCGACGGGAACGTACTGGGGTGTACATAGACGGTGGTATGACACGTACAGGGGTGGGGGTAGGACTCGAACGTACTGGGGTGTGGGTACACGGTGGTACGACACGTACAGGGGTGGGGGTATGACTCGAACGTACTGGGGTGTGGGTACACGGTGGTACGACACGTACAGGGGTGGGGGTACGACTCGAACGTACTGGGGTGTGGGTACACGGGGGTAGGACATGTACAGGGGTGGGGGTACGACTCGAACGTACTGGGGTGTGGGTACACGGTGGTACGACACGTACAGGGGTGGGGGTACGACTCGAACGTACTAGGGTGTGGGTACACGGTGGTACGACACGTACAGGGGTGGGGGTAGGACTCGAACGTACTGGGGTGTGGGTACACGGTGGTAGGACACGTACAGGGGTGGGGGTAGGACTCAAACGTACTGGGGTGTGGGTACACGGTGGTACGACACGTACAGGGGTGGGGGTACGACTCGAACGTACTGGGGTGTGGGTACACGGTGGTACGACACGTACAGGGGTGGGGGTACGACTCGAACATACTGGGGTGTGGGTACACGGTGGTACGACACGTACAGGGGTGGGGGTACGACTCGAACGTACTGGGGTGTGGGTACACGGGGGTAGGACACGTACAGGGGTGGGGGTACGACTCGAACGTACTGGGGTGTGGGTACACGGTGGTATGACACGTACAGGGGTGGGGGTACGACTCGAACGTACTGGGGTGTGGGTACACGGTGGTACGACACGTACAGGGGTGGGGGTAGGACTCGAACGTACTGGGGTGTGGGTACACGGTGGTACGACACGTACAGGGGTGGGGGTAGGACTCGAACATACTGGGGTGTGGGTACACGGTGGTACGACACGTACAGGGGTGGGGGTAGGACTAGAATGTACTGGGGTGTGGGTACACGGTGGTACGACACGTACAGGGGTGGGGGTACGACTCGAACGTACTGGGGTTTGGGTACACGGTGGTACGACACGTACAGGGGTGGGGGTACGACTCGAACGTACTGGGGTGTGGGTACACGGGGGTAGGACACGTACAGGGGTGGGGGTACGACTCGAACGTACTGGGGTGTGGGTACATGGTGGTACGACACGTACAGGGGTGGGGGTACGACTCGAACGTACTGGGGTGTGGGTACACGGTGGTACGACACGTACAGGGGTGGGGGTAGGACTCGAACCTACTGGGGTGTGGGTACACGGTGGTACGACACGTACAGGGGTGGGGGTAGGACTTGAACGTACTGGGGTGTGGGTACACGGTGGTACGACACGTACAGGGGTGGGGGTACGACTCGAACGTACTGGGGTGTGGGTACACGGTGGTACGACACATACAGGGGTGGGGGTACGACTCGAACGTACTGGGGTGTGGGTACACGGGGGTAGGACACGTACGGGGTGGGGGTACGACTCAAACGTACTGGGGTGTAGGTACACGGGGGTATGACACGTACAGGGGTGGGGGTACGACTCGAACGTACTGGGGTGTGGGTACACGGTGGTACGACACGTACAGGGGTGGGGGTATGACTCGAACGTACTGGGGTGTGGGTACACGGGGTAGAAACACGTACAGGGGTGGGGGTACGACTCGAACGTACTGGGGTGTAGGTACACGGGGGTATGACACGTACAGGGGTGGGGGTACGACTCGAACGTACTGGGGTGTGGGTACACGGTGGTACGACACGTACAGGGGTGGGGGTACGACTCGAACGTTCTGGGGTGTAGGTACACGGGGGTATGACATGTACAGGGGTGGGGGTACGACTCGAACGTAGTGGGGTGTAGGTACACGGGGGTATGACACGTAGAGGGGTGGGGGTACGACTCGATCGTACTGGGGTGTACATACACGGGTGGGGGTTCGACACGTACACGGGTGTACATACAGGGGGGGGTGTACATTAACGGGGAGTACGACTCGAACGTATGGATGCTGGGGGGAGTGTTTGGCACGTATGCGGGCACATATCTCCATGGTTGCAATGGGAGTTCGGTTCGGACGGTGTTTTTACCATACGGTTGTGAGTTCGGACGCACGGGTGGGATCGTGATTCCTCGGTCGGACTTGACTTTTCACGTTTGTACGGTAAATCGTCCGAGGACGTGTCGGACACATTTTCCGACCCGAGGACGTGTGGGGAATGATTCCGAATGCGGTTCGTATGGACTATTTACCATGCGAATCGTGATTGCCAGTTCGTACGGAACTTGTACGATTCGTACGGTAAAAAGACCGGATACGAGTCGCACGGGGATTTTTTCTACCGGATCGTAATCGGCACCTAAATGTTAGAGTTTGCTTCTCTAAGAAAGTAATGTAACTGATCCCATGGATATTCTGCACAACCCAGGGTTAGCAACCAAGCTCAGCTAGTGATCCTACATTTCACAACATGTAGTTAACATGACAACAATACCAGTTCTCATTCATCTCATAAACAGAAGCATGTCTACACCTCCCTTGTACCTCTTCATCTATTTCTTCTTCTACATTTGTAGGAATCATCTTTTCTTTTCCTATAGTGCTACATTTTGTCATTGAAGATTAAGTTCAGTTTTGTTCTTTATTATAAATAGTTAAATAAGTTATTTTATGTTTGTTTGTTTATTCTTAGGTTTAAATTGTTTTTGTGATATGTTAAACAAAATATACTTGTAAAGTTATTAAAAAAATTATTATTAGGTTAATGCAAGGGTCACAAGCACACCCATACAGATACTCATGTGTGTACTCATACACCTATACAGTCATTCACACAGGTACAGTAGTAGGGAAAATGGAACCACATGAGACATTTGCACAGCTGCAAACATGTGGTATTTCACAAAGTGAGTAATCATCTCACTCATATATTCAGACCTGCTGGTATTCTGATGACTGCAGCTGCTGAATGTTCTCTCAAGGGTGCTCTATTTGTGGAATATTCTGCTGCACTTAGGGGCTCATTACGATGGTGGGCAGACCTGAGTCTGCCCACCATTGTGGTGGTGTTTGGGACCGGCCGCCAGTCATGCGGCGGTCCCACCACACTTATTACGATGGCGGGCACATCCCGGGCCTTTAACATTGCGGACGGTGCTGCTGGCTGCAGCACCGTTCGCAATGTTAATATGGCATGCACTGCATTTCCCTGCACTACATGGCAGGCACCACGCGGTGCCTGACACTAAGGGCCATATGTAGGTAAATTACATTTACCGATTCTTAAATACCGAATTTTACCGATTCGGTATTTATGAATCGGTAAATGTAATGTAGGTAAAAAAATACCGAATCGGTAAGTGTCGGTATTTTAGAGTCGGTATTTACCGATTCGGTAATGGCAACTGGCTTCTGGCTTCCCATTCATTCCTATGGGCCTGGAGGCCCATAGGAATGAATGGGAAGCCAGTTGCCATTACCGAATCGGTAAATACCGAATCGGTAATGGGGGAGGCAGTATCATGGGTGGCAGGGTGTCACATTGACACCCTGTTGCACCCCTGAATTGTCCATGTGTGCACATGTGGCGCACATACATGCCCTAAGGGCATGTATGTCTGCCACATTGCACACTTCACAGTGCACAAAAATGCATTTTTACACCTATTCGTCATTTACCACCAACTTTTAGTTGGTGGTAAATAACGAATCCCCACACCCACGACACACTCCCTCTACATCTCATTTCTGGATTCGGTATTTACCGAATCGGTAAAATTACCGAATCCAGAAATGATCCCCCTACATAGCAAAAGCCTAAATACCGGTCGGTAACGGTATATTTACCGAAAATCGGCCGTTACCGACCGGTATTAGGCTCCCTACATGAGGCCCTAAGTGCTGGGAAATGTTGGGGGGTACCATGGGCCCCCGAATCCAATCACCGCCAGCCTTTCCATGGCAGTTACACCCATGGAAAGGTTGGCAATAGCGAGAATTGTGATCTGGCATATGTTGCCTGCTAGGCACCGCCACCATTTACAATGTCCTTTCTGCTTGGCCAGGCAATATTAACGATTGCCTGTGGCGGAAGCATGATGGGTTGTCTTTGCGCCTGCCACGCTTGTGGAACGATTCCCCCGCCATCATAATGTGGCTGGGGAACTGCCAGCCAGATGGCGGAGGGGCCACCACCGCACGGCTGGTGGTGGCGTTGGTGGGCCCTTCGCCATCCTAATGAGCCCCTTAGTTTCTTGCTCATGATTAACTTGTATATCCTTTCATAAACTGGTTTTAAGTGCTTACGATTGGAACTTGTCCCATGTGAATACTTCTTGTTAGCGCTGCCGGGTAACTGTATGCCGCAAATACACCACACATATTTAGTTGTTACATTCTTTTCCCCAGAAGATATATTAAAGTAGTTCCAAACATCACTTTATTTTGTGGTGTTGCAGAGATATATATGCATGTGTTTGAAAAGATTGTGTATAAAAACTATATTTGTAAATAGTTAATAATGGTCAATAGTTAAATAAGTTGTGTTATGTTTATTTGTTTATTTTTAGTGAGCGCAGTTCACATTGTTCCTTAATTACAATAAGATAATGTGCAGATTGGGAACCTTTTTGAACAATCGTTGATTGTTTTTTCCCCACTGTTCTGTGATGTCTTCTTAAACAGTACAAAATGCTCATTCACATTAATATATAGCTTTAAAGTATGAGAAATGTCTAGTTATTTGTCAGAATTAAGTCTTTGTGCATTGTTGAAACTGTAAGTTACTTTTGCAAATCTATTAATTATAAAACTAACAAACATTTGTTTTTTTTCTTGTTATGCAGATCAATGGCACCATATATTGGCGTAATGTAGTTTACTAATTAGTTCTTGCAGTGTTGTTCCATAACTTTACATATTAAAGATGTACACCCAAGGACAGTTACTAACACACCCGGGCACACATCAGTACAGCAACTCACACAACCAGCTACAGACAGACAGAGTGTTGGACGAGCCCTTTTTGCAAGGTTATCCCCAAACTGTTTGCCCTCTTTCTCCTATTTTTCTGACCTGTTTATGTTGGCTCTTGGACTCTGGGCACTTTACCACTGCTAACCAGTGCTAAAGTGCATATGCTCTCTGTCTAAATTGTATTGGTGATCGATTTATCCATGACTGCCATATTTGATTTACTAGTAAGTCCCTAGTAAAGTGAACCAGGTGTGTCCAGGGCCTGTAAATCAAATGCTACTAGTGGACCCTCAGCACTGATTGTGCCTTCCACATGATTGACCCTGCAAACATGTCTCAAACCTGCCACTGCAGTGTCTGTTTGTGCAGTTTAAACCAGCCATTTTGACCTGGCTAGTGCACCCACTTGCCAGGCCCAAACCTTTCCTTTCACTACATGTAAGTCACCCCTAAGGTAGGCACAAAGCAGTCCCATAGGCAAGGAGCAGTGTATTTAAAAGGTAGGACATGTACTTGTGTGTTTTACATACCTAAAACTGCTCATTATGTGTTCCCCTTATGCAAGGACTACCTCTCCAATGGGGTAACATAGGGATTGCCTAGAATTATCTTTTAAGTATAATTGCCCATTTGGGGCAGATAGAGATTTTGAGTCTCTGAACTCACAATTTAAAAATACATCTTTTGGTAAAGTTGGTTTTTAAATTGCTTGTTTGAAAATGGGGCTTTTAGAAATGGCCATTTTTTGCTAAACCATTCTATTCCTCTGCATGTCTGTAGAATAGATATGACAGTTGGGCTCTTGTGCATTCAATCTAGACCAATGGTGCAGCCCTCATTACCTTTACATGCGGCCCCCTGGTCAAGAGCAGCATTGGGCTAATGTTTACGTGACTCAGCACTAACATCAAAAATATGTTAAATTAACTGGCAAGCATTTATTTAAAGCTTCATTGAAATGAAAGAAAGGAAGTAACCAGGGTGTCCTAAACCGCTTAACTTCAGGAACACCATAATTTATAAAAACATCTCGCGGTAAAAGTATGATAAAGTCTGTTAATAATTCATTAACATGCAGAATCCGTTTTACCTCAGTACATCAGATTATCAGTTCATTGACAAGTATTTTTTAATAGTGGTAGTTTTCAAACAGGAATTGAGAAACATTAATTCCTCCCTACACCCTGATAATAATGGCAATAGTGTACAAAGAGGCAAGTCAGTTGTCATGTGCACTTTTTAGGTTTCGCCTGTGCTTGTAAAATCTATTGTTTATAATATAAATCTTAAAAGGGGCTTCCATCCCATCCCCTCTCTTTCCTCGCTTTTTATTGGTTCCTGGGCTTGAAACTTAGTTGTCCTCCATTTCTATTGGCTGTAGCATATTTTCCTGCATTTGCCAATGCTTGTTCTTTGTCTGCTTCTCTTATCAGTTTCCTGTAGCCGAAATACTGTTAACATCTGCTTTGGTGAAACTATTCTTTCCATAAAGTTCTACCTCTGTCAACTTGCAGCTGATTTCTATAGCGCAACTTACCACATGGATAAAGAGAGTAGTTTGCTCAGGATCACAAGATGTTGTGCCACAGAGACTCAAACCAGGATCCCCAGCTCTCAAGTCTGGAGCTCCGGCCGCTGCCAACATCCTCTCCACTCCCATGATACTTGTCAGGGAGCTTCCTTCCTTTGTCCCAGACGGTGATTGGTAACAAACACTGGTAATGCATTGGTTTCGCCTATGTGATGAAGCTGTTTTTATCAATCAGCATCCCGTTGTGTTTTCATGGGTGTATTTTGTACTAATTTGGCATCCAATGCCAACAGGACAAAAACTTTTACCGTACAGCCACGATGCCTTTCAAGTCAATGTATTGTTTGTGCTAATTCTTTATTGTTGGAACGCAACGCACTTCATGCCTGTATTTCTGCCTGTTTCTGCATCCGATGCCAACATGAAGACAACTTTTACAGTGGGGCCACAGCAGAAAAAGTACACCTTTTAAAGGGCTTTTCCCCCAACTTTGCAGTTTAACAGGGCCTAATAATTCTACACTGCGGACACCAACAAAGCACTCACTCTTCACAAGGTCTAGCAAGCAGCCCCATTCTCCTACATGTTTTGAAATGTATACTATACACTGTGTGTACTCTGTAAGGAGCCAGGGCTCTCTGAAACGACAGCCACGGAGTAAACAACAGCCCACACAAAAAAGCCCGTTACTAGCTCTCTGTTTTGTCAATAAAGCTTCAAAGGATTTAACCGTCTCATAGTATCCTTGACTTTTGGTTGGCTTAGTTGCTGTTGTGGGCCCACTCCAATGTTTCGACAGGTCACTTTAAAGGTTCATTAGGTACGTTTCAGCCTTTTGCCTATATTTACCACGTCTGCTCTTTCAGATCGCTTACACTTTACTATTTTCACAAAAGAAGGATGTGGCAAGGAGTTGCCACTCACAGACAAAGCAAGAATAGTTTATAATTTGGTTAACAAAGGCAAAAGAGAAGGGATATTAAAGGAGAAAAGCTGCCTACTTTTCATGATAGCTCTCACTGTGCATTTAGAGCGTGCTTGTTAACAATTTTTTTTAATGTTCTTTGTCTTCTCCTGTCTGCACACATTTCTACTGACCTTTTTTGGGGAGTTTGTTTGGCACTGCCCGCATGCATTTCTGACCTGCTTTTTTAGCTGGATATTTCTTTACTACAATATAACCTTTAATGCCTTTTCCTAAAAAAATTTCATGTTTGGCCCATGCCTTTCCACAGCAGTAGGGACTTTATGGGTGCTTTTTGCCATCTGGATCCATTTCTTTACAACATTTTGGTCTCTGAAGCCATTCAACTAAACAGCTTTTGTGCACAATTAATTTTGTAAACTATTGTTATTGTTGTAGCTGTACACATTTTATGCGGGTTTGCAGTGTGCATTTTTAATTTTTTTATTTATTTTGAAGGTTTTGTATAGCGCGAACAAGACCCTTGGGGTATCAGAGCGCTTTACAAGGTAATTGTAGGTGATGGACATAAACAAAGAAATCATATGAGGTGTAATAATCCATAAGTGGAAACTATTTCGATGCAGTTACAGAATGGCAGATATATACGTGACTGTTTAAAAGAAAAAATTCGAGTGAGGGTTAGTTGATAAAACATATACATAAGAATACTATCATTTACAGGCTCGCAAATATATAAGTGTCTCTGTGAAGAGTTCAAGTGAATTTGGCCATGGGAATCGCTTTCACTTCTGTTTTTTAAAAATGCCGCAAATGGGTTCAGTCTCGTTTCTACGGTCAAGGCATTCCAAATCCTGGGAGCCATTCCTGAGAAGGTACGGTTCTAAGTTTTCTTATTAGTAAATCGTTGAGGTTTCAGTAGAAGATTGGAGGAGCTCCTAGTGGTTGTGTTACCACCTCATAGTTCCAATGTCTCCGCTAGGTATCTCGGGTATTGTGATGCAATGCATTGTGTGTCATACAGGCAATTTTCAGATGGATTTTGGCCTCAAAGGTAGCCAGTTGAGGTCACGAAGGTCCGGGGAGATGTGACAGTTCCTTTTAGAGCCTGTGATGAGTCTGGTGGCTGCATTGATTGAGGCTCTTAGAGGGGCCGTTGTCAAACTGGGAAGGCGGCATAGAGCAACACTCCCATAATCCACTCTGGGGGTTACTAGAGCTTGAACTGCCTGTTTGAAGTCATTTGCAGGTATGAAGTGTTTATTCATCTCAGGGTGTTCATCTGGAAATTTGCTCCTTTAGTTGCAGCGCTGATGTGATTCTGCATATTTAGCTTACTGTCCAGAGTAATTCCTAGCGATTTTGCAGAGTCAATAATGAGAGGTTGACCCTCGAGTGCTGTTAGATGGTTCATCCACTCGTGTATGATGGTAGTTTGGTTGGGGGAGTGATTAGGAGGAATTCGGTTTTGAGTGTGTTGAGTTTTCAGTGGTTTTTGGCCAGCCAGGTCTGCGTTTTTGAAGCATTGAGTTGAGGGATTTGATGTTCTCAAGTGAGTGGACCTTAATGTTTTTGTTATCTCCGATATCTTCAAACTGTTTGCTTCGGTTCTCCTAAATGCATTCTTTTAAAAATGTACGTGCCAACAGACAGTTTTTTTGTGTTTGCGGTTTTTATATTAGATACAAGCATGCTACCAACTTTTACCTAAGATGCCCATGGGCGCACTCGCTTCAACTATACTTAACAGGTAAATTTTTTCGAAAGTTTAACTTCCACCCTATGAACACTATCCCCACTTTGTAGTGCCACCATTTAGAGTACATATATTGATGTTATCAAAAATCAACTCACAATACTTTGACGGAGTTTCAGTAACTTACATTGCCAACTAATCACAAAACTACAAGTTACAAGAATTTTTTTTTAAATCACATAGGCAAAACCTCATGCATTCCACAATGTTTGTTGGGGTTTCTATTATGCATGAACAACATACAGTTTATTAAATCAAACACTGGAGAAGACTTTGTGCAGACCACATCCTGAAGTCATGTATTTCGAAGTTCTTTTATGCTAATGAAGAAAAAGGAAGGAAAGTGAGATCAAATATTTGCCTAGAATCACACAATTTGGTTAAGCAGAGAAGTCAGGGTTAATTCCATGTTTTTGTTTTCACACTGAGCAATTGAGACACTAGAGGGGCCGATTCCGATTCCGGCCGCAAAACGAACCGACTGACACAGATCCAGACCGAACACCGACCGACACGGACCAGCGACTTACGACCTGTGCAGTACGATGCAACGCGTGTGAATTATAACCAACACGTACGGAATACAAACCGTACGACCAAGCCGTAGGGAAAATAGTGATCCGTCCGGAAAACCGACGTGAATATCACCGACCGACACGAACCCGGAATGAGGCCAACCGACCCGTACCCGCGATGTACTATTTGCGAAGTACGATGCAATGCGTGCAAAACCAGACTGACTCGCACAGAGAACAAGCCGCACGACCGACACGCACAGACAACCCGGCACACAAGCAATAGAGAACGGCGCAAACGATGCGTACCAAACACAGAAGACAGGCAGCGTGAACGAGGCGGAGAAGCCCGCACGAGACAACAGCAGCATTCGCTTCCGTCACATGAACGTCTCCTTCATGCCTACAAAACAAAAAGGAAAAAAGACAAAAAAAGGACCAAACAAGCAATGACAAAGCCAATAAATACTAACAAAAAAACATGGGACAAAGACACACCCACCACTCCAACTATATAAAGGACTACAATCACTACCATCATCCCTTGCAAACAGGAGATACAGCCAGCAGCAAACACCAGTACACAGCAATCACAGACACACTCACAACCCATCCATCACACAACTCACACACCATCAGCACCTCATACAAAAGCACACACACATACACCCAGCAAAACCAACACCAAACCACCATCACTTGCACCCTCACACACACATCCCTCACCACCACCACCCATCGCCATGCCTCCAACGAAGAATCCAAAGATCACAGATAGTGAGTTAGAAGTGCTGGTAGACGAGATCATCAGAGTAGAGCCACATTTATTTGATACATTGGTCCAAAGGACCCCCATCTCACAGAAAACCAAGATGTGGGCGAGGATTGTGGACAAGGGGAATGCACAAGCACCAGCAAGGTGCACAAAGGACGACATCCAGAACAGGTGGTATGACGTGCGCAGGAGGGTCAAGAAACTCATCGAAAAAGATCACACCCTGAGTCAGTGCACCGGCGGTGGCCCTCCTGCCAAACCAGTCTACTTCAGGACCAGGGAGGAGAAGGTGCAGGACATCCTACCACCAGAGAGCGTCCATGGCCTAACAAACATCCCAGAGCCTGGTGAGTACACAAACAGCATACCCAAGATTGTGTGGCAAGGGGACAGTGAAACCATGCACCGCAAGCAAAGCTACACTAACCAATAGATAATCAGCCCAAGATGTGTATGCCAGTCACACAAACACAATACCTGCCATCTCATAGTGACTGGGAACTGTGTCATGACATGCACCAACCTACAAACAAATAGAGCAAGCCAGTGGCACTAAGCCAAATACACCCTGCCAGACAGTTTGACACCACAAAAACACCACCTCACAGTGCAGCTGAGTGTCACGAAGGAATAGTGGGGATGCAGGTGAAGTGAGTGTAGCCAAACGCATGATGGGGCCTGTAGTCACAGATAATGCTCCCCCTCCTAATTGGCCCATCAAGACCTCTCAGAAACATGCCCACATCACAGGGAGTGGAAATGACTGACAAGATGGCTGACACTGGGTCCTGCTGTGGGGAGCACACGTCCCTGTTTGGGCTTGTGTGCAAATCAGAAGCAGGACACCACTGACTGACATCCTGAAAGACAACTTGCACTACAACGGAAGCACGTTTCATGATGGGAAGGAGGACTGACAGCCCTGACCATACTTATCAGCATGAGAAGACACCCCCCCTCAACACAAACTCCACACAACTCACCGGGTACAATGCATTGACACACACCTCATTGAAATATCAGCAAAAGATACCCCGTACTGGGTGCTGCTGTGTGAAGCACAGGAGATCACTTTGGACTTGTAGCCAAACAAACACCAGGATTTCACAGTCAGCCATCTTGCCATTGCTGTCACACCCCCTCACAGCCACCCCCACACAGGGAGTGGGAAGGGACTGACAAGATGTCTGACACTGGGCTCTGTTGTGGGGAGCACAAGGCCATGCTGGCAAATGGCCAACAACAAACATCAGGACTTCTCAGTCAGCAATCTTGCCATTGCTGTCACAGCCCCTCACAGGGAAGCAGAGTCAAGAGGGAGGAAGTATGGGCATGCTGGGAAGGGGGGTGTAGCCAAGAGTATGATGGGACTCGCAGTCACAGACAACCTACACCCACCCACATGGCCCAGCAAGATCACACTGAACCATACTCGCCTCACAGGGAGTGGGAAGAGACTGACAAGATGTTTGACGCTGGGCTCTGTTGTGGGGAGCACAAGGCCATGCTGGCAAATTGCCAACAAAAAACATCAGAACTTCACAGTCAGCCATCTTGCCATTGCTGTCACACCCCCTCACAGGGAAGCAGAGTCAAGAGGGAGGAAGTATGGGCATGCTGGGAAGGGGGGTGTAGCCAAGAGTATGATGGGACTCGCAGTCACAGACAACCTACACCCACCGACATGGCCCAGCAAGATCAAACTGAACCATACTCGCCTCACAGGGAGTGGGAAGGGACTGACAAGATGTCTGACACTGGGCTCTGTTGTGGGGAGCACAAGGTCATGCTGGCAAATGGCCAACAACAAACATCAGGACTTCACAGTCAGCCATCTTGCCATTGCTGTCACACCCCCTCACAGGGAAGCAGAGTCAAGAGGGAGGAAGTATGGGCATGCTGGGAAGGGGGGTGTAGCCAAGAGTATGATGGGACTCGCAGTCACAGACAACCTACACCCACCCACATGGCCCAGCAAGATCAAACTGAACCATACTCGCCTCACAGGGAGTGGGAAGGGACTGACAAGATGTCTGACACTGGGCTCTGTTGTGGGGAGCACAAGGCCATGCTGGCAAATGGCCAACAACACACATCAGGACTTCACAGTCAGCCATCTTGCCATTGCTGTCACACCCCCTCACAGGGAAGCAGAGTCAAGAGGGAGGAAGTATGGGCATGCTGGGAAGGGGGGTATAGCCAAAAGTATGATGGGACTCGCACTCACAGACAACGTACACCCACCCACATGGCCCAGCAAGATCAAACTGAACCATACTCGCCTCACAGGGAGTGGGAAGGGACTGACAAGATGTCTGACACTGGGCTCTGTTGTGGGGAGCACAAGGACATGTTGGGAAATGGCCAACAACAATATCAAACTCTGTTTGTGACAAGCTGGGAAAAAGCAGTGTACAGGCAGGCATTTGTTTGAAAAGTAGAAAATGTCATGTTTGTGAACCAACGATGCATGTAGAAACATAAATCACATTGTGTGTCTCTTCCAAACACAGGTGGTGCTGGGCACCCAGCACCAAATGATGAGGATACCCAGTCCCAGACTCTGGTGGACACTGAGCTCTCTGGTCTGACTCTCTCACTGTCCTCTTCGGATGACGACGACAAACCAGGCCCCTCCGGTGTGAGCCATCATGCAGCACCAGCAGCATCAACATCTGTCCCCCCGTACCCATGCCTCCAGCATCTGGACACCTCTCATCCAGGATGACAGGGCACCCCCGCCAACACGGACAGACCAAGGACCATCAACACCCACAACACAGGGACACAGGACCCCCTGGAAGCTACAGCCACCACCAGCAACACCACCCAAGGGGTCACAGTGTCACCTGTGTGTCCCGCCGCTGGTCCTGCCATGTGGAGAGGGGTGCTGGGAGGGGTGGGAGTCACAGGGCGCGCCTTGCAGAGGGGTCTGGGCTGCATGATGACCCCCACCTGGCACGCATCTTAGATGCGTACCAGGATAGCACCGGAGGATTTGGCCAGGTAGAGGGGATCCTCAAGGACATGCAACACGAGCAGGTCGCCCACCATGCCCGCATGGAGGCCAAGTGGGATGACATCACTGCGGGACATTCTACAATGCCTCCGCCAGATCAACACCAACCTGTCCACACCCCCCTGTGTGCCCACAACATCTGTCGCAACACCATCTGCCAGCACCACAGGGAGGGAGGAGGACTCTGGCGTAGAGACCCCTGCACTGCAGAGGCCTGCACATGAGGATCCCCCCCCCCGGAAGAAATGGGGTCGTCCGAAGAAAGACATTTGAGAGGCAGATGTCCCAGCACATCCCCCAGGGCCTCTAAACCTGTTCAGGACAAAGTTCTTTGTGCGCAACCCGTTCACCTTGTCCAATCGCACACAACTCACCCACATGACATGGAGGGTTCATGTTGGGCCAATGTATCAGATGACTGTGGACTTTACTCATCTACCAGCACTTCCAACTCCAATGTGAACTTTGGATTCCCAAACCACTGTACAGCACCCACCATCCTGTGCACTTCCCTCACACATGTTTGTAAATAAACTCACCAGTACACCATACTTGCCTCTGTTGTGATTCCAACTTGTCATGTTCAGGGAGATGTTGATCTGCTACACAACACAGTGCATGCCAAATACTGCAACAATGTGACCAACGTAAGGTGAGTCATGGGGATATGACACATGTGAGGGAGACACACCACTATGGCAACACAAAACATACTCACCATGGCCATGTTACTCATCACACACCATGATGTTGACCTGAAACACATTGGCATGCACAGACACAATTCCAAGCCCAGTCAGTGGTTACAAGTCCACAGGTGAGATAAGCAGATGTCACTCAGATGTGGGAAGACAGACAACGCACATAACAAAGCGTAGCACAGGTTCATTGCAGATCAGCAACATGTTTATTCCACACTAGTTGCACAGTAATTCTACGTAACAGTGGACACACGCTCCCAATGTGTTGGAGAATGGAAGTCCAGGGATGTGTGGTACATCAGTTTATGGGGGATTGTCAACTTCCACACTGGTGTTGGCTTCTGGGTGTTGGGGGTCCGTGTTGACCACACAACAGGCAAAGTACCCTGGGAAGGACAGACAAGATAAAGTCAAAAGCACAGAAGAACATGAGAGAAATGCAATACACATGCACAAAACATGTTGCAAGACACCTACACAAACACTAGTTAGCAGTACTACCCTATTGTGGAGTACACACCACCTGAATGGACACATCACAGCACGCATCCAGTCAAGTGGCACACAGACACACTCAGACAGCAACAGAGCTGGCACAACACATTCCAGGTTACCTCCATACATTCACATAACAACCCTGGAAACTCACATTCAGGTGAAGAAGTTGTTGATGAGCTGGGTGCGGACGTCACGATCATCTTCATCATCACTGGCATCTTGGCCCAGGCCGGGATCCTCCACAGGTGCCGGACGTTGTTCGTCGTCATCGCCATCCTGGATGAGAGGCACCTCCTTCCGCACCGCCATGTTTTGTAGCATGCAGCAGACAAGGATTATTTTGCACACCTTTGCAGGCTCATATGAGAGGGCTCCTCTGGTCTTCTCCAGGCAGCGAAAGCGGCTTTTCTGGAGGCTGAATGTCCGCTCAATCACCCTCCTGCTCCGACCATGTGCCTCATTGTAGCGCAGCTCGGCTGGTGTCACAGAGTTCCTGAGGGGTGTCAGCAACCACGGCATGTTGGGGTATCCGGAGTCACCTACACAAACAAAAATGAACAAGTAGCTGAGTTTTGTTGGCGTGCGGAATACAACATTGACAAACACACACAATGAGAAACAGTCAGTACACACCGACAAGCCAGGCATGCTGAGCTGGCATCTGTGACATCAGCGTTGCAATGCGACTACTCCTCATAATGTAGGCATTGTGCGCAGAACCAGGGAACCGTGCACACACATGTGTGATCGACATGTCAGCAAGACAGACCACCAGAGCATTGATCGAATAATAGTGCTTCCTGTTCTGGTATGCCTACTCATGTGCCTGTGGTGGTATCAGGGCAACATGTGTCTCATCAATAGATCCGATGACGTTCGGCATCCTACCCAGTGTATAAAGGCATCCTTTATTTCAGGGAGTTCATCTGTGCTCGGGAACTTGATATACAGGTCGAGGAATTGCAACATCCCCTCCAAGACATCACGTAGCACCCGACTAAACATCGTTTGCAACATCCCACCAGCAGTAGCCACAGTGTACTGGAAGGTACCAGTAGCAAAGAAGTGCAGGGCTGCCATCACCTTCACCTCTGGGGTCAGTGCTGTAGGGTATGTCCGGCCAGGTAGCAGATGTGGCGCCAACTGCTCCGCCAACTCCTCAATCAGTGGCCTGGTGAAGCGGTACCCTCTGAGGCAGTCGCGTTCCTGCATGGTTGCAAGGTCTGGGAACAGACGATGGACAGCTGGTGCCCTGCAGTACAGAGATGCACAAAGGAAGATTGTCAGTTCATCCACCCATGTGGCCATGACCACGATCACTATCACATGCCAGTTCATGACATTACACAATGTACTGAGGTGTGTGCTGTTGGTCATGGACACATATGTCACCTACAAGACCACCACCTCACATCTCAATTCCACATGTCCACATGAGTCCCTTGTAGTGCAATGGCCAATCATCTGACTGTGTAACCCAACCTATGTGCTGCTGCAACGTTCCAAAAACACACCACAGTGACAATTGAGGCCTCATGTCTCCCAGGCATCACAGAAAGTTGCCATGCAGAAACCCAGGCTCCCTGTATTGCCACATCAACACAGCAATGGACATGGCGTAGCACGTACACACCACAAGGCAAGCGTAAGTCCCACAGGCAGTGGCCACTGTTGTTCCTGGCGGCCCTACATGTACGTCTCTTAGACACACACCCCATCAAGGTTGATGCATATACCACATGGATGTGGAGACTGTCACCCATTGGGAACATTTGATCAGACACATCTGAGACACAACATGCACACAGACTGTGGGTGCACATCAGTATTGTGGCTACAGATCTCACTGTGACGTACATGCCATCACCCCCAGGACTCAGGGTGTATGTGATCTTAAGGGTGGGCGTAGTGGGCGTAGTGGGGCTACGTGAAGCAGCGCGTAGTGCGCCCAAATCTACGCACACTACGATTTAAAAGGCGGGAGGCGGGTGGCGGCGGCAGGCAGCTACGCTTCGCCCTGGGTGTGCGTAGCGCTAGCCTGCTTCGCCTACTTCGAAAACTGTGAAGCAGGCAGCGCTACGTACACTACGTGGGCGAAGCGTAGTGTCTCGCCCAGGGTTATGTGATCTGTCCTAAACATATCCAACCTGACACTGTGCCCGTGACTCATGCCCATTACTGTACAATTGCACATCACAGTGGTAATTTGCACAACACACAAAGGATTCTGCCCCCATGTGCACGTGCACAGCCCGGGAGTGGCTGCACAAAGTGCCAGCCAAAAAACAAATGTGGCCCCCCCAAACACCCAGGGAATGCAGCCCTACATGCCATGGGACACTGTGTGGCCAATGCTTTAGTGTAGTAGGTGTGCACAGGTGTCCCTGGCCAGTATATGTGTGTTGCATCCGTATAATAGTCACACTAATGAGGTCCGACGTGGGTGACCCTGTGTACGCCATGCACGGGTCATGTCCGAGCCGTGCATACGCTTTGTCATTGAATGCAATGAGGTCCAACGCAGGTGACAATGCGTACGCATTGCACGGGTCATGTCTGAGCCGTGCGTACGCTTTGTCATTGAATGCAATGAGGTCCGACGCAGGTGACAATGCATACGCATTGCACGGGTCATGTCCGAGCCGTGCATATGCTTTGTCATTGAATGCAATGAGGTCCGACGCGGGTGACAATGCGTACGCATTGCACGGGTCATGTCTGAGCCGTGCGTACGCTTTGTCATTGAATGCAATGAGGTCCGACGCAGGTGACAATGCATACGCATTGCACGGGTCATGTCCGAGCCGTGCATATGCTTTGTCATTGAATGCAATGAGGTCCGACGCGGGTGACAATGCGTACGCATTGCACGGGTCATGTCTGAGCCGTGCGTACGCTTTGTCATTGAATGCAATGAGGTCCGACGCAGATGACAATGCATACGCATTGCACGGGTCATGTCCGAGCCGTGCATATGCTTTGTCATTGAATGCAATGAGGTCCGACGCGGGTGACAATGCGTACGCATTGCACGGGTCATGTCCGAGCCGTGCGTACAATTTGTCATTGAATGCAATGAGGTCCGACGCGGGTGACTATCATGCATACGCGTCGAACAGGCATGGTCCGAGACAGGCGTACGCCTTGGCCATTGAATCGTATGGAGACGGATGCATATGTATATTCAAAATGCGCGTTGTACAGTCAGTTCAACGAGCCGGGCGCACCCATTGGCTCAGGATTCTCATGGAGATAGATGCGGATTCAAAACTTGTACAAGTTGTGCACTGGAAATTCAGTTGGATGCCTACAACAATGTTGCAATTTCAAGTGTTCCATGAAGGTGAAGATTTGAATGATGCGGAAGGCGTGTACGAGTCGTACTTTTAAATGGATTGGCCAGATTCATAGAATGCAACCGTGTTGGACCTATCACTTGGGACACATGGCACAGAGTCTGCCTCTGCAGCACAGATATAAGGCTGGCCTGCCCCCAGAGAGCTCACTTGTCTGCACTACATGCTACTGGACCACATTCCTGCTAACACTGCTGCTGTTTATGCATTCTCTGGCTCCTGCTATGGCACGTACTCTGGAGAGGGCCCCAGCCTTCACTGAGGAGGAGAACCAGGCCCTGCTGGATGGGCTCCTTCCAAAGTACAGAAAGCTCTATGGGAAACCAGGGGAGCAGGTGAGTGTGCAGTCCACTGACTTCCTAATTATGCATGTTGTCTGACTAGCAGTACTAGCAGTGTGTACACCAGTGGCAAGCATTCTCACTGACTACTTTCATCCCCCAAAGTGTGTAGGTACATGTAATGAATGGTTTTCCTGCTGCTAAAGTGCATTATTGCAAGCTTAAACTATCCAGGCATTGTTAACATGTCAGACATGCAGGTGATTTTTCCTTCCCCATGGTTGCACTACCTGTTTAATTCATTTCCCTTTGTGATGATGACATGTATATCCAAATGTGTGCTGCACAAATCTGGGGCATGTGTGTTAATGTACTTTTCACTTTGTCCTCTTCACAGGTTGATGCCTACCAGAAGCAGGAGATCTGGCTGACCATCGCCCAGGCTGTTCGTTCTGTGGGGGTCTACAAGCGCCGGATCCGCAACTGCCGGAAGAGGTGGCAGGACCTTCGGGGCTGGACCCGGAGGATAGCTAGAGTCCAGCTGAAGCTGTCATCTCCACGCAGTAGGGGTGGACACCGGACCCTGACTCCCCACATGCTCTGGATACTGGCGGTGGTCTTCCCGGACCTGGGTAGGCAGTTGAAGGCCAGACAGCAGCAGGAAGGGGGTAAGTCCATGCCTAATCTGTGTACTATGTCTGACATGCTAATAGCAGTCTTTTGGCCTTGTCACACTTCCACATTACGTAGGTCTAGTAGTCCAAAACTCAGGTCCCTCAATTGTGTGATGCACCCTTCTCATCTGTTCCACAGGTGTGGCCCCTCTAGTCTGTTGCTTGTGTCACTAGGGCACTGTGTCCCTGCAGTCAGCTATGCTTCAGGTACCGGTTAGCATCAGTTCCCGTGAATCTGTTGTGTGTTTCATGGGTGGGTCAATTGTTTACACAATGCCTGAGATCTGACATGTGATATGTGTGTGCCCTTGAGATGTGTACCAATTGCTGGTCTGACTCACAACATGTGGCTGGGGTATTCCAAACAAACCCATGCAGCAGGGGACTCCAATTTTTGGGCCTCAGGAGTATGTATATCAAGTATGTCACACTAGCTTATCCACCTGACTACTGTCCATGGCCAAACACTGTTTCACGTAGTCCTGGCAAGTCATGCCCCCTCAAAGGCATTTAGAAACACTCTGTAATCCCACTCCTGTGTCTGAAATTGCAGGCTGTGCTTAGTGACATGTGCCCTCAGGTGTCTGCCTCTGTGTCATTAGGGTGTGGCTTGTTGTTACGTACAACTAGGGTGTCCATGATTCAGAGGGTCAGCATGACATCTGCGATGTGACTGCAAGAGACAAGTCCTGTGTGCCATATCGGTGTGTGATCATCTGACAGCGCATAATGGTGTATGCAACTGTGTTCTTCATGCAGCTGGGTTACATGCATGGCAGACTGTGATGTGTTAATGTACAGGGATTTGTGTTTGCTGAGACTTATATGTATGATTTGCATGATGTGGGGTCTTCTGGGTCCTGGATATGTTGTTTGCATGGGATGGGCAAGTGCGCCGGTCATCTGCAGAGTTAGCTTTACCCCTGAGGTAGGATTGTGAGTCAGTGCATATTGTTGTTGTCTGGATGCCCTGCCCCTGTGACAGGAGACAGTGTTGACTGACTTTCAGTGCATCCCAGTGCCATGGCATTTAACTTGCTATGAGTGATCCTGCATTGTGTTCAAGTGTGCACCATGCACCCCATTGTGGCATTGCCCATCAGGACATGAGTACATCATAGTGTGTGTTGCTGGCATGCATCCTAAGCATGAGAAATGAGTCTCTGCCCATCCCTTCATCCGGACACCTGTACTGAGTCAGTAGCAAGAGATGTGCTGTGTGTATAGTGACATACTCCTACATGTTCACTTGCATGTACAACTAATGTGTGGGTGGTGCATGTTGGCACATTGTGGTGTTGGTGTTGGCATCCAACATGCAACGGACATATGTGTGAAAGTCAAGGAGGGATATGTGTGCCATGGTTGATGTTGACAATGACAATTGTCTTATCCTAAACAGTGTTGGCACTTTGAGCTGTGTTCAGCTGATGATGCCAGGGCTTGCCCTGTGATGTGATGTATTCACTGTGGTGTGTGCAGTCGGTGCAGGTGACTGATGTTGTTCTCTTACTTCCTATTCCTATCCAGATACATCCACGGCCACAGGAGGGGACAGCTCCATGGACCAGGAGGTGCCACAGAGCCTTACAGGGACAGAAGGAGAGGAATCGGGGGACCCAGTGGCACGGAGGGCGAGTGGAGCCACACCGAGGAGTCGTCAGCACCATCACCCCCAGCTGAGGGCCACAGCAGGTCTGAGGATGACTCCCTTGTGGAGGCGGGTGTCAGCAGCCACCAAACCCCAGCTAGTGAGGCTGTCCCCGCCACCGCCACCAACACCTCCCTCCCATCGGCTCCCATCTCAGAGGTCCCTGTGGGCTCCCATGTTTGTGAGCATGTCTCCTTTGTGCCAGGCACCGCACCCCCTGCCCCTGTGTCCCCTGCTGCCCTGAGTGAGGAGTCTGAGGACTTACTTCAACAGATCCATGTAGGGCAGACGTCGATGCTGAAGGTCCTCCATGCACACACAGGTCTGTTGACACAACTGGTGTCATTCATGGAGGGCATTTCCTCGGGCATGTCTGCCCTACAGAGGACCAATCAGTCCGTGGCCTCCTCCCTGACGGCAGCAGTGTCCCTCCTCCAACAATCCCGCACTCCTCCTACCCCTGCACCACCCACGATCCCTAGCACCCTACCTGTCCCAAGCACAGAAACCTCCAAACCAAGGTCTAGACGTGCACACAAGCAAGCGCAGGGGACTGATTCCACACACACAGTCATCCACAACCACTCCGCAGTCCTCCGAAACCTCTCCCTCCCAGCTCCCTTCTCTTGCCTCACCTGCCACCCCATCCCGCCAGAAGCTCTTCCTCTGTGACCTTGGCCTCATCCCCACCGACCCTGCAGATCCTGATTACAAGGGGAAGAGAAAGTCCCCACACACAGAAGGGAGTGCCCCTCACACCCGGACTCCCTCCCCCACGTGCAGTCAGACAGAGACCCCCACCCGCAAGTTCCCCCGGCGCCAGAAGAGCAAGACCCCCCGCCACCACACAGCTCCAAGGCAAAGTCTCCGTCCTCCATCCCCCAGGCCACCACTCCAGAGGTTCCCCCGCCACTCCCTGCCCCGGGTTCCCCCACCACAGATACACCATACTCAAAATGCTTAGGCCATCCCCCCCTAGCACTTGCTCCTCCACACCTGGTCAGACAGTTAGTGCCACTGATGTGGGGACCTTGTCCCCCCTGCCCTGCCGACCTCACCTGTTCCCCATTCCGCTCCCATGGATGTAGGCACTGCTTTGGAGTCCACAACCACCCCGTCTGACTTGGGCACTGCAGTGGTGAGCCAATCCACTCCATCTGACCTGCCCACTGGAGTTGTGCCGGCACCCCCACCATCTGACTTGTGCCCCACAGTTGTGACAGCACCCACCACTTCAGTCAGCTCCACTGCAGTTGCAAGTGTCTCGCTTGCATCCCCCACCTCTTCACTGCCTCCTTCTGCTGCGCCTTGATCCTGTCCCTGCGGTGCCTGGCCTGCCCCCATGTATGTCCCTCCGAGGGGATGACCCCGGTCCTTAGCAGTGCAGGCAAGCAAGGTGTGACAGTTGTCACTCTACTTCACGCCTTGGCATTTGGACATGGACTGGCCATTGGCCTTTTGTTTGCACAGACGTTTAACTTTTAAAATGCTGAATAAAGCTTTTTTCTTTCTCCCTGGGAACTAGATTTCGCTGTACATTATGTTGATGATGTTTAACATGCCCTTGCACCTATGATGCTTTGTTTACAATGTTGAATTCTGATGTGTTGCTGTGAGGTACTCCCTGTGGTCCATGAGATATGTATCCTGTTCTGGTGGGTATCCATGTCATCCTTTGCAGCTACCTGGGTGTGTCAGGATCAACTATTTGTGGACATCTCTCTGTGAGCATTTTATTTGCATGGTCACATCTGTGGCTTGCACCCCTGCACATATGATGTGCTTCCCATTGTCCAATTTGTCACTTCCACATACTTTGTGCTCATCAACACTGAACCTACAGGTGTGTGCATCATTGTAATAGGAGCAACTGGGTCCTCTGTGCAACTTGCTAGACATATGTTTTGGGTATGTGCAGATGACTTAGGGGAGACTCACGTACCCAGGCTGTTGTGACCAGAGCCTTCATTGTGAGGTAACTGATGGCTGACTGACCAAGTGTTCTGCAGACATGAGTGGGACTTGAGGTGAATATGTTTGGCACAGCTGGGCTCCCACAGGAGTTGGGTCCCCTCAAGTAAGTGTGTTGTCCAGTGACATGGCCTGGGCCCATGGTGTGTGTTGTATGAGCATGTGTGTGTGTACACATCCCTGTTCATACACAGACAGTGTTCCCTTGATATGTTCCTGTTGTTGATGCTTGCTGAGTGGTACTCGGTTCATCCCACTACTTTTCCAATGGGCTACCAGATGTGTGGGTGCATGACACACTACTGTTAATTGGTGTATCATCATTGGGAGTTGTCAGTTCTGAGTGGTGATGATGTTGTCAGACACAGATGGGACACAGTCAGGGTTCCTCAAGGCCCTGTTTTTTTGCTAAATCATGTAGTTGTCCCTAGGTGGTAGTTTTCAGTGATTGAGACATTTGTATGTGTGTGTGACTGCTCCCACTTGTCGGGTTCATGGCTGCAATGCTGGCAGGTGTCAGCATGTGTGCCTTGTGGTTCTCCTTGGCATCGGCATTGTCCTGGGACTGTGGCAGGGATTCTGAAGGTTACGTGAGCTTTGAGGTCATGGCCATGTACCGCATACTGTGCAGTATGTCTGTCATTCCACAGGGTTATGAACTGTCCCTGTGCGATGTGTCTGTGCACCTTAGTTCCTCCCAACATTCCTGTGTTTGTCATGGGTGCATGTGCAATGTCACCTGTCCATGTGAGCTTCACAGATACACATTGTTGCAGTTCAGGGTGTGTGGTGTTGAGGGTGGACTGATGTGAATGTTTGCATGGGTGGTCCCTTAGCTCCCATTTGTCCATGGATGAGGGGCCATGCTGAGTGATTTGTGTATGTGTGATGTACTTAAACAACGATATCCCGGCACTCCAAAGTTACAGTTGCAATTTGTGTGGTTATTAACCACAGAAGCGTAGAACAGAATATTAACAATGAAACTGGCTGCAGAACAGATTAGGTCCTCACAGTAATATGTAGAAAAAGGATAATTTAATTACGAATGTTTACAAAGATAGGAAGGAATCGCAGTCATGAGTACACTTCAGAAATCCCTAATACAATAGGTAACATTCAATAATTCATGAAAAGAGACCATGTGGTCTCCAAATCTTAGTTCCAGATGGATAACAGCCGACACGTGTTTTTCTACATATTACTGTGAGGACCTAATCTGTTCTGCAGCCAGTTTCATTGTTAATATTCTGTTCTACGCTTCTGTGGTTAATAACCACACAAATTGCAACTGTAACTTTGGAGTGCCGGGATATCGTTGTTTAAATATTGTCTAGCACGGGGATTGCTTGCATGACCCATGCACTTCAGCACCTAGGTAGTAGGGTGCTCTTTTATCCCGAGTGGCACCACTAATTGATCCTGCTATGTGACCTATTTTCTTGTTCTGACAATTATTACTGTATACCCAACTCGAAAATACTAACCTTCTTTGATGTGCGCTCTCATATGCATTACTACCTTAGATCTTTCTTATGTGTGATGTACGTTTGTGGCACAGGACACATGTCTGGGTTTACCAGTTTGTACGACATCTGCCTTTGTCATCACAGTGGAGGTGTCATGTATGCTTGAGTCACCCCAATGTCTGTTCCCTGGGGGTAGTGGTGTTGTGTGTCAGTCTCTTGCTGTGTTAGTTTGTGTTCATTCCAGCGTTTGTCACATGTGTCTGTTGTGCTCCCTCTCATCTCCCAATGCCTGATTGCCCACCGAGGGTGTCCCAATGATGGTTTACTTTTGTATGGCACTGTGTCTACATCTCTGTCACTGTGGTTCAGCCCCCCTCATGTGTTGTGTAGTTGCCTGGGGAAACTGTGACACACACATGCTGTGTCAGATGTGCAGTGTGAGTTTACCTGTTTGTGTTTGTGCATCTGCACCAGTGTATTGGTATTGCTGTTGTGGGCCTTTGTCTGGATGCTGTTTCTGTGATTTTGCATGCTATCCCTGTGAGTCATATCACATCATTGTGCACATTAATCCTGGTTGTTAGGTGCCATTGCTGGCATGGAATGTGAGTTTGGGATCTCAGACCTACAGTCTACACATGTTGTTTTGATTGGTGTGTCTATTTTCGAGATGTGTGCATGCTTGGTGATGGTCACTTCTGCTGTTGTGTCATTATACGCTGTATGCATTGTCAGCCCCCATGTGTGGTGCTTGTCTGCACATGGCCGTGAGTGTGTTATGTTTTCACAGCACTGTTAGCCTCACCACATCTCTGTGTGTATGGGACACAACCACTAGTTTGCCCCAGAAGTGTTTGATGTGTTGGGAGCAGGGATCATACATGCTCTTTGTTATTTGCAGCTTTGACCATGATTTCACTTACATTTTGGTCACTGTGATGAGGGGGGTTTAGTCCCCACCACCACAATACTCAACATCTGCTGCATTTTGGAAACCCCCAATTAACTTCTGTTCTACACAGTGAGGGGGTGTTCTTTTTACATTGCCACAGTGCTATGGTGATGCTTGCCTTGTGTATGTCACACTCATGTGTTGGTCACAAATGTGCTGTTACTTACATTGTATGCTTGTAGCCTTAATCACTGTTGTGGGCATTTGTCACAGACTACACACTGTTGACATGATGTTAGGGGGGATGTATTTTGCGGACACACCTGAAGTTGGAGTATGCTGGATGTGTTGCGCATCTCCCATCCTATGTATGGGGGTGGCAGGGGTGATGGGGAACATCAGCCCTATGTGTGGGGGTGGCAGGGGTGATGGGCAACATCAGCCATATGGGTGTGGGTGTCAGGGGTGATGGGCAACATAGTCCCTATGGGTGGGGGTGTCAGGAGTGATGGGCAACATAAGCCCTATGGGTCGGGGTGGCAGGGGTGATGGGCAACATCAGCCCTATGTGTGGGGGTGGCAGGGGTGATGGGCAACATCAGCCATAGGGGTGGGGGTGGCAGGGGTGATGGGCAACATAGTCCCTATGGGTGGGGTGTCAGGAGTGATGGGCAACATAAGCCCTATGGGTCGGGGTGGCAGGGGTGATGGGCAACATCAGCCCTATGGGTGGGGGTGGCAGGGGTGATGGGCAAAATCAGCCATATGGGTGGGGATGGCAGGGGTGATGGGCAACATAAGCCCCATGGCTGGGGGTGGCAGTAGTGATGGGCAACATAAGCCCTATGGGTGGGGGTGGCAGGGGTGATGGGCAACATAGCCCCTATGGGTGGGGGTGTCAGGAGTGATGGGAAACATCAGCCCTATGTGTGGGGGTGGCAGGGGTGATGGCAACATAGTCCCTATGGGTGGGGGTGTCAGGAGTGATGGGCAACATAAGCCCTATGGGTCGGGTGGCAAGGGTGATGGGCAACATCAGCCCTATGGGTGGGGGTGGCAGGGGTGATGGGCAACATCAGCCCTATGGGTGGGGGTGGCTGTAGTGATGGGCAACATAAGCTCCATGGCTGACCAGACACTACAGCCCAGATTTTTCAAAATTTGAGGCAGCACAACGTGCAAGACAACTTGCTGTGCTGCATCAAAGGGAGAGGGCAGGAATGTGCAATATCTATCAAGATATAGCACATTCTTGCTCTCACCTTGCGCCGGTTCAATAGTTGCTGTCTAGCGCCAAACCAGATACCCTTGCACCATGGTGCAAGGGTGGCCTTTGTTTCAGGCAGGATTGTTTTGTGCTGCAAGATACACCTTCCTGCACAAAAACAATCCTTATAGACTTTTTACTCTTTCTAAGTGTGTTGCAGAATTAAGCACACTAAGAAAGAGGAAGCAACGTGGAGCAATAAAGATCTTTCTCCTTGTTGCAACTCTATTGGAAAGGTGCACAATTTTGATCAATTCCCAAGTTTACCAGTCTTGGTAAATCTGGGAATATGCCCTAATATATGGGTGGATGCATGGGAACCCCATGCACTACCCATGTAACGCCTTACCAGCACAGAGTAACTCAAGGTAGCGACTTGCACTGCCTTCGTTACTCCAGATTTACCAAGTCACGCAAAGCCATGCAAGGTATTCTTGTATGGTTGGTAAATCTAAATTATGGACTACACTTCCAAGGGCAACACAATCCCATGATAAATCTGGCTCTATGTATGAATGTTATGATGGGCTTAAGTGGTATTCCATTAAGGGATACCATTCCATGCCGCTTGTAAGGAAAGTCAGGTCCTCAATCAGCTGGGGCACTAGTGAAGAGAATGCTCCTAGTGTCCTTCTCCAATGGGAGCATCAATTACAATTTGTGGGGGGCAGTACTCATCAGCAAGAATTATCTCATAGGAATCTGTTAACAGGGCCCACAATATGTTAGAGATAGACTACTTTCAAACCAAATCCAAGTTTTATCAATCTAATACGGTTTGGTTAAAAGTCCCTCCGGCCCCAGATTAACTAACGCTTTGCTCTGGGTGTTTTGCCATGGGATTTACTATCCAACACAAACCAGAATTTGTATTGATTAGTTCCCAAGGTACCACAAAGTTCGCTATGTACTATTTTGTGTTAATATGCGTCAAGCGGGTGTTTCCATGCAACTGCCCATGGGTTTTGACATATATCCTTATCTATAAACATTCATCGACAGGGATTTCCAGCAACATCTTGCTCCTCCCTACAGAAGGTGTAACAAGGAGAAATGTTTACATTTGTCCTTGTTCTTCCTACTTGACATGTGTGCTGCATTGTAAAATACATACAAAGCAGGAAATGTGTTAAAGGATAGTTTGTGTATTGAAAGGTTCTTCTTCCAATACAAAAACTATTCCATACCGCATGAACACACCAGTGTATAATGGCGCAAGTCTGTGAAGGTGGTACTTGGCAGTCTAAAGTTCACCAGTGCAGGGGGAAAGGAAGGCAGTATATTTTAGTAGATATATTACTCACACCACAGACCAAGAGTATACTAAAAACTAACTTGATTTATTTCAAATGATATAATTTTCATAAAATTAAATTTTTATCTTTTTCTATTTTTATCTTTTTATATTCTTTAAATATCATACAAAATATGTGACAAAAGATAAAATGCAGTGCATCCTACCCCAGCACAACGTGTAATTACAAAATAGAGGATGGAGAGAACATAGAGGGATCAAAATCTAACAAGAAAAACCATAAAAACAATTTTATAGAACATAAAGTGACAGAACATCATACATTGTACATAAACTATTACACAGAAAACACAGAAAACAGCACCGACACGTGTTTCGGAGATATCAAAGAAACTCAAAAGGCTCCTTCTTCAGGGCGCATCATATTGGATTTTCTTTAAGAAACATGTCAATTATACAGTTTCAGTTGTCATTCAATTGTGGTGCCAGGTTTCAGTCAAAATTAAGAAACTGTTGAAAACTATTGGTCTGTGGGAGCAAAACAAGGGATAAGTATACACAAAAGAGCCAAGTATTATGACAGAACAGCTTTACTTCAGAACAAGGAGACAAAAATCGACAACAAATTGGTGTGTGTCACCACCCACTCTAATATTGATCATAAAGTGAGACAGATAATCAATACGGAATGGCACATTCTCAACTCCGACAATCACAAAAGTATTCTTCCTAAACCTACTTTTGCGTTTCGCCGTAACAACAATCTGAGGAACGCCTTAGTCAAAGCCAAAGAACCCCAGAGTGACAAGTTTGTCCAAAAAACCATCAGTGGCACCAACCCAGTTATGGGTACACACAGATGTGGCAACTGTCATGCCAGTGACTTTGCCATGGTTTCTAACAGACTTATATGGGGTAAAAGGACCTTTACTTTTTTTAAAAATTACTAATTGCCGTACATGTAATGTGGTGTATCTCATTTTATGTCCCTGCAATAAAGGCTATGTCGGTGAGACTGGCAGGGAATTCAGAGTGAGGTTCAGCGAGCATAAATCGGCCATTCTTAACAAACGAGTAGGGGCTCCCTTGGTGGACCATTGGATGGAGATCGGGCACGTAGTTAGAGATCTACGTTGGATTATTCTGGAACACATTATCCCTCCCACTGATGGAAATGCTGATGCGTTGAGACGCAAGAGAGAAGTCTTTTGGATCTATACTTTGCAAACTTACGAAAAGGGACTCAATGAATCCTTACCCTGGGAGAATGCCATTATATGAATCTGGCACATGTCTTGTCCCGTCTTTGGCTAAATAGTAAGTTAGTGTTTCTTATTTATTTGGTTTTACCCCTTTCTAGTGATCTTTTTGGTATTAACATTTATATTATTTTCTTATTTGCCAGCAGTATGCCTTTCAGTTCATCTGGCACTGCGACCCCTGATACACCTTAACACTGTTGTTATTTCTTGCAGTGTTCTGATATGTCTTCACTTTATATATATATATCTTTAGACTATACTCTCTATATCTGTCTTTGGACATGTTTCCTTTGTTCCTATTGGTTCATGGATCATTGTGCTGCTATTGCACATATCTACCTTCTCATTGTTAGTTATTTACTTATATGTATTTTCCTTGTCGCCAGGTTCGATATGATCTTTTCTTATTTCAGTTTCATTACGTATTTATTTTCATTTTTCTTTTGATTCTTGCATCTTTTCTTTTCATTTTTTATCCTTCATAGTTTATGTAGTCTAGTCCGATTTACTTTAAGTCGGATCGTTATTCGCCCAATATGGCGGCTAGGTAGTCTTTTCTTAGTCCTTTAACTATTTCGAGTGTTCCCTCTGTGCCACTTGTCACAGTAGTCCTCTCTCTATTACACTCATTGTCTACATCCACCACACGTGTGATTGAACGAGCGTTGCTGGTCTATCCTATTTAAGCAGAACGCCTCTGCGTTCTTTTTACTATGGTGCCGAGTCATGCTGCTGGATTTTACTACTTTTCATCTAAATTGTAAGTTTGTCATCTTTAGCGCTCCTTATTTATTTAGCTTTACCCAATGTTTAGCCATCTTCTTGGTACTAACCCTTATATAATGGTTATATACGGTACGTTGTAGATTTGGATTTCGGATATCTAGATTCCGATTAGCACCTATCGCCGATTCTGGCTACCAGCTGTTTAGCGCACAACCTTGCAACAGGATTTCTACACCCGTCATTACTTGGACGTTACCATTACAGTAAGCCCTATATGTCCATCTTAGTCTATATACACGCCCTTTTTATTTGTCCAGCCATCTTTGTGCCCCTACTTGAAGTGTTTGGGTCTTATTATGTATTTTGCAGATTTAAACTTGATAGACCGTGACTCGGGGACACATCCATCCTTGGCTTTGGCTTACAGACGTGTGTTTCATTACATTGACCCTTGTATCTAAACTCTTCATTTCGATACCTTTATTGTAAGTAACCGTTTGTTATCTGCTTATGGATCACTATATTATCTGACCATGGGGATTGTAGATAACCATATGATACACATTTCTCTTTTTCATTATATTTTTTTCCTTTTTTTCTTCTATATTTTTAGGCCTCAAACTTTATTGGTTTCCACTTTTCTATCATCAGGAATCCATTTGGACATATATCCATCCGTTTTGCCTAGTACGTTTTTCTTCACATTGTGAGTATGCCTTTTATTGATTTATTTGGTTCACTAGTCAGGTATTTACCTTATGAGATGTTATGATAGAGGTGCGTTCCAACACACATTGCCATAGTTGAATCACTGGAATAGTAGGGTGCCTTTTGGTAATGATATCCCTCCCTGTCTTCTTATAATATACAGGGCCTTGTGCACTTATCCCCATTACTTGGATGTGGTTTTTCCCGCCCAATTTTCCATCTAATTGGATCTAAATTCAATTGAGCTTGTCCTGTGGCTTCTGGGTTGCTTCTATATTAAATTACAGGGGAATTGTAGGAACCCATTATTGATGATGATTAGTCTCTAGACCCTATTTTGTATAGTCATAGCAACTCTTTCACATTTTGGTTTAATTTATTTACATTATACGTATGTTTTTCTTTCTGTTCTCTTTTTTGTGTTATCTTTTCTATTTTTTCAAGTAGTGACTGACCCACAGAAGTTACCTATTGGCTGATTTTCTAGGGCTCCTAGTCCAGCTTTGGATCCCTCCAAAAGTATGTAGATCATTTTTTCTTTACTGTTTATCGAGATGGGTACATACTCACTATTACCCAAACACGTTGGTTTACTTTTTGCTATTTCTTCCGCACACTTTTGAGCTCTATTGGTATACTTTTTCTTATTGGTACATTTTATTATTTTTGATGTGATTCCTTTTTTCGTTTCATTTTAGTCTAGTTTTCTCTAATCTATCGTATTATCACTCTTCTAATTTTTTTTGCTGGCACCATTGGATTGATTTCGAGATTTTTCATTCTGGGGGAGGCTTTATCTTTTGTGTAGTATTTTCAATCAATCAATCAATAAAACTTTATTATCGGTTAAAAACCAAAAAAGCAGTAACACATGGAGAAAAAAAAATACAGCATTTCCAGGCTACCACCAAATAAATTCATATGTAGATAAAATACAAATAAAAAATTAAGAAGGTGATTAAAAGAGCCGAATAGCCCTATGCACTACAAGCATGGGTTGTAGAAAAGAGATCAGTCCGTAAAAAAACATGGTAGGCCTAAAAAGACAGAGATACAGCGGGTACATGCAATTTGATTTTAGCACTGCGAGCATTCCAGATGGCCCATAGGAATCTCGAAGTCGCAAAAACAATTACAAAAGTAGTGTCATATTTAAGTAATCTATACACCTCCCTGTAGTCTCTAAGGCCCAGCAATTTGCAAAGACGAATAATCCACTTGACTCTGCTCCTAGCGTAGAGCGGACAGAAGAGCAGAACATGCAGATCTTATTCTACGCACCTTTCACAACCAACACAAAGACTAGAGACCACAGGGGAGGCTGACCAATTGGATGTTGCTGCCCGAAGAGGGAGTGACCCATGTCTCAATTGGATGTAAAGCTTCTTAGCCAAGGGAGGTTGGATGTCATCTAGACATTTCTCCAAATGATAACAGTCCTTGGCCTCCAGGAACCTATTGGTCAGCATGCCCAGGGAGGATTTAGTGATCACAAGTTCCAAACGATGATTGTTAAGTGTGACAGCCCACTCTCTTCTAGAGAGGGAGTGGCATGACCGCTCTGGGGCATCCCAAATATCTACCCTTCCCAGAGACTGGCATGTGTTTTTAATATGCTGGAGCCAGGGAATTTTCCCAGCCCCCCCTTAAAAAAAGTAGGTCCCTTAGATCGTCTCTGTAGCTTAGCAGCTCTGGTGTAGACCAGCGCTGTCTCCAGTATAACAAAGGGCGATTCGAAATGACCCCCTGAATGGGAGGTAAACCCAAGTCAAGGCGTAGGGGAAGCAGGGGTGTACTCTGTGGTAAGCTCAATAAGCGTCTGATAAAGGTATTCTCGGTGCTTGTCAGGGAAGTGGGAGACAGGTGACCCCATAGCTCCACCCCATAAAGTGCCCCTCCTCTAGCCTGGGTCTTATCTATTTCTAGGGGCGGGCCAACTGACTTGAATGGGGACCCAGTGTGCATTTTAAGAATGCCACCACTAGATTGTGCCAACTTCATGTTTGCTTTGGCTATCTGGGGCCCCCACCCCATCCGATCACTCAGAGTAACACCCAAATAATCAAAAGTAGAGACCCTTTCCAACGCCACTCCGTCCAAATGTGGATGCGAGCAGCTGGAGATTTTGGCATTGAAGGCCATAAATTTAGTTTTAGCCAAATTGATCTCCAGGTTCCTCGACTTGCAAAAGAGGCAAAAAGCCTCCAATGTTCGCTGTAAACCCATGGACGTTTTTGATAGAAGTAGGGTGTCATCAGCGAACATCAGGGCTGGGATCTTCCGGTCAGCCAGACTAGGGGAGTCCAGGTCCCTAGCTCCCAAAAGATGGTCAATTAGTCCGTTAATGAACAGGGAGAAAAGAGTAGGGGCCAGCACACACCCCTGCCTCACACCCCGTTCAACCAGGAAAGGGGCCGAGAGCTCCCCGCTGCGTCCATACCTTACCCTCGCAAAGGTACCTTGGTGTAATCGTTTAAAGAGATTACTTAGATATGTAGGAGCCCCCAACTCCCTCAAAATAGCCCAGAGCTTATCCCTTTGCCCCAAGTCGAAAGCAGATTTGAGATCCACAAAAATTAGATACAAACTGCCGCCCCCCAATGTTACCGTTTTCCAAAAGACCAACTGAAGTCTGAACAGTTGGTCAATGGTGGAGACCTTACTACGAAACCCTGCTTGAAGGGAGGTCAGGATTTGATGATCATCAATCCAACTTTGTAGCCTTGTTAATAGAATGCGAGAGAACAATTTCTGCAAAACATTAATAAGGCTAATAGGGCGGTAATTAGCCGAATCAAGAGGGGAGGCTTTTTTATGAATAGGAATGATCTCAGCCCCCAACCAAGTTCCAGGGATTTCCATGCCGTTTAAAATTGCATTGAAAAATAAGGGACCCAGACTTTCTGCTCGCACAAAAATAGGTCACCAGGAATTCTGTCCAACCCGGGTGCTTTCCCAGGGGCCAGATTTTTAGGTGCCATTTTGATTTCATAGATAGAGAAAGAGAGGAGCTCGTCCCCGCCCAGGGATGTTAAAGGGAGCAAACTCCCATATTGGGAGCCTGGGTGCACCACCAAGTCTTTCGTGAAAGAATACAGGGGCTTGAAATGAGCTAGCCAGACCTCTTCGCTCAGGTTCGGTGAGAAAGCTGGTGGCCCCTCCAGCGAGCCTGTTCGCACCAAATTCCAAAACCCAGTGAAATCACGCCTGTCCAAGGCATCTTTTATGTTTGCCCATCTTTGTTCTTCCCACTCAAGCTTAGCTGACACTCTTAAAGCTTTGTAGGAGGTTCTAGCCTCTCTCACATTCGAGACGGGCCGGTTTTGACCAGTCCAACCAATTCTCTTTTCGCCTGTCTACAGGCTTTGTTAAACCAATGGCCCTCTTTATTTAGTCGTGGTCTATTAGTTGCTGGAACATAAAAGTATTCTGCGAGTTTGCTTATTAGACTGGAATGAATACGATCCAAATCCTGAAAGAAGGATGGATCGTAGTTCCCAGTAGGGAGATCAAAAGCCTCCCCAAGTTTGGAAACTACACAGGAGTAGAGCTCGGCCACCATACCAGGATTGGACACAAACTTAGCCCATCTAATACGTCTGCCGCCTGCCACTAAGACCAGGTTCGTAGCAACAGAGATCTGCGACTCCTCCCTACCATGGGAATGGCCCAGCTTGTGTTTTAATTCCAGAGAGAGGAGATTATGGTCACTATCAACCCTCTGGATGACACGGAAGGCCCTGATTTGGGCCCAGAGTTCTACGTTGACTAATATATAGTCAATAATAGAGCTCTTCCCAACTCGATTAAATGTAAAATTCCCTGGGACATCGGGAGGGATTCTGCCATTGCAGGCCCTAAGAGCGTGGGTTGCCAGGAGCTTATTTAACTGCAATGCTATTGGCGTTAGGCCCCTGGTTGGATACGCCTGGCACTCCTGGATCTGCCAGATAGTATCCTTGTCCTGAGTGACTGAGGGAAGCCCTGCCAGGGGTTCAAAGAGGCAATTAAAATCACTCCCTATAATTCTGTGGGAAGTTGGTAAAGACCCTGATAGAAGCTCATCAAGGGCTTCTAACATGGATAGCCCCAGCTCTATGGGAGGGCGGCGTAAATATAGATTGGCAACCAGAATTGAAGAGCCATCCATAAAATTAAGAATGACAGTAAGGAGGTCTGGGGAGTGGGAATCAACGACTTTCACCAAGCATCCAAGAGACAAGGATACCCAAATGCACAAGCCCCCCGACGGTCTGCCTCTGGGACCCTGGACTGCTGGTAAATAAAAAGTTGCAAAGCCCACCCTATTGGGGGGGTACAGCATCCAGGTTTCTTGGAACAGGCATAGGTCATATTGATCCACCAGTTCCCCCCAGTCAGGGTCAGCTAGTTTTCGAGTCAAGCCTGCAACATTCCAGGAGCCCACTAAAGGGCCTGAAGAAGCCAGAGCTTGGGGGCTGGGGGGAAGAGAGATAGGCAAGGGCTCTATAGAATGGACTGAGAAAGCCAGAGCTTGGGGGCTAGGGGGAAGAGAGATAGGCGAAGGCTCTATAGAATGGACAGAAAAGGTCCCCCCAGAGTCCAGCTAGAAGTTAGTGTTACATTAATAGTTGGAAGAGATGCTGATACTGATTCCCCACCTGCCTCAAGATCTGCTACTACCAAAGCCTCTGAAACATCCACGATGCCCCCCAAAACTAAAGGGGCAGGTGAATTGAGCCTGGAAGGTTGTAGAAGTCAATCTGCACAACCTAAACAGGAATAGCGATTAGCTAGAGAAACACGGAAGTCACCCACCCGAGAGTCCCTAGAGTGGAAATTTGATCTTGGCCTCCCAGATGTAGTATCCCTGATGGATCTCTGACATATTATCGACAGACACATTATCGAACTACACAAATATCGCATCAAATATATCGACATCAAAAATATCGACATTGTATACTTATTTAAAAAACTACACTAATATCGACACTACAATATCGTAATACAATTATATCGATCACACAAAAATCGCACACACTAAATATCGACATGAGTAAATTAATATGACACATGTCACAAATATCGATAACCAAAATATAGACATCAATAATATCGTTTTTTTTTAAATATATCGCCAATTCTAATACTAATAAAACCAATACTTTAAACAACATAAAGACAATATTTTCCGAAAACATACATTTTCAAATGAGATTCTACTTAAACATAAACATAACATTTATAGCGATCTCAATATTTAACAACATAATAAAAAAACACTGAAATAATTATCACATTGGCATTTCGAACACATTTAAAAAAAATTACTACACATTATAAACAATCTTTTTATATATAATGATTTAAAACTCTCCTCCTTTAAAACTAAATATATTCTTACTTAGCATTTTCCATAAAAGGAAACCAATTAACTAAAAAAAATTCAAACCATCCAATAGAAAGGCCACATACAGAAAACAACCAATAACATTCAAGAAACAATTTACAACCACTATATAAACCAATTAAAACAAGTCTTCTACTGTGCCTTAAACCGAAGCATTGAACGAAGAAGAAACTCTGCTAAACAGAAGAAACCTACATCCTACTACTATTCTAAAAACGTAAGTAAATATTCTTTTCTAACTAAACTGCCAAATTAAACTAAAACACTAATTTATCTTTACTCAAATAAATAACTAACTTATATATTCCATCTCTTTATGTTTCCACTACAGATATTACTCCAAACAGCTAAAGAAAATATTGAAGATTGCCAGAAAAGACTCACTAAAAAGTAAGTATACTATCAAAATACTTTATAAAATATTAATTAAATCCTACTCAAACCCCAACACATCCTAAACCCCTAAACAAATCCATGTTCTCTTTTTTAAGTTTTAAAAAACCTGTATAAATTAACACCTATAGTCTATACCACTGGGCATGAGGGAAGGCTCTGTTTGCTTAGGGAGAGGTTGGGCTACTGCATTTTATTTATTAGGGAGGAGGGGCACATAGTAAGAGGGGTAAGGGACGGGGGTACATTGACATGTGGTGGGGGAGGGGGGGTAGAGAACTGAGTGGAAAGGTTGTTCCTTCTCCTGAATAATTGGTCTTGATGATAAATGTGTGGTACTTCCGGGACAGGTGAAGGCGGGGGAATGTTTTTTGAGTTGTTGATTTGTAAAACAATACAATACGTTTCAACAAAAAAAATATAGTCTATACCAAACAGCAATACCACCCCACTTAAAAAACTAAACCAACCAAAACATTATGGTGCCGATCACGATCCGGCAAAAACCGGGTACGAACCGTCGGACGGAGCACAATCTCCGCCCGACGCGTACCCGGTCGTAAATTTTTACAAACAAGGAATTACGATTCGCACGGGTACACCATTACCGTACGAATCGTAAAAAAGGCCGACCGAACAAAAAAACACCTACCAATGCGATCCGGGAAAGCGCCGACCTGACGTCGGGACGCTCGCAGCCAGCCATTCACGACCCAGGAATCACGATTCGCACCGACGTCACCCCGCACGGTGAATATTTTGCGGCAGCCAAAAACTGCCGGGAAATCAGGACGACGCGAACAAGGACCACCAGTACGCGACGGACAGACGACGACGCGAACAAGGAGGACCAGTACGTGACGGACACACAGGACGACGCCACCAAGGAGGACCCGTACGCGACAGGACGACGCGATCAAGGAGGACCCGTATGCGACAGGACGACGCGATCAAGGAGTACCAGTACGCGACGGACAGACATGGACCCGAACCTACGAGTCATCCCTGCCCTCATAGCAGTCCACCTCCTCTACAGGTTACGACGCAGACGCCGCAGAAGGTCAGAATAACTAAGGGAGGGGGGAAAGTGGGGTGGGGTGGGGGTGGCAGGACCAGGGCAGGCCACAAAACAACCACATAAGTCACACACCACACATGGCCTGGACATACCTGACTCCCATGCCCTGGTCACCACGAGGGGGTGGGGGCGTGTCCTGATAAGCCTGCGACCGCCACAACGGAAGTCCGTCACCACGCGAACCGGCAACACAACCAGACAGGTACGTCCCGTACCCACGCCTGAAGAGCGTGGGTACGAGTCGGACCACGCCCACACACGTCACCCCAACAATGGCGGGACGGATCGCACCCACGTGGCAAAGGCCTGGGTACGGGCCGCACAAACATCACATAGCGTGGGGACGGATATGTACGGACCCTACCCCCACCCCGTATGCAAGGAGCGCACCCCCCACCCCAACAGTGAAAGTACGACCCGTACCCCCACCCGCGTATGCATGGAGCGTACCCCCACCCCAACAGTGTAAGTACGACCCGTACCCTCACCCGCGTATGCATGGAGCGTACCCCCCACCCCAACAGTGTAAGTACGACCCGTACCCTCACCCGCATATGCAAGGAGCGTACCCCCCACCCCAACAGTGTAAGTACGACCCGTACCCCCACCCGCGTATGCATGGAGCGTACCCTCCATGCCAACAGTGTAAGTACGACTCGAACCCTCACCCGCGGACGTACGGACCGTACCCCCACCCCCACCAGTGTAAGTACGACTCCTACCCCCACCCGCGGACTCACGGACCGTACCCCCACCCCAACAGTGTAAGTACGACCCGTACCCCCACCCGCGTATGCATGGAGCGTACCCCCCAGCCCAACAGTGTAAGTACGACCCGTACCCTCACCCGCGTATGCAAGGAGCGTACCCCCCACCCCAACAGTGTAAGTACGACCCGTACCCCCACCCGCGTATGCATGGAGCGTACCCCCCAGCCCAACAGTGTAAGTACGACCCGTACCCTCACCCGCGTATGCAAGGAGCGTACCCCCCAGCCCAACAGTGTAAGTACGACCCGTACCCCCACCCGCGTATGCATGGAGCGTACCCCCCAGCCCAACAGTGTAAGTACGACCCGTACCCCCACCCGCGTATGCATGGAGCGTACCCCCCAGCCCAACAGTGTAAGTACGACCCGTACCCCCACCCGCGTATGCATGGAGCGTACCCCCCATGCCAACAGTGTAAGTACGACTCGAACCCTCACCCGCGTATGCATGGAGCGTACCCTCCATGCCAACAGTGTAAGTATGACTCGAACCCTCACCCGCGGACGTACGGACCGTACCCCCACCCCCACCAGTGTAAGTACGACTCCTACCCCCACCCGCGGACTCACGGACCGTACCCCCACCCCAACAGTGTAAGTACGACCCGTACCCCCACCCGCGTATGCATGGAGCGTACCCCCCAGCCCAACAGTGTAAGTACGACCCGTACCCTCACCCGCGTATGCAAGGAGCGTACCCCCCACCCCAACAGTGTAAGTACGACCCATACCCCCACCCGCGTAAGCATGGAGCGTACTCCCCAGCCCAACAGTGTAAGTACGACCCGTACCTTCACCCGCGTATGCAAGGAGCGTACCCCCCAGCCCAACAGTGTAAGTACGACCCGTACCCCCACCCGCGTATGCATGGAGCGTACCCCCCAGCCCAACAGTGTAAGTACGACCCGTACCCCCACCCGCGTATGCATGGAGCGTACCCCCCAGCCCAACAGTGTAAGTACGACCCGTACCCCCACCCGCGTATGCATGGAGCGTACCCCCCATGCCAACAGTGTAAGTACGACTCGAACCCTCACCCGCATATGCATGGAGCGTACCCTCCATGCCAACAGTGTAAGTACGACTCGAACCCTCACCCGCGGACGTACGGACCGTACCCCCACCCCCACCAGTGTAAGTACGACTCCTACCCCCACCCGCGGACTCACGGACCGTACCCCCACCCCAACAGTGTAAGTACGACCCGTACCCCCACCCGCGTATGCAAGGAGCGTACCCCCCAGCCCAACAGTGTAAGTACGACCCGTACCCTCACCCGCGTATGCATGGAGCGTACCCCCACCACACCAGTGTAAGTAGACTCGTACCCTCACCTCGAATGCATTGAGCGTACCCCCACCGTGTATGTTCCAAGCGTACATATCCTGAAATCGGAGGTGTGTGTGCAGAGTCCACCCAGCAGTGCCCTGAGACAGGAGGGGTGGGTGTGGAGTCCTCCCAGCAGTGCCCTGAGACAGGAGGGGTGTGTGCAGAGTCCTCCCAGCAGTGCCCTGAGACAGGAGGGGTGGGTGCCTATCACTCCCAGCAGTGCCCTGAGACAGGAGTAGGGGTGGGCAGAATTGGCGGAAGGCACTTCCGCCAATTCTCGCGAGAATGCCCGCGATTTCCGCGATCACGCGATATTTCCGTGATCGCGGGAATTGGTGCTTCCGGCCTGCCGCTGCCGTTACAGTGACCATGTGTGTCTGTAACGTTGCGGCGCCGACGTTCCTGGGGTCCCTCGAGTCAGCTCAGCTGTCCAGGTCCATCAGTGGGGGAAAGGGCGGAAGACGTTGCCCACCGCTGGTGTGTGGGGCGGGGCTTCCATGCAGTTCACATGCCTTCTGTTTATGGGCCAGAGACCGAGCAGAGCAGCAGATAAGGAGACTGAACCTCCTGGAGACTACGCGGGGATTGCGCTCGAGTCGGAATCACGGATCGGGTAAGTGACGACGACCTGGGGGAAAAGCACACCTGCCCAGCCTCGACCTAGCTCCCTAATGTTTTGTGCTGATAAAGCGTTACTGAATTTGAGCTTCCACTCGGGCCCCTGCTTTATTTATATCTGTAAGTGCTTCCTGTTGTGGTTGGCCAGGCAACAATTTCCGTTCCCTCCCGGAAATTGCGACAATTCGGCATTTCCGCGTTTCGGTCGGAACGCGGAAATGTCGAATTGTCGCAATTTCCGGGAGCGGAACGGAAATTGTCGCCCACCCCTAGACAGGAGGGGTGGGTGTGGAGTCCTCCCAGCAGTGCCCTGAGACAGGAGGGGTGTGTGCAGAGTCCTCCCAGCAGTGCCCTGAGACAGGAGGGGTGGGTGCCTATCACTAACAGCAGTGCCCTGAGACAGGAGGGGTGGGTGCCTATCACTCCCAGCAGTGCCCTGAGCCAGGAGGGGTGGGTGTGGAGTCCTCCCAGCAGTGCCCTGAGACAGGAGGGGTGGGTGTGGAGTCCTCCCAGCAGTGCCCTGAGACAGGAGGGGTGTGTGCAGAGTCCTCCCAGCAGTGCCCTGAGACAGGAGGGGTGGGTGCCTATCCCTCCCAGCAGTGCCCTGAGACAGGAGGGGTGGGTGTGGAGTCCTCCCAGCAGTGCCCTGAGACAGGAGGGGTGGGTGTGGAGTCCTCCCAGCAGTGCCCTGAGACAGGAGGGGTGTGTGCAGAGTCCTCCCAGCAGTGCCCTGAGACAGGAGGGGTGGGTGCCTATCACTCCCAGCAGTGCCCTGAGACAGGAGGGGTGGGTGTGGAGTCCTCCCAGCAGTGCCCTGAGACAGGAGGGGTGTGTGCAGAGTCCTCCCAGCAGTGCCCTGAGACAGGAGGGGTGGGTGCCTATCACTAACAGCAGTGCCCTGAGACAGGAGGGGTGTGTGCAGAGTCCTCCCAGCAGTGCCCTGAGACAGGAGGGGTGGGTGCCTATCACTCCCAGCAGTGCCCTGAGACAGGAGGGGTGGGTGTGGAGTCCTCCCAGCAGTGCCCTGAGACAGGAGGGGTGGGTGTGGAGTCCTCCCAGCAGTGCCCTGAGACAGGAGGGGTGTGTGCAGAGTCCTCCCAGCAGTGCCCTGAGACAGGAGGGGTGGGTGCCTATCACTCCCAGCAGTGCCCTGAGACAGGAGGGGTGGGTGTGGAGTCCTCCCAGCAGTGCCCTGAGACAGGAGGGGTGTGTGCAGAGTCCTCCCAGCAGTGCCCTGAGACAGGAGGGGTGGGTGCCTATCACTAACAGCAGTGCCCTGAGACAGGAGGGGTGGGTGCCTATCACTCCCAGCAGTGCCCTGAGCCAGGAGGGGTGGGTGTGGAGTCCTCCCAGCAGTGCCCTGAGACAGGAGGGGTGGGTGCCTATCACTCCCAGCAGTGCCCTGAGACAGGAGGGGTGTAACACATGTGTGTGAGGCCAGAATTATCCACATGCATACTGGCTACAAGGGAACATGTCCCCATGAACTCATGTCAACAGACTCCACACACAAGTACAGTGATCACCAAGGATGCCACGATTGTTGCAGGTGGAGACATGGCCCTGCATGCATGGCCAAAGTAGAAGGGCTCCGTCACACACACAGCTCATGTAGACACAGCTCTGCGCTAAACATTGGGAACACCCTGCAGGGAAGAAAGCTGAGTACACAGAGGAAGGAATACACCCTGGGACAAGTGCACCATGCAGTAACTGCTTACATGAACAAAGAAAGTTAGCCAACACCTTGTGATGGCACACAGATCCCAGGGTCCCACCAATGAGCAGTACACTACTACATATCCCACACACCCAAACCCTTACACACCACCCAAAACCATGTAGCAGCCCCACCAACACCAATACCAGCATAGCAGTAGTGTGATAATAAAAACAAAATTAAGCTTTATTCAGCATGAGCACAATGTCCGTGGATCGCAGGCAGTTCAATCTTCACAAAGCCCATAGGGCAGTCAATGATTCTCAGCTGGATGGGGGACACAGTGGGATGCGTGTCCCCTACCTTGCCTGCACAGTCAAATGGCATCGTCTTCCACACTGGTGAGGGCATCAGGGGGGGGGGAAGCAACAGGCACCGCAGGGACATCAGGGCAAAGGGGCGGCGTTGTGGGTGCAGGGATGGAGGACTCCACCACAGGGGGTGGGTCAGTGCCAAAGGCGGAGGCCAGGATGGCACTAAACACCTTTGCAAGGTCCTCCAGGGAGTCCCCTGCACCCGAAGGGACCTCAGGCCCCAAGGAGGGGGGGGGGTCAGAGGGATGGGTCGCAGCGCCACCGGGGGAGGGTGGAGACAGGGGGGGAGACTCAACCACCCTGACCGGGGACCTCCTTGACCGCTTGCGTGGTGGTGTAACTGTGGGGCTCAGGGACAGAGCGGCCATGAAGGAGTCCTTGGGGGAGATGTGGCCAGGAGAGCTGAGGGGAGGGGATTTGGAGGGAGTGGACTGGGTGGAATGCGGACTCCCACTATGGCTGCGTGTCACACGTTTGCCCCCCGACCCAGTGGGTGTGCCTACCTCACCCTGTGTGTGCGTGTCAGGAGGAGTGCGGTGGACCTTCCCTGCTGGTGTGGTGCCCGTGTCCGTTGATGTGGGTGCATGCCGACGTCTGGGTGTACGTGGGACAGGCATGGGAGTGGGAAGTGTGGATGGGGCAGGGGTAGGTGGGGGGAGGTCACGCTGCAGGAGACCCACTGCTGCAGTCAGTGTGGAGTCTATGGACCTCAGCAAGTTGCGTTGGTCAGCCTGCGATGAATGAATGCCCTCCAAGAAAGCCTCGATGTTGGTGAGGGTTTTGCCGTGGGCATGGAGGACATTAAGGATCGCAGCCTGACCAACCTGCAGTTGCCGCTGGATGTCCACAGACTCTGCATTGGCGGCAGCAGTGGAGACAGGGGCAGGGGGTGCGGTGCCTGGCAGGAAGGAGACATGCTGTGACCGGGCACGCTGGGAAGGGACACGAGCAAGTGGGAGGCGGCTGGTGGGAACTGAGGGGGCGGTGCGAGGTGTTGTTCCGCTGTCAGCTGCTGGTGCAGCCACCGCCCACTCGGAGACATCCTCCTCGGACCTGTCAGCTTCGTATTCTGACGTGCCAGTCGACAGGTCCTCGGCCGCACTATCCTCCACCTTTGTCCCACTCGATGTGCCAGCCCCGATGTCACGGCTGGCACTGGTGCTCGGTCCCTCCGCCTTGCCTGTGTCCATGTCTCCCTCTGTGTCCCCCGACGATGCTGTGGGCAGGGGGGAGAGACAGAAATTAATCAGACAGCTGTACACATCAGTCACATGAGTCCAATCGACATAGGTAATGTTATATCCTACTTAATTGATTAACATTGTAGTCCAGCACTGCTGCCACTAGCTGCTCAGCCTGGGTGTCTGAGTGGATGAGTGTTGGCAGTTGAAGATGGGCTGAGCAGCTAGGGAGGCTGCTCCTGGTGGGGCTGGTACCACACTAGGCTGGCTGGAGTAGAGACAGATGTAACCTGAACTGGAGACTGAATAAAGATGGCTTAAGAATACCTCCTGGCTCCAGGTGTCTTTCTACAGAGATCACAACAGGTAACACTGCATAGCCTGAAAAGGAAGATCCCTAACATCTACTAAACAAGGTACCGATGTAGGGCATGAAACACACAGTTGGTTGAGCCACCATGCCACTGAAATACCATGGAGAGCATGAGACAATAGCTAAACACAGGAAACGGAGTCTGACATAGCACCCAGGCCCTGGGGACAATCCAGCACTGCATCTGCACCACACAGCGTTGGCGAAAATACCGATGACCAGGGACCATATCCATGAACTTGAGACACATGCTGCATAGGTAATGCTGAAAACATGCCCAACATGACTCGGTCACTGCACATTGCGTGTGTGTCCAGACACATCACACACTGCCCAGACCCAGCAAGTAGAAATCAGGATTTGACACATAGGCATTGCCCGCCCCAACAAGACCCTACACGAGGCAAATTGTTGAGACACAGGTGGCACCAACATCTCATAGTCTGGGTGATACACACAGGGGCAGGCAAAAAGCAAGATTGGACGCCAAACAGCCAAGGTGCGCCTGTACAAATAATGAGGTACCAGTGCCCATCCTCAGATGAGTATAACAAGACACACAGGCACTGGCAACTGTGAGTATGAAGAAGGACAATCAGGTCAGGCTGCACAGTGGACACCTGTACAAAATAGCACGTCTATATACATGGTGACAGGGGACAATGGCACAGAGCACAACCTACGCTGTAGACACTGAGATTGTCCACGTTTATGATGACACATACACCACTGAGGAAAAGGTGCCCCAGGGGACAGTAGTGGGCACGCAACTACATGCTACTGAATGGTAATGACTGCAACACACGTCACCATCCCTGCACTATGTGTATCGCACACTCATGCACATCATGTCACAAGCCACTACATAGGACATGCGCGCTGTAAGGCATGACACATGAGAGACCAACTCCCATGCCTGGAGTCAGCATCAGTGCCAACTGACATGGAACCCACATGCAGTGAACTTGACAGTGCACAGGCAAGGTCCCACAACCTGTTACACACCACCCCCACACATGATGCTACAGTCATTGTTCTCGTGGACAAAGCGCCAGCCTACATTACCTTGTGAAGGAGTGACTACACACAGACCAGGGAACACATTGCAAGGAGGGGAAGGGTGGCAGGGGCGCAGCGCTATACTGGGGCAAACAGGATCTGCACAGCACCTTTAAACCCTGCCAGTGAATTCATGCTACTGTGCCCTTACAAATGCCGGTGACACACAACAAACACACATGTATCTACCCCCTTCCGGCTGCTGCATCGCCTGTAAGCGCCTCTCCAGGTCTGGAAAGACCACCGGCAGCACACGCCTGTGGAGGTGGCTCAGACGGCGGCGGCCGCGGTTCTTGTGGCTCTCAGGTGAGTCCCCCAGCAGGAGCCGTGCAATCCTCCGCGTCCAGCACCGGATATCCTGCCAGCGTTTCCTCACCTGGGGCAGGCTCCGCCTCCGACCATCCACACCCCTCACGGCACTGGCGGCGGTCAGCCAGATCTGCTCCTTGGCAGTGGCGCCTACCTGTGAGGAGGAACAAGTGACACCACATCAATACACCAGCCACATGTCACAGAGAGACATATGGGTACAAATTAGCTGGTTACAACAAGGCATGTCATGCAGCCAACGCATTGCACCTTTGTCATAGGGACATCATCCCCTGGTGAGGGAAAAAGCAGTACGTGCCACAGTGGGTACACAGGTGGAATGATGGCAATGTCACAATCAATGATCAAGGCTCACACTGTGCATCACACCCACCCCTCCTGTCTCAGGGCACTGCTGTGAGTGATAGGCCCCCACCCCTCCTGTCTCAGGGCACTGCTGTTAGTGATAGGCCCCCACCCCTCCTGTCTCAGGGCACTGCTGTTAGTGATAGGCCCCCACCCCTCCTGTCTCAGGGCACTGCTGTGAGTGATAGGCCCCCACCCCTCCTGTCTCAGGGCACTGCTGGGAGGACTCTGCACACACCCCTCCTGTCTCAGGGCACTGCTGTGAGTGATAGGCCCCCACCCCTCCTGTCTCAGGGCACTGCTGTGAGTGATAGGCCCCCACCCCTCCTGTCTCAGGGCACTGCTGGGAGGACTCTGCACACACCCCTCCTGGCTCAGGGCACTGCTGTGAGTGATAGGCCCCCACCCCTCCTGTCTCAGGGCACTGCTGGGAGGACTCTGCACACACCCCTCCTGGCTCAGGGCACTGCTGTGAGTGATAGGCCCCCACCCCTCCTGTCTCAGGGCACTGCTGGGAGGACTCCACACCCACCCCTCCTGTCTCAGGGCACTGCTGGGAGACATCAGGCACCCCCCCCCTGGGACCCCCCCGACAGTACATGGCATGTGTGTTACACCTGGACACAATGGCAGAAGTCACAGTCACAACATAGGGACAGTCTGTGGCAGTGGCCTATGCACTCACCTGATACCCTGGTCGCCCATACAGCATGGAGTACTGTGGAAGGATCACATCCAGCAGAGCCATGTTCTCCTCCAGGGTGAATGGCTGTGTCCTCTCCACAGCCCTTGACATGGTTCCAGGGAATCAGTAGCAGCAGCTGGGTCGACGAATGCAAAGATGTGCAGGCAAGTACTCCCTCATGGGACCTGGCTGCCTTATATGTGCCCTTCTGCCCAGTCTCATGCACAGGAGTACAGAGTGATTGGTCACTCACATTTGCATCCTATGTTTCCACCAATCCCTTCAAACCTAGCAGTCTGTGGGTTCTCTATCGGTTTCATTCTCCTGCATGATGTCAGCCCCACAAACACATTGCAACAAAGTAGAATAATTCCAACTGACTTCTGCTGTGCACCTTCCAGAACAATTTCGAAATTTGAACTTGGTCTCCATGACAACCAGCATGCATGTAGGCCTTAATACTTGTCCCCTATGTAATTTGGAGCATCACACACAGGTACGGTGCGTTTCGGGGCCCTAGGGCACCCCAAATGCATGGCAACGGCCCGTACATGCATGCCTACGTTCACTATCACTATGGGTCTGCACGCGTATGCGTACTCGTAGTGGTACGGGCCGTACACTCGCATGTACGCTCACTATCACTACGAGTACGCATACGCGTGCAGACCCATACTGATAGTGAGCGTAGATGCGTGTGTACGGTCCGTACCACTACGGGTACGCATACGCGTGCAGACCCATAGTGATAGTGAGCGTAGATGCGTGTGTACGGTCCGTACCACTACGGATACGCATACGCGTGCAGACCCATAGTGATAGTGAGCGTAGATGCGTGTGTACGGTCCGTACCACTACGGGTACGTATACGCGTGCAGACCCATAGTGATAGGGCCGTACACACGCATCTACGCTCACTATCACTATGGGTCTGCACGCGTATGCGTACTCGTAGTGGTACGGACCGTACACACGCATCTACGCTCACTATCACTATGGGTCTGCACGCGTATGCGTACTCGTAGTGGTACGGACCGTACACACGCATCTACGCTCACTATCACTATGGGTCTGCGCGCGTATGCGTACTCGTAGTGGTACGGACCGTACACACGCATCTACGCTCACTATCACTATGGGTCTGCACGCGTATGCGTACCCGTAGTGGTACGGACCGTACAAATGCCTGTACACTCGCCATCACGATGGGTACACATACGGCAGCACTCCCACAGTGATTTGGGAACATACACAGGCCCTCTTAGCAGCAGTACGGCGGTTTTTACACATCACAGTGGTGATAGGCGACACACAGGTAGGAATAGGGCGGACATACTTGTCCATGGATGGACATACTTGTCCATGGATGGACATACTTGTCCATGGATGGACATACTTGTCCATGGATGGACATACTTGTCCAGGAATGGACATCAAGGCATCGTCTGTGCATTACTACATGTGTGGGGCACAGGTGTGACAGGCTGTGATGTGGAACATGCCTCCTGAGTGGAGAAGGCACCAGATGTATGATGAGATGTGCATAGGTGTACTGTGTGACGGTGCAATGTGTGCCAGGCATGCCCTTGACTCCTTTGACATGTGTGCATGTCATACTGCGCACTTGGGGTGAGCGTCACTGGCATGGCACGGACACCAACACACGGAAGTGTCCCATGATGCCCGGTACAGGGGTCATGACACATGACTTGTCACTACCCACAGTGCACAATGTGACTATGTCATTTATGTGTCCGGGATTTTCATCAGGTTGATGTTGTAGCACCCTCAAAAGCTGCAGCCGTTGCAGCAACCAACATGTGTCTGTGTGTAGATTGTCATTGCACACTGTTCCGCACACCATGCCACATGTGGTATCGGATGTGAGGTGCACATGTATGCATGGGACACGGAGTAGCGTGACAAGGCCATGTCAGCATCCTCACAAGGAATGTGTGGTGAGTCATGACATGTGCACCTTCATGGCAAGGTGTGTGGGCAGGCCTAGTGTAATGTCATGTGACCTGTGGCTCCGGTGTTCCGCAACCAGTCTCTGCAATCGGCATCCCACTTCTGCTGATGTGTGGGTGTATGTCACTCCTGTCTTGCGTCGGGCTGTTCACTTGCACTGGGACACAGCTATTCCCATGGCGTGGCATGGGGAGGTTCTCAATCTCCGTGTGTAGCTGGGTCTTGGAAGGAGTGTCACCTTGCATCCATACGTGTCCTGGACATGTAGCACATACCTGACTCCCTATGTAGCATGTGTGTATTGCCAGATTTACATGTGCTCAGTAGACATGAGTTGTTGTTGTAGTGCACTCACTCTTCCTTGTCACTTCCAAATTACTGCAGAGCGCCGCCTCTTGCCCGAAGAATTCCAGACTTGGCTGCCATGCAGGAGAATGACAGGATCCGGCTCTACCGCTTCACCCAACCGTTGATCCTGGAGCTGACGGCGAGACTGGCACCACACCTGCAACCGCAGCACAGGTATCCTACGGCACTGACACCCCAGCTGAAGGTAATGGCTGCCCTACATTTTCTTGCCACGGGTACCTTCCAAAATACCATAGCTCATGTTGGTGGCATGTCCCAGAGCATGTTCAGCGGTGTGCTGCATGCTTTCTTGGAGGCCATGTTGATTCACCTGGATGACTTCATCAAGTTCCTAACCCCTGAACAGATGACTGAGGTCAAGCGTGGATTCTATGCCCTGGGAGGGATGCCCCATGTCATTGGGTCCATAGATGGGACACATGTAGGTTTGGTACCACCACACGCACGGGAGGTGGCGTACCGCAATCGGAAGCACTACCACTCCATCAATTTCCTTGTGGTGTGTCTGTCCAATATGGTGATTTCACATGTCTGTGCTCGTTTCCCAGGATCAGCACACGATGCCTACATCATGAGGCGTAGCGGGATGCCTGATATGATGATGCAGCTGCGCAACGAACGGGCATGTGTTGTTGGTGGGTACAGTCTGTCTGTCCTGTATTCTGTATAGCCGACCAGCACGACCGCTTCACCAGTTCTAACGATGTCCATGTGCTTCCCATGTAGGGGACGCTGGCTATCCCAACATGCCTTGGCTGCTGACACCTCTCCGCAACCCCATCACGCCGGCCCAGCTCCGCTATAACACCGCCCATGGCCGGACAAGGCGAGTGATAGAGAGGACGTTTGGCATGCTGAAGAGCCGATTCCGGTGCCTCCACAAGACCGGCGGTGCACTCCCTGATGCCCCGGCGAAGGTCTGCAAGATCTTCATGGTCTGCTGCATGCTGCACAACATGGCAGTTGAAAGAGCTGTGCCACTCATCCTGAATCAACATGACGAGGACCATCCACCCGTGGAGGACGAAGGGCTTGGCAATGGGGCTAGTGATGTGGAGGATGTGGAGCCGCAAGAGGACATCCGGACTCGGCTCATACGCGACTTCTTTGCATAGTGGTGAGTACCAGTGTCTGAGTGTGCACGCATTGGTCCCCGTGTGGCATGTGTTGTGATGTGTGTCTCCACCTGCATGTATGGCACGTGGGTCAGAGGTGTGTGTGGGTGTGTCACTGGAGTGATGGTGGCAGTGATGGTAGTATTTCCCCAGTCATAATTGTGACCTAGCATGTTGTCATCCATACATGTGTCGAGTAAATGCACATGCAAGTGGCTGTGCTTTTTGTGGCTGACTTCTTGTGTGTCTCTCTTCCCCAGGTACCTGCACATGCCGTTTGCTGGTTGCATTGTTGTGGCACTGCTATTCCTCATGGACATGACATCGTGGGCTGACTCAGCGTTACAGGCACGGACACGTTTGGAAGTCTCCATGGGGTAAGGGATGCATCTGGGGTGTATTGGGTGTGGCAGTTGTTCACGATGTGTGCACACTGCCCCTGTCGGGGTTTGGTTCCTCTGCAGCCATGTCGCATCCCCATGGGACACGACATGCAGCTGTGTACACCTGAATAGATGGTCTGCCTGGTTGACAGTCATCAGTGATGGGATAGTGGATTGTGATGATGGCATCAATGTGTGTGACACTGCCCTCGGACACATACGGTTAGCATTGGCTTGACATGGTGTGGGACTTCCACATCAGCGGATCTATGGTGTATGGCAGGCTCTCCGTGTGCAGCTGTGGGTATTTAGCTGTTAGCCGACGCTTGTGTGCCAGTACCATGGCTATCACGCATTTGTGCTGCAGAAGGGGGGTGCCAGTGTTGGACCCACATGTCACTCCACATGATGTGTTCATGTGTACTTCAAGTTGCCACTGCAATCCCAAAAACATGACTAATAAAGGTGTCCCTATGCCTCCAAGGTGCCTCTTCTCAGTCAATGCTGGTGTGTTGGCACGGTGCATCCTGCATGTCTGGCATGGTATTCCCTGATTGTGGCTATGTGTCAATGTGTCGAGTGGCAAGATACAAGCTGTGTGTGTGTGCTGAGACTGTGTATTGGGCATGATGTCCATGACTGTGTGGGTATTGTGACATGCGCCATCCCCATGCATCCAACGTTGTCCATGACCCCATTCTCTGCATCCACCGGACTCAAGCTTGCAGGACATGGTTCTGCCACCTGTCTACACATACCTGGGTGCCCCCCAGGACACTGGCCAGGATCCCTGACCTCTGCGCATGACTGTTGCTGTACTCAATGTGTCTGTCAGCACGGTTGTTCGGCCACCCCCTCAGCTGGTTGTGCCCATCACGGGTGTGTATGGTGCTCCATGTCTGTCTTGCCTAATGAACTGTGACCCATGTGTCCTGTGCCAGACTCAGGCCCCAGGGTGTGGATGGTTGAAGAGAACAGATGACTCAGGCATGTTTAGACTGTACAAGACACATGTTAGGTAATAATGCTACCAGCAGGCATCTACTCTTAATAGTGTGATTTATTATTGGGGGGGGGGGGACAAAGTGAGGGGCTTTCCGGGATTAGGGAATCCAAAGTTCAGTAGGGGAGTTGGTGTCCTTGCCATTGGAAATCCTCAGAGTCCATGCCACAGTCTTTGTCAACATTGGTCAGCCAGTGACCAGCAGGGCCATGTGGCAGAGAATGTCTCTTGATGCTGTGATGCTGTTGCTCCAGTGGGCCAGGTGCCAGGCCAGGTGTCCTGGGAGATGGTGATGTAGCAGCCACCCTCACGGTCCTTTCCGTGGACGACCCGGCTTCCTGCGGGGAACCTCAGCAGCAGGCCGTGACGACGTCTGGGATGCTCCGTCGGATGTTTCCTCCTCCTCCTCCTGATCCCTCCCTGTGGGTGGTGATGTTCTCCGCCTTCTGGCACAGGGAGGGTCGGCCATGGTGTCGGCCATCCGACGGAGTGTAGCGTGAATCCCCTGGAACGCCGTCACTTGCTCAGCCTGTCTGTCCTCCATCCTCCGTTGGTGTACCAGTAGACAGGCTATTAGCTCCGCATGTTGCTGGGCCTGCTGGACCTTGATCCCCTCGAGGACGGACACAACCTGGACCATGCCCGTGGTGTCCTGCCGGTATGAGTCCAGGATGTTACGGACATGGGAAAATACCGGATCCCCAGCCAACTGGTCAGGCTCGCGCCTCCGCCGTCCTCCACTCCCACCACCCCTGCCCACTTGCGCCTGGCCTGCACTTGTGGGCACATCGGGTCTCCGGGACCCCTGAGGGGTGGCATTGGCGTTGTCGCCTGCCTCCTCCTGGGTGCCCGGGACACCGTGTCCCTCCTGGCGAGCCTGGCTGCATTGTGGTGTTGGGGCAGGGATCCTGGGTGTCTCCTGGGATGTGGCAGGAGTGGGGGTGGTGGTTGGTACGGTTGTACCTGACGCAGGTGCTGCAGGTGGTTGGACACCAGAGGGGCCAGGTCGGTCGGGGTCGTCCGCAGAGTGGTGAGAGTGGTCGCTGCCGGTGGGATCGGTCTCCTGCAGATCCGGGTCCTGTGAGGGTTCCCCCCCAGTGTTGGGGGGTGCAGCACGACGTTGACCTGTGTGTGAGAGAGACAATGTTAATTTTGGTCCATGCAACATCCATGTTTCATCCGTTTCAAAGTTGGCACATTTCCTCTTGGAATTAGGATCTGTCTTGCATTCCACTCACAGTGCACTTGTGCATGGGTGTGTCCCTTGGGCACCAATTTGGCCCCTTTAACTATGTGTGGCACAGTCTTACTTGCTGCGTCAAGTGTGACTGCAGTCAGCAGTGGAGTGTGCAGGTGTGGCGAGCCATGCATTTGCGCCTTCCTTGTAGCACTGTACATGTGCACATGGAGTGGATCCACACACTTATATGATGCAGGTAGCTGTCCTTGTGCTCGTGTACAGGTTGTGACATGGCCCTGCGTTTTGCCATGATGAAGAGGGGGGGTTCTGGCACTGGCCACCCTTGTCTACATGCACGCAGTCCACCTGCTGACGAGCAGACATTCCCACACACCAAAGGACTGATTTGCTCTCCCTGTGTCTCCCTCCTTCTCTGTCCCCCTCTCCCTCCCTCTCTGTCCCCCTCTCCCTCCCTCTCTGTCCCCCTCTCCCTCCCTCTGTGTGTCAGCCTCCTCCCTCTGTCCGTCTTCCTGTGTCTCCCTCCCTCTCTGTCCCCCTCTCCCTCCCTCTCTGTCCCCCTCTCCCTCCCTCTGTGTGTCAGCCTCCTCCCTCTGTCCGTCTTCCTGTGTCTCCCTCCCTCTCTGTCCCCCTCTCCCTCCCTCTCTGTCCCCCTCTCCCTCCCTCTGTGTCCCCCTCTCCCTCCCTCCGTGTGTCAGCCTCCTCCCTCTGTCCGTCTCCCTCCCTCTCAGTCCCCCTCTCCCTCCCTCTGTGTCCCCCTCTCCCTCCCTCCGTGTGTCACCCTCTGTCACCTTGGCCCAGCTTCCTGGGCACACACTGTTAGCAGATCTTTGAGTGGCCCTTGGCCTGTTAATGTGAGTTTGTTTCTGATCTCCAGGCACCCATTTGGTGTGATGTGTGTCTGTGCGCTGCTGCTGTGGTGGTGTGTGCTGCCACTCTTTCACAATGTTGGCTGTTCATTGGCTGCTGTCATGTGCAAAACAGTGCCTTCACCCCCATGTGTTGATGCAAGGCGTCCGCCATTTGCTGGCAAGTCATTCCTGTGTTGGGACACAGTGTTTGTCTGGCTGTGACCTAGGCCATATGGGCAGAGGGCATTGTTGTCTGCTTTGGAGTCGCACTATGTGATTTTTGGTGCCCAGCCTCCCGCCATCCGTGTTACCGTGTCATGTGTTGTTGTCTTCTGTGGCCTGTGACTTGACATTGTCCAGCTGGGTGCATGGGGCATGGTGGCAGCAGTGGCATGTGCCTGCTCATGGAGTGTGGTTGAGTCATGCGATGGCTTGTGGTGGTTGCGTGCCTGTTAGTAATTTTGGTTGTGGTTGCAGTTCCCCCCATGTGAGGTGCGTTGTTTGTGTACTCACCCGGGTCTCGGAGTCCTTCTAATCCTTCAACTGCCTCCACCGGCAGTATGGCCATCACCCTCTCCTCCCAGGGATGGTACTGTACGGCTCTGCGGGAGGGCCCTCCTCCGGTGGCGTTGGCCTGGTCGTGTTCCTCCTGCCTCTTGGCTCTGACCCTCCTCCGCAGATCGTACCACCTGTTCTGGCAATCCTGCTTGGTCCTCCTGGTGTCCGCAACGGCATTCACAGCATCGACGATGGTCTGCCACATGGCTGTTTTGGCTGCCTGGCTGGTGCTTCTGACCAATGTTCCAAAGATCTGTGGCTCGACTCTGAGGATTTGATCAACAAGGACCTCCAACTCTCGGTGACTGAACTTTGGATTCTTGGTAGTGGGCATGGTGAGGGGTGTGGGTGGGGATGGTGTGGGGGGTGTGTGGATGTTGGGGGGGGTGTGGATGGTTGTGTGTGTGTGTGAATGTGATGAGAGGGTGTTTGTGAGGGTGGTCGTGTGAAGGTGTGCAAGTGTAAGGTGTGGTGTAGCTTGTAGTCTGGTTCTGTGGTGTCTGGCAGCAGTGAGTCTGTTGCAAAGGCTCATGGTTTGTGTGTGTGGGCCCTTTTTATTGGTCCATGGGTGGGTGTGGCAGTGTTTGAAGTTTGGGTGGGTGTGTTATAAGGAGTGGTGGTGTATTGGGCCTCTGTTTGTTTTTGGCAGTTGCAGGTCAGTGATTGTGTTATTTTAGTGGTTGTTGGCCATGTTTAGTGGCTTTGTGCCTTTCGAATGGTGTATTCTTGTGTTGTTTTGTTTTGTCCTGGTTGTGTACGTGCGTTTTGAGCGTGTGTACGGTGTGTACATGGGCCATTTGGTTGTACGATTATGTCCTTGTGTGTGGCTTTGTACGACTCGTACATGCGGTTGTGATGTTGGGGCATGGGGTGCGCTCCGTACTTAGGAGGTTGTGTTGGGGGTGCGCCAGGAACTACTGGGGTGTACATAGACGGTGGTACGACACGTCCAGGGGTGGGGGTACGACTGGAACGTACTGGGGTGTACATAGATGGTGGTACGACACGTCCAGGGGTGGGGGTAGGACTCGAACGTACTGGGGTGTAGGTAGACGGGGCTATGACACGTACTGGGGTGGGGGTACGACTGGAACGTACTGGGGTGTAGGTACACGGGGGGTATGACACGTACTGGGGTGGGGCTCGAACGTACTGGGGTGTAGGTTCACGGTGGTACGACACGTACTGGGGTGGGGGTACGACTGGAACGTACTGGGGTGTACATAGACGGTGGTACGACACGTACAGGGGTGGGGGGGTGTACATTGACGGTGGTACGACACGTACTGGGGTGGGGGTACGACTGGAACGTACTGGGGTGTAGGTACACGGGGGGTATGACACGTCCAGGGGTGGGGGTACGACTGGAACGTACTGGGGTGTACATAGACGGTGGTACGATACGTCCAGGGGTGGGGGTAGGACTCGAACGTACTGGGGTGTAGGTTCACGGTGGTACGAAACGTACAGGGGTGGGGGTAGGACTCGAACGTACTGGGGTGTAGGTACACGGGGGTTATGACACGTACTGGGGTGGGGGTACGACTGGAACGTACTGGGGTGTAGGTACACGGGGGGTATGACATGTACTGGGGTGGGGGTACGACTGGAACGTACTGGGGTGTACATAGACGGTGGTACGACACGTACAGGGGTGGGGGGGTGTACATTGATGGTGGTACGACACGTACTGGGGTGGGGGTACGACTGGAACGTACTGGGGTGTAGGTACACGGGGGGTATGACACGTACTGGGGTGGGGGTACGACTGGAACGTACTGGGGTGTAGGTGTACGGGGGGTATGACACGTACTGGGGTGGGGGTACGACTGGAACGTACTGGGGTGTAGGTAGACGGGGCTATGACACGTACTGGGGTGGGGGTACGACTGGAACGTACTGGGGTGTAGGTACACGGGGGTATGACACGTACTGGGGTGGGGGTGGGGCTCGAACGTACTGGGGTGTAGGTTCACGGTGGTACGACACGTACTGGGGTGGGGGTACGACTGGAACGTACTGGGGTGTACATAGACGGTGGTACGACACGTACAGGGGTGGGGGGGTGTACATTGACGGTGGTACGACACGTACTGGGGTGGGGGTACGACTGGAACGTACTGGGGTGTAGGTACACGGGGGGTATGACACGTCCAGGGGTGGGGGTACGACTGGAACGTACTGGGGTGTACATAGACGGTGGTACGACACGTCCAGGGGTGGGGGTAGGACTCGAACGTACTGGGGTGTAGGTTCACGGTGGTACGACACGTACAGGGGTGGGGGTACGACTGGAACGTACTGGGGTGTAGGTAGACGGGGCTATGACACGTACTGGGGTGGGGGTGGGGCTCGAACGTACTGGGGTGTAGGTACACGGGGGGTACGACACGTACTGGGGTGGGGGTACGACTGGAACGTACTGGGGTGTAGGTACACGGGGGGTACGACACGTACTGGGGTGGGGGTACGACTGGAACGTACTGGGGTGTAGGTACACGGGGGGTATGACACGTCCAGGGGTGGGGGTACGACTGGAACGTACTGGGGTGTACATAGACGGTGGTACGACACGTCCAGGGGTGGGGGTAGGACTCGAACGTACTGGGGTGTAGGTACACGGGGGGTATGACACGTACTGGGGTGGGGGTACGACTGGAACGTACTGGGGTGTAGGTACACGGGGGTATGACACGTACTGGGGTGGGGGTACGACTGGAACGTACTGGGGTGTAGGTAGACGGGGCTATGACACGTACGGGGGTGGGGGTACGACTGGAACGTACTGGGGTGTAGGTACACGGGGGGTATGACACGTACTGGGGTGGGGGTGGGGCTCGAAAGTACTGGGGTGTAGGTTCACGGTGGTACGACACGTACTGGGGTGGGGGTACGACTGGAACGTACTAGGGTGTACATAGACGGTGGTACGACACGTACAGGGGTGGGGGGGTGTACATTGACGGTGGTACGACACGTACTGGGGTAGGGGTACGACTGGAACGTACTGGGGTGTAGGTACACGGGGGGTATGACACGTCCAGGGGTGGGGGTACGACTGGAACGTACTGGGGTGTAGGTACACGGGGGTATGACACGTACTGGGGTGGGGGTACGACTGGAACGTACTGGGGTGTAGGTAGACGGGGCTATGACACGTACGGGGGTGGGGGTACGACTGGAACGTACTGGGGTGTAGGTACACGGGGGGTATGACACGTACAGGGGTGGGGGTACGACTGGAACGTACTGGGGTGTAGGTAGACGGGGCTATGACACGTACTGGGGTGGGGGTGGGGCTCGAACGTACTGGGGTGTAGGTACACGGGGGGTACGACACGTACAGGGGTGGGGGTACGACTGGAACGTACTGGGGTGTAGGTAGACGGGGCTATGACACGTACTGGGGTGGGGGTGGGGCTCGAACGTACTGGGGTGTAGGTACACGGGGGGTACGACACGTACTGGGGTGGGGGTATGACTGGAACGTACTGGGGTGTAGGTACACGGGGGTACGACACGTACTGGGGTGGGGGTACGACTGGAACGTACTGGGGTGTAGGTAGATGGGGCTATGACACGTACTGGGGTGGGGGTACGACTGGAACGTACTGGGGTGTAGGTACACGGGGGTATGACACGTACTGGGGTGGGGGTACGACTGGAATGTACTGGGGTGTACATAGACGGTGGTACGACACGTACAGGGGTGGGGGGGTGTACATTGACGGTGGTACGACACATACTGGGGTGGGGGTACGACTGGAACGTACTGGGGTGTACCTAGACGGGTGGGGGTATACATATACGGGGGGTACGTGTCGGAAGTTAGGGGGCTGGGGGGAGTGTTGGGCGCGTATGCGGGCACATGTCTCCATGGTTGCTATAGTTGTTCGGTGCGGACGGTGTTTTTTCCATACGGTTGTACGCTCGGACGCACGGGATGGATCGTGATTCCTCGGTCGGACTTGGCTTTTCACGTTTGTAAGGTAAATCGTCCGAGGACGTGTCGGACACATTTTCCGACCCGAGGACGTGTGGGGAATGATTCCCAGTGCGGTTCGTATGGACTTTTTACCATGCGAATCGTGATTGCCAGTTCGTACGGCACTTGTACGATTCGTACGGTAAAAAGACCCGATACGAGTCGCACGGGGGAATTTTTTGCCGGATCGTGATCGGCACCTATATGTTCTTTAACTTTCAGAGACTACATCAACTAAACAGCATTTCCTCTACAAACAACATCTTCATTCAAATACAACCAAAAACACTTGGTAAGTATATATAAAAAAAATGCTTTTTTGCTATTTTCATTTAAATATATAAAGTACTATTGCATATATTTTCATATACATTTTTTCCAGATTTCTAACACATCACGATGACAGAAGAAGCCCAATTTATAACTTCGCAGAAAGGAAAATTCCTATTGTGTTACATGGGTTACACATACACCCAAGAAAAGCAGACAGACCGAAAAGTGAACTGGAAGTGTACTAAATATTATTCTAACAAATGCTACGGACGAGCAACAACAAGAGAAACAACTGTACTATATACAAGAGAGCATAACCATCCACCCAATCTCTCTGAAATAGAAGTCAGATCAACCCTTGAAAATATCAAAGAATTAAGCACTGGTTCACAAACTGCTACAAGTGTAATCCTAAAAGAACTATTACCTAGAGTGCCCAAAGAAGCAAGAGGCCAATTACCATCAATTGCTTCTATAAAAAGAACTATTGCTAGGACCAAAAAAGCAACCACGACAACTATACCATCCCCTAAAACTTTTCAAGAGATCATCATTCCACCAGAATTAACTATCACCCACAATAATGAACCTTTTATTTTTTTTGATAACAAAAGCACAGAAAAAAGAATAATAATGTTTGCTACTGCAAACAATATAACTAAACTGCAACAATGCCAAACATGGATGATGGATGGCACCTTTACAATATGCCCAAAACCATTCTACCAGCTTTACACAATACACGGTCAATATCACAACACTTCCATACTTTTAATTTATGCACTATTACCTAACAAACAAAACACAACATATAATGAAATGCTAGGAAAACTAAAACAAGAATCAAATGATTTTTACCCTCAAAGAATTATCATAGACTTTGAGCAAGCCATGATAAATTGCATTCTAAAACTGTACCCCCATACAGCTCTCCAAGGATGTTACTTCCATCTAAACCAATGTATATGGAGACATTTACAAAAATCTTCACTAAGTGTAGAATATGCCACTAACATAAGTTTTGCACATCAAATAAAACTTCTAACAGCCCTAGCTTATGTACCAACCACAGATGTTGCAGAACATTACAATCTTTTATTAGAAAGTCCATTCTACAAACAAAATGAAGTAAAGTTATCTCCCCTCTTAGATTATTTTGAGGATACCTGGGTGGGGAGACTACACAGATCAGGCCATAGACGTCAGCCCAAGTTCCAAATACCTTGGTGGAATGTTTATGTAAGTACACTCAACCAACAAGCCAAAACTAACAACGCCGTCGAGGGCTGGCATAATGCATTCCTAACTTCTACTGGGAGAACAACTCCAACACTACAAAAACTACTAATTGCAATACAAAAGGAACAACGTTTCCAAGAATTAAGAATGCAACAATCTGTCCTACAATTAAAACCAAAACAATCTAGACAAACTACTCAAATGTATAATTACCTACAACAACAGGTACAGCTATACCCATCCACAAGAGGACTTGAGTACTTAAATATAATAGCTCAAACTCTCTTCTAAACCCTTTCCTAAATATTAACCCACAATTCTACTAAAACAACTATCACAACATAAATAAACCACTTTATTATATCACATATTTAATTATGTGGTCTAAAATATATAAATCAATTACATCGACATATATTTAGACAACATAATTAAACAAACCAAGTACACAACAACAATATTAAATATTTAAAGTTTTGCCACCAACAATTAAAATATTTAAATGAACTTACCTGTGTAGTTGCTCCAATGGGATAATAACATTCCTTCCAAATAAATCCAGGTAGTTCAAAATCCATAGGTATCCAAAAAAAAATCCAAATAAAATGTAAAAATACAACTGTTTATAGAAAACAACGTGAACGCAAAAAAACGACTATCCATTAACCATAAAAATCCCGAAAAATATTAAAAAGGTAAATAACCGCTCCTGGAAACCCGAACAATAAAGGAAATGTAAAATAAAGATTAGTAAACACAACTAATACACACTTCCTTTAAAAAAAATAAGGTGTTTGAAACCGACGAAAATATCTTCTCCGTAAAACCTACAAAAGAGAAACAAACATTCCCACCCACACACAAACACACATAAGGCACCTAAAAACATCACTACTAACGTTATTCAAACACTATAAAACTTTAACACACCGAAATAACAAAACACTAACGAAGCCACAAACACGGAACACAACGTAAATTATAAAACCGTATACAAACTATTACTAACACCCTAACTTCTAAAACATCAATCCATACACACTTATTACAACATTACTACTTCCACAAAACACTTAAAACTATTTAATAATAAAGAAAATAACTCTTACCTTCTCAAACGCGAAACAGCTCCCGACCGCGACCTGGATTCTACCAAAATAACCCAAAACAACAGTGAGCGGTTACAAAATAAAAGACCCAAACAAACATAACAACTAAAACAATACCAATAAATGCCCTAACTATTTATTTAACATTACACATTACTTGAAAAATTAGTAAAACATTAGAATAAAATACTCAAAAAGAATACTTTTTTTTTATCTATGTGAAAATTATTTAACGTATAATAATAAATATAATAAATAAAATATTTTTATTAATATAATAATAAAACTGTATATATTACCAACATAAATTGATCAACATGATATAATTAATATATTGTATCTACAACATACCAACAAAAAATAAAAAAATACATATTCTAAAATGTAAACAATTTCAATATTAATTATGTAATATAAAAATTAATAATTAAAATATATTAATCATGTATTTCAAAACATACAATTTCTTATAAATTCAAATAAATTCTAAAAATTTTGAGAGTACACAATATAAATTTAAAAATATTAAACAGCTATAAAAATCATATTTTTTTATTTTTAATTATTTTGTGTGTTCATATATTCATGTCCAAAATATACATTAAACAAATATATATCCATAATAAAAAAATTATGACTATAATCCAAATGTTAAATATTAATTATTTTATTACATGTTTATTTCAATGATTTAATTATTAGAATATGCGTAATAATAAACAAAATGTTCTCTCTAATGAATATACATTCCAACAAGTGTAAAACAAATCTTATTTTCCTTTCTACTATTTTATAAAAAAAAATGGAATTTGCATTCTGATATAACTTCTATCTTTTATCCAACCAAAACTAAAATCTACAGATTTTTTGTGAATTAAAACAAATTAATTTAACTGTTCCTATTCAACTCTATATTTAATTGTAATATTTGCTATTTACCACACTTAATTAACATACTACTCCCACTACAGACTGAACTTAATTAATTTACTATTCTCACTCCAACCTATATTAAATTATAGTAGGTGCTGGACACTGAACTAAATTAATTTACTATTCCCACTCCAGTCTATATTTAATTAAGATAAGTGCTGGACACTGAACTTAATTAATTTACTATTCTCACTCCAACCTATATTAAATTAGGGTAGGTGCTGGACACTGAACTAAAATATTTTACTATTCCCACTCCAGTCTATATTAAATGAAAATAAGTGCTGGACACTGAAATTAATAAATGTACTATTCTCACTCCAACCTATATTTAATTAGAGTATGTGCTGGACACTGAACTGAATTAATTTACTATTCCCACTCCAGTCTATATTTAATTAAGATAAGTGCTGGACACTGAACTAAATTAATTTACTATTCCCACTCCAGTATATATTTAATTAAGATAAGTGCTGGACACTGAACTTAATTAATTTACTATTCTCACTCCAACCTATATTACATAAGAGTAGGTGCTGCACACTGAACTTAATTAATTAACTATTCCCACTCCACTCTATATTTAATTAAGATAACTGCTGGACACTGAACTTAATTAATTTACTATTCTCACTCCAACCTATATTAAATTAGGGTAGGTGCTGAACACTGAACTAAAATAATTTACTAATCCCACTCCAGTCTATATTAAATTAAGATAAGTGCTGGACACTGAACTTAATAAATTTACTATTCTCACTCCAACCTATATTTAATTAGAGTATGTGCTGGACACTGAACTGAATTAATTTACTATTCCCACTCCAGTCTATATTTAATTAAGATAAGTGCTGGACACTGAACTTAATTAATTTACTATTCTCACTCCAACCTATATTACATTAGAGTAGGTGCTGGACACTGAACTTAATTAATTAACTATTCCCACTCCAGTCTATATTTAATTAAGATAAGTGCTGGACACTAAACTTAATTAATTTACTATTCTCACTCCAACCTATATTACATTAGAGTAGGTGCTGGACACTGAACTTAATTAATTAACTATTCCCACTCCAGTCTATATTTAATTAAGATAAGTGCTGGACACTAAACTTAATTAATTTACTATTCTCACTCCAACCTATATTACATTAGAGTAGGTGCTGGACACTGAACTTAATTAATTAACTATTCCCACTCCAGTCTATATTTAATTAAGATAAGTGCTGGACACTGAACTTAATTAATTTACTATTCTCACTCCAACCTATATTAAATTAGGGTAGGTGCTGGACACGGAACTGTATTAATTTACTATTCCCACTCCAGTCTATATTTAATTAAGATAAGTGCTGGACACTGAACTAAATTAATTTACTATTCCCACTCCAGTCTATATTTAATTAAGATAAGTGCTGGACACTGAACTTAATTAATTTACTATTCTCACTCCAACCTATATTACATTAGAGTAGGTGCTGGACACTGAACTTAATTAATTAACTATTCCCACTCCAGTCTATATTTAATTAAGATAACTGCTGGACACTGAACTTAATTAATGTACTATTCTCACTCCAACCTATATTAAATTAGGGTAGGTGCTGGACACTCAACTAAAATAATTTACTATTCCCACTCCAGTCTATATTAAATTTAGATAAGTGCTGGACACTGAACTTAATAAATTTACTATTCTCACTCCAACCTATATTTAATTAGAGTATGTGCTGGACACTGAACTGAATTAATTTACTATTCCCACTCCAGTCTATATTTAATTAAGATAAGTGCTGGACACTGAGCTTACTTAATTTACTATTCTCACTCCAACCTATATTACATTAGAGTAGGTGCTGGACACTGAACTTAATTAATTAACTATTCCCACTCCAGTCTATATTTAATTAACATAAGTGCTGGACACTGAACTTAATTAATTTACTATTCTCACTCCAACCTATATTACATTAGAGTAGGTGCTGGACACTGAACTTAATTAATTAACTATTCCCACTCCAGTCTATATTTAATTAAGATAAGTGCTGGACACTGAACTTAATTAATTTACTATTCTCACTCCAACCTATATTTTATTACAGTATGTGCTGGACACAGAACTTAATTAATTTACTATTCCCACTCCAATCTATATTTAATTAAGATAAGTGCTGGACACTGAACTTAATTAATGTACTATTCTCACTCCAACCTATATTAAATTAGAGTAGGTGCTGGACACTGAACCTAATTAATTTACTATTCCCACTCCAGTCTATATTTAATTAATATAAGTGCTGGACACTGAACTTAATAAATTTACTATTCTCACTCCAACCTATATTACATTAGAGTAGGTGCTGGACACTGAACTTAATTAATTAACTATTCCCACTCCAGTCTATATTTAATTAAGATAAGTGCTGGACACTGAACTTAATTAATTTACTATTCTCACTCCAACCTATATTACATTAGAGTAGGTGCTGGACACTGAACTTAACTAATTAACTATTCCCACTCCAGTCTAAATTTAATTAAGATAAGTGCTGGACACTGAACTTAATTAATTTACTATTCTCACTCCAACCTATATTTTATTAGAGTATGTGCTGGACACAGAACTTAATTAATTTACTATTCCCACTCCAATCTATATTTAATTAAGATATGTGCTGGACACTGAACTTAATTAATGTACTATTCTCACTCCAACCTATATTAAATTAGAGTAGGTGCTGGACACTGAACTTAATTAATTTACTATTCCCACTCCAGTCTATATTTAATTAAGATAAGTGCTGGACACTGAACTTAATTAATTTACTATTCTCACTCCAACCTATATTAAATTAGGGTAGGTGCTGGACACTGAACTAAATTAATTTACTATTCCCACTCCAGTCTATATTAAATTAAAATAAGTGCTGGACACTGAACTTAATTAATGTCCTATTCTCACTCCAACCTATATTTAATTATAGTATGTGCTGGACACTGAACTGAATTAATTTACTATTCCCACTCCAGTCTATATTTAATTAAGATAAGTGCTGGACACTGAACTTAATTAAGTTACTATTCTCACTCCAAACTATATTAAATTACAGTAGGTGCTGGACAATGAACTGAATAAATTTACTATTCCCACTCCAGTCTATATTTAATTAAGATAAGTGCTGGACACTGAACTTAATTAATTTACTATTCTGACTCAAATCTATATTTAATTATGGGATTTGTAAAATTCTAAATTATATGTAAATTTTCTAAATAATTATTTGTTTAAATTAAAAAATATATAAACATTTTTATTTAACTTCCCACCCTTATCCCCTATAACCCAACATTCCGCTCCTAAAATTATTTGTAAAATTCAAAATTTAATTTACAATTTCTAAATAATTTTTATAAAAGATTAACAAATATATAAACATTTTTAAAACACTTCCCACCCATATCCCCTATAAACCAACATCCCGCTCCTAAAATTATTTGTAAAACTCGAAATTTAATTAACAATTTCTAAATAAATTTTTACAAAATTTAAACAATATATAAACATTTTTAAAACACTTCCCACCCTTATCCCCTATAAACCAACATCCCGCTCCTAAAAATATTTGTAAAATTCGAAATTTAATTTACAATTTCTAAATAATTTTAATAAAAAATTCACAAATATATAAACATTTTTAAAACACCTCCCACCCTTATCCCCTATAAACCAACATCCCACTCCTAAAAATATTTGTAAAAATCTAAATTTAATTTCAAATTTCTAAAGAATTTTTTTTAAAATTTAAACAATAGATGAACATTTTTAAAACACTTCCCACCCTTATCCCCTATAAACCAACATCCCACTCCTAAAAATATTTGTAAAATTCTAAATTTAATGTACAATTTCTAAATAATTTTTTTTTTTAAATTAACAAATATATAAACATTTTTAAAACACTTCCCACCCTTATCCCCTATAAACCAACATCCCGCTCCAAAAATTATTTGTAAAATTCTAAATTTAATTTACAATTTCTAAATTATTTTTGTTTTAAATTAAACAATATATAAACATTTTTAAAACACTTCCCACCCTTATCCCCTATAAACCAACATCCCGCTCCTAAAATTATTTGTAAAATTCTAAATTATTTGTAAAATTCTAAATTTAATTTACAATTTCTAAATTATTTTTGTTTTAAATTAAACAATATATAAACATTTTTAAAACACTTCCCACCCTTATCCCCTATAAACCAACATCCCGCTCCTAAAATTAAATATACATTTCACATTTTAAATAAAATTTACTAATTAAATTTTACAATATATTAAAAAAATAAATTTACTTTTTTAAAACACTCCCCACCCTTATCCCCTATAACCCAACATCCCGCCCCTAAAACAATATAAATTTTTGTCATATTATACACATTTTAACTATTTATACAAACAACTTCAAAATATTTACTAAACACACAATAACGATATTTTCACATGTCGATATTATTACTAACGATATTACTTACATCGACATATAAGTAAAAAAAATAAAAACGATATTTTTCACATCGATATTATCTATTTCGATATTTTGTACATTCGATATTTTTGACTCGATATTTATGTCCCTCGATATTAAAAAGTCGATATATAGACTGCTCACCATCCCTGATATAGAAATAACCCAGGGGTAATGGTATATTCTCGCCCTTATCACCTGAGTCACCCCAGTCGAGGATGTGCTTGACCACTCCAGGGTCCCTGAAGTTGACAATCACACATTCCCCTCCTATGTCTTTCAGTCTGGTACCCACCCAGGTCACTCTTCTAACTGTGAGAATTTCGCCCTGGCATGTTTTTGTTAGTGGCCTATAACGATTTAACCAATGGATTGTTTTAGTCTTTAATTCAGTGTGTGATTCGCTGCGGTCACCCAGCAGCGGAGGGATACCAGTTAGTACCACCACATATGGAGATGCCTCAGGGGGCAACTGAGGAAAAAGAGCTGATCGACAAGCACCAACATTTAGAGGATTGGTGTGCGACCCTAAGGGCTCCCGGCCCCCTCCCCTCTGCGAGTTGCTGTTAAGTTTGCAGGAAGGGGGGGGGGGATAAGGGGAGCGACATTGTCCGAAGTTGCCCCAGAACCAGTGTCAAGTCCAAGATTTAGGTGCCGATCACGATCCGGTAAAAAATTCCCCCGTGCGACTCGTATCGGGTCTTTTTACCGTACGAATCGTACAAGTGCCGTACGAACTGGCAATCACGATTCGCATGGTAAAAAGTCCATACGAACCGCACCGGGAATCATTCCCCACACGTCCTCGGGTCGGAAAATGTGTCCGACACGTCCTCGGACGATTTACCTTACAAACGTAAAAATCCAAGTCCGACCGAGGAATCACGATCCATCCCGTGCGTCCGAGCCTACAACCGTATGGAAAAAACACCGTCCGCACCGAACACCAATAGCAACCATGGAGACATGTGCCCGCATACGTGCCCAACACTCCCCCCAGCCCCCGTACGTCCGACACGTACCCCCGTATATGTATACCCCCACCCGTCTATGTACACCCCAGTACGTACCAGTCGTACCCCCACCCCAGTACGTGTCGTACCACCGTCAATGTACACCCCCCCACCCCTGTACGTGTCGTACCACCGTCTCTGTACACCCCAGTACGTTCCAGTCGCACCCCCACCCCAGTACGTGTCGTACCCCCCGTGTACCTACACCCCAGTACGTTCGAGCCACACCCCCACCCCAGTACGTGTCACAGCCCCGTCTACCTACACCCCAGTACGTTCCAGTCGTACCCCCACCCCAGTACGTGTCGTACCCCCCGTGTACCTACACCCCAGTACGTTCGAGCCACACCCCCACCCCAGTACGTGTCATAGCCCCGTCTACCTACACCCCAGTACGTTCCAGTCGTACCCCCACCCCAGTACGTGTCGTACCACCGTCAATGTACACCCCCCCACCCCTGTACGTGTCGTACCACCGTCAATGTACACCCCCCCACCCCTGTACGTGTCGTACCACCGTCAATGTACACCCCCCCACCCCTGTACGTGTCGTACCACCGTCTATGTACACCCCAGTACGTTCCAGTCGCACCCCCACCCCAGTACGTGTCGTACCCCCCGTGTACCTACACCCCAGTACGTTCGAGCCACACCCCCACCCCAGTACGTGTCATAGCCCCGTCTACCTACACCCCAGTACGTTCCAGTCGTACCCCCACCCCAGTACGTGTCGTACCACCGTCTATGTACACCCCCCCACCCCTGTACGTGTCGTACCACCGTCTTTGTACACCCCAGTACGTTCCAGTCGTACCCCCACCCCAGTACGTGTCGTACCACCGTCAATGTACACCCCCCCACCCCTGTACGTGTCGTACCACCGTCTATGTACACCCCAGTACGTTCCAGTCGTACCCCCACCCCAGTACGTGTCGTACCACCGTCAATGTACACCCCCCCACCCCTGTACGTGTCGTACCACCGTCTATGTACACCCCAGTACGTTCCAGTCGTACCCCCACCCCAGTACGTGTCGTACCACCGTCAATGTACACCCCCCCACCCCTGTACGTGTCGTACCACCGTCTATGTACACCCCAGTACGTTCCAGTCGTACCCCCACCCCAGTACGTGTCGTACCACCGTCAATGTACACCCCCCCACCCCTGTACGTGTCGTACCACCGTCTATGTACACCCCAGTACGTTCCAGTCGTACCCCCACCCCAGTACGTGTCGTACCACCGTCAATGTACACCCCCCCACCCCTGTACGTGTCGTAACACCGTCTATGTACACCCCCCCACCCCTGTACGTGTCGTACCACCGTCTATGTACACCCCAGTACGTTCTAGTCGTACCCCCACCCCAGTACGTGTCGTACCACCGTCAATGTACACCCCCCCACCCCTGTACGTGTCGTACCACCGTCTATGTACACCCCAGTACGTTCCAGTCGTACCCCCACCCCAGTACGTGTCGTACCACCGTCAATGTACACCCCCCCACCCCTGTACGTGTCGTACCACCGTCTATGTACACCCCAGTACGTTCCAGTCGTACCCCCACCCCAGTACGTTCCTGGCGCACCCCCAACACAACCTCCTAAGTACGGAGCGCACCCCATGCCCCAACATCACAACCGCATGTACGAGTCGTACAAAGCCACACACAAGGACCAAATCGTACAACCAAATGGCCCATGTACACACCGTACACACGCACAAAACGCACGTACCCAACAAGGACAAAACAAAACAACTCAACAATACACCATTCGAAAGGCACACAGCCACTAAACATGGCCAACAACCACTAAAATAACACAATCACTGACCTGCAACTGTCAAAAACAAACAGAGGCCCAATACACCACCACTCCTTATAACACACCCACCCAAAATTCAAACACTGCCACACCCACCCATGGACCAATAAAAAGGGCCCACACACACAAACCATGAGCCTTTGCAACAGACCCACTGCTGCCAGACACCACAGAACCAGACTACAAGCGACACCACATCTTACACTTGCACACCTTCACACGACCACCCTCACAAACACCCTCTCATCACATTCACACACACACACAACCATCCACACCCCCCCCAACATCCACACACCCCCCACACCCACACCATCCCCACCCACACCCCTCACCATGCCCACTACCAAGAATCCAAAGTTCAGTCACCGAGAGTTGGAGGTCCTTGTTGATCAAATCCTCAGAGTCGAGCCACAGATCTTTGGAACATTGGTCAGAAGCACCAGCCAGGCAGCCAAAACAGCCATGTGGCAGACCATCGTCGATGCTGTGAATGCTGTTGCGGACACCAGGAGGACCAAGCAGGATTGCCAGAACAGGTGGTACGATCTGCGGAGGAGGGTCAGAGCCAAGAGACAGGAGGAACACGACCAGGCCAACGCCACCGGAGGAGGGCCCTCCCGCAGACCCGTACAGTACCATCCCTGGGAGGAGAGGGTGATGGCCATACTGCCGGTGGAGGCAGTTGCAGGAGTAGAAGGACTCCGAGACCCGGGTGAGTACACAAACAACGCACCTCACATGGGGGGAACTGCAACCACAACCAAAATTAATAACAGGCACGCAACCACCACAAGCCATCGCATTACTCAACCACACTCCATGAGCAGGCACATGCCACTGCTGCCACCATGCCCCATGCACCCAGCTGGACAATGTCAAGTCACAGGCCACAGAAGACAACAACACATGACACGGTAACCCGGATGGCGGGAGGCTGGGCACCAAGAATCACATAGTGCGACTCCAAAGCAGACAACAATGCCCTCTGCCCATATGGCCTAGGTCACAGCCAGACAAACACTGTGTCCCAACACAGGAATGACTTGCCAGCAAATGGCGGATGCCTTGCATCAACACATGGGGGTGAAGGCACTGTTTTGCACATGCCAGCAGCTAATGAACAGCCAACAGTGTGAAAGAGTGGCAGCACACACCACCACAGCAGCAGCGCACAGACACACAGCAGACAAAATGGGTGCCTGGAGATCAGAAACAAACTCACATCAACAGGCCAAGGGCCACTCAAAGATCTGCTAACAGTGTGTGCCCAGGAAGCTGGGCCAAGGTGACAGAGGGTGACACACGGAGGGAGGGAGAGGGGGACACAGAGGGAGGGAGAGGGGGACTGAGAGGGAGGGAGACGGACAGAGGGAGGAGGCTGACACACAGAGGGAGGGAGAGGGGGACAGAGAGGGAGGGAGAGGGGGACACAGAGGGAGGGAGAGGGGGACTGAGAGGGAGGGAGACGGACAGAGGGAGGAGGCTGACACACAGAGGGAGGGAGAGGGGGACAGAGAGGGAGGGAGAGGGGGACAGAGAGGGAGGGAGACACAGGAAGATGGACAGAGGGAGGAGGCTGACACACAGAGGGAGGGAGAGGGGGACACAGAGGGAGGGAGACACAGGAAGATGGACAGAGGGAGGAGGCTGACACACAGAGGGAGGGAGAGGGGGACACAGAGGGAGGGAGAGGGGGACACAGAGGGAGGGAGAGGGGGACAGAGAGGGAGGGAGAGGGGGACAGAGAGGGAGGGAGAGGGGGACAGAGAAGGAGGGAGACACAGGGAGAGCAAATCAGTCCTGTGGTGTGTGGGACTGCGTGCATGTAGACAAGGGTGGCCAGTGCCAGAACCCCCCCTCTTCATCATGGCAAAACGCAGGGCCATGTCACAACCTGTACACGAGCACAAGGACAGCCACCTGCATCATATGAGTGTGTGGATCCACTCCATGTGCACATGTACAGTGCTACAAGGAAGGCGCAAATGCATAGCTCGGCACACATGCACACTCCACTGCTGACTGCAGTCACACTTGACGCAGCAAGTAAGACTGTGCCACACATAGTTAAAGGGGCCAAATTGGTGCCCAAGGGACACACACATGCACAAGTGCACTGTGAGTGGAATGCAAGACAGATCCTAATTCCAAGAGGAAATGTGCCAACTTTGTAACGGATGAAACATGGATGTTGCATGGATCAAAATTAACATTTTCTCTCTCACACACAGGTCAATGTCGTGCTGCACCCCCCAACACTGGGGGGGAAAACTCACAGGACCCGGATCTGCAGGAGACCGATCCCACCGGCAGCGACCACTCTCACCACTCTGCGGACGACCCCGACCGACCTGGCCCCTCTGGTGTCCAACCACCTGCAGCACCTGCGTCAGGTACAACCGTGCCAACCACCACCCCCACTCCTGCCACATCCCAGGAGACACCCAGGATCCCTGCCCCAACACCACAATGCAGCCAGGCTCACCAGGAGGGACACGGTGTCCCGGGCACCCAGGAGGAGGCAGGCGACAACGCCAATGCCACCCCTCAGGGGTCCCGGAGACCCGATGTGCCCACAAGTGCAGGCCAGACGCAAGTGGGCAGGGGTGGTGGGAGTGGAGGACGGCGGAGGCGCGAGCCTGACCAGTTGGCTGGGGATCCGGTATTTTCACATGTCCGTAACATCCTGGACTCATACCGGCAGGACACCACGGGCATGGCCCAGGTTGTGTCCGTCCTCGAGGGGATCAAGGTCCAGCAGGCCCAGCAACATGCGGAGCTAATAGCCTGTCTACAGCTACACCAACGGAGGATGGAGGACAGACAGGCTGAGCAAGTGACGGCATCCCAGGGGATTCACGCTGAACTCCGTCGGATGGCCGACACCATGGCCGACCCTCCCTGTGCCAGAAGGCGGAGAACATCACCACCCACAGGGAGGGATCATGAGGAGGAGGAGGAAACATCCGACGGAGCATCCCAGACGTCGTCACGGCATGCTGCTGAGGTTCCCCGCAGGAAGCCGGGTCGTCCACGGAAAGGACCGTGAGGGTGGCTGCTACATCACCATCTCCCAGGACACCTGGCCTGGCACCTGGCCCACTGGAGCAACAGCATCACAGCATCAAGAGACATTCTCTGCCACATGGCCCTGCTGGTCACTGGCTGACCAATGTTGACAAAGACTGTGGCATGGACTCTGAGGATTTCCAATGGCAAGGACACCAACTCCCCTACTGAACTTTGGATTCCCTAATCCCGGAAAGCCCCTCACTTTGTCCCCCCCCCCCCCCCCCCATAATAAATCACACTATTAAGAGTAGATGCCTGCTGGTAGCATTATTACCTAACATGTGTCTTGTACAGTCTAAACATGCCTGAGTCATCTGTTCACTTCAACCATCCACACCCTGGGGCCTGAGTCTGGCACAGGACACATGGGTCACAGTTTATTAGGCAAGACAGACATGGAGCACCATACACACCCGTGATGTGCAGAACCAGCTGAGGGGGTGGCCGAACAACCGTGCTGACAGACACATTGAGTACAGCAACAGTCATGCGCAGAGGTCAGGGAACCTGGCCCGTGTCCTGGGGGGCACCCAGGTACGTGTAGACAGGTGGCAGAACCATGTCCTGCAAGCTTGAGTCCGGTGGATGCAGAGAATGGGGGCCTGGACAACGTTGGATGCATGGGGATGGCACATGTCACACTACCCACACAGTCATGGACATCATGCCCAATACACAGTCTCAGCACACACACACAGCTTGCATCTTGCCACTCGACACATTGACACATAGCCACAATCTGGGAATACCATGCCAGACATGCAGGATGCACCGTGCCAACACACCAGCATTGACTGAGCAGAGGCACCTTGGAGGCATAGGGACACCTTTAATAGTCATGTTTTTGGGATTGCAGAGGCAACTTGAAGTACACATGAACACATCATGTGGAGTAACATGTGGCTCAAACACTGGCACCCCCCTTCTGCAGCACAAATGCGTGATAGCCATGGTACTGGCACACAAGCGTCGGCTAACAGCTAAATACCCACAGCTGCACACGGAGAGCCTGCCATACACCATAGATCCGCTGATGTGGAAGTCCCACGCCATGTCAAGCCAATGTCAACCGTATGTGTCCGAGGGCAGTGTCACACACATTGATGCCATCATCACAATCCACCATCCCATCACTGATGACTGACAACCAGGCAGCCCATCTATTCTGGTGTACCCAGCTGCATGTCGTGTCCCATGGGGATGCCACATGACTGCAGAGGAACCAAACCCCGACCTGGGCAGTGTGCACACATCGTGAACAACTGCCACACCCAATACACCCCAGATGCATCCCTTACCCCATGGAGACTTCCAAACGTGTCCGTGCCTGTAACGCTGAGTCAGCCCACGATGCCATGTCCATGAGGAATAGCAGTGCCACAACAATGCAACCAGCAGATGGCATGCGCAAGTACCTGGGGAAGAGAGACACACAAGAAGTCAGCCACAAAAAGCACAGCCACTTGCATGTGCATTGACTCGACACATGTATGGATGACAACATGCTAGGTCACAATTATGACTGGGGAAATACTACCATCACTGCCACCATCACTCCAGTGACACACCCACACACACCTCTGACTCACGTGCCATACATGCAGGTGGACACACACATCACAACACATGCCACACGGGGACCAAGGCGTGCACACTCAGACACTGGTACTCACCACTAAGCAAAGAAGTCGCGTATGAGCCGAGTCCGGATGTCCTCTTGCGGCTCCACATCCTCCACATCACTAGCCCCATTGCCAAGCCCTTCGTCCTCCACGGGTGGATGGTCCTCGTCATGTTGATTCAGGATGAGTGGCACAGCTCTTTCAACTGCCATGTTGTGCAGCATGCAGCAGACCATGAAGATCTTGCAAACCTTTGCCGGGGCATACGGGAGTGCGCCGCCGGTCTTGTGGAGGCACCGGAATCGGCTCTTCAGCATGCCAAACGTCCTCTCTATCACTCGCCTTGTCCGGCCATGGGCGGTGTTGTAGCGGAGCTGGGCCGGCGTGATGGGGTTGCGGAGAGGTGTCAGCAGCCAAGGCATGTTGGGATAGCCAGCGTCCCCTAAATGGAAAGCACATGGATATCGTTAGAACTGGCGAAGCGGTAGTGCTGCTCGGCCAAACAGAATACAGGACAGACAGACTGTACCCACCAACAACACATGCTCGTTCGTTGCGCAGCTGCATCATCATATCAGGCATCCCGCTACGCCTCATGATGTAGGCATCGTGTGCTGATCCTGGGAAACGAGCACAGACATGTGAAATCACCATGTTGGACAGACACACCACAAGGGCATTGATGGAGTGGTAGTGCTTCCGATTGCGGTACGCCACCTCCCGTGCGTGTGGTGGTACCAAACCTACATGTGTCCCATCTATGGACCCAATGACATGGGGCATCCCTCCCAGGGCATAGAAACCACGCTTGACCTCAGTCATCTGTTCAGGGGTTGGGAACTTGATGAAGTCATCCAGGTGAATCAACATGGCCTCCAAGAAATCATGCAGCACACCGCTGAACATGCTCTGGGACATGCCACCAACATGAGCTATGGTATTTTGGAAGGTACCTGTGGCAAGGAAATGTAGGGCAGCCATTACCTTCAGCTGGGGTGTCAGTGCCGTAGGATACCTGTGCTGCGGTTGCAGGTGTGGTGCCAGTCTCGCCGTCAGCTCCAGAATCAACGGTTGGGTGAAGCGGTAGAGCCGGATCCTGTCATTCTCCTGCATGGTGGCCAAGTCTGGAATTCTTCGGGCAACAGGAGGCGCTCTGCAGTAATTTGGAAGTGACAAGGAAGAGTGAGTGCACTACGAGAACAACTCATGTCTACTGAGCACATGTAAATCTGGCAATACACACATGCCACATAGGGAGTCAGGCATGTGCTACATGCCCAGGACACGTATGGATGCAAGGTGACACTCCTTCCAAGACCCAGCTACACACGGTGATTGAGAACCTCCCCATGCCACGCCATGGAAATAGCTGTGTCCCAGTGCAAGTGCACTGCCCGACGCAAGACAGGAGTGACATACACCCACACATCAGCAGAAGTGTGATGCCGATTGCAGAGACTGGCAGCGGAACACTTGAGCCACAGGTCACATGACATTACACTAGTCCAGCCCACACACCTTGCCATGAAGGTGCACATGTCATGACTCACCACACATTCCTTGTGAGTTTGCTGACATGGCCTTGTCACGCTACTCCGTGTCCCTTGCATACATGTGCACCTCACATCCGAGAACACATGTGGCATGGTGTTGGGAACAGTGTGCAATGACAATCTACACACAGCCACATGTTGGTTGCTGCAACGGCTGCAGCTTTTGAGGGTGCTACAACATCAACCTGATGTAAATCCCGGACACATATATGGCATAGTCACATTGTGCACTGTGGGTAGTGATAAGTCATGTGTCATGACCCCTGTACCTGGCATCATGGGACACTTCCGTGTGTTGGTGTCGGTGCCATGCCAGTGACGCTCACCCCAAGAGCGCAGTCCCACATGCACACATGTCAAAGGAGTCAAGGGCATGCCTGGCACACATTGCACCCTCACACAGTACACATGTACACATCTCATCATACATCTGGTGCCTTCTCCACTCAGGAGGCATGTTCCACATCACAGCCTGTGACACCTGTGCCCCACACATGTGGTAATGCACAGACGATGCCTTGATGTCCATTCCTGGACAAGTATGTCCATCCATGGACAAGTATGTCCGCCCTATTCCTACATGTGTGTCGCCTATCACCACAGTGATGTGTAAAATCCGCCGTACTGCTGCTGAGAGGGCCTGTGCATGTTCCCAAATCACTGTGGGAGTGCTGCCGTATGTGTACCCATCGTGATGGCGAGCGTAGATGCGAGTGTACGGTCCGTGTCACTACGGGTACGCATACGCGTGCAGACCCATAGTGATGGAGAGCGTAAATGTGAGTGTACGGTCCGTACCACTACGGGTACGCATACGCGTGCAGACCCATAGTGATAGAGAGCGTAGATGCGAGTGTACGGCCCTATCACTATGGGTCTGCACGCGTATGCGTACCCGTAGTGGTAGGGACCGTACACTCGCATCTACGCTCACTATCACTATGGGTCTGCACGCGTATGCGTACCCGTAGTGGTACGGACCGTACACTCGCATCTACGCTCACTATCACTATGGGTCTGCACGCGTATGCGTACCCGTAGTGGTACGGACCGTACACTTGCATCTACGCTCACTATCACTATGGGTCTGCACGCGTATGCGTACCCGTAGTGGTACGGACCGTACACTCGCATCTACGCTCACTATCACTATGGGTCTGCACGCGTATGCGTACCCGTAGTGGTAGGGACCGTACACTCGCATCTACGCTCACTATCACTATGGGTCTGCACGCGTATGCGTACCCGTAGTGGTACGGACCGTACACTCGCATCTACGCTCACTATCACTACGAGTACGCATACGCGTGCAGACCCATATTGATGGAGAGCGTAGATGCGAGTGTACGGTCCGTACCACTACGGGTACGCATACGCGTGCAGACCCATAGTGATGGAGAGGGTAGGCATGCATGTACGGGCCGTTGCCATGCATTTGGGGTGCCCTAGGGCCCCCACACGCACCGTACCTGTGTGTGATGCTCCAAATTACATAGGGGACAAGTATTAAGGCCTACATGCATGCTGGTTGTCATGGAGACCAAGTTCAAAATTCGAAATTGTTCTGGAAGGTGCACAGCAGAAGTCAGTTGGAATTTGTCTACTTTGTTGCAATGTGTTTGTGGGGCTGACATCATGCAGGAGAATTAAACCGATAGAGAACACACAGACTGCTAGGTTTGTAGGGATTGGTGGAAACATAGGATGCAAATGTGAGTGACCAATCTCTCTGTACTCCTGTGCATGAGACTGGGCAGAAGGGCACATATAAGGCAGCCAGGTCCCATGAGGGAGCACTTGCCTGCACATCTTTGCATTCGTCGACCCAGCTGCTGCTACTGATTCCCTGGAACCATGTCAAGGGCTGTGGAGAGGACACAGCCATTCACCCTGGAGGAGAACATGGCTCTGCTGGATGTGATCCTCCCACAGTACCCCATGCTGTATGGGCGACCAGGGTATCAGGTGAGTGCATAGGCCACTGCCACAGACTGTCCCTATGTTGTGACTGTGACTTCTGCCATTGCGTCCAGGTGTAACACACATGCCATGTACTGTCGGGGGGGTCCCAGGGGGGGGGTGCCTGATGTCTCCCAGCAGTGCCCTGAGACAGGAGGGGTGGGGGCCTATCACTCACAGCAGTGCCCTGAGACAGGAGGGGTGGGTACAGAGTGCTCCCAGCAGTGCCCTGAGACAGGAGGGGTGGGTACAGTGTGCTCCCAGCAGTGCCCTGAGACAGGAGGGGTGTGTGCCTATCACTAACAGCAGTGCCCTGAGACAGGAGGGGTGGGTACAGAGTGCTCCCAGCAGTGCCCTGAGACAGGAGGGGTGGGTACAGTGTGCTCCCAGCAGTGCCCTGAGACAGGAGGGGTGGGTACAGTGTGCTCCCAGCAGTGCCCTGAGACAGGAGGGGTGGGTACAGTGTGCTCCCAGCAGTGCCCTGAGACAGGAGGGGTGTGTGCCTATCACTAACAGCAGTGCCCTGAGACAGGAGGGGTGGGTGTGATGCACAGTGTGTGCCTTGATCATTGATTGGGACATTGCCATCATTCCACCTGTGTACCCACTGTGGCACGTAGTGCTTTTTCCCCTCAACAGGGGATGATGTCCCTATGACAAAGGTGCAATGCGTTGGCTGCATGACATGCCTTGTTGTAACCAGCTAATTTGTACCCATATGTCTCTCTGTGACATGTGGCTGGTGTATTGATGTGGTGTCACTTGTTCTACCTCACAGGTGGGCGCCACTGCCAAGGAGCAGATCTGGCTGACCGCCGTCAGTGCCGTGAGGCGTGTGGATGGTCGGAGGCGGAGCCTGCCCCAGGTGAGGAAACGCTGGCAGGATATCCGGTGCTGGACGCGGAGGATTGCACGGCTCCTGCTGGGGGACTCACCTGAGAGCCACAAGAACCGCGGCCGCCGCCGTCTGAGCCACCTCCACAGGCGTGTGCTGCCGGTGGTCTTTCCAGACCTGGAGAGGCGCTTACAGGCGATGCAGCAGCCGGAAGGGGGTAGGTACATGTGTGTTTGTTGTGTGTCACCGGCATTTGTAAGGGCACAGTAGCATGAATTCACTGGCAGGGTTTAAAGGTGCTGTGCAGATCCTGTTTGCCCCAGTATAGCGCTGTGCCCCTGCCACCCTTCCCCTCCTTGCAATGTGTTCCCTGGTCTGTGTGTAGTCACTCCTCCACAGGGTAATGTAGGCTGGCGCTTTGTCCACGGGAACAATGTCTGTAGCATCATGTGTGGGGGTGGTGTGTAACAGGTTGTGGGACATTGCCTGTGCACTGTCAAGTTCACTGCATGTGGGTTCCATATCAGTTGGCACTGATGCTGACTCCAGACATGGGAGTTGGTCTCTCATGTGTCATGCCTTACAGCGCGCATGTCCCATGTAGTGGCCTGTGACATGATGTGCATGAGTGTGCGATACACATAGTGCAGGGATGGTGACGTGTGTTGCAGTCATTACCATTCAGTAGCATGTAGTTGCGTGCCCACTACTGTCCCCTGGGGCACCTTTTCCTCAGTGGTGTATGTGTCATCATAAACGTGGCCACTGTCAGTGTCTACAGCGTAAGTTGTGCTCTCTGCCATTGTCCCCTGTCACCATGTATATAGACGTGCTATTTTGTACAGGTGTCCACTGTGCAGCCTGACCTGATTGTCCTTCTTCATACTCACAGTTGCCAGTGCCTGTGTGTCTTGCTATACTCATCTGAGGATGGGCACTGGTACCACATTATTTGTACAGGCGCACCTTGGCTGTTTGGCGTTCAATCTCGCTTTTTGCCTGCCCCTGTGTGTATCACCCAGACTATGAGATGTTGGTGCCACCTGTGTCTCAACAATTTGCCTCGTGTAGGGTCTTGTTGGGGCGGGCAATGCCTATGTGTTAAATCCTGATTACCACTTGCTGGGTCTGGGCAGTGTGTGATGTGTCTGGACACACACGCAATGTGCAGTGACAGAGTCATGTTGTGCATGTTTTCAGCATTACCTATGCAGCATGTGTCTCAAGTTCATGGATATGGTCCCTGGTCATCGGTATTTTCGCCAACGCTGTGTGGTGCAGATGCAGTGCTGGATTGTCCCCAGGGCCTGGGTGCTATGTCAGACTCCTTTTCCTGTGTTTAGCTATTGTCTCATGCTCTCCATGGTATTTCAGTGGCATGGTGGCTCAACCAACTGTGTGTTTCATGCCCTACATCGGTACCCTGTTCAGTAGATGTTAGGGATCTTCCTTTTCAGGCCATGCAATGTTACCTATGTGGATTGGACTCAAGTGACAGATGTGTACAGATGTCTGATTATTTCTGTCTCTCCACCCTGCCCACAGCATCGTCGGGGGACACAGAGGGAGACATGGACACAGACCAGGCGGAGGGACCGAGCACCAGTGCCAGCCGTGACATCGGGTCTGGCACATCGAGTGGTACAGAGGCGGAGGAGAGTGTGGCCGAGGACCTGTCGACTGGCACATCAGACTACGAAGCTGACAGGTCCGGGGACGATGTCTCCGAGTGGGCGGAGGCTGCACCAGCAGCTGACAGCGGAACAACACCTCGCACCGCCCCCTCAGTTTCCACCAGCCGCCTCCCACTTGCTCGTGTCCCTTCCCAGCGTGCCCGGTCACAGCATGTCTCCTTCCTGCCAGGCACCGCACCCCCTGCCCCTGTCTCCACTGCTGCCGCCAATGCAGAGTCTGTGGACATCCAGCGGCAACTGCAGGTTGGTCAGGCTGCGATCCTTAATGTCCTCCATGCCCACGGCAAAACCCTCACCAACATCGAGGCTTTCTTGGAGGGCATTCATTCATCGCAGGCTGACCAACGCAACTTGCTGAGGTCCATCGACTCCACACTGACTGCAGCAGTGGGTCTCCTGCAGCGCGACCTCCCCCCACCTACCCCTGCCCCATCCACACTTCCCACTCCCATGCCTGTCACACGTACACCCAGACGTCGGCATGCACCCACATCAACAGACACGGGCACCACACCAGCAGGGAAGGTCCACCGCACTCCTCCTGACACGCACACACAGGGTGAGGTAGGCACACCCACTGGGTCGGGGGGCAAACGTGTGACACGCAGCCATAGTGGGAGTCCGCATTCCACCCAGTCCACTCCCTCCAAATCCCCTCCCCTCAGCTCTCCTGGCCACATCTCCCCCAAGGACACCTTCATGGCCGCTCTGTCCCTGAGCCCCACAGTTACACCACCACGCAAGCGGTCAAGGAGGTCCCCGGTCAGGGTGGTTGAGTCTCCCCCCCTGTCTCCACCCTCCCCCGGTGGCGCTGCGACCCATCCCTCTGACCCCCACCCCTCCTTGGGGCCTGAGGTCCCTTCGGGTGCAGGGGACTCCCTGGAGGACCTTGCAAAGGTGTGTAGTGCCATCCTGGCCTCCGCCTTTGGCACTGACCCACCCCCTGTGGTGGAGTCCTCCATCCCTGCACCCACAACGCCGCCCCTTTGCCCTGATGTCCCTGCGGTGCCTGTTGCTTCCCCCCCCCCTGATGCCCTCACCAGTGTGGAAGACGATGCCATTTGACTGTGCAGGCAATGTAGGGGACACGCATCCCACTGTGTCCCCCATCCAGCTGAGAATCATTGACTGCCCTATGGGCTTTGTGAAGATTGAACTGCCTGCGATCCACGGACATTGTGCTCATGCTGAATAAAGCTTAATTTTGTTTTCATTATCACACTACTGCTATGCTGGTATTGGTGTTGGTGGGGCTGCTACATGGTTTTGGGTGGTGTGTAAGGGTTTGGGTGTGTGGGATGTGTAGTAGTGTACTGCTCATTGGTGGGACCCTGTGATCTGTGTGCCATCACAAGGTGTTGGCTAACTTTCTTTGTTCATGTAAGCAGTTACTGCATGGTGCACTTGTCCCAGGGTGTATTCCTTCCTCTGTGTACCCAGCTTTCTTCCCTGCAGGGTGTTCCCAATGTTTAGCGCAGAGCTGTGTCTACATGAGCTGTGTGTGTGACGGAGCCCTTCTACTTTGGCCATGCATGCAGGGCCATGTCTCCACCTGCGACAATCGTGGCATCCTTGGTGATCACTGTACTTGTGTGTGGAGTCTGTTGACATGAGTTCATGGGGACATGTTCCCTTGTAGCCAGTATGCATGTGGATAATTCTGGCCTCACACACATGTGTTACATCCCTCCTGTATCAGGGCACTGCTGGGAGTGATGGGCACCCACCCCTCCTGTCTCAGGGCACTGCTGGGAGGACTCCACACCCACCCCTCCTGTCTCAGGGCACTGCTGGGAGGACTCTGCACACACACCTCCTGTCTCTGGGCACTGCTGGGAGGACTCCACACACACACCTCCTGTCTCAGGGCACTGCTGGGAGGACTCCACACCCACCCCTCCTGTCTCAGGGCACTGCTGGGAGGACTCTGCACCCACCCCTCCTGTCTCAGGGCACTGCTGGGAGGACTCCACACCCACCCCTCCTGTCTCAGGGCACTGCTGGGAGGACTCCACACCCACCCCTCCTGTCTCAGGGCACTGCTGGGAGGACTCCACACCCACCCCTCCTGTCTCAGGGCACTGCTAGGAGGGCTCTGCACACACACCTCCTGTCTCTGGGCACTGCTGGGAGGACTCCACACCCACCCCTCCTGTCTCAGGGCACTGCTGGGAGGGCTCTGCACACACACCTCCTGTCTCAGGGCACTGCTGGGAGGACTCTGCACACACCCCTCCTGGGTCTGGACACTGCTGGGGGGACTCTGCACACACCCCTCCTGGGTCTGGACACTGCTGGGAGGACTCTGCACCCACCCCTCCTGTCTCAGGGCACTGCTGGGAGGACTCTGCACACACCCCTCCTGGGTCTGGACACTGCTGGGAGGACTCTGCACCCACCCCTCCTGTCTCAGGGCACTGCTGGGAGGACTCTGCACACACACCTCCAATTTCTGGATATGTACGCTTGGGACATACACGGTGTGGGTGCGCTCCATGCATTCGAGGTGAGGGTACGGGTCGTACTTACACTGTTGGGGTGGGGGGTACGCTCCATGCATACGCGGGTGAGGGTTCGTGTCGTACTTACACTGTTGGCATGGGGGGTACGCTCCATGCATACGCGGGTGGGGGTACGGGTCGTACTTACACTGGTGGGGGTACGGTCCGTACGTCCGCGGGTGAGGGTTCGAGTCGTACTTACACTGTTGGGGTGGGGGGCACGCTCCATGCATACGCGGGTGGGGGTACGGGTCGTACTTACACTGTTGGCATGGGGGGCACGCTCCATGCATACGCGGGTGGGGGTACGGGTCGTACTTACACTGTTGGCATGGGGGGTACGCTCCATGCATACGCGGGTGGGGGTACGGGTCGTACTTACACTGGTGGGGGTGGGGGTACGGTCCGTACGTCCGCGGGTGAGGGTTCGAGTCGTACTTACACTGTTGGGGTGGGGGGTACGCTCCATGCATACGCGGGTGGGGGTACGGGTCGTACTTACAATGTTGGCATGGGGGGTACGCTCCATGCATACGCGGGTGGGGGTACGGGTCGTACTTACACTGTTGGCATGGGGGGTACGCTCCATGCATACGCGGGTGGGGGTACGGGTCGTACTTCCACTGTTGGCATGGGGGGTACGGTCCGTACGTCCGCGGGTGAGGGTTCGAGTCGTACTTACACTGTTGGGGTGGGGGTACGCTCCATGCATACGCGGGTGGGGGTAGGGTCCGTACATATCCGTCCCCACGCTATGTGATGCTTGTGCGGGCCGTACCCAGGCCTTTGCCACGTGGGTACGATCCGTCCCGCCATTGTTGGGGTGACGTGTGTGTGGGCGTGGTACGACTCGTACCCACGCTCTTGAGGCGGTTCGCGTGGTGACGGACTTCCGTTGTGGCGGTCGCTGGCTTATCAGGACACACCCCCACCCCCTCGTGGTGACCAGGGCATGGGAGTCAGGTATGTCCAGGCCATGTGTGACTTATGTGGTTGTTTTGTGGTCTGCCCTGGTCGTGCCACCCCCACCCCACCCCACTTTCCCCCCTCCCTTAGTTATTCTGACCTTCTGCGGCGTCTGCGTCGGTGCCTGTAGAGCAGGTGGACTGCTATGAGGGCAGGGATGACTCGTAGGTTCGGGTCCATGTCTGTCCGTCGCGTACTGGTACTCCAATCGCGTCGTCCTGTCGCGTACGGGTCCTCCTTGGTGGCGTCGTCCTGTGTGTCCGTCACGTACTGGTCCTCCTTGTTCGCGTCGTCGTCTGTCCGTCGCGTACTGGTGGTCCTTGTTCGCGTCGTCCTGATTTCCCGGCAGTTTTTGGCTGCCGCAAAATATTCACCGTGCGGGGTGACGTCGGTGCGAATCGTGATTCCTGGGTCGTGAATGGCTGGCTGCGAGCGTCCCGACGTCAGGTCGGCACTTTCCCGGATCGCATTGGTAGGTGTTTTTTTGTTCGGTCGGACTTTTTTACGAATCGTACGGTCATGGTGTACCCGTGCGAATCGTAATTCCTTGTTTGTAGAAATTGACGACCGGGTACGCGTCGGACGGAGAATATGCTCCGTCCGACGGTTCGTACCCGGTTTTTACCGGATCGTGATCGGCACCTAAGAGTATTGGAGGTACCGGCCGGGATATGCACTGGTAACAGGCTCGACTGATTAATAGTGCTTGGGCCTTGTTTGGAACTAGAATCAGGTGCCTGGTGAACGAGGTTGTCAGCCACCGAAGGATGATAATCGTTCCTGAATGGCGGTGGCAAACAATCTCCCCCCTTGCACTTGGTGTTAATCAAGGAAACAATTTTGTCAAGTCCTTAGTAAAGTTTTAAACTACGAATTGACAATCTGTTCAATTTGAGCTTGTAGGTCAATCAAAAGGTGGGAGACCCAAATTGGGGGGACCAGAGTTGTGAGGGGGGCACCTAAGTTGCTCTGAACAGTGGCCAGGGGAAGAGGAATAGCCTTAGTTGGATTTCTTTTTACTTTAGATTTCTTTTTTCTAGGGCAGGGCTTAGGGGCCTTTATAACCACTTTATTTGCTTTAGAGCTAGATTCACTAGTCGGGAAGGCGCAAGCAGCCACAATTTGTGCAGGAGAAACTTGACCTATCTGGGCACACGGAAGCGCTGCATAGGAGGGGGCTACCATCGAGTCGGATGAAATACATGTAACTAGAGAGTCATTGCCAGGTAACACATCTAATGGAATAACAGGAGTGATGGAAAGACGTCTTTCGGTATTCTCGATGGCTGTGGCCACTACCCCTATGGTTTTTTGCAGCATTTTATCTATGGCTGTTAAACTTGGTAGGTGCGTAACTGCGGCTGGGTTCTGTCTAGTGCATGGTCGAGAAGTAGAGGGATATGATTTGCCCATGGCTTGACAGCTAAAATTACAACAACAAAAAAAAAAAATATGAAAAAAGTTAAAAATACAAAAGGCAAGAAGGGAATAGGGAAAAGTCTAGTAGTCCCGGAGATTGCAGATAGAAAAAGCTATTAACCCAATGCTCAAAGTTCAATCAACTCGATGCATTTCTCCATGCCCTAACATGCCATAAAGTGTCTTAAAATAATAATGGAATGGACAAAACAATACCAATACAGGGTCCCAGTACAGGAGCAGGAACGTCAGGGGGGTGCACCTGGCCCGGCCTCCTTCGGCCTGTGACAGCCTAGGACGGTCCCGCCCTTGTTCCGGGCTTTGCCCGCGCCCGCCCTCGCGCCTCCCGCGCTGCGGGAGTGCTAGCGGCTCTTTAAAGCCCCCCGGCGCTTGGATGACGCTTTCAGCATGCGCCGCCCAGAGCCTGCTGGGAGATGAAGTCTGCGGGAGGCCGTTGCCCTCACGGTGTTGCCCAATGGCCGAGATTCGCGCTGGCTGTTCCCTTTACGGCGTGAGTTGAGAGAGCAGGAGTGGACAGGGCCGTTCCCCTCACGGCTGGTAAGTAATGAAGTGAGCGTCCCGCGCTGCAGGAGTGCTAGCGGCTCTTTAAAGCCCCCCGGCGCTTGGATGACGCTTTCAGCATGCGCCGCCCAGAGCCTGCTGGGAGATGAAGTCTGCGGGAGGCCGTTGCCCTCACGGCATTGCCCGATGGCCGAGATTCGCGCTGGCCGTTCCTTTCACGGCATGAGTTGAGAGAGCAGGAGTGGACCGGGCCGTTCCCCTCACGGCTGGTAAGTAATGGAGTGAGCGTCCCGCGCTGCAGGAGTGCTAGCGGCTCTTTAAAGCCCCCTGGCGCTTGGATGACGCTTTCAGCATGTGCCGCCAAGAGCCTGCTGGGAGATGAAGTCTGCGGGAGGCCGTTGCCCTCACGGCGTTGCCCGATGGCCGAGATTCGCGCTGGCCGTTCCCTTCATGGTGTGAGTTGAGAGAGCAGGAGTGGACCGGCCCATTCCTGCTCACGGCTGGTAAGTACTGAAGTGAGCGTCCCGCGCTGCGGGAGTGCCAGCAGCTCTTTAAAGCCCCCCGGCGCTTGGATGACGCTTTCAGCATGCGCCGCCCAGAGCCTGCTGGGAGATGAAGTCTGCGGGAGGCCGTTGCCCGATGGCCGAGATTCGCGCTGGCCATTCCCTTCACGGCGTGAGTTGAGAGAGCAGGAGTGGACCGGGTCGTTCCCCTCACGGCTGGTAAGTAATGAAGTGAGCGTCCCGCGCTGCGGGAGTGCTAGCGGCTCTTTAAAGCCCCCCGGCGCTTGGATGACGCTTTCAGCATGCGCCGCCCAGAGCCTGCTGGGAGATGAAGTCTGCGGGAGGCCGTTGCCCTCACGGCGTTGCCCAATGGCCGAGATTCGCGCTGGCTGTTCCCTTTACGGCGTGAGTTGAGAGAGCAGGAGTGGACAGGGCCGTTCCCCTCACGGCTGGTAAGTAATGAAGTGAGCGTCCCGCGCTGCAGGAGTGCTAGCGGCTCTTTAAAGCCCCCTGGCGCTTGGATGACGCTTTCAGCATGTGCCGCCAAGAGCCTGCTGGGAGATGAAGTCTGCGGGAGGCCGTTGCCCTCACGGCGTTGCCCGATGGCCGAGATTCGCGCTGGCCGTTCCCTTCATGGTGTGAGTTGAGAGAGCAGGAGTGGACCGGCCCATTCCTGCTCACGGCTGGTAAGTAATGAAGTGAGCGTCCCGCGCTGCGGGAGTGCCAGCAGCTCTTTAAAGCCCCCTGGCGCTTGGATGACGCTTTCAGCATGCGCCGCCCAGAGCCTGCTGGGAGATGAAGTCTGCGGGAGGCCGGTGCCCGATGGCCGAGATTCGCGCTGGCCATTCCCTTCACGGCGTGAGTTGAGAGAGCAGGAGTGGACCGGGTCGTTCCCCTCACGGCTGGTAAGTAATGAAGTGAGCGTCCCGCGCTGCGGGAGTGCTAGCGGCTCTTTAAAGCCCCCCGGCGCTTGGATGACGCTTTCAGCATGCGCCGCCCAGAGCCTGCTGGGAGATGAAGTCTGCGGGAGGCCGTTGCCCTCACGGCGTTGCCCGATGGCCGAAATTCGCGCTGGCCGTTCCTTTCACGGCGTGAGTTGAGAGAGCAGGAGTGGACCGGGCTGTTCCCCTCACGGCTGGTAAGTAATGAAGTGAGCGTCCCGCGCTGCAGGAGTGCTAGCGGCTCTTTAAAGCCCCCTGGCGCTTGGATGACGCTTTCAGCATGTGCCGCCAAGAGCCTGCTGGGAGATGAAGTCTGCGGGAGGCCGTTGCCCTCACGGCGTTGCCCGATGGCCAAGATTTGCGCTGGCAGTTCCCTTCATGGCGTGAGTTGAGAGAGCAGGAGTGGACCGGCCCGTTCCCCTCACGGCTGGTAAGTAATGAAGTGAGCGGCCCACGCTACGGAGTGCTAGCGGCTCTTTAAGGCCCCCGGCGCTTGGATGACGCTTTCAGCATGCGCCGCCCAGAGCCTGCTGGGAGATGAAGTCTGCGGGAGGCCTTTGCCCTGACGGCGTTGCCCGATGGCCGAGATTCGTGCTGGCCGTTCCCTTCACACCGTGAGTTGAGAGAGCAGGAGTGGACCGGGCCGTTCCCCTCACGGCTGGTAAGTAATGAAGTGAGCGTCCCGCGCTGCGGGAGTGCTAGCGGCTCTTTAAAGCCCCCCGGCGCTTGGATGACGCTTTCAGCATGCGCCGCCCAGAGCCTGCTGGGAGATGAAGTCTGCGGGAGGCTGTTGCCCTCACGGTATTGCCCGATGGCCGAGATTCGCGCTGGCCGTTCCCTTCACGGCGTGAGTTGAGAGAGCAGGAGTGGTATTTTCACTTTTATAATTAGATGGCTCCAATCCTCTGCGATATTGCTCTTTATTCTTCATATTTTGTGTATACTTATCCCTTGTTTTGCTCCCACAGACCAATAGTTTTCAACAGTTTCTTAATTTTGACTGAAACCTGGCACCACAATTGAATGACAACTGAAACTGTATAATTGACATGTTTCCTAAAGAAAATCCAATATGATGTGCCCTGAAGAAGGAGCCTTTTGAGTTTCTTTGGGATCTCCGAAACGCACGTCGGCGCTTTTTTCTGTGTTTTCTGTGTAATAGTTTATGTACAATGTATGATGTTCTGTCACTTTATGTTCTGTAAGATTGTTTTTATGGTTTTTCTTGTTAGATTTTGATCCCTCTATGTTCTCTCCATCCTCTATTTTGTAATTGCACGTTGTGCTGGGTTAGGATGCACTGCATTTTATCTTTTGTCACATATTTTGTATGATATTTAAAGAATATAAAAAGATGAAAATAGAAAAAGATAAAAATTAAATTTTATGAAAATTATATCATTTGAAATAAATCAAGTTAGTTTTTAGTATACTCTTGGTCTGTGGTGTGAGTAATATTTTGGACTTACCGCCTAATATTGAATTATACATGTGTAGGAAGTCTTGTTGTTTTTTGATAGTAACCATTTCCCTGGCTACTTCCTCACCGAATTAATTTCAGGGCCCCTCTTCTGTATATTTTCTATTTTAGTAGATATGGCGTAGTTTTGCTCTCTCCATTCCACACGACGCAGCAATGTTAGCTGCTGCGCTGAGTTACATGAATGTTTTGGAAATCTGGCCCCTAGTGTAGAATTTTAAACAAAGTCAATGGTCTCTTCAGCTTTCGGATGGGGCTTTTAGTTTCAGGTGGGCTATTATGATTTCTGCTACACTGTCTAAGATGACTGTTGCCCTCTTCCTGCTCTTCAACAAGACCCTCATTCTGGAGGCACGTGTCTCTTTGCTGAGACTATCTTCTCTTTTTCAAAATGTTTCTATCCCTTTTGTCTTACTGATAAACGTTCCCCTTTTAAAGTCCCTGGGAGTCATGGGAACTCCTGCGTGGTCAGGCCTCCTATGCCCACGATCCTGCAGCGAGTCATCATAATGCACGTCAGCAGATCGATACCTCTCTGGGGTCCTGATATCTTTTCTATCCCTCAAGCTGTACCCTCTGTGTGCCTCGTTTCTATGGTTGCATTGAAATTTTATTTTACGAAACTAACCCAAGATTTAAGAATCATCCCCCAGAGATCTCTGCATGATCTGTTTCTTGCCATTTGAATTTACTTCATTTTCAGATTGTCATTTTTGTTGTTGTATAGGACAGTTTGTGCTGAAGGCTTCATGTCGTTACCTTCAAAAAAGATATCCAAGCCAAATATGCATCCTTTTACCCCACATATTGGGGGTTCTGAAGGTGCACAGATTTGGGGTTTCTATTGGTGGGAAATGGGAAAACAGCCAACATGTGCCAATACGTTAAAAGAAAGGAAAAGCGCTTCATAAGAAGATGTGCATTTGCCACCAAAATGGCATCAACAAATATATTTCCAAGGATCATCCTCCTTTCTGGTATTATATATTACTTTTTTCCCTCGCTAGTCATCATTTCATCTGGCCACACCACTCACTGCCTATCTATGTAAACATTAATTTAAAATTACAGAACCGCGATCCATGGACTGGAGTTGGACTCCCACGTACTTTAAATAAATTAGATTCAGCACAAGCCGATGAATATTCAACTAGGAAAGTGTTTCCTGGGAACCCTATTGTGATCCTGATAAGATATGCCACTTTTGCGCCTGTCAATCAGATACTTCGACCTACTACTCCTTCCTGCTATGGCCCTGATTACCAGTTATTCAGAGCAGAATTAACACATGGAATTCCACTGCACCCGACTACAAATTAGTACCTTTATCCATACCCGGTATGGTGGAAAAATGACATGATACTTGGGCTGCAGTAACACTCAAACTTTATTTGCCATTTTTTTGGTGATGGGGAGCATACAATGTCAGAACTTACCTTTCACTACATCCCCACCTCCCTCTCTTTCCCTAAACCTCCCGACAGGTGCACACCTTCATTTGCCACCTACTCAGAGCTGTTGGTAAATGTGTGTGATAAACCCCACAGAATTGGGAAATCCATATGTTTTTACGACTCCAAAACTATGTTGTTGTGTAGTTCCTATATACCCTATACAGGATCTGCACATTTTGGATAACATAAACTGTGGGTCTGGTGGCAGACTGATTCTGTGCACCCCCACTGGATACGTTATTCTGTCTGTATCAGCTAGCTCACAGTGCCATTAGAATCTCCTCTTAGCGGGGAGAGAATAGTTCTCTGCAACCTCAGAACATGACAACCCTGATCCCGCAGGATCGTGGAAACAATATACTACTTTTCGCTCGGTCACTAGTGTTCACTTAGTTTGTCTCTCTCAGAGATACACAGAATAAACAGGCTTGGCGTTTCAATAAGAATTTACAGAACAGTTGTTATTCTAGTGTGGAATAGATGAGCTGCAACAACCATTAGACAGTAGCAGAGATTTATGATTAGAAGCACTGAGAAAGTTAAGGGATGGTAGAGCTCTACCATCTTGCAATAATCATGAATACATACAAGTATATAAAACACATGATAAAAAGTTTGTACTCCTACGATGTCTCCCTAACTAGATGTACCTAAATGTACCTAGCATCTGTGCAGGTGTTATGCCAAGAATCCCTCTAGGATTTAGTCCACCCCATTACCTGAGAATGAGAGAATATGGGACCCCGTCCTGGTCTCGAGTTGGACACCCGCGAGGGATGTTAGACCACTACCAGTTGGAGCGTCTGATTGCAGGAACCTCAGCGGCTCTGGTCAGTGTGTCAGCCGGTAAGTCATGGTCTCCTCTGTCTCTCTAAGCAAGACATGATGTATTTATACCCATAGGTCTCCCCAGGGGTCCTACCTTGCTGTGTTATTGTGTCAGCCTAAAGGATGACGTTGGGCCTGAACTTTATACAGAGATATTATACAGGAGATGGTAATCCTGCTGTCATCCTGCTGTGCTTCCAAGACGCCTCATGCATAATATATGAGAATTGAACTAGGGAAAACCCGCGTTCTGAATGCAGTGTCATAACTGGGTAAAAAGTAATTCCCCAAGAACCGTTATGTATGTAATGTAGGGAAGGATACAGGTGAAAGGTTATAATGTTACCTGTGCCTATGTAGGGTACCTATATGGAATATAACAATGTAACACATGATTATTCCACATCCAAAGTGTAATTTGTAAGTGGCCGGTACCAAAGTGTATTAGCTGCAAAGTAATGGTAAATTTGTGGGTGAATTTAACATTACTTAAGTACGGTCCAACTCTAAGAGTAGTAATACCCACCATACTATTGGCTATCTTTGGTTCCCCTCATACAAAAGGCTTGAAAAGGAGTAGGCTTTAGGTGTGTGGCATCTTTCAGACTTCTGTTCTACCTTACCTGCTCAGTTATATTAATGTTGCCTCGTTAATGCTAAATCTACTTTCTATATTAAATTGATTATTCCTGTCGTCAACTCTCCTAAAGCACTATTTCAGATGGTATCTAAGCTCACCAATCCTCATAACATAAAGTCTGCCATTCTGCATTCCTAAGACTTATGTGACAATCCTGCTACTTTCTTTCATGAGTAGGTCAAGGATCTATATGATAGTTTCTCCTTTGAGTCTCAATCTTCAGTCAGTCACAGTCAGTTGGAGTTTTTCCTGCAACAGCACAACCCATCTTTCCTTGCATAATCTGAAAAAGAAGTTTCTGAGCCAGTGCTTAATTTGTAGAATATTAAGTCCAGGAGCTCAAATTTTCGTAGGAGACCACACCCACTTCCCCTGGCTCCACCCACTGGCTCCACCCACTAGGATGCCTGAACCTGAACCCCAAACATTGGCACTTAGATTAGCCAACATGGATTGCACATGCTTCATTACTTTCTTTTTAGCATTTTGTCTTTGATGCGCTTTCTCACAGAGGCCGTACTTTTACTGCAGAGGTTTTTTTACGCACACAGGCCTTTTGCCACAAGACACACCACCTTCCTTCAAGCCTCTTCCTGAGGTCAGGTCATCTTTTTTGGACTCCTCAGCCGATTGGAAAGAAGTGCGACTGAAGGAGTCTGTCAGGATTCAGGTGCCCCTCACAGAGAGAGAGAGCCCTTCCCCACACCGCCCGCCCCAGCACTGCACCCACCATAGTCTTCCCTCTTGATCTCCTGGCTTTCCCCTTCCTTTATATTTTACGCCTCTCTGGAAAGTTCTCCATTTACTCTCTCGGGCTCCTTGTCTGACTGAGCTCTCTCAGCCTTTCCCTCTCTGGTGGCCCTGTGGTAGGAATGTGCGCAGTTTGGGTGGGTCTGTGAGAGAAGGGAAGTTCCCGACTCCCGAGAGACTACCTGATACAACAACCCCCTCCCCGGCACTATACTGGCGCTACACTGTCTGCTACAGATCGGCTTGTGTGAGGTACAATGGGTGTCACTTCATAGATTGAGCCTTGCAGAGCACATAGTGCTTTGAAGCTGGTCTTTTAGGAACAATGGGTACACTGGCACCGCAAGGCTACAATGGGTGCCAGGCAGCTCCTCGAGGCGCATGTAGTGCTTTGATTCCAGTCTTTCTGATGTACAGTACCATTTATCAACAACAACACTCAAAACATACTTTTACCTAGTGGCACCCTACAGCACCATGACAGTAATACTCGTTGTCTCAACTTTGACCTGCAGCTTCAGTGTCACTGGCAGGAGTAGACCGCTGGTGCTGGGAAATGGGTCCTATATATAATCCTACCACACGACGCACGTGCAGTTTACACTGACCATGACTTGACACAATACATTCTGAGATGGACCTAAATTATCAGGACCAAGCCTGCCTAAACCCAGCTCATGCGCGCCACCCATTAGCCCGCCCCATCCTCAACCATAAATAACCAATGGGAGTGACATGCACGTTGAAATGCAGGCGTGCACTACTGACAGGACTAATGTGATGCAGTCATCATGCCTGGACCTGGGTAGGCCAGCCTCTGCACATACCAGGCAGACATGCATCGGAACCAAAGGAGTTCAGGACAGGCAAGTACATTAGTACATTTATTTTCAATAATTACTGGGCCCACTGCACAGGGAAGAAAATCAATAGCCCCGGCCCTGTCAAATAAGAGCCGGTGCTAAGCACCGGAAACCACCAGCACAAGTTAAGCCTTGTTCTGAGCTACTGTTTTCCCTGAAATCAGACTCCCCGATTCTACTCTTGTAGTCAAAAAGTTGCAGTTCACTTCCACAGTTGGATGAGTTTAGACTGGATTCATTCTATTGTTAGTTTTCCTTCTTTCTTGGTGCTGTTCTGAAGGGGTGGAAAGAAGCATTGGTTAATCCCCTGCTGACAAAGCCACATTTTTACCCCTCTGTGAAAAGAAAGAATAAGCCTATTTTCTTACTTCCTGCCATGGCCTAGACTGGCAATACATTTATCGGTCACTGGCGGTCTAACCTGAGGGAGGCAGGATATAGTGTTTACTCACTCTCTGCCTACCCATATGTCAAAACTATGCCCAAATGAATCAGAATTTCATCTCACTTACTATGGGGATGGCTGCAGCCTCTTGGCACACGGTCCCAGGGGGCAGAACAACACTTTATAGTACAAACCTGGGGGAGCAAACCAATGCAGAATGGGGTAACCCACACCCCATGCATTGATACAAAAAAACAATCTGAGATATCTAGTAGGCTTTCTGCCCTCGGGATAGATACCTCCACTGCCCTCTCCATTATTCCAAAAGACTCTATGACCCCTTGATGGAGAGGAGTAAATGACCATCGCAAAGCTGGGGGTGGAAGACTCACCCCTTTTAAAATACTCCTTGCGTCTAGTGGGTAGATCCCTGTTTGGGGAGCACTGCCTTTGGTGATCCCCGAGCACGGATCTACTAGTCTCCGTATCAGACACTGTAAGAAAATGGGTTGTTAGTTGCAACCTGTCTGAATAACACACATGTTCAATAATTTAAACCTGGGCTTAATCTCTGATTGCTATGGCACAGAGCAGACATGCCTAACTTAGGAAAAGTGTGCAAAAGCATTTAGCAGTACCAGACCGGTTACTAAGTAAATACACAACACAATAAAAAAGGCCACAACCAATTCCTAAAATAAAATCAAGACAAATATTAGGAGAAACATGACACAAAAATGATTCAAAGGCAATAGGGGCAGCCCACATATAGGCATTTTTTAAATTGTGGGGCAAAAAGAGCCAATAAAATGTAAAGCACCAAGCAGAAGTCACTGTTAACGGTTGACCAAGATCTAGGTCCACTTTCAGGCTAACCATGAGGGAACAGAAGTCAGAAACACCAAGCGGGTATCCTGATTAAAGTTTCTAGTCGCATTTAGAGTGTCTGTCAGGGTGGTCGAGGTTATTAGCTGTGCACCCTGGTCAGACTATCGCCACCATATTTAGAGATCTCCCTGTGGCAATCTCTGTGCCTTTGGAGGAGCAGCTTCCATAGTGGTGCCTCTGAAGGCACTGAATGTTTGTTGAGCAGTTGCCATGATTAAGAAAAGTGCTCAGCAAACATTTTTTGATTTTAAAAATCCAACTTGCAAAGCTGGAGCTTGTTACTGAATAGCAAAAATAAACTGATGACCCTGACACCCTGGGAGTTTTCTAAGATGGTGTGGGAGTCATTTTAAATTTTCTTCTGTTTCAAACTACTTGGGTTTCCCTGGACATTCTGAATGTAAATAGGATGAACAGTCAAATGTACCTGAGTTTTTGCCAGTGGAGCTAGCAGGGCATCATTGTCAGAAACATGAGGGTACATCTGACTCAAAATAGTGTGAACAATCTGTCAGTTGACTTTGCCACAATTGTCTCTTGTCAATTTTATGGACGTTAAAGTCCTGCATCAGGGCAAGGTTGAAGACTGTTTACAGAGAAGTCCTCTCAAAATTGTATAGCTGTTGGACAAAATCCCTTTAAAGCTGTTGATTTTGGGGCGTGGGCAAGATGGCGGCGAGGCAAGACGTGTCTTGCAGCCTCTCTACCGACTGCCGTTCTTCAGCACCGGCTCCTAGCCCTGTACAGCATGGACGTTAATGGAAAGCTGCCACTACAGACCAGGCACATACTGCACTGCCGGGAGAGTGACCCCGGAGCCCTGCGGCTGAGTTCCGTGCTCCCGAGTCCCTGCCGGGACTGAGCGGTGAAATGAGGCGGCAAGCGGCGTCACCGCGGTTGCGGTAGTTGGACCCTGCACTTTCGGCCGCCGAGCTGTGCCGGCTTGCTGAGGACTCCAGCTGGGGACTGTGGTCTTTCCTGCCACGCCAGACCAGCGGACAGAGCATTCACAGAAGCCGACCGCCAAACCGAAGTTGGGGCGCTATCTTGTATTGGGCAGCGGGCCCTCCAGTGCGGGAGCCAGACGGACAGCGGCCGACCACATGTGCTCTGGGATCTGTGGAGAGCTGAGCGAGCCCGCAGGAGACAACCTCACCCTCAGAACAGGAGAGAGGTCCGGGAGAGATGTCATGGTGAGTCCCATCACCCCTTTTTGCTGAGCCTCGACTTGACCAGGGCGTCTTCGGCGATCGCAGAGGCCTCTCTCACTCGCACGGCACCCCTGTCCCGATCTCTGGACTGTGGTCACATGCCTCACACTGAGGCACATGAGATAGGCATCCTGTACTGGCACACATCCGTGAGGCCCCGACAGGCCGGACTTCCCCCATTGTTGGAGCTTGTGGCTTGAGCGGAGGACTGGTGTTGCCATTTTGCTATGCAGAGCCTGGAGTGACCCACTCTGTGTTGTCGAGCGAGACCTGGGGGCCGGCGGCGGCTGCAGGGGCCCTTGCCACGCACTCTCACAAGCTTGGGGAGCATCAGAACCGGATCCCCCCTAGTGCATCCATGCAAACCCCTGGGGTACGGACCTGAGCTGGTGACAGATCTACGGCTCTGATGACCCACCTTATCCTGGCATAAGACATGGCCTGAGTGTGCCTGAGGCCCGGACGGCGAGGGCTCCTCCAGTGAGCTGTCGGGGGACTTACCTAGCTCAGGCCGGCAAGAAGACCTATCACACACTGGGAGGGGTCCGCAGTGCCCCGAGTCGGCTTTTGCATGGGGCTTCGACCATGGCCACCGTTAGAGGTGGTCGCAGAGAGGTGGGCCCGACACCCTGCAGAGACGGCCCAGCCAGGCCTGGGTGCGGCTTGTGGGTGTGCCACAGGTCCCCCGCTCTTACCCCGGTCAGTCTTCAGTGAAGTTGCGTGGGAAACTCGAGCCAGGAGATGCAACGTTGAAGGTCATCCTTGGGCCAGGTTTCTAGTGGCTGGCGCCGGTGGTGTTGGCGGGCTATGAGCAGGACCTCCACCCGGGGCAAAAAAGAAAAATTGCCAAAGAACTCTTTGCCCGGGCGCAGGGCGGAGAGGCGGCGGATCCTGTGCTGCCGGACACCGCGGCACAGATGGACGCCCCCAAAGAGGAACTGGTGACGCAGGTATTCCTGGAGTCCCTGTTCTCGGCTTTCGAAATAACCTTCAAAGAGTGAAACATGTACTCATCACAGAGATCAAGGATATCCGCAAAGATGTGACAGCATAGAAGAGCGAGTGGTAGCACTGGAGGACAAGAGCGACGCCCGGGACACCGAAATGGCTACCCTGCAGCAGGAGGTGCTTTGCATCCATAATCAGGTGGACGTTCAATCTCACCTGGAGGATCTCGAGAACCGCTTACGCCGCCATAACATCAGAATCCGAGGGGTGCGCTTCAATGAAGAGGCTTGGGCCATCTTTACATACGTGAGAGAGCTCTCTAATCACATATTGGGCAACCAGCTGGACACTGACCTTAAGTTGGACCGAGCGCACATAGTGGGCCCGCCCGAGTAGTGGCTGTAACCCCGACAGACAATCTAGTCTGTGTTCAGGATTTCTGCACTAAAGAAGAGATTTTGCGCAAGGCCAGATCGCTTGTTCCGATCACCTTCAGGAGCCAGTCGCCTGTCCTCTTCCAAGATTTAGCTGCCATCACGCTCCAGAAATGCAAGACCTTCCGGCCCATCATGAGGCTCTGTGCCAACGCAACATCTCTTACTCCTGTGGGCACCCGTTCGCCTCATCTTTCGGCATGACGGTAAGCTGTACAAACTCCGCTCACTGTCGGAAGCAAGCAGACTATTGGGGATTGCTATCCCAAATGACACTGGCGATGGTGAGCACTCTGACCATGGGTCAGGTGACGGTCGACCACGATGGATGGAGGCAACAGAGGCGAAGACGTCGCACTAATCGACTGGACCCCACGGCAGTCAAGAGAGAGCAGCAGGCTGCCCTTGAGGCCCTGCCAGAAGCTTTGGCTAAGACGTCGACCATATGACCGAGCCCGGTTTCAACGGCGTGTTCTTCCTTTGATGCCTATGGGGGTTGGGGGGGTGGGGGACTACAATTGGTCACATGCCAACCCAGTGAACTTTAATTCTGCTCATCTATGGATGACGGACTGATGGTCGAACTCCAGACCTTCTTAGGTGTCTGTTGTGCCTTTTTTTCTCTTTTACTCTATGCAGACTTTTTATTCCCCCTTTCTCTTTGCTTACCTTCTTTTTTCTTTTCTCTCTTCGGGTGGGTCCCTCGGTTCACAGTGTTTAGCTGCTTACACGTTTGCAGTGCTAGCGTCAAGGGTCCTCCATCGCAGGCACTGCCTGGGGTTCATGCCTCTCAGGCGCTCACGATCCACGGCCCATCCACTTCTAGGATCTAGATCTCACCGCCCTCAATTAAAGTTCTCACACTTAATGTGAGAGGGCTTAATATTCCCATCAAACGTAGGACAATCCTTTCCTACCTAGAGAGCACAGTGGCGGACATCTGCCTACTACAAGAGACACACCTGCTCCCCAAAGACTGCCACTGGCTTCGGTCCCGCGCCTTTCCAATACAATTTTTCTCTTCTAGACCGCAGGGGTGGCTATTTTGGTTTGAAAGGCTTTTCGGGGGAAGCTGGTGCAGAAGGAGGCCGAGATAAAGGGCAGACGGCTTACTTACCAATTTACCATATGGGGATTCACACTGATTGTAGGGTCTATCTATGTACCTAATGAGGGCAAGGAACACTTTCTATATGGGGCCCTCACTGAGGCGACGGCGACTCAGGAGCACCACATACTGATGGGGGGTGATCTCAATTTTGTATTCGACAATGACCTAGATAGATTTGCACAGCGCACAGGTCTAATGGGTGTCCTCTCGCGTTTGGGGCTCTCTAGGCTAAGCGATTTCGGTCTAGTGAACCTGTGGAGACTGCATCACCATCAACTACGAGAGTTCTCATTGTACTCTAACGCTCATAAAACGTATGCCCGGTTGGACTACTTTTTAGGCTTGATGGCCCTCCAAAACTTTACACTCTCCGCCGACATGTTGGTTGCGGCCCTGTCCGATCACGCTCCCATGGTGGTTACACTGGCCCTCCCACCGACTCAACGACCGACTAGACATTGGCGCCTACATGACACCCTCCTCCACCAACTGGACACAGTAGCTCAGATACAGCGCACATTGGACGATTACCTGTTACACAACGATAACTCTGACACAGCCCTGTCCGCCAGATGGGAAGCCCTAAATGCGGTTGTTAGAGGTGAAATAATCGCTATCTCCTCTGCAGACAATGCAGAGCATAAAAGGAAGAGAGAGGACTTGACACAAAAAGTGCGTGAATTGGAGCAGATGCAACAACGCACTGGGGCCCCACACATTTGGCGAGAACTGACCGCAGCTCGGGCACAACTGGTTGCCATTGACCGTGACAAAGCGGAATACACTGCACTGCATCTGCGACATTCCTCTTATGTCGGGGGAGACAAGTGTGGGCAACTATTGGCGCACAAACTCAGGGAGATTAGACAGCGCGAGGGAATTCAGGAGATTAAAGACCACAAGGGATCACTACGCTCGGGTGACGTGGCTATCGCCGACACCTTCTGCGCCTTTTATGCTCAACTTTACGATGAGCAGCCTCTAGAGAGGGCAGACATAGACACCTACCTGACACAGGCTCGTCTTACTACCCTGACCCCGGAGCAGGCGGCCCACAGAGAGGGAGATAAGACCAGAGGAAGTCATAGTGGCCATAGCTCGTTTGAAGTTAGACAAATCGCCTGGCCCAGACGGCTACACGGCCGCTTTCTACAAAAATTTTGCTCCACGCTTACCCCCCTACTCACCCGGCTCTTTAACTCTTTTGCGACACCTGGGGCGATTCCCTCTTCCATATTGGGGGCAGCGATAGCTGTCATCCCCAAACCAGGAAAGGACAGGACAAGCTGCGGATCCTACCGGAATATCTCACTTCTAAACGTTGATCTGAAGCTGTACACCAGAATATTAGCAGCGTGGCTAGCGCCTCATATGCTGGGGCTTATAGACCCTGATCAGGCCGGATTCATCCCCCAGAGGCAGACGAGTGACAATACGAAGATAGTTACGCACCTCATAGACAAGGCCTCCCGTATCCCAGGGGACTATATGCTCCTTACCATGGATGCGGAGAAGGCCTCTGATCGGGTCCACTGGCCTTACCTAGAACAAGCAATGATTCACATTGGCATAGGGGAAAAGATGCGGACACACATTCTCAACTGCTACCGATCCCCCACAGCTACAGAGCGGGTCAACGGGCACAAGTCCACCCCATTTCCTATCAGAAGAGGCACGAGGCAGGGATACCCCTTATCGCCTCTACTCTTTGCCCTTTATATGGAACCAATGGCACAGAGAGTCAGGGACCATCCCCAAATCACGGGCATCCGTTTGGGAGGGGACACGCACACTATAGGTCTATATGCAGATGATGTTTTGGTCACTCTAGCCGGCTCCGTGACCGCTCTGGGAGCCTTCCTGGAAGAATTGGACTCTTTTGCGGGGGCTTCTGGGTTCAAGGTCAACCTTCCGATATCTACGGCATTGAATCTCTCGCTGCCGCCTCAGGTGCGAGCAGCCCTTCAGGCCCGGCACCCTCTGCAGTGGTCTGATGATGTTGTCCCCTACCTAGGCATACAGCTGGCCCAACCTTGCAGGCCATGAGGACGGTCAATTACTCCCAGCTCCATACGCAAATCCGCACTGATCTGCAGAGATGGAAACACTATCCAATCTCGTGGCTCGGGTGAATTGCGTCTATTAAGATGACAATCCTACCTAAAATACTGTACCTCTTTCAGACACGTCTCATGCAGCCCCACACGGGCTGGCTGAACTGGGTACTGTCGAAACTCTCTCTCTTCATCTGGCAAGGGCGCAAACCAAGGATGAAAAGGATGGTCAGCTTTCTCCCACCCAATGAAGGGGGCCTTGGGATTCTGGATCTCACGCTCTATCATAAAGCCACACAGCTTCGACACTTGGTTAAATGGAGTTGAGCTGAGTCAGAGAAACACTGGCTCTTTCAGGACCGTGCGGTTGCCGGTACATCTCTTATGAAGATTCCCTTTCTCCGGAAATCCCAACGCCCGCCCAATTTATACGCCTCACACGTGACACGCACCACCCTTTTGGCCTGGGATCAGACCAGTAAACACCACGACCTAACGACCTTCCCCTCCCTGCGCACACCTCTTTTCGACAACACAGACTTTAGCCCTGGGATGGGCTTGATGTTCTTTCCGTTGTGGAGAGAGGCCGGGTGCCGAGTTTTGGGCCTTTTATTTGATAAAGGGGATATCATTGCCTTCTCGCAGCTTAGAGCCGACTATTTCCTCCCAGAATCCGAATGGCTACATTACCTGCAGGTGCGACACTGAGCCATGCATCCTGATAACCACGCACAGGTGAGTAGGCTCCTCACCGCCTACGAACGATGGCTCATTGCACGGTCTTCTGACAAGAAATTGACTTCCAACCTGTACAAAATGCTCTTGTCTCGTCATACTCACACCCATCAAGCAGGCCGCGCGTGCTGGAAGAGGGACCTTGGCCTTAGCCTTGGTACCAATGAGTGGGAGGGAGCATGGTATAGGGCACGCCACAAAGCGAGTCACGTAGGCCTTACCGAAACACTTGCCAAGCTTGTTTACTATTGGTACTATACCCTGGAGAGACTATACCAAGCTGACACTACACAAAGTCCTGATTGCTGGAGGGGATGTGGGAAGAGGGGCACATTGGTCCACCTCTTATGGGAATGTGAACACTTACGGACTTACTGGACGCAAATACTTGACGATGTCGACAAGCATCTTGACACAGAACTCCCCCCGCTCCCTGCATATGTTCTCCTGGGGGTACAGAACCCGCTCACTTACCCTCTGAAATCTAGGAGGGGGAAGCAGATTGCAATAGCACTGGGCACCGCCATCCAGAACATACTGATACACTGGAGATCCCCCCACATTCCAACACACACAGGGTGGCTTCAGCGGATGTGGCATGTCCTGGGCATGTGGCTGTGAAGGGCTCAGCTTTTAGCGACCTTTGGCAGCCATTCCTGACTCTACTTGCTCAGGATTTCTGGGAGCTGACTTGCCCCAGGTATTTGTGCCTCTTGCGACTTAACACACCGGATCCCTCTACATAGGCAGGACTGGTTTCAGGAACGACATCTAGCGCTGCGCAGCGACACATAGAGGGCAGTGGACCGGGGGGGGGGGGCTCTCTTTGAGGTTTTCCTTCTCTTTCTCTTTCTTCCTTTTCTCTGGGAGGGGGGTGGGAATGTTTCAGTAATCTATTGTTTATTTGTTATATCAATGCAACTGCTAGTATACACGGTGGGGTTCTGTGTGGCCTGTTCTGATGCACTCTTATCTCTTGCATTGTTTCAGTAAAAAGATTTAAACCATAAAGCTGTTGATTTTGAAGGGAAAAGCTTGCAGTAGGAAAATTCACATTTTGCACATGCCGAAGTCCTTGGCAGGATAGTTTTCACACCTTCGCTTAGTCAAGATTTCTACCCTGGGACATAGTCTCTTCTTTTTGAAGCTTGAAAACCTCCAGAGGGACAAGTCTGGAAGCTGCAGCTTGGCAGATACTTTATCCATTAGGGCTTGCTGAAATCTTCTTTCAGTTGGCAAAAAGCTTTGAGCACTACCAATGACTTGGGTGAATAGTCTTCGGTTGTTAGTCAGGGTCCTTCGGAGGTCAAAAACTTCAAAGTCCTCAACTTTTACAACTTTTAGAGCACCTCCTATAGGTCACCTTGAAGGCTCTTGACCTCTGGGACATCAATTAGAGTTCAGGACTCACTCCGGCAGAGGAAAACCAGAACAGGCCAGTCCCTGTTCACTTGCCAGTGTTCAACTGGCTAGTCCAGGCAAAAGCCTTTTTCAGATTTTGAAGTCTGTATAGCCACACAGGAGGTCACCAACTGATCCCTTGACTTCACTTCTAAGTCCTGGATACAAGATAGGGCAGACTCAACACTTTAGGTCTCCACACAGGTCACAGACAGCAGGTGTCTCCCTCCGTGGTTCACACACCGAACCATCTGAAGTCTCAGGAGCTGGGGCTCAGGTGCCAGATTTGGACAATTCACTAGTGAGTAGGTGAGGGTGTTTCCTGGATACCCTTAACCAAAGTGTAAACCGTCCCATTTTTGCAGCTCACCCTGGTTGCCTTACTGCAAACTATCCCACGGTGTACCATGCTCAAGACAAATCAAGATAACAGAATCTTTCAGCCGTAGGGAAAATTGGTGGACACCCAGGGGCGTGTCTAAGAAAATGAGCAGTTTCATCCTCAACCAAACCAAACTGGTCTGGCACTAGTTCTCCCTCCTTCTGAAATGGAGTCAACTAGCTTCAATTGGTCCTAGGGTCAAAGAACCAGTCTTCCCCAAATCTCAATTTGCAGTTACCTATAAATGGGCAGGTCTCACTTTTGTCCCTGCCAGGTTAATGAAGTACCTGAACCCTCCCCAACTGCCTTCCTCAGAGAAGATGAGTCACATTTTGCATGCACAGAGCTTTGTGTAAAAAGTACCAAGCCTTTCTTTCCGCTCTGGGAGCAGTTCTCAAACATCCAACTTCACCATTTATTTTGATTTTTTATAAAAAGTACAAGCTGTGGTTGAATGGACTTTGTGCCTATTACAAATCAAAGTTACCAAAAATAAATGTCTAATTGCAGTTTTTTCCAAATACAGTCTTATACAATGAAAATAGCTGCTGGGAGCAAGTCTACAGGAATGGCCGTAACCAGCTCCACCTGCACTGCATCTTTTGCCCTACATTGCATCCGGCAACCCCCCATACCAAACATGTCTTTGATATATTCTACAGTGTGCTTGAGAATGTACATTTGCTGTCCCCACCACTCCTAGTAACATAGATTAACATTATCTCATGAGGTTTAAAGGTGACATAATCTTTCCAGTAATTGCCTTCATTTACATTTGTAAAAAAAACAATGCTTTTGAAATCTCTTCTCCAAATACCGCACTCTCCTCCCAAGGCAATCCCATCAAAGTAGTACAGCCCCTCTTGCCTCTCTAGAACAAGAGACTTCCCTATACATAAGGATTAACTGATCATCTGAAAACCTCCTGGAAGGAGGCTCTCCTCAAACAACTGGTCCCTGGTTCCCGCACCCTCTCACATCTCTGCGATATTGGTGATCCCCCTCTCCATAATTCCACAAAGAACGGATGGTCATCTGAAATACAACAAAGACATAGGTTAGTGCACCAACATGCAAAAACATTAAGGAATTCCAACATGTCTTTATTTGAAAGAGAACATTGCGAGAGACCAGCAAGGTCTACATGCTTTATTAAGGAAAATTAGAACTCATAACAATCTCCTATGAAAACGATCAGGAAAGAACTGCTAAAGACAAAACTCAGGAACTCTTGAGATAATCAGGAGAAGCGATCCCATTAAGAATCCTATGAACATTCTAGAGAGAATAAAGGGAACATCTCAAGACTCAAATATAGGTGAGTAAGTGAATTAAATAAGAAATATTCTTGTTTTGTTGTCATAACTGTCTAGCCATACCATCAACTGTAATTTGATGAGTAATGTGAATTATATTTTAAATATAGGGCCAAGAAGGTAATTTCCAAGAATAGCTAATAAAACTCAAAAATAGGCGACACAATTCCCAGAAACACAATTTGGCATGTCAGATCCTTCTATCCCAATGAAGACAGGACATAGATCACCCCAAGAAAGTTTGTCATTGACTGTGCCAGACAAGCTTTGACCAAAAACTATTTCGAATTCGAAGGGGAGTTCTTTTTACAGACCGATTGATGGGCAGTACCTCTGCTCCTAGTATTGCCTGTCTGTATGTCCATGATTTTGAAACCAAGTACATGCATGAGAATAGCACCTCATACCACACCAAATTGATAGACGATATATTTTTGATCTGGAGAGGAACCAAAAATGAAGCAACAGAATTCCTCGAGTGGTTGAACACCAGAGACCAGTACTTGAAGTTCACAATGACGGCGAGCAGAGACTCCATATGCTTTTATATCTAAAAATATGGCCTGAAAATGGAACATTGAGAACAGAAGTATATTACAAACCTACGGATGTGAACAATTTACTCAGATATGACAGCTTTCATCTGAAAACCTTTAAAGATAATTTACCAGTAGGTCAGTTTCTGAGACTTCAGAGAAACTGTTCAGAAAAAGACACGTATGTAACTCATGACAAGAAGCTCATGAAAAAACTAGCAGAGAAGTCCTACCCACAGAGATTGGTGAAACAAGCATATAAAAGGGCAAAAAATAACCCAAGAGAGTCAGTCCTGGAGACATATCCAAAACCCCAAAACACAAGATTGGTATGCGTGACAACATATAGAAGTGAGTCGAACACAATGAAGAGGATAATCCTACGTCAGTGGAAAACCTTACATTCGGGGACACTAAGGCTGGAGAAACCCATGTTCGCCTTCAAGAGGGGGAGATCTCTGAGAGATTCAGTGGTACACACACGCCCAAAAAAGATTAAAGGCAAGAGCATGCAGAAGAACACACTACGGAATCTTCCCGAAGTAGTGGGACATTTCCCGTGCGGAACCTGCAATGTTTGTCGTTTAACCAAGGCAAGCAAAGAAATCGACGTGGGCCTGAACACACCATGGGAACAGCAAAAGTTTTTGTTGGAAACGGCCCTTTTTGCAGGGTTATCCCCAAACTTTTTTGCTTCTTCCTCCTTTATTTTTTTCTGACCCGTGGTTGTTGGCAATAGGACTCTGAGCACTTTACCACTGCTGATCAGTGCTAAAGTGCATATGCTCTCTGTATAAATTGTTATATTGATTGGTTATCCATGATTGGTATATTTGTTTCACCTGTTAGCCCCTAGTAAAGTGCACTGTGTGTGCCAGGGCTGGTGATTCAAATGCTACTAGTGGGCTGCAGCACTGATTGTGCCACCCACAGGAGTAGCGCTAAAATGATGTCTTAGGCCTGCTTGCAGTGCCTATGTGCAGTCCAGGACTGCCATGTCGACCTGGCCAGTGCACCCACTGACCAGGCCTTATCCTTCCCTTTCTGTACATGTAAGGCATCCCTATGGTGGCCCTAGGTACCCCCCTGGGCTGGGTGCAGTGTATCTGAAAGGTAGGGCATGTACTGAGGTGTGTAACATGCCCTGGTAGTGAATTACAGCCATTTTCGTTTTTCACTGCTGAGAGGCTATCTTGCCCATAGGTTAGAATGGGGAAGGCTGTTTACATGCCTATCTTCCCATAAGGGCAAGATAGAAAATCCAAGTTTGGTATCTCTGTGTTCAGAATTTAATTATACATCTTTTTAGCAAGATGGTTTTTAAATTCACTGTGTGAGAATAGCACTTTTTAGAAAGTAGCTATTCTCCTGTTTAACCTTCCTGTGTGCCTGTGTGCTGGTTGGCTGAAGGGTGTCATGTGATGGGCTAGGTGGCTCCAGGAGCCTGGATGAGTCAGCAGCAGGGTGAATAGGGAGATCTGCTTTAGATGGGTGGGAGGAGTAGTCCCTGGGTCTGAATAGGGCTGCCCCTGACAAACACAAAGCTGGCTCCACCCCCTGCTGGCCAGGCTGAGGACTCTGCCTCTGCTGGCACAAAGAAGGCTCCACCTCCTGCTGAGCGTCTAACGACCCTGCCCCTCACTCTGAAAGGAACCAGGTGCTCCAGAGCAGAGCACACCCAGGAACCGGTTTGAGCAGGGGAATCCCCCCACTGGAACAAAGAGAGACAAAGGCTTGGAGGGGTATAAGAAGAGGACCCCAGACACCTAAAACTTTAGATCACTTTGGAACTAAGAAGAAACCTCTGCCAAGGAGAAAGCTGGAAGAAACTGAAGAGGAGAAGACTGCCTGCTTGCTGTTTTGCTTTGCTGCCAAGGAGAGGGGAAGGACTTTGCTGTGTCCCCTTCTTTTGATTCTGATCTCCAAGGGCCAGAGAAGAGCTGGCTCCCTGTTAAGAAGTCCCAGGAACAAAAGGACTTCACCACCAGCTCCCCTGGAACTCTGCTGAGAGAGTTCTGACCTGCCTTGGAGTGCTTGCCCAGTCTTGGGGCCTCAGGAGGTCGTTTTGCTGTGTTTGGGAGCTGGGAAGCAGAAGCGTGAACAAGAGTGACTGGTACCCAACGCATCATCCGATTGCGTGTCGCAAGACGAGAGTGCGAGGAAAATTTCATCGCGGCACCATCGCAACACGCAGGGTCCCCGCATCGCCGAGTGCGTCGAGCATCGTCCCGAAGCGTGAAGCTTCCTGCCATTGCGAGGGTTGTCGCAGAACCAGTTTGCGGGCCGCACCACTGCCGGTGCGTGAAAAGTCTCCAATCGCTGCGTGCGTCGACGCAGAGTCCCGTTCCGTGGCGCATCGAGAATTGCGGCGCCGGAAGGCAACACTGCGCCACGCATCGCACCACATCGAAGAGTGTCGCATCGAACCTGTGCGTGAAGCTTCCCCCTAAGAAACCTACGCAACGAAGGCCAAAGTCATCGCATCCTCCCCTTACAGATCGGAGCCGGCGCATCCACCTCTGCTGCGTGAAGCAGGGCTGCTGCAAAGCCTCCCCAGGATCTCAGGAGTATCGCATCGCCTTTGCAAGCTTCCTTGTTATAGCTTTTGGGAACCTTATCGCAACTACAGGTACTGTTGGGCACGAAAGTGTCGCATTTTGTGCATTGAGAGTCGCATTGTGCAAGACACTGACTTTTACATCCTGGAGTACTTTCTGCAAACTCTGAACTATCTTTAAAGTAACCTTTTTGAATTATATGTTGGTTTGTCTGTAATATTTGGTCTTGTGAAGTTTTTAGTAAAGATACATTATTTTTCTAAAACTGGTGTGGAGTAAATCTGTGGTGTTTTCACTGTGTTACTGTGAGTGTTGGTACAAATACTTTACACATTGCCTTTGATAGCCTAGACTGCTCAGGCCAAGCTACCTAGAGGGTGAGCAGGGGTTATCTTAACAGTGTATCCCCCTTTCCCTGACTAGAAGCAAGGGTCCCTACTTGGACAGTGGTACCTACCCTGCCAACTAGAGATCCCCAGATCTAACATTGGTGGTCAGCGGTGAGGATTGAACTTGTATTTGTACTTGACCCACAGTAATTGGTGTACATCACTAGTTTAAGTGCAGACCAATAGACAACCACATGCTATATTTTTGATTCTATTTTTGAGTAACTCTTCAAGAGCATCATGTCTCAGGTGGCAACAAGTGAGAGGGCAGAATTGGAGTTTTCCATGGAGGATCTGTATTCGTACAAGGTTGAGGAGCTCAAGCAATTCTGCAAAGACCTTGGTTGCCCTGTGAAAAGCGGATCTAGAAGGGATGTGCTACAAAGAGTCTTGAAGGCCTGGTGGGAGGCCCAAGAAGAGGATGATGCAGATGAAGAGGATGGTTTTGTTTCCCAAGCTCTGCCCATGGTCGGACCAGTCTCAAGGGCTGGCAGCTCCCATTCCAGTAGGAGTCTCACTCCAGAGGAGTTGGAGGAGAATCAAAGGGCTAGAGATCATGAGTTAGAAGTCATGAGGCTTGAGTTGAAGCTGATGGAAATGGAAACCCAAAACAAAATAGAAGAGAGCAAGAAGATGTATGCCTTGGAAGAATTGAAATTGACCTTGGCACATGAATTAAGAATGAGGGAGCTTGATATGGAGCTCGAGAGGCTTGAGGCCATGAGTGTCTCAGCTGAAGAAGAAAGGTTAACTCAGGAAGTGAGCTTTGCTGAGTTGGAGGTGGAGTCCAGCTCAGATGGTGGCAGCAAGATTGTAGTTTCTAGTGCTGAGAGAAAGGTACAAACACCCAGAGATGTGGCGCCTAACTTGAGGGAGGGGGTTGACATACACCAGGGAGTTCAGGTTTATGATGTAGTTCCAGTGGAGTGCAGTATCCCTGAAGTGGATTGGGGAACTGGCACAGGGGACCATATTCCTAGTGGTGGGAGGGACACTCTACTGACCCTAGATGAGAGGTACAGGGAGAGGGGTTCCCCCATGGTAGAAACCTTGGTGTGTGAGTGTGGAGACCGCCCAGAAGAGTGTGAGTTGTGTGACAGAGACAGTCAGATACTGTCTTGCCAATCTCAGGAGAGTGGTGTGGGGTACGTGTGTGAGGCACTGGAGGGTGAGGCAAACGGTAGCTTGGTTAACAACTGTGGGGGGCTGTGTGATTCATTTGTTGGAGAGCATATTTTAAGTCCCTGTTTTCCAGAGCTATGCCAACACCCGGTGGAGAGTGAGTTCTCTGGTTTCAGGGAGCTTGCGTTGGAGGCAGACCTTTGGTTGGATACCAAAAGGGCTGGAGAGGCATTGGGGAGTGATCCCAAAAGGAGGGGCCCAGATATCTTCCAGACCTGTGAGGTGGAAGAGGTTCGGTGTAGCTCGGTTAGGTCCCAGTGTAGTGGGAGGGGTGTAGGGGCTCACGTCCTGTCTCAGTGGAGAAGGGGTGAGTGTGGGACTGTGGGTCCCAAGGTGCCCGAAACCCAGTCTCAGGGCCTGGAGGATTCCTTAAGGGAACACCAGGTTGGGGGCCTAGACCGTGCTAGTAGGCCATTTGAGGAGGATCTCCTAGTGTCAGGAGAACCTGGAGCCTCTGTAAACAGAGCTCCAGTGGTTCTGGTGTCTGGCGGTACCGCTCCAGTTGGGAGGGTGCAGAAGTCCAGACTGAGGGGTGAGAGGGGGATGTGTTCCCCAGTGGGAGAACCAGTGGGTCAGGGACCGGCCAGAAGGGCTGAGTCCCCTAGGAGTGACCATGGTGACACCACTTCTGTCCTGGGGGATCTTCGCGCACTGTCAGGTGGACAGGGGCCGGGAGATCTGCGCCAGGCAGACTGTCACGAGACACATGAGTCATGGGTCACCCTCGGGGAGATACTGTGTGAGTCCCCAGAAGTCCTGGCATGCCAGGCAGGTGTGCAACCGCAGGGTTTAGACCCTAGGTTGGGAGACCAGTTGCTGGAGAGAGGTCCTGAACTGGAGGGAGGGACATCTGTAAGCAGTGTCTCTACCAGTTTGTCTTTGAGGTGTACCGCTCTGAGTAGGAGGGTGCAGAACTCTGGAAGGGGGTGCAGAGGGAGGGAGTCTTCGCCTCTGACCCCGGTTCACCTGGAGGGTGTAGACCCTAGGTTGGAGAGCCAGGTCCGGGGTGTCCCCCCTGACCTGGGATCCCAGTTGCAGGATAGAACCCCTGAACTGGTGGGCGAATGGTGCAGGACACCTGCCACAGGTGCCCTGACTATTCTAGAAGGGGGTACCGCTCCAGGTGGGAGGGTACAGAGCCCCAAGGAAGAGGAGGACCGGGTGTGGAACAGTCCACCCCAGCCTCCTGTCCAGCCACCGGATACAGGCCCGGGGCTGGTGGGTCAGTGCCAGGTTGTCAGACCAGACCTGACAGGAAAGGAAGTGGACAAAGGGTGCCGAGCACCTGGGGCTACTGCCCCCCTCCTTCTGACGCCACAGGGGTTTGAGAGCCCTGAGAGGCATAAGGCCTGGGTCTCATCCCTGACCACTGTCACTGGTCACTGTGGCCTGCTGTCTGTCTGTTGGGACACACCTGTGAGCAAGTTAAGGCTAGGTGCTGCACAGGTGGTGTCCACAGGTGAGGATAAGGGTTCCACATGGGTTGGCGTGGTGGACCCTGAGAGTATGGATGGAGAGATCCAACCGGGTTCAGGAAGGCGTAGAACAGGAATAGTGCCCTGCTGTTTGGGCCGGTTTCCCTGTTCTATCGCCCTAAGCAGGGAATCCCATCGAGGTATTGCTTGGTCTACCCTGGCTTTAGGCTGGAAGGGGGTTGTGTTGGAAACGGCCCTTTTTGCAGGGTTATCCCCAAACTTTTTTGCTTCTTCCTCCTTTATTTTTTTCTGACCCGTGGTTGTTGGCAATAGGACTCTGAGCACTTTACCACTGCTGATCAGTGCTAAAGTGCATATGCTCTCTGTATAAATTGTTATACTGATTGGTTATCCATGATTGGTATATTTGTTTCACCTGTTAGCCCCTAGTAAAGTGCACTGTGTGTGCCAGGGCTGGTGATTCAAATGCTACTAGTGGGCTGCAGCACTGATTGTGCCACCCACAGGAGTAGCGCTAAAATGATGTCTTAGGCCTGCTTGCAGTGCCTATGTGCAGTCCAGGACTGCCATGTCGACCTGGCCAGTGCACCCACTGACCAGGCCTTATCCTTCCCTTTCTGTACATGTAAGGCATCCCTATGGTGGCCCTAGGTACCCCCCTGGGCTGGGTGCAGTGTATCTGAAAGGTAGGGCATGTACTGAGGTGTGTAACATGCCCTGGTAGTGAATTACAGCCATTTTCGTTTTTCACTGCTGAGAGGCTATCTTGCCCATAGGTTAGAATGGGGAAGGCTGTTTACATGCCTATCTTCCCATAAGGGCAAGATAGAAAATCCAAGTTTGGTATCTCTGTGTTCAGAATTTAATTATACATCTTTTTAGCAAGATGGTTTTTAAATTCACTGTGTGAGAATAGCACTTTTTAGAAAGTAGCGATTCTCCTGTTTAACCTTCCTGTGTGCCTGTGTGCTGGTTGGCTGAAGGGTGTCATGTGATGGGCTAGGTGGCTCCAGGAGCCTGGATGAGTCAGCAGCAGGGTGAATAGGGAGATCTGCTTTAGATGGGTGGGAGGAGTAGTCCCTGGGTCTGAATAGGGCTGCCCCTGACAAACACAAAGCTGGCTCCACCCCCTGCTGGCCAGGCTGAGGACTCTGCCTCTGCTGGCACAAAGAAGGCTCCACCTCCTGCTGAGCGTCTAACGACCCTGCCCCTCACTCTGAAAGGAACCAGGTGCTCCAGAGCAGAGCACACCCAGGAACCGGTTTGAGCAGGGGAATCCCCCCACTGGAACAAAGAGAGACAAAGGCTTGGAGGGGTATAAGAAGAGGACCCCAGACACCTAAAACTTTAGATCACTTTGGAACTAAGAAGAAACCTCTGCCAAGGGGAAAGCTGGAAGAAACTGAAGAGGAGAAGACTGCCTGCTTGCTGTTTTGCTTTGCTGCCAAGGAGAGGGGAAGGACTTTGCTGTGTCCCCTTCTTTTGATTCTGATCTCCAAGGGCCTGAGAAGAGCTGGCTCCCTGTTAAGAAGTCCCAGGAACAAAAGGACTTCACCACCAGCTCCCCTGGAACTCTGCTGAGAGAGTTCTGACCTGCCTTGGAGTGCTTGCCCAGTCTTGGGGCCTCAGGAGGTCGTTTTGCTGTGTTTGGGAGCTGGAAAGCAGAAGCGTGAACAAGAGTGACTGGTACCCAACGCATCATCCGATTGCGTGTCGCAAGACGAGAGTGCGACGAAAATTTCATCGCGGCACCATCGCAACACGCAGGGTCCCCGCATCGCCGAGTGCGTCGAGCATCGTCCCGAAGCGTGAAGCTTCCTGCCATTGCGAGGGTTGTCGCAGAACCAGTTTGCGGGCCGCACCACTGCCGGTGCGTGAAAAGTCTCCAATCGCTGCGTGCGTCGACGCAGAGTCCCGTTCCGTGGCGCATCGAGAATTGCGGCGCCGGAAGGCAACACTGCGCCACGCATCGCACCACATCGAAGAGTGTCGCATCGAACCTATGCGTGAAGCTTCCCCCTAAGAAACCTACGCAACGAAGGCCAAAGTCATCGCATCCTCCCCTTACAGATCGGAGCCGGCGCATCCACCTCTGCTGCGTGAAGCAGGGCTGCTGCAAAGCCTCCCCAGGATCTCAGGAGTATCGCATCGCCTTTGCAAGCTTCCTTGTTATAGCTTTTGGGAACCTTATCGCAACTACAGGTACTGTTGGGCACGAAAGTGTCGCATTTTGTGCATTGAGAGTCGCATTGTGCAAGACACTGACTTTTACATCCTGGAGTACTTTCTGCAAACTCTGAACTATCTTTAAAGTAACCTTTTTGAATTATATGTTGGTTTGTCTGTAATATTTGGTCTTGTGAAGTTTTTAGTAAAGATACATTATTTTTCTAAAACTGGTGTGGAGTAAATCTGTGGTGTTTTCACTGTGTTACTGTGAGTGTTGGTACAAATACTTTACACATTGCCTTTGATAGCCTAGACTGCTCAGGCCAAGCTACCTAGAGGGTGAGCAGGGGTTATCTTAACAGTGTATCCCCCTTTCCCTGACTAGAAGCAAGGGTCCCTACTTGGACAGTGGTACCTACCCTGCCAACTAGAGACCCCCAGATCTAACAGTTTTCCAATTGTAATAGTAGCAATGTTGTATATATCATGATCTGTAAATGTCAGATGAAGTACATCGGAATGACTACAGGAAAGGTGAAGACAAGGATGAATGAGCATCGTAGTACATTTCGGTGTGGAAAGACAGTCACAAAAATGATGCGCCAATTCCAGACAGCAGGACACAATGAGAATGATTTCACATGGTCAGTTATTGAGAAAATGCCTACTACCTGTAGTGAAAAACAACTTTTAAAACTGGAACAACGATGGATATATCGCTTGTCTAGCTCAGTTCATGGGCTAAACGAGGATATTCCATGAACAATGCTGACCTAAGTCGGGGCCAAAAATTCATCAGACAAATGAAACTGAAAAAAGGAACTAAAAATAAGATACCGACCTAATAAGAAAAATTAAATGTAAACGTTTTGAAAAAGGAAAAAGTTATATGCAGAGGCATAGAATCGACATATTAAAAAAGTGGAATGAAGATCTGATGCCCGGAAAAGATCTACGGGACCAGCACCCCACGAATGATGGAGATTGCAATACATTTGCAAATAAACACCTTTTTAATAACTTATATTGGCCACAATACACAGCCCTTAGAGTGACTTTAATGTCCGCCTGGACTCAGACAACATACAGAGGGTTAATAGTGGACGCATGACCAAAGATATAGTAAGGCTCAGGATCTAAGATATGAAAGCTCGTAGAATCCCCTCACTATGTTAGGTAGAAAACTAGCACTTGGGGTTTCACACAAGAAACAATGAAGAAATAAAAAAACAGATATAAACATTAGATGTCGGTATAATCAACTGCTTTCCCAAAGTAAAAATTCATTAGAATTTATATCAAGATCGCGGAGAGCACATTTTGGACGCAGGGCACACATAGCCTATGCTCTAGTACAAGGAGCAAGGGGCTAATAAATAGGCAGAGGAAGAGAATTTACTGAATACCTTGACAATGGGTGTGATGATACTACACCTCCCATCATCCTTTGACCGGCCCATACCTTACCAACATAATAGGGATAAAGTAGGACTACAAATCAAATGAGGCTTTACTACGCGTTCGGCACGCGCGCAGGAACAGTGACGCGATCTAAAGACGCCTGTGTGTATTTAGGATACTGCCCAGCTACAAATTTTATTCAACGGCGGGCAGGACGGGAACCATAGGTGGACCAGCGGTGCGTATACTTTGACGAAGTAAGTCAAGTTTCAAAACGCATGTGTGGTGTTTGGGACCCCACCCAGTCGCTAACATTACACGGTGGCAGGCGGGCCGGGAGCCTCAGAAGGACGAGCGATCTCGGTACTGTGAGAAAGGTAGCTGTCATATGCGTGCAGAAGTGAGTGATTGATACACGGAGATAGGGTCAAGAAAACCACTGAACCCGTGTTTGGGGGATTAAGAACAATAGGAGATGTAAAAAACCGGCAGGCTACAATCGCCATGGAGACAACAGGTCATGCAAATATAGAAATTGAAATCTTGGAAGCCCGGAGAAAGTCGGGCCAGGCAAACAACAGGCCAGGGTGAGAGGCACAAGTTCCTGACATTTTGACATGATCTTAACCGCATTACAAATAACCAAACTAAGAAATGAGGGCGTTAATTTGACTTAATACGTACAGAAAAATATGCTCGATTTCTAAAAAATCAGATTGGTGTGACAATAGGGTTGTATCAAGAATAACAAACAGGATAGCTGCACATTTAAGAATGATTTTTCTAATACATGTGACACATGATGTATTTTATTTCCACAGTGTTTGACTATAAGACAGCACCGAACGCCTGACCCACATGGTGCTTAATAGCGATACCCAGTAGGTAAGCTTATAAACTTAGAGTAAGAACCATATGGTATGAGATTGACTTGATGAAGAGGCTTAGTCACAACGGAAGGTCTCCAAATAATAAATCACAATATTTGTGTATCCCAAAAAGTAGATGCTTGTAGTTATGACACCCTGCACTGTAGCACACTATATACTGTTTTGGAGTTTCACAATCAAAACATTGTTTGAGTGAGTAGATGCGTATTAGATCTTGATTTTTGAACAAGGGTATCAAGGGACATGCACCCAGCATACCACAGATTAGAGGATAATAGTAAATATTTAAACACTTTTTTAGGAAAACACAAGGGGAAAAGTGCACGGTGAAAAACATTTGCCTAAAATCCGTATTGAAAAAGCGCCCGACTATACATTTGTCCTTGTTTCTTTTGTTTTGTAGAAATACTACTGGAAGACCAAAAGAACAGTTGGGCACACTAGGCCTCATAGTTGCATGCATTACGTGCATATTTTAATAGCAGGGATACTTAAGAGTAGGGATTCCAGCCATGAAGAAGGCCTCAGACCCGTTGGGGCTCCAGTTGTGGGCAGAAATATGTTGGCATTTTTATGTGGTTATTATTGAATGAATAACGTTAAAAAAAATACTTTCTTTTGTATCACAATTTTTATCCAGTAGCACAGGTACCCTATGAATAAACATACGGTTTGGGTATACCTGTAGGTATTTTTAACGTCACTCATCTGGTTCCCTGCATGGCCAGTTAAAATTTTATATAAGAACTCCCATAACATCTTTCGGTTGAGTCCGCCCAGGTAGTACCACCTTACCTGGGTGTGGAAAGACGCCTATGATGAAGCATGTCACGATAAGTGAGTGAGGCGTTTTCCCCAATATCTTTGGATACTCCTTTACCCTAAGATAGGTGGAAGATTAATATTCAACCAGAGTGGGACCCTTTATTTTCTCCTTCCTCTTGTTTCTCTCTTTTCTTATGTTGCCTGAATAACCACAACGGATATACAGACACCAGCAGTTGCCTTTTGTGATGTGATTGTATCTGGGAGATTGCAACTGATCTGCTTCTCTCACTCTCTCTTGTGAATAGAAACCCCCATACCTAACATGTCTTTGTTATATTCTGCAGTGTGCTTAAGAATGTACATTTGTTGCCCCACACCACTCCTAGTGGGAGTAACAGAATTTAAAGTCATCTCATGAGGTTCAAAGGAGACATAATCTTTCCAGTAACTGCCTTCATTTAATTTTGCAAAAAACACAATGCTTTTGAAATGTCTTCTCCAAATACCACACTCTTCTCCCAAGGCCTTGCTTGGCTTTGAGAATCCCATCAAAGCAGTCTAGCCCCTCTTGCCTCTCTAGAACAAGAGACTTCCCTATACATAAGGATTAACTGATCATCTGAAAGCCTCCCGGAAGGAGGCTCTCCTCAAACAATTGGTCCCTGGATCCCGCACCCTGTCACATCTTTGCGATATTCGTGATCCCCCTCTCCCTAATTCCACAAAGAGCGGATGGTCTTCTGAAATACAACAAAGACATAGGTTAGTGCACCAACATGCAGAACGTTTAAGAAATTCCAACATGACTTTATTTTAAAGAGAACATTTTGAGAGACCAGAAAGGTCTACATTCTTTATTAAGGAAAATAAGAACTCAGAACAATCTCCTATGAAAACGATCAGGAAAGAACTGCTAAGGACAAAACTCAGGAACTCTTGAGATAATCAGGAGAAGTGATCCCATTAAGACTTCTATGAACATTCTAGAGAGAATAAAGACAACATCTCAAGACTCAAATATAGGTGAGCAAGTTAATTAAACATGAAATATTCTTGTTGTGTTGATATAACTGTCTAGCCATACCATCAAATGTAATTTGATGAGTAATGTGAAATATATTTTAAATATAGGGCCAAGAAGGTAATTTCCAAGAAAAGCTAATAAAACTCAAAACAGGCGCCACAATTCCCAGAAACACAATTTGGCATGTCAGGTCCTTCTATCCCATTCCTCCACTCAAACCCCTGGAAAACAGTCATTAGAGCATTAGAGTCTCTGATGTATTCTGAGCATTGTTCTTCAGTAGCATGGACAGACTATCGTTGCTCATGCTGAAGTTGTGCTTTTCAGGTGAGTGGTCTTCACAGTAACATGCCCACCCTAATTCCTGACATTTTCCACTTTGAAATACTAGACACCTCCCTTTTTAGACTACAAGGCCTGCTTAGGGGTGACAGAAAATATTTCACGGTAGGCTTCCTTTCAGTCAAAAGGGTTATTTTGACCTGTCCACCTGCAGGTTTAAAAGCTGCAGCCATCAGGGTGCACATGTAGGCTTCAGCCCATGTTTTCTGTGGCATTCCAGTCTAGTTGATCGCACAATATGAGCTTCAGTCCACAGGTGACATTTATTCTCCATGCATTTGGTGTACGACCTACAGTATACACTATAGCCTTAACAGAAAGTTGATGATGCCAATTCGAGGTCATCCAATTTTATCATGATATTGTGGTCAGCACACATACACTGGAGGGTTGTACAGCAGTGTCCAAGTGTGAAGTATTCAAAACCAGCAGCATGAGTCACCATACAATTACTGGGGTCACACCTAGAAGATTTCCAAAGCCCCAAATGGAAACTTACTGTTTCAGAGAAAAAGAAAACTGGTGGGTGTTTCCAGGGCTGGCTTTAGGGCGGAGCGACCGGTACCACCGCACCGGTTGCTGGATTCTGGGGGGCGCCGTGTTTGCAAGTTATTATTATTTAATACACCATTCTGCCGCGTTCCTTTCCTCCAGCAATTTCCGGGTGACAGAGAAATGTCAGGATAAATCCTGTGTTCTTTCTGAAGAGAGGTCGGAGTTTTGTTTGTGTTTAATTGGGGTTTTGACTTCCTATAAAGTAGTGCAGAGGGTTAATGCTTCTGTTGAAGAAAATAAGTACCCAACAGATTACAAAGTGCATAGAATGTAAATAGGTCAATGAGTTACTGCTTTTAAAAGAGACATAATTTTGTTACTCGCAGGTTATAAATTAAAATCCTACTATAGGATTTGAACTTACAAATAGCAAGTAAAAAAATTATGTCTTTTAACGGCAGTAACTCATTGACCTATTTACATTCTATGCACTTTGTAATTGTGCTGAATTATTAACTTTTATCAAAGAACCGTAGGCACGCTGAAAAGTATGGATTTGAACAAAGTGTAATGTTGCAAAAATGATTAATTTGGGCAGAAATCCATTCTCAATGTTAAAGCGAACACCCAACTATGGTGTTCCTTTTTAAATTCTGAGTTTGTGCTTCTCTAGACCAAGCAATATTAAACTATACTGCCTACCAGTATTGATGACATGTGACTCCTACACCTTGTAGTCCTCTGTCTTATGTAACATTTCCTATACATTGAGTTATACACTTATGATTGATTGTCTAAGTGTAATGTGTGTGTGTGATGTAAAGTGCTCTGACACCCTACACTGTTATGAGTGGCGCTATATATGCATGTGAGAGAGAGAGTGCTATATTTGCATCTGAGAGAGAGTTAAGGAGAGTTTGGCACCGTTAAAAGGCAGTGGTGTGGGAATCCGTGGTGGAGGTGGTCATTGGGGGGCGCCAACAAACATTTTCGCACTGGGCGCCACCAGGTCTAAAGCCGGCCCTGGGTGTTTCTCATCCCTGCCAATAAAAAATCATTTTAGGAACACCATCACTAGAGAAAGGTCCTTCCACTGTAATGGCAGAACAAAAACGATGCAAAGGTTAATGGCACTTTTGTTTTCCTCATTGTGATCGCTGTGGTAGGTATCTACACTTGGGTGCTGATTACGATCTGGTAAAAACCGGGTACGAACCGTCGGTCGGAGCGTTTTCTCCGTCCGACTCGTACCCGGTCGTAAAACTTTACATACATGGAATTACGATTCGCACGGAAACACCATTTCCGTACGAATCGTAAAAAACACCGACCGACGAAAATATAAATACGAATGTGATCCGGGAATGCTGCGACGTGACGTCGGGACGCTTTCAGGCAGCGTTTCACGACCCAGGAACCACGATTCGAACCGACAGCAGTCCGGACGGCAATATTTTCACGGCACCCAAAAAGTGCCGGAAAAGCGAAGGACGTCGTGAAACGACCAGAGTAGGTGGCCCGGTATGTACGCACCGACCCCCCCACCCCCGTACGTTCGAGTCGTACCCCCCGTGTATGTACACCCTTGTACGTGTCGAACCCCCCGTGTATGTACACCCTTGTACGTGTCGAACCCCCCGTGTATGTACACCCATGTACGTGTCGAACCCCCCGTGTATGTACACCCGTGTACGTGTCGAACCCCCCGTGTATGTACACCCTTGTACGTGTCGAACCCCCCCGTGTATGTACACCCGTGTACGTGTCGAACCCCCCGTGTATGTACACCCGTGTACGTTTCGAACCCCCGTGTATGTACACCCTTGTACGTGTCAAACCCCCCCGTGCATGTACACCCGTGTACGTTCGAGTCGTACCCCCACCCGTGTATGTACGGTGCGTATCCCTACATAAACGGGTGGGGGTACGACTCGAACGTACACGGGTGTACATACACGGGGGGTTCGACACGTACAAGGGTGTACATACACGGGGGGTTCGACACGTACACGGGTGGACATACACGGGTGGAGGTACGACTCGAACGTACACGGGTGTACATGCACGGGGGGGTTCGACACGTACAAGGGTGTACATACACGGGGGGTACGACTTGAACGTACGGGGGCGGGGGGGTCGGCGCGTACATACGGGGGCGGGGGGTCGGCGCGTACGTACTGGGGCTGAGGGGGGTCGGCGCGTACGTACGGGGGCTGGGGGGGGTCGGCGCATATGCGGGCACATGTCTCCATGGTTGCTATGGGAGTTCGGTGCGGACGGTGTTTTTTCCGTACGGTTGTGACATCGGACGCACGGGATGGATCGTAATTCCGCGGTCGGACTTCACTTTTCACATTTGTACGGTAAATCGTCCGTGGACGTGTCGGACACATTTTCCGACCCGAGGACGTGTGGGGAATAATTCCCAATGCGATTCGTATGGACTTTTTACCATGCGAATCGTAATTGGCAGTTTGTACGGCACTTGTACGATTCCTACGGTAAAAAGACCGGATACGAGTCGTACGGGGAATTTTTTTACCGGATCGTAACCGGCACCTTGATGTACAAAGAGTTCAGGAATGGTGTGTCATATTTCGTGAACATCAAGAAGCTCATTGCCCATATACACTTGTAAGACTGGCTTCTCCATAATATTCTAACTTTCGTACACTTTGCAAATTGTTTTACCTTCCCCCTTTCTTCTGTCTTCTGTTGGGCCACCTAACGGTTTAAAAGTAGATGAGGTATATGTTTGTGAACTATGCACATTTTTTAAAAAGCTCAAATTAAAAACAATAAGAAGGATGTAAATGAAAGTGCAGGTCTATTATTCAAGCCTACTCCAAGCTTTGAATTATCCTTGGACGAAATCCAGCCACAGATAGCCAAAACCCTCTACCTGAAATTCCAACATGAGACCCTCCAGATCAATGCAATCACAGTTAAGTGGTCATGCCACCAAGCAGTGAGGCCAGAAACCAAATGCCCCTTATGTCTGCTAGACTCAGTGGAAGACATTGCGCACACATTATTGTTCTGCTCAGCATATGCCAGCCTCAGAAGGAAATGGATAAAGCTGCTGTGTGTGAGACTAGGAAACACCTCGAGGCTCTGAGAATACTAAAAACAGATAGCTCACAAACAATTGTCATCGGAGTCAGCAGATTCTTACTTGGGGTGTGTTGTCTACCGTACAGCATTTTCTAGTTTATTCTTGCAGAGTACTGATTCTGATCATTGTATGTTGGACATTTATTGTTTTGGTCTTGTTTTGCACAGATAAATATTGGTTATTTTTCTCAAACTGGTGTCCTTCTGTACTATTTTCACTGTATTACTGTGTGCTATATGCAAATGCTGTATACATTGCCTCTGAGATAAGCCTGACTGCTCGTACCAAGCTACCAAGGGTGTGAGCAGGGTTTATTTTAGAAGGGTATCCCCCTTATCCTGACTAGTAGGAAGGGTCCTTATTTGGACAAACCATTGCCAACTAGAGTCCCCCATTTCTAACAGTAGGCCTTTTATTTTGGAAATTACGTGGCCTGTGTCCTTAATGTAGAATGGTAACTTACTGACTAGAGGTTTAAGGAACACATATATATATATATATATATATATTTAGATAAGGGTTCCGTAACAGCCCCTATCATAGAGACAATCGGACACGAGGAGGGATTGCTGGTGTCTCTATGATCTTTGAGAATACCATAGATAACTGGTATACAAGTGTCTGAAGGTGTGAGGTATCCTGCTTCTTTTTTTACAAATCAACAGCAGACCGGAAACTTCATGGTACTAGGAGAAGTCAGATACTAGCAGTCCAGATGCTGTTAATAAGTCCTTATACTAAAAGCTACTCCAGCAAAAGTTGGAACAATTTGCTCTTCTGAGTAAATTGGAAGTCTTTAGCTCCAGACTTGCAAAAGAGTTAATGGGCCCAGGATAGCACTATGAGGTAGGCAGGTTAGTAAGTTATTAGATGGTAGAACAGAACCAACCTCTAGCTGTCACTAGTAAGTCCCATACTCCTTTTGCTAAAAAAAAGTATGTAAAGAAAAGATCATGATAAATGTCATCTAGTCAAGGAAATGTCGCAGATCATATATTTCTACAACAAAGCTAGCACAGATAACACTCCCCCTAAGACCGCAATCGCACCCTGAAATCATCAAAGACATTCTTCAGGAAAACAAATGAATTAAAACTCTTAAACGTAGTGGAGTCACTGACTCCAGTAAGATCCTAAATGTCCAATATCTTCTACCTTCATTTCCTATTCAAGTTGATGAAGCCAGGATGAGCTGATGATTCCCAATAAGACTTACCTAAATTCAGTAATTAGTTTACTGATTCTGCTCTTATGTAATTTAGCCTAAATTAATCACTTACTGTTTCAAAGCATGATAAGTTACTTGCGCATAATGTTGGTTTGAAATTTCATATTCACATTGATGGAGTGCTATTGTATTTTTTCATTTGTAGGGGTGCATCATAATCACGGATAGTCCGCACCTGCATCTGTACTCTTATGTTGTATTAACAATTGACTATTAGGAGGTGTTCAGTAATAACGTGTGAAAGTAAATTGTAGCGAAAAGTGCTGTGTCATGTAAAGAAACAACGTAGCATTCATGCTATAATGTTGTAATTCATAATATTCAATGTCATCTGCCTAACAAATTTGTTTACATGTAATGTGATGTGTATGATTGAACGTGCATCATATTGAAGTTGCACATAGACGTGACTTAATTGCATTTCACATGTAGAGGGATGGTCTCAAGAACGTGTGATAACTAACGCAAAAGTAGCATAACGCACCTCTTCACATCGCAGTCCATCGCGGGAAAATAACTCTGTGTCAACGTGGTATTCCCAAGCCGGCGGCACCATGCAAAAGTCCCACGACAACGCGTCAAACCAACGCGTTAAAATCAACGCGACGCTGCAAAAATGCAAAACAACAACGCGAAAAAAGAGGCGATGACACCAATCGCGATACAAAAATCTCTGAAAACCAGCCACAGGCCAGCAATCCCCACGTGACCTGCAGGAAAATGCATTACAAAAGGTGAGAGAAAAACACATACAAAAGCCAAACAACAGCGAAGCACAATGGAGTCAGCCAGAGCAAGTGCAGAGGACAGCCAGAACCCCACAAGCACCCCGGAGGACCAGCCTTGGACTTCGGGTCAGGGAAGGGCAAGGAGAAGAAGAGTAGGAAGAAAAGGTTCAGTCCGCAGGAAAACAGGATCCTGATAACGGAGGAGATAGAACACCATCAACTACTGTTTGTCATCTCCACTGTGTCACTGGCAACTAAAAATGGAATATGGCAGACCATCGTGGACAAGGTGAATGCAGTCCGAGTGCTGAAGAGGACAATGGACGAGGTCAAGAGGCGCTGTAATGATGTCAAGCGCAAAACCAAGCAGAAGCTCGCAAACAACCGGAAGGCAGCAATGCAGACTGGAGGTGGGAGTCCAGCGCCACAGGAGGAGCTGGACGAGATGGAGAAAATGGTGTCCACAGTCATCAGTGGGGAGACAGTAGCAGGAGTTGGGGGTCCAGATACTACTCAACAGGACCGGACACAACAGTAAAAGGATGAGCTGGGGACTGGGGGTAGGGGGGAGATGGGCACAATGGCACACATGCACAAGTACGCATAGCACATCTTCTGACAAACTATGCCCCAGACCCCAAACTCCCACCAAGATACCAATGCACCCAAGAATGCAACATCCCAGCACTGTAGAAGCACAGAAGTCAAAGGCACACGGCATGTAAGTGATAAGGGGCAGCCAAATCAGAGCTGCAGGGGAGACACTCCCAAAATGCGGCACACACACATCACATGCCGAGCACATCAACATTGACAATGATGTGGCTCAATCCGCAAAACACCTATAACAGAAAACAGGACACAACTGGTGCCGCTTGGGTGCATACACTGGCCAATCACATTTGGCATTGCAGGGAAATGTGAGTTGATAATGCACAAGTAAAAACACACACACGTCTGTTGTCGAAATGTCCACTGTCCCCCAACAAATAGGCAGCTCCTCCCAAACAGCCACAATGTACCCAGTCATGCTGTCTGTATGAAAACATGTACCATGCGACAACATACATGTGGACACATCGTTAAACTGCATCTCCCCTTCACATTGCAGTGGGAGAATCAACATCTCATGACCCTCTCTTCTCTGATGACGAAGAGGACCACCACAGCTTCGACTCTGATGCCCTCCAACTGCTCGTGGAGAGCCTACGCAGCCCACTTCCAGGAGCTGGGCAGAGCAGCTGCTACGAGGAGACCCCACCCGCTGCACAGACCACACAGCAGAAAGCACCCCCCACCACAGCTGCCTCCCAGGACCCCCTCAATGAACACATGGCCTTCTAACGCCGTGTGTTGGGGTGCCAGGAGAATCTGGCAGAACAGGTGCGGGTGGGCTTCGATCGCATGGCAGACAAACTAGATGCCATACATGGGTGTCTAAGTCCTATCAGGGACCACTCACGGTCCCTAACGGACACCCACGGTCCGCTCCATGCTCTCCAAAGGACCATGGCTGACATCGCTGGAGCCCTCACTCAGAGAAAAGAACAACTGTCCAGTCAGAGTGGCTCCAGCGATGTCACACGGGAGTTGGGAAACATGCGGAGGTTAATGGAGACCATGGAGCATGCGGAAATTGTGGCTGCCACGGCTGCACACCAGCGAGAGGTTGCTGGGTTCCTCAATGACCTCAGGACCATCCTCATGGCATTGCTGCCACAAGGCCTGGTGCTTATGCATGCTGCTGTTACCACTCCATCCACACCTCCGGGCCCTGAAGTGTCAGTGCCACACAGTGCTGGAGACAGAACACCACCACCCACACATGAGGCACATGAAACCGCAGAGGACGAAGATATGGATGATTCTCATTGACCTCAGAACCATCCTCATGGCATTGCTGCCACAAGACCTGGTGCTTATGCATGCTGATGCTACCACTCCATCCACATCGACTGGCCCTGAAGTGTCTGTGCCACACAGTGCTGGAGACAGAACACCACCAACTACACATGAGGCTCATGAAACAGCAGAGGACAAAGATATGGATGATTCTGCCCTCGTGGTAAGAAGGACGCAGTAGCATGCATCTCCGCCATGGGGCCAGCTTCAGCTTGGTTCTGCCCTCTGCCTCATCACCTTCCACTATCCCCCGATGCACTCTGCGACACTCATCTTGGACCTCGACATGGACTGCCGTATGCTGTTTGATCGCCAATGACATAGCAATCAGACTGCGGACTGAACTCTTCCTCTTCCTTTGGACTTGTCATTCCCTGAAGGACTCTGGCTGGCCCTCCATGGGCCAACATCGTCATGTGGGGTTTGCATGGCCCTGTACTACTCCTGATGCAACACTCCACTGAATGTGCATTAAACATTCACATTCACTCAGATGTGTCATGACTCTGATCTTTCAAGTGTGGCAGTATGGAATCAATGTAGGCTCACTGGACTCCTCTTACGTCCATGTGGCTTATGTCGTAGAACAGGGGTCACAGAGTGACACATTGCCGAATGCGGTCCGGGTGGCGCTGGCACAACAACAGGAACACATGCATGAGTTACTTCCTACTCCAGCTCAGTACGGAACCATGCCCAGGGTCATTTACAAACCCTTACGCTGGACTGGCATACGCCAGGACAGCCCATTCCGCTTAAGGCTCACAGGGGAGGATGGCAACGCTACATGTCCTGGGTCTGCCCTGTAGTAATCTGCTGCTCACAGGTCTAGTTGTCAGCATGCCACAGCCACTCCCTCACGGCTGGTTTACATCCACACCACACCCATCCAGCACACGCGTCACAGGACATGTGACCCTGACAATAAAAAGGGCTGGGAGCATGTGCTCGACGCCATTTCCACTCTGTATCTGGGTGCATCTGTGTGGTGTTTATGTAGGCATGAGGGCCTCGTGCCCTGCAACATCACATTCCCCAGGACCGGAGGTGACATGATGGTGCCCGCACCACGATACCCAATCATACAGGGTCCATGACTGTGGGGGCACAGACTTAGTGGCTCCGGATACATTGAGGCCGGCACAGGCACACCGTCACAGGACGGTCACTTTGGGTGCACTGAGGTAGGGGCACCGCTGAGCGGGTGTGCAGCCTGCGAAGAGGTGGGGTGCACTGGGGTGCACTGGTATGTCCTCTGCCATCGGGAAATCAAGACCCAGAATCAAATGTGAGACCTGGTAGCCTGCAGAGCGGGGCTGCATGATGTGGAGGGTGCCATGTCCGCGGGCCCCAGGCGTGTGGCTTGCAGCAAATTGTAAATTGTAAATTGATACTTGTATAGCGCACTACTCACCCGCAAGGGTCTCAAGGCGCTTGTACGAATACCGCTGTGGAACCCATCCTGGCTTTCCCTGTGAGGCATCCACTCCTGGGCACCCCCAAGGTGGAGGCCAGGCATCCTTAGCGTCGTGGGGGTCGTTGTGGAGATTAAGCAAGCTATTGCCCAGAGTTGCAGAGTGGGACTCATTGATTGGAATGGCACCGAGGCGAGAATTATCAGGTCCGAGGAATTTTTGAGCCCAAGAGCCGCCGAGGCGGGGAATTGAACCCTGGTCCCGGGCTAGACCTCTGCATCAGGGTCTGCCGCTCTAATCATTGAGCCACACTTCTCCACGCAGCGGCACATGGTGGGCCCTCATTGCTACATGCTAAGGGCGGAAGGTGAGCAGTGAGACCTGGGTGCGCAGGGGTAGGCATGCACCGCTGGGTAGCGGAAGGGGCTGGGGTGCAACTGCCAGGGTGCGCAGGGGCGGCCATGCACCACTGGGCAGCGGGAGGGGCTGGGGTGCATCTGCCTTGGTGCGCAGGGGCGGGCATGCACTGCTGGGTGGCGGGAGGGGCTGGGGTGCATCTGCCTGGGTGCACAGGGGCAGGCATGCATCGCTGGGTGGCAGGAGGGGCTGGGGTGCATCTGCCTGGGTGCACAGGGGCGGTCAGGCGATGATGTCTTGTGCAATTGTATGTACTTTGCCATTCATGTATCTGGACTCTGTTTCAGATGACGGATCTGTTTCAGATGTGTGACCTGGTGAACTGCACTACATACCTGCACATGGTTGGAGACACACCAGTGGCAGCAGGTGAGCAGTGTGGCCTGGGTGCGCATTGTCGGACTCTCTCTCCCTGTCCATCTCTTCTGTTGTCTGTGTCTCTCTCTCCCTCTCTGTCCATCTTTCTCTCGCTCCCCCTCTCTGTCCATCTTCCTCCCCCTCGCCCTCTCGGTCCATCTTTCTCTCACTTCCCCTCTCTGTCCGTCTTTCTCTCACTCCCCCTCTCTGTCCGTCTTTCTCTCAATCCCTCTCCTTCGCTCTCTCTCTCCTTCGCTCTCTCTCTCCTTCGCTCTCTCTTTGTCCTTTGATGTGCGCAAGACACACCTTCTCATCATGATTTTTGTCTTGCAGGCTGTGACCTACGGATTGTCCCAAGGGGAGCCGCCATGTGTCTTCATTTCTGTTCGGTGTTTCTTTGAATACATTTTCATTTGTTACATCGTAGGTGAATGTGTGATGCTCATTTTTGTGACGACACATGCATGTCACCAAATGTGATTGTGCGATATCAGGCAGATTATCTGGTACATGATTCCGTGTAGTTGATGTGACATGTCTTGGGCCGGGGGGGTGCCCGGGGAGGGGGGCCGGGGTGGTGGCGGAGGGTGGTGTGGCCCTCTTGGGTGTCCGGCCCGCATGTTCAGTGACTCCTTGGCATCTGTTGTTCTTCAGGTGTGGGTCTGGGCTGGGCTCCATTTTGTGGTGCAGGCTGCCGTCCGACTTTACACCAGGTCAGAGCAGGTGTTAGTTTCTTGCTGCTAACGCGCCTTATCGCATGTTTTGTGTTTTTATCGCCGATCTGACTGGTCGTTGAGAATGTTGCGGAGTGGTGTTGGCTTTTTGCTCAGGATCACCTACTCTGCATCTCAATAGCAATAGTTGCCGGGGTCATCTGTTGCAATGTTTTTTGCGGCTGCTATCGCAGGTAAACTGGTACTATGGGCTGTTAGCGCCAGCTTGTGAATGGGGTGATAAATTTATCGTGACTTTGGATGCGATAAAGTGCTGATAACTCAGCGATAGCTCCTTGAGAATATTCCCCCAAGTGTACTGTATGAGAGAGATGGAGAGAAGGGACAAAGGAAATAACAACAAAGTTGTCTATGTTAATAAGGAGAGCAATATCAGTTTGGTAAGTACTAAGAGATCTTGCAAATCTAGCAAAAGTACATTTTCCACTAGCAGTTAAATTGAGTGTGCACCAGACGTGAAAGCACTTTTCATAATCCCAAATCTAAATCTTGGTACGCCCTTGAAGAAGAATACAAGAAATATTGCCAAAGGTCATTTCACAGGCATGTTCAAAGTTAATTCCAACTCTATAGCAGGGATTTTTATGGAGGGTGAAAATGTGGACAGAGGCTGTGCATTGATAGCAATGTTGATTAAGTTAATCAACCTCCTAGACCTATAGTTACTTTTAAAATTAAAGGGAAAAATGTTCAGTGGATAATGGTGGATTCATGTTCCCTTTACACTGATAATGGTGGATTCAGGTTCCCTTTACGCTATTATACCTAGCAAATTGTTTTTACGAGAATGGCCACAAGTACGTTTGTTACCAAAGGACATTAACCCTGGTGTTTACCAAGGGGACATAAATGACATAATCGGCTACATGTTAATGAAAATTAAATTTCTGGACAGACAAGTGGTAAGGAAGGTGTATCTGGTGGGAGTTGTCCACCCATTTTAGGTTGACATCACCAACATCACTTACATATTATCACAGGATATCACAGTCGAAGAAATTTGTGAAGGCATTAAAGAACTCTTTAATTGTAGGTTGGGAGAGTTGAAGCGCCATGTGCACAAGCTCATTGTTCATCTGGTGCAGTGATTGTCCAGCATAAGTTAAGGAAGGTGCCCAACACCGCACTCAAGGATATTCACAAAATGCTTTTGGATATGTTGCAGGAGGGTATCCGAACAGAACTTATTGAAACTTCTGGCTGGATTTCTGTTGTTGTGATCACTGAAAGTCAGATAGGAGATTCTACATTGACCTACGCATTGTTAATCAAATCTTGTGATGGATAATTATCTACTACCCAATATAAATGAATTGATCTTGTTGCTAAAAGGAGCAAATAATATTAAATGATGATTCTAATCCACTCACAGCTGTGACTATGGAGGGTATTTTTCAGTTTACCAGTATGCTATTTGTTCTGGCATCAGCTGCAGGTGTTTTTCAAAGGATGATGGGAGAGCTGTTACAGTTCTCGCCAAGCAAAAGCAAACCGCTATCTACCAAGGGTGGGCACCTTGGGAAATAGCAGGAGCTGGTCCTGGGGGGTGGTGGTTCACAGGGCCATAAATAGCTCCAGGAGGGGGGGCTGCGCAGCCCTCCTTCCTTTGTTCTGCACAGGCGGACCACGGGAGGTTGTAGTCCCTGGGTCAGTATATGGCCTGAGAGGGGAGTTGCGCGGCCCCTATCTTTTTTTTAAAGTGATTGACCCAGGGCCGGGGACCATCACCCCCCTGAGCCCTGGGCCGGGGTCGTCCGCATAGCCCCTATATATTTTGTTAATAATAGCCCCGTCTGCACGGCCCCCTTGCTTAGTATTAAGATTAGCCCCGAGGAGGTGGTGGTCCCTGGGTCACAGATATGCGCTTGGAGGGGAGGCCCGTCTGCCCTCCTCCATTTTGTTTATTAAACACTGCATGCTCCCAAAACCTGGCCCACCCAGGGGCTACATTAAAAACAAGCACAGAAGACCGTGCTTTTTAAAAAAAAAAATTTGTATTCACTGATATTTTTGAATATTTGCGAATTTCACTGTGAATTTAAAAAAAATGCTTTTCTGCCCAGGCATTTACCCCAGTACCAAGGCTATGGTGTTAGAGGTATTCGTACCCTGCCCCCTTTTTATATTTTTTGCATTTTTTGGGGCCTCAGCTTCAGCCGAGTCCCAATATGGCTGCCAACACTTCCTTATTGAAGTGTTGGTAGCCAATCAGAACTCTGCAGTTCTCTGCACTAGCTTGTCATTATTCGTGAATGTTTCGTAATCGTAGATATACAATTTTGGATTTCCTTTAATTTCTCTAAAATGACTGAACAGATTAACTCCAAATACCAAAAAGTATGATCTTTGGAACAAAATATACCTTTCTGCAAAATGTGGTGTAATTCCATCCAGCAGTTCGGGCTGTAGGAATGTCTAAAGACTCTATGGGAATTAACATTGGAAACACACTTTTTTTGACCCCCCCTTTTTCTCCGCCCACCGCTTGATAGATCACCCTGAACTTTCCATGCACAACACGACCCAACTTGAAATTTTTGGGGAAGATTTCATGAAGAACTGTAAGTATTCATGGTCCGCGACATAGTGCACCCTTTTCCCTAGTTTATCTGTCCCCAGTTAGTTGACGGTTAGTTAATGGCTGCAACCCTATAGCCTCTACGATACACCTCACAGGGGATTACTACTCACACTGCACGGCCCCCAAGCGGCAAGGCGACCACTGCGCGCTCCAGTAGGGCATACCCAGATGTAGATCCCGGAGACGTGCCTACAGCCCAACTCACAGTAGAGGCGAGAAGCCCGAGGGCCCACGAGATTGAGAGACCGAAAGAGCTGTGACTGGGCGCTCCTGTTATGTAAGCCTATATGATAATAGCGCTATCGCCTTAGCCTAAGTGTATAACTGTTTATAAATGCCAATAAAAATGGTTTACAAAAAAAAAAAATGAAGATTCGGCAAACTGTGCCAAAGTTATAGGAAAGTCCCAAAAATATTTTCCTATAAAAACATGGCATGGTTCTAACTATGTCTACCTACTGGTGGCTAGTATGTGTATATATATATATATGTCAGCAGCTCCCCTTGTGGAAAAGCAATGCCGGCTCCTGCAGGACGTGGGGAGCCGGCGGGACCATGGGGGGATTGGGGACCCCCCCACAGTCCCCAACGGTTAGGGCCGGCCCGGGGGATGGGGTCCCCGGGGCCAGAAGTGGCCCACCAGGTACCTCCAGTATGCGCCAGGGAGCTTGCAGAGAGGTGTTCAGAGGCCACTCCCCTTTTTACACCTCTCTGCAACGCAGTTCTGTGGCGCTTACTGGAGGTACCTGGTGGGCTAGTTGGACCCCAGGGACCCTCAGGATTCGAGGGGACTTAATCACCCAACTTAAAACGTGCCATGGGGCATGTTTACACAGTGGTGAAGGGAGAGGGCGGGGCCTGAGATGACATGTGCAGACATGCCCTGGGGCGCGTTTTCAGTTGGGGAATTAATTCCCCTTCAATCCTGAGTGCACCTGGGGGCCAACTACCCCACCAGGTACCTCCAGTAAGCACCACAGACCTGCGTTGCAGAGAGGTGGTCCAGGCAAAGCCCCTTTTTAGACCTCTCTGCAACGCAGCTCTGTGGCGCTTACTGGAGGTACCTGGTGGGCTAGTTGGACTCCAGGGACCCTTAGGATTCGAGGGGACTTAATCTCCCAACTTAAAACGTGCCATGGGGTGTGTTTACACAGTGGTGAAGGGAGGGGGCGGGGCCTAAGGTGACATGTGTGCAAACACGCCCTGTGGTACGTTTTAAGTTGGGGAATTAATTCATATTCGATTCTGAGGGTCCCTGGGGGCCGACAACCCCACCAGGAACCTCCAGTAAGCGCAACAGAGCTGCGTTGCAGAGAGGTGGGCCAGGCCATGCCCCTTTTTACTCCTCTCTGCAACGCACGGACCATCAGAATTCAAGGGGACTTAATCTCCCAACTTAAAACAGCCACAGGGCGTGTTTGCACACATGTCACCTCAGGTCCCCCCTCCCTTCACCACTGTGCAAACACGCCCGGTAGCACGTTTTAAGAGGTAGTTTTAATCCCCCTGCCCTATTATGTACTAAGGCCTTACAGAGGAGATCATGCTAATCACAGGGGTACCCCAACGCATAGTGTTCCCTAGTGTATGTAGGTGTTTTAACTGTATTCTTAGTCTGTTTTAGCATAGCACTGGCCCTAGGCCTGGTTAGTCAGAGTCAGTTACCACCAGTACCCGTCTGAAAAAGTTGTGGACACAGGATAATTATGGAACAAGGCCTCTTTCTGGACTTCTGTTGCTTCTTTCTGCATTTCTTTTGCTTATTTCTGTGCGTTTTTTCTTCTTTCTTCACATGTCCTACCTCTGTAGGCATAGTTAGAAACTAGCATTTAAAAAAACCTTAGAATTAACTTAAAAAACCATAGGTTTCGGGCACGTTATAGTTAGAAATTAGCATTTAAAAAACCTTAGAAATTAACTGAAAAAACGTAGGTTTTACAGAAAGTTAAAGTTAGCAGGACATTTCACTTGTACAAAACTAGTGAAATTGCCCTGTTATAGTTAGTTCAGCTAATTATAACTCACGTCCCCGCAATGCACTGCTGATGACGTCATATATTACATCACTCATGACATGGTCAGTGACATCACTGATGACATCTCAAATGACATTACTGATGACATCACTGATGACATCATCCATGTGATAAATTGATGCATCTTCTCACACCCTAATATAACCTTTGATACACCCATTCTAAATTACCGACTGCCATTCTCAAAACCATAAACACTCCAACAGCAATAACTACATACACACTCACTGATTCTTAGGTTTACACACACATCCACTCAATCACCCGTACAGTCACTCATACTTATGGTCACTCAGTACAGGACTATCATATGCACTCATACACCTATATAAACACTCGCACACCACCACTCATCCATAGAGGTACGCACACACCTAGTCAGTCATGCAAATAATTAATCACACTGCCATTTACTCACCTACACAGTTATACACACAGCAGCTCAATCACTCATACAAATACTAGCACATTCTTACGCTCTTATATAATCACTGATACAAGCACAGTCCTCCATACACCCACTCTCAGAATCACACACTCACTTATAGCCATTTATATACTCCAACACACATATATACTGCCTTTCACATATGTAGTTACTCACACATCTGCCACTGAGATATACATTCACTCACTAACACACCCATACACACACTCACCCAACCATACAGTCCATCACAGATGCACTCTTGAAACCATGCACCCAGTGAATCACCCACTCACACATCTATGCACAGAGTCACACACACCCCACCCACATAAACACTCAGGCACCCATACAGATACTCAGACAACCAATCAATAACACATATAGACACTCATTCACAAACCCATATAGCCGGTTACACACCAACAGACAGACGGAAACAGACATTCACACAGTTTAGTCATTTACCCATGCATTCAGTAAGATATGTTTAATCACTCACTTATAGAGTCAGTCACGCACCTACTAAATCATCCATTCAGACACTTATACACCCACTCATTCTTTAATACGCCTTTCCCTATATATATTAAACATATTTAAACTTTACAGAAACACACAGTCACTGGATGATGTCATCAGTGATGGCATCAGTGATGTCATTTGAGATGTCATCAGTGATATCATCAGTGATGTCACTGGCCATGTCATGAGTGATGTAATATGTGACGTCATCAGCAGTGCATTGCGGGGGCGCGAGTTATAGTTAGCTGAACTAACTATAACGGGGGAATTTCACTGGTTTTGTACGAGTGAAATGTCCTGCTAACTATAACTTTCTGTAAAACCTATGTTTTTTTCAGTGAATCTATCTATCTATCTCTCTGTATATATATATATATCACCTCCCAATCCCGCTTCAAAGTAAAAACGGGCTGACACTTGCTCAGGTTCGCTTCTGGTAAGTTTTATTTCACCTTCTTGGCACATCATGCATAATCAAAAGTCACTGTTGCTGTAACACCAGGCAGACGTGTTTTGGCTTGTTGCCTTCCTCAATATCAGCTTTGTGAAACAGAGGTCGCCATCAGGGATTTGAAATAGTCTGACATTGGCTCCCATTGGAGGATATATGCAGTCATAGAGAGAGGACTGCAGGTTCAAGTTGGTACTCCACACCGCCAGCTGTAAGTGTTGTCTCCTCTGACTCGTATCATTCCATAGTCCCTGAATGCAGCAGGATGTCAGCCAAAGTCCTGCCGCTAGTGAGGTAAAAATAGTCTCTATCTGTGAGCATAGTTAAGTAACTATGTATCATGCATACGGTGATGCCCTGACTTTGTCAGCTGTCAGGCTGCATTCTCCCCACTGCGGCAGGTTTGATGGTGTTTTGCCTCACTCAGCCAGTGTCCCGTTCAGCAGAGAATCTGCTGCTCTCTCCCCTTCGCAACAACGTGAATGTCACTGCCGGGGGGCGCCGCAGTGCATACCTTCACACGCTCACGCCAAAGTTGCCGGCAAGCCGCGGTGCACCAGACCGAGAGGTGTGTTAGTATTCAGTCATATATATATATATATATATATATATATATATATATATATATATATATATATATATATATATATATATATAGAGAGAGAGACATGTAGGTAGATATATACACAGTAGGGATTATAGACAAAGAGGGTGATCCTTTCCCTACAAATTCAAATTAAAAGTGAACAAGATATGGACAAAGCAGTGGGACTGTGGGGTTTTTTTTTGAGGAGAAAGCTGTGGATCGAGGCGCGTAAATGGAGGACGTACACGCCGATTAGAGAAGTGGTATTGTGATGAGCGTTGAGGCTTTGGTACTTTACTGTGGCCGCGTATTGGAGTAACTGAATTGACCATCATTATTTTGAAGATAAGAATATTATTGAGACCATAGAAAAAGATACAATATTGAGGTATATGGAACACATACATAACCAATCAAGGAAAGGACAGTAACTCCGAGACATCTAAAAAAAGAAAGAGAAAAATACAAAAAGGATAAAAAGGGTGCTATCTGTGGGACACGAGCATATCACTACATATGGTACTATTGTGGGTACCTTATGTTATAACAGGAAGTCCTCTATACGAGTATCAGGCTTCTATCTAGAAATCCCAGGGTTTGAGAATTCTTGATGTGATAAGTGACGGGTCCTGATGAAGGTGGCTTTCATGGTTCTTTATGCCACCGAAACGCGTCGACCAAGTCCCTTCTAAAATCCTACTATTTCAGTAGTAGGGTTATTGAGGTTGTAATCAATCTGAATGTGTCAATTAGGACTTATGAGATATGGATGAAGTATGTAGGTATGAATGAGTGATGTGTATGAATAACGATTGTTATTCTCTCTACCTGTGTTTGTTAAAAGAATTATATTTTTGTATTGGAGAAATGTATAATTTTGATATTGTTATAAATGAATAATGATGATAAAAGAACAATATAGATAAAAAAAGAATAAAGAAATATAAAGAAATACAAATTGTATTGGTAAATTGAATATTTCTAGCCCTTGTTCTTTGTATTAGAAATCAATGGCTAAAGGTTAATGAAATGATGTTCAGGTCGTGAAGGAGCTTTATTTTTCTGACTGTTCAAAGCAGTGGGATAAGCCTTCCGAACAAGAAGAGGAAGTTGGAGTCTCTGGGGCACTTCTTTCCTGACCCCCCCGAACCGCATGCTCCTTTCTCTGACTCCATCACTGACACCAGCACGCTGCATGCCATCACCTCCAACGATTACACGCTACTAGGAGACGTCAGCTTCCAACTTGACAACCTCTTTGACCCCAACACCGCCGCCCTCTTGGACAACCTCCACACCATCGGACTCAAGCGGATCGTACCCGAACCTTTGCACTCAACTGGGTACATCCTCGATCCAGTCTTCACAGCAGGGAACTCTGTCACCTTCAGCCACACCTACAGACTCCCATGGACAGAGATCCGCTGCGTCCATTTCACCTCCAAATCCAACATCCACCGCAGATGCCCGCACCAGCTCAATTCAGGAATTGGAACAGGATCTCCGACAACCAGCTCGCCACCACCCGCAGCAGCTGGGCTCCCACCACCACAGACGATGACCCCACCACAGCCGCCTGCACTCTACACAACTGAATCACCGACTGCGCCAACACCATTGCCCCATCAAGAAAGCCTCCAAGACCCACACCAAGAAATCCAGCTGGTTTTCCACTTAAATCCAAGACTTCAGACATCCCTGCAGATGGTTCAAAAAACTCTGGAGGAACTCCAAAACCCTGACACACCATGACAACTTCAAAACAGCTACAGCTGCCCACCACAAGCTCATCAGACTCTCCAGGAAAGAAGCACTCCAGGACAGAATCCCCACCAACGCTCACAACAGCAAGGAACTCTTCGCCATCATCAAAGAGTTCACCCAACCCAACAGCGAGTCCACAGACATCACCCCTTCTGCACCTCTGCAACAGACTCAGCACTTTCCTCCATCAAAAAATCAAGACCATCTATGACAACTTTGATGTCAACAACCCCCACAAGGAACCCTCTCTCACCGATCCCAGCAGCACGCAACCAACACTCAACAGCTGGACCACCCTCAGCATCAAAGATACTCTGAGAAGGGAAACAACCTCTACAACGCAGTCATTACATCGCTCTACCTTTACATAGCAGGCATTACATCGCAACATACTTTACATCGCATGTCATTACAATGCAGCCATTACATTGCATGTCACTACAACGCATGCATTACATTGCAAGTCATTACAATGCATACCATTACAATGCGGAGTACCCTTACACTATCCAACACTTACCCAACTGTTGCACTCACTGGAGTTAGAATAGTAATTTTTACCCCTACACTATCCAACACTTACCCTACTGTTGCACTCACTGGAGTTAGAATAGAAATTTTTACCCCAACACTATCCAACACTTACCCTACTGTCGCACTCACTGGAGTTAGAATAGTAATTATTACCCATATACTATCCAACGCTTACCTTAAATGCGATGTAATGCTATGCATTGTAATGGTATGCGTTGTAAAGGTATAATGCGATGTAATGGAGTGCATTGTAAAGGTATTTTCTAAAAATGCGATGTAATGGCATGCGATGTAAAAGAATGTGTTGTAAAGGCTGTTGCGATGTAAAAACTGCATTGTAAAGGCATGCATTGTAAATGTGTGCATTGTAACGTCATACATTCTCTGAGAATAATGAGCAGCCACCCACTCTGGGGCCCCCACGGACCCATGCCCCCACCACATCTACTGCAAAGTCGCTGACATCCTCGCCCCCGAACTGCAACATATCATCAACCGCTCCTTCGAGGCTGCTTCCTTCCCCGATGACTGGAAACACGCCGAGATCAACCCTCTCCTGAAAAAACCTTCAGTGGACCCCACGGACCTCAAGAATGACAGACCGAGCTCCCTACTCCCTTACCCAGCCAAAGTCATGGAAAAAGCCATCAACAGCCAACTCGCCGCCTTCATCAAAGCAAACAACACCCTCGATCCATCCCAATCAAGCTTCAGGAAGAACCACAGCACTGAAACCACACTCCTCGCAGCAACAGACGACATCCGCACCCTCCTTAACCGAGGGGAGACTGCGGCCCTCATCCTCCTTGACTTCTCCGCAGCCTTCAACACTGTCTCCCTCCGCACCCTAGCCTGCAGACTACACGATGTGGGAATTCGGGACAAGGCCCTCGACTGGATCCTCTATTTTCTCTCCGACCGAACGCAATGAGTCAGACTCCCTCCATTCCTTTCAAAACCAGCCCCAACCACCTGCAGAGTACCTCAAGGATCCTCCATCAGCCCGACCCTGTTCAACATCTACATGGCCCGCTAGCGGCCATCGTCAGAGCACACGGACTCATCTTCACATCTTACGCAGAGGACACCCAACTCATCCTATCCATATCCAACGAACCCAGCTTCAAAAATGCAACTTTCAAGACAGAATGGAAGCCGTCTCCAGATGGATGAAGAGCAGCTGCCTTCAACTCAACAGGGACAAAACAGAGATACTCATCATGGGCCCGCACCCTGACGCCTGGAACGACACTTGGTGGCCCCCCGCCCTCTCGGACACCCCCACTCCCACAGACCACGCACGGAACCTCAGGATCATCCTGGACTCCGAACTTAAAATGGACCGTCAGGTCAACGCCATCACCTTCTCCTACTACCACACCCTCCGCCTACTCAGCAAGACCTTCAAGTGGATCCCCCCAAACACAGGAAAACGATCACGCATGCCCTCAACAGTAGCAGACTGGACTACGGCATTGCACTGCATGCCAGTATCAACAAGAACCTCACCTGCAAACTCCAGATTGTCCAATGCCAGTATCAACAAGAACCTCACCTGCAAACTCCAGATTGTCCAGAACGCCACCGCAAGACTAGTCCTCAACCTACCACGCCTCTGCCACATCAGCCAACACCTACAGAACCTACATTGACTCCCCGTCGAGAAGAGAATCACTTTCAACCTTCTCACCTATGCACACAAGGTCTTCCACAACGCCGGACCCAACAACCTGAACCACCGCCTCGTGTTCCATGCTCCCTGGTGCTCTCTCCGCTCGGCCCAGCTCTCCCTCACAACTTTACCTTCGATCAAGAAAAGCAGAACAGGAGGGCGCTCCTCCCTCCTTGCGGCCAAGGCATGGAACTCACTCCCTCTCCACCTCCGACAGACTGCTTCGCTCACCAAGTTCCTAAAGGACCTCAAGAACTGGCCCTTCGATGGAACTCAGTGAACCCACAGGAGTCTACGGACCCCTCATCCCCCTCTTGGTCCTCTCCTCCATAAGCGCCTTGGGACCCGTATCAGGTGGGTAGCTCGAGCTCTACAAACTCCCTGATTGATTGATTGATTGATTGATTGATTGATTGATTGATTGATTAAAAAAATTAAGTAAAATAAAAAAATGTGTTTAGAGCTAAAAAAAATAACAACCTGATGCTATATCTACGTGGCCCAGGGTGGACTCACAATTGTTTTTTTTAACGGAACAGTCCACACTGCTGAGTGCACCTGTGGAAACAGAAACAAATTATTACCTTCACCAGCGTCCCCCGTGCCTCGAGAACCTCAGGGGGGATTTGCCTCGCTTTACAAATCCTGATTGATTGATTGATTGATTGATTGACTTTAAAGTTGACTGTGACTATACCTCCAAGGGAGCCCTAGGCCCGGCCGGCTGCATAAAATTGCCTGTGGCAGGCAAGAAGCTGTTGTTATCAGCCGAGCGTGCTGGCTTCTTAAATACTACGCCTCATCATTTCATATTGGAATGAGGAGTTCTAACTACGCGTGACTAATGCATTTTGGTGAGGTGATCGGGATACAATGCGCTAGTGTAACCCCTGATCCATGGAACTTGGCAGGGCTGCACTCTCACTAGTATTCTATACATGCACTCCCCAACTCACTGTAGGTGTGGCTGGGCGAATATTCCAAAACTTCAATAGAACATGGATTCCTGAAAGGGTGCAGTGTTCTGCTGGACACATAGGGGCATATTATCAAGCCCAATTTAGCCGCTTGAGCGGCCATTTTCGGCCGAAAAGCAGCGATTTAAATATCACTCAATTATCAAGGACACGCTAACGCGTGTTTCCTTGAGTTAGCAGCCGTCTTTTCTCCACTTTGCATGTCAGTGATTATTATCTCTAATGACATGCAAAGTGGGCGTTCCTCACAGAACAACATGGGTAAACATCGCTAAAACTGCATTACGATATTTACAAGGATGCCCCAGACCCGCAAATTGATGATCAAAGTGACGCTAAGGCCCCTTTATCGCTGGATTTTAACTCCTGCTATTAATCTGACTTAGCCATCTGTAACATGGGAGGTGGATCTCAGGGCTAAGTCCACACCTGCCTATTATCAAGGTTTACATTATCGCAGGTCATTTTTCTCTGCTTTTCTCACGCTAATGCATGTTGTCACCCCCTATCGCTGGATTTCACATCACCTTGGTGAAAAGCGTTAATAATATGTCGCTAACCCGGCGCTGAAATCCAGCGATAGACGGCGATAATGAAAATCGCGCTATGTGCGGTTTGCAATAATTATTGCATTTGCTTGATAACATGCCCCATAGTGATACAGCCAGGGCCGGCTTTAGGGCAGTGCGACTGGTGCGGCCACACTGGGCGCTGACCGGGAGGGGGGCCCAGACCTCATTTGGGGCGGGGGGAGCACGACTCAACAATAGTCTTTATCATTCTTGCTGTTATGTGAAGTTTGATGCAACTGGTCAACTCCTCAAAACTTTACACGTGGAGTTCCGAAAGTCCCTGCAAATAATTTAAAGTTGTCTGGGAAACTGGTTAATTAAGAAAGTAACGGGCGCGTGGGAATACTATCTGCACATTTCCCCTGGCTGACAGGCTTTAATTAAAAAAACTGAAATGGACTATAGACGACGGTGATGGTGAATACGTTTTTCCAAACGTGAAGGAGGCCTGCACGAGATATGGCTGTTGGTATTTACAGCACCGGTTCAGTGGAGCGACACGATGTGACGTGTTAGTTAATAGAGCTGTCTATTGTAATTAATGTTTGAGGTTTCCCTGGATGCTACTCACTGGCTGTTAATTAATCTAAATAATAACAAAGTGATACCAAGTAATGGGACCACATTGTGTGAGTTTTCTTGCAGAATTAAAAGAGATATTTTAACAGAAAAACACAGGGAGCGAATACGTCATACATTCAGGACGTTCTTTAAGCCATTTTGTACAGCAAGCAGGTGTATGGGTCACACCCTGGCAGTGCCTCCAATGCCTTTGTAGGGTGGCCACCTGTTCAATGTTAAATCGCCCAAAGATCTGAAGACATCTCGGGGTAGATAAGTCTTTTTTCGTGCAAAGAAAGCATACAAACAGGAAAGGAAACAGCCCCAGTGAGACTGCATGAACAGTTTACAGACACACTAAAAGAATATTGTTATGCTGACACCACAAAGGACATACTTAACTAATTTCTGTGCACAAACCTGTTCACAAAACCACACATGGAAACATTGTGAATTGACTCACGTAGACCAATGCCTACGGTTTGAGAACATTTCAGAATTACTAGGAAGCTTAGACTCCCAGGAGGGCTTGCATACTTATCCACCTGTGCCCACGGGAAAGTCGTGATGTACATTTCTGCAATTATTAATGCGGCACTAAAGTAAATTTGCATTTTCCACCTTTTTTAGTTCATGTCTAAAAACAGCCTCTTGGTTTGGAAAAAAACACAATTGTAAAAACAAAACAGCTTCATATATTCATATCTGGAGGGGCTTTAAGTCAGCCTTTTCCATCTATCTTTATCCCTCAACTGGTCAGTTCAACACTCCTTCTCATTATGCTTATGTCCAATAGATGAAACATCATGGGCCATGGGGGAGCCCACTCCAGCCATTGGCTCTTTTGTACTTTGTGTGATGTGATGGCCTTTTTTCCTGATCACATGTGAACATCTGCAGGCACGGCCGGTTCAAACAACTTCAAAGAAATAGCAAAATATTGTATTTCTTAGCAAAATTACCCTATGAATTGGCTTAAATGTCCTACATGTTACAAGAAGTCCAACATGTCTCATAGCCTGCTATGTCTCAAAGTGTATTTGACTAATTTCTACTTTTATTTCACTCCAGTCTGCCCCTTACAAGTAGCTTGTCAGTCATACTATTGAGACGTAATTGTAAGGACTGTGTGATAGTGATTAAAGTTAACGAATTGTGCCCATCTCATTATGTAAACCTCCGATCTAGAGATATTTAAGAGTGACATACAACGATGCTAATGCTCACTTGTTTAAACAACAGACAGGTCAGTCCAAGTTCTCAGACAACACTCATGAAAATGCTATAACATATCTATATCAACATAGATGAGGGAGCAACTCTACAAGAGTTATGAAAGGACAGCTAGACTAGTGCCATCTGTCACCAGGGAAATAATATATTTATCCAATAATTTTTATCCAGTGCTTCTTACTGCTCTACTGCTGTTTTAAGCACTATATATAGTACCAATTACTATTACTTCAGTTAATTGTACTCCGCTTAGTACGTTTGGAAACATGGAAGAATGCGGTTTTTGTTTAGAGTATGGCAGATGGGATACTACTCAAAGCTTGCCACCATATTTCAAGTGCCAAGGGTTGTATAATGCACCTGTCATATGGCAAATGGCACATGCAACACCTTTGTGATGGAGTATCCCATCTCCGAACTCTAAATAGGGCCCTAAGTCTGCCTTGCTGGGATTCACACTCATGACCTATATAACACTACAGATATCAGTGGCAAACATTAATCACATCCCCTAAATCAAGCATGAATAATCACTGAAATAGCTGCTTAAAATATTCTGGGGAAATGCAACCATTTTAACCACACCCATGTATGTTGGGGTCAGCCTGATATATAAGACCGCCTTGGGTCCCATAAACTGTTCTGTTTGGCTGCTGATGGTGTTGATAAATTTGACCTTTCAAAAGTTGCATTCAGAGCAGTGAATATTTTGATCAACCAATTAACCTACTCAGGTTTTTTAAAAAGTTGTCTAAAAAAACTTGAACATATACAAAGAAGACACTTCTGTATGATAGAGGGGCAGCTTTTTTAACCTTACTTGTTAGAGGAGAATCTAGTATTTCGGCTTTGGTTATATAATGTGTTATTAGTTTATTGCAGAAGTCTTGTGAAGATCGACTGGATCAAAGAATTTGGATAGAATTTTATGGAGTTCCTTGGGTGGGCGGTTGGCATTATCAATCCTGCTTGAGTAGTGGATTTGTTTTGGCCTTCTTTATGTATGGTGTATAGATTCGATTGTGTCTGTGCAGACACATATTATCTTGAGGAGAGGGGAAGGTCTAAGTTTAACTTTCCGTAAAGTTACCTAAAATATCAGCAAGAATCCGCTGTGTTCCACTAGTGGCAGTGTTCCACTAGTGGCAGTGTTCCTTACATTGTGCAATTCGCACTGATTTCTAGCGCTGGAAGCTTGTCCCATGCTGTAAAATCAGCACGAATGGCACCACGCAGCATGCTAGAAGGTGCTGGTTTATTCTGCCACTCAAGTAGATTTCATGCTTAGGTAGGAAAATAACAACAAAAATATACGTAGCTATTAAAGGGAAGAACATAATAGGATGGGAAGACTTAGCTAGACTAGGTATTATTCTAGTTCCTGGAGCTGAAAATCCAATTGTTCTAGCAGAGCAATCAATTAACTTTATTGAGAGTGATGTTGAAACGAAAGTTGTTAATGTCATTAACAAGTTTGGTGACTTTTTTTGTGATGAAATTTGCAACATAAAACAATTTGAGCATCTAATCAAACTTAAGGAGAATGCCTCTCCGGTTGTACACAAAGTGAGGTCTGTTCCTCTTAGTGTTAGACAGGATCTGAAAACATTACTTGACAAATATTCCAAGGAGGGTGTAATTACTGCTACAGACTCATCAGAGTGGGTCAGTCCGATTGGTATTGGCAAAAAGAAGACAAATGAGATCCGTCTCTGTGTGGGTCTACGCACCCTCAATAAAAACATCATCATTGACTGTCACCCCCTACCTAAGGTATAGGATTTGCTAGCAAACCTAGGAAAAGCTAAAGTGTTTTTGTTACTGAATCTTAGATCAGCATACCACCAGATACCGCTTGCCGCAGAGAGTCAAGACCTGACCACTTTTATCACACCTTTTGGTGCATTCAAATATTTGCGTATGCCATTCGATCTTGCCTCTGCGGCAAGCGTGTTCCAGAGGTTCATGGACACCATTCTTAGAGGTATCTCAGGTGTACAAGCATTTCAAGACGATGTTCTCATTTTTGCAGAGTCTACAAGGGAACATAATCTTATCTTAGATAGAGTGTTGTCTGTATTCAAGAATGTTGGCATTACTCTCAGGAGGGAAAAGTGGAGATTCATGGTTGATCAATTAGACTATCTTGATCATTGTATCTCAAAAGAAAGCATTAAACCAAAGCTGTCTCTTATTTCTGCCATCAGAGACACTGCTCCTCCTAAAACAAAGACACTCTCCGATCATTTTTAGGACTTTGCGAGTATTACTCTAGTTTTATACAAGGCTATTCTTTAATAGTTCAGCCATTGGGGGAATTGTTGCCCAAGGGTAAGGTTTTTGCTTGGTCTGTTGAGGTACAGAGGGCTTTGTCTGAAATCAAGACATTAATTACTTCTGCACCCATTTTGGCACCTTTCATTTCTGGTCAGCCTTGTTGTTTAACAGTTGATGCAAGCCAATTAGGCTTAGGTGCTGTTTTGTCTCAACATTTTGGTAACAAAGAACACACTATTGCTTACGCTTCACGCTCTCTGTTGTCCTCTGAAAAAAATTACATTACTATTGAGAAAGAAGCAGTTGGCTGTACCTGCGCAGTTGAGAAATTTAAGACCTTTCTTTGGGGGACTCACTTTTCAATTTTCACTGATCATAAGCCTCTTATTTTTATGCTCAATGGTAACGGTACAGGCAAGGCTTCAGCTAGGTTGGTAAGAATCCTTTCCAAATGACATGAGTATAATTTCTCTATCAAATACTTACCTGGTGGCAAAAAATGGACGGGCAGATTGCCTTTCAAGGATGCCCATTGATGACACGTCATCAACAGTTCATGATAAGGTGGAGTGCGCTGTAGCTCTCATTGATGACATTTTGGATGAGAACTCTTCAATTTCTAAAGACTCATGGTTGTCTGCACTTGGTGAAGACACTCTTCTTCAAACTGTCATGTCCTATATCAAATCAGGTTGGCCAAATGGCAGAAATCTTCCTGCTAATATTAAACCCTTTGCACAGGTTTCTGATGAGTTATCTATTGTCAATGAATGTTTACTTAGACATGATTCTTTAGTCCCTCCTATCAATCTCAGACATCTACTATTCAAGAAGAGTTATGAAGGACATATGGGTGTGTCAGCCCCCATTCGAAATTTAAAACCGTTTTACTGGTGGCCTGGTCTTGATTCTCAAGTGAAAATGTGGATTTCTGACTGCAACACTTGTCTAATCTCCGATAAACATTGGAGAACTTTTGAACCTAATATTCACATGGTTCCATTACCTGATTCACCCTGGGAAAAAGTTGCCTTAGATTTTGCAGGCCCTTTTGATCTCCTTCCCACAAGTAAAAGGCATCTTTTGGTGCTGATTGATTATTTTTTGAAGTGGGTTTATTTTGATTTCGTATCTTCTCCTGACACCAATGCTGTTATCACATTTTTGAAAAGTATTTTTGATATTGAAGGTCTGCCAAGACAAATTGTGACAAATAATGAAACACAATTTAGAGCTCATCAAATCTTAAGATTTGTTCAAAATTTGCAGATTAAACATCTTACTGTGGCACTATATTCTCCTTCCTCAAACGGTCTGGTTGAACGCATCAACAGATTCTTGAAAGAAGGAGTTCAGACTGCTTTATCTGCTGGTTTCCAAGTTGAAGAATTTTTAAAACAAAAACTTTTGACTTACCATAACACTCCACATAGTACTACGGGCAGATCTCCTTTCAAATTACTACGCAACAGAGTTGCTAATTCACATCTATGTCCTCATTGGGTTAAAGACATAACCAATACCAGTGTGGCTCACAAAGCTGATTTCCCAAAAATTCAGGGTGTTGTAAAATGGAAACACAATGCTATTGCTTTGTATCATCAAAGTTCAAAATACACAAAAGACATTTTGTTTTCTGTTGGTGATTGGGTTCTGATAAAAAAACAGCAGGATTAAGAAAGGAGAGTCCAGAGTCACACTGCCTGTCAGAGTCATTCAAGTTGCAAAAAGTGCTGTTTTATTAAATGGAAGGGGTGGTGGAATAGAAGGAATCTTGTTAAAATCATCTCTGCTAAAAAGAAAGGTTTCTACGCTTCAGAGCTTGATGGGGAAAACTCTGGCATGGACTTCTTTTGTGACAATTCACCTTCGACCGCATTGGTTAGAGACAACATTTTACCCAGAGATTCAGTGTCCAATGATTGTCCTACTGTTATGAGTCCAGCCACCACTTCATGTCACAATTCTTCATCTACCTTGCAATCATCACCCAACACTCGCTCTTTGACTCTGACCACCACTCCTTGTCGCAGTACTTCAGCTATTTTGCAATCATCATCCAACATTCTTTCTTCACCTGTTGCTTCTCAAAGACTACATCACAATGTTTCTGTTCCTCAAAAGTTCAAAGATTTGTATTTAATGTAACTACCTTGCCAAGTATTAGATTTTTTACTATGTAAGTCCATTGTTTCACCTTCTTCTAATGTTAAGTCACATTTTTCTTATTTATTGTAAATTTTTTTTCATCTTTATTTTGTTTAATAAGGGGGAATGATGTTAAGGTAACAAGTTGCTCTTGCTCTTTTAAGAGCAACTTGTTATTCACGAGCGCACACTTGTTTACCTCAAGTGTTCCCCGCGCTTGTTATTGTTTGATGTGCCCTTTCATTCTGCTGTTCTCGTCGTGGCTGCCTGTAACTGCTTACTCAGGCAGTTACGACCAGAGCATTGGAGTGACCGGTTGTGGGCTTCTTTTATCCACACTTACTACTTAAAATAAACAGTTATAACATAAGTGCAACGTTTCTGGATCATCATTTCCTATCTCCACAACAGGGCAAGGATAGCCACTAGCCAGGGGCTAGAAATAATTAAATTATGGTCGGAGGTCGCACGGTACCTCTCAGTTATCTCTGACCCCTGGGATGCAACCTCGCCTCACCAGTCACGGCACGCACACTTTTAATTATGCAAGCCGCAATGCGCATGACAATTGATGGTCATCAGCCCCACCCTAAGGGTGAAGAGAAAGACTGCGCAGATGCGGAGGGGGGTACATCAGCGCGCTACGCACCATCACCATTTCCGCTGAGGGGGCCCCTGGAGTCCGCCCCACCCCTGTTTAATTTATGAAGTATACTAGAGCAAGTTTCAGCGTATCTTAACATAAGTTATGTAACCTACATAGTAATGAATTTCCAATCAAAAATTCCGAAATGGTCACAGATGTCTGTGTAGTGCTTACTGGCTCCACGCTGAGGGGGCCCGTGGAGCGCGGGGGCCCCCCCGCCACGCGGGGGCCTGTGTTCGCCCCTGAGCGGCAGCTTTTATAACACGAGTGGCAGCTTTCTCAATGCGAGTGGCACTGACCTGCCGTGACTGCCAATTTTGAGAAATGTCGCGGGGGGGGGGGGGCGGTCCACCACTCAATTTTCTCATTCGTGCTCACCAACCTAATGTTGGGGAGCAGCACACCACAAAAAACTCTGCCACATAGCTGTTGCAGGAGTTCTTCTTTGGAGTAGGCAAGACTCAGCGAACTCTGTCGGAAGAGCAGAGTTTACCCACAGCACCGACTTGAGGGTTCTCGGATTTAAGCCATCTTGATTAAAGTGTTGAGATTACTCTTCCACCTGGGTGCAATCATGCAATCAGAGTTTTCTACTTAGTTTATTGTTTCCAATTGAGTTTCCAATTGAGTATTTGTGGTATGTTCCATTCTCTGTAAGATGTTGTGGGGGGTGGGATTTAGTTGATGTTTTATTTGGGATGTCGATTGAAAAAGCTGATGCTGTGATTAACTATCCATGTGAGAAGTGAATATTATTCAACAGAGAACAGAGAAGATGACACCCAATGTGCAACCTGCTATGTTGGAGGGGTTTAGATCTGCTTGGATTGCATTTGGTTGAGGCATATTTGGTTTATAGTACCAGATGTTTAGATCACCAAGCATACATATATTAGACAGTTAAATAAATAAACATATGTAAAGGCTCCATTGTATAGTTAAATAAATAAGCTGCAGAACAAGAGAAAGTGGCAGGTAAAGAGGGGTTTGGTTTGCATCTAGTAAGTAGTGCTTTACAATCTTGTGTAGCTAGCTACCCTCTACCATTTTGGTCATTGTATGGCATCCTTAAAGCCCACTTCTTTTCTGTCCTTGTGAGTTATGTGTAATGGCTCGATATCCTGGTGGGATAGCTTCATGAAGTATTGGAGCCATATATTTTTCCAACCAGCTTTCATGATGAATAATATGTATGGTTCCATATCTGTCAGCAGATCAAAGATGTTTGTTAAAAGAATACATCACACTGCAACAGTGCTTTAGCTCACTTGAATGCAACCACCATAACAGCACATCCATCACTAGGCCAGATTCTCTTCCTGAACGTCTGAGCAAAGCAAATTCCAAATGATGCTCTCAAAACTCCAAGGATTACATCACCTTTAAATAGGCAGAGCTTGTACGATACATAGGCCATAGCAATGTTGTATTTATTTTTGCTCATTGAACGGATATTCATCAGCAAACATATCTGATTTAGTAGCTTTCTTTTGTGGAAGGAAGAATATGAGTTTTGTTTATTGTTGGTCTCATGAACTAAGCTCTGTGGATAGGTTACTGTAGTGTATGAGATTGTATTGCATTGTATTAAATATCTATCAAGTGCACATGTATCGAACCTTCATGGCACTAGAGGGAAATACCACTGGAGGGACACAAAAATTAATTCAATTAAAAAGATGGGTTTTAAGTGACTTGCAAAATGGCAACAGTTGGGCAATTGGCCAAATTCTTTTTTCAATTTCTTTTACTCATTTTATACAAGAATAACAGTGGTTACATTGCAGCATACATTAATACACCTATAGAATGCTATCCACCATGCAGGTATGTACAGACAATGCCAAAACTAAGTCAATGATACCTCACCTGACAGCCAGTATGCATCGCCTTTACTGACATTTACAATGGGCGCCGTACCTCATCACCCTCCAAGTCCGCTCTCCCCCCCACAAGGGGTGCGCTCACTGGTTGTGTGTTTGCCGGTGTAGCTGTGGCATCCGGCATGTCCCTGAGATACAGGTGTAGTGGTTGCCAAATATCCAAGGGTCTCGCCGTGGGCGGCTGTAGTTGCGCATAAGTGTCACTGTTGGTACTACAATATGTCATACTGCGCAACCATGACTTGATCGTTGGTGTACGCCTACTACCCCAGTTTACGGACACTTCGCGCTTAGCAATAAGCAGTGCAATGGCAGCAAAGCGGCGGCCTTAGGGGCGTGGGTGTAACTGTAAAGTCAATCATTTTAAAAAGCTCCACAAACACAGTCGACCAGAACCCACCCACCTTTACGCAGGTCCATGTGAGATGCGCAAAGTCTGCATAGGGAGATTGACATTTCGGACAGAGATGCGATCTAGACGGGTCAATGCAGTGTAGTGCACAATTTATGCCTGTGATTCGGTGAAACTCGACAGATGTGCGCACAGCACCTGCCCCACTGTGTGTTGGTGATGGGGTGCCCAAGATCACTCTCCCAAGCCCCACACACTGCAACATCGCGAGGGGGCAACAGTGCCACCGTGGCCTTATATAATCTCGTCACCAGGTGTGTGCCATCCCCATCCTTGATGATACAGCTCAATAGTGGGTCTCTGGCTGTTCCAGCGGGTAACTGTACATAGTGGCCCTCAGAGCCCGCTGCAACTTCTGGAGTATAAAGTGAGCCATAACAGTTGCGTCTCGAAAGCGAGGGTCATCTGTGCGAGAGAATACATGTCCTTTTGGGAAGAGGTCACCAAAGCTCACCAGGTGAAATTTGGCAAGTGTGCGCTTCACAAGCTCCTCCTACAGGATGGCAATCCACCCGTTCTCAGTCACTGGAAGTGTGGATGAGTACAAAATCTGGGAGCCTGTAAGTTTCACGAACTTATGCCATGCCCAACTAGTTGTGGACAGAGGTTGGATATCCTTAGGATCTTGCGGGTATCCGACTGGCAGCAGGGACCCGAGGGATGCAGGAAGCGCTAGGTCAGCCTCCGGCCGTTAATAGGGTGTACGTATTTCCGTGTGATACCAGTGGCGAGCAAACCTTGCCTGCGCCACCAGGTAATAAACGTGAAGTTTGGGTACCCCAAACCCACCCCTTTCATATGGTAGCATGAGAACATCCCAGCTAATGCGGCGTTGTTTGATGCCAAACATTGGCCGAATTTCATTGGGATGCGTATTGCATTCTCTGGCGAGTATCATTAAGAAGGCTCTGACTTCAACAGCCTTAGTACACGCTTTCTGGAAAACGAGTATCCATCAGCCTCAGGATCTTAACTGTCAAACTGGTACACATAAAGAAAATTTAGTATTGAGAAACTGCTGTGCTAGTAGTGCTACCACATGGAGCATATAGTGTTTTATTACCATGGCCTTGAAATGAACAATCATCCGTATAGGCAACCAGGGTAGTTGCCTCAGAATGGGCGTGCTGAGCTGAAAATGAGAACTGCCTGATATGAAATAGGTGGCAACAATCTGCACCACCTGAAGCCATTTCAGCATTTTTGTTGCTACCCCAAGTAAAAGAGATTTCCGTAGTCAAGAGGTAATATTTTCAAAAGGCAGTTTTCGCTGCCAGAAACAAATTCTGGCTACTCGTGACTGCTAATACTCCAGGGACAGATCTCCATCGAGATAGACACCCAAGTTGCACTGTCTATGCAAGGGGGCGAACGGGACATGGTCTCAATCACTGCTAGCCAGGCAGAAAGATCAAGTTTGCAGATGTTGTTTCTGGTGATCAGAAACTCAGAGGTCACTGTGTTTACTTACAAAATGTTGGCGGATGTCCATTGCTGAACCACTGTAAGAGTAAGATTAGAATGTAAAAGTGAGCTGAGGGTTACAGATTCTTTTTGATTATGTAATTTAAATACAAGCTGTGCTTCGTAGGCTTATATATTAAATCGCACATCAAGTTTATGTAACAACACTGCTGGCAGGGCCATAAAGATATTAAAAAGGAGTGGCAACAAAATGGACCCCCGGGGATCCCCGCAAGAAGTAGACCTTGGCTCAGTTGTGAATCGTGGCATGAATGTGGCTTGTGTGTATATCAAAAGGAATGAACAGAACCATTGTGATGTCAGTGGGTCACAGCCCATGTTTATTAGTCTCTACAGCATTGTAGAGTGCTAAATGGGGTTAAATACTACAGACAAGTCAAGTAGGACCAAGGCTACTGTGTCTTATCTGCCCACGGTATGAAATAGATCATCAAGGACTAAGAGTACTAGAAACGTGGTACTGTGGACATCTCTAAAAGTGGCTTGAAAGGTATGTATACATAATAGGCAGAGAACTACAAGTAGAAGTCAACATAACTGGGAATGTAATAATCGGATGAAAGCATCCTACTTGACCTCATGCATTTATGTGCCTAGAATATGTGTTAGCTGTGCATACAACACATAAACACATGCACAATAAATGATGCATGCACAATTAGGAAACTTTATACAATAAATCTTGTTGTTGAAATTTGACTATAAACATGAATGCAAGTCCCGAAGCTGATGATGGTGGATGCACTTATCCATCAGAATAGTTTCAGCTAGTATGTGTACCATATCATATGATAGATGTTGAGTGACTACCACCTTATCCTGCACATCTGTGAGCAAGTATCCATCCACTATGCAAACCAGAAGCCATTTTTTTTATCATAATGTAATTCTATATATTGCATATGGAGTGATGATGACATTTGTGTATGCACCACAACTCCATGTTTTATACTTGTGCTTGAGAAATCTTTTATATCTTGAAAATAAGGCACATATAGGCTCATACATTCTCTTTCTCTTATAAGCATTCTCCCGAGCAAGCAAAGGAGACGTTGGTCATAAAGGCAGGGAACCAGATGTCATATGCCCCAAGCACCTCACCTCATGCCCCTGTCCACCCAGCAGTGATGTCTGAGGAGGCTTGGGAATTGCTGCACAACCTTTCTGTTGGCCAGACTGCACTGTTGTGTGCCATCCATGGGGGCAGTAACCAATGGTCCCAATTACTGACCTTACAGGAAGACATGCGCAGTGTAGTGTGTGCTATAGAGGGTGGCATGGCCTGTCTCAGGTCCCCCTCAGACATCACTACCTCCCAGCCACCACCACCTGCCACTTCCTCTCTGGATAATCCTCTGACCAAATTCATTCTCCTGCCACTGGACCCCCACCAAGTACCTCTGTCCCAACAAACTCAACATTAGACACTAGCTACACACTCACAGCCACACACAGACATATAAGAACAGCAACACAGGCACGCAAAATGCACGTAGCACAGTGCAAAAACGCGTAGCGGGCATTTTTTGCGAGCAAAATAACATCCTGGCGAGACTTTTTCCTCATTCGCGATCAGCAACATCAAGTTGCCGATCGCAAGTGTGGAAAACAAACCTCCCAGCGAGATTCTTAACGCGGGGAGTTCAGGTTTCGCATTGCGAGTGGTCACGTATGCTCGAGACTGCTCGCAATGAGAAACTACCAGTCTGCGATGAGAAAGCTGCCGCTTGAATACAAATCTACTCGAGCGGCAGAAAACGACCACTTGCACTGTGCAAGATGCGGTTTGCAATGATTGCACAGTGCGGACATGCATCCGGCACTGTGCAATCAGTGTGAACAGCATTTTGCATAGTGCACTACGCAGTTCGCGTAGCTTGCGTAGTGTGAAGTGCAGTTCGCGTGGCTACGTGTTGTGCTACTACGCAAACTACGCCCAGGGTTATTGGTGGAGCAGTCTGGAAGTGACAATCAACGGAATAAAGAAAATTAAATAAAAAACATATACAAACCACTTACCTTGTGCTCAGCGCATCAATGACTGCAAATTAAGGGGTTTTATTTCTTTCTTTTTCCCTATTTCATCATTTGTCACTTCTCCCCCACCTCCTCCCCACCCCACTCCACCTAACCACGCTTATCAGCATGAGCTGCAACTGCATAAACATGCACACAAAAATACACATACAGACACACAAAGTAGCACCACACCCTCCACCTCCACAGGCACATCCACAACACGCAAAAACTCACATACACCAATCCATCCACCAAGCATATCAATAATCAGGCTCACACCCACAACCACTACCACACCCTCAACCACAACCACACCCTCAACCACCCCCACATCTTCATCCAGCACCACAACCGCGACCACTTCCTCACCACCAACCACCACAGACTTAACCAACAACACACCCTTATCCAATACCATACCCTCATCCACTACCACACCCTCCACCACCACTACAACTTATGCTAAACACACACCACAAAAACACACACTCAGCAAAACACACACTCACCCAAACAAACTACACCACAGAAACACACACACTCAGCAAAAAAAACACCATCGCACAAACTATACTACAAAAACACACCTCCAAATCAACTACATGCAGAACAAGTACACCTTCACCCAAATCAAACCCTCACCCACTGTGTGTCACACACACAAATACACATCCAAATACACCACCACATATCAGCCAAAGACTTCAGATGCACACTCAACCTCCCAAAAACACATATACACTTCCACAACCACAGCAACCATTCCCACACCCTCTACCTTCCAAAGACCAATTAGATCCACCTTTTCAACCATTCCTCCTCCCTCCCGATCTACCATTACTCCTCCCATACCTCTTTAAAAGCAACCCCCCAATGATTATTTGAGGTACTTGTCTTCCATCTTCTCGGGTAGCTGCATTAGCCCCTTTTCGAGAAAGATGTATCATGTACCATGGCCCTAGGAGGCAAGTTCTGAAGCTTTGATGTAACTAACCATAGCTGCCATTGTCTTTATGTAATTTTATTTTCGATTAGCATTTAATATTACTTTTTGCACATATGTTTGAGAGAGATGTCTTTAAGGGTATTAAAAAATGTGTTGCCAAACAAGTTTGTTTTTCTGGTGAACACAGACATATGGTCTAAATGTATTTGTTTTACTACAGTGACAGTTTGTACAGGCTTACTTATTTTCGGTTATTAAAATGACTTTTTGTGCTCCATCCTAACAACAACATTGCAATGTTGTTTAAACTAGATTTTTTAAGATACTTCTAATCTCTACTTTACATTGAGGTCACATCTGTTTGTCTGGAATTGGTTTAGTGCTTAAGGGCATTGTCAAGGTACTCAAGCAACAAGCAATATTATTGTCAAATAAAACTACAATAGTATATGAACGGTTTGAGTTTGGCATCATTTAAATTCTGCAACTGGCATTTTACAATTTTGAACTGCACAGAGCCTGTAACGGCAGGCCACAGACATTTTTAAAAGGCCTACTTAATTAGTTTTTGCAACAACAAGTGCAGCAGGCCCACTTGGAACATTAGATGCATAAGCCCTGAATACATTAAGCGACAGGTTACTTGGAATTTACCAGTAAGTTAAATGTTCCAATTAGGTGTAAGGCAAAGTAGTGATGTTAATCCCTTCAGGGAGGGCAAAGTTAAACCTGTTTACAAACTATCACAAATAGCAAAGTGATCCAAGACATATGAGTATTGATTTATAGACATTTGTACTACAATATAAGGTTACTATGACATCTAAATATAAAAGTGTTTTTTAAATGTTTGATCTACTTTCCTTTAGATTATTCATTTGCTAGTCATTTAAAGTTGCAATCTACATTGCATCTTTGGTGTGCGTTTCTGTCATGATGATGGAGGCTTACACCACATTTACAATTAAGATGTACACATGCATGATAAAAATGTATATAAGGACCTCCAAACATACTTAGTTAACGTTAAAAGTCGACAGGACACTTTTACATATGTAGCACACATGACATTTAGTAAGTGATGTTAATTCATTTATTTAAAATAATATGTACAACAATGTATGTAACAAATGGCGATAGGTAAGTTAAATGGAAGTTAGAAAAGAAAACGTGCATTTAAGTGCACATATCTCCTTTTATGGCAGACACATTGTGGGTTGTTGTCCACAGTGAGCTGCAAGTAAGCAACACCTTGCAACATCAGGTTCACCTTAAAAAGTCGAGTTGGAAAGGTTGGTAAAGTAAGCTTACCTCTATCATAGGTTTGAATTCGCTTGCTGAGATGTGGAGGTTTAGCCAACATGGTCACCCGAAGGTAAGCAACACCCTAATTGGATGATCAGATGAAACGTCGATTTTTTTATCCAACAAAATATAAATCGGGCCATTTTTTTCTTGGGGGGGATCAACACAAATGAACTCTTGATAAATTCAGAATGTCATCTACTTTTTAGAAATATGTAATTTTCCAGCACCACCCCTGGGTGTCACAACTGTTTCTACCATAAACTGCAAGGAGGTTAAATCACAAAAAGTTTAAAAATGGGCAACCTCTTACAAAAATTCCAAAACTGTGGTATTTCTTTTTATACAGATCTGCTTTGGTTCTGAAAGCTGGGAAGTTGGCAATCTTAGCACGGCAAGCCTATTATTGATGTCATTTTTGGAAAATAGACACTTTCTTGCACAGCTCTATTCTCCATGTTTCCACTAAAAGACAAAAACTTGATATAATTTTACTGTTTTCTCAATTTCCTCTAAGGGAATCTACAAACCATGGGTACGTTTAGAATCCACAGGATGTTGATAAAAAGAATGCACGTTTGGCGTGGCTACCTTGTATGGAAACAATGTATGATGGCATAGTTGGGTAATACCCCAAATGTCAAAAAAGGTTCAGCACTGGTGGGGTGGTTAGTATTAGCAGTTAAGGGATTAAAAGTGGGACATGTAGAAAATGAATATTAGATGTCCTACAGAGACATGGCCTAAAAAGCATTCATCTTACTGTTGCAGGCCCTGTTGCTATATGTAGAAAACCAGAGTGCAGATTAAAATACTAATACTGCTAACTCAGGAAAGGGACTAGCTAGAAAAATTAATTAAATCACTATTTTTACTAATTCTTAGAAGATGGAAGGTGCACCAGGAATGGAGTCAAAGACATAGAAATGAGTCCATCAAATTCCTTTATTGTTCATGGTAGTAAAAAATGAGCATCAGCCAACGCGTGCGTTCCAATGAAGGAACTTTATCAGGGCTGAAATAATTAACAAAAGACATAACGTAAGTCATAACGCACAATAAGCAACAAAAAAATAAAACACATATTCATAAAAAAGTTGAAAAACACACATGAAAATTGATGCACATTTCCCAATTGAAATAACACACAATAACATGATAAGACAGCCCACAAATATATATATATATATATATATATTACACACAAATAAGATACATATATTTACACATATAAAATCCAAAATGGAAAATAACCAAGATATAGACACCCGTTATTAACATTACACCACAATTACTAAACATGTGGTACTGTCACCCCTCATACATAAGAAAATGTATATTCCTAATCATTATAGGAAAAGCAAAATGTTTAAGAAAGGGGAAAAACAGAAGAAAAAGAGAATAGAGTATAGAAAGATTCCAAACGCTAGTCGCAAAACTGTGCATCATGTCTCTCCTTTAAATACTGAGTGGAATGTCCAACACTTTCTTTAATTTTATCAGAAATCAACAGGTAGTTCACAGTAAGGGTCCAAATATATCAAATCCAGCCTTGTGGTCTGTGAAAAGAACACTGCATTAGCCAATAATTAAAGGCAAGCGGAAAGGAACATGTAGAGTACTGCCATATCTTGTAAACTAAGCTGTGGAATCTGATATCCAATATAAATACTCATGTATGCACATTGTGTTAAAAATACTGGAGCAACAATATACAGCATAATATGACCACCCGCTTAAGGTGACATTCTTAAAGAATATGCTGTCAATTTATAGCGACATTCCTAAAATGTCAGACTTGTAGCCAAATAAGTCACAACTATCTCCTTTAACAATGGTAGGTTTGGCGAGATGCGACCTCTGTTAAGAAAATACTCACATATACAAAAATGCGTTTGCGGCAATACTAAGTGTTGCCAAGCAGATAGGTCTGTTCTATAGTCAACACAGCAAAATGTGAAAGACATGATGGGCGTGTACGCGGAAGTACATGAAACCGAGGTCCACATTTATGTGCTTCCCCAGATAACCATTAGCACTACAATATAGGGGCCGATTCCGATTCAGGCCGCAAAACGAACCGACCGACACGGACCCGGACCGGATACCGACCGACACGGACCAGCGCCGTACGACCCCTGCAGTACGATGCAACGCGTGTGAATTACAACCGACACGTACGGAATACAAGCCGTACGACCGAGACGTAGGGAAAATAGTTATCCGGCCGGAAAACTGATGCGAATTTCACCGACCGACAAGAACCCGGAATGAACCCGACCGACACGTACCCACGATGTCTGATCCGCGCAGTACGATGCAATGCGTGTAAAACCATACCGACTCGCACGGAGACCAAGCCGCACGACCGACACGCACAGACAACCGGGCCCACAAGCAATAGAGACCTTCGCGACCGACGCGTATGGAACACAGAAGATAGGCAGCGTGAACGAGGCGTAGAAGCCCGCACGAGACAACATCAGCGTCCGTTTCTGTCAGATGAACGTCTCCTTCATGTCTACAAAACCCAACGGAAAAAAGACAAAAAAAGGAACAAAAAAGCAATGACAAAGCCAATAAATATATTTTTTTTTAAACTGGGACAAAGACACACCCACAACTCCAACTATATAAAGGACTACAATCACTACCATCATCACTTGCAAACAGGAGACACAGCCAGCAGCAAACACCATTACACAGCAGACACACTCACAACTCACCCTTCACACATCCCACACACCATCAGCACCTCATCTAAAAGCACACACACATACAGCCAGCCAAACCAACATCAACCCACCCTCACTTGCACCCTCACACACACATCCCTCACCACCACCACCCATCACCATGCCCCCAAAGAAGAATCCAAAGTTCACAGATAGTGAGTTAGAAGTGCTGGTAGACGAGATCGTCAGAGTAGAGCCACATTTGTTTGGTACATTGGTCCAAAGGACCCCCATGTCACAGAAAACAAAGATGTGGGTGAGGATTGTGGACAAGGTGAACGCTCAAGCACCAGCAAGGCGCACAAAGGACGATATCCAGAACAGGAGGTATGACGTGCGCAGGAGGGTCAAGAAACTCATCGAAAAAGACAACACCCTGAGTCAGTGCCCCGGCAGTGGCCCTCCTGCCTAACCAGTCTACTTCAAGACCCGGGAGGAGAAGGTGCGGGACATCCTACCACCAGAGAGCGTCCATGGGCTAACAGACATCCCAGAGCCTGGTGAGTACACAAACAGCATACCACAGATTGTGTGGCAAGGGGACAGTGAAACCATGCACCGCAAGCAAAGCTACACTAACCAATACATAATCATACCAAGATGTGTATGCCAGTCAGACAAACACAATACCTGCCATCTCATAGTGACTTGGAACTGTGTCATGACATGCACCAACCTACAAACAAATAGAGCAAGCCAGTGGCACAAAGCTAAATAGACACTGGCAGACAGTTTGCCACCACAAACACACTACCTCACAGTGCAGCTGACTGACAGGATGGAATAGTGGGGATGCAGGTGAAGTGAGTGTATCCAAAAGCATGATGGGGCCTGTAGTCACAGATAATGCTCCCCCTCCTGATTGGCCCATCAAGACCTCTCTGAAACATGCCCACATCACAGGGAGTGGAAAATGACTGACAAGATGGCTGACACAGGGTCCTGCTGTGGGGAGCACAAGGCCCTGCTAGGGCATGTGCACAAATCAGAAGCAGGACACCACTGACTGACATCCTGAAAGACAACTTGCACGCCCCACAATGGAAGCACATTTAAGGGTGGGATGTCTGGCCGGGTGGGAAGGAGGACTGACAGCTCTGACCATACTTACCAGCATGTGGAGAGACACACAACCCTCAACACAAACTCCATACAACTCACCGGGTAGAATGCATTGACCCACACCTCTGTGAAATATCAGCAAAAGATTCACCATACTGGGTGCTGCTGTGTGAAGCACAGGGGCTCTCTTTGGACATGTAGCCAACAAACACCAGGATTTCACAGTCAGCCATCTTGCTATTGCTGTCAAACACCCTCACAGGGAAGCAGAGTCAAGAGAAAGGAAGTTTGGGCATGCTGGGAAGGGGGGTGTAGCCAAGAGTATGATGGGAGTCGCAGTCACAGACAATCTACACCCACTCACATGGCCCAGCAAGTTCTAACTGAACCATACTCGCCCCACAGGGAGTGGGAAGGGACTGACAGGATGTCTGAAACTGGGCTCTGTTGTGGGGAGCACAAGGCCCTGCTTGGAAATGGACTTCACAGTCAGCCATCTTGCCATTGCTGTCACCCCCCCCCCCCAGGAAACAGAGTCAAGAGGAAAGAAGTATGGGCATGCTGGGAAGGGGGGTGTAGCCAAGAGTATGATGGGAGTTGCAGTCACAGACAATCTAAACCCACCCACATGGCCCGGTAAGCATACACTGAACCATGCTCGCCTCACAGGGAGTGGGAAGGGACTGGCAAGATGTCTGACACTGGGCTCTGTTGTGGGGAGCACGAGCGCCTGCTGGGAAATGGGCTACAACAAACACCAGGACTTCACAGTCAGCCATTTTGCCATTGCTGTCACACCCCCTCACAGGGAAGCAGAGTCAAGAGGAAGGAAGTATGGGCATGCTGGGAAAGGGGGTGTAGCCAAGAGTATGATGGGAGTCGCAGTCTAGGGGTGGGCGGAATTTGCGTAATCGCGTTACGCAAACCTCCGCGAAACGGTAAAAAATCTCCGCGAACATGCAGAAATTCCGCGAACACGCGGAATTGCTTGTTCGCGATACTTTTTTCCTGTTCGCGATCGCTGTTTGCGTGCTCGGGGTGAAATATCTCGCGAACACGCATATTGAGAACGCGAACAAGCAAAAAATTTCGCGAAGTTGCGGAACGTAGATTTTTTGCAATTTCGCGTTCTCCGCGGAACGCGAAATTACCCAAATTTCGCAAATTACGCGAACGGAACGGAATTTACCGCCCAGGCCTATCGCAGTCACAGACAATCTACACCCACCCACATGGCCCAGCAAGTTCTAACTGAACCATACTCACCCCACAGGGATGTCTGACACTGGGCTCTGTTGTGGGGAGCACAAGGCCATGCTGGGAAATGGGCAACAACAATATCAAACACTGCCCGTGACAAGCTGGGAAAAAGCAGTGTACAGGCAGGCATCTGTTCGTAAAGTAGAAAATGTCATGTATGTGAACCATCGATGCATGTAGAAACAAAACTCACATCGTGTGTCTTTTCCAAACACAGTTGGTGCCGGGCACCCAGCACCAAATGAAGAGGATTTCCAGGCCCAGACTCTGGCGGACACTGAGCTCTCTGGTTTGACTCTGTCTCTGCCCTCTTCGGATGACGACGACCAACCTGGCCCCTCCGGTGTGAGTCATCATGCAGCACCAGCAGCATCAACATCTGCACCCCCTGTACCCATGCCTCCAGCCTCTGGAAACCGACAGGGCACCCCCGCCAACACGGACAGACCAAGGCCACTGACCACCCACAGCACAGGGACACAGGACCCCCCGGAAGCTACAGCAAACACCACCTGCAACACCACACAAGGGGTCCGAGTGTCACCTGTGCGTCCTGCCGCTGGTCCTGCCTGTGTGGATAGGGGTGCTGGGAGGGGTGGGAGGCAGAGGGCACGCCTTGCAGAGGGGTCTGGACTGCATGATGACTTCCACCTGGGACGCATCATAGATGCATACCAGGATAGCACCGGAGGATTTGGCCAGGTAGTGGGGATCCTCAAGGACATGCAACAGGAGCAGGCTGCCCACCATGCCCGCATGGAGGCCAAGTGGGATGCACCTGAGGATCCCCCCCACTCGGAAGAAGAGGGGTCGTCCGAAGAAGGACATGTGAGAGGCAGAAGTCCCAGCAGATCCCCCAGGGCCTCTAAACCTGTTCTGGACAATGTTCTTTGTGCGCAACCCGCTCACCTTGTCCAATCGCACACAACTCGCCCACATGACATGGAGGGTTCATGTTGGGCCAATGTAGCAGATCACTGTGGACTTTACTCTGGACATTTCATCTACCAGCACATCCAACTCTAATTTGAACTTTGGATTCCAAAACCAATGTACAGCACCCACCATCCTGTGCACTTTCATCACACATGTTTGAAAATAAACTCACCAGTACACCATACTTACCTGTGTTGTGATTCCAACTTGTCATGTGTCATGAAGATGTCGATCTGCTACACAACACAGTGCATGCCAAATACTGCAACAATGTGACCAACGTAACGTGAGTCATGGTGATGTGACACATGTGAGGGAGACACACCACTATGGCACCACAACACATACTCACCATGGCCATGTTACTCATCCTACACAATGATGTTGACCTGAAACACATTGGCATGCACAGACACAACACCAACCCCAGTCAGTGGTAACAAGTCCACAGGTGAGGTAAGCAGATGTCAGTCAGATGTGGGAAGACAGACAATACACATAACAAAGCGTAGCACAGGTTCATTACACATCAGCAACATGTTTATTCCACAATAGTTGCACGGCAATTCTATGTAACAGTGGACACACGCTCACAAAGTGTTGGAGAATTGAAGTCCAGGGATGTGTGGTACATCAGTTGATGGGAATTGACAACTTCCACACTGGTGTTGGATTCTGGGTGTTGGGGGTCAGTGTTGACCAAACAACAGGCAAAGTACCCTGGGAAGGACAGACACAAGACACAGTCAAAGCACAGCAGAACAGGAGAGAAATGCAATACACATGCACAAAACATGTTGCAGGAAACTTACACAAAAACAAGTTAGCAGTACTACCCTATTGTGGAGTACACACCACCTGAATGGACACATCACTGCATGCATCCAATGAAGTGGCACACAGACACACTCAGACAGCAACAGAGCAGCCACAACACCTTCCAGGCTACCTCCATACATTGACATAACCCTGGAAACTCACATTCAGGTGAAGAAGTTGTTGATGAGCTGTGAGAGGATGTCACCCTCATCCTCATCATCACTGGCATCTTGGCCCAGGCCGGGATCCTCCACAGGTGCCGGAGGTTGGTCATCATCATCATCATCCTGGATGAGAGGCACCCCCTTCCGCACTGCCATGTTGTGTAGCATGCAGCATGCAAGGATTATTTTGCACACCTTTGCAGGCTCATATGGGAGGGCCTCTCCGGTCTTGTCCAGGCAGCGAAAGCGGCTTTTCAGGAGGCCGAATGTCCGCTCAATCACCCTCCTGCTCCGACCATTTGCCTCATTGTAGCGCATCTCGGCTGGTGTCACAGGGTTCCGGAGGGGTGTCAGCAACCACGGCATGTTGGGGTATCCGGAGTCACCTACACACACAAAAATGAACAAGTAGCTGAGTTTTGAGTGCGGAATACAACATTGACAAACACACACAATGAGAAACAGTCAGTACACACCGACAAGCCAGGCATGCTGAGCTGGCATCTGTGACATCAGTGTTGCAATGTGACTACTCCTCATGATGTAGGCATCGTGCGCCGAACCAGGGAACCGTGCACACACATGTGTGATAGACATGTCAGCAAGACATACCACCAGAGCATTGATGGAGTGGTAGTGCTTCCTGTTACGGTATGCCTGCTCATCTGCCTGTGGTGGTATCAGGGCCACATGTGTCCCATCAATAGATCCGATGACATTCGGCATCCTCCCCAGTGTATAAAAGGCATCCTTTATTTCAGGGAGTTCAGCTGGGCTAGGGAACCTGATGTACAGGTCTAGGAAATGCAACTCCAAAATATCGCGGAGCACCCAACTAAACATCGTTTGCGACATACCACCAGCTGTGGCCACAGTGTACTGGAAGGTACCAGTAGCAAAGAAGTGCAGGGCTGCCATCACCTTCACCTCTGGGGTCAGTGCTGTAGGGTATGTCCGGCCAGGTAGCAGATGTGGCGCCAACTGCTCCGCCAACTCCTCAATCAGTGGCCTGGTGAAGCGGTACCCTCTGAGGCAGTCGCGTTCCTGCATGATTGCAAGGTCTGGGAATGGTCTATGGACAGCTGGTGCCCTGCAGTACAGAGATGCACAAAGGAAGATTGTCAGTTCATCCACCCATGTGGCCATGACCAGGCTCAATATCACATGATAGATCATACATTACATAATGTACTGAGGTGTGTGCTGTTGGGCATTGACACATATGCCACCCTCATGACCATCACCTCACATCTCAATTCCACATGTCCACATGAGTCCCATGTAGTGCAATGGCCAATCATCTGGCTGTGTCACCCAACCTATGTACTGCTGTGACGTTACAAACACACACCACAGTGACAATTGAGGCCTCATGTCTCCCAGGCATCACAGAAAGTTGCCATGCAGAAACCCAGGCTCCCTGTATTGCCACATCAACACAGCAATGGACATGGCGTAGCACGTACACACCACAAGGCAAGCGTAAGTCTCACAGGCAGTGGCCACTGTTGTTCCTGGCGGCCCTACATGTACGTCTCTTAGACACACACACACCATCAAGGTTGATGCATATAACACATGGATGTGGAGACTGTCACCCATTGGGCACATTTGATCAGACACATCTGAGACACAACATGCACACAGACTGTGGGTGCACATCTGTATTGTGGCTACAGGTCTCACTGTGACGTACATGCCATCACCCCCTGGACTCAGGGTCTATGTGACATGCCCCAAACATATCCAATATGAAACTGTGTCCATGACTCATGCTCATTACTGTACAATTGCACATCACAGCAGTAATGTGCATGACACACAAAGAATTCTGCCCCCATGTACACGTGCACAGCCTGGGAGTGGCTACACAACCGTGCCACCCAACAAACCAAATGTGCCCCCCCCCAAACACCCAGGGAATGTAGCCTTACATGCCATGGAACACTGTGTGGCCAATGCTGTAGTGTGGTAGGTGTGCTCAGGTGTCCCTGGCTAGTAATTGTGTGTTGAATCCGTAGAATAGTCACACCAATGAAGTCCGACGCGGGTGACAATGCATACGCATTGCACGGTTCAGGACCGTGCCGTGCGTACGCTTTGCCATTGAATGCAATGAGGTCTGACGCGGGTGACAATGCGTATGCATTGCACGGTTCAGGACCGAGCCATGCGTACGCTTTGCCATTGAATGCAATGAGGTCCGACGCGGTGACAATGCATATGCATTGCACGGTTCAGGTCCGAGCCGTGCGTACACTTTGCCATTGAATGCAATGAGGTCCGACGCGGGTGACAATGCGTACGCATTGCACGGTTCAGGACCAAGCCGTGTGTACGCTTTGCCATTGAATGCAATGAGGTCCAACGCGGGTGAAAATGCATACGCATTGCACGGTTCAGGACCGAGCCATGCGTACTCTTTGCCATTGAATGCAATGAGGTCCGACGCGGGTAACAATGCGTATGCATTGCACGGTTCAGGACCGAGCCGTGCGTATGCTTTGCCATTGAATGCAATGAGGTCCGACGTGGGTGACAATGCGTATGCATTGCACGGTTCAGTACCGAGCTGTGCATACGCTTTGTCATTGACTGCAATGAGGTCCGACGCGGGTGACTATCATGCATACGCGTCGGGCAGGCATGGTCCGAGACAGGCGTACGCCTTGGCCATTGAATTGTATGGAGACAGGTGCATGTGTATTTTAAAAATACGCGTTGTACAGTCAGTTGACCGAGCCGGGCGCACCCTTTGGCTCTGGACTGTAACGGAGACGGATGCGGATTCAAAACTTGTACGAGTTGTGCACTGGAAATTCAATTGGATGCCTACAACAATGTTGCAATTTCAAGTGTTCATGAAGGTGAAGATTTGAACGATGCGGAAGGCGTGTACGAGTCGTACATTTCCATGGATTGGCCAGATTCATAGAATGCAACCGTGTTTGGACCTATCACTTGGGACACATGGCACAGATTCTGCCTCTGCAGCACAGATATAAGGCTGGCTGGTCCCCAGGGAGCTCACTTGCCTGCACTACATGCTACTGGACCACATCCCTGCTACCACTGCTGCTGTCTCTGCATCCTTTGGCTTCTGCTATGGCACGTACTCTGGAGAGGGCCCCAGCCTTCACTGAGGAGGAGAACCCTGCCCTGCTGGACGGGCTCTTTCCACAGTACAGCAAGCTCTATGGGAAACCCGGGGAGCAGGTGAGTGTGCAGTCCACTGCCTTACTAATTATGCATGTTGTCTGACTAGCAGTACTAGCAGTGTGTGCACCAGTGGAAAGCATTCTCACTGACTACTTTCATCCCCCAAATTGTGTAGGTACATGTAATGAACAGGTGTCCTGCTGCTAAAGCGCATTAGTGCAAGCTTAAACTATCCAGGAATTGTTAACATGTCATATATGCAGGTGGTTTGTCCTTCCCCATGGTTGCTCTACCTGTGTAACTCATTTCTCTTTGTGATGATGACATGTATATCCAAATGTGTGCAGCACAAATCTGGGGCATGTGTGTTAATGTACTTTTAACTTTGTCATCCTCACAGGTTGATGACCACCAGAAGCAGGAGATGTGGCTGACCATCGCCCGGGCTGTTCATTCAGTGGGGGTCTATAAGTGCCGGATCCGCAACTGCCAGAAGAGGTGGCAGGACCTTCGGGGCTAGACCCGGAGGATAGCTTGAGTCCAGGTGAAGCTGTCACCTCCGCGCAGGAGGGGCGGACACCGGACCCTGACCCCCCACATGCTCCGGATACTGGCGGTGGTCTTCCCAGACCTGGATAGGCAGCTGAAGGCCAGACAGCAGCAGGGAGGGGGTAAGTCCATGCCTAATCTGTGTACTATGTCTGACATGCTAATTGCAGTCTTTTGGCCTGGTCACACTTCCACATTACGTAGGTCTTGTAGTCCAATACTCAGGTCCCTCAATTGTGTGATGCACCCTCCTCATCTGTTCCACAGGTGTGGCCCCTACAGTCTGTTGCTTGTGTCACTAGGGCACTGTGTCCCTGCAGTCAGCTATGCTTCATCTACCGGACAGCATGGTTGATGTTGAGAATGACAATTGGCTTATTCTAAACAGTGTTGGCACATTCAGCTGGGTTCAGCTGATGATGCCAGGGCTTGCCCTGTGATGTGATGTTCTCACTGTGGTGTGTGCAGTCGGTGAAGGTGACTGATGTTGTTCTCTTACTTCCTATTCCTATCCAGATACATCCACGGCCACAGGAGAGTTGCCGGCACCCACCCCATCTGACTTGTGCCGCATAGTTGTGACTGTACCCACCACTTCAGTCAGCTCCACTGCAGTTGCAAGTGTCTCGCCTGCATCCACCACCTCTTCACTGCCTCCTTCTGCTGCGCCCTGATCCTGTCCCTGCGGTGCCTGGCCTGCCCCCATGTATGCCCCTCCGAGGGGATGACCCCGGTCCTTAGCAGTGCAGGCAAGCAACGTGTGACAGTTGTCACTCTAGCTCACTCCATGGCATTTGGACATGGACTGGCCATTGGCCTTTTGTTTGAACGGACGTTTCACTTTTAATATGCTGAATAAAGCTTTTTTCTTTATCCCTGTGCACTTGATTTAGCTGTACATAATGTTGATGATGTTTAACATGCCCTTGCACCTGTAATGCTTGGTTTCCAATGTAGAATACTGATGTGTTGATGTGAGGTACTCCATGTGGTCCATGAGATATGTATCCTATTCTGGTTGGTATCCATGTCATCCTTTACCGCTACCTGGGTGTATCATGATCAACTATTTGTGGACATCTCTGTGAACATTTCATCTCCATGGTCACATCTCTGGCTTGCATCCATTCACATATGATGTGCTTCCCATTGTCCAATTTGTCAATTTCACAGACTTTGTGCGCTTCACCACTGGACCTACAAGTGTGGGCATCATTGGTATAGGAGCAACTGGGTCCTCTGTGCAACTTGCTGTACATATGTATTGAGTATGTGCAGATGACGTAGGGGAGACTCACGTACCCAGGCTGTTGTGACCAGAGCCTTCATTGTGTGGTAACTGATGGCTGACTGACCAAGTGTTCTGCTGACATGAGTGAGACGTGCTCTGAATATGTTTGGCACAGCTGGGCTTCCACAGGAGTTGGGTCCCCTCAAGTAAGTGTGTTGTCCCGTGACATAGCCTGGGCACATGGTGTGTGTTGTATTCGCATGTGTGTGTGTCCACATCCCTTTTCATACACAGGCAGTGTTCCCTTGATATGTTCCTGTTGTTGATGCTTGCTGAGTGGTACTGTGTTCATTCCACTACTTTGCCATGGGCTACCAGATGTGTGGGTGCATGACACACTACTGTTAATTGGTGTATCATCATTGGGATTTGTCAGTTCTGAGTGGTGATGATGTTGTCAGACACAGATGGGACACAGTCAGGATTCCCCAAGGCACTTGTTTATTTGCAATGTCATGTAGTTGTCCCTAGGTGGTACCTTTCAGTGATTGAGACATGTGTATGTGTGTTACTGCTCACACTTGTCGGGTTCAGGGCTGCAATGATGGTAGGTGTCAGCATGTGTGCCTTGTGGTTCACCTTGGATTCTGCATTGTCCTGGGACTGTGCCAGGTATTCTGAAGGTTAGGTGAGCTTTCACGTCATGGCCATGTTCCGCATATTGTGCATTATGTCTGTTATTCCCCAGGGTTGTAAACTGTCCTTGTGTGATGAGTCTGTGCACCTTAGTTCCTCCCAACATTCCTGTGTTTGTCATGGGTGTGTGTGCAATGCCACCTGTCCATGTGGGCTTCACGGATGCACATTGTTGCAGTTCAGGGTGTGTGGTGTTGAGGGTGGACTGATGTAAATGTTTGCATGGATGGTCCCCTAGCTCCCGTTTGCCCATGGATGAGGGGCCATGCTGAGTGATTTGTGTTTGTGTATGTGTGATGTACGTTTGTGGAACAGGACACATGTCTGGGTTTCCCAGTTTGTACGACATCTGCCTTTGTCATCACAGTGGAGGTGTCATGCATGCTTGTGTCAACCCCAATGTCCGGTCACAGGGGGTGGTGCTGTTGTGTGTCAGTCTCTTGCTGTGTTAGTTGGTGTTCATTCCAGCTTGTGTCACATGTGTCTGTTGTGCTCCCTCTCATCTCACAATGCCTGATTGCCCACTAAGGGTGTCCCAATGATGGTTTACTTTTGTATGGCACTGTGTCCACATCTGTGTCACTGTGGTTCAACCCCACTCATGTGTTGTGTAGTTGCCTGGGGATACTGAGACACACACATGTTGTGTCAGATGTGCAGTGGGAAGCTGCCTGTTTGTGATTGTGCATCTGCATCAGTGCATTGGTATTGCTGTCGTGGACCATTGTCTGGATGCTGTTTCTGTGATTTTCCCTGCTGTCCCTTTGAGTCATATTACATCATTGTGCACATTCATCATGGTTGTTAGGTACCATTGCTGGCATGGAATTGGAGTTTGTGTGCTGACACCTACAGTCTACACAGGTTGTTTTGATTAGTGTGTCTATTTTCGAGATGTGTGTATGCTATGTGATGGTCACTTCTGCTCTTGTGTCATTGTACACTGTATGCATTGTCAGCCCCCATGTGTGGTGCCTGTCTGCACATGGCCGAGAGTGTTATGTTTTCACAGCACTGTTAGCCTCACCACATCTCTGTGGGAATGGGACACAACCACTACTTCGCCCCAGAAGTGTTTAATGTGTTGGGAGCAGGGATCATACATGCTGTTTGTTATTTGCAGCTTTGACCATGATGGCACTTACCTTTTGGTCATTGTGATGGGTGGGGTTAGACCCCATCACCACAGTGCTCAAGATCCGCTGCAGTTTGGAAGCCCACACTTAACTTTTGTTCTACACAATGAGGGGGTGTTCTTTTTACATTGACACAGTGCTATAGTGATGCTTGCCTTGTGTAGGGCACACTCCTTTGTTGGTCGCACATGTGCTGTTAGTATGTTCGAAGTCATGATCACTGTTGTAGGCATTTGTCACAGACTACACACTGTTGTCATGATGTTAGGGGGATGTATTTTGCTGACATACCTAATATTGGAGTATGATGGATGTGTGGCGCAGCACCCATCCAATGATTAGGGGTGGCAATAGTAATGGGCAACAGGTCCCCTATGAGTGGAGGTGACAGTAGTGATGGGCAACAGGTCCCCTATGGCTGGGGGTGGCAGGGGTGATGTGCAACATAAGCCCTATGAGTGGGGGAGGCAGTAGTGATGGACAACATGTCCCCTATGGCTGGGGGTGGCAGGGGTGATGGGCAACAGGTCACCTATGGCTGGGGGTGGCTGGGGTGATGGGCAACAGGTCCTCTGTGGCTGGGGATGGCAGGGGTGATGGGCAACAGGTCACCTATGGCTGGGGGTGACAGGGGTGATGTGCAACATAAGCCCTATAAGTGGGGGTGTCAGGGGTGATGGGAACATATGCCCTATGGCTGGGGGTGGCAGGGGTGATGGGCAACAGGTCCCCTATGGGTGGGGGTGGCAGTAGTGATGGGCAACAGGTCCCCTATGAGTGGGGGTGGCAGTAGTGATTGGCAACATATACCCTATGGCTGGGGGTGGCAGGGGTGATACGCAACATAAGCCCTATGGGTGGGGGTGGCAGTAGTGATGGGCAACAGGTCCCCTATGAGTGGGGGTGGCAGGGGTGATGGGCAACAGGTCCCCTATGGCTGGGGGTGGCAGGGGTGATGGGCAACAGGTCCCCTATGGCTGGGGGAGGCAGGGGTGATGGGCAACAGGTCACCTATGGCTGGGGGTGGCAGGGGTGATGGGCAACAGGTCACCTATGGCTGGGGGTGGCAGGGGTGATGTGCAATATAAGCCCTATGAGTGGGGGTGGCAGGGGTGATGGGCAACATATGCCCTATGGCTGGGGGTGCAGGGGTGATGGGCAACAGGTCCCCTATGGCTGGGGGTGGCAGGGGTGCTGGGGAACATAAGCCCTATGGGTGGGGGTGATAGTGGTGCTGGCCATGCAACCCCTATGGTGGCCAGTTGTTAGTGGCCAGGATATGGATCCCCTGTGTGTGTGTGTGCCATTTTGCGGGTACGTGTCATTTGTTTGTGTGGTAGGTGTCTGACTTATCGCCTGTGCCGTCGGTTCCTGATCTGGTCATAGATGTAGAGTACTGGTATGACCTGCGTGATGGGATTCATGATGTGTTCGTGTCGTACACGCTGCTTGTTGCTCTGTCTCGTACCCGCTGCAAGCTGGTCCGTCTCGTAGCCGTGGATTGAGTTGTGGCGCGAATCGTAGCTGATATACTTGTTTTCCGGATGCTGTGACGTGCCGTACGTGGCGACCCGTCCGGCGCGTAGGAATTACGCATCGTACTTGTCAGGCTGGAAACTGCTATGGATACTGCTTCCGGGCGACTCGTTTCGGCGTTCGGAGTTACGGCTCGGACGGAGAATGAAGCTTGAATCACATCCTACGTGTCGGTCGTGTTTTTGGCAGTTATGCGCATCGTACTTCCTCTACAGGACGGACCGGCTACGGGTACGTGTCGGTCGCATGGTAAGGCTACGAACAGCTCTCGGGAGCTGTCCGGCCCGGTATCGGAATCGACCCCATAGTGTCTAAAAAATCTAAGGGACCAACATAAAGAAAATTAGACCATGTTCATAGATTTCAAGTGTCCCCAGATCACCATAAATCTCATTCAAATCGTGAGCTCATTGACAAGTGGAAATAACATAAAATTTCACATTGTCGCAGTAAGCACCCATGACAGAATATAATCTTCAATCCAACTATAGTGTGCCACCGTACCACCAATAAGCTTACCTGGATATTCTCCTTCCCAGTGTCCGGCAAGTACGCCCGATGTAAAGTATAAACCGCGCACCATGGGAAATTCGATTTTAAGCAGCGTTACATTACGTGCCTCAATGTGATGACATCAATCCTCACTTCAAACTAACATAACCTCCTCAGGTAAGACCATAAAAGTGTCCGCCATCCTAAATTGTCAGAGACACCCTTTCAAAATATACAATAGTACAACCACCAGGATAAAAAGATGTAAATATATCAACATCCGAGATGGGAATAGGGCATAAATCTACACTCATGCAATTTGCAATTGCAAATAGGGTGCAATAGTCTGGATCATGAATAAACCCAAATTAGATTTTTTTTTTGAGCAGAACAAAAAAATATAATAAAATAATATATATTGCATAACAGGTATGGTCCCTTTAGGACAAAAACTGTTTGAAGGGGAAGTGTCTTGAACGACGCCACTCCCACATTGTCAATAAAATACACGCATCTTCGATGTTAATAATTTATGATCAATAGTGCACCTGTCGTCGGAATAGTACGCCAATCGACATCACTTGCTGTATGGACACAAAAGTGCACAGATCAAAAATGCTGTGAAAAAAGCACTGTGTGAAAAAAACTTGCCATTGATTGGATAGCAGCTCACTACAGCTGCACCGAATCCAAAATGTATATTTGAAACCAAGTCCAGTCAAACAAAGAACATATCCATCACGCGAGTGCACACCCCTCGATTTGTACAAAACAATCAGTATCTTGTGTAGATATCTTACAAATGGCCACTATACAGGTATCCTCCAATTCCTATGAATATTGGAACAAAGTAAACCACTCTACATGACCAAAAACACATACGTCCCAGAGTGATCAAAATAACTACAAAGGTAGACATAGGGAGTTCAAAGTGAAAAGAAGGGACAGATAACGGCAAATCCATTTTGACTCTGTTTGCCTTAGTAATAACTCCCTATTACCACCTCTCTTACTAATAGGAACATGGTCAATACCATGAAACCAAAAGGTAACATCCTCAGGATGTTTGCTATTGCAGTGATACGTCATGTGGTATCTGTCATCGTTATTTCTTAGTGCCCTGCGGTGCTCTTGTATGCAAAACTTGAGGCAGCGTATCGTGCTTCCTATGTATATTAATCCGCATTTGCAACCAAGTACATACACTACATGGGTACAGTTTATGAAGTGCCCAATAGTATACATTTTGGGAGTATTGTACAAAAAGGTCTTAGTTCTATTTTTGCCCCATGGCCAGATGTTGCATGTACCACAATTAAAAAACCCATTTGGTTTAGGTGGCAACCAAGTATCACTACTTACTGGTGTGGTACCATAACTCGGGCATAGTGAGTTCCTCAGCGATAACCCCCTCCTATAAGTGATAGCTGGCTTGTTGTTAATACAATTCTTAAGGCCAGGGATTTCCGTCAAGAGAAGCCAATTTTTTCTAAAGATGTTGAATATCTTGTCACTGTGCATGGTATATTGTGTGACGAACCTGACTTTACCACTAGTGGTCATATCCTTCATGGTCATGGGTTTGTCCCTGAGTGTCCACTCCCTTTCTGTTTGCTATATTCTAAATATGGCTTTTGCCAAAGTCCTACAGTCATACCCTCTTCTTAGGAATCGTTTTTTCGACTCAAGGATATTTGCCTGAAAGGCACCATCCTCGTTACAGTTTCTCCTAATGCGTGTAATTTCTCCAAAGGGGATGTTTCTAATGACAGAACTCTCCCCAGCTCCAAGGCCCTGCTTGAAAAGTAAACTTTAAGCTTAAATATTCTTGTGAACTTTTATAGATCTACATGAATGTTTGAAATGTCCCCACCCTGAGTGTGGCAAACATTTAGACCCATACAATTTAATTTCATCTTCATCAAGAATTTTATTTGACAAATTAACAATTTTCAAATCGTGATTCTAGTTTGTTACATCATCAAGATTGTTAACATCACATATCATGTTGTGTGAACCTTCTTGGGCCTTGTTGCAACATTTACCTTGTCGGCCGTTCCTCCCTTTGACCTCCTCCCTCCCCTCCTGATTTTGACTGATCTCTTTTCTGTTGTAATCTGTTGCTGATACGCAACTTGGCGAGTTCCTTTTGGAAGGAGGAGGCACTTTCCCCTAAAGGGATATCTTGTGGGGTGGTATCAGATGCGGTGCTACTCTGTGATGAGGCAGAAATATTACTCACTGAGCGAGTGTCATCGCTGTCATCCCTCTCTTCTCTGTTTCTTTTTTTCTCCTTTACTCCCAGAACACTGTCAAATGTCTTCGCAATGGTATATACCCGTCCATCGTGAAAGTCCTTATCAACTCCTTTAATTTTACTTAACTTTTTCTCTTTAAGGTAAACCTGATGGTTATCCATAACGTGTTTCAAAATTGCATAATATTTTTCAATTAAATCTTTCTGTTCCATCTCGTTAATTTCTTTCTCAATTGTTTCCTGAAGCTTCTCCCCCTTTTCCATAGCACGTCTCACTAAGATTTGCATCATAGTTTATGATGCTCCCTCTAGGTTGCTTTCCCATTCTTTCAGCAAGTGTTCGCTTAAGTCTTCGAAAGTTGGAAAGATAAGAATTCGTAACCCTCTCGGTATTTTGCGATTATCCATGCATTGTTGGAGGGTTACTCCCTCCCACCAATGACTGAACGCTTGCTTCTTGAGCCGTTCTAGTGTAAGAAACAACATTTTGAGGCTAGCATTATTAGATGCCCCCTGTGTCACTGGTTGCTTCAAAACACCTTAAATATAATACATATATATACACATATATAACACATATATAATCCAAAATGGAAAATAACCAAGATATAAATACCTGTTATTAACATTAAACCACAATTACTAGTGTAAGAAACAACATTTTGAGGCTAGCATTATTAGATGCCCCCTGTGTCACCGGTTGCTTCGAAACACCTGTTCCAAACAGATTTTGCGCCATCTCTTCATGGCCATCATTAAATCTACGAATATCGTAATAGCCTGTAACTACGGGATGAGTGCAACAACGGCCCACAGTATTGATACAAAACAGTACACTCTTTACAACGGCTGAACCGAAGGTTCAGCACATCAATCCCTGTCTGTAAACATTAAGAGTCCTTATGTATGTTATGTATGTTTTCTTTTGTTGGTTATTGTGCGTTATGACTTAGGTTATGTCTTGTGTAAATTGTTTCAGCTCTCATGAAGTTCCTTCATTGGAACAAAACATGTTGGCTGATGCCCATTGTTCCCTACCATGAACAATAAAGGAAATTGATGGACTCATTTCTATGTCTTTGGCTCCATTCCTGGTGCACCTTCCATCTCTTAAGAATTGGCTTTTTCTGGTTTCCAGTGGAGCTCAACAGCGGCAGGTTCCGAAAGCTGATGCTGAAGCGGAGTGTTTTGTTTTGTATCACTATTTTTACTAGTTATTAATCATCCAATTCAGTGGTGAAGTTGGATTTTAATATGTATTAAGAAAAAGTACCTTTTAGAAAGTTAGCCTTTACTGACTTGACCTTTCAGAAAGTCAATTAACTCTCCAGTTATTCTCAGCCAGTGCCCATCCTTGACTCAGGTGTGAAATTTCTCCCAAGAGTACATAATTAACTGACCCTAATGGGCAGAGATAAATAATCTGGGATCAATAGTAACCCTGGGCGGAGTACGCAGACCTCCGCAAGTGGCGGAGTTCGATAGAAAAATGCCGTTCGCGGTGCCGGATTCTTGTTCGTACTTTGCAATCATCTCGAACGGCACCATGCACAGCGCAAGCGGGCACTGCTTTCCTTTCTACCACTCGAGTAGATTTTTACTCGAGCTGCAGCTTTCTCAATGCAAATGGACAGTTTCTCAATGCCAGCGGTCGTGAGCATACGCGACCACTCACAATGAGAAATCTGACACCCCCCCGTGTTGAGAAATCTCGCCAAGAGGTGGATTTTCCTCGTTAGCCAACATGACGTTGACGAACACGAGCGAGGAAAAAAACTCCGCTCCGAGACATGAAGTAGAGTTTTTGGGAACTCCGCGATCTCTGCGTAACGCAGAGTGCGGGAAAACTCTGCATACTGAGCGGAGTTCACGCCCAGGGTTAATCAATAGAATATGTAGGGTGGGAAATGTGCCCTTCTTGTTGACACCCTAGTGGCAAATCCTGCATAACAGGTCTATCTGAAGCACATGTAAGAGTTTTGCACCCTTCACAGTGAGCACACAGGATGCTAGGACAATTCTTGTATATCTTTTTTCTGGGTGCTGAATGACCCTGCTTTTGTCATAACAGACTTCCACCTGAGGGTTTGTTGTGGATACAGTGCCCTCTTCAAACTTGGGGTTATTTACGAAACAATTTTGGAGTGTTGTGTTACTCCAAAATTGCTAACGTTGAACACACATGGAAAGAGCAAAATATAAGGTGAAATAAAAAAATTCTCCTCATATCGCCTCTTTAAGACCAGATATTTCCTGGTCTTCTTTTTGGTGCTGCCCCATAACTTGTAAATATGGGGAAGCATCAAAAGCAATGGGTGTTGTGATAGAATGCCCACAGCAACACACATTGTCCGCCCCTTTGCGGCAGCAGTCAGAGGCATATTTAGAAGGTGGCATTAAGCCACGTGGAGTGACTTAATACCGCCTTGTAAATATTGGGTTGAGAGCAACTCCAACGGAACATCAGAAAAAGTGATGCTGCGGTGGTGCTAGGAGCTTGTAAATACGCCCTTGGGTTTAAGTGTTAGATTTGGAAGGACATTAGGATTATCATATGACACTCCCCACACATATCCCCAAGTTTAGTGTGACCGAAGACTTTTGCCATGTTGAAAATGCCCTGGCATACGGCATTTTGGAGCTGTTTGCAATAAAAGAGAACTAGTGTAAAAGTAGGTAGATCAGGGGCTAGAACCTTTCCTCCATTGGTCAGAGAGGAACTAGATTCATATTAGTGTGTCCCCCACAAACAGGCTGGTCAACCTTATAAAACTGGACCCTCACCCAGCCTTTCTCAGAACATTTATAGATTTGCTACAGGACACCAGGTAGACTAAACCTGCTGCACATGGTATCTGTGACCTGTGAGAAGGGCTTGAGGAGGTTGGACCCCCTTCCATTTGAAAACCAAGAATATAAAGATCTCAAAGGAACATAAGGCTGATCCCCTAATGGTTATATTAACATAAAAAAGCAGAAGAAGACATTCCTTTGAAGAATCACAGTTGACCAGTGGCAAGTGGAGCTAGTTAAGGCTTTTCTGTTGCCCTTGGCCTGGTGCCCTTAGCTGGATGCTCTGAGAGTCTCAAAGTGCCCTTCCCCCTGTGCTTCTAGGTGCCTTGACAGCATACTCCTATGTTTGCTTGGGCTCAAAAAGATGTTTGGGAAGTTTTTTAAAACTTCTGCTCCAGAGCTTAAAGGAGACCCACCACGAAAAGAATCAGACTGACACTTCTACAGCATTGGATTGAAATTCAGGTTTGTCCCATGTGTAGAAGGGTTTTTTTCTCTGAAAAACATCAAAATAATTTTTCAGATTGAGACTATGAAACTTTTACAAACATCCACGCTGAGGGATAAAAAAAGTAGATTTCCCGTATATAAGGGGTATCGGACCCATATTCTGTTAGCATGATGCATCTATACGTATACTCCCTGTTTGATACATATATGCTTTTGCTTGAAGGAAATTTGTTTCTTTCCTCCCTGTATATCTATTGCTAAAAGAGTAGGCCGAGAACCATACAGACGCCATCTTCTGAACATATGCTTGAGCATGGGCCGTGATCACGCGTTGATCACGTGCAATTGTCAGGCCCCAGTTCATTTGAGTTACTGGTAGCAGCTGAAGGTAGGCTGTTTTACTTTTACTGTTCTAAGACTCAAGGTCCCATCTGGCTTTGGGGGCGGTAAGCGCATTCCTGGAGGCGCCGTGTCTACACTCCCAGGCACCAAGACGAAAGAGAGTCACCCCTCCTGACTTCATGTGCAACAGATAGTCAAGCCTTTGTACTGCTCTGATGTGTGTCATGTATGGTCCTTCCCTGGATCTCGAGGGCCAGCTGGTATTTTTCCTTCCAGTGATTTTATGTATTGAACCGAAAAGTATATAACCTCATGTTTGAATACGAGCCAACAGTCTTCTCGGCGCACTTGATGGGTGAGGTTCGGAGAGGCTCCTCTATAGAGTATTTTGCTTAATAAACGATTGAACCTTCTTCACTGCCAACTGACTGATTATTTGGTAATGGTTGTTGGGACTATTGGTAGGTATAGTCCTTTAGTTTATTTTTATGGTACATCAATGCTTCTCGGTCCTAATGGGGCCAACCCGTGCTCTATCGCTGTAGGCATTAAATAGATCCCAGTCACACCTGTTGCCTGTTCCTCCGCATTTCCGCCGTTTCTTCCTTCTGTGCCCCCCTTTTGCCTCTGCTCCCCTTCATTGTTGCCTGTTTTCGTTTTGCTCTGTGCCCCTTGCCCCGTTTTTGCATTCTGTACCCCTTCACTGTTGCCTGACTTGCGCTTGTACCACCGCTGTTTACCGTCTGTGCCCTTCTCCCGCCTTCCTCCTGTGCCATTTCCCGCCGCTGCGTCCCTGCGACCCCGCCCCCTGCTGTCCCATTCGCCACCCCGCTCCCGCCTCCCAGCTGCTCCTCCCTCCCACAGCCCCTCATATGGAGGCCGCGCAGCGGCCGCTGGCACGCCGAAGGCGCGCCTAAGGCAAGCCCGCCTGCGCCTGTCTGTGCCTGGACCGCGCCCAGCGCCAGAACCCCTGGCACCCGCCAGAGCCAGGGTACCTGGCTGAGCTACGACTCCGCCGCCCTCAACACACTCAACACCGGACGAACACCTGCCTGCTACCGAGCCACCCCGAAGCGAACCCACGGACCCTTCACCTGTCAAGCATGCAGATTCCCCTGCCTCTGAAACAGTAGACAGCCCACCAAACCCAACATCAACAACAACCACCTCATGTGCATACTCATCAACACACGCTCCGTCCACAAGAACGCCATCGAACTCTGGGACCTCCTCGACACAACAGCACCAGACGTTGCCTTCCTCACGGAAACTTGGATGAACGCCTCCTCGGCCCCCGACATCGCCATAGCCATCCCGGACGGCTACAAGATCACCCGGAAAGACCGGGTCAACCGAACCGGAGGAGGGATCGCCATCGTCCACAGGAACACCATCAACATCACAACCAACACCGAAGACACACTCTCCGACGCCGAACACCTGCACTTCCAGATTCACACCGACCCCAAGACCCCCCTTAGAGGAACGTTCATCTACAGACCTCCGGGCCAGCGCACACAATTCAGCGAAACCATCGCCGACTTCATCAGCCCGCACGCCCTAGCCTCACCAGAATTCATCCTCCTAGGGGATCTCAACTTCCACCTGGAGAAAAACAGCGACAACAACACCACCATCCTGCTCGACAACCTCGCCAACCTCAGGCTCAAGCAACTGGTGAACAACCCCACCCATCTGGCGGGCCACACGCTTGACCCCATCTTCTCCGCCAGCAACCATGTTTTCTTCAGCCACTCCACCGGACTACACTGGACCGACTACAGATGCATCCACTTCACCTTCAAAAAGAATACATCCCACCACCGCACGCAACCGATCCCCGCAGATGCTGGAGCAAAATCACCACAGACCAGCTCCTCTCATCGCTGAGCCAGAACCCGCCAGCTGACACCGCTGACACCAACAATGCAGCCCACAACCTCACACAGTTGATCACCCACTGTGCCAACGACCTCGCCCCCCTGAAGAACCCCCCAGGCAAGACCGGCAACAAGAAAACCTAATGGTTCACAGACACCCTCAAAGAATCAAAGAAATCCTGCCGAACCCTCGAAAAAACCTGGCGCCACGAACGGACAACAGAAAACATGGCAGCCCTCAAGAACGCCACCCGCAAACACCACCAGCTGATCCGCTCCACCAAAAGGTCATCATTCAAAGAGCGGCTAGATAACAACACCCACAACAGCAAGGAACTCTTCAGCATCGTCAAAGAGCTCTCCAACGCCAGCAACAACGACATCACACCGTCACTAGACCTCTGCAACTCCCTCGCCACATACTTCCACCGCAAGATCGCAGACATACACGACAGCTTCAGGACCCAGACTACGCCTCCAGTCATCGAACCAACGACCCCGACCACCACCCTCAGCGCCTGGACCCCCATCAGCATTGAAGACACCACCAACGCCATGAACTCCATCCACTCCGGCTCCCCCTCTGACCCATGCCCCCATCACATCTTCAACAAACCCGACACCATCATCGCACCCCATCTCCGGAACATCATAAACATCTCCTTCACGTCCACCACCTTCCCTGAGAGTTGGAAGCACGCAGAAATCAACGCCCTTCTGAAGAAACCCACAGCGGACCCCAAAGACCTCTAGAACTTCCGCCCCATCTCTCTTCTTCCCTTCCCGGCTAAAGTCATCGAGAAGACCGTCAACAAACAGCTGACCGCTTTCCTCGAGGCAAACAACTCGCTCGACCCATTCCAGTCCGGATTCTGAGCCAACCACAGCACCGAGACCACCCTCATCGCAGCCACCGACGACATCAGGACCCTGATGGACAATGGGGAAACTACCGCTCTCATCCGCCTAGACCTCTCGGCAGCCTTCGATACCGTATGCCATTGCACCCTAACAACCCGCCTCTTCAACACTGGGATCCAAGGAAAGGCCCTGGACTGGATCTCCTCGTTCCTCTCCGACAGAACCCAGAGAGTCCGCCTCCCTCCCTTCTGCTCAGCAGCCACCGAGATCATCTGCGGCATACCCCAAGGCTCCTCGCTCAGTCCAACCCTCTTCAATATCTATATGAGCCCCCTCGCCGCCATCGCACACAAACACAACATCAACATCATCTCCTACGCCGACGACACCCAGCTGATACACTCCCTCACCAAAGACCCAGCCACCGCCAAAACCAACCTCCAGGAAGGAATGAAGGACGTCGCAGAATGGATGAAACTCAGCCGCCTGAAGCTGAATTCAGACAAGACGGAGGTCCTCATCCTCAGACAATCCCCATCCCCCTGGGACGATTCCAGGTGGCCCACAGCGCTGGGCTCCGCGCCAACACCATCGGACCACGCACGCAACCTGGGATTCATCCTGGACTCCTCGCTCACGATGACCAAGCAAGTCAACGCCGTTTCGTCCTCTTGCTTCAACACCCTGCGCATGCTCCGAAAAATCTTCAGGTGGATCCCCACCGAAACCAGGAAGACCGTCACCCAGGCCCTCGTCACCAGCCGACTGGACTACGGAAACGCCCTTTACGCAGGAACCACTGCCAAACTTAAAAAATGACTCCAACGCATACAGAACGCCTCCGCACGACTCATCCTCGACATCCCTCGCCACAGCCACATATCCGCCCACCTGAGAAACCTGCACTGGCTCCCCGTCAGCAGGAGGATCACATTCAGGCTCCTCACCCACGCACACAATGCACTCCACGACATGGGCCCCGAATACCTCAACAGCCGCCTCTCGTTCTACACCCCCACACGCCAGCTCCGCTCCACCAGCCTCGCTCTCGCCACTGTCCCTCGGATCCGCAGAACCACCACCGGAGGAAGATCGTTCTCCTACCTGGCAACCAAAACTTGGAACTCCCTCCCCGCACACCTACGACTGACCCAGGACCATCTCACCTTCAGGAATCACCTCAAGACCTGGCTATTCGAGAAGTAGCGGCTCCCCCCCTCCCTTCAGCGCCTTGAGACCCTCACGGGTGAGTAGCGCGCTCTATAAATGCCCTGATTGATTGATTGATTGAGTCTACTGTGATCATTGACTACCAATAGCACCTTGCAATTTTTAGCACCATTCTCCCATGAATCTTTAAAAATTCATGTCTCTGGTTCCCTTTTTTAGATTTTCGTCATTTTAGTGTCATTTTTCTTTTTATGAATTTTTCTATGTTTTTAAATTGGAGTGGAATTTTTACTGTGTTATGTTTTTGACTTTGTAAAGGAAATGGTTCTTCTAAATTCTTTACACATTTTTGCTAAGTTAAGCCTGTCTGCAATGTGCCATAACAAGAGGTTGAGCTCAGAGTTCAATTACTTGAAACCTTTGACTGTACCTAACAAGATAATGACTTTATTACTTGTGGTGGACCTCAACTAATCACACGTTATCACAGCCCACAATTCAATTCAGCTAGTGACTGTCACAAATACATTTATATTTTCAGTGCATTGCTAGCACTTTTTTCCCAAAGAAGCGCACGTACATAGAAACCTTTACCTTGCTTTGCATTAATCTTTTCTGTTATATTTTTTGCTTCAAATGGTGTATATCTTTACCTTGATTTTTTTCCTCTGTATAACTTTATCTTTCCTTTAAAGTCAGATGTGTTGTAACCTATATTTGAATGGTAGAATCCCCCTTGCATCTATCCTACCTTTCCTTACTCCTTTTCCTGCCTTTGTCTTCCTCCATTTCAAGTTAAAATGTTCATATGCCTTTATCCCTGGTAGGGGAACGGTGAATCATATAGCAAGAGTTATCACCTTATTAGACATTGCCCAAGTTGAGCCCAGAGATGTTGGAATAGTGCTTCTCGACACTGAGAAGGCGTTTGACCGGGTCTCGTGGTACTTTTTGTGGCAAGTGTTATCTGCGATGGGTTTTCCTCAGGGTTATATCCAGGCTCTACAGGTCCTGTATCACTCCCCCGTTGCTCGGATTTGCTCTATGGGCTTAACATCTAGGGTAGTTCAGATTACGAGAGGTACACGCCAGGGCTGTCCTTGTTCTCTGCTCTTGTTTGCGCTTTATATCAATCCTTTTTTAGACATGCTTAAGCGGAGCACAAGGATAAGACCCTTTATGATGGGGCAGGATCAGAATCTTGTCTGTGCATATGTGGATGACATCGCCATTATAACATCTGATCCAACGATGGCGGTACCCGAAATTGAACACCTTGCATATAAGTTTTGCCGTGTTGCCGGGTATAAGCTCAATACATCAAAAACTCAGGTTCTTTGTACTAATCAGAACATCAATAATGATCCAAGAGTCGTTAAGGAGGTTACATATCTTGGTATCGAGATACGGGCGTGTTTAAGAGAGGTGGTTGAAATCAATTGGGGGACTTTGATGGGAAGCATTAAACAAGTTTACCACAAAGAGCTGCTCCTAGTGTGATAACCCAAACGAGTTACAAGAACGTCGTGAGTGTGGGTATCTCACAAAAAACCTTCGTTTGATAGAGGGCGGGCATACACTTGACGACAAGGATGCACTTCTAAATGACTAAGTGGCGGCCCGTGAAATTGTGAGTGAGGTTAAAAATCATTATAGTAATCAGAAGTAATTTTAATGTGACTGAAAACTATATGATATAAAAATGTATATGACGGTGAAAGGATGCCGCGTTTTTACATTCTACCAAAGATCCACAAGGGTCGCATGCCACCGCCAGGTAGGCCAATCGTATCCGGCATTGGATCTGTGTGGGAACCCCTGTCGCAATTTTGCGACTGGTTTTTGCGGCCCATTGTAAAAGAAACACAATCTTACCTGAAAGACACAAAAGACGTCCTCTGCCTCCTAAAAGATCTGGAGGTTGATACCACCAACGATTGGCTTATAACGATGGATATCGAAGCCCTGTACACAAGCATACCACAACGACGAACACTGGAAGTCGTAGAAAATATCATTCTACAAAGAGAGTGGGATTTTGTTACTCCCCAACATTTTGTTATGGAATGTGCTGAGTTGGCCCTCACAGAAAATTTCTTCCAATTCGAACAAGTTATCTACCACCAAATAACAGGTACTTCGATGGGGAGTACTTTTGCTCCCAGTATGGCATGTCTATACGTCCAGCAATTTGAGGAGGACTTCATCAACAACGCAGCGAACCCTTTTCGAAGCCACATAAAGATCTGGAAACGTTACATAGACGACGTACTCATTGTATGGAATGGAACAGAAGAGAACGCAATGGCCTTTGTCCACTGGGTGAACTTGCAAGATAGACATCTCAAATTCACTCATACCATCAATAAAAATCACGCAATCTTCTTGGACTTGGATATCACACTTACCAATGAGGGGATAACAACTAAGGTCCACAACAAACCCACGGACAGGAACAGCCTACTCTTGTACGAGAGTTATCACCCTAAGGCCCTCAAACAGAACCTACCTGTTGGTCAGTTCCTCCGAATAAGGAGAAACTGCTCAGAGAAAGACACTTACAAAGAACAGGCAGAACATCTTGAGAAGAAATTAATTGAACGCCATTATCCAAGAACAATGGTGAGAAAGGCAAACAAAAGAGCAAGAAACAACTCAAGGGAGGCACTTCTGGAGAACGTGGAGAAAGAAAAAACCAACAGACCGGTCTGTGTAACTACATTCACACCAGCATCAAACTCAGTTAAAAAAATTATCAAGAAAAGATGGCACATACTTAACAGTGCTGGCAAACAATGGGAACCCCCTCTGTTTGCCTTCAAACGCAATACAAATCTCCGGGACGAACTGGTCCATGCCCAGATGACCACAAATGAGAACACAGAACAACTTAGACTCTGGGACCAACCACGTGTAGTAGGTCATTTCTCATGTGGCGGATGCCAGTCATGTAATGTCAGGAATCACGGGAGGTTTCCTCCCTCTATCTCCGCTGTGGCTACTATTTTCTCGTTACAAACCCATTCAAGAGCAAATGACCTCTTTAGTTGGAGCAATTGCTGGCATCGCAGAAATTCCAACATGGCTGCCAATAATCCGATACTGCAACAGCATACCGCTGTTTAGCAGTCTAGTGTTTTTAGTATCAACTGCCTGAGGAATGTTCTTCAACATTCCTCGGTGCACTTCACTGAAGAAATTACAAGGAGAACACCTGTTTTCATGGCTTCGTGGAAGATAGTCAGGGTAGACGCGAAATATCGGGGTTAGAATTCGCCGGTCAACATACACTTCTAGTACCAGGTTAGTTTGAATATATAATTGGTCAAATAATATTTCTGAGAGAGATAATTCCGAGTTCTTATGACAATTTAAAAAGCAGCTTGTAATGTTAAAAGGTATTGTGTAAATAGAGAAATAATATTTCTTGAGTCATTTATTTGGCTACCATAGTTTCATTTTCTGTCTTCACGAAGTTAAATGCGAGCGTTTCTTTCTTTCGAACGCTGCATTTGACTGAAGAAATTCCTGAGGAGCCCTTTGTGTTTATTCCACTTTAAACTAGAAATGCAGGCATTATGTGAAGGCACACCGTTAACCCGACTTTAACTGTGTGAATTCAAAGGTCTTTGAATTCGTCAGACGGAGGCTTCCGTTGACGGATTCTTGAAAGGAAATCAACCGGAACTAATTTAACTTAACGCTGGCACTTGCTTCGTGCAGCGTGTAACTGGAAACCTGGCATTAGCGCTGTCAGGAAGAAATACTGGCTAACGCGAAGTAACTTGCGAAGCCACTAAAAGCTAAACTTGACACTGCAGTCTTTCAATTCATGTTACGTGACTGAGGGAAGATAATTTAAAACGCGTCTCTTGGCAAATTAACGCGTGCAACCTTGAAACTATTTATGAGGGAGCTAGCGCATTAATAACGGTGCAACACCCATTAGGTTCTTAGAGAAAACAATAAATGGGGTGTTAGGCTCAAGATCCTTTCCTCATAAACTTAAAAAGACAGTTGGTATTTATGGAGAAGCATTTCTCCTGGGCTCTGCAGAATAGGCAGACAAAATAATCTATCATCCTGAGACAACCATTCCAGGCTTCACCAGTTCTCTTCTAGTGAGTGGAATAAGAGAGAGACTTATAGAACCTCATTCATTTAATTAAAAAGAGACATACTCACCTTGATTTTCTCCCCTCTCAACTGTGCAGAATCAGAACAAAGAGAAGGCCTGTAAAAGAAAAAGAAAAAGAACAGAGTGAAGACTTCACTTAGTGTAGAATACGCACAAGAGAAGTATGAAGAGTAGCAAGCCCCAAACACCATCCTGGTAAGACAAGTTATCTATAGATTTAAAATGCAGTAAGTTTGCGAAAGTACAGTTTATAATTTGCATAAATGTTTTAGCCAAAAGAAAAAGAAGAAGAAGAGCGTAGAAGACGAAGCAGACTTGGCAGAGTTTGGGAGCTGTCTCTTCTTGTCCCAATTCCCCTTTCCCCCCTTGGAACTTACCTGCAAAGGAGTCCTGATCCCTGGCGGGAAGTTCTGAGAGGGGCATAGGTACTTAGCATCATTCTGCTCCTGTGCAGCCTTACTCAAGTTTTTGATACAGCTCTGACATGTAACCTCACAAAAAACACCAAAGAAGTGGACATTGGCACAAATAAACCATGGCAGCTCAAATCGTTCAGCAATTGCAACACAGAAAATGTGGTATATTTATTAACATGTCCTTGCAACCTCCAATACGTGGGGATGACCACAAGGAAAATAAAAATCTGCATTAATGAGCACCGTAGTACGATCGGGTGCAAAAAAACTAACACAAAGCTAACACGACATTTAACCGAAAAAAAACATTCAGACACAGACCTGCGCTGGACTATTCTTGAGGTCACGAAGAAAAGCAAATTTGACCTCACAAAAGCCCTCCACGTGAGAGTGCAACGTTGGGTATACCGCCTACGCTCTCACGAAAAAGGCCTCAATGATGACATCCCATGGTTGCAGCTTACACGATAAAGAAAGGGGATATGAATTTGGTATATGCCCTTTTGATAGTGTAATTATATATTCATATTACATACTTCTACTCAAGCTGGCCTACTTCTAATATTCTAATATACAAATACAATAGTTCAGTTGGGTTGAATTTCATCACCTCTCTCCACCCTTATGCCCTTCACGTCACCCACCAAGATGATATGTATGCGCTTTGCGCAGGGCCAACCACATGGAACACAGGTGATACATCCTCCGAATATCTGGGGAGGCGCTCGCTCTGTTTATTGAAACACTTACAGGTGCACAGCGCCGTTTAAAAACACGAGCAGTTGTTATGACAAGTATTCACCCCGGTTACGAGGTATGTGAGCTAATTGATTAACTGTGGGTCACACTTTCCTCTCCTGCGCTACGCGCCCCAGCTCCAACTGTGCACAGCGTTTCCATGCCAACTCATGACTACAGACGCTCGGGCACTTCACGATAGCTCTCCACAACTGTGCTGGCGAAAACATGCAGTACTCCGCCCAATAGTATGTCAGCCAATCACATTTCTTATTAGGCCAGCTTCACCACCTATAGGACATCTTGTCTCACGCAGTCCCACACAGCGTCTCTATGCCAACCCATGACAACAGATGGTTGGGCACATAATGATAGCTCTCCACGACTGCGCTGGCGAAAGCATGGAGAACTCCGCCCAATAGCGTGTCAGCCAATCTTGTTCTTTGTTAGGCCAGCCTTACCACCTACGGGACTTCTTGTCTCTCGTAGTCCGACAACCAGGCATGGGCTCTTCCAATGATCGGACTATTTGTTGCTCACAACGCTGTCTCCCGTTCACGGGCCTCCGCCCCCCCAGCGCCTCCTCCTATTGTTGAAGGAGGTCTGACTTCCCTCCGGCCTCGCCACGAATGGGGCTCCTTCTCTCATTTACGCCTTAAACCGACATCTTTAACACAGGCTCAGCGCTCTTATGACACCGGGAACCCCACACCTGAAAATGTTTAGCGGTCAATCGACCAGTTAACACGATCAAACCACATTTAAAAGACGGCCCGCTCGCTCCATCTCTCACATTCGGGAGAATCGAGCGGACGCATAGGACACAGGAGCATTCCACCTCGGGTCACAGTAAGAGTTTGGGTGTATCGAGAGACTAATGAGCAGGCGTGTGTGTGAGTGTGCATTCTAGCCAAAACGACTGATCAGCAACACTGACTGTGTGTTTTCTTTGCCTCCATTTACATTTGCTCAACAAGGGTTCCTTTGTAAAGACTTATAACTCTGTCTGTGCAGCAACTCCTTCTGTACGTCTGATGTAGTTCTTGGTTCTATGTTTCTCTCCTACAGAAGTGACAAACAGTGGATTCCCCCCGCTCCTTTTTTCCCCCCTTGGGACAAGTTGTTTATCTGATTAGGGTAAGATTGGCAGCAGCATTGTCTGCCTCCAGCCTCAAAGTTTCACAAATGCGTACACAAATAGAGTGTCACAAAGTCACATACACTTTTTTCACTCTTAGAAATCAATGCATGCATTGTTTTTCCATTCCTTCCTTTACAGGTACATTCGACCCAACGAGTTCCAACTAACCTCCGTTTCTCACATGTTTTTTGTTTCATAGGCTTCACCATTGGAAGTATTCTAGGAAGTGAAGTGTGGCCTTCGCTACACTCACACAGTGGTAGCACCTTACCAGCTCTTGGTAAGAACGGAGTCCCCATTTATAATTTGGTCCTGATGAATGCCATGGACCCAACAGGGCCACTTCGGCAGAAACATGTTGACCACTCACAAGACGGTTAGGGGACACTAATTACCCCATTCACCGTCATATACATTTTAATATCATATAGTTTTCAGTCACATTAAAATTACTTCAGATTACTATAATGATTTTTAACCTCACTCACAATTTCACGGGCCCCCACTTAGTCATTTAGAAGTGCATCCTTGTCGTCAAGTGTATGCCCGCCCTCTATCAAACGAAGGTTTTAGAAGGCGAGGACTGGTCAGTGATGAAGCATGACACCAGGTGGTGTGTGAGACCAGTCCGTAATTTTTTGTGAGATGCCCACACTCACGACGTTCTTGTAACTCGTTTGGGTTATCACACTAGGAGCAGCTCTTTGTGGTAAACATTTATAATGGAGGCTGCTAGCTCCTAGAACCCCATGCCTCTTGTTCCCCCTCCACATATTTAGTGGAGTCTTTTTGTGTGTTAAGCATTAAACAAGCTCTTGACAAGTGGCAATGCCTTCATCTTTCGCTGGTGGGGAGAGCAAATGTGCTTAAAATGAATGTTTTGCCGAAAGTGTTATACTTTTTTAGATCAGTACCTCTGGAAATCTCTCACTTACAACTACAACAAATCCAGTCTCTCTGTTCCAGATTTTTGTGGGCCCCAGGGAAACCACGCAGGGCAGCACGATTTATGACTTTACCCCGTGACAGAGGGGGGGGGGGGGGTGGTCTATTCCTGATTTTACATTATATTACTATGCCTGTATCATAGCCAATATTCGAGTTATGGGGAGGCAGTGGCTAATCCTGCTGTAGTCCCATCAATTTATCAGATGGTTCTTGGGTCTCAAGCAAATAATTGTCTTTTTTTAAGGGTCGATGGTAGTTATTATAAAAGAACCTGCTTTAAGATCTTGGGGGCTGTATTTAAAGTTTGGAGGATTGTCTGTAAAAATTTCCAGATTAACAGACTTTCATTTTATACACCCCTGTCAGCGGTAGGTATCCTTCGTGCAATCTTTCAAGATAGTGTGGTAGGGAAACTGAGAATCTCTGGAATTACACAACTGGGACATTTTATGGATGCAGAAGGGCACCTTGCTTCCTTTTCTAGTTTATCGTGTAAATATGAGCTTCCTAAATGTCATTTTTTTAAATATCTTCAGATACGTGATTTTCTAAACAAACATGTCATCATTTTAAAACCACATAAGATAGTTGAAGCTGTTAGGATTCAGGGACGCATTGGGGTTCTTTATAACATATTACAATCGGCCAAAACTGATGATCTTGAGAAACATAATCTTAAGTGAGGGAGTACTTTAGGCCTACAAGCTGTGTTTTTAGAAGATTCGATTGATCTAGCAGGTAAAATTTTTATGGCTGCGAATCTGAAAACGCAGCACTACAAAACAATATTCAATCTTTATTTTACCCCCTCAAAGATGAAGAAATGGGGGAGCAAGTATGATGGGAAATGTTTTCGCTGTGGCATTGACGATGCTGATATTTTGCACATTTTCTTTTCTTGCACTAAATTAGCCTTATATATACAGCATATTGAGAGGTTTTTGTCCCAAGTTAGGGGTGTGGTCATAAATATCTCTGCTTCGATCATGCTATTAGGTACCGGGGAGGATCTGTGTCAAGGTACACAGATGTATAAATATAGGTATCTTATCTTTGTTGCTATGGGGGTAGCAAGGTTATGTATAGCATCTACATGGCTTCAACCAGAGGCACCTTCTTTTGAAATGTGGCGCGCTAGGTTTTACAACATCTTTAATTTAGAATTCAGTTTGTATTCGCTCAAAGTTCACGGAAGCGTGCGCTGGGTATGCAAATTTGGGGTCCTATCTATGATCATTTGACTCTTTGATTTTCTGATGTGACATGTATGGTATGGAATGAACTTATTTGTATGTATCTAATATTGGCTTTGTAATTACGACTTTTTGAGTATGTATATAATGTTTGATACTGTGGATTTTCAATTAAAAGAAAAAAAAATGTTCATATGGGAACTCACTTCAGAACATTGGATGGCAGCTGTGTAGATTTGGAGAATTCTTACTGAATAAATACTTAAAAAGCATTCTGGCTTTGTGTGCTACTTCTAACACTACCCTTGCCTGTACAGCTAGGAGGTGTTGAACTAGTAGGCCTTAAAAACGCCTTCTTAGCAATACAAGGCTCTCTTTAGTTCCCCTAACCACCAGATTATATACCCACATGGCTACTGATTGAAAAATAAATTATGGGAGACCTCCACTCCATAACACTGTTAGTTAGCAAAACAAAAAACCCCACATCGGCCAAATGTATCCTCAACAATAACAAAAGAGTGCTTCTGAAGACTGACAGACACCTTCGGACCCCGATCGCCCAATCTAACATGATCTCACATTGGAACAACCCTAAAATTAAAATCCATGGTGAAACAATATTTTGAAGCTCATGGGTATCTAAATGTCTCCAATTCCTAAAACACCTTGGCCCATACCAAGCACTTCTTTTATTTAGAAAATTAAGACAACAATACAATCTGTTAGACATAGATCTCTACAACTTTCTGAAACTCAATATCTTCCATGCGCAGGACGGCCAGGAGCCGTCCTGTGCCACGATGCTCGTATGCACAGGATGGCTTGCGGCCATCCTCCTACATGGCACTGGAAATCCCTCTGGAGCGGGCACCAGAGGGATTTCCTGTTCCCCCCAGCAGCCTCGGGAGCTGAGGAAGAACTTCGCGATGTAGGTGAACTGGTGCATGCCTGACGGTGTGCATGGGTGGTGCTTAGCTACAGTGCTGAACTGGCTGTAGCAGGCACCGGGTGTTTCCCAGGTGAGCAGGAGTGGTGGGGGCCAGTTTTCTGGCTGTGGGGGCCAGTTTTGCAGAGGTGCTGCAATATTGGCCTCCATTCACAAAAGTGGTAGCAGTACATTTTACTAGCAGGCCCCCTCTCCCAGGGACTATTGAGCAACAATCTGCTAGGGCTGATTGCTGTTCCCAGTCTGGCCCTGCTTGGCTTACGGTGTGCGCAGGTGGCCCTTGGCTGGTGGTGTGCATGGATAGTGCATGGCTGACTGTGTGCATTGATGGGGCTTGGCTGGTGGTGTGCGTGGATGGCGCTTGACTGGTGGTGTGTGTGGATGGTGGTGTGCATGTACTGAATCTTGGCTGGCTGTATGGCTTGCATGGATCCCCCAGTGTTTTCTTTATCCAGAATCCCCAGAAAACCTCACATTTACTTACAAAGTCACATTTTCCTCACATTTCTATGTGGGTATGTTGTAGGATCACCGCGCAGGCATAAATTCCCTACCACACAGCATTCCCCCTGGTCTCCAGAGAAAAATGATACCTCACTTGTGTGGGTGCCCAACGTAGTGTCAGCCTAAAAATGGATAAACAAACTGCCCATTTGGACCTGCTTTGTGCCCCCTCAATCTCTACATGTTTTTTGCCCAAAAAACAAGAAAGAACACAACAGATGACCAAGGCCTAGCACCTCTATTCCACTAGTTACGTATATCAACAGATAAATGCAACAACTCCCGGCATCCGCTGTTGAAAGATGCCAAATAGGTAAGAAAGTCTACAAGAAATGAAGGTGCACTTTGATGGAAGTTAAACAGGAAACACGCTAGTAATCCAAAAAGTTCTTCTTTTTATTCAAGGTTGTTTGGTTAAAAACGGCACACAGCCAACGCGTTTCGTTCCCTAGTGCCACGGGAACTTCGTCAGGGCTAGCTAGGAATAACGGAAATATTCAGGAAACCACACTGTTTCAAGGTTGGTCCTTATGGTTGTGTATAAGTACGCATACGAGTGATTCTATTCACTTGGTCCACGTAATTCTGGATTATAAGCCAGTCACAGAATTAATTCATATTGATTCAAATAATGGCTCCCAAAGTTCAAGAGGACAGGTTTGCATAAGATCTGAGATAATTTCGTAGCAAATAGAGAACAGCATCTAAAGTAGGTAGAGACAGTAGCTCACAAATATAATAATACATGGGTACAATTAGAGCCCGTTGTCAGTATCCCGGCGGCATTAGACCGATGCCAATCAGCAGAGTCACTAGCAACAGCATGAAGTCATGTTTTTTGCCCTACCATGTCATAGACACTTGGCCCATCCACACAAGTAAGGTATCAGTTTTATCGGGAGACTGAGGGGAACGCTAAGTAGTGGGAACTTTGTGCTGTGCGGTGATCTCACAACTTTCCCACACAGTTGTTAGAGGGAAATGTAAAAATCTAATTTCCTCACTTTTATATGTGGTAAAGTTGTGAGATCACCAGGCCACCACCAATTTCCTACCACCCAGCGTTCCTCAAGGTCTCCTCACTTGTGTGGGAGGGGCAAGTACCCGCGACAGGCGAGGGCCCAAAACATATTGTGGAGACATCAAACTTACCAATTACAAAACAACCTGGTTTTGTAAGGGGGGTTACCTGAGTTTCTGGCCTCGGATTCGGCGGCAATCTAGGGAAACCTACCAAACCCACACATTTCTGAAAACTAGACACCCGGGGAAGTCCAGGGAGTTATGGCTTGCGTGGATCACCCAATGCTTTCCTACCCAGAATCCCCTGCAAACCTCACATTTTGCTGAAAGAAATCACATTTTTCTCACCTTCCTGCACATAATTCACAAATTTAGTACAGCGACAGAATGCCCCTGTGCATGGCATTTTTAAATTTTACATTGGCATTCGACTCGGTTTCAAGAAATCGTCCAAAACTGTCACTGTCAATTTTGGACATTGACTGAGGGCTTTTGACACCAATCCAATTGCTGTGCATTGGAACCACCAACCAGGTGAGACAAAATCAAAAAGGGAACATCAGTTAAAAAAACTATACATCAGGTGAGAAATCAAGCATGGTTGTTCTCTTGTTCTCTCTCCAGACAAATGATCTGTATCAGGATGTCCAAAAAGCCTCTGTGGACATTCCAACAATAGATGGCTTTTAAAATCCCTGCCCTTCTCTATGCTGATGATACTTTTTCGGTATCCAAAAACCCCAACGGCCTGCAAACCTAACTTACAGCCAAGGAAGATTACAGTAAAGCAAACAACTTAATAATCAGTAGAGGGAAAACAAAAATCTTGACTTTCAGGACAAAGCATCGAAAGAAGTGAATATTTTTAATAAAATAAGACTGGAAGAGATTGAATCCTTTAAGTATTTAGGAGGGACCAATCGACAGAGCACTAAAATGGAAAAAGCATATTCAAACAACAACAGGAAAATCTGAAGCTGCTGTAAATGGCATCTTGACGAAGGTGCATAAATACAGTGATCTTATTCTAAGCACATCAGCAAGGTCTTTCAAGCAAAAGCTGGAAGCCAAATCTCTTAAGGGGCCAAGCTGTGGGGCCTAAATAAGCCCACAAACTGAGTAGAAATTCTTGAAATCAATGCTCAAACTACCATCATGTTTTCCCCACGGCGATCTCGGTATCGGATATCGTATGTCTCTATTGAAACTAGTTGTCAGATGTCAACATAAAATGCGAGCTGAAAAGACTGACAACATAAGGAAACAATCTATTGGACCAGGCCTGGTAAGTGCACTTCTCTATGAATGCTACATCCCCATATGCAATACAATGGGACAAGGAAGAGAGGAGACTCGGCCAGACATTGCCAAGCACATCTTCTAATATTGAGCTACTGACACAAAAGAAGACAAACGCCATTGTTAACAAACAATTTTTAAGCTTATAGATGAATCAGAAATTAGGAGCTCTTGGAAATCTACACACAAGAAGCCAGGCTTTCTCCTCACAGAAGCCCAATAAAATCCCATTCTGTTACAAACCATTGAGAAAGGAGGCTTGTTTGAAAGGTAGCTGTGCTTTTGCATTATCTGTCGAAAGCACTTTCAATTAATTCAATTTAAGTGATACAAACATGACTGAAACGTTCTGTAAATCTTCAATTAACAAGAGAGCAAGCCTGGAAGGCACTACCAGCCAGGAAGTCACACAGTAACAAAGGATGGTGACAGGAGACTATCAGAGAAATATAGCTGAACTTTATCCAGGAGGAGAATGAAATTTTGATTTCTGAGGTGACAAAACAGGAGAAATATCTGTTTGTCTCCTAAAAACTCCCACTAGACATGAAACCAGACTTATGGAGAGCAGCATAGCCAATACAGTGGCAGCAACGCACAGTACTGTTGCGAAATGGAAGAACAGATGGCATGATTACAATCACAGGGCTAGGTACAAGTTAGCAAAGATCCTGAGGTGTGCAGTAGAACCTGGCGATGGTCCAGAAATCCATGTGAAAGTGACACTAAAGGAAGAGCCAGTAGCAGCAGTAATAGGACCAGAGATGGTTGGTGGAACTGAGGTCACTGACACTGCAACCTTGCAGATGCATCCACATCTAAAAGTAAAAGATGTCAAAAACAAAATGTATCTTTATATACACCTCTTTCATAATGTAACTGTGAACCTTTAAATTGAATATTATTATAATTATAATGCCCCCCCCCCGAGTGGCCAATAGTGAATCTCAGGTATCATGTTATTTTGCTCCAAACTCATGCTGTACTGGTATTAGATTTACTAACACTTCGTGCTGGGTTTGCATTGCACAACAGGTGCAAACTGGTGCATAATGCTGTTTTGGGAATCCAGTGTAAATCCTGATAAAGCCCATGGATTGTTGAACTGGAACACCCATATACCACCCATGGAATGCCCTGTTGGTGAAACACAGCACAAGGTACCACACTCTCCTTGCCCAATCCGCAGACACCAGGTTGACTTGGGCCCTGACGCTCTTGATCTTCTTGAGAACATGGGCAGGAGAGGTGGTGGCGAGGAGGTGTGTGGGAGTTCCTTGTTCCATTTCAGCCAAAACACATTTTTCTAACAAGTATCCTTGTAGAAACTCCAACATTGACACTGCCTGCCCTCAATGGTGGCAAAAAGATCTATCCAACGTTCCCACACATTGGTGAAAGACACCCTGCACAACGTAAGGAAGCAAACACGACTCATGATCTGAACTATTACAACTGCGCAGTTTGTCTGGTCTAGCATTCAGGGACCCTGCAAGATGATTGGAAACCAGAAAGGTGCACAAAGCCTCCTGGCATAGTATCCGTGCCCTCACTAAGTCCTATTGGTTGCAGGACCGCATTGCACCATGCTGTCCATGAGAACATGTACCAGTCTTTTCCTGAAGGACATCTTGAAGGCCTTTATGCCCTGATGAATGGCCAACAGCTGCCCATGGTTGATACGGAGCCAGCCCTCTACTTTAGACCAGACCCATTTGATTTCCACCTTTCCCAGGTAACCACTTCCATCCCAGAAGCAATGTGTCCAACACCACTGTCAGCTCTTGGTAGGGAAGGGAAAGTGACCTGCTGCAGGACAAAGTACGATTTGTCAGCCACCACTGCAGATCTTGAGTAGTCTTCTCCAAGACCTGAATGATGTTGGAAAGACAGTCTTGATGCTGGGCCCACTGGAATGTTTGGTTCCAATGCAGAGCTCACTGTGCCACCTTGCATGGTTGACAAGGAGAATGCAAAAACCAAAGAGGCAAATAAGCCTCAGAGCCACACTGACCTAGATCCCAGATTGAACCTATAAAAATGGGATCATAGCCGAAAGTCCTGGACTCATTGCTGTGGTGAAAGGTACTGAGCTCCAAAGTGTCCAAGATTGCCTCAATGAATGGAAGCCTCTGTGAGGGAATCAGCTTGGTCTTCAGCTCATTTATGGTGAAATACAAACATATTAAAATCTCTGCTGTTGTCTAGTGGTGGTGGTCCACGACTGACTGCAGTGAGCCCGCCTTCAGAAGCCAGTCATCAAGGTATGGGAAGAAAGCAACTCCTGACCTCTGAAGACAGGGAGCAACCACTGCTGTCACTTTTGTGAACACCCAAGAGGCATTGGGTAGGCCGAATGGGAGCACATCAAACTTGAACCTCCAATAACGCGTGTGGAACTGCAGGATGGGTTTATGAAAATGCATGTCCTGTAAAGTCCAAGTACAACAACCAGTCTCCTGGGTCCTGAGCATTTTGAATATGCCCTTACGTAAAAAAACAGTTAGAAGTCAGATGTCCAATATAGACCGGTGGCCCCAGTCCTGTTTGGAATGAGGAAATAGCAAGAGTAACAACCCCTGTCAATTTCAGAGTTTGGTACGGTACCTTTGATGAGCAACAAGCATATCTCCTGCAGCAGGACTGACAGATGTCCTGCTGATCTTCATTCTGGGGTAGGAGGAATATTGGGTGGAAACAGAACAGAAAAGGTACATGTACACTGTTTGTACAATTTGTAAGACCCATCTGATGAACATGATGGATCGCCACCCCTGGAGGAAAGTGCCAGTCTTGCCTCTCACTGGATGGGCATGCACCGCCGCCAAGGGTGAACTAAAGTGGTTCTGTGGCTGTTGTAGCAGGGGAAGAAGAGTTTGAGGACAGATTAACCTGCTGGCCTGCATGCTGTCCATAGGTTCCATGACTGCAGCCCTGAAAGGTCTGGGCTTTCTACTTAATCATTAGCTGGGAAGGCTGTCTCTGCCTCTACCCCAGCCCTCTGGAATTGTCGATAAATTTCCTCAACTGGTGTGAAAATTGTTTAGAAGCAGTTGACAGCCTCAAGGAACCCACTGTAGCTCTGGTGTCTTTAAGGTGTTAAAAACCAGAGGCCATCTTCTCCCCACGGAGGCAAGGTCCATCAAAGGGTATGTCCGTCAATGAAGCTTGCATTTCGCCAGAGAAGCAAGTGGGTGTTGTTCAGGTATGTCAACACTTATACCACCCGCCCTGTTAATGCAATCAGTGATATCCAGACCAGCATGGATAACATGCTTGTCCTGTATCGCCTTAGCCAGAGAGGCCTTAAAATCCTCTAGGACTGCTTGCGAGATCTCGCTGGCCATGTACCAATAGGCATGTTTTTATCGGCCCGACAGATAGACTGAACTAACTGATCTCATTGCCAGGTTTGCAGAGGAAAATATATGTTTGCTACCTGAATCGCCTGTCCAGAGGTTTGGCTGGAAATAAGATAGGATTCAACTTACTGGTTGAGACCTGTACAATAAGGTTGTCTGGAGTTGGGCAAGTTAACTCAGTGCTGTCACTGGTGCATTGCAAATGCCCTATCCATCATGAGACTACAAAGCCAACTCTGATAGGGAGGCGGGGCCTCAAGAAAGGAAAGAAAGCAAAGAGATACTGACTGGCAGAATTCTTTTGAAAAATCGAGGAGTTGCTGGCTCAGTGACGTGTTCCATAATTTTTGTAATTATGCATCTGTGCTGAAGGTAGCATAATAATTTAGAATCAACACAGCTTTGCAGCTACAAAGAGAGTAGAAGAGATGTGTTAGTAGGAAACGAAATAACCCTTTTCAGCCGAGGTATTACTCGACTGGGCATTCTGCTGTCTGCTGCTATTTTTAGCTGTCCATATAGCTTAAAGCTGTCCCTTATTTGCTCAGTTTCTCCCTAAATGGTTCCTTACAGCAGGGGAAATCATTCATTTAGTGGCAACTCACTGAAGTTGTTACATAGTTGAGGAGTTGTCGCAGAGTTAGAAATGGGGCGGAACATTATTATGGCTTCTTGTACAGTGCAGTACTTCCTTGCACACTTTGCCGAATGGCTAGAGCTGTTGAGAGATACTGGGGTGAAGGGAGATGGCAGATGCAGACCGTATGCACGTGATGAACACATAACCTTAATGGTATCCATTAAGGCCGAAGGTGACCTCCGAATGGTAACAGGTTCATGTTTTATATGCACATTTATTTGCATTCATGAAGCTTTTTTCAAGTATTATCAATGTCTTTTTGCCTACACTTTCCTCAGTTTTTTCCTTCATGTATCTACAGAGGAAAATAGGAGAGGTTATAAAAGTTCTATATGTTACCAGACATTTATATCGAAGAGCTTATGTTTCATTTGTCTGTTGCTATGTGTCTGGAGCGTTTTTAAAAGGGTGCGTCAGAGCTGTTCACATGAAACGATGCTCTTAAAATACCTCTGAAAAGCGCATTAAAGTAGCTGGCAGCAGGAAAACAGCAATCAGAATGCCTCTCAATCTGGCAGGAAGTGGTGGCAGCTGCTTGACAAAGGCAATGTTGCTTAACTCGCCTAGATGTGTGTTTTTTCGGCCAGTGAATTAATATCTGTAACGTGCTCGCCAAGTTAGCTACAGATTCCTTTGTGAATGAGCCTAGTTGCTGGTTGTGCTTCAGTCCATCAATCAATCATCAACACTTGATAAAGCGCACAGCTGCTCCAAACAAAAGCGTCCGGCGCTCAAGTGGGCAACATAAAGCTAGCCAACAGTGTCAAATAGCCAGGTTTTGAGTTGACTTTTGAAAATGGCCAGTGAAACAGCTCAACACAGATTAGGTGGGAGGTTATTTGTTAGACCTGTCATTCTTAGGGTGGTTTCCGCCAACTTTTTGCCTTTTCCATCTATCTTTTGCTGTATCTTTTTGTTGGCCTTAGGACTCTTATCACTTTACCACAGCTAACCAGTGCCAAAGTGCATGTGCTTCTCACCTAAGCATGTTGACATTGGTGCATTCCCTTATTGGCGTATTTAGGTCCTGTGCAAAGTGGTATACAATATACACAGGGCCTGTAATCTGTAATCTAAATGCTACCAGTGGGCTTGTAACACTGGTTTTGCCACCCACATTAGTAGCCTTTCAAATCTGTCTTAGGCCTGCCATTACAGGACCTGTGTGTTCAGTTCACTGCCACTTTGACTTGGCATCTAAAACCGCTTGTCAAGCCCTAAACTTCCCTTTTATTACACATGTCACCCCTAAGGTAGGCCCTAAGTGACTCTAAGGGCAGGGCGCTGTTTAACTAAAAGGCAGGACATAAGTTTTACATGTCCTGATAGTGACAAATAGCTACATTAGTTTTTCACTGCTGGGAGGCCTACTCCTTCCATAGGCTAGCATTTGGGATTCCTTAAAATACCCTTTAAGCTGTAATTACTGATTGGCAAGAAGTAGCTACTTCATGTGAAATATCTGTGGAATGGTGGTGATAAATCCTCTTTAGTGGTAAAGTTGGATTTACCACAATCATTTTTGAAATTCCACTTTTAGAAGGTGGACCTTTCCCTGTTCTTAACTTAGTTCTGTATGTCTGCAGCCAGCCTCCAATACACATCTGGGCTGGGTGACAGCAACACTTTGTCCTTACTCTCTAGACAGCCACAACACAGGAAGGGCTTGGTGTGACAAAGATACATCTACATTCATCTGCATACTGATAGACTTCCTGAGCAAGGAGAGGGAGAGGTGGTTCAACTTCACACTTATACTTAAATAGATTGTGCCCTGTCCTCATACAGAGGGCTGATTTACCCCCTACTGGTAGTCTGGAGCCAGGGCTGCGTTGAAAGGGATCCTGTAGACCTTCAGAGAACTCTTTTGAAGTCACCCCTACATCAAAGGCACTTGTGGGTATAAGTACCCGGGCCCTGGCCCTATCAGATCAGTACACTACTGGACCTGGCAAGAAATTTGCTGGAATAAGGGCTGCTGTGCTGAAGGATTGCCACTCTGCCATGACTGACTGTTCAGAGGAACTGCTTCCCTACTTTGCAGAGCTGCCTTGCTGCCTGCTGACCTCTGCCCTGCTAAAGGACCAAGGACTAAACCCAGAGTGGCGTCAAGGGCTTGCTGGCTTGCCCCCTGTTTCAGAAATCTAAGGGCTATTAAATATTTCATCTCCCTGCTGCTGCAGTAAGACTCTGTCATTTGCAAGTCCAGCAGCTGGCTGGGATCAAAGATCGGAGCGTGTCTGATCGCCAGTCGAGCCGCTTTGCAATCGGTGCTGTGCTTGAGGAGAATTGGGTGTCCCATACGCAGTGCTGGTCTGATCGCCCCTGCGTTGCTGCTAAAAGGTTTCTGTGCCCCTCATACACATAACTGCCTTCCAATAATCTTACATCTGCACCTGTATTCTGCCATTTGTCACTCTACCCTGTTAAGTGGTGCCACCCCAGTCCTGGACCCTAGGAAGTGGGCTTAAGGTGCTTGTCAGTCTCTGTGGATCCAGCAAAACTGCCGCATCCCCTTTGCTGTGCAGCGCATCAAGCAGAACCAATGCATCGTTGCTGCTGATTGTACCAAACCGATGCAAAGACCCACATCGCCCCGTAAACCTTGGAAATGGGGCATCACCCTAACTGTGCAATGCAACTTCGGTGCAGGCCCTCGTATCTCCCATCAACAGCAGCCTTGATAATTACAATGAACTTCACACTGCAGCCCCAAAGCTCTTCAGAACCGACACATCACTCCGACTGTGCGCCGCATCCTTAAACATTGGACCGTGCATCGCAAGTCCTCAATGACGGGATCATCATTAGCGCAGGACCTCGCCTCGCCACAACTCAGAACCGACACTCCAGTTGCACGGTGTGTCTTCGGCTCAGATCCTTGCAACATTCCGCAACCCGGATTTAAAGTACTTTGTTCAGTGGACCTAACTGGGCGTTGTAGCTGGCCCTTGCTCCATCACAGTCGGTGTAAATGTGTGACTTTGTTCCGGTCCTGCGCAACCAGATATCCACAGTCTTTAAATACTCAAAACTCCAGTTCTACTGATCGGATCTTTGTCTTTTTGGTCCTATTTTCTTATTAAAAATGACTCTATTTTATCTAACTCAGTTGTGGGCTCCTTTTGTGGTGTATTTTCACTGTTTTACTGTGTGAGGCATTGCATAAATACTTTCCACATTGCCTCTTAGTTAAGCCTGAATGCTCTGTGTCAAGCTACCAGGTGATTGAGCAAAGGTTAATTTGAGGTTTCAATGTGCCTGACCCTGGCAAGGATTGTAGTTTCTGCCTGACCAGGGCTCACACCCTTGTCAAACCCCAATTACATTTCTTACAGTTGAAAACCAAAAAAACAGGCTTCCCAGAATACTGGGGAAAACACAAATAGGGGGTGTGGTAGAAATGGGAAAGATAGCACTAGAGTACTCCAGTATAAGAATAAGTGCCGGTGCCTGAAACTCTTCTCAGAAGCCTTTGGCCAGAGCAAATAAATACCAGTGTGTTTATTACCAAGACTGTGTAGTCCTAAATCCAGCTCATGAATTATTAATACACTACCCAACACTCTACATGTGTGGAGAGATGCACTCCCAAAGTGTCTTTTCCAATAAATAAGACTGATCAATTCCTTTATGTAAGGCAATCCTTTATTTTAAACGTCATCAGACAACATGAGCTCCAGCCAACGCGTTTCGTTCATTAAGGAATGAACTTCTTCAGGGCTGAAAAATTACAATGCAATAACAAATGACATAAATATATACATACATAAAGATTGACACAATGTTATAAAGTGATGCAACTCAAAGAAATGGTAGGAAAACAAAAAGCAAAAACATAAAGAAAGGACATACACGACTATAGACAAGAATCACATAGCCATATAACGGGGCAAACACATTGCATATGACAACCTCCACTGTACTAAAAATGCTCGCTAACATACATTAGTACCCTTGGTGGTGCCCTAGTGTTGACCAGTACATGTCGTGCTCCAAGTTATGTGATATACTCGGACCTTGATTAAAGCATCTACTGCATGGGGTGTCCTGGGTATGGATTTCAGAAAAGACACACATGCAAACAATAGCCTGGCAGTTGCTAAACATTAGTGAAAGTGCAAAAATTAAAAAAATGATGAAAACTCAGTAAGTATTAAAAAATAAATAAAATAAAAAATCTCTCAAACTAGGTTCGGAAGGGCGTTAGGTAAAATGAAGGGATGGAAGGGTGACTAATCAATAAATGCGGGCCATCTGAATTAAGGGGGGCCAATCAGGCAACTAAGTGTTAACCAGAATGGAAAATGGGCTAATAGGCTGGAAGGATATCTACAACTAGATTAAAACCGTGTGCACTATGATTCGCGTATCGATAAATACATACCATAAATTAGTTGGAACCGAATGGAGATCCGTGATTCTTGGTTCACCAAATGCTATAAAAGTAGGTGAAGAGCGTAGTGTGTTAATGCTCTAAAATGTTATCTACGAGGAAGCGTGGTAATCAAGCGCGTAACACCGCGTCCTGCGAAGGCCTCCTTGATAAGGGCCTGGATGCGTGAACCTAAAATGTGCAGAAATAACATATCAAAATGTATAGAAAAATACGCTATCGTGTTGAGGAGAAAACAATATGTAAAATGTTTCAAAAGTATCCAGAAGCAGAGAGAGCAACCGGGCCATGCGTATGAGGGGCCAGAGTGAATTTACATATAAATATAAACAGGGCCTGGATGGTTGTACGACGGAGTTCAAAACAGCACCGAATCACAGTGGAGGATGGTATGTGGATGCTGCCTGTCCGCAGCTCCTCACACGGCACACACCACCTCCCAATTGTTAAAACCATAGAGTAATGGTAATACTAGCTGGCATAGGTGAATTTACAAGAGAAACAAGTGGGAGGTGCCCCTACCCTGAGATCGTCATACAAGCAAATAAATAACCGTCATTTGATGCATCGAAAACAAACCCCTGTCGGAGTGTGCTCTGCTGGAAATGGGCTGAATCAAAGACGAGGTCACAAGTGAGTGACTCTAAAATAGTGCACAGTGCATAGATATTGAGTGACTCAGAGTGATAAACTGTAGCATAACTCAGAATGCTGTAAGCAGCATAAGCGTGTAATTCTGAAATAGTATCTACCTTATGTGCTGCGCGTCGAGTACGCTCCTTCCTGGTTCGCCAGTGTGGATTGGAAAGACTGCCCGATATGCCTCCTATATGAGCCCAGAAACCATGGAAAAGAAAGAGAAGGAGGGATGAAGAAAGGCTTGTAGGGAAAGGCTGTGGCTGGCGGAAAGCCAGATATTTCCGCTATCCGTCCTGTGCGTATGACATGTGGTAGTGTCAGCATATACCGTAGTGTCCATGGCACGTTGGTTATCACGGCAACCAGGATAAACATTGATCTTGAAGAAAGACTGAATATTGAAACCGTAGGTCCTGCAATGGGTTATGACCATGCAAAATGAATGTCAGAACAAATTGGTCCCAGTGCGTCCTGAAGGAAGAAGACTGTGGAAGTGGTGTGTGTTGGGCCGAATTAGGGTCACACCAAAAGAAAATGAAAATAAATGGAATGGCAGGTTGGAGACAGCCACTCCGTGTAGGGCAACTGGACCGATTATGTGCTAATAGATATTTTGTGATCGAACCACAGCTTGTTAGGCCTAGCATGCTATGGCATCAGTGAAAAGTAAACAAATATAATGGTAGATAGCGGTGGTGGAAAAGTCCCATCGAAACTGTACAACAAATTGCACAAGCTTGAAAATCCTTTTACAGTGCCTCGATGGCGGGGGTCTGAACACAGGATGAGAAGCGGAGTAAAACATGAAAACTGATAAATAAAAGCGGGCCCTGCACTCGGACAAGGCTGCTCAATGGTCTGGTGAGGACAAAAAAGCTGTTGACCCGCTTGGCGGGGTGGGAGTGACTTGTACCTCAATAGTAAGATCATGCTGCACAGCCCAAAAGCGGGCCCTAATAAGAAAATCAGTCACCTCCCCTACGGTGGAAACCCGGTGTGCGGTGTCTGGATCACAAGATACCATGACCCCCCCGTATTTCCCTACCGTGTTGTCAGAAAATGTTTACCCAATGGCCAATGCCCTAATGCAGGGCCTGGGTGAGGGTGAGTCGGGGTGACCCTGAGCTGAGAGTCAAGTTGCAGTGCCTCAGTCAACGAGCTTATGTCAGGGAATAGTGAAGCTCGTGGTCGGTGTTATGCCCTTTGATAACCGACTGTAATCTGCAAATCCATTTGGCCTCTGACTGATGTAGTGTCATTTCTCTATCGCCCCCCCCCAGTTTTTGGGTGGGATGTGGTCGATGCCACAAAAACTGAACGGGATCTCACCTGCATGTGCGGTGCGATAATGCTCAGACAAGGGATATCTGTCATCACCATTTATAAGAGCCCGGCGATGTTCTTGTATTCTCATTTTCAGACTGTGCACGGTGCTGCCCACGTATATCATACTGTGCATGCATTCCAGAGTATAAACCACGTACCACGTGTTGCAATTTATGAAATGTTTGATTCTGTGTACAGATTTTGCATTAAAACAAAATTCTTTCCTTTTGTTCTGGCCAAAACGGCAAATGTTGCAGTTGGTACAGGTGTAAAAACCCACAGGGGTGGGCGGCAACCATGTGCTGGTGGTCGCTTTCTGGGTTGTGATGTAACTGGGACATAGGGATCTCCTCAAGTACGTTCCCTCCTATATACCAGTGAGGGATTGTCATTGATGAAGGGGCGCAATGTGGGAATATCCAACAGTAGGTGCCAATGTCTCCTAAAAGCCTTGAAAATTCTATTACTATGTGCACTGTAATTAGTGAAAAATGGTACCTTTTCTCTAGGCTGGTCCTTGGTGTGACATTTCCATGTTTTCCTAAATGTGTTGTCCCTTAGTGTGTGAGACCTAGATAGGCTCAATGCCCTCTGCTCTGCTCTGTCCAGGATTTTCCAATCATAACCCCTTTGCTGGAAACGTTCTTTGATGTTATTCTCCTTAAAGCCCTTCTCTTCACTGCAGATGCGTCGTGCCCGTACCATTTAGCCATATGGGATATTAGAAATAACTGAATTGGCATGGGCACTGGATGCGTGAAGTACGCATTTTACAAGCTGTTGATTTCCTGAACAGTGTGCTGTGGACCATCCTTTCCATGACAAAAAAACTGGATGTCGAGGAAATCAATACGCTCCTTATGATGCAACATGGTGAGCTGAACATTAATGGGGTTACTGTTGAGGTATGTAAGATATTCATTCAACTGCATTTCTGATTCTGAGCCAGATCAGAGACAAATGATATCGTCTATGTACCTCCCCCAATAAATGATGTACTTAGTCCAGGGGAAGGCACACTTGCCCCAGGCATGCTCCCTCTCATACCAGCCCAGGAAGAGGTCGGCATAAGAAGGAGCAAACCTGGAACCCATAGCAGTCCTCAGCAGCTGGTGGTTCCATCTTTCATTGGGTTTAAAGAAGTTCTTAGTGAGGATAAGATCAAGCATGTCCATGATCATGTTGTTGTATGAGTAGTGGTCTGCCCCCTCTGTGTCCAGGTGGTGGCGAACTGCCAACATACCAAAGTTTTCTGGATACAAGTGTAGAGTCCTACTATGTCCAAAGTAACAAATCTTAACTCATCAGACCATTGGAATCCCTCAAACTTCACCAGAATGTCTTTACTATCTTTCAAGTAGGATGGTAAGTTTGCGACATGTTTCTGTAGTGATAGATCTACAAATTCTGACAGCTGTTCTGTGGGAGAACCCACCCCAGAGATGATGGGTCTCCCTTGAGGGAACATGCCTCCCTTGTGCACCTTGGGCATGATATAAATGCAACGGGAAGTGTGCATTGCCGACGTGTAGGTACCTAAACTCACCGTCAGTCAGTAAACATTCATCCCTCCATTCTGAAAGTCTCTTGTTAATGATGACCTGAAGTGAACTGATGGGATTGTAATTGATTAATTCATAACACTGGTGGTCGTTCAATTGTCGGGATATATCACCCATGTAATCTTGTGTGTCCATTATCACCACATTCCCACCTTTATCTGCCTCCCTTATTACAATGTTGGTGTCATTTTGTAATCACTGTAGGGCTTCCCTTTCCATCCTAGATAAGTTAAAGGAGTGGTGTGGTGTGTGTTTCCCAGTACTTTCCAACGTTCGTAATTCCTGTGTGATCTTATTACCAAATTTCTCAATGTTGGGATGATCGCCACTGTGTGGGACACACTTTGATTTACATCTAAGACCAGTATCCTGATTACAATTCTCGCTAATGTCCAGATCATTCATTATAGTATGCATGTCAGTCATTTAATCATTCTCAATAGACAATAGTGTTGGACCGCTCGTATCTCCCCAATCGTTCACTGTACAGATGGTATGTTCAATACATTTATGACAAGTTTAGCAATTTCCTGTGAAAAGAATTCCTTTAATTTGAGCACACGAAGGAATTTGTACAAATCAATGTGAACATCCACAAAGTCCCCAAACTGTGTGGGACAGAAACCAAGCCCTTCTTCAAAACATTACATTCATGTTCATCCAATTCTCTGCCTGATAAATTAATAATCTGTAAATCTGATTGTATCATCGCCATTTCACTTAGACTCATGGTGCCCCCCGTGGTCGGAAACACTGTCTGATTTGGATTGGTGATGGCAACTAGTTCTTTTTGGGACAAAGTAGCATGGAATGACTATCTGCTCTTCCTCCGTGGCCTCCCACCTCGCCTTGTCTTTTTGTACTCTTTTTGGTTGCCTGTCGCCTATGCGCAATCTCGCCAATTCCTTTTGAAAATTGGTGGCTCCTTCGCCTAAAGGGATCTCTGGTTGGGTCGAAATTGAGGAGGTGCTCTCACTAGATGCCAGTGAACTACTGCTGGCCAATTTGTTTTCTAAACTGTCTTCTCTGCCCCTTTTTCTATCCTCGCTGGTGTTGAGATTATCATATTGTTTAGCAAAAGTATAGATCCTGCCATCTCCATAGTCTCAGTCATCCCTCTTGATTTTATGCATCTTTTTATCTCTGAGATATTGTTGATGTTCCTCTATGACTTTATTTAAGATGGCATAATTTTTCTCAACCAAATCTTGACACTCCATAGCCTCAATCTGTTTCTCTAGATCATCTATTTCTGCCTGTAATTTCCGTCCCTTCTCATTGGAATGTTTGACCAAGATTTTCAACATTGTGAATGATGCCCCTTCCAAATTGTGTTCCCATTCACCCGAGAGGTCCCCGCTCAAGTCTTCGAAGTTTGGAACGATTAGGATTCGAAGGCCTCTTGGGATCTTTTTGCTGTCCATATACTGCTGGAGGGTTATGCCATCCCACCAGCGGGCAAGTTCTTGTTTTTTTTACCCTTTCCAACTTAATGAAACAAAAGCATAGTCCAATGTTGCATTGTTCATTCGGTGGTGTGGCAGCCGCCGCACTGAATCCTTTTCCAAAAAGGTCCTGAGGAAGCTACCCGATACTCCCTGACCCTTTTTCTCACTCTTTCTGGTTCCTGCTTTCTCCTGTTGTGATTGTTATTCCGTCTTTTTGCTTTGTGTGGTTTACCTCTGTTGCTCTGGTTAAATGTCTGATGTTTAAAATAAGCTCCAGCCCCCAAAACTGAGTGGCAGTGGCCCCCACCAGCAGTCATCGGCTCTTATTACACACTGAGTGTTCAGGATACTACACTGATCTATTTTGCTTTGGTTCCCTAGCCTATGATCCAAGGACAGTCGATGTCATGCAGACAGCAACAGACGTATCATTAAATACCCCTAGTCCCCAACTAACAAACTGAAATACAAAGATGCCTGAAAAAACTCTGGTACAGGTGGCAAGTAACCAATGCAGTGACTTGTACGTAAATGGGGAAATTGAGTTTTCCTACAGATGAAGAGCTGAGGATGATAGGATAGTGGGAATTAGCAAACAATGAAATGTGGCACCCATCAGTAGTCCTGGTGTTCCTTTTGTCCATACCTAAGACCCAGGCATACAAACAGCTTTGACTTGATATATGTCCATCAGTGTGCAAATATGGAGATGCCAAATGTGGCAGATGTGAATGGAGACCATATCAGCTTGAGGAAAAGAAAGCTGTAGCACTGGCACCAACCTCCCATACCAAAACATGAGGGAAGCTTTATATTTCTCCTGACATCTTAAGCTTGGTCTTGGTGGAATGCGGAAAGGGCATTAGGAGTAAGGCATTTGCTTTCCCAACTGTAAGTCACTATATGTTGGCTGGCTGACAAATGGACGTCTGAATGTAAATGGCCACTAACATTTGACTAATAACTTATGATTTTGTCTCTTTGTATGAGACAAAGTAGCAGTGATGTATAACCTCATTTATTAAAGCTGTGGCCTTCATGACTCCCTCATTGTGGTAGTAGTCCTGAGATAGTGGTATGAAATGGTACTTCTCCTCAAGTGATTTATTTCTCCTAGAGTGCAATTTAAACAACATAGCACACAATTAGGAGTTCTCAAGATGAAAGTGTGATTTGTCTTCCATCCAGTAAAGTCCGATACTAGAGGAATCAGAATTTATCAGGTCTTAGAAATATACCAATTATGAGTTTACAAGTCACAGGATTTAGTGGGCATATCGGAATTGCATAGGGAAATTGTAATTGCACCATTAGTGTTTTTCCAGGTGTACATTTCCCTATTGTAAGGGACTCTGCAAGGGAATTTACTATTCTCTGATATCCTTTATGGATCCGGACACCCACTATTTTTCCAATACCCCTAGTAGTATCGCAGAACATTTTCTTACATAAACAACAAGGGAAAAATAATCCTACAAGCAAACCATGAACATTTGAATGTAGAGTATTCTTCTTAAAACATCCCTTAGCAAATATATGTTGATGTTCCAATGATATGTAAATGACATTTTAATTGTGTAATATCTGAGGCACATGACAGGGTTCCTTCGATGTTACAACTGATACTAGACCATAAAGGCATTTTCTCACCATTTAGTATGATTGACATTTGGGCCAAGAGGCACCATAAATGTATTTTATTCTCCAGCACATGAATCATATAGTAGGATTAATTATACATTTATAGCATTATAATGAGTGATCCGTGAGTGGACAGGGAGATCTTGAGTTGTCCCATTTAGGTGTCAGACATTCTTGGGTAAGGTCCCACCCTAAGGTGCTGATGTGGAGTCTGCTTTCAAACAAACAGATTGCAAAGAATTGAAAAATTACATTGATTTTAGTATTGATTCAGAGTCTTCACAGGCTCAGAAGTGGGACTCCATAAAAGTTATGCCCTCACTAGGGAAATCCAACTTGACTCCCATTGACCTTCATTTGATCCACTTCTGTTGCAAGCACTAAAGTCCATCCACATAAGTCAGGCATTGTCTTTATTGGCACAAGTGGATTAATGCTGAGGGGTAGGAATTTTGTAGATTCCTGTTGATTCCAGAAGTTTACATCTCAGAAATGTAAAGAAAATGTGTTGGTTCAGGCAAAGTTTTAGGTTTGCAGAGCATTGTGGGTAAGAAAACCTTGTGGGATCCACACGAGGCACACCATCCTTCAATCTCCGGTTTGTCTAGTTTTCAAAAATGTCTGTGGTTTGTACGTTTGCATGGCTGGCACCACAGCACAGCCCCAAATACAGCAGCTACCCCTATTCCTCATCTTTCAACGTAACCTTTTGTGTTGTGGTGTCTTGGCCCACCCACACAAGTGGAGTACCGTTCTTATCGGGAGACATGTAGGAACTCAGGGTAGTATGAAATTTGCGGTTCCCCTAAGATTTCAGAACTTTCTGTCACATAAATGTGAGGAAAATGTGTGTTTCTTACCACAGTTTGATGTTTGCAAAGGCATCTCATTAAAATGACCTGGCGAGATCCACGCAAGTCACACACCCCTGGACTCCCCTGCTTGTCTAGTTTTCAAACGTGTTCAGGCATGCTAGGTGTGCCTAGTTTCCAGCTCAGATATGATACAAAATCCACGGTTACCCACATTTAAAAAAATTGGTCTGTTTTTAGTGTAGAAATAACGTGTCTAATTTGTGTTTTGAGCTGTTTCCTGTTTCAAGCACTAGCTGTACCCACACAACTGAGGTATCATTTTTATCAGGAGACTTGGGAGAATGCTGGGTGGAAGGAAGTTTGTGGCTCTGCAGGGATTTCAGATCTTTCCATCACAGAAATAGGAGCAAAATGTGTTCCTTTAGACACAGTTTGAGGTTTGCATGGAAATCTGACCAAAAAAACCTGGTGAGAGCCACACAAATTGCCTCACCCTTGATTCTCCCAGATATCTAGTTTTCAAAAATGTGCACATTTTTTTTTCACCCTCATTTGCCTCTTTGGAGAGAATATACTCTCTTTCCCTTGCACATTTGGATGGAGTGTCCTGACCCCTGTGTTGGGAAATAAACACAGGAAGAAACATTTGGAGATCACGATCTGTTCCGCCCTCGGATTTAGCCTCCGTCTTCCATATTTTACCTCTTGTCACTATCCACCCACTCTCAGCTAGGAGGGGAGACACGATACCAGTTGAGGCCAAGAAGGCTTAATCATCGGGCCCTTGTTTTTTTTGTATATTAGCACTCATTTGTCCCGCTATTCAAGCATCGGGAGCAAAAAATCATGGTTTCTAAAACCCAACATGTCTAGGGGGGGCTATATGCTTAGCAGAGCACACCCAATTATCAAAGCTAGGAGGAGCCGTGGTCACCCATTGTTGTCTCCCTACGTGCCAGCAGTACACAGTAAAATAGCAGCCTTTCCTGTTTTTTGTGATCTTATCCAATGATTCCGCATGCCCAACAATAACAAGCATAATGCTTACCTCTATGTTAATCTCCAAAAATTCAGACAGAGCCCTACTCACGTCTCCCCAGAAAGTCTGAATTTCTGGACACGTCACAAACATATGGACATCGTCCTCTTTCATATTGCCGCATTTCGGGCAGGCGGCTTCACCTCCTTTCCCAAACTTTGATAATTTCAGGGGGGACCAATAAGCTCTGTGAATGGAAAAGAGATGGTTTCTTCTAAGGTATGCAGGCTTTACTATTTTAAATAGCATAGTCATAGATACTTGCCATTGATGTTCCAGCGAAGACTCTGGCAAGTATGTTCCCCACAGTTGCGTTAGCAGGGTTAAAAGTCCATCCTCCAAATCGATCATCAGCCAGTAGATTGCCGCTGCGTTCCTTTTTGGGTACTGTCTCTTGCGTCAATGGAGCTTCCAGATCATTTTGTTCCCCAATCTTTGTTTCCGAGGCTTGATACCAACTCTGCATTTGAAGGTATTTAAATCTGGATAATTGATGGTCTGTTTATTGATTACACATTTCCCATGTGATCAGTTCACCATCCAAGATTATATGCTCCCAACGTGTAAAGCCTGCTTTTAAAAGTGGTCTTGCAAAAGCATCTTTCGTCCATTCCGGAGAGCCCGGCGAGTCCCAGATAGGAGCCAGAAAGCTATGGTATGGTATTTTCAGAACTTTCCTGATCCTGTACCATGTCTCAGCCAGTCCCTTTAAACGTTTTCACCGGACTTTTTAAAAATACATCTTGTCCGCATATTTAAACAAAAACCCTTATTTACATCCTGCCTCCAGGCCTGCCATCATGGCCCACATGCCTCCCATCTTAGTTGAGCTTGGTATGCCAAACAAACTTCTCCCATTCATTAATAAACAGGCCGAAGAATAGAAAAACAGATCTGGCAGTGCCAGGCCTCCTTTCTCCACCCTCCTCTCAATTTTTCCATGCTATTCTGGGACCTTTGCTTGACCAAATAAAAGCGCTAATCTCGCTTTGCATCTTTTTTTGCCATTCCTTCTCGAAAGGCAAGGGAATCGTGTCAAAAAGAAAAGTAAGCTTCGGGAGGAGTATCATTTTGACCAAATTGACCCGTCCCAAAAGAGATAACTGAAGGTGGGACCACATCTTCAGGAGTCTGTAGATCTCCTTCTTAACTTTCTCAAAATTAACTTTAGTTATTTTGTTGATGTCCTGTGATATCATAACTACCAAACATCTCCCTTCTCCTTTGCTGACAACACCTCCTGCATCTAAATTCCAGATCATGATCTCCGTCTTGTCCCTATTGATCTCATAACCGAGATCATCCTAAAATCGGTCGTCACAGTCATAATGCGAGATAGGGTGTTTTGTAAGTCAGTAGTATAAATGAGAATGTCATCCGCATGTAGACCCAGTTTTTTATTCCAATCGTTATATTTAAAGGGTAGAATGTCAGAATCTTCCCTGATTTTTCTAGCTAAAGGCTCTATATAGAGATTAAAATGAAGCGGTGACAAAGGGCAACCCGGCCTTGTGCCCCTGGTGATACGTACAGGATCAGTTAAAGAGCCATTAACCAAAACTCTGGCTTCTGGAGCTTCATAGGTGTCTGCCAGGGCCTTCCAAAAATGTAACCCCAGGGTCGAAGATTTTGCCACAGCTTTAAGGTAGGCCCAGTTTATCCGATCGAACGCCTTTGTGGCATCCAAAGCCACTATGGCCAAGGGAGCTTATAAGAAGTGGCCAGATCTATTAAGCCAACCAGTGCATAAGTTAAGTCCTTCAGAGATCTTCCCAGTATAAACCCCTTCTGATCATCGTGCACCATCCCAGCCATTAACCTATTTAGCCTATCGTCCAGAATCTTAGCATAAATCTTATAATCGCTATTTAATAACGAAATTGGCCGGTAGGAATCGCAATATTTAGGGCATTTTCCTGGTTTCCAAATTAATGAGATAGTAGCATCTTTCCAAGAGGTTGGCATATCAGACCCTCCGATGAACAGATCATTGAAAATCCTCTCTAAAATATAAACTTCTTCTTGAGGCAGACCGTCGGGCCCAGGAGCCTTCCCCTTCTTAAGCTGTTTAATTACCATCCCTATTTCACTGATATCCATTTCCCTGTTTAATTGACCAACTTCTTCTGGTGATAGGGGGTTGACATAGTCTTCTCTTAACCATATCTTTATTTCTTCTTCCATTGGTTCTAGATCTGCCCGATAAACCTTATGAAAGTGGCTATGAAACATTTGCTCGATCCCTATCCTATCTCCGATTAGGGCTCCAGTTAGTTCACATATGACCTGATCTATTCTATTCCTCACTTGCTCCTGTTTTGCCTTCCATGCCAGCAGCTTACTACATCCTTCACTATACTCAAAATGAGCTCATCTGGTGGCCTCCCACCTTTTTCTTGCCCTGTCTTGCAAAACTTTTGCTAGGTTGGAATTTGCTTGCATAATTTTCTGTAACAGCCCTGCCCTAACCCCCTCCTCTAACTTTGGGTCAATTAAATCTCTTTCTAGGGAACGAACCCGTTCCTCCTTGGATGACACCTCTTCATAGTATCTCCTCCTCTTCCCTGCAGCCAGTGCTTCTAGTCTTCCCCTCAAGAAAGCCTTATAAGCATCCCAGGTCACACACGAAGTAGCCAAGCCCCAGCTGTACTTGAAAAATTCTTCAGACTCTCTGCTCAGCATTTCTATAACTCCTTCATCCTGCAGGATCATACGATCTAAAGTCCACCGGGTCTGTGCAACCTCCTTTCCAATCTTCAATTGGAGAGTCACTGCTGAATGGAAAGACAAATGGACTCCCACATGATCAATTCAGTGAACCTCGTCTTTTATATTACTATCAATAAGGTGACTATATTTTTTGTTATAAAAAATAAAGACTTTTTGTGGACCTGCTCATTGGCACAATACATCGCACAGACCCAGTTGTTCCATCATTTGTTTTATCAACCCTGACATTTTTGGGTTTACCAAATCCCTGCTGTGCGAAGATATATCTAAGGTATAGTTTAAAACTGCGTTAAAATCTCCAGCCAAAATAATTGGGTCAGAGCAGTTTGAGAGGTCATTCATCAACTCACCCAAGGGATTGACATTGTCTTGATTTGGTCCGTAGTAACCCTCAAAGGTATAAAAACGGGACTAGATCCTAACCTTGGCTACTAACCATCTTCCGGCTTTATCCGAAACATAAGACTCTAGGTTCGCTTGCGCTCCTCGTTTAATTAGTTTAGCTACCCCCTTAGATACGACTGATTGAGCTGTAGATGCCACTTGGGCAATCCATTTCTTTGACTTGAAAAGTTTCATGCTTTCCTTCTCCATTAAATGCGTCTCCTGTATTATTATAATCTGGGCTGGGCAGTCCTTTAAGTACTGCAGTTTTCTTTCCAGTCTTCCGCGTACCCTAAAGCCATTTAGATTCCACGAGAGACTTTAATTAATACTTTCCTTTTTTTTACCCAACTCTAATACCATCTAAAAGGGATAAACACCCCACAAACATCAAAGAAGCATCAGAGGAACTTTTTTTTTCTTTTCTCCCACTGCTCCCCACCTTGTGCTCACCTCCCCCCTTGGAAAACCCTTCCCTAACTTTCCATGTCTGAACGCCATATAGGTTCCCCCTCAGAGCGTATTTTTGCTAAATATTAATTTTCATATCTGAGCGTGGTAAAGCTTATTTTAAACGTAGTTCATCAGAATCATTAAAAAGGCTGTAGGAGTGATCTCGCTTCTCACAACCGAAAATGTGTAATATTATTATTCTTTACCCTTTCAATGAAGTATTTTCGCACATACTCATGATCCTTTAAGGTTTTAGGCTTCCAGTTTGTAGGTCTTTAATAAAGACATAGACTTTTTCGCTGGAGTGGAAGATAAGCATTTTGTTATTGTACATAACTTTCAAATGAGCCGGAAACCTTAGCTTGACCGCGGCGCCCAAACTTTTTAGAAAGTTCATCCTTTGCCCCAACTCCCATTGCCTGTTTGAGGTAGCATTTGAGACGTCCGATCTGATCTCATATTTGATACCATCGACCTCTATCCTTTTTAAGCTCAAAGCTTTGAACAATATCTTTTCCTTTAAAGAATAGGTTAAAAAATTTAGCAAAATCTTTCTGGGCTTAGTCCTGTTGGTGTTTAACCTAAAGGGATCCCTGTGAACCCGCTGCAGGTCTTTAGCCATTTCCTCTTCCGATTGTTCTATCTGTAGCTCCCTCTTTATCAGTTTCACTACAAAGGTTTTTATGTCTTCACCTCCCCTACCCTCCGGTACCTTCACAATTTTTATATTGTTCCTTCTTTGGAAATTTTCCAGCCTTTCCATTCTGTCCTGCTGCACCTTCTTCTCTGATTTCAATTTTTCTATTTCAGAACAGTTTACCTGTACCCTTTCTCGAAGCTCTTTGACCTCACCCTCTAGTGTTGTTGTCCTATTACTGAAGTCATCTATATTTTTCTCGAGAATTTCGCAAGCCTGTCTTATCTCCCTCTGGTTTTCCTCCGATGTCTCAAATCTGTTTTTAATCTCAGCAGTCAAAGCCATTAGGAGAGCTCCAATACCCGGGTCTTCCTTCTCCGCCTGCTCTGGACTCTGCTCAGGGCCCTTGTCATTAGACTCTGTATTTGTTAGCCACATTGAAACCTGCCTCACCTCTATCAAATGCTGTAGGTCACCTTTACATGCATCTGGAGAGATTGAGGCCAGAGCTTGATACCTATTTGGTGACACATCCTTGATCCAATCTACGGCGCCAGGCATACCCGGTTCTACAGATAGATGCTTCATCCTGCTTTGTACTTCCCTTTTCATGGGAAGTTATTTTGTCCATTTTATTGTCAGCCAAGACTATTGTTTTAGGCAGAACTCTGAAATTAGTTTTGAGGGAAGGAGTTATTGTCACCCTTTGGTCCGGCGTAAGTTTTTTTATTGCTATTTTCTTTGAAGTTAATTTAACCTTGACTACTGAATAATCCTTCACTGTACCGTCTAAGATTTCAGTTTGTATATTAGTATTAGTTTTCGCAGGGTCAGCCAGAGCCTTTTCTTTCTTCTCCTTATCTCTTAGGCTCCTTAGTGCATATCGTGAAAACACTTCCCTCTGAACAGCTCCACTCACTACCTTTCTCCTACCTCCAGACGCCTTCTCTTCAGTACAGTTTGCTGCCTCCAGCTCCTCCGTTGCCTCTTGCTCCAGTCAAGGGAGAATACTCGGTTTGCAGACTGACCTACCTCTCTCTTGCTCCGGCTGGTTCTCTGACCGAGAGTCCCTCCCACAGTCTCTACCGGCCGTGTAGCCTACACCGCTGCTTCCGCGACCTCCTTTCCCCCGGAAGGAGATCCTGGCAGCAGCACCTCTCCGCCTACGGAACTCCAGGGCCACTCTTCTCCATGGCTGCTCCGTCGCCCGTGTCTTTGCTCCCTCTCACACTCCAGCCATTTGGAAATCAGCAAGTACACTCCCAGTGCCTTACTTGTTATCATCGTCGTGCGTTGTGCATTTATGTGCTCCAAAGTGCTTTTCCTAGCTCAGATGCCGTACTTCATACCTAAACTCTGAGGGTGCTCCCGTGACCCACTACTCGCCGGCCGCCATGTTTTCCCCCAAAAATGTGCATGTTTTCTAAGTTTCCTTAGATGCAGACTGAGCTAGGGCCCAAAATCCACAGCTACCAACTTTGTAAAAAAAGGTTAGTTTTGAGTAGAAAAATGGGATGTGTGCAATGTTACGTTTTGGGATGTTTCTTGTAATGGGCACAAGGCCCACCCTCACAAGTGAGGGGGAGTACTAGATGGAAGGACGCTGGTGGCTCCACACAGATTACAAAACTTTCCATCACAGAAATATTAGGAACATTTGATTTTTAGTCAAAGTTTGAGGTTTGCAAGGAATTCTGGGTTAAAAAAAACCTAGTGAGAGCCATACAAGCCACCCCACCCTGGATTCCCCTAGGTATCTAGTTTTCAAAAATGTGTGTTGCCCCTTTTTCTGTCACAGGCACTAGGCCTACCAACACAAGTGAGGTACCATTTTTGTCAGACGACATGTGGGAGCATAGATTAGTGCAACATTTGTTATTTCCAATTGGATTTGGTTTATGCGTTTCAAATGTAAGCCAGTGTATAAGAAAGAAGAGATTTAGAAAAATACCCTCTAAATCATTTGCTAGTAGCACTACCCTCAAATTCAGAAATGTATGACTAACGACTGCTCCTAAACTCCATATCTTGTGCCCATTTCAGAAATACATAGGTTTCCTTGATACCTATTTTTCACTATACATATTTTATCATTTGAATTGGTCTATACTCGGCACACCTGAAAAACCATTGTCCAGTGCAGCTCAATTGATGGCTCTGGCTACCCTGGGTTCTTGGAGAACCTACAAATCGTATATATACCCGCAACCAGAAAGGTCTACTGAACATAATACTATACTGCTTTTGAAAATCGGCCATCATGACAAAAAGTTAGAGATTAAAACACTGTGTCAACTGGCTGTTTTTTTTCCTATTCAACTTCAATATTTCTTTATTTCCTCAAAGTGTGTTTAGGAAAACATAGAGGGTCTACACACATGACCCCTTGCTGAATTTGGAATTTTGTCTTCTATTCAGAAATGTGTAGCTTTCCTGCATCACAATGGGTTTAACACTGGTTTCCACCACCAACTTGAAGTAGATTGAGAGGACAAAAAATGGAAAGAAATGGGCTATCTCTTTGAAAAATGCTCAAACCGTGGTATATAAAATATGTTCTTTATTTAGCTGTCCATGTTCCTGAAAGCTGGGAAGATGGTGACTTTAGCACAATAAACCGTTTGCTGATTCCATTCTTAGGAAAAAAACAGGCTAGAGCACTTTTTTCCTATTTTTCCCCAAGAATTCAAAATGAATCTGTATATTTGCCTATTTTCTGGGTCCCCTCTTAGGGAATCCACAAACCCTGGGTACCTTTAAAATCCCCAGGATGTTGGAAATAAAGGGCGCAAATTTGCAGTGCATACCAAAAAGTTATGGAGCCCAAAGCATGAACTACCCCAAATAGCCAAAAAGAAGTGCTACGTTGGGCCTTTGCACCACCCCCTCATAAGAGGGGGGCAGAGGCCCAACACTTAAAGGGTTATTAAATGCACAAAAGAACAATTGTAGTCTGACTGTTTTTTATGCTTGAAAGACAGCTTCAGGAGGAGCATTAAAGATGACCTTGGCATTGGCTCTGGAGAAGTGGATGTCTTCACGATCAGACTGGATCTGAGAACAAGCACGGGTACCAAAATAAAAGTGGCTCTCATTTAGGAACTTAGGGCCACATGTACGTCGCGATTTAGCGGTCACAAATGGATAATCGGGCTATTTGGACCGCTAGAGTCATTTGGCATGAACTAACACTATTTTGCGAGCCAGTAACCTATTACCGACTCGCAAAATAGGGTTTGCAAGTTGGTATTAGGAAGGTGCGCTTTAAGGGTGACCCTTCCTAATAGAGAGTTGCAGGGGTGTGTATAAATGTTTCGCAACCAGAATGCAGTCGCAACACATTCATATTTTACCGACTCCGTGAAGAAGGTGGTAACCCATTTGCAAATGGGAAGGGGTCCCCCAAGGAACCCCTTTCCCTTTGTGAATGTGGGAGGCACAGAACACTGCCTCCTCTTAAAAAATGAAAAGGTAGTTTTTCATTTTTTATTTTTAAATGCATCATATCGCCCTTTAAGGAAAGTGGGCTACATTTCAATAAAAACATTGCCTTATTTAAAAAGCATTCAGAGACATGGTTGGCTGCAGACCGCCATCGCTGTGATTACAGGCCATTCCTAATTGAGACCTGCCTCATGAATTTTGATGAGGCAGGTCAATTGCAACCTCATTGGGAATTACAAACAGTGTCTGAGACACTGTTGTACATCTCATTTTGCGTGTTCCTAATAGCAAGTCACAAAAAGTCTCTATTAGGAACTCACAAAATGTTTCCGTCGTACATGTGGCCCCTAGATATTAAAAAAGAAATTCCCCACAATTGCAAATTGTGGCACCTTTTTAAGAAATGCTGTCTGAGTTGTGTGGAAGGGAAAGGGAATGCGCACTTGTGCTTACTGCAGGCAAAATTTGTAGTAATGTAACGTAAATCATCTATAAAAATATGTTCCCTCTCTAAATGGAAGAAAATAAACACACCCTTTCTCATTTCACCCATAACATGCTGTTGCTCTGTTAGCTCTGCCGATTTTCCACCTCTTCTACCCTTCTCAAAACTTTCAGGTAGATGATTGCTCCATCTTAATAGGTTTTTTAACATGTGATTGGCCGGCTACAAGCAGTGCTTAGTCAGCTTAGTAATAGATACACTTGGACAGTGGAGAGAGTTTGTAAGATATATCAGTGGTCAATCTTCTCATTTGGTCAACTTAAGGCAACTGCGCAGTGACAGGTTTGCTAACGCAGATTGTCATTGTTTCAGCAGAATAAAATAGGCACTGCTGAATTGGTAACTCCTATTACCATTTTTACATTACCCTTATTGTTTTTATAACATTCATTTTTTTATTAGTATTTATTGCTTTACGTTTACACCTTTTAATAGTCTGTACAGCTAAAGATGGTTTCTGCCATTTTTTAAACTGGCAGAATAGAGGGTTCTGGGTAGCAAAGGTGACACACACCCGCAGATGGGGTCACCTCAGGACTGGATTAGCTGATGGGTCTAGTAGCCCATTGACTACTTGCATCTACACCCTAAACGATGGCATGTGTTCTGTTGTTAAAAAAATATCTTAGATCCATTAGCTCCTTTCAGATATTGTCCTTTTTCACTTGTGCTTTTTTGTGCAATTTACAGAAAAAACTGTCAATAGGCAACTATCAGATTTTTTCTGACCTATCATGGCAGTGATGTTGCACTAATAGAAGTGGAAAATTAATTTCTCATGATACCAGATCAGGGCACGTCTCAACCCTTCTGCCATCTTTAATAAAATCTGTCATTCTTCACTGTTAGACAGGCTGACAGCAATTGGAGTGAGAGGATTTGATTGTAAGTGCTAGGCCTGAGCGTAGTTCATAGAGTTTTGCTATGCGGAACTCCGTGAAGTTACAAAAAAACTCTGCGAAGTTCCGCAAGTGGCAGAGTGCAGTGCGAACTGCAGCTTGTGCTGGTATTCCTGCCGCTTGGGTAGAAATTCGTACTGTTCGCGATCGCAAGCAGGGTAAAAAACTCCACTGCACATCTCAAAGCGGAGTTTTCTGCACTCGCGAGCTCCGCGGAGTGCAGAGTGCAGAAAACTCTACAAACTCCGCAAACGGAGCGAAGTTCACCGCCCATGCCTAGTCAATGCTCCTTTCTCACTGGCTGGAGCCAAGATGAATTCAAGCCACCGTTCAGGTTTTCAGGTCATCATCCAGGTCTTTTGTGGGTAAAGCACCACTGGAGTCGTCTCTCAGTCAAACACTGTTCAATTTGTATGCAGCCTTTTTGGCTAAACTCATCAAGGACAATCAACTTTGGTACATGTGCTGTGCAGATAACACACAAATAATACTTCAACTGGCTGGGACATGACATATTTCCCTTGTTAACTCTGGAAAAGAAGCAAAGACAGTGGTAGGCTCTCTGTCATCCCAACCCAGCTGATCTTTTTACATTTGAAGTACAACTGCTGGATAATCTTTCCCATATCACTGTGTTCTTGTACTGCTCAGCGACCATGGATGTCTGCAACATTCCTTGCCTGGACTACCACACAACCAACAATGCCTGCACATAACAGGTAGAGCAGAACTGGAGGTACATGGGGCATTGTGGAGTCTGAGCATTTTATTGATTCAAAGAACTGTCACTGTAATCCTCCTGGCTTCTTCTTTTCTAATACACTCCACGGCTACCAGAAATCTAAGGTCCTTGGCACTAGGAGATACAATTGCAGGCAGGCCTCCAATGTCCATTGGGCCAAAGAAGACAGCTGGTGCCCTGTGATGGAAAGCAGGTTGATTCCAAGATAAGTAACTTTTGTGACGCAAACACAATGCAAAAGGTTTGTAAATCTGGTCCTTTGAATCTTATGTGAAAGGAGACAGATTATAAAGGAATTGTGTGTCAACACGGGATCTATATACATTTTACACTTCTCCTTCTTTAAGTTGCACGGTGTCTCGCAAGAAATTCTGTAAATTTTCAGATGGGCATTTTTTTATAAAAAATGTCTCCTCCTGAATATAGTGAGATACCTGAACTTCCACTGAGTCTGACTTCCAACTTGGATAACTTAAGACATGGGAAATATTTTGGATTTCAGAGAGTTGATACTGTGGAATCTATCAGCAGCGTTCAACATGACCAATCAGCAGATCAGAAAGGGAAGAATATCAAAAGGGGGCCTCCATCAACTAGTTTTCCAATTTATGGAGTTCTTAATTTCTCATTTTGAGCCTCTTCTTAAAGTATCTCAGGAATTGTTCTCGGAGTTCTGTTCCTCTCCCCAATGTGTTTCAGTGCTTAACTTTTACATATTGCTGATCAGAGCCAGTTTTCACTGGTAGTATGTCTCACACCCCTTTGGTGTAGGCATCCCTGCGCCGTATGTTAATCCAGCAGAAAATCAGATTAAAGTTGATGCCTGTTACCTTCTGTGCCAATTTATCAGTTTAGTTGTTTAATTCTTGGACAGAAGCTACAGCACAGTAGATCTTCCTGCACTCTATAACCTAACTCAGCCTTTCTAGAGGATCCTCAAAAATGTAAAGCGGAAGGTATAAGATGATGTGCATTCTCTATTTCGGTATAGAGTCTGTGGCGGAAGATTGAGCATTGACGTTGCTAAGAAAGGTTCTATATTCTAAGAAACCAAGAGAGAAACGAGTCTGCCAAGGTATTAGGTTGGAATGAATGTGAGAACCTTTGCTGAATTGGAGGTGAATGTCAAAGGCATCTATTATTTATGTGGTAAATCAGCTTCTTTCCATTTACCACATAACTGGGTAAGCAGTTGTTATGTAGTTTTAGTGTTCCCCAGGATCTATCATACAAATAAGTTAGATTCACACCTTGATTGCTACATAAAAAACCGAGTATGCGAAACTCTAAGCAGATCCTTAGTGATATTTTTGAAGCACTAATACCCCCGTAGGAGTTGTGCTAAACGATGTTTAGAGTAGAAAGCTATTGACTCCAATAGGCAGGCTTGCTGCTAACACTGCGGGTACCCTAACCATCATTAATAAAGTATTGCTTGCTATGAGAGCTATGATTATGCAAAACCGCCTAGCTTTATATTTGCTTCTCGAGTAGTAAGGCTGAGTTTGCAAAGTAATTCATGCTCCGGAATGTTATACATACATTCTGAAAATAGATAATCAGCTTAATAGTTATGTCGCTAACATTACCAATATTACGAATGAACTAACTGAATTAGAAGAGGCAGGTGCCCTGGAATAAATAGGATCAGTATTCGGGTCGATTGAGATGGGTTTTGCCAAGATAGGAGAGTGGTTAAGAAGCGAAGGGATACTGAAACAGCTTTTAACTCCTCTATTGATTATACTAATTGGTGTTGCATGGGTGCTTCTTTCACTTAAATTCTGCAACAGAAATTCATCAAGAAATGGGCTAAACTGTGGCTTTAAGAAGCTGTCAGCAACAAGGGGGAGAAAAAGAAAGACAATTGATGTAAAGTTTGAAGAAATACAAAGAGATCTCCATGAAAGACTTAGGAGAGTCAAGAACAAGAACCCAAAGCTGATGAATGCTGTACTGTAGTAAAGATGCAATTGTGATGATTTAGACATCATCAGGAGAGGGGTTGAGAATTCTGTTTTATTTTCTCTTTACCTCTTAATGTGTTTGAATTTGAGCTTGCGCTAACATACACCAAATTTGTGTTTTCTTCCATCTTGAGGTGACGTTGCAATACACATTGTGATTGTTATTGTTTCCCTACTTTAATAAAGAATTGTGACTTTTACACTAAAAGACAGGGAGGGTTCCCGAAGTTTTCTCACCATGCTGGACAATCCAACTGTCTTATGACTATTGCCATAAAAAGTTTCCGATTGTAGTATGTGAATAAATAGTGAGAACTGCTGAATTCAATGCAATAGTATTATTAGAAAATCCCTGAGTGTCTTCTGAAGTAAATTGTTTCTTCTTGCTCGTTCCTCATCGGTGTGTATCCTGAAAACCATGTTCTTGTGTAGAAATGTATGATCTTCTTTGTCTAAATCCTGATAAAAGGACACACTTTCCTCTGTTTAATACAACACCCCCATTCCTATTCCTACAAGGCAAATCTGTGCTGAATGTTCCATTCAACTTTACTGAGTTGTTTTTACTTATGATTTGCATGCTTTGCTGCTAACTTTATTGATAGGACTTTTTTTTTATTCTGCCTTAAAATGTGTCTATATAAACCTTGACCCCTGCCAGCCATCCTGACAAAGAATGTTACAGTATTGTTTCATTACAGGAGCTTAAAGGTATTAGAGGCAGGTCCAATCAGGGAGCACTAAAGACTGTATAGGGACGACAGCACTCCCAGTCCGAGCCATCAGTGCGTCCTTGGTAAGATAAAAAGGGATGGACTTGCATGCGGACACTGACAGGGACAATTTCAATAGACCGTGATTCACAGAGGCAGAATAAGTAGCAATCTTAGCACTGATAGCATGAAAGGAAAACTGCTTCAGAACATGCTCAAGAGCTGGCTGAGCATAATGTATCGCAATGCAACCGAAAATGACAAGATGTCTCAATTTAGATTCAACAATGCACATGATCATTATAAAAAATATGGCACTGGCATTCCAAGAAATATTTGATAAAAACTGATTAGATTTATCCCATTGGGGTTGCACATAAACCAAACGGCATTTCGTTCCAGAGCTCACTAAATGGAACTAAAGCGATTGACTGTAAAAGCAGGTCTTTGGAAAATGAAACGTGGTCCACCTCGAACGTATGTATGCTAGACATGCACTCATTCGGCTCTACATTTTGTTCGAATTAAATCGAACTGAAATGTTTACCTGCTAACTGTAAAATTCAATCCTCGAAATACTAGATTTCTATGGTCTGCAAAGTATTTTGGCCCTTATTTATGGGGATTTGACGAAGGGCTGTGCAGGAAATCATCTAGCTGTGCTGCCCTACGCCAAAGTGAAAGGGCAGGAATGCCTCGTATTAATGCCATAAGGTGCATTCTTGTCCTTTCTCCCTGCGCTGATGCCGTTTCGGCTGATTAGCGCCAACGTGCAATGGTAATAGTTCTGGGTGGTGGTATTTTTAATAGGTGATAGGCGCTTATGGTTGATTAACCTGTTATCTAGTGAGAATTTGTATTGGTCACGGTGCTAAAGTGTTGGGGAGAACCACCAGCCTCCCTAAATTATTGTGGCAGAGCAACAAAACAGTCATCAAAAGGGTATACCCAAGCACACGCAAAGTATCAGTTAGCATAAATGCAAGATTATTTAATACATGAAACAAAAATAAATTAGACTTTTGCTTCTTTCTTTGTGATTCCTTTCTTTAATATTCCTCTTTTGACAGTAGTTCCTCAAGCCAACACGTGTTTCGTCGCCTCCGTATAATAGTACATGCGACTTGTTCACTGCAGGGAGAGAGCAGAACTGCACCACATCCTACTAGATATGGTGCTGTTCTGCTCTCTCACAATCACACAGTCGCAACGTTACTTGCTGTGTTGCGTTGTGTGATTACTCAGTAAGTCTGTACCTTTGTGTTTGCTTGCATGACCACTTCAACAATTTATATATACATGAAATAAACATTTTTTTATCCGTGTTCATGTTCTTTCACAAATAGACCTACAAAAATGAAAAGAAACATGACGATTACAAATAAAAGCAGCACGCACAATTCTTGTATTTAAACATCCATTACAGAGATCTGCACTGAAAACGCATTGACAAAGCCAACTGGCATAACATTTGCAAGGTTGTGTTTTTTTCTAATTTGTATTTTTGCAAAAACATGCAACACGAATTAAAGTAATAGCAAGTAAAATGCAATTGTCTAAAAGTGATGTGCATGATGTGTTTGCAAAAAAGTATTCTAAAAAATGAACCATTAGAAAAATAACATTTTAAATTACATGAAAGCAGAGACTGAGCCACTAGCCCTGGCACTAAAGCAGCCAACTTTCACATTGCACGTGCACATTTGCACAGCAAGAATGCAATTATTCACAGTGAGGAGAGTCATTGCTTGAGGGAAACTGATTCATTGCATTATGCTGTGGAGGGCAGAAGAAAAATATGAATAGCAATGGAGCAGATCAATTGATAAAGAGGGGTTATGAAAAGCCAATGCATTATTGCACACAGGTATGTATTTTCATTATGAATTGCTTCAGAAAACAATGCTTGCGAAATAGCTAAAGATAGTCCAGACTTCAAAATCCTAACCTAATTGGTTAATATCGAGCATATTTAGAAACTGCAAAACGCAAACTGTTTGTTTATCATTAAGTGTTATATAATTCAATACTGCTTGGACTCACCTGTAAATTGCAAGGCTCTCTGTGTCGGATCATGGAGATAATTAATCGTCAAATAATTTTTCAAAAGAAATACAGATTAAAGCATTTTTCTGCACCCTAAATTCAAGGGGAATCTTTTTGTGTACTATGGTTGACTCTGTGTGCCAGGACTAGGGCTACTCCATTGCCAAGGTGGGTGCCGATGTGTCAAGTCAGCATCATCCACTCTCACAATCCAGGCCGATGACATGCAACTTATTCTCTCCCTCACAGACATATGGCCAGCACCTGAATCAAGTTCAGAACCTGCATGAATGAAATCGCCGACTGGATGAAGACCGAGGGGCATCTTTATCAAGGGATTGCATCCCTTTTGCACCACGCATCTTAACCCCCAAGAGGAGATTTATCAAGTAACGCAAGGCCCCATTGCGTGGCCCTGAGTGGCTTGGTAAATCTAGAGTAAAGCAATGCAGTGCAAATCGCTGGAATGCGTTCCTCTGCCCCAGGAAGTCGGTCCATAGGTGATACATGGGTGTTCGCATGCAAAACCAACGGATTTTGATGCAATCCCAAATGCTACGCCTTCCCAGGGGAGGTGTAAGTAGGAGAAATATCTTAATTTCCACAGAGAGAAAGAGGAAAATGCTTCAGGGGATTGTTTTTGTGCAGGAAGGCACCCCTTCCTGCACAAAAACAATCTTGCCTACAGCGCAGGAACCCTTGCACCATGGTGCGCCTACACTGGTAAAAGGCAGGTATGTGCCATATTGTGATAAATACAGTGGATCCTGCGCAGGGGTTTGTAAATAAGTCCTTTCCCTGTAATGCAGCACAGCAAGGTGAGTTGCTGCGCTGCACTTCGTTACAATTTGGTAAATATGGCCCCAAGTTTCGAAAGTTGAACAACAAGAAGACAGAAATCTTGATCTTTTGGAAGAGCACTTCACAGCGGGATTCCACTTGGTGGCCAACAGAGCTAGGACCGACACCCATCCCCACCATCCATGTCAAGAACCTTGCGATCGTCCTCAAAACCAAACTCAACATGCCTGCTGAAGTCAACGCCGTCAACGCCTCATGGTTCCATACCCTGAAGATGCTGAAGAAGAATTTCAAATGGCTGACAATCAGCACCCGGAAAACCATCACGCACACCCTTATTATGAGCAAGCTGGACTATGGCAACACCCTATATGCCGGGATCAACAAAAAACTTACCAGAAGGCTGCAGACCACTTAGAACTTTGCAGCCAGAATTACTCTCAAGCACCCGTGCCACACTCACATCACACCACAACTGAAAGAGTTTCCCTGGCTACCCATACCAAACAAGCACAATTCAAACTCCTCACCCACACTTGCAAGGCACTACATAACACTTGCCCAGCATTCCTCAATATGCGCATCTATTTTTATAAACCTTCGAGACACCACAGCTCAGACTCCTGCTTTCACACAACCAGTGCAACAGTAAGAAACAGGGCTGTTGATTGAACGGGGCGTGAGCCCTGGTCAGGGAGCAACCACAATCCTAGTCAGGGAAAGGCACAAACAAACCCCAAACTAAACTGTGCTCACTCTTGTAGCTTGGCACAGAGCAGTCGGGCTTAGCTCGTAAGCAATGTGTAAAGTATTTGTGCAACACCGCAAAAACTGTGAAAACAGCACACACATAAAGATCCCACAAAAGGTTTAGTAAAATAGAGAATACGTTGAGAACTAAAACAAGGCCAAAACAACAAAAATCCAATGAATAGAACTTGAGATATTGAATATCACATTTTTTAGGTAAAAATAGTGCCTACATGCAAAAAGTTCTATTTGGGATATAACAGCAGAAGATCTCTCAATACGGCTAGTGGAATTCACAATTAGAGTATCCACTCCACTCCCGATCAGTACTGCACTAATCCCTGAGCCAGTTCCAAGAGGGTCACACAAATTATAATAATAGTGACACATTTTTCCGGCGCTCCAAACTAGTTAGACTGATTTTGTCACATCATTTTTATCAATGAGACTGTGCACAAAAGATTCCTATTTAGTTGTTATTGTTTTGTGATTTTTTTGTAATGATTTATACTTCCGCAGTGGTTTGAAGGTTTTAATGTTTATTTATACATGTTTTACATAATTGTTGAAAATTTCTGTTGAATTTAAAGATTTTTTTTGAAAAAGAGGATTTTATCCTGTAAGACATATTTCCAATGATAATAAATTAATTGTACAATTAAATGTGAAATCAATACACAGACGAAGGCTCTTTCAAACTGCTGCAGCCAGATTTTTATGCTACATAATCATAGTGAAGGGGCCTATTCTTGCTGGTAGTAATAGGGCTCACCCGCCCAATAAACAAATCTTTCTAAATATGGCTTTTTCTGTATTGCAATTTAAAATTCAACATCACCATAAGTTAGGATTTTAAATTGTGAATCGAGAGACACCAAACTTGAAGGAAACATCTGTTTCCATTTGGAAATGACACTTATAAAATGTAATAAAGCAACTCAAATATTATCCCATGGGAGAGACAGGCCTTGCAGTAGTGAAAAACTAATTTAAGATTTTTTCCCAAACAGGGAATGTAAAACTAAAATGCATGCCCTGCTTTTAAATGCAATACACCCTGCTCTCTGGGCTGTTCAGGGCCTACCCTCAGGGTGACTTATATGAATTAAAAAGGAAGGTTTGGGCCTGGCAATAGGTTTATCCTGCCAGGTCGACATGGCAGTTGAAACTGCAAACACAGGCTCTGCAATGACAGGCCTGAGACATGTTCAAAGGGCTACTTGGGTGGGCGGCACAGTCAGTGCTGCAGGGCCACTAGTAGCATTTAATGTACAGGCCCCTGGCAAAACTAGTACCCATTGCTAGGGATTTTTAAGTACATAAAATATGCCAATTACTGATAAGCCAATGCTACCAGGTTTTAGGGCAAGAGAACAAGCACTTTAGCACAGGTTAGAGGTGGTAAAGTGTGCGAATCGTAAGGCCTTCAAAAAGAAGAGGTCTGAAAGGCAAAAAGTTAGGGGAATCCACGGAAAGGATGCCAGGTCTAAAAATAAGGAAAAGGAGATCCAGTGGTCGTGCCTTCTCTTACTTCACTCAAAAAGCATGGAGCAACCTGCTACTACACATAAGACCCAGCTCCTCACATCGTGAATTCCACAAGCTGAAGACCTGGCTTTCTGAGTAGTCTCTTCAGGTCAGCACCAGAATACCCGTGCAGGTTGAGAGTGCGCTCTACTAATCTGCATACCATAACAATCTGCAGCTCCTGTGTGAGATTGCAGCTGATGTTCAGAGCACATACATCCTGTAGAGGACTGGTGCACAGGTGAAGTGCTGGAGTTCGTGTGCTAGGCTGGCGCAGCATTTGAGGTCATGCGTGCGTGCTCACTGGTCCTTTTATTCAACATCCGCAGCGGGACCAGGTAAGATGCGGGTCCCAAGTGGCAAAACCATTAGGTATCTCTGAGGAGTACAGCTGAGATGAGGTGAGTCCTTTATAAGCCCAGATAAGCTGTGACTCGCAAATCTTCTGCTTAAGAACGTACTCTCTCACATTACTAGTAACTTTGAATTTTTCCCACCACAGTGATAAACTAGAGGCTGAACTCCCCAGGAAGCCCGGGCTTCATTAACTACATGTATGTGACTCCTCTATGTATGTGTGTGTATCTTATGTGTTTTATATGTGATGCTAACAGTTACCAATTATTCTACAGCCCCAGAATAGGGACTCACTCTAACACATGTACAATGGATATGTCATGTGTGTTTTTCTCTTAAATTAATAACCACTAGCTTTTCACTAGAAGTGTCACAGGTAACCACAACCAAGTGTGCAGACAAGTCACTAATGGATTGCTTATTTCCGTTCACCTAGGAGGTGCACACATGTTTGAAGGGCGTAATGGTTTATCCCTTCCTGGTATGGCAGTGCAGACATGGAGACAGATCATTTTTTGTTCTTTTACCTTGTTTCCTTTTTCCTTACAGAATATAACAATGAAAAGACCAGGTGGTATGGAATAATTGTACAACTGAGCGTGCTTGTGAGTTTGTTGTTTTTTGTTCTTTACGAGTTGTAGTTAGTAATACAACATAAGGAGTGGAACTAGTTTTGGAATATAACTGTACTAGGTCCTGAAGAATAGCCGAGAGGGATAGGCTTGAAATACGTAGACTAGAAGGGTGTGGGAACATTATTCCTAATGACCCTATTTATGCCCTGTTTTTAACCTTACCGACTAGGGGATGGAATAAAATACTTTACCCACTAGCCAGGTAATTTTAAACATGCTTCCTTTGTACTTCACTCCTTCCCAGCAGAAAGATCTCCCTCTCATAGTCTGTGAATCAGTGCTCCCGCGTAATTTGTTTGGTCGTAGCATGCCCGTTCCGTAGCGGAACTGGAAGGACCGTATGATGAAGCATGCCACCTAGAGGTAACCCTGGTGGGTGAGGGTTTTACGAAAAACCTAAGGTGTTTCCTAGGTAAAGGAACAAAACATTCCTTGCTAAAATAAGGTTGGGTCCTTTATTTCTATAAATAAGGCTAGACCCAACCTGCCAAGCTGATCCCGCAAAGGTGCATAGCTGGTGGGCAAAAGATTATGGATGCTCCTGCTATGGTCTTCTCTACAGCAGCAAATCTAAACCAGCTAGTACCCATTACTAGGGATTTATAAGTAAATTAAATATGCCAATTGCAGATAAACCCATGTTACCAAGTTTTAGGGTAAGAGCACTTTAACACTGGCTATAAGTGGTAAAGTGTGCAGAATCCTAAGACCAGCAAATAAAAGAGGTCTGAAGGCAAAAAGTTAAGTGAAACCACTGAAAGGATGCCAGGTCAAACAAAGAAAACAAGATCCAGTGGTCGAGCCTTATCTTACATCACTCCTAAAGCATGGAGCAACCTGCTACTACATATAAGAGCCAGCTCCTCACTTCTTGAATTCCATAACAAGCTGAAGACCTGGCTTTTTGAGTAGTCTCATTAGGTCAGCACCAGGATACCCTCACCAGATGATAGGGCGCTCTATTAATCTGCATAACATAACAATCTGCAGCTCCTGTGTATGACTGCAGCTGATTTTCAGAGCGCATACATCCTGTAGAGGACTGGTGCACAGGTGAAGTAGGGGAGTTTGTGTGCTAAGCTGATGCTGTGGTCCTGCCAAGTTTTGAAATTCATTTTCATCTGCCAAGTCTCTGGCTCATATCCCAGGTTGGGACACAGCAAGTGTTTAAGGCTGGAACTAACCTGCCAAGCCGATCCAACAAAGATGCATAGCTGGTGGCCCAAAGATTCTGGTTGCTCCTGCTAGGGTCTTTTCCACAGCAGCCAATCTATTCCAGCTGGATTTCACTGGTAAAGTGTTCAATCTCCTGAAGCCCTTTTTTTGCTACAGCCGCAGCCTACACCCTGGAAGAATCTAAGGTCCAAATAAGAGAATAAGTCTGAAAGAAGAAATGCTCACCAGTTGAAGGTTTAAAACATATCTGACTGGCAAGAGACCGTCTCTGGGCACAAAATTCAAATTTCTTCCTTTTGAAGTTTTACCACCAAAAGTCAATGGCTTTGCCAAGACCTCGTCCACCAATTATCTGACAACATGGACCCATCTTCAACCACAGCCTGCTGCCTTGGTCCCCTAATGATTTTTGACTTCCACTCCAGAGACTAAATTGAAGATCGAATCGGCCTTAACTTTTGACTACATCCCTGTGACATGCAACTAGATAACCATGGCTGGCGCTTAATTCTTTTTTTACTATTTTGAACCTTAAACTTTAAACATTCATAACAGTGGTTGGACTGATTGGATTTATGTTGTTTTGGAGTCATTTGTTTAATAAGTTGGCTCAATTTTTCTGACTTAGTTTGGGATTTCTATTGTGTTGGTTTTTGCTTTCATACTGTTTGAGTAACCTGCCAACCAGTGGAAAGTCAGTGATAAAGAAAAAGGTCCACAGCTTCCAATACCTATAGTGGAAACCCCCTTTGAAATGGTCGATAGTAAAATTCTTAGGCCTCTGTACCCCAAGACTGCCTTAGAAAAGAGGTTCATCCTGGTCTTGGTGGACCATACCACAAGGTCCACTGAAGTCATACCTCTGAGGTTGATGACTTTGCCTGCGGTGGCCAGGGCACTAATAGAAATATTTACCCGTGTGGGTTTCTCCAGGGAGGTTGTGTTTGACAGAGACACTGACTTTATGTCTGCTTACATGAATTCCATGTGGCAGGAGAGTTGGTTAACCTACAAATTCTACACTTCATACAACCCCCATACCAATGGACTTGTTGAAACGTTCAACAAAACCATGAAAGGCAGATTATGGGCCTACCAGAACCCATGAGATATAAGTGGGGCATCTTGCTATCAATCCTGCAATTTGCCTACAGGGAAGTGCCTCAGAGGGGAGTAGATTCAGTCCCTTTTAACTACTGTTTGGTCACCCTTTGCCTGGACTTCTCAGTCAACCAGCGCACTAGAAACCCTCTCAAGATGTAGTGAGTTGCATGCTGGCCCTCAGGTCTCAGATGAAGCACTTCTGGATGAATCCAGCCAGGAAGTCATGAAGTACTGGTATGACCAGAAAGTCACTCTAGTGGAGTATCAGCATGTCCAAAAGCTGTGGGTGATGGAGCCTGTGTGGCCCCGGGTCTTACAGGGCCGGTTGACCGTGCCCTATGTGGTGAAGGAACGGAAATGAGAGGCAACCTTCCTGGTGCTCTTAAGGGTCATGTGTGTGAGCCACTTTGTGGTGATGCATTATGCCATGTTGAAATCCACAAACACCACCAGTAGATTAGGAGAGGGTTTATTGTAAGCTAAATGGATACATACATGACCCGACTAGAAGCAGATATAGACAGATGCTCAGCCCTGGTCTGTCTGGCTCATCTACCCTCAGGAACCCTCCTACCTTTGATGGGGTAGTCCATGAAATCATTGGGTAACCTGACATGCATGATCTTACACATCTCCCCACTTCTGAAACAAACAAAAAAATGCCTACCACCATAAAAACATATTGCAAACGCAGACTACAAAAACACCTGACTGCAACATTTTATAGGATCATCAAATTGTGCATGTAAAAAGGACACTACAAAACATGCCCCTATCATGACCACCACCAAACAACACCTGTTGGCCAGATGAGCTTATCTCAGCGGTAAAACACAGACTACCAATAATTAACCCCTTTAGTGACTCCCTCCCCAGTGAGCCTGTCAGCCATTGGCCATCACTAGGGAGGGGTATAAAGGCCACCCAGAGGGGTTCCTTTATTTAGTTTTTAGCTTGGGCTACTCAGGAAGAGCTTACTGAGCAGCCTGGGGCTTTTTTAGTAATGACAATTAGCGCACAGGGCTCGTTGACCTAATTACTTCAAAGTAAAAGTGAATGCTTATTTTACATTCACTGCTTCAGTGCTCAGGGGCATATGTCAGTCCCCTGAGCACATATTTCTTTGGGAGGGTATCGCTAGAAAAGGAAGAATCTCCGCTTTCCAATGGCATTTTCGCTCCGTGGATCCTTCCATGGGGATTATAACAGGAGGGATCTACCCACTAGGCAGCAGGGATATGGGGAGCAGCCCCTTTGGCAAGGGCTTGTGATTATCTCCAATCTGCCTCCTAGAGGGCAGAAAGCCCACTAGACAACAGGGACATTTAGTCATACAAAATCATAGTGGTACATGCTGCCCACCATTGGTATGACCGCGAACCCCAGCCCAGAAATGGGTGAAATGGTCTTTTAGCTACCCCTGGGGGCAGATTGGGGATGTACCCCAATCTGCCTTCTCATGGGGGTAGAAACCCCACTAGACACCAGGGAAATATTAGGGAAGATAAAAACACATAGGGGCGGAGGCTGCCCACCACAGGCATAGTCAAGCCCCCACCCCAAAAAAGAAATTAACAGTCTTTCTGCCCCCCAAGGGGCATTTTGAGGCAATCACATCTATAGGGGACAGAAACCCACTAGACACTATGGCTGTTTATGCAATAGGTTTTGGGGGGAGGTCCCTCCTGGGGATGGTCACATGCCCCCCACCCTGGGGCTCATTAGACTTCCTGCTCCCTTCGGGGGGAGCTAGGGGTATCCACCCTTATCTTCCTGCCCCCAGGGAGGGAAGAATGCTGGGTGGACACCAGGGACTGCATTCATGAAGTATTTTTAGGGGGAGCAAACCGCTGGGTAAGGGGTCATGCTCTCCTCCACCCCGGGGCCATATAGACATCCCCCCCAAGTGGATGGATAGGGGTATTCATCCCAATCTGTCCCCCTTGGGGGGCTGAATGCAAATTAGACACCAGGGACTGCATTTACGCAGTATTTTGCAGGAGGAAGCATCCCCCGAGGCGAGATGCCTTATGGCACAGATCAAAGGCAGCAGCTCTCCCCGAGGCAGAGGAAGAGCCGCTCATCTAATATGCATGTGCTCCAAGGAGCGTCCCATAATGCACTTTAGGACCTGGGCCAGATTTGTGCATTTCTCCCTTTGTGGTGGCCCTAGGATGACTGGGTCACCACCAACAAAATAATACAATGTGGGGTAGCTGCAGGAGTAGCGCAGCCTCCCTCCAAAAAAGGATTTAGGCAACCCCACCAAAGTTTGGTGGGACTGCAAATAATGACTAACCCAGAATTTTCTGTTGTGTATAAGCACTACCCAGGCTGGAGCATGTGCTCTTCAGCTTGGTGTGCTGTGCCCTCAATAGGCCAAGTCTATGTCTGCAATTATAGTAGCCTGAAGGTGGTTAAAAACAATGTACCCATGATGCAACACCCTCTAGGGGTGAAATGTATGGTGAACATGGGTTTTCATGTGGTAGAATGCCCTGTACTGGCAAAAGTCCATGATTGCAGCTATATGATTATGTTTTTATTTCGTTTTTCATGTTGTGAGCTACTAGGAGTACAAGAATAATTCCGACCTCTGATCAAAGTATACATTCTTTATTCCCAGTATTAAGTGCGTTCATTTCAAGTTATACTCAATTATTGTATTTAGGTGCAAGTTGATGTTTTGATATGTGGTTTGTTGAACTAGACCCACTTTTAAAGGGTCAAAAGTGATTACGTAATGTCACCAAAAGGTATTTCCATCAGCCTCAGGTATATTTGTAAATTACTGCATAGTGTTGAGTAGTGTGTGTATACTCAATATACTTTTCCTTTTTGGAAAGAAAAATCACAGACTAGATAATCATTTATTGAGTGTTAATATTGTGTGCCTGTGAATGTTGATTACTAGCCCACACCCCCTCCCTTGAGTAGGCCTTGGACTGCTCTGCTTAGCTACCTTGAGAGAGTCAAGTGCTACAATGGGGTGTTTTGTTGCCAGTGGAGGATAAATGGGTGAGTGGAAGATAAACGGAAGTGGGACGATATTAGGAGTTAGCCACTCTCTCCTGGCCGTCACATCCTATTGTTGTTTTGGCACCATTTTGATATCATTGGTGCCTAGTGAATTTTCTGTCCCCCGGGGGAGGGGTGGGGTAGATTGGGGATGAATAACACTATCCTCTTGCCTTGTTTTAGGGGTGCTTGGTCCCACCCAGGAAACCCAAATTGCACTGCTGTTGGAGGGCAGCCAAGGAAGCCCACAACTGACCTCCCTCCCAGCATCCTTGCACAGGCAGCACTCCTTCGGGCAAGGCGCTGCAGCATGTGGCGATCTCCAACTCCCCACAGTCATGGGCATGGGGAGTAGGGCAGGCGAGCCACGCCTGGGGTGAGCCACGCTCACCCCTATCATCTGTCATACCGGTTTCCAGGGATGGGGTCCTTGGCACCTCTTCCTCTCTTCTCTTCCCTGGGCCCCTACTCTTCGACAATGCTTCCCTGCCCTTTTCTGGCAGTCAGGGGTACAGAGTTAAGGTCCTGGGCCCCCAGATTGATGAACCACCTGGGGGTAGATGGTTCCTGAGCCCATTAGATGCTGGAGAGGGGGTTCCCCTCAAACCCCTCCAAGCTGGCCACTCATAATGAATCCTTCCTGCAGAAACCCTTGGGACCTGGCCCACCCCGAGGGATGAATGAAGCCCAGCAGCAGAGCGCTGCACGCTCTGGGGTTGTGCTGGGTATCAAAGGCGAGGGTCCTTCTCAGACTGATATCTCAGGCCCTGTGGGGTCATTATGCTTGATTCTGGTCTCACTTTGCCCCTGGAGCACTTTCTTCAGGCCTCCTGGCCTCAAAGGCAACAGACTTTGCAGGAAACTGGTTTCACTGGCTCCATATGCTAGCCTTTCTCCTCCCTGCGCAGAAGCACAATCTTTCTCCAAACCAGCCCTCAGGATAATGGGATAAGCTTTCCTAGTTCTGGTAAGAGCCCTACTGATCATGGGGTCAATTGAAGATTGAAGTCAGAGTCCTTAGTCCAGCTGGCCATCAGGTGTTCTTCGAATTGTCCATAGCAACTGCCTCCAGTCCCAGTGTCCAGCAGAAAATCACAGCCAAGAGAGAGGTCTCCCCCCTGAACAAGACCTTTTAAGTGGGGAGTGAGGGTCTAGTAGTGAGGCACCTCTGGCCAATTTTGGGGGGGGGGGCACATTATCTCTCCACCCTGTCCCTATTGTACGGTACATACTTTATCACGAAAACTGTGATACTGATTCTACGTGCACCATCAGGATATGTTGGCCTGGCTCGCTCACAGTGCACCATTCTGTACTCCTAACCTAGCAAGGTAACAGGTGGTATGTGCATCCACAGAAATTAACAACCATGGCTCCCCAAGGGAATCATGGAAACAGAACTAAACCCCTTTTGTTTGATAATGCATGCCCAAAGAGAAACATACTACTCACATTGGCATTTCAATATTTATTGAATCAATGAGATTCTTCTGTATTTACATGTGCTGCAATAATTAATAGAAGTAAACTTTACAGAGTAATCAGCATCAAAAGAATGGTATGATGAACAGTTCAACCATTGTGCCGTTACATATAATATATGCTTGCATATAACTATAGAGCTAGTGATGGTCCTACCTAGCGCTTCCTATCCTAGCGTGCCCAGGATGGGTGAACCTGCCAGAATCCCTGTAGTATGATTTAACTTCCCAGTTACCTGTAGATATGTTTAATCATGAAGCCCGTCTTGTTGTAGAGCTGGGCACCATCCTTCTCATGAGGTAAACAGGACAACAGCTGGGCTGTAAATCTAGTATGGGGAGACCTCGACAGTGTCAGCGAAATGCTCCTCTCCCTAAACAAAGGAACAATTACATTTATATAATAAACTTCACCCATGCTGCCTTACTGAAGTCCCGTTCACTGTGTCATTATTGATTCTATCCTGACAAAGCTGTCACAGGGCAAACCATAACAAACATTTTGAGCAGTGAATATAAGCTTTCGTACAAAATGTTCGAAGCTCTGATAGCATGCCTATGAAGATGTGTTAATGTAAGCAATTTTATTTCATGGAACCATATCCGTACAAGCATGAAAGCAAATGTGTGTCAAATGTCAATGTTGAAGAAAAGATGTCAACTTTAAAAGTGAGTATGTAAAATGATGGTGTTCCTGCTCAGGCCTATTGTGACCACATGACATCCCAACCTTCCTGCACAGCCTTCTGGGACATGTCAAACTGGCATCACCTGGGAATCACCTGCCACATCTGCTTTGGGGGACTCACTACACCCCTCACTGACATCACTGCAAGGCCTTTCCCAGCAAATCTTCCAAGGAAACCCCCTCCTGGGTTGGCTCAATAGGTCTGGGTTTGCTCCTTTGTTTAGTAGGCTCGGACAGGCCCATTCCTGGCACAGTGTGACAGCTGCTTGATTGATGCTGTGCGTTCCACCCTACTTTTTTCCTCTTCAGGAGCTGAGGGAAACACTGTTAATTGCTCCCTGTGTGTGTGGAGGCCTTTGTTCCTGCTGCTGGAGAGAGGGTGACAAACGGCCTGGGCTCTGATCCTGAACTGAGCCAGAGAAACAGGACATTCTGGGATGACCCATAAGTTGTACAAATACCTTCTTGGAACTTGTAGAATTGATTTCCCCACACAGGTTACAGCCCAGTTCAAGTCATTACTCGTTCCTGTAGACAATGGGGAAATTGAATCTACACTCTAAAGCAGCTCTCCCCATAGGTGTACAGTGGAGTGTCACTGCAGACAAGACAATAAACCACATTGACTCCCTAGGAGTGTACACAAATATTATGAGGCCTATCCCAGGTCACTACCCAACACTGCTGAGTCCCCTCTGTGCCAGGCTATCTGTGTGAAGTTACTGGGCTACGCACAACAGGAGTCTCCCACGTGCAGCCCTCACAACTGTGCGCATGCATGTACGCACATGGTCATGTGTAAGCAGCCAAGTGTCTCTTACCCTTGCTGCGTCACAGTGGCCTTATCTTAAAAGACAGACACTGGTGGTAAACACATGCTGTCCATTTACCATGAGTTTACCATGGGTGAGTTCACAGGTTATGAGGCTCCCCCACAGTAAAAGGTTTAATAACAGGTGTCAAAAAGCAAAACATCTGGGCAGGTTAGATTGGCAGAACCCCCTTCTCACACCATACAAACCCACACATTTCTGAAAGTTAGATAGCTGGGGCAATCCAGAGTGGTGTGCTTGACGTAGATCCTGTTTTCTTCCTCACAATGCCCTGCAAATATCAAACTTTGCATAAAATCAAAAACTTTCCTTGCATTTGTGTGATGTAATTTTCCAAAATCCACAGGGGTCCAGAAAATTCCTACCACCCAGTGTTTTCCCACTTGTCCCCCGATAAAAACGCAACCCACTTTGTGAGCTGGGCCTAGTGACCAAAGCAGGAATTTATAAACCTGGGTCAATGGGAGTCCAACAGTAGAACTCCCATTGACCTTGGTTTGATCCGTTCCACTAACATGCATTATGCCTAGCTATACAAGTAGGGCAGCGTTTTTTATTGGGTGACTCCCTACAGTTTTCATATGTTTTCCTCATAGAAGTAAGAGGGAAATGTGTGTTTAGTCAATGTTTGAGCTTTGCAGAGGCTAAGGGGTAGGGATACCTGATGACAGCCACGCAAGCCACCTCACCCCGGAATCCCCGAGGTGCTTAGTTTGGAAACACGTACAGGTTTGCTAGGTTTCCCTAGGTGCCGGCTGAGTCAGTGCCCAAAAACAACAGCTGCCACATTACAAAAAAAAGGGGCTCATTTTTCAGTGAAAAAATGCGTTGTGTCCATGATGAATTTTGGGCCATTTCCTGTTGCAGGCACTATGTCCACCCACACAAGTGGGGTATCATTTTTATTGGGAGGATTGGGGGAATGCTAGGTGGTAGGAAGTTTGTGGCTCCTCACATGTTCCAGAACATCCCATCACAGAAATATGAGGAAAATGTGCTTTTAGCCAAAGTTTGAGGTTTCCAAAGGCTTATCGGGAGCTAAGGTAGTCACCACACCATGGAATCCCCTAGGAGTCAAGTTTTCAAAACATTTTGTAGGTTTACCTAGGTGTTGGCTGAGCTACAGCCCAAAATCCTCAACTACTGATTTTGCAAAAAACACATGGCACGGTTTTCAGTTGAAAAATGTGATATGTTCACATTGCCTTTTGTGCCCTTTCTTGTCACAGGCACTAGGTCTACCTACACAAATGAGGCGCAATGTATATCAGTAGACTTGGGGAAATGGTAGATGGTAGGAAATCTGTGGCTCCCCAAGGATTCCAGAACTTTCCCTCACAGAAATGTGGGGAAAGAGTGTTTTTAGCACAGTTTGAGGCTTGCAAGAGATATTAGGTAAGTAAAGCTGGTGAGAGCCATGTCAGTCACCCCACCCTAGATTCCGCTAGGAGACTAGGTTTAAAAAATGTACAGATTTGCTAGGTTTCTAAAGGTACAGTGCATGGCACTAGGGTGACACAGAATGTTGATAAATTTGGCCCCTAGTGTTTTAGCAACAGGTATCTTTCAACCCACACACTGGTCCTATGTAAGGCCATCTTGAATTTCAGCAAAAGGAATTGTTCATCCTACACACTCATCCCCTGTAAGGGCATCTAGTGTTTTAGCAATAGAGTTCTTTCACACCACCAACTCATCCCCCGTAAGGGAATCATGTTTTAATGAAGGGTATCTTTCACCCAACACACTCACTGATGGAGAATCACAAAAACAGGGTTCAGCACAATCCAAGCACTTCTTAACTGCTGAAGGTGAATCATACCGAACAAGGTTCCACACAAACCCAAGAACTTCCACAATCACACAGAACAGAGCTCAGCAACCTGAGCACTTTCCTGCCATTGAGGGAGAATCACAGAGAACACGGCTCAACACAACCTTAGCACTTTTTAACCACTGAGGGAGAATCCCACAGAACAGGGTTCAACACAAACCCAGCACTTCTCAACCACTGAGGGAGAATCACACAGAATAGGGTTCAACACAACCCAAGCACTTCTCAGCCACTGAGGGAGAATCATATGGAACAGGGTTGAACAAAACCCAAGCATTTTTTCAACATGTAATAGGATGACCACTTACCTAGGACTGGAACTTCTTGTTGTCCAATAGTATGCTCCTTAACTGAGGGAGCAATATAGAACAGGGTTAAAAACAACCCTATCATCAACAGAACTGCAATCATCCTAAAAGACTCAAGTTTCACAATAGATGTTTAACAGCGAGCACAAAGTACAGTTTTACAATGGGAACTATAACACTAGTGATAATGCATCCAAGTCACCCCCCTCCCCGCGACAGACCTTTGTGGGTGCCTGAGAAACAAAAGAGTTAGGACCCATTTTAAATTATATTTACAGTGCAACTCATTTGGTCACACAGTAAAGCTCAGAGTCGATAAGTAGGATTAGGTGTGGATGTATAACAAACTCAGAGCCAAAGTAATAAAAATCAGTCTCAGAAACATAGTATAGAAATACAGGATTACCAGTGGAAAGCCAAATTGGTGCACAAAGTTGATCCTTAACAACAGAATGAGGAATTCAGTAGCAATAGTGCAAAATATAATAAAAACAGCATGATGGTTAGATTGAAAGCTTCAGTCCTCCTGCCTATATATAATGCATGAGGGATTTTAATTCACCTTAACTAACTTACACTGATAAATGCTAAGTGAAACCCTAGTTAGAACTAATAATATAGAAAGGTTTCAGCATAGTTGAACTTCTGTAGAAGTTCTCCAAAGAAAGAATATCGTATAGCATAAAGCCACACAATGAGAAAAGCACATAGATGTCTGTACCTCTCCTAGTCTGAAAGCAATCTGAACAAAGCTAAAGAGTGTTTTCTAGTTATACCTAGAGAATGAACCTTCTAGAATCCACTTTCCACTGTCCACCTTTAAACTATACTCTTTGGAAGCCACACTCGTAATTATCTTCTTTGATACACATATTCGAAAAAACCTTGGATTCCATGTGCTCATTCTTCACCGACAATTAGTCCACCTTTTGCTTGTTAATTTTATTATCTTCACCTAGAGTACTCCCTTCAAGCTTCCCTTATCTCGTTCACACAATGTGCCCTTTTCCATTTATTTTGTCATACACACGGCACCTGCAGAGGAAAGATAAACATTGCAGCCAAAGAAAACATTCACGTTGAAGGCTAAACATTGCGAAATCCAAATGCTCAAGGCCTTTGATCAATTTTCAATAGAAAAGATTTCAATACACATTGTAACTGCGTGTTTACAGTACATACAGTCATGTTATAAGTACAAAATGTAATTCTTATAGATACATGATTCATTATACAGTAAATGCAAAATATTATTAAATGAGAACGTAAATACATGAAGATTAACAGTGTTAGCCAAATCACACACATGTAAATATATATGAGAACTGCTATTCGTTGTTACTGTAAGAGAAGCGTTAATATACACACATGTATTAATGTCGAGGTTACATGGTAAATGCACTTTCTATATTGCTTCAACTGCACTTCGCTTCATTAATCATTTTAGATCACACAAATACATAAGGCCCTAAGTAAACGTATATGTGGACTAATCAATCATAAAAGGGTGGAGTCAAAATTCTGCTGCTCCATAAGAAACTACAAATTTTCAAGGCCAGGCAGAGATGTACTCATATTACCTATTAGAAAGCATAGTGAAAACCACATGTAGTAAATTAAACATGCTTAGGCTTTCCTGTTTTCAGTTTCTATTTTTGGTAAGTTCTGGTGGGGTTTATTCAGTGATTTCAATGCCTTAAAAAAACAGTTATCAATGGTTACATATCTTTGTGCCATTAAAAACAACAGAAATAGTTTTTCTGGGGTTTATGGAATGTTTTGCTTTGATCATTGCTTTCTTTCTGCATTGATAGTGCATGGTATGTAGACAGTATACGAACAGTGTTTATGAAGTCCAAATACATTTTTTCAAATCAAACTTACTGTAGTACACCATAGAATACTTCTTCAGTGAGTCTTTGGTCATGCGGCTCGCTCTTTCCTTCCATTGTAAAATAAATCTGTAAAAAGGCCCTCTCAGCATTGGCACTTGAGACGGGCAATGCCATAACAGCCAGTGTACAATCTGCTAACTCTTGCTACTGACATAGCTTTCCATGACACTACTAGTGCCCCTGAATATTGTGATTCTCTGGGCGCATATGCCCTCAGAGTTATTGACGCAATCAAAAATGAAGCAATACTTTTCAAAATCCAGAGAAAATTTTCCTTTACGAAAGGGATCTAGAACTTGTGCAGAGTACCACAGTGAGGCTTCAATACCTTCACATGCCGTGATCGGTGATGGGACCTTTCTATGCATCATTTCAAGCCTTTTTTCATGCAATGTAAAATAAAATTTCCTGAATTGCTCCTCAGTGTTTCTTTGCTTACCAAGTAGCAAGCATTCTACCATGGAACATTTTTCAGTGCCACAGTCACTAAAAGTGTTGCCCAGCCTACTCGCAAGGAAATGTTTCACTTCTACACCAATTACGCTGAACACTTGGTAGACAAGGGTGTTTTCAGAATCTAGTTATTTTATTATGTGCACTACAGCAATCATGTTTTCCTGTAAAAATCTAAGAATGCAGTAGAGCGTACTTTTTTCACATTACTATCAATATGCAACCGAAGATCCTCCATTTCTTGCCTTTGACATCATCACTAAGCGAAAATTCTGTAAATTGTCACCACCTCGATAAAATAGGATTCATGGTCTCTAGGACTAAGAACCATCGGCTTAATGACACAGTTGGGATGGCCAGAATGGACTACAAAGTCAATAGCATTCTTCATTAACTCTGAAGATTGTAAAGATGCTTTCAGTACACCATTTAGCAAGTGCAAGGATCTCTTACAGGGAAGCACTTCAGCTCAGGTGATAATTTTTACAGGTCAACACACAACGTTTTCATATAAGTAGCTGAATCCCTGCAAATACAAACAAATACACTACAATCTTTGTTGAACTTGGTAAGAATTTTTTGCAGCAGCATTCCAAGTACACTGTGTTCCATGTTATCCAAAAGTCTGGTGCAATATTTTCACCATTATTCCAGATGCTTGGTGATAACACTCTTTTTACCTGTCACTACACCTTGCATTGCATTTTTAAAGCCTGTTATGTTTGACAATTCATCTACTATCAATGCTGACTTACTAGAAAAGAGAACAGTATCAGACTACAGGAGGTAGCCCATATACCCCGAAGAGACTAGGGCAATCATCTATATCATAAAACAATGTCTCAAAAGGGTGTAAATTAGAGGTCAGTTACACATAGCACAATTAGTTGCTGAGAATAGAATCAGAGGGGGAGAAAACACCAGGGAAACAAATTGCTTTTGTAACATAAATTGTATTTCAGTGAATATACACATTTGACATATTAAGCTTCATATATTCAAACATATGGGAGGCACTGCGTTACATTGAATGACATGTAACCTGTGGGATACTGTGCACAAGTGCTCGTGAAGCATTGTGCGGGTGCAAGTGACACGTGAGGAAGTATATACAGCAATAGTAGGGGGTGCAACAAAGAGCAGCTGAAGGTAAAAATTACATAGTTAGGACACCCAAATAATAAATGATACTGAATATACAATAATCAATAGGGGTATCCTTGAGGGGAGGGCCGAGAATTCCAAAGTAAAAGTCGATGGTGTTTCGGCCTGTTGAGGTATTTAGGTCATCATCAGGACCAGGTTACTTTTACTTATATGGCAGTGTTGGGGATAAAAGGATATATATATATATATATATATATATATATAAATATATATATTATCTACTGGCGGTCGCCAGTAGATAGTTATAGTTAGGATCGAGTTCCCATAGGAAATCTGAAAATTCTATTTTGAATAACTTTGGCGCCGGTTGACGAATCCTCGCAAAATTTTCAAAACTAATGGGGCGCTCCGCTCCGCTCCTACCCTGAAAGTCTCGGGGTGATTCGTCAAGCAGGGGCTGAGAAAAAAGGGGGGTCCCAAAACGCGTTTTCCCCATGCATTTTCCCATAGGACCTTTAGTCGAAAGTACAGCCCGAACGGCTGAACAGAATTACTTGAAATTTGGCAAAGAGGTAGTCCTCAGGTCAGGCATGTGCCTTTTGCATATATGGTGTCAATCTGTTCAGTAGTTCCTGAGAAAATTGCAGTTAAAAGTACATAAATATCTGTATGCGCGCACCGTGCGCGCACCAAATGTCCACGAGCGTAATTCTGATTGGTGGTTAGATGTCAGTCAACATTCCAATCGGTCAAAATCAGGAAGTGTCGGATGCCATTTTGTGTGTGACAGTGAAAAAGAAAGGTGGAGAACGTGAAAAGGGGGCAGGGTAGAGAGTTCCTGACCCCCTAGCCTTTGTCAGGGGGTCCCTGAAGGACCCCGAAGGGTGAAAAAAACATTTCATTTTTTTTCAAAAATCGCGGGGTGCGCACACGGTGCGCGCACGGTGCGCACACGGCGGCAAAAAATTAATAAAAAAAATAGAATTAAAAATCAAGTATAAGTGTTTAGATGTTGGTTGGCTCTAAAAAGAGCCGTTGTGTTCATTGAGTGTTTTTTGTACCTACAAGTAAGTACCGATGCAGAGTCTAAAGTTCAAGAGGAAGACTCTGTTCCCTTCATCTGTGAAATGTACACCGTCTCCTCTATAAATGCCTTGCATGTTGTAACGCAAGTTGTTGTGGTATATAGAACCCATACCATAGTCTCTGAGGAAAGCAGAAACAGACTTATTGACGTGCTTTCCTGCTTTCTCAATCTGCGGACAATATTGGTTGGACCAGTTCCACTTTTGCCTTTGGCATATATTAGAATATACAAAGGTAGTTTGAGAAAAAGTGACATCAATTGCACAAAGGTGTCCTTAACAAGCATTTCCAGACCTACCCCAGTTAAAGTGCCTTGGTCATTTCCACCACAGTGCACAATTATAAGGTTAGGCTGTGGGAGATGTAGAAAGGATTTCACCAAAGGCATTAATTGGTGCTACTTTAACCCTCTCTGACCAATCCATTTAATGTCTACATTTGGCAAAGCAAAGTCTTTCACAATACCTCTTTTTTCTGCATACTTTTCACTCCAATAGACATAGCTATGACCTACAATCCACACTGTGAACATCTTTCAAGGAGATCTGGATGCACTCAGAAGGTGTCTTTCAGTAGAATGGCAATATGAAAAGAAAGATAGTTGTAAAATGGAGGCTTACATACTTTTTTTTTTAAATAAAAAAAGAACTCATTGGCTGTTTCAGACCATTCAACACTAAAAACTAGGCTGTATGTTTACATTTTTAAAAGCATGTTTTGTATTTGTTCAGAAAAATGTGTTTCCACAGAAGATTACTTTGGATATGCTGTTAGGTTTAAAAAGTCAACCACTCTTTTTTTTTTTTTTTTTTTTTTTTTGAAACCGTTTATTGCAATCTCAAGAATATACAAGTATGGGCCTACAACCTTCCGGCCGGCCGCTAGAATGACAGGAGCATATGACATACGTACAAAAACACTTGGCGTTGCAGAGAAGCAAGATCAGGAGGTATCAGCGTCGTGGGCCACATCACTCTGACCCCACAATACGGTTTCATTTTATACAAACAACACATAAACCACACCCGCAAGGCAACCCGCAATCGAAAGTAACAGCACGTGCTCCCCGAATGGGGGACCCCAGCCATCCACAGGAGTCTAAAGAGGGGAAGGGGAACAGATCGAGGACTGGGGGAACTCCGTGCTCGGGGCTAGGGAAAGGAGTCAACTAAGGGGACAGGGCTGGTGAGGCCGCAGGCAGCAGTGGTGGCGCGCAGATACCCCCGCGGTAGGCGTTCCAGGGGCCCCATACTTTCACCCATGCCCCAGGCTTACCCCTCGCCACATACACCACCTTTTCTCGGATCATGCACCAATCCATGTGTTCTTTCCAGGCCGACACCGCCGGGGGCCTCTGGGATCCCCACAGTTGAGCAATGTCACGCTTAGCTATCATATATCCCAGAGTCACCCATCGCGTCTGCGGAACCGAGTAGTCAGTTGGTTCCCACACATTCAGCAGGCATCTCCTCGCTTCAGGCAGCAGCGCGACATGCGTAACCACTCGCAGGACCTCATGCACACCACGCCAGAATCGCTCCACTTTCGGGCATTCCCACAAAATATGCAAAAAAGTCGCCAAAGCACCACACCCACGCTTACACAACCCATCCTCAGCATAGCCCATACGCAGAAGCCTTGGCCCCGTCATGTAAACCCGATGGAGTATCTTAAGCTGGACGAAGCGAAGGCGAGCCGGTATGGCCACCTCCTTCGGAGAGGCCACCGCGGAAATCCAGTCTTCGTCGTCCAACTCCAGCCCGTCGGCAACCCAAGCCTCGCGAAGGCCAGTCAGCAAGCTCGAGCGGTCATTAATCAATTTTTTGTAAATAAGGGAAATCGTGCTGTCCGGAACGTGGCCATCCAGCACTCTATCCTCCAGGGGGGAAGACTCCGGGATGGAGGCGACGTCTGGGAAGACTGAGCCCAGCGCGTGACGGACCTGCAAGTACCGAAAGTATTCACTGCCCTGCAGCTGAAACTCCGTCTGCAGCGTCTCGAATGTTTTAAATCCCCCCCTCGTCCAGAGGTCCCCCACTTTACTGATGCCGATCGTGTCCCACTTCTCGAAGCCCTTCGAGGTCCACAGGGAGCCCAATCTCTCAGACGCGTACAACGGTGATGCCCGGGTCAAACGGTCCTTCCACCCCATAGCTGCGTTAGCCGCGTGCCATACTCGTACCATGACACGCGTAGGTCCCGTCAGGCGGGGTCCGGGCGCGCCAGAGTAGAGCACTCGATTGTAGTCGCCACCAGGCAGGAGCATCTTGTCCATTTCAAATGCCGGGTTTAAGGCGGGCCCGTAAAGGCCATGATTAATTGCAGCTAGCTGGGAGGCCCAGTAATACCGTTTAATTTCCGGGAGGGCAATCCCCCCGTCGTACCATGGGAGCGTCAACTTCGCCAGGGCAATACGCGGCCTCCCGTCCCAGAACAGGCGGCGCTGTAGACTCTCCACCTCACGAAAGTAGTGCGCCGGGACTAAATCCATAGTATTCTGGAGAGCGTACAGGAAGCGTGGCAACGACATCATCTTAAACAATGCCGCCCGGCCGAGCGGCGAAAGCGGCAGGCGCCGCCAGCGCGCGACGTCCTCCTTCAAGCGCTGGAGGGGGGGAAGCAAATTCCGCTCGTAGCGGGCCTCCGGGTCCAGAGTAATGTAAACCCCCAGGTACCGAAACCCCTGTGAGGCAATCCGGATCGGACAGCCCCGCGGGAGGACGGGAGCCTCCCCGGAAAGCACATACACACATGATTTAGCCCAGTTGATGACAAGGCCTGAGTTGCGGCCGAATGAGCGCAAAACATCAACCAGGACAATCAGTGATTTACGCGGGGAGGCTAGGTACAAAAGGATATCGTCAGCGTAGAGGGACACGCGGTCCTCATACTCGGGGGTCCAACGGAGACCACGGATGGAAGGGTGCCACCGCAGCCACTCCGCCAGGGGTTCCAAGGCCAGCGCGAACAGGAGCGGCGACAAGGGACAGCCCTGTCGCGTGCCCCGTCCCAGCTCGAATGGGACCGATACTCTTCCATTCACCACCACCTGCGCCAATGGGCCCGAATACAACAATTTGACCCAGCTGATGAAGCCCGGGCCAAATCCAAACTTCGCCAGCATAGCCCAGATGTATGGCCACTCGAGCGTGTCAAACGCCATGGTGGCGTCTAAGGACGCCAATATGGCCGGCTCCCACACAAACGGGACACGCGCGAGCACCCCGTGCAAGCGCCGCAGATTAAGGGCCGTGTTGCGATGGGGAATAAAGCCGGACTGGTCTTGGTGGACCAAATCGCCCACCACGCCGACCAGCCGGTTGGCTAGCACCTTGGCGAGGATTTTGGGCTCCGCATTCAAGAGCGAGATAGGCCGGTAGGATGTAACCCGGTCTCGAGGTCTCCCTTCCTTGTGGATCACCACGATTGTAGCCAGACGTTGGTCCGGCGGGAGGGAGCCCAGCGAGTGGGCCGCCAGGAACATCGCACGGAGGTGGGGTGCCAGTACATCCGGTCGCAGCTTATACAACTCGATAGGGATGCCGTTCGGGCCCATGGCCTTGCCGGATGCGACCGAGCGTATGGTGAGGGCAATTTCGTCGGAGGTAGGAGCGGCATCTAACGACACCCTGTCTTCCACCGAAAGGGAAGGCAGCGCGATATCCCTAAGCAGGGCATGGGAATCCTCCTCCGAGCAGGGAGAAACCGGGGAATACACCTCGCGGAAATAATTCGCGAAACAAGAGACAATGTCTTCTGGCTCGGTGACACGCACACCATCCATCCTCTCAATCAGCGGGACCACACGACTCGCTCTCTCCTTTTTATCCAACCATGCAAGCAGTTTACCAGCCTTATCACCCACATCATACAGTCGCCCCTGTTGCTCTCTATAGAGGCCCCTGGCCGCCTCCATGACGAGGGCCCTGTAGGCCGCCTGCTTAAGTTGTAGGACATGTAGTGCAGCATCCGTCACCCCACCCTCTAGATCACCCTCCAATTCAGCGATTTCGGCCTCCACCCGGGTCACCTCCTCCTGCTCGCGCCTCCGGGCATGGGAAATAAAGGAGAGGGCCTCCCCTCTAAGAACTGTTTTGAAGGCTTCCCACAGGGAGATAGCCGAAGGGACGGACCCCACATTCTCATCGAAATACCGCTGCAAGGATTTAATCAAATCAGCGCGAATAGTGGGGTCGCGCAGGTACCAGGCATTGATTGGAGCTACCCTGCCTTCCCCCCTCGGGAAGACATCAACGTGCAACAGGAGCGGGGAGTGATCTGAAATACCCCGCGCCAAATGGCGCACCTCTCCTACCCTCCCAACATAGGCCGCAGGGACAAGGACATAATCAAGCCGTGAGAGGCTACCATGGGCACCCGAGTGGAAAGTGTACTGCAGCTGCGTGGGATGTTTTAAGCGCCAGCAGTCCACCAATCCCAGTGTATCTAAGAAGCCGGACAGCCACGCCTGCGCCCGGGGGAGGTCCCAAGGGGGGTGACGATCCACGGTCCCAGAAACCACCGCATTGAAGTCCCCCCCAACCACCAGAAGCCCCCCCGGAAGGTCAAGGAGGAGGCGCCCTAGGTCTGCAAAAGTCGTAGACTGTAACCCCGGTGGGACGTACACTGATACAAAGACAACTACTTTACCCTCCATTCTCCCCACTAAGACAGTGTAGCGTCCCCTCTCATCATGGCGCACCTCGTCTATTTCCAACGGGAGCGAGTTCTTCACCATGATGCCCACCCCCCGTGAGCCCGACGTGAAGCCCGAGTGGGCCACCAAGCGATAGCCACGCCGATTCATGGCACAAAAGGAATTACCAATAAGGTGTGTCTCCTGCAGAAAGACCACATCTGGCGAAAGTCGTTTCAAATACTGCAGGACCACACCTCGGTTAATCCTATCCCCCAGTCCGTTAACGTTCCAGGACAATAAAGTCAGGTCCCTACCCCCCATCACATACAGAAGCCATCATTCGTCCCCCCGAGAGCACCTTAAAAACACCAATACAATAAAGGGTTTGCCTTGCGGTAAAAACAAACAACACCCCACCCCAACCCACCCATCCCAACAGAACTCCCCCCTCCCTGCACCCCTGCATGAGCCCAAACAGCCCCCCCAAAGTGCAGTGTGCCTGTCGCCCCATGAATGATTAAACTAACTAGTCCCCCAGAGGAGGAGGGAGAGCCCCCAAGAGACCCCGTACCACCTCCACAGGAGGGAGACTTAACGAACAAAAATGACGACAATGTTGTCCAGAGCGAGGCCTACTATTAGTCCCTCAGTCCTGATCCGGCGAGCCCTCCCCTCCAACCGCGCCCCCCCCACCCCCCCGGCCCCGATCCCCGGGCAAGGAGTCCAACCAGTCCCCGGCCGCCTCGGGACGATCAAAAAAGTGCGTGCGGCCATCCACCTCCACCCGCAACTTAGCTGGAAAAAGCATCGCATACTTGAGGTTCAAGTCCCGTAGACGACGTTTGACTCCGAGAAAGCTCAGTCTCTGCTTCTGGACCGCTGGGGTGAAATCAGGATAGAAGTTTACGTCCATATTGTCAAGTCTGACCGGTCCTTGTTGCCTAGAAGTCTGAAGGATAGCGTCTCTGTCCCGAAAGTTGAAAATCCGGGCAATGAGAGGCCTCGGAGGGGCTCCGGCCTTAGGTCTTCCTCCAGGAACCCTGTGGGCACGTTCCACCGCAAAGAATTTACTCAGCCCCCGGGGCTGGAGATGGGTGAGAATCAGGTCCTCCACAAACAGGTCCGCCGCCGCCTCCTCACGTCCCTCCGGCACCCCGACAATGCGGACATTGTTCCTCCGGGCCCGACCCTCGGAATCCTCCAGTCGACGATCCATCAGGGCGCTCGCCTGGCCAAGCCGGCGCACCTCCTTTTGGAGGGCCGCCACGTCCGCTGTAAGGCCCGAGGTGGTGTGGGCCAAAGAATCGACCCGGTCGTTGGTCTTGGATAAATCAGCCCTCACCAGGCCAACATCCACGTGGACCGAGTCAATCTTTTGCGCCAGTGTGTCAAAGCGCTGGTCCACCGAGGCCTTCATCTCGGCGATAGCGCCCATGACATCTCGCAGGGTCAGATCCGCGGGCAGCGCAGGAGCATCAGTCGGGCCCTCAGGGGACCTACGCGGCACCTCGGGAGATCCCTTCTGGAGGGTGTAGCGGTCCATGCTGTTGGACTGATGGGCTGCGCCACGGCGGGTCGATTTCACCTTTGCCCGGTCGCCATCTTGCTTTGTGGACATGGTTTCAGTCCCCAAATCGTGCCAATCACCTCAGAAAAGGCCGACAAACCAGTTCACGGGCTCCGGGGGGGGGCAACCACAGGTCCGCAGGACGGATCACAGCTGGCGGGCCAGCAGGGCACCCCAACGAGGCCACACCACCGCACACCGCCCCGCAACCCAACCTCGCCTACACAGCAAGGAGGGTGCAAAAGCGAAAGTGAAAGTGCGGGGTACGCGAGTCGCCCAGCCCTGCCCGCCGCTGTTGATCACTTTGTCTCCGGATCGCCCCGCAACTCCAATCCGGGGGGCCGGCGTGGAGAAGGCCGCAAAGCTCAATCGGTGCTCCCGCCGGTGTCCGAGGTCCAATTTGGAAGCGGAAAACGGGTGACACCTCAGCTCGGGCTCACCAACACAGTCCCCTCGTCTAGGACAGGATATTTTCAGGATTTATGTAGGAGGTCACGGAGGTCCTCGGGAGCCTCGCACCTACGTGGCCATCTTGGTTGCGCGCTAGGCTCCTCCCCAAGTCAACCACTCTTGCTCTTTGGATTAGAAACATTGTGTGCTGAACTTCTGACCTCTCTGCTCACACCAGTGTTCCATGATCTGTTGCTATGGTAGCAGGCAGAAGTGATGTTGGGGGTAGGAATCATTTGGAAAGGGTTGAAATTTGCAACCAATAGAAATGTGTGTTTCCATTTAAAAAAATGTGGGAAGCAATGTGATTTGAAGTTAACATGTATATGTGTGAAAAAAGAGAGGGAAAGTTTGCCATTTAGTGGTTCTGGTGAGAGGAGTGCAGCTCAGAGATTGTGGCTCTGATAATCTGCTGTGTGAGTGGCACATTTCTTTCTCAACTAACTACTTTTAAAGTTGAGTTATGGATTTGAGAGGGGATGTATGTGCTGTATTTTGATATAAATAATAGAAATGTGTTTCTTCTTTTAAAGTTGTGTTTTACATTTTATGTTTTGGAAGATATTTAACTGCCTTGAACTTGTAAGATATTATGGAGTATGTCTTCACCATAAGTTAAGGTGTACTGGTATCACTCAGGAATACTGTTTTGTGCCTAGAATCACATCATGAGTTTGTGTGCACACAGGTATTGTTGTCAGAGATTTAATTTGTGTTGCTCTTGTTCTGTAAGACTTGCACTCGTAGGAAAGGGGCAGCTTGTTTTCTTGAACTGTGATGGTTAGCATTCAGCACAAAACACTATCTCACAGATGAGAGGCAAATGCTAACACATTTGAAAATAACAGGGTAGATTTTCCTTCCACTCCTGCAATGGGTGAGGTAGTTCCTACGTGTTCAAAACTCCAATTAACCCTTACCACAGGTGATCTTACATACATCTCTGCAGTCTTCATGCAGTTGTGCAAGCGCCCACGCAGATCTCTCTTGCACCTGACAATACACAGTCTCCAGAAACACACTCTTAGCACACAGGCAGCTGCTTCTGCTGCACTCCCATGCTTACTATTCAGCACTGCGTGGTATTTCAGATAGCAGTGTGTAACGCTAACACATTCAACATCACCAAGGCTCATTTCCTTTGCTCTAGTCTAATCACTCATCCAGGTTCCACATGCTCATGGTCTCAAGTAGCTGTTAGGACATGTGCTCTTTTCAGTCTCTCTAAACTATAAGGAAAATGTGTCAGGCTGTTACAGTAATTATCACTTGCTCTATCACAGTAGTAAATGTGCTTTGAAATTGCCAATCAAATATCGTTTTCTGTATTGTTAAATATTACTACTTTTTTTCTTTTATTTCAGATCTAGAAAGAAAATTTAGGAAATTGAATCCATTTTACTTGTAATTAAAAAAAAACATTTATTTCTAATTAAGTTATTTTGTTGGTCAGGTAAGTTTAAAATATCTGTATTTCTCACCCCTTCACTTTCATGCTCCCTTTTCTTTACTTCTGCTCTCTCTGCTTTTCTCATTCCCCTTTCCTCTCTCTTCTTCCTTTACTGCTCTTTCGTAACTCCCTCACTCCTTCTCTACTACTCCCCTAGGTTTACTGCCTCCATCACTATTTTTTCAACCATGTTTCTCTACCTGTCTCCATATGTCTCAGTCATTCTAACTGCCTTACTCCTTCTCAGTTCCTTGCTCTCTGTCTCTGTTTCTGTCTCTCTCCCTTTGTCTGTCTTACCCTTAATTTCCTTAACATCTCTGTTTCTACCACTCCTCCTCTCTCCATCACTCATTTTCCATCTATGTTAATTTTTTAACCTTCTCTGTCATTGTCCTTCCCTCACCTTCCCTAACTGTCACTATCCTTTACTCATAGTCACTCCTATTCTCCTACTTCACTTCCTCCTGTCTGTATCTCACACCCCTTCACCTTTTCGCATTCTTTCCTTCACTCTTCCTCACTCTGCGTTGCTCATTGAAATCCTGACTCCCTTTCTCTCACTCCAGTTTCCTAAATCCCTCACTCTCCATTACTCACTGCCATTCCCTTACTCATTCACTCTTCTTACCTGTATCCTCTACCCTTAGTCCTTTTGTTGCAGTCAGTCTTTCACTTCCCTTTCATGACTGTCCATACTTTCCTTTTCTCACTCATTCTGTCAGTCCTTTCCTCCTCTTCACTCAGTCATTTCAATCATTTCAATCATTCATGTATACACTACACATTAATTCCATAAAATTACAACATAGTATATTAGGAATATAGCTCTTCTTGGAGAAGTGACGTGAGTTCTGAAAAGAACTGTTTTTTTTGTCTTTTTTGTTTTGTCTTTTTTTTTTAGTTTAACAATTTTGTATTTATTTTTATTTTTTTAGAGCACCAAAAAAAAACAGGGAATGAAAAACTGTTCAACAGGAACAAAAACAATAAATGAAAAAAATTATGGTGTGGAGCATGTGTGCTGCTGAATTTTGTTTTCATTCAAATTAATGCTGCTCTCACCGTAGCAAAGAACAGCATTGCACACATTGCAATGTATGTGCACCTTCTGGAACAGTGGTCGGATATCCAGAGATCTTGTACACGGTGAATCTGCGGCCGCAGATGATGTGCTCGGCTGAGCAGGGGGAGGGTTGTCTCTTATGGCTCTTGTCGACTCACGAGCATAAGCTACAGGAAGCACTGTTTTGAAGTGCCTCAACATGGAATTAATACTAAAGGAGTATTTCTTTGTGGGATCTCCTCTAGATAAGAAACTTCCACAAATAGTGCATGTCACCTTTGGGGCATTGACCTTCTTTTGGCCCTCTGGAAAGGTGAAAAATTTCCATATGAAAGAGTCTTTTTGTTTGCTGTGCCTTGGTGGTACCACAAAGGTCTCCTCCTCACTCCCTGATGAAGACTGCTGTTCTGCCATTTTCAAGTACTGGAAAAGCTGTTCAGCTCCTTCTCCCAGGAAATAAGAAGAAATAGTGAGGGCAGTGGGTGTGGTGTTTGAAGATTCTGGAACAGAAACTACTATGAACCAATTAAAAGTGTTGTTTCGTAATCACATGACTTGCCGTGCGCGCACTGTGCGTGCACGGAGTACGCACGGTGCACGCACGCATGCGTGCACGGAATACGCACGGTGCACACACGCATGCGTGCACGGAGCACGCACGGTGCACGCATGCGCGAACCGTACGTGCACCCCCGCGGCAGAAGATAGCCAAAGAGAAAAGTTAAGAACGTGAAAACAATTAACGGAAGACACTTCCTAACGCCCTAGGCCTTGTCACAGGGTCTCAAAAGGACCCACAAGAGCAAAAAAAATGCACCGTGAAAAACCCTAAAAAAAAAAAACATTTAAACAGTTTATAAGTTTATAGAAGATATTAAGTATGCTGTTCAACTTTATCCAAATTTAAAAAAAAAGAGCTGAGCCATTCCATATTACAGGATACAGTCAATCTATAACTATATACATAGGTAGTTTATTGTAAAATAAATATATAAAAAATATAATAATACATACATAAATTAGCATTTAAAAAAACTTGCAAATTCAGTAAAAAAAACATAGGTTTCACACACGTTATAGTTAGGAATTAGCATTTAAAAAACCTTTGAAATTCACTGAAAAAACCATAGGTTTCACACACGTTATAGTTAGGAATTATCATTTAAAACACCTTGGAAATTCACTGAAAAAACCATAAGTTTCACACATGTTATAGTTAGCTGGACATTTCACTCGTACAAAACCATTGAAATTCCCCCGTTATAGTTAGTTCAGCTAACTATAACTCGCGCGCCCGCAATCCACTGCTGATGACGTCACATATTACATGACTCATGACATGGTCAGTGACATCACTCATGACATCACTGATGACATCTCAAATGACATCACTGATGACATCATCCTTGTGATAGAGTGGCAGACCTCCTCTTATCCGAATATAAACTTTGATACACACATTGAAAAATACAAACTAAAGTTTTGAAAACTATAGAGATACCAATACCAGTGAGAACAACCTATTCAGTAATTCCAAAATCTACATACGCATCCACTCATTCATCAACACTTCTATATAGTCACTCATACATGTACTCAGTCATCATATCTACTCATACACCTATACATCCTGTTACACACGTACACTCATACATAGTTACTCACACATGCAAATAAACATCCATTTACTTGCATATACAGCTATACACACACCACTACACTAACTTCTAAAGAAACGTACACATACTTACTCTCTTAAACAATCACTTATAGAAACACATACTTATTTATACAGGAACTCTTCCAATCTCTCACTCTCATATATCCTCACTTGTATACATCAATACTCACATATACTAGTTTAAAAAATATGGACTTACTCATAAAGACACTATTGAGACAGTCATTCACTCTCTTACTCACCCATACACACACTCATCCACTCATACTGTCCTGCTCACATACTGTCTTCAAAACACATACAGTGAGTCACTCATTCATGCATCTATATGCTAAGTAATATCCCCCACTGAACCATACAGACACTCATACTGATACTCTAAAAACGAACTAATAACCCATATATACACTCATCTAGCTACTCACCAACCCATGCAGCCACTTATACACAAAGTGAGACACTGATACAGGTATTTAAATTTTTAAACATTACTTACTAATACTTGTATCCACTAAGATACTGTTAATAAGTCAGTTATACAATTAATTTTACAAAAAAAAACATCCATTTAGACACTTATTTACCCATTTATTCTTCCATTAACCTTTAGATATACATATATAAAAAATATTTATTTTTCAGAAAGACACATATTCACTGAATGATGTCATCAGTGATGTCATCAGTGATGTCATTTGAGATGTCATCAGTGATGTCATGAGTGATGTCACTGACCATGTCATGAGTGATGTAATATGTGACGTCATCAGCAGTGGATTGCGGGCGCGTGAGTTATAGTTAGCTGAACTAACTATAACGGGGGAATTTCAATGGTTTTGTACGAGTGAAATGTCCAGCTAACTATAACATATTTGAAACCTATGGTTTTTTCAGTGAATTTCCAAGGTTTTTTAAATGCTAATTCCTAACTATAACGTGTGTGAAACCTATGGTTTTTTCAGTGAATATATATAGTTATATATTTATAGTTAGGACCGTGTTTCCATAGGAAATCTCAAAATTCTATTTGGAATAACTTTGGTGCCGGTTGACAAATCCTCGCGAAATTTTCAAAACTAATGGGGCGCTACGCTCCGCTCCTACCCTGAAAGTCTCGGGGTGATTCGTCATGCGGGGGCTGAGAAAAAAGGGGGGTCCCAAAACGCGTTTTCCCCATGCATTTTTCCGTAGGACCTTTAGTCCGAGCTACAGCCCGAACGGCTGAACAGAATTACTTGTAATTTGGCAGAGAGGTAGTCCGCAGGTCAAGGATGTGCCTTTTGTAGGTCTGGTGTAAATCTGTTCAGTAGTTCCTGAGAAAATAGCATTTAAATCAATATATATATCTGTAAGCGAGCTCCGTGCGCTTACGGTAAGCTTACCGTACGCGTACGGTGCCGTGCGCGAGCTCAAATCTGATTGGTTGTCACATGACTGTAAACATTCGAATCGGACGAAATCAGGAAGTATCGGCCGCCATTTCGTGTGTTTCACACAGAAAAAAAAATGGAGATAACGTGAAAAGGGGGCAAGGAAGAGAGTTACAGACCCCCTAACATTTGAAAGGGGGTCAAAGAAGGACACAAAAGTACGAAAAAAACATTTATTAATTTAAAAAAAAAATCGCGGGGTACGCGTACGGTAAGCTTACCGTACGCGTACGGTAGAAAAAAAAAATAAAAAAAGAAATAAAATTCAGATTTAAGTGTTTAGATATTAGGGGGCTCTAAAAAGAGCTGTTGTGTTTATGAAGTGATTTTTTAGTGGTACCTACAAGTAAGTACCGACGCAGAGTCTAAGGTTCAAGAGGAAGACTCTGTTCCCTTCATCAGTGAAGTGTACACCATCTCCTCTATAAATGTCTTGCATGTTGTAACGCAAGTTGTTGTGGTAAATGGAACCCATACCATAGTCTCGGAGGAAAGCAGAAACAGATTTGTTGACGTGCTTTCGTGCTTTGTCAATCTGTGGACAAAAATGATTGGACCAGTTCCATTTTTGCCTTTGGCATATGTTAGAATACGCAAAGGCAGTTTTAGGGAAAAATGAAAACAGTTGTGCAAAGGTCTCCTTCATAAGCATTTCCAGACCTACCCCAGTCAAAGTGCCTAGGTCATTGCCACCACAGTGCACTATTATGAGGTCAGGGTGTTGGATTTGCATGAAGGATTTCACCAATGGCATCGATTGGTGCCACTTTAACCCTCTCTGACCAATCCATTTAATGTCTACATTTGGCAAAGCAAGGTCTCTCACCATACCTGTTTTCTCTGCATACTTTTCACTCCAGAAGACATAGCTGTGCCCTACAATCCACACTGTGAACATCTTCAAAGGAGATCTGGATGCACTCAGGAGCTGTATTTCAGTAGAATGGGAAACAGAAATGAAAGACAGTTTGGAAATGGAGGCATACATATTTTTTTAAAATAAAAAGAACTCATTGGCTGTTTCATACCATTCTACACTAAAAACTAGGCTGTATGTGTCAATTTATAGAAGCATGTTTTGTATTGGTACAGAAAAATGTGTTACCAAAGAACATTACTATGGATTTGCTGTTAGGTTAGAAAAGTCAAGCACTCTTGCTCTTTGGAAATGAAACATTGTGTGGTGAACTTCTGACCTGACTCCACACAGCAGTGTTCCATGAGCTGTTGCTATGGTGGCAGGCAGAAGTCAAGTTGGGGGAAGGGTACTTTTGGAAAAGGGTTGGTTTTCAACCAATAGAAATGTGTGATTATATTTGAAAAAAAGGGGGAAGCACTGAGATTTGAAATTAACATGTATATGTGTGGAAAAAGAGAGGGAAACATTGCCATTATCTGGTTCTGCTGAGAGGAGAGAGGTGTACAGAACAGAGATCCTGGCTCTGATAATCTGCTGTTTGAGTGCCACATTTCTTTCACAACTAACTAATTTTAAAGGAGAGTTATGAGTTTGAGAGGGGATGTATGTGGTAAATTAAGAAATGAATAATAGAATTGGAATTCCTTTTGTTGAAGTTGTGTTTATCATTTTGTGTTTTGGGAGAAATTTAAATGTAAGGAACATGTAAAATATTATGGACTATGTGTTCACCATAAATTAAGGTGTACTGGTATAAATGAGGAATACTGTTTTCTGCATAGAATCAGAAGATGACTCTGTGTGCAAAGAGGAATTGTTGACAGAGATTTATTGCGTATTACTCTGGTAATTTTAGATTTGCATTAGTAGGAAAGGGGCAGCTATTTTTCTGCAGAAGCAGACTCTTAGCACACACCCATCTGCTTATCCTGTAGAATCATGCATAGTATTCACAACCGAGTGGGGTTTGAGGTTGCAGTGAGTAATGCAAATACATTCAACATCACTAAGGCTGGTTGCCCTTGCTGGAGTGTAGTCATTCACCCAGGTTACACATGTTCCTGGTCTCAAAAAGCTGTTTGGACATGTGCTGTTTTCAGAATCTGAAAAGTGGATTGAAAATGTGTCAGACTGTAAAAGTACTTATCACTTGCCAAAAAAAGAGTAGTAAGTGTGCTTTCAAATTGGCAAAGAAATTTCGTTTTCTGCCTAATATCAAACCATGACTCTGTGTGCAAAGAGGAATTGTTGACAGACATTTATTGTGTATTACTCTGGTAATTTTAGATTTGCATTAGTGGGAAAGGGGCAGCTATTTTTCTGCAGAAGCAGACTCTTAGCACACACTCAGCTGCTTATCCTGTAGAACCATGCATAGTATTCACAACCGAGTGGGGTTTGAGGTTGCAGTGAGTAATGCAAATACATTCAACATCACTAAGGCTGGTTGCCCTTGCTGGAGTGTAGTCATTCACCCAGGTTACACATGTTCCTGGTCTCAAAAAGCTGTTTGGACATGTGCTGTTTTCAGAATCTGAAAAGTGGATTGAAAATGTGTCAGACTGTAAACGTACTTATCACTTGCCATAAAAAGAGTAGTAAGTGTGCTTTCAAATTGGCAAAGAAATTTCGTTTTCTGCCTAATATCAAACCATGACTCTGTGTGCAAAGAGGAATTGTTGACAGAGATTTATTGCGTATTACTCTGGTAATTTTAGATTTGCATTAGTAGGAAAGGGGCAGCTATTTTTCTGCAGAAGCAGACTCTTAGCACACACCCAGCTGCTTATCCTGTAGAATCATGCATAGTATTCACAACCGAGTGGGGTTTGAGGTTGCAGTGAGTAATGCAAATACATTCAACATCACTAAGGCTGGTTGCCCTTGCTGGAGTGTAGTCATTCACCCAGGTTACACATGTTCCTGGTCTCAAAAAGCTGTTTGGACATGTGCTGTTTTCAGAATCTGAAAAGTGGATTGAAAATGTGTCAGACTGTAAAAGTACTTATCACTTGCCAAAAAAAGAGTAGTAAGTGTGCTTTCAAATTGGCAAAGAAATTTCGTTTTCTGCCTAATATCAAACCATGACTCTGTGTGCAAAGAGGAATTGTTGACGGAGATTTATTGCGTATTACTCTGGTAATTTTAGATTTGCATTAGTAGGAAAGGGGCAGCTATTTTTCTGCAGAAGCAGACTCTTAGCACACACCCAGCTGCTTATCCTGTAGAATCATGCATAGTATTCACAACCGAGTGGGGTTTGAGGTTGCAGTGAGTAATGCAAATACATTCAACATCACTAAGGCTGGTTGCCCTTGCTGGAGTGTAGTCATTCACCCAGGTTACACATGTTCCTGGTCTCAAAAAGCTGTTTGGACATGTGCTGTTTTCAGAATCTGAAAAGTGGATTGAAAATGTGTCAGGCTGTAAAAGTACTTATCACTTGCCAAAAAAAGAGTAGTAAGTGTGCTTTCAAATTGGCAAAGAAATTTCGTTTTCTGCCTAATATCAAACCATGACTCTGTGTGCAAAGAGGAATTGTTGACAGAGATTTATTGCGTATTACTCTGGTAATTTTAGATTTGCATTAGTAGGAAAGGGGCAGCTATTTTTCTGCAGAAGCAGACTCTTAGCACACACCCAGCTGCTTATCCTGTAGAATCATGCATAGTATTCACAACCGAGTGGGGTTTGAGGTTGCAGTGAGTAATGCAAATACATTCAACATCACTAAGGCTGGTTGCCCTTGCTGGAGTGTAGTCATTCACCCAGGTTACACATGTTCCTGGTCTCAAAAAGCTGTTTGGACATGTGCTGTTTTCAGAATCTGAAAAGTGGATTGAAAATGTGTCAGACTGTAAAAGTACTTATCACTTGCCAAAAAAAGAGTAGTAAGTGTGCTTTCAAATTGGCAAAGAAATTTCGTTTTCTGCCTAATATCAAACCATGACTCTGTGTGCAAAGAGGAATTGTTGACAGAGATTTATTGCGTATTACTCTGGTAATTTTAGATTTGCATTAGTAGGAAAGGGGCAGCTATTTTTCTGCAGAAGCAGACTCTTAGCACACACCCAGCTGCTTATCCTGTAGAATCATGCATAGTATTCACAACCGAGTGGGGTTTGAGGTTGCAGTGAGTAATGCAAATACATTCAACATCACTAAGGCTGGTTGCCTTTGCTGGAGTGTAGTCATTCACCCAGGTTACACATGTTCCTGGTCTCAAAAAGCTGTTTGGACATGTGCTGTTTTCAGAATCTGAAAAGTGGATTGAAAATGTGTCAGACTGTAAAAGTACTTATCACTTGCCAAAAAAAGAGTAGTAAGTGTGCTTTCAAATTGGCAAAGAAATTTCGTTTTCTGCCTAATATCAAACCATGACTCTGTGTGCAAAGAGGAATTGTTGACAGAGATTTATTGCGTATTACTCTGGTAATTTTAGATTTGCATTAGTAGGAAAGGGGCAGCTATTTTTCTGCAGAAGCAGACTATTAGCACACACCCAGCTGCTTATCCTGTAGAATCATGCATAGTATTCACAACCGAGTGGGGTTTGAGGTTGCAGTGAGTAATGCAAATACATTCAACATCACTAAGGCTGGTTGCCCTTGCTGGAGTGTAGTCATTCAGCCAGGTTACACATGTTCCTGGTCTCAAAAAGCTGTTTGGACATGTGCTGTTTTCAGAATCTGAAAAGTGGATTGAAAATGTGTCAGACTGTAAAAGTACTTATCACTTGCCAAAAAAAGAGTAGTAAGTGTGCTTTCAAATTGGCAAAGAAATTTCGTTTTCTGCCTAATATCAAACCATGACTCTGTGTGCAAAGAGGAATTGTTGACAGAGATTTATTGCGTATTACTCTGGTAATTTTAGATTTGCATTAGTAGGAAAGGGGCAGCTATTTTTCTGCAGAAGCAGACTCTTAGCACACACCCAGCTGCTTATCCTGTAGAATCATGCATAGTATTCACAACCGAGTGGGGTTTGAGGTTGCAGTGAGTAATGCAAATACATTCAACATCACTAAGGCTGGTTGCCTTTGCAGGAGTGTAGTCATTCACCCAGGTTACACATGTTCCTGGTCTCAAAAAGCTGTTTGGACATGTGCTGTTTTCAGAATCTGAAAAGTGGATTGAAAATGTGTCAGACTGTAAAAGTACTTATCACTTGCCAAAAAAAGAGTAGTAAGTGTGCTTTCAAATTGGCAAAGAAATTTCGTTTTCTGCCTAATATCAAACCATGACTCTGTGTGCAAAGAGGAATTGTTGACAGAGATTTATTGCGTATTACTCTGGTAATTTTAGATTTGCATTAGTAGGAAAGGGGCAGCTATTTTTCTGCAGAAGCAGACTCTTAGCACACACCCAGCTGCTTATCCTGTAGAATCATGCATAGTATTCACAACCGAGTGGGGTTTGAGGTTGCAGTGAGTAATGCAAATACATTCAACATTAATAAGGCTGGTTGCCCTTGCTGGAGTGTAGTCATTCACCCAGGTTACACATGTTCCTGGTCTCAAAAAGCTGTTTGGACATGTGCTGTTTTCAGAATCTGAAAAGTGGATTGAAAATGTGTCAGGCTGTAAAAGTACTTATCACTTGCCAAAAAAAGAGTAGTAAGTGTGCTTTCAAATTGGCAAAGAAATTTCGTTTTCTGCCTAATATCAAACCACGACTCTGTGTGCAAAGAGGAATTGTTGACAGAGATTTATTGCGTATTACTCTGGTAATTTTAGTTTTGCATTAGTAGGAAAGGGGCAGCTATTTTTCTGCAGAAGCAGACTCTTAGCACACACCCAGGTGCTTATCCTGTAGAATCATGCATAGTATTCACAACCGAGTGGGGTTTGAGGTTGCAGTGAGTAATGCAAATACATTCAACATCACTAAGGCTGGTTGCCTTTGCTGGAGTGTAGTCATTCACCCAGGTTACACATGTTCCTGGTCTCAAAAAGCTGTTTGGACATGTGCTGTTTTCAGAATCTGAAAAGTGGATTGAAAATGTGTCAGACTGTAAAAGTACTTATCACTTGCCAAAAAAAGAGTAGTAAGTGTGCTTTCAAATTGGCAAAGAAATTTCGTTTTCTGCCTAATATCAAACCATGACTCTGTGTGCAAAGAGGAATTGTTGACAGAGATTTATTGCGTATTACTCTGGTAATTTTAGATTTGCATTAGTAGGAAAGGGGCAGCTATTTTTCTGCAGAAGCAGACTCTTAGCACACACCCAGCTGCTTATCCTGTAGAATCATGCATAGTATTCACAACCGAGTGGGGTTTGAGGTTGTAGTGAGTAATGCAAATACATTCAACATCACTAAGGCTGGTTGCCTTTGCTGGAGTGTAGTCATTCACCCAGGTTACACATGTTCCTGGTCTCAAAAAGCTGTTTTGACATGTGCTGTTTTCAGAATCTGAAAAGTGGATTGAAAATGTGTCAGACTGTAAAAGTACTTATCACTTGCCAAAAAAAGAGTAGTAAGTGTGCTTTCAAATTGGCAAAGAAATTTCGTTTTCTGCCTAATATCAAACCATGACTCTGTGTGCAAAGACGAATTGTTGACAGAGATTTATTGCGTATTACTCTGGTAATTTTAGATTTGCATTAGTAGGAAAGGGGCAGCTATTTTTCTGCAGAAGCAGACTCTTAGCACACACCCAGGTGCTTATCCTGTAGAATCATGCATAGTATTCACAACCGAGTGGGGTTTGAGGTTGCAGTGAGTAATGCAAATACATTCAACATCACTAAGGCTGGTTGCCTTTGCTGGAGTGTAGTCATTCACCCAGGTTACACATGTTCCTGGTCTCAAAAAGCTGTTTGGACATGTGCTGTTTTCAGAATCTGAAAAGTGGATTGAAAATGTGTCAGACTGTAAAAGTACTTATCACTTGCCAAAAAAAGAGTAGTAAGTGTGCTTTCAAATTGGCAAAGAAATTTCGTTTTCTGCCTAATATCAAACCATGACTCTGTGTGCAAAGAGGAATTGTTGACAGAGATTTATTGCGTATTACTCTGGTAATTTTAGATTTGCATTAGTAGGAAAGGGGCAGCTATTTTTCTGCAGAAGCAGACTCTTAGCACACACCCAGCTGCTTATCCTGTAGAATCATGCATAGTATTCACAACCGAGTGGGGTTTGAGGTTGTAGTGAGTAATGCAAATACATTCAACATCACTAAGGCTGGTTGCCTTTGCTGGAATGTAGTCATTCACCCAGGTTACACATGTTCCTGGTCTCAAAAAGCTGTTTTGACATGTGCTGTTTTCAGAATCTGAAAAGTGGATTGAAAATGTGTCAGACTGTAAAAGTACTTATCACTTGCCAAAAAAAGAGTAGTAAGTGTGCTTTCAAATTGGCAAAGAAATTTCGTTTTCTGCCTAATATCAAACCATGACTCTGTGTGCAAAGACGAATTGTTGACAGAGATTTATTGCGTATTACTCTGGTAATTTTAGATTTGCATTAGTAGGAAAGGGGCAGCTATTTTTCTGCAGAAGCAGACTCTTTGCACACACCCAGCTGCTTATCCTGTAGAAACATGCATAGTATTCACAACCGAATGGGGTTTGAGGTTGCAGTGAGTAATGCAAATACATTCAACATCACTAAGGCTGGTTGCCTTTGCTGGAGTGTAGTCATTCACCCAGGTTACACATGTTCCTGGACTCAAAAAGCTGTTTGGACATGTGCTGTTTTCAGAATCTGAAAAGTGGATTGAAAATGTGTCAGACTGTAAAAGTACTTATCACTTGCCAAAAAAAGAGTAGTAAGTGTGCTTTCAAATTGGCAAAGAAATTTCGTTTTCTGCTTAATATCAAACCATGACTCTGTGTGCACACAGGAATTGTTTTTAGATATTTAATTTGTGATGGTTTTATTGTGATTTTCACTTGTAGGAAAGGGGTACATAGTATTTTAAGATTTGAAAAGATCATAAAAAATATAGTAATATATTTAAATAAAATAAAGGAATTTTTTTTTAGTTTTTTTCAGGTATTGCTGAAGAGCAGTGAACAAAATTTAAGATGCCTACAAAATCCAGACTAAGGAAAAACCAGAAAAAAAATCTATATTTGAAGACAACTGGAGGACCTAAGTTAGTTGGAGATGCTCATGTTGGGAAAAAGAGAAAGTCTTCTGGTAAGCAGACAAAAGATTTTTTTAAAAATATCTTCAAAAAAAGGAAAAATGTACAAAATGTCTGTACTGGAAATAATGTTTTAAATAGAAAACAACAGGAAAAAATTGAGCATTTAGTTAATGCAAATATACCTTCAGAAACAATAAAGATTAACTTAAAAATTAAAACAGCGTTTAAAGAGATTCGTAGAAAAATGTTTCAGAGAAGAGTTATGTCCAATTTGATAAAGGATGTGAAGAAATATAAGAAAAAAGCAAAATTTTATAAGAGAAAAAAAGAAATTGAAGCCATTGTAGCAAAGGCTTTAGAATTAAAAAGGAAACTATTCATTTTAATTTTGAACAGGATGCGTACATTAGATAAAATGGTCAATGTACTGAAATCACAAAGCAAAAGGAAAAGACTAGTAAAAAGAACAAACTTTTGTAAAGTGTTTTTAGGAGAATGGATGCATAGTTCAAGTAGTGAACCTTTTTTTAATGAAGAGAGTTATCTTCAAAGTAATAGTTTGCTGCATGCAGTTGACACCAGAGGTCGTGCTTATGAAGTGAAAAATGGTTGTATAATGGAGAAGGAGAAAATGGTTCCAAGAGATGAGGAACAAGTGATGGCGGATGAGGTTATGGGGAGACGTCCTAAAGCCCCAGTGTATACTTGGAATTGTAGTAGTATTTGCACTGTGCGTCAGGAATCTATTGATAAATTTCGTGAGTTTCTAAGAGAATATAGTAAAAAAAAGTGTTAAACAGAAGATTAAGGTGCTTCAAAGTCTAGATCCATGCAGAGTGAGAGAGAATACTGGTTTGCAGGGACATTCTCTGGCTTGTCTATCTAAAAAAGTGTGTAAAAGTGTTTTTCATCATTTTAGGATGCTGGCTGTTCATCATACTGAAATGAGAAAGTTTGTGAGACGATTGTATTTTGCTAAAAGTCCAGCAATAAAGTTAGATGAATTGAATAGGGCTCTGTTCCGTGGATCGGTATCAGATGTAGAGAAGGTTACTGATGAAATTCAGTTTAGTTACTTTGGTCCAGAACAAGACAGTGCAGGTAATGACACAGTTATTGAGGAAGATGTGGAAGAGAATGTAGAACCCTCTGTAAGTAAGAAATTTGATGATCAAATGACAAAATTTGCAATAATCTCTAATGAAAGACCAAATATTACTTGTATTTGTTGCCGCAGAACTCATTATAGAAATCAAACCAGGAATGTTGATCTCTACAGAAAAAGTGAAAATGAAGATAATTATAAGTGGAAGGATTTTGCAACATATATATTTCTTGAAAATTGTTTTGAATTGGGTGAAGATCAGCGTATTTGTAAATACTGTTATAATAAGTTAGAAGAAAATAGAATGCCGACCAGAGCTGTACATAATAATTTAGAATTGGATGCTATTCCTGCCGAACTTTCTGAATTAAATACATATGAGTCTATACTCATTCAATGTGTTCATCCGTTCCAGACCATAGTACGTATGGAGCCCAAAACTGGTAAATTACCTCCTTCAGATTTACTGAGAGGTTTAAAAGGTAGAGTGGTGTATTTGCCCTTGGATTTGAAAAAAAATATGGAAACTATTGATGCAGATACTTTGGAAACTGAACCATTAGTTATTCTGGTTAATGGTGTACCTACAAAGAATAAGAAGATTTGGCAGATGTACGGAAAGTACAAAGAGCAAATTTGTATTTGAAAAGGAATAACAAATGGTATGAATCAATTTATATAGAAGAAGAAGAAGAAGATTTACAAGAAGACACAGAAACACCAACTGGACAAATTGAAAAAGTGGACAAGTCAAAGGAAGAAGAAATTTATGAACATTTTAGTATACATCCTCTTCATTCAAAAGAAGTTATGGGAGACACTATTGATCTGTTTCAGATGAAGAAAGCAAAAGGAACTCCCGTGAGTGTATGGGAGGAGAGCTTGGAAGCTCGATGTTTTCCCCAGCTGTTTCCTACAGGAAAAGGAGGACGATACGATGAACGTCCAGAACAGATTCCAGCTTCTGAGTATCGGACTACAAGACTATATGCAGAAGATCCAAGATTTCGACAAAGTATTCCTTATTTGTTCCATCTGTTATTTGAAAGCGACTTGTCTGCATTATCTTATGCAGTAAATCACATTTTAAAAAGTGGAGTACATTTACAAAATGTGTCTGCTAAGGATTTTATGGAGAAAGTGCAGCACCGAGATGATCATTTGGAAACACAACTGATCAATCTGATGGCTTGTCAGCGTGGGACAAATGAATATTGGTACCGACGCCATGGTGAATTAAAATGCATGTTACGGAATTTAGGAACTCCAACATGGTTCCTTACCCTAAGCTGTGCCGAGTACTGTGGTAAATAATTTAATTACCGGGACTTAATTTGATACAGAAACATAATAAAAATAGCTCAGTAAATAAGAGGCAGAATCCGTGGTATTAGAGGTTCGGAATGGGCTTTATTCCAATGGACGATTCGAATCGGTTGCTCCAAGTTCCATCACCACGAAGGTTCAGGAAGTGAAGTACATACATTATTGATAATTAATCACTTTTATACAATAGGCATTACAGTGAAGCAAATGCAAGAGGCGTAACAATTGATAGTGCAGATAAGACATACATACGTAGCAAAAGTAGGTGGAACTGGGTGTGACTAAAGAACATCATCAGGTGTGATGTCATAATAGGGTGGTTCCATGAAAGAATTTCGCAATGTCAGCAGAAATACTTGGCAGAGATGCGCGCACAGCAGCATGACGTGTGATTGACGTGCAACTAGGGGGTGAAGGGGACTTGACATTTAGCTCTACATGTGGCGACAGAAGTCTGGAGGGTCAAGTCAACCTAATCCCAAATCATATCTAACATCCTATGTTTAAAGAACTATGTTATCCAAAAGAGAGGTCTCTTAGAGTAGAATCTTATTCTATACTGACTATACTGACTGTTAGTGCGTGTACAAGCGTCTAAGTGTCTACACTAGATGCGAGGGCAGAAGTCTTCCATAATAATAAGGCTATGAATTACTTGCATAAAGACGGAGAAGCCGGGCCTTTGCTCGGTAGCTGGAAGAATGTTTACTGAAACTACTAGACAGGAATGCATTGGGCAGGGAGCGGAGCAGATAATTTCGAAAGTGAAATACAGTTTCTTGGCAGGCAACAGGCTGATGTCAGGCTTCGTGAGCCGCGCAGGGAATGAGACAAAGTTCATGGTCACAGATGCAGGCTCAGATTGGAGCTTCAGAGGCAGAAAGCAAGAAAAGCTTGATGACAGAATCAGGGCCTACTTGCCTGGACTGTAAAATGGCATAAGTGAACCATATAAAGCCGGTGGCCTTTCGCACTTAGGAATGGAATATCCGGCCTATTCATGGCGGATCTGAAAGAGGACATGTTGACGGTGGACGCACATGTGTTTGCGTCTTCATAACTGGAACTGGAGGAAACATACATGTACTTGTGATTCATACATGAAACCGTTGGGGTCCAAGATAGGGGACATAACTGATCATAAAAATCCATATTTCCACATTCCCTCCTTGTCCCCTACTTGCCCGTCAAGAGATATCAATCTTCATCAATCCATTGATCTGTTCATATAGCATCATTTGTTCTTCTTTTTTCTTCTGGGACGAATGAAATCTTGGTGGTGGAATACACGATGTGGCACACAGACCACAGATCGCTGGTCCACATTGTAGGCATAGACAGCAACTGAATAGTATGAGAAAGCCAATACCTAGGAAGGATAGGACCTTCCATCCAAAGGTAGATAATACACTCCAAAACCAACCGGACCAAGTCCAGGTGCCTGGATTCTGGTGTATCTGGCTTACAATCTTATGAAGGCGAGTTATGGCTTTATATACAGAGGGTGAATTTTCTGGTATGAAAATGCAACAACTTGATCCGATGACCCTACAAGCTCCGCCCCTATCGGCCAGGATGACGTCAAGGACAAGACGATTCTGAAGCACAACAATCCGCATAGCAGACTGTTCTTCTGTTAAATTGCCTAAGGCGGAAATAGTTTCATTCACTACTGCTTCAAGGGTTCTAGTTAATCTACGTATCAGCTTACTATTAGTAACGGTACCTATATAGGGAAAGAGACCTTTATTGAAATCTGTGTATTTTTCCCATGCTGTTTCAGTGTAATCGACAATTGGGAGATCTCTCCTTTCTCTATTGTGTACTAAATGAGTATTTCTGTGATAATCAGGAGGGGCTAGGAAAACAGGTGGCAAAAGAAATCCAATGTAACAGGTACCATCCCAATCTAGAGGTAGGCGTACATATGCCATCTGACCACATATGAAATAGGAATGGCGGGAAGCTCTAAATGTCGACTTGCCTTGATCACTGAATTCTATTACAGTGGTGCATCTACTATGGCCCATATGTATGGAACCATTCTTTCTTACACATAATTCACCTTTTACTGGAAATATTGACATAGCGGGCAAAATTGGAGTAGCTTCGGATTCGACATTTAGGATCATAAGATTAAGCGTAAAATTACCTAATCCATATACTTCATTTTCTAGATCAGTTCCTGTTCTCTTGGGAAGTCCCTCCTTGTTAGGGTAGCAGACTTTAAGTAAAACTAAGTTTAAATTTCCCCATACCCAATTGCCTTGATAAACTGCAGAATTTGAATCTAGGGGATTAATTAAACTAAACCATGCTCCACAGGAGCCGTTGTGTGTGAACGGGTATGGAAAGAGAGGTAGAATTCCTTTATAATTCTGATAGGGAGGGAGTCGGCCACATATCCAACAATTTGTAGCATTGCTAACCTGATGGGAATGATGTAACATACTAATAAACGTATTATTGCGCAGCGCAAATCTATAAGACAACTCATGCGGAGGTAATTCACTAAAAGAATGTTCAGCAGTAACATTATAAACATGTCTAGAAATAGGATAATATATGTGCAACAATATACTTGCAGTAATTATTAAAAGACTTAAGAAAAACAAAATTAATAACGTCACTGTGCAATGACTACGCAGTGATTTACAGTATGCATGTCGTTTCAACATTTTTCGGGTGTTTTCTCTATTCAGATCTAAGGGATACATGTCAGGGACAAATTCAACCGCTTCACCTTGGAGAGGACTTAAACAATCAAATTTCCCGACCGGTTAGATCTGAGTTTTAGTTTATATTGTTCGTGACTACTTGATTCAACAAAAGGAAGTTTTGAGTCAATGGGTGAAGACACACGAGGTGTGGTGTTTACGTCCGATGGTAGTCCATGAAATTTCTTGATATGACTTGAATGTACCCAGCCTTTTCTGCCTTCAATCTTCACGGCTGTCCTTGTGGTGAGCAAGACCAGTTGCGGTGACTTCCACCTAGGATCCAGCTGAGTCTTTCGATCAAAGTTCCTCACGAGGACCAGATCCCCCGGAACTATGTCATGGGGTTTCACCTCAGTGTTGTCAGGAAAAGCTGCAGCTACCTGTGAACGACAAGATTGTAGTGCAGACATCAAGGAAGCCAAATAATCTGTCAGCATATTACAGTCAATATCAGTTATTTTACGTGGTATAGGCGTCCCCCACATATTTGGTGGTCTACCAAAGATCACTTCATAAGGGGATAGCCCTGTTCGAGAGTGTGCTACCATTCTCATGTAAAAGAGTGCAACTGGTAAGGCTACTACCCAGTCGACACCTTTCTCTCTGCATATTTTGGACAATCTGATTTTCAGGATCTGATTATGTCTTTCTACGAGACCTGCTGCCTCGGGGTGTCGGACACAGTGGAATTTCCACTGATAGCCTAACAAAAGTGAAACGTGTTTCATTAGTTCGGATGAGAACGGCTGGCCGTTATCTGAGTAGACAGCACGTGGTAAACCGTATCGTGGGAAGAATTCTCGAACTAACTGTTTGGCAGTAGTCGGGGCAGTGTAATCTGAAACCGGGTATGCCTCTGTCCAACGGGAAAGAGCACAGACAACTACGAGAACATATTTGAATCCTCGACATCGTTCCATCTGGATATAATCCATCTGGAGGACTTCAAAAGGGTGATCAGGAGACTGAAATCCACCCTGTTCTACGGGAACGCTTTTTCCTGGGTTAAACTGACAACAGATCATACAGGTACAAACTTTTTGCTTGGCTGCTGCTCGTAAATGTTTATTGAACCAAATGTGTTGGATGCTGTCTAGCATAGCTTTTTCTCCTAGATGCGCTGGACTATGTATAGTGTTAATAATAACTTGGACCATTGAATCAGGAAGGAACCACACAGATTTTTCCTTCGTCATCCATCCTTGGTCCGTTTGGATCCCTCCTAATTCAGTCCATTTCTTTATTTCGTCTGGTGTAGCATGCGTCTGTATGTCAATTACATCAAGAGCGGGATCTTTAATCGTCATACAATGTGTTGGCGTCCGGACTATTGTCTTTGTCATGTCGGATGTTTGAGTTTGAGCAGTCTGTTTAGCTGTTCTGTCAGCTAGATCATTGCCTTGAGAAATGATATCAGTAACTTTCGTATGAGCTTTACATTTCATAATTGATATTGCAGTGGATAGATGTATTGCATCTAATAAGGCATGAATGAGGGGTCCGTGCTGAATGTGGGCACCGTGAGAAGTTAAATAACCTCTCTCTCGCCACAGCACGCCGAAGTCATGTACAACTCCGAATGCATAACGTGAATCAGTGTATATGTTGACTCTTTTATTTGTGGCTTGAATACAGGCTTGTGTCAGAGCGACGAGCTCTGCGGCTTGAGCTGACAAGGTATTTATGCAATTTGTTTCAATGATTTCAGTGTCTGTTGTGACTGCGTAAGCGGCCACTAACTCTCCTGTACTTGTTCTCATACATGAACCGTCTACATACAACGTCAGGTCTGGGTCTGACAATGGGACATCTGTCAAGTCTTGTCTGGGTTTCGTCGTGATTGTAATAACGTCAATACAGTCATGAGCTAGTGGGTCTGTTCCGATTACGGGTAAGAGTGTGGCAGGATTCAATGTGTTACAACGTCTGATTTCTATATGTGGCTGAAACAATGTTAATTATACCCTGTAAGTCGCGCTATAGTCAAGTGTTGTGTTTGCGTTCGATTCACGAGAACCTCTACTGCATGTGGTACTTGAACTGTCAATGGATGTCCTAACACTATGGCATCGCTTTGTCTTATTGCTAAAGCTGTTGCTGCCACTGATTTCAGGCATGCAGGCAAAGCCTGAGCTACGGGATCTAATGTACTAGAAAAATAAGCACATGGTTTGTGGGATCCTGCTAGTTCCTGTGTGAGTACTGACAAGGCAGTACCTTCGCGTTCTGTAACAAAAAGTGTAAACTGTTTATTGTAACATGGTGTTGCTAAAACCGGTGCTTGACATAAAGCTTTCTTTAGGCTTTCAAAAGCTTGTGTATGTTCCTGGGTCCAAGGGAGAACAGTCGATGTGGCTGCCTCCTGTGTTGTCAACTGAATGAGTGGTTTTGCTAGAAATGCATACTGAGGGATCCACTGCCTACAATATGAAGTGAGGCCTATAAAAGCCCGCACCTCCTTTTGTGTCTTGGGTATTGGCATGTTAGCTATTAACTGAATGCGGTCGGGTGTAAGCTGCCTTCCCTCCTTGGACAGCGAGTGTCCAAGATAAACAACTCGCTGGACACAGAATTGCAGCTTAGAAGGGGACACCTTGTGCCCCTTTTCGGCTAGAAATTGTAAAACTGTCAGTGATGCTTTCTCACATTCAGGTTCGCTTCTAGCGGTGATCAGCAGATCATCGACATATTGAAGCAGGGCAGTGTTCACTGGCATGTGGATACTGTCGAGTTCTCGTTTCAGTGCTTGGCTATAGATGCTGGGGCTTTCTGTAAATCCTTGAGGTGCGCGTGAGAATTTAAAGCTACGTCCATTTAAACTAAATCCGAACAAGTATTGGCTTTCCGGATCTATAGGGACGCTGAAAAAGGCATTCTTGAGATCAATTACAGTAAAGAATGTTGCTTCAGAATCAATAGCTGTCAGTAATGACGAGATGTCTGGGACCACAGGGAATTGTGGCACAATGCACTTGTTTAATTCGCTCAGATCAATAACCAATCGATATACTGGCGGGGCCTTTGGATCTGTTCGTTTAAGAATCGGAATTATCGGTGAATTACATACATTGGAGTCTGTTTCCACAACCACTCCTTGGGCAATGAGCTCGTCAATGATTTGTAGTAAAGCCACTACAGCATCTGGTGGTAACTTGTATTGTCGCATTCGTGGTAGTACCACTCCTGCCTTTAGTGTAACTCGATATGGTGTAATATTCATGCAACCAACATCAGTAGGGCCTTGTGCCCATAGATGTGTAGGTAAAGTCTGCAGTCGGGGATCCATGTCTCGAGACACATAGTGACCTTTGAAATCACGTAAAAACAATCTTACTCCTTCCGGAGAACAACATATTATAGCTCCTAGAGCTTTCAGTGTCTTTATACCTAACAAGTTTTCTGGACATGATTTAGTAAGCAATAAATCTGTAGTTCTGGTCAAGGGTCCTATCGTAAGTGGAAGAGGCTGTGATACTTCATTAACAATAGGTTTTCCTGAAAAACCAAGGGAAATATTCTGTGAGCCTGAGAGGGGTGCCCCTGGAACTTCACTACGTTTTATGGTTGTTCGACTTGCCCCTGTATCGAGTAAAAATTTTCTATCTTGGCCTAATAATTCACTATGTACATAAGGTCCTTCTTGGTCTACTGGGACCTCGATAAGGGGTAAGTCAACTTCCCTCTCTAGGCTGGTTCATGCGTATCGTTGATAATCAGGATAGTCGTACTGTGCGGTCTGGTACAGCTGTCGTGTCGTGGTTTGTGTGGCAGCAACCGGCAGCGCTGGTGCAGCTGGCACAAACTGTATAGACTGTTGTGGAGCTGGCATGGACTGTGCATGCTGCGGGGCTCCTTGTTCATTCTGATCCTGTCTAAGTGGCCGTGGTCTTTCTTTTGTAATACCTGTGGCGATATTACGCTTCAGGACTGGGCAATCGTGTATATAATGACCTGGTTGTTTACAGTAGTTGCATGTCCCTTTTACAGGTCCTGCTGAATCACCGGAATGTGTCGTACCCTTTTTATGTCCTTCAGCTGGAACTGTCTGGGAGACTAGCATTTTCATTTTCGTGTCTTTCATGCGTCTTTGTTCATGATCTTGTTCCTCTCTAATTCTATTGTGATGATACTGTAACATTTGTAACATTTGTGATGGGGTGTTACCTTGCCAGGTACTCTCGAATTTTAATACTCTATTCTTCACTTGGGGCAAGGAATTTTCAACTAATTTTGTCACAAACAGATGTGGGTATGATTCGCTACTTGCTTTTATGCCACTATTTATACCAAAACATTTTTCAAATCGTGCATAGAAATCACTAGTGTCTTCATCTTGTTTTTGTTTACAGGCTGAAATTGCACCCCAGTCTTCCTTTTTCGTAGTTAATAAACGTGGCAGTACCTGTACTAGTAAACCTGGTAGTGCTTTAGTTTTGTCCCCAAGTCCCGAACCTGGACCTCGGGCCTTTTCTTCATTTTCTAATGCTGTCCAGTCTATCTTTTGGTCTCCCACCTCCCACTCTTTTTCCTTGAGTTTTTCATAAATGCCAGCAGGCATCAATACCTTTAATATTGTCATAATGTCGGGATAGGTATACTCTCCCATGAGTAACATGTCTTTAATTTCTCTGTGGAAACCCGCTGGGTCTTTGTCATGACTGGGTACCACTTTCTTCATCTCTAACAATTCTATTTTCGATATGGGCGTATATACAAATACACGTTTAAACTCATTGTCCTCGTCCTTTATTGGGTGTACTTCTCGTAAGGGATTCTGTCTGTCCATGTAATACATCGGTCTTTCCTTGATGGGCAGTGAGACATGGTCTGGACATACAAAAAGAATGTACTGCTTTCTTGATTCTAGTATTTCTTTAATTAGCTTAGTACCTGAACCTCTCCATCTATTCGTGAGTAATTCAGTCAATATATCAGGTAAGGGACCAGGATCTGAATGTTGGCTTTTATATAGTATAAGAAGTTGTTGAATCATATAAATCCCAGCTAAACGCTGTTCATCTGGGGCGAGATTCAAAAATGTGTGTGCTACTGTATCATCATCATACTTTCCGGGACTGTCAATCCAATGAACGGCTGACCTGGCTAATTCTTGTTCATCCATAGAATCGAGAAAATGATAACCCCTTCGTTCTCGCAGTAATTTGTCAGCGGCTTGGAACGAATGCTCGGGGGACCTTATATTTACTATAGGTGTTTGGAAATTCCTGTTATTATCTGGACATATAGGACGTATCGGGTCAGTAAAACATCTAGTACTATTACAAGATCTTCCTCTACCTACATAGGCTATGGTTTCTGACTGTCCTGTGGGCAGTCCTGATCCTTCCTCCTCCTCGTTTTGTTCGAACTGGTCTACCGCTAATCTCTCTTCGTGTAGGCGTTCTATTTCTTTACGGATCTTTCGGCACATGGCTATTATACAGTTTTGCTTATCATGTCTCCCTTCTGATATATTCTGGCTCCATCTGGTAAGAGTTTGCATTGCTTCCGGGTCTACCCCCGGTCGGTCTTGATTTCTGATCACACAATTTATAAGGAAACGTAACAGTTCCCCTTGTATCTCCACTTTCTGGTATTCCATAGCTCTGTTAATACATTCAGAATCTCGCCCTGTTTGGACAAAATGGTATATATTATCTAGATGCATAGTCATTCCTGGTAACTTCCCTAAATACACCGCGGCTCGTCGGATACGTAATGATGCCATGATCATTTCGTCCTCTTTGCCGGGCACAGGGTCATATCTACAATCTATAAGAAGTTCCTTAAGCGTACGGGCATTTATGAGTTTGGGGGTACGTGGATGTGCTGATTCTTGAAAGGTAAGTTTATTTATTCTGGGTGGCGTAGAAAAAATATTGGTAGCACCTCCGGTAGCCCCGTCTGGGGTATCGGGCGTGAAAGGATTCGTTGAACGCGATACAGCAACTATAGGTGTGGACACAGCTATAGAAGTAGCTGTAGGAACAGATGTAGAAACAGATGTGCTTGCCGGAACTTGTGTCAGGATTTGTTGTTGTAGAGATACAGATACAGGATCTTGGCGTTGAACCTCCCCGGCCGACAGTCTATGTGGGGCGGGGTTAGCGTACTCGGGAGCTGCGTCATCTAAATATGAGGAAAGAAAAACATCTTCTGCGGTTCTAGGATGCCCCTTAGGATGTACTTTTATTGGAAATAATGGGGGTGGCAAGTCTTTTGGTATCCCCGGAGTAGCCTTAGGTAATCCCTCGGCCAGAAGGGGATACATACCCTTCATAAGGGCATTTCTTTGTCTGTCTACTTGTTCTGATTTCACTCGTGTACCTTCTTCAATTAATAGATTTTCTCGGACTTTATTTGAATTTTCCTTATTTTTTTCTTCCTGTCGGAGTGCTTTTTCTGTACGTCTATGAGATTCTTTACGCCATAACTCAACGGCGTCTTTCTGTGACTGTCTGACTTTCCTTTTCCATAACTCTTCCTCTACTTTCATGATGCACTCTGCATCCCAGGTCCCAGCTGCGGGCCACCTCTGACTTTCTGGTAATTCCTTGGTGTAGTCTACCCATAAATCAAGAAATAATATAGCGTCTAAGCCGTGTTTATGATACATGAAGTACCCTGGAGTGTCCCTAGGAGGAATAGGAACAGCTTCTTCGAGTACCCCTTTTCTAGTTGTGATCTGTCTTAATTTCGAAAAGAGCGGCATATTGAGAACTGATCTGATACTTGATCTTGAACAAACTTAATACAATAAACACGATAATGAACAGTCATTCATACCACAATATGCAGAACGTATTAACACATTTAATATTTAACATTTAAATGAGCAAACAATGATGATGACGATCTAAGGAAAACTTAATCACTAAACATAATACTCGGCATTATCTGGATTATTCTGAATTTATATACTTGATATACTAGATATACTGCTAAACAGTACAGATACACTGCTGAAACAGTGCAGACCGGATTTGTGTACCCAAACCCGTCTGGACCGGCACAACTTATGTGCACGCCAGAACGCCTCCCAGTAATGGTACTCACCGGGTAGCTCGGAACGGAAGGCCTCGGAACGGAACTGAACTGAACTGGACCGGACTGGACTCGACTCGACAACTTCGGACACTTCTGAGCTTCGGAAACCTGGTGGGCCTCTGTATACCTCGGATCTTGCTCTCTCAGCTAGGCTCTGGTCGGGATACTTCGCACTTCTCACCGCCTCGTCTGGGTGTTGATCGCAGCCTCAGTCGCCCCCGCTTGACAGGAGGGAGATACAGGAAATCCTGCTGGTACGCGTTGTTGTCCGTCCAGCTGTGGCAGGAGACCGGGCCTGCAACGCACCGCCGGCGCGTGAGATGAGAAAGTGTCCCTGTTCGGGCGCCATTCATGTGGTAAATAATTTAATTACCGGGACTTAATTTGATACAGAAACATAATAAAAATAGCTCAGTAAATAAGAGGCAGAATCCGTGGTATTAGAGGTTCGGAATGGGCTTTATTCCAATGGACGATTCGAATCGGTTGCTCCAAGTTCCATCACCACGAAGGTTCAGGAAGTGAAGTACATACATTATTGATAATTAATCACTTTTATACAATAGGCATTACAGTGAAGCAAATGCAAGAGGCGTAACAATTGATAGTGCAGATAAGACATACATACGTAGCAAAAGTAGGTGGAACTGGGTGTGACTAAAGAACATCATCAGGTGTGATGTCATAATAGGGTGGTTCCATGAAAGAATTTCGCAATGTCAGCAGAAATACTTGGCAGAGATGCGCGCACAGCAGCATGACGTGTGATTGACGTGCAACTAGGGGGTGAAGGGGACTTGACATTTAGCTCTACATGTGGCGACAGAAGTCTGGAGGGTCAAGTCAACCTAATCCCAAATCATATCTAACATCCTATGTTTAAAGAACTATGTTATCCAAAAGAGAGGTCTCTTAGAGTAGAATCTTATTCTATACTGACTATACTGACTGTTAGTGCGTGTACAAGCGTCTAAGTGTCTACACTAGATGCGAGGGCAGAAGTCTTCCATAATAATAAGGCTATGAATTACTTGCATAAAGACGGAGAAGCCGGGCCTTTGCTCGGTAGCTGGAAGAATGTTTACTGAAACTACTAGACAGGAATGCATTGGGCAGGGAGCGGAGCAGATAATTTCGAAGGTGAAATACAGTTTCTTGGCAGGCAACAGGCTGATGTCAGGCTTCGTGAGCCGCGCAGGGAATGAGACAAAGTTCATGGTCACAGATGCAGGCTCAGATTGGAGCTTCAGAGGCAGAAAGCAAGAAAAGCTTGATGACAGAATCAGGGCCTACTTGCCTGGACTGTAAAATGGCATAAGTGAACCATATAAAGCCGGTGGCCTTTCGCACTTAGGAATGGAATATCCGGCCTATTCATGGCGGATCTGAAAGAGGACATGTTGACGGTGGACGCACATGTGTTTGCGTCTTCATAACTGGAACTGGAGGAAACATACATGTACTTGTGATTCATACATGAAACCGTTGGGGTCCAAGATAGGGGACATAACTGATCATAAAAATCCATATTTCCACAGTACGCTTGGGATGATTTACTGGATTTTCTACAAGAGTCAAATTCAAACATTAAAAACATCGAATACAAGACAGCAGGAGAACTGTGCTCATTGGATCCGGTTAATGTTTGCAGATATTTCAATCATAGATTTGAGGCCATGATGTGCTTCATCTGCAATAAAAAAAATCCACCTCTTGGAGAAGTTGTGGATTTCTTTTGGAGAAAAGAGTACCAAGCAAGAGGTGCTCCTCATATTCATATGCTGTTGTGGATCAAGGATGCCCCAAAGTTTGGAACAGATGCTGATGATGCAGTTTTATCTTTCATTGAAGAATATGCAACATGTGCTATACCAAAAAGCACAGAAGAGAAAAAGTTAAAGGAGCAAGTTTTACGTTTCCAAAGTCATCGGTGTGGAAAATACTGTCGACGGAAATACAAGAGCAAAGATAAATTCTACACTAAATGTCGATTTGGATTTCCTAGACCTGTTCTTTCAAAAGGAAGAGTAAACAGTTTTATGTCAGCTGTGAGACATACTATTACAAGAAAATCACCTAAGAATACCTACAACCTAAAAAGAAAAGAAGAATCAAAAAATATAAATGACTACAACCCAGTCATTTTATCCATGTGGAATGCTAACATGGATATACAGTATGTAGCTGACAATTCCATTGCTGTTGCTCGATATGTAACGTCTTACATTACTAAATCAGAAAAAACTGAATTGAAAGAAATGTGGGAAGAGATTTCTCACGAGAAGACTGTCAGTAAGAAGCTATACAGTTTCAGTTTAAAGATGTTATCGCATCGAGAAATTGGATCCTACGAATGTTCAGATAGGTTATCTTCTGCAAGTCTCTAATCGAAATCAAGAAGAATAATTTGGGCAAGTTTAGGCCTTGCAGCAATGCGAAATCGGGTACTGAAATCTGTTGGAGAAATTGAATATTTGGCCGAGAATGACCCAGAAAGTACAGATATTTTAAAAACAAACATGTTGGACACATATTACCCAAAAAGAAGTCATCACCTTGAAAACATGTGTCTCTATGAAGTGCTGCAGAACTTCATTTTTAAACGGAATGCCACAGAAGACATCAACAATGGAAAATATAAAGTCAGTGGTGAGGAAGGATGTTTGGTGAAGCAAACAAAAGGAAGTTTGATAAATCATCGGAAGCTGACTTGCGACACTACTGACAAAAAGGAATTTTACTACTTGGCACTTTTACAGCTGTTCAAACCATGGCGTTCAGAGGATGAACTACTTGGAGAATTCCAGAGCTATGAGGACTCATTTAATGCATGTAAAGATACGATTGAATGCAGTACTTTCACAAATTATGTCCAAATGTTAAATGAAGAAATTGAACAGGAAACTACAATTGCAGCTGAAGTAGCTAGAGACAGTTCTCAAGACAGCCAAAGTTCTGGAACGCTCAGTCAAGATCCCCTAGGACAACCAATCGTAGAAAATGAAGCTGCAATAGCTATGACTGAAGTGGAAACGGCTATGAATCAAGCTCAAGAAGAATTAATAGACTTACCAAATTTGGAAGAACAACTGAATGAAGAGCAGCAACAAATTTATGAAGAGATCAGAAACAAAATTGATCACGGATTACTACATGAAAAAAAAGAGTGCTCATGCACATTATTTCAACCAATCAGGATGTATGTAAGCGGACAAGCTGGAACTGGAAAAAGTTTCTTAATAAAAGTCATCAGAAGCTACCTACAGCAAAAAACGGATTCAACTTTGTCTTGTGTTGTTACTGCTCCAACTGGGTTAGCAGCATATAACATAAAAGGAATCACCTACATCGTTTGCTAATGTTACCAGTGGAGCATGAGAACAAAATAGAATACCACAAGCTAACTGGAGAAGCATGCTTGGAAGTTTCAAGAGTATTGAAGAAGATGCAAGTTCTCATTATTGATGAGGTGAGCATGGTATCAAACTTAATGCTTGCCTTTGTGCATTTAAGAATGCAGCAAATTCTAAGGAGAGACTATGACGTGTTATTTGGTGGAAAACATGTCATAGTTTTTGGGGATCTTCTACAGCTTACTCCAGTTAAAGGACAACCAGTGTTTAATACTGTGACACATGAAGACACAAAGAAGTCATTGGGAAGCATTGGTAATGCAAATATTTGGTCCTTCTTTGAGTACAAGGAACTTACTACTAATACGAGGCAAGCAAATGATGAAGAATATGGAAGTATTCTGAAAGGTATCAGAATTGGACTACTCACTGAAGCTGGCACGAAAGCATTACAGAGTCGGTTGCTACATAATTTATTCCCAAAGGAAGAAATAGTTGCAGAGAAAATATACAAGAACATTGCAGAAAAGAAAAGTGTAATCTGCTTAATGCCAACTCTACGTGAATGCTCAATATTCAATGAGGAACTTTTGAAATTGGAAAAGGAAGAGATTAGGAAATTGGAAGCAGTGGACAAAATTCAGCATGAAAGAATTACTATTACATTAACAGGCAAACTGAAAAATAAATTGGATTCACTAGAGAAGAACATTTCCAAAACTGCTGGATTAGAAAAAAATCTATATGTTTGCATGAACTGTAGAGTATTTTTAAGGAGAAATTTGGATGTTGAAAAAGGTTTGGTGAATGGAGCTATGGGAAGAGTTGTGGGTTTAATTAATTACCAGAAAAAAGATGGAATTGAATGTTTAAATTTGATCAGATAGAAGAAGTTATAGACATTTGTCGTTGTACAGTTCGTTTCATGCTTGTGAAAGACTTATATGTACAAAGAAAGCAGTTTCCGTTTTCTCTAGCATATGCTGTAACTATTCACAAGTCTCAAGGATTGACTGTAGATTGTGCTTTTGTGAACATTGGTTCAACTGTGTTCAAAGAAGGTATGGCTTATGTTGCTTTGTCACGAGTGAAAACATTATCTGGTTTATTTATGATAGACTTTGATGACTCAAAAGTTAGTGCTGATGCAAATTGTGTAAAGGAGTATAATAGATTAAGAAGAACCTATGCTCCTCATTTAGGTCAGTATCCTGTGTTGGAAAAACGTGTTGTTTCTCGAAAAAGGAGAATTGAGAATATCTGTAATGAGGATGTAGAGAGGAGAAAAAAAAAGAAGAGTGATGTAATTGCAAGCAAAAAGAAAAAGGAAAATGTTGAAGAGGTTGTTGGTTATCATTTTGAAAATAGCTCTGGTGTCAACTGCTACGCTAATGTAGTGCTGAATGTTGTATTTTATCTTGAAAGTTTGCAAGAGCAGATAATAGTAAATCAGAGAAAAAGATTCTGTTCTGAGTTGAGTCTCCTTTTTGAAAAGCTGAGTAATGATAAAACTAAAATAGAAAGTGCTACTGAAATTAGAAAACTTTTAGATGTATGTTCAGGATGTACACAGTTTTCTCAAAATGTACAGCAAGATGCACAGGAATTCTTGATGTATTTTCTTCAGGTACTGGAAGAAGAAGGGGTACAAATCGAAAATATGTTTGGTCTCTCTTATAAATGGGAACATAGTTGTGAAAACTGTTTCAATACATGTGGCTCTAATGTTGATTCTGAAAGGTTTATTTATTTAACATTGCCAGAGAGTAAAACAGTCACTTTTGCTAAATTAGTTAAAGATGCTAATCATAGCATGGAATGCGGTGAGTGTAAATCTGACATGTTTTCAACGTTAATTTTAAAGGAATACGGACAGTATGTAATTTTAATGATGCAACGATGTAGAGCTGATGGTTCAAAATTGGATACTTTAATAAAGAAGTTTACAGGACAGCAATTATCAATTTCAGGAAAAACTTTTGTAACAGTTGCAATAATTTTCCATGATGGACCTACTGTAACTTCTGGTCATTACACAGTTTATCTAAAATGTAAAAAAGGCTGGACAATGTGTAATGATTGTCAATTGGTTTTTAAGCAACGTTTGCCTTTTGATTTAGCAAATTCCTATCTAATCTTCCTGAAACCTAAATTTTAGAGAGAATTGGCAACATCTGTACAAAACAATTTTACCATTTTATTGGATTACCATTGGAATTTTCAAATAAAAAGATTTTTAAAATTACCATTTGGCCTAAAGGAAAGGTAACCAATTGTATTGTGGACTTATTTAATTCCTAATTAATCTTTCGGAAACCAACATTTTAGAGAGAATCGGTAACATCTGTACAATTTAAATTTTAGAATTTTATTGGATTACCATTGGAAATTTAATCAAAAAAGAATTTTAAAATTACCATTTGGCCTAAAGGAAAGGTAACCAATTGTATTGTGGACCTATTTAATTCCTAATTAATCTTTTGGAAACCAACATTTTAGAGAGAATCGGTAACATCTGTACAATTTAAATTTTGGAATTTTATTGGATTACCATTGGAAATTTAATCAAAAAAGAATTTTAAAATTACCATTTGGCCTAAAGGAAAGGTAAGCAGATGTTTTGTGGAGTTATTTGAGATATATTATTTTTGTGATTATGCTTCTGTAACAAAATTTTCAGACGGTATTTTTTAGAAATAGTTATTGTTATTAGATGATATTTTTTTTGAATATTTTGCATTTCTATAATGTTATGTTTAAGTGAGAAGAGATTCTGGGCTTTTTTAAAACAATCTTTAAGATTGTTATTTTTTTTTTTGCCCGCTGTTAAGTGATGAATGCAATTGCTTTCACGATTTATAGTGAAATGCAGTATATTCTGAAAACAGCAAAAAAATGGCAAAAAATTGTTTTTGGAAAATATGTAAATACGTGTACTGTATTATAAAATGTTTTATTAAATATTAATACTTTTTTCTTTTTTTCAGATTGAGAAAGAAAATTTTCAAAAAATAAAACCATTTTTTCAAGCAATTTCAATAAAATTTAAATTGATAATTAAATTTTTGGGTGGGTCAGGTAAGTCAGAAATTTGATGGTCCCTTTTTTCCACTTCTCCTCAAACAGATTTTCAGTATTTCGTTATTAATCCCTCAAGGACCTTGTAATGTGGTAATAGTTTTTTAGTGTTTTTTTTTTTTTTTTTAAGAAAAAATTAAAAAAAGTTGAGAGGTAAGGTTGGCTCTTAAAAGAGCCGTTGTGTTCATGCAGGGACAGAGGAAAGAAAGAATGGGAATATTAGCTGGTAGGACAAATGTGCTGGTCTATTCTGTTGTTAATTAGGGGAACACTGGTCTCCCCACGAACAATTAGACCATGGCAATTTGAGCACCGCATTGTAACCCTCGCAAATCGATGGTTAGTTTCCAGAGGACCAGAAAAAGGTGAATCTCCCCCCACAGATGAAGGGCTCAGCTGAGCTGCCGAAGATGGACTCGGCTGAGCTGCTGTGGATGTGCTCGGTCGACTTACTGAAGGGTTTCCTCCAGTATGTCAAGCATTTGTCCTAGGGTGTACATCCTCAAGGTGTCTTAACATAGTGTGATTCCCGAAGGAATACTTCTTGTTAGGATTACCTCTAGAAAGTACACGCTGGCAAAGCTTGCAAGTCACTAAAGCAGCATTTACTTTTTTCTGGCCCTCAGGAAACGTAAAATACTCCCATATAAAAGAGCTCTTTTGTTTCCTCCTTCTCTGCCTGATGGTGGTGCTGCTAGCCTCACTCTCAGAAGAGGAGTGCTGGTCTGCCATCGTATCCCAAAGACAACTCAGCTCCTTCTCCTAAGGGATCACAAGCAGAAATGAGGGGAATGGGTGTGGTGTAGGAGAGTTCTAGAACTGAAAGTACTTTAAACCAATCAAAAGTGTTGTTTCTTGATCACATGACCCACCGTGCGCGTACGTTACGCTTACGGAGCGCTTACGGTAAAAGTACGCTTGCGCGTATAAAAGACACACGCACGCGCGCATGCGCATAACAGGCACGCCCCAACACTTCCGCGTAACGTGCGCGTGTAACGTATGCGCTTACGCGCCACGTACACAGTACGCATGTCTACGTAAATTGCGTAACCATACGCAAAAAGAGTAGAAATATTACGTACATTACGCAAAACGTACGCTTACCGTAAGCTTACCGTACGCGCACGTAAAAAAAAAAAAAAAATTGGAAAAAAAGAATCACTATGTTATACTAATATATCTTACCTGTTTGGTAAAAAAAAATAAAAAAAAATAATATATTGCAGAATTTAAAAAAATTAAACATAGTGTTTAAAGAGAAAATAAAGTAAAAATAAAAAGATGTAAAAAACCTTGCAAAAAAAAAAAAAAAATCACACGTTTAATATAAGAATTTGTATTTAAAAAACCATACAAAATCACTGAAAAAACCATGGGTTTCACACACGTTATAGGTAAGAATTAGCATTTAAAAAACCATACAAATTCACTGAAAAAACCATGGGTTTGACATACGTTATAGTTAGGAATTAGCATTTAAAAAACCTTGCAAATTCAGTGAAAAAACCATGGGTTTCACACACGTTATAGTTAGGAATTAGCATTTATAAAACCTTGCAAATTCAGTGAAAAAACCATGGGTTTCACACACGTTATAGTTAGGAATTAGCATTTAAAAAACCTTGCAAATTCAGTGAAAAAACCATAGGTTTCACACACGTTATAGTTAGCTGGACATTTCACTCGTAAAAAACCAATGAAATTCCCCCGTTATAGTTAGTTAAGCTAACTATAACTCGCGCACCCGCAATCCACTGCTGATGACGTCACATATTACATCACTCATGACATGGTCAGTGACATCACTCATGACATCACTGATGACATCTCAAATGACATCACTGATGACATCATCCAGTGAATGTGTATTTTTCTGAAAATTAAATATGTTTTAAATATGTATATCTCACGGACGATGGAAGAATAAATGGGTATATAAGTGTCTAAATGGATGATTTGTTTTTGAAAAATTGATTGTATAACTGAGTGATTAAGTGTATCTTAGTGAATACATGGCTTACTGAGTAATGTTTAAATATGTAAATATCTTTATCAGTCTCTCACTTTGTGTATAAGTGGCTGCATGGGTTGGTGAGTAGCTACATGGGTGTTTATATAGGATATTAGGTGTTTTTTGAGTATCAGTCTGAGTGTCTGCATGGTTCGGTGGGGGGTATTACGTAGTGCATAGGTGCATGAATGAGTGACTCACTGTTTGCATGTGTTGAAGACAGCATGTGTGCAGAACTATATGGGTGGATGAGTGTGTGTATGGGAGTGTTAGTGAGTGAATGACTGTCTCAATAGTGTCTTTATGAGTAACTACATATGTTTTAAACTACTATATGTGACTATTGGTGTATATAAGTGAGTATATGTGAGAGTGAGAGATTGAAAGAGTTCCTGTATGAATAAGTATGTGTTTCTATAAGTGATTGTTTAAAAGACTAAGTATGTGTAAGTTTCTGTAGAAGTAATTGTGGTGGTGTGTGTATAACTGTATATGCAAATAAATCTATGTTTGATTCTTTATTTTCATGAGTGAGTATGTGTGTCAGTAACTCTGTGGATGAGTGGCATTGTGTAGCAGGATGTATAGGTGTATGAGTACATATGATGAGTGAGTACATGTATGAGTGACTGTACAGGACTGTTGGTGAATGAGTGGATGTGTATGTGGATCTTAGAATTACTCAAGAGGTTGTTGTAACTGGTATTGGTATGTCCATTTTTTTGAAAATTTGAGACTCTATTTTTGAATGTGTGTTTCAAAGGTTATATTAGGGTGAGAGGAGGTCTGCCACTCTGTCACAAGGATGATGTCATCAGTGATGTCATCAGTGATGTCATTTGAGATGTCATCAGTGATGTCATGAGTGATGTCACTGACCATGTCATGAGTGATGTAATATGTGACGTCATCAGCAGTGGATTGCGGGTGCGCGAGTTATAGTTAGCTTAACTAACTATAACGGGGGAATTTCATTGGCTTTTTACGAGTGAAATGTCCAGCTAACTATAACGTGTGTGAAACCTATGGTTTTTTCACTGAATATATATATATATATATATATATACACATGTGATCACTCCATGGTGGACCAAGAAGAAGAGAATAGAAAGGAGAAAGTATAAGAACTAATAAAAAAATGAGCACAAGTAGGGGTGGGAGACAGTGAAGTGATAGGTCACAGCAGACAAATACCGCGTGGCTCGGCTCAAAGAGAAGAATAGTGCGAAAACACACTGGGCCCGATTCACAGAACTAACTTAAGACAAAATCCTAAACTTACTACCATTTTGGTATTCACAGAAGGCACTTACTCATTTTGGTATTCACAGAAGGCACTTACTCATTTCGGTATTGACAGAAGTTAGGAGTCCTAACTTTAGGACTCCTAAATGCCTTCTGTGAATACCGAAAGTCTTAAAATTAGGATTTTTCTCAGTTTAGTAGTAGTATTGTTAGGACTCCTAACTTTAGGACTCCTAAATGCCTTCTGCGAATACCTAAAGTCTTAAAATTAGGATTTTTCTCAATTTAGTAGTAGTAAAGTTAGGACTCCTAACTTTAGGACTCCTTAATGCCTTCTGTGAATACCGAAAGCCTTAAAATTAGGATTTTTCTCAGTTTAGTAGAAGTATTGTTAGGACTCCTAACTTTAGGACTCCTAAATGCCTTCTGCGAATATCTAAAGTCTTAAAATTAGGATTTTTCTCAATTTAGTAGTAGTAAAGTTAGGACTCCTAACTGTAGGACTCCTTAATGCCTTCTGTGAATATCGAAAACCTTAAAATTAGGATTTTTCTCAGTTTAGTAGTAGTAAAGTTAGGAGTCCTAACTTTAGGACTCCTAAACTGAGAAAAATCCTAATTTTAAGACTTTCGGTATTCACAGAAGGCATTTAGGAGTCCTAAAGTTAGGACTCCTAACTTCTGTGAATACCGAAGTGAGTAAGTTTCTTCTGTGAATACCAAAATGAGTAAGTGCCTTCTGTGAATAAGAAAATGGTAGTAAGTTTATGATTTTGTCTTAAGTTAGTTCTGTGAATCGGGCCCCTTGTTCCCACTGGGGGGGAGACACGACTTATGCGAAAGGGTGCACTGTCAAAAATCCAGGTAGGATGTTGTCAAAATTCCAGGCGGGCAAGGAACCAAGGCAAATGAGATGGGACCTGCGAAGGTTCAGTCTAAGGGGAAAAAGAAAGAAATGAGCGGGGGCGGAACGTGGCCTGGGCCGAAAAATATGGAACGATATGGGGGAAAAAGGACTTACTGGGAGAGACATAATTAGAGGTCCCAGGGAAGGAACGGCAATCGCTCACAGTCCCGATAATCCAAGAACTGCTGGTTAGGTTACCTGGAAAGTAAGGGAGCGGGCCAGGTACGTAGGAGAAACAAGAAGCAGGGAGGTGTAATGCACACCCAGGAGACAAGGGGGTGGGTGTACCAGGGTGCATGGCCGGGCATCTAGAAGGGATGCACATGTCTTAGGGCCAGCGTAGTACCAGAGGGGGACCGGTACTGGGGGCTGCGGCTGCAGTAATTATGCCAGTGAGGCAGAAGGGAACAAGGTGTGCCAGGAGTGAGGAATGCAGGACTCCGGCACTTGGAAACACAGGCACGGGGCTGGAAGCCATCGGGCTGTGGGGGTGGAGTAGGGCGGGGAACCATCTGGAAAACAGAATGGACCACCGTCAAGGTGTGCAAGAGGCTACATGTGCTGGAATGGGTGGGGGAGAGCAGTGCAGGCAAACCAGCGCGGGAGGACGCTGCAAGGCTGGGGTTGGGCCAGTAGTATCAGGCCACGGTGGAAAAGGAGGTCCGATCACTGGGGCTATGAGCTGCACGGTATGCGTGTGAGGGCACAGACAGGCAGAATGACTGGAGATGTCAGCTTACAGTATGTACCTCCGTCGAGGCTGCGGGTGTTGGACTGGGCCAGGGGGAACTTGCAGAGCGGGAGCCTACCGGAATGAGGGGGTGGGACCGGGAGCTGTCAAGCCGAGGTAGAGAAGGCAGTCCAGCCAGTTGGGGCATCAGCTGCACGAAAAGTAATTGTGGGTGCGCACAGATGGGCAGAACTTACTTGGCAATGTCAGCTCGGGCATGGCGAGGTGCATCACGGGGCCTGCATGAGTCAGGCACTATGGGCGTCCATGGTTTGCATCGCTAAAATGCAAGATACAAGTCATGTGGTGCGCTAAGCTCGGGAGGGAACTAGAGCGTGCGTAGGCAAATCGGAAGAAGTAAGGGACAGAGAAGAAAGACTAGAAGTATGTGCATTGGCAAATGCAAGTGAACCAATGGTATTCAAACAAAACTTTGTGAAGGTGGATACACTCAATAAACATCTGTGTGTCTTTAAACCAGTTTAACACGTAATTAATACATTATTTGTTGAAGCCATGAGAAGACACACTGAAAGGGGTATATTACATGGAGGAGCGATAAGCTACAAAAAATAAAGTTTTGCTTGAATACCATTGGTTCACTTGCATTATCATTTATTGTTTGGGTGTCCTTACTGTAATTTTTACCTTCACTTGCTCTTTATTGCGCCCATCCTATCGCTGTACATACTTCCTCACGTGTCACTTGCCCCATCACAATTCTTCACGAGTACTTGTGCACAGTATCCCACAGGTTCCATGTCATTCAATGTAACGCAGTTCCTCCCTTAACTTTGATTATATGATGCTTAATATGTCGAATGTGTATATTCACTAAAATACAATTTATGTTACAAAAGCAATTTGTCTCCCTGGCATTTTCTCCCCCTCTGATTCTATTCTCAGCAACTAATTGTGCTACGTGTAACTGACCTTTAAATTACACCTTTTTGAGACATTGTTTTATCAATAGAAAAGAGGGCTGATGTTTCAAAGGGTTTCACCCATGCTCTGTCTGTGGGTAAATGTGAAAATGGATATTGGGAAAGATTCTTATGAAACCAGCCATTTTACTTCTCAGTGAAAAGATCAAACATAGCCAAAATATCAAATATGATTTTGATATTTCCTGATTCTCTACAGAGTTTAAAATAATAAAATAAGACCTAAAACATGCTTCTAAACACTGCATCTTTAGACCAAAGACGACAAAACTGAAAATGCAAAAAGAAGACGAAACAATATTTTAGTGACATCCCTAAACAACAAAACTCAAGCAGAATAATGTTAGGCCAGTCTTTCCTGCTGCTACCTTGTATAACAAAGTTACATTGTATTGGCCCCTTCAGAAAGAAATCAAATTGGCTCTTTCACTCTCCTTTTCCTTTCTTTAAATGGAATTTAGTTTGTAGTTGTGGAAGTCTTTTTTCAGTGTTTACATGCTTACATTGGTAAGGGCTATTTCCCTTTTGGTGGGGTTTTAGGAGTTATTATAGGTTTAAACCTAAAATAGAATAGCCTAAAAATGCTGCATACACAGAAAACATAACCGCTTGTAACATTCTGAGCATGATAAAGCTGAAAACGTTTATGCGAATTCTACTACACAATAATATAGAAACACACTAAATATTAAAACATGAAAATGCACAACAAGTTAAACATTAGGAAATGTGCCTTCATTGAACGTACAAATGTGAAAATGCTGTTTATCTGCAGAAACCTTTCATTTTTAATTGTTGTTCTTCACTTGCTAGTCCTCGCTATTGATTTATTCTGCTCTATCCTTTCAGGAAACATAATGCTTTTTAATAAAATAGTGAATTAACGTTATAATCAAACTCTCGGCCGTGACCTTAGTGAAATGTTTCCTCACACCATATCACTTCACTGTACTTCAATTGTTTTCTTTACCACATATGCATAAAGAACAAGTATCACATGAAAAGAAAATTCTTGCTGCAGCTTACATTTCATGATCTAACCAGGACATACCAGAATTTGAATGTTGTATTTCATAGAAAAACTCATTGTTCTACAGTGAGAAACCAGACAGCTAACAGAATAGTATTTCAAAGTGTTCCCATGAGAACTTTCATAGATGTAGTTTCTTGGAATACATTGTAGCCATTTCTAGCTGACTTCATGCTGACGTTAACTTTTACTGTGTGAAATGAAGGCGAAGACAACCGACCATCGGAAGACTTCTTAGCATTGGACGATGATGATGAAATACATCTGTTTTTGCTACATGTTTAACTGCTCTCTTATTTAGTAGGTGTTCCTAGCAGAAGGGCAAGAGACTTTTTCCATGCATCACTAGCCTGCAATGCCCCTTAATACTTTGTTGTGCTAGCCGGACTTCCCATAAGCTACTGCTTATGGTGAATCTTTTTGCTTTCCTTACACTTTGTGAGGATAATTTTTCAGTTTATGTAGATAATGGTTCCTGCTGGAAATTATTCCCTTCTCTCTATTTTAGATGATCGCTGCAGCAATCGTCCAAAGAACTCGGCTGAGTCTCCAGAACAACACTTAAAGGGGCTTTCGTAGTTCCGTTTAGCTATTTGAATTTGCTCTGAAATGAACTTACTGTTTTATAGAAAGAACACTGCATGGGTTCTTGGTAGGGTAGAATAGGTCCGTTACTTTAGAATAGAGACAATACTCTGAATGAAACACGCAGTTTTATTTTCTATGCTTGTTCTAATCAACCTATTTCTTATTGTTTCTGTAATTGATTTGCCACTAATTTAAATGAAAGACATTTTGTGATTAATATTGATTGAGCTTTACAACACAGAGGTGGTGAGCCCCACCCTTTTATTTCCTTTTACTAAGGCGTTGTGCTGATTTTAAGTAGGTGCCTAGCTCCTCGGGCTGTCATATTGTAACAGGCTTGCCTTGATTTAATTTGTTTAGCATTTACCTTACTCCTTATTTGGTTCAGTTTGTTTTGCTTTACCAGGGTCTCTATGTCACAGGGGAGACTGTGTCTAAGAGAATGGGTTGCAGGACCCCAGCTTGATTTCGTTTCTCCTGCCTGTTATCGATTGCACTGCTATACATCACAGGTGGGCCACGCCCCAGGATATGTCCCTCTTCATCACGGACTACTTAAACAACGGTAAAGAGTGTCTGCGCTGCTGGCGCCCCAAAGGCATGCAAAAGGCAGGCCTGTCCGTGCCCAGGCGGTGCCTGGGGCCCGTCCCCCTTCTCATTTTGTCTCCCAGCGACTGCAACAGATAGTCTACACTAGAGACAAATTACATGCACTTCAAGTAGGTAAAAAACTGGATTGTGGGACTTTTACCCCTGAATTAGCGTTAAATGTGATTGCCAGTATATGTATACAATGTTACCTTACATGGTTAAACCTCAAAGCTTGTGGCTCACTTAGTCAACTTAGCCCACATGGCTTGAATGCAGCCACGTGAGCATGTTCTGAGATATGGTGCGTTTTAATAAACGCCAGATCCCTGGTCAAAGATGCTTTTGAATTTAATGATTTCGAACATAGGCATTATATTGATGTAGCATTTGTCACAAAAACCTGGGCAGACTCTACAGCTGGCCCTGTAATGATTACAGACACTCCATTTGGCTATATAAATAATACATTAGATAGATTGCACAAGAGAAGGGGCGGACTCGCTATCATTTTGAAAAATGAGTTTACCGCCTTATGCTCTCCATTAACCTTAAAAGGATGTGAAGCATTTCTCTTTAACATCAGGCTCTCAAAAAATCAATCCATTAATGGGCTTCTGTTATATTGCCCACCAGGAAGTAGATCTACATTCTCCTGAGATATCAGCTCTATACTAGCATCTTGTGCCCTAAAAATGATGTTACTATTCTAGGCAATTTTTAATTATCATCTTGATAATGGTACTGACAAGGATACTGAGGAATTACTAGATATTATATGGAAGGACCAACTCAATCAGCAGGTCACACTCTTGATGAAGTCTTTATCAATAATCTGAATTTAAAATTCATAGAGACTCTTAACCTGACCTGATCTGATCATAAGGCTATAATCTCCTATTTGTTTAAAAGCATCACTAACTAGGTCACTGGGACCACAAAAATCACCCGTCAATGACGTAAATTATGAGAAGCTGACTTAAGATCTTTTTTAGTAGAATCAAGACGGATTTTAGATGTAGATCCTCAGACTGCCTCAAAGGACCATGAAAAATGGTTGCAATCTGCAATTCTCTGGTAGCAACTAAGTCAAGACTATCTAAAAGAGCAAAACCTTCCACCTCATGGTTTAATGATAATCTGCGAGCCTGTAAGGAACTATGCCAGAATGGGGAGGAATTGATGTAACTTAGCTGGAAAAAAAAAAATTCAACAATGCTAAGCAAGATATAAACTGCTTATTACTGAGGCTAAATCAGACTATTTCACAAAAACAAAATAAATAGAAGAATTAAAAAAAAAATGAAATCGAGCTGGCGAAAACTACTTTAAGGAGCTTTTTCGCACGGTTATAAATCTTACCTCTGCACCAGTTGTCAAGTCAGTTGAACACAATCAAGCCGTTTGAAATTCATTAGCTATCTTTGTTCAAAAGAAGGTTCAGGATATCTATGACGGCTTGGTTGCTTATAGCCAAAATAGCGATAATTAGTTTTTCCGACAGTGGAACAAGTAAAGCAGCTGACTCTCATTACAAAGTCAGGATCTCCAGCAGACCCATGCCCACCATCTATCATTCAGCTTATTCCAGACATCATTGCAGAGCAGCTAACAAATTCTTTTAACAATATGTTTTCTACAGGTGCGTTTCCAACGCTTTGGAAAAAGGCCTTAGTTTTACCACTCATAAAAAAATCTAACCTTCATCCCCAATATGTTATCAACTTTTACCCTATATCAAGTGGTCCCTTTTGTTGGAGAGTGGTTTTCACCACAAGAATTAGCATGGAAATGTGTTGTCTGAAATAACAAGACACACATCTGAAAATGCAGGGATCGAGTCAGGAGTGATACTATTTGCTCAAACAACTAAACAATAAATGTCAAAAGCACATCATTAATCAAAAATAACACCATGCAATCTAGCAAGAAACAAGTGTCAAAGACATATGGCAGATCATGAGCAAAAACATGCAATCTAGTAAGTTAAAAATCGCAGCAATGCAAAGAAAAAGAGAGAGAGAGAGAGAGAGAGAGAGAGAGAGAGAAATTGAATATCAAAGTACAATGAAGCATTATAACCTTTATCAAAAATGCTAAATAAAAATGTTTACTGGGAGCACTTCACCCTGAAAACCCACTGTGTGAAGTGATCAATGAATAAGTTAGCAAGTAGCTCTTTTATACACTTTTAATGACCATTGACCGCAAGATCTAACTTTAGCATTTGTTTAACCGCAGGACATAACAAAAGCTGAACATTTTATTGAAAGCAATTTGCGTCACTTCTCGGAAGCTCTAAGGCGAAGCTCCTTATAAGGCAATTGTTTATTTTAAGCCATGTCACTGTCTTAGTTTCCAAAGATAGTAAAACATCAGGTCAAAAGCTGCGGAAAGTTCCATTGGCCCCCACCCCACTCTTAGCCCATCTTGATCTTCTAGATGGCAGATGCATTCTGGTATTGCTACGTCTTCTTGATGTTAAGAAAGATGTACATGCAGAAGACAGGGGCTCGGAGGCTTGTTCATCAGAAAGACAGTGATCTGAGGTTATTGGCCTTCATTGGAGAGATACAGCTGAGGTTACAGGAGGGCATGAGGCCTACTGCCTCTATGGACGCTCAAGGCAGTGTGGACAATTTTAGCATAACCCTGTCTATCAGCTGACAGGGACATTTGAGACTCTCATGCTTCAGATGTGCACAGAATGGGCCTGGGGCACTGTATGGTAAAACTAGACCCTGCTTCACTTTCCGGCCAAATTGGCTGAAAAGGGTATAAATAAACAGCTGACAGTCTTTATTAGTCAAATAATCTTCTTGATATGACTCAGTTTGGGTTCCGCAGTGGTCATGGTACAGAAACAGCTCTCATTGTGGCAACTGAGGAAATCAGGTCCATACTCGATGGGGGCAGCAGAGACTTTCCTTCATCCTGTTGGACCTATCTACACCCTTCGACAAGGTCAATCATTCTTGTTTGATCTACTGGTTGATGAAACTGGGGATTAGAGACACAGCCTTTTGGCTATTAAAGGACAATCAATGACTCTTGACGATTTTACATCTGAAGCTTACACTGTGCCTTGTGGTGTTCCGCCGGGCTCCTTGCTGAGTCCTACATTATTTAATTTATATGTTACTCCCTTGACTGCCTTAATCAAATCTTTTGGGTTCTTGTTGGTGTCCTACGCTGACGATACCCAAATAGTGGTGTCGCTTTCTAAATCTAATCACAGCTCAGATTAGTCTTTTTGAAACTGCATGTCTGTAGTTTGTGGTTGGATGGGCAGTAATTACCTCAAATTAAACTCATCCAAGACAGAAGTGATATTGTTAGGGCACAACACTTCTTTCTGGTCCTCATCTTGGTGGCCACAAGAATTAAGGACTCTGCCAGTGTTTATTAACTTAATGGGTGAATAAAATGAACGGATATGGCACTCGAAAGAATTCTACACATTAGTTTGTTTGTCCTGTAGTGCAGTGCGGTGCTTGTGAGGTAGGGAGACCACGCCATTCTCCAATATGTGATCAAAAGTCAACAATGCAGTAAACTCTTGTCCTCCAGCACACGCTAATATCACCATACAATAAGTACAATAGTGTATGTTTGAAATGTCCTCAGATTCCTTTATTCTCGCGATCTTTAATTCAGTTCTTTAGTCCTTAGCCAACACGTGTTTCATCCCATCAGGGAAATAAGCCTGCGACTTCCTCAGGGCTGTTAACTTGTCAAGGACTTTGTCTTTAGGCCGGTTATACTTCTGTCCCGGCTTGGACATAAGAGATCTCTGGGTAATTGCCCACTCTCCAGAATCAAGCGTGCTCTTGTTTGGAGTATGTCACAGTTTTCTAATGACGTGACCTTTATTCCTTGCGTACGTTTATCCTGTTTGGCACCCACTATCTCTGTGCACTGCGAGCAAGTGCGCTATGTCTCCCGCAGCACATGGAGATAGTGGGCGCCTCACCGGATACAGGTTACAAGTAGATTAGACGATAAATGCATAGCCCCACCAGGAGCAAACTCCTGCTCCTCAGCCCACTCTCTCCAACAGAACTCTCAAAGCATACACAAAGATTCTGTATCATCACACTCAAACTCTGAGCAACAGGAGGCTTCTACTGGTGGGGCTATGCATTTACCATCTAATCTACTTGTAACCTAGTTTTATCCTCTACAGTAAACCATACCCTTATTTTCTACATTACTGGCTATATAACTTTCTGCCTATGAGTGTTTATCTTCGTTACTACACTGGCAATGATCAAGAAACTGGACCATGTGTGAGGAACAAGGTGTAAGGATATGGAAATCATTAAAGTACTGAAGAAACATGGAGGAAAAGAAGTGTAAGCCTAAGGGGATAGGAAACATTCTGGGAGCCTCACCATTATCTTCAACATCGGACACAATAGAGGCAACAGCTCTCCAAAGTATCTGATCTGAAGTGGACTTGCTACATTGGGTTTAAGTGAACCGGCAGTGTTTATTTGAAAGTAAGCAGTGTGGTTTACATGAAAGGAACAGGTATAGTTTATTTGATTTGAACTAGTATTCTAATGAGTCTCCTAGACTTGTGATTATTTGCGTCAGGATTAACTGCAGGTAGGAACTGAGAAACAGCGCTGTGTTATTTAAAGAACCCTCATTTCTATATGTTGAAGCTGGCATTGCTATGGTGTGGGCACAGGAAACAATGGTAATTGACACTGCAAGGTGTACTACAAGGATTCTTGGTTTGTTTTTTAATGGATTGAAATCTGCATTTCCATATGTTGGATTACCACTCATTGTTGAGTGGGGGGTTTTCTGTGCTGCCTGGAGCTACAGTGGCATCTTATGAAGTTGCCCTACAGACGCAATGTTTGTGGTGCGTGCAGTGCCTTTCGTTTGCTCTCTCGTGTCAGGATGGTGCGCAACAACCATTTGAAAGCCGCACAGTAGTTCCACTTGGACATGCCACCATTGTACGTGGTATCATCCATTGGTGCTTGTGGCATTTATTTACTGAGCTTTTCTCATTAGTGGTAATCTACCAAGTAGCTCATTGGACCGAGCAACGAGCATTTGTATTGGCTTTACACGGATGAAACATGAAGGAGCAACATGTTCCTCAGAGTTGTATGGTCTTCATCATCAAGGAGAAATTTTGATCATTGGGGCATATCTGGTTATTATGCTGCTGAAAGCTAGAGCATCCCAATACTGGAATAGTTGATTACCAGTGACAGAACAAGAATGGTACTACAGTACTGGCTTAGAGCAGGAGACTTCTAGACTGCCTCTCTGTTGTTAAAATACTTTCGGGTGAGAGGCAGCTCACCGGGGATTTTAAGTGTAATTGCTGGAAGCAGTCCTGAGTCTTCTAGTCATGTTAAAGTTTCTGACTAAATGTAGTTTTATTTATGCGCTGCTGAGTTTTCTGCCGAACTGTATGTTTACTTCTTCAATGCCAAACTTGTTGCTTAAGTGTTTGCATATATTTTACCATGCTGGATTTACTGCCCAAGTGTATTTTTATGCCATGCTTAATTTACTGCCTAAGAGTATAATCTAAGTATCAGAATGTCTCTGTGAGTTTGTGCACTGTATTGTTAAATGGCTTTCAAAAAGTATTTTTATGCTCTGCTAGATTGGGTCCCTGTGAATGTTGTAGTGAATGCTATGTTAAATTTGCTGTTTGTACCGTGATAAATTTGCTGCTGTGTGAAATGTGTCTTATACTATTTTGGGTTGCACTGTGATGGGGCATGGGAGTTGTACCTAAACAGTTACTCAAAGATGTTTGTAATAGGCCATATGAGGTGTCCCTAAATATTTACTTAAAATTGCTTGTGCTGGCCCATGTCTGTTGTGTCTAAACCTTCACTTAACATTTCTTGTGATGGATGGCCATGAGAGCTGTGCATAAATAGTTGTGTGTAATAGGCCGCATGAGTTTCGCCTAAATATGTGTGTTGTGCCTAAACATTTACTGAAAGATTGAATTGTGATAGGACATGTGAGTTGTACCTAAACATTTACTTAAAGATTGAATTGTGAAAGGGCATGTAAGAGGCACGCAAACATTTACTAATAGTCGCCAGTGATGAACCTAAACATTTGCTTATTGTTGCTTATGATGGGGCATATTTTCTGCGCATTTATAGGTGTTTGTGTGTGTGCAGAAGGGTGTGTGTGTGTGTGTGTCTGTTAGCCCCCCGGAGATTAGTTCTCCAAGTTCTTAGTGTTTTCTTGCTTTGATGACAAATGTGTCTCTTGTTGTAGGACTGCTTGACCATTCATTATTTTCTTCCACCTTATTTCGCCTTGTTGTGGATGATGTGCATTTCCATCGTTCCTGTTTTTTTTTCTCAATTATTTCCTTCAGGAGGGGAGAGTGTGGTATCTTGACTTTTTGCCATGCGTCCACTCCTTGGTAACCAGTTCCCTGCTGCTCAGAGTGAGTGTGAGGTCATAGAATGTTTATGTATGCTTTGAGAGATCTGTTGGAGAGAGTGGGCTGAGCAGCAGGAGGCTGATCCTGATGGGGCTATACATTTATCATCTAATCTACAAGTAACCTAATATTCTCCTCTATAATAAACCCTACCCTTATTTTCTATATTACCTGCTACGTGACTTCCTGGCTACGACTGTTTACCTTTGTTATTATGAAGTGCTTTGAATGTGGCTATGAGAGTCGATGACCCAGGAAAAGTAACAAGACTGGAATAAGGAGAAGAAATCAGCATGCAGAATGGCCACAAGGCTAAGAAAACAGAAATTCAAGAAGTGCTACAATAGCTCAAATTCCAGAAACAATTACTGAAGAAACTGAGTCTGTTGACGAGAGCAGCCTAGACCCAAATCAGCAAAATCTAATAAGATCAAAGAGAGCACAGGTGCCTTGTTGCAGGTACTTCGCACCTAAATGGTCATACTTTGTGAACACTACTTTGAATGTTATATTAAAAGACTCATGCAACGTGAACCCTGAACTGTTTTAGCCTCCCTGAAAGGAAAACAACATATAACAAGAGAAAATATATTGAGAAAATAGGAGACTGAATGAAGAAAAAAACTTGAACTGTGCCTATTAACCCCTTCGGCGCTCATGACGGAACGGTTCCGTCATGAGCGTCGGTTGAGCTGTGCTCATGACGGAACCGTTCCGTCATGACCACGCCCGCGCAAGAAACGGTCAGCGCTCAGCGGGAATCGGCGCCGCATGGAAGGGGTTAAAGATTGTTCTTTCAGTTTGTTTACTTTACAGAAGACTACCTAGGTCTGAGCTGAAAGTTACAGATGGATAAGCATAACATTTTAGAAGAACACAGAATAGGGCTAAGGATTTTCTGGATAGGAGTTTTAAACTAATGAAGAAGAAGGAAAAAATGTATATTTAAATGCATCAAAGAAAATATTCATTAAACTATATTACCAGCTATTTAACCAATGGCTTTGAACTGACTCAGAGAATGTGTTGCATTAGAAATAAATGTAAATATATTATGGGTTCAGTTATCTTAATAACAGTAATAATGATAACAATAGTACTAACAGGATTTTATTTAATCACAGAGTCAGGGCTTAAAGATAGAAAACTACTAATTTGCGCCATCATAGCAATATGGAAGATCTCTTTAGTTACTCATTTGTAAGCTATAAGAAAGATGACTATTCTACTATTGTTTATTCCTGGTTAGTACAAGAATACACTAATGCAATAAACACAAATGATTGCTATGTCTGTGCACATTTACCCTCATCAGTGTCGGAAAAGGTTACCTACTATAGCATGCCTTTATCCTATGCGATTTCTTGCAGTATTTTATGATCATATCGGAGAGGACATTATGACTACTTTTATTCTGGTAATTTCTTTCCCAATTTCCATTAATAGAAAGAATGAACTTACATTCACAAGCAAAAGAAATTGACACAGCCTGGTACTATTTCTTTACACAAAGACCCATAGATGGTGGAAAGGCTTACAAGGAAAAAATAACCTGTTTAATGCAACCCATAGAAAAGATTTACAAAATGGCTTTAGAAGGAAGATACATTAAAATGACCCATGTGACTGACAGAAAGAGGGATGTTATAGATAATGCATGGAGGAAGGAAGAAAATGAATTCAGTTAGTAAATGCTCTACCCTAAACTGATACTTGACAGCCAACACAAAGGGAAAATGTATGTGTACAGAAGATGGACACCTAAAAGAACTAGACATGAACGGATTAGTAGCCTTGAACATATTTTTGAACTGATGGGTGGACCTTGGCAAATTTTGCTGGGAGATGAAAAAGCTATTCCAGGGGTTTATCACATCTGTGGATGGAACGCTCACCATCTGTTGCCATTTGACTGGGAGGGGATCTGTTATCTAGGCATATTATTTCCAAAAATGGATCATGCATTGTAATATGGATGGCGGTGTCTACCAGACACCGCCACCATATAAAATGCTTTTCCACCCGGTAGGTAATCGGGCGGATTGCCTACCGGCGGAAAATTGGCGGACCATGGTAATGTGGTGGGGGGAAATTAGTAGAGGGCGATTATTTTTAGCGAGCGGATCGCCTCCGCCATACGGGCGGTGGCGTTCCGCCCGTTATCCTAATGTACCCCCAAGTCTGTATGAAGATTTAGAGAAAGAATTTGCCACAATTAGTGACTGGTTTTCAACAGCAGGGCAGAGTAGATTAAAAGCTAAATTAATGCCTATAATAATAGTAGGGATTTGTCTTATATTTCTTTTGGCTCTACTTCTCAGCTGCAGATACATGCTTCGAAAAAATACATGAAAAACGTTCAAAGGAAAATATATATGAAAGGGACCTGGGATTATACAGTAATATTGACAACTACATGATTTCATTACAATTTAGAAGGTGTAAAAGAAAAAGATGAAATTCAACTGATGCCGAAAATACACTCTGAAAATAGAATCACATTAAAAAGTGTGAGATTATATTTCAAATAATCAGAAAGGGAGATTGATAAAGCTAAAAACTTGTACGCAAATTCTACCACACAAATAACTATGAAAACACACTAAATATTATAACCTGAAAATGCATAAAAAAACTAAACGTTATGAAATGTGCCTTTATTTAACATACTCACATGAAAATGCTATATATTCTCTGCCGAAAGCTTCCATTTTTTTGTTCTTCATTTGCTACGCCGCACTATTCATTTATTCTGCTCTATCCCTTCAAGAAAAATAATACTATTTATTAGATTAGGGATTTACTCAACACCACATGACATCATTGTACTCAGATTGTTTTCTTTGCCACATATGCATAATGAACAAGTATTAAATGAAAGGAAAATGATTGCTGCAGCTTACATTTCTTCATATAACCAGGACATATCAGATTTAAAATGTTTCATTTTGTAGAACAATTCATTGTTATAGAGTGAGAAACCAGACAGCTAATAGAGTAGGCTTAAAAAGGGTTCTCATGGGAACCTTCATAGATGTAGCTTCTTGTAATACGTTTTAGCCATTTCTAATTGACTTCATGCTGGTGTGAATGTTTACCATGGGAAACGAAGGTGAAGACGATGGACTATCAGAAGACTTCTTACCATTGGACTAGGATGATGAAATACAACAGTTTTTGCAACATGTTTAGCTGCTCTCTACATTATTTTTGTTCCTAGCTAGAGGGCAAGAGACTTTTTCCAAGCATCTCTTTTTTTTTTTTTTTTTTTTTTTAAAGTTTTATTTAAATTTGAAAAAGCAAACAATACAAAGATTGCGGCTGTGCGTTCAACAGATAGCAAGTAAGGAGCAACACTGTGACATTTCCGGTTCTTAGATAAACAATACCACATCAACAATGCATCAGACATCAGGACCCCATTTACCAATCCATCATCAACATCTGTCCGATCTGAAACAGGGGAATCTCTGACCAAGGATCCATCCCTAGGGTTCCAAAGCAACCCCCCTCCCCTGATCACACCTCGGTCATGGTCAAAATCCATGCAGTCAACATCACCTGACCCCAGGCACCGAATACCCCTGTGTCCTAACCATCACATGACCACTCCACCTGCGTAACACTGGTGCAGCACAACCTACCCCACTCCCGGGAACTATTCCGGAACTCGAGGATGGCGGGGGTGAGCCAGGCAAGCCTGCAATATATGTTCTATAAGGGCCCCAGATGTCCCTAGGTCGCGCCACTGTGGGGAGGAGACTAGAGTAGATCTCGCTATTTGTGCTACAGAAAGCCATGGCAGTAAGCCATGTCCTGGCCGTGGGAGCCGTTTTACCCCCCCAGTGCCTGGCAATCTCCCGCTTGGCAAGTAGTAGCCCCAGAGAGGCCAGTCTACGGACATTCTTAGGGAAATTTACCGTATAACCCAACAATGCGACCTCAGGAGCGGGAACCAGTGTAAGCCCTAGCATCTCTTCCAGGATCTTATAAACCTGTGTCCAGAACGACTGCAGTCTCGGACACGTCCAGGACATGTGTGCAAAATCAGCATGTGGTGCAGAGCATTTCCAGCATGTGTATGGCCGCGCGGGATCAATGGAATGGAGTCTATCAGGGGTCATATACCAACGGCGCAGGAATTTATAGTGTAGGAGTTTATGACGACTGTTCAGTGAAACCGTGTTGGTGACTTTGCAGCATGCCGTCCATTGTTCGTCCGTGATAGGCCTACCCAAGTCTGTCCCCCACTCCTCCCGCGCCCGGTCATCCGCACATGGGACCCGAGCTGCACACGCCTTGTACAGCTTAGAAACAATATGGGCCCCCGTATCGTTATCAATCAGGGTGGTGAGGGGTTCCAAGGAAGCCGGCTCAAGGGGGAATCCCTTAATTTCCGCTCTCGCTGCGCAATAGAGCCGGCGAAGAACGAACCGGTCCATGAACGTAGCCTCACTGAATCGCGCCTCCTCCGATGCCGAGAAAATGTGCCCTCCCGGGTATAAATCCCCAATCCTGGTGAGGTTAAATTTGGTTAACGTTCGCTGCACCATTGCCTCATCCGTGCCTGGTAGTAACCCAGGGTTGGGTATCGGGAGAGAAGAGGAATATAGCAGAGGGTGAGCTAAGTAGCGCGAAAGTCTGTTCCAAGCCCAGCTGGTAGTGGATACCGTTTGAATATCCACAGGGTTTCTGGGGACACCTTTGGGCAACACCGCAGACAAGCGACCCGGGAGAACAAAGTCCGCCTCTGGGCGAAGGAATGGGATCCGAGCGTCAGGATGATACCAGGCATAGGCATGTGCACATTGAGCGACAAGGTAGTATAAATATAGATCAGGCACTCCAAGGCCACCTCTATCCTGTGGGAGTGTAAGAGTCGTCCAGCGGATCCGGGGGTGCTTCCCGCCCCAGACCAGTCTAATCAGGAGGGACCGCAGGGTGGAAAAGAAGGCCCGGGTAAGAGGAACAGGGATGTTATTAAAAAGATAAAAAAATTTGGGGAGCACTACCATTTTGAGAATGGCTATCCTAGCTGACATAGAGAGCGGGAGCCGCAGCCACCCATCCACCTGCGTTTCCAGCTTCGCAATCGCGTGGCCATAATTGAGGCGGATAATTTCGTCCGTGCTCAAATGTATTTGTATGCCCAAGTAACGTACCGAGTCAGAGCACCACTCCAACGGGAACTCACACTGCCATGGGGAGGTGCCGCTAGTCAACGGGAAGATGATGGACTTATGCCAGTTTATGCCCAGTCCCGAGTGGCTACTGAAACGAAGGATCTCATGGATCAAGGGGGCAAGGTTGGCCTGCGGCTCTCTGACATACAGTATTGTGTCATCCGCATAGAGAGAGGCAAGCAAGGGTCCCGTCCGAAACTGGAGACCCCTGTGAAGGTGCCGCTCCTGGAAATGCCGGATCAGGGGGTCCATAGCCAAAATAAACAAGAGCGGTGAAAGCGGACAACCCTGCCGTGTACCGCGCGTGAGCGAGAATGGGCGAGATAGCGTGCCGTTGATACGCAGACGGGCCGGGCCGTAGGGCGACTATAGAGGAGTCTAGTAGTAGCTAGGAAGTTCGCCGGCATGCCCATGCGTTCCATGACGGAAAGAAAGAAAGGCCATTCTAAGGAGTCAAACGCTTTTTCGGTGTCGAGGAGGATCGCCGCAGCAGGTGTGGTCGGGTTAATTCTCTGCAGAACAGTGAAGAGCGTTCGCAAATTCAGTGACGTCGAGCGACGGGGGACAAAGCCAGATTGTGCGGGCGATATAATGAATTCCATCAGTTGGGAAAGCCTGTTGGCCACTATTTTGGCCAAGATCTTATAGTCGGTGTTTAAGAGGGAGAGGGGTCTGTACGACCCACACAACGACGGGTCCTTATTCGGTTTCGGGAGCAGCACTATGACTGCCTCACCAAGAGTAGACGGGAGGGAGCCGCGCTCCAAAGCCTCCGCATAAACCTCTATGAGCTTGGGCGCCAGCAGATCAGAAAAGGCCTTGTAAAAATCCCCGGAGAAGCCATCAAGGCCCGGGGCTGAAGAGCCCCGAAGCACTTTGATCGCCCCTCGCACTTCTGCCACTGTTATGGGCTCTGCCATGAACTCCTGCATGCCCCTATCCAGGAACACAAGAGCGATTTCCGATAGGTAGGCCTCACGAGCGGCTGAGGAGTCCCCCAACTTGGTGGTGTATAGATCAGTGTAGTAGGCCAGGCATTCGTCCCGGATCTCAGCGGGCGTCGTGCAGAGCGCACCATCCATGCCCCTCACCTCGGCTATCAGAGACTTACTGTACGGCGGTCTCAGAGCCTGCGCTAGCGTGCGCCCCGGCCGATCCCCCTCCCCGTACCTACGAGCAACATGGTATTTCCCCAGATAGAGGATCTCCCTGTCCGCGGCCTCACGGAAGTCGGACAGCAGGCGTAGGCGCCTGGTAAACACCTCGTCAGAGGGCGCCCGCTGTGCCTCAGTGTCTATCGCGTCTAGCTGTGTCTCCAATTGTGTGATTGTTGTGCGCAACACCTTCAGGACCCCCGCATGTTTAGCTATGCAAACCCCTCTGATATAGGCCTTGAACCCTTCCCAGAGTACTGCCCACGAGTCCACCGAGCCAGTGTTAATCGTGAAGTAGTCTTCTATCGCCTCGGAAACCTCATGTACAAAGAGGTCGTCTAAAAGCACCCTCCCGGGGAAACGCCACTGCTGCTCAAAACCCTCAGGCCGAGGAACGTCTAAACCCAGAGAGACCGGAGAATGGTCCGAGTATGTTCTCGGGAACGTCCTCAACACGCGGAACCAAGGGGACAGGCCCGGGGAGAGGAGCCAGTAGTCAATCCTGGTCCAAGTGTTGTGTTGCCCAGAGAAGTGTGTGTATTCAGTAGTGCTCGGATTGCGCCTGCGCCATATATCAGTCAGCGAGAACCGACGGCAGAGGTCCAGGAACGCGCGCCTTGCCCTAGGCTTAGAATCTGCGGCCCCAGAAGTGCTATCCAGCCCCACATCCAGTAACATGTTTAAGTCGCCGCCAAGCAGGATACCAGCCGGCGCAAGGGTTACCAGCTGGGCAGCAAGCGCATGGAAAAAGTCCGGGGAATCAGTGTTAGGAGCATACACACAGACAAGAGTGACCACATGACCCATCAACACCCCTTTCACAATGCAGTAGCGTCCCTCCCTGTCTCCCAGAAACGTCTGGCAGTGAAACGGGACTCTCTTATGGATCAGCAGCACGGTGCCTCTAGCATAATTACTGAAATTGGCAAAGTATCAGTGAGCGCCCCAGGAAGCTGCAAAGCGAGCGTTCATCGAGGCGTGTAAGTGAGTCTCTTGAAAAAAAGCGATGTCAACCCGGTGCCGATTTAAGTAGTGCAGTATCTGTTTGCATTTACGCTGGTTGTTTAGGCCCCGGACATTCCAAGTCATTAACGATAGATTGAGAGGAGCTTCATTCAAACCTATATGGGCCATTGATGCCAGTCTGCAGGTGATGGGAGCAAGAAAGACGTAATGTCTCCGTGTGTCAATAAAGTCCGTTCACACACAGCCATATCAGAAGGATCAAAATTGCCTACCCCTACCCCCCTCCCCCCACCCAGCCAAATCACGCAAACGTGAGGCAGTCCCAAACCTAGAAGAAAAAAACATAGCTCTAAACAGTAATACCAAGTGTAACCAAACAGAAAGAGGCAGAGCATCACAACCAAAAGTGATCCCAACGGTTTCAACCAAAGGGGGGTGACAACGATCCGCAATCAACCCAGCGCTGCAGTACAAGTATACTCCAAATGTTCATACGTCCCCAGATAGCAAGAGTCAATTAGAACAAAGTTAGGTTACGGGCGCCGTCTCAGCCGACACCGGAGGTCGAAAACAGGTCCTGGCTGCCCGCAGACCCACTACGAGGGGGAGACCGTCCGTCCTCATCCCCCCCGGCGGGCCTCTGCGCGGCTTGTAGTTACGGCAGAAGTCCTGCACCTCAGTGGGATTGTCAAAGAGCCGAGCTCGGCCATCGATCTCGACCCGCAGCCGGGCCAGGTAGAGCATGCCATATTTGAGGCCTAGATTCCGGAGCGCAGCCTTCACCCCCGCATACTTACGCCTGGCCTCCTGGATCACGGCGGTGAAATCTGGGTAGAGTGAGAGTCTCGAGCCCTGCCAGGTAATCTCACCCTTCTCTCTGGCTAGCCGCAAGGCAGTGTCGCGGTCTCGGAAGTTCATAATACGGGCAATAAGCGGGCGAGGCGGAAGCCCCGGGTTAGGTCTCGGCCCCAGGGAGCGGTGAGCTCGCTCCACCACGAAGCCCGGAGTGAAGGATTCTCTCCCAAAGATGTCCGCCAACAGTTGTTCCACAAAAACGTCAAGCCTGCCCGTGGCCGTGGATTCCGGAACCCCAATGATTCGCACGTTGTTGCGCCAACTGCGCGATTCCAAGTCCTCGTTTTTGCTGGCCACTTCTTTCAATATGCGCTCCAGTCTGTCCACCCTTTTGGTCTCCTGCACCGATCTATCCTTCACTGCAGAGATCCGGGCCTCAGCCTCCCCTAAACGCTTGTCGTGTGCCTGGATCTTGGTCCCCATAGTCTCCAGAGTCTTATCCAGGGCATCAAAGCGACCATCCAGGGCCCTGAAGCCGGCACGCATCTCCTGAAGCCAGTCCGGGGATGGGGCACGGGCCGTCGGGCCACCGGACGTGCCACCAGCAGGGTCCGGCATGGCAGGGCGGCTCTCCGCAGGCTGCTCAGATAGTTTCTCAAACGGCAACGTTTTCTGCTTTGGGTCTTTGCGACCCATGCCCTCCACCGCCAGACGGCCACCAGCCAGCTGTGTGTAGATCAAGGGTGGCACAGGTACGATGTAGCGTCAGTCCAGCAGCGCAGGCCAATCCTCAGCCAAGCAGCTCCGGTCCACGGGCGTTGCAGTGCCCACCGGGCACCGGACAGGTCTCGACTCCGCTGTGCAGCAGGCCAGGGCCACCACTATATGCAGCCAGCAGGGTCCCGATGGAGCACCGGGGGAACCAGCGCGATGTACTCAGCAGTCGCGACTCGGCGCTGCCGGAAGGGGCAAGGGAGGACAGCCCGACCCGGCCGCAGAACACATGGCACACCCAGAGAGGGCCCAAGGACAGAGGCAGAGACAACCCGGGCGCCAGGCCCAGCGCAGAGCCCCAACCGCCCCCCCCCCACCACTAGCAGGCCGTCCCGCCACCCCTCCCAGGCTCCCCGACCGAATTAGCCCGGGGCCCCAGGGAGGAGACAACGAGGGAGGCCGCGCCCGGAGCGCAGGGTAAGAGTCGAGCGCCCGGTCGCCCTCTGGCCCGCAACGGCACAGGGAGAGCAGCAGACCCCTGCCAGACAGCACCACGGTGCTCAATGCCCCCCCTCCGCCCTCCCCGGGTACCTGTCTCTCGGCCGGCCGCCGTCCACGCACTCGCGTCCCCAATCCCCGAGTCAGCCCGCCATCTTGGGCCTCAGGGCGATGTGGTCTTCGCCGGACGCCCCAGCGCTATGAGCGGTCCGGTCTGCATCTCGGCGCGCTCCGGGGCCGCAGGAGGATCAGCGGCGGTGTCGGGCGTCCCGCGCCCGCATCAGGAGGGCGAGGAAATCAGCTTTTGCGCCGGGTCGATGGCGGAGCTTCAACGCCGCGCGGCCATCTCAGCTCGCGGCTTGGCCACGCCCCCAAGCATCTCTAACATGCCCTTTGGCACTTTGTTGTATTAGCCCGACTTGCAATAAGCTACTGCTCACGGTCAATCTTTTTGGTTTCCTTACCCTTTGTGACGAGAAATTTTCCTGTTTATGGGACTAATGGTTACTGCTGCGAGTCTCCAGAACAACCCTCTACGGGGAGTTCACCATTCCATTTAGCTATTTGAATCTGCTCTGAAATCTACTTGCTCTTTTCCAGGAAGAACTCTGCATTGGTTTTTCTTATGGTAGAATAGGTCCTTTAGTTTAGAATCGGGACAATACTCAGAAAATAAAACAGCCTGTTCCATTCAATGCTTGTTCTAACCAACTTGTTTCTCATTATTTCTGTAATTGATTTGCCACCAATTTGAATAAAAGAACACAACTATTGACTAATCTACTTAGTGAGAGAATTAAAGTTTTAAAACTTCATTAACACTCTTTTTATTGACTGAGCATCAAATGTAGTTATTGATGTCTTTTGATGTGTAATGTACCAATCAAAAACGGTGGCAAAGATGCATTGGCCTAGAACGGCACTGAACTTCCAGGCTCTCTAAGTAAGCTTAAGGTAACAACATTTGTTCAAATTTATGAGAGATTTCTGCACTGGCAATTACAAATGCAAAACAAGCATGGCACTTCATCATCACATAAATAATGTGTTCTTAAGACAGTATATGAAAGCAAAACAATGAACTGCTCAAAATGTATCATGTCATTAAAATTTAATCATTTAGAAAGAATATCCAGAGGACAAAAGGAGAAGAAAATGTTAGGCCAAATCTAGTTGTAAAAAAACACTGCCAAATCAAACAATGTTCACAGTACATGTAAAACTGTGGGAAGATCGCAGTTTTAGCAGACTACACATTTTCCATGACAGTTGGCATATATTCTACATGTCGACCAGCAGGGGGCTCTCAAGTATTTGGAAGATGGACTGGCAATTGTCCTGATAAGATTTCGTAGACACACCAAAGCATTATACGAACAACCCAAATATTAACCTGTCAAAATAAAGGTGATGATAATGATTAAAAAAAAGATGGCAACATGTTAGTTTTAATGGTGTGGATTGTATTATGAGTTATGTAGATTGTGATGGGGAGGGTTGTGTTATTGTATTCTCCTTTTGGAGCGAGGCATAGAATGTATAGGGCATTCTATTGACAGATTCCAGTTCATGACATTCATTTTACCGGAGGTCTTGGAGTGGAAGCTGTGCTGCCTGGTTCCTACCTGTTCCTTACTGACTTCTTAATAAAGTCTCTTGAAGCAGATCTTATCTTAGTGAGTTTCATCATGAGAGGGAGTGTTCCTCTGTAACGTATATGAAGTGGTTGTTCTGTTCAGAATGTAAGGATTTGAAAAGGAACTGGAGCCTGGTCAGTGGATATGGCGGAGATGTTTCTCCTGAGAGTTTAATGGAATACCTTTCATTGTCTCTCTGGGGTGTCTATGGAGTATGTCATTTTGGAGACATTGGGGCAGATTTATGACGTCTGGCGCATCTCTGCTAATCAGCAGAGATGCGCCAGAAGAGTTGCGACGCATCTGCCCACCCGTGCACCACCACTGATGTGCCGCATTTACAATGCGGCGCACCGTGGCACTCGGATGGGCAGATGCGTGACGCATCTCCTGTCGGAAATGCGGCGCATTGCTCAAGTTGCGTCGCAAGCGCGACGCAGCTCCAGCAAGGCTCGGGGGTGCCCTATCCCTTACATGCTGCGTCAATCCTTACGCCTGCTTCAAGCAGGCGCAGGGTTTTGACGCAGCATGGCCTTAAAAGTGACTGAGTGAAATCATGTTGATTTCACTCAGCCACTTTCAGGAGGCGTTCCTGCGCCGGAACGCCCCACCCACTCCAGAACGCCTACATGTGGCGCAGGGCTTTACAACGTGACGCATCTGCCAGATGTGCCTGGGGGCCCTACAATTAAATGAAGCAAGTGGAGTATTTGAGCACTAAGCCAGGGTTTGTGAAGCTTCTCTACGTTTTGAGCACAAAACAGCGGTGTTGCTGCACTGCGTGGGTCCTGAATGGCAGGAAGTGTATGATCGCCTTCCTTCTGTCTCTGATGACTTTGTAGGGGAATTAAATGACTACGAGGTGTGCATGAGAAAGTTGGTCAATCAGTCAATTTACTTTATTTCAGCCTAAGACCATAAAGAAGTACATACAAAAAGAGACAAACATATAAAATACATTTCATTATCATCAGCTTATACACAGAATTTGTGACTTCAATGAATCCTTTTACAATACCTTAAGCTTCTGCTGATTTTCGAAAGTCAAAAAGGAGCAAGTGCAAAGGGTAAAACACAAAGGAGGATATGTACTAGGAAGTGGCGGAGCATGTCGTTAGCCTCCTTGGATTAACGACACGCTCCGCCACTTCTGAAATTCAAGGCTGCACCATACTTAGAAGAATGTGGTGCGTTTCCCCCTGTGATGGCCCTAAGTCCAACAACTTAGCGCCACGCAGGCACCCTTGCACCAGAGTGCAAGGGTGTCTGTGTGCAGGGGAGGATTGGTTATGTGTAGGAAGGTGTCCCTTCCTGCCTGTAAACAATCCTAAAATGCCATTTTATAACTTTCATGTGTGCTGCTTCATGCAGCACACATGAAAGTGACAAAATTGCATTTTTTTAAAAAGATGTGTTTATGTACAGGAAGGGACACGTTTCTGTACATAAACAAACCATGGCATTTTGCTTTTTCCATATGTGCTGCGCAAGGCAGCACACATGGAAAAAGCAAAAACGAGGAGAAATAATGCATTTCTCCTCATTTCGCCAACTTAAGACCAGGATTTTCCTGGTCTTAATTTTGGCACTGCCACCCTTGTACATAGGGAGCATCGTCAAATACAATAGGTGTTGCTGTGGAACACCCACCACAACACCCACTGCACACCCCTTTTTACGCTAACCATAGAGTGAAAGGGTGCCTTATGTACAAGGCAGCGTTTAGCCACGTTAAGTGGCTTAACGCTGCCTTGTACATAAAGCTCAGCCCCTATCGCCACCACAACATCCGTAGTGACATTGTGGTGGCGATAGGGGTTTGTACATATGCCCCAAGGTGCAATCTGGGGCAGGGATCAACTGCACACCACCATAGAGCTAATCCCTTGATGGCTCTTGGTTAATTAAATCAACAATACATACAATACTTCCTTTGAGCCTCTTAACTAGTAAGGGTCAGGAAATACATAATCTCCAGTCAATCTTTCTTTAATACAGGAACTTCCGGGCTTGAGCATAAAAAGTCATAGTGATAAAATACCTTGTAATATACCAATTGCTTTACAAATATTCATTAGAAAATGTACAACTTATGTTAAAAATTGCATAAAAAGAAGAAATAAAAACGATGAAGTAAAAACCATACAGTGCTCTAAAAGAAGAAAGAAGTATTATTCTAAAAAGAATGCCCAAAACCAAGAGAATGACTAGTCGGAACTAACTTATAACTAGTAGGGTGTAGACATATGACATTTTCTCTGTATTTGCCAGATACTCTCTAGGTACTTGGCAATGGAAAAAAACAATGGCCGGGGATCCATTTCCTCTGCATATTCTCAGGGCTACCCTATACTGTGAGACACATAGAAGGCAGCATAGGGGAGCAGTCCAGCACATCCACTGTTTGCGGTAGTTGAGACACAAAAACAGAAGATGGCTATCCGTTTCTTGCTCCCTCTACAGGCGAGATAGGTTTAGCTGTCACCATTCCATTTTGCAGTAAACGTGGCAACGGGGAGGGTGGCCAGCCTAAACCTTATATAAAGTGCTTTAGCAAATGTGAGAATCTATATCATCCATACAATTCTCAAACTGCGCAAGTGGAATGAACTCCAGGGAACATTCTGCCAGGGATCCAAGGCCTCCTTGATTGGCAAGTTTAACCTCTTCATGCTCCCAGTATATGTTTCAGTTTTATTACCGCTGAAGGTTGGATTGTGCTTGTATCTACATAATACTCTTGTAAGCCCAGGGTAAAAAGGGACTTCCTGACATAGTCTAGCCAAGGTAATTGCACCCCTCTCTGTGAGCTTTTCAAAACATCGCTTAAACACATCCTGCAGTATTTTAGTCAAGGAGTTGACCCAATTTGTAGCCAAAATAACATTGGCTTCAAACATACTATGGGGCCTGTAGTCGAAATGCCAAGCTCTTGCTTGAATACTAGGGGGATGTTTTGCAGACGTTTGAGGGCTGCTCTCACAAATCTGCTTTCATCTACTTATGAAGACCTAGAGTTACCATGACCCCATAGCTCTGCCCCACAGGTTTTTGGTGGTAACAACTTGGGCCTTCCAGACTTCAAGAAGGGGGGAAATAGGATGAAAAAATGGTTTAGATGTGAATTTTAGACTTAGTGCTCACTTTATAATTAAGAATTAACGTGCTTTTTATAACCTGGTGTGTCAAGATAGTCAAAAGCAAGCACACGTTCTCCCCAGCCAATACTATACTCCTCTAATTTTTTTGTGGGAATAATTGGCCATAAACTTTGTTTTACTATCATTAATAAATAGGCCCTGATCCAAGCACAATAGATTACACTTGTCCAGTAGGATATCTAGGCCTTTGGGAGTTTTAGATACTAAAAAAGGAGTATCATCAGCAAATAGTAAAGCTAGTGATTAAACCCTCCGAGTTACGGAGAGCAGTTTTCACAGCCCATTAAGTAGCCAATGCACCAGTTGATGAATAGTAAAAACAGCATAGGGGCAAGCACACAGCCTTGCCTGACTCCCTTTTTGATCTTAAAGGAATCAATAGATTCTCCATTTGCACCCCAATGTAATTGGGCAAAATCATTGCAGTGGAGCCGAAAAATGATAAGGAAGGGGGCCGGAAGCCCTAGGTTTCTGGGGATGCACCATAGCTTTTTTCTGGGGACAATGTCAAAAGCTGCTTTAAGATTAACAAAGGCGACATAAAGACTACCCCTCTGTAAGTCAACCTCTTTCCAGTTGGACAATCACTATTTGCCTAAGGTTAGCACCATACTCGAGCGATACTGTTTTGGCAGGAGGGTGCAGAAAAAAGGAGAATGCGTAGAAAGCTATTTCACAGATTTACAGAAACTAGTGTCATTGTGTAAGTTTCTGGGTTCCACATCTAAGAGGCTAGGGGATCAGTTAATTCTAGGACGTAGCATTGGAAAGGTCTGGGATGAACTATGGATGAGAAATGATCCGACTTTTGAAGATGTGCTGGTTGTAGCAAAGAAAATTGAGAACTCTTTGAAGTGTGTAAAGGTGATAAAAAAGACACAATGTCTGATGTTGATGTGGCAAAAAGCAAGGCGGGTATGGTAAATAAACAAGGGTGGTTGGTGGCTCAGAAACATAGAAAAACAAAAGATGGGAAAGAGAAAAGTAAGGACGTTCAGAAGTGTTTCAGAGGTGGGAGTAAAAATCACTTGGCATTCCATCAAGAGTGTCTGGAGCTAAAAGCCCTGCATAAAAGGTCATTTTCAGAGTGAATGTAGGAGAAAGAATGGTAAGAGCAACGTTAAAGTAAAAGAAATAGGTGATAGCAGTGACGATACAGACTTTGAATGTGTGCAGATAGTCTTACGAGTGGATGGTGAAGTGCAAAAGTCTCCCATTGATGAAATTCCAGTGGATGGCAAACCAAGGTTTTGTTTGATTCAAGGGCAAAAACAGCATTGGTGTTCAATGTGTTTTTTTAGTCAACACCTGGTGGATTAGTGCAAAGTTGATGAAACCTCACATCAGACCTTTGTCTTATGTTACAGAGCCCATAAAACTAAGAGGGTATTTCCTGGGAATTATTGATGATAGGAACAGATGGGTTGCTGGGAAAATGTATGTTTCGATAAGAGGGGACAGGATATTGAGCTAGTATCGAAGGGATCTCGGGGTTATGTAAAGTCCTAGCAGTGATCCACCTATAATTGTGAAGGATGTTGTTCAAACTGTGACGCAAGATGAGGGTGGATTGCTGTCAAATTAATTTTTACAGAGCTTCATGTAAAAATTTCCATCTGTATTTAGACCTGAATTGGGGTATTTAAAAAGGTATGTCCACAAGATCAAAGTGAGAGAAGGCACTCAGCCTATCTTTGGTATGTAATGTACCAATTTCGGTGAGAGATGAGATGCGGTTGGAGTTGGAAAGATTGCAGAAAGCTGGTGTGATTGAAGAAGTGGAAGGTACAGAATGGTTGGCCCCGGTGATGGTTTCCAAGGCGTGTAGAGGAGATGTGAGGCTGTGTGGAGGCTTAAGGGAATTGAACATGGGTGCGGTGATAGATAAGTATCCCATCCCTAATATTGCAGAGATGTTGATGTCATTGAAAGGGGCTGAGGTGTTTTTGTCTATCAACCTGAAATCTACGTAACACCAAATAGAATTGGATGAAAGTTTAAGAGATGTCACTGCATTCATAACACCATTTGGCACGTTTAAGTACAGAAGAATGGTGTTTGGCTTGTATCAGCAGCCTCAATTTTCCAGATAGCTCTGGAGAAAGTGCTGAAGTATATCAGATATATCAAGACTCATCTATGGTCCTGATGTTGGCATGTATGAAAAAAGAGGGAAGATGGTTCTTAAGAGGTTGGAAGCTTTTAATTAAACTATAAAGAGGGAGAAGTGCAAATTTAGGCAGGCAGTGATAGAGTACTTAAGACATGAAGTGTCAAAGGACAGTGTCAAACCTAAACAAGTTTGGTTTGTGCGATAAATGTAAGCCTGGGTGGAGTTCACAGAGTCCTGCTACATGGGACTCCGCGAAGTGAAAAAAATAACGCTGAAGCACTATGCGGAGCTCCGCAAGTGGCGAAGTGAGTTAGAAAAAATGCAGTTTGCTGTAATTTTCAGTGCCGGGTGTTTGTCCACGCTGTGAAATTATTGCAAACGGCACCATGCACAGTGGAAGCGGGCGCTGCTTCCTTTCTGCTGCTCAAGTACATTTTCTACCAGCTTTCTCAAAGGGAACGGACGGATTCTCTATGGGAGCGGGCGAGCATACGCGGCCACACGCATTGAGAAATCCACTTGCTCGCTTTGAGAAATCTCGCCGGGAGGTTGATTTTGCTCGCTCAGCTCGCCAACTTGACGTTGATGAGCGCGAATGAGGAAAAATCTCGCCAGAAGACGGATTTTCCTAACTCGCCAACTTTATGCTTTTCGGAACTCCGTGAGCTCCGCATAATGCAGAGTGCAGAAAATTTAGCAAATCTCCCATTGGATTACATGGCTAAGTCTGAAAATTAGCAGAAGTAAAACAGCAGCGTTAACCGTGGTTAGCGCTGCCTTTTTGTCCCGAACGGTTAGCGTGAAGCTTGATAATAGGAGAAATTAGCTTAGCTATATTTCTCCTATTATTTTGCTCTGGAACGCCCACTTTGCATCTCATTAGAGATGCAAAGGGAAGCGTAGTGAAAAAGGGTGCTAACATGAGATTTTGCATGTTAGCACCCTGTTGTTGATAGGGCAATATTTTTATCTCCGCTTCTTTGGCTTTTAAAGCCAAAAAAGCGGAGATAAAGCACTTGTTAATGTGCCCCATAGTTAGTATCGAGGCGATGATGAAAACAGAGAGCATTCCACCAGGCTCTAAAGGTGACTTTATCAGCCTGTTTCTAATTTGAAGTTATTAAATGAAAAGCCATAGCTAATAATAAGTCTAAGAGTTTAAAACTTAGCGGCGTTTGAGGCCATTGTCATGCCCCGCGGTCATGCCTGGAGATGCGGAGGGTACTTAAGGAGCACTGAGGGTTTCTAACGCTGCTTAGCGTTCTAGCTGATAGCCCGTTTCCGTCCTTCGGTGTATTGCCTGACTTCCTGTTTCGGCGTGTTTCCTGTTTCCGGTTTAGTGGTCGCCGTGTAGCGAACAGTACGAGCGGCCGTGCTGTTCCTTGTGTGGCGTGGTGTTTGGATTTTCAGTATTCACTGGGGCAGCAACGGTAGACGTGCGCTGGTCTATTTACCAACTGAAGTCGTCTACCTTCCAGAAGCCTCCGGTTCCAAGTAAGGCCTCGGCGTTTGTAGCTTGGTGTTACTCACGGGGCTGTTCTCTATGCAGCTCACTGTTGTGGACTTCTTGAATTAAGCACTGGGACCTGTGTTTCAGTATCTTGCGTTTTCTAAACTAACCCTGCGGTTAAGGATCCTCTCTGACTGTTCTGGGCCAGAGGGATATTGTTTTCTTGGATTTCTTCAGTTCCGTTTATATTTCATATACCACTATTAGGTAGGAGAAACTGGCGTGGACCTTTGAGTTCTGTCGTAGGTTACAGCTGTACTTCCCCAACAGACACGGTAAACAGTAGTCATTGCACGGGTTTAAGTGGGGGGGGTTGTTCATGTGTATCCCTTACGTTCTTTTCACACTCATATTCCCTGCAGCCCTTCGGTGACGTACTCACCTCAGACGATCATTAGAAAAACAAAGAAGTTAGCGTTCCGCCTGCTCCTACTAGTTAGAAGATAGGGGTAAGCGAGACAACTACAGTTAGATATATATTGTCTATAGAGGGATTGATTGTTGGTGGTAACACTTGTATATTCACATAGGGTTCCTAGCATCTACGATAAGATACGTGCTGAGAGTTCCCAGAGTCAAGATAGCGTGGTAGGTTTCTTTCCACTCGCTCAAGGTTATACAAGTGAGGGTGGATAAATGCACATTAACGAAGCCTTTTTGTTTTACAGCCGTGAAGGTCTGCCTGTTACCCAGAAGTTGTCCACCACAAGACCTGCCTTTTTCCCCCGCCTACCCTTGTTTTGTTTCCCTGTTTTCCCTAACGTTCCTCCTAGCTCTAGAGTTTGATAGAGCAGAAGGGGCGTGGGGGACGACTGAGGACTTCTCTTCAGGATTCCTGGCGCTCCTGCGGAACAGAACCATTGATCGTTACAGAACGCTAAGCCTAAATAGATAGTTCTGCCCGGGCGTCATGGACCTGGGAGCAGTCACACTGGCTGATTTGGCTGGCATGTTAGGTAATTTGCAGGCAGAGACACAGGCTTTGTCGGCCAGACTTGACTCTCTTCAGCATAGGCATGAGTCAGGGGCTACAGGGGGGAGAGTTGAAGCCACACCCTCCGTTATCCATGTCACTACCCCTACCTCCATCCCTTTAGCCCCCCCTGAGAGGTTCTCGGGTGATGCTTCCAGGTGTGGGGCTTTTCTTAGTCACTGCCAATTACATTTTTCATGTAAGGCCTCTTGCTTTCCCACAGATCAAGCCCGTGTAGCCTTTCTAGTGTCTTACCTCAGTGGAGCAGCCGCAGATTGGGCTATACCCTTGATAGACCGCGATGACCCCCTCTTATATAATTACTCTGCCTTTACAGGGGAATTTCGCAAACTATTCGACAGACATACGTATACCCATTCGGCTGACACCGAATTGCTAGCTCTGAGACAGGGTAACCAGGACTTGGTGGCTTACATAACCTCCTTTCAGAGATTAGTGGTCGAGTCCAATTGGCCAGAGGAAAAACGGAGCACTTTGTTCTATAGGGGGCTGCGCGACGATTTAAAAGACGCGCTCTCTCAAATTGTGGACTTACCCTCTGCTTGTACTGAGCTGATAGATTTAGTGGTTAAGATCGAACACCGCCTCCAAGAAAGAAAACAAGAAAAGGGAAAGGGCGAACCACGTTTTGTGTCTGTTAAGGAGAAGAGAGTGGAAGCTGTGAAGGGTACAGATGAAAGCGAGCCAATGCAGATAGGCATAGTGAGGGGGCCGTTGTCCTCGGAGGAGAGGCAAAGGAGAAGAGCCAATCGGCTCTGTTTATATTGTGGAAAGGCTGGTCATTTCTTAAGGACATGCCCAGTCAAACCCAATACATTCAAGAGCTCGGGAAACTAGGGAGCCGGGGTTTCGTGGAGACGGGAATCCTGGGCAGTTCTGGTCTAACAGTCTCCTCTACTGAACATGACATTACACCTATCCCTCACCTCTATGTATCAACTTATCTCACTGTAGAAGACCTTGGCATCCATGTATCCACCATGATTGATTCAGGGGCTTCTGGGAATTTCATGGATGAGGAGTGGGCAAGGAGTAACCTAATTCCCTGTGTCGTGAAAGGCGTTTCCACCAAGGTCTTTACGATAGATGGGAGCTCTCTTGTCTCGGGGCCAGTGACTCATAAGACAGTTAGTCTCCATATGCACATACAACCTGATCATCACGAGGTCATTGAATTTGACTTAATTCAGTCGCCACAAATACCTGTTCTCTTAGGCATCCCGTGGTTACATACACATAACCCCATTATCGACTGGCAGAAAGCAACGCTTACGTTTCGCCCAAGTACACACTGTGAGTCTCAAGTGGCAGTGGTCCAACATACGCTTGATGTAGAAGTAAACAAACCTGTACCTGAATTACCTGCCTGTTATAACGACTTGTACACAGTTTTTGATCCCACGGAAGCAGAAGTCCTTCCCCCGCATAGGGTATATGACTGTAGAATAGACCTAGAGACTGGAGCCAGAATTCCGTGCAGTAGGGTCTATGCCCTTACTGAGAAGGAGAACACATATCTCAGAGAATACTTGGATAATATGTTAGAGAAGGGGTTTATTAGACCTTCTAGATCTCCTGCCTCTTCGGCTTTGTTTTTTATCCCTAAGCGTGAAGGAGGTCTGCGGTGTTGTATTGACTATAGGAGACTGAATAATATCACCATTAAAAATCGTTATCCCTTGCCTCTGATCGCCTCCCTCCTTGACAGAATACGCAACGCCAGGTTTTTCACTAAACTAGACCTGCGGGGCGCCTACCATTTGGTACGGGTCAGGGAGGGAGACGAATGGAAAACGGCCTTCTGCACGAAATACGGGTTATTCGAGTATTTAGTAATGCCCTTTGGGCTTTGTAACGCCCCGGCTGCGTTTCAATTCTTCATCAATGAGGTGCTCTGGGATATGCTAGACGTTCATGTCATCGCGTACATTGATGATTTATTGATCTATTCCTCTACTTTGTCTGAACACATGGGTCATGTCCGAAAGGTGTTGGAACGTTTGCGTGATAATAACCTGTACTGCAAATTGGAGAAATGCACCTTCCATACGCATGAAGTGCCTTTTCTAGGATTTATTGTTACGCCCCAAGGACTCCGCATGGATCCTATCAAGGTCAAGGCTGTCCTCTCTTGGCCGGCACCTGGTTCGATCAAAGAGCTTCAAAGTTTTCTAGGTTTTGCCAATTTTTACAGGCGTTTTGTTCAGAATTTCTCTGAATTGGCACATCCTATTACTGCACTCTTGCGGAAAGGGATTCCGTAGGTGTGGTCCGCTGAAGCTGAAACCTCATTTCAGCGCTTGAAAAAAGCCTTCACATGCGCGCCTGTTTTACGACATCCTGACCCGACATTGCCCTTTGTGGTGGAGGCGGACGCCTCTCAAGTGGCAGTGGGAGGGGTTCTGAGTCAAACAGATCCTGAGAGTGGCGAGTGTCATCCCGTAGCTTATTTCTCTCATAAGTTCACTCTGGCAGAATACAACTATGTTGTGGGTGATAAGGAATTACTGGCGATAAAAAAGGTCTTTGAGGAGTGGAGACAATATCTACTAGGAGCCAGGTTTCCTGTTGTTGTATATACAGACCATCGCAACCTTCAATACCTTAAAAAAGCCAAAGCAATGTCCATGAGACAACTTCGTTGGTCTCAATTCTTTTGTGAATATGATTTCACTATACAGTTTCGTCCCGGATCTAGAAATGGCAAGGCAGACGCCCTATCCCGGTTGGGGTTTCAACAACTAGAGGACCTGGTTGATGCTCCCTCTATCATTCCCAATAAGTACATCATAGGAGGAGTGATCACCGGAGACGAATTTCAGGACCACATTAGGGAGGGTCAGCTCACGGCGAACATGCAGGCCATCGTAGGGTCACAAGAGACACAAACGGTGGATGGGTGTGTTTGCGTTCAGGGAGGAGTAGTATTACCTACATCAGATTTGCAAGCCCAGGTACTAGACTGGTATCATTCACATCCCCTGTCAGGGCATCCCGGAATAAAAAAAACTACCAAGGCCATACGGGAAAAGTTTTGGTGGCCTACCATGTTGAAAGATATAGAGCAATACGTGAAGACATGTCATGTTTGTGCCCAAACCAAGATTTCCCATCAGAAACCCGTGGGTCTTCTCCTGCCCATTGCCTCTCCTCCGGGCCCCTGGCATACGGTCTCCCTAGATTTTATAGTAGAACTGCCAGTAACGAGGAGACAGAATAAGACTTTGCTGGTAGTGGTGGATCATTTCACAAAGACTGCACACTTCATCCCTTTGCCTGGACTGCCCAAGGCCTCAGAATTGGCCTCTATTTTCTTACAACACATTGTCCGCCTCCATGGATTGCCTTCGGTTCTGATTTCAGATAGGGGGGCTCAATTTGTATCTCGGTTTTGGAAGTACTTATGTGCTCTGCTACAGATTGATGAGCGACTATCTTCTAGCCATCATCCGCAGTCAGATGGCCAGACCGAGAGAGTCAATCAGTGCTTTGAGCAATATGTAAGAAATCAGGCTTTGCACTCCTTGGCAGAATGGGACGAGTGGGTATGGTTGGCAGAAATATCATATAACAACAGTCCACATACGTCCACCAACATGACACCTTTTTTTTGTTCTCATGGTTTTCATCCGAAATTCTTACCTGTGGGGGTCCCGATAGACAGCCCTACTCCTGCTGCCAATGATCTAGTACTGAAACTACAGGACTTACACAAAAAGACATTGGAAGAGCTAGACGTGGCTAAGGCAAGATATAAGGAGGGGGCTGATTTGAACAGGAGGTTGGAACCCATCTATAATCCAGGGGATAGGGTGTGGCTTTCCACTAAAAACATAACACTCAATGGTCCTCGCAAGTTTAATCCCAGATATATCGGTCCATACGCTGTACTCAAGGTGGTCAATCCAGTGGCGGTGAAGCTTGAGTTACCTGCTTCGTTTAGGATTCATCCGGTCTTCCATGTATCGTTGATAAAACCGGTTGAGCCTGGCACAAGTCTCCCTAGGACACCCGCTCCTGTCATTGTTTCCGATACGGAAGAATATGAAGTTGAGGACATTGTGGACTCTCGCACCCGGGGTAGATCTCTCCAATATCTGTTGCATTGGAAAGGGTATGGGGTGGAGGATCGCACATGGGAGTACGCTCGTGATGTACATGCCCCCCGGTTGGTACGGAGGTTCCATCATCGGTACCCTGACAAACCCAAGCCTAGGGGAGAGTTTCTTAGGGGGAGTGTGCTGTCATGCCCCGCGGTCATGCCTGGAGATGTGGAGGGTACTTAAGGAGCACTGAGGGTTTCTAACGCTGCTTAGCGTTCTAGCTGATAGCCCGTTTCCGTCCTTCGGTGTATTGCCTGACTTCCTGTTTCGGCGTGTTTCCTGTTTCCGGTTTAGTGGTCGCCGTGTAGCGAACAGTACGAGCGGCCGTGCTGTTCCTTGTGTGGCGTCGTGTTTGGATTTTCAGTATTCACTGGGGCAGCAACGGTAGACGTGCGCTGGTCCATTTACCAACTGAAGTCGTCTACCTTCCAGAAGCCTCCGGTTCCAAGTAAGGCCTCGGCGTTTGTAGCTTGGTGTTACTCACGGGGCTGTTCTCTATGCAGCTCACTGTTGTGGACTTCTTGAATTAAGCACTGGGACCTGTGTTTCAGTATCTTGCGTTTTCTAAACTAACCCTGCGGTTAAGGAGCCTCTCTGACTGTTCTGGGCCAGAGGGATATTGTTTTCTTGGATTTCTTCAGTTCCGTTTATATTTCATATACCACTATTAGGTAGGAGAAACTGGCGTGGACCTTTGAGTTCTGTCGTAGGTTACAGCTGTACTTCCCCAACAGACACGGTAAACAGTAGTCATTGCACGGGTTTAAGTGGGGGGGGTTGTTCATGTGTATCCCTTACGTTCTTTTCACACTCATATTCCCTGCAGCCCTTCGGTGACGTACTCACCTCAGACGATCATTAGAAAAACAAAGAAGTTAGCGTTCCGCCTGCTCCTACTAGTTAGAAGATAGGGGTAAGCGAGACAACTACAGTTAGATATATATTGTCTATAGAGGGATTGATTGTTGGTGGTAACACTTGTATATTCACATAGGGTTCCTAGCATCTACGATAAGATATGTGCTGAGAGTTCCCAGAGTCAAGATAGCGTGGTAGGTTTCTTTCCACTCGCTCAAGGTTATACAAGTGAGGGTGGATAAATGCACATTAACGAAGCCTTTTTGTTTTACAGCCGTGAAGGCCTGCCTGTTACCCAGAAGTTGTCCACCACAAGACCTGCCTTTTTCCCCCGCCTACCCTTGTTTTGTTTCCCTGTTTTCCCTAACGTTCCTCCTAGCTCTAGAGTTTGATAGAGCAGAAGGGGCGTGGGGGACGACTGAGGACTTCTCTTCAGGATTCCTGGCGCTCCTGCGGAACAGAACCATTGATCGTTACAGCCATTGGGGAGATAGAGTACCTAAGAATACATTTGTGAGGGAGAAAGGGATTTGGACCTTAAAAATTATCTTAATTTGAGACCAGACTAATTGTCAGAAATGATGGATGGAGGGGCATTCGAAGAGTAAATGTTTTAAATCTGGGACAGGGACAGGACCAGCATGTAGGGGATGAGTCCGATGAAAAAGAGGCTCAGGACATAGGGGAGAGTAATGTTTTATGGTAGATGAAAAAAGGGTTTGTGTGGTGTTAGAAGCCCGAGAGGTCCTATGGATTTTAGACCAGATTTTATCCCAAGTAGCAATTGGCCACTTTTGAGAAAAATCCTTTACCCATATCCTCTCAGTTTTTGATTTGAGCCTGTCTGATGAGAATAGTAAAGATTTGTAAATATTTGATGCTGAAGGAGAACCTTCTAGAATTGAGAGTAAGGATTCAGCAGTTACAAGAAGATCAGTAGAAGCTGGTAAACTTTGTAGAAATTGCATGAGTGAGAGATGAAGAACATTATATTGCGATCTGGAGGATGTCGGTAAAGAAAATTTAGATTGAAGATCAGAAAAAGCAAGGGGTTTATTGTCAGATATAAGTTGAGAAAGCCAGCGTAAGCCCCTAGAATGCCACGTTTTCCAATATATAGAATGATCACGAATCCGTATAGAATTATTATGCCAAATAGGCTGAATATGAAGGGAGTTAATGGAGGGATGGGATGAAGAGAACAGGGGAGATCAAAGTTTACGAGAGGGAGAAATGACCGGGGAGCACAAAGAAGCAATATTGGCAGTAAAGGTTAAAATCTCCTGAAAGTCAAAAGGAGCAACAAGTACCTTTCCTAATTGTAGCCAAAGAGGTGGGTGTAAGGGAAGAGCCGTAGAAATCCACTTAGCAGCTTGTTTTAGTGAGAAAGCAGAATGATAAGATTTAAAGTCGGGGAATTTGAGACCACTGTTAGGTCTATCTTTCTAGAGGGAAGATAAGGCAATATGCGAAAATTTACCCTTCCATAAAGATTTCGGCAAAGTGGAATCAATTCTTTTGAAATAATATTGAGGGATATGAATAGGAATCATAGAAATAATATATAGCACCAAAGGGGAGAGCATAATCTTATAGAGTCTAAACGACCATACCAGGAGAGAAAAAGGGGATGCCAACGAGTAATAATATCACTTAATTTTTTAATTAACATAATCCAAATTTACTGTGAGCGTGTCGGACAATAAAAATGTAAACCATAAACCAAGGTATTTTATTTTAATGGGCAGCCAGGAAAAACCAGAGGAATCAAAGATGTTTTTGACAAAGAAAATGTAAAGGCAAGATTTCGCATTTATCAGCGTTTAGACGATATCCCGAGAGTTTAGAAAATGAGGATACTTGCAAATGAGGATACTTGCTGAATGAAAGGAGTGAGGGAAGTTTCAGGATTGGAGCAATATAAAAGAATATCATCAGCATAAACTGACAACTTAATTTGCTGAGAGCCAAATTGGAAGCCTGTAATACGGTCATCCTGTCTAATTTTAGTGCGGAAAGGTTCTAGTGCTATGACAAGTAATAAAGGAAATAAAGGGCATTCTTGTCTCACCCCTCTATGTAATGAGAAGTAATCGGAAGTCTTGCCGTTAGCAAATATTGAAGCGTGGGGGTCTGAGTATAATAGAGAAATTAAAGAAATCAGTTTAGAAGAAAAACCAGCCCCTTTCAGAGCTTGAAACAAACATAAAGTCCCAACCAATCCTCTTGAATGCTTTCTCAGCATCTAGGGCAATCGCTGCAATCGGATGATCAAGGGAAGAAGCTTTACTTAGGATATTAAAAAAGATTTGAGAATTGTCAGTTGCAAGTGGTCCTTTTACAAAATCTGCTTGTTCGGGACCAAGGAGATCTGGCAAAATAGGATCAATAGGGAGTGCCAGAATCTTCGCCAAGATTTTGTAATCTGTGTTGACTAACGGAAAAGGCCGAGAGAGTGATCTTTGTCATCTTTGGGAATTAAGCAGATCAAAGCTTCCTGAAATGTGCCACTGGAGGCGCCTGTAATCCCAAAGGACTGGAATAGAGATAAGAGCTTGGGAAGAAGGGTATTTGCAAAATGAGAATAAAATTCAATGGTAAATCCATCGGGCCCAGGCGCCTTTCCACGACGTAGTACCAAAACAGCCTGAGATATATCTTCTAGGGAAATATCAGCTCCCAAAGAGTCAAAATCAAATGTGATTAGATAGAGGAGAAGGAATGGAACGAAAATAGGAAAGAAGGTCAGAATTATCTGGTAGAGATTCAGGAGTATAAAGATTTTTATAAAAGGAAAGAAATTCATTCAAAATATCTTTATCTTTATAAATAGGGGTGCCAGCAGGGCCTTGCAATGATTCTATTTTAGCTCTATCTTTTCTTACTTTCAGATAATTAGCCAATAGCTTACCCTTCTCTTGTTGGCCACCATAATAACGGGAACTACTTTTCTTGGAAGCTGCATCAGTGGACAATTACTTAAAGGTAATCTTGGCGTCAAGAAGATTTTTCAAAATAGACTCATTATTAGAAAGATAATACGTGTATTCCAATTGTTTAATTTTATTAAGTTACTGAGAGGACTGAGAGGACTTGGTTTTCAAAGATTTCTTCTTTTGTGATACATCATTTATAATAAAACCTCTGGCAGCTGCTTTAAAGGAATCCCAGACCATTACAAAAGGAGACTCTGGGATGTTGTTGATGGCGAAAAATTCCAAGGTAAAGGAATTACATTTCTGACAAAAATTAGGGTCAAGTAATAGGGAATTGTTAAAACGCCATCTTCCAGGATCCGGGGAAAAGGGGGACCAAATCAATATCAACAAAAACAGGGGCGTGGTCCAATATTAATATTGAACCAATCTCAGAGTGAATAGCATGTTGAGACAGGGATTTACTAAGGAAAAGGCAATCAATACGGGATTGAGAGTGGTGGGGAACTGAGTAAAAACTGTACTCTCTAAGGTCGGGATGGCAAAGTCTCCAGACATCGACCAATGCTTTACGCCGAACTGAGGAGACAAATTGAGCGTGCATTTTAGAAGGTATAAATTTAACAGTAGAGTGTCTATCTAGAATGGGATCAAGGTTTTGATTGCAATCACCACCAAATATAACGTAATCATCATAAAATGAAAGTAGTTTATCTGATACATTAGACCAGAAAAGTTTATCTATTGAAGTAGGACCATACGCATTAAAGATAATGATAGGAATCTTATCTATAAGCAACTTAACAATAACCCAAAGTCCTTCAGCATCAGCTTCTTGATGAACAACAGAAACATTTAATGTCTTGTGACATAAAATCAAAACACCATTTTTCTTACCTAGAGCCGGAGACTTAAACACATGGTCTACCCAGCATCTCTTTAACTTAGAAGCTTCAATATCAGAAATATGAGACTCTTGAAGTAAAGCAATGTCAGTTTTCAACTTTGCCAGGTGAGAGAACACCCGTTGCCTTTTAATAGGATTATTCAATCCTTTAATCTTCCAGGTAGTAACCCGAAATGTAATTTAGTGCGAAAAGTATGAACACACAATATACTTACAAGAAACAAAGCTAAATTGACTTTAAAAGTGTAGATGGAAACAAATTAAAGGAAAAAAAGCAGTTGTATTATGAAAGAAAGTTTAGAAGTAGGTAAAGAGTAAAAAAAGTACAGAGAACCTATTTTGGAGAGAAGAACAGGGGAAATGGAAAAGGTAAGTAAGAAAAAAGGAAGGATAAAATCAGAAGAAGAAAAGTCATGGAAGGTGAGAAGAAAGGAACAAAAAGTTAAAAGGAAGAGAATAAAGAGCAAAGAGACAGTACACGTCATACAAAGACGACTGAACAACATACCTACAAATACAACATGACTGGGGAGTGACTACACCAGAAGATGACAAAGACAGCATCGAAGCTCCACCGAATCCAAAAGAACCACAATCAAAGGCTTCAATGTTACGAGAGGATCAGGAGGTAACAAAATTGTTGATGTAAAACACCTGTCATTGAGAGAACGGAAATTAATAGGAAATGTAATTTTAAAAAAACATAATGCGAGAAATATAAAAAAGTATTTTGAACAAGAGAAAGAGAGACAACATTATATCAGCATTAGAGATATAAGGAAAACAACATTCATTGAAAAACGGAGAATATGAAAAAGAAAACATTTACATAACACGTGGCATAAATGATAATTATGCAGGTCCAGAAGTATCCATAGTAACAGCACTATGAAGATGAAGAACTCTGGTAGCACAGCAGGATCATCATATGTTGTAGTCTTGTCTTTATACGTAACCTTGAAGAGACAGGGATGAGGAAGACCATATCTGGCATTGAGTGAACGTAACTGAGGACGAAGATCAAGAAACTTTTTCCGACGAGCTGCTGTCATTTTAGCAACATCTTGAGAAAAGAAGAGACGGTGACTTTCCCGAAAAATGTGTTTCTTGGTCTTGACTGCTAATAGAACCTGAAGAAGGTCGGTGTATTGCAGAAAGAGCATGATGACACCACAAGGTTTCACAGAAATCTTCGGTCCAAGCCTGTGAGCCCTTTGAATGTTGAAAGAAGTAGTAGCAGGTAAATCCAGGAGCTTAGGCAAAAAAGATTGAAAAAAGGCGGTTGGGTTGGATCCTTCAATATGTTCAGGAAGACCATAAACTCTGAGGTTGTTCCTACGATTTCTGTTCTCCAAGTCTTCCGCCTGCTTTTTTAGAAGACATACTTTAGATTCTAGAGATGAGATACGAGAACATGAGGTTTCAAGAGACTCCTTTCGCTGTTCCACAATGAGCATTATTGAGTCCAAAGAAGAACATTTATCGTTCAAAAATTGTAAAGTTTTTTTCTTTTTTGGGTCTTTTGGTGGAAATTGCAGGTAATTTACTTGAGAACTGCGTTTTTGGTATGAGGAATTATCAGGTTTCTGAGAGGGAAGGTCTTCTATTTCCATGCCGTTGGAATTTGAGTCTGAGTCTGGGCACTAAGGAACTTTAGAAGACGCAGTTAGCTTAAGATTCTTCAATTTCCCCATAGAAAAATAAAAAGAACGGTGGAATTCAGTGACTGACACTAAACTTTTGTGACCAATAATGCCAATTCATAAATAATTATCTTGAAAAGATTTGACACTATCAGCAGCCTGCAAAAACCAGAAAGACTCCTTCAATGATACGTAATATAAAATCAAAAGGCAGGAAAAGCCACCATGAAGAGGTTAAGTATTCACCTCATAGAGAAAAAAAAATAGGCAGAAAACAAAATGGTGGTTGCTTTGCAGCATATTAAGGAAAACGGCTCCAAAATATGCCAGGTAGGTCATAGGAATGCCAGGAAGGCTTCCACAACAAGGAGAAAAAGCCATCCAATCAAAAATAAAGGCTCCGCAACATTTACAGACTGCGAACTGAGGCAGAATGGAGCATTGAGTGGTACGAAGAGCTCGCAGAAGAAAAAGACAAAATGGCAGCTGCCAAAACGCGGGCCGAGTCGCTAAAAATGATGAAAACAGCGTGAAAAGCTGTTCAGGAGCTCACCGCAATATGAGGGAATTAATTCCAGCGCCCATGACGTCCACAATAAAGGAAATCCTTCCGAATGGTAAACTTGTCGGGAACGGTATAGCGGAGCTCTCCCGCTACCCGGCCATCTTGTTTGACGAGTTGGCCACGCCCCAAATTTGAGACATTTTGACCCAAACATCACTGACACTAGAGTCAAGGGTTCGGGCACAGTTATTTTGCAAGTTGACGTCCCAACACTAAAGCGATTATGTTTACATCCAGAAGCTTGAGGGGACCGGAAACCAGGTATTCTGTTATTGAGAGGGAAGCTCTAGTGATATATTGGGCAGTCAAAAAGATGAAGTCATTTTTATGGCAGTGCGAGTTTAGAGTCAAGACTGACCATAAGCTTAGAGAAAGATGTTTCAGAGGAAGGGCATTGATGCAGTGTCTGGAAGAATTACCAGGTGGGTGGTGGCACTGCAGGAGTAAAATATTGTAGCAGAGTGCATCCCAGGGTTGAGAAATGTAGTTGTTGATGTGTTATGCAGATTAGGGCCTGAGGAAGAGGAAGTTGGGGGTGAGGAGGGTGATGAGAAAGAATGCGTGTGTGCTATTGAGGGTGCAACAATTTTGAGGAAGAGCAACGAAAAGCTTCTTGTGAAGATATTGGTGTTCAAGAAGTGTTTGAGCTGTTGAGAAGTGGATGGAGGAAGAAGGGGTGTGATGCCAACAAAGTTGGTGTGGATTTTGTCTTGAGGAAGTTGTTACTCAAGCTAGAACATGAAGGGCATCTATAAGACGAAATAAAGATTAAGATAAGTTTACTGGTGTCCAGGGATGGACACTTATGCTGAGAGATTAGTGCATTCAATGTATGATGAGTGATAAGATTATGAAGCCTAGGATTCAACCCATGACAAAGAGGCAGTTACCAAAGGGTTCCTGGGAGGAAGTTGCACTGGACATTTTAGGGCCAACACATGCCCAAGGTGGGCTGTGTATAATATTGTGATCGCATCACACAAGCCAACTGCTGCTGTCTGTATACCATACAAGATGATCAGACAAAACTAAGAACATATGACATTAACAGGAAGAGTGTGAAAAAGTCCCACTGTAGTCCCTTGTTAAACCTCTAGTTATCTTCAGGTACTGGGGTATCCAAAGATATTTGAGCAGACGCCTCACTCACTTATTGTGACATGCTTCATCATAGGCGTCTTTCCACACCAGGTAAGATGGTACTACCTGGGCGGACTCAACCAAAAGATGTTTTGGGAGTTCTTATATAAAATATTAACTGGCCATGCAGGGAACCAGATGAGTGAAGTTAAAAATACCTCCAGGTATACCCAAACAATGAGTTTATTCCTAGGGTACCTGGGGTACGAGATAAAAATGTGATAGAAAAAGAAGTTTTCCTTCTGAACGTAATTGGTTCAGTTTTACCCACATCAAACTGCCAACATGTTTCGGCCCACAACTAGAGCCCTCATGGGTCTGGGGCCTTCTTCAGGGCTAGAAATTCTACTCTAGGGGGTCCCTATACTAAAAAACTGCATGTATTTCACCTGTTACTTTCAGTTTTCCAGTAGTTTTTCTAAGGGAAAGAAGAAAAGAGAGACAAAGGAAAAGAAAAAAATGTTTAGTAGTGGAATGAAAGTTTTACTTTATAACTATGTATTTCGATCTGCCTCACCATGTGAAACTCTCCATCACGCTTGTTCAAAAAATGAAACTATCACTCTTATCTTCTGCTGTGTGAAAAATCTCAGTGACTGTTTCAATACCGACGAACTCCAAATTACACTTAGTATACCAAAATAAAACCAATATTTGAATGACCTATGGTCATCTCTTTTCGGGCTGTCGTTGTAACACTCTAGTTCCTGACATTGTGCTCATTCCTCTATAGAGACATTTGCGTGCTCTATTGTGAATATTACCTCATATCACTAAATCACTATGGTGATCAAAATAATTGTTAGTGGAATCTTATTATATTTCTCATGTGACACTTACCTACTGGGTGGCGCTATTAGGCACCATGTGGGTCAGAAGGTTGGTGCTGTCTTATACTCACACACTGCAGAGGTAAGTAAAACACCATATAAAAACAGTGTCATTGTACTAATCTCCCATGGCATGTTCAAGGTTCAATGTCTCATTTTTACGTTGACCCATGCATTTCACAAGGGATGGATATAATGGCCATATGTATTTCTTTTTTCCAATCTTAATGCCCCCTTGGTTCTTTTACTAGATCAGCAGTATTATCCACATCAAGATTGTCAAAAAAGTTCACTCTCAATCATATGCAGGATATGTTGATGCTCATTACGCATACCTCCCCCTTGATTCCATGCCGTTCAGGAATCATCCGGCCACCTTCACATTCGTAACCCATATGAGGTGTTAGCCTCAACACACACGGACCAGCCCTAGCATAATTATCATGTTCATACGGGGGTCTCAATTTTATACGTAAATTCATTTCCGGGAAGCCTACCTCTCGTGTGGTGACCGCTCCCAATTTGGTGTTGTTTTTATCCCAATGCAAAAACAACAATTGATGGACAGAATGCAGAACAATGTCATACATTCACCCCAGTACAGAGATCTGGGCCTAAATCCATCGTTTTTTTGCTCACCATGCCATTCCAGTTTGAACCCAGCCATATGCAAATCAGTCTTGACCCTGTGCCCCATGGGAACAGTCCAGCCCGAACTGCCAAGCCATTCCGTCCATCATTTGTTTGTTGTAACGCTTTTCGCCCTAAGTGGGATGGGTATTCCCAGACGTGGGACCCGTGCTCACTACGCCACTGGAGTCAAGCTATCCTGGCTGATGACGGCTGAGAGCCAGAAACCGGTCCTAGGATGCTTGATTCCGGTCCAGGGAAGACATGGCTTGGCAGTTCGGGCTGGACTGTTCCCATGAGGCACAGGGTCAAGACTGATTTGCATATGGCCATGTCTAAACTGGGGTGGTGTAGTGGGCAAAAGAACGATGGATTTAACCCAGATCTCTTGACTGGGGGAGAATGTCTGCATTGTCAGCATTCCGTCCATCATTTGTTTGTTGTAACGCTGTTGTTTTTATCCCAAACCTTGTCGTAGTGCTGCATTGTGGTCATGGCATGGTCACACACACAACGCATTCAAACTCGTTAGCCCGGTCAAGGCCCGTAACACTTAGTCCGCCCTTCTGCCCGGTCATCAACAGGACGAGGAGCTATCCTCATCCTCACTATTATGCAGTATCAATTCAGATCCCCCATGCCACTTACTTCTTCAAAGAACAGGCACCAAGTGTGTACCTATCGTCTTCTCGATGATTGACCACATAGTCATTTTCATCATGCCCTGTTGTGTGAAAGTGGCGCATCATTTTGATGACTGTCTTGTCTCACCTGAATGTACTCTGGTGTTCATTCAGTCGTGTCTTTACCTTGCGTGTCGTCATTACCAATATATTTTAAATGACACTTGCAGGTCAATGTGTATATCATGTTGCTGCTGTTACAGTTGGAAAACTTTCTCTGTTTCCAAGGGGTTGTGAGGCCTAAGTCAATTGCTTTGCTTGCCTTGGTTAAATGGAAAACGATGCAAGTCCCACAGGGAAAATGTCCCACTACTTCTGGGAGATTCCATAATGTATTGCTCTGTTGATTCCCTCTTGCCTTCTTTTTTGGGCGTGTATGAACCACTGAGTCTCTTAGGGACTTTCCCCTCTTAAAGGCAAACATAGGCTTCTCCATTTTCAATGGCCCTGAGTTCAGGGTTTTCCAGTGTCGTAAAATTATCTTTTTCACCGTGTTGGATTCTGTACCATATGTTGTCACGCACACCAGTCTTGTATTCTTGGGCTTTGGATATGTTTCCAATAGAATTTCTCTTGCGTTGTTTTTTGCCCTTTTATATGCCTGTTTTACCATTTTTTTCAGATAAGATTTCTCTTCCAGTTTTTTTGTGAGCTTCTTTGCATGGACCTCATAAGTATCTTTTTCTGAGCAATTTCTGCGCAGTCTCTGAAATTGTCCTACTGGTAAGTTGTCTTTTAAAGTTTTTGGGTGGAAACTATCATACCGGAGAAGATTATTCGCATCTGTCGGTTTATAATACACTTCAGTTCTTAATATTCCATTTTCAGGCCAGATTCTTAGATCCCAAAAAGTGATGGAATCTTTGCTCACTGTCATGGTGAATTTCAAATATTGGTCTCTGGTGTTTAACCACCCAAGGAATTCCCTTGCTTCCATTTCAGACCCTCTCCAGAGCAAAAAGATGTAATCTATGAATCTTTTCCATACCACCAGCTTGGTGTTATGTGGGTTATTGATATCATAGATGAACTTTGTTTCAAAATCATGGACATACAGACATGGAACATTATTGTGTTAACAGATCTGTTTTACACGATGGCCAGAAATAACTTTTTTCCATGGTTTAGAAACCAAACAGGTGGTTGCATTTCTTCAGAAACTCTTTGTAGGGAGGAGGTACCTGGTACATTGTTAAATGATAATGGTGTTCAGTTGAAGGAAATGGAGCATTTCTTGGCTGATAAAGGAATCAAACAAAAGTGTGTTTTATACCATCCCGAGGCAAATGGAGTTAGAGTGTTTTAACAAGTTGTTAAGATTATTAGAATGGCATGGACAATGTGGGGTACTGGAGAGAGGAAGTGAGTAGGAAAGTTGGTGTATATTGGTTACCTTGGATTCTGTGGCGGGTAAATCACTTTCTGAACTATTTAGTAAAGAAGACCTAACAGTGCAATGGCTCCTTCGTGGGTAAATGCAAAATGTGAGGAGGAAAAAGATAATAGATGTTCAAGAGAGGGAAGAAAAGAAAATGTAAACGAGGAAGACATGGTTTGATGAGAGGAAAAGAGTGAAAGTCATGAAGGTGCATGCTGGATATTGGGCGAGAATCAGGATGCCTGGGTGTTATAGGAGGTTCTTGGATCCTATATGTGTTATAAAGTTGTTTAAGAATACAGTCAAGGAGGAGGAGCCTAGCGCGCAACCAAGATGGCCACGTAGGTGCGAGGCTCCCGAGGACCTCCGCGACCTCCTACGTTTATCCTGTCTTCATCCTGCATCGGTTGAGGGGACTGTGTCGGTGAGCCTGAGCCGAGGTGGTACCCGTTTCCCGTTTTCGAATCGGACCTCGGGTGCCGGAGTGAGCACCGATTGAAGTTTGCGGCCTCCTTCACTCCTGACCCCGGACTCGCGTTTGGGGGCGACCCGGTGGCAAAGTGAACAACAACGGCGGGCTGGGCCTGGCGAGTCGCGTACCCCGCACTTTCACTTTCACTTTCGCGCCCCCTTGCCGTCTTTGCAAGTGGGATCGCGGCGCTCTTTGTGTTGGGGTGGCCTCGCTGGGTGACCCAGCCTGCCTGCCTGCTGTGGCCCGCTCCGCCGTCCTGGGGTGACCCCCCGGAGCCCGTGGCCTTGATTGCTTGCCTTTTACTGCGTGGCTGGTGAGGGTGTGAGACCCGCGACGATGGCCATGAAACAAGATGGCGATCGGTTGAAGGCCAAGTCGACCCAGCGTGGCGCCGCACATCAGGCCAACATCATGGACCACTACACCCTCCCGAAAGGATCTCCCGGTGGACCGCACAAGTCCTCTGAGTGCCCTCCGGATGCCCCGGATTTGCCCACAGAGTTGACTCTGCAAGACGTCATGGACGCCATTGCTGAGATGAAGGCCTCGGTGGGCCAGCGGTTTGACACCTTAGCCCATAAAATCGACGCGGTCCTAGTTGATGTCAACCTGGTGAGGGCTGATCTCTTCAAGACCAACGACCGGGTCGATTCTTTGGCCCACACCGCGTCGGGCCTCACGACTGAGGTGGCGGCCCTCCAAACGGAGGTGCACCGACTTCGTCAGGCGAGTGCGCTTATGGATCGGCGCCTGGAAGATTCCGAGAGTCGGGCCCGGAGGAATAACATCCGCATCATCGGAGTACCCGAGGGACGGGAGGAAGCGGCGGCGGATCTTTTTGTAGAGGACCTGATCACTACCCATCTCCAGCCTCGGGGACTGAGTAAATTCTTTGCCGTGGAGAGGGCCCACAGAGTTCCCGGGGGAAGGCCGAAGGTCGGAGCCCCTCCGCGGCCTCTCATTGCCCGGATTTTTAACTTTCGGGACAGGGACGCGATCTTGCAAGCCTCCAGACTGCAAGGGCCGATTAAGCTGGAAAATATGGAGGTGAACTTTTATCCCGATTTCACTCAAGTGGTCCAGAAACAGAGACTGAGTTTCCTGGGTGTTAGGCGCCGGCTCCGGGACATGAACTTAAAATACGCCATGCTCTTCCCGGCCAAGCTGCGGGTAGAGGTGGATGGTCGCACACACTTTTTTGATCGTCCCGAAGCGGCCGGGGACTGGCTGGACACTCTGTCTGGGGGTAGTGCTCGAGATGGTGGGGGGGGACGGCGGGAGGAGACGGCCCACTGGATCGGGACTGAGGGGTTGATATTGGGCCTCACTCTGGACGACTATGATGTCACTTTCGACCAAGCTTCTGTCTTTGTTCTTTCCCCTCCCTTGGAGGTTGTGTGGGGTCTAGAAGGGGTACTCTTTCCTCCTCTAGGGGGTCTAGCTAGTTTCACTATATAGGGGCGACAGGCACACTGCAAGTTGGGGGGGCTGTCTGGGCTCATGCAGGGGTGCAGGGAGGGGGGAGTTTCGTTGGGGTGGGTGGGTTGGGGTGGGGTGTTGTTCGTTTCTACCACAAGGCAAAAGCATCGTTGTATCATTTCTAAAGTGCTCTCTGGGGGACGAGTGATGGCTTCTGTTTATGATGGGGGGTAGGGGACTGAGTCTGTTGTCCTGGAATGTTAATGGATTGGGGGACAGGATAAAACGAGGTGTGGTCCTGCAGTTCTTGAAGCGAATTTCGCCCGATATAGTTTTTCTGCAGGAGACACACCTCATTGGCAACTCCTTTTGTGCCATGAATCGACGGGGCTACCGCCTTGTGGCCCATTCGGGCTTCACGTCTGGTTCAAGGGGTGTGGGCATTATGGTTAAGAACTCGCTCCCGTTGGAGATTGATGAGGTGCACCATGACGACAGGGGACGTTACACGGTTTTGGTGGGTAGAATGGAGGGCAGAGTGGTCATTTTTGTGTCTGTCTATGTCCCGCCGGGGCTGCAGACGACCACCTTTGCGGATCTGGGGCGCCTCCTCCTTGGCCTTACGGAGGGGATTCTAGTGGTGGGGGGGGATTTTAATGCTGTGGTTTCCGGAACTGTGGATCGTCACCCCCCTAGGGATCTCCCCCGTGCCCAGGCATGGTTGTCTGGCCTCTTGGATACCTTGGGGCTGGTGGATTGTTGGCGTTTGAAACATCCCACGCAGCTGCAGTACACCTTCCATTCAGGGGCTCATGGTAGTCTCTCACGGCTAGATTATGTCCTGGTTCCGGCGGCGCACGTTGGGAGGATAGGGGAGGTGCGCCATTTGGCACGGGGTATTTCGGACCACTCTCCACTCTTGTTGCACTTTGATATTCTTCCGAGGGGAGAGGGTAGGGTGGTCCCGGTTAATCCCTGGTACCTGCGTGACCCCACCATTCGCGCAGAGCTGGTTAAATCCCTTAAGCGCTACTTTGACGAGAATGTGGGGTCTGTGTCATCGGCGATCTCATTGTGGGAGGCGTTCAAGACGGTACTCAGGGGAGAGGCCTTGTCCCTTATTTCCCATTCCCGGAGGCGCGAGCGGGAGGAGGTGACTCGTGTTGAGGCTGAGATAACCGAGTTGGAGGGTGATCTAGAATGTGGGGTGACGGATGACAAATTACATGTTCTCCGACTCAAGCAAGCGGCTTATAAGGCCCTCGTCACGGAGGCGGCCAGGGGCCTCAGTAGAGAGCAACAGGGGAGACTGTATGATGTGGGTGATAAGGCTGGTAAACTGATTGCATGGTTGGACAAAAAGGAGAGAGCGAGTCGAGTTGTTCCGTTGATTGAGAAACAGAATGGTGTGTGTGTCACTGAACCAGAAGAAATTGTCTCCTGCTTTGCAGACTATTTCCGTGGGGTGTATTCCCCGGTGTCCTCCCGCTCTGAAGAGGATTCCCACACCCTGCTCAGGGATATCGCGCTGCCTTCCCTTTCGGAGGAGGACAGAGTGTCGTTGGACGCTGCTCCAACTTCCGAAGAAATTGCCCTCGCCATACGTTCGGTCGCTTCCGGCAAGGCCATGGGCCCTAATGGTCTTCCCATCGAGTTGTATAAACTGCGACCGGATACGCTGGCACCGCATCTCCGTGCTATGTTCCTCGCGGCCCACTCGGCGGGTTCCCTCCCGCTAGACCAGCGTCTAGCTACTATCGTGGTTATCCATAAGGAGGGAAGGCCACGGGACCGGGTCACATCCTATCGGCCTATTTCGTTATTGAATGCAGAGCCCAAAATCCTCGCCAAGGTGTTGGCCAATCGGCTGGTCGGCGTAGTGTGTGACTTGATTCACCAGGATCAGTCCGGCTTCATCCCTCATCGCAATACAGCGCTTAACCTGCGGCGTTTGCATGGGGTGCTCGCACGTGTCCCGTTCATACGAGAGCCGGCCATTTTGGCGACCTTGGACGCCACTATGGCGTTTGACACGCTTGAATGGCCTTATATTTGGGCGACGCTCGCGAAGTTTGGGTTTGGCCCAGGATTCATCAGTTGGGTAAAATTGTTGTACTCTGGCCCGCTGGCGCAGGTCGTGGTGAACGGTAGAGTGTCGGCTTCGTTCGAGCTGGGCAGGGGTACGCGGCAGGGCTGCCCGTTATCGCCGCTCCTTTTCGCGCTCGCCTTGGAGCCCCTGGCGGAGTGGCTGCGGTGGGAACCTTCTATTCGTGGTCTCCGCTGGACCCCCGAGTATGAGGACCGCGTATCTCTATACGCTGACGATATTCTCCTGTACCTGGCTTCCCCACGTAAATCACTGATAGTGCTGGTTGATGTGTTGCATTCATTTGGTCTTAACTCCGGCCTTGTCATCAACTGGGCTAAATCGTGCGTCTATGTTCTCTCTGGGGAGGACCCTATCCTTCCGCGGGGCTGTCCTATCCAGATCGCCCCGCGGGGATTCCGGTACCTGGGTGTCTTCATTACCCTAGACGCGGAGGCCCGATATAGTCAGAACTTGCTTCCCCCCCTCCAGCGCCTGAAGGAGGATGTTGCGCGTTGGAGGCGCTTGCCGCTCTCGCCGCTCGGCCGGGCGGCATTGTTTAAGATGATGTCGCTACCGCGTTTCCTGTACGCTCTGCAGAACACAATGGACGTCGTCCGGGCGCGCTACTTTCGCGAGGTGGAGAGTTTGCAGCGCCGACTGTTCTGGGAAGGTAGACCGCGTATCGCCCTGGCGAAGCTGACGCTCCCGTGGTATGACGGGGGGATCGCCCTCCCGGATATCAAACGGTATTATTGGGCCTCCCAGCTGGCTGCGATTAATCACGGCCTGTACGGGCCCGCTCTAAACCCGGCCTTTGAAATGGATAAGATGTTACTGCCGGGTGGTGATTATAACCGAGCGCTTTACTCCAGCTCGCTTGACGCACGTCTGACGGGCCCCACGCGTGTCATGGTACGAGTGTGGCACGCGGCTAATGTGGCGATGGGGTGGAAAGGTCGTTTGACCCGGGTGTCGCCACTATACGCATCTGAGCAGTTGGGCTCCCTGTGGACCTCGAAGGGCTTTGAAAAGTGGGACATGATAGGCATCAGCAGGGTGGGTGATCTCTGGACGAGGGGGGGATTCAAAACGTTCGAGATGCTACGGACAGAATTCCAGTTGCAGGACAGGGAGTACTTTCGGTATATGCAGATCCATCATGCGCTATGCTCCGTATTCCCGGACGTTGCCTCCATCCCGGAGTATTCCCCTCTGGAGGATAGAGTGCTAGACGGACATGTACCGGACAGCACGATTTCATTGATCTATAAAAAACTTATCAATGACCGCTCGGGACTGCTGACTAACCTTCGTGAGGCATGGGTGGCTGATGGATTGGAGCTGGATGACGAGGACTGGGTATCGGTGGTGGCCTCCCCGAAAGAGGTGGCCATACCGGCCCGCCTTCGCTTCGTCCAGCTCAAGATACTCCATAGGGTCTATGTCACGGGGCCAAGGCTACTGCGTATAGGATATGCTGTAGACGGGTTGTGTAAGCATGGGTGTGGTTCTTTGGGGACCTTTTTCCATATTTTGTGGGAATGCCCGGAGGTGGAGCGATTCTGGCGTGGTGTGCATGAGGTCCTGCGGGTGGTTACGCGTGTCTCGCTGCTGCCCGAAGCGAGGAGATGCCTGTTGAATGTGTGGGAGCCAACCGACTACTCGGTGCCGCAGACGCGGTGGGTGACTCTGGGATATATGGTGGCCAAACGCGATATTGCTCAACTGTGGGGTTCCCAGAGGTCGCATGGAAGGATAACATGGATTGGTGCATGTTTCGGGAAAAGGTGGTGTATGTTGCGAGAGGTAAGCCTGGGACATGGGTGAACGTATGGGGCCCCTGGAACGCCTACCGCGGGGGAATCTGTACCCCGCCGTTATTGCCCGATCCGTCACCGGCCCCATCCCCTTAGCCAGTTTATCTCCCCGGTCCCGGGCACTGAGTCCACCTAATCCCAGTCTTGACCTTTTTCCCCCCCTTGCTACTCCTATGGATTGGTAGGGTCCCCCCCGCTAGGGGAGCACATGCTGCTGTTTCTGATTGTGGGTTGCCTTGTGGATTTGTTCTTTTGTTGTTATTTATATTAAAATGAAACCGTTATGTGGGCCCGGATGGTGTGGCTACCACCGCTTCTAACTCCTGTGCATTTCCCTTTGCCGCGGCATGCGCGCTATTGTTTGTATCACATGCTCCTCTTGCTTGCTAGCGGCCGGCCTGAAGGTTGTAGGCCCATCTTTGTATATTTTTTTAATTTTGTAATAAACGGTTTAAAAAAAAAAAAAAAAAAAATACAGTCAAGTGTGGATACTAGTGTGTGGAACCTTTACAGAGTGGTTGTGGTGAACTATGGAAGGAAGGAAGGAAGGAAGGTGGATGAAAGGGTTGGTAAGGAGGGTGGTGAGTTTGTGGAAAGATGAAGAGCACGATGGTGTGAGACGAAATTTTAGATAAATAAAGGTACCCAAGTATTTTGAGAATTATGGCAGTCCAATCGATCATGTATTTGGTGTTTTTTGTATGAAAATTTTACATTTGTTTTCACAATTTTAAGTTTTGGCATGTGTTTTGTTCAGTCAGCAGACTTGCATGTGATGGTTGGGTTAATAAGTAATGAGTAACAGGGTGTGTGGTAGAACTGTGCAATGAATAATTGTATTTATATTCTTTAGCTTTGTAGTTTTAGATATAATAGGGGTGTTTTTTTAGATTTATGTATGAGAGTGAGGTGTCTGGTAACATGTTAGTGTTAATGGTGTGGATTACATTGATAGTGTGCTGATTGTGATGGGGAGTGTTCTATTGGAACCTATTGCTTTGTATAGAATGTAATGATTTGAAAAGGAACTGGAGCCTTGTCAGTGAAGATGGCAGGGATGTTTCTCAAGCAAGCTTAACTCAATAAACTTCATCACCTCTCTGTGGTGTCTACAGGGTACGTCATTTTGGAGAGAATGTACTTTTAAACAATAGCGCTGCAGCCATGGCCCATAACACTGCCTGACGTAGGTGTCCATGAGGGAAGTAAATTTAGAATTGGTACGCGGAGTACACACGCTACAGTAGTTAAAATTAAAAAATGCTGAGGAGAGAAAGAACATCTTCTGCTCTGACATGAAAGCAATGATTTTCTTTTTTAAACATTGACATTCTTTATGAGTCAGGGCACTAGAAAGCAATACCTTCTTCAACTTTCTATATGGTTCTTTGTGAAATTTGGCAGATTGATAATCTGAAGCAATTCACAGCTGCTGTTAGCATCTAATTTCACCATTCCTTCAAAAAGCCCGATGGTGACTGCATTTTCATGCAGATTTTACAAAGTATCACTTGCTTTTAAAATCAAAATGCTGTATCACATACTTATTCGCTTTCCTGGTAGCAGTTCATTTGAAAACCTTTGATGAATGGCTAGAGAGAATGGCAATTGCTGTCAGTATTCAGACTCGCGTGTGATCTTGGGCTCTCAAGGTCTTTACATCATTCACTGAATTCCACTCTTAGAAGCAAAAAAAAAACATGGTTAAATATAAAGAACTAAGTGCAGTTTCTTATTCTCTTTGAAAGGGGCTGCTTATTTTTCCATAGCACTGCCACATGGAAAGACACTGAAGAAGCCATAACTTCAAAAGTAGCACTCTTCTTGATAAGTAATGAATAAGTTATTTTCTCTTACCCTCAAAATCCACATAAAACAGGTCAGCTTTACACATCACTTTAACCTTTAAATCTTGTTTCCATGGTGGTGATGCATGTAGAAATGCTCAGACAGAGCCAATAGATGAGGAGATGGTTTATTGTAAGTTAAATGGAAACCTAAATGACACCACCGGGAGCAGGTGTAGTTAGATACTCAGCCCTGATTACCCGGACATTTCATGACATCATTGGGTAACATGACAGGATACCACATCCCTGAAGCCCAACTTTGAGAGGACTGAAGTTACTATGCTCTTGGTGAGAGATGAGGAGGAGCAGTGTCTGGTTAAACACTTAGGAGGCCGGTAGGCAGTCAACATTTTTGGAGCCCCCTCACAAATTATCTCCTAATACATTTTTAATTTGACCAATATTGATCCGCTGTCTCGGGCCCCTTAAAAGAAATGGGGCCCATAGGCCGGTGCCTATATTGTAATCCAGAACTGAGGAAGAGGAGAAGGGTGAACCTTTGACAGACCTCCTGACTTCAAGGAGCAAGAGGGTCAGTGGAAAGGGCTGTCTTCTCTCCTACCCTGTTCCCAGAGCAACGGAGGGGCTGTTGCCACTTGCTAGGGCAGTTTGCCTCTCTCTCCTTACTTAACCCAGGGCTCACCAATTGGTGTACCCATGATACAGACAGGTAACAGAATGCCTGTCAAGAATAAAATGTACAAGTTGTCTGACATAGAGATAGTCAGCATGAAGGATGAGGTATTCAAATTTTAATACCTAAACCCGGTAAAGACCATTTGAAATGCTCCTCATACAGGCCCTTGTCACTATTGAACTTTGACAATAAAATCCTTGCTAAAGTAATTGCCATCAGGCTTGCATTGATAATTGAGCAGCACATCTCCCCGGCGCAATCGGGCTTTATTCCGCACAAATCCATGGCCCTGAACACACGCACACTGTTCACCACTCTTAATAGGCTTGAACCGACTTTACCAGCTGTAGCGGTGCTGTTGGAGGCCGAAAAGGAGTTCGATTCACTGGAATGGCCATTCCTATATGTCCAATTGGGGTGTGGTTTATTGCACTCCTGGATGTATTCCATGTAATCTAATTTGTTCAGGTAGTGGGTGCTGTACTGGTAAACGCAAGGGTGAGTAACAATAAAAAAACAAGTGTTATCTCCCGTAAGAGTAACGTCTCCAAGTAGGCACTCCTCAGTAAAGAGATCAACAAAATTCCATGAAAAAGTCTTCCACTTGTTTCACCAACGCTTCGTGTGATGGTATTTACACGTTGTTGTTTTCACTCGGTTATAAAATGTACTACTTTTTATACTTTCAGAATTTAATCCCCTGAAGAAGGGCTTAGCCCGAAATGCATTGGGCAGAACATAAGTGAAATGAAATACACAAGTCACCATGTACTATGAATATAATAGCATGGAACCAAACTAAATGACATAAACAATCGTACAAAAGCAATTTCAAGACTTTTTCATGGAATTTTGTTGATATCTTTACTGAGGAGTGCCTACTTAGAGACGTTACTCTTACGGGAGATAACGCTAGTTCTTTTATCATTCCTATATGTCACCATTCGCGCCCTGGGGATCCCTGAACGGTTTTTGTCGGTGATCAGACTGTTATACACCCAGCCGATGGCCTGCACCCGCCTCAATGGCACACGGACTAGGGCATTCCCTCTTACCCGTGGGACATGGCAGGGATGCCCCCTGTCCCCCCTCCTTTTTATACTGGCGCTAGACCCGTTGGTGCGCAATTTACAGAGTAAGCACAGCCACCGTGGCTTACAATTTAAGACGGGACCATTGTTGCTCACACTCTATGCCGACGACATAATATTATATGTGCGGCGCCCTGATGAAAACTTACCACCGCTGCTTGGCGAGGTTACTAGATATGGCACCTTGTCAAGTTTACACATTAATTGGGGTAAATCAGAGGTGCTCCCGCTGACCAATGCGGTTTGTGCCAGAACGGGGGACTACCCATTGACTTGGAGTGACGACTCGGTCAAGTATCTTAGGGCCCGATTCACAGAACTAACTTAAGACAAAATCCTAAACTTACTACTTTTGGTATTCACAGAAGTTAGGATTTTGTCTTAAGTTTGTCTTAAGACAAACTTAAGACAGACTTAAGACAGACTTAAGACAGACTTAAGACAGACTTAAGTTAGGATTTTGTCTTAAGTCTGTCTTAAGCATGTCTTAAGTCTGTCTTAAGACAAACTTAAGACAAAATCCTAACTTCTGTGAATACCTAAAGTAGTAAGTTTAGGATTTTGTCTTAAGTTAGTTCTGTGAATCGGCCCCTAGGTGTCCATATCCATAGGGACCTGGACCGTGTCTTGCAGTTGAACTATGGCCCGGCGGTTGAGAGGCTCAAAAGCAACGTGGAACGATGGTTGCGACTACCCCTTTCCATGGCAGGCTGAATAGCCCTAATAAAAATGGTGGTGTTGCCGCAGTTTATGTATCTTTTTACAAACGTCCCAATCCCTCTCTATAACAGTGTTTTTTTACCAGAATGCGCACTTTGCTTGGGAGGTTGGTGTGGGGTGGGAGACAGCCTCGAGTTGGATGGGACACCTTGGTGCCTCCATTTGAGAGAGGTGGTTTTGGCGTACCGAACTTGCACATTTACTATTTGGTTGCCCAGGCCAATTTTGCTCGGCACTGGTATAAAACGGATATCCGGATCCCATACTATCGGCCTGAGGCGGACTTGGCACTTCCGGATCCGCTTCACACATTGCTGCCGCGCGGCTTCCCTCGGGTTCCGCATGATAGTCAAATGCTATCCACCACGAGCTGGGCTTGGCGCAAGCTGGCGAAGGTGACTGGCATGAGTGCCCTGTACTCTCACGCACTACCCTTGGCCGGTAAAAGTTGGATACCTATCCTGCAGGAGGCGTTAGTCAAACGCACACTATCTAAATTTCGGCTACATACCTTTGGGGACTGGGGGGCACATATTCTCGTGCACGGAGGACCCTTGACTCCGAGAGGCCACGACTTTAGACCATTTTGTGCTCATGCGTGTACAGAAGGCGCTCCGTGCCTGCATTGAGAGCTATCCATTGGCTCCCACTGAATTTCCTCTTCTGACTGGGGTCATTAGCGGAGGAGATGGGAACCACTTGGTTGCCAGACTGTACAAGGGGGCGATAGAATGGCTCCCGAGTAGAGACACAGCGGTGAGGGCTGCCTGGGAGGGCGATCTTGGACCTCCCTTAACTGACCTTCAATGGCGGTGTTGCTGTGAGCCAACGCGAAAAGTATCGCTGAACCATCGTCATAAACTGCTACATTTTAAGTTTCTGCAGCGTGTATATCTCACCCCCAGTAAGCTACAACGCATTGACCCAGCGCGGTCTGACGCCTGCCCGAAATGTAATGCCCCGCATGCGGACTTTGCCCATATGACGTGGACATTTCCCAAGTTGGAGGTTTATTGGGCATCGATTTTCAGTGAGATATCTAAGATGGTTGAAATGGACATAGCACCATCGCCTCTCCTTGCCCTATTGGGGTATGTCCATGACCTCTCCAAGTCCCGGCGTCGTAGCGTTAGCGCTTCTGCTAGCCAAACGCGAGGTGGCCCTTAGGTGGGCGGGTAAAACTAGCCCCACACTCCACACTACACATGGTTACACAGCATGACATATTGCAACACCACCAGCGATACATATGCTCAATTGTAGCCGCCCGCCTCTAGAGTGGTGGACATTTGGCAACCCCTGTTAGAATACCTACAGCGTTCGCAACGATACGCCTCCACAGACATCATAGGTACCGTAGGGCCAAAGGACATAATTAGTGCTGCCTCCTGATCCTAACTATGTTGTACAGTACCACTGCCCATGATGGTAATCACTGCATGTTCATGACAATTGCTGTAATGTCGAAAACAGCTGTGTAGATGTGGCTGCATACCATGGGTTATTTGTTAGACATGTACTAGCCACTGGGGATATTCCTATTGATTGATATGTGTTCCTTGTGCTACCACAGATTATGTAAGTTATGATCATGACAGACTGTTTCTTTTTCTTTTGTATGTCATTTCTTTGGAAAATGCAAATAAACAAATCAATAAAATAAAAAAAAGTATGAGGTATTCAAAATCATTGATCTGGGTGTGATTTAGCCCCCAGTAGTCCCTCGTCCAGTTCACTGGTACTGGTACCTAGAGCTGTCCAACTGGGCACCACCCAGAACTCAGGACCTGTATTCATTACAGGGAGTTTAATTCAGTTACCAAGATGGATGATCACCATTTCGCCCAGAGCTGGTGTGCTCATTGATCAGCTGAGGGCTGCCAAATTCCTCAGTACCTTTGACTTGACATCAGGGTCAGCCGATCACTCTGACTGGGCCAATAAGAGGTCAGCATTCTCTATCCCAGAGGGCCAATTTCACTTGAAAGTGATGCTCTATAGACTAAAGAATGCCCCTGCCACCTTCCAGAGGTTGGTTAACCAGTTCCTGGCTGGGTTAGAAAACTACAGTGCCACCTACTTAAATGGCACTGCTGTTTACAGCACAAGCTGGGATGATCACCAGCACCGCTTCTAGGCTTTGCTTTAGGCACTGCAAAGGCCAGGCATGACTATCATGTCCAGTTAGTGCCAGACAGGTCAAGTATCAGTGGTGTACCTGGGCCACCAAGCCAGTGGAGGCAAGATTGAGCCACTCCAGCCCATGATGCAGACCATTATGGCTTAGGAGCCTCCCAAGACCAAGAAAAGAGCCTTCCTAGGCCTCACAGGTCTATTCTACCATTGTTGCCCCCTTAACTGATCTGGCTTCCAATAAGCAGCCTAAAAATGTTGCCATGGGCATTTGATTTCCTGAAGAAAGCTATGTGTAAAGTACCAGTGATTAAGGTTCCATTTTTTCTAAAGAATTTCTAGTCCAGACAGATGCTTCAAAGCATGGCATTGGAGCTGTCTTGGCACAGCTAAACCCATGGCCTTCTTCAGCAGGAGACTACTGCCCAGCCCAGGGAACATGGGTGGAGGGCTGTTTGAGAGAACCATTTGCAGTGGTCAAGTTACTGAAGAAGTTGAACCCATACCCATTTGGGATTCCCTTCTGTGTTCAGAGACACCACAGACCCCTCAGATGGGTGATGCAAATGCAGGATGAGAATCCAAAACTGCTGAGGTGGTTCATCTCCCTACAGGGAATAGACTTTACTTTGGAATATTGCTGTGGAACTTACCACAATAGTGCCGATGGTCTTACATGTTTTTTCTGTATTAGTGATGAGAACTCCCATCAGGGTAAGTAGTTATCTCTGCTTTCTGATGGGGTACGGGGGAATTTAGGAAATTACAATCTTTTGCGTGGTATTCTCACACATTTTGGCCTTCTTGAACTGAACCCGTTTTTGTTGGCCATAGACCTCTGCACACTTTACTCCTGCAAACCAGTATTATACTGCTTTTGCTCTCCCATTTAAACATGATAATGTATAAGGTAGTAAAGGGCCCTAGAGGTTGTAAATTAAATGCAACAGGTGAGCTGCAGCACTCGTGCCACCCACAAAAGTGTCACTATAAAACATTTCTCCAGGCCTTCCCTTGCAGTCTTTGTGTGCAGTTTCAAACTTCCACTTCAACCTGGCAAAATAAACATTTTACCAGGCCTACACTTTCCCTTTTAGTATTTATAAGTCACCCCTAAGGTAGGCCCTAGATCCTACTGAGCAAGGTATCTAAAAAGTAGGACATGTATACATAAGGTATTACATGTCCTGACTGTCAAAATCCTACAAAGGCGTTTGTCAATGTGGCAAGGCTGGCCCTCCAATAGAAAAACACTAGGTTGCATCATCACAATTTATAATGTTAAGCTTCAATTTGAGAGTAGCTAGAAACATAATTCAAGGACTCATTGCAATAGTAATTTAAAACGCAACTTAATGGACAATTAGAAATTATACCTTTATAAAGTTGTCATTTCTCTGCCTAAGACAAATGTGCCTTTCTGCCAGTTTTACCTGACTGTTAATGGTACTCCTGTGGTTTTATGTGCATTGCTCCCAATCAGTGGTCAAAAGACTTCAGTGTGTAGAGGTGCTTTTCTTCCTTTAGCTGGATGGCCTGAGGGTTGTTCCCAGCCCCTTCCTGAACTTAAAAGGGTGCCCACCCTATCAGTGGCGGATGTAACTCACACCTAGTTTTCATCGCTTTGTCCTCCTAACCCAGTGGGTTTGCCTTCAAACCCAGTGGGAGGAAAGAGATGCCACAGAACTGGTTTGGTGTTGCAACAAGGGAGTGTTTGCCCATTATCATAGCCATGCTTCTAGGTGAGCTCAGGAAGCTCTGACCAGAGGAAGAAAGGTTCTGCATGTTTGATTTATGTAGAGCGGTGCACTGTGAGATAGTTTACAGTACAACACACAGGGAGTGCCACTGCTGTATTAATTTACTATTAAAATGCAGTGTTCATTTAGTATGCAAGAAGGCTTTGTAGTATGCCCACATGCCTCAATATGCAAATGATTGAATACTAGTTCTTCTAAACTATTCTTCAAATATATGATGAATACTTGATTTGATTGGTAAAAAAAAACCAAGTAGTATTCCCGAAGAATTGGTTTTGAAGCTTAGTAGTACTCTGGTAGAGTTTATTCGCAACACTATTTTAAGAGCAAAATGAAGGCTAGTCTAATTTGTTGTGACTACTAATTGACTAGTTGTATTCCTTGAGAGCAATATCTGAAGACTATTGATTGCGAAGAGTCAAGTAAGATTATCAGAATTCAAAGTTCACATTAATTAACACTAGTCACATTCATTCTGATTAATTTATAGTAATGTTATTGATTTGATTGCTTGCACAGGGCTTCTTTTAATGACAGCTTTTGGCCTAAATGTTATTTTTTACACATCTTGGAGTCAATTATGATAATCTTCATGTTACAAACTCATTAGTCATACATTCAGCAAGCATTTTATTATTGTGTTTTATGTGGAACATGTCTTTGTTTTCAGAGACCCCAAAAGGAACAATTGTGCAAAATTGAATTAGTCAGATAAAAACGCAATTGTTCTAAATCCTCCTGTGCTGATTGTTCACAAGAGTCTAATAATGTTATAACTTAGAAAAACAATAAGCTAAACACATTTGTACAAGGTGCTCATGACATGAACTTGTAAAAAATGCAGTTGGACACAAAAGTGTGTGAGATGACATTTTAATCATATTAGAAAATTGCAGATTGGTCGAACATAGAATGTGACAATTTTAAATCACTTTATTATAAAAATGTCTTTATCACACATTTGAATGGAGTAATATTTTATCAAATTATCAGATTTTTTTTTTTAAACGTCATATGACCAGTACATATCCATCTGATGCATCTTAACTTTTGTGAAAAGTTTCGTCTTGCATTAGTACACTTGTTGGTCCTAATTTGGGACTTTCCAGTGATGCGCCTTGCAAAGAGTTCATACAAATTCAGTAAAATAAATATAAAAGTGGGTATATTAAATATATATATGTAAACCGGTGGGAACAGCAGGTCTAGTGATTTCTTTCATGAGCACATCCTTCTGTCAGCGTTTTCCCATTTCCATTTATCACTTGCAAACTACCGACCCAAAATACTTCAGCGACACCTTTCACTTCTCCTCAACCCCCCTCAGTGTTGGGGGCTCTTGAGAATACAGATAGGACTTTGCTTTGGGCAAAATATGCTTTTACTACTTTCGATGGATAAAAAAGAAGAAATACAATAAGGTTAGCCAACTAGTTCTAGATATAAAGTACATGTAAACATACCTCTGCAAGCAGAAACTTTCGCTTTGTCCAAGCCTCTATCCTAGTAATGCTTTCTTTGGCCTGTTTCTTTGCTGTTTGCCAATTCCTCATCGTTGAATACCATAGAGACGACACAATTTAGTACAAGTGCACCAGGATCACTTGAAGATGGTGCTCTTGCAATTAAACTATAAAGTTGGCAAGCATCTACCAAGATAAGTTGATTTAAAGACGATTATTGGGTCCTTATTGAGTTGTATCGGTTGGCCTTGCCTGGACTCTTATAATGCACTGGATAGTTTTCCAGTGGAGGTTGTTTTTACGGCACTGAAAAAATGGATATGGATATTTGAGATACAAACACATAAATTGTCCTAGATATTAAATTAACAGTAGTTACACAAGTCCTTAACAACTTTCGTCTAATGTCCTAAGTGAAGTTTCCATAAACTGTCATGAGACAGCGAAACAGACAGATCGATGGAGAGAGAGAGAGTGATAAAGAGAGACAGACAGATACAGATCAATATAGAGAGAGACAGATAGAGAGTGAGGCTAAGACAGAGAAAGAAACAGATAGAGACAGCAAGAGACAGATGGAGAAAGGGACAGAAAGACAGATAGAGAGAGAGAGGCAGATAGACAGACATAGGCATACATATTCAACACCGCCATGCATATAATAATTATATGAAACTGATAGCAAGTTGTATTTATGTGTGAATATGAAACTATACAAACATCAAGGGTGACTGTGTACATTACTCCTATATTGCCATCTGTGTTTCAGATGACATCATACACCAGGAGACAAAAGATGGGTGGTTTGAAAATATCACCTATGCTAGTGTTTATAGTCTGTTGTGGCTCCATGGTCTTCTGATCTTCCGTGGAGATGTTAACATGCAGATATTTTAAAATAGAATACTACACTATTTGCTTCTGCATTAAAATATGCTAAGACATTATCCAGGAGCTTGGAAAAGTGGATTGGGTTAAACAAATATGGTTGGATCTAATGGGTAGTCGAATGTAATAGGCGCTAAAATGTTCTAAATGCAAGCGGACAACAAAGGAAAAAATACACTGTATGTGACTTTTGAAACATTTTGCATATATTTTGAAACTTAGAACAGCAACTTAAAGCATACAATACAAGTAACTGAACAATTATCAAAATAGAAACGTACACTACTTTCTGAAAGGATATTCAGGAGACCTCTATGAGCCTTTGTTACCACTGGTAGATATTGTAGGTCAATTAAGAGTTCTGCAAAAAAGCAAATATATGTCTATATAAATGTATGTTGCTTTTATTTTATGCATCATTTGCTACTTTGAGTTGGCACATACACAAATGAATACTTTAAATGTAGCAGCTATAAAATCAGCATGATTTATATTTGTTTGCACATGTTCCATTGGTGTCTCTGTGATAATTTGTATTGTAAGTTTATGTCTTGCCTTGCTATGGACAGATGGTTCATAATTGTTCTCAAAAGCATCTTCATTAGGTTGGCAATTGCCAAGACTTTCCCATATATTATCTTCATTTTTAGCATTCTATTTGTTAATAGATCTCTTGATGGTTGCATTTAGCAATTTCTACATTTGCTGTGGTCTGTATTCAGATTTATCTCTGTCAGAATGAATTTGGTGTGTTAGCTCAGAGGGTTGATAGGATGTATAACTTTTTGATGGTTGTAGGGGGTGTGAATTAACTATGAGCAGCTCTTTTTGCTTATGATAGGTGGGTTCTGATCCAGGATAATGCATTGTTTCTCCATTGAATCCTGGCACATATCTTGAAGTGGAGACAGATGTCATAGCAGTTGAAGCTTCAATAAATAATTGTTTGACGTACTGGAGGTGACAATATGATTGAATTTAAATATTTCTGATTGAATTCTGCACATTGAGAAACTATATTGATTAAGTCCTTAGCTGAATAATGGAAACTTCCTGACTGGTGGACCTTTTTGTTGCAGAAACACTGTTGGACTCTAGAGAAGAAGTAGTTTTATCTGTGTCTTGTTTACCAATATTAATTAATAGGTATCAACTTTAATGTTGTCCTCCTATAGTTAAAGTTTGTAGGCCTGGGCTGGTTAAAGTTTGATGTTTTATTGGGTTTTCTAGCCAAATCGTTGAAAGAAGAATTTTGGGTTGCTGGTAGGACAGAAGTACAGCTATTGCACTCTGCTACTTGGCTATAAATCAGAATTGTTGATAAAGGGCTACAACGTAGTGTTCCTGAAGGTGTAGTGCTGGTTGATGGGTAAATAGTTTGTCCAGTGTTAAAGTTTTCTGTCATAGAATTACTAGTTTGCATTGGCGTCTCTGGTGGTGGGCCAAGGTAGTTTGTTGCCACAAAAGTATGTAAGATATCACTCTCTTGCAATTTATATTTCTCACACGTTCTTTGCAGTGTTGGATATACAATGTTTGTATTTGTATACTTTTTTGGGATGTTTTTTCTTTGATAATATCTCAGCAACTTTTTTCTTTTTAATAACATCCTTCTGTTGCTGCCTAATGCTTCTGGCGGATTACTGTTTTTTCTTTCAGGTTGTAGGTTTTGAAATTTTCTTTTCATATTTATCCATCTTTGATTTCTTCATTTGTAAAAGATTGAAATAATTTTTGGTCGTCTGACTTCTTTAAGTGGCATTTGTTATTTAGCCTCTTTAATTGACTAGCAGCTAGAAGGTTTTTCAATGAAAAGAGTTTTATGCGTCAATATTGCCCATTTTTTACCAATTCTTTGCCCAAATCTGTCATTTTGTAGGTTTTGATAAACACATCCATAGTCTTTCACAACTGCACATTGTTTGTCTGTACTAAACAAAAAACACAATCATTTTATTTTCCACACATTTTTATTAGCAAACGAGGAGCGATACAGAACTTTTTTTAGTCTGGGTTTTATCAATTCTAACCAGTTTCAGTAACATGTAAATTTACACAATAATTACTAATTACCTCATTTAGACTTTGGCAAATATGACAGATCCTGTGCACCTTATTGCAAGTGCATCACACCCTATTTCATTTGTAATAAGGTGGCCGGGTAATTTATCAGGATTGTGATAGAGTACTCATCCACCAAACTCTAAATCAGAGCACATATTTGTAATGCATTGCATTACATTATTTAATTAGTAGGCATTTTCTATAGAGCTGTGGGCGGGCATGCAACTACCCAGAAAGAGGTTTTTGGACATAGGTGTAGGGTTTTCAGAGCTGGCTACACTAAGAGACATCAATGGGCCTATGAGATAATGTGGTCAGAGTGGAACATACCTGCCACTGGCATTTTGTGGGTCAGTGGAATAAGAAAAGGGAAGACAATCATAAGGATGGAAAAGTGCAGAATGGAGGCCCGCGTAGTAGGACATGGGAAGAAAAGACTTCATTTAACTTAACATAAATAGCAAATATATTCCATGAGATGAGTTTTGTAAACAACGTAGAGTGAAAGTGCAAAAGGGAACATTACATCTGTTAAATTCAGTCCAACTGCACACCCAAATGAAAGGCTTGATAGATATCATCAGGGGTAGACTGGTGTTTCCATGTACAGATTGTGTAAAGCCTCAATCCAATTGCATTCTGTGGCCATAGCTGTGGTTCAGCAGTAGCTGAGCCTAGCTATTAGTATTGATATGCATTTCAATAATATGCAAAAGCTAAATTAGCTGACATGACGCAGAGTGAAGCACACAAATTGAACAAACTTACATTCACTGAAGAAGACTAGGATTCCTTTTTTATTTTTTATTTTGTTTATTCAACATAATAGGCACATTTACATCATTCAGGGTCTTCATAGTATGTTCATCACACGTTAGATATCTTGGTCTCTGATCAGTACATCTGTAGATACATATTACATTTGCATGCAAATCAATACATATTTTTAGCAGACAATATTATGACAGTTCTGGTTCAGGAGGTAGCGTTGGTACTTCACATATTCCTCCTCTGTAAGTGTTCCATCCACCCCATAGTTTAATCCATTTTTTGGGGCAACCCATCCGCATATTTACAGTTCTTTCTGCCACCATGGCCTTGTCCATATCCTTGCACCAGTTCGTATATGTCGGTGCTGCCGCCCCTCCCCAATGTTAGGCAATGCTTCTCTTAGCCTGCATCATCCCCAGCGTCGCCCATATCTGCACCATAGAGCTAAGATCTGTTGCTTCCCAGATATTTAGAATACAATGTTGGGTTTAGGGGGAGCTGGTTTTGCGCTAACCCTAGTAATGGCGCTCATGACGGATTTCCAGTATGACTGTATAATGGGACACTCCCAGAGTGTGTGGAAGAAGGTACCGATGAGCCCACAGTGTCGCAGGCAGAGCTGGGTAGGAGATTTTCCTATTTTGTAAAGCGTGGTTCTGGTATAGTATATTCTATGAAGTATTGTGAGCTGTATTAACCGCAGCTTAGATGTGATCCCCACTTCTCTGGGGGACACTAGTGCTTCCTGTTAGTCCGTGTCGTCCAGTTCTCCCACCTCCTCCCCCCATTTGTCCCTAAGCCTTTGCATGGGGTCGGGCATATTGTTGATAATCTTACGGTATGTCATGGAGATCGCCCTTGTGGTCAGTCAAATGGTCCGTTAGCAGTCTATCCTCCAATGGTGAGGCCTCGAGTGGAGTGATGCTAGGGGGATCGTTGCCTCTAGTGCGTGTTTCATCCGATGGTATCAGAATAGTTCCGTTGGTGCCATCTCATATTGTTGCTGAAGCTGCTCAAAGGGGATCATTGTACCCCGTACCCAGAGGTCCCCCACTCTGGATATCCCTATGTCATCCCAGTGTTTGAAGCCTTTGCTCTTGCCTGCCCAATTTGTCCGTAGTCCAAAGGGGTGTTGCCTGTGTTATCTTATCATGCCACCCTAGTTTCTTATCATGCCACCCTAGTTTTTGCGCACGATGTTCCATACGCGGACCATGTGGTTCGTCGGGTTTATCAGGGTCTGGGCCTTGTTATAGAGTGCCGGTACAAACTCTCCTCACCCAGTTCTAATCTGTCAAGGCCGTTGGTCGGGTCTGTATGTGGGACTTGAAGCCAGTGATTAATAACAGTTAATTGTATGCCCAGTAGTATACTTGGATACTTGGGAGTGCTATACCTCCATCGTACCAGGTGCGGAACAACTTTGCCATAGCCTTGCGCGGTGGCTTATTATTCCACATACGTTTTGTGAGTTCTGCATCTATTGTACGGAAGTAGGACTGGGGGACTGGGAAAGGGGTATTTTGGAGGACATATAAAAATCTCTGCAGTGTCATCATCTTAAAAAGGGCCGTTTTCCCTAACAGTGTTAGTGGGAGTGTTTGCCAGTGTCTCGTGTACATTTGTAGTTTACAGACAGGAGCTTGAAGGTTTAGAGTCATGAAGATCCCAGGGTCATGAGTGATGTGGATACCCAAGTACTTATAGGTGTCTCCTGCCAGCGTTATAGGGCATCTAGTCGGGAGTGTTGGTGGAGATCCCCTCAGAACATACATCATAGACTTAGTCCAATTGATCGTGTACCCTGAGTGTTTGCCATACAAGTCACAGATGTCCAATAAACATGTGAGAGATCGTTTAGGAGAGGCCAGATAAAGAAGGACATCGTCGGCATATAAGGAGATCCAGTCTTTGCAGCTCTCCATCCAGCGGAGTCCGTGAATGACAGGATCCTGTTAGACCCAGAGCGTAGAGCAGTTTCACCCAGGAGATGAATTTAGGCCCAAATCCTAACTTCAATAGGACAGCAAATAGGAAAGGCCATTCGACAGTGTCAACGGCCATTTGGGCGTCTAGGGAGATGACAATTGCGTACTCTTGTATAGTGTGTTTACGTCCCAGCACACTGTGGAGATGCCTCAGATTGAGGGCTGTATTCCTACCTGGCATGAACCCTGACTGGTCTGGGTGTATCAGTGTGTGATTCTTTTGGCCAGGGATTTAGCCAGAATTTTGGCTTCGGCATTAATCAGAGATATAGGTCTGTAGGAGGTGCACTCTTGAGCCGGTTTGCCGGGCTTTTTAATGGCCACTATCGTCGCTATCTGTTGATCTTGTGGGAGTTCTCCTCTGTCGAGAGCAGCCTCATACATAGCCACGAGGTGGGGTGTAAGGACTGCCGCATTTCGTTTATACCACTCTATGGGTACATCCTTTAGGCCCATGGCCTTCCCTGATTGGAGATTTCCAATTGCGATTGCTATCTCATCCATGGAAAGTTTCACTTCTAATAATTGAGACTCCACTTCCGTAAGTTTGGGAAGTCAGATATCATGGAGGAAGGCCTCGGTGTCTGTCTGTGTTATTGTAAGTGCCGAGGTGTAGACCTGTTTCTAAAAGATCCACCACTTCTTGTGGGCTTTTAACCATTTGTCCCGTAGGGAGCTGCAGTTCAGCAATCCACCTGTCTGCCTTTTCCCGTTTATTGAGCCATGCCAGAAGTTTACCGGCTTTGTCTCCGACTTCGTAGACAGTGTGCTGAGTCGCAGAGAGCCGCTACTTCGCCTCCTCCCATAAATAGTTCCTATATTCTTGTTTCTTGAGAAGCAGCTTGTGGGTGGCTGCTTCTGAGGGGTCTTGTCCATGGGCCTTTTCCCAGTCATCAAACTCCTTCTCAAGTGTCGTCACTGTCTGGGCTTTTTCCATTTTATGGTGTGCAATTAGGGAGATAGCTTGTCCGAGGATCACCGTTTTACAGGCTGCCCATAGGACCAGCGGAGATGTGACTGAAGACGTGTTTTCGCTAAAGTATAGTTTGGTAGCGTCAGTCAGCCCATTCTCAATTTTTGCATTTTTAAGATATCCCGGATAGATAGGGAATATGTGTTGCTGTGTGGTAGTGTCCCACGTGTACAGAGCACTGAGAGGGGAATGGTCCGAGATGCCTCTCGGTAAGAGTGTAACATCAAGGACGTTTCTGTTTTCTCCTGCCGGTATCAATATGTGATCTATCCGGGACAAACTGTTGTGGGCTCCAGAGTGGTATGTGTACTGTCGTGTCTGTGGATAACGGCGTCGCCAAACATCTATCAGGCCAAACGCATCCTAAAAAATTTGCAAAGGCAGTGCGATTTTGGTGCTGTGGTCGGTGGGTGTGCGATCTAGGGTATCATCCAGTGTGGTCAGCGCCTATTATTAAATTACCTTGTGGGATCTGAAGCAGAAACGCGCTGAGCGCCGGAAGCGCCAGTGAGTGGAGCGCGGGTGGATGTACACCGAGACTATATTAAGAACCCAACCTTCTCATTGGCAGGAGAGGGCCGCAAAACAGACCTGATCGTCTGTGTAAGTGCGGTTTATAATAATCGGGTGCTGTTTTTGGACTAGAATTCCCACCCCCCAGGAACCAGATATAAATTCTGAATGTATCGCTAGTCTGAATCCCTATCTATCAAGAGCTTTACAGGTCGTTCCTGTCAAATGGGTTTCTTGTATTAAGGCTATTGCCGGTGTCTTCCGCTTTAAATATTGCAGGACCAGCCCCCGCTTGAGCTTATCTCGGAGACTGTTGACATTCCAGGAGATTATAGGCAAGTGCTGTGGGCGCGGCGTTGCCATAGCAGAGGAGTCAGACAGTCTGGTCATGGATAACATGAGGGATGAGTGTTGTGCATCGCAGAGTTTTCTACAGTCAGAACTGAGCCGTGTGTGTACGTATATAGTGTGCCAATGAACAAATAACAATAAACATTGCAGTTAATACAATAAGGAAAATCCCAGAAAATTCAAAGTCCCACCCCCCTCCCTGCAAGACGGATTTAGAATAACCCGCCACCCCAACTTTGCAGAGTGCCTAAATCCCATTACCCGGTACCTTTGTATGGGGAGAGATGAGGTTTTGTGATGGTTCCCCTGGGGGCTATCCAAGAGATATCTTATATCCAGTGAGTGATCAAATTATACCCTGACAATAGCGTAAAGTTTGGCCATCAACGTAGGCCCACAGAGCAGGAGTAGGTCCATAAATCCCATTGTGGCAGCAGGACACCCTATTAGAATGCAGCTTCATCCATTCGGGTGCCAGTAGTTCAGTCAGAGAACCTGCCATTTCACAATGACTCATGTCCATCGAGTAGATTTGAGTCATGCCACGCTAAACAAGAAAGGTACCTGCAAGGGCCATTTAGTCCTCATTGTGCTGTGCCTCCGTCGCTGACGTCTGCTCCTACGTTCCCGGTGATTGTGACCCTTCAGCTCTTTAGTTGATATTTCTTCCCGGTTTACCATGAGGTGGGGCCTGTCGCCAACAGTCTCTTCCGGCATTGGGAAGAACCAGGTCTTTCCTTTTGCCACCACTCTGAGTTTTGGGGGGAACATCATTGAGTTTTTAAGTTCATGTTTTTTGAGTTCTTGTTTTACTGAGATGAATTTCTGCTGCTGCTTGGCCACCGCTGCCATATAATCCGGAAAGAAGGAGATTGTGCTTTGTTGGTAGTGGATCGGGGGGGCTGCTCTGGCTGTTTGGAGGATGACGTCGTGGTCGCGCAAGTTGAGGATACGTGCCAGTATGGGTCGAGGGGGCACGCCGGCTTGGGTTTGCCCCCAGGGACCCGGTGGGCCCGCTCAACTGAAAAATAGTTAGAGCCCTCTGGGTTGTAGGTGATTTTTGACCAGGTCTTCCACAAAAAGGTCCATCGCAGGGTCCCCTTCTTCTTCCGGCACCCCCACGATACGAACGTTGTTGAGGCGGGAGCAGCCTTCATAGTCATCTAGTTTTGCTACCATGATCTTACTTTCCTTACTTTCGGCCTCTAACTGTTTCACTTGCTTAAGGCAGCCGTGTCGGAGTGGAATTCGGTGGTCGTGGTTTCCACCTCTGTTACTAGAGAGCTGAGGTTTCTGAAATCGGCGCGAATCAAGGAGAGTTCAGTGGTGACAGTGTCGATGCGGGATTCCTTTTTTTTAAATTGTTTTTTATTAATCATTGACAGTAGTTATGGCAAAACATACAACAAAATATTGATTAACAACATAAATAAATATAACTTATGTAACGGGTACAAGCATTATTTACCCTACCCAGCTAATTACTGGTTCCCATATTTTCTTCCCCATTTCGCATCTCCTGCGACCTTTTAGTCTGTATACCGCTGATTCCATGCTATATATAGCTAGTAACCTAGCCCTCCAATTTATGAATGTTGGTGGATCAGAGCTCATCCATTGGGACGTAATGCCTGCTCTCACGATGGCCATTGCAATAAAGATTAACCCTATTTTGAAACTAGTCCACACCGCCCCATTCTGACTCCCGTCTATCCCCAAGATCACTAGGCGGGGTGTTATTGGAATTGCCTTGCCGAGGATCTGGCCCAAGAAGAATTCAATATCTTGTAGATATTTAGCTAGCTTAGGACAGGCAAAGAACATGTTAATCATATCAGCAGCCAGTGCCCCGCACCTACTACATGAGTTGCCACGAGACCCAGACCACTTAGAGATTTTCCCCGGGGTGTAATATAAATCAAAGGCCCTCAAGCTGCCGGTTATTAAAATCTGGTTGGCCAATTCCAAAGATGCTTCTAGATCAGTGCCCACCTGTCCGAACTTCCTATCCCATCTGTCGTTCTGAATTACCAAGTCATCAGGAAGACCAGATATCAACATTTGATAGATTTTCCTAATCCGGGACCTGGCCTCGAGAATATCCACCAAGGGTATTTTCCTAAACTTGGCCCTCCCCTGTGTCAAGGTTTTAGCCAAAAAACTTCTGATGTGTAAGAACTTAAAAAAATGTTGCATAGGGAGCCAACATTTTTTGTGTAAATTGACCTTCCCTAACAAAAGCCCCCAAAACATTGATTCCAAGAGCCCCCCAACTAATAGTTATCTGGTCCTGAAAAATTGACGGTAAGAGCCCAAGCGAAAACAAGGGAGTATAGGCATTTATATTGGAGATAACGAGCCGGATACTGTAAGCAGATTGAATCATTTTGAATTTTGTTTTCTTATAATAGCTTGGTTCAATAATTTGAGTTAAACAATGTTGAGCATCCTCCCCAAGTAAAACGTCATAGATAGTGGGTCTGACTGCTTCGGGAACTGCTGCTTTAGTCCCAACCAGCAATATCCCCATTTGTTGCAATAGTGACGCCCAATGGTACAGCATTAATGAAGGTAGTCCCCAGCCCCCCCTAAGTCTTGGTAAAATTAGCCAATTAGCAGCCCTTCTTGCTTTGCAATAACCCCATAGAAATCTAGTACATACTCTTTCTGCCTTAGAGATAACCAAGCCGGGAATTCTAGGAGTATGGTCCGAAACAAATAAAGACATTTTGGAAAAATCTGCATTTTAATGACGTTGCAACGTCCATGCAACGAAAGATGCAGATGATCTAGCCTAGCAAGTGTCTAATCCGTATTTCTTAGAATCGGCAACAGGTTAATATACGGTATCTGCTCAACCACCGCTGTGATTTTCACACCCAAGTATGTTGCTGCCGGAACAGTTGGAATATCTTCCGGCAGCGAGGTATCCAAGTGAATAACCTGGGTTTTGTCGGCATTTAACTTATAGCCGCAGACAGAGCCAAACTGTTCCGCCAAATCATACACTACCGGGAGAGCGGATCTTATGTCAGTCGATGGCAATGTCATCAGCATAAGCTAATGATTTATAGGCAACGCAATTGACCATAACTGCTTTAGTCGGCCTGTTAGTATCCAACTTGCTAAGGAAAGGATCAATGTATATTGAAAATAATAACGGGGAGCAGGGACATCCTTGGCGAGTTCCTCTACTGATAGGAAATGAATTAGACTCTTGTCCCGAAATCCGAATACGAGCCTCAGGAGAAACATACAGAGCCTGTACAGCTGAAATGAATTCCTTCGGGAACCCTTTGACCTTTAACATCAGCCAAACAAACCCCCAGGAGACCCTGTCGAACGCCTTCTCTGCATCCAGCAGGATCATCCCGAGGGGTGACTTTGAGGCCTGAGCCCAATCAAACAAGACAATTGCCCGCCTAACATGATCTGATGTAACACAACCTGGCACAAAGCCGTGTTGGCGGATGGACACAAGGGGAGTGATAACCCATGTTCCCTCTAATTTTTTTCCTCTGCGTGCGGCAGTATAATGTCTCTCCAGCCAAGGCTATGTGCGCCAAGAACCCAACCGCATGTGTGGGTGCAGCGCCAGTTATCAGTGCAAATATCAGTCAAACATTTTCATAATAAAGTGAAAAGACCGTTATTTCTACACATACAGCACCACATGAAGGGTCTTAAGGCAGGTTTGCAACATACAATAAACATAAAAAGGATACAGTATTCAAAAGCATATTCTCCATTGAAGGTCTTTTAATGTAGCAATGTGACCCTTAATATCACTTGTCAAATGTGAATGCTACATCCCTGAGAGGTGTCTGTGTTATTCAAGATAGCACTTCAATGGAATCTGTAAAAATGCATTGTTGTGTCCTATCCTTAGCCAACCACACAACATTCCTTATATGCGTTTTATCTCCTGCTGCATTTCTTGCATGCCTTTTGCAGCCCTGCCAAGTACCATCCATCCGGCTTAGACTAATGCATTTTAGTGAGGTGGTCTGCATCCCTGCACTAAACACACATTTGTAGCACCTTGACAACACCTGCATGCTGTGAGGGAGAAGGTTGACTGCAGCTGTAAAATGCACGTCATGTGCACTATTGCAGTAGATAACCGTGCTATATTCAAGCTGCCAGTTTGAGGTCTCATTGTGCAACATACTTTTGATCATCTGGATATTCTTCTGCTACTGACACTACTAGACCAGCAGGCATAATCGGAAACAATTAAACAAATGGTAGCTGTATCTAACCACTAGTATATTTCTGTCTTTTTCTAAATCGCACAGAGAACATACTGGCTGTTGGATTGCAGAAAATGCTGCTCAAATTAAGCGCTGGGGTGACATTCAAAAATAAATTAAGTGATGCTGTAGTGAAAGTAAAATGGCTGCTATGCAGCGGTGACATTGAGACCCTAATCTCTTTCTGTTCTGGACGTGTGGGTGGCCGGGCCTGGCTGCTGACTTGGAGGACACTTGCGTCTGTCCGAAAGGGTAGTTAGTGCCCTGGTAGTGATGCACCACTGGAGGCATCATGCAGCAAATACGCGAGAGGTAGCACTGCAGGAGAGGGACCCCACTGCTGTGAGAAAGGTCTAGGCAGACCGAAATGCATTAGGGATTGAGAAACGCCGGTGCCTTTGAAAATAAATATTACAACTGTTTGATTCCTCGAGATGTGTGCGGCTCATTCCCTCTCGAGGAGAGGGGTTTCTTTGATATATATATATATATATATATATATATATATATATCTTGCTCAAAGATGAAGTACACGGCACACCTCTTGATGATTTTAGAGTGGTTTATTCAGTTTGTGACTGTCTCCTACGCGTTTCGAACCGTAGTTCCTGATCACGGTAGAGTGTTATTCTAGTCCTTTTTCAATTTCCTCTTAAATACACTTTGACTCTTTCTAGTGCATTCTGGGTTGAGTAGTTTTTACACACATATTTTTTTATATATATACATTTTTCACAAAACTTTATTGTTTATCGCGCTAGTTATTCTCTTATCTGAGTGGCGAGTTTGAGCACCAGAAAGCAGGGTAATTTGGATCTGGTTTTTACTTTTATCGAGTGACCTTCATGTTGTGATAGGCACGGTCCACTTTTGGTGACTTGTCCAATATATTTTATATGGTTACACATGAGGTAAGCTTACGAACTGAGTGTTCAAGGGTTGATGGGCTGAGTGCCCCTTACTTTGCTTTCGATTACTCATGTCACCGGTCAGATAGAGAATGTGCGAGCATCATTGTTGTTGATGCGACTGCTGTGTAGGTATTGTTAACTTTATCAACACAGTCAGGATGTGTGCACACAATTTTACTGCAAGCATGTTATTAAGAGTTCATCAACAGAGCAAATTTGATTTCAGGAAGCTGAGTGCTGTTAGGCTTTTTGTTCTTTTTTGTTTCATGTCTCTCCTTCTTTTTCCAATCAGTTTCAAAGGTGAACATACATCTCCTCATCCCCATTAAGGCCCAGCGGTTGTTTTGTTCTGAACCTCATGATCATACTGAACTCTAGGCGGCGTAGTTTTTGTACTCGGTTCTCTCCACGTTCATTTGTTGGAACTGTTATTAGTCCTGAGTATTTAATGTCTAGCCATGTTTTGTCCTTGTGCATGGTCATGTGTTTCGCGATTGCGTATGTATTGTCCATATTTTGTATCGCTCAGATGTGTTCCAATATCCGTTTCTTAAGGGGACAGATCGTACTCCCTATGTATTGTTTTCCACAACAGCATTGGAGAATGTATACTACATGTGTAGATTCACATGTAATGGTTTCCTTTATTTCAAAGGTTTTGCCCGTTGGATCACTCAAGTTTTTCAGATTTTTGCCGATTTTGCATGCCTTGCAGGATGTGCATTTGGTGAACCCCTTAGATCTCATCTGTAGCCAAGTTTCCGGTTTTTTGTTTTCGAAGTGGCTTCTGATCAAGTGGTCAGTGAGATTCTGCGCCCTCCTGAATGAGACCAAAGGCCGATCTCCAATGGAGTTTCCTATGTCTGGATCTTTTTTGAGTACATTCCAGTATTTGGTTATTCTTTTTTGAATTTCATAGCTCTCTTTGCTATAGGTGAGTATTAGTCGTGGTTGATTGTTATTAGATTTTCTAATACTTTTTTGACTGTCTGGATTGTCATCTGTGTCTGTGCTGTTCTCTTGACTGCTCCTTTGTTCTTTTTTGGTCAGTAATGTGTCCGCTCTTGTTTTTTGTCTTGCTTTCATTTCACCTCGTCTTATGTCTGCATATTTATATTCCCGTTGTTTGAAGCGTTCTTTTGTTTCTTCAAATTTCTCTTCCATTTCCTGCTCCTCCGAGCAGTTTCTTTTCATCCGCAAAAGTTCACCGTAAGGTATACTTTTCTTCAGTGCTTGGGGATGAAAGCTTAATCCATGGAGCAGACTATTTGTTGCTGTTTTTTTGCGGTGGACTGTAGTGTGCAATTGGTTGTTCTTGACGTATACCTTCGTGTCTAGGAATTCGATTTCTTTCGGGCTTATGTTGTAAGTGAATTTTAAACCTACATCATTCTCGTTGAGCTCCTCGAAGAAATCTTGAAATTGTTTCTCAGTTCCTCTCCATAGTACAAATAGATCGTCTATGAATCGTAACCAAAGGGCTACGTTTGACATGTGATGGTCGTTTTCCTCTCTCCAAGCTATGTTCCTCTCCCACCACCCCATCATGAGATTCGCATAGCTTGGAGAGAAAGAAACTCCCATAGCGGTACCGCAGCATTGGGCATAGATTTTTTTGTTAAATAAGAAAACATTACAATAATGTTTTCTTATTTAACAAAAAAATCTAATAATTCACTTACAACATAAGCCCGAAAGAAATCGAATTCCTAGACACGAAGGTATACGTCAAGAACAACCAATTGCACACTACAGTCCACCGCAAAAAAACAGCAACAAATAGTCTGCTCCATGGATTAAGCTTTCATCCCCAAGCACTGAAGAAAAGTATACCTTACGGTGAACTTTTGCGGATGAAAAGAAACTGCTCGGAGGAGCAGGAAATGGAAGAGAAATTTGAAGAAACAAAAGAACGCTTCAAACAACGTGGATATAAATATGCAGACATAAGACGAGGCGAAATGAAAGCAAGACAAAAAACAAGAGTGGACACATTACTGACCAAAAAAGAACAAAGGAGCAGTCAAGAGAACAGCACAGACACAGATGACAATCCAGACAGTCAAAAAAGTATTAGAAAATCTAATAACAATCAACCACGACTAATACTCACCTATAGCAAAGAGAGCTATGAAATTCAAAAAAGAATAACCAAATACTGGAATGTACTCAAAAAAGATCCAGACATAGGAAACTCCATTGGAGATCGGCCTTTGGTCTCATTCAGGAGGGCGCAGAATCTCACTGACCACTTGATCAGAAGCCACTTCGAAAACAAAAAACCGGAAACTTGGCTACAGATGAGATCTAAGGGGTTCACCAAATGCACATCCTGCAAGGCATGCAAAATCGGCAAAAATCTGAAAAACTTGAGTGATCCAACGGGCAAAACCTTTGAAATAAAGGAAACCATTACATGTGAATCTACACATGTAGTATACATTCTCCAATGCTGTTGTGGAAAACAATACATAGGGAGTACGATCTGTCCCCTTAAGAAACGGATATTGGAACACATCCGAGCGATACAAAATATGGACAATACATACGCAATCGCGAAACACATGACCATGCACAAGGACAAAACATGGCTAGACATTAAATACTCAGGACTAATAACAGTTCCAACAAATGAACGTGGAGGGAACCGAGTACAAAAACTACGCCGCCTAGAGTCCAGTATGATCATGAGGTTCAGAACAAAACAACCGCTGGGCTTTAATGGGGATGAGGAGATGTATGTTCACCTTTGAAACTGATTGGAAAAAGAAGGAGAGACATGAAACAAAAAAGAACAAAAAGCCTAACAGCACTCAGCTTCCTGAAATCAAATTTGCTCAGTTGTAGAACTCTTAATAACATGCTTGCAGTAAAATTGTGTGCACACATCCTGACTGTGTTGATAAAGTTAACAATACCTACACAGCAGTCGCATCAACAACAATGATGCTCGCACATTCTCTATCTGACTGGTGACATGAGTAATCGAAAGCAAAGTAAGGGGCACTCAGCCCATCAACCCTTGAACACTCAGTTCGTAAGTTTACCTCATGTGTAACCATATAAAATATATTGGACAAGTCACCAAAAGTGGACCGTGCCTATCACAACATGAAGGTCACTCGATAAAAGTAAAAACCAGATCCAAATTACCCTGCTTTCTGGTGCTCAAACTCGCCACTCAGATAAGAGAATAACTAGCGCGATAAACAATAAAGTTTTGTGAAAAATGTATATATATAAAAAAATATCTGTGTAAAAACTACTCAACCCAGAATGCACTAGAAAGAGTCAAAGTGTATTTAAGAGGAAATTGTAAAAGGACTAGAATAACACTCTACCGTGATCAGGAACTAAGGTTCGAAACGCGTAGGAGACAGTCACGAACTGAATAAACCACTCTAAAATCATCAAGAGGTGTGCCGTGTACTTCATCTTTGAGCAAGATTTCGTACGAGACCCTGTCCTGGTCTCGACGCGGGCACCAGCTGGCAAAGGAGCTCCCACTGTCAAATGGACATTTTGCTCAGTGATATATATATATATATATATATATAAAAAATCTATATGTGTTTCACTCGTCCTCATTGCTTGATTTTGCTCTCCTGAAAGTGTCACTCAGAGTCACACATAAGCAATCTGAGACCTTGACAGCTATGAAAAGGCATGCAACAAGCCTAACAGCACAACGTGTGCTTACACAATCATTAATATGTATTAGTGATTGCGAAAGCACACCTGGTGCTGTTGGGCTTACTGGTGGTTTTTCTTAAGAGAGCGCAGCAGTTTGTGTGCCTTTTTTAAAGTATTCATGCTAAGTGCAGCCCCGTGTGTCAGCAGATCGGGCCCTGCAACTAACATGAAAACTTTCAGAAAGGCACGCAATCTGCCTCACTCTATTAACAAAAGGCATGCAACAAGCCTAACAGCACAACGTGTGCTTTTACAATCCATAATATATATTAGGGATTGTGAAAGCACACGTCGTGCGGTTAGGCTTGCTACGTGCCTTTTGTTGGGAGATAGGGTGACCAGAATTTTAAAGCCAAAAAGCAGGAAATTTCATACAAACAGAAAAGGGACAGCACATAGCTGCCAAGGTTTCAGATTGCGATGTGTGACATTAAAAAAATTACAGTGCGATTATGAGTGACATTTCAACAACTATGAGTGACACTTTAGAGCAAAATCAGCCTGATTCTACTCAAGAACACTAGAACGCTATTCCCAATATGAACCAAACTGCCCCACTCCATGCATTCAAATACCACACAGCCATTAGAACTAACTCCATTCATATCCACCAGAACCAACCTGCTCCTTCGCAGTTCACCTTTACCCCATTCACAACCGCAGTGTTCAGCTCACCTGTTCCAAGCAATACTCAGGCCATGTTGAGATGGGGCTAGGGGTCATTGGCATTGCTTTGCTGATTATTGCAGGAGAAAGGCTGACTCTCGGGACTGACCTCAGATTGTACGGTGCTCCGTTATTGGTATTGCATGCAGCCTTTGGTCTGTGTCAGCAGAGAGGGGCTGCTGCCTGTGTGTCCTAGGGGCTGCACTGAATCCGAGTCCTAACGTAAACTGCACAGGGTAGCTTTAAGTCTCAGCTCGCTGCCACCCGGGCCGTGATGGTGACCTTGGTGCCAGTACACTGTAACTGTGTCAAGCAATTGAAAAAAAACATGTGGTGAACGGTTGTTCAGTCAACAACTGAACAACATTCGGCAAAATTAACTTGTCTGTCAAGCTGCAGGGGACTGAGGAAATGAGCAGGTAAGATTTTAATTAAATGATTTCATATCGCCATCCGGGGCTGCACCGCACTTTCACAGTTTCCAGCACAGTCTACCAAGGGCCTGCAAGTGATTGGCATGGCAGGCTGTACAGGAAGTAGCATTCATAAGTGCGCTTTCTTTATTTAAATGCCACAGTGCTGGAATAGATTTAGCACGGTCCTCGGTGTGCACAGCATGCGTTACGGCCGACGTCCTTAGGTCGCTTCAACACCATGTCTGATATGCGTACGGGTTGGCAGGGTTTACTATCAACATACTTGACTCAAGGCTAGTTGCACCCCAGGGTCTCACCTGTGACTTTTGAAGATGCCAGCAGACCGCCGCGACAACTCCCCCTGCATGGGCTAGACTGCGGGCAGATGCCATGGTCCAGGACGCGATGACTCATGCAGGCTATCTGCTAAACATGAAGTAGCACCACTCCTGTGGCAGCCGCTGTCTGGGTCGGGTCGCGGGTAGCCATAGGCACATTAGGGCCGCCCGGATCGGCACAATAATGCGCGGTGCCTACTGCCATATGTAAACTGATTGTCATGATGTACGCTCGCACTGCAGGCGAGGAGTTGACCTAACGGCAAGGGCGGTTAACCTCAAATCTGTGGAACCAGGTTCGAGTCTCAGCAAGGACGCACAAAATCCTGTGATTCTGGGCAAATCACTTAATCTCTCCGCACCTAACAAAAAAATGAATGTGTCCACAAGTAACGCAACTAGTACTTGTGTAAAGCGCTCTGATGCCCGATACCTTTGGGTCAAGTTTGAGCTATAGAAAACTCTGTAAAAGAACGAAAAAAAGAAAAGGCGATAGGGAGCATATAGCTAGTAGTGTAGTCAGACTCAATCTATCGGACATTGGGCCAAGGTGAAATCATGCAGACAATGATTTGCCCGCTTTGTCACGTGAGGTCAGTGAAGCTCAATGCGGCGCCAGCCCACTACGGATGAAGTTGTTACATTGTAGCCCCTGAAGCCATCCCAAACCTAGCTGAGCCAACCCCCAAGTCTACGCAAGCAGGGCTGACCAGGCGCTGCCAGCTTTCTGTAAGTGGTTATAATTACCAGCTGGCACTGGGTTTGACATCGGAGGAGGATTTATAAATGCGTGACCACCACACTGAAATGCGTTAGTCTAATGCCTGATGCGTGGTACTTGGCAGGGTTGGCTTCAATTTTTACTTAAATGGAGCACACAGAATAACATCGCTCATCAGCAGAGAATTGCAGAAGAGGCAGTGAAAACATTGATAAAATAAAGATTTTAAAGCCAATATCATGCCAGTTAATTAAATTGATTTTTTTTAAACAGCTGCTAACTATCACTGCTTTGGAAAACATAAAAAGGCACCTCCCACCGTTTTTAGTCAACCTGCCCTGAAAACCAGGACATGAGCCAAATTTACTGAAAACTACCAGGGCAGGTGGTGAAAAACCAGGACTCTACCGGCAAATCTGTGACGTATGGTCAACCTATTGATAGAGCGGTGTAGATTAGGTGCCTGTTTGAAAGCATTCAAATTAATTGCAGGCGCTGTGTATAGGCAAAAAGGGCGCTTAAATTAACATAAAAACTTTCAAAAAGGCACACAATCTGCCACGCTTTATTAACAAATGCATAGCTACCAAGGTTTCAGATTGCTACGTGAGACGTTTTCTTAATTTCAGTGTATTATGAGTGCCATTTCAATGACTATGAGTGACACTTTCTCATGAGCAAAATCAAGGTATGAGGTAGTTGGACCTGCACCACTGCGGTGTGCTAGATCTAATAATAAAATTTAAAAGCACATTTTGCAGCAGTCACCAAGGGACAACCCAATGCACTCCGTGTTGCTCTTTCCCTTGTATACTTCCCTGCTCCATGTTGCTTTCCTCTCTGTGTGTTTCTCCATCTGCAAAACACCCCTGCTCTCAGTGATGCTGTCTGTCCCTCTTGTGCTTTTCTCTGCCATCCCAACTGCTCCATGCTGCGGTCGCCAGTAGATAGTTATAGTTAGGACCGTGTTTCCATAGGAAATCCGCAACATTCTATTTGGAATAACTTTGGCACCGGTTGACGAATCCTCGCTAAATTTTCAAAATAGGTGGGGCGCTCCGCTCCTACCCTGAAAGTCTCGGGGGGATTCGTCAAGCGGGGGCTGAGAAACAAGGGGGGTCCCAAAACGCGTTTTCCCCATGCAATTTTCCATAGGGACCTTTAGTCCAAGGTACAGCCCGAACGGCTGAACAGAATTACTTGAAATTTGGCAGAGAGGTAGTCCTCAGGTCAGGAATGTGCCTTTTGCAGGTCTGGTGTCAATCTGTTCAGTAGTTCCTGAGAAAATCAAAAGTAAAATCATATATATATGTGGGCGGAGCCTAACCACACATCTCATCCTGAGATCTGATTGGCTGTCAGCACTTCATCCAAGAAGTGTTGGCAGCCATCTTGGGACCAATATACATGATAGCACCTCATTAAAAAGCATTGCAGTTAATAGAAGGTTTTAAGACTTTAGTTACATTATAAATCATTTGTTGATGGTACCATACTCATCTTAGGAATTGTGGTATGTTCTAAGGTGATTTCACCATGTGAAAAAGCCTTCTGCTGGGATATCATGATTGAGAGAAAAATATTTTCTCATGCTTTTCCCACAGAGGTTTGGAAGGTGATCTATAAGCTAAACTGATTGCTTATTTTCTGTAAATTCACATTATCTTTCTCAGTCATGTGAGAATGAAGTCTGACATTCTCAGTAAAACATGTACATCCAACAAGGGCAGAGACTGTCAGTTGATTCCTTTGTGTTCTACTGCAGCTTCCCAGAGTGTTCCAAAGAACAACTAGAGCGCTAACAGTCCTACTTATGATAAACGTATGGCACACCTGAAGCCATCTTGCTTGGATTAAAGTGGTAACTCTTAAAACATTTTAATTTAAAAAGGAACAAAATGAGGGGGTTCATTTTTCCATAAAAAGTATGATTAGTGCTGCAGAAAGAAAAATTAGGGCACATTTTGAGTGACTTCTCAAATCCTCTTCTATTTCATTAAAAAATTCTGACATGCAGACTCAAACATGCACTTTCAATACCAGCAGCAGTTTTCCCTGGTGAGCAGTAGCTTTACTACAGTGATCTAATGAGCAAAAAGAGTGCTAACATTCTGAATTTATGGCAAATGTGTGACACATCTGAATGCCTTTGGAATCAAAGTAAAAAACTGAAAGTATTTCCTACTGAGGAGACTGCAGTAAATGAGGAAATTAGGAAACTTCATGACAAATAAGTCTGCCAAGATGGCCACCAGAGACAAAAGAGCCCAAATGTAGCCCAAATATCACCCAGTTGTAGCCCAAGTATAGCCCAATGACAGAATGTCCCAGAGTGTTCTTAAAAACAACTAGAACGCTTACTGTCTTCATTATGACAAAAGTATGGCACACCTGAAGCCATCTTGATTGGAATAAACTGGTAACACTTAAAACATTTAATTTAAAAAGGAACACAATGAGGGGGTTCATTTTGCCATAGAAATTATGATTAATGCTGAAGAAAGAAAATGAGGGCACATTTTGAGTGACTTCTCAAATCCTCTTCTATTTCATTAAAAAATTCTGACATGCAGACTGAAACATGCACTTTTAATACCAGGAGCAGACTTCCATGGTGAACAGTAGTTTTACTACAGTGATCTAATGAGCAACTAGAGTGCTAACATTCAGAATTTATGGCAAATGTGTGACATATCTGAATACCTTCATGATGGAATCAAAGTAAAAAACTGAAAGCATTTCCCACTGAGGAGACTGCAGTACATGAGGAAATTAGGAAACTTCACAACAAATAAATCTCCTAAGATGGCCACCGGAGACAAAAGAGCCCAAATGTAGCCCAAAATCACCCAGATGTAGCCCAAATATAGCCCAATGACAGAAGTGTGCAAAACACTTATTATTTTCTGTTTTTGCAGTGTTATATAGTGCAGACTTGTCAGGTATTGGAGTGCTTTACATGAGCATTGGTTACATCACACAAGAACAAATTCATTTTGGTTGTAGACATGGGGAGATTAAGTGATTTGACCAGAATCACAGAATGTCGAGCTGAAGCAGAAACTCCAACCTGGTTCCCCAGTTGCAAAGTCTGCAGTTCTGGAAGTAACACCACATCCTCTCCCCTAAGTGCAACATTTAATCAAGTGGTCAACTGGATAAAAAAACATAAAGGTAACAAATAATTTAAAAGTGCTTTCTCGCTATTTGAAAACTCAGAAAATATGTCCTTATTTTAGTCTTTTAGAGCACTAACCATAATTTTGATGCCAATAAGACCCTCTCATATATGTAATTTCTAAAGGAAATGCTCTAGGTATTACAGTTTTGATTACATCAAGATGACGTCAGGCGTTCCACACTTTTGTAATAAATATAGAATGTTAGCAATCTAGTTGTTCATTACGATACTGTTGAGAGGCAGAGGCCAGGGGCACGGACTCTGAAAATTGAAGGCAGGTAGGAGGGTGCAAAGGCAACAATTTAACCACACTGAGCAGGCAGGAAGGGCCGTGGCAGCACAACAGACTATGGAGGGCAGTGGAAAGGGGGGCAGGGGCAACAAACCAACAATACAGGACTTGCAAGAGAGGCTGTGGCAATGTAATAGACCATTGTGGGCAGAAGGAAGAGGCAATGGTAGTACAACCATACATGCCAACAGACCCGATTCAGCCAGGAAACGTCCAATGTTTTTAAGCTCAAATGGGCTTTATTTTATCTGTCTCCTGTCTACAATCTCCTCTTTTTCAATGTAACTCAAAGGGGAAAATCAATACCCCAGTTTTTTTTCAAAATCTCCCTCTTACCAAGTTCAAAATGTTCGCAAGTATGGTACATTGGATCATGGAAGGAAATGGGGTAGGGACATGGACTTGGATAACAGAGGACAGGAGGGACATGGAGAGGTGCACCAAACTGACCCTGCAGGGCAGGCATCAGGGTTTGCAGCAGCACAATACACCACACAGGGCATGCGGGACAGGAGTGCAGCACAACAATCCATAGAAAGCAAGAGGGAGGGGACAGGACCATGCACATGGACAACAGAGAACAGAGGGGCAAGAGGCAGGACCATAATGGACAGACAGGAGAGAAAGCTGCAGCATAACAGACCATAAAGGGCAGGAGGGATGGATCAGGGGCATTACAATAAAACAGACAAGCCAGGAGGGAGGGAGTAGGGGTCTGCACATGTAAACAGAGGGCTGGGGGCAAGGGGGCAGGGCAGGAGCAGCAAGATAGCCATGGAGGTCAGGCAGGATGGGCACTAGAAGCAAGACACACCATGAAGAGCAACAGTGAGACTGTGATGGCATACACACAGACCATGGAGGGAAGGTGGGAGGGGTTCAGGGCAGCTAACTGACCACACAGGGAAGGTGGGAGGGGCCATGGCAGCACAGAAGACCATGCATGGCAAGTGGGAGGGTTAGTGGTAGCACAATGGCTATGATGGGCAAGAAGGAGGGTGCAGGGGCATGCACAAAGGACGATGGAGGATAGAAGGGAGGGTCAGGACCTGTGCACAGACAGGAAAGTTCAGGGGAAGGGGCCTCACAACAGACCGCACGGGGCAGGCAGGAGGAGCAGTTGCAGCACAACAGACCAGGGAGGGCAGAAGGGTGTGGCAGTACAATGGGCCATGTAGGACAGGAGGAAGAGGATAGGGGCATGGCATGTGGACAGGCAGGGTGGAGGTGGCAGGGACAGGTTACAGTCATCTGACAATGCTAGGCAGGTGGGAGGGGAGTGGCAGCTCAACAGAACACTCAGAGTAGATAGGAGTGGCAGGTCCATGGAACATGGTGGGCAAAAAGGATGGAGCAGGGGCATACACAAAGACATCGGAGGGCAGGGGGAAGGAGAATAGGGGCAGCAAGCTAAGCACAGAGTTTAAGGTCAATGATGGGGCATAGAATTGGGCAATGGAGGGCAGGAGGAGTGGACTGGTACATCATACTAAATTGAGGGCAGTGGCAGCACATCAGACCATGCATGGCAGGAGGGAGGAGGCTAGTCCATGGATTCACACAACAGAGGATAGGGAGGAGGGGGATGGGGCAGCAAGCTAACTGTTCAGAGAAGGCGGGTATTAGGAACTTTATTGTTTTTAAAACGTGTGTCTGTGCGAACTACTTAAAATATGAACAAGTATGCAGCATAATCTCACTTTTATTAAGGAAGAAGAGGACGTTTGTGACTGTGACTCCGGGCTCACTTGGCAGAAACACCCCCTGACCCTCCACCCCCTATCGCAAAATGTAATGCCCGTGGAAAGGGTAGGTGAACACTATGTTATATAGAACATAGTCCTGAGAGCACGATTGAAAATGAAAACTAGATATAGTGTATGGTATAAACTATGCACCAAAAAGTGTGATATAAGATGAACCGGGCGTGAAATATAATATGCAATACATTGTGCGCAATGACAGATTCATTGGAGAGCGCGAGATAGCACAGGCACTAGCGCGTGCTATGCGATATGCGCCTTGGAGTGTAATATGCACAGGGCAGTGTTGTGTAACCTAACTAGTCTCTAAAGTTGTAATATAAAATATGTGCTGGGGAGTGTAACGTTGCATATGCACTGTGACAAAGATATGGATCCCAGATTGTAATATGTATGGCATAGCACTGTGCGTTATAACATAGGCATCGAGGAAGGCACGTTAGATGGGGCAATATAACCCGTGCGAAGACAAGTGTGGCATGACATATTCACGGGGTGGTGTTACAGTGCACATGGGCTAGAGAGTGTCATAGCACATGCACTACCTAGTGGAATACAACACAGAGGTGTGTGGCACTCAGCAGGCAATGGTGGGTGTAACACAGCATTGGGCTCTGCCAGGAGCGCGCTGTGACTCTCAAGTGATGTTCGTCCCCTTTCCAGAGAGTAAAATAAAAAGTATTACACATCCGGCAGTGGATGTGTGTTTTATTAACTGTGAGGGGAGTTTCTTGCATAGTTTTGGTCGAATTTTTGTCGAATCCCCTTTGAATGGCTTGGTGTGCATGTGTATTAAATGTGCCCGTCAATAGCTACCCATGTTTGTATAAATAAACGACAAGGGTGTCTACCGGGATTAGGCACGGTAGGGCATCAGACATGTCAGAGCTTCACTAGTGGTGTAAATACATTCCACGGGGATTCATTGTATGCATAGTCGCCTTTTTATGAATATCACGCAAATCGTCATGGTGATAGGTACGTACGGTTTGTCCAGCATGTCCTAGGTGTGTCTATAAATATATATTTTTTAAAAATATTAAAAAACAGTGGCCAGCCCTGGGGATTGGGGTCAAAAAAATATAATTAGGAGACAGGCCCTGGGGGATGGGGTCATCAGGGTCAATAAATTAGAATAAGAAGGGGAACCACACAGCCCCCCTTCTTAAAAAATTAAAATAAATAAAAGACTGGCATTGTGCCGGAGGCCACGCCCCCTCCTTGCAGCACTCTGCAAACGCGCCCCCTGGCGAGTTGTAAGTTGGGGAATTAATTCCTCTTCAATACTGAGGGTCCCTGAGGGCCAACTAGCCCAACAGGCATCTCCAGTATGCACCAGGGAGCTGCGCTGCAGACAGGTGTTCTGAGGCCAAGCCCCTTTTTACACCTCTGCAACGCAGCTCGGTGGCGCTTACTGGAGGTACCTAGTGGTCTAGTTTGACCCTAGGGACCCTTAGGATTCAAGGGGACTTAATCTCTCAACTTAGAACAGCCACAGGGCGCGTTGACACAGTGGTGAAGGGAGGGGACGGGGCCTGAGGTGACGTGTGCAAACACGCACTATGGCACGTTTTAAATTGGGGATATAATTTTCCTTCAATACTGAGGGCCCCTGACTAGCCCACCAAGTGCTTCCAGTAAGCGCCACTGAGCTGCATTGCAGAGAGGTGGTCCAGGTGTTGCCACTTTTTACACCTCTCTGCAACGCAGCTCTGTGGCACTTACTGGAGGTACCTAGTGGGCTAGTTGGACCCGAGGGACCCTCAGGATTCAAATGAACTTAATCTCCCAACTAAAAACGGACACAGGGCGTGTCTACACAGTGGTGAAGGGAGGGGACGGGGCCTGAGTTAACGTGTGCAAAAACGCCCTGTGGCCTATTTTAAGAGGTAGTTTTAATCCCCCTGCCCTATTATATACTAGGGGCTTACAGAGGAGGTCATGCTAATCACAGGGGGACCCCAACGCATAATGTTCCCTAGTGTATGTAGGTGTTTTCACTGTATTCTAAGTGTCTTTTAACATAGCACTGGCTCTAGGACTGGTTAGTCAGACTCAGTTACCACCAGTATCCGCCTGAAAAAGTTGAGGGTACAGGATGATTTTGCAACAAGGCTTCTTTCTGCTCTTCTTTTTGTTCTTTCTGCACGTTATCCTTCTTCCTGCACTTTTCTTCGTCTTTGAGGACTTCTGTTGCTTCTTTCTGCACTTCTTTTTTTTCTTTCTGTGCATTTTTTCTTCTTTCTTCACATGTCCTATCTCTGTAGGCATAGTTAGAAATTAGCATTTAAAAAACCTTTGAAATTCACTGAAAAAACCAAAGGTTTCAGAGGTGTTATAGTTAGCTGGACTTTTCACTTGTACAAAACCATTGAAATTCCCCCGTTATAGTTAGTTCAGCTAACTATAACTCGCGCGCCCGCAATGCACTGCTGATGACGTCACATATTACATCACTCATGACATGGTCAGTGACATCACTCATGACATCACTGATGACATCTCAAATGACATCACTGATGACATCATCCTTGTAATAGAGTGGCAGACCTCCTCTCCCCCTAATATAACCTTTGATACACACATTCAAAAATAGAAACTACAATTTTCAAAACAATGGACATACCAATATCAGTTACAACAACCCATTCAGTAATTCTTAGATACACATACACATCCACTCATTCACCAACAGTCCTATACAGTCACTCATACATGTACTCACTCATCATATGTACTCATACACCGATACATCCTGTTACACAACGCCACTCATCCATAGAGTTACTCACACAGATAGTCACTCATGCTAATAAAGAATCAAACATCCAGTTACTTGCATATACAGTTATACACACACCACCACACTTACTTCTACAGAAACTTACACATACTTAGTCTTTTAAACAATCACTTATAGAAACACATACTTATTCATACAGGAACACTTTCAATCTCTCACTCTCACATATACTCACTTATTTACACCAATAGTCACATATACTAGTTTAAAACATATGTAGTTACTCATAAAGACACTATTGAGACAGTCATTCACTCACTAACACATCCATGCACACACTCATCCACCCATACAGTCCTGCACACATGCTGTCTTCAACACATACAAACAGTGAGTCACTCATTCATGCACCTATGCACTACGTAATACCCCCCACCGAACCATACAGACACTCAGACACTCATACTGATACTCAAAAAACCAACTAATAACCTATAGACACTCATGTAGCTACTCACCAACCCATGCAGCCACTTATACACAAAGTGAGAGACTGATACAGATATTCACATATTTAAACATTACTCACTAAGCCATGTATTCACTAAGATACACTTAATCAGTTATACAATCAATTTTTCAAAAACAAATCATCCATTTAGACACTTATATACCCATTTATTCTTCCATCGACCTTGAGATATACATATATAAAACATATGTAATTTTCAGAAAAACACACATTCACTGGATGATGTCATGAGTGATGTCATGAGTGATGTCATTTGAGATGTCATCAGTGATGTCATGAGTGATGTCACTGACCATGTCATGAGTGATGTAATATGTGACATCATCAGCAGTGCATTGCGGGCGCGCGAGTTATAGTTAGCTGAACTAACTATAACGGGGGAATTTCAATGGTTTTGTACGAGTGAAAAGTCCAGTTACCTATAACGCCCCTGAAACCTATGGTTTTTTCAGTGAATTTCTAAGGTTTTTTAAATGCTAATTCCTAACTATAACATGCCTGAAACCTATGGTTTTTTCAGTGAATTTCAAAGGTTTTTTAAATGCAAATTTCTAACTATGCCTACAGAGATAGGACATGTGAAGAAAGAAGAAAAAAACGCACAGGAAGAAAAAAAATAAATGCAGAAAGAAGAAACAGAAGTCCTCAAAGACGAAGAAAAGTGCAGGAAGAAGGATAACGTGCAGAAAGAACAAACAGAAGAGCAGAAAGAAGCCTTGTTGCAAAATCATCCTGTACCCTCAACTTTTTCAGACGGATACTGGTGTTAACTGAGTCTGACTAACCAGTCCTAGAGCCAGTGCTATGTTAAAAGACACTCAGAATACAGTCATAACACCTTCATACACTAGGGAACACTATGCGTTGGGGTCCCCCTGTGACCAGTATGACCTCCTCTGTAAGCCCCTAGTATATAATAGGGCAGGGGATTAAGACTACCTCTTAAAACGCGCCACAGGGCGTATTTGCACACGTCACCTCAGGCCCCGTCCCCTCACTTCCCCACTGTGTAAACACGCCCTGTGGCCGTTTTTTAAGTTGGGAGATTAAGTCCCCTTGAATCCTGAGGATCCCTAGGGGCAAAATAGCCCACTAGGTACGTCCAGTAAGCGCCATTGCAGAGATGTGTAAAAAGGAGCACGGCCTGCACCACGTCTCTGCAACGCAGAGCAGTGGCGCTTACTGGAAGCACCTGGTGGGCTAGTTGGCCCCCAGGGTCCCTCGGGATTGAAAGGGAATTATTTCCCCAACTTAAAACGTGCCACAGGGCGTGTTTGCACACGTCACCTCAGGCCCCGTCCCCTCCCTTCACCACTGTGTAAATGCGCCCTGTGGCCGTTCTAAGTTGAGAGATTAAGTCCCCTTGAATCCTAAGGGTCCCTAGGGTCAAACTAGCCCACTAGGTACCTCCAGTAAGCGCCACAGAGCTGCGTTGCATAGAGGTGTAAAAAGGGGCGAGGCCTCAGAACGCCTGTCTGCAACACAGCTCCCTGGCGCATACTGGAGCTACCTGTTGTGCTAGTTGGCCCTCAGGGACCCTCAGTATTGAAGGGGAGTTAATTCCCCAACTTACAACTGGCCAGGGGCCGCGTTTGCAGAGTGCTGCAAGGAGGGGGCGTGGCCTCCGGCGCGATGCCAGTCTTTTATTTATTTTATTTTTTTAAGAAGGAGGGCTGTGTGGCCCCCCTTCTTTTTCTAATTTACTGCCGCTGGGGACCCCATCCCCCAGGGCCTGCACCCTAATTTTTTTTGTTGAAAAAAATAAATTTGGCCCTCCCAAGACCTTAATCTGCCCCGGGGACTCCAACCCCCGGGTCATGGCCTTTTGTTTTTTTTAATTCTTTAGGAGGGGTCTGCGTTGCCCCCCTCCTCAGGCCACTTATGGGCCGGCCTTTGTTTATTATTATTTTAAAAATATATATATTTATAGAAACACCTAGGACATGCGGGACAAACCGTATGTACCTATCACCATGACGATTTGCGTGATATTCATTAAAAGGTGACTATGCATAGAATGAATCCACATGGAATGTATTTACACTGCTAGTGAAACTCTGACGTGTCTGACGCCCTGCCGTGCCTAATCCCGGCGCCCCCTCCGGTGGGTACTCTCCAAGTAGACACCCTTGTCGTTTATTTATACAAACATGAGTGGCTATTGACGGGCACATTTAATATACACGCACACCAAGCCATTCAAAGGGGATTCGACAAAAATTCGACCAAAATATGAAAGAAACCCCCCTCACAGTTAATAAAACACACATCCACCGCCGGATGTGTAAAACTTTTTATTTTACTCTCTGGAAAGGAGATGAACCTCACTTGAGAGTCACAGCGTGCTCCTGGCTGAGCCCAATGCTGTGTTACACCCACCAGTGCCCACCGAGTGCCTCACACCTCTGTGTTGTATTCCACCAGCTAGTGCGTATGCTATGACACTCTCTAGCCCATGTGCACTGTAACACCACCCCGTGAATATGTCATGCCACACTTGCCTTCGCATGGGTTATATTGCCCCATCTAACGTGTCTTCCTCGATGCTTATGTTATAACGCACAGCGCTATGCCATACATATTACAATCTGGGATCCATATCTTTGTCACAGTGCATATGCAACATTACACTCCCCAGCACATATTTCATATTACAACTTCAGAGACTAGTTAGGTTACACAACACTGCCCTGTGCATATTACACTCCAAGGCGCATATCACATAGCACGCGCTAGTGCCTGTGCTATCTCGCGCTCTCCAATGAATCTGTCATTGCGCACAATGTATTGCATATTATATTTCACGCCCCGGTTCATCTTATATCACACTTTTTGGTGCATAGTTTATACCATATACTATATCTAGTTTTCATTTTCAATCGTGCTCTCAGGACTATGTTCTATATAACACTGTGTCCACCTACCCTTTTCATGGGCATTACATTTTGCGATGGGGGTGGAGGGTCAGGGGATGTTTCTGCCAAGTGAACCCGGAGTCACAGTCACAAACGTCCTCTTCTTCCTGAATAAAAGTGAGATTATGCTGCATACTTGTTCATATTTTAAGTAGTTCGCACAGACACACATTTTAAAAACAATAACGTTCCTAATACCCACCTTCTCTGAACAGTTAGCTTGCTGCCCCATCCACCTCCTCCCTATCCTCTGTTGTCTGAATCCATGGACTAGCCTCCTCCTTCCTGCCATGCATGGTCTGATGTGCTGCCACTGCCCTCCATTTAGCATGATGTACCAGTGCACTCCTCCTACCCTCCATTGCCCAATTCTATGGCCTATCATTGACCTCCTGCTTAGCCTCTGTGCTTAGCTTGCTGCCCCTATTCTCCTTCCCCCTGCCCTCCGATGTCTTTGTGCATGCCCCTGCTCCATCCTTTTTGCCCACCATGTTCCATGGACCTGCCACTCCTATCTACTCTGAGTGTTCTGTTGAGCTGCCACTCCCCTCCCACCTGCCTAGCATTGTCAGATGACTGTAACCTGTGCCTGCCACCTCCACCCTGCCTGTCCACATGCCATGCCCCTATCCCCTTCCTCCTGTCCTCCATGGTCCATTTTTCTGCCACACCCTTCTGCCCTCCCTGGTCTGTTGTGCTGCAACTGCTCCTCCTGCCTGCCCCATGCGGTCTGTTGTGAGGCCCCTTCCCCTAAACTCTCTTGTCTGTGCCCAGATCCTGACTCTCCCTTCTATCCTCCATGGTCCTTTGTGCACGCCCCTGCACCCTCCTTCTTGCCCATCATAGCCATTGTGCTGCCACTAACCCTCCCGCTTGCCATGCATGGTCTTCTTTGCTGCCATGGCCCCTCCCACCTTCCCTGTGTGGTCAGCTAGCTGTCCCAGACCCCCTCCCACCTTCCCTCCATGGTCTGTGTGTATGCCATCATAGTCTCATTGTTGCTCTCCATGGTGTGTCTTGTTTCTAGTGCCTATACTGCCTGATCTCCATGGTAATCTTGCTGCTCCTGCCTGCCCCCTTGCCCCCAGCCCTCTGTTTCCATGTGCAGACCCCTATTCCCTCCCTCCTGGCTTGTCTGTTCCATTGTAATGCCCCTGATCCGTCCCTCCTGCCCTTTATGGTCTGTTATGCTGCAGCTTTCTCTCCTGTCTGTCCATTCTGGTCAGCTAGCTACCATTGCCTCTTTACCCTCTGTTCTCTGTTGTCCATGTGCATGGTCCTGTCCCCTCCCTATTGCTTTCTATGGATTGCTGTGCTGCACTCCTGTCCTTCATGCGCTGTGTGGTGTATTGTGCTGCTGCAAACCCTGATGCCTGCCCTGTAGGCTCAGTTTGGGGCACCTCTCCATGTCCCTCCTGTCCTCTGTTATCCGAGTCCATGTCCCTACCCCAATTCCTCCTGCCTACCATGATCCAATGTACCATACTTGCGAACATTTTGAACTTGGTAAGAGGTAGATTTTGAAAAAAAACTGGGGTATTGATTTTCCCCTTTGAGTTACATTGAAAAAGAGGAGATTGTAAACAGGAGACAGATCAAATAAAGCCCATTTGAGCTTAAAAACATTGTACGTTTCCTGGCTGAAACGGGTCTGTTGGCATGTATGTTGGTACTACCACTGCCTCTTCCTTCTGCCCACAATGGTCTATTATATTGCCACAGCCTCTCTTGCCAGTCCTGTATTGTTGGTTTGATGCCCCTGTCCCCTTCCCACTGCCCTCCATAGTCTGTTGTGCTGCCACTGCCCTTCCTGCCTGCCCAGTGTGGTCAAATTGTTGCCTCTGCACTCTCCTACCTGCCTTCAATTTTCAGAGTCCGTGCCCCTGGCCTCTGCCTCTCAACAGTATCCCAATGAACAACTAGATTGCTAACATTCTATATTTATTACAAAAGTGAGGAACGCCTGACGTCATCTTGATGTAATCAAAACTGTAATACCTAGAGTATTTCCTTTAGAAATTACATATATGAGAAGGTATTTGCATCAAAATTATGGTTAGTGCTCTAAAAAACTAAAATGAGGACATATTTTCTGAGTTTTCAAATAGCGACAAAGAACTTTTAAATTATTTGTAATCTTTATGTTTTTTTATCCAGTTGACCACTTGATTAAATGTTGCACCTAGGGGAGAGGATGTGGCGTTACTTCCAGAGCTGCAGACTTTGCAACTGGGGAACCAGGTTGGAGTTTCTGCTTCAGCTCAACATTCTGTGATTCTGGTCAAATCACTTAATCTCCCCATGTCTACAACCAAAATTAATTTGATCTTGTATGATGTAACCAATGCTCATGTAAAGCACTCCAATACCTGACAAGTCTGCACTATATAAAACTGCAAATCCACAAAAAATAAGTGTTTTGTACACTTCTGTCATTGGGCTACATGTGGGCTACATCTGCGTGATATTTGTGCTGCATTTGGGCTCTTTTGTCTCTGGTGGCCATCTTGGGAGATTTATTTGTTATGAAGTTTCCTAATTTCCTCATTTACTGCAGTCTCCTCAGTAGGAAATGCTTTCAGTATTTTACTTTGATTCCATCAAGAAGGTATTCAGATATGTCACACATTTGCCATAAATTCTGAATGTTAGCACTCTGGTTGCTCATTAGATCACTGTAGTAAAGATACTGCTCACCACGGAAGTCTGCTGCTGGTATTAAAAGTGTATGTTTCAGTCTGCATCTCAGAATGTTTTTATGAAATAGAAGAGGATTTGAGAAGTCAAAATGTGCCCTAAGTTTTCTTTCTGCAGAACTAATCATAATTTCTATGGGGAAATGAACCCCCTCATTTTGTTCCTTTGTAAATTAAATGTTTTAAGTGTTACCACTTTATTCCAATCATGATGGCTTCAGGTGTGCCATACTTTTGTCATAAGTAAGACTGTTAGCGCTCTAGTTGTTTGTTAGAACACTGTGGGACATTCTGTCATTGGGCTATACTTGGGCTACAACTGGGTGATATTTGGGCTACATTTGGGCTCTTTTGTCTCTGGTGGCCATCTTGGGAGATTTATTTGTTATGAAGTTTCCTAATTTCCTCATTTACTGCGGTCTCCTCAGTAGGAAATACTTTCAGTTTTTTACTTTGGTTCCATTAAGAAGGCATTCAGATGTGTCACACATTTGCCATAAATTCTGAATGTTAGCACTCTAGTTGCTCATTAGATCACTGTAGTGAAGCTACTGCTCACCAGGGAAGTCTGCTGCTGGTATTCAAAGTGCATGTTTCAGTCTGCATGTCAGAATTTTTTTATGAAGGATTTGAGAAGTCACTCAAAGTGTGCCCTAATTTTTCTTTCTGCAGCACTAATCATACTTTCTATGGCAAAATGAACCCCCTCATTTTGTTCCTTTTTAAATTAAATGTTTTAAGAGTTACCACTTTATTCCAATCAAGATGGCTTCAGGTGTGCCATACGTTTGTCATAAGTAGGACTGTTAGTGCTCTAGTTGTTCTTTAGAACACTCTGGGAAGCTGCAGTAGAACACAAAGGAATCAACTGACAGTCTCTGCCCTTGTTGGATGTACATGTTTTACTGAGAATGTCAGACTTCATTCTCACATGACTGAGAAAGATAATGTGAATTTACAGAAAATATGCTCTCAGTTTAGCTTATAGATCACCTTCCAAACCTCTGTGGGAAAAGCATGAGAAAATAGTTTTCTCTCAAACATGATTCATGATATCACAGCAGAAGGCTTTTTCACATGGTAAAATCACCTTGGAATACACCACAATTCCTAAAATGAGTATGGTACCATCAACAAATGATTTATAATGTAACTTAAGTCTTAAAACCTTCTATTAACTGCAATGCTTTTTAATGAGGTGCTATCATGTATATTGGTCCCAAGATGGCTACCAACACTTCTTGGATGTAGTGCTGACAGCCAATCAGATCTTACAATGAGATGTGTGGTTAGGCTCCGCCCAGATATATATGTGATTTTACTTTTGATTTTCTCAAGAACTACTGAACGGATTTACACCATTTAAGCAAAAGGCACGAGTCTGAACTGAGGACTACCTCTTTGCCAAATTTGGTGTAATTCCGTTCAGCACTTCGGGCTGGCGCTGCGTCAACAGGTCCTACGAGAAAATGCATGGGGAAAACGCGTTTTGGGACCCCCCTTGTTTCTCGGCCCCCGCTTGACGAATCACCGTGAAATTTTCAGGATAGGAGCGGACCAGAGCTGGCCAAAAGTTTGGAAAATTTTGCGAAGATTCATCAATCGACGCCAACGTTATTCCAAATAGAATGTTGCGGATTTCCTAGGGAAAATAGGTCCTAACTATAACTACCTGCTGGCGAGTGCCAGTAGGTAATATGTAAAGAGGAGGCTCACAGATAATCCTCATAAAATACCATTTTGTCAATATGCATGGTTCGTGTTCTGCATGAAAAAAGTTCTGGTCTCAGTTTGAAATGTAAATTAAAAAAAGCATATCTCATTAACTGTGACTGGAATTTCTGGCCTAATGGGTTTAAGCACATGTTGCAAAGAATAAGATGAACTTCAGAGTGCAGAGTCTGTAGGGTATACTGAGTGTGCATGAATGCCGAGCGTTATTACAAGTGAAACGGTTGTTTGTCATGTCGAGCTGAGGAAGTACTGAAACACACCTTTGCTCCAAACTGTCTACTTTGTGCTCAATGGACAGCAAGCATTTTTAGCATTAGGAATCTTAAACACACAAACTCAAACATCAGAAACACGCGCTTCACTAATTTTATAGCGGAAAACCATAACCCCTGAATATTTAGTATCCAGTGGGTATGGTCTGCTCAGTCTGTTATGGCTAAAGGAAATCCAACGGTGGGCCAGTAACTGTTTGACCGCCGATTTCCCCCTAGTTAACAATGTAATTTAAGAAAGCACTCCAAAACGAGTGTTGCTTAACAACAAATTGATTACTCAGTCAGTGAAAAACGGGTTCTGGAGGCCGAGAGTAACCATACACAGTGTAATTACAGGGCTTTCCTGGTACTGACAGTACAGTCAGCTCAGCTCAGCCCAGTCCGCTATTACTGCATAACTTGCAGGCTCAGCCTCGTAGCTAAAGGTTAATGGATTATTAATGTTCTATTAAAATCAACATCATGTTACAGTTAGTAGTAGTCATGAATTCTATTTGAGTGGCCGACGACTGTGGTCTCTTCTTGCAGCACGGCACGGCACCGGACGCCTTCAGATCTTTTAAGATCCGATCGTGATGATCCAAGCCACTGATTGGATTAACACTGCCCTGGGACAGGAGTGCAGGGCGGGAGGGGTGGGGGAGCCTAGGGGTGCTGGGCACTTCTCTTAGGGGCTAGAACGGTGTTGAGTGTCACCAGAGTCCCATGCCAGTAGAGACTGCACCACGCCACCTGTACGTGTGAAGTGCACTAACTGCGTTCAGTAACACATGCAGGTCACACGACCATCCATGTTGGAGGACAATTCAGCCCCCCACTCTTTCTGTGCTTGCGCCCTGAAGCGGACTGCTTGGGCGTTTTACAACAAGTCTATAAAGAAACTGAGAGGTCCGGGCACTTGATCACCACTTACGGTGGAGAGACCTCTCACCTGTCCTCCTTACACCCCCCTATTAGGCAGCCCATCTGCCGCCACCCCCTACGATGCGATACTCGGAAAAACTCCCACATGGGTCAGAGGTTTCCTAACCCAGGTGGGGGAGGGGAACATTCAGCCTCAGTCAATAAATATCTCTGTGAGGCTTTTGTTAACATCGCAAAGTAGATTGCGTGCCTTTTTGACAGTGTTCATGTTACTGTTACTGCAGCTCCCGACATGCTTACACACGGGGCTGCACTTAGCATGAAAACTTTCAAACAGGCACACAAACTGCTGCGCTCTGTTAAGAAAAGGCACGCAGCAAGCCCAACAGCACCACGTGTGCTTTCACAATCACTAATGTATGTTAATGATTATGAAAGTACACGTTGTGCTTATGGGCTTGCTGCATGACTTTTCTTAAGACAGCACAGAGGGGGGGAAGATTGTCTGCTTTCCTTCAAGTATTCATGTTAATCGCAGCGCCCATCATGCTTCAACACGGCGCTGCGATTAACATGAATACTTGCCTCTCGTGGTGTGTGCGCGCTTCAAAGAGGACACTGCGCGCCAGGATTCAAATAGGTGCGCGCTCACACATGCGCGCAGCTTAAATGGAACAGTGGTGATAACCTTTCCAAGCCTTAACGCAATTATTTTAGAGTAGACCCTGCTGTCAGTGCAAATCAAAGAGATAGGTCTATAGGATGAGGGACTAAGTTCTGGCTTATCCTTTTTTTATTAAGACTACAATAGTGGTTTTGTCTCCTCCAACGTAATCGGAGCGGAAAGCAAATCCGTCTGTTCCGAAGTAACCTTAAAAGTTACATAAACACAAAGAAATTTCTCCCCGGACATTGCTGGAACATCCCTCTCAGTGGAATAAAGCCTCATATAGAAATCCTGAGAGACCTCCAAGACTCTTGACGGCAAATTCTGAATCTGTCCCCTTTGGTCTTTTATGGGACAAATTCTGTTAAAAACTCCCCTTTGTTGTAACCGTTTAGCCAACAATTTGCCAGTGATTTCCCCAAATTCATATATATCAGACCGATGTTGAGTACATTTAATAGCTAATCCCTCCCCATAATGTTGATGTATCTTAGTTCTAACAGCTACAATCTGTCGCTGACATTCCTCCCTTTTCTGCACGTCTCCAATTTCCTGAATAAGCTCTACCTCAGCTTCCCGGAGCTGACCCACCCAGGCATTGACCTTTGCGGATGATGGGAAAAACTGATGGTCTCCCTCCTCACTACCGCCTTGAAGATGTCCCAAACTATTAGTTCATACGCAGTTCCCTTATTTCTGCTAAAGAACTCTGCAATCCACCTGGTCATATATGAACAACATTCCTGATCTAATAATAACTTTCTATCAAGTGTCCAGGTTGCCACTGCTTGCACCGAGCTACTAAATGTTAGTTAGATTGTGATCCGATATTAATCTGGGGAAAAGCTCACAGTTAATCCTCTCTACGATTAAATTAGATACAAAAAAGTAATCTAATCGAACAAATTTGCAATGAGGGGCTGAAGAATATGTATACCCGGGCTCCACCTGTCGATGTCTATGCCAGATATCAACCAGGCCATGTTCCTGACAGAGCCCCCGTGGAGCCTTGAAGATCTTGCCCTTCCTGCCCAAAAATAAAGCAGATTAAAATTGCTGTTCAGATGAATATTAAAATCCCCACAAAAAAAAACTATCGGAGAGGGCCATAAAGCTAGTTCAATATTCAAAAAGTCTAAACTTGTTTGATCCATACAGGGAGCAAATAGTATATGGTATACCCCTAATGATTACTTCTACAATTGCCCATCGGCCTAAATTGTCCTCCTGAACATGCTTACTCATTAATATGCCATGCCTTGCCAATATCGCTATCCCTCGTGTGGTTGTGGCTTGCCGAGTACTTGCAAGGAGATCAAGACCCAAATCTTTTAGCCAGCCCTGGTTATTTCAGGAATTATGTGTTTACTGAAGGTATAATACATCAATCCGCATATACCTAATAAGTTTAGCCTGTAAACTCCTCTTTTTCCTGTTGTTAAGGCCACAGCAGTTTAGGGAGCAAATTTGGATATTACTGTTCTTATCCGTCATCCTTCAAAAATGATTTAACCAGCACATAGCAAAGCAAGCACCTCTCCACAGATTTTCTTAAAAATGCTTCGAAAAGAGGAAACTGATCTAAATACTGATTATTGCCATAACTGCACAAATGAAAAAATAACAGCGATTTTGCTTTTAGCGGTCTGTGCTTTGGGATCACTGACAAAATATCGAGATGGAGAATATCGACCTACCAAAATATAGAGGAAAAAATATAGAATGCCAAAATATCGAATGCCTATCTCCAAACAGGTAAGTACAAGAATATAGAATCCAAAATATCGTTGTAAAAAATATAGTTAGTCAAAATATCGAATTTTTTAAATGTCTTAAAAGTAATGTAAAATTAATGAAATAATACATATAATTAACTGAAACATACTTAAAAATACTTAAAGAATTTTAACATTAATAATTAATGTAAGTAAAAAAAAAAAATTTAATACATATATATTAACGTAATATTAATTAAATATAGAATCCAAAATATCGTTGTAAAAAATATAGTTAGTCAAAATATCGAATTTTTTAAATGTCTTAAAAGTAATGTAAAATTAATGAAATAATACATATAATTAACTGAAACATACTTAAAAATATTTAAAGAATTTTAACATTAATAATTAATGTGTTTAATTTTTTTTGCGTAGGATAGCGGGCGGGTAAAATGTACTGTTACCACTCCAGTAAGTGCAATAGTAGGGAAAGCGTTGGATAGCGGGAGCGTAAAAATTACTATTCCCACTCCAGAGAGTGCAACAGTAGGGAAAGCGTTGGATAGCGGAAGGGTAAAAATTACTATTCCCACTCCAGAGAGTGCAATAATAGGGAAAGCATTGGATAGCGTAGGGGTAAAAATTACTATTCCCACTCCCGAGAGTGCAACAGTAGGGAAAGCGTTGGATAGCGGGAGAGTAAAATTTACTATTCCCACTCCAGTGAGTGCAACAGTAGGGAAAGTGTTGGATAGCGTAGGGGTAAAAATTACTATTCCCACTCCAAAGAGTGCAACAGTAGGGAACGCGTTGGATAGCGTAGGGGTAAAAATTACTATTCCCACTCCAGAGAGTGCAACAGTAGGGAAAGCGTTGGATAGCGTAGGGGTAAAAATTATTATTCCCACTCCAGTGAGTGCAATAGTAGGGAAAGCGTTGGATAGCGTAGGGGTAAAAATTACTATTCCCACTCCAGTGAGTGCAATAGTAGGGAAAGCGTTGGATAGCGTAGTGGTAAAAATTACCATTCCCACTCCAAAGAGTGCAACAATAGGGAAAGCATTGGATAGCATAGGGGTAAAAATTACTATTCCCACTACAAAGAGTGCAACAGTAGGGAAAGCGTTGGATAGCGTAGGGGTAAAAATTATTATTCCCACTCCAGTGAGTGCAATAGTAGGGAAAGCGTTGGATAGCGTAGGGGTAAAAATTACTATTCCCACTCCAGTCAGTGCAATAGTAGGGAAAATAATAATTTAATATTAGAACGACCAGTCTCATAGCATACTGTTCTTGGGTCAGATTCCCCAGGGCCGATGCAGTCACATTAGCAACTGTTTCTAGAATCCTTGTTAGCCTTCGGATAAGTTTACTATTCTGAACGGGACCTATGAAGAAAAAAAATCCTTTATTGAAATCTGTATATTGCTCCCAAGCTGTCTCAGTCTGGTCAATGCCAGAGGCATCGAGCCCTCGTCTGTGTCTGACAAGTGTGAGCCGAAGATCTTGATGATAGCTCGATGGGGCCAAGAAAACGGGTGGTAGGAGAAATGATATGTAGCATGTCCCACCCCAGTCCAAGGGCAGCTGTACATAGGCTGTCTGGCCACAAATAAAGTAGGTGTGTCGTGATGCTCTGAAATAGGACTTTCCTTTATCTTTGAATACTATTATAGTATCACACTCACTGTGCCCCAAATGTACTGAGCCTTCTTTTCTGACACACAAGTTCCCTTTCACTGGCAGAACAGTAATTGAAGGCGGACCTGACATGTGTTGGGGCTTTACGTTCAATACTATGAAATCGAGGGTCGCATTTCCTTGCAGATACTCTTCATTTTCTAGATCTGTACCTTTCATTTGGGGAAGACCCTCTTCATCTGGAAAACATGCTTTGTTCATGACTTTATTCAAGTTACCCCATACCCACTCGCCCCTACAATCCTCCTCTTGACATTCTTTGGCATCACCGTTGATGGATGTCATTAAGGCAAACCATGCTCCGCAAGAACCATTATGGGAGAACGGAAAAGGGAAAAGAGGCAACACTCCCTTCACCTTCTGATACGGGGGAAGTCGGCCACAGACCCAGCAGTCTGTAGCATTGCTAGTCTGATGTGAATGGTGCAGCATCTGAATAAAGGTATTGTTGCGCAGAGCAAGTCGATACGATAACTCATGGGATGGTAGATCACTAAATGTGTGTTTTGTGGTATCATTAGTGGAGGAGTGTAAAGGTGAAGCAATAGGAGGAAACATAGCATGTAGTATTAAGCTGATACATATTATCGTGATACATAGGAGAGATAGAAAAATCAAAGTAACTATACATCTACCACGTAATAGTTTACAGTATTTGCTCTTCATCCTGCTCTTTCTCTCGTTCGCTTTGTTCGAGATCTCATGCAAGCCAGAATACATGTTCAACCGCTTCACCACCTAGTGGACTTAATTGATCAAACGGGTTCTGACTTATGAGATCTAAGTTTCGCTTTATATTTCTGCTGCGGAGTCTCTTCTAGCAAAGGGGGCTCAAAGTCCGAGCAGTCAGTGTTCTTTTTAAAAGTACAGTCGTTCCCGAAGTAGCGTTTGCAGTGGTGAAGGTGTATCCAACCTTTCCGTCCCTCGACTTTCACGGCGGTCCTTGTAGTTAGCAACACTAGTTTCGGCGTTTTCCACCTCGGTTCAAGAGGACTTGATCTATCAAAGTTCCGGATTAGGACATAGTCGCCAGGAGCTATTGAGTATTCTTTGACCTGGGTGTTGTCAGGGAAAGCGGCGGCAACCTGCGAACGACAAGAGAGTAGTGCAGACATCAAGGAAGCCAGGTAATCTGTCAGCATGTTACTATCAACATCAGTAATCTTTTTCGGTATTGGAGTGCCCCACATATTCGGTGGTCTACCGAAGACCACTTCATAGGGAGATAAGCCTGTTCTGGAATGGGCTACCATTCGCATGTAAAAGAGGGCAACTGGTAGGGCTACCATCCAATCCACGCCTTTGTCTGCGCAAATCTTTGCCAGTTTTATTTTTAAAGTCTGATTATGTCTTTCTACAAGGCCTGCTGCTTCAGGATGTCGCACACAATGGAACTTCCAGGTATACCCTAACAGAAGGGACACTTGTTTCATGAGTTCAGAGGAGAAAGGCTGACCGTTGTCGGAATATACGACACGCGGTAATCCATAACGTGGGAAAAACTCTCGCACCACTTGTCTGGCGGTATTTACAGCAGTATAATCAGGGACTGGATAGGCTTCGGTCCACCTGGATAATGAACATACTACTACCAGGACATATTTGTAACCTCTACATCTATCCATTTGGATATAATCCATTTGGAGGACCTCAAAAGGATGGTCAGGTGGATGGAATCCACCTTGTTCCATCGGAATGCCTTTACCTGGATTGAATTGGCAACAGATCATACATGTTCTAACCTTTTGTTTCGCTGCTGCACGCAGGTGCTTGTTGAACCATATATTCTGTAAGCTGTCTAGCATTGCTTTCTCTCCTAAGTGTGCAGGACTATGTGCGGTATTTATGATTACTTGTACCATCGAATCAGGTAGAAACCATGTGGATTTGCCCTTAGTCATCCAACCCTGATCAGTCAGTACCCCTCCTTGTTCCGACCATTTCTTTAATTCGTCTATAGTAGCATGTGTCTGTATGTCTTGTACATCCTTGGAAGGATCCCTAACTGTCATGGCTTTGGACACTGATGGTACCTGTGACTTTGTTATGTCTAGTGGGGTCTGAGCTGTCTGTTTAGCAGGTCGGTCTGCCAGATCATTGCCTTGGGAAATGGTATCTGTGGCTCTGGTATGTGCTTTGCATTTTAGGATAGCTATGGCTGTTGGTAAATGTATTGCTTCCAGTAGGGCGTGAATAAGGGGGCCATGCTGTATCTTGGCCCCATGAGAGATCAAGAAACCTCTTTCTCGCCAGAGCACCCCGAAATCATGAACTACCCCATATGCATATTGGGAGTCGGTGTAGATGTTTACTTTCAGGTGCTCAGCTCTTATGCATGCTTGTGTTAGGGCGATGAGCTCTGCTGCTTGTGCTGACAATATGTCTATTCTTTTAGTCTCTATTATTTCAGTATCAGTAGTCACTGCATATGCTGCCACTAATTCTCCCGCCCCTGTCCTCATGCATGAGCCGTCAACATATAGTGTTAGGTCGGGGTCTGGAAGTGCAACATCTGTCAAGTCTTGTCTTGGTTTAGTCACGGTATGTATTACTTCAACACAGTCGTGTAGTGAAAGGCTTTCTGTATTGGAGGACAATAGGGTAGCGGGATTTAGTATGTTGCATCGTCTGATCTCTATGTGTGGTTGAAATAACGTCAGCTCATAGCCTGTTAGTCTAGCTACAGTCAGGTGTTGGGTTTGTGTCCGGTTCAAGAGAACCTCTACTGCATGCGGTACTTGTACTGTCAGAGGGTGGCCCAGCACTATCGAGTCACTTTGTCTTATGGCTAAGGCCGTTGCTGCAACAGATTTTAGGCACGCAGGCAAAGCCTGTGCTACTGGGTCCAATGTACTAGAAAAATATGCACAGGGCTTGTGTTTTCCTGCATGATCTTGTGTGAGGACAGATAGTGCTGTTCCATCCCGCTCTGTCACAAAAAGCATAAACGATTTGTTGTAATCAGGGATTGCTAAAACTGGTGCTTGACATAAAGCTCTCTTTAATTCTTCAAATGCCACAGTATGTTCTTGTGTCCAAGGGAGGACTTCAGTAGAAGCTACCTCCTGTGTCGTCAACTGTATTAGGGGCTTGGCTATGTAAGCATACTGGGGAATCCACTGCCTGCAATATGAAGTGAGGCCAATGAATGCCCGTACCTCCTTTTGTGTCGTGGGCTGTGAAAGACCTGAAATTAATTGTATACGCTCAGGTGTTATTCGCCTACCCTCCTTGGAGAACAAGTGCCCAAGGTACGCCACTTGCTGTTCACAGAATTGCAACTTCGATGGGGACACTTTGTGTCCCTTGTCAGCCAGGAAATGTAAAACCATCAGGGAAGCATCTTCACAATCATGGTCCGATCGTGCAGTGATGAGAATGTCATCGACATACTGTATCAGTGCTGTAGAGCTAGGCATATGAATACTATCAAGTTGTCTTTTCAGAGCCTGACTATAAATGCTAGGACTTTCCGTGAAGCCCTGTGGTGCTCTTGTGAATCTGAAGCTGCGACCTTTTAAACTGAAACCGAAAAGATATTGGCTGTCCGGATGTATTGGAATACTGAAAAATGCGTTCTTCAGATCTATTACTGTAAAGAACGTAGCATTCGCATCAATGGCAATCGAAGAGATGTCCGGGACCACAGGGTACTGTGGTACCACACATTTGTTTAATTCTCGCAGGTCCACAACTAATCTATATACAGGTGGTATATTGGGGTCAGTTCGTTTAAGAATAGGAAGGACCGGTGAATTACATATGTTTGAATCAGTCTCAATCACCACCCCTTGTGTAATCAGGTCATCTATTATTTTTAGTAAACCTACTTCAGCCTCAGGTGGTATTTTGTATTGTCTGATCCGTGGTAGCACTACACCTTCCTTGAGGGTGACCTGGTGTGGCGTAATGTTCATGTAACCTACGTCAGTTGGGCCTTGTGCCCATAGGTGCTGTGGTACATCTCGGAGCCTGATGTCAATTTCTTTCATTACAAAATGTCCTTTGAAATCGCGTAAATACAGTCGCACTCCTTCTGGTGAGATTACTGCTCCTAGTTCTTTCAATGTCTTTATACCGAGCAAGTTTTCCGGACATGATTTAGTAAGTAGTAAGTCCGTAGTATGTATCAGTGGACCAACTCCTAAGGAGACTGGTTCTGACACCTCATTAACGATAGGTCTACCCGAAAATCCCAGGGATACACTCTTTGAGCCCGAGAGGGGTGCCCCGGGCACCTCGGAATGACTAATGGTAGTTCTACTAGCCCCAGTGTCAATCAAAAACCTTTTATTTTGTCCCAGTAACCGTGCATGCACATAAGGACCCGCTTGGTCCACAGGAACTGGAATGAGGGGCAGGTCGAATTCCCTCTCTGGGCAGCTTCATGAATATGCCTAGTATTCGGATAGTTGTTTTGAGCGTGTTCATACATTTGTGTTGTAGCTCGGGCTGGTGCAGGTGCATGGACAGGCGGTGGCGGTGGTGGAAACGTATCTGATGTCTGATGTGTGTTACTGTCCTTGGGAGGATATTGACGAGGCTTTGTTTTACCTAGCGCTATATTGTTTTTCAGCACTGCACACTCATTTACGAAGTGGCCTGGCTTCTTGCAATAATTACAAGTCCCACCATTTTGTTTTGTGCTATTCTTGTTCGTGTTGGTATTTGAGTTTGCCGGTGTCAATTGGGCAACCAGCATCTTCATCTTTGTGTCTTTCATGCGTCTCTTTTCTTGGTCATGTTCCTCTCTAATTCTGTTCTGGTGGTACTGTAACATCTGTAACATTTGGGAAGGGCTGTTTGCTTGCCAAGTACTCTCAACCTTCAGTACTCTATACTTTACTTCTGGTATGGAATTTTCCACTAACTTGCTCACAAATAGATGGGGATATGACTCACTACCGGGCTTAAGGCCACTGTTGATAGTAAAACATTTTTCAAACCTAGAATAAAAATCACTAGTGTCCTCGTCTGGCTTCTGTTTACAAGCTGAAATAGCATCCCAGTCTTCTTTCTTGGTAATTAATAATCTTGGCAAAACTTGTACAAGGAGTTCAGGTAATTCCTTAGCTCGGGGACCCAGACCAACCCCCGGGCCTCTTGCATTTTCTTCTCTTTGTAACACATCCCAGCTAATCTTGCTCTCCCCCACCTCCCAGTCTTTTCCTTTAAGTTTCTCGTAAATACCAGCAGGCAATAGTACTTTTAATAACTTTAGAACGTCCGCATATGTATATTCCCCTAAGCGGAGAATGTCTTTTAATTCCCTGTGAAACCCCCCCGGGTCTTTGTAATGGGAGGGCAAAATTTTTTTCATTTCCAGTATCTCTAATTTGGACAGAGGGGTGTAGACATACACCCGTTGTAGTTCATTGTTTGCATCCTTTACAGGATGTACCTCACGTAGGGGGTTCAATTTGTCGTATGTCTGTCCTTTAACCTGCGGTGGAACGGGAAGCAGGGATCTAGTTACATATACTATATATTTGTGTCGCTGATCCAAGATGACATTAATCAGTTCAGTACCCAAGTTCATCCATCTGTCTAGTATTATGTCGTCCAGCAACCTATACAATATACCAGGACCAGAGTACTGACTTTCATACAACGTTATTAAATGTTGGACCATGTAAACACCAGCTATGCGCTGTTCATTCGGTGGAAGGCTCAAAAACGTCTGTGCTACGACATCGTTATTATATAAATCGTATTGGGATATCCACAGGGTGGCTGATCGTGCTAATTCGAGTTCGGTCGGGGTTAAGGGCTGTTCATTACCTAACCATTCGTTCACCGCTTTGTCGGTGATTTGGAACAAATTTTCAAGGGAAAATCTCTTTTTTATAGCCGTACCCTGTTTACGGTAATTCAGGCCTTTGGGTTTCTCGAATCGTCGGGCATGGCCCACGTATTGTATTTTATCTTGGTCCCCTGCTTCATCATCAGACGATAAAGCAGCTTTATCGTGCGGTCCTGCTTCGTGTGATGCTATTTTGCTTTTCGGATTTTGGTCAACATGTGGTCTGTCTGTCCTGATTTATCATGCTGACCGGCATCTATGCGATCACTCCAACCAGTATAACGATGGTCTACATCCCCGTTTCCTTCGTCTTTTTCTCTGATCAGACAATTAATTAGGAAGCGAAGGATGTAATTCTTAACAACCACTTTTCTATTTTGTATAGCATCTGCTATGCTCTCAGGACCTTCCCCTGTTCTTATGAATGTGTACATTTTCTTTAAATGTTTATCCATATCTGGTAGTTTTTCCAGATCTGTGACTGCTCTTCTAAGCCGTAGCGAAAACACAAGCATCCTACCCTTTCCTGGGTCTGGATCATATATACATTCGGGGATGTCTACTTTTACTGTCGACACCCCTCCTGACGCTATCCCGGATCCCCCCTCCTCGCCGTCATCGAGCTCCTGGAGCTGTTCTGGCGTTGGTGGTGCAGGGAAAGATCCGTCCACATAGGCTGGTGGGGATTCCTCTAGATAGGTGTCAATAAACCTGTCGGATGCTGTTTTTAATTTTCGGGGTACTGGCGGAGGCACTCTAATGGGTCTTTCTACTGGAGTCACTTTTGCTAGTTCCTCTGAAAGGACGGGGTAAATACCAGCAACGACAGTATTAATTTTTCTTTCTGTCTGCTCTCTTTTTACTCGTTCCCCTTCCTCTCGTAAGTTCTGTTCTTTGGCTTTTTCTGATTCTTGCTTACTTCTCTCTATTTTGTGGAACTCTTTTTCTGTTCTTCTATGTGACTCCTTGCGCCACAACTCAATGGCATCTTTCTGAGCAGGTCTAGATTTTCTCTTCCATATTTCTTCCTCTACTTTCATAATGCTTTCCGCATCCCACGTTCCCGTGATAGGCCATCTATATTTTGTCTCTAAATCCTTCGTGTAATCTACCCACAGTTCCAAGAACAACACGGCATCTAAACCATGCTTACAGTACATGAAATGTCCAGGTGTGTCCCTAGGAGGAATGTTAACTGGTTCCTCTAGTACACCTTTTCTGGTACATATTTTACGTAGTTTCGATAATAACGGCATGTTGGAATGTAGCCAAAATCAAAAAATCACAATAGCGCTGTAAGAACAAAACTATAATAAAACAAACTTACATAAAACCTGACACACTCAAACCTAACTGATCCTGACTAGGACAATAATATTCATACAGGTATATCGGTGCACCTTCAATATTTTGAGATCTCTATTTCCTATAACTCTGACTGCATGCACTTGATTGCAACCCCCATGAGAAAAACTCACCGGGAAGCGGAACTTGAACTTGAACTTGAACTTGAAGTCGAAGGCCTCCGAAACTTGACGCTGCGCGGGGAATGGCGTAACCTAGGTGGATCTCCAGAAACCTCGGACACAGCTCTCTCGCAGGTGGGCTCTAGGTAGGACAATCTGCGTTCCTCACCGCCTCGTATGGATGCCTGGTCGCAGTCCGTCTCCTTCGTTGGCCTGAGGGAGTTGGTGGGAAAACCCGCGACGTGCGCACTTGAAGTCCGTCACGGCTGTGGAAGGGGGCAAAACTGGACCCTCATCTCCGGCGTGTGGGGAAAGAGAATAGTCCCTGTTCGGGCGCCATTATGTCGTAAATAAAATATTACGCTCTATGTATTTCAGAATATCAAGAGGATCATGCATAAAGCAAGAGGCCGAGTCTGTGGTATCAGGTTCAAAAGGGCTTTATTCCAATAACTCGAGTCAAAGGGAGAATATTACCATCACCACAAGGGATCTGGAAGGGACTCAAAAGTATTCTCCAAACATTATTCACAGAGTACAGTATATATACATCGGAAACGAAAAGAGCAAAAGAGAGTGAGATAAGAGCATGTGGGCGTGTAAGTAGGTGTGAAGGTGGGCGTCCATGTGGGCGTCCACTTGATGATAATGGGTAATTTGTCATAGGTGGGTGGATACCTGGAGGGGTTGCGTGATCTGCTGGAATTGTACTGGAACTTTGCCTTACTGGTGCTCAACTCGAGCATGACGTGTACCTGACGTGGGGAAGGGTTGCTAGGCAACCGGAAAGTCTGGAAGTGAGGCCTTCAGTGAGTGAGGCCTTCAGTGTCAGGACGACCAGCACATCTTGTTTTATCTGATATCTGATGTCTGGAGCAGGGACTGATTTGTGACATAGGTTGCTCATCACCAAGAGCCGATGTGGCATCTTATTTCTTCATTTACTTCATTTACTGCAGAGGCCTTACATGGGGGCTATGGGCTTTTTACTGACGTGAGTTTTGCAATCTCACAAACAGAGACAGAAAGGTTGTGCTTTCTCCTGTGCTGATGGGCTATGCTGATCCCTCCTTCTCCAGGCAGGAATGCGGCTCCGTAGGAGTAAGCAGATAACCGTGCTCAATACTGTCTCGGCACCTTGTGACAGGGCCCCTTTGGCTGAGGCCCAAGTGTGTAAGGCCAAGGATACGCAGCTACAGCTTTCTGAACGTCTGAGGCCTGAAACCTCTGTTCGGGTCTAGCTGAGCCACAAACACGGGTTTGTATGTGGTGCAGGAAAACATGATGCAAACGTGTAGGCCTCAATACAGATTTGTCGTTTCTCTCATGGGGATCTAGATTATGGCAGGCCACGTTATAGCATATGTTTCATGGTAGGAAAGGCCATGGAGGGGACATGCATAGGTTACATGCATGTGCACATACGCGTTGGGGGGGCACATGGGGACATATAGGCCTCATAGATTTTTATTTTCCTCAACGTGTTGGCCAAGACCCCCCATTGCGTCCTGCTCCGCCAGTTGAAACCAGAGCCGTGAACTGGGGGCTACTAGCCAATGGTACTCACGGCCGCCTGCCCATATCGTACCACGTACGCGGCCTGTCGGGTTTCCCACCAGCCAGCTGCTGTTGCTATATCGCCATGGGTAAGAGCGAAGAGGCAGTTCTCCTTATCCGTCAATGAGCTGTCTCTCTGGGCCGTTTCCAGTTTATGGACTCTGGGGCCTCAAGAAATGGTGGTTGCAATCGGGTATGTTTCCCCCTAAGTCGTGGGAAAGCTAGTGCATTAAGCGTCTCTGGATGAGGGTTCGTAGTCCGCTTTGAGACTGTTAGGGTCAGCAGTCTACTATAGGCCCCGTTGCCTATCACCGGGGTCAAGGCCTCCGCCAGTTCTCGATATGTCCACAAATTAATCCGTGGGCCTCACCACAGGGCCCCACAGTCCCTTTATGGCCTTTAATAGGCTGAAGTCGTGGCCACTTTGCGCGTGCCTTCGGCCCCGCAGCCTACCTGGTGTCACACGTGGCATGCTTCTCCTCACCACAGGCCACCAATTGGTACAAAGCAGGGCTCCCGCAGTGTGCCTTCGTGCCCCAAAGCCAGAGGCCCCACCGTGTATGAAAAGGACCCCTGAATGCCTGTGGCGTAACTCGCCCCGCAGTTCCTCGGAACCGCGGGCGCTGGAAGCGGCCGCCGGGTGCTGTTAGTAATCGAGGCCCTGGTTGCCTCGCGGTCATAGGCCGCGCGTCGTACCGTCACCGGCAGAGCACGTATTCAGCAACTTTGCGCCCCGGGGAGCACTCGATTGGGGCCACGTGAGTTCCAGGCACCCTCATCAATAATGATGTCGGGTTTGAGGTACGGATGATTGTGCGGATGATGTTTTTAGCCGCCGGGGGAATGGAGATCCTCTAGGCTGCGGCCATCTTCGTCGGCTTCAGGCAACGGCCCCCCTAGGATTCCTTTTTAAATAATTTTCTTCTTGATAAGGTTTCCTTTATCATCTAGGTTAGATGTTTCAAAGGCACTGTGACAGCAGGTTACTATAGAAAGTTCTGAAGCCTTCCCTATTGTGTTAAAAGTGACTTTGGCATGTCTTTAACGCAAAACTGAGCTGTCTACATAGTAAAATACACAGCAATGGCAATCCTTACTCGATTTCCTCTGCATTTGTGCCATGGCTGACACATGGTTTGAATTAAAAATAAATAAATATTTAACTGTGTGCTATCATTTTGTACCATGTTATTTTACACTAAAATTCTATGAATTTCTTTCTTTTTCTGTGTAACACTGGACAAGTTGTGTTGTATTAATTATAATTTAAGTGACAACAAATACCAATTAAGTGGCTTCCTAGTGGCTTCCTAACACCAACAACTTGTCTGGATTGGTATAAATATCAATGACTGACCTAACTGTGTAACAATGAGCAGAAGTGAAATAGTTTTGAGTTGTATTATGTATATGTACTGTACTTTATGTTATAAGCAATGGGCAGTTACCACAGCATACATAAAGACGGTAACGGGGAACAATAGACTCAAATTGCTACTGTTCAAATATCTACACCAAACACATTTAACCCCAAAGAAAATAGGCGGACTGTAGCTATGCACCCGCAATAGGTGCGCTCGGTCTGATACACAGGACACACTTTTACCGCATGATGTGGGAATTTCAAAAATTGCGACAGCCTGGAAGGCAGTGATGAATGAACTAGAGGGAATTGGGGACATACACATTTTGAGCCTTTTGCTGGTTTAGAAAAAAACTAGGTTCTGTTGTCATAGAATAAGGATTACGTGGCAACTTTATTTAGGGGGTGTATCGCTTTTGCAGAACTCAACGTGGTGCAATCCAAAAATGCAATTTATCAAGCCACGCAAGCATGCTGAGTGGCTTGATAAACCCAGAGTAATGCAACACAGCGCAAATTGCTGTGGAGCATTACTCTATCCCAGGGAGGCATTCCATGGGCGTACCTGTGTGTTTCCACACAACACTCATCGATTTCAATGCATTCCCAGATTTACCATTACTGGTAGACCTGGGAATATGCCAAAATGCTATGTCTTCCTAGGGGAGGTGTAATGAGGAGAATCTATTTCTTTGTCAGTGAAAGGCCCTCTGCAAAGCTGGATTGGTCACCTTTCTGTTGCTCATTCATATATTTGGGTGTTAAACTGGTACTGAAGAGGTGCAATCAATGCTCAGACAGTGTTACCAAGTTTAAAAATGATGAAATAAAGAAGTAATACAATTACAAAATCTGCTGCATTGTGCCTTGTAATTTGGCTTTTCTTGCAGCATAATTTACTCAACACGGCTGCATAATTTAGACTTCTTCCGCCACATAATGCCAGTGGCCCTTACTATGTTACAGGATGATTCTGTCACCTGTACAGTATTCCTATTGCCTTGCATTTAGAAAGGATGCATTTATTTAGAGGCACATGCCTGTATGCCAATTAGAGAATTGTTTTTTCCAGTGTGATGATTCTAAATCAGATTCAAAGTCCTAATATACTTGTGGTGCCACTGAATACTCTGCTAATAATCATTAATATACTTAAAAAAATAGCAAAGATGATGATTTACCATTCTGAATCGTCAGTTGCCCTAAGCACTCGGTTTACAGACTATGCAGGTGAGTCACCCCAATCATACTAAGTTCATTTTGCTACTAGGTAGTGAGAGCGAGTTAACTATTCTGATAAATATACTGACTGTAAAAATAACTTGTTGGTTATAACTTTGTGAATGAACTCAAAAGCCTGTATGTACTGGGGTCTCTGTGCAATATCAGTTACTGAAATAAACTATGCTAATGGCTTACTAAACATTTGTAATGTGCTGATGTTATTATAATGCATAATCATTCAGAGAGATGCTATATCAGTTTTCTACAACTACACTATTTGTTTTGCCTTTTTCTAATAAAAGGCATGTAAACTGCAAGGCAGCAATAAATATGTTGTGTTTTTTTAATACAGCTCTTCGGATCGCACTTAAATCAATTTAATTAACAGGTGCTATAACCCAAATACCACAAAAAGTATCAACATTGAAAGGATAAAAGCTAAATCTGCCTTTCCAGGGCTCAAACGTATTGCCTGCAGAGTGTAGAATAGTTTCTACATTGTGCTTTCAACTCACTGTGCCATCGAAATAATCACCTCAGCTACTGAGAAATAGAATAGTTGTAAACACAATGAGGTATCCTGTGAGCTAACATGTTAACTCCAAGTTCTATGCAGTATGTTTTGTTCGGGCCTGGATCACAGCCACAAAAGCACTTCACTAAAAATATTTACGGCCACTTCCCAAGAGGATTGAGAGGGCACTCGACGGTCACCACCAACTGGCTTCACTGCTCAAATCGCCCCAGTGGTACGTTGTGCACTTCTTTTGCCGACGCGTTGCGAGGTCGTTACACCTCTTCTTCCTGGGCTGCTTCTTTTAATGTGCGCGGTGAGGACTCACATCGTTTAAAATTACTGCACTTGATTGGCCCCTTGTGGGATATGTTTAGTACGTCATTGTCCTTAAGCATCTTAGGACATGTAGTCCCCAATGTGAGTGTAGTTCCACCTATAGTAGGTTCAGTGCGCACATCGTTTTGAAAGCTTTATTTCCTTAGTAGGATCATGGGCCCCCAGTGCGGGTTACTTTAGCTTGGTTTCCCGTGCTGTCATGATGTGGACACAGTTCCACTCCATCAGCCTCTTAATTACTCAAAAGATGGTGCTCCTCTCCTACGACGAGAGCCACCCCGGAAATTTCATTATATAACAATTGCCCGAGAGCATTGAGAGGGCACTCGACGGTCACCACCAACTGGCTTCACTACTCAAACCGCCCCAGTGTTACGTTGGCCACTTCTTTTGCCACCTCTTCTTCCTGAGCTGCTCCTTCTAATGTGCGCACTGAGGACTCACATTGTTTAAAATAACTGCACTTGATTGGCCCCTCGTGGGCTATGTTTAGTACGTCATTGTCCTTAAGCATCTTGGGACATGTAGTCCACAACGTGAGTGTAGTTCCACCTATAGTAGGTTCAGTGCGCACATCGTTTTGAAAGCTTTATTTCCTTAGTAGGATCACGGGCCCCCAGGTAGGGTTACTTTATCTTGGTTTCCCGTGCTGTCATGATGTGGACACAGTTTCACTCCATCAGCCTCTTAATTACTCAAAAGATGGTGCTCCTCTCCTACGACGAGGGCCGCAGCGGAAATTTCATCATAGAACAATTGCCCGAGAGCATTGAGAGGGCACTCGATGGGTCACCACCAATAGGCTTCACTTCTCAAACCGCCCCAGTGTTCCGTTGTGCACTTCTTTTGCCACCTCTTCTTCCTGGGCTGCTCCTTTTAATGTGCGCAGTGAGGACTCGAATCGTTTAAAATTACTACACTTGATTGGCCCTTCGTGGGCTATGTTTAGTACGTCATTGTCCTTAAGCATCTTGGGAAATGTAGTCCCTGCATGCTGGCCCCCATCCTGTTTAATCTATAAACAGCAGACCAGGGGGAGGCCCTAAAAGGAGCTAGTCTAGTAGTCCCCAGACTCGGAAGTGTGAGGTTGCCGGTGCTACAATACTCCGACGACACAGCAATATTGGAACACACAAGGGGGGGCCTACAAAGAGCCCTAAATGCACTAAACTGTTTCAACAACACCAACAACTTGACAATTAATCAAGGAAAGACCAAGGTGGTCATTTTTGGGACATACCATCGGAAGAAGAAAACACAATGGCTAATGGGCAATCTACAAATCAACACGGTGGATGCATACAATTATCTAGGAGTTTGGCTGACGGAGAGAGCCAAGGAGAAGGCCCCTCTAAAACAACTGAGCTCCAAGGCCATCAAGGTCAGACATCTATTAAAACAATTAAGCCATCATCTGATCAACCGGACAGCTGGCCCAATTCTAATGGTCCTGAAAGCCAAACTATTACCAGCCATTAGCTACGGCCACCTGGCCTTCCCCGGGCTACTGGATACCGCCCTTAACTCAGCCCAAGTAAAGGCATATAAAGCTGTGCTCCATATTCCAAGGTCAGCCAGGAACGCAAGGCTAAGACTGGAGCTAGACTTAGCAAGGCCAGACCTGATATGCCATGGGGGAAGATCATAAAATCATATTTAAGGACACTGAGGGCCCCAGTCCATTCCCTGAAACACCATCTGAGAATAATCTTTGAGGGGTCAGGCTCAGCCTGGCACATTAGCCTAGGAAAAGCGCTTAAAGCATTAAAGATCAAGGAAGACAGCATACCACGGCTGGACATTCCTCTGAATGCTTGGAAAAGATCTATAAACCAGCAAGTGCGCAAAACCTCCTTTGATTTGGATATTAAAACTCCTACAAAGAAGGCAAAGCACAACCTTACCTAAGTGAGGCCCTCACTCCATCGGCCTGAAACAAAATAGTCTAAATGAGGCTAATTACACTAGGTATTACCGACTTCAATCATGCATGGGCGCGCATGGGGGAATCAAAAAACTGCAGACTATGCCTCTATATGAGGGAATCTTGGTTGCATCTCCTCTCCTGCTGCCTGCACCTCAACAATGACCGCTGGCGACTCCTGCGCCCTATCTGCATTACGAACGGAATAGAGACCTGCAGTGAAGCATCAGCTTTGTGCCTATTCACCACCGACACAACGACACTAACAAGACTGGAAAAATTCATCCATCGGATCAGGACTGCCATAAAAGCTGCCAACGAAAGTAACAAAATGCAGGTGAAGGGCTCCACAAATCCAGTGGAAGCAAGCTTAGCGGCCCTAAACATCCAGAGACCGCCAGTTCAATAACAACTCTAACATCAGCGAGGGCTAATAGGAATGAAAGAGGCAACGTCTGTCATCCCATATTGTTGTTTACCCAGCGATTCTCATAGGGGACTTCATGAAAGCGCGTAAGGCCGCACGGCACAGACTATAACCTTTGGGGATGTACGATCATGGTGGCGCCGGGGCGCACAATTTTACTTAAGAAAAACAGATGTTTTTAGATTATGGTTTTAGCTTCATATGCTGATTGTTTTTACTCTAATGATTTTAATTAATTGGACAGTTAACCCCTTCAGTGCCCATGACGAGATAGTCTCGTCATGGAGCGCGGTTGCGCTGTGCCCATGACGAGACTATCTCGTCATGAACCCCGCCCGCTAATGCAACGCCCGGCACAGGGCGGGGAAAGGGCGGGGCACTGAAGAGGTTAATAAATAAATACAAATAGTCCCTAACGTGAGTGTAGTTCCACCTATAGTAGGTTCAGTGCGCACATTGTTTTGAAAGCTTTATTTCCTTAGTAGAATCACGGGCCCCTAGGGCTGGTTACTTTATCTTGGTTTCCCATGCTGTCATGATGTGGAGTTCCACTCCATCAGCCTCTTAATTACTCAAGATTTGAGATGTCATCAGTGCGGGAAGGAGACAGTGGCAGTGTCCCCGACCCGCTTTGCGATCTGACCTGGGCAGTAAGAGCTTGACAGCGCTCCTGTGTTAATGTGCATTTTAATTTTTATGTTGTGAAATTGTGTGATATTTTTACTGAGTGCTTTTTAAAAAATCAATACCCCCCTGCATCACACGCCATTACTGACTTGCCTTTTCTGGCGGAGCCGCCTCCCTGCTACTCCTCGTGGGGGCCTCCAGGCACTTCCGGTCGGCCTGCACGAAGAGCGGTTAGCGCTCTAGTGCTTGACTTCCTCTGGGCTATTTAGGCTGAAGGAGACAGTGGCTCGCTGCGGGAAGGAGACAGTGGCAGTGTCCCCGACCCGCTTTGCGATCTGACCTGGGCAGTAAGAGCTTGACAGCGCTCCTGTGATAATGTGCATTTTAATTTTTATGTTGTGAAATTGTGTGATATTTTTACTGAGTGCTTTTTAAAAAATCAATACCCCCCTGCATCACACGCCATTACTGACTTGCCTTTTCTGGCGGAGCCGCCTCCCTGCTACTCCTCGTGGGGGCCTCCAGGCACTTCCGGTCGGCCTGCACGAAGAGCGGTTAGCGCTCTAGTGCTTGACTTCCTCTGGGCTATTTAGGCTGAAGGAGACAGTGGCTCGCTGCGGGAAGGAGACAGTGGCAGTGTCCCCGACCCGCTTTGCGATCTGACCTGGGCAGTAAGAGCTTGACAGCTCTCCTGTGTTAATGTGCATTTTAATTTTTATGTTGTGAAATTGTGTGATATTTTTACTGAGTGCTTTTTAAAAAATCAATACCCCCCTGCATCACACACCATTACTGACTTGCCTTTTCTGGCGGAGCCGCCTCCCTGCTACTCCTCGTGGGGGCCTCCAGGCACTTCCGGTCGGCCTGCACGAAGAGCGGTTAGCGCTCTAGTGCTTGACTTCCTCTCGGCTATTTAGCCCTCGCAGTACCACGAGCGCGCAGCGATCGCGCGCAGCCCCGCCGAAGACCCGCCAAAGAGCTGCCCGTCTGCGCCCGTCCGCGCTAAGGCAGCGCCAGGCGCGAGATATATTGGTCCCCCTCTCACAATTTTCAGGGTAAGATGTGCTATTCTAAGACCGAGTTGTTGAGTCTCCAGCACCCCACTTGCTCATGTACCAGGTGGAACCCAGCCCATATTCCGAATCCCCTGCTACACCCCTCCAAGCTCTGCTCTAATACCAAATCGAAACCTAAACCGCCCCAGGCTCTCAGGCTAGGACACCTAAATGTTAGATCTATGCAAAAACATCATCTAGAAATCCATGATCTCTTAATAGATCACTCCCTTGATGCCCTGTTCACGACCGAGACGTGGCTCCAAGATGACATGGACTCGGTTTGCAATTTAGCTACTCCTACGGGATATACCACTCACACGGTGAACAGGAGCTCAAGAGGGGGCGGGCTAGCACTTATAGTCAAATCCCACCTTGCCTGCCAACTAACTAAAGTGGACATTAAGGGCAGCGAAAGCGCTCGCTTTTCTATCAAAGCCAACTCACAGTTCTGCGCAACTGGCCTCTTGATTTATAGACCCCCTGGCGCTGACGCCCCCTTCATTAACTCTCTCCTACAGTATCTGGGCACTAACATCACTAAAACGGCTAATTTCATGATCATAGGCGACCTCAACATACATCTAGACAGAGACACCGAGCCTAAAGTTGCCACCTTTCTTGCGGATCTCGCTGCTTTTCAGCTTAATCAACTCGTAAGTGGTCCCACCCATAGAGCGGGACACCTTCTTGATCCCATCCTTACTAATATTACGAGTGGATCCGCATACCCGCCTATTCCTATGACTTGGACGGACCATCATCTGGTAATACTGTCAATTTCCTGCAATTCTAGCCCTGTTCTGGTGCCCACTCCGCTAGTTCAAAAACGTCCATGGAGAAAACTCCGCTTAGAAGATCTGCATAAACTCCTGGTGTTAAATCCTCCTCCCTTAAGTGAGGACCTTGACGTAAGGTATGACCAGTTTTGCCTCTGGATCACCCAGGCACTAGACACCCTGATCCCTACCAGGTGGATCAAGGCCCGTACTCATACGGCTAGTCCCTGGTACAACTCTGAACTAGCCATTTTGAAAAAGGAATGCAAAAAGGCGGAGAGGGGTTGGAGAAAAAACTATGATGCCAATCTCAAACAGAATTATGCCCTTCTCCAGAAAACCTATCACCGAAAGGTGTGCAGAACAAGAGCGGCATATTATGCCGATGAAATCAACAGTAGCTCCAACACCTCTAAATCTGTTTTTAAAATTCTGAAAGACCTTACTGCGAAAAAAATTGCTATCACTGCCACTACCTCCCCTGACCTTTGCAATAATATGGCTAATTTTTTCACCAATAAGATTAGGAAAATCTATGATACTTTCCCTAAATGTCCGCAGCTCTCGGTTACTCTGGATCCTACCAGACCTTCTCTTTCCTCTCTTCCTACTCTTGAGCAAGAGAGTTTTCAAAAAATTTGTAGAAAAATTAAATCTGGCTCCCCGGCGATCCCTTAAAACCGGAGACTTTCTGTGAAGCCCATGAACTTATTACAGAACATATACAAGGCACTATTAACCTGTCTCTCTCTACAGCTAGCATTCCTTCTAAATGGAAGCAGGCATGGGTATCCCCCATCTTAAAAAAACCCACTTTAGATCCCATGCTTCCTGAAAATTTTAAGCCCATCTCCCTGCTTCCCTGGCCAGCCAAAATCATCGAGGCACACGTCAATAACATTCTGACCAACTTCCTCCTAACCAATAACATTCTGGATGACTCCCAACACGGGTTTAGAGCTGGTCACAGCACCGAGACAGCCCTGCTCAGTGTTACAGAGGACCTCCGTACCATCCTTGACAGCGGCGGAACGGCAGCACTGGTCCTGTTGGACCTCAGTGCTGCCTTCGATACGGTGTCGCACGAGGTCCTTCTGACGAGACTGGAGGAAATTGGTATTACAGGGACAGCTTTAGGATGGTTTAGAGACTTTCTTTCCAACAGGTCTTTCAGAGTCTCCACCCCCCCTTACATCTCGAAGGAGCATAACATCGGACAGGGAGTGCCGCAGGGTTCTTCCCTGAGCCCTACCCTGTTCAATGTCTATGTCCGCCCCCTTGCAGAGGTGGCTAGAAGGAGCGGACTAGCACTGGTATCCTACGCTGACGATACCCAGCTGGTGGTGGCTCTCAATGACAACAGTGGTCTGGAGGCTTATCGCTTTAAACAGACACTCACTGACATCACCAACTGGATGACGGCGAATTTTCTCCAACTTAACGCGGGGAAAACAGAGATACTGCTCCTGGGGAAAAATACCGCGTCCTGGGGTGACAGCTGGTGGCCTGATGTCTTGGGCCAACCTCCTAAGCCTAAGGAATGCGTTAAAAATCTGGGAGTCTGGGTGGACTCGGCACTGAGGTTTACGTACCATACTAAAAAGGTGGCGGCCACCTGCTTCGGCATTCTACGTAACCTCAGACCTATTTTGAGGTTCTTCGACTGCCGCACCCGCCAGTTAATTGTTCAGGCGACTATCCTTTCAAGACTGGATTATGCCAGTTCTCTTTTATTAGGGGCGAACCTTGCCGAAACCTCCAGACTACAGAGAGTCCAGAATGCGGCAGCCAGGGTGCTGGTAGGTCTCCCTCGCCACTCCTCGACGACCGGAGCCTTGAAAAAATTGCACTGGCTCCCGGTTGGTAAAAGGATCCAGTTTAAGGCATTATGTTTAGCCTTTAAAATCCTTAAAACCGCCTCTCCCCCAATGCTGTGCCCCCTCTTGTCGGAGTATACTCCTAGGAGGTCGCTTCGCTCAGAGGGTCAACATCTCGCGATCATTCCTCGCACCAGACTGGCCAGAGTAGGCGGCCGATCCTTTAGCTTCTTAGCTGCCAAGTTATGGAATAGTCTTCCGGAATCTATCCGTGGCATGCAGGACCTTTTGACCTTCAGAAAGGCTATCAAAACTCACCTTTTTCAATAATTGCTTCCCTTTCTTTGCGCCTCTTTCTCTCTGCAATTGGTTTTTTCGCAGCGCCGGGACGCCCCTTGGCTGGGGCAGCCGTGCGCTGTATAAATCACCATAACATTAACATTAACATTAACATTAACATGTCATCAGTTTTGTCACTGACCATGTCATGAATGATGTAATATGTGACGTCATCAGCAGTGCATTGCGGGGGCGCAAGTTATAGTTAGCTCCACTAACTATAACGGCCGAATTTCTCTGGTTTTGTACAAGTGAAATGTCCAAGTAACTACACGTTCCTGAAACTTGTGTTTTTTTCAGTGAATTTCCATGGGTTTTTAAATGCTAATTTCCAACTATAACGTCCCTGAAACCTGTTTTTTTCAGTGAATTTCCATGGGTTTTTAAATGCTAATTTCCAACTATAACGTCCCTGAAACCTGTGCATTTTTCAGTGAATTTCTAAGGTTTTTTAAATGCTAATTTCTAACTCTACCTACAGAGGTAGGACATGTGCAGAAAGAGGAAGAAAGACACAGAAAGAAGCAAGAGAAATGCAGAAAGAGACAACAGAAGTCCAGAAAGAGGAAGAAAGGTGCAGGAAGAAGCAATAACTATGTAGCAAGTTCCAACAGGGATGCAGAAAGAGGCCTTGTTGCAAAGTCATCCTGTGCTCTGGGCACCCCCCCAACGTTTTGCTGACTGCTACTGGTGGTAACTGACTCTGACTGACCCTGGGCTCTGCCTAACCAGGCCCGGAGCCAGTGCTATGCTGAAAGACCTTAGAGTACAGTAAAAACACCTACATACACTAGGGTACACTATGGGTTGGGATACCCTGGTAATTGGCATGACCTCCCCTGTAAGGCCATGGTACATAATAGGGCAGGGGGATTAAAACTAATATCTCTAAGTCCCTAGCATATAATAGGGCATGTGTGCACTGCTGAGCCTGAGGTCAGTTTAAAAGTAGCCCTGTGTGTGCAGAAAGAGGGAAGAGGGTTGTAGAAAGAGGCAAGAGAAGTGCAGAAAGAAGCAACAGAGGTGCAGATAGAGGCAAGAGAAGTCCAGTAAGAGGCAGCAGAGGTACAGAAACGGGCAGAAGAGTTGCACAAATAGGGAACAGGAGTGCAGAAAGAGAGAAGAGGGGTGCAGAAATAGAGAAGAAGGGTGCCAAAAGAGGCAAGAGGGGTCCAGAAATTTGCAAGAGAGCGGCTAAAAGAAGCAAGAGCAGTGCAGTAAAAAACAACAGAGGTGCAAAAGGAGGCAAGAGGGGTACAGAAAGAGGCAAAAGAAGAGCAAAAACAAGCAACAGAGATACGGAAAGAGGTCAGAGGGGTGCAGAAAGAGGCAAGAGAGGTACAGAAAGAGGCAAGAGAGGTGCACAAAGAGAGAAGAAGGGTGCAGAAAGAGGCAGGAGGGGTGCAGAAAGAAGCAAGAAAGGTGTAGAAAGAAGCAAGAGAAGTGCAGAAAGAAACAACAGAGGTGCAGAAAGAAGCAAGAGCAGTGCAGAAAGAGACAAGAGAAGTTCAGAAAGAGGCACCAGAGGTGCAGAAACAGGCAGAAGAGGTGCAGAAAGAGAGAAGAGGGGTGCAGAAAGAGAGAAGAAGGGAGCCGAAAGAGGCAAGAGGGGTACATAAATTTGCAAGAGAGGTTCAGAAAGAAGCAACAGCAGTGCAGTAAGAAAAAACCGAGGTACAGAAGGAGGCAAGAGGGGTGCAGAAAGAGGCAAGAGCAGTGCAAAAAGAAACAAGAGACGTGCAGGAAAGGGAAGAAGTGTGCAGAAAGAGGCACAAGGGGTGATTATAGAAGGAAAAGAAGTGCAGAAAGAAGCAACAGAGGTGCTGAAAGAGGCACGAAGGGTGCAGAAAGAGGCAAGTGAAGTGCAGAAAGAAGCAACAGAGGTACAGAAAGAGGCAGGAGTGGTGCAGAAAGAGGTTAGAGGGGTATAGAAACAGGCAGGAGAGGTGCAGAAAGAAGGAATAGGTGTGCAGAAAGAGGCAAGAGGGGTACAGGAAGAAGCAAGTGAGGTGCAGGAAGAGGAAACAGAGGTGCAGAAAGAGGCAAAAGAGGTACAGACAGTGGAAGAAATGAGCAGATAGAGGCAAAAGAACTGCAGAAAAAAGAAAGTTACAGAAAGAAGCAACAGAAATGCAAAAAGAGGCAAGAGAGGTGCAGAAAGAAGCAAGAGTGTTTTGCACACCATTAGTACCACTTTAACACCCACATTTAGCATTAAGTAACAGGTGACCATTCTAGGTTTGCGAAGGGCCTTCCACCATGCTGTAACACTTGTAGCTGCATTTTTGGTGTGCCTCCTGGCACACTGCTGGTGAGGCAATGAGGTCCTCTTGTGTCCTGAGGACCTCAGGACTAAAGTGAACTTCATCCCCCGTGGGGATAGCCCCAATGCCCCCACAGTCCCAACCTGCTCCCCGCCTCCTGCGGGAGCCAGCATTGCTTTTGGGCAAGGTGAGCTGCTAACATGCCGCTCCCCTTGCCCAAAAGCAATTCTGCTTTACTTCTTGGAAGCGAGAGCAGGTTTCATGCTCTCGTTTCCAAGAAGCAAAGCAGTGTTTGCTATGGCAGGGTGGGAGCCTGCCATAGCAAACGGCAATGTCCATGGGGTGGGCACCCTGGGACATTGCAGGAGCCAGCCCTGGGAGGTGGTGGTCCCCAGGGCTATTGAGGGCTCCAGGGGGGGAGCCGCGCCACCCCTCGCAACTGTTTAAAGCCCTGGGGAGGTGGTGGTCCCCGAGGCAGGTGTGGGGAAGCAAGAGCCCCCCACACTTACTTTACATAATTGAAGCCCTGGGGAAGGGGTGGTCCATGGGGCTGCAGTGGGGCCGTGTGGCCCCATGCACTTTATGATCAATGCCCCAGGGAGGTGGTGGTCCCCGGGGCAGTGTTGGGAGGGGCAAGAGCCCCCCACACTTTATAATTTTAATTTAAACCCCGGGGTGGTGGCGGGTCCCGGGAATTGGGGGGGCTTGCGAGGCCCCCCACCCATAATGATCAATGCCCATGGGAGGTGGCAGTCCCCGGGGCAGCATGGGGAGGCAGGAGCCCCCGCCACAGATTTTGTTTTTCAAGTTCTGGGGATGGGGAAATCCCCAGGGCTGCGGGGGACCCTGTCGGCCCCTGCTAATTTATTCCACATTGCCCCCGGAACCTGGCCCACCCTTTTTTCTCTGCCTCCACTTGACGAATCACCCTGAACCTTTCAAGACAGGAGCTGACCTAGGTGAACCATTAGTTTGAAAAATGTCATGAAGATTCGTCAAACGACGCCAAAGATATAGGCAAAAGAAAAAGCGCTTTTTGAATAGAAACAAGGTCCTAAATATAACTACCTACTGGAGACTGCCAGTAGGTAATGTATATATAAAGCAAACACAAAGAGACTATGGACGAAGTGTTGAAACTTTTCAAACACTCACCCCCAGTCACAGATCTGAGTTGAATCCATCATCATTCTTTAGCTCACTTTACCACCCCAGTTCAGACACAGCTATATGCAAATCAGTCTTGACCCTGTGCCTCATGGGAACAGTCCAGCCCAAACTGCCAAGCCATGTCTTCCCTGGACCGGAAACAAGCATCGTGGGACCGGTTTCGGGCTAACAGCCCTCATCAGCCAAGCTAGCTTGAATCCAGTGGCAAAGTGAGCGAGAGACCCACGTCTGGGCATACCCTGCCAACTTAGAGCGAAAAAGCAAACACAAAGAGATGATGGACGAAGTGCTGACATTTTTCAAATACTCACCCCCAGTCACAGATCTGGGTTGAATCCATCATCATTCTTTAGCTCACTTTGCCACCCCAGTTCAGACACAGCTATATGCAAATCAGTCTTGACCCAGTGCCTCATGGGAACAGTCCAGCCCGATATATGTATACACACACACACACACACACATATATATATATATATATATATATATATATACACACACACACAAATACACTGTCCTCCCCCCACATGGGTGATGAGACCCAGGAGCCAGCTGCTAATGAGTCTTGTTTGGGGTGATGGACACTGATTCGTCCCTCATTAAATCCTTCTGTGATGAGAAGGGTGAGGCAGCACAGCAGGTGGCTTTTCAAACAGCTCAACTTATGTTCCTGTGTGAACAGTGGGTCGGAGGAAATGTGAGCCTTTACGACACTGTGATAGCATGCGCTCACCCGACCCTCTCAAAAACCGGGAAATTTCTATGTTATAGAAAAAAAAGTGTCAGGACGCCCGAACAGTCCATGAAAAACCGAGGCTTTCTGGGCAAATCCAGGACGTCTGGTCACCCTATACTGACTACACTTCAACATTATGCTATCTGGAGGGAATAATTTACTTCTATAGCTAATTTCTGAGCGTGAAACTTAAGGGGAAAAAACCTGCCAAGTTTTTGAATAGTGAAGCTGTGGGTCCAGACTCCCTATAGGCAGCAACATCTGAGTTCCCGATTGAAAATGTGCATTTGAGGTATAAAAATTCAAGTTTATTTAGCTTGCACAATATTTTCTTGTGCAGTTTCGGACATTAAGATCTCAGGGCCTTATTAATGAGGCCTTGCGACAGTTTTGGGCAGCTGTTGCATCACTTTTTGTGATGCATCGGCGGCGTAAATAATGCACCATGTTGCGCCATATTTACGAAGTGACGCATCTAGGCACATGCGTTACTTTGTAAACCCCTGAGCTACATTATACCTGCGTCAGGTATAATGTATGTGGGGTGGGCGTTCCCGCAAGAAAGGGTCGTAGGAGTGGCACAGTGAAATCTATAATATTTCACTGCGCCACTTCTAGGACGCCAATGAGTCAAAACCTTACGCCTGCCTCATGGCAGACGTGTGGGTGACCCAGGCCCTTTCATATGGGGCTTGCCCCATGTGAAGGGACACATTTCTGGAGTTGCGTCTGTTTTCAGACACACCCCAGCAATGCGCCACTCTTGCGCCGACAGATTTGTCAGTAATATTGACGTATCTATCATTCCTTGCAACATGACACATCCATCATGTCGCAAGGAGGGCGTAAAGAGAAGTGTTGCACCGCTGCTTTCACGCAGCGATGCAACTCTTCTCATAAATGAGGCCCTCCCTTCAGCGGTAGGGCAGGCCCTGCAGCATACACACACACAGAGTTCGATCACTACACGGGGGAGCTGCCCAGGCTCGACTCTGCAACCAAGGCAAGTACCCCAGAAAATCCTCTCCTCTCGCTCTGATGCAGTTTTGTTCGGAAAATATTACTTCTGATAAAGTCAATCAGTGCAGTCATGTAATCTAGTGTATTCAGTTGAAACACAGTGGAAGAAATAGTTTTAAAGAATTTTACAGCATCTCTTTCATAGCTTTATATGACTTTTGTTATGAGCTTTACATGCCATATATTTGGATGGCTTCGCTCTTGGCTTGCAGCCACAGTTGACTCTGCTCTGTCTTGATTTCGCTATGAATTTACTGTTACGATTGACCTCATGTCAACCACTTCTGTGGGAAAATCGGCGAAGGAGAGAGGTCCTTTCCTGCAATTCTGTTTTTGATTTTAGAAAATAAAACGGAGGAGACAGCTATATTACATTTGGCACAATTTTATAATGCATGACTGCGTTTACAAAGATGATGAATAACAGAACTAAGTCAAATGCTTGTTTCCAAATTGGTAGTTACAAAGTGGACTAACTGGTTCTAGGGGGTTTTACTCGAAGTGGTCGCTCATTCTCCATGCTAATTGGACGGCAGCAGCGTTCTCCTTTCAGCTCCTGCCTTGACTGACCGTTGTGGCTCTCGGGTCACTGCATTTAAAGGTCGACTATATATTTGCGAGCTAATTAGTGAAAGTCATTAGCTGGATGGAGTTCCCCGAGGGTATGTGCTGCAGGTTGGTCGCAGATACAGGCATGCATGTGTGTTCATTCTCTTTACTGATGACGTTTTCCCACCTCTGCTCTTCAGGTTTGTCACTTTTCCAATTAACGCCGATGAGATTTTTACAAACAGGAGCACTGAAGAGCCTTTCCTGATTGCTCCGTTTCTTTGCAGTCTGGATCGGGTGAAGGTGTGACCTTCAAGCCCGGAGATACTTAGCCATCTCCGGGTCTACACTCTAAGACTGGAGCGATGACTTGCTGAATGCCGCGTTGTGGAAGGAGAAGGGGAAGTTCAAATGAAAAGCACTGATCCTATCACTGCATCGCTTGATTGTGTGGACACTTTAGTTCACAGTAAAAACTCTTTACATAACATCCAGGCCACTTAAGGAACTATGACAAAGGCTGTTTTACATACTAGGTATAAGCACAATACATTACGACAGCATCTTAGGCACTTTCAACTGTTGTAACCCCCTCCAGGCGGCATGTCGTCCCGCGCCGCTCCCTTCACTGTTTCCACCAACTGCGCGCTTTTACCTTAAAATCAACACTGACAACTTTCTTTGGTGCCTGAAAAGGTCGCAGTTTATTCATCAACATAAAATGTTTACATCATTTTTTTTCCATATCAAACGTTCATGGTCATCGCTTCATTTAATGTCCATGTTCTCTCTTTACATCTATTGCTCCTTGCAATTCATTCTCTTGCATTATGGACCCAGCCTCCTCCATTTTCCGCGTGGGGAGGGGCCCCTTTTCTGGGCTTCCGATTCATAGGTCTAGGCTTCAGCTTGCTACCGATTTGGAGGGTGTCCGTCTGGACCTGCCCAGGCTGCAAGTGTCGTCCCGCACGCCCTGTAATCCTTTTGTGGGCCCTCCCTTCTCCCAGCTTCCGGATGGCGTTCTTCCCGGGCCTCCATTTGTCCGGCTTCACCTTTTCGGCCTGGGAATTGGCTTTGGTCAGGAATTCATTTTCAGAGGAGCAGAGGTGTATTTTAAAAGTGGCGCACAGATGCACTTCACTCTGACACAAACAGACTTGCTGACAGCAACAGAACGTATACCTGTGCTGCTGACCTTGCCTTATTGCCCTATGAGTACCGGTACTCTCCTCAGACATGGAGAAGTTCTGGGACGTAAGATCTGCCGCAGCTCACACGACCACCGGGCCAACACAAGGGGTTCAAGTCACATGACCTCCCACCCCAACCCTGTGCGGAGTCCGCCTCAGTCTCAGAATGATATAGTCACTGTCTTGGCTGTCGCCATTGACAAGGTTGAGACACGCAGGTCTGACCAGAATTGCCAGATTTTGAGACCTGTCTGAAATACAAAGACGCTCAAGTGTAAGCCCAACGCAGACCAGTGTCAGACCAAAAACCAGCCAAAAGTCGAAACTTTCCGATTTTGCAAAAGTAGTCTTCAGAAAACATTTTAAGGATGACGTAAATCCTATTCAATATACAGATAGTGGGAGGAGGTTAACTGGGCACCTGTGTTAATAACTACTCATTTGCAAGACGAGTCCCCACTTTGACTTTTATTTTGTAGTTCTCTCACCACAGAACCAAACCGGAACCTGGCATTCATAAATTACCTCTAAAAAAGCAAATTATTAACCACTTTATGTCTATGAATAGGAATGTCAATGCTATTTCATCAATGTGGCTCCAAAAAAGCGTACTGAAATGGTTATGCAGAATTAACACCACACAATAATCTACATATTAAGAAACAGTAATTGCAACATAACTTGTTTGGCACAGCTTACATTCTATGTACTTGTCTGAAGACATTCAACAAAAAAAACTCCTTTACAATGGCAGTATGGGACAGCAGCAAATATAAACATCGCAGCAGGTATTTCTGAAACGCAGTTTTCGTGCCAAACAAGTGTACGTAAATGTGAAGCAACAGTGTGAAAATGGAGGGTTGCTACATTAAGACAAGAGTTCCACACTTTTTCAGTTAAAAAGTGATGAGACCAGAAAAAAGACAGTCACCCACTCTGACCTCTGCCCCGCCCTCCGTTCCAAAGTCCTTCACCGTGACCACTTACTCTGGCACTAAAAAGTATAGAGGACATTTTTGTTTCCATTGTTTTGCAGCAATCGCTCAACTAAAGCACTTTGTCTTGGCAAGCAGCAGATGGGTTTGTTTGGGGTACAGATGAATGCAACGTTGTTGAAGCGGAAAAGAAAATGACCCAATTTCCTAGATCAACACCATCAACACTGACGCTCCCTCAACTCTACTGATATTGTCATACTGTTTGTGTTCCATTCCACTCCATTCCCCTTCATCATTAGCACTGTCTCCCTCCCATACAACCATTGGCCTGGGCCATCTCATGAGGCTCCTTTATTCCTATCACCCAGCCAGGAATTAATTATTCATGCTCTTAACTTTAAATTATCATCAACGACTGTAAACACCCTAAGGTAATCCATGCCAGAAAGCAGTCCATGCTTACATTTCATGTGTTTTACTTTATGTAGTCTTTCCTAAAAGTATTTCCTTTATCCAGATGATGTGTTTCTCTAGTTTCATTTTATCAAAACATACCTTTATAGTACAATTTGTGAAATTAGTTGCCTTTCAGTTTGCATGCAGTTCCTTGATGGCGGGTCATACTATTAGAAGGATTGTGACATGGTAGCTGCAAATAACAAAAGGATCTCTGTGTTAAAAGCAGTGGTGCCCGTAATTTTACCAGGGAGGGGGTGGTAAGAACACATACACACTTAGACCTCACTTACACCTGTGCATTTACATACGCGCACACAGACCCATTCACAACACAAACAAATGTATTAATTTATTTCAGAGTTTTTTATAGCGCTACCGAGATACACATACATTAATACATATACACATGAAAAATAAAAAAACGCATAAAACGTACCTTAACTGCAGTTCTCTGACAGGGAAGCCTCAGAGGTCCCAGGAGGGCTGGCACTGCTGCCTTCCCTCATTGGCTGATGGGAAAGCAGTGGCCCCAACCTCACCACAGGGTTGGATGGGGTCAGTGAGTCTGTAGACCCCACCCCACTCTGTTACTAGGTACCACTGATTGACACTCTGCCCTGGGCACTTCAGGCTTTAAACTGAAGCGGCCAGGTCCGAGGCAATCAGTGGTGCTCCCCTTCATCACAATGGGGTGGGTGAAAAGAAGAGCCTTCACAGGTTTCTTGACAATATTTTGTAGATTTATTGTCATTTACAGCATCCCAGCACGGAGCTGCATCTAATATCACCGGTGCTCTCCAACAACTGTCCTCACCTAGAATCCTCATGAGTTAGGATTCTACAAGATAACTAGGCAACAGTATCCATGGCATAAATCCCAACTTAAGACATCTCTACACATCTCCCCCCTTACAGAATACAAAATAGTAAAAACGGCATATAAACAGAATAATCTAAGGGAAAAAAACGATAAGGTTATATAAATGGAACAGTAATAACATGGTAAATATTCCATGATTCACATACCTTGCAAACATTTCCTAAACTCCAAGCAGAACCATCATCTAAAATCACAACGTTAGATTTCACATTTTTAACTCGAAAAGGTCCCAAATATTTGCTATCACCTTTACAAACCCATTCATTCTTACGCACAACAACCCAATCACCCACTTGAACACATAACCGTCTCAACTCTTCCTCAAATTGTAGCTACTTATCATCCTTCTCTGTCCTCTCTCTACATGCTCTCTTACTTCATTGCAAACCTTATCTTTCTACACAACCAAACACTCATTTTTCCCTGGTTCTCTTCCTTTAAGGGATACAAAAGGAGCCACACCATTAGCTGAATGTGGAGTGACCGTTTGTGTCCACATAATTTTTCTCAATTCTTGTTTCCAGGATAGCCCATTAGCAAGGGACAATTGAATGTTCTCCATTATGATCTGATTAACCCTTTCTACCAGACCATTTGCCTGGGGTTGAGAAAGAGCCACCTTCTCATGAGTAATACCAATTCATTGGAGATAATCTCCCATCTCCTTTGAGACAAATTGTACTCCATTGTCCAGCACCAAGGAGGCAGGAATTCCTTCCTCTAGAAAAACTCTTTCTAAAAACTTTATAACATTGGCAGTGTTAATCTTACCCATGGTTTCCACCACAAACCATTTGGAATGATAATCCACTTACCCAAGAATAAACCTATCTCTTGTGCCTAATTTGCTGACCGGACCAATGAAATCAATGGATAATTTCTCCCAAGGTCTTGATGGAAATTTGGTGCATTCCAAAGGAGGTTGACGCACAAGTTTAGACGTATCACTGTTCACACAAAAACTACAGTCTTTCACTGTAGCATCAACATCACTCTCAACTCCAGACCACCACATCTCTGCACTGGGGTGAATGTATGACATTGTTCTGCATTTTGTCCTTCAACTGTTGTTTTTGCATTTGTCACCCCGAGTGGGAAGGGTATGCCCAAACGTGGATCCCGTGCTCTCAATGCCACTGGAATCAAGCTATCCTGGCTGAAGATGGGTGAAACCCCGAAACAGGTCCTAGGATGCTTGTTTCCAGTCCAGGCTTGGCAGTTCGGGCTGGACTGTTCCCATGAGGCACAGGGTCAAGACTGATTTGCATATGGCTGGGTTAAAACTGAAACGGCATGGTGAGCAAAAAAAACAATGGATTTAGGCCCAGATCTCTGTACTGGGGTGAATGTATGACATTGTTCTGCATTCTGTCCATCAACTGTTGTTTTTGCACCAGAATGATTCCCTGACCCTACGTTTAGACATACGTAGACCAGGATAACCTTCGTGAACGATGTCAAGAACCCGTTTCCGAACTCCTTCAGGAGGTACTATCTGCCACCTCCTCATGAACTTTCCTTTGCTTATGCTTAACTCATCTCTTACTTTGAAAAATTCCTTCAATTCCACATCTTTACTATCGTCAAACTCCCAACCTTGAACAATCTTTGATTTTACTTTCAGTAACCTTAGATCATGCTCCCTGGACTCATTCCACTCTTCAGAAGACAGAGCCATTACTCCTTTATTAACATCCGCACCACCAACAATGTCACTACAAATCTCATTGCAATCCTCATTCAAAGGCATCCTCGATAAATAATCAGCAATTACATTTTTCTTTCCTTTGACGTATTCAACTTCAAAATTGAACTCCATGACAGATAACAACCACCTAGAAATTCTGGGTGTCACACTACCTTCTAACGCCCTTCCACCTTTAAAGATAAACAATAATGGTTTATGGTCAGTACAGACATTGAAGGGAAGTCCCAACTAATAAAACTTAAAATGACTTAAACCCCAACAACAAGCTAGAGATTCTGTTTCAATAACTGAGTAAGATCTCTCAGCACCCTGTAATCTACTCGAAGCAAAACCAATAATTTGTTCTTCGCCATCCACCACTTGTGACAACACCACTCCAATTCCAACCCTACTAGCATCTGTAGTCAAGTAAGTTCAACCAGTAACTTCAAAGCGTCCTAATGTGGGTGCTTCTGAAATATTTTTTTTATGAGTTCAAAAGCTCTCTTACATTCATCAGACCATTTAAATACGACATTCTTTTTCATGATCGTTCTCAAAGGTTCAACAAGTTCAGGAAAACTCCCCACATACTTAGCAAAATATTCTGCTAATCCTAAAAAAGATCAGAGTTCATCTTTACATGATGGTTCGGGAGTCATAGTCACTGCTTTTACAATACTTTTCTTGGGTCTTATACCATCTGAACTTACTTCATGTCCCAAATACTCCACTCTTCCTTTCCTTAACTGACACTTCTCTCTTTTTATTGTTAAATTATGCTTCTCTTATCTAGCCATCACTTCTCCAAATAATTTGTCGTGATCTGAAAAATCTTTCCCAGCAATCAAGATATCGTCTTGAAAACACCAAACCTTTCTCATGTCCCCAAAAATGTTTTTCATAGCTCTTTGAAAAACGGCCGAAGCCGATGCCAATCCAAAAGGAATCCTCTTGTATCTAAATGCACCAAGAGAAGTGGCAAAAGAAGTTAAATATTTAGACGATTCATGTAACTTAATCTGATGATACGCAGAAGACATATCTAATACACTGAAAATACGTCCTTCACCCATGGTTGATAACATCTCCGATATATTAGGAAGTGGTTCCCTATACACACAAATGTTTCTATTGAGATCACGTAAGTCGATACAAAGACGAATTTTGCCACCTACCTTTGGAGCAATTACAATTGGAGCCAACCATTCAGATGCTTTGATTGGCTCAATAATCTCTTGTTTTAATAAACTTTCAATCTCTTTACGTAAAGGCTCTAACATTAAATCAGGAACATTCCTTATCTTGTGCACAACTGATTTAGTATTTTCTTTTAAAATTATCTTATGTGAGAAGCCTTTCAATAGCCCCAACCTTGAGTCGAAGACCTTGGGATACTTCTCAAATAGTTCATTGCAATCACCCACATCTTGAACAGATGTTTTTTCTAGAACCATAACGGGTTCTGCAGCATTTGGATCAATAATGATGTTCAAATCCTTCTGGTGACGCCATCCTAGAAGATCAGACCCAAAATCTGTAACATACACTCTTCCTCTAACTGCCTCACTGTGAGACCGGCCTCGTGGTGTGGGCCCTCCCGACCAGCAAGTTACACTACAACCACGCCGAACATCGTGGGCACGGCCTCCCGGCTTCCGTGGACCAACATCCCGAGGGCCGACCAGATCCCCAACACGCATGCCCGGCCGAGGGAGAACGAAACCCCCCCCCCAAACCAGACCGAGAGGCGCCGACCCTGTCACACCTCTGGTCTCTCCCCCGAGGGAGGTTTCGATCGACCACCAGGCCCCCAGTGAGCGGGCGCCTCGCCTGCTGAGTGTCTGGAGTCCCTCCCAGACCCACCTGAACAGATCAAGGGGCCGAGCGACAGGAAACCCCGACACACCGCCCCCCAGGCACCAGACCCCTCTCCGCGAGGACTCCGGACTTCAAAGAGGAGGGGGAGTATAACAAGGGGTGCTGAAGGGACGAGAGGCAGAGAAGACCTGGACTGACGAGAGCCTGCGGACTTGGTCGCGGCTCGATCGCTCCCCGAACAGAAGAACGCTACCCGAACTCTGAACCATCCGAGCCCTGCTGACGCTGTCGCGGCTCCCCGAACTCTGAACCATCTGAGCCCTGCTGACGCTGTCGCGGCTCCCCGAACTCTGAACCATCTGAGCCCTGCTGACGCTGTCGCGGCTCCCCGAACTCTGAACCATCTGAGCCCTGCTGACGCTGTCGCGGCTCCCCGAACTCTGAACCATCTGAGCCCTGCTGACGCCGTCGCGGCTCCCTAAACTAAGACCCTCCGGTGCCTGCTGAGTGACTCGCGGCCCGCTCCTCCAAGAGAATCGGCAGAGATCGCCGAGAGAAGCAACATCCCCCTCAGCTCGAGGATTGAGAGCTGGGCGCCGGATACCTCGCAGAGACACTGATTGAAAGACTGTCCCGCTACCCCTTTTCCCTCCATCATAAGATCGCTGCCGCTTGTGGCATTAATCCTGCACCTGCCTGCCGGATCATAAAGATCCCTGATAACCACCGATAAAAGCTTATTATCTTGCAACGATTTACTGTGTGGTGTCCCTCTATCCGCAGAAGAGAGAAGCGTAGCGTGTGCGATCCTAGGTGCGAGACCCTTCCAGGAAGGGCCTCCCTGCTCTTGCTCGGCCTAACTCTGGGAAAGGTGGGCCTCAGGGTGGTCAGGAACACATTCCGCAGCCTCCCCGGGGAACGCCTTCCAACATTTGGTGGCAGGCGACGGGATCCGAGCCATCACCTAGAGATCGTACAGTAGACGACATACGCACTACCAAGAAGGATGGAAGGAGAAACTCCCCGGACACAAACAGAAGGAGAACCTCCCAACGAACCACGAAGCAACCCGGGGAGGAACGGCGCCCCCGAGAGGGGCCTATCCCCAGAGGAACTAGCGGACCGAGAAAGAGATCGCAACCACGAACTAGAACTAGCAAAATTAAAAATCGAAGGAGAGCTAAAGCTGGCTGAGAAAAAACTGGCGGTGGAACAGTTACGCCTACAAGGAGAACTAGAGGAAAAGAAACGACAGAGAGAACACGACGAGAAAAAACTCCAACTAGAGCACGAACGTAGCCTAAAAGAAATCGAGCTCAAGGCTAAGAAGGTGGAGGCCCGACCCTCGGAAACCCAACCAATCTCCTCCACCGTGGAACCAAAGGTCCACATCCCCAAAGATGTGGTGAAAGGATACTATAAGAACGACGATATTCAGCAATGGTTCAAGGCCTACGAAGTCGCCATGACCTCCCACCGAGTCCCGCAGAAGGACTGGGGGGCTGGGCTATGGGGCCGGTTCCTGAGCGAGGGGAGAGATACCCTGCTGGACCTGCCCTCCACCGTGATGAACTCCTACAGTCACATGAAAGAGGCTCTAGTAGCCAGATATGGGCTCACCCCTGAAATGTACCGGCAACGGTTTAGAGACTGCAAAAAGATACCCGGTACCACCTGGGTGGAGTACGTGAACTTCTACAGCCGGGCCTTGGACGGATGGATCAAGGGCAGCAAGGTCTCCACCTTCGAGGAGCTGTTCGACCTAATCGCATGGGAACACTTGTCCGCGAATTGCTTTGTAGAGCTGCGCCAGCACCTCCTGGACAGCAAACTCACAGACCCTCGAAAACTGGCCGTCGAGGCTGACCGATGGGTGAACACCCGGGCCTCCCGGGGCCCCGTGAGGGACTACGGTCGCCACAGTCAGGGACCCCCCCCGCCAGAGGGGCGGAGGGAATCAAGGCCGGCAAAGGGAGCTTCCGGGGGGATCCCCGCTCAGCCCTCCCAGAGGACAATCTCCGCCCTTTCCAGCTCTACCTCCGGCCAGCACCGGGCCACCAGGGAGGCCGGGGCCCCGAGTGCGGATCACCTGCTTCCGCTGCCAACAGACCGGACACTATGCCAGCGACCCCCAGTGTCCCCTGTACCAGCGGTCCACCACAACAACCCCGCCGACTCGACAGATGGCCTCCGTAGCCCTGGGGGAAGAGATAGAAGACTCCGAAGAATGGGAACCAGCCGCCATGGCCTTGGTCTCCCTAGGGGATCGAGAGATGGTCCCTGGAACGTCCCTGCCCGCCAACACGAAGAAGTACCGACAGCAGGTGACGGTCAACGGTCACCGCATCGAGGGCCTCCGGGATACGGGGGCGAGTGTCACGGCGGTTCATTGTCACCTGATCTCCGAAGATCAGATCCTGCCTGGCGCCTTTTGCCCCGTCATCTCCTCAGACAAATCCGAGAGCCTCTGTTGGATGGCCCTAGTCCCCTTCGAATGGGGGGGAGTCACCGGCAAGTTAAAGGTGGCGGTCCGAACCTCCCAGCCCGTGGACTGCCTCCTGGGCAATGACCTTGAGAACTCCCCGTGGGGACAAGTGGAACGAAGAGCCCACCTCGAGATGATGGGCCTCCCCGAGTGGGTATGCGCCACCAGGCGCTCAATGACTATCCGGGCACCTCCCTCCGAGGGGGAAGAGCCCATGCCGCTAGACACCGCCACCACCCCCGAGATCCAGAATACACCACCAGAGGCCAACGACCCCCTTCTGGACGAGCCGACCGCTCCCGACGAAGGGTCAGTGCCTTCCGACCCCGAAACCCTGACTCACCTCGAGGACCTGCCAGAACTGGCCCAGTGGCCCTGCGAAGGGGGCCCCTCCCGTGAAGAATTTTGCCAAGAACAATCCACCTGCCCGTCCCTCATCGGACCCCGACAACAGGCCGAGGCCCAAGCAGCAGGCGACCAGACTGGCACCCACTGGGTATACTGGGAGGACGGCCTCCTGTACAGCGAACAGAAGTCGGCCGAGTTGGGATCGGCCCGGGTACTAGTGGTACCCCTACGCTTCCGAAGTCTCCTCCTGGGCCTGGCCCATGATGTACCCCTGGCCGGACACTTAGGCCAAGATAAGACCTACCAACGGCTCGTCACCCACTTCTATTGGCCCAAGATGCGAGCAAATGTGGAGGCCCACTGCAAATCCTGCCCCACGTGCCAGGCCAGCGGAAAGAGTGGGGGCAAGCGCAAGGCTCCGCTACAGCCCTTCCCCGTCGTCAGTACCCCTTTTGAGTGGGTAGGAATCGACATTGTGGGACCGCTGGACCCCAAGACCGCCCAGGGCCACCGGTTCATCCTCGTCCTAGTGGATCATGCCACCCGTTACCCCGAGGCCATCCCTCTCCGCACCGTGACGGCCCCCGTGGTGGGCCGGGCCTTGATGGGGATCTTCTCTCGCATGGGGTTCCCCCGCGAAGTCGTGAGTGACCGGGGTACGAACTTTATCTCCCGTTATATGAAATCCCTCTGGCAGCAGTGCGGAGTATCGTACAAATTCACCACCCCGTACCACCCCCAAGGAAACGGACTAGTCGAGCGCTTTAACAAAACGCTGAAAGGAATGATCATGGGCCTCGAGGAACCCCTACGCCGGAGGTGGGACGTCCTCCTCCCATGTCTCCTGTTCGCCTACCGGGAGGTTCCCCAAAAATCCCTGGGGTTCAGCCCATTCGAAGTATTATATGGACACCCCGTCTGAGGACCCCTGAGCCTGGTCAAGGAGGGGTGGGAAACAACCCCCCGGGGGACCCCTCCGGACGTGTTCCGATACATCTTGGCGCTCCGCAACCAGACCCGAAAATTCAGGGAACTCGCAGAAGCAAACCTCGAGGCCAGTCAAGAAGAAATGAAGCGCTGGTATGACCAGAATGCTACGCTGGTCGAGTTTCAGCCGGGCCAACAAGTCTGGGTCATGGCCCCGGTGAGACCCTGCGCTCTCCAAGATAAATGGACTGGGCCCTTCAAGGTGGTCGAGCGGAAGAGCCAAGTCACATATCTCATCGATGTGCAGTCCCCGCGGAACCCCCTCCGGGTTCTCCACGTGAACCGCCTCAAGCCCCACTTTGTACGGACCGAATTAAGTCTACTCCTGGCCACCGACGATGGGGCCGAAGAAGACACCGAGCCCCTTCCAGACCCCCTGGGGGCGAAGGAAACCGATGGATCCGTGGAGGGAGTGAGACTGTCGACTGCCCTCACAGCCCAACAGACCGACGACTGCCGCCAGCTACTAGGGCAGTTCGCGGACCTCTTCTCCCTGACCCCCGGGGTCACCAGCTGGTGTGTCCACGACGCGGACACCGGAGACAGCCCGCCAGTGAGACATCGGGCCTACCGGGTCCCTGATCGGGTCCGGACCTGCATCCAGACCAAGGTGGCAAAGATGTTAGACCTCGGGGTGATTGAACCCTCCGACAGCCCCTGGGCCAGCCCGGTAGTCCTGGTTCCGAAAGCGACTACCCCGGGTGTTGCCCCCGAGCTGAGGTTTTGCGTGGACTACCGAGGCCTCAATGCGGTCACCCGAGCAGACGCTCACCCTATCCCCCGTGCCGACGAACTCATTGACCGCCTTGGGGCCGCCCGCTACCTCAGCACCTTCGACCTGACCAGTGGGTACTGGCAGATTGCCCTCACCGAGGCAGCCAAGGAGCGCTCCGCCTTCTCCACCCCGGATGGGCACTACCGCTTTAGGGTGATGCCGTTCGGAATGAAAAATGCCCCGGCCACCTTCCAGCGGCTGGTGAACAGGGTCCTGTCCGGACTAGAGGGGTTCAGCGCAGCATACCTCGACGACATAGCGGTCTTCAGCTCCCAATGGACCGAGCACCTCCAGCACCTCCGTCAAGTCCTGCTGGCTCTGCGCCGAGCCGGCCTCACCGTCAAAGCTAGCAAATGTCAAATTGGGCACGGCTCCATAACCTATCTGGGGCACCAGGTGGGGAGTGGGCAGGTCGCCCCCCTCCAGCCGAAGATCGACGCCACCTTGTCCTGGGAACCCCCTGCAACCCAAACAGAAGTCCGGGCCTTCCTGGGCCTCACCGGCTACTACCGAAGGTTTATTAAAAACTATGGCAGCATCGCGGGCCCTCTCACAGAACTAACCTCCAAAAAACACCCCAAGAAAATACACTGGACTCCCTCCTGCCAGAAGGCGTTCGACACCCTAAAGGCCGCAATGTGCGCGGCTCCAGTGCTCAAAGCACCCGACTACGCCCAGGAGTTTGTGGTCCAGACGGACGCCTCGGAACACGGCATCGGGGCAGTCCTCTCACAGTACAACGACAAAGGCATAGATCAGCCCATAGCCTTCATCAGCCGAAGGTTACTGCCCCGGGACCAGCGGTGGAGCACAATTGAACGAGAGACGTTCGCAGTAGTCTGGGCCCTCAAAAAGCTACGGCCCTACCTGTTCGGAACACACTTCCGAGTGCAAACAGATCATCGACCCCTGCGGTGGTTGATGCAGATGCGAGGGGAAAACCCCAAGCTGCTACGCTGGTCCATCTCTCTCCAGGGGATGGATTTCACTGTGGAGCATCGCCCCGGGACGGACCACGCCAACGCGGACGGCCTGTCCCGATTCTTCCGCTTCAGCGAGGAGAACCCCCAAGTGGATGGGTAGTTCTCCCCGCCTTTCAGCTGGGGGGGGCACGTGTGAGACCGGCCTCGTGGCGTGGGCCCTCCCGACCAGCAAGTTACACTACAACCACGCCGAACCTCGTGGGCACGGCCTCCCGGCTTCCATGGACCAACATCCCGAGGGCCGACCAGATCCCCAACACGCATGCCCGGCCGAGGGAGAACGAAACCCCCCCCCCAAACCAGACCGAGAGGCGCCGACCCTGTCACACCTCTGGTCTCTCCCCCGAGGGAGGTTTCGATCGACCACCAGGCCCCCAGTGAGCGGGCGCCTCGCCTGCTGAGTGTCTGGAGTCCCTCCCAGACCCACCTGAACAGATCAAGGGGCCGAGCGACAGGAAACCCCGACACACCGCCCCCCAGGCACCAGACCCCTCTCCGCGAGGACTCTGGACTTCAAAGAGGAGGGGGAGTATAACAAGGGGTGCTGAAGGGACGAGAGGGAGAGAAGACCTGGACTGACGAGAGCCTGCGGACTTGGTCGCGGCTCGATCGCTCCCCGAACAGAAGAACGCTACCCAAACTCTGAACCATCTGAGCCCTGCTGACGCTGTCACGGCTCCCCGAACTCTGAACTATCTGAGCCCTGCTGACGCTGTCGCGGCTCCCCGAACTCTGAACCATCTGAGCCCTGCTGACGCTGTCGCGGCTCCCCGAACTCTGAACCATCTGAGCCCTGCTGACGCTGTCGCGGCTCCCCGAACTCTGAACCATCTGAGCCCTGCTGACGCCGTCGCGGCTCCCTAAACTAAGACCCTCCGGTGCCTGCTGAGTGACTCGCGGCCCGCTCCTCCAAGAGAATCGGCAGAGATCGCCGAGAGAAGCAACATCCCCCTCAGCTCGAGGATTGAGAGCTGGGCGCCGGATACCTCGCAGAGACACTGATTGAAAGACTGTCCCGCTACCCCTTTTCCCTCCATCATAAGATCGCTGCCGCTTGTGGCATTAATCCTGCACCTGCCTGCCGGATCATAAAGATCCCTGATAACCACCGATAAAAGCTTATTATCTTGCAACGATTTACTGTGTGGTGTCCCTCTATCCGCAGAAGAGAGAAGCGTAGCGTGTGCGATCCTAGGTGCGAGACCCTTCCAGGAAGGGCCTCCCTGCTCTTGCTCGGCCTAACTCTGGGAAAGGTGGGCCTCAGGGTGGTCAGGAACACGTTCCGCAGCCTCCCCGGGGAACGCCTTCCAACACTCACCCTTGAATCTTTGAGACATCCAACACATTCCTTTAATATCTATTATTTTCCCTGCGTAACCCACTGCTCAAATATCAGGAGTATGCAAAATTGGACCATTTTCTTTAGATACATTTTTTTCAAAAGATCTATAGGATATAAGGGTATATAAACTTCCAGAATCCGCCAATACATTTATCTCCTTCCACTCAAACAAAATGTTGCAATGTGGCTTTTCTAACTTATCTGTACTTTACATTTTCACATTATGGACAGTGTGCAGCTCATCAGTTTTAGCAATTTCGAGATTCTTTTGGTCACCATCAATCATCAAAAGAATATCATCAACATATTCACAAATACCTTCTACTTCTTGAACTTTACTTTTCCCAGTTACTTTTGTACGGCACATTTTTGAAAAATTTCCCTTTTTTCCAAAGCTTCTACATAAATTACCTCTGGCTATGCAATTAAGGCTAGAAGCGATGTGCCCCAGGGACCCACATCGAAAACATTTAATATCTCTGAGTTGGTAATTTCCTTTCTCAGTTTGTGTTTTTTTTAAATCAACTTCAACTTTTTCTTGTTTGGTAGTAACAGAACTTTCCATTTCTTTCAGCCCCATAACTGTATGTTCCATTTCTTTTGCTATTTGAATCGTTTCGTCTAAAGCATATTCCCTTGTTAGTAATTTTTCTTTTATTTTCTTACTACAAGTACAGCGTACTATCTGATCTCTTATTAATAAATCAGTTAACTGTTCAAAATTACATGTTAAAGCTAAACCTCTCAAAGTAGAGACATAGGTAGTAATATCTTCACCATCTTTTTGATTCCTTGTAAAAAACTTATGGCGCTCTGGAACAACATTTGTTTTAGGAATAAAATGAAGTTGAAACATTTGAATCGACATATCATAAATATTATTAGGTTGCCCATCACTCATCCCCAGAGAAATCTCTGGTAACTCTTCATAAACTCTTCTCTCTTCAACTCCCAGATGGTGAAGAAGAATTGCTTGACGCCTAACTGGACCATACTTATCTCCGCCAATGGTTAAAAGATATGTAAAAAATAATTGTTTCCATTGTACTCAAGGTATAACTGGTTCTCCTGGAGTTGATAAAAAGGGTGGTGGAGAAGACATAGATTGATCAGACATAGTACCTGTAAAGTAAATAAAAATAAAAATTTAAAATAAATGTCTAAAATATAAAATTAAAATAATAATTTAAAATAATAACAGTATTGTGTTGTTGTTCCAGTTGTTCTCTGTAGTGGTCTTTTGTTCGTTTCAGTAGTTCTTCCAAGAGTCCTTTTACAGTTTTCTTAGTTGCTTGAAGTAGTCCTTTTACTGTTTCAGTTGTTATTTGAAGTCTCTTTTGAAGTAGTCCTTTTACTGTTTTTGCAGACGCGTGGGACTGCAAAGCGCTGTCTGGAGATTGAGGTAATTGGGGAGAAAGGTAGGAAAACTTTGTATTCCTTTGATCTGGATGTCAGAAATGCTAGCGTTTCGTGTGACGTGAGATAGAAAACCTTGTATTCTTTAGATCCGGAAGTCAGAAATGTTCGAGTTCCGCGTTTCGGTGTTTCGCTTTACATGTGCGGTATTAAGTGAGCAAACCGCCAAAACATTGCCAGTTTCCACACTGGACAATTATTTTAAACATGCGGTGTATTCGGGCAGATTAACCTGAGAGCATAAACTTGTATTGCCGATATTGTTCTTCGTGCCGGTACACGCATAATCGAGGAGCTGTGTTGCTAGGATACCAGCATGAAATGCGACACGCTGGAAACGCACGCAGAAACGCTCATGCAGGCTTCCACTCAATCGAAGATAAACAGCATAAGTTACTAAGATGAATGATGTAAATACTTCAGATAGCCATAGTTCAAAGAAAATTTTAAGAAAAATAAACTATCTTTGAGGGAAACGATCCTTAAATTACATATGAATACTGTACTCACAGCCGGGAGTCTGTGCATTTAGCTCATGTCCAGCTCCTGCCTGCCTGACCTGAACAAGAAGAGTGTCTGTCAGGCTGGCCTTTGTTCCACCGCAACACCCATTGATTGTGGTGCTGCCCCCTATTTACAAGGGTGGTGTAAATAGGAGGCAGCTCCAAAATGAAGACCAGGAAAAACCTGATCTTAACATGGTGAAACAAGGAGAAATGCTTCATTTCTCCTAGTATTTACTGTTTCTATGTGTGCTGCATTGTGCAGCACACATTGAAACAGCAAATCACCATGAATGGTTGTTCATGTGCAGGAAGGTGTCCCTTCCTGCACATAAAGAATCATTTAAAAAATGATGATTTGCAACTTCCATGTGAGCTGCACAATCCAGCACACATTGGGGCCGATTCCGATCCGGGTCGGAAAGCACTCTGACCGAGTCAGATCCGGAGTGTTTTCCGACCAAGCCGGACCCCTACAGTCCGACCGAGCGAGTACGAAGCGCGCCTATGCTGTCAGACTCGGTTCGGTCGGACTCCCATAGAAGTCAATGGGAGCCAGTTGTACGACGCGTAGATGCGCTCCCATTGACTAAATGGGTATGTCTCAAACAAGTGTGCCCCCTACAGTGGGTACGCGTCGGTGCCATCTGCACCATACATGCCTGTGTTGGGGAGACCCATAGGTCTCCCCCTGTGTCCGAGTTGTAGGGCTGCAGGTTTTAGGGGGTCCGACGCGGACCCCCAAAGTCCGACTCCGGGAGCTTTTGAGAGCCGGACACTCCGGCTCACACAGGCTGTCCGACGCGTGCATCGTACTGGCTCGGTTGTAAATCGCATCCATTGCACGCCACGGTTAGCTTCCGACCTAGACGTACGGAGCGGTTCGGACCCGGAAACGACTCGGTCGGTGAATCTCACGGAGCTCGCATCGTACTTGCTTGCTCGTACAGCTGTAGGGGTCGGCCAGAAAACACGCATACGGCTCGTAGTTTTTCTGGCCGGATCGCGTTCGGTGCCCTTCCGACCCGGATCGGAAGTGGCCCCATAGAAGTTCCAGTTCGCCATTCTGGATTGTTTATGTGCCGGAAGGGACACCTTCCTGCACATAAACAATAATTTTCTCAACGCAGGCACCCTTGCACTATGGTGCACGGGTGCCTGTGTTGGTGCTAGGTAGCTGAATTTAGCACCAGCACTAGGAAAAACACAGGGATGTGATGTACCATTGTAAATACGGTGTATCCCTGCATTTTCACAATGGCGAGGTGTGGCATTAGCAATTGTTTGCTTAACGCTACGCTTCGCCATTCCCTTGTAAGTATGCCCCTTAGTTTGGGGTGCCTGCAAATCCTGCATTGCCGATAACTGGTGAGTTGCACTACTCCTGCTGAAACAATGCCAATGAAGGTAGCAATGGGTGAGGCAGATGGCTTCATGGTTCTGGGACCTCAGTGACAGAGTCACTGTTGCTCTAGGGTGTCCTGCTTTGTAGGCCTGCCAGCAAGATGAGGTGAACTTCAGTATGGATTGTGGTGGGCAGGCCTTCAAGGTTAACCCACACTAGCCACCACCAGGGTTCACCTTCTGGTGCTAAGACACCAGGGCTTCTGAAGTCTAGCAGGGCCTTCTAAGGTCTAGCATTGGAATGTGCTCCCTCAGGAGAGTGGTCTGGTGGACTGGACATGAAGGCTGAACCTGATTCCCGAGTTCCAAATTTGGTAGCTCTGGCCATAGTGCCACCTCCTCCCCGCCACTGAACGCCATACTGCCCCACTGAGAGAAACTCACACTGCCTTTAGCAACAATCCAATTGTGCCCAGCTATAAACATGTGCATGCAACTCAATTCAAATTATGCACTAGACAAGTTTAATATGCTGCCTTGAAAAAAGAAAAGTAATAGCATCTTGGAAAAAGCAAACATTCAAAGGGAATTCAAGATTAAGTAAAGAATGTGAAATATAAGCAGTAGGGGTGGGCGGAATTTGCGAAATTAACTTTAGCAAATTATCGCGAAAATGTTTAAAATTATCGCAAACAAGCGGAAATATCGCGAAGATGCGGAAGTTTTTTTCCCGCATGTTCGTGAGATTTTCTGCATGGTTGCGGGTCGCCAATTTACCCATGTGGTTGCTTGCGGGCGCGGCCATCTTGTTTTGAGTTGTCTCGCGGTGCATGATCGCGAGAAGAAAGACGTGATTGCGCAACGCATGACGTCACTGCGGGCGCGAACTGTCGCGAGACAGCGCAAATGGCTAAAAACAATACAACATCTCATGGAGAACGCGACCGGATCAAGAAAACTTGTCGACGAACACAGGGATTCAGGTAAGGCGATCGCGCGAGCGCGAGAATGTATTATTTTACAGCGCGAGCAAGAAACAAATTATCGCCAAGCTGCGGAAACAGGAAATTTTGACATTTTCACGCTCTCCGCGGAACGCGAAAATGTCAAATTATCGCAATTTCCGCGAACGGAACGAAATTTTCGCCCAGGCCTAATAAGCAGGACCAACATAGTTACCTTAAGGATTTAAAACTAATTATTCGGAAATCAATTAGTGTTTTTGCCTGAAAAGTTAAGGACATGACTACAGGGCCTGAAAGGGACACTTTTTTAATGTCAATTGCTTATATCCTTACAAAACGTGAGTCGTATGGTTTAAAAAGATCACATCCCTGGGAGCGCGCGCGGCGCCAAACAAGATGGCCGCCTAGCCCCGGAGTTCCGCATCGCGGCAGGATTGTCACGGCAATTTTCAGGGCTCCAGAGTCTCTTTCCTCATTGAAATCGAGAGCCCCATGCATCGGAAGTGATTCTGAGTGACACCATGTCATTTTATTGCAATTCTTTGCTCTTTTGAAGGTAAACCTCTTCAAATTGCTCCAGCTTCTTTGTGACCACCATTTTGTTTTACCTGAGAGGCTTTATTTGCTCTTCTATTCAGGCACCATGCTGCTTTCTTGACTTTTATCACCAAATATCTGCTTATCTACTATTTTATGATTGACCAGACTTTTTTCTAATTTTAAGGAGGATTTCTTGGTCTTTAGTTGTTTGCGCAGTCAGTTTTTGGAGCTCGCTTCACACGCTGTGGGGTATTTGTGAGTATTTGCTGGTGCTCTCGTTTGTCTCCATGAAATCTTTCCTCCCTTGTTCTATGGGTAGGAGTAAGAAATACTACTTACAAGCAAGAGTTCCATTGCTCACTCTCAGGTGTCGGACTTTCCTCCCTCTGACCATACACCTCATGAAACTAGCATTTTGGCACAATCTGGATCATTCGTCGCCTTCTTAAATTAAAATGCAAACCACTGCTTCCGCTAACAAACGTCCCAAACAGGACCCTCCCTCTCCACCAAAGCCTGTTTCTCCGATGTCTCTGGACATTATCTTAGAGGAAATCCGCGCTTTGCACCCTTTTGTTGAAGAGACTAAGTCCCGCTTGCAAGCTATGTATACTAAATGGGTTTCTATGGACTCTCGTATTTCCATAGTGGAACAGCAAGTTGATGACCTACAAAATGTCTCCACAAAATTGATTGCCCTTGAGAGGGAGGTCCTTTCGTTGAGGAAATCAGTGGAGGATCTTGAAAATAGAAATAGGCGCAATAATTTACACGTTGATATGGTTTTCCTGAGAATTTGGAGGGTGATAATCCCGTTCCCTTCTTCAATAATTTTCTCATAAAGCTTTTTGAGCTTCCTGCGTCTACTAATCTGAATATTTAAAGAGCCCACAGGTTGGGCCCCCATCTGTCTTCGTCATCTGCTCCTTCTAAACCACGAGGTGTGATTTTTCTATTTTTGAAATTTACTGACTTACTGCTTGTTTTAAATGCAGTCAAACTCAAAAAACAGCTTGTCTTGTAAGGTTCTAAGTTATTTCTCTCTCAAGATGTTTCCTCAGCAACAGCTAAACGGCGGAAAGAATTCCTAGATCTTCGACCAGTTTTGCGTACACTTGGAGCTCGAAATGGTGCTTATTCAAGGTCACTTACCAGAACAAAACTTCCACTTTTGAGGAACCGGCAGAATTGAAGAAATTCATTCACTCACACAAATCTCTGGCCCTTTACCTTCTACGTCCTCTATACCATGACCTTCTTCTTTTTCATTACAGGATTTAATTCACTTGGTTTTACTTAATGCTTTTCTCTTTGCAGGTTAATATTATTAACTGTATTGTATCATTTTACTCTTATTTCTTATTTTTTATTTTTTCTCCTTCTACATTCCTGCACATATTTATCTTCTTTATCATATTTCTTTCTCTGTTTCCTATCTATCGCATAAGATCCCCCGCTGTGATGCTCCCTCCCCGGTTGGTTGTGCCGTCTTCTCCCTTGTGTCGCCACTCCTCGTATTCTCTTTGTCCCCCCTTAGAAGGTACAAATTACAGTCGTCAATCCTTTATTTTCTCACTTTATATTTCTAATTTGTAATTTGTGGTTGTCATGTACTGTCTTCTCTTGTTATCTCTTCTTTCATTCTCCTCTTTTTTCAGTCCTTTTTTCCTTCTTTTCATCTCCTTTCCTTCCTCTATCGCTACTTTTACCTATGGCTTGCATGTTTGAATGTTTTATTCAATGCATCTTTTTTACTACTGCATGCTTTGTTCTTTATGTATTTTTGATGGTTTTACATTCAGAGTTGTTTCTTGGAATGTGAAGGGTTTTATTAACCCAATCAATAGGCGGAAAATACTATCACATCTTGCCTCTTACAACCCTGATTTGGATCTTTTACAAGAGACCTATCTTACAGAAGCTGAGGCATTAAAATTAAAAAGAGGTTGGGTGGGTTCAGTTTTGTTCTCTCCTACTGCTAATAAGAAAAACAGTGTTATAATTCTATGTCATAAGAAATTGAACTGTAAAATTATTTCACAAGAGATTGATACAGAAGGCAGATGGTTATTAGTTAAGTTGTTAATTAATAACATTTCTTTGACTGTTTTTAATGTTTATGGGCCTACTCATCCTGATTGTTTCTTTTGGCCTCTGATCACACAGAAATGTATTCAATTCAGGGATGATTACTTTATACTAGGAGGCAATTGCAATCAAGTTGTTGATCCCTTTCTTGATCGCCAATCTCAGGTACGCTTCACTCCTCACAAATCGCATAAACATTTTCTTGACACTATTTCCCAATCACATCAAGTTGATTCTTGGAGACTCTCTCACCCTGATACTCTTGACTTTTCTGTCTTCTCTCCTCCTCACAATTCCCTTTCCCGTTTAGATGATATTATTCTCTCTCAATCTTTATCTCAAGACCTGGTATCCTCCTCTATTGAACCTATCGTTATTTGTGATCATGCCCCAATTCTAACTGACCTTACCTTCACATCCCAGGTCCTCCCGTTGGCGTTTCAACAATTCTCTTCTTCTTGACCCACTTTCCTCTTCTTTCATCACTTTTGCTAAGAAATTTTTCGAACTAAACAGGGACTCAATTTCCTCCCTCTATACATTATGGGACTCCTTTAAGGCTAACGCGAAAGGTTTCATTATAGACTTTGTTTTAAATAAAAAAGAAACGTTTTCTTCAACAACGTAAAGCTACCCTGGCACATATTAAGGTCTTAGAACATACATTCTATACTTCATCGGCAGATTCTGTCCTACCTGCTCTGATACATGCCAAATTAGCATTTTAAAAAACTTCAACTGACAATGCATCGTCTATACTTCTCCTTAGTAGTGCTCGCTGTTACGGAGGTCGCAATAAAGTTGGAAGCGAATTATCTTAAAACTCAAAAAGATTGAACGCTGATTGACTCTATTTATTCTTCAGATGGTTCTCTTCTTCGCAAAGATCAGGACATTCTTAACTAATTTAAGCTATTTTATAAAGATCTTTACACCCCAGACTCTCCTCCCTCCAGTTCCCTCATCCAGTCCTATCTTGATAACCTTCCAACCCCATCTAATTCTCATCTCAATCTTTCTGATCTTGAAGTAGACGTATCCCTTAAAGAACTATCCTCTGCTCTAAACACTTTCAAGACAGGGAAAACTCCTGGCTCGGATGGTTTATCAGTTGAATTTTATTTGCAATTTTCTAACTTATTTCTTCCTAAACTCTTAAATCTTTTCCATTCTTTCTTTCTCTCCGGTAAAACAGAGGGTACTTTTCAAGAGGGCACAATTTGTCTCATACATAAAGACGGACGAGATCCTATGTTTTGTAAAAACTATCGGCCAATTTGCCTGATCAATGTTGATTATAAATTATTTGCCAAAACACTTGCTTTACGTTTCGACCCTCTTATGCCTCATTTGATTGGCAAGGAGCAATGCGGTTTTGTCAGGGGCAGATTGACCTTGGATAATTCTCGCCTCTTTCTTAACATTTTGAACAAAGTTCCTTACCTTTCCGCATCCTTAGCGGCCATTTCTGTCGATGCTGAAAAAGTATTTGATAGAGTGGATTGGTCCTTTTTATTGTATCTTTAAAATGGCATGGTTTTGGTCCTAAATTCACCTCCCTTATTTCATTATTAAACTCTGTACTAGTCAACGGTTGTATTTCATCCTATTTTCCTCTTCAACGCGGAGTTCGTCAAGGCTGCCCTTTTTCCCCCCCTTCTTTTTGTCTTAGCTCTTGAACCCTTCCTATCCTCAATCTGTAATAATGACTCTATATCTGTTTTTTCTTCTGGTGACCAACACTTAAAACTTTTCGCCTACGCAGATGACATCCTGCTTTTTATTTCTGCTCCCGAAATTTCTATTCTCCCTTTATTACATGAATTCCATTCCTTTTCCCTTGTCTCTGGATACAAAATCACTTCAGATAAAACAGAAATTCTCCCTCTCACTAAATGTTGTCTTCCACATTCCTTTTCTTCCACTGGTTTTGCATGGAATAGTCTAAAATCAAATACTTAGGTATGTGGTTCTCCATCTCCATTGCCTCTTCTATTAAATTAAATATGACTCCAGTCCTGTCTCGGATTGGCAAACTACTGTCCTCATGGAATCCTCTCTTCCTTTCGTGGGGGGGTCGGTTAGACTCAATCAAAATGATGATTACACCTATTTTGTTTTACACCCTTTCCATGCTTCCTGTCCATATTCCTGCTTGTTATTTTAAACGGATTGATTCTCGTCTTTCTAAATTCCTCTGGAAGAACAAAAGAGACAGGATTTCTTTATATTATCTTCACAAACTAATGGGTGGCTAAATGTTCCTGATTTTTTCCTTTATCATAAATCCGAAATGGCTCCTATCCAATCCTTCCCCTTTCACTCCCCTTTGGCTTTCCATTGAACATGCTTTATTGTTACCCTTCTCTTTAAAGGAAGTTTTAACCTTTTCTGCCAAAACTCCTCTTACCTCCTTCCCCTTGTTTAAACATACTTGTTCCTTATTGAAACCTTTGACGCATCCAAAGTCTATTTCTAGAGAATCTTTTTTAGAGTCACCTATTTGGCATAATTCCCTTATTACTATCAATAGCAGAACCATCTTTTGGAGATCCTGGAGATCTAGGGGCATAATTTGGGTTAGAAATCTCTTTGGTGGCCTATCCCCTTGCTCCTTTCCCCAATTTCAGGCTACATTTCATTTTCCCCGCTTCTTTCTACAGAAATTCACTATTCTAATGGCGGTCATTCTTGACACTTACTACTCTCTTCCATCTTCCCCTCTTCCCTCTGTTCAAAATTCTCTTTTTAAGAATCTTCTTTTGCTACCCAAAGCTTCTCTTATTTATAAATATTTCTCAGCTCCTAATCCAGAACGTGTTAAATCCAAACTGGAACTTTCACGTGAATGGTCTATCCTCTTTTGGGACAAACTTTGGTCCTGTTCTCTCAAAATCTCTCGTTCTGCTTCTCTCACTCAATCTTTGTTCTTCCTTCATCATAGACTTTATCTTACCCCTTCCTCTATAGCTAAATTCTCTCATTCGGCTGATACTAACTTTTGGACCTGTGGCTCTTCTAATGCTGACTTTCTACACCTTCTCTTCCTTTGTCGTTCGGTTTCTAATTTTTGGAGGGAAGTCTGGTCCTATATTTCTCGCTTGTTTCATATTTCCATTCCTTATTCCATTCTTCTCCTTATCCCTGGAAGTCTATCAGATTCCTTATATCTTCTTCTCCATTAGCATGGTCTTTTTGACCTTATGCTTGCTTTAGCTTTCCAACACATCACTCTCAACTGGAAAACACTTACAAAACATTCTATCCAACACTGGTGGAATAGTCTTTGTCATTTTTATCGACTTGATATTGCTTTTGCCTCCTCCTGTAAACCATTGGTTAATAGAGATCTCTTTTGGTTACCTCTCACTACTTATCTAGAAAATCTAGTATTAGTAAATAATTCTTGTTTAAATGCTGAGAATTTTAAACCTCCTTGAATGTCTATTTTCTCTGTTTCTTGTTTTTTTTTACCTTTTATTGATTTATTGTATATATTAATTTGATTGAGATTTTTATTACATATCTTTGTAATATACATATTCTCATTTTATCAATTTGTAAACGTTTCCACCTCCCCTCCTCCTTCCCACCCCCTTCTCCCTCCCTCCCCTTATCTCCTAAATATTTTAAATAGCTTTCCCTTCTGTTTTTTATACTAGTCATTCTCTCATATGTCTTTATTTTAATATGTTTTATTTTATATTGCTGGTCTTCTGTATTTCTTTATTATTCAAATAAAGCTTCTTAAACATAAAAAAGATCACATCCCTGAACACAGAGCCACTGCACCCATTTAATAAACCAAAATAAGGAAAGCAGATGATAAGGATTGCATTAAATATTGTCCACTCCAGTCATCAAGCATGTATTGTAGTACCTCGAGGAATGGTGCTCTTTCACACCCGGTGAAAGGAATGATCATGGGCCTCGAGGAACCCCTACGCCGGAGGTGGGACGTCCTCCTCCCATGTCTCCTGTTCGCCTACCGGGAGGTTCCCCAAAAATCCCTGGGGTTCAGCCCATTCGAAGTATTATATGGACACCCCGTCCGAGGACCCCTGAGCCTGGTCAAGGAGGGGTGGGAAACAACCCCCCGGGGGACCCCTCCGGACGTGTTCCGATACATCTTGGCGCTCCGCAACCAGACCCGAAAATTCAGGGAACTCGCAGAAGCAAACCTCGAGGCCAGTCAAGAAGAAATGAAGCGCTGGTATGACCAGAATGCTACGCTGGTCGAGTTTCAGCCGGGCCAACAAGTCTGGGTCATGGCCCCGGTGAGACCCTGCGCTCTCCAAGATAAATGGACTGGGCCCTTCAAGGTGGTCGAGCGGAAGAGCCAAGTCACATATCTCATCGATGTGCAGTCCCCGCGGAACCCCCTCCGGGTTCTCCACGTGAACCGCCTCAAGCCCCACTTTGTACGGACCGAATTAAGTCTACTCCTGGCCACCGACGATGGGGCCGAAGAAGACACCGAGCCCCTTCCAGACCCCCTGGGGGCGAAGGAAACCGATGGATCCGTGGAGGGAGTGAGACTGTCGACTGCCCTCACAGCCCAACAGACCGACGACTGCCGCCAGCTACTAGGGCAGTTCGCGGACCTCTTCTCCCTGACCCCCGGGGTCACCAGCTGGTGTGTCCACGACGCGGACACCGGAGACAGCCCGCCAGTGAGACATCGGGCCTACCGGGTCCCTGATCGTGTCCGGACCTGCATCCAGACCAAGGTGGCAAAGATGTTAGACCTCGGGGTGATTGAACCCTCCGACAGCCCCTGGGCCAGCCCGGTAGTCCTGGTTCCGAAAGCGACTACCCCGGGTGTTGCCCCCGAGCTGAGGTTTTGCGTGGACTACCGAGGCCTCAATGCGGTCACCCGAGCAGACGCTCACCCTATCCCCCGTGCCGACGAACTCATTGACCGCCTTGGGGCCGCCCGCTACCTCAGCACCTTCGACCTGACCAGTGGGTACTGGCAGATTGCCCTCACCGAGGCAGCCAAGGAGCGCTCCGCCTTCTCCACCCCGGATGGGCACTACCGCTTTAGGGTGATGCCGTTCGGAATGAAAAATGCCCCGGCCACCTTCCAGCGGCTGGTGAACAGGGTCCTGTCCGGACTAGAGGGGTTCAGCGCAGCATACCTCGACGACATAGCGGTCTTCAGCTCCCAATGGACCGAGCACCTCCAGCACCTCCGTCAAGTCCTGCTGGCTCTGCGCCGAGCCGGCCTCACCGTCAAAGCTAGCAAATGTCAAATTGGGCACGGCTCCATAACCTATCTGGGGCACCAGGTGGGGAGTGGGCAGGTCGCCCCCCTCCAGCCGAAGATCGACGCCACCTTGTCCTGGGAACCCCCTGCAACCCAAACAGAAGTCCGGGCCTTCCTGGGCCTCACCGGCTACTACCGAAGGTTTATTAAAAACTATGGCAGCATCGCGGGCCCTCTCACAGAACTAACCTCCAAAAAACACCCCAAGAAAATACACTGGACTCCCTCCTGCCAGAAGGCGTTCGACACCCTAAAGGCCGCAATGTGCGCGGCTCCAGTGCTCAAAGCACCCGACTACGCCCAGGAGTTTGTGGTCCAGACGGACGCCTCGGAACACGGCATCGGGGCAGTCCTCTCACAGTACAACGACAAAGGCATAGATCAGCCCATAGCCTTCATCAGCCGAAGGTTACTGCCCCGGGACCAGCGGTGGAGCACAATTGAACGAGAGACGTTCGCAGTAGTCTGGGCCCTCAAAAAGCTACGGCCCTACCTGTTCGGAACACACTTCCGAGTGCAAACAGATCATCGACCCCTGCGGTGGTTGATGCAGATGCGAGGGGAAAACCCCAAGCTGCTACGCTGGTCCATCTCTCTCCAGGGGATGGATTTCACTGTGGAGCATCGCCCCGGGACGGACCACGCCAACGCGGACGGCCTGTCCAGATTCTTCCGCTTCAGCGAGGAGAACCCCCAAGTGGATGGGTAGTTCTCCCCGCCTTTCAGCTGGGGGGGGCACGTGTGAGACCGGCCTCGTGGCGTGGGCCCTCCCGACCAGCAAGTTACACTACAACCACGCCGAACCTCGTGGGCACGGCCTCCCGGCTTCCATGGACCAACATCCCGAGGGCCGACCAGATCCCCAACACGCATGCCCGGCCGAGGGAGAACGAAACCCCCCCCCCAAACCAGACCGAGAGGCGCCGACCCTGTCACACCTCTGGTCTCTCCCCCGAGGGAGGTTTCGATCGACCACCAGGCCCCCAGTGAGCGGGCGCCTCGCCTGCTGAGTGTCTGGAGTCCCTCCCAGACCCACCTGAACAGATCAAGGGGCCGAGCGACAGGAAACCCCGACACACCGCCCCCCAGGCACCAGACCCCTCTCCGCGAGGACTCTGGACTTCAAAGAGGAGGGGGAGTATAACAAGGGGTGCTGAAGGGACGAGAGGGAGAGAAGACCTGGACTGACGAGAGCCTGCGGACTTGGTCGCGGCTCGATCGCTCCCCGAACAGAAGAACGCTACCCAAACTCTGAACCATCTGAGCCCTGCTGACGCTGTCACGGCTCCCCGAACTCTGAACTATCTGAGCCCTGCTGACGCTGTCGCGGCTCCCCGAACTCTGAACCATCTGAGCCCTGCTGACGCTGTCGCGGCTCCCCGAACTCTGAACCATCTGAGCCCTGCTGACGCTGTCGCGGCTCCCCGAACTCTGAACCATCTGAGCCCTGCTGACGCCGTCGCGGCTCCCTAAACTAAGACCCTCCGGTGCCTGCTGAGTGACTCGCGGCCCGCTCCTCCAAGAGAATCGGCAGAGATCGCCGAGAGAAGCAACATCCCCCTCAGCTCGAGGATTGAGAGCTGGGCGCCGGATACCTCGCAGAGACACTGATTGAAAGACTGTCCCGCTACCCCTTTTCCCTCCATCATAAGATCGCTGCCGCTTGTGGCATTAATCCTGCACCTGCCTGCCGGATCATAAAGATCCCTGATAACCACCGATAAAAGCTTATTATCTTGCAACGATTTACTGTGTGGTGTCCCTCTATCCGCAGAAGAGAGAAGCGTAGCGTGTGCGATCCTAGGTGCGAGACCCTTCCAGGAAGGGCCTCCCTGCTCTTGCTCGGCCTAACTCTGGGAAAGGTGGGCCTCAGGGTGGTCAGGAACACGTTCCGCAGCCTCCCCGGGGAACGCCTTCCAACACTCACCCTTGAATCTTTGAGACATCCAACACATTCCTTTAATATCTATTATTTTCCCTGCGTAACCCACTGCTCAAATATCAGGAGTATGCAAAATTGGACCATTTTCTTTAGATACATTTTTTTCAAAAGATCTATAGGATATAAGGGTATATAAACTTCCAGAATCCGCCAATACATTTATCTCCTTCCACTCAAACAAAATGTTGCAATGTGGCTTTTCTAACTTATCTGTACTTTACATTTTCACATTATGGACAGTGTGCAGCTCATCAGTTTTAGCAATTTCGAGATTCTTTTGGTCACCATCAATCATCAAAAGAATATCATCAACATATTCACAAATACCTTCTACTTCTTGAACTTTACTTTTCCCAGTTACTTTTGTACGGCACATTTTTGAAAAATTTCCCTTTTTTCCAAAGCTTCTACATAAATTACCTCTGGCTATGCAATTAAGGCTAGAAGCGATGTGCCCCAGGGACCCACATCGAAAACATTTAATATCTCTGAGTTGGTAATTTCCTTTCTCAGTTTGTGTTTTTTTTAAATCAACTTCAACTTTTTCTTGTTTGGTAGTAACAGAACTTTCCATTTCTTTCAGCCCCATAACTGTATGTTCCATTTCTTTTGCTATTTGAATCGTTTCGTCTAAAGCATATTCCCTTGTTAGTAATTTTTCTTTTATTTTCTTACTACAAGTACAGCGTACTATCTGATCTCTTATTAATAAATCAGTTAACTGTTCAAAATTACATGTTAAAGCTAAACCTCTCAAAGTAGAGACATAGGTAGTAATATCTTCACCATCTTTTTGATTCCTTGTAAAAAACTTATGGCGCTCTGGAACAACATTTGTTTTAGGAATAAAATGAAGTTGAAACATTTGAATCGACATATCATAAATATTATTAGGTTGCCCATCACTCATCCCCAGAGAAATCTCTGGTAACTCTTCATAAACTCTTCTCTCTTCAACTCCCAGATGGTGAAGAAGAATTGCTTGACGCCTAACTGGACCATACTTATCTCCGCCAATGGTTAAAAGATATGTAAAAAATAATTGTTTCCATTGTACTCAAGGTATAACTGGTTCTCCTGGAGTTGATAAAAAGGGTGGTGGAGAAGACATAGATTGATCAGACATAGTACCTGTAAAGTAAATAAAAATAAAAATTTAAAATAAATGTCTAAAATATAAAATTAAAATAATAATTTAAAATAATAACAGTATTGTGTTGTTGTTCCAGTTGTTCTCTGTAGTGGTCTTTTGTTCGTTTCAGTAGTTCTTCCAAGAGTCCTTTTACAGTTTTCTTAGTTGCTTGAAGTAGTCCTTTTACTGTTTCAGTTGTTATTTGAAGTCTCTTTTGAAGTAGTCCTTTTACTGTTTTTGCAGACGCGTGGGACTGCAAAGCGCTGTCTGGAGATTGAGGTAATTGGGGAGAAAGGTAGGAAAACTTTGTATTCCTTTGATCTGGATGTCAGAAATGCTAGCGTTTCGTGTGACGTGAGATAGAAAACCTTGTATTCTTTAGATCCGGAAGTCAGAAATGTTCGAGTTCCGCGTTTCGGTGTTTCGCTTTACATGTGCGGTATTAAGTGAGCAAACCGCCAAAACATTGCCAGTTTCCACACTGGACAATTATTTTAAACATGCGGTGTATTCGGGCAGATTAACCTGAGAGCATAAACTTGTATTGCCGATATTGTTCTTCGTGCCGGTACACGCATAATCGAGGAGCTGTGTTGCTAGGATACCAGCATGAAATGCGACACGCTGGAAACGCACGCAGAAACGCTCATGCAGGCTTCCACTCAATCGAAGATAAACAGCATAAGTTACTAAGATGAATGATGTAAATACTTCAGATAGCCATAGTTCAAAGAAAATTTTAAGAAAAATAAACTATCTTTGAGGGAAACGATCCTTAAATTACATATGAATACTGTACTCACAGCCGGGAGTCTGTGCATTTAGCTCATGTCCAGCTCCTGCCTGCCTGACCTGAACAAGAAGAGTGTCTGTCAGGCTGGCCTTTGTTCCACCGCAACACCCATTGATTGTGGTGCTGCCCCCTATTTACAAGGGTGGTGTAAATAGGAGGCAGCTCCAAAATGAAGACCAGGAAAAACCTGATCTTAACATGGTGAAACAAGGAGAAATGCTTCATTTCTCCTAGTATTTACTGTTTCTATGTGTGCTGCATTGTGCAGCACACATTGAAACAGCAAATCACCATGAATGGTTGTTCATGTGCAGGAAGGTGTCCCTTCCTGCACATAAAGAATCATTTAAAAAATGATGATTTGCAACTTCCATGTGAGCTGCACAATCCAGCACACATTGGGGCCGATTCCGATCCGGGTCGGAAAGCACTCTGACCGAGTCAGATCCGGAGTGTTTTCCGACCAAGCCGGACCCCTACAGTCCGACCGAGCGAGTACGAAGCGCGCCTATGCTGTCAGACTCGGTTCGGTCGGACTCCCATAGAAGTCAATGGGAGCCAGTTGTACGACGCGTAGATGCGCTCCCATTGACTAAATGGGTATGTCTCAAACAAGTGTGCCCCCTACAGTGGGTACGCGTCGGTGCCATCTGCACCATACATGCCTGTGTTGGGGAGACCCATAGGTCTCCCCCTGTGTCCGAGTTGTAGGGCTGCAGGTGTTAGGGGGTCCGACGCGGACCCCCAAAGTCCGACTCCGGGAGCTTTTGAGAGCCGGACACTCCGGCTCACACAGGCTGTCCGACGCGTGCATCGTACTGGCTCGGTTGTAAATCGCATCCATTGCACGCCACGGTTAGCTTCCGACCTAGACGTACGGAGCGGTTCGGACCCGGAAACGACTCGGTCGGTGAATCTCACGGAGCTCGCATCGTACTTGCTTGCTCGTACAGCTGTAGGGGTCGGCCAGAAAACACGCATACGGCTCGTAGTTTTTCTGGCCGGATCGCGTTCGGTGCCCTTCCGACCCGGATCGGAAGTGGCCCCATAGAAGTTCCAGTTCGCCATTCTGGATTGTTTATGTGCCGGAAGGGACACCTTCCTGCACATAAACAATAATTTTCTCAACGCAGGCACCCTTGCACTATGGTGCACGGGTGCCTGTGTTGGTGCTAGGTAGCTGAATTTAGCACCAGCACTAGGAAAAACACAGGGATGTGATGTACCATTGTAAATACGGTGTATCCCTGCATTTTCACAATGGCGAGGTGTGGCATTAGCAATTGTTTGCTTAACGCTACGCTTCGCCATTCCCTTGTAAGTATGCCCCTTAGTTTGGGGTGCCTGCAAATCCTGCATTGCCGATAACTGGTGAGTTGCACTACTCCTGCTGAAACAATGCCAATGAAGGTAGCAATGGGTGAGGCAGATGGCTTCATGGTTCTGGGACCTCAGTGACAGAGTCACTGTTGCTCTAGGGTGTCCTGCTTTGTAGGCCTGCCAGCAAGATGAGGTGAACTTCAGTATGGATTGTGGTGGGCAGGCCTTCAAGGTTAACCCACACTAGCCACCACCAGGGTTCACCTTCTGGTGCTAAGACACCAGGGCTTCTGAAGTCTAGCAGGGCCTTCTAAGGTCTAGCATTGGAATGTGCTCCCTCAGGAGAGTGGTCTGGTGGACTGGACATGAAGGCTGAACCTGATTCCCGAGTTCCAAATTTGGTAGCTCTGGCCATAGTGCCACCTCCTCCCCGCCACTGAACGCCATACTGCCCCACTGAGAGAAACTCACACTGCCTTTAGCAACAATCCAATTGTGCCCAGCTATAAACATGTGCATGCAACTCAATTCAAATTATGCACTAGACAAGTTTAATATGCTGCCTTGAAAAAAGAAAAGTAATAGCATCTTGGAAAAAGCAAACATTCAAAGGGAATTCAAGATTAAGTAAAGAATGTGAAATATAAGCAGTAGGGGTGGGCGGAATTTGCGAAATTAACTTTAGCAAATTATCGCGAAAATGTTTAAAATTATCGCAAACAAGCGGAAATATCGCGAAGATGCGGAAGTTTTTTTCCCGCATGTTCGTGAGATTTTCTGCATGGTTGCGGGTCGCCAATTTACCCATGTGGTTGCTTGCGGGCGCGGCCATCTTGTTTTGAGTTGTCTCGCGGTGCATGATCGCGAGAAGAAAGACGTGATTGCGCAACGCATGACGTCACTGCGGGCGCGAACTGTCGCGAGACAGCGCAAATGGCTAAAAACAATACAACATCTCATGGAGAACGCGACCGGATCAAGAAAACTTGTCGGCGAACACAGGGATTCAGGTAAGGCGATCGCGCGAGCGCGAGAATGTATTATTTTACAGCGCGAGCAAGAAACAAATTATCGCCAAGCTGCGGAAACAGGAAATTTTGACATTTTCACGCTCTCCGCGGAACGCGAAAATGTCAAATTATCGCAATTTCCGCGAACGGAACGAAATTTTCGCCCAGGCCTAATAAGCAGGACCAACATAGTTACCTTAAGGATTTAAAACTAATTATTCGGAAATCAATTAGTGTTTTTGCCTGAAAAGTTAAGGACATGACTACAGGGCCTGAAAGGGACACTTTTTTAATGTCAATTGCTTATATCCTTACAAAACGTGAGTCGTATGGTTTAAAAAGATCACATCCCTGGGAGCGCGCGCGGCGCCAAACAAGATGGCCGCCTAGCCCCGGAGTTCCGCATCGCGGCAGGATTGTCACGGCAATTTTCAGGGCTCCAGAGTCTCTTTCCTCATTGAAATCGAGAGCCCCATGCATCGGAAGTGATTCTGAGTGACACCATGTCATTTTATTGCAATTCTTTGCTCTTTTGAAGGTAAACCTCTTCAAATTGCTCCAGCTTCTTTGTGACCACCATTTTGTTTTACCTGAGAGGCTTTATTTGCTCTTCTATTCAGGCACCATGCTGCTTTCTTGACTTTTATCACCAAATATCTGCTTATCTACTATTTTATGATTGACCAGACTTTTTTCTAATTTTAAGGAGGATTTCTTGGTCTTTAGTTGTTTGCGCAGTCAGTTTTTGGAGCTCGCTTCACACGCTGTGGGGTATTTGTGAGTATTTGCTGGTGCTCTCGTTTGTCTCCATGAAATCTTTCCTCCCTTGTTCTATGGGTAGGAGTAAGAAATACTACTTACAAGCAAGAGTTCCATTGCTCACTCTCAGGTGTCGGACTTTCCTCCCTCTGACCATACACCTCATGAAACTAGCATTTTGGCACAATCTGGATCATTCGTCGCCTTCTTAAATTAAAATGCAAACCACTGCTTCCGCTAACAAACGTCCCAAACAGGACCCTCCCTCTCCACCAAAGCCTGTTTCTCCGATGTCTCTGGACATTATCTTAGAGGAAATCCGCGCTTTGCACCCTTTTGTTGAAGAGACTAAGTCCCGCTTGCAAGCTATGTATACTAAATGGGTTTCTATGGACTCTCGTATTTCCATAGTGGAACAGCAAGTTGATGACCTACAAAATGTCTCCACAAAATTGATTGCCCTTGAGAGGGAGGTCCTTTCGTTGAGGAAATCAGTGGAGGATCTTGAAAATAGAAATAGGCGCAATAATTTACACGTTGATATGGTTTTCCTGAGAATTTGGAGGGTGATAATCCCGTTCCCTTCTTCAATAATTTTCTCATAAAGCTTTTTGAGCTTCCTGCGTCTACTAATCTGAATATTTAAAGAGCCCACAGGTTGGGCCCCCATCTGTCTTCGTCATCTGCTCCTTCTAAACCACGAGGTGTGATTTTTCTATTTTTGAAATTTACTGACTTACTGCTTGTTTTAAATGCAGTCAAACTCAAAAAACAGCTTGTCTTGTAAGGTTCTAAGTTATTTCTCTCTCAAGATGTTTCCTCAGCAACAGCTAAACGGCGGAAAGAATTCCTAGATCTTCGACCAGTTTTGCGTACACTTGGAGCTCGAAATGGTGCTTATTCAAGGTCACTTACCAGAACAAAACTTCCACTTTTGAGGAACCGGCAGAATTGAAGAAATTCATTCACTCACACAAATCTCTGGCCCTTTACCTTCTACGTCCTCTATACCATGACCTTCTTCTTTTTCATTACAGGATTTAATTCACTTGGTTTTACTTAATGCTTTTCTCTTTGCAGGTTAATATTATTAACTGTATTGTATCATTTTACTCTTATTTCTTATTTTTTATTTTTTCTCCTTCTACATTCCTGCACATATTTATCTTCTTTATCATATTTCTTTCTCTGTTTCCTATCTATCGCATAAGATCCCCCGCTGTGATGCTCCCTCCCCGGTTGGTTGTGCCGTCTTCTCCCTTGTGTCGCCACTCCTCGTATTCTCTTTGTCCCCCCTTAGAAGGTACAAATTACAGTCGTCAATCCTTTATTTTCTCACTTTATATTTCTAATTTGTAATTTGTGGTTGTCATGTACTGTCTTCTCTTGTTATCTCTTCTTTCATTCTCCTCTTTTTTCAGTCCTTTTTTCCTTCTTTTCATCTCCTTTCCTTCCTCTATCGCTACTTTTACCTATGGCTTGCATGTTTGAATGTTTTATTCAATGCATCTTTTTTACTACTGCATGCTTTGTTCTTTATGTATTTTTGATGGTTTTACATTCAGAGTTGTTTCTTGGAATGTGAAGGGTTTTATTAACCCAATCAATAGGCGGAAAATACTATCACATCTTGCCTCTTACAACCCTGATTTGGATCTTTTACAAGAGACCTATCTTACAGAAGCTGAGGCATTAAAATTAAAAAGAGGTTGGGTGGGTTCAGTTTTGTTCTCTCCTACTGCTAATAAGAAAAACAGTGTTATAATTCTATGTCATAAGAAATTGAACTGTAAAATTATTTCACAAGAGATTGATACAGAAGGCAGATGGTTATTAGTTAAGTTGTTAATTAATAACATTTCTTTGACTGTTTTTAATGTTTATGGGCCTACTCATCCTGATTGTTTCTTTTGGCCTCTGATCACACAGAAATGTATTCAATTCAGGGATGATTACTTTATACTAGGAGGCAATTGCAATCAAGTTGTTGATCCCTTTCTTGATCGCCAATCTCAGGTACGCTTCACTCCTCACAAATCGCATAAACATTTTCTTGACACTATTTCCCAATCACATCAAGTTGATTCTTGGAGACTCTCTCACCCTGATACTCTTGACTTTTCTGTCTTCTCTCCTCCTCACAATTCCCTTTCCCGTTTAGATGATATTATTCTCTCTCAATCTTTATCTCAAGACCTGGTATCCTCCTCTATTGAACCTATCGTTATTTGTGATCATGCCCCAATTCTAACTGACCTTACCTTCACATCCCAGGTCCTCCCGTTGGCGTTTCAACAATTCTCTTCTTCTTGACCCACTTTCCTCTTCTTTCATCACTTTTGCTAAGAAATTTTTCGAACTAAACAGGGACTCAATTTCCTCCCTCTATACATTATGGGACTCCTTTAAGGCTAACGCGAAAGGTTTCATTATAGACTTTGTTTTAAATAAAAAAGAAACGTTTTCTTCAACAACGTAAAGCTACCCTGGCACATATTAAGGTCTTAGAACATACATTCTATACTTCATCGGCAGATTCTGTCCTACCTGCTCTGATACATGCCAAATTAGCATTTTAAAAAACTTCAACTGACAATGCATCATCTATACTTCTCCTTAGTAGTGCTCGCTGTTACGGAGGTCGCAATAAAGTTGGAAGCGAATTATCTTAAAACTCAAAAAGATTGAACGCTGATTGACTCTATTTATTCTTCAGATGGTTCTCTTCTTCGCAAAGATCAGGACATTCTTAACTAATTTAAGCTATTTTATAAAGATCTTTACACCCCAGACTCTCCTCCCTCCAGTTCCCTCATCCAGTCCTATCTTGATAACCTTCCAACCCCATCTAATTCTCATCTCAATCTTTCTGATCTTGAAGTAGACGTATCCCTTAAAGAACTATCCTCTGCTCTAAACACTTTCAAGACAGGGAAAACTCCTGGCTCGGATGGTTTATCAGTTGAATTTTATTTGCAATTTTCTAACTTATTTCTTCCTAAACTCTTAAATCTTTTCCATTCTTTCTTTCTCTCCGGTAAAACAGAGGGTACTTTTCAAGAGGGCACAATTTGTCTCATACATAAAGACGGACGAGATCCTATGTTTTGTAAAAACTATCGGCCAATTTGCCTGATCAATGTTGATTATAAATTATTTGCCAAAACACTTGCTTTACGTTTCGACCCTCTTATGCCTCATTTGATTGGCAAGGAGCAATGCGGTTTTGTCAGGGGCAGATTGACCTTGGATAATTCTCGCCTCTTTCTTAACATTTTGAACAAAGTTCCTTACCTTTCCGCATCCTTAGCGGCCATTTCTGTCGATGCTGAAAAAGTATTTGATAGAGTGGATTGGTCCTTTTTATTGTATCTTTAAAATGGCATGGTTTTGGTCCTAAATTCACCTCCCTTATTTCATTATTAAACTCTGTACTAGTCAACGGTTGTATTTCATCCTATTTTCCTCTTCAACGCGGAGTTCGTCAAGGCTGCCCTTTTTCCCCCCCTTCTTTTTGTCTTAGCTCTTGAACCCTTCCTATCCTCAATCTGTAATAATGACTCTATATCTGTTTTTTCTTCTGGTGACCAACACTTAAAACTTTTCGCCTACGCAGATGACATCCTGCTTTTTATTTCTGCTCCCGAAATTTCTATTCTCCCTTTATTACATGAATTCCATTCCTTTTCCCTTGTCTCTGGATACAAAATCACTTCAGATAAAACAGAAATTCTCCCTCTCACTAAATGTTGTCTTCCACATTCCTTTTCTTCCACTGGTTTTGCATGGAATAGTCTAAAATCAAATACTTAGGTATGTGGTTCTCCATCTCCATTGCCTCTTCTATTAAATTAAATATGACTCCAGTCCTGTCTCGGATTGGCAAACTACTGTCCTCATGGAATCCTCTCTTCCTTTCGTGGGGGGGTCGGTTAGACTCAATCAAAATGATGATTACACCTATTTTGTTTTACACCCTTTCCATGCTTCCTGTCCATATTCCTGCTTGTTATTTTAAACGGATTGATTCTCGTCTTTCTAAATTTCTCTGGAAGAACAAAAGAGACAGGATTTCTTTATATTATCTTCACAAACTAATGGGTGGCTAAATGTTCCTGATTTTTTCCTTTATCATAAATCCGAAATGGCTCCTATCCAATCCTTCCCCTTTCACTCCCCTTTGGCTTTCCATTGAACATGCTTTATTGTTACCCTTCTCTTTAAAGGAAGTTTTAACCTTTTCTGCCAAAACTCCTCTTACCTCCTTCCCCTTGTTTAAACATACTTGTTCCTTATTGAAACCTTTGACGCATCCAAAGTCTATTTCTAGAGAATCTTTTTTAGAGTCACCTATTTGGCATAATTCCCTTATTACTATCAATAGCAGAACCATCTTTTGGAGATCCTGGAGATCTAGGGGCATAATTTGGGTTAGAAATCTCTTTGGTGGCCTATCCCCTTGCTCCTTTCCCCAATTTCAGGCTACATTTCATTTTCCCCGCTTCTTTCTACAGAAATTCACTATTCTAATGGCGGTCATTCTTGACACTTACTACTCTCTTCCATCTTCCCCTCTTCCCTCTGTTCAAAATTCTCTTTTTAAGAATCTTCTTTTGCTACCCAAAGCTTCTCTTATTTATAAATATTTCTCAGCTCCTAATCCAGAACGTGTTAAATCCAAACTGGAACTTTCACGTGAATGGTCTATCCTCTTTTGGGACAAACTTTGGTCCTGTTCTCTCAAAATCTCTCGTTCTGCTTCTCTCACTCAATCTTTGTTCTTCCTTCATCATAGACTTTATCTTACCCCTTCCTCTATAGCTAAATTCTCTCATTCGGCTGATACTAACTTTTGGACCTGTGGCTCTTCTAATGCTGACTTTCTACACCTTCTCTTCCTTTGTCGTTCGGTTTCTAATTTTTGGAGGGAAGTCTGGTCCTATATTTCTCGCTTGTTTCATATTTCCATTCCTTATTCCATTCTTCTCCTTATCCCTGGAAGTCTATCAGATTCCTTATATCTTCTTCTCCATTAGCATGGTCTTTTTGACCTTATGCTTGCTTTAGCTTTCCAACACATCACTCTCAACTGGAAAACACTTACAAAACATTCTATCCAACACTGGTGGAATAGTCTTTGTCATTTTTATCGACTTGATATTGCTTTTGCCTCCTCCTGTAAACCATTGGTTAATAGAGATCTCTTTTGGTTACCTCTCACTACTTATCTAGAAAATCTAGTATTAGTAAATAATTCTTGTTTAAATGCTGAGAATTTTAAACCTCCTTGAATGTCTATTTTCTCTGTTTCTTGTTTTTTTTTACCTTTTATTGATTTATTGTATATATTAATTTGATTGAGATTTTTATTACATATCTTTGTAATATACATATTCTCATTTTATCAATTTGTAAACGTTTCCACCTCCCCTCCTCCTTCCCACCCCCTTCTCCCTCCCTCCCCTTATCTCCTAAATATTTTAAATAGCTTTCCCTTCTGTTTTTTATACTAGTCATTCTCTCATATGTCTTTATTTTAATATGTTTTATTTTATATTGCTGGTCTTCTGTATTTCTTTATTATTCAAATAAAGCTTCTTAAACATAAAAAAGATCACATCCCTGAACACAGAGCCACTGCACCCATTTAATAAACCAAAATAAGGAAAGCAGATGATAAGGATTGCATTAAATATTGTCCACTCCAGTCATCAAGCATGTATTGTAGTACCTCGAGGAATGGTGCTCTTTCACACCCGGAAAAAACAATGCTGTTCAAAGAAAGAAGAGAAAGCGAAAGTTGTGCTTTACTAGAAAACTCTGTAAAGTGGCGCTAATGTATTTGGATGTGACAAAAATCAATCAGGCCACTTTGCGCCCACTCTGTCATGCTCTATTTAGTTATTTATTTTTCGTATTTTTAACCTTTTGTTTTTTCTTTTCGTCCAGGCTGCACTTTGGGACAGTAAAAGTGTCAGAAAGAGATGGCATTTCCAGCAAAAGTCTTTCTTTCTTTTTTGGATCCATTTCACAGGGGAACAAATGAAGGGAAGTAGAGGAAACGGAGGGTAAGAGACGTTTATTGAAGTCATGGATTTCAGCAAGTGAGGAGGAGAGAGACAGAAAGAGCGGGAAGTAGAGGAAAAAAGTGGGGGGTCTCCTGTCAGCCGCAGAGCAGGAGAAGTGGACACATCCAACCCCTAATCTTAACTTCTTAATGAACCTGCTGGGCAACTAGGGACTCTCACATGCAACAGAATCAGGCTGCAGGGTCGGATAACCAGCCCTTGACTTGGCAGTCCTGACTCCTCTCTCAAACTCAACAGCACTCCGAGTCCGCCCAGCCAACTTCTTCAGAGTGGCAAGAAGTTAAGATGCCTCGTGGCCCAGACCATGGCAGGCGGGCCAATCACATCAGCAACTAACTGGCCTGTCCCTCATGACCACATTGGTCCAGAAGTCAGTCTGGAGGCAGGCCAGCAGGATGAAGCAGGGTCATCACGCTACCAATGATTGAAGGCCCTGTCAAACTTATTGCCTAAGCCATCCAGCGCGCTTTGCTCTCATTCTCCTGCCAATCCCCACTGACCCTTGCCTGTGTGCCTCTGAGTGATAGGCATGAGTGTTGTCGGTGCCACCCCAGCCATAAATGTGCGCACAATGGGCAAATATCGGCCCAAAAAAATAGCCATCCACAGATGGGCTTTCCCCGCACAAATGGAAAAAATGTCACAAATTTGTGGAGAAATAACCCAATCTGTCAACACTGATCAAGTCAGATGACCTGGCTTGCCCACCCAGGTCCTGCCTCAGTCTCATAATGATGCAGTCAGGGTCTGGGCTGCCGTCATCGACACGTGATCGCGGCCTTTAAAAGAGCACACCGCAGGGACTGGCTAAGAATATTGGCATGGCCGTCATTGGTAGCACTTTTGCGTGATACTAGATTGACGGCCTTGAGACCCAAACATGATACACACATCTCACAACCTCTGTTAGGGTGGCAATATGTTAGCAGCAGGTGCATTTGCGATTACACACGTGTTGCAGGTTGCAGAATGTGTACTAGTCACTGTCTATTGTCCGATCGTACCCCTGTCATGATTTGCACGCTCAGCTTGCTCATCGCATCATAACAGGGTTGGAGGGCACTGTTGTCAATCAATGACATTTCTAAACGACCTGAGTAAGACATGCACCAGATAGGCTGAAGCCTGCCACCTATCCAAGCTCCATGTTAGAGATTTACCTTGGATCCGCATGCCCAGCTCTTCAAACGCTGACAGAGCTCCTTTAGGGCCATATGTAGATAGCTAAATACCGGTCGGTAACGGCCGAAAATCGGTAATTTTCCCATTACCGACCGATATTTAGCCCTTTCTAATGTAGGAGGCAGGTTTTAAGGATTCGGTAATTTACCGAATCGGTATTTTAAGAAATCGGTAAAATACCGATTCGGTAATTTACCGAATCCTTATATCCTATGTAGGGAGCACTCAAGTGAGTGCATTTGTGGTTTAAGGATTCGTTATTTACCACCAACTACAAGTTGATGGTAAATACCGAATACCTTTTCAAAAGCAATTTTGTGCTTTTTTAAAAGTGCCATGTGGCACTTAGGGCATGTATGTGCGCCACATGTGCACACATGCACGATTCAGGGGTGCAACAGGGTGTCAATGTGACACCCTGCCACCCTTGAATATGCTCCCCCTATTACCGATTCGGTATTTACCGAATCAGTAATAGTGAATGGCTTCCCATTCATTCCTATGGACCTCCAGGCCCATAGGAATAAAAAATCGGTACATTTTACCGATTCGGTAATATTCGTTATTACTGATTCGGTATTTACCGAATCGGTAATAAGGCATACCTTCCCATTCATTCCTATGGGCCTCCAGGCCCATAGGAATGAATGGGAAGGTATGCCTTATTACCGATTCGGTAAATACCGAATCAGTAATAACGAATATTACCGAATCAGTAAAATTTACCGATTATTTACCTACATTCTATTTACCGATTCTTAAATACCGAATCGGTAAAATTCGGTATTTAGGAATCGGTAAATAGAAATTACCTACATATGGCCCTTGGTGAGCAATTAGCAGTGTTGGAAACTATAAATTTGGAATGTTAGAAAGCACCTGTCATTGTGGATTATAAGTCACAAATAGGAGGATTTTATCTTCCAAACTTTTGGGTGTTTGTCAAACAGCATTGATGGTTTTGAAGTGTCTGCTGGGATTTATGTGCAAGCATATCTTCCCTCAAGGATCCACTTAAGAAGGGGTGCACATTTATGAACACAATCCCTTCTGTTGCATGTGTTGTCTGGGGATGCCAATTCATTCACATGTCCTCTGTTTTCCTAAGTGCACAATGGAATGTACAAATGTGCACTCAGCCTATGCCGCCCAGCATTCACATGTGAAAAGTACCTTCTGACCTGCACACAGCCCAGCGACAGCTTACATGGTTTGGAGTTTGGATATTGTGGCACAGATTTGCAGATTTAGCGGCACAAAAATAAACATTTAGCTGCATTACTATGGCACATTATTTTACGCATAATCATTCCTTTTCAGCCTTAAATCAATGGAACCTGTTTTAGCAGAGTATCCACTTTGAAATAGGCACGTTTAAAGTTGCTGCAGCTCTACAGAAGCAGCGCTCCAATCCCAACCTCATGTTAGGGAGCCCCATTTCTCCCTGGAATGTTCTAGCACTTATATTTGCACCCTTGCCAGGGCACCACTGCCTCCCAAATCAACACGGCATGACACCTCTTCCTCAGGCATCCTTGGGCGCAGGATCGTAGTGGGTGGAGAAAATTGTGGTAGTTGAGTACGTTTTCCACAGTCACGTAAGCATAAGGTAAATAATACTTAGCAACGGTCTAACCACAAATCACAAATCTGCCCCAGTCATCACAAAGGAATGCTTAATGATATCCTTGAAAAGAAACTCTCATGTATCCAAATATATATATTTTTTCAGTAAACTATCTGAGAAAGGACTCCTTAATGGTAGTCTTGCCACCCCTCATAGTGGTCTGCTGAGTTGTTTTGTGGGACCCATGGGGGCAGAGATTACCCTGGTCCTGTTACTATATGTATGTAAGATGATGTTATCGACACACTGTGAATTTAAAGTGGGCGTGCGTGTGCGGCCGGTTGGCGTACAAGCTGCACATGCACGCTGTATTGTTGCTTTCTCCGCAAGCCAATCTGATCTCCATTAGAGAGCTGGGGAACTCAGACCGTAGCCCAGAGGCCTTTAATGGAGCTTAGGGTTACTATGGTCAAACACGAGGATAACAAATCCAGAGCACGTGCAAGCCCTATTTGTCATAAACATGGCTTTCTGATATGCCATTTTAGTTGGTTTCAACGGGGAACCACTGGACAGAAATCAGTTCTTCTTGCTGAGCTATGGCCCTTTTGTGTGGCCCCTAAGCTCTGCTAGCTCCTGGCACTGGTATATTTAGAACTATGCCCCCTGACTCCTAGCCAGTCCTCTAGGGCCTTGTTACCTGGAGCAGCATTGCCAACTGGGTGCCCATGGGTTCGCACGGGGGTTCGCGCGGGTGGGTTAATTTAAAAGTAAAAAAAAATAAAAACTTACCTCACCAGGTCCTGCATCGCCTCCGCTGCTGGCCGGGTCCCACGTTTTCCTGCTGCTTCAGGAGAACAGGAAGCTGGCATCCTCCTTCCCCTCAGCAAATCACAACGCAGCAATGGCAGCGTTGTGATTGGTACAGACGGCTCCAGCCGAGCATCTGTAGGGAGGCTGTTTTCTCTATGTCGCCTGTAAGCAGCCTACATAGAGAAAATGTAGAGTGCGCATGGCTGGTTTGGTTGGCCACAGAGGGCCCACCAAACAGTCAGGGGCCACAATAGTGTGCAATCCATTCCTTCCCAACCTGCCCACCCGCCCCCAACTAGGCATACCCTCCCGCCCCCAACCAGGCATACCATTCTGCTTTCTCGCAGTGCGAGAAGCAGAAACATAAACTGGTATTCAAAATACCATTTTATGTTTCTGCTTCTCGCACTGTGAGAAAGCAGTGGGGTGACGCTCCTCCGCCCTAATGGAGGAGCCGCCGCTGTGCACTCTTCTGCACATACTAAGGGTGCTTATTCCAGCACACAGACCTTGCTGTCTACTGCCGTCCTCAGCCATGACGCACATTACACACCTCATCTCCTGCGCTGGGAGGGAGCGGTTTATGTACATAGCAGCTGCTGCTCGAAGCACGTGGCCATGCACATACTGTCCGCAGCCCTCGCTATTATCGTGGATGCTCAACTTCCATTGCCCTTGCAGAATCGTAAACTCTGCACTCACCAGGGGTGTGCATTTTCTGCAATCTTCCCCTGCATAAAGTGGTAATGTACAATACTACACACTACTCTTACTGTACATGCATAATTTAGGGAAATCAGGCTGCTGCACAACCCCCCCTCCCCCACACCGGCCTGCTCCCCAGAGGATAGTGAGATGGTATTGTTGCGTATTCGTGCACACAGCCTCTGATGTCCCCTTACACCGAGGAACGCACATTCTAAAACTCTGCTGCTTTCCTGTATACACTTGGGCTATATATTCAGGGCCCACAGCCCCTGCTGTCCTCCAGTTTTCATTTTCATTTGCTACAGGCATGCCTAGTTACACCACTGGCAATCCCTAGGTGGGTAGGGTGAACATGACAGCTAAGAATGGCCATCAATGGCCTCATCCCCAATGTACATCAAAGGAGGCGACGAAGATGCAGCATAGGGCCCCCTCTCACTAGGGGGAAAACATCAACAACAAAAAAGCTGACTACGTGAAAGCATTTTCTTTTTCACTTCTAAACAGTGATAACGTTTTCAGTATAAAAGCAGCACTCAGAGGGCTCTTCTTTGAATTGTGTGTATTTGAAGCAAAACGTTCCTTTAATGTAGCTAGGTAGGGTAATGCAGCTGCTTTGAGACTATGAATCTGCTTCTAGCTAAAGGGGAATTAAATATTGCAAGGTGTCCATTTTTGGCACATTTTTGTAATTTTATAACTGGATGCCTGATGGTTTCCAGATTGTGCATGTTTCAGAATGCGCAAGTTGGTTAAAGTGGCTCAAAAAATGTTATATATCATGGGTATTCATGGTTCATCTGTAAAGGTTTATTTCTTCTTTATTTTATTTAGATCATTTTTTGTAGTGCAGACCTGACTCATATGATATCAGAGCGCTTTACAGATTTACAGAGAGCAGCACGTTGAAAGCAATAAAGTCAATGTTAATATATAGGTGACAACCAGGGAAGGGAGAGAATGCTTTACAAGGTTCGTGGAGTAGAGGGGAAATATCAATTGAAGCCAAAAATAGTGATACGTTAAAACGTTGAAATAGTCACTCTCAATAAACGGGAGGGTAGAATATGTTGAGAACCAAGAGGTCGCTGGTGAAAGTAGTCAAGAGTGTGGTTGAGGGAAGAAGGATATCCTGGAACCTAAGGAAGGAATTTGTTCATAAGGAGTACTTTGACTTATTTCTTGAGGGAAATAGTTGAGGGATTCATTCTGACTTCAGGGGGCAAGGTGATCCAAATTCTTGGAACCATCCCAGAGAAGGATTAGCTGTAAGTGTTCTTCTTCTTCAGGAATCTCTGTGGTTTCAAAAGAAGGGTGTTGGAGCTTCTGAAAGATCTGGAGCTGCTAGAAAGTACAAGCTTTTGAGCAAGAAAACGAGGGGTTTTGAAGTGGAGGGCTTTCTGTGTCATGCAGACAGTTTTTTGCTGAATTCTTGCTTTGAGTGGGAACCAGTTGAGGGATTTCAAATCAGGGCTAATGTGGTTGTTTTTGTTTTTGAGCCGATGATGAGTCTTGCAGCAGCATTGAGCAAGGCCCTTAGTGGTGCCAGTTTGGATCTGGGCAATCCAGGCAGAGTTGCATTTCCATAGTCCAACCTAGGAATCACTAAGGCTTGAAATCGTTGGAGGAGAAGGGTTTTGTTGAGTCATTTAGCCAGGTTTTGGTCAGGATAAGAAGATCAAGATCATGTGTGAGGATCAGGTCCGCAATATCATCAGAATGTCTAGAAGTTGATCTGCAGTTGGATAACATACATTTCAAGTTGGGTCTTGAGGAAGTTGTTGCTCAAACTAGAGCATGAACGGCATATAGAAGACAAAAGAAATATTAAGATCGGTTTACTGGTGGCTAGGGATGGACACTGGTGCTGAGAGATTAGTGTATTCAATGTATGATGAGTCATAAGGTTTTGAAGCCTAGGATTCAACCAATAGCAAAGAGGCAGTTACCAAAGGGCTCTTGGGAGGAAGTCTCACTGGACATTTTAGGGCCAATACATGCCGAAGGTGGATCCTTGTATGTTATTGTGTTAACAGATCTTTTTTCACAATGGCAGGAAAAAACTTTTCCCCATGGTATAGAAACCAAACATGTGGTTGCATATTTCAGACACTCATTGTGGGGAGGAGGTCCCTGGAACATTGTGAGCTGATAATGGTGTTCAGCTAGTTTTGAAGGAAATGGAGGATTTCTTGGTTAAGAAAGAAATAGGGGGGAGGAGCCTAGCGCGCAACCAAGATGGCCGCGTAGGTGCGAGGCTCCCGAGGACCTCCGTGACCTCCTACATAAATCCTGACAATATCCTGTCCTAGATGAGGGGACTGTGTTGGTGAGCCCGAGCTGAGGTGTCACCCGTTTTCCGCTTCCAAATTGGACCTCGGACACCGGCGGGAGCACCGAGTGAGGTTTGCGGCCTTCTCCACGCCGGCCCCCCGGATTGGAGTTGTGGGGCGATCCGGAGACAAAGTGATCAACAGCGGCGGGCAGGGCTGGGCGACTCGCGTACCCCGCACTTTCACTTTCGCTTTTGCACCCTCCTTGCTGCGTAGGCGAGGTTGGGTTGCGGGGCGGTGTGCGGTGGTGTGGCCTCGTTGGGGTGCCCTGCCGGCCCGCCGGCTGTGATCCGTCCTGCGGACCTGTGGTTGCCCCCCCCCCGGAGCCCGTGAACTGGTTTGTCGGCCTTTTCCGATGTGATTGGCACGATTTGGGGACTGAAACCATGTCCACAAAGCAAGATGGCGACCGGGCAAAGGTGAAATCGACCCGCCGTGGCGCAGCCCATCAGTCCAACAACATGGACCGCTACACCCTCCAGAAGGGATCTCCTGAGGTGCCGCGTAGGTCCCCTGAGGGCCCGACTGATGCTCCTGCTCTGCCCGCGGATCTGACCCTGCGAGATGTCATGGGCGCTATCGCCGAGATGAAGGCCTCGGTGGACCAGCGCTTTGACACACTGGCGCAGAAGATTGACTCGGTCCATGTGGATGTTGGCCTGGTGAGGGCCGATCTATCCAAGACCAACGACCGGGTCGATTCTTTGGTCCACGCCACCTCGGGCCTCACAACGGACGTGGCGGCCCTCCAAAAGGAGGTGCGCCGGCTTGGCCAGGCGAGCGCCCTGATGGATCGTCGACTGGAGGATTCCGAGGGTCGGGCCCGGAGGAATAATGTCCGCATTGTCGGGGTGCCGGAGGGACGTGAGGAGGCGGCGGCGGACCTGTTTGTGGAGGACCTGATTCTCACCCATCTCCAGCCCCGGGGGCTGAGTAAATTCTTTGCGGTGGAACGTGCCCACAGGGTTCCCGGAGGAAGACCTAAGGCGGGAGCCCCTCCGAGGCCTCTCATTGCCCGGATTTTCAACTTTCGGGACAGAGACGCTATCCTGCAGACTTCTCGGCTACAAGGACCGGTCAGACTCGACAATATGGACGTAAACTTCTATCCTGATTTCACCCCAGCGGTCCAGAAGCAGAGACTGAGCTTTCTCGGAGTTAAACGTCGTCTACGGGACCTGAACCTCAAGTATGCGATGCTTTTTCCAGCTAAGTTGCGGGTGGAGGTGGATGGCCGCACGCACTTTTTCGATCGTCCCGAAGCGGCCGGGGACTGGTTGGACTCTTTGCCCGGGGATCGGGGCCGGGGGGGTGGGGGGGGCGCGGTTGGAGGGGAGGGCTCGCCGGATCAGGACTGAGGGACTAATAGTAGGCCTCGCTCTGGACAACATTATCGTCACCTTTGACTGTTCGTGTAAGTTCCCCTCCTGTGGAGGTAGTACGGGGTCTCCTGGGGGCTCTCCCTCCTCCTCTGGGGGACTAGTTAGTTTAATCATTTATGGGGCGACAGGCACACTGTACTTTGGGGGGGCTGTTTGGGCTCATGCAGGGGTGCAGGGAGGGGGGAGTTCTGTTGGGAGGGGTGGGTTGGGGTGGGGTGTTGTTTGTTTTTACCGCAAGGCAAACCCTTTATTGTATTGGTGCTTTTAAGGTGCTCTCAGGGGGACGAATGATGGCTTCTGTATGTGATGGGGGGTAGGGACCTGACTTTATTGTCTTGGAACGTTAATGGACTGGGGGATAGGATCAAGCGAGGTGTGGTCCTGCAGTATCTGAAACAAATTTCGCCAGATGTGGTCTTTCTGCAGGAGACACACCTTATTGGTAATTCCTTTTGTGCCATGAATCGGCGTGGTTATCGTTTGGTGGCCCACTCGGGCTTCACGTCGGGCTCACGGGGGGTGGGCATCATGGTGAAGAACTCGCTCCCGTTGGAAATAGACGAGGTGCGCCATGATGAGAGGGGACGCTACACTGTCTTAGTGGGGAGAATGGAGGGCAAAGTAGTTGTCTTTGTATCAGTGTACGTCCCACCGGGGTTACAGTCTACCACTTTTGCAGACCTGGGGCGCCTCCTTCTTGACCTTCCGGGGGGGCTTCTGGTGGTTGGGGGGACTTCGATGCGGTGGTTTCTGGGACCGTGGATCGCCACCCCCCTAGGGACCTTCCCCGGGCACAGGCGTGGCTGTCCGGCTTTCTAGATACACTGAGATTGGTGGACTGCTGGCGCTTAAAACATCCCACGCAGCTGCAGTACACTTTCCACTCGGGTGCCCATGGTAGCCTCTCTCGGCTTGATTATGTCCTTGTCCCTGCGGCCTATGTGGGGAGGGTAGGAGAGGTGCGCCATTTGGCGCGGGGTATTTCAGATCACTCCCCGCTCCTGTTGCACTTTGATGTCTTCCCGAGGGGGGAGGGCAGGGTAGCTCCAATCAACGCCTGGTACCTGCGCGACCCCACCATTCGCGCTGATTTGATTAAATCCTTGCAGCGGTACTTTGATGAGAATGTGGGGTCCGTCCCTTCGGCCATCTCCCTGTGGGAAGCCTTCAAGACAGTTCTTAGAGGAGAGGCCCTCTCCTTTATCTCCCATGCCCGGAGGCGCGAGCAGGAGGAGGTGACCCGGGTGGAGGCCGAAATTGCTGAATTGGAGGGTGACCTGGAGGGTGGGGTGACGGATGCTGCACTACATGTCCTACAACTTAAGCAGGCGGCCTACAGGGCCCTCGTCACGGAGGCGGCCAGGGGCCTCAGTAGGGAGCAACAGGGGCGACTGTATGATGTGGGTGATAAGGCTGGTAAACTGCTTGCGTGGTTGGATAAGAAGGAGAGAGCGAGTCGTGTGGTCCCGCTGATTGAGAGGATGGATGGTGTGCGTGTCACCGAGCCAGAAGACATTGTCTCTTGTTTCGCGGATTATTTCCGCGATGTGTATTCCCCGGTTTCTCCCTGCTCGGAGGAGGACTCCCATGCCCTGCTTAGGGATATCGCGCTGCCTTCCCTTTCGGTGGAGGACAGGGTGTCGTTAGATGCCGCTCCCACCTCCGACGAAATTGCCCTCGCCATACGCTCGGTCGCATCCGGCAAGGCCATGGGCCCGAACGGCATCCCTATCGAGTTGTATAAGCTGCGACCGGATGTACTGGCACCCCATCTCCGCGCGATGTTCCTGGCGGCCCACTCGCTGGGCTCCCTCCCGCCGGACCAGCGTCTGGCTACAATCGTGGTGATCCACAAGGAAGGGAGACCCCGGGACCGGGTTACATCCTATCGGCCCATCTCGCTCTTGAATGCGGAGCCCAAAATCCTCGCCAAGGTGCTAGCCAACCGGCTGGTCGGCGTGGTGGGCGATCTGGTCCACCAAGACTAGTCCGGCTTTATTCCCCATCGCAACACGGCCCTCAATCTGCGGCGCTTGCACGGGGTGCTCGCGCGTGTACCGTTTGTGCGGGAGCCGGCCGTATTGGCGTCCTTGGACGCCACCATGGCGTTTGACATGCTCGAGTGGCCATACATTTGGGCGATGCTGGCGAAGTTTGGATTCGGCCCGGAGTTCATCAGCTGGGTCAAATTGTTGTATTCGGGCCCTTTGGCGCAGGTGGTGGTGAATGGAAGAGTATCGGTCCCATTCGAGCTGGGACGGGGCACGCGACAGGGCTGCCCCTTGTCGCCGCTCCTGTTCGCGCTGGCCTTGGAACCCCTGGCGGAGTGGCTGCGGTGGCACCCTTCCATCTGTGGTCTCCGTTGGACCCCCGAGTATGAGGACCGCGTGTCCCTATACGCTGACGATATCCTTTTGTACCTAGCCTCCCCGCGTAAATCACTGATTGTCCTGGTTGATGTTTTGCGCTCATTCGGCCGCAACTCAGGCCTTGTCATCAACTGGGCTAAATCATGTGTGTATGTGCTTTCCGGGGAGGCTCCCGTCCTCCCGCGGGGCTGTCCGATCCAGATTGCCTCTCAGGGGTTTCGGTACCTGGGGGTTTATATTACTCTGGACCCGGAGGCCCGCTACGAGCGGAATTTGCTTCCCCCCCTCCAGCGCTTAAAGGAGGACGTCGCGCGTTGGCGGCGCCTGCCGCTTTCGCCGCTCGGCCGGGCGGCATTGTTTAAGATGGTGTCGTTGCCACGCTTCCTGTACGCTCTCCAGAACACTATGGATTTAGTCCCAGCGCGCTACTTCCGTGAGGTGGAGAGTCTACAGCGCCGCCTGTTCTGGGACGGGAGGCCGCGTATTGCCCTGGCGAAGTTGACGCTCCCATGGTACGACGGGGGGATTGCCCTCCCGGATATTAAACGGTATTACTGGGCCTCCCAGCTAGCTGCAATTAACCATGGCCTTTACGGGCCCGCCTTAAATCCGGCATTTGAAATGGACAAGATGCTCCTGCCTGGTGGCGACTATAATCGAGCGCTCAACTCTGGCGCGCCCGGCCCCCGCCTAACGGGACCTACGCGTGTCATGGTGCGAGTATGGCACGCGGCTAACGCAGCTATGGGGTGGAAGGACCGTTTGACCCGGGCATCACCGTTGTACGCGTCTGAGAGATTGGGCTCCCTGTGGACCTCGAAGGGCTTCGAGAAGTGGGACACGATAGGCATCAGTAAAGTGGGGGATCTCTGGACGAGGGGGGGATTTAAAACATTCTAGACGCTGCAGACGGAGTTTCAGCTGCAGGGCAGTGAATACTTTCGGTACTTGCAGGTCCGTCACGCACTGGGCTCCGTCTTCCCAGACGTCGCCTCCATCCCGGAGTCTTCCCCCCTGGAGGATAGGGTGCTGGACGGCCACGTTCCGGACAGCACGATCTCCCTTATTTACAAAAAATTGATTAATGATCGATCGGGCTTGCTGACTGGCCTCCGCGAGGCTTGGGTTGCCGATGGGCTGGAGTTGAACGACGAGGACTGGATTTCCGCGGTGGCCTCTCCGAAGGAGGTGGCCATACCGGCTCGCCTTCGCTTCGTCCAGCTTAAGATACTCCACCGGGTTTACATGACGGGGCCAAGGCTTCTGCGTATGGGTTATGCTGAGGATGGGTTGTGTAAGCGTGGGTGTGGTGCTTTGGCTACTTTTTTGCATATTTTGTGGGAATGCCCGAAGGTGGAGCGATTCTGGCGTGGTGTGCATGAGGTCCTGCGAGTGGTTACACATGTTGCGCTGCTGCCTGAAGCGAGGAGATGCCTGCTGAATGTGTGGGAACCAACTGACTACTCGGTTCCGCAGACGCGATGGGTGACTCTGGGATATATGATTGCTAAGCGTGACATTGCTCAACTGTGGGGATCCCAGAGGCCCCCGGCGGTGTCGGCCTGGAAAGAACACATGGATTGGTGCATGTTCCGAGAAAAGGTGGTGTATGTGGCGAGGGGTAAGCCTGGGGCATGGGTGAAAGTATGGGGCCCCTGGAACGTCTACCGCGGGGGTATCTGCGCGCCACTACTGCTGCCTGCTGCCTCACCAACCCCGTCCCCTTAGTTAACTCCTTTCCCCAGCCCCGGGCACAGAGTTCCCCCAGTCCTCGATCTGTTCCCCTTCCCCTCTTTAGACTCCTGTGGATGGCTGGGGTCCCCCATTCGGGGAGCACGTGCTGTTACTTTCGATTGCGGGTTGCCTTGCGGGTGTGATTTTTCGTGTTGTTTGTATAAAATGAAACCGTATTGTGGGGTCGGAGTAATGTGGCCCACGACGTTGATACCTCCTGATTCTGCTTCTCTGCAAGGCCAAGTGTTTTTGAACGTATGTCATATGCTCCTGTCATTCTAGCGGCCGGCCGGAAGGTTGTAGGCCCATACTTGTATATTCTTGAGATTGCAATAAACGGTTTAAAAAAAAAAGAAAGAAATAGAACAAAAGTGTGCTTTATACCATCCTGAGGCAAATGGAGTTGGATCGTTTTAACAGGGTGTTAAAGTAGACTTTTAGAATGGCAAGGACAATGCGGAAAACGCTGGACAGAGGAAGTGCGTAGGAAAGTTGGTGTGTATCGGTTAACCTCGAATTCTGCGACAGGTACATCACTGTTTGAACTATTTAGGAAAAGAAGACCTAGCCATGTAATGGCTCCTTCATGGGTAAATGCAAAGTGTGAGGAGGAACAAGATAATAGATGTTCAAGAGAGGAAAGAAAAGAAAATGGAAGAGAGGAAGTATAGGTTTGACGAGAGGAAAAGAGTGAAAGTCACAAAGGTGCATGCTGGAGAATGAGGGAGAATAAGGATGCCAGGGTGTTATAGGAGGTTCTTGGATCCTATACGTGTAATAAAGTTGTTTAAGAATGCAGTCAAGTGTGGATACTATGGTGTGAGACCTTTACAGAGTGGTTGTGGTAAACTATGGGGAGGAAGGGAGGGTTGATTAGGAGGGTGGTGAGTGTGCGGAAGGGTAAAGAGCACGATGGTTTAAGACTAATATTGAGAAAAGTGAAGGTACCCAAGTATTTTGAGGATTATGTCAGTTCAAATTGAGCATATATTTGTTTTCTTTTTGTCTTAAATTTTTTCAGTTTAGGTATGTATTTTGTGCAGTCAGCAGAATTGCAGGTAATGATTGAGTTTATAAGTAATGTGTAACAGGGTGTGTGCTAGAACTGTGTAATTTATAATTTTATTCATATTCTTTGGCTTTGTAGTTTTAGATATAATAGGGGTGTTTTTATTTTATGTATGGGATGGGGGAGTCTGGTAACATGTTAGTATTAATGGTGTGGATTGAATTATGAGTTATGCAGATTGTGATGGGGGAGTGTTCCATTGGAACCTAGACACGTTTTTTTTTCCTTCATGGATGCAATAATTTGAAAAGGAACTGGAGCCTTGTCAGTGGAGATGGCAGGGATGTTTCTCCTGCAAGCTTAACTGAATAAACTTCATTACCTCACTGTGGTGTCCACGAGTATGTCATTTTGGAGAGAAAGTACTTTTAAACAATAGAGTCTGCAGCAATGGCCCAGAACACTGTCAACACTGTCTGAATGACGTAGGTGTCCACGAGGGAAGTAAACTTTGAATTGTTGGTGCGCGAAGTACACACGCCACAGTAGTTAAAATCAAAAACTGCTATGAAGCGAAAGATATTATTTTCTGCTCTGACATGAAAGCAATTTTCTTTTTAAACGCTGATAGTCATTATGAGTCAGGGCACTAGAAAGCAATGCCTTCTTCAAATTTCTATTTGGTTCTTTGTGAAACTTGGCAGATTGATAACCCGAAGCAATGCACAACTACTGTTAACATCTAATTCCACCATTTCTTCAAAAAGCCTGATGGTGAGTGCATTTTCATGCAGATCTTACAAAGTATCACTTGCTTTTAAAACCAAAATGCTGTATCATGTACTTATTCGCTTTCCTGGTAGCAGTACATTTGAAAACCTTTATTGATGAATGGCTAGAGAATATGGCAATTGCTACAAGTCACTATTTAGACTTGCTTATGATCTTGGGCACTCAAGATCTTTACAGCTTTGACTCAATTCAATTCTGAGCAGCAAAAAAAAAATCCACGGTAAAATATAAAGAACTAAGTGCAGTTTATCTCGTTCTCTTTGAAAAGGGCTGCTTATTTTTCCACAGGACTGCCAGATGGAAAGACACTGAAGAAGTCCTAAGTACAAAAGCAGCACCCTTTTTTATAAGTAATGAATAAGTTATTTTCTCCTACCCTCAAAATCCACGTAAAACAGGTCAGCTTTACACATCACCAGGTCCTTCAAATCTCGTTGTCATTGTGGTAATGCATGAAGAAATAAGCAGATAAAGCCAATGGATAAGGAGAGGGTTTATTGTAAGTTAAATGGAAACATAAATGACACCACCAGGAACAGATCGAGGTAGATACTCAGCCCTGGTATGTCTGGCTCAACCACCCTACAAGTAACCCCTTAACCCTGACATTTCATGACATCATTGGGTAACATGACAAGCAGGATACCATACTCCTGAAGCCCAATTTTGAGAGGACTGAAGTTACTATGCTCTTGGTGATAGATGAGGATGAGCAGTGCCAGATTAAACCCCTTGGAGGCCCCTAGGCAGTTGAAGTTTCGGGGGCCCCCCTTGCAAATTATCTCCTTATACATTTTTAATTTTACCAATATAAATTTTTTGTCGCTGGGCCCCTAAAAGGAACGGGGCCCGTAGGGCTGTGCCTACTTTGTCTATTTGGTAATCCGGAACTGAGGAGGAGGAGGAGAAGGGTGAACCTCTGACATACCCCCTGTCTTCAAGGAGCAATAAGGGTCAGTGGAAGGAGTTGTCTTGTTCCTTACCTTGATTCCATAGCAACAGAGGCGCTGTTGCCACTTGCTGGGGCAGTTTACATCTCTCTTCTTACTTAACCCAGGGCCCGCCAATTGGAGTACCATTGATATAGACACAGGGAACAGAATACCTGTCAAGAACAAAATTTACGAGTTGTGTGACATAGGGCCTCATGTAGGTAAATAAAATTTACCGATTCTTAAATACCGAACCGTACCGAATCGGTATTTAAGAATCGGTAAGTTATATGTAGGTAACAATTCGGTAATATTTACCGAATCGGTAACATTCGGTATTCAAGAATCGGAATTTACCGATTCGGTAAATACCGCGGTGGTAATTACCGAATCGGTAAATACCGAGGTGGTATTTACCGAATCGGTAAATACCGATTCGGAAAATACCGAATCGGAAAAACGAAATCACATGACTGTTTGAAACAGCCAATCCTGTGCAACCAAACCCCACCCAAGTAGGAAGTGGCCACACCCAGGCAGGTGCACTCAATCAACAGACTCAGGAGAGGCTGGGAGTGCAGAGGAGAGGCAGGGAGCCAGTGCCTGATTGTTGAGATCAAACTTCACTATGTCCAGCCAGAGGACAGGAGGGGAAAGGAGGCGCAAGGTGAAATTCAGCCCCAAGGAACTCCAGGTGCTAGTGGAGGAGGTGGTGAAGCAGCACCAGAAGCTTTTTGGGAGGCAATCCCTGCAAGTGGCAGAGTGTGAGAAGCGCACTATTTGGCTGGCAATCCAGGCGCAGGTAAATGCTGTGGGAGTGACCCACAGGGACATTGACGTACTAAAAAAACGCTGGTACGACCTGCGCATCGTGACTAAGAGGAAGATGGGGGACATCCAGAAGGAGGCCAGCCGGACAGGAGGTGGAAGTAACAGGGCATCTGCCCTCACCGAACTGGAGGAGCTGGTGCAGTCGACAATCGAGCCCGAGAGTGTCGTGGGCCTTGGGGATGCCGACAGCTCTGCCAGAGCCGCCACCCAACAAGGTAAGAGGAATGCACAGCAATGTAGCCCACCCTACCCCTATCCCAAATCCCCCATTGTGAAATGAGTATCCCACTCCAGTCCATGTGTTACTGCAGACAGACAATGCATTATGGGAGATGTAGTCAGGGATCCCCCACCATGAACAGAATAGCACAGAACAGTGATGCATGGTACACACATTAGCCTAAAGCAGACAGGGGACTATGTGAGAGTGTTACATCAATTTATTGTCAAGCTTGCAATGCATGCCTTCAGGTACACTGAGCTGATGTTGCATTTCTGTCCACAGACGTAACATCGCACAGGACTGCACATGGCACAGGAGAGGGGGCACACCGTCAAGCCAGTTCAGCTACGGGCAGCACAAGTTCTGGCCAGAGAGCGTTGCCACAGCCACCATCCCCAGTACCTGAGCCAGCATCCCCAGTACCTGAGCCAGCATCACCAGTACCTGAGCCAGCATCCCCAGTACCTGAGCCAGCATCACCACTCATGCTGGAGTCACCGGCCACATCACCGCCTGCAATAGTTAGGTCGAGGAGGCGTGCTGCTGCCAGGCTGCGCGTGTTACACACATCATCTGATGACAGCAGGGGCCCGGAGCCAAATACTATGCCCCAGGATGGGAGACATACCACTGTGCCCTCCACCTCACAGGGAGAAGACACGGGTGCCGGACGGCGCCGCAGGTCGCGTGAGCAAAGTCCACCAACAATCGATCACAGCCATGGGGTCTTTGGGGGCCTTGAGGCCAACATGTTAAAACAACAGCGCCTGCAAACAAAGGCAGCCATTTCAGTACAGCGGCATGTGCGGGGACTGAGAACCACATTCAAACACATGGACAGGAACATCTGCGCAATGGCGGCGGGGATAACTGACATGGCAGCGGGCCTGCGGGACGTGTCACAGTCCATGCAGCTGTTGTGCAGCAAGTTGGATGCAGATAGAGCTGCAAGGCGCCGGGAACGGCAGAGGGGAGACAGGCACACCAGGGCACTCAACCGCCTGGCAACTGCAACATCACTACTCTGCCGGCGCTCAGTGAACATGCAGGAGGGCCTGACACACTGCAGCAGCGACGTCACTAGGGGAATGGTGCAGGTCACCAGTTCCCTGGAGGTCCTATTGACCAGTCAGGTGGCCACAAGTGGTGCAGGGGATGCTGCTGAAAGCATGGACACCAGCAGCAGGAGCAGCATCACACCCCCCGTCCCAGAAACACGCAGGAGCAGCAGGCGGCATGGGGCTGGCACCAGTGAGGAGGCTGAATCCGTACCATCCCACAATGTAGCGCGTGGCCGCAAACTTTGATGCTGCACCACGTAGCAATAGACTATTGGGTGACGTAACCCTGGACTTCACACTTGTGAATGAGCAATGTTGCCAGAATGGCATTATCCTTGTTTAGTGGCGTAGTGGCGCATTATTAAACTACGTCATTACAGACAACAACTGACTGTGTCCCCTTACTTACTCAGAAATAGTTGCATGTGATCTCTGCCCGTCTCTCTCTCCCATCTGTTGCTGTTGGCACTCCAGCAGCGTTGTCCTCTGGCTGACCTGATTCATCATCATTGTCCTCAAAATCTATTAGTTCCACCTCTGTACCTCTCTTTGTGGCAAGGTTGTGCAGCATTGCACAAGTGGCAATGATCTTGCAACAGATGATGGGTGTGTACTGCCGTGCACCTCCGCTTTTATGGAGGCAGCGGAACCTGCTCTTCAATAGTCCGAACGTGCGCTCCACCACATTTCGTGTAGATTTGTGTGCCACATTATATCGTCTCTCACTCTGGGTTGATGGGTGTAGGTAGGGAGTCAGGATGAATGACCGCACGGCATATGCACTGTCGCCTAGGTGAGTTAAAGGGAACCATCAGTCACATGCCTCAATACACTATGATTTGCACTAAGTATTAGGGGGCGTGACTGTGACTTACCTAGCAGGTATCCTTCACCAAATTCTCCGGCAAGCAGTCGTATGTAGATCCCACTGTTCTGGAAGATGTAGGAGTCGTGGGTGTTCCCAGGAAACTTCGCAACAATGTCAGTGATGATGTTCCCTGCATCGCAGATTACCTGCACATTGATGGAGTGGGTGGACATTCTGTTCCTGTAGATGTGCTCAGTGGCAGCTGGTGGGCAGATTGGGATGTGTGTGCCATCAATACAGCCGATGACATGGGGGAACTGTGCCATGTGATAAAAGTCAGTTTTAGTTTTCTGCAGTTCAGCCTGTGTGTTTGGGAAGCTGATGTAGTGGTGCATTCTCTGCATCATGGCTTCCAGGAACTTCCTGAAGAAACAGGACAGGCAACTCTGGGATACACCGCCCACCACAGCTATCACCACTTGGTAACTTCCAGAGGCGAGTAGATGTAGGCTGCAGAGAACCTGCACATGTGGTGGTATGGCATGCGCCCTTCTTGTTGGCTGGTCCAGGAGTGAGTGCAGGTCCCTTATCAGGTCCATGATGGTTTGTGGGTGTAGCCTGTACCTTTCATGTATCTCAGCCTCAGTCAGTTGGAAGAGTGTGATGCGCTGTCTGTATATGCGTTCCTCCCGTCTCCATATCCTCAGACCTGCTGCCTGTAGACGTAGGCGCCTTGCAATGACATACAGAGCGGCCATGTTGTCCACGCTGATGCATTTTGGGATTTCTTTTATGCACTGTTGCTGATTACCACCTGCTTTCAATCTGTGTTAATTACCGACTCTTAATTACCGAATTTCATGGATATCTAAATTACCGAATTTACCTACATGTCTTTTTCCGTTTTACCACTTCATATTTACCACTTCATATTTACCGAATCGGAAAATATGTATTCGGTAAATATGAATCGGTATTTTAGAAATCGGTAAATATGAATCGGTATTTACCGCTTCATATTTACCGAATTTTGGTTTTTGGCCTCCTACATCTCACTTGACTAAATACCGGTCGGTAACGGGAAATTTACCGAATTTCGGCCGTTACCGACCGGTATTTGGCTACCTACATGAGGCCCATAGTGATAGTCAGCATAAAGGATGAGATATCCTAAATGTTGGATCTGGGTATGATTGAGCCTCCAGTAATCCCTCAGCCAGTTCAGTGGTTCTGGTACCTAAAGCTGTCCAACTTGGCACCACCCCAGAACTCAGATCCTGAGTTCATTAAAGGGAGCTCAATTCAGTTACCAAGATGGATGATCACCATATCACCCAGAGCTGGAGTCCTCCTTCATAAGCTGAGGCCTGCCAAATTCCTCAGTACCTTTGACTTGACATCAGGGTATGAGCAGGTCACTCTGACTGAGGGGCCAATAAGAGGTCAGCATTCTCCATCCCAGAGGGCCACTTGCACTTGAAAGTGATGCTCTATGGACTAAAGAATGCCCCTGCCACCTTCCAGAGGTTAGTTAACCGGGTTCTGTCTGGGTTAGAAAACTACAGTGCCACCTACTTGAATGACACTGCTGTTTTCAACACAAGCTGGTATAACCGCAAGCACTGCTTCCAGACAGTGCTTCAGGCACTACAAAGGCCAGGCATGACTTTCAAGGCCAGTTAGGGCCAGACAGGACCGGTATCACTGGTGTACCTGGGCCACCAAGCCAGTGGAGGCAAGATTCAACCTCTGCAGCCCAAGATGCAGACCATTATAGCTTAGGAATCTCCCAAGACCAAGCCGAGAGCCTTTCTAGGCCTCACGGGTAATGCAGGAGATTTGTTAAGGGCTATGCTGCCATTGTTGCCCCCTTAATTGACCTGGCTTCCAATTAGCAGCCTAAATAAGTTGACATGGGCATTTTAAGGAAGCTATGTGTACAGTACCAGCTTTTCTAAAGAATTTCTAGTCCAAACAGATGCTTCAGAGCATGGCATTGCAGCTGTATTGTCACAGCATAACAATGAGGGTTTGGACCAACCTGCGGCCTTCTTCAGCAGGAGACTACTGCTCAGGGAACAGGGATAAAGGGCAATTTGAGACAACCATTTGCAGTAGTGAAGGATCTGAGGAAGTTGAGGCTGTGCCTGTTTGGGATTCACTCCTGCATTCAGAGACACCACAACACCTCAGATGGGTGATGCAAATGCAGGGTGAGAATCCAAAACAGCTGATGTGGTTAATCTCCCTACAGGGAATAGACTTTACTGTGAAATATTGCTGTGGAATTGACCACACCAGTGCTGATGGTCTTACAAGGTATTTCTGCCTAAGCGATAAGAACTTCCATCAGGGTAAGCAGTTCTCTCTGCATTCTGATGGGGGAGGGGGAACAGTTTGACAATTATGATCATTTGTGTGGTATTCCCACACATTTTGGCCTTGTTGAACTGAACCCTTTTTTTTGGTCATCGCACTCTGCACATTTTACTTCTGCGAACCAGTGTTAAAGAGCTTGTGCTCTCCCATTTAAACATGATAACACTGGCATACCTTTAATTTTCTTATAAGCACTTACTATAAGGTAGTAAAGGTCCCTAGAGCCTGTAAATTAAATGCTATAAGTGGGCTGCTACACTCATTGTGCCACCCACTAAAGTGGCACAGTAAAGCATTGCTCGAGGCCTGCCCTTGCAGCCTTTGTGTGCAGTTTTTTAACTCCCACTTCAACCTGGCAAAAGAAACCTTTTGCCAGGCCTAAACCGTCCCTTTTAGCATTTCTAAGCCATGCCCTTTTTGGCTGTTATTAACAAAAAACACAATCATTTTATTTTAAATTTCTTTTATTCGCAAACGAGTAACAATACAGAACTTATTTTTAGGAACTATTGTAAATTTTACACTGGGTTTTAATATATTCTAACCAGTTTCAGTAACATGTAAAATTACACAATATCTACTATGAACCTCATTTAGACTTTGGCAAATTAGCGCTCCATCACGAACATGACAGATCCTGCCCACCTTATTGCAAGTGCATCACATCATAATGCATTTGTAATAAGGTGGACGGGTAATTCATTAGGTTTGTGATAGAGGACTCATCCACCAACCTCTAAATCAGGGCACTTATTTGTAAAGCTTTGCATTACATTATTTAATTTGTAGGCATTTTCTATGGAGCTGTGGGCGGGCATGCAACTACTCAGAAAGAGGTGTTTGGACATAGGCGTTGGGTTGTCAGAACTGGCTACACTAACAGACCTCAATGGGATTATGAGGGAAGGTGGTCAGAGTAGACTATCTGGCCACTAGTATTTTGGGAGCCAGTGGAATAAGCAAAGGGAAGAGAAACATAGGGATGGAAAAGTGCAGTATGGAGACCTGCATGATGGGACATGGGGAGAAAAGACTTCATTTAACTTAACATAAATAGCAGATCATTTAAGCGCGGGAAAAGGTGATTTACCATGAGATGAGATGACTTTTGTAAACAACGTACTGCGAAAGTGCAAAAAGGAAACATTACATCTGTTAAATTCATTCCCAACTGCATACCGAAATGAAAGGCTTGATAGATATCATCAGGGGTAGACTGGTGTTCCCATGTACAGATTGTGTGAAGCCTGAATCAAATTGCATGCTATGGTCATAGCTGTGGGTCAGCAGTAGCTGAGCCTAGCTATTAGTATTGATATGCATTTGAATAGTTTTCAAAAGCAAAATTAGCTGACATGGGGGAGAGTAAAACACACAAATTGAACAAACTTACATTCACCGAAGAAGACTCAGATTCATTTACAAATCATTTCTTCTTGATAAGGTTTCCTTCATCATCTAGGTCAAATGTTTCAAAGGCACTGTGACAGCGGGCTCCTATAGAAAGTTCGAAAGCCTTCCCTAGTGCATTAAATGTGACTTCAGCATGACTTGTCTACATAGTAAAATACACAGCAATAGTAATCCTTATTCGATTTCCTCTGCATTTGTGCCATGGCTGACAAATGTTTTGAATTAAAAATATTTAAGTTGCCTTATTTGTTTTAATATCTGTAAATGAAGTGGCGACAGCCTGGAAGGCAATGATGACTGAACTAGCGGAAATTGGGGACATACTAATATACAAATATTGGGCCTTTTGCCAGTTTAGAAAAACTAAGTTCTATTGTCATAGCATAAGGATTCCGTGCCATATTATTTTAGGGGGGTGCATTACTTTTGCAGCAGTCAACGTGGTGCATGCGTGAAGCAATCCAAAAATGCAATTTATCAAGCCACGCAAGGCCGTCGGGTGGCTTGATAATCTCAGAGTAACGCAACACAGCGCAAATATCTGTTTTGAATTACTCTATCCCAGGGAGGCATTCCATGGGCTTTGCCTGGGTGTTCCCACACAACACCAATAGATTTTGTTGCATTCCCAAATTTGCCATTACTGATAGACCTGGAAATGGGTCAAAATGCTATGCCTTCCCAGGGGAGGTGTAATGAGGAGAATCTATTTTTTTGCGTCTTCCTCTATATTCTGAAGCTACATAGATAGTGGAAAGTGCCTTTGGGGATTGTTTTGTGGAGGAAAGTGATCCTTCCTGCACAAAGGCAATCCTACATGCAACGCAGGAACCCTTGCACTAAGGGTGCCTGCATTGGCACTAGTCAGCTAATTGTGTGCCAGTGCTGGAAAAGGCTGGAATGTGCTTTATTTTGGTAAATACAGTGCATTTCTGCCCTTTCCCTGTAACGCAGTCCAGCAAGGTGACTTACTGCCCTGCGTTACTGTAGGAAAGTGGGTTTCTGTTGCTCAGAGATGCCCCCTGAAAACTAACCCACCTCTAGTGTCCCGACTGAGTATTCACTTAGGCTGCCATCAACAGACATGTTTCTGGACCCCTGGGTCGAGAGCCTGCAGCTCTTGGGGGCCTGAAACAATGCACATCCTGGGACGAGGTGCCAAGTCTCCTCCCCCAGGATGGGCAGGGTTCACGTAGGGGAAGCTTCAAAGGCATTCCGCCTTGGTGAGCTTCCCCAGACCACTTGCTGCTTTCAGTAACTGGTCCCCACTGGTTCTGCCCCCCACTGGGCGGAAGAACCAACGGGAAAACCAAGTGAGGGAGAGAGGTATGCCCACCTCTGCCAACTCCACCCCTCAGGTGGGGGAGGCGAGGTGAAGCACAACTCCGAGTACCCGCCAACTTGAGGATGGAGGGACCCAACCAACCAGGGACAGGCTCATGCCCCCCCTCATGCCCCCCCTCTGGAGGGTGGAATAATAGGGGGTGTACCCACACCATGGAAGGGACCAATTGGTCCCTGCCCTCTACCTACCTGTAATGCCCCTAAATCTAGTATTTAGGGGGCACCCTGAACCTTGCTTCCTCAGATCCAGAAATAACAAGAAGAAAAGAAGAAGAAGGACCGAATAGACGTGCAGCCAGCTAACAAGAGGAAGACGCCCACTGACTTGGCCCCAGCCCTACAGGCCTATCTCCCCTCGAACCTGCTCCTGCGAAATCCAGGTGTGTCCTGCAGCCAGTGACCTCAAAAACCCCAGAGGACCTGCCTGCCTTCCCTTCCAAAGACTGCTTCTCCCTTGAACACCGGATGTGTTCAACTGCGACCTCTGGCAGCAGCCGGAGACCACAAATCCAGCCCACTCTGCACCCGCTGAACCCGGCCCAAGCTGGAGTGGAAAATCATCATGAGGAGGTCACCCCAGCGATCTTGAGCCAAGATCCGGCGACACCTGCCTCAAGCCTCCAGCCGACGCCTGCAGCCTAAACCCAGAAAACCCCTCTGACCACGACCCGGAGCTTGTAAGAAGATCCAACCACAAAAGGCACTCCTGCACCTGACGCCCCTCGGCCTTGTGTGCCCAAACCAACGGTGCCTAACCAACCCTTAACTTCCCAACCTACCTCTCGAAGTGGTGGTCGCAACCAGAAGTCCTTCGTCTCCCTGCCTGCAGTGCTTTGGCAAACCGGAGGTTCTTCATAGAAAACAACGGGGCGCCCAACGTCGAAACAGCACTCTGCACCTGGCCGCCTCCGTGCCGCTGAGGGTGCACCTTTTGTGCTACTTTGTTTCCCCATTTGTCCTGACCTAAACCCTAGGAGCTCTGCTCCCACAACCCAGTGTCCTGCTTGCCAGCAGCCACCTACCAGAGGCCCCCTATACCCCTTTCGATAACATTGGGCCTCAACACTCTGTACCCTGCCATCCTAGTGCCGCTGAGGGTGTAACAAGAGTGCATCACTGACCCAGGGGGACCCCTGAGTCTAACCCCAGAACCTTAAATCACACAGTCGATAACTGTGGGAGTTAAGTGTGGAGTTTTGAAATTTGAAAATATTCTTTAAAAATAGCACGAATAACCAAAACATATTTACTTACCTGTTTGCAGGAAATGTCCCACTGCTGAATCTAGGTCTCCAGCACTAAGTTAGAAACGTAACGTAAAAAGTAACTTACCTGTAATTTACTGAAAAAGCCTATTTATTTCTATGTACTGTATTGCAACCTGCTGCATCCACTTTAAATCAAACAAAGTACAATTCCTATTGCATTTTCAAACTGTTCTACAATCAGCAAATTATTACTGTAAAGTATATAATGCTTACCTGTACCAGGCTTGCTTGGTTCTAAAAAAAAACCCAACAGTATATTTTTTATACAAAAACAATTGGGCTAGAGTTCAGTTCTTGAGTGTGTGAATTCATTTGCTGACTGAGTGTGTACATCAAATGCTTAACACTGTCCTCTGATACTGCCTTACTGCTCGACCACTCTACTACAAACAGAGAGTAAGGTTCTATTTAACTTTAACCTCTGCCTACCTCTGGGGTCACCTAGACTCTATACACACTATACCTCATTTTGGTGTAGTATATATAGACCCAGTTTCCTACAGTTACTTCTTAATAAATATGTCCTACGTGACTAGTGACAGAAAGGCAGTTACTTTCTGTGTGAAGGCCAGAGAGAGCTAAGATTAGTCATATGGTTCTAAGATACACTAAATAGAAAACCAAGCTGACCATGCAGGTTAGGCAGGATGGGCACTCCATGGAGTGCCACAGGGAGACTGGCATACACAAAGACACACGGAATGTGTGACGGGGTTCTGGGGCAGCAAGCTGACCACACAGGGTAGGTGGGAGGGGGCAGTGGCAGCACAACGTCATGGTGAGTAGGAGAGATGGTACAGGCCCATGAACCAAGAATACCCTAGAAAGTCACTGAAAAAAAAACAAAGGTTAAAGTGATGCTATAGTTAGGAATTTAAAGATTATCTAACTTTACATTACAAACATCTTAGAAATACACTGAAAAACATTGTTCTGCAGGCTAATATATGTGGTAGCCATTAGAACACGTTTATGTATTTTTTAACGAGGTGTTAAATGGGTCAGTACGGTACTTTAAACCTTGACCCTGGTCGCCTAATGACCCTTTCTACAAAGGCAAGGAAGGTTTCTCCCGCTTTCAAATGATCCATGGAATGTGCCATTGTACCTTGACGCTAACGGACCGATCAATCAATCAATCAATCATTTAATTTGTAAAGCGCACTACTTACCCGTAAGGATTTCAAGGCGCTGGTGGGGGGGGTGCTGCTGCTACTGGTCGAAGAGCCAGGTCTTGAGTTGTCTCCTGAAGGTCAGCAGGTCCTCGGTTTGTCATAGTTGTTCAGGAGCTTGAAGGAGATTCTCCTGTCAACGGGGAGCCAGTGCTGGTTCCTCAGCGTTGACTTGTTTGGTCATGGTGAGTTTCGAGGCGAGGATGACTCCCAGGTTGCGTGCGTGGTCGGTGGGGGCAGGGGGGGTCCCCAGTGATGCGGGCCACCATGAGACATCCCATGCTGAGGGGTTGGACCCGAGGATGAGGATCTCCGTCTTGTCTGAGTTCAGCTTAAGTCGGCTTTCCTTCATCCAGTCGGTGACTGCCTTCATTCCCTGGTGGAGGTTGGATTTGGCGGTGAGAGGGTCTTTGGTGAGGGAGAGGATCAGCTGAGTGTCGTCAGCGTAGGAGATTATGTTGAGGTCGTGCTGTCAGGCGATGCGTGCTAGTGGTGCCATGTAGACGTTGAACAGCGTCGGGCTGAGGGAAGATCCTTGTGGGACGCCACAGATGATCTCGGAGGCCTCAGACCGGAACGGGGGGAGGCGCACTCTCTGAGTTCTGCCTGAGAGGAAGGAGGTGGTCCAGTCCAGGGCCTTCTCCTGGATCCCTGCGTCTTGGAGTTGCGTGCGTAGTGTGCGGTAGCAGACGGTGTCGAAGGCGGCGGAGAGATCCAGGAGGATGAGGGCCGCTGGCTCGCAGTTGTCAAGAAGGATCCTGATGTCGTCTGTGGCGGCGATGAGGGCGGTCTCGGTGCTGTGGTTGCTGCGGAATCCTGATTGGGAGGGGTCCAGGATGTTGTTGTCTTCGAGGTGACGGGTGAGCTGGGTGTTAACTATCTTCTCGATGACCTTTGCTGGGAACGGGAGCAGGGAGATGGGTCGGAAGTTCTTGAGGTCGCTCGGATCGCCTTGGGTTTCTTCAGTAGGGCGTTGATCTCTGCGTGCTTCCAGTTCTCAGGGAAGGTAGCGGTCTCGAAGGAGAGGTTGATGATTTTGTGCAGGTAGGGTGCGATGGAATTGCTGGCTTTGTTGAAGATGTGGTGTGGGAGAGGGTCGGACGGGGATCCGGAGTGGATTGTGCCCATGGTCTCGATTGTGTCCTCGATGCTCACGTTAGCCCAGGTTGTCAGGGTGTCATGGGCGGTGGGGTGCGGTGGGTCCGGTGCGGCGAGGTCTGCAGGGGTCGTCCGGGGTTTGAAACTGTCATGGATGTCGGTGATTTTCCGGTGAAAGAAGGTGGCGATGGAGTCGCATAGGGCTTGCGATGGCGGGATGTCAATGGCGCTGGGGTTGGAGAGTTCCTTCACGATGGTGAAGAGTTCCTTGCTGTTGTGTGTGTTGTTGTCAAGGCGGTCTGTGAAGGAGGTCCTTTTGGATGTCCTGATGAGGTGGTGGTGGTGGGGTGTCTGTAGGGTGCGGTGGTGTGTGAGGGGTTTTTGGAAGGAGAAGTGTATGCAGTGGTGGTCTGTCCAGGTGAGTTCGGAGGCGTGGCTGAAGGTGACGTGGGGGCTTGAGGAGAAGATGGCATCAAGCGTGTGACCGGCGATGTGGTTCGACGTCGTGACGAGCTGTTTCAGTCTGAGGTCGATCAGGGTGGAGATGTTGTTGTCGTTGTTGTTCTCCAGATGATAGTTCAGGTCTCCGAGGAGGATGTAGTCGGTGGAGATCAGCGCATGCGTGCTGATGAGGTCGGCGATGGGGTCGCAGAATTGAGGCCGGGGTCCTGGCGGTCTGTAGACGAGGGTGCCTCTTAGGGTGGTCTTAGGGTCCGTGTGGATCTGGAAGTGCATGTGTTCGGCGGTGCTGAGGGTGTCGTTGCTGTTTGTTGAGACCCTGATGGTGTTTTTGTGGACGATGGCGATTCCTCCTCCGGCCCTGTTGGTGCGGTCTCTGTGGGTGATCTTGTACCCGTCGGGGATGGCTATGGCGATGTCTGGTGAGGAGGCTTTGTTCATCCAGGTCTCGGTCAGGAAGGCGACGTCCGGTGATACGGTGTCGAGTAGGTCCCAGAGTTTGATGACGTGCTTGTGTGCGGAGCGGGTGTTGATCAGGATGCATCTAAGCTGGTTGGGTTCCATCGTGGCAGGTGTCTTGCCGCTTTCGAGGCAGGTTAAGCTGCAGTTCAGACTGGTGAAGGGACCGTGGGTGCGCTTCGGGGCAGCCTTGTAGCAGGTGTGGGTCCTTCCTGGGTTGAGAGCGACGAGGGTGTTGGCGTTGTAGCGGCGGCGGTCTTCGTGGCTGCTGCGGGGGGCTGGGGTTCTGGCGCTGGGCGTGGTCCAGGCGCGGATGGGTGCAGATGGGCTTGCCTTAGGCATGCCTGCTGTGCGGCCGCGGACCCCATATATGGGGAGGAGGGGAGGGAGGAGCAGCTGGGAGGCGGGAGGTGTGTTAACAGGGCAGCGAATGGGCGCAGAGGGAGCGAGGCCGCAGGGGAAGCAGCGGCGGGGGCAGAGAAACGGAGCGGGGCGATCTCGGGAAGGAGACGGGCAGGGGCAGGGATCAGGAGGGCATGGAAGTCAGCAACGGGGCACAGAATCAGGGGGGGCAGCAGCAGAGAAAAACGGGGCACAGAATCAAAGGGGGCAACAGCAGAGTAAAACGGGGCACAGAATCAAAGGGGGCAACAGCAGAGTAAAACGGGGCACAGAATCAAAGGGGGCAACAGCAGAGAAAAACGAGGCACAGAATCAAGCAATGGGGCACAGAACAGAGCAGCGAGCGGGGGGGCAGGGGGGCAGAGAGAAGGAGCGGACAGGCAGAGAAGGCACAGTAGGCCGATGTGGTAGGCAGAGACTGACACGTTGTAAAATCATGATGACTTATTGTGGTGACATGGAATGCTCTGCTGTACTGTGATGGTGACTGAACGCAAGGCTTCAGTCGTGGAATGTCCCCTTGTACTTTGAAGCCAACATCTGGCAATGTGGAAGGCAAACGCATATAGTTACATGCAGTGCTTTAATTGGGTATAAGTAAGTGCAGGTACTTCCCAAATTGAGCTGTGAGCTGGGGGAAGTGGTGGTGGATCCAGGGGCAGAGCATGGGGTGGAGACAGTGCCACTCATTTAATTTAACATTTCAAACTGTATGCAGCTGTGTGTTATGATCAGGGCCACTGGAATTTTGCAACGATTTTCACATAATTTAATGTCTACTACATGTGCCGCATAATCCGTCATTTGCCACATAATCTGCAGATTTTAGCAAAAAAATTGTTTCTAGCTCTAACGATTCAAAAGTTACTAAAAATGCAGTGACAAGTGTTTTCACGCAGTGAAAGGCCCTTTGCAAAGCTGGACTGGTCACCTTTCTGTTGCTTATTGTTATATTAGGGTGTTAAACTGGTACTAATGAGGTGCAACCAATACTCAGTGTTACCAAGTTTAAAAATGATGAAGTAAAGCAATAATACTATTACATAATGAGCTGCATTGTGCTTTGTAATTTGGCTTTTCTTGATGCATAATTTACTCAGCACTGCTGCAAAATTTGACCTTCTCCTGCCACAAAATTACAGTAGCCCTTGTTCGTGCTCTTGGACCTTCTTTGGGGCGCCCTCTTCTGGAGCTGGGTGCGCCCTTTTCCCTGGCTTGCGTTGACGTCGGGCAGCCAGTGGGAGTTGCGTCTTCATGGAGTTTGGCTGCTTTCGGTCTTTTTACCTTCTCTGGAACACTTCCTTTTTTATCGAATGATATTGTACAAATGTGCTTTTGAAACTCCATTGGTGGCAGAAGGGTAGTGTGTATATTGTTTTTGAAAAAATTGCTTCTTTAAAAACAAATTGTGAGCACCTCTTGTCTCCATTGAATAGTGTTGTAACAATATTTGGAGTCGCGTCTTATGGTTAGTCAATGTTAATGAAAGATGTAAAAAATTGTATATAAAAATGTACATATATATAGGTAACATGTACCTTGTATTTTTTATTTTTCAGCCCTGATGAAGTCTTTATTGGCAAAACGCATTAGCTGGGCTGATTGGTTTATGTCCTTAAAGAATAATAAAAGAAGAACTTTCCACATGAATATGTGACTCCGTGTGATACTATGAATACTGGCAACTGGTTTTGGAATATTAGGAAGATATACAGAAGGGACTGCTTCTTGTAATATCCCACTAAAAGGATTGTACATTATGTCAATATAAATCCTCCAAGATTAGTTTGCTTCATACCTTTTGTAATTTGTGATTCCTCAGCAGTGGGTTCAAAAACAGTTGAGAGCTCACCTTTTGTGTCCCTAAATGCATGTATTTCTAATAGTGCGACCATTGTATAGCCTACACTGCTTTTCCCTTTCGTTGTTATATTTGAATACATTCTACTCAAATGTAAACACCATCTAAAACGTAGAACTAGGGTCTAGGAAACAAAGCTATTGACATCTCCTATAGTGTAGTAGTGAGATTGTTAGCATAAAGACACATCTATGTACAGTTGAGTTGCATTAAGAGACATGCCCGGTGTGTGCTGGGCAGCAGCACTTGTAAATACTCCTGTCCAAGCAAAGCAACCAATTTGCTCTGCAGGGTGACTGTGTGAAAGGAATGCAAATTAGATTTGAGAGTGACGTCTCCATTCTTTAGACAGAATGTGTATCCTGATGGCTCTAGGATAACTCTCCCAACTGTCTTTTCTCGCAGGAGTGATGCTAGAGCTCAACTTTCCCACAACACCACCAACACCCAACTATGTCAAAGTATATCATGGTAAGAGGAGAGAAGAGGGGATGACATGGAAAGAACAACAACACTTGTCCCACAAAGCACTTGAGATAGGTAGGAGGGTCTCAGGTAACTTCTATGTGTTTTCTGTGAGTATAGAAACAGAACAGTATCAGTAATAGTATGACTCACTATGGATGGACTAAATAGTAAACTATAATCATGGATGGAGTTGTGTTTTTCTTAACTACCTTGATAACTGTCCTCTTCTGAAATAAAGAAAATAACTGCATACAAAGCATTTGCATACAATCTATAGAAACAAAAACATAAGAGGGCATCTATACTTCATATTCATCAGATCAATAACATGTCTTTTAAGCACAAACATAAGGTAGTGCATCACCTACCTAAAAGCATTCTGTATCATGCTTTAGTAAGCCCGATATGTAAATACTGATTTATTCAGGAAATGAACTAAGTCACTTAACATACAGGATAACAAAGACAAAAAAGCACAAAAATATGTTAAAGGCTTACAAGCCTTTCAAGGCTTCACATGAATCATCAATATACTAATGCATGTGTTTTTCTTAATAGGGAACAACTAAGGCTGGCACAAGAAAAACTGAGGACTCCACAGTAAGGAGAGCAGAAGTCAGATTAGGTATTTCTGAGCAACAACAAGAGGGCAAATGCGCATTACCACCCGAGAGGACAAATTATTCTCCTTTCTTTGTTCTGCAGGTAGGAGGATTTGGGTGAACGACAGGGACACCATAGAACCAAGAACAGTCACCACCAGAACACTGCTGAACAAGCTGCCGACTCGACTTACGCTGAGCAGCATGACCTGGAGGCAAAAGATGAGCGTCAGCAACATGGAAGGCCCTCATGTGGAGACTAGAACGCGAAGCACCGTTCAGTCTGCATTGCTCAAGTTTATTCTTCCACTGCTCCGCCCCCACCACATTTGCGGATGGGCGCAGAGTAGGCCCCCCAAGAACGCCCCCAACAGGCTTGGGTTTACTAGGATACCTCCTGCAAAACTGATGCAACAGGCGAGGGGCAAGAATCTGTCCTGCAGGCTCCCAAGTGTGATTCTCAGATACATAACCCTTCGAATGAACCAGCTGCTGCAGCCTTCGTCTGACTCCTAGAATCCACATCATATTCAGGGTCACTATTCACCAACACCACTGGGGGTTTGGCTGGCAATTGAGTACCAGTTGTTTCAGGTTTCAACAAGGAGACATGGAAGCTTGATGTATCTTTAATATGGAAGGAAGTTCCAGGTTCATAGCAACCGCATCTCTTACTTTACTGATTTTGTAAGGACCAATCTAGCGGGTTTACAATTTTTAGTACTCTTGACTGTTATATTCTGCATGGATAACCATACCATGTTTACTACCAAAACCAGTGGACTGGAGCGACATGGAAGATCCGTATTTCTTTTATACACAGCCTTGGCCCTATCTAGATTATCCTGAGCTGTTGTCTGTATGCCGTGTATGTGGTTTACTGGTTGTATTTGTAATTGTAACTCAGACTTATATAGCGCAAAACTGTCACCCTGCGGGTATCCTGGCGCTGAGATTCACCCTGTTGTCAGTGTGCATAAAGATAACATATTCGCCGGTTTGGAAAAGCTCGTTTTACTAAACCCTAGGGAAGAGCCATGTCTTTAAGCTTTTCCTAAATGGGAGCAGTGATATAATTTGTCTGATATTCAAGGGAAGATTATTCCAGAGTCGTAAGGCTGCTACACCGAATGTTCTTCCACCTGTCCAGGTCTTCTTGAATACAGTGGTGGTTACCAGTTTTGTGCTCGATGAAGGGAGATTTCTCCCAGGAGTGTACCAGGTAAATTTCTCCTGCATAGGCATAGGACCCAGGCCATGTACTGCTCTAAACACAATACAGAGGGATTTGAATTGAATTCTCTCATTGATGGGTAACCAGTGAAGGTCCTTTAAAGCTAAAGCCATTGAGGACCTACGCTGCCTATTTAATGCCAATTTTGCTGCTATAGACTGGATCCTCGGTAGCTTCAGTAACACTGATTGTGGTGCTCCCAAATACACAGAGTTACAATAATCCAACCTTCTCAATATTACACTCCTCACTACTAGAGATCTAGTAGCAATGGGCAGTAGTGGAAGGATCTGGCGTAATGCTTTTATCAAGGAGAAACAGATACCAACTGTTTTGTTGACTTGTGACTCCAGTTCAAGATTATCATGCATTAAAACCCCCAGGTTACACACTGTTCTAGCTGGGATCAGTGGTTTATCCATAGGGGTGAGTCTAAACTCGGAGGGAAAAGGCCACGCAATTTTGGCCGTGGAGCAGTATACTATCTCCGTTTTATCTCCATTAAATTGTAAGGAGTTTTTCCTGAGCCAATTGGAGGTGTTATGCATGCACTCCTGGAATTTCTCTAGGGATACTGCTTGATTTCCTTCCAGAGAGAACACTAGTTGTGTGTCGTCTGCATAATTGACTAGATCGATGCCAAAGGACTTGATAATTGGGATCAGAGGGCTCAAATAGATATTAAATAAGATTGGGCTTATTGCTGAGCCCTGTGGCGCACAGGGGTCTTTGGGGATGTAAATGGTGGGATAGTTACCGCCTGTTGCCTGCCCGTCAGATATGATTGCAGCCATTTCAATGCCCGTCCTTTCACTCCGATGTCCTCTAGTCTTTTCAGCGGGATACTGTGATTTCACGTATCGAATGCGGCCGACATATCCAATAGCACTAATATAGACGGATTACCATTGTCGGCTCGCATTCTCAGGTTATCAAGTACCGTCACTAGGGCCGTTTCTGTCCCATGCCCTGGTCGAAAACCAAATTGAGCCTTGTCTAACAAGTGATTTTCTTCTAAATAAAGTGACAGGGATTTACTAAATGCCCGCTCCAGAATTTTTACTGGGTACGGCAGAAGGGAAATAGGTCTGAAACTCGATGGACATTTAGGATCAAGTGACGGTTTCTTGAGCAGCGGGGTCACCACTGCCTGCTTCCACACTTCTGGAACAGTTCCCTTTTCTAGTGATTGGCAGCAAGTCTGCCGCAACCAGGGGAATAGTTCTAACTGAAACTCTTTCCATATCCCCTGTGGAAGGGGATCCAAAAGGGAGCCAGAAGATACACTTTGAGCTAAGTTAGTAAATATTTCCTCAGTGGGAATTTGAAAGCACTCTAGAGCAGGCGGCTGATGGCTGTTGAATGCCTCTGCCTGTTGCTCTACTGCTAGTATCGTAGGTGGTTCCTTTTCCTCACCCAAACTGCTATGGTTGTTGGAGTTTAAGCCACCAACAATCTTATTGATCTTTTCGTCAAAGTAGACAGCGATGCCATCGCAGAGTTTTTGTGTAGCATTAACCTTATTGCCCATACATGCTGGGTCAGATAGGTCCTTTATAATGTTAAAGAGCGTTTTTGTACTATTAGGTGCCTGCAAGATGGTTTTGGCATAGTACTCTGCTTTGGACCTAGAGATAGCTTCATTATATGAGGTCTCCAGCAGTTTCAGCCTTTTTTTTGTCTAATTCCCCATACGACCTTCTCCATTTCCTTTCGGCCTGTTTGCATTTTTTACGCATCAGTTTTAGCTCTTCACTATACCAAGGAGCTGAGGGTTTCTTTCTATTCTTCAGCCTTTTTACTGGAGCCAGCTCATCTAGGGTATGGTTTATTTGATCATAGTATATTTGATAATTTTCTTCCACTGATTTACTGGATACAAATTAATTTTGTTCTAGGAATGTCGGAGTTTGTCTATTTTTTTGTAGCTTAGCCCATTCTCTTCCCTTGCGGAAGGTTACTGACTGATTTATAGTGTTGGCTAGACTGGGCAGCATTATCCTAAAGTAAATTAAAAAGTGATCGGTCCAGCATTGAGGTAATACTTCAATCATCTCTGTCTCACTCTGGTTGGCAAATAAAAAGTCTAGGGTGTGCCCTCCTTGATGAGTCGACTGATGTACCAATTGGTGCAAATTGAGGCTCTTGCAGGCTTGCCCCAGATCTCTGAGTGGGGGGTCAAGATTCCCGTTATCCCAGAGATTGAAATCAATTGGTTCTTGGGCAGCAGTGACCGAAGAAATACCAGGAGAGGACAAAAGAAAAACACGTGGATGAAACCCGTAATTACAAAAAAAGGAGAAACACCAATGGAAGAATTCAAACCATTGTTCAAGGCAAATTCTGCTGCCCACAGAAACATACCCCAGACTGAAGAGGAATGCAGCAACTTACACCTCAGGTATTGTTCAAGGCATTGGTTCACTCTCTCCGTCTGACCATCTGTTTGTGGGTGATGACGGGACAAGAGTCTAATGTCCATATGCAATATGGCGCCTAACCCTTTCCAGAATTTAGATACGCACTGAGGATCCCTATCTAAAACCAAAACAGGGGGGGGCGTGGCCAAGATGGCGGGGTGAGCGGTCGCACTCTCTGCGAGCTCCCGCACCCTTTGGCCCCTGAACCGCCCGTTTTTGCAGGATCTCCCCCCGTTCTGCTAGAAACGGGCATGGTAGCAGTGGCAGGCGGACGACGACACCTTCACGGCACGTTGTGGGCCGCATAAGTCCAGCCGGGACCCAGAGACACGGCGGAGGCCGGGAGCGGCGCTGGGACAGAGCCAGGACCTGCGGCCTAGCGGAGCGACCCGGGTAGTGCAGCCGGGGCGCGGACTGGAACCGCACCACGCTAAGCCCCTCCGCATGGTGGAATCGCCTGCACCTGAGTCGCGGGGAGAGCCGTGCTGTGAAGAGGCTCGATGAGGCGGCAGGAGGCGTGAAGAGATGCATCCCTGGGCTGGGCCGGAGGTGAGGCCTGTAGCGGAGCACCCTTACGTCCGTGCACGAGCCAGTGCGGAGAGGGGCCCAGCAGCGACCGGGGTGCAAGTGGAGGCCGACGGCCCGGAGGCTCTAGGCTTCGACCCTTTTCAAAGCGCGAACGGCGAGACGGCCGATCCGGGGACGGGAAGGCCCCGAGGGCACCTGGGCCAGCCTGGGATGACGGCGCTGCCGCTGAGGTGGAACGGCGCGGCCGAGGCCGCCCGCTGACACCACTGCTGCGGAGACGCGACTAGTCGAGGACGGAGGAAGGCCCCGTGGGGTGAAGGCGGTGCGGCGGAACCTGGTGGCTCAACTCGGACAAGGGGACTGGTGGAGACCATTTGCCCGGCGGTGGAGGGGACGGGTCCCCCAGAGGACGAGCGGCGGAGAGGCCCCACAGCGCACGGAAGCAAACGCGCCTCGTAAGGGCTGAGACGCTGCTGGGGTGGCCCGGCTGGGGGAGAGGGAACCCAAGACCCTTGCGGAGCCCCTGGAATAAGGAGAGTGGTCACTCCTTCCATCAGCGGCTTGCAGAGCAGAACCCCCAAGCTAGAGGGGGCCTCGCGGCCATGCTTCGCCCCCGGGGGAGTGAGGGAACTACGACCGGAAGGGTGGACATCCCTGAAACTGCGGAGACTAGCGGGCCTGGTGCGGGAGAGGCGAGCACGGGCCAAAGGAAAGTGGCATAGGCTGGCGGGACCCCGGAACATGTGACCGCACGGCACCCAACTGACCTGCACAGACTGGCGACGTGCATCCGGTGGGGTGCGGGGGTACGGTGCCAGGGATTGGAGCGAGGCACTGCGACGGCTGGCGGACCTGTGTTCTCCCCACGATGGCAAGTGGCAGAAGCGGTAAAAAGGGGGATCGCACCCTCCCCGAGATGCTCGGCAAGAACAACCAGAGGTCGGAGAAGGGGCAGCCATCGCCGAGCTCTTCCGGGGGCTCACGGACCGCACATGACGTGGAACCACCGGTCACTAGATCATTTCTGGAGTCCCTCTTCAGCTCCCTCAGGGATGACTTTCAAACATTGAAACAGGAAGTGGCCGGTGAGGTGCGAGAGGTGCGGAGAGAGATGGATGGCCTGGGGGAACGGGTGGCCACCGTGGAGGGAGCCAGCCAACGGAGAGACGAAGAAAGCGAACAGCTACAGCAAGAGGTGCTGCGCCTCCGGGACCAACAGCTAGATCTCCAGGCACACAACGAGGACCTTGAAAACAGGTCCCGGAGGAACAACATTCGGGTCCGGGGAGTGCCGTCTTCGGAGGAGGGAGCCGATGTGGCAGGCTACCTACAGGCCCTGTTCAGGGAGATCCTGGGGGAGTCGGAGGACTTCTGTGTTCGGATAGACAGAGCACACAGGGTGGGACTGCCGAGACAGGCGTCGGCCCCGCCGCCGGACATTCTGGCCTTCCTCCCGGATTTCCCGCTTAAAGAGCGCATATTGGCTGAGGCACGGAAGCAACGGTCTCTGACCTTTCGCGGCCGCCCTGTCGCTTTATTCCAGGACTTATCGGCAATTACCCTACAGAAACGTAAGGCCTTCAAGATTGCCACGGACTTCCTGAGGGAACACGAGACGCCCTATGCCTGGGGTCACGCTTTCAGTCTTATCTTCCGGTGGAACGGCGCCATGCATCAACTGCGCTCATTGCAAGAGACATGTGGGGTCCTAGGCATTACCGCAACGGAGGAAGAGGGGTCTACGCCACGCCGGGGGCGCTCGACTAGAGATGGCTGGCAGAGAGTGTCGAGGCGGCGCTCCCGCGGATGGGCCGGAAGGCCGGACTCTTCTACCGTCAGAGCCGGCATGGAAGACGCGGTGCTCGAGGTCGCCAGGGACACTGCCAACAGTGACACTGCAGTGACGGCATAAGAACACTCCAGGGGGAGATCATCACAGCCTACTTCATCTTGCAGGTTTGGGGGATCGGGAGGGAGTGGGGGGGTCACGGGGAGGGGACAGTGGCTGGACGTCCACTCAGGTACTTTACCACGGACTTGTCCCTCTGGGACTCGACTGGGACTATGGTTGGTGAGCGTTTGGGGTTGGGTGTGGGGAGGGGGGCGCAAGGGGTTCAAGGGTTGTTGGTATTTCATTGGGGGGGTGAGTTTGTGGGGGTTTGGGGACCTGTTAGAGGGTGCGGGATGGGGGGTGGTCTGGGAGCGGGACCCGGGGGTTGGGGGGGAACCTGGAGGGGAGGGAGGGACGTCCAGTGCATCGCAGGGGTACTGGCCGCTGCGGCGGCCTCTTTGAGACGGCATCCACGTACGCGGAGGCTCAGCGCTACCTTCTTTGTCACCCGCTATGCCACCCACCACTCTTAAGATCGTGACCCTGAATGTTAGGGGTCTCAATAACCCGGTTAAACGGCGAGCGGTGTTGTCTTTACTGGAGAGCACCCAAGCAGATATTTGCCTCCTCCAGGAGACCCACCTGGTGCCTCAGGACTGCCACCGACTACGCTCCCACAAATTCCCGATACAATTCTTTTCATCCTGCAACACTAAGACGGCGGGGGTGGCGATTCTGGTGGCTGGGCGTTTTCGGGGGGAGGTCCTCCATAAGCACGCAGAACAGAGAGGCCGGTTGCTGGTGTACAGATTTCGAGTCGGGGGCTTTCTTTTACGGTAGGGTCTCTGTACAGCCCCAACGAACAACAGGAGCGCTTTCTCCGCTCGGCGTTGGTGGATGTCGCGACAACGCAGGACAGACATATTGTCCTCGGAGGCGACTTTAACATGGTCTTTGATTCCGCACTCGACAGGTCGGCGACTCGCTTTCCGCAGACGGGGGAATTCTCGGCCGGGTGTCGGGCACGCCTGGCGGAGCTGGGCCTCCACGATCTATGGCGTTATATGCATCCCACGGATAGGGACTATTCATATTACTCCCACGCACATAAAACCTATGCGAGGTTGGACCATCTCCTGGTCACGGGCCCGGTGCGTGCGCTCACCGCCGCGACAGAGATAGGGGTGATTTCCCTATCTGATCACGCCCCGGTCTCCGCTGAGCTTTGCCTGCCACGGCCTACCTGTCCGCCGAGGGTCTGGTGTTTGCGGGACACCTTACTACATAGGAGGGAGGTGGTCAAGCGGGTTGCGGACGCGATTCGGGACTACTTAGCCCATAATGACAACTCCGAGACCTCCCGGGCGACCCAATGGGCTGCCTTGAAGGCTGTACTGCGGGGGGAAATTATAGCGATCTCCGCGGCCGACAACCGAGACCAACGGCAAAAGAGGGACGAACTCACCCAACGGGTTAGCGAACTTGAACACATACATAGTAGAACAGGGGCCCCCCGGATCTGGCGGCAACTCAAGGAGGCGAGGAAGCTCCTGGCGGCGCTGGACATGGACCGGGCGAAGTACGCTGCGTTGCGCTTGCGCCACGCCTATTACACGGGGGGAGACAGGTGCGGCCGCTTGCTGGCGAATAGACTCAGAGTGGTGCGACGGCGGCAGCTAGTGAAGGCGATTTCTGACCCCACGGGGGTAGAGGTCTCGGAAGATGCTGATATAGCGGAGACCTTTCGCACGTTCTATGCGCACCTCTATGCGGGGGAGCCCCCGGATGAGCCAGCGATGGCGGCGTATCTGGATTCGGTTTTGCTCCCCTGCTTGGCACCTTCGCAGGCGGAGCACCTAGACAGGGACATTCGTGTTGAGGAGGTGATCTCCGCTATAGCTAATCTTAAGCATGGCAAAGCCCCGGGGCCGGACGGCTACACATCCCTTTTTTATAAAACATTCTGTGCAACGTTAGCCCCGCTCCTCACGCGCCTCTTCAACTCGTTCTCCGCGCCCGGTGCCATCCCCCCGGACCTGCTGCGAGCCTCTCTCTCGGTTATCCCCAAGCCGGGGAAGGACAGGGTGCAATGCGGCTCGTACAGGCCAATATCACTGCTGAATATAGACCTCAAGATATACACCGGGATCCTAGCGGCCCGATTGGCCCCGCACCTACCGAGCCTTATTGACCCGTACCAGGCGGGCTTCGTCCCGGGACGGCAGACAGCGGACAATACCAAAAGAATAGTTCACCTGCTGGAAAAGGCGTCCCGGATTCCCGGGGAGAGGATGTTGCTCCTGGTGGACGCTGAGAAGGCGTTCGACCGTGTCCACTGGCCTTATCTGGAACGGGTGTTGCTGAAGGTGGGTATAGGGGATACATTCCGCACTGTGATTCTCAATTGCTACAAATCCCCGACGGCGACGGTGCGAGTGAATGGATATAGCTCTAGGAGTTTTGACATCGAGAGGGGAACGAGGCAGGGATGCCCGCTGTCACCTCTGCTCTTCGCCCTCTACATGGAGCCTTTTGCCCAGAGGATACGCAACCACCCAGCAGTACAGGGGGTGAAGTTTGGGGGCTTTACCCATGCCGTTAGCCTTTATGCTGATGACGTCATATTGTCACTGGAGGATCCGCTCTCTGCCCTACCGGCGTGCATCGAGGAGTTGAACTCCTTTGCCACGGTCGCGGGCTTCAAGATGAACATGGGGAAGTCGGTGGCCTTGGATGTGTCTCTCGCGCCCGCTACCAAGGCCTACCTGCAGGGTCGCTTCCCAATGCTCTGGTCGACTGATCTGGTTCCCTATATGGGGATCCAACTAGCTCCCACCCTCCCGGCTATGGTGACTGCTAACTATACCGCCTTGGGTAAGAAGGTCCGGGAGGAGATCGGCCGGTGGGACCGTGGCACCCTTTCATGGCTGGGCAGGATAGCGGACGTTAAAATGACTGTTCTACCCCAGATCTTGTACCTTTTTAGGGCGCTACCGTTGCAACCGCCTGCCGGTTGGATCCGACAGATGCAGTCCGACTTGATGCGCTTCATATGGCAGGGTAGGACACTCAGGATGAAGAGGGTGCTCTCTACACTCGCCCCGGAGGCCGGGGGACTGGGGATTCTGGATCTCCGCAAATACTTTCAGGCAGCGCAGCTCCGTTACCTTGTGGAGTGGAGCAAGTGGGAATCTGACAAGCACTGGCTTTTTCAGGATCAGGCAGTGGCGGGCAGGCCATTACTGGAAGTCCCCTTCCTGCGAAGGGCTCACCGACCGGCGAACCTATACGCTTCATTCGTCACGAGAGTCCCCCTTCGGGTCTGGGACGCTACCAGGGGGCCTTCCCTCACTGGCGGGCGGCGGGATGCCACGTGTACGACCCGGAGGGGGTTATCCCCTTCCCGCAGTTCCGCCAGGTCTACCCGCTCCCGGAGAGCGACAGACTGCGTTATTTGCAGGTCCGCCACTGGGCGTTGCACCCACAGGTGCGTGAGATGGCCGATAGGACGCTCCTCCCTTATGAGCGTTGGCTTCTCTCTCGCACGTCCGACACGAAGCTTATCACCGACCTTTACCGGTTTCTTCAGCCGCCTTCCTCACACTTCTATAACCCAGGGAGGGAGCGCTGGGAAAGAGAGCTGGGCAGATCCTTGAGTCACAAGGAATGGGAACAGGTCGCATATAGGGCTAGACACTCGGCTTATCATATGGGGTTGACTGAAACGTTCACCAAAGTGTCAACCTATTGGTACTACACACCGGAGCGGATACACAACATGGACCGCAGCAAAGATAGCACCTGCTGGCGGGGTTGCGGGCAGGTGGGCACGCTGACACATATCCTCTGGGGCTGTCCGCTTCTAGCCTCCTACTGGACGGCGGTGATAGATGATATTGACTCCCACTTCGACACTGAGTTGCCGCGCTTCCCAGCGTACATACTACTGGGCCTCCCGAACGGATTGATGTACCCATTACGCTGCCGCAGGGGTCGGCGGATAGCCATTGCGTTGGGGTCGGCGATGCAGAATATACTTACACACTGGCGCTCCCCTACACTACCCACGATCATGGGCTGGCTTCATAGGTTATGGCATGTACTGGGTATGGAGAAACTGTCGCTTACAGTGGCGGGGGACGCGGAGCAGTTCAACGACCTTTGGCAGCCGTTCCGGTCCCTGCTGGTTACTGAATTCAGGGAGCTGACCTGCCCGAGATATCTCCGCCTCTTGCGGCTCACGACGCCGGAGATGTAGGCCCCCTGTGGGGACACGTGCTGGAGGACCTGCCTGGGGGGGAGACAGGATGGAGCGGGGTGGCACAGACCCATGCACTGGACGAGGGGAGGGCGGGGGGGGTTGGGGAGGAGGGAGGGGGGGGTTTGATTTTGCATCGCCCCTTCCGCTGAGTGTTATAGCGGGCCAGGGTCTTGTCTGAGTACTCACTGGAGGGCCTCCCTCCTGGACTATGGCGGTGCTGCTCTGTTGGGAGATGTTATTTAGTTTGTCTGTCTTAGCACTATGGGCCCTGCCAATCCAATACCTTACTTTTCTCAGTCACGGCGATTGTACGCACAACTGGCCTTAGATCAGTGCTACAAGGGACGGTCCCTTGACGAATTATAATGTACCTGCAGCGAATGCGGTGATGTTTATTTATGTGTTTGTGTTGACAAAAAACAATAAAACGATTTAAACCTAAAACCAAAACAGGGGGTAGACTATGTAAACGCACTATCTGTTGTAGAAACAATATGGCCAATTTTTTTGCAGATGGTAGCTCTTTCATGGGGATGAAATAGGACATCTAAGTCGACATATCAACCACCACTAAAATGACTGTATGTCCTAGTTTGGACTTTGGCAAGTCCTCTATAAAATGCATGGAGATGGAATATCAAGGACTGGGAGGATTGGGCATTGGTATCAATAAACTGGCAGGCGCCTTGATGCGTGTGTTTGCTTTTACCACACGCTTGACATTTTGTTATATACTGTTTAGCATCTACTGTTATTGTAGCCCACCAAAATTCTCTTCTAAGAAGATCAAGAGTTTTCTTGTATCCTGGGTGCCCCATAAGCATATGTGTATGGCACATTTCTAGAGCGTGCTGTTGTAGCAGTACTGTGGGAATAACTAGACCTCCTAGAAGGCCCCTAAAATACGGTATATAGCTATAATATGAGGATGATCACTAGGTGTATCCTGAATCTCATAGCTTAACCATGAAATGGCATCTGCTTTCCCGTGTTTCCTTCCTTCTTGGAATTGAATTCTAAAATCAAATTCACCGAAGTGCTGAGACCGGCACAATTGTCTCATCAATAATACACATGCTGATTTTAAGAACTGCAAGTTTCTGTTGTCAGTAAGATCAGTGACCGTATGTCCTGCTTCCAACAGATACTGGCATCATTCTTCAAAAGCCTTCTTTATGGAAAGAAGTTCCCTCTAACCCACCGGATAGTTTTGCTCAGTGGGACTTAACTTATGCCACTGCTTCCCCCACCACATGCACAGACGGGCGAGGAGCACGCCCGACAATAACTAACAGGAACAGGAGAAAAGACTAACCTATGGTATTGTATTGCCAGTATTAATGTGGTTATAAGTCACTAGGTGTCAGGTGTGTGATTTGGGTCTGGTGTTATGTTATGTTATAGCCAATTTATATAGCGAGTTCACCAAAAGGTTTCTCGGCGCTGTGTGTTTTATTTTCCTATTCCCTTCCAGAGGTAGGTCTCCCTTCCTCATGCAGAGGTCTCTGCCAAGTGTGTAGAATGTAAGATACAATTGTAAAGTTACTAGCAGTAACTAAAAGATTGTAAAGGACGCTGTAGCAGATTCAACCCCTTGAACTGAGGGGTGGGGAGATGTAAATCTACACCTAAGAGTAACTTTGTACTCGGAAATGGTGAATAACAAAATGTAATAAAGTTACTCCTAAGTGTAACAGTAACTTTCCAGACAAGTAAATTTACACATGAAATTTGCCTTTATGTATAGGCCTCAAAGTCACTAATGTAGCATATGTTGTTTTTTTCTGGAAAGAATGCTTGAAAGAATGCATCCCATGCTTTTGATTACTCTTGGCCTGATTAAGATCTTGGTGGATGGGTTACTCCGTCACAACGGTGATTGATATCCCGGCCGGCAAAACATAAATCCCATATGATATAATGGGATTTATATTTTGGTGGACAGGATAGCCGACACCATTGTGACAGAGTAACGTGTCTGCCAAGATCTAAATCAAGCCCTCTGTTCTGGTCATTTATGGACTGTTCATCCCAGAAATGTAAAGATTCTAGCTGATAATTGACATTTAGGTCCCAAAAGATTTGTGTTACAGAAATAGAAATTCTGTCCCTTTTCTCTCTAATTTTACTTTGGGGCTGGTACTCATGGTTATTTGTGCTTATCTATTAACAATGGAGCCAGGCAGCACTGCTGATTCCCATCAATTGAATCTTCTGGAAATAGTTTGAAAGTCGTTTGAACTCCATCTGTGTGTCAATAGGGTGTTAATTATGATAAATCAACTAAACTATGACTCCTGTGAAGGCTGGATTTGTAATGGGTTTTTTTAACTACGAAGAGACAGAAACTAAGAAACATGGGTGCTCTGTGAACGCCAGAAGCACATGTATTGTACAATTTGTTTAAATGCAATCCTGCTGTGTGGTGTAGTATGAAAATCCATATGCAGACAAGTTGTAGGTTCCAAGTAGTTCCTTTATTAAGTTTCAGTTATAAATGTAGAAAGATGGTAGAAGGATGGTAAATAAGATGGAAGTAAGATAGTAGAGTAGCCCCACCAGGAGCAGTCTCCCTCTGCTCAGCCTCTCATCCTCAACTGACGCTCTCACCAAGCCCTCACACCAACATTCCATGACATCACACAACATTCTACAGTCAATCAGGCTGAACAGAAGGGAGAATATTGATGCAAAGAAAGAAGAGAGGAATTCACCTTACAACTGTGTCGGAGGGATCTTGGTGAGCAAAATACAATATTGAAATACTTCCAGTCCGATGTGTGTCAAATATTTCAAATGAAGTGCTGCAATATATCCTAAAATGGAACAGAAATACTACAATGAAAACAATTTCTGAAGTTTCAGTAAGTGGAAAAATAAAATGTCCATCTATCTATGACAAAATTCAAACAAATGGCATGCGGCACAGAAATAATCACTTGTAATTTCTAATTTAAGAATATGTTGGTGTTTGGACCAGGGGCATTAATCATGGAGCTGTTCAGGAAAAATATGGCAAATAGAAATGAATTTACTTCACGCAATTGACTGAACTGAGAGAAATGCGCTGTCATGTTCTTTGTATTCAAATGTGTGGAAGACAAATGAGCAACATGCACAAATAGTTCTTAGACAGATGTATCAAGAGAACCACCTTCTCTAGTGTTTTTCGGAACACCAGCAGCCGTGACAACATCAAACAGAAGAATAAAAAGTGTAAAACAGAAAAATCAAGCCATTTATACACCCAGGGTCTGGAGCAAAATCCCGGATCCAGTCTTTGAGGCAGTAGGACCATATATAACTTTGAAAATGAGCACAAATAGCCCCACCAGCCTATTCACAAGAAATTGCTTAAATAGAACATTGGTATGAACCTTGTTTGACTGCCCACAATGAGTGGTATCAAGCCATAAAAGCATTTTTTTCTGAAAGATTTTAATTTTAAGGGGGTTTATAAATGAAAGCCCGCTTACCGAATAAGCACAGATAAAGTATTCAAATAGAAAAATGTTGAAACATGAAGTGACAATGATGCAGATCAGAGCTTCCGAATCCCCTCTACTTCCACGGACGGAATGATTTCACAGTCACACACGCATACACACATCACACGCTGGTGGGGCCCATTTCACCAACATACACCCTAAATCACTCTATCCGTGCCCTGTAAAGGAGAAACACCTTCCACATATGCTCTATCTAATCTGCCTGTACTTTGAGGTCAATGCGACCAGCTAGTTGCTGAAGATCTAGTGAAATACATTTCAAAGAATACACAATAAAATCAAATAAACATGACCAGAAATAATCACCCGAGACAGGAATTCAAACAGATAGTTCATTTATCTAATATTTCAAGAAAAGCCAATTAAATGCAAATTCATTTTTCTCATATTTACCTATTCTGTCTAAATGTCAGATCCTAAGTCAGAACCGGTCCTCTGAAGAAAAATTAGAGTCTTCTGCCGTCATGTAGAGTCATCGTCCTCTCTGTCAGCATAGGGACCTTGCATCATTAGCTCGGGAAGAAGTGGCGCTAGACCTCTCTAGTCTACTGTTATTTATACCCAAATTTACATTCTAAAAAGTAACATTTCTTTATTCAAAACGGATGAATGGCGGAAATAATGTCATCTTGGTACTTTTTGATATTGTATGAGTTATTCTCACGCATAGATTGTCCCAAATAATGAATAGCAGAATTGAATGTTCATGACTAATTCGCAACATCCACGGATGTCTCTGTTAGGTGAATTTGTTGCAAAAATGGGATCACACTAAGTTCGTATCAACTTTTCCGTCTTTCAGGGGCTTTTGGCAGATATCCCAGACTTGTCATCATGCTTATGGCTTTTCAGTTCACCGGAGGTGCAAGGTCACAGGCAGAGCGAAGCCTTTCTGTAAATTTCCAGCAACTCCAATGCAGGCTGCGGGTGGCGGCCATTTTGTGGCAGGCCACAATGGACAACTTAAAGCAAAATAAATATAAAACAGAATTACTGCCTAGAAATGATTGAACAGTGTTATTCCCCTGCTAATACCCTTATGTGTGTGTATTTAACTAGCCATTTGCGACATCAGAAGCCATTAATGCATATTAATTATAAGCGCAAAACACCATAACATCACATAAGCAACATCGTTTTCTGTCAGTTTGCTCACCAACTTAGTTCACTTGTTATTTAGCCATGCAATAGCATTCCCACGTGTAATTCTCTTGTTAATAAGGTTGATTAGTCAACATTCGACAAACTTTTAATCATTAATAATTAATCAGTAGTACTTTTAGTTATAACATGCGAAAATGAAACAGATATTCGGTTTTAGAGTAAAAACCCTGCTCCATCAATCCCCCTTTGGTGATATATAATCACCACAAAAATCAAAACCCCAAAAATCAATTTAGTTTCCCCTTTTGGAAGAATTTGAAATGTCTTCTTGTTCTTGTTTTTAGACCCTAGTTTCCATCTCATCTTCCTTTTTAGTTTCTATATACATGCTTTCTCTTAGCTCTTCTAGTTCTATTTCTTGTGGATCTCTTTCTGATTTCTTTTGTCTCTTTTTAACAGTTTCTTTTGTGATTTTCTTTTTATTTCTTCTATATCTACAACACATACATCCTAACCTAAGGATCAATAATGCAACTATTACACAAGTTAATGGAAATAATATCTTACCAAATATGGTACTACCTATCTTAGCTACAAAATTCTTAATAGCAATCATCTTGTTAGCCATCTTAGTCCAGATACTTTCAGCTTCCAGTGGTACTAATTCTTCATGCAAATCAGTAATATTTTTGATGTAAACTTTTAGATCTTTACTTTCGTCAGGAATGTAAGTGCAACAATGTTGAACTTTCAGTATTCCACAGACTCCACCCTCTTTTGCCAAAAGAATGTCAAGGGCAAGTCAATTTTGCATTGCCATAGCACGCAAAGCAACCATTTCTGTATTAACCAAAAGAAAGCCTCCAGCGGTGCTTGTTGACAAGCGATCTACCACTGTTGACAGTTTCCGAATGCCATATGCATTTAACCTCTTCTGTGCCCATGACGAGATAATCTCGTCATGGAGCACGGTCGCGCTGTGCCCATGACGAGACTATCTCGTCATGAAACCCGCCCACTAAGGAAACGCCCGGCACAGGAGGGGGAAAGGGCGTGGCACCGAAGGGGTAAAGAAATTCCCACTGCTGGAATTAAAGCTCCAAAAATATCTCCTACAATTTCTGTCCATGTTTCTCTTTTATAGCGTGTTAATGTGTTAGAATGTTCAGCATCATCTACTCTATCCATGTGGAAAATCTTTGGAAAGACCAGGCCAACATAACATGTACCAAACCAATGGTCAGGCAAACGGTAATAAGCCTTGTTCCCACAAATATAATACACTCCCGGAAAAACTGGATCTTCTCCTCCTCTAAATCCCCATCCGGTTGCAATAAAGTATGTATCATGGCACTCACTAGTCCCTATGAAATAATAATCATATTGGGATCTCTTCCTGGTAATGCACAGTTTCCCTTTCTGTGGGGCATCTATCGCCATGGTTGGACTGGCTCCATTTTTCAACTCCTTTTCTTTCTCAATATCCCACATTGTGTCACTCATTTTATGCCCTTCTGCTTTCTTGTGCATGTTCAACCTTCTTCTCTCAACCATGTCTAAAAAATTCTTCTCTTCTCCTTTCAATTTGCAAGTTATATTGTTTCTAAAAACATAGTCTAAGGTTAATTCTTTGGGTTCTAGAAAAATCTCACCTAAAGTGTTAGCATCCTTTTCAGGATTCAGTTCTTTATTCATAGGCAACTGCCCAAGAATATTATCTATATTAGACATATTGTAATCTAATTTCCCTAATTGATAAAAAATACTAATCAACACACTACAGGAAATTCCATACGTAGCCGGAAGATGATGATAAGTCACTCCTTCCGAAACAGAGGCAGGTAATTTCATGCAGACGTAGCAATCCCTTACTTCCATTGTCTTTACGTACTCATACAACAATTTAGAAAAAACATTGCTAGAAAAATCGTTAATTGACCTATCTTTATGAATATGTACATTACTAGTTCTAGTTGGAACTACTTTTAACGGACTCTTCCCTATATTAGTCTTGTTCTCAGTATGACCTTCTAAAGTGTCTATAGTGACTCTAAATGAAATCAGTAGAGCAAGCACGCTCCAAAGCAGCATTAATAGACCTGTACAGCAGCAGCACATTTTGCACCATCTTTTCAGAAAGGTACATCTACTTTTATTCTCAGTGTTAGCCATTTTGTTAATTTGACCGTGTCTTTTGACTTAGCCTCTTCTACTCCTTTACTGAACTTTTAAAGGGCAGCAAGTACCCACCAGATTATTAAACTCTACTAATTTTAGTACTACTTCTTCTTCTCTTCTCCAAGTGATTTTTCTCTTGGATTTACTCAATTTGGGTTTTCATCACTTTTCACTGTCTCTTCATCATCATCAAACTGTATCAGGTCCTGAACATCCGTCTCTTCTCCAATGTCAGACAAGATAACTCTCAGGATTCCCACAGCTTCTTCTTCAGCAACCTCCTTCAGTAAAGCCTCCTCTGGACTTCCTTGGCTGTCCGCCTCTTCTCCTTCTTCAGGCAGTGCCACATACGTCCATTCCGGTGACTTGTACCTCTGGTTTGGTTTTCTTACTCTTTTAGTTCTCTCAGGTATCTTTGCTTCTTCTTCCTTGGTAGGATTCTGACTTGACACTTCGTTCACTTGTTCAGCTTTCGAAGAGTTAACTCGTGTCAGTCTGTACCTTAGTCTCTTTATCTTATTTGGTCAGAGATCTCCTTTAGCATTTCTCTTTTGCTTTCCTTCTTTATTGTTTCTTTCTCCAAGCCAAGTTCTCTTTCTCAGAACTCGTCCTCCATGTATCTCATTGTCACTTTCATCAGACTCTGTTTTAGTTGCTACTGGTTCGTTAACAGCTTCCTTTTCTTCAACAACTTCTTTTTCTCCAACAGTCTCTTTTTCCACCACTTGAGATTTCCCTACTTCTGTCCCTCCTCGGGTCTCCGACACACAATCTTCTTGCTGTCTGCTTGTCCCTTCACCTAGCTTGTTGTTGATGTTCCCTACACCTCCTCGGGGTTTTTCCGCAATCTGTCCCTCTCTGTCTTTGTCTGTCCCTTTTTCTTCAATATTTATCTCAGGTGGAACTTGTCCAATTCCTTCATGTGACTCAGGTGTCTCTTCTGTTAGAATGTTCTTTTCTTTTCTTTCTTTCTTTTTGTGTTGATCACTGTCAATTGGAACCTCAGGCAATTCTTCTGAGTCTGAGTTTGCTTCTGCAGTTTGCACTGTTCTCTTCAGAACCTCTTCTGGTGGGATGAAAGCTTCTCTTGACTCACTTTCCCCACTTTCAGGATTCTTTTTCCTTCTTACTGCCTCACTGTCTGCATCATCACTGGAATCTGATTCTTCAAAGTATTCTTTTCCAGTACCATCTCTTGGATTTGGAACTCTCAGTGTGTGGCTTGCATGTATCCAATTCTTCACACCAGCGCACTTCACAGCAGTCGTTGTGGTCAAGATGACTTGTCTTGGCCTTCCCCACCTTGGAACCAGGCAATTCCTTCTTCTGTGGACTTTGATCCTTACCCAGTCCCCTGGGCTCAGATCATGGGCTGGTTTCTTTTCAAGTGTGGTGGTGTCTTCTCCAACCTGGTGAAACACAGAATGAACTGTGTCAGCCAGGCCTTTGCAGTAATCCAAAATCATGTCATCAGTTATAGTCATCAGCTTGTTCACTGGTACATATGCATGCCTCATAGCACGTCCCATGATAATTTCATGTGGACTCAAACCTGTTGTTCTGTCTGGAGTAGACCTAATGGTCATCAGGACTAGAGGCAAGACATCGGGCCATTTCATTCCTGTGGCTAAGCACATTTTGCCAATTCTGTTTTTGATAGTACCATTCATCTGCTCAACAACCCCAGAAGCCTCTGGTCTGTAAGCACAATGCAACTTCTGCTGTACACTCAATGCTTCACAAATTAGACCCATGATTTCATTATAAAAATGTCCTCCTCTATCTGATTCAATGGTTACTGGGAACCCGTACCTTGGGATGAATTCTCTTAACAGTAATTTTGCCACTGTTATCCCATCATTTCTTCTTGTTGGGTACGCCTCCACCCACCTTGAGAACAAACAGACCACCACCAGGACATACCTCAACCTGTTGACTGGGTGCATTTCAATGAAATCTATCTGCATTCTTGTGAAGGGTCCTCCCTCTCTGCCTATTGTTCCTAGGCTCACCACTGTTTTCTTTCCAGGATTGAATTGCTGACATATCAGACATCTCTGACAGAGACTTTCTGCTATCAGTCTGAACTTTGGACTGTACCAGGTTTGCTTAAAGGCTCTTATCATAGCATCCCTCCCCAAGTGTCCTTGGCCATGATACATCCTTGCCATTGTTGACAGCATGCTGTTTGGCATGACTGGTCTTCCATCCCTGTAGACCCACACATGATCCTTTTCTCTGGGTGCACAACCTGCCTTCACCCAATCCCTCATTTCATCATCTTCTGCCTCATCCTGCAGCTGTTTTACTTCCTCCCATGACCCCACTTCATTAGTAAACATTAATGAACAAGAAGACATTTCCCGTTCTTTGCTCCTGTTAATTGAGTGATTGTTCCTTGCACAATATTGTGCTATGTCATTGGCAAACTTATTACCAACTGTTACAAAATCGTCACCATGACCATGAGCAGCACATTTTACAACTGCTAGTTCTTTGGGCAGCTGTATCGCCTCTAGCAGTTTTCCAACCACTTCAGCATTCTTTATGGGAGTTCCACTTGAGGTCAGGAAACCTCTTTGTAGCCATAGCTGGCCAAAATCATGGACAACTCCGAAGCCATACTGGCTGTCAGTCATCACAGTCACTCTCACACTCCTCCCAATCTTGCATGCCTTTGTCAGTGCCACCAGTTCTGCCACCTGAGCGGATTTAACTCCTTTCAAGGGTGATGCTTCCACGACTTCCGAGACTTTGCACACAGCATATGCAGCACTCAACACTCCTTCATCTGTTCTCAGACAAGACCCATCCACAAACAACACATGATCACTTTCAGGCAGTGGCAGATCTCTTATGTCTGGCCTTAGTTTTGTGCAGTAATCAAGTACATCCAGGCAGTCATGATCAACATCATTTCTCACTCCTACACATTCAGCATCAGGTAACAGTGTCGCTGGATTCACATTCACACATCTCTCCAGACTTACATTGGTTGCACCAAGAATGACTTTCTCATATTTAGTCAGCCGACTATGAGACATAAACTGTGTCCGGCTCCTTGTTAAAAGGATTGCCACATCATGAGGTACAAATACTCGTACAGGGTATCCCATTATGATTCCCTCACTTTGTTCCAAACTTTTGCAAGTAGCAGCTACTGCTTTCAGGCAACCTGGCAAACCCACAGCTACTGGGTCAAGAGTTGCTGAGAAATAGGCAATTGGCCTTCTCAGACGTCCGTGTTTCTGGATTAACACTGAAAGTGCACATCCATTTCTCTCACTACAGTACAATTCAAATTCCTTTTCATAATCAGGCATCCCTAGGGCGGGAGCTTCACAAAGTCTGTCTTTCAGCTCTCTGAATGCAGCCATTTCTTCTGGGTTTAGTTCTAATGGGTCTTTCACTTCACTTTTGGTCAATTTAATCAATGGTTTGGCAATCAGGGAAAAATTACTTATCCACTAACGACAGTAACCCACCATTCCCAGGAACATTCTCACTTCTCTTTGTGTCATTGGGGCTCTCATTCCCCTAATGATTTTGATTATGTCAATAGTCACTTTTCTCAGGCCTTTCTCAATATTGTGTCCCAGATACTGGACTTCTTTCTTACAGAACTGCAATTTGGCTGGAGATACCTTTAATCCTCCATCTGCCAAGTGATTCAGCAATGCAATGGTATCTACTTCGCAAGCTTCACGTGTTTTTGATACCACAAGTAGGTCATCAATATATTGGACCAAGACTGAATTTTCAGGCATTGTCAGACTTTCCAGAGATTTTTTTAGCAATTGATTAAATATTGAGGGGCTCTCCGTATACCCCTGTGGGATTCGGCACCATGCCAAAATCCGCTCTCCAAATCTAAATGAAAATATTGGCTGGCTGTCATGATGCAATGGGATTGAAAAGAAAGCATGACACAAATCAATTACCGTGTACCATTCTGCATCATGAGGAATCTGATATAAAATCACTGATGGATTTGGCACAATGGGACAACATGGCACAACAATCTTGTTAATCTTTCTCAAATCTTGTACTATTCTGAACTTTCCATTAGGTTTCTTCAGTCCCATTATCGGTGAATTACATGGGCTGCTCAATATTTCTCTTAACACCCCTTGCTGGATCATCTTCTCAATTAAGGGTGTTATCCCTTCAATTATTTCAGGTGTTGTTAGACCTGTCAGCCCTCTGGGTGGTCCCTCCTCATCATTATTTATTTTGTCCCACTTTTGCCTCAAACCCTGTTAGTATTTTTCCTTTTTGGGAACCACCAGACTTTTTAGTGTTGATGCAGGGTCAGGGAGCCATTTTCCCTACCCCTGGAACTTCTGTCTGAGGGCCTGAAACACAAAATGGTGGCCACCCATTGTCACCTGTGACATCACTGGAACCTACTAGTACCTTCCAGAACATTCTAGAACCCTGTGACAGTGTGAGGCAGGTTTAGAATGTTGGGAAGCCAGCTCAGAGTTGGCAGTTGGAGTTGGCAGTTGGCACCTGACTGGTGAAGGGAGAGCAGCACAACACTGAAGGAGGAAGGAGTGAGGCAGCAGGGGTGGAAACTTGTGCCTGGAGTGGGGTCCAGAAACCCACCCTTGATACTAGTCCCTACTGACCAAGCCCAGCCTAGAGCCCTGTGTGGGATAAAGTCAAGAAGAACCAACTCAAGGACCTGAACAGCCGGAACAGGCCTTGAAAGTAAAGAACAGCAAGTTCCTGACCTGTCTATTGGTATCTTCCTGGAGTCCGACGCCGAGAAGCCTAGAGACCTGGGGCCGGAGGTGAAGAAGCGGCGCCGACTGGAAAGCAGACGTCGTACCCGGAGCCGCCAGAGGTCGAGAGAGGGCGCCGACGGAGGTCGTGGAGACACCAGAGGTCGAGGAGGAAGTCACCTGAGGTCGAGTGTGCGGCGTCGACGGGGGAGTGAAGTCCACCCTCCGGAGTCGCCAGAGACCGAGGTGAATCGTGCCGGAGGTCGGGAGTGGAGATCGCACTCCGGAGTCGCCGGAACCTGAGGAAAGGAGCACCGGAGGTCGGGAGTGGAGATCGCACCCGGAGTCGCCGGAACCTGAAGGGAAGAGCACCGGAGGTTGGGAGTGGAGGTCGCACTCCGGAGACACCCGGAAGTAGGGCGATCGTGTCCCTGTGACGCCGGAGACCGACATCGAATCGAGGCTGCCGAGCGACATCGAGCCGAGGCCGCCCGCCGACATCGATCCGGAACCACCTCACGGCGTCGACAGGAACTGACATCGAGCCGAGGCCGTCCGCCGACGTCGATCCGGAACCGCCTCACGGCGTCGACAAGAACTGACATCGAGCCAAGGCCGGCTAGCGACATCGAACCGGAACCGCCTCACGGCGTCGACACGACTCCGGCGGAGTCAGAAGTTCATAAAGAGGGCAGTAAGTGGAATAGAGGGCGCCTAAGGCCCTGTGGAGCCCTAAGAGACCATCCTAGGGGCTAGAGAGGTGTTAGGACCAGCCTGGGAGTGCCAGGGGTGGACTGAGACTGATACAGTGACCTGTGTGAGGGGTTGTGTAGTTTGGGAGAGCCAGATTCCTAGATTACCCTAGATCTACCTCAGTTTTAGCCTCAGCCTTATCCAAGCTAGGTGAGACACCCTCAGGCCATCCACATAACCACAAGCTGTGATTGGGCCAAATCAACCCATAGTACCTCACAAATGTGACCTGATTTGAAAGTGGTCTGATGGCTTATATTTATTGAGAGTATTGTATTCTTTGTATTTATCCTATTTATTGTCTCACAGTATTTATTGTCTCACAGTATTTATTGTCTCACAGTATTTATTCCCTCACAGTATTTATTTGCCTATGTATTTTATGCACATCTAGTTATTCATTGATTATTTATGATCTGAGCTTAGTCATTTGACCTACCCTTTTTACAGAAGAAGCTTTGTGTACTGTAAGTGTGTTATTATTTATTTAACCTGCAACTAAGAGAAAACAAGATAAACACAGATTTATTTTCATAAATTTTTACGGTGTAGAGTCGTTTTTGGAACGGATGAACGCATGGTTATTGTGAGGGTGTGACGTACGCTTAACACGGTGCCTGACCCCCGACCGCTCGAGCCAAGCTACCCCTTGTGCTGGGAAACACCGGGTGACTGCTAACCCCGGTTGCCCGGGGTTTTCTAACAGGTGTCAATCTGTATTGCGGTATATTTGGGTAAACCACTCCCTCTTTTACAGTAATCTTTACTGGATCTACATTTCTCACCAGGCCCACATCTTCTCCAGTAAAATCCCAAACTGCCGCTTTCACTGTTTGTTTCAATTCTGGGGGTAATGCATCAGGATTAAATATTGCATATGTTCCCAAAGCCTCACATTCTCTGTAATCCATGGTCATTCTATATAGCACATCCTCATCAGGTGTCTCAAAGGTTATTCCATCTGGAGCACAGAAAATAGTGCAATTCATTTTGCACAGCAGATCCCTGCCTAACAGGTTCACTGGACTGGTGTCACACACCACAAATCGGTGCATGTCTGAAAATTTCCCTATTCTAACCTTTACTGGTTCAGTAAGTAGTGTTTGGATCGCTTCGTCCGAGAGAGGAAGATTCTTTATATCAGCTGACCTGACAGTTGATCTCGTGGCCCCAGTATCAACTAGGAAAGTGATGCTTTCACCATAAATTTTCCCGTCTACAAAAGGTCCTGCCTGGTCTATTTCCAGAGTTGCGCCAAGTACGCACTCCTCCTCCTCTCTTCGGCACCGTCAGAAGTCTCCCTCAGAGTCACTTCCCTCATTTTTCAACCAGTACTGAGATACAGCGCTTGCGCGTTTTGGTTTGATTACCTGTTCTTCATCGTAGAACCCCGATTCTTGGCTGTACTTCTGGGATCCTTTTCTCTGTGGCAAGGGTGGTTTTGGCACCTGATTCTGCTGCTTATCAGCCTTCTGCTGTTGCCGATGCTGACCATACCCCTCGCTCTGCACCTGCGAATTCAATGATGAATTATCATCGTTAGTGGACGTTGGATTCTTACACTCGGATTTCCAGTGCCCCAATTTTCCACAGTTGTGGCAGGGGAACTTTTTCTTTGCTTCTTCTATATTCCCTTTTCCTTTTCCTGGCCCAAACCTAGGTTTAATTCCTGGGTTATTTGCCTGTTCAACCAGCTGAGCTTCCTGTCTTTCTGCAACTTTCACCTGTGCCCACATTGCCTTTTCTTTTAGTTTTCTCTGCTTTGCCTCAATCTCATCACTGAAGTATTTTGCATGTCTCAAAATCTCATCAATCTTCTTACTCTGCCATTCCACGGTATGCTGCCGTATCATTTCACTGATTTCAGGCCGCAAACCATACACAAATCTGTACACAAAATGACTCAGATCCTTGTCACCCAGGTGTTCATCTCCACTGAACTGCTTAAAAGCTAGTATCAGTCTTTCATAGTAAGCATGGACTGATTCTTTCAATTCCTGATGTGTTCGGTCTATTTTAACCCAATCTGTCTCCTTGGGGGGTACTTTATTTTTCAAGAAGGCCATAACCTGCTCGTACTTTTTCATTACCTCCTGGTCTGGAGCTCTTGTCTTTTGATCTCTCGGGTATTCTTTAGTGAGCCAGTCTATGACTATTTTACATTCTGCCCACAGGTCTGCTGGTACAATTATATCAAACAGACTATTCAGGTCAATCCACAGTACTTTTGACAGCTTTACAAATCTGTCGACTTGTCTGTACCACTCCACAGGCTTTTACCTTAATCGAGGGAAATCATTCGTAAATGATAAAATATCCTATCTGGTCCATGGGACATGTACGTACCCTCCTCCTGGAATCTCTCTCATGGGGTAAGCTGTCACTGCCTTCTCTTTTTCTGTCAGGGGAAATGCTGAGTAGGTTCTATCCACTCCATCCTCTCGCTTTCGATACCATCTGTCCTTCCATCTTTCTACATCTCCCCATTTCCTTAATAAGGCAATCATTTCCTTAATCTGTCCTGTTCGGCCTGCATTGTTCAGATTCTCAATATCTTTGTCTGAAAAATCCACTCGGTATGTTTTCTGTAAAGCTTTTACCTTATCCATGTCAATTCCCACTTCACTGGCTATTCCTTTCAACCTGTCGTGTATGTTCTTTGCTCTCCATGTGATGCTCTTACATAAAAAGAGAATCTCCCCTTCCTGATAATTCTTCAGTGTTTCTGTAGGTATGGTTCCTACTATCAATTCTTCCATTTCCATACGTAGCCTAGCTACATCCATTCCCTGTGACTCTTTCTCCTTTTTCTGTAATGTTTTCAGCCAGTCATTCAAATCTTCAGCAGTTATCACAGATTGTTCCACACCCCCTGGTTCTGCCACCCTCTGCGGTTCCAGAATTGATCCTCTGTTCCCTTCCATACATCCAGAATTCAAACTTGAGTTTGTTTGCACACTCATTTCCCCTCCACATACAGTATGTCTCCACTGATTTTCTCCTGTTCTCCACTGTGTTTCTCCCGCTCTCATTTCTGCCTGTTCCGGAGGTACAATCAACCTATTGCCCACATATGGCACCGTCAAACCATTTTCACCCGTCCTCTGCTTGTCAAAAATCGGCATAACCGGGCCTATTGTCACAGGCACTGTAACGGCCTCGAGATTCTTAGTTAGCTCCCTGATTTTCTCTGTTAGTTCAGATGTAGTTCTTGCTAGTTCTCTGGTCTTTTCATTTTCAAGCTCATTTTCTCTCTCTATCTCTCTTTCTCTCTCTTTCTCTCTTTCTAACTCTCTTTCTCTCTCTCTCTCTCTCTCTCTCTCTCTCTCTTTCTCTTTCTCTATCTCTCTCTCTCTCTCTCTTTCTCTCTTTCTCTTTCTGCCAGAGAACAACCGCTTTTCAGCTCAGGGGCTGTAGCCTCTGACTTTATAATCCGCAGGGTGTTTCTCATTGGGGTAACTGCTGTTCCTACCTCTGGTTCCCTTCTATACGGGGTGGTCTTTTGTAGAGCATATCCTCTAAGATATCATCATCAGACTCATTTGCCCCATATCTTCTGGTCTCTATATTATGTTATTTTTCCGTACACTTTCTCCCTCCTGATTCCTCTGCTGTTCTTACAGGATATAACCCCTCGGTCATACTGGCATCACGCCACCTTCTCATTCTGTCGTGATGGGTTTCGCGATCATATTTTCGCCCAAACATGTATCTGTAATTACCCCCACCCCTCTGCTTTTCTCGTTCATGCATTTCGTCTTCCCATTCAGTTAATGCCTCAAATTGCGTCGGCCTAGGCCGAGGCTCTAAGTTCATCATCTGCTCTCGTAAGTTCCTCAGTATGGCCAGATTAAATGAACCATGTTCTGGAAACGCTAACACTCCGTCATCTTTGGTATATTTCACCCAGTTATCTAACCAAATACAGGTATGATACCCATACTTCGCAACCATGAAGGATGCCGGGGTTCTTATCGGGTGCAATAATTGTCCTTCCCTTGTCACTATGTCTTTATCCTTGTCAAACCAGGTTTTAACCTTACTGAACAAGGACTTTTTCTTCTTTTCCTCAGCATGGTAATACATCCTTCTTATTTTCTACTAGCTGTTTACTCTTACTACAGCTGTACGATCTTTTGTCCAATTGCAATGCGACTCACACCAATGCACCAATCCTGGAGCGTCTACGTCACTGACTCAGTCCGCGAATCCTAGCGCGACTCACACTAACGCACCAATCCTGGAGCGTCTACGTCACCCTGTATGTCTCCCAATCCTAGCGCGGCGTACACTAGCACACCAATCTCTGCGCTTTCTCCGTTCTAACCCACTGTCCAATCACAGCGCGGTCTTCCTGACGTCAGCAGCCGCTGCAATCGCTTCTGCTCCTGTCTCTTCCTCTTCCGTCTACCCCTCCTTTACAAGACTATTTGGTAGACTTTGTTTCAACTTCTACGAGTCTGTTAGTTACAACATACAAACATCTCCATTGTCTGCTTCGCTAGCTACAGAACAGCAAAAGACCTTTCCCACGAGAATTCTGCCTTTCCCGAGAACAGCGCTTACCTCTGCCCTACTACAGAATCGTTACTTCCGTTGATAAAGTAGCACATCCCTCTACTTTACCCTTCTAACAAGCATCAATTAACTGTTTCCCTTCGGAATGTTCCTAAGAGTTTCACAATTAACCAGAATGCCTTCTCATTCACGCACTTACACACCAGAAAATGTAGTACATTCACACAGAATTCTGTCTTTCCCAAGAAGAGCGAACAGTCTGTCCTACTACAGAATTATATCATACGTTAACAAAGCAGCGCTTACCTCTGCCCTGTCCTTCTAACAAGCTCTGAGAATATCTATTACTTCTCCAGCGGTAAGCTTTAACGGAAAACCTTACGGATCCCTGGGACTTAAGACCAGAGTTTCACAGATAACTTTTGCTATCATATACACTTCTCTCACACAGAAAACGTTTCTAATGGCAACACACGGCGATGCTACCTTGTCGAACCCAGACAATGTGACGCGCAACTTCAATTGTCACACGTTTTCCCCTGTCTGCATACAGGGCCAACAATCCCGCCTTTTTCCGAGAGCAACACTCCCTCTGCTCTACAACGGAACTGTCACCGACTTCCTACATCCCAGAAGCCGTTCACAATACATAGAACTCAACACGACTTCAACATATAGTGTTAGTACAAATATCAATCAATAATCAACAAGCCTATATACACGCAATTTTCGCCAGATCAAGACAATAGCTAACCATCATTCTGCTACCAAGAAACTGATGCAGATCAGAGCTTCCGAATCCCCTCTACTTCCACGGACAGAATGATTTCACAGTCACACACGCATACACACATCACACGCTGGTGGGGCCCATTTCACCAACATTCACCCTAAATCACTCTATCCGTGCCCTGTAAAGGAGAAACACCTTCCACATATGCTCTATCTAATCTGCCTGTACTTTGAGGTCAATGCGACCAGCTAGTTGCTGAAGATCTAGTGAAATACATTTCAAAGAATACACAATAAAATCAAATAAACATGACCAGAAATAATCACCCGAGACAGGAATTCAAACAGATAGTTCATTTATCTAATATTTCAAGAAAAGCCAATTAAATGCAAATTCATTTTTCTCATATTTACCTATTCTGTCTAAATGTCAGATCCTAAGTCAGAACCGGTCCTCTGAAGAAAAATTAGAGTCTTCTGCCGTCATGTAGAGTCATCGTCCTCTCCGTCAGCATAGGGACCTTGCATCATTAGCTCGGGAAGAAGTGGCGCTAGACCTCTCTAGTCCACTGTTATTTATACCCAAATTTACATTCTAAAAAGTAACATTTCTTTATTCAAAATGGATGAATGGCGGAAATAATGTCATCTTGGTACTTTTTGATATTGTACGAGTTATTCTCACGCATAGATTGTCCCAAATAATGAATAGCAGAATTGAATGTTCATGACTAATTCGCAACATCCACGGATGTCTCTGTTAGGTGAATTTGTTGCAAAAATGGGATCACACTAAGTTCGTATCAACTTTTCCGTCTTTCAGGGGCTTTTGGCAGATATCCCAGACTTGTCATCATGCTTATGGCTTTTCAGTTCACCGGAGGTGCAAGGTCACAGGCAGAGTGAAGCCTTTCTGTAAATTTCCAGCAACTCCAATGCAGGCTGCGGGTGGCGGCCATTTTGTGGCAGGCCACAATGGACAACTTAAAGCAAAATAAACATAAAACAGAATTACTGCATAGAAATGATTGAACAGTGTTATTCCCCTGCTAATACCCTTATGTGTGTGTATTTAACTAGCCATTTGCGACATCAGAAGCCATTAATGCATATTAATTATAAGCGCAAAACACCATAACATCACATAAGCAACATTGTTTTCTGTCAGTTTGCTCACCAACTTAGTTCACTTGTTATTTAGCCATGCAATAGCATTCCCACGTGTAATTCTCTTGTTAATAAGGTTGATTAGTCAACATTCGACAAACTTTTAATCATTAATAATTAATCAGTAGTACTTTTAGTTATAACATGCGAAAATGAAACAGATATTCGGTTTTAGAGTAAAAACCCTGCTCCATCAACAACGCATAATAATAATCAAGCCGGACAGCATGTTAGTTAGTTAAACAATTCTTGTGTCTGTCGAGAATGAAAGAACTAAAATTAAGAATCTCCTCTTCTCTCAGGACCTCTGTGTTTCATAGCTTGAATCAATTTCTCCTGTTTCATTGTCTGTCAATGTGTTTGGACCGATTGTACTACTATAAGAATATCTAGACCAGAATATTGAGGGACAAAATATTGAAAGGTAAGTTGTAGGACATTGGTTTTTGATCTAAGGGGGTGAAGATCCTTCTCAGGCAACAATCACAATCTTTGTTGGTGAACCACGAAAGTCAATAAATTAACCTGTGCTTAATAGTGGCAGTTGCTGACCATATAAAGTGGGGGGGAGAATAATACAAATTAAATAAAAAAGACTTAGGACTCTGCAAGCTGCCTCAGTGCTCCTCTGCCACACAGAAAGCAGAACAGGCTCCTAGACTCCCCACCCAATCCCAACTCTGCTCTTATGCTATACTAAGAATGAGAGAAGCGCTGGGATTGGCATGAGTGGGCTGGTCTGATGCTCGCTCAGGCACAGGGAATCTGTGCTGTTTCTACACTCGGTTGTGGAATACAGCTGGGTTGGGGAAACGTAAGTGCACATGTCGGTTTAGCCGTCCTAAGACGGATGGCCAAACTGACATGGGCACTTACAGTGTACATCACTCCTCCTCCCTGTCTTGGCCCGGCCTGGCCCCACCCCACCCTAGACTGCTCAGTCAGTAAAATAAAATGATAATAAAAGTCTTTTGTTATCATTTTATTTGTCCTGACTCGCAGTGGGGGCAATGCTCCTCCGAAATTACGGAGGAGCTGCGGCTGGTGCTTAGCCCTCTAGTAGCTTGGCACAAAATCAGACAGGCTTAACTTGGAGGCAGTGTTTATGCAGCACACACAAACAGTACATTTTAATAAATAAAATGACGCTAAAACAAATCAAATTTAATCCATAGAACTGAAGTTCTGAATTTAAAAAATTTTAAGTGAAAAATAGCACCTACAAGATCAAGGCGTCAACTATCATCTATCTATCAACTATCATGTGGGACCAGGGCAATGTCAAAAGTTAAGGCTGCAAAGATGGAGTACAGTTTGGCTAAACAAGGTGGAATTGGCCACTCCTCACCTACCTTCGGCCCCAGAAGAAATTTTGAAGAAAAGTTCCTGAGAAGGTATGTTCAGCTGGTGTCGTCATCTGAGGGTTGTGGTGAAGATTTCTACATTCGGACTCTGTCCTTTTTTGGACGTAGAAAATCTCCAGCTGGATGAAGCTTCAGGATGCAGCCAACGAGGGCTCCACAAGGCCAGATTCCTTTGGTGAGAAGCCGGCTGAACAGGATTTGCTGCTCCACAGAAGAGCGTAACAGGACCTACCGCAGAGTCAGGCAGACCGGTGATGCACGTTGGGCGGATTGGCATGCAGGTAGGTCCTAGTCTTCTGTCAGTCCTCAGGCCATTTTTTGGTGAAAAATTGTTTGAGTCCCAACTTTTAGAGTTAGCCACGGGAAGCACCTTCAGCACCACCACGAAGGGCCCAGGACTGGAGGGGCCCCACTTGGGGAGTCAGGACTCACTCCAGCAGAGGCCAGGTGCAGCGTTCAAAGTAACCGGAGCTTGTAATGTCCCTTTAGCTCATACAGGAAGCCAGCAACTTAACCCTTGGGTTCACTTTGGTAGTCTTGGGTTCGAGAAGCAAGGCATGCCGCAAGCAGCAAGGCAATCCTGTGAGGGTACAAGGTAAGCCTCATGCAGTAAGACAGCCTCCTGCTAGCAGTCTTCAGAGGTACAAAGCAGGCTTCAATTAGCAAGGCAGTCTTCTGGGGGTCAAAGGCAGTCCTTCTGATATCCTAAGCAGGTCCAGGTATGTGCTGAAGAGTTGATCTGAGGGTCCAATATTTATAACTGACGCCAGCCTTTGATGTGGGGGAAACTTCTAGGCTTCCCCCACATCTGGTTCTGGAAAGTTCTAGACTAGGGTGGCAAAAGACAGGTGTCAACTTCCTTTGTGAGTGTGCTGGCATCAGCCCTTTGAAATGTGAGGGATGCAGAGGAAAGCTCCACCCCACCAATCCTTGCAGGATGGTCCATCCTTGCAGGATGGTCCATCCTGCCAACATCTAGCCCCCCTTTGTTTCACTCTCTGGAAAGAATACACAAAGGGCAACTGCCATGCTATTCACAGTCATGTGAACCAGGAAACAGACTGTAGGCATCAAATGGTTATCACAGGAAAATAGTAACTTTCTAAAAGTGGCATTTTCAGAATGGTGAATTAAAATCTGACTTTATCAATAGACGGGATTTATAAATTACAATTAATTTGAAAACAAACATTACATCCCTACCTTTTCTCAATCAGACATTTCAATGTCATTCTATGGAAGATTTAAGCCTTACAGTAGTGAAAAACAAATGAAAGAGTTTTTTACTACAAGGACATATAAAACTTAAAAACACGTCCTACTTTTTCAATACATTTCACCATACCCTGTGGGTTTAGGGTCTACCTTAGTGATGATTTATATGTATTAAAAAAGAAGGTTTAAGCCTGGCAAAGGGGTTATTTTGTCAGGTCGAATTGGCAGTTTAAAGCTTCTAACAGGTTGCATTGACACACCTGATACAAGTTTTAAAGTGCTACTTTTCTAGGTGGCACTATGAGTGCTGTAAGCCCACTAGAAAAACAACAAGTTGATGGATGGTATGCTTGAATTAATCTCAGCCACTGGCAATCGCTTGGGACCCATCCCAATCCATTCGATTTCTCTCACCATGCCACCTCAGTTTGCACCCAGTCATATGCAAAACAGTCTTGACCCTGCTCCTCGGGAGCAGTCCAGCCCAAACTGACAGGCCAGGTCCTCCCTGAACCGGAACACAAGCAACCTAGGACATGTTTTGCCTTAGTTATGGTCCTTCAGTCAGGTATAGATTGATTTCAGTGGCACAGTGAGGCCGGGACCCACGTCTGGCCATACCCAGTGCACTTAGGGCATCAAATACAAAAACAACAAGGTGATGGAATTCTTGAATTAATCTCAGACGCTGGCAATTGCTCGGGCTGCATCCCAATCCATTTGTTTCCCCCCGCCATCACACTTCAGTTTGTACCCAGCCATCTGCAAATCAGTCTTGACCCTGCACCTCATGGGAACAGTCCAGCTCAAACTGCCAGGCCAGGTCCTCCCTGAAACAGAACACAAGCAAACTACGACCGGTTTCACCCCATTAAGGGGTCTTCAGCCAGGTATAGCTTGGTTCCAGTGGCACAGAGAGCACAGGACCCACCCAGCACACTTAGGGCATCAAATACCAAAAGGTGATGAATGGAATGCTAGAATTCATCTCACATGCTGAAAATTGCTCGGGACACATCTCAATTCTTTGTTTTTCACCCACCATTCCACCTCAGTTTGGAGACAGTCATATGCAAATCAGTCTTCGCCCTGCTCCTCATGGGAACAGTCCAGTCCAAACTGCCAGGCCAGGTTCTCCCTAAACCAGAACACAAGCAACCTAGGACTGGTGTTACCCTAGTTAGGGGTCTTCAGCTAGGTATAGATTGGTTCCAGTGGCACAGTGAGCCAGGAACCCACATATGGGCATACCCAGCGTAGTTAGGGCATCAAATACAAAAACAAGAAGGTGATGCATGGAATGCTTGAATTAATCTCAGCCACTGGCAGTTGCCCGGGCCGCACTCAGTCTATTGTTTTTTACCTACTATGCCCCATCAGTGTGGACCCAGCCATATGCAAATCAGTTTTGACCCTGCTCCTCATGGGAACAGTCAAGCCCAAACTGCTAGGCTAGGGTCCTCCCTGAACTGGAACACAAGCAACCTAGGACTAGTTTTGCCCTAGTTAGGGCTCTTCAGCCAAGTACAGCTTGGTTCCAGTGGCACAATGAGCCTGGGACCCACATCCGGGCATACCCGGCGCACTTAGGGCATCAAATACAAAAACAGCAAGGTGATGGATTGGCTGCTTAAATTAATCTCAGCCACTGACAATCGCACAGGGCAGCATACAATCCATAAATTTCATCCACCATGCAACCTCAGTTTGTACCCAGCCATATGCAAATCTGTCTTGACTCTGCTCCTAATGGGGACAGTCCAGCCGGAACTGCTAGGACAGGTACTCACTAAACCAGAACACACGCAACCTAGGATTGGTTTCGCCTTAGTTAGGGATCTTTAGCCAGGTATAGCTTGGTTCGAGTTGCACAGTGAGGACCCTTAGAGAACAACTGGGGAGGGTGCTCAAAATGGCAAGCACATAAGGAATGTGAGGGCCAGATTCAAACCCACTGGGGCATAACAAATAGAGAATGAGGGAACATATCTTGTAGCCATTTGAGGAAACGCATCAAAACAGATAATTTTAATGACAATGGCAGGTCTGGCAACCATAAGAAGATTCGTCAAGTACCCTTTAATGGTGCCCAAAGCAAGGCATTGCTGGGTGAGGGACAATACAAACAGAACATTGGACAATTTGGCATGGACAAGATCCATCTTTTTAGCATCGCACAAGGCCACAAACTTATCCCAATAGCAGGCCTATGCAGATTTGGTTGAGGGATGCCTGGCTGCCAAGATGACTTTCAAGACTTCACAAGGGAAGTCAAAAACACAAACTGTTGCTGCTCAATCTTCAAGCCTTTAGGTGGAGGTTGTGCAGGTTCAGGTGCGGAACTCTGCCTTGCTGCTGCAACATGAGATCCTCCTGAAGAGGCAGACTGATCTGAGGACAAATGATCCTGCCTAGTAGTTCAAGATACAATACTCTCTGTGTCCAATCCGTGGCTACTAAGAAGACTTGGGCCCGGTATGTCCTACGCATCTTCAAAACTGAGGTCAGGAGAGGGATTGGTAGGAAGTCTTACAGGAGTCTCAAGTTCCACTCCACACAGAGCACACCTCTGAGCGAGAGATGTCTCGGAAACTCCAGTGCACAAATGTTTACGTTCTCAGTGGTGGCGAGAAGATCAGCAAGAGTTCTCCCCACTTGCGAAAAGAACTCTCCGCCAACTCCAGATGTAATTTCCATTCATGATTCACAAGGCGTTGATGACTTAGTTTGTCTGCTCTGGTGTTCAGGGATCCTACCAGGTGGTGTGTCACCATAAAAATTCCTTGACGGTCTAGCCACATCTAGAAATGCAAAGCCTCCTGTCACAGGTTCCACAACCCCACCCTGCCCTGCTTTTTGCAGTGGTGTTGTCCTTGAACACCTGCACCAGCTTCCTTTTGAGAAACAACAGCAACTGGATGCTTCTCTGCTCCATAAGGTTGCTATGGAGCCAGGCCTCCACTGAAGACGAGACGCCTCTGATGTCCACCACTCCCAGATGGCTACCCCAACCCAAAAATCAATGCATCAGTCACCACTAAGAGCGTGGGATGAAGAAATAGATGGGTCTGTAGCTGACCCAATTGCAGCAGATCTTGTACAGTCTCCTCTAAAATCTGGACCAGATCGGAAAGTGCTGTGCACACTGGGAAATCGGAGCCTGCAAATGCCTTCTGATGTGCTGGACCAGCTGGATATAGGAAACCATCAGTCCCAGCAACCTCAGAGTCATCCTCACCAAGATGCAGGACAGAGGATGAAACATTGGGATAAGAGCCCGAACGTCCTGGATTCTCTTTTTCAGTGGATAGGTACAAAACTGCACTGTGTCTAGAATGGCTCCAAAGAAAGGAAATATCTATGGAGTCAGGTGTGACTTCTGCACATTTATAGTGAACCCGAAGAATGTCAGAAGGTTCACCGTAGTCTGGAGGTGGTTGACAAGTGCCTAGTACTAACTCCCCTGTAACAGCCATTCATCAAGGTAGGGGAAGACTGGAACCCGCAACTCAGAAGATGTACCTCTACCACTTCCATTACTTTTGTGAACACCCAAAGGGTGCTAGTAAGACCATAAGGGAGCATACGGAACTGGGGATGCTTGTGGCCTACTGTGAAGCACAGGTAATGCCTGTTGGCCTGCAGAACGGGGATGTGGAAATAAGTGTCTTGCAGGTCTAGTGGTTCCATCCAGTCTCCAGGGTTCGGGGCAGAGAAGACCTGGGCTAAGGTGAGCATCTTGAACCTGTCTTTCCACAGAAAGGCATAGAGAGGGTTAAGGTCTAAAGTGGGACGGAGGGCTCTGTTCTTCTTTTCAGCACCAGGAAGTAGCAGAAATAACAACCATGACCAACTTCTGACACTGATACCTTTTTTATGACTCCGGTCAGAGGAGGAACATTATATGTTGCATTCATCGACCTTAAGTCTGCCTTCGATCTGGTCCCACGTGACTGACTATGGCAAGTCTTGAACAGCCAGAGTCTTTTTGACGAACTTTTGCTACTCTTGATTCGCTTCAATGAGGGGAACTTTTCGCAGGTTTGTTGGGGTTCTCAAGGACAGGTGACATACCGATTCTCTTTCACAAAGGGTGTTCGTCAGGGGTGTGTGTTGGTGCCTACCTTGTTTTCCCTTTATCTCAATGATATTGTCTCTTACCTGTCCTCCAAACATACTGATGCTCTATCTCTGGTGGGTATTAAAACACCAATCCTTCCCTTCGCGGATGACACCTTATTGATTTCCAAAACCCAGAGCGGTCTGTGACATGCTTTAGATCGCTTTTTTGAATTTTTCTCCCTCTTAGCTTTGAAAATCAATTGCCCGGAGACAAATATAATGTTCTTTAATAAGCATAGATCTTTCAAATGGAAACTTGAGTTGGGGGGCGAGCCACTTGATAGTGTAAATATATTTAGCTATTTGGGTGTGACTATCTCCCCAAACATTTCTTGCAAACCTCATCTAGATTTACTAACTCTCAAGCACAAGCAAATATCAGGAGCTATAGTCAGAGAGTACAATAGCTCCTTAACTAAACCCAATTTATGATACTAGAGCTATTGGTGACTGTTTTTATGGCTCAGAGCTATGGGGTTTCTCTAACCTTTCCTCAATGAGTAGATCAGAAAAATGCTTTTTGAGGAATTTGGTCATTTTACCGCAAAATACCCCCCTTAAACCTTTGATGTTGGACATGGGTCAACGACCATTGGCAGATAGAGCCAAATTGCAGCCTTTGATATTCTGGAGGCGGCTGTGGTTTCAGTCTGAGTTGGCATATCATGGTGACACATTAAGGGACATGATGACTGTAGACAAGTTTTTTTAAATACCATGACTGAGACAGGTTTGCAAGTTGCTTGTAGCCATTGGTCTTGAATACAACTGGCTCAATCCACTCGTAAGTCCGCCTTTAACACCAAGGCTGTTGGAAGCTCATTACTGGCAGTGGGTAGACGAAAATGCAGTTAGATGGAGCATTGGTCACTCGCTGATTGGAGGCTTTTATGATTTTAAATTCACATTTTATCATACTGGGATCTAATTACTGTACCTCTAGACATGAAGTTATGTTTCCAATTTAGGATAGGTACACTGCCTGTAAAACCTCTTATTGCAAGATGGGCCCCTGATAAAGACGACATTTGTTCCAGTATGTATTGCTGCTAAAGAATCTGTTTGTCACATTTTTTTTGCCTGCTCTGGATATGACGGCATTCGCTGTTAATGGATTAAATCCATATGCTGGCCGATGGGGATTCAGAGTAGGCAAACTGCCCTCTTAGATACTTAGATCTGACATAAATCATGCATTTGTATGTGCTGTTGCCAAGTTTCTGAGTAAAATCTGGGTCACACGTTCAGAGGCATAACAAGGGTTGCTCGATCACACTGACACTTTTTGAACTGCTCAAGCAGTTATCACATAAGCTGCCCATGTCTATTTACTGTGAATACATGCGTGGAGATCACCCTCATACCTGTACATATGTTCCTTGGACTGCAATAGAACCTGTTTTTATTGACTCATATCTGTCTGGTTTTCTGTCTGTAAATAGAGGATGAGGCTGTCTAATTACATTTTTAACAAACGTATTTATTTTAACGATGACTCCTTTGACCAAAAGAGCTTGCCCTTCCCGCTGCAAGATTGACAAGTTGTCCTTCCTCGGCCAATCCGGCTACGGTGGACCGTGCAGCGAGTCTTGAGAAATGGTAAAGCATAACCCCACTGAATAATTTGCAGGACCACTTGTATTAAATTACTGCCGGCCACCCTGGCAGAAAGTGTTGGATCCTCCAATAGGGTGGCTGTGTGTTGTCAAGGGGTGCGCAGTTCGGGGGGGCAGAACACGGGGCTGTACACTGTCCCACTTGCCCTCTGCTGTGGGTGCCACAACCACGAAAGGGCTCAGGAGATTGTTGCACCTGCTAGGGCTGTTGGCGATATTGAAAGCCCTTACCAAACTCACATGGGGCGGGGAGGGAGAATTCCTGGTGTGGCTGGCAGGGTGAATCAAAAAGGCCCAGGGAGTACTCTGCGGCCCTGCTATCTTTGAAGCACTCCAGGGTAGAGTCTACTTTATCCTCAAAAGGCAGGAGCCAACAAACTGCATGTCCATAAGACTGGCCTGAATATCTCCCAAAAGCCTGAGGACTAACCCAAGCATGCCTATGAATGGCCACACTGGTGCCAATAGCAGTGCAGAGGGAGTCAGTGGAATTGAGTTAGCAGAGGATGGTGATTTGGCCGCATCTCGACTATCTTGAATGGCATTGGCCCAGACTTCTTCCGGGACCATTGGCAATACTTGGGCCACAGAGTCCTACTAGGCATGCAAGTAGCGCCCGAGGAGGCAGCTGGCATTCACTGAGTGAAGGGCTAAACTTGTGGAGGAAAAAACCTTTTTAACAAAAGTCTCTATCCTCTTTGATTCACTATCATGGGTAGTAGGGGGAAACTAGATTGGGTTAACTGTACTGGCCAAAGCCTGCACCACAAGGCTCTTAAGAGTGGGATACTGGGTTGCCTTGAGAAGGGCGATGGTGTCTGGCAATCTTGTGATGCACAGGTGGGCTCAGCAGGGTTTGGCTCAGGTAAGTAAAAGCATATCAGTAAGAGCCTCATTGAATGGAAGTAGGGCCTCATAATTAGACTGGCCATACTGTAAGACCTCTGTCAGGACACTGGTTTCAACTTCCTAGAAAGCAGAGGCACTGTATCTGAATAGGAAGAATGGCAAAGAGGTCATGCTCAGATAAAGGAGCATGCGACTGCAGTAGAGGTGGCACTGTATTAGCATCTGACAGCACTATTTGTTGGCTGTCATTGTCCAGAGTCAATGGCACGGTCATCAGTGGATTGCATTCCAGCGTGGGTTGTGGTACCAGAGAGGAAACCGGTACTGAAGTCGATCTGTAGCCCTGAGCGGATCCCAAGGGCACTGACGGTAAACTTACCTTTTGGCTCCTTGTGGCCCAAAGGCATTCCAGAGGGCACCGGTAACATGCTATTAGGCCGTAGCTTGGCTTCACAGAATTCCTTGATTTGCTGCAGCATTGCCAAAGGCCCCGGAAATTACAGCTACTACAGAACAAGGGTTGGACTCAACACCGAAGTGAAGCGAACTCAGGAGCGCAACCTGGAGGCACAATGATGCCTTCACGTCTTCTTGTGAGATCAAGATTGGTGGGAGGGGGTAAAATCCCACTTGAACTTCTTGTGCTTCTTCTTAGCATGATCGTGAAGACCATATGTCATGGGAACATCCTCGGGACAGGACTGGGACCTACCTTTGGACCTTGATCAATCCTGGTGCAGGGTCTTCTGGTGGTTCGCAATGAAGAGCTTTAATTCTCAGTCTCAAATGACCTTGAGGTGCATCAATGCACAGTCATTGTAGGCCTTGGAATCGTGCTCCAAACCCACCCAGGCACCCCAGGCAAATCACTTGTGAGTCTCAATGAGACAAGGGGTAGCTTCGGATCCGCGGATCGTGCAGAAAGAAAAGAACTGATGTCAGCACACAAGTGAATTCGATGTTGAACAACATCAATGCAGAGCGTCTGGGGTGCAGGGGGACTGTTGAAGAGTTTCCAGATCCAGTTTGACATGAGGGGGAATATTCAAAAGGTGTGAAATGTGCGTTTAGAAATCTCTATCAGAAGACATATGTACCACAGAGGCACATATATGTGGCGTTAGGTAAAGCAATTCTAGACTTACTTACCTGTCGATTTTTTATTTTCAATATTCTGTCCTCGAAATTGTGTCCCATTAATACTGTGGCTTCGATATTGAGGGTGCGCACCATTTCGACCCATGATTAGTCAAGATGGCTTCACGTGAACAAACTTTAGGAGGATTTATTGTGCAAAGCACATTGTTTGTACTGAGCTTCTTTGGATAATCTTTGAAACTGGGAATGCTCCTGGTTTTTAATGGTGGTATATCGCGTGGTGCTTCTGTATCAAGTTCACTTGGAGTTTTTGAACAAAAGAAAAATTGCGGCTCTTTTTCCTACAGAGGACTTTAAAGCTTTTTTTCTTTTGCCCCTTTCAATTCAGGCTGGCATCTGCTGACTTCCATTCTCAGCTGCGTGGATACTAAAGTACACTGCAGGATCCATAGAAGCCAGATGAGATATGCCCAGTGGTTCTAAACAGTAATGACCAACGTGGCCTTTCGAAGTTTGCATCTGCTGCTGGAAGGTCCAGGAGGGAGTAACACTCTCCTGCTCGATAGAATTCAGGACTTGAAGTCTTTCTAGTGCAGGTTCTACTTCAGGGTCCTGGATGCTTTTTGGGTGCATGAATGAACACAGGTGGTAGGCCACTAGGTCATTTAAAAGACTGAGGCACCATACTCTAAATTACATCTGTAGCTGAGATCCATCTGTGGCAAATGTCACAGAGCTTAAAGCATGACGATTTTAGGGAACATGTGCTATGATAACTGCACATTACGGGTACTGTCGCTGCCTGATAAGTCTCTTTAGGGATAGCCATGATGCTGTCCCCCTCCACTGTGTTTTTTCAGTCTTATTGGTCCCTGTATGCGTCTGACACCTATCAGGTTCATTCACACCTGAAAATGGCCATCTTAACATTGAACATGCCATATGCCCGAGCTTGGCATCAATTATTTTTTTTTCCAGCATTCTTCCAGTAAGGACAAAAAAGGTCCAAAACCCTTATAGCTTGAATTGTAAACTTGCCCTTGGGATTTCATGTGTGTGTTTTTGGGCGGCGATCTTGTTGGGTGCGGTGTAAATACCACACCCAAGTCACTTGGCCTTACTAGACTTCGTCTCCCACTCGGACCCTAAGCAGTTTCTGCTGCGTCTCCCAAAGGGAGGCAGGCAAGCAGCAACACCGGATCAAACTCTCTGAAACTTACCTAAGAAAGCGCCTCCTCGGTCCAGCGGCCTTCGTTCCTTCGGACAGACCTGGAAGAAAAGGAAAAAGAGAGACATTCAAGTAAGATCTATGAGTTTGCTTGGTGAATACAGAACAGAGCGCCTTAAAGAAACAGTTACAGAGAAAGAACCCTGACTGACAATTCCCTTTAGACATACTTCATTTTATGATACACTTAACTCTGGAAGCCACACTTGAATGAGATTAAAAAACACCTGATGAACAGTTACGTGACTCGAATTAAAGGTTAGGAAGACATTCTATGAGAAACTCCTGCCGCTGTTAATATAAGTGAAAGTGATATCAAAGAATTGGTAATATTTAAGGTGCAGAGGTTGTGAATTCTAAAGTGTTTAATACTATGGAGGAAGTTCAGGTTTAGTAACCCTTTTCACCCATCTTCAGATAACCCTGGACAGCATAAATCTGGCATCTTGGAAGAAAGAAAGGATCGTTTGAAGGTCAAGACCCCTGGGGCGTTGACTGCATTACCGGTGAATTGCAAATACCAGGAAAAGCAAACAGATCTTTCCAGAATCGGACTGGAAAAGAGAAAAAAATAGACATGGGCACCAAAATAAAAGTGGCCCAGATTAGTGAAGCATAGAGTTAATAAAAAAGTGATAACATCAGGAAAATCAACAGTAAAAACCAGCCCACCTGGCCATACGACAGGCCTAAAACTGCTAACAAAAACTGTCCCACACACTTACTTATCACACTAGCCCATGGAGTCCTACCTAATTGCCCTATAGGCCTGTCTGACCATTGGGTCTTTCTCTTTCTGATCCTCACCCCCTTCTACCTGAGAAGAGCTGCCAGCATTAGGTATTCTCTTCCCAGGTTGATAGGTGCTCTAGGAGGCAAGGGCGGCATAGTACTAGCCCAGCGGAATCTCCCAGACTTCAGCTGAGTGGCTGCACAACAACGCCTCAAATTAAAACAAGCATTGGCAAACGTAATAGGTTTTGCCTTTGTGATTTATAATACGTTTAAAAAAAAAAGTTTTAGCTTGGTGAGCAGTTGTGCAATATAAGTTAAAGAAAGAAGTATAAGTCAGCTATCTCCCAGAGGAAGAACTATTAAATGAATGATAGGACGCACTCGTTAGTGTCGCTGGTTTAAAGAATGGAAAAATCTTTTGGACCGCTGTCAAAGATATGAAAGCAATGGGAAAAACCCTAACATGGATCTTCTGTAATATAACCAGTGAGGCTTGGGAAGTTCACTTTTCCATGGTATATACAGCCCCCACCTATAAAACAAGAGTTCTCTGAGTTCCTAACCCCTACAGGAATATCAATATCCCTGTCCGTAGTTGAGGAAGCTATACATCAGAGACTGGGTAATAAAGCTCCAGGCCCTGATGGGTTACCTATTGACCTCATTAAGCACAAACCAGACTTTTGGGCCCCTCTTCTATTAAATGTTTTTAATAATTTAACTAACGCTCCATTAACAAGTACCTGGTCAACCAGTATTATCGTCCCTATTTTAAAAAAGGGCGACCATTCTCAACCTGGTTGTTACAGTCCCGTTTTCCTGATCGACACCACGCTGAAAATCCTTTGGAGGGCTCTATACAATAAGATTAAAATCTGGACTGAAGACAACTCTATCTTAAAACTCTGTCAACTTGGTTTTAGGAGTAAGGTAGGAACTATCGAACAATGGCTAAACCATGACCTAATAATCGGAAAATATACAATTGCACAATGATCACCAATATATTTGGCTTTTATGGACTTGACTTCAACCTTTGATTATGTTAATCGGTCCAGACTGTGGTCCATTTTATTGGAATGTGGGTTGGATGAGGTTTAGTACATTTTGGGGCATATTTGCAGAAGGATCTGAAAGCTTGGGTCAGTATCAATACAGGTGGGTAAGTCTCTAATGACATCAGAGTCTGCAGAGGGGTCAGGCAGGGATGTGTTTTGGCCCTGTTACTTTATAATTTATATATTAAAAATCTACACACATCCCTAACAGCGCTTACTAAAGATGTCCCTAGAGTTAACGGCCATACACTCCCAGCCCTGCTTTACGCTGATGACGTGGTATTAATGGGTCGCACACCTAATGCCCTGCACCTTTTTTGTTGATTTTATGGCCTCTTTAGACCTATGCACGAATTTAAAAAAATCTTTTATAATGGCTTGTGGGCCGAGGAAGTGCCCTTTAAATATTATCTACTTGGGGACGGTTTTTGCTGCTAATGGTTCATGGTTTCATCATACGGTATCCCGTTGGAATAAGTTTTGCAAAGCAATTTATTTGGTTCTTAGTCTCCCCCAACCCAGGAGGTCGGGGGTTATTTTAGCTATTTACAAAAAATTCAAATCTCAGTTTATACCTACGGCAACCTATGATGCTGAGGTTTGGGGCTTCTCAAAGAGCTGAAACATCCAGTATGAGGAGAATAGGTTTTGTCGGAAACTTCTGGGAGCCCCTATCTCTACGTCTCAATATGTTTGTCATAGCGAACTAAACCTACACTATATTGAAGACTATATAAAGGCTCGCTCTGCTCTATTTTGGATAGCCATTTGGAAAAATCCAGTGGCATCCCTCACTAGAGACTGCCTTAAGTGTGAAAAGGGTATGGATATTCCATGGCTAGCTGAGGTGAGATCTAGTTTAAGCAGGGTTGATTATGAACACATTTTTGAAAGCCCACATGGGACAGACACTGTAAGTATAAAAGATCTCAGATCGGCACTTTATACGTATTATAGAAAGGATAGACTTGTTAGGGAGTCTAGTAAACCAACTGTAGCCACATTTATGTTTATTAGGAATACTCATTATCACTTGGTCAGTTATCTCACTAAACCTATGGGTCGTTGGAAGCGGGGACTCCTCTTCCGTCTAAGTGCTGGCACAGTCAAATTTGTATTATGTATCCACCTTGGTTTTCATGCTAACCTTGATTCTTTGCCATGTCCGTGTGACAGCCGGACTGGGCAAACTACACTACACATTTTATTCTTTTGAAAGTTTTATATACAGTACTCTAAATTGTTTTTAATACCTTTTTTAAAAACGCACTCACTTGTTCACTTTGGAGCCACATGCAGGTCAATCTTGAACTTGGAAGATGATAAATTAGTATTTCATGTGGGTGCTTTCTTGAAAACTGCTGCTCGCTCACGTAACACGATGTGCACTGTATAAATAACATTTTATTGTATCAGTTTTATACAAGGGTTTCATGATTAGTATGAATTTATGCATTTTATGTATTAAAGTGCGAACTGCTCTTTTATGGATATGTTTTTGTCAGAATAAAGTAACTGAACTGACTAAAGAAATTCCGTAAAGGTTTTAGGACTTGTTTCTTGAGACAGGCAATATATTGTGCAGTAACTGGTGGTGATATAAAGCGCTACTGATACCTGTGGGTGATGTTTGCGCTATATAAAACTGACCCTAAAATCAAATTGTGAAAAGCAGGTTTAAATGTGTAGGCGATTAGTTACCTGTGTGCTTGAATGAAGTCCACACAACTCACAAGAAGAGAAGGACTGAATAAAAAAACAAAAGGGACCCTGTCTTTAATAATGTTGTCCATGTCTCTGTCCTCAGAAAACAATGATGAAAGGGTTGCAAGGAAGGGATAGAGAGGAAAATCAACAGATTTTTTAGTACTGCCCTCACCCAGTAAATAGTAGCAAGCTTCATCATAGGGCCGCTTACAACGCCTAGGTGCAGACCAACACACTGAGCGGAGCACTGATTTGTTTGGTGTGAGGTGGAAAGAAGAAAGAAGGAAAAGTTTCTCTCATGAGGGATTACTGGTGCAGAACAAAGGGAGGTAAACTGCCTAAGGATGTACCATCTAAACTCCTTTATTGTTGGTCCACCTTGACAGGATTAAAAGTCCAAAGACGGGGTGTATAGGAGGAGTTGCCACTCCTTACTCCCCACTGCATTTACCAACATGTTTCAGCAATATTTGTTTGCCCTTCTGGGTCATTGGCCTTCTTTAGGGTAAAGATCCCTTGCAACGTTGGTCTCTATCACTATAAGAACAATTTCTTTAAAAAGCGGTTAAGTCAACCTTACTTGTTCTCAGTAACACATTTGTCAATTATATCTGTGAAAGAAAAATGAAAGTAATGAGTGATCCCTTCTAAACCCCTATGGACATGTGAATATAAATCCAATCTGAATTATGGGTAATAGCTCTATGTTATTCCCCCAATCCGAAATCCTTTCATAAAAACACATCTTGCACCCAACGCCAAGTGAGGTCATGGACTCTGTAATCACAAGTGTTTTCATTGTTTTCTCTCCTCTCTGCTGGTCCCGTATTCACCAAAATCCTGTGAGTTTGGGTGGAAGGCATAGTCATGTTGCCTTAGGATGTTTTAATTGAGTTAATATTTCTGGATTATCTCTAAAGACCAATTGTTGTTTCTATTGTATGAAACTGAGTAGACAAGCACTGGACGCTCTGTCACATGGATTAGTGCTTGTATCTTCGTTTTCTTGTGTTTTTGTCTCTACATATGAACCATGACTTTTAAGGGCGTCGATGCAGCCCATGTTTACACTTTGGTTTTCGATGGCATAAGTTGCGGAAAAGGAGATAGTTCATTGTATTTCTCGTCAGGCATAATGTTTATCGATGCACCACTGTCAATAATGAAAGGTATCGAACAACCATTTACTTACAGTGTAGTTTTATTACAATGTTTGAATGACTTTGATGCTTTGGTATGTTGATCTTTCTTTGACATTTTTCTTTGCAGGCAGTCAGCCCAACATGTGCACGCTTTTCTGAGGCAAACATCGACGTAACACAATCATTTCCTTCACTCTCGCTTGACATTGATACAGAGGAACTGTTTGACGATGATTTAGATGACTATCGACATTGTCCTTTGTGTCGATGTGTTGTGACTGATGTTGCCACTAGGACTTGTGGGTGCGCGTTGAACGTAGCATCTGGAACATTTTGCCGGCCATTTTGTTTTCACACAGTGATGCACCTGCAATTCTCTTGGCTTTGCAAACTGTCACAAAATAGTTCTCGTTCCCTCAGCCTCTACAAATCTGTCCGACAGCGGGACATTTATCTTTGCTTGTGGAAACGAAAATCCACATCTGAAACACAACTTCTTTTTAGCAGCAGACATTATCTTGTGTCCTTCAGTCTTTGGCTTTAGCTTACTTTTTACACCCATGTCCAATTTATTCTGGGTATCGCCGGCCTAAATGTCGGCAGCTTAGATATCGGCATGCTCTTCAGCTTTGGCAGCCATTAACACTCGCTCCAGACTAAGAGTTTCTCTCAGCATTGGTCGCATGTATAAATCTGACAAACATCCATCAATAACTCTCAGATGCATAGCTTAATCATCATTAAATTCATTGAACTTACAATGTCTGATGAGCGTGTTGAGTCTCTCCACAAATTCATGAAGGTTTCACCAACTTTCTGACATTCTTAATTGAAAATGTATAGTTCATAATCAACATTTGGCGTAGAATTCAACTTGAGATTCAACATTTCTTTAATCTGATGATATGGGAGTACTTTATCAGTTCACAGCATTTTCTTTATGACTTCTTTTACACCATCACCAGCATGACTTTTTGAGATACTTGATATTCTTCTGATCAGTCTCTTCAATTGCATCAATGAAATCATCAAATGTCTCTATCTAAGCAGTCCATCTATTGCCAATATTTAGCATTCTGGGGGAATCAATAGGTGGTTTCAGGAAAGTGGCAAAATTGTAGACCAGTTTAGAACTTACGGACACTGAATGTTGATTTCTGTGGCGTGGTTCAGGTCATCAGCAGTGAGGCTTTGCGACGTGCTGGCCTCAGGATCATCATTAAGGATAGCTAGAAACATGACTTCTTTCTGCCAGCTGAAATATTTCACTATTTCGAAGATATTGAGAGACTGTGGTGTGGATCCCACACCTGTGTAGTTGACCTGGGTTGCGGCGCCTGGCGCTGAGGTCGTACCAGCTCACTTTGCACAGGTTTTAGTGAGTAAATAATGGTTTTATTCTTGGGTGTCTCTTTGCACGCTCTTTGTCTTCACCACTTTCTAATTGTAATGTTATCTTGCACTTTGTGATTATCAATAGCTGCTCTTTGAAAACCTGCTTATATCTGCGTAGCAGCACGGTACCTTTACACATGATCTGACCAGAAGGTTCTCGGTAATCAATATAAAGATTTCTTTGCAATGCTTTTGTAATTTTAACTTCTTTACAGTGGCTGGAGTTAAACTTTGACTCCACATGCATTAATTATTGGGTCCTCACTTCGACAGCAACAAACGTGGCAAGCACGAGCATTTCACTTGGACCACAGCAAACTCTCTGGAAGTGCACTGTCTATCATCGGGTTACATATCCCATCTTTGTTGCCAGTTGTATCATCCTTCCCAGCCTGGGTACGCGCAAAGAACTATGCGACACGCAGAGCTTAGTAATACACGTCTTTCCTTTTCTATGTGTAACTGCAAACTCAACATTCTAAACCAGCCATCAGTGTATTCCGCACTAACACTTATGTTACACTCCTACAGAGTCCACCTGGAGCCAAATGGGTTCCATCATTTCTAATTTGCAAGATACTACAGATGGTTGGCCCAGAAAAAACGAAAAGTCCTAAAGGGAAGACAAATGACCTTTAATCATGCCTGAAGCAAGGCGTTGCTAAGTCAAAGACAAAACAAACCGGATATTTCACATTTTAGCTTATGAGGGGGTCTGTCTTGCATACCCACTGCCAGCCCACACATGTGTTCTAGCACCAGGTGTAAATGGACGTCATAAATGGTGGCTGGGATGACAACCCCCAGTTTAGGTAGCAGTTCAAATGCAGTTTACTGCCACAGCTCAATCTCAACATATGAAGTTGAAGAATGCACAGCTCGGGTAAAACCCCCTGACCTGCTGCTGGGTCAGGAGATCCTTCATTGGGATCCTGATTCGGAAGGCAGATGCTCAAACCCCGATGTTCAGGGTACCCCACCCTCCAAGCCCATTCCAGAGCCACTAGAATGACTTGGGCCCGGTCGTTCTCGATGTTCGGGGTAAGAAAGGCAGGGGAAGGCATAAAGGATTCCCATGTTCCATTCTATCCAGAATGCATCTCCTAACAATTGCTCTTTTGGAAACTCCAACAAGCAAAACCTTTGACATTGTGCTTTCTTAACGGTGGTGGAAAGATCTAGTCAGGCTTCTCCCCACTGCTAGAAAAAGCCCTGTTCTACCTCAGGGTGAAGGCACCATTTGTGATCTTACAAATGCCGCCTGCTGAGCTCATCTACTCTGGCATTCAAGGATCTCACAAGGCGGTTCACTATCTTAGAAATACCCAGACGCTCAAGCCAACTCCAGCGGTGCGAAGCATCTCATCTTTCAACCCATGAACCCACTCACCCTGCTTGTTGCAGTACCACATGATGGGGATGTTTACCTTAAGAACCTGCACCAGACTTCCCTTAATGTATGGCAGGCAGGCCTTTAACATTCGGTGAATGGCACGCAATTCTAGCTGGTCGATATAAAGTTGGGTTTCTGTTGGGAACCAGAGTCCTCTGACCTTCACCTCACACAGATGACCTTCCTAACCCAGCAGTGACACATCTGTAACCACGGTCAACTGTGGGTGGGGAAGGGAGAGGACTCTACTGTCGGTCCAACTGCGACTGAGCAGCCACCACTGCAGATCATGTGCAGTTTCCTCTGAAGTCTGAATGACATCTGACAGGTTTCCTTTCTGCTTGGCCCAGTGAACTTCAGATTCCATTACAGTCCTTCTTTATGCCATCTGGCGTGGTCAACAAGGAGGATGCAGGAGGCTAGAAGACCAAAAGTCTCAGAACTGATCTCACCAAGATCCAGGACTGAAACATCAGGATCATACAACAAATGTCCACAGTTGCTTCAAGGGAGGAAAAGCACTAAACTGAACCATGTTTAATACAGCTCCAATGAAGGGGAGCCTATGTGAAGGAGTCAGGTGTGACTTCAGCACACTGACTGAACTCCAATGATGTTTGCAGCCTGGAGGTGGTCCACCACGAACTTCAACACTACCATAAACAACCGGTCATCGAGGGAGGGGAACATGGTATCCAAGACCTCTTAAGATGAGCATGGACCACCACCCAATGGCATAACATTAGCCCCCACGGTGCGGGGGGGCCCCGAGCTCCAGTGATCCCTCTCCGGCAATGTGAACGGGCGGTGGAACACTAGGTTGAGAGCTCCTGACTGGGTTGAGGGGCGGCCCTCCCTGTGCTTTACAGTGAGGCCTCCTCAAGTTTTGTTACGCCTCTGCCACCACCATTATATTTGTTAACATCCAAGAGAAACTGGTATGGCCAAAAGGGAAAACAGAAAACTGAAAATGCTTCTGGCCTACTCTCAACTGCAGGTAACATCTGTAAGACTGCAGGACAGAAACATGAAAATACCCGTCCTGAAAGTCAAGGACACCATCCTGTCATTTAGGTCTAGCGCAGACAGAATTTGGGGCAGCGTCAGCATTTTGAATGTGCCCATCTGCAGGAAGGCGGTCAGAAGGCGAAGATCTTAGATGGGTCAGTGGCTCCTTTGGAAAGTAAAACTTGTACCACCTGCCACAGAATGGACAGGTGTTCTCTTGAGATTTGCTTCGATTTGGAGCTGGGGGAAGATTTACCAGAGAAGGAAAGGTATGCTGAACAATTTGGAAGACCCATCAGCCAGTTGTGCTGGATCCTGCCTCCCACAGAGTGGCTGTGCGCCACTAATGGCAAGCTAAAGCAGCTTGGTGACTAATGCTGCACAAGATTGGAAAGAATGGCGCCCTTGGTGGCCTGAACATTGCCTGCCCAATCCATGTCCTCTGCCTCGAAAGGACTTTGGTGATTGCAGCAGAGGCTGGGCAGACTGATGCTGCCTATACAGCAACCCCCTTGAATAGTCTCTGAATTTATGGAACTGGTGAGGAAACTGTTTGGTAGGGATTCAAAGACCCAGAGGACGTGCCATGGCCCTGCTTTCTTTGAATTGTTCAACAGCAAAATCCACTTTTTTGTCATACAGGCATGAGCCATCAAATGGCCTATTAATGAGAGAGGCATGTATGTCTACAGTGAATACTGTAAAGTGCATACATGCATGGCAGGAGATCACAACATTAGTGCCAAAATCTTTCCTAGAAAATCACTGGTATCAAGGCAGTATGAATCACATACTTGGCCGCCTCTTGACCATTTAATGGTTTGAGCCAAGGATGCCCTAATTTCACACTTAATCACAGCATGTACTTGTTGGCCATGTCCCAAGGGACATGTGTATAACTGCCCTACAAACAAACATTGCTGACTAACCTCAATGCAAGACAGAAAAGTGAACATTTGTTTTCTGACCTCCTTAATCTTCTTACATTCCTCATCTGAGGGACTCATGGAAAATGAGTTAGGGCTCACCCTGCTGGTTGGAGTCGTAACAGCCCGATTTTGAGAGGTAGTGTGCTTTGCAAGGAAGGATAAGTTACTTAACTGTAATGCTAGTTCTCTTCCAGGGCTATCCTCATCAAAGTCATAAGCACTGAATATTCCCGCCTATGCGCGGGGATCCCGGAACACGATAAAAAATTATATATGAAAACATATATACTGCTATATATATATATATATATATACATATATACATACATACATCATTTTTACACACATCAATGCAGCCTTCCATAAGACAAAAAGGCTAATCAATGCACAGACAAACAGTTTTTGCCACCATCTAATATAGAACATAGACAACAGGAGGAAAAGTATCACTTGAAATCTCTTTATTGAGTAGAATCCAAAAAAACTCCATCTGCAAAACAGCAGTTATTATTAGCCCATAGGCTGCATTGAACAACACTAGCATTGACAATTAAAGCAATTGAAAATCTAAAAAACTGCCACCGTGCCTTTAAGGCAGCCATGACCCCCAGCTTTCCATCATGCCTCAGGGGTGAAAGTTAGGTCAGTTGTTCTTTGCGGCGACCCGAGGGCTTAAAGAAGTCTCATTTGCCTGGGAAGGTGGGTGGGTTGCTTATGACTTTGATGAGGATAACCTGGAAGAGAACTAGTGTACAGGTAAGTAACTTATCCTTTTCTTCCAGCGGATCCTCATCAATATTCATAAGCACTGAATTGAGTAGGAAGCCCCTCCTCCGCCTAGAGACAAATGAGAAGCGAACCAACCATCAACTATCATGGCCGATTCAGCATTGCATCAAATTTTTCAAAGAAGCTTGGCCTACTTGAGTGTCTGCTCTGGTATCCGAGTCGAGACAATAGTGCCTCGTAAATGTATGTATCAATTTCCAAGTGGCTTCTTTGAAGATCTCAGCAATCGGTATATTGTTGAGAAAAGCTACTGTGGCTGCCTTCCCTCTACTGAAATGAGCCTTGTGAATAGAACCAAGTGGGTTCTGAGCCAACTGGTAAGACAGCTTGATACATGACACTATCCATCGGGGGTGGAACTCTTAGACTGGGAAACCTGTTCTGATAGAACCATAATTTACAAACAGTTGATCAGATTTCCTAATAGCTTTAAACTTGTCCAAGTAGAACTTCAAAACCCTTTTCAGGTCTAGAGAATGAAGCGACCTCCCAGCTGGTGTAGAGGGATTAGGAAAAAAGGTAGGCTGCGAGATGGATTGGTTAACGTGAAAGTCCGACAAAGGAGGGGTGGGTCCTCAGAACGACTCTGTTGTGGTAAAAATCCGTGTACGGTTCCTTAGAACAGTGTGCTTGTATCTCGCTTACCCTTCGGGCAGAAGTGATTGCTACCAAAAAAGCGGCCTTCCATGTAAGGTGTTGGAGGGATGCTTTGTGAATAGGTGCAAAAGGGGGATCCATGAGTGTGGACCGAACCAGATTTAAATCCCAGGGAGGTGAAGGAGTTCGGATAGGATGGTAAACCTCCTGTTACCCTTGCAAGAAATTCTTCACCACTTGCAATTGAAAGAAATAGGGTTGATAAGGAGACCGCCTGTATGCCATAAAGGCCGCCAGGAGTACTCTTATGGACGAAAACATTAGGCCTGACCTGTCTAAGTGGAGGAGATTGGGTAGACTTACCTCCTCTTGCCCCTTGGTAGGATGAAAACCATTCTGTACACACCACAAATAGAAATGTTTCCATTTAAATGCATAAGAGTGCCTTGTCGAAAGGCCTTTTCGCTTCCTTCAAAATGCCCATGAGGTACTGAGGAAGCCCTAACTGTCCATACTGGAGAACCTCAGAAGCCATGCTGCCAAGTTTAGCGAGGGAAGGTTGGGGTGATGAATGCGCCCGTTCATCTTGGACAACAGGTCCAGTCTGCACGGCAGCCTCTTGTGTGGACATTCCAATAAGTGTAGGAGGTCCGGGTACCACCAATGTCGTGGCTAGTCTGGAGCGATCAGAATCATTGTCGCTTTGGAGTAGAAGAGCTTGGTTACGACATTCGGGATAAGAGGAAGAGGGGGAAAAGCGCAAACAAAGCCTCCTGACCAGATGATCAAGAAGGCATTCCCTCTCAACCCTGGTCGGTAGAACATTGACACGACGTTGAACAATATTTTTTTGTCTCGTCCACGAAAAGATCTATACTTGAATGACACAACCCTCGAAAAATGCCTTCCACCACTTCATCGTGTGTAACCCAGTCTTGTTGATCGTCGAAGTGACGATTGAGGGAATCTGCTTGAGAGTTTTGCTCTCCTGGTAAATGTATCGCTGTGATCGACAATTTCCTTGCTAGGAGCCAATGCCAGAGCGCTTGAGCCTTCAGGGTCAGAGAACGTGATCGAGTCACTCTCTGTATGTTTAGTACATGGTGGTCGTATTGTCCATCTGGACTAGTATGGAGCTGTTCTGAATAGAGGGTAGAAAAGCCTCGAGGGCTAGGTGCACAGCCCTTAACTCCAGCATATTGATATGGTAGAAGTGTTCTTTGGCAGACCACGGCCTCGAGTCTGGAGGGACCGCATCTGTGCTCCCCACCCCTGGAGGGAGGCATCTGTGATTAGCGATTGTGTTGGAGGAGGCTGTTGGAAGGGAACTCCCACCAAGAGGTTCTCCCGTCGCATCCACCATGGAATAGATGATGTGGCTGCTCTCGACAGTCAACAACTTGTCTTCCAGATCCTGCTGTAAAGGACGCATCCTCAGCCTGTGTTGGGGACAATCAAAATTAAGGATGTCATCGACCATAGGAGAGAGGCAACTTGTCAGACCGAAGGAAAGGTAGCGCGAAGGATGTGCCTGCACTTCAGAGTGATAGATGATAGTCTCTCCTCCGAAGGAAACACTTTTCCTATTGCAGAGTCTATTGTTGCACCCAAATAGTGGATTATTTGAGGAGGATGTTGAACTGACTTCTCGAAATCGACATGAATGCCCAGCCATTGGCAAAGGGCTAGACATCGTTGGTAGTGGGCTCTCACACACTGGGTAGATGGGCCCTTCAGAAGCCAGTTGTCGAGGTAAGGGTAAACAAACATTCCCTCTCACCTCAGAGAAGCTGCTACTACTGCCATGCATTTGGTAAACGCTCGGGGAGTAGAACTCTGCTTGGTTCCCTCAAGAAACCGCAGGGACCTCTGGTGAGATCAGTTGACTGGGATGTGAAAATATGCATCTTGCAGGTCTATCGAACACACACAGTCCCTTTGCTGGAAATGAGGATATATTTGATGGAGAGCAAATATACAAACTTTTTCCTTCCTGATAAATTTGTTGAGAGAGCGCAAATCCAGGATAGGTCTGAATTCTGATTTTTGACCTTTCTTCCTCACTAGAAAATGCCATGAGTATACTCTTTGACCATGTTGGGATATAGGAACTTTTTCGTACGACAGTGGATACTTCCTGCTGTAGTACCTGCAGTTGGTGGCACGCGTTCTTTACTGGTGCGATCTCCAGAGGTTGGTGATGGAAACATAGAGAATACCAATTCTGCAGCGTACTTAATACCCATTGATCGCTTGTGATGCTGCGCCACTATTCCAGGAGGTTGGCTATACTTCCCCCCCCACTGCAGTGGGAAACGGCGATGTGGGAAGAGATTGTTCATTGTTTCGATGGGGCTTTTGCTGAAGTAGTGATTCTTCCTCTAGGGCTGCGACAGCCCCGATAGTGGGTTCTGTATTGGTGCTGTTGCTGCTGGTGCCTCTGCCACGGAGTGGTTTGAACCTTCTGATGGAAAGTGCAGCGGTCCTACGGCCTGTATCTTCGCCTGAACTCTTTTTTCTTCTCAAGACCTCTGCTTTCAAGGTGTCTAGCTCCGATTTCATTTTTGACATTTCGTCATCTGTATGCGTGCCGAATAAGGAAGATCCTATGAAAGGGAGATTTAGGATCTGTACTGAGCTTCGGGTTTTAGTGCAGTAGGCCGAAGCCAGGATGAATGTCTGGCACAGATCCCATGTGCATAGTAGTGAGCAAATAGGGTTGCTCCATCAGCTGCAGCACAAATGATTTGATTAGCCACCAAACCTCCTTCTTTCAACACCTCCTGGAAATCTCTGCGGTCCTCCTTGGGGAGCTTGTCCTTACATTTTTCTAAAGAGTCCCACATAGTCCTGTAATAGCCTCCTAATAGAGTTGAGGTGCTGGAAACTTTCAGCATGGAGGCCGAAGTACCACAGACTTTTCTCCTGCACGAGTCCTGTGCTCTGCTTTCCTTACCAGTAGGCACTGTTGAGGAAGACGCCACTGCGTGTGTCTTTTTAGCCGCCGCGACGATGACAGAGTCTAGAGGTGGATTGCTCGAAGAAATAGTGGGTCCTCTTCTGGAGGCCTGTATTCTTTCAAGATCCTTGCTGGTGCGGTCTTGATAGTTGCTGATGTGAGGAACACGTCCATGACGGGCTGCAGAAGACCTGGTACCAGACGCAACAATGGTCTGGCACTGTTCTGTGGTGTAATGTCTCAAAAATCACAGAGGATGAAGTTTAGGGAATAGGCATATCAATGCTCAATTTTGTTGCCCCCCTGGCCAGCACATCTTGGCGAGACCCTCAAAGGTGGACTGTCTGTTAGAGTCCCTTTCCGAGTCAAGAAAGGTGAAAGTGTCGGTAATCTTCGGCTTCTACTATGTCCCCGAGATGTAGACCTCCTTCTTGAGGAAGCTGTCACTTTACGATCCTGATCTCGACCCCTTGAGGGAGTGGTAGGCGAGAGATCTACTGCCTTGACCAGACGAGTCAGCGGTGACCTGTGCAGGGGGCTGGACTAGTCCTGCAGTTCCCGTACCTCCCCTGTTGTGGATTACTTCCAGTGATGCAGTGGTAACCTCCACTTAGGAGAGAGATGTACGGAGGGTGATTTTTGCCTCCTTGTCTCCTCTGTCTCCTGTGGACATTCAGGAGATGACGCTGAGCTGCTTGACATTGACAGGATAACCTCTGGTGACCTAGAGGTTGATGAAGCCGTGTTTCTTGACCTTGATCGGTCAAAATGATGGATTGACGTAGACTGGATGAAGGGCCCCGACGTCGTACATGGAGTCGGTGGCTCTTGGGTCACAAAAGGCAAATGAACTCTCGATGTCGGGAGAGAAGAAACCACTGGAGAGTGGTGCACCGGCTGTGTTATAGAGCCTTCGACCTCGACGGCATTTGCCTGGATGTCGATCGAACAGATGCCGACAGAGACTGACGTCGCTCCGGTGTGTATCCGGGCCCGACGTCAATTGGCGCCGGGTTGATGTCGAGCACCTTTGTGGAGACTCTGACAGTCTTGTGCCTCGATAACGAGCATCTATGTGAGGACGCCGACGGTGTCCTCTGCGTCGTCGGCCATCTATGCGAAGACGTCGACAGAGTCTTGTGCTTTGACGTTGAATGTTTCTGTGCCGCTGATGGTGTATGCTTCAACGTCGAACGTTTGGGCAACGCCGACGGAGAATGATCCCTCGAAGTTGAACGCCGCCTAGTTGATGTCAACGGAGGAGGTTGATCCAACAGTCTGCTCTTCGACACCGGTACCGTTGACGGTGGAGGTCTCAATGGCAAAAGGACTCTTTTCTTTGCCGCTGGCGGTCTATTCAACGCCTATGGGGAACAGATCGCGATCTTGCTTCTCAACGTCGATCTGGACCTCCTCTTCTTCTGCCTCACAGGAGATCTTCCTCTGGACATGAATTTCTGCTTCTCAGAGAGGCCATAGAAATGAATTCTCTCCTTGAGAGTACGCCTAGACAGCTTTTTGCAGTGTTGGTAAGCGTCAGAAGAGTGAGACTCAGGTAGGTAGAGTATACACACAGAGTGTGTGTCAGTCTTTGCCTTCATCTTGCCACAGGAGAGACAAGGGTCAAAAAGAGAAGGCATTTTGTGACAGAAAAATACCAAGTTTCTGTCAACAAAGTTAGTACCCCTCTCTAAAAGGTGAAAAACGTTGAGTGAAAGGTAAAAAAATCACTAATAAAAGAGAAAAATTGACAAAAAGTCAAAATTAGAGCTGAACACTCCAGGGTCCTGATTGAAGGAGCCGAAAAGAACAACTGACCTGTCAACCCCGAGGCATGATGGGAAGCTGGGGGTCATGGCTGCCTTAAAAGCACAGTGCCAGTTTTTTTAGATTTACCATTGCTTTCATTTTCAATGCTAGGGTTGTTCAATGCGGCCAATGGGCTAATAATGACAGCTGTTTTGCAGATGGAGGTTTTTGGGATTGTACTCATTAAAGAGAGTTCAAGTGATACTTTTCCTCCTGTTGTTTAAGTTGTATATTAAATGGTGGTAAAAACAGTTTGTTAGTCCATTGATTAGCCTTTTTGTCTTATGGAAGGCTGCATTGATGTGTGGAAAAATTATAAATGTATATATAAAGAGCTGTATATATATGTTTTCATATGTCATTTTTTTATAGTTTTCTGGGGTCCCCGTTGATGGGCGGAAATATTAAGTGCTTATGACTATTGAGGAGGATCCCCTGGAAGAGAAATCAGGGTTGCCAAGTGCAAGTCTGTGATATTTTACACCTGCCTATTCATGGGTGGGACAGTACAGGACTTAAAGTTTCAATAATGGCCTCGTTAAATGGGAGCAGGGGCTCAGAAGTGGCTGGCCAAGGCTGTAAGATTTTCACAAGGACATTTGTCATAAATTCAACAGAGGGAAGTTGTAGGTCCACGACCTTAGTTGCACGACGATTAACACTGCAAATGAGGCTCTCTCTTCAATTTGCAGGCCAAATGGCGACTTCAACCCTGTACCAGGGGAAGTATCAAGCCTACTAGCCTCTTGTAAATCCTTGTAAGAATGGTCATAATGGAAAGGTAAACCATCCCCGTCCCCTTCAACCTCATATCTGGGTGGTGGCAAGCTTTGATCAGAACTGAGGCGAAAAGACAATGGAGCCTCTGAGGGAGCAGCTACGCTAGAAATCAAATAGGATTGGAATCAGGCTGTATATGACTGGTTGCCCTTTAGTGATTTCATAATGCAACATCTGTAGGGATCCTGTTCAAGTTGGTTCGGGGTCTGACATCTGAACTAGAATTGGATCCCCACCATCATTGATGGCATGAGAGTGGAAGTTTGTACCTGATCCAGTACAGTGCTTGAAGTCGGATCTGCTCATGGTAAACCAACTGACTGAGCTTGCGGATCCTTAGGGACCAAAGCCACATCAGAGGGAGCCCGAATAGGCCCAAATATATACAACATGACCCCATTAAACAGACACCTGAGGATATTGTGATTTTGCTATATTCAAAACAAAAAACAAAAACTGCACTTTTGTAAAATCCCTGTCAGTTTTACAAAAGTGGCTGCAAAAACAAAGGAAATGTACATTTAAAAAAAAAGAAAATTAGGCATCTCCTTTTACTGGCACTTTGCTGTCAGAAAGCCAGTAATAGGAAGGTGAGCAACATGACAGCTGGCAGTAGAGGTGCTAAATTCCTGTCGTCTGCCTGGCTCACCGTATACACCTCTTTAGGCCCACTCCCTCTCCACTGCCCTTTATCTCAGTCATACTTTTACAAAAACAAGGGAACCCAGAAGGTAGATAAGGACCTTGGGTAACAGTTTAGTATTAGAACAGTGGTCCTTAAACGCAACACTTGAGTAAATAGGATAATTATAGACTTGAATCAGTACTATAATGCGAGTGTCCAGCCGGACAATCAATTTAATAAATCAAAAATGTCAAAGAACAAAAATACAAACGCAGCAATTATGTGGGACACAATCCTGCATCCTACATGACAAATACATTTAGAATAAAAACATATCAGGCAAGACGGGGTAGCTTGTGGAATATTGAGCACAATTTCTAACAAGCTTAGAGAAACAGTAACTCCACTTTTTTTATCATGTGTGTTAGAACCGGCGGTCTCTAGTTGGCAGAGGTATACACTTCTGACAAATAGGGACCTACCAACTCTAGTCAGGGCAAGGGGATTACACACTCAGATAACCCCTGCTACCCCCTTGGTAGCTTGGCAGAGCAGACAGGCTTATCTCAGAGGCAGTGTGTTAAGCATTTATGACCACATACAGTAATAAAGTGAATACACTACAGATGGACACGACACGGAAGTTATTATAAAAATAGGATTTTTATATAAGGCTTAGCACAAGACCAAATAACGACAAAAATATACCACAGTCTTAATAAATACTCTTTGGAAGGAAAAATAATAGTTCAAGTAAGGTTTCTTCTTGGCAAATAGTTCTTTAGCAACAAAATTAAGTATTCTTCTGAGCACAGTTCTTTGGCAACAATGTAACCCCCACAGGAGTCACACGACGTCGAGTCTACTATATTCCCAAGGTTTGGCAGTCTGCCCAGTCTGGCCTATTGGAGGCAGGTAGCCCTTCAATAGTGAAAAACGAAAATGGCTGTAATTTACTATTAGGTCATGCCACACACATCAGGGCATGACCTACCTTTTACCAACAATGCACCCTGCCCTAGGGCCTATCATAGAGGTGTCTGAAATGTGGCAAAGTGAAGGTTTAGAGACTGGCAAGTAGGTTTCCTTGCCAAGTCGACATGGCAGTCAGGGACTGCATGCAGGCGCTGCGGTGGCAGGCCTGAGACACATTTTACAAGCTGCTTCTGTGGGTGGCACAACCGGTGCTGCAAGCCCACCAGCAGCAGTTAACTTACACGCCCTTGGCACACGCAGTGCACTAGACTAGGGTCTGAACAGTAAGTCAACCAAACCAATCCTGGTAACACCAATCAATGTAACAATTTAACATAGGGAGCACTTGCACTGTGGCACTGATCAGCAGTGGCACAGTGCCCAAAGCAGTAATCCAGCAAAAACATCGTAAACAGAGGAGGCAAATGGAAAAAAATGGAGGAGAGACTCATGCCAATGATGCCAGGTCTAACAATGTGCAATTAACGTGCAAACTGTTTACATTAGTCGACGACGTTTCGATCCTTTAAAAACAATAATAGAATCATCATCAGGACAGTTAAGGTGAAAGCCTGAATCAATGAAAATAGCCAGTGGAAAATGAGGAAAAGGGAAGGAGCTTAGAGAACGTCTAATACGGAGCCATAAAACATTGTGCCAGCCGTGGGGCAGTCAAGGTGTGAAGCAGACGCAACATGCATGTGGTTGAGTGCACTCAGACCATGAAATGGCGAAAGGTTAGACTTCGGAAGGTGATGCACGGTGAAAATTAATGAAGTGCCTATATAAAGGATAAAATCACCGGAATGCTTGCAGCAAAGGATATACAACAAGCACGTGATACATCTGCCAAGAAGGTACGAGTAGCTGATGGACAGAGGGCTTGGTTGTGAGCGAGTGAACACCGCCAAGCGGGAAACGGAGAACTACAAGCAGTGTGGTCTGCGCAAGGGTACGACGGGTGATATCGTGCGTGTGGTACTTCTGCCCAGAGAGAACTTCAGGCAGTGTCTTATGCGCTAGGGTACAAGAGAGCGATTAATGACGTGAAGGCTGAGCAAATGCGGGTGGGCTGAAGATAAGTCCAAGGCAGAAGGTGTAGAACGTAGCACGCTAGTGATAGGGGTGAGCAATAGTAGATTAAGGGTAAGGTTCAACTGGATGGTGCTTGCGGGAAAAGGATATCCGTACGCGGACTCAGGAGGGGCCGGAGCCGCAGTAATGATGGTTCTAAAGGAATGGAGACCCATGAGTTATGTGCCGTGATGGCTAGTCCAATATTGTGTTAAAAGGTGATTAGCTATGCAAAAGTCCTCACCTGTGGATAAGGTGATGAAGATATTCCGGCGTTTTTCAGCAATACGTGATAGTATATTCAATAAAATAGCATGGGGCGATGCACTGCAAGGTAAGGAAGGAAAAAAAGGTTTATGACCCATATCATAAGGAGTAGCATGGGGTCGGGTGACTGAACGGGACAGCACGCTTACCAGAATGATGTGAGATCCGATGCTCAATAGCTGGTAACCAACCGACCAATAAGGTTGCATGTATTTCTAGTGAACAGTGACTCAGCGTATTGGCAGCCATTTTGGGTGAGGGTTTATGCAGAAAATAGAGGACAGACTATCCACGGCAGAGATAAGACTAGGGAGCCGATCGGTTGCATGGTTTGATAGAAGGTTAGTTAACTCAACTCAATGGTACTAATAAAATACTACTGATAATCATAATAAAGGGAGCAGAATCCGCATGGAGCGAATCGAGCCCTGTCTGCATTTGAGTCTCTCAGGGTTGAGCCATAATAACGCGCGGGGTGTTAGTTGGAAGCGTCTCAGGGCAGATTCAATTTGAAACACGAATTATTGAGCAGAGAACAGGGAAAGCCATAGATTTAAAGTGTTTAAAACCGTATGTGACATGAATTTGCAGTAATGGCATATAAGTGACATAGTGAGTGAACAATTAAAATCATAAACATGTTAATTTATTAACGTGGCACGCTGGCAGCAAACCATATTCAGAGTTAGAACCATACTATGGGTCCAAGGAGAGGTCTAGAGCAGGGTGGTCCAATCGTCATTCCGGTTCAGTCCATTCCTAATGCTGTTCATGCGGATGATCAGTCTAAGCTCCTCTTTATTCAGGACTTGCCCAATCTCTGCACCTCTTGGAGGTTGTTTCACAACGTTAATGACTGTCCATTTGATATCATCCTCATTATGGCCGGCCTCAGTGAAGTGAGCCACTAAAGGCGCGTTGGGAGTTTTGCAGGGTACTCTACTCCGGTGTTGTCCAATTCGGGTCTTCACTTTTTGTGTTGTGCCAATGTAAATAAGCAGGCAGGGACATTGAATCAAATAAATAACTTTACAAGTATTACAGTTTGAGAATGATCTTGATTTGATTATCACATTATTGAAGGTGAATTCTTTGCCTTCCATGGTAAAATCACAGACATTACAATTGCCACATTTAGCGTGTCCAATTAGTGGTTCAAGACCCCAGTGTGCATCAAGGGTGGTGGCTGGCTGGGGGTTAGGTAGAGCTGCTCGTACAAGATGGTCTTTAAGATTGCGGCTTTTGCGGAAAGCAAAGAGTGGTCGTTTAATGCTAAGGTTGCCTGCGTTCACAGTGGGCCAGTGTTTTATGATAGATTTGCGGATGGGGTTAGAGATAGGAGAGAATGTGGTCACACAAACTATGCGATTGTTATCAGACTTGATTTTGAGGGAGAGCAAGATCTCTCTAGGGCAATACCAGGCTCGTTCCTGTGCCATGCGCACCAAACGTTTTGGATAACCACGCGCTTTCAATTTGTTGGATAAGACTGTGGCTTCACGAAAGTAATCTTCTTTGGTGAAGCAGTTGCGTCTTATCCGCAAGAATTGGGAGTATGGTAAAGAGTCACGTAGTGCTTGTGGGTGATTACTTTCGTAACGGAGTAAGGTGTTACGCTCTGTAGGTTTTCTGTAGAGCCTGGTTAGTAGTTCACCATTGGAGTGGTGAATGATGAGATCAAGGAAAGGAATCAATGATGTGTCATGTGTGAGGGTGAAGTTAAGGCCAAGACAATTATTATTCAACCAGTGTAAAAATTGGTTGAGGGCTTCGACATTATTGTGCCAAATCATGAAAATGTCATCAATGTACCGATGCCAAAATGTGACGCCGGTAATTAAGTGGGAGATAGGATGGTAGTCATTTCAAGGTGGTCCATGAAAAGTATAGCTAAGTTGGGGGCGAAAACGGCCCCCATTGATGTACCTTTAATCTGTTGATAATATTCATTGTCAAAGGAGAAGAGATTCCTAGTAAGGCAAAGTTCCAGTAGTTGGAGTATGAACAAGGTAGGGACAGTGTGGGGGCGAGGCCTCAAGTCTAGTACTCCTTGGATCACGTTCAACGCCAGCACTTGCGGGATGTTTGTGTGCAAGGATTCTACATCCATTGTACAAAGTATGTCACTAGTCGGGTCAAATGGGTGGTGTTCGACTAAGTTAATCATGGCCATACTATCCCTTACATAACATTCAGTTCTTGGTACAACATTTTTAATAAAGTAGTCAATGTATTGACCCAAAGGTTCAAGTATAGAGCCACAACCCAAAACTATGGAGCGTCCTGGGGGACTCGTGAGGTTTTTATGAACCTTGGGTAGTGTATAAATTACTGGCATGTGTGGTGATTTCACATTCAAAAAGAGACATTCCTTTTGACTCAGAAAGCCCTCAGCTTTTGCTTCAGTGGTAGTCAGGTTTTGTAGTTCTCTCGTTGGATTTGTGGGCAACTTACAATAGTGGTCCGTATTAGAAAGTTGACGCAGGATTTCAGATTTGTATGTTTGCTTCTCCTGCAGGACAATCCCACCACCTTGATCAGCTGACTTAATAATTAAAGACATATTCCTTTTAAGTGATTCAATGGCTTTCTTTTCGCTAAGGGAAATATTGTAAGGAATAAATTGTTTCTTACTCTCAAGAGTGGGCAAATCATTCAGTACCAATTTCTCAAATGTGGATATTTCACCTGGGATCATGCTACTTGAGGGGGGAGAACGTGGATGAAGGGCGGAAAGGGGTGTTAGAGATGACTGCAGGTGAAGGATTTACTAGAAAAAATACATGCAGACGTAAACGTCTAAAGAATCTTAGTAGTTCTGTATGTAGCTCAAGGAAGTTGGGGTGTATAGTCGGGACAAAGGATAGGCCTTTACTTAAGAGGGACAGTTCAGAGTCAGCAAGGATATGTTTTGACAGATTAAAGATGGGTATGAGTTGTGAGTATGCTGGGTCATTGCTGCCAGCGGTTACCATTGGTAAAACTTCTGGCATGTCTGACGCTCGCCTGGGGGGTTGTACCATCGTTGTGCTTGTTTCACGCATCCACGTTTGGGTGGATTGCTTTGGTCCCTTTCTAAAAAATGGGGACCGGGTTATGGTTGGAGGTGCTAGGACCTTCCCCATAGTCAGATGAGTCTGCAGGTGTGTCATAAAAGCCTACCAATTTGTTGCGTCTATTGAAGCGCCTCCAAGTTCTAGTGTTCTGGGGGTTAGTGTATGAGCAATTTGTATAGATATCCTTCTGTAGATATGGGTATTTGCATTCGGTGCTGTATGCTTTGATGTCTTTCTTCACTTTAAGTGATTTTTTGTTCTGCTCTAATCTGTGAAAGTCCTTGACTGTCTTCTGGACTTGTTCGAGCAATTTCTTGCCGTCAGGGACTGAGCAAGTGTCTTTAATCTGCTCTTCAATATCACTGATTTCTTCCGTTAGTTTTTTGAGAGTTTCTGTGGCAGTGTCAATACCAAGTACTAACCAGTGTCTGGAGCAAGTGGTTCCTATATAACTAAAGTTGTTAATATATTTGGGATTGTCTGTGAAGATGCCTTGTATGTTCCTTACTTACAATCCAACTGGAATTATATCAGCTTTTAAATATTCGGTTAGCATGCGGATCATCAGCTGAAGGCAAACCTGCTTTTTCTTACACTTCTCTAGTTGATCAGAGAGGGATATATTTGTGTTAGTAGGTGTGTCCAGTGAATCAGTAAATAGGGAAGGATCCTCGAATATTTTCTTAATATATTCGCCAGAGTAAAGAGGTGTGTGGTCTGACATAGCAGTTGTGTAAAACGGTGTATTGGGACAAGAATTAGGGGTATGTAAAAGGAGAATAGAGACAAAGAGAGGCAGCAGTGGCCCACTCACAAGGAGGGGAATAGGGAATTTCTCCCTTGCAATCCATTGATTGCGCTAACCATACTTTTACAAAAACAAGGGAACCTAGAAGGTAGATAAGGACCTTGGGTAACAGTTTAGTATTTTATATAGGCACTTCATTGATTGCCATGGTGCACCACCTTCCTAAGTCTAACCTTTCGCCGTTTCATGGTTGGAGTGCACTCAACCACGTGCATGTTGCATCTGCTTCACACCTTGACTGCCCAACGGCTGGCACAATGGTTTACGGCTCTGTATTAGACGTTCTCTAATGTCCTTCCCTTTTCCTCATTTTCCACAGGCTATTTTCATTGATTCAGGCTTGCACCTTAACTGTCCTGATGATGATCCTATTATTGTTTTTAAAGGATCGAAACGTCGTAGACTAATGTAAACAGTTTGCACGTTAATAGCACATGATAAAAAAAAGTGCAGTTACTGTTTCTCCAAGCTTGTTAGAAATTGTGCTCAATATTCCACAAGCTACCCCGTCTTGCCCGATATGTTTTTGTTCTAAATGTATTTGTCATGTGCTCATGTAGGATGCAGGATTGTGCCCCACGTAATTGCTACGTTTGTATTTTTGTTCTTTGAGATTTTTGATTTATTAAATTGATTGTCCGGCGGGACACTCGCATTATAGTACTTATTCAAGTCTATAATTATCCTATTTATTCAACTGTTGCGTTTAAGGACCACTGTTCTAATGCTAAACTTTATCTCAGTCAAGAAGTGTTGCCAAAAACCACCAGTTTTCCAATACTGTGATTATGAGTAAAAAGCATATTAAACTGCCAGGCAGGTCTTATTGTTTATTATACAGGCATTCTGGTGGGTCACGGAGTCAAAGGAATGGCATGACCACACAAACAGATTTGTATTTTGCACTTACATATAGCGCAATATGGGCCTTAGGACATTAGGACCCTTTACATGAGCATCAGTTACATTACACATGGTCAGATTCACAAGTTTTTTCAGGCACAGAGTTGACGTGATTTGCTGAGAATCACAGGTTGTTGAGGCGATACAGAGATGCGTACTGGTTCCCTAGCTCATCGTCGGAAACTCTCGTAAACAGCAGAGCTACTAGGAGGGGAGAAGTAGGCCACTAAAACAAACTACTATCTGGATACGCCTCAGATACAATTAGTTTACTTCCAGGTGGTGTGGACCATATTTTTGACAGGCACACATTACGCCTGCCACAAAAATACTGAAGATTTTGGGGCTTTGGTCTGCAAATTTGCCATCCCAAGCCACAAAATCCTGGGGCATCTATATAAAGGCTTTAACCTGTTGTGATGTCACTGTTTGCCAGAGAAAGTCAGGTCACACAAGGACTAATTGCAGGATCCCCTCCGCAACTGGAGAAACAGAGGAAGACCAAATGACGTGCCATCTTTGTACCTCATCTTTAGATAAAGTGGCGGATTGGAGTTAAGTTCTTGAGTTTTGTTGGACTTTGACATACTGGAGAATTTGAACTGCTAAGTTGAGCTTTCGGAAGAGCAGTCTCGTGAGTGGGTCCACCCCCTTGACGTGGGTGTGGGACTTACATGAAGGCTACAACTTTGTTTGGCAACATCCAACTTCGCCTCCCTGTCCCAGGTCATCTTCATGTGTATGAGAGCGCATTTGTTGCATAAATTCGGGATATGCCCATTGCCCAAAAATCAGACAGTTCATGCAGGTCTGTAATGATATCTGTTTTTATCTCTGCATGGTTTGAAAACAAAACCTCCTGTAGTTTCAGGAGGGGGCATACTTACCTAGCAAATTGCATTTTTGTTTTCTTCATCATCAGACTGATGAAATTGAGTGTGCGGGTCTGGATCCGCTACGCTAGGTGCAGAAAGAAACAAACTGAAATTAGTGCTTATATGCAGCACCACTATGTCATTTCCGAGGTGATATGGAGCCGCACAGTGCCCCTACTGCAATGTAGAAGCATTGTTGAAAAGATTCCAGATTGAGTTTGATGCCTGACTTATATTCTATAAGGTGAGGAACCTGCAGTTAGAAGTGTCCATCAGAAGGTTTTGAACGGCATGTACCACACTGATTGGCTCTATTGCTCCTACTTATTTATTCAGCTCTCTGCAAACAAGAGTGCTTGCTGCATTCCTTAAACAAGAGGCCACCTCAACTGTGATTTATTTTAACCTTAGCATGTGCAGTTAACTCAATTTGCCATTTTTCTATGAATCTCACTGAAAGAAAATGCTACTTACCCAGTATGTATCTGTTCTTGGTATGTAGAGCTGTAGAATCTCATGCTAATGCATAGATCGCCATCTAGTGTTGTGCCCGGATGTTTGCACTTTGTTCTTCTTCGAAGAAGTCTTCCTAGTCACGAGGAAGGCGACTCCTCTTTTCGGTGATAGTGCGCATGGTCATCAACTCCATCTTCAGATTGTTTTCCCGCAGAGGGTGAGAGAATGGAGTAGTAGTAAAGAATAAAGATGTCCATGTGTATGTATGAATACCAACAAGAGAACTACAGCAGCTACAGGTACCCGGGGAGGTGGGTGGGTGCATGAGATTTTACAGCTCTACATGCCAAGAACAGATGCATACTGGGTAAGTAGCATTTTGCGTTCGAGGCATGTGAGCTGTAGATCACGTGCTTATGCATAGACTATACAGCAGTCACCCCTAAGAGGTGGCTATCCTGATGGAGTTGTCTGAAACAACGTTTTAAGTACTGCTTGGCCCACTTTAGCTTGTTGTCTTGCTAACACATCTTTTTTTTTTTTTTTTTTTTTGATCCTCATCTCACCACTAACGAATGCAACTTGTCTCCTGTGGCCCAATCTTATCCTGGGTGGCCCAGGCCGGAGTTCTTGCTATCGCCTGGAGCCAACCTGGCCTGCCTTTTTATACCAAGGCATGGTGTTAATCATTGGACCATATATTATTACAACCTCATTGCAGTTCGCCATTCAAAAAAAGGTTCCCAAATAGTGCTATTCCTTCTGTGAGTTAAAAGTGTTTCTAAGCGTGCAATTCTCAGTGTAGCTCTCAACCAATTATCATACAACGGGGGGTTAGGATCCTTCCACAACTTGCAGATTTCTCTGCGAGCAATCAAAATAAAACAAAAAAATAATGCAACATATGGTTCTCCTAATTCATCAATAAGTTCTACTTCCAGCCCAAACATGACTCTAGCTAAGTTCAGACAAAGCTTTGATTTAAAAATACTCTCTATAGCCCGTTCCACTCTACTCCAAAAGAGGCCTATTGTCAAGCATTCATAAAATATATGGATATTATCCGCTTCTACCAGCCCACATCTTGGGCAGGAGGGGGGTGGATTTATAAACCCCGCAAGTTTTTTTGGTGTGTAATATAGTCCATTTATAGTGAAAAAATGATTCTTTTTAAGAGAAACAGTTCTCACATATTTATATAGTACTTTTAAAGAATAATCATAAAGAGTGGCAGAGTCTACCTCAAGTCTCGTTGAGTTCCATACCCTATTTGGTGCGGGAGTGTACGCTTCCTCCGCTTCCAACATCTTCCTGTACCAGAACCCAACTTCTCTCTTCCTGAGCCCTGGAGATAAAAGAATACTCTTGATTTCCCAATTTCCTCCAATATTCTCTTCCTCAGCCTTAAACCAGGCGCAAAGTTGGATGTATTTAAACCTAGAGAAGGAGTCCCCGATCCTGGACTTCAGTACCTCCCACGGGAGGACTCCATCCGATGCTATCAGATCCGACCATATATTTATTCCTACTCCCCTAATAGGGAGGGACAAACTGTCCCTGAGCCATAGAGGTTGGCCTGGGGATTCCCAAATTGGGGCAAACTCAGAATAATACTTAATCCCCCATATCTCTTTAGATTTGTTCCAGACTCTAAGGGCTGATTTTAATACCTTTAGACGTACTTTTTTATAAAATTTGACCGCTCCAAATTTGTACAGGAACCCGGATTCTCCACCCTCTACACCTACCATTAAATTCAAGATTCTCCCCCAATTGGAGTCATCGGGGCATGACAGTAAACACCTAAAATTTTTGAGCTGGAAAGATAGAGCATACCAATTTATATCTAGGAGTGCTAGCCCACCTTTTAATAATCTTCTTTTTAACTTTTTCCATGATAGCCTAGATTTTTTTTTGCCCATATGAAGCTACCGATCTTCCCCTGAATGTTTGCAAGAGTTTTATCAGGAAATAAAAGGGGGATTGAATTAAACAAATAGGTCAACTTAGGCAAAATAACCATTTTGACCAAATTAACTCTACCATAAATTGTGAGGGGAAGGTTCTGCCATCTAGAGAAGAGCTGATCAATATCCTTACTTAATTTCTTAATATTGACTTGAACTAAATTATTAATGTCTGGAGTGATGATAATTCCTAAATATCTAAACTGACTGCTGCGAGAACCTACCCAGTTATCAATCCCCCAGCACATGATTTCTGTTTTTGAATTATTTATTTGATAACCCGAGTGGTGACAAAAATCCTCCATTATCGTCTCTACCCTAGGAAATACTTCCGCCGGATTACTTGTATAGATCAACAAATCGTCAGCATATAGAGCAAGCTTACAACTGTAATCCTTATATTTGAAGGGAGTAATTGTCTCATCAATCCTGAGTGCCTGTGCCAACGGCTCAATATAAATATAAAAAAGGAGAGGGGAAATAGGGCACCCCTGCCTAGTGCCCCTCCCTATCTTGAAGCTAGATGTTAATCGACCGTTCAGAAGGATTTCCGCCGAGGCTCCTTCATAGCATCTCATAGTTTGAACAAAAGTCTCACCAAACCCCATTACCCCGAGTGTGTCCCACAGAAATCCCCAGTTGACACGATCGAAAGCCTTTGCCGCATCATATGCAGCCACTGCCAGGGGCTCCGACCGTGTCACTGCTAAATCTATACTACCAATCAACTGTAAGTTCAACTCATGGATATATCTACCAGGCACAAAGCCTTTCTGATCAACATTAATTAGTTGTGGGACTAACTTGGCCAATCTCCCTGCTAGAACACTAGTAAAGATTTTATAGTCAGCATTCAGCAGGGAGATTGGTCTGTATGAATCTGCACTAAGGGGATCTTTTCCTGGCTTTAAAAACCTCTTCCTCAGTAAAGGGACTATTAAGGATGGTTCTACCATCGTCAGTCAAGGTAGGGAGGGCCTTGCTCGTCAGCCATCGCATAGAGTTCTCCCGTGTTGGTTCTTCCTCATACAATTTAGAGAACATGGAAAGCAAATGATCTTCCATATCCTTCTGTTTACAGGATATATTCCCATGGTCATCGAGCCTTAACCTATCTATATTATTCCGGACCCTATCCGTTCTGATCTTCCTTGCCAGAACTGCACCAGCTCTCTCACCATATTCATAATTGTCCATAGCATGAGCATCCCATTGTGACTTAATTCTTAAATCTAGTAAACCTCTATACTCTAATATAAGGAGTTCCAGCTCTTCAAATACTTGGGTTGAGTTTAATTGTTGCCTTCCCAGTAGAGCATTCTCTAGCGAGGTTATTTTGTTCTCCAAAGTTTTAAACTTCCTCGTCTCCTCCTTATTTTCAGAACATATTAGACTATGGAGATGACCCCTTATATTTGCTTTCCAAGCGTCCCATACATATTCAGGGAGAGTTGAACCCTCATTGTCAGTAAAATAGTTATCTATAGATGCTCTGACAGAGGTGACTATATTTTGATTACCTAATGCAGACCTTTTTAAGGTCCATCTAGGACGTGCCATTTTTAGATTTCCATTTAAAGCTATCGAGAACATAATAGGTGCATGATCTGATACAATAATAGGTAGAACTCTCACATCTTCCAGAATCTCTAGACATTGCCTGTCCACTAAGATATAGTCCAGTCTCGATGCATGGCCATGTTTTTTTACTAAAGTAGGTGTATCCAGGAGCTCCCCCCCTTTGACCTTCCACACATCTATAAGCCCGATCTCATTCATCATATTGACCATGGCACGTCTGGACCGAATTGCAGTGACATACTTAGAGTGATTAGAGCGATCCTGTCTTGGATCGAGAAGGATATTAAAATCCCCCCCCATAATAATAGGTGAACTGACCTCTACCAAATTGAGTTGCACTTTAAGCAGGTAAGTAGGGTCATCTGTGTTAGGTCCATAATATGAGACAATGGTATACATTTCCCCGCTAAGATCTACAGCAGCCATTATCCATCTTCCCGTACGATCTGTTATTGTCGATCTAATAGTACCACCTGCTCCGATCTTTATCAAAATTGCTACCCCCTTACTTGCAACTGACTGTCCGGAACAACAAAACGCCTCAATCCATCCAAGTTTGCGAAATAACTCATTGCCCTCACTAAAACTGAGATGGGTTTCTTGAAGAAGAAATATTTTAGCTTGAGACTGCTCTATATACTTCAACACTAACCTTCTTCTTCGCAGGCAGCGTAGCCCGTTAACATTCCAGGAAATAAATAAAGCTTTACCACTAGTCATTCAATAGGCCCCCTTACCCAACATCGATACCCCCATGTCTTGCTAACACATCTACACAATAATGCTTGGTGAATGTGTGTGGTGTGGAACATGTTGCAGCTTTGCAGATGTCAGTAATAGGGATGTTTCCTAGGAAAGCCTTAGTAGCCCCTAGCCTACGAGTGGAATGTGCTCTAGGGGGTACTGTTAGTGTCCTTTTGGCTTTTGCATATGAAATCTGAATACATTTAACGATCCACCTATCAATACCTGATTTGGATATAGGATTGCCCTTGTGAAGTGGTGCAAAAGCGACAAAGAGTTGTTTGGTCTTACGAAAAGATTTGGTTCTTTCATCTAACATCTAAGGTGTGTAGAGCTCGTTCTGCAACAACGTCAGGTTAAGGGAAGAAAACAGGTAATTCAACCGACTGATTTATCTGAAATGCAGATACTACCTTAAGTAGGAATTCGGGATTGGTTCGAAGAATCACTTTATCTTTGTGTAGCTGGAAAAAATGTTCTTCTATGGTTAGTGCCTGAAGTTCAACCACTCTCCTCAATGAAGTGATTGCAATGAGGAAAGCTGTTTTGCAAGTAAGGAACTGTAGTTCACATTTGTGCATGGGTTTCAAATGGTGGGCCCATTAACCTTGTGAGGACTATATTAGGATTCCAGACTGGAGCAGGTGGAAGTCTTGGTGGTAGAACTCTTTTTAGTCCTTCCATAAATGCTTTGATTACAGGCACTCTAAAGAGGGATGAATGTTGCCAATTTTGGAGATAGGCTGCAATTGCAGCGAGATGCAGTCTGATGGATGTATAGGCAAATGATGACTGCTGCAAATGTAACAGGTAGCACATAATGGTCTATATGGAAGCATCAAGAGAGTTGATGATATTGTTATTGCAATAGATAACAAATAGTTTCCATCTGGCTGTGTAGCAGGCTCTTGTGGTAGGCCTTCTGGCCTCCTTAATAATGTTCATACAGTCTGAACTCTATGACTTCAAGAGCCAGATCGCGAGGTTCAATTGTTTGGAATCTGGGTGTTTGATTTCTCCATGGCTCTGTGTGATGAAACTGGTAGTTAAATGTAATTTTTGATGTGGCACCAGAGAGAGTTCCAACAGGGTTGTGAACCAAAGTTGACGTGTTCATGTTGGAGCTACTAGAATTAATGTGAGAGATGTTTGCCTGAGTTTCCGAACCACTCACGGAATGAGTGGGAGAGGCAGAAAAGTGTAAGCAAATATCCCTGACCAGTTCATTCATAGTGCATTACCTTTGGATAACGGGTGTGGATACCTGGAGGCGAAGCTTTGGCATTTTGCGTTTTGGGGTGTTGGAAACAGATCTATGTGAGGGGCTCCCCAAGCTTGGAAGTAGGGGTGGAGAACTTGAGGGTGAAGTTCCCATTCGTGTATTTGATACCTCTGCCTGCTGAGGAGGTCCACAATCTGGTTGTTGACTCCTGGGAGGTGTTCCGCTAGTAGATAGATTTTGTGATGAATAGCCGACTTCCAGATGTCTTGGGCTAAGTGGGACAGTTGAAGAGAGTGTGTGCCCCCTGTTTCTGTATGTAATACACAGCTGTCATGTTGTCGGTTCGAACTAAGGCAGCTTTGCCGGCCAGGTGATCTTGAAAGGCTTTGAGAGCTAGAAAGATTGCCATCAGCTCTAAATGATTGATGTGGAGCATCCTTGTTGGTGGTTACACAAACCTTGCACTGTGTGTTGTTGAAGATGAGCTCCCCTGCCACTTAAGGACACGTCCGCTGTTAATATGGTCTGTGGAACCGGGTCTATGAACGGCCGTCCTTTTGACAAATTTTGTGTGTTCCACCACTGCAGAGAGCGATGAGTGCAGCCGCTTACCAACACCAGATCTGTTAATAGACCGTGTGACTGGTCCCACTGACTGGCTAAGCATTCTTGAAGTGGACGCATGTGTAGCCTGGCATGGAGAACGATCATGATGCAAGACGCCATCATTCCTAACAGTTGCATAAAAACTCGAGCTGGAAGTGACTGATTGGCCTGAAACTGGTGAATTAACGCCTGAATGTTTCGAATTCTGACTGCGTTGGGAAACACCAGAGCCCTTTGAGTGTCTAAGGTGGCTCCTAGATAGTTTTGAGTTTTGGCAGGTGATTTTAACACATTGACTGTAAACCCCAGTTGGTGAAGTAACTGAATGGTTAGAGAAGTGTGCTTGCGGCATTGTTGATACGTGCTGGCTTTGATGAGCCAATCGTCCAGGTATGGTAAGACATGGATGCTTTGTCTGCTCAGATGTACAGCTACTACCGCAAGACACTTTGTGAAGACTCTGGGGACAGTGGTGACTCCAAATGGGAGTACTTTGAATTGGTAAAGTTGACCTGCTACTACAAACCTGAGAAATTTGCAGTGAGCAGAGTGGATTGGAATATAAAAGTAGGCGTCCTTTAAGTCTAGAGTAGACAGAAAGTCGTCCTTTTGCAAAAGAGGTGGTACCTGTTTAAGTGTTACCATGTGGAAATGGTCTGACTGTATGTAGAACTTTAGTTCTCTGAGATCTAATATTGGTCTGAGAGAGCCGTCCTTTTTGGGAATTATGAAGTAAAAGGAATACACGCCCGACCCTTGATGTTGTGGTGGCACGGGCTCTATGGCTCCTTTTAGTAGTAGGGATTATACCTCGTTTGACGAGGTGTAGGTGACCCTGCGAAAGTTTGTGTGACTTTGGAGGAATGTTTGGAGGAGTGTTGAAGAACTCCAGGCAATAACCAGAATGGATAATTTGAAGAACCCATTTGTCTGTAGTTATTGACTGCCATTTTGGTAGGAAATGTGACAGTCTTCCCCCGACAGGTGTTAGATGGTCGAAGGGAAATGTGGGCAAGTCACTGCTTTGTATTGGAGGGAGAGGTGCTTGTGCTAGAACCTCTACCTCTGTAACCTCCTCTGAAGTAATTTTTAGAGCCGAAGGGTTGATTATTGCCCTTGTAAGTGGATGCAGTTTACGTGGAAATGTTTTTGGACCCTGCTTGATAGAAGGAGCGCTGAATGGAACCACATCCTTGTATAGATTGAAGAGCTCCCATTGATTTAGCCACTTCAGTATCTCTTCATCTTCTCCAGAGAAGAATCTACTACTGACCCAAAGTGATGCTCTTTATCAAAGGGTGTGTTCAATATGGAGGTTTACACCTCAGGTTTGAAACCAGTTATGCGCAGCCATGCGTGTCTTCGTAAAAGTACACTAGTGTTCACTGCTCTAGCAGATGTGTCAGCAGCATCTAGGGAGCACCTGATTTGGTTGTTTGAAATCAATTGTCCCTCCCGTATTAGGTCTTGCGCTTTAGATTTATGTTCTTGGGGTAGAAATTGCATGAGTTGTTCTATTTCATCCCAATGTGCACGGTCGTATCTTGCCAGTAACGCCTGTGTATTAGCTATGCGCCAGAAGTTAGCTGCCTGAGAAGCTACCCTTTAACCTGAAGCATCGAGAAGCTTTGATTCCTTATCTGGGGGTGGAGCATCTCCAGTAGTTTGGGAGTTTGCCCTTTTACGTGCATTGGAGACTACCAACGAGTCTAAGGGTAACTGTCCTGGATCAGATGGTGCAGGCTTATATTTTTCATCCACCCTAAGGGTAAGGATACACGCCCTGACCAGATCCTTAAATATGCCATCTACATGCCTGATCATTCCCTTTAGCATGGTTAACATATGTGTAGATTTTGGGTACTGTTGAGTGTCTCAAAGAGGAAATAGTCTTCAAGGGATTCTTTGTGGAGCTGCACCCCATGGTAATTGGCAGCCCTGCCTAGTAACTCAATATAACCTACACTGTTCTCTGGTGGAGAGGATCTAGTAGGATATATAGGTCAGAGTCATTGTCCATTTCACTGTTTTAGTCGTCCCAGTCGTCTGTAGGTCCTGGTTGGCCATCGTCATTATCATCCCTGTCACGTTGGTTGTCAGGTGTATGTGGTGGTGAGTGCGCAGGAGAAGTTGGTACAGGTAGGGAATGAGGAGAAGGTGGTGATGGGAGAGGAGGAGGAAGAGAGGATGGGTCAGTTCCAACAGTTCTCTGTTTTAATGGAATGCGATATTCCTCTTCAGTATCAGTGCTCCTTTTAAGGGTCACCTTGGTGAGAATATGTCCAGTTTTAGGATGTATGTAGAGCACCTTCTGTTTTGGGTCTGGTTTTTCGAGCGGATAGTTTAAACTGTGCTTTTTTGGTGATTTTGGAGTATCAGTGTGTTTCAGCGCTGAAGTTTTTGGTGCCTAGCGGCTATGGGGTTGGTGTCTTCAGATCCGAAGTGTTTTTCGTGCCGAGTGGTGAGGTGAGGTTCCGGACTTGGGCTTCGACCACGAAGGCTTTGGCTCGGTGTCCGACTTGGAGTGGGGCTTCTCGGAGCTAGAAGGCTTTTTGGAGGGCTTCGATGCCGAGCCTGAAGGCGGGGAGTCGGAAGCCTGTTCTCGGTGCCGACCAGGGCCTGAGGGCGCGGGTTGGTCTGGAGCCTTCTTTTTAACTGGTTGACTTTGGGAGTCAGGGCGAAGAAGGGACAGTACGTTGTCCATGCGGGATGTCCTCATCCTGGTCGGAACGCTCCTCCGAAACGGAGATCGGATCCTGCTCTTCCTCGGCACCAATAGTGTCGCGGGTTTCTTCTTCCGATTCAGGTCCGAAGAGGTCTAGAATGGAGCCTGTGTGTTGACTCTGCATGTCGCGTTGTTGAGCCTGACGGTCGTGAAGTGTTTTCTTGGAGCAGAACACCTTACACACGTCGCTGTCCTGTTCTTTGTGTTCTGTTGACAAACACAGATTGCACACTTTGAGTGAGTTGGTGCGTGGGTATTTCGTGTGGCACGAGGGCAGTATTTAAAAGGGAGTTAGTTCCATCGACAGCAAGTCGAATGGAGTCGGTTAGGCCCGACGGCCTACCACAAGTTTTCTAATCGAAAGAGGGTTCTTTCGAAACAAACACGATACACAAAGAATGGAATACACGATCGGAAACAATACCGTCCAGGGTGAGTGTTCTACGCACCGAGGGAAACCGAAGGATCGGTGTCGAACCGGAGCACAGCAAGTAACATCGGAACCCGATGGCAGAACAAAACAATCTGAAGATGGAGTCGATGACCATGCGCACTATCACCGAAAGGAGGAGTCACCTACCTCGTGACTAGGAAGACTTCTTCAAAAAAAAAACTAAGTGCAAACATCCGGACCCAACACTAGATGGTGATCTATGCATAAGCATATGATCTACAGCTCACATGCCTCGAACACGGGTTTGTTTTTCATTACTTTATGCGGTTATTCCATACAGTATTCTATCAACAATTTAAAGACCTGCTTAAATCATCACTCAACTCCAGAATGTAAAAAAAAAAAAAAGTATTAAAACGTAATGCTGTTTCAAATGTATTTAATTAACGCAAGTATGATTAAATGTAATAATCATTGACTAGGTGGAAAGGAAAAGTACAATAGCATGTCAAAAGTTTCTTATACATTTCAAAGCCGTCTGCTTTCTTTAACCAATGAACAGCTTGAAGTTATTTATTAACATTGCTATCAATTAATGCAGACAATAAATACACCATTCTAGTACATCGTTTAAAAACAGAACTGTTGAATTGTAACACAAGTATGTAGAGGAACTAGGACTCTTAGTATATTTGTGAGAAAGGGAAGATTTTATATGAAGAGGTCAGAGAAGGGGTGGGGCTAGAGAATAGTGGGACCCCCTGGACTATTTTTATTTGCTCTAATTTGGCTGAGAGAGATTGCAGTTTCGGTTCTTAATAGGTCAGCAGGCGCACATATGAATTACTTCACCTCAAAGAAAGCACCAAAAGAGTTGTAAAATAAAGATCTTGAATTTAACTTCAAAAAGAAAAGTACTAGAACTTCAGAAATTATTTTAAACATAATGATTTATAAAAAGCTGCGCAAAGTTTCAGTGAACGACCAGATTTTTACACTATGAGATCAGCGAATTTTCCCAGCTTAAGTTCGCTTTTGTATATGCAACGTTTTTCTGCACATTACAAGATAATTTTGACTAATCAAGCAAGCTAATTTGAAAAATGCATTCAGCGTTTACCTGTCGGGAGAGTTTTCAATACTTAATGGCATAGGTATGAAGAAATTCTCAGCAAGTTTATCTTTTGCTAGAATTTATCACAATGTTCAGAAAATGTGGAAATTTCGCAACTTCAAGCAGCTTGCAAAGCATACCATGGAGCTTCATGAAGTTGAAAAAACTAGCAACTTTGCATTTAATAAGGAAAAGTAATATAGTGGAACCTACTTTCCATTAGCACGCTATCAATTTGACCTGTTTTATATAAAAAGGAAGACAGGGACTATATAAAATTTCTTAAGTGCACCAGCTTTTAATTCAGTAACATGTGACAAACGTATTTGAGTATGGGCAATTTTCTTTCCTCTGTTAGAAATGCTGCTCGTTTTTCAGGTAGATTAACCAGAAAGAGGCCCTTACATTGACTGACATTTACACTTTGATCAAAATAAAGGACAATGAGGAAGCGCAGTGGTATTTTCATTTAAAATATGGAATTCGCAGTACTTTACAGTGTGTAATCTGCATCCTCACAAGTGCGAAATCACATCTACAAACCACAAGACTTTGGATGCCATATACATATAAAATGTACATCAAAGATGGCTTAATTTTACATTTCATTCACAAGTACTCGGTGCCAAGTTAGCATTTTAATTCTGGTCCAAAGACACACTTTATCACCCCTGAGAGAACAGTACTTGTAATTGACGTAGAACAAACACCATCTGGAGTCAGTTGCGAGAGTGATATTCAATAGCTTTGTTTCAGTTGGCTCATTCAGGAAAGTGATGCCTCATCTCAGATGCACTGTGAACACACTGCTTCTTATTGCATGATAGAACACTGGACTCCCATTTCTTCCTAACTAAAAACCAACAATGCAGACGCACTGCTGTTAAAACTCCTCCTCAGAATGCTTGGCGCGAGCCTGCTTCAGCTCGAGTAATCTCGCGATGGTTTCGGATACTGGGCGCTCGCCGTGGACCTTGTTATCTCTGGTACGTATGTTCACTGTTCCACAATTTTTCTCCTTTTCACCAACAACTAAAAACACAAAGTAAAAGTAAACAGATTATATAACCGATATAAATACTCAATATCACATTTTAAATAGAAGGCAGTAATAATTATGCTGGCCAGTAATAAAAAAAAGTGTCTGAATCATGTTAACAATAGGATCTATCATCTAAGTGCATCTTCGGTAAAATGGAGTAAATACTGATAGACGGAATCCCTGCTACGTAATCTTTGCCGGAGCTTCCATAAGGCAGCAGGATTATGGTGCAACAAATATTGTGGTGCGTGTTAATTATGATACATGAGTGAAGAAATAGCCGCTTTGCACATTTTTGCACTGTTTCTATATACCCTCAAAATCATTGTTAGTAACTCTGTTTGATTTTCAGTGATCCTAAGGAGCTGTGAATACATTTCGAGATGCCTGGCTTCTAAACTGTTTTTCAGAAGCCACTTCAGAGCAGAGAGTCTCAGTTGACCCAGTGGTTGCGGGTGCTATAATAGTGGCTTAAGAAGACACATTTACACCATGCAGGATTACCAGAAATGGCCATCCCAACATACCGGGGAGGTTTAACAGTTGCAATGTCATAACCTTTATTAACATGAAATGCTTTTGCCTAAATATTTAAATGGTGGCCACAGCAGCTATAATATCACTAGTAAACCTCCCCAAATCAGTACAAATTATTTTTCAACTATTAGTTTTAAATATACGTTTGAACTGCTATCATCTTGATAGCAAACATCAGTTTATTAGCTTCGGAATTTGCTTTTATTGAAGATAAGCATACTTTGTTTATAGAATTTAAAGGTTCTGTTTTCCTGAAAGAAATGGTTGACTCAAAACATTAGTTCAGATTTCTTTTCTGTACACCAGCTTGTCATTTCATTTTTCATTTTTAAAAGTCTAATATATATATATATTTTTTACATATATTCCGCAAAACATCAACAGTAGGTTTTTCACCCTTCCTGCAGGGTACCACCCCCCTCCCTGCCCTGATTCAAAACCAAATTAAAATTGATCAGATTTTATAGAACATACATGTTTGGGCAAAAAAAAAAAACGAAAAAAGAGAAGAGAAAAAAAAAAAGAAAGAGAAAAAACAAAAGAGCACAAACCTATATATACAGTATACGTACACTTATCCCGGAATGGGTTCTAAAGCTCCCTCAATCTCATGAATCCACTGCCTCATAGGAGCCCAGATTTTGGAGCCTCCTTTTCGGGCTCTTTTTCCCCTTCGTGCATAAACCGCCATCTCCCATCGGTATACCGCAAGAAATCTACCCAACCATGTTTTGCCAATATCCAACATTCCGTCCATCATCTTGTGTGTTTTGCTGTTAGCCCTACGTGGGAAGGGTATGCCCAGACGTGGGTCCCGTGCTCACTACGCCACTGGAGTCAAGCTATCCTGGCTGAAGAGGGGTGAAAACCCGAAACCGGTCCTAGGATGCTTGATTCCGGTCCAGGAAAGACATGGCTTGGCAGTTCGGGCTGGACTGTTCCCATGAGGCACAGGGTCAAGACTGATTTGCATATGGCCATGTCTGAACTGGGGTGGAGTGGTGAGCAAAATAGCGATGGATTAAACCCAGATCTGTGATTGGGGGTGAATGTTTTGCCAATATCTGGGTCGGCCAAGGCATATCCTGATCACTCACGCCTAAGACTATCAACGGATGGGTCAGATCAATAACAAATCCCAGCAGTTCTCCCAGACGTTTAGCAATATCCATTTTAAAAGTATTAAGCTTGGGACAGGTTGCAAACACATGGACCCTGGAGATTATCAGCAATGAATGCTGTTTGAGCCAAGTCTTCACATTCTCCAGTCCCAGCTTGTAGAAGGGCCTGCCAGTGGTCCATATGTTTTGCTAAATCATCCACCATTTCTTTATTTAACAATTTATATACTGTAACCAGCGTGGGTGGAGACCTCAGCAATATATCCAACAGAGGGACCCTGGAGAAGCCAGCTGTTTCCCCTGACTTTTTATCCAAGAAGTCTCTAATTTATAAATACTTGAAAAATTGGCTGTTCCCTAACCAGTATTTATCTTTGATTGCATCAAAAGGGTGTAACCCCAATTCTACAACTAAGTCCCCGACTTTCTTCAATACCCTCTCATCCCAATACTTCATTTAGCCGTCATGAAAGATAGCTGGCAGTAAATCATTATTATACATAGGAGTATATCTGTGAACCCTGCCCAGTCTGAGTTTCTTCCAAACTGCTGTCCATAGCTTAAAAGCACCAATCAAGATCTTAAATCTGACCCTCTTAAAGTAGGCAAAGTCAATATGGCGCATAAGACAACCTCTAGGCTCCGTTCCTAATATTAATTCATATATGGCACTGCCATGTCCCCCACCAATAGTCCTGCCATCTGCTGCACTATTGCTGCCCAATAATACAATTGAAAGTTGGGAACAGCCCATCCTCCCCGGTCTCTTGGGAGAGTCATGAATTTTAAGGCTCTTCGGGGGCATTAACCAGCCCATAAAAACCTAGAGATCAGCTGATTTAAAGCTTGGAACCACGACTTATGATATCTAGGGGGATGGCTCTGAAGATGTATAAGAGTTTTGGTAAAAATACCATTTTAATAGCATTACCTCTACCCATCTAAAGTGAGTTTCAAAGTGTTCAATCTGGCAAAGTCTGTTTTGAATTTCCAAAGCAGTGGATTCAAATTCAGCTCAACAATTTTATCCACGTTTGCCGTAATCTCCACAACAAGATATTTGGCATTCGGGGTTACTTGATCATCATCCAATTGTGCCATGCCATTCATCACAATTTGCAGCTTTCTTTGGTTAAGTTGGTTGCTTCCCTTTCGATTTCTGTAAGGGCATCCCCCGGGATAGGGGTAGCTACTGCAAAGTTGTTCACGTAAGCTAAAATCTTGGTGTTCCCTCCTTTATTATACATAGCTGGGATACCGTTGTTTCCCTGTATCCTCCTAATTAAAGGAACGATATAGAGGGCAAACAACAAGGGGGAGCAGGGGCACCCTTGTCGTGTGCCTCGCGTGACCTTAATTAAATCAGACATAACACCCATTACCACTACTCGAGGAACTGCATCCCGGTAAATGGTTTGTACGGCACTGATAAAACCCCTGCCCGGACCTTTCCTCTCCATAACCGCCCACAAAAAAGGCAAGGAGACCCTATCGAAGGCCTTTTCTGTGTCCAATAAGATTAAAACCATTGAGTCTCCGGCAACCCTTGAAGAGTCACATAAAGCAATGGTTCTCCGGATATGGTCAACCGTACCAGGCCCAGATACAAATCTATGTTGGACAGGAGAAACCAGCCTCTTAATAACTTTAACCAATCTGCTAGCTAGAATTTTAGCATATATCTTAATATCGCTGTTAACCTGCGTGATCGGGCGATATGATCCCAGCTCGTTAATGCGCTTGCCCTTCTTTGGAAACACTACTATGTTGGCCGACTTCCAGGACTCAGGGAGCAACCCCCCTGACTGTGGCCTTTAAAACATCTCCCTCATGAATTCATGTAGGCAAGGTGCACATTTTTTGTAAAATTCACCAGGGATTGAGTCTGTTCCAACTGCTTACCCTGCTGAAAGTGAGTCAATTGCCCTCCTTACCTCATCCTCCATTATAGGAGCCTCCAAGATCCCTTTCTCCTCAAGGGATAGTCGCTCCTCAAGCTGGCCCAATAAATATTCCTCTCTTATTTTGTCCTCACTGTGAGTGTCCTCGGTATATAGCAGCTGGTAAAACCTCTTAAACGAGGAACGAACTACAGCAGGCTCAGAAACTAGGCCTTCAATCGAATCCCTAATTTCAACAATGTCCCCCTCATCTTTCTTTTCCCTGGTGCGCACAGCCAATAATTGACCCACCCTTTCATTCATTCATATACTTTGCTACGCTAGGCCATATATCTCCCCTCAGATTTTTTTAGCTGAAATATCTATGATTGCGGATTTCCCAAATAGTACTCTAGATTGCGCTTTTTCCATATCTCCCCCTCCTACAATCGTCTCAATCAGATGTGTTTCAGCGGCCGCTAATTTCGTGTATAGCTCTTGCAGAAGCTTCCTCTCCTTCCTCTGGGTCGCCCAGCCATAGCTAGATGTCTCCTCCCCCTTATTCCAGCTTTGAGGGCATCCCAGACTACATAGTTATTGGCACTCCCTATATTCTCCTCAATAAACCTGGAGATCTAAACCTTCACATGTTGAATAAAAACCTCCTCACAGAGCAAAGCCCTGTTGAACGTCCATCGCCCCACCAGGGATGGCTTAGCTTGGATATTCACTTCTAATACTAGGGGGGTATGATCAGACATGACTCTTGGTTATTTGTATATCTTGCAGGACTGTACTAGTTCCTGAGAGACATAAAAATAATGCAACCTAGCGTTCACTTAATGTGGAACAGAAAAGTAAGTATAATCCAGTCCCACAGATTCTTGCATTGCCCAGACATCTGACAGCCCATGAAGCACGCATAGCTGCAATAAAGATTTAAAAACGTTGCGTTTGAGGCCTTGGTACCCCCGTCCCCCTTGTTCATCTTTTTGAGGATTTATATTAATATTAAAATCTCCACATATTATTGAGGGGAGCAGCCATCCCACTAATTTGACATTCAGCCATTCAAACAACTCCGGATCATCAAGTACTGAACCATACACAGAACACAGGGGAAACAGATTATGCTCCATACAACATTGGGTAATTTCCCACCTTCCCATTTTGTCCGAGCTAGACTGCGGAAATCTGGCTATCCTTTTGCGTGCCATGACTGCCACCCCTCTTGTCCGTGTCCCCTGTAAAGTGGTAGAAATCAATTGAAAGCCTGCAAGCTCAACAACCTCCAGTCTGCTTGCTTCAACGTGTGTCTCCTGAAAACACACAATCTCAGCCTTCAGAAACTAAGAGCTCTGTGGTGGAGTATCAGTAGGTGGCAGGAGGGCCAGGGTTCCTGGCACTGGGTATGGTCTAGCTGCCGACGTGCACAGACTGGCTTGCCTTTGGCATGGCCACGCTGCGGCCTTCATTATGTAAGAGTAAGAAATACATACAAACAAGAATAGAGGCTTTGGGTCCGGCAATAAAATAAATGTCAAAAAGTTGCCTAACCCACTAAAGGATCAGCTCTGGAATCTTCATCAAGGCAATAAAGTCTAGTGAACGTATGAATTGATTTACAAGTTGCAGGCTTACATATTTCTGAAAGACAAATTTCTGACCCAAGCGACAGATGCGGTTTTCCCTTTTAGTGGTGTGTGCTCTTGGTTAACTGGGTAAAGGTTTATTTGCCAACTGATAGCATAACTTAATGTACAATATAAACCAATGAACTATAGTCTGTTTAGAGAAGATAACCCTGTTCATAGAGGGTCATAATTAACAAAGAGATGTGTTGTTTTCTTAATGGATTTAGTTTTGTCTAAATAACATTTTAGGACTCGTGAAATCTGGAGAATGGAGGGATCTCTCAGGTGGGGAAAAGCAACGCAGGAAGAGAACAGTTTCGATTACATGGAAATCTAACACGACCTTGAGAAGAAAAGAAGATTGCATCCTTAAAACTACCCTGAGGACATCGTAGAGATCCCCCCTGAAAATCAACCAGCCCTGGTGTGGTTCCTGAATGGCTGCCTGCCATTTGCCACCACCAGACAGGTTTCTGGACCCCTGGGTAGAGAGCCTCAGCTCTCTGGGTCAAGAAACAAAGGCCATCCAGGCAAAGGTGTCATGCCTTCTCCTACAGAATGGGCTGGGCCGCCTTTGGAAGCTGTCCCTGCCTTTTGCTGCCCCCAGCAGCTGACTCCCACTGGGGAATATGGCGGAGGAGCTCAACCTCACCCCTTACTCCAACCTACAGGTTAGAGAGTTAAGGCTTCTCTGTAAGGTTAAACAGATAATAACTGGATCCAACCCTACCAGGGTACAACTACAGGAGTTCCTGGCAGGGCATGCAAGGAACCACTCCACAGAAGAAGGTGAAGACCTTCAAGAGAATGGGGAAAATAATGAGGGTGATGAAGTCCTAGACCAACCACCTCAACTAGTTAGGGAAGAAGGGAACTTTGTGTCCTACCCTTCGCACGCAAGAGGTACAGGGTCTGGCTACTACAGAGGTAGGACCAACTCCATACCAGACGGTGAGGACAACTTCACTGTGTAGAATCTCCTTTTAGTAAGGATGCCCAAAAGACTAGACCTAGAGACTAGGCTCCTAGCTCTAGAAAAAGAGAGAGCAGAGATGGGCCTAGGAATCATCAATGGTGGCAGCAATTCCCTAACGGATTGGCCCTAAATTTGAGGCTAGTGATGATATCACCAAGTGGTTCACAGCCTTTGAGAGGGCTTGTGTAGGAGGGAAAGTGAGGAAGTCTCACTGAGGGTCACTCCTGTGGGAACTCTTCTCTGGTAAGAGCAGATACGGACTTATGACCCTAAGTGGGGCAGAAGCTGAATCCTATGAACTCATGAAGGGCACCCTGATTGAGGGATTTGGACTCACTACTGAGGAGCATAGAATTAGGTTCAGGGGGGCTCAGAAATCCCAGAGTCAGTCCTGAGTGTAATTGGTAGACTATTCAGTAAAGACACTAGGTGGCTGGTTGACTGGAGGCAAAGTGCAAGATTATGATGGTCTTTATAATTTGTTTATGAAAGAACACATTTTAAGTAACTGCATCAATGAAAAGTTGCATCAGCATCTGGTAGACCTAGGTCCAATTTCTCCCCAAATACTGGGAAAGAAGGCGGACCACTGGGTCAAGATTAGGGTAACCAAGACAACCACTGGGGGTGACCAAAAGAAGGGGGTGACAAAACCTCCCAAGGGGAAAGAGGGTGAGAAATCCAAAAGATAGAATACAAGATTATTTTAAAGGCCCCCAAAATCCACTCTTCCCAGCCCACCCTGCAAAGGCCTTGTGCTTCCAATGTAACAAGAAGGGACACCGGACTGGAGATGCTGCCTGTCCCAACAAACCAGCTCCTATTTCCCCACCAGTTCCTACTGGTATGGTAAATCTCCAGATGGGATCGATAGTGTGCCCAGAGCATATCAAGGTGCACACTGAGGCTGTTTAAGACCCTGAAGGGGAGGGATGGTTAGCCACTTTGGCCATCTGGCCTCCTAATTACCATGCAGTACCCCATAGTAAATGGGACTAAGATAGAAGCCCTGAGGGATATAGGTGCCAGAGTCACTATGGTGAGAGACACACTGGTTTCCCCAGAGCAATACCTAACTGGAATTGCCCCCAGCAACTGGTTCCCACCGGTTCTGGCCCCCACTTTGCTCCAGCCCTACCTGCCTGTCCTGCCTACAACCTGCCTACAGCAAGAACCCGGCGAGTCCAGCAGGCAGCAACCTCCAGAGCCCGGAGGACCTAACCTGCAACCTTCTTAGACTGTCTACCATGAGCACCTGATTCTAGTGACTCTGTGATCCTGCACCACTCTGCACTGTACGCTCACGGCCCGAGTTGGAGTGGCCCAACACCACAAGAAGGTCTCTCCAGCAATCCTGACCTGGGATCTGGTCATCCCCAACCTCCCTCAAGCCTCATGACGATGCCTGCAGCATCAACCTGAAGGGTTTCCCCGGACTGCGACTAGAGCTGGTAAGAAAACCAGACAGCAGAAGACACCCCTGCACTTGACATCCCACGACCTTGCGTGTCCAAACCGACGGTATCCCGGCATCTCCCAAGATCCCAACTTATCTCTCCAGCCGGTGGTCTCCATTGAAAAGTACAGGGTCCTAACGCCCGTTTTACACCCTGACGCTCCAGTGCCACTGGTGGTGCAGCTCATGTGCCAGTCGTTGGCCCCTTCAGAGCGGACCTTAACCCCAGGAGCTTGGCTCCCACAACAGAGTGGCCTGCTAGCCAGCAGTCCCTATCCCAAGGCCCCCTTAGCTAACATTGGGCTCCTGCACTCTGCACCCGGCTGCTCCAGTGCCGCGACTCGAGTGCCCATCTAGACCTTTGTGAACCTTGGTCCTGACCCTTAAAATACCCACATGCAAGTCGTGCAGATACCTGGAAAACCGCTAACACTTTTCTCCCATAGGAACCCATGATAAAAGATTTTGGGCGTAAAAATATTCTTAGTGTTATGTTGTATGGAGAAAAGAGAACACAATTGCAAAGTATAAAAACATCGTACTTACCTTGTATTGTGAGATCCTAAGGTGTGGTTTCTAGGCATACCACCCCCAGTACTCAAAGTAATCCAAAAACAACTTAAAAGTAATCTGAAAATACTTACTGTACAATTCAAACTGCATTTTAAAGTGACACAAACCTGTAACAATTGCGAATTCAAGCACAACTGCATTTCCTTTAACAGTCTTGCATTTCAGAGTATATTTTACCTATCTGTGCCAAGTCCTACTTGGTTCTAAAATAAAACCTAAGTACAACTTTTATTATACTTACCTAATTGGTCTGGATTCTGTCTCTGAGTGTGTGTAAACAGTCCTTGATTGCGTGAATACAATACAAGCTTAACAGACCCTTTGGATAAGCCTAACTGCTCGCCCACACAACCACAAAGAGAGCTGTTAGTACTTAACTAGTTTAGCCTCTGATATACCTCTGGCTACTCCCTTTACTTTGAACACACTATACCTTACTTGTGCATAGTATATACTGAGCCATGTTCCTACAGCGCTCTTTTGTCATTTTACAACAAAAAGGAAATTCTTTAGCAGAATGTGAATGCAGCCGACAGACTTAACATAGTCCACGTGGGTCAGAAGCTGCCTTCTTTCTATAGGAGGGACACTTCACAAAATGTGAAGGCATATATAAAACAAGTTACTTACCTGTACACTGTGGTTCTCCAGTATTGATATGCTTTATAGATTCACAAGCCTGAATCTTCCCCGTCGTCATGGTGGGAGTCCCATGGTAACATAAGAAATAGCAGTAATAAAACATCACCATAGACCTCCGTAGAACAGAAAACTCACTTAAGTAACTTTTAAGCCTCATTTTAAAACATCCCAACTTCAGCCAATCACAGCTGAGAACTCAGAGTTCCCTTCCCCACAAAGCCACCAAATTACTGTAGTTTTCGGCAGAAAAAATGCAGTTCAAGCTAGCCTGTCACAGACTTATGAAGGTGCCATCAGACTGTTACATCCAACTTCAGATGAATAGATAAATAAATGTTCCATGGTCTCCGCACACAGGTGGGGCTATTCTACATTTTATGATCATCAGTGAGAATCCTACAGTGTAGAAATTTTATTTTTCTAGACACATAATCGTTTGGGATTTACCAACTTTGCAGAGATATCAGAGAAGTACTACTCTGCCCAAAAAGGGAAACGGATTAAGAATGGTTAAGTCTGAAAAAGAATGCATGTGAGAAACTCTGGACCCCCATATGAATCTGTCACTGCATTAAAAATCCAAACAAGGAGTTTAAAATATATATCGATGTGTATAAGGAGCACTGTCCTACAAATGTATTGTAATGTTTAGTAAAGCTATCATTTATGCATTAGCCTACATAGGATCACGCAATGGGGCAAGCACTCAAGATTTGTTAGATTTTGGATAACAGGAAATCCATTCAAGTCACATTCCATTAGAAAATGGCTTTCTTTGACACTGCCTACGTGTCCGAAAATGCCTCTTTTTGCCTGATTACTCCCTTTGTTGACTGATGCTGCTGTTTTTTCTTTTTTAACTCTGAACTAGGACTCTGCCAGCCAGGCTCCAGTGCATGTGCTCGGTTGTATGACATTACCACGCCTTCCTTCACCATGCACGTCTTTACATCGCACATTTCACAACGCATATCACTACCACGCATTTACATTCATTCACATTTCAAACACCTACACCACGCATTCCACTACCACGCATACCTTTTCCACACTTACTGCCTCTGAAAAATTCTATCACAGTGTAACACTGCCACCTTCTGTTGAAAATTTATACATTAACTCATAACACATTTTTTAACCTCTTCTGTGCCCATGACGAGATAGTCTCGTCATGGAGCACGGTCGCGCTGTGCCCATGACGAGACTATCTCGTCATGAACCCCACCCACTAATGAAACGCCCGGCACAGGAGGGGGAAAGGGCGTGGCACAGAAGGGGTTAATTACATTTGTCGTTTACACATTTGTTAGTAATTGAACATGTTATATTTTTTGGGGAGGGTGGGGGGAGGGAGGGGTCTCCCTGGATGCACCTTCATTAAATTATCCTCAAATGCGTGGTTTCGTGTTTCAATGTAAAGACTTGCGTGCCAACAGTCTTTACGATCCAAAAAATGCATGGAAAATGTACTACGAAGTAAAAACATCGGCGTAAAGGCGTTTTCCCATGTGCTCTGACCCCTAAAACATGGTGAAAATGACAATACTTCTAATTGTCACTTTTAACTCACCTATATACCCCTTGTATATGACACATAGTGCGCCCAGGTCCTGTAAGTTAAATGTCAGCACTCTGGCTCCCGAGGGAGTACCCCTTTCATTTACTTCTCTGACGATTGATGGTTCTTCCCTACCCTTACCAACATATGACTGGATTTGCCATTTGGCTATTCCAAGGCCCTTTGTAGGGTCTCTAACGAAGGTGATCTGTAGATCAGGAGGAAGAAGCAATGAAGGTGTCGACTGGTGACATCTTACCAGCAAGTATTCGTATTCGCGAATGGTGAACTCTGCGATGCAGGACGTTTGTAAGGGTTTCTAATGCAGGCATGCAGTATTGGCGTATGGATTTGAAGCACCACCCTCTCTCCGCCCATATTTTTCATTGACTTGTGTCTTTGTGCATCGTAAATGCTGGCTTCTGATTCAGTGAACCTACGAATTCTACCTGTGTGCTTGGCGCTTACCTGGGGCAGTAGAGGAGTCGCGCTGGTTGCTGGCAAGACGTGAGGACTGGGCGCTTGTGACCGGGCTTGTTTTCCCTCCCGCCGCCGCCACAGGAGCCCTTGCGGTTGTTGCGTGGAGGGAGCGGACTCCATCCCCCACAGTTCCCTGCGAGGTTACCGCCCCCTAACAACACCCACTTCCGCGCCCTGAGGCGGTAAAACCGAGGAGGCTCCCTGCGCATCGCGGGACGCGCGCGGGCGACGCCGGGCTAAGCCCGGGCAAAGGGCGGGCCGTCTGGGGCCGAAGGAGGCCGGGCTGGGCCACGGATTTTGGTTCGCTGACCTCGTTGCCTGCTTCCACTGTGTCCAAGTGAGACTCTCTTACAGTGCGGACCCTGTTTGATGATTTATTAGTGTGAACATCGTTGCCACGTATCTGTATATCCTGGTATTAAGATATCTTTATCTTGCTGTTGTTTTATTGTTTTAATATCCTTGGCAAGGGGTTGTTACCTGGTATTAATTATGCCTAATGCAAACCATGATAAGTTTATATCTGGGGCAGGCACAATCGATAACTACCTGGTCAAAATGGTTAATAAAATTAACAATGATCGGAGAGCCTCACTCGGCAGAGGGAGTCCATCTGCCTCTTCCGAAACTACCCTTAATTCTTTGGTGGATAGCCCAGGAGATGACACACTTGGCCTGGGCAATCGGGTGGTCACAATGGTTGAAGCCCAGGTCCTTCCTGAGTCTCAAGAGGAACATCTTGACATATCTACTGTTGATAGAGAGGAAGCCCCGCTGATCCCCAGACCAGTGACAGCCTGTAGGAAACAACAAAGTAAACGCGGGGGTAAGCATAGCAAAAAAAGAGCGGAAGCTTCCCTTCCAGCTCAAGACAGCTGTGCTGCCGGAATTGCCCCTCAGGAAGGAAATAATGCATCTTGTATAAATTTATCCCCGGAGCAATTTGCTTTATTAGTATGTACTTTAGAAGCCAAATTTGAGGCCAAGTTAGCTGAGTACACCCAATCCCTAGTGCTCCAACTAGATACTGTTAACTCGGAAGTCAAAAGGCTAGGAGATCTGGTAGCGACTCACCTGGCCATGGCCAAAAAAGTCATGGCACCTGTAAAGGGTTCTGCTGGAGCCGTGCAGGGAACTATTCAAGATATCCTTCAGCAACCCACCCAGCAAATTACTGCACCCGTAATCGTCCCCCCTGCCCCTACGCCATTAAATGGTCCTACAAAACAATCCTTTTTAGGCCCAGAGGGTCCCTCAAATTTTAGACAGGGAAGAAAAAAGGGTTTCATAAATCTTCCCCCTGACTGTGCACCTTATGTGGTTGTTTTAACAAATGTTCCCCCTCCAGATAGCCACTATGCACAGTCCTATGAGGAATCGCACGAGTCACTAAAAAATAAAACAGTGTCATGGCTTAACAGAAGATGTGGCTTCCCGATTAATTTTTCAGATCAAATTTTATCAACCAGAAGAACCAATTGGATTGGTCCGTCCCGAAAGAACTGTAGTGGGGATTGCATAATAGTAAATTTTAAATTCCCCCAACATGTCGCTACAGTTCTGTTACGGGCAGCTTCACTGGTCTATGACACAAACAGCGTTTGTGCGCGCCCTCTGGGTTATTTTTATACGCATTTAATTAAAGCGCCCCTGAATCATGTGAGACTTAGACCATTCACTTTCAGTGAGCCTCAGACCCCTGTAGTCTCCCAGGTCTATAATGTTGATAACCTTTGTAGGACTGATTCCAACATCATCACTCATAATAGATTTGGGGTACTCTCGGGCCTAGAGGCTTGTGACTGATGCGAGGACTTTGAGGGCCAGGGAAGGGATAGCTCGGTGAATTGGGTATATGGAATCTGCACAAGCAACAATGAGTAATGAAAACCCTCAACCCAATTCTGCTAGTATTGCCAATGGTATGGGGGAAAAGGTAAAGTTGTTAAGCTGGAACATTGCGGGTTTGCGGTCAAAAAGGGATGATAACGGCTGGTTAACCTTTATTAAACAGTATGATATTGTTGCTCTCCAAGAGACATGGGATAAGGAATGTGACTTTTGGATTGACGGTTATACATCCTACTTTGTTCCTGCTCTGAGCTCGATATCAGGGAGAGACAGAGGAGGTCTTATGTTTCTGGTTTCAGTAAACATTACAGGAAGAGTCAAAAAGGTTGTTTGTACCTCCCATAATTGTCTCATACTGGAAGCAAGCTTGGCAAATAATACTAAGTTAATTCTTGTCAATTGCTATAATTCACAGCAAGGGGAGTTCCCAAATGAGCATATCCATTTTCTGTCAAACTTTTTAGAAACCTATAAGGTAAATCATACCACTTTGTCATTATATCCTGATGGGAGATTTTAATGTGCACTTATGTAATCTAAACTGCCAATACAGAGATAATGATGGTCCAGATTTCGCATCCCCTCAGCATTTTGAACATAGTTCTAAGGGGGAAGCATTGGAGATTCTCTTGTCTAATAATGAGTTGTATGAGGCAGGGTTCTTCGATAAGAGCAACCGTGTTCCTACGTATAATGCCAGGGATTGTGAATCCATCATAGATTATATATTTTTATCTCCAGAACTTTTAAGATATGTGATTTTTTATAATGCCATTCGCTCTTCTTTTAGTGACCACAACCCGGTGGCAATTGTATTGGTTAACGGTTTTTCCCTCATGGTCAATACAGTTCTGCCACTTGTTACAGTCGATGTAAAAGCTAAAGACCAGGGGAGGAGGTTAAATTGGAGCAAGGTCACCCCCGAAGATTTTCTACACTCTATTATAACAGAGGTCGACCCGGATTTAAATATATGTACAGACCCGCTTTATTATGGTGGGGACGTAATAGCATCCTATGAAGCCATTTGCTCTCAAGTGGCCAACGATCTTACAATTAATAGCCGAGTTGTTAAAAATAAACCTGCATTTGGTTGGTTCAACCATAATTGTACTAAAGCCCATAATTTACTTAAAAAGGCTCTTAACGATAGTCCTAGGAATAAATGGCTAGTTACCCAGCTGAGGAAAGAGTACGCAAATGCAATACAGGCTCGGAAAAAGGAAATTAAACAAGATGCGTGGGCAGCTCTAATGGAGAATGCTATCTTGAAAGATAGTTCTAGGTTTTGGGCAATTATCAATACTCCCCTGTTATCTGGCACCCAGAACTCTATATTAGAACTGAACATCCCAGAGGAGGACTGGTTATGCCACTTTGAAAAAATTTATGGGAGTAACATAGAGCTGGAAGCCTTTGAGGCACCAATTTCTAACCCTCCTACGATACCCGTTAGCTTTAACATAGAGGAGGTGGAGAAAGCAATTGAGGGAACGGCTGGGCGCAAGGCGCCAGGCCCTGATAGGGTGCCCTCTGATATGTTCAAGGCTAACCCTAAGTACTGGGCTAAAATACTGATGAACGTTTTTAATACCGCGGCTGTTACAGCCTTCCCGAAGTCATGGTCCCGTTCAATCATAATCCCCGTGTTTAAGAAGGGCCAAAGGGGAGATCCCAGATGCTATAGGCCTATATCCTTGCTGGATTCCTCAATTAAAATCTTAGGAAAGGTTATTTTAGCTAGGATAACAAATTGGGCTACGGAGAAAGCTATAATAACTAACGCCCAGTATGGCTTTAGATCTGGGAGGGGCACAGAGCACCAATGTCTTAATTTACACTTAATTATATCCAAATACACGAAAGCTGTAGGGGGCTCGATCTTTCTAGGTTTCATGGACCTGTCCACGGCTTTTGACCTGGTTAACAGGTCAAAGCTATGGTCTATGCTTTTGGAACTGGGACTTGACCGTCCCCTTGTGTATTTTTTGGCCGATCTACACAAAGACCTGAGAGCTTCAATAAGGATGACCCAGGAGGGGAAATGTACCGCTAGCTTTAAATCTGGTAGAGGGGTGCGCCAAGGCTGCATCCTTGCCCCGATGTTATTTACACTGTATATAAACTCCTTGGAAGATAATCTGCTAACAGCTACTCCTGATATTCCTCGTATGGGAGGAACATCCATCCCTGTACTCCTCTACGCGGATGACGCAGTTTTATTGGCTCGGACTCCTCTCGGTTTACAAAGCTTACTAGTTTCCTTTGGGGATTTTATGAAATCATTGGATCTTTTGGTCAATAATGGTAAATCACACATCATGTCGTTAGGTAAGGGAAAAAACCATGTTAAAACCTTTTACTGCGGCGGGAAGTAATTTCCAGAGTGAAAGTGTTTACATACCTGGGAGTTGGTTTTGATGATAAAGGAACCTGGGTACCACAACTCCCTACAAAGGTAAATGCTGTGAGAAATTCCTCGGCTGCAATATTGGGATTTGCAAAAAGACTGGGAGGAAAGCCCTGTGAGGCTATCTTAGCTATATATCAAGCTAAAACTATTTCAATTGCTAGGTATGGGGCTGCAATATGGGGGTACATTAAATCTGATCCCATACAAAGAGAAGAAAATAAATTTTTACGTGCTTTACTCGGCCTCCCACAATCTGCAGCGACCCATTCGGTCCATCTAGAGTTGGGGATAGGCTACATTACTGACATAATAAAAATTGCCCCAATCCTGTTATGGATCAGAATTTGGACTAATCCGAATCTTACGCTAAATCATAAAATCCTGAAGGATTGTATTAAACTAGATAACACCAAGGAAATCCAGTGGCTGTCCTACATTAAATCGTCAACTAAGCAATTAGGGCGCCCAGAGATATTTAGCAATCCTGAAGGCTTATGTAAAGCTGACTTAAAGTGGGTCAAAATAAATTATATTAAGCACAGTGAAGCTGAGCGAGAAGCCCAGGAGTTAAGTAAACCAACAGTCAGGGCTCACTTCTTGCTTATTTTGTCCTTGGCCACACAACCTTATTTGTCTACAGTTATGAATTCTTTTCATAGATGGCTACTGACAAAATTTCGTTTTAATCAGATTCACCTAGTACTAAGTGATTCAAAGGGTTGGTTTAGGCCGGAAGACATGACTCCTTGTAAATGTGATAAATTCTCTCCCCAAGATACCATGCATTTTATGTTTTTTTGCCCCCTGTATCTTGAAGCGAGAAAAATGTTTATTTTCCCAATACTGAAAGAGAAAGCCTTTATACAGACTAAACCTGCATTACTGTTTTTACAATTAATGGAATCCCCTGTAATCATGTTTGGTGTTGCCAGCTTTCTCGTTGCATCTGTTAGGAGTAGGAGGAATAGACAGGCAGCCCTAATGGAGGAAATTAATTAGTCTTTATAAGTTTATTGCCTTTGATTAACTGTATTTTAACAATGAAAATGTTTTTATGTTTCTAACTGTTTTTTAATGTATTGCATACTTTTATGATTTTAAATAATCGAATAAAGGGGTTTTGATTTGATTTGAAGTTAAATGTCATTAGTGGACTGAAGCATATATAGTGCCACCATCAGAGTGACAATGCAAAACACGATTGCAGGCCTGCCACTAGTTACCTGGCTGTGCAGGTTTAAAACTGGAAATTCGATCTGTCAAAATAACCCCTTATAACAGTTCTCAACTCTCCTTTTAAATATTAATAAGTCACTCCTAAGTAAGCCTTAATACCCAGTAAGGCAGGTTGCAAGGTATTTCACATTAGAACATGTAAAAGTTTAATGTAAAACATGCCCTTACAGTAACGTAGCTTCAAAAGCCATTTTCACTGTAGCATGGTTATCTGTTACATAGGAAAGCACTGGGAGTGAATGTTAAAATTAAAATGTGTCCTCTCCACCTAGGAAGCAGCTAAAAAGGTACTTCTTGGACTTTTAAATATATTTATTGAAAGCTCAATTCATTGGTAAAGGTCGGATTTGTAATAAATATTTTACAAGTCACCGTTGGATGCCTAAAGCCTTCAAAAGCCCATCTGCATGAGCTTGCAACTGTCACAGAGGAGCTGAAGAGCTCCTTGATGAGCAGTAATCTTGCTCCAAGACCTGAGACAAATGCCTTAGGTATGGGGAGGTGTCCTGTACCTCTGACAGGATGTCCATCAGAGCAGTGCCCAGGAACATTATTAACTTCAAAGAGGCCTACCCTGTAACAGACAGATGTATTTAAGTGAGTGGCCTGCCCCATTTCTTTGACTCTCTTGCAAGTCAGACACCAAGGCCCAGAGGGAGAGAACGTACCCCCGGAATCGGTTTTGAGCGGTCACCACAAAGGTGTTGCCCATTTCCCTGGTCACACTTCTAGGGTGGGCACAGTGGAAGAAGGGTCCACCCTGAATTTAGTAGAGAGAGGCACTGTGGGATTGAGAGCGGTAGGGCATATAGGAACTGCTGCAAAAGTGGATTGGGTTACCTCTGGGAACCTTTTCTTTACTGGTGAGGGATGGTCCAGGAGTCACACGCCCTCTCCCCCACCCACAGGCTATTGTCAGACATAAAAGTGGCACCCTATTCTGAACACTACTGAACCTAAGAATGACTGCACCTGCTGATGAAACCTGTGAGAAGAACCCTAATGGCTGGACCAAATAAGTGCACGCCAAAGGTCACTTTGCTGACCTCCTGTTAAGCCACAGGGACACAAAAGCTGCAAGCAGCCCACTTTCCTGGAAGAGCTCTCAATTGGGCCTGTCCTGGACCCTGCTAGTGGATTCTGTGGAGTGAGCCCTGACCCCCCCCCCACCCCCCCCACACCTCTCCCCCCAAGTGCTGTTCCTGTGGCCCTGGAAGCTTTTGCTGATGTCAGAGTGTACTCCTCCTGCCAAACTCGAATACCTGAGACTTAGAAACTTGGTGTCAAGAGTGTACTCCTCCTGTCTGGTGTGTACTTCTCCTGTCTCACTTTAAAACCTGAGACTTAGACTTTTTTGCTAACTTTTTGCCTGGAGAACCATCATGGGACCTGGACCAACGTGCCAGCCAATCTGCCGTGTGTGTATCGCCAGTGGCCTGACTTTGTCGCAGCTTCAGTTACATTCTTCTACACAGCAGCAAATCTGATTCAGCTGGCCGGACGCAGACCAGCATCTGGCAATGTCGAACCCTCTTTGGCTTCAGACTTGTCCCTGTTTCCAAAAAAGAGTCTAAGTCCGAAGGTAGGAACCTTCACTTGGTCTGATGCCGAGCAGAATCTCATTGACATCAATGACATCCTGGGTGTGAATGTCTAACTTTTCTTGCCTTAGTCGATGGCTTCACTGTGACCTTGTGGTGGTCAACAAGCCCATCTTCGGGTACTGCCTACAGCCGTGCCCTGCTGGAAATCTTGTAAATGTTTTAGGTGTGAAGGTAACGTCCCAGCCAGAACCCATCCGGCCTATGTATCTGACGTGCACTCCACCACGGTTGGCCTTAAACCTTACTATTGATTCCAGTCAAGCACAACTAGTTGCGTGCGGGTGGCGCTTTTGGGTGATATTGTTTTTTAAACCTTAAAAAAATGTATATCTCCGGTCCCCTAATTGAATATTTGTTTTTTTGCTGTCCTTTTGTCCATTATAATATTCCTTTTTATAAATTGGAATGGGATTTTTGTGTTGTGCTTTTTTACCCCTTACTGTTTTGGTCCGACTTTATGCTTTACATATTTTCTTAAATAAGCCTGTCTGCTTTGTGTTGTAGATATAAGGGTCGAGTGGAGTGTTTAAATTACTCAAAACTTTACTGGACCCAACAAGATTAGTGACATTATTACTTGTGGTGGACTAATAATCCACTTTCTTTCACTATCGTACACAAATTATGACAAAATAAATCCACAATGTATAACTCGTTTGCTTTAAATAGATTAAGACCTTGTTGGCATCATAGCGGGCAGACTGACTGGCTCACAATATCTTGTGAAAAGAAAGGGAAAAGTAGCATCACCATCTTAGTAAATAACCTATAATATAGGACTACTGGGATAATAATCTACACAGATTTAGCCACATATACAATGCATCCCACTTAGTACCTGTCCCCAGACCGGCAACCCAAGATTTATTCTGGCTATTCAAATTTTGCGAGGTATGAAAAGAACTAGTTTCAAAATTTAGCGAGTTCTTCTATTAGCTTAAATGTCTTCGAAAGAATGTATGAGTAAGAGATAAGGACGTTTCAGGGGGAAAGACTCCAGGAATGGAAAGGAGAAATGTATGGTTTGGTATTTATACAGTGCAAAAGTAGCTGGATAGCAACCGAGTGCTGTTCATCAGTTGGGAATGTATACACTAACCTTTCACAATGACAGATTTCACAAGTTTAAAATTGTATTAAATTTGTTACAAATGTGCACATTTAGGCAACAATCAATTAAAAAATGCTGGAGTATTTAAGTTACCATCATATACTAATGGGGTTATCCCAGACAAAGTCAAGGAACTGGGGATCAATACAGTATAAACAACAATTGGTCCCGACGTATCTTTTCAGCACACATAGTAGGGTGCAAAGTTCATTCAAACGGCCATACATAATGTTTTTTTATTATTAGATTGATGTCACAGAGAGAGAGAGCGAGAGAGAGAGCTAAAAGACAACATTGTTTTAATGCAAAAATCCTATCATATATTTATCATGAAAAACAGTATTCAATCAATTATTTATAACAATCGGCGGTTGTCGAGTTAACATATTTGCGAATATGTCTAAAGGTCAAGTTGCACAAAAACACAATTATCTGGTCAATATATAGAACCCGTATCGCCTTGTGTACATCACATTATGTTTTAATACAGAAGTTATACTTCTTGTTTTACCTAAAATGAAGTTGTATTGTGCAAGCTGCGCGTTTCTGATCTTCTTATTCAGAGTGCAACCTGGGTCCAGATCAACATCAGACATGAATCCTGCATCATGGAACTGTTCTTTAACCTAGATGACATTTATAACATTTCATTAAAAATTGTCAAGTCGGCATATTTTTAAGTAGCTCGACACCAGAGCCTCCACAGACTATCACAAATAATGTAATTTAACATGCACGTTGCTGTTCTCGGTCCTTTATATGCCTGGGATTTATTACCTTAGTAGGAATAAGAACAAGAGCACTTGCTGCAGCAGTAAAAGTCACAAACGCTCAAATACATACAGGACCGTGCCTACCTGGCCATCTCATAGAAAAGAAAGTAAAAGTAAAGGTATAAGAATAAAAGCCTTGATGACAATAGGGTACACATAATCTCATTCTGGTATCCTCTGCCCTTTCATACATTTGCCTGCATTGATATTCACAATTTAAAAGTACTGTGGGAAGGCAGCAGGACCAGCCCCACATGGCTCAGACAATACATGTTGTTCAGCATAGTTTGAACAAACTGTGAACCAGCTCCCCATCAAACACGTTTCTAGCTAAAAACAAATGTTGCACTGTCATTTTGTAGATTTTGTTAAAAGAAACAGGCCTTTGAAACGCCTGTGGTGCAGCCTTGCATCAACAGCATTAGCATGAATATTTTCAAGCTTAGGACGCTTTAGGGCCCAGCAACATATCAGTCTACTCAAAGACCGATATTGTTTATTAATCAGCATCTTGTAATGCTGGCTAATAAAAAAACGTAGGTCTTTCAGCATTTCTTCTTCGGTCAAGGCTGCATAGGGAACAAAACGTCTGCTGGAGTGTCACGAAAACTTAGTATGCTAAACCATTCCAACCCCAAATTCCTTATCCATTCCATTCAATAACTTTATTTCGGTCTCAATGACCATAAAAGTACAGTTACATAGAATATAAAAAGACAGTATATACATTTAAATCATGAATGATACACAATCATAAAGCTACTGCATTGCGAAAAACCGCACATTTGATAATGAATGGGCCAGATTGGGAATAAGTACAGAAAGAAATCCCTAGGAAGTTAAAAGCAGATAAAATTGGGCTACTATCCCAGGTAAAAACATTAAAATTGTGTATATACAAAGTAGTAGCAACATGCTTACTAATTTAAAAAGGTCCGCCGGCATGCCACATGGAGTTTAGGAAACGGGAAACAGCGAAAACGATAGGGGCATAAGTATCATATTTTAGAACTCTGTATGTCACAGCACATTGGATGAAACCTAGGTTCTTACATAATTGGATGAGCCAGCGCTGGCGTATTCTTCTGTAAGTAGGACAGAAAAAAAGCACATGTTATCGGTCTCCTTCTTATAACTACAGGCAGGGAATCCATAGTGGTCGGGTTCGGACCATTTGCTAGTAAAGCCAGAAAGCGGCAGAATTCCCATTCTGAACTGCATGTAGAGTTTTCTAGCTGAGCTAGGTTGGATATCATCCAGGAGGGGCTCCATTGAGTATTCATCTTTAATTTGGAGAAAGTCCGCCGTCAGGCGACCACAGGGCGAGCTTTGAATAGTTGATAGTTTGTTCACTCTGTAGGATCTTACCAGTTCCAGACGTGAAGATTGCTAGACAAGATTCTTCTGGCGATTTCCAAAGTTCTACCTTGCCCAGGTTTCTGCAAAGTACCCAAATATGTTTGAGCCAGGGTAACTTTGCAGAAGCCGGGTTATTCAGTAACTCCTTGAGCTCAGCTTGATAGACGGCCAGTTCGGGGGTCGCCCATAGACGCCTCCAGTAAGCTAGGGGCCTGAAGGCTATCTCTTCACAAATAGGCCTGATACCCAGATCTAGACGTAGGGGGATGAGGGGAGTGCTAGAGGGGAGACATATCAACTGCCTCATGAAGTTGTTCTTAATTCTGTTCAGGCTGGTAGTAGGGCAATGTCCCCACAATTCTGCCCCATACATTGTAGCACCCCTGGCCTGGGTTTTGTAGATTTCGACCACTGGCCTTACAGGTTTAAGTGCAGAGGTTCTATGCAATTTTGTGAGCCCTCCCACTGTCTGTGCTAGTTTGTTAGTTGCTTTGGTCACCTGGGGCCCCCATTCCATATGCTCTGTAAGAGTAACACCCAGATAGTCGAACACCGACACTCTTTCCAGTGAGGTGATGTGTAGGAATGGGTTAGAGAGAGACTTGTTTGCGGGGTTGAAGACCATATATTTGGTCTTTATGTGTTGATCTCCAACCCCCGGTTCTTGCAAAAAGCGTCAAAGATTACTAGAATGAGCTGAATTCCCATGGGTGATTTTGATAATAAGAGTGTTTCATCAGCGAACATCATCGCTGGGACCCTCCCAGAGGCTAGCCTAGGGGCGTCGTTGTCCTTCACCTCCCAAAGTTGCTCAATGAGTCCATTAATAAAAAGGCAGAACAGGGTGGGAGCGAGTACACAACCTTGCCGCACTCCCTTGCTCACTGGGAAACGAGATGTCAATTCACCATGTTTCCCGAACCTTACTTGAGCAAAATTGTCTTCATGGAGCCTTACTAGAATGCTAAGGAGGTACGGTGGAATCCTCAATTCCCTCAAGACGTCCCAGAGTTTGCTCCTGGGAACGAGATCAAAGGCAGACTTCAGATCGACAAAGATTAAACAGAGGCTGCCACCCTCTATAACCACAGTATTCCAGTACAGGAGTTGTAGCCCGAATAACTGGTTGACGGTGGAGGTGTTCTTCCTTATCCTCATCAGATATCATAACAGTCAAATTGATGCACACACACTCTCCTTATAAAAAAAACCTGAATAGAAAAGCCATCAAAAGACAAACTAGTGAAAAACACAGAAAACTGTCAAAGGGAAAAGATAAAAATTAAAAGAGTCAAACCCGTACACCAATTGCCAAACTGTTTCTCCACATAATAAATTCCTTTCCATGTAACAAAACATATTTCTCTACACTCACATAAGATATGGGGACATTCTTTTAAATGTTCCACTTTCAGTGGATATGATTTTGTCACTGTTGGATACTACTTTGAATGAGCACATCCAAGATGTACCCTCTTTCGCACACCATACCCTAACAATAGTTAGGGTTACCAGATTTTCAGAACAAAAAACTGGGACGTGCACAGGCATAGAAATAGGCCTAAATATTTTCACTGGCCATGGACACTTACCACTGAAGAACTGAAGTGAAAATAACATTCAGTGCTATATATCTATGGATCACAGTTAAACAATCCCTCCCCTTGCTGTGAAGAGCTCCAGGGTTGGACTGCAGGTGAGTTTGGCTTCGTGGCTTGTCGGCTCTATCGCCTCATTCACCCCTCATTAGATCCTGCTGTGCTACTCGAATGAGGCAAGACAGCACAGTGGACTACAAAACAATTTATGCTGTTTTGCTGGTATGATCAAGGGCCTGGTTGAAAGGCGAGTCTGTCAGCTCTGTAATTTTGGGCATGTTCTTCCGGCCCGCTCTCAAAAACCGGGACATGTATTTGTTTTACAGAAAGTGATGGGACGGCGGGATAGTCCGAGACTGTCCGGGCAAAACCAGGATACCTGGTCACCCAAATCATAGTACATTGAAACACCCCAGATACTTAGAGATTGCTCCTGGCACAAAAACCCAATTGCTGGCACAGAAATTGGTATAATCTGATTTTGTAAATCAGGACAGCAGATTACGTTTTTGTGCACACATCCTGAACTTGGATACCACAAAAATTGTGCCAATTACCTGTTCAGATTATTATGTTAAATAGGATACTTAAGAAAATTTAAGGGCACAACGTTTGGGTAATATGTAAAACTGTAAAAACTGAACACTTGGAGCTTTAGTAATAAGTAACCTCAACATTTTCGACTCATAACTTAAAGTGTCATGTGAGGTCCGGAAAGCAGGAGCATACAAGATATCAACGTGGTGTTTTTTTCTGCTATGAAAGTTAGACCAGAAGGTGTAGGACCCAAGATCTCTTTTTCCATTGCCAGGCCCTGTGACCAGCGTACCTTGTAATTTTGAAGAGAAATAAACAAACCAGTTCCACATCAGGAAATAAAATATGAACGAAGGTCCCCAATGAGATCAATGAAGACTTTTTACCTAATTTCCTGCAAGAAAGGCAACTAACAGTTACACCCTTATTTCACAAGCCTTGAACTGTTTCTTGAGTACAAAAACAAATGCAGGCATGAAATTGATCATTTTACAAGCCTACTCATGAATGAAGTCTAAAGGGTAAACAGTAACAGACTATGAGATCCCATATGATGCGGCCAAATCCAAAGCATGCAAATCTAGGTAGAATCAATTGTCCATACTGTGTGAGCAACCTTTAAGTTTCCTTCTGGAGTTGGGCTAGCCTGGCAATTTTAGATAGGCTGTTCATTGAGGAACAGGGTCAGAACTGATGTGCATAAGTCCAGCTCTGTCTAGAGTAGCACAGTGGGTGAAAAACAGGTTGGAATGCTACCCTAGAGACTGCCTCTGGTTTGAGTATGCATTCCTAACATCACTTTTTCTGTGCTTGAGACAACCCTCTCCTACCCGATGCTTTACCATGCAATTAGTTACATACCTGAATGAACGGTTTTGCAGCTTGGAACTCACATACATTTACATGCTCTACATTTTTGTCCCATCTAGTGTTTGGGCCTGAAAATGTTTACGAAATAAACAAAGTTCTATTTGTACATTGATAATAGACAGACTAGCGAGATTTCCTAGAAGGTCAACCATAAGTCCTCAATGTTTTGTATATGCTAGCAAGAGTCAGATTTAATTTCTGTTATATCGTTTTCTGATATGCGTGTACATATTAACAATGTGAAAGTCAATTTAAAATAAATGTTTTCTTTTTTGTGCACCTTTCTTTCAAGCCCAGAGGGTGATGAGTCAATTGTGTGTCAGAACCCCTTTCAGAAAGCCAGAGGGCAAGTAGGAGTTACTGAGCCTAGCTGTGGTGGCCGAGGACTCTTATTCCTGATGTACCGGGGCCCGCCCTCCTATGGATCCTACTCAACTGGGACAAGCACCCCTTCTGCACCTGACTCGCAGTTAAGTAGCGTTGGACGAGCAGTCAAGGCTTCTTGTGGTGGGGGTATAGATCAGTGAACAAGATGCATAATCTAACGTGCAAGATGGCACGAACAATAAATCCATGTCCAGTCAAATACTTGTTTTTATATAAAAAGAAGCATTTTAATGCTAACACTACATGTACAAAGGTAAACGACATTCACAACCAACACCACAGTCCCCCTTGAGGTCGGGTTGTCAGGTCATTCCCAGTCCTAATAATTTTAGAGCAAAGGGTTTGATGTTATTCCCCATTCACTGATGACCAAATCCAGGGAATGTAAACTTTTAGGCCATACTCAAGAGTTCTCTCCTCTGACTCCTTTTGTAAGATCTGTCACAAGAGTCTATGGGGTCGCAGTATCGATGGTAGCATGTCCCCTGGGGTCCCAAAGTCCCAATTCCTGACTTACCTGCTTCGGGGATATGGAACCCTTTAGCGACGCAGCAAAGTCCTGCTCTGATCGGCAAAGGCGGGCCGCACGCTGTCACACACAGTAGCACCAGGAAGGGGAAGGCTCTCTCCTCTGAGCCATGCTAACGGCTGGTTCTAGTGATCTGAATTGTTACCGCACCAGTGATTGGACGGTAAGTCACTCTTCCCTTCGCAGGGAGGTGGGGTTGATCTCCTTGCTCTGACAGGGCTCCAGTTACGGCTTTTGATCCTCGGGCTTCCTTTGGTGCAGTTCAGAGAATGTAGGCTGGATCCGCCTCGATCACTGCAGCAGTTGTTTTGTCCCAGGCGACAGCCTGAACCCTTGCCCTTAGAGTCTCCGGCAGCCCCTTGTGGCATACGGGCTCACCACCACGGCACTGGCAAGTCTGGTCACACTGACCTAGCATTGATATTCACAGTGGCACGCTCTGTGGCACACAGGGCCACCCACCACGAGGTTGTGCAGGCCTGGCCCCCTTCACACAGCCTTTGCTCCTCACTCCCTTGCTCAGTCAACGGCACATGGGGGTTGTGGAAACAATTCAGAATACAGGCTATGGTACAATTGGTGCAAGAGAGAATTCTTCACACATTGCACAGGAAGTCCTCACAATAGGTATTTCCCCTGGACCTCGCTCCTTCTAACGCTCTACTCTTCCTCACAAGGCACAGAGGTCTTGGCGAACAGGCAGGAGCTGGTGCTCCTGGCCCGGTGCTCTTGGTTTCCCTGTGTGGCGTGCCCTCACCCAGCAATCAGGGTAGCAGGCCTGAGCCCCCAGTCCGTGTCGCAGGCAGAAGTTTTACAGAGCTTCCCCTCCTCACACAGTCTATCTGCCTGCTCTGCAGAAGACAAAGTTTGGGGTCTCAAACTCCCCTACTTCTAGTCCTTTTCAAGATACAAAGTGTAACTTAGTGTCTGAGTCGTTGAAGAATATTTTGAAGTTCTTCTTCTTTGAAATGGACATCTTTCCCCTTTCTTCTGCCTCCTTCCGGAGGTCTATCACAGCAAGCAAGACTTCAAAGTTGCTTAAAACACAACAAGCTTCATGGGAGTGACAAGAGTTCACAGCTGGATGTGAGCCACAGTGATATGTGCAGCAAACGGTTAATCTTGGGCTCCCTGTCCTACTCTTTATGATTATATTATCAGCCCCATCTCTCTCTTCCTAAGATGTGTCTAGGCCGGTTCCTTGTGATCTATCATTGAATTAAAAAGCCCTTTGAAATGTACAGAGAGAGCCTTGCTCTCCCATCCTCCAGTGTATGTCCTCCCATCTAACAGAAATGCATCAATACATAAATCTGTTTGTGGGGATTACTCTATTCCTCATGTTTTCACCAGGCAGGCCTGGGCATCCCAAAATAGAACCCAAGGTCCTCCATGTAATGTACAAGTGCAGGCACACAGTGTACATCCACGGCACACTTGCAGCACAGCACAGTTATCCTATGTATTATGCCACCACAAGCATAACTACATGCAGCAAACTCGTTCCATCTGAGCACATTGTTCAGTACTGCAGCCTTTCTGTATTGTACCAGAGTGTTAGTTCGAAAACACTCTGCTAACATACACACATTTACCATGTTTGAACGGTACCACACTTCACATCTTGTGCAGTGCACTTCTTGCAAGTACGCCTACACCCAGCACATGTTTCTGTCATGCACGCAAACACGCACGCGCTTCCACATCTACCTGATGCAGGCCAGGGTGAGTTAAGCACACAGCAGCTGAAATTTTAAAACGATGAGTGAACCTGTAGGCCTCACTCCAGTGAGACAGGGGAAAAAGGTCCTGCTCACTACTACTGGTCACTACACGGTATGCTGCCACCACCGTGCTTGTCCTGCTTAACTCCTGGTGAAGGTGGTAGCTTTCCAACACTAAGAAGGCAGCGCTTTTGGCGCCCCTCTTGGTCCAACAAGACCGCAATCCGTGAGACAGGCCTATGTCATGGCGCACACGTATGATCCGTCTTTACCAATGACAAAGAAATTAGCATTAGCACCACACAAAAACACGCGCGCCGCCTCATGCGCAGAAAATGGTACTAAGTCACCGACACCTCACCTCCACCCTCACCAGCACTCCACCCCCAATGACGCCAACAGCGCGGAAAGCAACCTCCACCAATGGATCTCCAACTGTGCAGACGCAGACACACTCATACCTCTCCAGAAAGCTACAGGACAACACAACAAGAAAGCAAACTGGTTCACCATAGCACTCCAAGAATCCGAGCGCTCCTGCCGATGACTTGAAAAGACATGAAGAAACAGCAAAACCCCTGAAACACGCCTGCCTACAGAACAGCCACCACAGCACACCACCAACTCATCAAATCGACTAAGACAGAATGCTTTCGAACGCTCACAACTCCAAGGAACTCTTCTCCATTACACAAGAATTTGCCAAACCAGACAGCGTAACAGACACCCTACCCTCCCAAGACTTCTGCAACAGACTCAGCTCCTTCTTTCACCTCAAGATTAAGATGCTTTACGACAACTTCAACAACCAAGATCTCTGCACCACCTCAACTCCAACCCCAAGTAACGCCACCCAACAGACCCTGCTCACGACAGAAGACACCTTAAAGACCATGAAGAGCATTCACTCTGGAGCACCCTCAGTCCTCTGTCCGCCCCACATCTTTCACAGGGCTGCCACAGCCATCGCACCCAAGCTATGCTGAATTATCAACTGCTCCCTCGAGATCGCCACATTCCTTGACTGGAAGCACGCAGAAGTCCACCCTTTCTGAAGAAACCCTCCGCAGACACGACGGGCCTCAAGAACCTCAGGCTCATCTCTCTGCTTCTATTCACAGCCAAGGTCATTGAAAAAGCAGTCAACACACAGCTAGTAGACTTCATCGAAGACAACAACATCCTAGACATCTCCCAATCCGGATTCCACAGCAACCACACCCCCGAGACCGCCCTCCTCGCCATCACGGACGACATCCGCACCCCCCTCGACCAGGGCCAAACGGCAACCCTCATCCTCCTAGACCTATCCGCAGCTTTGACACCGTGTCGCACAACACACTAGCCACCAGACTCCACGACGCCAGCATCCGAGGAAAGGCCGATGACTGGATACGCTCATTCCTCACAGGCAGAACACAGACTCCCACCCTGCCTCTCAGAACCAACAGTGACCAGATGCAGAGTACCCCAGGTATCCTCCCTCAGCCCCACCCTCCTCAACATCTACATGGCCCACCTCGCAACCATCGTCAGAAACCACGGGCTCTAAATCGTCTCTTACGCCGATGACACCCAGCTCATCCTCTCCCTCACCAAGGAAACCAACATCACCAGGAACAACTCCAAGAAGGGATGAAAACCGTCTCAACCTAGATGAAGAACAGCTGCCTAAAACTCAACTCGGAGAAAACAGAAGTCCTCATCCTCCGCTCCACGTCCTCAGCTTGGGACGACACATGGTGGGCCCCCACTCTCAGAAACCCACCCACCCCTACAGACAAACCATGCATGTAACCTCAGCATCATATTGGACTCATCGCTCAAGATGAACCGCCAGATCAACGCCCTCTCCTCGGGCTGCTTCAACACCCTTCGCATACTCCATAAAACATTCAAATTAATCCCCATCGAATTCAGAAAAATGGTCACACGCCCCCTCATCACCAGCAGACTGGACTACGGCAGCGACCTTAATGCCGGAATTAACAAAAAGCTCCTCTGCAAGCTCCAGACCACCCAGAACGCCGCAGCCAGACTAATACTCGACATCCTCCGGCACAACCACACCACTCAACACCTCTGCGATCTCCACTGGCTCCCCGTCGAAAGAAGAATAACATTCAAGCTGCTCATGGCCACATTCAAGGCCCTCCACAACATCAGACCACAATACCTCAACAAGCGTTTATCCTTCCACACCTCCAAGAGAAACCTCAGTTCAGCCGATCTCTCCTTGGCCACCGTCCCACTCTTCTACACGACCTGAGCGGGCAGAAGGTCCTTCTTCTACCTCGCAGCCAAGAACTGGAACGAACTCCCGCTCCACCTCCAGCAAAGCCCTACACTGCTCCAGTTCAAGAAAAACCTCAAGACCTGGCTCTTCAGATGACCCCAATTAGACGACCTTCGAGAGAAATGCAGGGTGTGTTTCCAAAACACCTTATTCGAGGACAATGCTCTTGGAAAGGTTTATGGTTTTATCTTATAAACTAAACAAAAATTAAAATGCTCTTTTTAAAGTTAAATGTTTCATGCTGGCTGTCTTCATTCATTCAATAAGACTCTAAGACAACGTTCAAGATACAAGTTGTTTAGGAACTATTTGTGGATGATACAACTGCTTTGCTTTTTCAAGAAATCTGGTGCTAACCGGAAAGGAAAAAAAGACTCCCTTTGTGTACATTGCAATAGATAATAACATTTAAGAGCAGCATAAATGAGTTTACAGTCTAGTAAACATAAAATATAATGATTTATAAACTTCTCTGGTATTTGTTGTATCGCAAACCTCTTGTGCTGCGTGCGTTTTAGTTTCCTCAATAGTATACTTATATTTGTAGTACAGTAGCGTGGTAAAATTCTTATGCTACAGGAACCATAGTGTCAGATTTATGCTCTTCGGATCTGCAGGAAAAATCAACGTGCCATTCAATATGGGCAACAGACAGCGGACACCAGCAATGTCGATATTTGTTTGGAAACACTTAAGAGTACCAAGGTCCTCAAGACTATTGGGGGGGTGTGAGTACAAGCACTTACTGCCGAGTTGATTCATCAGTTCTATCGGTGGAAAACGTATACAAATGCTGCATACCTGCTCAGTGACGGTGTATTGTTGGAAGCCACGTTTTGCCATTTTTCTTGGTCTCTAAGGTTAAACAGGTCAACTGTGTTGTCAGAACGTCTCTCGCCGTGATGTATTTTTCATTTTTGAGAAATGCTGGGGGTCTACATTAGTGGTGCATCAGAAGCAAAGTCAGTAGTTGTGTCGCACCGTGCCCGGTATTGATCTTTAAAATGAGTAGGTCTTGGTCTCTGTCTGTATGTGTAAAACATTGCAGTGGTGCGATGCATCTGCTCTGCACTGCTGGTCGTTTGAATTCCCTCCCTTCTGTCATTAATGGTGTGAGTTTGCCCATCACCAAGTCATCCATTCACAGATAAACGTGTTTGGCCCATCAACTTAAATGCACAGTCTCCCTTGCTAGACCATTTGAAAACGCTTCTGGTGTTGACAATTCAGCATCCTCAAGACCATCTGAGCCTTCCTCTTCGATTGCACCCATTTATGCCTTGTTGGCTCATTAGTGTGCACAATTCCCAGAGTGTTTTTGGGACACAAGGTGATGTGCCAATGCTGCTTCTTTCGATTGTATTAGTTTTGTTTTTTATGATCTAAGGGTAAAAATACATTACAGACTAAGAGCCAGATTATGAGTTACGCGCTATATTCTGACCTGTGCATTACCAGTTTACACACGGATCGGAATTACGAGTTAAAAGGAATTTAAAGCATTTGATAATTAACGGATGCAGTAAATACTTCAAGCTTTGCTCAGTTTCGCAGCTCTAACTGACCAAATTTGACCAGGGATCTGTACGGTATTTACCACACCATGCGGATTTTGGTGTGTTAAACATCAAAATCTGCACATTAGTCCCTAATAACTCATAATAGGTGCTATCTATCGCACCCAATATTTAGCGAACCCCAGAGTATCGTTATTTACCAGGTGCGATAAATAGCACCTTTACTTGTAATCAGGTCCTAAGCGTTCATTATTAACTGCAAGCATTTTGTGACAATTTGTACACAATTTAAATGGTGCATTCTCCACAGTCTAAACCCCCAAAGCAACACTGGAGTAGGGAGAAAATAAAATCACCCTGAAACCTTTACTCTTCAATCTGTACCTTCTTTATTTAAAGACAGAGTAAAATCTTGATGTAAGAAAGTGGGTTATCAGTGGGTGAAATAACACCAAAATCACTAATAGCTCCGGAGCTTTCAGCAGGACAAACCAGCGCGGTCCAGTCGATCCGTGAGTCGACTAGGCTCGGCTTTACTCTTGACTTCGAGCCGTTCTCCTCCTGGAGCTTTTCTGAAAAACTTTACAGAAAGTTTCCAAACTTTGAAATCTTGGTTCTTGTTAGTTCCTTGGGGGGAAATAAGGATCCAATAGAACCAGCCATGGGTTCAGAGAGTCTGGATTGCCTATTGGGGGCTAGGATTCAATTTCCCATGCACCTGTGCAGTTCAGGAAAATCCAGTTGCAATTGGTTAGCTGGGGTAGTCCTCTCTGACTTTTGCAGGTAACTTCTTCCAAGCCTTTGGTACCTGTTGTTGATCAGGGAGTCCAATCCTTTCCCTTTGAGTCAGGCACAGTGTTTTCTGGGTGGCACCTTATGAGTGCAGTAGGTGCAGCTTTACAGAGTGCAGGCCTTCTGTTGTGCAGTCCAAGAGTCCGGGAGGGCAGTCATCCTTCTGATGTTCCAGGCAAATATCTAAGGAGCTCCTGCAGTTCTGCCATATTTATCCTCCATTCTGGGCTTGCAGGCAGGAGGAGACCCCAACCAATAGGAATAAGGCTGCCTCCCCCTGCTAAGACCACTTCCTGTGAAGTGTTGAATTCGTCTGACCCAAAATGCACATTCTCCCAAAAATCAAAATGAAGAAAATCTTTCCTGTGTGTGTGTGTGTGTCTGTGTAACCCAACCAAGAGGTGGGGCTACCTACTGGCTACTCTTCCCTTCCAGCCCCCCTCAATCTAATTAGGGGCGCTCCCACCTAGCTGGGGATCAAGGAAGTGGGGGCTGGCCTGGATCTTAAGACGTCTGTACTCCTGCCTTTGAATTCCAGCTTATCTTCCCAGCCCCCATCCTCTGCCTGGATTCTCCAAGAAGCAAATCACATCCTGTTTTGTTTCAGTCCCAGGATTCTTCGCACCCAGTGAGAGAGCAGCTTGTGTCAAGCTTTCAAAGGCTGACCAATTAGAAGAGGCTGCTATAGGGCTGATTTAGGTAACTTCATGATAATTATTTCTAAAACCAGTAATAAATCTGACCTTGGCAAGTTGTTGTATTTATTGTAAACATTATGTTGACATTTTGAATGATATGTCTAGCCAGTTCCAATCAAAAGATGGGATTTATTAAATGTAATAAAGCGTTCATGTTAGATTTGGGGGTCTCTAGTTGGCAATGGTTTGTACCTTTGTCCAAATAGAGACCCTTGCGTCTAGGCAGGGTAAGGGGCTACACTCCTAAAATAACCCCTGCTCCCTGCCTTGGTAGCCTGGCACGAGCAGACAGGCTTATCTCAGAGGCAGTGTGTAAAGCATTTGTGAACACATACTGTGATATAGTGATAACACTACAGATGGACACCACACAGGTTGTATTATAAAAATAAGTATTTTTATATAGACTTAACACAAGACCAAACAACAAAAATCCACAATACTGTACTCAAAAATAGACTTGAAAATGGTAGGAAATAGCTCAGTTCGCTTAAGATTGTAATTGTGACACTTTACTCTCAAAGTACCTTGGGTGCGTAACGCAAAGCAAACAAAAGGGTCGCAGGGAAGGTGATGCGTCGGTTCTTTACACTCAGTGGAGTGGATGCGTTGGTTCCTTACTGCTGCGCAGGGGAGTTGATGCTCGCTTCCTTACTGTGTGGGGAGGTGATGCTTCGGTTTCTTACTGCTCTCCGGTACGATGCGACAGGATGGCGCCTCGATGCGATACTTCTCTCCGGTGCGATGTGACAAAATGGCGTCTTGGTTACGATGCAACAACGTTGATGTGAGGCGTGCACGCCCGACGGCCGTGCGATGACCTTTGGAGCCGCGACAGGCCCTGCGACGCGCTTCTCTGGTGGAGCGACGGCGACCTGTTTGGCGACGACACGCTTCTCCGGTGATGCGAAAAGCTTCGGTGATGCGATGGCGACAGCATGGTTCCTCGGTGATGCAACGGCAACTGCTGCGGCAGCGTTATAAAGTTCCGTATCCGGAACGTCAGGCGGGTTGCAAAGGGAGCGAGGCTTGGTTCGGCCTCAAGCGAAAGGAATGGTATCCCACCTACTTGATATCAATGCATGTCTCTGACCTTAGTGCACTGTTTATGAGTATTGCTTTATGTTGCTTACTGTACACTGTGAATGTTGTTTATGACTAGAGGATTTGGTGCACCATGAGCACCACGAGCGAATGTCCTCAAGATATCTATGGCCAATGTACACTGCCTGTCCCTTGGTTTGTTGGCTAAATTATTGTGTGCACTGTTGTGAATTAACAAGCAGCCGACCCTAAGGGTTGTAGGCGAGAGGCTGTGTTGAATTGAGACTTCTTTTCAATAAAATAATAATTAAAAAAAAAAGTAATTCAACACGCTAAAAAAAAAAAAAAAACACTGCTGCTGCAGCGACACGCTTCTCGGCGTTGAGGCGCGCTTCCAGCTCCCAGCGACACGCAGTCTCTCAGAAGGCCCAGAACAACAGCAGACACTTCAATTCCCTGCAAGGGAATTCAGGGGGGGAGCTGGTTGATGAAGTCTTGTATCCCTGAGACTTCAGGAAGGAGGCAAGCTCAAAGTTCAAGCCCTTGGAGATTCTTCTTCAAGTTGATGAAAAGCACAAACAGTCCTCTTCTCCTTTCTTTGGCAATGAAGCAACCACTGCAGGCCAACCCCCAAACACACAGCACAGTGGTAACCTCCTCCTTGAACTTGCTGGTTCTTCTCCTCAGCAAAGGTTTGTCTTGATTCCCAGAAGTGATCTAAAGTTCTGGGGTCTGGGTCCCCCTTTTATACACCAAAATCCTTTGTCTCTGAAGGCAGAGAGTGTCTGTACCTAATCCAAACCAGTTCTGGGCGCATTCTGCCAGTCTACACTTTCTTCCCTTGTCAGTGTGGGCCTCAGACACAACACAGGAGATGGAGCCAGTGTTGTGGAAGGCAGGCACAGCCCTATTCAGGCCCAGGTGCTACTCCTCCCACCACTCCTCATGCAGATTGGTCTATTCAGCCTTGTGCTGACTCACCCTGTCTCCTGGAGCCCCCCAGCCACTGTCACTCAGAAACCAGACACGGAATACACAACCTAGCAGAGGCAGGCTTGGATAGTTAGGCAAGAAAATATCTACTTTCTAAAAGTCTTATTTTCAAACACAGAATGTAAAACCAACTTCACTAAAGATGTATTTTATCATTCTGAGTTCAGGAATATTAAAATCGAATTTCTACCATGTTCCCTGGGTCAGTTAGGATTATAAATTGTTATAATCAAACTGCCCATTCTGGCCTATGGGAGCAGGTAGCCTTGCAATAGTGAAAAACGAAAATGGCTGTAATTCACTATTAGGATATGCCACACACATCAGGGCATGACCTGCCTTTTACCTACAATGCACCCTGCCCTTAGGCCTACCTTAAGGGAGTCTGATATGTGGAAAAGGGAAGGTTTAGGGACTGGTAAGTGGGTGCACTTACCAAGTCAACATGGCAGTATCAGACTGCACACAGGCTCTGCAATGGCAGGCCTGAAACACTTTACAAGCTGCTCCGGTGGGTTGCACAATCAGGGCTGTAGCTCACCCGCAGCATTTGATTTACAAGCCCTGGGCACACGCATTGCACTGTACTACGGTCTGACAAACCAAATAAGCCAATCATGGAGTCACTAATTCATACATCAATTTAACATAGGGAGCACTTGCACTGTGGCACTGGACAGCAGTGGCACAGTGCCCAAAGCATCTAAAACCAGCAAAAACGTAAGAGGCAACAGCAAAAAATAGAAGGGAGACCCACGCCAATGGTGCCAGGTCTAACACGTGTCCCCTCCAGCTGAAATGTGGGGAGAACTACCCTACCTCTTGAGAGCTATCACTAAGGCGGAAAAATCTGGACAGACCATCAGCATTGGGGTGTTCTGTACCTGTCACGGTCCCCTTGGATCCTCTCCTCAGGATGACGCCGATGCTATGTGTGGGTCCACCGCCCATCCGTCCCCTAGCCGGTGTACGTGTAATACTCTCGGACGAGAAGATAGGTGGGTGAGGGAAGGAAGGGTAGGAACAGCGGGGAGAGAGACCTGCAAGAAACAAGGAGATGGATTAGCCCAAGGCTCACTCCCTTTCCCAAGACACCACCCCAGGCCTGTCGTTCCCCCTACCTGGTACTCCTTCCTTCCTACTTCTGGATCCCCGCTTGGGGCAACTCACAGGTGCTGGTGGGGTCCCTGATGTGAGTGTTTAGATTCAGGGCGCTCTCCTCGTGTCCCTGCCCCGTTGCGTCACGGGGAGGCGAAGAGAGAGAGAGACAAAAGCCACCAGAGGAGCCAGCGTTGAGTGTAGCTGGTGCAGGTTTGTTTTCAGGGTGCCCTCCTCATGTACCTGCCCCGTTACATCACGGGGAGGTGAAGAGAGAGAGCCAAAAGACACCAGAGGAGCCGGTGTTGGGTGAAGCAGGCGCTGCCATTCTACGCCCGGAAATCCTGGGGCGGAGGAGCGCCTGAGAGGCTGGAGGTGTAGTAGACGCTGCCACGTCACGCCCGGAAATCCTGGGGCGGAGGAGCGCCTGAGGGGCTGGTAAGGTTCCCTGACTGGGACGTAGGTATGATAAGGGTAGGGGAGACTGCACCGCCGCGGGCGAAGCGAAGAAGAGTCACGGATGCGCGCTCACCTCCTCGACGATGCCGTGGGAAGCGTCATGGCGTGCTTCTATTACTTCCTCGTGGAGTCTCAGCAAGTCTGAAGATGCGGGAGCAGAGGTCGCTGCGATGTTCCGAGGGTTTGCTACGGGGCCGTTGATAAGGTACAAGTTTACGGGAATCATTGGCCCCGCCTCCCAGGTCTTCACGCACTTTATCCGCGTCCGGGGTCACGTGCGGTCTCATGCTGCGAGTAAGCGTGGGGGCTCCTGGGACTTGGAGTCCGCTCATCGCGGAGTTGCGCCGCCGCACACCGGATCATGACAGCACACCCCCCTTCACCCCGGTCACCGGGCCGCCTGAGCCCCCGGGTTTGGAGTGCGATCGGCGGTGGAAGTCCGCCACCAGGCGGGCCGCATGCACCGCCGAAGCAGGCTCCCAGGAGTTTTCCTCCGGTCCGTAACCCTTCCAGGCCAAAAGGTACCACAGTTTGCCCCTTACCAGCTTGGAATCCAGGACCCGTCGGACGACATACTCCTGTTCATGGTGCACCCAAACAGGGGCTGGGGCCTTCTTCATAGGGCACAGCGAGGGTTTGAGCAGCGACACGTGAAACACAGGGTGGATACGCAGCTGAGGGGGCAACCGCAGCTGCACCGCCACGGGGTTCACATGACGGACTACAGGGTAGGGCCCTATATATTTTGGGTGGAAGACACTGGGTTTGCGGAATCGGATGTTCCTTGTGGACAGCCACACCTTATCCCCTTTGCGGTATACAGGTGCGGGTCTGCGACGCCTGTCTGCTTGTGCTTTGTAACAGTTCTTTGCTACCTGAAGGCTAGCCCTGGCTTTTTTCAGAGCGGAGTGTATGGTGCCGAGCCTTTTTTGTAAATCAGGGAGAGACACATTCTCTCGTGGGAGAAGAAAGGGAACAAAGCGTGGGTGGAATCCTGATGCGAGAAAGAAGGGAGTGTGGTGTGTGGAGGAGTGTTGTGAGTTGTTATACGCCACCTCAGCTACCCAGAGCAAGTAAACCCAAGAGTCCGCTGCTCTATCTGCGTAGCAACGCAGATATTGTTTAAGGGTCTGGTTGAGCCGCTCTGTCTAACCATCTGTCTGAGGGTGGAAGCTCGTGGAGAGGGAGGAGTGGATGCCGAGCTGTTCACACCACACCCTCCAAAACCGGGCAGTGAATTGCGACCCCCTGTCAGACACAATCCCAACTGGAAGTCCATGAAGACGCACCACGTGTCTCAACAGAAGTGTCGCCAAGACCCCCGCCGTGGGGACTTGTTTGCAGGCGATAAAGTGTCCCATCTTTGTGAGATTGTCCACGACTACGATGATGGCTGTACATCCCTGGTCCTTCGGCAGCCCCACCACGAAGTCTATGGAGATTCATTCCCATGGATTCATCGGGGTAGGAAGCCGATTTCATTTGTGAACATACCGCACACCTTTTCACCCATAGTAACACGTCCGGCCGAACGGAAGGCCACCAGAACTGTCTCAAAACCGTTTCCAAGGTTTTGGTCCCTCCCATGTGTCCAGCGCAGGGCAGGTCATGACACCATGAGAAGACGAGTTTCCGGAGTTTGAGTGTGGGGACTAACACCCTGGAGCCACACAGGGGAAGACCGTGGTGTAGACGCCATTCTTTGTGACTTCTCAGCCATGAAGCCCAGGCGAAAGTTTGGATGCCTTTCTTCACCCCCTGTAAAAAGGATTCGGTCTTTAGACTGCCTACGACCTGTTCCGGAGAGAAAATGGATTGCTCGGGGGTCACGGAGGACTTTGGCGTGATAGGGCGTCGGCTTTTCTGTTCAGCGTTCCGGGACGATATGTCACCATGAAATGGTACTCCGCGAAGAAGAGCATTCACCTCTTTTGTCTGGGTGAAAGATGGCGAGCTGACCGTAGGAATTGGAGGTTTCGATGGTCCGTGAACACGGTCACTCGATGACGAGCCCCCATCAACCAATGCCGCCATTCCAAGAATGCTTCTCGTATGGCGAGCAACTCCTTCTCGGATATGGTATAGTTGAGTTCGGCCGGGCTTAATTTTTTGGACATAAAGGCTACCGGATGAAGTAGCCCGGTGTCCGGGTGGCGCTGAGACAGTATAGCTCCCACAGCCTCGTCGGAAGCGTCGGCTTCTACGATGAAAGGTAGCTCGGGCTGGGCATGTCGTAAGATGGGAGCGGATGTAAAAGCTCTCTTGAGTTGCTCGAAGGCGGTCTGGGCTTCCGGAGACCATATGAAGGGGGCCCCTTTTCGTGTTAGCTTGGTGAGTGGTGTTACCATTTGAGAGAAATGATGAATGAACCTCCGGTAAAAGTTCGAGAAGCCGAGGAAGCTCTGTATTTCCTTCACAGTGGTTGGTTGTGGCCACCTGGCAATGGCTTGAACCTTCCGGTCAGTCATGATCTGTCCCTCGGGGGTGAGCAAGACGCCAAGGAATTCCACGGTGGTAATGTGAAACTCACATTTTGTGAGTTTGCAGAACAGGCGGTTTCTTTCAAGGGCCCTCAACACCGACCGAACGTGGCCGACGTGTTCCTTGGGATCAGACAAAAAGATCAAAATATCGTCGATATACACCACGACGTATTTGTCCAGGAAGTCCCTCAATACTTCGTTGAGGAAGTATTGGAACGCGGCCGGGGCGTTGCAGAGCCCGAACGGCATTACCAAGTATTCGAACAAGCCGAATCGTGTCTTAAACGCGGTTTTCCACTCATCCCCCCGCGCGTATCCGAACCAGAAGGTACGCCCCTCGGAGGTCCAGTTTCGTATAGATCCGCGCTTCCCGGACTTGTTCCAATAAGACGGGAATGAGCGGCAAGGGATACTGGTTCTTGATGGTCATTGCATTGAGGGAGCGGTAGTCGATACAGCAGCGTAGTTCGCCGTTGGCCTTGGGTATAAAAAAAAGGGGGGATGCCGCAGGAGAGCTGGAGGGGCGAATAAATCCCAGTTTTAAGTACTTGTCTAAGTACTCTTTCAAGTGGCAGGTTTCGGGACCGGTGAGGGCATACACCCTGCTGCACGGGACGGTGGCTCCCGGGATCAGATCGATGCGGCAATCATAGTCGCGATGCGGTGGCAGTTCTTCGGCCTTTTGTTTATCAAAGACCCCTTTATACGGTGCATACCAATCGGGGAGAACAACCTCCTTCTCTGCTGCGGTGGCCACATGGTGCGAGGTTACGTCTTCCCTCCCTTGAGGTTTCTCTCTGTGAAGGCAATGGGTCTGGCAGAAGGGAGAGCTGAACGTGATCGTGTTCGTCGCCCATTGTATACAGGGCTCATGTCGTCTTAACCATGGCAACCCAAGGATGAGCTTTCATCGTGGTGCTTGTATGATGTTCAGGGAGAGCCATTCTCCGTGGTCTTTCCCTATAGTGACCCACAGGGACGGAGTGACTTGCCGAATGGGACCGGATTCCAACTCCTTGCCGTCGACGGCATACACTAGCTCGGGAGCTTCTTTGAGATCCATAAAGCAGCCCGTGGCTCCCGAGTCAATCATGGCTCTGACGTCAAGGGGGCCGTTGTCAAGCGCCACTTGCGCTGTGATAAACAGGTGGTCGGGTTCTTTGGTGACGTCGGCTTCCAGAGAAGGGATGAAATGACAGCTTGAAGGTTTCCCTTCCCGTTCCTTCAAGCGCGTAGGTTTTCCGCCGGTCCCTCGCCGAGGCTGGCCGCTGTTTGACCAGTCCGGAGTCGACTGGTCTTCGGGCGCACAGGGCATTCGAGGAAGAAATGGCCCTTCTTGCCGCAGTATAAACAGAGGCCCTGTCTTCGTCGGTGGTCCCGTTCAGAAAGGGGCAAGGAAGCTCTCACCGTCCCTATCTCCATGGGGTCAGTTCTGGTTGGCGTCGGTTCCGACATACGGGGATGCTCGAACGGCGACGGTGTTTTGTCCTTTCGTTTATGTTCGCCTTTTTGTTCCCTGAGACGATATTCGAGCCTGGAAGCCAGTTCTATCATAGCCGCACAGGTGTTTGGCTGCGGGTCGATCTGGGCAATGACGTCTTTCAGCTCTTCTGTGAGCCCTCTGTAAAAGATCGCGGCTTGCTTCGACTCGGGCCAATCCGTTTCGGCTACCAACCTGCGAAAGCTGTTGACATACCCCAGGAAATCGGAGTGGGATTGGCGAAGGTCAAGAAGATCGCGGTCGGCGGAGAAGGCGTCTGCTCGGCGGTCGAAAGTCTTTTCGAATTCCTGCCGAAAGGTGTCTCAGTCGTATAAGAGGGCGTCGTCTCTTCTCACTATGGGGACAGCCCATTGCGCTGCTTCTCCGGTCAAGTAGGAGATCAGAAACGCCACTCGAGCTTGATTTGTGAGAAAGAGCTTGGGTCTGCAGTGGAAGTGTAGTTGCACCTGAGTTAGGAAGACTTGCACTTTTTGGATGTCCCTGTGAAACCTCTCAGGGGGGGCAAAGGGGATATGTGCCGGCATTTCTACTACGACCTGCGGTGTATGTGACGGGGATGCAATCCCCGCATCAAAGGGATTACGTTGAATGCGGTCTAGGCGAGTATGCAAGGCGGCGGATTCTGCCCGGGACGCAGCCAATTCTAGCTGAACTTGGGCCAACACGGCCATCACATCATCCAACGTGGCCATGTTTCTGCACCGACGTGATCAGGAGGAGAAATATTCGTGGGCCAATGATTCTGTCACGGTCCCCTTGGATCCTCTCCTCAGGATGACGCCGATGCTATGTGTGGGTCCACCGCCCATCCGTCCCCTGTCCGGTGTACGTGTAATACTCTCGGACGAGAAGATAGGTGGGTGAGGGAAGGAAGGGTAGGAACAGCGGGGAGAGAGACCTGCAAGAAACAAGGAGATGGATTAGCCCAAGGCTCACTCCCTTTCCCAAGACACCACCCCAGACCTGTCGTTCCTGGTACTCCTTCCTTCCTACTTCTGGATCCCCGCTTGGGGCAACTCAAAGGTGCTGGTGGGGTCCCTGATGTGAGTGTTTAGATTCAGGGCGCTCTCCTCGTGTCCCTGCCCCGTTGCGTCACGGGGAGGCGAAGAGAGAGAGAGAGACAAAAGCCACCAGAGGAGCCAGCGTTGAGTGTAGCTGGTGAGGGTTTGTTTTCAGGGCACCCTCCTCATGTACCTGCCCCGTTACGTCACGGGGAGGCGAAGAGAGAGAGCCAAAAGACACCAGAGGAGCCGGTGTTGGGTGAAGCAGGCGCTGCCACTCTACGCCCGGAAATCCTGGGGCGGAGGAGCGCCTGAGAGGCTGGAGGTGTAGTAGGCGCTGCCACGCCACGCCCGGAAATCCTGGGGCGGAGGAGCGCCTGAGGGGCTGGTAAGGTTCCCTGACTGGGACGTAGGTATGATAAGGGTAGGGGAGACTGCACCGCCGCGAGGGCCGCGGGCGAAGCGAAGAAGAGTCACGGATGCGCGCTCACCTCCTCGACGATGCCGTGGGAAGCGTCACGACGTGCTTCTATTACTTCCTCGTGGAGTCTCAGCAAGTCTGAAGATGCGGGAGCAGAGGTCGCTGCGATGTTCCGAGGGTTTGCTACGGAGCCGTTGATAAGGTACAAGTTTACGGGAATCATTGGCCCCGCCTCCCAGGTCTTCGCGCACTTTATCCGCGTCCGGGGTCATGTGCGGTCTCATGCTGCGGGTAAGCGTGGGGGCTCCTGGGACTTGGAGTCCGCTCATCGCGGAGTTTGCGCCGCCGCACGCCGGATCATGACAGCACCAGGCGGTGTTCCACCGTGAAGTCCATCCCCTGTAGGGAAATGGACCACCTCAACAGCTTTGGATTCTCACCCCTCATCTGCATCAACCATCTGAGGGGCCTGTGGTCTGTCTGAACCTGGAAATGAGTCCCAAACAAGTATGGCCTCAACTTCTTCAGTGCCCTGACCACAGCAAATGCCTCATGCTCAATTGTACTCCACCCGTGGAAGTAACCTCCAACTAATGAAGGCTACAGGTTGGTCTAGGCCCTCCTCATTCATCTGTGACAGAACAGCCCCCACACCATGCTCTGAAGCATCTGTTTGGACAATAAACTCTTTTGAGAAGTTGGGTGCCAGGAGCACGGGCGCCGTGCACATGGCAGTCTTCAGGGCATCAAAAACTTTTTGACAGGTGTCAGTCCTGTTCACTTTCTTGGGCTGCTGCCTGGAAGTAAGCTCTGTCAAGGGTGCATCTATGCTGCCATACCCCTTGAAAAACCTCCTGTAGCACCCAGTGAATCCTAAAAAGGATCTCACTTCTGTCTGGGTCTTGGGGTGTTTCCAAGCCAGGATGGCCTCAATCTTGGGCTGTAGGGGCGCCACCTGGCCGCTCCCTACCTGATGTCCCAAGTACACCACGGAACTCTGCCCGATCTGGCACTAACTTGCCTTGATCGTGAGGCTTGCTCTCCGCAGCGCCATCAACACTTCCCAGAGGTGGCGCAGATGTTCTTCCCAACTGGCTCTGAACACTGCAATGCCATCCAGGTAGGCGGCACTGAACTCTTCCAGTCCAACCAACACCTGGTTGACCAACCTCTGAAAGGTGGCATGGACATTCTTCATCCCAAGGGGCATAACCCGCAATTGGTGGTGCCCATCTGGTGTGGAGAATGCTGACCTCTCTCCTACCCCATCAGTCAAGGCGATCTGCCAGTACCCAGAAGTTAAGTCAAACGTGCTGAGGTACCGGGCAGCCCCTAACCGATCAATGAGCTCATCAGCTCTGGGGATGGGGTGCACGTCAGTCCTGGTGACTGAATTGAGTCCTCGGTAGTCCACACAGAACAGAATTTCTGGTGTGACACCCGGTGCGGCAGCCTTTGGGACCAAGACTACTGGGCTGGCCCAAGGACTGTTAGAGGACTCACTCACCCCCAACGCAAGCACCTTGGAGACCTCCTCCTTGATGCAAGCTCTCAACCTGTCAGTCACTCTATAAGTTTTGTGCTTAACAGGAGGACTGTCCCCAGTGTTTACATCATGGACACACCAATCAGTTACACTGGGAATCATGGGAGAACAAATCAGAAAACTGTCTCAGTAACTGTTGACAGTCATTCTGCTGCTCAGGAGTCAGGGTGGAAGAGAAGTTCACACCATCCACTGACCCATCTTGCTCTGTTGCAGACAGGTCAGGAAGAGCCTCAGTCTCCTCCTCCATTCCAGCATCTGTTGCTAGGAGCATGCCCACTTCGGACCTCTCTAAGTGGGGCTTCAGGCAGTTGACATGTAGGACCCGCAAAGGGTTCCTGGAAGACTGCAAGACCACCAAGAAGGTGATATTACTCTTGCGCTCCACCACCTCAAATGGGCAGGTCCACTTATCCTGGAGCGCGCAGTGCTCCACTGGGGCCATGACCCACACTTTCTGACCAGGCTGAAGCTCAACCAGAGAGGCATTCTGGTCGTACCACTGCTTCATCTCCTCCTGGCTGGCTTCCAGATTCGCCAGAGCGAGTTGTCTGAATCGCCTAGTCTGGTTCCTGAAGGCCAGCATGTAGCTATATACATCCTGGGGAGGTTTCCTGGGAGCTTGCTCCCAGCCTTCCTTGACCAAACACAGAGGTCCTCTCACTGGGTGACCGTAGAGAAGTTAAAAGGGGCTGAGCCTTAGGGACTTCTGTGGCACCTCACGGTAAGCAAAGAGAAGGCAAGGTAAAAGGACATCCCACTTATGCCTCATAGGTTCCTCAAGACCCATAATCATGCCTTTGAGGGTCCGGTTGAATCTCTCAACCAACCCATTACCTTGGGGGTGGTAAGGAGTGGTGAACTTCTATGTAACACCGCACTCCTGACACAGGGACTTCATATACTTGGAAATTAAGTTTGCACCTCGGTCTGACACCACCTCTCTGTGGAACCCCACACAGGCGAAAATCCCCATCAGTGCACGTCCCACCACGGGGGCCATCATAGTCCGGAGAGGGATGGCTTCCGGGTACCGAATGGCATGGTCCACCAAGACCAGGATGAACCTGTTGCCCATGGCTGTCTTGGGATCCAGAGGCCCCACGTTTTCAATGCCCACCCTTTCAAAGGGGGTGCTGACCACAGGGAATGGCTGGAGAGGAGCCTTAGGTTTCCTCCTACTCTTTCAAATTGCCTGGCAAGTCTGACAGGTCCTGCAATGAGTGTCTGAACTCTTGCGCATTTGGGGCCAATAAAAGTGGGTGGCAAGCCTTTCAAAGGTCTTGTCCTGCCCCAAATGTCCTGCTAAAGGCACATCATCAGCCAGCCCCAGTAGGAAGGCTCTGAGGTGCTGGGGTACCACCAGCACACGGGCTGACCCAGGCTCAGCAACCTTAGGCTCACTATACAGGAGTGTTATAATAGAAGTGAGAGAGACCCCTTTGACCAACCAGGGGAATAGGGTACTACTGTCTGGTAGAAATGAAATTCCCGTGGTACAACTTAATCTAAAAATTAGTATTGTTGGGAAACCAAATTATTGTATCCAAATACACAGTATTTAGCCCATGTGCTAGGCTATGACTAATTCATGCAAATCATACCATTATACAATTCAGTAAAAACAAAATATTTTATTAAAACCCAGTTAAAAACAGACAAAAGCAATTTATGATCCTGTAACAAATGCATCTAAGACATACACATGTCATATATACTTAAAACAAGTTCCTCTAAATTCAGGGGCACAACTATTACCCCTTGTTAAAGTGCAGTTTTCGGACCCTACAGAACACAATCGCTACGTCTAACAATTAACAATCCTACAGATTTATAACAGAGAGACAGAGACAGACAGTATAATTTGTCATTAGGGTAACTAATCGCTTTTGTCTGTTTTTAACTGGGTTTTAATAAAATATTTTGCTTTTACTGAATTGTATAATGGTATGATTTGCATGAATTAGTCATATCCTAGCACATGGGCTAAATACTGTGTATTTGGATACAATAATTTGGTTTCCCAACAATACTAATTTTTAGATTAAGTTGTACCACGGGAATTTCATTTCTACCAGTCACTATACAGGAGACCATTCTCCCAGTAGATCCAATGTGATCCAGACTGATCGCCTGGTTTGCAGCCTGTTGCCGCAAACCCACAAGAGAAGGGCACTTTCTCTGCTCCTCGCAAAACTCTTCCCTGGAGGGTCCTCCTTTCTGCTGCCAATGGGTCAGCTCAGGCAGGTCCTCCAGTTCAGCTACCTGTTCCCCTGTAGGTTCCAGGGCATCCCCCTCAAAGTCTGCCTCCTCCTGGACCGTGGGAACTGTGGGGGCGGGTTTCCCGTGCCCCGGCCTCTTCTCTTTAAGGCAGGCACCTGGGCCACTCTTTCAGGCTCCAGGTCCTCTTGAGCACCCTTACTGGCTGCCATAGACCGAGTGGTCACGCAGGCCCACTCAGGCAAACCCAACATCTCTAAATAAGCACTTCGCTCCACCTTTGCCCTAGGGGAGCTCTCCAGATCGTTACCCAACAGACAATCAACAGTCATGGCTGGGCTCAAAGCTACTTGAAGAGTTCCGGAGACCACCCCCCCACTCAAAGGGAACCTGAGCCACCTTGCAGTGGCTCTCTGTGTTGTCAGCGGCAACAACTGGGTAAAATGCATTGGGATTACCTGCTCTTCAGACACCAGCCGACAACTGACAGCTGTCACACTGGATCCGGTTTCTCTAAGAGCTTCCACCCTATGGACATTGATGAACACTCACTGCCTGTACTTATTAGTGTTATCAGGCAGCTGGTTCCTGGGTACCACCTCACAGTCTCCTAAAGAGACTAGGGACATCTCTGCGGGACCCCACCCACCTTGGGCACCCATCTCCTCCTCCAGGGCTACACTAGTCATCTGCACAGGGTGATGCACCAGTGGGTGCTGTCGTCCCATACAAGGGACATCTAGCATCATAAGAACAGTGGCCCACTAGACCACATTAAAAACAGGTCTTGGGCCCCCTGTGAACAGGCTTATCAGTCGGGCCCCTGCCTTCTTCTCAGGGGGAAGCTGGGAACCCTTCCCTTGGGGATTACTTTGGAGCCCTTTCTGGAACTCCCTGTTTACCATTGTGCCCCCCCACTCTTCTGCTCACCTTTAGCTAAGTATTCCACATGACCCTCTTGGACCTGGGTGCTCACCCAGCGGTCCGCCTCCTGCAAAAGAAAGGCATATATTCCACCCAAGTGGTAGACTCCAGTTTTCTGCAATTATTAAACCTTTGTCTGTTTAACTCTGGGGTCAAACCATATCTGGACATTAGGGCTCCCTTCATGTGGGCATAGGACACCTGCTCCTCTGTAGGTAAATCCCATCACTAACAAAGCGGCCCCACAACCCCACTCCCCAATCCTTCTCAGGGACCCGGTGGGCCAACACTGCAGATTCATAAGCCCTAAACCATTGACCAATATCCTTATCCTTGTGGAAATCTTTAACTACTTCCTTGGGGATGTAGGCTCTTGCTTCTACAGGCACTGGCGGTGCGCTGCCACCAGAGGGAGGAACCTCCAACTTTTGGCCTCGATTTCCAACCCCCTGAACACTCTCTCATGTCCAAAATGCATTTTCTTTTCCTCTAAGGCTAACTTCTTCATTACTACTCCATCCCAAGCTCTATTTTCTTGATCTCTAGGTCTTACTGACCATCCATTTTGAGCCTAGCTAGTTCCAACTTGTGCACCCTCTCCCTCTCTCTGTCCTCCAGCTCTCCAGGGGACAGACCCTTGGAAGAAACACTGCTGCCCACCCTGGAAGGTACTTTCTCCCCGGTTGGGCCCACTGGCCTCTCAAGCTGACCATCTAAATCCTCTGCCTCCACCACTGGCTCCTCAGGATGCTCACTGACATTCCTAGATTCGAACCAGGCCCTATGCGCCTTTTTCTATTCTTCTTTCCTGGTGAGGCCTTTCACAGAGATTTTACATTCCTTGCACAAAGATTTGAGATTAGGCACAGTGTAAGCATCAATTCTCTTTTCTTCTAACTCAATGTCTACATATGCTATGGATGTTGGCTTACTCATGGTAGAAAAGCCTGGCAGTTCTCAAGAATCAAATATAGACAAGAAGTTCCAAGGAAAAAAACTCTACCAAAATGCGTGTTGTTGCGTTATGGTCTGCACTCACTAGTAGTCTACACCAATCACTGTATATGAGTCACAAATGCAAGTCCAAATCCCACCGCTGCCACCAATGTTAGATTTGGGGACTCTAGTTGGCAATGGCTTGCACCTTTGTCCAAATAGGAACCCTTGCGTCTAGTCAGGGTAAGGGGCTACACTCCTAAAATAACCCCTGCTCACCCCCTTGGTAGCTTGGCACTAGCAGACAGGCTTATCTCAGAGGCAGTGTGTGAAGCATTTCTGAACACATACAGTAATCAAGTGACAACACTACAGATGGACACCACACAGGTTGCATTATAAAAATAAGTATTTTTATATAGACTTAACACAAGACCAAAAGACAAAAATCCACTATACTGTACTCAAAAATAGACTTTAAAATGGTAGGAAATAGCTCATTTTTCAAGATTGTAATTGCAACACTTTAGTCTCAAAGTACCTTGGATGCATAACGCAAAGCAAACAAAAGGGTTGCAGGGAAGGTGATGCGTCGGTTCCTTACACTCAGGGGAGTGGATGCATCGGTTCCTTACTGCTGCGCAGAGGAGTTGATGCTCGGTTCCTTTCTGTGTGGGGAGGTGATGCGTCGGTTTCTTACTGCTCTCTGGTACGATGCGACAGGATGGCGGCTCGATGCGATACTTCTCTCTGGTGCGATGCGACAAAATGGCGTCTTGGTTACGATGCAACAACGTTGATGTGATGCGTGATGATCTTTGGAGCCGCGACAAGCCCTGCGACACGCTTCTCCGGTGGTGCAGTGGCGACCTCTGTGGCGGCGGCACGCTTCTCCGGTGATGCAACGCACTTCGGAGAGGCGATGGCGACAGCACGCTTCCTTGGCGATGCGATGGCAACTGCTGCGGCGGCGACACGCTTCTCATCGTTGAGTTGCGCTTCCAGCTCCCAGCAACATACAGTCTCTCAGAAGGTCCAGCACAACAGCAGGCACTTCAATTCCCAGCAAGGGAATTCAGGGGGGGCTGGTTGATGAAGTCTTGTATCCCGGAGACTTCAGGCAGGAGGAAAGCTCAAGCCCTTGGAGATTCTTCTTCAAGTTAATGAAAAGCACACTCAATCCTCTTCTCCTTTCTTTGGCAATGAAGCAACCACTGCAGGCCAACCCCCAAACACACAGTACAGGGGTAGTCTCCTCCTGTCGCTTCCAGGTTCTTCTCCTCAGCAAAGGTTCGTCCTAATTCCCAGAAGTGATCTTAAGTTCTGGGGCTATACACCAAAATCCTTTGTCTCTGAAGGCAGAGAGTGTCTGTACCTAGTCCAAACCAGTTCTGGGTGCATTCTGCCAGTGTACACCTTCTTCCTTTGTCAGTGTGGGCCAGGGTCCTCAGACACACCTCAGGAGGTAGAGCGAGCATTGTGGAAGGCAGGCACAGCTCTATTCTGGCCCAGGTGCTACTCCTCCCACCACTCCTCAATCAGATCGGTCTAGTCAGCTTTGTGCTGACTCACCCTGTCTCCTGGACCCCCTCAGCCCATGTCACTCAGAAACCAGACATGGAAAACACAATCTAGCAGAGGCAGGCTTGGATAGTTAGGAAAGAAAATAGCTACTTTCTAAAAGTGGTATTTTCAAACACAGAATGTTAAAATGAACTTCACTAAAAGATGTATGTTATCATTCTGAGTTCAGGCATATTAAACTCAAATTCTACCATGTTCCCTGGGTCAGCTAGGATTATAAATTGTTATAATGCAACTGCCCATGCTGGCCTAAGGGAGCAGGTAGCCTTGCAATAGTGAAAAATGAAAATGGCTGTAATTCACTATTAGGACATGCCACACACATCGGGGCATGTCCCACCCTGCCTTAGGCCTACCTTAGGGGTGTCTGATATGTGGAAAAGGAAATGCTTAGGGACTGGTAAATTGGTGCACTTACCAAGTCAACATGGCAGTACCAGGCTGCACATAGGCTCTGCAATGGCAGGCCCACACTTTACAAGCCGGTGGGTGGCACAATCAGGGCTACAAGCCCACCAGCAGCATTTGATTTACAAGCCCTGGGCACACGCAGTACAGTGTACTAGGGTCTGACAAGTAAACCAAACAAGCCAATCATGGAGTCACTAATTAATACATAAATTTAACATAGGGAGCACTTGCACTGTGGCACTGGATAGCAGTGGCACAGTGCCCAAAGCATCCAAAAACATCAGAGGCAACAGCAAGAAATGGAAGGGAGACTCACGCCAATGGTGCCAGGTCTAACACTTCCCATGTTAGCCTAAGGGGCTAGCAACACTACAATAGGGAAAAATGACTTTGTCCCAGCTTTTTATAACAATGCACCCGACTCTTATCAGACTTAGGGCAGACCTTAGGCTTGACCTATAAGTCATAAAAAGGTAGTTTTGGACTTTAATTTGGACATAGTTTATTTTAAAACCAGCCTGCAAGGGAGGCCTGGCTTTACAATAACACCAGACACCACAGCAGTGCACACTTGAGGACATTAAGTCAGCTGGGGTCTCTAAATCTACATGCCCTACTGTATACTAGGCACTTACAGGTAGGTTGTATTTTCCAATAAGAATTATAACAAAAATAACAATTACCATATACCTTTAGAGGACAGAGCACTGGCCCTAGTTAGCAGAACCCGGGGCACTTTCAGAGTCAGTAACCACCAGCATCATTCAAAAATGGGGGTGACCGGGAAAAAATATTTACTTTCCTATACTCGATTTTACAATGCCAGTGTTAAGTGCAGTTTTATTTGTAGCTGGTGGAGGCTTCCTGCATGCTCAGTAGCCATCAATATTGGCAAGATCATCAAGGGCGACTCTCAATAGCAGCTCTGTTTCACTTCCCAAAACACCAGTGAGAAAAACATCTGAGGATGGCAGATACATAGGCTTACAGTTGGAGTCCTATTGAGTTATACTAGCATTGCCTATGGTCAACAACCAAAACATAACTTTGAAGACTATTTCTAGACAGAGCTACTTACTGGAAGAATAACTTGCAGCTGAATCAAGAATAGATTTGGGCTGCAAGGCCCTTGTTTTGTACCCTTCAAACAGTCCTACAACAGGGTGTACATAATTGACTTTATACCCAATGAGCCCACTTTCAGCCAAATAAAACAATACAGTTGGGTGGAAGGATTACCTTCTGAGCGTATTCATCACATGTTGGTCCAACTGGTACCACCATTACTTGCTGAGGAGACAGCCACAGTGGCCTTCAGCCCAAAAAAATATTTAAAAAATAGCAGTTAAATTATGCATGAATTAAATCGGGCACAAAAAAAAACTATACAATACCCTGAGTGTGAACATACATCAGGAGTACATCAAAACCTACCAGTCACCAGGGTTCAGTGTTACAGAAAAGGTATTCAACAACATTTAATTATTTTATTTTGAATGAAGGAAGGAAATAGTCTCTGATAAAAATATGACAGCAGAACTGCCTAAAGATGCCTGTGCTATTGCTTAGCAGAACAAACGTAAATCGAAGCTAAACAAGCTCAAGAATGTCCTGGAAAAACATTTTGTTTCTACTTAACTAGTGCCTTTTTATAGGTCAAATGCCTTTCTAACTGACCAGCCCCTCAAAAGAAAGAAGCACATTCTTTGAAGACTGGATTTTCTGAAAATACCTTATCCTCACAATAAATTGGCAAATACGCAAGAATGATTTAGTGATGTAGAAACTAGGCACAGACTGTATTACCATTTGAAAGTGAGAGCTGCATATATCATATATAACGCTATGCATTAAAAGTAACATTAGTGCATACTTACAGAAAAAGAATTAGAAATTCCACACACAATCCTATACTCAGCACCTTCATGTGGGGGGCTGGTAAAATACCTTTAGACATTCACAGCCAGGAAAATACTTTGGACCTAGGGCTGGTATGGGTGGTTGTAACTGTACTGAACATTCAAAAGGAAAAACATCCTGGGCAGTCGTGTTAGACTACTCACAATCCTGTTGATGTTCCATCAAGTGACAATTGCCAGAAAACAAAACCGCACACAGCATGGCAAGAACGGGAGAACTGTATAGATCATGATAAAAGGAACAAAGATTCTGAAGCTTATAGTGCTTAACATTATTATAGGCTACCCTGAGAAAACAGATTCAAAATCAACCTACCACTTGGGGTCAGTAAACAAATATGGCTGTAGTGCTAGGAGACAGTGAACCCTGGTACAGCAAGGCTGTGTACCAGCTAATGATCAAGCAGAGGTGTAAGAAGGAGGAGGTAAAGCCTTCCAGCAGACAGGAAAAAGAGGTTTGGCAAGGCTAAATTGTAGGAGTGAGGAAACCTGAAAATAGGAAGGCAGAGTTGAATCCTGCAGGAAAAAAGAGGCAGGAGAGGTTTAGGAAAAGCGGAGGTTTGGGGGAGACCGTATAGTGTATAAGAAGGCTAGGAGGAAGCCTGCAAGGAGATTGTGGAAGTATAGGTTTAGGAAAAACTTAGTGTAGTGGGGACTGGGGGAGTGCCAGCAGCACTACAGAAAGGCTAAAGTGTAAGGGTAGAAGTCTAGGTGAAGCCTGGAGAAGATAAAGGGTGGAAACAGTGATTTACGAAGATAGAGTTGCATGAAAGAACAAACAGTGGTATAGGAAGTATGAGGAGGGAGAGGGCAGGTGTCATGAAATCCACTGCATTGAGATGTTAAGTGACTCAGTGCCTACACGAGAACTAACCTCTTTAGTACCAAATGGCAAACCTCAGTTTTAAGAAGGAAATGCCAGCCAAATAACACTTGCATGTTGACAATGAAGGAAGATAATGTGCTTACCATTTGCCTGCATAGTTTTCAGTCAATATAGCCATCATTCGCTCCACAGATCCAAGGATGGCACGGTGAATAATAACAGGCCGTTTCTTGTCCTCACTTTCAGGGCTGCAACAAACAAAAACATGCAGAACGTAACTTAACAAACTACTTGATAACACATCATCCAGGCTTGCAGTACACAGTGTGGATTTACAAAAAAGATCATTGTTGAAAACGTAGGACACAACACGTTAAATCCAAATCAGAAATTAAGATACCCTTCACTAAAATGAAGAAACCGAGTGCTCCTGTGCAGAACATGTAAATTGATTTTAATATGAAGTTAACATATTAAGTAACGAAAAACAAGTAATTTTATTCATACAGCTAACAATCAAGAGATGCAGCAGCTACATTTAGTAACGGTCATATTGGAAGAGAGCAGTGGAGTAACTGGGATGGGAAGGAGCACCTGCTCGTGAGACCACTTCTGTGGAGTTTCTGAAACCAACAAATTTTTGATATGTTGTGAACCAAATGTATAAGGTTCAGCTGAAAGGATGCCTAAGGGCCAATTGAGGGCACTTGAAGAGTGGATGCCGCTCTCTGAATGCATACTGGTTGTTTCTGAAAGTGCACCGAGGACCTGCAGGATTGAGGGGAAGGTCTGCAATCTGATGGAAGACATCTCTGACGGTTAACAAAAAAGAGTTCAAGGATTAAATTAGGTGGGGGATTCGTATGGTTTCAGAGCACATCCATGGATTTTAAGGGAAAGATGGAGGTGTTAAGGGCCCAACGACTAGATGTGCATAAGGGTTTACTGGAGTTTACTAGAGGGTAGGCTGAAGGCCTGCTGGGGTTCTCAGATGCCCTGGTAAAAAATTTAATAGTAGGCTGTGATGTCTGAACGGAGCATAATCCGACTTTTTGAGTGTCTTTGAAGTCTATGGCCATCTTGTGGACTCTAGTGGAAGGACCAGACAGACCACCCGCCACATATTTATAAATGACTGCCAAGCAGGAGGTTATTTATAAAGCGTTGGCTGGTACTCCGCTGCCCTACACCAAAAATTATTCTTTTTTATTTTGAAAAAGAAAATCCTGCTCTGGGATTTTCTTTTTTAAAATAAAAATGTAATGCTCCCTCACCATGGGAGTCACCTTCCATGGCGGAGGAAGCACTATTTGGTTTTTACTGTCCCCCGCCGCCATGATTTGCCTGATGGTGACTGACAGTAGAAAAATTACTACATGTATGCTCAATCCTGATTAGGCAGACGGGCGTGTAGCCATTTCTCCAACAACCCTAACTCCGTCAGGGAGGTTTGGCTATAGCAGTGACTTAGTAATCATTGCCATAGTCAAACCTAAAGTCACCCACATTTAAATCAGGCAGGCAGACTTTCATGGTGGTGGTTTGTATACTCCATTGTGATGAACTATACACATAGCCAACATTACAAGTTTTCAAGTCTTCTAAAGGTTTCCTACTATTGTGGTGGTGGTGGTGGTGGTGGTGGTGGTGGTGGTGGTGGTGGGGGTGTGGGTGTGTGTTCTGTAATTTTTTTAAACAATTTATTAAATGTAAACAGATACAAGCACAGGCATCACAAATAACGTTTAGGCATAATTGTGAGCTTTTTCTGAACTGAATCTTTTTCCAAAGATCAGAAGCTTTCCTACCTGACATAAGTAAGATTGAACCGGATAGGAAGCTGAAAATCTAGTTGAATTGTGGCACACTGGTGGTACCGGCCAATTGCGTCCTTAATCTGAATGTCAATCTGAAACGAGGAGAAGGAGAAATAGAATTATCACACGCAATTAAACAGAAAGAAACCATGAAATGCCACCAGATAGCCTCAACAAATTTACCTTACCACTATGCAGTCAGGATAACAGGAGACAATGGGAGAAAAAAGGAAAATGGGCAATAGTTGGAGGCTGAACATAAGATAATTGAAGACTAATCCTTTGGAGGAATCTGAGCTGTAAATTAAACATCTTACTTAATATCAGGAAATGCTCACATCCGTGTTGAGGGATTCTCACAAAGCCTTAATAACATGCCCTACATCAGCTTGACAAACATAAAAAGAGTCCACTATCCAGAGTGAATTTTCCCTCAAACACAAGCAACCCCATTTCAAACTCTTGCAAAGGAGTGAGCTTAGTTTAAATGCCTAAGATGAAGAAGTCACACAGCTATCTAACATAAAATAACAGTGGCGAAATTGGGAGTATCTATGAGTGATATGAGTGATAGCTGCTAGTAAGTTGATGCATACCCAAATGAAAGTCATCTATAAAACTTTCACATGTGCAATGATCATGGTCATATGTGATAGAGAATGTGTACAACACTTCTGTCCTTAGTTACTGTTTCTGCTACTAAATGAGTATTTGAAAGAACCCTTCTTGAAAAGGAAAAATGGACATAAAAGAAAGAGAAAGCAACTGTAAAATTTCAACATGATAAGTGTCAACATTTGTTTTCTCAGCGAATGTAAATTAATTGAAGCTATGTCACAGCTGCACAGAATAAGAACCAAGATGGTGACTGTAGTTTTTATATTTGTTTTTGCTAGCGCCGGTCATCTCACGTGGAATACTTTAGGTTCAGTTCTAGCTGATAAATAGAGGCTACTAATTGGAAATGTTCTGCGATAGTGACCTAGGGAAATGATTGAACCCAGCATTTGGATCTCAGAAAGATCCAATGCTAGAGATGCACTGCACCCTTCTGGCATTCACAGCAACTATATGCTATGACAGCAATGGTTTGACTGTGAACACTTGAATGGGGATTGTAAAGCATGGAGATCACAGGTCCTTAAACTGTCCTCAAGCGTTCAATGCATGCAAATAAAAAACATAAAAATCACGGCAATGCTAAATATCTACAAACACAGAAAAAAATGGAGCCTGATTAAATATTGTTGCTCCATTAGCGACTGAATACTCATATTGCCACTCACATACCCACTAACACACCCATACAGCCAATCATGTGCCCACTCACTCACCAATACAGCCCCTTACACAGTCATACAGACACTTACACACCCAATCATAAACCCTTACAGCCATTCACACACCCACTCAATCACCCTTACAGAAACTCACACAGCTACTCACTCACATAGCCACTCTCACCCACACAACCACTCACACCCACAGAGGCATTTACATACCCATTTACTCAATCATACAACCACTCACATACCCACTTACCCTTACAGCTACTCGCATATTCACTCTCCAATACTGCCACTTCCATCCACTAACCTATACACAGGCTCAAACAGCTACTCACACCCATTCTCCAGTCACTCACACACCCACTCCCTCACCCATACACACTCTCACAGCAACTCAGTCACCCACAGTCACTCACAGTCACTCACACCCACTCACACACCTACGCAGTCATGAACACAGCCACTAACTCACCCATACAGCCACTCAGCCACCCGTACAGCTACTTACATACCCACTAACACATCCATATTGCCACTCACACACCCATACAGCCACTCAAGACACCCACTGACACACTGATACAGACAGTTACACAGCCACTCAGATGAGATATGTTAGAAATAGGTATGGTTAATTATTAGTACAGAAAAAACTGTAATTTAACCTATTCTGTAACTTTCTATACATCTTTAAGTCTCAGGAACATTTACAAACGACTTGCACTCATGGGATGATGTCATCACTGACCATGTCATGAGTGATGTAATATGTGGGGTCATAAGCAGAGCATTGCGGGGGACGCAAGTTATAGTTAGCTCAGGTAACTATAAATGCTGAATTTCTCTGGCTTTGTATGAGTGAAATGGGAGACTAACAATAACATCCCTGTAACCTTTGTTTTTTTCAGTGATTATACATATATGTTAGAAATTAGGTCTATAGATGGCAAAGGTTTGCCCCCTGTCTAAGTAAGGACTAAATTCCTAGTCTGGGTAAGTCAGATATACAACCTCAATTCAATTCAAATAGACTTTATTCGGATTTCAAAAACCATCCATAAAAGCACAAAATAAATTGTTAAAATACACGTATAATACTACAGTTTTGGGCCACAATTCATCATTTTCAAATATAATTTATAAAAACAACAATGAAAACTCAAATGACCGTTTTTGCTGTGCAATGCACAAAACCACCTTAAATACGATATATGGCGGTACACAGAGAAAGGATAACTTTCAATATTATGAAAACAAGACAAATACATTACATTGCATTAGGTTAGTGCAAGTCGTGTATTAAAATGTAAGAAAATGCATATCTCAGTATAAAATTAATCAATTCCCAAAGACCTGCGTGAACGTACAATAGCATTAAGAAAATTACTGACTCTAAAAATCAATTCATCTGATCCCAGCATTAAAAAGTGTCTATAAGCATAATTGTGATCGGTCATGTCGTATTTCCTACAGTAGGGGATTAAATAATGCCTTGTAAATTTCTTGTAGAAACCACAGCCAAAAATAAAATGTAACATACTCTGGGTTCCACCATGGTCACAAGGGCAATTTAATTTTTCCAGATTTTTAACGTAACCCAGTGGAAAGCAGATGAGATTTACAATACTCCGGTCCCTAAATCTGAATAGTAAGGTCCTATTCCACCTGCCCAGTTTTTTACGTAAATAGGGCTGTGGTAGCATCGGGAATTCGGGGGATGATTCCTGAATTTGTAAGTAATTAATTGTAGAATATTTCGCGGAATCTACTCTTTCCCTCTCTTTGTGGAAATGCTGATAGAGTGCCCTTCTCACCAGATTTTTGTGGGAGCCATCGATCTGATCGGGGTGTGTGAAAAGGTGACCATAGTTGACACTCACGAGGCTCTTTTCTACTGCATTAATCCATGGAATTAAACCGACATTCTCGCTATTCAGGCAATCCATGATGATCTCACGGGACAGGGAGGCTGCCGGGTTTTTCCAGACCCTTAGCCAAAACAATGCGGGTCTGGCTCTTATAAAATCCTCAACATAGTGTAGTTTTAATTCGTTATGGCATACAGTGGTTGGTGCACTAATGACTCCCCCCAAGATTTTCCGGCAAAATCTGTTCTCTTCTCTCTGTAATTCGGAACAGTTCGTGAACCCCCAGACTTCAGCACCATATGTGCCAGTTGGGAGGCATTGGGTCCGATAGATTTGTAGTAAACTGGAAACCACGTCCGCCTGGCGCGGTTGACGGAGAGAGGTAACAGAATTAATCGATTTGGAGAGTTTATTTCTCCCCATTGCAACGTGGGGTTGCCACGAGCCGCTATTAGAAAATAGCAGGCCCAAATATGGGAAAGTGCAAGTGCTTTTTAAGGAGTTTTGACCTATCACAATCTTTGGGATTTTATAATTTTTAGGGCCGCAGGTCATTATAAAGGATTTACTAAAATTAGTGCACAGACCTAAATCAGACATGTAATCAACGAATCCCGATATTAAAGTACGCAGGGCATTCGGAGTGCGGCCCATAAGTACCGCATCATCCGCGTAGAGTAACGCCGGGATTGGTTTCTTATCAATGATGGGAACGTCTTTTGTCAAGTTACATAAAGAATGGGTTAATTCATTGATGTATAGTATAAAAAGCAAGGGGGCCAGAACGCAGCCCTGTCTCACCCCCTTGCCTATTAAAATTTCATTTGAGACCTCGCCTTCATGATTTATTCGGACGCGGGCCTTCAAGTTGCAATGGAGATTGGCCAAAAAGTGGACTAGTGGTTCATCTAAACCGTAATTTAAAAGAATGGACCATAAGCGAGAGCGGTTTACAAAATCAAATGCTGAGCTTAGGTCCATAAACCCAAAGTACAGAGGGGATTGTTTGGCTCTTGTGTATTTAGCCATTATAAGGTTGAGGTTCAGACATTGTTCCACCGTGCCAAGTTTGCTCCTAAAGCCTAGCTGGCAACGGTGGATAATAGAATTTTCATCTGCCCATGTGCTAATTTTATTAAATAGGACCCTACCAAGGACCTTCAGGGTATTATCGATCAATGATATTGGTCGATAGCACCCCGGGTCCAACCTATTTCCCTTTTTAAAAATAGGTACGATGGTACTGCTGGACCATGTCGGGGGGATGGATTTCTTACTCAGATTGTTAAAAAGGTTACAGAGTAAGGGGGCCCAGAAGCTTGTATTGGATTTTATCTGGTCAATAGACAAGCCATCCGGGCCTGGTGCCTTATTACCAGCACTATTTGCAATGGCTTCCTCCACCTCCTCTAATGTTATGACTATGGTACTGTCGGGGAAATTATCCTCAGTGGGATCTCCAACTTCCGCATAAAGTTTTGAGAAGTGGGTGACCCATGAGTCTCCTGTGATATTGCAATTGATCGGGGTGATGTTACTTCCCAGGGCTCTCAAGTTCTTTACATCTCTCCAAAACCCAGTTGAATCTTTTAAGGCAGCAGATTTCGTGAGATTATCCCAGTGACTTATTAAAAGCTCCTCAGTTCTAACTTTTAGTGCGTGTTTGTATTTAGAGCGTAGTGAACTGACAAGGGACACATCTCTGGGTTTAGCTGCCAAGGCCTTTCTAAGTTCTCTATTGGCCCTTGAACAGTTAGTATCGAACCATCTCTGGTTAGTTACATTATGTTCTTTTGACGGTCTGGATATTGCCCTTTTTATAGCTATGCATAAATCACAGAAAGACTTAATTATATCAGGGCCACCAAATGCTAAACAGTTAGAGATCAACAGAGGATTATTCCTAATCACAGTAGATAGGATCTCTTGGTTATCGATCCCTCTCCAGACAATCCTGAGCCCGTCTGTGGAGACGGTAATATTTTGGGCTCCTGTCTCATGTGGGCCTATAGGTTTTTTAATAGATTTAAGTTGAAATACTATGGGCAGATGATCACTATATGAACTACTGACAACCTCGGATCTGAGTAACACTTCACTAAGGAGGGAAGAGATAAACATATAATCAATTGTAGTTGAACTACCACGGCCAATATAAGTAGGCGCCGGCTCAATTCCCTCAGGGGTTCCACTATGGCTCATTACATCGTCTAAATCCCTACTATGCAATAAATCCAATAATTCAGCACCACGTCTACACGGCGGGGATGTATAATGAATATGAGCATTAAAATCTCCGCCGACACAGATACCATCAAATTGGCCAAACTTTTCTCCATTTGCAACTTCATCAATAAAATTGAACAATTCTAAAAGGGTAGGATTTGGATGGTTAATAAAATCATTATTATAAAAGTTTATGAGACAAATTTTTAACCTTGCAACATATTTCACGGCTATCATATATTTGCTGACCACATGTAAAGGTTCAATTTTCACATCCTTGGAGATTTTTGCCCAGATGGATAAACCACCACTTGGACGCCCCGAAACAGAGGGCAAAGCAGCAAGATTGTGGCAAAAAAAAACCTCAAGTAATTGGGCGCATGTGCACCACGTTTCCTGCAACATTACCACATCAAAGTTACTTATCCAGGTAACCCATTCTTTAATTTTCATCTTACTTGAAAGCCCAGCAATATTCCAACTAATGACACTAAAAGTATCAGTTAGTGGAATAGTGGTGGGAGAAAGAAGGGCAATGGGAGAATCGGGGCGTGCTACATGGGGTGGAATTAATCCATCTGGGCAGGGCTTATAAGTATTTATGGCTTTTGCCATTTCCAAAGGCATTGTGCTGATAACCTTATCAAGTTTTATAGGGGATGTTAGTAGTGGTCAATCTAGGCTTCCTAATTCGGATAGAACAGAAAATCTATTGGATAAAGGAATGGTATTGGAGGCCGTTTGAAATATTCTGTGTGGGGGCCTATAAAAGTGGCCCAGTGGGTGAAGAGTTAAGGCAGTAGATGTGCTGGCATAGCTGTTATGTGTGTCTATAAAGAATCTTACAGAGCTCGGGTGTCGGAAGTTGATCACTATACAGTCCCCACTAATATTTTTATGATGTGGGCCCACCCAATTTACCCGGCGGGTTGATATAATCTCATTTGATATGTTCCATCTTGCCCCTTTATGTTTAGTCAGCCAATCAATGCATTTGTTATGCAGTTGTGGCCATGACTCACTTTGGTTTTCTTTAAGGGCTGGTACGCCTGCTAACACTAGAACATATGGGCAGGCTTCTGGGGGTAAGTGAAGTGATGGCCCTAAATTATTAGTGGTACTATTTCTTACTAACGCACCTCTGCTTATGCTTACACTATCTGAAGTGTTACCTGTCCTATCTTTTAGGGTTACTGATGGAGTGATAGTGAGGTTAGCATCCGGGCTCACAATATTAGTTGAAGCTCTTCCTGCTAATCCAAAAGAGTCATGGTTAGGGCCCATGGTCAGTGCGGGTGGGGTATTAGCTAAAATGCTGCTAGATGAGACGGCTTTGACAGCTGTTGAGCTTTTGGTGTTACTATGGCCGGGATCATCAGCAGCGGCCAAACCCCCCTCCCTCAGACCATTACATAGTGATTCTAACTTGCTCATAATTTTTTCACCCCGGGCTGCATCCACACTAATGATGCCTTTCCTTTTAATTTCCTCTTTTTTGACAAGGTTTTCAATTTTGTCCAGTCTCTTAAAAACAGCATTAAATTGTTTAGCTATTTGAATTTCGACTTGCTTAAAAATGGTATCGACAATGGTTTCTATCAAATTGCCATTGACTTTGGGTTGGAAATTTCCGTCGATGGACTCAGTCTGGGTACTGACCGAATTGTCAGTACTCTCATCACATGATATAGGGACCCCACAAGTACCTTTATCCAGGGCTGAGGACTCTGGTCTACAAATAGAGACAGTGAGTCTTCCCGTTCCTTCATCCAATGGTGAGAGTTGCGATGATAAGTCCTCAATGGTACCTGATATCACTATTTCACAGTCATTTCCTTTGTTTTTGTTCCATAGACTTTGTGGGGTCGGTTGAGTTCTACAGTGTCTTGGTTGTTTCCTTTTGTTTATAGTACATTTCACTGGTCCTCTCTTACGTTTCTCCCTTGTTGTTGTGTTGGAACATGGTGTTTTATCTAGTGCGGGTTCCACTAATCGGTCAGTTACAGGTACAGTCACCAAACTGGTTATGTCAATAATGGGAGTTACAGTATCAGCTTGAGCTGATGGTTTGATGATCGTTACTGTAGGGGAGAGAGGGAGACCCAAGGTAGGTAAAACGTTAGGAGACTGAGAACATGGCAGGATAGTAGTAGGGAATCCGAAGGACATCCTGCGTTCGGTATCAGCAATCTCGTTAGTAACCATAGTAAGGGCGTTAGCCAATAATGTATCAATTGATGTGGACTGTTCGGTGGGGGTAACAGTAGTGGCAGATGTGGGCTTCATCGTGCGTTTCCCCATGTTTTATATAAATACCTGTACAACCTGACGATGCAAGGGGGGTGGCCCAGCCCGGCCTCTTCTGGCCCCTGACGGCCACAGACGGCCCGCCCTTTGCCCAGGCTTAGCCCGGCGCCGCCCGCGCGCGGTCCCGCGACGCGGAGGATGTCACCGCTTTTATGCGCCTCCGGGCGCGTGATTGTAATCAGCTGGTGCAGAGGCTGACGGTAGTTGTAGTCTCCCCCTCCTCACGGCGGCCGCAGGGTGTTCTACTGCAGCGGCGGGAGGGAGAGCAGGACGACCGTGGAGGGTCGAGAAAAGACAGAAGGGCAGGTGAGGTTCCTTCAATGCCCCCAACAGCAGCAAGCGTCAGAAAAGCCCACAACCTGAAATAACCTGTGCTCACCCTCTGGTAGCTTGGCACAGAGCAGTAAGTCTTAACTTAAGAGGCAAGGTGTAGAGTATTTGTGCAACACTTAAAATACAGTAGCCGACTGAAAACACCACTAAAAGACTTTTAGAAAAATAAAGAATATTTGTATGTGTAAAAAAAAAAAAAGACCAAAATGACAAAATCGAATATGTAGAACTTGAGATGTGAATTTTTAAAGATTAAATCCCAATATGGTGCTTAAAGTCATAAAGTGCCACTGGGGCTATCTGGTCACATTGGACCAGGTCAAATCTGAAAAGTCAAGCAGACTGCGATGGAACGTGGATCAGATCCAGGAGACACGCAAGCCCTGCTGAAAACAGTACACGGAAGAAGAGTTGACGTCGAGTAGCAGCTGCGAGGAGCGGAGAAGGTGATGCGTTGGTGCCGATTCGAAGGAATGTAGGTGATGTATTGGCTCAGATTTGCGCATTTGGGTCCCACGTCATTGAATTCCTGGTGGTGAAGTCAAAGCGTTGTTGCCGTCAAACCGCGCTGTCGAGTCTTGCGTTGTCATTGAGCGGTGGCGATGCTGTGTGCGTCGGTTGCGAATGCATCAGATCCAAGCAGCGCAAAATTGACATTTTGTGGGGTTTTTAAGAGAACTAGCTGCAGAATCCATTTCTAAGGCCCTGGACTGGATTGGCACCGATTGGCAGGGCAGGACTTCCAGATGGAAGAGCCCAGCAGCTGAAGAAAGGTTGCTGGAAGTCTTTGATGTCCCTAAGACTTCAGAACAGGAGGCAAGCCAGCAAGCCCTTGGAGTCACTTAAGTCTTGGAGGATGTAGAGATGCAGGAGGCCAACACAGCAAAGCAGTTCAGTAGAGTGGCAGTCCCTCCTGGCAGCACAGCAGTCCTCCTTCCAGGCAGAATGTCCACAAATCCAGAAGAGTACTGAATTGGTAGGTGTCGATGGTCCAGTACTTAAACCCAGTTGCGCCTTTGAAATGGGGGAGAAAAAAAAAGTACCCTGCCTTTCCTGCCCTGGCTCCAGAGTCACTACAGGGGAGTATGCAGCTCCTATTCAGGAGAAATTGTCAGCCACACTCCCAATCTAGCTTAGGAAGGCCCATCAGCTTGGTGATGGGCCATCAGGATAAGAGTGTCACAACCCCGGTCCCTTTGAGTGCGACTGTCAAGAGGGAATGCACAAAACCCACCCCGGACGTTGTATCAGAGACAGGCAGAGGCATAGAATGGTTAAAGTAAGGAAATTTAAATTTTCTAAAACTGGCATTTTCAGCATTACAATTTAGAATTTGACTTCACAATAAGTTATGATTTTAAATTGTGAGTCCAGACACAACAAACTCCAAATTTCTTTCTTTTCCCAATTGGAAATTATACTTATAAACTGGCAATCCCAATGCTAACCTATGGGAGAGATAGTTGCAGTAGTGAAAAACAAAATTAATAGTTTTTCACTACCAGGACGTGTAAAACTTTAAACTGCATGTCCTTTTAAAATACACTGTGCTCTGCCCGCAGGGCTGTCTACACCCTACCTTAGGGGTGACTTACATGCAATAAAAAAAGTAAGGTTTGAGCCTGGCAGGGGGGTTAACTTGCCAGGTCAAAATGGCAGTTTAAACTGCACACAAAGGCTTAGCAATGGCAGGCCCGAGAAATGTTTAAAGTGTTACTTAAGTGGGAGGCACAATCAGTGCTGCAGGCCCACTAGTAGCACTTAATTTACAGATGCAGGGTACACGTAGTGCACTTTATTAAGGACTTATAAGTAAATTAAATATGCCAAACAGGTGTTAACCAATTATATACAGGTTTAGAGGAGAGCGCAAATGCACTTTAGCAGTGGCTAACAGTAGTAAAAAGCCCAGAATCCTAAAGGCAACAAAAACAAATTCAGCAAAAAGGAGGAGGGGGAAGGAAAAAGGTTTGGAGGGGGTGACCCTGCAGATAGGGTAATTTCCAAGAATATACATCTCACTTGTAGAACCAAACAAAGTAAATAACATCACATGTGATCCCCACAATTGTACAAATCAATTTAATCACAACAGAATAAAACATGTGCTTGTCACTGTTGAGTAGACATGATCCCAATATTTGTTGTTTAAATATGTTTATTGCTTTTCCATTCATGTGCCTCAGCACACTTACAAGAATTGAAATGCCAACAAAAAATTGTTTGCCTAACAGTGACAATGCCAACTTACAGCATGACCAAATGGTAGGGCAAGATAAAGGTTATCAGATCGGACTGTGGCAGTAGCCGCCAACTGCATATGTACAATGCATCTCCCAGAGTGCCAAAGACCAGCAATCGAAGAAAACCAGGTGGAGGTCATGCATTCAGTTGAGCATAGGTAAGTACATCAGCAGAAATGAAAGTGTCCTACAAGCGAGGATATGTTTCCTTCACAGCAATTCACATTTTGCAATATCAGAGACAAACATGCAGTTAAAATGAAGGAAGAGGAATTCATAACTAATTAATGGATTAGCCCTTTCACCCCACCCCAACCCCTCAGATGAGCAACACCGGTCAGCTAACTAGTAGGGTAAATTTATTGTGTTCATCTCTACCAGTCTCACCACTAAGATGGGACTTTGCATGGGGATGCGTCACTTCTGTGATGGACATGTCAGGGGGGAGGCCACGGAGATGTTTCACGCGATTCATTCCAAGCCTCACAGGTCAATTGGGAGTCTGGCGATGTGGAGGCTACCGGTATGTCAGTGTGTAAATCAACGAGGATGGCGTCCCAATTACTAACTATAGAGTGATTAGGGAGTCCCAAAGTGTCCTCTCTGTGCAGTTCAACGTTATCTGCCTGTGCCCAGGTAGTGAGCGATTGTGTCCAGAACTTGAGGTGCGGGGGATCAGGAGAGTTCCATCGATGACTGATGACCTTTTTGGCCAATAGCAGGCTCAAGTCAATAAACCGGTATGTGACCTTGCTCTTTTGGTTTAGATCTAGCGCGCATACTCCCGATGTGTTCAAAAAAACTCTATCAGTGCAATGTACGAGGCAGCTCATTACTCCACTAACGTAGCACTGCAGCCGGGGACACGCCCAGAGGATATGCACTATATTAGTATCTACTAGCGTGCAGCAGGGGCAGGCAGCATCAGCACGATGAAAATACCAGTTTATATTGGCGGGGTTTAGGTAGGCCCTGTGCAGAATGTATAACAGAATCAATCTAAATCTGGTGTTGCGTGGTATCTAAGTGAGACTCTCTAATAAAGAGGACGATTCCCTATCCGTGAAGGGTCGGTTGAGATCTGTTTCCCACTGTTCGCGTAGAGAAGCAAGCATTGGTGGAGTGCAGGAGCGCAGCGACCCAGCCAGCCAGAGCACTAAATGTCTGCCTTGACTGAGAATGTGAAAGTATTGTATAGGGAGGTGTGTGTGGGGGGCTTGCAACTTATATCACCCCATCTGTGCCCCAGGACCCGTACCAAGGATGTGTGTAGGAGAAATTATCCCAGAGGAAGTCTATCCTCTTCCACCAGTGACTCATAAGGCAGGAGTGCACCGTCTCTTTAAAGGTCTCCAATGGAATGAATTCCCGCAGCAGTCCAAGCAGACAGTTCTGCTGTGGTAGGTATGTGTTGGCCGCGTGGCGTTCCCAACAGTGTTAGAGCTGGCGCATAGGGGACCGACTGTCTCGTGAGGTAGAGGCTGCTTCTAAAACAGCGCTGTGTAACCAGTATGAGCATGGGTTTGGGCGGTAATGGGCGGGCACAGGAGTGAAATTGTTGCCAGGTAATTTGTTAGGCTCCAGGCCGGTTGTAGTGTGGCAGTTTAGTGCAAATTGGCAAGCCATCTCACCACCCATTGGAGATGGGACGCCAAATAGTATTGACAAAGTTAGGCACTGCAAGCCCCGAAGGTCCGTCAGCTGATAAAGCTTGGCGAGTGCCACCTGGTTTCTGGAAGTGCTCCATACAAGGTTCCTGATCACACCTTCAAATGACCAGGAAAAGGGGGCGCGGATGTACAGGGGTAGGTTAACGAAATACAGGAGACGGGGCGCACAACCATCTTTGACAAAGCCACTATGCTAGCCGCTGACAGGGGCAGTGTCTTCCAAAAGGTCATCTGAGCACACAGCGAAGTGGCAGCGCATGTCAGGTTTCCATCAAAAAAGTCTGATGGAGAATGGTAGATTTGGAATCCCAAGTATCTGAATGTATGAGGCTGCCATGTAAGGGGGATTGTGAATAAGTAGATGCCCGGGTTCTGTATAGTTCGGGATGAGAGGAAGAGGCAGGAATTAGCCAATTGACTCTAAGGCCAGCGATATATCACCGTTCTATAGTCTTATATCAAGTTTTAAAGGGGATATGTGTGCATGTCACGGTGTAGTACAATGTCCACCCAGGATACTTCACTCAACTTTCATCAACCAAAATTGCAACATAGTAGTGTTCTTATACAGCAAAGAAGGTTAACCCAAACCTTCAGAATGGAAGTTCAATGTGAAGCACATTTGTTTGCCATGAAAAATAGGCCCTGTTTTCCAAACAAAGCAGCGAACCTCTTGCAAGATGGCCGCAAGTACACCTATTTTATTTTCTACAGGCAAAAGAACGTGTTTTAAACAATGAGCCTGCCCCAAAATGGCTGCCTGTATTATTTTCTCCTCAACCACGAAGACTTGTTTTGATTGGAAAAAGCTGTAATCTGGTTTGGGTATTACCTGCGCTGATCGCAGCTGCACCAAGGACATGGTGGAACACGGCTGCACTACGGCAGTTTCTCGTCGCCCTTTCCACTCACTAACCAACAGTTATTTTGACGAATGCATCACTTTTCTTACCACGAGCCAGCAAGTAACTCCACTGATTTTCCCAGCAATCGAAGTCAATTTCTCTTTTAACATGCAGAAACCATTGGGGTATTACCGGACAAGCTGGACTCAGCTTGTGACCAGTGTAAAATGTGTATAAATAATCCGTCCGAAGAAGTAACTCAGGTAAGAGCTTTAGTGCCAACACCCAAGCTAGCTTCTCTGCTCAGGCCAACTGTCATTCTCCAAAATGCGGAGACCCAACATTCCACAGTTGCTGGGCTTAGCACAAGGAGCAAGTAATAGATAATATAAAGTTAAAAGACATCACACCCTGTACCAACAGAAGTGCAAGAAAAATAGTCTCACTGCAGGGAATGAGTTATTGAGGTGCACCTCTAGCAACTCTCACAAAGAAGACGCCAAAACTGAAGCACCAGGCATGTTCATAAACTGGATTTCAAAAGAGGCGTTCTCCACATTGGCTTCTAAGGAGAAAAGGTCAATCTCCTTCAATAGTCACAAAATTGTCAAACCAGCCTTAAAACCAGCCCCCCCCCCCCAAAAAAAATGATGCAGAAATCTACATCTTAGGGGTGCAGCTTGGAGCCAGTTCAAGATGGCCGCAATGTGAGGAGCTCCACGTCGGTTGCGGGAGTGAATCAGCCCGATTTCAGCAACCGCAGGACGAACTACAACTTGACTGGCATAATGAGTTGTGAAAACCTCACAACTCTCTGCAGGTTTGTTTTTCTGAACACAGGCATGACATTTTCTCCTCAAATAAGGGGAGCATGCTGACGGGGATGTCACGACCGCCATTTTGAATTCTATATTTGTTTCCACTGCCTCACTAACAGTGTGCTTTTAAAATCAGTGTTGCGTAATTCTCCTAAACTCCAAATCTTCTGCTAATACTTCCAAATGCACTCCGAGTATAAAGCAATGTTTTTCTGGTCGGCTTTATGACTTTCTTCATTGCTCACTTGCTAGTCATTGATTGAAGTGCATAAAATACAGAGTTTGCCTCTGTTTACCAGTATTATCATCTTGCTAATTTTTAACACCTTGCCTTATGGGAAGAGCAAGAGGATTGAGGCTGCTCCCACCGAATACAGTTAATTCTTCATACAACTTCTCCGTAGACACTGCCAATTCATTTCTTTGCTCGCAAAACATATGGAAGGCAGTAGTCAAGAATCCGCTTCATCATCCACTGCGTCCTCTAGTGGAAATGTCACAACTAATCATAAAATAGCTTCCAAGCAAAGTTCGAGTACTCAAGCTACTAAATGAGTTAAGAAAGACTTGCAAGATCTAAGTTCATATGCGTGCCTTTGCCTTGGGGTTCCATCTGTATTATTGATACTTTTCCCCTTTTATAAGGAATCTGCAAACTGATTGATACTTAAACTCTGTATCGACTGATCCAGGTGTAATCCCCTCTCGTTTTCGCATTACTCTGCGTAACCGGCGGTGCCCCCTCATTGGACCCAACCAACATCCTTGCTTTCTGTATCTTGTTAATATCTATGATTTTGAGAAATGTTGCCTATACATTTGATATTGAGTATTTCAGATAACCGCGACTTAGATGGGGAACGACATATAGGCAGTTGCTCTGGTTATTCATTTGACTCTTCCTCTTTTCTGTGATTGACCTCTTCAAGTTATCAGTGCCCTGAATAAGTCCTCTAGTAGGACGGAACGCGTTGGCTGTATCATTGTGAAAACTGATGTTTATGACCACGTTTTAAAAGCAATAGAAAATTGGAATAAAAGGAAAATTTTGAAGAATATCTGCGTTGTGTACAGATTATACATTTGTTCTCTCAGGTTTTGTAATTGATGTGTGGTGCACCTGTGCTTAGGTTTTAAAGAGTTAAGAAAGACCCTCCATCTCCCATCAAATATCCAATGTTATTTCAGTGGAGCTCTTGCTTGAGGAAATCAGAGTTCTTAAACCATACATGGAGTTTGAATGATAATTGGTATCTCATGGATAAACGGGTCACTCATGCTGAGCAAAAAGTCAGTGACATTGACGATACCATGCAGACTTTTCAAAATCTAAAATCCGAAGTGTTAGAACTGAGAAATCATGTTGAGGACTTAAAGAATCTGAGTAGAAGAAACAACCTCTGTATTTATGGTCTGGTGGAAGGCATCTTTCAAACCTTTCTCCCTAAGATTTTAGACCTTCCAGCTTCCCCATTAATGAACATGCAACGAGCGCACAGATTGGACCACTCTACTAGTCATACTTCGTCATCACAAAAGCAGAGAAGAGTTATCATCTTTCTCTTGGAATACAGTGAGCTTCTTCAAATTATAAAGGCTGCTAAAGCCAAAGGATAAATATCATGATCTGTGTCAAAGTTGTTCTTTGCACAGGATTTTGCCCAAGCTACTGTGGATAGGAGGTAACAATTTCTGGATAGGAGACCAGCTCTCCGTTCCTTAAACAAAAGTTTTGGACTTTTCCACACGTCTGTTTAAAGTAACTTATAAGAATATAACAAAGACATATGAGGATCACATGTTATTGCGGTGTTTTGTCGATAATTGTAGAGGAGAAGAGCTGGATACGTAAAATATTTCTTCAATTTGACTTTCACTGTTCATTGTGGTTACTTTGGGGATAACTCTTGTGATAACCTAGTTAGATGTTGCCATTTATGCAATATATTTATGTCTCTCCTCCCTCACTGTGTGCATAGTTGCCTAAATTGAATTTTGTTATCCTCTCATTTCAGAAACTGTCTGACATAGGGCTTGAAGATTAAGTCATTATTGTTTTCTGTGGCCTGATTCTTCCCTTCTCTGCTGCGCCGTGGATTCACATGCGTTATCATCTTTATGTTGTTTCATCACCGTCAACTATTTTTGTGTTTTGTAGGTATGTTTTTTTGTCATTTCAGATTAAATCACAACGTCTTTATGCAGCATAAGTACTGTTTTCACCGTTTCTGCTCCTTTTCCCTCCCCTCTTTCTGATTTCTTAATCTCTTTTTCTTATTCCTTCTGATATACACATTTAATATTTTGTTATGTTATTTGCAGAGAACCCATTGTATTTAACCTATAGTTACTTAATCCTTATCGTTAAATGTTATCACTATTTTACTTGTTTTATTTATATATCTCAAAAAAGTATTTTTTTCAATTTAGAAAATAAATCTAGATCCTGTTAGAATCTGTCATGATTCCCGCCTAAGTTCTGGCAATGGCAGATCTCCCGCAGTGCTTCGGAGACAGACCTAGGATTGTCTGTGTCAGCGACAAAAAGTGTGTCCTCATCTATGTGCCATCTGCATTTCTCCAGTCAGCGGCGATATTGTGGGTGGCTTCCTCATGACGAGCCGTCATTAGAGTCCCAGGAACAGAGGACTCCAATCCCCAGAACCCACTAGAAGAACGAAGTTCAAATGCTGAAAAAACTATCAATTACACCTATAATATCAAGTGCACAATGAATTGATGTACTGTGCGATAAACAAGACTGTGATGCGTGTTTAACTGGGGGAATCAAAAAACACCAATTCTTTGACAGGTCGTGGTCTGCAAAAGAAGCATTTGACAGCAGTAACGGCCTATGGTCGCCGGCAGAATGTGCACCTCTTTAAACTGCAGCGTCAAGGCAAATGTGTTATCTTCAAAAGGGTCGGCAACTAAATGCCCAGAACTGCACTCATGAAGCGAAAACAAAAAACCCCGAAAGAACTAGACATTTAAACTCATTTTATTTAGTATTTCAAACAGAGAACAGTGCCCCCTTCAGCAATAGACATACAGTGCCATCTACTGTCTGAAGTAGGCATAAGAAGGCCATTCATATAACTGCTGGCAAAAAGGGAGCCGATCGAATCTATTTAGGGATGGAAGACGCGGAGAAAGACAAGTTATGAAACCATCAAAGCAGTAAACATGCTGCAGCTAGTGGGAAGCTGCATGTATCTGACATATGGGCATAAGACACGATTTCGGAACACTGTATGCATACTACTGCACCGCCAGTAAATCCTGCCACCAATCATCAACTGAACAGGCCAAAGGCACTACATAAAGAATCAATTAAGAGATGATCGTTTATGGATATGATTTAGGCTGTACATCTATTTCTGGTAGTGTCCGAAAGTACAGTGAAGATTAATTATCAGATGCAGTTATGTAGATGCAGTTATATGATTAGTGCTGTATTTAGCAATACTATTACAATTCAATGTTTTATAAAAGTATTTAATTGATTAAATAAACCAAGATAATAGGAATTGAACTGAAATTTATAAAAAAGAAATTGACAAGATTCGTGAAGAGATAGTAGTAGTATAGGCGTGCACTGGCAGGTGCGTTGGCGTGATACACATACAGCTGTGTAAGCTGCGCACTAGCAGGTGCATTTGGTATGATACAGATACAGCTGTGTAAGATGTGCACTAGCAGGTGAATTGGTGTGATACAGATACAGCTGTTCAAGCTGTGCACTAGCAGGTGCATTGGTATGATACAGATACAGCAGTGTAAGCTGTGCACTAGAGGGTTCGTTGGCGTGATGCAGCAGTGTAAGCTGTGCACTAGCAGGTGCATTGGTATGACACAGATACAGCAGTGTAAGCTGTGCACCAGCAGGTACATTGGTATGATAGATACAGCTGTGTAAGCTGTGCACTAGCAGGTGCGTTGGCGTGATACAGATACAGTAGTGTAAGCTCTGCACTAGCAGGTGCATTGGTATGATACAGATACAGCCGTGTAAGCTGTGCACTAGCAGGTGCATTGGTGTGATACAGATACAGCTGTGTAAGCTGTGCACTAGCAGGTGCATTGGCGTGATACAGATACAGTAGTGTAAGCTCTGCACTAGCAGGTGCATTGGTATGATACAGATACAGTAGTGTAAGCTGTGCACTAGCAGTTGTATGGGGGTGACACAGGTACAGCAGAGTAAGTTGTGCACTAGCAGGTGCATTGGTGTGATACAGATACAGCTGTGTAAGCTGTGCACTAGCAGGTGCATTGGTGTGATACAGATACAGCTGTGTAAGCTGTGCACTAGCAGGTGCATTGGCGTGATACAGATACAGCAGTGTAAGCTGTGCACTAGCAGGTGCATTGGTATGATACAGATACAGTAGTGTAAGCTGTGCACTAGCAGTTGTATGGGGGTGACACAGGTACAGCAGAGTAAGTTGTGCACTAGCAGGTGCATTGGTGTGATACAGATACAGCTGTATAAGCTGTGCACTAGCAGGTGCGTTGGCGTGATACAGATACAGTAGTGTAAGATGTGCACCGGCAGGTGCGTTGGCGTGATACACATACAGCAGTGTAAGCTGTGCACTAGCAGGTGCATTGGTATATTACAGATATAGCAGTGTAAGCTGTGCACTAGTAGGTGCATTGGTGCGATACAGATACAGCTGTGTAAGCTGTGCACTAGCAGGTGCGTTGGCATGATACAGATACAGCAGTGTAAGATGTGCACTAGCAGGCGCATTGGCGTGATACACATACAGCAGTGTAAGCTGTGCACTAGCAGGTGCATTGGTATGATACAGATACAGCAGTGTAAGCTGTTCACCAGCAGGTGCGTTGGTGTGATACAGATACAGCTGTGTAGGCTGTGCACTAGCAGGTGCATTGGTGTGATACAGATACAGCAGTGTAAGATGTGCACCAGCAGGTGCGTTGGCGTGATACACATACAGCAGTGTAAGCTGTGCACTAGCAGGTGCATTGGTATGATACAGATACAGCTGTGTAAGCTGTGCACTAGCAGGTGCGTTGGCGTGATACACATACAGCTGTGTAAGCTGCAGACTAGCAGGTGCATTGGTATGATAGATACAGCTGTGTAAGCTGTGCACTAGCAGGTGCGTTGGCGTGACACAGATATGGCAGTCTAAACTGTGCACTAGAAGGTGTGTTGGTATGATAGATACAGCAGTGTAAGCTGTGCACCAGCAGGTGCCTTGGCGTGATACAGATACAGTAGTGGAGGCTCTGCACTAGCAGGTGCATTGGCATGATACAGATACAGCAGTGTAAGCTGTGCACTAGCAGGTGCATTGGTATAATAGATACAGCTGTGTAAGCTGTGCACTAGCAGGTGCGTTGGCGTGATACAGCAGTGTAAGCTGTGCACTAGCAGGTGCATTGGTATGACACAGATACAGTAGTGTAAGCTGTGCACTAGCAGGCGCATTGGTGTGATACACATACAGCTGTGTAAGCTGTGCACTAGCAGGTGCATTGGTATGATACAGATACAGCAGTGTAAGCTGTTCATCAGCAGGTGCGTTGGTGTGATACAGATACAGCTGTGTAGGCTGTGCACTAGCAGGTGCATTGGTGTGATACAGATACAGCAGTGTAAGCTGTGCACTAGCAGGTGCATTGGTATAATAGATACAGCTGTGTAAGCTGTGTACTAGCAGGTGCGTTGGCGTGATACAGATATGGCAGTGTAAGCTGCGCACTAGCAGGTGTATGGGCGTGACACAGGTCCAGCAGAGTAAGCTGTGCACTAGCAGGTGCATGGGCGTGACACAGATACAGGAGTGTAAGCTGTGCACTAGCAAGTGCGTTGGCGTGATGCACAAGTTACTACTTGTGTAACAATATATCTGTAAGAGACATTAGTTAGTTATAGATTCCTTAACTTAGAATACCCCAAGGCGTCAGACTGGATCCGGAAAGTTTTGCTAGCAGTACCCCTGCGCGTCAGTAGGTGGCGTCCTGCAGCTCCGCATCCGTCGCTGGCGTCGTAAGCACCGACATAACATCACGGAGACTACTTAGGCGCCACCCATGCGCGCGGACGTCAGTTCTGGACACGACTTTCCGCGCCAGGAACGCAGAGCCATGCAAGAAACTGACTACTGGTACCAAGAAACTAGGGCCCTGAAAGGGATGACCTTAACCCTAGAAATCAGGTTGCAGAACGGGGAGGATGGGTGGGGCGGTAAGGAATATATCACTAACTAATGTCTCTTACATATCGTTACACAAGTAGTAACTTGTGCATCTGAAAGAGACACGTTAGTGATAGATTCCTTACCTTAGAATAGATACCCCAGCAATACCAACCCCGGTGGAGGGTCTGCGAACAGATTACACCAGAAAGTCACAGAGAACAGAACGGCCAAAGAAGCCGTCTCTCCGGACTTGACTGTCAAGGCAGTAATGCTTGGTAAACGGTTGCAGCGAGGCCCACGTAGCTGCCTGACAAATGTCCTGCAAGGAAACGCCGCGTCCCAAGGCAGTAGAGGCTGCCGTTGCCCTGGTAGAATGGGGACGCAGCCCCACAGGAGGCTCCTTCTTAGCCAAGGAGTAACATGCTTTGATGCACAGAACGACCCACCGCAAGATGGTTCGTTTGTGCACAAACCGACCGTTTTTGGCACCCACGTAGCCAACAAAGAGCTGGTCATCGACCCGGAACTGCTGTGTACACTTCAGATAGAATGCGAGCGCACGTTTTGGGTCCAGACGGTGGAGCCTCTCCTCCTCCGATGAAGGATGCGGAGGCGGAAAGAAGGTGGGCAAAGTGATGGTCTGCCAGATGTGGAAGAGCGTGACAACCTTTGGCAAAAAAGAAGGACGGGTCCTTAACATCACCATGTCCGGATGAACAGAAAGGAAAGGAGGTTTGGAAGTAAGAGCCTGGAGCTCACTCACTCTTCTGGCAGAGGTGATAGCTACCAGGAAAGCCGTCTTAAGAGTAAGAAGACGCAAAGGACAGGTATTAAGGGGCTCGAAGGGAGCGCCCATCAGATAGGTCAAAACAAGATTCAAGTCCCATTGAGGCATTATGAACGGCACAGGAGGAAACATGTGCGTAATGCCTTTCAGGAAACTGTTAACAACCGGGGACTTAAAGAGAGAAGGCTGATCTGGAAGCCTCAGAAAGGCGGAGATGGACGAAAGATAACCTTTGATAGTGCCCAGTGCAGAGCCCTGCTGGGCCAAGGAGAGGAGGAACAGAAGGACCTCAGAAAGAGGGGCAGAAAGGGGATCCACAGACTTTGCTGCGCACCATGCCACAAACTTGTTCCACCTGCAGGCGTATACCGTCTTAGTGGAGGGACGCCAGGCTGCCAGAATGACATGCAAACTCACTCGACAGAGAAGAACTACGCTCATTAAGACTTCTTATAAAGGACAAAAGACAGCGACAGAGGTATAATTATCCTTCACTATCCAAAGTACAAAGTAATTATAAGAGGAAAAGATTATCCTTATTTCAATACTGCCCTCACACACTTTGCAGTCTCATGCTTCATCATAGGGCCGCATCTGACGCCCAGGTGCAGACCAACACACTGGACGAAGCACAATTTTTTTTTATCAGAAGTGAAGTTTAGTGGTGAGGGTACAGAAAGAATGACATAACCAACAGAAAAAACGGAAAAATTAAACAATAACAGGGAAAAGTATTCCCTAAAGAAGGGACCAAAAAGTGCAGACACAAACAATTAAAACTACCTAAGAGGGAACTATCATCATTCTTTATTCATGTCACCCCTTGGTAGGATTACAAATTAGAATTCGGGAAAATTAGGGGAGGTAAGGACCCCTAGATCCCTACTGCGTATACCAACATGTTTCAGCCAATATTACACTCCCATCTGGGTCGTTCTGGCATTCGTCAGGGTGTTGGTCCCGTGTTATCTGGTCTATACCCCTAATTGGAGTTATTACCTTGTATCATCAAGGCAGCCAAAGTCGCTGCAATCGTGCACTCTGGGAAATTTCCGAGAGAGAACAAATTTCTGTGAAAAAAAGTAGAACATATGTTTATAGTTCTACTCCCTTCTTTCAAACTCCACAAAAGTGCATTCTTATCACTTCCTCTTAAATATCATACCAGTTGACATATCATGTCTCCCTACCAACAGAGGGGTACACCACCAACTCTTATCTGTGACATCACCACTTGGAAACAAATACCGAAGGCACACCATACACCCGTGAGGTATCATGAGAACGCTTTTACAATCTTAGTTCGCTCAGGTGTACCGAACCACAAGGTTTTAATTTAAAGAGACACACACCTCTCCTCTCTCGGACCAATACTAATTACTAAAAGGTGCAGACCACTTGTATTCAGAAACTTACAAGGGTTTATCAGCAATTCTCCAAACCCGGGACCATTGTGGGACCGTGGTCTTGTTGTCACACTCTAAAAATCGAAGAGAAAAGGGAGATGCGAAAAACAATTACACCATTATACCCAATTTATATTCCTTCGGATTAGTTAAAGAAGTATTCATCCGACTGTTTATCATATATTACGGCAGCATTATTACGATTTACCCATAATAATCCCAAATCTTTGCCGCAAATTACTAGCGGTCGTACAAAGTTCCGTTTGGCACCCAAAGCTAGCTGCCCGATCTCTGATGGTGATCCCAGTATACAAGCTCCGAATGGCATACAACACATTCGTTGTTTACTTACTACTCCAAAGACTCACGCCACTACAACTCCTCACGCCGGTCCACCGCCGATACTGATGGCAGATCACCGCCTTCTATTTGAAAGGCGAACAGATGCTGTTGGAGAAAGAATTACGAACCACTCCACGCTATTGGATGCATCCGAATTCTCACGTTGCAGGCTCACTTGCCTCATGCAGCAACAGAGAAGAAGGACACCAAGGAGCATTCGGTCTAAAAACAAAAGCGGCAGACATCTTAAAGGTGCACATAGTGTTCATAATATTATCAGACAAATATGTTGATGTCATGGCAATGGGAAATCTATCTATATCCCACCCCTCAAGATGCTGGTAAACTTAACCACATTTACAGATTTTGTTGTTCACTTCCCATCATAAGACTCGTCAGCAGTACCCCAAGTCTGTTCTTATATCTAACACACGGAGCATTAAAACAGAACCCCATAAGAATGACTGGGGGACTGTTTACCAGATTGATACTCAAATCTCTTTCCCAACAATTCTTAAGTCGCTCCAATCTCTTAACCTCGCAATACCACAATAGGACTTTCTCTCTTTCAATACTGGGATAGATAATACGACTGATGCTTTGCACTATACAGAGAATATCTAAATAAAAATGCATACAAATACATACTGATTTCCTCTGTATTAATTCATTTCTTGCCTAGCCCATAGAGATGGAACCACGGAATAGAGTCGTTTAGACCCACAACACTACTTTTTAGCCTATCCACCCAACGTTGTTCTCTGATCAAAATAAAGCTGGCAATATCGACTGTGTTTTGGTGGTATAAATGGTTTGTCTAATACTGTCCACCTCAGATCTTGTTCTTATGTCTTTTTTCTTGGAAGTGAGCTGTTAGTTTAGTGTTTGTTTTTCCACATCTTATTGTACTCGTATGTTCCAAGATGCGGATTTTCACTCGACGGGTGGTCATTCCAACGTACAGCATACTGCATGGACACCGTATAAGATAAGGAATATGCTACTTACCAGTATGCATCTGTTCTTGGCATGTAGAGCTGCAGAGTTGTACACTTAGCATAGGTCGCCATCTGGTGTTGGGCCCGGATGTTTGCAGTTTGTTTTTCTTCTTGGACAGTCTTTGGAAGTCACGAGTTTGGTGACTCCTCCTTCGGTCCGTACTGCGCATGGGCTTCGGCTCCATCCTCAGATTGTTTTTCGCCAACAGGGAAATGATGGAGCGTAGTAATAACAGTGAGAAACCCATGTGTTGTATCTAAATAAGATGTACTGGAACGGATACAGGTAGCCGGGGAGGCGGGTGGGCGTGTACAACTCTGCAGCTCTACATGCCAAGAACAGATGCATACTGGTAAGTAGCATATTCCGTTCGAGGCATATGAGCTGCAGATTGTACACCTAGCATAGATTATATAGCAGTACCCAACCTTAGCGGCGACCACCGGTATCCGTTGCAGCTGTTTGAAAAAGTGTCTTTAGTACAGCCTGGCCCACCCTAGCTTGCTGCTTGGAATGCACATCTACACAGTAGTGTTTTGTGAAGGTGTGCGGTGTAGACCATGTGGCTGCCTTGCAGATGTCATCTAAGGGTATATTCCCTAGAAAAGCCATAGAAGCCCCTAACTTTCTTGTAGAGTGGGCTTTAGGGGGAACAGATAATGTTCTCTTTGCCTTTTGATAGCAAATTTGTATGCATTTTACAATCCACCTAGCTATCCCTGATTTTGAAATGGGGTTGCCTTTATGTGGTGGAGAGAAGGAAACGAACAATTGTTTAGTCTTCCTGAAGGGTTGCGTTCTTTGTATGTAGTATAGTAACGCCCTTTTTACATCAAGTGTGTGTAAGGCCCTTTCTGCAACAGATTGGGGTTGCGAAAAGAAGACAGGTAATTCCACTGATTGATTGAGGTGGAAGGGGGAAATGACTTTGGGTAGAAACTTCGGATTTGTGCGAAGTATGACCTTGCTGTGATGCATTTGTATGTAGGGTTCCTGTATGGTGAACGCTTGTATTTCAGCAACCCTTCTAAGGGAAGTGATAGCTACAAGGAAAGCTGTTTTCCAGGTGAGAAACTGTAGCTCACATTTGTGCATTGGTTCGAAGGGCGGACCCATTAGTCGTGTAAGAACTAAATTTAGATTCCATACAGGGGAAGGTGGTGCCCTGGGAGGAATTACTCGTTTAAGGCCTTCCATGAAGGCTTTAATAGCGGGCACTCTGAAGAGTGATAAATGCTGCCTGTTTTGTAGATAAGCAGCGATCGCTGCTAGGTGTAGGCGTATGGATGAATATGCCAGGTTACACCTGTGAAGATGGAGCAGATAGCATATGATGTGCTGTATGGATGCATCTAGGGGGTTGATTGTATTGTTACGGCAGTAAATTACAAATCTTTTCCACTTTGCGGCATAGCATGCTCTAGTGGTAGGACGTCTGGCTTCCATGATGATGTTCATGCAATCAGGGGGAAGGTTAAGGTATCCGAATTCTAAGATTTCAGGAGCCAGATCGCCAGGTTGAGCTGAGCTGGGTCCGGGTGCCTGATTTCTCCATGGTTCTGGGTTAGGAGGCTTGGGGAAAGGTGCAGTTTTTGATGTGGTACCACTGATAGTTGTAGTAGCGTGGTGTACCACGGCTGCCTGGCCCACGTTGGAGCTACCAGAATGAGTGTGAGGGAGTGCTGTTGTAGCTTCCTGACCACTAATGGAATTAGTGGGAGAGGTGGAAAGGCGTATGCAAATCTGCCTGACCAGTTCATCCATATCGCATTGCCCTTGGACAATGGGTGTGGGTATCTGGCGGCGAAGCTTGGGCATTTTTTGTTTTCGTGGGTGGCGAAGAGGTCTATTTGAGGATGCCCCCACTGTTTGAAGAATGGGTGAAGAACTTGTGGATGCAGTTCCCATTCGTGTAGTTGTTGCGTTTGTCTGCTGAGCAGATCTGCTATGGTGTTTTGTACTCCTGGAACGTGCTGTGCCAGGAGAAAGATGTTTTGGGGAATTGCCCATCTCCATATGCTCTGGGCTAAGCGGGAGAGCTGGGGAGAGTGTGTCCCCCCCTGTTTTTGTATATAATACATCGCAGTCATGTTGTCTGTGCGAATGAGGACTGCTTTGCCCGAAATTTGTTTTTGGAAAGATTTTAGGGCTAGAAAGATCGCCAAGAGCTCCAGATGGTTGATGTGGAGCGATTTTTGCTGTGGCGTCCATAGACCTTGCATTGTGAGGTGTAGGAGGTGCGCTCCCCAGCCGGAGAGCGATGCGTCCGCTGTTAGAATCACCTGAGGAACCGGGTCCAGGAACGGCCGTCCTTTGGAAAGGTTTGTGGTGTTCCACCACTGCAGAGAGTGATGTGTGCGGCCGTCCACCAACACCAGATCCGTCAGCTGACCCTGGGCCTGGTTCCACTGTTGTGCTAGGCACTCTTGAAGTGGACGCATGTGGAGTCTTGCATGGGGCAGTATAAATATGCAAGACGCCATCATTCCTATGAGCTTCATGAACACTTTTGCTGGAAGAGAGTGTTGGGGAAGGAATGTTTTGCGTAAGGCTTGAATGCTTGTGATTCTGGCTGAGTTTGGATAGGCAATACCTTTGGAGGTGTCTGTAGTGGCCCCGAGATATTGCTTTGTGTGAGATGGTATGAGGTGGGACTTTTGGTAGTTCACCGTGAAGCCTAGCTGGTGGAGCAGTTGGATGGTGCTGTTTGTATGTTGCACACATTGGTGGTAGGACGTGGCTTTTATCAGCCAGTCGTCTAAGTAAGGGAAGACGTGAATGTGTTGACGTCTGAGGTGTGCTGCTACTACTGCTAGGCATTTGGTAAACACTCGTGGTGCAGTGGTGACCCCGAAGGGGAGAACCGTGAATTGGTAATGTTGCCCGTCCACCACGAACCTGAGGTATTTCCTGTGAGAGGGGTGTATTGGAATGTGAAAGTATGCGTCTTTCAGATCCAAGGTTGTGAGAAAGTCTCCCTGGCAGAGGAGTGGGAGGACTTGTTGTAGAGTGACCATGTGAAAATGGTCTGAATGTATGTAGGCATTTAGAGGTCGGAGGTCCAGAATGGGTCTGAGGGTCTCGTCTTTCTTTGGTATTAAGAAATATAGAGAGTAGACCCCTAGATTTCGTTGATTGACGGGGACCTGCTCTATAGCGTGTTTTTGCAGGAGTGAGAGTACCTCTTGTTTGAGCAGTGTGGAATGTTCTTGAGACATTGGACGGTGCCTTGGTGGGATATTGGGTGGGGTAGATGTTAGCTCTAGACAGTACCCTGACCGAATGATTTGGGTCACCCATTTGTCCGATGTTATGGACTCCCATACGTGGATAAAGTTTTGTAGTCTGCCCCCGACGGAAGTGGAATGGTCTGGGGGGAGCGGAGGGGAGTCATTGTGCGGGGGGGGGTGGCAGAACGGGTGTTGTTGGTTTTGCCCCTGCCCTTATTGTTGTTACCCCTGTAACCACCTCTCTGATTGCCCTTTGAAAAGGTATTTTGAGGAGGGGACTTGTAGGAGGTAGAGGCGTTATCGGTGGAGGAGCCTCTGCCTGTGCCACGAAAGGACGAGCGTCGAAAGGAACGTTTGGAGGCTTGTGTTTGGAGTGCCCCCATAGACTTTGCTGTGTCTGTGTCTTTCTTCATCTTTTCGAGCGCTTCGTCCACCTTTGGCCCAAAGAGTGTTTCCTGGTCAAAGGGGTGATTGAGTATGGATGCCTGGACTTCAGGCTTGAACCCTGAGATCCTGAGCCAGGCGTGGCGACGAAGCAGGACACTGGTATTTATGGCCCTAGAAGCAGTGTCGGCTGCATCGAGGGCACACTTAATGGAGGTGTTTGTAATTAGTTTACCCTCCTGTATCAGGTCATGAGCCTTGTGCTTGTATTTTTCTGGAAGGTGCTGCATAAGAGCCTCTAGTTCGTCATAGTGTGCTCTATCATATCGCGCAAGCAGTGCTTGTGTGTTTGCAATGCGCCACATGTTTGCAGCTTGGGAGGCGGTGCGTTTACCAGACGCGTCCAGAAGTTTAGATTCTTTGTCTGGCGGTGGGGCATCTCCTGAGGATTGGGAGTTAGCCCGCTTTCTAGCTGTGGAGACAACTAGGGAATCTAGGGGAGCAGGGCCCTTGATGTAAGCAGGGTCTGTGGGTGCCGCCTTGTACTTCTTCTCTATTCTAGGGTTCAGTACTTTGGCTCTGACAGGGTCTTTGAACACCTCTGTAGCGTGCTTGGTGACACCCTTAAGCATGGGTAAAATGGAAGTAGATTTGTCTTGTATATCAAATGTATCCAGTAGGAAGTCTTCTTCTACTGGTTCACTGTGCATGTCCACCCCATGGTAGTGTGCTGCTCTCTGCACTAAATGATGAAACCCTAAGGAGTCCTCTGGAGGAGACGGCCTTGATGGGTATAGGTCGTCCTGAGGTACATTGGGTATATCAGGGTTATTGTAATCCTCCCATGGATCTGGGGTCCCTGGTGGAGTGGGATCCATTGGGGCGTCCGCCGGGTAATTGTCCGGAGCCCCATCATCCGGATCTGGGGATGGGGCCGGATCGTAGTGAGGTAAAGGCGGTGGAGGAGGTGGAGGGGGTAGGGGAGGCGGTGGTGGGGAGGGCACTCTGAGGGGAGAAGTAGCAGAGTCCTTCCTTTTGGGTGGAGGAGGAGGAGCCGGAGCATCAAGGCGTCTTTTCTTGGTAGTTAAAGTCAAAAGCCCAGTCTTTGGATCTTTGGATAAAGTTTTTTGTAAAGGGTCTGGTGTAAACAGAGCCAATGGTGTCGAGTCGTCTGTCGGCACCGGTGATTTCGGAACCGGGGGTTTCGATGGTCTGTGTGCGCCATGCTTTTTTGAGGTCTCCGGGTGTTTCGGCGTCGAATGATGTTTCGGCGCCGGAGCGTCGGTGCCGACAGATTTGTGTTTGTGTTTGGTCGGCACCGAGTGTCCAGGCTTCGGCACCGGTGGTTTCGGAGTCGAGCTGGATTTTGCAGTCTTCGGTGCCGGATGCTGTTTTTCGGCACCGGGTGTCGGCTGGCTCGATCCCGAGCTGCCATGAGACTTTGGGGGCTTCGACACCGGGCCCGAAGGTGGGGTGATCGAAGTTTTGGTTTTGGTTTTGCCCAGGCCGGCAGGCGAGGGAGTAACCTGAGTCTCTTTGGTTTTAGGCGCGGGGGTGGGAGGGGGCATAGTACTCACGGCCCGCTGCGCTGGTGTAACGTCCTCCACGTCGGAGTCGTCGGCCTCGGAAGCGCTGACGACGTCTTCCTCCTGCTCGGTGTGTGTTTGCCCCGAAGCTTCGGCGTCGTCTCCGAAGATGTCCGGTGGAGCTGCGGAGGATGAGTGCGCCATGGTGTGGCGAGCTCTTCGATCTCGGATGGTCTTCTTCGATCGAAAAGACTTGCAGGCGAGGCAGTCTCTAGCCTCGTGTTCCGGAGAGAGGCAAAGGTTACACACCTGATGGAGGTCGGTGTGGGGAAATTTAGACCCACATTTTGGGCACTTTTTGAACGGAGTCCTTTCCATCGGCCGGGACCGGAGTCGCGGAGGGCCCGAAGGCCGGTGTCGATGTACGGGATGGAGAAAGTGCCGCTTCGAGAGATGAAGATGATGAGGAACTCGAAGAATCGAGGATTTTCCGTCGAGGCTGGAACCGTAGAAGTTCGAAGCCGGAGCACGAAGTATCACATCCGAGCCCGATGGCGGAAAAAAACAATCTGAGGATGGAGCCGAAGCCCATGCGCAGTACGGACCGAAGGAGGAGTCACCAAACTCGTGACTTCCAAAGACTGTCCAAGAAGAAAAACAAACTGCAAACATCCGGGCCCAACACCAGATGGCGACCTATGCTAAGTGTACAATCTGCAGCTCATATGCCTCGAACATAACATTTTCAGTGTTACATGTCGTATGTTTCCTCTGCTCCCTGAGGTGGTTAGTCCCTATATCCACCATTTTGCCATTCAATGAAAGAGGGCAAGCCCTGCAAAAACCACACGCATAGTGTCCCATCACAGGAGGTAAGAAATGTTCATGGCGACATTAATTTCTGTTTTCCCTCTCTAATCTAGGGCGTGTGTTAACCACCATATCTTTAATACTTGCACTTTTTTTGAAGGAAAAAAGAGGGAAAGGTTGTTCCAACCCGTTGGAATTCAAAATTCTCCAGTTTTTTTGTATTATCTTTCTGAGATGGTTCGATGCTGTGTTAAATGTTGTGACACAGATACTGCTCTCAACTCTTTCCTTATCATATGTTTGCAATAGGGACTCCCTATTACAATTTCTTGCTCTTTTCTGTGCCTTTTTGATCACATGTATCCGGATAGTCTCTGCGTTTCAATTTCTCACTCAGGTCTTTAGCCTCATTTTTATAATCCACAATCGAAGAGCAGTTCCTACGAAGTCGCAGGAACTGCCCATAAGGCAGATTTTCTTTCAAGGAGCGAGGATGAAAGCTCTGAAAGGATAGCAAGTTATTCCTGTCGGTTGGTTTATGATAGACACTACTCACTAATACTCCATTCTCTGCTCTGATGTTGAGATCCAAGAAGGGCAGTGAGACATTTGTCAGCCTGCTGGGCAAACATTTCGGTCGAGTTCCTCCCAGTAACGACAAACTCACCTTCTTCTTTGCCAGGAAACTCTCTGCCTGTTCCCGCCTCCGCAGTTCCATCCAGTGCGGCCGCGGAGTGGAGGTGGGGACTACCTTTCCCAGGCTCACTAGCGGCAGGGACGCCGACAACGCTGGTTCCGCGCCCGGAGGCACATAAAAGAGAAGCATAACTCCGGCAGAGCGGGTGCTGGGCAAACATTTCGGGCGAGTACCTCCCAGTAAAGACAAACTCACATTCTTCTTTGCCAGGAAACTCTCTGCCTGTTCCCGCCTCCCGCCGCCGCAGTTCCAGCCAGTGCGACCGCGGAGTGGAGGTGGGGACTACCTTTCCCAGGCTCACTAGCGGCAGGGACGCCGACAACGCTGGTTCCGCGCCCGGAGGCGCATAAAAGAGAAGCATAACCCCCGCGTCGCGGGATCGCGCGCGGGTCGCGCCGGGCCAAGCCCGGGCAAAGGGCGGGCCCTCTGTGGCCGGAGTAGGCTGGGCTGGGCCACCCCCCTTGGATCTTGTTCCAGGTACTGTAGATTAAAACGGCTCAAATCACTAAGTTATAACTTTCTACAGGAGAACTGTGGACATTGCACAACACTCGCATACAGTGGACAATGGATTGCTCTTGTAAGGGACTGTAAAATGATTTAATTTGTGCTCTACAAAGCTAGGTTATTTAATACTATTTTTCTATCCCGTTCTGAGCGTATCAGGAGGCAGTGAATAGTGTTAAAAAATTCTACTATGGCTACCAAACCAAAAACGCGCTCTACTAAGAGGAAACCATGTACCCCACTTATTTCCACACAAAAAGAGCCTGATACCAATATTAATACTAATACTCCAGCAGGTTACATAGTCCAACCAACGGCAATTGATTTAATGTTAAGAAAGTTTATTGGTGCGGTAAATGGGGAGATCGAGCGCACACAGACGCTTATCGATGACACCCATAAACACCTCCCATACACCTACACAAACCATACCTATACAAATCGCTGATATAAATCTCTGCGAAACTTTACAAAATGATAGTCGTAATGCCTCATCTGAAGCTATTCCCTGTGGCCAACAAGTAACAGACACTGGGCTACTCCCCGACAGGGTGGAAAAAAGAACCCTGAGAACTAGAAATAGAACCAACAGACGAGGCACAAAGAATACACATACCAAAAAACTGAAACCAACTAGTGGGGGTGGCAAGACACACATAATAGATGATGAGGTTGTGGAAATAGAAGTTCAAGGTCCCTTAATCCCTCCAGGATGGCTGCATTCTATAATTACTGACCTTCAGAAACGTCTAGAGACTTTCATTACTACTCAAGTAAAATCATTAGTTAGTAAATTAGATATTGCTAATGAACTACAAAAACAGGCTAAGATGAAGGAGTCTACAAACTCTAATTTGACTGGAAATCCTACATCATCATCAGTGCCTACCTTACCACGGCCAATTCCGGTTAGTAACAACTGTGTAAGCAATGAGCCATGTACTCTTGTACAAGTTCATGCATTACCTAAAGCTCCAGCTTACTCGGAGGATAGAAGTGTCCAAAAAGGTGGGAATTATGAAACCCGTAAAGGTCAGGTACAGTCCAATCCTACTCAGACTCAGACGGGGATTTTTGCCAATCACAGTCAGAATGATAATCACCAGGTAGGACAGGAGTGTATGGATAGAACACATTCTCCTCCCCCACGGGTAAATTTACCTCCTCAAGCAAGTCCCTATGTTGTGGTGTTTGCTGGGGTACCTGAACTAAGGATTGGTGAGAAAGAGTCATACATGGAACTTAAAAATAAGATTATTAACTGGTTGAACACACACAGGCCATTACAAGGGCAGGAAACTGGAGAAATTATACGTGTTAGGAGAGTATCCTGGTTGGGAAGTAGAAGGAAAGATATCGAAGGGGGTTGCATTATTGCAAACTTCAGGAACCCGAACTTGGTGGAGTATATACTGGGTAATTATAATAGGAATGTAACCAGTACTATATGATCTATGTCACTAGGTTACTTTTACCCTAGAAGTTGTGCTGCCTACCCCCCAACTCACATTCAAGGAAGAAAGGACAGAGGAGTAGCTGGCTATAGGGCAAGGAAATCTGAATACAGTGGCCGGCCATTATTAAATCAGGGTGACCTACAGTGGACAAATAGATTCAGTCCCCTTCGGTCTCTGGACGAAAATGATTGACTTCCCAAAGTAGATACATATCAGGAGGGGTTGGAAAGAAGGATGTCCACCGATGCTAATGAATTAGCATCTCGGGGAAGTTATAAGCAGAACGGGCTGGGACCTACCTCGTTAAAAGAGGATGGAGAGAAACAGGAGTCCATGACAGGGAGGAGGGATGTTGTCAGGCCAAATGCCCAGGGTCTAAATGGGGTGAGGGTGGCGGGGGAAGGGTGAATATAACCTCCTGGAATATATCAGGTCTAGCTGGAAAATTTGAAAATGTAGATTGGAGGAACCAATTACGTGGCTTTCATATACTAGCCCTACAGGAGACCTGGGCGGTTAACTCCGACCTCTATCATTTAGAGGGCTATAAATGCTTCTTTGTACCAGCCCAGGAGAGCAGGGCAGGAAGGGCGAGGGGAGGGCTAATACTGTATGTGGACATTAATCTTAAGGGAAGATGGACGTTGACATCCTGGACATCACATACCCTTCAAGCGGTAACATTCCAAGGACAAGGGCTGAGGGTACAGCTATTTAACATCTATAATTCAGGCTCTTTAAACGGTAGGAATGCTGCCCTGTTGGAGTTAGATGCTAGACTGAACCAAGAAGCCGATTTAAGGAAAGGGGGGGGGGGGGTGGGGAGAACCAATTGTGTTAGTAATGGGTGACCTAAATTGTCACCTCTGCCCAAATTTGTTACCAGTAACTGCAGACTGGGATCTTTGCCCGGTCACTGAGGGGCCACACTTTGAGCACAGTACCGAGGGCACAATATTAACTAATTTAATTAGCACACACTATTGATTTGGTAGTCCCAGGTCCAGAGGGCACTCTTGTGCCAACTTTTAAGGGAAGAGGCTGCTCTTCCATTATAGACTACATACTGATATCCCCCTTTGCAAAACACCGGATTATAGAGGTTAGTACTAAATGGAGTACGTTTAGTGACCACAATCCTTTGGTCATTTAACTTTTCTACAAGGCCCACTTGGAAATGAATATACAAGCGGATACTACCCTAAGGCCAATAGACCAGGGGAGGCGCCTAAGGTGGGCGAAAATCAATGCCCAGGAATTCTATACCACGCTGCTTGTAAAGGGTAAAAAGTATGTAGAAGATTGCTTAGATCTGAAGATAGGTGGAGTTTACTTAGTTGCGGCCTTTGGGGATTTGACAAAACTGGCCGAAAAATTATTAGAATCAAAAGGTCCCAGATAGGTACACAGCCAAGATGGTTTGATACTAACTGCTCCCGAGCATTAAGAAACCTAAAATCAAGCCTTAAAGCTAATCCAAGGGATAAGACTGAAGTAGCCAAATATAGACAAATTTACAAAACTAAGATAAAAGAAAGAAAGGCCACCCTACAAGCAGAAGTCTGGGCTGATCTAAGAGAGGCAGGAGAAAACAGGGACTTTACAGAATTTTGGAGGATTATTAACAGGCCCGGTTTTCAGGATAGTAGTGCTCCGGTCCTCAGTACAAACATCCTCCCACAGCATTGGGGGACTCATTTTGAGGGTCTTTATAACCACTCTAAAGATACAAAAGAAGAAGGGGGCTGGGATGGTATAAGGAGCTTGGAAATAGATTACACTCCAACAGAGATCAGGAAGGCAATCCAAGGGTTGACGCCAAACAAAGCACCGGGGCCTGATGGTACTCCCCCAGATCTATATCGAAGTAACATCGATCTGTGGGCGCCAATTTTAACGAGGGTGCTAAACGCGGCTATTAAATCAGGACTCCCAAGATCTTGGTCCACTGCATTAATTGTGCCTATATTTAAGAAAGGGAATAGGGACAATCCTCAATGCTATAGACCGATATCGCTGATCGATGTATCAGCCAAAATACTTGGGCGGGTGATTTTGAATCGTCTTATGACCTGGACTGAAGAGCATGATATAATAGCTGATACACAGTATGGGTTTAGAGTGGGAAAATCGACCAGTGACCAATGTCTAAATCTATATTTACTGGTTGCTAAGTATACTAAAGCAAGCAACAGCTATATGGGTTTTATGGATTTGGCGGCGGCCTTTGATAATGTGAACAGGAACAAATTGTGGGCAATGATGAATAAGTTGGGAATAGACCAGGGCCTTATAAACATTCTGAGAGAGTTGCATTGGAATACTACAGCTAGAGTTTGCTTCAGCACGGAGGGGGGGCGGACTGATTCATTCCCATGCACAAGTGGAGTAAGGCAGGGGTGTATCCTTGCTCCCTTTTTGTTCTCATTATATATTAATGATTTAGAGACAAGCCTTACTGTTCAGACTGTAGACTGCCCTAAAGTAGGGAAGCGTCAAATTCCGGTACTTTTGTACGCGGATGACGCGGTCCTGCTTGCACGAACCCCACGAAGTCTCCAGTCGCTCATCAATGGATTTGTAAAATTCATGGACAATTTAGATCTGTCAGTGAATTTGAGCAAATCCTTTACAATGGTCGCAGGCAAAAAACTCACCAAGAAACCTGTGTTTAAGATAGGGACCCACATAATGGGCACTGTAAGTACCTTTCCCTATTTAGGCTTTTTATTTGATGGCAAGATTCAGTTTGACTCATTGATTGAGGAACGCTGTACTAAACTGGTTTCCTCAAGTGGTGCAATATTGAATTTTGCTCACAGGTTGGGACGCAGGTCCCCGGAACAAATAATGAGCCTATATAGCTCAATAAGTACCGCAAAGGCATTGTATGGAGCTGAGGTGTGGGGCTTTAGGGATGCTAAACACTTACAGTAAGAGGAAGATAGATTTCTCCGCAAAATCCTAAAGATCCCACAGTCTATTCCAGCTGAAATTGCACACTCAGAACTTGGGATCCCATATATTACAGATCAGGTGAAGATTAGGCCGGTCATGGCTTGGCTCAGTATCTGGGCCAATACTGAGGCGGAACTAAGCAGAGAAATTCTCACGGACTGTTTGCAAAGGGATAAGGGGATGCAAATCCCATGGCTGAAATATGTTAAAACAACACTAGAGGCCATAGACCAGCATACCCTCTTTAGTAAGCCGTGTATAATTTCTATGACCAGCAAACGACAAATAAAAAAACTGTTGCTGGAAAAATTGGAAACTGTTAGGGCAACCAAAGCATTAACACTAAAACGGTCAGTAGCCGCTCATTGCCTGGTTAAAAACGGGGAGGGCATGGAACCCTATTTATTTCTGATATATAACCAGCAGGACAGGTTTTTAATGTGTCGTTTTAGGCTCAATTTGTTACCTAATATTCTTTCTTATCCATCTGGTTTTACTGTAACGATTGAGCAGAAGGGTGCCTGCGGCTGCGACAACAAGTCTCCGCAGGATACCCTTCATTTTGTATTATTGTGTCCATTTTATCGTACCCCTCGGCGCATGTTTTTGGTTGATATTTTAAGAGAAGGAAAATTTCGTCATGCTAAATCCGCATTACTATTCCTCCAAAGAACAAATGACATGCGCACTTTATGTTCAGTAACAAGCTCTTTAAAAATAGCAGTAAGGTTAAGGAACACTAGAGATCAAGACATTGTGTATATAACATTATTTCTAGAAATGTTAAATTATGTGTGTTGTTTTTATAGGATATGGATTTTTTATGATGATTTTTAACCATCGAAATAAAGATTAACTGAACTGAACTTGTCAGCGTGCTTGTGAAGAACAAAAAAGGATTTTTATGATTCAACCAATCCAAAAAGGTTTCAGCCTAGTTTCTACTCACTCTCCAGATGATGAAAACATCATCAATATACCTGCGCCAAACCCTGATATGATCCAAGTAAGGGTTGGTCGCTACAAATACAGTTTCCTCCTCAAATTTAGAAACATACAGGCATGCCAGGCTAGGGGCACAAGAACTCCCCATGGAAGTTCCATGGGTTTGCAGATAGAACCGATCTTCAAATTGAATTTTTTTTATTGTCAGTGCTACCTCCAAGAGACTAAGGATAAAGGTACGTGGTGCTTTATAATTCCATTCTTCCGAAAAGAGTATATTCTCAATAACCCTCAGGGTTTCTTGCTGTGGAATATTTGTATACACTGACTCTATATCTAGTCCAATCATCAAGTCTCTATTGGGCTCAAACTCTAAGTCTTTGATCAGATTTAAAACCTCCCGTGTATCCTTGAGATATGCTGGCATATTCTGAACGAGGGGGCGCAAAAAGACATCACAGAATTTGGACAACGGTTCCAAAATCGAATTTGTACCGGAGACTATGGAACGTCCAGGTGGTGGACGCGTGGGTTTATGCACTTTAGGCAAAATGTAAAAATAAGGGACAGTTGGATAGGGTTTGCACAGGAAGGAAGCTTCCTTCTGACTGATCCAGTCATTTCCGACTGCCTCTTCGACATAAGTGCTAATCATGACTCTCAATTCTTCCGTGGGATCCCCAGGAAGGATTGCATAATTCCTTCTATCATTCAATAGACGGAGACATTCCATGTTATACACATATCTGTCTTGAATCACGATTGCACCGCCTTTATCGGCAGGTTTTATCATTAACATAGGATCATCCCTCAGTTCCTTCAGAGCCTGTCTTTCAATTTTAGAAAAGATTGAAAAATGGCTTATCTCTCTCAGATGTTTCCAACAGTTCCACATCCCTCAACACCGCCTGTTCAAAAACTCCCACCTCTGGGGGTAACTGTCCCACACTGGGGACAAAGGTCGAGTGATTCCTCAGCCCTGTGTCATCATCTTTTTCTGTCATCTCCTTATCTTCAAAAAACACTTTCAAACGAACACTACGGAAAAATCCGGCCAATTCACACTTTAGTTTGAAGGAGTCTAGCTGATTTGTTGGGACAAAGCCTAGTCCTTTGGACAGAACATTTTTTTGTATATTGTTCAGTGTCCTATCGCTTAAATTCATGACTAGGTGTGTTCCTTGCTGGTACTCGGTTCCACATCCCGTGCCATGCTGCGTGTTATTCTCCGATTCATATACTCCCATTGTACTCTCTGAGTTTTCTGTGTCCTCTGCCTCCGTCTCCCCCTGCCTCTCTCTAAAAAAGGTGGGTACTCTTTTGGGAAGAATTGAGGCGGACCCATCGGTGGGTACATGGGAGGCCATCCATATCCCATCTGAGGTCCAGGGTGGTAAGGGCGTGAATAACCCCTAGACCAACCTCTCCCCCTAAATTTAGGCCGATAATCCGCATCGCTGCTCTCACTTCCTGAACTAGATGTTTCGGTGTGAGTTCTTGATGGTTTTTTTGGCATGTTTTGAGTTACCTTCATCTTAACATACTCATCATTCACATAAGGGTACACCTTCTCTCTCGCGAATTTTTTCAGATCATTTTGTAACTTGTGCACCTTGGAATTCATTAGGTACTCCTTATATTCATTCACTGTTTTGTTGGTCTCCTCAAGTTTCTTTTTAAACACAGAGATTTGTATCTGTGTTTTCAAATGATCCTCGCTAGTCTGAATTTGTATCAAAAGGTCATCAGAAATTTTCTTCGCCGTATCTATAATTAAAATGAGCCAATCTCTAGAGCACCTCCAAGCGATTAATGACCAGTTCTTTCGGAATGAAGCTTCCTCTAGAAAGATTAAAGGTTCGTTAACCACAAGGAGCCCCCCTGGGGCTGCATTCGCCCTTAAATATTCCGTGAGAATGGCCCCATGCAAAATAGTTTTTACTTGAGTCCTTTTAAGTTCAGTTAGAGCATCTCAACCTTCCACCTGTGTCAGTGCCTGTGTGAGTGTGGTGTCCCCTAGAAGAGAGGGGCATGATAAAATCCTGGCAGCAGCCTCGTCCCCATAGGCGAGGCCTTGTTCCTCCATAGGTGGTGTCAATTACAACCGCCTTTTATTGTATTACCAAGAGGATCCCGGGAAATACCCGCTAAAATCTCTACGGCTCAGCGGCCGTGCTAACTTACAGTATCACAAAGAAGAGACTAGGGAAAAGAAAGCCTTCTCTGAATCCCCTATCATACATGCAAACTCACTCGACAGAGAAGAACTACGCTCATTAAGACTCCTTATAAAGGACAAAAGACAGCGACAGAGATATAATTGTCCTTCACTATCCAAAGTACAAAGTAATTATAAGAGGAAAAGATAATCCTTATTTTAATACTGCCCTCACACACTTTGCAATGTCATGCTTCATCATAGGGCCGCATCGGACGCCCAGGTGCAGACCAACACACTGGACGGAGCGCAATTTTTTTTTATCAGAAGTGAAGTTTAGTGGTGAGGGTACAGAAAGAATGACATAACCAACAGAAAAAACGGAAAAATTAAACAATAACAGGGAAAAGTATTCCCTGAAGAAGGGACCAAAAAGTGCAGACACAAACAATTAAAACTACCTAAGAGGGAACTATCTAACAAGCTGTCAACTGTCGCAGCTCAATCTCCACGCATGGAGGTGGAGGATGGACAGGTTCGGGTGGATTACCTTTTACTAGCTGCTGTGACAAAAGATCCTCCCGAAGAGGCAGTCGGATCGGGGGATTGATCGCCATGCTGAGTTGCTCGGGATACCAGTATCTTCACGCCCAATCCAGAGCCACAAGGACGACTTGGGCCCAGTCGCGCCGAATTTCTTCAGCACTCTGGGCAGAAGTGGAATAGGCGGAAAGGCGTACAATAGACCGCAACTCCACTCGCGACGAAAAGCGTCGCCGAGCGAGTTACGCCTTGGAAATTCCAACACGCAGAACTGATGACATTGCGCGTTCTCTTCGGTGGCGAATAGATCTAACCAAGGCTCTCCCCACTGCTGAAAGAGACCTTGCACCACGTCCGAGTGCAGATGCCATTCGTGAGCCATCAAGCACCGGCGGCTGAGTTCGTCCGCCCTGGCGTTCAGAGAACCTGCCAGGTGTTGAACCACCAAGGTAATGCCTTGACGTTCCAGCCATGTCCAGAGGCGCAGAGCCTCCTGACATAGGGTTCACGACCCCACCCCGCCCTGTTTGATGCAATACCAAATGGCGGTGGTGTTGTATGTGAACACCTGCACCACACTTCCCCGGACAGAGGGAAGGAATGCTTTCAGTGCAAGCCGGATCGCCCGAAGCTCCAAAAGGTTGATATGGAGCCGGGACTCCACCAGAGACCAGAGTCCTCTGATCTCCGCCTCTCCCAAGTGGCCTCCCCATCCCAGGAGGGACGCATCCGTCACCACTGTGTGCTCCGGTTGGGGAAGGGAGAGGGATCTGCCACTAACCCAATCGCGATTCATGAGCCACCACTGCAATTGTCGTGCAGTGCCCTCCAAGATCTGGACATGATCGAACAGGTTGCCCTGATGCTGCGCCCACTGTAACTTCAGGTAACGCATATGCCATCTGGCATGGTGCACTAGCAGGATGCAGGAGGCCATCAGTCCCAGGAACCGGAGGGTCATCCTGACAGAAACCTGGGACAGAGGCTGAAAGATCGTAATCATAGCCTGAATATCCTGGACTCGCTGCTCGGGAGGAAAAACCCGAAACAGCGTCGAATCCAGAACCGCTCTATTGAAGGGGAGCTTCTGAGAGGGACTCAGGTTCAACTTTGGCACGTTGATGGAGAACCCCAGCAAATGCAGGAGATCGGCCGTATTCTGAAGGTGGTTGACGACTGTCTGGGGCGAGCCCGCCTTCAACAACCAGTCGTCAAAGTAAGGGAAGACGGACACCCGACCTGTGCAGATGAGCTGCGACCACCACCATCACCTTCATGATCACCCGAGGGGCGCTGGTAAGGCCGAAGGGGAGCACGGCAAACTGAAAATGCTCCTGGCCTACCGTGAACCACAGGTAACGCCAGTGGGCCGGCAGGACGGGGATGTGAAAATATGCGTCCTGCAAGTCCAACGCTACCATCCAGTCTCCAGGGTCGAGTGCAGCCAGGACCTGAGCCAGAGTCAGCATTTTGAACTTTTCCTTCGGAGGAAGCGATTGACGTTCTGGAGGTCCAAGATGGGGCGCAGGCCCCCTTTGTCCTTCTTGGGGACCTGAAAGTAGTGGGAATAACAACCACTCCCTACTTCCGGCCCAGGAACACACTCGATGGCCCCCTTGGCCAAGAGGTCCGTGACTTCCTGCTGGAGAAGTACCAAGTGATCCCCCGACATGTGGTGGCACCGAGGTGGCATGGCTGGAGGGGAGGACTGAAAGGGAAGAGAGTAACCTCTGCGTATGATCTGCAACCCACTTGTCAGATGTGATATTGCGGCAGTGGGGGAGGTGGTGGCGGATCCTGTCACCCACCGGCGTGGGGTGCTCCACAAAGCTCGAATTAGGAAGGTTTGGAGGTAGAAGCAGCGAGGGCGGAGGTGGACTTACCCCCACGCTGATTCCCAGACACGCCCCTGCGGATGCCGCGTCCGTGCTGAGGCTGGTTCTGCACAGGCTTGCTGAAGGAATGCGCCTGGGTGCCTCTGCCGTGGCCACGAAAGGAACGAAACCCAGGAGTGGCCGGGCTTTTCACGGAAAGACCCAAGGACTTGGCCGCATCGCCATAAAGGTGAGTGCCATCAAAGAGCATGTCCATGAGCGAGCTCTGGACATCAGGCGAGAACCCAGTGGATCTCAGCCAGGCGTGGCCACGAAGCGCCAGTCGTAGAAATCGCCCTTCCCAGTGAGTCGGCAGTGTCCAAACCACACCGAATAGCGAACTTAGCCGCATCCTTACCCTCAGCAACTGCTTGGAACAGCACAGCGTGGACCTCCTCAGGACACTGAGGCAACACCTGAGCAACCGTATCCCACACCGCGTGGGAATAGCGGCCCAATAAGCAGGCAGTGTTCACCGACCGCAGCCCCAAGCTGGCCGAAGTGAACAATCGCTTCCGAACTGTTCCAGCTTCTTAGAGTCCTTATCCGGCGGAGCCGTGGGAAAGGCACTCTGTGATGTCGAGGCTTGGATGACCAGGCTCTCAGGCGTAGGATGAGTGGTCAGAAGCGTGGGGTCACCAGGCGGTGACGCCTGGTGACATTCTTATCCACAGGGGCCCCTGAGGCCGACCTCAACCAAGTGCCCAACAAGACGTCAGTGAGGGCGTCGTTAAAGGGAAGCAGGTGCTCCGACGAAGTGGACGCCGTCTGGAGCACCGAAGTGAGGAGATCAGTCTTGAGGGCCACCCTAGGAAGATTGAGGACCTCCATGGTAGGCGGGGGAGAGGCTAACCCCGGGTCAGAAGAGACATAGAGGTCGCCGGCGTCCTCCAAGTCATCCACCCAGTCCTGCTCGGAGTCACACTGACGGGCAAGAGGGTCCTCGGACCCCTCCCAGTCATCCTCCACCTCTGTTGCATGGAGATCAGACCGCGGCAGCAGAGCTGGAGCCGGAGAAGGAACATACGGCGTCGGAAACGGCGCCACATCCCAATGCGGATCCCAGGTAGGAACAAAATGGTTCTGGAACCGGGACAAGGACGGGACAAATTGGACCCTCTGCGCCGCCGGAGGCGGAGCCGAGGATGGCGCTGGGGCCGGAGCCGGAGCCAGCAGCGCTGGATCTCGTGGCGCCGGGACCGGAGCCAACGGCGCAGGATCCTGGGGCACCAAAGCTGGATCCGCCGGCGGCCCAACAGGATCTGGACACGGGACCCGAAGGCGCGCTGGCGGGAGCCCGAGGCCTAAAAAGGCGGTGCATGGTGGCAATAAATTCTTGCACCTGTTCGGGAGTCGCCGACGGACCCGGGTAAGGCGGGTAGGCCGCGGGACTCCCAGGCTCCAAAGGAGCCACATGGGCAGAAACCCTGTCCCCCTCGTCCACATCCGAGGACCGACGGGGAGACGTCGGAGAGCGAGCACACTTCTTCGACTTCTTTTTATGTTGTCGCTTACCGGAATCCGAGGGCAAAGACTTGGAGCCCGAGGAGCGACGACTGCGGCCCCGTGAGCGTTCCCGGGAACGGTCCCTGGACCTGGAACGGCGTTGGGAGTGCCGGACCTCCAGCAGCTTCCGGTGCCGCTACCTCAAGGCCTTCGTGGCCATGGCCCGACAGTCCCGGCAGGTCCGGGAGTCGTGGTCAGTCTCCAGGCAGTAGAGGCAAACATCGTGGGGGTCCGCCACCGACATATTGCGATGGCAGGCGCTACAAGACTTAAATCCAGGCATCCCTACGTGCACCAAGGAGAACAAGGGAGACAAAAGTCGCTAAAGTGTAGTCAAAAAGTAACTAAGGTACGTGCACTAACCGGATCTGCACTTGCTGGCGCAGAAAAAGAAAGAACTGACGTCAGCGTGCATGGGTGGCGCCTAAGTAGTCTTCGTGACGTCATCTCTGCGCTTACGACGCCACCGAAAAGACGCAGAGCCGCAGGACGCCACCTACTGACGCGCAGGGGTACTGTTAGCAAAACTTTACGGCTCCAGTCTGACGCCTGGGAATATTCTAAGGTAAGGAATCTATCACTAATGTGTCTCTTTCAGATAGAGATACAGCAGTGTAAGCTGTGTACTAGCAGGTGTGTTGGCGTGATACAAATACAGTAGCTTGAGCGGGGGAGTGGCGATCACACAATTATTTAGGAGCCTTGTCTGTCTGCACCTTGTCAGACAGAAGCCCTTAAAAACGGACTGTAAAGATAACTGAAACCAAGGTGCAAGATGCAAATCCAATCAGTGAAAAAGAGGCTCAAAAGGTGAAATGATGAGGGAGAGGAGAAGAGTTAACAGAGGCGTAGCTTTCATAGTACAGCAAGTGAAGAACCACAGAGGTCAGGAGGCTTAATAGGCCCATTGATCGCAGATTTTTGCTGTATTTTAACAATTAAATGCCAGCTGGGGAGGGGTGGGGGGCATTTTATCCTTGCACAAAGGCCCACAATACCCTAGCTATGCTACTCAAACTGAGTGTGAGAGCTGGAAGGAAGAGTGAATGAATGGCATATAAAAAAAAAGTAAGAAGCTGACCAGAAGGAGGGCTGATACACATGAAAAGATGCATGCAGGGAAAGGACTGATAGTTGAAAACAATATTTGCATGGGTGGGTGAAAGCATGGTTGAAATTATCAAAGGCTGGAACAATGAGTGGATGGACAAATGCAAGTCTGGCTGTATGGGTGAATTGATAAAAGGAGGGTGAAATGATAGAAGGATGAAAATGAATGCATGTATGGATAGATGAATGACTGGAAGTGGAAGGACAGAGCGATTGATGGAAGAGTGTAATGATAATAGAATGTATACATCAAATGGTAAATGAAGGATGGAATGGTGTAAGGATGGAAACAGGAAAAGATGGATAGATGGATGCATGAAAGTCTTAAAGGATGGAGAGACAGATGCAAGGGAGGCTGGGTAAAAGGAGCTCATCTAGGCTGGACATGGCGTATTTGTTTCGCTCACTTGATGGCATTCGAGGTAAGGATCAAAGAGGGGGGTATTTTAATACTCTGGCTACTACCTTGGTGTAAGCTGTGAACTAGCAGGTGCATGGGCATCATACATATAGCAGTGTAACCTGTGCACTAGCACATGAGTTGGTGTGATACAGATCTAGTAGTGTAAGCTGCACCCTAGCAGGTGTGTTGGCATGATACAGGTATAATAGTGTAAACTGTGCAATAGCAGGTGTGTTGACTTGATACACCTCAGTGAACAGCCCCATACTGGTCCAACACAAGACTTTTGCATGAAGCCCCCTTGGCAAACTGCATCAAATACTTCTGTAGCTAGAATGCCAAGATAGGATAGAAAAAGAGAATAAAAACACTTGTTCGGGTTGCTATGTTTGTTTACTTTAACGCCAAGCTCCTTTTTGTGGTCTCACTAGACAGATACAATTTTAGCTGTCTGTCGGTGATAGCACTGCATTCCATCCCAAATATAAATAAACATGCAGATGGAGCAGGGGTTCCGCCTCGTCTCAGCCTCAAAATTAAGACTTTCATTTGTCTGAGCTCCCTCCTCCCTACAGTCTGGGCCGTTCTCCTTTCGGATGTCGGCGATGCATCACCGCCTGGACTCTCTTTTAGAGTAGAACTGCATACAGCAGACAGACCTCAAAGTAGGGGAGTTTGAATGTATACAGTGGCACTAGCTCCCTTTCGGTACCCTGCTCCTATTCAAGACTTACTGACCCATCTAAAAAGGCCCTCTGAGCATCAAGCCTGAAACAATGACGCATGAAGCAGGCTTTCTACGCACATGCTTGTTACTGGCGAATGACCCCAGCTAGCGCAGACTGTCACCTACTCTTGAGAAAAGTCCTGGATGCTTCTTTTATCCGCATCCCACTTCAACCCCAAGCTGGAATTCAGTCACCGTCTACTGTCACCTGGCGGTCTTTCAGTCTCCTATCCTCAGACTGCTACCTTTGGTTATCTCCTCCATACCTCTGTGAAGTAAGGAGCACCAGGAAACAAGGTGCTTGCTGAGGAGAGGTTTATTAGGAAAGTCCACGACGCATCCATAGCAGCTGGTCAGAATCCGCAACAGCCTGAACTGCTGTGGAACCCCACTGCTGCCTAGGAACGATTGAGTAAATACATTTGAGGGCACGCAGGATTGCTGCTTGTCTTCCATAAGTAATAAAGCATACACTAGATCACCTTTCCCTTTACAATGACAAAAGTTAATCGAATAAATAAAATCTTCTTAAACATTACAAAAGACAAGAATAATGTACAAAAAACGAAATGCTAGAAGAAAACTGATACAATATAGGAGTAAAATATACAGAGAAATTAAACAGAAAGATGAATACATTACAAAATCCTTACATTTGAAAGGTGTTTTGATAGCACAGGATCTTGCTATTGAAGTGTCGTTCGAGTTAGACACTAATACGCGGCCTGAGGCGATCAGAGTGTCAAAAGAACTACCAGAAACGCTCTCATCCATAGGAACTGAAATATAACCATCAGCTGAAGAAGGCTGCCCCAAAACGGATAGTGGTATCCAAGTTGCAAAATCAGATTCTAATACAGGTTTAGATCTGCTAATAATGATGTTGGCTTGCTGAGGCGTCAATTTGACTAATTGGCGTTTATTCCACCACCCTTTGCCTGCCAACAACACAGAAGCTTTACCTACCCTTTCCACCTGGGCTGAGGCAGAATAGATGGATTGTCCTTTGGTAACTTTTGAAGGACTTTTTATAAGCACCCAGTCACCTTCTGAAAATGATTGAAAGGACACATTGTGTTTGTTGTCAAAATATTCTTTCATGTTATGTTGTGATAGTGTCACTTTGGAAAAAGGTTTCTCTTTCGAAATAGTAACTTTATCTAACTGATCATACTACTCAAATTGGCTAACAATTCATGTATTTTAAGAAGAGGGTGACAGTCAATGAAAATGTTGCTATTGAGACTCCTCAAATCAGCGCAAAGTCTTATTTCTCTAGATTTTTTGCGTGCAACCAAGATGGTTGCGACCCAAAGGGAGGAGTCACATGGTTCAATGATCCCCTGAGATCATAAATTCTGCAGCATGGTTTTGAGTTCTTCCCTCACACTGAGAGGAACAGGTCTTACTTTATGAACCACAAGCTGAGCATGGGGCTTGAGCCTTATGGAATGCTCAAAACCTTTTAAGCAGCCCACTTCCTCACGAAATCCAGTCTTGAACTGAGCAAGTCTGCTTTGTACAGGATCTGTGATGTTACAAACATAATCTGCAGGCAAATCCCCCAAGACAATAGGATTGTCAGAACCAGGCTCCAGAATAATGCCCCTTTTAGCTAAGTCTCGCCACCCGATTATGTTCTTACCCCTGACAGCCACATAAATCTTAGTCACTGTTTCCCTACCTAAACAAACTAGTTTAGCTGAAAAGAAACCCAGCATATCAATGTCCTTTTCGCCACATGCTTATGGATTTAACATCAGTGGGTGGCAGTTCTCAATCCCATCCTCGTCGCCAAATGAAGTAAGGAGCACCAGGAAACAAGGAGCTTGCTGAGGAGCAGTTTATTAGGAATGCCCACAACACATCCAGAGCAGCACGTCGGAATCTGCAACAGCCTGAACTGCCGTGGAACCTCACTGCTTCCTAGGAACGCATGAGTAAATAAATTTGAGGGCATGCAGGGTTGATGCGTGTCCTCCATAAGTAATAAAGCATATACTACACTCTGTTCCAATATCACCGCCCCCACTTCCGCTCGGCTCTTTACTGTATTATATCTCATTCGCGGACCGTGCAGGTAAGAGCAGTGAGTGGTGAGGCCGATGGGGGGGTAAGGGGGAATTCGACAGATGACAACGAGGAAAAATGATTTATTCATTTAATTATAAATTTTCCCTCGTGGTCATCTCTCGATAAAGCCCCACTCACCCCGGCCCCACCACCCTTACCTGCACGGGCGGCTCCTGTTATATCCTGGTGTTTGAGTAAAATGAACATATGCCTAGATAACATTTTATAACATAACAATTTAATGTCTCAGTTATTGGCTAAAAATGCGCTCTCATCTGCAACATGACCTGTTACTTTGGATAGCACTCGCTTGTCCTGTAGGACTAGTTGTGTGCTATGTGGATAGCCCCCCCCAAAAAAATATTATTTAAAAGAAAGCACATAGATGCTAATTGACAAAAAATAGGCTCTTGATTTGTTTCTATAGTGCGGGCTATCACTGCAGAGCCTTAAGAGGACTGACTAAAGGGGCCAGTGATGCCCAATGGAGGCCGAAAAATGAAATGATCAAAGGAGGGGTGCTCGCTCATCAGCCAATCTTGCTAGGGAGATTGCTCCTAATCACAAGTCCTGCAGCAACCCAGAAGGCTCTTCTTCAGAAAGAAAGTAAAGAGGTTTTAAATGAATTGACAACTTTGTCTTCTATATGGTAATGTTCATAAACATTTGACATTTCATAGAACTGTACATATAAAGTTACACACTAGAAAGGCACCAAAGCCAGAGATTCTGTAGTCCTGATTATGGCAAGTGAAGGTTTCTGTTACTTGAAAGATGTGATTAAAGTGGGGCAAGATTCTCCTATCCCCCCCCCCCCCCCCCCCCAACATACCCAAAGCACGTGACAAATGACAAATTCATGTCAAATGAATACTTGTTACATAATGGGTCACCTGGACTGTACAAATGGGCAAGTCCTCACAAGAGTATTGTAAAATGCGGCTGTGATGAATGTGTGATGAAAGGGGAATGAAGGCTGAAGCTAATCAGAGACTCAAAAGGCCAATTTAAATGTTTATTTTGAGTGGTCTCTATGGTATCCTAGTTAAAAATTCCTTGGTGACTAGATGTCACAGGTTCCAGAATATTGGGAAGGCAGGGCAGTTGCGGAGTGTGAAGCCGGAGGAAGGTTGTACCTGCCTGTTCTCTCCTGCAATAAATGTTATTACTCTACCACTTACCGTGTCAGTGGTCATTACAAAGTGGCGACGAGAAAGAAAGATCTTCCGATGCATGTTGACAAGCCAGCGGCACCTCCTTGCTGTTTCCTGATGCGAGGAGAGAACGGGCAGAGTGACTTTGTATAAAAAGAACCCCCTGCTATTTACTCGGATGAGAAGGTGTGGTACACCTAGACACATCTGTGGAGCCGTTGCAGTGGATCCAGGACCCTTCCAGGTTGATTAAATTGGGTCAGCTCCAGGTACGAGTCGGTTGGTGTCCATGCGAGCCGTTGTGGGCTCGTTTAACCTGCACGTGTGGTGTGGAAGGCTCGAGGGCTGAGAGTTGCTGGAATCTGGTTATTCGAGGCATTGCTCTTGTTGTCCAGCTGTTCATGACTGTGATTCCTTCATTATTAAGTTTAGTTAAGTATTGTTTGTGTTTTGTAAATAGGAAAGATGTGGTATCCTAGTTACCAATTCCTTGGTGATTGGATGCCACAGGTTCCAAAATATAGAGAAGGGCTGAGCAGTTGCGGAGGGTGAAGCCGGAGGAAGGTTGTACCTGCCTGTTCACTCCTGAAATAAATGTTATTACTTTACCACTTACCGTGTCAGGGGTCATTACAGTCTCAATGCCAGCGTAGATTACTGTTCAGAGGTACTGCCTTTAAAGTTTGTAAGGAAAGAGGAGACCAAGAGCAGCTCAGTTATCATTTGAGGTTAAAATCTAGTTTTGAATGCAAGCACATAATGTTCTTACGTGGCCAAGGCCCAGGACAAACGCAATAGACACAAGAGAAATAATTGACTGAATCTTGTTTACTAACCTTCGGTCCATAAAAAGCGCCATCACCAGGATTCAACTCCCACTTCTCACCAAATTCATTCAGGCTGTTTTCCAGTTGCTAAAAAATAAGTAAGATAAAGTCACATACAAGGCTGCTGTCAACATACAGTGGGAGGAGTATTCATTAAATGACCTGTCACCCTAGATGGAATGCAGAGATTGGCTGAGCCAATCAGAATGATTTGAACGCTGGCACCAGCTACAACTCTCCGCCCCCTTTCTAGTGGCAGAGAAAGCATCGATCAGAGTAGAGGCCCACCAACCTTCCAACTGGGTACACACTCTAGTTGCTTAACAAGCCTTAACCTGAGAAGTGATATGTAACAATAGAAAAACAAGAGCCCTCTTTCAATGTTGGGTGACAAGGTGATACTAATGTCCCCATCAATGTGGCCAGCAAAGCTAGAACTCTTACTACGCACATGAAGTCAACAACAGCCGCTTGTTGTCATTCTCCTCTTTATGTGAACTCGCCTCTGACTCGGCGTATAATATTGAGTAATGGAGGGCTACTATCAGCAGCTAACACCCCCTCTAGTAAACTTTAACTGCGGTTGTACTATTTAAAAACAGGCCTACTGCTTTATTCTTACTACCTGGATTTGATAGATATACATTGTGAATTGCAATAATATGAGACTGGTGCTGCAGCCGAAAACTCTACAGCAATGAAAGCAACATTTTTCACAATGGAATATTGTATATGCATTTTAAATGTTGACTTGGTACTGGCACACCATGTGGCTAACCAGCCTCGGCACTCGAAGGCAGACAAACGGAGATTTTTCACAAGTGAATTACCATTTTCACAGCTGAAGATGTGTACCTAGGACTTGGTACACATGGCAACACATACTATACCAACTGGCCCCAAAAAAGGATAATCCACTTCTGCTGTGTCCTACAGGTATGTAGATTGTGTTTAGCACTAAATGGCTAAAGTTACCTTCTCCGCTCGATTCCACACATCAATGTCTCCCAAGAACTTTTCTGGACGAGTCGAGAGGTTCAGCTTGAATGAAAATCCAAAGACATCGTAAACAGCACGTAGAAACTGTAAACAGCTCATGATCTCCTCTTCAATCTGTAAGAAAAATGACCAAGATGTTATAATTGTTAATCTTCTCTGGAAAAATCTTGGATGATGATTACAAGACTAGCAAGGTTTACTCAAGCAGACATACAAATTCTCTCCAAACCATGCAATTTTTTGCAGTTTCGGCCCACATTCTGTACACTTAAATCATATTGCAGCCATCAATTGGCTTGTCCCAACATATTGCTAAGACAGCTAGGGTTTCAGTTAGAGCAGCATAACATGTAACAAAGATATCCTACAATTAAAAGGGACTACATGCCTTTATTAAGTTTAAATGTTACTTCATTTTGTAATGGGAAACACCATTTCAGCATTATTAACTGTTGATGGTCTATCAGTTTCCGCAAGACTTGACAAAAACCTTGCTACAGTTTTAACAGAACTCTCATATTATCACCTAATTCAAGATTCTGTAAGAGACATTAGTTAGTGATAGATCCCTTACCTTAGAATATTCCCCAGGCGTCAGTCTGGATCGGGAAAGTTTTCGGCTTAGCAGTACCCCTACGCGCCAGTAGGTGGCGCCGTGTGGCTCCGCACCCGTCACTGGTGTCGTGCACGCCGGGACGACGTCACAGAGGCTACTTAGGCACCACCCATGCGCGTGGACGTCAGTTCTGTACACAACTTTCCGCGCCGAAAGACAGAGTCATGCGAGAAACTGACCTTTGGTGCATAAAACTAGGGCGCTAAAGAACAAGTTACTTACCTTCGGTAACGATGTATCTGTAAGAAACATTAGTTAGTTAGATTCCTCACCTTAGAATATCCCCAGGCGTCAGACTGGATCCGGAAGATTTTTCGTCAGCAATACCCCTTGCGCGTCGCTAGGCGTCGTCGGCGTCGTGCGCCGGAATGACGTCGTCGGAGTACTTAGACGCCGCCCTCGCGCGCTGACGTCAGTTCTTGTACATAGCTTTCCGCGCCAGGAAGGCAGAGCCATGCAAAGACCGACACGGGTGCCAAAAATAAAATCTAGGGGCCTGAAAAGGATAACCTTAACCCTAGATGTCAGTTCGCAGAACGGGGAGGATGGGTGGGTCGGTGAGGAATCTAACTAACTAATGTTTCTTACAGATACATCGTTACCGAAGGTAAGTAACTTGTTCATCTGAAAGAAACACGTTAGTTAGATTCCTCACCTTAGAATAGATACCCAAGCAATACCATCCCCGGTGGTGGGTCTGCGAACCAAGATCACACCAGAAAGTCAGAACGGCCAAAGAAGCCATCCCTTCGGACTTGGCTGTCAAGGCAATAATGCCTGGCAAACGTGTGTAGCGAAGCCCACGTCGCCGCCTGACAGATGTCCTGCAAAGGGACACCCCGTCCCAAAGCAGTAGTAGCCGCTGTGGCCCGAGTAGAATGGGCGCGCAGCCCAACAGGAGGGTCCTTTTTTGCCAAGGAATAACAAATTTTGATGCACAAAACGACCCACCGAGAGATGGTCCGTTTGTGCACAGCTTTCCCCTTCTTAGCACCCACGTATCCAACGAAAAGTTGGTCGTCCACCCGGAACTGCTTTGTGCGGTCCCGATAAAAGGAGAGCGCACGTTTTGGGTCCAGACGGTGGAGCCTCTCTTCCTCTTTGGAAGGATGCGGAGGCGGAAAGAAGGTGGGCAAGGTGACAGACTGCCCAAGATGAAAGGGGGTCACCACTTTCGGAAGAAAGGAGGGACGAGGCCGAAGGACAACCTTGTCCGGATGAACAGAGAGAAAAGGAGGCTTTGAGGACAAAGCCTGGAGCTCACTCACCCGTCTAGCCGAGGTGATGGCTACCAGAAAAGCAGTCTTAAGCGTCAGCAGACGAAGAGGATAATTATGAAGAGGCTCAAAGGGAGCGCACATTAGAAATGTGAGAACAAGATTCAAGTCCCACTGAGGCATTACAAAAGGGACAGGAGGGAACGTGTGATTAATGCCTTTTAGAAAGCGTGTAACTACAGGGGACTTGAAAAGAGAAGGCTGATCAGGAAGCCGCAAGAAGGCAGAGATGGCAGCAAGATAACCTTTCAAGGTGCCCAGGGCAGAGCCCTGCCGGGCCAAAGAAAGAAGAAAGAGCAGAACCTCAGAAAGAGGGGCGGAAAGGGGATCCACAGCCTTTGCTGTGCACCATGCCACAAATTTGTTCCACCGGCAGGCGTATACCGTCTTTGTGGAGGGACGCCTGGCTGCCAGAATGATATCACAGACTTCAGGAGGCAAGTCAAATGGCATCAACTGCCGCCGCTCAATCTCCATGCATGGAGGTGGAGGCTGGACAGGTTCGGGTGGAGGACCGTCCCCTGCTGCTGCGACAGAAGATCCTCCCGAAGGGGCAGACGTATCGGAGGATCGGTCAACATACTGAGTAGCTCGGGATACCAGTACCTTGGTGCCCAATCCGGAGCCACCAAGATCACTTGGGCCCAGTCGTGCCTGATCTTCTTCAGCACTCTGGGCAGAAGTGGTATAGGCGGAAAGGCGTACAACAGACCGCAACTCCACTCGTGACGAAAAGCGTCGCCGAGCGAGTGCCGCCTTGGAAATTCCAACGCGCAGAACTGCTGACATTGCGCGTTCTCTTCAGTGGCGAATAGATCTAACCAAGGCTCTCCCCACTGCTGAAAGAGACCTTGCGCCACTTCGGAGTTCAGACGCCATTCGTGATCCATCATGCACCGGCGGCTGAGTTCGTCTGCTCTGGCGTTCAGAGAGCCCGCCAGATGTTGAACCACTAGGGTGACGCCCTGGTGTTCCAGCCATGTCCAGAGGCGCAGAGCCTCCTGACAAAGGGTCCACGACCCCACGCCGCCCTGTTTGTTGCAATACCACATGGCGGTGGTGTTGTCCGTGAACACCTGCACGACACTTCCCCCGACAGAGGGAAGGAAGGCTTTCAGTGCAAGTCGGATCGCTCTCAACTCCAACAGGTTGATGTGGAGGCGAGACTCCGCCGGAGACCAGAGGCCTCTGATCTCCGCCTCTCCCATATGGCCACCCCATCCCAGGAGGGACGCATCCGTCACTACGACATGCTCCGGTTGGGGAAGGGAGAGGCTCTTGCCCGTGACCCAATCGCGGTCCGTGAGCCACCACTGCAACTGCTGTGCAGTGCCCTCCGAGATCAAGACATGGTCGGACAGGTTGCCGTGATGCTGGGCCCACTGAAACTTCAGGTCCCACTGCAGAGCCCGCATGCGCCGCCTGGCGTGATGCACTAGGAGGATGCAGGAGGCCATCAGCCCCAGAAGCCGCAACACTAGCCTGACCGAAACCCAGGATAGAGGCCGAAAGATGGGAATCAGGGCCTGAATATCCCGGACCCGCTGTTCCGGCGGATAGACCCGGAACTGCGCCGAATCAAGAACCGCTCCGATGAAGAGGAGCTTCTGAGAGGGACTCAGGTGTGACTTCGGCACGTTGATGGAAAACCCCAGCAAATGCAGGAGATCCGCCGTAGTCTGGAGGTGGGAGACGACTGCCTGGGGCAAGCCCGCCTTCAACAACCAGTCGTCGAGATAGGGGAAGACTGGAACCCTTGATCTGAGCAGATGAGCTGCGACCACCGCCATCACTTTCGTGAACACCCGAGGGGCACTGGTAAGGCCGAAGGGGAGCACGGTAAACTGAAAGTGCTCTTGACCCACCGTGAACCGCAGGTAACGCCGGTGGGCCGGCAGGACGGGGATGTGGAAATATGCGTCCTGCAAGTCCAACGCTACCATCCAGTCTCCAGGGTCTAGGGCAGCTAGAACCTGAGCCAAAGTTAACATCTTGAACCTCTCCTTCCGGAGGAAGGCATTGACGTTCCGGAGGTCCAAGATAGGGCGTAGGCCCCCTTTGCCCTTCTTGGGAACCAGAAAGTAGTGGGAATAACAACCACGACCTACTTCTAGGCTCGGAACGCGCTCGACGGCCCCCTTGGCCAAGAGGGCCGAAACTTCCTCGTGGAGAAGATTCAAATGATCCACCGAGATACGGTGGTGCTGCGGTGGCATGGCTGGAGGGGTCGTCTCGAAGGGGAGGGAGTAGCCTCTTCGGACGATTTGCAGCACCCACCTGTCCGATGTGATGGACCGCCAGTGGAGCAGGTGATGGCGAACTCTGCCGCCCACTGGCGTGGAATGGTCCTGAAAGCTCGGACTAGGAAGGCTTTGAGGCGGATGCTGCCGGGGTGGATGTGGGCTGACCGTGCCTCCTCCAGAACCGCCTCGGCGGAAACCACGTCCGCGACCGCGCGCAGGTTGGTTCTGCGGCTGGTGGCTAGGCGTACGTGAGGAGGCACCCCTTCCTTGGCCACGAAAGGGGCGAAAGGCGGAAAGTTTGCGACCGCGGGGCCGAGAGGCCCAAGGACTTGGCCGTAGCCCGGGAGTCCTTAAAGCGATTCAGCGCACTGTCCGCTTTCTCACCAAAAAGGCGAGTGCCATCAAAGGGCATGTCCATGAGAGTGCTCTGGACATCACCCGAAAAGGACATGGACCGCAGCCAGGCGTGACGTCTAAGCGCCACCGTGGTAGAAATTGCCCTACCCAGCGAGTCCGTAGTGTCAAGCCCACATCGGATAGCATGTCGTGCTGCATCCCTCCCATCGGCCAGAGCCTGGGTAAGTCGTGTCTGGACCTCCTCCGGACACAGGGGCAGCACGTCCTCCACCGTATCCCACAGAGAGTGGGAATAACGGTCCAAGAGACAGGCGGTGTTCAAGGACCGCAGGCCCAAACTAAGGGAGGAGAACAGCTTTTTGCCAAACTGTTCCAGTCTCTTGGAATCCCGGTCCGGCGGAGCGGTCGGGAAGGAGGATTGGGAGGTAGAAGCCTGGATAACCAGGCTCTCGGGGGTAGGGTGTTGGGACAGAAAACTGGGGTCGCCCGGAGCAGGGCGGTGGCGCCTGGCGACGTTCCTGTCCACAGGAGGAACAGTGGAGGGCTTGGACCAGGTGCCCTGCAGAACGTCAATGAGGGCCTCATTGAATTGCAGCAGAGGCTCAGTGGAGCTTGCTGCAGACTGAAGCACCTCAGTGAGGACGTTAGTCCTCACAGCCACGGCAGGTAGCTCGAGCCCAAGGGCTGCGGCCGCCTTGCGCAGCACCACAGAGAAAGCAGCACCCTCCTCCGAAGCCACAGTCGGAGGAGAGATGAATCCAGTGTCTGGAGAGGTATCCAGAACACTGGCCTCCCCCAGTTCATCTGCCCAGTCCTGTGACATCTGAGCCTGAACGGCCATAGGATCCTCGGTCCCCTCCCATTCGCCCCCGTCATCCGATTCCTGATAAGCAGGAGGAAGGATCGGAGCCGGACGATAGACATAATGTGTCTCCAGCGGCGCCGAACGCGGCGTCCATCGACGCCGTAACGGCGCCGGGCCCGGAGCGGGGCTGAACTGGGGCTCGACGCTGAGCGGAGCCGGCGTCGGAGGTGGTACCGGTGTCGACGCCGGCGGAGGAGGCGTGCCGAGGTCGACAGGCGTCGGCGGGGACTCGGGAACGGGTCCCTCGGGCACTTGCGGCGTCGAGGCCGGAGCCGTCGACGGCACCGGGGCCTCCGGCAGGCAAGGTTGCCCAGTCGGGTCCGCGGGGCCTGAAGGCGTGCTAGCGGGTGTCGACGGCAGAGCCAGGTTCCTCATGGCCGAGAGGAAGGCACTGACTTCTGCCGGCGTCGCGTCAGTCCCAGGGACCGGCGGGTATGGGGACTTGCGCGGCGCCTGCGGCTCCGCTGGAGCCGCGGGGGTGGAACCACCCTGACCCTCGGCCGAGTCTCTGACCCTCGGCCGAGTCGCGCGACCGGCGAGGGGAGTCCGAAGAGCGGTGTCGCCTCTTGGACTTCTTTGAGTGCTTCGACTTACCCGAAGACTTGGAGCCAGACAATCGATGATGACGTCGGCTGCGGCTCCGCGACCGATCCTTGGACCTCCTCCTGGACCGGGATCGAGAGGGGCGCGGAGCCGAGTGGCGAAGCTCGAGAAGCTTACGGGACCGCTCCCGTCTAGCCTTCGAGGTCAGGGCCTTGCAGTCCGAACACGACTCCGCGTCGTGGTCGAGGCCCAAACAGTAAAGGCACCGGCGGTGATGATCCGTAACCGACATCAAGCGGTTGCAGTCAGCACAGGCTTTAAACCCAGGCATCCTACCGGCACCGGAGTCGAGACAAGATCAAAAAGGATCAAAAAACTTAGTCAAAAAAGACTAAAAGGGGTAGCTCTCCCGGATCTGCGCTTACTGGCGCGGAAAAAAGAAGAACTGACGTCAGCGCGCGAGGGCGGCGTCTAAGTACTCCGACGACGTCATTCCGGCGCACGACGCCGACGACGGACGCGGAGCCGCAGACGACACCCAGCGACGCGCAAGGGGTATTGCTGACGAAAAATCTTCCGGATCCAGTCTGACGCCTGGGGATATTCTAAGGTGAGGAATCTAACTAACGTGTTTCTTTCAGATAGGGGATGAACTCAACCCTAGTAATCAGTTCGCAGAATGGGGAGGATGGGTTGGGCGGTAAGAAATCATCACTAACTAATGTCTCTTACAGATATATCGTTACACAAGTAGTAACTTGTGCATCTGAAAGAGACACGTTAGTGATAGATTCCTTAACTTAGAATAGATACCCCAGCAATACCAACCCCGGTGGTGGGTCTGCGAACAAGATTACACCAGAAAGTCACGGAGCACAGAACGGCCAAAGAAGCAGTCTCTCCGAACCTGACTGTCAAGGCAGTAGTGCTTGGTAAACGTTTGCAGCGAGGCCCACGTAGTTGCCTGACTAATATCCTGCAAGGGGACACCGCGTCCCAAGGCAGTAGTGGCTGCAGTTGCCCAAGTCGAATGGGCACGCAGACCCACAGGAGGCTCCTTCATGGCCAAGGAGTAACATGCTTTGATGCACAGAACGACCCACCGGGAGATGGTCCGTTTGTGCACCGTCCGACCTCTTTTGGCGCCCACGTACCTAACAAAGAGCTGATCATCCACCCGGAACTGCTGTGTACGTTGCAGATAGAATGCAAGCGCACGTTTAGGGTCCAGACGGTGGAGCCGCTCCTCTTCCCGTGAAGGAGGCGGAAAAAAGGTGGGCAAAGTGATGGTCTGCCCGATGTGGAAGGGTGTGACAACCTTTGGTAAGAAAGAAGGATGTGTCCTCAGAACCACCTTGTCCGGATGAACAGAAAGGAAAGTAGGTTTGGAAGAAAGAGCCTAGAGCTCACTCACTCTCCTGGCAGAGGTGATAGCTACCAGGAAAGCCGTCTTGAGAGTAAGAAGATGTAAAGGACAGGTATGAAGGGGCTCAAAGGGAGCGCACATCAGAAAAGTCAAGACAAGATTCAAGTCCCACTGAGGCATGATGAAGGGCACAGGTGGGAACGTATGCGTAAAGCCCTTAAGAAAACGGTTAACAACTGGGGACTTAAAAAGAGAAGGATGATCAGGAAGCCGTAGGAAGGCAGAGATAGCCGAAAGATACCCTTTAAGAGTGCCCAGAGCAGAGCCCTGCTGGGCCAAAGAAAGAAGGAACAGGAGAACCTCAGAAAGAGGGGCAGAAAGGGGATCCACAGTCTTAGCTGTGCACCATGCCACAAATCTGTTTCACCTACAGGCGTACACCGTTTTAGGGGAGGGACGCCTGGCTGCCAAGATGACATCCCAGACTTCGGGAGGAAGATCGAAAGGTGTCAACTGTCGCCGCTCAATCTCCAAGCATGGAGGTGGAGGCTGGACAGGTCCGGGTGGAGGACCGTCCCCTCCTGCTGCGATAGAAGATCCTCCTGAAGAGGCAGACGGATCGGGGGATTGATGCTCATACTGAGTAGCTCGGGATACCATACTCTTCGAGCCCAGTCCGGAGCCACAAGAATAACTTGGGGCCAGTCGCGCCTGATCTTCTTCAGCACTCTGGGCAGAAGTGGTATAGGCGGAAAGGCGTACAACAGACAGCAGCTCCACTCGAGACGAAAAGCGTCTCCGAGCGAGTGTCGCCTTGGAAATTCCAATGTGCAGAACTGATGACATTGCGCGTTCTCTTCGGTGGCGAATAGATCTAACCAAGGCTCTCCTCCTCGCAGAAAGAGACCTTGCTCCACGTCCAAGTTCAGACACCATTCGTGATCCACCATGCACCGGCGGCTGAGTTCGTCCGCCCTGGTGTTCAGAGAACCTGCCAGGTGTTGAACCACCAAGGTAATGCCTTGATGTCCCAGCCACGTCCAGAGGCGCAGAGCCTCCTGACAAAGGGTCCATGACCCCACCCTGCCCTGTTTGTTGCAATACCACATGGTGGCGGTGTTGTCCGTGAACGCCTGCACTACACTTCCCCGGACAGAGGGAAGGAATGCCTTCAGTGCCAGCCGGATCGCCCGCAGCTCCAGAAGGTTGAGATGGTGCGACTTCGGCACATTGATGGAGAACCCCAGCAGATGCAAGAGGTCGGCCGTAGTCTGGAGGTGGGAGACAACTGCCTGGGGCGAACCCGCCTTCAACATCTAGTCGTCGAGGTAGGGGAAGACTGACACCCCTGACCTGCGCAGATGAGCTGCAACCACCGCCATCACCTTCGTGAACACCCGAGGGGCGCTGGTAAGGCCGAAGGGGAGCACGGCAAACTGAAAATGCTCCTGGCCTACCGTGAACCACAGGTAACGCCGGTGGGCCGGCAGGACGGGAATGTGAAAATAAGCGTCCTGCAAGTCCAACACTATTCATCCAGTCTCCAGGGTCCAGGGCAGATAGGACCTGAGCTAGAGTCAGCATCTTGAACTTCTCCTTCCGGAGGAAGCGACTGACGTCCCGGAGGTCCAAGATGGGGCGGAGGCCCCCCTTGTCCTTCTTGGGGACCATGAAGTAGTAAGACTAGCAACCACTGACGACTTCTTGATCGGGAACGTACTCGATGGCCCCCTTGGCCAGGAGGGCCGTGACTTCCTGACAGAGAAGAGCCAAATGATCCCCCGACATGCGGTGGTATCGAGGTGGCATGGCTGGAGGGGAGGACAGAAAGGGGAGCGAGTAACCGTGGCAGAATATCTGCAGCACCCACTTGTCCGATGTAATCCCGCGGCAGTGGTGGAGGTGAACCCTGCCACCCACTGGCATGTGGTGCCCCCTGAAGTTCGGATTAGGAAGGCTTAGAGGCGGAAGCGGCGGAGGTAGAAGTGGACTGCCCCGCACGCTAGTTACCAGACCCGCCCCAGTGGAACCCACGTCCGTGGATTCGCTGAGGCTGGTTCTGCACAGGCTTGCTGGAAGAGCGCGCCTGGGTACCCCTGCCCTGGCCACGAAAGGAACGAAACCCTGTCGTGGCAGGATTTTTCAAGGAAAGGCCCAAAGACTTGGCCGTGGCACGAGAGTCTTTAAAGTGCTCCAGGGCATTGTCAGCCTGATCACCAAAGAGGCGGGAGCCATCGAAGGGCATGTCCATGAGCGAGCTCTGGATATCGGGTGAGAAGCCAGTGGAACGCAACCAGGCGTGGCGCCGCAATGCCACCGTCGTGGAAATCGCCCTGACCAATGAATCAGCGGTGTCCAAACCACACCTGATGGCACACTTCGCCGCATCCTTGCCCTCCGCAATTGCTTGGGAAAGGACAGCCTGAACCTCCTCAGAGAACTGAGGCAGAACCTCCGCCACCGAATCCCACACTGCGTGGGAGTAACGGCCCAATAAGCAGGCGCTATTAACCAATCTCAACCCCAAACTGGCTGAGGAGAACAGCCTCTTGCCATATTGGTCCAGCCTCTTATAGTCCTTGTCTGGCGGAGCCGAGGGAAAGGCACTCTGCAATGTCGAGGCCTGAATGACCAGGCTCTCAGGCGTGGGGTGAGTGGTCAAGAAGGCGGGATCACCAGACGCCGGGCTATGATACCTAGCGACGTTCTTATCCACCGGCAACCCCGAGGCCGGCCGCAACCAAGTACCCAAGAGGACTTCGGTAAGGGCCTCATTGAAAGGGAGCAGTGGCTCGGACGACGTAGACGCTGCCTGGAGCACCTCCGTAAGGAGGTTGGTCTTAAGGGCCAACGCAGGGAGGTCGAGGTGGACAGCCTCCGCGGCTCGACGCAGCACCATAGTGTAGGAAGCGCCCTCCTCGTTATTAGGCGGAGGCGAGGCAAACCCCGGGTCAGAAGACACATCAAGTTCACCCGCGTCTTGAAGGTCATCCACCCAATCCTGCTCGGAGTAACACTGCCGCGCAAGGGGGTCCTCGTATCCGTCCCAGTCCTCAGCCGGGGTAAAAGGAGCCGGTCGCGGCAGCAGGACCGGAGCCGGAGAGGGGGCCAGCGGCGCCAGCCAGGTCCGAACCGGAGCCCCATCCCAATGAGGATCCCGGGTCGGAACGAAATGGTCCGAGAACAGAGGCAGGGGCGAGATAAACGGCACCTAGTGCGGCGCCTGTGGCGGCACCGGGGCCGGAGCCAAGGGCAGCGCCAGGGCCGGAGCCAGCGGCGTTGCTCCTTGTGGCGCCGGAGCCGCGGGCACTGGATCCAGAGGCTACGGGGCTGGGGTCGGAGGCGGTGCCGCCGGGTCAACAGGATCTGGATACGGGGCCGCGGGTCCCGCAGGCGGGAGCCCGAGGTCTAAACAGGCGGTCCAAGCCAACAAAAAACTCTTGCCGCTGTTCGGGAGTCGCCGACGGACCCGGGTAGAGCGGGTAGACCGCGGGACTCCCAGGCTCCAGAGGAGCCGCAGGGGCAGAGCCTCTGTCTCCCACGTCCGACTCCGGGGAGCGACAGGGAGACGTCGGCGAGCGAACACGCTCCTTCGACTTCTTCTTATGGCGTCTCTCACCGGAATCTGAAGGTGAAGACTTAGAGTCCGAGGAGCGACGGCTGCGGTCCCGCGAGCGGCCCCTAGACCCGGAGCGGCAGTGAGAGGAGTGCCAGACCTCCAGCAACTTCCGGCGCCGCTCCCGCAATGCCTTTGGGGCCATGGCACGGCAGTCCCGACAATCCCGGGAGTCGTGGTCGGTCTCCAGGCAGTAGAGGCAGACATCATGGGGGTCCGCCACCGACATATTACGGTGGAACGACCGCAAGTCTTAAAGCCGGGCATCCCTACGTGCACCAGGAGACAAGAGAAAAAGACAAAAAGTCTCAAAAAGTGGTAAAAAATTGACCGAGGTACGTGCTCAATCCAGATCTGCGCTGTCAGCGCGGAAAAAGAAAGACCTGAAGTCAGCGCGCATGGGTGGCGCCTAAGTAGCCTCCGTGACGTCATCCCGGCGTGCACAACGCCAGTGACGGGCGCGGAGCCGCACGGCGCCACCTACTGTCACGCAGGAGTACTGCTAAGCAGAAAACTTTACGGATCCAGACTGACGCCTGGGGAAAATTCTAAGGTAAGTAATCTATCACTAACGTGTCTCTTTCAGATAGATCGATACGATTCGGGACATAGGGATATAGAGGGACGGCTCCTCCATTTGAGGGTAAGAGTGTCATCCCAAAAAGAAAAGCCCCAGGCCAGAGCTCAAAAATAAAATGGTAATAAATGTAATTTATAACCAAGCAGGAAGCTGTGTGCTAAAGTTTAAAATGTGCATGTCTCTTTGGCCGGCCGTCCTGAGACGGTAAGCCAGACATGCGCATGTCAAACCTCTCCAACCCAGTTAAGACAGCGAGGTTAGAGAAAGCAAAAGCCTCCAGTGCTCTTGTGAGGCTGATAGAGGCTGCCCCACAACTTCTAGCGCTGTTCTCAGGATGTGTGCAGCACCAGGATTGGCTTGGGAGTTAGGAGCCTGCCTGCCTCGAGGAGAGAAGACCATCGAGGAGGACTTTGCGCTCGCAGGTAAGTGGCTATTATGCATTTCTTTTTATTGTCCCATCCGCCTCATCACGCTCAGGTCCTTGTCAGTTGCCACTGGGGATTGAATATGCTACTTACCAGTATGCATCTGTTCTTGGCATGTAGGTCTGCTGACATTCATATCTGTGCATAGATCGCCGCCTAGTGTTGGGTCCGGATGTTTGCACGTTGTTGTCCTGGAAGAGTCTTCAAAGTATCCTGAGATAGGTGACTCCTCCCCTGGACCACAGTGCGCATGGGCATCCTCTCCATCCTCAGATTGTTTTTCGCCATTGTGGCAGTGATGGAGTAGATACAGAAAGTGATGACCATGCTTACAGTAATTCTGAGAGCTGCAGCTGCTACAGGCGCCGGGGAGGAGGGTGGGCGATATGAATGTCAGCAGCCCTACATGCCAAGAACAGATGCATACTGGTAAGTAGCATATTCAGTTCGAGGCATGTGGGCTGCTGAATTCATATCTGTGCATAGAATATATAGCAGTACCCTCTATTAGCGGCGGCCACCAGTGCCAGCTGCAGCGGTCTGAAAAAGAGTTTTGAGAACAGCCTGTCCTACAGCTGCCTGCTGTTTTGATTGCACATCTACACAATAGTGTTTGGTAAATGTATGTGTAGTGGACCAGGTGGCTGCTCTACATATATCATGCAAAGGAATGTTTCCCAGGAAAGCCATGGAGGCCCCTAACTTACGTGTTGAGTGGGCTCGTGGGGGAATCGTTAATGTGCGTTTAGCTTTTTGATAGCAAATTTGAATACATTTAACGATCCATCTGGCTATACCTGCTTTGGAGATGGCGTTACCTTTGTGGTGTGGGGCAAAGGCAACGAAAAGTTGATTTGTTTTCCTGAAGACTTTAGTCCTGTCTATATAGTACATGAGGGCTCTCTTTACATCCAGCGTATGGAGTGCTCTTTCTGCGACAGTTTGTGGGTTTTGAAAGAAAACAGGCAGTTCAATAGTTTGATTCATGTGGAACTGCGATATCACTTTGGGCATGAATTTGGGGTTGGTACGTAGTACGACCCTGTTGGCGTGAACCTGTATGAATGGCTCTTGAACGGTTAGTGCCTGGAGTTCACTAACTCTCCTCAAAGAAGTGATCGCTACTAGGAAAGCTACTTTCCAGGTGAGGAATTGAATCTCGCATGAGTGTAGAGCTTCGAAGGGTGGACCCATCAGGCGTGTGAGGACCAAGTTGAGGTTCCACATTGGAGCTGGTGGGTGGCTTGGAGGAATTACTCGTTTGAGTCCTTCCAAGAATGCTTTGATGGCAGGCACTCTGAATAAAGAGAGGTGCTGCCTGTTCTGGAGATAGGCTGATATTGCGGTCAAATGGACACGTATTGAGGTGTATGCCAGATTGCATCGGTATAGGTGTAAGAGGTAACAAATTATGTTTTGGATGGATGCGTCTAGCGGGTTAATGTCATTGTTATTGCAATAAATTACGAACCTTTTCCATTTGGCTGCATAGCAAGCTCTGGTAGTGGGTCTTCTAGCTTCCTTAATGATGTCCATACAGTCAGGTGGCAGGTTTAGGTAGCCAAACTCTAGGACTTCAGGAGCCAGATTGCCAGGTTCAGCTGTTGCGGATCTGGGTGCTGAATCTCTCCATGGTTCTGCGTCAAATGCGCGGGTTTGATCCGCAGCCTTTGATGCGGCACCACGGAAAGTTCGAGAAAGGTGGTGTACCATGGTTGGCGTGCCCATGTTGGAGCAACCAGGACGAGTGTTAGTGAGTGTTGTCTGAGTTTGCGCGCCACCAGCGGTATCAATGGTGCTGGGGGAAAAGCGTACGCAAATCTGCCGGACCAGTTCATCCATATCGCATTGCCCTGCGACTGCGGATGTGGGAACCTGGCGGCAAAGCTTTGGCATTTTGCGTTTTCGCTTGTGGCGAATAGGTCTATCTCTGGATGACCCCACTGCTGGAAGTACGGTTGGAGGACTGATGGGTGTAACTCCCACTCGTGCATCTGGTGGCTGTGTCTGCTGAGCAGATCCGCCATCTGGTTGTCCTTGCTGGGGAGGTGTTCCGCCATGAGGAACATGTTCCTCTGAATGGCCCACTTCCACATGCTCTGAGCCAGATGAGACAACTGTGGAGAGTGTGTTCCTCCCTGCTTTTGTATGTAGTACATGGCGGTCATGTTGTCCGTCCGGCTCAACACGACTTTGTTGCACAAGTGTACTTTGAATGCTTTCATTGCTAGGAAGATTGCCATCAGTTCCAGAAGGTTGATGTGCATCTTCTTTTGTTGTATTGTCCATAGTCCCTGCACTGTGTAATTGAGTACATGAGCTCCCCATCCCTGGAGAGACGCGTCCGCTGTCAGTATTATTTGTGGAACAGGCTCTTGGAACGGTCGGCCCTTGCAAAGGTTTTGTGGATTCCACCAATGCAGAGTTGTATGCCCGACCGCTCACCTACACTAGGTCTTTTAGTTGCCCGTGTGCCTGATTCCATTGACGTGCTAAGCACTCCTGAAGCGGGCGCATATGTAGTCTCGCGTGTGGGACTATGAAGATGCAGGAGGCCATCATGCCTATCAACTGCATGAACACTCGCGCAGGAAGGGAGTGTTGGGGTTGGAACTTGGAAATCAGCATTTGCATGCTGTTGATCCTCACTAAATTTGGCTGAGCTGTGGCTGCCAGAGTGTCTATGGTCGCACCTAGGTACTGTTGTACGTGTGCGGGTTGGAGATGTGATTTTGGGTAATTTAGTGAGAACCCCAGACTGTGAAGAAGGTGAATGGTGCTGGACATGTGGCTGGCACATTGCTGGGCTGACTTTGCCTGAACAAGCCAGTCGTCCAGGTAAGGGTAGACGTGAATGTGTTGCCTCCGTAGATGTGCAGCCACAGTAGCTAGGCACTTTGTGAAAACTCTGGGTGCTGTTGTCACGCCGAAGGGAAGAACCTTGAATTGGTAGTGCTGCCCTTGAACAGTGAACCTGAGATATTTTCTGTGTGAGGGGTGAATGGGTATGTGGAAATACGCATCTTTGAGGTCTAGCGTGGCCAGGAAGTCTCCCTGTTTGAGCAGCGGGAGGACTTGTTGTAGGGTGAGCATGTGGAAATGCTCTGAGAGAATGTAGCGGTTGAGGGGTCTCAGGTCTAGTATAGGTCTGAGTGACCCGTCCTTTTTTGGTATTAAGAAGTACAGGGAGTACACCCCCGTGCCTTGCTCGTGGACGGGTACGACCTCTATTGCGCCTTTTTCCAGCATACTTAGCACTTCCTGCTGTAATAGCGCTAAGTGCTCTGAGGACATAGGACGGTGTTTTGGCGGTATTGTGGGTGGAGTGGAGGTTAATTCTAGGCAGTAACCGTGTTTGATAATATCTTTGACCCACCTGTCCGTGGTGATGTTGTTCCACGTGGACAGGAACCTTTGTAGCCTTCCCCCGACAGGTGTTATGTGGTCGGGAGGAAGGGAGAGGGCGTCACTGTTTGTTCTTGGGGGAGGACCTGGTATTGCCGTATCCGCGTCCTCTGCCCTTTGTGCTGGAGCCACGATACCCACCCCGGGTGTTTTTATCGTAGGTACTTTGTGTGTTGCCCTTGTTGTAGGTTTGCTGTGACCCCTGTCCTCTGCCTGCTCCTCTATTTCCGGGGCGACGAAAGGAGCCACTCCGAAAGGTCTGTGTTTGGAGAGCCCCCATGGACTTTGCAGTGTCTGTGTCCTTTTTTATTTTTTCTAGGGTGGCGTCAACTTCTGGCCCGAATAAGTAGTCGGGGTTGACCGGCTGATTGAGGATGTTATTTTGAACCTCAGGTTTGAATCCGGAGATTCGTAACCAGGCGTGTCGTCGTAGCATGACGCTGGTGTTTATTGCTCTGGCAGCTGTATCTGCGGCATCCAGTGCACACTTAATGGATGCGTTCGTGAGGAGTTGTCCCTCCCTGATGAGGATCTCTGCTCCCTCTTTGTATTGGTCAGGGAGATGTTGGAGTAGGGTTTCTAATGTGTCATAGTGTGCGCGATCGTAACGAGCTAGGAGCGCCTGGGTATTGGCAATACGCCATATGTTAGCTGCCTGGGCTGCAACCCGTTTGCCTGAGGTCTCTAGCACCTTGGACTCTTTGTCCGGGGGAGGAGCATCCCCAGTTGTTTGCGAATGCGCCCGTTTGCGAGCATTTGCGACTACGATGGAATCCAGAGGCAACTGGCCTCTAATGTACGTAGGGTCCCCAGGCGCCGACCTATATTTCTTGTCGATCCTGGGGTTTATTACTCTTGCCCTGGTGGGTTCTTTGAAAATGTCCTTTGCTGGTTTGAGGACACCTTTCAACATGGGTAGAGTTTTGATATTCCTTTGTGAGGATGCGAAAGTATCCATTAGAAAATCGTCCTCGATTGTGTCAGAGTGGAGTTGCACACCATGATTTTCCGCAGCACGTTCAATTAGGGCGTTGAATGCGGCAGTGTCCTCTGTGGGAGACGTTTTTGCGCCATATAGCTGCGTGTCCTGTGTATCCATAGGTGCACACACAGGGTCATCCCAAGCCTGGTCAGGGTCCTGTTGGCCTTCAGGGTCCATCTCTCTAGGGTAGGGGACGTCGTCACCCATATAGTCCTCCAAAACGTCGGTTTCGGAGTGTGTCGGAGAGAAGGACTGTGGATCTGGGTAGGAGGTATGGAGACGTTCGTAAAGAACTGGTTCCGAATCCGCTGGCAGCTTTTTCTTTAGCGGGATCCGGTAGGAGTCCAAAGCGTGTTCGGAAGATATTCTCCGCTTGTGGAGCATAATTCTGCCGGTGTCGGCATCGATGATGTGGGACGGTGACGTCTCCGTAGGAGAGCGTTCGGCAGGTGTGATCCTAGTTTGGGTGACACGAGTTCTTATTTCAAACATTTTTGGCGCCGTGGATGGTGGCAGGCCAAAAGTGATATGGCGTGGTGCTGGAGAAGCTTTTGGAGCTTTTTTCGGCTCGGGCCCGACGTGTCCTGGAGGGCTGCCTTTTCTTTGATGCGTTGCAGGGACTCTGCAACTTGTCGCACCTGGAGCGCCGACGGTTGTTTGGCGCCGAGCGGTTCTGTAGATGCAGGCGTGGGCTTCTTCGGGGCCACGGGGTCATCGAGTCGAGGAGAGGTTGTAGCCGTCGACGGCGTCGATGATTGGGCCTTAGGTGCTGCTTTCGAAGTGGTGTGCGACGCAGCGGCCATTTTGACCTTCGTGGCCGGAGCCGATTGTTTCGGTGCCGGGTGCCGAGGCGGTTTGTCGGTACCGATGGCCTTTTTCCGTGTGTCGGCGCCGACGTCGGCTGCTGCGAGTTCGGCACCGAAGTCCCGTTTGGTGCGGTCGGTGCCGACGGGTTTTGCTGGCGTCGAAGGTGTAGTGGGCTTCGATCCGACCAGTGTCACTTTCAGTTTCGGTTTCTGTGGAACCGACACGACTTTTGGTTTCGGTTTCGAGGAAGGGAAACCAGCCGTTTTGGGTCCTAATGGCTGTCGCTGAATGTCCGAGGCCGGGCCCGAGGGCGGGGCCGAAGAACTGCGGGATAGGTCTTGGGTAAGGCCCGAAGGCGATCCCTCGACCGGAGCCATAGACTGACGCACTGGGATATCCTCCGTCTGTACGGGTAGGCCTTGCTCGTCACCGGAGCCACTTTCTTCGGCCCCTAAGGCCTCATCGTAGTCTCCTACCTCGGTGTCGTCTTCATCCCTGTGAAAGAGTTGTTCTTCAATGTCTTCCGATCCGGAATCGTGTTCGGAAGCGGGGCTGGAGGGTAGGTTCTCCACGCCTTCCACATCTTCGTCCTCGGCGCTGAAGATGTTGGTCGGGGCCGGTGCCGCTTGCTGCGCTTCAAGTCTCGCTGCTCGTCGATTCCGAAGAGTCTTTTTGGATCGGAAACGGGCACAGGCCATACATGTGGATTCGTCGTGATCCGGTGAAAGGCATTTGTTGCACACCGGGTGGACGTCGACATGGGGATATTTCGCATTGCAAACAGGACACCGCTTGAATGGTGTCCTCGATTCCATCGTCGATGGTGTCGATGGTCGATGCGAAAAAGTTGTTTCCTAAGTTAGTAAACTAACAAGTAACTGTCGATACTGATCGGGAACAGTACCGACGCGAACTAAAGGCCTTTTGGCCTGAAAAAAGTTTTTCCTAACTTGAGTCAAGATAAGCACATCCGAACCCAATGGCGGAAAAAAACAATCTGAGGATGGAGAGGATGTCCATGCGCACTGTGGTCCAGGGGAGGAGTCACCTATCTCAGGATACTTCGAAGACTCTTCCAGGACAACAACGTGCAAACATCCGGACCCAACACTAGGCGGCGATCTATGCACAGATATGAATTCAGCAGCCCACATGCCTCGAACATATACATATAAAAGGATCACTGGCTTCCTAGCATCTCGAGACGTTGGTTAAACAGGGCCTGTGTAGATTAGCATCATGATGTAACCTTTTGCTCACAAGCTGTACACTTCTGGAACTAAAGCTAATACAACGCCACTCAAACCACCAGCAAAAAGCTACGAAAGAAAGGTGAGAGCCAAGCACCTGAATAGTGAACTGCACTGACAGTAATAGCTGTAATCAATGCACTAAACAAAGAGAAAAGAAGACACTCTGGTAGATGTTTCAAGGGGGTATTTGGGAAGCAGACACAAGCAGGCTGATTAGCATGGCATGCAAGTCCTTTGAACTGAACTTTCTAAAATGTTCTACAATAATTTCAAGTAAAATGTTCTAGCTCAAAGATCTTCAGTAAGCATGGAATGCATTCTATTGAATGATTACGTTTGTGCATGCATGTTAAACACATAATACTCACCTAAAAGTAAGTAAAATTGCTTTAGGTATAGAGGAAAAACATAAGAACTAGCCATGGACTTATGTACGTTTGTACACAACAGAGGAGTGTGTTACAGATATGCAATAACTATAATCCTGTATGCATTTGCTTCCAAGATGTACCTGTTCCATGGTGCAGAATATGTGGGCATCATCCTGCTGGAAGCGCCGTACTCTGGTCAGTCCTGTAAGTGCACCTGATAACTCATTTCGGTGAAGTACTCCAAAATCTGCCAGCCTCAAAGGTAGCTCCCGCCATGATCTTGGTCGATGGTCAAACATAAGACTGAACAAAAGGAATAGCAACAAGAAGTTCAAACCTCAACTGTAATATTGCACTTTTAGTAAAAGAGAAGAAACAAAATGCATTTCAATATAGTATAACATTCATTCTTTATTACTTTCCAAGAAGAAGTATTTAATCTTTGAAAATATGTATAACTTAGCAACATCCATCATTCGCAATCAAAGAAAATATGGTTGCAACATTGCAATTTCACATTAAAAAACTTTCAACGCAGTTCCTGACAAGTCGCACTTTGAAAACAGGTTTTAGCATTCTGCGATAGAAACATGGACTTTAAGCATATTAAGTAGTTGGGCACAAAGAAGAAAATATTTTCTTTGGGCCTGTACCTCAAAATCGACCTTAAAACAACAGCTCAAAACTTGTGCACACTTACAATTTCCTCATCAAAGCATCAATTATGGCAACTTTTCAGCAATTGTTTTTTTCAGTGCAACCCAGAGGCACCTCAATACTGAGAAGAGGCATCAGCTACTCCGAATAAATAAACTTAGGCAGTAAAAAATTAGAGAAAGTAAATAACAGTAATAAAGAGCATGTGGGTGGGTACGAGGGACAAACCCAGCAAATCGGATTTAGTTCCTCACAAAAACTGCAAGCAAATTAAACAAAAAAATTACATACCTTCAGTAATGCTCATTCTGGTGGATACTCTAGCGGCAGATTCCTCACCTTAGAAAACTCCAGGCGTCAGACTGAATAAGCACAGACCCTGAATGTAGACGCAAGTTTGTCTTTTCCCCTCCTGTGCCCTCAGACGTACAGCATAAAACATTGCTGGTACTATTGTGCCAATTCATAACTTGGAACCTTTCTAGATGTTAAAAAGAGGCCACTCCACAGAATGAAGAGATGGGAGGTAAGTGAGGAGTCTGCAGTTACACAGAAAATCCACTAAAAAAATAATTACCAACCTTAAGTAAATTGCTCTTATGATGGATGCTTCTAACCAAAGATATATATTACCTTAGAATGGATACCAAACAGTACCAGATCAAAATGTCTTGGAGAACCAAACAGGTAAAATGCCCTTCCCCACTAGAGCTGGCTGTGAACGTGTGCATTGATGCCCACGTCGCAGCCTGGCAGATGCCAAGAACTGGCCCTCCAAGAGTCAATGGAGTGTAGACACCTCAGCCCTGGAGAAATGGGCTTGCAGACCTCCCAGAGGCTGCTTCTCGGCTAGTGTATTGCAGATTTAATGCACAGGACTAGCCACCTCAACGGGGTTCTCTTCTACACAGCCTTCTCTTTTTATGCTCTGGAGAACTCAACAGAAATGTAATTGTCCACACGGTAGCCCTGGGTACGACCAATGTAAGAGCTTAAAGCCCTTTTGGGGTCCAGCCGATGGAGCCTTACCTTCTCTTTCGAGTAGTAAGGGAGGGTGAGGTAATAGAGTGCCCAAAGTGAAAGTGAGTCATGACCTTTGGTAAATAGGTTACTAGAATTCTCAGCATCAATTTACCTGGTTAAAGGATGGTATAAGGCAGTTGCACCCAATGCCTAAGTTCACACTGCAATGAGCTGATGTAACTGCAATGAGGACCAGGGTCTTTAAAGTCCGCAGACGCATCAAGCAGCTTTACATACGCATGAGAAATGTAAAGACCAAGTTAAGGTCCCACTGTGGTATCAGAAATGGTTTGGGAGAAAATGTGTCCAAACATTTATAAATCTCATCACAACAGGTCACTGAAACAGGTCTGGCAATTGTACAAAATTAGGTCAGGGTAAACAAATAACCTTTTAGAGTGTCCATTAGGGCTAAAGATAAAACAAACCCAAGGACATCAAACAGCTTTGCTTGCAAAGGGTCAGTCTTGTAGATGCCACACCATGCCACAAATTTAAATGAACTTTAAAGAATGGAACTTGGTGGCAAAGATGACAACCACCACTTCAGGCAACTGATCAAACACAGTCAACTCCATTCACTAAATGTCCACACACACAGAGGTCCTCCCGAAGGGGAAGCCTGATTGGATGACAGTATCATTGTACAGAAGTTGAACAATGATACTCTACCAGGAGGTAGAACTCTTGTGCTGCTGAACAGACTGCCACTCTGCTGAACTTCTGCATTGCTGTGTTAGAAGGATTGGGTATCCATCTCTTAACCCAGAACCCAGAGTAACACCAAGGGCTAGTTGGCTGGCCTCCTGATCTGAAGCCCCCAGGAAATAAGAGGCTTCAAACAACTTTGCATCACCTAGACTCTGCCAATCTGTGAGTCTACCCTGCAAATTGGTGTCAACCCTATCCTAGACCCTTGGAAGTGGGTTTTAAGTGCTCTGCCAGCCTCTATGGATGCATCACCTCTGCTGCATGGCTCAACCCCGAGCAGAACCAACACATTGCCTCTGCTGCGTGGATTGGACCGGTCACAAAGACCTGCATTGCACTGCAGCCCATTGGAAAAGCCTCTCTATGACGCATCCTCTGCGCAGGCCCTCACATCCCTTGTTCACATTAGCCCTGATGAAGACGCCGTACTCTGCATCGTAGTTTATTGGAACGGACGCATGGCCATGACTGCACGCTGCATCCTTGATGCCAGACTTCGCATTACAAGCCCTGTTGACAGGGTCCTCGAAGACGGCACATGCGGTTGCATCGCAGCCTCGCTGTACCTCGGAACCCACGTATGGCTTTGCTGTGCGATGCATCTTCGCAGCGGATTCTGACAACACCCTGTAAACCAGGATTTAAGGTACTCTGCTCTTCGGGCCTAACTGGGTCTGTGTAGCCAGCCCACGCTCCATCGCGGTTGACCTGAACTCATGACTTTTTCCCGGTCCGACGTGACAAGATATACACAGTTGGTGCTTTTTGGGGCTAGTTTTACTAAAATCTTTAAAACTGAATAACTCCCGTTCTACTGATTAGATTTTTGTTGGTTAAGTCTTCCTTTTATTTATTAAAGAAAGTGTGATTGTCCTAACTTGTGAGAACCTCTTTGAGTGGTGTTTTCACTTTATTACCATTTTAATTGTTGCACAAGCTCTGTGCCAAACTACCAGAGGGTTAAGCACAGGTATATTTAGGGTTGGCTTGTGCCTCATTCTGACAAGGATTGTGGTTGCTACTTGATCAGGGCTCACACCTCAATCAAACAACAACCCAATTTCTCACATTGGTGCTCAGCGGTGATGATTTGGACTCCTGCTTGTGCAGTGCCGCATAGTGATTTGGTTTACACTACTATCCCATAACTGAGACCAATTTGAGTTTAAATTCTTTGTGATTGGCCTTTTAGTTTTTCAAATGTTCTCTCTGACTGCTGTACCGGGGATCAAACCTGTAAGAATGGACTTTGAGCTGGCCAACTTGGATGCCTACAGTGTGACCCAGCTCAAGGAGTTCTGCAAGGAGAGGGGGCTTATGGTAAACAGCACCACCAGGAAGGTAGAGCTCCAAAAGACACCAAGGGCCTTGGTGGAGGACATTGATTGAAGCCACAGAAGGGGAAAGGCAAGGAGAAGGCCTGCCTGAGGTACAGCCTTCAGTTGAGGGGGACTATGTGACCCCCGATTTAGAAGCCGCTACCAGAGCATAGATCAGTGCGTCTTCTAGAGGCTGGTCCCCAGAGGAGCTGGCAGACAGGAAGGCAAAGAGGGATCTTAGGCTGCAGGTGGCCCAGTTGAAAATAGAGAAGAAACTCACCATGTAGGCCAGAGGAAAGGAACATGGTTCACAAGAGGAGATTCAGAGAGCTGGGCACAAGGGCTAAGAAAGCAGAGGCGCCTCAGAGAGCTGGACACAAGGTCTAGGCAAGCAGGGTCCAGGGGCAGCATACCTGCAGTGCCCTTTGGAGACAAGAGGGTCCATATTCATGCCGGATTTCGCTGTGGGGAACGACAGTGAAAAATGGTTTGAAGCCTATTACGAAGCTTTGCAAATGCATAGGATCCCTGAGGAAGATTAGGGGGCTATCCTTTGGAAGCATTTCCCTAGTGAGGAGAGGGAAGCCCTACTGGCCCTAAGGAAGGGGGACAGGATGAGGTATGCCCCCCACCCATGAAATGAAAACTAAATTAAAATTACATTTAGAAAGGGCCCTACTACCCTGAGGTGTCTACGCAGTACAGCTCTGGAGATAGGTTATTATCCAGCAGACTTCAAATCATAGGCAGGATCCATAGGTTTAATTATTGAAAAACCATGTTTTAAGAGCTTTTTGGTAGAACAGCTCGTTTTTTTCTTTAAGATGAAGGGGGCTCGAGTTCCAAAGGTTAGCAGTGCAGGTGTTAAAGCTCCTAGCAAAAAACACACAAATAATGGACGGAATGCATAACAATCAAAACATCTACCCCCAGTCAAGAGATCAGGGTTAAATCGATTGTTCTTTTGCTCACCATGCCACCCCAGTTTAGTCTCGGCCTTATGCAAATCATCTTGACCCTGTGCCTCATGGGAACAGCATAGTGTGCTGCTGAACTGCCAAGACAGGTCCTCCCTGGCCAGGAAACAAGGATCGGTTTTGGGGTTTTACCCCTCGTCAGAAGGTTAGCTTGAATCCAGTGGCACAGTGAGCTGGGAACCCATGTCTGGGAATACCCGGTTAACTTAGGGCGAGAAAGCAAAAGACACACACATGATGGACAGAATGCAGAACAATCAAAACATCCAACCCCAGTCAAGAACTGGGTTCTTTTGCTCACCAAGCCACACCATATGCTAATCAGTCTTGACCCTGTGCCTCATGGGAACAGTCCAGCCCAAACTGCCAAGCCAGGTCCTCCCTGGACAGGAAACAAGCATCCTAGGACAGGTATCTGGTTTTCACCCCACATCAGCCAGGCTAGCTTGAATCCAGTGGCACAGTGAGCCAGAGATAAAGCTCCTGCCTCCCCAATTTGCCCATTTAAATATAGGTACCATTAGTTTGAGCTGATGATGATCTGAATGACCTGCTGGGAATGTACCATTGAAAGCGATGCCTAAGATATTTAGGCGCCACACCATTAAGCGCCTTAAAAGTGATGTAGAGTGCCTTGAAGTCCATTTGTTTTTTTACAGGCAGCCAATGTAGCTGAACAAAACACTGGGAGACAGATTAGAACTTGGGGATTCCCAGAAATCATGCTGTAGCATTCTGAAGAATTAGCTTTTTTGTAAGCTTCTTTTTATGATATTAATTTACAAAGTGTTGCCGTAATCAACTCTTGAGATGATGAAGGTGGACACTACACTTTTCCGTATATCAATTGGAATGAATGGAAGTACTTTCCTAAGACTTTTGAGCATGTAGAAGGACAGCGAAGTGACAGTGTTAATGAGCCCATGAAAATAAAGATTACTGTTGAAAAGAACTCATAAGATTTTAGCCTTAGGGGCAGGAACGGGGAATGTTCCTAAGTCCTGTGGCCACCATCTAGGAGACCAAACAAATTAATTCCTGCCGATAAGCAGCACCTCAGTTTTGCTCGAATTCAGTTTAAGGTAATTTTGGGACATCCAATTCCGAATCTGTAAGATGCAGTCATGAAATTTAGCGGCAGAATCCTCAGGGTTACTGCCCACTGACATGTTTTCCATGTAAGACAATATTGCAAAGCCAAATGTTTTAATCAAATCTGCTAAGGGGGCCACATGAAGATTAAAAAGAGATGGGCTAAATGATGAGCCCTGTGGAGCCCCACAAAATGGTAGAGAAAAACTAGGGGATTTGAACTCATCGAAAGCTATGAACTGCTCTCAGAGAAAGAACTTTAGAATCTAAAGGGCCTTGTCCCGGATTCTAAGAGAAGACAAACGGTCTACGAGAAGACTGTGATTAACCGTGTTGAATGCCACCGAAAGGTGCAATAAAACCAGGGCAGCATTCCTACCGGCATCTAAAGTCTATTTTAGTTCTTCAGATGGAGTGATAAGGGCAGATTTGGTGCTGTGATGGCTTCTAAAGCCAAATTGGGTGTAGTTCATTTCTGCTGATAAACGCAGAGAGCTCAGTATTAACAGCCTTCTCTATAATCTCCGCCGGAAAGGGAAGGCACAAGATGGACCGGTAGTTGTTAGGATCTTTGGCATCCAATGTAAGTTTTTTTTCTTCTAGGAGAAAGGATGGAGGCTCTTTGCCACTCTTTAGGGAAATGGCCAGTCTACATATCCGATTAAAGATGTCAGTAAGATATTTAGATACGGTACCTGGAGCAAGGTGAAGAATTCTAAGGGGACTAGGGTCAAGCGGAGAACCAGACTTGATCTAAGTAATGTCTGAACAAATTTTATGGATAGATAAGAGAAGGATGTCAAAACATCATTGTTTGTTGAAAGAATCCCTTTGGGCATGAGTGGAAAGACAGTGTGAGCTAGTATCTTGAAGGGCCATATTGCCGGAAGAATTAACAGTAGTTAATTCCTGCTCAATCTGGATATATTGTTCTTCAAGAGAAGGGTTGAGAAATGGATTAGATGAACATGAATTATAGATGATCTCTACCGTAGACTGAAAGAGCAAGGCTAAGGCGTTACAGTACGCTTGATCAGCAGTGTTATTTTTAGGATTGGGAGCCTTAGTTGTTTTACTACAGTAAAATGTTCTTTAGAAGAATTTACTGGAAAAAGTATATTTTATGTAAAGCAACTAGATTTAGCTTTCATAATCATTTGCTTACAGACTGAAATCGCCATTTTACGAGTCTTTGTCTAGACCATTATAGTTAATATGCCATTTCCTTTCCAGTCTATGACAAGTTTGTTTTTATAGTCTTAGCGAGTCGTCAAACCAGGGATCTGAAGGAGAGGCTCTATGATTTTTACATGATTTATTAGCAGCAATACATTGCTTACAGATAAAGGGAGCAGTGTCAAGATCCAAACTCCACTCCTGCATTAATTGAGAGCTAGAGAGGAATTTAAGGTGTTAGAGTTGATTTTACGTTAACAAGTCATACGAGCAGTTTGTGAACGAATGTTAGCATTCTTAAAATCCAGGTTTAGCTGAAACATGACCTAAAAGTTGAGTTACCATACTAGAGGCCACAGTGCCTTCACTATCTAAGGTAACTCTTATCAGAGGGTTTGATAAGGGCAGTTTTGTGCTATGCCCTAGTCTGAAACCAAACTGAGTTGAGTCCAACAGGTGGTTTTCGTGGATAAATTGGATTAGCTGCATATTCAGTATTTTTTTCACGATTTCAGCTGATAGGGGGGGGCGAGAAATAGGGTGGTAATTGTTAGGGTCTGCTGGGTTTAGACTGTTTCTTTATTAAGGGGAGGATGGAAGCTTTTTTTTAAACAAATGGAAAAACTCCAGATGAAAACATGGACATAGAAATTAATGAAAGGTTGGTAAGCCTTCGGTGTAAGATTAGGTACACCAACTGGACAGGAGTCTTGAGGAGAACCAGATTTAGATCCCTTAAGCATTGTAGTAACTTGATCGGGGAAGTGGGTAAGAATTCAGTTAGAGGAGCATAGGACAATCCTGCCTGGAAGGTCTTGTCTTTGACCTAAGGCATATAGGAGTTGTCAAAATTCTTAAAGATGTGGTCTACTTTGTATCTAAAGCTGCCTACTGGAATGCATCTGTGAGCAAATTACGGTTAGGTGCTTCAGAGGTGGGGTCCACAAGTGAGACACAGGTTTCCCATGGGACAGTTCAGTGGCTCAGGAGAATATAGACAGAGAAATCCAAATGAGTTCAGCAAAGCGTAGAACTGACAAGTGCCCCTGCATAACAGAGCCTTTGTCCATTTTCTACATCTAAGCAGTGAAGCCCATCAAGTTGATTAGTCTACCCTGGCTTTTGGCAGGAGGGGGTCATGTTGGACTTGACCCTTTCTGCAGGGTCATCCTCAAACCTTTTGCCTTTCTCCTCCGATTTTTTGCCGAATTTGTTTGCACTTTACCACTTCTGACCAGTGCTTACGTGCTTGTGCTCTCACCTTATGGTAACTTTAGCTTATACCAAATTGGCATATTTAATTTACTTATAAGTCCCTAGTAAAGTGGTACCACATGTACCCAGGGCTTTAAATTAAATGCTACTATTGGGAAGCAGCACAGATTGCGCCACCCACTTAAGTAGCACTTTAAACTTCTCATGCCTGCCATTGCAGCTTGTGTCTGCAGTTTCAAACTGTCATATCAACCTGGCAAAATAAGACTTAGCCAGGCCCAAACCTCCCTTTTTAAAACCTAAAAGTCACCCCAAGTGTAGGCCCTGGACAGCCCAGATGGCGGGGTGCGTTGTTTTTAAAAAGTTGGACCTGTACCTTTAGGTTTTACATGTACTGAAAAACTATTTTTTCACTACTGCAAGGCCTACGTCTCCCATATGGAAACATTACGGGGGGAGGGTGGGTGGCAACAGGAGGGGGGTTGGGGGGGTTACCTTATTACATTTAATACGCTGTAATTTACAAATGGGAGCAGGTAACCAGTTAATGTTTGATGTCTAACGTATTGTAATTGAAAGCCAACTTTAATGATAGAGTCGGATGTAATAAAAACTCAGAAAAAGCCACTTTTAGAAAGCTGGCATTTTCTTGTCCTAACCATTTGGTCCCTGCAGGCTGATCCTGGGCCACATGACTAGGTGCAGCTGGTCTTTATGGATTGCTCCCAGACAATGAGACAAAGGAAAGATAGGTTTTGGCAGAAACGGCCACTTTGAGTTAACAAGAAGGATGAGGAGTCAATTAGCACACTTGCACATCACAAAGACCCTGCCTGAGCATCTCCAAAAACGACTTCTCGCTAGGCTATTGTGACCCCAGATAAGCTGGGGACAGGATAGGGACGAAGGAGATGCCAGACACCTCAGAGAGATGGAAACCTCTAGAAGCGTCTACCCACCACAAAGGCACAAACGGGTATAAAAATACTGGAACCCAGACACAAACTCTGTGTACACTTCTGGACCTGTGGATACTCTGCCAGGAAGAGGGGCTGTTGGGTTGTTGAAAGGACTGTCATTCTGTTGCACTACTGCCCTGAAGGACTGCTACCCTGCTGTGCTGACCTGCTGCCCTCTTGCCTGCACGAGAAGGACTAGACCTGCATCTCTTAATCCAGAACCCAGAGAGACTCCAAGGACTATTTGGCTGGCCTCCTGATCTGAAGCCTCGGGAACATAACAGGTTTTCAACAACCTCGCATCTGCACTCTACCATCTTTGAGTCCACCATGTCAAGTGGTGCCACCCTGTCCTGGACACTGCGAAATGGATTATGACGCACTACCAGCCTAGCCTCTATGGATCCTGCGAAACAGATACATCTCCTCTGCTGCATGACGCATTACCGAGCAGAACCGTCACATTGCTGCTGATTTGTGGATTAAAACCATTGAAAAGAGCCGCATCGCAGCCCATCGTAACCACCACAGACTCGGTGACAATGTCGGACTCCGCATCGCAAGTCCCATTGACAGGCTCCTCGATGAAGACTCAGGCCTTCGCATTGCAGCACCTCAGAACCAATGCATCGCTTTGGATGCACAATGCATCTTCGACGCAGCTTTTTGCAATGCCCCGCAAGCCAGACTTTAAGGTACTCTGTTCAGCAGGCCTAAATGGGTATTGCCGGCCCGTGGTCGGCCTTAATTTTTTACTTTGTCCCGCTGAGGCGGGACCAGATATCCACACTAGGCGCTTTGAGCTTTTTGGTGCTATTTTTACTAAAATCTTTAAAATTGCATCTCTCCCGTTCTACTGATTGGATTTTTGTCATTTTGATCTTGTTTTATTTATTAAAGAAAGTTCAATTTTTAGAATTTGTTGTGGGAACCTTTTTTGTGGTGTTTTCACTTTATTACTATTTGAACTGTTGCTCAAATACTTTACACATTGCCTTTAAGTTAAGCATGACTTATCTATGCCAAGCAACCAGTGGGTTGAGCACAGGTTAATTTAGGGTTGGCTTGTGTCTCAAGGATTGTGGTTGCTGCTTGTTGTCAACCAACAACCCGAATTTGCATTTCTGGGAAGGAGAGGCAGGGATGGGAAGGCCTATAGAAGTACTGTGTTCCATTCGAGCCAGAATACATTTCATTGTGAGTGTTCTCATCTAAGGTATAATGTGAAAAACAAGACACTGCATGTTCTCAGCGGTGGCTAGAAGATCTGTCCAGGGTTCTCCCCAAAGCCGGAAGATGCCTAGCTCCACCTCAGGATGTAGACTCCATTCTAATTTGGCAGGCAACACCTGCTTAACTAGTCTGCTCTCGCATTCAAGGACCCTGCAAGGTGATTCACAATCAAAGAAATACCCAATATACCAAAATATGCAGGCTCTTCAATGGAGTCCGATATTGCAGTGGGCCCATCATCAAGGAACTCTATAGGATACCACACAGATATGTGAGTCTATGGCTCACTATCGGCAAGGGTGACCAATTTTGCTTGAGCAGCCAAAACTGCAGATAGTGAGCCCTCGCTTTGAAAATCTGTGTAGCATTCAATAGAGTTCCACTGAACAGCCTGCATATGCCACCTGATAAGGCCTGAAAGGAGGATGCAGGAGGCTAAGATGCCAAGAAGACTCAAAGCTGCTCTCACAAGGACAGAGGACTAAGGCTGAAACATTGGGATCCTAGTGAATGTCCTGGACTCGCAGTGGAGGAAAGGCCCTGAACTGCACTTGTCCAGACAGATTCAACGAATGGGAGCCTCTGTAAAGGGGTCAGGTGCGACTATGCCTGTTTGATAGTGAACCCCACCAATGTCAGGTTTGCTGTCGTCTTGAGGTGGTCTACGACTGACTGTGGTGAGGCCTCTTTGAAGAACTATTTAACATGGTAGGGGAAAACTGGCCTTCAAGACTTATGAACATGGGCAGTGACCACCGCCATCACTTTCATAAACACCCAAAGGGAGCTGTTGAGGCTGAAGGGGAGAAAAGCAAACTGAAAATGCTCTTGGCTTACCCTGAAGGGCATGTAACATATGTGGGAATTCAGGACCAGTATGTAAAAATATGTGCCCTGCAGATCCAAGGACACTATCCAGTCACCAGAGTCCAGAGCAAACAGGACGAGGGCCAGCATGAGCATTATTCATTTGTTCCTGAGCAAGAAGGAATTCACAGGTCAAAGGGCCAAGATAGGCCGTAGATTCCAGCTTTTCTTTGGTACAAGGAAATAACAAAAGTAACTACACTCTCCTCTGTCCAAGGCCATAATCCTTGTAGTGCAAAAAGAACTATTAATGGACAGAATGCAGAACAATGTCATACATTCACCCCAGTACAGAGATCTGGGCCTAAATCCATCGTTTTTTTGCTCACCATGCCGTTCCAGTTTGAACCCAGCCATATGGAAATCAGTCTTGACCCTGTGCCTCATGGCAACAGTCCAGCCCGAACTGCCAAGCCAGGTCCTCCCTGGACTGTAAACAAGCATCCTAGGACCGGTTTCGGGGTTTCACCCTTCTTCAGCCAGTATAGCTTGATTCCAGTGGCATGGAGAGCACGGGAATCACGTCTGAGCATACCCGTCCCACTCGGGGTGACAAATGCAAAAAGAACTATTGATGGACAGAATGCAGAACAATGTCATGCATTCACCCCAGTACAGAGATCTGGGCCTAAATCCATCGTTTTTTTGCTCACCATGCCGTTCCAGTTTGAACCCAGCCATATGCAAATCAGTCTTGACCCTGTGCCTCATGGAACAGTCCAGCCCGAACTGCGAAGCCAGGTTCTCCCTGGACTGGAAACAAGCATCCTAGGACCGGTTTCAAGTGCTAATCCTTGTAATAGCACTTTTGGAGAGTAACACTTGCATCGCTTGTAACAGAATGGACAGGAGACCCTCTGAAATTTTCTCTGATGTGAAAGGAAAGTTTAATGGGGCAAAAACAAGGCATAAGGTATAGCCTTGCTGAACAAATTGTAGGACCCATCTGTCTGACGTGGTGTATCTCCATCCAGGAACCATGTGTTAAATCCTGGCCCACAGTATAGATATGGGTCACTAAGAGTAAACTAAAGAGGCTAATTGGCTGTTAAGTTGGGGGAGGGGAAATGGGAGGACCGATGTCCCTGCTCACCGGTGTGCTGCCTGCCTGAATCACATCCACAGACTTGAAAGGACTGGGATGACTGCTGTACTGTTTGGAAAGATTGTTCTTCACTATTTGCCAGCCCCATGGAGTAACCTCTGAACTTTTGGAAGGAATAGATGTAGGCACTAATTGGCAGATGTCAACAGTCCCAGGGATCAAACCTTCGCTCTACTCTCTTTAAAGAGGCCCTAAGGTCTTCCAGGACCACTGCCAAGATCACGAAGGTCATGCCCCAAAAGGCATGTGTGTAGTGAACCAATAAAGCATATAGCATTTAACAATCACAATTCTAGACTGGAAGAGGAGAACAGATGTTTCCAGAACAACTCAATTCTCTTGGACTCCCGATCCGGAGGAGTCGTGGGGAATTATTTGGAATTCATCTTACTGGCTTATGGGTAGGATGTTTAGTAACAAATACAGGATCACCAGGAGCTGGTCTGACGCCTGGCAACTTGTCTATTCATTGGAGGGCAGGAGCATTGGTTTAAGTGCCATTTCAAGGTATCAGTGAGGGCACTGTTAAAGGAGAGCAAGGTCTCAGGCATTATTTGCCCAAGGTGCAGAATTTCAATAAGAAGGTTTGTTTTGGTCTCGACTGAAGGTAGCTGTAAATCTAGAACCTGAGCTGCCCACCGGATCACTACTGTGAATACTGCACTCCCTTCCATTGGTAGCCCAGTTGGTAAGTCAAATCCTGCCTCAGGGGAAGTATAAAACCCCTGGGCCTCTAGTAAATGTTTTAAACTGTGTAGTGGTGGGAGGGAAAAACCATCCCCCATCATCATCACCACCCAACATCCTTGAGTGTTTCTTGTTCATGAATCAGAGCCAAAAATAAGTGAGCCACTGCTAGCATGTACACCCTGGTAGTGGCACTGGGTCAGAAACAAGCTGTATGGTGACCGGATGCACTTTTGTAATCTTAAAGCACGATATACAGGCTGAAATAGGAAAAAAAAGTTGGTTTGGTGTCTAACATTCGAATAAAGCGCTGGATCCTCTTCCAGCACAAGTATTGGCTTTGACATTAAACAGCCCGCCACAGGTCTTGGAGCCAGAATGGAAGCCCTTACCGCAGTCTGTACGGATGGGGCCTGAGGTGGGTCAAATAGGGTCAGAGGGCGAAGTGGATGTATCTTCTAGTGGAAACCTGGCGGAAGGTTCCTGTGGTTCCTAGGGAGTCCTATGGCATGCCAGAGGGAGGGAAGAGCACCAAAATATGCAGCATGGTCTCCTTCAAGGCCGTAATCTGCTATGATGTCGCCAATGGCCCAGGAAACTTGGGAGCCCAGAAATCAGTTTGATATTGGCTACGTGGCCACGGACCTAGAAGACAGATCCACATAATGACATCCTCATATCTTCCTTTTGGATAGAGTGGTGAGATGATATAGAGTCCTACTTCTCTGTTTTAACATTCCATTCAGATTTCACTTGGGACTTACTGGATGACTCGGACTGAGAATGTTACTGTTCGTGGAAAAGACCATGAAAGTGGGATGGGAATCCACACTGACTAGGTGCAGAAGTATGTCGTTTGTGAGGACAGTGGCTTCTTATGTTATGCAACATACACCTTCTTGGGCCCTGATCGCCTCTGGGTGCATGACAGCGCATTTATCGCACAACTTGACAGGCACACCTCCTGCAGATCCGTGAACAACATGTTTTCTAAATTTACAGCATGGTTTCCACCTGTCATTTTAGGAGCAGACAATGTTGGAGAGAGAACTTGGCCTAACGGCTAGGGTGGTCGACCTCCGAGCTGGGGAACCTGGTTCGAGTCTCGGCAGGAACGCTCAACATTCTGTGATTCTGGGCAAATCACTTAATCTCCCCGTGCCTTACAAAAATGAATGTGTCTGTCTGTAATGTAACTGGTGCTCATGTAAAGCGCTCTGATACCTTCGGGTCTAGTTCGCGCTATATAAAAGTCAACAAAAAAAAAGTTCCTTGGCACTATGCTTTTATTTTAGAAATTGTCAGAGGGTCTACAAAACTGTCCGAAGGCATGGAAAGAAAGAAATGGATGTCAGAAGGCAGGATTGGTGCTTACATGCAGCTCCGCTCCATCACTTCTGGCATGCTATGGAGACCACACAAAGCCAGCTAGCGACGAACAGGTGCATTGCTGGAGAAAGGTTTCTGGATTCAGTCTAGCACCTAGGGAGTATTCTAAGGTGAATAATTGAAGGATAAAAGTATTCATCAGAAAATGTGACCTTTTCTTAGCATGAAAGTCATCACGTGTTGTAAAGAAGTAATAGAAAAAAAGGTTCTTTTCAGTGCCTCCACATTACCCAGAGCATCTTAGCTCCCTAGAGCAAGGAAGGGTCTTAAGCACAAGATGGGGCATCTGTAAATCACCCCCTATAAAGTGCATCCAAGGACTGCAGAAATACATACATTAATGAATTGACAATAGAGTCTACATCAAAATGGAGAGACCCTGAAAAACGCCCATTGCCTTGGCACAGTCTGTGTCCTTATTTAATTTTCTCCATCATCTGATCAACCTGCTTTGTGAAGAGGTGCTCCCCATCGAAGCGCAGGTTGAGGAGATGCTGTTGTACCTCCGCCTTAAAGCCAGAGGCACACTGCCAATCGTGGCACCTAATAAGGAAAATTGGATTTCAGGTCTGCGCTGCAGATTCAGCTGAGTCTAGGGCACACTGAACAGTGGTGTTTGAGATGGCTTACCTCCAGAAACAAATTTGTGGCCCAGTTTCTTATACTGATCAGGTAATTGTTGGAAAAGCTCTGCCATCTCATCCCAGTGGGACAAATATCTGTAGAGCAGTCCAATGGATTTAGCAATTCTTCAGTGAGCCACTGATTGGGTGGCAATCTGCTTGCCGCCATGCCAACTTTACTGCTCTCTTTATCAGACAGTGGTGCCTCGCCAGTGCCCTGGGCATTTGCACATTGTATGGACCACTAAAGAGTCCGGTAGGAGTTGGCCCTGTATGTAGAATGAGCCGGAGGGTGAGGGTTTATATTTTTATTCAACCCTCAGGGTGACTACCTTGCCATTTGCAGGCTCTTTGATGGTCTGAGTGGTTTTCAGCATGCCTGTAAGCATAGAGAGGAACTATACCCAACTCTGAATTGAAGACAGTGTTTCAACAAGGAAGTTCTCATCTTCCCGGACCTTATGCAACTCAACCTCATTAAAAGTGGCAGCCCTATGAATAACCGTGTGCTAGGAGGTATCATCATCAGGAGGTGATCGTTTGGTGGTGTAAAGGTCTGGATCTATGTCCCCAAGTGGGTCAACATCATAGTCATCCCACGGGTCGTCCCTAGGCTTGCGGTCAAAAGGGGCCTCATAGAGATCTAGTGGGTATGCGGGGCTCACATCCCCCATATGAAGAATGTGGGAAACTCTCAGATGAAAAAAACAGAGATGGAGAGGAAGGTGGAGGGCAAGTGCGCCTGTCCTGGTGTTTTTTTTTACCTTGGCCGGAGGCAAAGGCTCCTGGGCAAACTCCTCCTCAAACGTGAATATCCTCTTGTGAAGGACAGTGTCTTGGACCTTTGGAGGAGGTTTGAGGACAATCCTGTCAATATGCGGGTGAATGCAGACCAGCTTCTGCCATGCATCAAGTTCCTGCTGGAAGTATTGCAGGAGGGACTGCTCCGTCGGATCTAGTGAAGGATGAGACTTTGGGTTATGTGTGGCAGTTTCAGCGCCAGTGGCTGTCTCAGAGTCGTATCTGAGGCCTTCTGTCTTTACTGACCATCTCTTCGAGACAGTGGCACACAGGAATCCGGAGGCTTAGCTTTCAGGCTCGATGCCCAACCACCACAGGGGCGGTGCTTGGCCTGTGTTTAGTGTTGGGGAGATGGTGGAGTGAGCAATATCATACTCACAGTTGACGTCTTGCTCCGTGTCTGTGCCTCCTGGACATGCGGCTCCTCCAAGTCCGACTCCAATGGAGAGCTTAGAGCTGAACTGGAAGGTTTGCATACCCAAGGGCTCCAGCAATGGTCCCTTATCGACTAAACAGTCCTCGAAAAGGTCGGTCGTCTTCCTGCCACTGCTCCTTGGTGCACTGAGCGAGGCGTTGATCTCGCTGGTACAAAAGGGTCTTTTTTGGAGCGGAAGGCGAGGCAGGTGGAGCAGGAGGCCCTGTCGTGCTCCAGAGACAGACATAGTTTGCTGACTTGTTCGAGGTCTATCCAAGGGTACTTGAAACGACAATACAAACAGTACTGCAAGGTAGTCCTTATCATTACGGAGTACGCATTCTCAAAGAGGAAGACTGAGTTGCAAGCCCCAGGAGGGGCACAGGCTCCCAGAGGGACATTGACGAGAAACCAGTTGCCAAGCCCAACAAAGGTTGTGACGACAAAGAGAGGAACCAAAATGAATGACTGTTTTCACCAATGTGAGCTGAAGAACCAAACAGAACATCAGACGATGAACACCACAAGGTGTCGACCTGGAACTCAGCGGATGCATGTCCGAACCCAACTGCAGAACAAAACAATGTAACAATGGAGCTGATGCTCATTACCAGTCATAGGAGTAACTATACCTTGTGATTCAAAAGAGTTCTTCAAAGAAAAACAAGTTTCAAACGTCCAACCCCAAACTATATGGCAGAAGAGTGCTGAGCAGGTGTATAACTAGCTGCACATGCCATGAATCAGATATGTATTGTCACTCAACTCAATGGTAATATTTGTATCTACGTCTAAATTATAAAAGGATGAATGGACACGCTGGGATGAACTATTGGCAAAAAAGGTCAAACACTCAGCCCTGGAGTAGGTACATTACTCCACAGCGCCACAATACCCGATCGTTCCTGTTAAATCCTGCTCTAGAAAATAACAGAATAAAGGGCCTCTTAGGGTCCACAGAGGCATTGATCATTGTCTCTTAGAAGTTGCAGAGCAATTGTGTTCTAGATGTCCTGGAGTAGTGGTTTAAGGAAGATGAGTAACCTCCTCAGCCTTGAAGAATGAACACAGACGCTCTTTGAAATGAGGACCCAGTAAACAGGGATCACTGTGATCAAAGCATTTTTACTCGTTTAGTCCTATTGAAATATGAGTTTAACTTCGGTAAAATTAGTAGCTGTACTAGGTCAAAGTCTCTATTTTCTCTCTAAATCTATTTGAATAATAAGACAAATATCTTTAGAAAGTCAATAGTTTCACAAAGAGGTCTTAGATTTACATCAAAGGAGAATCACACATTACTGATGGGTACCTGCCATTGGCCACAACAATGGCCAATATAAGCAAAATGTTTTAAAATCCTTAAGGAAATCCAGAGTACATCAGGGCTGCGGTGTGTATCTCTGACCCATTTGCTGTTTAGATATGTATTGGATCATGAAAATCTTGTGAAACACATAAGAGCATAGCAAAGGATAAAAACAATTTCCCTGCACCTTCCGCCAGTTACTAAAAAGACATTTTTAAAATACCCTGACTGACTCACCGGCTCCCCACAATAGGAACCATTTTTAAAAAGCCCCTTGGAGGCTGTACAAACAAGAGAAGGAAAGAAAATCATAGGCTAAAAAAAAGCATTCAATATAAACACTACCTGCATAAAAGATACCTTTAATATAAAGACAGAGACAAACAGAACAAATCAAAGACAACCTTTCTATAGAATAACAGTTTAAATAGTCATACATTAAGTATCTGAAATAGTCACTACACAGCATAAACAGAGGCAGACTATCACTGTTCTGTAGTCAGTGATACTGGATCAGCTTACTGCCTTGAATAGCCACTATCCAATACCAAGTTAGTATGCATCCTGCTGGTTTAGACACATTTGTTGCACTTTGATTTTTAGTTCAAGAATTACAACATTTTATTCAATTCAATTTTCCTTTTAATTCTATTTAAATAAAAAGGCATTAAGTGCCTTTAGATAGGCAATGTTAAAACAACGAAATATGTAGTTTAAACCAATAGTTCTCTCGTTAAAAAACAGTACAAGGTATTTTGTAAATGGATGGTGCTATTCGCTGTTTATTAATACCAGCAAAGATTCTTTGATGGAGGTTAAACCCATCTTAGGATCCCCCTCCAATGGACTACCAACCTGCTTTCTTTCCAGCGAATAGTTAGCACTGCAGTGAGCAGATTGTGGTATTCCTGTTTGAAACGTGCCAAATGTAGAAAGTGTGAGCAGGACTCTAGTAGACAGAAATACTGATGGTCCTTGGTGAGAGCCAAAGCAAGGAACATTTGTATTTTGAATCAGATACTTAAAGCCCCAAAGGCAACTTAACTATGGTAACATTGTCAGTAACTCTTACCTAGGAGTGATAAACCATCAGGATCAAGTGCGTGGGTAATGTCATGTATGAGTTACATTATATAAAATATTGCTAAGTAGTTTGTCATATCCATTTTATACTCTTGAAACATACCCAGGATATTAAATAAAACGCATTTTCCCAAGGACAGTCAACAAAGTAAACTTCAAGCCAACATTATATCAAGGTGTGAACTGTTAGAATAAATGGGCATACTTTAAAGTACTTACCAATGTCCTGGGCAATTCATTGGTTTCAGAGCAAATATCTCTTTCTCCACCTCGAAAGAGAACATGTTTTCACTATAATGCTGCCAATGGCCGGAGGTCTGCCAGAGTTTGCTGTTGTAGACATTTGGTGTGACAACCTCTTGGAAACCTCGCTTCCTGTACTCACTCTGTAACAGATATCACCATTTTAATAACAATGCAGTAAAATTAGACTCCGAGACTTACATTCGCCCACGCCCACACAAATACTATATATAACTTTGGAGATAAAAGTTCACACATAGCCTGAGAAGAGGGCATTCGTGCTGAATGAAAAGAAACGTACAGGCATGATACTAAAGGGGCAAAGAATAACAGTGTCAGATAGGTTTTCACATCAACATACGGCTTTATTTCAGTACTAAATTCTCAAAATAACAGAAAATACACACATGCCTAAAATAACAAGTGCATTTAAAGATTAGTCAGGATCTGAGAAACATATAAAAGGGATCACTAAAATAAGTGATGTTCTACATATTACTTCCATTGTGTGAAAAACCATAGAAAGGTCATTACATACCCGAATAAATCCAATAAGCTGGTTATATATGTATGCACCTTTTGGCAAGAAGAAACAACTTCCAGGGCTAAGTTCATGAAAAAAGAAGAGTTCTTGGTCCTAAAATACATAAATCATAATTCACTGTAGCTTTCTGATACAAACACATTGATGTAATCTTTAAAAGTAATACTTCTATAAAATCTCAATTAATTCTAAAAGTGAATGGTACCATTTGGACCTACTATTGTCAGGATGGAATACGAGATTAAAAGTTGATACACCCATAGGTTTTAGATTTCTCTAGCGGAGGTCACTTGCGACTTCTAAAACCTTCACTGTCAACCTTATTTTAGCGCACAGAGTCCATAATAATTTAGTAGTGAAGTTATGAAAAGATTTAATGGGAAATTAGTCCCTTGCAAAACCTGTGGTGGGAAAGGGGCAACCTTTTAAGCGAAGGAAGAATAATATAAAAAAGGCATGTTTCAGTATCATGGACAGAAAAAGGTCTTGTTTAGTAAGGAAATGGACGTAAGAAGAGAGGAATATAATGGCCAATGAAGTGATGTAGAATGGAATTATTTTATATCATTTTATAATACATTTCTATGGGAATGGGAAGACAATGCAAATGTATGTTTCAAGCAAGAAGTTTATTTTTCACTTACTCTTCCAATCTTTCTATGATCTCTGTTTTTCGCTTCTTCCTGAAATTTTTCCCATTCTTTTAGCATTTTTGGGTCAGGAAATGAGATTCCATAAATTCTCTGCAGGGTTTCCATATCAGATTTGCCTTCCCAATATGTGGAGGAATTCTATAGAGCCGAAAACAAAATGACCATTGAATGTCGTACATGGATAAAGGGTTGGGTAAGAAAAACACATTTTGAATAAGGTATTGGAATAAGAGAAATACTGCACTTTTAGCACCGGGCTTTAAAAGATAGAAGGAAAATTGCACAAATTATAACTTGATTGTTTAAAAGATAATCCAAATTACAATTGAATCACTTCAAACTGCTGCAGTGTGCGGAGTAAAAAAGAACACAGAATGTGGCTAGTCATATGCTACAAAATTCTGATCTGCCTAGTAGTAGGCCAGTGGAATGCTCTAGAACTGGAAATGCTGCACTGAGGGAAATCAAAAATAGCTTCTTGCAGGCCCCACAAGGACAAAGGAGGTCCAGGTCTGTCTACAACAAGTCTGCCTCCTGTGAAACATCTTTCCTGAGCCTGGGTATGTTTCAAAGATCCAAAAGACAGAGGGGCTCCATCTGCTGAAAAAAACAGCAAAACCAGTTATAAGTGGAAGTGTGGCTTAGAACCAGTTGGGGAGTGTAGAAAAGGATTTGTTTCACAAAAACTCATGTCCTAGTGTCCAAAGAGTATTCCTTGGGAATCTGTTGACTTTGAAGCACCACAGAAGTTTCAGTCATGACAATACAACACTTACTGATGTAATAATTTTAATACCAGAACATTTGCTTTGCAAGTAAGTGAAGCTCTGTTTTAAAACTTAAACACTATTCTGTTTGAAAGCCATTTCCAACGAAAACAAAAGCAGTGAAGCCTCATTAAGGACGTTTTTGAAAATCACGCTCAGAACAATGGGTTATTTAAATTCTTACGTACAAAGTCTGAATGTAATTCAAAAAGCATCCTTATTTCTTTCTTTTTTTAAAGTCATAACTTACTTTACTCCTGTGTAATTGCAGCCATTATTTGATTTTTTTTTTGTAACTAAAGTGGTTGGAATTGTTGCCTTGTTTATTCCAGAACCGTAATGTTGTTTTTTTGTTGCTGTTAATATATCTGATGCACTTTTCTTCGAAGAAGGCCTTGCTGTTACAGAAACCGGTTTAATTCTCTGGACTAGATTGACTGTTTATTAGCTCAGCCACAGCTCACATTTACACTCAGGATTAATATTATAGGCCATTAATCTTAGAAAAAGATATACAGTTGCTTCCAGTAATAACACAGCTACGAAAATTAGACCACACTTTTAGGAGAACCAATATTTTTTACTTTTCCCATATACATTGTTTTGCTTACTTCTGACTGCATACGTCCTTCAATCAATGTATTTTCATTAGTTTCACATGGATAGTACAGATTTAACTACAAAAAACTAGAAAGGAAAATGTTACTTACCTAGTAAGCATCTGTTCTTGGCGTGTGGAGCTGGAGATTCACATGCTTTGCATAAGGGAAACAGCGTTTACCACGCTGTTTCCACAATGCGGTACCTTTACAACGCGGTCGTTACAAAGACCGCGTTATTACCTCGCGTAACATTACATCGCAAGTTGTTTCAACGACTTGCTGTAGGGGGTGCGCTGTTGTTCAATCCAACACATTCCCTGCAGTTGTACAAACTGGAGTAGGAATAGTAAATAATACCATTCCTAACTCCAGCACGCCCCCTACAGCAAGTCGTTGTAACAACTTGCAATGTACTGGTTCGCACTGTAACAACGCAGTTGTTTTAACGACCTGGTTGTAATGGCATGCGATGTATTCGCATGCGATGTGAAGATTCATATTCTTGGATACTCCTGCCATCTAGTGTTGGATCCGGATGTTTGAAAGTTGTTTTTCTTCGAAGAAGTCTTTCCAGTCACGAGGTAGGTGACTCCTCCTTTTGGTGTTATTGAGCATGGGCATCAACTCCATTGTTAGATTGCTTTCCCACAGAGGGTGAGAATGGAGTTAGTAAAGGTAGAATAGAGATGTCCATGCGTATGTATACAAGATAAGAAAGAACTGCAACAGGTATAGGTTCCCTGGGGAGGCGGGTGGGCGCATATGCACTACAGCTCTAAATGACAAGAACAGATGCTTAATGGGTCAGTAACATTTTCCGTTTGAGGTATGTGAGTTGTAGATCACATGCTTTGCATAGAGTACACAGCAGTATTCTCCCAAAGCGGTGGCTATCCTGTAGCTGTTGCAGTTGTTTGAAAAAGTGTTTTAAGTAATGCCTGGCCTACATTAGCTTATTGCCTCGCTAACACATCTACACAACAAATGTTTGGTGAATGTGTGTGGTGTAGACCATGCTGCTGCCGTACAGATGTCAGTTAAGGAAATATTCCCTAAAAAGGCCATAGTAGCCCCTATTTTGCATTTGGAATGCACTCTAGGGGGTATTGTCAAGGTTCTTTTCGCTATCACATAACGTTTGGATACATTTCATGATCGATCTTGCAATGCACGATTTAGAGATGGGATAGCCTTTGTGTGGTGGCAAAAAAGCAACAAAAAGCTGTTTTGTTCAACCAAAATCTTTTGTTCTTTCTTCATACTATAGTAGAGCTCTTCTAACATCTAGTGAGTGTAGAGCTCGTTTTGCTACAGAATCAGGTTGAGCAAAGAACACAGGTAGCTCAACAGATTGATTGCTGTGAAAAGCAGAAACCACTTTAGGTAGAAATTTGGCATTGGTTCGTAGAAACCACCTTCTCTTTGTGAAGTTGAAAGAAAGGCTCTTGGATAGTTAGTGCCTTGAGTTTGCCAACTCTCCTTAGGGAAGTGATTGCAATAAGAAAAGCAAACTTCCATGAGCGGAATTGTAATTGACACCTGTGCATCGGTTCAAAAGGTGGACCCATTAGCCTTGTAAGGACTATGTTCAAGTTCCATACTGGCGCAGGTGGAACGCTCTTTGGTATTACTCTTTTTAGTCCTTCCATAAAGGCTTTAATCACCGATACCCTGAATAGAGATAAGTGTTGTCTGTTTTGTAAGTATGCAGCTACTGCTGCTAAATGAAATCTAATGAATGTATAAGCTAATCCATATTGCTGCAAGTGTAAAAGATAACATATGATGTTTTGTACTGAAGCATCAAGGGGATTGATATTGTTATCGTTACAGTATATAACAAAACGTTTCCACTTTGCTGATATAACACTCCCTAGTAGTAGGTCTCCTAGCCTCCTTTAGGATGTTCATACAGTCTGATGGTAATTGTAAATAACAAACTCTACTACTTCAGAAGCCAAATCGCCAGGTTGAGTTCCTTGGGATTTGGATGCCCGATTTCTCTATGGCTCTGAGTGAGGAGACTGGAGTTGAGATGCACCTTTTGGTGTGGAACTACTGAGAGCTCTTACAGGGTGGTGAACCAAGGTTGACGTGCCCTTGTGGGAGCTATGAGAATGAGTTTGAGGGATGATTGTCTGAGCTTGCGAACTACCAGCTGAATGAGTGGGAGAGGCAGAAAATCGTAGGCAAATATCCCTTACCAGTTAATCCATAGGGCATTGCCTTTGAAGAGCGGGTGTGGGAACCTGGAGGCGAAGCTTGGGCATTGTATGTTTTGATCTGTGGCGAACAGGTCTATGTGAGGAAACCCCCATTCCTGAAAGTAGGGAAAAAGGGTTTGGGGATGAATTTCCCACTCATGGATTTGCTGCCTCTGTCTGCTGAGAAGGTCTGCAATTTGATTGTTTACTCCTGTTAGGTGTTCAGCTAGGAGATACATTTTGTGATGTATGGCCCATTTCCAAATGGCTTGGGCTAGGCGTGACAGTTGGAGAGAGTGTGCCCCCCCCCCCCCCATTTCCCCCCCCCCCCGTTTTTGTATGTAATACATAGCTGTCATGTTGTCTGTGCGGACTAGGACAGTTTTGCCTATTAGGTGAGTTTGAAAGGCTTTGAGCGCTAGAAACACTGCTACTAGCTCTAGGTGATTGATAGGAAGGCTCCTGTACTTTAGAGTCCATAATCCTTGGATTGTGTGACTTTGTAGGTGAGCGCCCCCACAAGTGCGCGATTCGTCTGCTGTTAGCACTGTCTTTGGAGCAGGGTCGAGAAAGGACTGCCCTTTGGGTACATTTTGAGGGTTCCACCACTGCAGAGAGCGATGCTACGACTGGTTCCACTGACTTGCTGAGCATTCCTGAAGGGGACGCATGTGAAGTCTAGCGTGGGGAACAATTGCAATTCAGGACGCCATCATGCCTAGCAGTTGCATGAAGACTCTTACTAGGCAATGACTGGTTGGGCTGAAATGGAGTGAGAAGGGACTGAATACTGTGAATCCTGGCTGTACTGGGAGAGGCTAGAGAGCTTTGTGAGCATCTATTGTGGCTCCCAGATAAGTTTGCGTTTCGGAAGGCTGTAGATTAGACTTCAATGCATTCACTGTAAACCCTAGTTGTTGAAGTAAGTGAATAGTGGTTTGAGTGTGTTGGAGACACATTTGGTAAGTGCTGGCTTTGATGAGCCAGTTGTCCAGGTATGGGAAGACACGGATGTGTTGTCTTCTCAGATGTGCTGTGACTACTGCCAGACATTTGTTAAATACTGTGGGAGCAGTGGTGACTCCAAACGACGGTACTTTGAGTTAGTAATGATGACCAGCTATCATGAATCTGAGGTATTTGCAATGAGCGGGATGAACTGGAATGTGAAAATATGCGTCTTTTAAGTCTAAAGTAGACATAAAATCGCCCTGCTGTAGAAGCAGGAGCACTTGTTGAAGTGTTACCATGTGGAAATGCTCTGACAGTATGTAGAGGTTTAGTTCTCTGAGATCCAGAATAGGTCTCAAAGAGCCATCCTTTTGGGGATGAGAAAGTACAGGGAGTACATACCTGTCCCTTGATGTTGTAACAGCAGAGGTTCTATGGCTCCTTTGGAGAGGAGAGATTGTACTTCTTGCTGAAGTAGCTGTAAATGTTCTGGTGACATTTTGTGAGAACATGGTGGTATGTTTTGAGGATTGTTGGTAAGCTCCAGGCAATAACCATGTTGGATAATTCCTAAAACCCATTTGTCTGTGGTGATAGATTGCCAAATGGGGAGGAATTGTGTAAGACGTCCCCCGACAGGTGTTAGATAATTGGGGGGGAAGTGAGGGCAAGTCACTGCTTGTTGAGGGAGGGGTAATTACGCGGTGCGGAACCCTTGCCTCGACCTTTGGTGTTGTTACCTCTATATCCTCCTCTAAAGAAACCCCTTGTAGAGGAATACTGATTGTTGCCTTTGTAAGAGGTGGCAGTATTGTCTGAGGACATGGTCTTGGAGCATAGGCATAGTGTGACTAGCCCTATGTGTGGTACTCAGAGTTTCAAATAGGAAATATTCCTCTAAAGATTCCTTGTGTAACTGCACCCCATGATATTCTGCAGCTCTAGCAAGTAATTCTAGTTGTCCTACATTGACGTCAGGATTCGATGGCTTTGCGGGTTAAAAGATCTGGGTCGTTGTTATCTGTAGGTGAATCTATGTGATAGTTCTTCCAGGGATCTTTCGGTACAACATTATCCCCCCCCATCCCCATTTTCATCATCATCATCATCATCATCAGGTGGTGGTGGAGAGTTAGTTGGTGTAATGATGCAAAGGTGGGGAGATTAGTGTAGGGGGAGGGTTAGTACCCAAATTCTTCCTCTTGAAAGGAATAAAGAAAGGTTCTTCTTCTGACTCAGGTTTGCGTTTCTGAGGTGACTTAGTAAGAACACATCCTGTATCAGGATTGATGTAGAGTTCATTTTCTTTTGGGTCCGAATTGGGTGTTGGGATGTTGAAAAATCGGATCCTGCTGCTTCGAAGGCACAGTTTTAGGTTTCGGCGCCGGGGTGGAATCACTTTTGGGTGCTGAGGGTTTCGGTGCCGGAAGAGGCTTTGTCTTCGGCATCAAGGATTTCGGCTCTGAAGTGGTTTTCAGCTTTGAGCCTCAAGGTTTCAGCTCAGTGGCAGTCTTTGGCCAACTGGATCCCGAGCTGGAAGGCTTAGAGACGTGTTTAGGTGCGGAGCCTGAGGGCGGGCGTCGGAAACATCTTGTCGGTGCCGACTATGGCTCGAAGACGGTGGTGGGATCGAAGCATTTTGTTTCAGCGAAGTTGGATTTTGGGTTAGGGGCATTCGGTACTCACAGTACGTTGACCTAGTCCGATTTCAACGATTGAGACAAGTTCCTCTTGTTCTTCCTCGGCCCCTTGTGCGTCGAATTCTTCCTTAGATCCTTCAACTAAGATGTCCGGCGTGTATTCGACATTTTGCGTCGGTGCGTGTATACTTGGCGCTACACCGTGGGCAGAATTTAAATGTAGTCCACTCCATCGACTGCGAAGTGGACTGTTGCGGTTAGGCCGGATGGTCTTTCCAAGATCTTCGATCGAAGGACAATGTTACTTACCCGGTAAGCATCTGTTCTTGGTATGTAGAGCTGTAGATTCCCATGCTTTGCAAACTCCTGCCATCTAGTGTTATTTTTCTTCGAAGAAGTCTTTCCAGTCACGAGGAAGGTGACTCCTCCTTTCGATGATAGTGCGCATCAACTCCATTGTTAGATTGTTTTCCCGCAGAGGGTGAGAATGGAGTTAGTAAGAGTGGAATATAGGGTGTGGTGTGGTGTGGTATGGTGTGTGTGTGTGTATTTTTCACTGAAAAAAACATAGGTTTTACAGACGTTATAGTTAGAAATGAGCATTTACAAAACCTTTGAAATTCACTAAAAAAACATAGGTTTCAGGGACGTTATAGTTAGAAATTAGCATTTAAAAAAACCTTTGAAATTCACTGAAAAAAACATAGGTTTCAGAGACGTTATAGTTAGTTGGTCATTTCACTCGTACAAAAACAGAAATTCGAACGTTATAGTTAGTAGAGCTAACTATAACTCGTTCCCCCGCAATGCACTGCTGATGACGTCACATATTACATCACTCATGACATGGTCAGTGACATCACTGATGACATCATCCAGTGAATGTGTGTTTCTGTAAAGTTTAAATATATTTTATATATGTTAATACCAAGGTGTATTGAAGAATGAGTTGGTGTATAAGTGTGTGGGTGGAGGATTTAAAAGGTGTGTGACTGGCTCTATAAGTTAGTGATTAAATGTGTCTTACTGAATGCATGGATTAGTGACTAAACTGTGAATGTCTGTATCAGTCTTTCAGTTGTTGTGTAAGCTGCTGCATGGGTTGATGATTAGGTACATGACTGTCTATATGGGTTACTTATTAGTTGCATGAGTATCTGTATGGGTGCCTCAGTGTTTGTGTGGGTGGGTGGGTAGGCGGTGTGTGCCCTTCTGCCTACATGTGTGAGTGGATAATTTACTGGGTGTATGGGTTCAATAGTGCATGTGGAAATAGCTGTATAGGTGAGTGTGTGTATTAGTGTGTCGGTGAGTGAATGTATGTCTCATTGGTATATGTGTGAGCAACTACATATGTGAAAGGCAGTATATGTGAGTGTTGGAGTATATAGATGACTATATGTGAGAGTGAGTAATTGTGAGAGTGGCTGTATAAATGAGTGTGTGCTTGTTTCAGTGATTGTATAAGAGAGTAAGTATATGTTAGTATCTGTATGAATAGGTTAGATGGTGAATGTATAACTGTATAGGTGAGTAAATGGCAGTGTTATTGATTCTTTACATGACTAGCTAGGTGTGTCAATAACTATGGATGAGTGACAGTGTATGAGTACATATAATAGTGCTGTATTGCTGAGTGACTGCATGTATGAGTAACTGTATGGGTGAATGAATGAATGTGCGTGTATAGCTAGGAATTAGTGGGTATATAGTAACTGCTTTTGATTTGTCTATGGTGTCGAAAATGGCAGTCTGTATTTTAGACTGGGTGTATCAAAGGTTATATTAGGGTGTGAGGAGGTGCATCAGATTATCACATGGATGATGTCATCAATGATGTCATTTGAGATGGCATCAGTGATGTCACTGACCATGTCATGAGTGATGTAATATGCGACGTCATCAGCAGTGCATTGCGGGGTCGCAAGTTATAGTTAGCTCTACTAACTATAAAGTTCGAATTTCTCTGTTTTTGTACGAGTGAAATGACCAACTAACTATAACGTCCCTGAAACCTATGTTTTTTTCAGTGAATTTCAAAGGTTTTTTAAATGTTAATTTTTAATTATAATGTTAATTAAACCTATAGTTTTTTCAGTGATTTTAAATTATCATTCCATTCTCAACCTAGTTAAAACAGCCGACATCGCCAGTTTTCCAGCAATAGCTCCCGCCAAAATAAATTGCCACAAATGAGAGCAACAACGAACGCAAAAAATATGCAGAGTAGGCGTTCCTGTACAAAAATAACACGAAAACACCACTTTCCGCAATTTTCAATGAGAAGCCAACTCTACGGTGCGTTCCAAAAACAGGCAATAAGCTGCGTTAGAAGTAGGAATGTATCATCTGCCTTTTACTGGTGCAAAGTAGGACGACTACCTACAGTGTGAAAGGAAGCCTAGCCCAGAATCACATCTGAAGACCAAAACATGTCATAGACAACGCTACATGGCCCAGTTTTTCATTGTAGTGATCTGCTGCTCACAGGTCTAGTCCTCAGTACGCCACAGCCACTCCCTGATGGCTGGTTTACACCCACACCACACTCATCAAGCACAGGCGTCATAGGACACGTGACCCTGCCGATAAAAACGACCGGACGCACGAGCTCCACGCCATTTCCATTTCAGACTTGGTGCACCGGATGCAATGCGGACGGCACAGGCACAATGCCAGGGGACGGTGAATTTCGGTCCACTGAAATAGCTACATTGTAAGTGCTGAGCGGGTGTGCAGCCTGCTATGATGCCCCGTCCCGGTGGTCCAGACAGGTCAGGTTTTCTGTGCCCTGCTGGACCACAGTGTAGGCCTGAGCCATCGACCAGCGAGGGCCTACCGCCATGTGGCGTGGCCTCACTGGTCACTGAGTTAGTGGCACCGCAAGGGCTGAGCGGGTGTACAACCTGCGATGATGGTGGGTGCACTGGTATGTCCTCTGCCATGGCAAAATCAAGACGCAGCACCAAATGTAAGACCTGCTGGCCTGCGGAGCAGGGATCTATAATGTGGAGGATGCCCTGTCTGCGAAAAGGTGGGCAGTGAGGCTTGGGTGTGCAGGGGCGGGCAGACAACTCTGGGCAGTGGAAGTGGAAGTGGATGATGTGCAGCAGCCGGGTTGCACAAAGGCAGGGCAACGATTTAGGCGTGCGCAGTCGTATATACTCTGCCATTCCTGATTCTGTTCTTTGTTTCAGATGTGGGAGCTTGAGGGCTCCACTAGGTCCCAGCATGTGGTTGGAGACACAGCGGTGGCGTTAAGGTGAGGGTTTTGTCCACAGTGTGGGCACTCACTGTCCCTCCTCATCTATTCCTTTCTCTCCCTCACGCTCTTTCTCTCTCTCTTCCTCCCTCTCACTGTTTCTCTATCCGTCTCTCTCACTCTTTCTCTCGGGTCTCACTGTTTCTCTCTTTCTCTGTCTTCCTCTCTCTTTCTTTTTCTCTCTTCCTCTCTCACACTCTTTCTGTCTCTCTCTCTCTCTCTCCTTTGATGGATGCATGACGCACAGTCTTAACTTACTTTTTGTCTAACAGGCTGTGATTCACGGATTGACGTCCCCCCACCCAGCACGGAACTCCTGACACTCCGTGCCACCAGACCTGAACACGTCTGCAGCCTGCGCTGATGCGTGACCATCCTGACAATCAACACCCAGTCTGAATTTTGAGCTCTGCTCTCCGAGTGTACGCAATGCCAGATAAGGTTGCTTCGGCACGTGGTGCACCCTCTAACACACACACGCCGGTGGCGAAGGTGAGTAGAGAGGCACCTCTGGGCACTGGGAGTGGATGGGGTGCAGCAGCCCGAGTGCGCAGGTGCGAAACAGAGATTTACGGGTGTGCAGTTGTATGGACTCTGCCATCACTATTTCTATACTATGTTTCAGATGACTAAACTTGAGGGCTGCATTATATCCCAGCACGTGGTTGGAGACACACTGGTGGCAGAAAGGTGAGCTGTCAAGATTTTCTCCAGTGTCAACACTCACTCTGCCTCTCCATCTCTTCCTTTCTGTCACTCACACTCTTTCTCTCTCTTATTCTCTATCTCTTCCTTTCTCTCTCTCACACTTTCTCTGTCTCTTCCTCTCTCTCATTCTTTCTCTCTCTTCCTCTCACTCTTCCTCTCTCTCTTCCTCTCTCTCACACGGTTTCTCTCTTTCTCTCTTCCTTGTATCTCACTCTCTCTCTTTCTCTCTCTCACTCTTTCTCTCTCTCTCCTTTGCTGGACGCATGACGCACCATCTTATCTTTCTTTTTGTCTTGCAGGCTGTGGTTCACAAATTATGTTTCAGATGACTAAACTTGAGGGCTGCATTATATCCCGGCACGTTGTTGGAGACACAACGGTGGCAGAAAGGTGAGCTGTGAAGATTTTCTACACAGTGTCAACACACACTCTCCCTCTCCATTTCTTCCTTTCTGTCACTCATCTTTCTCTCTCTTATTCTCTCTCTCTTCCTTTCTCTCTCTCACACTTTCGCTGTCTCTTCCTCTCTATCTCATTCTTTCTTTCTCTCTTTTCCTCGCTCACTTTCTCTCTCTCTCTCTTCCTCTCTCTCACATTGTTTCTCTCTTTCTCTCTTCCTTGTATCTCACTCATTCTCATTCTCTTCCTCTCTCTCTCACTCTTTCTCTCTCTCTTTCGGTCTCTCACTCTTTCTCTCTGTCTCTTTCTCCTTTGCTGGACGCATGACGCACCATCTTATCTTTCTTTTTGTCTGGCATGCTGTGATTCACAAATTGTCGAGGGATGACACGCCATACCTGTACCTACTTTTATTTTGTTCTTTTGTTGAAATAAAATGCTTTATATGTAAATCCATACATGACTAAGATTCTTATTTGTCCAACCTCACAAGCATCTTCGTATGAATAATTGTACGACATTAGCCCATTTTTTACGTTCCAGATTCCCTAACGTTACGGTCACATTTGTTTGTGGAGGGTGGGAGTGAGAGGGGATGGCGGCCAAGGAGCTGCTGCTGGGGGGTGTCGGAGCAGTGTTGGGTGTCCAAACTGCATAATCGTTGGCTCCATTGCATCTATTCTCAGAGACTTGCGAGACGGCGGGCTGGCTTGTAGATGAGGAGCTGCGACGGCTCGTAGAGGGAGAGCCGTGGCACGTCAGTTCGCAGAGGGAGAGCTGTGGGCCAGATCACAGAGGAACAGCTGCGGGCCGACAGGTATAGGGAAAGGTGCGGGCCGCCAGCTTCCAAAGGGATAACTGAGGAACAGTGATGTGGGGAGTGGGAGCGTGAAGGGGGTATCTCGCAGAGAGAGACCAGCGGTATATTTCCAGTCTTGGCTTCACAGATACAACTGCGGGCCCGAGAAGTCGCACCCGAAGAGCTGCAAGCCGACCGGTGGTTCACAGAGGGAGACTTGATGGCCAAAGAAGGTTGTTGTGTGTATGCTGGTGATGTGGGAAGAGCGTGCGTTACCAGCGGATATGGGGAGAGGCAGTGTTAAAGGGGTATCTCGCACAGACAGAGCTCCGGTACGTTTTCAGAGTTGCCTCGGACAGATACGAGCGTGCAGACTGAATCACAAAATGGCTTTTCAATGCTCATATAGTGTGACTTATCAACAGTTCGCACCCAGGCTCGAGAAGGAACAGCTGCGGCCCGCGGACTTGACTCCCAGAGGGAGAACTACGGGCTGTCCGTTCCCAAAGGAACAGCAGCGTACTAGCTCTCAGAGGTAGAGGCACAGCAGCGTACTAGCTCATAAAGGTAGAGAGCTGCGAGCCGACGGACTGGATTCTAAAGGCATAGCTGCGAAGTGGTAATGTGGGGGGATGGAGCGTGAAACTGGAATCTCGCACAGACAGAGCTCCGGTATATTTGCAGTATTGCCTCACTGAGGTAGAACTACGTAGAGATACGAGCTGACGGACTGAATCACAAAATGGCTGCCAACACTTCCTAGTCTCAACAGTTCGCAGCCAATGAGCCACAAGTTCGTGCTCGTAACGCCTCAACCAATCAGATGTCAGAATTCTCAAATATTGATATCTGTACAATATATTTCTCAAAAACTACTGAACGGATTTACCCAATTTAAACAAAAGCATGCTTTCTGGACCACGACCTTTCTCCCTTCCAAATGTGGCACGTCCGCTCGCAAAGAAGCACAGCAGCGTACTAGCTCGCAAAGGTAGAGAGCTGCGAGCCAACGGACTGCCTTTTAAAGCCATAGCTACGAACTGGTGATGTGGGCAGAGGGAGCGTGAAAGGGGTATAAACAAAAGTGTGCTTTTTGGACCACGAACTTTCTCCCTGCCAAATGTGGCGCGTCCGCTCGCAAAGAGGCACAGCAGCGTACTAGCTTCCAAAGGTAAAGAGCTGCGAGCCGACGGACTGCCTTCTAAAGGTATAGCTGCAAGCTGGTGATGTGTGCATAGGGAACGTGAAAGGGGTATCTCGCACATACAGAGCTGCGGTATATTTTCAGTGTTGCCTCGCAGAGCTAGGACTACGGACCCGATGGCTTGTAGACGGAGAGATGCGAGCTGACGGACTGAATCACAAAATGGCTGCCAACACTTCCTAGTTTCAACCGTTAATGAGCCGTAAGCTCGTGCTAGTAACCCCTCAGCCAGTCAGATGTCAGAATTCACAAATATCGATATCTGTCAAATTTGATATTTCACAAAACCTACTGAACGGATTTACACCATTTAAATATAAGTGTGCTTTCTGGACCAAGACTTTTCTCCCTACCAAATTTGGCATAATTCCGTTCAGTAGTTTGACCTGTGGCCTTGTTTAAAGTTCCCTATGGAAAATGCATTGAGAAAACACGTTTTGGAACCCCCCCTTTTTTCTCAGCCCCCCTCCCTTGACCAATCACCCCCACACTTTCAAGATAGGAGCTGAACGAAAAAGAGAAAATTTTTTGAAAATTTCGTAAAGATTCGTCAAACGACGCCAAAGTTATAAGCGCATGAAAAAATGCTTTTCCTATGGAAACGTGGTCCGAACTATATCTACTGGTGACCGCCAGTAGATAATGTATATGTCTGTGTATATGTACATTATCTTGCTTTATTCTTTAATTACTTAGATTTCCTAATGTAGTAATAACTATTCAGGGTTTCCACCATTACCAATTCAATAAAACCGAGAAGGGGTATGATCCGATGCCAGAAATATCACTGGCCACTTGGGTTCTATGTTTATATATTGCATTGCAGTTCACAGCGACTATAATGCCCAAAAAATAAATATTAGCACATGCGTTTCACTTTGTGGCAAGTAACATCATTATTAATTTTGTTACCAATGTTAGATATGGGCTTATAAAAATGGACTGATACCCTCGCTATGTATTTATGTTAATACAATAATTGTTTTGAATGCTTAAATAGAATGTTGAAAATATTACACAGTCCACACTGAGTTAATTGTGGTAAAGGTGGCTAATGCATTACTCATCAAGGTAATATGAGTCAGAAGAACTATTTTTCTGTTAGTATTTTTTCTATTTTTATCCCTGATTATTCTGGTTGCTAAGCAACCTTTTGGTTTGTGTCACGAGTACTGAAATGCTTAAATTAACTTACCAGGGTGAGGCCAGACACAGTGAGCAAGGCGGACTCGTCCGCCGAAACGCGTCTGGGCCACATTGTTGGAATAAAGATTTTTCTTTGAATAGCATCCCACGGAGTCAGCGCCTGTTTTGCACGAGAGAAAACAGTATTGGAAGCAATATTAGAGACGTTCCGGAGTCTCCCACGCTGACCCTCCTCGATTTGGTGCACTCCGTTGCAGGAATTCGTTTTGGATTGTATTTGTGTACAAGGAAAACGGAGAGTCCCCCGCAGCCGACATTTCGGGACGTCAAGCGCAGACTGGATTACATGGACGTGAGCATCCTGATTCTCGTGAATGCCGGAGGGCAAGCCGGAATCCAGGTAAACTCACTGTGCGATCTATCTGTGGTTTGTTAATCCCCCCAGGTGGCTGATGGGAGAGGTAGTCATGTAGGTTTTTTAATCTACGGGCAGTGGGTGTCAAGGACAACAATTATTCCATTGAAAATGGCCGAGGATTGGGTTAAAGACCGTGAGGAGGCAGCACTCGACATCTTTAGTGACAAAGAAGATTACGATAGAACGCCAGAAACAAGCGGCAATGTACAACCGTCGGCGGCAGGCAGTAATTTAAAACAACTACTTGGTGAACTGGAAAAACTGCGAAGGCATGAGGTGGCTAAATGGTGAGAGTGCACATCACTGAAAAGATATCTGGAGGTGAATCGCATTCCGAGGGGTTTAAGGATTCTCGTGGCCGCAACCTATGAGAATCCGGACCCCGCCATGCTTCAGGAATGGGCTGATAACAGCGCCCAATCGTCACGAAATATGCTGCAGATATTGATTAAGTTCGCAACAACAGACAGAGACAAAATATTGGTTAGAATAAACGAGATATATAGCGAGCTTGAAAAAATATCTAATCAAGATGAAGTAAAGATGGGTCTAACAGACATTAAAAATCGTAATCAAAGAAAGAAAAGCCAGCAAATTTCAACGTGACCGGAACGATTACCTGCACGGCAGAATTCATACCTTTTCAAGAAAATTCGAAAATATCCGTCGTCAACAGCTATCAATGATAAGTGGCGGGCCCTCAGGACACCGTGAACCCAGCGAATCTGAATTAAGTTTGGAATTAGAATCTGATCCTGAAGTAAGTGGCAGTAGGGATCAGTCACGTAATGCACCAACACCGATTCAAGAACTTGGTTTTTTACGAGTAGAGCGTTTGATGAGTCTACGCCTAAGACCTCCACGACAGGAGCATGCATCAAACCAAGCTCAAAGTCAAGGAACAGAAGGAGGAAAAACCGTCGATGGGGCAAACAAAACACAAAAATCAACATACAGACGGAACAGAAGGAGATAAATAATACAACAGGAACAGAGAACACAGTAGTGAATCTAACAACTATGGCTTTGACACAAGAGGAAGAACAAATCCTAGCTCTGGGATGATCATACTGCAAGGAAACAAACTTTGATTATACACAGACCAGAATAGACCTGTATTATTTCATTCGCAAATTAAAATTACGCAAACATTTCTTTAACACCAAAGAAAGGATCGATGCCAGGGATCATGGTGGCACCGTGTCCCCAGAACCGGATACTTTAAGTGTAGCGGATATGACCTTTCTAAGAGACATGATGGAGCTTGAAAATGATAATATAACCGATGTAATAACTAGCGGTCAAGCAGCAAGTAGATCAGATCTAAACATATATGCAGCTGTGGTTACACCGTTTAGACCAAAATCTGTTTTCAACCCACTAATGCCTAGGGACAATATTGACATTTTTGCAGATAAAGTGATTAAGGACCTTAAGCAATTGGCAATTGAAAGCAGCAATGTTTTCAACAAAACCAGGCATAATGAACTAACAAAATATTCCAGAGTCATGCAAAGAATAAAAGAACACACCGACATTGTTGTACGATGGTCAGATAAAGGGGGTAATGTTGTACTCTGGCCTCTTGAAATGTATAACAAAGAGGCAATGACACAACTATCGGATAAGGATTGTTACACACGGATCAGTGCCACCAATATCATCAGCATTAAAGAGAAATATCATGGATGTTTGTACGAATGGAGAAGGAACGGGTTGATAACCAGGAATGAATTGGATTTTATGAAAAATGACTACCCTGTGATACCACAACTTTATTTGCTCCCGAAAATCCATAAAAATGCAGTGTCCCCTCCGGGCAGGCCAATCATATCCGCCATTGGGAGCCTATTTGAAAATACGAATAAATTTATTGACTTTTTTCTTCAACCATTCGTAAAGGCTTTGCCAGCATATACTAAAGACACTGGGGATTTTCTAACTAAAATCTTTGATTGTAACTGGCATGAAAACTATGTATTTGTCACGTTGGATGTACAAAGCTTGTACACGAGCATCAGGCATCACGATGGCCTGAATGCAGCAAAATACTATCTGAGTACAAGGGATATAAGCTTTTATCAACATACACTTATGTTATTACATATGATGGAATGGTGCCTGGAGAATAATATCTTCATGTTTGATAGATTGCTTTACAAACAGACACAGGGCACAGCCATGGGTACTTGCTTCGCCCCCAGCTATGCGAATTTGCATATGGGCTGGTGGGAGGAGCAAGTACTCATGAGGACATACAAAACCCAGATGACTGAAAATGTAGTTTTGTACCAACGCTACATAGATGATATTTTCATTTTGTGGAAGGGCACTGAACAAAGTGTCAATGATTTTGTTGATGAAATCAACAGAAATGATCTAAATCTCAAATTCACATGTACCACAAATAAGAAATCCATTGTATATCTTGACTTAGAATTGTATACCATCAACAACAAAGTACATTCACGCACATTTAGGAAATCAACATCAGGGAATGCTATTCTGCATGCCCAAAGTTTTCATCCTGTTAAACTTATTGAAAGTATCCCCTATGCCGAGTGTTTGCGTATGAAACGGAATTGCAGTACTGCAGAGTTTGAAAGACTCCACAGATAACTTGTTTAAGAGACTTAGCAACAGAGGCTGTAAGTCGAAAACCTTAGAAACAGCAAAACAGAAGTGTATAGCTATCACTAGGGAAGATCTTATATTTAGACACAAGGAATGCAGGATAATCTCAAGGGAGTCTGTAAAACAGACATCAAGATTAATTACAGGATATAATAACATACCATTACAATCTACGGAAAATTCTGTATAGACATTGGCCAATAGTGCGCTGTGATCCCACCATAGGCCCATCTTGCACTAAGCTTCCCCAGTTAGCCTTCAGGAGAGCCAAATCGATGAAACAAGAACTTGTGTCCAACGCTCCTGCGCAGGACAAAGGTGCCAGTTGGCTCAAATCCCAAAAAGGCTTTTTCAAATGTACAAAGTGCAAAGCCTGCAAACATGGAATTAACACCAGATCAGTTTCCACTCCTCTAAGAAAAACTCCACTTGAGATCAGGGAGAATTACACTTGTAAAACAGATTTCGCGGTATATGTGTTACGTTGTACTTGTAACAAAATGTATGTGGGAAGTACCATTCATCCCGTACATATCAGGATACTACAACATCTAAGGGCCATCAGTAATAATGACCCCACATATCCAGTGGCCCGCCAAATTAATGCGGTACATGGCGGTAAAGCGGAAGATCTGACTTACTTTGTTATTGACAGTGTAAAAAAGAACATCAGAGGTGGCAATAGACAACTAGCACTTAGGAGACTAGAGTCGAGATATATAATCCAGTTGGATTGTAAAATTCCGAATGGTATGAATGCTGACGAAGCTATGAGTGTACACCTTTAATCATCTATCACTGCTAAAACTATGATGTAGAAGACTGCCCACTCTAGATTTTTAAACCAACCCCATGAGATCTGACTCACTCTTCCTTTCCACTTTTGTCTTTTCACATTATGTTTCGTTCATCACATACCTTTTATCATTATCTTGCTTTATTCTATAATTACTTAGATTTCCTAATGTAGTAATAACTATTCAGGGTTTCCACCATTACCAATTCAACAAAACCGAGAAGGGGTATGATCCGATGCCAGAAATATCACTGTCCACTTGGGCTCTATGTTTATATATTGCATTGCAGTTCACAGAGACTATAATGCCCAAAAAATCAATATTAGCACATGCGTTTCACTTTGTGGCAAGTAACATCATTATTAATTTTGTTACCAATGTTAGATATGGGCTTATAACAATGGACTGATACCCTCGCTATGTATTTATGTAAATACAATAATTGTTTTGAATGCTTAAATAGAATGTTGAAAATATTACACAGTCCACACTGAGTTAATTGTGGTAAAGGTGGCTAATGCATTACTCATCAAGGTAATATGAGTCAGAAGAACTATTTTTCTGTTAGTAAGAAACCAGGATTGGAAGATATATATATATATATATATGGGTTACAAGGGGTCAACAGGCCAAAGCACGTACCTGCAAGCCGAAATGGTGCATTCTGGGAGTCGTGGTCCACCAGAGGGACTACGAAGAAGTGTTATTGCGATTGGTTGACTCTGCTGGGCTCCCACCAATGGGAGTTAAATGGACAATTTGAAAGGCAACAGGGAGCAGTCTCAGGTGTTTGGCATTTGATAAAGGGACTCAACCCGAAACGCGTCATGCCTTCCATGCAGCAATAAAGTGTTCTTCAAAGGCTCCCCGTTGTGTCCCTCTGGTTCTTTTTCTCTCGCGGGAGCGGAATCTTTGGTGGATATATATATATATCACTGAAAAAAACCATAGGTTTCACACATGTTATAGTTAGCGGAAATTTTACTGATAAAAAACCAATGAAATTCCCCCGTTATAGTTAGTGCAGGCAACTATAACTCACGCGACCGCAATCCTCTGCTGATGCTAATACTGTATTTAGACACTTATTTGCCCATGTCTTCTTCCATACATTTTTAGCTATACATATATTACAAATATTTTTTTTTCATAAAGACACATATGTCATCAGCAGAAGATTGCGGTCGCGTGAGTTATAGTTGCCTGCACTAACTATAACGGGGGAATTTCATTGGTTTTTTATCAGTAAAATTTCCGCTAACTATAACATGTGTGAAACCTATGGTTTTTTCAGTGAATTTGCAAGGTTTTTTAAATGCTAATTCCTAACTATAACGTGTGTGAAACCTATGGTTTTTTCAGTGAATTTGTACGGTTTTTTAAATGCTAAGTTACTTTACGCCATTCGTGGCGTGTGCGCCCACTTAACGCAGTTCGTTCCGTGCGCACACGGTGCGCGCACAGTGAGCACGCGGTGCGCTTTGCGCACCGCGCGCCCACTTTACGCAGTTAGTGCCGTGCACGCACGGTGGGCACGCGGTGCGCGGTGCGCGTAGCCCACGTTACGCTAGATGAGCCATGTACGCACGATGCGCTTCGCGCACCGTGCGCACATGGAGGACATATGATGCACTTCGTTTTGAAAGGTAATATTTTAATTTTTCGTATATTTTATAAGCCATGCACAAATGGTGCCCTTCGGGCACCATTTGCACACGGGGTGGAGAGAGTGTGGATAATTTTTTTTATTATTTTTTTTTTAAATATTTTAGTTTATCTCATGTGTAATAAGCCATGCACAATTGTTGCCCTTCGGGCACCAATTGCACACGGGGAGGAGAAAGTGTGGATTATTATTATTTTTTTTTTAATTTTTACCGTACGCGTACGGTAAGCGTAATCGGCGAAATTACCGAAAAAATAAAAATTCCGTTTTTGGCCTTGGGGGATCTTTGGGGACTCCCTCAACATGGCTATGTGTGTGGGAGCTGTCTAAACAGCCCCTTTAAATGTTTTTGGGCTTTATATTTTAAAAATCACTCTCAGTGCGAGAGAGAAAATGGCGGCCGCCGCTTCCTGGTTTCGGCCGATTCGAATGTTTACTAAGATCTAAGAGCCAATCAGAATCGCGCTCGCGCACGCCACCGTACGCGTACGGTAAGCGTACCGTAAGCGCACCGTAAGCTGGCTCAGATATATATATTGATTTAAAGGCTATTTTCTCAGAATCTACTGAACAGATTTACACCAAACCTACAAAAGGCACTTCCTTGACCTGAGGACTACCTCTCTGCCAAATTTCTAGTAATTCTGTTCAGCCGTTCAGGCTGTAGCCCTGTCTAAAGGTCCTATGGAAAAATGCATGGGAAAAACGCGTTTTGGGACCCCCCTTTTATCTCAGCCCCCGCGACTTTCAGGGTAGGAGCGGAGCGTAGCGCCCCACCTATTTTGAAAAATTCGCGAGGATTCGTCGACCGGCGCCAAAGTTATTCAAAATAGAATGTTGCGGATTTCCTATGGAAACGTGGTCCTAACTATAACTACCTACTGGCGACCGCCAGTAGGTAATATATATATATATATATATATATATATACACACATCTATATATATACACACATCTATATATATATATATATATATATCTCTCTCTCTCTCTCACAGGGTAGCCCCAAGGAGAGACGCCACAGGCAGATGATTATTTTTTTTTTTTTTTTTAAACCGTTTATTACAAGACTCAAAAATATACAAATATGGGCCTACAACCTTCCGGCCGGCCGCTAGCAGTGAAAGGAGCATACGATATACATTTATAAAACACATGGTGCTGCGGCCGAGCATGCACAGGAGGTAACATCGTTGCGAGCCACACTGTCCAGACCCCACTATACGGTTCCATTTTAAACTTAAAGAACAACAAAGACAAACAAACCCACAAGGCAATCCTCAATCGGAAATAGCAAAACGTGCTCCCCTGGAGGGGGGATCCTAGCCATCCATAGGAATCTCACGAGGGGGGAGAGATCAGAACTAGGGCTGGGTACACCTAATGCTCAGGTACTGGGGGGATGAGTTGGCTAAGGGGACGGGGCAGGCGACGGATCGGGCAATAACGGTGGAGCACAGATTCCCCCGCGGTAGGCGTTCCAGGGGCCCCACACTTTCACCCATGTCGCAGGCTTACCTCTCGCCACATACACCACCTTTTCCCAAAACATGCACCAATCCATATGTTCCCTCCAGGCCGAGACAGTCGGGGGCCTCTGGGATCCCCACAGCTGGGCAATATCATGCTTGGCAACCATATACCCCAGAGTCGCCCACCACGTCTGCGGCACCGAGTAATCGGTAGGCTCCCACACATTCAACAGGCATCTCCTCGCTTCGGGCAACAGCGCCACATGCGTGACCACTCGCAGCACCTCATGCACACCACGCCAGAACCCCGCCACCTCCGGGCACTCCCACAAGATATGCAGAAAAGTTCCCAGCGCACCACACCCATGCTTACACAAACCGTCCTCAGCGTAGCCCATACGCAGGAGCTTTGGCCCCGTCATGTAGACCCTGTGGAGTATCTTGAGCTGGACGAAGCGAAGGCGAGCCGGTATGGCCACCTCTTTCGGGGAGGCCACCGCGGAGATCCAGTCCTCGTCGTCCAGCTCCAACCCATCGGCCACCCAAGCCTCACGAAGGGCAATCAACAAGTCTGAGCGGTCGTTGATCAGTTTTTTGTAGATCAGTGAGATCGTGCTGTCAGGGACGTGTCCGTCCAGCACTCTATCCTCCAGGGGGGAACACTCCGGGATGGAGGCAACGTCCGAAAAGACGGAGCCCAGCGCATGCCGGACCTGCAAATACCGAAAGTACTCGCTGCCCTGCAACTGAAATTCCGTCTGCAGCATCTCAAACGTTTTAAATCCTCCCCTCGTCCAGAGATCCCCCACTTTGCTAATGCCAATTAAGTCCCACTGCTCAAAGCCCTTCGAGGTCCACAAGGAGCCCAGCCGCTCAGACGCATATAGTGGTGACGCCCGGGTCAGACGGTCCTTCCATCCCATAGCTGCATTGGCCGCGTGCCACACGCGCACCATGACACGCGTGGGGCCCGTTAGGCGAGCATCAGGCGCGCTAGAATAGAGCGCTCGATTATGGTCACCACCTGGGAGGAGCATCCTATCCATTTCAAATGCCGGGTTTAAGGCGGGCCCATATAGGCCCTGATTAATTGCGGCTAGCTGGGAGGCCCAATAGTACCGTTTGATATCCGGAAGGGCAATCCCCCCATCATACCATAGGAGCGTCAGCTTCGCCAGGGCAATACGTGGCCTCCCGTCCCAGAGCAGGCGGCGCTGCAAACTCTCCACTTCGCGGAAGTAGCGCGCCGGGACGAGGTCCATAGTGTTCTGCAACGCGTACAGGAAACGCGGCAGCGACATCATTTTAAACAATGCCGCCCGGCTGAGCGGCAAAAGCGGCAAACGCCGCCAGCGCGCGACATCCTCTTTCAGACGCTGGAGGGGGGGAAGCAAGTTCCGATCATACCTCCGGGTCCAGAGTAATGAAGACACCCAGGTACCTAAATCCCCGCGGGGCGACCTGGATCGGACAGCCCCGCGGGAGGATAGGAGCCTCCCCAAAGAGAACATACACACACGATTTAGCCCAGTTGATGACCAGACCGGAGTTACGACCGAATGAATGCAAAACATCAACCAGTACTATAAGTGATTTACGTGGGGAAGCTAGGTACAAGAGGATGTCATCAGCGTATAGGGATACGCGGTCCTCATACTCAGGGGTCCAGCGGAGACCACGGATGGAAGGCTCCCACCGCAGCCACTCCGCCAGGGGCTCCAAGGCAAGTGCAAAGAGGAGCGGCGATAAGGGGCAGCCCTGCCGTGTGCCCCGGCCCAGCTCGAACGGAGCTGACACTCTTCTGTTCACCACCACCTGCGCCAATGGGCCCGAATACAGCAATTTGACCCAACTGATGAACCCTGGGCCGAATCCAAACTTCGCAAGCATCGCCCAGATATATGGCCACTCAAGCGTGTCAAACGCCATAGTGGCGTCTAAGGACGCCAAAATGGCCGGCTCCCGTATGAACGGGGCACGTGCGAGCACACCGTGCAAACGCCGCAGATTAAGGGCTGTGTTGCGATGGGGAATAAAGCCCGATTGGTCCTGATGAACCAAATCGCCCACCACACCGACCAGCCGATTGGCCAGTACCTTGGCAAGAATCTTGGGCTCCGCATTCAGTAGCGAAATGGGTCGATAGGATGTAACCCGGTCCCGAGGTCTCCCTTCCTTGTGGATGACCACGATTGTAGCCAGACGCTGGTCCAGCGGGAGGGAGCCCACCGAGTGTGCCGCCAGGAACATAGCCCGGAGGTGGGGTGCCAGCGTATCCGGTCGCAACTTGTACAACTCGATAGGGAGACCATTCGGACCCATGGCCTTGCCGGAAGCGACCGAGCGTATGGCGAGGGCGATCTCGTCGGAGGTGGGAGCGGCGTCCAACGACACCCTGTCATCCCCGGAGAGGGACGGCAGCGCAATATCACTGAGCAGGGCACGGGAATCCTCTTCCGAGCAGGGAGACACCGGGGAATACACCCCACGGAAATAATCCGCGAAGCAGGAGACAATTTCTTCTGGCTCAGTTACACACACACCATCCGTTTTCTCAATCAGCGGTACCACACGATTCGCTCTCTCTTTTTTGTCCAACCACGCTATAAGTTTACCAGCCTTATCACCCACATCATACAGTCACCCCTGTTGCTCTCTACTGAGGCCCCTGGCCGCCTCCGTGACGAGGGCCCTATAGGCCGCTTGCTTGAGTTGGAGGACATGCAATGCGGCATCCGTCACCCCACCTTCTAAATTACCCTCCAACTCGGCTATTTCAGCCTCCATCCGGGTCACCTCCTCCCGCTCGCGCCTCCGGGCGTGGGAAATAAGGGATAGGGCCTCCCCTCGGAGTACTGTCTTGAAGGCCTCCCATAGCGGTACAGCCGAAGTCACAGACCCCACATTCTCATCAAAATATCGCCGAAGGGATTTAATCAATTCAGCGCGAATGGTGGGGTCGCGCAGGTACCAAGGATTGATCGGGACCACCCTACCCTCACCCCTCGGAAAGACATCAAAGTGCAGTAGGAGCGGGGAGTGGTCCGAAATACCCCGTGGCAAGTGGCGCACCTCTCCCACCCTCCCAACATAGGCCGCCGGGACAAGGACATAGTCTAGTCGTGAGAGACTACCATGGGCTCCCGAGTGGAAAGTGTACTGCAGCTGCGTGGGGTGTTTTAAACGCCAGCAGTCCACTAATCCAAATGTATCCAAGAGGCCGGGTAGCCACGCCTGTGCCCGGGGGAGGTCCCTAGGGGGGTGACGATCCACAGACTCAGATACCACCGCATTAAAATCCCCCCCACAACTAAAAGCCCCCCCGGAAGGCCAAGGAGAAGGCGCCCAAGGTCCGCAAAGGTGGTCGACTGCAGCCCCGGTGGGATGTATACTGACACAAAGACAACCACTTTGCCCTCCAATCTTCCCACCAAGACCGTGTAGCGTCCCCTGTCATCGTGGAGCACCTCATCAAGCTCCAACGGGAGCGAGTTCTTCACCATAATGCCCACACCCCTTGAGCCGGACGTAAAGCCCGAGTGAGCCACTAGGCGATAACCACGCCGATTCATGGCGCAGAAGGAGTTGCCAATAAGGTGTGTCTCCTGCAGAAAGACTACATCGGGCGAGATTCGCTTCAAAAACTGCAGGACCACACCCCGTTTGATCCTGTTCCCCAGTCCATTCACATTCCAAGACAACAAAGTTAGTTCCCTACCCCCCATCATGTACAGAAGCCATCAGTCGTCCCCCGGAGAGCACTTTAGAACTAACACAAAAATACGTTTGCCTTGTGATAAAAACGAACAACACCCCATCCCTACCCACCCACCCCAACAGAACTCCCCCCTCCCTGCACCCCTGCATGAGCCCAAACAGCCCCCCCAACGTGCAGTGTGACTGTCGCCCCGTATATAGTTAGACTAACTAAACCCCCTAGAGGAGGAGGGAGAACCCCCAATAGACCCAACACAACCTCCATAGGAGGGGAACTTACAAAAACTGACGCAGAATCAAAAGTGGCAACATTTTCGTCCAGAGTGAGGCCCAATATTAGATCCTCAGTCCCGATCCAGCGTGCCGTCTCCCCCCGCCGCCCCCCCCCGCCCCCCCGATCACGATCCCCGGGCAGAGTATCCAGCCAGTCCCCGGCCGCTTCGGGACGATCAAAGAAGTGAGTGCGACCATCCACCTCCACACGCAGCTTGGCCGGGAAAAGCATGGCGTATTTGAGGTTTAGGTCCCGAAGACGGCGTTTGACGCCTAGGAAGCTCAGTCTTTGCTTCTGGACCGCTGGGGTGAAATCAGGATAAAAATTAACCTCCATATTGTCAAGCTTGACCGGTCCATGCAGTCTGGAGGCTTGCAGGATAGCGTCTCTATCCCGAAAATTGAAAATCCGGGCGATGAGAGGTCTCGGAGGGGCTCCGACCTTCGGCCTTCCCCCGGGAACCCTGTGGGCCCTCTCCACAGCGAAGAATTTACTCAGCCCCCGTGGCTGGAGATGGGTAGCAATCAGGTCCTCCACAAAGAGATCCGCCGCCGCCTCCTCGCGTCCCTCGGGCACCCCAATAATGCGGACGTTGTTCCTCCGTGCCCGACTCTCGGAGTCCTCCAGGCGTCGATCCATAAGCGCACTCGCCTGACTAAGCCGGCGCACCTCTGTTTGCAAGGCCGCCACATCTGTCGTTAGGCCCGATGCGGTGTGGGCCAAAGAATCTACTCGGTCGTTGGTTTTGGAAAGATCGGCCCTCACCAGGCCAACATCCACAAGGACCGAGTCAATCTTCTGCGCCAGTGTATCAAACCGCTGGCCCACCGAGGCCTTCATCTCGGCAATGGCGCCCATGACTTCTCGCAGAGTCAGATCTGCGGGCAGGTCTGGGGCATCAGGAGGGCTCTCAGGGGACTTGCGCGGTCCATCGGGAGATCCCTTCTGGAGGGTATAGCGGTCCATACTGTTGGCCTGATGGACGGCGCCACGCCGGGTCGATTTGGTCTTTGCCCGGTCTCCATCTTGTTTCGTGGCCATGGCCACCAGTCTCCCAGTCGCACCAGCCACGTCGTGTAGGGCAGGAAAGCAGGGCCACGAGCTCCGGGGGGGCTCACTCAGAGCAGCGGGGTGGATCACAGCCGGCAGGCAGGCAGAATCTCCCAGCAAGGCCACACCACACCAACACCAATGGCTCCGCGACCCAACCTCGCAGAAACGACAAGGTGGTGCGAAAGTGAAAGCGAAAGTGCGGGGTACGCGAGTCGCCAGGCCCTGCCCGCCGCTGTTGTTCACTTTGCCACTGGATCACCCCACAGCGCAAATCCGGGGTCCGGCGAGGGGAAGGCCGCAAACCTCAATCGGTGCTCACTCCGGCGTTCGAGGTCCGATTCGGAAGCGGAAAACGGGTGCCACCTCAGCTCGGGTTCACCAACATAGTCCCCTCATCCAGGACAGGATAATTTCAGGATAATCGTAGGAGGTTGCGGAGGTCCTCGGGAGCCTCGCACCTACGCGGCCATCTTGGTTGCGCGCTAGGCTCCTCCTCCCACAGGCAGATGATTAAGTTAGTTTTATTACCCTTCAGCAGCTTGCAAACAGGCTTTCAGCAGAACTGGCAGCACTTCTTTAGATGGCCAGACGTGTTTCAGGAACAAACACTTCCTTTCTTCAGTGGCGCTAGAGCAGTGAACAACAGAGCAGCGTAACTTGCGCACATTTTATTTAGAGTACCTGCCACAGTGGACATGGCCATCCTCATGGCCTTCTGGTCCCCGTAGTCTGTCAAGATTTTAACCATGTGGGTCTGCCTTGTGCACACAAATAAAAGCAATGTTCATACCCCAGTGGGTTGGTGACAGTTTCTGCTGCAAAGTCTGCCCTGCTTTTCAGCTGCCAAAACACGAACATCATGACAGCACCGCCCTGGCACTGTCATCCTGTCTCCCTAGTGCCGACTCCTCGCGGGCTTCAGCACGGGCCTGCAAACCGGCAGTGGGCGTCTCTCCGCAGCGGGCAAGGCCACTCAATATCCACAACACAGGGTAGCCCCAAGGAGAGACGCCACAGGCAGATGATTACGTTCGTTTTATTACCCTTCAGCAGCTTGCAAACTGGCTTTCAGCATAACTGGCAGCACTTCTTTAGATGGCCAGACGCGTTTCAGGAACAACACTGCCTTTCTTAATTCCCGCTAGAGCAGTGAACAACAGAGCAGCGTAACTTGCGCACTTTTTGTTTGGAGTAGCGCCACTGAAGAAAGGATGTATTGTGTGTACATACATACATACACACACACACACACACACCCACACCCACACACACACACACCCCCCCTCTCCCCGGGGAGGCAGGTGGGCGCATGTCAATTTACACCTCTGCAGCCAAAAACAGATGCTTATTGGGTAAGTAACATCCGTTTGAGGCATGTGAGCTGCAGATCACATGCTTTGCATAGACTATACAGCAGTATTCTCCCAAAGCGGTGGCTAACCTGTAGCTGTTGGAGTTGTCTGAACGAGTGTTCTAGGTACTGCCTGGCCTACATTAGCTTTTTGTCTTGCTAACACATCTACACAATAGTGCTTGTTGAATGTGTGTGGTGTAGACCATGTTGCTGCCTTAAAAATGTCAACTATGGGAATGTTTCCTAAGAAAGCCATAGTAGCCGCTATTTTGCGAGTGGAATGTACTCTAGGGGGCATTGTTAAAGTTCTCTTTGCTTTTGCATAACAAGTCTGATAACATTTAACAATCCACCTGGCAATACTCGATTTGGAAATAGGATTGCCCTTGTGAGGTGGACCAAAAGCAACAAAAAGTTGTTTAGTCTTACGAAATGGCTTTGTTCTTTCTATGAAGTATAAGAGGGCTCTTCTGACATCTACTGTGTGAAGAGCTCGTTCTGCCACCGAATCTGGTTGAGGAAAGAACACAGGTAACTCAACGGATTGGTTGATATGAAAGGCAGAAACTACTTTAGGTAGAAATTTAGGGTTGGTACGAAGAACCACTTTGTCTTTGTGAAGCTGGAAAAACCGTTCTTCTATGGTTAGTGCCTGTAGCTCACCAACTCTCCTCAGAGTAATTGCAATGAGGAAAGCAACTTTCCAAGAGTGAAATTGCAGTTCACATTTATGCATGGGTTCAAAAGATGGGCCCATTAATCGTGTGAGGACTGTTAAGATTCCACACTTATGCAGGTGGAAGGCTTGGTGGTATAACTCTTTTTAGTCCTTCCATAAAAGCTTTGATAACGGGTATTCTAAAGAGAGATAAGTGTTGCCTATTTTGTAAATACGCAGCTATTGCAGGAGATGTAAGCGGATAGAAGTATAAGCTAATTCTGACCGCTGCAAGTGTAACAAATAACAAACAATATTTTATATGGAAGCATCAAAAGGATTGCTATTACAATAGATAACAAAACACTTCCATTTAGCTGAATAACAAGCTCTTGTAGTAGGCCTTCTGGCCTCTCCAATTATGTTCATACAGTCTGGTGGAAGATTCAGATAACCAAACTCTATGACTTCAGGAGCCAGATCGCCAGGTTTAGTTCGGTGGGATCTAGGTGTCTGATTTCTCCATGGCTCTGTGTGAGGAGACTAGATGCGAGATGCAGCTTTTAATGCAGGACTACTGATAGCTCAAACAGGGTTGTAAACAAAGGTTGACGGGCCCATGTGGGAGCTACTAGAATTAGTCTGAGGGATGTTTGCCTGAGTGTCCGAACCAGTAACTGAATGAGTGGGAGAGGTGGAAAAGTGTAGGCAAATATCCCTGATCAGTTCATCCATAGTGCATTGCCTTGGGAGATTGAGTGTGAATACCTGGAGACAAAGTTTGGGCATTTTGTGTTTTGGAGTGTGGCGAAAAGATCTATTTGAGGAAACCCCCAACTTTGAAAATATGAGAGGAGAACTTGAGGTTGAAGTTCCCACTCGTGAATTTGCTGCTCTGTCTGTTGGGAAGGTTGGCATTCTTATTATGTACTCCTGGGAGGTGTTCTGCTAGGAGATAGATTTTGTGGTGAATGGCCCATTTCCAAATGTCTTGAGCCAAGTGTGACAGTTGGGGATAGTGTCCCCCCCCACCTGTTTTTATATATAATACATAGCCGTCATGTTGTCGGTGCGAACTAGGACAGCTTTGCCTACAAGGTGAACTTGAAAGGCTTTGAGCGCTAGAAAAACTGCTAGCAGCTCCAGATAATTTATGTGGAGAGGTTTTTGCTTTTGACTCCACAAGCCTTGAACAGTGTGATTTTTGGAGATGAGCCCCACAATCAGTGAGCGACGTATGTTGTTAGCATTGTCTGTGGAAGCGGGTCTAAGTAAGGGGTTGTTTGTCAAACGGCGTGTTAAGAATAGAAGATTGTACTTCTGATTTAAACCCAGAAATTCTCAACCATGCATGCCTTCTTAGTAGCACACTGGTGTTGATGGCTCTAGCCGCAGAGTCAGTTGCATCTAACGCACACCTAACGGAATTGTTAGAGATGAACGTTCCCTCTTGCACTAGGTCTTGAGCTTTGGACTTGTGCTCATCAGGCAGAAATCGGAGCAATTGCTCCATTTCGTCCCAATGCGCACTATTGTACCTGGCTAAAAGGTCTTGGGTGTTAGAAATGCGCCAGACATTTGCTGCTTGGGAGACTATTCTTTTCCCAGAGGTGTGTATCAACTTAGACTCTTGCTCCATCTCCTGATGTTTGAGAATTGGCCCGTTTACAGGCTTTAGAAACTACTAACGGATCTAAGGGTAACTGGCCCTTGATGTAAATTGGATATGATGGTGCAGATTTATACTTTTTGTCTATCCTGGGGGTGAGAAGACGTGCCCTAACAGGATCCTTAAATAGGTCATCCACATGTCTTAGCATACCTTTGAGCATGGGGAGTGTGTGAGTTGATCTTTGGGAACTGCTAAGTGTTTCAAAAAGGAAATCCCCCTCTAGAGATTCTTTGTGTAATTGAATCCGGTGATAATCAGCAGCTCTGCTGACTAGTTCTATATAGCCTATGTTGTCATCTGGTGGAGAAGGTTTAGTAGGGTAAAGATCAGGATTGTTACCTGTGGGAGAATCTGTGTTGTAATCCTTCCAGGGGCCTGCAGGATCATTGTCCCCATTCCCGTCATCCTGATCATCAGGTATGTATGGTGGTGGTGGTGAATTAGTAGGGGTAATTAATAAGTGTTATGTTTCCGGGGAAGGAGGTGATGGAGGAGGAGGAGTAGAAGGTTAGTACCCACATTTCCTCTTTAAAGGAATGTGATAGGCTTCCTCTGAGTCAGTTTTGCGTTTGAGTGGCAATTTGGGCGCAATATGTCCAGTTTTTTAATTGATGTACAGTTCCTTTTGTTTCAGGTCTGGTTTTGGAGGCGGGACATTGAAATATAACTCCTTTGATGGTATCGGAGCAACTTTATGTTTTGGCGCCGACGTTTTCGGTGCTGGTGTCTTAAGTGCCGAGGATTTAGGTTCTGAAGATGATTTCGGGTTCGCAGGAGGTGGGCCCGAGACGGGTTTTGGCTTCAACCCCGAAGATTTCGGTTCGGTGCCAGAGTGTGGGAGACCCGATCCCGGGCCAGAAGGCTTTGACATATGTTTTGGGGCCGAGCCCAAATGCGGGGCATTGGATGCATGTTCTCGGTGCCGACCATGGCTCGAAGGCAGAGGTGGGACCGGAGCCTTTTTCTTCAGCTGAGTTGAACTTTAGGGCAAGGGAGTATCGATACTCAGTATACGCTGACCTTGCGGGATGTCTTCGTCCACATCGGAGCCGGACTCGGAGATAGGCTCTTCTTGTTCTTCCGCTGCTCCTATAGAATCGAAGGTTTCCTGTTCGGAATCTTCTCCGAAGAGGTCCGGTGTTCTGACTCTGCATGTCGGGACGTCGAGCCTGACGGTCACGGAGCGTTTTCTTCGAGCGGAAAGATTTACACGTATCGCAGTCCTGTTCGTTGTGCTCCGGAGATAAGCCTAGGTCGCACACTTAGTGTGAGTCTGTGCGCGGGAACTTCGCGTGGCACCGAGGGCAGAAGTTGAATGGAGTACGTTCCATCAACTGCGAGGCGGACCGACACGGGTAGGCCTGACGGCCTTCCACGAGTTTCCCGATCGAAAAGAGTTTTTGTATTTAAATACGATATGCGGAGAATGGAAATACGTGATCAAAAACAATACCGTTGAGGGTAAGTGGATTGAGCAACGGGGAAACCCAAGAAACAGTGTTGAACTGGAGCGCAGCAATTCGTTTCCGAACCCGATGGCGGAAAAAAACAATCCAACAATGGAGTCGATGCCCATGCGCACTATCATCGAAGGGAGGAGTCACCTACCTCGTGACTGGAAAGACTTCTTCAAAGAGAAACAACTTGCAACCATCCGGACCCAACACTAGATGGCAGGAATATGCAAAGCATGTGATCTACAGCTCACATCCCTCAAACTGTAAAATTTTAACAATATCAGACCTATTCATTTGCTTATTTATCTAGGACTTCCCAACCGATTACTAGCTCACTACAATTGTATACACTGGTTAATTCTGCAAATATTTCAAGTCCATGTGGGCATCCTGGCAGTAACTGTGCAAACCGTATCTTCTTAAGAGTGCTGCATGACTCATCCAAGAGAGAGAGCATAATTACTTACCAAAAACGTATTTTCCAAGAATCAGGGATATCACACCTGATTCCAGGTGATGAAATTCATTTTGTAAATTGCATATTAAATGGCAGGTTTCATTTTTTCAAAAAGCCTAAAAAATTGATAAACTATAAAGTGGCCACATTGTCTTGAAATAGAGTAAGATTATATAACAAATTACAGACTTTTTATAACACATTTTTTGATTAGGATGACTTTATGTAAACAATTGTTTTCAAAGCTAATTTGGTCATACAATACCTTATGAATTTTGAATGCCTTTATCTTCCCAGTATGTCGTACATGAGGGCCTCTACACAGATCAATCAGAGGTCCACACCTAAAACAGAAACCCAAATCAATATTATGCATTATTATTAACTAAATTTAGTGAAGTTATTCTAACAGACATGGTTTACTTAACCTGTACACTGTGGTAGTTGGAGTATCCACCTTTTCATTTAAAATTCTGCACTTGAATTTGTTATACTGAAAAGGGAAAGGAAAATTAGCCTTTGTAGGTGTTTCACTTGAAGACAATACAATCACGTCACTATAACAATAGTAGCATGGTAGAAAAGGTAGGTTTCCCAGTGAAAATTAACACAAATGTAAATCCATTTGAGGTAGTTTAAAACTACACTAAATAATACAGGAACAAACAGTGAGGAAAGATGCTAGCGTGGAGGATGGGAAAGGAGATCATGAAAGGTCTGGTCCAACAATGAGTTTGACAGGAGTCAAACTCTACCAGAGTGCCAAGCTGCCTTCAAAATGGAAAAACTCCAACCAAGCTTAGCATGCATCTGTCAAGTATGAGGTAAAACTTTGAAGTCTTTGACACTTTTGTATCTCCTTAAATGTAGCCATGCACTTTGGGTACCTTCCCTATTGTAATGGTATCAAGGACACGTACAGAACGTTCGTAGTCTACTAGTATAGAAGATTATACAAACATCTTTTCGCCATTACTCAGGTGCTAATATTTTTTGGGGCTATTAACCTGCATTACTAAGTAACGTCTACTCAATAGAAATGCTTCTCTCTGCTTAAAATGATAAAACTGCTGACATTGGTTTATTGGATTCGATTAATGTGCAAACTGTTTACATTAGTCGATGACGTTTCGATCCTATTTAAAAATAGTAGGATCATCATCAGGACGGTAAGGGTACAAGCCTGAATAATTAGAGATTGACTCAATTAGGCTTGCGGAAGGTTAAGCCGCATACGCATTTGTTGGCGGTAGCCGAATTATTAGGATTTTCTGAGGATGAATAACCTGGCGTTTAAACTGTGAAAATAACAAGTTCCAAAGCAGCAAGTGGCGATGCACGTCATGTTTTTTGATCCAAGGCTCGATGGCAGGGATCCCTGAAAATCCAAATAATTCGGCTACCGCCAACAAATGCGTATGCGGCTTAACCTTCCGCAAGCCTAATTGAGCCAATCTCTAATTATTCAGGCTTGTACCCTTACTGTCCTGATGATGATCCTACTATTTTTTAAATAGGATCGAAACGTCATCGACAAATGTAAACAGTTTGCACATTAATCGAATCTGATAGAAAAAAGTGTATTTACTGTTTCCTCAAGCGTGTTAGAAATTGTGTTCAATATTCCACAAGCTACCCTTTCTTGCCTGATATGTTTCTGTCCTAAAGTGTACTTGTCATGTGTTTATGTAGGATTGTGTCCCACTGTATTGATGTGTTTATACTTTTTGTTTTGAAATTTTTGAATGATAAAATTGACTGTTAATATAGCACTGATTGGAGTCTATATTTATCCTTATGATGATACTCTTTTTAAGGACCATTGTTTTAATACTAAACTGTTACCCAAGGTCCTTATCTACCTTTTAGGTTCCCTTGTGCTTTTGAAAAATATTGGTTTATTGAGCATGATACATGTTGTTTGAAGGTACAGTTCAACCTCACAACTAAACTTCCTCTGTAAGCCTTGGCTGTTTTATCTTGCTTCCCCCTGAAAACAAAAGGCCTAAACAGGAGGTAAGTGACAATTAAGTGAGCTTAAAATAGTATGTGGTGTTTATGGTGCTAAGGGCAATAACAATACTTCTCATAAAGACCACACACTTCTCTGGAGACTGACAAGATAGTTGACAGCCATGTGAACCTTTCCTGCTGGGTGAGCAAATACGAGATCTCAAAAGGACATCATACAAAAATGGAGGGGGAATTGTATGAGAGAGGAACAAGTGCTGACAGAGAGGGGACCGGGCAGAGTTTAATATTTGACATAAGAGTTCTACTTAATTACAGCAGCACTGGGCAGCTACAGCCCTTCCCTTTGCATATCTCTGCCTAACTTGTTCTTTGAAAAACGACAAAAATGTATCAGTTGTGCAGCACGCTGTACAGATAGCCGTGTTACATGACTTCTGAAAATAAAATTGCAACTTGCAAAAGCAGGCTGTAGAAGCTGAATTTTGATTAACAGAAACAGGTGCATTCTTAATTCAACACCACATCGGAATATAAAATGTAACCAGCTTAGTGCCAGATTTAGGGCCCTATTTTGATGTCGGTCGGAGGCTTTCCGATTAACATCTTTGGTTTCACTTTCGACCGCCGCATTACAATGCCGGCGGTCAAAAGTGAAACAGGACGGTCATTCCGGCTGGATTCTGATGGGCTCAAGGAGCCCGTCGGCCAGTCAGAGGCCCTACCGTAATCCCCGAGGATGGTGTTTCCGCCGTCGGGATTACGATGTCCGTTTCCGATGGACTTTCCATGTCAGGCTTTCCGACATGGAAAGCCTGTCAGAAAGCAACTTTGAGGGCCCCTAACAGGGCTTCGTTTCTCCAAGGCCTCCGGTTGTGGGCCGAGGGGGCACCTATGTTGCCTCCCTGTTGAGGTGCCTGCCACACGGTGCAGAGATTAACAGAATCTCCCATTTCTCCATGGGCGCTTGTGCTATGGCCGGTTTACGGCTGTAGCAAAAGCTCCCATAGAGAAACGGCGGTGTCAGGACCGCCGACTGGAGGTCAGTTGGTACCGAGACCGCGGCAATGTCGTCCATCTGATATCGTAATCAGGCCATTAGAGTTTGGCAGATAAAATACACTGTCACAACCGTGACGGATATCCCATGGTCGTTATAACTAGTTCATTATATCCCACGGCACTTGTAATACATTGGAAGGGATATCTGTCACGTGTGTGACAGTGTATCCAATCTGCCAACCTCTAAATCAGGTCCTTAGTCTCTACTACAAGGTTTTTAGGCGTGAGATACATCAAAACAACTCTCAAAATCTACATGCAGACATACTACACAGCTGCCATTAAAAGGAAATGAAAATGTAGGGTTTTTTTCTGTTCTGTCAATGGACAAAACAATATTAAGAAACTAGATTGATTGGTTTCCACAATGAAAAGGTGTTTGCAACTCACTTCGTATCAATTCCCAAACCGAACAAAGCATCAATGTCTAATCAATTATAATTAAACATTACTGTAACACGCCAAGACCTAAGAGGCATTAGGGTGTGATATACATAGCTAGAACACACCATGGGTTACATCAAGATAGGAAAAGGAATTAAAAGAACCGGGAAAAAAAACAGTTGAACCAAGAAATATAACAATCTCTAAAAGACCTAGAGAGTGCAGAAACAATACAGATTTGTATTGCCTTAAGAAGCGTCTTGAGTGTTTTCCTGAATTACCTTAAACATCTCTAGTAAAGTTTCTTTTTTCACTTCCAGTCTTTCAAATTGCTGTTTCTCTTTCATGATTTTCTTACATAAGTTCTCCAGAGAAGAAAAGTCATTACTAGACACACCCCTGTGAAAAAATAATAAATTAATACATGGCACCTACTGTCTTGTTTGAAACTACTTGTATGAAGCTAACCTGCTAAACTTGGTGTCTCAGCCAATGTAAACTAATATGTGTTTTATCATGAAACTGCACCCACTTGGGTAATAAAATAAGTCGCACAAGCTAACACTTTAGGAAAAGCTACTACTGCAAAGATGGGGAAAGTATTCCACAGCCATGCTACTGTGAACTGAGACCTATGCTAGATATTACAGTGTCCTGTTCTGAGAATAGGAAGCGATCATGAGATCTCACTGGATACCACTGTAGATCAGATTCGCCCAACATGCATTTGCCCACATATCTGGAATGTTTTACACAAACCCATTTAATTGATCAAACACACAACAGACTACAGATAACCCAAAGATAACAATCTTGACGAAACCTTGACATGCAATTGCAATTCGAACCCAGGGGCAAGGAACACCCAAAACTAAAAGCAATTGTGCCAACCGGCCACATCCACCTAACCAACACTGATTAAGAATAGTTACTTACCTGCAACTGTAGTTCTCCAGGATTGTTATCTTTCATAGATTTACATGCTTGAATCATTCCCAGTCATCGCAGTGGTACCATAAAAAGGAGTAGTAAATGACATATATAGCAGTTAATGTTAAAAAACCTTCACTTCAATAGCTTATCCTCATAATTTAATAAGAATCAAAGTACAGCCAATCTAAACCGATCACAACAGAGACTTCAATCCCGAAGAATCTTTAGCACAAGTTGGATATAGGAACCCAGATAATAAGGGGAGCCTTTATGGGGAGGAGGGTGGGTTGCATGTGAATCTATGAAAGATACCAATAAGGGAAAATTACACTTACAATTAGGTAACTTATTTTCTTCTCCAGTATTGGATTTTTCATAGATTCACATGCATGAATCAGAATAGTAAGCAGTTAAAACACTTAGAATTAATAACATAATCAGGAGTATAGCAGATGGTGGGAAAAACACTTAAGCATGGCTCACCTCATTGAACTAAAGAGTGCAACACTGCTTGTCCCACAGCCGGATGACTCTTCTCAGAGGTATCCAGACAATAATATATACACATGCACACACATCCACTGACACCCAACGGAATAACTCAAACTGAATTAAACATCATTGGGTGGTGTAGCAAAGTAGAGAAGGAAAATGCTACTTACCAGTATGCATCTGTTCTTGGCATGTAGAGCTGCAGATCCTCACACTGTGCATAGATCACCATCTGGTGTTGGGCCCGGATGTATGCACTTTGTTATTGTCTTGGAAGAAGTCTTTGGAAGTCACGAGATAGGTGACTTCTTGTTTGGACAATAGTGCGCATGGGCATCGACTCCATCGTCAGATAGTTTTTTTGCCAAGAAGGGAAATGATGGAGTTTTGTGCGAAACAGAAATAGATGTCCATGTATGTTGTATCTAATTAAGATAATACTGGAACAGATAAAGGTAGCAGGGGAGGTGGGTGGTCGTGTGTGGATCTGCAGCTCTACATGCCAAGAACAGATGCATAATGGTAAGTTTCATTTTCCGTTCGAGACATATGAGCTGCAGATCACACACTGTGCATAGATTGCATAGCAGTACTCCTCCTTAGCGGCGACCACCAGTATCTGTTGCAGTAGTTTGAAATAGTGTTTTGAGTACAACTTGGCCCACACTAGCTTGTTGTTTTGCCTGCACATCTACACAATAGTGTTTTGTGAATGTGTGCGGTGTAGACCATGTAGCTGCTGTGTCATCTAAGGGAATGTTCCCTAAAAATGCCACTGAAGCCCCTATTTTTCGTGTAGAGTGGGCTTTAGGGGGAATAGACAGTGTATGTTTTGCCTTGGGATAGCAAATATGTATGCATTTGACAATCCACCTTGCAATCCCAAACTTTGATATGGGATTGTCTTTATGTGGTGGTGAGAAGGATACAAAAAGTTGCTTTGTTTTACGAAAAGGATTTGTTCTCTCAATATAGTAAAGGGGTGCTCTTTTTACATCTGGAGTATGAAGAGCTCTCTCTGCTACTGTTTGTGGTTGCGAGATGAACACTGGCAACTCAACAGATTGTTTAAGATGGAAGGGAGAGATATCTTTAGGAAGGAATTTGGGATTTATTTTGAGAACCACTTTGTTATGATGGAGTTGTAAAAATGGTTCTTGAATAGTTAGTGCCTGTAGCTCACTGACTCTTCTAAGAGATGTAATGGCCACAAGGAAAGCGACTTTCCATGTAAGGAATTGTAGCTCGCATTTATGCAGAGGTTCGAATGGAGGACCCATTAATCTTGTGAGAACGATGTTTAGATTCCACACTGGGGAGGGTGGTACCCTGGGAGGAATTATTCTTTTGAGGCCTTCCATAAATGCTTTAATGGCAGGCACCTTGAACAATGACAAATGTTGTCTATTTTGTAGGTAAGCTGCTATGGAAGCGAGATGTAATCGAATTGATTTGTACGCTGGATCACATCTTTGAGGATGCAGCAGGTAACATATGATGTGCTGAGTGCAGGCATCTAGAGGATTGATGTGGTTACTGTTACAGTATATAACAAATCTTTTCCACTTGGCTGCATAGCAGGCTCTAGTGGTGGGGCGCCTAGCTTCTTTGATAACGTTCATACAATCTAGTGGAAGATTGAGAGAACCAAATTCTAGGACTTCAGGAGCCAGATCGCCAGGTTGAGCTGGGTTGGATCTGGGTGTCTGATCTCTCAGTTGGTTCTGTGTTAAGAGCTGTGGGGAGAGTTGCAGTTTTTGGTGCGGGACTACAGATAGTTCCAGCAATGTTGTGTACCACGGTTGTCTGGCCCATGTTGGAGCAACCAGGATCAGTGTTAGTGACTGTTGTTGCAGCTTGCGCACCACTAATGGAATGAGTGGAAGAGGTGGAAAAGCGTACGCAAATCTGCCTGACCAATTCATTCATATCGCATTGCCTTTGGAAAATGGGTGTGGATATCTGGCGGCAAAGCTTGGGCATTTTGTGTAGTGATGTGTGGCGAAGAGTTCTATCTCTGGCTGCCCCCACATTTAGAAAAACGGTTGCAGTTCTCACTCGTGAATCTGTTGTGTCTGCCGACTTAACAGATCTGCCATGTGATTTTGAATTCCTGGGAGATGTTGGGCTAAAAGGAATATGTTTTGAGGAATAGCCCACCTCCATATGCTCTGTGCTAGTTGAGAGCTGCAGAGAGTGCGTCCCCCTGTTTTTTGTAAATAGTACATTGCTGTCATATTGTCCGTGCGGACTAAGACAGCTTTGTCTTATATCTGTTTCTGTAATGATTTTAACGCCAGAAAGATTGCTAGTAACTCCAAATGGTTGATGTGGAGTAGCCTTTGCTGAGGTGTCCATGTGCCCTGTATGGTGTGATGAAGTAGATGATCTCCCCAGCCGGTGAGCAATGCGTCTTCTGTTAGCAAAATCTGTGGAACCGGCTCCAGGAACGGTCGCCCTTTGGAAAGATTTTGCAGAGAGTGATGCGTGCGGCCGTCCACCAACACCAGATCTGTCAGCGGAGCTTGAGCTTGGTTCCACTGATGTGCTAAGCATTCCTGTGAGGGACGCATCTGGTGTCTTGCATGATGTACTATGAATATGCAAGAGGCCATCATCCCCATGAGTTGCATGAACACTCGAGCTGGAAGTGAGTGTTGCAGTTGGAATCTTGTTATAAGGGCTTGCATGCTTGCCATCCTGGCTGGACTGGGATATGCAAGGCTTTTTTAGGTGTTTATTGTGGCACCCAGATATTGGTGGATGTGGGACGGCTGGAGGTGAGGTTTATGGTAAACTCCAAGTCGTGAAGTACCTGGATTGTGGCTTGTGTGTGATTTACACACTGGGTATGTGACTTGGCTTCTATGGGCCTTTCGTCCAGATATGGGAAGACGTGAATTTGTTGTCTTCTTAAGTGGGCTGCTACTACTGCCAGACATTTTGTGAAGACTCTGGGTGCTGTGGTAACTCCGAATGGGAGAACCTTGAACTGGTAATGCCGACCGTCCACCACAAACCGAAGTTTTCTTGTAAGCAGGGTGAATGAGAATGTGGAAGTAGGCATCCTTGAGATCTAAAGTGGCAAGGAAGTCTCCCTGTTTGAGTAGAGGGAGGACCTGTTGAAGAGTGATCATATGAAAATGGTCTGATTGTATATAGAAGTTTAATGGTCTGAGGTCCAAGAAGGGTGTCAGGGTTCCGTCCTGCTTTGGAATGAGAAAGTACAGGGAGTAAACCCCTGTATTTTGGTGATGAAGGGGAACTACTTACCAGTATGCATCTGTTCTTGGCATGTAGAGCTGCAGATCCTCACACTGTGCATAGATCACCATCTGGTGTTGGGCCCGGATGTATGCACTTTGTTATTGTCTTGGAAGAAGTCTTTGGAAGTCACGAGATAGGTGACTTCTTGTTTGGACAATAGTGCGCATGGGCATCGACTCCATCGTCAGATAGTTTTTTTGCCAAGAAGGGAAATGATGGAGTTTTGTGCGAAACAGAAATAGATGTCCATGTATGTTGTATCTAATTAAGATAATACTGGAACAGATAAAGGTAGCAGGGGAGGTGGGTGGTCGTGTGTGGATCTGCAGCTCTACATGCCAAGAACAGATGCATAATGGTAAGTTTCATTTTCCGTTCGAGACATATGAGCTGCAGATCACACACTGTGCATAGATTGCATAGCAGTACTCCTCCTTAGCGGCGACCACCAGTATCTGTTGCAGTAGTTTGAAATAGTGTTTTGAGTACAACTTGGCCCACACTAGCTTGTTGTTTTGCCTGCACATCTACACAATAGTGTTTTGTGAATGTGTGCGGTGTAGACCATGTAGCTGCTGTGTCATCTAAGGGAATGTTCCCTAAAAATGCCACTGAAGCCCCTATTTTTCGTGTAGAGTGGGCTTTAGGGGGAATAGACAGTGTATGTTTTGCCTTGGGATAGCAAATATGTATGCATTTGACAATCCACCTTGCAATCCCAAACTTTGATATGGGATTGTCTTTATGTGGTGGTGAGAAGGATACAAAAAGTTGCTTTGTTTTACGAAAAGGATTTGTTCTCTCAATATAGTAAAGGGGTGCTCTTTTTACATCTGGAGTATGAAGAGCTCTCTCTGCTACTGTTTGTGGTTGCGAGATGAACACTGGCAACTCAACAGATTGTTTAAGATGGAAGGGAGAGATATCTTTAGGAAGGAATTTGGGATTTATTTTGAGAACCACTTTGTTATGATGGAGTTGTAAAAATGGTTCTTGAATAGTTAGTGCCTGTAGCTCACTGACTCTTCTAAGAGATGTAATGGCCACAAGGAAAGCGACTTTCCATGTAAGGAATTGTAGCTCGCATTTATGCAGAGGTTCGAATGGAGGACCCATTAATCTTGTGAGAACGATGTTTAGATTCCACACTGGGGAGGGTGGTACCCTGGGAGGAATTATTCTTTTGAGGCCTTCCATAAATGCTTTAATGGCAGGCACCTTGAACAATGACAAATGTTGTCTATTTTGTAGGTAAGCTGCTATGGAAGCGAGATGTAATCGAATTGATTTGTACGCTGGATCACATCTTTGAGGATGCAGCAGGTAACATATGATGTGCTGAGTGCAGGCATCTAGAGGATTGATGTGGTTACTGTTACAGTATATAACAAATCTTTTCCACTTGGCTGCATAGCAGGCTCTAGTGGTGGGGCGCCTAGCTTCTTTGATAACGTTCATACAATCTAGTGGAAGATTGAGAGAACCAAATTCTAGGACTTCAGGAGCCAGATCGCCAGGTTGAGCTGGGTTGGATCTGGGTGTCTGATCTCTCAGTTGGTTCTGTGTTAAGAGCTGTGGGGAGAGTTGCAGTTTTTGGTGCGGGACTACAGATAGTTCCAGCAATGTTGTGTACCACGGTTGTCTGGCCCATGTTGGAGCAACCAGGATCAGTGTTAGTGACTGTTGTTGCAGCTTGCGCACCACTAATGGAATGAGTGGAAGAGGTGGAAAAGCGTACGCAAATCTGCCTGACCAATTCATTCATATCGCATTGCCTTTGGAAAATGGGTGTGGATATCTGGCGGCAAAGCTTGGGCATTTTGTGTAGTGATGTGTGGCGAAGAGTTCTATCTCTGGCTGCCCCCACATTTAGAAAAACGGTTGCAGTTCTCACTCGTGAATCTGTTGTGTCTGCCGACTTAACAGATCTGCCATGTGATTTTGAATTCCTGGGAGATGTTGGGCTAAAAGGAATATGTTTTGAGGAATAGCCCACCTCCATATGCTCTGTGCTAGTTGAGAGCTGCAGAGAGTGCGTCCCCCTGTTTTTGTAAATAGTACATTGCTGTCATATTGTCCGTGCGGACTAAGACAGCTTTGTCTTATATCTGTTTCTGTAATGATTTTAACGCCAGAAAGATTGCTAGTAACTCCAAATGGTTGATGTGGAGTAGCCTTTGCTGAGGTGTCCATGTGCCCTGTATGGTGTGATGAAGTAGATGATCTCCCCAGCCGGTGAGCAATGCGTCTTCTGTTAGCAAAATCTGTGGAACCGGCTCCAGGAACGGTCGCCCTTTGGAAAGATTTTGCAGAGAGTGATGCGTGCGGCCGTCCACCAACACCAGATCTGTCAGCGGAGCTTGAGCTTGGTTCCACTGATGTGCTAAGCATTCCTGTGAGGGACGCATCTGGTGTCTTGCATGATGTACTATGAATATGCAAGAGGCCATCATCCCCATGAGTTGCATGAACACTCGAGCTGGAAGTGAGTGTTGCAGTTGGAATCTTGTTATAAGGGCTTGCATGCTTGCCATCCTGGCTGGACTGGGATATGCAAGGCTTTTTTAGGTGTTTATTGTGGCACCCAGATATTGGTGGATGTGGGACGGCTGGAGGTGAGGTTTATGGTAAACTCCAAGTCGTGAAGTACCTGGATTGTGGCTTGTGTGTGATTTACACACTGGGTATGTGACTTGGCTTCTATGGGCCTTTCGTCCAGATATGGGAAGACGTGAATTTGTTGTCTTCTTAAGTGGGCTGCTACTACTGCCAGACATTTTGTGAAGACTCTGGGTGCTGTGGTAACTCCGAATGGGAGAACCTTGAACTGGTAATGCCGACCGTCCACCACAAACCGAAGGTTTCTTGTAAGCAGGGTGAATGAGAATGTGGAAGTAGGCATCCTTGAGATCTAAAGTGGCAAGGAAGTCTCCCTGTTTGAGTAGAGGGAGGACCTGTTGAAGAGTGATCATATGAAAATGGTCTGATTGTATATAGAAGTTTAATGGTCTGAGGTCCAAGAAGGGTGTCAGGGTTCCGTCCTGCTTTGGAATGAGAAAGTACAGGGAGTAAACCCCTGTATTTTGGTGATGAAGGGGAACTGGTTCTATTGAATGTTTTTCCAGGAGGGAAAGGACGTCTTGTTTTAGAAGCGTTAAGTGCTCTGCTGACATTGGACACTGTTTGGATGGTATGTTTGGGGGAGTCGAAGTGAGCTCCAGGCAATAACCTGATTGGATGATTTGTCTCACCCACCTGTCCGTGGTAATGTTGTTCCAGTCCGGTAGGAACTGTAGCAATCTTCCCCCGACCGGAGTAGAGTGTTCCAGGGGGAGTGGAGGGAAGTCATTGTTTAGGGGTGGGGGCGGGGCGAGTATTGGTAGGTTTGCCTCTACCCTTGTTGTTATTGTCCCTATAGCCTCCTCTGTAATAGCCTAGTTAGATGAGGTCTGGGTGGGACTTTTGTAGGAAGTGGAGGAGTTATCAGTGGTAAAACCTATAGAGGCACCCCTATAAGAGGAGTGACGATAGGAACTTCTGGGAGCTTGCGATTGCAAAGCTCCCACTGATTTGGCAGTGTCAGTATCCTCCTTCATCTTCTCCAGAGATGAATCTACAGTGGGCCCAAATAACTGTTCCTGGTCAAACGGTTGATTTAATATGGTGGTTTGAACCCCAGGTTTGAAGCCCGAAATGCATAGCCAGGCATGTCTGCGTAAAAGGACACTGGCATTAATAGCCCGGGATGCTGTGTCTACAGCGTCCAGAGCGCAACAAATGGAGGTATTAGTTATCAGCTTGCCTTCTTGGATGAGATCATTGGCTCGTGTTTTATATTTGTCTGGAAGGTGTTGTAGTAGGGTCTCTAGCTCGTCGTAGTGTGCCCTATCATATCTAGCAAGCAAAGCCTGTGTGTTGGCAATCCTCCATATGTTGGCTGCTTGGGACGCCGTTCTTTTACCGGATACGTCCAGCAGTTTTGACTCCTTATCAGGAGGTGGAGCATCTCCTGTGGTTTGGGAGTTAGCCCTTTTCCTGGTGTTGGAGACCACTAAGGAATCCAAGGGTACCTGCCCTTTAATATAAACAGGATCAGCTGCGGCAGACTTGTACTTCTTTTCTACCCTGGGATCTGCCCCGTACAGGATCCTTAAACACTTCAGGTGCGTGTTTGATTACTTCTTTTAACATTGGGAGAATTGAAGTGGACCTTTGGGATGGTGAAAAGTGTCCATGAGGAAATCCTCCTCTACAGGGTCTATGTGTAAGTTCACCCCATGGTATTCTGCTGCTCTGTCTATGAACTGAGTGAATCCTATAGTGTCCTCTGGAGGAGAAGGTCTAGAGGGGTAGATGTCATCCTGTGGTGTGTCTGGGACATCAGGTGTGTCATAATCCTCCCATGGGTCTTTTTGGGTACCAGGAGGACTAGGTTACCCTAAAGGTTGATCATCCCCTTCATCTTCAGAGGTGTCATTATCATCCTGCGGTGGAGGAGATGGTGAGTATGGGATAGGAGAGTGGTGTGGAGGAGGAGGTGGGGAAGGAATCCTTAAAGGAGAGGTTGCAATGTCTCTTTTCTTTAAAGGGAGTGGAGCTGGTACAGGTTTGTTCATTTTTTTAAGGACTAAGTACAAGTTGACCTGTCTTGGGGTCTTTTTGAAGAGTTTTTTGTGTTGGATTAGGTCGAAAAAGCTCCTCCTCTGGAGTGTGTTGTTTCGTTGCCGATTTTTTCGGGTCCGATTATTTGTGTAGCAGAGGTTTTGGAGTTGTTTTGTGCTCCTTGGGTCTGGAATCGGGAAGTTTCCTGGGTTGCGGTAGGGTCTTGTTGTTTGCTCGGTTCCGAGGGTTTTTTGGGCTCCGAAGGCCCAGCGCCCGAGGTCTTCTGAACCGGGTGTTTGCTTGGTCCAGACGATTTTTTCGGGGCCGGTACATCCGCACCGGTGGATTTCGGTGCCGAAGGCGCAAATGCGGAACCAGGCGTTGGGGCGGAGGAAGGCAGTGGTTTCTTCTTTGGTGCCGGGGATGGGGTTTCGGCACCAACGGTAGGCTGGCTCGATCCCGAGTGGCCTGAAGGCTTGTGTGTCGACTTCTTTGCCGAGCCCGAAGGCGGGGCGTGAGAAGGTGTGTCCTGGTGTGCACCTAGGCCCGAAGGTGAAGGTGTGACCGAAGCCTTTTTGTGAATGTGTTGGTGCGGAGGGGTCGACATCAGTACTTACGACCTGCTGCCCCGGAGTGATGTCTTCGATGTCTGAGTCGTCGGCTTCGGAGGCGCTCATCAGCTCCGGTATGTTGATGCCCTCCTGGAAGAGGTCGTCCGGAATCGATGTTGATGATCGTGTCATGGTTCTTCGAGCTCGACGATCCCGAATTGGCTTTTTGGAGTGGAAAGAGGCACAAGCTGGACAGTCTTTGGCCTCGTGCTCCGGTGAAAGGCAGAGGTTACACACATTGTGAAGATCGGCGTGTGGAAACTTGGATCCACATTTAGGACACTTTTTAAAAGGAGTCCTTTCCATGAGCCAAAGGTCTAATGGCGCAGGTAGGCCCGAAGGCCTGCATCGATGACCGGAATCGAAGATTTCAAGTTTGAAGAGATGCGCGTTGAATGGGAACGCGATCGAGACAATACCCAAGAAAGGGTGAAGGATTTCGCGTCGAAAAGTAGATCGGTAACGACACCGAACTGGAGCGCGATGAAAACATCCGAGCCCGATGGCAGAAAAAAACAATCTGACGATGGAGTCGATGCCCATGCGTACTATTGTCCAAAGGAGGAGTCACCTATCTCTTCCAAAGACTTCTTCCAAGACAATAACAAAGTGCAAATATCCGGGCCCAACACCAGATGGCGATCTATGCACAATGTGTGATCTGCAGCTCATATGCCTCAAACATACATTTCAAATAAACAAGAAAAATATGGGGGACAGAAATAACAAAACACTCAACAAACATTGACAACAGAAAACATGTAAATCGGATATATTTCAATGTCTCTTGAGAAGAGTTGTGAATATTCTTACTGTTTTTTACCTTGTGTTAAGGATGCAGACAGTAGATGCACTCCTTGAGTGGATCCTCTGAGTGAAGCCTTTTCTTTCCACATGTTCCATATGGCCTGAAAATTCTCTCTTTACTGGTTATGACATGGTTGTTTAGTCAGAATCAGTATATGTAGACCTTAGTCTTTTCCTGAAGTGACTTCTTCGAAATAAAAAAAACTGTAGGTAATTGATTAGAGCTCAGGGAGACTCCCATCACACGATGTGAAGTAGAAAATCTGAGGGATTGAAGCCTCTGTGGCGAGTGCTCGAGAGGGTGCTGTCACATGATTGGCTGAACGTTGGTTCTTATTACATGATGAGGATAAAATATTGAAGTGAATTTTTTTCACATTAACTGCTATGTATTTCATTGACTGTTGCTTTCTATGGTAACGTAGGTCACCCACTTCGACGACGGGGAATCATTCAAGAATGCACACCTTGGGTGGATCCTCTAAGCGAAGTCTTTTCTTTCCACATGTTCCATATGGCCTGAACAATAATTTCTTTGCTGGTTATGACATAGTTGTTTAGTCAGAATCAGTATATGTAGACTTCAGTCTTTTCCTGAAGTGACTTCTTCAAAATAGAAAAAACTGTAGTAAATTGATTAGAGCTCAGGGAGACTTCCATCACACGATGTGAAGTAGAAAATCTGAGGGATTGAAGCCTCTGTGGCGAGTGCTCGAGAGGGTGCTGTCACCTGATTGGCTGAACGTTGGTTCCTATTACATGATGAGGATAAAATATTTTTTTTTAACATTAACTGCTTTGTATGTCATTGACTATTGCTTTCTATGGTATCGTAGGTCGCCCACTTAGACGGCGGGTAATCATTCAAGAATATGAATCTATGGAAGATCCAATACTGGAGAAATCTGTTATCCTTTGTACTCAGGGAAACACAGGCAGGGGTAACCTGAGCTCAGAAGGACAGAGCATAACCTTCCTTAAAAAGGAGGGGCAGGCCTTGAATAGTTGGTTGAGTAAGATGTGGTTAATCTTGATCAGGCCCATGGGAAGAGGGGAGCTCAAGACAACTATGTGACGGCCCATGTGAAGGACAGAAACATCACTTAATCTAGAATGAAGATCTCTCAAGAAAGGAAGGAGCATGAAAGTAGAAGGCTGAAAGGATTCAACAGAAATAAGGAAGGCATGCACAGAGTAGAAGGGTTACTGAAACTTGACCCAAGAAAATTCAAATGCACATGACCCACAGTCCAGAAACACAAGATTGCGTTGTGGGAGCTCCAACTATCACCAGCAGCAGTGGTACGTGCAAAGGACAAGTTTTTCTGCATTACTAAGCCAAAGATCAAGGGAGAGCAGGCTTGAGGACCACACTATGGGTCACACACAACCAGCATAGCCTATTGGTAAATTTCCTCCTACTCACGTGAAGTCTGAGAGCTTTATCTAGAAATTTTGAGAGGCCCTCTGTACATGCGAGGATACTAGAGCATAGTATAGGATTTTCCTAGTTCGCTCTCCTCCAACTGTCGGAGACTGTAGTTGTATTTTTGTTTCTGAAAACATCTTGCACAGCAATTCAAACTGCTTTAAAATCTCGATTGTGTTCCAATTTTCTACTGGCTTTTCAGCACCGTTTCTCTTTCAGGCACAGATATGTAGAATTGATCAATATATTATGGCTAGTCCAGCTAGCTGTGCCTACAATTTCATAATGTTTAAGGGCTGAAGGATCGGGTGAAATCTTAGCTAATTGTGCTGATTCATGGGTCAAACGAGGACTAATAGACTGGGATGGGCGAGTGTAGTGTTCCAAGTGGGTCACTGACTCACATCTCAAGTCAATGCAAGGGTTGGGGGGGATTCAGACAAGCATCCCTAATCGGTGTCTTATTACCTACACCAGCCCATTTATATCCTCCCCGGTCATTAGTTTTCCTTTAAACGGGCTAAGAATTGGTCAATTCAGCTTCATTAACACTTAAATGCCTGTTAGCCTGGTAGCAGCAATAAAGGAGGAAAATCTCCCACCCTATGCTACAGGCCAGGCAAAGTCATTCACCGTCATTTGTTAACAAAGGTCATCAAGCACAGAAAAAATACCCACAGGTAACCGCGATGACACATACACAGTCATTGCTCATGTATTAGTTTCTCCATTGTTGTCAAGTGACCTAGAAGCAGAAGGAATGTATAGAGTGGCAGGAGAGACGATGTGGAATATAAAGTAAAATTTAAAACCCATTAGCAATAGTCACTAAAGGCAAAGGAGTTATTCTACTGGGTAATTGAACCTGTAGATTCCTAATCTTCTGAAACACTTTCTTAGATATACAATGGTTCAATTTACAACTGAAGTGGATACTGTGAGTAAATATAAGGTCATCCCCATCAACATCGGAAAATGCCTGCAAACAACCAACATCGATGTGTTTCTCAGTGACGCCAGGTGCAGACAGTAATAAGGAATAAAAGGGATTCCTATGCAAACACCTAAAGAAGTCTAATTAAGCATATGTTCAAAAGAAGGAGCAACTGAAACCAAATCTCATCAGCTTTTATTATAAAAATTACCAGAGGAACGGAAGTCAGAAATGTGCTCCTTATAAACAGATGCTTCCGGTAGCCTTGATAAACACATACTTGTCTGAGATTAAAGTGCGGAAATTAAACAGCCTTGAAATAGTGTCCTTCCATTATGAACAGAGCAAAGTGGCTAGGTTTCCATTAAAGTAGTGAAGTGAAAAGATGACATCTGAAGGCCAAGAGTGATAGGAAGAAATTGCAGGGGGCCTTTGAGGCCAGAGGGGAGTACTTGTCTTCCAAGAGGGGGTGGAAACCCAAAGTGTGTGACTTTTTCAAAAATTACCTTTTTTTTTTTTTTTAAAAAGATATGCTTAAGTACATCTGAATCCATATTCTCTTATAAGCACCACTTTTGCCTTCACCAGAATTACACAATATTCCTTCCTAATGTTAGGAATGGAGTAGGTGAAGAGCTGAGATTGCCAGGACCAAATCGTTATCTCTCCTCCTCCATGTCCTTTACATTCACGTTTGTTACAATAATTTCACAAAACAAGCAACTGGTATTCTGAAGTATACAGCCAGCCTCTGAGCTGTGACAGGTGGTAGTCCAGTAAAGTACCTTAAAATGGGAACATTCTCAAAGTGCTGTCGTTATTAACGAGAGAGCGGCACTGACTAATACCCTTATCCAAGGATAAAACTCCCAGTTTTATTTTTGGGCCCTATGCCTTTCCATTGTTAACACTCACTATGGTAAACATTTTAGTGCCAGCCTAGATTTCCTTTTGGCCTCAGATTGTTTGGACACCATTTTGGAGGTGGAGGGGCGGAATCACAGCCAGACCAAATGCTTAATCTTCCCTTTTTTCCACCGGTTTGGTTTACCCTTTTATCCCAATCTCAGAAGCTATTCCTATTTTTTGTGGCGCTAGATCATGTTTTGTCCTGTCGCCTTGCGGAACGCTTATGTGGAATATGGTAATCATGTCTGAGCCAAAAGAAACACTGGTTGCAACAAACGAAAGGTGAGAGCACCTGCTTCGAAACATCAATTGAAGCAATGGAAGTGAAGTGCATGTGGAGAGTGCGGATGCTCTTGGTGAAGCACAGTTGAAAGGCTTGAATATGAAACTTGAAATTAAATGCAAGGGAAGGGTAGTGGGGGCTGCTCATTTAATGAGTATTTGGCTTTATATTATCAAAGAAAACTGCAGTAGAAGAATAAGGAGCTAACCGTAAACAATGCTACAACAAGAGATTCAATCACCCTTTACAAGAAAAACAGCACTGGTGATTGGATGATAGCAGGTTTCTACAGAAGAGCTTTAAAAGTCCCTCTAAGCTACGACTTAAGAAAGTGTTAAACTTATTAACAATATCATATGATTCAGATGAAAAGTCAGTGTTAGGAGACATGATTAGAATATATGATTAAATGGTTTCCACTGTATTCCGGCAGTGATAAAAACAGGCCTGGTTCAAATATTCAAATAAATCTACAAAAATAGATCATCTCAGCAAGGTTACCTTTCATAGTAGTACATGAAACGGGATCCTTGACAACTATTTCCACCACATTTGGATATACTCTGTTTTAGAATAACTTATTTTTGGGTTCAAAGAGCAGAGAAATACCAGGGAGCCCACAGCATGTTGAGTAGAAAGGAGAGTAAAGAGCTGTTCAACAACTGAGTGGTGTACAAGATGGCAAATCCAACTCCTTTAAGCTAATGGAGTGTAATAAATATTCAGTTTACTAGGTAGCCATTTTGGTGGATTATCCATAAAGAACCTCTCCGGGTGTTTGAAATTTCATAGAACTCAAACAACCTGTAGCAATGCAAAGCTGACTGTTATCAATGCTTTCACGTTGAACTATAGCTCGCCTTAGACTTGCAGAAAAACCCATAGAATGATGATTTGAATATAATGAAAAAATGTTTTAAAAAAACTTCAAAGCACATAAAAATAAGCTTCAAGAATGACCAATGCAAGCATATTTGCCAAAGAATTTTCCAATGTACTAAATATTGATTAAGGAAGATTTAAGAACGTACCCATCATCGAGGAACATGTCATAATAGAATCCATTTTCGATTGGTGGCCCATAACACAAACAACCACCGTAAGTGCGTTCCATTGCTTCACCCATGATATGTGCACTGGAGTGCCAGTACACCTAAAAGAAGACAAATGAAAGATTATGGGACATAACTTAAATACTGTTTTACCTTAAACATTATTTTAACATTATTTTAAAAAGTTAAACATTTGTATTACATTTTCCGCCACGTTATGACATCACAATTATGATTTTTTGCAGGTCGATTATTTTTAGGATAACAAGTTATAGAAAACATGCAGGGGGAAAAAAATACCAAAAGAATAAACACAAAAACAGAGTAAATGAAACCAAATAAAGTGCTATATTAGTACTATGAATTGATCTATAACACAGACCTATCTTTGAAACCAGATACTCTTTCTGAAAAATTAATAATACTCTTCCAGAGGGGCAATTTTCCTCTTTGCTTTCTGCACAGTAATACATCCTTGGTGTGCCAGCTGAAAGTTCTTTGATCTTATTCTCTTGAACTCTTCACATTAGTCTTACTTTTTTAATAATGTTTAAGAGGTATAGTTGAATTGCTACTTTTTGGTCTGTAGTGTTACTTATTGGTGATTTAGATTTTTTTTGTTCACTCCTCTGCAAACATTTATAGGACTTCTCCACTTGGTAATCGCACATCAGAGTGTTCAGAACAAACGTGCATTCAGCACAGAAGGAGGACGACCAAGCCTAACTGGTGATTTTCCTACCCGTCAATCAGAAGGAGAGGGGGGATAAGAAGCTAGTTGAAGGTCCAGAAGCCATGCTTCCATTGAGGTTATGTATTAATTCAAATACAAAGAAGGGGGTGTTTGTTACTATAGAAAAGAAACGAAGTCTAGTGTGGAGTGTAGGTGCAAATTCTTCAGTTAGGGTGAGGGTATTCCTAAATGGAAGATAGGGCCCTCACAGACTCAGATGATGTCATGCTTCATCATAGGGCGTGGCTCCTCATGGGGCTGGCCAAAGGGCCCCACTAGAGGGCTCTTTGGCAGAGATCTTCTCTTTAAGCCGTATGGGTGTGTGAGGGTCTGTGAATCTAGGGTAAAGTGTACGTGAAAAGAACTGTGGTTAAAACGACCTAAGGAGTCTCAAAACAGGCTTTAATATATGATCTCCCAGGCAGGGTTGAAAACAGTCCGTGACAGTTTCCACACTTAAAGTGTTGTTTAAAGGTCAACATGTTTCACGCCTGTTGTTCCAGAAGGGATCTGGGGCATTTCTTCAGGACCAAAAGTACAGAAAATAGGAGTGACTTCTACCCTGCACCAGCGCTGGTTTGCGTGTTGAGAGATAAAAAGGGAAGAACCCCTGCAATTTGTTGTTTATTTCTTATGTATATCACATAGGACATTCAGTGGTAAACTGTACCAGGTATTGAGGTCCCTAATGAGTAAACGAAATCCAAACCTATGCTTGTGTATTTCCGGAAACCATGGATTATGGCAGAGGACCGCGTAACAACTATGGTCAGACAATGTTTAGACACGGAGTTGTGTGCGAGACCTGCCCCTCTCTGCCCGTTCCTCTAACTTCGATTTAGGAAGAACCCCCTCCCCCCCCCCCCAACTAAAGAATTTCCACCTACAACTCCACATTCTACTTTGTTTCTTTTCCATAGGAACAGACACCCTTTTCTTTATATTGAGTCCAAGACGGAACTGGCACCTTCAGTCATGGATCTCTGATTAATGTGGTAACTAACTGGTCAGAGCAAACATCACCACAGTACATTAGTAACTAGTTGAGTGCAAGTTAAAGAATCAAGCAAAAGGCAGTTTGACTCTTTCTGCACAGTCTGACACTAGAACTGTATCAGTGCTAAAATGGATATCTCTCGCTTCCTCGGATTGTTTGGCTTTTGCATTTTTGCAAAAATAAACATAATGCTCCGAAATCACTGGGAATTGAATCTCATGTGACAGATGCTCCCGAGGGAGTGTTTGTACCTGCCATGATAGCAGGCATGCCACACAAAAGAATGGATTATGTTACTTACCCTGTAAGCATCTGTTCCTGGCAAGTAGTGCTGTAGATTCACATGCTTTGCATAAGTCAGCCATTTAGTGTTGGGCTCGGATGAATACACGCTATTTTTGTTCCATGGCGTTTTCTTCGAGCCATGAGGCTGTGTGACTCCTCTTCTTGGTGATACTGCACATGGTCATCAACTCCAGTTCCAGATTGTGTTGCTGTAGATAGGCGAGAATGGAGTACTAATATGTATCAGTAATGTGATGTCCGTGCAGTAATATGATCTATGTATGTAAAGTATATAAACTGTAACCTATGCAGGCTTTTAGGGGAGGGATGGAACATGTGAATCTACAACACTACATGCGAAGAACAGATGCATACAGGGTAACATAATCGGTTCGAGGCATGTATGCTGTAGATAAACATGCTTTGCATAGACTGTAAAGCAGTCCGTCTCCCTAGGCAGTGGTTAACTTCTGTGGGGTTGCAGTTGTTTGAAAGTGTTTAGAACACCTTAGCCAACATTGGCTAGTCGACGTGCAAAGACAGTCACACAATAATGTTTTGTGAATGTGTGTGGAATGGACAGTGGGGTAGCAAGGCCTATGGGCGCACGTGACTGTCTCTGCGTTTGCCGCAGTAAAGAGCGGGGTGGGATGGTGCTGGCGAGTATTTTCTCAGTTTGCCACCCCCACGCGGCAAACGCATTGATGAGTGGGGGGGGGGGCTGAATCTGCCTGAGACGGCAGGTGATATGGAGGGGGGGGGGGGGGGGGAGGCTGCTGCCCCCAAAAGTCGTCCCCCCCGCTCCCCTGTAGCTACGCCACTGGGAGTGGGCCATGTTGCTTTGCAAAGATGAGCAATAGGAATGTTCCCTAAAAAAAGCCATATAATCCCCTACTTTCCTAGTGGAGTGGAACAGGTAAAGACCTTTTAGCTTTAGCATTGCAAGTTAGCATGCATTTGACTATCCATCTTGAAATTCCAGATTTAGAAATAATCTTTCCTATGTGAGGAGGTGTGAAGGCAATAAATATTTGCTTTGTCTTTCCGAATGTTTTGGTACTGTCAATATAATACATTAGAGCTCTTTTAACATCTAAAGTATGTAAAGCTCTCTCTGCAACCGAATCTGGTTGCTGAAAGAAAACAGGTAATTCTATAGATTGATTAATATGAAAGTTGGAAACCACATTTGGAAGGAATGTACGGTTTGTTTTAAGTAGTAACTTGTCCCTATGAAGCTGGAAAAAATGTTTCTAGGATTAGTGCCTGAATTTCACTGACTCTAAGTGAAGTAATGGCAATTAAAAAGGTGAATTTCCAGGATGAATATTGCAATTGATAAGAGTGGAGTGGTTCAAATGGAGGCCCCATAATTTGTGTTAATACAATGTTTAAGTTCCATGCTGGTGCAGGTGGACGTCTGGGCAGAATGATTCTTTTAAGTCCTCCATAAAAGCTTTGATAACAGGTATTTTAAATAATGACAAATGTTGTCTATTTTGCAAATAGGCCACAATAGCCGCCAGGTGTAATCGAATTGAAGTATAGGCCAACCCTGTGGTTTGCAAATGCAATATGCAAGTAATTATTTTTGTACTTTTGCACTGAGTGGGTTGATGTTTGTTTCTGACAGTATATAACAAATCTTTTCCATCTAGCCCCATAGCATTGCCTTGTGGTAGGTGTGAATGTCCATACATTGCTGTGGTAAGTTTAAGTACTCAAATTCTAAGACTTCAAGAGCCATATTGCAAGGTTAATGTCCTTGAGTTTGGGGTGTCTTAGTGTTTGTTTGCTCTATGTGAGAAGTTGCGGGCTGAGGTAAAGCTTTTTGTGTGGAACTAGGGAGAGCTCCAACAGTGTTGAAAACCATGGTTGGCGAACCTGTGTTGGTGCTATAAGTATCATTGTAAGAGATGTTTGTCTGAGCTTCCTGACCACTAATTTAAGTAGTGTGAGAAGAGGAAAAGTGTATTGAAATATCTCTGACCAGTTCATCCATTGAAAATTGCCCTTGGACTGTTGTTGTGGGTACCTGCCTGCAAAGCCTGTGCCTTTTGTATTTTCTGGAGTTGCAAAAAGGTCTATTTGTGGAAAAACCCCATCTTTGAAAGTATGGTAGGGGGGCTGTGGGGTGGAGTTCCCATTCATGGACTTGTTGCTGCGTTCTGCTTCGAAAGTCTGCAACTTGATTGCTTGTCCCTGAAACATGTTCTGCTAGGAAATGAATGTTGTGATATATTGCTATGCTCCATATTTTCTATGGCAACCAAGATAATTGGAGAAAGTGAGCCCCCACGTTGTTGTATGTTATACATAGTTGTCTTATTCTCTGTTCGAATTAGGACAACTTTGCATTGTAGGTGAGGTAGGAAGGCTTTTACTGTTAGGTGAAAGGTTTGCAGCTCTAGGTGATTGATCTGGAGATTGCTGTGCTTGGAGTCACATACACCCTGAATTGTGGGGTTTTGTAGATGAGCTCCCCACCCAATCAGGGATGCATTCGCTGTGAGAACTATTTGTGGAACCGATCTTGAAACGGCTGCCCCTTGGATACATTCTGTGTATTCCACCATTGCAGAGAGAGAGTGATGTGTGCGACTTTCTACTAACACTAGATTGTAAAGCTGACCCAGTGACCATGTCCATTGATGGGTGAGACATTCTTATAGATGTGTCTGATGTGTAGTCTGGCATGTGGAACTAATGAAATGCCAGATACCATCATGCCTAGAAGTCATAGACATGTTTTGGCTGGGATTCAAGTTCCAGTTTGAAATTGTTGAAGTAATGTCACTATGCTATTTATTCTTTATGTATTTGGATATGCCACCACTGATTGTGTGTTGAGCATGGCTCCTAGCTATTGCTGTATCGTAGCTGGTTGCAGATGTGACTTTTGTAGGTTGATTGCAACCCTAATTGATGTAGTAAGGTAAGGGTTTGTAGAGTATTTTGTTTGCAACGGCTGAGACTGTTTGCTGTTATTAACCAGTCGTCTAAATCTAGAAAGACATGGATGTTTTTTCTGCGGAGATGTGCTGCTACTACTGCTAGACATTTTGTGAATACCAGGGGTGTGGTAGTAATTCCAAAGGGAAGAACTTTGAATTGATAATGGTTTCTTTAAGCCTGAAACCGTAGATAATTTCTGTGTGTGGGATGGATAGGTATATGAAAGTAGGCATAGTTGAAGTCTAAGGCAGCTATGAAATCTCCTTTTTATAGCAAAGGAATGATTTCCTGAAGAGTGACCATATGGAAGTGTTCCAATATGATTCAGTGGTCTGAGGTCAAGTATGGGTCATATGTACCCATCTTTTTTGGGAATAAGGAAGTATAGAGAGTATACTCCTGTTCCCAGATACTGTTTTTGATCTGATTCTATTGCTCCTTTTTGAAATAGAGCTGTTATTTCCTTTTGTAGGAGATTTTGATGTCGTATTGATAGTTTGTGTTTGCGAGGTGGAATATTTAGAGGAGTTGTATTGAGCTCCAAACAGTAACCACGTTGGATAGTAGTTAGGGCTACTAAATGAACCGCAATAGGTGCTCGTTTAGAGAACCCCGATTGATTTTGTGACCTCTATGTCCTTTTTCATTTTCTCAAGGGGGTGTGTCCACTTGAGGGCCGAAAAGATGTTCTTTATCAAATGAGAGGTTTAAAATTGCCTGTTATACCTCAGGCTTAAATCCTGAGACACAGAGCCATGCATGCTTATGTGATTGGAAGCCAGTATTTATACCTCTAGCAGCGGTGTCAGCTGTGTCCGGTGCATATTTTATAGAATTGTTGGTAATGAGCTTTCCCTCATTAACAATTTCCTGCCCCTTTTTTTATGTTCCTCTGGGAGGTGTTGGAGGTGCCCTTTCATTTTGTCCCAGTGGGCTCTATCATATCTAGCTAATAGAGCCTGTCTGTTGGCTATAAGCCAATGGTTAGTCGATTGTGCAGCTACACGTTTTCCAGAAGCATCTATTATTTAAGATTCTTTCTCTGGGGTTGGTGCATCTTCTGATGTATGGGAGTTTGCCCTTTTTCTTGCATTACATATATAGGATCTGAGGGTGCAGTTTTATACTTTTTGTCAATGCGTGGTGTTATGATTCTAGCCTTGACAGGGTCTTTAGAAATGTCCACTTCAATACGTACCGTGCCTTTAAGGAGTGGTAGATACTGTGCCCTCCTTTGAGCATTAGAAAAGGTGTCACAAAGGAAATTCTCCTCTATTGAGTCCTTATGTAAAGGTACTTGATTGATAGATGTTGCCCTTGCTATAAAATCCTGCAACGCAAAGGCATTATTCTGTGGCGATGGTCGTGTGGGATAAAGATCAGCATCTGTATGCCCTTGTGGTTCAATGTGGTCATTCCAAGCATCCCCAGGGTGTTTGTTCTGTGATATATTATCATCATCCTCTACTATGGATGAGTGAGGCGATATGTCACCTGCCTCAGTTGTGGTGAGTGAGGGGGTGGAGTGGATGGTGTTTGTGGGTTAGGTAAAGGTGGAATATGGATATGCAAAGTGCTAGTGGCAGCACCCTTTTTAGGTTTCGCCTGGCCCAGCTGTCTGGTGAGACTTTTTGTGAGGGCTCAAAAAGATGCTACCATGGCCAGCCTAGAGCTACAGTGCATGTGCGCGGGCGCGCGCTTAGGAGCAGACGCTGGCAAACCTCGTCATACTCATTAAGCGCCCGCGATCACTTTTGCGGCGCCCCTTTGATGTTCTCGTTCAAACAACATCAAACATCAAAGAACAATGCTTTGCTGCGCCCGTTTGACTTACAATGTGCTTACTCTTTCAACAAACTCGATGTTTGTGTTCCTTTATTTTGAGATGCTTTTAGTATTACTGTTTTGTGAGTTAAAGAACATTAAGGAAATGTTACTGTGAAACTGGACAACGTTCACAGTATTTATTTCTATTCGCAGCGGCTGCTTCATGTCCGTTGCACCATTCAGGGAGTCCTTTCCTTGGCGCTTTCATGAGGACATGATGAGGAAGCTGGAAACTTTTGGCACATTCTCTTTAAAAGCACAGCATGCTGGCGACTGGTTAATCGATTAGACCTATGTAGCGCTTTAGTTCTCAAAGCGCTATGGTGGGACAAGCATTTACAACTCATGAAATATGGGGTGCAACTCACAAGGAGGGGGCAGGTTTGAGTGCACATTGGCTGCAATCGAACTCTTAAGATGATGGGCTGTGTCTATCCATTATCAGCACTCAGTCTTCGCTAAGTGATCTTGTTGTTTTGTTGTCATGTTAATGCTTTGCTGCGCCCGTTTGACTCACAACGTGCTTCCTCTTTCCACAAACTTGATGTTTGTGTTCCTTTATTTTAAGATGCTTTTAGTATTACTGTCACACACACACACACAACCACACGCACACACAACCACACACACGTACAACCACACCCATAACCCCACACACAACCACACACACACACAAACACACCCAACCACACACACACCACACAACCACACAACCACACCCACACACACACAAACACACCCAACCACACCCCCAACCACAACCACACACACACACACCCACAACCACACACACACACACACACACACACAACCACAAGCAACCACACCCATAACCACACACACACACACAACACCACACACAATCACACCAAGCATTGGCATAGCCAATAGGTCTCGCCGTTGGGACCTTATAAGTGTTTAGCCACGCAAAAGTTGATGTGGTTGCACCAAGGATATTGTGCTGCATAACTAAATACTTAGAAGGTCCCAAAAGCGAGACCTATTGGCTATGCCAATGCTTGTTCTTTTTTGGAGCCTGTAGAGGAAAGTCTAAAGCCTCTTGGAAAGTTAACTGCTTCTTAGAAGAGTGAGGTTTTGCTGGCTGAAGAACTAATTTATTTGTTCAAGGCTGGATTTGGAGCGTTTTCTGCCTCGATCGAGCCAGTCCTGCTTTTCATCGAGGATCAGCTCTAGTGGAGATTTCGGTCAGAAAGTGAAACTCTTCGGCGAAGGATGTCTTGATTTAGGTGCAGATGTGGTCGGATCCAAAAAAGTATTTTTTTATTGTTTTGGAGCCGAAACTAATGGTCAAGGAGTTGTAGACCCATAAGTCGAGGAAGTGGGGGCCACTGCTGGAGGGCGGACTTTTGGAGCAGATCCTGAGGGCAGGGCTTCCGAGTCAGTTTTTTGGTGCGCGCCATGGATTTTTTGCAGTGGCAGACAGTAAGCAGTTTTTCGGACAGAGCCAATGTTTGGGGCTTTGGATCAGGGGTAAAAGTACTCACTGTCCGATGCTTCTGTGCTGGCTGGAGGGAGGCTGAGTCTAGGTCGGAATCGGATTTGTGTATTGATAAAGATGCCTCTTGTACTGCCAATGCTTCCTCGTCTTCCTCCTGTTGTCCACCGCAAATGTCCAGCACATCATCTGTCAGTTAATGGTGCATCTCTTGGCATCAAGCACGTCGATCTCGAAGAGTCTTTTTTGATCAAAATGACTTGCAGGCCTCACAGCTTTCTTCTCGATGATCTGGCAAGAGGCATAGGTTGCACACTGAGTTTTGGATGGTATGGAGGTATTTAAAGTGACACTTCGGACAGAAGAGGAAAGGAGTTAGTTCATTTTCCGAAGGACCGTGGAAGTGAAGAAAATGCCCAGCCGGGCGTGGCCAGTGGGCCGCGGAAGTGAGTCGAAGTCCTGCTATGCAGAAGGATGATCAGTCGGAACACAATAAAACTACATGATTGAGACAATACTGTCGAGTGGATATCTACAAGAAAACCAAATGGAGCCCGAAAGAGTCATGTAGTTAAATCTCATGGGAATTAACATTATAAGCCTTTTGCCTCAGTGCATTAAAAGTAGAGACCAAAGGAAGTAGAACATCCTACGACCTCCCTAAACCAGATATGTGCTTGGGTTGTATCTGTGGGAAGAACAGAAAGGTCACAACAAACGTTTGGGGATGATAAAACAAAAAATCCAAATCACAAATCCGCTGTTCTAAAAAAAAAAGTACCCTGTTGAAACTAAAAAATTCAAAAGCCCATTGTCCAATGATCTCTACATCTTCTATAATCCAGGCTCAAATCTAAACACAGGTAAAAATCGCTAAAAGGTAGGTGTTGAAAAATACACATTTAGGCAGAATCATTGTTAAGGAAAACATAAGAAACATACTTTATCCGTTGGCAACTACTACTTCTATGTGCAAGCTATACATTTCTGCTAATTACCATACATTCCACCAAGGCAGATAAATATATTATACTTGGTGCAGATTTAAAATTCAAATGTTTGTGTCAAATCCAAAACTTTATTAGGTCGAGCCTAGAGCAGCGCGCATGCGCGGTTCTGCGAGACTTATAGTAAGGGGTTTTTAAAAGCTGACCACACGCTTGTGCGTGATGGCCTATTGCTTGCGGTTACCCGCATCGGCGCGCACAGTGTGCCATCTGTTGTGTCAGATTTCACACATGCGCGCAAGCGCACCACTCGCGGGACGCTACAGACTAATCCCTGTTCTTTCCACCAATAGTCCGTCACTAAACCTCCTCTCTTACTCCCGCTGCAAATGCAGGTTCAGCTGTTCGCCTTCCCCGTTGCTTGTTTGTGTTGCTGTGGAGCAGTCGTTGAAGGAAGACTGGTGCAGCTGAATGATTTGCGCTGGCGAGGTTTCTCTCCACATTTCGGAATAATTTTTAAACATTCTGGGACTGAGCATTGCCCATGTGTTCTACCAGCACTTTGCCGGGGAACCGCTAGTCTTTTAAAAATGAAATGCAGAAGGATTGCTGGAAAAAACGCTCCTCTGAAGTTCTGCAGTTTCTTAGTTAGGGAAACTACATTTTCGTTACGTGCATTTGTGCTTTAAATGGGATTTGTGACGTAAAGCAAAAGGTGCCTAATTCAAATTAGCATGATAAAATGATTGCAAGTTATCGAGCAAAGCAATTGCATAGTCCTCCCTTGAGCAGACTTTGTGGTAAAATAGTTTTTTTTAAAGCACTCTCCACCCGGCCATAGTTTAAAAAAAATGCAGGCTTCACATGTTGGTTTTCTCAGAACACTGGATGTCTCCTGCACGTAACTGGCTGCCATTTGGGGATGGGCATGACAACGTCAGTACTTTTGGTCTTGGACATTCCCGGATCTTTTAACAGTATTCCTATTACCATATGGAGGCGTTTAGTTCCACTTACTTTTCAAGGTTTGGGCCTATTATTCCCAGCATGCTTAGTTGTGTTGGCTGGGATAGCCAACATTAATGGCGTCGCGTTAATGAGCTGGTGCCAGTGGAAATCTTAAGGGCTCTTCACTATGTTTTCCTGCAGATTAAACAATACAAAAATAAATTTCGTCCCTGCCAAGCTGGTGGCTGGCCTGTGGTGTTTAAGATTTGTGTTTCATATAAACAACCGCAATGGAGCGCACACTGCTAGCTCCTCCTCCGAGTTGCCCCATGGGAAGCTGGTACATGAAGTTCTTGAGTGGTTCACCCCAGTGGATGCAAGTAAGTACTTGTTAAACGGATAATCTCTAGACCCGATACATGTCCCCGGTTTTAAAATATCGCCCGAGACATGGCTCGGGTTTCGGGATAACTTCCCTCCTCAGTAGAGAAAATAGTTAGGGGTGGAAGAGAGGGCCGCCAAGCAACCGTCAAGGGCCTCAGTGCCCGCACAGGCACGCAGGTGCGTCGTCCAGGAGCTCGTCAGCTCAAAGCTCAAGGGATCATCAGTCTAACAAGTACTTACTTGCACCCACTGGGGTGAACCACTCAAGAACTCCATGTACCAGATTCCCCAGGGGCGACCCGGAGGAGGGGCTAGCGGAGTGCGGTCCATTGCAATTGTTTCTAAAAATTGGCTCCCTCGAGCTTTGAGCTGACGAGCTCTTGGACGACGCACCTGCGTGCCTGTGCGGGCATTGAGGCCTTTGACGGTTGTTTGGCGGCCCTCTCTTCCACCCCTAACTAATTTCTCTACTGATGAGGGAAGTTATCCCGAAACCCGAGCCATGTCTCGGGCGATATTCTAAAACCCGGGACATGTATCGGGTCTAGAGATCATCAGTCTAACAAGTACTTACTTGCACCCACTGGGGTGAACCACTCAAGAACTCCATGTACCAGATTCCCCAGGGGCGACCCGGAGGAGGGGCTAGCGGAGTGCGGTCCATTGCAATTGTTTCTAAAGATTTGTGTTTCAGTTTATCTGATTTGGAGATCATAACTGTAACCCATCAGTTTGCCAAGTCTTGTGTGCGTTTTTTTTTTTTGTATTTTAAAGTTAGCATGCATTTTATCAATTAGCCAACTGAGAAGGCCCGCCACTAAAAAAATGCACATCAGAAAACTGGCCCAGATGTGTTTATTACTCTAGAGGAGGAACATGTATTCTTGAGAGGTCTACTGTTGGCCAGCCCTTTCCAAAGCTGCCAGATCACTTGCTATTCAGCCAGCTGTGGCTTTTAACCAACATCACTTTGCCTGTTGGGAATTTCAGGTCTATGCCTTTTTAGAATGTGGATGAACCACGGAACTTTAAAGTACCTCAACACCTAGATAAAAAGGCAAACTTGGATAACTGTGTCGCATGATGTGAGCATACTTGGCTGCTGTGCCGTCCTGCTACTACCCTCAGTATACTGGTATTTATATTTAGCTACAACTGGATCCACTAGAATTGTGCAATTCTGTATTTTTTAAAGTTTCTAACACAATTATTTAAAGCTCCCATGTATCAAGTGTTACTCATGCTGCCTTGTCTGTTGTCACAGGGTTAACTGGTCACTTTTCAGTGCTGCGGGTCTTCCTAACCTTATCACATAAGTTAAAAACTGTTTTTTCCCTCTTCTCTCTGCAAACTTTTCCAGAAATCCTAGTATTACCAGCCGTTGGAAATTCTTTCCGCACCTACAGATGACCATTTCTCATGGATGGTGCTAGTGATTTTTCTTTTACTACTCTCACCCCCTTTCCACGCCCAAATGTTCAGTGGCAGTGGCCAATAGGTCTCTCCTTTGGGCCCTTATAAGTGTTTAGCCATGCAACAGTTGATGTTGTTGCACCAAGGATATTGTGCTGGATAACTAAACACTTATAAGGTCCCAAAGGCGAGACCTATTGGCTATGCCAATGCTTGTTATAATTAGAAAGAAAAACCAATTCGCATTACTTTTACGAAGCAGTCATCATAATATGCAGGACTAAAATACAGACGATACAATTAAGTTAATCATCATACTATCCATTGAAATTGGTTATTATAAATACAGTCAACAAATATTTCTTCTAAAAACACATACTTGCATTTAAAGAGTGAAACATTAATGGCAGAGATAACATACATGAAATGTTCTCTAGAGTTATATTATCAGACTTAGATTCCACAATGTAAGGCATAACCAGAGATTTCACTACTGATGCCTTAATTTCATGTGTGTCACCTTCTAAACATAACTGAATTGCTTCTCTTACAGAAAGGTCATTACAAACATTAAATATTCTTTCTACATATTCTACTTGAAGTGGCAGACAATCAGCTAAAAGGATTAATAATCAAGGCCACATAGTCTGCATTGTGCAGTCCGCTCAATATCTGTATCTTTACACGAACTCTCCATTATTGCAAGGAGTTTGACACACTGCATTTCAAATTGTAAAACTTTCTGTTGAATGGAAGGTCTCCTAAATTATGCCAAATATGTCGGAGGCATAGGATTAGTATAACTAAATAGCAGAGATAAATATACTTTCATTTTTTTTCAAGGCCCCTCAGCAGCAACATTTTCTAACTTACTTTTCTCATTGAAACATATTTTAAATAAGGATTTCTACTTAGTTTAATTAATTTAGATGCTGACAAAATCATAAAACTGTAAGAGAGATGCCAAACAGTTTGCATATTTCCTGGTCTTTTAACTAATTAATTCGGCCCTCAAGACTGATTTGATAGACACATTGTTGGAATACTAAATCGTTTCAAGTTCTTACCGCCTGAGCTTCTTCATCATCAAACTTAAGAAGTTCTAGAGTGCAGTCAGCCTCTAGAGGACGATCCAAATCCCATACCACTTTGTTCACTCTAGAAATCACTGTGTTATCCGCCAAACCTTGGCTGAATGGAAGAAAAAAAAACAGGCTTTTTAGAGAGGGCAGATTAGAAAGGCCCAAGATAGTTTTATAGAATGCATACACCTCATTTGTTGATGATACTCTATTGTAGTGTTTAAAACGACAACTTAATCAAAAACCACTAGTTTAATTACATGTATACATATTTTAGAAGGACGGCTCCAAACTCATTTTAAAACAATTTCTCTTGATTCATATCATAGGAGCGAAATATGACTGCACTGTAATTTTATACTAGTTGTATTTGTCCATTACTACAATGAAGGAAAGTATGTACATTTCTATCACTTTTTTAAATAAAAAATGTTAGATCGATTGATGCCAGAAATATATTTTAATTCAATTAACATATTTAGACAATAAGGACAATCCTACAGGATCTTCCAGAGTGTTTATGATAGCAGGCCATTGCCTCAGACATTGACCACATGACAGTTGGGTAGCAAAACCACCATCCTCCACAACAAGCCCCTGCCTCTCCTTCAATGGTTTTGTACCTAATGATCAAGAAGATGCATCAGACTGCTAGTATTAGGTAAATAGTGAGCACCCCTTCACCCAAAGGCATCAGAGTGACATGAGCACCAGTTGCATTACAGACAGACACATTAATATTTTTTTTTGTTAGGCATGGGTAGATTAAGTGATTTGCCCATAATCACAGAATATTAGAGTGTCCCTGCCGAGGCTCGAAACCGGTTCCCCAGCTTCGAGGTCAACCACTCTAGCCGGACACACCCTCTCCCCACACATTGGATTTCAGCTGCTCGGTGTTTTCACAGCTTAATAAAACATTTCTACCTGAAAGACTGTACACGGCACAAAGGCGCTTTAATGGTTCACAGTCTGGGATGGTTAAAGGATCAGTGGTACACACAATACGTGATACATAATACAATGACAGTACATCAGATACAATTTAACATGGCATTCACACGTTTTTACTATGAACTTTCTACTATGAAATCTGGTACAAGGAACAAAAGAGATTTGTTAAAAATCACTCGATATTTAGTAAGTAAAATCGTTGTCATCAGAAAATCAAGGTCCTTGGACAGCAACTTCTGCACTGCACAAATCTTTAATCAAATATGTATGTACTTACATTTGCTAATACTTTAAATTCCAAACCGATTTCAATAATGTAGTCCATATGCAAATGGCCCAGGCAAAAAGCCAACTCACAAAACATTCTTCTGCCAATACTTTAAGTACAAATGTTTAAACTAGGACAAAATGAAGAATATAAAGCTAGGATCATCCACTTTCATATATCATATCATATATTTGATTCCACCAACATCATTACCGATTTACCAATAATAGAGCATCAAATTGCAAAAAAACGGAGTACCAGCACCTTTCTTCAAGACTATAATCCAGGTTCTGGCATTCACACAGCACAGAGATGACACCCATCCATGTCATGGGCGACACTGTTAACAACACAGAAAACATTTCTCCATGCTTCCTTTCATCACTTGATCTGACAGACAGTCGTCTGTTTCTGATCGTCAAGCTCTGATTAACAGTCTGTCATCTTACATGGAGTTCAACATCATCATAATACAGTGCTCAACCTCATGCATCTCCAACCACAACTACTCGGCCAGATAGGCGCCATCAGAACACACCAGAATGCAGAGCACAAAGATTTATGCTCTCACCTTTGGTCCTCAGCCACTAAATGGAACCACTTTAAGCAATCCTCAACAATCATGTATTCAAAACCCACTACTATGGCAATAGTAATGGTAAAACACGTTGTCTCTAGGTCCCTAGCTGCAGGCGGCAGCTACAACATCACAAGAAAGGGTGGCAGATTGGAAATTGAGAAGGATTCAATCGCTTGATAAAATATAAAGCAACAACAAGAAAAGGATGTTAACGCTTAGACAGCATTTTTTGGGGGCAGGATCTTGCACATTAATTTGGGAGAAAAGCCAAAGAACAGAGAAGGGACATACTAACGGGCTTGGACACCCTCTGAGAAAATCAGTGAGAGAACCCACAAGCACATGAATTATTGATTGTTAACTGCTCCAAGAGAGATGGCAAATGTACCTGGACAGATGGAGATTAACTGAGGATGTTTTGCCAGAGGCTTGGAAGTCCCAATTTAGTGAAGTTGTGTTCGTGTTTGGGGCAATACAGTTCATGTAACCAGTGCCCTGTTCCAAGTAGGACTGCAATGAAACCGAAAGGGTGTAAAGATGTCAGCCTCATTACTTGGTTCCCACTTTGGGGTGAGCCATGTAACCCACTTTAGTCCCAGCAGCTTTAATTTAGGCTACAGATCCCATTAAATATATTACCTTCAAATTCAACCCTTTGCAACAACTAGCAGACGGGAACAGTTTTCATAGCATGAACATTACATTATAATTAACTGACTATATTTCCCTTGTGAGCTAAACCTGTATAAGTGTATTTAATTCTGGGTGGAACTTATTCCCAACAATAAACATTAGTCACTTAGGTGTGCAAAGAAACTTTTAGGTCATCTAAATCGGAGAATAGCTAATTTTTCAATCAGTTTAAGAAGTCTTGTTTATGCACCTATATCTTTATCCACAATTGGAAAATTTATTTTATTCTCAATATAGTGTTTCTTAGTGAAGGGTGAACTTATTTTAAGGACATTTTTCGGGGGGGTTGTATAGTCTTTTGCAGTGTGTGTGTGCCAATGCAAGATCAAAACATGTTTTTCTTCACCCAGAATAAAAGTTAATGTAACCTTAATAACCTTAATCCAGTAACACATATTGTTTTAGTCCTAAAACAACAGTTAAGAAACAAGGTATAAGGTATTTGAACCATTCCATGTGAATAACACAAAAGATATAGGAATACAGTGTTTTGTGAAAAGAATGAAAAAGAAAACAAAAATAGCATTAAAATCATATTAACGGTTCTACGTCTTGTGAAGTATTTTGGTGATTTTGACCTAGACTGGTCTACTTGAAGATTGAATGGAATCTTCTCCTATCAAGAATTCTTAAACTGAGGGGGCGCTAGAGAGCCCGCTGTAAAATGGCCGCGAACTAGCGATGCTCTGACAGCCGGAGCGGCGGTTTGTTAAACATCGGCAGAAATATCATGTATTGCAGCACCCAAGATACAAATTCAGGAATCGGAAGCATAACGTAGAAAACTGATACCAGTATGTCCATTTAAATCGCTCGCGTTGATCAGGAAAATCTGCCACGATTCCGATCTGTGAGGGAATGGTGGTGGCCACTGTACCGGATCGGAGAGACATCGTACATACAGCACACATCGTCTATGATTGTATGTATTGACACTCCCTAATTGAAGCGCTGGCAGAGGCTGACCCTGGTGTGTGACTGTGGGTAGTCTAACTGCGGCATTACATGTTTTACAAAGACGGGGCGGCACGTACCTATCGGCAGCTAAAATGGCAGAGTAAAACAGGGACACAAGCTACTGTGCGTGGACTGCGACTCATTGCTGCGGCGCTGTGACCCGCGCTACGGCCTCACCCGACGTGAACAAGGACATCACTGCTAGATGCATGCCTGCTTTCCCGCTCTGTGAGATAGCAGTGGTACTCCCCAACTGCTGTGTGGATACGTGAAAGCGACCCGATCTTTACCGTGAGGCCGGAAGAGCGCGGCTCGACGAGAGGAGGTGGGGAGACGCTAAGGTGGTTGAGTGGGCTTGTTGTATGCCTGTTTACTGCAACTACGGTGGTGAGTAACGACCAAGCACAGGAATCGTGCTACAAATCAGCCAGTCTTGACCCTGCCAACTGCCAGATGCACTGGGTGTGTTCCTGGTGTTCCGTATATGGGACATAACTGACCATTGTGAAATTAAATATCGCGCTCTGCTCACCACGATAAGGAGGGCACTACAACTGTACTGTAACACCACCGGAGCGCGTACCTGCTTTGTATCTCCAGCGTAACGCCCACTCACTGAATGTTCCTTCCCTATAAGAGGAATCATTGATCTGCATTCTATTTGCTAATTTCTGTCACCTTTCAACTACTTACCTAGCTGCGAAGTAACCGAACTGTGCTGAACTGCGTTGTGACACGTGACATCCCTGGGGTTAAACTACTGTGTCCTGTTCCACGTGCCATCAACCTTACAGCGTTGGGTCAGTAATATTTACGGGCTCACAGTACAAGCCTGAGAATGGGAAAAACCGACAAGCAGCAAACTAAATTACCATTCGAGCCCAGACGAACATCGAGACTCCCTGGTGCCACGGTCGACACGGACCTAATGCCAGACGCCAAGATGGAGGCTGCCCTCAACACCATTCAGCAAAGCCTACAGGCCATTGATGGTAAGATAGATGCACTCACCATCCGGAAGGACCACATATCCGCTAGACTAGACAAGCACGGTGACCGATTAGAAGAAGCCGAACAACAGATATCAGCGGTTGAAGATGAATCCCATGTCACTACTTCTAAATGCAACGATAAGCTCCTAGAGATTATAAAAGCATAGAACAAGGATCTTGAATCCAGATCATGCCGCAACAACCTGCGTATCGCAGGCATACCATAAAGCACAAACAAAGATTACGTGGAACAAATGCTAAAGGATATGTTTGGAGCAGAACAGTTTTCGCCAATGCTCGTTGTAGAAAGCGCACACAGAACTCTCGCGCCAAAACCACCATCAAGGACTCCACTGTGGCCTAAAGTAGCCCAGATCCTGAACTATCGTGACCGAGACACAGCGCTGGCCCGAGAGAAACACCCTCTGGAATACAAAGGGTACGAGGTGGCCTTCTACCCGGACTTCACGCTATCTGTACAGCTAGCTCGCAAGGAGTTTGGCCCGGTAAAGAAAAAACTGCGTGACATGGGCATCGCCATGCTCTACCCTGGTAGACTTCGCATCACCCACATGAGCAAAACACGCATCCTGCCGACACCCCACCCAGCACAGGAATTCCTTAAACATGTCAAGCAGCGGAACGCACATGAAAATCGCTCTGCCACACAATCGGACTCGGATTAACATTACGATATAATGGATGTATCGGACCACCTAGCTATCATGCTGTACACCTGGGGATGCTGCCCTGCTTGTGCATTGAAATAGGGTAAGGTACTATGCCCACTGCCAAGGACTACAGATGTACAGACTGCTTGAACTATAGAACTGCTACAGGTATTGAGCAAGTTGTGACCCTTCAATCTACTGTTATATTTGTAAATAAATCGCTATCTTTAGTACTTTGTATGTAACCCAGGGTGTCAAGTAAAGTACTGGAAGCTGATGACCTTCTCTAAACAACAGCCTAATTGCTGATACTCTGTTCATTTATGCCGCTCCGGCCCCCATCTGCATGCGGATGGAATACCGAGCACCTAGTTGTCCCCCAACGGGTAAACTCCACTACAATTCTGTTGCGGTTTACACTTAAGCTTTGGGTATGTATGTCTTTGGCATGGTTGGGATGCTGAAGTGGGTGGGGGGGATAGTTGGGTTTAAGTTACCTTTATCCAGGCACATACTAAGATCTCACTACATACCACACTTATGATATTGCACATTATCTTCGATTACACAGCCACAATAGCAATCACTTCGGTGGGTGGATGGGGTAGGATTCTGCAACATATTCAAGATCGAGAATACTCTCCTGATGCACAGGACAGCTAACTCCACAACACTGAGACTAGTCACGTGAAACTTGCGAGGACTTAACCCTCGTAAGGTTCGACAGGTCCTTGCATATTTAGATAGGCATCAAATAAACATTGCTCTGTTGCAAGAAACACATCTTCTCAAAAAGAAAGCAGATACACTAGGAAAAAGGTGGGCAGAGGCGGTAGTCGCTTCCTCATACTACGCGTACGCCAGAGGCGTTATAACATTGATACGTAAAGGGACGAACTTTGTACAGGAGCAAACGCTAATTGATGACGATGGTTGATATGTTATAATTATAGGCATCCTATGTGGTTCAAGGGTAGGAATTGTTAATACATATGGCCCCAATATCGATGACCCTGCCTTCTTCACCAACGTATGGAACACACTCCGTGCTCTCCCACATATGGAATTAATCTGGGGAGGGGACTTCAATGTTACCCTTGATGATACATGTGATAGATCTTATCCAACCACTGAACAACATCACCGTGCTGCCTCTGCTGTTCTTAATGGAATGATGGAATTCCGTATGCACGACATTTGGTGCATGCGCAATCCCCAGACACTAGAAAGCACTCATTCCTCTACCAAACATGGCAGCTGGGCTAGACTTGATTAGTGGTTGCTCACGGAAACCACCTGTGCATGGGTGCAGGACATACAGCACCTACCAAAAACACTCTCGGACCATAAACCAGTAGTTCTGAATCTCAGGATCCCGACTTACACTCCCCCTCCGTTTACATGGCGCTTTAATGGCGCTTCCCTTCTAGATCCTCTATATAAAGAAACCATTCATAGAGCCATAGAAGACTTCTTCCATCTCAACAAACATTCAGAAGACAGCGCAGGCAACTTATGGGAAGCCTTTAAGGCGAACTTGCATGGAATATGTATTGGCTCAACTGCTGGAATCTTGAAAGATATACGTACACAATTGAGTAATAGCGAAACACGCGTGAAACAATTGGAAGCTGAATACGATCTCACACATAATGCAACTCTTTAAGGAGCAATCAGGGACGAAGTAACCCAATATAACAAGCTTGCAGATGCAAAATGAAATATGTCACCCGCCGGCACACAGCTCGCAGAATGAGCGAAGAGGACAGGCCAGGTCGCCAGCTGGCGCAACAGATACGCATAGAACACAAACAACATACCGTATTGAAAATGGTAGATAGAGAAGGCTTAACACATTATGACAATCAGGGCATATTAGGCACCTTCCTGGAAACATATGGTAAGCTCTATGTTACATGTGACACAGCGAATATACAAGAAATTCTAGACTATCTATACATAGCACTTGTGTGGCTCACGAATGACCAGCGGGAATTCCTGGTACAACCCATAAAATCCTTACCTAATGGAAAAACTCCAGGGCCTAACGGCTTCACGGGGGAATTCTATAAAGCATACGTAGAACTGCTCGCCCCATATATTGTCAAAATGTATGATGAAGCCTATAACAGTCAGATTCTTCCCCCAACACTACGTGAAGCACTAATCATGGCACTATTAAAACCGGACAAACAACCCGAATGTTCAGAATCATATAGGCCACTTTCCTTAATCAATACGGACTTTAAGATTCTAGCTAAGATTATTGGCACAATACTACAGCCTTTTATGTAAATTATAGTCCAACCGGATCAATCCAGTTTTATACCAAATCGCTCGACATCTCACAACCTGCATCTTTGCATTCCTGCATCAATTAAATCCGGAGTTGAAGGCGGAGGCTGTCCTCCTAGATGCAGGCAAAGCTTTCGACTTTATTGAGTGGGTATGTCTATTTACAATCTTACAACGGATTGGTCTGCCACCCATGCTCTTGAATTGGATGAAGTCATATACCAAACCAATGGCACGTGTAAAGGTAAATGGCCATGTTTCAGACATCATACACATCCAGAGAGGTACAAGGCAGGGCTGCCCACTATCGCCTCTACTGTTCTCCATTGCAATAGAACCGCTAGCTTGCAAAATACGCCAACGATATGCGCAAACTGCGTTAAGATTCCACCTTCGACCCATCGGCATCTCCATGTATGGTGAGGATATAGTGCTCTACGTCCGTGACCCAGGCACAAATTTAGAACCGATCCTTAGAGAATATATCAAATTTGGGAGACAATCTGGCCTACAGATCAATTGGAACAAATCCGTCATACTACCGCTAACTGAAATCACTAAACCACAACAAATGGAATTCCCATTGGCATGGCAAACAGATCCCATTAAATACTTGGGTATCTGGATGCATTGCTAACAGGAAATAAAACTAAGAACAAATTATGGAACTGCTGTTGATAAAATTGAAACACAAATAAATAGGTGGCTCACGCTCCCCCTCTCATTAGCAGATAGAATATCTCTCATAAAAATGGTGATCTTACCTAAACTATTATATCTTTTTACGAACATACCAATTACCCCCCGACACCGATATTTCGCAGATTGTGTACACTTCTCACACAATATGGGTGGGCAAACAAGCACGGGTGCGATTACAAGCACTAACTTTACCATACGCTTCTGGAGGCTTCGCGGTCCCTGACCTATTTTTATACTATTTATGTGCCCAAGCACAATATGCCTATTATTGGTATCACCCCGTTCGCTACATGCCACACTTAGCGGTGGAAGATGGTGATGCCAACCCCATTAAATTGCCAAGTTTTCTGCCATTTCGATGACCACACCTAACCAAGCAGGAGAGTAACATGATCCGTACCACCACAGACGCGTGGCTGCGTATTGGTTAGACGGAGAATAAACTCCCACTCTATGCACCGAACATGCGACTAGCACAACACCCCTCTTTGTTGGTCACTCAGGACTGAGGAAGTATGGAGCTACTAGAGCAAATAGGCATAAAACTGATGGGTGATCTTTATATTAACGGGTTATTCATCACCCCAGATCTCTCCTATGTCAATCACCAGACAATATTATTTAAATTCACCTATCATAGATTCAGAGCAGCCATAAAGAAACTGTATCCCTCTTACCCAAATGAACCCCCTACACTTGATTCGTTACAATTACTCATTACTAGCGCAGATAACTATATTGTAGCGAAACTTTACAAAACAGTACAATCAGAGATTGGGGCTGGAACAATAAAGGCCCTTGACAAATGGAATGTGCTGCTGGATGCACCCCTCAGCGAGGCAGATTGGCAATCTTGTTGTTCACTCACTACCCTGCTCACTCCCAACGGGAATTTACGTATTATACATTAGAAATACCTACATCAGGCTTACCACACCACATTGAAATTGCACAAATATGGTCTGCGTGATGATGCAAACTGGAAAAGATGTGGGCAAGATCAAGTTGATTTTATTCATCTTGCCTGGGGATGTGGGCAGGTACAGATCAATTGGAATCAAGTGGTAAATATGATGGGCAAGATTCTGAACTGTAAATTGACCTGCACAATGCAATTGTGTTTGAGCCATGTGATACCGCTAAAATCTGCGAAGAAAAAGTTTGCTGCCATAGCACTACTCTTGGCGAAACGCAGAGTAGCGATGCATTGGGATAGCATAAAAAAAAAAAAAACAGTGAAACAATGGATAATGGATTCTATTTACTGCAGAGATAAGAAACGCGTTACTTACCTGTAACAGCAGTTATCCAGTATTGGTGTCTTTCATAGATTCACATGCCTGAATCGTTCCCCGTCGTCGAGACGGGAGCCTCCGGTACATAAAAAAGTAATGTCCTATAGACATACATAGAGAAAAATAGGCCTAAGGGCCTCCCCTTAGTAGCCTATCCTAGTCCTTATGTAAAAAGGACCAAACTCTTAGAGCCAGCCAATCAGCTATCACCTCCCTCTAGAACCTTCCTGGCAGGAGCCTCAGTCCCTCAGATTTTCGTACGCACCAAGCTAGGTAGGCGTAATATAGTTAGAGAGAGACGTGAGTCCTTCCAGGGGAGGCAGGAGGGTTGCATGTGAATCTATGAAAGACACCAATACTGGATAACTGCTGTTACAGGTAAGTAACGCGTTTCTTATCCAGTATTAGGGGTGTCTTTCATAGATTCACATGCCTGAATCAGAGTAGTTAGCAATACATTATGCACATTTCTGATGTAACATGCCATATAGATATTTTAGATAATACACATATTACCATATCAGTTTGAAACATTGGCATACGTCAAAACAGTAAATCAGTAAAGAATGTGCATACCAGCATGGCGGGATGTTGGAAGGCTCACCTCACTGGAATAGATGGCGAAGCACCGCCTGGCCCACTGCCGCATCCTTCATAAGTTCGGCATCTAGGCAGTAGTGTCTGGAGAAGGTGTGCGGTGACTTCCACGTCGCCGCTCTACAGATGTCCAAAATCGGCACTCCAGCGAACAGCGCTGCTGATGTGGACATCGCTCTGGTGGAGTGCGCTTCCACCCTGTCTCTTAAAGGCCGTCCGGCCCCGTCATGGCAGAATGCTATTGCGGAGGAGATCCACCTTGAGATGCTCTGTTTTGTTAGAGGCATACCCAACCTTGGCCTACTGTAGGCCACAAATAGCTGTGATGACTTCCTGAAGCTCTTTGTTTTGTCTATGTAAAACTTAAGACACCTTTTGAGATCCAGAGAGTGGAGTGTCCTTTCTGCTGCCGTGGTAGGGTTTGCAAAGAAGGAACGTAGAACCACCGGCTCGTTGAGGTGAAAGTCTGAAGGCACTTTCGGTATGAACTTGGGATTTGTCCTCAGCACCACCCTGTCCTGTTTGAACTGCATGAAGGGTTCCTGAATGGAGAGGGCTTGCAGCTCGCTGACTCTCCTGGCAGATGTTAGAGCGAGCAACAGAGCCGTTTTCCATGAGATGTACTTGATGGAAGCTCGATGAATGGGCTCAAAAGGGTGCTTCATGAGTTGGTTAAGGACCAAGTTGAGGTGCCACGTCGGTGGGACCCGTCGAGGTCTTGGGAAGGACCTATATAGTCCCTTGAGGAACTGTTTGATAAGCCTACTGGACCAGAGAGACGGGCCTTTGTAAGTCCTGGTAAAACGTGAAATTGCCGCCAGATGCACCTTCATGGATGCATGCGCCAATCCCGACTGTGCCAAGTGTAGTAGATATGGCAATATCTGTTCAGGTGTGATATGGAGTGGTCTCATGCCTTTCTCTGAACACCATACGCAGAAGCGTTTCCATTTGAGAGAGTAGGTTTTGTTGGTACTGTCCGCCCTCGCTTTTGCCAGCACGTCCCTGCAGTCCTGCGGGATGTTTAGATGACAGAACTCTCTGTGCTCAGGAGCCAGGCCGATAACCTGAGCGATTGCAGGTTCGGGAATTGCACCTGCCCGTTGGACATTGTCAGCAGGTTCGGGTGCTGTTTTAGACGAATCGGTGTCCTGATGGAGAGGCGATGAAGGTCCGAGAACCAGTGCTGCCTCGGCCAGAACGGGGCAATTAGGATCAGGGTACAAGGCTCCGCCTTCATCTTCCTGAGGACCCTGGAAATCATCGGGAACGGCGGAAAAGCGTACGCAAATACGCTGAACCAGCCTATGGAAAAGGCATTTCCGAGCGACCTTGGTTGGGGATGCCAGCTTGCGTAGCTTGGGCATTTGGCGTTCTCCCTGGTGGCGAACAGGTCGATTCCTGGGACTCCCCATTCTGAGAATACGTGTGTTAGCGAATTCTCGTCGAGCTCCCATTCGTGGGAGAGGGATTTTTGTCTGCTTAGGGCGTCTGCAATGGTGTTGTCCTTGCCCGGGACATAGTCCGCTCTGAGAGTGATCCCATGGAGAACAAGCCAGTTCCAGATCTTTTGCGATTCGCGTGATAGAGTGAGCGAACGCGTTCCTCCCTGTTTGTTTAGATAGTGCATCGTCGTGGTGTTGTCCGTTCTGACGAGCACCTGGGAGTTCTGGATGCGTGGTAAAAAGGCTTGCAGCGCTAGATACACAGCCCTCAACTCCAGAAGATTGATATGGAGATGTTGCTCCTGATCTGACCATTTGCCACTTACTCTGAGGTCCTGAAGGACAGCTCCCCAGCCCGCCAGAGATGCATCGGTGGTGATCACAAGTGGCGCTGCTGGAAGCAGGAACAGCAGTCCCATAGACAGATTCCTGTAATCTTTCCACCATTCGAGGCTCTTGGATATTCGCGGTGTTATCCTCACAATGTCTTCGAACGAACCCGTACTCTGAGTCCACTGGTTCGTGAGGGCTTCTTGCAATGGACGCATCCGAAGCCTGCAGTGAGGGATGAGGAGTATACAAGAAGACATCATTGCCAGGAGTGATTTGAAGGTGCGAACTCTTAGGGACTTCCTTGATGCCACCGCCGTGGCAAGCGATATTATCTTGTTTTTTCTTTCTTCTGAAGGAAATGCCCTTGCGCATTCCGTATTCAAGGTCGCCCCGAGGAAGGTGATGCTTCTTGTTGGGGACATATAGGGTTTCTGAAGATTGAGAGTCAATCCTAGATGTTGGAAAAGATTGGTACAGGCGTTGGAGGATTTGGCTGCGCCTGCAGCTGTGGGTGCCTTTACCAGCCAGTCGTCGAGGTAGGGGAAGACTTGGTGACCCATTTGACGCAGGAAAGCTGCCACAGGAGAAAGGCACTTGGTGAAAATCCGCGGAGCGGATTTGAGGCCAAACGGCAGGACCTTGAATTGGTAGTGCTGTCCTGCCACCTCGAAACGTAGAAACTTCCTGTGCCCCCTGAGTATCGGGATGTGATAGTAGGCATCCTGAAGATCCAAGGATGTCATGAAATCTCCTTTTTCTAGAATGCCTAGTATTTCTTGGAGCGTCACCATCCTGAACGACTGACTCTTCAGGAAAGAGTTGAGTGCCCTGAGATCTAGAATGGGCCTCCACTTCTTTTCTTTTTTGCGTATCAGAAAGAAGCGGGAATAGAATCCTTTCTCCCTCTGAGCCGATGGAACCCGCTCGATCGCTCCTTTCTTCAACATCTCCGATATTTCCCGGAGTAGCAGTCGCAGATGTTTGTGTGGGAACCTGCGGGGAGGGGTTGCAGGTGGGATGGTGGTAAATTCTAGGGAATGGCCGAATCTTAGGAGTTGGAGTACCCAGCGATCCGTGGTGATGAGGCGCCAATTTTCCAGGAAATGGGTCAATTTTCCTCCAATTTTTGATGAGGGAGATGGTAGCTGGACTGGCTGGAGTAACTGGTCACTGGCGTCCGCCGGTGCCCCTCTTTTGGTTCTTACCCCTGAAGTTAGATCTTCCATAAGAAGACTGCCGACCTTGTTGCTGCTTCTGCTGGTACTGGGTCTTATTCTGGAAGGAATACGAGGACCTATTCTGGTAGGATCCTCTGTAGGAGGACTGGCCTCTAGATTTGTTGCCCCGAAAGGACTGATTCCTTGCCTGCAAGGTTCCAAGCGCTCTAGCCGTGTCAATGTCCTTCTTGATAGCTTGGAGCGCCTCGTCAATTTTATCTCCGAAAAGATGTTGTCCGTCGAAGGGCATGTCCAGCACCTTCGTCTCACTTCCTGCCTGAACGATGTTGCCTTCAGCCATCCCTGCCGGCGCAGGACTGCAGCCCCAGCCAGTTGACGAAAGCCTGTCATGGCCACGTCTATGGCACAATCAATGATCTCGGCCGCCGAGGTTTGGCCCTCCGAAAGTAGTGCCTTGACCTCCTCCTGAACTGCGCTTGGCAGCTCTGCTAAATATGGGGCTATATCCTCCCAAAGTTGGCGGTTATGGAGTTGGCCACCTTGATGGTCATTGCCGAAGTGGTCGAAAACCTTTTGCCAATTGTGTCCAATTTTCTGCCTTCCTTGTCCGGTGGGGATGACAGAGGAGAGGAAGGATTACGAGAATTTTTCTGGGCCGCTTGGGTCACGACCGAATCCGGTTTCAGGTGTCCATTAAGGCAAGCTGGCGCCGTGGATGGAGCTTTGTACTTTTTATCCAGGCATGGAACAACCGCAGGTACGGAAGCCGGCGTCAGCATTAATTTCTTTCCCTGGTCCCAGAGAAAGTCAATGATTGGGATTGACTTCGTGGTCTTCTTCGTCTGCTCCTTAAAGTCATGCAAGAAGCACTCAGTCTCCGTCGATTCCATGACCATATGAAACCGCGTCGCTGCTCGTTCAACTATCTTATGAAAACCGCCAATGTCCACTGGCGGTGAATCAGCTTGGCGCGGTTGTGGGGAAGGTGGGGAGGATGCCACATACTCCTCCTCCTCATCCTGGTCCGTCTGGTCTTCCTGGACCTCCCCCTCTTCCATGTCCTCAGCCTCCTCATCCGATGACCCTATCACCTGAGGTGGCGGTTTCTCGTGGCAGACCTGAGTAGCTGGTCGTGATTGCTTTGGGACTGTCGTTGGTGGATTTGTAGTAGGCACTGGGCCCCCTGTGTCCAGTGCTGGCGATTCCGGGAAACGTTGCTTGTAGTCCCGGATAAGGTATTTGAGGTCATTAACGATCGACAGGGGAAGGCATACCATCGGGGTGACCTCCGTGCGAACCTGTTCCCGGACAGGGCGTTCCTGCCCGCTCATCTCCTCCTGTTCCTCGTCCGTGCTTTGACATTTGACGTACAGCTCAGAAGGGGAAGTAGCCTGATCAAAGAGCTCTTCTTCCGACTCCTCACCCTGAAGAATCTCCATAGGCAAATTGGTTTGCACCTTACTTGGAGACGTCGTTTCCGGTGTAATCTGTGGTCTGGTCAGTTTGCCAGATGCAGATGCCTGTACAGGAACCCCTGCTGTCTTCCGTGCTGACATTCCTACCAGTTCGGATTTCTGCCCTGGTTCAGAAATACCCATGGACGACGACGACTTTCCCGTCGACGATACCGTCGTCGACAGCATGGTCTTCGCCGACGGTGTCTCCGTCGACGATATTCTCCTCGTCGACGATGTCTTCGTCGACGATGCGCTCGTCGACGATTCATTTGTCGTGCCTTCGTCGTCGATGCCTTCGACGTCGACGATGCCTTCGTCGTCGACGTCTTCGTCGTCGACTCTTCCGTCGACGGTGGGCTCCTCATCGACGATGTCGTCGTCGACGGGACAATCTTCGTCGTCGACGATGACTTAGACGTCGACAACGGTTTTAGCAGTATAATAGACGAAATAGGAGTACCTGCTGATGACGATGAAGGGGTGGTCGTCGTCGACGAGAAGACTGACGACGCTGTCGTTGTGGACACGGTTGTCGTCTCTGTGGAGACATGACCTGGTGCCCTTTTTTGCGCTGAGGAAGGTGTCGCAATTTTGCTGGCCGACAGGGTAGGCTTCTTAAAAGTCAGAGAGTCCTTGTCAGACACTGAAGATTTTGAAGATCTTGCCTTTGAAGACTTCTTGTGTGTCTTCATAGGAGGAGCATCTGAGGGGCCAGGAGACGTCACTCTCGGCCTCTTCAGGGAGACTTCAGAGGTTCCGGAAAAGCTCGCCTCTGAGGATACCACACTCTCCCTGTCCTTGAGCCTGTCCAGCCAGATAAGCAGACGACCCTCTCTGTCTCTCAAGGTCTTGTGAGGGAAAGACCTACATATTTTACAGTCCTTAGGGACGTGGTCCGGATAAAGGCAAAATAGGCAGAGGTCATGCTTGTCGTCCACATGAAGCCTCTTCTTCCCACATGAAGAGCAAGCCCTGAAAAGGGCTTTCTTCTGGGATTCAGACATGCTAGGAGTTGTAGAAGAAATAAACACTCACTGCAGTAATAAGAGGCCTGAAGTGGTCTGCGTTCAATCCTTGAAGAAGAAAGTCACCAAAAAAGTGAACAATCTGGTTTGAAAGAAATCCTGAGGAGAACTCAGGCTGGAGACTCCCTAGCACAACTTGCGGTAGAAAATCTGAGGGACTGAGGCTCCTGCCAGGAAGGTTCTAGAGGGAGGTGATAGCTGATTGGCTGGCTCTAAGAGTTTGGTCCTTTTTACATAAGGACTAGGATAGGCTACTAAGGGGAGGCCCTTAGGCCTATTTTTCTCTATGTATGTCTATAGGACATTACTTTTTTATGTACCGGAGGCTCCCGTCTCGACGACGGGGAATGATTCAGGCATGTGAATCTATGAAAGACACCCCTAATACTGGATAATTTCTTATTACATACAGAGGAACTACCTACTGCCTCCAAACCTGTTAATTTTTGGGAACCTCTTACTGCTTATCTCAACGGACACCCTGATTTATTAATGACTGATGTGTAGAGTGTACCCTTACACTACCTTCACCCTATGAATATGCCATTTTGCTGTGGTCCTAAATGATGTAATATGTGGTACTGTATAACAATTACTATGCACCGTCCAATGTGCTGGAACTGTCTGTTATTCTTGTATTGCACTGAATGATAAACACAATTTAAGAAAAAAAAAAGAATTCTTAAACTGGGCTGTGGATGGCTGGCCTTTACTTGTGGTATTTGTATTCCTGGACAACTATTCAGATAAAAAAACTTGGAGCATACATAAGTTTAGTGAAGGAATTTAACTTATAAGACCTGTGAATCACTTGCACTCGCATAAACACAATATACTTACCTAATTTGTGTCTTGGGATTTCAGGTGCTGGTAATGCTCCTGTGTAGACATTATAAAACCTCACAAGCAAGGGACTTTTATCTCCAATTGTTCTTTAGCAGAGAATCTTTGTCATCAATAATCCAAATCATCCAGCAACAGGATGGGTTTATTACTTGTGCTAGAATAGCGCTTTACAAACAATGTTTTCTTAATTCTCTACATTACATTGTAACCGGAATGAAAAAGACAGAGAACCAATCAGAGGCTTGTGATATAGCTTTGCAATTATAACTATCTGGTAAAAATGTTCCCCTATCTTCTATTTTCTTCACCTGTTATCCAGTAACCCAACATGAGATTATCATTCTCTTTGTGAGATCATAGATTCACAGTACCGTTACTGTATATCTCTGAATACTGTGTTGCATAATTTATGTGTGATTTGATACAGTTTAGGGCAGCAGTTGCCTGATCACATATGCACAGCAGCCTAAAAAATACTGCACTTAAGTCGGATGGCTGGTGGGCCAATACTTATCTTAGTGAATCTTTAACATATTTTTCATTCTGTGTTTCCTTCATGTCTTCAGGTTACAATAATTCAAAAACAATAGGACATTTCCTTAGCACCAATAAGAATCATACTTTCCTCTAAATATCATTTCTATACCTGCCCTATGTTCATATGCCTTCTAGTAAGCACACATACAGCTCTATAAAAATGATACGCAATGGGTAATTTGTTTGTAAAATGTTAAAATTGTATTGCGAGCATTTGGCTGTCAGGTTGAGGCGAAGGCATGTTTTCTTTTTTGGGTATTTGCTTGCAATAAAAGTTACAAACAAATCTTGAATATCACACAAGCTTGCCAGGGGCATCTTTAATAGCTTTGTTAATGCTTGTTTTGTATTAACATCGATTTGAACAGGTCTCTATGTTTTTATAAGGTGCTTATCTAAACTTGAAATTGGATAGTGAAGACTATTGTTAGCATTCCGGTACATTCTGCTTACTTGTCTCCTTTACTATTATATTTTACAGCTTTCCATGTCTTTGAATTCAGTTATTTATTGCTTTATTTGCTTTGCATTGTGGTGGTTGTTAAGGCTGACATCCTACCACAAACCAGGGATTAGCCCATTACTATCTATTTCACCTCTTTCTGTAAGGGAAATCCTTACAACCGGTTTGGGAAACCAACCGCTCCTTCATATCTTCAAATATGGGGGAAGACGAGATGTAATTTACAAAGCACAAAACAACGAACAGTCAAGGAAACGAGAAAAACGTGCAGAATACTACTTCTATTGGAGATCTATGTAAAGGAGCAATGCTCCTCTGAACAACAGACAGTGAGACACGAGCCAAAATATCACCATATTACACTGCTATCTTAAGTTGTGACCTGGCGTGCAAAGCCTAGTCTGAATCCAACAAAATGAGCAGAGCTGCAGTATTTAATTCTCTAGTTTGCAATCACTACTCTTAAACATCGACCATGGAAGCCAGTATCTCTGCTTGGGTGAAATATCAAACTATATCTCTCCGACCAAACGAATGTCAAGCTAGTAAAAATGCATTTTCTTTCCTGGAGTCTTGACCTGAAACCAGATGTTGGAAATAAGCACTGACAAAGCCAGAAGGTTTCACCTATGAGAGATCTATTGGCATGTGCTGCTGTGCAACAATGTTTAAAGTCGGGAGAAAAAAAGCCAAAGATGAGCCAGCATTGACCACACCTTAGTGCTTTTTCTCTTTACTCTAAACCATATTGCACAGAAGAGCAGGCTGCTGCTCAACATGGCTTAAAGGAAAAAAGTGCTACAAGCGGCCAGTGTTGATTGAATTACATCACTTTTTTTTTTTTTTTTTTAAACAGAGTGTGGGTACGGTTAAGCTAAGCTTAAGGAGGGAGGGGTGGAGACGGACTGCAGATAGGCACTCTGAGTGCATGTCCAAAAGTGAAGAAAAAAAAAGTACGTGCAAGAGGCTGTGGTCAGCGGGAGGACACGGACCACAAATAAGAGGCTGTACTAGGTCCATGCTCTATGGCAGGGACCAACACGAAAAGCGTCTGGAGGAAGCCGGAAGGAACAGTAGGTGCTAACCAATCAGAAGCAAGGAAATGAGAGTGACATGGAAGTCAACCAATGATAAGTAATGGCAAGTAATACGTGGGCTCTAAGGCCGTTTTAAAGCTTTTCTTTGTTAACAATAGATCTCAATGACGGCACGTGCACGCTGTTCAGCTGAAACAATCTAGATCTGATTTCTCAAGAATGGAACAGAAAGCAATGTTTTTACATCTATGGGTACACTAGATTTCCTACAAATACATGTTAATAATTTTTCCCGATCAACAAATCATTCAGTAGTTTATAGAGGAAAAGAACACCACAGCAAAAGTTTTACTTAACTAAAGCAGTAGCGTGCTGTGAAAAAGGCATCACTAGAAAGCTTCACAGCTCTGTGGGAAATTAAGACATGTGAACTGATAGATTGCAGTAATTATATTCTCTCACAATACTTCGACTTTATCAAGAATTTTACCCGCATCATTGGTCTCAATCAGGGGTTTGTAAAGCGCTCTCCTCACCCATGAGGGTCTCAAGGCGCTGGGGTGGGGGCGGCTCCGGATCAGTCAAAGAGCCAGATCTTGAGCCAGATCTTGAGGTCCTTCCTGAACGTGTGCAGGGTTGGGGAGCATCTGATGTTTACAGGGAGCTTGTTCCAGGTCTTGGTAGCGATGAAGGAGAAAGCTCTCCAGGCAGTTTTGTTTCTGCGGATGCGGGGGACCTCGGCCAGGGCAAAGTCTGCAGAGCGGAGGTTCCTCTTGGCCACGTGGAAGGCCACTCTTTCGTTGAGGTATTTGGGTCCGATGTTGTTGAGGGATTTGTAGGTGTGGGTGAAGCATTTGAAGGTGACCCTGTTCTCGACGGGGAGCCAGTGGAGGCCTCTCAGGTGTTGGGTCATGTGCTCGTGACGCGGAGTCCCGAGGACAGGTCTGGCAGCGGCGTTCTGGATGGTTTGTAGTTTGCGTAGAAGAGTTCTGTTGATTCCTGCGTAGAGGGCGTTGCCGTAGTCCAGTCTGCTGGTTATGAGTGCGTGGGTGACGGTCTTTCTGCAGTCAGGGGGGATCCATTTGAAGGTCTTACGGAGGATGCGAAGACAGTGGAAGCGACGGCGTTGATCCGGCAGTTCATGGGGAGGGAGGAGTCAAGGAAGATGCCGAGATTCCGAGCATGGTCTGTCGGGGTGCGTGGGTTCCCGAGGGCAGAGGGCCACCAGGTGTTGTTCCAAGCGGAGGTGCAGGGTCCGAAGATGAGGCCCTCGGTCTTATCTGAGTGGAGCTTCAAACAGCGGTCTTGCATCCAGGCTGCAACATTCTTCATTCCTTCCTGGAAGCAGAGTCTAACCTTAAGAGTTTACAAATCAGTTTTCCATTTTGGAATTCTCCCTCCAAACTTTGTTCAATCTTAATACTCTAATATCAATGTAGAATGGTCTAGTCTTTTACAAATATGTACAGTTATTGAGAAGACTGGTGTTGTTTTAAAGATTCCTCTCTTTTGTTCTACAGTTAGTTTAGGCTCGGACGAGAGGTGAACTAGAAAAACCAATATGTATTTTTCTCATGCGTAATAAGAGATTAAAGAGCAAATGTGGGCCAGCAACCACTCTTCTGGCTGCCACGACACACTGAGCTGTGCAGACCGGCAGGTAAACCACAGCAGCATTGTGTAATGTTAGCATTCAGAGAAACTGCATCATCTAAAAAGTAAACCCAGACACTCAATTTTCCTATTTAGATCCTTTTTTCTTAAAGTACCTACAAATAAAAAAAAATAAGAAAGTCCGATCTGTCACTTGGCCTCTCACAAACAACACCCAAACTAGATTATGGAAATTACTCCTAGCGAATTTACAGACGAATCAGTAAAACAATAGAAGTAATGAACGGAAAATCTGATTAGTTCTGAGAACATGAGTTAGAGATACAGGCGCCAGGCACCCCTTCAAATTCAGAGCACCGCACAATCAATACAGTGAGACAGCTCTGGAACCAACAGTACCTCTAAGCAGCAAACTTCAGTCTCAGCAGAGGTAGTGGTCTTCTTGACTGGCTATGGTGATATTCGGTGGAGGAAACTGTAGGTTTCACTAGACGGGTCACTCTTGGCTTAGTGCTCTGAGGCATACCAGCTTTCTCTTGCTGAGATTCACACAAGGAACACACTGGACTTTTTCCCCTCCTGAATACAATCCTTCTATAATACATATGCCACACATGAACTACACACCTATACGCACTCGACATGCAGATGGAATGTCAGTGCCAGGTTAGACTTTCACATCATAGAGGAACTTAACACGAGTAGGGTCAGTACATGACATAGTGATGCAAGAAAAAGGGCTGGTCACCCAACAAGATCCAAAACAAGCATTTGTAATGCAATACAATAGGTCTCGCATTTTCGAGAGTTTAAGCTTTTGGCACTGTAGAGGACAATGCCTTTTACTTATCTGTTTTAAAAACCAACACATATATAAAAGGCATTGTAATTTACAATGCCAATAGCTCAAACTCTAGCAAATGCGAGACCTATTGCATTGCAAATGCTCGTTTCAAAATAGACTTTGTTTGCCGGTGTGAGTTGAACTGGCACACAAAAAGAAGGGAAAAAGTAGCACTGAAGGGGAGAGCGCCAGGAATTGGGGCTTGTGAGCAATAACAGAAGGCGGGTGGGTGAAACAATATTGGGACACGGTGGGGAAAGGAACATGGGGGTGGTGGGAGAACACAGAGAAAGGGTAAGGGGGTGAGATGCTGCACTGGACGTATTGTGCAAGAAGGGTGGTGATTAAGTGCCTTGGTACGGGTGAAGCATACAGGTAAAAGGGGGAGAGTAGTGTGAAAACTGAGAGCTTATCAGGAAAAGGGTGGAGATGAGATCTGGATAAAGGGCTACAGCTGCCGCTTTTGGAACCTGGTAGGAATCCTGGCGTTGGTTCAACACCCTGTGATTCTGGGCAAGTCACTTAATCTCCCCGTGCAAAATGAATGTGCCAATGTATAATGTAAGTGTTGATCTTGTAAAGCGCTCCAATACCTTCTGGTTGAGTTCAGGCTATATAAAAACTGAGAAAAAATAGTAAACCACCAGAAAACGGACTAAAAACATAGAATAGTTTGACATACAGATGTCACTTTCCGTGAAACGTTGGCTCTCTAATTAGGTACTCATACTGTATGTGACTTAGAAGTTGCCTTCGGAAGCATGCGCATTAGTCGCTCCAGCTCTAGGATAACAAAATATAACCATGATCTAATTCTGGGAACGCGCCTTTCCCTCAGCTCCTAATCACGCGCTGCACTCCTGCTGACAATGATTATTAAGCAGCCGGCGAGGCGCCCGGCACAGAGTGTTTGTATGCAGAACATTGCTCCTCCAGCCAGGTTGAAGTAAATACGGTCTCTGGCTCTTTGTGCACCATTCTTGCAGTGCACAAAGTAGTTACTTTAAGGCAGCTGTCTGTCGCATGCTTACTTGGGCTGGAGCTGTAGGGGTGCAGGAGGAGGAAGATCGCTCCTGAGAAGTCCAAAGCCATTCAATCTTTCTGGTGGGAGGGGACTCTAACTGCTATACTCTGGAGTTAGGGCTTCACCAAGTAGGGAGAGGGGAAGTGCTGGTCTGCTTTCCTGGCTAGTGTTTTGCTCTGGAGCACATGAGGCTGGAGGAGGAGGAGTGCTGAAGCGAGTGAGAGTGGAAAGAATGCGTGTGTGGGCACCGGTTATGGCACTATAGGTTAATTGTATCACACACATGTAGCCATGACAAACCTAAGACGATGGCTCCAAGGAAAACCTGCCGTTCTCCCCCACAACTTTACCCCCAGAATCACTATGCCATCTTCGATTTTCCTCTTGCCCCGACTCTGTTGTACCTAGAGCTTGACCGAGTAGTAGATGGTGAATTGCTACACAAACGTCTTAGGGCACTCTTCTCTGCCAAAGAATGATCGAGGCGAGCGCCTACGGGTGTTCGAGCTTGCAGAGAGCGCTGTTGTTACAAACGAAAGGGCTCAAATACTTTTGGGTCAAGTTTGTGCTTAAAATATCTGCAAAAAATACCAAGCTGCTCAAGAGGAGTGGTGGGGGCGGGCACAGGGAGACAAGGAGGAGTGGTGCAGGGGAGACAAGGAGGCACTGCAGCTGCCGCCCTGCGCGCCGCTGCTCGCTCCCGTGGCAAAACGCGGTGGGAGTGAACTTTTCAGAAGAGGTGGGACATGCACCCACCTTTAACCATTTGCAGGCTTTGATTCGAAAAAGACACACGCAAAAGTCAATCCAATGCGTGGGAGGAGTCAGACCCACACAGAGTAGATACAAGAAGCCTCGAAGAGCAGCCCATGCGCGCTGCGCTAGACTCGGTCTAAACATGGCATGCTGCTACCATTGCTTAATGTGATAAACACAGGGCAGGGAAAATAGTCCAACATCTACAATGACGGCAGGCTTGGTGCATCCATCTAGCTTACAGGACAGGTCCTGGACCTAGCAATACCTGGGACAAATCTAGAACCCTTCGTACACGCTGGGTTAGCTTAGTCCGTATTTCATATGCAGCTGGACACTCGGGGCAGGGGGGCATGGCCTTTTTACAAGCACAAGCATTTTCTGTTCCAACATGTGTCGTGTGATATGTGGTGTGTTACGCCATGAGCTCTCACCCAACTGAAGCAGTCTATAGACGAGATCTAAAAATACATTAACTATTTTTATAGTCCAATGTTACCTTTTAAATAGGGTTTTCTACAAAATGTCTCTTACTGAGTTAGAAAATATTCTTGCATCTGTGTTACACATTTTTCAGAGATGTTGTTAAATTGATTGCCCCATTATAGGGCAGTGACAAAGTAATTACTGAAATTATGCTACTAACTATTGTAATAATGCAGCAACAGCCATTTCGGCCTGCCAATTTGTGTTCTTACAGCTATTTCCAGGCATATCTCAATCGAAGACATGGACATTTTACAATGACTTCAAAGTTCTCCTTGTCTATCATAAGAGCTCAGATGGGTTCAGTAGAAGACATACCAGCACTCAAAACACTTTGGGTAAAAAAGGAAATAAACAGTCTATATGAGAAAGTAGATTATAAGTACTAGTAATGTCACTAATCCGTATCAGGTCCAGTTAGACTGCTTTAATTTAAACCTTAGCTCGTTTCTGAGTAGGTGTGGCAGAGAGCAGTCAGGCTTAACTCAAAGTAACAAGTGTAAAGCATGTATTAGTACCAAAAAGTTAATAAGTCAGACTCTAGAAGCGCTACTACCTTACTCTTGAAACCACCTATCCTTAACAAAAAAAGAACCTCTAACAGAGCATTCTCTGGCGCGGCTCCTAAGATATGGAACTCTCTTCCTCCAGAAATACGCAGAATCACCAGAACAACGGTGTTCAAGCTGGAAGTCAAAAGATTCCTGTTGAATAAACTCCTTCAGTAATTGGGCTAACCCCTGGGCCCGTTGACATTGTTGTTTTTTCCTTGTCGTTACACTGTACTGTGCTTAACATTTCTTCCATGTGAAGTCTCGTGCACTTTATGATTCTTTTGTGTATTTTACTTGTGATTGTTACGTTATTAGCCTTCCAGTTCTAATGTGATTGTTAAGCGCCCTGATATCCCTTGGGATCTTGTTCGCGCTATATAAAACTTTATATAAATAAATAAAAACACACTACAATAAAAAGCCCACTCCAATTTATAAAAATAGTATATACATTTTACTGAGCAAATAGACTTCAAATCGACAAAAATCAGATCAGAGGAAACAAAGGTAGGATTTTTATGAGTTTTAGTGTTTTCTAGCGCCAAAAAGCACAAAGCATCAACTGTGGATTTCTGATCGCGCTAGATGGGGTCAAAGTCAAAGGTACCACTTTTATAACTGGCACTAGCTTGTGGGTGGGGGAGACTCCCTGTCCAACAGGACTAAAGTAACCATGGGAAACCCTACCCACTCTTGCATCACTTCCCGGCGGTTTGGTACTAATAAATCCCACAGTGCCTCTCTCTGCTCAAGTCCAAGATGTCAGAACCTTCCTATTCTGTGTCAGAGCAGTGGCGCACCCATTAGGTGTGTCTAGACAAATTAGGAACTCCCCCTGCAAAACCAGTTCATGAACAGGTATTCCCTCCACTGGGCTTGGTACTACTCTGGCTACTTAGGCAATGTCAGGGGCAGACCTAGGTGTGGTTTACATCTACTTGTAACAAGGGCAGCCGCTTTGAAGCTTGTACCGTTTGGTGGCCACATCCCCCAGGTCCTCTCTATAGGAGAAGGTCACACCTCCTCCCAGCCAAGACCCCTTTGTTCCATTTCCTGAGATCAATTTACACTTCCCAGCAGGCTAGCAGGTGACAGTTAGCAAGTAGCCAAACAAGGCTACTGTAGGTTTTAGGCAGGAAAATACCAACTTTCAAAAAGGACCATGTGAGAAGTTGGCCTGGCATATGCTGGTCACTAGTTAAAGTGGCCACCTTGCACCAGTCCAATTCGACTCTTATGGTAGATAGGTTTAAGACAACCTTTTAAAGAAAGCTATCCTAGTGGTAGCTGTGGAGAGCAGCCTTCAGGCTAAGTCTCTGGAGGAATGTAAAGCAGCTTGTTTTACCTTATAATCTCTTGAATTACCAAATGAAAGGACACCACACAGGTATATATATAAAATATATATGTATTTATTTCTAACACACTCTCCTAATCTCTTTATGAGATTAGAAGTCAAGACCATATGCAAAAATCAACAGTTCACAACAAGTTAAGTACTTATATGGCTGGCACCCTAGGGGCGTACCAGACCATATACTAAAAAAGAGGTATAAGAAGATCGACGTGCGAGGGGACAAGGCCTAGGGCCTGTAGAAGCGATGGGGCCTCACTAATCCACCCAAGGCAGGTAAGTAAGGGACCCACGGGAGACGTATGCAGTGTGAGAACACAGCCGCGGATCCCAATAGACTTCAATGGAGCAAGTCGCGGTTGGAATTTTAAAGTTTTAGGATACTTCGGGAGAGTCTACAAGCAAGTCACTTACAGGGTAAGTAGTTCTAGAGCCAACACACACACACGAGCACCGCAGTGCTGGAGTTACCTCACCCAGGGAAGCCAGGTGCATAGGTGTCTTTTGGTGTCGGGTCGGGTCGCGGCGTCGTTTTCAATGGGAGCCAAAGAAGACTTGCTGCTTGTGAAGACAGGAGAAGTGTCCGGTGGAATCCAAGGATGGATTCAGAAGAAGGAAGACCTGAAAGCAGAGGAGACAGTGTTCAAAGTCACTTGCCAGTGACCCGGGCCCAGGAAGGTGAATGCCCACAGTTGTCGGGTGATTTCAGGTGATCACGGGTGTCTTGACTCTTCAGCCACTAAGTCTGCGGCTTACTGCGGTGTCAGCAACCGGATTGGAGCCAACAAGCCTTGGCAACAGCAAGTCTTGTGGAAAGTATGAAAAGTCAGCGGTGCAGACCAGCAATGTCTGAGGGACTCACCCAGCGAGGGTAAGTCAGGGCAGGCCTGGAGCGACCAGGGGAGCCCTTTGGTTCTGTAGAAAAGTCTTCCGGGGACCCACAAGCCAACCGGCAAGGGATCGCGAAGACGCCTCGGGAGGATTCACTCACCAGGAGCCCGCGGTCACTCGGGACGAGGTAGGCCTCTGATCTTCGGAGCAAATCCTGCTGGAGGCTTGGACCACACGTGGTTCAATGCACAAGTTCGTAGAACGTCGTGAAGGGGTTGCACTCGACAATAGTGCACGGTACTCGGGTATTGCTGTTCCTCGTCACTTGTGGGGTACACTTGCCTCAGCGTCGCTGGGGACTCACGATGGCCATAGAGAAATCAGGAAATCCACTTCCGGGGCTGCAGGGACTTCGGACTCCGGCGGTGACGGGAAAGTTTGCGACCGTTGATGCAAAGTTTTGGTGCCTGCCAAGCAGGGGAGTCACTCCAGATTCTTCAGTCTTCCAAAGGTAGTGGAACGTCGAAGGTCCAGGATTCGTCTTCAGAGCGTCGTTCCCTAACTTATACTAGAAGAAAGGGAGGGACTAGCTCTATGACCTATGGGAGGGTCAGGGGAGTGGGTGGCTACACCTACTTCCCTTTGTCCAGTTTCGCACCAGAGCAGGGGAGGTAGCCCCTGAACCGGTTTGAGCTGGCATATGCAGAGGAGCCTACTGCTCCCCCAGTGCAGGACTTCAAAGCACTCTAAGAGTGCACCCACCCAGCCCCAATATACTAAATGCTGTCTGGAAGGTGGTTACACCTCCCTGTAACAGGATGCCTATTGTTGGGCCTCCTCCACTGCGAGTTTCGGTCAGCAGCAGGAGGGCAGACCAGTGTCTGTGCTGGTGGCATCCATTTTGTGATGCCAGGGCTCTTTCAGGAATCTACCGTGTTTCCACAGTGGGTACATATCTACCCCTCTAGAATCATACCCCCACACCAGTTACTGGTGTGGGGGTATGATTCCAAAGCGTTTGACACCAAACAACATGTTTTGATGCAGTCATCCCAGAGTTAGCATTTACCGCGAGGGTATAATGCACTTAAGAGTATATATGGTTTAACCGCATCCACAAACAGCCACAGAGAATAGACTCCGAGAGCTGCAGAGGCACACCCTCACATGGAAACTAAGCACCCTGCCCTCAGGATTGATAGGGCCTGCCTTAGGGGTGACTGATAGGTTTATATGTGTGTGTATGGTGAGATGTAGGGAACCTATATCTCTGTGAGGAGTGCTAACACTACCTCACCCAGGCTGCAGTAGCAGGTCTGTGGTGTCAGATTTAGTCTGCTTCCCAGGGGTGGCATAATACATGCTTCAGCCCCTGTTAGGCCTTTGAAGTACCTATGCCCTTGGTACCTAAGGTACCATATACTAGGGGCTCATAAGGTACTGATGAATACAAGCCCCAGCTAGGCCCGCAAGAGACAAGGGTTCGCTCTTCTGTAACGATATCTATAAGGAAGTTGGCACGGAAACTGCAAAGTACAAAAACAACGTTTATTAACCCTTAAGGGTGGTCCTACAATCCACACAACACTCTTCAGTATTGCAAGGAGTAGCACACAGAACTTGCGTACATTGTCCCCTTTTATACACAACAGAGGGGCTCATGAGTGGGTGGATACCACATGAAGTCGAAGAACATTACCATTTAGGGTCATTCTCGATACCAAATCAATACATGGGCGGAGCTAACACATTCCTTGGGCCCGCGAAGACACATGGTCAAGCAAAGCTAATTATAACAGATGTGGTCAAGTCTGGGCATGCGCCAGATGGACGAGAGGGCTATTTATAAACTGTTGCTAGGCAGATTACAAGAGCAACTAACACAGAGGTTGGACTCTCCTCGTGGTGAGCACGTGGCAGCATGTCAATACAAAATGGAGTCCGGACTTCGGCCAACATAATGAGGAAAACACGATAAAAGGGAAACACTAATGTTTTCAGTGAATGCTTAATCACATTCTGCCTTAATTTACAACAGACGACCCTTTCAGCATTTACTGAAGACATCCGGTTTCCAAGAATAATCATCGTATATGTCAATTATCATCATTCCTTTAACCTCTTTAGCTAGACCCTTCTGGCGGGCAACATCGGCAATAGCTTTCTTATCTGGAATGCAAAATGAAATGCATACGGAACAGCACAATGGTCCACATTGAATACACATACAGAGAAGGAACAGAATTGCTACAATAATGCAGAGACCAGTTAAGACCTTCCATCCCCAGGCAGTAACCATCGCCCAAAACCATCCAGAAAAGGACCAAGTGCCGTTTTCTGTGTGGATTTCAGCTGCTATTTTATGCAGCTTATTAATGGCGTTATAAACGGATGGCGTATGATCAGGGATGAACACACAGCAGCTACTTCCAATAATTTTACAGGCTCCTCCTCGATCAGCTAGCATCACATCCAATACCATACGATTCTGTAATGCAACAATCCTGGTAATCTGTAATTCTTCCGTAAGATTCCCAAGAGCAGCAGCAGTCTGATTAGTCACAGCTTCTACCACTCTTGTTAATCTTCGGATCTTCCTACTATTCAAAGCAGCTCCAACAAAGAAAAACAGTCCTAAGTTGAAATCAATATACTGTTGCAAGCTAGTATCAGTTTGATCCACCTCATTAATAGATAAAGTACGTTTATATCTATTTACAGTCACATTATTCAGCAATTTCAAATCCTTATGATATGACGCGGGTGCTAGAAATACAGGGGGTAATAGGAATGATACATAGCATACCCCAGACCACCCAGCCGGCAAACGGTAATAACCTTTATTTCCACATACAAAATAGGTATTATGGGATGCTAGGAAGGTGCTATTATTTAACCCATCAATGTTTAACACAGTTATACAATCACTGACACCGACAGGGATAAAACCCACACTCTGGACGCACAGGTCCGCTTGGGCTTGTGCCACTTGGATTACAAATTTTTCCTTCCCCACAGTGTCTCTGGTATTCGTGAAGATATAGGGAATGGATTCATTGTCCGGTCGGTACTCTTCCCATTCCCAAATTGTCCCATTCGCTTGTGGATATCCATTCTTGTCCTGATGGCATTCTTTATTAAGTCTGAAAAGCAATCGTCCCACTGTCGGTTTTCGAGTGGCAAACAACAGAGTGTACCATGCTCTACAAGAGCCATTGTGAGAGAAAGGAAGGGGTATGAATGGCGTACCTCCTTTCTTCTGATGGGCTGGCATCATCCCACATATCCAACAGTTCGTAGCATTTGTAGCAACGTGGGTGTGATGCAGCATCTGAATGAAAGTGTTATTCAAATAGGATTGTCGATGCTTCAACTCTTGGTATGGCAATGTATAAAAGTAGTGCTCCGCAGGCACTGGAGTCGTCAACACAAGTGTCTCTCGGGCAGGAGTTGCCTCCTCCACAAACCATGTGGTTATACCAATGATAGCTACTGTTAGCATGAACCCCAGTGCACAAAGAATTTTCTTCTTCTCCATGTCAAAGGAAACAATACCCTGGTATCTTCCTGTAACTAAAAAGGTCTGTCAGAACTCTTCCCCTTGGGCAGCGGTTGATTTCTTCACCAGCGGGCCAAGACGGGTGTCACTACACTAATGCAGGGCTGATCCCCCCCCTTGCCTCATCGGCTCTCCGTTTCACCAACCCAAGGGCCGTTCTGACAGTATGTCCCGGTACTGGAAACCTCACTTCCTTGGTCGCAGATGATATCGCCTTCCTCCAGAAGTCGTGTGGTCCGAAAAGAGCTCCTCAGTGTCGTTTGGCTCTGCAGCACGGCCTGTCTCTGCTGCTAGGATGTCTCGTTGATCGGTCAGCACGGCAGACTCCACCAATCCGGGCGGTACCTTTCGACAGTGCAAGGAATGGATCCAATTCTTCCTGTTCGAGACTCGCACAGCCGTCCTCGTTGCAAGAAGGACTTGCTCAGGTCCGACCCATCTCGGCTCCAAACTGTTCGATCTGTCGAAAACCTTTATCATCACATGATCTCCAGGCCGGAGACCATGTCCTTCGCCAGTAGACCGATCAGGGAGCGCCTCTCGGACCTGTTGATGAATAGAAACCAAGTTATCCGTTAACTGTGCCAGATAATCACTCATCATCACACAGGGTACATCATACACAGCCTTAGGTCTTGGTGGACCCCAAATATTCATTGGGCGTCCAAATACAATCTCATAGGGTGTAAGGCCGGTTCGAGAGTGTGGCACCGACCTAATTGACAATAACGCCAGTGGCAAAGCGTCTGGCCAAGTCAAAGACGTTGAAGCTTGAATTTTGGCAATCTTAAGCTTCAGTGTACCATTATATTTCTCGACTAGTCCTGCAGACTGAGGGTGGAACACGGCGTGAAACTTCTGGGTGATGCCTAGGCCCTTCAAGACATACTTTATAACATCCGCTACAAAGTGAGGGCCATTATCACTCCACAGAAGTCTACAGACGCCGTATCGGGGGAAAAACTCTTTCAGCAATAGCTTCGCTGTAGTCATTGCAGTATTGTCTTTCGCAGGGTACGCCTCGACCCATTTACTGAAGGCGCAAACCACTACTAGAACATACTTCAAATTGTTACAGCGCTCAAGCTGGATGTAATCCATCTGCAGAACCTCAAAGGGTGCAGTGGGTGTCGCAAATCCTCCTGCTGGAGTTCGCGTGCCTTTCCCTGGGTTATACTTCAGACAGATCATACAGGTCTGCACCACCCTCTTTGCCGTGCTAGCAATCTCTGGATGCTCCCAGACTTGGGTAAGCAATTTCACAATCGCGGAAGCTCCAACATGTGCTAGCCCATGTGCCATCTGGACCATAGGTTGTACAAAAGCCGTGGGTAATTTCCATCTATCCATCTGCTTATTTCTCCAGCAACCCTCGTCATCCAGTTCTCCTTCGCTAGCCCATTGTTCCCGCTCTTTGTCAGAAGCGGTCTTTTGCATTTCTCGCACTTCCTCCTTCGCATCATGCCATCTCTCCACCTGTGACTTCACTACATACATGGCAGTAGTACCGGGCTGCATCGCAGTCTCCCGTGCTACTCGATCCGCTAACGCATTCCCTTCTCCAACCTTATCAACTACTTTCCTATGGGCACTACACTTAACAATGGCAATTTTCTTTGGGTATGTCAATGCAGTTAAAAGATTGTGGACTAACTCCCCATGCATTATCTGCACCCCATGTGACGTTAGAAACCCTCTCTCCTTCCAGAGTAGGCCGAAATCGTGCGCTACTCCGAAGGCATAGCGGCTGTCTGTGTAAACATTCACACACAATCCTGTACTAAGCTCACACGCTCGTGTTAACGCTATCAGTTCCGCTGCTTGGGCTGATTTCTGTGGTATGCGTGCTGTCTCCACTATCGTCTGTAACGTGGTAATTGCATATGCTGCTGAAGTCGTACCATCTGGTAGCTTCAGGCATGATCCATCTACCCACAACTCTCCATCTACCTCTGAAAAGGGCGTATCCTGGAGATCAATACGACCCTTTGTTTGTTCCTCAGTCACAAGAATACAATCATGCGCTTTCTGTGCCTCAGGCTGTGTCTCGGGGTATGGCAACAATGTGGCCGGGTTTAATGTCACGCACCTTTTCAACGTAATGTGAGGAGCTAAAAGCGTCAACTCATATCCCGTTAAACGGGCACTGGTCAAATGCTGCGTCTTTGTTTGATTAAGCAGAGCATCAACAGCGTGGGGAACTAACACCAACAGTTTATGGGACAATACAATTCCTTCACTCTGTCGTATTGACACAGCTGTCGCCGCAACCGAGCGAAAACACCCCGGCAATGCTCGGGCGACAGGATCAAGTACAGCCGAAAAGTATGCACAAGGGCGCTGCTTATCACCATGCATCTGTACTAAAACTGATAATGCACATCCATCTTTCTCATGCACATACAACGAAAAGGGTTTTGCATAATCAGGGGTCCCTAACACTGGTGCTGAACAAAGGGCCTGTCTCAATTGCTGAAAAGCAGCATCACACTCATCTGACCAAGGGATTGGGATAGGCGTATCTTTTGTCAAGAGGGCTAGTAATGGCTTAGCCGTGTGTGAAAACCCCAATATCCACTGTCTACAAAAAGAAACAAGACCCAAAAATGCACGCACATCCTTCTGCGTGGATGGCCTTGGTGTGTCCAAGATTACCTGGATACGGTCTGGTGTGAGTGCACGCCCCTCCTTAGACAAAAGGTGACCCAAATAAGTCACCTTTGGTCTACAGAATTGCAATTTCTTCCTAGAGACCTTGTGATTGTGGGATGCTAAAAAGGAAAGTAAGGCTATCGTGCTTTTCTCGCACAACTCCAGGGTGTCAGCCGCCAACAGGATGTCATCGACATATTGAATGAGGGCGACCCCCTCGAGTAAAACAAAGGAATCCAACTGTCGCTTCAAAGCCTGACTATAGATACTAGGGCTTTCTGTGTAGCCCTGGGGAATTCTACAAAAACGATAAGATCTGTTGTTTAGTGTGAACCCAAAAAGAAATCGGCTATCAGGGTGAATGGGAATAGAAAAGAAGGCATTTTTCAAATCAATCACTGAGAACACGGTCGCCGTAGGCGGGACCAAGGTAAGCAACGTCGTGATATCGGAAACCACCGGGTACTGAGGTATCACGATCTTGTTTACCTCCCTCAAATCAATTATGAACCGATAGACCTTTGCATCCGTGTCCTTTTTCAGAATAGGGAGAATCGGACTGTTACAAATATTATAGGGAACTTCTTCCACTACTCCTACTGCGATCAAATCCTGCACAATCTGTATGAGAGCTTCCTCGCCCTCCTGGGAAATACGATACTGTGGGAGGCGTGGTAGCACCGCCCCCTCCTGGACACTAATGTGGACCGGAGGAATCACCATTTGTCCGACATCTGTGTCTGAAGTCGCCCATAAAGCTTGGGGGAGGGTAGCCAACAACGCATCCTCAGAGATCGTACACATCCGCCCAGATCGGGGGTAGTTGTCATTTAAAATCACCCTCACACCCTCAGGGGAACAACGAATTGTAGCCCTAAAGTACTTTAACATATCAAGGCCCATAATGTTATCCGGTGTGTACGGAGCAAGCAGAAACGGACAAGGCGCAGAAAAACAATCAACTTTAAATGCAAGGGGCTGTGAAAGAGGGCTTCGGGAAAGTGTACCGTCAAACCCTACCGATGTAACTATTGAGCCGGATGGGGGAGCCCCCGGAACCAAGTACCTAGACAATGCACTACGTGTCGCCCCTGTATCCACTAGGAACTGATCAGTAGAACCTAAAACCTCAGCCGATACATAAGGACCCGTCTGATCGACCGGCACCTCAACTGATTCGGACCCCCATCCTACGCATTCCTATGCATGCTGAGAATCATGATATCCTGAGCGATCGATGTCCGATACATGATACTGATGCTGGCGATCGAAAACATTTGAGCTATCTCGGTGCTGTCCAGCAGTGTCGAAACGGACATTATCGTTAGAATTCCCTCTAAAGTTCGAGAAGCCCCCTCTACCTCTTTGGCCACCCGGAGTGTGCCCCTGCCGCGAAGCACGCAATGCTGGGCACTCCCTGGCCCAATGGCCCAACTGCTTGCAGTACGCACACTGGTTCTTATTCAAATCCGATCGGCCCGAAGGGGGACCATAAGATCCGCCCCTTCCCCTGTTATTATTACCCCGGCGGGGCGGGCCATATACTTGTGCTAACATCACTTTGGTTTTGAGATCTTTCGATTTCTTCTCCTCCTGGCCCTTCGCCTCGTGCTCCTGACGCTCATAATACTGGGCGATGGTCAGAAGGGCCGTCGGTGTCGCGGAGGACCAAGAACTCTCACTCGCTTTCAACCGGGCCGCAACTGCCGGCAGCAGATTGGCCACATATTTGTCCGCGAAAAGGTGGCGGCCTGTGTCGTCGGTAAGCGACTGGCCACTAAAGTCATGGAACGTTTCTTCAAAGCGCGTGAAGAAATCTGCAACTGACTCATCAACTTTCTGCTTACATGCCGCTAACATATTCCAGTCAATCTTTTTAGGGGGGATAATCGTCTTCAACTTAGTCACAATAGCCGCAGGAAGATCTAGAATATTCTGGGGTGGTTTCTGTGCGGGCTTCCGTTCCCTATCCTCATCCTCAAGCTCAGACCACCGGGCCTTAAAAGCAACTGCATCATCCACCTTTCGGACAGACCGCCACGTGTCCGGTGGTAGAATAAGGCCAAAGAACAGATCTATATCCGCTAAGGTCATAATGCAAGAATTCAAGGCCCCCTCGACTTCTTCATAGAAGGCCGCTGGATTCTTGCGGGGGTCAGGCAATGCATTCTTTAACGCCATAACATCGGCCCTATGCCAAGGAGTATAAACCCAATTATACACAAAATATCCCCTAGCATCGGCGGAGTTAATGTCCGAGCTAGTCCCTGCTCCTTTCGGAGGGACATACAAAGGTGCCGCCTCTCGCATCGGTTTAGCATGCACTACATTATCCTTATCTGACTGGGAGGTGGATGGGTGGCCCCCTGCCGCAACTGAATCCGACCGCTTCTCCTCCTCCGCTCGTTGGCGTGCTTTCTCTCGAAGGGCCAGCACCTCGTCCCGCAAGGCGAACAGCCGCCGAGCCGCCTCAGGAGCCTTAGAGGGAGAAAAAGCACCGTTACGTATTGCTCTGGCATCCGAAGACACTTCGTCAGGCTCAAAAACATGAGAATATTTTCGGAAAGCATTAATCACTTCATCCGCGAAATGACCCAGAAAATACACTTTATCTCTCTCCTGCCATGGCCCCCAAATTTGAAATAATTCCTCCATGGATACCTTGCCTTTAAGCGCACGGAAGGAAATTTGCCGAAGCTCAGCCATTTGCTCGGCCGGCAGCATGGACCGTGTGTCTACCTTACCCGAAGCCGGGTCAGAATCTTGCGGCCGCGGAGCGGATGCGCCAACATAAGGGGGCGGAGAGCGATCTAGCAAATAAAAATCATCATCAGGATTATTAAGGACAGGATAAAGCGGCTGGCGAACAACATATTGACCCGAAACTTGCAGCCTACGCTCTTTCTCTTGTCTGTCCGTTTGCTCTTTGTCCTCCCGATGCTTCGCTTCCTGCGCTCGCATATGATCATTCTTTCGTTGCTCCTTATCAAACAGCGCTTTCTCACGTTTCTCTCGCTCACGCACTTCCTTCACCCATAATCGCACACACTCAAACATATCCTGACGAGCACGTCGCTTACACATACACTGTTCCACATACTCAATCTTACGTATATCAAACGATCCATACAAAGGCCATCGCAACTCAGGATCCTTCCTAGTATATTTCCTCCATAACGTGCTGTACATTATGGAAGAAAGACCATGCTTCACGTACATATCCCTATTAGGAGTCCCCTCTGGGGGAGCTGGAGCAGATTCCTCGAGGTTCAACCGGTTACCCAAACAGCAGCACCACTTACGGAGTGCGCTAAAAGCAGGCATGCTGGGAATAATGCAAAATATGCAGTATTATCAAGAAAAATGGCACTTAATCGTTGCGCCGTTCCAAGTTTACACAGCTCCGGAGAAATTTCTCCACATTACCTGCCTATATGTGTTGCAACGCATATATTTTCACAAAGACAAATTCAAAATATGACTAGTCACCATCAATCAAACTCAAATAGCCAGACCAGGCTTCAAAACTCGGAGCAAGTACCGTACAACGGTTCTTACCAATCAAGAGTCCAGGTTCCAACTGCCAAGCTCCACAATCGCCCAAACGGCTCTCACGGCAGGACCGACAGAAGAGGTCTCAGTCGATGACCGGCGCCACCCAGATGGTCAGCTCGGAAGGGAAGGAAGAAAAACCTCGGGATGCCAGGGCTAAGACGCCGCTGGCAGTGATCACGTCCCCGGCCAAACTCCTCACCTTCGTCGCGACCAGTCCTTCGAGCATCCGAGTCGCCGATGAGCCCCACGTGACGGGCGCCAATTGATGAATACAAGCCCCAGCTAGGCCCGCAAGAGACAAGGGTTCGCTCTTCTGTAACGATATCTATAAGGAAGTTGGCACGGAAACTGCAAAGTACAAAAACAACGTTTATTAACCCTTAAGGGTGGTCCTACAATCCACACAACACTCTTCAGTATTGCAAGGAGTAGCACACAGAACTTGCGTACATTGTCCCCTTTTATACACAACAGAGGGGCTCATGAGTGGGTGGATACCACATGAAGTCGAAGAACATTACCATTTAGGGTCATTCTCGATACCAAATCAATACATGGGCGGAGCTAACACATTCCTTGGGCCCGCGAAGACACATGGTCAAGCAAAGCTAATTATAACAGATGTGGTCAAGTCTGGGCATGCGCCAGATGGACGAGAGGGCTATTTATAAACTGTTGCTAGGCAGATTACAAGAGCAACTAACACAGAGGTTGGACTCTCCTCGTGGTGAGCACGTGGCAGCATGTCAATACAAAATGGAGTCCGGACTTCGGCCAACATAATGAGGAAAACACGATAAAAGGGAAACACTAATGTTTTCAGTGAATGCTTAATCACATTCTGCCTTAATTTACAACAGTACCACAGTATCCAATCACTAGTGCATCTAATATGCACTCCAAGTTGTTTAGAGAGAACAGAGAGGCTGGGGCCCTGATTAGCAGGGACCCAGCCAGACTATAGCCAGAAACCAGTGTTATCATCAGAAAAAAAGTGGGGGCAACATAAGTGCAGATCCTACTCTCCTACAGGCCAATTTCAAAATTGTAAATTTACCATCAGATTGTAGTTTGAAGTCATATTAATTTGAATCCTTGTATCTTCAGTCTATCTATTTCCAGAACCAAAGTTATGAATTATAAGGTGTTACAATGTAATCCAGTGCTTTTCTATGGGACAGCCAATCCTTTCACAGTGAAAAATGACTTTGGAGCTTTCTCACTACCAGGACATGTAAAACTATAGAACACTTCTCCTACTTTTTAAAAACCTGCACCCTGCTATATGGGAACTTATGGCCTACCTTAGGGGTGACTTTCGGCATAAAAAAATAAGGTTTAAACCAGGCTAAAGGTCTATTTTGCCAGGTCAAATAGGCACTTTTAAAACTGTCATGCTAGGTTTCAGTGGCAGTCCTATAGTCATGTTTTCACTTTGTCACTGTAACAATAGCACAATTAGTGCTGCGGCCCACTAGCAACATTTAACTTACAGGCCCTTGGTACACAGTGTACCATATACTAGGGGCATATAAGTAAGATAAATATGCCAACCAGGTATCAACCAATTGCACATATATTTTAGGGGTTAGAGGAGAAGCCCCAGTGTTCAGAGTCAGTAACCCAGCACCAAATCGAGACAAAGTGGTCGCAAAAAGGGGCTTTCCTCAGTCTTTCTTGATGATAATTTGCATCAGACTACAAACTCTTCCTTCTGTTCAACTCATACCTTCATAACAGCATGAAAGGCACACTATGGCTGTGCATGTGCTTTTTCAGCCCACAAGGTCTTCCCAGAATGAGGCGTCCATGAAGGCTCTTTTCTGGTACTGTTTAATATCTACAAAGGAATGCTGGGGGAGATTCTAAGAGCTTTGAGATATGCTTTTTGGGCCACTGAAGATAAGCTTTCCTAGCAATAACAATCACAACATTTTGGAGCAAATGAATCAGAGAAGGTTCTCCCTAAACGCTGTTAAATCACAAGCTATTAACCTACCATATTTAAACTATACTGTTTTGAATATAGATACTCTAAACCACAACAATCTTTTATCTTCAACTTGACAATGGCCACCATTAACTTCACTCTCAAGAGCCTTTGCAACCTGAAACGGTTTTCCAAATTCAGATCTCAGATATACCACTCAAGCACTTACTAGTTTTAAAACTGGTTTATGGAAATTCACAACTAAAATACTTCAATTCCACACTTCCCGAGAGACTTCAAGTGCTCCAAAGTTATGTCAAGGCTCATTTCAATCGCTGGCCGCCTTGACCATACACTTTGGATCATGAAGGCTCACCACTGAATGTCACTCAAGAAAAGATCTGGAATATCTTATTTTTCAATGCAACTTTACAAAATGATAAACATATTACTTAAATTTGGTCTGCTCTAAAACAAGCAGAGACAATCAGCCTGTAACGCCTCTCACCGTTAAGAGGGCAGTCCTACTGTTGTTCTTGGAGGATCAACATTGGATCTATTCCCTATATCTGATTTACACTGGTTTTCTTAGGGAGGTGAGGGATAGGAACAAGTACCATTATCATTTTTGCTGCCAAGCAAAGAAATCTGCCAACTTTTAAAGTTTAGGATGCGAGATGTGCAAATCCTGAACTAAAGTCTCTCCAAGTGTAGGTTAATATCGGGACTCCTTGTGACTGGGTGATTCTGGACTTCAATACTGCACTAACTAGAAACAGATATTCCCATTTGGTGACAGGCTGAGTCACACTGATTTTTAATCAGTTTTAGTTCTAAAACACTTTTCTAAATCCTTAACATAAAGAGGAACACCTTGTTGAACTCAGCCTGAATACTAATGATGGAAAAGCCAACCCGCCAAAACAAAACCGGAGCCATTGTGATACTCTACCTGCTGATGAAACCTCAAGTGGGAAGGATCAGAACAAAGACAGAACGCAACAGATCACTTAAGAAAATGTAATAGGACTTCCAGGAAAACAACCAACCGGGCAGCCTCTCGATGTCCAACTATCCCAGTCAAGAACACCTGAACCTTCTAGAACAATGTCCAGCTTCCAGAAGGATAAGGCTTTATACATTACATGCTAACAGGATATAACAGGGAGGAAGCCTGCACAGCCTGGCAAATGCAGAGCTCAAGAAGAAAATGACTGCAGTAGACACTCCTGGAAGCAGAGAATCTGACTGGCATCAGACATGCGGCTTGCTTTGTACAGAGTCAACCATTAAGTGGGTCGCACACCGCTCGTCATACTAGCAAGTAGCCCCATAGGATTCTGGACAATGAAGTAGCAGCGGCGAGTACACCTATGCTACGAGTGTTAAATAAATGCCATCCCTGGACACGTGTTTCGAGGTAGTTGCCTCTCGTCAGCAGGGAGCAGGTCTGTATGTGGGGTGCCGGTAGACTGCCAAATACACAAGGTTAAATACCTTTCACGGCGCGCGGGTGCGGGATCCTGACTCGTCAGCCGTTTAGCTCGAGGGAGCTTTAAAGTCAACCATTAAGTGGGTCGCACACCGCTCGTCATACTAGCAAGTAGCCCCATAGGATTCTGGACAATGAAGTAGCAGCGGCGAGTACACCTATGCTACGAGTCAGGATCCCGCACCCGCGCGCCGTGAAAGGTATTTAACCTTGTATATTTGGCAGTCTACCGGCACCCCACATACAGACCTGCTCCCTGCTGACGAGAGGCAACTACCTCGAAACACGTGTCCAGGGATGGCATTTATTTAACACTCGTAGCATAGGTGTACTCGCCGCTGCTAGTTCATTGTCCAGATTCCTATGGGGCTACTTGCTAGTATGACGAGCGGTGTGCGACCCACTTAATGGTTGACTTTAAAGCTCCCTCGAGCTAAACGGCTGACGAGTCAGGATCCCGCACCCGCGCGCCGTGAAAGGTATTTAACCTTTTATATTTGGCAGTCTACCGGCACCCCACATACAGACCTGCTCCCTGCTGACGAGAGGCAACTACCTCGAAACACGTGTCCAGGGATGGCATTTATTTAACACTCGTAGCATAGGTGTACTCGCCGCTGCTACTTCATTGTCCAGAATCCTATGGGGCTACTTGCTAGTATGACGAGCGGTGTGCGACCCACTTAATGGTTGCTTTGTACAGAGGACTAAGAGATATTAACTAAATAAGCCTGAATGATTTCTGACAATCAAAGCCTGCAAAAATGTCAACTACACATTGCCTGTCAACATGGTTCAATGATTCTGAAAACACTGAAAACTGAATCCGATACTCACCAGAAGACCAGCCTAAAGTTCCTCAAACAATCCAAACAAGACATTACCCTAAACAACTACTGCCAGCAGACTCAAATGATAAACCTCTTCATAGGATTCTCCTGCCAGCTACATACAGCACCACAGAGCCTTGCTCAGTCTCAGGCTAACACCTCAGCTTGCTAAAGAGAACAAATCTCCTAACTCATTCCTCAAGGAGAACCAACTAATACATGTCATCTAAATCATCAGATGTACTCACATCCAGCATCAACAGGCACCTTCCACAAACTGGAGCGTTCTCCTCTTTGCTTTTCAACCGTGGTGACGAAATGAGCATTTGTGGCTACCTGGAATGACAGTCTGCTGTAGCCTTGGTACACTTCACTGGTGACATTTGAGCACCATAAAAAAAGAGATTAGGTCTGGAAGTAGCAGTCTTGAAGGCAGTAACCCTCTAAAGCCATACCCAGATGCATGCAATGATTTATTGAATCCCTAAAGAGAAGCCCTGCGGAAATGGCCCATGAGGACACTTTCACATTTTCTGACCTCATAAACTGCAACGTACGCGATCTCTCCCAGTAATTTAGACTGGAATGGATAAACTCTTTCTCCCGTTTCCTTTTATCCTATTTTATACCTTTGAAGCAATTCGCCAATACAGTTTCCATTTTAAAAACATGGTGTGCACCATACTTTTGTTTTGTACCGTATCGCTCACTCAAGTTGATGTTCCTTTCACCCCATTGCACCTCCCCGAAAGTAAGCCTGAATTCAGCACATGCAAGAGTGAAGCAAGGATACTTTAAAGTATTGTTTGTGTTGCCTTTGCAAGGTGAGAAAACACACAGGTGTTATGGGAGCTTTGTCTGAGCATGTAGAAAAGTCTGTGGTTACACTCCACTACTCTATACACTAGGCACGAAATCCTCTCATCAAAGGCCTTCCAGGTACATTTTTATATACTGGTCCTGAATATTGTTACAAACATTTCATACTTTCCAATACCTGCAAACAGTCATAGCAAGAAATATGCTTACCCTTTGGGAAACTAAAGGCAAAGACTCAAATCTTGCACATGTTACTACAATAAGAACTAGAAGGTGAAAATGCTAAATATAACTGAAGCATCTACTTTAAAACCTATTATCAATTATTTGTCACATAATATGTTTTATTGTCAAATACCACCCACCAAAAAGCTTACACAAAATGGCAGTCTTGTACTTAAAAAAAAAAAAAAAAAAAAAATGAAGTCCTACTCACAACTGATATGGACATCTTGTGATCTCTGAACACATAAATGTATCAAATTCATCAGCAAAATTTCAATAACAACAACCTTAACATGCCAAATGGTACGTAAAAGACCTGGAAATCTTGGCAAGGGAAGAATAGGAAACCGAAAACCCTGCGCATTCATATTTACTTTGGCAGAATGGCTGAAATAACAAAGCAGTTACATATGCTGCATTGGAAACATGGATAAAGATCAATTGAGTTGCGAAACAGTACTGCATTGTATTTCGCTTTTTGCGGCATGGGTTATGTAAATACGACCATCACAAGAGATTTGAACAATACCTAATTCCACAGGCAATCTGATAGGGTGTAGTTTTCCAGGATTCTGCATCAACCTGTTTGCCGTCAGGCAGTGTGACTTTGATAGGTTTGCTCTCTTTTGCTGCTCGTTCCGCGAGAATTTCATCATGTTCTGCTTTCAGCTTATTGTAAATATCAAGACGTTCATTGATGTAGGCTGGCCATGGATTTAACTTCAAAAATTAAAAATGAAGAATATTAATGTGAATCCATTTAAATATCAAAACATAATTACATTAACAATAAAATAATTATTTTGAGTGACCGCATAGCTAAATTCGAAATTAATTACCAATCTCAGCTATTTTATTGTACAGCATGGGTCATTGTAAAGTACACCGATGCCTAAAACAGACATTATGCAAAATTTGTAAATTAAGATTACAAACAAATCCAAGGTTGGTTAACAAGGGCGTTTACTTGAAAAGTATAAAAATGTCTACGGTAGAACACGTAATAATGCATATTTAGCCTGTGTTATCTCAAATCAGTTCTGAGCAGCAATGGCTACGAGGTTTGGCTATAGAGAAAAAAAAAAATCGCATTCTAATTGCATGCGTGACGGCCATTGCCAAGCAACAAGAAGCTGTTTGTTCACTAGTGTTACCTGTGCAAATAGACAATCCCATCCAATGCCAATTACAGTGGCAGCAAGATACGCACGGCTGGGTGCAAAAGATTGCACAAAAATACCCTCGTTTAAAATAGGATCTTAATTGAGTATATTTATACTTTACGCCCTTTTTTGTCGGAATCACTTAAGTGTGGATGTTAGGAAAGATGGTTGTAACTTTTAAGACAGTTACTGAATAGAATGATGTCCTGGTTAAAATAATGGGACGTCACTGCCTGTCTAAATACAGGCTGATAAACCATCTAGAGGGACGGAGAAGATCAGAATAGTTCTTAAAATAAATACTCTAGGGATGTTCGCTGTGAGCACGCGGGCCTCTTACATCTCTATTAGTACACTCAACAAGGTTGAAAACAATATAACGTAGAAATCTGGACTTCAGAAATTAATGATGAATTTTTGTTATCTTATTTGTTTTCTAATGTGAGAAAATCATCCAAATCTAATTTCTTCATATATTTTTTTATTGAAATAAATCACAAACACAACAGAGCGCAGGCGTTCTAAAAACTATAAGCCAGTCAAGATCAGAAAGTTGATCAAAAACAACGAATTATATAGGACAATGCTGTCTCTCACTCTCCCTCTCCCCACCCCAATGAAAGAAACTATGGAAAGTACAATTCACACGACAATAAAAGTTAGTACAATCAAACATCATTAAAATCTTTTAATCTGTATGATTTTTTTTTTACCTTCGTAAGTAACAAACGTGCAATAAGTGGTTCAACTGCAATAAAACTCAGGGCACATACCTCAGTGCGGCCTCCTCCATCCCCAGATCCCTCTTTAGCTTTCTTCTTTCCTCCATCCTTTCGCTTTTCATCCCCAGCAGTGGCCTTAAAACAAAGGATACAAACTTGATGCTACCGCTTTCCCGATTATGCCTACAAATGGGTAAATCCTATTTGAAATACCTCCAGCAAGGTAACTATTAGTGATGCAAGTTATTTTGACTTACTAACTCATCCAAGCATCGGCACGTATAGCACCTTTGAGACTCTCGCCATTTTACGTCCAGACAATAGAAAATGTCCTACCTAAGTATATTTCAATAAAATCACTGTTGCTAACTATTTGCTACTCGGCACAGGAGAGGTTTAGAAAAACCAAGTAGTTGTCTAAGAGCCAGAAATACGATTTCAGCAAACGAAAGTACAGTATATATATTTAATGATGAGCGCACACAAACATCGTGAAGTCATATCTCTGTCCTAAAAAAAAAGTACTTCAGGAGTTCGGGTACCGTAACAGTAAACTGGGGAAGGAGGGAGGAGTGGCGGGGGGGCAACATCCTCTGATTCTGGCGGTCCTTCATTCAACTGCAATGCTGGAATCAGTCCAGATTTGTCGCTCCACCTCAGATACAGGCACAGAGGTGCATTAATTGAGGAAGAAACTTTTTTGGCCCTTCTTGGATCCCACTATTGCGACTCCAACTTCAGTATTAACTCTGCCGTGGATAGGGGTATGATGTTTACAATATTTTACACATACTACTTCAAGGACACACAACACGGGCCGTTATAAGCAGGGCTGTATTCTAGGACCTTGTATGCGCATGGGTGTTTCTGTGCTACTTGGAGTTCGCTCCTACTCCTCTATCACACTGGGCCTCTGTGTTCTCCTGTTACTCCACATTCTTGTGTTTTCTTTTCTGCACCCCATACTCTTATTATGTCCCCTGGGTCTCACTCCTCACAACATGCACTGTCTGAATTGGTTGTCTGACCATTAACTTACACAAATATCTATTTATTTAGGCCTCACACTATTTTTACTCAATAGGTGTACGTACATATGTGTTTGCGTGCCCTATGCATGTGTACACAACTGCAAGTGTCTTTGTATGTCTGTTTGCATGTATGTTTGTGGGGATGTGTGCATGTATTTATGCAGAGCTTCTATTTCCCTAGAAGAAACAAGGTTGTGATGCTCTCCTTGAAAAAGTAAAGGAGGAACCTCATCAGCACTGATGAGCAGGTTAAGTACATAGCATCATATGATACAGTTTTGGGTGTGGCATGCAGGTAGCGGGTCTCACTTTATCATTTGTGAAGATGGTAAAGTGCCTATACATCAATTTAAACAAGCATTGGTCAATGCAATAGGTTTCGCCTATGTGATTAATAAGCAGTTTTGTGTTGTAAGTTGTAGCCAGGTGAATAGTTGTGCAATACAAGTTACTGAAACTCCGTTAAAGTGTTATGACTTGTATATCGAGAAAGTCAATATATTGTGCTGTTACTGGTGGTATTATTAAGCGGGAGATTAGGTGAATTGGGAGATGACGGACAAAACAAAAAACATGCACCAGATAAGTACAGTGTGAGTGCAGATGAGGCCGGGGACCCAGATTAGGCTAGACTGCGCTACGTGTTGCTGACTGCACCTTGCTCTGACTGGAAAGACATCATGTAGCAATAAATGTGCAGACATGCAGGGGTCCCATGTTGGGCTTCCTCTACACAGAGGACTTAATGTTCATCCCTGAAGTCTGAAGGGAAACTATTTAAAAGACCCAGAGATTAGTTTATTGGATTGGGCGAATGATGTCAAAAAGAAGGGAGCTAGGTCTGTGGAAAGAGAAATAAATAAAAGGAGGGGAAAACAAAGAGGTATGAACTGGGAGGAGGCTTTAAGACACATGATGGTGACGCCCCCCGCCCCCTAGAACCTTAAATTGCTGCTCATCGATCATGAGCTTACCGCCTGAACAACCCTAATAAATACGACGATGAACCTAGGGGAAAAAAAAAAGGGGGGGGAAAGAACTCGCTAAAGGACAACTAAACTAAACTAAAACCAGACCATAGTAATACAAAGCATGCTGTACTAATGGGAAAAAAGGCCTAAGTACACACAATATCACGCTTTTAATTTAATGACAACATAATCACAGCTCTAACGGGAAAAAGGCCTAAGTACACACAACATCCATATTTGATCACAACCAATCCTAGCTCAAAACGGGAAAAAGGCCTAAGTTCAGCTATGACCAAGGAGAAAAAGGGGGGCCTATGTACAACCATACAATCACGTCAACCTCTTACACATGTAACGGGAAAAAAAGGCCTAAGTCAAACTTACATAGTACCTCCGACTAGCATTGTTTAGTAGCTTGTTTTTAGGGCTGGTGGGTGGGGAAAATTACACGCCCCGAGCGTGGGGCACACGAGGTATGCGGGGGGCGAGCCAAGGGCAAGAGGGCGCCCAGCTCGCTCCCCGGGCCTTTTAAGGCGCTGTTCCACCAGGGGGTCGCCGGGCCAGCCGGGCCAGCCGGCCCGCCCCCCGCACGACCCGCCCCCCTGCCACGGGGGAGGCATCAGCCAATCGGTGGTGGGGGTGCGCTGCGCACGTCATCGACGCGCGACGCACCCCCACCACCGAAAGGCCTGGGGAGGGGGGCCGCCGCACCGCCATGTGGGCGGGAGGGCCCGAGCGGCCCCCCTTTACAATTAGTCTCCCCGCTACTAAACAAAATGAATGTTCAATGTAACTGGTGCTCATGTAAAGTGAAAAGTACATTTTACTAAACTGCAAGCATGAGAATTTATCTCGTTATAAACGCTTAACGATTACCCCTCCCTCACTTGACAAACCACAGAAAACATTGTGAAATCAAACTACTTGCTGCAGGCTGTAAATTGTGCGTTTTGTTTTTTAACAAAGACAGGCTGTTTGTGGTGTTTTTCAGCGGTATCTCTTGGTTTTTAGCACTGTGTAACAGCTCGGGTGGACTAGGTAAACAGTTTGAAAGAGGTATGATTTGGTTTGAAGGAGCGCTGCAATATAAAGGTGTAAAGCAGCCTTCCTTGGCAGTCGTAGCAAGATCCTGCCGTTGCTAAAAGCAAATCTGACAAAAGGGTGGAGTTCCGTCTTGGAAGGAGGGGAAGAGGAGGCCTTGATTTTCAAATGAGTCAATGCACCATCTCTTCCATGTTCTTTGTCAACCACCCAAGAGTGGCGCCAGGCTTCTCTGCTATTACAGCACATGCAGACTTAATTAAAAACTGGCGTTTTGCATCAAACAGATATCGGTCGTAATATTTTGTCAATTCTCCTGCGGCACGCAGATTTCAAACTTTGCCAGGATATTGCCAAACAACCCTACAGAGAAACCATGTAAAACACTACATGTTAATAGCTGTGTGTTTGGCAATTTACATCTCAACATTTAATGGCTGTCACCTGAGCGCTCTGAAGCACCAGTCTGACTGCACTAGCTTCCCACAGAAACAATAGAAATGAAACAAAATATTTAAAATCATAAGCCTGTTTGTATTGCATGCATGCTCCTTGGCTTGTCTGACGTTACACAGCATTTACCAGAATCAGTCGTTCCTCATGTTACAGAGGGCAGTGATTACCGGTTTCCTCGATCAATCAGCAGCTCGTCAGCCCCCGACTCCTTAGTGTGAGTGTAGATGAGGCACGAGACCGAGATTTGGTGAGACGGTGCTACGTGCCACTGGCTGCACCTTGCTCTGACTGGAAAGACATCTTGGAGCGATAAATGCCGAGTCTTACCAGGGGGTCCTTTGTAAGAGGATTTAATGTTCATCCCTGCAGTCTGAAATTAGTTTAGTGGATGTGGGCGAATTATGCCAAAAAGATGGGAGCTGTATATGTGGAAAAAGGAACAAATAATACAAGGGGGAAGTAACGAGGTATGACCCATGAGGAGGCTGCAAGATATGGGGAGGATAGAGATGGCCTGCAGATGCACTCGTAAGGAGTGCTTGTTAGGAAATGTAAACAAGCAACACAAGTGAAGAGGCTAAGAGCTGGGTGAGCTTCTGGAGCGAAGTCTGTGCTCTTGGCTCTGTCCTAGAAAACACACTAAAGAGATGAGAATAGGCTGTGGTGTTGCAGTCAGAACTGCCGACTTCAGAGCAGGGCACCACGGAACAACTCTAGGCGTCTGCTCAACATTCTGTGATTCTGGGCAGATCATTCAATCTCCCCGCGACCACAAATAATGAATGCCTAATGGAACTGGTGTTCATATAAAGAGTGAAGTACTCTTTGATAAACTGCAAGAATATGAATTTAACTTATAAACGCATAACAATTAGCCCTCCCTCACATGAAAAACCACAGCAAATCTGGTAAAATCAATCTACTTGCTGCAGGCTGTAAATTGTGTTTCTTTTTAAAACAACGACAGGCTGTTTGTGGAGTTTTGCAGCGTTATCTCTTGGCTTTTAGCGTTGTTTAAAAGCTCGGGTGGACTAGGTAAACAGTTGGACAGAGGTATGATTTTGCTTGAAGGCGCGCTGCATAATAAAGGTGTCAAAGCAGCCTTCCCTGGCAGGCACTCACAGCATGATCCTGCAGCTGCTGAAAGCAAATCTACCAAAAGGGTTGCGTTCTGTCTTGGAAGTGGGGGGAGATTAAGCCATGGAGGGGTCAGGGAGAGACCAACGATGAGGAAGCAAAGACGACGGGGAAAGCAAAAAGAACAAGCATTGGCATAGCCAATAGGTCTCGCATTTATACGAGTTTGAGCTATTGGCATTGTAAGTGACTATGCCTTTTATTTATGTTTTGGTTTTAAAAATATAAATAAAAGGCATTGTCATTTTCAATGCAAATAGCTTAAACTCTTGCAAAAGTCCAGGTGCAAGTAAGGACTGGGGAGGAGGGGAGACGACTTGCTAGAACATGCACTCTCATGGAGCACAACATCAATAAAATGTAAATTATCTCCCAAAGCCTTCACTGTGCTGTATAATGGCTATCACTTGTAGATGGGAGAATATTATTACTAGCGATCACTTGAGCTGAATCCTTTCTTGTACATATGACTGCAGAGTGGCCCAAGTAAACCTGCTTATATACTCTAGTTTGGGAAGAAGAGAAATAGATCGACCCCCTCCACTTGTCTCTTTGACACCGATTGCAACTTAATAAGGCACTTGCCACCTGTGCTGTTGTAAAAAATTATGTAACACACTTGGAAAAGCAAACCGTGTGCTGGAAGCAGTACAAACCTGGAGTTCTTATCAGAGAGGGCAGGTAGGTACCTGTCTGAATAACATGCTTGTCCATGAATTCGGACACAACAGATGCCCAGAGGATTGCGGTCCTTCCTGTACAAAGAATTCAAGTTTTTACTCGCGACATGGAGGCACCTATTTCAAAATACTCACATTTTCTTTACTTAGTAGAAACACACACCGTAATAAAGACCGATGCGGCACAATGACTTGCAGTGTCAGGTGTAAAAACCCATACATGTGGCGATATAAACGAGCAATAGACTATGCAAAAAAGATTAATGCACTCTTATAGCGATATAACAAATGGAAAACACCTATAACGTGAAAAAGAAAAGATGAATGACTAATTAATACGGGCGTATATTACTAACAGCCACACACACCTGTAAAATGCACACAAAAAAACAGTCCAAACAATTTGGCAAGTACAGGATATCGCAGAACTTCAAGGATGTGAGGATTAAGGGGAGTTACCTGCTGTTACTGTGCAATAAAGAAGCAAACAATAGGCAGCTCAGTGTGATGTTGTATAAGCACACATCACACCGCTGTGCTATCTTTGAAAGTCTATGGCTCAGAGTGTGCCGATACGGTTATTTGGGTTAAGGCTTTGGGAAGGTGTACCGCTCCCCGCTCTCGAGGCAGTTCACCTGTGATGTCCGTGCCCAGGGGTAGGTTTCTGTGCCTTCCTGCCTTTGCTGCACTCTGCCATTGCTAGAGTGAAGGCTCGCATTCCGAGTGGGGGGAGGGAGGGCTCCTAATGCGAAGCGGGAGGGGGGGGGAGTAAATTAACTTCAAGACGTATACCACGGTGTGCAAAAGAAATAGAGAGGGGGCTCTTAATGCGAAGCGGGGGGAGAAAAAACTTCAAGGAGCACGCCATGGCCTGCTAAAGTTTGTTGCACTCTGCCATTTCTAAAGTGAAAGCGTGCATACAGAGTGGAGGGGAGATAAAAATGTACTGATCCCGAGGACGTTTACCTGCGATAACCGTGCCCAGGGGTAGGTTTCCACGCCGTCCTGCCTTTGTTGCACTCTGCCATTTGTACAGTGAAAGCACACATATGGGGGGCTCTTAATGCTAAGCCGGAGGTGAGGAAGCAAAAGAGCTCCAAGGAGCATGAGTGAGTACTACTCATGACAGATATAGGAGCACCACTCCTGAGCCATGGGCAGTGAGTACTACTATTGAGACTGGGCAGTGAATACCACTTCTGGGAGGGGCGCAGTGACAACCAACCCTGAGAGAAATAGGCAGTGACTACCACTCCTGAGAGAGACAGATGCAGTGGGTACCACTCATGAGAGAGAGAGAGAGACAGGGCAGTGAGTACCTCCTCTGACAGGGACACAGCAGCGGCGAGGACCACACGAGAGAAGGGCACGCGGGCAGTGGGTTTCACATCCGAAGAGAAGATGGCGTTTGCGTACCAAGCCAGAGGGAGATACAGCATCTATGAGTGCCACACCTGAAGGGACCCGGCGTGGGCAGTACCAGACTAGAGGTGAACACAGGCGCACTGATTTCCACACGAGAGGCACGCGGCTGTGAGCATCACATCTGAGAGGTGCGGTCGGTGAGAGCCAAGCCGGAGAGGAACAAGGGGACAGAAAGCACCATACCAGTGAGGGAAAGAGAGACAGTCAGTATCTCACACCAAACGAAGGAAGGGGGTGACCACTCCAGGAAGGGACGCAAGGTCAGTGAAAACCACTCTTGTGAGAGACACAGGGGCACTGAGTTACATGCCGAGTACCTCACATCAAAGGATGCAATTTAGTAAGAGACAGCACCCGAGAGAGGCACAGGGGAAGTGAATATCAAAATTTAAGGTAGATACGGGGGCACTGAGTACCACACTTGAGAGAGACACGGGGACAGTGAGTGCCACTCATGAGAGAGACACAGAGGCAGTGAGTATCAGAAAAGGAAGTGAGAGAGACAGAGGCGGAGAGAATACAGATAAGAGCAGAGAGAAAGAGACAGGAAGAAGACATTCGCAGAGACAAAAGAAATAGAGAGGGAAAGTAAAAGAGGACGAGAGTGAGAGGGGTGAAACTGAAGCTCAGAGAGACAAGCGCGCGCGCCTCGCGCTGAAAGTTTAAACAAGCTAATTAAAACAAGTAGCAGGCGGCAGCGAAAGCGATTTTGCGATCGCTATTGTTGGTACTGGGGAGCCATGGACCAATCTCGGCATCAGCTCAAAAGCCTGTGATTCTGGGCGAATCCCTTAATCTCCCAATGCCTAGAAATAACAAACACACGAAAAGAACAAGCGCGCACTGAAGCTGACGAAGTGGGAGGGGGAGTGGGGGCGGGCACGCAGGCTGCCAAATGGTGCGATGAATCACGGCTAAAGTGAAAGCAAACAAGTGGTTGCAGGACTCCAAATGGTGCGCGCGCCCGGACGGGTCACATGCACTGTAGTTGGAGGCCTGCAAAGCCACTGTTTGCACTTCCAAAACGCGCTTACTATAAGTCTCGCCAGAGCAGCGCTAAAGCGCTGGTCAGGCGACACCTAAAAAGCCCTTGCTGATGAATGCTGCTCACAGAAAGTGCATTTCGAAAGGGGACAAAGCTGTAAACGAATTTTTCTCAGTTCACATGATGCCAAAACTCCAAGTTGTTTTGAAGTTCGCAAAAACGCCTGCTGTAGCCATTGTAGAAGCCACTGTAATAGTCCTGTCTTGGGGATAGATGTTATAAACGGAAACCTGGCTAAATGAAGAGAATACTACTACGCTAGCAATGGCCTTTCCGGCAGACTACTCTGTCGTGCGTTTAGATAGAGTAGGAAAGAGGGGTGTAGGTTTGGCAATTGCAATACGCCCTCCGAACCATATCACAATTTTGGACAAGGTCTCTTCCCCCAATCTTGAGTTACTGATTTTCAGAGTGCAGCAAGCACACATCACTGAACTGACAGGAGCTCTAGTGTACCATCCTCCGGGCAGTGAGAAAAGAGAATTTTGTACATCTCTCTCAGAAAGATTGGCCCCTTTCATACTGCAAGCAACCAAATTCTTATTAGTAGGGGATTTTAACCACCACTTGGAATGTTTCTTACAAATAGCGATTCAGCAAGTATGCTTGCAACTATAGAACCTTTTGAGCTCTTTTCCAGAGTTGCTAGCCCTACCCATCGGGCAGGACATGTTCTGGACACAATTTTTTCAAATATGTAAGACCCAAGAGTAGATCCCCCGTTTGAGGTGGAATGGACAGATCAGTCAGCATTACGCTTTTATTGGACTCTGCTGAGGTCATCTGAATGCCCAAAGCCCCGCAAAGAATCTCGCAGAGCCTGGAAAGGAGTAACAGCCTCAGCGTTTAGCAGGCTTTATTCCCCCCCGGCATTACCTAGCGAGACTGACTGTGATCTAGCCTTAAAGCTATCTGAAGCATCTATTAGAGAGGTTCTCGATGTGATTGCACCTGTGAAGAGGGTAAGAACTCAGGCTAGAGTAGCCCCCGCGCCATGGTACACCGCTACACTAAAAAAGGAGAAGGCTATATGCAGATCACTAGAAAGAAGGTGGAGACAGTCCAAATCAGCAGCAGACGAATGCTGTGATCGCGAAGCCCATAAAAAGGTATCTAAATAGCTGTAATACAGCTAGGAGAGCTCATCTAGGTACCTGGATTATGGAGGCTAAAGATTCATCACAAGAGCTTTTTACTATTTTAAGAGAATTTACTTGCCCGCGGGCCAATAATCCGCTCCCGCCAGCTACACCGGAGTTCTGTAATCATTTAGCGTACCATTTTATCAATAAGATAGATACCATATATCGCTCCTTCGGGACAACAGAGGATATTTATGACAGTCTGGCCCCCAGGGCAAACCCTGGTTCACCGAGACTAAATGACTTTCCTAATATCACGGGAGACCAGGTGGGTGTCTTGTTGGCCAAGGCCAAGTTAGGATCAATCTTGGACCCACTGCCACCTAGGGTCATGAACGAGCTGACCCCTATCCTAGCAGATACTTTGGCAGACATATGTATCTCCCTAGCTACAGCTACCTTTCCTCGCAAATGGAAGGTATCACGCGTTAAGCCGCTGCTGAAAAAGGCACTAGCAGATCCCACAGTGGCACAAAACTATAGACCCATCTCTCTTCTCCCATGTTGGTCTAAAATCATGGAAACTATAATAAATCTACAACTCTCCAATTATCTAGAAGAGAATAAGATATTAGACCCCTCTCAGGCAGGTTTTCGTGCATCACATAGCACGGAGGCAGCCTTGCTTGAAGTTACGGATACCGTTAGGATGTCGCTTGATGGGGACTCTCCAGTTATGCTGGTGTTGTTGGACCTGTCGGCAGCCTTCGACACCATCTCCCACAATATACTGTTTAACAGGTTGCGGGAGGTTGGTGTCGGTGGCTTAGCCCTTAAATGGTTTTCAGAGCCATCTCTCTGACAGAATCCAATCTGTTCAATTAGGGTCCTATGTGTCATCTCCAGCTGCGGTGGACAAGGGGGTACCACAGGGCTCTATATTGAGTCCCACATTATTTAATCTATACGTGGCCCCCTTGGCCTTAATCATCAGGAACTGTGGCTTTGAAACTATATCTTATGCTGATGATACGCAGCTGATTGTACATATTGATAAGGACCCCGCTAAAACGAAAGCCAGGTTTGCAACTTGTATGATCAATATTGCACACTGGATGAGGAGACATTTTCGACAATTAAATTCTTCTAAAACCGAGATACTTTTGTTTGGCAAGGCTGTTGATCTGTGGACCTCAGACTGGTGGCCATCCGAATTGGTAGAGGCCCCCTCCCCGAAACGCTGTGCGAGGAACCTGGGGATAAGGTTAGATAACCAGCTCTCAATGGAGATACAGGTGAAATCGCTTGTAGCCTCCTGTTTTGGGACCATGCGGATGTTGAGTAAGATCTTCCCATGGATCCCGCTCAGTGCCAGAAAGACTCTCATCCAGGCGCTGCTAATAAGCCGCCTGGATTTTGGAAATTCCTTACTGGTAGGAATTAGGGAGGACCTTTTATCCAAATTACAGGTTGTGCAAAATACAGCTGCCCGCCTTGCCCTTGACAAACCAGCCCGAACCCCTTAGTTGCCGCTCCTACGTCAATTACACTGGCTTCCAGTAAAGAAACGGGCCACCTTTAAAATGTTGTGTTTGGTCTTTAGGGCCTTGCACGGACTGGGGCCGGTTTATCTGACTAATGGTTTCAACCTACAAGTCAGCTTAGATCTAGCAATCGTAAGATGCTGTGTGGCCAAAGAGTCAGGAAGGTAAAAATGGGGGGGGGTCGTTCCTTTTCTTATCAGGCTCCCAAATTATGGAATGGCCTCCCTGAACAAATCCGGCAATGTCCGAATCTGTCCAAATTAAAAAAGCTGCTTAAAACATGGCTCTTTTAAGCTTGCCCCTAACTGACCGCTAGACTTTTTCTCCAGCGCCGAGAGATTCCCTGGGGAATGATTCGTGCGCGATATAAGTGAATTATATAAAACTTAAATAAATAAAAGCCTTAGAGTAATTGAAAATAAAATAATGTTTACTTGTTAGGCAACTGGTTTGGTCATTTGCAAATCCACTGAAATGAATGGGGATCCTATGATGCAGTCGAACTGAGTCATTTATGGCATATGATATCCTTGCTATGCCTTTGCTTGATTTGCTTAAATCGCCCTCCATTCCGACAGCTGTAGAAAGCAAGGCTTGGGAACAGGGTGTGGCGTTGCGGCCTGAGCTGCCGACTTTAGAGCTGGGGGACCAAGTTCAAGTTGCAGCATCGGCTCAACATCCTGTAAGCAAAATCGCTAAATCTCCCCTTGCCTACAAATATTAAAATATGCGAAGAACTCAAACCAAAGAAATGTTACATTTAGATTCAGTAAGCAGCATAATCACAAAGAAGTAGGTCAAAAACAAGTGGTGTGCTCATTCGTAATTAAAATAACAAAGAAGTATAGCAGATTAAAAGGGCTACTTCGGCCTCAGGACACTGATAAGAAGACATGGAGATCAATAGGAAACGGGATGCTACAACCAATAGATACTGAGGAAAAGTTAGCAGCAAGCACACAAACGAATGAAAAGGAAGGAAGGGATGTAATCCCCTTTAAGATTTATATTAAATACAATAGATTGCACAAGCACAGACGAAACCTAAAAAGTGGGGGCCACTTCACTACTCATTTCCAAGTAACGCAGCACACGAAGAGCCTCTGTGACAGGGAACAGATTGTATAAAATAGAGGGTGGGTAATTAGCATATGCAATGGTCTCATTAGTAGTGGTATCACTATATCGCTAATGCCAAAGGAAACAGGACACTTTTCAGTCAAACTTGAGACAGTTTTGCTATATCTAAAAGTGTAACTAGATGCATACCATATATGTACTCATATGTAAACCAAACATACACATACTAAGTCTTGTTGTCTTTGAACCCAAAGCACTGAATGTTTTAGAAAATCTCTACACTGAAAGCTCAATCCATACATTAATAAACATTTAATCATGTGCATTGTATGAAAAAATGCATATATGTGATGTACAAATATGTATTTATTTAGTAAGTTTTATATAGCGCAAACGTGACCCAGGCAGGTATCAAAGCATTTTACAATTAGGATAGGTGGGGTATAGAGGTGGGAAGGACAAGCATTAGTTTGAATATACATATAATGAACAAGATAGGAGTGCATCACAATTAGGGTAGGATGGATACAGTATATGGAGAAGAACATTTGATACATAAATGAGCATAGCACGCGAATGCTGCGATTCAAAGGTGCACAGCAATCTAGTAGTCAATCAGGGGGCAGACAATAAGCAGTGGGGCCAGGGCCGTTTACGGCAAGAACTTAGTCATTAGGATTTTTTTTTACTTCCTTTTTGAAGGAAGCAGTAGAAGAAAGTTCCAAATCTTTGGGGCAGTGCCCGAGAAGGCTCTGTGATTCGGTCTCGTTTTGTGGCAGAACTATGGTTTCAGGAGCAATGAGCTTGCACTTCTTGACTGTCTGCAACCTTCAGATTGTACTACTTTCTCAGCCAGATAAATGCGAGTCTTGAGATGCAGGGCTTTGTGGGTCATGCAAGCTATTTTTAACTGTATTCTTGTTTCATATGACAGCCAGTTTAGGGATTTGAGGGCTGGGGAGATGGGATGGTTTCTTTTTGTACCCGTGATCAGTCTAGATGCGGCATTAATGGAGGCTTAGTGGGGCCAAGTTATATTTGCGAAGTCCACAGAGCGTGTAGCTACCATAGTCTACCTTAGGCAGTACCAGAGCTTGTACTCCTGTGGGAGTAATGGTTTCAGGTTCCTTAGTATGTTGATCTGGTGTTTAGCACCTGTGCTTACATTGCTAATATGATTCTGCATGTTCAAATGCTTATCTAGTGTGATTCCTAGGGATTTCGTAGAATCGATAATGTGGGCAGTGCAATTGAAGGCCGTAAGGTATTTCAGCCAGTGGTCGATCTTGGGGATGTGATTAGGCAGAGAAATGAGAAGGAATTCCGTTTTGGAGGTGTTGAGCATGAGGTGGTTATCAGGAATCCAGTTCTGAGTATTCATAAGGGTAGAGTTGAGTGAGCTGAAGACTTCAGGGGAGGTGATTTTTAGATAAAGTTGAGTGTCATCCGCATACATATGGAAGAGAATGTTCGTGTAGTTCAGAGCATTTGCCAACGTTTCAAGGAATAAACTGAAGAATATTGGTGATAGTGCAGACCCCATGTGGAATCCCCATAGAAACTGAGGAGGGTTGGAAAAGGGATTGATTCACCTTGACTTTTTATAATCTATTGTGGAGGAAGGAAGTAAACCATTGCAATACCAGTCCTGAAAAGCCCATCCTGTGTTCTAGGATGGATAAGAGATTGTCGTGGTTAATGTCAAAAGCCGAAGATAGTTCGAGGAGAATGAGGAGGCATGATTCGTTTTTGTCTAGCATTTTTAAAATGTCATCCATAATGTGAGTGAGAGCAGATTCCGTGCTGTGTCCTCTCCGAAATCCTGAATGATATTGGTCCGAAAGTTGGAAATGCTCCATGTGTGCACAAAGTTGCGTCTGCATGAATTTTTAAAGCAGTTTAGCCAGCGTGGGGACGGTGGAGATAGGCCGGAAGTTGCTGAGGTCAGAGCGGTCAGCGTTAGGTTTTTTCAGGATGGGGGGAGACCTCCGCAACTTTTAGGCAGTCAGAGATCGTGCCTTGTAACAGCGAGGAATTGACAATCTTGGGGAGGATGGTCTCCTTGAGATCTTTGAAGATGGGCGTTGGTAGCGGGTCCATGAAATGATTAGAAGGGTTGATCACCAGCAGGGTGTTGTAGATATCTCTTTCGCTGAGGGGAGTAATAGCGTTCCAAGAGGCGTTGATCTTGGTGCTAACTCTGGAGGGAATGAGCCGCTCACAGCGAGTTGGAGGTGCAGCTCTCCCGAGTGTTGGGAGAAGAGCCCTCTTTGCTTCAAGGTCAAGACTGATGCTTTTTGTTTCCTCAGTGAAGGAGGAAGCCAATTTGTTGCATGATAGAAGGCCGTCGCCAAGGTTAAAGCTGTTGGGTATCTTGCTCGATTTTTGTTTAACAATTTCAAACTGTTTCTTGGGGAGGTTTTTGGCTGGAGTTTGGGTCTGAAGAAGTCAGCCTTTGCATTCTTGATTTTTCAGTTGTAAGTGTTCCTGACAGATTTAAGGTGAATTAGATGTTCAGTGGAGGGTACTGATCTCCAGGATCTTTCTTTAGGTTGCAGCGTTCTGAGGTTAGGTTGTCGTTGAACCCGGGTTTGGAGATTTTGGACGAGGCACTTTTTTGTTATTGAGGGGCTATTTCGTACAGGATGCCAGAGATGGTGGAATTATAAAAATCCATGAGGACATGAACATCAGACATGTCCGATTGAGGAGTCAAGGCCTTTCTACAGCGTCCTGCTAGATCTCTGGAGTTTAACATACAATCACAAAAGACATGGGTTTTTGCATTCAAGATCTGCACATCCACGAATACAGTAAGAGACACATATGTACATGTATATTATGAATCGCATATAGAGGTGCTATCACGGTGTCAACAATACCCACCCATCAGGGTATAAACAACCATGGAACGAATCCCAAGGCAACATACACAGTCAAAATACACCTGAGCACACCCAAGGAGAGTCACTATAATCCAAAGGTTTTGGTCAAAACCTCAGCAACATGAATAGTAGTCAATTGTTAGAGTGTCCTTTTTTTCGCAATTGGATATAAAGAAGTTTGCCAATCAGGCCCTGTTGCAGATTATTTTATTCATCAAACAACAACGCAGAGCAGCAGCAGCCGACGCGCGTTTCGCCCACTAGGCTTTTTCAAGGCTAGTGAGTCATAACAACCTGGTTTACAGACACGCCGAGTTGCCACGCGTCTTCGATAGGACACTGCTGCCGCAATCAGGACTTATCAAGGTCCGATACTTGGTTCCCGGACCTGAAGGGGTACCTCAATCACAACACGTGATACGGCTCGATCGCTACGTGTCCCAGGCTGCCTTTTAAATACTCGACAAGAACATTAAAGTGGACACGGATTTAACAGGAATTAATCCAGAAAGTGACGGATATACAACGCACGACTTTAATCAACTTAGGGGACGTTGTTATGACTCACTAGCCTTGAAAAAGCCCAGTGGGCGAAACGCGCGTCGGCTGCTGCTGCTCTGCGTTGTTGTTTGATGAATAAAATAATCTGCAACAGGACCTGATTGGGAAACTTCTTTATATCGGATTGCGAAAAAAAGGACACTCTAACAATTGACTACTATTCATGTTGCTGAGGTTTTGACCAAAACCTTTGGATTATAGTGACTCTCCTTGGGTGTGCTCAGGTGTATTTTGACTGTGTAGATCTCTGGAGTTAATACTCCTAAGGTTCCTTTTCCATTGCATCGTCTCCTTGGGTTAGACCCTCTTCGGGGACACCTCCTTGTTAATTAGGAAGAAGACGCAGTAATGGTCGGACCAATCACAAGGGATAATGGAATCTATTGAGATGGGTTTTCCTTTGAAAATGATGAGGTCCAGAGTTTCACTTTTGTTATGAGTTGGACTCTCACAGTATTGTGTCAGGAAGGATTTTAGGCAGTTTACTCATTGATCGTTTGGGTTAAACCAGTGAAGGTTGAAATCTCCCAGGAAGATTTGGGAAACTAGGGTGTCATCATTGGAAGAGATGATTTCCATCAACTGTTTAATGGAGATTGGCTTGAGTGGGGTGATAAAATGTGTGTAATTTGCATGCAGGGCGGTGATTGCTTGAGCTGTTGATGCATAGGTACTCACTGGAGGTCAGAGCGGAGGAATCAGATTGTGAAACCGAGAGTGTATTTCGGTGTATGCAAACTAATCTGCTGCCCTGTTTTATAGGTCTGTCCAATCGAAATATGTCATGACTAGAAGGTCAAGGATAGGAGTGGACGAGCAGTTTAGCGAGGTTTCCGTGAGGATAATAATATTAAGCTCATTGTTTAGAATGAGGTCAAAGATATCGGATGCGTGTTAACTCGCTGATCTGCAGTTGAATAGTGCGCATTCCAACTGGAGAGGAGTGTGGCCAGTCGGAGTCTGAATGATATTCACTCGCTTGAGGTTGTCATTGTTTATAGCTCTGAGGTTGTGGTGTAGTGAGGATACGGGATTCACTTCGGACATTGCTAAGTTAGCATATGTTAGTACACGCTTGGCTGCCATGTTGCCGCTTTTGCACACGTTTCTACATGACTTTGTTTTCGCAAAACCAGTGCTTGTGCTTGTCCACATCAGAACCGTCTACCTTTCACGTTTCTTGCTGTACTCTTTGGGTCTCATCTGCACATCGTGTTCAAGGTCGAAAAACAATGTCTCTCGTTAATCTACTTTGGTCAGTCCCACGCATGTTAGACATAATACACACACAGCTGTACTACTGAAAATCGAGTGCTTTTAATAAGGCATTGCATACATGTTAGGCACTTCAAGAATAAGTTTCCAGAGAAAAGAGATGTAAACTTTTGCATCTAAACCTAGAGGTATAGGGTCCCCCCTGACAAAGCCCAGAGGTCTTCTATTTCTGTAATAAACCAGTTCTTAGCATGGGGAGGGTGGCAAGGCACCGTAGTCCTTTTCCCACTATCTTTATAGAATGATATCCCTGTTTATTTTCTATGGAATTGTAACAATGCTTACTATCTTGTGTTTATGCATTTTGCTGCTAGTATTGGCTCGTATACTGCGTTATAGTGCACGTTAGTTAAAATAAACATTGTAAGCTATATTGTGTCTCTGATTATTCACGTTGTGGAAAAGTATGAGTGAGTGAGGGAAAGAGTGTTCTTGCTCCTTCGATTCCTGGGAGGATCTGAGTTACATGTTCTAGGCTGTCTAATCATTGGTAGCTTTGCTGTAGTACGGAGAACGAATGAGACACTATAGCTAGTCGGATTGGGGTTCCGGGCACTAAGGTGGGTTTTTGGTACACCACTACACACTGAGGTCCTGGTTTCCTGCGCATAGTTCTGTATATGTGCAGAATCCCTGCAACAGTGGGAGGGTTCCCTGTTCGGGTTGGCATGGATGGCTTGGATTAAACCCAGAGGGGCCTTGCATGAGACTAAAGGGGTCTTGTCAGTATTTAATGGGAGGGCATAAGAGAGGAGAAGAACATCAATATCACTGGTCGATAGCTCCGTCTTCATTCTTTTCGGGCGGGAGGGGGCATTAGGGAGCTGTGAAGTTTTCGAGGTAAGGTGAGTGGAACGCATTTTCTGGGACAGGGACTGCCCCTGTGGGGGATCAAGGGCAGGTTCCATAGTGCGCATAACGTTCTGAGCAGGAAGAGATGATCGATAGAGAGGGCTTTCAGTTGATAAAATGTATCCGTGAGTAGGCGCAGGTGGAGAGAGATCTCATGAAGGCGGGCAGCCAGGTCTGAGTGTTGGGTAAAGGAGAATAGTTGTGTGGAAAGTTGCAGCAGAGAGGTGGTGTCTTGAGGGAAGTCTGGTGAGTCAAAGGCAGCACTGAAGAGGTCAGGGGAGCACGTGAATCAATGATGTCTTGTGTTTTCGCGTGGAGAGAGGATACGGGGTAGTGTGACATAGGTGTAGTGGATAGGCGGTTGGTGAGGGGAGGTGGGATGGATAGGGTTGGCTAGAATCCGTGGAGGCGAGAGTCTAGACTCCGATGGAGATGTTGGCATGTTAGGCGAGATCGTGCAAGGGAGTTCAACAGGAGATAGGGCGGAGGAGTGTGAGAGGATAACCTGCCATGGGAATTGTGGTGAAACCGCTTAGAGATCAGGGAAGAAAATAGCAATATAAAACCACTAGCCATCGGAGTCTGTGGACGAGTGGAACGTGAGGGGTCTAGCGAAACTAACACAGGGGATTGAGTGGATCTGAGATCCCTTAAGTGGTGAAGAGGGTTATGAGGGTTTGAGGACATCCCTTGTGTAGTGGTGGGAGTGAGGGTCATGTGTGTAATAGGATGGCTAAGGCAGGGATGAATGGACTTGGAGATCACCGCTTTTTTGAGGGTAAGGAAGATATTATCCATCTTAGCTAAATAGTCATTGGAGGCTTGAATTAGGATAATACCATTGCTGTAGAGGGTGATGGTGGCATTCGCATTGAAGACGGGCGAGGTTGATAGTTTGAGGCCATGTGGTGTTTTCCTGGTACCCGATCTACGAAGCATGGAATAGAAGACCAACCTCTAACATGCCCATTTTCTGGAGTAGAAGATGAGGTCATTCGATAGTTTACCCTTTTTGACACAAAAGTAAGCTTCTGAGATTAATGTTTCGAGTCGGGATTTGAGTAATAGGTGTTTGTGTTTTTTAGCTGCATTTCTGGAGAGGTTAGGTGGGTAAATCACAGTGAAGGAGTTGGGCCTGCTGGGATAAGGCTAATATCCATTATGAGAGAGGCCATGTGAATCCTTGAGAGGGAGGGAGGGAGCGAATGTACATCCTAGAGTTTTTTTTTTAAAATAAGGATTAGACCAGTTAGCAATTGACCTAGTTACCAAACTTAACAGCTGGTGGTACTACGTAAGGGGTCAGATCAAATCAATCATCCTGGAAAAGCAGAGACAGAGCCCCTTACAATATGGACGATCCTTGGGAAGAACCAGATGGTAAGACCTACAAGTTTTACTTATAGATGTGTTAGATTGCACATAGAATAGAGACAGATCCCCTTTATAATATGGTTGATCCATGGGATGGGCCAGATGATAACAAGTTTTCCTCATCGAAGTTTTGGATTGCACATAGAATAGTCCTACCTTCCTTTTAATGCCCATGAGAGATGTTCCAAGTCCTCTTTTGATTTATATGTCAGACTGTGCCGATCCTCCTGTGATTATTACCAATGAGCTGGGAATGGTCGCCATCTTGATTCTGAGCTTATCGAAAACAAATGGAAAGGTAAAATGGACTCTAGGCCACAACTGACTTGCAGCGCCGAAATCGATCTGACCGGAGCCAGGCCCTCCCAGTCGGGTTTATTCTGTCATGAACCGCACTTTCATGCCGAGCCCTTACGTGAAGCGCCAAGGCACCGGACCCACTGCGCTATGTCTGAGGATGTCGCCTCTCAGAGTTTATTGCACTGAATCTTCCGAACACGAAGACTCCACGTCCAACCGGGCGGCCTCCTGATCGACTGACGAGGGCAGGGCGAGTCTGGCAAACATTAGAGCATGTGAATGCCCCGCAAGGAGTGAGAAATATAAATTGAAAACCGCAAATATTTATGGAGAAGCTATATGCTCTTAACACAGCCATGTACTTTCGAAGCTAACTAAGTTGCAATCAGTAATAATATACGGGGTTTAAGGCAATTATTTTTGAAACATTGAAAACTGTGGCATTGTGCATGAGATTTTAAATCTGCGTGGGCTTTTGGTTGCATGTCCACTTTACAAAAACAACACATGAATATATCCACAAAGAAATTTGAAAACGCTGAAGTGAATTTTACTTTTCATAAGACACATGTATGATTTCCATATATCAATGTTTAAGTTGGCTTAGAAATATCGGCTGTTAATGTTTCTTTCCTGCATTTGCACCTCTTTAAGCCATGTTTTTAAGGGTGAATGGTAGGCAGTTAGGTGATCAATAGATAACCTCTTGCCAGGCCATTGTTAGTGATCGAGGCTACCATGCTATGGCCCCATTAAAAGCCTATGTGGTGCCTTAAACCTCTAAAATTTGAAAAACAAGTTAGAGAGACATAAGCGACAAACACCTCTCAATCTGGCTAAGCAGGTAGAAATACCCCATCTAAAATATGTATGGGGATCCATACACTTGCATCCACCCAACTTGTGCTTTGCCCCATGGCAGTATTAGTGTGCTTTAAAAATGTATTATGCCTGATCATGGACAAAGGAGATATTGCAGCGCTCATACTACTCGACCTATCACCCACATTTAACTCTGTCTCTCACTGCACCTTCATCCAAAGCCTCCATGAAATCTGCATATGAGAAGCCACCCCCCGATGAATCTGCTCCTTCCTCACGGGGCACACCAGATCGGTCAGCCTTGCAGCATACATCTCTGCTCCCACTGACCTGAGCTGCGAAATACCCCCAAGGATCCTCAAAAAGCCCCACGCTGTTCAACGTTTACACAGACTGCTCACCAACATGGTCTACCCACATGGAATCAGCATCATCTCATACACGACACCGCCCAAATCATTATCTCCCTCTCAGATGACAACACCCCCAAAAAGGGATGACGTTCACTGCATGCATGTTTGAATTCACTCAAACTCCCACCCCGCACTCACAATACCACTCGCGTAACAGACCTCCCTCGCTACCAGTTCATAACCACACAAATTTCAAGCTCCTCATGCACACATATGACGGAGCATGATTTTTTTAAATAAAACCTGCTCAATGAAATTTACCCAGTTCAAGACTATTAATAAAACGTGTGGTTTTTACTAATATTTAATAAGAGAGTGTACAACACGTAAAATGTGTACAAGGCAGGAAAGTTGATTTTCTTAGTTGAACATGATGAGAATAATGCTAACTGAATGTTATTAGTTTAGGCCTTTAGAAATTATTATCTGTTTTGTTAAAATATAGTAGGCCTCAAGAATTGCTAGGGGATGTGCTTTCCGTGCTCCTGACCTTCAATAGAGACATATGCTTCCTCCAAAGTATAGATGTTTAGCCTGTTTCTAAAAGTCTTTAAAGTTCTTTCCTGCCTAGGCGAGGGTTGTAGACCGCATGAATGTAACTATTGCTAGATTTAGAATACAAATGTATCTAGGTTCTTCCTTCTTTCTCTCTTGGAAGTTGTACAATTTTTAGACAAAGAATGTTAAGAAATAATAGTAAAGTCACTGTCAGAAGGTGGTCGGACCATCGTGAATAACCAATGGAGAGGCTTGCTGATTAGAGAGAAGGCAACATTTTAGTTGAAGAAAGGAAGTAGCGTACTATAAAGATTCCTGTGGAAAAATACTCCTCAGATCGTTCACATGAATGGTGACCTGTCCTGCGTTCGTGTTGCTGCATGCCGTGCGGATTCCTGATTCTCTGGTTGACAGATCTTGCTGTTTCTAAAAGACTTTGCAAATCCTCCGCTGGTGGAGCTGCCCTTGCTATACCCTAACGGCCGTGGGGTTAGCCCTTCTGACTAATTGCACACTGTGCATTAGTAATTCAACTTGTGAGCTATTGTTTCACTGATGTTTTTCTCTCTTTCTCTCTCCTCTATACCTGATATTCTGATTTTATTGAATGATGTGTGATGAATATTGTGAACCTATACTGTATTCTATTAACCGATTTAAGACATTCTAATTGTATTTGTGATTGACCATTCATATTATGAAATAACAAGACAAACTAATAGAAAAGAATAGTGTTTGTCTTAATCATGGAGTTATTGAATTATTTAGAAATGTCTACAATGACAAATGTTTAGCTTATTTCTTCAATGTAGGTCCTCGTGGAGAAATAACATTCTGTCTTTCATTATTTAGTCTCTTTTAGCTCTACCAAAGTTTCATCGGGGGACCTTTGATATTGCTAACTGTGTAATAATGACTTATGGGCCAGTCATTAGAGTTACGCTTCTGATTATGGTATAGTGGTTGGTGTGGATAGATAAACTGACAAAAATTCCCCAACGCTTCTGCTGCATCACATACAAAACCTTTCACAATCTAGGCCTCACCTACCAGAAGGGTTGCATCAAAATCCAAACTACGCTCGCTGGGCATCCTACTCGGCCATGCGCCTGAAGAATCAGAGCCAATAGGCGCACTTTATTGTACCAGGCTCCCAAAGTCTGGAACGACCCCTCCCCCGCACATCGAAGTGACTAGCTTAGTCTTTAAATTCCGCAAGAATATGAAAACCTGGCTATTCCAAAAGGTCCCAGACATGGCCACAACATCCTTCGTTAGACACCAGGATACCCTCCCAGGGGAGATGATCATGCCCCCCATACAAACACATATAATATAACGTGATGTTTCATATAATAAGTATGCCTTGACATTTTGGAAGATCAACCGTTGCCTCCTGAATAAGGGTGATCCAATTAAAGAGAATAAGGACAAAATATTTTGAAGAATGATGGAAGTCTGCAAATTGAGCGACCTTTTCGAAGTCTATGGAGACATGTTGCTTAGAAGGATGCATACCATTAAAACAGGTGAAGCGCAGACAACACGACTGTTGAATGATATGCGCGGGCCTGCCCACCCCGTAGTGTATTGATAACGAGGGAATGCAGCTAAACTTCTACACGTTCTGTGCTGACGTATACAAGCAAAAAAAAACACCCAAAAAATCAACGTACCTGGTCGTTCACGCTCATTTTGCTAAGCTGCTGAATTGCGCTGTCGGTCATGGGGATGGTCCACGGGAAGGTGGAGGAAAGCACTGTGGACCACCGTGATATTGGGGCTGCTTGTTCCTGCTTCACTCAGCACGCGTGTGCGGAACCTGCTTCCTGCTCCTTGCCTGCCAGCTGATGCAACCGGCAGCAAACCAACCCCGACGAAAAGCGAAACGAACGTCAGACAGCCGAGTGAGCCAATAGTAGGAGAGACGTGGCTGTGTCAACGCGCGCTATCCGGCGTTGCAGACACTGCTCAGCGCCGTCTTTGCTTCTACTCTTCACTATGGTAACTGAAATCCTTCATTGCATTTTACACAAGCAAGCGCATGTTGTAATAGAAATGATCGGTGCTTCTATTAATACGTATATATATCTGTTCTTTCAAATGATTTACTGTGTAGTTGCCTAGACCACGTCTTTCTAAGGCATCAAGCAGTGTTTTCTTTTTAGTATAACGGTATTTTGGTGCTGTTTATGTAGTACCGCGACTTGTTCCTCCACGGTATTCTTTATCAGTAGGAAACGGTTAACTTTAAATAGCTTCTCTTGTCGCCCGTTTAACAGGGGCGTACCAATAGCGTCACCGATAATCTCAGACTGGATTGGCTCCTTGGCAGGGGGTGGCATAAACTGTAACCAATGCGGCTGCAAAACTGTTTATAGGAGTGGGTTTGCGAGTGCTCGCTCGCGTAAATGCCCAGAAGAATTGGGTGACGGTGGGGTCGTCGCGTCAGGTAACAGAGTTGGGTAGTGCAGAGCCGTTAACTGTCACGCTCGCACTCACATTTCAACGTTCTATAGCACATACCATTGTTTATGCAACAAAGCAACGAGTGAATCCAGAGAAAAGGGGGCAAAACCGTAAGTATCAACAATTTAATAACTGGAAACGAAACGTGCTAAAATGTATGAATACGTGTTAAGAAATGGGGTCCACGAAGTTGTTTAATCCAATAAGTTTATTGGAGCAAAAGACACCGGCAGAGCACACCACCATCAGTCCTTCTCCCTGGCCAACCGTAGACAAGAATCCCGGTTACCAGGACCAACGACTGAAAGATGGAATGTAGTTTCCAAAGGTAAACATTCCTCGTGCTCTGCACGAGATACAGGATTACACATAAACAACTTAAAGGAACACAACACATCTTCCTCCTTAATCAAAATAACAAAAAAATAAGATACAATGCAAGTAATGATAAATTAAACTATACAAAAAAACACAAATTTCTCAATATCAATTAGATTGATCATCGCATATAAAATCATCTAACCATTTAGGTTTATTACATGTGCGAGCAGAACGTTCACCAACAACATCAGTACAGTCTTCAGTGGTAACTGCATCAGAACATTCATCAGCATCACCAATAAAATTCTTAGTGGTGATAGCTGTCGGACTGTTGCTTTCATCAGCAATTATAGTTAGATCATTCAAAACATCTGTTGCCTTGTCAGCTTCATCATGTACACAGGTAGTGTCTGCTGAAATGCCATCCCCGGTTATCGTGCCATGGGCCCCTGGACTAACACTAGTATCAACCATGCTGACCGCCGCAAAAGAAGTTTTAACAGCAGGGGAGACACCAGTGCCATCAACAGGGCACTCTACAGCAACCCGACCATCAAGAGTGGCATCCTCCAGAACACAGGGATAAGAAATATTGGTACTGCTAGATTCATTGTCAATAAGGTCATCATCAATAAAAAAAATATTGAGACGCTTTTCTTGACAAGGCTGGATCCTCAGTACTTTTGTACAATTGAATTTCACTTTTAAGGACTGCAATACGCTTTAAATTCCATACCTTCCCATCATGCAATTGCACAGCAATGTGAACATTCCTTGTGCTCTGCGCGAGGTACAGGATTACACATAAACAACTTAAAGGAACACAACAATACGGCACATCCCTTTTTTCTAACAACAAAAGATTAGTAATATTGTACAACTCTCCAGGAAGGAATGAAAAATTTCCTAGCTAACGTAACAGAAAGGTTCAATTCTATTAAGGACTCAGAGGCGAGGATTATGCCTTCTATTCCTCACTTTATTACACAGCAGCGAAAAGTGAAACAAAAGACTGCATTTCCGATCAAACCCTGGGAAACTGTAGTCAAACAAAGTAACCAATAGGCATTGTCCACCAATAGGGGTCCTCCAGCACCCAGATAGTCTGCCCTCACTGGTCCTTCCTCCTCTTTCTGAGCGCGAAGTCATCCAGCCGAACTCTTCAGCTATCTTGTTTGGTGGAGTCAGACTCTACGGAGGAAAAAGGAACCATCAATCCGAGAAGAGAAACAGATGTCAACAGAATACAAGCGTGATACTGCAGAGAACAAAGCAGATAATTAAGCAAATCCCAAACCCCCAAAATATGTTACTTACTGAAATACGGGGCGGGAATCCAGACATGATCCGTAGGGCGGGATAATCCTCGCCTCCGAGTCCTTAATAGAATTAAAACTTTCCGTTACGTTAGCTAGGAAATTTTTCATTCTATGCCAGGACTCCGTCTGCAAGACACCAGACAGAGTAACATAGCCAACTTGGCTGACAGCTCCTTCCTGGACAGAAACCTGTTGGGCTGCCAGGAAAGGAACAAATTGAGGACCTGATTGACGTCCCATAAGGCAGAGTAACGGGGTTCCGGAGGTAACGAAAGCCAAATGCCCCTGAGGAGCCTACAAACTAAGGGATGCTCGCCAACCGGAGAATTGTTCACAGGCACATGACCAGCCGAGATAGCAGAATGAAAGGTGTTAACCGATCGGTAAGCAAGACCCTCAGACGCTAAATGGGCCAAAAAATTCAGGATTTGAACTAAATCCGTGTCCACGGGATCGCAACCCCGTCGCAGACACCAACGGGACCATCTGCCCCAAGCGGATTTGTAACGCTTGACAGTACTGTTTGCCCATGCCTTAGCCATGAGGTCCCCAGCTGCTGCCGAAAGGCCCCGGACTTCCCATCGTCTCCGCTAATCCGCCACGCGTCAAGTCGTAACAAGTTCTTCAGGACCAGAGGATGAGGGACCCCGTCGGGACTGAAGAGAAGATGAGGGAACAGGGGGAGTAGGATTGGAGAATCCCAGGAAAGTTCCAGAAGAACTGGAAACCAAACTTGAGATCTCCACAAAGGAGAAAGGACTACCAGCTCTGCTCCCTGGCGCCGGACCTGAGCCGTTACCCGAGCCAGCATAGCAAAGGGGGGAAACTCATACCCGTATTCCAGGCTCCAATCCTGGAAAAAGGCGTCCGTGGACACCGCTAGAGGGTCTGGCCTCAAACTGAAATAACGAGGCAACTGATGGTCGAGCCTCGAGGCAAACAGGTCGATCGACAGCGGACCCCAAAGTTCGTCCAATCGGCGAAACACTCCAGAGTCTATCTTCCAAAGGCTGGAATCCTTGAAGTTCCGGGAGTGAAAGTCCGCCACCAAATTCTCCCGACCCGGAAGATACTCCGCTGTCACCGAGACATGATGCTCCAGGCAGTACTGCCAAAAGCTGGCTGCCAAGTCGGAGAGGGCCTTGGATCTGGTACCTCCCAGATGATTAATATAGCGGACCGCTGAGATATTGTCCATTTTGAGAAGGACAGAAGACTAAATGCGATCTCTGGTCCAACAACGCACAGCGAATGAGCCTGCTAGGAGCTCCAAGCAGTTGATGTGTAAACTGCGTTCTTCTTGAGACCACAAACCCCCTGTGGAAAAGTCGCCGCACCTGGCACCCGAGCCCTGCTTTCTGGCGTCTGATTCGATAACTAAGTCTGGAGCGGAACCAAAAATGGCGCGTCCGTTCCAAGCCTCCATGTGTTGCAACCACCAATGAATCTCGCCCCTGGCCTCCCCGGACAAGACGACTTTGTGTGAGTAAGGGAGCCCTCTGCGGAGGTAAGACGCCTTCAGGCGCTGGAGCGCACGGTAATGTAGGGGCTTCGGGAAAATTGCCTGTATAGAGGTGGAAAGCAAGCCCACCACTCGTGCCAGGTCCCGAAGGGACACCTGAGCTCTGGTAAGGGTGCGACGCAGCTCGTGGCGGATCTTCGCAATTTTTCGAGTGGGAAGGCTGAGAGAAGAAGACTTTGAGTCGATCACGAACCCGAGAAACGTCAGAGACTGTGAAGGAGAAAGCATGGACTTTGTCTCGTTGATTACAAACCCCAATCCTTTCAAGAGATTCACCGCTACCTGAAGATGTCGAAGAAGGCGACGCGGGCAGGCATCCATGATCAGGATGTCGTCGAGGTAGACAATCATGCGAATACCCCGAGCTCTTAACCACTCCACCACAGGGTGGAGGACCTTGGTAAAGCACCAAGGGGCCGATGAGAGGCCGAACGGGAGGGAAGCGAACTCGAAAACCTGATCGCGCCAAAGGAACTGCAGGAAACGGCGATGGGGGGGAAAGATCGGGATCACCAGATAGGCGTCCTTCAAGTCGAGGCGGACCATCTAATCGTTTGGGCGCAGCATGTCGCGAAGAAGATGGATACCCTCCATCTTGAAGTGGCGGTATACCAGCCACTCGTTGAAACTGCTCAGGTTGATTACCGGGCGCTTGCCGCCATCTGTTTTGTCGACAAGAAAAATATTGCTTAAGAAACCCCGCGGGTGAAGATCTGCGGGAACGATCGCCCCTTTGGATAGCAGAGCGGAAACTTCCTCGTCTACCAGAGCGGAGTTGTGGTAGGAGAATTGAAGGGGATGCGGCTTGGTGCGTTGGGCAGGAGTCCCCTGATACTCTATGTGAAAACCCTGAATGGTTTGAAGAACCCATGGATCCCCCATGACAGAAGTCCAGGCCTGGAAAAAATTCCCCTGACGCCCCCCAATTTTTAGAAGGGAAGAAGGGAGTAAACTCACCGTTGGAAGAGGTAGCTGCTCCTCGGTAGCCTCGGCCCTTGCCTCGTTTGCCTCTCGTGGGGTAGAAGTTGCCGAAACGGCTTTGATCCTGGTATTGTCCTTTAGCGGGACCTTGCCCACGTGGCTGGTTGTTGGAACCACGGCCGGTCGAGCGGCCCCTGCCTCGACCGGCCCCACGGAAAACCCGAGGGAAAACCTTACGAATGGTCGACTGGGCCCTATCCAGGGAAGTAAAGGTGTTAACAAACTTCCCCAATTCTTTCACGAAGGGATCCCCAAACAGGCCCCCTTGGGCCACAGCACCAGCTTCAGTATCCGCGAGGTCCCCCAGTTTAGGGTCCACCTTAATCAAAAGAGAGCGCCATCGTTCGGTAGAAATTGCGCAATTCGCGTTGCCTAGGAACACAATGGCTCTCTGGGCCCAGCCTGACAAGGACTCCGGGGAAATGAGGGAACCAGATGTTTTCGCCTCCTCTGCCATGTCAAGAATCTTAGTTAACGGGCCCAGGACATCCAGGAGTTTGTCCTGGCAAGACCGCCAGGACCTATCGATCCCCTTCTTGGGATCGCGCATGAATTTTTGTAAGAAAGTCGCCATGCGGGAGTCAATCTCAGGTGTCAATGCGACTTTGCCCTCCAAGGAGGGGCGAGGGCACTCCGCCCGCAAACAACTACGGGCCTCCTTCTCAAGGGGTCTCCGAATGCGCATTGCCACGTACTCAGCCACCTTATCCGCTGGGGCCCAGTCAGAGGAGCGAGGGTGCACAATGTCATCAGGATCGAACATATCCGAGATGGCCGGGAGACCAGATGGGTCATGAGGGTTGGAAGGATCTAATCCGGGATCGGTCGAACCCGAGGGCTGGGGAACCGGCGGGGATTGCACCTGTGGTAGAAGTGGTTGCGATGCCAGGAAAGCCTGTTTAAACCGATCGAAGGCGGAAGAGTCCATCCCTGCTTCGCGTAAGTGCTTAGCTGGTGGGGGAGAAATCCCCAAGGGCGCGGGGGGGGGGGGGGGGAATTGCAGGAGGTGGGGAACCCACCGGAAGATTCGCAAAGCGCGCTAGCGCCTGATCAATGTGCTGGGTAAGGCAATCCTCTAAGGGTGCCATAGCTTCCCCCACAGTGCGGTATATAGAGGTGTCCACCGTCTCATAAAACTCCTCATCCCACTGGAGGTTGGTCAGGGCATCATCCCCTCCATGGGAATCATCATCGTACTCTAATTCCATGATGATGACTAGGATACACAACGTAGAAGGTAAGTATCTAGAAGGTCTGGGTCTCAGACACCAATGAATTTCTCCACAGAATATATAAGGCTGGGAGACATCCAGCAGATGGGCGAGGTAACTCGCAATTATCAAAAAAACAGCGGGGGTGGAGGCCCCTGGCACCCAAGTCTGGTTATGCAAAGAGGTACAGTAAGTCCTATGGACAATACTGGCCTGGGCAGGTGCCTTAAAACGTGTAACACGCAGTGTAGTACAGACCCAACCGGGCGTGCATGAAATAGGACAGAATACAGACTCCACACGCTGATATTGCAGAGTGGAGCGTAAGCGCTGTACAACGAGCGGAAGTCTATGGAAATGCTGAGAGAGACTACACGCTCACGTAACGCCTCAGGCCAGAGTCCCCCTACGGCGCGTCGCACAGACCCTTCAGGGTTTAAAATGCGCGCGCCGCTGTTACACCCACCGCGCCCCCTGACGGGCGGAGTATCAAGGGACACCAGACAGGCCGCGTAGGTGGTCGGCTCCCGTGGCCCAAACACCGGGCGGGCACCCGCCCGCAAGTATGACAGGACGGAAACCGGCACGGGGACGACCCGCACAGCGCGCGATGATGGAAACTACGTCAACAATAACAATCACTTCAGCAAAACTACGTCAGCAGTACAAATCACTTCCACAGGTACCGTCATACTTATCAAATACCAAAACACGTAATGTGGCAAAGCAAGTACAAGCACATCGTTATCACGTCATGACAGAAATACATAAGCAAACAAGAAAACACTTAGCTCGGCTGCTGAGCAGCGAAGAAAGAGGAGGAAGGACCAGTGAGGGCAGACTATCTGGGTGCTGGAGGACCCCTATTGGTGGACTATGGACAATGCCTATTGGTTACTTTGTTTGACTACAGTTTCCCAGGGTTTGATGGGAAATGTAGTCTTTTGTTTCACTTTTGGCTGCTGTGTAATAAAGTGAGGAATAGAAGGCATAATCCTCGCCTCCAGTCCTGACATAGAATTCTCACAGGAGAATAATATTTCATTGGGTCAGCCACAAAATTAGGTGTTCTTTCAGCTATTCCTCTTTCATTTGAGTCAGGCCTTCGTACTGTTGGCTGCATTTTCCACTACACATGGTTAGGTACTTTTAGAACTTGGCACAGGCAGACTATTGCTAGAGTTCCCTTCTAAATTCTCCAAAGAGGATGAATTTGACACACTGGAACATTTAGACACCCTTTTAAAGATCCACAATTTACCATCCTTGTTGATTACACTGCCTTTATTCACTTTGACGAGTCTATAAAACTTGCCATAACCTTTTTGAATCCGTATAGGAATGCAGATGTTAACCACTATATTTAATTTGGGATTCCCAACTTTGTGGCATCTATCATAGCAGAGTTTTGATCTTTATTGGTGATTTTGCATTTTCTTTGAGACTTACTCCGAATCCTTCCTCTCCATCGCAGGATATATGGACTTGAGCCACTAGTGTCATATAGAAGAAATGGGTTCCCTTCCCTTCAAAAAGAAAATTCCCTGTGACTGTGTATTGAGGTGTTCCGTTCACCCATATATTTTTCCTTATGGTTTCTAAAATAAGTGCTGAATGTATTCTTTCAGGCATCCATTAAAACGCTGAACCGGACCATTGCTTTGAGTATTATATAGGACTGTGGAAGAATGTTTAATTTTAAGTGTGTTTAGAAAATCTAGCAGAAAACTCCGTCCATCATTCCCTTTGGTTTTGCTTTGTTTGCCATAAGTTGGCAGGGTATGCTCAGACGTGAGTCCCTTGCTCACTTTGCCACTGGATTCAAGCAAGCCTGGCTGAAGACGGCTGAAATGCCAGAAACCGGTCCTAGGAAGCTTGTTTCTGGTCCAGGGAAGAGTTGGCTTGGTAGTTCGGGCTGGACTGTTCCCATGAGGCACAGGGTCAGACTGATTTGTATATGGCCAGGTCTGAACTGGGGTGGCAGAGTGGGCTAAAGAACGGTGATAGATTGAACCCAGATCAGTTGACTGGGGGTGAGTGCTTGCAATGTTCAACACTCCGTCCATCATTCCCTTTGGTTTTGCTTTGTTTGCCATAAGTTGGCAGGGTATGCTCAGACGTGAGTTCCTTGCTCACTTTGCCACTGGATTCAAGCAAGCCTGGCTGAAATGCCAGAAACCGGTCCTAGGAAGCTTGTTTCCGGTCCAGGGAAGACATGGCTTAGCAGTTCGGGCTGGACTGTTCCCATGAGGCACAGGGTCAGACTGATTTGCATATGGCCATGTCTGAACTGGGGTGGCAGAGTGGGCTAAAGAACGGTGATGGATTAAACCCAGATCAGTTGACTGGGTGTGAGTTTTTGATTGGTTCTGATGCTCCGTCCATCACCACCCCCTTTTGTACCGCTTTGTTCGCCATAAGTTGGTAGGGTATGCTCAGACGTGAGTTCCTTGCTCACTTTGCCACTGGATTCAAGCAAGCTGGCTGAAGACGGCTGAAATGCCAGAAACCGGTCCTAAGAAGCTTGTTTCCAGTCCAGGGAAGGCATGGCTTGGCAGTTCGGGCTGGACTGTTCCCATGAGGCACAGGGTCAGACTGATTTGCATATGGCCATGTCTGAACTGGGGTGGCAGAGTGGGCTAAAGAACGGTGATGGATCAAACCCAGATCTGTTGACTGGGTGTGAGTTTTTTTATTGGTTCTGATGCTCCGTCCATCACCACCCCCTTTTGTACCGCTTTGTTCGCCATAAGTTGGCAGGGTATGCTCAGACGTGAGTCCCTTGCTCACTTTGCCACTGGATTCAAGCAAGCCTGGCTGAAGACGGCTGAAATGCCAGAAACCGGTCCAAGGAAGCTTGTTTCCGGTCCAGAGAAGGCATGGCTTGGCAGTTCGGGCTGGACTGTTCCCATGAGGCACAGGGTCAGACTGATTTGCATATGGCCATGTGTGAACTGGGGTGGCAGAGTGGGCTAAAGAACGGTGATGGATCAAACCCAGATCTGTTGACTGGGTGTGAGTTTTTGATTGGTTCTGATGCTCCGTCCATCACCACCCCCTTTTGTACCGCTTTGTTCGCCATAAGTTGGTAGGGTATGCTCAGACGTGAGTTCCTTGCTCACTTTGCCACTGGATTCAAGCAAGCTGGCTGAAGACGGCTGAAATGCCAGAAACCGGTCCTAAGAAGCTTGTTTCCAGTCCAGGGAAGGCATGGCTTGGCAGTTCGGGCTGGACTGTTCCCATGAGGCACAGGGTCAGACTGATTTGCATATGGCCATGTCTGAACTGGGGTGGCAGAGTGGGCTAAAGAACGGTGATGGATCAAACCCAGATCTGTTGACTGGGTGTGAGTTTTTTTATTGGTTCTGATGCTCCGTCCATCACCACCCCCTTTTGTACCGCTTTGTTCGCCATAAGTTGGCAGGGTATGCTCAGACGTGAGTCCCTTGCTCACTTTGCCACTGGATTCAAGCAAGCCTGGCTGAAGACGGCTGAAATGCCAGAAACCGGTCCAAGGAAGCTTGTTTCCGGTCCAGAGAAGGCATGGCTTGGCAGTTCGGGCTGGACTGTTCCCATGAGGCACAGGGTCAGACTGATTTGCATATGGCCATGTCTGAACTGGGGTGGCAGAGTGGGCTAAAGAACGGTGATGGATCAAACCCAGATCTGTTGACTGGGTGTGAGTTTTTGATTGGTTCTGATGCTCCGTCCATCACCACTCCCTTTTGTACCGCTGATTGATAATTAGGCTAAATACTACGCAGAAGCGATTCTGGAAGTACTCACATCCTTGGCCTAATCTAAATCTATCATGTCAGTAAACCAAACCGCCTTTTGCAGACAAATGGGAACCACGACCAACATCATGACCCTGTTGCTGCTGATTGACGCAGTTAAAGAGACAAAGCTACCACTATTCCTATGCTTCATTGACCATAGCTCCGCATTGAACTGCGCAAGGCTATGGCAGAAACAAAACAAGCATTGGCATAGCCAATAGGTCTCGCCTTTGGGACTTTATAAGTGTTTAGCTATGCAACAGTTGCATAACTAAATACTTATAAGGTCCCAAAAGCGAGACCTATTGGCTCTGCCAAGCGGCCGTATGGCCGCGAAAGTTAAAGTGATCGCTATCACGATCAAACATCAAAGCGGCCGCGAAAGTGAAAGTAATCGCGGTAAAGCACGGCGCGCGTGCGCACATGCACTGTAGCTCTATGCTGGCCTGGTAGCACTTTTTAGAGCCCTCTCAATAAGTCTCGCCAGACCAGCGCATGCGCTGGGTCAGGCGAGACCTAAAAAGGGACATTCCACCAGCCCTCTTAAACCAGCTGATCTTGCTACACACTGACCCCTGGGTTAAAATCAAGCTGGGAGCGGGGACGCACCTTTCCAGGCGTAGTAACACCACCAAAGGGCTAAAACAAGGGTGTGTCCTAGCTCACACTCTCTTTAACCTCTTCATGGCTGACCTTCGCAATACTGGATAAAAGCAAATCACACGCCCCGAAATCTGGTACCATTTCCCTATCAAACCTCCTCTACGCGGATGACTGATCTTAACCCCTTCGCTGCCAGGCCTTTTCCCCCTCCTGTGCCAAGCCTTTTTTTTGGCTATTTGGGGTAGTGCGCGATGAGGCCCCTGTAACTTTTTGACCACATAAGGTATCCACGCCAAATTTGCGTCCTTTTCTTCCAACATCATGGGGATTCTAAAGGTACTCAGGGTTTGTGGATTCCCCTGGAGGGGTCACAGAAATTAGCCAAAATACAGCAAAAGTTTGTCTTTTTGGGGAAAAATGGGAGAACGGGCTGCAAATGAAAGCATCTGGGTTTTTCCCTGCAAATGTTATCAAAAAAGGGTTTGTGGGTCTGAATTCACCATTTTCCCAGCTTTTAGGGGATACCAGACTTTTGTCAGATACCCAACATTTTTTACACAGTTTTGTCATTTTTCTGGGACATAGTCTATTTTTGCTATTTTTGTGCTTTCAAACTCCTTCCACTTAATGGTAGAAATGGGTACAAAAGCAATAATGGATCCTGGAAAGCTATACATTTTAGAGAAGTAGACAAAATTCTGAATTCAGCAAGGGGTCATTTGTGTAGATCCATCAAGGTTTCTTTATAGAAACTAACAGTTAAATATAGGATAAATTGAAAATTAGTTGAAAAAAACAGCCTTTTGTGTCAACGTTTTCACCTGTAACTTCTTCTACTTATGACAGCTCTTTGAAAGCAATATACCGTTACATCCGCTGGACATTACTGGTTGTTGGGATATGTAGGACGTGTAGGTTCACCAAGAACCCGACGAACCCAGAGCCAAAAACTGAGCAGCAACTTGCAATGGTTTTTTATTATGTACCGGGTATATAGTAAAAATGTGTACATGGAAAAATCGGTATGAAAGACACCTATGTATTTCTGAAATGGGAACAAAATATAGAGTTTAGAAACAGTAGATATTTGGACATTTCCGAAATTGGGAATACTCATACTAGCATGAGAATTATCAGTCATTTTTTAAAATGACTTCTTTTTTACGCAATGTCTTTCATTTGGAAGGCAGAAATGCATCGAAAGTCAATAGGTAATAACAGTTCCTTTACAAACCTGAATTACCGTAAGTCTCCTGATAAAAATGGTACCTCACTTGTGTGGGTAGGTATAGTGCCCACGACAGGAAATGGCTCAACACCTAACGTGAACACACCACATTTTCACAATGAAAATTTACCCTTTTTTTCCGAAGTGTCTAGCTGTAGTTTTTGAACACTAGCTCTGCCGGCACCTAGTGAAATGTTGCAAACCTATACATTTTTGAAAAGTAGACACCCAGGGGAATCCAGGATGGGGTGGCTTGACTGCCTCCCACCAGGGTCTGTTACCCAGAATCTCTTGCAAACCTAAAAAAATTGTCAAAAAAACACATTTTCCCCACATTTCTGTGGTGGAAAGATCCGGAATCTGCGTGGATACACAAATTTCCACCCACCCCGCGTACCCCAAAGTCTTACGAGAAAAACGGTACCTCACTTGTGCGGGTCGGCGCAAAACGCAACGTGGTCACTCCTCAATTTCGCAGTGAAAAATGACCCTTTTTTGGCAAAGTGCCTAGCTGTAGTTTATGAACCCTAGCTCTGCGGACACCTTGGGAAACCTAGCAAACTTGTACATTTATGAAAACTAGGCACCCGTGTGCTTCCAGGGAGGTATCGCTTGCCTGGATCCCCCAACGTTTCCTTACCCAGAATTCCCTGCAAACCTCAATTTTAGCTGAAAAAATCACTTTTTTGACACTTTTTTGTGTGGGAAAGTTGTGGCATCACCGGGCTCACTCAAATTTCCCACCACCCAGCGTTCCCCCAGGTCTCCCGGTAAAAATGGTGCCTCACTTGTGTGGGAGGCCCAAGTACCCGCGACAGGCAAGGGCCAGGTAAGCGGTCTCTAAACCCAGGCAAAGCGTTCACCCTGCGTGCACGTTGTACGGAACACATACAGTGCACGTAGAGGCCATAGGGAAGTTGGAGGCCACAATTAATGTAAAGCATGTAAAAGGCAGAAAAGAACACTGAGCTTTTGGAATGACAGTTCCAAGTTCCGTGATCACAGTCAACCAAACACACGGGAATGTCTGCCTCATCTCGCGCATAACAGCCTGTGAAACTCCCTCTCTCGTTGGCGATGGTTACCAATGCGACACTATTTTTAACATTTGTACCAACTCTCTCACTGACAGATTTGGCTCTGCTTAAGATCAACTTGTTTTACGCGGGCTGTTAATAGCACAACTCACGCTGCGTTAAGACAGGTTAATAGTTTTCAATTTGGATCTTTTTCACTTTCCTTGCTTTTAATCTCTAGACACGTAATTAGAATAAGATATCTGCGTGTTGCTAGTAATCATGCATTAGTTTTGTTTGCCTTTGATATTAAAATCATAGTCCATTGACTTTTACACTATACAAATAGCTACAACAGATAAAGCCATGCTACAGTAAATGGGCTACTTATCTGTGAAGTAAATAGCTACTTAAGTATCGGGTCTGGGAAAAAGCATGGCTGTTAAAGTTGTAATGAGGGTCTTCTTACTTGGAAAACGATTTTTAGAAACTATTGGCATCGGGAATCCACTGCATGCACTGGATGGCACTCCAAACCCCGAAAAGCACTGCATGGCAAACTGAAAACAAGCATTGGCACGGCCAATAGGTGTAGTTTTTTGACTGCTTGATTTCGGAGTGCCGCGGGCCATGATTGTTTTAATGTGGGCGGAAGACAATGTTTTTAGCGTTGGTCTGCCATGTTCTTCCTTCATTCTTCATTCATTCATTCACTCATTCATTCACAAACTCATAGCCACGTGCTTGTGCGTGGCCCACGTGATCGGGTGGGTGGAGGGAGAGTACATTACTGCCAGTGCTTGAAAAAAAGTGTAGATACTCATCAAATTAGGCTGCTGGTGCGGGGGCGGGGCTAGAGTGTGTGGATAGGAGGCGAAGTTAGAGGAAAACATTTAATAAGATCCAGACGAATTCAAAATCTTTCAATTCTGAAAATATGAGTTTGTGAATTAGACATTGTAATATCTGGATGGGGTGGTGGTGGTTTTTAGTGTTTGCCAATTAATCCCATTTTCTACTGTACACCATTTTATTGTGGGACACTTGCATCATTTTTCTCCTCTTTGATATCCTTCATCTCTCACATTATCTCCACCTTAGTGGCAATTATTTAACTCACACTTTATCTCCATCTTCATGACAATCTTGCTTCATTTCCTCTTCACTCTCCCATGCACAAATATGTACATGTTCACTCTCTCTTCACACCTGTATATGAACATTTTCTTTTCCTGCTGTTAATATTTCATCTGTTGCATACCTCCTTCACACACTTACCTACAGAATCATAATTAAACCTGGCACATATGGAGCAATTGCTCTGTACATGCTGCTGAGAGGCCAAGGATTGGATGTGCAAATTGTCTGAACACCTTTGTGACCCACTGACAGGCAAAATGAGACTTTCACACTTACTTTATCAAGTCCAAATGCTCTTGATCTCATCACACCGGGAGGATGCGCACCATTCTATCATCTCACTACTCTGCTTATTATCGCCTGACCCTTCTATAAGTCTTTTTGTTCACTTCCTTGTGTCCCTTATTTTACCCTTTATCCCCCGCTCCTCACCTGCAATCTGAGAAAAGGCTTGCCCTCCGTTAGAGTGGCAGCCACTCCAGTGAACATGAATATAGGGCTCGCTATTGCACTCATTTCAAGCCCCTTAAAGCCCTGCCACACCGGATTTGGAGGAATCTTTGTGTCCAATGGAAAGGTCAAGGCCGCATAAATTAGGGTTGCCACCTGTTGGTTTTTCACTGGCATTGCCAATGCCTAGCCAATACAAAAATTATGAAAATCACTTTAAGTCGGTATTTTACCCCCTTCCCATTACATACTTCAAACAGCAAATAAAGAAAGCGTTTTCAAACTTGTGCTCTAACTGTTTTGATTATCCTTCACTGGTAAAGACGGAAAAAAAGACAGAAAAGCCATTTTAACAAGCACTGGCATAGCCAATAGGTCTCGCTTTTGGGACCTTATAAGTATTTAGTTATGCAACTGTTGCATGGCTAAACCCTTCTAAGGTCCCAAAGACGAGACCTATTGGACATGCCAATGCTTGTTTCTGTTTGAAGTTGAGGGGTGGGTAAATCAACAGAGAACGAGAGGAGAAGGTGGTGTCTTAAAAGCAGGGAGGTTGTTAAAAACAATGGCAGTGGGCGGGGGATGGTGGGTTAACACAACAAATGCGGAAGGCAGAGCAGCCTACCTTGGAATTGGGGCACCGGGTTCAAGTCTTGGTGTTGGCTCATGTACTTGTGATCCTTGGCAAATCACTTAATTTCCCTGTGTACAATCGAAAAAACAACAAAAGGAAAGTGTCCATGCATAATGCAAATAGTGCTCATGTAAAGCACTCCAAAATCTTTGGGGACACGAGTGAGGGTCGGAGAGGTGGCTGAAGCAGGGGTATGGGTAAAACAACGGAGACCAGGGAGTAGGACGTGGTGGGTTAAAAGTAGCGGGGGTGTCTGTAAACAAAAGCGTGCTGCTGCAAGGGAGCAGGGACCTTGTACTATAAAAATATGCACACTGTCTACTTGTGCTGATGGCTTTGCTAGTGTTGTGTAAACATTTAAATATACAAACTGGCATGACTGATGTTGGGTAGAGTTTGGATATAGGATTTATATTTGTTTATGGTCCGCAGCCCCAACACGAGTACAAACCATAGATTAGGCTGATAAATGATAGCAAGTACCTTAAAGTTGAAATATATTATTTCAGGCCTGAGTGACAATTAACATGAATAATGGGTGAAATGAAGTGTTTGCAGGTGCGGTGAACGTTCTACATAGGAAACAGAAATTAACACAATACTCATGGATAAATTATTAATGGAAAGCTGACCCCTTTCATTTTTGGGTGGTTCTCAATCGTGCCTCCTCCTTGGAACTGGGGGAGTGGGTTTGAGTCTCGGTGTTGGCTCAACATCCTGTGATCCTGGGCCAGTCACTTAATCCTCACACAAGGACGGTGGCCTAATCTAAAAGCGCAGCATCCTGTGACCCTGGGCAAATCATGTAATCCTCACACAAGTATGGTGAACCAATCTAAAAGCTTTATTGCAGGCCTGATCTTAATACACATAGAAAAGTTGTAAAAAGAAAACTGACCCCTTTCATTTTCAAGTGGTTCTCATTCGTGCCTCTTCCTTTGAACTGGGGAAGCAGGTTCGAGTCTCGGCATTGGCTCAATCCGGGGCAAATCCCTTAACCCTCCCATGTATTAGCAAAAAACAAAAACAAAATGAAAGTGTCTGTGCGCACTCTAAATGTTGCTCATGTAAAGCACTCCAATATCTTCAGGGACACGAGTGAGGGTGCTGGAGGTGGATGAAGCAGGGTGGTCAGTAAAACAACAGAAAGAAGGGAGTAGGACATAGTGGGTTTAAAGCAGAGGGGGGTTTGTTAAAAACAACAGCGGGGGGCATAGGGGTGGTGAGTTAACACGCCGGGGAGGAGAGAAAACGGCCTGCAGATGCACTCGTTTAGAGAGTGAGATACAAAAAAAACAAGACAAGCCCGGCGGAGCGTGGCGCGCGCGCTTGGGGGCGGGGAAGCGCAATCCAGGCGGGGGAGCGGACCCTTTGAAGTGCGATGCCAAACGGATTGCATGGCGGCACGATGCGCGTGATTGTGCGCGTGCTAGCCATGCAATCCGCTTTTCGGAGCACTTTTGGGAGCCCCTTACAATAGTCTTGCTTTGCGATCGCTTACGCGATAGCAAGGCGAGACCTAAAAATGAATACGAGGGAGTTTATATGGAGTCCTATTTTTAAACCTCATGAGCAGGCCTTAGCAGAATCTTAAAATATTATAAATGTCCAGTATTTAAGTCTCCGTCCTCTCTGGCACTCAATGGAAGGAAGGTCCCACTGCATATCCAATGCAGGCTGCCTTGTAATGGCCCTGCTAGCAGGGTCTTGATCTGGCTGCTGCGGTACTGCAGGGAACGAAGACGATCCTCTTCTATGCCCCTCACTGGGCTTAGCTAGATACGTGCATATATGTTTTTTTGGCGGCATGGGTGCTCACAGCTGCAGAGGCAAAGGAGGAAGGGAACGTCATTGGAAACCGCTTCCTTTGAAGGGATTCCCTTCCTTCCCACCACACTGCAACATCTAGGAAGACGCAGGTGAGCCACGTTTAATGCAGCGGCTCCTCATGGAAAATGGCCATGAAAGTGATTACTGCACTTTTTACAATTTACACTCGCGGTGGTGAATGCATCTTTGACTCCCAGACCCGGCCTCTGTGCGCTCGCTGACATCTCCCGCCCACGCTCATTCCCGGGGTGACTTCCTTCGACAATTGGACACCCCTAGACTGGAGCAGCTGCTCGCCGTGTTTTGGGGGCGATCCCTGGTGGGAGGGGAAGAGCAGAGAAGCGCTCAGAGAAGGCAGTGCTGGGAGCAGCGAGAGATCCCCAAAGCTGCCAATGTGCACTGAGGGTCCAAAGCTCCCCAAAGCCGCCCTTCACTGAGGATTGTACTGATGGGCAGGACCATGGCGGACGGTATGGGGCAGGAGGAGGCCTCTCTGCTGGGACAGCAAGGAGAGTCCACATCACCCGCAGACAGGTACGCCCTATAATTAATAACTTTTTTACATCCCTTGTACAGCGCTTCTCTGCCTCATGATGCTGAGTGCACACGTGCTCTTAGGCGACTATTGTTTTAGTGCATGAGGGACGAGGCACAGGCCAGGATCATACGTTGTCGAGGAGCCAGGATTAGAATTCAGCTTCCCTATACCTAAGACTGGCCATCTAACCACTACACAGCGCCTACAGCAATTAGCCTTCCAAGCGATTTCAAAGGTAGCCTCGTTAAGTAAGTGGTCTTTTTAAAGACCTGTGAAGTACTCGGGTGCGGCAGTAGTAAGACAGATGGCGGCAGACCACAATAGCTCTTCCCCCCCCCCCCCCCCCCCCCCCCCCCCCACGTGAGCCAGGCAGAGGGCCTGGTGTTGCTCTGGCCCTCGGGCCATTCCCCTCGGGCCATTCACACCTCGACTCCCCATGTGCAGAAGCAGTGTTTTCCCCTGACACCTCTGCGCCAGGCCACCACAGGCAGGCCAATGGTTTCTAATGCTTTGGCTCCGCCAACTGGCGCAACAACTATGAAAATCAGTGACACTCGGTTTAAACCAGGTCAGCTGATTTTCATCCGGTAGGGTACTGTCAGGCAGAGTCGGTTTTAACCGAATTCCGGACAGCCTAAGTATATACAATTGTATTAGCAAGTGATTTCACAAAAATGAAATGCACTATTAATAACTGAAAGGACGAGAAACTGAACCATTGACTCACAGCTCGTGAGCTGTAAAGCCACGACAAGGCACCAACCTCTTTACAGGCCATTCATACACCTTTCATACGTGTGACACATACAAAACATTAACCCCGCCAGCCGCGGGCCCATCACATTACAACACTCACACCAGCAGACAGCGCCATTCAAGGACCCATCACTTCCACACGCCCACATTCCTGACACAGCAACTACACAAACTGATGGATTGTGTGGAGTGGCGCTCAGCTAGCAGTGTGTGTAGTGACCAGCAGCAAGTCACTACTCACACACCGCCAGCCAAGCGCCAGTGCACGCACACCTCCAGCAAAGCGCCAGTGCACGCACACCGCCAGCCAAGCGCCAGTCCACGCACACCGCCAGCCAAGCGCCAGTGCACGCACACCTCCAGCCAAGCGCCAGTCCACGCACACCGCCAGCCAAGCGCCAGTCCACTCACACCTCCAGCCAAGCGCCAGTCCACGCACACCTCCAGCCAAGCGCCAGTCCACGCACACTGCCAGCCAAGCGCCAGTCCACGCATACCTCCAGCCAAGCGCCAGTCCACGCATACCTCCAGCCAAGCGCCAGTCCACGCATACCTCCAGCCAAGCACCACTCCACGCACACCGCCAGCCAAGCGCCAGTCCACGCACACCGCCAGCCAATCGTCAGTCCACGCACACCGCCAGCCAAGCGCCAGTCCACACACACCGCCAGCCAAGCGCCAGTCCACGCACACCTCCAGCCAAGCGCCAACCTACAAAAACCGCCATCACATTTAGGATTTTATATACAAAAAAACACAAACAAATTGCAAATAGATACAAATCTTCTAACACAAAATCTGAAACTAAATACATTGCACTAATGCCAACCTTGAAACAGAATTATTTCTTTAAACAATACAGACCAGGCAGTTCACTTTACCACTCATGGAAGCTCCCAAAATTTTATTTTGCGTGTGATACGCTCTAAAACAAGCAGGCCTACACAGCCCCAGGTTAGAAGGACACCCGGGACAGAAATAACAAGACTCCTTCCGCGTACCCCTTCGCCAACAGACTCTACATCTCCTAGTGGGAAAATCTTTTGAAGATGTGGGAGGAATGTAATCAGGAAAGTGGCGATCCTTCAATCGAGCCACATCCTCCACCACTCCAAATCTAGGAACACTTGCCTTTTCCACAACAACAAAGCTTGCTATCACAGAGTGCTGAAACTGAAGAAATGTCAACTTTCACGCAGAAGAACACTCCTTGAACACAATAAAAGCATTGAAACTTGCTAATTTGAAGAAATGGATGGCCAACTTCTTATACCAAATATAAGCCTTCCGAATAGCAGAGTAAGGTTCCAACCTCTGATCAACACTGTCAACACCACCCATGTGCTTATTGTAGTCTAGAATGCACACAGGTTGCGCACTTCAGCAACCTGACCCCAAACAGCCACAGGTGAAGTACTCTCATCATGGATGGTAGTCAGCATGTACACATCCCTCTTGTCCACAAATTTGACAGCTAGTAGTTCATCACTACACAAGGAACTGCACTGCCCCGCTGAAGTTTTTTGCAAACAAGCTCGTTCGGATAACCTTTACGGTTAGAGCGGATTGTGCCACATGCAAAAGTGTCCACTTTATACAATTCCTTAAATAATTGCACGGCAGTATAGAAGTTATCAAGGTACAAATGTTGGCCTCTGTTAAACAGTCTTCTAGCAAGATCCCACACAATTTTCTCTGAAACTCCAAAAGTGGACGGACAACCTGGGGGGTCAATAGTACAATCTCTACCAGTGTACACACAAAAATTAAAAACATATCCTGTCCTACTCTCAGACAACATATACAGCTTAATTCCATAGCGTGCCCTCTTGCTAGGGATGTACTGCCTAAAAACCAAACGGCCCTTGAACAAGACCAAAGACTCATCAATAGATATTTCTTTCCCTGGAGTATAGATCTCAGAAAATCGATCTACAAAGTGATCAAGAACGGGCCGAATCTTAAAAAGACGGTCACAGTCAGGGTGATCTCGTGGCAACGCCATAGAATTATTAACAAAATGCAGCATACGTAGCAAAGGTAAATACCGATTACGAGTCATAACTGCAGGAAATATGGCAGTTGCCAACAAGGGGCTAGTAGACCAATATGAAGCCAAGTTTGGCTTCCTTACCACACCCATCAATAAAGTAAAACCCAAAAACTTCTTAATCTCTTCCAGATTTGTGGGAGTCCACCGGGTAGCTCTAGACTGGGGCCTAAGTTTGTCACTGTTGTCCCTCAAAAACTGTTCAGCATACAAATTCGTCTGCTCAACAATCTCACCCAAAAATACATCATCCATAAACAACTGAAAAAACTGTCTAGGCAAAAAATGTTCACAATCCACTCTACACCCTGCATCACCGCTAAAGGCAGGCAACACCGGCTGCACCATGTTTGGATCAACCCAAAGTCCAGCACTTCCAGTAGGAAGCCTAGCAGCCTCAGACTGCAATCCAGATGCCTCTTGCACCATCGGCACAGCAGTTTCCTCCTTTAAAACAGGCACTTCATCCGCACTAAGTTGCTTCATCCACACCAGGAGTACCTTCATCTGCACTGAGAGTACCTTCATCATCCGATGATTCCATGTGGAGAGAAAACTCACTGCCAGAATCTTCCCCTCCCTCCTCTCCCTCAGACGCACTGTCAGTCTCATAATCATGCTCAGAGGAAGATTCAAGAAGCATACCAACCACCTGTTGAGCAGTCATTCTACGGTTAGCCATAATGCTTACTAATAAAGGTAACTTGTCAGACAAGTCAACAACAACAAACACTTTTGTAAAATAAGTAATAAACAAAAAGCACCTTTATCAAAAACACATATATACTCCAAAACAATACCACTCACTTGCCAGAGGCAGCTAAACTACTCACCACCTCCTACTCTGCACAGACACAGTATGGATCAACAATATCCCACTAAAAAAGAAAGAAAAGAAATGACACCTAAGACCATGCAAAACAGATCGGAAAGAATTTCATGCTCAAACCACTAACTAAATATGCTGCCATTATGACATCACTTACAAAAAAATTCATTCAAACATTACAATATTACTCATTTGGAGTAAATACAAAAAAAAAAAATTTCTTACCAAAAAAATGCAACTACACAAAACTGCAGAACAACCACTGTCGAAACCGGAAACAGGAATCAAAAGCTTTAGACTAGAATAAAAAGGAGAAAAAAAACATTAATTGACATATGCATATAATGCTCTAGACCATCACGTACTGCGCAAAATGTATTGCTTGAACCTCCCACATTCAAGAAGGAACGATCGATGGCCCAATCCTTTACAGGCAACGCGGCGAGAATCTGGAAGTCAGCCTCAGCTCCGGACCACCCCCTCTTCCCAGTCCTTCAAAACTGACCTCAAAGTTCTCCTCCTGCAAAGACAATTCCAAACTTAATTCACGCCCTCTCTATTATCTGAAGGAAGTATTTACATTATAGGAAATTCTATTCTCCATGCCTATAGAAGTGCCTTCCCAGTGTGTTCCTGTGTTTTGAGTGTCTCCCATTTATTGCAGTATTTTACCTCTACTTGTATTTTGTACTCTTTTGTAACATGCACACATCACTTTTTCCTCTTGTAACGTATCGTCTGCTACCTCTTTGATTTTGTTTGCACTTTAAAATATTAAAAAAATAATGTGACCATAAGGGGAGCGACCCTTGCCTAAGGGACCGCTCCCACAAACAACCCCAAACCTAAAAAAAAGTTTAAAAAAACCCTGGCGCTAGTGGCCATTCCTGCTGCACGATCGTGCAGCAGGAATGCATAAAAGAGACATCGGGGGCAGAGGCGTAGCTAGAGCTTATGGCGCCCGGGGCTATCTCTGATTGCCGCCCCTGGGGAGGGGGGGTTGCTGGGGAAAAAGGTCGTCGACCACTTGAAAGAGGTCCGAGAGACACGTAATATTGCCGCTAATAGTTACCTCGATCATGCAAGTTACATGCACATACATGACACCGTCCAAGGCTACACAGTTGAATACACCGGTGACTGGTAGTACAAAAGAGAACACACAGACTGCATGATCTATATGGGGACTCAGAAAAAACACATGTGACATCCATCAGAGAGCTGCGTGAATAATTACCTGGTAATCCCCTCAGCACAATGCAAACATGCACATACATGACACTGTTCAGGGATCCATCATCTACAGCTGACATTAAATGACCATTCATCATGGTCTCCCCATTAAAGCAGTGCACTCTGTGATCTGCATAGTACATGTTCTTTGCAGCAGGCACATTAACCCTCTGTGCTACCTTTCCAGGAGTCGACCCTTCCACTAGACAAAACTCCATCTCTCTCTAGGAAGAACACTAATCACCAAAGTTATCATGACATTTTTATTGTTTCTGAAAATTGCTGGAGGCCAGGAAGGAGGCAGCAAGTTTTTTTCAAACCATAATATACTTGCAAACACTACGCACCCACCCGAAATAGGTACCCAGTGAGGTCACACCGTTCGCATCGCCCTAACCTGCTCAAGGTTCATGTGACCTCAGTGACAGAGTCACAGCGACTGGATCACTGTTGCTCTAGGGTGTGCTGCTTCGTAGGCCTGCCCGTAAGAATGGAGATGAACTTCAGCATGGATTGTGGTGGACAGGCCTTCAAGGTTAACCCACAATTGACACCACTCGGGTACACCTGCTTGTGCTAAGACATCAAGCCTTCTAAGATCTAGTGGGGCCTTCTAAGGTCTAGCATGGGAATGTGCTCCCTCAGTAGAGTGGTCTGGTGGACTGGTCATGAAGGCTGAACCCGGTTCCCCAGTTCCAAATTCGACAGCTCTGGCCGTAGTGCCACATCCTCTTCCCCCACTGAACACTATACTTCCCCACTGAGAGAAACTCGCACTGCCTTCAGCTATAACCTAATTGTGCCCGCTATAAACACTTGGATGTGGCTCAATTCAAATTATGCACTTGATAAGAGTAATATTCTGCCTTAAAAAAAAAGTAAAAGCAACCACTCATAGGGAATGCAAGATTAAGTAAAGCATGTGAAATGTAAGCAGAAACAACATGGTTACCTTAACGATCTCTCACTCACTATTCAGAAATCAGCGAGTGGTTTTACCTGAAAAGTTATGGACATGACTAGAGGGCCCTGAAGGGAACCGTTTCAATGTCCATTGCTTATATCCTTACATGGTACACATTGTGTTTTCCAATCCACCCATCAACCAGGTATTGCAGTACCTCCAGGAATGGTAACCTTTCCCACCTGGGTACAACAATGCTGTTCAAAGAAAGACAAGAAAACGAAAGTAGCGCTTCACTGGCAAACTCTGTAAAGTGATGCTGATGTATTTGGATGTAAATAAACCAATCTGGTCACTTTGCAACCCCTCTGTCTTGCTTTATTTAGTTATGTATTTGTTTTTCATATTTAAAACCTTCTATTTCTCTCCATCCTGCTGCACTTTGGAATAGAAAAATGTCAGAAAAAGGGCATTTCTCGGAAGAGTGTTTTTCTTTTTTGGATTTGTTTCACAGGGAAGCAACTAAATGAAAGAAGGAAATGGAGGTTGTGAACCGTTTCTTCAAGTCACGGTTTTCAGTAAGTGAGGAGCAAGACAGAAAGAGAGGGAATAATAGGAAGAGAGGGGGGGACAGCTGCCAGCACAAAAAGAAGAGGACATTACCCGAGTCCTATTCCTTCTCTACCCGTCCCCGAACGTCCACGAAAGCAAGCCGGCCTCATCTGAATGCCTTTGTCCTCCCCCAAAATAGTGCCCCCACCGCCCCACCCTAGCTACGCCACTGATCGGGCCTCTTACACTCAAATCCCCCCTCCCCAGCCCCAAACCTCACCTCTTTCTTCTCCGTTGCGCAGAAAGCAAATGGCTTCCTGCACGATGGAGAACAAAGGGAAAACCTACAAGGACGTCAGCGTGGCTCGCGCTCTGACGTCATTGATGACGCGGGGCGGGGGGAGGCAGGAGGTCTTCCCCTGCCTTCCCAGTAAAAAAAAAAAAACAAGCATTTGCAATGCAATAGGTCTCGCATTTACGCGAGTTTGAGCATTGACATTGCAAATAACAATGCCTTTTATTTTTGTTTTCGTTTTAAAAACATACATAAAAGGCAGTCATTTACAATGCCAATAGCTTAAACTTGTGTAACTGCGAGACCTATTGCATTGCAAATGCTTGTTCTAATTGTTGAAAAGTAGGATTTTTTGCAGTTTATTTGCACATACTTCCTTTACCAATATACAAAAATGTTAACCACAACGCTTTGAAGAGCAAAAGGGAATGTTTTCTAGTAATTGCATTTCAATCCCGCAGTCTGTTACAATTGAAACATAGTGAAAAGAGGGGTTTAAAGTTCATTATATTAAAAAATAAAGGTTTGAGCTGCAAGGCTGAAATGATGACAGTTAAAGCATGACATCTGTAAAGCGGGTGCTGCGATGATCAAGTCAAGCAGAACATGAAGAATTGAAGGCAGTGCCCCAATTAGTGCCTGTGTTTTTTCCCACATAACTGCCAATTTCCAAGCAATACTTGTGTTTGTATTATGCTTAAAGCAATAGAGTAACCATAAATATAACCTTGGAAGTTAAAGCAGCCACTGTGTCCAGAAATGAACCCAGGGGAAACAAATTCAGGTTCACAAGCAACAAAGTAACATGGCCATATGTTTTATAATCGCGGCACCCGCGCTTTACTTTTAATGTTATAAGTAAAGCGCGGGTACCGCAAAGGTAAAGAAATAGATGTTTTATTCTATTCCTTTACTATTGGTATAATCGCGGCACCCGTGCTTTACTTATAACATTAAAGGTATATGGTTATAAGCACCAACAGAGTAAATAGAATTCTACCATAGTGCTAAAACAATGACTATAACCAAGCATATAGATACATGACAATAAAAATGCGTACTTCTACGATGCAAGCCCTAACTAGATGTACCTAAGTGTACTTAGCATGTATGTAAGTGTATAGCCAATAATCCCCCTAGGAAAGAGCCAACCCCATTACCTTATGTGAGAGAACGAAGAACCCCGTCTTGGTCTTGAATTTGACACCCCGCAAAGAATGTCAGACCACTGCTTGCTGGAGTCTCTGCGTGCAGGAACCTCAGCGTCTCGTGTCAGCATGGAATTTTCTTCTCCTCTGGTTTACCCAGCAAAGATGTGGTACTTATATACCCGAAAGGTACCCTCAGGGGTTCTACCTAGACGTGTCATGGTACTGTGGGCATGTCGGCCAAGGATCAAGATAGTGGTGACCCTTATACAGAGTTATTATACAGAAGATGGTAATTCTACTGTGATACTGAGAATCCTCATGCATAATAAATGAGGCTAGTTTTCGGAGAAAACCACACGACAATATGCGGCACCTTACCAGGTAAAAGGTCAGCGCCAGAACCGTTATGTAGAACAATGGTAGGACAAATGTAGGTAAAAGATTGTGTAACTACTTAAGCCTATATCGAGGTACATTGAGGTTCATAACACCCACTCCTCATCTGACTGGACAACAAAGTAATACATGCTAAAATATGCCTTTGTGCTAAGCCTTTTATTGGCTATTTGGAGTAGTTCGCACTTAGGCCTCTGTAACCTTTTGACCACATAAGGTATCCACGCCAAATTTGCGTCCTTTTTTCCCCAACATCATGGGGATTCTAAAGGTACAGTTTTGTGTAGTCAGAAAGTAGCCAAAATACAGCTAAATTTTGTTTTTTGGGGCAAAAATGCGAAAAAAGGACTACAGATGAAAGTGTCTGCAAGTGAGCATGGACGCGTTTTTCATACCACACGCATGGGCAGTCCCCCACTCACTGACATAGCACCGCACGCTACACTGGATACAGGCACCTCCCAACTCTTCCGGGTCCTGCACCTTAAGTACGGCTAGTTCCACCCCTTAGCCTACCTACGAGCTGGCGTCTGGATCGGGCAGGTTTCCTGTGCCGTCACCTGAGCAACCCGTGAGTATTCTTCAAGACCGCTGCCTGCTATCTCGCTTGAAGTAAGTCTAGTCAATGTGTATGAGTTTTTCCATGCGACTAATGCTTTACCGCACATTTGCCTTCCTTCCTCTTCCCCTCTCGGGCTTCTCCTATTTGGGACCCGGAACTGTTCGCCTACAGCCCTAGAAGGTGTGGGCGTCCAACGCCGCTAGACTCATGGAGTAACTCTTACTCCTCACTTAGGTAAGCGCGCACCTCTAATGTCTCGTTTGGCTTATACTGTGACCTCTGGATCAAGGTCGACCCCCTCCGCGGTCATCTTGTGTCTAGAGGCTAACGTAATATCATGCGTAGTATTAACCCAATGTCGTGTCTGCGGTGTGGTTGCTGGAGCGTGCTTGGGATGCCTTGGCTACCCGGTCTTCCCGTCATGGGTTCCAGGGCCACCTTCTCCCTCCTGCACTCCCACCGGTAGCCGACACGGTACGCTACTCACGCTGACTTACTAAACGAGCTTTCTCATGTCTCCCCTGTGTTCTCAGTGACTGACTTCTGGCTACATGTTCAAGATGCTGAGATAGTGACTTTCTACATGTGCCTGAAGGAACGGAATTTCCGTTTTTAATTTCCTTTTTTTCCCTTCCCTCTTTCTTGTGTTTTTTCCCCCCTTTTTTTAGGTCATTATCAAAGGGGGCATAACTTACTCCTTACCCACACACAACTTGTGCAGGAGAAAAACTCCCCCCTTTACTTGATCAGTGAGAAGGGCTAGTATCACCCTACTCACTACATTTAGTCTGTGCACTCACCTCACATCACCACCACCCCTGGTCCTGATGAAACGCCAAGGATCTTATAGACCACCCACGGCGTGAAACATGTCGACCATTTTGTAAGTTACCTAGACACATAACGTCTCGACAGGTAACCATTAACCTACGGGTTTTTTTATTGTACTAAGGGTACCTCATTATTAAATCACCGTCCAGTCGTTTGGTAACCCTTAGGTATTTTTACTCACTTTGCACACACTACCTTCACTGTTGACTTTGGTACTTACCCTCCACATACCCGCATGCACCCATCGGCAGTTCTCTAAAAGATCTCCGCTAAAGAGACCCTTCGGGGGACCCATAGGGCATCGCACCGCCGGCCCGACGAGGAGCAAACGCCCGATGATGAAGCATGACATCCCTCGGGGTGTGTGAGGGCAACAAGAGACAATTTATGTCTCTCCCATCTTAAGTACCAAATCCCAGACCTAACTTCTCCATCCCTCTTACCCTTGTGTGTATGTAGGTCATTCTATGACCACACTCACCATGGAACAGTGCCTCTTTTGTGAGTACCGAAAGGTAATTGATCTAATTTTTCAATGTGCAACATTGTATACTGTGCATCTTTGTGCCATTGTTGTCTGCCTTTCCGTTAAATTATAAGCAGAAAACCGAGACATACTGTTGATGTATCGCCAAGGCACATGACCAGAGCACAATGATTGTAGCATTTAGCTTAATAACAGGATGGATCTTAACTGCGATTGCCTGTGTTGAAGAATGGAGAGGTCCTGTTCTATTATATCAATTGCAGAAGACACAATGTTGCCTAGTGAATAAATCCTGGATGTTAGTGTGGTCATGCCATTGTCAGCCACAGCCAAAGCCTTTTCTTGGTTAACCCTATCAACTTCACGCAATCTCTCCGCAGCTTCCTGTTGAGAGATCTTCCATACTTCGTTGTAAATAGCGTATAAGTGGTTTCTGGGGACCCAGCAAAAATCCCTTAGATCCATGTCTTATGAAAGTAAGGACAAGTGTTGTTTCACCTGTTGAGGTTTTAGCCAATCTAGGCATAACTGCCCAACGCTAGGATGTCACTACTCCTGGAATGTTATCGTTTTACGTAGCGTTAGTCCGGCCTAGGGATACTAAACCCTTTGGTGGTACCCTTGAATCTTGATTGAAACCTATTTGTGTTGATAGTCCAAACTAACCATCCCTTCCAATTGGGGTCTGAAGGGTTGTATTAACCCTTGTGTATAATGTCATCAAGCGTATCCTCACTCCTGCAGTGTATAGTTTTGCCATACCTCAAAGTGTGTAAGTGAGGGAATCTAAGGGATGTTCAAGTCCTTGATCTTGGCTAGTCTAAGACAAGAAGTCTGTTGCACCATGTTGTTCAGGAAGATAATCTGCTGTGGTATGAGATGCGCTCTAAATAATGCCTCTGTTCCTTGGACTTGCCAATCTTAAGTCCCCAGACTGATATTGAGTCTATGCTGTCCCTCCAAAAGTCGAAAATCTGTAAAGACCGCTGGGAAATAAAGGCAGCTGAGTATATCTGTTTCGGGTTGGTGAGCATATTTTTCTTTGCATGTGCAACGTTATAATATGAGGTTGGGTCTGAGGTTTTAAACCCAGAAAAATAAGCAAACTTGTGTACAAACGTTTGTGAAATACCTTTCGGTGGTGTCAGGCAATGTTCCCATTGCTGGTAATTTAAAACATTATGTGGGATACTCGTTTTGTACAAGAAATGATGACCATAATGTTGGTATCAAAATCAAATGTATCATCATATAATTCATTTTTAGAGAATGCAGCAGATTGTTCTAAATTAGACAGCATACTATTCACAGTTTCAAAGTCCCAGCCATCAGAGAATACTGGAGGTGATGATATTCAAAGAAATGTTAAATACATGTGGTATTTTCAAAAGTTCAGTGGGACCAAATACATCATTTGAAACCCTATCCTAAACTATTCCTTCAGGAATCGGAACTGCTGTAATGTTCACAAAGGACAGGTCTCGTTGTTCACGATGAGATGATGTATGTGGTTTCAGGACCAAGTTCATATGTTGTACTGCGGTGCAATCTGCGCGATAATGTCCATTCAGAAGCAAGACAAAGACAGTCACTACACCTATCCAGAGGACTAGGAACAGTAGACCAATTGCAATCCAGAGCTGTAGCCAGGGAAAAACAAAATAAGTCTTTTTCAGCCAAAGGTAGATATCCTATATTTTTTCTTTGCGGGAAACGGAAGATGACGGTGAATCAGGTTCACCCGGATTAGGTGAAAATGTATCAAAATCGATAAGTAGCCAGACGCTGTTCTATCTATGTATGGTAGCTCAGCAGGTTTTGTTGAACTGGCAGATGACTCGTTGTGAGACATTCACACAGATGTTGGTATGAGGCCGAATTGAGAATTGTGTTTCTTTTGTATTTTGTTGTTGTTCAATCTCAATACGTATGAGTTCCAGTCCATTGTTTGCAACTCCGTTACTTCATAGAGTAGAATCTTCAAATGTTATTAGTTGCTGTGCCTGAACTTCATGTATGGTAGCGAGAGGAGATTGGCGGCTATCCAGGAGCTCACGCGGTCTGCTATTCAGTATTGGCCACATAGTGTGGTTTGATCAGATCAATGGAGACAAATCTCTTTTCATTTTTACCGGCAAGAGGCGGAAGAATTACTGTTCTAGTTCCTTTGACATCCAGGACAGGTACAGGCGCTCTATAAAATGGCCTAAATTATTTTTTGTCCACAATCTATTCCCTGACCAGGTCCTCGATCTTTGGGACCCAGGCAGGTCTTGCCAAATCTGCTGTCACTTCCCCATTGGCAGGGCGTTTTACTTGGACGTTGCTTTGTAGTGCCCAGTATTCATTGAGTTCCTGTAAAACAGCCAAACGATCATTGATGTCAAATGCTTTTTCATTCGCCACTGTGCTGCCACATTCTAGGTCGGTATCCACATTCTCGTCCCAAACAGACCCTCCTATGGAGTACAGCTTCCTGGGGAACTTCTTGGCATGTTAAGTGCCCACTGGTCCCTATATAGGCGATTGACCCAACTGTCACCCGAGCCTAATACCCTTGCTGTTAAGGATTGCTTTAAGTCCTGGTTTTTCCTCTCCACAATCTCATTTCCTTCTGGATGATATGGAGCGGAGTACTGCAGTGCTACTCCCAAACTTCCCATAGCATATTTGTAAGCTAGAGAGCTAAACTCGGGACCATGGTCCGAATGTGATGTGCGAATTGCGTATGTCCCTATGAAGACTCGCAAATTCTTTATAACATTTGAGTGTCAGCCGAGTGCTGAGTCCAAGCCCACAAGCATCAAGAGCATGAATCCACTGCTACTAGAGGTACTTGTAAGCCCCATCAGATTGTAAGGGGCCACAGTGATCCACATATACACATGCGAGAGGTCTGTCTAATATCAGTAAAGGTGTCTGTGGTTGACGTGCTACGTTTGAACCCTTCATCTGCTGGCAGGTATCACACTTAAGAACGAAGCACTTGGCCTGTTTTGTAAGACCCATCCACCAATAGCCTTGCTTCAGTAAAGAAACTGTCGCAGTAATACCTGCGTATACAGAACCCAGACCCTCGTGTGCAGCTAGTATTAAACCTAATCTGGGATCCATGTTTGGTATTACTCTATCCCCCACTCCTGGAATTTAAGCATATTGAATATTTTGTGCCTCTAACTTGTAGGAGTACTTGAGTGGAAAAATTTTAGCAAGGCTGAGCTGTTTTTACGGAAAGCGATGACGTCAAACATTATCTGCCAGTCTATTCTCATGCTAGAACAAGTGATGGCAGCAATTCACACTGTTGCCATGGCGGCTTCATTAGTGTGAATCACGTGAGCCAGTGACAAGCCTTTTTTCAGCTCTGCCACTAGTTTCTAAAGTAATTTATGCTTTATTGTAGAACCTTTTGAACCTTTAAATCCATTCTGGCCACAGTAGTGAAAATATTCATTATAAGAATGGACACAAAAAAATGAATCACACACAATTAGTGTGGAGAGTTCTCGATCTGTATTTTTTAGTGCCAGTATCAAGGTTTTTAGTTCTGCCAGCTGAGCCGTGCAATCTCCTAGAGACTGCGTCTGCGTATTGCTAGAACAGATATTACCGTCCCGCATAAGTCCCTTTACAATTGAACAAGCTACACTGTATTGCTGTTTACTTCCTACGGCTGGCTGAGCAGAACTGTTGGTGTAAATGTATTGATACTGATCTAGAGGCATTACTTCATTCGGAAGAGGGTATTCTTGTTCGTATTGCAAAATTGCTTGTGTTTTTAATGTAGAATCAAATTTGTAGTCTATCTTTGATGCTGTGAGAGAATTAGCCCATTGTATCCATCGTGGATGCAGTGCTTTAGCGTTAGGAACGCTTCCATAAGTAACACCCTCTAAGGTTGGTACTGGAGTTACGACAATTATTCGTTTCCCCTGAGCCAATGCTCTTTTTCTCTCTCTACAGCAGTCTGCACTGCTGTCACTATTTTTTCAGTGGATGCTAAATGCTTTGTGTACAAATGTGATTGGTATACAATGGGTATAGTTTCCCCTTCATTGAAGGTTAGGTAAGTGTATCCTGATTGACTCGCGACTACACGGATCGCCAAATTTGTAGGATTTACACGTGTATGTAAATGTTTAGAAGCTATCATGACAGCTTGTAGGGAACAAATCATTTCTATATGTTCCTGTCTCCATTGTCGAACTGGGAAATTGGGTCTAATTAAGTCGTAGAAAGTTTAACTTTTTCTGCATAATCCAAAATGTATATTCTGCCAAAATTTAGAGTTGCTGGAGCAGTGCACATTTTTCCTCAAAACTGGGCTGCTATGCTTTTCCCTTCACTTGAGAGCTCATATCCCAAAAAGAGGACATTGATGTGGGCAATTTTAGATTTTTTTTAAAGTTAAATTTGTAGCCCTCAGAGGCGAACTCCAAAATTATGCTGTTTACCCTGTTCAAATGATCCAATAATTCATCATCCATCAGATAAATATCATTTACGTAGGACAATGCCTCCTCATCAAAATTTTGAAGGTACTCTGATACTCTCACTGAGAACAACCCGGGGCTATTCTAATGCCCTTGGGGCAGTCTACAGAATTGACGCTGAGAGCCCAGGGCTGAAAATGCTGTCAAATATCTGCTCTTCGGCGCTATAGTTTGGCAAAAGAATCCATGTGAGATATCTAGTGTTGTTTAGAATTTTTTATGCACAATGTTTTTCATTAATGCTGCACTGTTTATTTTGTACTGCAAATGTTTTTGTGCAAGTATTCAAATGCCTGTATTCTAAAGCTAGATGATATGAATCCGGATTACGCAGCACCGAGACCGCCCTCCTCGCCACAACCGACGACATCCGCATGCTACTCTACCGAATCCGCACGTCAGCCCTCATCCTACTAGACATCTCCGTAGCCTTCAACACTGTCTCACATCGCTTTCGCAGCCAGACTCCACAACGCCGGGATACGAAGAACCTCTCTCAACTGGATCTTATTCTTTCTCTTCGGCAGAACCCAGAGGGTCAGACTCCCACCCTTCCTCTCCAAACCCACAGAAACCAACTGCGGAGTACCCCAAGGATCCTCACTCAGCCCCATGCTCTTCAGCAACTACATGCCCCCCCTCGCAGCCATCGTCAGACAACATGGGCTCAGCATTGTATCTTACGCCGACGACACCCAGCTCATCCTCTCCCTCACGAAGAACCTCAAAGACACCAGACTCTGCTTCCAGAAAGGGATGAAGGACGTTGCAATCTGGATGAACAACAGCTGCCTGAAGCTAAACTCGGAAAAGACAGAGGTCCTCGTCCTCGGACCCTCCACCATCGCTTTCGACAACACCTGGTGGCCCTCCACCCTCAGGAGCCCACCCACCCCATCAGACCACGCACTCTGCATCATCCTCGACTCCTCCCTCACCATGACCCGCCAGATCAACTCCGTTGCCTCCACCAGGTTCAACTGCCTCTGCATCTTCTGCAAGACTTTCAAATGGATCCCCGCCGAATGTAGAAAAACCGTTACACACGCACTCCTAACAAGCAGACTGGACTTCAGCAATGCACTCTACGCCAGAATCAACAGAAATCTCCTGCACAAGCTCCAAACCATCCAAAACACCACGACCAGACTCGTCCTCGGAACCCCATGGCACGAACACATGACTCAACACCTACGAGACCTCCATTGGCTCCCCCTCGAGGAGAGTAACCTTCAAACTACTCACCCATGCCCACAAATCCCTCTACAACATCGGACCCAAATACCTCAATGAGAGAGTCTCATTCCACATACCGAAAAGGAATCTCCACTCCGCCGACCTCGCCCTGGCAGAAACCCCACACATCTGCAGAAAATGAGCAGGCGGAAGAGCCTTCTCCTACGTTGCAGCCAAGGTCTGGAACGAGCTCCCTGTCAACATCAGACGCTCCCCCATCCTAGACACCTTCAGAAAGAACCTCACGACCTGGCTCTTCGACTGAACCGGAGCTGCACCCATCCTCCCCCCCCCCTCCCCCTTCCCCCCAGTGTCTTGTGTAGCGCGCTGTATAAAACCCTGATTGATAGATTGAATTGTCTGGTTTCATTATGGGAAACAAAGGATTATTCGTGCAAGAGGTGCAATTCTCTATTACACCTTGGTATTCAAGTTGATCTAAGATCTCCCTGACTTGTTTTTTCGCGTCATGTTTTATTGGTTACTTGCCTTTGTGGAGTTGGAGTAGTTTTTACTGGGATTGCATGGTGATGCGACTCAGCATCCCACCCTACATGATTGCGTTATAATGCACTAGCTAGTGCTACCGCCCACTCATGCGCATATGAATATTTCAGGGATTCTGGAAGTCGTAGAAGGCTGGTAAAATTACTGTTTCTCCCTTTGGGAAGTCCATTACAAACTCAGGAGACCAATCTTTTTCAGTCAAAATAATATCTTATCCCAAAGTCATGTTCGCCCAAAAGAGACCCTTCACCTACCTGGGTATGCCCCCCTCCATATGGAGAGCTATTACATATACCTGATGTGGGACACACCCTAGTATCAGGTGTTTCCACCATGATCTGCTCATTCAACGCTGCTGTCACCGGATATTCCATCAGGTTCTGGCGAGCTATTTTTACTTTTGCTGTGCTGTCTAGCATCGTCGGAGGCCATTCCCCGGTCAGAAGTTAAAGTCCCCAGCAGCCTGGGCATCTCTTATTTTAAGACCAACTACTTTCTTCTTTTCAAATTGAGATTTGGATTTCGGTTATCTTCTTTTTTGATATTATAGTCTGAAGTGCGATGTAGTATCTTGATTTTACTCGCTCTTCTGATCTGTGTTCTGACCGTCATTCCCTCTCAGAGTGTTTTCATAAACCCTGAGAGGAACAAGAGGAACGTGTATCAGTATCTTGATACCTGTCAGGTTTCTTAATATCCCAATTTCTAAGGTTATACCTCCTGTCATACTGCTCAGACCCACCCAGTGTTTGTGAACTATACTCTCTATTTTTTTGTTGTTTATTATCCCACTTCTTTTAAGAAGAATCAGGTGCTTGCTTGGGGTTGTCCTTTCCAGGAGTACCTGTTACTTGTGATTTCGGAGGCCTAGCTCCCAAATTATCTCTACCTAATGAAGCATAGGTATCTTTGATATATGTAGGTAAATCTTGCTCCTGTTTTGCAGGAGTGCATTCCCTAAGGCATTGGCGCATAGCCACTGCTGCTGCCTCCCCTTTTATGTTTGCCATCACAAGCAGGTTCTGCCCCATGCGTATTCTGTAATTATCTTAATACTTCTGGTATCACTGCTATTGAAGGAGTGCCATGAGTACTGGGATAGATGGAAGCAAAAACTGTGCCCCAAGAGGTACAATCCTCTATCTGGGGAGCTAATCCCATTGGCAAGCAGATGGTTAATATTCTTTGGTTTTCTTGTGGGCCTGTGTTTGGAAACACAGCCTCTAGTTCTATTTTCTGGGCTATCCAGAATGGCATTTGCTCACATTTAGTGGGCATTCTTCCCATAACTGAATTCAGTGTTTGTGGGGTGGTTTTTAGATGTGGTCCCTTGTAATTGACCTGCTGGAGTAACCCTTGTAGGTTGAAGTGTTAGTGTTCTTGTAACAAAACTGTGTAAGAGTTTTGTAAAGTTGTATTATTTCTTTGTGTAGTGGACGTAAGTCTGCTATTGGCAATGTGTCAATTTCTGGATGCAGTGTGTAAGCAGCTAGGACTGCCAAGTCGCTACGTCTCTGCTGAGCGGCCGAGTCTCACTTTTTCTGTGGTGTGTGGGAGGGCGCCTTTAAACCAATTTATATGCTCTTGGTATGTGAGAAACTTCTGTGTCCTTGTATGGACAGTACTCTTCTGGTATTTCATCTGCAGTGTAAGAATGAAATGTATTTGTACGTGCATCTGTAGGTGGGAATTTAACCCATGAATGGAATACCTCGGTCCTGAATGACTCGTATGCCTCAATCATGAATGTTACGGTCACTCCTAATGCTGAGAGACCTAAATTGTCTAATTTTGCAGCAAGTGCATTTCTGCAATTTACTGAAATGTTTATCACATCTTCCTGCTTAGCTTTCTCCCTACTAGCATTGCCATCAGCTGCAGTGTTTGCTGTCTGAGACATTATGGGTGAAAGTTTAAGAAAAGATAAGGTTTTTACACATTATAGGGAACTATAATCCTTCAAGCTTGAATAAACCTACAGCCAAAACATAGGGTATAGCTAATAATCTGCGGCTGATTTTCACTTCCCACTCAAGGCATAGATGTGAGTGGGGGTCTCTTAGAAATTGAACTACACAGATTTTACCTTTAAATAAGAACCAAACCAATGTTGGCAGCGCCATGACGTGTGTTCCTACAAATCTATATAGGATCTGCGCGTTTAGACAACATAAACTAAAGGATTGGTGTCCAGACTGGTTCCAGACACACCCTGAGGATATATTTGTGTGTATACCAGCTAGCTCATAGTGCCACTAAGAGCCCCTCTTACCAAGGAGCGAATAGTTTTTGGCAACTATCAAACATGACAACCGTGACCCCTCAGGGATCATGGAAACAATACAATACTTTTCGCTCAGTTACATGTGCTTACTTAGTCTCAGAGAGAGATACAGAATAAACGGTGGGTACTTTCTCAATAAGCTTTTTATTGAACCGGCGAAATCCTAGTATAAAATATGTATGCTGCAACAACCATTAGACAGAAACAGATGGATACGGTTATAAGCACCAACTGAGTAAATAGAAGGTAGAATTCTACCATAGTGCTAAAACAATGACTTGAAGCAGGCATATAGTTACATGACAATAAAAATGTGTACTCCTATGATGCAAGCTCCAACTAGATGTAACCAAGTATACATAGCATGTATGTAGGTGTATAGCAAAAAATCTCCCTAGGAAAGAGCTGACCCCATTACTTGACGTGAGAGAAGGAAGAACCCCATCTTGGTCTCAAATTGGACACCCGGCAAGCGATGTTAAACCCCTGCGTGCTAGAGTGTCTGCGTGCAGGGACCTCAGCGTCTCGTGTCAGCTTGGAAGCTTCTTCTCTGGTTTACGAAGCGAAGAGGAGGTACTTATATACCCGAAAAGTACCCTCAGGGGTTCTACCTAGATGTGTCATGGTGCTGTGGGCATGTCTGCCAAGGATGACGATAGTGGTGACCATTATACAGAGTTATTATGCAGAAGATGGTAATCCTGCTGTGATACTGAGAATCCTCTTACATAATAAATGATGCTGGTTTTCGGAGAAAACCACACAACATTTTTGCGGCACCCAACTAGGTTAATGGTGGCGCCAGAACCATTATGTAGAACAATGGTAGGACAAATGGAGCCAAAAGGCTGTGCAACTAAGCCTATATCTGGGTACATTGGGGTTCATAACAAACCAATAGGTGAGTAAAATAACAACTGGGCCTGGAATAATCTTACCTCTCCAAACATCAAATGAAATACCATTTACAAAGTGCCTTGTTACACCAACGGTGTGTACCCGTGCTAGAATCAGACCAAAGAAGAGTGAGCAGGCAGGAGAGTTACAGCACAAAAGAATCAGAAACTAGAACCTAAATAGCCATGTTTTTAATTGTTTGTGAAAGTTTTGTTCTACTGAACATGCTTTCACTGGAACAGATAGAGTTCCAGGCTTTTGCAACCAGATAGCTGAATGAACAGGCACCCATTCTTGCTTTTCGGATTCTGGGAACCTTAGCTTGCAAGGTTCCACCTGACTTAAGAGTGCGAGATGGAATATACGGCGTAATTAAAAAAGAACGTAGGTAACGGGGGCCCGTATTCCACCAGATTTTGTGATAGTAACACACCGCTTAAACGTGATTCTTTTCTTGACTGGAAGCCAATGAAGGGTATTAAGTGGTTTAGAGGCTGACTATCTTCTAGGGAGACCCAGTACCAGGCGGGCTGCTGCATTCTGAATGCGTTAAAGTCTAACCAGACTTCCCTTAGTTGCACCTAGATATAGGATGTTGCCGTAGTCCAGCTGCAACGTGACCAAGGCATGCACAATGGTTTTCCTGGCTGTTAGAGGAAGATCATCAATCAGTTTCCTTAACATTTTAAGTATTGCTAAGCACTTGCCCGCAACTATTCTAATTTGATGAACAAAGGATAGTTCAGAGTTGAACCAGATCCCTAGATTTTCAGTTACTTTTTGGGGAGTGTGGATCAGACCCCGAGATGCGGGCCACCAAGCAGATGACCAGATAAAGGGCGACTTCCCTACAATTAGCACCTCCATCTTATTGCCCTTAAGGTTGAGGCAATCTTTTGCCATCCAAGTGGTTAACTCGTCTAGACAAAGGGAAAAGCAAGTGGCCAAGGCTTCATGGTCTTGTGATAGCGTGACTATCAGTTGTGTGTCATCTGCATATGACACAATTGTCACCTTGTGTCATTCCACAATATCTGCAAGGGGGCCGATGTACAGATTGAACAGAGTTGGACTTAAGATAGAGCCCTGTGGAACTCCTTGTGCTAAAGGCAGACTTTGTGAGAGGAAAGGTTTGAGACACCTGAAAGTTCCTCTTACAGAGATAAGAACATAGCCAGCGAAGTGCGAATCCTCGATCCCTCACTGACTGAGTCTTTGGGAGAGGAGGCTATGAGAAACCGTGTCCAAGGCCGCACTGGAGTCCAGCAGGATCAGTGCAGCCGTTTGACCAGCATCCGCACACTTCCTTAGTGTTTCCGTGGCTAGCAGAAGAGACGATTCAGTGGAATAAGAAGCCCTAAAACCTGGCTGGGTGAGATGGAAAAGATCATTCTCAGTGATTTAGTCGGTGAGTTGGTTGTTTACCACCTTCTCAGTTATTTGGGCAAAGATCGGGAGAAGGGAGATGGGGCGTAGATTATCTAATGCTGTATAATCAGCTGAAGGCTTTTTTTGTAGTGGTAAAACAATGGCTTGTTTCCACTTCTAAGGAACCTCTCCAGCATTGAAGGAGAGGGCTGGTAGTGGTTGAATGAATGGAGCGATAACATTAAGCCCTTGCACCAAGACCTTGGGTGGAGCAGGGTCTAAAGGGGAAGTGGATTATGATGCTGGGTGACCTGATGATTCACTATCTGAGTAGAAACTTCTTTACTCCATGTAACAAAAATGAGATCTATGAATGCCTTGTTGAAAGGGAGCAAGGGGTTCACAACAGCAGAGGCCAGATACAAAATCTCTGTGGTTAGCTTTCTTTTCATCTGCAGACAAAAGCATTCCATAATCCTCAACAATCTTGTGCAGCACAGCCATGAAGGCGGCAATCTCCTCCTTTGGAGGTGCTGATGGACTCTCCAGATCTACCTCGGGGAAATTGCCCAGGCTACTTGCTTTCTGCAGAGCCAAATTGTCCCCACCATCTGTGCTAGTAAGGGGGAAAAGATTAGCAACTTCATTGCTATCTTCATGGTTGATGATATTGTCCATCTGAATGTGGTCGGAGTAAGCCAAAAATCCCTTTAAACCTGCCTAAGTACTTATCACAAGGTAAAGCCCTGCAAGGAACTTTTTCTCCATCAACTTTTGGGCAAGGGATTGGGATCATATCAAAAAGGCATTCCATTTTCAGAAATTTGCCACATTTTGTAACAGATCAGTGATGTTTGAAACCTTGGCAGTGAAGCAACTGCCACGTCAGGAAGAGGCTGAGCACGGTTGACCAGGGCCGGGGTTGAAGTCTAATCCGAGGCCCCAGGGGCTCTTGGGGCTTTCAGGTGCACCAGAGAAAGCTGGAGGATAAAAGAGCCAGCATAGCCAGGCTGAAGACAACAAATTGTGAAGTGTCAGTCCCAGGAGATGGAAACTCTAGGTAGAAAGCAGGAGGCTCTGGGCCCAGAGCCAGTTTCATCTCTACGATACCTGGATGATATTGATGCCTGGGAGTCAGACACTGACCTGCACCAGTGACACACCCGGCAGTCTTCCTAAGCTCGTGCCTTGAAGAGCTCCACCTTCCACTCCTGTTACAATGCTTGCCACTTGGTAAGCAACGAAATGTTGAGGAGCAATTCGGGAAATGTTATTCTATAGTGCATGAGAAATGGCTTGAAATGATGCATTACAAATACCCTTCACCAACCACGGCATTTGAAGTCAATGAAGCTTCACTGTGGTACTCAACACAAGCTATAGATCCCTTTCTTAAAGGGGAATTTTCTCCGGATTTTGATAAGTACTGCTTCATTTTTGAACGCTTCAATAACTCTGAGCAAAAGACACACAATAGATGGACAGAATGCAGAACAAATCAAAGCATTCACCCCCCAGTCAAGAGATCTGGGTTAAATCCATCATTCTTTTGCTCACCATGCCACCCCAGTTTAGACCTGACATATGCAAATCAGTCTTGACCCTGTGCCTCATGGGAACAGTCCTGCCCGAACTGCCAAGCCAGGTTCTCCCTGGAACGGAAACAAGCATCCTAGGACCGGTTTCGGGGTTTCACCCCTCATCATCCAAGATACTCTGAGGGCATATGCATCCAGTTCAGTGCATATGTTGCAGAGCCTGTTCCAGAGAATCCAAATCTTTAGGTTCACCAGTATTGGCAGGGAAAGCTATATCAGTGGCCAGAGTTAGCAAATTATGTACTGGCTGTTTTGACGTTGCTTTTCTCCAGTACCAATGTTGAGAGGGTCTTTTCACAGATAAAAGTTTACTTGGGAAGGGAAGAGCTAGCGAGCATGACCAAAGACTCACTGAAGAAGTATTGTATGGTTTACTACAATAAGTTTGATTTGTAAAAATGTATTTGGACCTCATATAAACTGTATGTACACTGTCTATGTACCATGCACTATCAGTGCAGAAAGCAAGCAATAATAAAAGCAAAACATTCCATAAACACCGGAAAAAGCATTGCTGTTGTTTTTAATGGCACGAAAATGTGTAACCACTTATAACCACTGCTTTTTTTAAGGTATTGAAATCACTGGAAAACACTGAAAAAACCCCACCAGAATTTACCCAAAATAGAAACTAAAACCAGTACTTTTTTTTTTTAACAACATATTTTATTGATTTTATTAAACGAACAACCAGCACAGTTATCCAGAGATTATGGTGCAAGTACATCCCCCAGGGTACACATTGAAAACCAGTACTTTTTAAGGAACAGATGCACCTAACATTTCTGGTTTTAGGTAATCTTTAAGTTCTACTCTGGTCGTGGGAAAATATTATACACTGGGATTCCTGGTCCTAAAGACCTGCTAGGAGCTTAACGGTATTTACAGATGCATCAATGCAGACATTTCCAGACACAAATAGAAATGGGACTCAGTCCTAACTTCATAGCTCTGATCAAACTGTTGTACACAAAACCTCCGGCGAGACTGCGCATGAATGGCATGATCCCAAATTCCTTTGCTATATCACGCTGTAAATGGCAGGGATGCCCCTTGTCCCCGCTCCTGTTTACCATGGCAATAGAACCGATAACGGCCAGGATTCGCCAACATCATGCAGCTAGTGGGTTGGGGTTCAGCACTGGGGGGTACTGATTTTGTTATATGCAGACGATATGACGCTGTATATAAATGACCCGGAGGTCAACCTCGCGCCGCTACTTGGAGAGCTCACAAAATTTGGCAGCCTCTCAGGCATATTTATAAACTGCTCCAAATCGACCTTGTTTCCTCTCACAATGGCGACTAAACCTTTTGTCCAGGAATTCCCGCTGGAATGGGCGGAAGGCCCGGTCAAGTATTTAGGTATCTGGTTGAGCTGTCATGAGCAAGAGCTATGGAGTTTAAATTATGGACGGCTATCGCCTGGCTAGAAGGGAAAGTAAGGGTGTGGGCCAAACTAACGATCTATCTCGCTGGCAGAATAGCCATAGCGAAGATGGTCGTATTGCCCAAATTTTTATATTTATTTATTAATATACCACTTCCACCGACCCAGGCTTTCTTTAACACCCTTCGGTCTTTCATTATTTCCTTGGTCTGGGCAGAGAAGCAAGCACGCATTACCTGGTAGACACTCACTCTTCCCCTTACGCAGGGTGGGCTAGGGGCTCCGGACATGCCGCTATACGCGTATTGTGCACAAGTGCAGTTTTTGTATTTCTGGTTACACCCCGTCCCATTTCAGCCCCATGTGGCTGTTGAGGCGGACATAGCAGCCCCTGTCCCTCTTCAGGTGGCCATCTATAAAAAAAAAATACAGCAGACTCAGGGATGGGATAGATACAGTTGAGACTCTACGGTGGCTGGCCTGGAGATACAATACACCCCATCCGCCCCTTTACCTTACAATCCACAACTCCCAGCCATGGCTGATGATGGAAGCGTGGCATTGGCAAAATCAATGGGACTCGAAACCTTCGCAGACCTGTACCCTGAGGACACATTCTGTACTCCACCGGAACCATGTGCGGAGGGCCCGAAGAAATGTTCTGCACTTTTTAATTATTTTAAGATTAGAGCCACTTGTAGGCAAATGCATACCACCTTTCCAAAAAACCCTGAACAGCTACCAGTGCGTGAGCAGTTGATAAACACGACAGGTTCCCGCAGACTAATAACAAGGATGTACTGCTCTATGCAAACCACAGCACCCTTAGTCGTACCCAAAGCCCAGCAAGACTGGAATGTAGAGCTTGATGTGTAGGTGACGGATGACAAATGGGTTTTCTGCTGCGGCCAACTCCAGTTACTCTCACCTAATTATAAATTGAGATTAATGCATTTCAAATATTTACATAGGTTCTCTAGAACCCCAAACCAACTATACCGCATGGGGTTGAGACCAGATTCAAGATGCTGGAGAAGCGGTTATGCCCCTGCCACCTTTTTACATATGTCTTGGCACTGCTCACTCATTGCCGCCTTTTGGACTGCCATCTTAAGTAAGATTCATGCTATACTGGGGATGCCCAATGAACCGCACCCAGTCACAGGGCTTCTAGGCTACTTTAAAGACACTAAGGCCGAGCACCGTAAATTACATGCTTTACTACTCTTGATGGCTAAACGCAGGGTGTCCATATATTGGGGGGACAAAAGAGCACCCGTGATTAAGGCTTGGATTCAAGATGTCACATTTAGTCATCCTCAGCTGTCGATTTTCTGGGAGCTGATGCCTGCAACGTCCAGGCCAAAAGATATATGGGGTACCATTCCTGGACTGGCTAAAAACACTGCAGGATAATGTATCAACCCCTCTCGTTGAACCTGCAGCTCACACTTCACAGCCACTAGAAGCACTTGCAGAAGCACCCTCAGATTAGTTCAACTCACTTAGATGGCTGATGAACCTTGACATATACAGGCTGTACATGGTAGGTTCCGGTAGTTGGGAACCTTGATATGCCATGTCCTCCGTGAAGTCCGGACTGCAGTCTTTTGCATCCAACATGGTGATATGTGATATGTATCAAGCCTCCTGTTTTTTCAATAGCTCTTTTTTCTTTTTTCTTTGATTGCTCACAAATTTGGAATAATGCTGCTTTTTCAATTCTCCGATTTGATAATGTAAGCTGAATGTGTATTATCAAAATGCCAATAAAAAAAAAATGAAACCCAAATGGCAAGGCATATGAAGGGTCACTACCTGGAAGGAATTGCAATTGTTAAAACGTTGTGAAATTTGGCAAAAAAATTGTAGACTTTACTGTGATATGAAATAATTGTGAAAATAGCAACACCTTCATAAAGCACATTGAGACATTGACAAAAACACAGTACTCAAGGCAAAATACAGTTGCATTAATTTACAAGCAGCACAGCATCAAACATCAAGTATACCTTGCATCAATTTCAGTACTATAAAAGAAAAAAACTGACAGAGAAAAAATTATGACTTTGTCAAAATACGTTAGCCAGCTCCTAGTGCATGCTATCCTGAGACCAGGGGAAGCCCTGCATGGTACGTAGGACTAAGTAAGCCCGATAGTCTGTCAATATGGGCTCCAGGACAAAGAAAATTACATTTTTTTTCACGGAGAAAAGGAATAACTCGAAGAACCACTGGGCCCTCTTGGCTAAACACAAGCTAGACCTGATTTCCCAGATCCAAATATTTCCCTAATATCAGAAATGCACCATGTTTCACACCCACAGGATTTAGCGTACCAACTGTATCACGCCCTGTGGTCCAAGCGAACAACACCTCTCACTTCTTTAAGATACCACCAGTGTTAAAAAAACAGTAGCACTGAGAAAACCATTTGGACTAAAAAATAAGATTGAGGTGTTGGCCCTATATCACACCCAGGGCTCAAGCGTACCATCTGTATCATGCCCAGCAGTCCCAGCGATAACCAATTTCCCCATTCTTAGCATGCTGACTATCGAAAAAAGATGACCTTCGTGGGAACGCCTACGAGACTGCCTTGCGACTACTCAGTTCAAACACATAAAATAGGTAAAATGCCAGATTTCTGTCAGTGGCAGGGCGCTCAGGTAAAACTTTTGCGCTTCTTCCCAGTTTATCATATGCTGGATCAGATGTTGTCTCTTACCCTTTGATGGTGCCTTTAGAATGGACCTCTGCCTCGTGGATTCAGCAGAGCTTCCAATCAATTGCGGCGTCTGCTCATCTTCCTTGCTGCGTCCGTCCGAGGTCCCTTTCCTTTGGCTGCTTTCGGGTCCAAGGTACCAATCTCTCCTGGCTGGTTAACCAAAATGTTGCTCGAATATGAATTTACCTTAAAAAAACCGAAGACAAGAGGCGTTTGGCAAAACTAGAACAGTTGGTTTATTTAAACATTTTGGCTGGGAGCACAGTTACAGAAATGGGTCTGAGGACTGTCTCAAAGTACAATCAATCTGTGTGAGTGTATATAGAGTTGTTGGGTATCATAAAAATACTTCCAGTAATCCTTGTTTGGTAAAAGAATGCGGACCTTGTCTGAGGAGTCCTAAATAAGGCCCCTGATAACAGATGCAGGTGGGCCCGACCTTGCATAGACACGATGCGGGCCAGTAGGTAACATGTCCAGATGTCTGGCATGATGAGCGTGTGATCAGAGCATTTGCTGTGTCCTGATTGACTAAGTGTTCCAAGCTTCGTGTGGCATTTGACTTTATGATGTTTTGGGAATGTGCGCACCCCTCTGCCCATGAGTGCTTTATTGAGGCCAATATCCCTGGAGTATTGTGGTGCCGCTGCGCTTATCTAGGGGGATGGACAAGAGTTTCCTGTTCGCCCGTTTTTCTGCCGGCTACATGACACCCCACCTGTTATGTGTCGCTCAATAGCCTGAGGCCTATATCGCAAAACCTACCTGACCACTTATTTCTTGGGTTGATGGAGAGTTCATTACGGACGAGTTTGTTAACAGTGATGTGATTTTCCTCGTCTATGCAAGTGTATCCTTATAAATATTGAGATTGATGTTCTCAATATGAACATCATAATGTAACTACACAGCTCCCCCATACACAGGGTTGCCTTTAATTGATTAATTACAGATGGTGCAGTAAGGATGTCATAGAACATGCCATGAGTGATGTAATATGTGAGGGGATGGGGTCTGTGGGCCATAGTATGGCTTGGGAAGGGGGAGCCGCATGCCAATCCCCTCAATTTTGCTTATGGGTTCTGGGGGATGGGAGGCTCATGGAGGGTGCTGTATGTCCCCTCCTCTTTATTTTAAAGATGGCCCAAGAGGATGTTGTCCCCTATGCCTCAAGGAGACAGGGGAGGGGAGGTGTGTGCCACCCTCCCCTTTATGTACAAATTGGTCCTGGGGGATGGGCTCCCTGAGGCCTCAGGGAGTTTGAAGAGCGGGGCCACATGCCCCCGTTCCTCTAAAGTACAGTGCACCAAAATTGCCCTGGCCCACCCAGGTTTTATTTTTTTAAAGCGCAGAAGCTCTTGATAACATTTTGTTTTAACCTTAAATACACGACCCATCACAGTATTTTAATTATTTATTTAATTGTTTTTGGCTTCTGGGCATGCTCCCCCCTCTTGCCCCCTTCTTCCGCCACCAGCCCCATGGGGTAGGCTATCCCTATCCTGCTCCATTATATATTTTGAAAACCTTTTTTTCAGGACTGCGGATTAGGTCCCGGTGTCCTAAAATGCCTACCATCACATCTTTTTTGATATGGTGGCAGCCAATCGGATCTTTTCTTAAGATCTGACATCTGAGTTGTTTGGGAAAGACGAGTCCTTATGACATCTCCCCCTGGGGTGCTTCCAGTGAGTGGGGCAGTCAGGACTGGGAGGTTTAGGAATGGTTTAATTAAGGCAAGGGAAGGGTTTCTTGCACAGTTAGGTGCATGGTCAATGGCAGAGCATTATACTTTCTGGGCAGTCGCATATACTGCAGGTGGGTTAGCGGTTTTGCAACGTCAGTAGTTAAGGGGAAAATGGTTCATGTGCCTTGGTGAGAGAGGCAATTTGCATGTGTCAGAACCTCATTCAGAGAACAACGGGGTAAGTATGGGCTACTGGGTCCAACTGTGAGGGTTGTGGCCTTTTACTTCTGATGTTCCGGGCCCCATCTACTGTGGGTCCTGACCAGCTGGTCCAAGTACACTTTCAACACTTGACTCTCTGTTATAGCTTGGGTTGAGCAGTCCAAGGCTTCTCGAGGAACGTAGACATGAGGGGGTGAATGCAGGCTTACAACTCAAAATAAGTTCAGTAGCAGCAATAACTGATTGTCCAATCACATACTAGCTTTTATAACAGAAAGAGTATGTATATACCAACACAGAGTAAAATACCGCATTTGCAGACAAGCACCCCACCCCAGGGTCTGGGGTCTGGTGTTTTAATAGGCAGGTTCTTGGGTCCCTCTCCCCTCTTACTAGTGATAGTGGTTAATCTTCATTCACTATAGGAAACATTCAGGTTAAGCCCCACTAAGAGTCTGAGTCTCAGGAGTCCCACTCCGACTCCCACTCTTATAGAATTAAAAAGTGTTCCTAAAGAGCTTTAGGGCAGGCAGGTTACCCTGGATTTTTTTATCCTTTAAAAGTCTTATTCGCACCATGGTTCTGATCCTCAGTCGTGGCTCAGGCCTGCATGGCTTTCACAGCAGCCTCTTCCTCTTGACGACAGTCTTGACCACACCATGCTCCAGTCCTTGCCTTTCTCCACCTTCTATACGGGGTCACCATTCTCACTCCTTACATGGGCTACGGTCTGATCAGCACAGCAGTAATCTTCATGCCAGCCCCACCTGGCATATGGATGTATGATGGAATTCCGAATGTCAAATGGCATTACAAAGAATGGCTTTACAACTGAATTTTTACAATGACAAAAGCATTTCAGCGAAAGTCTTTTCAACTCTATTTTTTTTCACCACAAATATACCTTTACAATCAGCGCATTTACCACAAATGTAAATATTTTACAGGTAAGTATAAACCCATATATATGCAGCACAGCCATGAAGGCGGCAATCTCCTCCTTTGGAGGTGCTGATGGACTCTCCAGATCTACCTCGGGGAAATTGCCCAGGCTACTTGCTTTCTGCAGAGCCAAATTGTCCCCACCATCTGTGCTAGTAAGGGGGAAAAGATTAGCAACTTCATTGCTATCTTCATGGTTGATGATATTGTCCATCTGAATGTGGTCGGAGTAAGCCAAAAATCCCTTTAAACCTGCCTAAGTACTTATCACAAGGTAAAGCCCTGCAAGGAACTTTTTCTCCATCAACTTTTGGGCAAGGGATTGGGATCATATCAAAAAGGCATTCCATTTTCAGAAATTTGCCACATTTTGTAACAGATCAGTGATGTTTGAAACCTTGGCAGTGAAGCAACTGCCACGTCAGGAAGAGGCTGAGCACGGTTGACCAGGGCCGGGGTTGAAGTCTAATCCGAGGCCCCAGGGGCTCTTGGGGCTTTCAGGTGCACCAGAGAAAGCTGGAGGATAAAAGAGCCAGCATAGCCAGGCTGAAGACAACAAATTGTGAAGTGTCAGTCCCAGGAGATGGAAACTCTAGGTAGAAAGCAGGAGGCTCTGGGCCCAGAGCCAGTTTCATCTCTACGATACCTGGATGATATTGATGCCTGGGAGTCAGACACTGACCTGCACCAGTGACACACCCGGCAGTCTTCCTAAGCTCGTGCCTTGAAGAGCTCCACCTTCCACTCCTGTTACAATGCTTGCCACTTGGTAAGCAACGAAATGTTGAGGAGCAATTCGGGAAATGTTATTCTATAGTGCATGAGAAATGGCTTGAAATGATGCATTACAAATACCCTTCACCAACCACGGCATTTGAAGTCAATGAAGCTTCACTGTGGTACTCAACACAAGCTATAGATCCCTTTCTTAAAGGGGAATTTTCTCCGGATTTTGATAAGTACTGCTTCATTTTTGAACGCTTCAATAACTCTGAGCAAAAGACACACAATAGATGGACAGAATGCAGAACAAATCAAAGCATTCACCCCCCAGTCAAGAGATCTGGGTTAAATCCATCATTCTTTTGCTCACCATGCCACCCCAGTTTAGACCTGACATATGCAAATCAGTCTTGACCCTGTGCCTCATGGGAACAGTCCTGCCCGAACTGCCAAGCCAGGTTCTCCCTGGAACGGAAACAAGCATCCTAGGACCGGTTTCGGGGTTTCACCCCTCATCATCCAAGATACTCTGAGGGCATATGCATCCAGTTCAGTGCATATGTTGCAGAGCCTGTTCCAGAGAATCCAAATCTTTAGGTTCACCAGTATTGGCAGGGAAAGCTATATCAGTGGCCAGAGTTAGCAAATTATGTACTGGCCGTTTTGACGTTGCTTTTCTCCAGTACCAATGTTGAGAGGGTCTTTTCACAGATAAAAGTTTACTTGGGAAGGGAAGAGCTAGCGAGCATGACCAAAGACTCACTGAAGAAGTATTGTATGGTTTACTACAATAAGTTTGATTTGTAAAAATGTATTTGGACCTCATATAAACTGTATGTACACTGTCTATGTACCATGCACTATCAGTGCAGAAAGCAAGCAATAATAAAAGCAAAACATTCCATAAACACCGGAAAAAGCATTGCTGTTGTTTTTAATGGCACGAAAATGTGTAACCACTTATAACCACTGCTTTTTTTAAGGTATTGAAATCACTGGAAAACACTGAAAAAACCCCACCAGAATTTACCCAAAATAGAAACTAAAACCAGTACTTTTTTTTTTTAACAACATATTTTATTGATTTTATTAAACGAACAACCAGCACAGTTATCCAGAGATTATGGTGCAAGTACATCCCCCAGGGTACACATTGAAAACCAGTACTTTTTAAGGAACAGATGCACCTAACATTTCTGGTTTTAGGTAATCTTTAAGTTCTACTCTGGTCGTGGGAAAATATTATACACTGGGATTCCTGGTCCTAAAGACCTGCTAGGAGCTTAACGGTATTTACAGATGCATCAATGCAGACATTTCCAGACACAAATAGAAATGGGACTCAGTCCTAACTTCATAGCTCTGATCAAACTGTTGTACACAAAACCTCCGGCGAGACTGCGCATGAATGGCATGATCCCAAATTCCTTTGCTATATCACGCTGTAAATGGCAGGGATGCCCCTTGTCCCCGCTCCTGTTTACCATGGCAATAGAACCGATAACGGCCAGGATTCGCCAACATCATGCAGCTAGTGGGTTGGGGTTCAGCACTGGGGGGTACTGATTTTGTTATATGCAGACGATATGACGCTGTATATAAATGACCCGGAGGTCAACCTCGCGCCGCTACTTGGAGAGCTCACAAAATTTGGCAGCCTCTCAGGCATATTTATAAACTGCTCCAAATCGACCTTGTTTCCTCTCACAATGGCGACTAAACCTTTTGTCCAGGAATTCCCGCTGGAATGGGCGGATGGCCCGGTCAAGTATTTAGGTATCTGGTTGAGCTGTCATGAGCAAGAGCTATGGAGTTTAAATTATGGACGGCTATCGCCTGGCTAGAAGGGAAAGTAAGGGTGTGGGCCAAACTAACGATCTATCTCGCTGGCAGAATAGCCATAGCGAAGATGGTCGTATTGCCCAAATTTTTATATTTATTTATTAATATACCACTTCCACCGACCCAGGCTTTCTTTAACACCCTTCGGTCTTTCATTATTTCCTTGGTCTGGGCAGAGAAGCAAGCACGCATTACCTGGTAGACACTCACTCTTCCCCTTACGCAGGGTGGGCTAGGGGCTCCGGACATGCCGCTATACGCGTATTGTGCACAAGTGCAGTTTTTGTATTTCTGGTTACACCCCGTCCCATTTCAGCCCCATGTGGCTGTTGAGGCGGACATAGCAGCCCCTGTCCCTCTTCAGGTGGCCATCTATAAAAAAAAAAATACAGCAGACTCAGGGATGGGATAGATACAGTTGAGACTCTACGGTGGCTGGCCTGGAGATACAATACACCCCATCCGCCCCTTTACCTTACAATCCACAACTCCCAGCCATGGCTGATGATGGAAGCGTGGCATTGGCAAAATCAATGGGACTCGAAACCTTCGCAGACCTGTACCCTGAGGACACATTCTGTACTCCACCGGAACCATGTGCGGAGGGCCCGAAGAAATGTTCTGCACTTTTTAATTATTTTAAGATTAGAGCCACTTGTAGGCAAATGCATACCACCTTTCCAAAAAACCCTGAACAGCTACCAGTGCGTGAGCAGTTGATAAACACGACAGGTTCCCGCAGACTAATAACAAGGATGTACTGCTCTATGCAAACCACAGCACCCTTAGTCGTACCCAAAGCCCAGCAAGACTGGAATGTAGAGCTTGATGTGTAGGTGACGGATGACAAATGGGTTTTCTGCTGCGGCCAACTCCAGTTACTCTCACCTAATTATAAATTGAGATTAATGCATTTCAAATATTTACATAGGTTCTCTAGAACCCCAAACCAACTATACCGCATGGGGTTGAGACCAGATTCAAGATGCTGGAGAAGCGGTTATGCCCCTGCCACCTTTTTACATATGTCTTGGCACTGCTCACTCATTGCCGCCTTTTGGACTGCCATCTTAAGTAAGATTCATGCTATACTGGGGATGCCCAATGAACCGCACCCAGTCACAGGGCTTCTAGGCTACTTTAAAGACACTAAGGCCGAGCACCGTAAATTACATGCTTTACTACTCTTGATGGCTAAACGCAGGGTGTCCATATATTGGGGGGACAAAAGAGCACCCGTGATTAAGGCTTGGATTCAAGATGTCACATTTAGTCATCCTCAGCTGTCGATTTTCTGGGAGCTGATGCCTGCAACGTCCAGGCCAAAAGATATATGGGGTACCATTCCTGGACTGGCTAAAAACACTGCAGGATAATGTATCAACCCCTCTCGTTGAACCTGCAGCTCACACTTCACAGCCACTAGAAGCACTTGCAGAAGCACCCTCAGATTAGTTCAACTCACTTAGATGGCTGATGAACCTTGACATATACAGGCTGTACATGGTAGGTTCCGGTAGTTGGGAACCTTGATATGCCATGTCCTCCGTGAAGTCCGGACTGCAGTCTTTTGCATCCAACATGGTGATATGTGATATGTATCAAGCCTCCTGTTTTTTCAATAGCTCTTTTTTCTTTTTTCTTTGATTGCTCACAAATTTGGAATAATGCTGCTTTTTCAATTCTCCGATTTGATAATGTAAGCTGAATGTGTATTATCAAAATGCCAATAAAAAAAAAATGAAACCCAAATGGCAAGGCATATGAAGGGTCACTACCTGGAAGGAATTGCAATTGTTAAAACGTTGTGAAATTTGGCAAAAAAATTGTAGACTTTACTGTGATATGAAATAATTGTGAAAATAGCAACACCTTCATAAAGCACATTGAGACATTGACAAAAACACAGTACTCAAGGCAAAATACAGTTGCATTAATTTACAAGCAGCACAGCATCAAACATCAAGTATACCTTGCATCAATTTCAGTACTATAAAAGAAAAAAACTGACAGAGAAAAAATTATGACTTTGTCAAAATACGTTAGCCAGCTCCTAGTGCATGCTATCCTGAGACCAGGGGAAGCCCTGCATGGTACGTAGGACTAAGTAAGCCCGATAGTCTGTCAATATGGGCTCCAGGACAAAGAAAATTACATTTTTTTTCACGGAGAAAAGGAATAACTCGAAGAACCACTGGGCCCTCTTGGCTAAACACAAGCTAGACCTGATTTCCCAGATCCAAATATTTCCCTAATATCAGAAATGCACCATGTTTCACACCCACAGGATTTAGCGTACCAACTGTATCACGCCCTGTGGTCCAAGCGAACAACACCTCTCACTTCTTTAAGATACCACCAGTGTTAAAAAAACAGTAGCACTGAGAAAACCATTTGGACTAAAAAATAAGATTGAGGTGTTGGCCCTATATCACACCCAGGGCTCAAGCGTACCATCTGTATCATGCCCAGCAGTCCCAGCGATAACCAATTTCCCCATTCTTAGCATGCTGACTATCGAAAAAAGATGACCTTCGTGGGAACGCCTACGAGACTGCCTTGCGACTACTCAGTTCAAACACATAAAATAGGTAAAATGCCAGATTTCTGTCAGTGGCAGGGCGCTCAGGTAAAACTTTTGCGCTTCTTCCCAGTTTATCATATGCTGGATCAGATGTTGTCTCTTACCCTTTGATGGTGCCTTTAGAATGGACCTCTGCCTCGTGGATTCAGCAGAGCTTCCAATCAATTGCGGCGTCTGCTCATCTTCCTTGCTGCGTCCGTCCGAGGTCCCTTTCCTTTGGCTGCTTTCGGGTCCAAGGTACCAATCTCTCCTGGCTGGTTAACCAAAATGTTGCTCGAATATGAATTTACCTTAAAAAAACCGAAGACAAGAGGCGTTTGGCAAAACTAGAACAGTTGGTTTATTTAAACATTTTGGCTGGGAGCACAGTTACAGAAATGGGTCTGAGGACTGTCTCAAAGTACAATCAATCTGTGTGAGTGTATATAGAGTTGTTGGGTATCATAAAAATACTTCCAGTAATCCTTGTTTGGTAAAAGAATGCGGACCTTGTCTGAGGAGTCCTAAATAAGGCCCCTGATAACAGATGCAGGTGGGCCCGACCTTGCATAGACACCATGCGGGCCAGTAGGTAACATGTCCAGATGTCTGGCATGATGAGCGTGTGATCAGAGCATTTGCTGTGTCCTGATTGACTAAGTGTTCCAAGCTTCGTGTGGCATTTGACTTTATGATGTTTTGGGAATGTGCGCACCCCTCTGCCCATGAGTGCTTTATTGAGGCCAATATCCCTGGAGTATTGTGGTGCCGCTGCGCTTATCTAGGGGGATGGACAAGAGTTTCCTGTTCGCCCGTTTTTCTGCCGGCTACATGACACCCCACCTGTTATGTGTCGCTCAATAGCCTGAGGCCTATATCGCAAAACCTACCTGACCACTTATTTCTTGGGTTGATGGAGAGTTCATTACGGACGAGTTTGTTAACAGTGATGTGATTTTCCTCGTCTATGCAATTGTATCCTTATAAATATTGAGATTGATGTTCTCAATATGAACATCATAATGTAACTACACAGCTCCCCCATACACAGGGTTGCCTTTAATTGATTAATTACAGATGGTGCAGTAAGGATGTCATAGAACATGCCATGAGTGATGTAATATGTGAGGGGATGGGGTCTGTGGGCCATAGTATGGCTTGGGAAGGGGGAGCCGCATGCCAATCCCCTCAATTTTGCTTATGGGTTCTGGGGGATGGGAGGCTCATGGAGGGTGCTGTATGTCCCCTCCTCTTTATTTTAAAGATGGCCCAAGAGGATGTTGTCCCCTATGCCTCAAGGAGACAGGGGAGGGGAGGTGTGTGCCACCCTCCCCTTTATGTACAAATTGGTCCTGGGGGATGGGCTCCCTGAGGCCTCAGGGAGTTTGAAGAGCGGGGCCACATGCCCCCGTTCCTCTAAAGTACAGTGCACCAAAATTGCCCTGGCCCACCCAGGTTTTATTTTTTTAAAGCGCAGAAGCTCTTGATAACATTTTGTTTTAACCTTAAATACACGACCCATCACAGTATTTTAATTATTTATTTAATTGTTTTTGGCTTCTGGGCATGCTCCCCCCTCTTGCCCCCTTCTTCCGCCACCAGCCCCATGGGGTAGGCTATCCCTATCCTGCTCCATTATATATTTTGAAAACCTTTTTTTCAGGACTGCGGATTAGGTCCCGGTGTCCTAAAATGCCTACCATCACATCTTTTTTGATATGGTGGCAGCCAATCGGATCTTTTCTTAAGATCTGACATCTGAGTTGTTTGGGAAAGACGAGTCCTTATGACATCTCCCCCTGGGGTGCTTCCAGTGAGTGGGGCAGTCAGGACTGGGAGGTTTAGGAATGGTTTAATTAAGGCAAGGGAAGGGTTTCTTGCACAGTTAGGTGCATGGTCAATGGCAGAGCATTATACTTTCTGGGCAGTCGCATATACTGCAGGTGGGTTAGCGGTTTTGCAACGTCAGTAGTTAAGGGGAAAATGGTTCATGTGCCTTGGTGAGAGAGGCAATTTGCATGTGTCAGAACCTCATTCAGAGAACAACGGGGTAAGTATGGGCTACTGGGTCCAACTGTGAGGGTTGTGGCCTTTTACTTCTGATGTTCCGGGCCCCATCTACTGTGGGTCCTGACCAGCTGGTCCAAGTACACTTTCAACACTTGACTCTCTGTTATAGCTTGGGTTGAGCAGTCCAAGGCTTCTCGAGGAACGTAGACATGAGGGGGTGAATGCAGGCTTACAACTCAAAATAAGTTCAGTAGCAGCAATAACTGATTGTCCAATCACATACTAGCTTTTATAACAGAAAGAGTATGTATATACCAACACAGAGTAAAATACCGCATTTGCAGACAAGCACCCCACCCCAGGGTCTGGGGTCTGGTGTTTTAATAGGCAGGTTCTTGGGTCCCTCTCCCCTCTTACTAGTGATAGTGGTTAATCTTCATTCACTATAGGAAACATTCAGGTTAAGCCCCACTAAGAGTCTGAGTCTCAGGAGTCCCACTCCGACTCCCACTCTTATTGAAGTAAAAAGTGTTCCTAAAGAGCTTTAGGGCAGGCAGGTTACCCTGGATTTTTTTATCCTTTAAAAGTCTTATTCGCACCATGGTTCTGATCCTCAGTCGTGGCTCAGGCCTGCATGGCTTTCACAGCAGCCTCTTCCTCTTGACGACAGTCTTGACCACACCATGCTCCAGTCCTTGCCTTTCTCCACCTTCTATACGGGGTCACCATTCTCACTCCTTACATGGGCTACGGTCTGATCAGCACAGCAGTAATCTTCATGCCAGCCCCACCTGGCATATGGATGTATGATGGAATTCCGAATGTCAAATGGCATTACAAAGAATGGCTTTACAACTGAATTTTTACAATGACAAAAGCATTTCAGCGAAAGTCTTTTCAACTCTATTTTTTTTCACCACAAATATACCTTTACAATCAGCGCATTTACCACAAATGTAAATATTTTACAGGTAAGTATAAACCCATATATATGCAGCACAGCCATGAAGGCGGCAATCTCCTCCTTTGGAGGTGCTGATGGACTCTCCAGATCTACCTCGGGGAAATTGCCCAGGCTACTTGCTTTCTGCAGAGCCAAATTGTCCCCACCATCTGTGCTAGTAAGGGGGAAAAGATTAGCAACTTCATTGCTATCTTCATGGTTGATGATATTGTCCATCTGAATGTGGTCGGAGTAAGCCAAAAATCCCTTTAAACCTGCCTAAGTACTTATCACAAGGTAAAGCCCTGCAAGGAACTTTTTCTCCATCAACTTTTGGGCAAGGGATTGGGATCATATCAAAAAGGCATTCCATTTTCAGAAATTTGCCACATTTTGTAACAGATCAGTGATGTTTGAAACCTTGGCAGTGAAGCAACTGCCACGTCAGGAAGAGGCTGAGCACGGTTGACCAGGGCCGGGGTTGAAGTCTAATCCGAGGCCCCAGGGGCTCTTGGGGCTTTCAGGTGCACCAGAGAAAGCTGGAGGATAAAAGAGCCAGCATAGCCAGGCTGAAGACAACAAATTGTGAAGTGTCAGTCCCAGGAGATGGAAACTCTAGGTAGAAAGCAGGAGGCTCTGGGCCCAGAGCCAGTTTCATCTCTACGATACCTGGATGATATTGATGCCTGGGAGTCAGACACTGACCTGCACCAGTGACACACCCGGCAGTCTTCCTAAGCTCGTGCCTTGAAGAGCTCCACCTTCCACTCCTGTTACAATGCTTGCCACTTGGTAAGCAACGAAATGTTGAGGAGCAATTCGGGAAATGTTATTCTATAGTGCATGAGAAATGGCTTGAAATGATGCATTACAAATACCCTTCACCAACCACGGCATTTGAAGTCAATGAAGCTTCACTGTGGTACTCAACACAAGCTATAGATCCCTTTCTTAAAGGGGAATTTTCTCCGGATTTTGATAAGTACTGCTTCATTTTTGAACGCTTCAATAACTCTGAGCAAAAGACACACAATAGATGGACAGAATGCAGAACAAATCAAAGCATTCACCCCCCAGTCAAGAGATCTGGGTTAAATCCATCATTCTTTTGCTCACCATGCCACCCCAGTTTAGACCTGACATATGCAAATCAGTCTTGACCCTGTGCCTCATGGGAACAGTCCTGCCCGAACTGCCAAGCCAGGTTCTCCCTGGAACGGAAACAAGCATCCTAGGACCGGTTTCGGGGTTTCACCCCTCATCATCCAAGATACTCTGAGGGCATATGCATCCAGTTCAGTGCATATGTTGCAGAGCCTGTTCCAGAGAATCCAAATCTTTAGGTTCACCAGTATTGGCAGGGAAAGCTATATCAGTGGCCAGAGTTAGCAAATTATGTACTGGCTGTTTTGACGTTGCTTTTCTCCAGTACCAATGTTGAGAGGGTCTTTTCACAGATAAAAGTTTACTTGGGAAGGGAAGAGCTAGCGAGCATGACCAAAGACTCACTGAAGAAGTATTGTATGGTTTACTACAATAAGTTTGATTTGTAAAAATGTATTTGGACCTCATATAAACTGTATGTACACTGTCTATGTACCATGCACTATCAGTGCAGAAAGCAAGCAATAATAAAAGCAAAACATTCCATAAACACCGGAAAAAGCATTGCTGTTGTTTTTAATGGCACGAAAATGTGTAACCACTTATAACCACTGCTTTTTTTAAGGTATTGAAATCACTGGAAAACACTGAAAAAACCCCACCAGAATTTACCCAAAATAGAAACTAAAACCAGTACTTTTTTTTTTTAACAACATATTTTATTGATTTTATTAAACGAACAACCAGCACAGTTATCCAGAGATTATGGTGCAAGTACATCCCCCAGGGTACACATTGAAAACCAGTACTTTTTAAGGAACAGATGCACCTAACATTTCTGGTTTTAGGTAATCTTTAAGTTCTACTCTGGTCGTGGGAAAATATTATACACTGGGATTCCTGGTCCTAAAGACCTGCTAGGAGCTTAACGGTATTTACAGATGCATCAATGCAGACATTTCCAGACACAAATAGAAATGGGACTCAGTCCTAACTTCATAGCTCTGATCAAACTGTTGTACACAAAACCTCCGGCGAGACTGCGCATGAATGGCATGATCCCAAATTCCTTTGCTATATCACGCTGTAAATGGCAGGGATGCCCCTTGTCCCCGCTCCTGTTTACCATGGCAATAGAACCGATAACGGCCAGGATTCGCCAACATCATGCAGCTAGTGGGTTGGGGTTCAGCACTGGGGGGTACTGATTTTGTTATATGCAGACGATATGACGCTGTATATAAATGACCCGGAGGTCAACCTCGCGCCGCTACTTGGAGAGCTCACAAAATTTGGCAGCCTCTCAGGCATATTTATAAACTGCTCCAAATCGACCTTGTTTCCTCTCACAATGGCGACTAAACCTTTTGTCCAGGAATTCCCGCTGGAATGGGCGGATGGCCCGGTCAAGTATTTAGGTATCTGGTTGAGCTGTCATGAGCAAGAGCTATGGAGTTTAAATTATGGACGGCTATCGCCTGGCTAGAAGGGAAAGTAAGGGTGTGGGCCAAACTAACGATCTATCTCGCTGGCAGAATAGCCATAGCGAAGATGGTCGTATTGCCCAAATTTTTATATTTATTTATTAATATACCACTTCCACCGACCCAGGCTTTCTTTAACACCCTTCGGTCTTTCATTATTTCCTTGGTCTGGGCAGAGAAGCAAGCACGCATTACCTGGTAGACACTCACTCTTCCCCTTACGCAGGGTGGGCTAGGGGCTCCGGACATGCCGCTATACGCGTATTGTGCACAAGTGCAGTTTTTGTATTTCTGGTTACACCCCGTCCCATTTCAGCCCCATGTGGCTGTTGAGGCGGACATAGCAGCCCCTGTCCCTCTTCAGGTGGCCATCTATAAAAAAAAAATACAGCAGACTCAGGGATGGGATAGATACAGTTGAGACTCTACGGTGGCTGGCCTGGAGATACAATACACCCCATCCGCCCCTTTACCTTACAATCCACAACTCCCAGCCATGGCTGATGATGGAAGCGTGGCATTGGCAAAATCAATGGGACTCGAAACCTTCGCAGACCTGTACCCTGAGGACACATTCTGTACTCCACCGGGACCATGTGCGGAGGGCCCGAAGAAATGTTCTGCACTTTTTAATTATTTTAAGATTAGAGCCACTTGTAGGCAAATGCATACCACCTTTCCAAAAAACCCTGAACAGCTACCAGTGCGTGAGCAGTTGATAAACACGACAGGTTCCCGCAGACTAATAACAAGGATGTACTGCTCTATGCAAACCACAGCACCCTTAGTCGTACCCAAAGCCCAGCAAGACTGGAATGTAGAGCTTGATGTGTAGGTGACGGATGACAAATGGGTTTTCTGCTGCGGCCAACTCCAGTTACTCTCACCTAATTATAAATTGAGATTAATGCATTTCAAATATTTACATAGGTTCTCTAGAACCCCAAACCAACTATACCGCATGGGGTTGAGACCAGATTCAAGATGCTGGAGAAGCGGTTATGCCCCTGCCACCTTTTTACATATGTCTTGGCACTGCTCACTCATTGCCGCCTTTTGGACTGCCATCTTAAGTAAGATTCATGCTATACTGGGGATGCCCAATGAACCGCACCCAGTCACAGGGCTTCTAGGCTACTTTAAAGACACTAAGGCCGAGCACCGTAAATTACATGCTTTACTACTCTTGATGGCTAAACGCAGGGTGTCCATATATTGGGGGGACAAAAGAGCACCCGTGATTAAGGCTTGGATTCAAGATGTCACATTTAGTCATCCTCAGCTGTCGATTTTCTGGGAGCTGATGCCTGCAACGTCCAGGCCAAAAGATATATGGGGTACCATTCCTGGACTGGCTAAAAACACTGCAGGATAATGTATCAACCCCTCTCGTTGAACCTGCAGCTCACACTTCACAGCCACTAGAAGCACTTGCAGAAGCACCCTCAGATTAGTTCAACTCACTTAGATGGCTGATGAACCTTGACATATACAGGCTGTACATGGTAGGTTCCGGTAGTTGGGAACCTTGATATGCCATGTCCTCCGTGAAGTCCGGACTGCAGTCTTTTGCATCCAACATGGTGATATGTGATATGTATCAAGCCTCCTGTTTTTTCAATAGCTCTTTTTTCTTTTTTCTTTGATTGCTCACAAATTTGGAATAATGCTGCTTTTTCAATTCTCCGATTTGATAATGTAAGCTGAATGTGTATTATCAAAATGCCAATAAAAAAAAATGAAACCCAAATGGCAAGGCATATGAAGGGTCACTACCTGGAAGGAATTGCAATTGTTAAAACGTTGTGAAATTTGGCAAAAAAATTGTAGACTTTACTGTGATATGAAATAATTGTGAAAATAGCAACACCTTCATAAAGCACATTGAGACATTGACAAAAACACAGTACTCAAGGCAAAATACAGTTGCATTAATTTACAAGCAGCACAGCATCAAACATCAAGTATACCTTGCATCAATTTCAGTACTATAAAAGAAAAAAACTGACAGAGAAAAAATTATGACTTTGTCAAAATACGTTAGCCAGCTCCTAGTGCATGCTATCCTGAGACCAGGGGAAGCCCTGCATGGTACGTAGGACTAAGTAAGCCCGATAGTCTGTCAATATGGGCTCCAGGACAAAGAAAATTACATTTTTTTTCACGGAGAAAAGGAATAACTCGAAGAACCACTGGGCCCTCTTGGCTAAACACAAGCTAGACCTGATTTCCCAGATCCAAATATTTCCCTAATATCAGAAATGCACCATGTTTCACACCCACAGGATTTAGCGTACCAACTGTATCACGCCCTGTGGTCCAAGCGAACAACACCTCTCACTTCTTTAAGATACCACCAGTGTTAAAAAAACAGTAGCACTGAGAAAACCATTTGGACTAAAAAATAAGATTGAGGTGTTGGCCCTATATCACACCCAGGGCTCAAGCGTACCATCTGTATCATGCCCAGCAGTCCCAGCGATAACCAATTTCCCCATTCTTAGCATGCTGACTATCGAAAAAAGATGACCTTCGTGGGAACGCCTACGAGACTGCCTTGCGACTACTCAGTTCAAACACATAAAATAGGTAAAATGCCAGATTTCTGTCAGTGGCAGGGCGCTCAGGTAAAACTTTTGCGCTTCTTCCCAGTTTATCATATGCTGGATCAGATGTTGTCTCTTACCCTTTGATGGTGCCTTTAGAATGGACCTCTGCCTCGTGGATTCAGCAGAGCTTCCAATCAATTGCGGCGTCTGCTCATCTTCCTTGCTGCGTCCGTCCGAGGTCCCTTTCCTTTGGCTGCTTTCGGGTCCAAGGTACCAATCTCTCCTGGCTGGTTAACCAAAATGTTGCTCGAATATGAATTTACCTTAAAAAAACCGAAGACAAGAGGCGTTTGGCAAAACTAGAACAGTTGGTTTATTTAAACATTTTGGCTGGGAGCACAGTTACAGAAATGGGTCTGAGGACTGTCTCAAAGTACAATCAATCTGTGTGAGTGTATATAGAGTTGTTGGGTATCATAAAAATACTTCCAGTAATCCTTGTTTGGTAAAAGAATGCGGACCTTGTCTGAGGAGTCCTAAATAAGGCCCCTGATAACAGATGCAGGTGGGCCCGACCTTGCATAGACACCATGCGGGCCAGTAGGTAACATGTCCAGATGTCTGGCATGATGAGCGTGTGATCAGAGCATTTGCTGTGTCCTGATTGACTAAGTGTTCCAAGCTTCGTGTGGCATTTGACTTTATGATGTTTTGGGAATGTGCGCACCCCTCTGCCCATGAGTGCTTTATTGAGGCCAATATCCCTGGAGTATTGTGGTGCCGCTGCGCTTATCTAGGGGGATGGACAAGAGTTTCCTGTTCGCCCGTTTTTCTGCCGGCTACATGACACCCCACCTGTTATGTGTCGCTCAATAGCCTGAGGCCTATATCGCAAAACCTACCTGACCACTTATTTCTTGGGTTGATGGAGAGTTCATTACGGACGAGTTTGTTAACAGTGATGTGATTTTCCTCGTCTATGCAAGTGTATCCTTATAAATATTGAGATTGATGTTCTCAATATGAACATCATAATGTAACTACACAGCTCCCCCATACACAGGGTTGCCTTTAATTGATTAATTACAGATGGTGCAGTAAGGATGTCATAGAACATGCCATGAGTGATGTAATATGTGAGGGGATGGGGTCTGTGGGCCATAGTATGGCTTGGGAAGGGGGAGCCGCATGCCAATCCCCTCAATTTTGCTTATGGGTTCTGGGGGATGGGAGGCTCATGGAGGGTGCTGTATGTCCCCTCCTCTTTATTTTAAAGATGGCCCAAGAGGATGTTGTCCCCTATGCCTCAAGGAGACAGGGGAGGGGAGGTGTGTGCCACCCTCCCCTTTATGTACAAATTGGTCCTGGGGGATGGGCTCCCTGAGGCCTCAGGGAGTTTGAAGAGCGGGGCCACATGCCCCCGTTCCTCTAAAGTACAGTGCACCAAAATTGCCCTGGCCCACCCAGGTTTTATTTTTTTAAAGCGCAGAAGCTCTTGATAACATTTTGTTTTAACCTTAAATACACGACCCATCACAGTATTTTAATTATTTATTTAATTGTTTTTGGCTTCTGGGCATGCTCCCCCCTCTTGCCCCCTTCTTCCGCCACCAGCCCCATGGGGTAGGCTATCCCTATCCTGCTCCATTATATATTTTGAAAACCTTTTTTTCAGGACTGCGGATTAGGTCCCGGTGTCCTAAAATGCCTACCATCACATCTTTTTTGATATGGTGGCAGCCAATCGGATCTTTTCTTAAGATCTGACATCTGAGTTGTTTGGGAAAGACGAGTCCTTATGACATCTCCCCCTGGGGTGCTTCCAGTGAGTGGGGCAGTCAGGACTGGGAGGTTTAGGAATGGTTTAATTAAGGCAAGGGAAGGGTTTCTTGCACAGTTAGGTGCATGGTCAATGGCAGAGCATTATACTTTCTGGGCAGTCGCATATACTGCAGGTGGGTTAGCGGTTTTGCAACGTCAGTAGTTAAGGGGAAAATGGTTCATGTGCCTTGGTGAGAGAGGCAATTTGCATGTGTCAGAACCTCATTCAGAGAACAACGGGGTAAGTATGGGCTACTGGGTCCAACTGTGAGGGTTGTGGCCTTTTACTTCTGATGTTCCGGGCCCCATCTACTGTGGGTCCTGACCAGCTGGTCCAAGTACACTTTCAACACTTGACTCTCTGTTATAGCTTGGGTTGAGCAGTCCAAGGCTTCTCGAGGAACGTAGACATGAGGGGGTGAATGCAGGCTTACAACTCAAAATAAGTTCAGTAGCAGCAATAACTGATTGTCCAATCACATACTAGCTTTTATAACAGAAAGAGTATGTATATACCAACACAGAGTAAAATACCGCATTTGCAGACAAGCACCCCACCCCAGGGTCTGGGGTCTGGTGTTTTAATAGGCAGGTTCTTGGGTCCCTCTCCCCTCTTACTAGTGATAGTGGTTAATCTTCATTCACTATAGGAAATATTCAGGTTAAGCCCCACTAAGAGTCTGAGTCTCAGGAGTCCCACTCCGACTCCCACTCTTATTGAAGTAAAAAGTGTTCCTAAAGAGCTTTAGGGCAGGCAGGTTACCCTGGATTTTTTTATCCTTTAAAAGTCTTATTCGCACCATGGTTCTGATCCTCAGTCGTGGCTCAGGCCTGCATGGCTTTCACAGCAGCCTCTTCCTCTTGACGACAGTCTTGACCACACCATGCTCCAGTCCTTGCCTTTCTCCACCTTCTATACGGGGTCACCATTCTCACTCCTTACATGGGCTACGGTCTGATCAGCACAGCAGTAATCTTCATGCCAGCCCCACCTGGCATATGGATGTATGATGGAATTCCGAATGTCAAATGGCATTACAAAGAATGGCTTTACAACTGAATTTTTACAATGACAAAAGCATTTCAGCGAAAGTCTTTTCAACTCTATTTTTTTTCACCACAAATATACCTTTACAATCAGCGCATTTACCACAAATGTAAATATTTTACAGGTAAGTATAAACCCATATATATAAATTCTAAGGTTTTTTATTAATGTAAACTAAGATATTGTTCCTGTACCTAACGTGTGTGTTTGTGTGTGTTCGATCATAAAGGATCCCTGCAGCGAGAAACCGGTCTCAGACGGATTTGGGGCCAGTACGGTCTAGTGCTAAATTCAAAGACGCTAGAAAATCTCCTTCTGACATCTCCCCACCTACTCTAACTCCACCACGGCCATCAGACCAGGAATCTCTCCCAGGTAACGTGTTAAGTAGTATCACAAACTGGGACAATTGCAAAACATTACTTCTTTTACTTTTCTGCATAAAAACGTTCTTAAGTTTTAGTTTACATATGAAAAGAAATATATCTATGCGTGTTCTGTGGGGGAAAACGCCTTTACAACAAGATTTTTACCTCGTGTCTTGATCACGCATTTTTAGCACGCATATTTTTACCATGTGCATGCCTCTACACCCTATGCCTTTATCACACATTTATGCTAAGTTGGGGGGTCTCTCCCCACAAATACATTGTTTTGAACAATGCATGGTAATGGCATGCGTTGTAAAAGCATGTTCGTGGTAAAAACATGCGTGGTAAAAACCATGCGTGGCTAACACAAACGATGTCTTTACCTGCGTTGTACCATCGTACAACCGTTCTGCAGTAGTCCAGGTTCGCTGTCGGGCAGAATGATAAACCAAGTTCAAGCAGAGATTGTTCCTCGGTAGTTAAAACATGAGATGTAAGATTAATAACAGCCATTACCGCTTCTTTGTCTGCCTTGTGTTATTCCCATGAGGCACGCTCTCTTTCACAGTCGAGGAACACGATAATATGAAAAAAAAATCTTTATGTCTATTGCTTGCATGATCTCTTGTGTTTAAAGGTGATAGGGCACTATGTTGCTTTGTAACTGGCCGTGACAAAGTCTGAGTGAGGGTGTAACACGTTGCTAAAATAAACTTGGAAAATTAGAACTGTAGAGTGCGACTCGTCCTTGAGTGTCATGCCGTCACCCCAGTTCCTGTATATATATATATATATATATGTATAGATATATATGAATATATATATATGAGCTTAAAGCATTCGTCAACCTTCACTGGAAAATGAATGCACGAACTCCTCTTCGTCGGTCAATACATATTTATTTATAGTATTGGTGACTCCCTTCTGTCTGTCATGACGCGTTTCGTCCGGAAAAAGGCCTTGATCACATGAAGCTGACTTTGCGAGTGACAGTATTTAAAGTGCTAACACCCATATCACATGGTGGAAAGACATAGAAGACATACTGTAGATTTCCGTTTGCGTTTCCCTGCACGTAGGAATAACAATCAAATTGGCTGTATAATACGGATGTGAAATGTCAAAACAGTAATTTATACAATATCCGATCTGAGATTCTGAGTTTTAAACATAATAAGTCTAAATACTGTTGATTTGACAAACTCAGAACACATTAGACAGATCCATTACCATAGTCAGTTCGCACAAGGGTACTGCGCCTTCCGGATCGGAATAACTGCAAAATTGCATTTAGTATACACCGGCCAGCTAAAAACAATTAAAACCAAATGTGCAAATACTGCTAGGAATATATCTAAAAAACTGTATAAAACAATGTAACATCAATAAAAGCCAAAGTGCAGGGAATCAGTTTGTTCAATAAAGTTATATGTCAATCCATTTAAAAGTGATGTACCTAGTGGATTCCTATCAATGTGAGGTATATACATATTATCTACTGGCGGTTGCCAGTAGATAGTTATAGTTAGAATTATCACATTTCCTATGGAAACACGGTCCTATTATATATATATATATATCGAATCACACCGTCAATCAGTAAGCTTCACGCCATAGACGGAGACGGACCACAGGTAGGTGCCAAAAGTGCGTAGTTTATTCGCCTGTACGGTCTTGACGCGTTTCGGTTCGAAAAGAACCTTGATCACATGACAGGGGTACAGAGTGACCTTACGTTATTTAAAGTGACAGTGCAATACGGCAAGCATAAACATGGTAAACAGACTGTGTTTTAGCCTGCGGCTACTTGCATCATATCTTAATAACAGATATTAAACATCTCTGACCAAATCATCATCCTGCTGACCAGATATAGATGCATGTCACAACAATAGATATTCTAAATAATAACATTTCTTTCGTTACAGTGACATACATTTGTGTGACAAAATTGAAAGTCTTAAACTTTTATGTTTCGCTTCCACACTGGTGCAATCTAACAGTAAGGTGCAAAAAAAGTGTCATAGTGAATAAAGTGCAAGTGCTAAAAAATATAAATGTATATATATGTATGACCGGATACATATATACTTAGATATCTTAAGGTTTCATCTCATATAAATTCATTAGGTCTTGGTAAGAGTATATAGGCATTCGTGTTGTTATTGTGTGTATGTATAATACATTTTACAAAACATTATCCATATGCTGAACATAAGCATTGTCTATAATCAAAGTATTGCCATCTGAGGGAAAACACAGTGTTGATATGTTGTGGAGGTGCATAATATACATGATCTATCATAATAATAAATATTGATAATAAATAACATGGTATAATAGTTAAACATTTAAAATCTAATAAATTAGTAGAATAAATATCCTAAAATTCCAATGTTACAAAATTAAATATCATAAAAACTACTCTGATAAAAGTCATTATATATATTGTATGTAATGTTGTACTCCACATAACGATGATTGTAAGCATGGTATTATTCTTATATTTGTGGACATTTAATATGTCTATACAATACTGTGTTACCCGCAACTACTGAGAAGTATACAGACAATAAATTGGTATTGGGAGGAGGCTTGTGAATACAGGTTCCTAGATTGTAATTGTCTATGTGTATATTGTCGATTCAGATCTTTTAAATTATTGGAACGATTGAATATATGATTTGCTAAAGGCAAGTGTACAAGTCCTCCGTGATATTCAAACCATTGGGATGTTTGGTATCCAGCTCGAGGATATAATGTGTTTCTAATCGTCTAAGGGCACTCTCTCTGTTGCCGCCTCGTCTGCTAGGTGGTATAGCGTCAATGATAAAATATTTAAGTTCTTTGTTATCCGATGAATGATATTCTTTGAAATGGCGTGCAACGGGGTACGTGTTATCTTGGTTGTTAATTGCCCTGAGATGTTGCAAAATTCGTTTATGGGCAGGAAGTTTGGTACTGCCCACATATGACAGATTACAAGGACAAGTAAGTACATATATAGCGTGATCTGTTTTGCATGTCAGCAATTTACGTATAACCCGTTTTTTGTCGCTGAAAGGGGTTTTGTATTCTGACATATTGACGCCTTGTTGGCATGCCTTGCATGTTTTGCAACGAAAAAAACCCTTATGTTGGGAGAGCCAACTGGAGTTTTCAATTGTTTCTGGATTAGTTGAGACTAATCGGTCTCTCATAGATGGGCCTCTGCTGTAAGTTACCAACACTCTAGATGGTAGTTCAGGTCCAATTATAGGATCATTTAATACCAATGGCCAATTCTTCTGTAGAATTGCTTTGATTTGTTTGTGTTGGCTACTATATTGAAGAACAACTCTCAATGTGTCAAGTTTGTCTGTTGTGTTCTCAGTGTCTGATGTAGGGTGGTTCTCGAATGTGGGTTTATTCTTTTCCTTGAGTAATTCAGCTCTTGATTGAAGCATAGATTTGTTAATTGCGGCTTCAATAATTGTGTGAGTATACCCTCTCGCCAAAAATCTCAGTCTACTTTCTTCCTGGGCATGTAGTAAATCAGTAGCATTACTGTGGAGTCTTCTCATCCGCAGCATCTCACCATATGGAATACTGTTGATAAGGTGCTGCGGATGTGCGCTCCTTGCATGGAGAGTCGAATTCCCTGAGGTAGGTTTCCTGAAGAGTTTTGTCTCTATTCTATTGTGGTTGATATATATCTCAGTGTCAAGGAAGGTAACAGACTTCTCACTAATAGTGGCAGTGAAGTGTAGATTAAGATCATTGTTGTTAATGTCTGCTACAAATTGAAAAGCCGACTCTTTGGTTCCTCTCCATATAACAAACAAATCATCAATATATCTGAGCCATGATATCACTCCCTTGTTCTTTTGCAGTAGCTGGTTGAGGACCAGCTCCTCCCATCTGCCCATGTGGAGACATGCGTAGCTTGGGGAGAAGCTGGCCCCCATAGCCACACCTCTGATCTGCCGATACAAAACATTATTAAACATAAATATGTTGTTGTTAAGACAGAACCTTATCATATCAATTAGCATTTTTTGATGTCTCTCACAATGATCTTGTTCTTTGTTCAAATAATGTTCGATTGCTGTAGTACCATCTTCATGTCTTATACTGGTGTATAGTGAGGACACATCCAATGCCATCATGATGTAGGTTTGATCCCATTCAATGTTTTGTAGTTTATTGAGAAAATCACTGGTATCACGTATATAGGAGGGTAGTGATTTCACATGAGGCTGGAGAAAATGATCAACGTATTGAGATGTGTGTTCAAGCAAACTGTTACGTGCTGAAATGATAGGTCGCCCCGGGGGCTTCACAGGATCTTTGTGTGTTTTAGGAATAAAGTAAATCGATGGTATTGTTGGATGTTCATTTCTTAGAAATTTGTATTCCTGAGAAGTTATTAGGTCCTGTTTAAGCCATAGGTGAAGCATTTGTTGGTATTGTGTATATATAGTTTTCAAGTTGGTACTGCTAATTCTTGTATAGCACTCCCTGTCATTCAGTTGCACATACGCTTCTTTGTTATATTCAATTTTACTCCAGATCACTATATTTCCTCCTTTGTCTGAGTTTCGTATGATGATGGCTTTATTTTCTTTAAGTTTATCAATGAGCTCATTGTATTTTTTGTCTTGCCATAGATATTTGTTTTTTTGTCCTTGAATTTTGTAGTTTAGTTTCTTGATTTGTTCAGTTACCAGTTCATGAAAAACATCAATGGAATCTCTTAACATGATGGGGTTAAAAGTAGATTTAGGTTTAAAGTGCGTTCTGTGTTTTGCTGTTTTTTTAGGGGGGGTAGATATCTCAAGGCTCACTGTGGGTTCTTGTGTTGCCTCTATTTCTGATACATTCTGTGGTTGAATCCAAAGTTCTTCTAGGATCTCCACCAGGGAATTGTCACTTTGTGTTGCATACTTCAATGTTTCTCCATGGGCTGGTGTTTTGGCTTTGGTAGCTGTTTTGTGGAATTTCCTTAATTTGAGCTTCCTCACTGTTTTGTAGATGTCTGTGCGAGTTTTGACATAGTTGAAATTGTTCTTAGGGCAGTAAGATAGACCTAAACCCAATATCTTCTGTTCTTCATCATTGAGATTGATATTAGATAGATTTATAATGGTCTTGTCATCCTTGCCTTTGTCTTTATCTACCAGCGACGCCCCCTTTGTTGCCTGGTTCTCTGTCCTTTTCCTGTTCGCTTTTCTTCTTTGTCGCCTCCTGTAGTTCTTGTTTCTTCTTCGTTGTTCTGTGGTTTCCTGGGGCGTAGTGTTTGTCTTCGATCTTGGTATAAAAAAGACAGTTCTTGTACCAGGGTATTGGGTTTGGCTGTGTTTCTTCCTGTATTTTCTAGAGCTTCATTGTCGGAGCTACTTTCAGCCGGGGAACTGAGGTCAGAGATTGTTGATTTAGACCCTGTGGTACCAGTTGAATTAATTCCTATTTTAGGTGGTATTGTTGTTTTATCCTTTGATGAGCGCATTGCTTCATATCTTTTGGCAAAAGTGAAGATTTGGCCACGTTCGTAATCATTTTTATCACGATTAAATTTAAAATTTTTGCGTTCTTTTATCAAATCTTCCTCTTTAATTAGTCTTGTTGTCATTTCCTTGCGTAATTTGGATCGTTCTTCCACAGTGCCCATTTCTTCTATCTCCTCATTTAGTTTATTAATTTCCTCCAATAGAGTAGCTCTGTCAAAGTCTGCATATTTAATTAAGATCAGAATTAGACGTTTGGAAGAGTCGAGGTTACATTCTGCCCATTCGCGCATCATTTCTACATTTGGATTTTCATAGCTCGGTGCAAGGAATATTCTTAAGCCTCGAGGAACTCTCCCTACATCAATGTAACGTTGAAGTGACCGGGATTCCCACCATTTGCTTTGTTCAGCCTTACTCTTTTTTTCTAATATTTTGAATTTATCTTTCAAGGTGTTGGAAGGATTAATCTTCGATCTGACAGTGATGTCTTGACTGTCGGCGGCAGGTGTAGAATCGCTAAAAATATCTATTGCCGCTGCTTCTCTGCTCCGTACCGTGTTATCCGACATGGCTATAATACAATTAGTTGTTGTTTGAGGGGGAAGACTATCTTGATTTCATATGTCTTCATTAAACACTGTTGTCTCGATGTAACCCCTCTAATGGCACACCTCTCTACCCCAATAATGCCACAATCTTTCCTACCTGGTAAACTGCTCCTCACCGCGGGTTCTCCGACTCGTGGTGTATCGTAGATTTTGCAGGCTTTACGGTGATATTTTGGCTGTAGGGGGTCAAACGCTCAATTCCTTCCCAGGAAGTTCCGTTGATTCTGGTTCCGGGTTGCCTCGTAGCCAGTCTCCTCCTTGCTTGCGTTAACCAAATACAGAGAGGGGGTCCGTCAGTAGTCGTTGGAGGTACGTCGAATTCAAGATATCGAATCACACCGTCAATCAGTAAGCTTCACGCCATAGACGGAGACGGACCACAGGTAGGTGCCAAAAGTGCGTAGTTTATTTGCCTGTACGGTCTTGACGCGTTTCGGTTCGAAAAGAACCTTGATCACATGACAGGGGTACAGAGTGACCTTACGTTATTTAAAGTGACAGTGCAATACGGCAAGCATAAACATGGTAAACAGACTGTGTTTTAGCCTGCGGCTACTTGCATCATATCTTAATAACAGATATTAAACATCTCTGACCAAATCATCATCCTGCTGACCAGATATAGATGCATGTCACAACAATAGATATTCTAAATAATAACATTTCTTTTGTTACAGTGACATACATTTGTGTGACAAAATTGAAAGTCTTAAACTTTTATGTTTCGCTTCCACACTGTAGTGCAATCTAACAGTAAGGTGCAAAAAAAGGGTCATAGTGAATATATATATATATATATATATATATATATATATATATATATATATATATATATATATATATATATATATATATATATATATATATATATATATATATATATATATATATTCACTGAAAAAACCATAGGTTTCAGGGATGTTATAGTTAGCTGGACTTTTCACTTGTACAAAACCATTGAAATTCCCCCGTTATAGTTAGTTCAGCTAACTATAACTCGCGCGCCCGCAATGCACTGCTGATGACGTCACATATTACATCACTCATGACATGGTCAGTGACATCACTCATGACATCACTGATGACATCTCAAATGACATCACTGATGACATCATCCAGTGAATGTGTGTTTTTCTGAAAATTAAATATGTTTTATATATGTATATCTCAAGGTCGATGGAAGAATAAATGGGTATATAAGTGTCTAAATGGATGATTTGTTTTTGAAAAATTGATTGTGTAACTGACTGATTAAGTGTATCATAGTGAATACTAGGCCTGGGCGGTAAATTCCGTTCCGTTCGCGGAATTTGCGGAATTTGGGTAATTTCGCGTTCCGCGGAGAACGCGAAATTGCCCAAAAATCTGCGTTCCGCGACTTCGCGAAATTTTTTGCTTGTTCGCGTTCTCAATATGCGTGTTCGCGAGATATTTCACCCCGAGCACGCAAACAGCGATCGCGAACAGGCAAAAAGTATCGCGAACAAGCAATTCCGCGTGTTCGCGGAATTTCTGCGTGTTCGCGGAGATTTTTTACCGTTTCGCGGAGATTTGCGTAACGCGATTACGCAAATTCCGCCCACCCCTAGTGAATACATGGCTTAGTGAGTAATGTTTAAATATGTAAATATCTGTATCAGTCTCTCACTTTGTGTATAAGTGGCTGCATGGGTTGGTGAGTAGCTACATGGGTGTCTATATAGGTTATTAGTTGGTTTTTTGAGTATCAGTCTGAGTGTCTGCATGGTTCGGTGGGGGGTATTACGTAGTGCATAGGTGCATGAATGAGTGACTCACTGTTTGTATGTGTTGAACACAGCATGTGTGCAGGACTGTATGGGTGGATGAGTGTGTGTATGGGTGTGTTAGTGAGTGAATGACTGTCTCAATAGTGTCTTTATGAGTAACTACATATGTTTTAAACTAGTATATGTGACTATTGGTGTATATATGTGAGTATATGTGAGAGTGAGAGATTGAAAGAGTTCCTGTATGAATAAGTATGTGTTTCTATAAGTGATTGTTTAAAAGACTAAGTATGTGTAAGTTTCCGTAGAAGTAAGTATGGTGGTGTGTGTATAACTGTATATGCAAGTAAATGTATGTTTGATTCTTTATTAGCATGAGTGACTATGTGTGTGAGTAACTCTATGGATGAGTGGCATTGTGTAACAGGATGTATAGGTGTATGAGTACATATGATGAGTGAGTACATGTATGAGTGACTGTATAGGACTGTTGGTGAATGAGTGGATGTGTATGTGGATCTTAGAATTACTGAAGAGGTTGTTGTAACTGGTATTGGTATGTCCATTGTTTTGAAAATTTTAGTCTCTATTTTTGAATGTGTGTATCAAAGGTTATATTAGGGTGAGAGGAGGTCTGCCACTCTATCACAAGGATGATGTCATCAGTGATGTCATCAGTGATGTCATTTGAGATGTCATCAGTGATGTCATGAGTGATGTCACTGACCATGTCATGAGTGATGTAATATGTGACGTCATCAGCAGTGCATTGCGGGCGCGCGAGTTATAGTTAGCTGAACTAACGATAACGGGGGAATTTCAATGGTTTTGTACAAGTGAAAAGTCCAGCTAACTATAACATCCCTGAAACCTATGGTTTTTTCAGTGAATTTCTGAGGTTTTTTAAATGCTAATTCCTAACTATAACGTGCCTGAAACCTATGTTTTTTTCTGTGAATTTCAAAGGTTTTTTAAATGCTAATTTCTAACTATGCCTACAGAGATAGGACATGTGAAGAAAGAAGAAAAAATGCACAGAAAGAAACAAAAGAAGTGCAGAAAGAAGCAACAGAAGTCCTCAAATACGAAGATAAGTGCAGGAAGAAGGATAACGTGCAGAAAGAACAAAAAGAAGAGCAGAAAGAAGCCTTGTTGCAAAATCATCCTGTACCCTCAACTTTTTCAGATGGATACTGGTGGTAACTGAGTCTGACTAACCAGTCCTAGAGCCAGTGCTATGTTAAAAGACACTCAGAATACAGTGAAAACACCTACATACACTAGGGAACATTATGCGTTGGGGTCCCCCTGTGATTAGCATGACCTCCTCTGTAAGCCCCTAGTATATAATAGGGCATGGAGATTAAAACTACCTCTTAAAACAGGCCACAGGGCGTTTTTGCACATGTTAACTCAGGCCCCGTCCCCTCCATTCACCACTGTGTAAACACGCCCTGTGTCCATTTTTAGTTGGGAGATTAAGTTCATTTGAATCCTGAGGGTCCCTAGGGTCCAACTAGCCCACTAGGTACCTCCAGTAAGTGCCACAGAGCTGCGTTGCAGAGAGGTGTAAAAAGTGGCACGGCCTGGACCACCTCTCTGCAATGCAGCTCAGTGGCGCTTACTGGAATCACTTGGTGGGCTAGTTAGCCCCCAGGGGCCCTCAGTATTGAAGGGAAATTATATCCCCAATTTAAAACGTGCCATAGTGCGTGTTTGCACACGTCACCTCAGGCCCCGTCCCCTCCCTTCACCACTGTGTAAACGCGCCCTGTGGCTGTTCTAAGTTGAGAGATTAAGTCCCCTTGAATCCTAAGGGTCCCTAGGGTCAAACTAGACCACTAGGTACCTCCAGTAAGCGCCACAGAGCTGCGTTGCAGAGAGGTGTAAAAAGGGGCTTGGCCTCAGAACACCTGGCTGCAGCGCAGCTCCCTGGCGCATACTGGAGATGCCTGTTGGGGGCGCGTTTGCAGAGTGCTGCATGGAGGGGGCATGGCCTCCGGCACGATGCCAGTCTTTTATTTATTTTAGTTTTTTAAGAAGGGGGACTGTTTGGTTCCCCTTCTTATTCTAATTTATTGGCCCTGATGACCCCATCCCCCAGGGCCAGTCTCCTAATTATATTTTTTTGACCCCAATCCCCAGGGCCGGCCACTGTTTTTTATTATTTAAAAAAAATATATATTTATAGACACACCTAGGACATGCTGGACAAACCGTACGTACCTATCACCATGACGATTTGCGTGATATTCATTAAAAGGCGACTATGCATGCAATGAATCCACGTGGAATGTATTTACACCACTAGTGAAGCTCTGACATGTCTGATGCCCTACCATGCCTAATCCTGGTAGACACCCTTGTCGTTTATTTATACAAACATGGGTAGCTATTGACGGGCACATTTAATACACATGCACACCAAGCGATTCAAAGGGGATTCGACAAAAATTCGACCAAAACTATGCAAGAAACCCCCCTCACGGTTAATAAAACACACATCCACTGCCGGATGTGTAATACTTTTTATTTTACTCTCTGGAAAGGGGACGAACATCACTTGAGAGTCACAGCGTGCTCCTGACAGAGCCCAATGCTGTGTTACACCCACCATTGCCTGCCGAGTGCCACACACCTCTGTGTTGTATTCCACTAGCTAGTGCATATGCTATGACACTCTCTAGCCCATGTGCACTGTAACACCACCCCGTGAATATGTCATGCCACACTTGTCTTCGCTCGGGTTATATTGCCCCATCTAACGTGCCTTTCTCGATGCCTATGTTATAACGCACAGTGCTATGCCATACATATTACAATCTGGGATCCATATCTTTGTCACAGTGCATATGCAACGTTACACTCCCCAGCACATATTTTATATTACAACTTTAGAGACTAGTTAGGTTACACAACACTGCCCTGTGCATTTTACACTCCAAGGCGCATATCGCATAGCACGCGCTAGTGCCTGTGCTATCTCGCGCTCTCCAATTAATCTGTCATTGCGCACAATGTATTGCATATTATATTTCACGCCCGGTTCATCTTATATCACACTTTGTGGTGCATAGTTTATACCATACACTATATCTAGTTTTCATTTTCAATCGTGCTCTCAGGACTATGTTCTATATAACACTGTGTTCACCTACCCTTTTCACGGGCATTACATTTTGCGATAGGGGGTGGAGGGTCAGGGGGTGTTTCTGCCAAGTGAGCCCGGAGTCACAGTCACAAACGTCCTCTTCTTCCTGAATAAAAGTGAGATTATGCTGCATACTTGTTCATATTTTAAGTAGTTCGCACAGACACAATGTTTTAAAAACAATAAAGTTCCTAATACCCGCCTTCTCTGAACAGTTAGCTTGCTGCCCCATCCCCTTCCTCCCTATCCTCTGTTGTGTGAATCCATGGACTAGCCTCCTCCCTCCTGCCATGCATGGTCTGATGTGCTGCCACTGCCCTCAATTTAGTATGATGTACCAGTCCACTCCTCCTGCCCTCCATTGCCCAATTCTATGCCCCATCATTGACCTCCTGCTTAAACTCTGTGCTTAGCTTGCTGCCCCTATTCTCCTTCCCCCTGCCCTCCGATGTCTTTGTGCATGCCCCTGCTCCATCCTTTTTGCCCACCATGTCCCATGGACCTGCCACTCCTATCTACTCTGAGTGTTCTGTTGAGCTGCCACTCCCCTCCCACCTGCCTAGCATTGTCAGATGACTGTAACCTGTCCCTGCCACCTCCACCCTGCCTGTCCACATGCCATGCCCCTATCCTCTTCCTCCTGTCCTACATGGTCCATTGTACTGCCACACCCTTCTGCCCTCCCTGGTCTGTTGTGCTGCAACTGCTCCTCCTGCCTGCCCCGTGTGGTCTGTTGTGAGGTCCCTTCCCCTGAACTTTCTTGTATGTGCACAGGTCCTGACCCTCCCTTCTATCCTCCATCGTCCTTTGTGCATGCCCCTCCACCCTCCTTCTTGCCCATCATAGCCATTGTGCTGCCACTAACCCTCCCACTTGCCATGCATGGTCTTCTGTGCTGCCATGGCCCCTCCCACCTTCCCTGTGTGGTCAGTTAGCTGCCCCTGACCCCCTCCCACCTTCCCTCCATGGTCTGTGTGTATGCCATCTCAGTCTCACTGTTGCTCTTCATGGTGTGTCTTGCTTCTAGTGCCCGTCCTGCCTGACCTCCATGGCTATCTTGCTGCTCCTGCCCTGCCCCCTTGCCCCCAGCCCTACTCCCTCCCTCCTGGCTTGTCTGTTCCATTGTAATGCCCCTGATCCGTCCCTCCTGCCCTTTATGGTCTGTTATGCTGCAGCTTTCTCTCCTGTCTGTCCATTATGGTCAGCTAGCTACCATTGCCTCTTGCCCCTCTGTTCTCTGTTGTCCATGTGCATGGTCCTGTCCCCTCCCTCTTGCTTTCTATGGATTGTTGTGCTGCACTCCCGTCCTGCATGCCCTGTGTGGTGTATTGTGCTGCTGCAAACCCTGATGCCTGCCCTGCAGGGTCAGTTTGGTGCACCTCTCCATGTCCCTCCTGTCCTCTGTTATCCAAGTCCATGTCCCTATCCCATTTCCTTCCATGATCCAATGTACCATACTTGCGAACATTTTGAACTTGGTAAGAGGGAGATTTTGAAAAAAAACTGGGGTATTGATTTTCCCCTTTGAGTTACATTGAAAAAGAGGATATTGTAGACAGGAGACAGATCAAATAAAGCCCATTTGAGCTTAAAAACATTGGACGTTTCCTGGCTGAATCGGGTCTGTTGGCATGTATGGTTGTACTACCATTGCCTCTTCCTTCTGCCCACAATGGTCTATTACATTGCCACAGCCTTGAAGGAGGGTAGATTTTGTATCACAGGGGGCCCCTGGCCCGTTCTGTCCACACCTGAAGTATGAGACCCTTGTCCTTGCCCTGCCAGCTGCATTTGTAGGCCGTATTAAATTGACCAGCGGGTCCTGTGTTGCTATATAATTATCCTGAGACATCCTTACCACTCAGCCAGCATAAAACCCCTGTGTAGGCCCTTCTGTTCAATATGTAGGCCTCTTTGTTAAATTGACCATAGCTCTGCAATTTTAGTGTATAGCAGTCTGAAGGCAGGTCTGCGAGGCCTTCTGATCCAAACTAGTAGCCCCCACCCTACCCGAGTGCTCCGTGCTCGGTATCAAAGTTCAACATCCCCCTGAAGCTGTCGACATACAGTAGGCTGCATCCTGGACTGGTACTTGCTTCCTGGGCAGGTTTCCCGCTTTTAAGGAAGTGGCAACCGCAGAGCGTCAAGTTAGGAGAACTGAGGAGATTTTATACATGAATATATTGAATTCCCGTACAATACCTATTATTTTCTGCTTGCTTTATGGAACTTACGATAAGCGATTGGCCTGAGAGACTGACCTTTTCACCCAGTCCATTGTCAGCATTAAGTGGGTAAATGACGAAATGTCTGGTAAAATCTGCAGACGAAGCTTTTGGGTAGCATACGTAGGTAGATGTAGCGTGCAAAGGAGCCCACAAAATGATATAAAAAGGGAGCACCCACAGATATCGACGGACTACCTCGCCGTCTGTATGTAGGTTAACAGGCAGTGCAGGTTTTTCCCAAGAGCTGGGAGCTCTTGTCTTCCTTTGCTTAAAATGTCTTGCTCTGCTTTGCTTGAAGTATCTTATTCTATTTTACCTATATGAAATGCATGTTATGTTTAACCATTGTTCTCTTTACTTTTGCATTTAAAAGATTTTGTATTGTAATTGCAGGAATGCTTGCTCTAAGAGTAAACGTGAGTGTTCCTAGGCAACATTTTCCTTGGTGTAACTTGTGTCCCATGATGCATTTATAGATGTGTTTTCTCTCTCTCTCTGTCAGTACATTAATTGAGATACAGAGAATATTATGACAGCTGTATGATTATCTGGATTCTGTATTTTGTACTTTATGTCTCTATTCTGCGGTTTCTTTGAAGTTGCATCTTCTCATTAAACTGCCATTGTATTCTGCCTCCAATTCCATGTCTCATATGTCTGTTTTCTTCATTTTTGGAGCAAGCGTTCCTAGGCACCCCGGCTCAAATTAAGGTGCCCCTTTTGTCCCTGACTCACTCTCCTGCTCAGTTCTGTGGTGGCTCCCGGGGATCTGGGGACCGCCCCTAGCTTCCTTGACCCGTAATAGATCTTCCCTCCAACAGCCTCTCTTGCAAGTCCTGTATTGTTGGTTTGTTGCCCCTGCCCCCCTTTCCACTGCCCTCCATAGTCTGTTGTGCTTCCACGGCCCTTCCTGCCTGCTCAGTGTGGTTAAATTGTTGCCTTTGCACCCTCCTACCTGCCTTCAATTTTCAGAGTCCGTGCCCCTGGCCTCTGCCTCTCAACAGTATCCTAATGAACAACTAGATTGCTAACATTCTATATTTATTACAAAAGTGTGGAACGCCTGACATCATCTTGATGTAATCAAAACTGTAATACCTAGAGCATTTCCTTTAGAAATTACATATATGAGAGGGTCTTATTGGCATCAAAATTATGGTTAGTGCTCTAAAAGACTAAAATAAGGACATATTTTCTGAGTTTTCAAATAGCGACAAAGCACTTTTAAATTATTTGTTATCTTTATGTTTTTTTATCCAGTTGACCACTTGATTAAATGTTGCACTTAGGGGAGAGGATGTGGTGTTACTTCCAGAACTGCAGACTTTGCAACTGGGGAACCAGGTTGAAGTTTCTGCTTCAGCTCGACATTCTGTGATTCTGGTCGAATCACTTAGTCTCCCCATGTCTACAACCAAAATGAATTTGTTCTTGTGTGATGTAACCAATGCTCATGTAAAGCACTCCAATACCTGACAAGTCTGCACTATATAACACTGCAAAAACACAAAATAATAAGTGTTTTGCACACTTCTGTCATTGGGCTATATTTGGGCTACATCTGGGTGATTTTGGGCTACATTTGGGCTCTTTTGTCTCCGGTGGCCATCTTGGGAGATTTATTTGTTATGAAGTTTCCTAATTTCCTCATGTACTGCAGTCTCCTCAGTAGGAAATGCTTTCAGTTTTTTACTTTGATTCCATCATGAAGGTATTCAGATATGTCACACATTTGCCATAAATTCTGAATGTTAGCACTCTAGTTGCTCATTAGATCACTGTAGTAAAACTACTGCACCATGGAAGTCTGCTCCTGGTATTAAAAGTGCATGTTTCAGTCTGCATGTCAGAATTTTTTAATGAAATAGAAGAGGATTTGAGAAGTCACTCAAAATGTGCCCTCATTTTCTTTCTTCAGCATTAATCATAATTTCTATGGCAAAATGAACCTCCTCATTGTGTTCCTTTTTAAATTAAATGTTTTAAGTGTTACCAGTTTATTCCAATCAAGATGGCTTCAGGTGTGCCATACTTTTGTCATAATGAAGACAGTAAGCGCTCTAGTTGTTTTTAAGAACATTCTGGGACATTCTGTCATTGGGCTATACTTGGGCTACATCTGGGTGATATTTGGGCTACATTTGGGCTCTTTTGTCTCTGGTGGCCATCTTGGGAGACTTATTTGTTATGAAGTTTCCTAATTTCCTAATTTACTGCAGTCTCCTCAGTAGGAAATACTTTCAGTTTTTTACTTTGATTCCATCAAGAAGGCATTCAGATGTGTCACACATTTGCCATAAATTCAGAATGTTAGCACTCTTTTTGCTCATTAGATCACTATAGTAAAGCTACTGCTCACCAGGGAAAACTGCTGCTGGTATTGAAAGTGCATGTTTCAGTCTGCATGTCAGAATTTTTTAATGAAATAGAAGAGGATTTGAGAAGTCACTCAAAATGTGCCCTAATTTTTCTTTCTGCAGCACTAATCATACTTTTTATGGAAAAATGAACCCCCTCATTTTGTTCCTTTTTAAATTAAATGTTTTAAGAGTTACCACTTTAATCCAAGCAAGATGGCTTCAGGTGTGCCATACGTTTATCATAAGTAGGACTGTTAGCGCTCTAGTAGTTCTTTGGAACACTCTGGGAAGCTGCAGTAGAACACAAAGGAATCAACTGACAGTCTCTGCCCTTGTTGGATGTACATGTTTTACTGAGAATGTCAGACTTCATTCTCACATGACTGAGAAAGATAATGTGAATTTACAGAAAATAGGCTCTCAGTTTAGCCTATAGATCACCTTCCAAACCTCTGTGGTAAAAGCATGAGAAAATATTTTTCTCTCAATCATGATATCCCAGCAGAAGGCTTTTTCACATGGTGAAATCACCTTAGAACATACCACAATTCCTAAAATGAGTATGGTACCATCAACAAATGATTTATAATGTAACTAAAGTCTTAAAACCTTCTATTAACTGCAATGCTTTTTAATGAGGTGCTATCATGTATATTGGTCCCAAGATGGCTGCCAACACTTCTTGGATGAAGTGCTGACAGCCAATCAGATCTCAGGATGAGATGTGTAGTTAGGCTCCGCCCACATATATATATGCTTTTAAATGCTATTTTCTCAGGAAATACTGAACAGATTTACACCAGACCTGCAAAAGGCACTTCCTTGACCTTATGGCTACCTCTCTGCCAAATTTCAAGTAATTCTGTTCGGCCGTTCGGGCTGTAGCTGTGTCTAAAGGTCCTATGGAAAAATGCATGGGGAAAACGCGTTTTGGGACCCCCCTTTTTTCTCGGCCCCTGCTTGACGAATCCCCCCGAGACTTTCAGGGTAGGAGCGGAGCGTAGCGCCCCACCTATTTTGAAAATTTCGCGAGGATTCGTCGACCGGCGCCAAAGTTATTCCAAATAGAATGTTGCGGATTTCCTATGGAAACAGGGTCCTAACCATAACTACCTACTGGCAACCGCCAGTAGGTAATATATATATATATATATATATATATATATATATATATATATATATATATATATATATATATATATATATATATATATATACGTAAACCACCACCCTGTAGTAATCGTAGTCTCGATCACACCAACTAGGTACGGACCAAAACGTGGATATTCAATTCTTCTTTTATTGTTGCAGATTTATAAAGTGCAAATGCGAGTGCAAAAATCTCTATACAAGCAAGTGCCTAGCATGACGCGTTTCGACTGCACACCGGCAGTCTTGATCGCATGACGCGCTGGACCTATCAGTGCGTATAAATAGTGAAATTCAAACAAAGCACATGATTCAAATTACCCAATTACAGAAATCTAAAAATTAGCATAGATAACCGGTTTTTCAATTCTCCCCCAATGGGTAACACGCATGTTAAACATTAATGTAAAACATATTGTGTATCGAACAACAATAAATACATAGTGCTTGTAAATTATTCTGATTGGAATACCCAATAACCAGTCCGCTAAAATTCATTTCAAATGTTTAGGCCAAATATACATACATACAAACTTAGTACTGAAGAGTCTCAATTGGCTAAAATTACCACGTAAAGTGTATGTAGTCACAATCACTGGCCTAATGCTATTCAAATTAATACTTTATACATGAGTCTAATTCCTGTTTACATGGTAATTTGTTATGTTCAAAACTGTGCAAAAAAGTGATCTAGTGCAAAAGTGCATAATATTAGAATTTCAAATAATGTAAACATACAAATATAGCAGCAGAAAATAAATGTCCCTTAAGTAATCTCCTCATCTTAAATTATTCAGTCAATTTCATCATGTTTTGTTGTCATGTCCCAATCTTCTGTTTGAATACCCAGATGTATCTAATGGCAAGAGAAAGGAAAATAATGGATTTTATGTTTATTTACAAGCTATCAGTGTTTGATCAAAAAAAGAATTTTAGACACAGTGTCTCAACTTGTTGAGGTTAGTTTTAAAATATATTTAGTAAACAAACTAGCCGGTCGAAGTCCCATAAAACTTAAAACTTCGAGGAAACCTCAAATAAAATCAAGTAAAATCAGGGATGTTAATCATTATTCAATCCTTAAACATGTCACGAACCATTGTAAATCATCTGCAGAAGATATAAATATAGCAGCCAACAGTGTTAAAATGCATTGTTTCTCAATGAAATATATGACAAATAGTATAAAACTGGATAAAAAATCCCCAGGCTTCGAAGCCGGCCATATCCTCTATCACAACCTATAAAATCTAGAATAATCCAGATTAAAACTTGGTCATAAAAGAGCAATAAAAGCCATTTAATAATAAATCTGGGATCCATCATAAGATTTGAGTGATGTTAAAACCAGTTATTCATTAAAGAAAATTGTGCAAATCACCGCTATTGTTAAGACCATTTGGCATTTTAGTGTCGAGTAGCATAATAAATTTAGATTCTACTTGTCTCAGTCTTTTTTCTCTATTGCCTCCTCGAATATTTTTGGGCACTGAGCTGATCACAAAGTATTTGAGATCATCAAGATTATTATTATGTACAAGTTTAAAATGTCGTGCCACAGGATAATTAGAATCAGAATTCACCACTGATCTAAGATGTTGTAAAATCCTGTTAAAAAATTGCAATTTTGTGCTACCTACATATAATAAATGACAGGTGCATTCCAAAACATAAATGGCATAATCCGTTCTACAAGAATAGTGTCCTTGTAGTTCTCTACTAAAAGAAGTCACATATTCTGTAGTATTTTTGCCAAATTTGCATGCACGACATGAACTGCATTTAAAAAACCCTGATCTCAATGTAAGCCAAGTATTAGAGAATGTCACTTCCGGACTGTTCCTAACTAATGCATCTGTCATAGATGGAGCCCTTCTGAAAGTTAGACTAGGAAGTTTTTTAACTGCAGCCATCTTATAATGTGTAACCTTTCATAATGGATTGATACTTACCTGTAAAATACTTACATTTTTGTGTTAAAGACATTCGTGGTTAAGGTATATGCGTTGTAGAAAAATAGCAGGTAAGATTTTTGTAATAAAAAAAATATATATATATCCAAATAGACTCCTTCCCATTCAGCTAGTCTTCACAGGGCAAAAAGAAAGAGCGTGGACCACCGTGGCTCGTCAGCTGTAGTTTATTCAAACTCACAAAATAGTGCAGCAGCCATGACGCATTTCGTCCCTCACAGGGATCTGTATATTCTGCTCCAAAGGTTGTCCACCTGGTGAGTAGCACTCGATCAGCAGCTTTATTTATGATAGGCAGGGACGAGGATCAGCTTGTAGAAGTCGCTCCGTAATGGAATTGCCTGACTCGTTTCGAAGCCCATATGCTTCTCTTCAGAGGCTTGAACGGAGACGGTGTGTGCAAACGCTGAACCCACTTCGCCATTTTCATATTGCACACTCACCAATGGGAAGCTCGAATGAGACTGTGCATTGTGGGAAATGTGGTCCGGATAGCACACATCTTGTCCTGTATGGACCCTGCAAGTGGACTCGTCCTCAATCCTGTTTGCCGCTGTTGGCCCACATTGCTGACATGATAGTTACCATGTCGGGTGACCGTACTGCCGAGGAGCTAGCACCACCCTGTGATTCGAGGGGGCCACGCGATTTGGTATTGACCGAATCGCAAATGTGGGGCAACAACAGAGGATTTAGGACGGACCCGTCTGCGGGGTCCATTGAGGACTTAATCCAACAGGATATTATGTGTGTGCATTCATTCATGGACATTGCCAAAAACTACAATCCCCATCATGCACAGTCTCACAAGAGCGGCCCATGCAAGGGGGTGTAATATTCAAATGCAAATGGAATTGGCATATGCACACATCCGTTCCGTTAAAACCTCTGAGGAGAAGTTAAGGAACTTCGAAATGCGTCAGGCAGTCTTATACGGAACGGCTGTTTCAAGTACTGCAGGAGGAATCCGTCCGTACCAATTAAAGGCTGTTGTCTCGACTGGTGGACAACCTTGGAGCTGAATATATATATATATATATATATATATATATATATATATATATATATATATATATAATTACCGTATTGACCCACAATCCCTGAACCCTAAGAAATTCCTTGGCTTCCTAAAATTACCCCTGTCATCCATACCCCCCCTAAAATTACCCTTGTCCCCTAAAACCCATACCTTCCCTAAAATTTAACCTTTACACCCAAACACCCATACCCACCATAAACCCTACAAATTCCATACCACCAAAATACCCATACCCACCCTAAACCCTAAAAATTCCCTTGCCACACAAAAACAAACCCATACGCACCCTAAACCCTAAAAATAGCCTTGCCACCCAAAAACCCTTTCCCACCCTAAACCCTAAAATTACCCTTGGCACCCATAAATCCACACAAACCCTAAAATAACACTTTCCACCCAAAACCCCATACCCACCCTAAAGCCTAAATTAACACTTACCAGCAAAAAACACATAAACACCCTAAGAAATTCCCCTGCCACCCTATACATATAATTGGTTGATACCTGTAAAATGCTTACATTCTCCAGTATTGAATCTTTCATAGATTCACATGCTTGTATCTTCCCCGTCGTCATGCTGTGAGTCTCACGGTAAAGGAAATAAATAGCAGTAAAAAGAAAAAACTGCCTAGATACCATAGATTAGCATAGACGTTGGTATCCCAGTACCATCATTATGTGGTCCAAATGCCAGCCAATGAGACGCCAGCCCTGAGATCACACGCCCCAGCAGAGCCACCATACCTCAGGTTTCCAACCGCCATCGTGTGAGGAGTCTCCCTGAGCTTTGCTCAGTTTGTTCCCTTGATTGAACTTTTGACCTGTATTTACAGCATTTCCTTTGGAACTGAGGTATTGTTTTTCTGCAAGCGTTCTTCAAAATGTCTGAAAGCTCTAAAAAGAGGCTTTCAGACCCTGTATGTCTTGTGTGAAGGCCAGGTTGTTATCTGAGGACCCCCACAAGGATTGTTTATACTGCCTCTATCCAATGCACGTCCCTCAAGAGTGCAAACATTTAGGACTTTTTCAGCTGAGACACGTAAGGATAGAGAGGCACGTTTGCTATTGTGGCTCCAAAAGAAAAAGTCCACTTCAGATTCTGACTCTGAGGTTGATGCTCAGGCTCACTCCTCTTCAAAACGCAAAGGAGGAGCTTCTGACGCGAAATCTGATTTAAAAAAAAAAAAAAGCAGAAAATCAGTAAATCAAAGGAAAAGGAGTCCTCTTCTTCCTCTCTGCCTCATACTCCTGTTAAAAAGTCCTCAGAGGTGAGGGCTCCGTCGACGAAGAAAAAAGTTTCTAAAACCATTGCGTTGACGAGCACGTCGACTACGACGTCCGTTACAACGACTACCTCGTCGACGACGATTACGAAGATGACACCAGCGACGGCACCGCTGCCGACGGGTGCGGAGATGACACCGTCAACAACTACGTTTTTGACACCGCCATCGATCTCGTCGACAATCGCCCTGTCGACGACAGCTCTTAAATCCCCAATGAATAGATCGCTGATGACAATTTCTTTTAGAAGGTTACCACCACCGACGAGCTCGTCGACGGAGAGAACAGGCAATGTAGAATTTACTTCTTGGACAAAAATTTCTCTGCTGCCTCCGTCAAACCATCTTGAGATGCAGGAGTCTGGAGAGGAAAGTCCATAAGAAGTTGCATACAGAATTCTCAACTTAAAATTAAAAGTCAGGACACTGATGAGGAGGAATACAGAGAAGTGCAGGAGGATTTCTCTTTTAAAGATTGACCTCTAACTGGTTCAAAAAGATATGAGTCTTTTCAACAATCCTACGATTACGAGGAGGAGGAGTATTACACACCACTAGTGTCAGAGAGGAGTCTGTGTCCATGCCTCTATCACTGGTATCGGATCTCAGGAGCATGATCAACGATTACTATTGTCGCTTCCCTGAAGCCAATACCTCTTCTTTGGACGTTGCAAGTAAGCAGCAACCTGTCTCGTAAGCTCCGGATAAGCAGCCTCGCCTCCGGTGCAGAAGGTGCTCACTCCAAGAGTCATTACCATCAGAGATGACTTAGCTGACAGCGAGATTGAAGACCAACCTGAGGAAGGAGAACTGAGCCAAGAAGATCCTGTGGGGGATGAATGGGACCAATACATTATCCCTTCTTCTCCATCGCCGTCACCCTCCCTGGCGACATCTCCACCGAAGGACATCCTGGGATTCCATGAACTCATGGAAAAGGCTTCTAAGAGGTTTGATCTCCCTCTACCAGTTAAGGAAACTGAATTTTTCCTATATGATTTCAAAGAGTCTTCTAGGAAATCAATGAGGACAATCCCAATGGCAAAACATATATGGGAGGAAGGGTTGAAAATTATGAAGAATCCAGCTGCTATCGCAGCCTCAGTTCCCAGAATAGAGAAGAAATACTGGGCTCCAGAATCCTCCCTGGCATGTCTTATTGGACATCCCCGACCAGAGTCTGTGGTGATGCAAGCTGCACAAAGACGATCAAAGAATCCATCGGCTACATGTTCAGCTCCTCCTGACAAAGAAGGAATGAAACTTGATGGTACAGGCAAACACTTTGCAGTCATGTCGGCAGCTTCTATTAAAGCATCAAATGCGCTTGCCATAATTAGCCGTTTCAACAGGCAAATGTGGTCGGATATAGGTCCTCTTTTATCCCATCTGCCAGAGGACAAGAAGGAAGAAGCTACACTAATTTTACAAGATGGAGCTAGAGCAGCTTCGGAATCTATAAACATAGCCATGGATATATCAGTGGTGATCTCCCTCTACCAGTTAAGGAAACAGAATTTTTCCTATATGATTTCAAAGAGTCTTCTAGGAAATTAATGAGGACAATCCCAATGGCAAAACATATATGGGAGGAAGGGTTGAAAATTATGAAGAATCCAGCTGCTATCGCAGCTTCGGTTCCCAGAATAGAGAAGAAATACTGGGCTCCAGAATCCTCCCTGGCATGTCTTATTGGACATCCCCGACCAGAGTCTGTGGTGATGCAAGCTGCACAAAGACGATCAAAGAATCCATTGGCTACATGTTCAGCTCCTCCTGACAAAGAAGGAACGAAACTTGATGGTACAGGCAAACACTTTGCAGTCATGTCGGCAGCTTCTATTAAAGCATCAAATGCGCTTGCCATAATTAGCCGTTTCAACAGGCAAATGTGGTCGGATATAGGTCCTCTTTTATCCCATCTGCTAGAGGACAAGAAGGAAGAAGCTACACTAATTTTACAAGATGGAGCTAGAGCAGCTTCGGAATCCATAAACATAGCCATGGATATATCAGTGGTGGAGTTCAGAGAAATGGCAGGAGCCATAGCACTTCGCAGACAGGGATGGCTTAAGGCTACCTCATTCAGGCCGGAAGTGCAGACTAAGATAGTAGACATGCCCTTCGACGGAGAACATTTATTTGGCAGCCACGTGGATGATGCCCTGCAGGGTATCAAGACGGATACGGCGAGGGCATTAGGTTCACTGCAACAAGGCAGATTTCACTCCTTTCGTGGCAGAGGATCAAGAGGACATTTTTAACAAAGATCGTCTTATCAGTCCAATAGATACCAGCGGTACCATTAACAAGGGTATCGTAAGTATACAAATACACAGCAATTTCTATCCTCAAATTCGTCTTACCAGCAACAGTCCAGACGAAAGCCATCGACAAGAGGAAAATTACAGGACAACAATCAAAGACAGTGACAATTCCAAGGCGCCAACCACCTGGTCATTCCAGAGCCTGCATCAAACCCATTACCTTTCTTCCTATTTCCACCAATGGATGTCTATAACATCAAACAGATGGGTATTAGACATAATTTGTCACGGTCACACCCTAGAATTCCTCTAAAAACCTCCAGACCGTCCTCCCATTCACAGAAAACAGCAACATCTCTCGGCCCTCAAGGTGGAAATTCTGTCTCTTCTGGTAAAAGGAGCAATAGAGGAGGTCCCTCTTCAACAGCGAGGGAAAGGATTCTACTCTAATTTTTTCCTCATACGGAAAAAGCAATCAAACAAATGGAGACAGGTAATGGATCTCAGAGGCTTAAACAAGTTAATCAGGAAGCAATCCTTCCGTATGCTATCTCTTCAAGAAACTTATGATATTGAGAAGAGGGGAATATATGACATCCTTAGATCTATTAGATGCATGCTTCCATTTTCCAATCCACGTACGACACAGACGGTAGCTCAGATTCGCGGTGGTGGGGCGCCACTACCAATTCAGAGTGTTACCCTTCGGTCTTCGACCCGAGCCAAGGGAGTTCACGAAATGCATGCCGCCGGTGGCAGCGTATCTGAGGCAACAAGGTCATCAGATATACCCATTATCTGGACGATTGGATGATAAAGGGCGCATCGTACAGAGCCACTCGGCAATCCTTGGAATGTTGCATAAATCTCTTCCAGTTTCTGGGTTTATGGATAAGCATGGAAAAATCCTGTCTAACTCCGTCCCAGTATCTTCAATTTCTAGGAGCGTTATTACAAACAAAAGAAGCAAAAGCGTACCCTTCAGAGGAATGCATCCGAAAGATTATGAAGCTTACCTCACAACTAAAGAAAAGAAAGTCCACTTCAGTAAGGATATTCAAATCCTTGTTGGGGATGATGTCATCCTGTATCCCCTTAGTTCCAAATTGTCGGCTTTGCATGCAGCCTCTACAAGAACTTCTAGAACTTCAATGGGTGCAACATCAAGGTTCCTTCGAGGATCGGATCCTCATCAATCCTCAAATAAAGGAGACGCTGTCATGGTGGGAAATAAGACAGAACTTATCAGAAGGGCTAATCTTCTAATCAAAATCTCCCAGTTATATAATGACAACAGATGCATCATTGCAGGGATGGGGAGCACATCTTCAAGAACTAGAGACCCAAGGACATTGGAGCAAACAAGAGGCTCAATTACACATCAACCTTTTGGAGCTAAAAGCGGTGTTCTTGGGTCTCCCAGCCTTTCTCCCCAGGATTCACAATTCTACAGTTCTAGTCGGGACAGACAGTACAACAACGATTTTTTATTTAATAAAACGAGGGAACAAGATCAAAGCCCCTATCAACACAAGCTCAAGAAATCTGGAATTGGCTTCTAGTACACAATATCTCCCTGCAAGTTCAACATGTTCCCTGAATACACAACTTAAGAGCAGAGTTGCTAAGCACATCAGCAAGTGTTTGTCACGAATGGGAACTGAATCAGGATCAGCTCATTCAAATTTTTCGACTATGGGGCACTCCAGCTCTGGACTTGTTTGCCAATCGAAGCAACAAGAAGTGCAAACAGTTTGCAAGCAGATTCCCTCAGCCAGGATCTTGGGGGAATGCTGTTTAGCTCCGTTGGACAGGAATGTTTGCATATGCATTTCCCTCATTCCAGCTGATCCCAAAGGTGCTCAGAAAGATGAGATGGGAACCGTGTCACTTAATTCTGATAGTCCCGGCATGGCCGAGACAATTCTGGTTTTCGAAGCTGCTGATAAGTGGAGAAGCAGTGCAGTTTCCTCTAATCCAGGATTTGATCTCCATGAACAGGGGGCAATTCTTCATCCCCAGTTGGCCCCGCTGAACTTGAATTTCAGTGCTTGAACATTAATGAAGAATGCCTAGATATCCTCTCCCACTCTTGTGCAATGTCCACAAATAAAACCTATGTAGCGAAGTGGAAAAGGTTTTGCCAATGGTGTTTGACACAATCTCTTCACCCCTTACACTCTTCTCCGGAGCAGGTTCTCCCTTACCTATCGCATCTGGCCAAGGCAGGCCCTTCTCATACATCGGTCAAAGTGCATCTAGATGCCATTTCAAGGTATCGCAGGAAACCAAATCATCCATCTCTTCGGTCACAGAGAGTGATAAAGGAATTCTTAAAAGGATTATTCAGAGTTTTCCCTCCAATTAGACATCCGTAAGTACCATGGCAGTTGAACGCAGTCTTGGCACAACTCATGAAACCACCTTTCGAACCGATTCACAAAGCTGAGCTGCAGTTTGTATCTTGGAAAGTAGCCCTACTCCTGGCTCTGACGTCCGCTAGAAGGGTCAGTGAAATTCAGGCTTTTTCCATCACAGAGCCTTTCCTTCAATTCAAGACAGACAAAGTGATCTTACGAATGAACCCTAACTTCATTCCGAAAGTCCCTTCAGATTTTCACCTCAATAAACCTATTGTTGTTCCCACATATTTTAAAAATCCATCATCTGCAGCAGAAACATCTTTGCACACATTAGATGTCAATAGGTGTTTAAAATGTTATATTGATAAGACAAAGTCCTTTCGAAAGACAAGTCAGTTGTTAATAGTGTTTGCTGGTCCCAGGAAAGTTTTGGCTTTATCAAGGACTAGCCTATCCAGATGGATAGCCTCAGCCATTACTTTGTGTCACAAGAAAGCTGGAAGTCCTTTAGGCTCGACGGTTCGAGCTCACTCAACCAGAAAAATTACGACTTCGGCTGCATTGTTTGCGGGAGTCTCTCTTCTGGATATTTGCAGAGTGGCAACGTGGAAGAATGTTCACATGTTTACCAAGCACTACTGTCTGGACTCAGCTTGGAAAGCAGATTCAGCAGTGGGACAAGCCGTGCTACGTCATCTGTTTCATTAAGGTATTTACCTGACAATGTTTTCTCTAAAAAATGGCTCTTTTTTCATGTGAATGTCTTTCCCTAACATGCTATATTGAGTATTTTTAGGTCGAGGGACCGTCCGGTCTGCCGAAGGCAGAACCGGAAGTCCAGAGATTTAATGTTTCATAGAGTGGCTATTTAGCCCGCCTCTTTTTGCTTCTCCTCCATTGGCTGGCTTCCTAAACGGAGGCCAGCCGTTGAAGGAGAGAGCCGTCCCTCCAAATAGGCTCCGTCTTTTTCAGATTCGGGGGCGTGTTCCGTGCTGTTCTTTCCACTTTTTAGCCACGCCCTTTTTTAGGTGTGTTTTTCTCTCCTCCAGCCAATGGCAAGAGGAGAGAAAAGAAAAACACGCCCCCGAATCTGAAACCGCCGCTGTGTTTCTCCGAGGCATTTCTGCTTCGCCTCGGAGAAAGGCGGTGGTGTCTCCTACCTACTTCCCCTTTGAAAGACTCGTTTCCTTTGTGTCAGAAACCCCTCGTGGTATTGTGAACGGTGCCACCCTGCCTCCATTTTGTTAATTTGTCCTCCTCTCGCATCTTTTCTGTGACGTGGACTCGAGTCTTCCTCTCAATGCCAGCAGTACACTGAAATACCACACATAAACACGCTGAAAACAGGTAAATGTCACTCATAGTACACTGAAAACGTGGCAGCTATGCATTATATCGGTGGCTCATAAGTATACTGAGACCAAGATGACAGTCACACATAAGCAATCTACAAACTTGAGAACTATGCAGAGTTCGTGTTTTAGCATTATATGGGGGACTCTCAGTAACTCTGACTCTCAAGAGTCCTAGCTCCTTTTCTGTCGCCGAAGCCTCCAAATCTGTGGGCTCCCCTGGTGTTGCTTTCCATTTCCAGCACCTGTGATGTGTCCTGGGGGCTTACTGTGAATGTGTATTTAAACCAAGCAATCTGAATTGTTGTGTACACTGCGGCTTCGTTCCGGTGTGTATCCCTCGGTCTCCTGGAGGCGGCGCTGCTCTCTAGTCTGCAGCCCCATGGCTGGTCTACCGGGGTTGCTATGGGTTACACAGGGAGCGGTGGAAGCTCTGCCGCTGCCCCGGTTCTGTTTCCCGGCTTCCTGCCGCGCCATTTTCAAACCGCTGAACGCTGGAGTCCTCTGCGAGCCGAGAAGGGAGGAGAAGCGGCCTGCTAATGCTCCAGGCCATGGCACGGAGTGGCTGGGGAGAGGGTGCATCGGAAATCGGCGGGAGCGCTGGACCGCGAGAAGCCGCCTGATCCGCTGCACACAGTAAGTAAGTCTTTGGTTGGAGATGCACAAATGCAGCTACAACACAATACATTAGTGCTTGGATTTGGACTCCGTATTTAACGCTCTTGTTAGCCTCCGTCGGGACTGCAGCTGTATTTGGTGCTTGCTACCATGTTAGCGCCCTCCCTCCGGTACAGACAGATATCTATGTACTTTCGATTTGTCATTGCCCCCGGCTACGTTGCAATTGGCTGATCGGTGATTTGTAGTGTCACGAGGGGGCATTATAGCTGTCAGTGCGGTCTACCCCGTGCTGACAAGGCAGAGATGCTGCCCCTCAGTACCGCGACCCGCACTGTTAATTAGCTGTAGTAGCATATGTTTCCGTGACGAGTAATAAAAGTAAAACTTCCTTGTCGATCAGAGTCCTGACAATCTTGCGAGTCAAGCAGATGTGTATCATGCAGCATGGGTGGATAGTGGGTGCGATCCCATAATAGTTTCATGTGAGATGCCCCTTCTGAGAGCAGCAGCTTCCGCCAGATGACTGGTACCAGTGTGTGCTGCGTCGGAGCTCCCTGTGAACTTTTTGACAGCTGCTGTAAAGCTTTTTTTGGTGATCACGAGTGCGGCTTTGTATGTGCAAGCGTGGGTTGTGGCACAAGCATTCTGGGGCTCTTGTGACATGATGGTTAGAAGTGCTATCTAGGATCCGTATTAGGAAACTCCTCTAGACTATACATTATAGATTGCTTGATTAACAGGATACATTGGGAATGCGCTGACAAGGGAATGCGCAAAGCTTGATATATATTGGACTCTCCAATCGCAGTCATTTCAATTTCCATTTCCATATTGTTTTATGCACCTTGTCATTTTGCTGACTGGTATGAGCATGGTTTAGCCCTGCCACCGCTTTTTAGGTCGAGGGACCGTCCGCTCTCTCCTCCATTGGCTGGCTTCCTAAACGGAGGCCAGCCATTGGAGGAGAGAGCCGTCCCTCCAAATAGGCTCCGTCTTTTTCAGATTCAGGGGCGTGTTCCGTGCTGTTCTTTCCACTTTTTAGCCACGCCCTTTATTAGGCGTGTTTTTCTCTCCTCCAGCCAATGGCAAGAGGAGAGAAAAGAAAAACACGCCCCCGAATCTGAAACCGCCGGTGTTAATGGCGTCCTCTCCCCCTGCTGTCGGCTCCCGTGTCGGACTGCAGATTCACGAGAGGGGGACCTAAAAAAATAATCTATTTCACTGCAACTGTCCCCCGATTTCAAGTACAAAAAGTGGTAGCTTGTTTAACTCGTCATGCTCACCGAGATGTTGGTCACGACTTGCCTCCGCCGTGAGTATACGACTTGCCTCCACCGTGAGTATACGACTTGCCTCCACCGTGAGTATACTTAGATTTAGAGGCTCACTGTCTCAGTGCAGGGGAGAAAATTTGAAAAAAAAGAAGGTAGTGGCACTCCCTTCTGGAGCTTCATGTTGCGCCAAAGGGGTACGTTCTGGTATGTATCTTATTACAGTGATTTTTCTGCTTGGTTTTAATTGCAATTAGGTTTCACTGTTAAAGCTTGTGTTTTGCTGTTATGTTTCGCAACGTTACCCCCTCACGCGTGTCTGGTTACAGCTGAAATGTCGTCATCGTGTTTAATGGGTGAGCCTATGGGATGGCTCAGGCGTGTGATGCGACTTCGGTCACAAGGTCGAGTCCCAGCAGGGCCGACGCAGCTCTTCATTCTCCCGAAGTAGTTAGTTGAGCTCCATTACATTGGTGTACTAGGTGACGCCTTTTATGTACGAAACAACAACAACTCTCAACTGGTATCATTCAACACAGACAAATGTATTGCATGTAAAAAACATTACAGAAGAGATAAGGAAGACTCAGAGAAAGGATAATTTAAGAAAAGACATACTGTATTAAATCAGAAAAAATTACTTACATAGAGACATGTATAAATTTAAATAAGCAAAAAAATGAAACAATTGTAACAGCACTGTATGCAAAATTAGTATACCATGAAGACAACCCGGACTTGTACTTGGTGCTTAAAGTGTATGTGACACGAAGACGGCGACGCAAGTGACAAGGTGAGATCAGCAGGGGACGGCGCAACGTGAAGTGAAAGTGAATAATGGAACAATAATTACAGGGTTCTGAATTCAATTTTCAACAGTACAAAATAATTTCTACATTAATGTAAAGAACCATAAAGCCATCAGTTAAGCTGAAAGGTCGACGGCGTTTCGATCCGGAATAAATTGGGATCCTCATCAGGACTGGGTTGTAATATTCATCACAGTGCTAATTGGATGAAAGGTTCTAAGTTGGGAAACGGTGGAAAAACAGGTCCAATGTAATTCTGGGACTTGATGAAGGGGGCGAGGGGCTGGATCCGGTCAAGAGAAGGGCAATGAATATCTGAATCTGTGTGGACGAGATTAAACTCGTGGCCAAGGAGGCGTGGTGACTTGTCAGGATAGCAACAATTAGTAAGGCTGTGTTCGTATCAGGTAAAAAGGATTTGAAACGATGCCTTTCAGGCCAGAAGGAATCCAAGATCCTAAGTTTTCAGCCGGGAAGGAGCGAAGGAACAATCCGGGGGATGGGGGAGGACAGGACTGCCTAATGAATACGGCGTCCGGAGGGCGTCTAAATCACCAGGAGTCCAGCAACCTGCAATTACTCGGCAGGATGAATATTACAACCCAGTCCTGATGAGGATCCCTATTTATTCCGGATCGAAACGCCGTCGACCTTTCAGCTTAACTGATGGCTTTATGGTTCTTTAAATTAATGTAGAAATTATTTTGTACTGTTGAAAATTGAATTCAGAACCCTGTAATTATTGTTCCATTATTCACTTTCACTTCACGTTGCGCCGTCCCCTGCTGATCTCACCTTGTCACTTGCGTCGCCGTCTTCGTGTCACATACACTTTAAGCACCAAGTACAAGTCCGGGTTGTCTTCATGGTATACTAATTTTGCGTACAGTGCTGTTACAATTGTTTCATTTTTTTGCTTATTTAAATTTATTCATGTCTCTATGTAAGTAATTTTGTCTGATTTAATACAGTATGTCTTTTCTTAAATTATCCTTTCTCTGAGTCTTCCTTATCTCTTCTGTAATGTTTTTTACATGCAATACATTTGTCTGTGTTGAATGATACCAGTTGAGAGTTGTTGTTGTTTCTTACATTATCACCCTATCTCAACGAGGTTTACGGGTTATGCTCCTGTTGTTTTTCTAAGCCTTTTATGTACAGCGCTTAGGAGTTGCAGTCTCTGGTCATAGGAGCTATGGTGATCCCGCACAATGTATTGTATTTGTTATCTTGAAGTCGTTTGTGTCTTGTGCGCGCTTTTCGTTGGGAGCTTGTGGAACTGCGGCCCTCTGTTCCCGGCTGCCACATAAATAACTTTAAACTGAAGAGGTCTTGAACGAAGAAGCGCTGTTCTCTGCGAACACTTCAAGAATGTTCTTTGGCGCTATACATGCAGATACGTGAACTCAGATGACGTGCTCTACAATACTGATTAAGTCGTCAACAACTACGTTAAAAATCCTTATGGCCATCTAAGTCCACGCTGCAGGTCCCGTTTATATTTATCTTCACCTCAGATAATTTGTGTTTTCCATAACTCTCTCTACCTCACTACTCCACTCTATCTCACTACCTCACTATCTCACAACTTCTCTCTCTCAAAACATCACTACCTCACTCTCTAGCTCACAACCTCACAACTTCACTCTCTCTCACTACCTCAATCACTCTCTATCTCACTACCTCACTCTTTCTATCTCATTAACTCACTTTCACTACCTCTCTCTCTATATCACATAACTCTATGCTTATATATCACTACCTCACAACACCCCTCTCCCTCACTACCTCACTCTCTCACTACCTCACTCTCTATCTACCTCACTCTCTATCTCACTACCTCACTCTCTATTTCAATACCTCACTCTCTCTCTGCTAATGCAATAGGTATCACATATGCAAAAAAAAAGCTAATGCCAATAGAAATGACAATGCCATTTATTTAGTGATACAAAAATGATAAAAAAATAATGAGCAATACCAATAGCTCTACCTGTAATACTGCCGAGACCATTGCATTGTAAATGCTTGTTTTACTATTTGTCATTGAAATTTGCATAATATATGGAGTTATAATACATGTCGTAGCATACAATCTGTTCTATCTTCTAGAGGATATTTATTAGCCTCACAAACAGGAAGCAGAGCCTGAGAAAAAAGGGTGCTTTCCTGGAAACGCTTACTTGTACTTGTACTGCTTTCTATTCTGATACAAGCATGTGAATCTATGAAAGATTCAATACTGGAAAAGAAACAAGTTACTTACCTGTATACTATGGTTCTCCAGTATTGATATCTTTCATAGATTCACATGCGACCCGCCGGCCTCCATGTTTCTCAGGTAGACCATTTTTTATCTCGGATTACTTCTTTGGCTCTAACTCGGGATGGAAATCTGAGGTATGGTCGCTCTGCTGGGGAGTGTGATCTCAGGGCTGGCGTCTCATTGGCTGGCATTTGGACCACATAATGATGGTACTGGGCTACCAAAGTCTATGCTTATCTATGGTATCTAGGCAGTTTTTTCTTTTTACTGCTATTTATTTCCTTTACCGTGAGACTCCCAGCATGATGACGGGGAAGATACAAGCATGTGAATTTATGAAAGATATCAATACTGGAGAACCATAGTGTACAGGTAAGTAACTTGTTTCTTTTTGTGTTAAAGACATTTGTGGTAAAGGCGTATGTGTTGTAGAAAAATAGCAGATAAGGTTAAGATGGTTTCTTCACAATTATTTATATATATTTATATATATATATATTTAAATATAGACTTATATTTTTTATATATATTTTTATAATTCAATATATTATATAGTACCCTTTTGACCCGTAACCCCTGAACCCTATGAAATTTGTTGCCTCCCTAAAATTACCCTTGCCATCCAAAAACCCACAGCGACCCTAAAAATCCCCTTGCCCCCAAAACCCATAGCAACCCTAAACCCTAAAATACCCTTGCCATCCAAAAACCCGTACCCACCCTAAACCCTTAAATTAACCTTGCTTTCCAAAAACCCATACCCACCTAAGCCCTAAAAATTCCCTTGCCACCCAAAAACCCATACCCACCCTAAACCCTAAAAATCCCCCTACCACCCAAAAACCCACACCCATCCTAAACCCTAAAATAACTTTCAGCCCAAAATCCATACCCATATATATCTTAATATGTACTGTTAATACTTACCTTACCTTTTTACTACGGCTATACCTTTTCTATGCATGCTTCTACAACGGAATTTGTTGTAAAGGAATCTATGGTAAAGGCATACTCGTAAATTCTTTCGCTGTAAAGGCAGGCATTGTGAAGATGTTGTCGTTGTAATGCCTTCATTGCAAAGGAATCTCGTTGTTCAGCCTTTGTTATAAAGGCTGTTTCTCCTGGCATACAGGATCACCAACTTTACTTTGCACACAGGCTACAGCCCGATTAGCATGGCAGTATTCTTCACGATGGCTCCAACTAGCATATGTGGTCACCTACTTTCTTCTGCACACAGGCTACAACCTGATCACTGCTAAAGCCTTCTCCTCACACCTTGCTTCAGAGATTGAATTGCCAGGCTCTACGACTGGACCCGCTCCCTCCAGCGCGCTCTTCTTCCTCACAGAGCACACTGGTCTTGGCAAGCAGGCAGGCACTGGTGCTTGAAGCTCTAGGGGCAGCTGGTCTTGGATTACCGGCGTGACATCCCCTCGACCCAGCTAAGAAATTGACGGGCATTATCCTCCAGTCCTGGTCACAAGATGACATTTTACAGAGCCTCTTCTCCTCGCACAGCCCACCTAGCTGCTTGATATTTGAGTTTCCCTTCTTATAGTCCATTTCCAGATACCAAAGGTGATTTAGGGTCTTAGACTTTTGACGTTTATTTTGGAGATCTGCTTCCTTTTGAAGTGCCCGCTCCTCTGCCTTGCCTTTCCTGCAGAAAGCAGTCTGTCTGAGCAAGAGTGGCTCCAAAACTGATAGTCCCACAATACAGGCCATGGGATTGACTAGAGGGTCACACCTGAATGTCAACCATAGTGATATGTATACCAAACAGTTACCTCAGGGTCTCAGTCCTTCTCTTTATGATTCTTTTCTCAGCACCATCTCCATCCTGAGATGTGCCCAGGCCCCTTCCCAGTGACTTCTCTCTGAATCAAAGAGCACCCTTTAAAGTATACTGAAGAGCTTGGCTCTGCCTTTCTCAAGTGTGTCCCATGCAGCACACAGGAATTCAGCAATCCCCAAATTTGTCTGGGAGGCTTTCTCTACATGCTCATGCGCCTCCAGTTAGTCCTGGGTCTTCTAAAATGAATCCCAGAAACTTCCATGTATTGTAACATTCACAGGCACACATACACTGAACACATGCATATAACACTCACAAACTGCACAGCTCTACGTACTAACCTGATGTAGGCTGAGGGTTAGTTAAGCACGCAGCAGCGGACCCATAGGCTCACCCCTGTTCACTTATACTGATCACTACACGGAATGCAGCAACCTCCGTGTTCGTGCTGCTTAACTCCTGCCAAACGAAGTAGCCTTTCACCAATAAGAGGATAGCCCTTTGGGTTCCCGTCCCGGTCCTAAAAGACCACGATCGGTGAGACGGGAGTATGTCATAGCTAGGGCTCCCGGTTTTATGGTATATTTGTTTTTTTTGCGAATCGATCAGGTCAGGCGTACCGTCCCCGGTGGATGTGCGCACTTTTTCTATGAAACAAAAAGTTTCTTCTCCAAATTCAACCGGAACAAACACCGTGAAGGAAAACCTTCAGTCCCGTTTCACAAAACCCCAGACGAAGGGTCCATGCAGACCTGAAATGAATTGGGTTGTGAAAGAGATTGAGAAATACAGAATGAATTAGTGATGGATTTTCATTGTTCAAAGAAGAGAATATATCTTTAAATAAAAGTATGATTTAATTAAGCACGAGAATGGTTAAAAGCCTCATTTATGGTATATAAACCCGCTTTGAATTTGGAGAAGGAACTTTTTGTTTCATAGAAAAAGTGCGCACATCCACCAAGGACTGGTACGTCTGACCTGATCGATTCACATAATTTAGAGGCACTGTCAGATGCAGTGCAGCGGATGTAGCAGCACCACATTACAATTTGAAGAATGAAGGAAAATTGAATAAATAAGAGTGTGCACGGAGAATCAATATACACTGATATATTTTTTTTTAACATTTCTGTCTGTTTTTATCCATATTTATTTTTTGGCCTTCTTATTGGTATTTATCCATATTTATTTTGTGTTTTGAGAATAAATGGAACTGTTAAATGGTATATTTCCACATTTATTTAACTGTTGGATGTGCACTCATGCATGGATGCCTTCATGTTGCAGCTAAGTAAACAGCCATGTATAACAAAACACTACGCTCACAGGTACATATTAGTGTTATATTACAAATATATATTAACATATGCCTGTATTTAAGGACATGTCATCCTGTTTAACTCTCCATGCTGTCAATCTGCTTAGCTTTTGCCTGGAATTCGTGAACTACAGCATAGAGAGTCTCACCAGAAGTACCATTTTCAGTATTTTAAACATCAATACAGACAGGAATATATCTGTAAAAATCAGTAAAAACAGAAAACGGGAAGCCTTAATCATAGCTTACACTCATGATTTGTGTTGGCCCATGACAACAAAAAATCAGCACCAGGGATCCAGTCTTTATTGCAGTTGAAGCACTCCTGGCAGGAGCACTGATCATCACTAGGCTTGGGATGTTTCTGCCCCAACAGATGCCCCTCCAAAATCAGAACACCCAGAACCAACTCCTAACCTTTAGCGGTTGAGTGGTCAGATCGGTAAAACTAGCGGGAAAATCCATCAGAATTCCTGGGGCCCAATCTGGCTCACAGCTCCACTGCAAAAGCTAATCTTTGCAAAGACATAGACCATCTCAACAACTTGGGATTCTCCCTTTACACCGCCACCAAGCATTTTAGGGACTTGGGATCAGTTTGCAGCACAAACGTAGTGCCAAACAAGGATGGCTGGAACTTACTCAAGGGCCACTTGGCAAAGCACTCCTTCCCAGTAGTCGCTCCGTTCTGGTTTCTGAGTCATAAAAGTGATGTCCCAGGTGGAGCAGCGGGCTCGACAGCCATTTAAAATTGCTCTGGGCTCCCAGAAGAAAGCCAGCCCCCCTTCAGGACTTACTTTTGATTCTGCTGTCCTAAGTCTCGTAGGTCAGGAAATTCATAATCGCAGGAGAGTTTTGCTTGATTTAAAGCAGTCGTAGTGCTGGGATCTTTTGTTTTATTTTTCTGGGATGCATGGATCTTTGCTATTACCCACTTTAGTGCGGCGGACAAGACATTCAAGCAGCAGAGGAAATAAGTGTCTCATTCTTCCACCGAAAAGAGAAAATCACAGCACCTGAAGGATCTTGTGTTTTTAGTTGAATCTCAAGCTGCGAGGGAAGTGCTTCTCTCACAGCCCACATCAGCATCTTTATGTTTAGCTGCTTTCACAGGGATGAGAGCCATCTCAGCCCCTCCGAGTACTCACCACAGGAAAGGAACCAGTGAAAACACTAGAATATCTCCTTTCCAATGATACAGAAACCCCTCTGGGTTACAGGGAAATGTTTATAATATTGGGTAAGGGCTGAGCGGTCCTGACATCAGGCCATACCTTCATTCCTAAAGCACAATTTTTGGCTCCTGAGCAGGCACACCGGGAGGATTAAACTCCAATCTGCCGCCCATTGGATGACAGGGGGAGTTGTTTTTGTTTGAAAACAAATAGAAGGGGGGGGGGGGGCTGGCTATTCCTGGCATCAACCCATCTCCACCCTAAATACCTAACATTCTTTATACCCCTCAAGGGGAAAACTGGGGGTATTTAAACCAATCTGCCCCATAGGAGCAGAAATCCCACTGGGTGTAGGGGATTGTTTTAGGTATTTGTTTTAATTTCAAAGTATTTTATTGAAATTTTCAGATTAAAATGCTGTGTACGAAAATAAAACAGAAGAAGAATAGTTATGATATCATTGACTTTTACTCCACATTGAATGTAGTGATCTTGTCCTTATTTTAAAACTCCCTTTGATCAATATCAATAGAAAAGGATAAAGGGAAGAGAATAGCTTAGGGAGATATCAGTGGGGGCCGCCACAAACAAAGGGTGGATAGGCGGGTGTAGGGAATGCGGGAGGGGGCGCGTGAGTGGAGGTGTGGTAGAATTTTTTCTTTTAAATAATAGCTTACTGTAAGGGGCCGGCCGCCTCCCGCGTCACGCTTCCTCTTCACTTGCTTTCACGTCACGCTTCCTCTTCACTTGCTTGTCCCAGCAGACACTGGGACCACCACATCGCAGATTCCCATCCAACCCATGTGCTGTTCTCCTGCTAGGAGAGCAGCGTGGGGATTGACCTGAGCCTAAGAGGAGAGCAGCATGGGGATTGGCCTGAAAAGACTCTCTGCTCACGCCACGGAGTTTGTGGTGTTTTCTCCAGCCCGGCTGTTCAATGCAGCCGAGCAGGAGAAACCTAAGTGTGCATGTGTGTTTTGGTCGGCCTCAGACGGCTGGCCAAACATATGCGCACTTAGTGAGTGCATATACCACTCCCTCTCCTGTGCCCCACCCCTCCCTGTACAAGCTGGTTCAGACCTGGCAAATAAAAAATAAAACGATGCCAGAACATCATTGTATTTTTCATTTGCTGGATCTGGACCTGGCAGTGGGGCGATGCTACTCCGCCATTGCAGAGGCGCCGCCCCTGGGAGGTATAGATGATCGAGTGGATAGGGTCCTAGATGGGGTTTCTTTTGGTTCTCCACTGAGACTGTGGAATGTTAATATTGTCTGCCCCTCGAGTAAAAGTGAGCTAATCTTTACAGTTTTGGAATGAGGTGTTATTTGCGTTTTTCTAATTGCATGCCACAGTTTTGCAGCCGAATGTGAGGATCAGGTCCAAGATATGTCTACGCGCCAGATTACGAATATTCAGGTCTGTTGTCCCACTTATTAAGTAAGAAAAATGTCAAATGGGTTGGATGTCATGGGTCTCCGTTGTGATGATGTAATATGCCGAGTGCCATCCACTATTGTGATGTAATCATCCCGGAACCTCTCATTGTCAGTTCGTCATCCCATCCTCGTCGCCACTTTGTAGAGATGACACGGCGGCATTTAGCAGTGAAGGTAAGTTTATTACACCAAGCCCCTGATAGAGATCAGGGTATCTAAAATACACCCACTACCACGGATAGAGTAATCACACAGTTACACGCACATACATACATCATACGCTAGGGCCCATTTCACTAACATGCACTCAAATACTCTACCAGCAATAAACCTGTGGAAGGAAACACCTAAACACCCTGCATCAATATCAGGTCGATCAGATCTGGTTTAGTGACTGTCCTAATCAATAACATAATCTACACAACATATACAATAATGATCAAAAATATAAACCCAATAATTGACAAGAAAGAAGATTCAACACCATGCTTAAAATTATATTGCTTTATCTAAAATTAGTCAAAGTAAAATCAATCAGAATAAATCATTTCTCATAGTTACCTATTCTAACTAAGTGTCAGAACGGGTCAGGACAAGTCTCTCGGTAAAGTCTCTCAAGACGAAGTCCTCAGCACGATCCTCGGCAACGCAGCTTCACGCAGTAAAGGTAAAATGACAAGTGGCAAAGCCCTCCCTAGGCTAACAATTTTTATAGTAAAAATTACAATGGAAACACTCATCAAGTTTGCAAAATACACTGAATCACTGAGCAGAGCGAGAAGGAAAGGATGCAACATTGCAACATTTGTGAACCTCCGCTCAGGAAAAATACACATAGCGAAGACTACGGAACAGGAACCAAGAAAATAAAACATGTATCACATTTAATCCGGCTTCTCCTCGGCCATCGAGCCACAGTTCAGAGTTTCCCTCTAAGGCTCCTTTGTCTTTCGAGATTGCCAAGGACACTTTCACTTTTCTTGGAGAACTCCCAAAAACTGCTGCTGTCCTCATGGAAAGTTTTATAGAAGGACCATGGTCAGTCAACTTCAAGACCATTTCCAGCAGGGGTCTCCCTCGTCACGTCTTTCACATATTCACTCGAGGCCAGGCTTCAAAACTCAGCCATCTTAATACAGGCCTCCATAGGCCACAATAGACCATCTTTAATTAAAGAGACAAAATAAACGTTACTACAGCATAATGATTAAACAGTGTTAACCCCACTAATACCCTTATGTGTATGCATTTATCTAGCTTTTGCAACATAAAAAGCATTAATTCAGACAGCGTTTTGTGCTCAAAATAAACAGCACACAGCAACGTTTAAACATGGAAACTTGCACGTTATTTTTTAGGAAACAGAAACAGCACACGTATGCTAACCCTCGTGTAACTTTCTCTTATGTTAAGACAAACGAATTAATTAATAAAAACACACTTGCACAAGACAAATAATTAATTTGTTATTTATTATTAATTAATAAAACGCATAGACATACTAGAGCTTCAAAAGCCCCTGAATTTTCTAAATGAAAACTCTGCTCCAGCAATCCCCCCTTTGGTGATTTTATCACCAAATAAACCCAAAAAAAAAATTAATGAAAATTTAGTCCCATTTTAGGAGAAATCAGAAATGTCTTTTCCCTTTACACAACATTAAACACTAGTCACTCTTTCATCATCTCTCTTTGTCTCTAAATAAACACTCTCCCTCAATTCTTCTAGTTCAACTTCTTGAGGTTCTCTTTTCAACTTCTTATTTTTCTTTTCCTTATTCAATTTCTTTTTCCCTCCCCTGTTTTTACAACACACACACACCAATCTTATTATTAATAAAGCCACAATTATACAAGACAAGGGAAACAATATTCTACCTATAATAGTACTACCTATCTTTGCAATAAAATCCTTAACAGCTATCATTTTATTAGCTATTTTAGTCCACAAACTCCCAGCTTCAAGTGGTACTAATTCTTCATGCAAATCAGTAATATTTCTGATATAGACCTTCAGGTCTTTACTTTCGTCTGGAATGTAAGTGCAACAATGTTGAACTTTCAATATTCCACAGACTCCACCCTCCTTGGCCAATAGAATATCATGGGCAAGTCGATTTTGCATAGACATGGCACGTACGGCACTTAATTCCGTATTCACCAAAAGAAACCCTCCTGCGGTATTTGTCGATAAGCGATCAACCACTGTGGACAGTTTCCGAATTCCATAAGCATTTAAAGAAATTCCCACTGCTGGAATCAAAACCCCAAAAATATCACCCACAATTTCAGACCAAGTTTCTCTCTTAAAACGTGTTAATAAGTTAATATCTTCTACATCTCTTATTTTATCTGTATGAAAAATCTTAGGGAAAACCAGGCCCACATAACACGTGCCATACCAATGGTCAGGCAACTTGTAATAAGCCTTGTTCCCACAAACATAGTACACTCCTGGAAAAATTGTATCTTCTCCACCTCTGAAACCCCAACCTGTCGCAATGAAGTATGTATCATGGCACTCACTAGTTCCCACAAAATATGTATCATATTGGGATTTCCTTCTGGTAATGCAAAGTTTACCCTTCTGCGGTGCATCTAGAGCTAAAGTTGGACTAGCCCCATTTCTCAACTCTTTTCCCATCTCAATGTCCCAAATTGTCTCACTCACTTCATATTTTCCTCCTTTCTCATGCATGTTCACTCTCCTTTCTTCTACCATATCCAGGAAAGCTCTCTCCTCTTCTTTCAAACTGCAAGTTAAATTATTCTTAAAAATGTAATCTAATGTTAATTCTTTTTCTTCAATAAAAATCTCACCAAAAGTGTTAGCTTCTTTAGCTGGATTCAGCTCTTTGTTCATTGGCAAGTGCCCAAAAATACTATCTCTGTTAGACATCTTATAATCTATTTTCCCTAACAAATAAAAAACACTACTTAAAATACTACAAGAAATACCATATGTAGCTGGTAAATGCCTCTGCTACCAGGAAATTGATAGAGATCAGGGTATCTAAAATACACCCACTACCACGGATAGAGTAATCACACAGTTACACGCACATACATACATCATACGCTAGGGCCCATTTCACTAACATGCACTCAAATACTCTACCAGCAATAAACCTGTGGAAGGAAACACCTAAACACCCTGCATCAATATCAGGTCGATCAGATCTGGTTTAGTGACTGTCCTAATCAATAACATAATCTACACAACATATACAATAATGATCAAAAATATAAACCCAATAATTGACAAGAAAGAAGATTCAACACCATGCTTAAAATTATATTGCTTTATCTAAAATTAGTCAAAGTAAAATCAATCAGAATAAATCATTTCTCATAGTTACCTATTCTAACTAAGTGTCAGAACGGGTCAGGACAAGTCTCTCGGTAAAGTCTCTCAAGACAAAGTCCTCAGCACGATCCTCGGCAACGCAGCTTCACGCAGCAAAGGTAAAATGGCAAGTGGCAAAGCCCTCCCTAGGCTAACAATTTTTATAGTAAAAATTACAATGGAAACACTCATCAAGTTTGCAAAATACACTGAATCACTGAGCAGAGCGAGAAGGAAAGGATGCAACATTTGTGAACCTCCGCTCAGGAAAAATACACATAGCGAAGACTACGGAACAGGAACCAAGAAAATAAAACATGTATCACATTTAATCCGGCTTCTCCTCGGCCATCGAGCCACAGTTCAGAGTTTCCCTCTAAGGCTCCTTTGTCTTTCGAGATTGCCAAGGATACTTTCACTTTTCTTGGAGAACTCCCAAAAACTGCTGCTGTCCTCATGGAAAGTTTTATAGAAGGACCATGGTCAGTCAACTTCAAGACCATTTCCAGCAGGGGTCTCCCTCGTCACGTCTTTCACATATTCACTCGAGGCCAGGCTTCAAAACTCAGCCATCTTAATACAGGCCTCCATAGGCCACAATAGACCATCTTTAATTAAAGAGACAAAATAAACGTTACTACAGCATAATGATTAAACAGTGTTAACCCCACTAATACCCTTATGTGTATGCATTTATCTAGCTTTTGCAACATAAAAAGCATTAATTCAGACAGCGTTTTGTGCTCAAAATAAACAGCACACAGCAACGTTTAAACATGGAAACTTGCACGTTATTTTTTAGGAAACAGAAACAGCACACGTATGCTAACCCTCGTGTAACTTTCTCTTATGTTAAGACAAACGAATTAATTAATAAAAACACACTTGCACAAGACAAATAATTAATTTGTTATTTATTATTAATTAATAAAACGCATAGACATACTAGAGCTTCAAAAGCCCCTGAATTTTCTAAATGAAAACTCTGCTCCAGCACCCCAGACACGTCCTGTGCAAGAGCTGACTCTCAGGCTACTGTTTAACTTAGACATGTAACAGTCATCTCTACCGTCTCCTCTATAAATGCAGATGTATATCTGACCCGAATGCTAGAAGAGTCGAACAGTAGAACATCATATGAGAAGGATCACCTATTGAGGAGTTACAATTCTAGTAATTAGGATAATCTCATAGTTTCATTTTGAGAATTCTGTGTGGATTCAAAAACATTCTATGTAGGAGTTGGACATTTGGATTGTGTTAGGGATGAGGTCATTTTGGTTTTAAAAGGAACCAATTAAGGAATCACTCTTGCGCTGGACCTATGAAGTCCAGAAGTAAGTTTTCTAATCTGGATGCCATGCCCTTCCTTAGTGTACATTTTACAGTCGACATTTATTAATGATATGCCCCAAACACTAAAAAAGACTCCGTAAAATGCATCAGCACTTAAAGGGTTAATGCATAGAAACAGAAATATGTACACATGTGCATGCATGTGCTTGTGAGCTTTAGAACCTTAAAGCCAGACCTTTTGGAAATGCCTATGCTCGTTATATAAAGTATGGCTCAGATTGGAACAAGCAGCCAGAGGCAGAGAACAAAGGTTCTGGGAATAACTATGAGCGACCCTCTAGTCTAGAGAAAGAACGCACTAAATGTTATTTTCATGATTTTCGGTCAAATTAGTCTTTGCTATGTTGATAGACATGTTTATTATAATCGTTAATTAATGGAGGGTGTTAGTTATGATAAGTTAGATATTCCATCCACACACTAGAGTGCTGGATTTTTAACATTAGAGACGTTTTTTTTAGGTGATATGTCTGCCAATCTACTTCTTGGCGGTTAGTTAAAAGCTGTTAGTTTATTTTTTCAGAGATGACTCGTTCAACGTCCCGTAAATAACCAGTACCCATGTGCCCTGATTTCAGAAAGCCAAAGTACTTTCTATGTCCTAGCTAATGCTGCCCCCGTGTGGTTTCTGTGCGAATTTTGCAACCTTCAAACAATAAATCCTGTCCGCCAAATTGGTTTACTTTTATGTATTATTCTGCGGTTAATTGATGCAAATGTCCACACGGATTTATGCAATCACCTAAAGTTAGTGTAAAATGATGAAACATCACAGTTGCTTCTTTGAGAGCTTTTTTAATATGGAACGTTGGGTATGATTCTCTCCACAGGTTGTACGAAATAAACTGTTCGTCCAATTACACTACAATGGTGAACAGTTATGTGGGAGTATATCTGCTCCCAGTCTCAGAGAGTGGATACTCTAGACCTGGAATGTCTAGAAAAGTAGTTGAACCTCGAGAAACCTGTGACTTTGTGGGTAATTCAAACATTCATAAAGCACACTCCTACTGTGGATGCAATTACTTCTGTCAATAGATGGAGTAAATCTGTTTCCAGAATGGGACTCAGGTAGAGACCCCTTCAAACCTCGTCCCAGACAACATGTTGTGGTGATATTTATTTTCCAGCACAAATCAGTAATTTTGTTAAAAAGCCGGCCAAATTAATTTAAAGTACTGCTATGCACATCTTTGTGTCAGGGAGGAGTTTCATGGGTAGTAGTACATGGATGTTCCCAGTCAACCACCATGGATCAAGATGCAAATCCCTATTTATTAACGTAGGTAAATAGGGACTTGTGCCAAAAACGTACGCCTCTTCGAGGAAGGCACAACTGTGCAGCAAGTTTTATAGCCCTCCACATTTGTACATATTTACATTTGTTTTGCACGGCACAGCAAACATATAATTTGGGAAGAGTGTTAAAGCACAACTTTTATACTGGAAGACTTGTCTTCCTGTCAAAAACATATGTGAGACAGAACGCACATGTCCTTGCACTATGGTGCAAGGGTTTGTGTGTTAGCGTGTTGCAGACTAAACTAAAGCATGCCAGTGCAAGGACAGAGGACAACAGTACCACATCTTAGTAGATAGGGCATTGTTCTGCTCTCTCCCTTTGCGCACCACAGCAACTTTGGTTGCAGTGCTGTGTTTCATGAAAAGTTAGCAAATTTGCCCCCATGGTGCAGAAGGGATTTCTTATCTCCCAAGGACAAAAAGTTAGCATGTGCAATGAATTTTAGCTAAGCATTTACACATGCTTAAATGTGCACTGTGTACTATTATGGATGTAAATGCTTACGCCTGTGATCATCCCTGGAAAGCTGTGGCTGTTCCAGCATTCCATGAATATTTCTTTTAAAATGCTAAAAGTGTACAACAGAAAGGTATAAGCCTATGCATGTAGATGTATACAGATCATTTTGAGAACTAGCATGTACATTTTTAGGTCGAGCCTAGCGCAGCGCGCATGCCCTGCTCTAGGAGAGGGCCTCTTGGAATCACTCCAGACATTCGGAAAGCTTTCAGAAAGCTCATGCGTCTTGTCTGGTTGTGAAATCCTATTGGCCTTTGCGTGTGGCTTTCAAAAAATGAAAGCATGCAATTGGCCAAAGGCGTGTGTTTGTCCCACCTTTTTGTCTAAATGTTCCCTCCCATAGAGTTTTGGTGTCGGGAGCGAGCAGTGGCGCGCATTGTGGCATCTGCATTCTTCCCTTGGATCATGTTACTAATGACAGTGCAGTGGCTTTCACATACGCGGCCTTTTTTTCTTCTTCTTTTTTTTGTTTCTTTCATTTTTGCCCCACGCGTTTAATAAAGAAATCACATGGAGTAAATATTATTATGATGTTACTTTACCTTGTTTAAATGTATGTCCTGTCTCTTCACTTCTTTCTCTCCCTCCCCCTCCCCCTCTTCCATTCTGCGCTCTCGGGTGCCCTCCCCGCCTCCCCTCCACTCCGAAGTGTGGTGCTGTACTTTTCAGGCTAGGGTCAGCTCGGCTCTGCTGTGAGTCAGATAGGGTGGGGCTTGGCTCACAGACCTCACTTCCCTCACTCCTCCCACTGCTCTCTGCCCTCCCTCCCTCCTTCTCTCGGGGGCTTTCCCTCCAGCCGGTGCCTCCTGTCTCCAGACGCTTCTCCCCGGGACCCTCAGGTGAGACTGACCTCCAACCCCCTGCCGGCACCTCGCTGAGGGGGGCTTCACTTCCGGCGACCATGGGGACGTGCGTAGGTGCGGTGCAGGTGGGGTAAGGATTGACACTTGGGGTGGGCGTGTTGTGGGGGCCTGCCAGCCTCCGTCAGTGTGCTCTTCCGTGTCTGGTGACTTTGGGGTGGTGGCGAGACCTATTGGCTATGCCAAAGTGCTACTATGTGAAATGTAAAACCACAAGGTTGTATAGCAAGGTTGTCCGGACCCTGATTTACTGGGACATTTTAACGCTCCAATAGATGCTCTATAGCAGCGATTCTCCACAGTTGGACCAATGTGGATATCCCCGCTGCTCCCCTCCGTTTGTTAGTGGAGTATCGGGGACCCTCTGAATCCTTCTTGCTAGCCGGTGACCCCTAGATAGACATTACTAGAAGCCAGGGACACCCAGCCTAAGCAGTCTCCAGTTTAACACTCCTTCACACTTACAGAACGTTTTAAACGTTTCAAATGGCCGCAGTTTAAGAACCGTTTCATTATAGGGTATTGCTAAACTGCATCTTTTTCCAGTATTGTGATTAGGTCTACGTTCTAGTTATTGCAGTTTTTGTAGGCAGCTTTACAGTTCTAATGTTTTGAATTGTCATTTAACTAGCCACGTTCACAGTGTACTTTAAACCTAACTCGGGTAGGGTTCCTTTTGCTGCCATTCTCTGTGGTTCTCATAATGGCAGCTCACGCACTCTTCTTCCTTCCCCTTCCCCCACCCGCCCCCCTCCGCCTTTCCCTCCTGTAGGTGGTACAAAAGATGTCTTGTGTCTCTTTTTGCAGGGCAGCATTGGGACAGCAGAGACGTATTTTCTCATTTCTATATTGGCTGTTAACTAACAGATTTAAAGGATTCATAGTATTGTAAAGAATTGGACTGAACTATGTTGTGTATGTTTCTTTCTTTTTCAGTGGTGCGTGTCCTTGGTGGAGATGCACGCTGTATCGGAAAATGTGTTTTATACGCCAGTTATTTTCGCTATAATGTACTGTGCGAGCATTAACCGTTGTACTATTTTACTGGACTCAGATTTACTGCCACACATTCCAGTGGGCAGAGTCCGCCCACTGCTAATGTCTGAGATGGTTAGGTCCTCACATTTATTCCTCCTCGGGCCCTCTTTTCCGGAGTACCCCATTCCTCCAACCTATATACCGTTTGGAAAGGGTCAAACCATGATTTCATTAGTGCATCTAAATACATGTTTGCTGCCCTGTTACCATACGACTGTGTTCTGTATGTACAGAATGAATAGAGCCAAAAGAGTGCACTACTCTATAGTAGTCAGTCAGTCAAATACTTTTATTCGATTAATAAAAATCAAAAAAAGACATAACAAACAGAAAATCACATAAGATACAGGACAAAAAGTTCATCAATTACAATAATAATGACATTGTTAAGATTAAAAAAGATTGAAGTGAACATATTTCATAGGTCCAGTTCAAGGTTAAAAAAAATAAATAAAGTACAGTAATATAGATTCGATAAAAAGTCTAACAGGAATTAAGACTCCATAGATAGAAAGAAACCACCAACCCATTCACACTAAAGCAATCATGTTATGTCTTAACCGTGCGCTAACACGCTTCTTGTTTATACGCACAGCCGCAACTAGAAAACTTGCTACATAAAAAGCAATGCGAATGCTAGGTAAAAGTTGCAGAAACAAGAGCGCTGGCCGGACTTGTAAGAAACCAGCCCCTTTGAGAAGAGGTAACAGGTATTTTTTCCTAATCTGTGCATAGTGCTCGCAGAACATGATGAGATGTAGTGTATCTTGAGTAGAAAAATTATCGCAATCACATGGGGTTGCATTTTCAGGGGTAGCCCATGTGGGATACAAACCAAGCACAAGATGTATCAAGTTTAAGCGAAATTTGATTAGGAGAAACCTGTGAAGAGGACTGGTTACAAAGGCCAGATAGGGTTCCAGACCAGGAACAGTTAGAAGCACATAGTTCTTTCTAACTAATGGCTTTTTTTAGTTCCAGGTCATCCCTCTCAGCCGTAAATCGAGTGACCAGAGCAATCTTAATCCCTATAACATCTTTCTTGTTAATACATTCAGGGGAATTAAATAGGTCTGGTCTACCCACTAATGCCAACATCTTTTTAACATAAGCCAGCCAGGGGATTCTATGGGCTCTATCCAAGGCTAAACAGTCCTTAAGGATCAGGTGGTTTAAAGAAATTTCTTGGTTAAGCCAGGTTTTTAGCCAACAAATGACAGGTGCCACTTTAATTAGGTCTGCAACATACCCCACACCCAACTCTGAATGTATTGTGAAAGTGGGTGTGGACTGAGGGACGGACAGCAAAGATCTTAAAAACATATTGTCCACCCTCTGGATAGAATCGGTATTGGCGTAACCCCAAATAGCAGAACCATAAGTGGCTATGGACAAAGATTTGGCTTTATAGACTTTCAGAATAGCCTCCATGGGGCGAGCTCCCAGCCGTTTGGCAAATCCAAGTAATGCTGCGGCCGATCTTGCCACAGAGTTGCCTTTTTGTTTATGTTGCGGGCCCCATGTTCCTTTCTCGTCAAAGATTACCCCTAAATACGAAAAAATGGGGACCCTTTTTACTTCGCAACCTAGGCAGAAAAAAGATTTAGATTTCCTTTTCCTGCTGGCCTGACCAGTGATCATAACCTGAGACTTTTGGGTGTTAATTTTAAGATCTAAAGATGTCATGAAATCTCCAAAAGAGGCCAGTAATCTATCAAGGGCCACACCTGAGCGTGCCAGAAGCACGGCGTCGTCAGCGTATAGGAGAACTGGGATCTTAGTATCTCCTGCACGCGGAACGTCCACCGCTGAGTTGGCAAAAGCAGGGTCCAGGGCATTTATATACAGTGTGAAAAGAAGGGGTGCCAATATGCACCCCTGCCTAACACCCCCCTCTGACCTAAAACAGTTGGTACACCTTCCTCCCTGAGTAACTCTCACCGAGGCTAATAAACCGCAGTGAAGGTCCACCAAGAAACCAACCAGAGGGGGATCCACCCCCATGTCCATTAGGATTCTCCACAGCTTTGACCTGTTAACCAGGTCAAAAGCTGAGGAGAGATCCATCAAGGCTATATACAAGGACCCCTCCTTTGCGATGGTATATTTGCAAATAAGTAAATGAAGGTTTAAACATTGATCCAACGTGCTCCTGTTAGCCCTAAAACCATATTGAGCGTTTGATAGTATACTACTGCCCTCAAGCCATGTGGTCAGTCTGCCCAAAATGACTCTGCCTAGGATTTTAACAGCAGAGTCAATTAAGGAAATGGGCCTATAACAGGCCGGATCGCCCCTCTGACCTTTTTTAAAAATTGGGATAATAATAAACTTAGCCCAGGACTCAGGAATATTCTTGACTCTAGCGGCATTGAAGACATGTGTTAATATTTTGGCCCAGAGTTTAGGGGCAGACTTCTATAGGTCTGCAGGGACACCATCTGGTCCCGGAGCCTTATTTTTGGATGTCTCATAAATGGCTTTTTCCACATCCTCCTCCCTAAAGGCCGACACTAGACCAACCTGTTTAAAAGGTAATGACCCTTCTAGATGCCCCGGTGAATGTGAGCTTTAAATCTTTTCAAAGTGAGCTAACCACTGCTCGTCAGGAATACTACATTCCATGGGCAAGTTCTCAATACCGGAGAAATAAGAATGATTAATCACTCCCCAGAATTTTGAGCTATCCCGCAGGGTTTCTTGTGACTGTAAGTTGTTCCAAGCATCTTCCTTGATCTCATTTTTACGGGCTGTGATGGCCTGTTTATATTGTTTCCTCAAGGATACAATCAATGGTCTGTTTCTCGGTGTTTCCTTTAATGCCATTAAAAGAGCAGAGTGAGCCTTAGTACAGTTAGTGTCAAACCATTTTTTTCCTATTTGACCCCCTGATCTATGTTGTGTATGTTTCTTTCTTTTTCAGTGTTGCGTGTCCTTGGTGGAGATGCACGCTGTATCTGAAAATGTGTTTTATACGCCAGTTATTTTCGCTATAATGTACTGTGCGAGCATTAACCGTTGTACTATTTTACTGGACTCAGATTTACTGCCACACATTCCAGTGGGCAGAGTCCGCCCACTACTAATGTCTGAGATGGTTAGGTCCTCACATTTATTCCTCCTCGGGCCCTCTTTTCCGGAGTACCCCATTCCTCCAACCTATATACCTTTTGGAAAGGGTCAAACCATGATTTCATTAGTGCATCTAAATACATGTTTGCTGCCCTGTTACCATACGACTGTGTGTTGTATGTACAGAATGAATAGAGCCAAAAGAGTGCACTACTCTATAGTATAAAGGGTAGACGGTCAATCGGCGATTGCGCCTACTTGAGGTGCCCCCTGGCTGACTGCATTCATGGCAGCTTTACTCCGCGTGAGCCAATTCCCCCCACCCAGGTATCAGTTTGGGAATACCGCCACTCTATTCATGTACTTTCGGCTGGTTTGCTCCCAAGTTTACCTCTAAATTTCGTACATGGAGGCCTAAACTATCACTGTCTGGGGATGTTAAGGTAACATATAACGGAAAAAAGTGTCACTTACTTGTTTATACTTTGACGTTTGCGGCGTCAAAAGTGAGAGCGGAGCGTGTAGTTGTGCAGCTCAGCCCCTAGCAGTGTCCTCCAAATGCTCCCTCCCTCCCCCCAGCTTATCTGCTGCCCTCTTCTTCCCCCATCCCACTTTCCTGGTTTCTGTTTTTTATATCCCTTTATGTTAAATTGCATCTCTTACCAAACTTCTAAACACCTCTGGCAAAACACTTATAAGGTCCCAGAGGCGAGACCTATTGGCTATGCCAATGCTTGTTATCCATGGAAGCATGTCTAAAAGTTTAACTATGGCCACAGATATCATGATACAGTTTTCATACCATTCACTTCATATAGCTTTGGTATTTCAGATTAGGAGAATATTCTATGTATGGTTGAGTACAACTCAACACGATAATTTTGGATTAAGCACAGTTTCAAATTATGTGAATGGTAAATTATTCTGCTGTGAGTAGACTAGAAATAAATTATGCTAAGAACGCAGGGTCGAGATATATTGAGGACTTGCGCTTTCCTTGCGTGAGGCGTCATCGCAAGGTAACACAAGTCTTTAAATGGAATTTGAAAAGCCACGCATGGGTTATTTGTGCCGCTTTGAGTGACATTGTAGAGCAGTGTAATGCAACACAGTGGCTTGCTCTGTGTTGTCTTACATTACATAGTGGTGTATGTTCCATGAGCGGAGCATGGGCATTCCTGTGCATCCACCCATGGAATTTGATGCATGAAAATAATGCAAACCCAAATTTACTGACATCAGTAAACCTGGGATTGCTCTAAAATGTATCAGGCGTAATGAGAAGAAATATACTTATTTCTCCTCGTTACTTCCTTTTTCTTTGGGTCCTCTTTTAGCTCCTTGGGAGAGCATTGGGACTAATAGAAGATCACCTGCACTTTGATTTCCTTGTATTCAGCACTCCGGTGCCTTTTAACAGGAGGTGCCTGGCTCCTGCACAGGTGGGCTCTGTCTTTGAAGGGTATGTCTACACCTTTTATATGCCTTCATGAGTTTATTTTATCCTTTTTATTTTAACTTAGTTTTCGGTTTCCAGTAGTTATCCCTCCCAGGGAAGCATGGTGAGAGGTAACCAGGGTGGCTGGTGGACCCTGGTTCCTCTTTCTTTACATCTTTCTGTTGTCCTCTCACGGTCTACAGCACGTGCTTTCTGGGCCACGTCCACCTTTGGCAGGCATTCAATGGCTCTTTCAGCATGTTCGCCTAGCGGGCGCGCCACTGGGGTGCCAAAGGCAAGCCCAACTGTCCCCAGTCACTCTTGGCCCGCACTCAACAACATCCCCCTGCTCGTTCTTCTCCCCAGCTATCTTTACTTTTAAGCTACACCAAAAACTAGCTTCTGGAGCTAAATACCAAAGGTAAGGCTCGTGAATGTTTATGCCATCTGGAGCCCTCCACTGCTATTCATATAAAGTTTTCACCTTGTGCATTTTTTGGGGACGCTGTAACCTGGTTAAATACTGGCTGCAAAAAGTATCTTAGTCCTTCAAATACTGTTCTCAGGCCAGCTCCCATCATATATGTTAAGTGTACTCTTATTGAACGCCAGATCTTTCATATAACATCACTTTGAATTTTGTAAATATTTAGAAAACCACCTCTTTCATATCACCTGGGTCACTGAAACCTGGGCTGATCAATCCTCAGGACCGGACTTACTGGCTGCCACCCCTCCTAATTTTGTTCTTCATTATATAGATAGACCATCAAACTCGAGGAGGAGGCATCGTCCTAGTTAACATAAATATGCTGCCAGCAGTCATTAAACAAGCATTCACGGATGACTGCGAAGCCTTTACCTTCTTAATTAATTTCTCTTCCAAAAATCATTTTAGGGTGGGTTAATCTATCGCACACTGGATCCTAGAAAAAACTTGGTTCACAACATTAGCTCCCTCCTTGAAGAACAAGTTACTTACCTTCGGTAATGATAGATCTGTAAGAAACATTAGTTAGTTAGACTCCTTACCTTAGAATATCCCCAGGCGTCGGGCTGGATCCGGAAAGATTTTCATCAGCAATACCCTTGCGCGTCGCTAGGCGTCGTCTGCGGCTCCGCGTCCGTCGTCGTGATCACCGGGATGACGTCGTCGGAGTACTTAGACGCCTCCCTCGCGTGCTGACGTCAGTTCTTGTACATAGCTTTCTGCTCCAGGAACGCAGAGCCATACAAGAGACTGACATTGGTGCCATGAATCTAGGGCCCTGAAAAGGGATGACCTTAACCCTAGATGTCAGTTCGCAGAACGGGGAGGATGGGTGGGGCGGTAAGGAATCTAACTAACTAATGTTTCTTACAGATATATCATTACCGAAGGTAAGTAACTTGTTCATCTGAAAGAAACACGTTAGTTAGATTCCTTACCTTAGAATAGATACCCAAACAATACCAACCCAGGTGGTGGGTCTGCGAACCAAGATCACACCAGGAAGTCCTTGAACGGAACGGCCAAAGAAGCCATCTCTCCAAACTTGGCTCTCCAGGCACTAATGCTTGGCAAACGTGTGCAGCGAGGCCCTCGTCGCTGCCTGGCAAATGTCCTGCAAAGGGACTCCCCGTCCCAGGGCAGTAGTAGCCGCTGTGGCCTGAGTGGAATGGGCCCTCAGCCCAACAGGAGGTTCCTTCTTAGCCAAGGCGAACAGGCCTTAATGCACAAAACGACCCACTGAGAGATGGTTCGCTTGTGCACCGCCCGTCCCTTCTTAGCGCCCACGTAGCCAACAAAGAGTTGGTCGTCCACCCGGAACTGTTTTGTGCGGTCCAGATAGGACAGCGCTCGTTTTGGGTCCAGACAGTGGAGCCTCTCTTCCTCTTCCGAGGGATGCGGAGGCGGAAAGAAGGTGGGCAGCGTAACAGACTGGCCGATGTGAAAGGCAGTAACCCCCTTAGGGAGAAAGCAAGGACGAGTCCTGAGAACCACCTTGTCCGGATGGACAGAGAGGAAAGGAGGCTTAGAAGACAGAGCCTGGAGCTCACTCACCCGTCTAGCTGAGGTGATGGCAACCAGGAAAGCAGTCTTAAGAGTGAGAATATGAAGAGGGCAATTATGAAGTGGCTCAAAGGGAGCGCACATCAGATAGGTTAACACCAGGTTCAAATCCCACTGAGGCATTACGAAATGGACAGGAGGGAACATATGAGTAATGCCTTTAAAGAATCGAGCAAAAGGGGATTTGAAAAGAGAAGGCTGATCAGGAAGCCATAAGAAAGCAGAAATTGCAGAGAGATATCCCTTGAGGGTGCCCAGAGCAGAGCCCTGCTGGGCCAGGGAAAGAAGAAAAAGGAGAACCTCCGAAAGAGGGGCGGAAAGGGGATCCACAGCCTTTGCTGTGCACCATGCCACAAATTTGTTCCACCTGCAGGCATATACCGTATTAGTGGAGGGACGCCTGGCTGCCAGAATGACATCACAGACTTCAGGAGGCAAGTCCAATGGCATCAACTGTCGCCGCTCAATCTCCACGCATGGAGGTGGAGGCTGGACAGGTTCGGGTGGAGAACCGTCCCCTGTTGCTGCGACAGAAGGTTCTCCTGAAGAGGCAGTCGAACCAGGGGGTCGATCGATAGACTGAGTAGCTCGGGATACCAGTATCTTCGTGCCCAATGATCTTCTTCAGCACTCTGGGCAGAAGTGGTATAGGCAGAAAGGCGTACAACAGACCGCAACTCCACTCGCGGCGAAAAGCGCCTCCGAGCGAGTGACGCCTTGGAAATTCCAACGCGCAGAACTGATGACATTGCGCATTCTCTTCGGTGGCGAATAGATCTAACCAAGGCTTTCCCCACTGCCGAACGAGGCCTTGCACCACGTCCGAGTTCAGATGCCATTCGTGATCCATCATGCACCGGCAGCTGAGTTCGTCCGCCCTAGCGTTCAGAGAGCCCGCCAGGTGTAGAACCACCAGGGTGATGCCCTGATGTTCCAGCCATGTCCAGAGGCGCAGAGCCTCCTGATAAAGGGTCCACGACCCCACCCCGCCATGTTTGTTGCAATACCACATGGCGGTGGTGTTGTCCGTGAGCACCTGCACTACACTTCCCCGTACAGAGGGAAGGAATTCCTTCAGTGCAAGCCGGATCGCCCGCAGCTCCAATAGGTTGATATGGAGCCAGGACTCTGCCCGAGACCAGAGGCCTCTGATCTCCGCCTCTCCCATTTGGCCCCCCAATCCCAGAAGGGACGCATCCGTCACCACAACGTGCTCCAGTTGGGGTAGGGAGAGGGATCTGCCACTGACCCAATCGCGGTCCGCGAGCCACCACTGCAACTGTCTTGCAGCGCCCTCCGAGATCAAGACGTGGTCGGTCAGGTTGCCCCGATGCTGGGCCCACTGGAACTTCAGGTCCCACTGCAGAGTCCGCATCCGCCACCTTGTGTGATGTACCAGCAGGATCCAGGAGGCCATCAGACCCAGGAGCCGCAGTACCAACCTGACCAAAACTCAGGATAAAGGCTGAAAGATCTGAATCAGAGCCTGAATATCCTGAACCCGCCGTTCCAAATGATAGACCCAGAACTGCGCCGAGTCCAGAACCGCTCAGATCAAAAGGAGCTGCTGGGAGGGACTCAGATGCGACTTCGGCACGTTGATGGAGAACCCCAGCAAATGCAGGAGGTCGGCCGTAGACTGGAGGTGGGAGACGACTACCTGGGGCGAGCCCGCCTTCAACAGCCAGTCGTCGAGATAGGGGACGACTGGAACCCCCAATCTGCGTAGATGAGCTGTGACCACCGCCATCACTTTCGTGAACACCTGAGGGGCACTGGTGAGGCCGAAGGGGAGCACGGTAAACTGAAAGTGCTCGTGGCCTACCGTGAACGGCAGGTAACGCCGGTGGGCCGGCAGTACGGGGATGTGAAAATAAGCGTCCTGCAAGTCCAACGCTACCATCCAGTCTCCAGGGTCTAGGGCAGCCAGAACCTGAGCCAAGGTGAGGATATTGAACTTCTCCTTCCGGAGCAAGGCGTTGACGCTCCTGAGGTCCAAGATATGGCGTAGGCCCCCTTTGCCCTTCTTGGGAACCAGAAAGTAGTGGGAATAACAACCCCAACCTACTTCTGGGCCAGGAACGTGCTCGATAGTCCCCTTGGCCAAGAGGGCCGTAACCTCCTCCTGCAGAAGTTGCAAGTGATCCCCCGACATGCGGGGGTACTGCGGTGGCATGGCTGGAGGGTGTCGCCTCGAAGTGGAGGGAGTAGCCCCTTCAGACGATCTGCAGCACCCACCTGTCCGATGTGATGGTGCGCCAGTGGAGCAGGGGATGGCGAACTCTGCCTCACACTGGCGTGGAATGGGCCTGAAAGCTCGGACTAGGAAGCCTGTGAGGCAGATGATGCTGGGGCAGATGTGGGCTGACCGGCTCTCTGTTCCCCCCCTCAGCTTCGGCAGAATCCACGTCCGCGACTGCGTTGAGGCTGGTTCTGCAGCCTGTGGCTAGACGGACGTGTGGGGGCGCCCCTTCCTTGGCCACAAAACGGGCGAAAAGTGGAAGTGCGCGGGCCGAGAGGCCCAAGGACTTGGCCGTAGCCCTGGAGTCCTTAAAGCGCTCCAGCGCACTATCCGCTTTGTCACCAAAGAGGCGACGGCCATTGAAGGGCATGTCCATGAGGGTGCTCTGGACATCCCCGGAGAAATTCGTGGACCTCAGCCAGGCGTAGCGACGAATCGCCACCGTGGTCGCAATTGCCCTACCTAGCGAGTCCTTTGTGTCAAGCCCACATCGTATTGAGTACAGTGCCACATCCCGCTCCTCGGCAAGAGCCTGGGCGAGCCGTGTCTGGGCCTCCTCCAGACACTGGGGCAGCACGTCCGCCACCGTATCCCACAAGGAGTGGGTGTAACAGTCCAAAAGGCACGCGGTGTTGATAGATCGCAACCCCAGACTAAGAGAGGAGAACAGTTTCTTCCCAAACTGTTCAGCCTTTTGGATTCCCGATCCGGGGGAGCGGACGGGAAGGCGGTCTGGGAGGTAGAGACCTAGATAACCAGGCTTTCAGGCGTGGGGTGCACCGACAGAAAGCTTGGGTCGCCCGGTGCGGGGCAGTGGCGCCGGGCCACGTTCCTGTCCACAGGAGGGGGGACTGTGGAGGGCTTGGACCAGGTGCCCATCAGAACGTCCGTCAGTGCTTCATTGAACTGCAGCAGAGGCTCCGAGGAGCTTACTGGTGGTTGAAGCACTTCAGTGAGGAGGTTAGTCCTCACGGCCACTGCAGGGAGCTCCAGCTGAAGGGCTTCGGCAGCCCTGTGCAGCACCACAGAATAGGTAGCACCCGCCTCCGTAGCCACAGAGGGAGGAGAGATGAAGCCAGTGTCAGGGGAGGTGTCAAGACCACTGGCATCCCCCAGCTCTTCTGCCCAATTCTGAGATAACTGGCACTGCTGTGCCAGAGGGTCCTCAGACCCCTCCCAGTCGTCCCCGTCATCCGACTCCTGGTAGACGGGCAGAAAGGTCGGAGCCGGGCGGTAGTTGAATCTGTCATCCATTGGTGCCGCTCCGGTGCCGGGCCCGGACCGGGACTAAACCTGGGGATGTCGTCGTCCGAAGGCAGCACCGGGGGCGGCACCAAAGGGATCGGCACCGGCGGAGGGGTCGTAAGGTCGACCGGCGTTGACCGGGATCCAGGCCTGGATCCCCCGGGGGTCTGCGGCGTCGGGACCGAAGTCGGCGACGGGGCCGGAGCCGCCGGCCCGCTAGGCTCCCCCAGACGGACCTGCGGGGCCCGAAGGCGTGTCGACAGGCAACGATGGCAGAGCGAGACTCCTCATGGCTACGAGGAAGTCTCGAATCTGCGCCGGAGTTGCATCGGCCCCAGGGACCGGAGGGTATGGGGACGGATGCGACTCTTGTGGCTCCGACAGAGCCGCGTGGGTGGTGCCACCTGGACCCTCAGCCGAGTCGCGTGACCGGCGAGGGGAGTCAGAAGAGCGATGTTGCTTCTTAGACTTCTTACTGTGCCTCGACTTACCAGAATTGCGAGGACTTCGATCCCGACGAGCGGTGATGGCTGCGGCTCTGCGACCTCCTCCTTGACCGGGACCGTGAACGGCGCGAGCCGACTGCCGGAGCTCAAGCAGCTTGCGGGACAGCTCCTGCCTAGCCTTCGAGGTCAAGGCCCGGCAGTCGAGGCACGACTCGGCATCATGGTCAGCTCCAAGGCAGTAGAGACAACCGGCGATGGTGATCCGTGAGCGACATCAGGCGGTGACAGGCGTCGCACGGCTTGAACCCGGCCATCCCTACCGGCACCAGGAGTCGAGGTCGACTTGAAATAGGAACCAAAAAATTTCAAAAAGTTTAGTCAAAAAGTGACTAAAGGGTATGCTCTTTCCGGATCTGGGCTTACTGGCGTGGAAAAAAGAACTGACGTCAGCGCACGAGGGCGGCGTCTAAGTACTCCGACAACGGCATCCCGGCGATGACGACAATGAATGAATGAATGAATGAGGTATTTGGAAAGCGCAGAGCTACTCTGGGGAATGTCACATCGTTGAGTGGGGCAAAACCCCCAACATCGCACAACCACTGGCAAACTGACTCACTGGAAAAGCCAGGATTTGAGTTTCCTACGGAATGCAGTCTCCATCGGAATTAGGAGCAGTTCCTGTGGGAGTTCATTCCAGACTTTAGCTGCCAGAACGGAAAAGCCTCCCGTTCCCCCATGGACACACTTAAAATGTGGAGTCGACAAGAGAGAGAGGCTGAAGAGGACCGCAGTGTTCTGGAGGGACAATACTGTACAAATCTCTTTGCAACACAGCTAGCACCACCTGTTTGTGCCCTTGTCCTTCCACCCGCTGCTGCTGGCGCGAGCGTGAGTTCGAGCCTCCTGTGCCCACTCTCGTTTTTGCGGTTATCGCTGTTTTTTGCCCACTCTTCTGGGCTACTGTGTCTGCCTCCTGTGTGCCTTCTCCTGTATTTTCTTTCGGCGTCCTGCCCCCCTCCCCCTGTAGCTCCCTGGTTCCTTCCCTCGTAGCTCTCTGATTGCTTTTTCCCACTGCTGTGCCCCCTGCGGCCCGCCCCCTCACACGCCCATTCGCCCTCCCACCCGCCTCCCAGCTGCTCCTCCCTCCCACCTCCCCTTCTTAATGGCGGCCACGCAGCGGCTGCGCCGCTGGCGCGTCGAAGGCACGCCTAAGGCAAGCCCGTCTGAGCCTGTCCACGCCTGGATCACACCCAGACCCCCTGGCCCCTGCGAGCACCCAGACGCCGCTACGACGCCACCCCCCTCCACGCACTCAACACCGGCCGATCAACCACCTGCTTCCAGGCCACCCCAAAGCTCACCCACGGACCCTTCACCTGCCGAACCTGCAGCTTCTCCAGCCAGCAAACACATGCGTGTCCTGCCCCTCCCACCAGGGCAGGTCAAAATCATCTCAGGTGTGTACTACTCAACACCCGCTCCATCCACAAGCACGCCATCGAACTCTGGGACCTGCTCAACTCCTCCTCCCCGGACGTCGCCTTCCTGACTGAGACCTGGATGAACCCCGCGTCGGCGCTCGACATTACCGTAGCCATCCCGGATGGGTACAAGATCCGCACCAACAGACTGGGAGGAGGAATCATCATTGTCCACCGCAACACCCTCAGAATCTCGACCAGCACCAAAGACACCTTCGGCACCGCCTAACACCTGCACTTCCAGATCCACATCGATCCCAATACCACCCTCAGAGGAACCCTCCTCTACAGGCGACCCCGACCACAGATCAGCGACTCCATCACAGACGTCGTCAGCCCGCACGCACTGGCCTCCACAGACTACATCCTCCTTGGAGACCTGAACTTCCACCTCGAACGCCAACAACAGCAACTCCACCACCCTGCTCGCCAACCTCGGACTCAAACAACTCGTCATGACACCCACCCACTCCGCCAGACACACGCTCGACCCCATCTTTTATGCCAGCAACCACGTCACCTTTAGCCACACCACCGAACTCCACTGGACCGACCACCGCTGCGTCCACTTCTCCTTCAAGAAAAACACCACACACAACCACCTGCAACGAATCCCCCACCGCAGCTGGAGCAAGGTCACCAAAGACCTGCTACTCACCACCCTCGCCCTAGACCCACCCACCGATGACACCGACACAGCCGCACGAAACCTCAGGAAATGGATCGATGACTGCGCCAACACCCTCGCCCCATCCAAGAAACCCTCAAACAGACGCACCGACAGAAGGGCCTTCTGGTTCACCACCAACATCCAAGAAGACCTGCCGAAGACTCGAGAATAAGTGGCGCCACGAACAGACACCGGACAACCACACCGCTCTCAAGAACGCCAGTCGCATACCCCACCAACTCATTCGAACCACCAAAAGGACCTCCTTCACGGAACGCATCGACAACAACGCACACAACAGCAAAGAGCTCTTCACCATCGTCAAGGAACTCGCCAACCCCAGCTCCAGCTCTAACGACATCCCGCCATCACGAGACCTCTGTGACTCACTAGCCACCATCTTCCACCACAAGATCATAGACATCGAACCATAAAGAGAACAGAGCGTAAAAGAGCCCGAGAGGGAACAACACTAAGTTTGATAAAACAGCAACCCCCCAACTACACGTTCCTTGGGTAGTACAGCAGACAATTTGGAAGCCCAGACCACTAAGCCTATTTCGGCATGAATTCTCAATACGCGTTTCTTGCAGACATAATATATCCTCTTTTAAAATCCGTAAGTCAAAGGCCACCGTTTGCCTTTTCAGTCGATCATTGCGCCCACGTATATTAACTGATGCTATACAAAGTTTACTCATTTAGAAAAGGAAAAGAACCAAAAAAGCAACACCTACATATGAGATTGCAACGTTAAGCATTCCCCCCCCTCATACTTCAGTTGCTTCCTCAAATTTATGTCATTGTCTGCTTGTATTTTAAACATTTGAAGTGTAGTAAAAGATTTACAATAATTGAATGTGTTTATAGGGAAACAAATACAATCATAAATGTTATAAATTATCTATTAGTACTGTATGTAATAACGAATTCTATTAATTGAATAAGAATGATGTATTTACTTATGTTATATTCCCTTTTACTTTTTCTTTTGAAAGTCTAATGGTTCACATATTTGTGTGTGTGTGTGTATATATATATATAGTTTTGAAACAATATTTTGAACATCTAGTACTCTAATAAGAAACACTGAAGTAAAGTGTTAAGTGCATATACATCACATTAATCTTAAATTTTAATATATGAAACACAATAAATTATAACATCTTTTAAAACAATAAATTAATACATATATAATGTAAAACCTTTTATTAAAAAATGTTTCCTTTAACAACTTCCTGCTTCAATCTGTGAAATTATTTCTTCTTTCTTAATTTTTTTCTTTGGAGTGTGTTTCTCATCCTTAGTCTGTCAGGTGTTGCTGGGTTAGATTTATCAGAGTTTCAGAATGATGTAATAGGAAGAGATGGTGTAGTGGTGCTTAGTTCTGGGCACCTTCTTTGTTGAATACTCTGCATGTGCATCACTATTCTTTCGAGGGTACATGTGTGTGTCGCAGAGATGGATTAATGTTGTGATGTCAGAGTGCTGCTTGTCTTTGTTGGTATCTCATGTCATATCTGAATTGAATATGGTGGCATTATCCCTTATGTTCATTAGGCCTTATCACATCTGGAGGGAATGACAATCTATTGCTTGGAGTACCACCAGATTTTTGCCCAATCTGTTTTTGCTAGTTGTAGACCTCTATGCACTTTACTCCTGTTAACCAGTGGCAAAGTTCCTGTGCTCTTTCTTTCAACATGATCAAATTGGTATCCCTCCCCATTTGACAGCAGGCAACCCTATTTAATTCCTATGCCCACAGGATACCACTCTGAAATGATGCTGCCGCTCTTCACTTGGGCCACAGGGTTAATATATAGAATGGACCATACCGGCCATCACCACATATAGGAATTCCCACTGCAGAGAGTCTACGGCTTTTCTATATCCATCACCAGTGCTAAAACTGTGGGACAGTCCAGAATAGGATGATGCAATCCCTGGAATAGCCGCCTTATATTTGAAGTCGTGCTACTTGTGTAAATTAACCCCGACTGGTCTGGGTGGATTAGATAGGTAGCAGCCTGTTGCCCAATATCAAGCTAAGTATCTTGTAATTCACATTCATTAAGGACAGCAGCCTCTATAAGGCCACATTCTCACTCTTCCTGCCTGGTTTAGGTAATGCAATACAAATGCCTCACAAGGTTGATGGCAGTCTACCCAGCTGCCTTGACTTGTACACTGCTGCTAGGCGGGGCGCTAACTGCTCACCATATGCAGCATAGAGTTCAATGGGAAGCCCATCTGTGTCCAACACCTGTCTCTCACCATTTCTTTAATGGTCCCCCTGATTCCTGCTCAGTTATACCCCCTCAAAGAATTTTAGTCTCTGCAGCTGACACTCGATGGGGTTGTGCATTTATTACGTAGTCCTGTATTACTGCAAGCTCTGCACCTACCGCAGGGCATAAAGCTGCCTGGTGTAATCTCTGAATACCTCATTGTTCTCCATCTATGTATGGACCATAGCCCCAGCTGCAGCTTTAGTGAAAAAAATCATGGCTGAAGACGGCTGAAATGCCAGAAACCGGTCCTAGGAAGCTTGTTTCCGGTCCAGGGAAGACATGGCTTGGCAGTTCGGGCTGGACTGTTCCCATGAGGCACAAGGTCAGACTGATTTGCATATGGCCATGTCTGAACTGGGGTGGCAGTGTGGGCTAAAGAACGGTTGTGGATTAAAGTTGACTGGGGGTGAGTGCTTGCAATGTTCAACACTCCGTCCATCATTTCCTTTGGTTTCCCTTTCTCTTTTGGTTAGCCAGCCATGCAAGCAGTTTCTCAGCTTTTTCCTATTCATTAGGAGCTTTGTTAATGTATCTGCGGTAATCATTACCTCTCAGGCACTCTATGAGAGCTAGCAGTGGTTCACGCTCCTTCTGCAGTCTTTCGCTCTGGAGGGATCTGCACCCACCGCTTTTCCAAACCTTGGAGCAGCGTTTCCTGCTTATGTATGTCCGCTTTAAGCTAGGCTCTGATCCTATATCTTGCAGCGATGCAAAGCCCTCTCATTCTTCTCATTCTACAATAGGGGGTTGGGGGGGTTCGCCGCTGTTTGTGTTCTCAGCAAAATATTTTCTAATGACCACCCCAGCCCCTTCTTTGAACAACGGGTCCTCCAGTAGCTAAATGTTGAGATGCCAACTCGAAGCTCCTTTCTGGGAGTTCCAATTAAGAGTCAGCAATGGAGGATTATGGTGCAAATGGATTCTTTCCAGATACTCTGCATCCAACACTCTCTCCTATTCAGCTGTGCTACACTGCTATCTATCTAACCACACATGCAGCTCATGTGTGCAGTTTAATAGGACTATTTGCACCTATGGGGAGAGTGGACATGCCATCCCTCCAAGAGGCCCAATTGTGCTATCCATGCCCAAAGTCCCATAACTATGTTTTGGGCCTCAGCATTAGGCAAGGATGGGTGTGATCTATGACAGGTTTGGTGCTTAGTTGTCCAATAAAATCCTGTTGATCTACATTGAGGGCATATATATTGAGAATCGCTTCATCTATCCCCTTCAATTGTCCACTAGCAATCTGTATCGGCCCCCTTTATCAACAATCTCTAACTGGGACTCCAATACATATCCTATTTAAGAGCCCCCTTGTGAAGGCTGAATATGTAGTGCAATCAGCCTTCCATCTCTTTTGTAACGCCTACCCTCTATGCTAATAATATGTGTTTCTTGCAGAAAACTGTTTTGCTCCTTCAGTCTCTTAATGTATACTTGTCCGTCATATTGCTTGCATGAGGACTTAACACCTCTCATGTTCAACATTCCACGTAAGTATGCGTACATGTGCCATAACCCCAACCATCTGCGCACAGAGCATTCATGCCAAATTTCCCCCGGGTCAAGAGATCTCCATTAATGCAACTATTAATGCAGCAATGGGCATCTGTGAGAAACAACCAATAACAATTTTAACATACAAATCTCAACATCCCCACCCAGGACTGAGGAGCTAAGACACCTTATCCACACAAAGAAAATGTACCACAACTTCATACCTGCAATTAAGACCTGCTCGCCAACTGAGCCAGCACTGCCCCCACAGACAGCGCTCTTGGAGTGGAGACTGAACCACACCTCCAGTAACCACCACAGCTGTCCCCAAACAGCAAGAAAACACTCCTGCAGTCTCCCTCCCACCCAATCCACAATATAAGAGAAGGATATATGGACGTCTGACTCAAAAACAAATTACAAAAGCATGGCTACAAGTTCCATGCAACTCATCCTAGTGGGTCACATGATCTTATCCGCCATGTAAGAGGTAACCCCAGGGAGTGGTAAGCTGTCCACAGGATCCAGCTATACTGTCCTTCCCAGACTTAGACATCCCAGTGTTATTGCAGAGTCAGGCTAACGCAAGGACCACCCACTTCCTCTCTAGTCGGCAGCCACGTTGATGGTCTGGCATCTCAGGCTTGCCGCACCCTCCTTTGTATTTGTTGCCATTTCTCCGTTGCCTTGAAAGCCAGTGTCTCTTCTGCCCCTATATGATGGTCATCTAACCATTCCAAATCCTCTAAGGGGTTGGCAAAGAAGTAGGGTTGGTTTTCCAGCTGGATCTACAACTTGACAAAGAAAAGCAAAGCATACTGTAGACTCAAGTCATGCGAACATTTCTTTAAGGCTACATAGGAGACTCTCTGCTTTTCCACACTTGCCATGGAGTCTGGGAAGATTGACACCCTGGTGTTGCCTACCAAAAAGGAAACGTTCACTCAAGCTTCCCTCAGGATAAAGTCACATTCCTGGCCATGCAGCAGGTGGGTCACCACTGGATAGGGGAACCCCCCAGCCTAGGGGGACACAATGGTACTCTGTGTGCCCGCTTCAAGACATAGAACACAGAGAGCCACTCAGAGGTGACCACTTCCTGCAGCCAGTCATCCAGGTATGGGAGCATAGAGGAGTCCTCAATGTTCTCAGGGAGAACATTCATCCTAATGTTTTTGCGCCAGGTTTGCCTCTCTTAGTCCTGCTCCCGCAGCTCTAGAGTGTGGACCCACTCATTGTTCTCCGTCTGTTCTGTTTGTAGCACAGCTGCAAAAGGAGCAAGGTCAGTCAGCCCTGCTGCACTTGGGGCACCCCCCTGGCTATTTTTGTTGGTCTGCTCCCAATAAGACTAAATCTAGAGTCAATTTGTCTATTTTGTGCTCCAGCAAGTCTCTTGTCATGCCAGTGGCCACCAGAATGGTGCCCAATTTGTCCTCTGATGCTGTCACCCCTCTGGCAGCCTGCTGGCCAGATGCCTGCAAGGGTCTACCACCAGCCAGGGTGGGCTCCCCCTGGGCGTCTGTTGTAATCAAAAGAAGATAGGACTCCAGAGTAGCTTAGGTAGGATTTATTAAGATGTGATCATCAAGAGTAGGAGTACAAAGAGCCCCACCAGGAGCAGCCATCCTGCTGCTCAGCCCATACACCCACTGCCAACCTCATTCATCCAACATTCCTCAGCATCATCATGCACCAACATTCCACACTACACGCACACAGGCTGAGCAGCAAGTATAACACATCTCCCTTCCTTACAGTGAACAAGAAAACAATGCAATGGTCCAAGAAAAAGTATGCATTGGTAAAAGGTACATGCATAGAAATAACACAAGGACCCATTGCAAAGACTTGAAGATGACTAAAAGGGTATAAAAGATTAAGATCAAAAGCTAAGAAAGCACAGTACAATGGGCATGCAAGTTAACATCAAAATGCAAAGAAAGCACAGAAGGATGTAATTGACTTGAATGTTAACATAAGCTATGAAATGATGGAAAATGACATTGCCCACCCATGCACTCATATTAATGGAAACAAAGAACTGGGCAAGATAACAACAGTTTATAAGAAAGCAAAAAGACTACACCTACCCACTCTTCTCCCTTTCCACACAAAACAAACAACTTCTCCCCTTCCACACAAAACCAAACCGACCCACATTCTACTACACCACGCACAACAAACCAAACCCCTTATACCAAAAACATATCAGCTGGCCAGACTGAAATGAACATGAACACACAGAGAACCAAACCCCAACGGTGCAGTAGGGAGCACTCCACAACAAAAATAAATAATCTCACATGAGACCATCCGACAACAACACAAGAGGAAGGAATGCAAACACCTCTCAAATAGTGATAATACAAATAGGTGTTGCCTAAAGTCAACCATCAACCCACACTCATAAAAACAGTTGTAGACCAGAGTGGCTTAGCGCCTAAAGTTAATCTCAAACACACACCACTAACCGTGAGGGATTCACTTATATCCTCCCAGTACCACACCATGGTGGTAACCCAGAGTGACTTCACACCAAAAGTCATCTCAAATACTACATCAACAGGGTGACTTACTAAAATCAACCCAAAACCCGCAACAATAGTGGAAAACAGAGAAGCTTAGCACCTAACAGCCATCTCACACACACCGCCAAACATGAGGGATTCACTTATATCCACACAACATGGTGGTAACCCAGAGTGACGACACCCAAAAGCCATCTCACACACACACACCACCAACCGTGAGGGATTCACTTATATCCACCTACTACCACACCATGGTGGTAATACTGAGTGACTCCACACCAAAAGTCATCTCAAATACTACATCAAAAGGGTAACTTACTAGAATCAATCCAAAACTCACAACAATAGTGGAAAACCAGAGTGGATTAACACCTAAAAGCCATCTCAAACACACCACCTCCCGTAACCATACAATAGAGGTAACACAAAGAGATTCTACAACCAAAAGACAACCCACACACACAGTAATTACTCCAACTCAACATCAAAGGAAAGTGAAAGTGCAGATGAGCACGCAAGATATGGTTTAGAGCTAATAAACCCAAATTAGGTAAAGTACAGTTCCCTATGGAAATACAGTTACTGGTGGACGACCTCTCACTCACAGTAGAAGAAGTCCGGATATTTGCGTGATGAGGGTATACAGGACGATGAAGCACAGGTGCCGGTACCGGAAAACACAGCTGCCAGCCGATACAAACCGCAGGGCAAGTCCAAACATTAAAACCCCAGAATATTACTCTCGCAGAAGACAACGAAGCACAGGTTCGAGTGGTACATGTTAACTCCACAGCCACACAATCCAGTCCTCAGGGCAAGTCCAAACATTGAAGCCCCTGAGTTACTTTCACGGAAAACCAAAAACACGTCAAAAACAATGATGGAAAGAAACGATGGCGTCACGCAGGCAGCTTGTACACAGGGAGCGTCCCGGGTGGCTCAAGGCACGCACATTCAGTACAGCGTAAGAGCTCCTCACCTCATGGCGAACTCCTGATGTGGAGGCTCACGTTAGGTACACAGCGCTCAAGACAAACAGTTGGGAACAGGTGAGCTTTAAAAAATATTGAACTTTTTTTAAAAGTTTGGTACAACGGTCACTCATGTAGTGATCAGATTCCCACTTAACACCAACACTGCCCGTTTAAGATGACACATGGGAGGGTGTCCGCTTACTCCTTTCCGGTGCTCTCCAAAAGTCGTTCTCCACATGTCGCTCTTCACATGTCACTCTTCAATGCTGCTCTTCACTTGTCGCTCACCACAAGCCGTTCTCCACACGTCGCTCTTGCCAAATCCTCTGGACTGCCGATGAGTTACTCTTGTGCCACAGACACAGCTGGTAAGCTGGTTACAACCCAGTAGCCTATACTCACACATAATATTGCATCAACTGCATCACTGGTAGCGGAGAAATTCTCAGGGATGCTCACAGCTGGATTATATATGTCACAGCAAGTCCTCCCACACCGCGGTTGCTGCAGAGCCATACAGAGCTCACATGTGGGAACGCAGGTTCACTCCAAAAGACCAGGAAGACACAGCAGGATCTGGCATGCCCAGGTTGGGGCTTACCAGTCTTAAGGTCACTGGTGGGGCTCAGGGCTGCCAGCTAGCTGTTACACACATTATGCTTAGTTTCAGGAGGAGCTTCTTCAATAGGAAGTTACCTCAGGCTTCAAATTCTAGTAGGTTATGTTTCACTTAGTCTCGGCTTCCATGCAGTTTTCACATGCAGGTTCTTTTAAAAAATCATCGCCAAAATGTTGTAATCAAAAGAAGATCTGAATCCAGGGTAGCTTAGGTAGGATTTATTCAAATGTGATCATTAAGAGTAGGAGTACAGAGAGCCCCACCAGGAGTAGCCTTCCTGCTGCTCAGCCCATACACCAACTGCCAGCCTCACTCAAGCAAAATTCCACAGCATCATCATGCACCAAAATTCAACACCACACTCACATTGGCTGAGCAGCAAGTATAACAGCCTCCTCTTTCTTATGTTGGGCTCTTCCCATCTTAGGTGTAGCAAGGTGGGCTGGTGGGCCACTTTGTCATACTGGGCTCCCACAAATGAAAATTCTCTTTCAAGACCTATATTTCTTTAAATCTGACCTGATAAGGTTCTGTTCTGCCAACACATAACCTATGTCTATGAAATCATAGCAAAGGTACAAAAAGATAATTTAAACTCATTTGTAGTCTTTATTTCAAAAGTTTTTGTATTTTTTGTATTTTTTAAAACCATATATCTAACAACACATTTCTCATTTTTATATTATTTGAGTCAGTTAGAGAAACACTGTTGTTATGTACATATTAAATAACATCTACAATTTGTACACAAAACACATGAGTTACATATAATTCATGGTAACTAACTATATGTACAATGGTTGTGATGACCCCACAACTACAAAAAGATATACATGAACACCATACACACTACTACATACATTCATCAATCATCCTCATACTTATAAAAACCGCATGAGATTCAATCCTGTAGGGGGTCCGAACAAATAGGTTGGAGGAAAAACAGAAAAGAAGCTGTTTCTGATGGCACTCTGTCTCCAAGGACCACTCTTGGATAATACTGGGCTCTCACACCATGCAGCAGCAGCCTCCACACAGGTCACCAGCGGTAAGAAAGAAGTATGTATTTGTGCACGCGAGCCCCTAATGACAGTGTGATGTGGGTTCCGGTAAGGGTTCCATTGGGCAAAGGGGGAGTTGATCCAACCTTCAGCAGGGCAGGCTCCCTACAACTATGAAGATCCTCTTAGGTGGCCCCCCAGCACATGGCAAGCAGTGGAATAAGAAAGAAAGGGGGGCGACGAGGGCAGCACTCTTCGAGGAATCCACCAGGAAGTCAAGGTCTTCCTATGTGCACCGAGTTTCATCCCAACTCCAGCACCTGCAGCCTTGGCGTTTGAGCATACAGCACTCCAAGTGCCTCTTCGCAGTGCCACCCACACCCCTGGCCTTACTGGGTCTCCGTCATTGGGGTGCACCACTCCACCATCCTCTCACGGCTAACTGCGCCCATCAGTGGAGTCAGGCTCCTTTGTCTCAAGCAGGGTGCAGTGATCTCCAGCCCCAGCCAATCGTCACCTAGCAGGTGGTCAGGCCTGACGGCCACTTCTACCCCTGCTCAAGCTCCACTCCCACTGCAGTTAGGCGGCTAAGAGAACATGGGGCAGATAGCAAGCTTCCTGTGGCACCAATCTTCCAGACCGTCCTCTCACTTAGGATGTAAGCCAAGTGCTTTCGCTGCAATCTTGGAAGTGGCTGCACGCCCAGCGGAGCCACACTGGTAAACAGTCTCTGCTGCCTACGCCTTTCAACACTCAGGTGCAAACACTTCTTTTCTCTTAGGGAAGGTATTTTTTCATCTGAGGAAACCCACTGCTCAACACTTATGAAATTTGAGGACGTTCTCATCCCTGTCCCACCCTGGAAACATGCTTACTCTTACACAAGCAGTTTTGCATGTGTTTCCAGGATGGGATACGGAATTTTTGGGTGCTCATTGTACAGCCATCAACATGTACTGCTCCTTTTAGCGAGTACTTTTAGCTGTTTCGAGCGTGCAAACACGTTACCAAATATTTCTTTAGAAAAAATGGCTCTTCCTTGCATTTTTCATTACGCTTTCACCCTGACAAACACATTCTTTGTAGCTATCTCTTTTCATAGCTCAATGGAAATAAGAGCAAGATGTGGTCCATGTTTGATTCCCTTGCATAAATCTCCAGTTACCTTAATAGTGTAATTCAGAATCCGTGAACACAGAGGGCTTTTTAGCCCATTTAAATTCATGTTGGGTCTGCAAATACATTTGTGAATAAGTTCCATTCAAGAGCACTTTGCTGATTCCTTTAGTACTATTTAAAGTATTTTTTACAGCATGCTAAGCTGTGGCATAATGCTATTACATAACAAGCAAAGAGCAGCAGTTTGAATGTTATTTCTTTTCTGTAACCTTATGTTAAATTTGTGAATTGAAAAATGAAGCATGACTCCACCGGTTAGAACAAGTTTCTGCCCCAGCAGACTCTAGGCAGATATCAGCACACATCATCTATTCCTGACATTCTGGCCAGGAGACTTTTCTGAGCAAAGATTTACATGTGTGTCAAACTGGTAGTTTTATGACCGATGACGACCTCGGATGGAATGCGATTCTGGGTCTTTTGAGGTAAATTGTTAGTGTAACATTTTTTATATCTAGATGATTCTTGTTTTATTCAAGATATTCTTCTTGTAGAACCTCATTCACAACCTTTGTGTGCGCCCATCTTCACTTACGTATTCAAATAAAAATGGCAAGCTATTAGGTCTGACTTTGGCTAGGTGGGGAGGGATGGTAGCATTTTCCTTTTTTATTGCAAGCGTATGCCATACAAATTCATTTTCAAGAAGAATGTGATAACATAACAAGAGTACAGGAAAACAAGTGGCCTATAAAACAATCACTGAAAGATCATAATAGAGGGATGATAAATAAACAGTATACAGGAAAGATACATACCTTAGATGAAAAATCCTTCGACAATTATACAATCATCAAATCACAAAAATGTAGGTTATTTAAGACATGGCTTGTTTTCTTCTTGGCTCAACAGGACTCTAGTTAATCACTTCAGATATGTGCACTCCATAACATTCAAGTGTTATTCATGCAAGGTTACAAGAGACTTGTTGGTTCTTTTTTGAATTCTTTAGCGTATTAAGAAGTCTGAAATATATTTCAAAGGATTAGAGATCCCCAATGCCTTCCCTGAAAGTGAATGCATCAGGGTAGAATGTTTGTTGAATGTCGAAATATCAAAGTGGGGAAAATATGATTTACTGCTAGAGGTTCTGTTCGCCCCTTATGTTGATGTTATTCAACATCCGAAATGTTAGACATTTCATAGTACCTAGGATTTGCGCTTTATAAGAGATAAAGATTGTCTTATAAGAGTAACCAAGAGTAATTTATTAAGGCACCTCACCCATTGGGATCTAAGGGCAACTCCCCGAGCAACTGTGACCCAACTCCTGAGGTGTGTGCAACATTCTAAGTTCTACATTCCAACCCCATATTACATGTACTATCTAAAGTACCTGGAACAAGATATCACACTTTCCCCGTCATCAATAGAAACATATTAGACCATATTAAAACATGTTACAAGAAATTTGTCGCCAAGCATATGATGAACAAATATACCAGATTTTTCCAAGTTCAACTTTGGCCTAAGCAATATGGTTATCATGCTACCTGAACTCCTAAGGCAGAAACGTATTACTTAACATACTCTTTTAGATAGCTTGGACGTTTGCATTCACACACACTTTTCCTTTTGTCCACTATCTTTTCACCCAACGAGAATTTATTACCATCTTCTAAATTCTCCTTTAGTTTCAAATACTTGTCTACCTTCTGTTTCCCTTCCTTCAAGTTTATACTTCTCCCATATATCACCACTTGACTTTTGTTCCACACCCTGTTATCTTCTGTTTTAATTGCTTTATTAAAGCATTTAACCACACAAACGGTCTGGTATACTTTGATCAAAGCATGTGCCCTACAGGCTCTCTTACTTTTACCCAGCCTCCTACTTGTACCATATGTTTCTTTTTTTTTTTTTTTTTGAAACCGTTTATTGCAGTTCGTAAAAGTTACAAGTATGGGCCTACAACCATCCGGCCGGCCGCTAGAATGACAAAAAACATATTGCACACATACAGTAAAAGTCTCTAGGCAGTGTAGAGCAGTGAAAACAGGAGTAATCAATGGTGCAGGCCACACAGCTCCAAGCCCACAGTACGGTTCCCTTTTCTTGAAACAAAACAACACCAAAAAACCACACCCGCAAGGCAACCCGCGATCCAAAATAACAGCACGTGCTCCATAAGTGGGGGATCCAAACCAGCAGCAGAACTCTGGAGAGGGGAATGGGAATAGATCAGGGACTGGGGGACCGCGCGCCCGCGGCTGAGGGAGGGGGGCCGTCTAGGGAGACGGAGCAGGCGAGGCAGCCGGTAGCAGTGGTGGCTCACAAATACCCCCGCGGTAGGCGTTCCAGGGGCCCCAGATTTTCACCCACGCCCCAGGCTTACCTCTCGCCACATACACCACCTTTTCACGAAACATACACCAATCCATATGCTCTTTCCAGTCCGACACCGCCGGGGGCCTCTGGGATCCCCACAATTGAGCAATGTCGCGCTTGGCTATCATGTATCCCAGAGTCACCCACCGCGTCTGCGGGACCGAATAGTCATTCGGTTCCCATACATTCAGCAAGCATCTCCTCGCTTCAGGCAGCAGCGCAACACGCGTCACCACACGCAGGACCTCATGCACACCACGCCAGAATCGCTCCACCTTCGGGCACTCCCACAGTATATGCATGAAAGTCGCCAACGCACCACAGCCACGCTTACACATTCCGTCACCAGCAAAGCCCATACGCAGAAGCCTTGGCCCCGTCACGTAAACCCGGTGGAGGATCTTGAGCTGGACGAAACGAAGACGAGCCGGGATGGCCACCTCTTTCGGAGAGGCCACCGCGGAAATCCAATCCTCGTCGTCCAGCTCCAGCCCGTCGGCAACCCAAGCCTCGCGGAGACTAGTCAGCAGGCACGATCTATCGTTGATCAGTTTTTTGTATATGAGGGAGATCGTGCTGTCCGGGACATGGCCATCCAGGACTCTGTCCTCCAGGGGGGAAGACTCCGGAATGGATGCGACATCCGGGAAGACGGAGCCCAGCGCATGGCGAACCTGTAGGTACCGAAAGTACTCACTGCCCTGCAGCTGGAACTCCGCCTGCAGCGTCTCAAAAGTTTTGAATCCCCCCCTCGTCCAGAGATCCCCCACCGTGCTGATTCCGATCGTGTCCCACTTCTCGAAGCCCTTCGACGTCCACAGGGAGCCCAACCTCTCAGACGCATACAGCGGTGACGCCCGGGTCAAACGGTCCTTCCACCCCATAGCTGCATTAGCCGCGTGCCAGACACGCACCATGACACGCGTCGGTCCCGTCAAACGGGAGTCGGGCGCGCCAGCGTAGAGCGCTCGATTGTAATCGCCACCGGGCAGGAGCATCTTATCCATCTCGAATGCCGGGTTCAAGGCGGGCCCGTAAAGGCCATGATTAATTGCAGCTAGTTGGGAGGCCCAGTAATACCGTTTAATGTCAGGGAGGGCGACCCCCCCATCGTACCACGGGAGCGTCAATTTAGCCAGAGCAATGCGCGGCCTCCCGTCCCAGAACAGGCGCCGCTGGAGGTCCTCCACCTCACGGAAATAGCGTGCCGGGACCAAGTCCATAGTATTCTGGAGGGCGTAGAGGAAGCGTGGCAGGGACATCATTTTAAACAAGGCCGCTCGGCCGAGCGGCGAGAGCGGCAGACGCCGCCAGCGCACCACGTCCTCCCTCAAACGCCGGAGGGGGGGTAACAAATTCCGCTCGTAGCGGGCCTCCGGGTCGAGAGTGATATAGATACCCAGGTACCGAAAACCTTGGGAGGCAATCTGGATCGGACAGTCCCGTGGTAGGGCCGGAGCCTCCCCGGAAAGCACATACACACAGGATTTCGCCCAGTTGATGACCAGGCCTGAGTTGCGACCGAATGAACGCAAAACATCAACCAGGACGATCAGTGATTTACGCGGGGAGGCGAGATAAAGAAGGATATCGTCAGCATAGAGGGACACACGGTCCTCATGCTCGGGGGTCCAGCGGAGACCACGGATAGAAGGGTGCCACCGCAGCCACTCCGCCAGGGGCTCCAGGGCCAGGGCAAACAGGAGAGGCGACAGGGGGCAGCCCTGTCGCGTACCCCTCCCCAGCGCGAATGGGGCCGAGACTCGCCCATTCACTACCACCTGCGCCAATGGGCCCGAATATAGCAATTTGACCCAGCTAATGAAACCCGGGCCAAACCCGAATTTTGCCAGCATCGCCCAGATGTATGGCCATTCAAGCGTATCAAACGCCATGGTGGCGTCCAAGGACGCCAAGATGGCCGGCTCCCGCACAAATGGGACACGCGCGAGCACCCCGTGCAAGCGCCGCAGATTGAGCGCCGTGTTGCGGTGCGGTATGAAGCCAGATTGGTCTTGGTGGACCAAATCGCCCACCACGCCAACCAACCTGTTGGCCAACACCTTGGCGAGGATTTTGGGCTCCGCGTTCAAAAGCGAAATCGGCCGATAGGATGTGACCCGTTCACGGGGCCTCCCCTCCTTGTGGATCACCACAATTGTGGCTAGACGCTGGTCCGGCGGGAGGGAACCCCGCGAGTGGGCCGCCAGGAACATCGCGCGCAGGTGGGGCGCCAACACATCCGGGCGTAGCTTGTAGAGCTCGATGGGAATACCATTGGGGCCCATGGCCTTGCCGGATGCAACCGAGCGAATAGCCAAGGCAATTTCGTCCGAGGTGGGAGGGGCGTCCAGCGAATCCCTGTCCTCCACCGTTAGGGAGGGCAGTGCGATGTCCCGAAGCAGGGCATGGGAGTCTGCCTCCGAGCAGGGGGAAACCGGGGAGTAGACTTCGCGGAAATAATCCGCGAAACAGGAGACAATGGCTTCCGGCTCCGTGACACACGCACCATCAACACTCTCAATCAAAGGCACCACACGGCTCGCTCTCTCCCTCTTATCCAACCACGCAATCAATTTGCCAGCCTTATCACCCACATCATACAATCGCCCCTGCTGCTCTCTACTGAGGCCCCTGGCCGCCTCCGTGACGAGGGCCCGATAGGCCGCCTGCTTTAGGTGTAGAACATGCAACTTGTCGTCTGTTACCCCGCTTCCCAGGTCACCCTCCAGGTCTGCAATCTCGGCCTCCACCCGGGTCACCTCCTCCCGCTCGCGCCGCCGGGCATGGGAGATAAAGGAGAGGGCCTCCCCTCTAAGGACTACCTTGAAAGCCTCCCACAGGGAGATGGCCGAAGAGACCGACCCCACATTCTCATCGAAATATCGCTGTAGGGATTTGATCAAATCAGCACGAATGGTGGGGTCACGCAAATACCATGCATTGATGGGGGCCACCCTGCCATCCCCCCTCGGGAAGACATCGAGATGCAACAACAATGGGGAGTGGTCTGAGATACCCCGCGCTAGGTGGCGCACCTCCCCCACCCTCCCTGCGTGGGCCGCCGGGACAAGGATGTAATCAAGCCGCGAGAGGCTACCATGGGCACCCGAGTGGAAGGTGTACTGTCGCAATGCAGGATGCTTTAATCGCCAGCAATCCACCAGGCCCAGCGTGTCCAGAAGGCCGGGCAGCCACGCCTGTGCCCGGGGGAGGTCCCTAGGGGGATGGCGATCCATAGACCCAGAGGCTACCGCATTAAAATCCCCTCCAACCACCAGCAGGCCACTCGGAAGGTCCAGAAGGAGGCGCCCCAGGTCCGCAAATGTGGTGGCTTGTAACCCAGGCGGGACGTACACTGATATAAAGATAAACACTCTACCCTCCATTCTTCCCACCAGAACAGTGAAACGTCCCCTCTCATCATGGCGCACCTCATCAATCTCCAACGGGAGCGAGTTCTTGATCATAATACCCACCCCCCGCGAGCCCGAGGTGAAGCCAGAATGGGCCGCCAAACGATATCCCCGCCGGTTCATTGCATGAAAGGAGTTACCTATAAGGTGCGTCTCCTGCAGGAAGACAACATCTGGCGAAATACGTTTTAAGTACTGCAGGACCACACCACGCTTAATCCTATCCCCCAGGCCGTTAACATTCCATGACAACACAGCCAAATCCCTACCCCCCATCATACGTCGAAACAATCGGTCGTCCCCCATCGAGCATCCTAAAAACAACAACATAGTAGCGGGTTTGCCCTGCGGTGCTAACAAACAACACACCCCCCCCACCCCCCGGTCCCAACAAAACTCCCCCCTCCCTGCACCCCTGCATGAGCCCAGACAGCCCCCCCAAAGTGCAGTGTGCCTGTCGCCCCGTAGCTAAAATACTAACTAGTCCCCCAGAGGAGGAGGGAAGCCCCCAACAGACCCCGCACGACCTCCATAGGAGGGGAAAATACGCAATCAATAAATGGTGAAGGAACAACGTCCAGAGCACGGCCTATGCAGTCACCCCTCAATTCTGCTCCGGCGGGCCCTCCTCGCCAGCCGCGTCCCCCCCGCCCCCCGGCCCCGATCTCCAGGCAGAGTATCCAGCCAGTCCCCAGCCGCCTCGGGCCGGTCGAAGAAGTGCGTGCGACCATCCACCTCCACCCTCAGCTTAGCTGGAAAGAGCATTGAGTACTTGAGGTTCAGGTCCCTTAGGCGACGTTTAACACCAAGAAAGCTCTGCCGCTGCTTCTGGACCGCCGGGGTAAAGTCTGGGTAGAAATGTACCTCCATGTTGTCAAGCTTGACCGGTCCCTGTTGTCTGGAGGTCTGGAGGATAGCATCTCTGTCCCGAAAATTAAAAATCCGGGCGATGAGAGGCCGCGGCGGGGCACCAGTCTTAGGTCTGCCCCCGGGGACCCGGTGAGCACGCTCCACCGCAAATAGCTTACTCAGCCCCCGGGGCTGGAGATGGGTTAGGATCAACTCTTCCACGAAGAGATCCGCCGCCTCCGCCTCTCGTCCCTCCGGCACCCCCACAATACGGACATTATTCCTCCGGGCCCGACCCTCGGAGTCCTCCAGTCGCCGGTCCATCAGGGCGCTCGCCTGGCCAAGCCGGCGCACCTCCTTCTGGAGGGCCACCACGTCTGTCGTGAGGCTCGTTGTGGTGTGGGCCAGGGAGTCGACTCGGTCGTTTGTTTTGGACAAGTCTGCCCTCACAAGGCTCACATCCACCAGGACCGAGTCTATTTTTTGCGCCAAGGTGTCGAAACGCTGGTCCACCGAGGCCTTCATCTCTGCGATGGCGCCCATGACGTCCCGGAGGGTCAGATCCACCGGATGAGCGGATGCCTCCGTCGGGCCCACCGGGGATGTACGCGATGTCTCCGGAGAACCCTTCTGGAGCGTGTAGCGGTCCATACTGTTGGCCTGGTGCGCCGTGCCACGGCGGGTCGTCTTCACCTTCGCCCGGTCGCCATCTTGTTTAGTGGACATGCTGGCTCCTCCACCGTCGTGCCAAGCACCCCAGACGGGCCGCTATACCAAGTCACGGGTGCCAGGGGGGGGGCAGGGGCGACCACCGAACCGCGGGTCAACCCACCGCCGGCGGGTCAGCCGGGCTCCTGGACAAGGCCACACCACCACACCCCGCTCCGCAGTCCGACCCCGCTTGAGAGCTAGGAGGGCGCAAAAGCGAAAGCGAAAGCGCGGGGTACGCCCGTCGCCCAGCCCCGTTCGCCGCTGTTATTCACTTTGTCCCCGGATCGCCCCACTACTCCAATCCGGGGGGCCGGCGAGGAGAAGGCCACAACCTTCGATCGATGCTCCCACCGGCGTCCGGGGTCCGATTCGAGCCCAAAAAACGGGTGGCGCCTCAGCTCCGGTTCCCCAACACAGTCCCCTTAACAAGGACAGGATATCGCCAGGATTAATTCAGGAGGTCGCGGAGGTCCTCGGGAGCCTCGCACCTACGCGGCCATCTTGGTTGTGCGCTAGGCTCCTCCCTACCATATGTTTCTTAACAGCATTCTTATCATCAAAGTACCTTTTTTCTTGTAACCTCAATTCCTTTTATATCCACTCACCTACTTATTCTTTACACCTTTGTTCCACTTCATCCACCCTGGATACAAAGCAGTGTTAGGAGCTCCAACAATTAAACTAACTGAACAAACTGGGCCCATTATCAGAGAAAAAGGAACAGGATAACTCTCTTTTGAATGTCTCCCTTAGAAATCCAATCACTACACTGGAAGTTACTTCTTGCACACCCATGACCTCCACCAACCTTGAGTACAGTTCCATGAACATAATAAGATAGGTTGTACCCTGTTCTCCCTTTAACAGACCTACTATTTCAATGGCCACTACCTGTCATGGACTAGTTGGTAGTTTGACACACCAATGGCATCTGACTCGAAACAAGCACCTTGCTGCTATACTTGTAGTCCACGCAGTCTCTCTCAACACATAGATCCAACCCTAGTCCCCAAAAACTTTCCCTTAACCTCTCTTTAGTCTTTACAATGCCCAAATGACCTTGGTGTGCTTCTGAAATTATATTTTTCCTTAAGTTCAATGGAGGAATCAATGTTGTTCCCCTCAAGAACAAGTTTTGATCCACTGCCAATTCATCCTCATTGGAGGACCACGGGTTAGCTAACCCTCCACACTTTCCCAACTGAATCGCCTGCATAATCTCCATTATTTCACTATCTTTCCCTAGCTTTTCTCTCCACTTCTCCTTAGACAACACACCTAGTGTTATTTCACATACAATTATGTTGTCCTTCAAATCTTCCTCAATTTGTTCATTGTGTCCCTGTGTGGTCACCAGTCTTGACAAGCAATCAGCTGATACATTTTTAACACCAGGTGAGTATTCTACATTAAATTCGAAATCTTGCAAAGCAATCTCCCAATGCCATATACGAGATGATATAAAATCTAAACCTTTTTTTCTGAAAGATTTCTTTTAATGGCTTATGATCTATGCAAAGTCTGAACTTTGTGCCCCAAACGAAGTTTTGAAAATTGTAATGCCCAGAAATTCGCCAAGGCTTCCCTCTCTATTCCAGAATAGTTTGAATCTGCTCGACGTAAACATATTGAGGCACCTTCCATTGTTTATAAATTGCACCCACACCCATGGAACTCGCATCTGTAACTATAAACTTTTCCTCTCCTGGAGTGTAAGCTTATAAATTGGATGCGGTCTTCCATTCATCTTTGAAACTGATAAATTCATGCTGGCATTCCGGTGTCCAAACAAATTCCAGATTCTTCACCATCAGCCCTCTAAGATGAAAAGACTTCTCCGACACATTCTTTATAAACGTCCCATAGTAGTCTACTATTCCAAGAAAAGATACAACCTCTTCTTTTGAAATGGTACTGGTCAAACCAACTATCATGTCCACAAGCTGTGTTTTAGGTGCTACACCATCTCCTGAGATCAAATGTCCTAAATAATTTACTTCTTTCACAAAAAATATACACTTTTTCTTGTTTTAAAGCTATGCCAGCCGCAAGAAGCCTCTGTAATACCCGGCTCACCCTAGTGTTGTGTTCAGAAATAATACTCCCATACACTAACAGGTCATCCTGGTAACATTTCACACCTTTTATTCTTTTTAGAACTGTTGCCATCACCCTCTGAAAAACAGAAGCTGCGAACATCAATCCAAAACGCATGCACCTAAACGTAAATGCACCCATAGGTGTGACGAACGATGTAAGTTCCTTCGATGCCTCTACCAATTCCACCTGATGATACTCTGAGGTAAGATCCACTCTAATAAAGTTCTTGTCCCAGGTAACATAAACACGATCTAATCAATGTTTGTCAATGGAAATTTGTCAACTATGAACTCTTTGTTCAGTGCTCTCCGGTCTACACAAAGTCTGATGTCCCTGTAATTCTTCTTTGCTACTACAGTCTGTGCCAACCATTCTGTTGCTTCAACCAGTGTAATTATTTCCACATCAATCAACATTTTAAGGTCCGGCTCAACCTTTTTTTTAAAAGGCATCTCACCGTAGCTACAGTTGGCACAGCTCCTTTTTGTTAACCCTTATTTGAGGTTTATACCCCTTCAAACATCCTAGATCTTCTCTAAACAGTTGCACCAACTCAGACACAAAATCTTCCAATTTTTCCTCTATCTCCTGTATTTGTATTTGAGGCTCTGCATTGGGATTGAGTTTCACACCAAGAAGTCGCTGATGAGACCACCCAATTACATTTTCACCATGCTTTGATACATAGATTGTTCCTAAAATATATCTATCCTTCAGTTCAATGCATGCGTTAAAATAGACACGCATACTAATAGATTGCCTACCATATCCACCTGGTCTTATATTCACAGTCTGTAATTTGTTTTTGCCTTCAAACCATATGTGTGTGTACAGTTTGAAATAATCGTTCAGTGTGAACCTGAATCAAACTTCATATTCATCTTTACTACATCGATTTTCACCATTCCACACGGATGCTCCCTCCCAGCATTATCTTTAATCTGAAATACTACTTCATGTGTGGTGGTTTTTACTTTTTCCCTAGGTATTTCTTGAACTTGGACCTACAACATTTACTGAAATGTCCTCTTTTCTCAAAGCTATGACACACCACGTTTGCTGCTGAACAATTCCTAGCATATGCTTATTGACCACTCCTGCCACAATGATAACATTCCCCTGAGAATTTCATTCTATGTGTACTATTTTACCCCTAGATTTTCCTTCACCTCACACTCTATTTCATCAACCTTCTCCAATTGTACTGATTCTGTAATCTTGCCCTTTTCAACTTTTAGTTCTGCAACACATATCATAATGTGCTTAGCCCTTTTAGCCACCAGTATGACTTCTTCTAGCGGTGGTTCATCTTTGAGCCAAAGTTCTTTTCAGATTTTGTCTCTTCTGCACCTCAATACCAGTTAGGCCCTTATACTCTCTTCTGTGTACCCTCCAAATTTGCATGTTGAAGCCAACTTCCTGAGCACAGTTACAAATTCGTCTATGGACTCATCTTTTCCCTGTTCCCTCAGCGAAAAATGGTACCTTTAGAATCGTGCTGATGCGCAGCAAGAAATGTTCACCAAGTTTCAAAATGCAAATCTTCTATTCAGTGAGATTTGTTTGCTCCTCATTATTCACCTCTGGTAAGTTATCCAGTACTTCCGGACCTAACCCAACCAAGACAATGAAGCAATAAAGCACACTTTCGTTCTGCACTTAAGGTGGTATCACTTACTTTTGCATAGTGCCCAAACATCTTTTTCCACTTGCTCCATCTTAAAGTTGGTTCTCCAGGGCTACTTAAAAAAATGGTGGTGGTACTAGATTCTGCATTATGCAAAGTTTAAACCATCCCTACCTTAACACACAGCCTGTGCTTGCTTAAATTTATATTACCAGCACTCTAATACATGTAGATTTTTTCCTAACTCCTGAACTTAGGGCTTAGTACTGTTCTACACAGCAGTTTACACATTTTTCTTTACTATTTTTTAGCCCTTGTAAATTATTTCCTGACCTTTAAATGGCGTGCCTGTCACTGCAACAAGAAAAGCTCAAATATATCAGATAATATATTTTAGTAGAAATGCCCATCACCGCAACAGACAAAGAATAGTGCGCCACACACCCATTTTCTAATTTCCTAAATGTTAAACTAAAAATAATGATATGCTTGTCACCACAACAGGTTAGGCGCAAATGGTCATTTTTGTGTGGTTGTGTATGTGTGTGTGTGTGTGTGTGTGTGTGTGTGTCACTGTGTCACCACTACAGCTTAAACACACTTTTGCTTTTCCAATATAATGTTATCTATGCAAAACCTATGTTTCTGTCAATACTTCCGAAGGTGTGCTTGTCACCGTAACAGTCTAATGCACTGCAAGTACCAAAGTGAGGCGTTCCAGTCAACATGATGTTTTTGCTGATGCTTCCGAAGGTGGGCTTGTCACTGCAACAGGCTAAGGCATTCTAGCACCAAAATGAGGCATACCAGTCACCATGCTATTGACGTGCCGTACTGTTTGACATGCCCACTTTCCCATAAAAATGCTGTCACATCCACCAATTTGCCCACCTGAAAACCCTACCTAAAATGGTGGTAGGCACTCTAGACTGCGCGCAATGCAATATCACATGTTAACTCGTTGGCAGTGGAAGTAAAACCAACCACTCATATTGGCTGCACGTATGCCAACTTGCAAACTTTCAAACAGAAATCTCCCTTGTTTTGCCATTGTATGCTACCACATTACCACGGTTCCCTTGTAGTCATCATGCATCAATCAATGAACAGCTAGCTATGCAGCCAATGGACATGGAGCCACGCAGCCAGATTCTAATGCTTTTAGCAGCAATTGAGCGTGTTTTTCCAGCATTCTGATCATGTCATCAGTTCATCAGTCGTAGTCAGACCTCATTGACCTCCTCACTCCAACGTACCTTAGTCTACACAGACTCCTCACCACAGCTTCAGGAGCACGCCAGTCTGCCTACAATGTCCTGCTCCGGTCCTTATGTCTCCGATGCCTGTTCCTTTCTACGACACCAGAACTCCACTGCATCACAGATCCACCACAAAACTCTCTCCAACAGATCTTCTAGACACTGAGGTGACTTCCCTCTGTCTCACTCAGATTCCATCACAGCATGACGTCCCTCACTCGTTGCCAGTGTAAAGAAGTGCAATAACCATGCAAAGCTTCTTTATAAGTTAAGAGTAACCATGAGGTATATATTAAGACACCTTACCCATCAGGATCTAGGGGCAACTCCCCAGCTCCTGAGGTGCGTGCAACATTCTAAGTTTTATGTTCCAACCCCATATTCCACGTACCATGTAAAGAGCCCGGAACAAGATATCACGTAGGGCCCGATTCCGATCCGGGATTAAAACGTACCGACCGACACGGACCGGGACTGGAGTCCGACCCACACGTACACGCTCCGTACGACCGTACGTGTACGATATCATGCATGTGATTTCCAAATGAGTCTCACGGAGTGCAATCTGCATGCCCGAGCCGCACGGTAAACAGTGACCTGCCCATAAAGGGAAAGCAAAACTTATCAACCGACACAGACCTGGACTGGACCCGAACGACACATCCATGCTCCGTACGAGTACAATGCAATGTGTGCAAAAGGAAAACGACTCACCCGAAGCACAATCCGGAAGAACGAGATGTACGGGAAACAGTGACTACCATTAAAAACAGCCTGTCGCGACCAACTCGTACGCAAACGCAGCAACAGAGCACATTGTGAGTGAGACAGACTCTGAGTACCTTTCAACTGCCCCGTCACCGTCATTCCCAGTCAACTGACCGTCTCCATCATGCACACCAAAACCTACGGTTAAATCCAGAGAAAAAGAATCAAACAAGCAATGTCCAAATCAATAAAGAAATAAGAAAAAAAAATCATGAACAAAGACACACCCACAACTCCACCTACATTAAGGCCCAAATCCACTACCATGATCCTTTGCCATTCTCAAACACATCACAGCAGAGAAGACAACTACACTGCACTCTGAGCCACACCCACAACTCACTTACCACACAACATCCACACCATTATCACTTCTTAAACACACAAGCAAGAGAAACTTTCACCCACTCACCTTCACTAACACCCTCACACACACACACCAATCTCCACAACCACCCAGCACCATGCCCCCAAAGAAGAATCCAAAGTTCACAGATAGTGAGTTGGTAGTCTTGGTTGATTAAATACTCTGAGTAGAGCCACATTTATTCGGAACCTTGGTCCAACAGACCCCCATGTCACAGAAAACAAAGATGTGGGAGAGGATTGTTGACAAGGTGAACACACTAGCACCTTGCCTGCGCACAAAGGATGACATCCAGAACAGGTACTACGATGTGCGAAGGAGGGTCAAGATGCTCATATCCAGAGAGCATGCCTTGAGCCAGCGTACTGGTGGTGGCCCTCCTGCAAAACCAACATACTTCACGTCCTGGGAGGAGAAAGTGGGGGCCATACTCCCACCAGAGGGCATCCATGGATAGACCGGAATACCAGAGCCTGGTGAGTACACAACCAATCTAGTCAATATTGTGTGGCAACACACACACATTACTGCCAAGGGGACATTGAAAACAAGTAGCGTTAGCAAAGCCAAAAAGTTATTCTGTGATGTGTATGCCAGTTACAGAAACGCAATAGCTGCTATCTCCGAGTAATCTAGAACTAGGTCATAACATGTAAAAACCTAACAACAAATACAGCAATGCATTGGTACTAAACACCAACAAACACTGTCAGCCATCTTGCCAAACCTGCCACACCACCTCACCGTGAAGCTGAGTCACAGGAAGGAAGGTCGGGTATGCTGGGAGGGTGGGTGTAGCCAAAAGCTGATGGGGGTTGAAGTCAGAGACACCAGTCCCCCTCCCACGTGGTCCATCAAGCCCACCTGAACCATGTTCACCTCACAGGGAGTGGAAAAGTACTGACAATATGGCTGACACTGGGCCCTGCTATGGGGAGCACAAGTGCCTGGTGGGGGTTGTGCACCAACATACACCAGGAACCACTGCCTGCCAACCAGAACTTTAACATGGACTCTCTGCAATGGAAGCATCCTACAGGGGATTAGCACGCCTCTGTGGGTGAAGGTGGGCCTGCAAGTACACCAAATACCAGCCATCCCGCTAATACACACACCTTCACAGCAGGAACAAGTACACCCCTTGGGACCACTCACACAAACAGTAAATGCCCTGGCAAGATGCCTGACACATGGGCCAGATGTATGAATTGGCTGCAAGTCCCACCTATGCACTTGCCCCCTCAAAACCCTTCACACTGACCGCCATCGCAACTGTATGTATTCTCTCACTGTCTGGGCCTGCAGTGTGGCAGGGGTGCCCTCTGGCCTGGCTGTGAAGGTTTGTGCCTTTTATGACAATTGGGGAGGTACACACAGAGCACATACCAAAGCCCCCACCCAAAACCACATACACACCATTCAAAGGTGACACATGACAGTGCATGGAAAGGTCATAGTAACATAGCTGACACCGTAGCATGGTGTCATTTACACAAGGCACTGTGGTGGTCTGCATTCCACTCCTACATCGTGCAGTGTTGATTGCATCCCTCACACAACACTCCACTCACTGTCATTGTCACTTTCAACACAAGGAGTAACCTGGCCTGGCCTGGGTAGGCATACAACTCATAGCAGCATAAGTCAAACACACAAACCCCTGGCACGCACTCTTATGAGCATGGGGAAGTCTGTGATCTGCCATGGTCAATTCCCCTTACCATGGATGACATTGACCACTTAATGACATCATCACGCACAGAACTCTGCCCCAACATCATTAGATACAGACAACACCATCCAATGTGAAATGATATGTGAATTAGGGACACACACAACAAAATAGTATTTCCACAGTGAATGCAGCCATACCGTACTGTGACCATGTTGTTCAGACACAATGTTACTCACAAATACAAGCACAGATGCCAGCACACAACGTCCAAACGTGCTACACATCGCAAATGTAAGTGCATGTATGTCATTGTTAAAGTACTAATGTTGAGAGGAGGGACACACCTATGTCAGGCACATGAGGACACGTGAGTAGCAATGCCCATGTACAGTCAAACAATCATGATATGAGATGTCCATGCACACAGCTCTTTGTGCCCATCAAAATGCTCAAGCATCAAATGACATTTTGCTTAACCAAAATAGACACCTGTCTCTGACAGTGTAGGACAATGCAATGTACATACACTCATCATGATGTGCAGTGGCAACTGTAATGCGTGTGAACCGTTGATGTGTGCAGAAACATTACATGCATTGTGTCTCTTCCACCCACAGGGGAGGCTGGGGACACAGCAAGAACAGAAGAGGAATCCCAGTCCCACACTCTGGATCGGCCAGAGCACCCCGTTGTGGATTCCTCTATATCGTCTTCGGACGAGGATGAACGACCTGGCACCGCTTCCAGCCCCAGCAGTTGAAGCATGAGCACACCCTGCCACCACTTCTGGAACATCTGCAAACACTTCAATCACCCCTGCCAACACAGACAGACCAAGGCAACAAGACAATGACGGCACAGGTACACAGGGCAGCCAGGAGATGACGGAGAACAACACCAGTGCCAATACAGACAGGGGCCCAGTGTTGCCAGGGCAGGTTCTGCCCGTGTGGGTAGGGGTGGTGTAAGGGTGGTCCGGGTGAGGCCACGGCCTGCAGATGGGGCTGGACTGCAGGAAGATCAGCAGTGGGGATGCATCATAGATGCGTACCAGGAAAGCACCAGAGGATTTGGCCAGGTTGTGCGGATCCTCAGGGACATGCAACAACAGCAGGCTGCACATCATGCTAGAATGGACTCCCAAATGTCCCGGGTAGGACAACAGATGACCCAGATGGAGTTGAAAATGGACAAATTACATGACCTTACAGTGGTGCATAGGGACATACTGACATGGCTCCGCCAGATGGCCAACAACATGACCACACCTCCCCGTGTGCCCACTACATCAGTTGCCACTACATCACCAACTGCCACAGCGAGGGAGTTGGACTCTGGCGGGGAGTCCTCTGCATTGCAGCAGCCTGCACATGAGAAGAAGAAGAGGGGTCGTCCGAAGTAGGACAAGTAAGGGGCAGATGGCCATGCATACCCACCAGGACGTGACTACCTGTTCTAGACATCATCCAATGTGTGCAAAGCGTTCACCTTGTTGACTGTTGCTAAGCTCCCACACGTGATTGAGGGTCTAAGTTGGACCAGTGTTCCAAAGGACTGTGGACTTTACTCTAGAAATGTCATCAATCAACACTACCAACTGCACTGTGAGAGTTGGATTCATATTGCACTGTACAGCACTTTAACTTATGTGTAACTTTCCAACACATGCATGTAAATCAATTCACTACAACACAATACATACGTCAGTTGGGACTGAAACTTAGTTTGTGTCATTGAGAGGATGACCTGTGAAAAGATGTCTGTGCATGGAAACTACAACAGCTATGTAAACACAGTAATGTGGGTCATGGTGATGTGACACATGTGAGGTAGACACCCCACTACGTCGACACGACACATACTTACCATGCACATCTAACTCATCGTCCTAACTCATGTGAACAGAGAATTCAGTGTGATGCATGTACACAACACCCATCCTGAGTCTGTGGCAAGCTGCCCACAGGTACAGCATGTAAATGCATGTTGGATGTGTGGACACAGACAAAGCACATTCCAAAGTGATGCACAGGTTTATTACACCAGCAAAAGTCATAAGTCCCCAACAGATGGGAGGTAACCTCACATGACAGTGAGCACAAGGTCAGCCAATGGTAAACCATATAAGTCCAGGGGTGTGGGCACATCATGGTAAGGACAACGGCAGCCTGCAGTCCGCAACATGAATATGTGATTTGGGGGGTCACACGTGACCAAACAGCCATAGGACACTGTGGAGCACAGACAGACAACACCATTAGAATCAATGAATGACAGCGTACATCAACAATACACATGCCAGACACTAAGCCCAAGATACCTGGACACAACGCAGTTACAATCCCAGCACTGTTTGGTAGTATACACTCAGTAGTAGGACACATCACTGCAAGCAGCCTGTCAATGAGCACACAGACACACTTGAGCAGCAACATTGCAAAACCTACACATATCAGTCAATTACAAAACATAGGCAACATATCGCTGTATACTCACTATCATGTGAAGAAGTTGTTCATGAGCTGTGTTCGTACATCGCCTCACCCTCCTCATCAGTGGCAACATGTCCCAGAGCAGGATCCTCCACGGCAGGCTGTTGGTCATCATCATCCAGGATGAGAGAGCAACTCCTTCCTCACTGCCAGGTTGTGTAGCATGCAGCACACAATAATGATTTTGCACACCTTGACAGGGCCATATTGGCGGGCACCTCTGGTCTTGTCCAGGCAGCGGAATCTGCTTTTCAGTAGGCCAAATGTCCGCTCTATCACTCTCCCGGTCTGTCCATGTGCCTCATTGTAGGAGAGTAGGATCTGCTTCACATGGGTACCCCCACTTTTTGCTGGTGTTTCACTGTTTTTCGACTTTAGTCTGGCTGTGGCCCTGCTAATCAGGACCACAGCCTAGCTGCTTCCTCTCTAAAATGGTTTCCATGTACATTAGGTACATATCTAATTGGATTCTGGAGTGCCTTATAAGCCCCCAGTATATGGTATACTATGTACCTAGGGCATAGGTACCTAAGAGGCCTACCAGGGGCTGCAGCATGTATTATGCCACCCCTGGGAAGCACTCCAAAATGACACCACAGGTCTGTTACTGCAACCTGGGTAAGGGTGTGTTTGCACCCCTTACTGTGGTATAGGCTACCTATATCACTACCTTATACAGACACATATAAACCTATAAGCCACTCCTGTAGCAGGCCTTGACAATCCTGAAGGCAGAGTGCTTGGTTTTATGTGAGAGGGTGCCCAAGCATGAGCTGAGCCCCTCTGCAGCATTCGGAAATACTTCCTTATGCCTGTTCTGTGATACAGCTATACCATATACTCTTAAGTGCATTATAACCTCGCGGTAAATGCTAACTTTGGGATGGCTGCTTCAAAACATGTTGTGTTTGGTGTCAAACGCTTTGGAAAACTTCCACCCTTCTAGAGGGAGAGACATGTTCACACTGGCTAAACCCAGTTAAATCCTTTCAAAGCCCTGGCATCACAAAATTGATGCCACTGCCACAGACACGGGTCTGGCCTCCTGCTGTAGGGGGAAACTCCGGCAGGGGAGGCCTGGACAATAGGTTTCCTGTCACAGGGGGGTGTAACCACCTCCCCAGACAGGCAGATGTGTATTGGAGCAGGGTGGGTGCATTCAGTGAATGCTTTTGAGACACTGCCTGGGGCAAACAAGGGGTCCCTGTGCATAGCCCAGTCCCTAGGACTTTAGATTACCCTGGACGAACCTCTGAAGCATATATTCTGGACCTTCAACTTTCTATCACGACTAGAAGACGGAAGAAATCTCCCTTGGAGTCAAGGAGTGACTCCCCTGCTTGGCAGGCACCAAAGAAGCAACTCACTGGTCTGCATTGCTGAAGCTCCCGCCGGACGCCGAAGTCTTTGCATCACCAGAGGTGGATTTCCAGACTTCCCCGAGGCTACCCTGAGTCCACAGCAAAGCTGAGGCCCGTGGCTATCGTGGGTAACGTGGAACCATAACCCCTGGACACCATGAACTTTTGCAGCAACAACACCTTCCTGGTCATCATCGAAGTTGTGCTTTGGGCTCCGAGTAGCCCCTGCCTTGAGCACCTCCTGCACCGAAGATTGTTGGCCGCCACTCCACGAGTGACCCATGGGCCAGCTCCAAGTGCGACCGCTCGAGGCTCATTCGCGATCACTAGCCCGTTGGCTAGCAGGTCCCCACGAAGGCAACTCCACTTCTACTTGTGCTTTTCTGGTTCCTCCAGACTTGCTCTTACTAACCCTTGCTGGGTTAGTCCATCAGACCTTGCTGGTATGCACCGCAGTCCTTTCTCTGATTTCCTGAGACTTGCCGTTGCCAAGGCTTGTTGGGTCCTTTCTGGTCACCGACACCGCAGCACTCGACAGACTTCGTGGGACAGCTCGAATCCAGCTCATGGACTTCGTCGACGCCTCCTGGACCTCGTGGCTGAAGAGTCAAAACACCTGTCAACTCACCTGAAGCACCCGACATCTGTGGGCATTGGTCCATCCTGCCCTAGGTCACTGGCAAGTGACCCAGACTGTCCCCTCTGCTTTCAGGTTCCTTACATCCTAGATCCAGGCTTGGATCTCTCCGAACACTTCTCTTCTCGGCAGCAGCAGTTCTTTGCAGGCTTCCATTGGAATCGACGGCGCGACCCGACACCAAAAGACACCTATGCACCCGGCTTCCCTGGGTGAGGTAACTTAAGTACTCCGGTACTCTTTAGGGTGCTAGCCCTAGAACTGTCTAAGTCCAAAAGGGTTTGCTCCTAGTTCGATTAGAAGTCTCCCTAATCTTTAAAATTCCAACTGCGACATTCCCCATAGAAGATAATAGGAACCCGCGGTTGTGTTTCCACACTGCATACGGCTCCCGTGGGTCCCCTGTGTCACTACCTTGGGTGGTTCCTTGGGGTCTCAGCGATTCTAGAGGCAATAGGCACACTGCCTATTTCAGTCGTTGTTCTTGTACCACTATTTTAGTATATGGTTTGGTATGCCCCTAGGGCCCAAACGTGTATTTGTGCTTTTACTGATGCTAAAACACTTGTAACTAAAGTACTTCAAACTCCAGTCTCATAAAGAGACTAGAGGGGTGTGTGTTATCTTAAATACATATATTTTGAATATATACCTGGTGTGGTTGTCTTTTCATTTGATCATTCAAGAGATTATAGACTGGTAAAACAAGCTGCTTTACATTCCTTCAAGATTTAGCCTGAAGGCTGCTCTCCATAGCTACCACTAGGATAGCTTTCATATAAGGTTGTCTTTAACCTATCACCATAAGGGGTTGTTTGGACTGATACAAGGTGCCCACTAGAACTAGTGGACAGCATATATCAGGCCACCTTCTCACACTCATTATAACAGATCTCCGCAGGTGTAACAGGGTTCCTGAGGGGGGGGTCAGCAACCACAGCATGTTTGGGTCTCCAGAGTGGCCTACGACAAACAAACATTCAATGGGTTGGAGAAGAGGGTGAATCTCTGAAGGTTGCCAAAACACACAAGGGAAACCGATATTACACACCAACAAGCCAGGCACGCTGGTTCGGCAGCTGTGTCATCATGTTTGGCATCTGACTCATCCGCATGATTTAAGTGTCATGTGCAGAAACAGGGAAACATGCACACACATGTGAGATGGTCATGTCTGGCAGACATACCACCAGGGCATTAAAAGAGTGGTAATGTTTTCGGTTCTGGTAAGTCTGCTCATGTGTCTGTGGTGGTACCAAAGCGACATGTGTGCCATCTATGGAGCCTATGACATGTGGCATTCTTTCCAAGGCATAAAAGTCACTCTTAATCGCAGTGAATTGTCCTGGGGTTGGGAATTGGATGTACCAGTTCAGGAATAACAACATTGCCTCCAATACATCGCGAAGCACACAACTGAACATGGTCTGTGACATCCCACCAGCACTAGCCACAGTGTTCTGGATGGTACCGGTGGCAAAGAAGTGTAGGGCTGCCATAACATTCACCTTGGGGGTCAGCGCTGATGGATGTGTCTGGCCAGGTTGCAAATGTGGTGCCGACTGCTCCACCAAATCCTCAATTAGTGGCCTGGTGAGGCGGTACTGCCGGATGCAGTCACGTTCATACATGGTTACAAGATCTGGGAACGTTCTATGGACAGCTGGTCTCCTGCAGTACATAGGTGAGCAATGAAAGTTTGTCAGTGACCCTACATATGTGGCAATGACCATGCACAATATCACATGCAACTTCCGAACAAGACACAACGTGTTGTGTGTGCTGTTGGGCATGGACAACAATATGAGCTATGTGTCCCTCACATAACATCTCAGCTCTACTTGTTCACACCACAAGTGCTAAGCTGTGCTGTGAACAATCAATGTGGTCTCTCCCAGTAAATCATCACACATGTCACGTACCCAAAACACACCTCAGTGACTAGGACGGACAGATGTGTTTCCCACATGACCGGTGTTTGTCTGTCACACACACAACTATCTTGTCTTGTCACAAGGGCACTGACATCATGTAGCATCAGATGTACATGTAACAGCATAACCACAAAACACACATGATGTGCTACCAGATTGTTTCACTGGCAAAAAATGAATGCCTGTGATGGACCGGCACAACAGCGACTCACATGTCAAAAACACATGGATGGTGAAGACGATTGCCAACTACCACAAATAATCAGAGACGTGTGTAGCACAATGCGCACATACTCTGCATCAACACCACAATGTCAGCTTTGGGACACCCAGTGTCACCCAGTCCTTTTCACCTGAGTCGGGGTGTGTGTAACATGTCAGCACACAATGGGCACCTAGAACTGTGTACATGCCTCGGGGTGTTGAGAGGATGACCTGTGAAAAGTTGTAAATGACAGTGGTGATGTGCATTACACACAATGGTGTCTGTCCCCATCACACCTTGCAACGCCTGGGAGTGTGTGCCACTAAGTGCAACATACAAGATCCCATGTGGACCCACATACACACACAGGTAATACATCCTGAGATGTCATATCATACACTATGTGACAGGCTGTTCACATGTTGTTAAGCAACTAAGTCCATGGTAAGGTATTGTGTGTGGAGCATCACTTCGCAATTGCCTGCAATGGTGACCGATGCGTGTGAGTTCTCAGGAGAAGCGTCATCCACCTAGGGACCAATCTGTGCACACGCCTATGCTATTGCCTGCAATGGTGATCGATGCGTGTGACTTCTCAGAAGACGCATCGTACACTGACTGAGCGAGACGTGCGCACGCATAGGCTATTGACTATCATGGAGACAGACGTGGGTGATTCGCGTCACACACTCGCGGCCCGAGCCGAGCGCACGCATTAGCTATTGAATGTAATGGAGACGGACGCGGATTTGAATGTTGTACGAATAGTGTCCAAATAAAATTCAGTTGGCTCCCTACAATGTATCAACAGCAATGGGGTGATGTAGTTAAACTTTTGAACCATGCAGGAGGCGTGTACAAAGCGTACATTGCAGTTGATTGGCCATTTTCATAACATGCAAACGTGTCGGACCTATCACATAGGTCGCCTGGGACAGATTCAGCTCTGCAGCACAGATATTAGACTGTTTGTTCCCCAGAGACTACACTTGCCTGCACCAACTGCTACAGCATTACATCTCCGCTACCACTGCTGCTGTCTCTGCATCCTCTCGCTTCAAGAATGGCATGTACTGTGGAGAAAGCCCCAGCCTTCACCGAGGAGGAGACCCAGCCCTTGCTGGACAGCCTCCTTCCACAGTACAGCAAGCTGTATGGGAAACCAGGGGAGCAGGTGAGGGCGCAGTCCACTGTCTTCCAAATTGTGCATGGAGTCTGACTAGCACGACTGGCATTGTGTTCAGCAATGCCAAGCATGCTCACTGAGTATTTGTAACTCTCAAACTTTGTGGATACAAATACTGTACAGGTGCAGTGATGCCAATGCCAATGCGTACACTTTATTTCTGGTGTGACTGTTCATGCTCAGTTCCCAGTTTGTTGATGCAGGTTTGCACACAGGACACATGCCCATGACCATAGTTGCTCTAACTGTATACACCATATTCCCTTGTGATGACACAATGTATGGTCAAATGTGTGATGTACAAACATGTTGCATATGTAGTAATGTTGTCTTACATTGTCACCCTTACAGGTCGATGCCCATCACAAACATGAAATCTGGAAGTCCATCGTACGGACTGTTCAATCAGTGGGGGTCTACAAGCGCCACACCCACAACTGTCAGAAGAGGTGGCAGGACATTCGTGGTTGGACAAGGAGGATCGCCAGGGTCCAGCTGAAGCTGTTGTCTCCACCCCGACTGGGCGGAGGACGGACACTGACCCCCCACATGCTGAGGATTTTGCCAGCGGTTTTCCCTGACCTGGATGGGCAGTTGAAGGCCAGACAGCAGCAAGGAGGGGGTAAGTTCATTCCTCTTTGGTGAACTATGGTTAACATGCTTTTTGCACTCCCTCAGGCTCCTAACACTCCCACAGTTTGTGTGTCTAATGAGACAACACTAATGTTGAAACATTCTGTGAATCCCCATTCTCATCTGCTGACCAGGTGTAGGCCTTTTGGCGTCTGAGTAGTGTCACTAGTGCTGTGTGTCCTTGCTAATGTCCATGGATAATGTTTGGGCCGGCATCTGCTACAGGTGCCTCGTTATGTGCTTCATGAGTGTGGCAATTGCTGCACTTGGACAGATGTCTGACATGGACTCTGTGTGTGCAATACAAAGGTGTTGTAATTGCTGATCTGGGGCACCATAGGTGTCGGAGGTATTTAGCAGACACACATGCATGTGATAAAAAAATGTTGGTGCCTCTGTGCAGGAATGTCATGGTTGTGACACATGCATGGCCACATGCCTACTGTTTCTGGTCATCACCTGTTGCACATGGACCAGGACAGGTATGCCAACTCCGCACAGATGAGACACTCGTACCTCCCAATCCTGGATGTCAGCCAACAATGTGAGCATTCCCACATGTGCAATGGGGTGTCTGCCTCTGTGTCATTGTAGACTGGCATGGCTTCTTTTACTTCAAGAGTGTTACAATGTTCGTACCGGCTTGCATTATGATATGTGGCTGTTGTCTCAGCGCATGGGGCAAAACATAGGTGTGTTATTACTTGAGTGTGCCTAATGGTGGATTGAAAATTACAGTGCAAGCTGCTTCACTTTCTTCCCCACAGGCTGAGATGTGTCCATGTTTACTGATTTATGTTAGCACAAACTCAAATGTCTAATGTGGCTACCGTGTGATCATCTGATTCTTGGTGATGTGGGTAGCAGGGTCTGTACATGTGTACTTGAGAGCTACAGAGTTTGCATTGCCCGCTAATGCATTAGTGACACACTGCACATAGTTGGTTTCTTTATGCACTGCCCCAGTGACTCATTGGCCAGGCAGGCCTGTGGAATGTTGTGCCACATGCAAATCAGGATACTGCAGCATTGTCAGTTCTCCTGCATGCACTCCGTTGTAGCATTGACTATGAGGCCATCATGGTGTCTGGGAATGGAATCATATCCATCATGTTAACAGTGACTTTGACCATCCCATTTCCGCACACATGTACAGAGTCACTGGAGAAAGATGTGGTATGTGCGTAGTTACACATTACACTCACAATCCTTGCAGATCTGACACCTGGCTCTTTGTGGGGCATGTTTTCACATGTACTTAGTGACATCATACATGCACCACCAGACGGATGTGTCCATCCCCAGGATGGGTTATTGGGGCATGGTTGCCTGGCAGGATGACCAATGGCTGGTTCGCATATGTGTCAGTCATTTTTGCTATGCTAATCAGATGATGCCAAGACCTGCTCTGTGATGTGCTGAGATTAGTCATGTGTCAGCAAAATACAGGTGACGAATGTGAATATTTTGTCTTCATTGTTTGCAGCAGCAACGACTACAGAAGGAGACGGCTCCACAGACCAAGAGGAGCGGCAGAGCCAGACTGTGTCTTGCGCGAAGGACCTTGAGGGACCCAGTGGCACAGAGGGTGAGGGGAGCCACACTGAGCTACAACCACCTCAGCTGAGTACGCATCCAGTTTCAGTGATGACTCCCTTGTGGAGTCGGGTGTCAGCTAGCACGTCTGTCCCCGCCATCACCACTGTCTCCACCTGCCCAGCTGCTCCCATCCCTGATGTCCGTGGAGGCTCCCGTATTAGGGAGCATGTCTCCTTCAGTCCAGGCACCGAACCCCCTACCACCGTCTCTCCTGCTGCCGTGAGTGTGGAGTCTGTGGGCCTGCTTAAGCCGATCCATGTGGGGCAGTCATCGATGCTGAGTGTCCTCCATGCTCACACCGGTCTGTTGACACAATTGGTGTCCTTCATGGAGGGCATCTCAGCAAACATATCTGCCCAACAGTGGACCATTCAGTCCATGGCCTCCTCACTGATGGCAGCAGTGTCCCTCCTCCAACACACCCTGACCCCTCCCACATCGGACCCATCCACAATGCCCACTACCCTACCTACCCAACGCACAGTCACACAGGCAAGCACATCATCCGACCCAAGCAGCACACAGGAACGCAAGACAAAATCTAGATGCGCAAGCACGCACACTCCGGGGACTGACAGCACACACACAGGGGATAGGGCACAGACACACAGACAAGCATCCACAACCACTCCGCAGTCCTCAGATACCTCTCCCTCCAAAACCCCTTCCCTTGCCTCACCTGCAATACCCACTTCCCAGCAACTCTTCCTCTGTGACCTTGGCCTCCTCCCCAGCACTCCATCTGATCCCACTTAGAAGAGGACGAGCCGGTCACCATGCACAGAGGGGAGTTCCCCTGCCACACAGTCATCCTCCCCCAGGTACAGGGACACTGAGGCCTCCATCCGCAAATCCCCCAGGAACAGGAGGAGCAAGACCCCTCCCCATTCACGCACCACCACCACACAATCTGTCCTCCAGCCCCAAGCCCACCACTCCTACAGTGATTAGGCCCTCCCCCCTAACACATGCACTTCACCCCCCACTTAACATCCTCAGCCTGTTCCTGCGACTGCTGTGGAGTCCGTGTCCCCCCCATCTGTCCTGCCCACTTCACCTTTGCCCCAAGACACTACCTTTGACATGGGCACTTCAGTGGAGACCCCCTCCACCCCGTCTGACTTGGGCACTGCTGTGGTGACAGTGCCCACTGTGTCAGACACCCCCACTGCAATAGCCACTGACACTCCTGCACCCATAACCCCTGACCTGCCGCATACTGCTATACCCTGATCGGGCACTCGCGTTGCTTGGCCTGACCCTATGTATGCCCCTCCAAGGGGAGATGTCCCCTGGCTGTAGCAGTGCAGGCAAGCAATGTGGGGCACGCATTTCTGTGGCACACCTAATGGACAAAATTAATGGACTGGCCATGGGCCTTTACTTTCGCTTTGATTTCACCACATCACTAATTTGAAGCTTGAGGTTCTAAAATTTGTCGTTTCTCGATCGCACCCAGACTCCATTTTATGTTTTCCCCCATCTTAGGTTGCCCTCACTCAGGCAGCTGGTAAACGAGATGTTTTTGTCATTTCTGCCCTTGCGTGTCAGGTAGCCTTTCGTCCCGTGTTTATTAACTAGTGTCAGGGTCTGGCCGAATACACTAATTCATGTCTGAACTGGATAACCCCCGCCCGAACTATCTGTTAGCTCACACCATTCTTTCCTCTCGCTTATCTTATCTACTGCCCTTCGCTTGCGATTCCACCATATGTTGTCACTCTCAAGCCTAATGTTAAACTGCCCTGTATAGCTCAGTATAAGATTTCCAATGAAGGTGAAAAAGCATTATTGGCTATTGTTCAAGATTTGGTCCAGAAGGGTGTGGTGGAAGAAACGAGAGGAAATGTGTGTAGCAGCCCTATTCTTCCGATTCTTAAGCGAACTGATCCTTCTCAACCACCATCTATAGATTTGTGATTGATCTTCGAGAGGTGAACAAAATTGTTTCACCACAGTTCCCTGTTGTCCCAGACATTACAGCCTTACTGACGATGATACCAGCTTCAGCAGCTTGGTTCACCGTGATTGACTTAAAGAACGCTTTCTTCAGCATTCCTATTGCTAAAGAGAGCAGAGATATTTTTGGATTTTGTTTAGGAGGCCGAAGCTTCCGATTCAAGAGAGCACCACAAGGCTATTGTGAAAGTCCATCCATTTATAGTCAAGCTCTTAAATCACAGCTTGATACATTCCCTTTGCCTCCAGGAGCCACTCTTATTCAGTATGTGGATGATTTGTTGATCGCGACTGATTCAAAGGATGTGTGTAAAGATGTGACTGTGGCATTGTTGCGGCATTTGTCTGATCTCAATCATAAGGTATCACCTTCTAAATTACAGTATGTGTGCCAAGAAGTTACATACTTAGGTCATCTCTTATCAAAGGAGGGGAGGCGACTAACCCCCGAACGCATTGAAGCAATTACGCACATGTCGGTACCATCGACGCAGAGAGAAGTACGTGCTTTCTTGGGCATTACTTCCTACTGCAGACAATGGATACCTAATTTCTCTTTATTGGCCAAACCTTTATTAGCACTTACACAGAAAGACACGCCCCATCCACTCTCATGGACTGATGAATGTCAGAAGAGTTTTTCTGACTTATGATCAGCCCAGTGTTCTGCTCCTGTGTTAGGTACCCCTGATTACAGTAAATGTTTCACGCTCTATGTCCATGAGAGAGAAGGTTGTGCATTATCAGTTTTGACACAACAATTTGGAGACAAACAGAGGCCATGTGCCTACTGTTCTGCTAAGTTAGACCCGGTAGCTAAAGCGTTACCTAGCTGTCTCAGAGCTACGGCGGCGACAGCAATCTCTATTCGTCAATCAGCTGGAGTAGTATTAGACCACACTCTCACTGTCATGGTACCACATGCTGTAGACACTTTATTGAATAGAACTAAAACACAGCATCTCACGTGTGCTCGGTTGTCTGGTTATGAGTTGACTCTCTTAGCAAGCCACATACGTATAAAGCGATGTACCACCTTGAATCCAGCTACTTTGTTACCACTCCCAGATGAAAGAGATCCTCAGGATCATCATGACTGCTTTCTTCGCACAGAAGAAGAAACAAAAGGAAGAATAGATTTAAAGGATACTGCGCTCGAGGATCCGGATGGAACCTTGTGGGTTGACGGTTCCTGTTTCAAATTACCCAATGGCGAGACTACCTCAGCTTATGCAGTCACCACATTACATACAGTAGTGGAGTCAGCATGTATCCGATACAATTCAGCCCAGGCTGCAGAATTGATAGCCTTGACTAGAGCATGTGTGCTGTCGAAAGGGAAAAGAGTGAATGTTTACACAGACAGCCAAGATGCTTTTGGCGTGGCACACAGTTTTGGTCGTTTATGGAAGGAAAGAGGATTCTTTACTTCCCATGGAACAAAGATTCAGCATGGCCAGTTGGTCACCGATCTTCTTGACTCTCTCACATTACCTTCCCAAATTGCCATCATCAAGTGTAGTGCACATAAAAGAGTCACAGATGACATTGGTCGCGGGAATGCTTTCGCAGACGAGGTAGCGAAAAACACAGCTAGGGACATCACAAGTCACATGTATGTTGCAGGCCCTGCAAATCAGATCCCAGAAAGAGGAATGTGTGAGGACACAATTGAGAGCGTAAGAACGATTCAGGAAGAGGCTACAGAGAAAGAATTGAGTAAGTGGAAAGAAAGTACGGGAATGTTGGATTCGAATGGATGTTGGACAGAATTGTCAGGGTATCAGCGATGGATGTTGCCAGATGCATATGTATTACCTGTAGTAACTATGGCTCATGGACCAGCTCACATTAGTGCTAAAGGCATATGCAAACTCCTGGTTCCAGTTTGGCAAAATGAAGGAATTCCGAAATGTGCAGACAATGTGGTAAAACATTGCATCATATGCTTAATGCATAACCCAGGGAAGGGTACTCCAACTCCTGCAGGCCATTTCTCTCCCCCTACGTACCCCTTTGAAGTATTACAGATTGATTATATACACATGGATCGATGCAACAATCTCAAGTATGTTCTGGTGGTAGTATGTGCATTCTCTAGATGGATAGAGGCTTACCCCTTAAAAGATAACACAGCTGTATCAACTGCTAAAGTATTACTGAAAGAGTTTTTTCCTAGATTTGGTTTGCCGCGAATTGTCTGGAGTGACAATGGAAGTGAATTTGTAGGCAAAATCATGCAGAAAGTATGTACGGGTCTTGGTATTAGGCAGAAATTCCACGCAGCAAACCATCCACAGTCAGCGGGTTTGGTAGAGTGCTACAATGGCACTCTCAAACTGAAATTGGCAAAGATTCAGGCCAGCACAGGTCTTGCTTGGCCTGACGCTTTACCATTGGCCTTATTATCCACCAGAACTACTGTACACTCTCATATGGGACTTAGTCCATGTGAAGTGATATTCGGACGCCCCGCCAATATTTGGGGAGTTCCTCGCCCTAGGAAGTACTCAGACATACCGTACCCTATGCTTATTGATTACCTTCATGACTTGACTGCTAAATTAAGTGTTCTTCGCCAACAGGTTCAAAGTGCTCTGCCAGAGGCCTCAACAGACCCAGGTCACTCTATCAAACTGGGAGATTGGGTCTGCACCAAGAACTTTCAACGAAAGAAAAATCTTGATCCTCGCTGGTCGCCTCCTCGCCAGGTTCTACTGGCTACGCGGACAGCAGTAAGGATAGAAGGCAAGAAAAACTGGGTCCACGCCGTGCATTGCAAAAAGGTACCCTTGCCCTTGCCTTTTGACCAGTGGGTTCGCGGGGGCATAGGTGAATCTGAAGGAGACAAGACTCCCCGGTTCGTACCATTTAGTAACGCACAGCTGGAATACACCCAGACTGAGGAAGAAAGTGATGACACTCTTCGAAGAACCATCCCATTACATCTACAAGTGAACACTACTAATCCGGAAATAATCTTTCAGCACGAAACGACTCCAACAAAGAAACGATACAACCTGAGGACCAGACCTGAAGCAAAGACTTGAACATTTGTTACTTTTTGCCACCAATGAACCATTTTTCCTTTTTAGATAGTATTTGTGCCATCTGTCCCCGTCGCAGGGTCTCGGTAGGAGTCTTGGACTGAACCTGGTTTATGGTCAAGATCCGCTAGGTTTAGGATTATCAAATAGCCAAGTGATTGAGGAAGATTGCCGCGAGCGACACATTTTTCTAGCCAGGATGGATGGTACATCACGTCAGGTAGATAGGAGACAGAATATGCAAACCAAATACCGTAAATCATTACGTAGTCGTTTTGGCGTAACCTTGTGTGTGTTGCTGATTTTATGTTTTGCTAGCATGTATAGGTTGGATTGTCCATGTGTTACAACTAAAAACTGTTCCTTTATCTACTTCTGTACCTTCTCGTCCCACTAAAATTCAACACAAGATAAGTGCCCTTTCCTCACATGAACAAATAAGAAAGATGGAGTATCAAAATAATTCGTTTATCCAGCTGTTACACCAACACCAGTTAGTTGTCAACATATCTGACTGTTGGGTATGTGGACTCATGCCTCACACTGCCCATAAAGGGATGCCCTATTTAGTATTGCCTTTCTCATATGAAGGTTCAGCATGGGCTTACCTGGCCATGTTTTCGGCTGCCTACCACAACAGACTTCGATATCCGATAGGTACATTTGAGAAAGGAATGGATTTTAGCCACAGTACTTTGATAAAGGGTATAGTGGCCATGGCTAAAATTCTAGGGAAGAGTAAGATTCCTTTGGATGAAAAGAAAGCCTACAAAGGTTAGAATGTAACTCATTACATTTCCAGTCTTAATAACAAGACCAAGCAAGAGAAGTCTTCCCCAGCATGGACTGTACCCCACCAAGGCAACTTTTCCCAGATATATGTATTCACGTCTCAAAATAACCCTCCATTGATCCCATCACAAGGAACCTATTTTGTCTGCTATGACAAAGCATATACATGGCTCCCCTCTGACTTTTCGGGAACATGTTACATAGCATTCTTGCTTCCCCCAACGTATACTGCACCCTCAGACCATCACAGACACAGATATGGTAGAGGTGTATTTGATGCCAAAGACACAGCTGGCCAGGAGGGAGGAGATTTCTTCAAAGGATTCATCCCCTTCTGGGGACCAATGATTAACAGCGGAAACATTAGGCGATTAGTTCGCGTGGTTGAGACAACCATCGATGTTACTGCAGGTGCCTTAAGTAACATCACTACAGAACTCCGAGCGGACCGTCTCATGACGTTACAAAACAGAATTACACTAGATGTGATCCTAGTAGACCGAGGAGGAGTCTGTAAATTAATTGAATCAAGCTGCTGTATATACATTCCTCATGACGCCCCGACTGTATATCAGGCCATCTCAAAATTACATACCATCTCCGCATCGATCCATCAGGACGAAGGAGATTGGTCCCTCATGGGATGGTTATGGGGATTGTTATCTACCTGGGGATGGAAGATACTAACATTCCTTGGAGCAATTCTGGCCATCATATTCTCTTGTTGCTTGTGCATACACTGTGGTCCTGCTATCTGTGGTCTGTTCTCTACCTTATGTGTGTCAAAGCCTATAACCCAACAAACAGAGAATAGTAAGATGATGGTCCAGCAACAGTTAAACGACCTTATGGCAATTGATATCGACTCCGACTCAGACTAACATGAGCCCAGTCATTGTGTTATTGCCTGAGTAATGGCAAAAGGAGGGTTTGAGGTTCTGAAATTTGTCGTTTCTCGATCGCACCCAGACTCCATCTTGTGTTTTCCGCCATCTTAGGTTGCCCTCACTCAGGCAGCTGGTAAACGAGATGTTTTTGTCATTTCTGCCCTTGCGTGTCAGGTAGCCTTTCGTCCCGTGTTTATTAACTAGTCTCAGGGTCTGGCCGAATACACTAATTCATGTCTGAACTGGATAACCCCCGCCCGAACTATCTGTTAGCTCACACCATTCTTTCCTCTCGCTTATCTTATCTACTACCCTTCGCTACACATCTCATGCATTCTCTGGCTTCACGACTGTCCTTCTAGAACATACAACCATGTTTTCTCTCCTTGTAAACTGTATCATGTGGATTCTCTTTGCAATTTGCTTAAAGGGGCCAGCAACAAACATCACCTGGAACCCGAGTCAGTTTTTAGCCTAAACCATTGTTGGTGACATTTGTCGATGTCTCAAATTCTATATGTTTTTGGTTATCCATTGTATCCATTGTATTTCACTGTATAAAAGCTTGTGCGCCACGGTGGTCAAGGAGCAGTCTCTTGTGAACCCATCCCTGTGTGACTTCACGGACAACTGTCCTAGCTGCAGCTAATAAAACTCGATCTTTTACGCCAGACGGAGTGTCCAGTGTCTCTGAATTGCAAGGCAGGAGAACTAGAGGATTTCAGGCGTACTCTGCGCCGCTTGGCCCTTAATGGTCAGGTTCCTCAAGCTGAATAAAGCAAATTATCATTAAAATGTTGTTTTGCATATGCTGTACATGTTGTTAATGTGTATCCTGAGTTGTAGTTGTAATACTTGTCATGTAGCTATTGATTGTTTTTCGATTGTGATGGACTCCATGTGGTCCCTGGTATCTGAGTCCTATTACAGTATGTATCCATGTCATCATTTGCTGCAATTAAAGTGTCTCATGATCCATACAATTTGGCACAGGGAGCCTCACAATTCCTTTGTTGTGTCACATCTGTGGCTTGCACTGTTGCACTTATGTTGTGCTTACACTTGTGCACAAAGTCATTTCTTAGAACAGTGGGCACTTCTACACTGGACATGCAGGTTTTTGCAAAAATGATGAGCAAGTCATCTGTGACGTCAGTGCAACTTGCCATACATGAAAATTGAGTATGTGCAGATGACTTTAATACCCTCCTGTACACAGTCTGATGTGACCTGAGCTTTCAGTGTGCTGTAATTGTTGGCTCACTAACCACAATTTAGGCAGACATGACAGAACCCTGCACAGACTACTTTTTGCACACCTGACCTTCCACAGGAGTGGAGTCACCTCATGGCAGTGTGTCATTCCGTGAAATTGCCAGAGCCCATGGGGTTTGTTCTGTGAGCATGTCTCTGTGTGTTACCTTCCATTTTTAGGTCTTGCCTAGTGTTGCAGCGCATGCTCTGCTCGCTGGCAAGAGATATTGTAGATGAGGACTTTCTGAAGGGGGCTTGACGCCCCACCCCTCATTTCCATTGTCTGGCGTCACCGTTTATGCTAAACTGTGGCCTGCCATTGGAAATTAGGTTTTTAGGCCACTTCCCTTTCTCCCTTTAGTCTGGCCAATCCGGACAGGGTCGTCTGCTTTGCTGCTGTCGCAAAGCAATTTCTTATCTTTATGGGGGCCATCTGTTTTCACTCAGCCCTGTGTTTATTTTTGCATGGAGCTTTCAGTGAAAGTGAAAGCGCGATGCAAATATAAACAAGCGGCTGAGTGAAAACAGATGATGGGACAGCTCCGAAATGTTTGTTTTCTGTTGGTAAATACAGCAGACGGAAAGGGGTATGGAGAAAACCATTAGTGCATGAAGCAAAATCAAAATGCGTGACTGCGAAATTAACAGCAGCGCTGGCAACATTTTGTGTCACCTTCTGGAATGGGCATGCGTAGATTAAACGTATTTTTGTGGTCCCCAGGCATAAACATGTCATTCAGTGAGTCGTAGCGCTGCGCGCACAATGCAGACCTGATCTTGTGTTTGTTGACATCTTTGTACATGCACGCAGACATGGGACAGTGTGTACTTTAAATTGAATGTTTGTATCCCCAAGCCAGCACACAAAGAACATCTCCACTAGGGTCTCCGCCAGTCTGGGTGCGCACATGCGCTTCGGTAATTCCTCAGGCGCTATAGTGCGTCCGTACGGATCTCCGCCCCGTCCCTTATGATGACAATGGTGTGCTCAAACTGCGCCGATCTGCCAGAAATATTACGAGTTAGCAGTGGGTAATGTACGATCCTTGCGGACTGAGTAATATCCACCCCCCCACACACATTCACACACTCCTTCCCCCAGGCCTACCTTTTATTGTCCACGGATACCGCTGTCCACTTATCTTCGAGGATACGGAACTCCGGAAACCCCTCCATTATTATGGGCTCGGAAAAAAAACAAGGGTGTCACTGGCCAGACAGAAGCAGCGCCTTGCATGTGTGATGTCAGCACGGACTTCCATAGCGCTGCGATGCCCTGCTTACTAAACTGTGAGGGTGACGCGCACCTTTGACTTCCACTGTCGATTCTATCATTCCGCACAGCTACCAAAAGCGGCCTCAAGAAGCTGTGACAACAAAGTCCCACCAGCACCCACCCCAGCCTCGGCAGTGTGTACCGGGCCCTTGTGATATTTTATGAGACTAGCAGTTTATTGTAAATATACTTAAATCACTCGAACAACAGTTCATTCAATCCAAGTGTGCCCGTGTTGTTATTTTGAGTTATTCCCAAACGTAGATTCCCAGCAGTAGATCCCAAAAGGTGCAAAACACGGACACGTCTGCTCTCAGTGTTGGACCCAAATCATCCCTTCTTGCTAAATATGTTGTCCATCTGAGGAACTATTGTGCAATTTATATCCCCTAACCCCCCACCCCGATAAATCCCCAGAATTCAGACTGTGTTCAAAGCCTGTTTTAACATCTTTACCGCTTGAGGAATGGTGAAAAAGACTGCAGATTATTGCTATCGCACTCCAGACCCATTCCCCACTAACTGTGCGAGTCTGAAGTCATGAATATTAACACTTGTGTGGAGCCACAACCAAAAGACGAACCATCCCTACTTACGAGATATGGTCAGTAACAGACACGAGCTATGCAATGCAATAGGTGTTGCTTTTGATATTGTAAATAACAATGGCTTTTAATTTTATAAAAGGCATTGCCATTTACAATGCAAATAGCTCCAAAATGTGCAGTTGCGAGACCTATTGCATTGTAAATGCTTGTTCTACACAGCCTGTATTCCCTACAGATGTCTCTGTCTGTGATGCTTGATGAGTTGGCCTGTGTTCATCCAAGATTTTTGCCCTGTGTTTTCATGGTTGTAGGTGCATGGGAAACTACTGGCCATTAGCGTGTCATCCTGCAGTGTGTTTGTTGTTAGGGCCTGGAAGGTGGGCAAACACAAGGGGATTGGCTCCATCCTCGAGCCTCTCTCCATTTTCTGTGATCACTTCCTACAACCGATAGTAAGAGATACACCCTCATTTGTGAGAGACACTACTGACATCCTTAAGAACATCGAAGAAACATCCAACACAGGAGAGATTGACCTCCTTGGCACCCTTGACGTGGAGGCTCTCTACACGAATATTCCCCATAGGGCTACCTTAGCAGTTGTTGAAACCGCTTTGAACGCCCGGGAGTGTTCATCACTGTGAGGAGGAGACAGGTTCACCCCGGCACTTACCTTCCGGGTGCCCCCGTATCCCCTGGTCTCGGGGAGCCCGGGGAGCCGACACCCGCTGTCACAAGTCCGTCAAACATATGACGGAAAGGATAACCACCCCCCCTTGTCCTTCCCCTTCGCAGGGACGAATCAACGACGAGGAGAGCGTGGTAGGAGGAGGGGCTGACCCCGGAACCACAACGTACCAGACCATGAAAAGAGACGAGGGACACAAGATCGAGGAGGAAGCGGTCGAAGGAGTAGGAGAGGAGCTAGGCGGAAGCAACGAGGAAGAAGGACGCGAGGACCGAGAGCGAGTTGGGAGAAGGACCGAAGAGGCGGGAAAATCCGAAGAAGACGAGACGTGGAGCGAGGAGTGGTGGTGCCCACCGGAGGAGGCTGGAGAGCGGCCGCAACTCAGGGAGAGTTGCGGCGGAGCCTGTGAGTAATCCGGGGCGAAGGGCGCATGGGGAGCGGGTGGAGTTTGGGACCGAGTATAGGAAGGGAGGGATTGGTAGACGAGCGGGAGCCCTGTTCGGAGTAAATGCCCGCAATTGTCTGCACTGTACGGATTAATCAGCCCCGAACTGCACTTCCTTGAATCCCTTTCTTTCCCGTGTTCTGTTGGTTGCGAGTTTCCCTGGGATCAGATACCTGAGTAAGGAAGATAGTACGACCCCTGTCACGATCTACGCCTTACTCCCTTCGTTACCCCCCCCTTTTTTGTTGGTTTTACTTCTTCACCGTTCTTGCCCTCAAATCACCTGTAAATACAAACACCCTCATAGAAAAGGAGGGTAGCACAATTCTCACGTGGTGTTTCGGTGAAGGGATACAACCTTGGCACATACCATAAACGTTACTGACAGCCGTCTTTTCCTCTCTCCTATGAGCCTCCCTGGGACGAATGTGGGTCCGGATATACCTCTAGAAGAAGAACCTTGCACAGCACTCGGAGCGGTCGGAAGAGGCGGAGAACCATCAGTCAAAGGACCAGTAACAGAAGAAGAACTATCCTTAACACCCTCGTGTGGCACAATACCTGTCATTTCAAATAAAACTCGCAAAGCATCTCACTACATACAGCCTCCTCGTCTGATTATCCGACCCGCCCTCCCACAATCACCCACCCCCATCTCCTTTATAATGGAATGTGCTACCTTGGCTCTGACTGAAAACTTCTTTGAATTCAAACAACAGCTATTTCATCAGAGTCAGGGTACATTTATGGGGAGCACCTTTGTTCCAAACTTAACTTGCCTCTACATGGCGGCGTTCGAAAAGGACATCATCCAGAATACCACCAACCCATACCACAACAATCTGGTCCTATGGAAACGCTTTATTGATAATATCCTGATTTTTTGGCATGGGACACGGACTACTTGCGAGGAATTTGTGAGGTGGATCAATGATCAAAATGACTACCTTAAATTCTCCCACGCCATCTCTGACGCCTCTCTACCATTCCTCGATATTAATATCACACTCATTTCAGGTACTCTCAATACCACTCTGTACAAAAAACCCATTGATCGCAACAGTTTACTCTTATTCAAAAGCCACCATCCCAAAGCGCTAAGAGATAACTTGCCCTTTGGTCAATTCTTGCGAATCAGACGAAATTGTAAACTGGTCTCTGACTACAGAACAGAAGCCAATACCTTGGCATCCAACCTCAAGGCAAGAGGCTACCCAGAGAAACAAGTGAGGGATTCTTTGAAAAGAGCAAGGAATAACCCTAGAGAGACACTCCTTGAAGTACATCAAAAACTGATCACTGACACTAACTTGTGTTACATCGTTTTCCCCAGATTCCGCCAGAATTAAGAAAATCATCCTGAAACACTGGCATATTTTGAACACCGCAAATCTACAACTACCTAAACCGAGGTTTGCGTACAAAAGAACCCGCAACCTGAAAGATGTCTTGATACACACAAGACCTAAGAAACACAACACCGACACACAGAGGACTCTGTGGGATCTCCCGGCAGTAACTGGACACTACCCTTGTGGCTCCTGCATAGTGTGTCCGCTCACCACCATATCTAAAGGAATATCCATGCTGTCCAACTATAGATGGACTTTGAAAAGACACAGCAATTGGAACACCAAGCAATGCATTTACATGATCACTTGCCATTGTGTCCTGAAGTATAAGGGATGATCATGCAACCCGTCAAGACCAGGATAACCGAACATAATAGTAATATTCGGTACCAAAGGGTCACCATGAAACTGTATGTACACTTTAGGGAAGCACAACACTCACCTGAAACTCTACGCTGGATAGTGTTAGAAGCCTACCCACAGATCACTAAGACTGCATTGTTCAAAGCCGAACAAAGGTGGGTTCATAGACTTTCCACACATACTGTTGGACTTAATGACGACATACCATGGGGCTTACTGGCTTAGAACATGATTACTCAGTAGCTCTAGCGACTGCCACGCAATGACTGGAGGGGTGATTGACAACTTGTTCACACTCAATGGTTGTGTTGTCACCGCCAGCCAGAGCAGTCCTTATCGAACCCTTTCGGTCATTACTAGATCGTTCCTTTGAGTGATGTGGCTTAAGAGCGTTGTAACCGCCTTACACACCCATCTTAATTAGAGACAGGTGTCTACTATCATCAAGCCCAACCTCCTGTGACCCTTACCAGTGCTTCTAGATCACTTACGGGATCATGTAGGGCCCGATTCACAGAACTAACTTAAGACAAAATCCTAAACTTACTACCATTTTGGTATTCACAGAAGGCACTTACTCATTTTGGTATTCACAGAAGGAACTTACTCATTTCAGTATTCACAGAAGTTAGGAGTCTTAACTTTAGGACTCCTAAATACCTTCTGTGAATACCGAAAGTCTTAAAATTTGGATTTTTCTCAATTTAGTAGTAGTAAAGTTAGGACTCCTAACTTTAGGACTCCTAAATGCCTTCTGTGAATACCAAAAGCCTTAAAATTAGGATTTTTCTCAGTTTAGTAGTAGTATAGTTAGGACTCCTAACTTTAGGACTCCTAAATGCCTTCTGTGAATACCGAAAGTCTTAAAATTAGGATTTTTCTCAATTTAGTAGTAGTAAAGTTAGGACTCCTAACTTTAGGACTCCTAAATGCCTTCTGTGAATACCGAAAGTCTTAAAATTAGGATTTTTCTCAGTTTAGTAGTAGTACAGTTAGGAGTCCTAACTTTAGGACTCCTAAACTGAGAAAAATCCTAATTTTAAGACTTTCGGTATTCACAGAAGGCATTTAGGAGTCCTAAAGTTAGGACTCCTAACTTCTGTGAATACCGAAATGAGTAAGCGTCTTCTGTGAATACCAAAATGAGTAAGTGCCTTCTGTGAATACGAAAATGGTAGTAAGTTTAGGATTTTGTCTTAAGTTAGTTCTGTGAATCGAGCCCATAGTGAATGGCTCCCTACACCTCTCTCTACACATATTTGCTGACAAGCGGCAATCCCTCATAGTTGCCGGTACATCACTACACTTTAAGATGGCCGATGGGCTCACCATCTATCCGCCAGCACGTCACACAGAGTGCCGATACTGACGTACCACTTATTACCCATGTGACTGCTCTGACGTTACCGAGTGTTACATTACAAGCACCTGTGACCCTTGCCATAGCTTCTACATTACTTATGGGATCTTATAGTTGAGCGTTCCCTACACCGCTCTCAATTTATACCGGCCGACTAGCGGCAATCTCTCCCAGTCGCTGGTATTTTGCTATACTCTAAGATGGCCGCTGTGCTCACCATCCACCCACTGGAGCGTCACACACAGCTCCGGCAGTCACGTACCACTGATTACTCACGTGACTGCTCCGACGTCACTGAGATTTACACTACATCTACACTGGCCGCCGGCAACCTACTACCATCCCAGTGTCGGCAGCAGGGTAGGTCAGACGCTAGGAGCGTTCACACGCCGGTGAGTGTCCGCATATTCCAGACTAGACGGTTGACTTTACCGCTTTCGGAGGTGAGTGCGTTCTACTTGGATCCGATCCAGAACCCTGAGCTACCCGCTGGGGCGCCCGACATCTGTGGGTTGCTTTGGGCACCGCGGTCGCTTACCCGGGTCGTGTGATGCTCTCATGGCGCATTGGTTCTGCCGATGTCCCCTTGAGGCTCATGCGGCGTTGGGTGGGTTGCCCTTTGCTCCATGTTGCACACTAGGTGGGGTCCTCCACGTGGGTCGGGTCACTGGCGACCTACCAGGCCACTGGCTGAGTATTGCCCACTGATAGTCCTGTACTTCCTGATTTGTTTTAAACTTCCATTTTATTTTCTCTGACAGGACCCAATCGGTGTCCTTTGTAACTGCCGGCTACTGTTGCAAGCAATTATTTGTTGACAGTATAGGTGAGTCCCATCATTGTCCTGACTGCCATTGTCTCCACCAGCTTTTGTGCTTGCCATTGACTTACTTGATAAGGTTTTTTAGTATTCGGAGCAGATAGAGCACATGATATTGCTAACTATTACCGAGTTCACTGTCCTGCACTGCGTGATACAGTGATAAAATTGTGTGTTCATGTTTTTGGTTCATCAGCATGTTTGCCCTGACGGACAATAGGTTATAGATTGTTGAGACACTGTATGCTTGCGCAAACCATGAACTCGGTATGTAGAATTTACTTACCTTTTTAGTGTAGATAGCGTCTCTTTGATCCTGAGGAAGTGCCCTGATCTACATGACACTTAAGGCACGAAACATGTCGATCACACGCGAGCAGGGCATACATCACTAGATACATTGCTACTAGTCCTTTGCCCCTCTCGCTCTTATATTAGGCAGTTTACCTTCTTAATAAAGTGTTGGCTAGGACTAACTGACCTATTTTAGACTCACATCCCTTCACATCTACACACACTAGGCCCCTCACCCCCACTACACCCACGGGCAGGATCAAAAGATCCCCGATAAAGAGCCCCGGTCTGGGTGCCAGGCAGGTATTGCAGCGCCGACCTGACGAGGGGCAGGCTCATATGATGAAGCATGACACCTAGCTTGCTGGGTGTGTTAGAGCCCTAGTTCCGACAAGGGTAACTCCCCCTTCTTTGCATACACATCAGTGGTCTTCATTGACTCACTCATCTCTACAGCTTCCCTAGCCTAATCACAGAGGAACTTCGTACCCTTGTTGTGCACAAACACAAGTGTGACATATTTAGGATTTGCCAAGGCAGTTTAGTGTTTCCAACATCAAGTTGATTTCCCTTTGAGGTATTTTTCTGTGACTGGGTCACTTGTATGTGTGTGTGACTGCTCCCACTGCTCAGATTCAAAGGTGCACAGTTTTAAGGTTTCAACATGTGTTCTTTGTGGGTCTCCTTGTGTTACTCATTTTTCTGGGACTGTGCCAGGGATCCCAATTATTCAGGTACATTTCACATACGGCACATGTACCACATACTGTGCAGGGTGGCAGATATTAACAAGGGTTTATAACTGGCCATGTGTGACGAGTTGGTGCACCTTGGATACCCCCTAGGAACCCTGGTATTGTCATGGTGCATGGTCAATGTCCCCAGGCCATGTGGGATTTGCAGATGCACATTGGTGCCATTCACGGTGTGTGGTGTTTGTAGTGTCCTTATGTGAGTTGTGGCATGGTTATGCCTCTACCTACATTTTGACCTTGGATTACAGGCCATGGCCAGTGATTTGTGTTTGTGTAAGTTTGAATGTAGTTGGTGTGTCATGACACATGACCCAGTGTGCACAGGTGCCTGGGGTCCACAGTAGGGGCAACATCCCAATTTGTCTTGACAGAGGGGTTATCATGCAGGCTACTGTAACCTCAATGTGGGGTCCTTGAGGGTACAGATGGAGTCGGTCTGTCTCTTGCATGTGTTGGTTGCTGTTCCACCCATCTTGTGTCACTTGAGTCTGTTGGGATCCCACTCATCTAACAACGCCTTCTTGCCCACAGAGGGGTAGCCAATTAATGATTTATTTTTGTATGGCACTGGGTACACATATGTGTAATTTGAGCGCAGCACACCACCATCATGTGTTGCATACCTGCCTGGGTACACTGACACATGCACATACAGGTTGTGTTTGAGATGCAGTGTGAGTCAGCCTGTTTGTGTTTGTGCATCTGCACCAATGCATTGGTATGGCTTTTGAATGCCATATGTTTGGTTTGAGGTTCTCCACTGCTATCTCTGTGTCTCCTACATCATCAGTCAGCACATTCATCCTGGTTGGTATGTCCCATTGCTACCATGGTATGTGACTGTGTCACCTCACATCTACAGTCTCCACAGGATACCTTAGTTTGTGTATCTGTCCCTGCAGATATATGTGTATGCACTCTGATGTTCCCCTCTTACATGGTCTGATTGCCCACAGGAGCTTTGTCAGCCCCCATGGGCAATGGTTGTCTGCACATGGCTGAGTGTGTATTTGTAAGAAACAACTATTTTTCTGTCAACAGATCTATGTGTGTTTGGCACACAACCAATACTTTGCCACTACACTGCTTGTTGTGTATGGTCTAGGTATGATACCTGGTGTATTGAAGTGGCAGCAGAATTTGTGACCATACTCACCTTTTGTACACTGGAGTGATGGTGGGTTTAGACCCCATTACCATGATGTTCCTGATGTGCTTTATTATTGAACACCATAATCACATTTTGGTCACTGTTGTGACTGTTACAGTGACAACTGTGTGTTTTAACCTCACATTCACCTTTTGGCCACAACAGTGATGGGAGGACTTTATGTGTTCCCTTTCAGTGTCACAGTTGCAGGCAATTGTCACACAATATACAATCTTGACGTGATGGTAGGGGTGGTGTGTTTGTACTGCAACGCCTTGGAATGAGGAGTACTGGTAGTGGTAGGTATCCCCACCCTATGAGTAGGAACTGCTGGTGGTGGTAGGTATCCCCCACATATGAGTAAGGAGTACTGGTAGTGATGGGCATCCCCCCTGTGGGTGGTGACTGCTGGTAGTGGTAGGCATCCCCCCTATGAGTAGGGACTGCTGGTAGTGGTAGGTATCACCCTCCTATGAGTAGGGACTGCTGGTAGTGGTAGGTATCCCCCCATGAGTAGGGACTGCTGGTGGTGGTAGGTATTCCCCGCCTATGAGTAGGGAGTACTGGTAGTAATGGGCATTCCCCCCCATGGGTGGGACTGCTGGTAGTGCTAGGCATCCCCCCTGTGAGTAGTGACTGCTGGTAATGGTAGGCATCCCCCTATTAGTAGGGAGTACTGGTAGTGATGGGCATCCCCCCTATGGGTGGGACTGCTGGTAGTGGCAGGCATCCCCCCTATGAGTAGGGACTCCTGGTGGTGGTAGGTATCCCCCACCTATGAGTAGGCAGTACTGGTAGTTATGGGCATCCCCCTATGGGTGGGACTGCTGGTAGTGGTAGGTATCACCCCCCTATGAGTAGGGACTGCTGGTAGTGGTAGGCATCCCCCCTATGAGTAGGGACTGCTGATGATGGTAGGTATTCCCCACCTATGAGTATAGAGTACTGGTAGTGATGGGCATCCCCCCCTATGGGTGGGACTGCTGGTAGTGGTAGGCATCCCCCCCTATGAGTTGTGACTGCTGGTAGTGGTAGGCATCCCCCCTATGAGTATGAACTGCTGGTAGTGGTAGGCATCCCCCCTATGAGTAGGGACTGCTGGTGGTGGTAGGTATCCCCCCCCTATGAGTAGGGACTGCTGGTAGTGATTGACATCCAACCCCTATGGCTTGGGCAATGCAGGTGGAGAGGGATATCCACCCCCTATGTGTGTGTTGCATTTCGGTGGTTCGTGACGTTTGTTTGTGTGGTGGGTGTCTGACTTACCTTCTGCGACTACGCGTTCATTCCTGTTGATCTGGTCATAGATGTACAGTACAGGGATGACCTGCGCTATCGGATTCATGGTTGGTTCGTCTCGTATGCGTGGATCGTTGGTGCGTATCGTCAGCGTTGTGAGTTGGTCCGTCTCGTAGCCATGGATCATGTTGTGGCGCAAGTCGGACCTGAAACACTGTTCTTCCGGATGCCAAGACGTGCTGGAGTTGGCGACGCGTTTGGCGCATAGGAAGTACGCATAGTACTTGCCCTCTCAGAAACTACTGTTGTTTTGACTCCGTGCGACTCGTTTCAGCCTTTCCGGATCCGGCTTGTACAGGAACTGTGGCTGGAATGGGAGCGTACGGCTCATTCGGGTTTTGAACACATTTAGCATCGTTCTTCCTCTCCCGGATGGACCGGCTGCCGGAACGTGCCGTTTTGAAAGTATTCCTAAGAGCAGCTCTTTGGGGTATACCGAGCGTGATGGGAATCGACCCCTTAGTGTGAGCTTCAAGAGGTAGGTAGGTCAGGCTTGGCAGGGTTGGTGTAAGATGGTCAAATTTCCTTGTTTCAGAGATCAGTCGAGCAGCAAAGTGTAATCCAAATTTAAGGAGAGCACGTTTTTTTCTAGAAAATCCAATGAGTAAGGTTATCCCATATTAAACATGTGAAATAGCTGGTCTTCAGATCTCCTTTTTGGAGAAAATGTCAGATGTTTTAAATAATTCTGAGATGGTAATTAACACCTTAGCTATAGTTTTGCCATGTGTCTCTTAGTGAAACCTAGATATTTGACTGCAGTGACGTTCTTGGTTGAGATACCTTTGTTGTTCATAATATTAGTTTATTCTGTTGGAAGCAGAAAGTTGTGTGTGGAAGTTGGGTGTGTCTGAGTATCATCTTTGTATCGGTGGAAAAATACTCCAAGCTTGTATAATAGTTCTCCCAATGGTCCACTGTATAAATCAAAAAGTAAAGGAGATTGAATATCAGATTTTATAGCTATCACATCAAAGAATTTTCAATTCTATTAGGGACATGGAGGCGAGGATTCAGCTTTCTCTTGCATTACTGGAAAAACACATCAGCCAATGAAAAACAACCGTCTTATAATGAAAGACTCCATTTTCCATGAACCCCTCTCTAACATCTCAATATCATGTATCAATCAAGCCACAGAGTGCCCTTAAAGATGTGTTGACCCCATGGTTCTTCCTCCTTCTTTGCAAAAGTCCAACAGTAATTGTATTGTAATTGTATTTATATAGCGCTTACTACCCCTGATGAGACATCGAAGAGCTTTTTGGCAAGTAGCACGCTACTCCATATCCCACAAGGATTAGTGGTGGATTAGTATAGGGAAATATGAGTTAATTTGAGCAGTGGATATGCATGTCTGTTAGTTGTATTGAATATGATAATGGCAGGATAGAAAAGAGAAGAGTTTAGAAAATGTTATTTTGGAGATCATAGTAGTAAGATGATGTTTGGGATGAGTAAAAGGAGAGATGGAGGAGGGAAGAGTCTCTTGAAAGGGATGAGGGAGATCTTAGCAGTAAAAAGAAGTTTTGTGATGATTCTAAGGAAAGATACATAAGGGAAGAATTTAAAAATACAAAAAAAGTTGTTTGGGGGAATCATAGTAGTATACTGAGGTTTGGGGTGAACAAAAGAGGTATAGAGGAGGGAAGAGTAGTGCATTGGAGAGAGTAAACGTTTTTTTAAATCTTTCTAGAGTAAGAGTAAAGTAATAAATATATAGATACATGACTACATAGAAAGGATATACATTTATAAGGAAGATAATATGTTGAGGTTTAAAGTTGTATTTTATAAACTCAGACTTTGAAGTGTTGCTGTACTTTAAGCTAATTTATTTGTGTATTTTTAGAACCAGTTTTTATATATTTTATTTTAACCTTTTCCTAAATGTTTTCAATAGTGAAGCACTTGTAGATAAAGTAGTAATGATAATATTTAGTTATTGTGATAAATGAAACAGACCCATAGCATTTAATCAAATAAATCATATAAAAGCTATGCAGTGATGTATAAACATGGTAAGCATAGAATGATGCATGTGTGTGTATCTGTTTATATATATATATATATATATATATATATATATATATATATATATATATATATATATATATATATATGATCAGCAAGGAGAATACGCCGAACTCCCAGAAGTGTAGAAATCAGTTCTTTATTATTTGCATTCCAGCTCGCTGTCAATCTTGAAGTGCCACTACGCGTTTCAACTTCCGTCTTCATCAGGTGGCAATGATTCATCGCTTGCTTGGGTTTTGCCGTGCCTTAAGACTAGTGCTAGGCATGTTGGGAGATGTAGTCCCAGTCTCGAAACATGTGGAGATTTATGTTAAGTACAACAATTATAGCTGAGTGCTTGTGATTCCACATGTTTCATTTATAAAAGCGGCTTTGATTCTGAACACTTCTGCGCCCATTTCTCCACTTCTAACACGGGCCGCATCGGTTTGGTTTGCTTCTAGGAACACTTTCCTCACCTTGTTGACATCAGATGAGGCAGTTCTTTTCTTTGAGAAACGCAAAGCGGGATTTGAAGTTCCGTCTGGTTTTCTTGTCTTCAAACGCTAAGTGCGCCCCGCAGGAGATGGGTATCTCCCCGCTTGCTCAATAGATGTTTGTAAACCACCGGGCGCTGCCAGTTTTGCAGTTAATGTTTCCAAACAAATGTGGTCACTCAATGGCGCGCACAGCTGCTGGTTCGGCGTTGAGGAGTATGACCACGCACTCCTAAATATAGGATCAGCAAGGAGAATACGCCGAACTCCCAGAAGTGTAGAAATCAGTTCTTTATTATTTGCATTCCATCTCGCTGTCAATCTTGAAGTGCCACTACGCGTTTCAATTTCCGTCTTTATCAGGTGGCAATGATTCATCGCTTGCTTGGGTTTTGCCGTGCCTTAAGACTAGTGCTAGGCATGTTGGGAAATGTAGTCCCAGTCTCGAAACATGTGGAGATTTATGTTAAGTACAACAATTATAGCTGAGTGCTTGTGATTCCACATGTTTCATTTATAAAAGCGGCTTTGATTCTGAACACTTCTGCGCCCATTCCTCCACTTCTAACACGGGCCGCATCGGTTTGGTTTGCTTCTAGGAACACTTTCCGGAAGTTGAAACGCGTAGTGGCACTTCAAGATTGACATCGAGCTGGAATGCAAATAATAAAGAACTGATTTCTACACTTCTGGGAGTTCGGCGTATTCTCCTTGCTGATCCTATATTTAGGAGTGCGTGGTCATACTCCTCTTTGCCGAACCAGCAGCTGTGCGCGCCATTAAGTGACCACATTTGTTTGGAAATATATATATATATATATATATATATATATATATATATATATATATATCTACTGGCGGTCGCCAGTAGATAGTTATAGTTAGGACCGAGTTCCCATAGGAAATCTGAAAATTCCATTTTGAATAACGTTGGCGCCGGTTGACTTATCTTCGTGAAATTTTCAAAACGAATGGGGCGCTCCGCTCAGCTCCTACCCTGAAAGTCTCGGGGTGATTCGTCAAGCGGGGGCTGAGAAAAAAGGGGGTCCCAAAACGCGTTTTCCCCATGCATTTTCCCATAGGACCTTTAGTCGAAGGTACAGCACGAACGGATGAACAGAATTACTTGAAATTTGGCAAAGAGGTAGTCCTCAGGTCAGGCATGTGCCTTTTGCTTAAATGGTGTAAATCCGTTCAGTAGTTCCTGAGAAAATCAAAAGTAAAATCGCATATATATATGGGCGGAGCCTAACCACACATCTCATCGTGAGATCTGATTGGCTGTCAGCACTTCATCCAAGAAGTGTTGGCAGCCATCTTGGGACCAATATACATGATAGCACCTCATTAAAAAGCATTGCAGTTAATAGAAGGTTTTAAGACTTTAGTTACATTATAAATCATTTGTTGATGGTACCATACTCATTTTAGGAATTGTGGTGTGTTCTAAGGTGATTTTACCATGTGAAAAAGCCTTCTGCTGTGTTATCATGAATCATGTTTGAGAGAAAACTATTTTCTCATGCTTTTCCCACAGAGGTTTGGAAGGTGATCTACAAGCTAACTGAGAGCATATTTTCTGTAAATTCACATTATCTTTCTCAGTCATGTGAGAATGAAGTCTGACATTCTCAGTAAAACATGTACATCCAACAAGGGCAGAGACTGTCAGTTGATTCCTTTGTGTTCTACTGCAGCTTCCCAGAGTGTTCTAAAGAACAACTAGAGCCATAACAGTCCTACTTATGACAAACGTATGGCACACCTGAAGCCATCTTGGTTGGAATAAAGTGGTAATTCTTAAAACATTTAATTTAAAAAGGAACAAAATGAGGGGGTTCATTTTGCCATAGAACATATGATTAGTGCTGCAGAAAGGAAAATTAGGGCACATTTTGAGTGACTTCTCAAATCCTCTTCTATTTCATTAAAAAATTCTGACATTCAGACTGAAACATGCACTTTCAATACCAGCAGCAGACTTCCATGGTGAGCAGTAGCTTTACTACAGTGATCTAATAAGCAACTAGAGTGCTAACATTCTGAATTTATGGCAAATTTGTGACACATCTGACTGCCTTCTTGATGGAACCAGGTAAAAAACTGAAAGTATTGCCTACTGAGGAGACTGCAGTAAATGAGGAAATTAGGAAACTTCATAACAAATAAATCTCCCAAGATGGCCACTAGAGACAAAAGAGCCCAAATGTAGCCCAAATTTCACCCAGATGTAGCCCAAGTATAGCCCAATGACAGAATGTCCCAGAGTGTTCTAACGAACAACTAGAGCGCTAACAGTCTTACTTATGACAAAAGTATGGCACACCTGAAGCCATCTTGATTGGAATAAAGTGGTAACACTTAAAACATTTAATTTACAAAGGAACAAAATGAGGGGGTTCATTTTGCCATAGAAATTATGATTAGTTCTGCAGAAAGAAAAATTAGGGCACATTTTGACTTCTCAAATCCTCTTCTATTTCATAAACAAATTCTGACATGCAGACTGAAACATGCACTTTGAATACCAGCAGCAGACTTCCCTGGTGAGCAGTAGTTTTACTACAGTGATCTAATGAGCAACTAGAGTGCTAACATTCAGAATTTATGGCAAATGTGTGACATATCTGAATACCTTCTTGGTGGAATCAGAGTAAAAAACTGAAAGCATTTCCTACTGAGGAGACTGCAGTAAATGAGGAAATTAGGAAACTTCATAACAAATAAATCTCCCAAGATGGCCACCAGACACAAAAGAGCCTAAATGCAGCACAAATATCACCCAGATGTAGCCCACATGTAGCCCAATGACAGAAGTGTGAAAAACACGTATTTTTTGTGTATTTGCAGTTTTATATAGTGCAGACTTGTCAGGTATTGGAATGCTTTACATGAGCATTGGTTACATCACACAAGATCAAATTCATTTTGGTTGTAGATATGGGGAGATTAAGTGATTTGACCACAATCACAGAATGTTGAGCTGAAGCTGAAACTCCAACCTGGTTCCCCAGTTGCAAAGTCTGCAGCTCTGGAAGTAACACCACATCCTCTCGCCAAGGTGCAACATTTAATCAAGTGGTCAACTGGATAAAAAAACATAAAGATTACAAATAATTTAAAAGTTCTTTGTCGCTATTTGAAAACTCAGAAAATATGTCCTCATTTTAGTTTTTTAGAGCATTAACCATAATTTTGATGCAAATAAGACCCTCTCATATATGTAATTTCTAAAGGAAATACTCCAGGTATTACAGTTTTGATTACATCAAGATGACATCAGGCGTTCCACACTTTTGTAATAAATATAGAATGTTAACAATCTAGTTGTTCATTGGGATACTGTTGAGAGGCCAGGGGCACGGACTCTGAAATTTGAAGGCAGGTAGGAGAGTGCAGAGGCAACAATTTGACCACACTGGGCAGGCAGGAAGGGCAGTGGCAGCACAACAGACTATGGAGGGCAGTGGAAAGGGGGGCAGGGGCAACAAACCAACAATACAGGACTGGCAAGAGAGGCTGTGGCAATATAATAGACCATTGTGGGCAGAAGGAAGAGGCAGTGGTAGTACAACCATACATGCCAACAGACCCGTTTCAGCCAGGAAACGTCCAATGTTTTTAAGCTCAAATGGGCTTTATTTGATCTGTCTCCTGTCTACAATCACCTCTTTTTCAATGTAACTCAAAGGGGAAAATCAATACCCCAGTTTTTTTTCAAAATCTCCCTCTTACCAAGTTCAAAATGTTTGCAAGTATGGTACATTGAATCATGGTAGGCAGGAGGAATTGGGGTAGGGACATGGACTCGGATAACAGAGGACAGGAGGGACATGGAGAGGTGCACGAAACTGACCCTACAGGGCAGGCATCAGGGTTTGCAGCAGCACAATACACCACACAGCGCATGCGGAACGGGAGTGCAGCACAACAATCCATAGAAAGCAATAGGGAGGGGACAGGACCATGCACATGGACAACAGATAACAGATGGGAAAGAGGCAATGGTAGCTAGCTGACCATAATGGACAGACAGAAGAGAAAGCTGCAGCATAACAGACCATAAAGGGCAGGAGGGACGGATCAGGGGCATTACAATGGAACAGACAACCGAGGAGGGAGGGAATAGGGGGTCTGCACATGGAAACAGAGGGCTGGGGGCAAGGTGGCAGGGCAGGAGCAGCAAGATGACCATGGAGGTCAGGCAGGATGGGCACTAGAAACAAGACACACCATGGAGAGCAACAATGAGACTATGGTGGCATACACACAGACCATGGAGGGAAGGTGGGAGGGGGTCAGGGGCAGCTAGCTGACCACACAGGGAAGGTGGGAGGGGCCATGGCAGCACAGAAGACCATGCATGGCAAGCGGGAGGGTTAGTGGCAGCACAATGGCTATGATGGGCAAGAAGGAGGGTGCAGGGGCATGCTCAAAGGACCATGGAGGATAGAAGGGAGGGTCAGGACCTGGGCACAGACAAGAGAGTTCAGGGAAAGGGGCCTCACAACAGACTGCGCGGGGCAGGCAGGAGGAGCAGTTGCAGCACAACAGATCAGGGAGAGCAGAAGGGTGTGGCAGTAAAATGGACCATGGAGGACAGGAGGAAGGGGATAGGGGCATGGCATGTGGACAGGAAGAGTGGAGGTGGCAGGGACAGGTTACAGTCATCTGACAATGCTAGGCAGGTGGGAGGGGAGTGGCAGCTCAACAGAACACTCAGAGTAGATAGGAGTGGCAGGTCCATGGAACATAGTGGGCAAAAAGGATGGAGCAGGGGCATGCACAAAGACATCGGAGGACAGGGGGAAGGAGAATAGGGGCAGCAAGCTAAGCACAGAGGCTAAGCAGGAGTTCAATGATGGGCCATAGAATTGGGCAATAGGGGGCAGGAGGAGTGGACTGGTATATCATGCTAAAAGGAGGGCAGTGGCAGCACATCAGACCATGCATGGCAGGAGGGAGGAGGCTAGTCCATGGATTCAGACAACAGAGGATAGGGAGGAGGTGGATGGGGCAGCAAGCTAACTGTTCAGAGAAGGTGGGTATTAGGAAGTTTATTGTTTTTAAAATGTGTGTCTGTGCGAACTACTTAAAATATGAACAAGTATGCAGCATAATCTCACTTTTATTCAGGAAGAAGAGGACGTTTGTGACTGTGACTCCGGGCTCACTTGGCAGAAACACCCCCTGACCCTCCACCCCCATCGCAAAATGTAATGCCCGTGAAAAGGGTAGGTGGACGCAGTGTTATATAGAACATAGTCCTGAGAGCACGATTGAAAATGAAAACTAGATGTAGTATATGGTATAAACTATGCACCAAAAAGTGTGATATAAGATGAACCGGGGCGTGAAATATAATATGCAATACATTGTGCGCAATGACAGATTCATTGGAGAGCGCGAGATAGCACAGGCACTAGCGCGTGCTATGCGATATGCGCCTTGGAGTGTAATATGCACAGGGCAGTGTTGTGTAACATAACTAGTCTCTAAAGTTGTAATATAAAATATGTGCTGGGGAGTGTAACGTTGCATATGCACTGTGACAAAGATATGGATCCCAGATTGTAATATGTATGGCATAGCGCTGTGCGTTATAACATAGGCATCAAGGAAGGCACGTTAGATGGGGCAATATAACCCGTGCGAAGGCAAGTGTGGCATGACATATTCGCGGGGTGGTGTTACAGTGCACATGGGCTAGAGAGTGTCATAGCATACGCACTAGCTGGTGGAATACAACACAGAGGTGTGAGGCAATCGGCGGGCACTGGTGGGTGTAACAGAGCATAGGGCTCAGCCAGGAGCACGCTGTGACTCTCCAGAGAGGTTCGTCTCCTTTCCAGAGAGTAAAATAAAAAGTATTACAGTGGATTTGTTTTTTATTAACCGTGAGGGGGGTTTCTTGCATAGTTTGGTCGAATTTTTGTCGAATCCCCTTTGAATGGCTTGGTGTGCGTGTATATTAAATGTGCCCGTCAATAGCTACCCATGTTTGTATAAATAAACGACAAGGGTGTCTACTTGGAGAGTACCCACCGGCGGGGGCGCCGGGATTAGGCACGGTAGGGCGTCAGACACGTCAGAGCTTCACTAGCTGTGTAAATGCATTCCATGTGGATTCATTCTATGCATAGTCGCCTTTTAATGAATATCACGCAAATCGTCATGGTGATAGGTACATACGGTTTGTCCAGCATGTCCTAGGTGTTTCTATAAATATATATATTTTTAAAATATTAAAAAACAAAGGCCGGCCCCGGGGGATTGGGTCCCCGGAGCCATAAGTGGCCTGAGGAGGGGGGCAACGCAGCCCCCTCCTAAAGAATTTAAATTAAAAAAAGGCCATGACCCGGGGGTTGGGGTCCACATTTATTTTTTTCAACAAAAAAAATTAGGGTGCAGGCCCTGGGGGATGGGGTCCCAAGGGCCAGTAAATTAGAAAAAGAAGGGGGGCCACACAGCCCTCCTTCTTAAAAAAATTAAATAAATAAAAGACCGGCATCGCGCTGGAGGCCACGCCCCCTCCTTGCAGCACTCTGCAAACGTGCCCCTGGCCAGTTGTAAGTTGGGGAATTAATTCCCCTTCAATACTGAGGGTCCCTGAGGGCCAACTAGCCCAACAGGTATCTCCAGTGTGCGCCAGGGAGCTGCGTTGCAAACAGGTGTTCTGAGGCCACGCCCCTTTTTACACCTCTATGCAATGCAGCTCTGTGGCGCTTACTGGAGGTACCTAGTGAGCTAGTTTGACCCTAGGGACCCTTAGGATTCAAGGGGACTTAATCTCTCAACTTAGAACGGCCAGAGGGCGCGTTTACACAGTGGTGAAGGGAGGGGCTGGGGCCTGAGGTGACGTGTGCAAACACGCCCTGTGGCGCGTTTTAAGTTGGGGAAATAATTCCCTTACAATACTGAGGGTCCCTGAGGGCCAACTAGCCCAACAGGTATCTCCAGTGTGCGCCAGGGAGCTGCGTTGCAGACAGGTGTTCTGAGGCCACGCCCCTTTTTACACCTCTATGCAACGCAGCTCTGTGGCGCTTACTGGAGGTACCTAGTGGGCTATTTTGCCCCTAGGGATCCTCAGGATTCAAGGGGACTTAATCTCCCAACTTAAAAAACGGCCACAGGGCATGTTTACACAGTGGGGAAGGAAGGGGACGGGGCCTGAGGTTACGTGTGCAAACATGCCCTATGGCGTGTTTTAAATTAGGGAAATAGTTCCCCTTCAATCCTGAGGGCCCCTGGGGGCTAACTAGCCCACCAGGTGCTTCCAGTAAGCACCACTGAGCTGCGTTGCAGAGAGGTGGTCCAGGCCGTGCCACTTTTTACACCTCTCTGCAACACAGCTCTGTGGCGCATACTGGAGGTACCTAGTGGACTAGTTGGACCCTAGGGACCCTCAGGATTCAAATGAACTTAATCTCCCAACTAAAAACGGCCACAGGGCATGTTTACACAGTGGTGAAGGGAGGGGGCGAGGCCTGAGTTAACATGTGCAAACAAGCCCTGTGGCGCGTTTTAAGTTGGGGAAATAATTCCCCTTCAATCCTGAGGGACCCTGGGGGCCAACTAGCCCACCAGGTGCTTCCAGTAAGCACCACTCCGCTGCGTTGCAGAGAGGTGGTCTAGGCCGTGCTCCTTTTTACATCTCTCTGCAACGCAGCTCTGTGGCGCTTACTGGAGGTACCTAGTGGTCTAGTTGGACCCTAGAGACCCTCAGGATTCAAGGGGACTTAATCTCCCAACTTAAAACGGCCACAAGGCGTGTTTACACAGTGGGGAAGTGAGGGGACGGGGCCTGAGGTGACGTGTGCAAACATGCCCTGTGGCGCGTTTTAAGAGGTAGTTTTGATCCCCTGCCCTATTATATACTAGGGGCTTACAGAGGAGGTCATGCTGATCACAGGGGGACCCCAACGCATAGTGTTCCCTAGTGTATGTAGGTATTTTCACTGTATTCTGAGTGTCTTTTAACATAGCACTGGCTCTAGGACTGGTTAGTCAGACTCAGTTACCACCAGTATCCGTCTGAAAAAGTTGAGGGTACAGGATGATTTTGCAACAAGGCTTCTTTCTGCTCTTTTGTTTCTTCTTTCTGCACGTTATCCTTCTTCCTGCACTTTTCTTCGTCTTTGAGGACTTCTGTTGCTTCTTTCTGCATTCCTTTTTTTTCTTTCTGTGCGTTTTTTCTTCTTTCTTCACATGTCCTATCTCTGTAGGCATAGTTAGAAATTAGCATTTAAAAAACCTTTGAAATTCACTGAAAAAACCATAGGTTTCAGGCATGTTATAGTTAGGAATTAGCATTTAAAAAACCTTAGAAATTCACTGAAAAAACCATAGGTTTCAGGGGCGTTATAGTTAGCTGGACTTTTCACTCGTACAAAACCATTGAAATTCCCTCGTTATAGTTAGTTCAGCTAACTATAACTCGCGCGCCCGCAATGCACTGCTGATGACGTCACATATTACATCACTCATGACATGGTCAGTGACATCACTCATGACATCATCCTTGTAGAGTGGCAGACCTCCTCTTCCCCTAATAAAACCTTTGATACACACATTCAAAAATAGAAACTACAATGTTCAAAACAATGGACATACCAATACCAGTTACAACAACCTATTCAGTAATTCTAAGATCCACATACACATCCACTCATTCACCAACAGTCCTATACAGTCACTCATAAATGTACTCACTCATCATATGTACTCACACATCTATACATCCTGTTACACAACGCCCCTCATCCATAGAGTTACTCACACACATAGTCACTCATGCTAATAAAGAATCAAACATCCATTTACTTGCATATACAGTTATACACACACCACCACACTTACTTCTACAGAAACTTACACATACTTAGTCTTTTAAACAATCAGTTATAGAAACACATACTTATTCATACAAGAACTCTTTCAATCTCTCACTCTCACATTTACTCACTTATATACACCAATAATCACATATACTAGTTTAAAACATATGTATTTACTCATAAAGACACTATTGAGACAGTCATTCACTCACTAACACACCCATGCACACACTCATCCACCCATATAGTCCTGCACACATGCTCTGTTCAACACATACAAACAGTGAGTCACTCATTCATGCACCTATGCACTACGTAATACCCCCCACCGAACCATACAGACACTCATACTGATACTCAAAAAACCAACTAATAACCTATATAGACACTCATGTAGCTACTCACCAACCCATGCAGCCACTTATACACAAAGTGAGAGACTGATACAGATATTTACACATTTAAACATTACTCACTAAACCATGTATTCACTAAGATACACTTGATCAGTCAGTTATACAATCAATTTTTCCAAAACAAATCATCCATTTAGACACTTATATACCCATTTATTCTTCCATCGACCTTGAGATATACATATATAAAACATATGTAATTTTCAGAAAAACACACATTCACTGTGAAGAACCAGATCCTTTTGGGTCTGGCAGCGCAGGGTACGCCTTAATCTCCTGGGTTCTCCTGCTCAGCTACACAGAGACACGGGGACACTCCGTCGCATAAAAGATCAGATTTTATTAGCTGCAGCTAGTACAGTTATCCTAGAAGTACACACGGTATGTTCTCAGGAGACTGCCACTTCACTCCGTGGCGCACAATCTTATATAGGTCATATGTGAAATATACATCTACCAAGAACACACCTAAAGCAGATAGAAAGAACCAATAAGAAAAGTTGGAAAACAGATCAGAACCAATAGGAAAGGTTTGAAAACAGAGTATCGGGTAACTCGAAGAGCCTCTCCTCCAACTGTGTTTGCCACCCCTCCACACAAACTAATTCATTAACAGGTCTGTGGTCGACTCGCAGGTGACGAGATATGTTTGTGTGCTTTGGAGGACAGTTGTGAAACGAGAGAATACGAGCAGAAGACAGCGAAGGCCAGACGATAAGATAAAGTTAGAAGAGAATAGTGTGAACCAACAGATAGTTGAGACAGGGATTAAGAAAACCAGACAGGGATTAGTGCACTCGGCCAGTGCTAACATCAGCTTTGTAAATAGAGGCAGAAGGCTTATTTCGACATGAAGCTGCAGAAAAGACTATGTTCGCCGTGATGCCTGAGTGAGGGCAACACAAAATGGTGGCGGAGCACAAAATGGCGGGTCGATTCGATCACGATCGAAAATCGAATTTCCTCAGACCCTCCTTTTGCCAGAACTCAGGCAAGATACATAGACTCACATTAGTCTGAGTCAATGTCGATGGCCATAAGGTCATCGAGCTGTTGCTGTAACATCATTCTAATATTCTCTGTTACTTGTGGTTTGGGTTTAGGGATGCACATAGTAGCACAGAGGTCGCAGACGGCGGGACCACAGTGCATACAAAGGCAACAAGAGAAAATGATGGTCAAAACTACTCCAAGGAATGTCAATACCTTCCAACCCCATTTGGACAGTAGTCCCCAAAACCACTCCAATAATTACCAATCTCCTTAGTCTTGGTGAATCGACTCAGAGATTATATGTAATTTAGAGATAGCTTGAATACTGTCGGAGCGTCATCCGGTATGAAAATACAGCAACTTGACCCGATCAATTTGCACACTCCACCACGATCCGCAAGAACAAAGTCTAAGGCAACTCGGTTTTGTAACGTCATAAGACGATCTGCCTGTAGTTCTGCCGTGATATTACTTAAGGCTCCTACAGTGATGTCTATAGTGGTTTCTACGACACAAACCAGTTGCCTTATATTTCTGCTGTTGGCCATCGGACCCCAAAAAGGAAGAATTCCTTTGAGGAAATCTCCTCCCTCTTGTCCTGCTGTGTCTTTTGAGTCAATAATCCCTCTGCCATATCTGTTTGAATGATGATTTGCTGAAGCGGTGTATGTAGGGGGAAGAAGGAAAGCTATGTAACAGGTACCAGAAAAACCAGTTGGCAACCACGTGTAAGCCCTATCGTGGCAGATAAAATACGTGCCTTGGGATGGTACTAGAGGAGGCGAGTTCTGAGAGGAGTAGACATATGTGTGGGTACAGTTGCTTCTTTGTATGGTATCAGTAGACGGATTATTAATTTGTAGACAGAAATTTCCCTGATGAGGAATAGTCCAAATTGGTGGTGATTTTCCTTGTTTAACTTTATCACTAAGGCTAGTGACATAATGGGTGACGTTCCAATTGGTGTACGCTTTTCTTTCGTCAACGGAAATCTTACTATTCTCCATGATTTTAGCCATAGCTACCATTCCCTTTATTAGTGAACTATGACTGAAATCCGGACCACCAATATATGAACTAACGGGTCGTCTGAATTTGCTTTGGTAGGCATTGTAGAAGATGACAAAATAAGCCCAAGCGGAACCCTCATAAGAAAAAGGAAGAACTAAATACGGCATTCCTTTCTCTGTGGTATGTGGCATAAGTCCACACACCCAGCAGTCAGTTGTATTGATCACTAATTGGTGTTGATGTAATAACTGGACAAATGAATTGTTGTAATACTTGGTTCTTCTAATGAGTTCATGTTGAGGAAGGGTATGAAATAGATGTGGAGAGACAGTAGAAGAAGACAAAGAGGTAGAAGGAGAGACAACTTTTCGCTGCAGAGAGTAAATAATCCAACTTGTACACGCCAAAAGAATACACAACAATATAAAGATATACAAGGTTATACTAAAATGATTGTACATTAATTTACATAATTCTTTCTTCATTTTATCCTTTCTCTCTCTTTTCCCTCATGTAGTTTCCATCTTTCTAATGGATGCTCACGGCAATCTTCCTCAATCACGTAATTATGATTATCTGCCGTCCTATGACACTGCAAGTCCTGCAGGCCTATTGCCACTACTCAGGTCACAATCAAGACTCCTACCATGACCCTGCAACCGGGATAGAATACTACATAGGTGAGAGAAAAACTTAAGTGTTCTTCAGTCTAGGTCTTAGGTTATAGTGTTCTTTGTCAGGTACAGTTTGGTCTTGGAATAATGTTCTCGGATTTGTCGTATTTAGGCGACGATGTGGCGGTACAGCTTGCTGAAGAATGTCGTCGTCCTCTTTCTCAGACAATGTTCCGTTCAGGCGTGCATCACTGAAAGGTACAAATCGTGGAACCTTCTCGCTCTCAGAGTCACCAATGCCTTTACGCATCCATTGATCAAAGGGTAGGGGCAAAGGCACTTTCTTACAATGCACGCCGTGAATCCAATTTTTTTTCCTTCGACCTTTACTGCTGTTCTCGTGGTGAGGAGAACCAACCGAGGCTCCTTCCACCTGGGCTCCAAATTTTTCGTCCTTTGGAAATTCTTTGTGCAGACCCAGTCACCTGGTCGGATGGAATGACCTGGGTCTGTGGAGGCCTCCGGTAAAGCACTCTGAACCTGTTGATGGAGAACACGCAATTTAGTTGTAAGTTCATGCAAGTAATCGATCAACATTGGAAATGGCAAGTCTGAGTATTTCTTGGGGCGAGGGACTCCCCATATATTAGCTGGGTGTCCAAACACCACTTCATAAGGGCTAAGTCCCAAACGAGAGTGTGCAGCAGTTCTGGTGGATAGAAGGGCCAATGGTAAAGCATCGGGCCAATTAAGTCCTGTACTAGCTTGCACTTTAGCTAACTTTAACTTCAAAGTTCCATTGTAGCATTCCACTAAACCCGCTGATTGTGGATGGTTTGCCGCATAAAACTTTTGCTTGATACCAAGTCCCGCACAAACTTTTTGCACGACTTGGCCCACAAATTCGCTTCCATTGTCACTCCAGACAATGCGCGGCAAACCAAACCTGGGAAAGAATTCTTTTAATAGAAATTTAGCTGTGGATAAGGCTGTATTGTCTTTTAGAGGGTATGCTTCAATCCACCTAGAAAAAGCGCATACCACCACCAGAACATATTTGAGGTTGTTTCATCGTTCCATATGAATGTTGTCGATCTGCAACACTTCAAATGGATATGTCGAGGAGCAAAATGACCCGCTGGAGTTGGGTTCCCTTTCCTGGATTGTACATCAAACAAACAATACAATGTTTCACTACATTGTCTGCACACTTTGGGATTCCTTCATTTTGCCACACTGGAGCCAGAAGCTTGCATATACCTTTCGCACTTAAGTTGGCTGGACCATGCGCCATAGTAACTACTGGAAGTACATAGGCGTCTGGTAACAGCCAACGTTGTTGCTCAGATAATTCCACCCAACATCCCATCTCATCTAACATTCCTGTACTTTCTTTCCACTTGCTTAATTCTTTCTCTGTAGCCTCTTCCTGAATCGACCTTACACTTTCCACTGTATCCTCATACATTCCTCTCTCTCTAACCCAGTTCACAGGACCCGCAACATACATTCGACTTGTAGCATCTCTCGCTGTCTTTTTCGCTACTTCGTCTCCAAAGCATTTCCTCGACCAACATCATCTGTAATCTTCTTGTGTGCACTACACTTCACGATTGCAATCTGGGCAGGTAAAGAAAGTGACTCAAGAAGATCAGTCACCAACTGACCATGTTGTATTTTAGTGCCATGTGAAGTAAGAAATCCCCTCTCTTTCCAAAGACGCCCAAAATTGAACGCCACACCGAATGCATACTGACTGTCAGTATATACATTCACTCTCTTTCCTTTTGCCAACACACATGCTCTTGTTAAAGCTATCAGTTCTGCTGCTTGGGCTGAATTGTGTCTGATACAGGCTGTTTCCACAACTGTATGTAAAGTAGTAAAAGCATAGGCTGAGACTGTATCTCCATTAGGAAGTTTAAAGCAAGAACCATCCACCCATAGAATTCCATCTGGATTTTCTAGCGGCGTATCTTTCAAGTCAATCCTTCCTTTTGTCTCTTCCTCAGTACGGAGGAAACAATCATGTTGTTTTTCATCGTTTTTATCTACTGGAAGCGGCAACAAAGTAGCTGGATTTAAAGTGTTACATCGTTTGATGTGCACATGACCAGCCAAAAGTGTCAACTCATATCCAGATAAACGCGCACTCGTAAGATGCTGTGTTTTTGTTCGGTTTATTAAGGTATCCACTGCATGCGGCACCATAACAATAAGTGTGTTATCTAACACTACTCCAGCAGACTGTCGAATAGAAATTGCTGCTGCTGCTTTTGCTTTAAGACAACTAGGCAATGCTTTAGCTACCGGATCTAACGTAGCTGAAAAATATGCACATAGTCGCTGTTTGTCTCCAAAACGCTGCGTTAAAACTGACAACGCACAACCTTCTTTTTCATGAACATATAGTGTGAATGGCTTACTGTAATCGGGAGTACCCAATACAGGAGCAGAACATAGCGCAGTACGTAAGTCAGTGAAACTCTTCTGACATTCGTCAGTCCAGGGAAGGGGCTGAGGTGTATCTTTCAAGGTGAGTGCCAACAGAGGTTTGGCCAACAGAGAGAAGTTAGGGATCCACTGTCCACAATAGGAAGTAATGCCCAGGAAGGCACGGACCTCCCTTTGTGTGGATGGCACAGACATTTGCTCAATCGCCTGAATTCGTTCTGGGGTTAATCGTCGTCCCTCCTTTGATAGGAGATGACCCAAGTAGGTAACCTCTCGACGAACATATTGTAGTTTGGAAGGTGAAACCTTATGATTCAGATTAAACAAATGGCGTAACAATGCAACAGTCACGTTTTTGCAAATATCTTCTGAATCCGCAGCGATCAACAAGTCGTCCATGTACTGGATAAGAGCAGCACCAGACGGCAAATGAAAAGTATCAAGATGGCATTTTAAAGCTTGGCTGTAAATAGAGGGACTTTCACAATAGCCCTGAGGTGCACGCTTGAACCGGAAGCTTCGGCCTCCAAGAGAGAAGCCAAAAATATCTCTACTCTCTTCTACAATGGGAATACTAAAGAAAGCATTCTTTAGATCGATAACAGAGAAACAAGTCGCTGTGGAAGGTATCATTGTCAACAGAGCAGTGATATCTGGGACAACAGGAAATTGTGGTACAACAATTTTGTTTACCTCCCGAAGATCAATTACGAAACGATATACAGGAGGCTGAGAAGGATCAGTGCGTTTAAGAACTGGAAGAATAGGACTATTGCATATGTTTCCTCTCGTTTCCTCAACCACACCCTTCTGAATCAGATCATGAATGATTTCCAAAAGCGCTTTTTCACCTTCAGTGGAAATTCTATACTGTGGAATACGAGGCAATTCAACATTGGGCTTGAGAGTAACAACATTAGGTGGAATCTCAAGACAGCCCACATCGTTCGGACCCGTGGCCCAAAGCGTTGCCGGAAGAGAAAGCAATTCAGGTGGAAACTGATCTTTGGACAGATACATTGGAGAAATTAATTTCTGACCTAAAGTAAGATGTACACCAGAAGGAGAACAATATATCGCAGCATGCATTCTTTTCAATGAGTCCAAGCCCAACAGATTCTCACCGCAACCATTCGTCAAAAGAAGCGGAGCTTCCATATCATAAGGGCCAATTGAAATGGGCAAACGGCAAGAAACCGGATTATGAACAGGGGCACCAGAAAATCCTACAGATACATTCGTTAAGCCAGACAAAGGTGCCCCAGGGAGTTTTGAATGGATGATAGAACTTCTCATCGCACCAGTATCTAAAAGAAATGGCTCTGAAACACCCATTGTAGTGACTTTAACATACGGTCCATTTTGATCTACTGGAATCGACACAACTCCCTTACTTTGTCCATGGCTGTCCCAGTTAGCATGAAGACTTTCATTCCCGTCTTCAATGTAACAATCCTCATTGTAGTACTGTGTAGACCGAACGTTTTGCTGATCAAAGTATTTTCACAGAATTAGAAGGAGGAGGAGAACGCTGTTCTTGGGTCAACATACCCCGACCTCTACCTCTGTTTGCTGACTGGAGGCCAGGACGACCTCGTGAAGCAGATGGTGTGCCATTACGCTGCAATAAAACCGGACAACTATTCTTGAAGTGACCTTCCTCTCTACAATAGGCACATTGATTAGGTCCTAACAAAGGTCGCGGAATGTATGGCTCAGGCTTTTGATACACCCTCTGAAACCGCGGAGGCTGTTGAAACTGAGGCTGAGCGTAGCGAGGTGGATAAGCCTGTTGCAAGAGAACCTTAGTTTTTAATTCTTTAGTCTTTTTCTCTTGCTTATCTCTTTCTTCTTTATCTCTATTCTCGTAATATTGAGCAGTAGCCAATATCTGGGCTGAAGAAGAAACATCCCATGAACTTTCGGAGTCTTATGTGACAGCTCGGGAAGCAAATTAAATACGAACTTATCCACAAATAATCGCTGTCCACCCTCTGTAGTCATGTCCTGACCACTGTGATCGATGAATGTCTCCTCAAAACGAGTAAAGAAATCGGAAACACTCTCATCTTTCTTCTGCTTACACGTGGCTAGTTTATCCCAGTTAACTCTCAAGGCAGGCATCATCGTTTTCATTAATGTAATAATCCTACCAGGGAGTTCTGAAATCAAAGCATCAGGTTTCGCACCGCCCACTTGGTTTCTATCTGCGGCCGTGATAGCATCCCAATTTCCACCTAATTCTTGGGCATGATTTTCTTTACGAATTCTACCCCATAATGCTTGCGGAACTACATTCCCCATCAACATGTCAATATCTGCTAAATTCATGATGCAGGCTTCAACAGTTTGTGACAATTCTTTATAATAACCTGCAGGATTCTTACGAGGATCTGGTAGAGACTGTTTAGAGGCTAAAACTTCAGACCTTTTCCAGGGGACATGTTCCCATATTCGCTGAAAGTGAGCAGGAATAGGTGGAACCTTACCTGCTGCTGGAACCTCTTCTCTCCATACCGGAGGAACCTCTCTCATTGGATAATTTTTCAGTGTCAACCTAAATGAAGGATCGGAATCTAGAAAAGTCTGTGAAGAAAATAAGGTCCTAAAGGAAACAAGTGTCTTTACAGCCTCTTCAACCTTAGAACCCACAATGAGACCTTTATCAAAATCAGCCTGAATGTCTAACAAACCCTAAGGAACTGAACCCAAGTCCAAATCCTCCCATCCTTTAATAAGAGTATCGCACATCACATTGAAAACATATCTCTGCGTAGGCGCATTCCACTGTGAGAAGGTAGGCATAATATCAGGTACACTATACCGTGGACCCTTTTCAATCCATTTACGAGCAAGAGAGTCCAACATTTCTCGTTCTTCGGAATCTGGGAACTGACTACGAGACTGTCTTCGAGAAAATGCCGGAGACACATTTAATGCCTCAAAGAAAGGTGATAAAAGACCAGAGACCGTTTCTGTAAGCCGTTTACGCATAGACGGAGAATTGGACATAAGAATAGGGGACAAAGTATTAGGCAAATTAACGGAAAAGGAATCAGTAATTACCGGAGGAGCAGAAGGCAATGAAGATGAAGGCAAAGGAGTCGAAGGCAAAGCCGGCAGAGGCGGCAATACTTGAGGAGGCAAATGTGGAAGAGCCGGAGCAGGCGAAGGTGCAACTGGCGGCTGAACAGCTTGTAACAACTGGGGTGCATTAGTACCTTGTGCATAGGGCGGAGGCAATCTCAATAGGTGAGACATCAAGGAATCCTCTTCTAAATTCTTTCTTTTATCAGAGGGGGAAACTGGCAACATCGGATAGCATTTATCTATTGTCATACGATGCTGTCTCTCTGAAGTTTTCATCGCATTATCAACTTCATCATCTTTAAACTGCTGAGCAGCCTGTATAATGGTCATACCCTGTGCTTTCTTATCTCGTTTTTCTTGCTTAATTTTCTTCTGTTTGGCTTCCTTACGCCAAAGGCGGAAAGAGTCAAACATTGCCGGCCGGGCTTTTCTTTTGAATAAAACTGCTTCTAAATTATCTAGAATATCAGACTCAAAACTACCACTTTCTGGCCATTTTAAAACACCATCATTCTTCGTGTATCGGATCCATACCTCGTTAAAGGCGATGGGGCCAACACTGTCGTACTTTAGAATTTGGGACCGCGTAGGAGGCAGGGCCCTACCCCTGTCCATCCCGGTATTAGCGAACCGCGAATGGTTAATGCGGTATGTACAAGTGCTTTGTGTAACATTTTAGCTATGAATGCACTGTGTATACGCTATTATACATCACTACGTGGGTTCCATCTTAGAGCGGTGGCCATCTCATGGTTGCCCTCACATAGGCTACATATCATGAAGCAAATACGGGCCTTTTAGAGCACATGTGCTTTCCTTTGACTTCTCTGTGACCTGGGCAGCTTGGCTCCACTGCCCCAGGTCAGTCCGGTCTCACGAGTTCCCCGTCCTCTGGCCACCTGTGATTAGCATCAGGGCTTGACACACCATAAAGCCTTTACATTAAACACGAGCCTCCAGCTAATCTCTTTCACACCTGACTGTTCCTGCTTTATGGCTTGTTTTCTAAACAGGAGATGCTCATGTTTATTGGGGCCTATCGATATCTGATGTGGGATCTGAGCCTTGCTGGGTAAATAATTGCGGGCTGGCTTAACTGGAATGTGGGATGGTCATCATGACTCTGCCTTTTCGTTTGAAATGTATACATCCAAATGACCATGCAATAAAACTAGGAATGTATGCCTGAAGCAGGATATTTTGTATTTAAGGAGAAGCCCGTTTCTGTAATTTTCAGCAGTCTCCTGAGAACATACACGCTGTTGTACTTCTAGGATACCTGTAATTGGTCTGCAGCCAATAAATTGATCTTTGACTTCACCCAGAAGACTCTGTGTTTCTGTAGGTCTGAAACAGGAAGAACCCGAAGTCATAGGGTGTGTTCCCCTGCACCGCTGGGCTTAAAATTCCCAGTACTTCAGTTGGTGCCCAACTCGGCGCGATTTCAGAGGTACCGGTCCAAGCCAGAGGTTCGTGAGGAGCTTCGTGTGGAAATTCTGGAGGAAGGCCGCCACTTCATCGACCCCTGCATGTCGACGTGGTCCAAAAGTCTTTTCTGCGGGGTTCTCTGCGTCCCGACGGCTACGAAGGACTGCTGCCCTGATTAATCGCCCTGTTTTGGACCCTTGACGATTTTTGTAGAGCGAAACAATCGAGAGAGTCTTCTGGTGACGCCATTGATCATCGATATTCAGTTAAGTATAAGTGGAGCGTCTCCCAGTTTGAATTTGGTATCCTTCGGGATTATTTTGATTTGGAGTTTGCAAACCCCAAAGCCAGAGGACTCATGTATTCACGAGACTATCGTAATCGATAATCCTTTGATGTTTGGAACTAGACTAGTGAGCGAAGATGCCTGGTGCTAGTGTATTTGGAAGATTGTTTTGTTTGAGTTGTGGAAGGGATTTCCAGTTGGATGATTCATGTCCGGTTCCTCCAATTGGTACTCCAACTTATGAGCTTTATGTAAAACATGGCGTGGGCCCCATTGCATATAATGAAGTATGGATCCGATATACCAGAAAGGACGGTGTTTTAAAATGGCCCCAAAATGGTAGTTTCGATACAGATATCTTAGATAATTTGGAAGTGAAATTGTTTAAAAAGAAAGCCCGGACGGCGATGTTTGATTCTTTCCGCCTATGGCGGAAGGAAGCCAAACAGAAGGAAATTAAGCTAGCGAAAAGAAATAAGAGAGAAAGAGGTATGTCAGTGATGCAAGCAGCTGTGCAATTTAAAGATAATGAGGAGGAACAAATGAAGGAACAGTTACATAGACAGCGCAAACTAGGGATTGATAAATGTTACCCAGTTTTGTCACCCCTTGTGCAAGATGAGACAAAAGAGAAAGAGAAAGATTCCCTAATGTCCCATTTATTAAGTTCGCCACCCCCGTATGCGCAAAATGCCACCGCGCCTCCACAACTTGTAAATGCGCAGCCTCCAGTAAATATGCCGCAAGCCTTCCCACAGCTGCCAGCTCCTCCTCAGCTTGCTCCTATCCCTGCAGTGCAGCCCTCTCAAGGGCCGCCAGTTTTGTTACCTGTTACCCCCGCGCTTCCTGCGACTTTGCCTAGCACGCCAGCGGCTTCCCCTGGCGCTCCTTCTTACACTACCCAGGTACCTGTATCTGAATCTGTTTTTCTTCCCTCTGTCTATCCCCCCGTTTTCGCCTCAACCTCTCCTTCAGCACGACAACGACTAGCTAATGTAGTTACTAGTCTAATGTCAACTCTCTTTGGGTCATCTAGTGCGACTCCTGCCTTACAGCGTAAGCAATTGCGCAGTCAGTTGCCTGGTCCCGACGAGAAAGAGGTGTTAGATCATCTGGCGCGTAGGTGGATTGGTTTCCCTTCACTCTATGATGTGGAATCAGTTGTTAACGTTTTTCACCAATGGGATGCCCCAAAACAGAGGTATGTCTTTGATAAAATGTGTGAATTCCTCTGTGAGGAATTGGAGGATAATGGTGCAAACCCAAACCCACAGGAATTGTGTCGAGTGCGATTTGATTTTGAAAAAGGTACAATTGTGGGCCCCAATGTAGATAAAGCAGTTGCAACTTTACTGTCCCTCAGAAATGGTGTTTGTCAACAATCATTGTTCGAACAGGAATTCCCTGTGGGGAAGAAGGGAAAAGCGCGACAATACCCTATGAGAGAAGTCCCTCCGGTATGGAAGGAAGCCGTTGCGGCTGATGCCGCTAGAAATATTGTTGCTGCTCCAGCTCATTTTCAGCGTGTTTGGGTACATGTCCCTTGGAAACGATCTGATGTGTTAGCACTTAAACAGACATTGCCTGACCCCCGTAAAAACCCTACCGGTTATTATAAGGAGTTATCACAAACTGCAGAATCATGTGTAATGAATTTGGCTGACATAGATATGTTGTTTGGGAATATTGTTCCACAGCCTTTATGGGGATCCATTCGTAATGTAGATCATGCTGCAGAATTGGGTTACACATGGGCTAATATCATTGCTGCAGATGCTGGCCAAGTTGGTGGCGCGAAACCTGATCCTTTGGTAGCAGAACTCCCTGGTCGAATTATTACCTACATGAAAACTATAATGCCTGCGATGCGCATAAATTGGGATAAACTATCCGCATGTAGCAGAAGAAAGATGAGACAGTGTCTGATTTCTTCACCAGGTTTGAGGAAACGTTTATCGACCACAGTGGTCAAGACATGAGCACTGAAGGTGGCCAACGGTTATTTGTTGATAAATTTGTGCAGAATCTACTTCCCGAGTTGTGTAAAAAATTAAAAGACTCAGAAAGTTCCTGGGCTGTTTCCTCTTCAGCGCAAATACTGGCTCCTGCACAGTATTATGAAAATAGAGATAAAGATGAGAAGGATAGAACAGATAAGAAAACGAAAGAACTGAAAACAAAGGTCCTCTTGCAGCAGGCTTATCCGCCACGTGGAGGACAGAATAATTATAGGCAAACACAAGGTATCTATCAGCAACCCCAACAGTTTCAGAGTAATCAGAAAATGAATGGGTATTATCAACCACGAATCCCTGTAGGTCCCAACCAATGTTCATATTGCAAAGAGGAAGGTCATTTTAAATATAGTTGCCCTAAATTAATGCAGCGCAACAGTAATGCGTATGGCGCAAGAGGTAGAGGTGGTCAGCAAGCTCCTAGAGACAGAGGGCGTGGAAATGTTCCCCAGAACGCGCGCCCTCTTCCGCCTCAAAATACCATAAATAGCTTTGATCAGCAAGCCAATGCAACTGGCAATACAGCTCAGTACTACAATAATGATTATTATGCAGAAGACGACAATGTAGAAGATAATGATTACTAGGACAGCCGTAGACAGAGAGAGGGAGTTGTTTCAGTGCCAGTGGATCAGAGCGGACCCTATGTTAAAGTAACTACAGCAAATGTAACGGAGCCCTTTCTGCTGGATACTGGTGCTGCAAAGAGTTCAATCATGCATTCAAGACTCCCTGGCGCGCCTTTGTCTGGCGAAATGAATGTCTCAGTAGGTTTTTCTGGCGCCCCAGTTAGGAACCCGATTTCTAGTCCTATGTCACTTTCTGTTGGACCTTGTGAGTTAAAAGCACCCCTCATCCTAACGACAGGTTGTGGTGAAAATTTGCTAAGATTAGATTTTCTAAAAAGATTGCATGCAACACTATATTGTTCTCCCTCAGGAGTACAACTTACATTAGGCAAGAAAGTGATTTCCCCGATGTATTTGTCTAAAAATGCAATGCCACCTGAATTGTCATCCTTTCCGGATGTCCTTTGGGCTACTGGTCCCAATGATGTGGGTCTTTTGGAAATACCGCCATATGTGGTCACTTTAAAAGCAAATGTCAGATTGCCACGTATTCCCCAGTACAAGATCTCCAATGAAGGTCAGAAAGCATTGTTAGCAATTGTCAGTGATTTGATTAAAAAGGATGTAATTGAGGAGACAAGAGGCAACGTTTGCAATAGTCCTGTTTTACCTGTCTTAAAACGAACGGACACTTCACAGCCACCTGTTTACAGATTTGTGATTGATCTTAGAGAGGTTAATAAGATTGTTGTACCACAGTTTCCAGTTGTCCCTGATATAACTGCCTTGTTAACCATGATTCCAGCATCTGCTGCATGGTTCTCAGTGATCGATCTAAAGAATGCTTTCTTTAGCATCCCAATTGCAGAGGAGAGCAGAGACATTTTTGGCTTTAGTTTAGGAGGTCGCAGCTTCCGCTTTAAACGCGCTCCCCAGGGCTACTGTGAGAGTCCATCAATATACAGTCAAGCTTTAAAAGCGCAGCTTGATGCACTGGTTTTACCTAGTGGCGCTATCCTTATTCAGTATGTTGACGATTTACTAATCGCCGCGGATACTGAAAAGATTTGCAAACACGCTACCTTGTCATTGTTGCGTCATTTGTCTGCCTTCCATCACAAAGTGTCTCTCTCAAAGCTGCAATATTGTCGACAAGAAGTGACCTACTTAGGTCATCTCTTATCGAAGGAGGGAAGGAAACTGACCCCAGAAAGAATTCAAGCCATTACACAGTTGAGTGTGCCAAGAACACAGAGAGAAGTGCGTGCTTTCTTGGGCATTACTTCATACTGTAGGCACTGTATTCCTAATTTTTCCTTGTTGGCAAAACCTTTGTTAGCCTTAACATGTAAAGACACACCGAATCCTATCCCATGGTCTGAAGAGTGTCAGAAAAGTTTTTGGGAATTGCGTAATGCATTGTGTTCAGCTCCTGTGTTGGGTACCCCTGACTACAGCAAGCCTTTTACATTGTATGTTCATGAAAAAGATGGTTGCGCATTATCAGTCATTTTTCGTCAACCTTGGACCCGATAGCGAGGGCATTGCCAAGTTGTCTGAGAGGCACAGCCGCCGCAGCTATGTCTATTCGACAGTCTGCTGGCCTAGTAATGGATAATACATTGATTGTTATGGTTCCACATGCTGTGGACACATTGTTAAACAGGACCAAGACACAACACTTAACTAGTGCGCGATTATCTGGTTATGAGCTGACACTGTCAGCAAACCATATACACATAAAGAGATGCAACACGTTGAATCCAGCTACACTATTACCAATTCCAGCAGACCTAGATGAGATTGAGCAACATGATTGTCTGTTCAGAACAGAAGAAGAGACGAAAGGAAGAGTATATCTTAAAGATACTCCCCTGACTGAGTGTGATGGTACTTTATGGGTGGATGGTTCGTGTTTTAAGCTTCCGAATGGTGAAACGACTGCTGCATATGCTATCACGACTTTGCACACAATTGTGGAAACTGCACGTGTGCCACAAAATTCGGCTCAAGCAGCAGAACTGATTGCCCTTACAAGAGCATGCGTGTTGTCTGAAGGAATGAAAGTGAACATATATACGGATAGCCAGTACGCCTTTGGCGTGGCTCATAGTTTTGGGCGATTGTGGAAAGAACGTGGGTTCCTGACTTCGCATGGAGCTAAGATTCAGAATGGCAAGTTGGTGAATGATCTCCTTGAGTCGCTGACCCTACCGTTACAAGTTGCGATTATGAAATGCAGTGCGCACAAGAAAATCACTGATGATGTTGGTCGTGGTAATGCGTTTGCTGATGAAACCGCGAAAGAAACAGCAAAATATGTGAAGACTCGAATGTATGTTGCAGGCCCTGCAAGATGGGTTGGTGATGTTGGAATGTGTGAAAACACAATAGAGTGTAAAGTCCCTTCAAGCTGAAGCCACAGAGAAAGAGTTGAGCAAGTGGAGAGAAAGTATGGGTAAGTTGGATGAGAATGGTTGTTGGATTGATTTGTCGGAACATAGGCGATGGTTGTTACCTGATGCACATGTGCTTCCAGTGGTTACTATGGCACATGGAATAGCACATATCAGTACGAAAGGAATCTGTAAGTTGCTGGCTTCAGTATGGCAGAATGCTGGAATTCCTAAGTGTGCAGAGAATGTGGTCAAGAATTGTATGGTATGCTTGAAGTACAACCCTGGTAGGGGAACCCCAACTCCAGCTGGTCATTTTGCGCCTCCATCATATCCATTTGAAGTTTTGCAGTTAGATTTTATTCACATGGAAAGGTGCAACAACCTGAAATATGTATTGGTGGTTGTCTGCGCTTTTTCAAAATGGATAGAGGCCTATCCCCTAAAAGACAACACTGCTCTATCCACAGCCAAAGCCCTTGTGAAGGAATTTTTCCCTAGGTTTGGAATGCCAAGAATGGTGTGGAGTGATAATGGGAGTGAATTTGTGGGCCAAGTGATGAAGAATGTGTGTGAGGGGTTGGGGATAAAGCAGAAGTTTCACGCTGCAAATAACCCCAATCAGCTGGATTAGTAGAGCGCTACAATGGCGCTCTAAAACTCAAGCTGGCCAAAATCCAAGCGAGCTCAGGTCTTAAATGGCCTGACGCTCTGCCTCTAGCACTCCTGTCCACCAGAATGACTGTGCATTCACGAGTGGGACTTAGTCCCTACGAGGTCGTTTTTGGCCGCCCGGCCAATGTATGGGGTGTGCCAAGACCGACAAAATTCAGTGAAATCGAACATCCAGTACTGCTTGATTACTTGTATGAATTGACGGCTAAATTGCGTGTTTTACACCAACAGGTGCACAATACTCTTCCCCAGGCCTCTGAAGCTCCAGGACACCCTATCGACCCTGGCACGTGGGTTCTGGTGAAAAATTTCCAGCGCAAAAGCAACGATGAGCCTCGTTGGATCGGCCCTCATCTCGTACTTCTGTCTACAAGATCAGCTGTTCGAGTAAAGGGGAAGAAGAACTGGATCCACGGCGCCCACGTCAAAAGGATCCCTTTGCCTCTGCCGTATGACCAGTGGGTCCAGGAAGGTATCGCAGACTCTGAAACAGACACTGTACCTCGTTTTGTGCCGTTCAGTGATGCACGCGTAAGAGGCACAGCTTCAGCACAGGAAAGTGACGATATTTTACAAGAAGCTGTGCCACCGTCAATTCGATTGGACACCACAGAGCCTGAACTCTTGTTTCAAGATCAGACAGTACCTGGCCGTTTTCATTATAATCTAAGACCAAGGCCTATGGACAAATAAATATTCTTTTTCTTTTACCTTTTTATTTTTTGATAACCATAGCTCTCCCATCTGAAGGACTTTCTTGATTTTTGTTTTTCGAACCACCATACGGGTTCAGCCGCAGGGTCGCCGTGCCAAGACTTTGGGGTACAGGCCGAAGACGTTAGGTCAACGGTTCTGGTTGGTCTGGGGCGTTCCCTGGACTAACAGGCATACTCCTTAGCAGAAGATACTCACCCGCCGCGAGCGGCACGATTAGAGGATGGAGTTTTTCAAGATGGAGAGACTCGCTGAGGAAATGAACTTTAAAGCCAAAATATGTAAAATAATGAAGAGCAAACGTTTTGTATTTTTATGTTTGTTTATATTATGTAGTATGGTAGTGTTTACTGTAGGATTTGTATTCTTCTCCTCTCAAGAGCCCATTGCACCCACTGTACAGCCTATACCTCCTCCTACTGTCTCCTCACACTCTTTTCACCCTCTGCCTGAACATGAACAAGCTAGACGTTCTGAGTTTGTAAACAACTCGTTTATTCAGCTCCTGCACCAGCACCAACTAGTCATGAATACAACAAATTGCTGGGTGTGTGGTTTAATGCCACATACCATTAATAAGGGTATTCCCTATCTAGTGCTGCCGTTTAGTTACAATGGATCGTCATGGGCATTCCAGACCATGTTTCTCTTTGCATTAGATGCCTACTCCCCGCGACAACCGCGTTCCATCAGACCTAGCACCAATAACAAAGCTTTAATGAAAGGAGTTGCCGATATGAGCAGAGATATCGACGCATACTCATCTATTCCCAAAGAAGAGTTGAGAGCTTATGTAGGGTGGAACGCGACGGGGTATAGTATTAGTCTGGGTGAAAGACAGCGAAAAATCTCATCCCCAATCTGGGTCGTACCCCACATAGATCGGTTCTGTTTGCAAGGTAATGGTCAGAATCCAAGAGCTCAACTGGGAAGAAGTGACTGTACTGAAACGTACACTTTTCCGTCACAGTTTTCCCCTGCGTTTTTGGCTGCCAAGGGTACATATTTTATCTGCAATGACCGAGCATATACATGGTTGCCCCCTGACTTCTCGGGCACATGTTATATTGCAAATCTGCTACCGCCAACATTTACTGCTGCCTCTGACTATCACAAGACCAGAGTTGTGAGAGGCGTGATTAGTAAGGAGGATACTGCCGGTCAGGAAGCGGGAGATTTCTTTTTGGGTTTCCTGCCGTTTTGGGGACCTATGGTCAATAGTAGGAACCTGAGACAACTGACTCGTGTGGTTGAATCCACTGTTAATGTTACGGCTGGTGCCCTTGGTAATTTGACAGCTGAGCTCCAAGCGGATCGCCTCATGACTTTGCAGAACCGCATGGTTCTAGACGTCATACTTGCAGACCGCGGTGGGGTATGTAAGGTTATCCAATCTAGTTGTTGCATTTTTATACCAGACAACGCTCCAACAGTTTATCAAGCCATCTCCAAACTGCATAAAATATCTGAGTCCATACACGTGGATAAAGGAGATTGGTCACTGGTGGGGTGGTTCTGGGAACTGATATCTGCCTGGGGTTGGAAAGTTCTGATGGTCATTGGAATGATCTTAGCCATCCTTTTCCTGTTCTGTCTGTGCATACAGTGTGCTCCTGCGATATGTGGCCTCTGTGCTACATTATGTGTAAGGAAACCTGTATCGAGGGACGAGCTAAGTAATAGGATGATGCTACAGCAACATCTCCATGACTTCGTGAATATTGACCTAGACTCTGATTGAAATGAGTATAGTTATTGCCTATGTAAGGGCAAAAGGAGGGTCTGTCGTACTTTAGAATTTGGGACCGCGTAGGAGGCAGGGCCCTACCCTGTCCATCCCGGTATTAGCGAACCGCGAATGGTTAATGCGGTATGTACAAGTGCTTTGTGTAACGTTTTAGCTATGAATGCACTGTGTATACGCTATTATACATCACTACGTGGGTTCCATCTTAGAGCGGTGGCCATCTCATGGTTACCCTCACATAGGCTACATATCATGAAGCAAATACGGGCCTTTTAGAGCACATGTGCTTTCCTTTGACTTTTCTGTGACCTGGGCAGCTTGGCTCCGCTGCCCCAGGTCAGTCCGGTCTCACGAGTTCCCCGTCCTCTGGCCACCTGTGATTAGCATCAGGGCTTGACACACCATAAAGCCTTTACATTAAACACGAGCCTCCAGCTAATCTCTTTCACACCTGACTGTTCCTGCTTTATGGCTTGTTTTCTAAACAGGAGATGCTCATGTTTATTGGGGCCTATCGATATCTGATGTGGGATCTGAGCCTTGCTGGGTAAATAATTGCGGGCTGGCTTAACTGGAATGTGGGATGGTCATCATGACTCTGCCTTTTCGTTTGAAATGTATACATCCAAAGGACCATGCCATAAAACTAGGAATGTATGCCTGAAGCAGGATATTTTGTATTTAAGGAGAAGCCCGTTTCTGTAATTTTCAGCAGTCTCCTGAGAACATACACGCTGTTGTACTTCTAGGATACCTGTAATTGGTCTGCAGCCAATAAATTGATCTTTGACTTCACCCAGAAGACTCTGTGTTTCTGTAGGTCTGAAACAGGAAGAACCCGAAGTCATAGGGTGTGTTCCCCTGCACCGCTGGGCTTAAAATTCCCAGTACTTCAACACCATGTTTAGAATAGAGCTCATAAGTGGGAGTTCCAACCGAAGGAATCTGACAAGAGTCCTCAAGCCGGGAATCCCTATTACAACCGAAGCAACAAATTCTTCCAAACTTAGTCAGACCAGGCATCTCGTGATTTCACCGGACTGTTCACAAACATCAAGGGAGCAAACTCAGTTTACGCAGCACAAATGCACTTACCCTCGGCTTTGGCTATTGCAATAGTCAAATCTAAGGACCGGAGGAAAACAAAGAACCAAAATTGTGGGCGCGACCCACCATATACTTAACTAAGGATGTCTTCTTACGCCAACAGAGGCCCCGTCTATCGTCTCACCTTACCATGCATCATCGAAAGAGGGCCAAGGCAGGGCGGCAGTCAGGGCAGCAGTCGTCAGTAGCCGTCAGGAAGGAGTAACCGCGCTGCAAAAGACCTTCGGACCACTTTCGACATACAGGGGTCGCTTAATGTGGCTCGCGATTCCTCCAGAATTGTCTTGCGGGGTTCCTCACAACCTTCAGGCAGAACCACTACCTTTGAAGCCGCCCAACGTTGGGCGCCAGTTGAAGAACCAGAACATTTTGGGTCTGGTGGCGCAGGGTGCGCCTTAATCTCCTGGGTTCTCCTGCTCAGCTACACAGAGACACGGGGACACTCCGTCGGCGTAAAAGATCAGATTTTATTAGCTGCAGCTAGTACAGTTATCCTAGAAGTACACACGGTATGTTCTCAGGAGACTGCCACTTCACTCCGTGGCGCACAATCTTATATAGGTCATATGTGAAATATACATTAACCAAGAACACACCTAAAGCAGATAGAAAGAACCAATAAGAAAAGTTGGAAAACAGATCAGAACCAATAGGAAAGGTTTGAAAACAGAGTATCGGGTAACTCAAAGAGCCTCTCCTCCAACTGTGTTTGCCACCCCTCCCCACAAACTAATTCATTAACAGGTCTGTGGTCGACTCGCAGGTGACGAGATACGTTTGTGTGCTTTGGAGGACAGTTGTGAAACGAGAGAATAAGAGCAGAAGACCGCGAAGGCCAGACGATAAGATAAAGTTAGAAGAGAATAGTGTGAACCAACAGATAGTTGAGACAGGGATTAAGAAAACCAGACAGGGATTATTTCGACGCGAAGCTGCAGAAAAAACAGAAAAGACTATGTTCGCCGTGATGCCTGAGTGAGGGCAACACAAAATGGCAGCGGAGCACAAAATGGCGGGTCAATTCGATCACGATCGAAAATCGAATTTCCTCAACTGGATGATGTCATCAGTGATGTCATTTGAGATGTCATCAGTGATGTCATGAGTGATGTCACTGACCATGTCATGAGTGATGTAATATGTGATGTCATCAGCAGTGCATTGCGGGCGCGCGAGTTATAGTTAGCTGAACTAACTAAAACGGGGGAATTTCAAAATTTCAATGGTTTTGTATGAGTGAAAAGTCCAGCTAACTATAACGCCCCTGAAGCCTATGGTTTTTTCAGTGAATATATATATATATATATATATATATATATATATATATTATCTACTGGCGGTCGCCGGTAGATAGTTATAGTTAGGACCGAGTTTCCATAGGAAATCTCAAAATTCTATTTTGAATAACTTTGGCGCTGGTTGATGAATCCTCGCTCAGCTCCTACCCTGAAAGTCTCGGGGTGATTCGTCAAGCGGGGGCCAAGACAAAAGGGGGGTCCCAAAACGCGTTTTCTCCATGCATTTTCCCATAGGACCTTTAGTCGAAGGTACAGCCCGAACGGCTGAACAGAATTACTTGAAATTTGGCAGAGAGGTAGTCCTCAGGTCAGGCATGTGCCTTTTGCATATATGGAGTCAATCTGTTCAGTAGTTCCTGAGAAAATTGCAGTTAAAAGTACATAAATATCTATAGCCGCGCGCACCCTTACGTGCGCGAGCGTAATTCTGATTGGTGGTTACATGTCAGTCAACGTTCGAATCGGTCGAAATCAGGAAGTGTCGGCCGCCATTTTGTTTGTTTTGGGTGCGACACTGAAAAAGAGAGGTGGCGAACGTGAAAAGGGGGCAGAGTAGAGAGTTCCTGACCCCCAAGCCTTTGTTAGGGGGTCCCTGAAGGACGCGCACGGTGAAAAACCTTAAAAAAAATATATAATAATACATACATAACGTAGCATTTAAAAAACCGTACAAATTCACTTAAAAAACCATAGGTTTCACACACGTTATAGTTAGGAATTAGCATTTAAAAAACCTTACAAATTCACTTAAAAAACCATAGGTTTCACACATGTTATAGTTAGGTGGACATTTCACTCGTAAAAAACCAATGAAATTCCCCCGTTATAGTTAGTTCAGATAACTATAAATCGCGCGCCCGTAATCCACTGCTCATGACGTCACATATAACCTCTGTGGGGGAGTGCAAAACGAAGTAGTCACACCTACCGGTCTGAAAGTGCGGTGTTGCTCAGAGTGACATGGTGCTGAGATGAGATGCTGCTACAGTCTGGTATGAAACCTAGCGCCTAAACCAGGAGGTCCTTGCTGTAATGTGATGTGCTGTGGTGTTTGTAGGATACCTGTGGAAGTAGTGTTAGTAGGCGGTTATACCATACAGGGAGTGGGAAGCGAACTACTGAGCTCTAACGTGCGTTTATACTATACCGGAAGTGGGAAGCGAAGTACTACGCCTATCAGTGTGAAGACTCAGGGATCAAACCGAGCTGATTGTTGTAAAGTGATGGGCTGTGGGCACTGTAGCATACTGGCCGCTGTAGTATAACTGTAAGTAGTGTTAGTATGCGTTTATACTATACAGGGAGTGGGAAGCGAACTACTCACCCCTACTGGTCTGAGACTCGGGGATTAAACCGTGAGCTCATTGCTGTAAAGTGATGTGCTCTGTGTACTATTTCAAGGTAAGTCATAGTACAATGTTAGTATGTAATGATACTATAATGTAAGTATGTAATGTTAGAATGTAGGGCTGTCACGAGGGGAATCTTGGGGAGTTTGTACACGGTGCTGGAGAAGACGGATGTCTTGGTGTCTGGTCCTGTTGGTGGTTGTTTAAGCTGTCTTCTTTTCCTGCAATAAATCTACTTATCGGATCCACTGCTGTCTTCCTGTTCACTACATAAATTTGGCGACGAGCGGGAGAAGGTGAAAAGTAGGCAGCACTCACCAAGATTTTGCGCTTGCTTGCGTTGTGCTGAAGACCCATTTTCTTGGTGAATCTGTTTCTACTCATCCCAGGGTCGTGTGCTGAAGACCCATTTTCTTGGTGAATCTGTTTCTACTCATCCCAGGGTCGTCGGCTGATCGAACTATGTGATCCTACCTCTGGTAGGATTTATATTTTTTGATTTTGGGCTTCCTCTGCCTCTTCACTACACTGTGGTTGCTGTACCACACGTGTGGAAGTAGTGTTAGTATGCGTTTATACTAATTCTTAAGCATCATGGTCCCATGGAGCGCCACCTCCCAGGCGCGGGTCATACAATGTCCCGGGGTGTGCAAGCATGGGACATTTATGTTTGCTATTACAGGACGGGAGCATTGCTTGCACCCTGTGATGGTAAATTCTTGTTTGCCTCGTTGAAGCGAGAGGAGGAAAACCTCGTATCGTTTCAATAAAGCGGAACCGGATGGTAAAAATGGAGAGAGAAAAAATGAAGCGAGGTCTCACCCGTTCATTTAAATGAGCCCACTGGTGGGTAATGTTCCGGGGCCAATCCTATTATTATATTGAGGGGGCACTGCAGCACTGGGGATCTTAACTTCACATGTAAATTAGGCGCGGGAGGGCACAGAGACGTTTCGCAGACTAGGGGATCGGCACCTCCCCGGGTATTGTTTACGAATTGTTCGGGGGGGGCTTCGAGGCCAACTCAAGACCTGACATCGGCAATCTCCAGAGCTTTATTTAAATATGCAGGGTGGGCCTCGCCAGTCCTTGAAGCCCGGTGGCCCTAGGCAGTGCCTTATTCGTTCTGAAATTACACGGGCAGTACTCATGGTGTTGTAAAGTGATACACTCATAGAACTCTTGCCATTGTACAATTACCCAGGCTTCATTTATGTAATAGTCTGTTGGTTTATATTTGGTAGGTGCACCGGAAAATTAAACCAAATTTCACTTATAACCTACTATCAACAGTCGATTTTCACAATAAACTACAGACAAGTGTTGTCAGAAAAAGAAGACCCATACACTCAGTTATGTATTGGTAAAAAAAAAATAACTTTTATTAACGCAACACAAATAAATGGAAATGTAAGTTTATTCGAACAACAGTAAAACATGAAAGAAGTGGGTGGGACTCCTCCGGAAGCAGCGTACAAAACCTGCAAGACAAAAAAGAAACATAAGTATGTGTGCCATGTCTAAGAGAAAAAGAAAGGTAGTGAGAATGAACGGAGGAAAGTGAGAATGGGACAGAGAGCGAGTGGGTGGAAGGGAGAAGGGGAGGGAGATTGAAAAGAACAGAGGGAGGAGGAGACAGAGCGCTGGCCTACTGCGCCCAGCCCTCACTGTTCACCTCCCGTCACCCATGTGTCTGGGACGCTGGGGTCCGCGAGAAAGAGAGCGGTCCAGCAAGTCCTTAAATTGAAACAGAGATATGAATGAGGCCAGAGATTACATTCTTATCTATGGCAACATCACTTGCCTGCACCTGTGCACCGAGGCTGCTGCACCCAAGCCCCTTTCTCCGCTCTGTGCTCAATTGCAGCTCCTGCGCGCAGGAGGCTTGACTGCTCACCTGCCAAAACCGGTGTGTCCAAGGACGTGCCGTGCGAGCTCCAACTCCAGGGTGCCGCTATCAGGGTGGCCCAGCAGGTCTCCGGTCGCGGACGGTGTCTTGATACCACGGTGGAAGGCATCAGAATGCCCAGGGCATCATCACGGGGTGAGCACCCGCTCCGCCCATTTTGGCTCCACTAACCCAGTGTCTGAAAAGGGAGAAAAAGCATAATGTTGGAAACGGCTTGAGGTAAATGAAGGTTTCTTTCAACGTTAATAGAGTACACCAGTTGAGTGCATCCTTCCTTCTTGAAGTACGATCTTCGAACTTTTAGTGGTAATCGTGGTTCAAAGAGGAGTTGGAGTGCATGAGAATACACAAGGTTAAATAATAATATGTTATGCAAACGTTCACATACAAAGGAACAGAGCGCATGGTAGAAGCATAATGTGCGGGTGTAATGCAGTGGCGCAAGCCTGTGTGCATGTACACTTAGTAATCAGCTCTCTTCAGTGCCCCAAAAGCCAATGCCACGTGTCTGTAGGGCAGCGCTGCCCACTGGCTCAGGCCTACAGTACGGTCCAGCAGGTCCTTAAAATGAGACAGAAATGTGATTGAATGAGGTCCGAGATTATATCGGTACGCAGGGTAACATTGGTTGTTCGCACCTTTGCACACAGGCTGATGTACCCCACCCCTCTCGCTGCACTGCGCTCAACACATGTCTGTAGGACAGCGCTGCTCGCTGGCTCAGGCCTACTGTACGGTCCAGCAGGTCCTTAAAATGAGACAGAAATGTGACTGAATGAGGTCAGAGAACACATTAAGCAGGGCAATATCGCTTGTTTGTACCTGCGCACCCAGGCTGATGCACCCCACCCCTCCCGCTGCATCACGCACAATTGCAGCCCCTGTGCACCCAGGCCCCACTGCTCACCTGCTGTCATTGTTGTGTGTCCAAACACAACGGGCAGCAGTGTTCACAATTCAGGTGCGGTGTTGATTGCGACGATGGTGTACGCCTTATGGATCCCTTTTTTTATTGCGTATTGTGATATGCGAGGTGGATGCGGCCATTTCACCTGAGGCAGTGTAGAAGAACTGGGACATGTGGCGTCGTCGTTATCCTATTTATATGTACGCAAAGTGGGCTGGGCTTGCGTACGCAGGGGTGTGAATAATAGTTCCGGGGACCTGGGCTTTGTTCAGTTCCTGCCTGGCCAGGAAGTGTACTTATGTGTGTTTCTGTTGCCGTTTAGTTTTGATGTCACAGAATGCGGAATTTACATTAATGTAGCATGTACCGGGAGGGCAGCAACATCACATTTCGTTCTCAAGGTTGTGGATATGCGCAGACACTCATGTCAATGGTGTGCGGTATTATTGAAAGTGTTGCTATCGCGAAGCGCACACATGTGAATGTGCTCGGATGGAGGGAGGATCAGCAGTGAGGCTACGTCATAATAGTGATAACGTTCATTTTAGTCAAGTTATGCATGCCAAACGTGAATCTGAAAGTCTCACATATGACACACTACTATACTGGTAAAGCCTGACAACAGAGCATACAGCAATACAAATGTACACATTACTGTTTACTGTTTGTCACATGTGATCTAGGATGTGCACTCTGCCCGTGGCTGATGATACCCCTTCAGGCCATCAATATCCAGGCCGAAATGCAGCACAATAATGTGCACACACACACACACACACACACACACCAGGGGCATCGTGTAACATGCATTTGATTTTTGATGTAACGTTTGAGATCCATGGCCATCACACGTATAAGGCTAATGTACAGACCATGAATATTGATCAAGATGATCGTTGCATGTTGTGTGTAGTAGAAGATATGTGTACACAGCCAATAAACTTTTCAAAAAAGCTCTCTAAGCATAAGGGGTGTGTCTCATCAAACGCTGTAGAGAGAATGACTAAAATGGGTGGGGTCCTCCAATTGTTACAATGGGAAATGTTATGAAATATTCAAATGCTTTTTTTTTAAGGTAACATGGCAATCGCGCATCGAGGGTGCAAGGAGGCCACACCCAAAAAGATTTTGAGAAAATATATTTATAAGAATATAAGTTTATTACAGTTAGAAATATATCAATGTTTAAAATATTTTAGATTATCGCTTGCTCTCGTATACAGTTTAAAGTTATTTAGATATAGATTTGAGACATAAAAACAAAACGAGGGAATGGCGTACCCAGCGTGACACCATGTGTCTATGACGTAACACAGAGCCTAGCAGCATGCACTCCTCGCATACGCAATGCGCAGCGGGCACGACCCCATACGTACATGACGTAACGCGTGGCTTGGTATTGCGTACCTGTCGGATACCTATGTAGCAGCAGGCGCAAACTCATACGTATATGATGTTGCGCGGGACACGGTGCCACAAATCCGTCGGATACGAAATGCGCATCCTTTACTAGTTTAGCAATATGGCGGATAGGATTCGCGTGGTGATGGAGCTTGGTACACTACCGGTATGGGAGTGTAGTTTTCTCAACAAAAAAAAAGATATGCATATTTTTTGGGGAAGATATAAAACATTACTTAATTTTTAAAGTAAAAAAAAAATAAGTATAATAGAGTTCCAAAATATTACAAAAAAAATTGAAAAAATATAGGTTTTATAAACTTTAAAATATGAAATTACCATTTAAAAAACCTTCGAAATTCACTGAAAAAACCATAGGTTTTACAGACGTTACAGTTAGGAATTAGCATTTAGATATGTGACATCATCAGCAGTGAGTTATAGTTAGCTCAACTAACTATAACAGGCAAATTTCTCTGGTTTTATATGAGTCAAATGTCCAACTAACTATAACGTCCCTGAAACCTATAATTTTTTTGGAAATTTCAAATGTTTTTTAAATGCTAATTCCTAACTATAACGTCTGTAAAACCTATGGTTTTTTCAGTGAATGTATATAATACTGGAATACACCCAATATAAAAAAACAGAACCCTTTTAGGCATAGAATGACGCATAAATTATGCAAAAAAAGAAGCAGAGAACTCTGCGTAGTTCTCAAGTTTAGGTGGACAGCAGCTCCAGTACAGAGCACTCTCAACACCGCAAATTTAGAGTGTCGCTGGTGTTGAGAGTGCTCTATACTGGAGCTGCTGGATTTAGGCATTTAAAAGCAATGATGAAGCTGGATAAAATTGCCAACTATAACAATCATGGCAGCACAGCACAGCACAATCTAGCAGCCATTTTAAATGTAATAATTATTACTGCCGGTCTAAGGAACAATTTTATAGAGTGAAGAGCCTTTTATTTTGTATTTATTTTAATTTTATATATTTATTTTTTGAGGTTTGGGATGTCTAACAGCTAGAGACACTTCAGCCTATAGCTGCTTTTGTGAAGAAGTAAATTAGCCATTATTGCTGCCACTGACGACAGAGCTTGATAATAAATTCATGAAAATTCTTCAGGTGCAATATTAGCAAAACCAGTATGATCTGGTGCTTGCCACTCTGGTTTTGGTTCTTCCACCTGTTACAGATTTCTAGCCACAGATTTCTTACCTTAGAATTATCTCCAGGTGTCAGAGTGGATTCAGAACTTTTTCTTGAGTAGTACCCCTGTGCACCAGTAGGTGGTGTTGTTCGTCTTCACGTGCCATGGTAGCGTCATCCATGTACGCAGAGCCTATATAGGCACCACCACCATGCACTGACGTCAGTTCTTTTCTTTCTGCGCTAGTCAGCGCAGATCCGAAGAAGAACTACGCCTTAGTCAATTTTTGACTCACTTTTTTTGACTTTTTGTCAAGTCTTTTTGAGGTTTTCCTTCTGGGGTGTCTGGAATGTCTTCTCAAAAGTCCGATTTCAAGCAATGCAACACCTGTCACTGCTCGATGTCAGTGACAGACCTGCATCTTGTATGGCTTTGGTGCTTTGAGCGTGACCATGATCCTATGGCCTGCTCCGATTGTCATGCTATGAACCCGAAGACCTTGAGAAAGCGATCTCTCAAGCTCCTGGCAGCTTGAAGTGTGATGCTGCAATGATCTAAATTTCAGCCGAGAGTAAGGTCCTGGGAACAGTCATGGAGTCTGAGATCCTCGTCGCACTTGAAGTTGTCAGGTCATTCGAGTAATTCCCACCACCAGAAGAAGTCCAAGAGATATTCTCCTCAGAAGAGAACAGGGAGTGTCGACTTTCGAGGCCTGTCTTTGAGGCAGAGCCAGCACCTGGGCTATCTCCATGCCTCCATGAGTTTCCCGGAGCTGAAGTAACCCCCACCCAATTAAGAGAGTTTTATGAGGTTATGCAACTCATACTTGGGTAGCCCATTCCCTCTAGCGTGCCTTTAGGGCCCCATGGCTTGGGAAGGGGCCCTACTGGATCCAGTACAGTACTTTGGATCCATAGAGGGATCCAGACTGGCCAACCCACCTTGACCTTTCCTGGCACAGATGCCAATGTCTTCATTCTGATCCCAGACTCCGACACAGAGCCAGAGGGGCATTGTCAAACGCCAACTCTGGTGCCAACTGGTGCCATTCCTTCCAGGCCGGAGCCTTATTCGTATGGGCTAGGACTCTGGGAGGAGTGGAAGGGTTCGCTGGACCCTGAAGAATACCAGACTTATGACATAAGCATGGACTGGTGTGAGGATTTGCCGGATGGTAAAAGACTGGATATCGCTCCAGATACTTGCATGCTTTCTCCGCCTACCCTGGCTACAGAGGGGGAAGCATAATTCGCAATGGTGTTAAGGGTGGTGGCAGAGGTCCTTGACCTTAGCTTGCCCTCGGTGGCAGTCACGATGTACATCTTGACAGAAGTGGTTTAACCAGGAGTGTCCTCCTCAGGACCGCTTCTCCCATTTGATGAAGCTCTTATTGATGCCCTGCTTGGGACTTGGTCGAAGCCCAACACAGGGGCTCCTGAGAACAGGACGATTGCCTGCCGCAACCACCCCACCCTAGGGAACCACAACTTCCTCACACAATGTGCTACCCCAGAGAGCTAGGTGATCCAATCCTCCACTTCCCACGTAAATCCTGTTGCATCCCCTAACGCACCACCGGATCAGGAATCCAAGAGGCTGGACTACTTATATAAGAAGAGGCTTTATTCCTCTAACCTTAGCACTACAGTCCATGAATATTGCGGGCCTTTTGGGCCGCTATTCATACTCTCTGTGGCATTGGTATGTGCAGGTGCTGCCAACAGTCCCCGAGGAGGCCCGGGCCAGGTGGTTGCTGATGGGAGAGACTCAGCTAAGTTCATGATCCAATGTGGACTGGACATCACCGACTCACTGGGCAGAGCGGTTTTATCAACAGTGGCCTTACGGCACCATGCCTAATTAAGGACGACTGGCTTTTCTGGAGATGTCCAAGCATCACTTATGGCCATGCCCTTTGATGGCTCCCGTCTCTTTGGAGACAAGGCGGGTTTAGCGCTGGAGTGCTTTAAGGACAGCAGGGCTACAGCCAGGTTCATGGGACATTCATTGGCCTCCCTATCTACCTTTTGCTTCTTTTGTGGCTGCAGAAGGGGCTTCTAGCCACGTGTATACCCTCTCAGACACCGCTGCATGCAAGCTTCCCAGCTTCTGCGTGGCGGAGGGTGCGATACCCACAGACCCATGGGTGGGGCACCCATAGGTCGGGCCAGTCCACCTCTCCTCCTCTCTTATAGTCTTCCCTCTTACCAACATGGGCATCCAGTGGTGGGCAGGATCCGTGATCACCTGCCCCACTGGCAGTCTATAACATCAGTCCAGTGTTTTTTGCAGATCTGAGTGCCTGCTCTCCCCCCTATGTGACTACCCCTCCATCTATGCCACCTACTTATGACAGAATTATGGAGGACCACCTATCCCTTCTTTGCCAGGAAGTGACTGTTCTCTTGACCAAGGGAGCTGCAGGGAGGGTGCTGACACCAGATGTAGGTCTTGGTCGCTATTCCCGCTACTTTCCGGTGCACAAGGAAGGAGCCCTTCATCCTGGCATAGACCTGCAACTTCTCAATTTCTTCTTCAAGAAGGAGAAGTTCAAAATGCTCAGGTCTTCACTGCCCTGGACCTGGGAGACTGGATGGTAGCGTTGGACTTGCAGGATGGATATTTTCACATTCCCATCCTGCTTGCCCACATGCGTTACCTGCAGTTCATGGTGGGCCGCAAACACTTTCAGTTCACCGTGATCCCTTTTGGCCTTACCAGCACCCCTTGATATTCACCACGGTGATGGCTGTGGCTGCAGCACATGTTTTGAGATCAGGGATGTCAGTCTTCCCCTATCTTTATGATTAGCTGTTGAACGCAGGCTCGCCTCAGGTGGTCATCTTCCACCTCTAGACTACAGCGAACCTCCTGCATTCTGCAGCTCCCCCACACTCCTTGTCTTTTATTGGCGGTGGCTCCACCATCCTGAAAAGCAGTGGGAAAGTGTTTTGGTCAATATCAGGACTGGAGGGCACTATGGGGCACTCTCTTGGGAGTGTGCATATTAGATTAGCAGCTCAGCCACAACCTTCTCTGTTGCCACATGGCTTTCCTTTGTTTTTAGGTCTCGCCTGACCCAGCGCCTGCGCTGGCTGGCGAGACTTTAAGTAAGGGCTTCCAAAAATGCTACTGCCGGCCACAGCTTGCAGTAGCATTTTAGTGCATGTGAGCGGGCGCGCGCTGGAGCAGAGACGCCATATGGCGTGATTACTGCAGCGACCGCACATGCACTGCAAGCTGTGGCCGGCGGTAGCATTTTTCCCCCGCGATCAAACAAAATTGTCGCCTATGGAGTCCTTTCAACACCCAGAGTACCATCTGGTGCCAATACGCTTTGCGTGTTTTTTTTTTGTCAGTCCCCCCGGGGCACAAGCAGGCATCCACTTCTGTCTTTTTCGCTGCGATCAGCTGTCCTGACAGAAGTGGATGCCTGCTTGTGCCCGGGGGAACTGTCAGCAAAAACAAGCATGCATCCACTTCTTTTTGCTGCAATCAGCTTGTTACACCTCTTTATTGGATCCTTCTCACAGTACCTACCTTTCTTGTGTTATCACTCTCTTGTGAGGGAACAACACTGCCCTGCTCAGCTGTGAATCTCGTGTCTCCTGTGTTACCCTGTTATAGCTCCCCGGTGCTCGACCTGTAGCTTCTGTGGGCACTGCTGCAGCCTGTAACTCTTCCTCCCTCCAGGCATCCAAGCCCATAGTTTCCGCCTTTGACTGCAACTAACGCTGTTGCTTGAGGGTGTGGGGGTGCAATGGGGGGTCTTAGGACATTAACGTTACCCTGTTATAGCTCCACTGTGCTCGACCTGTAGCTTGTGTGGGCACTGCTGCTGTCTGTAACTCTTCCTCCCTCCAGGCATCCAAGCCCATAGTTGCCGCCTTTGACTGTAACTAAGGCTGCGGCTTAAGGGTGTGGGGGTACAGTGGGGGGTCTTAGGACATTAACCTATGCTGTGCCAAATCATTAATCCTCTCAATCAGCATTAAGGCAAATTCTGGCACACGCCTGGTAATATAAGGGTGTGCGCATACCTTCCCCGGCAACGTGAAGTCAAAAACTGACGCAAGACAACTTAAATTCAATACACGCCTCTGAGTTGATGGATTGAGAGAACATGATCAGATCTATAGTAAAGCTGTTTGTACTCTTTAATGCAGTGTTGGTACAGCGTTAAGGGGGAGGTGCTGTTTGTTGTCCGGTCGAGTGAGGGTGAAAGAGCTGCAGTGACCCGGGTGAGACCGATTCTCGGCGTGCATGATAGTTTATTTGCTTTGGTCTTTATTTTTTGTGCCAGACAGTTGCTTGGTTCTTTTTTTCTTTAACAGGAAGGACATCGGGTTTTAACATGTCAGGCAGGCACAGCTAACAATTCGTCAGGATGCCACGTCGGTTACAGATTTTATGGTGTTGAGGCTCGCCGGGTGGTGAGGTGCCCGGGAGGCTCTGTGCAGTCGCCTGCCTATTCATGGGAACCAGCTTATCAAGAAATGTCCCACCTACGCTGACCTGGAGCGGGTGGGAAATGCACCTGGTGTGGGTCTTGTAACTCTGTTATGTTGCCGAGCCCGGCTGGTGAAGTGCGGGGCCCGGGGGTAGCGTGCAGGGCCGTGAGTGCAGTGTGGCCAAAGAATCACTCGGAGCCGGTGGTGGTGTTACTGGGTTCACGGTCGTAGCCCCAAGAGACTGTACGTATGTGGTACTTTAAAATTTGGGACCGCGTAGGAGGCAGGGCCCTACCCTGCCTATTCCGGTATCAGCGAACCGCGAATGGCGAATGCAGTATGTACAAGTGCTTTGCATAACGTTTCATCGATAAATGCACTGTGTATACGATATTACACATTGACTTCGTGGGTTCCATTTTGGAGCGGGCGCCATCTTATGGTTGCCCTCACATAGGCTACACATCAAGGACAAACACAGGCCTTCAGAACACATGCGCCTTCTATTGACTTCTCTGTGACCTATGCGACTTGGCTCCACCGCCCCAGGTCAGTCTGGTCCCACGAGCTCCCCGTCCTACGGCCACCTGTGATTAGCATCAGGGTTTGACACACCATAAAGCCTTTTCATCCCACACAAGCCTCCGGCTAATCTCTTTCACACCTTACTCTTCCTGCTTTATGGCTTGTTTTATCAACAGGAGGGGCCTGTGTTTATTGGGGTCTGCTGATATCTGATGTTGGATCTGAGCCTCGCTGGGTAAATAATTGTGGGCTGGCTGAACTGGAATGTGGGATGGTCATCATGACTCTGCCTTTTCGTTTGTAATGAATACATATGAATGACCATATCGTAAAACGAGGAATGTGTGCCTGAAGCATGATATTTTGTATATAAGGAGAAGGCCGTTTCTGTAAGTTTAAGCAGTCTCCTGAGAACATACATTGTGTTGTACTTCTCGGATACCTGTAATTGGTCTGCAGCCAATAAATACGATCTTTGACTTCACCTAGAAGACTCTGTGTTTCTGTGGGTCTGAAACAGGAAGAACTCGAAGTCTTAGGGTGTGTTCCCCTGCACCGCTGGGTTTTAAAAACCCAGTACTTCAGTTGGCGCCCAACTCGGGGCGATTTCAGCGATACCGGTCCAAGCCAGAGGTTCGTGAGGAGCTTCGTGTGGAAATTCCGGAGGAAGGCCGCCACTTCATCGACCCCTGCATGTCGATGTGTTCCGAAAGTCTTTTCTGCGAGGTTCTCCGCGTCCTGACGGCTACGAAGGACTGCTGCCCTGATTAATCGCCCTGTTTTGGACCCTTGACGATTTGGTAGAGCGAAACAATTGAGAGAGTCTTCTGGTGACGTCATCGATCATCGATACCTCAGTTAAGTATAAGTGGAGCGTCTCCCAGTTTGTTTGGTATCCTTCGGGATTTTTGGTATCCTTCGGGATCGCTTTGATTTGGAACTTGCAAGTGCCAAAGCCAAAGGACTCGTGTATTCACGAGACTATCGTATTCGATAATCCTTTGAAGTTTGAAACTAGACTAGTGAGCGAAGATGCCTGGTTCTAGTGTATTTGGAAGATTGTTTTGTTTGGGTTGTAAAAGGGATTCCCAATTAGAGGATTCGTGTCCGGTTCCTCCAATTGGAACTCCAACTTATGAGCTTTATGTAAAACATGGCGTGGGCCCCATCGCATATAATGAAGTATGGATCCGATACACCAGAAAGGACGGTGTTTTAAAATGGCCCCAAATGGTAGTTTCGATACAGATAGCTTAGATAATTTGGAAGTTAAATTATTTAAAAAGAAAGCCCGGCCGGCGATGTTTGATTCTTTCCGCCTATGGCGAAAGGAAGCCAAACAGAAGGAAATTAAGCTAGCAAAAAGGAATAAGAGAGAAAAAGGTATATCAATGATGCAAGCAGCTGTGCAATTTAAAGATAATGAAGAGGAACAAATGAATGAGCAGTTACATAGACAGCGCACACTAGGGATCGATAAATGTTACCCAGTTTTGTCACCCCTTCCACAAGATGACACGAAAGAGAAAGATTCCCTAATGTCCCATTTGCTAAGTTCGCCACCCCCGTATGCGCAAAATGCCACAGCGCCTCCACAGCTCGTAAATGTGCAGCCTCCAGTTAATGTGCCGCAAGCATTCCCACAGCTGCCAGCTCCTCCTCAGCTGGCTCCTATCCCTACAGTGCAGCCCTTTCAAGGGCCGCCAATCTCGTTACCTGTCTCCCCTGCGCTTCCTGCGACTTTGCCTAGTACATCAGCTGCCTACCTTGGCGCTTTTCCTAACACTGCCCCTGTACCTGTATCTGCACCCGTTTTTCTTCCCTCTGTCTTTCCCCCCGTTTTCGCCTCAACTTCTCCCTCTGCACGACAACGAATAGCTAATGTGGTTACTAGTTTAATGTCGCCTCTCTTTGGGTCATCTAGTATGACCCCTGGTTTACAACGTAAGCAGTTGCGTAGTCAGCTGCCTGATTCTGAAGAAAAAGAGGTATTAGACCATATGGCACGTAGGTGGATTGTTTTTTCCTCACTCTATGATGTGGAGTCAGTTGTTAACGTTTTTCACCAATGGGACGCCCCAAAACAGAGGTATGTGTTTGAGAAAATGTGTGAATTCCTCTGTGAGGAATTGGAAGATCATGGTTCAAACTCAATCCCGCAGGGGTTGTGTCGAGTGCGATTTGATTTTGGAACAGGTACAATTGTGGGTCCCGCCGTAGATAAAGCAGTTGCGACTTTACTGTCCTTCAGGAACGATGATTGTCAATCAATCAATTAAAACTTTATTCGGATACAAATTTTGTGTCCATAAAAGCATACAAAAATTTAAAAACAAATCTTTAAAATCAAGAGAATTCATGTAGATCATGAAAAGGTTCTTATACGCGGATTGTACCAACAAGTAGTATATAACACATTATTTCTTTCAGTCTTAATCACAATTACAATCTAGCGATTTAAGAAGGGTCATGGTTTGCACGATATTTAACACAAGCTTTTAAAAAACTGGCTGTTGGTAAGATGCTGTACTCAGTGTCCAAACATTGTAAAGCAAGGAGGGCCGGGCGACACTGGCGTAGGCCTATGAATTTTAATAGAGGTAAAATCCATTTTTGGCGTGGAAATTCATAGTAACTACAGAAGAGGACTACGTGCAATAGCGATTGTTCTGATTGCCCATCACATGGACAAGGAGTTAGTTTACTAGACCAATCTTTTGTCTTCGGGAAAGTTAACAACCGATGAAAAGTATTAAACCTGAATTGTCTTAAAAGATATTTTTCATAATGATTAGCACTAGATAGTAAATATGGCTGAATCCCAAATGAGACTTGTACCGTGGCAAGATGGAAATTTGTAGGCTTTAGAATCTCAGATGTTAAGCGAAGCTCACGTAAATGGGATAGGCACGCGGTTTTCAGCTTTTTGCGTGAAATATCTGCTAAGGACTCAGGGAGCATGAAAAGAGATTCCAGGTTTACATCTCTCAGGAATTTATAGACATACAGCAGCCATGGGATGTTTTTCCAACCTTCCAGTGTGAGACAGTCAGAAATAAGCAAACGAGTCAGTTTACACTCTAAAGTAACCCATAGTCGATGCCATAAAAGGATTGGTTGGATTGCAATAAGATCAGAGATATAATCCTCCCCCAACTCCATATGGCAACCATAAGTTGGCGAACTATTAGGAGCGGCCAAAAGGTACCGCAAAAAAGCATTTTCTATTTTTTGGATAATTTCCGAATTAACGTGACCCCAAACTCCGGCCCCATACATTGCCACTGGGCGGCACTTGGCCCTGTAGATCTGAATCAACTCCCGGGAGGGGCGCTGGCCTAGTTTTTGCGCAAATGTGACCAAAGCTGTTGTAGTTCTGAGGAGCCCCAGCTTTCTGGCCAGGAGGGTAGAACCCCAACTAGAGGTATTATCTATCTGAATACCTAAATAGGGGTATGAAGTTGCGGTCTCCAGAGTGGTATTATTTATCCGGATACTGCCAGAATGTCTAAAGCGTTTCCCCAGATGCATGGCAAACGTTTTCTTTATGTTTACTTTTAGATCAAGGGCTGCCATGAAGTCACAATATCTATCGAGGAGAAGTTGGAGTTGGCGTGGGGTCCTGGCCATGATCACCGCGTCATCCGCGTAAAGCAACGCGGGTATTGGACGGTGATCAATCATGGGCAGGTCCTGACTACCAACCAACATCGCAGCCTCTAAGCCATTGGTGTATAAATTAAAAAGAAAGGGTGCCAGTACGCATCCCTGTCTGACACCCTTAAGTACTGGGAATGATGTTGTAAGTTCCCCCCCCGAACCATACCGTACTTTTGCTGAGGCCCCTGTATAAAGATTCCGAATAAAGCTCACCAAGGGAGGATCAACCCCCATAGCCAAAAGTAGTTTCCATAATTTACTATGGGAGACGCAATCAAAAGCCGCCGATAAATCGACGTAGGCTAAGTGCAACCTCCCCTTTTTGGCCCCTACGTATTTACCTATCAATAAAGAAAGGTTTAATGCCTGCTCCACCGTCCCAAGTCCCTCTCGGAAGCCATACTGAAGGTCAGAAACCACTTGATTACTTTCAGCCCAATCCTGAAGTCTTTTAAGAAGTAACCGACCCATCACCTTCCCAGTAGAGTCCAAGAGGGAGATGGGACGGTAACAGGCAGGACTATCACGGTCACCCTTCTTAAAAATAGGAAGAAGAATGGAAGTTGTCCAGGACTCTGGTGGGCCGATTTTAGTGGCTGCTTCGAAGACCTTAGTGAGAATAGGGGACCATAATTCTAAGTTATTTTTAAATATGTCCACGGGAACCCCATCAGGGCCTGGGGCTTTACCACATTTAGAAGCCTGCAGTGCCATAAGTACCTCATCATGATCAAAATAAAGGTTAAAATTAGGGGAGAGGGGTGGTCTACTATAGTTTTGGGTAGTTGACATCCCTATACTATCTGAAGGGGGCTCTGACATAGAATCCTCCGAAATACCAAAAATCCTTGAAAAATGACCAACCCAAGCTGCCTCACCCACTGCTACCTCGATCCTAGGGATCTCTTGTTGGTCAGTTAGAAAAGGTGTTCTTACTATTCTCCAGAAGGAGGCCGAATCCTTAAGAGAACAACTCTGATGTAACGTGGCCCATAATTCCTTCTTAATGTCTATCTTACAAGATTTGAGTGCTTGCTTATAGCATTTTCTTAACCTTATCACTTCCACTTTATCCCTTACGGTGTTAGTCAAGGCTTTCTTTAGTGAGAGGTAGGCGCGCCTTGTTGCGGGATTAAACCAACCCTTTTTTGTTTGATTAACGCCCGAGATTTTACGGAACAACTCTCTCTTTATTTCAGAAGTAATAAGAGAAAAGCTAGCCAGTACCTGATCAGGGGGGGAATGTGAGTTTAAGCACGTTTCAATGTGTGGGAGTATGCGACTCAGGACTGCTGAGGTGATCTTATCAGCATCAACTTTGCTCCATTTAATTGCATACCCGTTCGGCTTATTTACCCTTAAAGTTTCTTGTATTAAGAGAGTTTGCTTAGTGGATGGTACTATCATATCCGGAATAATGATAGCGAGAATATTGGGAAAACGATCACTACTGGGATCGGTACCTGTTCGAACGCTATGTAGCTGGTCTTTGGAAGCTTGTGAAACCAAAACATAGTCAATCAGACTAGATAATCCCCTACCATTGAATGTGGAAGTGAAAGGAACTGGGGGAGAAGCAAGATCGTTAGTAAAACCTAGATCTAAATTGAATATTATTTCAGTCAGAAAGTTCCCTAGTTTGGTATGAGGGAAATGCGTTACATTAAAGCCCAGGTCGTCCACAATACCACAGATGTTTAAGTCGCCTCCCTTGCAGAGATTAAGATTGAAGTCTCCACCCCAGACTATGGTAATACTAGTGTTAGAATATTTAAGACGCTCCTCTAATAAGAGTCGATAGATATTTTCCAGGACTGGAAGTATGTCCTTTGGGGTCAAATTATTATAGAAGTTAACTATATAGAACAACTGTATTTTACTGATTGTTATCATAAGGATCTGGGAATAGGGATTGCTATTAATGATTTTGGTATCTAAGGTTGGGAGTTCATTTGAGACATATATTACCAGGCCACCTTTCGCTCTCCCTCGTGAAGAAGGTTGGGCAGATGAGTTGAAGGTTTTGTATCCTTGCAGATGAATGGGAGCAGTCAACCACGTTCTTGCAGGCAAACAATATTATGCTCCCTAATAACAGAGAGCCATGATGGATTGTCTGCCTTAGAGCGTAAGCCTGCAACATTCCAGAAAATTAATTTGAGAGAAAGGTCAAGATTAGGGACAGGATTAACCGGACCACCTCCGGATAGGATATCGTCGCCTAGAAGTTTAGTTTTGGAGGAAAGGGCAGGGTTGACCAAACCCCCCGCAAATAGAGTAACGCCGCCCGAGGGTATTGTCAACAATCATTGTTCGAACAGGAATTCCCTGTGGGGAAAAAGGTAAAAGCGCGCCAATATCCAATGCGTGAGGTCCCTCCAGTTTGGAGGCCTGGTGATGCTAATGCTGTTCCACCTGTTCTGGCACATTTTCAGCGTGTTTGGGTACATGTCCCATGGAAGCGTTCTGAGGTGTTAGCGCTTAAGCAGACATTGCCTGACCCCCGTAAAAACCCTGCAGGATATTATAAGGAGTTATCATAGACTGCAGAATCGTGTGTCATGAATCTAGCTGATGTAGATATGTTGTTCGGGAATGTTGTTCCACAGCCTTTATGGGGATCCATTCGTAATGTAGATCACGCTGCAGAATTGGGTAACACGTGGGCTAATATCGTTGCCGCAGACACTAGACAAGTTGGTGGTGCAAAACCTGAGCCTCTCGTAGCAGAACTTCCTGGTAGAATTATCACTTACATGAAGACTTTAATGCCCGGGATGCGTGTGAATTGGGATAAATTGTCTGCGTGTAAGCAAAAGAAAGATGAAACAGTGTCTGATTTCTTTACAAGGTTTGAAGAAACATTTATTGACCACAGTGGTCAAGATATGAGCACTGAAGGTGGTCAACGATTATTTGTGGATAAATTTGTGCATAATTTGCTTCCCGAGTTGTGTAAGAAGTTAAAAGATTCAGAGAGTTCTTGGGCTGTTTCCTCTTCAGCGCAAATACTGGCTACTGCACAGTATTACGAAAATAGGGATAAAGATGAGAAGGATAGAGCAGACAAGAAAACAAAAGAATTGAAGACGAAGGTTCTGTTACAACAGGCCTACCCACCGCGTGGTGGTCAGAATAATTATCAGCAACCTCAACAGTTTCAGAGAAACATGCAAAGGTTCGAGTATTCCCAACAGCGTGTTCCTGTAGGTCCCAATCAATGTTCGTATTGTAAAGAAGAAGGTCATTTTAAGTATAGTTGTCCTAGATTGTTGCAGCGTACTAATAATGCGTATGGCGCAAGAGGTAGAGGTGGTCAGTAAGCTCCTAGAGGTAGAGGGCGTGGAAATGTTCCGCAGAACACGCGTCCTCTTCCGCCTCAAAATACGATAAATAGCTTTGATCAGCAAGCCAATGCAACTGGTAATATAGCTCAGTACTATAATAATGATTATTATGCAGAAGACAATATGGAAGGTAATGATTACTAGGACAGCCATAGACAGAGAGAGGGAGTTGTTTCAGTGCCAGTGGATCAGAGTGGACCGTATGTTAAGGTGACCACAGCGGGTGTGTCAGAGCCCTTTCTGCTGGATACTGGTGCTGCAAAGAGTTCAATTATGCATTCAAAACTCCCTGGCGCGCCTTTGTCTGGCGAAATAAATGTTTCAGTAGGTTTTTCTGGCGCCCCGGTTAGGAACCCGATTTCTAGTCCTATGCCACTTTCTGTTGGACCTTGTGAGCTAAAAGCACCCCTCATCCTAACGACAGGTTGTGGTGAAAATCTGTTAGGGTTGAATTTGTTAAAAAGATTGCATGCACCACTATATTGTTCTCCCTCAGGAGTACAACTTACATTGGGTAAGGAAGTGATTTCCCCGATGTACTTGTCAAAGAATACATTGCCACCTGAATTGTCATCCCTTCCGGATGTCCTTTGGGCTACTGGTCCCAATGATGTGGGTCTCTTGGAAACACCGCCATATGTAGTCACTTTAAAGGCCAATGTCAGATTGCCACGCATTCCCCAATACAAGTTCTCCAATGAAGGTCAGAAAGCGTTGTTAGCAATTATCAGTGATTTGATTAAAAAGGGTGTAATCGAAGAGACAAGAGGCAACGTTTGCAATAGTCCTGTTTTACCTGTTTTAAAACGTACGGACCCTTCTCAGCCACCTGTTTACAGATTTGTGATTGATCTTAGAGAGGTAAATAAGATTGTTTTGCCACAGTTTCCAGTTGTCCCTGATATAACTGCCTTGTTAACTATGATTCCAGCCTCCGCTGCATGGTTCTCAGTGATCGATTTAAAGAATGCCTTCTTTAGCATCCCAATTGCAGAAGAGAGCAGGGACATTTTTGGCTTCAGTTTAGGAGGTCGAAGCTTTCGTTTTAAACGCGCTCCACAGGGCTACTGTGAAAGTACATCAATATACAGTCAGGCTTTAAAGGCGCAGCTTGATGCACTTGTTTTACCTAGTGGTGCTACCCTCATTCAGTACGTTGACGATTTACTAATCGCCGCGGATACTGAAAAGATTTGTAAAGAAGCTACATTGTCATTATTGCGTCATTTGTCTGCCTCTCATCACAAAGTGTCTCTCTCAAACTGCAATATTGTCAACAAGAAGTGACCTACTTAGGTCATCTCTTATCGAAGGAGGGAAGGAAACTGACCCCAGAAAAGAATTCAAGCCATCGCACAATTTAGTGTGCCAAGAACACAGAGAGAAGTGCGTGCTTTCTTGGGCATTACTTCATACTGTAGGCACTGGATCCCGAGTTTTTCTTTGCTGGCAAAACCTTTGTTAGCATTAACCTGTAAAAATACACCGAATCCTGTCCCATGGTCTGAAGAGTGTCAGAAAAGTTTTGGGGAATTACGTAATGCATTATGTTCAGCTCCTGTGTTGGGTACCCCTGACTACAGCAAGCCTTTTACATTGTATGTTCATGAAAAGGACGGTTGCGCATTATCAGTGTTAACACAGCCTTTTGGCGACAGACCGCGTCCATGCGCATATTTTTCGTCAACTTTGGACCCGGTAGCGAGGGCATTGCCAAGTTGTTTGAGAGCTACAGCCGCAGCAGCTGTGTCTATTCGACAGTCTGCTGGACTAGTGATGGATAACACATTGATTGTAATGGTTCCACATGCTGTGGACACATTGTTAAACCGGACCAAGACACAGCACTTAACTAGTGCTCGATTGTCAGGGTATGAATTGACACTGTTGGCAAACCATATACACATAAAGAGATGCAACACGTTGAATCCAGCCACATTATTGCCGATTCCAGCAGACATAGATGAGATTGAGCAGCATGATTGTCTGTTCAGAACAGATGAAGAGACGAAAGGGAAAGTGGATCTTAAAGATACTCCCCTAACTGAGTGTGATGGTGCCTTATGGGTGGATGGTTCGTGCTTCAAGCTTCCGAATGGTGATACGACTGCTGCATATGCTATCACGACTTTGCACACGATTGTTGAGACTGCACGCATACCACATAATTCGGCTCAAGCAGCAGAATTAATTGCCCTTACAAGAGCATGCGTGTTGCCTGAAGGAATGAAAGTGAACATATATACTGACAGTCAGTACGCCTTTGGCGTGGCCCATAGTTTTGGGCGATTATGGAAAGAACGTGGGTTCCTGACTTCGCATGGAGCTAAAATTCAGAATGGTCAGTTGGTGAATGATCTCCTTGAGTCACTGACCTTACCGTTACAAGTTGCAATCATGAAATGTAGTGCGCACAAGAAGGTCACTGATGATGTTGGTCGTGGTAATGCATTTGCTGACGAAATCGCGAAAGAAACAGCAAAAGATGTGAAGACTCGAATGTATGTTGCAGGCCCTGCAAGATGGGTTGGTGATGTTGGAATGTGTGAAGACACGATAGAGAGTGTGAAGTCCCTTCAAGCTAAAGCCACAGAGAAAGAGTTGAGCAAGTGGAGAGAAAGTACGGGTAAATTGGATGAGAATGGTTGTTGGGTTGATTTGTCAGAACATCGGCGATGGTTGTTACCTGATGCCTATGTGCTTCCAGTGGTTACTATGGCACATGGAATGGCACATATCAGTGTGAAAGGAATCTGTAAGTTGTTGGCCCCAGTTTGGCAGAACGCTGGAATTCCCAAGTGTGCAGAGAATGTGGTCAAGAATTGTATGGTATGTTTGAAATACAACCCTGGTAGGGGAACCCCAACTCCAGCTGGTCATTTTGCGCCTCCATCATATCCATTTGAGGTTTTGCAGATAGATTTTATCCACATGGAAAGGTGCAACAACTTGAAATATGTACTGGTTGTTGTTTGCGCTTTTTCAAAATGGATAGAAGCATATCCCCTAAAAGACAACACTGCTTTATCCACAGCCAAAGCCCTTGTGAAAGAGTTTTTCCCTAGGTTTGGAATGCCAAGAATGGTGTGGAGTGATAATGGGAGTGAATTTGTGGGTCGAGTGATGAAGAATGTGTGTGAGGCACTGGGCATAAAGCAGAAGTTCCACGCTGCAAATCACCCCCAATCAGCTGGATTAGTAGAGTGCTACAATGGCACTCTGAAACTCAAACTGGCCAAAATCCAGGCGAGCTCCGGTCTTAAATGGCCTGACGCTCTGCCTTTAGCACTCCTATCAACAAGAATGACTGTGCATTCAGGAGTGGGACTTAGCCCATATGAAATCATATTTGGCCGCCCGGCCAATGTATGGGGTGTGCCAAGACCGACAAAATTCAGTGAAATCGAACATCCAGTACTGCTTGACTATCTGTATGAATTGACGGCTAAATTGCGTTTTTTACACCAACAGGTGCACGATACCCTGCCCCAGGCCTCTGAAGCTCCAGGACACCCTATCGACCCTGGCTCATGGGTGCTTGTGAAAAACTTTCAGCGAAAGAACAACGATGAGCCCCGTTGGATCGGCCCTCACCTCGTACTTCTATCGACAAGATCAGCGGTTCGAGTGAAAGGGAAAAAGAATTGGATACACGGCGCCCACTGCAAACGGATCCCTTTGCCTCTACCATATGACCGGTGGGTCCAGGAGGGACAGTTTCAGAATCAGCGATACCCTCCTGGACCCACCGGTACTATTTGAAGGACTTTTTTATTTTTTATTTTTCGAACCACCATCCGGGTTCAGCCGCAGGGTCGCGGTGCCAAGACTTCGGGGTACAGGCCGAAGACGTTAGGTCAACGGTTCTGGTTGGTCTGAGGCGTTCCCTGGACTGACAGGCGTACTCCTTAGCAGAAGATACTCACCCGCCGCGAGCGGCACGATTAGAGGATGGAGTTTTTCAAGATGGAGAGACCCGCTGAGGAAATGAACTTTAAGACGAAAATATGTAAAATAATGAAGAGCAAATGTTTTGTATTATTATGTCTGTTTATATTATTTGGTATGATGGTGTTTACTGTAGGATTTGTATTCTTCTCCATTCAAGTGCCATTTGCACCCACTGTACAGCCTATACCTCCTCCTACTGTCTCCTTACACTCTTTCCACCCTCTGCCTGAACACGAACAAGCTAGACGATCTGAGTTCGTAAACAACTCGTTTATTCAACTCCTGCACCAGCACCAGCTAGTTATGAATACAACCAATTGCTGGGTATGTGGTTTAATGCCACATACCATTAATAAGGGTACCCCGTATCTAGTGCTGCCATTTAGCTATAATGGATCGTCATGGGCATTCCAGACCATGTTTCTTTTTGCATTAGATGCCTACTCCCCACGACAACCGCGTTCCATCAGACCTAGCACAAATAATAAAGCCTTAATGAAAGGAGTTGCTGATATGAGCAGAGATATCGACGCATACTCATCTATTCCCAAGGATGAATTGCGAGCTTATGTAGGTTGGAACGCGACGGGGTATAGCATTAGTCTGGGTGAAAGGCAGCGAAAAATCTCATCCCCAATTTGGGTCGTACCCCACATAGGTCGGTTCTGTTTACAAGGTAATGGTCAGAATCCAAGAGCTCAACTGGGGAAAAGTGACTGTACTGAAACGTACACTTTTCCATCACAATTTTCCCCTGCGTTTTTGGCTGCCAAGGATACATATTTTGTTTGCAATGACCAAGAATATACATGGTTGCCCCCTGAGTTCTCGGGCACATGTTATATTGCAAACTTGCTACCGCCAACATTTACTGCTTCCTCTGATTATCACAAGACCAGAGTTGTGAGAGGCGTTTTTAGTCAGGAGGATACTGCCGGTCAGGAAGCGGGAGACTTCTTTTTGGTTTTCCTGCCGTTTTGGGGACCGATGGTCAATAGTAGGAACCTGAGACAACTGACTCGTGTGGTTGAATCTACTGTTAATGTAACGGCTGGTGCCCTTGGTAATTTGACGGTACAAAAGGGGGTGGTGATGGACGGAGCATCAGAACCAATCAAACACTCACGCCCAGTCAACAGATCTGGGTTTGATCCATCACCGTTCTTTAGCCCACTCTGCCACCCCAGTTCAGACATGGCCATATGCAAATCAGTCTGACCCTGTGCCTCATGGGAACAGTCCAGCCCGAACTGCCAAGCCATATCTTCCCTGGACCGGAAACAAGCTTCCTAGGACCGGTTTCAGGCATTTCAGCCGTCTTCAGCCAGGCTTGCTTGAATCCAGTGGCAAAGTGAGCAAGGGACTCACGTCTGAGCATACCCTGCCAACTTATGGCGAACAAAGCGGTACAAAAGGGGGTGGTGATGGACGGAGCATCAGAACCAATCAAACACTCACGCCCAGTCAACAGATCTGGGTTTGATCCATCACCGTTCTTTAGCCCACTCTGCCACCCCAGTTCAGACATGGCCATATGCAAATCAGTCTGACCCTGTGCCTCATGGGAACAGTCCAGCCCGAACTGCCAAGCCATATCTTCCCTGGACCGGAAACAAGCTTCCTAGGACCGGTTTCAGGCATTTCAGCCGTCTTCAGCCAGGCTTGCTTGAATCCAGTGGCAAAGTGAGCAAGGGACTCACGTCTGAGCATACCCTGCCAACTTATGGCGAACAAAGCGGTACAAAAGGGGGTGGTGATGGACGGAGCATCAGAACCAATCAAACACTCACGCCCAGTCAACAGATCTGGGTTTGATCCATCACCGTTCTTTAGCCCACTCTGCCACCCCAGTTCAGACATGGCCATATGCAAATCAGTCTGACCCTGTGCCTCATGGGAACAGTCCAGCCCGAACTGCCAAGCCATATCTTCCCTGGACCGGAAACAAGCTTCCTAGGACCGGTTTCAGGCATTTCAGCCGTCTTCAGCCAGGCTTGCTTGAATCCAGTGGCAAAGTGAGCAAGGGACTCACGTCTGAGCATACCCTGCCAACTTATGGCGAACAAAGCGGTACAAAAGGGGGTGGTGATGGACGGAGCATCAGAACCAATCAAACACTCACGCCCAGTCAACAGATCTGGGTTTGATCCATCACCGTTCTTTAGCCCACTCTGCCACCCCAGTTCAGACATGGCCATATGCAAATCAGTCTGACCCTGTGCCTCATGGGAACAGTCCAGCCCGAACTGCCAAGCCATATCTTCCCTGGACCGGAAACAAGCTTCCTAGGACCGGTTTCAGGCATTTCAGCCGTCTTCAGCCAGGCTTGCTTGAATCCAGTGGCAAAGTGAGCAAGGGACTCACGTCTGAGCATACCCTGCCAACTTATGGCGAACAAAGCGGTACAAAAGGGGGTGGTGATGGACGGAGCATCAGAACCAATCAAACACTCACGCCCAGTCAACAGATCTGGGTTTGATCCATCACCGTTCTTTAGCCCACTCTGCCACCCCAGTTCAGACATGGCCATATGCAAATCAGTCTGACCCTGTGCCTCATGGGAACAGTCCAGCCCGAACTGCCAAGCCATATCTTCCCTGGACCGGAAACAAGCTTCCTAGGACCGGTTTCAGGCATTTCAGCCGTCTTCAGCCAGGCTTGCTTGAATCCAGTGGCAAAGTGAGCAAGGGACTCACGTCTGAGCATACCCTGCCAACTTATGGCGAACAAAGCGGTACAAAAGGGGGTGGTGATGGACGGAGCATCAGAACCAATCAAACACTCACGCCCAGTCAACAGATCTGGGTTTGATCCATCACCGTTCTTTAGCCCACTCTGCCACCCCAGTTCAGACATGGCCATATGCAAATCAGTCTGACCCTGTGCCTCATGGGAACAGTCCAGCCCGAACTGCCAAGCCATATCTTCCCTGGACCGGAAACAAGCTTCCTAGGACCGGTTTCAGGCATTTCAGCCGTCTTCAGCCAGGCTTGCTTGAATCCAGTGGCAAAGTGAGCAAGGGACTCACGTCTGAGCATACCCTGCCAACTTATGGCGAACAAAGCGGTACAAAAGGGGGTGGTGATGGACGGAGCATCAGAACCAATCAAACACTCACGCCCAGTCAACAGATCTGGGTTTGATCCATCACCGTTCTTTAGCCCACTCTGCCACCCCAGTTCAGACATGGCCATATGCAAATCAGTCTGACCCTGTGCCTCATGGGAACAGTCCAGCCCGAACTGCCAAGCCATATCTTCCCTGGACCGGAAACAAGCTTCCTAGGACCGGTTTCAGGCATTTCAGCCGTCTTCAGCCAGGCTTGCTTGAATCCAGTGGCAAAGTGAGCAAGGGACTCACGTCTGAGCATACCCTGCCAACTTATGGCGAACAAAGCGGTACAAAAGGGGGTGGTGATGGACGGAGCATCAGAACCAATCAAACACTCACGCCCAGTCAACAGATCTGGGTTTGATCCATCACCGTTCTTTAGCCCACTCTGCCACCCCAGTTCAGACATGGCCATATGCAAATCAGTTTGACCCTGTGCCTCATGGGAACAGTCCAGCCCGAACTGCCAAGCCATATCTTCCCTGGACCGGAAACAAGCTTCCTAGGACCGGTTTCAGGCATTTCAGCCGTCTTCAGCCAGGCTTGCTTGAATCCAGTGGCAAAGTGAGCAAGGGACTCACGTCTGAGCATACCCTGCCAACTTATGGCGAACAAAGCGGTACAAAAGGGGGTGGTGATGGACGGAGCATCAGAACCAATCAAACACTCACGCCCAGTCAACAGATCTGGGTTTGATCCATCACCGTTCTTTAGCCCACTCTGCCACCCCAGTTCAGACATGGCCATATGCAAATCAGTCTGACCCTGTGCCTCATGGGAACAGTCCAGCCCGAACTGCCAAGCCATATCTTCCCTGGACCGGAAACAAGCTTCCTAGGACCGGTTTCAGGCATTTCAGCCGTCTTCAGCCAGGCTTGCTTGAATCCAGTGGCAAAGTGAGCAAGGGACTCACGTCTGAGCATACCCTGCCAACTTATGGCGAACAAAGCGGTACAAAAGGGGGTGGTGATGGACGGAGCATCAGAACCAATCAAACACTCACGCCCAGTCAACAGATCTGGGTTTGATCCATCACCGTTCTTTAGCCCACTCTGCCACCCCAGTTCAGACATGGCCATATGCAAATCAGTCTGACCCTGTGCCTCATGGGAACAGTCCAGCCCGAACTGCCAAGCCATATCTTCCCTGGACCGGAAACAAGCTTCCTAGGACCGGTTTCAGGCATTTCAGCCGTCTTCAGCCAGGCTTGCTTGAATCCAGTGGCAAAGTGAGCAAGGGACTCACGTCTGAGCATACCCTGCCAACTTATGGCGAACAAAGCGGTACAAAAGGGGGTGGTGATGGACGGAGCATCAGAACCAATCAAACACTCACGCCCAGTCAACAGATCTGGGTTTGATCCATCACCGTTCTTTAGCCCACTCTGCCACCCCAGTTCAGACATGGCCATATGCAAATCAGTCTGACCCTGTGCCTCATGGGAACAGTCCAGCCCGAACTGCCAAGCCATATCTTCCCTGGACCGGAAACAAGCTTCCTAGGACCGGTTTCAGGCATTTCAGCCGTCTTCAGCCAGGCTTGCTTGAATCCAGTGGCAAAGTGAGCAAGGGACTCACGTCTGAGCATACCCTGCCAACTTATGGCGAACAAAGCGGTACAAAAGGGGGTGGTGATGGACGGAGCATCAGAACCAATCAAACACTCACGCCTGGCTGAAGACGGCTGAAATGCCAGAAACCGGTCCTAGGAAGCTTGTTTACGGTCCAGGGAAGACATGGCTTGGCAGTTTGGGCTGGACTGTTCCCATGAGGCACAGGGTCAGACTGATTTGCATATGGCCATGTCTGAACTGGGGTGGCAGAGTGGGCTAAAGAACGGTGATGGATTAAACCCAGATCAGTTGACTGGGGGTGAGTGCTTGCAATGTTCAACACTCCGTCCATCATTTCCTTTGGTTTTGCTTTGTTCGCCATAAGTTGGCAGGGTATGCTCAGACGTGAGTCCCTTGCTCACTTTGCCACTGGATTCAAGCAAGCCTGGCTGAAGACGGCTGAAATGCCAGAAACCGGTCCTAGGAAGCTTGTTTACGGTCCAGGGAAGACATGGCTTGGCAGTTTGGGCTGGACTGTTCCCAGAGGCACAGGGTCAGACTGATTTGCATATGGCCATGTCTGAACTGGGGTGGCAGAGTGGGCTAAAGAACGGTGATGGATTAAACCCAGATCAGTTGACTGGGGGTGAGTGCTTGCAATGTTCAACACTCCGTCCATCATTTCCTTTGGTTTTGCTTTGTTCGCCATAAGTTGGCAGGGTATGCTCAGACGTGAGTCCCTTGCTCACTTTGCCACTGGATTCAAGCAAGCCTGGCTGAAGACGGCTGAAATGCCAGAAACCGGTCCTAGGAAGCTTGTTTACGGTCCAGGGAAGACATGGCTTGGCAGTTTGGGCTGGACTGTTCCCATGAGGCACAGGGTCAGACTGATTTGCATATGGCCATGTCTGAACTGGGGTGGCAGAGTGGGCTAAAGAACGGTGATGGATTAAACCCAGATCAGTTGACTGGGGGTGAGTGCTTGCAATGTTCAACACTCCGTCCATCATTTCCTCTGGTTTTGCTTTGTTCGCCATAAGTTGGCAGGGTATGCTCAGACGTGAGTCCCTTGCTCACTTTGCCACTGGATTCAAGCAAGCCTGGCTGAAGACGGCTGAAATGCCAGAAACCGGTCCTAGGAAGCTTGTTTACGGTCCAGGGAAGACATGGCTTGGCAGTTTGGGCTGGACTGTTCCCATGAGGCACAGGGTCAGACTGATTTGCATATGGCCATGTCTGAACTGGGGTGGCAGAGTGGGCTAAAGAACGGTGATGGATTAAACCCAGATCAGTTGACTGGGGGTGAGTGCTTGCAATGTTCAACACTCCGTCCATCATTTCCTTTGGTTTTGCTTCGTTCGCCATAAGTTGGCAGGGTATGCTCAGACGTGAGTCCCTTGCTCACTTTGCCACTGGATTCAAGCAAGCCTGGCTGAAGACGGCTGAAATGCCAGAAACCGGTCCTAGGAAGCTTGTTTACGGTCCAGGGAAGACATGGCTTGGCAGTTTGGGCTGGACTGTTCCCATGAGGCACAGGGTCAGACTGATTTGCATATGGCCATGTCTGAACTGGGGTGGCAGAGTGGGCTAAAGAACGGTGATGGATTAAACCCAGATCAGTTGACTGGGGGTGAGTGCTTGCAATGTTCAACACTCCGTCCATCATTTCCTTTGGTTTTGCTTTGTTCGCCATAAGTTGGCAGGGTATGCTCAGACGTGAGTCCCTTGCTCACTTTGCCACTGGATTCAAGCAAGCCTGGCTGAAGACGGCTGAAATGCCAGAAACCGGTCCTAGGAAGCTTGTTTACGGTCCAGGGAAGACATGGCTTGGCAGTTTGGGCTGGACTGTTCCCATGAGGCACAGGGTCAGACTGATTTGCATATGGCCATGTCTGAACTGGGGTGGCAGAGTGGGCTAAAGAACGGTGATGGATTAAACCCAGATCAGTTGACTGGGGGTGAGTGCTTGCAATGTTCAACACTCCGTCCATCATTTCCTTTGGTTTTGCTCTGTTCGCCATAAGTTGGCAGGGTATGCTCAGACGTGAGTCCCTTGCTCACTTTGCCACTGGATTCAAGCAAGCCTGGCTGAAGACGGCTGAAATGCCAGAAACCGGTCCTAGGAAGCTTGTTTACGGTCCAGGGAAGACATGGCTTGGCAGTTTGGGCTGGACTGTTCCCATGAGGCACAGGGTCAGACTGATTTGCATATGGCCATGTCTGAACTGGGGTGGCAGAGTGGGCTAAAGAACGGTGATGGATTAAACCCAGATCAGTTGACTGGGGGTGAGTGCTTGCAATGTTCAACACTCCGTCCATCATTTCCTTTGGTTTTGCTTTGTTCGCCATAAGTTGGCAGGGTATGCTCAGACGTGAGTCCCTTGCTCACTTTGCCACTGGATTCAAGCAAGCCTGGCTGAAGACGGCTGAAATGCCAGAAACCGGTCCTAGGAAGCTTGTTTACGGTCCAGGGAAGACATGGCTTGGCAGTTTGGGCTGGACTGTTCCCATGAGGCACAGGGTCAGACTGATTTGCATATGGCCATGTCTGAACTGGGGTGGCAGAGTGGGCTAAAGAACGGTGATGGATTAAACCCAGATCAGTTGACTGGGGGTGAGTGCTTGCAATGTTCAACACTCCGTCCATCATTTCCTTTGGTTTTGCTTTGTTCGCCATAAGTTGGCAGGGTATGCTCAGACGTGAGTCCCTTGCTCACTTTGCCACTGGATTCAAGCAAGCCTGGCTGAAGACGGCTGAAATGCCAGAAACCGGTCCTAGGAAGCTTGTTTACGGTCCAGGGAAGACATGGCTTGGCAGTTTGGGCTGGACTGTTCCCATGAGGCACAGGGTCAGACTGATTTGCATATGGCCATGTCTGAACTGGGGTGGCAGAGTGGGCTAAAGAACGGTGATGGATTAAACCCAGATCAGTTGACTGGGGGTGAGTGCTTGCAATGTTCAACACTCCGTCCATCATTTCCTTTGGTTTTGCTTTGTTCGCCATAAGTTGGCAGGGTATGCTCAGACGTGAGTCCCTTGCTCACTTTGCCACTGGATTCAAGCAAGCCTGGCTGAAGACGGCTGAAATGCCAGAAACCGGTCCTAGGAAGCTTGTTTACGGTCCAGGGAAGACATGGCTTGGCAGTTTGGGCTGGACTGTTCCCATGAGGCACAGGGTCAGACTGATTTGCATATGGCCATGTCTGAACTGGGGTGGCAGAGTGGGCTAAAGAACGGTGATGGATTAAACCCAGATCAGTTGACTGGGGGTGAGTGCTTGCAATGTTCAACACTCCGTCCATCATTTCCTTTGGTTTTGCTTGGTAATTTGACAGCTGAGCTCCAAGCGAAACGGCTTATGACTTTGCAGAACCGTATGGTTCTAGACGTCATACTTGCAGACCGCGGTGGGGTATGTAAGGTCATCCAATCTAGCTGTTGCATTTTCATACCAGATAACGCTCCAACAGTTTATCAAGCCATCTCCAAACTGCATAAAATATCTGAATCTATACACTTGGATAAAGGAGATTGGTCACTGATGGGGTGGTTCTGGGAACTGATATCTGCCTGGGGTTGGAAGATTCTGATGGTCATTGGAATGATCTTAGCCATTCTTTTCCTGTTCTGTCTGTGTGTACAGTGTGCTCCCGCGATATGTGGCCTCTGTGCTACATTATGTGTAAGGAAACCTGTATCGAGGGACGAGCTAAGTAATAGGATGATGCTACAGCAACATCTCCATGACTTTATAAACATAGACCTGGACTCGGATTAATATGAGTATAGTTATTGCCTATGTAAGGGCAAAAGGAGGGTCTGTGGTACTTTAAAATTTGGGACCGCGTAGGAGGCAGGGCCCTACCCTGCCTATTCCGGTATCAGCGAACCGCGAATGGCCAATGCAGTATGTACAAGTGCTTTGCATAACGTTTCATCGATAAATGCACTGTGAATACGATATTACACATTGACTTCGTGGGTTCCATTTTGGAGCGGTGGCCATCTTATGGTTGCCCTCACATAGGCTACACATCAAGGACAAACACAGGCCTTCAGAACACATGTGCCTTCTATTGACTTCTCTGTGACCTATGCGACTTGGCTCCACCACCCCAGGTCAGTCCGGTCCCACGAGCTCCCCGTCCTACAGCCACCTGTGATTAGCATCAGGGTTTGACACACCAGAAAGCCTTTTCATCCCACACAAGCCTCCGGCTAATCTCTTTCACACCTTACTCTTCCTACTTTATCGCTTGTTTTATCAACAGGAGGTGCCCGTGTTTATTGTGGTCTGCTGATATCTGATTTGGGATCTGAGCCTCGCTGGGTAAATAATTGTGGGCTGGCTGAACTGGAATGTGGGATGGCCATCATGACTCTACCTTTTCGTTTGTAATGAATACATATGAATGACCATATCGTAAAACGAGGAATGTGTGCCTCAAGCATGATATTTTGTATATAAGGAGAAGGCCGTTTCCGTAAGTTTAAGCAGTCTCCTGAGAACATACATTGTGTTGTACTTCTCGGATACCTGTCATTGGTCTGCAGCCAATAAATACGATCTTTGACTTCAACTAGAAGACTCTGTGTTTCTGTGGATCTGAAACAGCAAGAATTCGAAGTCTTAGGGTGTGTTCCCCTGCACCGCTGGGTTTTAAAAACCCAGTACTTCACGTACTCGCGTAAACCCTATTTATTCTACGCGCAGAGTCACATGACTCTACGTTGCCGTCAGCGCCTGTGTCGTCACTGCCGCAACATTACATTCCTCCCCAACAACATCAAAACAACAATAGCTGCTAGCATGAATCTAGAGTCCGTTCCCGGCCTAGTGCCTCATCTCCGGCCAAAGTTTGGACCCCACACCAGCACCCAGTAAATAAAATGAAACAATCTTACGTTAGGTAGTCTCTCAGCCGGCAGGATGGCTTGGGATTGCCTCTCAGGCCGTATTGTGACAGGCCACGGCTCTGGGACTCTCCGCCCTCGCTGTTCGGTAGGTTGGTAGAGGCCTCAGATCTTTGGGACTGGCCAACACCACTCACTGCCGACTCATCGGCCCGGAGGTGCGGGGTTGTCATCGAGGTCTCACCCCCTTTGGCTGTCCCGGCCTCTTCGAAGGCCGACTCCCTCGCTGCCTCACATGACCTAGATTCTTCCACGGGGCTCCTGTTAAGATAGTTCTCCTCTTGGTTGGATGATTGTCCCGGTCTTTCAGGATAATATTTCTTAAAATGGGACACATTTCGTGTTATTCTTTCTCTCCCTCGAGTGGCCACAACACGGGTTCCCTGTACATGCACCACTGTCCATGGTTCCTTTTCAAAAGTCAGGCGAAATTTTCCACTAGTGACTCTGTTTTTAAGCAGCACCACGTCCCCATGTCGGAGATTGGGCATAGTTGACCTTCGCCTAAGGCTGACATGTGCATGCGTTTTTTGTCACTGGACATCTATTAAGCTGTCCCGAGGGGTCTCTGGCTGCCACGCCGGGTGATGAGGGATCGAGTCAGTGATTACTCCCCCCATTAGCAGGTGAGCCGGGGCTATGCCTGTGGTGGTGTGTGGCGTTTGACGATAGTTCCTGAGAAACGTAAAGATCGCCATTTCCAAAGACTGGGCCCTGTCATGCGTAATTCTGATCACTTTGTTGAGTGTTCGCATGAACCTTTCAGCCTCCCCATTTGCCTGGGGCCACCGAGGGGTGATCCTCCGATGGTGAATGCCAAGGGCCTGTAGGTATGACGCAAATTCTTGGCTTTGGAATGGAGACCCATTGTCCGTTCTCAGCTCCTGCATGATGCCATGGGCCGCCATGATCTTCTCAATCTTTGGTATGATCTCTGGGGCACTTAGCACTGACACTATTTCAACTTCAGGGTATTTGGATAGTCATCAATGGCCACCAGGGTGTGGCGACCATCCGGCAGACTGCCAAAGTCAAGGCTTACTCTAGACCACGGGGTCCTTGGTCTGGGTTCCACAATGATTGGAGCCGGTCTGGGTATCTCCCCAGTCACTTGACATGCCGTGCAGGCTCGGACTGTGGTTTCCACAAGGTCATCCATCAATGGGAACCACACCTTTGTGCGGAGCCGCGCCTTTGTTTTGACCATTCCGTGATGCCCAACGTGGGTGAGGTCCACCACGCTTTGAGTCAGGGATGTTGGAATTACCAACCTGTGTCCCCTCAGCAGACACCCTGTGTTGTCTTCGGTGAGTTCGTCTCTGACGTGATACAGACTGTCCATCACCTTTTGTGCCGAGCTGTGAGGCATTTCCATTCCTCCTTGGCCCGGTGCCAGCTGTTGTTCTGGGTAGCTGCCTTAGCGCGCTGTATACATTCATCTTGGGTCGTCGGATTCCGCAATTGTTCCATGGAAATGGGTATGGGGCATGATTGGGCGGTAACGCACCTAACATACTCTTCGGTGTCTTCTGCATCCTCCATTTCTTGCACCGTGGCTTTCCGAGGATGCCGGGACAGATAGTCTGCCGGATTTTTTGACCCAGGTTGGTACTCCACCTTGCAGTTGTAGTTTTGGAGCTGCAGCATCCACTTTTCAATCCGTTGAGGCGGTTTGGTCGAGGTTCCTGAGAATAGGGCCACTAGCGGCTTATGATCTGTCGCGACTACGAAAGGCTTCCAATAGATGTATAAGTGAAAATGGTGGCACCCCCAGTGAATGGCAATGGCCTCCTTCTCTATCTGCAAATACCTTTGTTCCGTTTCGGTGAGGGACCTGCTAGTGAACGCTACGGGAGCCCACTCTTCCTGAGCGTTCCTTTTTTTGGAGGAGGACCGCTCCTAACTCTACAGGGCCAGCGTTCACTGCTACTAGTGTCAGCTTTGTGGGGTCAAAAAACGCCAGGGTGGTTGCTCCAGACAGGGCTTCCTTGATCCTCTCAAACGCCTGGGCTTGCTCACGGCCCCACTTCCAGGTGATGGATTCCTTGGTCAGCTCCCTCAGTGGTGACGTCAAGTTGGCCAAATCTGGGATGAATCTCCCACAGTAATTCACCATACCCAGGAAACTGCGGACTTCTGTGACGTTGGTGGGAGCAGCGGCCTCTTTGACGTCCCGAACCTTCTCTGGGTCTGGGTTGACCCCTTCAGTGGAGAAAGTGTAACCGAAGACTTGTAGTTTCTTGCATAGGAATTCGCACTTTTCCCGGTGAAGGGTGAGGCCCGCTTCCCGTAACCGGCGTAGTACTTATGTTCTTGGGTGGTTTTAGCGTGTATCATTATATCATCGCTAACATTGATGACACCGGGAATATCTGCAATCAACTCCTGTATCACATTTTGAAATACCTCCGCGGCGCTGGACACTCCAAAACTCAATCTGGTGTACCTCCTGAGTCCCACATGTGTTGAGAACGTGGTGATGTTGCGGGAGGCCTCGTCCAGCACCAGTTGATGATATCCGGACCTCAGATCCAGTTTTGAGAACCAGCGAGCTCCCGCCATTTCTCCAATGAGGTCGTCTATCGTGGGAGTGATGTGACGTTCCCGCTTGATCGCAACATTCGGAAGTCTCATGTCGACGCAGATTCTCACCGCGCCCAGTTGTTTGGGCTTTCGCGCAACGACGATGGGGGACACCCACGGCGTGGGCCCAGATACCTTCTCAATGATCCCTGCGGCCTCCAGCTTCTTGAGCTCCTCCTCGACCAGGGGCCTCAGGTGGAACGCTATTCGCCGGTGTCTTAGGGCGACGGGTTGGACCGTTGGATCGATGTGAAGGTGAATTTCCTTCCCTTTAAACCTCCCTATTCCTTGAAAAGCTTCTGTGAATTCGGCAAGGATATGTTGGAGGGACTCTTGATGTACTCCGAAGGCAAATGTTACTACTCCCAGGTCTTCAGCCGCTCGGCACCCCAGGAGCATCCCCTGTCCGTCCTCGGTGACATAGACATTGGTTGTGTTGGATTTTGAGCCATGTGCGATGGTAGTCCGGAACCGTCCCCGTATCTTCAAAGGCGCATCTTGCCCGTAAGCGAACACGGTGATGGTCGATGGGTGGAGAGTCGGTCGTGGATCCATGGTGCTGTGTAGGGTTGAGGCCATGATGTTGATGGTGGCCCCTGTGTCTACTACAGCAGTGACCTCCTGGGACCATACCCGGATGCTGCATTGAGGCAGGCGTCTTGACTTTCTGGTGGTAGTGCCGATCATGTGGACTTTGTGCACCACCCTCTCCTCCTCCTCATCATCGTCCATGTCACTGGGGGCTGGTTCCCCTTCTTTGAGAGTGTTCGCTACCTGGCGAGGCTTGCGATACTTTTTGGACCTACACACTTTTTCGAAGTGATTAAATCGCCCACATCCTGAGCATCTTTTGCCCTTTGCGGGACACTCAGCTGCCATATGCGGTGGACCCCCGCAGTATCTGCACGACTTGATTTGCCCCGGAGAGGGTGTTCCTGGTCCTTTCCTGTTCCACCTATGTGGAGGTTTGGTCGTTACCGCATTTACCGGTTCCGAGTTCACCGGTGTTTGGAGAGCAGCCTCCATGTGTGCCGCCCGCGCTTTCGACAATTCTTTGGTCCGTCCTAGAGTCAGTATTTCCGCTGGGGGCTTGCCGGACTCTTCGAGTATACGTTCTCGCAATTTGGCCGATGCACATCCTTGGATTATCTGTCCCCTGATTTCTTCGGTTTCATCGCGAAATCCACAGGTGGTCACTAGGTTCTTTAATCGCGCGTGATACGTGTCTAACGATTCCTCCGGAAGTTGGCGCGCTTGCGGGAAGATGAACCTCTCATAGTCCTGATTGGCCGTGGGCTCGAAGTGTTCGTTGAGGGCATTTATTAGCGTGTGGTGGCTCTTTGGGGTGGCTTCAACTATCGTTTTGACGATATTGTGTTTATCTTTGCCTCCCAGGTGAATCAGCATTGCTCGCTTCTGGTCCTTATGGACCTTGGTGGCTTCAAAGAAGATACGCAAACGGTCTACCCAGGCTTTCCATCTGGCCGCTAATGCCGATGGCGGTCCTTCCACTGTAAACGGCTCAATGGGGGGTATGGTGGCCATTGTCCTATTGTGTCTTGTCGCCTGGGACTCTCCTGACCTCTGTGGCCTTGACGTGTTGGGTACGAGCTTGCAGCTCCAGTGCCCTTGGGCTGGCCTTCTCTGGGTGACTCGCACTGTTCCCCCGCTTCTGATGGGAACCTTGCCTGGTGTGTCCTATGTTCCCCTTAGTGCTGGGCTCCTCCAATGGTGCTGTGTGTTGCTACAGCATGGGGGTGTGGGCCTGCTTGCGGACGGGGAGCCTGCCCCTGTGTTTGTTCCTTGTGGTTCCTGTGTGTGGGCCAGTATTTCTTTGTTTTTATTTGTTACAAACTTATCCTCCCCTTCACCACACAGCAGAGGTACTCACAGAGGGTTGCAGGCAGAACTCTGCCTGGATGCTGACGACCCCACCACGTGTTTCCCTTCCGTGAGGCCCGAATCGATCAGCTGCACCGTCGGCAGCAGGGCCTGGACCACGTGTGCAGGGGTTATGTGCTTCGGTCCGCCCCCACCTGACACGGGGCATTAACCCCTCAGACAACACGCGCGGAAGGCAGAGTGTGTGCCGCACCGCGCTCCGATGGGGCTCCAGACAACCAACGCGCACTGGGGCACGAGCACCGCGAGCGGAGGACAGCGTTCGCGGACGCCACACCAGCGTGCAAGGCACACAAGGGCACGCCCACCCTCGTCGCCAATTTGTTATGTTGCCGGGCCCGGCTGGTGAAGTGCGGGGCCCGGGGGTAGCGTGCGGGGCCGTGAGTGCAGTGTGGCCAAAGAATCACTCAGAGCCGGTGGTGGTGTTACTGGGTTCACAGTCGTAGCCCCAAGAGACTTACGTACTCGCGTAACCCCTATTTATTCTACGCGCAGAGTCACATGACTCTACGTTGCCGTCAGCGCCTGTGTCGTCACTGGCGCAACATTACAGGGCTCAGAGCAGGGGAAGGGGCGGTTTTAGCTTGCCCCACGGAACTTTGACCGAAGTAAGTACTCGCACCGAAGACTTGAGGGACATATAAACGTACGTTTATCAAAAATATGCGCGCTTCACAGAAACTAATGACAAACTTATCAAAATAGTACTCGCGATCCGAGAAAACGGAAATAATTTTAAAAGTCGATAAGCGTCTCATTTTTATCGGGCATCTCCGTCCCCACTGCATGTACAGGAAGTGGGAGAAAATCAGGAGCTGTGAACAGGGCAACATTTACAAATCAGCTTATTTGTTCCCACACATGGCCAATCGAATACCTCGAATTCCTAAAACCACCAATCCCCTGAACCCCAATTATACAGACTCACAGTTCAATTTATTTCGGCTTGAATATATTGTAAACACTAATTTGCATTTGGCGTTATAACGGTAATTGATGAAACAATATGCTTTTCAATGCTGTTCGTTGTTACGGTGCTTTAAATGATTCACTACGTGAGGGCGTGATAATGATATTCGATGTAGAAACTGGCGTGGTAAAGCAAGTGTCGTTAGTATGCATTTGTGGTAAAAGCCTTTGTTGTAAAGGCTTTCGTTGTTGTGTCATACATCCACTCTATATAATTCCTAACTAAATAAGTTATAGTCATAGGCACTGAATTGTGACGGAGCTCGCAATAAAAATATATCTCTATATTAGCAGTTGCGGCCAGTGCAGGTAAGAGTGGTGAGGTGAGATGGGAGTCGCTGCTCTTACCTGCACCGGCTGTCACTGTATATTACCTAGTGGCGGTTGCCACTGGGAATTTATAGTTGTGATTGTGTTGCAATAGGAAATGCCTTTTTCGGGTTGCTAATAACGTTGGCACAGCTTGATTAATATGCACAACACTTTACAAACAAGCATTGGCATAGCCAATAGGCCTCGCCTTTGGGACCTTATAAGTGTTTAGCCATGCAACAGTTAATGTTGTTGCACCAAGGATTTTGTGCTGCATAACTAAATACTTATAATGTCCCAAAAGTGAGACCTATTGGCTATGCCAATGCTTGTTTTTCTTGGGGGGGTTACCCAGTCCCACCCAGGCACCCTCAAACGTACTTTGATGTTGGGGGCAGCCCCGAGAGCCCCCCCGTGGCTACCCCAGCGGGCTCCCCAACAGGGCAGAATCTCATTTGTTGCCTGCGGGAGCTGGTAGCTCTTCTCCTGTGCCTGCAGGCAGGATCTCCTCTTCTGTGGTCACTGCCCGCTGCCCCCAGACACTGGCACAGGGAGTGAGGCCCACCACTTCTATTGGTAGGATTGTGACGGCGCTCTCACTGCACTATCCTGGTGCTGGGGCCCAAAGTTGAGCAATGGCGCTCCCCGATTCTTCCTTGGTGGTGAGGGTGCAGAGTTTTTTGAGGAGAAAGCTGGCCCGAGGGTTGGAATCCCTGGATGCTCTGAGTAGGAGGACCCCACCCACCCCTCTTCCCATATTTAAAAGAATGCTCTTGCATCGACTCCCGGGCCCTTGATCACCCCAAGGGGGTTGAAACCATCTGTCAGCAGAGTTCCACTCACTTCATTGCTGCACTGGAGGGTCGAAGGTCAAATCCTTTCTCTTGATGTATCTCAGGCCTTATTGGGCTTTTTTGTCTATATTTGGCTCATTGTGCTCCTGGGGTGAGCCCTAGCCACCTAAAGCACTTTCCTTTGGCCTTCTGGCCTCCAAAGGGGTAAACTTTGTAGAAAGCTGGTTTCACTGGCTCGCTGTGCCCAACTTTCACTTTTGGTGCTTCTCTCTTCGGCTCAGTTCTCCTGGGGTAAGCTGTAGTCAGATTCCTTGGTCCAGATGGCATCAGGGGGTTTCTCCTTTCTGTTGCATGGCTGCTGCCTCCAGTCCCAGTGTCCATAAAAAAGCACAATCAAGAGGGTTGTCCCCCTTATGCAAGACTTAAGGGAGGGTGGAAAGTCCTAGAAACCAGGCACCAGTGGCCAATCCTGGACAGCCACATCACCTCTCCGCCCCTTCCCAACCCTACTACACAGCATGCTGTGACAATTAAAAATTGAGTCACATCTCCTCTGGGGGCCTCAGCGCCGCCCTTTTCTCAAATCAATGCAAGGGCCTTCCCCACTAAAACATCAAAGCAGAGCTCCCTACTGTGTTGTCTCCAGAGGTCTGGCTGCCTCCTTTGTTCAGTGGGTTTGTGCTGGACCATCCCTGGTACAGCGTGATAACTAATTTTATTGAACAAGAACCTTCCATAACATACCCCACTGGAACTGTGGCATCCTCATCTGAAGACATCATCAGCTACACAGAGAAGGAACCTCTGATTGCTGTCTGTAACAAGACCAGGTCCAGACAATCTGGACCTTTAACCAGAACTTCTTACTTCAGAGCAGTGTTCAACTCTGATTTCCCTCAGATCCTGTAGACAGAGTACATCATGTAAGAAACCACGACCCATATTGTGCTGATAAGTCTAAGGGCGGGCCATATTATATAGCACAACATAGTCCTGCAGGATGAATCATAAAAGATATGACATAACATTATTGTTAATTACATGCATATAACTGGGTGGGATAATCCTCGCCTCCATGTCCTTAATAGAATTGAAAGATTATTTGACGAAAGAGCTGTAAAATTTTATATTCTATGTCAGGACTAGGATTGTGCTTGTTTAAAGCTGACCCACAACCACAGATGCAACATCAACAATCGGTTTATGATACAACACTTTAAGTCTAGAATCAAAGGATCAATCGGCCACTGCCATGATATCTTCCAAGCAGGATCCCAGGGAAAAAGCTATAGAGGCCATGCTCCCCTAATTAAATGTGCACCAAACATAGAAATCAATTCCTGCTTCTTTAAGCAACCACGTAACGAACCTAGCCAAGTTGGCTGGTTTTACAGGGCCCAAAGATTTCTGAACTGCAATAAGAACTTGACCACCACGAGACTGGCGCAACTCCCTGTTACAATCTTCATAAGTTTTTAAACATTGCACAACACAGAGCTTTTGATTATCTGGAAAAGGACAACTTAAACATTTAGAATGAGTTTTGGTACGGTTGGATTTCAGATGGATACATCTGCCTGCGTATTCCTCACCTTTTGGATTACCCCTTGCGCAGCATCTCACTGAAACTTTTTTCATAGCTCTCCCACGTCGACGAGGACATCACAATGGCACGGCTCCGCTCCTGACTCCGCTTGATGTCTTCTGAGCCATAAGAAGACCTCGTCGGCATGCTGACGTTAGTTCCCTTTTTCCTGCGCCGTCGACACGTAACAGTTTTCTATGACTCTCCATTTCTTTATGGTCTACATTGTTGCAGTTGTCTTCAAACTGTTTCTGCATGATGGCTACTCAGAAGAAGCCTGGTTTTAAACCTTGTAGGGAATGTGGGGGCCGTATGTCTGTCACGGACCCCCACAAAGACTGCTTTTGGTGTTTTTTGTCTAAACACGACATCGAGGGATGCTCGTCGTGTCATCGGATTGTGGTAAATAATTTAATTACCGGGACTTAATTTGATACGGAAACATAATAAAATAGCTCCGTAAATAAGAGGCAGAATCCGTGGTATCAGAGGTTCGGAATGGGCTTTATTCCAATGATCGATTATAATCGGTTGCTCCAAGTTCCATCACCACGGAGGTTCAGGAAGTGAAGTACATACATTATTGACAAGAAATGACTTTTATAGAACATACATTACAATGAAATAGATGCGGGAGGCGTAACAATTGATAAGGAAGGTGACGATTCACATGCGTAACCGAAAATGGGTGTAATGAGGAATAAAAAGGAACATAATTGGTTATGATGTCATATATATAGGTGGATCCATAAGATTATACTTGGCATAGATGCGCGCGCAGCAGTATGATGTGTGATTGACGTTCAACTAGGGGGTGAGGGGGACTTGACATTTAGCTCTACATGTGGAGACAAGAAGTCTGGGGGGTCAAGTCAACCTAATCCCAAATCATATCTAACATCCTATGTTTAAAGAACTATGTTATCCACAAAGGAAGGACTCTTGGACAAAATCTATTCTATACTGACTGTGTGTGTGTGTACAAGCGTCTAAGTGTCTACACTAGATGCGAGGGCAGGAATTTTCCATAGTAACAGGGCTATGAATTACTTGCATAAAGACAGAGAAGCCGAGCCTTTGCTCGGTAGCTGGAAGAATGTTTACTTAAACTACTAGACAGGAATGCATTGGGCAGAGAGCGGAGCAGATAATTTTCGAAGGTGAAATACAGTTCTTGGCAGGCAGCAAGCTGATGTCAGGCTTCGTCGTAAGCCGCGCAGGGAACGAGACAAAGTTCATGGTCACAGATGCAGGCTCGGACTGGAGCTTTCAGAGGCAGAAGGCAAGAGAAGCTTGATGACAGAATCAGGGCCTACTTGCCTGGACTGTAAAATGGCATAAGTGAACCATATAAAGGCGGTGGCCTTTCGTACTTAGGAATGGAATATCCGGCCCATTCATGGCGGATCAACAGAGGACATGTTAACGGTGGACGCACATGTATTTGCGTCTTCATAACTGGAACTGGAGGGAACATACATGTACTTGTAACATGCACATAGAACCGTTGGGGTCCAAGATAGGGGACATAACTGACCAGAAAAATCCATATTTCCACATTCCCTCCTTGTCCCCTACTTGCCCGTCAAGAGATATCAATCTTCATTAATCCATTGATCTGTTCATATAGCATCATTTGTTCTTCTTTTTTCTTCTGGGACGAACGAAATCTTGGTGGTGGAATACACGATGTGGCACACAGACCACAAATCGCTGGTCCACATTGTAGGCATAAGCAGCAACTGAATAGTATGAGAAAGCCAATACCTAGGAAGGATAGAACTCTCCATCCCCAGGCTGATATCACGCTCCAAAACCAACCGGACCAAGTCCAGGTGCCTGGATTCTGGTGTATCTGGCTTACAATCTTATGAAGGCGGGTTATGGCCTTATATACAGATGGCGAATTTTCTGGTATGAAAATGCAACAGCTTGATCCGATGACCCTACAAGCTCCGCCCCTATCGGCCAGGATGACGTCAAGGACAAGACGATTTTGAAGCACAACAATCCGCATAGCAGACTGCTCTTCTGTTAAATTGCCTAAGGCGGAAATAGTTTCGTTCACTACTGCTTCAAGGGTTCTAGTCAATCTACGTATCAGTTTACTATTAGTAACGGTACCTATATAGGGAAAGAGACCTTTATTGAAATCGGTGTATTTTTCCCATGCTGTTTCAGTGTAATCGACTATCGGGAGATCTCTCCTTACTCTATTATTTACTAAATGAGTGTTTCTGTGATAATCGGGGGGAGCTAGAAAAACAGGTGGCAAAAGGAATCCAATGTAGCAAGTACCATCCCAATCTAGAGGCAAACGTACATATGCCGTCTGACCACATATGAAATAGGAATGGCGGGAAGCTCTAAATGTAGATTTGCCTTGATCACTAAATTCTACTACAGTGGTGCATCTACTATGGCCCATATGAATGGAACCATTCTTTCTTACACATAATTCACCTTTTACTGGAAATATTGACATAGCGGGCAAAATTGGAGTAGCTTCGGATTCGACATTTAGGATCATAAGATTAAGCGTAAAATTACCTAATCCATATACTTCATTTTCTAGATCAGTTCCTGTTCTCTGGGGAAGTCCCTCCTTGTTGGGGTAGCAGACCTTAAGCAAAACTAAATTCAAATGTCCCCATACCCAGTTATCTTGATAAACTGCAGAATTCGAATCCAGAGAATTAATTAGGCTAAACCATGCTCCACAGGAGCCGTTGTGTGTGAACGGGTATGGAAAAAGAGGTAAAATTCCTTTATAATTCTGATAGGGAGGGAGTCGGCCACATATCCAACAGTTTGTAGCATTGCTAACCTGATGGGAATGATGTAACATACTAATAAAAGTGTTATTGCGCAGCGCAAATCTGTATGACAATTCAAGCGGAGGTAATTCACTAAAAGAATGTTCAGCAGTAACATTGTAAACATGTCTAGAAACAGGATAATATATGTGCAACAATATACTTGCAGTAATTATTAAAAGACTCAAGAAAAACAAAATTAATAACGTCATTATGCAATGGCTACGCAGTGATTTACAGTACGCCTGTCGTTTCAACATTTTTCGGGTGTGTTCTCTATTCAGGTCCAAGGGATACATGTCAGAGACAATTCAACCGCTTCACCTTGGAGAGGACTTAAACAATCAAATTGCTCGACTGATTGGGCCTGATCTTTAATTTATAAAGTTCCTGACTGTTGGCCTCAGCCAAAGGTAGTTTTGAGTCAATGGGTGAAGACACACGAGGTGGGCTATTCACATCCGAAGGAAGTCCATGAAATTTCTTGATATGACTTGAATGAATCCATCCTTTTCTGCCTTCGATCTTCACGGCTGTCCTTGTGGTGAGCAGGACCAATTTGGGTGCTTTCCACCTGGGCTCCAGCTGAGTCTTTCGGTCGAAATTCCTCACAAGAACAAGGTCCCCCGGAACTACGTCAAGGGGTTTCACCTCAGTGTTGTCGGGAAAGGCTGCAGCTACCTGTGAACGACAAGATTGTAGTGCAGACATCAAGGAAGCCAAGTAATCTGTCAGCATATTACAGTCAATATCAGTTATTTTTCGTGGCATAGGCGTCCCCCACATATTTGGTGGTCTGCCGAAGATCACTTCATACGGGGATAGCCCTGTTCGAGAGTGTGCTACCATTCTTGTGTAAAAGAGTGCAACTGGTAGTGCTACTACCCAGTCGACACCTTTTTCTCTGCATATTTTGGATAATCTTATTTTCAGAGTCTGATTATGTCTTTCTACGAGACCTGCTGCCTCAGGGTGTCGGACACAGTGGAATTTCCACTGATAACCTAACAAAAGTGAAACGTGTTTCATTAATTCGGATGAGAACGGCTGGCCGTTATCTGAGTGAACAACACGTGGTAAACCGTATCGTGGGAAGAATTCTCGAACCAACTGTTTGGCAGTAGTCGGGGCAGTGTAATCTGAAACCGGGTATGCCTCCGTCCAACGGGAAAGAGCACACACAACTACGAGAACATATTTGAATCCTCGACATCGTTCCATCTGGATATAATCCATCTGGAGGACTTCAAAAGGGTGATCAGGAGGATGAAATCCACCCTGTTCTACGGGAACGCTTTTTCCTGGGTTGAACTGGCAACAGATCAGACAGGTACGGACCTTTTGTTTGGCTGCTGTTCGTAAATGTTTATTGAACCAAATGTGTTGAATGCTATCTAGCATAGCTTTCTCTCCTAAATGCGCTGGACTATGGATAGTGTTAATAATGACTTGGACCATTGAATCAGGAAGGAACCACACAGACTTTTCCTTCATCATCCATCCTTGATCCGTTTGGATCCCTCCTAATTCCGTCCATTTCTTTATTTCATCTGGTGTAGCATGTGTCTGGATGTCAATTACGTCAAGAGTAGGATCTTTAACCGTCATACAATGTGTTGGCGTCTGGACTATTGTCTTTGTCATCTCGGATGTTTGAGTTTGAGCAGTCTGTTTAGCTGTTCTATCAGCTAGATCATTGCCTTGAGAAATGATATCAGTAACTTTCGTATGTGCTTTGCATTTCATAATCGATATTGCAATGGGTAAATGTATTGCATCTAATAAGGCATGAATGAGGGGTCCGTGCTGAATGTGGGCACCGTGAGAAGTTAAATAACCTCTCTCTCGCCACAGCACGCCGAAGTCATGTACGACTCCGAATGCATAACGTGAATCAGTGTATATGTTGACTTTTTTATTTGTGGCTCGAATACAGGCTTGTGTCAGAGCGATGAGCTCTGCGGCTTGAGCTGACAAAGTATTTATACGATTGGTTTCAATGACTTCAGTATCTGTTGTGACTGCGTAAGCGGCCACTAGCTCTCCTGTACTTGTTCTCATACATGAACCATCTACATACAACGTCAGGTCTGGGTCTGACAATGGGACGTCTGTCAAGTCTTGTCTGGGTTTCGTCGTGATTGTAATAACATCAATACAGTCATGGGCTAGTGGGTCTGTTCCATTTACAGGTAAAAGTGTGGCAGGATTCAATGTGTTACAATGTCTGATTTCTATATGTGGCTGAAACAGTGTTAGTTCATACCCTGTAAGTCTTGCTATAGTCAAATGTTGTGTTTGCGTTCGATTCACAAGAACCTCTACTGCGTGTGGTACTTGTACTGTCAATGGATGTCCTAACACTATGGCATCGCTTTGTCTAATTGCTAAAGCTGTTGCTGCCACTGATTTCAGGCACGCAGGCAGAGCCTGAGCTACGGGATCTAATGTACTAGAAAAATAAGCACATGGTTTGTGTGCTCCTGCTTGTTCCTGTGTGAGTACTGACAAGGCAGTACCTTCGCGTTCTGTAACAAAGAGTGTAAACTGTTTTCTGTAACATGGTGTTGCTAAAACAGGTGCTTGACATAAAGCTTTCTTTAGGCTTTCAAAAGCTTGTGTATGTTCTTGAGTCCAAGGGAGAACAGTCGATGTGGCTGCCTCCTGTGTTGTCAACTGAATGAGTGGTTTTGCTAAAAATGCATACTGAGGGATCCACTGTCTACAATATGAAGTGAGGCCTATGAAAGCCCGCACCTCCTTTTGTGTCTTGGGTATTGGCATGTTAGCTATTAACTGAATGCGGTCTGGTGTAAGCTGCCTTCCCTCCTTGGACAGCGAGTGACCAAGGTAAATAACTCGCTGGACACAGAATTGCAGCTTAGAAGGGGACAACTTGTGACCCTTTTCAGCTAGAAATTGTAAAACTGTCAGTGATGCTTTCTCACATTCGGGTTCGCTTCTAGCGGTGATCAACAGATCATCGACATATTGAAGCAAGGCAGTGTTAACTGGCATGTGGATACTGTCAAGTTCTCGTTTCAGTGCTTGGCTATAGATGCTGGGGCTTTCTGTAAATCCTTGAGGTGCGCGTGAGAATTTGAAGCTACGTCCATTTAAACTAAATCCGAACAAATATTGGCTTTCCGGATCTATTGGGACGCTGAAAAAGGCATTTTTGAGATCAATTACAGTAAAGAATGTTGCTTCGGAATCAATAGCTGTCAGTAATGATGAGATATCGGGGACCACAGGGAATTGCGGCACAATGCACTTGTTTAATTCGCGCAGATCAATAACCAATCGATATACTGGTGGGGCCTTCGGATCTGTTCGTTTGAGAATCGGAATTATCGGTGAATTACATACATTGGAATCTGTTTCTACAACCACTCCTTGGGCAATGAGTTCGTCAATGATTTGCAGTAAAGCCACTACAGCATCTGGTGGTAACTTGTATTGTCGCATTCGTGGTAGTACCACTCCTGCCTTTAGTGTGACTCGATATGGTGTAATATTCATGCAACCAACATCAGTAGGGCCTTGTGCCCATAGATGTGTAGGTAAAGTCTGCAATCGGGGATCCATGTCTCTAGACACATAATGACCTTTAAAATCACGTAAAAACAATCTTACTCCTTCCGGAGAACAACATATTATAGCTCCTAGAGCCTTCAGTGTTTTTATTCCTAACAGGTTTTCTGGACATGATTTAGTAAGCAATAAATCTGTAGTTCGGGTCAAAGGTCCTATCGTAAGTGGAAGAGGTTGTGACACTTCATTAACAATAGGTTTTCCTGAAAAACCAAGGGAAATATTCTGTGAGCCTGAGAGGGGTGCCCCTGGAACTTCACTACGTTTTATGGTTGTTCGACTTGCCCCGGTATCGAGTAAAAATTTTCTATCTTGGCCTAATAATTCACTATGTACATAAGGTCCTTCTTGGTCTACCGGGATCTCGATAAGGGGTAAGTCAACTTCCCTCTCTAGGCTGGTTCATGCATATCGTTGATAATCAGGATAGTCATACTGTGCGGTCTGGTACAGTTGTCGTGTCGTGGTTTGTGTGGCAGCAACAGGCAGCGCTGGTGCAGCTGGCACAAACTGTATAGTCTGTTGTGGAGCTGGCATGGACTGTGCATGCTGCAAGGCTCCTTGTTCATTCTGATCCTGTCTAAGTGGCCGTGGTCTTTCTTTTGTATTACCTATGGCGATATTATGTTTCAAGACTGGACAATCGTGTACGTAATGACCTGGCTTTTTACAATAATTGCATGTCCCTTTTACAGGTCCTGCGAAATCACCGGAATGTGTCACACCCTTTTTATGTCCTTCAGCTGGAACTGTCTGAGAGACTAGCATTTTTTCATTTTCGTGTCTTTCATGCGTCTTTGTTCATGATCTTGTTCCTCTCTAATTCTATTGTGATGATACTGTAACATTTGTAACATTTGTGATGGAGTGTTACCTTGCCAGGTACTCTCGAATTTTAATACTCTATTCTTCACTTGGGGCAAGGAATTTTCCACTAATTTTGTCACAAACAGATGTGGGTATGATTCGCTACTCGCTTTTATACCACTATTTATACCAAAACATTTTTCAAATCGTGCATAGAAATCACTAGTGTCTTCATCTTGCTTTTGTTTACAGGCTGAAATTGCACCCCAGTCTTCCTTTTTCGTGGTTAATAAACGTGGCAGTACCTGTACTAGTAAACCTGGTAGTGCTTTAGTTTTGTCCCCAAGCCCTGCTCCTGCAGTTCGGGCCCTCTCTTCTGCTTCTAAAGCTGACCATTCTATCTTTTGGTCTCCTACCTCCCACTCTTTTTCCTTGAGTTTTTCATAAATGCCAGCAGGCATCAATACCTTTAATATTGTCATAATGTCGGGATAGGTATACTCTCCCATGAGTAACATGTCTTTAATTTCTCGGTGGAAACCCGCTGGGTCTTTGTCATGACTAGGTACCACTTTCTTCATTTCCAACAATTCTATTTTCGATATGGGCGTATACACATATACACGTTTAAACTCATTGTCCTCGCCCTTTATTGGGTGCACTTCTCGTAAGGGATTCTGTCTGTCCATGTAATACATTGTTCTTTCCTTGATGGGCAGTGAGACATGTTCTGGGCATATAAAAAGAATGTACTGCTTTCTTGATTCTAGTATTTCTTTAATTAGCTTAGTACCTGAACCTCTCCATCTATTCGTGAGTAATTCGGTCAATATATCAGGTAAGGGACCAGGATCTGAATGTTGGCTTTTATATAGTATAAGAAGTTGTTGAATCATATAAATCCCAGCTAAACGCTGTTCATCTGGGGTGAGATTCAAAAATGTGTGAGCTACTGTGTCATCACTATACTTCCCGGGACTGTCAACCCAATGAACAGCTGACCTGGCTAATTCTTGTTCATCCATAGAATCGAGAAAATGATAACCCCTTCGTTCTCGGAGTAATTTATCTGCTGCTTGGAATGAATGCTCGTTAGACCTTATATTTATTATTGGTGTTTGAAATTTCCTGTTATTTTCTAGACACATCGGACGTATCGGATCAGTAAGACATCTAGTACTATTACAAGATCTTCTTCTACCTACATAGGCTATAGTTTCTGACTGTCCTGTGGGCAGTCCTGATGCTTCTTCCTCGCTTTGTTCGAACTGATCTACCGCTAATCTTTCTTCGTGTAGGCGTTCTATTTCTTTACGGATCTTTCGGCACATGGCTATTATACAGTTTTGCTTATCATGTCTCCCTTCTGATATATTCTGGCTCCATCTGGTAAGAATCTGCATTGCTTCCGGGTCTACCCCCGGTCGGTCTTGATTTCTGATCACACAATTTATGAGGAAACGCAACAGTTCCCCCTGTATTTCCACTTTCTGGTATTCCATAGCTCTGTTAATACATTCAGAATCTCGCCCGGTTTGGACAAAATGATATATATTATCTAGATGTGCAGTCATTCCTGGTAATTTCCCTAAATACACTGCGGCTCGTCTGATACGTAATGATGCTAGAGTCATTTCGTCCTCTTTTCCGGGCACAGGGTCATATCTACAATCTATAAGAAGTTCCTTAAGCGTACAGGCATTTATGAGTTTGGGGGTACGTGAATGTGCTGACTCTTGAAAAGTAAGTTTATTTATTCTAGGTGGCGTAGAAAAGATATTGGTAGCACCTCCCGTAGCCCCGTCTGGGGTATCGGGCGTGAAAGGATTCGTTGAACGTGATACAGCAACTATAGGCGTGGATACAGCTATAGAAGTAGCTGTAGGAACAGATGCAGAAACAGATGTGCTTGCCGGAACTTGTGTCAGAACTTGTTGCTGTAACGATACGGGTACTGGATCTTGGCGTTGAACCTCCCTGGCAGGCGGTCTATGTGGGGCGGGATTAGCATACTCGGGAGCCGCGTCATCTAAATATGAGGAAAGAAAAACATCTTCTGCGGTTCTAGGATGCCCCTTAGGATGTACCTTTATTGGAAACAATGGGGTTGGCAAGTCTTTTGGTACCTCTGGAGTAGCCTTAGGCAATCCCTCGGTCAGAAGGGGATACATACCATTCATAAGGGCATTTCTTTGTCTGTCTACTTGTTCTGATTTCACTCGTGCACCTTCTTTAATTAATAGATTTTCTCGGACTTCATTAGAATTCTCTTTACTCTTCTCTTCCTGTCTACGTGCTTTTTCTGTTCGTCTATGTGATTCTTTACGCCATAATTCAATGGCGTCTTTCTGTGATTGTCTAGCTTTCTTTTTCCATAATTCTTCCTCTACTTTCACGATGCACTCTGCATCCCAGGTCCCCGCTGCGGGCCACCTCTGACTTTCTGGTAATTCCTTAGTGTAGTCTACCCATAGATCAAGAAATAATATGGCGTCTAGGCCATGTTTATGATACATGAAGTACCCTGGAGTGTCCCTAGGAGGAATGGGAACAGCTTCTTCGAGTACCCCTTTTCTAGTTGTGATCTGTCTTAGTTTCGAAAAGAGCGGCATATTGAGAACTGATCTGATACTTGATCTTGAACAAACTTAATACAGTAATCACAATAATGAACAGTCATTCATACCACAATATGCAGAACGTACTTAAAACATTTAACATTTAACATTTACCTGAACAATGAACAATGATGACGATCTAAGGAGAACTTAAATCACTAAACATAATACTCGACATTAACTGAATCATTCTGAATTATATACTTGATATACTGCTAAACAGTACAGATACACTGCTGAAACAGTGCAGACCGGATTTGTGTACCCAAACCCGTCTTGACCGGCACAACCTATGTGCACGTCAGAATGCCTCCCCAGTAATGGTACTCACCGGGTAGCTCGGAAACGGAAGGCCTCAGAAACTGGACTGAACTTGAACCGGACTGGACTCGACTCGAACGCTTCGGACACTGGACTCGACTTGGGACTTCGGAAACTGGTGGGCCTCTGTATACCTCGGATCTTGCTCTCTCAGCTAGGCTCTGGTCGGGATACTTCGCACTTCTCACCGCCTCGTCTGGGTGTTGATCGCAGCCTCAGTCGCCCCCGCTTGACCGGAGGGAGACACAGGAAATCCTGCTGGTACGCGTAATTGTCCGTCCAGCTGTGGCAGGAGACCGGGCCTGCAACTCACCGCCGGCGCGTGAGATGAGAAAGTGTCCCTGTTCGGGCGCCATTCATGTGGTAAATAATTTAATTACCGGGACTTAATTTGATACGGAAACATAATAAAATAGCTCAGTAAATAAGAGGCAGAATCCGTGGTATTAGAGGTTCGGAATGGGCTTTATTCCAATGATCGATTATAATCGGTTGCTCCAAGTTCCATCACCACGGAGGTTCAGGAAGTGAAGTACATACATTATTGACAAGAAATGACTTTTATAGAACATACATTACAATGAAATAGATGCGGGAGGCGTAACAATTGATAAGGAAGGTGACGATTCACATGCGTAACCGAAAATGGGTGTAATGAGGAATAAAAAGGAACATAATTGGTTATGATGTCATATATATAGGTGGATCCATAAGATTATACTTGGCATAGATGTGCGCGCAGCAGTATGACGTGTGATTGACGTTCAACTAGGGGGTGAGGGGGACTTGACATTTAGCTCTACATGTGGAGACAAGAAGTCTGGGGGGTCAAGTCAACCTAATCCCAAATCATATCTAACATCCTATGTTTAAAGAACTATGTTATCCACAAAGGAAGGACTCTTGGACAAAATCTATTCTATACTGACTGTGTGTGTGTGTACAAGCGTCTAAGTGTCTACACTAGATGCGAGGGCAGGAATTTTCCATAGTAACAGGGCTATGAATTACTTGCATAAAGACAGAGAAGCCGAGCCTTTGCTCGGTAGCTGGAAGAATGTTTACTTAAACTACTAGACAGGAATGCATTGGGCAGAGAGCGGAGCAGATAATTTTCGAAGGTGAAATACAGTTCTTGGCAGGCAGCAAGCTGATGTCAGGCTTCGTGAGCCGCGCAGGGAACGAGACAAAGTTCATGGTCACAGATGCAGGCTCGGACTGGAGCTTTCAGAGGCAGAAGGCAAGAGAAGCTTGATGACAGAATCAGGGCCTACTTGCCTGGACTGTAAAATGGCATAAGTGAACCATATAAAGGCGGTGGCCTTTCGTACTTAGGAATGGAATATCCGGCCCATTCATGGCGGATCAACAGAGGACATGTTAACGGTGGACGCACATGTATTTGCGTCTTCATAACTGGAACTGGAGGGAACATACATGTACTTGTAACATGCACATAGAACCGTTGGGGTCCAAGATAGGGGACATAACTGACCAGAAAAATCCATATTTCCACAGGATGAATCCAAAGGCTCTTAAAGAGAGGCAAGCAAAGGTGTTTATGGCAGCGCGAGGAAGGAGAACAGCGGTCAGAAGAGGACTAAGTGAGGTTGAAGTCGCCGACTCCGCACACCTCGAGGTCATCCAAAAAACATAAGAAGAAATGCCGACATGGGTCCAAGCGTTGATCTTCACAGGACAAGTCATCGAAGTCGGTTTCCCCGGTCCATTGGCATCATAGGAAGGATGACATCTCGCCTTCTCCTTCACCGCAGGTGACTCTAGTGCATTCTCCGATGCCGAGGGACTCTCTGGTGCCCAGAGAAGCGTCTCCTGCACCTCAGGCCTCTCCGATCCCGCAGGGATGTTGAATTCCTATAGCCTGACGCCCAGGACATATTGTTTGGGGTCAAGGGCAACAAGATTTCATTTGCATTTTGCCCTTTGGACAAGTAGGCCCAACCCTCTACAGCACAAACCCTTTGGCTGCCAGTTTACAGTACCACATTACGGATCAGGGAAGGTCATTGTCTGCAGTATAGGTAATATTTGTGTACATGTTTTAATGCTGTTCGAACTTGTATTTATGGTTCGTTAATGCAAAGCCTTTATTATTAGGGTGAGTGCTCCAAGTTAATATTGTACGCTCGGACTGCACTACAGACAGTGGTTCCAGTATAAAAATGTGTACACACATTTTCAAAGTTTAGCAACATGAGGCTATTTTCTAATGCTTCCAGAATGCTCTCTGATTAGATGCAAATATTTGCAGAAGCTTGAAAGCAAGATTGGTGATTCTTTGCTTTCAAAATAAAATGTTCACAAAAAATGCAAATAGGAAAAAAACATTTAGCTAAACTACTGTAAAATGTTGGGTACCATTTCTTTGCAGCATCATTTATTAAAAAGTGTTGATGTATGCTGGCATTTCTCAAATATATTCATAATGGAAAATCAGTGAAAAAGTTTAAATAAGATTATGGGGAACACAAATAATGAAGCATTGGCAAAGCCAGTAGGTCTGAAATTGGTGGTCTGCCTTTTCATTTTATCAATGTGTGTCTTGTTTTGGCATGCTTTTTGTAAAACCTTATTGGTGTGGGAGCTGCCGGGCCCTCACCATTATAATAAACATTGGCAAAAGCAAAACTTGGTCTCAAAAAGCACACATTGCCACAGTAGTTTCTTGCACTGAGCAAAACTACTTTGTGTGCCTATATGCTCCATGTTAAAAAGCAGAATACGGTCACTCGCAGTGAAGCCAGCCAATAGACAAAGAGAGAGACAGAATTTTACTAAACACAAAAGGTCATGGTTGATGCCAGACCTAATTAGGGACCAATTATTAATGAAAGTCTCAAAAGTGCACCCATGGTATATATCCTTGCATTAAGTGCAGATTTACTGTTTTCGTGAATTCACAAGAATTTACAGAAGTAGTCCACGAAACAGTACTCCCTAGAAAATGTTTGTTGACTGCATTTAAGCATGAGCAACTCTGCATGTGTAGATTGGCTCAGGCAAACATCTGTTGAGTGTTTGCAAGTTCACTTTCCCTCCAACCACTTTTTCCCCGCCCTAGAAGAAGTTTTACTTCTGCCATTGTCAGGAGTAAATTTTCAACATTTCTCAACATGGGAAAAGATTAGAGAAAAGTTGGGGAAACGCCTTAAAACATTTAAGTTAATAGGTTTGCAAATATTCAAAAGCACATTTGAACCCTGGAATTATTGCTTACCACTACCTTCAGACCCAGTATGTAGATCTGCGGAAAAGTGACACAATAAGGGAATTGGTAGTATTCAAACCCTACTATGGTATGAGCCCTGGCATAATCAGAAAGGCTATATCATAGCTCTTATATAATGAGATTGCTGATATTATTTGTCGTCGCATTACATGGAACAAATGGGACAAGTGGATTTTGTAACAGGACAAGTAGAGTTATGAAGCAACTTGCCCCATGGACAAGTAGATATTTTATTAAATTCCCGGATACGGTGTCTCCGTTGCTGCAACCAGAACCCACCTTACGACCTCGATCTATCCCAGCTCAGGCAGTTCTGGATGCGTACCTGCCTTTGCCGGCTTCAGGAGCGGATATGTTGCATTTTCTTAATGCAATGTATGGCATGCTTGCCAGGGCGGTTAACCCATTCAGCGTGCCAACTGGGACCGCTTTTCTATAATTTGGGCGTTCGCCAACATTATGCCCAGGCGCCATTAATGCGGTTCATGCCGATGACTCCGCCTTGACTTCGGGCGATGCTGCTGACCTGTACCGAAGGACCTCCATCGACGCCGGCTCAGAGGTCACAGGCCCTGCATCTGGCACTGCCAATGCCGATTCCGAAGATGCGTTCAAGGAGGGAGGCTCAGAGGCTTCTTGAAGAAGAGGAATTCCAGGAGCAGCTGGAGCAGGCTGGGGGGGGAGAGATACTGGATCCTATGGATGACTTTGAAGGGTTTCAAGAAGCCTGTGGTATGGAAAAATCACCAGAGTGGGAGCTCTCTTCTCCCAAAGCTCTTTTTTCTCAGGCCTCATACCATTTTGTTATATGTAAGGCTGCTGACCTTCTGGATTTGCAGTTGCCAATTGCAGAGGTCAAGTCTAACATTTTAACTGAGGTACTGCACTCCAATCATCAGCGGTGGAACCTTTGCCTCTGTTCAACGAAGCTTTGGCAGATCTAATCTTAGAAGTTTGGGAGAAGCCAATGTCTGCCCCTGCTGTGTCGAGAATGGTGGCAAGGCATTATAAGTAGACCTGGGCTGTAAATTCTGTTCCGCTAGCAGAATTTGGGTAATTTCATGTTCCACGGAGAAGGCGGAATTGCCAAAAATTCTGCGATCTGTGGCTTCCCGGAATTTGTTTCCGCTTTCAAAATGTGTATTTGCAAGATATTTCCCCCCGAGCACGCAAACAGCGTTCATGAACAGGAAAAAAGCATCACGAACGGGCAGAACAAGCAATTCTGCTTGTTTGCGGCACTTTTGCAGGCTCACGGAGATTTTTTACCGTTTCGCGGAGCTTTGCATAGCGCGACTACGCAAATTCCGCCCACCCCTAGTTATAAGGTTGCACCTGGGGATCCATCGTTTTTATCGTCGCACTTTTGCCTGAAAGCTTGGTGGTTCAGGCGTTTTGTTCCTCCCCTCCAGTCTAGGTGGTAGAGACTACAGTAAGTTGGAACAATCCGCTAAAAGGTATTTTCATCAGCCAGCATGGCCTTGAAGTCAACTAATGTTGTGTGCTTGTTGGGGCGTTACTTCTATTCGTTGATGGACTAAGCTAATGAGGTGATACCTAAGCTGCCAGATGTCCAGGGTCACTTTGCTGAGGTACTGACGGACACACAGGCTGCAGCTAATCAGGTGATCCAGTCTGGGCTCAATACAGCTGACTCTGTTGACAGGGTAATGGGCTCTTTGTGGCAACTAGGAGGCATGCCTGGTTGAGAGAGTCAGAATTCTCTCTGGACATCCAGGTCACGCTGTTGGATTTTCTCTCTTCATGGCTCAAGACTGTTTGGGACCAAGGCTGACTCAGCTCTACAACGATTTAAGGATAGCAGAGCTACTTCTAGATCCTTAGACGTGTGATCCCAGCCAAAGGCTTTTGGTTGCCGGAGATTTCGGGGCTTTGAGAAGGCTGCTCTATTTCGGGGCCGACAACAGCAACATAACCTACTGTATAGATCATACAGAGGGAAGGTTAGATGTTGTCTGTGAGAGGCTGCTCGCCCACAGGTCTTCTCCACCGCCTCCTCCTCCTCCCCTGTCTCCACCATTGGCTCTTCAGGGAAGCAGCTCTAGATCCCCCATCTTGGAGCATGTAGGACCCATGGGAAGTCAGGTGTCCCATTTTCTACAAAATTGGAAATCTGTTACGTCGGATCTTTGGGTTTTGAATCTTGCACAAAATGGTTACATCCTTCCCTTCCGGGAGTTTCCCCCTCCTTATCCTCCTCGCCCGGGTTGATGTACGGAGGACCATCTGTTGTTTCTGCAACAGGAGGTCCTGTCCTTGTTACATAAAGGTGCAATAGAGGTTGTTCTGGAGCAGGAAAGGGGTCAGGAATGCTAGTCCGGGTATTTTCTGATCCCCAAAAAGGACGGGCAGTTGAGGCCAATCCTAGACCTCAGGGTCTTGAATTTTTATCTCAAACATGAGCGGTTCAAGATGTTGACCCTAGCTCAGGTTCTTCTGGTGCTGCAGCAGGAAGACTGGATGGTGTCAATCGATTTACAGGATGCGTATTTTCACATTCTCATTCTGAAGTCGCATCTGAGGCATCTCTGTTTTACGGTGGGGTCTCAACAGTAGCAGTTTTCGGTCCTACCGTTCGGTCTTACATCCGCACCACAGGTCTTCACGAAGTTGATGGCAGTGGTGGCAGTGCATCTCAGAAGGTCGGGGATTCCTTTTTTCCCTATGTGGACCACTAACTCCTCAAAGCAAGGTCGCCAGAGATGGTGCTTCATCATCTGCATGCAACAACTCAACTGTTGCTCGACTTGGGTTTTTCGATAAATGCTCTCTCAGCACAACCTGTTCATGGGGGATACTACTGTGAGTCGCACTTTCCCACCTCCTCAGAGAATTCTGGATATACAAAATCATAATGGATTGCTTGTTCCAGGCCTGAAGGTGCTACGTCTGCTTGGTTTGCTCGCTTCCTGCATACTGTTGGTCAACCATGCAAGCTGGCACATTAGGACACTCCAGTGGTGCCTCCGCAGATGGTGGTATCAACACAACGGAGATGTCAGAGAGGTGGTCAGAATCTCCAGAGACACTGCAGCAAAGCTGTCTTGGTGGAGTGTTCCAGGCAACCTGTCTCAAGGGAAGCCTTTTCAACCTCCTTCTCCGGTGGCCACAGTGATAATGGATGCCTCCACTCTAGGGTAGTGAGCTCATCTGGGGGATCTGGAGATCAAGTCCCTTTCTGAATTCCATGGGAGAAGGTGAATTTCAAAGGTGAAGTGGGAGGTTGTTCCAGGCTTTGGCGGTGAGGTAGGAGAAAGAATGGCCTCCACTGTGGCTCGAGCGGATGCTGCTGTGTGTGTGCGGGGGCGAGGGGGGTGTAGAGCAGGTGTCTTTTTTCAAAAATAATGTTTATTACGTTTTCAGTCGAACATACATAGGTGTAAAAGCTGTAGCAGGATACATATTTTGTACATATCATCATGCATATTGATGTCCGCATGGGGGTGGCGACAGATCATGTTCAGAGCAATAATCGTGGACCAGTAACATTGATCTTTGCCAAAATCTTTCCTGAATACTTTGAACATAATAACTGTACAATTTTACACTAGCAAACATTATCCACTGTAACTAGGGTGCCTGTCCAATGGTTACAATACATATGAAGTGGCTATCTTTGCTCAATGCTAATGTTGAGTCCTGTGAGATGTGTGAACATGTATAAATGTAATGATGAGGGGGAGGAGGTTGCACAGCCTAAATTCCACAGAGTGGACCTGGTGTGTTGGACTTGGGCATTATTGTAGACACTGTGTGACTCCATATCTTATGAGGAGGGAGAGTGGGGGGGGGGTGGGAGAGGGTTACAGGGTGTGTTTGCTCGCGGAGGGTGCGCCCCTTAATGAAACGCATCTATATATACTAGGTTATGCACTGAGAAAAAAACACTCTTTGCATCTCAAGTGTCCATGCAAAATTCTTTTTTATCGTCCGTCCTTGTACAGACACAAAACAAGTTGTCTTCAACTTTGGTAGAAGTAACGTTTGAAGTACATCATATGCTTGATCACAAAATTCTCTTCACATAGTAGTGGTATAGAACAGCCAAGCGAACGTGTGCTTCGCAAAATTAATTCGCTTCTTCAGGGCTTCAGAATTTCGGTTCCATCATACTAATAGTCTTCTCAACTCTCGATAAAGGGATCCCAGATCCATCCTGTCAATATGCACTATATAGTATAGACCTCCAATATCAGGAAAAACGGCTGTAGCCTCCCATCGATACGAACACCAGGTAACGGATGTACTTCAAATGTTACTTCTACCAAAGTTGAAGACAACTTGTCTGTGTCTGAACAAGGACGGACGATAATAAAATAAATTTGCATGGATACTTAAGATGCAAAGAGTGTGTTTTCCTCAGTGCATAACCTAATGTGTGACTATTCCCTGAAACTAGTGCCGGGCATTTCTCTAAATTTCCTTTGTTGATGTTGCATCTATATATACGTTCACTTCAAGGCATTCTGGTAGAACATGATTTTAGTGCCGCTGGTATATTACGAATTTATGCGTGCCCCAATAAATTTAGATTCTATTATGGATACATAATTTCACCTGTCTATAGGTGGGGACTGTGAGGGTCGTTGTATGGTATGGGATGACCGCGTTTTGTGTTCAGCCACCAAGGCTCGGTGGAGTGCCTCCAACCAGGTTTGTATCGTGGGGTCCGCCGGTGACTTCCAGGCCATTGCCACAGTGTGTTTAGCCAAAACCAGATTAAGTCCAGGAACTTATAAAAATTCTTACGGCGTGCATTGCGTTTCATAATGCCGAGTAGGAAATGTGCACCCTGGGCTGCAATTGGAGTACCCGCTCCTGTTGTTAATTTTTTGGAGACCCCCCTCCCCCCCCCCCCACCCCCCCGAATGACGAACTGTATTCTGGCATCTATGACAGAGATCAATGGACGTTGGGTACATGCGCTCCAGTTTATGCAGGGTTAAATAAGTATAATGTAGGTAATTGAATTGGGTAAATTTTCATCTAGACTTCGTGTGTATTATCTTGGTGATCCCCACACACTGTGCTCACTGTTTGTTGGTAATTTCGATTGATAATGTTGTGTTCCAATATTTGCGTAATGGTGTCAGCGAGGGCGCCGTATCTGCTCTGAAGGAGTTATAAATGGCTGTAATAGTCTTTCTGCCCATACCATGTGTTAATATTGTCTGTAGGACTCCGGAGATTGTAGGTTCAATATTTATGTGTCCCCATATTTGTGATGTCTGTTGCGTTAATGTTGTGTATAATAAAAAAGTCCCTGATGACACACCGTAATCATCCATCAAAGTGTCGAAGTCACAAAGGGTTGAGTCTGTGAATAAATCGCCCCATGTGGCCAAACCGGCTGCTTGCCATTCAGTCCGTTCTGGGCGCTTTAGGCAAGTTTATGTGCCGGGGAACACCTCGAGGGGGAGGTCTGGGGCATACGGTGGTTACTGGCGTCTGGATAGTACATATCTCGTCCAAGCGTTTCGGGCTGCTGTCATCAGGATGCACCTGTGATTCCTTTGTAGTGGCGTTTTGGACCCAGATAGCCACTCCAGCATAGCTGGCTGTCGTAGTGGTATTGCCCAGGCGTCTAGTTCAGTCAGACTATTTTTTGACAACCATCGCATAGGTCACTGGAGTTACGCAGCTGCGTAATATAGTTTATAGTTGGGCGCTTTGTGTCCACCCTCCGACAGGGGGAGATATAGTTTCGGGAGTGCTACCCTGGCCCTGTAATCACCCCAGATCAAGGATGCAAGCAGCGACCTCAGATCCTGGAATATTTTCTGTGGAGCCTATGGGGAGGACTGTAAAGAAGTAAAGGAGTCTAGGGAGTAAAACCATCTTGGAGATGGCTATCCTGCCCATGGGAGACAATGGGAGATTAATCAAGAACGGGATTGTAGCCCGAGTGCCAGCAATCGCTTTGCCCAAGTTGCCGGCAATGACCCCTAAATATTTAAAAGAGTCTTTTGCCCTGGTAAGTGGGGCGTGAGGTTGCTGTCGCCTCTGCGGTATGGGTACGGGTGACATTGGGAACAGGACGGATTTAGCCCAATTTATATTCAAGCCTGACAGGGGCCTTGTTCTGATTACAGAGGTAGATCAACGCGTCACCCACGTAGAGGGAAAATATATATGCCACTGTGTGTGTACCCGTATGCCCCAATCCAGGACGCGATTGCGAAGTGCGCACACCAAAGGCTGCATGGCCACTGCTAAAATGATTGGTGATAGCGGGCAACCTTGTCTGGTGCCCCGTTCTATCCCGAAAAGAGGCGAGACGAGGCAACCCGTGTTTACCCAAGCTCGTGGGTTGGTGTATAGTATCTTCACCCATCTTAGAAACTTGGGGCCCATGCTGAACCGTGCCAGCACTGTTGGCAGATAATCCCATCCCAAGGTATTGAATGCCTTCTCGAAATCCAAGGATGCGATCCAGTGCTGTTTGTTTGTCGATTGTGCCCATTCTAACAATTTGAATAGACAACGTAGTTTCAGTCCTGTGTTTCTGCCCAGGATAAACCCGTTTAGATCTGTTTGTACCAGTAATTGAACAATGTCTATTAGCCAATAACTTACCTAGAATTTTGTAGTCTGAATTTAATAAAGACAACGGGTGATAAGAACTCATGAGGAGTAGGTCTCTACCGGGCTTCGGGAACACCATCAGTATTGCCTCACAAAGAGAACATGGTAATATACCTCTGTCTAATTATTCCATATAGACGATAGATAAGCGCAGGTGTTTTGAAGAGTGTTGGAAATTCAGGCGGTGGTTAATGTATGCTGGTCCCTGGTCATGGAGGGCTTTATAGGCATGTGTCAGCATCTTGAACCGGTATTCTTTCTGGATTGAGAGTGAGTGGAGCTTCCTGAGGGGGGAGGTGATGTGAGTCTGCTTGGGGAGATGAAGGAAAAGTCTGTTGGTTGAGGAGTGCTGTATCATGTGAAGGCTCTGTAGAAGTTGGGTGGTGGATTCAGCATAAAGTGTGTTTTCATAGTCCAGGCTTCTGGTGACATGATCTTGAGTGATGGTTTTCCTGTTGCTGATGGAGATCCATCTGAAGATCTTTCGGAGCATGCAGAGGATGTGGAAGCAGGTGTATGAGACAGTGTTGATCTGGCATTTCATGGTGAGTTTAAGGTCCAGGATGATGTCGAGGTTTCGGGTGTGGTCTGTAGGAATGAGAGTGGATCCAATTTCAGCAGGCCACCAGGCGTCATCCCACAGGGAGGTGGTGTTCCAAAAATCAGCACTTCTGTTGTGTCCATATTGAGCTTCAGGCAATTGGTTTCCATCTGTCATGGTGTTGTGAAAGTTGGTTCTGGTGTTGTGCTGGAGGTGTCTTTCGTGAACAAGAGGATGAGCTGGGTGTCGCCTGTGTAAAATACGATGTTGAGGCCATGGATTCTGACGATGTCGGCCAGGTGTGTCATGTAGGTGTTGAATAAGGTCGGAATGAGGGATGAACCTTGAGGGACACCGTAGATGATGGGCTACAAGGGGAAGGATGGTAGACAGATTTTCTGGGTACGTCCTGTGAGGAAGGATGCGATCCATTTGAGGATGTCTCTTGAGTGCGGTGGGATACGGTGTCAAAGGCTGCTGAGAGCTGAGGAGGCTAAGGGCTGCTGTTTCACTTCGGTCAAGGAGGGTCCAGATGTCACTGGTGGTGGCGATCAGGGAGTTCTCAGAGCTGTGATTGGTGTGGAAACTGGACTGGGAGATTTCCAGCAGGTTGTTTCTCTCCAGGTGTTCGGTGAGCTGGAGGTTTATGGCCTTCTCAGGAACCTTGGCGGAGCAGTGAAATGGGGCAGTAGTTTTTGAGTTCGCTGGGGTTGGCAGATGGTTTCTTGAGGAGTGGCCAGGCTTCTGCATTTTTCTATTCATCGGGGAAGGTGCCGATGTTGATGGATGTTTCGAGGATGGAGGTGAGTGCAACACTGATGTCTTTGCTCCTGAGATTGAAGAGGTGGTGTAGGCAGGGGTCCAAGGGTGCCCCGAGTGGATGGAGTAGGTAAATAAGACTATAAAACACAGACGTATGCAAATAAGGTTACAAATTACAGAAGGCTATAGAGTACAGATTGCCATCTAAACAGGAAAAGAGGGGCTATTCTGAGCAAGGACTATAATAGCTGGCAATACAGCATATCCAGCACCTGATCTGGTTACAGTAAAGGGGCAGGAGCGGACAGCGGCGGCAAGTGGGGGAGAGGGAAATGCAAAGCACACAGATTCAGCTTTAGGGAGACCTGCTCAAGTGTTACGGGGGAGCTGGCACAAATAGGCCATTGAGGTCAATTCATAAAGATATACGGGTCAACTGGGGTGTTAGATTTCTTAGAGTGAACCGCTCGTTCCAATATCTTGGTCAGAGGGCCGGATATGTCTAATAACTTATCTTGACAGCCACGCCACGTGCAATGAAGGCCCTTTATAGGGTCTTTTGAGTATTTACACATGAAGAACATTATACTCTGGTCGATCTCTGGCGGCTCGGCCACTTTCCCAGTCAGAGAAGGTTGGAGACATTCGGTACGCAATTTTGCCCTGGCGTCATTTTCCGGCCGGAGAAGCTTCCTCTTGCGCAATGTCAAATTTTTAGGAGGTGGAGGAAGTCTTATCCGGTTCCTTTTCAGAAGGAACTTTTGTTGTGGAGGTGCCAGGGGGATGAGGGGTTTCAATGCCCCCATAACCGTGATTAATCAGGGCATCATTGGCCATTCTGTGCAATGTCTTTTTATGTGGCCAAGAGGAGTCAGGAATATTGGAAATTGGTAAAGGAAAAGAGGTACCTGATGTTTCCTGACTCATTTCACAGAGAACATATGGGCCTCATGTAGGTAGCGAAATACCGGTCGGTAACGGCCGATTTTCGGTAAATATGCCGTTACCGACCGGTATTCAGACAAGTGAGATGTAGGAGTCCAAAAACCACTTTTCGGTAAATATGAGGCGGTAAATACCGATTCATAGTTACCGAATTCCAAAATACCGATTCATGTTTACCGAATACATAATTAACGAATCGGTAAATATGAAGTGGTAAATATGAAGTGGTAAAAATTTAAAATGACATGTAGGAGCAGGCGGTAATTAAGAAATCCAGGAAAATCGGTAAATAAGAGTCGGTAATTAACACGGATTGAAAGCCGGTGGGAACCATCAACAATGCACATAAGCAATCCCAAAATGCAACAGCGTGGACAACATGGCCGCCATGTACGTCATTGCAAGGCGCCTACGTCTACAGGCAGCAGGACTGAGGGTGTGGCGACGGGAGGAACAAATCTACAGACAGCGCATCACACTACTACAGCTGACTGATGCAGAGATACATGAGAGGTACAGGCTACACCCCGAAACCATCATGGACCTGATAAGGGACCTGCACCCACTCCTGGACCAGCCAACAAGAAGGGCGCACGCCATACCACCACATGTGCAGGTGCTCTGCAGCCTACATCTACTGGCATCCGGCAGTTATCAGGTGGTGATAGCTGCGGTGGGTGGTGTATCCCAGAGTTGCCTGTCCCGTTTCTTCAGGAAGTTCCTGGATGCCATGATGCAGAGAATGCACCACTACATAAGCTTCCCAAACACACAGGCTGCACTGCAGAAAACAAAAACAGACTTTTATCACATGGCACAGTTCCCCCATGTCATCGGCTGTATTGATGGTACACACATCCCAATCTGTCCACCAGCTGATACAGAGCACATCTACAGGAACAGGAAGTCCACCCACTCCATCAATGTGCAGGTGATCTGTGATGCAGGGAACATCATCACAGATATTGTTGCAAAGTTTCCTGGGAGCACCCACGACTCTTACATCTTCCAGAATAGTGGGATCTACACACGACTGAGTGCCGGAGAATTCGGAGAGGGATACCTGCTGGGTAAGTAACAGTGACGCCCCTTGAAACCTGCAAATCAGAGTGTATAGAGGCATGTAACTGATGGTTCCCTCTTACTCATCCAGGCGACAGTGCATATGCATGCCGTTCATTCATCCTCACTCCCTACCTACACCCAGCAACCCAGAGTGAGAGACGATACAACGTGGCCCACAAAACAACACGCAATGTGGTGGAGCGCACGTTTGGACTACTGAAGAGCAGGTTCCGCTGCCTCCACAAGAGCGGAGGCGCACGCCAGTACAAACCCATCACCTGCTGCAAGATTATTGCCACTTGTGCAATGCTGCACAACCTTGCCACGAAAAAAGGTACAGATGTGGAACTAACATATGTTGAGGACAACGAGGATGAGTCAGGCCAGCCAGAGGGCAGCGCAGCTAGAGTGCCAACTGCAATCGATGGGAGAGAGAGACGGGCAGAGATCACATGCAACTATTTCTGAGTAAGTGAGGGGACACAGCGAGTTGTGAGAAGTCATGACGTAGTTTAATGTGGCACCACGCCATGAACACATGAACAGGCCAATCTGGCAATATACCATCTATACAAGGAGTATGTCCAGGGTTACGTCACCCAATGGGAAGTGGCTAAGCAGGGCCACATCAATGTTTGCGCATACGCGCTGCAGTGGTGGATTGCACGGCCTGTGCATCCTCACTAGAGCCAACCCCAAGCCGCCTGCTGCTCCTGCGTGCTTCTGGGACGGGGGGTGTGATGCTGCTGCTGGTGTCGATGCGCTCCGCAGCATCCCCTGCAGCAGTTGTCGACGCCTGACTAGTCAATAGCACCCCTAGTGCACTTGTCACCTGCACCATCCCCCGAGACAGGTCGCTGCAGCACTGTGTTAGGCCCTCCTGCATCGTCACAGAGCGCCGGCAAAGTAGGGAAGTCGCAGTTGCCAGACGGTTGAGTGCCCTGCTGGTAGTGTCCCTTCTCTGGCGTTCCCGGCGCCGTGCTTCGATGTCAGCATCTAATTTGCTGCACAACTGCTGTATTGACTGGGACATGTCCCGAATGCCCGCAGCCATGCCGCCAATGTTTGTGTCCATGTTGACTAAGCTTGTCTTCATCACCCGCATGTGCCTCTGGACTGACATAACTGCCTTTGATTGCAGGCGCTGTTGCTTCAACATTTGGCCCTCGAGCCCCAAGAAGACACCATGGCCGTCAGTGGGTGCTGGTGGACTCTGGACACGCGACCTGCGGCGCCCTCTTGCTCCCGTCTGTGCTGCCTGTGAGGTGTGGGGCACAGTGGGATGGCTCCCTTCCTGGTGCCCGGTGCGGTCTTCTGGGCCCATGCTGTCGTCTGACGAGGTGTCGAAGGCTCGTAGCCTGGCTGCTGGACGCCTCCTCATTCTCACACCTGCAAGCGGAGATGTGGCCGGTGATTCGAACATGAGTGGCGATGCTGGCTGTGGTTGTGGTGATGCTGGCTCTCGGTGAGGTGATGCTGGCTCTGTGTGCGGCGAGGCTGGCTGTGTTGGTGGTGCGGCTGCCAGTGGGCCTGCTCCCTGGTCTGAACTCGTGCTGGCTAGAGGTGATTTTTGTGGCAGGTGTGCCGTCTCCCCTGCAGCATGCCCTGTACTGCATGATGTCACATCTGTGGACAGAAAAACAACATTGGCTCAGTGTCCCCGAAGGGCTGCATTGCAAGCGTCACAATAAATCATTTCACATTCCAATCTGTCCTCTGTCTCCTTGTGCCTCGAGTGCGTGACATGCCCTGTTGCCCTGTGACATTTACGTCATGGTTAGTGTTGCCCTGACTACATCTCCCGGAATGCATTGCCTGTCTGCACTGACACGTGTGGACTGCAGTGTGATTCTCGTTTCACAATGGGGGATGTGGGATAGGGGTAGGGGGGGCTACATTGCTGTGCTTTCGTCTTACCTTGGTGTGTTGCGGCTCTGGCAGAGCTGTCGGCGTCCCCAAGACCCACGACGCTCTCTTGCTCGATTGTGGCCGCCACCAGCTCCTCCAGTTCGGTGAGGGCAGGTGCCCTGTTGGTTCCACCTCCGGTCTGGCTGGCCTCCTTCTGGATGTCGCCCATCTTCCTCTTGGTCACAATCCTCAGGTCATACCAGCGCTTTTTGAGGACCTCAATGTCCCTGTGGGTCACTCCCACAGCATTGACCTGCGCCTGGATGGCCAGCCATATGTTGCGCTTTTCGGCCTCAGGCACTTGCAGGGATTGCCTCCCAAACAGCTTCTGGTGCTGCTTCACCACCTCCTCCACCAGCACCTGGAGTTCCTTGGGGCTGAATTTGAGCTTCCTCCTCCTTTCCCCTCCGTCTTTCTGTGTTCTCTGGCTGGACATGCTGTTCGTTTCCCGCTCGCACATGCAACTGCTCCCTGCCTCTCCTCTGCACTCCAAGCCTCTCCAGGGTCGGCTAATTATGTACACCTGCCTGGGTGTGGCCACGTCGGCTAATTGTGTACACCTGCCTGGGTGTGGGCAGTTCCTGGTTGGGTGGGCTGTCGTTGCACAGGATTAGCTGTTTCGTCAAGTCATGTGATGTTATTTACCGAATCCGTACATACCGATTCGGTATTTTCCGATTCGGTGGATACCACCTCGGTATTTTCCGAATCGGTAGATACCACCTCGGTATTTTCCGATTCGGTAATTATCACCTCGGTATTTACCGATTCGGTGAATTCCGATTCGTATTTACCGAATGTTACCGAATCGGTAACTGTTACCGAATTTTTACCTACATATAACTTACCGATTCTAATTTACCGATTCGGTACGGCTCGGTATTTAAGAACCGGTAAAATTTATTTACCTACATGAGGCCCAAAGTGATTTAAAGGGCGCTGGAATGAACAAAGAGCCACAGTCAAAGCCTTGTTTACAAACTACTGAACAGAGTTTTCAGTGGCTTCAACAAGTTGTTCCTCCAGCTGATATTTAGAGGGATCATCGTATTCATAGAAACACTCATACTCATCTTCGAAAACCGTTGCCATTGAAATCAAGAACATATATGCCTTACAAGCACAAATAATCAGCACAGGTGGAAGTGGGTCAACCCCAGGCAGGCTGCATAATTGCCGATAGTAGAGTCTGGAGAGAGCAGCCAGCGAACCTCTAGAGCAGCACTCTATTGCTGCTCTAGTTTATTAGCAGCCCCAAGGGAGCGTAGAGGAATGTGTGCCGGGAAATGCATTGTACTCTGTAAAGTTTCCAAGCGAGAAACATAAAATTAATGGACACCTCATGCATGCACACCCAGGTGACCGAAGTAGAAATAGAAAGGGGACTGCATGCACAAGCATAGAGCGCTGTTGTGTCCCCTTGCTCCGTGCTCCCACTCCAGTCGGCACAAGTGCCGGTAGCGCTTAAGGTTAAAACAAGGATTTGAGCAAATATCAAAAAGATATGAAAAAATACAGACAAACTGAGCCTAATATACGGTCACGGCCCGAGGAAAAAACTCCTGAGTCGGCCGCGGGTAAACTCAGAACTCCGACGGGGCGCTCAAGAGTATTCACGCTGCTTGTTCACAAAACATAAAATAGCACATAGGACGCAGCAAAATATATGCAATAATAAATTAAAGCAGTAATAACATTGCCTATATACCTGCATTAATAGACAATTAGTAAGGGAAATGGGGATAACTTATTGCTGCAAAGCAGAAAAGAAAGAGGAACAACTATGGGGTCAACACATCTTATAGGGCTCTATGGGGCCTGATAGGTACATGATATTGTGATGTCATAATGGGGTTCATGGGAAATGAAGTTTCACATTGTAGGATGGTTGTTTTTCTTTGGCTGCTGTGTTTTTGCAGTAAAGTAAGAGAAAGCATAATCCGAAGCCTCTGGTCTTGACATAGAATTAAATACTGAGAACTCCAGACAATTGTATCAAATACACATGATAGCTCTAACATCTTGATGGAGCGGGGATTCACAAAAAGAAACCTACTTGTATCATGTACCCCTGTAATACGTACTAATTTTAAGTAGTAAGTATTTTAATGTAAAAACACATATCACACGAGGGAAATTTTGCTTTGCAATATGCATGAAATGAATCTTAACACTACGTAAATAACCGAAAATGTAATAATATGGTGTGTAGAAACTGTTATGAATGTATTGCATGGCACATGGCATGTATATGTAGTAAAAAGCATGACGTGTGTTGCTTTGTCATAATCATTAATGCCGCTTTCTGCTTATGCTATGCTAGGGTAACTGTAACATGGACTAGAGTTAAGGTGGGTGGATAACAGTACCGATTTCATTACCACATTATTAATAAATGTCTGCTTTCTGTTCTTTTAGTAAACGGAAGAGTCTCCATTTTGGGTTAAGTTAGCCGAACTGTGATGAGTGGAACTTGCACCGCGCATAAACCACGTGACTAAAACGCTGAACAAGCTGAAAGAGCATGGCACGGTGAAGGGCATGACGCTTGACGTCCAGCCAACTCCAGTGTCTCCGTGTGAAAATCCACAAAATGTTGAATGTAATAAAATGTGTCCTTAATTTGATACTTTCACTTCATGAGAGACTAGGGATGTATACTGAATTTGTGGGAACCAAAAGTCTAACAATGGGGTTAGTCAAAGAAGTATGACTTAATGATAGGGTGATCATCCGCCCCATGTTTTAGCCGACCCCGTAGCTAGAAAGGGTGATTTTAGCAACTTTAGTGGGATGGAATCTGTATGGTAAGGACTTAAAGAATAGGTGATTTAGGGGCGGAGTTGGAAGCGAGGGCGACAGATGCGGCTGCTGCATTAGACGTGAGGAGAGAAAGGGTGTGCTGCTGGTTGTCAGGTTGCAGAGAGGCCTAGCTGTTTCAGTCCTATCCTTATACTGATCTTAGTCTTTGATCCCTGATTCTTTGTCTGGGGTCCCCTGCTGCTATCTAGGCGTGGGTGGTAGTTTTCCTCATTCTTATTCTTTGGGTTGGTATCTTTGATATTTTGAAGTTTTCATCCATGTTCTTTTATCTCTTCACCAATCTTTCCGAATTGAGAATTGATGTATGCACATGTCTGATGTCCTCTCCATGCAATCTATGTTTTCTTGAGATTGATTGTTTGCTGATGGTTTAGAGTGTATTTTCTCTCATGAGGTATTTTCTAAGACTAATGCATTTTGAGTTAGATAAATTTAACAAATTACAAACAATGAGCCAGTGATTATTTTTGTCCTTTTATTATTTGAGTGACTGTTACCTTCAATTTTTTAACTAATTGGTCCATCGACCAAAAAGATGGAAATTTGAGTGAGAAGGTTTATTGTGTAGATTATGAACTGTCTAAACTTCAACTGTTGAATATGAAGTGGTAAGAAATTTGCAAACTTGACACCAGCACCACAGGGACTTGGGTGTATGTGTATGGGCCAAAGTAAATGAAATAATTGAACGTTCGTCTCTGTCCAAATTATTGGGTCCACGCTGGATCAGTTTCTTGGTAGAGTTATGGTTTAATTATTGATTAAATAGGTAATGGTTATTGAATATTCACTACTTGTATTCACATAAAGGGTTAGTGTTTTTGTTTATATGTTGTCCAGAATTACAGGTACAAGAGGTGCCTGAGGAATCCCGGGAAGGAACTGGAAGAGTGTGGTAAAGAAATCACCCTTCAGAAGTACTTTGTCTGTTGTGATAATACTGAAAAGCTAGGTAGGGCTGTCGGTATTGTGTTTAGGGAATTTTCCATGTGAAAGAGGAACGTTTGTAATAGTGAAGGGTCACCGTTTTTGAAACTGGTAAGGGAAGCCGAGAACCGTAACAGGACAACCCTCTTTGTACGTCAAGAGGCCTTCTTGTGATACCTCGGTGCGATCTTAAGAGGAGATAGGTTATTCCAGAGCTTGACAGAGAAGTTAGATAATGCTGGTTGTTATTATTGCTTGCAGTGTAATAAAATCTCTTTGAAGAGTGAAGACCATCTCTTTATGTAGGGGAGCAGACAAGGTAGCATTGTCTTTTTACGTTGTTACTAAACAGAATTTTGATTAAGAAAATTTTAGAAAAATATTGCCGTGAACCTTTGTAAAGGGAGGCTCAGTAGCAAGAGTGATACTGACGTCACGAGGTGCAGCGCTGGTATTGTATCAAAGAGCAGATTGTAAAGGGAGGGTGAGTAGCAGGAGTAATACTGACGTCACAAAGCGCCGCACTGGCATTGGTCAGACAGCGGGGGTGAGTGGAGTGTTGACTGGGTGGCTAGTGTGAGACGCTCTGACATTGGACAATGCTGAAAATACATAATTTATTGAGATTGGTTAGTTGGTGTGAGACGCGCTGGGATAGGATAAAAGTTGACGACTGGGAAAAGGAAAATACGGACAGGTTTTGGTATTTTGATCGAGTAGTAAGTCGCTAATAGAATAGTCTGAAGATGGGTTTGTGGAAGAAACTAAAGAATCTTTTTAATAAGGACAGGCTGATTGTGACAAGGGAGGGTATTCCTATTCCGCCCCCGAAAATGCCCGCATCTTATATGATGATGCTTATATGATGATGGCGCAAGGGTAACTTACGTGCGTATGGTTAGAATACTGGATGAAATATACAAAGGATGATGGAGCGTTAGCCTTTCCTGAGTTTGTTACTTTTAACGTAAGGATCCTACAAGATTTGAGAGACAAAATGAACTCCTAGGAGCCAAATCCTAGACTCACACAATATGAAGCATTGGAAGAGTGGGAAGCAGAAGCATTTGAGAGAGGGAAGGATCGAGGAGGTAGAAGGAATAGGAGGTTTTTCGCAGGTTACCCATTTGAGAGGCGAGAGGATCAAATGAAAAGATGGAGAAAAGCTGTAGTTACTGCAGGACTATATCCAGTTCTGACAGTAGAGAGTCAAACTGGTGCTAAATGCAAGGAAAAATTGAAAAATTTAGAGGCGTGTAGAGAAGTTTTGGATGAAAGCGATGATGAGTTATTAGAAGAAATGATGATAAAAAGACCTCCGCCTTATGAAGAAAATTCAGAGGGATTGATTCCAAGTGCTCCGCAAACAGTAAACTCCACAAGTCACTGACTTAGGTAAACAAATAAGAGAGAATGAAGTAAGTCTGTTAAATAAGGCTAGAATAGAACAAGTACAGAAATTAAACCAATTAAACTTGAATGCAGAAGCCCTGACAGTACCGGTGACTATTGGCTCTGTGATCCCACTAATTGGGGAGAACTTAAATTTACAGAAAATACCTACCTTAGCAGTCCCAAGAAGTAGTGTTAGGAGTAACATAGTGAATAATGAGAGCCAAGGTGGACAAAATAACACCTTGTTGGATCTACCGGTCAGAGATCTAATGACTGAAACCCCAAGGAGAAGTACTCAATTAGAGCCGAGGAAATTAGGTCAAATAAAAACTCCAATAGCTGGGAGTTCGACTGGTCACTCCCCAGAAGGGCTCAGTAATCGGGTAAAGGAGTTAACTAAAACAGTCTAAAAGTTGAATGGGAGTCAAATAAAAGTAGATTTGGAAGAAATGATTATTGGAAAAATAACTCCAGATAGGTTTCGGACTTATAATGACTAAGAGTTGTTGTTTTTGTGCAAGAGTATCATTTGGAGAGCAAAGAACTTCCATGAGAAATTGTCAAGGGTAGCGAGTGAATTTGGTGTCGATATCGAAAAATCAAAGGTGTTACAGAAGACGTACCGCATGGCTTTTACTGATCAAGATTTAGAGAGTTTAAATACGTCGGGGAAAAGATTGCAGATAAAGAATTGATGAATATCTTGAAGAAATGGGGAACAATAGTAAAATGGAGAAGTAAGTGGGTGAAAAAGAAGGAAGAAGCCAGTGTAAACGGAAACTCCATGTTTCCACTGAAGGAAACTGAGCAGGCAGAAAGAGTTTGTCCCATGAGAGAAGTTCCAGGTGGAGGATATGTCCATTTACCATGGACTAGACAAGATATTTTGTCATTTACCAATGATTTTCCCAGATTACGAGAGAAACCGGTTGAGTGGTATAAGCAAGTGGATCGATTTGTAAAGGTTTCAAAGGTATTATTGAAAGATTTAGATGGCCTTTTTGAGATAGTGGTTCCTGCTGTTTTGTGAACAGAATGTAAGATTACTGTTGATTGGCCAAAGCATGAGTATCATAGGGATGCAAAAACAGGTGCCCCATCAGAGGAGGTGATGAAAAAGTATCATCAAGTTATTACCTTTTTGAAGGGAAAACTCAGTTCAAAGGAAACAGACTGGGTTAAAATTGACAGAACAACCCAAAAGCCTAAAGAGTCCTTTCATGCCTATTATGAGAGGCTGTTACAGGTGTTTAAACAGTGTAGCGGGTTTGAAATTAAATGGAGATAAGGATATGGGACATTTTGTGTATTGATTTGTATATGGGTTAAGACCCGAAATAAGTGCCATGATACAACAGCATATGCTGTGCTGGCAAGGCAAATGAGTCGATGAGATTCTAAGATATACCAAATATTGTGGCGACGACATTGAATCTCGACTTAAAAGGTTAAAAGAGAAAATGATGTGGGCACAAGTGAAATTGGCAGAACATCAAAAGGAAACGAATCATGTTTCACAGAAACAGGGTCAGCATGGACAGCCAAACAGTGAAATTTGAAGGAAGTTTAAAATGAGTAAGGAAGATGCTAAGAAAAAATATCCTTGTCATGCTTGCGGGAAGTTGGGACATTGGAAGAACGAGTGTAGGTCTGTGCAAAAGGGTAATGGAGTATATCAAAATATAAATCCACAGGTGCAGAATGATGTGACTAGGCAGCAGCAGCGGAACATAGTTGCGTCCCAGTTACAAGTGCCACAACCGCCTATACCTCCCAAAGTGAATACTCACATGCAGATGTACAGTGCAAATTTGGTATTTCAAGGAGAAGAGCAGTGTGGTAAGAATCCATTCGTTACGCAGTATTTGGTGCGTTGCAATGAGCGTGAGTTGGATACGACGCAGTGACTGTGCCTGAGGGGGGAGGAAGAATGCGTACTTGGCGCATTTTTAGCGGTAGATCAGTCAGGTCCATTTATTGATGGAAAAGTAGAAGGAAAAGACATCACCTTCTTATTGGACACTGGCGCTACTCGTTCCACTCTGAGAGCAGCAGAAATCCCAAACCTACCCCTCTCAGGAGAAACTATCCAAGTTGTAGGCGTTGTAAACAAACATATTAGAACTCCTGTCACACCCCCGATAGAATTTCACATTGGAAATTTTAAAGACATGCATCGGTTTGTGGTGTGTGATACCAGTCCGGTAAATCTCTTGGGCAGAGATTTGTTGTGCAAAATGAATTGCATTATTTATTGTACACCGGATGGTGTTGCAATAATGACACCGGATGAAGATGTTGAATACAAAATAATGGTGGCCCAACGAGAGTCCGAAGTAAGCAAATTATATTCACTACTGAAAGAGGAAGAGTTAAAAAGTACAGTGAAAACATGTATGGGATTTCACAGGAAGAGAGATTGGATTCATGGGAAATGTGGACCCAATTGAGATGATAGTGAAGATTGGAGCAGTGTATTCCAATACTCCATAGTACAAAACGAGTCCAGTAATTGCTGGAGTCACGCCTGTGATTGATCAGATAATTGAACAAGGAATTTCAAAAGAAATATTGAGCAGTCCTTGTAATTTGCCCATTATTGGTATCAGAAAAGCCTAACAGAAAATATAGAATAGTACAGGAAGGTGAATAAAAATGTAGTGCAATGTTGGCCCGTAGTACTAAACCCTGCTGTAATTTTATACCAGATTCTATGTGATGCTGAATGGTATACAGTCATTAATTTGTGTCAGGCATTCTTTTCCATCCCTTTGCATCCGGATTGCCAATATTTATTTGCTTTCCGGTTCGGTAATCGTGTTTTGGCATGGTGCCGAGTTCCTCAAGGGTATACTGAAAGTCCATCAATCTTTAATCAGATCTTGAAAAAATGTTTGGAAACTCTAAAACTGCTGGGAAACTCTGTCTTGGTCCAATACATCGATGACCTATTGTTGGCATTTAAAACACGAGAGGCATGTGTAATTGACTCCATTGCTTTACTAAACCATTTAGCTGAAGGAGGACACAATGTTTCACCATCAAAGTTACAGTACTGTAGACAAGAAGTTCAGTACTTAGGTCATACGATTGAAAAGGGATTAAGGAAAGTGACCCCAGAGAAAATCAATATAATCAAGAAAATGTATCCATCCCGAAATCAGAAGGAAGTGTTGATGTTTTTAGGAATGGTTGGATATTGCAGACAGTGGATATGTGGCTTCTCATTGATTGCATAACCTCTGCAACGGTTGACACGAAAAGATGTGAAGGATCAGATTGTACTGGATGAAGAGAGCATGGAGGCTTTCAATCTATTGCAAAACAGTCCTTGTCAATCGCCTGCTTTGGGAATGCCAGATTATTCTAAAGAGTTTGCATTGTATTGTGAAAGAGATGTATGTGCGCTTGCGGTCCTAACTCAGAAACATGGATTGGCAAGACATTCAGTAGCTTATTTCTCTGCTACTTTGGACTCTGTGGCCGACCGCATTACCCGGTTGCTTAAAAGCAGTAGTAGCCACTTGAGTGAGCTTAGAACAGAGTGAATCAATTGTGATGGGTTACCCAGTGAAAGTCTATGTGCCTCACTCTGTTGAGATAGTTTTAACTGGTACTCGAACTCAACATATGACAAATAGTCGGTTGACTAAATACGAGAGAGTGATCCTAGGTGCTGAAAATGTGACAGTGGTAAGATGCACTACTGTCAACCCCGCCACATTATTACCACATTCAAGATGTGAAGAAGTAAGAGAAGAAGCAGAACATGATTTTTTGGAAGTGACGGAGCTTTGCACTAAGCCCCGCCCAGACATTGCAGATGAACCGTTGGAAGAATCGGATTGTGAATTGTTTGTAGATGGATCATGTATGAGGAATGCAAAGGGTGAACTGTGTGTGCTCGTTATACTGTCTGTACTTTTGACTGGAGCCCTGGAAGCATCATGTCTAAAAGGCATACATTTTGCCCAAGGTGCAGAGCTGGTCACTCTCACCAGAGCTTGTAAATTGGCAAAAGGTCTAAAGGTAACGATTTTCACTGACAGTACAGCTTTGGAGTTGTACATGACTTTGGTCAGTTATGGATGCAAAGAGGATTTATGACATCCCCTGGCTCACCAATTAGGAATGGGAAAACTGCAAAGGAATTATTGGAAGCTTTGCAGTTACCAAAAAGAATTGCAGTTGTAAAATGTGCTGCACATCAATCTGGAGATGCTAATGTAACATGGGGTAACAGATACGCAGATCAATTAGCGCGTTACTGTACTAAAAATATCCTGGCAATAAATAGATCAATAGAAAGAGGAAATACTGAATGCCACCTTATGTTCACCACCACATTTGAGACTTGGGACGAGGTGAGACAAATGCAGGAAGAAGTTAGTAACAAAGAGAAGGAAGAATGGAAGAGAGCAGGTTGCAGGAAAAATGATGAAGAGATCTGGGTATACTATGACGAAAGACCAGTGTTGCCAGATTTATTGCTTTCTCACATGGCCAGGATGTATCATGGACATGCACACATTGGACGAGATGCCATTTTAAGAATGTTCAAGCAGTGCTGGTACAATCCCAAGTTTTGGCTGATCGCTGAAAGTCTGTGCCAAAGGAGTGTTATCTGCCAGAAACAAAATCCAGGAAGGAAGACAGTTGTTAGTTGGGGTGTAATTGGGAGACCAGGAGGACCTTTCACCCGACTGCAAATAGATTTTATCGAACTGCCACCATGTAATGGACTTAAGTACATCTTGGTCATTGTTTGTTTGTTTTCCCGCTGGGTGGAAGCCTACCCAACGAGAAGGAATGACAGTCTTACTGTAGCAAAATTGTTGCTGAGAGAATTGATCCCGAGATTGGGTTTTCCAGTCACTTTGGATTCAGATAGAGGATTGCATTTTAATAATGCAATAATTTGAAGGATCTGTGCTGCTTTACAAATCAAATAGAAATTGCATTGTACCTACAGACCAGAGGCATCTGGTATTGTGGAACAAATCAATGGCACAATAAAGTCTAGATTAGGGAAGGTGTGTGCATCCACAACACTAAAATGGCCTGATGCTTTGCCCTTGGTATTGACGTGTCTCAGAAGTGTACCTGACAAAAGGACTGGATTAAGTCCCCACAAGGTACTGATGAGAAGAGTAATAAGACAAGCATACATACCTGCAAATAAATTGATGAACCTGTCTGATGATCATGTACTGGACTATTGTAGAGGAATGGCTGACCTGGTACGTTGGAGGAGATGCCACACCGACTCAGTGGGACCAAGCACACAACCTGAATCCTGGAGAGTGTGTCCTAGTGAAGAAGCATGTGAGGAAGACATGTCTAAAACCCCGTTGGAGCGGCCCTTACCAGATCATATTGGTGATGACCATAGCAGTGAAGTGTTTTGGTTTGCCAAATTTTATACATGCAAGCTATCCCCGTCTAGTCCCAAGTCCAATCAAAAGACCTGAAGAGCAGCAACTGAGAAACAGAAAACTACAACCAGCAGCTGACGTGTGTGAAGCTGAAGAGTCTGGAGTCACAGATTCTGATGAACATTTTGACAATGAACAGCCAAGTACAAGTCGAGTAGAATGGGCACCAGATACTAGGACAGAAGAGACTGCTGTTGAGTCAGAAGAAGGTGAGACTGCTATTGAACCAGTAGAAGGTGAAACAGCTGTTGAAACAGAAGGAGAAACAGCTGAGGTTCCAAAGACCATTCCAAAAGAAAAAGAGCTTTTAAAAGAATTAGAAGAAGGAGAAATAGCTAGTGAGACAGAATCAAGCATTGAACCTACAGAGACTGAAAACCAAGAAAGCCGAGAAAAACAGACAGAAGTAAGACAGAATAAGAGAAATGGTGAACAGAACATAGAAGGTGATAAGATAGATCAGGCAAAGAAACAGAGAAAGGGAAACTGCTGGCCAAGTGGGGCAAGAAGATTGAAATACAGAATAGTAAGAAAAAGACCAGAACAAAGCAACAAGATTTCAAGTCAGGCAGAACAGGCAGATTTAGTGGAAAACAAAAGAAGAAGATCGAAAAGAACAAGAATTCCCTGTAGAAAATACAAAGCCCCTGAATGGACCTACGTGATCCTCAAGAAATTTGAAAGTGTAGGCCTAAGTGAGGAACACGAGAGTAGTGATACTGAAAAAGAAGATGAGAACAAATTAAGACCACCTCAATAAGTACTGTTACAAACTAAGGTGGAGAAATTTTTTGTCAGATCAAGTCATCTTTGGACTCTGAATTAGCCAAGGAAGGTGAAGACGAACGTCATTAGGTGTAGGATAGGGGTGGGCGGAATTTGCGAAAGCGACTTTCGCAAATTATCGCGAAAATGTTTAAGATCTCCGCAAACACGCGGAAATATCGCGAAGATGCGGAAGTTTTTTTCCCGCCCGTTCGCGGTATTTTCTGCATGTTCGCGGCTCGCCAACTTACCCATGCGGTTGCTTGCGGGCGCGGCCATCTTGTTTTCACTGTTCTCGCGGTGCATGATCGCGAGAAGAAAGACGTGATCGCGCGATGCATGACGTTACTGCGGGCGCGAACTGTCGCGAGACAGCGCAAATGGCTACAAACAATCCAACATATTGTGGAGAACGCGACCGGATCGGGAAAACTTGTCGGCGAACGCAGGGATTCAGGTAAGGCGATCGCGCGCGCGCGCGAGAATGTATTATTTTACAGCGCGAGCAAGAACCAAATTATCGCTAAACTGCGGAATGCGGAAATTTTGACATTTTCGCGCTCTCCGCGGAACGCGAAAATGTCAAATTATCGCAATTTACGGAAATTTAGCCCAGGCCTAGTGTAGGATTATACCATCTTTATATATATATATATTTTTTTTTTTTGTTTAGATAAGGGTTCATTTAGATTTTTCTTAGGCCCTAACATAGACTAATTGTTAGATTTTTCTATTTTTGTAGAGCACTAAAATGGCAGGAAATTAAGTGACTGGAGAACCAAAATCTAAAGTAAAATGTAGATGTGTTAAATTTTGTTTATGTAATGTTTTTGTACTAACATTCTTGTGGATCCTATTAATTGTTTTCATACCAATTTTTAATGTGACTAACGATGGAAATAACACCAATGATGTCTCTAATGGAAGAATGAAAGATGTTGCTAAACAGATAATGAAAACTACTGAAGATGGAAGTATTTTCCATCGTGATGAATCAACTAATGATTTTTCTTTAAATGTGTTTACTAAACTGTTGTATGAGTATACTAATACCATGAATGTGAGCGATTGCTATGTCTGCAAGAAATTACCATTGTCTGTCTCTGAAGGTATAGCCTACCATCATCTGTCTTTAACATATGCTGCTTTATGTAGTGTACTTAGTAGTCTATTTTACATGGAAGGTAAGTTGAAGTATCAATATACAGATGTAGACTTAGTATTTCCTAAAGTCCCAATTATACTTGAACTAAACAAAGTAGAAAGTGGGAAACATGCATGTTATATAAGTGAATTTTTCCATATTAAGAAACAATTAGATCTAGAATATGCTTATAATACTAATTTGACTTGTGGATTGCATTATGAAGAAAGACTGTTTTTGGACATGGTAGAACATAGAAGAGAAAGTTTCCAGAAGAAAGCTGCTGAGCAAAAAACACAAGAACCACCTTGGGCATTTAGAGAGGGAAAATATGAAAGGAGTGAAACTTATGCTGCAATGTCCCTGGACTGGTCACAGAAAGTAAAGTTAAATTTGTTGAGAGCAAAGACTAACTACAGCAATTATTGTATTGGCACTAGTGAATGTGAGCATACTTTCCCAATTACTAGAGGTTAGGGATTAAGGTGTGGAACTGATCCTGTTTTTCCCTGGACTATATTGTGTGTGGTAGGAAAGCCTACTACAGGTTACCTGCCCACTGGTATGGGAGTTGTTACTTTGGGATTGTCTTTCCAAAGGTCTATCATATAGACCAAAGAGATCATAGTGTCAATGAAATAAAGCAAAGGTTAACACTTAAAAGGAGAGCAAGTTTTTCTGAAATAATAGGTGATTTATTTTCTGCACTAATACCCTCAGTTGGGGTAGTCCTAAATTCACATAAATTCGAAAACTGTCTACAGTGGTTGATCGTTCATCAAGAGATACTGCTGGTGGATTTTTAATGATTGATACCAAAATGGTGGCAATAAGATCAATGGTTTTGCAAAATAGACTTGCCCTTGACATTATTTTGTCAAAGGAGGGTGGAGTCTGTGGAATGTTAAGGTTGTACCTATATCCTTGATAAAAGTAAAGGGATAGAAGGATACATTAGGAATATTACCAAGTTGCATAAAGATTTAACCCAACTTGAGGTTGACGATGTTTGGGAGAATGTTATTAAGTGTATTACAGCTGTGAGAAATTGGTTTTCAACGTTTTGGAAAAGTCTTTTGGGAAAGATAATGATACCAGTACTTTCAATTGCAAAAACAATTTTAGTAATAATAACCGCGGATAAATGTTGTAAGTGCATGGAAGGAAGAAAAATTCTATCAGATAAAAAGAATAAAAAGATAGGAGTAAAGAGAAAAAGAGATGAAATAGAACTTGAAGAGATAAATGAACAGTATTATGATATCATGAAAAGACTAAATGAGAGTGCCATGAAAGAAGAGAAAGATACTAAACTCTAGATAACATGAAAGGTGACACTAAGTATGGTGAGTACAAAAGCCATCAGAAGAGGGAATTGATGGAGCGGGGATTCGCAAAACGAAACCTGCTTGTATCAAGTACCCCTGTAATACGTACTAATTTTAAGTCGTAAGTATTTTAACATGCTAACACATATCACGCAAGGGAAATTTTACTTTGTAATATGCATGAAATTAATCTTAACACTACGTAAATAACCGAAAATGTAATAATATGGTGTGTAGAAACTATTATGAATGTATTGCATGGCACATTGCATGTATATGTAGTAAAAAGCATGACATGTGTTGCTTTGTCATTAATATTAATGCCGCTTTCTGCTTACGCTGTGCTAGAATAACTGTTAATAATGAACTAGAGTTAAGGTGGGTGGTTAACAGTGAAGATTTCATTACCACATTATTCATAAACGTCTGCTTTCTGTTCTTTTAGTAAGTGGACGAGTCTTCATTCTGGGTTAAGTTAGCCGAACTGTGATGAGTGAAACTTGCAGCGTGCAGAGTGGCTAAAACGCTGAACAAGCTACAAGAGCATGGCACGGTGAAGGACATGACGCTTGACGTGCAGCCAACTCTAATGACTCCGTGTGAAAATCCACTAAATGTTGAATGTATTCAAATTCGTCCTTAATTTGATACTTTCACCTCATGAGAGAATAGGGATGTATGCTAAATATGTGGGAACCAAAAGTCTAACAATGGGGTTAGTCAAAGAAGTATGACTTAATGACAGGGTGATCATCCGCCCCACATTTTAACCAATCCCGTAGCTAGAAAGGGTGATTTTAGCAACTTTAGTGGGATAGAATCTGTATGGTAAGGGTATGAAGAGTAGGTGAATTAAAGGCGAGGTTAGAAGCGAGGGTGGCAGATGCGGCTGCTGCATTAGGCGTGAGATGAGAAAGGGCGTGCTGCTGGTTGTCGGGTTGCAGAGAGGCCTAGCTGTTCCAGTCCTATCCTTATCCTGATCTTAGTCTTTGATCCCTGATTCTTTGTCTGGGGGTCCCCTGCCGCTACCTGGGCCTGGTTGGTGGTTTTCCTCGTTCTTATTCTTTGGGTTGGTATCTTTGATAGCTCGAAGTTTTAATCCATGATCTTTTGTCTCTTCATCTATCTTTCCGAATTGAGAATTGAATTATGCACATGTCTGATGTCTCTTCATCTATCCTCTCCATGCAACCTATGTTTTCTTTAGAATGATTATGTGATGACGGTTAGAGTGTATTTTCTCTCATGAGGTATTTTCTAAGACTAATGTATTTTGAGTTAGATAAATTTAACAAATTGCAAACAATGAGTCTGTGATTATTTTTGTTAGTTTATTATTTGAGTGACTGTTACCTTCAACTAATTGGTCCATCGACCAAAAAGATGGAAATTTGAGCGAGAAGGTTTATTATGTAGATAATCAACTGTCTAAATTTCAACTGTTGAATATGAAGTGGTAATAAATTCGCAAACTTGACACCAGCACCACAGGGACTTGGGTGTATGTGTATGGGCCAAAGTAAATGAAATAATTGAACGTTCGTCCCTGTCCAAATTATTGGGTCCGCACTCGATCAATCTCAACTAGGCAGGAGCACCATTCTTCATGGACCTGAAAGTAGTCTCATTAACTACCATATGTTTACAAACTGTGTACTGACCTAAAGCTTGATTGAAGGGGCCCGAAGTGTGATGTGTGCCAGTATGCCCCTTCGGATGAACAGCAACAAAACCTTCTCATGTCGTGAGATGTAGGATGCAGTTGTTACATTTGGGTTTTTATGTGATCTCTTTAGTGGTGATTGTACATGTAGTATTTCTAGAATATCAGGAATGCAAAACTGGTCAATTGAGGTTTTTATAATGTTAATCTGATGATAAGACAGATCATCTAAGCGTGTTTTTACCATATGGAGAATGTCAGAAATGAGACTATTACTTTGGGAGCGAGTACTCCTACTAACTCAATAAACCCACTCTTATTGCTTCAAAGTACAGTTCCGAGACAATCTCTGCTCATATGGCCCTAGCTGCAGGAAATCCCCAGAGATGTGTGTGCTAACTTCAAGGAATCCCAACAAATTTAACCCCTTGCCTGCTCATGACAGAACCACTCCGTCATGAGCCACGGGCTCCGTGTGCTCATGACGGAGGGGTTCCGTCATGCTGCGGCCGTTGCGGCCGCTCCGCCCACGCGGCACTGATTCCCCGCCTGTGCGGGCGAATAATGCAAGTGGGGGGAGTCGTGATGGATCCACTCCGTCATGAGCACAGCGCGCCTGTGGCTCATGATGGAGTGGTTCCGTCACGAGCATGGCGGCGCCGCGCTCACCCCGAACCCCCCCAGCGCCGCAGCAAAATTTGTGCCGCGGCGAAGGGGTTAAAGCCAAAAACACAACAAAAAAGAAATTCTCTAACCAGTTTTATAAAACTGTGAACAATGTAGTGAATACATAGACACCATCATTTTTAAAATAGGTTAAGGGGAATCATAGATGTACATTTTTAAAGTTTAAAGGCAAACAGCGCCCAGAAAAAGTAAATCGCCACGCCAAACAAAAACTAGAATTCTCAGGTTGGCAATGACCTATGTGTGATTTCATGCCACCTGCAATGGATTAGAGTTCAGATGCACTCAGCAGGTGATCCTGATCAAAGTTTATACCTTTAGACTTGGGTTTAGAGTTTGGCAGACAGAGCACTCCGACACAGACATGGCTCTGTCAATAGAAAGCAAACACAAGGAGATGATGGACGGAACGCTGAAACATTTTAGACACTGACCCCCAGTCACAGATCTGGGTTGAATCCATCATCGCTCTTTAGCTCACTTTGCCACCCTAGTTCAGACACAGCTATATGCAAATCAGTCTTGACCCTGTGCCTCATGGGAACAGTCCAGCCCGAACTGCCAAGCCATGTCATCAGCCAGGCTAGCTTGAATCCAGTGGCAAAGTGAGCAAGGGACCCACGTCTGGGCATACCCTGCCACTTTAGGGCGAACAAAGCAAACACAAGGAGATCATGGACGGAGCACTAAAACTTTTCAAAGCCTGCTCCAATAGCCCAAAGGAGTACTAGTTATCACAGTAGCAATATCCGGCTCCACTGTCTATATGTGTTCTATAGTCTGTCCATAACCTCTATGGAAAACCCAACATGATGGACAGACAAATGAAAGTTATGAACCCACACACCAAGAGAAAAAACTCCCTGATTATGAGGGTCATTAGCTATTTTCTTTTCAAAAACACCCACCCACCAGGTCTCCTTCAAACCAGATCTCCTGAGGGTCTAGGAGGCCAACCACCTGACCCTAGGAGAACAGTTCCAGTCTGTGGGTGCCAGCAGGATTCAGGGGTCCTTGAGACTTTTAGTAAGTCATCTTCCTGCTGGGGGGTGCTAGCGAGCCCAAAGCAAGATGGCTGCACATTAGTGCAGCTCTGCTGGTCGGGCCATTATCCAAACAATATCCTGAGTTTCTCCCAACCATCCTGTGACCAGTTGCGGCGTATCCGGACCCCCTGATTGCACAGATCATGGTGTTATAGCTGCAGCAGCCCCTGTGCATATTTTAGAGCTTAAATGCTGCTTATTGATTCCTGCTGACAAAATAGCAGTGCCCGCGGACTGCTAACTGCTGCAATCCCCGGGGAGGACCATCGATAGCGGTACACCAGTGTGACACTTCTGCCAGGCAGAGAAGGGAGAGCGGACCGGCTGAGGTATGTGGTGGCAGCGGTGGGAAGACTACTGCGACGAGCCTGGTGGCGTGGTGTGTTCGGAGACTGGCCACGGCTACAGTCGACGTTGGACGCCGACACCGATCGCCGTAGGCAGTGCAAAGGTGGAGCGAGGATGGTCGTCTTCATGTTACAGTAATCAGGTACCGGCTCTGCGTGCCATCGGTGGCGGCTGCCCGTGCGCCTCTATGACTCCGGTAAGAGGAGCGCGCCACGGAGGAGTGGACGGGGCGTCATAGTACTTGATAAAACACTAGTACAGAGGCTTCGGGTTCTGGAGCTGCGGAGTGGTCGGCGTGATTACCATAGATTGTGTACTGCGGGGTCCCCTGGACACGCTGGGACTTGATGACGCATTGAATTATTTGGATCTGCCATCTTGGGGCCTGGGCAATTGCTGGTGCAGGAACTGTGCCTGTTGAAACTTTGCGGTGGTGAGTGGGTGGCACAGCTCAATAGCGCCGGAGCCCGGTAAATAAGCTCGTACAAGGAGCTTGTGGAAGTGCAGATTCGGGCCTTGGAAAGGTGTCCTCGTTTGAGGTGCGAGGGTGTACGGCAACGCTGGGAGACGCGCGACCAGGGACAAGATGGGCAAGCCAGACAAACAGTTGCAGTCCAAACTTTCATTTGATTCCAAACGCCCAAAAAATCAAACACACCGGCAGCATCGGACACTGAGACGAACCTGGAGGCTAGTAGTAACAGTAAACTAGAGCGTATGATGCTGGCCATGCAGCAAAGTCTGCACACAATTGACAGTAAAATTGATAATTTAAATCTCCGCATGGACACTATGGCGACAAAGCTGGACAAGCATAGTATGCGCATAACGGAGGCAGAACAGCGAATCTCCAACGTGGAGGACAAAGTAGAGTCCGTTACTGAGTCTTGTTCACAGATGGAGAAACTGCTAGCGGCGATGCAGGCAACAAACTAGGTTTTGGAGGCTAGGTCACGGCGTAATAATCTTCGTATTACAGGGGTGGCTGAGTCTACCAATATGGGGAAAATGTAACTCTACTTCAAAGACATGCTCAAGACAATATTAGGTGCAGAGAACTTTTCTACCATTCTGGTTGTGGACAGAGCACATCGCTCCCTTGCGCCACGCCCGGTCCCGGAGGCTCCCCAAGCCCGATAATTGCCAAACTACTCAATTATCGCGATAGAGACGTGGCGCTCCGGCTTGCTAGGGAAATGGGCACTACCAAGTATCAGGGAATGGAGGTCGCACTATTTCCGGACTTTACGACAGCGGTGCAACAAGCCAGACGGGAATTTCAGCAAGTGAAGAAGAAACTGCAAGTAATGAAAATACAATATGCCATGCTTTGCCGGGCTCAACTTAGAATCCAACATGGCAGCAAACCCAGACTCTTCACAACCCCAAAAGACGCTATGCAGTTTATAAAGCAACTGGAGTGGCGCGAGGTATCAAGAATGGCTGGGGACCAAACGGACAATGAAGATTGACGAACCAGGCTATGAGCCTCTCCAGACTGGTTTTGTTGTCAATAATTCTCTCTCTATGGGCTACCAGGTATGTGTTTTCTCTCATCTATGATTCGGTGGCCATGTGCCACAGACTCATGTGTAAGTTATTAACACTGTGTTCAGACTTGTGATATTCCGTATAGGGGACATGTTTCAGAGGGAAAGGTCTGAAGTAAATCCTACCCCCGTTTCAATAAATGGGTGACCATGTGTAACGATATACGCTATACGCGAGTCAAGGGTGCACGACTACTGGCGAAACTGTTATTTGGATGATTGCAATGGTTGGTACACTGTGCACGGCAGACCTGCTTTATGACCATTTCTTTTTGATTTCCAATGTTATTTTGAAACTGATGGCCTAATAGCACGTAACAACTGTTTCTGACTGTTAAGATTGGGCGGTTGGGACTTATATCAGAAATGCATATTGAGAGAGCTGTTTATACTGATGCAGGGGTTGCATAGGGTGTTGACATTATGTCTATACGGGATCCTATTGGATAAACCATGTAAACTTCTATTGTTATGGGATATGCTCTGGGATGATCTATGGGATTGCCCTGATCCCCCTTTCCTACATCAAGGGGGTTGGTGGGCAGCTGGTGTCCTCCATGAGGGTACAACCCACACAGTTACTGATTGGGACTACATACTGTGAGCGGACTAGCCGCTTACAGCGGGATGGGAGGTTTTCTTTCTTTTTTCTGTTAAGTTTCTTGGGGTTCCTCAGCATAATTGGGATGCAGAGATGGGTGGGGGGATTGGTTGTGGGACTGTTCAGATATATTATTGTGAAATGCAGACTACATGGATGGTGGATAATGTGCATGCAGCGATACAGAGTTAATAATGCATACATTGATGTCATGTCGGTATGATGCCAACTGGGGACGGTAAATTAGGCTGGGTAACGTGGAACGTAAGAGGTCTTAACAATCTGAAAAAAACAAGCCAGGTGTTGGCATAACTTGATCGTCACAAGATCCAAGTGGCGTTGCTACAAGAAACCCACCTTACCAAGCACACTTCAGAAGCGATTGCCACTAGATGGGCTGGATTTCAATTGGCCTCTTCCTACTTCTCATATGCACGGGGAGTTATGATCTTAATTTTCAAAAAATCTCCCGTTTGAAAGTATGCATGAGGAAATTGATGATAACGGTCGCTATATAATAGTACAGGGGAAGCTGTGCAGTATGCTGTTGACCATAGTCAATATATGGGCCAAATATAGATGACCCAGTTTTCTACCAGACACTGTGGAATAAAATATATAGGTTACCACCGGCTGCGACTATTTGCCGCGGAGATTTTAATGTAGTATTGAATCCTGCACTAGATCGTCACACTAATGCGGAACCTGTAATAAAGAAGGCCGCGCAAACTGTTAGGAATGGTTTGCAAGATTTGTTTCACACAGATGTTTGGAGGCTGAGACACCCAGAGGTACGAGAGGACACATTTCACTCCTAAATTCATCAATCATGGTCACACCTAGATTATTGGCTAACTACTAGTGATGTTAACACATGGGTTACTGGGGTTACACACTTACCTTGCACACTATCCAATCATTCCCCAACGTTGCTCACTATGCTCATACCCACGTACACTCCACCTCAATTTCAATTTTATTTTACTGAAAACGTTGGATCAGTGCAGAGCCTAGGCACATTGTGGGAGGCATTTAAAGTAACAATAAGTGGAATATGCATAGGTCTACAGGCTGGGGTACTCAAATCGTTGCGGGGCTCAATGAAACGGATTGAACAAGAATTACTGCTCTTAGAGCATCAGTATGAAAGTACAACAGAAAGTGTTACACTGACTTCAATGCGATCAAAGATTACTGACTATAATGATTTGGCAGATCAGGAGGTGAGGCACATGTCGAGGCGCTGGAAGGTCAGATACTATGGAGAGGGTGGAAGACCAGGACGAGCCTTAGCCAATAAGATCACAGAGCCATGGGCAAGATATTGTATGGTGCAATCAGTAACAGAGGGCGATACTACCAATTGCGATGCAGCAGGCATTCTGGCATCGTTTGTGCAACACTATAAAACGATGTATAGTGTAGGCAAACTGCTGATGAGAATGACATATCACAATATTTGGAAGATATAGCTTTGGTTTGGTTATTGAAAAGACAACAAGACTTTCTGATGCACCCATTGACGGTTGATGAAATATAAGATGCTATTATTGCCCTGCCTAATGGCAAGACTACGGGCATGGACGGACTCCCAGCGGAGTTTTATAAAGAATATTTTGATATTTTCGTGCCACCTTTGCATGCCATGCTTGAAGAAGCCTATGAACAGCAGCGGCTCCCGGATACACTCTGCGAGGCCTTAATTATAGCATTACTGAAGCCAGGAAAAGCGCCTGATGAATGTGAATCCTATAGGCCGTTGTCATTAATGAACACTGATGTCAAGATTTTAGCGAAAGTGCTTATTACCAGTCATGGTGTTGCCAGATCAGTCGGGGTTTATTCCTACCCGCTCCACGGCGCACAATTTACGAATGCTGTTCGCAGTAATGCACCTTCTAGAACCTACGCTACCTGCAGCGGTGGTCTTACTAGACTCCGCAAAAGCATTTGATTCTATAGCTTGGCGATACATGTTTGCAGTGTTACATCGTATGGGAGTGCCATATATTGACACCATTTGGATCAAGTTATTATATATGGCTCCGGTGGCTCGGGTGCGTATTAATGGGCAGACATCTGACACAATCCCAATTTGCCGCGGCACGAGGCAAGGCTGCCCCTTATCGCCTTTGCTATTTGCGGGAGTGTTAGAGCCATTGGCCTGTATACTGAGGCAGAGGCATGCTAAGGCAGCACTGCGTTTCCTCCAGCGGCTTTTGGCGGTATCCATGTATGTGGACGACATGGTCTTGCATGTGTGGAACTAGCTTTGTACCTGGAGCAACTCATTAGAGAATATATTCGATTTGAATGACAATCAACTGGAATAAATCGGTTGTAATATCGCTGACAGAGAGCACTACACAAGTTGAAATTGGGTACCCATTAGAATGGAGCTCAGACCTCGTAAAATACTTGGGTGTCTGGATACATAAAGACCCGCAGGTCATCATGCGCACAGTCCTTGAGGACTAGATATCCCAATGGATTCGTTTACCACTAACGTTTGCAGATAGAGTGGCTTTGATTAAAATGGTGGTCCTACCGAAGTTTTTATACTTGTTTGTGAATATTCCCTTTCAAACTTGTTTGTGAATATTCCCTTTCAATTGACGCAACATTTTTTTACTACGCTACGTGCATTACTGATCACGCTGACTTGGGGTGGCAAAAAAACGAGGGTTAAGTGGGAGACACTGACGCTACTGTATGATATGGGTGGGTTCACAGTGCCTGACATGCAATTATACTATTTATGTGCACAAGCACAATATGCCTTTTATTGGCAAAATGCTCCACCATTCACACCACATGTTGCAGTAGAAGTGGGGGCGGTACACCCCATCCCACTTAAAGCGATGATAGCTAATAAGACTACTGTCTTTGAAAGGGATGAAGTAGACACGGTGCAATGTACTTCTTGGGCATGGTATGAATTGGGGAGGCGCGCTCGGAGGCTCCCGCTGTATGCACCGGCAATGCCACTGGTTCATCACATGGCAATCTCAGTAACGGGTGAAACGGGATCCCTAAAAGCTATGCACAGTGCAGGGGCACATACAATGGGTGATATATATCGCAATGGGAAATTTATTGATTTCCAGAGCTTTGTGTGGGACATGCTGACATTTAAATATAGTAGACTGAGGGCTGCAGTGTGGACGCTCTACAACTTATATATACCACACAAACTCAGAACAAATTAGTTTCTCGCTTGTATACAGCCTCCCTGGTTGATGAAGCGGCTTTTGGGGTGAACCCCATGGACAAATGTGTACAAACATTAGAATTCACCGACATAGTAACAATAGTGCATTTTTCCACTTCACCCCACCCAACCCAGAGGATAATGAGAGTCTCTAGTTTATCTCCTTAACAGTCCTATCTAATCTCTTTACCATTCATTACCAATACAAACTCTGCAATATAGCCGATCTTTTCTCCACTACTTTCCCCTAGGCAATTTAGCGTTTTTTCTCTACCCATTCTGCCAATGGCGCCCACCTTTTTACACCCTTTGTTCGTGCGCAGATCTCTTTTCTTGCGTACACTGCTTTTTCTAAGTTATAGATTGCTAAAAAAGCAGTAGAGCCAATACTATACACAGTTGCAGAACAGCCATGGCTATAAACAGCAACTCTTGGCCTACGTTCCCCTGTTCAGCTTCTGCTACCCCTAAAACAACCATACTGGGAGATAGGAAGCAATCTATTCCAAGGGTTTCTTTAAAGAATTTGGTAAAATCTTGTTTTATGTTCGTAAGCGTGTTACAGGAAGAAAAATTGTGAACCAGATCTGCCTGGTGTACAGCACATCGGGGACAGTATGTCCCTTTTCCACTCCCCCATTTGGCTTTTATAGGAAAGTACGATCTGCTACTTATGGTTACCCCCACTTTTTGCTTTTTGCACCCACTGTTTTGACTAGTCTGGCTGGGATCCTGCTATTCAGGACGCCAGCATATCTGTGTTTTCCATTAAATAAATATATATGTACTTCGGTTTCAACTCCAGATTGGCTACTGGGGTATCCTTATCAGTCCTGAGTATATGGTACACATGTACCCAGGGCATAGGTACTCCAGAGGCCTCCCATGGGCTGAAGCATGTATTATGCCACCCATGAGTGGCCATGCAAAATGGTACCTCAGGTCTGCTACTGCAGCCTGTGTAAGCTGGTGCTTGCACCACTTACGAGGGATATAGGTTCACTATACAAATATCACTACACTTAAAACCTTATAAGTCACCCCTATAGCAGGCCTTAACAATCCTGAAGGCAGGGTGCTGTATTTTACGTGAGAGGGTGCTCCTGCATGAGCAAGGTCCCTCTGCTGTCTTCGTAGACCATTCTCCCGGGCTGTATGTGATACTACCAGACATATAGGTAGAGGTGCATTATAACCTCGCGGTAAATGCTATCTCGAAAACGACTGCAACGAAGTATGTCGTGTTTGCTGTCAAACACCTTGGAATCATACCTCCACACCAGTAATTGGTGTGGAGGTATGATTCCTCCCCTCGGAACCAAGGTTCTGGGGGTATCTGAGTCTTCTGGTACCAACTTCTCGAGCCTTACAGCACAAAATGGATGCTGCCAGCCACAGACACGAGTTTGCCCTCCTGCGGCTGAGCCAAGCTCGAGCAGAGGAAGGCAGCACAATAGGCATCCTGTCACATGGAGGTGTGACCACATCCCAGACGTGATTTAGTGTATTGGGGCTTGGTTGGTGCACTGTCTCAGTGACAGAAAGTCTAGCTCCGGGGCACCTTTGGTGTCTCTGTGCATAGTCCAACTCAAACTAGTCCTGGGAGCCATTTGCTCCTGTTCTGGCGCGAAACTGGACAAAAGACATGGGAGTAGCCTCCCCCCTATCCTGTCCCTCCCCTAGGAGGGTCCCTAGAATCTGTCCAACCCTCTCCCGTGGGTATAAACGGGTTACTTGGCTACAGGACAGTAGATTTTACGTGGACAAGATTCTGCAAAAAGATACCACTACACTTCGACCGGCTGGACTTCGCTGGATCTCCCTTGGGCTTGGCTTCATCTTTCCTTGCCGTCCCCAGTCTCGCCACTGTCCGTGATCCATACAGGCTCCATGCAGGACCCTGTGGAACTCCAAGACAACAGAAGAATCTCCCTTGGAGTGAAGGAGTCACTCCTCTGCAAACGCAGGCACCGTAACGCATCTGACCGGTTTGCTGATCCTGACCTCCTGCAGACTCCGAAGGCTCCAGCAACACAGGAGGTGCCCTCTTACCGAGTTTGAGGCGAATATCCCTCATGGGGACCGCATAACCCGTACCCCTGTGCACCCTGTAAATTTGCAGCTGCACATGCTTGTTGTCGTGCAACAATTCAGTGCATTGGGCCATTTGTAGCCCTGACCCCAGCGCATCTCAGAAGGACTCCGGCATCCTCGCACTCTGTGCCCTGCTGGGAAACATCGTTTACAACGCATGCGTTACAACGAGTGTCATTCCAACAAATGTTTTAGAAAGCTATATCCATTACAACGCATGTCATTACATTGCATAATCCATAGCAACGCATTCCCCAAAGTAATGCTTCATCGGAGTTAGAATAGTAATTGCGTTGTAATGGATTATGAGTTGTAATGACATGCATTGTAACAACATCAGTTGTAATGGATTTTGCGATGTAAAAAATGTGTTGTAATGACACGCGTTGTAACGTGTCATATTCTGCACTGCTAGCTGGTATCCTGTGAAACTGCCTGAGGTCCCCTCGCAACTCCTGTGCGTCCGGCCTGTGGGTGCACTTGAGGGTCAACTTTGCTTCATTTGGTCTCCCCTGATTGCTCCAGGCCTGCCCTGACTCCCCTTGCTGTGGTGAGCCCCATGGTCCTGGCTGGGCCAGATCGACACCGAACTTGACCATGTGTGTTGCTTTTCGCTGCCAAGGCTTGTTGGTGCTCCCCCTGGACACCAACCCCTCAGCACTCGACATCCTTCGTGGGACAGCTCGTATCCGGCTCCTGGTCATCCAAGACGTCTCCTGGTCCACACAGCTGAAGAGTCAAGATCACCATCAACACACCTAAAGCACCCGACATCGGTGGGCATTCGTCTACCAAGCCTCTGGTCACTCCAAAGTGACCCAGACTCTGTCCCCTCTGCTTTCAGGTTCTTCTCATCTAGAATCCATGTTTGGATTCCACCGGACACTTTTCTCACCTCCAGCAGCATCATTTCTTTGTCGACCTCCATAGAGAACGACGAGGGTTTCCGACGCCAATTTGTTCCTATGCACCCGGCTCCTCTGGGATAGGTAACTTTGGTACAAAGGTATCCACGGGTGGGGTGGCTCTCCAACCTTCTAAGTTTCAAGGGTTGTCTTGGTAATCTCCTAGGAAGGGTCCTTTATCTCTAATTTTCCAACCGCGACTTTCCCTTTGAATTGTACGGAGCACGCTATCATGTTCTCACTCTGCACCCGTCCTCCGTCGGGTCCCTATTCACTCACTTTGGGTGGTTCCTTGGGGACCCAGCAATTCTACACCTTCTACACTCAATCAATCAATCAATCATGACATTTGTATAGCACACTACTCACCCGGGGGATCTCAAGGCGCTGGGGGAGGGGGGGCCGTCACTGCTCGAAAAGCCAGGTCTTGAGTTGCTTCCTGAAGGAGAGATGGTCCTGGGTTAGCCGGAGGTGGATGGGGAGGGAGTTCCATATCTTGGCTGCCAGGTAGGAGAAGGATCTTCCACCGGCGGTGGCTCGGCGCATGCGTGGAACGGCGGCGAGGGCGTGGCTGGTCGACCGTAGCTGACGGGTGGGCCTGTAGAAGGTCAGGCGGTTGTTGAGGTACTTGGGGCCCAGGTCGTGGAGAGCCTTGTGTGCGTGGGTGAGGAGTCTGAACGTGATCCTCTTGCTGACGGGGAGCCAGTGCAGGTCTCTCAGGTGGCCGGAGATGTGGCTGTGTCGGGGGATGTCCAGGACGAGTCGTGCGGAGGCGTTCTGGATGCGTTGGAGTCTTTTCTGAAGTTTGGCCGTGGTTGCGGCGTAGAGGGCGTTCCCGTAGTCCAGTCGGCTGGTGACGAGTGCCTGGGTGACCGTCTTCCTGGTTTCATTGGAGATCCAACGGAAGATCTTTCGGAGCATGCGCAGGGTGTTGAAGCATGATGACGATAAGGCGTTGACTTGTCTGGTCATCGAGAGGGAGGAGTCCAGGATGAAGCCTAGGTTACGTGCGTGGTCCGTTGGCTTGGGAGTGGAGCCCAGGGCGGGGGGCCACCAGGAGTCGTCCCAGGCAGAGGGAGATGGTCCCAGGATGAGGACTTCCGTCTTGTCTGAGTTCAGTTTCAGGCGGCTGTTCTTCATCCATTCGGCGACGTCTTTCATCCCCTCGTGTAGGCTGGTTCTGGCGGAGGCTGGGTCGTTGGTGAGGGAGAGGATCAGCTGGGTGTCATCTGCGTAGGAGATGATGTTGAGGTTGTGTTGGCGTGCGATGGCTGCGAGGGGGCTCATGTATACGTTGAAGAGGGTGGGGCTGAGTGAAGATCCTTGTGGTACGCCGCAGATGACTTCGGTGGCCTCGGATCTGAATGGGGGGAGGCGGACTCTCTGGGTTCTTCCGGCGAGAAACGAGATGATCCACTCCAGTGCCTTCTCTTGGATACCGGTGTTGCTGAGGCGCTGCAGTAGGGTGCAGTGGCAGACGGTGTCGAACGCTGCGGAGAGGTCCAGGAGGATGAGGGTCGCTGTTTCCCCATTGTCGAGCAGGGATCTGATGTCGTCCGTGGCTGCGATAAGGGCTGTCTCGTGCTGTGGTTGGCTCGGAAGCCGGACTGCGAGTGGTCGAGGGATCCGTTCATCTCGAGGAAGGCGGCAAGCTGTCTGTTGACAGTCTTCTCGATGACTTTGGCAGGAAAAGGGAGGAGCAAGATGGGTCGGAAGTCCTTGAGGTCGGTGGGGTCTGCTGTTGGTTTCTTCAGGAGGGCGCTGAGCTCGGCGTGCTTCCAGCTTTCCGGGAAGGTGGCGGTGTTGAAGGAGGCGGTGATGATGTCTCTGAGTTGGGGTGCGATGATGGAGTCGGCCTTGTTGAAGATGTGGTGGGGGCAGGGGTCGGTTGGGGATCCGGAGTGGATGGTGTTCATCGTGCGGATGGTGTCTTCGGTGCTGACCGGGGTCCAGGTTCTGAGGGTGGTGGTGGGGGGCGATGGTTTGGTGGTAGGATGCGTGGTCGGAGCGCCAAAGCTGTTGTGTATTTCGGCAATCTTGCGGTGGAAGAATAAGGCGAGTGAGTCGCAGAGGCCTTGCGAGGGAGTGATGTCGTTGTTTCCGGCGTTGGGGTTGGAGAGCTCTTTGACGATGCTGAAGAGTTCCTTGCTGTTGTGGGCGTTGTTGTCCAGTCGTTCTTTGAATGCTGTCTTCTTGGTGGTGCGGATCAGCTGGTGGTGTTTGCGGGTGGCGTGCTTGAGGGCAGTCCAGTTGACTGTGGTCTGGTCGTTGCGCCATGCTTTCTCGAGGGTGCGGCAGTTCTTCTTGGAGTTCATGAGTTCGTCGGTGAACCAAGAGGCTTTCTTGCTGCCGTGTCTGCTGGGAGGGGTCTTCAGTGGTGCGAGGACGTCTGCGCAGTTGGTGATCCATTGCATGAGGTTGTTGGCTGCTTCGGTGGGGTCCGTTGTGCTGGCAGGTGGGTTCTGGCTGAGGGAGGTGGTGAGCTGGTCGGCAGTGATCTTGTTCCAGTTCCTGCGGGGAACCTGTTGCGGGTGGTGGTGGGTCGTGGTTCTTCTGATGCTGAAGTGGACGCAGCTGTGGTCAGTCCAATGAAGTCCGGTGGAGTGGCTGAAGGAGATGTGCTTGCTGGAGGAGAAGACTGGGTCGAGCGTGTGGCCGGCGTAGTGGGTGGGGGTGTTCACCAGTTGTTTGAGGCCGAGGTTGGCGAGGTTGTCCAGCAGGGTGGTGGTGTTGCTGTCTTTGTTGTTCTCCAGGTGGAAGTTGAGGTCCCCTAGGAGGATGTAGTCAGCGGAGGAGAGGGCGTGCGGGCTGATGAAGTCTGTGATGTCTTCGCTGAAATGTGTGCGTGGTCCTGGGGGTCTGTAGATGAGGGTGCCTCTGAGTGTGGTCTTGGGGTCGGTGTGTATCTGGAAGTGGTGGTGTTCGGCGGCGGTGAAAGTGTCGTCGGAGCTGGTCGTGATGCGGATGGTGTTCTTGTGCACGATGGTGATGCCTCCTCCAGTCTGGTTGACGCGGTCCCTCAGGACACTTGGTCTAGTCCCGAGTCGTGGTTCTTATACCACTTATTTAGTATATGGTTTGGTCTCCCCTGGAGCCAACTGTGTATTGTGCTACTTACGCTTGATTTTTTCCAACTGTATTATTTGATTTGTGTTCTATCCTCGTGTAGAGGTTACTAGAGAGTGTTATATAGATTAAATACATATTTTTATAACTACTGTATGGTTTCCCTTTCATTTAACCAATACTATAAGGTTGCATTCTGGTAAATCAAGGTGCTTAACATTCCTTTAGTACTTAGCCTGAAGGCTGCTCTCCATAGCGACCACTAGGATAGATTTCTATAAAGGTTATCTTTGACCTAATCACCATAAGGGTTGTTTGGACTGGTACAAGGTGCCCACTTTAATTAGTGGACAGCATATACCAGGCCAACGTCTCACAGCTATCTTTTTAGGAGTGTAGTGTAGTGAAAAGCAGGTCTTATAATATTGTGCCTGTAACCGGGCCAGGATTAAGACCTTCCGTGCCATCTCAAATGAATGCTGAAATAAAGCCTCTAAAATACCAATTTGCTCTTTACATTTTAGTGACCACCATTCCAGATCTTTCATCAGAGCATTGGAAAGGTTATAGATGGTGTGTATGGAAAGATCCTGGTCTCCTACTAGTTTGTCAATTATACGATTTCTAGAAAAAACAATTGATCCGCCTACCTTCTCAAGTAAAAAATTCCTTACCTGGAGATATTTAAAAAAATCTCTCCCCTCTACTTTAAACATTTCACTAAGATTTTCAAAAGAAACAAAACTTTTGACAGAAAAGAAGGACCAACATACATGCAGGCCCTGCTCCCCCCATCTTTTAATCGTTTGATCTTTAAATTTTCCAGGAAGATTTTAATTGCTTACTAATGGTGTGCAATAGATCAGTCTACTAATACCAATTGTTCTACGGACAATTTTCCAGAATTTAAATCCCCCTGGTAATGTCTTATCCAACTTTTTTATAATGATTATTATTTAGGTAGCGCCATAGCCACCCCCAAGCTTCTTCCCCTAATATAAGCTCTAGTGGAGTCAGGACTTCTCCAATGTGCCTACCGGTCAGTTTCTTTTACACCAATTGCCGGTTATATAAAAGTGTAAGTCTAAGGTTGGGTAAAGCCCACCCTCCTCTCTCCCTCCGAAACGTGAGAAATTTAAAGGCCCTTCTTGGCTTTGTGTATGCCCATATAAATTGGGAAAATATATCTTCCATTTTTTTCAGACATTCATTTGAAAATTCTAATGGGATTGCCTGCAAAAAATATAAAATCTTAGGGGGAAAAAAGCATTTTTTTAACATTGCATCTCCCAATAATAGATATATGACGATTATTTAAACTATACAAGTTCTGCTTGGTTCTAGCTAGTAGAGGTTCTATATGGTCTTTCACGATATCATCTATTTTTGCAGATATATCTATGCCTAGATAAGTTGCCTTTTCCATGATTCTGTAATTAATGATTGTTGTATTTTTATGGATCACTAGCTGCATTTTGGAGCGATTAAGAGCATACCCGTAAAGTTTCCCAAATCGATCTGCTTCCTCTTCTACTTCCCGAAGAGGATTAATAGGATCAGGGGTTACAAGGGCGATATTGTCAGCATATGCCAACACTTTTGTTTCCCAGCCATGAGTCACCATGGGTCTGATGGCCCTATTATGTTCTAGCCGTCGTAAAATGCATCCATGCGTGGAAGATGGCGTTCGAGTAACGCTCGAGACGCTCCTCCGATCTGAACCCCTAATACCAGATTAATCACCCGACGCATCGCTGGAAATGTTGGAAATTCTTTTGTTGGCTTACCCTAGACTCGAAGGCACCGTGGTCTCTGATCTGTGCTCGCTGAGGATCTTCGTGGTGAAGCAGCATCGGACATCCGTGCAGCCCGATCGATCCTCTGCTGTGCTTGCTGGCCTGCGGCGGTCTGACATGGTGTGCCTTCTGCCCCAGGCGTTCTCTGTGTTTTTGGTACACCCGGCTGACCTGCAGCAAGAGCACACACAAGGTCAAGTGCAGCTGTCAATTACATTCATAGCAAGGAGCCGACGCTGCCAACGGAGGGGGAGACTCTCTCTAGTATTGCTACAAAGTAATTGGAAACATTGTATTCTGAACTGGGCCATGTCAGGACGGCTTGGAAAATCCGGCAAAGCTATGAATACCCTACAATCTTTGTCCACTGCAAGTCAGCCCCTTGCACAGAGAGAGCTCGAGTGGAAATTGCAGCAAAAAGATTGAGGAGTGTGGCGTCAAAGGAAAGGAGAAAGTGGGAGATAAAACAGAGCGTATGGATAAATCAAATTAAATAGAAACAATCAAAAAAGCTCTGTTTAAAAGCTCTCGGGATAAAGCGGAATGTCAACCGTTAATAAACAACCTTTTTTGGTATAGTTGTTCAAAGTGCGACACTGTCATCAGGAACTGCTGAACTGAGCAAGGGGAGAGAAGAGCAAACTGGCGCTGGATTCACTTCCATCCCCATGGGTGAACTTACCTCCAATGCACAGGCTAACTCAGACACAGGTCATTCTCTAGTGGTGGAGGATCTAGCTCACACAAGTCTAGCTGTGGGCTACCGAATTCAGATAAAATATCCAAAACTAATCTGGGAGCAACTGAGAACAAGTCGGTGACTACCTCTCAATGTGGGTCCGATCCCCTGACATACACGAAAAATGTTACTCACTAACGCATGAATCAGAGATTTCTGATGTAAGCTCATCAGCCTCCAGTGAAGGAGAGGGGGCAAATTGGAATAGCAGCTCAGGATCAGAGCTTCCGTCATCAGCTCAAGGTCAAAGAAAATCCATAACCAAAACAAGGGGGGAAAAATCTAAGTGAGACATCTGACTGTGGCAGTCTCAGGGGTCTGAAATGGGTTACTCAGCTTCACAACTAACCTTGCAACCAGGTCAAATGATCAAATCGGTAGGGACTCCCTCAAGGACAAACTACGGGGAGTTGGCAGGCGCTGAAAAGCTGAATGACCCCGCTTTATCATTGGGACATCAAACAATCAAAAGCTTCCAGGAGGAGGTGAAGATGGACAACCAGAAAAACTTCAGGGGGCTTTTAGGAGAATTGCAAAACCTGTGTGGACATTGTGTACAAAATGGCCTCTGTAGAAGCATGTGCCGAAACGCTTGAAAAGGATGTTGTCGCCTTGAAGACCCAGAATGATGCGCATGAGGGAATAGTAAAAGACCTGATGTGGAAAATGGAAGACCAAGAAAACAGGCAACGCCGCAACAATTTCTGTTTTCTTGGAATTCCTGAAGGGGCAGAAGGAAGTGATCTTAGAAGAGACAGGGTCTCTCTATAGAGAGGGGCCTTTCCTGAATTGAACACCTGGGACTGGTACAAGGAGATTCAGCAAGCCCACAGATTCCCCTTAACGCTCTCAAAACGTCCAACTAATACCTTGGAACGACCACAGGCTATGCTGACATACTTCGGAAACTTTTTATTACCACAATCTCTTTATAATTTAGCCCGACCAACAGCATAATGGAATCCGAAGGAGTGATGTTCTTCACCAGGCCTGATTTTGCTCATTCCACGGTGGAATGGAGGTGGAGAATGAAGCCGCTTTTCTCCCCATTTCAACAGATCGGTGCTGAGATTTATCTACAGAACCCCGCCAGACTAAAGATTGTTTTTAAGGGGGCAACCTGCAGTTTTGTGTCAGAGATTCAAGCACACGCTTATTTGAAGGAGATTTCCAGTAGTTCAGAGAATAAGGACTGATAGAGAGCATAAACACTTATGCAGGGGTTTACGTCTCAGTTTATGGCTATGTTGGTTTTCATTATGAAGAAAGTTAATATTGTGACTTACCTTTATAGACAGTGATTTGCTAAGGGTGTAAATACTAATGCCGGCTGCAGATAGGGGGAATGGTTAATGAAGCGACAAGGTCACGATTGTTTAGATGTCATCATCCTGGCTCGGTTCGAGTAGGTCACCTCAGCTATAGGTGGTGGGAGCTGAGGGGGATTGGAAGCAGTGGGGGGTTTGATGGAGGGAGGGGTCCGGCAAGAGGGCGAAAAATCTCCTAAGTCCTTAACTATGTTTCTTCTGTGTACCTTAGCTACCATTAATATTGATGGCTTGAATGACCCTAAGAACAGACGTGATACCGCCATAGGATTTCGTTTACTGAAGGCAGACGTAGTGTGTATACAGGAGACTCACATAGAAGGGGCTCAAATGTACCTCTTGAAATTACTAGGATATAGAGTGGTTGGAGGGACAATACAAAGCACACGGACAAGATGGGTGGCAATTTTGTCCTCAAATGCTATGCTACAACCTCGAACAGTGGCTGACCCGGCAGGAAGATGGGTGATAACAGAATGTTGTGTATCCACTGGGAAATTGTTAACTATTTGTTCAGTCTATGGTAGTATCCTTGACGACCCAGGGTTATTTGAACAGGTCAATAGTGAGCTGCCTGGCCACTCCTGATAATTTTTTGTGGGGACTTTAACATAAATATACTGGCCAGTATGACATTGAGCTCAGAAACTAAGGGGACATATAGGGGTAGGAAACCTAAAGTATTTCGAGCATTATGAGCACTATGTATAGATCACAAGTTGAACAATGTATGGAATTGGCAAAATGCTTCAGATTCTGGCTTTACTTTTTTTTCTAATCCACCCAAAGTTTATGCCCGACTTGATTTTATGCTGGTATCCTATTCCCTGCTCCATGATTGTAAGATAGAAAAAGCCCCACGCATACTCTCTGATTATAACCCCTAGTAATAGAAATTAAGGAAAAATAATCTAGATCCCAGGCCAGACCTTAGAGCTTTGAACAAGCCCTTCTGTTGAACGTGGATTTCTGCAAACATATGAGGAGCTGGATTCCCTTGTTTTTAAGGGAAAATTTAGGCAGTGTAGAAATTGACAATGTCTGGGATGCGCTGAAAGCAAGTATACGTGGGGAAACCCGTAGATTCTCCATGAATCTTAATAAAAGAAAACGGCAACAAACTTATGACTTCCAAGTGCTCAAAGCGCTTCAAAAGGGATGGAGGAGGCACAGGCCAAGGTGATAAAATCACGTATTATGGAAGCAACTGCTAATGAGGCAGCCGATAGACTTTCAGTATGGAAAGAGAAAGCATATGAGTGTAGCAAGCAGGTGGGGCATCACTTGGCTATGAGAGCTAGACAAAAGACTTCACAGAACACAATACGGGAAATTAGGGATCCTATACGAGGCTAGTTTCGGATCTAGATAGTATTTGAGACACTTTTTACTTATATTATCAAAAGCTATATCAGGCCGACTTCTCAGGAGACTCTAGAGAATTTAGCTGCTTCGAAGCGGCTGTAATTCCCACGCTGTGCGAAAGAATTCCACGCGTGCGTGGAACGGCCGTCCGACGCATGGAAGAGGTTAAGGAATATCTGAATTCAACTACGAGAGAACAATTATCGGCAGAGGATCAACAACAACTAGAAGCTCCCCCAGATTGGATTGAGATATTATTAAATATCAAGTCTGTCTTAATGGTAAAGCCAGAGGGCTGGATAGCATCCCTGCTGAATTCTACAAAGAATTTTCACTGCAACTCAAAGATTGCATGACTTTGCTGTTTAACCATGTATTCAAAGGGGGTAGACCACCGAGATCTTGGTCTTCTGAAAAAATAGTGATTTTTCTTAAAAAGAACATACCTGCGAATGAGCCAACTCATATCGACCAATAACTCTGATAAATAGTGACAGCAAGATATACTCCAATGTTTTGGCTTCTAGTATAGCGCCAATTATACATAAAGCAGTCTTTGAGCGTCAGCATGGATTCATTTCAGGGAGGGGAGCGATTGATCACATAAGGAGGGTAATTACTCTCCTAGATGCCACAACAAGAACTAAAGATCCAATGGCTCTAATTTTACTTGACGCCAAAAAGACTTTTGACAGGGTCTCCTGGCAATTTTTATGGGAGGCCTTGTCGAGGGTCAGTATCAAAGACGGGTTTTTACAGGCCATTAAAATGCTCTATTACCAGCCGTTGGCCAGGGTCTGCGTTAATAGCACACTCTCTGAGCCATTTGATATAACTAGAGGGACCCGACAAGTCTGTACAAGCTCACCCCTACTATTTGCGGTTTAAATTGACTCCTTTTTGGCGCTATTTTCACTGAAATATTTAAACTTGCATATCTCCAAATCTACTGATTGGACTTTTGTTGTTTTGGTCTTGTTTATGTAGTAAAAATTACCCTACCTTTTGTGGTGTGTTGTCACAGTATTACTGTTTGAAGTGTGCCACAAATACTTTACACATTGCCTCTGAGTTAAGCTTGACTACTCTGTGCCAAGTTACCCGAGGGCTAAGCACATGATAATTTTGGGTTTGCTTGTAACTCCATTCTGGCAAGGATTGTGGTTCCTACTTGAATAGTGGGTCACTCTTCTCACCCAGTAACCCAATTTCTTACATGGGGTTGATAATCTGTCACAACTGAAAGGTGGCAAATTAGAGATATGCTGTAATGCCCAATTTTCTACAGTGATAAGTGGGTATAAAGCTTGCCAGCCTTATCTTTTCTGAGTTGTTTTCTCTCCTACCAGCAGTGGTTGTAATCTGACCTGTATTGTAGAGTGGTCATGAACTCAGTGCAGTGAATGTCAGCGTAATGGTGGTTGGATAAAATAAAAGCCTGTGAACAAATAGTATTTTCACAAATAACCCCTCTACATAGTTTGGATAATGAAGTACTACATAATAATGTAATTATTGCCTGACTCCTATAAACAAAATGAAGACCTGTACTATAGATATTAGCTTCTCAGTAGTAATGCACAGCATTATGGATTTCTTAGAACTTTCAGTGAATGTTTTGAAAGCTTTTTTGGCTTGGTATTTATTGTACTCATTATTAGCTATTAAATTTAAAGGCGCCGTGGTTTGAGGAAAGAGTAACACATGCCTTGTCATGCCTAGGAATTTTATTGAATTGTCAGATGTTCACTTGGAAGTAGGAGATAATCCTGGTTGGGCTTGGACCCAGATTCCAAGTACTGCTTGGCGCTCACAAACCTTGGGAGACTCAAAGGCAGGGCAAGTGACTTCAAATTTCCATACGCAGAAAACAGAAATTAGCTGGATGTATGTTTGGGGATTACATATTTGACTACAACACAATTGCATTGTGTAAGTGATTAATTCATCTTGACTTATAATTTTCATGTGCCAACTGAGACGACTAGGCTTGGCATGCTTAATGTTGCGACCTCCATTATTGTGCAAAAAAATTTACATTTTCAAATGTCCAGGCTGATTCAAAAAGTTCTTTTTGCATACCACAAATCTACTCATAATAGGTGGTCTCTTATATTTTAGTAGGTTTTTCAATTTGGAGGATTAAAAAATAAATAAATACATACTCATAAAATTGAATGCAAATTGGACATTGGCCTGAGCACTCTAAGGGGCTTATTTACAAGCCGCCTACGCTGCCAGAGCATCACTTTTTCCCATATTAAAAGTGACGCATCCGCTGCGCATGAGGGTAGTTAATAAGTCCCTTGGAGACGTATATTTCCTCAGCCAGTTTGTCCACTATGCAGACAGCTCAAATTTGTGCGTGTAGCAGAAATGTGTATTAGCCCATCACACCTTTTAGTTTTTCCTAACCAGAAAAAACAATTTCTGGCAGACAAATCTATTCCCGTGCCTTTTACCAATCTCCAGTAATACTGGCATTTTGTGTTGTTCAGTCAACTGTATGATACGCACAATGACAACTTCCATTTTTGGCATTAAAGTTAAGTGTGCACTTTGGGTGCGATAACCTTTAGGAAAGTCATGAATACACAATCAGTAATAAGTCACTCTAACAAACCCGGCAAACCGAGTAGCTCCTGTAGGCAACCAAATTGTTAAATTACTGCGGACATGGCATGAGATGATGATGAGCACCCACCAAGCCAAAACAATCTCATTCTAGTGAACAGTTCTCTATAACAAATATCCAACTCTAACCTACCCTGAGTAGCTTCACACAAGTAGCAAACCCTTCATTAGAGAAAATAAATTGCATATAATACATGCACCCCAAATACCAAAGAAATATTACAGTTAGGAGTAAGGCACATTAACAAACCCAAATCAATTTAAGTTGTTAAAGTCAGAGGGCTCCATTGCTCTCTCACTAGCGTTGCACTAAGTAAATACCTCTACATGCTATATACTCAAGGATCAGAAGTCTCATACGAAACAATAAGGACCAATTCAAAAACAATAAGAGTCAAGGTTAATGGGAAACTGGATCTTACCCACCATTTGTGGTCGATCAGGAAGGAGGGAGATTGAATAAGGATTTGCAGCTCATCTATTTATAATTTTCCTTCGGACTTTGAAACTTTCCTGTAGGCTGAATACCTTCAGAGGGGCACGATTGGAAGCTGTAGCTGGTCTGATATCCACAAGGCCAAACTTCTTTTCCGCAGCCCCACAATATCCTCAAAGCTTAAACTCAAAAGCTCAGAGTGCTACAAAGGCTGTATCTTTTTCGGGTATCAGCCCTCCACAAATGAAAATTTCCTAAGGTCCAACTCAACACAAAACTATTTACCTTCCTTGGTCTTGTTGCCATTCTGTTGAGATACAGCTATCTCTGTCCTTAGATTCGTCCACTCTTTAAAACTCTCAGGAAAGAACATCAACACATAGCAGGCCTTTCTAAGTCAGGACCATACCCTCATCTCATTGTGGGTCAGCAAATGTTTTGCTTCATAGCCGTGAGTGAAACTCTTCAGGTTCAGAGGTTCGATATGAAGCTGGAGACAGTCTCTGCAGTTCTTTGCTAGCCAGAGGAAATTGAAAGAGGTGTAAATGGCACACATGTGAACGCAAGAACAAAAGATCAGGAAAAGAAAGACTAATCCTAAAGATTACTGCAGCTATAGAAAATAAGAATGACCCCTAACCTACTTACCTTCTGCCAAAAACTCAAATTGCACATCTTTCAGCACCACCTTCTCTAGCGTCCATGGGCTTTTCTAGTTCTTTTTTGGTACCTGTACCCCTCCGTTAGTTAATGTTCTGATGTTATGTGTATTTACAGTGTTCTATGTAGAGCACCAAGTATATCAGTGACTAAAGCTGTGCTTAAAGAATACCATAAATAAGGCTGTGCTATATGAATACCATCAATAAATAAACAAAAAAACATGTGCTACATAAATACCACAAATAAATAAATATGAATACAATTTAAGCAATCTGCAGGTGAAAACTCAGTTTCCACGGTATTCCTGCAAATCAAATAAATTCCTATTCAAGCAGTGACTCTTCCTATCACTCAGGAATTAAGGGCCACATAAAATTGGACTTTTTGTATGAGATGTAGAAGGCTGCAATTATTGTTCTCATCACTAGGCGTTTTTCTTAAGTCGAAGACTTTCAGTTCCTCTAGCTCTTGTTTGGTTCTATATTTCATAATATCCTTTGATTGCCTCATTTAACAGTATTGGGAATAATGAAAGGTTTAATCAGGGAACAAGGTAATGAAATTAGTGGTGGTTGGACATAAAAACAACATGTTTATGAGAGAAAGGAAACAACATGGAAGATTCCAAAAAGAGACCATAATTTAGAGTTCACATTACTATGGTTAAAAAAGGAGTATTGAATCTGCTTAATACCAAACACTTTATAATAGGTACAAAACTCAGGAAAATTAACACCACCGGAAGATTTGGGGAGTTTTAATCTATTTAAGGAAACCCGGGACGGTTTCCCATTCCATAGGAACCTAGGTATGATTTTATCCAAAAAGTTAAAAAACTTTTTGGGAATCTTTATTGGTAACATCTGAAGAAGAAAACTCACAATTGCAAGTAGACTCACCTTGATGCTATCCAAACGACCCCACCTAGACAAAAATAGAGGTGACCAACCCTGGGTGAAGTTAGTGATCCTAGAGTTCATACTTTCCATATTGATCTTTAAAGTGTTAGTAATACTACTGGTATAAAAAAAATCCCCAAACACTCAATCTTAGTAGGGTTCCAAGATAGGCCTGCCTAAATAAAGTGGCCTGTTATGCAGTATTTATTTAGAGGGAGAACTTCAGATTTATCTGTATTTAACTTATAGCCTGATACTGCAGAATACAACTGCAATTCATCAAAAAAAGCCGGAATAGATTAATCAGGTTGTGATATGAAGAGGCAAATTCCCTTGGCATATGCAGTATATTTGATATGTGTGTCTTTAATTTTAAAACCAAAAAGGGTGTGTGAAGCTTATAACTGATGTAGAAAAGGTTCTAATGCAAGTCTGAATAACAGCGCAGGTAAGGGGCATCCTTGCCTGGTACCTCTGTAAAGAGGATAATAAGAAGATTGTAATATGTTCACCACGGCTGTAGATCGAGGCGATGAGTAAAGTAAGGAAACAGGTTGGAGAAATCATGGACCAAAACCATGCCATTCCAGGGCTTTCATGAAGAACTGCCAAGTGACTCTATCGAAAGCTTTTTCTGCATCAAGGGTTAGCGCAGCAAGAGAGGAAGAGAATTTATTTGCTTTACTGATAATACTAAAAAAGGTAAGTGAGTTATCTGGAATGTTCCTTTGCTTAACAAACCTAGATTGTTCTGGGACAATGAGATCAGTAATAAGATAAATTAATCATAGGCTGACAACCTTAGCAAAAATCTTGCAGTAAGTATGTATGAAAGAGATAGCATGATCATTTTTACGTAGAGTCAAGTGGCAGTCTTTTTTTTAAATAATTCATATCATCGCCTCCGAAAAGGAATCAAGTGAAGAGTTTAGAGAGAAAAATAATTGATAAGCTTAAATAGCCGAGGAAAGAGTATATGGGAAAATTGAAGATAGATTTCGAGAGTGAAGCCATTAGGCCCAGGCGCCTTACCTTTTGGTAAAGATTTGACCACCGCTTGTAGTTCATCTATAGTGAAGGCAAATTCAAGCAGAGAAGTATCAGTAGCTATGGAATTACGAGGTTTAAGATTCAGGAAGTAAGAATCTATAAGGGCATTAGGGGACTGGTTTCAGAAGTATATCATTTTTGGTAATATTCTTCAAAGCAAGCTACTATATGAGTGTCATGGAGCAGTTGGTTAACTGAGGTACTGATAATGGATTTGATAGTCTGTATATTTTCTACATTTTAGGTAATTGTCCAACAGAGTACCTGCTCTATTTTTGCTGCCATAATATCTAGCATTAACTATAAGGAGTGTGCAACCAGCTTTTTATTAGATAGTTTATAAAATTGTTTCCTCGCGGCACTCAACGCATCCAGATCCGTTTGACTATTTTTTGATGTATAGTAAGTATGCTTGAGGTGTTTGATATTAGCTAAAATAGCCGTGGCCTCTTTTCCCTTAAGTTTCCTTCTCGGGGAGACATATATTATTATAAAGCCCCTGGATGCAGCTTTAAAAGTGTCTCCCAACCTATTCTGTCAGAAAAATTCCGAATCAAAAGATTCATATGAAGCAAGAAAACATTTAACTGAGAGTAATGAATTGTTAAACCTCAACCTCGACTTACGATTGTGGTTATGGCAATTTACAAGATCTGTCAAAATGGGAACATGGTCAGAGATCAAAATTGACTCAATCTCTAAGTTAGTCAGGTACTGGAGTAATTTTTTTACTTAAAGAAATATAATCAATCTTGGTTTTAGAGTGATGCGGAGCTAAGTAAAAGGAATATTCCTTAAGATCAGGATTGAAAAATTCTCCAAGAGTCTGACAGTTTATGTTGAGATATGGTGCATTGAAAGGCTTTATGGGCTTTGTGAGGAGAAAACCTAGTAGAAGTGGAATGATCTAGGAATAGGCCTAAGACCTGATTGCAGTCTCCACTTAATATAGCATTTTCAAAGTAATGTTGTTATATTTTGAAAAATCAATATCCAGAATTGGGGATCTGGGTGTGTGAAGCCATATACATTTAAAAGTGTTAAAGGGGGGTCCCTAGAGGGCGTACGGGCAAGATGGCAGTGCCGTAGTGCAGCTCTGCCATCCATTCTACAATCCGTCCACAATCCTGCTTCCAGACGTGGCAGACAGCCACACCTAACGTGGCACTGAGCTAACAAGGTGCCCAGGACAGGATCGAAGCAGCGGACAGCCCTGAATCTGTACCGGTGAACTGATTTTGACAACTTGTGGAGCCGCCACGAAAACCAACGTGCCGCCCCGGAACCTGTGTGACGGGACGGGATTTTGTGACCCCTGGAGGTACTGCCTGATCGAGGGTTTGCCACGGAGGTGGTGGAGGAGCGGCGGGGGTCTGAGCTAATGAGTGATTGCTACCATGAAGCTTATTGGGTAGTGCTGACGCCGCTGGACCAGAAGGACGCTGGGCCTGCAAGGACACTTCCCACAGGACGCGTTGAGACCGCGGTGAGCGATCTCGCTGTGGATGAGGCGGGCAGGCCCTTGTTGTCTCGCTATTGCAGTACGTTTATCTCCAGCTGCTGGGGCTGTGATGCGTGGCCTAAGGGCGACTTCTGGGCCACCCTGCTGCTGCAGCCTGAAATGGCAGTCCTCCCCTGATTACGTAATTTACAATATGGGGTTGGTGCTGGGCTTGCGCTGGCTCCCGTGGGTGTCTGGCTGCACGACTGGCGACATCTTGAAGCTAAGGACCTGAATACTCACCAGTGCATAGTGACTCCTTGGAGTAAAGTGTGCTGCTGGCTGTGGCGCAGTGAGAGTAGGGGTGAACTATGTACCGGCCATTTGGACATCTAGGCTTCTGCTGCTGCGGGTAGGCTGGACAAGGGTGCCTGGGCTGCAGAGGTATCCACTTCTGGATCTGATAAATATCAGTGGACTGCTCTGGAGGCGGTGGGCCCTGTGACCGTGCAGTTTGCTGAAGCGGCCTGGGACTGTGGAGGCCTGTCTTGACATAGCAACATCTCAGCGGATCCAGAAGGTGGTGCAGGTCGCATCTGTATCCTATAGTCAACTGTACAAGTATGAGGATTGCCATGCTGTGTGGTGTTCTCTGCAGGCCTGGGTAGTGGTGAGAGGCAATTGCTAGTGCTACAAGGAAGCTGGGCACAATGGGAAAAAAACGATACGACACAATCCTGCCTCACGTTTGAAATGCATAAACCAGGCGGATCGCAGACCAGACGGGCTTCGGACTCTGAGGCTGAGGCTCCTTCAGATGGTACTCTGACTCTGGAATCCGCGCTTCTGGCAATGCAGCATAGCTTACAGTGAATTGATGGGAAGATTGATGTGCTAAACTTACACATGGATTATATGGCTGCAAAACTTGACAAGCAGGGCTACAGGTTAGGTGAAGTTAAGAATCGCGTTTCCACAGCTGAAGACGACCTGCACACTGTCTCCAACAAAAAGTTAAATATACAAAAAGTTCTAGCTCATCCAGGCAAAGAACGAAGACTTGGAGGCGAGACCCAGGAGAAACAACCTGAGGATCACGGGTCTGCTGGAGTCGACCAACACTGGGAAGATGGAGGAGGTTTACGTGGAGGTAATGCTCAAACATATTTTTGGGGCAGACAACCTGTCGGACACTATCCTTAGAATGGTGATAGAAAAAGGCACGATTAACTATCAGGGGAATGTGTTGGCTTTCTTTCCAGATTTTACCACATCTGTGCAGGCGGCGGGACTGGAGTATGCGCAAGTTAAAAAGTTGCTGTTGGCGGAGGGCATACACTATGCTCTATCCTGCACGCCTGAGGATCGGGCTGGAAGGGTCCTCCAAGATCTTCAATAACCCGAAGGCCGCCATGGAGCATGCCAAGTCACTGAAGAAGCATCACCATGACGCCGCTAGTGATCCAGATGAGGAGGAACAGTGAGTCTGTAGTTGGGCCTGCATAACTGTGAACACATGGTTGCGGCCAGCTGGCTGTCGCCTGACTGCTTTGGTGGTGGTTGTGAGGTGGGACTTTCACCGAAGCTAGTTAACATTAGGTGAACTATTGTATTATGTGGGGGCTTCATGTTGGACACACGTCTTGCTGCGCATGTGAGCACTGTAAAGAAGATGGAATTGACCGAGGCCTCATAGGCACTCAACATTGTCTGAGCTATCAAGCTGGCACTATGAACAAGTTCAGCCACCCCCACTTCCATTGGGATGCTGAATTCACTGTAGTGCTCCCCAATGGGTGTACCCCACCTATTTCTCTGAGTTATGTTTTTGTTGATTGTCTGTATTTCATTGGGATGTCTTTAGCAAGTTGGGGGTGCTGAAGTGGGTGGTGGGTCCGGGGGGGAGAGGGGCAATTTGATAGACACTGTGTAGTGTAGATGCAGTTTATTTTGTAGCACGATTATCCCTTCCGGAATGTATACATAGTGATATCTTGCAATTTATGTTGGTTCAAAGCATGTCCGGGTGGTACTATTAAGTTAATAACGTGGAATGTACGTGGGCGTAACAACTCCCCAAAAAAAGCAATTCTGGACAGGCAGGATGTACAGGTCGCGTTTCTTCAGGAGATGCATCTTACTAAACACACGGAACAAAATGTGGGGGTCGTTGGGCTGTGGTACGTGTTGCAGCATCGTATTCTTCCTATTCTACAGGTGTGTTGGTTCTACACAAGAAAGGTACTCCTTTCACTTTAAATAAGTCTGAATCCGATGAGCAGGGAAGGGTGCTTCTGGTCATGGGCAAGCTGGCAAACACAAGGAGATAATGGACGGAGCGCCTAAACTTTTCAGTCACAGATCTGGGTTGAATCCATCATCATTCTTTAGCTCACTTCGCCACCCCAGTTCAGACTCAGCTATATGCAAATCAGTCTTGACCCTGTGCCTCATGGGAACAGTCCAGCCCGAACTGCCAAGCCAGGACTTCCCTGGACCGGAAACAAACATCCTGGGACCGGTTTCAGGCTAACGGCCCTCATCAGCCAGGCTAGCTTGAATCCAGTGGCAAAGTGAGCAAGGGACCCACGTCTGGTCATACCCTGCCAACTTAGGGAGAACAAAGCAAACACAAGGAGATAATGGACGGAGCGCTGAAACTTTTCAGACACTCACCCTCAGTCACAGATCTGGGTTGAATCCATCATTGTTTAACTCACTGGAGGCTTATTTCCCGCTTCCCTCCCTCTGTAGTAATATGGGGTGGTGACCTAAATGTGCCTGGATCCTGGACTCAACAGCTCAGTGGATGCTGTGGGGCGGGAGAAACAGGCTGTTCAGGTGCTGGTCGAGCTGATGGAGGCTGAGTGTCTTCATGATCTATGGAGGTTCCGAAATCCAGGTGGAAGAGAGGGTACATTCATGGTTCCTGGTCTAGGTTGGACAATTGGTTGGTTTCCAAGGAGGTGTGTCCCTGGACTGTCTCTATTAAACACTTAGCAAAAAGATATCTGATCACTCTCCTGTGCTTTCGGAGCATGTGTTAGGCTGCTGTTTCAGTGGCAGTTACAGCAATCTTCCCTACTAGACCCGGTGTTCCCGGCCAAGATTGGGGCTGCTATTTCTAATTCTTTCACAGAAAATGAGGGCTCAGTGAATAGCGCGGGCACAATTTGGGAGGCCTTTACAATTCGAGGGGAATGTATTGGGGATAAGGCTGGTGTTTTGAAGGATCTCCAGAAAAGAATAAGTGGCTTAGCTGCTAAGATCAGGTCACTGGCGCGTGAATATGAACAACGTCGCTCGCCCGCTGCTCTAGCTCAAATTAGGGAACTGGCATCTGAACACAATCAGACAGCAGACCAGGAGACACTACACAGTTCTAGGAGATGTAAGGCACGCCACTATGGAGAGGGTGGTAGACCTAGTCGATCACTGGCGCATAAACTGTCTCTTCCCAAAAGACAGGAACATATCGTGGAGAAGGTGGATGAGGACTCCATTGCTCATCACACTCCCCCAGAGATTAGTAAGGTGTTTATTGACTTTCACACCAAATAATATGGGTTCAGGCCCTCAGCTAGCAAGGATGACATTTTCTAGCTATCTGGATGATATCACACTAAGGTGTGATAAGGTCAGTGTGAATACTTAACTCAGCCCTTTGATGTGAAGGATGTAAAATAAGCTATAATGTCCCTACCAACATGTAAGCATGGGGCCTAGATGGGCTGCCTAGTGAATCTTACAAGGCTTATATTGAGGTCTTGGCCCGCGCTTGCTTAAGGTATTTGCAGAGGCCTATGAATCTTGTATGCTACCCCCCCACCCTCAGGGAAGCTCAGATTGTTACACATCTAAAGCCGCACAAAAATGCAAATAAATGCGAGTCGTACAGGCCACTGTCCCTAATAAACATGGACAAAAAAATATAGACAAAAATAATTGCCATCAGGCTACAATCCCTGGTCCCAAATGTGATCCTCCCTGACTAGTCAGGATTTGTCCCCAAGCAGTCGACCGTACATAATTTAAGGACTATATTTGCTGTGATGCATCAATTGGACCCTGAGCTACAGGTGGTGGCAGTGCTTCTAGACGTGGCGAAAGCCTTCAGTTTGGTGCAGTGGGGATACATGTTTATTGTTTTGCGGATAATGGGAATGCTGCCATTTTTTCTAAAATGGGTGTGACTTTGGTATACAGACGCAGTCGCAAGGATGCGCGTTAATTGGTGGGTATCGGATACATTCTCAACATGCACAGGCACGAGGCAGGGATGCCCCCTTTTCTCTATGCGCTTTTCATTGGTGCTCGAGCCGTTAGCATGTAAGATCCAACAAAAGCACTCTGAGGCCACTTTGGGTTTCCGACAGCGCCCGTGGGTCATATCGCTCTATGCAGACGATATGATGTTTATGTTTAGGTAATTTATTAAGCGCACGTATACCAACGGTCTCTTGGCACTGAGAGAAGAGGGAGAGCTGTCTTACGGGCTCTATCAGTAGGCTAGAGTGAATAACCATGTTTTCTGTTTTTTCCTAAAACTAGCATACTCTGGTGTTGATATGATTTCTATTGGCAAGGAATTCCATAGTGTGGGATCCAGTACCGCAAAGCGAGAGCCACCCATTCTCTTTCGCTCGAATCTAGGAATGGTCAGCATGTTCATAGTGGCTGATCTGAGATTCCGTTTAGGTAAGTATTTCGAAATCTTTGTGGATATGAATTTGGTGCCCGTCTTGTGAAGTGCGTTGAAAACCATGCATCCGGTTTTAAACATGGACCGCAGAGTCACAGGAAGCCAATATAGCTGCTTCATTAGCGGCTTGGTATGGCAGTGTCTAGGTTGCTGAAAAACTAGCCTAGCCACTTGATTTTGGATCAACTGTAACCTATGAGTTTGATTAGCAGGGAGTCCTAGATAGATGGCGCTGGCATAGTCCAGCCTGGACATTATCAAGGCAAGTATGATAGCCATGCTTGCCTCCCTGGAGAAAAATTTCCTAATTTTCTTAAAGGTCCTCAAGTGAAAAACACACGAGGACGTGACCAGGTTAATCTGTTCCTGCATGGATAGATTAGCATTTATCTTAATGCCCAGACTTTTGACTGAATGTTTTGGATGGGTGGAGTCCCCAGTGCAGCTGGCCAGTGTGCCGGTGTCCATTGTTCATTTCTGTTGTTAGAGATAATTATCTCTGTTTTGTCTGAGTTTAATTTGAGATAATTATGAGTCATCCAGTCTTTGATGAAGAGCATAGTATGTTGGAAAAAAACCTTGGAGTCATTCGTATCATCAATCAAAAAGATCAGCTGCATGTCATCTGTGTAATTGTATACCTTCACTCCCCTTTTTTGAAGAGCTTGGATCAGGGGACAGATATAAATATTGAACAGGTGGGGGTAAAGGGATGACCCCTGAGGTACCTCACATGTGGTATTGACCCTGGCTGAGTTGAAAGAAGCCAGCCTGACGGATTGGGTACGTTCCCCTAAGAATGAGAGCATCCAATCCAGAGCCGTGCCTCTCAGACCTGCTGCTGCCATGCTATTCGCTAAGATGGAATGATCCACTGTATCGAATGCAGCGGACAGGTCTAATAGTACCAATATGATGTTATATGTCCGTGAGCCGGCCACCCAACTGGCATCCCTACTGCACAAATACTTGTCTACTGTTTTCCCGCTGACGGACTGCACCCGGGAGATGGTCCTGGAGTACCCGCTCTCCTGGTCGGTGGATCCTGTGAAGTATCTGGGGATCTGGGTGCACAACGACCCTGGCATGGTACTCAGACTGAACTACGGATGTGTCATTACCAAGATTACAGAACAAGTCTGCCGTTGGACTCGCTTGCCATTGTCAGTGGCTGATTGAATTGCTGTAGTGAAGATGACTACTCTTCCTAAAATCCTTTATCTCTTCATGATTCTTCCAATAATATTGAATGCAGATCTTTTTAAAACTCTGCAGTCTAGTCTACTGGCATTGATATGGGCTGGCAAGCAGCATAGATGCAGCTGGAACATGCTGACACTGGCATTTGAACGTGGAGGTGTGAAGCGCCTGATTTGTGTTTATATCACCTGTGTGCGGAGGCGCAATTCGCACATTATTGGCATTATCCATACCGATACCTGCTGCATTTGGCGGTGGAGGCGGACACTGCATTTCTAGTTCAGTTTGCTGCTATGGTTCTACATGAAGGCGAGGGTGGCACCAGGAGGGAGCTTAATCCGGTCATGTGTACTGTTCTGGTGTGGAAGGCCTTTGCTGCTTGAGCAGGGAGGGAATATTTATATGCGGCAGACATGCCGATAGCGGCACAACTGGGCATTTCTGCAGCACAGGAGCGGAGAGCCTTGAGTATCCTGCAGAATGCAGGTGTCACGAAACTTGGGGACATCTATTTAAATGGGTCTTTTTTATCCTTGAATGATTTTCTGGCTGGTCAAACATACAAAGCAATGCATGGTTTCACATACACTAGATTGCGCTCAGAGGTGCGTACTCTATACCCTGAGGGCCCGATTCACAGAATTAACTTAAGACAAAATCCTAAACTTACTACTTTTGGTATTCACAGAATGCACTTACTACTTTTGGTATTCACAGAATGGATTTACGACTACTAACTTTATGTCCACAATCGTGCCGGAGATTCCGGCCTGGAGGTGGGACTTCCGCCCGGAGGTGGGGATTCCGGCCCGGAGGTGGGGATTCCGGCCCGGAGGTGGGGATTCCGGCTGGTGGCGGAGATTTAGCCATGGTCTAAATCTCCACCTCCGGGCCGGAATCCCTACATCCGGGCCGGAATCTCCGCCTCGGGCCGGAATCTCCGGCCCGAGTGCGGACGTAAAGTTAGACGTAAATCCATTCTGTGAATAACAAAAGTAGTAAGTGCATTCTGTGAATACCAAAAGTAGTAAGTTTAGGATTTTGTCTTAAGTTAGTTCTGTGAATCGGGCCCTGAGTTTCTGCTGGAGTCTAGAGCGATGAAAACTTTACAGGTGGTCGTATCGGGGGGATAGCAAGGATTGATAACCAGATTATATAATGCATCCCAAAGGGAGAATGACTGCTCTAGCTCCTCTGCGTTAGATAAATGGAACAAGGAACTTGATCCCCCCATGTCCTGGGAAAACTGGGAATCTTGTTGTTAACTGACTGGGCGCCTGACTGCCAACTGTAATCTTTGCATTATACATTTCAAGTATCTGCATCAGATGTATTACACCCCTGCGCAATGTTTGAAATTTGGATTGCCAGAGGACGCAAGCTGTGCTCGATGTGGGCAGGATAGGGTCAATTTCATGCACTTTGCGTGGGGCTGTGCTTCCATACACAGTTATTGGCAGGAGGTTGTGAAAGTACTCTCTGAGAGGATTGTATGTGCACCAGAACTATGTCTTCTAGGGCTGCTGAAAAAGATTAAGCCATGCAATAGGCGTATTGTTGCTATATCTACATTGTTTGTTGAACGTGCTGTTGCAATGCATTGGGGTGGCAGGTTAGCACCTGCTTTCACAAAGTGGATTAGAGACCTATAATACTGTAAAGAACAAAGAGGTGTATTCTGGGGAACTGCCAATTTCCTCTAGGTCCAAGTCTTCTGGCTCCACTGACTACATACTTGCTGGAACATCCGGACATGACTAAACGCCTGTAAAAAACACTCAGCTTTAATAGATGGGATGGTTTTTTGTAAGATCTACTCATTAACCTTGTTACTATCTCTTTTGCAAAAGTACCATCTTGCACTGCATGATCTGCTACTTGTTTATGTTTCAAAGTTGGGTTGGGAGAGGTGGGAGGGGAGGGGGTAAAAAGAAAAAGCTGCATCCTACTTGTCATGCTTATTGATTTGCAGTGTGGGCTACTAAGCACGCTGCTTGCTGTAAATTGCAGTATAATAAATAAAGATTTAAAAAAAAGTGTAAAAAGAGTATCATCTATCTTAAACTTGACCAGTATCCATTGGCCATCATTGTCATTCTCTTGAGAAATAAATTAAATATTTAGGTGTGTATGACATTCAATAATAACAAACAGTAGATGAGGAAAATAACAATTCACCCACTCAACATTTTTTAACATTACAATTTCTTTTGCAGGAAGATGGGTTTCTTGAATTAGCCCCACTTGAAATTTTAAGTTAGATAAATGTGACAAGAGATGTTAAAGTTTAATTGGGTTTTTAGGCCCTTGGCATTCCGTGTTGTAACTCAAATATTCATTCTTTGAATAGATAGTAAAAAATCATAACAACGTACATGAAGGCATGTAGTGTAGATACTAGTATGGGAAATTGAAAAAAAAACAGAAGATAACAAGGAGATAAGAAGGAAGAGCAAAGAAAAGAGAAAATAATGGCTTGAAAATAACAAAAATGGAATGAGAACAGGCAATACAGGAAACAAATCCTTAATTTCAATTGACAGAACAGGACATCCCTAGAGGTAAACGGGGTGTGGAACACCTAAAGAAGATGCACCAAACCTGGCTCGCAACAGAGAGGACCATTGACACAGCTATTATATAACTGTAGTTAAAGAGAGGCAGAGTAACGTAAAGAAAGAGCAGAAATAAATAAGCAAGATTATGTCAAGCGCTGAGCTTGGGCGCCTACACGGTCTACAGCTGGGGCCGGGACTACGACACCCACAACACCCGGCTACAGGAAGGCGGGGCCTAAGGCTCAAATATCGGAGACGCGAGCCAGAAGGCGCGCGTTATTCTGCCATTTGGAATCTGAAAGCGACGGAGGAGCGCCACCCGCCTGCCTCAGTAAGAGGCAAAACCCTCGCTGCCTGTTTCAGCTCGCCTGGTACTAAAGGAAGGGGAACTGTCCCTAGCGAGACTTGGTTTACATTGGCTGCATTATGTCTGGAGGACTGAGGCTGCATAACTGTCCCTAGCGAGACTTGCTTCATTATTTCCGGAGGCCTGGGTCTACCTATGAGGTTTCTTACTGACTCTTAGCCGGTTTTAGGGCTAGCATGGAACTAATGCTACTAAGGCTAACCATTACGAGCAAGACAACTCTTGGATTATAAAACCCCGAAAAGTGCTGTAAGACACAGCAGAGTTTGGTTATAATTTGGGAACAGGGACGTGGAGGAAATGTATGAATGTTCAATGGCTGCTTGAGGTTTCAGTGCTTTGGAGGTCCTTCTTGAGGTTAAAAGCATTGTTACAAGAATTCGATGCTGTGTGAGGGGGAGGGCATGTAGAGACACACGTATTGAGGTGTAGTTAGTGAGACCTAAAGAGAATAGCCATGATGTTTGGTCTGTTATGCTTTGTGTAATCTTTTGTTACAGGTATCCTCTTCCCTGCTGTTCCCTTCCTAATTCCTTTCCCTCACCTGATAGCCCTAGCACTCTGTGTTGGTTCAAATCCAGAGTCGGGGACGTCTGGGGGTGGAACCCTTTGTGCTTCGGTCAAGACCAACGGAGCCGCAGTGGAACGTGACAGATTACACTATCTCAAGCAAAAACAAGAGGATAAGGGGAATCAGACTACAATAGTCCTGATAGTGACAAACACAATTGGTAGAAATGGACAAGACTGACACACAGCTAACACGGATAAATGTGGAGAAACCCCTGTGCTCCAAAACTGAAACAGAATGGGAAAAAGAACAACATAGGTCAACAATACAGCCCAGATAGCACAACCTAAGGGAAGAAAGCATTTGGTTAGTTAAACATCACGGAGAAAAGGAAAATAGAGCCTTGTCAAGCTTTAGCAGTAATGACAGTTTTCATATCCTTGTTACTTTGTTGACAAAGGAAATCTTGCAGAAAATCAAAAGTATATGGTTTTTCTTTATGAGTAATTTTGAAAAAACACAGACCCAAACCATATCTAATGTTCAAGGACTTCAACTGAAGACTCATCTCAAGAAATCGCTTCCTTGGCCAGCAGTGGCATTAGAAACATCTTGCGGAAAGTAGATTCTTCTTCCTAACCAATGTAAGGTACGAAGTTTTTTTGCTGCTAATAATATTTGCATCAAGTCGGTGAACTGCAGAAAAAGAATGATGATCCCCCTAGGTCTTGAAGTTGAGAAGAGTGCTTGTTTAGGACCCTTTGAATGCTAAGAGGCCCACGGTCTTTCAAATAAACAATTTAGGGAATGGTCTTTCGCATGAAAGCATTCATATTAGATTCTTCTGATGTTTCCAGTATGCCATTGAGTCTGAGATTGTTCCTCCGATTCCTATTTTCCAAATCCTCTGTGATTCTTTTTTTTAAGGTTGGGTAATTTCTTTTACCATGTGAGAAACATTTGGGATGGAATCTTCCACATCGCTGACTCTCTGTTCAATTACAGAAATGTGCTGGTCATGAGAAGATAATTTTTCTTTAATACTCTGAAGCAAAGCAGTATTCTCAATAACAAAGGGCTTTAAGGCTCTAATTTCCTCCATAATATCCTTGAGAGGGAAAGAGAAAGGTGACTTAGAGGGAGACTCTATGCCTTTTTTGGTCCGTTTGACCGATCCAGAGGGTTTCTTTAAGCGCTGATGCAGAGATAGGTGAGGACCCCTTGTACTCAAAGTCTCTCTCCATGGCAGCTGACGCTGAAGAGCAACTTGCAGGATGGTGGCAGCCACTATGTTGAACCACCACGTGTAGCATTCAGGCCCCAAAGTGTATGAAGAGTAAGCTGTCATCCAGTGGCCTTGAACAGCACCTTCATTTCCTCACAAAGTTCATTCCCCTCACTAGGGAAGGGCTGTATCTACCAAAAGGACTTCTTAATGTCCATGTATGAATGCGTCTATAGCCCTGAAAGAAAAGAAACTGAAGAGCTTCATCCACATCTGCAAAATGTGAAAACTGAGGGCTTGGATATTTACCTCACAGAGGCGAAAGAAAAACATAAGTAGCAGCCGCCGAAAACTCACACAGTCGCTGGGAACTGTTTGTTAAAAAAATAAAAAAAAGTCTAAAATGAGCAAAATCCTTAAGATTATGCCATGTACAGGAGCCCATCTTTTGACTTCTGCATCAAAGTCTGATGAATGAAAACAGTGAAGGAAGGAGCCGCATTTCCATCCAACTTTTGGAGCCTCCTGGGAGCTTTAAGGAAAGGTAGCCATCTTGCATGGTGACCGTGCTCGCCCCAACATGTCCTAATTTCAAATCCTAATAATCTGTGCTATGAGATACAGTTTCTTGGAGCTAGTCTATTTTCAAATTCCATTCGTGAAGACATGCCTTGTACCCTTGATGGTCTATTTTCCAACCACTTAACACGCACTTTAAGGCCCACTTTCTTTCAAAATAATGTAAGATTTTGAAATCACAAAGTTCTTTTTCGCTCAGTATGTAGCACTGTTCTTATGGATATACAGTGCTTTTATGCTTTGAAACACATGTATTATTGCAACAGGACCAGTAGCTTTTCTCAAAATGGCCCAACAGCATGAAAATAATCAATTTCATTTAAAATATGTAGCATTTTTTCTTTTAAAAAATTCTCTCTGATTATCTGCCATAATTTAGGGTGCACCATTTTATTTCCAATATAACAAAATGATATGGCTAGACACTGCAGTAGTATCAAAACAAGCACTCACAAAGCAAATCAGTATCAAATTTTGTCATGCCAATAAAGACATACTGTAATTGCCAATGATTTTTTCTGATGCTATTTAGCACCATCAAAAAAGTCCCTCATGTGTACAAGTGCAGATGTCACAATGCATGTGAGTGTATGTGTCAAAACACTACTGTGGCCCAGCATGATAAGGGAATATTCATGCATCGCTAGCTGCCCAGCATGATGATGTATATGTGTGCATATGGCAAGACATGGCTGCTATGTTTTTTAACATACTATTGCAAGTTGGGGGAATGTCAATCTTGGAGCAATAAATACAAAAATAAGTTAACTGTGTATGATAGCGCATTTTCAAAAAGAAACATCCTGGCAATACATTTCAGCTGGCAAGCCCTCCAATAAAATATAGATATATATATATATTTTTAAAGTTGCAATGTGGAGGGGCAGGGGAGCATTAGTGGAGCAGTGAGAGGTGTAGGAAAATAAAATCCACTGAGCAATGAGAATATCAGGGGATGGGGCAGGATAAGCAAACGAAGTGGTGTGGGGGCTTACATAAAAAAGCAAAAACACTTAAAAAAAAGATCTGACCTCTTAAAAAAGTGATCAGAAATACAAGCGGGATGTGTGAAAGATGGAAGCAGCAGATAAGAGAGGAGAAAGACAATATGTTCAGAGCATAAATGTGCCCCCATGAAGTGCTAACGGTAAAAGAACAAAGTTGTTTCCTGATTGTGAACAGTGGAAGACTATAAGTCATCTGATCAAAAACAAGGTTAAGAAGCTGTGCTCCATGGGAGGGACGAACTCTAAAAGAAAGGAAAGCATTGAAAAATAAGTAAACAAACAAGAGTGACAAGAATGGCAACCAAAGGTAAGCAATGGGTTGGCTCACAGCCCACTGTAAACATTAGTGTTTGCCTGCCTGTAGTTGAGACTGCATAAAAGGAGCCTCTACTTGAAGCCTTCATGATCCTGGAAAAGTATAATATGTGCTTCAGGTGGTTGAATTTGAGAACCAACGATATCTGAAACCAAGAGTCTTCTCGAAGCTGACTAATTGAGTACATGTGGCCAAAGTGTGTGTAAATATTCCCAGTTCAGTAATGTGATTGCAGCTATAGGATAATTTGGAAAATCTGCATGTAAATAATAATGAAGCCAAGTCACAAAGCACTTGTGACTTAGCAGACTGGCAGATAAAAATAAGAGATGAGGTGTCTTCCGGATATTAGAACGTGTTCGAGGATACATTTCCTGCATTCCTGCTTTATAAATTTTACTTTTATCGTTTAAAACTTATTTTTCAATAAATACCTTTAGTTGATTTACTTACCACAAGGTACAAATATTCAGTCAGCTCAACAGAAAGCGTTCCACTCTCAGAACATTTGAAAATCACAACCTGCTGCCCACATATTAGAACATTACCCTATAATTTAAGGTGTGCATTTTACAAGTACCAAATAAATACTGACATTCTGTCCTATCCACCACTCCATTCAAATTTTCTTGAATCAGCAGATATTGATATATCCTATCAAATAAACCAAGCCAACATTCAGGTGTGAAGTGCATCATTGGATGGAGTTCTATGTATTCCAACAATAGGCCAATGAAAATACTTTTACATTAGGCTCCTTGGTTAAAGATAGACTGAATAAGTATTTAGGGTTGAATACTTCTAGCAATTATACTTCGGGTATTAAAGATCAAAAGAACAAATAAAGAAATATATAAAATGTTGCTTTATCAATTGTTTGTGCTAATGACAATTAAAAACCACATAAGACTCGCCTAAATCCGCTAGCTTAAAGTCACAAGCTCTTTTTGCGAAGAACTAATTTCATTTGTTCATAACAGGTTTTTGTTTCCACGGATGATAGGGTTCCTCTAGTCTCACACTCTGTAAATGTGCTAAAATATTTATCAAGAAAAGGGGCTGTGAAAACTTTGAATCGTACCGTAATATGTCATTCACTATACAGAATATTGTTTCCCCTGACAACATGGTTCTTCTAGTCTTACATACTGTGAATGTGTTATAGTATTTATCAAGAGAAGTGGCGGTGACTGTTTTGAATTGTACTTTAATATGTCAAATTGCTATACAGATTATTGCACTGAAAAAGTTATCATGTCCTGTACTGTGAAGCGCTCTGATACCCTACCGGGTCTAGTTTGCGCTATACAAAACACTGAATAAATAAATAAATGAATAAAATAAAAACGTTCTTTTTGACTTTAATGTCCGCAAGAAGCTGAAAATCTGGCTATTCGAGTAAGTCTTTCCGAGGCCAGCCTCATACACCTGCCAAAGCACCAGGATACCCTCACAGGTGTTAATGCACAATACACAAGTAACACAATATAATATATGATGCCCAAATCTTTAAATCTCTACTCTGGAAGTTAGAAAAGTCCTCATTAGACGTGCCATCTTGTGTTCTCTTTACCTGCTAAAATGTAACCTTGATAATTTTGCCATTGAATTAGTGGTCCTCTAAATATATTACATACGTCAATTCACATCTTTTCTATATACAGTGGTTACATTTACAACTGTGCATTATTTTTCAAGGAGTTACTGCTAAATGCACAAGACACCCATTCTGGAACCTCCAGGTTAGATTTATTTAGCTGCTAACCTATCATGTTTTTTAAGAAGGCTCAGATTTAACAGGACATTCTCAAATTTCAATGACTTACATTTTTTAAAATCGGTTTATGTGCTGTCGCCACACAATACAGTTTCTCTTGAAACCTGCCTAATTCACATTTCTCTTTTGATTTTCACACTTTTACTTTCTACTTCAATTTTTATAGCGTCGTATTTGTGTTTTAGCTGTGTAAGGCAAACCCACAGGAAATGTCGAAACGGGTCAAGTTGCAAGCTAACACCTACATCTTTTGTAACTTTCCTACTTTTGTAAGATTCACAAACTTCCTAAAGACTGCACACACAAATATACAACAGTGCATGTTTCTGTGGGTGTCGGTGAGCCAGAACCTAACCCTCCACATTTTCTGACAATCTGCTGCTGCATTGCAAGTTTTAAGATTGAATGGCCGTTTAGCTTATTTCCAGTTTGTCTTCACATGGCTAAATGCCTTACCCAAAACAAACTGGAAATAATTGGGGATAGGCCCATTTCACCCTATCTTAAGAAGCCACTTTGCTAGTTTGCCATTGAGTGCAGGTCTGCAAATTGGAAAAGAAAACCCTGGATGATTCCGGTGACTGACTGCTTCTGGTGCAAACAAATGCTGGGGTTGTTGAGTGCCAAGGATGCCTATTCTTGATTCCAGCACAAAATCTTTCTTCCAGTACTCTACATTTCCCATCTCCCCACAGAGAAAAAGGATAAATGTGCTACGCAGAATTCTGTACAAGAGAAATAGGACTCAATGGGTGGTGTTGTATGACATTCCTAAAAGTATGCCTGGAAACCTTCCCTTGGTGTAGCTTTCAAGACATACTTTAGGTCATATTTGTGAACCGAAAAATATTTAGAGGGTTATCAAAGTTGAAATCAGTCGTGCCTTTCTAAATGGAGCCAATGTTTTTGAACCCATATTACATTTATGCCAAACTTTTTTTGAGATTTTTCTGCCTGTGGGTTTCTTTCTAAATGCCTCATTCCCTTATATCCTGCAAAAACATGATTTAAATCAGAGGTCTTCAGTGGTGACAGAGATACCATTTTCTGTAACCTCTTTAAAAGTTCCTTACATTTTTTGGTTCATTTTGCTTATATTATTTTTCAACTTTTGTGATTTATTGTAAGAAAAGTAAGATAGAACATTGGTATTGGACATTTGTTTTAATATGCCTTTAACACTGGGGACCCTCGAGTCTTAAAATTCATCTATCAATGGAAAATCAGTCGGAAGCTTAGATATTAGATGGGAAATTGTATTGTAGGAAAATGCAAACTTGAAAAAAAAACCTGTTGAACTTCCAGTGTATATCACTAAATAGCCATGGCTCGTGAAGATTTGTGTTTGTGGATGTTCATGTTAGAATCACAACTCTTGTTTCAATTTCTAGTTGCTGAGAAAAAAATACCAGCATCCACCCAGTTTCAATGGCAGCTAGCACTTCTGAGCAAATATATTCCATTCACAGGGCAAAGCTACTCTGGCAGGTAAATATAGGAAATGTGTATAACTCTGTGTTCTATGGGCAGAATAATAGTTTGGAGTAAAGCTTGCTGGCATAATTGAAACTTTGCATACCCTATGATTAAAATATACCAGGATATAGACATATAACCTCTTCCAGGCAGTCCTAGACTGTAGACCTCAGTGGCACGAGAGCACCTCAGGGTTGCATTAGCCTCAGCAAATACAAGAGAGGTAGACCAAACTCTGCCCAAAACGTTTTATAAAATAGTTTTTGCTTTACAAATGTTTTGAATTTGTTTATGTCTTCATACCATGTCAATAACGTGCCTTCATTCTAGACCACATGCTGGTGAAAATATAAACACCTGCTTTTAACTGTAGCTCTCCAGGTAGGGTACTTTTTAGAGAATAATGATACAACACTGATCCTTAACAAGGGAATGATGAGATATGGGGCATCAAATTGTTGTATTCCTTTTAAACTCTGAGGAGGCTGATAAAGGAAACATGGCTACAGACCTACCTATGTGGCCTGACTCCTGCACCCTGCAGGTAAACCTATCAAAATAACCCTTTTGTGACAGTAAAGAACCGTAATTTTAAATATTAAATAAGTGACCCACTAAGAAGTCTTGTGCATGCAAGGTAGTGTGCATGCAAGAATTTATTGTAGGCATGTACCTACAGTGACTAGCTCCCAAATGCTTTTTTCACTGTGACGCGTAGAGGCTGCTTTATGAGAAACACTGGAGTTCTGAATCGAATCATACCCCTACTATCTCTAGTTTAGGGCCCGCTACTGGAATAATTCAATCAATATTTGAAATGTTTGGCGTTTATTAAAACTCTAAGTTAGTGGTGAAATTGGATTTGTTAATAAGATTTGGGAAAAGTGTTTTTTAAAAAGTCACATTTTACCTGCCTGAGCCTCCAGTGGATAATTAGCATTACCCTGTTGGCAGAGGGTTTTGCCAGTGCTTCTCCTTATTGAGGAGTGAAAATTGCTCCCAGAGCATGAACAATGGATTAGGCCTTTTCACCGAAGATCAGTGGATGAGGTATGTGACAGATATCAGCTCTGGAAGGGCTGGGTGGCAGGAACTTCATTAACTTAAAAGAGAACAGGATGATGCCTGCCCATTCACAGATAAGTGAAAGCGGAGGCCTGAGGAAAGGAAGGCATTTGTTCTTTGTGGAAGGTATTTGTTCTCTATACGGTCAGCTGGGCACTAGCCCAGTGGAAGGAGGATTTGTCCCAGAACAGGTTTGGTGTAGCTGTAAAGAAGGGGATTGCTCATTCCCCTTAGCGCAACCCCGGGTAGCCTACAGGCTCCTTCATAAACAGAAGGCATGTCCATTAGAGCAAACTATCCGTGTGGGATAGTTTGCAGTAAGGCAAACAGGAGGTGATGTGTAAGTGGGAAGGATTTCCCCCAGGAACTTTTTCCTCATTGGTTAAGAATGTCCAGGAGTCATCCACACTCACTGGCCGGTAAATCCTACAAAAGTAATATCTCACCCACAACTTGGCAGCCCACTCTCCTGACCTGTAGAAAAACAGAAGAGGAAGCAGTGTTTGGTGCCATGAAGAGCTCGGCCTGCTCCCACTGGTATGCAGGAATAAGGAGGGGACTCTAAGGGTCAGTTGGCTGAGGTTTTGTGTGGCTACAGGAACACAACAAGCTGCAAGAGTGCCCGGCAGACCAGTAGCTACTAGAACTCAAGGCTGGTGGCCTTTGCTGGAGTGAGTTTTGCCCCCTAATTGCTGTCACTGAGGTTGTGGTAGCCAAATGACGAAGAAAAGCTGCTTCAGAAACTCCGGAAAGTTGGGACAATATTTTTGGGATCTCTAGAACTCTGTAGCTTCAGCAGGACCTCATGGCAAAGGGATCCAATTTTCATGCATCTTTGTCAACTGTACCCTCAGGCTTGCCACGCTGGAGGAATGTTAGCTCTATAAAACAGACTAAGTCCAAAGGTTAAAAACTTGATCAGGAGAAGGTGTGAAAAGTATCCGCCCAGTACAAGGACTTTGCTGATCATGAAATTTTAGTATTGAGTTTTCCTTGTCCAGTGGCTGTCTGGCTTTTAGAAGATTTTGGCGGATACAACCCACAACCTTGTCCTGCTGGAGGATTTTGACCTCCATTTCAGAGACTAAGGGCCTGATTATGATCTCAAATGTGACAGATATCCCATCCGCTGTATTACATGTTCCATAGGATATAATGGAATTGTAATTTGGCGGATGGGATATACGTGACGTTTGTGACAGAGTAAACCTGTCTGCCAAGATTGTAATCAGGCCCTAAGTCAGAAGGTAAACTCTTTGACTGGGAAAAACCCACTTGGTGTATCTGACGGTGCTTCATCCGGGTCAGCCTGAAATCAGGCCTAGGTGCCCGTCAATTGTGAACAGGGACTACTGGTTGAGGCTTTACCTTTTCTTGGTGTTTTTTGCTGTAAATTTTTAAAATCCACATCTCTGGTTCCCTTTATTGGATCTGTGTTGTTTTGGTGTAATTTTACTCATTATATTTTCCTTTATTTTTAGGTCTCACTAAGTCAGCGTGCATGCGCTGCTCGGAGAGACATTTTGTATGTGAGTTTTCAAAGTGCTGCTGGCCGGCCTAGCGCTTGCGTGCATGTGAGCGTGCATGCGCACAGCCGCCATGCGCTAGGCCAGCCAGCAGCACTCAGGAACGCCTTTAGCGCGTCATCGCGATCACTTTTGCTTTCACAGCGATCGTGATCGCGATGACTTTCGTGGCCAATGCTTGTCGACTTTGCCAATACTTGTATTATTTGGCCATCAGACCATTATAGCGTGATGGCCCCTACTCCTGTATGGGCAATGCAGCCTAACACAGCATGGTTCCCTCCCACCTCGCTGCTCCCATCTACACCGGTTTTCTTCGTGTTTCTCACAGTTTGTTTTTGTTGGCCTGCCTTGAAGTGAGAATTGATCGTGTTTTGTTTAATTATTTGCTGTGTTCTTATTGTTCCCTCACGGCCACACTTGATGTTTAGTTTAGACATGCTGTCTTAATATTTTATTTCCCCAAGCTCGACACTTCAGGATCGCGATGTGTGGGACACGCTGTCGCGCAGGAGTGTGGGGGCAGCATTGCATCCTCCTCAGCTGGCGACCTAGAGAGCGGCAACACCACTCTCTCCGAAAGGCTCCTAACCCCAGCTTCTGGAACGCCCCTTACTGGTACCCTGCTCCCAGGCACTACCATCAAGTGGCACCATTGACACTTCCAGGGCTGCGACAAGGTGTATGGCAAGTCTTTGAACCTCAAAGTACACTTGAGGAGACACAGACCTTTCCCATGCACATGGCCTGATTGCACCAAGAAGTTTGACTGATCTGATAAGCTTGCCAGCTATCACCCTACCCACACGGGGGAGGTGCGTGCATGCGTGTGTGTGCCCATGAGTGTGTCTGTGTTTATCGCTGTGTGTGCGCCATGTGTATCTGTGTGTGTGCCCATGTGCAAGGCAGTTTTATGTGCCACAAACCCAGAGCGCTTTTACATGAGCACCAGTGACATTCGTGTTTTTTTAGGCATGGGGAGTTTAATTTATTTGCCACCAATCACTAGGTATTGGGTGTCGACGCTGAGACTCCAACTTCGTTTCACAGTCAGCAGCTCTGAATGGCCATGTCCTCTCTCCTGTAATTAGGCTCAAGGCACCTGAATGTCAGCATGGAAATCTCTGTCTTTTTCAGTGCATCCTAATTAGATAGCCGGCTGATTGCAGAGGCCTGAGTTTTTGCACATTTTATAGCAATCCATTATATTTGTTATCAATTAAGGAAAAGGTGTGAAATCAATATGCTCGATATGCCCCGTATACACTATAAATATTCTGCCATCATGCGCCTCTATCCTTTCACCGTTGTAAAAAAAAAATGCACTTAAAAAAAGCTCGTAACCTTCACACAACAATTACTGTTACCTACTCTCTACTGCATATGAATCTACCTTCATCTGCTCGGTCTCTATACAAACAGCTTAGATACCATAACATTAATAAAATAAATATATAGGCACGTGTGTATGAATAACGAGATAACAGCAATAATATGTCTTTGTGTCTTTATATTTATTTTAATATATTTTTATAGTGTTGATATACTGTTGTTCGGACTTCATTTTTTGCTGATGTCCTGTCCAGTCAGGAGCACAGCCTCTGTGATGCAAGATTTTTGAAGCTCTTTCACTATAATATTCAGTGATTGTTTGTTTGATTGGTTGCTTGGAATCATGCTGTTTCCTAGATAATTTTGCATCACTGAATTCTTCAAAAGCTGCCCGTTCCCTTTTTAGGTCTCGCTACGCAGCGCGCAAGCGGTGCTTTGGGGACCTTTTGGAATCGGTCCGGGCTTTATTGGGAACTCGTGCATGTTTTGCACTGTTCCCAATGAGCCCTCGTGCATGTGTGGCGATTACCTTGCGGGAGCGAGCAGGCGCCATATGTTAGCAATCATCGCGCCTGGCGCTGCTCGCTCCCTCATGGTAAAGGCTGTCCCTTTACAAGTGAGCCCTCCCTCGCTCACTTGTTACCTCGTTTATCTCCCTCCTTCTTTTTCCTTGAAAGGAGGCTTCACTCGCACTCTGTACCCATCTTGAGTGTAATTTTCTCACGCGTTCTTTTTTGTTTACACTGTGGTGAAATAGTGCCCTTGGATAAACTGGAAAGTACAATTGCTAAAACAGTTCACTGAAGCCTCACTTTCAGAGGCATGCTCTGCAGAAATCACAGCCGCGCTGCTCCCCTAAGTGATGTGTGTCAAAAATGCTCTGGGACTTTAGTGTGCGTCATAGAAAGTAAACACTCAGGGAAATTCCAAAGAGTTAGTGTCCCTGCTTATGTCTGTTTGTTTTTTAGCCCAGTCTTGTAATTAGGATTCAAATGAGCAGTCAAACATAGTTACATTGGAGCATGCTTTATCCGAATGGCGGCAAGGTCACCTTTCCCCTCAGAACTTCTCGGTCACAGCTGCACTATTACCTTGGTAATTGTATCATAACGTTGATTAATTATTTTGTGAAAGTTTGGGTATACAACATTAGATTTCAAAATTACGGCACTCTTGGCATGTTTTATAATTGAATATAAGTTGACATCTTTGGAATTTCCTGTCAAAAACGTGCAATGTGCCTTGTGCGCACTCATAAATGAATGAATTGAAAGCATGCGTCATCAAAGCCTCAGGGGCAGTGCGCTCATTCATGATTCTCGTACCGACTACTCCCTCCCCACCCCATTTGTCTGAAACTATGTCAACACCTTCAAAGATTAGAATACTATCATAACTGACAAATTACCCCATGGCAGGCGAGCCCTTTTGACATTTCTTTTGCGGTTTTATAGTGCTCGAACTCCACCCAAAGGTATTTGAGCCGTTTTTGGATCTCCGAACTGCAGCCATATTTCAGTAGAAGAGCCGGTGACTGCTTTACTAAGCAGCGTGCAGGATGCAGCTTTGGAAAGGGTCTCTTTCACTGCAGATTGTATCTGCATGTAAGGCGTACCTTACTCGCTGTGTTAGGTGGCAATAACAACACGACAGTATGAAAACACGTTACCACATCTAAAGGATGGGCAATGCCTAGAAAAGGAATCATTCACCTGAACACCAGATTTGGGTAATTTTGCCCTCCCTCGCTCACTTGTTCCCTCGTTGATCTCCCTCCTTCTGTTTCATGTTCCCTCCTTCACGAATACTTCCATTATGTTTCCTATTCCCTCCCATCTGCCATGACCATACCAATCCTCTTCCCTCCTACCCTCTTTCCTGATCCCTCCTCCTTCTCCTCGGTTCCCCAGCCCCCTCATCTGTTCCATTAACTCCTCTACTGTTCCCTTCTACCCTCCCACCATCTTTCCCACTCCAGTTAATTCCTTCCCTGCCCTCAGTCCCTGACTATCCTATTTCCTCCTTCTTTATTTCCTCTACTGGTCATTCCTTTTGTTCTCTGTTCCGCCACTGTTCTCTCTTTCCGTTCTGTTCCCTCCTTGCCTGTCCTATTCTATCTTGCATCTTTCATCCATTGCTCTATCTTCTGTTCCTCCCTAGTCTCTCTTGATCCCTCATACCTTCTGTCCTCCCTCCTTGGCTCTAACATTCCCTCCTTTCCTCTCTCCTGTGCCTCCCATTCCCTTTATGCATGTCCTGGTCACTCTTTTCGTCTCACATTCTCTCGTTTTCACTCTCACATACCCCTTTCCCCATCAACAGTTCCTTCCTTCTCTTTCTTCTCCCTCTTCTTTCTCCTGTTCCCTTCTTCCCTTGTTTCCACCACAAACTGCAAGTAAATCGAAACCACTTAAATTAGGAAATGTTGCCAACCTCTTAGAACAGTACAAAAAACTGTATAAATGCTTTTGATAGAAGTCTGCTTGTTCTTGAAAGCTGAGAACCTAATGCACTAAAACTTTCATTGATGCATTTTTTAAGAAACAAAATGCACTTTCTTGTACAGCACTGTTTTACCTATTTCCCCCCCAAAAAACAATCTGCAATATTTTGGTTATTTTCTCTTTGTCCCCAGGGGAATCCTCAACCCATAGGAATGTTTAGATTCACCAGGATGGACTGGATAACTTATGTAAATATGTATACATGTATTCATGTTTGTATGTTTGTGTTATATATGTATATATTATTTAGTGCAAACCTAGCCAAAAGGTAGCGAAGTGCTGTACATGGTAAAATACATACTTAAAGTTAATGAGTAACAGAGAGGAAGCTTGGTTGTGAACGCATTGTGATGTAGTGTTCTTTAAAGAGATGTGTCTTCAAATCTTTCCTAAATTGGAGCAGCATTGTGGCGGTCCTCGTGGATGTGGGGATGTTGTTCCAGATCCTGGGTGCATAGATGGAAAAGGCTTGTTGTCTTGTTTTTTACATTTCTTAGTCTGCAGTCTGATGGTGACCTGGCTGCAGGTGTGCCAAGAGATTGTCTGCAAAATAAGCAGGGGTGCTAGTCGTGCTGATCATGACGGCTGTGTAAAGAATACAGCTGGTTTTGACAATGGTGTGGGCTGGTAAGGGGAGCCGATGGAGTTCTATCAAGACTGGGGTGATCTTATTATGCCCTCATCAGGCCCTGGATGAGATGTGCTGTGTAATGTGGGATGCCCCAAGGGGATTTGGGAGGCCAAGGAGTAGGTCATTACCGCCATCCAGATGTGAGAGTGCAAGGGCTTCTGAAGTAGTTCTAAAGTCGCTTTGTATAAGACATGTTTTGATTTATTTTTAGAAGAGAGTTGGTACCAGGCTGTCTTTGTGTTTTGGCACTGTGTTCCTCGAGGGTGAAGTTGGTGCCCAGGAAGAATCCAAGTTACATGTCATTCTGTGAGAGTTGGGGTTCTTAGCCTTCAAGGTTCATCTTATTGAGCCTAATTTTTTGTTGTTCTTGGCAAATAACAGGTTGAGTTCCAGGTTGGTGTAGGACATCCAGGCCTGTATGATGTGCAAGCAGTGCTTGAGGTGCTGGAAATCTGAAACATAAGGCACTTTAAAGTAGAGTTGCTTATCACCACATTTATTGGTTTAATGGTTTATCTTGGTGCTGTTATTTGTGAGTAGATCACCAGGTGGCTCCATGTAAAGGATGAATATTGCAGGAGAAAGCATGCAACCTTGCCCTGGGACTCCAGATGTGATAGGGATCATTTGTAACCTGAGGTGCCCATCTGAGCAAATTGGTGTCAATTTAAAAGTTAGGAGGAGAATAAGTGAAGTACGTTGCTGGTGAATCTCAATGGAGACTTTACCAGCAATGCTATTTGGAAAGCAGCTAATACAATCAAATCCATATCTACTCTAGATCCTGCCCACATTGATATTATGTTAAAAGGAGGAGACATCATCCTTCCAGTCCTGACTACCCTATATAATGTATTCTTGGAAAAGGGACAAATACCTGAATGGTGGGAACATGCCATCTTAATCCCACGACTAAAAAAGCCCTCCTTAGACCCCCGATAAGACAGAGAGCTATAGACCTATATCTATGCTTCCAGGGGTCAGTAAGATCCTACAGAAGCTGGTCAATGAACATTTGAGTAACTTACTGGAAACTCATAATTTACTACATTAGACACAAACTGGTTTCAGACCCAGATGCAATATGGAGAGGGCTCTTCTGCTAGCCATAGAAGATACCAGGAAAAAGCTAGACCAAGTGGGTTAGCTGAGCTCATTCTTCTCAATTTAAGCGCAGCCTTTGATACCTTCTCCCACTTGATCGTGAAGCACAGAAGCACAGGTTGGAATCTATAGGAATTACGGGTAATGTATTAAAATGGCTTTGCTCCTTTCTGGATAACAGAAGCTTTCAGGTCAGGAAAGGGCCCTGTCTGTCAGAGGTCCATCAGCTTGAATGCGGAGTACCCCGACGCGCATCTTTGAACCCCACTCTTTTTAATGTATATGAGCGCCCTCTGGCTGACATTATTTATGAGCAAGTTTCACAACGGCGTCATATGCCAATGACACCCAGATCGTTGTTTCTTTGGCACTTAACATCAGCCATACTGCGACAAATAAGTCCACTTGCTTGGAGAAAGTCAACAAATGGGTGACCAATAGTTGCCTCAAACTAAATGGCAACAAGACAGAGATCATGGTGGCTGGGAACAACTCTTCCCTCGGGGACCTCCTTATCTGGCCTTTTTGCATGGGTGACCGTCCTTCCCCGAAAATGGAATTTAAGAGACTGGGAGGTTTTTGGCACAAAGACCTTACTATGGCCTCACAGGCTAAGAAAAGTGCAGGAACATGTTTTGGTCTCCTAAGAGCCCTCAGGAAGACTATTAAATGGCTCCCTGCAGAAACCCAAAGAATAGTAATACAAGGTCTAATCCGGTTGGGATTAGACTATAGCAACACCCTGCACCTCGGCAGTCCTGCATATGTTACCAGGAAGCTGCAGGTTATTTAGAATGCTGCAACAAGCGTTCTGATGAGCCTTCCAAAAAAGCAGCCTTCATTGGATACCAGTAAGATTTTAAAACACCCTGCATTGTACTGAAAATAAAACATGCCCACAGACCCCACATTCTCAGTCATCTTATTGTGCAGCACAAAAAAGCAGGAGAACCAAGGTCACACAACCACTTTCTGTTGACCGTTCCCAAAATTCAAAGGGCCAGAAGTGGTGGGCGCTCCTTTGCTCTTTTGACATCTAAGTTTTGGAATTCCCTCCCTATTCAGTTATGAGCCAGTGAATACTTGTTCAGCTTTAGAAAGCGCTTAAAGACCCATTTATTCACATAAGCAGTGTACTACGTCCCTCATGGCTACTGTTAGCACTGAGAAGCGCGTTTCTAGGTATCCATGTGCTTTATAAAAGTCAGTAACATAACAAAACATAGCAGGGTGCATATGAGTGTAGGATGGTCAACTGTGTCAAAGGCAGCTGACAACTCCAACAATATCAAAATCCAGGGGTCACCTTGATCTGTGATCAAGAGGGTCTCATCTATGATGCCTTATGTGTAACTAAAGTTATGAAGGCATAAGGGCACAGTTCCACAAAAGGGGTCAACATTGAGCGTAGTAAAGCCTCAGCTGCTAAGAGGTTAAAACAACATAAACATGATGAAAGGAGAAGGAAAGAAATATAAGATGACCTATGAAAAAAGAAAATGTAAAGCTAAAAGTCTAGTCCATCAACCCTGGCACTGGCGCACACCAAATTTCAGGTGTATGTGAACATGTGATCAGGTGAAATGCTGTCATTTACTGGGCAAGAAAGGAAAATTCTGAGGTGAGCTGACCCATTTTCCCATTTATTATTCTGTTGTGCGCAGAAATAGAATGTGACACTCTCACAGATCAATGGCTTAAGAGGGCTGTGGGAAGGTAGAATCCTTCTAGCATGGTTACCCCCACTTTTTGCCTGGTGTCAGTGTGTTTTGACTAGTTTGACTGGGATCCTGTTAATCAGGACCCCATTCACTGTGCATTCTCCATACATTTTTACTATGGTAAGTAGTGCTGTACCTCCACAATTGGCTACTGGTGTACCCTTGTAAGTCCCTAGTATATCTTACTAAGATACCCAGGGCATAGGTACACCAGGGGTATCCCATGGGCTGCAGCATGTATTGTTCCACCCATGAGAGACCACTCAAATTGTGACTACAGGCCTGCATTGCAGCTTGTGTGAGTGGATGCAAGCACTCCTCACGACATATATACTTTTCCTTATATCTGAGGTCACCACACTTAAAGCCTATAAGTTACTTTTCTGGCAGGCCTTTCAGTACCGAAGGCAGGGAGCTTAGTTGTAATTGTGAGGGTATCCATGCATGAGTAGGACACTCCTACAGATTCTACAGACTTTGTAAGTGCGGTCAGCCATTTTAATACACATAGTGCACATCAGTCATTACGAGCTGTCTAACTAAATAGTGGCTGCCCTGGTATCAAACATGTTGGATTTGTACCCCAACACTGATTCCAGTGTTGGAAGTATGATCCCATGTACTGGGAGACTCCCTTAGGGTATCCCTATGTACTCCTGGTTACAGCCTTTCCGGTTCTGATAGCACGCTAGTGCTGCTGCCAACCACAGACACAAATTTGCCCTCCTGCTGCTGAGCCAAGCTCGAGCACGAGAAGGTAGAACAATAGGTTTACTATCGCAGGGAGGCGTGATCACCTCCCTAGACAGGACTTAGTGTATTGGGCTGGGGTGGGAGCGCTTGCCAGCTCAACCAGACTGCTTTAAAGGGCACATTTGGTGCCCTCCTTGCATACTCCTGTTTGAACCAGTTCAGGGAGACCTTGGCTTCTGCTCTGGTGCGAAACTGGACAAAGGACATGGGAGTATCCTCTCCCCATTCCGCCTCTCCTCTGGGAGGGACCTCTGAGTCATCCTAACCCCTTTCCTAGGGTATTTAAGGTCTTACCTGTGGGTGGGTCCTCAGATTCGTCATGGGATAAGACTCAAGCCTGAAACCACATCACTCTTTGACTGTCTGGATCCTTGGACTTCGCCTGGAACCGAGACTGCATCAAGGAAGACTTCTGCTTCTCCTGTTCTGCTAGTCTTCTTCGTCATCTGTGTCTGTTCTTCGAGGATCTTTAACAGACCTGTGGGAATCAAGGACAGCTGAAGTTATCTACCTTGGAGTGAAGTAGTCACTCCCCTGCATCTGCAGGCACCACAACGAAGTTGACCGGTCTGCGGCTCTTGATGTCCCACAGACTTCGAAAGGATCAGCAACACAGGTGGTGATTTTGCAACTCCCTCGAGTCCTGACCTGTCCTCTCTGCAATGTTGAGGCCCAAATCCCTTGTCTGAACCACTGGGACCAAACCCTTGTGCACTGCGTCTACTTTGCATTGCCAAGGCTTGTTGGCTCTGCACTCCAGAGAGCCACTCCAGAGGGATGCAAGAAGTTCCAGCCTCCAGCATCTCTTCCTGCCAAGCACAGCGTCTTCACTGCATCCTCTGCACCGTGGGCCTTCCTTCTTTGTGAGCTGCTCGAGGTCCTCATGCGACTCCTGTGCCTTCGGCCTGTGGGTCTTCTTGATGGTCTTCTCCTGCTTCAGTGGGATTCCCTGCTTGCCTGCGGTCCGTTCTGACTCTCCTGCTTGTGGTGAGTCTCTTGGACATTGCTGGTCCCAACATTGTTTCTTCTTCGTTTTCCACGCCTGTCGCAGCTGCCAAGGCTTGTTGGTACTCCCGCCGGACACTGACCCTCCTGGTTCTCGACTTCCAATATGGGACAGCTTGTGCACAGCTCCTGGTCTTCCTCAGCGCCGCCTGCTCCTCACAGCTTCAGCAACAAGGTCACCGTCAACTCACATGAACCGTCCGTCATCGCTGGGCTGTGCTCTTCCATGCCCCCTAGTTACCTCAGAGTGGAATAAACACTTTCCCCTCTGCTTACAGGTTCTTCACTTCAAGAAGCCACCCTTGGATTCCATCAGAGTCTTGCATAGTGTTCTCCAGCGGCATCTTTCCTGAAGTCCTCTATTGTAGTTTACTGTGGTTTCCGACGACCTATACACCCAGCTTCCCTGGTGCAGGGATCCTGGCCCCTGGGGTATCCATGGGTGGGATGACTCGCCAATATTTTGTCTTCCATGGGGTATCTTCAGGGTCAACTGCAACCCCGACTTCCCCTTTGACTTCTATTGGACACGTGGTTGTGTTTCCACTCTGCACGCAGCCTCCGTGGCATTCCTGGGTGCTTAACCTTGGGTGGTGCTTTGTCTCCTCAGCTCCTCTGAGTCTCCTGGTCCAAGTACCAACTTTGGTCACAGTTCGCATTCCACATTCTAAATATATGGTTTGGTCACCCCCTGGAGACCACTGTATTTTATGCTTACTTACCTGCTACAATTGAAGTATTCTTGTGTATTTATGTTTATATATCTGGGTAGGAGATATACAAATGTATTATTGAGTGTTGTGTAATAAGTAGAACTATTTTTATATATACACTGTGTGGTTCTTTTTTATTTAACATACACTACATGATTAGATCTGTTAAAAAAAGGTGCTTAACACTTCTTCAAGATAAGCCTGAAGGCTGCTCTCTACAGCTACCACTTAGAGAGCTTTTTATAGTTGTCTAAGACCACTAAAATCACTGTAAGGATTAGTGCAAGGTGCTTCACTTACATAAGTGTGCACCATATACTAAGCCAGCCTCCTACAAGGGTTGATCCAAAATGTATTGACTTTTAATGATTTGTATTATTTCAAGAGCCTGTAAGTTTGCTAATGCTGTGGTCTGACACCCATTGCAGGGGGTCAGACTGCAGCCTGTACCCTTAATCATCAAGTTTGGTTCACCCCTGACCGAGGAGCCACTGATCCAGAGCCTCTGGGACTTCCAGGTCATTAGACATCTCCATCGTAAGGGACTAACTTCACATAAACCCTATATTTAAAGAAATCTGAGTATTTAAAGAAATCTGAGTCACTGCCCTGTTTTTTGACAGATTATTGATACAATGCATTGTAGATTGCCATTGAGTGTCCTGTATTTCCCACTTGTTTTCTATGTTCACAGTCCTAGAATAATGAATAGTGTAGGTTTGCATACCATATACAAGATTGTAATCCTCTGTGTTACAATGTTGTGCTCATGATTATCTAGCGATTGAGTGATTGTGAACACTACTTCAACCATACCAACTTTCAAGTATGTAAAATATTACTGTGTTGTGCTCAGAATCATGCAGTGATAGTGAACAGTGGGTAGGATTTATAGATATGGTCCCTGTTTTTATAAACATCCATAGAAATGTCTGGTTGACCACAAAATAGAGACAAATATCCTGGGAATCTATGGATGTGAATAATTCACTCTGCAGCTTCATAGAAGGATCATATATAGTACCTCCACATTGAAGTGCTTGGTTAGCACAATCAGGTTAACCGTCTCTGGATTGATGGTCATATGGTAATTGCCTGATTGGACTAGAAAGATTGAATATACTTTGAGGTCCTATTCTTGTACTGGGACAGGTAAAGAGAGCATAGCTCTCTTCTCGACCACCTTCTCAAGATGCTCCCCATCAATCAAAAAGGACTTCTGTGCCTGGAGACCAAAGTACAAATGATAAATCTGGATTTGTATGGCTGAAAGGTAAACTCGATTGAGAACCCTCTTCTAATACTACCTCTTGAGGAACACAGAAGACCAACATATTGTCCCTAACCTGCTGTAAGGAAATTAGATTGTGCCTGCCTGTGCTAGGACGAAAAGAACTGAGCTATTCCTCCCTCCACCACCTTTAACTGATCTACATTCGTTGAATGTTAAACGGGAAAAAAGCGTCCCGACTGCTGCTTTGGGGCAGAATGTCACCTCTATTCTTAAGTCTTTAAAAGGTTCATTATTTGCAACACGTTTTTGGTTTTTTGAAGTGTTATTGGATTAAGCCCTTATACTGCTCATGCAAGAGCTTCTTTCACTAGAATAACTCTATGATCACCTTGTTATGTTATTTGCATTTGTAAAGTGCATTATCAATCATGAGGGTATTCTGGTGCTGAGTAGGTGTCTGTGCCTAGCCCCACCAATGGTAGATGAGTTAATTGAAAAGCCAGGTCTTTAGCTTCCTGCGGGATTCAAGAAGAGAGGAGGAGGCTCTGATGTGGGGTGGGAGGTTGTTTCACTCTTTAGGAGTGATGTAAGAGAATGGTTGTCCTCCTGATCTGGTTTTGTGTATACGTGGATATTGCAAGTAGGAGTCCTGTGGAGCAGAGGTGTCTGGTTGGTTGTTGGAAGGAAATGTGACTGTTTAGGTAGGTGGGGCCTGAATTGTAGGGTGCATTAAATGTGTGTGTGAGGAGTTTTAATTGGACATCTTTGGGTATTGGAAGTCAGTATAGTTCCTTGAAGTGTGTTGTAATGTGAGTTCCATGTGGGAGGTTGAGGAAGTCTGGCAGCTGAGTTCTGGATGATCTGTAGTCTTACCATAGTGCAACTTGCTGGTAATTAGGGTGCAAGTAATTTTTCTTGTGTTGCTTGGGAGCCATTTCAAGATCTTCCTCAGCAACTTCAGGGTGTGGAAGCAGTATGCAGGGTTGGTATTTACTTGTGCAGTCATGCCCAGATTACTGTTGATTATTCTGAGGTTCCTGGCATGGATTATGGGTCCAAGTTTAGCCTGAAAAAATAGGGGACAAACTAGCGCACCCTTTTGTCGTACAGCTCTGTGGGAACCTTCCCTCATGTTAACCCCTTCGCCGCGCATGACGGAGCGGTTCCGTCATGCACGTCGGTTGCGCTGTGCGCATGACGGAACCACTCCGTCATGGCCCCGCCCGCGCTCAGAACCTTCAGCGTGGCGCGGAAATCCGCGCCGCGCTGAAGGGGTTAAACACTTGTTGTAAAATTATCTATTTTCTCAATATTAGAACCATCTTAAACTTAAACATTATTCAATGCGTTATTCCATTGCTCTTCCGAACTTCATAAATCACTGCAGAGACAGCGAGATCCAATCCTGTTTCTTTATTTCATTTTTTCATATGTCCACTGAGTGCTCATAGGCATTTCGCAGTAACACGTTAAAACTAAGATCAAGATGATATCTTGCAGCAAAGATGACTCATTACTTATGCCCAATGCATTTCGAGCCTCACGGGCTCTTCATCAGGGGTCTCTGTAACAAAAAGGCACATCTCAGCTATCCATTCACTGCTAACAAACAATATAAAACCACACAAAACATTCCTGTGTGGTTCCATCTACCCTCGTTCCCCCTCACCTTCTATCTCTAATGTATTGAAACCAAGTGCTCCCAAAACCAAACACATCCCTGTCCCTCCCTTTCTCTCTCCTGACTACAACGTTTGCTACTCAAAAAGAATTAAAGCAACATATTGTACGACCCTGAAAACTAATGACATTATTTAATCTCCCACTTCAACTCGAAATCCACCCTCACTTAAGGCAACTAAGCTTGTCTCCATCTTTGTTAGCGGTCAACCGTTGAATTATAAAGCTGAAACCTACCCGCGTATATCCAATCAGATGCGAGTCCTCTCAGACCAAGCCTCATAACCCATAACACCTGAAACTATACTGGATGACCTAACGTAAACTACAAATCTCATAATGCCCTCCCCAGACACGTGGCTAACCCAAAAACAAACCTTAGTTAACAGAAACCCACCCTGCGAGTTTGATAAGCAATAAATATTTCACAAAAAACATATAAACGAATAACATCAAATGCGTACGAAAAAAATCACTTGTTCTAACAACCGTAGTGCTACAATTGGAAAAAGAAGAAGAAAATGAAATATAAATCCTGCGTCAACAGTCCAATGCATCCACTGCTGTGATGCTCTTTTTATAATAGATGTAGTCATCTCTTCATGAAATCCACTTCCTGCTTCGACGCTGTCTCTTTAGTGATTGAAATTCTAATGTCATTGAAGTGCTTTTGTGTTCCGTTTTATCAATGGGGTGCAAATCAAATCGGGACGGTACGTTTCTCAGAAATACTAGTACTTGGTAGGAATGCACACCTTCCCTTGTTTTTGTTCTTTTGTTGCCATTTATCCAAACAATTCACATTTATAAGTGCGTGCAGACAATTACTGTGAACCGCCCCTGGTCACAGTTATGCTGAAGCAGAAAAAATAGGGGACAAACTAGCGCACCCTTTTGTCGCACAGCTCTGTGGGAACCTTCCCTCATGTTAAACACTTGTTGTAAAATTATCCATTTTCTCAATATTAGAACCATCTTAAACTTAAACATTATTCAATGCGTTATTCCATTGCTCTTCCGAACTTCATAAATCACTGCAGAGACAGCGAGATCCAATCCTGTTTCTTTATTTCATTTTTTCATATGTCCACTGAGTGCTCATAGGCATTTCGCAGTAACACGTTAAAACAAAGATCAAGATGATATAAAAAAATGAAATAAAGAAACAGGATTGGATCTCGCTGTCTCTGCAGTTATAAATGTGAATTGTTTGGATAAATGGCAACAAAAGAACAAAAACAAGGGAAGGTGTGCATTCCTACCAAGTACTTGTATTTCCAAGTTTAGCCTGCCATCAGTTGGAGTCCCATGGGGAGCTGTTTTGCTAAAGATAACTACTTCTGCCTTCCTGTGTTAAACTTGAAATAGTTGGCTTTCATTCAGTTAGCAACTGATTCATGCAGGTGGTTAACTTGTTTCTTGTGTTGGGGGTATTGCCTGAGTGGGAGAGAATGAGTTGTGTGTCATCTGCATTGGAGAGGATGTTGATGCAGTGTGCGCGGAAGACATTGGCTAGTGGAATCATGCATGCACTGAAGAGGGTGTGGCTGAGAAAAGAACCTTGAGGGACTCCGCAGATGAGTTTGCAAGCTTCTGAGGAGTAAGGTGCCAGGATTATAGCTTGCGTTCTGTCTGTTAGGAAGGAGCGGATCCACTGGAGAGCGGGTCCTTGTATACAAATCCCATGCAGACACCTGATGAGGATTGGGTGTGAGACTATGTCAAATACAGCAGAGAGGTCTAGAAGAATGAGGGCTGCTGTATCTCCTTTCTCAAGGATCATGTGGATGTCATCTGTAGTGACAATGAGTGCTGTGTCTGTACTGTGGTTAGGAGTGAATACAGATTGCATTGCATTGAGGAGCATGTTAATGCTAAAGTGGTTGGTGAGGCATTGGTTGATTAGTTTCTTTAAGACCTTTGCTGGGTATGGTAGGAAGGAGGTGGTTCCTTCCTTTATCCTAGATAACCATTTCTCTTCGATAACACTGCTGTCTCCATATAAATTGCCATTTCTTCTTTCACATTTAGAGCCAAATAGCTAAAGAGCCGATCTGAATGTGGTTTCGCTTTCTACGAAGTGTGACACTTATTTGCCAAAACCGCATAGCCAGGTTGAATCTACTTATGATTAGTAGTTCCAGCACTAGCAGTTTTGAAGGAGTGGGCATGGTACATTGGATAACACAAGGTCAGAAATTCAGCTTGAAGGATATAGCACTGGTATCACATACCTCTACTTCACCTAAGCCCAAGGCCTACTGAGACACAGGGAGCACTTCTCATTGATGAGACCCAGGTAGGAATGCCCTGCAGTAACCAAGCTTTACTTACAGGTGTCCTAGATATGACCCAGAATACCTTACCCTTTGACTTCTATTGGACATGTGGTTGTGAATCGGCTGATGAACTGCAAAAAACAGCAACTGAGATCACACTAATTCTTCTTTTTAAAACTATCAATGACCTACTCCCAGCTTCATGTCTCAATGCTAAGCTATGTGCCTTTTTGCAACCTTCGCTGAATTACCCTACATCTTGTTGTTACACCTTCCTGTGCTGCTTCCTATTCTACTCTTTGGAAGTACTAGCTCTATACTACTGGAATCGACTCGTACCTTTTCGCTTCTCACCTTGAAAGGCATTTTAAAAACTCTCCTACTCATGCTTGATGAAAGTGGCCAAACCTAGGGCCAGATGTACGACCCTTCCATTTTGCGAGTTGCAAATTGCATCATTTTGCGACTCGCAGTTTGCGGCTTGCAAAATGAAATGTGCAACAGTGTCTCAGTGATAGAAATGGGGGTCTCTAGTCTCTAGTTGGCAGAGGTTGGTACCTTTGTCCAAATAGGGACCCTTGCTTCAAGTCAGGGTAATGGGGATACACACTTTAGATAACCCCTGTTCACCCCCTTGGTAGCTTGGCACGAGCAGACAGGCTTATCCCATTGGCAATGTGTAAAGTATTTGTACCAGCACTCACAGTAACACAGTGATAACATAACAAATGGACATCACACCGGTTTAGAAAAATAAAGTATATGTATCTAAACTTTAACAAGTCCAAAACGACAAAAAGCCAACATACAAGTATTAAGAAAAATGACTTTCAAAAGGTTTTAGCATCTGAGTCCTTAGAAAACTATGGATGCATGATTTTTTACAAAGTACCTGTCGTTGCTACAGAATTCACCAAGCCAGACAGCCGCAGCGATGGGAAGCTTACAAAAACAAAGGGATACGTTGATTCCTGAGACCTTCGTGGATGCGATGCAACAGTTCCACTGGACACAGGGGAGTGGTGCGTCGGGTCCGGTCTGTAGGGGGAAGCGATGCATCAATTATGAGACTGCTCCGAGTGCGTGTGATGCATCGGGGAAAACTTGCTGCACAGGGATGATGCGTGTAAATCAGGGATGCGCCAGCGAATGATGCAGCGGTGTCAAGCGGCGCTGCATCAATTTCTTCAGCCGCGATCCCTCGATGCATCGATTCTTGCAGCGGCGACAGGCGCTGCGTCGTTTTCAGCAGCGGTGCGGGGAGATTCTTCTCCCACCACAGCGTTGCATCGGAAAAACGGTCGCAAGAAGAGCCATGCGTCGATTTTCTTGTTGTAGCGTTGCTTTCCAGCTCCCAGTAGCAAAACAACCTCCAGAGGCCACACACAGCCACAGGCACTCCTGGCAGGTCAGAACTCCCAACAAGGAAGTTCAGGGGAGCTGGCGGTGAAGTCTTTGTGTTCCCGAGACTTCAAAACAGGAGGCAAGCTCTACTCAAACCCTTGGAGATTCCCCTCAAGCAGGGGACGCAGCACACAGCAAAGTCCTTCTCCTTTCCTTGGCAGAAAACAGCAACTGCAGGCTAACCCCAGACACACAGCAAGGGCAGTACTTCTCCTCAGTTTCTCCAGCTCTTCTCCTTGGCAAAGGTTCCTCTTGATTCCAGAAGTAGTCTAAAGTTCAGGGGTTTTAGGTCTAATACTTATACCCCAAAGTGTCTTTGTTCTCTTTGTGCAAGGGTCTCCGAGCCCAGTCCAAACCAGTTCTGTCCTCTCTGGTGCAGCTTCCCGGCAGGAAGTGGAGGCAGCATTGTGTAAGGCAGACAGGCCCTATTCAGGTGCAAGGAAAATCTCCTCCCACCACTCTAAATGCATGCCGGGCCTATTCAGGTGCAAGTGAGAACTCCTACCCCTACTCTGAATGCTGCCCAGGTCTATTCAGCTCAGCCCCGACTCATTCAGGAAAGACAGGACACACATCAACCCCCCCGGCGGCTGTCTGAGAGAATGTACCTCGCCAGCCCCTGTCACTCCAAAACCAGACAGTCATTACACAAACAGGCAGAGGCACACAGAATGGTTAAACAAGAAAATGCCTGCTTTCTAAAAGTGGCATTTTCACAACACACAATTTAAAAACCATCTTTAGCAAAATATGTGTTATTAAATTCTGAGTTCAGAGAGCCTAAACTTTATTTTTGAATCTTATCCCTATGGGAAGATATGCTCATAAAATGTTGCAAAGCATTCCCTATTCTGTCCTATGGGGCAACATAGCCTTTCAATAGTGAAAAACGAAATTGGCAGTCTATCTCTATCAGGACATGTTACACACATCAGTACGTGTCCTACCTTTCACATACATCACCCTACCCAAGGGGTTGCCTTGGGTCTACCATAGGGTTGTCCTATATGTAAAAAAGGGTAGGTTAGGGCCTGGCAAGTGGGTGCACTTGCCAAGTCGACATGGCAGTTAACAACTGCACACAGACACTGCAGTGGCAGGTCTGAGTTACCGTTTCAGAACTACTCATGTGGGTGGCACAATCAGTGCTGCGGGCCCACTAGTAGCATTTGATTTACCAGCCCTAGCACACTTAATGCACTTTACTAGGACTGACCAGTAAGTCAAATATGCCAATCATGATATCTAATCATGTTCACAATTTACACAGCACTGATTAGCAATGGTAAAGTGCCCAGAGTCCTAGAACCAACAACAACAGATCAGGAAAAAATAAGAGGAAGAAGCAAAAAGTTTTGGAATAACCCTGCAAAAAGGGACAAGTTCAACACAACCCCCTTCCAGCCTAAAGCCGGGGTAGACCAATCCATACCTCGATGGGCTTCCCTGCTAGAGGTGATAGAACATGGAACCTGGCCCATAACAGCAGGTATCTATTCCCGTTCTACGCCTTCCTGAACCTAGGTGGATCCCTTTATCCATACTCTCAGGGCCCACTAAGCTAACCTATGGGGAACCCTTCTCCTCACCTGTGGGCCCCATCTGTGCAGCGCCTAAACTTACTTTGCTCACAGATGAGTCCCAACAGGCAGACAGTACCTACATGGACAACACAGTGGTGTGCCCAGTCCACCCCCGGGGTGTGACTCCTGTCCCCATCCCAGGGACAACTCTGTCCACCAGGACAGCAAGCCACAGTGGTCACTGACAACTGTCAGTGATAAGAGCCAGGCCTCATGCCTTTCATGCCTCTCTAACCTCCGTGGCGTCAGAAAGGGGGGCGGTAGCCCCAGGTGCCTGGCACCCTTTCTCCACTCTCCCTCCTGCCAAGTCAGGTTTGGCATCATGACACTGGCCCACCAGCCCAGGGTTTGTACCCTCCAGCTGGACAAGAGACTGGGGTGGGTTCTCCCACACCCGGTCCTCCTTCCTGGGGTTCTGCACTCTCCCATTGGGAGCGGTACCCCCAGAAGACAAACTGGTAAGAGCACTGTTAGCAGTTGCCCCTTCCTCCAGGTAAGGGGGGACACCCTGAACATGGTCCTGCAACCCAGGGTCTGTACCCTTAGGCTGAACCTGTGCCTGGCAACCCAGGACTTCCGGAGCAGTACACCAACCCCCCAAAAGGGAAACACACTCCCCTGGATAGAGTGGGGGAGGTTACTGCGTTCAGTAAACTTTTGACAATGACAGAATACAAGTGAGATTTTGTTTACGGCTTATTTGTAAGGACAGGACTTTAACATAATTACTGTAAAATATGCATCTGTGAAGAAACTATAGCGTTGCTTTATGGAAGATTAATATGGGTTTTTATTTTATCTTTGTAATTCTAAACAGCTTCCCCTGACGAAGGCCAATTAAAAGGTCCAAAATGCATTGGGATAAAGATTTTAGCTGTAATTCCTGTAAATGTCCTGACGTGATGTAGTAAGAGGCCTGGATTGGCACAACTACTTTATGTGAAGCAAAGGGATATTTGGATGGTTTTCATCGTGTATAAAGTCAAGCTGGATGAAATGTGACATGCACAGAATAAAACGAACTTGAACAAGAAAAGTTTGCATCGTATTTTGTCGCAGCTGTGCGATTGGGTATGTAGCACAGCATTGCTGCAATCTTTGTTTCAGTTAACAACTGCGCACAGACACTGCAGTGGCAGGTCTGAGTTACCGTTTCAGAACTACTCATGTGGGTGGCACAATCAGTGCTGCAGGCCCACTAGTAGCATTTGATTTAACTGTAAAGTGCACACTTAGTGCCCTTTACTAGGGACTAATCGGTAAGTCAAATATGCCAATCGTGATAACTAATCATGTTCACAATTTACACAGAGAGCATATGTAGTTTAGCACTGATTACAATGGTAAGGTGCCCAGAGTCCTAAAACCAACAACACAGGTCAGGAAAAAATAGGAGGAAGAAGCAAAATATTTGGGGATAACCCTGCAGAAAGCACCAAGTCCAACACTCAGACACTGTTTGGGATTTCCAATTGGGACGCAAACGACCTGTCTCAATAATATCCATGAGGCAGGTCGCATTTTGCGACCCCATTGGGAATAGCCAGCACTCACAGGGATAGTGGCCTGCTGAGTTCAGCAGACCACCATGTCTGTGACTGCTTTTTAAATAAAGCAGTATTGTTTTTTTAAATCCATCCCAGGATGCACTTAAAAAAGAAAAATGAAACGTTTCTGTTTCATTTTTTATGAGTAGGTAGTAGTCTGTGGGACCACTGCCTGCTCTTAAAAAATATTTTTGCTGCCAGTCACAAAGGGGAATGGTTCCCTGGGGACTCCTTCCCATTTGCAAGTGGCTTAACACCTTTTTGAAATAAATGGTAAACTGCAAGTGTTTTGCGACTGCAATTGTGGACACAGAACAACCAAACATGGAAGTGCGATTCGATATTAGGAAGGGACGCCATTGGCATGCCCCTGCCTAATAGCGAGTCGCAAACCCTATTTTGCGCGTTGGTATTAGGTTGCTGACTCGTAAAATAGGGTTTGTACATTGTACATACCTATTTTGCAATCTCTAACGGGCGCATTTCCCATTTTGGACCACAAAAAAACGGTTGGACGTCTGGCCCCTAATGCTTACTAACTCAGTCCTGCAATCTTACGCCCTCTCATTACCCCCTTATGTATATATAAAGATATGTACATATTCCAAGTCACATTTCATGTGTATTATTAGTTTTTATCTTTTCTGTATTCTGTAACTCAATTCACATTCAACATACATTTAACAAAAATTATGTATCGGAAGTTTATATATGACCTATTTACCAGGTTTTGATGCTTGCCAAATGCATATCTCTTGCCAAGTATATGATGCTGACCTTGAAGAAACAAGCAAAAAATCTAAAACTCGGCATTCTGTTAGAAATGGGGGTCTCTAGTTGGCAAGGGTTTGCAACTTTGGGACCCTTCGTTCTAGTCAGGATAAGGGAGGTACACTCCAAAAATTACCCCTGTTCACCCCCTTGATAGCTTGGCACGAGCAGTCAGGCTTATCTCAGAGGCAGTGTGTAAAGCATTTGCACATAACCAACAGTAATACAGTGAAGACACTACAAAAGGACACCACACCAGTTAAAAAAAATATCCAATATTTGTATATATTCAAAACAAGACCAAAAATGATAAAAATCCACCATACAGTTCTCAGAAATCTTCACTATTCAAAATAGACTTGAAATACAGTTCCTTGAAGTCCATAGCCCCATCCGAGGCTATCACGGCGTCAACAAACCCAAACAGTTCTGGCTGACTGCGGCGTCCCGGACCTGCTAGGGTGTCGGGAAGACCTGCAAAACAGTACCTTTAGAAATGTAGGGCGTCCACGGCCACTCAATAAGCCCCGAAAGGCCGGCGTCCGCAGGCGTCAGTTCCAGAGGTCGGTGCAGGAGTAGTTGGGCCCTTGAAGTCACACGAGTTGCAGATCGAATTCCTCGCGGTTGACGTCGGGCGCTCGTCGGGTCTGCGATGCGAAGTGCAGCGGTGCGGCATGCGGTGCCCTAAGGTTGCGGTGCAGGCAGCGGCTTGGTGACGGTTGTCCAGCTGCATAGGTGAGGCCAGGGCGGCGGTGCGAAGTAATGCGGTGCTCATCGTGGTGCTGGCAGGTCACGGTGCAAGCAGCGGAGTCGTCGTTGCAGAAGCGCTGTCTTCAACTGACAAACTGGAGTCTATGTCTCCGGCGTTAGTGGGCCAAGGCTGCGGTGCGGGATGAGGACGGTGCGCAGTGTAACTTAATAGCGGTGCCCTTGAACCATGGTGCAAGCAGTGGCGTTGATGTTCGCGTGGAGCAGCATCGTCGGGGGGACCAGGGCGATGGTGTGAAGCGAGGCGGTGCGGAGTGCCCAGAGGTCATGGTGCAATCTGCGGCTTGGTGGTGCCGTCAGGTGGCGTTGTCGATGAGACCAGGGTTGCGGTGCAAAGTGTGGCGGTGCCCTCTGCGGTGCCTTCAGGACACAGAGTCAGCAGCGGCGTCTTAGACGGCATCGGGTTGCTTTTTCTTCTATTGCCAGTGCTGAAGGTAGAAGAACTTGAAGTCCTTGCTGCTCCTGAGACTTATTGAACAGGGGACAAGCTCCACCTCAAGCCCTTCGAGAAACGCAATAAAAAAATTTCAGAAAGTTCAGTCCAGACCTTTCACTGCACAAGATAGAAGCAGCCACTGCAAGCCAACACAGCAAAGCACACAGCAAAGTGGGGTCTCTCCTCACAGCTTCTCCAGCTCTTCTTCTTGGCAGTCTTCTTGGTTTCAAAAGAGTTCTAAAGTTCTGGGTTCTAGGCCCCAATATTTATACCCAAGTTCCTTTGTCCTCTTAGGCAGAGAGTGTCTGTGCTTAGTCCAAACCAGTTTGGTCCTCTCTGGCCCAGCTTCCCAGCAGGAGGCGGAGACAGCATTGTCTGCAGCATACCAGGGCCATTCAGGTGCAAGGAAATCTCCTCCCACTACTCTGAGTGCAGCCCAGGTCTATTCAGTCCAGCCCTCTGGAGCCACTGCACAGACCCAGCCCCTGTCACTCTAAAGCCAGACAGTCAATATACATCCTAGCAGAGGCACGCAGGATGGCTAAGCAAGAAAATACCTAATTTCTAAAAGTGGTATTTTCAAACACAGAATGTAAAAATCACCTTTACTAAAAAATGCATTTTAACATTCTGAGTTCAGGCATACTAAACGTTATCTTCCTATCTGGTCCCAATGGGAAGTTACATTTATAAGATGTTATAAATCAACTCCCATTCTAATCTATGGGACAGATAGCCTTTCAGTAGTGAAAAACAAAATGAACTGTAATTTACTACCAGAACATGCCATACACATCAGGGCATGTCCTACCTTTCACATATACTGCACCCTGCCCACAGAGGTAACTTGGGCCTACCTTAGTGGTGACTCACATGTAAGAAAAGGGAAGGTTAGGGCCTGGCAAGTGAGTGCACTTGCCAGGCCAACATGGCAGTTACAAACTGCGCGCAGGCTCTGCAGTGGCGGGTCTGAGTTACCTTTACAGGGCTACTTCTGTGCGTGACACAATCAGTGCTGCAGACCCGCTAGTAGCATTTGATTTACAGGCCCTGGCAAACTCAGTTCACTTTACTAGGGGCTTACTAGTAAATCAAATATGCCAATCATGGAAACACAAATCCATAATACAATTTTCACAGAGAGCATATGCACTTTAGCACTGAATAGCAGTGGTAAAGTAACCAGGGTCCTAAAGCCAACAACAGCAGGTCTGGAAAAAATAGGAGGAAGAAGCAAAATGCTTGGGGATAATCCTGCAAATAGGGCCATTGCCAACATAATTTTGCCTTTCTCCGCCTTACCGTGTACAAAAGGGGCATTGGAAGTGCCTATTATGGCTGGGGGAAGTTATTATAATTTCTTGTTACATGTTAAAGGAAAAACTTTTTTCGCTATGTGAAAAGATCTTGTTTGCCATTTCAGACTATTCTGGTGGCGAAATCAGAACCATCAGATACTTGTTTCCCTTTTTGCACCAGTAGTGTCTCCCCTAGGATCTCATGCAGCATTCATCATTGGTTCTTGTTGCACATGTTTTATTCTTTCTTTTGTTTCATGGCATAAGCACCTTCCCTCATTAGGTCTGGTGTTAGCCAAGATCTTTTGATTTTTCAAAAATAATACTTAAAGGAACTTTTAGCTACCTTTCTTTATCTGTCGGTGTGTTGTTGTCATTCACAGTTTGCTTCCTCCCAACTATAGCATACAGCTATGGGTCAGCCTACTAAAGCCACTGGTTAACTTCACTTTGAGGGACTGAATTTGCTCTTTCACAAGGTGAACATCCACACACAAGGTGGTTTCCTTTAGTGACAGTTTTTTTGTTTTTACTTTATCCTTTCTTTAGTGTTGCCTGATGTGATAACAGGACATATTTGAAGTGAGCAAAAACATATTTCTGTCTCCTGCCAGTGCTCTTGCAATTTCACTTTAGAGAGGCCTTTGTTTATCTGACTGCAGTTATTATCCTTCACTTGGTTTCACCAATGGTACTTTAAGTAGCATTGCGTAGGAAAAAAACCAAGCTTTATGTTGTTTACTTTGCAGCACACTTGTAACACTTTTATTTAATCCTTGGTGGGGTGGAAATTGGGTTTTAGTATTCAATATATTATACTGTGAACCTTCCCTATTTCCATTTTCTTCCCATCATCCTTTCAGCTTTTCTAGCTTTCATTTTTCTTTTCTTTCCTTATTTCTTTTTGTCTTCTTTCATTATTTCATATCTTCATTCACTTATTCTTTTTTGCCTTCTTTCCTTTGTTCTTTTCTTCTTTTCTTCTGTTTTCCCTTTTCTTTCTTTCTTTGCTTCTCTTGTTCCTTCTTCATTTTTTTTACCTTCTTTCTTACTTTCCTTTGGACTTGTTTCCTATTTTTTCTTTTCTTTTCTGTTTCTTTTAGCCCTCTTCCATTCTTTCTTTCCTTGTTTTCTTCTTTCTTTTTTGCACTTTCCCTTTCCTTTCATTTTTTTCCTTCCTTTTGCCTTTTTTCTTTCCTTTATGTTTCCTTCTTTCTTTTTGGCCATCTTTTTCTTTTCTTCTTTACTTCTTTCTTGTCTCCATTCCGTTTTTCTTTCATTCATTTGTTCCTTCATCTTTCTTGTTTGCCTTCTTTCTTATTTGCCTTCTTTTCTTCCTTCACTCCTTTTTTATTTTACTTTTCTTTCCATCTTTCTTTCCTTTTTGCTTTCTTTCCTTTTTATTTCATTCTTTCCATCTTTCTTCATTGTCTTCTTTCTTACCTTTTCCTTTCCTTCTTTCTTTCTTTTTTGCCTTCCTTCAATTCCCTCTTCTTTACTTTTTTGCCTTCCTCCATTGTTTACCTTTCTTTCTTCCTTTGTGCCTTCATGTTTTGCTTTCCTTCCTTCTTTTTTGCCTGTTTTCCTTCTTTTTATGCATTTCTGTATTTCTGTCTTTCTTTCTTTCTTTCTTTCTTTCTTTCTTTCTTTCTTGCAAGAGACTGGCAGCCAATGCCAGACAGATTGGCTATTTTAGGTCTGTGTTAGACAAGCCTTTTGCTTGTACCAAGCTGATGTATTTTTTAAGTGTTAAAAGAATATTTATTCAGCATAAGATAACATACAGTAGAATAATACAAAGCAATTAATCAAGAGATACAGAAAATGAAAAACAGAAAGAAAAACAAAAAAAGAGGTATACAGTGCATAAAAACAGAAAATTACAGTCTGATTATCAACTATAGATACTAGAGGGAGCGTAAGGAAATATTTGATCAAAACAGATCTTAAAATCTTGAAAGAGAAGTCAGGGAGGTCACAGAACTTCCTGGAGATGCAGTGAGGGGGCAAAATTTGTGAATGCGGAGTAATCAAGAATTGAGTAACAGGTGTCCAAAGAGCCTTTCATTTTAAAACAAGAGATAAAGGGTGCATATGTGCAGAATCCAATTGGTGGTTGTGAAAAACTACATACCACCATGCCTCAAAAGACAATTGTGCAAAATCCTTTCAATTGCAAGTTATTTGTTGAAAAGCAAGTGCTCATAATACATCTAGTATCTGTATGTTTAAAGGAGCATTGACCCAAACCTCTGATACACTACCTAAGAATACATTGGTTATAGAGAAAGAGGTGTTACTCTGGAAAATGAGATTAATTGGATGCCAAACCTGTAACCAGAATGCAGAGACTAGGAGACAAGGGAAAAGTAAATGTTTCAAGTCAGCTTGAGGTGCAGAATAGATCCAATGCAAAAACAACAGTTGATGGACAGAATGCAGAACAATGTCATACATTCACCCCAGTACAGAGATCTGGGCCTAAATCCATCGTTTTTTTGCTCACCAGGCCATTCCTGTTTGAACCCAGCCATATGCAAATCAGTCTTGACCCTGTGCCTCATGGGAACAGTCCAGCCCGAACTGCCAAGCCAGGTCCTCCCTGGACTGCAACCAAGCATCCTAGGACCGGTTTCGGGGTTTCACCCATCTTCAGCCAGGATAGCTTGATTCCTGTGGCATGGAGAGCACGGGACTCACGTCAGAGCATACCCACCCCACTCGGGGTGACAAATGCAAAAACAACAGTTGATGGACAGAATGCAGAACAATGTCATACATTCACCCCAGTACAGAGATCTGGGCCTAAATCCATCGTTTTTTTGCTCACCATGCCATTCCGGTTTGAGAATAAGTCTAACAAGTGTCTGGAATATCTTGATTAATCCTATAAAGGGTATCAAGGTGTCACAAAAAGTATGTTATAAATTAAAAAAGTGTTTGTGTAGTGCTAGCTGCACAAGAGGATTTTCTGCTTTTAATCCAGATTCATTTCCAGGTGGGTATAGGTAGAGTTGTGGAAAGATCTTCCTCCCATGTAAGTTAAGTCTTAGATTTGGATCTCAAAGTAGGAGCTTCAAGTAAATGGAAATAAATAAGGGAAACCTTAGGACACATAGGTAGAATAACAGCTAATTGTGTGGATGATGAAGTATCAGAGTGCAAAATAGATTTTAAATAGTTATATGCTTGAACCATAGCCCCCTGAAAAAGAAGAAATTTGGTTAGGAATGTAAACAGAAGACTAAAGAGATCCTGAACTTGAGGAAAAGTAAGGACGGAATCCAGATCAAATAATTGATGAACCCAATTCAACCCTTTGATTCTCCAGGAATGCCAATAGATAGGATGTTCCTTCACCTGATTAGATTGAATATTCCATATAGTAGAGTTAAGAAAGGAGCCACGATCTGGGGGAGAATTATGAACTGCAGAAGATAATACTTTGCAAGTATTATTGATAATAGGGTTGGACATTTTACAAGGTTTTCTTATGAAGGACAGGAATTCTGAAAAAGAATATGGAGATAAAAAAGCATGTTCCAAATCAACCCATTACAAAGTATATAACAAGGGGGTTGCATACCCAATGAGAAGATTGCCACAAAAGGAAAGACTTGTGGTATTTTGGGAAATCAGGAAAGTGTACTCCACCGTCAGCTTTAGGCCGTTTCAGCTTAGCTAAAGACATATGCGGCTTCTTATTATTCCAAAGGAAAGCAGATACTATTGAGTTTAGTTTCTTGTAATGCTTGAGAGGGACATGTAGGGAAATATTAGAAAGAGTCAAAAGAATAACAGGAACCAGCATCATCTTAATGGTGTCAAGACGGCCCCACCAAGGCAGGTAAAGAGGATGCCATTTACTAGTTAGAGAGGAGATTGTTTGAGTACAGTTGTCCATATTAATTGAAATAGAAGATGAGCAGGAGGAAGATAATTAAAGACGAGATATTTAAGTTGTTTAGATTGCCACGTAAAATGGGAGGAAGAGAAATCGCGACTAAAAGTGAATTTATTAAGGGGTAGAATTTTGCATTTGTCGGTGTTTAGCTTATATACTGAAACAGATGAGTAAGAAGCAACTTCTGATGTGAAAGCAGGAAGTGAAGAATGAGGTTGAGATATAAATGGTAAAATGTCATCAGCGTATGCATCCAATTTAACATGTGAGCCATGAATGGGTAACATTCTGGCGGATCCGAGATAAAAATGGTTCTAATGCTAAATTAAAAAGGGGGCGAAGGGGACAACTTTGATGAATCCCTCTGTGTGAGTTAAAAGAAAAAACACAAATGGCTGCCTTAGGAGAAGTATAAAGGAAAGAAATGAGTCATAAATTTCAGCCCAAAATCAAACCAAGTTTAAAGTTTGAAATAGAAAAGACCAAATACCACGATCAACAGCCTTCTCGGCATCTAAAGCAATGGGCGCTAGAGAATCGGGTAAGCTTGCAGATCTAGAAATAATATACAAAAACATATGAGCATTGTGGCATAGGGGAAGACTTGTGGTGTACCCATTTTAAGTCAGTCTATGAAGGGGTAAGAAACGGGGCGTTGACCCCGTCGTTCCCTATTGTAAACCAATATACTTTATCGGTTACTAAGACCGAGGTAGTCGAGGCCATTGAAAAGATGACAAGTAATAAGGCCCCGGGCCCGGATGGTGTTCCGGTTGACCTTTATAAATCTGACCTTGAGACCTGGTCTGTGGTTTTAATGAATGTTTTTAATAGGGTTTGTGTTTCAGGCATCCCGGACACCTGGTCCGAATCCGTGATTATACCCATCTTTAAAAAAGGTTGCAGGGGGGACCCCAGTTGTTACCGCCCTATCTCCCTTATTGATTCTGCAGTCAAAGTCCTAGGGCGTGTAGTTTTGGGGAAACTAACAGCGTGGCTGGAGGTTAACGAGACCCTTTCTTGCTTACAATATGGGTTCAGAGCAGGCCGAGGTACTATAGATCAAAGTCTGAACCTATATTTATTAATAGGCAAGTACACTATTGCCAAAAAAGGGAAGTTATATCTTGCCTTTATGGACCTGTCCTCGGCATTTGACCGAGTGAATCGGTCAAAGCTGTGGGATTTGCTCCTTAAGTGTGGCATTGATGAAAACATTGTATTTTTCCTGGCTGACTTACATAGGGATCTCTCCGCCACCGTCAGATACGATCGCCTGGGTAATTGTACTGGTAGGATTGGAATTTCGAACGGTGTTAGACAGGGCTGTATTTTAGCCCCCCTGCTTTTTACTTTATATATTAATGATTTAGGTGCTGTTTTAACTAGGTCGTGCAAGGACATTCCAAGAGCTGGCAAGTTTTCTATTCCGGCACTATTATATGCCGATGATGCCGCCTTGTTAGCACGTACACCTGTGGGTTTGCAACATTTGCTGGACTCATTTGCAAATTTTATGAAAGCACTTGATCTTAGTGTGAATTTTTTTAAATCACATGTCATGATTATGGGTTGTAAAGCAAAAAAAGTTAAGACCTTGTACTGCGAAGGGCATGTTTTATCCCGCGTTAGTAGATTTCCCTATTTGGGGGTTATCTTTGATGATAAGTTCAATTGGTCTCCGCAATTGGCAGCTAAGCGCAATGTATTTGTTAGGTCCACTTTAGCTGTCTTGGACTTTGCTCGCAAATTGGGTGTGAAGCCCATACAGGCCATTTTGAACATTTATGTTGCTAAATGCCTTTCTATAGCAATGTATGGGGCTGATTTATGGGGAATTAAAGATGTTAAAAATTCTCCAAATAGTTGAAGATAAATTCTTAAAATCCATCTTATGTTTACCTCAGTCAACCCCTGCTTTTATTGTTCATCAGGAATGCGGGATGGATTATTTAGTGGACCGTATTGCTCTAGCTCCATTGTTAAAGTGGATCACAATTTGGTTAAACCCTGATTTGGAATTAAATCATGTGATTTTAAAGGATTGCTTATCTCTTGAGTATGGCAGCTCCATTCCTTGGATAAATTATGTTAAGAACTTATCCAGAGAATTAGGTCGTCCAGAATTATTCGATCTACCTGGCAACTTAACTAAGGGGGACCTAAAATGAGTGAAAGCTGAATATAAACAGCGGATAATTTTAGAAAGAGAAGACAAGGAGCTACTTAAACCTTCAGTCAGGGCTCATCAGTTGGTAATTACTTCCAACAGTATTGAACCCTACCTGGTCACTGTTAACAATATGAACCATCGTTTTTTATTGACCAAGTTTAGACTGAACAAATTCCATCTTTTGCTCACCGATTCCCCAGGGTGGTCTAGGGAGAGGGATTTGGGAATCTGTTCTTGTGACGGATTTTCCATCAAAGACACAGTGCACTTTGTCTTCTTCTGTAAACACCTGTCTCCTATTCGCCAAAAATGTATTATCCCCTTATCAAGGACAAAGGATTTAGGCAGGTTAAACCTGCCCTTTTATATTTACAATTGCTGGGATCCACGTGGGAGATTTTTAATATTGCCAATTTTTTAGCAATCTCAATGAGATTAAGGAAGAACATTTCTTGGATATAATAATTATTTGGGTAACACATGAATTGAAACCAAATGTCTTGTAAGCCTTTTTAACTCAATTGTAGTGTTTATTGTTAATGTTATTTATATTGTATGTTTTTCATATTTATATGCTTTTATGGTTTTTGTTATGAACCGAATAAAGTAATTTTGACTGACTGACTGAAATGAGCATTGTCTGAGAGAAATCTACCCATGACAAAGTCAGATTGTTACTTGCCTAAGAGATCAGGGAGAAGCATTTCTAGCCATAAAGCCAATGCCTTGGGGAAAATTTTATAATCTAAGTTAACTAAAGAGATGAGACAAATGTGTTTACAAAAGTGTGGATCTTTGCCCACTTTCGGATTTAAGCAGATGAAGGCATCTAGAAACGATCCATAAGAGGCAGCCAAATTGATTAAAGAATGAATTAACAGACAAAGTTTAGGAAGAAATAATTTGGAAAAAAACATCTAGCCCTGGAGCGTTGTCTTTTTCAGGGAAAACAATGCGAGCTGAAGTTCTGTTTGAGTAATATCCATTTCTAGGGAGGAGAAGTCAACTTGAGATTAAGCAGGTTTTGAAATAGAGGATCGATAACTTAGAATTGCAGGATCTGAGGATAGATACTCTGGCATGTATAGATTTGTATAAAATAGTTGGAATTGAGTTAGAATAGCCTGGTCTCTGATAAGAGGAGCCATTGTCATCAGTAATTGATTCAATGAATACTTTATTTTGTTTAATTTTAAGATAGTTAGCTAGCAGCCTTCCAAATTTATTTTGACCTCCATAATACTTAGCTATCAGTGGATACTTCATTAAAATTGTTTGGCTGTAATAAGCTGATTTAGAGCTTGTTGAGAATGGAACATATAGTAATAATGCTCTAAAAGTTGAATTTCATTAAGAATTAGTTTAGACTGCGATTGAGCGAGTCGCCTCTTTTTAGACATGTAATTAATTATAAAATCTGGAGCTGAGGCTTTAAATGCACCCCAAAACTGTATAAAATGTACGTCTTCCGTCTGATTAAAGAGGAAAAAGTATTGGGCAAAATCTGTGAAAGAAGCAGTGAAAGAGGAATCCAATAGTAGGGAATTGTTAAATCCCCATCTTTTAGGAAGGGTAGAATTGGGTATGATGTCTAAATGCACAGAAAGTAGGGCATGATCAGAGATCAGAATAGAGTGAATATCTGCTGAATGTAGGGATTGAGTTAGGTGAATTGAAACAAAAACATAATAAATTCGCGATTGTGTGGGGTGTACTGGTGAGAAAAATGTGTACTCCCTTAAGGTTGGGTTGCATAATTGCCAGTCATCAGTAAGGTTGTGTCTCTGAATAGCTTGTGTGAACGTTTTTGTGATTTATTTGGGATATAGTGCGATGAAGAGTGTCTGTCTAGAAAAGGATCAACAGGTAAGTTACAATCACCAGCCAGAACCAGATTGTCGTCCGGATATTGAAAAAGCTTCAGAGAAATTAAAGACCTAAATTGACAATCAGGTGCATTAGGCCCATATATGTTGAACAGAACAATTAGTGTCTTATCACAATACACTTTAAGTATTAGCCATCTCCCCTCTTCATCTTTTTCCTGAGAAATCAATTGAACTTTCAAAGACTTGTGACACAATATTGCAACTCTGTGATTTTTCCCCAAAGCAGGCGAAAAGAAAACTTCACCCACCCAAACCCTACTCAATTTCATATATTCGATTTCCAAGAGATGAGTGTCCAGCAGAAAGGCTATACGAGCATTAAGGTTTGATAAATGGGTGAGAACACATTGTATTTTAATTGGAGAATTCAAACCCCTGACATTCCAGGAAACCATTGTCAAAACCATTGTAAACAGACAGAATGAAGAAAACAATCAGACCTTAATTGTGAGAAAATACAGTTAAGCCACAGAAGTTGTACAGAAGGTGGATGAGAGGCAATATCAATTAATAACAAATAAACCAATGTAATATGTACAAAGTAGAAAGACAATTGGTAGTCGTTGGTTGAGGTCTTTGTGTATCTATTCCCGCTGAGCATAGGACGCTATCCGGACACGGCTTGAATAACTCGACGCTTTGATCTACAAACTTGCGCTTCCACGGAAGCGTTACTGGCTGCTTAGTTCTTCCAACTGGACTTAACTATATACGACCGACTTGGACACACAGGCAGTCCCTTGGGATTGAGGCCTCTTTATCTTCTACCTCTTGCTTTCAAAACGGACATACCATACTGAACACGATCTATGATGTCATTTACCCTGGCAAGACATTTACTGCATCAGCACGTGCCCTGAAGAAGCCCATATTTGGGCAAAACGCGTTGGCTGTCTCCAACAAACGCATACTAGGTGCAATTGAAATAAAGATACACAAAGGCCTCAACCAACGACTACCAATTGTCTTTCTACTTTGTACATATTACATTGCTTTACTTGTTATTAATTGATATTGCTTCTCATCAAGTATGGTACATTGGATCATGGTAGGCAGGAGGAATTGGGGTAGGGACATGGACTCGGATAACAGAGGACAGGAGGGACATGGAGAGGTGTACCAAACTGACCCTACAGGGCAGGCATCAGGGTTTTCAGCAGCACAATACACCACACCGCGCATGCGGGACGGGAGTGCAGCACAACAATCCATAGAAAGCAATAGGGAGGGGACAGGACCATGCACATGTACAACAGAGAACAGAGGGGAAAGAGGCAATGGTAGCTAGCTGACCATAATGGACAGACAGGAGAGAAAGCTGCAGCATAACAGACCATAAAGGCCAGGCGGGACGGATCAGGGGCATTACAATGGAACAGACAAGCCAGGAGGGAGGGAATAGGGGTCTGCACATAGAAACAGAGGGCTGGGGACAACGGGGCAGGGCAGGAGCAGCAAGATGACCATGGAGGTCAGGCAGGATGGGCACTAGAAACAAGACACACCATGGAGAGCAACAATGAGACTATGATGGCATACACCCAGACCATGGAGGGAAGATGGTAGAGGATAGGCGGCAGCTGGGGCGTCACAACAGACCGCGCGGGGCAGGCAGGAGGAGCAGTTGCAGCACAACAGACCAGGGAGGGCAGAAGGGTGTGGCAGTAAAATGGACCATGGAGGACAGGAGGAAGGGGATAGGGGCATGGCATATAGACAGGCAGGCTGGAGGTGGCAGGGACAGATTACAGTCATCTGACAATGCTAGGCAGGTGGGAGGGGAGTGACAGCTCAACAGAACACTCAGAGTAGATAGGAGTGGCAGGTCCATGGAACATGGTGGGCAAAAAGGATGGAGCAGGGGCATGCACAAAGACATCGGAGGGCAGGGGGAAGGAGAATAGGGGCAGCAAGCTAAGCACAGAGGCTAAGCAGGAGGTCAATGATGGACCATAGAATTGGGCAATGGAGGGCAGGAGGAGTGGACTGGTACATAATGCTAAATGGAGGGCAGTGGCAGCATATCAGACCATGCATGGCATGAGGGAGGAGGCTAGTCCATGGATTCAGACAACAGAGGATAGGGAGGAGGTGGATGGGGTAGCAAGCTAACTGTTCAGAGAAGGTGGGTATTAGGAACTTTATTGTTTTTAAAATGTGTGTCTGTGCGAACTACTTAAAATATGAACAAGTATGCAGCATAATCTCACTTTTATTCAGGAAGAAGAGGACGTTTGTGACTGTGACTCAGGGCTCACTTGGCAGAAACACCCCCTGACCCTCCACCCCCATCGCAAAATGTAATGCCCGTGAAAAGGGTAGGTGGACGCAGTGTTATATAGAACATAGTCCTGAGAGCACAATTGAAAATGAAAACTAGATATAGTATATGGTATAAACTATGCACCAAAAAGTGTGATATAAGATGAACCGGGGCATAAAATATAATATGCACTACATTGTGCGCAATGACAGATTCATTGGAGAGCGCGAGATAGCACAGGCACTAGCGCGTGCTATGGTATATGCGCCTTGGAGTGTAATATGCACAGGGCAGTGTTGTGTAACCTAACTAGTCTCTAAAGTTGTAATATAAAATATGTGGGGAGTGTAACGTTGCATATGCACTGTGACAAAGATATGGATCCCAGATTGTAATATATATGGCATAGCGCTGTGCGTTATAACATAGGCATCAAGGAAGGCACGTTAGATGGGGCAATATAACCCGTGCGAAGGCAAGTGTGGCATGACATATTCACGGGGTGGTGTTACAGTGCACATGGGCTAGAGAGTGTCATAGCATACGCACTAGCTGGTGGAATACAACACAGAGGTGTGAGGCACTCGGCGGGCACTGGTGGGTGTAACACAGCATTGGGCTCACCCCGGAGTACGCTGTGACTCTCAAGTGAGGTTCGTCTCCTTTCCAGAGAGTAAAATAAAAAGTATTACACATCCGGCGGTGGATGTGTATTTTATTAACCGTGAGGGGGGTTTCTTGCATAGTTTGGTCGAATTTTCGTTGAATCCCCTTTGAATGGCTTGATGTGCGTGTATATTAAATGTGCTCGTCAATAGCTACCCATGTTTGTATAAATAAACGACAAGGGTGTCTACTTGGAGAGTACCCACCGGCGGGGGCGCCGGGATTAGGCACGGTAGGGCGTCAGACACGTCAGAGCTTCACTAGCGGTGTATATACATTCCATGTGGATTCATTCTATGCATAGTCGCCTTTTAATGAATATCACGCAAATCGTCATGGTGATAGGTACATACGGTTTGTCCAGCATGTCTTAGGTGTTTCTATAAATATATATATTTTTTAAATAACAAAAAGCGAAGGTCGGCCCCGCGGGATGGGGTCCCCGGGGCCATAACTGGCCTGAGGAGGGGGGCAACGCAGCCCCCTCCTGAAGAATTAAAAAAAAGAAAAAAAGGCCATGACCCGGGGATTGGGGTCCCCGGGGCCGATTAAGGCCTTGGGAGGGCCAAATTTATTTTTTTCAACAAAACAAATTAGGGTGCAGGCCCCGGTAGGATGGGGTCCCCAGGGCCAGTAAATTATAAAAAGGGGGGCCACACAGCCCTCCTTCTTAATAAAATAAAATAAATAAAAGACTGGCATCGTGCCGGAGGCCACGCCCCCTCCTTGCAGCACTCTGCAAACGCGCCCCCTGGCCAGTTGTAAGTTGGGGAATTAATTCCCCTTCAATACTGAGGGTCCCTGAGGGCCAACTAGCCCAACAGGTATCTCCAGTATGCACCAGGGAGCTGCGTTGCAGACAGGTGTTCTGAGGCCATGCCCCTTTTTTTCACCTCTATGCAACGCAGCTCTGTGGCGCTTACTGGAGGTACCTATGGGCTAGTTTGACCCTAGGGACCCTTAGGATTGAAGGGGACTTAATCTCTCAACTTAGAACGGCCACAGGGCGCGTTTATACAGTGGTGAAGGGAGGGGACAGGGCCTGAGGTGACGTGTGCAAACATGCCCTGTGGCGCGTTTTAAGTTGGGAAAATAATTCCCTTTCAATCCTGAGGGACCCTGGGGGCCAACTAGCCCACCAGGTGCTTCCAGTAAGCGCCACTGCTCTGCGTTGCAGAGAGGTGGTGCAGGCCGTGCCACTTTTTACACCTCTCTGCAACGCAGCTCTGTGGCGCTTACTGGAGGTACCTAGTGGGCTAGTTGGACCCTAGGGCCCCCCAGGATTTAAGGGGACTTAATCTCCCAACTTAAAATGGCCACAGGGCGTGTTTACACAGTGGGGAAGTGAGGGGATGGGGCCTGAGGTGACGTGTGCAAACACGCCCTGTGGCACGTTTTAAGAGGTAGTTTTAATCCCCTGCCCTATTATATACTAGGGGCTTACAGAGGAGGTCATGCTGATCACAGGGGGACCCCAACACATAGTGTTCCCTAGTGTATGTAGGTGTTTTCACTGTATTCTGAGTGTCTTTTAACATAGCACTGGCTCTAGGACTGGTTAGTCAGACTCAGTTACCACCAGTATCCGTCTGAAAAAGTTGAGGGTACAGGATGATTTTAAAACAAGGCTACTTTCTGCTCTTCTGTTTGTTCTTTCTGCACGTTATCCTTCTTCCTGCACTTTTCTTCGTCTTTGAGGACTTCTGTTGCTTCTTTCAGCATTTCTTTTTTTTCTTTCTGTGCGTTTTTTCTTCTTTCTTCACATGTCCTATCTCTGTAGGCATAGTTAGAAATTAGCATTTAAAAAACCTTTGAAATTCACTGAAAAAAACATAGGTTTCAGGCACGTCATAGTTAGGAATTAGCATTTAAAAAACCTTAGAAATTCACCGAAGAAACCATAGGTTTCAGGGGCGTTATAGTTTGCTGGACTTTTCACTCGTATAAAACCATTGAAATTCCCCCGTTATAGTTGGTTCAGCTAACTATAACTCGCGCGCCTGCAATGCACTGCTGATGATGTCACATATTAGATCACTCATGACATGGTCAGTGACATCACTCATGACATCACTGATGACATCTCAAATTACATCACTGATGACACCATCCTTGTGATAGAGTGGCAGACCTCCTCTCCCCCTAATATAACCTTCGATACACACATTCAAAAATGGAAACTAAAATTTTCAAAACAATGGACATACCAATATCAGTTACAAGAACCTATTCAGTAATTCTAAGATCCACATACACATCCACTCATTCACTAACAGTCCTATACAGTCACTCATACATGTACTCACTCATCATATGTACTCATACACCTATACATCCTGTTACACAACGCCACTCATCCATAGAGTTACTCACACACATAGTCACTCATGCTAATAAAGAATCAAACATCCATTTACTTGCATATACAGTTATACACCCACCACCACACTTACTTCTACAGAAACTTACACATACTTAGTCTTTTAAACAATCACTTATAGAAACACATACTTATTCATACAGGAACTCTTTCAATGTCTCACTCTCAAATATACTCACTTATATACACCAATAGTCACATATACTAATTGAAAACATATGTAGTTACTCATAAAGACACTATTGAGACAGTCATTCACTCACTAACACACCCATGCACACACTCATCCACCCATACAGTCCTGCACACATGCTGTCTTCAACACATACAAACAGTGAGTCACTCATTCATGCAACTATGCACTATGTAATACCCCCACTGAACCATACAGACACTCAGACACTCATACTGATACTCAAAAAACCAACTAATAACCTATGTAGATACTCATGTAGCTACTCACCAACCCATGCAGCCACTTATACACAAAATGAGAGACTGATACAGATATTTACATATTTAAACATTACTCACTAAGCCATGTCTTCACTAAGATACACTTAATCAGTCAGTTATACAATCAATTTTTCAAAAACTAATCATCCATTTAGACACTTATATACCAATTTATTCTTCCATCGACCTTGAGATATACATATATAAAACATATGTAATTTTCAGAAAAACACACATTCACTGGATGATGTCATCAGTGATGTCATCAGTGATGTCATTTGAGATGTCATCTGTGATGTCATGAGTGATGTCACTGACCATGTCATGAGTGATGTAATATGTGACGTCATCAGCAGTGCATTACGGGCGCGAGAGTTATAATTAGCTGAACTAACTATAACGGGGGAATTTCAATGGTTTTATACGAGTGAAAAGTCCAGCTAACTATAACGCCCCTGAAACCTATGGTTTCTTCAGTGAATTTCTAAGGTTTTTTAAATGCTAATTCCTAACTATAACGTGCCTGAAACCTATGGTTTTTTCAGTGAATATATATATATATTCACTTAAAAAACCATAGGTTTCACACATGTTATAGTTAGCTGGACATTTCACTCGTAAAAAACCATTGAAATTCCCCCGTTATAGTTAGTTCAGATAACTATAACTCGCGCGCCCGCAATCCACTGCTCATGACGTCACATATTACATCACTCATGACATGGTCAGTGGCATCACTCATGACATCATTGATGACATCATCCTTGTGATAGAGTGGCGGTCGCGCGAGTTATAGTTATCTGAACTAACTATAACGGGGGAATTTCAATGGTTTTTTACAAGTGAAATATCCAGCTAACTATAACATGTGTGAAACCTATGGTTTTTTAAGTGAATTTGCAAGGTTTTTTAAATGCTAATTCCTAACTATAACGTGTGTGAAACCTATGGTTTGTTAAGTGAATTTGTAAGGTTCTTTAAATGCTAAGTTATGTATGTAATATTATATTTTTTATATATTTATTTTACAATAAGCTACCTATGTATATAGTTATAGATTGACTGTATCCTGTAATATGGAATGGCTCGTTTAAATTTTTTTAAAGGTTTTTCAGCCGTACCCGCACGGTGCGCGCACGGTGCACGCACCCCGCGATTTGTTGAAAAAAAATAAAATGTTTTTTTCACCCTTCGGGGTCCTTCAGGGACCCCCTGACAAAGGCTAGGAGGTCAGGAACTCTCGACCCTGCCCCCTTTTCACGTTCTCCACCTTTCTTTTTCACTGTCACACACAAAACACACAAAATGGCGGCCGACACTTCCTGAATTTGACCGATTCGAATGTTGACTGACATGTAACCACCAATCAGAATTACGCTCGCGCACGTTATGGTGCACGCACGGTGCGCGCACGGTGCGCGCTTATAGATATTTATGTACTTTTAAATGAAATTTTCTCAGGAACTACTGAACAGATTGACACCATATATGCAAAAGGCACATGCCTGACCTGAGGACTACCTCTTTGCCAAATTTCAAGTAATTCTGTTCAGCCGTTCGGGCTGTACCTTCGACTAAAGGTCCTATGGGAAAATGCATGGGGAAAACGCATTTTGGGACCCCCCTTTTTCCTCAGCCCCCGCTTCACGAATCACCCCGAGACTTTCAGGGTAGGAGCTGAGCGGAGCGCCCCATTAGTTTTGAAAATTTCGCGAGGATTCGTCAACCAGCGCCAAAGTTATTCAAAATAGAATTTTCAGATTTCCTATGGAAACTCGGTCCTAACTATAACTATCTACTGGCGACCGCCAGTAGATAATATATATATATATATATATATATACCTACCTGCTAGCGATTGCCAGCATGTAGTTATAGTTAGGACCATGTTTCTATAGAAAAATAGTTTTTGGTAGCTATATCTTTGGCGACGTTTGACGAATCTTCACAAACGTTTCCCAGAAAAAAAGTGTCATAGTGAGTCTTGTTGTGCATGGAAAGTTTTGGGGTGATCCGTCAATTGGGGGTCGAAAAAAATAACATTTCCCTTGTTAATTCCCAAAGGAGATTTGAACACACTTACAGCCCGATCCGCTGGACGGAATTACACCAAATTTGGCAGGAAGGTAGGATCCTGCAGATCTTGCTTTCAGTTATCCAGTGTAAATCTGTTCAGTAGTTGTTGAGAAATTAAAGGGAAAGCAAATACGGATATTGGGGCGGAGCCTAAGCCTGCCCGGGGCTAAACATGGGAGGTGCATAATCCACCTGCGCCCCAGGGACACCCACCTCGCAGGGGCTAAACAACACCTAATGGGAGAGCCTTCAGACTCCCCTGTTGACCATCACCTCCCCAGAGCCAAATATGTTTAAAACAATGGGAGATAGGTTGCGTGGCGCCACCTCCCATGCCATATATAGCCCTGGGCACCACCATCTCCCTGGGGCCGGCCTGTGCAGATCAAAGGAGGGGGGCCACGCAGCCCTCCTGGTGCCAATATTGGCCTTGGGAGCCCACCCCCAGGAACATAGCAGTTTGCTCTGACTTGGCGGGAGCTTTGAAGATTTACGCCAAGTCAAAGCAAACACGAACTCCGCTCTCAGCAAGCAAGGGCTGCGAAACCGCTCCCACTTACTGAGAGCAGAGGTTTCATTTGTTGCTTGGCAGCGGGCAGGAAAACAGACAAAAGGATTTCTCTGACAGACAGGAAGCTGCATGTTTAGCAGCTCACTGTCTGTGAGAGCATTGCCGGTTTATGCAAAAGTCTGGGAGCCAGCTGGGACTGCGGGGCCTTGAGGCTCTCACTGTGGTCCCAGATGGGGTGGGAGATGAGAAATAGGCAAAATAAAGTTCAGCATTGAGCAGAAAGGGTCAAATAAAGGTCAGCAATGAGCAGAAAGAGGCAAAATAAAGGTTAGAAACTAGCAGAAAGGCAGAACAAAGGTCAGCAACAAGCAGAAAGAGTCAAAATAATGGTAAGAAACGAGCAGAAGGAGGCAGAATAGAGGTTAGAAATGAGCAGAAGGAGGAAAAATAAAGGATGAGAAACGAGTAAAAAGAAGCAAAATGAAGGTAAAAAATTTGCAGAAAGGAGCAAAATAAAGGTGAGAAATGAGCAGAAAGAGTAAAAAAAAAGGTGAGAAATGAGCAAAAAGAGGCAAAATAAAAATCAGCAACAAGCAGAAAGAGGCATGATAAAGGTAAGAAAGGCACAGAAAGAGGCAATATAGAGATCAGAAATGAGTGAAACAGGCAGAAAAGAGGTGAGAAATGAGCAGCAAGAGGCAGAATAAAGGTGAGAAATGAGCAGAAGGAGGAAAAATAGAGATCAGAAATGAGCAGAAAGAGGCAAAATAAAGGACAGAAATGAGTAGAAAGAGACTAAATAAAGGTCAGAAATGAGCAGAAAGAGGCAAAATAAATATCAAGAGCAAGCAGCAGAAAGTTGCAAAATACCAGTCAGGAACAAGCAGAAAAAGGAAAAATAAAAGTCAGCAATGAGCAGAAAGAAGCAAAATAAAGGTAAGAAGTGAGCAGAAAATGCAAAAAGCTAGAGGTGGGCAATAAACTCCAATCTGCTGTAGAGTTTGCACTTTACTTGGAACATGGAGTTCGGCAAAAACTCAACCAACTGCCGGCGGGGCAGAGTTTACCGGCGTGCTCACCCATAGACTTCATCCATGACCCTTGGCAGCTAAGGGCAGTTCATCCTTCACCAGTAGTGCACCAGGAGGCGTGTTTGCAGAGTGGTTGAGAAAGGGTGTGTGGCCTCCGATGAGGTCTCGGCAATCCTGCTGCAAGGCACTTACTTGTGTCACCAATAGGGGTTCTTGACCACCAATGATCCTCAGCAGCCATGGGGAGTTCATCCCTCAATCAGTAGCGTGCAAGGAGACGTGTTTGCAGAGTGATTGGGAAAGGGAGCAGGGCCTCTGATGAGGTCTCGGTAATCCCACTGTGCAGGACTATCTGGTGGCAACAATAGGAGTTCTTGGCACCCAACGACCCACAGCAAACAAGAGGACTTCATCCCCCAATCAATAGAACCCAGGAGGCCCCTTTGCAGAGGGATTGAGAAAGGTGGTGGGCCTCCAACAAGGTCTCAGCAATTCTACTGTGGGGGTCTTACTTGTGGCAACAATAGGGGTTCTTGTCCCCCAAGTACCCTCAGCAGTCAAGGGAAAGTCATCCCCAACCAACAGTGTGCCAGGAGGCACCTTTGCAGAGTGGTTGAGAAAGAGGATGTGGCCTCCGATGAAGTCTCAGCAGTCCCGCTCAGGAAACTTACTTATAGTAACAATAGGGGTTGTTGTAGCCAAAGACCATAAGCAGCCAAGGGGAAGTCATCCCCCAATCAGTAGTGCACCCAGAGGCGCGTTCGCAGAATGATTGCGAAAATGCGCAAGGCCTCCAACGAGGTGTCAGCAATCTCACTTTGCGGATCTAGCTGGTGGCAACAATAGGGGTACTTGGCCCCCAACGACCCTCAGCAGCCAAGGGTACTTCATTCGCTAACCAGTAGTGTGCCAGGAGGTGCATTTGCAGAGTGGGTGAGAAAGGGAGCGGGCCTCGATCAAGGTCTCAGCATTCCGCTGTGGGGGACTTACTAGTGGCAACAATAGGGTCTCTTGGCACCCAACGACCCTCAGCAGCCAAGGGGACTTCATTAGGGGTGGCCGAGCAGTACTCCGCCTGCTCATGGGACTATAGAATTTGGCAGAGTTTTTCAGTAACTCTGCAGAACTCTGCAGAGTGAAACTATGTGAGCTTTGCCCAGGACTACAGAAAACAAGCAAAATAAACTCAGGCACTCAGGCACCCATTCACAGAACAACTCAGACACTCTCACAGCCACTCACTGACCCATTCATTCATGTGCCCACCTATAGACGATCTCAGACACGTACACCCTCGCACAGACACTGTCAGACACTCATGCATCCACTTACAGAATTACTCATACTCTCTCTAAGTCACTCATAGATCTACTCAGAGACTCATGCACTGACACATAGACTATCCCAGAGACTCATACACCCACTCACAGATCTCACATCCATACAACCACTCAAATAACCACTCGCTCAGCCTTAAAGCCAATCCCATAGACACTCACTCTTTGATACAGCCACTCACACACCATCTCACTTAACCAAACATTCACTCACCCACTTACTCACCTATACAGCCACTTACCACTTACACAACCAATCAATCACTCATATAGCCATTTAGACACCTACTCATTCACCCATACAGTCACTTACCAACCAATACATCCACTCACACAACCACTAAGTCACCCACACAGCAACTCAGAAATCCACTTATACACCCATACAGCCACTCACACACAGATACACACAATCACACAGCAACTCACATAAACTATATTAAAAAAAGGAATCACTCATTAGTAGTACACAAAGTATACTAATTTAACTTTTGTGATACCTTAGTATATACGTTTAACACTAAAACATTTAACAAAACACTCACAATCTCTGGATATTGTCATCAGTCATCTCATTTGAGATGTCATGAGTGATGCCATTGACTATGTCATGAGTGATGTACTATGTGAGGTCATAAGCAGTGCATTGCCGGCGTACATTATACTTAGCTCAGGTAACTGTAACTGCTGAATTTCACGGGTTTTGTAAGAGTGAAATCTGAGCCAAACATTAACGTCCCTGTAACCGTTGGTTTTTTCAGTGAATCTATATACTGATAAAGCCACAAAATGTCCACAGAAAACACTTTGTTTAAAAATCCAACTGAACCAAATGTGGTAGGATGGTTAGGTTCATAACTACATACAGCAACCAGAGCAAGGAATTAAACATGGTTGTATGAAAAAAAGATATGTTTGTGAGAACAGGCCCTGAGATAAGCAGGATAACTGGTTTGTTATTGGGAAGGAACGGGTTTTAGAAATGTTCTAGATGCATGGCATGTTCCATTGGTATCAATATCAAGGAATATCTAACACCTTTTTGTGATGTACCTATTAAAATCCAGGCCGGATTCAATTGCAAACGTTACCATGCTGTATACGTACTTACTTGCAGTTGCAATTTAAGATATGTGGGCAGCACGGTGTTGCAGGCCCACAAACGCATATTGCAACAAATGCATGCGATAACCAATGTTGATATGTCATATCCAGTGTCCAAGCACTGGGCGGAGATCCATCAGAGTAAGGTATCACAAATGACATATTTTGTGATTGACACCATGCCACATAGCAGGAGAGGTGGTGACTGTGTTAAAGCCCTAATAAAACTGGAATCTATGTACATATTAAATCTTGACTTGAAATTCCCCAATGGTCTGAAAAGGAAGGAGAATTTGCACAATTCCGTATAATGCAGGCATAGTTTTCTTCCCAAAATGTTGTTCTATAGGTTTTTCCATGTTTTCGCATGTATGTAAGTTAACAATTTAAGACTACTTGTCTACATCCACAGTAATGTTAATAAGTAAGTTTCCTTTAATATTTTGTTTGATTTGCACAGCTTCTTACTTGCACTGCTTCTGATTATATATGTGATATTTCGATGGCATGATACCTAGGTTCGCTCACTACTGGCTCCATTATTTGTAAACAGCACCAATATCTAATAACTAAATTGCAAGCACTTTTTGAAATGTATTGACATGAGAGAGATAATTTTACCACATCCACAGGGGCTAGGATTGCTCATATTAGCAATAGTGGGCTACTGCTCAAGATTGAGATCTCTACAGTGTCTCTTTAAAATGTTACTAGTACAACATAAGTTGCAAAGTCATGAATTGCTTTGTATTTACATTATTTTTATACTACAATTTACACCGTACTCTTAGAATGATTAAGAATCATGCATATGCTTTGTGAGAAAGTGTTTGGATTATAGTGTTTTGTTTCTGTTCCTGCCTAGGCTCAACATATAGCCCAGCAGTAAGGCGCTGCCTCATTCATGTGATCAAGGACGCCGCTGCGGCCAAAAGATGTTATGGCGGCATGTTCACTAAATAAACTTTTGTTGAAGCTTCATACCTGTGGTCTGCATCAATTCGGCAAAGGCAAGCGCTGTGCCAATGATTGACATACAAGTGATATATACATGTATATATATATATATATATATATATTTATATGGTGGGTAACTTTCTCTCCCAAATAAAAATGGCACAAAAGCTTAATAAAAACATAAACATATGTGTACATATGTAGCCACTCTGTAGTTATAGTTAGAATTCCTCTGATTTTTACTCCCTAATAACTTTCCAGCTATTTGACGAATCACCACAGGAATCTCCAGACCTATAGCATGTTCTGCATTTTGATGATGGAGATTTCTATTGTGAATCGTTAAGGGGGTACTAAGATGGGGCACCCCAAAACAGAATTCCCCCAATGTATTTTTCATAGACTTTTGTATTTGACATAGAGCACAAATGGCTGACTAGATTTTGATTACATTTACCATGATTATTCATTATAGTATCTAGATGATCCTTTTTGTTATTGCAAGTGATTTGTCTTTTTCTACAAAGGTGGAGGCTGGAAATTATTGTGATGATTGGTTAGGGAGTGCAAAGGAAAAAGGAGGGTCCCATACAGATTTTTCCACCTATGCATTTCACATAGACTTTTGTTTTGCACATAGCGCACAAACGGTTGGATGGAATTGAATGACATTTGGCAGAGCTATAGAATATGGTGGGTAGATTATCATTTGTGTTACTTTTCCCTTTCTATTTTAATTACTTCTAGAGTGCATGGTGACCCAGAGGCATCCCAGCACTGGGTAAGAGGAAGCATAATAAAGAATGGGAAGAGCGCCTTAAAAACTAAATTATATGAAGAGCCAAGTGTTGATCACTTTCTGAAAGCGTAGCTCATTTTCTGTTGCTTCAATGGCCAAGGGAAGAGAGTTACAGAGCTTTTCTGCATTAAAACTGAAGGAACAGCTGCCTTTTCTAGCTTTTTTAATAGCCAGGTTGGTAAGCAAGTGTGAGTTCAAAGACAGAAGTAAATCTATTTGGAGTATAGCGGGTAACCAATTGGTGTAGGATGGGTGGGCCCTGGCCTTGTGGAGCCCAGTGAGCAATGCACACTGGTTGAAATTCCACTCTTTGGGCAATAGGAAGCCAGTGAATATCTCTCAGTCCCTGTCTAACTGACTGTTATCTAGTAAGTCCAAGCAGTGTGCATGCTGTATTTTGCACAATGTGCAATTTCTGGATTACTCCTTTCGGGGACCCCAAGTATAAGGAGTTACCATAGTCCAAACGAGACAGGACCAGGGCTTGACCCAACACTTGTCTCGAGGTCTGAGGGAGCAAGGGTAGGATCATGCGTAGCAACCGTGGCATTCCAAAGCACTGGCCGCCGTTTTAGCTCTGAGCTTCCATAGTCAAAGTATCTTCATACCACATTCCTAAGATTTTTATAACAGCCTTATAGGTTAAAGGGGGACCAAGGCCAGTAGGCCAACCCAGACCTTGTTGAATGCTGGAATTATTCCCAAGAATCATCAGTTTTGTTTCTGATCCATTGAGTTCCAAGTAAGACTTGTTCATCCATCTAGCTACCTGCTCTAGGCAGGGTACAATATTAGATGTTAAAGGAAGTCTGGGACAAGAGAGAGCAACAGCTGGGTATCGTCCACTTAAGAGACTATGAAAATCTCAAAGGGAGCCATAATATCTGCCATAGGTTGAAGGGATTGAACAGCCTGGGGCTGAGTGACTTCTGCAGGCAAGATATCCAAGGAGCAGTCTCTGTCAAAAACTTGGAATGCTCATTCCTTTAAGATGGAGTCAACACACTCCAGGGCTTTCCCTCTGACTCTGGTCTTACCAACTCTATCTTAAAGTATAGAGCGAGTCGCAAATAGCGAGGCGCTAAATGAAATGTATAACAGTGTTATTACACTGTTTTGCGATTCCCAATGGGGTTGCCAATTGTGAGGCTCATTAATATTAATGAGCCTCTCGCAATTTGCGAGCCCATTGGGAATGCCAGCCCTCCTAGGGATGGTGGCCTGCTGGCTCAACAGACCACCATGTCTGGGTCTGCTTTTTAATAAAGCAGTTTTTTTTTAAAATGCTGCCCGTTTTCCTTGAAGGAAAATGGGATATTTTTTTTTTACAAAACATTTTCGTTTCATTGTTAAAGGGCAGGCAGTGGTCCCTGGGAGCACTGCCTGCACTCAAAAAATATTTTTAGAGACAGTCACAAAATGGAAGGGGTCCTCTGGGATCCCTTCCGAATTGTGCATTACCACCCTCTTGAAGAGGGTGGTAATATGCGAGTGTTTTGCGACCGTAATTGCGGTCACAAAACATGCTTACATAGCATTGCGGATGCAATTAGGAAGGGAACGCCCCTTCCTAATTGTGACTCGCAATTCCTTAATAGTGAGTCGCAAATAAATTGCGACTAGCTATTTAGGAATTGTACATGGCCAACAGTAATTTTACATGTGCAAACGGGTTAGGAAACCAGCTTGAGCATGCAAAATCACGTCGTACATCTGGCCCATAGTGTAGTACAGTGTATTTACAATTTTTTACATATTTAATTCTGTAAAAAAAGTAGTGCGGAGTTAAGCAGAAATACCTAAAAAAAACACTTTGCAATTTTTTTTTTTTTTGAAGAAACATTTCCTAAAAAATACGGTGCTAACTAGGCATTAGCACAGTACTCCTTAAATGTATTTAAAAATATGTAATACATTTAAATACATTTTCCTACCTATTACCACTTTAATAAAGTGTTAATAGGTAGGGAACTACAATAAAAAATTCTACTTACATATATCTAAGGTCCGAACACAAAACACAGCCAATGTGTAGTAAAAACAATATAGCTGCCTTTTCATTTTCTAATAACAGCCATTGCCCAATTATATACTGGCTTTTCAATGACATGTAACAAGGTATATCACAAAGTTACTTTGGTCCCAAATATAACTAAGGCCTAGCTGTATTATTGTATCACGGTGGTCTTGCATTACACATGGTGTTGCATGGGCAATGCAATACTTAAGTCAGATTTACAAAGCAACACAAGGCGGCCACCATGCATGGCCTAGCGTTGATTTGCAAAGCTGGAGAAAAGCAAGGCAGTGCAATTCACTATTTTGTGTTATGCTGCACACCATGATCTACATTGCTGCTAAATTTCACATACATCCGTACGCCACTCCACTTAACACCATTGCATTATACACCACTCCATTGTACGGTATTCCAGTATATGCCACTCCAGTGTACACCACTTCACTCTATGCCTCGCCACTGTATACCACTCCATTTTATGTTATTACACTCCACGCCTCTACTCTGTATGAGACTCCACTCTATGCCACTCGACTCTACACTATTACACTGTATGCAACTCCATTGTATGCCACTACACTGTATGTAATTGCACTGTATGCATCTCCAATCTACGCCACTCCTAGATGATACCCCAATATGCGCTATTCCACTCTACGCCACTTCACTGTACGCTATTCCACTGTATGCCACTCCACTGTAGGCTATTCCACTGTATGCCACTCCACTGTGCGCCACTGTACACCACTCCAGTGTTTGGAACATCACTTTACACACTTCATTGTACTTTATTCAATTGGACACAACACCAATGAATGCCACCCTATTGCATACTATTACACTCCACCCCAATCCACTGTACGCTACTCCAGACTACACCATTCCAGTGTGTGCCACTCCACTGTACGCTAGTCCATTATATGCTATTACACTCTATGTCACTTCCCTGTACAACACTCTACTCTACAACACTACACTCTACACTATTACACTGTCCCCAACTCCACTCCACACCAGTCCACACTACGCTATTACACTATACGCAACTTCACTCTACGCAACTTCACTGTATGCTACTCCACGATACGTTACTCCACTAAATGCTTTTTCACTCTCCACTGTATGCAACTACACTGTTTAACACTCCACTGTATGCTATTCCACTGTATGCCACTACAGTCTACTCTACCTCATTGTATGCCACTCCATTTTATGCCACATCACTATACGCCACTCTATTTTATGCTATTCCATTGAGGACCACACCACTGTATGCTACTCCACTATACGCTATTCCACTTTACGCCACTCCACTATATGCTCTTGCACTGTATGCCAATCCAATCTAGAACACTCCACTGTATGCTATTTCACTGTATGCCACTCCACTGTACGCTAATCCACTCCACACCACCCCAGTGTATGCCACTCCTCTCTATGCCACTCCATTCTATGCTATCCCATTGGACGCCACTCCACTGTATGCTATTACACTCTACCCCACTCCAGCGTACACCATTGCAAACTACATCACTTCACTGTACGCCACAGCACTGTATGCTACTCCACTATATGCTGTTCCACTCTATGCCACTCCACTGTGTACGCCACTCCATTCTATGCCACTAAAATTCTACGCTAGCCCATTGGATGCCTCTCCACTATATGCTTTTCCATTCTACCCCAGTCCACTGTACGCCATTCCAGTCTATGCCACTCCACTGTACGCTATTCCACTCAACTCCACTCCACTGACCTACGCTCTATGCTATCCAACAGTACGCCGCTCCGCTCCTCACCACTCCACTGTACGCTAATATACTCTATGCCACTCCGCGTACAGCACTCCACTCTAAATCACTCTACTGTATGCCCCTCTAGTCTACGCTGCTCCACTGTACACCATCCACTCCACTGTACGCTACTCTTTTATACTCTTTTCAACTGTACACCACTCCACTCTACGTTGTTCCACTATACACCACTCCACGCTATAATACTCCAATGTACCCTATCTCACCGTATACCCCTCCACTGTATGCTACTCCACTGTACACCACTCCAGTGTACTCTCCTCCACTCTATATAATTTAACCCTACAAAACTCTACTACCCTCTATACCACACTGTTAAACTCTACTCCATTCTATCCCAGTACACTAACCTGTCGAAATGTGCACTTGTCACTATGTCCGTACACTCTATTGTACAACACTCAACTCCACTCTACAACAGTTTACAATACCTTTATGACACAGCACTCAACTCTTCTGTATGAGACACCACTCTAATTTCTTTATAACAGTTTACTCGAGTCTATGTTATTCCACTTCAATGTACACCCCTCCACCTCCACTAAATGCTAATCCACTACACCCTACTCCACTCTACGCCACTCCACTGTATAACACTCTACTCTACACTATTCTACTCTATGCCATTCCACTCTTCTACACTCCACTTTATGCTATTCCACGGTATGCTACCCCACTGTACAGTAATCCACTCTATGACACTCCACGTTATGACCCTCTCCTCGACTATATATAATGCCACTCTGTAAAAGTCTACTACACTTTACAGCACTCCATGACACTCTAACTAAACTCTGTCCCGTTACACTCTGCTTTCCAACTCTATACTCCACTCTATGCCCGTACACTCGTTTGTACAACACTCTTTACCACTATACAACACTTTGCTATACTCTACGACACCATGCTATGACACTACACTCCCCACCATGCCACTGTACTCTACCACACGGCAATATGATCTATTATACTTTACTCCACACTACGTTATGCCATTCTACCCGACTCTACTCCACTGTACGAGACTTTGCCTCACTCTACACTACTGTACGACAATCCACTCTGTGCAGCTCCACTGTTCTCTATGCAACTTCACTCTGCTACACTGTAATCCACTCTCTGACACTTTACTCAAGTCTGTATCCCTACACTCCACTGAACAACACTCTACTCCACTCTGTGGCACTCTACAATACTCTAGTCCACTACACAACACTGTACACAACTATTTGTATGGCTCTGCACTCCACTCTACTCTACTCTATGACACAGTACTCCACTGTACTGCACTACTCCACTGAACGCCATTCCACGCTGAACCACTATATGCCATTCTAATCTATAACACTGTATGTCAATCCACTCTACCACACTCTACACCACTGTTCTGTACTGTACAGTACATCACTCCACTCTTCCAAACTCTATTAGAATGTATACAACTCTACTGTAGCATAGTTTACAACACTTTTTAATGCTGCGCACCACGCCACTACTCTCTACTGTACAACACGGTACTCCAATGTATGACACTTTACTCGACTATATGCTATGCCACTCCACGCTACTGGTCACTATAATCTATGACACGCCATGCCACTCTATGACACTTTACTCTAATCTACACTACTCTTTGCCGCTCCACTGTCTGACACTACTCCAACTCCACTCTACAACATTCTACTACACTCTGTGCCACTCTGACACTATACTCCATTCTATGCCCTCCACTCTGTGTCACTGTACTACACTGCATGACACTTAATGAAACACCACTCTACTCCGTTCTATGACACACCTTCCACTATATGACTCCGCACTCCAGGATACAACACACCCCTCCACTGTACTCTACGACACTCCACTCAACAATACTCCAAACTATGACACACTACTTCACTCTACTCCACTCTATGCCGCTCCATTCTACATCACTCTACTTCACTCTATGGGTCAGATGTACGACCCTTACAATTTGCAAGTCACAAATTGGGTTGTTTTGCAACTCGCAATTTGCAACTCGCAAAATGTAATTTACAACAGTGTCTCAGACACTGTTTGCGACTCCTAATGGGGTCGCAATTTGTCTACCTTATTAATATCCATGAGGCAGGTGCAATTTGCAACCCCATTGGGAATGGCTACAACTCCCAGGGAAGGCGGTCTGCTGGGGTCAGCAGACCACCATGTCTGTGGATGCTTTTAAAATAAAGCATTTTTTTTCAAATGCCGCCCATTTTCCTTAAAGGAAAATGGGCTGCATTTAAAAAAAGAACAATTAAACGTTTCTATTTCATTTTTTAAAAGTAGGCAGTGGTCCATGGACCACTGCCTGCTCTTAAAAAATATTTTTGCATACATTCACAAAGGGAAAGGGGTGCTTTGAGGACCTTTTCTCATTTGTGAGTGGCTTACCACCTACATGAAGTAGGTGCTAAAACATAACATAACAGGTGTATTTGTAAAGCGCACGATTACCCATAGGTGTCCTGGCGCTGAATAACAGATGTTTATTGTTATCCAACTCAATGGTACTCCTTTTATCGACCTTAGATGGATGAAAGGCTGAGTGGACCCGCTGGAATTTTAACCTGTGACCATGAGGTCGAACACAGGCCCCTGCAGTGGCTGTGTTAGTCCACTAAGCCACCAGTCCCGGCTGGAGTATGCAAGTGGTTTGCAACCACAATTGCCTGCGCAAAACAATCGTACATTGAAGTGTGACTCGCTATTAGGAAGAGGCCTTGGCATGCCCCTTCCTGATAGCGATTCACAAACCCTATTTTGAGAGGTGGTAATAGGTTACCAACTTGCAAAATAGGGTTTGTACATGGGGCAGACCTATTTTGCGGTCGCAAACGGGGTGATTTCCCATTTGCGACCGCAGAAAGCAGTAGTACATTCGGCCCTCTGATACTCTACTCTACTGTACAAAATGCCAGTCCACTGTGCAATTTGCCACTTGACTCTATGATACTTGACTCCACTATAGGAGACACCATGCCACAACACTGTATAACACTTTACTACACTGAGCGCTACGCTCCTCCAGTCTACTCCAGCCACGGCCGCTGCAGGTAAGAGCAGTGGGGTGGGCTGGGGGTGATTTTGAGACAACCATGATGGAAAATTAAATAAATAATTTTCCCTCGTGGTCGTCTCTCGAAATCCCCCCCTCAATCCGGCCCCACCACTCTTACCTGTTGCGGCCGCGGCTGCTCTACTCTAATCCACTCTATCCAACTCTAAAATACTCCACTCTCCAACCAATAGACTACTACACTCTCCTCCACTCCACTCTACTGTACTACACTGCACAAAACAACACTCCATTCGACAACACTGGACTCTATGGGGACAAAGTCCGCCTGCCATTGCAGCTGCAAAAGGGACCGCCCGCCATAGTTGCGGCAGTCCCACCATACGAATTATGATGCGCCCGCCAGTGTGGCGGGTGCATCCTGTATATTTTACATTGTGGCGGGCGGTGCTGCAAGCAGCACCCACCGCAATGTAAAAAATACATGTTGTGCTTTTACATGCACAATGTGACAGGCACTACTCAGTGCGTGCCACACTGTACATGCAAATGCAGGGGGGTACCATAGGTACCCCCCCATATGCACCCCCAACACCCTGGGGGCCCGCAACGAGCCCCCAACAGCAGGAACAGCCAGCCTTTCCATGGCGGCAATGCAGCCATGGAAAGGCTGATCACAGCCTGCATCGTAATATGGATGGCTAAACCCGACCCAGACTCGTCGACCGGCAGAAAAGTGGCGGGCGGTCTTTCCCTCCGCCGCGGACCCCTCAGCCATCATAATATGGCGGGGGGTCTTTGCAGTCAGGATGGCAGGCGGATCACCCCCACCGGACCGGCGATGACCACCGCTGGCCCGGCAGGGGCGATCCGCCCGCCATCGTAATCGGCCCCTGTGATTTAAAATAAATTGAAATTCAATGAAAAAAACAAAGGTTGAAGTTTAGGTATAGTTAGAAAACGTTTTTTTCCCTATATAAACCAAACTTAAACTACTCAAGCTTTAGAAACTCTAAAGTAATAGTTATAACTTTTATTTACAATTTATCCACCACCTTTAAATTATTATAAGTAGGGCACCTCTATACACAGTTATTTCAGTTCGCTAACCAGACAACACTAGCTATAACTCCCCAATCTACATTGCACTGTGTTCTCACAAATAATGGCACTTTATTCCACTGAACTTCACTCCATCAAGGACACACCAATGTACAACACTCAACTCTACTGTTCAACACGTCATTACACTGTAGAACATGCCGCTCCACTCTATGATAATGGTAAGGGATGGGACAAGAATGTGTACGTAGGTGCGCTGCAGATAATAAATTGCGCCTGGTTTGTAAATTATAAATGTAGGTTAGAACTGGTGATGCGCAAATTAGAAATTTGAGTTAGAATTATAACTTTAGAATTTCTAAAGTTTATATAGTTTAAGTTGGATTTGTATAGAAAGAATAAATAAAGTTTTCCTAACTATAACTTAGCTGTAATCTTAGTTTTTTCACTCAATTTCAATGGTTTTAATTTTTTAATACAAATGTGTTTTAAACCATAGTGTTGAATGTCATCCACTTGAGTTTTGTTAAGTGTGGTAGAGTATAGTGGAGGACGGTGCGCAGTCAAAGTATCTAATTTTTAATATCAACCTACACTAATATCGAGTTTTTATTATCGTGGGGTCAGAATATCTAAATCAAGAATATCGTTGACCAGAACATCGACCTTAAGATGAGTAATATCAAATTTTTTAATATCGAAGTAAATAATATTGTTAGCAAAAATATAGTAGTAAATAATATCGATTTTTTTTTGTGTTATGTATTTTAGTATGTATTTTATATGTATGTTTAACATTTTTTTATCTTTTCAATTATTTTTAAATATATGTATTAAATGTTTAGAAAATAGTACTTTTTTTAAAATACATTTTGCGTTTTAGTATCAGAGTGGGTTGTGGGTTTATAGGGGAATATGATGGGAAGTAATTTAATTATAATTAATTAATATGTTTTTATTTATTGTTATTGATTGTTAATTAATTATTAATTGGTGATTAATTTATATTAATCAGTTAATTTATAATTATATTAATTATATATAAGTGCCGATTCCGATCCTGTAAAACCCGGGTACGAACCGTCGTACGGAGCGTTTTCTCCGTCCGACTCGTACCCGGGAAAACCACCTTACAAACCCGCAAGTACGATTCGTACAGAAATACCATTTCCGTACGATTCGTACAAAACACCGACCGGCTAAAATATACCCACAATTCCGATCCGGGACACCGCGTACGTGACGTCCGGACGGAGTCAGGCAGCGTTTTAAGAACCAGCAAGTACGATTCGTGCCTACGTCACTCCGCACATAGCATTTTTTACGGGAGCCAAAAACTGCCGGGAAATTGAGGACGACGCGAGGAAGGAGCACCTGTACGCGACGGACAGCCATGGACCCCATCCTACGTGTCATCCCGGCCCTCATAGCCTACGACCTGGTGCACAGGAACCGACGCAGACGCCGCAGAAGGTCAGAACAACACCCAGGGGCAAAGGTGGGGGGCAGGAAACATAACCCCCACCCAAGGCAAAATGTATACATGCCCTGTACATACCGTACCAGGGACTGGTCACTCGGGGGGGTGTGTCCACCAAGGCCTGCATCCCGCCACAACGGAAGTGGACGTGGACGCGTCCCGTCACCACAATTGTGGTACGCACTGTACCCACGCCTTAAGAGCGTGGGTACGGGTCGTACCACGCCTACCCCTACGTCACCCCAACATTGGGGGTACGGCCCATACCCAGGCCTGAACAGCGTGGGTACGGGTCATACCATGCCTACCCCTACGTCACCCCAACAATGGTGGTACGGCTCGTACCCAGGCCTGAAGAGCATGGGTACGGGTCGCACCACGCGTACCCCTATGTCACCCCAACAATGGTGGTACGGCCCGTACCCAGGCCTGAAGAGCGTGGGTACGGGTCGCACCACGCGTACCCCTACGTCACACCAACTATGGTGGTATGGCCCGTACCCACGCTCCGTAGGCCTGGGTACGGGCCGTACCCCTACGGCACCCCAACAATGGTGGTACGGCCCGTACCCAGGCCTGAAGAGCGTGGGTACGGGTCGCACCACACGTACCCCTACGTCACACCAACAATGGTGGTACGGCCCGAACCCACGCTCTGCAGGCCTGGGTATGGGCCGTACCACCATTGTTGGGGTGACGTAGGGGTACGCGTGGTGCGACCCGTACCCACGCTCTTCAGGCCTGGGTACGGGCTGTACCACCATTGTTGGGGTGATGTAGGGGTACGCGTGGTACGACCCGTACCCACGCTCTGTAGGCCTGGGTACGGGCCGTACCCTTATGGCACCCCAACAATGGTGGTACGGCCCGTACCCAGGGCTTCAGAGTGTGTGTTGTCGTGCTACTATCCACATCAGTGGACAGAGACATAGGGGTGTGTGCCTATCACTCCCAGCAGTGCCCAGACATATGAGGGGTGGGTGCAGAGGACTCCCAGCAGTGCCCAGACATATGAGGGGTGGGTGCAGACGACCCCCATCAGTGCCCAGACATATGAGGGGTGGGTGCCTATCCCTCCCAGCAGTGCCCAGACATATGAGGGGTGGGTGCAGAGGAACCCCAGCAGTGCCCAGACATATGAGGGGTGGGTGCAGAGGACCCCCAGCAGTGCCCAGACATATGAGGGGTGGGTGCCTATCACTCCCAGCAGTGCCCAGACATATGAGGGGTGGGTGCCTATCACTCCCAGCAGTGCCCAGACATATGAGGGGTGGGTGCCTATTACTCCCAGCAGTGCCCAGACATATGAGGGGTGGGTGCAGAGGAACCCCAGCAGTGCCCAGATATATGAGGGGTGGGTGCCTATCACTCCCAGCAGTGCCCAGACATATGGGGTGGGTGCCTATCACCCCCAGCAGTGCCCAGACATATGAGGGGTGGGTGCCTATCACTCCCAGCAGTGCCCAGACATATGAGGGGTGGGTGCCTATCACTCCCAGCAGTACCCAGACATATGAGGGGTGGGTGCAGAGGACCCCCAGCAGTGCCCAGACATATGAGGGGTGTGTGCCTATCACTCCCAGCAGTGCCCAGACATATGAGGGGTGGGTGCCTATCACACCCAGCAGTGCCCAGACATATGAGGGGTGGGTGCCTATCACTCCCAGCAGTGCCCAGACATATGAGGGGTGGGTGCAGAGGAACCCCAGCAGTGCCCAGACATATGCGGAGTGGGTGCCTATCACTCCCGGCAGTGCCCAGACATATGAGGGGTGGGTGCCTATCACTCCCAGCAGTGCCCAGACATATGAGGGGTGGGTGCAGAGGAACCCCAGCAGTGCCCAGATATATGAGGGGTGGGTGCCTATCACTCCCAGCAGTGCCCAGACATATGAGGGGTGGGTGCCTATCACTCCCAGCAGTGCCCAGACATATGAGGTGTGGGTGCAGAGGACTCCCAGCAGTGCCCAGACATATGAGGGGTGGGTGCAGAGGACCCCCAGCAGTGCCCAGACATATGAGGGGTGGGTGCCTATCACTCCCAGCAGTGCCCAGACATATGAGGGGTGGGTGCCTATCACTCCCAGAAGTGCTCAGACATATGAGGGGTGGGTGCAGAGGACCCCCAGCAGTGCCCAGACATATGAGGGGTGGGTGCAGAGGCCTCCCAGCAGTGGACAGAGACATGGGGGTGTGTACATCATCCTCCCATTAGCAACACTCCATGGGTGCATGAAGGCATCCACAATGTGCGACTGTGTTGATAGTGCCATGACAACACATCACTGACAGCAGTGTCCCACTCCCATGAGGATGGATGTCCTTCCCCCACTGCATGACACACCACATGTGGGTGTGATGACAAATTACACATGCATACCCACCCCTGGCGGTGGCAGCACAATACACACACTGAGATCATGCAACAAGACTGTATCCTCATGTGAAACCCCACTAAACTAAGAAAGCCTAAGGGAACACACACTGTCACCCACATTCCAAGACTGATAGGAATGTACAGGTGCTGGGGCAGCCAACAAGTTGTTGCCTCCCATGGAAGGAAAGGGGTGGAGTACCCACAGATACAATGCCCACAATTGTCAGTCAGGTGCCCAAATTCTCTGCAGAACAAGTAACACATGTGTGCTAGGCTGGGAGTACACACATGCATAGTGCGGAAAAGGTACCATGTCCACATTAAGCCATGGCAACATACTCCATACACAAGTACAGTGAGCAGCAGCACCAACAGCAATGCCAGAAAAGCATTCGTGTGCAAATGAAAAACAAAATGCTTTATTCAGCATAAAAAAAAATTGGATTTGAAATGTACACTATATACAAGGCCCATAGGCCAGTCCATATGCGAGTTCCGGGGGGGGGACACATTGGGACGCGTCTCCCCTAGCTTGCCTTCACAGTTCACAGTTCCTTTCCATCCACAGGGGGGGGGACATCATGTGGGGGGGAAGGACCAGGCACCGCAGGGACAGGGGGGGGCAAGGGTAGGTGTTGTGGGTGCAGGGACGGACGACTCCACCACAGGGGGTGGGGCAGCGCCAAAGGTGGTGGTTAGGATGGCGCTGCACACGGTCGCAAGGTCTGCCAGCATCTCCCCTGCAGCCAAAGGAACCACAGGCCCCAAGGAGGGGGGGGGGGGGTCGGAGGGATGGGTTGCAGCGCTACTGGGGGAGGGTGTGGACAAGGGGGGACTCAACTCCCCTGCCTGGGGACTTCCTCGACCGCTTGCGGGGTGGTGTCACACTGGGGCTGAGGGACAGACTGGCCATGAAGGACTCTTTGTCCGACTGTTGGGCAGGGGAGCCAAGGGGAGTGGTTTTAGAGGAAGTGGGTCGTGAGGACTGCGGACTCCCACTGTGGCTGCGTGGCTGCCGTTTGCCCCCGACCCAGTGGGTGTGCCTACTTCCCCCTGTGTGTGCGTGACTCTAGGAGTGCGCTTGGCATTCCCTGTTGGTGTGCTGCCTGTGTCTGGTGGGGTGCGTGCATGGGGATGTCTGGGTGTGCTTGGGACAGGCATGGGAGTGGGAAGTGTGGATGGGGCAGGGGTAGGGGGGACGGAGCGCTGCAGGAGACCCACTGCTGCCGTCAGTGACGAGTCCATGGACCTCAGCAACATCCGTTGATCAGACATCGCTGATGACATGCCCTCCATGTACGACACCATCTGTGTCAGCAGTCTGGTGTGGCCATGGAGGACATTAAGAAGCGATGTCTGACCAACCTGCAACTGCCGCAGGATGTCCACAGACTCGGCATTGACGGCAGCAGGGGAGACAGGGGCAGGGGGTGCGGTGACTGGCACGAAGGAGACATGTGGTCGCCTAGCACGGACAGAAGGGACCCGAGCAAGTTGGAGGGCTGTGATGGGAATGGAGGGGGCAGCGAGAGATGTACTGCTGCTTTCAGCTGTGGGAGCAGCCTCCACCCCGTCTGGGAGCTCAGCCTCGGACCCGTCAGCGTCATAGTCGGTGTTGGGACTGGACAGGTCCTCCGCCTGACTCCCCTCGCCCTCCGTGCCACTTGCTGCGCAAGACTCCCCAGCACTGGTGGCACCGGTGCTGGATCCCTCCTCCACGTCCGTGCCGGTGTCTCCCTCGGTGTCCCCCAATGATGCTGTCGGCAAGGTGAAGAGACAGGAAATAATCAGACACCTGTATACACATGACACATGAGTCCAAACTACATAGGTCACAGTGCATAGCATGAAAAGCATCATGAGTAGCATCTACAATACTACGCACATATGTAGGCCATGCACTACACAGTTGGTTGAGACACCATGCCACTTTGAAACAATGGAGAGCATGACACAACAGCAAAGAACTTGATATCGAACTATACAGAGAAGCTAGTGTCTGTGGACAGTCGAGCACAGCATCTGGACCACACACCGTTGGCAAAAATGGATGAGCAGGAACCATGTCTTTTAACTTTTGACACATGCTGCAAAGCACAAACATTAAACCCTGCACAACATGACTGGGTCAATACTTGTTGAGTGTCTTTTCCGACTATCATCACACACAGGCCAGACCTGGCAAGGAGACATATGCTTTGGACATGTAGGCCTTGCCCGCACAAACCCCCCCTCCCTACCTGAGACAATGTGATTGAGACAGAGGAAGGACTTACACCTCTTAATCAGGGATCACATTAATGGGCTCCATTAAAGCCTAATTGCACTCTAACTACCTCTCGTGGGGCTGACCACACATATTATTGACAAACAACCATCATCAGATAGTTGTACACAGACACACAGGCACTGGCCAGTGTGAGGATGCACAAGCCACATTGGGTCACCCTGTACAGTGTACACATGTAGCACACTTTACGTAAATACAAATGAGGGCAGGGTACAAGAGGCCAACCTATGCTGAAGACACTGAGAATGTCCACTGTGTTGGATGACACACATGATTCCTAGGAAAAGGTGTCTCAGGGGACTGTTGTGACCACACTGCTCCATGGTCCTGGATAGATCTGACAGCAACAGGAGCAACCGTCCCCGCACTATGCATATCTCCCCCTCATGCACATCATGTCTGAGGCCACAACATCGGTCATGCATGCTGCAAGGCAGTTCATTTTAAGCCTCACACTCCTATGTTGAGACTCTGCATCAGTGCCAACAATCATGGACCCCCAAATGACTGAACTGGACAGGGCACAGGCAAGGTCCCAACACATGTCACAGACCACCCCCACACATGATGCTGCAAGCATTGGGCACGTGGATTAACTGCCAGCCTAGATTACCTTGTGCAAGACTGACTACACACAGACCAGGGAACACATGTCAAGGAGGGGAAGGGAGGAAGAACAGGACCGGTTGACTTTGGGGAACAGGATATGCACTGCACATATAAACCCTGGCAGTGTATCCAGACGACTGAGCACTTCCAAAAGCTGGTGACACACAACAAACACACATGTACCTACCCCCTTCCTGCTGCTGCTTCTCCTGTAGCTGCCTATCCATGTCAGGGAAGTTCACCGCCAGGACACGCTTCATTTGGTGGGTCAGGCGTCGGCGCCCGCGGTTCTTGCCCTCTGGTGAGTCCCCCAGCAGGACCCGGGCGATCCTCCTGGTCCAGCACCGGATATCCTGCCAGCGTTTCCTCACCTCGGCCAGGGGCCGACTGCGACCCTCCAGCGACCTCACGGCCCTGACGGCCCGCTTCCAAATCTCTCCCTTGGCATAGGTGGCTACCTGTGAGGATGACAAAGTGAGACAACATCAATACACCTGCTCCATGTCACAGAGACACACATTAGAACAATTGGGCTTGTTTGAACAGGGCATAGTATGCAGCAAACTCATTGCACCTTTGTCATAGGGACATTATCCTCTGGGGAAGGCCAAATGCACTACGTGGCATTTAAAGTACACAGGTGGCATGAGGGGTGCAAGAGAATCAATGATCATGGCTCACACTGTGCATGACAAGCAACACCAGGAGAATGGACAGCACCTCAAAGCAGTCACATGCCCCAGGCCACTGACGCAACCTCAGCGGAGTACACAGACACACACAGGCACAGGACAATCACCTGCCATTGGCAACTGCGGGTACAAACATCACTCTGCACATGTTCCACTTGCCTGGGGGGAGTCACAGGTGTGGGCCTAGCTCAGCACGTCAGACACACAGCACGGCTCCCTGCTCACATCAGATGGGTAGGGCATATGCATCCTCCATGCAGCTGTGGTGCAACACTCCACATAGACACTCACCCACATGACTTACAAACACACACCAATGTCCAGGGGCCGTACACATCATTTGAACACTATCACCACAGGTACACTCAACTCACACACATCTGTGGGTACAGTCACCTGTCACACTGGGGGGAACACAGAATCACATCAGGACTATGGAAACAACATTCCCAAGGGGATTAGCCAGGCTGAATGTGGCATGCACCATGCAGTGATTGTCACAGTAAGCACAATGCAAGTGAGGAGTGCAGATATGAACCACATCAGGCTCTGCATGGGAGACATAAGGCATCCCCCCCCCCCCCGGGACCCACCATGAACAACATTGCATGTCTGTCACACCTGGACACAATGCCAGAAGTGACAGACACAAAAAAGGGGCACAGTCACAGCTAGTGGAGTCAGCACTCACCTGCTCCCCTGGTCTCCCATATAGGCAGGGGTACTGTGGGAGGATGACGTCCAGCAACGCCTCATTCTCCTCTTGGGTGAATGGCTGGGCCCTCTCCACAGACCTGGACATGGTGCCAGAGGAATCACGAGCAGCAGCAGTGATGTGGAATGAAAGGTTGTGCAGGCAAGTGCTCTCTCATGGGTCCTGGCTGCCTTATATCTCCCTTGCTGGGCTGTTTCATTTACAGGAGTACAGAGTGATTGGTCAATCTCATTTGCATCCTACGTTTCCTCCAATCCCTTTAAACCTACCCCAGTGAGGGCCTTTGCATGGTTCAAAATTTGAGCATGATGTCAAGTCAACAACCACTTTGCAACATAGTATATTGTCTCCAACCGACTTTTGCTGGCCACCTGATGCAAAAATTTGAACTGGAAACTCGGTCTCCATGACAACCAGCATGCATTTAGGCCCTTATACTTGTCCCTCATGTGTCCCCTATGTAACTTCACTATCCACACACAGGTACGGTGCGTTCCACACGTACCCCTAGGGCACCACTACTCCAGTGATACGGTCCATACCCGCGTGTGTAGGGCCCGTATCACTATGGTAGTGTTGCCATAGGCGTACGCCATAGAGATAGGGCTCGTACCCGCGTATGTATGGCCCGTATCTCTGTGGCGTACACCTATGGCAACACTACCCTAGTGCTACGGGCCGTACCCACGTGTGTAGGGCCCGTAGCACTATGGTAGTGTTGGCGTAGGCGTACGCCATAGTGCTACGGGCCGTACATACGCGGGTACGGCCCGTATCTCTATGGCATACGCCTACGGCAACACTACCCTAGTGCTATGGGCCCTACACACGCGGGTACGGCCCGTAGCACTAGGGTAGTGTTGCCTTAGGCGTACGCCATAGTGCTACGGGCCGTACATACGCGGGTACGAGCCGTATCTCTATGGCGTACACCTACTGCAACACTACTCTAGTGCTACGGGCCCTACACACGCGGGTACAGCCCGTAGCACTAGGGTAGTGTTGCTGTAGGCATACGCCATAGTGCTACGGGCCATACATACGCGGGTACGAGCCGTATCTCTATGGCGTACGCCTACGGCAACACTACCCTAGTGCTACAAGCCGTACCCGCGTGTGTACGTCCCGTAGCACTATGGCGTATGCCTACGGCAACACTACCCTAGTGCTACGGGCCGTACCCGCGTGTGTAGGGCCCATAGCACTAGGGTAGTGTTGCCATAGGCGTACACCATAGTGCTACGGGCTGTACATACGCAGGTACGAGCCGTATCTCTATGGCGTATGCCTAAGGCAACACTACCCTAGTGCTACGGGCCGTACCCGCGTGTGTAGGGCCTGTAGCACTATGGTAGTGTTGCCGTAGGCGTACGCCATAGAGATACGGCTCGTACCCTTGTATGTACGTCCCGTAGCACTATGGCGTACGCCTACGGCAACACTACCCTAGTGCTACGGGCCGTACCCGCGTGTGTAGGGCCCGTAGCACTAGGGTAGTGTTGCCATAGGCGTACGCCATAGTGCTACGGGCCGTACATATGCGGGTATGAGCCGTATTTCTATGGCGTATGCCTACGCCAACACTACCATGGGGATAGGACCAGTGTGTACACGTACGTGTGTACGGTCCTTGCACACACGCGTACTCCTACCCAAACCCCATATTGTGATACGACCGTACACACACCCTCAGAACGTGTGCACGGTGCGTTTCACAGCTTAAACTGGTGATAGGAGGCGCACAGGAAAGGAATGGAGGTGTATGACTCGCACAAGGATGGACATCAAGTCATTGTCAGTGCAGTGCATCATGTGTAGGGCCTAGGTGTGTCAGGCAGTGACCTGGTTACATGTCTCCTCATGTTTTAACCCAATAGTTGTGTGATGACCTGTGTACACATGTCATGTGTGATGGGGAACCATGTGGCGCACTTCCCCTTCACACCTTTTACATGTGTGCATGTATTTCAAACTTGTCAAGCACTGCATCACTTGGATGGCACAGTCCCCAACACCCGCAAATGTCCCCTGATGCCAGGTACACGGATGATGACACCTGACATCTCACTACCAGCGTGCCACGATGTGACTATGTCATGTGTGTGTCATGTGTTCCCATGATCTTGCTGTTGGTGTTCCGTCAACGGCATCTGCTGTAGCTGCATCCAACATGTGTCTGTGTGTAGATGGCCATGTCACACTATTACGCACACCAGGACACATGTGGAATAACACGTGACGTGTGTCTGTATGCATCTAACAGGGACTTGCGAGCTTAGTCTCAATGTCTGTGTGATCATATTTGACATGTACCCCTTCATGGCAAGGTGTGTGGTCTGTCCTTTTTCCATTACATGTGACCTGTGCGTCTAGCTTGCCGGCAGCTGTCTGTATGAGATGACATCCTTCAAATGCACATATGTGAATGTATGTCACTCCTGTAATGTGTCTGGCTGTTCACTCACACTGGCCCACAGCTACTTTCATGGCATGTCATGTAGACCTTGACAATCCATGTTTGTAGCTGGCTCTTGGTAGGAGTAGCACCTGGCTGGCATACGTGTGCAGGATGTATTGCACAGACCAGACTCTGTATGTGGCATATGTGTAGTAGCTGTTGAACATGTGCTCAGTTCATTGACATTGGTGTAGTAATGTACTCAATCTTCGTTATTCCTTCCTATTTTCTGCAGGGCACCGCCTCTCCCCCGACCAATGCCAGACTTGGCTGCCATGAGGGAACGTGACTGCATACGCCGCTACCGATTCCCCCAATGGTTAATTGTGGACCTGACAAACAGGCTGGCACCACACCTCCAACCGCGACACAGTTATCCGACTTCGCTGACCCCAAGATGAAGGTGATGGCAGCCCTACATTTCTTTGCCAACGGTACGTTTCAATTGACCATTGCTGATGTGGGTGGCATGTCTCAGACCATGTTCAGCCGTGTCCTGCATGAAGATTTGGAAGCCATGTTGGAGCACCTGGATGAATTCATCCATTTTCCAACTCGTGAACAGTTGACAGGTATCAAGGGTGAGTTCTATGCCCTGGGAGGGATGCCCCATGTAATTGGGTCCATTGATGGGACACATGTGGCTTTGGTACCACCACAGGCACAGGAGGTAGCCTTCCGTAACCGTAAACATTACCACTCCATTAATGCCCTTGTGGTGTGTCTTGCTAACATGGTGATTTCCCATTTCTGTGCATGTTTTCCAGGGTCAGCACACGATGCCTACATCATGAGGCGTAGCAGGGTGCCAGAAATGATGCTGCAGCTGCACAACGAACGAGCATGTCTTGTTGGTGAGTAGACTCTGTTTGTCCAGTATTCAGCGTTATTTTAGTATGTGACGGCATCTCCTGATCCACTTCTTTACATGATGTTTCCATGTAGGGGACTCTGGCTATCCCAACATGCCATGGCTGGTGACGCCTCTCCGCAACCCGAGACCAGCTGCAGATCACCGTTTCAACAACGCCCATGGGCAGACCAGGTGAGTGATTGAGAGGACGTTTGGCCTCCTGAAGAGCCGATTCCGGTGCCTCCACAAGATCGGCGGGTCCCTCCCATATGCACCGGTGAAGGTCTGCAAAATCTTCCTCGTGTGCTGTATGCTGCACAACATGGAAGTGGAGAAAGCTGTGCCACTCATCCTGGATCCCGATGAGCAGGAACATCCACCCGTGGAGGATGACGGCCTTGGTCACGAGGCAAGTGAGGAGGAGGAGGAGGAGGAGGAGGAGGAGGACATCCGGAGTCAGCTCATACACAACTTCTTCTCATAATGGTGAGTCCCTGGGTCTGAGTGTGCACGCTTTGAGCCTTGTGTGGCATGTGTTGCAATGTGTGTGTCCAGCTGACTGTATGCTAAGTGACTTTGAGGTGTGTGCTGATGTGTCACTCGAGTGCTGATGTCATTCCACACATTTTAGCTGACACACTCAATTGACAACTGGCATGGTGTCAACCTTATTCATGTGGAGTACATGACCATGCATGCGGATGACTATGTTTTTCCTGACTTCTTGTGTGTCTCTCATCCCCAGGTATTTGCGCATGCTGTCTGCTCATGGCATCGTTGTGCTCCTGCTATTCCTCATGAGTAATGCAACGTGTGCTGAATCAGCGTTACATGCACGGACATGGTGAAAATTCTCCTTTGGGTAAGGATTGCAGCAAGGCTTTTTGGGTGTGGTAGTTGTTTGTAATGTATGGGCACTGCTCCTGTGCAGGTTATGTTACTATGCATACATGTCGACTCACCATGGGCACATGACATGTGGCATGACTCACATGAATTGATAGTCACACTTCGTGACAGTCATCTGTTATGGGATTGTGGTTTGTGATGAAAGCATCAATGTGTGTACAACTTCCCTCTGAAACATACGGGAGGCTACGGGTGGACATATTGCGGGACATCCCCATATGATGCTCAATGGGGAATTGCAGCCTCTCTGTGTGCAGCAGGGGCTGTTTGGCTCAACCCCTTCACTTGTGTGCCAGTACAATGGATTTTTAGCATCGGTGGTGCAAAGGGGGTGTCCGGTGTAGGTCCCACAAGTTAATGCAATAGACCTGTGAGTCTGTTAATGTTGATGCTTTTGCATAGGTGTGAGCCTGAGTAATAAAGGTGTTCCTCAGCCTCCAAGGTGCCTCATCTCTGTTTATGCCGGTCTCTTGCCACTGTGCATGCGGCATCTCTGGCATGGTTGTCAAGGATTGTGCATATGAGTCTATGTGTAGATTAGCAACCTGCAAGCTGTTCTTCATGTATTTGATTCTCTATTGTGTTTTGGCATGTTAGTCCCCCCCACGGGCCGTCAACACCTTCTGGGGTGTGTTTCCTGTGCGCAGCTCGGCCTTCAGTTTCATGATCCAGTGATTGTGCATCCTTTGACTCTGGGTGTGCCATTGCAAACCGTTTACTCCTTCCTTGACATACAACTGTTGCAGTAGTCCTTTCTGACATCCTAGTCTTTGTGTGGATATTGTGGCATAATTCCCAGGACATGCCGCCTGCTGTTGCAGCCACTGCAGCAAGGGCACACGTAGTTTCCAGATTTGGCAACACACACACATCAAAGGTACTCCTCCCTTTCTCCCTCAACACATTAATTTGGCTGTCTTCGGCTTGTCTGTGCCACAGTTGCGGCCATGCGGTACCAAAGGCTGGAACGTCTGCACATGCAACGTGCACATTGCACGACCCTCATGTCCTTGCATGACCCACATCACACTACAGTGTGATGTTGCAGCCACCCTCCAAGCAAGGTCCATCCACACATCTCCCGCCTGCTCTCAGGCATGCACTGAGCGCACACACAACACCTTTGCATGATGAGTGTGCAACTCCGACTGCCTACACAGCGCTGCCACGCCTTCCAGGACCTGTCACACCCACCAGGTCATGTCCCTCCTACTCCCCACCGGATCTGTACCCCTGTAAGGCCATGGGAGTGGGACTCAAGGTGTCTGCATGTAGTATGCTTTCGTCGTGAGGCACATGGCACAGGTATCATCTTTCAGCGTGTCAATCTACAATGTGTCCAGGACCCCCCTATCCACCATCACATGCGCACACGCCCTCATCATCAACTCGTATGCCATTGACAGCCAGGCGCTCCTCACCCTCACCAAGGACGCAGACATTTCCAGTTCCAATATTCAAGATTGCATGGGATCTATAGATGAATGGCAGAACAGCAGCCACCTGAGGCTGGACTTGTACAGGACTGAGGTCAACATCTGAGGATTGTCCCTTTACAGCTGGCTCAACTGCTTGTGTCCCACCCACAGAGGCCCCGCACAGGCACCCAGTGTCCACGCACACAAGATGTTGTGCATCATGGATTGCTTGCTCTAATTTGCCATGGTAATCACCAGCATCTGTACCTCATACTGCAACACCCTCAGCATTATGCACATGATCCCCAGATAGATCCACTCCAAGGTAAGATGGACAATCTCCCAGGTCCACGACAACATCCGTGTCAAATACTGCCCTGCCCTCTACGGAGCAGCCACATCCAAAATCCAGGGACACTTGTCCACATACAGGCTGCATCTGCACACCTCAGCGTCAACATCCCGCGCCCCAGCCACATCACCGTCCAGCAGAGATAGCTGCAATGGATCACTGTGTGCTGCAGGATGACCTTCAGACTCCTCACCCACACTCAGGAGGCAGGCCACAACCCTGACCGAAAACCAACCTTGTACCACTGTCATCCGAGACCCCGTAGTGCTATCTCCGTGCATCCAACCTTGACCTGGCCACCATTCTTCTGATCCACCGTACTCCTGCATGCAGGACATAGTTCTCCCACCTGGGTACACATACCTGGGACTCCCTCCCCAGGAACCTCCAAATGAGGCATGACCTCTACGCCTTAATGTTACTCTTCCAAATAGGTGTGTCCTCACAGTTTCCCTAGCACCCCCTCAGCAGCTTGAGGCCATCACAGGTGAGTATTGTGCTCCATGTCTGCATTGAATGATACATTGTGACCCATGTGTTTCCTGTACCAGACTCCGTTCCCAGGGTATGGATGTGTGGAGTTAGTTCAACACTCAGGCATAGTTTGACATTTACACACACATATGTTGGTGAATAATGCCAAATGACAGCAACATCTCATGACAAACTTAAGTATTTATTTTTGGTGGGGTAAGTCTTTTGGTGGATGAAGTAAGGTGCTCTACCGGGTGCATAGAATCCAAAGTTCACAGGGGGAGATGGCATCCTTGTCAGTTGGAGTCATCAGAGTCCAGACCACAGTGTTGGTCATCATTGGTCAGACTGTGACCAGCACGTCCATGTGGCAGAGAATGTCATTGGGTGAGGTGGTGCTGTTGCGCCAGAGGGCCAGGTGCCAGGCCAGGTGACCTGGGAGATCTGGATGGTCCGCTGACTCTCACGGTCTTTTCCGTGGACGACCCACCTTCCTCCGGGGACCCTCAGATGCAGGCCTTGACGATGTCTGTGATGCTCCATCGGAGGAATCCTCCTCCTCCTCCTCCCTTTCTGTGGCTGGTGCTGGTCTTTGCCTGGTGTCACAGGGAGGGTTGCCCATGTTGTCGGCAATCTGACGGAGTGAACGGCTCATGTCCGTTTGCACCGCCAGGAGCTCAGCCAGTCTTGCCTCCATCCGTCCTTGGTGTTGTTGTTGACTGGCATGTTGCTCGGCCTGCAGGTTCTTAATCTCGTTGAGGGTCGCCACTACCTGGCTGATGGCCCTGGTGTCACGCCGGTATGTGTCCAGGATGTGGCGCATGTGTGCTATACCGGTTCCCTCAGCTGGCTGGTCAGGTTCTTGCCTCCGCCTGCCTCCACTCCCACCACCCCTGCCCACATGAGCCAGGCCTGCCGTTGTGGGCACATCGGGTCTACGGGACCCCTGAGGGATGGCAGTAGCGTGGTAGTCTGCCTCCTCCTGGGTGCCCGGAGAACCTTGTCCCTCCTGGTCAGACTGGCTGTGTTCGGTGCGAGCAGGGCTCCTGGGTGTCTCCTGGGATGTGGCAGGAATGGGGGTGGTGGTTGGCACAGATGTACCTGACGCAGGTGCTGCAGGGGCTTGGGCACCAGAGGGGCCAGGTTGGTCGGGGTCATCCACGGAGTGGTGAGAGTCGTTGCTGCCGGTTGGGTCATCTTCACGCTGAGCCTGGGACTGTGATTGTTCCCCCCCCATTGTTGGGGGAGGTCGAGGACGTTGCCCTGTGTGTGATAGAGAGACAATGTTAATGCTGTTTCATGCCACATCCATGTTTCATACATATTCAAGTAGTCACAGTTCCTCCAGGTGGTTGGATGTGCCTAGCATTCCTCTCAATGTCCACTTGGGGATGGGTATGTTGCGGGGGACAGATTGGTATGTGCTCCTGAGTGTTTGCCAGTAGTTTTTTTGCTGGGATTCTTATTTGGCTATGGATTGGTCTTGTTGTGTCACATGTCAATTGTGAGAGTGGGTAAATCCGTTGCCTGCCCCTGGGGTGTGTGCTTGTGTGAGGGGGGTGTGTGTGACCAGGCCTGTTGTTGTGTGTAGTGTGATTTGTCATAGGGTCTCCCAGGTGATGTGTCTGTCCCCTCATGGTGCATGCTGGCATGACAGTGTGTGTGAGTTCCTGTGCTGGGTATGTGAGCTAGTGGAGTTGTTGTTTGAGTGTACAGTGGTCACAGGAGGGCCTTGTGCTGCCTACAGCAGAGCCAAGTGTCAGCTACCTTGTCATTACTTTGCCAGTCCCTGTGCATTGGGCATGGTGCATGGGTATGTACCTAGGCCATATGAGCTGTGGGCATTGGTGTCTGGATCTGAGTTGCACAATGTGTTGTGTGAGCCCCACCCTCCCAGCATCCCGGACATCCAATCTTGGGTTTGTGGTTGGTGTGGCCTGGGACATGGCATTGCCTTTATTGGGGCATGGAGACGTTAGTGGCATGAGCGTGGTTTTTAGGGTGTGGTTGTGTGCGGTGAGGGCTTGGGGGTAGGTGCGTGCATTTGTTGTAGTTGGGGTGTAGATGCCATTCCCCCATGTTACGTGAGTTGTTTGTGTACTCACCAGGCTCTGCGACTCCTTCGACTCCGTGTACTCCCACCGGCGGAAGCGTGGCCATCACCTTCTCCTCCCAGGGATGGTAATGTACGGGTCTGCGGGACAGCCTGCCTCCAGTGATGTTACTCTGGGCGTATTCCTCATTCATCTTCCTCTTGACTGCCCTGCGCAGATCGTACCACCTGGCTTGGCATTCATGCCTGGTCCTTCGGATGGGCGCAACAGCATTCACCTTATCGACGATCCTCTGCCACAGGCTGGTTTTTTGGGCTATGCTGGTCTGTCTGACCAATGTTCCAAATAGCTGTGGCTCGACTCTGATGACTTCGTTGACAAGGAGCTCCAGCTCCGCCGTAGTGAACTTTGGATTCTTGTCAGTGGGCATGGTGTGGGGTATGTGTGTGGATGGTTGTGGGTGTGAATGTGAGGGTGTGTGTGTGAAGGTGAAGAGGGGGTGTTTGTGAAGGAGGTTGTGTGAAGGTGTGTAACTGAAGGTGTAGTTTAGGTGTGAGTAAGGTGTGAGTAAGGTGCAGGTGTTTGTCTGTGGTGTCTGTGAGCAGTGGGTCTGTTGCAATGGCTCATGGGTTGTGTGTGTGGGCCCTTTTTATTGGTCCAATTTTTGGGTGTGGCTGTGTTTGAATTTGTGGTGGGTGTGTTATAAGAGGTGGTTGTGATTTGGTCCTCTGTTTGGCAGTTTGGATGTGGCAGGTCAGTCATAGAGATGTATTTTGTCATTTTGACGTGTTTTGTGGTGTTGTGCGAGTCGAATTGACCCTCCTTGTGCTGTTTTACTGTGTCCTGGTTCTGTACGAGTCTTTTTCGCGTAGGTACGGTCCGTACATACGCGATGCTGGGTGAGGGTGCTGGGGTACGGTGTTGGGGTGCGGCGCGTACTGGTGTGGGCTGTGCTACGGTGTTGGGGTACGGTGCGTACAGGTGCGGGCTGTGCTTCGGTGTTAGGGTACGGTGCGTACAGGTACGGGCTGTGCTACGGTGTTGGGGTACGGTGCGTACAGGTGCGGGCTGTGCTAGGGTGTTGGGTTACGGTGCGTACAGGTGCGGGGCTGTGCTACGGTGTTGGGGTGCGGCGCGTACAGGTGCAGGCTGTGCTTGGGTGTTGGGGTGCGGTGCGTACAGGTGCGAGCTGTGCTACGGTGTTGGGGTGCGGCGCGTACAGGTGCGGGGCTGTGCTACGGTGTTGGGGTGCGGCGCGTACAGGTGCGGGCAGTGCTACGGTGTTGGGGTACGGTGCGTACAGCTGCGGGGCTGTGCTACGGTGTTGGGGTGCGGTGCGTACAGGTGCGGGGCTGTGCTACGGTGTTGGGGTGCGGCACGTACAGGTGCGAGGCTGTGCTACGGTGTTGGGGTGCGGCGCGTACAGGTGCGGGCAGTGCTACGGTGTTGGGGTACGGTGCGTACAGCTGCGGGGCTGTGATACGGTGTTGGGGTGCGGCGCGTACAGGTGCGGGGCTGTGCTACGGTGTTGGAGTGCGGCGCGTACAGGTGCGGGCTGTGCTACGGTGTTGGGGTACGGTGCGTACAGGTGCGGGCTGTGCTACGGTGTTGGGGTGCGGCACGTACAGGTGCGGGGCTGTGCTACGGTGTTGGGGTGTGGCGCGTACTGGTGCGGGCTGGGCTACGGTGTTGGGGTACGGTGCGGAGGGGGGGTATGGTGCTGACGTATGGGGGTACGGTGCTGACATGTGCGGGGTGAGGGGGGCTGTACGACTCGTATTCGGGCACAAGTTTACCCATGTACATGTAGGCTACAGCGTTCGCTCCGTACAGGGCCTTTTACATGCGGTTGTGTATTTGGACGGGCGGCACGGATCGTACTAGCGCGCTCGGACTTCTGTTTTACGATTTGCACGTAAAAATGTCCGGCTCCCTATCGGACACTGTTCCCGACGCTATTCGGACGTAAAATTTTACGGCTCCCTCTCGGACCATTTTTCCGACGCAATTCGTATGTATTTTTCACGTACGAATCGTACTTCGCAGTTTGTACGGTACTTGTACGATTCGTACGTAAAAAAATACGGATACGAGTCGGACAGTTAATTTTTTTAACGGATCGGAATCGGCACCATAATGTTTTATTAATTTTTATTTATTGTTATTGTTAATTAAAGTATTGTAAATTAATTATTAATTGGTAATTAATTTTAAATAATTGATTAATTGGTAATTAAATTAATTATGTTATTTTTAATGTGTAGCAGGTTGTGGGTTTATAGGGGAATAGGGTGGGAAGTAATTTAAGTATAATGAATTAGTTAATATGTGTTTTTTATTATTGATTATTAATTTATTGATAATTAACTATTAATTGGTAATTAATTTTTATTAATCGGTTAATTTAAAATTATATTAATTATACTTAATTTTTTATTGTTATTGTTAATTGATTTATTGTTAATAAATTATTAATTGGTAATTCATTTTTATTGATTGATTAATTGATAATTAAATGAATTGTTTTATTTTTTTATGTGTAGCTAGTTGTGTGTTTATAGGGGAATAGGGTGGGAAGTAATTTAATGTTATTTAAGTAAATATTAATTTAACTTAATAGGTATTTATTAACAATTATTCTGTTAAATAATTCTTAATATGTTTTCAGTATGGTAATTTAACTCCTACGCTATCCTACATTTTCCCTACTGTTGCACTCACTGGAGTTGGAATAGTAATTTTTACCCCTCCGCTATCCAACACTTTCCCTACTGTTGCACTCACTGGAGTTGGAATAGTAATTTTTACCCCTCCGCTATCCAACACTTTCCCTACTGTTGAACTCACTGGAGTGGGAATAGTAATTTTTACCCCTCCGCTATTCAACACTTTTCCTACTGTTGCACTCACTGGAGTGGGAATAGTAATTGTTACCCCTACGCTATCCACAACTTTCCCTACTGTTGCACTCACTGGAGTGGGAATAGTAATTTTAACCCCTACGCTATCCAACACTTTCCCTACTGTTGCACTCACTGGAGTGGGAATAGTCATTTTTACCCCTGCGCTATCCAACACTTTTCCTACTGTTGCAGTAACTGGATTTGGAATAGTAATTTTATTTCCTCTGCTATCTAATATTTTTTGTATTAATTTAGGTAATGTACTGTATAATTGATTTTAAAAATATTAAAAATATTTTTTTTTTTAATGTTACCTATATTTGTTTACATTTATATATGTTTTATGTGTATAGATGTATTTATAATTTATTTTTAAAAAATAACAATTTATAAGTTATTGAAATAAATATTAAAACATATTAATAAGTAAGCAAATATATTATATATTATATGTATATGTTTAATGTGTTTTAATGATATATTATACGTTTTAAGCATTTTAAATTATTTTTAACTATGTTTCTTTTAATTATATGTATTTTTTACTTTTTTTGACATTATTTTTTTAGCTTAAATAATGATATTTTTAACAACGATATTTTTGACATCGATATTTTTTTTCTCAATATTTTTGTGCTTACCATAATGTAGATTGGATGTCGATATTCTTGACTTCAGTATTTTTGCTGCAATATTTTTGTAGGTCGATATTGTGACCTTCGATATTTAGTCAGTGATTTGTGGAGGACAGTGACATACAATGTATTGTGGTAAAGTCTAGTGTTTTACAGTGGAGTAGATTTGAGTGGCGTAGAGTGGAGTATATGCAGTAGCATACAGTGGAATACCATAGAGTGGAGTGGAATGGAGTGGCATAGAGTTGAATAGTGTGGAGTAGAGTGACTTAGAGTAGAGTGAGGTAAAGTGTACGGCTGTACAGTGGAACAGCGAGGAGTGATGGCGTGCCCCTCAGTGGCATAGAGTAGAGTAGTTTACAGTAGAATAGGATAAACTGGAGAGACATACAGTGGCGTGGCGCACAGTGGAGTGGCATACAGTTTAGTAGGTTTGAGTGAAGTGGCGAACAATGGAGTTCTGTACAGTGGAATAGTGTGGATTTTAATGGTGTGCAATCGAGTGGTGTAGACAGGAGTGATGTAAAATGGAGTTACATAGTGGAGTGGTATACAGTGGAATAGGGTGCAGTAGAGTAGCAATAAGTTGAGTGGCGTAAACTAAAGTAGGGTGCAATAGAGTTGTTTACAGTGGAATAGCCTACAGTGGAGTGGGGTAGAATGTGGTTGTGTACAGTCTAATAGTGTAGAGTAGAGTGTCATAGAGTGGAGTGGTGCAGAGTGGAATAGTTTACAGTTCAGTAACATGAAGTCGAGTGCTGTGACGTGGAGTGGTATACAGTGGATTAGCTTAAAGTGGAGTTGTGTAAAGTGGAATAGCATTCAGTGTTGTGCATCGAGTGGAGTGGCAGTATAGAGGCATAGAATGAAGTAGTGTGTAGGGTAATAGTGTACAGCCGATTATCGGAGACTGGAGTGGTGTAGAGTGGAGTTGAATACAGTGAAGTGGCATACTGTGGAATTGTGTACAGTGTAGTGGTGTACACTGAAGTGGCATACAGTGGTGTGGCACATAATAGAACAGCGCAAATTTACTGTCATAGATTGGAGTTGTGTACAGTGGAGTCGCATAGAGTGGAGTGGTGTTGACTGGAGTGTCATACAAAGCAGTGGCGTAGAGTGTAATAACGTAGAGTAGAGGGGCATAGAGTGGAGTGTGGTAAAATGGAGTGACGAACAGTAGATTAGCGTATAGTGGCGTGCCGTAGAGTAGATGTGGCATAGAGTTGAGTGACATAGACTGGTAATTTAAACAAACGTAGCATGAAAGTGTGTGAACGGATGTAGATATTAAGGGGGTCATTAGCATGGCAGGTGGACAAATCTCCCGGGAAATGGGACCGCCCCCAATGCATGCGGCGGTCCCGCACATACCATTAGGACGTGCCCGCGTATTCCTAACATTGTGGCGGGTGGTGCTGAATGCCAAAATGCAAGTTGTGCATTTTGATGCACAACGTGACAGGCACCGCGCGGTGCCTGCCACGTTGCACATTGAAATGCAGGGGGGTACCATGGGTACCCCCCATGTGCACCCCCCAGAATCTCTGGGGGCCCACTATGGGCCCCCAATGTAGAATACTGCATGCCTTTCAACACCGCCACGGAAAGGCATTACCCCGCATGTATCTTACTATGGATGACAGTGTCTACCAGACACCGCCACCATATTAACAGCTTTTCCGCCCGGTCGACTGATTGACCGTGCGGAAAACCGGCAGACGGTCTTTCCGTCCGCTGGGGTACCGGGAATTTACATGCGGGCAGGAGGAAATGTCGTGCGGATTGCCACCGCCCTGCAGGCGGTGGCAATCCACCCGACATACTAATGGGTCCCAATGTGTTCATTATGAGGTGTAATGTTAAGTTTTTGGTAGTATGTGTAAATAGTGTTAAAGTTATATGTTTAAAAAAAGTTATATATTGTCCGTGGTATACCCCAGTATGTTTGTGGCATACCACTGTACATGCCGATGAGACAACAGTATGTGATTGGCTAATGGCTGCGTTTCTCAAACTTGAAAGTCAGCCATGTATTTTTTAGCACAGTTTGGCTTTGTTCTCTGTTCTCTTTTTTGCTGCGTTCTGGGTTAGGGTCTTAGATATAGGTAAGTAGTAGTTTTTTTTGTTTCTCCCTACTTATTACTAGTTTATTAAAGTGGTAACAGGTAGAGAAATTTATTTGTAATTTCTAAATATTTTAAAGCAGTTTATGGAGAAATGTGCATTGTTAAAAAAAAATATTTAAGCAACGATGTAATTTGTCGGTATTACTGCGGTACTCTAGATTTTTTGTGAACATTTAAATATGTTGAAAACAAAATACTCTGTAGTACACTATGGGGCTGATTCCGATCCTGTATTTTTTTTTCCCCGTACGACTCGCATCCGTAATTTTCCCCGTACGAATCGTATAAGTCCCGTCCCACCCGTGAAGTACGATTCGTTACAGGAAAAATACATACGGATCGGCCCGATCCGTACGAATTTGATCTGGTAAGTTGTACGAGACAGACCCGGACACTTTTCCGTACGAAACCCAAAAATACAGTCCGACCGTACAAGTACGATCCGGACCGGCTTTCCGATTTAGGATTCGTACGGAAAACGTCCCGTACACGGGGAATGACTTTACCCGCTACAAAGCAAACTTTGTACGACTCGTATCACGGGAAAAGTAGTTCCCGGGGTGCGAGCCGTACAGGGGTACGAGTCATATAGGCTCCCCCCCTGCATATGTACGCACCTTACAACAACATCATTGCGTATGTACGGTGCGTACCCCAACATCACAACATCATCGCGTATGTACGGTGCGTACCCCAACATCACAACATCATCTCGTATGTACGGTGCATACCCCAACATCGCGTATGTACGCACCTCACAACAACATCATTGCGTATGTATGGTGCGTACCCCAACATCGCATATATACACACCCCCCCACAACAACATCCTTACGTATGTACGCACTTCACAACAACATCATCGCGTATGTATGGTGCGTACCCCAACATCGCGTATGTACGCACCCCACAACAACATCCTCACATATGTACGCACCTCACAACAACATCATCGCGTATGTACACACCTTACAACAACATCATCGCGTACGTACGGTACGTACCCCAACATCGCGTATGTATGCACCCCACAACAACATCCTCACGTATGTACGCACCTCACAACAACATCATCGCGTATGTACGGTGCGTACCCCAACATCGCGTATGTACGCACCCCACAACAACATCCTCACGTATGTACGCACCTCACAACAACATCATCGCGTATGTATGGTGTGTACCCCAACATCGCACATGTACGCACCCCACAACAACATCCTCACGTATGTACACACCTTACAACAACATCATCGCGTACGTACAGTGCGTACCCCAACATCGCGTATGTATGCACCTCACAACAACATCCTCACGTATGTACGCACCTCACAACAACATCATCACGTATGTACGGTGCGTACCCCAACATCACATATGTACGCACTCCACAACAACATCCTCACGTATGTACGCACCTCACAACAACATCATTGCGTATGTACGCACCGTACATAGGCAATGTAAAACAGCACAAGGAGGGTCTATTCGACTCGCACAACACCACAAAACACGTCTACAGTGCACAAAACATGGAAATGACTGACCTGGCTACATCCAAACAGTCGAACAGAGGGGCAAACTCACAACCACCCCTTATAACACACCCACCAAAAATTCAAACTGAGGCCCACTCACAAATGGACCAATAAAAAGGGCCCACACACACAAACCATGAGCCTTTGCAACAGACTCACTGCAGCTAGAGAGCACACACCAACAGCTGCACCCATCCACCTTAACATATACAGCTTCACACAACCTCTTTCACACATACCCCCTCTTCACATTCAGACCCACAACTTCACATTCACACCCACACACCCACAACCATCCACACCCTCACCCCACACCATGCCCACAGACAGAATCCAAAGTTCACAAGGGAGGAGCTGGAGATCCTTGTCAATGAAGTCATCAGAGTCGAGCCACAGCTGTTTGGAACATTGGTCAGACAGACCAGCATAGCCGAAAAATCACGCCTGTGGCAGAGGATCGTCGATAGGGTGAATGCTGTTGCACCCATCAGAAGGACCAGGACTGAATGCCAAGCCAGGTGGTACGATCTGCGGAGGGCGGTCAAGCGAAAAATGAATGACAACTACGCCCAGAGCAACATCACTGGAGGGGGTGGGCCCCGCAGACCAGTACATTTCCATCCCTGGGAGGAGAAGGTGATGGCCCTGCTTCCGCCGGTGGGAGTACATGGACTGCAAGGACTTCCAGAGCCTGGTGAGTACACAAACAACTTACATAACATGGGGGTAATGACATCCACACCCCAACTACACAAAATGCATGCAACTACCCCCAAGCCCTCACTGGCCACAACCAGAGTCAAAAACAACTCTTATGCCAATAACATGTGTATGCCCCATTGAGAAAGCAAGGCCATGCTATGTCCCATGCTACACGAAGCACCAACCCAAGAATGGATGTCCCGTATGCTGGGAGGGTGGGTGTCACTAAACACATAGTTGAACTCCAAATCAGACACAATTGCCCTCATCCCATATGGCCCAGGTACATACCCATGCACCATGCGCAATGCACAGGGATTGGGAAAGTACTGACAAGATAGCTGACACTTGGCCCAGGTGTAGGCAGCACAGGGCCCTCCTGTGACCAGTGCAAACACAAACACCAAGGCAACGAGGTCAGATATCTAGGACAAGAACTCACACTCACTGTCATGGCAGCATGCTCCATGGGGGGACAGGTACATCACCTGGGAGCCCCACTGCCAAATCACACTACACCCACCAGCAGGCCCTGTCACACACACCCCTTACACAAGCAGACACCCCCGGGACACGCAATGGATTTACCCACTGTCACAATGGACATGTAACACAACAACACTAATACATAGCCGAAGAAGCATCCAAGCCAAAAATCTACATGTCAAAGACTCAGGAGAACATATCAATCTGTCCCCTGCAACATACCCATCCACAAGTGAACATTGGGGAGAATGCTAGGCACATACAACTAACTGGAGGAACAGTGCCAACTTGAATGTGTATGAAACATGGATGTTGCATGAAACAGCATTAACATTGTCTGCCTCTCACACACAGGGCAACGTGATGATTTTCCCCCCAACAATGGGGGTGAACAATCACAGTCCCAGGCTCGGGACGAACCTGATCCCACCGGCAGCGACGCCTCTCAACACTCCACGGAAGACCCCGACCGACCTGGACCCTCTGGTGTCCAAGCCCCTGCAGCACCTGGTTCAGGAACATCTGTGCCAACCACCATCCCCATTCCTGCCACATCCCAGGAGACACCGAGGAGCCCTGCCCGCAGTGAACACCTGAGCCAGTCTGACCAGGAGGGACAAGATGCGCCCGGCACCCAGGAGGAGGCAGACAACACTGCCACTGCCATCCCTCAAGGGTCCCGTAGACCCGATGTGCCCACAACGGCAGCCCTGGCTCATGTGGGCAGGGGTGATGGGAGTGGAGGCAGGCGGAGGCGAGAACCTGACCAGCCAGCTGAAGGGACCGGTATGTCACACATAGACAACATCATGGACTCATACCGGCGTGACACCAGGGAGTTCAGCCAGGTAGTGGTGACCCTCACAGAGATTAAGAACCAGTAGGCCGAGCAACACGCCAGTCAACAAGAACACCAAGGACGGATGGATGCAAGACTGGCTGAGCTCCTGGCGGTGCAAAGGGACATAAGCCATTCACTCCGTCGGATCGCCGACAACATGGGCAACCCTCCCTGTGCCACCAGGCGAAGACCACCACCAGCCACAGGGAGGGAGGAGGAGGAGGATTCGTCCGACGTAGCGTTCCAAGCATCGTCAAGGCCTGCATCTGAGGGTCCCCGGAGGAAGGTGGGTCGTCCACGGAAAATACCGTGAGAGGCAGCGGACCATCCACATCTCCCAGGTCACCTGGTGTTGCACCTCATTGACTGACATCATCTGCCACATGGATTTGCTGGTCACAGTCTGAACAATTATGCCAAACACTGTGGCCTGGACTCTGATGACTTAAAATGCCAAGGATCCCATCTCCCCCTGTGAACTTTGGATTCTATGGTCCCTGTATTGTACCTTTTTTAGTGCACAAATCACGCCCCAGACCTATAATAAATACATTTATAATTGTAATTTTATGTTGCAGTCATTTAGCATGAGTCCACAACATACGTGTGGGGATATGTCAAAGTATGCCTGAGTGTGGAACTAACTCCAGCCATCCATACACTTGGATCTGAGTCCGGTCGAGGACACACATGGGTCACAATGGGTCACAATGTATCACCAAATACAGACATGGAGCCCAATACTCACCCGTGAGGGCCTCAAGCTGCTGAGGGGGGCTTGCAATACTGCTTAGACAGACCAATTTGCCAGAGTATCATGAAGGTGTAGAGGTCATGGGTCATGTTGAGGTGCCCGGGGAGGGAGTCCCAGGTCTGTTTTGCGAGGTGGGAGAACTATCTCCTGCATGCAGTTGTTCTGTGGATGTGATGAATGGTGGCCAGGTCAAGGTGGGCTGCACGAAGTTTGGCCAACGGGGTGTTGGAAGACAGACGTCCAAGGTCGGTTTTGGGTCTGGGGTTGTGGAATGCTTCCTGAGTGTGGTTCAGGAGTCTGAAGGTGATCCTGCAGCAGACAGTGAGCCATTCTAGCTATCTCAGGTGGACGGTGATGTGGCTGGGGCGGGGGATGTTGAAGATGAGGTGTGCGGATGCACCCTGGATGTGGACAACTTCTCCTGCAGTTTTGCTGTTTTTCCTCCGTAGAGGGCGTTGCTGTAGTTGACCCGGCTGGTGTCGTGCACTTGGGGGACAGTCTGTCTTGCCTTGGAGTGGATCTATCTGTGGATCATTTGCAGCATGCGGAGGGTGTTGCAGCATGAGGTACAGATGGTGTTGAGTTGCATGGTAAGTGTGAGCGGTGAGTCCATGATGAACACCAGCTTGCGTGCGTGGCCACTGGGTGCTGGTGCGGTGCCCAGGCCGGTGGGACACAAGGAGTTGACCCAGCCGTAAGGGGACAATCCTCAGATGATGACCTCAGTCCTGTCCAAGTCCAGCCTCAGGTGGCTGATGGTCAGCCATTCGTCAACGGATCTCATGCCTTCTTGAAGGTTGGATCTGGCAATGGCTGGGTCTTTGGTGAGGTTGAGGAGCAGCTGGGTGTCAATGGTATACGAGATGATGATGAGGTTGTGTGCGCATGTGATGGTGGAGTGGGGGGTCATGGAGACATTGAAGATCGTCACGCTGAGAGATTAGCCCTGAGGCAAGGGCCTCATGACCCCAGTGTACTACATGCTGCAGGGTGGAGGCCGACTCCCTGGGCCTTGCTGGTGAGCTACTTGGTGATTTAATCCTGGGCCCTCCTCTGGATACCAGTGTTGGAGATGTGTGAGCTGACAGTGTGGTAGCACATGGTGTACAATGGCGTTGAGAGGTCAAGAGGGGTGGTTTCACCATTGTTGAGTAGGGCTAAGTTGTCGTTGGTGGTGGCAATGATGACGGTTGCAGTGGTGTGATTACTGTGGAAGATGTTCTGGTGCTGGTTGCCTGGAGCTGTTTGCGCGGAGGAAGTTTGTCAGTCGCTCGTTGAGTATCTTCCTGATGACATTTGCTGGGTAGGGAAGCAGGGTGATGTTCCAGGAGATCCTGCGCTACTGCCATCTGTTGTTGAAGAAGGGCCTGGGTCTCGGAATGCCTCCAGCTCCCATGGAATGTGGCAAACTCAAATGAGACATTCAGGAAGCCCTGGACGTGGGCTTCAAGGATGGGGAATCATGTGGTTGAGATGTTGTGTGGGAAGGGGCCTGATGGAGAGCCAGAGTGGATGGTGCACATGAGCCAGGTGGTGTATTTGTTGCTGACGGGAGTCCAGAACCTGAGGGGGGTTTGACCTGCAGATAATAGTGCTGTCTGCCTCTGTGTGCCAAGGCTGTCGTGTATGGCCATGAGCTTGCAGTGGTAGAAAGTTGCAAGGGATGTGATCTGCCTTGCAAGGGTGGGGTATCTTTTGGATGGAGATCTGCTGTCAGTTCACTCACAATGCTGATGAGCTCCTTGATGTCGTGTGTTTTGGTGCCTCTGCCCTATCTGAAGGATCTCCACTTGTCCTTGCTGATGATATGGTGATGGCTGTGTGTGTCGTTTTCCAGGGCTGTAAGGTAAATGAAGGTACTTTGTGTTACAAGGTTTGCACAAGAGTCCAGCTCGATTTGTATGAGTCCAGTAGGTCTGCCTTGTCCCAGGTGGCTTAACTGTTGTTGTGCTTCACAGAAAAGTCCGTCAATGTGGCAAGATTGTTGGATCAGTAGCTGATCCAGTGTGTGAGGTTGCAGGGTGTGGCGGTGGTGTTGGTTCGAGTGTCCCACACAGCTTGTCTGTGGTGACTTACATCAAGCATCTTTGGGGGATCGGTAGCAGGGTGTGGGCCAGTGTGTTACTTGTCGGAGACGTGGATGCAAATGTTGATGGACCAATGTTGGATAGTGGTGTGGTTCTCCTCCAGCAAGAAGTTACTGGCCCCCAGCCACATGTAGCCTGTGGAGGTGAGGGCGTGCTTGCAGATGTACGGGTTGATGGCTTTGCGGAATTGTGGATGTAGGCCTGGAGATCTGTAGATGAGTGTTACTCTGAGGGTTGCCAAGTGGTTGGAGCAAAACCGGATTTGTGACTCAGAGGGTGTACTTGGGAATAAATTGCAATTCATCCTCCGGGATTGTTGTTGCCATCCCTGCGGGTGATCTTGTATCCGTCTGAGATGGCAATGAAGAAGTTGTGTGCTGAGGATGCTTTTGACCAGGTTACTGTCATGAAGGTGATGTGTGGGGCCGTTGTGTTCAGGAGGTAACAGAGTCCAATGGCATGCTTGTGGACGGAGCGGGTGTGGAGTAGGAGGCACATGACCTGGTTGTTCAGACAGGGTCTGTTAGGAGGGGCAGCGCTGTGTAGGCAGTTGGAGTTGCACACTCAGCATGCAAAGGTGTTGTGTGTGCGCTTAGGGGTTGCCTGATAGCAGGCGGTTATTTGTCTGGAGGACATTGCTTGCAGGGTGGCTGCAGCATGAGCCTGTTGTGTGACGTGGGTCATGCAAGGACCAGAGGGTCGTGCACTGTGCACGTTGCAGGCGCAGACGGTCCTGCCTTTGGCACGGCGTTGGTGCAACAGTGGCACAGACAAGCTGCTGGCTGCATTTATAATGGGTGGAGGGGGAAGGGAGGAGCATTTTGTAGGCGTGTGGGTTGCCGAATCAGGGCACTCGGTGGGGCGGTGCCGCAGGTGAGGCAGCAGCAGGCGAAGGGGGTGAGAAACTAGGCAAAAGGTAGCACACAAAGACAAGGAGGTCAGAAAGGCACAGTGCAACAGGTGTATGTAAAGGAAGGAGTGTCAGGTTACTCATGGGTCACTCCGAGAAAATGTATAAAGAATCAACAAAAATGATGGCCACAGGACCAGGCAACAAAATGCGGAACTGCGCACAGGAGACACACCGTCAGCATGCGTTGATGTCCCGTCGTGGGGAGCAACCTGCACAAATACATACACAACCAGGTACTTCATGCACAATAGAGATTATTAGCCATGAAGAAATGCATGCATGTTGCAGAAGTACACATACACTCATATGCTCAATCTTTGACAATTATGCCATAGATGACGCATGCAAACTGGCAAGAGATATGCAGTGACAGAGATGAGGCACTTTGGATTGTGCAGAACACCTTTATTGCACAAACTCACACAAAGGGAAATGCATTCATACGAACAGACTCACAGGTCAGTTGACAGAACATGTGGGACATACGCTGGACCCCCCCTTCACAACATGGATGTTGTAAATCCCAATGAACTGGCACACAAGTCAAGGGGATGAGCCAAACACATCCTGCTGCACACGGAGATGCTGCAAATCACCATAGAGCCAGTTTTGTGATGTCCCACACTATGTCCACCCGTAGCATCATCAATGTTTCAGAGGCAAGGTTTACGCACACTGATGCCTTCATCAGATTCCAAACTCCACTACAGATGACTGTCAAGAAGGGTGACTATCATGTCATGGGAGTGATGCTACATGTTGTATGCTCCATGGTGAGAAGACATGTATGCATGGTACCACAACATGCACAGAAGCAGTCCTCATACATTCCCAACCCGTACCACCACCAAAAAGCCTTGCTGCAATCCTTACCCAAACTGACATTTCCACATGTCCGTGCATGGAACGCTGATTCAGCGCACGTTGCAATCCTCATGAGGAATAGCAGGAGGACAAAGATGACACGAGCAGACAACAGGCGCAAAAACCTGGGAATGACAGACACACAAGAAGTAACCTAAAACAAATCTCGCCGCACACACATAGTCAGTTACGAAACAGGAACAATGTTGGACACATGCAAATTTCAAAGAAAGTCTCTCCGCAAAACTGTGTGGCATGACATCATCACTCGAGTGACACATCAGTACACACATCAAAGTCACTTTGCATTCAGTCAGCTGGACACATACATTGCAACACATGCCACTCAATGCTACAAGCTTGCACACTCATACCCAGTGACTCACCATTATGAGAAGAAGTTGCGTATGAGCTGACTCCGGATATCATCCTCCTCCTCCTCATCACTTGCCTCGTGACCAAGCCCTGGATCCTCCACGGGTGGGTGTTGCTCCTCATCAGGATCAAGGATGAGTGGCACTGCCTTCTCAAAGGCCATGTTGTGCAGCATGCAGCACACAATGAAGATTTTGCACACCTTCTCCGGTGCATATGGGAGGGACCCGCCTGTCTTGTCAAGGCACCGGAATCGGCTCTTCAGGACGCCAAACATCCTCTCAATCGCTTGGTCTGCCCGTGTGCATTGTACCTGTGATCTGCAGCTTTTCTTGGGTTGCGGAGAGGTGTCATTAGCCATGGCATGTTGGGATATCCAGAGTCCCCTACATGGAAACATCATGTAAATAAGTAGGTCAGGAGATGCCGTAGGAGCCAAAGATACCGCAACACACAGGACCAACAGAGTATACCAACCAACAAGACATGCTCGTTCATTGTGCAGCCGCAGCCTCATTTGTGGCACCCTGCTACGCCTCATGATGTAGGCATTGTGTGCTGATCCTGGAAAACGTGCACAGACATGGGAAATCAGCATGTTAGCAAGACACACCACAAAGGCATTGAGTGGTAATGTTTACGGTTGCGATAGGCTTGCTCCTGTGCCTGTGGTGGTACCAAAGCCACATGTGTCCCATCAATGGACCCAATGACATGGGGCATCCCTCCCAGGGCATAGAAATCATCCTTGACATCTGTCAACTCCCCAGGAGTAGGAAATTTGATGAATTCATCAAGGTGCTCCAACATGGCTGCCAAAACATCACGCAGGACACGGCTGAACATTGTCTGTGACATCCCACCAACATCAGCTATGGTCAATTGAAATGTACCTGTGGCAAAAAAATGTAGGGCTGCCATCACCTTCATCTTTGGGGTCAGCGCAGTAGGATACCTGTGTCACGGTTGGAGGTGTGGTGCCAGCCTGTCGGTCAAGTCCTCAATCAACTGTTGAGTGAATCTGTAACGTCGGATGCAGGCACATTCCCTCATGGCAGCCAAGTCTGGCATTGTTCTTGGGACAGGCGGTGCCCTGCAAAACATTGTTAGGAATCATGAAGATTGAGAGTCTGCCAACATCAATGTCAATGAACATGGCACATGCTAAACTGCTACTACACATCAGGTAACTATGGAGTCTGGTGTGTGCAATACATCCAGGACACATATGCCACCTTGCTGGCACTCCTACGAAAAGCCAGATACACCTGTTGATTGTCAAGTCTACATGACAGGCCCTGAAATGAGCTGGGGGCAAGTCTGAGTGAACAGCCAGAGATATCACCGGAGTGACACACATCCACATAGCTGCATTGGAAGGATGTCATCTCATCAGACAGTTGACTGCAAGGCACACGCACATGTCACATGGAATGTCAAATGTACATATGACACACATTGCGATGAAGGGGTACACGTGAAAACAATTAAACACAGCCATTGAGACGATGCACACATGTATGCCTGGGAAAATATGATGTCCGATGCACACAGACCCTACAGCCGTGGGAATCTACATGTGGCATGGTGTACGTAGATGTGTGCCATGCCCATCTCCACACAGACCCATGTTGGATGCACCAACAGCAGATGCAGTTGACGGAACACTAACAGCAAGCTCATGGGAACACATGACACACACCTGACATAGTTACATAGGGGCACGCTGATCGTGACATGTCAGTGGAGAGAGTGTCCCTGTCCCTGACATCAGGAGACAAGTGCGGGTGGTGATGACTGTGCCATCCCACTGCTGCTGTGCATGACACAGTTGGACTACAGACACACATGTGGCAAGTGTCAAGGTGATGTGTGCTACATAGTGCCCCATCACACATGACATGTGTACATAGGTCATCACACATCAATTGTGCAACTAGATGAGATGACATGTGCAATATCACTGGCTGACACACCTAGGGCCTGCACATGAAAGTATGCAATGACAAGTACTTGATGGACAGCCTTGTGCGACTCGTAGCCCTCCATTCCTGGCATGTGTACGCCTGTATTACCATTGTAAGTGTGTGAAACGCACCGTACACCCGCAATCATCGCCTGTGTACGCTTCGTTTCACCATTGTACTTGTGCCATAGGGGTACGTGTGAAACGCACCGTACACCCGTTATCATCGCGTGTGTGTGCTTCGTTTCAGCATTGTACTTGTGCCGTAGGGGTACATGTGAAACGCTAAGTACACCCGCCATCATCGCGTGTGTACGCTTCGTTTCACCATTGTACTTGTGCCATAGGGGTACGTGTGAAACGCACCGTACACCCGCTATCATCGCGTGTGTATGCTTCGTTTCACCATTGTACTTGTGCCGTAGGGGTACGTGTGAAACGCACCATACCCACGCATTCAATGCGTTTGTACGGTCCGTATGACTGTTCTACTGGTGCCGTAGGGGTACGTGTGAAACGCACTGTACCCACGCATTCATTGCGTGTGTACGGTCCGTATGACTGTTCTTCTGGTGCCGTAGGGGTACGTGTGGAACGCACCGTACCCACGCAATTATTGCGTGTGTACGGTCCGTATCACTGTTCTACTGGTGCTAGGGGTACGTATGCAACGCACCGTACATGTCCACTTCCGTTGTTGCGGTACGCAGGGGTTGCTGGCCACGCTCCCCCAAGTGACCAGACCCTGGTGGTAATGTATGGACTCCATATTATAGGTTTTGCTTTGGGTATGGGGTATGTTTCCTTCCCCTCACTCCCCCCTGGGTGTTGTTCTCACCTTCTGCGGCGTGTGCGTCGGGTCCGGTGCACCAGGTCGTAGGCTAGGAGGACCGGGATGACACGTACGATGGGGTTCATGGCGTGTACATCGCATACCGCGGCTCCGTTGCGTAGCGGTTCGCGTCGGACTCTGCTTTTCCGGCTGTGTTTGGCTCCCGTAAAAAAAGAGCCGTACGGAGTGACGTAGGGACGATTCGTACTTGCTTGGCCGGAAACCGCTGCTTGAATGCGTCCGGACATCGCGTACAAGCTGTTCCGGATCAGAATCGTTGTTTTTTTTTACCCGTACGGTGTTTTGTACGAAACGTACGGAAATAGGCTTTCTGTACGAATCGTACTTCCTAGGTTGTACGGACAGTTTACCGGGTACGAGTCGTACGGAGAAAACGCTCCGTAAAACGATTCGTACAGCCTTTTCCCAGGATTGGAATCGGCCCCTATGTTTGCAAAATATAGTATAGTATAGTACAGTGTATTTACATTTTTTCAACATATACAATTTATTGTTATGTTTATGACCGCTGTACATATATATAGAGTTCAAACATGGTGTCCCCCTGCGAGGACGCAATCAGAGATCAGCCGAATCCTGCGAGTGGTGACAGTATTCTTTTTGAAGCACCAGACATCACTTGCCAAACAAATAGTCCATACCCTACGCGTTTCGGAGCTGCCTGCTCCTTGTTCACGGGCTTCATGCTTTGTATATATATACATAAACTTATAAATATTGTTCCCTACCCATTTCCAGTTTAATGAAGTGGTAATAGATAAGCAGATAAGGGAAAAATAACGAACCTAATACTTACCTGTATCTAAAGGCCTAATGCGAAATACGGGTAAAGTGTACATAAAAACAACATGACTGCCTTTAACTTTTGTAAAGGCAGTCATTAGCAAATCAGAAAATTCACTCTCATCACTATGTCCAGTGGTACTACTGAGAAATACAGCGAAATACAGCAAACTTTCATGAAACTATTGTGGTCTGAAATATCACAAAGCCTTTATGCCGTATAATGTAAATAAATGTACCCTATTTACCTGTAGTACCAGAAAGGATCATCTACACACCATAATCTAAACTCCTGCCAAATTCCATTCAATTCCGTCCCTCCATTTTTGTGCTACATGCGATGCACATGTCTATGTAAAATGTCAAGGTGCAAAAGACAGTTTTAGGACCCCACTTTTTTCTTTGCACCCCCTGAACCAATCACTGCAAAACTTTCCATTCTCCACCAATGTAGAAAATGAAATAGTTCTGGAAATGTTTGTGGCGACTCATGAAACAGGAGCAAAGCTATTAGAATACAGGAATGGCTATCTCTGGCAACCTTAACTCGAACTTCAGAGTAGCTGCTGCATGTGCGTGTGCATCAGACTTTCCATAGGAAAGGCATATTTTTTTTAAATAACTCTGACACAGTTCTATGCATCTTCATAAAACATTCCAAAAGAATAATTAATGCGCACTGGCTCCGTCATGGAAAGTTTGTTGCTGATCCATCAAACAGAAGCTAGGAAAATGGTGGCGTCCCAAAAATGTTGATTAAATATTTCAATTCTCGCGGGAAAGATGACTCTCTGATACAGAAAAACTGATTGAATGGATTTACACCAGTGTAACTGGTGGGTCCTTTTCTGCCTGATGATAGATGGTTTTCAGACTGATTTTTTGAGTTATCAAAAGAAATTATATTAGTTCCTTGAGTCCCTTGCTGCAAGGTTCTGTTAACCCTTTCTTCTTTTCTTGTTTAGGTGTCTCTTTGATTTGGACTGGAGTTGCTCGAAACAGAAAAGAAGTAAGCAGCAGGTAAGTTTTCAAGGTGTGTTTTCTCACCACTGTCACACTTTCTGTTCTTTCCCTTTCCCTACTTGTGTTTCAATATGTTACCTAGAAACTTCTCCTATCCCTAAGTGCATTAGGCTTCAGTGTATGCTGCAATCTTGCATTAGCCAAACTACTTTCCAAAGCCAAACAAAAATAGAAAAAGATTAAAGTTTCTTTTTTCCGTAGTTTGGGTAAATCCTTGCCCCTTCTCTGTATACTATTTAGGGAAGCTATCCATCAATTGGTTAAACTTAAAATAAAATAAAACTGAGTTTCCTCACTCTACCTAGAGTCTCTCTTAGAATCCTCTTGGACTTTATTTAAACAACCTTCCCCTCCTTCTCCTCACTGTGTTCTGATCAACTACGGCACTCACGTATGTGAGCACTGACCTGCATGTGCCATGTTACCAGGTGAGGTTGGCGGGAGCCGGATGTCCCTCTGGTCCGTCTTTCTGCTGAGAGGCAGTGCGGCTGAGTGTATATCTTCCCAATGATGGATGTCTTCACCTGTGGCGTAAGGAGAGCTTAAGAGGCCCCCTGCAAGGAATAGTGAGGAGGGCCCGCGCAAAACCCAAACCCTTGATGTCTAGATGGCTTGGCCCCCTCCCACACCACAGGGAGGTGGGGGTGTCCATTACCCCCTAGGTCTTCTCTCCATTTCAGGTGAATGCGACCCCAGGATTTCCCGCCAGAAGGCAATCCTTCTCGAGTCCAATCCACTCCATTGCGACCTCACTGTTTCTCTCCCAGCCGTTTTCTTACATCTCCTCCTCCTTGCTTGACTTCTGACCTGATTTATCCTCTCCTTCCTGCTCAGTCCCCTGTGGGAAAAAGAAAAGTCATTTTTCTGTTTCCCTGTTAGTCCTTCTCCTATCATTAATGTTTTGGCTTTTTTTTCTTTTTGCGGTCAATCGTGAGTTAGCATGGCGGGTGGGTGTAACGTTAGGACCAGTAAATTCTCTAAATCTTCCTTCATCCCTCACAACCAAATTTGTTAGAAAAAAGTTCAAAATGTGCTTTTCATTACTTGGTATAATTCCATTTAGTCATTTTCAAGGAATTAGCATTTAAAATGGTGCACAGGGTGGGCACGAAGAGGTTAAAAACCTGAAAATGTTTGTGATATCGGGACTGTTGCTGTCCAGATATGCTCTAATTGGCCAAGTTAAAGGGGATTGGCCAATCCTAACTTGTTTGCCACAGCTTGAACAATATTATCTGGCAGCCATAACAGGACTTGAGAACAAGATACCTGCATCCTGGAAATGAATATAAGGGGGCATGGTAAGCTCACCCTGATTATTGGGTAAATATTGGTGACCCCTGCTTGATTGGATGGCCACAACATTAACAACAGGTTGTGGCAGCTACTATAGGTCTACTCTGGGACATGGTCCCGATTGATCTGCATTGTAGTGAAATCCTATTTATAAGGCTCAGCAGTGATGAACGGTGTTAACAGATTTTAGACACAATATAAATAATTTTGTTAGTGGTATCAGACTAATTTCAGGAAGTGTACTGTGTCCTATGATGATTTTGCCTTGTGAAAAATTGTGATTCATTGTTGGGGATTTGATGAACCATGTTTGAAAAAATGTTTTTCTCTCATGATTTTCTCATATAGCTTATGGAATGTGATCCAAATTCTAAAATGAGGACACATTTTCTCTAAATTCTCAAATATCTTCCTCATCAATATCAGAAAAAAGTTAGGTATGTTGAGTAAAACATACCTCCAACACCAGCGGCAGCTTGTCAGTTGATTCCCTATTCTACTGCAGCTTCACCACAGTGTTATAATGAAAAACTAGAGTGTTAACATTCTGCAATTATAACAAAAGTGTGGCACACCTGAATGCCATCTTGATGGAATCCAAGCTGTAAATTGGAAAGCCTTTCCTACATAGGATACTGCACTAAATGCAGAAATGTGGGGTTTCTTTTTGTCACAGAATTAATGGTTAGTGCTCTAGAAAGCTAAAATCAGGACACATTTTTAAATGAGTTCGCAAATATGTTCCTCATGCAAGTCAGTAAAACATTCTGACAAGTGGAGGGGAAAATATACTTCCAACACCAGCTGCAGTCAGTCGGTTATCTCCATAGTGAGTGACTGCAGCTTCACCACGAAATCGTAATGAACAACTAGAGCACTAGCATTGAGTAGTAAACATAAAAGTATGGCACACATGAATGCCATATGTTGGAATAGAAGTTCTTGAGTGTACAGCCTTTCCTGAGGTACAGGCTGATATAAATAGCCTTGAGATGTTAATGCAGAAATGAAACCAGTGTGATCAAAATGTCAGGGGACTTATGAATCTATAGTAATTTGAGGCATAATGTATTTTTTATTGTGCTAAAACAGTTAAAGAAAGAGACTCCAACCTAAGTACAGCATCTCCTTTCCACATCAGTTTACTCACCCTACTCATCTTCTCAGGGCCTTAACAGCTCCCTAATTTTAACATTCTAACAATCTTAGTAGACTTTGTGTGCAGTAGGAGTCAGCTGCCTATGCAGGGTTAACCCTAGGGCCAGGATGTGTTGGCAAACCCTGTGGTCAACCATCAGTGCACACTTTGTGAGCAGTGGTGATTGGGTGCCAGATAAGGGACATCCATGGGGATTGAACTCACACCCAGTTGCCAACTCCCACTGTACATGGCCACAGGCTGTAAGTAGTGGGGGCTGGGTGTCAGCAGAAGGTAATGCACAGGCCTGGTCATGAGGCCAGGACACCGGCCACTCCCCACTCTGCATGCCCTAAGACCCTGTGCAGCAGAGGATTGGACACCCACAGATGGTTGGGTGCTAAGCCAGTTTAGAATATGATCAAAAAACTGAAATTTGTTCAAATAAACAAAGGTTAAAATGCTCTTATGTGTTAAAATGAAACAAGAAGTAACATTAAAAAAACAAAAGCCACTGAAATACGACAGTTACATCATGCACTGCTTAGGACCTCACATATTACATCACCCATGACCTATTAAATGACCTCATTAATGACAACACTCATGACATCTCAGTCATAGCCTCTGGCCAGACCCTGCATCCCATCTGCATCAGTTCCTGGGCACTGGTAAGACTCTGCAGCCATCCCTCTGCAAGCATCAAACCTCCACTGCACACAATCTTCAGCCATACACAGGGCAAGTTTGACACAGGGCTTAGTATGTGGCCAGGATCTGATTCCACCCCTTCACAAATAAACAAGCCCCACTATGGACATACACAGTGGAATATTTCTGCAAGGCCTGATGTCACACTAGACTCTGTGGTCGGGCCATGCGTCCATTTCACCATGACCGCCTAACACGATACTTGCTCAGCCTTCAGCCCTTCAAAACAATGGTTGACCAAAGGGTCCATTGTTCAATGTATGAGTCAGCTGCCTATGCAGGGTTAAACACAGGGCCAGGATGTGTTGCCAAACCCTGTGGTCAACCATCAGTACAGAGTTTGTGAGCAGTGATGGTTGGGTGCCAGATGAGGGACGTCCATGGGGATTGGACACACACCCAGTTGCCAACTCCCACTGTACATGGCCAGAGGCTGTATGTAGTTGGGCCTGGGTGTCAGCAGAAGGTAATGCAGAGGCCTGGTCATGAGGCCAGGACACCGGACACTCCCTGCTTTGCATACCCTAAGGCCCTGTGCAGCAGAGGATTGGGCACCCACAGAGGGTTGGGTGCTAGGCCAGTTTAGAATATGATAAAAAAAATGAAATGTGTTCAAATAAACAAAGGTTAAAATGCTCTTATGTGTTAAAATGAAAAAATAAGTAACATTAAAAAAACAAGTCACTGAAATACGACAGTTACAGTTTGGTCAATTAAATGTAAATTGTGCCCCCATCATGCACTGCTTCGGACCTCACATATTACATCACCCATGACATATTAAATGGCCTCATTAATGACAACAGTCATGAGATCTCAGTCATAGCCTCTGGCCAGATCCTGCATCCAATCAGCATCAGGACTTGGACTCAGTTACCGAGCACCGGCAAGATTCTGCACCCATCCCTCTACAAGCATCAAACCTCCACTGCACACAATCTTCAGCCATGCACAAGACAAGTTTGACACAGGGCTTAGTATGTGGCCAGGAGCTGCATCCAACCCTCCACAAGTAGCCAAGCTCCACTATGGACATACGCAGTGGAATATTTCTGCAAGGGCTGATGTCTCATCAGACTCTGTGGTCAGGCCCTTCTTCCATTTCATCATGACCACCTAACACCATACTTGCTCAGCCTTCATTCCTTCAAAATAATGGTTGGCCAAAGGCTCTGTTGTTCAATGATGTTCAATGGCCAGCTCTATGTAAGTAACCTATCCCATCTGCTCCCTTCCTTTTGGGTAAATACAAGTAAATTGACAAGGAAATCCATCAAAAGTTCTTTTAATTCTGAAATATCTCATTTATTTTGTATCTCTTAAACTCTTACAGACAAAGAGTCCCTCCATCGATTTAGATTGTTGTATTATTCCTCATTCACAAAGCATATGGCACACTGTCAGAATCCTTGGTTGATTCCATTAGTAATTTCAATGTTATTCAAATATAGTCAGTGATGTCATCAATGATAATATTTAACATGTCATGAGTGATGTAATAGATGAGGTCATAAACAGTACATGATGGGGGCGCTAGTTGGAGTTAGTTCACTTAACTATACCTCACATATTCGTTTTTGTTGGGTTTATTTCCATTATCTCATGTCTCATTCCAATACCTAACTATAACGTCACTTTAACTGTTGTTTTTTTATTGAATATAACTATATATAGTTGTACTCGGTTGTACTCGGTGAGGCAATTCCTCATCTCGTATCATAATTGTATTTTGTGACTTACATCGTAGAGATCAGGGGGGAATTATTTTTGTGAAGAAATACTGTCTCATTCAAATCGCTACTTGCACTTATTTTGCTGTTTGCACTTGCATTTTGCACTCTCCTTCGTTTAAATCTGTATAGCTGCTCTGTATAATTGAATTGATAGCTTTTAATTATTTTTAACGTTTTAATGTATTTGATGCTCTGATGTATTGACATTGACGAATCTTCCGCCAATCCCCGCATTATTCAGCTTCCCCGGTCCAACGCCGGCCTTTGCGGCCGTTTGATTGGAGGGAAGCGGATATTCCCCTCTCACGTCGTAGCCTATCAGTGCCTCCGGTGTTTGCTCCTCCAGGAAGGGCGGAGACGGGGTTCCCCGCGCCGGGCATCTATTTAAAATCAAGCTGGCCCAGACGCGCAGCGTTGTACTCGGTGAGGCAATTCCTCATCTCGTATCATAATTGTATTTTGTGACTTACATTGTAGAGATCAGGGGAAGAAATACTGTCTCATTCAAATCGCTACTTGCACTTATTTTGCTGTTTGCACTTGCATTTTGCACTCTCCTTCGTTTAAATCTGTATAGCTGCTCTGTATAATTGGATTGATAGCTTTTAATAATTTTTTACGTTTTAATGTATTTGATGCTCTGATGTATTGACATTGATGAATCTTCCGCCAATCCCCGCATTATTTAGCTTCCCTCCGCTTCCCCGGTCCAACGCCGGCCTTTGCGGCCGCTTGATTGGGGGGAAGCGGATATTCCCCTCTCACGTCGTAGCCTATCAGTGCCTCCGGTGTTCACTCCTCCAGGAAGGGCGGAGACGGGGTTCCCCGCGCCGGGTATCTATTTAAAATCAAGCTGGCCCGGACGCGCAGCGGGTGCGCCGGCGGCACGCCGGAGGCGTGCCAAATGTAAGCCCGTCTGCGCCCGTCCGCGCCAAGGACGTGACAAAGACGGGACGTACTGCTCTACCTATCAGGATAACTTACAAGGCTGAGGTCCTAAAGAGTTTAAATTTGCCCTCTCCTTGCCAACATTTGATCCATCCTGATTGCATTTATGGAGCTTGCTCCTGTGGTAGATGCCTGTCAGACCTTCCATTTGTACTCTCTACTGGAGTTTCTAATCGGAATCTATACTCCCGGTCTGGCAACGCGAGGGACGGAAGTTTACTTATCGGAGGCCTTGTTAATGCACGATCCATGGGCAAACATAGCCAAGATATCAGAGACTCCCAACTAGATATCCTTTTTGTAACAGAGACTTGGCTCAAGGACTGGAGTAGCCCAGATGTTGCGGACGCTGTCCCATCAGGCTATCTTATACATAGGAATGACCGGCCAGTGGGTAGAGGTGGAGGACTGGCTATTATATTACGTGACTCATTGGTCTGTACTTTCTTTGATCTGGATACGTTACTTGATGTGGAAAGTTTGGGTTTCTGCCTTTCTTTGAACGCCACTTCATGTTTCTCTGGTGCTCTTATCTATCGGCCTCCTGGTCAAAGTGCTAAATTCATTAATTCACTTAATGACTCTCTAAGCTACCTCATGCTCAAATATGCTATATGTACGCTTTTAGGTGATTTTAATCTTCACTTAGAGGACAACTCTGATTCTGGAACAGATAACTTCTCTCAAATTTTAGACCTGTTTTCACTACAGCAAATAGTGCATGGCCCCACCCATCTGGCAGGTCATACCCTCGATGGGGTCTGCTCAAATTTACCTTGGCTTGCTGCAGATGCCCCCGTCCCCCTAACCTGGTCTGATCATTCTTTCATCCCCCTTAGAATTACTATGCCTCCAATGACACAGATTGTGAAAATCTTTAATAAATCTCAGCAGGGCCCTTCATGGACGCAGATTGTTAAAAATCCTAATTTATTGACGGTGGCCAAAAAATTTGCCCCGGCTTTAACAGGCAATACAGAGACTGATTCTCACCTTTTTCAGTCCTGGCTCACTAACATCGGCAAGACCATCATGCCCCTGGATATAAGGAGCAAGCCGTTAAAACCAAAACATTTAAATACTCCCTGGTTTACGCCCGAACTGGCTCAAGCACGATTGCATTGCAGGCGATTGGAGTGGCAGTGGAGAAAGGGAGATATAGATAAACAAAAAAAAATTTTTAGGGAAGGTAGGAAAGCATATTTCTCCCAGGTTCAACTGGCAAAAAAGGAATTCTTTACAAATAAAATCAACTCAGCTCAAGACAATCAGAAGTTGATTTTTCAAATTGTGAAATCTCTTACAACACCGATGGCGGAGCAAAGAGAGTTGCCTGCCTCTCAGTCATTATGCGATCAGATCTCCCTGTTTTTCGAGGAAAAAATCCTCACAATTCAGAAAAATTTCTAGCCGGTAATCGCACCCTTGAGTCCCCTCCGACGAGTAGCTCGGCCTCCATAGTCGCATTCACACCTGTATCGCTAGACATGACCCTTATGGCTATGAAAAAATGCAAATCTGGGTCTCCGTTGGATGCCTGTCCTCCTTCTGTCCTCCACAAATTGTCAGAGGTAGCAAACCCCTTGATCAATCAGATTGTCAATTTGTCTCTTAGCTCGGGCACTGTCCCAGCAGACTGGAAGTTGACACTGGTCAAACCACTAAAAAAAAACCAACATATTGATTCAGCTGTGTTCTCCAATCTCCGCCCTATCTCACTTCTTCCAACCTTGGGTAAAATCACGGAAACTTTTGTCTTAAAGGAGCTTACAAAATTTCTGGAAGACCAACAGATTCTTCACCCATGCCAAGCAGGATTCCGGCCCAAACACTCTACGGAATCAGCCCTTATTGAAGTTTCTGATGCCCTGAAAATGATCGCAGACAGAGGCATGAAGGGGGTGTCGATTTTGCTAGATTTGTCAGCTGCATTCGACACGATCTCTCATGACATTCTTTCAAGGCGTCTCGAATGCAGCGGCATCTCGGGTATGGTGCTGAGATGGATTAAATCCTTCCTGTCATCACGGAGACAGGCCATCACCCTTGGTCCTTATCTCTCTACTGAACGACCCATTTTTGCAGGAGTCCCCTAGGGATCTTCCCTAAGCCCTCTACTTTTTAACGTCTATATGGCTCCTCTTATCACTCTGATCAGTTCCTTCGGGATTGAGGTTCTATCATATGCAGACGACACTCAAATGATTATCTCTTTGGAGAACGACTCCAGGCAAGCCGAAATGAATTTTAAAGCTTGTTTAACTGCGGTCCTCCAATGGATGTCGACTTATCATTTGAAGTGTAACACTGATAAAACAGAGATTCTCCCTATAGGGATTGGCACTTCTTTCCATCCGTCTAAGTGGTGGCCCGATGGGGCAACACCACCCCCTGAGGTGGTCAAGGTAGCCAAGAACCTAGGAGTCCAATTCGATAACTCCCTTTCCTTTCTTCCCCATACCAAAGCAGTCACAGGAATGTGCTTCGGCTTAATCAAAACTCTAAAAAAATTCTTCAGGTTTCTCCCTTTGTCTGCTAGAAAGTCCATACCAGTGGCCCTGATACTTTCTCGTATGGACTACTGTAACGGGCTACTGGCTGGAGCAAATAGATCAGTCTTAAAGAAGTTTCAGGTGGTACAACATGCTGCTGCCTGCCTGGTACTTAAACTTCCCAGAAATTCCTCAGCATCTGCCGCCCTGAATAAACTCCACTGGCTCCCGGTCCACCAAATAATTCTTTTTAAGATTCTTCTTGTCACGTTTAGGGCAAAGATGAAGATTGGTCCCAAATTTTTGTCGGCACGTGTCACTCCTTACACTACTACTAGGCCACTCAGATCCTCCTCGGCAAACCTTTTAAAACTACCCAACTACAGATATAAATTAAAAGGCGCAAGAACACTAGCCTTTTTGGGTGCCAGAGCATGGAATAAGTTGGCAACCCAGATCAAACTTTGTAATACTGAACTTTTATTTAGGAAAAACCTCAAAACTTGGATCTATGGTATCTCGGACGACTGTTGTTTTGCTCTGATCTAATCACTCTCAGTAAGTTAACATTTTGTGTCTTCACTGCCGTATGATGCTAGCGCCAAGATACTCCTCGCGGGGTGATAGTGCGCTCTATAAATACAAGCTCAAATCAAATCAAAATCAAATATATATTAGACTGTTTGGGATATAGGTACATATGTGGTATGTGAATGAGTGAATGAATACAAATAGAAATAGATTTAAATGCATAAATGGAAATTAAATAAAAAGAAGTTAAGGGAAGGTTGAAATTATGAAAAAATGTTTCGATCAAACTAAAGCACCATATTGAAAAACAATGTTATTGTAAAGGATGTTTTTTCACAAATGACGTTTTGCAGAAGTTCCTTTGGAAAGCAATGTTATCACATGGAACCCCAGAAGCAGGCATCCACTCCATCAGTCCATCCTGACCATGAGTTGGAGTATGTTTCCACTTACTAGGAACAGCCAGGTTGCTTAATAGCTACGGTGTTTGGAAAGTTTCTGTTTCGCGTATAGCTAATTCCAGAAAGAAGCTTTTGTTAGTTCTCTACAAACTTAACAGCATTATTAAGTTGATTTCACTTCACATAAAACACTGAGAAACTATGCATGTTTTCTTCATCCTCCCCTCACCAAGGAACCCGACATCACCAGGCACAACTTCCGAGAAGGGATGAAATCCTTCGCAACCTGGATGAAGAACAGCTGCCTAAAACTCAACTCAGAGAAAACAGAAGTCCTCATTCTCAGCTCCACCCCCTCTGCATGGGATGATACCTGGTGGCCTCCTACCCTCAGAAACCCACCTACCCCAACGGACCACTCACGTAGCCTAGGCATCATACTAGACTCAACACTCACCATGAAACGCCAGATCAATGCTGTCTCCTCCGCATGCTTCAACACCCTCTGCATACTATGCAAGACTTTCAAGTGGATCCTCCCCCGAACTCCAGGAAAACGGTCACTCGTGCACTCGTCACTAGCAGATTGGACGACGGCAATGCCTTCTACGCCGGAATCAACAAAAAGCTCCTCCGCAAACTCCAGACCGCCCAGAACGCCGCAGCCAGACTGATCCTCGACATCCCACGGCACAAGCACATCACCCAACACCTCCGTGACCTCCACTGGCTCCCTGTCATAAGAATAACTTTCAAGCTGCTCACGCACACCTACCAGGCCCTCTACAACACCGGACCCCAATACCTCAACGACCGCATCTCCTTCCATACCCCCATGAGAAACCTCTGTTCAGCCGACCTCTTGCTATCACTGTCCTACGCTTCTACAGGACCAGAGCAGGTGACAGGTCCTTCTCCTACCTCGCAGCCAAGACCTGGAATAACCTCCTCCTTCAGCTCTGGCGAAGCCAACATTGCACCAACTCAGGAATGACCTAAGACCTGGCTCTTCGAATGGCCCCAATGGAACTGCTCACACCCACCCCTCAGTGCCTTGAGATCCCAACGGGTGAGTAGTGCGCTCTACAAAACCCTGGTTGATTGATTGATTAATGTTGCCTCTATTCAGCAAAGATTTTAGCAGTTTTTGGCTGGCATTTATGCATAGTGTAGCGATTTATTTTTTGTTGCTTTTTTGCTTTGTCTGCATAATCTGTTGGGATTGTGCGGAAAATTAGTGTTTGACTATCACGATCTAAACTCCCAAATGGGTAGCACTAGGAATTGTATATGGAGGAAAGCTTGTCCAGGGGATTTGTACAAGTATTTAGGCAACTTGCTATTTACGTAAAAATGTTTGAGGTGTTCAGTAATTCGAAAACTTCAGAAGTGAGAGAGCACTGTGATTGTTTTCTTTGACATGCCCCTAATTTGCTGTAAAGATAGGACAGATAACCAGACTTCTGAAAAGCCTAATAAGGCTAAAGCAATTCTAGTATAATCAGACCATGGCGCTGATGCTTCTTTGTAGTATTCTATCTGATACTGAATTCTAGTCGCAAATTCATTACTTCACAATTATCGGCAGGAGTCAGACCGAATCTGGAAATGTTTTTGTGAGCAGTACCTTTGTGCACTGGTATGTGGTGTCAGTTGGCTCTGCGTGGCATTGTCGGCATTGTCCGCCCTGGAAGTGATGTGCACTGTGCCTATTTAGGTGCCATCCCAGTATGCTGACGTCAGTTATTTTCTTTCCACGTCAGTCAGCGCAGATCCAAAGAAGACCTACTCCACTCACTTTTTGACTGACCTTTTTTCGCCCTTTTGATGGCGATTTTTTGAGACATTGTATCCTTGTGTGGCAAGGATGTCCGCAAGGAAGGCTGGGTGCCTGTGACGGGAAAATGTCGGTGAAAATCCCACACCTACTCTGCCTCAGGTGCTTTGAGCGCAACCCTGATGCCATGAACTGCTTCAATTGCCACGCCATGCACTCCAAGGCCTTGAGGGAGCACTCCCTGAAGCTTCTTGCCGCTCGACGTGTGACACCACAACAGTCTCAAACCCAGGCGAGAGGAAGGTACCGGGATTGGTCGCAGAGCCACTCCAAATGCTCATTGTAATCCGGGCAAGTTCCATAAGCACAAAAAGAAAAAGAAGTCAAAGAGGTATTTGACTTTGCCCCATCTGTTGAATTCATCGGATACGAAGAGGGAGCATTGCCATTTGAGGCCTGGCTCTGTGGTGGAGCCTGCGCCTGGGCCATCTCCACACCTCCCTGAGTTTCTAGCAGCCAGATAGACCCCCGCCCAGATCTGATAATTTTATGAGGCCATGTACCTCATAGTTGGGCAGCCTGTCCCCGCTGGTTTAGAGAGGGCCCCTTCTGGTCTTCTGCCATTAGGTTTACCGCCGACGCCAGTTGGGCCCCTTGAATCCATGAACAGATTAGGGTCAGTGCCAATTGAGCCACTTTGACCTTACCCAGCGCTAACTCCACTGCCGGCAGCACCGTGCCTATTATCATTCCTGACTCTGGCACTGAGCCGGATGGGCATCCTCTGACACTGACTCTGGCTCTGACTGGAGTAATCCATCCAGACCAAAGCCTATGCCCTGTTCCTATGGGCTAGAACTTGGGGATAAACAGGAGAGACACTGGAACCTGAAGAATACTAACCCCCAGATGTCGCTCAGGACACCTGGTATGAGGATTTGACAGATGCCAGTGGACTGGAATTTTCCTCGGATACTGGCTTAATTTCACCCCCTACTATGGCTGCAGAAAAGAGAGCCTCATTTGTTAGGGTGGTGAGGAGGTTGGCCGAGGTCCTGTACCTTCAGCTGCCCACCTCAGCTGTCAAGACTAAAGTTATGACGGAGGTGCTTCAGCCAAGAGTCACCCCTTCTGAACATTGTCTCTCATTTAATGAAGCCCTCATGTATGTCCTACTCGGAACCTGGTCCAAGCTCTCCACAGGGGCTCCTGTGAATAGGACAATTACCTGTTGCCATCGCCCTGCCCAAGAGGACCTCAATTTCCTCAGCCAACACCCCACCTGGATAGCTTGGTGGTCCAAGCCTCCACTTCCACTGTAAATCCTGGTGCATTCCCTATCACTTCACTGGACAGTAAATCCTAGAGGCTGGATACTTTGGGAAAGAAAAGGTTTCCTTTCTCTAGCCTGGCGCTGTGGTCGGTGAACACTTCATGCCTTTTGGGCTGATGCCCCCATTCATTCTGGGAACCGGTTGCACAGGTGCTGCCTATGATCTCTGTGGTGGCCCAAGCCATACTCTCCCAAGCTATTGCTGACCGGAGGGACAGAGCTATGTTCTCCAAGTGCTGCGTGCTGTATATGACTGACTCACTAGGCATAGAGGTTTCAACAACGGTGGCCCTTAGGAGCCATGCCTGGTTGAGAAACATCAACTTTTCTGGGAATGTCCAGGCCTCACTCATGGACATGACCTTTGATGGCTTCCATCTCTTTAGAGGTAAGGCAGATTCAGCTCTAGAGCAGAGCTTCGGCCAGGTCCTTGGGCCTTTCCATGGCCCCTTACCAACCTCAGTCCACCTTTCGCTCCTTTCATGGGAACAGAAGGGGCTTTAAGCCGCATCCCTAATCACCCAGCCACAGTGGCATGCAAGCTTACCAGCCCCTACGTGCCTGAGGATGTGGTACCCACAGACTTTGTGGGTCAGCTAGCCAGAGGTTCGGCCAGTCCACCATCTCCCTGCAGCCACATCCTCCAAGCCTCTTTAGTTTTTTCTCCAGTCATCATGGGCACCCAGTGGGAGGCAGGATATGCCATCACCTGCACCACTAGTGGACGATAACATCTGACCGCTGGGTTCTCTATATTGTCCGAAGGTACTACTCTCTCCGCTTTGTGACTATTCCTCCATCTATGCCACCCATTTGCAACAGGCTGACAGAGCACCATCGCTCCTTACTCCATCGGAAAGTGACAGCTCTTTTGGCCAGGTGAGCCATAGAGAGAGTGCTGGTATCAGAAGTAGGTTGTGGTTGCTATACCTGCTAATTTCTGGTGCCCAAGAAGGACAGAGGTCTTCATCCTATCCTAGACCCGTGCCCTCTGGATTTCTTCCTGAAAAAGGAGAAATTCAAAATGCTTACACTCGCTCAAATCCTGTCTGTCCTGGATCCAGGAGACTATATAGTAGCATTGGACTTGCAGGACGCATACTTCCACATTCCTGTCCTGCCTGCCCACAGACGTTACCTGCGGTTAACGGTAGGCCACGAGCAGTTTCAGTTAACCATGTTCCCCTTTAGCCTTGCCAGTGCCCCTCAGGTGTTCACCAAAGTGATGGCCTTGGTTACAGCTCTTCTGCAGAGATTAAGGGTGCCAGTCTTCCCCTTTCTTGATGACTGGTAGATGAAAGCAAGCTCGCCCCAGTTGGTCGTCTCCCAACTCTAGACTACGGCAGACCACCTGTACTCGTTGGGGTTCACTATCAATGTGCTCAAGTCACACCTGACCCTTTCTTAGATGCTCCCTTTCATCTGAGCAGTTCTGGACCCAGTGCAGTTTCGGGCTTATCCTCCCAAATGGCGAGTGCAGGATAATTAGGCTATGATACCAATGCTTTAGCCTCTATCCTGGGTGTCGGTGAAAGTGGCAGTGAGACTGCTGGGTCTCATGACCTACTGCATCCTGCTTTTGACATATGGCTGCTCTCATATGCAGACTCCGCAGTGGGACCTGAACTTCCAGTGGGCTCAACATCAGGAGAATCACTCCAACATGGTCAAGATCTAGGAGAGCAATGAAAAAGATCTTCAGTGGTGGTTAATTAACAGTGATTAGGTCAGCCGAAGACCCCTCTCCCTTCCCCAACCAGATCTAACAGTGGTGACAAATGTGTCACTCCTGGGCAGGTGCGGCCATCAGGGAGAGATGGAAATCAGAGGCTCCTAATCTCCGGCAGAATTCGGACTCCACATCAACCTATTGGAGCGCCAAGCTATCCGACTGGCATTGGAAGCCTTTCTACCCTCCATCAAGGGAAGGCTAGTGCAGGTGTTCTAGGATATCACCACTGTTAGGTGGTACTGCAACAAACAGGGCGGGACGTGTCATGGACCCTTTGTCAATAGGCCCACCATCTCTGGAAATAGCTGGAACAGCAGGGCATTTCCCTGGTGGTTCAACATTTGGCGAGATCTTCGAACTCCAAAGCAGACAAACTCACCTGCAGATGCATAGAGTATCACTAATGGTGTCTCCATCCAGAGGTGGTGCAAGGTCTCCTTAAACAGAGGGGAGCGCCTTGGTTTGATCAGTTCACCATCTCCAATAATGCGCAATATCAGCCGTGCTGCGAGCTACAGTTTCCACGGCGTCCCTCGCTTGGAGATGCTATTCATCTTGAGTGGCATGCAGGACTCTTAGATGCCTTTTTGCCCGTACCACTCCTTCCCAGAGTTCTCAAGAAGATCAGGAACGACCAGGTCCTGGTCATCCTTGTGGCTCCAACCTGGGCTCTTTGAAACCGGTATCCTGAGCTGTTGAGCATGGGCATCGGTCCTCTGATAAGACGGCACCTTTGGGAGGATTTTCTTTGGCAGTAGCAGTGGAGGGTTCTCTACCAGAACCTGTCAACGCTCCGCTTCATGCATGGAGATTGAGCGGTGACAGTTGACAGTTTTCAATCTTCCGCCCAAAGTCTGTAATTTTATTGTGGCAGCTCGACGTGTCTCCACCAAGACTGTATACACCGACTGTTGTAGCAAGTTGTGGCATGATTTACAGCCAAACAGGTTAACCCTTTATCTGCACCCCTTTCCCGAATAGTTTTGTTTATCCTTACCCTGGCTAGTAGGGCTCTGCATTGTGCATGTTGAAGGGTCATTTATCCTCTAGTTCTGCCTTCCTGCTGCTGCCAGATCAGCCTTCCCTCTTCAAGTCCCCTATTGTAAATAGGTTCCTTAAAGGTTTGCAACACTTATTTCCACCATCTCCCTTCATTATGCCTCAATGGAACCTTAGCTTGATTCTTAATTTTTTTCTGTGTGCTCCTTTTGAGCAAATTCATACCTTCCTTCTTAGGCTTCTTATCATCAAAACGGCCTTTTTGGAGGCAATGACATCTGTCCAGAGGGTCAGTGAACTGCAGGCGCTGTCATACCAACCTCCATTCATCTCTTTCTTCCCAGACAAACTGGTCCTTTGGACTCAAGCATCCTCCTTGCCAAAGGTAATCACCACATTTCACATAGACCAGTCCTTCACCTACCCTACTTTTCATGCTTCGCCTCATCCCGCAAATGAAGAGAAGATACTCCATCATCTGGACCGAAAAAGAGCGTTGTCGTTCTACCTTGACTGCACAAAAGCACTCCGGGAGGATGATCAACTCTTCATGGGATATGTTGGAGCCAAAAAAGGGTAAGCCGTGCAGACACAAACCTTCTCTTCATGGATTGTGCTTAGCATAAAGATCTGCTACGCATTGGCCAAGAAGCAACCCCTAGAGGGTTTACATGCTCACACCACCAAAGATAAGGCTGAAACCACTACGTTAGCATACTGAGTTACGGTCCTCAACATCTGCCAGGCAGCAAAGTGGGCCTCACTGCATGCATTCACGAAGCATTACTGCTTGGACAGCCAGGTCCGTCGGGACGAGCACTTTGCATGGTTGGTCCTGCAATACTTCTGAGTATAACTCAAGTTTGCAGACCCACCTCCGGAGAGGGATTGCTTGGGTATTTATTGTAAGGTAAGAAATCTGTGGCTAGAAGTCTCTATCAGATAAACAAGTTACTTACCTTTGGTAACGCCTTAGCTGGAAGAGGTTCTATCTAGCTGTAGATTCCTTACTGACCCACCCATCCTCAGCTTACTGATTTATAGATACAGGGCTGCTCCCTCTTCATGGCCCTAGTTCACACACCAGTGGTCAGCGCTCCTGGCATGCAAAGCCACAAAAAGAAACTGGCATCAGCATGCTGGGGTGGCGTCTAAATAGGCACCCTACACCTCATGTTTGACATGGACAACGCCATGCTGAGCTGAATGGCGTCACCTACCGCCACACAGAAGTACTACTCCCAGATCCTGTCTGATGCCTCTGGATAATTTTAAGGTAAGGAATCTGTGGCTAGATAGAGTTTCTGCTAGATAAAGTTTTACTGAAGATAGGTAACTTGTTCATCAATTCCCACAAACTAGCCGTCAGAGATCCGCTCAGCAGGATCTTTAAGCGGAATATTGCAACGCGGACGTGGCACATTAGATTAAAGTCGCGCCTAGGTAGATTGACTGCTAGTGTGAGCTTGATGTTTGTTGTGGATTGGGGTAATGGAAAATCTATCTCTCATAGCCAGCTATTGCGCCTGCTCAAACCAAGTAACCAGCTTAGCAGGGAAAGCTGTTTAGCTATACAAGAACAAAGGCATTACATTTGCTGCAGCAACTTTTAAAATTGGAGTAATTGTAGGAGATTCTTGCCAGTCATACAATGCTTGCAGCCATATATTAGAGAATTGAGCTTTGTTTTTATGTAATTGAGTTGTAATCAATGGCCATATTTTTTATCACAGGTAATTGTGACTGGGCTTTTGCATAATTGCACTGTCTCCAACATGCCACGCGCCCCTACATCTGGTCTTGCCCCCAAATATTACAACTGCTAATTTAGAGGCATTGGTCAGGAGGTGGTTTACACCACTGCTTCACTCTAAGGTCAACAAGGTGTTTGTAGTGCCTCCGTTCAAGATCTCATCCAGCACTCTCTGCATGGCCACACATATTTCATCTGTTGTGCTTTGAAAGGGACACAACTGTAATATTACTTAGTTTATTTATTTATTTATTTATCTGTTGAGTTTTATATAGCGCGAACTTGACCCGAAGGCATCAGAGTGCTTTTTAATATTTATTTAAAAATTAGTAGTAATTAAGTGGTTTACATATTGGGTAGGCATAAAGGCAAAGTGGCAGTATGTGAGCAAAACATATGAAGGCATTAGGATCAGTAGCTGATACGTTTTTGAGGTAGATCCAGCATGTAAAATATAGATATTATTTTAACAGTGCATAGTGCCAGTGCATACAGGGGTAGGCCTAAAGACATAATGGCAATATGGAAGCGAAATATGAGGCATTAGGATCAGTAGCTGATGCATATTCGAGGTAGAAACAGATATTGTTTTAGCAGCGCATAGTTACATTTGCACAGGGATTACACTAGGAATAAGTAAACATAAATAGAATCAAATAGTAACCGTGGGCTGCGGAGTTCAGTCGAGTGGATGAGCGAAATAGTTTGGGGGTAGCTAGGGAAAGACCTCTTGGCAGCAAGGGGGGTAGTGGGGCATAAGAGTTTTCCCTGAGATAATGGGGCTGAGGCTTGACCTTGAATTAGTGGGTGGCAGCGCAGGCCAGCTTTAGGAGGGTGGTTTCAAATATTTGTTGAGGTAAAAGAGTTTCAATTTTGTCTTGAAGTGGGGGAAGGACTGATTGTCGCGTAAGTCTTTAGGTAGTGCGTTTCAGATTCTGGTGGCATTTCTGGAGAAGGAGCAGGCGTGGAATTTCTCTTTCTTGAGCTTTAGCAGAATCAGGAGAAGGCTGTTTGAGCTTTGTAGAGGTCTTTTTTGTCTGACTTTTGCTAGTTTATTTGAGAGGTAGATTGGTTTATCTGTATAGAGCTTTGTGAGTTATGCATGCAGTTTTGAATATAGCTCTTGCCTCTATTGGAAGCCAGTTGACCTGCATGAGAGTGGGAGTGATGTGGTCATGTCACCTCTCTCCCGATAGAAGACTGGCGGCCACTCCTTCATGCATAAGTGACTGTCGAATGTGATTCCCAGGATGGAAAGGTTGCAGTTTAGTGCAGTGATGTTGTTGAGCCAGCTAGCTATGGGAAAACATTTTCGTTGGGTTGTATAAAGAGGAGTTCTGTTTTGTTTGGGTTGAGTTTGAGGTGGTTGCTGCTTAGGCAGGCGTAAACTGTGTGTAGAGTAAAATTTAGGTGCTGGATGTCACTGACTGACGAGATTTTCATGTAGAGTTAAGTGTCATCAGCATGGAGGTGATAAGCAATTCTAGCTTTTTTCAGGATCTCTGCAAGAGGTTCCATATAGAGGTTGAATAGGGATGGAGACAGGGTTGACCCTTCCAGGACATCTTGTGAGACTAGCATTGCATTTGAGATTTCATTGTTGAATTTGATTAACTGCATGCACTAGTTAGGAAAGAGGTGAACCACTAAAGGACAGTTCCTTTGATGCCTGCTCTCTTTGAGAGAGTGTTTAGGAGGATGTCATGGTTGACAGTGTCGAAGGTGGCTGATAAGTCCAGGAGGACTAGGAGGTATGCCTGTCTTTTGTCCAGAGATCTTTGAAGATCATCAACAATGTTCAATACGGCAGTTTCTGTATTGCAGCCCTTCCTGAAACCCGACTGGACGGTGTCATTAAGTTGTATTTTTCTATTTGGGTGTTGAGTTGAGCAAGCACACATTTTTCGATGGTTTTGGCGAGGAGAGGGAGGTTAGTTATGGGTCTGTTGTTATTTAGGTCCTTCGGGTCAGCGTCCGTTTTTTGATGAGGATGGTTACTTGGCCGAGTTTGAGGAAAACCAGCATGGAGCCATTCGTTAGGAAGGAATTGATGATTGTGGCCCATATAGGAGAGAAGATGTGACTGAACTTTTTATAAATGTTGCCGGAGAGGGTCTGAGATGTGCGATGTCGGCTTCATGTTTGCAAGTATGTTGCAGACTTCTTCTTTACAGACAAGGTTAAATTCAGACCAGGTTGCAATGTTTTTCCCTTGCAGGGAGTTGAGGAGAGTTGTGTTGATGAGGAAGGGAGCTGTGTAGATGGAGTGGGGAGACAGGCTGCATTGGGAGGAGGGGTTTCGGGAGGGCCTTTTCGGCAGGAGGCATCCATGGTGCAAGGTAGAGGGGTGGGAGGCTCAAGAGAGAGTTCGATCCTAGATACTTTTTGAGAGAAAAATTATGCAAATTATTTACAGCGTTTGGTTGAGTTGTTAATTGTGTGGAAAGAGGATGTTTGCTGCTTGATGATGACTAATTCTCCAGGTCCGTTCCTGGACCGGTCCAGTTGTTCTCGGAAAAAGGAGGATTTCTGATGGATACATCTGCCTGTTGATTCCTCACCTTTTGAATTACCCCTTGCGCCAGAATTCTACGGAAATTTTTTCCTAGCTCTCCCATGTCAACGAGGATGTCACAATGGCATGGCTCCGCTCGCGACTCCATATGATGTCATTGGAGCCATAAGAAGACCTTGTCTGCGTGCTGACGTCAGTTCCCCTTTTTACGCTCCATCGACGCGTGATGGATTTTTCTGGGACTCTCCATTTTCTTCATATTACTTAGTTTCTGCTTTCTTCCTTGGTGTAGCAGTGTGATGGCTACATTAAAGAAGTCGGGTTTCAAGCCTTGCAGGGAGTGTGGAGGCCATATGTCCATCACATACCCCAACAATGATTGTCTCTGGTGCCTGTCATCGGATCACGACGTAGAAGGATGTTTGTCCTGTTGGAGGATGAATCCAAAGGCGCTGAAGGAGCATGAGGCCCAGGCAAAAAAGGAGAAGAGTGACCGCAAGAGATCCAAGTCGAAGTCGTCGACTTCACATACTCGAAGCCAAGAAAGCATAAGAAGAAGCTCCGACATTGGTCTCAACATCGATCTTTGAAGACTTAGAGGTCGGCTTCTCCTGTTCAGCAGCATCATACTACAGCTGTCATCTTGCTGTCGCCCTCACCTTCTCTGCAGGTGACTCTGGCCCAGTCTCTGACTCCGAGTGATTCGCCAGCACCCAGGGATTCGCCAGCGCCCAGGGAGTCTTCTCCTGCTCCTGTGGCTTCCCCTGTTCTGTGCCCGGTGTCCCCGGCGCCGCAGCCACAGCCCGCCGCACGCCCCAGTCGGATCCAGATCTGGCTGTTCCGGATTCTTATCCACCCTTTCTGGGTCCAGGAGCGGATCCTTTGCATTTCCTGAATGCGTTGTTTGGCATGTCTGCCAAGGCAACTCACTCTACCGGTGCGCATTTTGGCCCTGTGGGTCCATTTGCTTATAATTTGGGCATCCTCCAGCAATATGCCCAGGCACCTTTCGTGCACTTCATGCCGACGGCTTCGTCATGGCAGTTTCCTGCGCCGAGATTTTCAACGCCAATAACACAGTCTCCAGCACCATCTGAAGAGGAGGAGATCCCCGACTCGAGGCCGTCAGCAGCCGCAGAACCCTCTGTACAAGTTGTACAGAGGAAAGGGTAGAGGCCGTCTGCGGGGGGCCTCCCAGCAACAGTCTTCCTCCTACTCTTCCTCCCCTGTCCCCACCACCAGTACCACAGGGAAGCAGCTAGATCCCCCATTTTGGAGCATGTTGGTCCGGTAAGAGGGCTGGGTGCCCCATTTTCTACAAAATTGGAAATCTGTTACATCAGATCTTTGGGTTTTAAATCTTGTAGAAAATGGGTACCCCCTGCCTTCCCAGGAGTTTCCCCCTCCTTACCCTTCTCGCCAGGCTGGTGTTCGTAGGACTATTGGTTGCTCCTGCAGCAAGAGGTCCTGTCCTAGCTACAGAAAAGTGCGATAGAGGTAGTTCCGGAGCAGGAACGGGGTCAGGGGTGCTACTCCTGGTATTTCTTGATCCCCAAGAAGGACGATCGGTAGAGGCCGATCCTAGACCTCAGGATCTTGAACTTTTACCTCAAGCTGGAAAAGTTCAAGATGTTGACCCTGGCTCAGGTTCTTCTGGAGCTGCAGCAGGAAAACTGGATGGTGTTGATCGATTTGCAGGATGCGTATTTTCATCTTCCCTTCCTGAAGTCGCATCTGAAGTATCTCTGTTTTACGGTGGGGTCTTAACCCTACCAGTTTGTGGTCCTTCCTTTCGGTCTTACGTCAGCACCACGGGTCTTCACGAAGGTGATGGAGGCAGTAGCAGCTCATCTTAGAAGGTGGGGGGTTCCTGTCTTCCCCTATCTGGATGACTGACTGCTCAAGGCAAAGTCGCCAGGGTAGGTGCTCCATCATCTGCAAGTAACAACGAGGCTGCTGTTCGATTTGGGTTTCTCGATAAATGTACCCAAATCTCACCTGTTGTCTTCTCAGCGCAACCTGTTCCTTAAGGGTTGTACTGAACACTACTGTGTGTCGGGCTTTCACGCCTCCGCAGAGGATTCTCGACATTCAGGAATCGATTCCTTTGTTTCATGATGGAGAGGTGGTTTCATTCCTGAAGGTCCTACACCTGATCGGTCTGTTCGCTTCCTGCATACTGTTGGTCAACCATGCACACTGGGACACGAGGGCACTCCAGTGATGTCTCAGCAGGCAGTGGCATCAGCACAATAGAGATCTCGGGGAGATGGTCAGGATCTCCAGAGACACTGCAGCGGAGCTGTCTTGGTGGAGAGTTTTGGACAACCTGTCTCAAGGGAAGTTGTTTCAACCTCTTTCTCCGGTGGCCACAGTGATCACGGATGCCTCCACTCTATGGTGGGGAGCACAACTGGGGGATCTGGAGGTCAGATGTCTCCAGAGGAAAGGTTGCTTCACATCAACCTTCTGGAATTGCAAGCAATATGTTTGGCTCTGAAGGCCTTCTTTCCTCCCTTCACAGTCAGTCAGTTCAAGTCCTGACGGACAACACTGCCATGATGTGGTACATCAACATGCAGGGAGGAGTAGGGTCGTTTTGTCTCTGCAGAGAGGCTCTGCTGCTCTGGTCCTGGGTTCAGGACCACCAGATTTGCGTAGTTGCAAATCATCTGGCTAGGGTGTTGAACGTGCGTGCAGACAGTCTCAGCCAGCAGTACTCAGCTGACCACGAGTGGAGGCTTCACCCGGAGGTGATTCGCCACATCTTCAGGTTGTGGGGGTCTCCTCAGGTGGACGTGTTTGCCACTCATGAGAACGCGCACTGCCTGTTATTCTACAGTCTCCAGTATCTGATGCGGGGAGCATTGGGGGACGCGTTTCAACTGGATTGGGGCTTTCGGCTTCTTTGCGTGTTTCCTCCCATACCCTTGATTCCTTCGGTTCTGAGGAAGATTCACCAAGACCGGGACCAAGTTATCTTGATTGCCCGCATTGGCCAAGAAGGGTGTGGTACACAGATCTTCTTCACCTCTCATTGCACCTTCCTCTCCGTCTCCCTCTCAGGGTAGACCTCCTCTCGCAGTCGCAGGGGCAGGTTCTACACCCTCACCTCCAGATCCTGCATCTTCATGTCTGGTAGATTGAACAGGGCACCCTGAGCTCTTTCTGTCTCCCACCGAATCTGTTTTTTCCTATAGATGGGTTAGGTTTGTGAAGTGGTGTGGAGAGAGATCCATTGATCCTTTGAAGGCTCATTTATCGTAGTTTTTCACTTTCCTTGGCCCAGCAAGGTTGTGCTGTGGCGACTGTTAAGGGCTACTTGTCGGCCTTGTCGGCCTTCCTTTGTTTGCCGGGCTAGCCATCTTTATTTAAGTCTCCCGTTGTCATGAGGTTCATTAAGGGCCTCACCAATAGGTTTCCTCCCACTGCATTCATAATGCCTCAGTGGGATTTGAACTTAGTACTTACATTTCTGATGGGGTCTCCTTTTGAGGCTCTTCATAGTTGCCCTTTGAGACTGCTCTCATTTAAGACTATTTGTCTGGTGGCTATCACCTCGGCCAGGAGCGTAAGTGAGCTGCAGGCTCTTAGCTCCCAGCCTTCATTAACCTAATTTCATGCGGATAAGATGGTTCTTAGGACCAGAGCTGCTTTCCTGCATAGGGTGGTCACTCCCTTCCACCTAAGGCAATCTATTGCTTTACCCACTTTCTATCCTCCCCCTCACCCTTCCAAGGAGGAGGAGAGACTTCACAGCCTGGTCCCACGGAGGGCAGTCAGCTTCTACATGTGCAGGAATAGGGACTCGAGGTTAGACAACCAGTTCTTTGTCGGCTATGTGAAGAAGATGAAGGGCAAAGCCGTTTAAAAGAGAACGCTGTCCATGTGAATCATCTTGTGTATCAAGATACACTACGCTCTGGCCAAGAAGGAACTGCCTGAAGATATCAGAGCTCATTCTACTAGAGCAAAGTCTTCTACATCTGCTTTAGCTAGAGGTTATCCTGTAGTGGACATTTGTAAGGCTGCAACATGGACATCCCTCCACACTTTTGCGAAGCATTATTGCTTGGATCCTGAGGTGAAGAGGGATGACCATTTTGCATGATCTGTGCCGCAGGTATTTGTGGTATGAGTGGTCGGACACCCCCCTCCGCAAGCGGGACTGCTGTGGGATTCAGTTCAAAAGGTTAGGAATACACAGGCAGATGTATCCATCAGAAGAACAAGTTACTAACCTTCGGTTACACTTTTTCTGGTGGATACAGTATCTGCCTGTGGATTCCTCACTGACCCATCCTCCTCCCCATTGTCGACCTACATATACTGAAAACGTTTTCATTGTATGACATTGTGTTTTCCTATGTCATTTGCTTGCTATACTGTTTGTTGTTAGAAAATGCTTTGGTTTTAGCTTTTCCTCCTTACCTATATACTGTGTGTATTTGTGTATATAATGTATACTGTGTATACTTGCAATATGTTGTTGGTCCACCCGTTCGCCTCGAGGGCACACAAAAAATGGGTGGAACTGATGTTAGCACGCCGACAAGGTCTTATTATGGCTCTGATTACGTCATACGGAGTCGCGAGCGGAGCAGTGCCATTGTGACGTCCTCGTCGACGTGGGAGAGCTAGGAAAAGGTTTCCGTGGAATGCTGGCGCAAAGGTTAATTTAAAAGGTGAGGAATCCACAGGCAGATACTGTATCCATCAGAAAAAGCGTTAATGGAGGTAAGTAACTTGTTCTTGTCTCTGAAGATATGTTTTTTTATATTTTAGGCGTTCTGCTCGGAGGATTGAGAGATTAGATTCAGATAGTTGCTTTCTCCAGGTTCTTTCTGCTAACCGTAGTAGAAGCCTTTCATTGTTAAGGTCATTATTAAAACAGAATCCAGAGGTGATACTTCATGACTTCTTGAGTTTCAAAGGTGCGACTGCTTCAAAATGTTCTGTCATTTTTGTGTTGTAGCAGATGGTGAGGTTGTTGGCGGAGGAAAGGGTGGGAGGAGATAGGATTTGGGAGCAGACTAGTATTTCTAACTCTGCTTGGTGGATGTTCCGTACCCAGTGTTTAGGACGACTGGGTATGGGGCCGGCCTTTGGATTTATGTGGTAAATATTTAAATTACCTGTACTATTTTTTATGCGGTAAAGTCTAGTAAGAATAACTCAGTCAAAATAAGAGGCAGAATCCGTGGTATTAGAGGTTCTGAAAAGGGCTTTATTCCTTACAAAGGAATTATAGTTCGAACCAGGCAATCTTATTCCATCACCACGAAGGTTCAGGAAGGGATAGGCAATACATTATTGACAAGTAACAATATATATATGAAAAGCATTGCATTAAGACAGATGCAGGAGGCGTAACAGCTGATAATACAGATAAGAATACACATACGTAATGAAAATAGGCGTAAATACAGGCGTATACTAGAAACGTCATTTAAAATGATGTCACAAGTGGGTGGATCCATAAGAGAATCCTGCAGTGTCAGCAGAAATATTTGGCAGAGATGCGCGCGCAGCCGCATGACGTGTGATTGACGTGCAACTAGAGGGTGAAGGGGAATTGACATTTAGCTCTACATGTGGAGACAGAAGTCTGGGGGGTCAGGTCAACCTAATCCCAAATCGTATCTAATATCTTTGTTTAAGGAACTGTTTTATCCAAAAGGAAAGGTCTCTCGGACGGAATCTATTCTATACTGACTGTTAGTGCATGTGCAAGCGTCTATGTGTCTACATGAGATGCGAGGGGGCAGGAATCTTCCATGGTAACAGGTGCTATGAATTACTTGCATAAAGACAGCGAGGCCGAGCCTTTTGCTCGGTAGCTGGAAGGATGTTTACCTAAACTACTAGACAGGAATGCATTGGATGAGGAGCGGAGCAGATAACTTAAAGGCTGAATACAGTTTTTGGCAGGCAACAGGCCGCGTCAGGCACCGTTAGCCGCGCAGGGAGTAAGACAAAGTTCATGGACACGGATGTAGGTCCAGGCTGGAGCATTTCAGAGGCAGAAGTAGGAAAAGGCTTGATGACAGAATTCAGGGCCTACTCGCCTGAACTGTAAAACTAGAAAAGTGAACCATATAAAGTCGGTGGCCAATCATACTTAGGAATGGAATATTCGACCCATTCATGGCGGATCTGAAAGAGGACATGTTGACGTTGGACGCACATGTATTTGCGTCTTCATAGCTGGAACTGGAGGGAACATACATGTACTTGTAGCATGTACATGGAGCCGTTGGGGTCTAAGATAGGGGACATAACTGATCATAAAATTCATATTTCCTCATTCCCTCCTTGTCCCCTACGGACCCTTATGAAATATCCATCTTCATCAATCCATCAATCTGTTCATATAGCATCATTTGTTCTTCTTTCTTCTTCCGGAATCTTGAATGAAAATTTGAAGGCGGGATACACGATGTGGCACACAGACCACAAATCGCTGGCCCACATTGTAGACATAAGCAACAACTGAATAGTATGAGAAAGCCAATACCTAGGAAGGATAGGGTCCTCCATCCCCAGGCTGACAACACGCTCCAGAACCAACCGGACCAAGTCCAGGTGCCTGGATTCTGGTGTATCTGGCTTACGATCTTATGAAGTCGAGTTATGGCCTTATATACTGACGGCGCGTTTTCTGGTATGAAAACACAGCAACTTGATCCGATGACCCTACAAGCTCCGCCCCTATCGGCCAGAATGACATCAAGGACAAGACGATTTTGAAGAACAACAATCCGCATCGCAGACTGCTCCTCTGTTAAGTTGCCTAAGGCGGAAGTAGTTTCATTCACTACTGCTTCAAGGGTTCTAGTTAATCTACGTATCAGCTTACTATTAGTGACTGTACCTATGTAGGGAAAGAAACCTTTATTGAAATCTGTGTATTGCTCCCATGCTGTTTCGGTGTAGTCGACAATCGGGAGATCTCTCTGTTGTCTATTCGGTACTAAATGGGTATTCCTATGGTAATCAGGCGGTGCTAGGAAAACAGGTGGCAGAAGGAATGCAATGTAACAGGTACCATCCCAATCTAGGGGTAGGCGTATGTATGCGGTGTGACCACAGATGAAGTAGGAGTGACGAAAAGCTCTAAATGTAGACTTGCCTTTATCACTGAATTCTATTACAGTGATACATTTACTATGGCCCATGTGTATTGAACCATTCTTTCTTACACATAATTCGCCTCTAACTGGAAATACTGACATAGCGGGCAAGATTGGTGTAGCTTCGGATTCAATATTCAGGATCATAAGATTAAGTGTAAAGTTACCTAATCCATATACTTCATTTTCTAGATCAGTTCCTGTTCTTTTGGGAAGTCCCTCCTTGTTAGGGTAGCAGACTTTAAGTAAAACTAGGTTCAGGTTTCCCCAAACCCAGTTGTCTTGATAAACTACTGAATTTGAATCTAGGGAATTAATCAAACTGAACCATGCTCCACAGGAGCCATTGTGTGTGAATGGATACGGAAAGAGGGGCAGAACTCCCCTATATTTCTGATGGGGAGGGAGTCGGCCACATATCCAACAATTTGTAGCATTGCTGGTCTGATGAGAATGATGTAACATACTAATGAATGTGTTGTTGCGCAGCGCAAATCTATAGGACAACTCATGCGGTGGTAATTCGCTAAAAGAATGTTCGGCAGTAGCATTGAAAGCACGCTTGGAGATAGGGTAATACATGTGTAAAAATATACTAACAGTAATAATCAGAAGACTGAGAAAAAACATAATTAACAATGTCACTATGCAGTGACTACGAAGTGATTTACAGTACGCATGTTTCTTGAGCTGTTTCTGTCTATTTCTCTCTCTATTTCGGTCTAGAGGATACATGTCAGAGACAAATTCAACCGATTCACCTTGGAGAGGACTTAAACAATCAAATTGTCTGACTTGCTAGACCTTAGTTTCAGTTTATAGTTTTCCTTTTCTGTCTTGTCGACCAGGGGGAGTTTTGAGTCAGTCTGTGAGGGAATGCAGGGCTGATAATTCAAGTCGGATGATAGTCCATGACATTTTTTGATATGGCTCGAGTGCAACCACCCTTTACGTCCCTCAATCTTCACAGCTGTCCTTGTGGTCAATAAGACGAGTTTAGGCGACTGCCAGCGAGGCTCCAGCGGGTTCCTTCTGTCGAAGTTCCTTACAAGTACAATATCTCCCGGAACCACGTCATGGGGCTTCACCTCAGTGTTATCGGGAAAAGCTGCAGCTACCTGTGAACGACAAGATTGTAGTGCAGACATCAAGGAAGCCAGGTAATCTGTCAGCATATTACAATCAACATCAGTTATTTTACGAGGTATAGGCGTCCCCCACATATTTGGTGGTCTACCGAAGATCACCTCATACGGGGATAGCCCTGTTCGAGAGTGTGCTACCATTCTCATGTAAAAGAGCGCAACCGGTAAAGCTACTATCCAGTCGACACCTTTTTCTCTACATACTTTGGACAATCTAATTTTCAAAGTTTGATTATGCCGCTCCACGAGACCTGCTGCCTCGGGATGTCGGACACAGTGGAATTTCCATTGATAGCCTAACAGAAGTGAAACATGTTTCATTAGCTCGGATGAGAATGGCTGGCCATTGTCTGAGTACACGATACGGGGCAGACCATACCGTGGGAAGAATTCTCGAACTAACTGTTTGGCAGTAGTCGGGGCAGTGTAATCTGAGACGGGATACGCCTCTGTCCACCGGGAAAGAGCGCATACAACTACGAGGACATATTTGAATCCTCGACATCGTTCCATCTGGATATAATCCATCTGGAGGACTTCAAAAGGGTGATCGGGGGGTTGAAATCCACCCTGTGTTGTAGCAGATGGTGAGGTTGTTGGCGGAGGAAAGGGTGGGAGGAGATAGGATTTGGGAGCAGACTAGTATTTCTAACTCTGCTTGGTGGATGTTCCGTACCCAGTGTTTAGGACGACTGGGTATGGGGCCGGCCTTTGGATGAAAGGTATTGAGTTGGAAAAGTATTAGATGGTGATCAGTCCAGTCAGTATCTGGTACCAGGTGCGTGTTCGTCTTCAAGAATGCCAGCTTCTTGACATAGTCCTTTTTTAGTGACTTTGCTCCCTGACTTAGACTGGACAGTGGCTGGTGGAAACTGAGAGTCTTCAACTCTAACTACGCTTGTGTGGTACGTGCCTCTATTTAATTCAATAGAGCACAGGCCCCCAAGGCATTCATTTTGTAGCAATCTTCCTGGCCCCAGGGCCATGCACAGGAATACACCACATACAGAGCTCTGGATTGTATGGCTTTATTCCCCAGCATACAATCACACACTGCACTCTCATAACGTTATAACCGTTAATAACTGCACCATAACACTTTCCAGCAAGTTATGTAATTCCTTGTTGCGTCTGCCCAGAACTGAAAGGGACCTAGCGCACATAGGCTCACAACACTACATCACCTCACTTGTTAAATAAAAAGCACAAACAATGGTCACATCATATTTCTGCAATAAGGCATCGAGGCGCTCACACTTATCGGCCAGACCAAGTGGTATGAGATGGTTGAGATTCATTCTGGTGGGGTCACCCCATTCATGACTGCAGGAGCTGATGACTGTCAAGGTAGGTGCTTAAAGTGTGATGAGTCCTTTTTGATGAACTTTCTGGGACATTGCACAATCACCATATGTCTTTTACTCATTACGCCCCACAAAGGAACGACAGCAAACAAAGTGTCTGTTTTCCACTTTCGTTTCTGCTTGACCAGGACCCAGTCACCTTCATCGAATGCTGTTTGCTGAGCCTGTCAACAACGATCGACATGTGTTTTCATCTGGCACTTCTGAGAAGTGTCCGTGACACAAACCTTATCTGCATTTAAGGATTGGACTAATGTCCACTGGGGTAGTAGTTCATATGGCTCTCCCAGATAGCAAGGTGGGAGGACTCTCACCAGTTGTGGAGTGAAGAGTTAAACGATGGGCAATGAGGGCTTGACACAGGGCCTGGGTTTACTTGATTCCCTCCATCAATGCTTGTTCAATTACCAGTTTGAGGGCACTTATGAATTGTTCTACAAGACCATTAGCTTGGGACCACAGAAGTGTGTTCTTTTGATGTTTGACATTTAGTCTGACCAAAACAGACAGTAGTCAGGCCATTGTCAGATTTGAAAAATGGCGGGGCTACCCCACGCTGCAAAGATGTCATCCAGCTGCTTAATGACCTTGTCATGGATAGTTGACGATAACACCTCCACTAAAGGAAAACATGAAAACTTATTGATGACTACCATGAGATGATGTCTGTTTTCTAAAGGTCTAAAGAAATCAACTGTAATTCTTTCCCACGCATGTGCAGGAAGGTCAGACATCAATGGGTGCTGTGTCACTTTGGGAGGAAGGAAGTTGTAAAGATGGCACTCGGAGTTCATACTTCACTCGCTCATCTAGGCTCAGGAACCGCATGTGGTCTCTTAGGGCTCTTTTGGTGACTACAATAGCACAATGCCCTTCATGGGCTAGTTCAATGACTTGCTGTATTAGGCAATCAGGTATGACGAATTGTGAGCCTCTCAATACTACAACTTACTTGGTAACGGACAGTTCATCATGTACATTTTTTGAATTTCTGAAATTCAACTTCATCAACAAAAGGTTGAGCATGCTTCTTCCACGATTGGGTTGAAATGATGTATTTGAGGATTAGCATGTTCTTATCAGCACTAGTAGCAGCAATTATCTGTTCAATGGATAGAGCTGCCGGCATGGTGGACCTCACAATAAAGTTAATGTACTTCTCAGATGTTTTGGATGTCAAACTGAGCAGCTGTAACAGTACCACTGAAAAGTAATCAGCAGGGATCTGAACTTTATCTAGCTTGTGTACAATTGCATAATCATACTTTTGCAGCCTTAGCACCCCCAACTCTCGATGCAAAGGGGCATCCTGGAATTTGGGTTTCTACAAATAGTGAGCAGAGCTTGGTCAGCTGTAATGATAGCAAAGAAAATTCCATTTCAAAACACATGAAAATGTTTGCAGGACCACACCACACTACAGCCAGACTCTCCTTCTCCGGCTGACAATAGGCATGTTCTGTGTTAGACAGGCTTTGACTGGGATAGACCATAATGTGTCTCTGAGCATTCAGATATCCATTGTGCTGAGCAAGGATTGCTTCTAGCCCCACCGGGCTCAGATCAACTGTGATCTCAGTATGTAATTTGGGGTCAAAATAGGCCATCTCAGTTGTATTTTCAATCGCATGTTTTATTCTTCTGAAGCTTTGATCACATTCAGCAGACCACTGGAAAGTTTTGTCAAGTCTTTCAGTGGAGCACTCACAGTAGCAAAGTCACTAATGTACCTTGGGCAATAAATGGCCATGCCTAAGAAGAATTGCATCATGGTGACATCTTGTGGAGGACTTTATCTGGGTCAGGAGTCATTCCCCCATCAGAGAATATGTGCCCGAAGAATTTGAGTTTGGTCGTATGAAACTCACACTTTGCTGCATTTAGAGTGAAACCTGCATCAGCAAACAATTGGCATACTTGCGTAAGAGCCTTGTCATTCTCCTTTTTCATTGCCCCAAATACCAGTATGTCATTACTGTAATTAAAAGCATGGGTGAAAGGATGAATTATTCAATGTATAACATCCTAAAATATTTCTGCAGCTGGCGACACTCCAAAACTCAACGTTTTGTATCTGAACAAACCAATATGAGTCAAAAAAGTAGTGATGGAACTGCAGTTTTCTTCCAACTCGAGTTGATGGTATCCGTTCTTCAGGTCAAGACAGGAGAAGACTTTGGCACTGTTCAGTTGCATGATCGTGTCTGCTATGTGTGGAGCGCGATCTCTTTCTCTCTTGATTGCTTTGTTGACCTGGCGCAAATCAACACAGATGAGCACTGCCCCTCCACTGCCCTTTTTTGACACCACCATTATGGGTGAGACTCATGGCGTAGTACTGGTGGCACATTCAATGATGTCATGCTTCAACAGTGTTTCTAGTTCTTTCTCAACAGCTTCTTGCAAGTGGAAAGGGTCTCTGAGATGCCGTAGCACAACAGGGCAAACATCCTCATTGATGTGAAGTTGCACTTTCATTGTCTCGAGCCTGCCTAGGCCCAGAAATAACAACAGAAACTGACTTACAACTTCAGATTGAGTGCAGAGTAAGGAGGTTGTAATTAAGAGATATCAGTTCCATGTCAGCAGCGGTGGAAAAACTGAGAAGGCATGCACTGGACAAGGCTCCTAGAAGAATGTGAATTAATGCTTGCACTAACACTGTTTTATGTCTCTTTGTCGCTACGAATAATCTTTGACTCTGCAGCAGTTTAAAAGTAGCCCACCAATATACTTGCGTGTTCGACAGGTTGAGGCGTGGCACAGGAGATAGCCTGTTGAACTTTTCAACCAACATGATGTTATTCAACACACCACTATCTATGATAAAGGTTAGTAGGCAACCATTTACCTTTTTTGTGATCTTGGGACAATGTCAACACAAATTCTGGGGCATATTTACAAGCCCCTAACGCCACCACAGTGTCACTTTTACTGACATTTTGGTGGTGATAGGGGCTTTGCTTTATTTACAAGGCAGCGTTAAGCCACTTAATGTGAAAGGGGCGGGCAATGGGTGCTGTGGTGGGCATTCGACCACAGCACCCATTGATTTGATGCTGCCCCATATTTACAAGGGTGGTGTAAATATGGGGCAGTGTCAAAATTAAGACCAGGGAAAACTGGTCTTATCCTGGCGAAAAGAGTTAATTTCTCCTTGTTTTTGCTGTTTCCATGTGTGCTGCGTTGTGCAGCACACATAGAAACAGCAATGGGCCATTGATTGTTTATGTGCAGGAAGCTGTCCCATAAAAAAAAATGAAGTTTTGCAACTTATATGTGTGCTGCATTAAGCAGCACACATAGAATTTACAAAATGCCATTTCAGATTGTTTATGTGCAGGAAGGAAGACCTTCTTGCACATAAACAATCTTCCCCTGCAACACAGGCACTCTTGCACTATGGTGTAAGGGTGTCTGTGTTGGTGCTAGGCAGCTAAATTAGCACCAGCACAGGGGGAAATGCAGCGCTGCACCATATTCTTGTAAATACGGTGCAGCCGTGCGTTTCAGAAGTGGCAGAGTGTGGCGTTAAGCTAAGGAGGCTAACGCCACGCTCCACCACTTCCTCATAAATATGCTCCTCTGTTGTTTCGTATGGTGGTTTGCTTTTGTCTTCTGTTCTTCTTTGCAGGCAGCCAAACCTACATGTGCCTGTCGTTCCTTGGTTATCATCATTGCACATCTATCTGATTCACTGGTACTCGATAAGGTTGTATGATGGTACAAAACAGGTAAATACATCATATGCCACGCTTTTTTAGCACACATGTTTTTACCGCTAATATGCATTTACAACGCATGCCAATACCACGCATTGTTTTTAGATTTAAAAACAATGTATTCGTGGGGGAAGACCCCCCACTCCCTCCAACTTACCTTAAATGCGTGGTATTGGCATGCGTTGTAAATGCATATTAGCGGTAAAAACATGCGTAAAAACCTAGTTGTAAAGGCTGTTTCCCCTCGATAATGATGTTGACAAGCCTTTGTAGGATAAACTTGACGACGATCGACTGACTGATTTCTACTTGCCATAACTGATGTTGCTTTTTGGCTTCATGGGCGTGGCGAGAATGCTTCTGGAACCTTCTGGCATCGATTTTCTCTTCTTTCTGTGATGTAGTTAGTTTCTCTTTCACTTTGTAAACCATTATGAAGTTGTTTTCTTTACTGTAACCTTTGCACATTTGTCCTATGGTTGGACATTTGTCTTCATGGGGAAATGAAAAACCCCATTGGAAACACAACTCTTTCTTGTTTGTAGATGTTGACTTGAATGCATCTATCTTGTATTCGTGCTTGCTTTTCAAGACCAATGCTGATTCATTTTTTGCTGTTCCAGCTCCCATATCATCGGCTTCTTGATCTGCTTTTTCTTTGGCCCATGCAGGCATTAGTACTTTCTTCAAGCTGAGCGTCTCTCTCAACATTCGTCTTCTGAAAGACAGCCATCCATGACCCAGAGACGAATGGCTTCTTTGTCATTAAATTCACAAAACTTGCAGTGTTTGATGAGCACATCAAGTCTCTCAAAAAGCTCATCCATAGTTTCACCAGCTTGCTGTCTCGCTTGATTGAAAATGAACCTTTCATATTCGACATTCGGCATTGGATTGTTTCTTTGATCTGATGGTACGGTACTGCATCAGCTTGTGATATTTTCTTTATCACTTCTTTCACTCGATCATTGGCAAGGTTCTTTAAAAATGTCATGATTTTTTATCATCTACTTCTTCAAGGGCATTTATGAAGCCATCAAACTTCTCGATCCATGCAGTCCACCTGGTGCCAATATTCTGCTTTTTGGCTGTGTTGAATGGCGGTGGTGGTTTCAGAAATGCACCTGCACCATACTTCACATCTCCTTCCACAGCCACTGAAAAAAAAATCCCTATTCCAAAGGCTTTTATTGCTTCTACAGGAACATGCAACTCCTGCGAGCCCATCCCCTGTGTTTGTGCTCGAGTCATCTTGCCCGATTTTGAGGTAGTAAGGCATTTTGTCTGTTTTCACCGGTGAGTAAATTTTTGTTTCTCATATCTGATTATCGCTGCCTTCATTGTTGTAGCTGATTGTGGCTTCCTTTAGCATTTCGCTTTGTATTGATAACGGCTCTGTATTATGATGTGGCACAAAATCGCTTCTTTTGGCCTTATCAGGGGTTTCATGGTGGGATTTTTTAATGCGCTCCTCTGCAGGGTCTTCAACTTCTGCGAGGGTTGTATTTGAATGGAGCAGGGCTTTGACTCTACACATGCCAACGTCAAACTGCTTCTCATGGACTTGGGTGCATGTGCAATGCACAAGCAGTTTGCTGTATTTTGCAAACTCTCAGGGAGAGCAGTCTTGTTTCTTTGGGGCACAGATCCCCGACTTGTCACCATTTGTAGCATCCTATGCGGCACCATACTCAAGCAAAGGAATATGCCACGCACGGAGCTCTGGATTGTATGTCTATATTCCTCAGCATGCAATCACACACTGCAGTCTAGCTCTTAACCACATCTTAACACCTCCCAGCAAGTTAAGTAATTCCTTGTTGAGTCCGCCAGAACCGCAAGGGTCCCAGCTCACATAGTCTCATGACACAATACATTTCACCTTTTTTTTCACCATGTCTGAGGCACTTGGAACCTCTGCCGTGAGTTTCAACAGTTAAACAATCCCAGCACTGGACAGCTGACAAGTACACCAAAGCCCACACAGAAACCTTTTATGGCCATCTGCCCTTTGTACACCAGCTTAACTCTCAGGGTCCAGCTTTTCTGGTTCTAAGTCTTTTAATATCTGCTCACAATATTTTATAGTCTGAGAAGAGTGTATCTCAGCAGCAAAAAGTATATATTGTCGAACTGTTGCTTCTGGAGTCATTCTAACATGTAGAGCATAGACAATCTGTGGGTGGGCGCCTCAGGCTTCATGTGAGGCTCCGGTAGATTGTGGTACTCCAAGACAGAGCTGAAGGCATTACACACTGTGTATTAATAATTGAAATGTCTACAAATCTACTGAGTATAGTCCAGCATTTCTGAAATTGTCTCTAAGTGCAGAAAATGGCTAAAATGAGAATTACCACATGTGGAAAACATGGTATATGGACAATTTTGGCATGGGTTAGTGCAGAAATTACATTGCTTCCATTATCAGCGACTAAAAACCCCACTTCAAGGAATGCGGCTCCAGCCACTTATGGATTACAAATTCCAGCTTGAACTTCAGCTCCAGAACCTTGTGTGTGAGCATGTTGAAACTCTGGAGTGTTGTTTGTTTAACAAATCGTGCTCCACATTCCTCATTGCTGAAAGTACTTCACCCACCACCCACTGGAAAAGTGCTGTTTTAGCTGTCCTGCATAATTGTGACATCTTGGTATCTTCCAATGTGTTGCAAAGAAAGTAATGTTTCACCTTAAGACGCCTATTCTCAAAGTAAACAAACTGATCTATTGATTTTCTTTTTGTCAATGGTGAAGTAGTTCCATGCCATGGATTTGCCAGCCAATGCCTTGGGCATGAACTAGCATGGTGCAGACCTCCGGAGTGGCTGTGTCAAATTCAAAGATGCCATAAACAATGTGCTGTTGCCTCAGGACTGTTGCAGTTGGCTGTTGTAACGGAGTGGCAATTGTGAATCCCTTGCACATGTTGAGTATTACTCTTTCTCATCATTATCATCATCATTACCAGCACATAAACATGCTGGGCAGCAGAGGTGAATATTTGATACGTTTGGGATGTGTGTGTGTGTGTCTTTCTTGTTAGTAATGGGCAAGGGGAGCCTTTTAATTCCGCTTTTTCAAAGCAGAGAGCCTTCCTGCTTTGTTCCTACCTGGCTGGAGACGAGGGGAGATTCTGCCGGAGTGTTTTCCGGACTGCTGCTGTCTGTTTCCCTCCTGCTCCCGCCATTTCCAACGCGGACGCTGCACGGAGGGGGACTACCATCCCCAGGATCCCTAGCGGCGCCACGGGAAGCGGAACCCGAACACGCCCACTGCTCTTTCGCGCCGGGAGGCGCTTGAAAAACACTGCGACCCACTGACAGAGCGGGCGGTGTTCCTACCTGGCTGGAGACGAGGGGAGATTCTGCCGGAGTGTTTTCCGGACTGCTGCTGTCTGTTTCCCTCCTGCTCCCGCCATTTCCAACGCGGACGCTGCACGGAGGGGGACTACCATCCCCAGGATCCCTAGCGGCGCCACGGGAAGCGGAACCCGAACACGCCCACTGCTCTTTCGCGCCGGGAGGCGCTTGAAAAACACTGCGACCCACTGACAGAGCGGGCGGTGTTCCTACCTGGCTGGAGACGAGGGGAGATTCTGCCGGAGTGTTTTCCGGACTGCTGCTGTCTGTTTCCCTCCTGCTCCCGCCATTTCCAACGCGGACGCTGCACGGAGGGGGACTACCATCCCCAGGATCCCTAGCGGCGCCACGGGAAGCGGAACCCGAACACGCCCACTGCTCTTTCGTGCCGGGAGGCGCTTGAAAAACACTGCGACCCACCGCCTCGCGGGACCGCGCGCGGGCGGCGCCGGGAGAAGCCCGGGACAAGGGCGGGACCGTCTGTGGCCGTCCGGGGCCGGAGGAGGCCGGGCTGGGCCGCCCCTCTAAGCTTTCCTCCTCGGATCAGTAGTGTTTGATTTCTTTTGGTTATTTCATTTTACTCTTTATAGTCAGTCATTCTTTGTGGATTAGAGTGTCTTCCTTTTACTGTTGGTTTTTACTGATTTGTCCCATAAGTTTTCATTGCTTGTGTTGTGGACACTCTAGATTCATGGGGAAGCACTCCAAACCTACAGCTAGTCGTCCGATGACCAGACAGCTAGCGAACTCTGCTTCTCAGATCCCTAGTCTTACAGCAATAGACAAGATGCTGCAAAAGACAATCGGGGTGGTGGCTTCAGCCATTGAAAATACAGAAAAACGGCTGTCGATTACACCGGCATTCAATATGGCCCCCCCTCTAGATGGTTTGTCTGATTTTTCATCATACCAGGTGGATCCTGATGCTATGTCTTCTATGCTGCCCTCATTTACACAACTACCGTGCGCTCAGGCCCAAATAGATGAGCCAGCTCTAGTGGAAGAAGGGTTATCAACATCTTCCTTTGTGTCTATTGTGGCCCCTACAAAACAGGTTAAGACAAGGAAAAAACAAAAAAAACAAAAACTGAGAAAAAGGAGACTCTTATCAGCCCCTGCTCCAGATAGCTCTCCCTTTTCGGCCCCGATCCACCATCACCCCCCTACTTCTATCCCTCCGACCTGGGCGACCACCCTATTAATTGAGCTCCAGTCACACATAGACCAATCTCTAAACCTTCTGGCTAAATCCCTGTCATCTAAAATGGACAGGTTGGTTTCCTTAGTTAACTCCAAAGGATTTGGGAAGATGCAGCCTACCCAGGACCCTAAGGTCAATTCGGGCAGTTCGGAGGGTGCTAGTTCCAAAGTAAATCTAACTAATTCTATCCCCCAAACTGAGTCACCTTTATCCCTGATGCAGGTGCACACGGATCTGGGCCAGCCCTCTATGGTGCATACAACTGCCCCTTCTCACAACGCTGGTCCTCATTTGCCCCTGACTGTGCCCCGAGTCCCTATCGTCGTTTCAACACATGAGCAGCCTACTCACTGCAGGGACTTAGTTTCTCGGATTACAGACGGGGTCGGTTCCCGCCTACCTGAGGGGGGGGACCGACCCCTCCGGAGCTTGGAGGATCCTCATCTTCTGGTCCAGCTTCCCCCGGAGGCAGCCCCTTATGTGATCGTCCTTACAGGAGTTCCTTCGGTTATGAATGGAAGGGGGGAATCCTATCTTGAACTAAAAAATAAAGTCATCCACTGGCTGTCTAAAAATAGACCACTAAAGGGAGTAGGGAGAGGGGAGATCCTGCATGTTCGGAGGGTTAACTGGCTAGGGACCCGCTCAAAAGACATAGGGGGGGACTGCGTCCTGATTAATTTTAGGGACCCCAGAGTAGTAGATCACATTTTGATGCAGGGAGGGCACTATAGAAGGGGTGCTATTGAGGCTTTTCATTTGGGGTACTTCTATTCCATTTCCAACACTTTGGTCTCAGCTGATTTACCTTATTTCCACCAGGCCCCACACAATTTGCACTTTAACATCCCGGTTGAAAACCGTTATGGTGCACTAAATGCGGTGGATTGACCACTACATTCGAGTCCTTGTAAGGGAGAGCTTATGCCCGTGGGGGGGAGCCAGGATGAGGATGTTTATGATACATGGACGTTGGTGCCCCTGGTTGCCCCGGGAGTGGTGAGTGGCCCTGGGCCCCCCTCTCCATCGTCTCTGTCCCCCAGCGCTCTGGTGGGTTCTCTAGAGCCGAACCCCCCTGTGCATTCAGCTTCCCACAGCCCCCCCTTTCCCATCCCTCCGGTTGACAGCTCACTCTGTATACCTCACCGGAAACCATTAGTTGGGTCCTGGAACGTGGCCGGTTTAGAGTCCAAACTCTCTGATCCCGAGTGGGGAGAGTTAATGGACAAATATGACATCTGTATATTTCAAGAAACCTGGCTGCGGTCTATACCACGGAGGGTGGGATATGCATCTTTTGCAGCCCCAGCAGTTCAGGGGTTCCGAGGGAGACCCTCAGGGGGGTTAGTTGTTTGGGTTGCATCTCACCTGGGGTGCTCAGTAAAGTCATTGGATTCAAAGTCCCCTGATATTCTATGTCTCCTACTATCCTTTCCCGCTAGCTACTCACTAGCAGTTATAAATGTGTACTTGCGCCCACAGCCGGTCCAGTTAGGTTTGTCGATTCTGGGCGCCCTGGAAAATGTTCTACACTCTCTACCACAGGCGTCCCATAAACTAATTGGAGCCGATTTTAATTGCCACTTCGAACCCCTTCCAGGGATCCCTTCCCCCTCCTGTGAGGTGGACGAAATCTATCTAATCCCTGATCTTATTTCCCACCCGGCTAAACGTCTCTCCCCCCTTGCCCTTGAGATTAATAGGCTTACCATTGCACACTCCTTACGGGCCTGCAATGGCAGACTCTGCCCGGACGTCCCGGGGTCCTTCACCTTTAACAGAGCTGGGAGCTGTTCGTCAATCGATTATGTTTTGGTGAACGTAGAATTCTGGGGCCATTTGGCCTCTTTTTCTATCATCCCACGGGCCGACAGCGATCACAACCTACTGTCTCTGGAATTGATTAACAATCTAGGTGGTAGTGAATCTTCTAGGCCCCAATCTCCATTACAAAGTGAGAATTTGGTCCTAGTGGCAGGTGGCAGACGGATTAGGTGGGAAAGGGTGGCGTCTGATGATCTAAAGCTGGCTGATGTATATAGTGCCGTGACCTGCTCCCTGGAAGCAGTTTTCCATCTTCTGAGTCCCGCTGGGCTTATTCCGCAGTCTTGTTTTTCCGAACTCCAGACTATCCATACGGATTTTCTAGGTAGTTTGGCCAGTTTTTTCTATAAACCCACGGCCTCAAAATCAAGGCCTCTTAGGCCCGAGCGCTGGTTCAATGGTACCTGCAGGCGGGCTAAGTCTGCCCTGCTAGTAGAAGTAAAAGAGGGTACCTTGTCCAGTATTCGGGCAGCCAGGGCCACCTACAAAGACCTGATCAGGGAAGCTAAAGCCGAGTGGGAGGATCTAAGGTGGCAAAATTTACTCCAAGCTTTAGCAGACCGTGACTCGAGGGCGTTCTGGAATATTGTTCATTCGGGCTCGGTAGCCAGTACCCCAGCACTACTTCCTAATCTTAGTGAGGAGGTCTGGCTCGCCCATTTCCAACCCCTCTTCTCGGCCTGTAACCCTCTGGTTAGTAACGATGTAGGCCTCACCCAGATTGATACTGCAATGGACTTGTTGAGCCAGGCAGAAATTGAGTCTAGCCTCTTTTCCATCCCAGAGATTGAATTGGCCCTCAATTCCCTTTCGGCAGGGAAAGCTCCGGGGCTCGACAAGATCCCCGGTGATCTCTACCGAAGTGATGTAAAAATTTGGGCACCTTATATATGTGTATATTTTAATGCTATTTTGCAGGGCCTTAGAATCCCGGACACTTGGTTGGGTGCAGAAATTATTCCCATCCACAAAAAATCTTCCCCACTGGACCCAGCCAACTACCGCCCCATAAGCCTGATTGATGTAATTCAGAAGCTGTTTGCTCGAGTCCTATTATCCAGACTGCAGTTCTGGATGGAGGATCAACATGTTCTAACCTCCCTACAGGCGGGGTTCCGAGCTAAGGTTTCTACCATTGATCAACTATTTAGATTACTTTTGATCTATTGGAAAACAGTCAGCATGGGCGCCGGTAATTTGTATCTGATCTTTGTGGACCTTCGGTCCGCTTTTGATATGGTGCAAAGGGAAAAACTCTGGGCCATTTTGCTAGAGATGGGTGCCCCCCCCTATCTTTGCCACCTATTCAAACGACTCCACCTAGGCACCTATGCAAGGGTGAGATATGGGAGAGATGGGGAACTTTCAAGGCCATTTCCGGTAGAGAAGGGTGTGAGGCAGGGCTGTGTCCTGGCCCCCACCCTTTTCTCCCTCTTTATCAATGGGCTGATAGAGTTTCTTTTGCGCTCCGCTAACCTGGACTCCCCTGTTTTGGCGGGTCGTAAGGTCCCGGCCCTGATGTTCGCTGATGATACGCTTTTGCTATCTCAATCTTACATGGGCATTCAGCGTACATTAGAGGCCTTCTGCTCTTTTTGCAAAATCAGGGATCTGGAACTGAACCTCTCTAAGACCACATTTATGGTGTTTGGTTCTAATTCGCGTAATTGCCCCCACCCCAAACTGGGAGAGGTTGAGCTGGATAGGGTCGCCACGTTTGACTATTTGGGGGTGACCCTCAACGACAAAATGAATTGGGGTTCCCATTTGGCAAAGGCAAAATTGAGACTAGCCCAATCAGTGGGGGGTATCCTGAAGGTGTTTAACAACTCTTCGTGTAAACCTCTGGGCCCCCCGCTGGAAATTTATAAATCACAAGCCAGAGGAGGAGCACTTTATGGTGCTGAATTATGGGGATACTCCACCCCCGCCTCCCTCTCATCTATTGAGAATTCCTTTATCAGGAGTTTGCTGAAACTACCTGTCAGCACCCCATTAATCCCTCTGAGATGGGATTTAGGTTTGATTCCCATAGAAGAGATTGCCCTGAATCGTCCTCTTCAGTTCTGGAGGCGTCTTTGGTCAACGCCCGAGCTGGAAAGCTATAGGCTCGATCTCGGTGACATTTTGGCAAGGGGTAATTCGGATAAGATCCCCTGGCTTGCCCACATAAAGAACCTTTGCAACCTAATTGGGATGGGGAATCTATGGTCTGCCCCGGAAGTGTCCTGCTGTACACTTTCGAAGAACTCATTGAGGGAGGTTCTGAAATCTTTTAGGAAGGGTATTCTACTCCAGTCCTCCCTGGGTAGGCTCACTGACACTTTTTTGGATATTAAGTGTAGTCCCCAATTTGAAGTCTTCTTAGACGTGATCCAACCTCCCCTGGCTAAGAAACTCTACATACAGCTTAGACACGGTTCCCTTCCACTGAGAGATTTTACCTATAGATGGTCTAACGTTGTAAACCCCGTTAGTTCTTGCCCCCTATGCTCTGATACCCGCGAATCAGAGTTGCATGTTGTTCTCTTTTGCCCCTTATATACTATTGCACGGAAAAAATGGATTATCCAGCTATGCAAGTCTAGGGGCCTTAGGGACTACAAGGAGGTGCTTAGAATTCTGAAATATGACACCACCCCTTTGGTAGTGTTTGCAATGGCCAAATTCCTCCTCTCAATGTGGTTTGTTAGGTCCAAATTTTTGTCTCTTGCTACTCAGCCCCCTGATTCAGCACTACATATATCATCATCTTAGTTCTTTGAGGTATATGTGTTTATCATTGGCCCTGGATCAATCTTAACTTTTCTCCCGTTTCGCGGAATAGTTCTTGTTTTTATTGTGCTTGTCCTATAGAACTGTTTTAATGTTTTAATCGATCTCACTCTATTCATTGTGATTTAATCATGTTTTTTAAAGTATTTATGTATTTATGTCTTTTTATGGTATTTTACCGAAATAAAAGTTTTGACTGACTGACCTTCCCTAAGTTTGTTGAGCTGCGTAGCTGTGCATTCTAAGCTCATTGGTCTCATTGAAGTGAAATAAGGTATATTTATTTTATGCTTCTCCAAGTGTAGATTATTTCTTCTGTGTTTTTTTTTGCTTACTTGGTGTTTCTGCTCCTGGTAGGGGGTATTCCACTGTACATAAAATAGTATCTGTATTTAAAACCACCAACTCTCGTGTGATTTCAAGTGTGATAGTTAGTTCCGCTAAGTTGTCGAGCTTGCCTGCCATCGAGAAGGAAGGTCGGGAGGTGGTTGCAGAGTACTCTGATCCAGAGATTGTTGGTCAACACAAAACCATCAGACAGCTACATCTTTCCACATGTTATCTACAGGGTCAGAATCAGGAAACTCCAAGTAAGCAGTCCAGATTGGGTTCAGTGGATGCTGCTACTGATAAAGCTCAACAGAGAGGTAATTAATTGCAGAGATCAGACCTCAATCAACTGCTTGCCCACATTAGCCAAAACATACTTTTTGCAGAACCAGCCACAAGCAAAGAAGATGGTCCTTCTGCGTAGTATCAGTGAAAAGAAGCTGATTCCTTTCTGGTACATGCTGCCATCGGGAAGTGTCATGTAGTTCCCACTAATCCATAGGATCCTCAGATTTGTTGGACAACATAAACTTTGGCTTAGGAGCCTAGACTGATTCCGAGCACCCTGCAGGATATGTAGGCCAAGAGGCCAGCTAGCTCACAGTGCCATCATAAGCCCCCCTAACCCTACCAGGGAGCGAATGGTTTCTGGCAACCACTGAACATGACATCCCTGTCCCCTTTTGCTCAGTCACTTGTGCTTATTTGTTCTCAGAGAAATATAAAGAGAATACACTGGGACGTTTCAATATATTTATTGAACCAACGTTATTCTTGTATAAAATACATGTGCTGCGATAATCAGTAGACAGCAGCAGATGAAAGTGATTAGCATCACCAAAAGAGTAAATAGTAGATACAGTTCTACCATGGTGCTAAAACAGTGTATATATGAAAGCATATAAAAGAAGGCAGTAATCAGGTGTACTCCTACTATGCAAACCCTACTCTGCATGTACCAAAGTAGGTGTAAAGCCAAGAATCCCCCCAAGGGACGATTCAATTCCAATACCTGGCAGGAGAGAATGTAGGACCCTGTCCTGGTCACAAACTGGACACCCATCGGACCGCTGCATGGTGAAGTCTCAGCATGCAGGGACCCCCGGTATCAGCTGAAGTGTCTCCTCTAATAATCCTATGAGATGCTGATTATTTTTAATTAAAAGCATCCTTGCGATGTATGTAAAGATTAGCAATGTTATGGATATGCAGATAACCCTTCACCCCGTGGATGAAGATAGAACGACATTTGTACATCCGTGCATAAAGGCCTTGTGCTTGGTGTTCGAGGCATTGTGATAATGTTATGTAAAGCCAGATGTGTAAACAGAAGTAGTTTCAGAGAAACTAATCTAACATTATCATGCACGCAAATATGTGCAAAAGGTCACAGCAGAAAGGTTACTGTGAAAAAGAGGACAATGTAAGAAAAGAGCAGCTTCGCTACATGGGCCTAACCCGGGCACATAACGAAAGGGTCTAAGTAAAGAATATAGGGTCATTGTGAGGCCGCTGTTTCCACGATATCTCTAGGAGAGCAGATGGGCAATTTCCAATAAGAGTTTCCTTCAATCAAATTCCCGTCATATATGTGCAAAAAAAGGATTGAGGAATGCAAGCAGGAGAAAAGCAAGAAAAAAGAAACGCCAACGTGCCCAATGAATGCACATGAACTGCAACCAACAAGTTGTTAGCGTGGGAGGTGCAAGGTGTAACATACCAGCAGACAACGAGGGAGATCGGCCTTGACTTTTTTGCCTATTTATATAGTGGGAACTCGACCCAAAGGTATTGGAGCGCTTTACATAGCACCGTATTTACATTACACATTCAGGCAAGGGGAGATTAAGTGATTTGCCCAGAATCACAGGTTGTGGACGCGACCTCGAGGCTCGAGCCCTGGTTTCCTGTACCAGAGACGGCAGCGCAGCCGACGGACCACCCAGCGTACCCCTGACTCAAATCATCAACTGATCCCAAAGCTAATCGTGCACAACACAAACTGGTCACATCAAAGTCGATGGGTGGTGCAGTGAAAACTTTTAGAATTTTCTTTTGAACGCGTGCCTTTGCATTGAAACTGCCCTATTTGTGTACACAATAATTTCTCCTATCGCATACATCATGATTTTACGATCCGCCTCTCTGTATCCAGCACGAACCCCTGACACAGATATTCTAGTGAACTTTGTTTTATTGTTCTTCCTGAAAAGCGGCCAAATGTTGTTGCTCACAGTAGGAAAAGCTCAAGCACTAACTACACGCAGGCAGTCTGAACCGGATCTTCCAGTCACCCATGAGAGGCGTTTGTTCGCCGTCTCACTGGTGCCATAGAAATGCCTCTCTTCCCACGTCTGAATATCTGACTTCCATCCAATCATTCCGAATCGCTCGTTCTGAAAGGCAGCGTTTCCTACTGCGATTGATACTGGCAACAGAATTCATCAATCTAACGAATGTATTGATTTCAGTTTTTAATGCCTTGTTTATAGAAGCCAACCTAGTGCGTGGAGCTGTCTGTTCTGTGCGCTGGAGGTGGACGATGGCTACCTGACGACCCTGCGGCATAGGGAACAGCACGTTCTAGTCCTGAGCCTTCTGTCAACTATTTAGATCTGCTTCTATAGTTCAAGCAAAGTAAAATAATGCGCAAGACATTCGGGGCACATTATGGAAGGGCTGTGTGAGCCCAGCGCGCGCTTAATTGGTGGCGAGACAACTGCACCACGTACAGAAAAAAAACACACATGACCCATGATCTGCTCATGTGCTGTCACAGTGATAGGGTGTAAGGTGAGTTCACAGTAAGGCCGGACTGGGCGTTTATTCCATCGGGCATTTCCTCGGTGGGCTGGAGCCTTTGGAGTCAGTTTTCTTAAAGCAGAGGGCCGCTGTTAGCACCTCTGCCATTTTCTCCAGCTCCCTCAGGTAATTACAGCTGGCACAATGGATGCCGTGGGCAAGAGAGAGAAAAGAGAGACGGGATGAAGAGAAGGAAAGAGAGAAGGGAGTGGAGGCGGGGAGTAGGGCTGGTTTGAACATTATCGCAATGGCTCCTTTTGAAACCCAGTCAGGCCAGGAATAAATATGAAGTAATAGGAACTCGCCGAGTCCTGCTCTGAGTTTGGTACCCCACTCCAATCCTTAAGATGCTCATGGGGTGTCCTAATAGTGTGGGTATACTCCAGGTGCCTGCTTGTTGGTTGTCCATATGCAGATACTGTCAGCGTGGTCCTTGTAATGCTATCAGTATCTCAGACATGAATAATCCTGGCCATACTGTGGAAGGATCATGCATGGAAGCGTCGTGCCCTCATACAAATGAGAGAATGCCCTATTTCAAATACACATCTCCCCCAAGAGTTGGCAGGCACTTGGTAAACTGGACTAGAAATATGTGGCAAAATTCACATTTTTCCTCATGCAAGTGTTACTCATGCATGGAAACAGCGACCACAGTCCATCTAAGATCTGGATCCTAAATAAGGACTGCAGATTTCTATAGGTGCAGATGTTTATTTCAATACCAAAAATAAGCAGGATTTGCACGTGTTTCTCTAGTCAGGTATTTATAGTCACAAAAATTCACGTTGCCTTTTCCACCCCCATTGCCACTAATAAACCTGCTCTAGAGACAAGCAAGAGCAGGTGTTGTAGTAAATGTGGGAACGTACAAGAAACAGACCCTTTAGTTCTACATCCCATGCACATACGTGTTGTATTTCCACTTGGGTTCAGGAATAGAGCGGTGTTAGACTTGGCTTTTTCAGAGGGTTTACCCCCAGACTTTTTGCTTTTTGGCCTCCTGTTTTTGACCCAGTTTTTACTGGTTTTAGGACTCTGGGCATTTTACCACTGCTATTCAGTGCTAAAGTGCATATGCTCTTCATGTAAGTTGTGTTTGTGGATTGGTGATTCCATGATTGGCATACATGATTTACTGGTAGGTAAGTTCCTCATATCATACACTGTGTGTGCCCAGGGCCTGTAAATCAAATGCTGCTAGAGGGACTGCAGCACTGATTGTGCCACCCACATGAGCAGCTTGTGAATGTAAATCAGACCTGCCACCGCTGTGTCTGTGCGCAGTTTGGTACTGCCATGTCGACCTGGCAAGTGCACCCACTTGCCAGGCCCTAACCTTCCCTTTTCTTACATGTAAGATACCCCTAAGGTAGGCCTAAGGTAGCCCCATGGGCAGAGTGCAGTGCATGTGAAAGTTAGTGACAGGTACTGAGGTGTGTTACATGTCTTGATAGTGAAATACAGTGTATTTCGTTTTTCACTATTGAAAGGTGACCAGTCCCATAGGATAGAATGGGAGTTTATTTAGAACATCTTATAAATATTTCTTCCCATTGGGACAAAATAGAAAGATGGAGTTTAGTATGCCTGAACTCAGAATATAAAAATGCATCTTTCAGTAAAGATGATTTTTATATTGTGTGTTTAAAAAATACCACTTTTAGAAGGTGGGTATTTTCTTCCTTAGCCATCCTGTATGTCTCTGCTGGTTTGTGGATTGACTGTCTGTCTGTCTTTGGAGGGACAGAGGCTGGGGATGTGCATTCTCTCAGATGGCCACTGTGGGAGTGGGGGGTTGATGTGTGTCCTGCCTTTCCTGAATGAGTCAGGGCCCGGCTGAATAGGCCTGGGCTGCATTCAGAGTAGTGGGAAGAGTTTTCACTATCCCCTGACTAGGCCTTGTCTGCATTTAGAGTGGTGGGAGGGTATTTCCCTTGCACCTGAATAGACCCTGTCTGCCTTGAACAATACTGTCTCCACATCCTGCCAGGAAGCTGCACCAACGAGGAAATAACTGGTTATGGCTGGGCAAAGAGCTCCTCTACCACCAGAAAACAAAGGAATTTGTGCTATAAAAAGTGGGTCCCAGACCCACGAATATTAGATTACTGCTGAACTAAGGAACCTGTCAGGAAGAAGAGCTGGAAAAGCTGTCAGGAGGAACTGCCACATTGCAGCGTGCTTTGCTGTGTTGGCCTGCTGCTCGCTGCTTCTGTCTTGGGCAGGGAAAGGACTGGATTGTACTTTCATCATCCTGCTATTAGAGTTTTCTCCAAGGGCTTGAAGTAGAGCTTGCCTCCTGTTGAAAGTCTCAGGGAGAGAAAAGACTTCAGAGAACTCTTTTGGGACCAAGAAGACTGCCAAGAAGACGAGCTGGAGAAGCTGTCAGGAGGAACTGCCACTTTGCTGCATGCTCTGCTGTGTTGGACTGCTGCTTGCTGCTTCTGTCTTGGGCAGTAAAAGGACTGGACTGAACTTTCTGCAACTTCTTTGTGTGAGTTTCTCCAAGGGCCTCAGGTAGAGCTTTCCCCCTGTTCAAGAAGTCTCAGGAACAGCAAAGACTTCAAGTTCATCTTGCACCAAACGAAAAAGCAACCAGACTCCGTCAACGACACCGCTGGCAACTCTGTGACCTGAAGGCACCATAGACGGCAACCCTGGTCTCACCGACAACACCACCTGACCTGATGCCTCCCCCGAGCAGCTGCTTGCAACGGAATCTGTGGGCTTCGCTTCATGCCACTGCCCTGGTATCACCGATGATGCTGCTTCCCGCCGACATCGACGCCGCTGCTTGCACCGTGGTTCGCACCGCTCATAAGTTACATGATGCACCACCCTCATCCCGCACCGCAGCCTTGGCCTACCGACGGTGGAGCCAACAACTCCAGTTCGTCAGCCGACAACAGCGCTTCTGCAACGACGCCCCCGCTGCTTGCACCATGACCTGCCAGCACCGAGACGAGCAAAGCATCACTTCGGACCGCAGTCCTGGTCTCACCGATGCCGCTGAACTACCATCACTGAGCTGCTGCCTGCACCGTGACCTGAGGGCACTGCAAGCCGCACCGCTGCACTTCGCACCACGGCCCAACGCCTGCTGGTGCTCACGACTTCAACCGTGAGGAGTTTGATCTGCAACGCATGTGACTTCAAGGGCCCGACGACTCCTGCACTGACCTCCGGAACCGGAACCGACGCCTGCAGATGCTGGCTCTTTAGGACACAACGAGAGGTCACAGACGCCCTAAATTGCTAAAAGGTACTGTTTCACAGGTCTTTCCAACCCTGTAGCTGGCCAGCAACGCCACAGTCAGCCAGAACTGTTTGGATTTGTTGTTCGCGACGCAGTGATAGCCCCAGAGGGAGCTATCGACTTCAAGGAACTGTGTTATTTAGATATTTCGGAAATTTTAAGGATATCTTGAAAAGCATATGTTGTTAAGTACTGTATGTTGGATTCTTATTGTTTTGGTCTTGTTTTGGATATATACAAATATTAGATATTTTTCTAAACTGGTGTGGTGTCCTTTGGTAGTGTTTTCACTATATTACTGTTGGTTATGTGCAAATGCTTTACACACTGTCTCTGAGATAAGACTGACTGCTCACGCCAAGCTACCAAGGGGGTGAGCACAAGTTATTTTAGGAGTGTAACTCCCTTACCCTGACTAGGAAAAAGGGTTCCTACTTGGACAAAGGTACCTCTGCCAACTAGAAATCCCCATTTCTAACAACTCATTATCCTGCAGGAGATGCCTGTAATTTACAGCGCACTGCTTTATTGAGTACCCAAGTCTAGTTACAATTAGTTGGCATAGTAATGCTAGAGCTTACCTCTGATGTACGTGCCTTCTATTTCCTTCCTGTCCCACACTCTGTCCAAGAAATGAGGCCACCAGATTAGCTAGCCTGTGAACCTTATCTTTAGCTTGTCAATGTTTGCATAACAGCACACTTCCCTCCTACTTAAAAATAGCAGTTACATCAGTTGTCTTTCGGTGATTTCCTTTCTTTTGTTATGGCTGGTCCTTCTGGGAAATAGGGTTTGCTTATGAGTTCTTCCTCACTCTCCCAATCTGTGACCATTGTCATGTTGTCATCATCTTTATCATGCCATTGATGATAAGGTATGAAATGTGATATCTTCTGCATTACTTGCTTGTCTCCATTCTTGGCCGTCACCATAGTCCCTTTCTTTGCAAACATACACAATGGAATGTGGTCATACCTGGTGTCTGTCTTCTAGTCCGGTAGCTGTTTCACGAGTACCAACTCATCTTTCTGGATGTCTGAGACTCTGGCATGTCTTAGGGCTTACTCATGCTTTTGTATTCTCTCTTTCGCCTCCCTATCCTGGGCTTGTATCTCGGCGATTTGGTTCTGGTTTAGCTGGTGATTCCAGCTAGGTGTTCTGGTGTTGAGTTTACGGCCATACATGAAGATCGCGGAGCACTGCCCTTTGGCAGTTTGATATGCCTGTAGAATGTTTTTTGGATCTTGTTGAAGTGGTGTGTTTTCACTATCTGCTGTTTTGTCTTTTTTAATGTCCTCACAAATCGTTAATGCCATTTGCTTGAGATTAGAGTGATGTTATTTTCTAGTGCTTGAAGTCTAACAAGGCTATTCACAAAGGTAACTTACACTTGTGAGTACATTTAGAGCCCTATTCACAAAAGTAGTTATGTGTGATAAAGTTACGAGTGCTGATTCTCTGCACTTGTGGTGGAGTCGCCACACTCCGGGCAAAATCTCGGCACTCCGGCCTAAATCTCCACACTGATAACTGCAGTACGGATATTCCGCCCCGAGTCCGGAGACTTCGCCCGAGTGAGTATACTCTGCCATGAGACTCTGCACTTGAAATATTACTACATGTAAGTACCTTTGTGAATTGGAGCTACACAGTGTAATTTACTCTTACACTTTTGAGTAACTTTACTACTTTTGGCACTCTCAAAATCTGAGTGTGTCAAAAATGCAGACGTACATGTTTCCACCCCTTCAGTTTAGGGGGTGGAGTCAGAATAATCATAATTTATGACCGTACAGTTAACACGTAACTCATGACTATATTTTACATCTGGTGGAATCTCTGGACTCCGCATAGTAGTGAATAGGAGATCTCCATGCACAGGGCAGAATCACCTCTCACTGGGTGGAGACCTTTGTATGACTGTGAATAGATGACCATTGTGCAGCCACCCCTGTGTCTCAGAGACTTAGACATGCTGCTTGTGTTTAAGAAGAAGAGAGATTACACTGAAGAGGAGGCAGCCCTTCTAATTAAATTTGTCATTACAAACTACAAACTACATGGGCTGTCTCCATGCTCCCACAGGGGAGCGCATATGGTAACCTTATGGCAGGTAGTGACAGACTCTGTTAATGCTTTGGGGAGGAGGTCTGGATACTAGGTACAATTAAGAAAAAATGGAAAGATGAGAGAAGGTGGGTAAGGGAGAAGTTCTCTTTGTGGAAGGCCAAATGGAGCCCATCTCCTTATCACCCCCTCGAGAAGGACATCCTCTGTATGGGCTGCCACTGCGGGACAACATTAATTTGGTACCAGGTAAGATCATACCCTCCCCACTTGCCCACAGCTGGCAGGTGTCCCAGGTCCATGAGTGGCAAGGCAGGCACTCCCAGTTCATTTCTTTAAATTAAGGGACTTGTAGTCCTGGGTTTATAGTGGCTTGAATAAGACTACAAGTTCCAGAATTTTAAGAAAAAAACTGCCAATGGTCTAGCTAGTTATGCTTGGTTGGAAAAGCTTGGCAGCAAGGACTCTCTGTATCTGTTTAAAAATAGTCTTACAAGCACTCATCTTTGTCCATCACTTATACCTGCATTGCTAGTTGCACATTACATATATATATCTCTTAAATGCCTCATAACACTAGCCCTATAAATGTATACATGTTGTGTTAATGTTTATTTTACTACTCTTCATATAGCCGTATTAGTTGCTCCAGCTAGGCCAGACATCTCTGCCGCTGCAGCAGAGCAACACATAGAGCAGGTCTTACAATACAAACCACCTAAGGGTTTTCCCAGGTAACGGGGTGGGCTGTTGGGTTTTGGTGGGTTTGGGAGGGAATGGGTAGGAAAATCCTCTTTTGCACTTTTGCTGCTACTGGCAGGGAGGGTGTGAGTGCATTTTCCGGGAGAGATGAGTGGGGGTAGTTTAAACGAATTGAGGATTTTATCGTGGAATGTGAATGGGATGGGTGTAAAGAGAAGAAGGGAACTGATTATGCAATATTTGAAGGACTCTCCAGCACAAATTGTTATATTACAGGAGACTCATTTGACTGCGGAGGAAAGTAAATTACTGTTTTTATCTCAACGTTGGCTGGCCCATGCAGTCTACACTCCACAGATAGCAGTAACTAAAGGAGTGGTAGTCTTAGTTAAACAAGGTTTGAATATCTCAGTGGTGGGCAATGTGATAAATGTGGGAGGAAGATGGGTGATTGTCAAGTTAAAGGTTTGTCGACAAGTGTATATTCTAGTGGGTTATTACGGTCTGAACCAGGATGATGTCGGTCCTTTAGATGATTTGGCAAGGGAATTGTTAAATTTTCCTGGGCAGATTATAATGGCTGGTGATTTTAACACAGTGCTAGATCACAAACTAGATAGATCACAAAACAGTAGAGCAGTGGTAAATCCTAAAATGGCAAATCGAATCAGATTATTGATGTCTCTGCTGGGGCTGTGGGATATTTGGAGAAGGAGGTCTGTTCATTCATCAGGATTTACGTTTTATAATAAAAAATACAATCATAAATCCCGGATTGACTATTTCTTGGTAGATCATAGGTTGGTCGATTCAGTGTCGCTGGTTGAGCATATTGTTGTACATCTCTCGGATCACTCAGCCATTTTGCTTAGGTTGACACTGGGTGATGGCTCCACGGCCTCAGCCTGGAGGTTGGATCAAACGATACTCTCTGAATTGGAGATAATGGAGAATTTGAAACAGGAGTCAAAATTTGAGAGTAATCAGGGGTCGGCTAAGACTGAGATTGTCTGGGACACGTACAAGGCGTTCCTGCGTGGGAGGTTGGGAGCTTTGGCAGCCAGGAAAAGAAGAGTATACTATAAGACTGTCTCAGATATCGAAGAGAAGATTTGTAAGCAAGAGTCAGGTTTAGTTAATCTAACTAACTCGGAGGTCAGGGACAAGGTTTTACAAGATTTAACGAATTTAAAAGCAGATCTAGCAGGAATTCTTAGAGCTAGAGTTAAAGAAAAGTGGGATGCTAGCCAGCTTGCTCATTTTGAGTATGGCGAGGGCTGCAGCAAGCTTTTAGCTTGAAAGATAAAGAGTGAGCAAGTGTGTAATCATATTAAAGAAGTGAAATGCGACGTGACGGGATTAATATCTAGTGATAATAAAGGTATAGCTGCAGCTTTCTATGACTATTTTGAGAAGGTTTATCAGGAAGATCTGGTGGTGGATGACCAGGAAATTTTAAGATGGGTGGAACTTTTAGTCCCTTTATCAGAGCAGTTTAAGGTTGTTCTCAACCAAGAGATTACGGAGGCAGTGGTTGAGGGGGTTATGAGACAGGGAAAGCGGGGCAAGGCTCCTGGTCCGGACGGTCTTCCTGCGGAAATTTATAAAGCCCTGTCTCCAGTTTTAACTCCTATTTTGACACAGTTGTTTAATGGGATTTTTACTGGTGACACTTCTCTTCGCCTTCATGGAATGAGGCAAATATAACGCTTATTCTTAAACCAGGTAAATCTCCTAGGAAAGTTGAATCGTATAGACCTATCTCCCTCTTAAATACTGATTATAAGCTTTTTGCTAAAATTATGGCGGCAAGGTTGAGTACGGTGATTCCACATTTAGTCCATGAGGACCAAAAGGGTTTTATTAGAGATAGACAGTTGAAGAAGTTGACCTTTTCCCTTATTGGTTCCATAGATTTAGCCTCCTCGTATGATCTTCCCTTGGCGGTTATCGCATTAGATGCCGCCAAGGCCTTCGATCGAGTTAATTGGGTGTATTTGCACTCTTTAGTCAAACATCTAAATTTGGGTACAAATTTTTGTAAAATTCTGTCAGCTATTTATCAGGCCCCTACAGCTAGAGTGCTAGTGAATGGGTCACTGACGCAGCCAGTAAGGATTAGGCGAGGCCCTAGGCAGGGGTGTCCGTTGTCTCCGCTCTTGTTTGACTTATATATAGAGCCTCTTGCCTGTATGATAAGACTTTCTGGGAGGATTGTGCCTTTTGAGGTGGGAGCTTGGTCGAAGAAGATCGGACTCTATGCAGATGATATAATAATGTACACTGCTAAATTACAACAAACTGTTGGATATTACAAAAAAAATTGGTGCTGTTTCGGGCTATGATGTTCATAAGGAAAAAACCGAAGTAATGGCTTGGAATATGAATACGGAGGGAATTGAATGTAAAAAAGATATGAGGTACCTTGGATTAAGGATTACTCATAACCTACTAGATCTTACTAAGGTCAATTTTTTTAGGCTTAAAAAGGAAATTAGTGTCAATTTAAGGGGTTAGTCGCATCTACTGCTGACCTTGTTTGGCCGTGTTAATTTGGTCAAAATGATGATCCTGCCAAAGTTAACATTTTTGTTTGAAACAGTGCCATTGTCTTTTAAGAATGGTTTTTAAAACTTCAGAGCGAGATTGCTACTTTTCTTTGGGCATCGAAAGGGTCGCGTCTTTCCTGGAAGAAGCTAAGGAGACGGTTGTTGAAGGGTGGTTTGGCGGTTCCAGATTTTCAACTCTATTCATGGGAATTTTTGTTAAAAAATATGAGGATGTTGCTGAATACCCCGACAAACTCGACAATTGGCAGAATGTGTGAAGCTATGCTCAAGAAGCAGGACTATAATGAGAATGGATTCATGAACAAATTTGCTGATCCGAAATTTTTCAAAAAGGTTAGGTTGAAGGTTTTAAGAGACATCGCAGAGACTTGGTATAGAATCAGGCGGGTGGTTAAGATTCCATACTATAGCCAGAAGGCTTCAATCTGGGATGTCCCCAGAATCTCCATCATGGTCTAAGGATTTGCTGGCTTGTCCTTTAAGGGAGAAGGGTCTTCAGAGATGGGAGCAGTTATTCCCGGATGGATCATTAATCACATGGGGTCAGTGTGAGGAGGAGTGGGGTTCTAGCTTCTCTAGATTCAAGTATTTACAGATTCAGAGCTGGTCGGCGGGAATGTGTGATCAAATTGGTTCCCATAATGAATTTGAGGAGAAGCTGTTTTCGACTTGTGCTTTTAATAAGGAAATAGCCCTGTGGTAATGGTTGCTGCTTGAAATGGAGGATGGCCAGTTTACGCTTCCAGAGACCTTGTGGGGAGACTGCTTGCCGGAGTTTGCTACGGAAGATGAATGGCAAGTAACAATGTCTATGCTTTATAAAATTGTAAAACCTGCATTTTTAAGGAGGAATACTTTTTTCTCAGTGCACAGGGCATACTGGACCCTCTAAGACTCTCCAAGTTCAGCTCAGGAGGTGTGGTTGTGTGTCCCAAGTGCAAAAGCCAGAGCGAAGACGACTTACATATGTTTCTGCGGTGTCCGAAGATCCAGGCTTTCTGGGAGGCTGTGAGTTCTTTTCTGTCAAGTATTTTGGGGGCCCAGATTCAGGTAAGCCCTGAGTTGGTCATATCAGGAAGAGCTGACCTGCAAGGGAAGGGCACAGACAATAATGCTAAGCTTATTTTTTATGCCGTGCTTTTGGCTCGTAGAGAGCTATGCAAACAATGGGTTTCTCTGGTACCTCCAACACAGCATGACTGGTTGTGTTCCATGAGATATATTGCAAAAGTTGACATTTCGGATCAGACAAAGAAAAGATATACATTTTGGATTCCTTTTTTGGCTCATTTGGGGGAAGTGTAGGGTATTTTGTTTTGTAAGCTGTAAAAGTCCAATGATTAAGCCTGAGCCTTCCTCGGCTGGTGAAGATCTTTCTTCTGGGTGACTAGGAGGGTTTGGGGAAAGGGGAGCCTGTGGTCTTAGACTTCGGCTTGGCCCTTCTCCTTTCCATCTACTCCCTTACCTCTTTTTGTCTCCCTCTCAAATTATCTCCAGTGAATGAGGTTGAAAAGCCCAGGGTGGTCTCGTTAGAGTTTTGGGCGGCAAATAGGCAAATGAGGACAAAAAAAAATAATATACAAACCACCTACACAGACAAGCATATCCTTCTGCAAACAACATATCTAGACCACTATCGAACATTTTTTGACTTGTGGGCTTGCAGCACTCATTGTGCTACCCACGTAGCAATTTAAACATATCTCAGGCCTGCCACTGCAGAGCCTGTGTGTGCAGTTTACACTGTCATTTTCAACCTGGAAAATAAACCTTTTGACCGGGCAAATATATCTTTTAAATACATTTAAGTCACCCCTGGGGTCGGCCTTGGACAGCCCTAAGGGCACGTTGCAATGTATTTAAAAAGTAAGACATATACTTTTAAGTTTTATATGGTCTGGTAGTGAAAAATGTTTAAATTTGTTTTTCACTACTGCAAAGCCTCTCCCATGGGATAACAGTGGAGTTGCCTTATTACATTTTACAAGTGTAATTTCCAAATAGGAAGATTAACTGGTTCATGTTTGGTGACTCTGGGATCCTAATTAAATCATAAATCGGGAATTTGTAAAGCGCAAACTACTCACCCCTGCAGGTCTCAAGGCACTGGGGGCCGTCATGGAAATTAAGTGAGCTATTGCCCAGAGTCACATGGTGCTGAACGAACTGAGCTGCCGCCGGAGCCTGGGATCGAACCGTGAGCCCTGTGCTCCGAAGTCAGCTGCCTCACTCACAATCAGAGGCCAGCGTTTGACATGGACGATGACGCACGCCAACGAAAACAAGGGGCGGAGCCTACACTGCACTTCTGAAACAAAATCGATTACAAGAAGCCTCGCAGAGCGAGCAGCGCATGTGTGCTGCAACGTAGGTCTGCGAGACCTAAAAAGGGGAACTCAGACACCAACTCTTCTGTACACATTTCTGGACCTGTGGATGCTCTGCCAGGAAGAAGGACTGCTGTGCTGCCGACGGCCTGCCACTCTGCTGGACTCTAGCTTTGCTGTGCTGACCTGCTGCCTGCTGCCATCTTGTCTGGATGAGAAGGACTGGACCGGCATCTCTAGAACCCAGTGTGACTCCAGGGCCTAGTTGGCTGTCCTCCTAATCTGAATCCTCAGGGACATAAAAGGCTTCAAACAACCTTGCATCTGCACCTGGACTCTGCCATCTGTGAGTCTACCCTGCCAAGTGGTGCATCATAGTCCTGTACCCTTGGAAGTGGGCTTAATGTGTTTTTACAGCCTCTGTGAATCCAGCGGAACCAATGCATCTCCTCTGATGCATGGCGCAACCCCGATCAGAACCAATGCATCTTCGCTGTTGTGTGGATTGGACCCATCACAGAGACTTGCATCGCCACTGCAGCTCACATTGCCCTGAAAACTGCTGCTGCACGATGCATCTTTGGTGCAGGACCTCGCATCTCTCATCAACGGCAGTGTCAATGACGCTGCCGGACTCCACATCGCCTACTCGCAGCTCTTCAGAATCAACGCATCACTCCAACTGTGCGCCTAATCCCTGACGCCAGACTTTGTTTTGTAAGCCCCCCTGAAAGGATCGTCAATATCGCCGCATCTTGGAACCAACGCATTACTACGGCTGCACTGCACATCTTCTACACGGATCCTTGCAATGCCCCGTAACTAGGATCTAAGCTACTTTGTTCATTGGGCCTAACTGGGTCCTCGTAGCCGGCTCGCACTCCATCGTAGTCGGCCTGAACTTGTGACTATGTCCCGGTCTGGCGCGACCAGTTATCCACAGTTGGCGCTTTGTGCTTTTTGGTACTAGTTTCACTAAATACTTTAAACTCATTATCTCCGGTACTACTAATTGGATTTGTGTTGTTTTGGTCTTGTTCTATTTATTATTTTAAGCTCTATTGGAATCTTTTTCTGTGGTGTTTTCACTGTTTTACTGTTTGAAATGTTGAACAAATACTCTACACATCGCCTCTGAATTAAGCCTGACTACTCTGTACCAAGCTACCAAGGGGGTGAGCACATGCCACATCATCGAATTCTGCTTCTAGCAGTGCTATTGCTCTGTGACAGTATCACACAGCAGAAGGATGGTCCACACTGGTAAGGTCAAGCAATGCTTTTTTTCCGACTGAGTTAGCACCTTTATTTATGACTAACAGGGTAGTTGTGTGTCTTTTCTCACTCATCCTTGTTGGCACCATGATCTATAAGTCAGCATATTTGTTTTCATATTTTAATGCCATCCAAATAGGCCCTGAAATTTGCTATTGTAAGCCTAGGACTTGTTTGAGCTATCTCAAAATGAACTATGGTGCCACTCAAAACGTGTAGTGGAAATATGTACTTGGCATCATCTGGTTTGATTAACTATCACTTACCCCCCTACGTATGTTTTTCTTTCCTGTCAGCTTCTGTCAGTCTCCATCTCCCTCTCCTGTCAGATTCTGTTATACAGCAGCCCCTGGTGTTAAACTTCAAAACATTCTATACTCAGATCCCAGGGGACATTCAGACAGCAGCAATTAGGCCACGTAGTATTCGTCCATCAATTAAATCTGTGAACATAAGATCATAACTTCTACATTTCATCATTTGTACTTTCACTAACTCCTTTCTCTTCCTGTTAGTATATCAAATGTTTGCTGATTAAATTCATAGTGGCAGATACACTCATGTATGTCTCCTTAATGTATCTGCATTTGTGGTCATGATGACTTATAGATTGACATCTGTGCGCATGTCAATAGGATTAGCAGGTGCACAGAGAAGCTCTCTTCTTGCACTTTACGTACTTTACTGCTACTTTTTACTCGCTACTTGAAAAATAGACTGAATTGTTACTGTTTTATGTGTTTGTTGGGGCAGAGAGCAGGGGCCATTTTTATTAACTCTCAGGGACTTGACTGAGTTCAGTGCCACCTACTGCTTTGCTGTATAGACAACTAGAGCCGCCATCTTTGTCATTGCTCTAATTGTCAGGTCTGGCCCGGCTATTAAACGCACACCGGGACGCAGATGCACGGACTTCACAAGTGCACAAACAAGCTCACTTCTTGCACGTGATGACGCCGGATTCTTGTCTACCTTACCATTAACAAGAATCCTCTCAGGTCGCCAGGATCTTTTTATCTGCTAAATAGTGTAGAGGGCAGGAAATTCAATTCTTAATACATAATCAACAGAATCAAATCTCAGTTCCAAAGGACCACTGACTCCGAATATAAATTTTTAGGATTTTATTACAATCAGGAATATCTGCACATACAAACACCTCAATACAAGGTGAAGAAAATAAATGGGCACTAATACAAAAGAAATTCGACTCAGAATAAGAAGAATAATCAATTCCAATAACATGAGAAAATGCGATAGTTAGTCCAGTCTCTACATTAGAAGTCATTAGCCTAAAAGAAAAGCAGTTAGTTTATCCCTACTCTATCTCTAAGGTGACATCCCTACTTAGCATTTCCCCCCCCCCCCCTCAGGCAAGAGAGTAAAAATCTGTCAGAAGTGAAGACTTCCATAGAAGTGCATTCACTTAGTCAGAGTTTGCTCTAAGATGCTCTTTCTAGCTCCCCACCTAAGCCTCAACTGCTCAACCCTCGGGGTACTGTCCCTAATACAAAATCCCCAAAACATAGAACATGCCCTTCGGTACACCTCTTCAGCTGGGTCTTCTTCCAGTACTTTTCTAGGGAATTTTGTACTCCATCAAACAACGGTTTACTCGTCCTTGGGTTCCAGGCACCTTCTCCGCCAAAAGTTTCATCCCTACATTCCAATATACTCCCATATTGGCTTCTCGTACCATCCTAACTCCTAAAACAAAAGGCCTAGTCTCTCTAACGAGCTAAATGTCCTTGCACCTGCAACAGAAACATGGGAACGAAAAACTTTTCACTTCTCTAAGATTTTCCATCATTCTGAAACCCAAAGCCTTTACCAAGGGAAATCATTTTCGGCCTACAGCATGTAGCTAACATGAGAAATGAACAGGCCTTTCTCTTTAAACGTATATGCGATCAGGCCTTTACACTGTTAAACACTCCTAAAATCACACTATAAGCATTAATTTCATTATGCTTTATACGTGAGTAAGCAGACTTCACGTGCAATCTTTAATATGGTGCACGTTTAACCTAATGCACTACATTACATGGAAACTAATCATTATGCATTGACTAAAATACATTGCAATGAACTACGACATACTCTTCATGAAAACATGGTTACATTTCTAATCACAATTATGTTAGGCAGATTCTAGTGATACCTTCCAAATCACACATTAATACTACTTCGATTAATATGTGGGTGCGGACTAACAGTGAATATAATGCACCCCTACAAATTTCAGAATAACGTGGCGCTCTATCAGTTCCCCCCTTTGATGACCATTTCACAATTCCCTTGGAGAAAGAACCGACCTAAACAGTACTTGTTGCCATCCTCCCCTGTCGGAATCTCTCCATTCTCTTAATGTTCTGATATTGACTGTCCTGCAGTCTGGCCATTCGCATTTCACTCGCTCTGAGAGCTCTCTCAACTCGCTTTCCGCCGTACCACTTATAAGCTCTGATGAATCCCCACAAGCAGACCACACAAACCACATCAATAATTAGGGGTTTTAACACAAAACCAAGAAAGCCCTTCCCCAAATTCGCAAACCAACTTCCCACATGACCAAATCCTTTACCAATCTTTTCCCACACACCCTCTTCGGTCAAATCCTTTATCTCCTGATGAATCATGGTAATGTTGTCTATATATCTCTTCAGATCCTTGCTGTTGTCTGGAATATACGTACAACATTCCTGAACTAAAGCAAGGCGGTTCGGCAAAACCATTGTCCTTATCGATAACATCTCTCCATCCACCAGTATCAAAGACTTCGCTGTATTCATCGACAACTCATCAACTACAGTCGCCAATCTTCTGATCTTCACATCATTCAAGACCACACCCAAACTCGGTATCATTGCTCCAAAAATATCTCCAATCACCATTCCTGCACTCGCAGCTCTTTTTGTTCTAGAATGCTGTCCAGTTTCCAAAAGCTCCAAATCTTCGGCATGGTAGATTTTCGAAAAAAAAAATCCCAAATAGCATGTACCATACCAGTTCGCAGGCAACCTGACATAGGCATTCCTTCCACACATAATAAAGAGTTGGAATCACTTGCACCGAGCCTTGCAAAAAGTTCTTAGCAGAATCTTCCATAGTGAAGATATGATCACACGCACTTTGTCCTACTGAAACCTTTTCATAGTAAGTCTGATAACGTCTCACACACAACTTCCCTCTCTGCTCCCTGTCCAATGCTATGGGACCATAACTCCCCTTAGATCTGTGCAATCTTTCCTTATCAGTCCAATCTACTGGACTATCGTCTGTATCTCGTGTCTGTGTTAGTTTTCTATATCTATCTTCTACCTGATCTATACATTTCTTTTCTACCTCTGACAATGAACAGGTCAAATTATGCCGATGAGCATATGCCGTATCCAGTTCCAAAGACGGTATGAAATACTTCCGGAGTCTGTCCTCTGACTTGTAATAATCATACTTATTCAAATGCTTGTAAGCTGGAACTTCAGGAAGTACTGCATTGTAATTGGAAAAGAAATACTCAAACTGACCTCTTTCATAAAAGATACTAAGCAACAAATTACAAGAAGTTCCATACGTCAGTGGAAGATGATGGTAGCGGATACCTTCGTCCACTGAGGAAGGTAACTGCATGCACACGTAACAGTCTTTCGCATCCATCGCATCCACATATTCATATAGCAGCTGCGCATATGCATTGAGCTTAAAATCACTTCTAGACACATCTCTGTGAAATCTACGACTCTCTTCGATTTGTAAAGCTCTTTTAGTTCCTATAGTGACCTCCTTTTGGCTAGAAGGTGTAGGTGTTCTCTATACCTTCTCTTCTTGCTCATGTGAAACGATATATGAGGCTATGACTATTACGAATATAGAAACTAACACTAACCCTATAAGTGTACCTATTACTAACTTAGATTTACGATGAGCGTTTCTAGCATCCATGATTTTGCAAAGTTCTCAAAGTTCTTGGTTTTAGCAGCAACAATTAAGAGTCTATGGGCCATATGTAGGTAGCATACAAGTTACCACTTCTTAAATACCGAACTTTACCAATTCGGTATTTAAGAAGTGGTAACTCGTATGTAGGTAATCATTCGGTAAATATTACCGAATCTGAGAAATTCGGTAATTACCGAATCGGTATTTACCGATTCGGTAATGAGGCATACCTTCCCATTGATTGAATCAATGGGAAGGTATGCCTCATTACCGAATCGGTAAATACCGATTCGGTAATGGGGGGAGCACATTCAAGGGTGGCAGGGTGTCACATTGACACCCTGTTGCACCCCTGATTCCTGCATGTGTGCACATGTGGCGCACATACATGCCCTAAGGGCATGTATGTCTGCCACATGGCACTGTTAGTCCAGCAAAATATTGCTTTTTGCAATGAGTTCGGTATTTAGCACCAACATATATTTGGTGCTAAATACCGAATTATTTTCCCTACACATCACTCATTTGAGTGTCACCTACATCTCATTTCAGGATTCGGTATTTACCGAATCGGTAAAATTACCGATTCGGTAATTTTACCGATTCGGTAAATTACCGAATCCTGAAATGTTCCCCCTACATAGCAAAAGCCTAAATACCGGTCGGTAACGGTATATTTACCGAAAATCGGCCGTTACCGACCGGTATCAGGCTACCTACATATGGCCCTAAGTCTCCTCTGAATGTCACTTGCTAAACAGTTCTAACAATACTTCAAGAGCTGGAAATCCCCCTCCTACAATTTCAGTTCCTTATTCACACAGTCCACAAAAGACTTCCCTAGCCCTCTTTCGTTGTCTTGAGGGAAAGTCTCTAAGTTTATTCTTCTTCCACTCGGGCCTAGGTTATCTTCTTTACAGACTTTTATATACAACAAAGTTCACCTTCAGTCCAAAATAAGATCAGCTTCCAAAATCTCTAAAACACGCTGAAAAAGTTCAAGACGAAGCAACACTAATTCCTGATGCGATGGTACATAACCAAAAGTTGGGAAAACCAGCGTCTCTAGAATCAGTTCACGGATTCTGCTTAGAAGTGGTGGATTCGGAATAGTGAGATTCAGTATTCCTTCGATCTCCTCTCCCGGAACCAACAGTAGCACATCCACTTTCAGGTTCGGAAAATCGTTGACCAGCGTCAAAGACTTCAGCCTCCCCAAGCTCACCACTCCTGGCATCAGTCACAGCGTATGTCCACTCTGGTGAGGCGTACCTTTGACACGGCACTCTTGTTCTCCTGGATCTTCTCAAACTACCCCAAGCCTGCTCTTCGTCACTCTGTTCAGATTCAGACGGTTCAGAGACTAGGGCAAGATCCCTTTCAGGTGCCAACCTCAGGTTCAGCCGCCTCTGGCTCACGGGCCAAACCTCTGCTGCTTCTGTGGCACTTCCGCTCTCCCTTTGAGTACCCTGTGCACTACTTCCTTCTTCGGCTGAATTTGACTCTACTCCACCCACAGCAATACTTTCTCCATCCGAGTCAAATTCGGGGCTTTGATTGGCACAACCTCTTTCAGCTCGATCCAGTGCACAACCAACTGCATCAGCAACCCTCACAGCTTGACCTGCCCTCTCAGATGGCCCTGCCACCTCAACTGGATTTTCATTTACGAGAGGGGCTGTTTCTTCCAAGGGTGCTGGAACTCTGTGGATATGGGAGGCATGCACCCAGTTCGGCAACCCTCCACAATTCACTGCCGTGTTCGTGACCAGTATTACCTGGTACGGGCCACGCCAATGAACATCCAGGCTTGATTGATTGGGTTCAAGGGACACTCGCGTTTCCAATGCCCAATCTGGTGACAAAGGTGACACGCAGTGGTCTTCTTCAATGTCGCCACATCCATTCCGGTATTAGGATCAACTGGCTTTGGTCTTCCCTGACCTTGGACATTCTGATTTCCTCATTGGTTATTTCCCTACCTTCTTCCTAACGTTCCTCCGCTAGGCTGAGCTTGAGCCGTTTGCATCTGAACAAGCATCAATTTGTCCTTCAACTTCCTATGCTTCGATTCTATCTCATCACTGCAGTATCTGGCATACCGCAAGATCTTGTCCACCGGCTTATTCTACCAGCAAATCAGATGTTGCTGTATCATGAGACTAACCTCTGGTCTCAATCCCAACATAAACTTCGAAACAAACTGTCCCATGTCTTTTGTATCTAAGGAATCTAATCCGCTGTACTGTTTGAAGGCCTGCCAGAGTCTTTCATAGTACTCATGCACCGTTTCCTTTGGTTCTTGGACTGTCCGATCGATCTTAACCCAATCAATATCCTGAGGCGAAACTTTTGACTTTAGCCATGTAATCACTTGCTCAAACTTCTTCATAACTATGGGTGACGGACCATTCAAGATAGGATCTCTTTCGGGCTCTGAAGTCGGCCATTCAACAGCAATTTTACATGCGGACCATAAATCGCCTGGAACCACAATATCAAACAACGTGTTTAAATCAATCCACAACACCTTCGAGATCTTAACAAAACAATCGACCTGCTTGTACCACTCAACAGCCTTCTCCCTCAAGCGAGGGAAATCATTCGTAAATGCAGCCAAATCACCCCACTCCAAGGCACATGCACATACCCTCCATTCTGTACCTCTCATAAAGGGAAATTTCCTATATCTGCCGTCCCTTCACCTGGAGGTAGTGTCTCTCCTGCCATCTTTTTAGAACTCTTCTTCTTGGACCACATTTCCTCCCATTTGTCAAGCATGATCCATGCACGCATTGCTATATTCAGATCGTTGATATGGGTCCTCAACCCCATGACCCTTTTCTCTTTCAGTTCTTGGTTGCTATACTGCAATCTATGGCTTCCCTGTAATGACTTCCTTTTAGACAGATCCACCTCATTCTTTTTGGCCAACTCTGACAATTTCTAATGTGCAGTTCTTGCTTTGCGAGTCACATCCTTCGCTACAAACAATAACTCATCTTGTTCATACATGTATATCCTTTCAAGAGGCAAATTTCCATTTATTATTTCGTCTACTTCTGCTTTCAATCTCACTACATCTAACATCCTCCCTTTCAGGGTGCCCTTCAATATTTCTTGACAAGCTGCCGCACTCCGTTCGTCGTACTCACAATTCTGTTCTCGGGGTCTATTCTCTTCTATCATATTCCTAGAGACTGGTCGGTTTCCCAAATCGCCTTGCTCCTCACTCTCTACAGTTCTCTCAAACTGATTCCTTACAGACGGTATCCACATTCTCAAATCTGATCTTGACTCAGCCAAAGACCTTGGTCTTACTGATCTCGCATCCACCTGTCCCCTAGAGGAATCTGCGGTGGCTGGCAATGGAGTACTCCATTCTATAGGTTTTGGAGTCTGCTCAATTCCACCCACTGTTCCATTTCCCTCTACCACACTCCTTGATCCTGCAGCTGACTGTGCTAGACTATCAACTCTCTCTTGATCCGGATCATAAACTGAAACAATGGGTCCAATAGTAACCGGCACTTTTAAAGCATCCGGTAACCTCACACCTCTCCCAACTTCTGTGCTTGCTACAGACTGAATTTTCATGTCCTCCGTTCCTGTCGAGATTTTCCCTACTACTCTCACTTCTTTTTTTTTTTTTTTTTTTTTTTTTTTTTGGTTTTAAAAGTTTTTATTGAACAATAATTCGATTACAAGCACGGGCCTACAACCACCAGGGCCGGCCGCTAAGTACAGAATGAAATATACATTTATCAACGCTGCAGTCGGTTCCCGGGGGTCGGCCCCGTAGTGAGTCCGGATAGTTCTAGAGGCACAGGAGACTTAGATCAAACAAACACAGAAAACTAAAAGAAAAACAAAAGGCGAGGCATGAAGACAAACGGCGCAGGTCAGGCTTCCTCCGGGGAACTCCAGGTCAGACCATTAAGCAGCACACGAAAGGAAGGAGTACCGGGAGGCTGGGGACGGGGGGGGGGGGGCCAAGGGAACTGAACGTCCATATGTAGTCATTCCAAAAGGTGCCCGGAACCGTCAAGGGTCAGGGGGACAGGGCGATATCGGTGTCCACCAGGGGGGGCGTACAGATACCCCCGCGATAAGCATTCCATTGCCCCCAGATTCTGCCCCATGCCCCCGGCTTACCACGGGCAACATACACAGTCTTCTCCCTGAACATACACCAGTCCATATTCTCCTTCCATACTGACACGGTGGGCGGCCGCTGGGCACCCCAAAGCTGCGCTATATCTCTCTTGGCAATCATGTTCCCCAGGGCCGCCCACCGAGTCTGAGCCGCGCTATAATCATTGGGCTCCCACACATTCAGGACACAGCGACGCACCTCCGGCAGCAGCACAACCCCAGTGACCTGTCCCATAACCGTATGTACCCGGCGCCAGTAGTCCGCCACCTCGCGGCACTCCCACAGGATATGGAGAAAGGTGGCACTGAGCCCACAACCCCGCTTACAGAGCCCATCGTCGGAATATCCCATCGAGACCAAGCGAGGACCCGTCACATACACCCGGTGAAGAATCTTAAGCTGTACCAACCGGAGACGGGCTGGAATGGCGACCTCTCTGGGGGACGACAGTGCAGACTGCCAGTCCTCGTCGTCCAATTCCACCCCGTCCCCCGTCCAAGCCTCCCGAAGGCGCACCAAGAGGTCAGCCCGATGATTAATCAGTTTCTTATAAATTAAAGAAATAGTGCTGTCCGGGACATGTCCGTCAAGTATGCGGTCCTCGAGGGGCGAGGAAACCGGGATCGTGGTCCCCTCTCCAAAGACCGAGAGCAGGGCGTGTCGAACCTGGGCATAGCGGAAGAACTCCCTGTCCGTAAGCTCATATTCGGCCTGAAGAGCCGCGAAAGTCTTAACCGCGCCCTTATGCCACAGGTCTCCCACTTTGCTGATACCAATCGTGTCCCACTGGTCAAACCCCTTCGTAGTCCAGAGGCTCCCCAGGCGATCGGAGGCAAACAAAGGAGTAGCACATGTCAGTCGCTCACCCCAGCCCGTGGCCGCAGTGGCGGCCCTCCAGGTCCGCACAGCGATCTTAGTAGGACCCGTAAGGGTCCGGCCCGCCGAGCGGGAGTACAGCGCCCTGTTATAGTCCCCGCCGGGAAGCAGGAACTTGTCCATCTCATACGCCGGGTTCAGGCCAGGCGCATACGTGGCATGGTTGATGGCCGAAAGCTGCGCGGCCCAATAATACCTGCGAATGTCGGGAAGCGCGATGCCCCCGTCATACCAGGGGAGAGTGAGCTTAGCAAGAGCAATACGCGCCCGCCCGTCCCACACCAGTCTCCTCTGCAGGCTCTCTACCTCCCGAAAGTAGGCCACTGGGACGACGTCGAAGGAATTCTGGAGTGCATAGAGGAACCTGGGAAGGGACATCATTTTGAACAGCGCGGCCCGACCCAGCGGGGACAGGGGCAGCCTGCACCACCGGGCCGTATCCTCTCGCAATCGCCGAAGCGGACGCAGGAGATTCAGCTCATAGCGAGCCACCGGGTCCAGCGAAACGTATATCCCCAGGTACTTAAAGCCGCTCAGTGATACCTGGATCGGAAGCCGAGGCGGTAGGAGTGGAGGACCACCGGAGATCGGATAGACGCAGGATTTAGACCAATTGATCGTGAGACCCGAATTACTCCCAAAGGAAGTCAGAACGTCAAAGAGGACGTTGAGCGACTGCCGCGGTGAGGTGAGATATAGGAGAATATCGTCCGCATACAGCGAAACCCGATCTTCAAAGCCCGGGGCCCACCGGATCCCTCGAAGCGAGGGCTCCCAGCGGAGCCAAGCCGCGAGTGGCTCCAGGGCGAGAGCGAAGAGCAGAGGGGACAACGGGCATCCCTGCCTCGTGCCCCTGCCGAGGGCAAAGGGCCGAGAGACCCGCCCGTTCACCACCACCTGAGCCATGGGTCCCGTGTACAGAAGCTTCACCCAGCCAATAAATCCTTCCCCGAAGCCAAATTTAGCCAAGACAGCCCAGAGGAATGGCCACTCGATGGTGTCAAAAGCCATCGTGGCATCCAAAGAGACCAGCACGGCCGGTTCGGAGAGGAGCTCCGCCCTGGCAAGGGCGCCATGAAGACGCCGCAAGTTAAGAGCGGTGTTACGATGCGGGATGAATCCGCATTGGTCCGGATGAATCAGATCGCACACGACGCTCAACAGACGATTGGCAAGGGCTTTCGCCAGGATCTTAGGCTCCGCATTTAGCAGTGAAATAGGCCGGTAAGAAGTACAGCGATCTCGCGGCTTGTCCTCCTTGGGGATAACGACTATCGTGGCCAAACGCTGATCGGCCGGGAGGGAACCCGCCGCCAGAGACTCACGGAACATGCGACTGAGGAAGGGCGCAAGCTTGTCAGGGCGCAGTTTATATAGCTCAATGGGCAGACCGTTGGGACCCATAGCCCTGCCCGAGCGAAGGGAGCGGATCGCGGTCGCTATTTCATCCACCGACAAGGGGGCCTCCAGCCGCTCACGGTCCTCAACGGACAGGCAGGGCAAGGCGATATCCCTCAGTAGAAGGCGAGAGTCGTCCTCATCCCTGTCAGTCACCGGGGAGTACACAGCCCGGAGGTGGTCGGCAAAACATTCCACAATCTCGTCAGGCTCCGTCACACACACACCATCCGCAGCACGCAACTCCGGGACCACACGATTCACTCTCTCCTTCCTGTCCAGCCACGCGATCAACTTTCCCGCCTTGTCCCCGGCATCGTACAGTCGACCCTGCTGCTCCCTATACATAGTTTTGGCCGCGTCAGTGACCAGGGACCTATATTCAAACTGTTTCAAGCTAAGGGCATGGAGCCCGTCCGGAGTAACATTCGCCTCCAAGGCCGACTCCAGCCCCAAGATGTCAGTCTCCAGCCTCACCACTGCCTCACTCTTGACCCTCTTAGCCACCACTATCTGGGAAAGGGCGTGTCCGCGGATCACGGTTTTAAAGGCTTCCCACAGGGACATTGCAGAAGACACCGACCCCTCGTTATCCAGGAAGTATTGGTCCATAGCCTTAACCAGGCTGTCACGAGTCGTAGGGTCTCGCAGGTACCATGGGTTAATGGGAGCGATCCGCCCTGCAGACCGCGGCCCGGTGTCAAAAACGAGCCACAGCGGAGAATGGTCGGAGATACCCCGCGCCAGGTGCCTGACCTCTCGAATCCGACCAGTCTGCGCCGCGGGCATAAGGAAGTAGTCTAACCTAGAGAGACTCCCATGCGCCCCCGAGTGAAAGGAGAATTGACATTGGGTCGGATGCATTAATCTCCAACTATCCACCAGGCCGAAGGTCTCCAGCATCCCACCCAGCCATGCCTGGGCAGCGGGGAGGGTCCTTGGTGGGTGACGATCCAGTTCACCCGAAACCACAGAATTAAAGTCCCCGCCCATGAGCAGGAGGCCGTCCGGAAGGTCAAGCAGCATTCGACCCAGGTCAGCGAAGGTGGAGTTCTGGAGGCCCGGGGGGACGTAAACTGAAACCAGGGCAAGGGGCTGCCCCTCCCACTTCCCAATCAAACACACATAGCGCCCTCTGTCATCCGAGACTATCTTAGTGATCTCCACCGGAAGGGAGGTTCGCAGCAGAATGCCCACCCCCCTGGAACCAGTTGTGAAACCAGAATGGGCCACGAGGCGGTATCCCCCCCTGTTCATTGCATGACAAACATTGCCAACAAGATGCGTCTCCTGGAGAAACACCACATCAGGAGTCAAACGACTCAAATATTGCAGTACTACACCCCGCTTGATACGGTCCCCCAACCCATTGACGTTCCATGACATAAGCCTCAACCCGTCCCCCCCCATCCCCCCCAATAGAACAAGGGTCCCCCCGCCTGCCGCACCGTTCCCAAATGTGGACAAAAATCAGTACCTCGCCCTGTAAACAAAAAACACACAGCAAAACAAACCCTCCTCCCCCCCAACCCCACCCCAGGACCAACTCCCCCCACCCTGCACCCCTGCGGGCCAAAAAACCCCCCCAACTTGCAGTGTGCCTGTCGCCCCACTAACCCCATTCTACGAAAAGAACCCAGAGGAGGTAAGGGACCCGTCCCCGCCCGCCCCCCTCACTGGTCCTGGTAAAACACAATATGCAAATGAAATAAGACCCGACTGTACAGTGCAAAAAGGCAAAATCAAAGACCAAAAGTCATTCTAAAGGGGACCCATCACCTGCGGTGCCCGCAGAGGGTCCGGGACGGCCACCTCCGTCCGGCAGAGAGTCCAGCCAGTCACTTGCAGCCACAGGAGAGTCAAAAAAGGCTGTCCGATCCCCATGTTCCACTCGGAGTTTTGCAGGGTAGAGCATCGAATACTTTAGGCCCAGCTCACGAAGACGACGCTTCACCCCTTGGAATCCCATCCGTTGTTTCTGGACCAGTTGCGTGAAGTCCGGGTAAAAATTGATGGTCAAGTTCTCATGACGAACCGGGCCGTGGGTCCGTGAGGCCTGCAGAATAGCGTCGCGGTCCCTGTAATAGAACAGTTTGGCCACGATAGGCCTCGGGGGGGCCCCCGGCCGTGGCCGACCGCCCGGAACTCGATGGGCCCGCTCCACGGCAAAGAACTTACTTAGGCCAGCCGAGGACAACTGTTTCAGGATAAGTTCCTCGACCACGAGGTCAACCGGGCGGCCGTCGGAGGACTCCGGTACACCTATGACGCGGATGTTGTTGCGTCGGGCCCGTCCCTCGAAGTCCTCAAGCCGCCGGGCCATATGGTCGTTAACCACCCTGATGTCTCCAAGCGCGGCCCGCAGATCCGACACATCCGCACCGAGGGTGGAGGTCCGTGCGTCGAGGGCCTGGACCTTCTCGTTAGTTTTGGAGAGGTCGGCCCGGATCAGGGTGACATCGATCGCGACAGTGTCAATCTTACGGGCCAGGGCCTCATATTGCGTCGCGATGGTTTCCCTGATACCATCAATGGCGCCCATAATGTCCTGCAAGGATAGTTCCGTAGTGGCGGTCGCGCCTCCTTCCGCAGTATCCGAGGGGAGGCCAGCAGCGCCAGAGGGCCCCCTGCCCTGGGTGTAGCGGTCCATGTTATTGCTCTGGACTGCCCCCCCGCGGAGGGAAGCCTTGGTCTTGCGGCCCTCGGGACCCCCTTTGCCCCCCATGTGAACACGGTCACCCGAGGGGACCTCCAATCAAGAGGTGTAAGGCACCAGCAAGAAGACCACAAAATGTCGGTATAGGGGGTCCGAGGCGATAGGCGCTCTAGCAGCAGATGAAAGAGAACCTCATGCAGAGGCCCAGGAAGCACCTCTCCACCCCGAGCGCACCTCCCTGCCGGTCTCCTGAAGTGCAAAACCGAAACCAAAAGTGGTGGATCGGCAGCTGGCACCGCGCTGAAGCCGCTGTTGTTCAATTGCAGCCCGGTCCCTCGGGTCACCTTCACCCCGGTCACCTCCGTCGGGTGGGTCCCAAAAGTTCCGACGACGACAACTCAGGATTCCCAGGTCCGATTTGAGTTTTGAAACGAGATATACGCTCAGCTGGTCTTTATCTCCCAGATTCCATAAGCCACGTCAGGATATTCTCAGGATAAATTCCGAGGAGCAGAGAGGGTCCGGGGAGCCCTGTGCTCACGCGACCATCTTGGATGCGCGCTAGGCTCCTCCTCTACTACTCTCACTTCTGACTGAGTTTATAATCCACTAGTCCCTTCTGCTGGAGCCGATTTCCCTTCATAGGAATCTGGATTGAATGGAGGCAGTCTTTCGGATAACAACCTCTCTACTAAGCTGTTGTCCGTATCACTGTCATCCTCATCTACACTCTTTGTTTTAGCACTGTCTGTTTTCCATAGTAGTGGGTACAATCTTTCTCCCTCTATCGCTTCTACTCTCCACCTCTTCTCTAGCGCATCCCACCTTGCATCCTGGAATGCCCTGATTGACTTCTTCACCCTTTCTTGACTTCGATCTCTTTTCCTGTCATACGCTGCTCTGATCCATGCATGCAATGCCACAAACTGAGTTTGTCTCAGCAGAGGTCGCAACGAAAACATTACAGATTTCAACTGATACAACACCTCCAACCTGAAAGTACCATATCGTGGGAAAGCCAGTTCTCCCTCACCACGCCAATTTTCAAGCCAAATTATAGTATGCAATCCCACATTCTTTGCCATATAATGTGCCGGAGTATCTTCAGGAGGGGCTTCTTCTCTCCCTCGAGTAACCACCTGTTTGTCACCCCTACATAATTCTCGGAAAATCTTAAAACATTTCACGATGAACAAATTTTTGATCGCGCACTATGTTTTCGTTCACTTCATGATGTCAGTCTACCAATAGCAGCATGACTCACACCAACCGACCTATCGTAGCGTGACACCTTCTGACGTCACACTTCCTCCGCTCGCAGCAGTTCCCCTCCTTCACAATTCTCGTCTCACCCTTGCATTCATCCCATTCACACTCTGAAGTAATTATCTGTCCATCCAACGACCGGACAATCACTTCTCTGACTGCCTCCGACAGTCTCTCGAAATTGTTGACCTCAAACCTGGCAACTGTTCGCGAAACGACCGGACAATCGCCTCGACTGATAGGCTTCAAACACTCAATGTTCCACATACAACAACCCACGACCAGCGTCGGTTACTCACACACTCACACATTCGCTCCCCGTATCTCGGTCTGGGTAATCGATGACGTCGAACGATTCACTTTCAATGGTCAACAAAATCTACTTTGGGTGTCTTCTACACCACAACTTCTCAGACTACTCGTCGAGTCTAAGAATCCCCGGGCTGCGCGCGCTCACATCCTGATCTCACAATCACTCAACTCTCATACTAACTCCGCAAGACATCACACAATCAAATCAACATCGCAATCTACAAAACATTTCACCCTATTCATATTCACTCCTCCACGAACTGCTGCTTTCCGCCGCACCGCTACTCTCCATCAATCTCCATCAAGTGCCGTCGTCTGCCGCTCATCACCCAATGGGTCACCATCACTCAAATTCTATGGGCCTCTAGAATCTCTTATCCTGATCTAGATCTCCCCTCACTATCAGAGATAACCATCCTCTGCTACCAACTGATGACGCCGGATTCTTGCCTACCTTACCACCACCAAGAATCCTCTCAGGTCGCCAGGATCTTTTTATTTGCTAAATAGTGTGGAGGGGAGGAAATTTAATTCTAAGTACATAAACAACAGAATCAAATCTCTGTTCCAAAGGACCACTGACTCAGAATATAAATGTTTAGGATTTTATTACAACCAGGAATAACTGCACATACAAACACCTCAATACAAGGTGAAGAAAATAAATGGGCACTAATACAAAAGAAATTCTACTCAGGACTCTCATTCGACTCAGAATAAGAATAAGAATCAATTCCAATAACATCAGAAATGCGATAGTTAGTCCAGTCTCTCCATTAGATGTCATTAGCTTAAAAGAAAAGCAGAAAGTCTAACCCTACTCTATCTCTATGGTGACATCCCTACTTAGCATTTCCCCCCCCCCCTCCCAGGCAAGAGAATAAAAAGGTGTCAGAAGTGAAGACTTCCATACAAGTGCACTCACTTAGTCAGAGTTTGCTCTAAGATGCTCTTTCTAGCTCCCCACCTAAGCCTCAACTGCTCAACCCTTGGGGCACTGTCCCTAATACAAAATCCCAAAAACATAGAACACGCCCTTCGGTACACCTCTTCAGCCAGGTCTTCTTCCAGTACTTTTCCAGTGAATTTTGTACTCCATCCAACAACGGTTTACTCGTCCTTGGGTCCCAGGCACCTTCTCCGCCGAAAGTATCATCCCTACACTCCAGTATACTCCCATATTGGCTTCTCGTACCATCCTAACTCCTAAAACAAAAGGCCTAGTCTCTCTAACGAGCTAAATGTCCTTGCACCTGCAACAGAAACATGGGAACGAAAAACTTTTCACTTCTCTAAGATTTTCCATCCTCCTGAAACCCAAAGCCTTTACCTAGGGAAATCATTTTCGGCCTACAGCATGTAGCTAACATAAGAAATGAACAGGCCTTTCTCTTTAAACGTATATGCGATCAGGCCTTTACACTGTTAAACACTCCTAAAATCACACTATAAGCATTCATTTCATTACGCTTTATACGTGAGTAAGCAGACTACACGTGCAATCTTTAATATGGTGCACGTTTAACCTAATGCACTACATTACATGGAAACTAATCATTATGCATTGACTAAAATACATTGCAGTAAACTACGACATTACTCTTCATGATAACATGGTTACATTTCTAATCACAATTATGTTAGGCAGATTCTAGTGATACATTTCTAAATCACACATTAATACTACTTCGATTAATATGTGGGTGCGGACTAACAGTGAATATAATGCACCCCTACAAATTTCAGAATAACGTGGCGCTCTATCACACGTTACTTACTTTGCTGCAACTTTTTAATCGCTACTTGAAAGATAGACTGCATTTTAACTGTTTTATGTGTTTGTTAAGGCGAGGGCAGGGGCCGTTTTTATTTAATCTCCGGGACTTGGTACAGTACAGTGCTGCGTCCTGCTTTGCCGTATAGACAACTACGGCCGACATCTTTGTCATCGCTCTAGTTGTCAGGTCCGACCGGCTATAAAACGCACACCCGGGTGCTGATGCACAGACTTCATAGGTGCACTGACAAGCTCAATTCTTACACTTTACTTACTTTGCTGCTACTTTTTAATCACTACTTGAAAAATAGACTGAATTTTTACTGTTTTATGTGTTTATTGGGGCAAAGGGCAACGCCCATTTTTATTTACCCTCTGGGAATTGGCCAAGTTCAGTGCCACTTCCTGCTTCGCCATAAAGACCACTAGAGCCACCATCTTTATCAGTGCTCTCATTGTCAGGGTGACTAGGTTATTAAACGCACACCGGGACGTGTCCAGCTGGGGCCAGGGGCCATGAACTATGGCTGTTTTCCCCTCATGTGGCATGTCTACACCGCAGGCACACTTCATCATTTCAACCAGCCAGCAGGTAAGAACTGCATGCACTTTATTGATCCGCATCAGGCATCTTGCATCTGCAAAGAATTTAAACTTAAGGTGAGGGCTTTTAAACTACACTATACAGACCCTAGACCAGCAAACAATACACAGGATAGTCACAAATTGCACATGTCTCTGCTCACCTGCAGGTCATTGCCACAACAGAGCTCTGAGATATTTATCTTCCTAGAAGATTAGAAACAGGAAGCTCTGTTTCTCACAGATACCTGGCTTAGAGAGGACTCTATACCAGATATAGCGATGTCTCTCCCTAAGGGCTACTCAATCACACGGTGCAATTGAGAGTTCAGGAAAGGTGGGGTGTAGCCATAATATTGAAAGAACAGTTGAAGGGGAACTTCTCACCCATTTATGTCCCGGGGAGTGAGACCCCGCACGTCTCAATAGAGCTCTCCTCCACCTTCCCCTGGGTCAGGCTCACAATTTATTCAAGCACTTCCTGCTTTAGTTGCAGAATGTAGTCTTCAGAAAGCCAACTTCACGCTGTTGGGGGAGTAAGGCTTACACTTCGAAGATGTCAGCTCTGACAGTGCTAAAATAATAGTAAAAGATTTGGCCGCTATATAATTAACTTAACTTGTTAAGCTACCAACCCATAGACTAGGCCCCCTACTTGACCCTATTTTTGCTAACATGCAAACATGACCACAGACAACCCAAACCCGATGCTGTAGTTTTGTTTTATCACTTCCAATTCAACAACCAAGCAACCTCTTCCTCCAATACTCAAGTGGTGCTGGTCAAAACTTGATGCTGTAGAGTGGGAAAGCTCGCTCACTGACTATGCCCCTACAATGGAAGAGGATCCCACGGAAAGGTACAGCAAGTTTGAGAGTTGGCTAAGCAAGTCCCTGAACACTCTCATCTCTTTGAGGCTTTAAAGGGCCAACCATCTTGGTGGACATGCCCCCCGGTTCACAACTGAGCTTGCAGGATTAAAATGGGATGTGAAAAAAATGCAAAGAACAAGGAGAAAAACATAAAACGAATCTAGCAAAAAAATCTATAAGAAAGCTACAAAAAAACATCAATACACCCCAAGACAGGCAAGACTCTCTTATTTTAGTACTAAGAAAGAAATCGCCCCTAATGCGTACAAGCAATTATTTAAGGTGGTGAAAAGTCTCATGAAGCCCCCCACAAGCTTTCCTGGCCCCTCACCATCTGAAGTACACAATGTTTTCCTCGATGAAGTAAATAAAATACTCTTTTCCCTGCCCAAAAAAACCTGGTTCTAGTATGACCTCACACGCTGGCTCTTTGGTCAAGGGCAAACTGATTGTGTTTCCTGCCATAAATAAAGAAGTCAGTAAAGAAACCTTAGAGGCCGTCAAATCAGGCTCACTGCTTGACCGTGCACCCCCAGACATACTGAGGAAAGGGGGCAATGCAGTCCTGCCCATTTTTATGGACATTTTCAATAATTCCTTGGACAGTGGAAATGTCCCCCTATCGTGAAACCCTTACTGAAAAAGCCCTCAGCAGATCCATTGCGTGCCGAAAATTATAGACCAATCTCATTGCTTGCAGTAGCAAGCAAAGCCTTTGAGAAATATGTGAACAAACACCTCTCCTTCTATCTGGAGACACAAGCCATACTACATCCCACCAAAGCAGGCTTCAGACCGTGCAGTAGTAACAAAACTGCCCTAGCAGCCACAGAAGAACTTAGGCCAATCTTGGATCAAGACAGGGTAAATACCCTTCTCTCAAACTCAGTCACGGCTTGCAATACTCGTGGGTGGGGGAGAGGTTGTACGTGGGGGTAGGTTGCACATGGGGGGAGGTAGCCCGCGGTGGGGTAAAATTTCTTTTTTTTTAAACTCACCTGACCGGGTCCCCCACTGCCTCTGCTCCTGGGCCGGGTCCCACTTTTGGCGTTTTCCTGCTCCTCAACAGGAACAGGCATGCTCCCTCCCCTCCCATAAGCCAATCACAACGCTGCCATGGCAGCGTTGTGTTTGGTGCGGACAGCGCCCAGCGCACATCCGGGCGCCTGTAGGTGGGCCATTTTCTCTATGTAAGCTGCATGCAGCCTATATAGTGAAAATGTAGAGTGTGCATGACTGGTTTGGTCGTCCACAGAGGGCTGACCAAACAGTCAGGACCCACAACAGTGGGCAAGCCACTCCTCCCCGCCCCGCCCACCCATCCGCCCCTAACCAGGCATACCCTCCCGCCCGCCCCCAACCAGGCATACACTGCCTTCTGCTTTCTCGCAGTGCAAGAAGCAGAAACATAAAATGGTATTTAAAAGACTATTTTATCTTTCTGCTTCTCGCACTGCCAGAAAGCAGTGAGGTGACGCTCCTCCGCCCTAATGGAGGAGCCGCCCCTGCTCAAATTCTAAATCAGGCCCTAAGCTAAGTCCAAAATAATTTTTTACCTTTTGTAAATTTGGGTTTACTATAGGGGTACACATTGGTTTTCTTTGAGGAGACATTTTTCTCATCAGCCTATAAAGTATTTTAAAGGAGGTTAAGCTCTGCTGTTTGACATATTATTCAATAATTGTGTGAAGTTAGAAAGTATACCATCACAAATATATGGTGGTTAGGAAGTATCATAAAGGTACACAATGTCATAACTTCCATAATGTCAAAAACAGATTAGTAGTTAAGGCAAAAAAAACAATAAGCATGCATTTAATGAAATGTGAACTTTCAGAACTTTTATTCAACAACAAAGCATGGTCAATACAATAAATAAGGTTATAAGAAAGCTCACAGTAAACACATGACAGGACAGCACTCTCAAAATTCATATGCACCTATATACCAAATACTAATATATATGTACTAACCGTCTCACTGCTACTCAAACTTTTCCAGCTGAGTATGGAGCATAGCACAGGCATAGTCATCCACACAGCTTTCAGGACTATTTGGTACAGTGGTGTTATGTGGGGGGCTGTGTATGTGGCTGAGAGGACAAATTTAATAGAGTTCTGGGCCTTTGTACGAGCCCAGCAACTAAGGCCCACCCAGTGCTTGCAGCACAGCTTCCTCCACCAGATGTGGACACTTACCGCTTTGCAGCAGGTGGCGATGTCCAGCCAGATAGAGGCCTGCGTTGCATTGCTCAGCTGGGTATCAGATACCCCATAAAGCTGAGGGTATCAGGCAATGACCTCTCTCTGTGACTATATTCATTTCTGTTTCAGAAAAAGGGGATCCTTCTCTGCAACTCCCTCTGGGAGTTTGGGGAAAGACTGTGGCAAGGAGACGTAGGAAGGAGGAGGATGCTTCTTGGAGGATATTATTGCTGAGAATGAAAACAAAATGGCCCAGTTCCTGTAAGCCATTTCCTGTTTATTTTCAATAAGTGGAAGTCTCTACCCTGAGTGTGGAGTCCCACACCCGAGTGTGGAATCTGTGCACTGCGTGTGGAAGAGAACCTCTGCACAATGGAGTGGAGATTGGGCATCCAAACCCACAAATAGTATAAAATCTAAGCATGGATTTTTTCTGGACCTAATATATTTGCACTTATTTATGGTTTTATGATGTTTACCCTCAACCATGAGTTTTGTATGTGAGACTGTTGGCACTACACCTTAAGCACTCATTTCTTATTTTCTGTGTATAAACTTATTGTTCCAATGATTCGCTGTATGCCAAATTGGTCGTAAGGGACCTGGGTTGCTGTTTCACGGCCGTAATCCCTCCCTCCAGCGACAAAATTTGCATTAGAAAAGGATGCATTTCGTGCTTTTAAAGTGGGTTGTGACCCTAACTCCTTACATCTACACCTTTAGGCCCCTCACTCCTACGGCACCAAACGGCATGGAATAAAAGATCTCTGCCAAAGAGCCCCTCATAGGGAGCACGTTCAGGATTGAACCGCCAACCTGACGAAGAGCACGCCCTATTATGAAGCCTGTGTGAGGGTCCTAGTTCCAAAAGGAAGAATTTCCCTTTCCTCCTACTATTAAGTAAGGACATATGACCACCTAGTTGCCCTGTCTCCCCTTTACCAGTTAGGAACTGCATACCTTTTTTGGATTGACTTCATTTGGGCATGAATGCTGGACCTTTGAAAAGCCCCTAGTCCCCCCTTCTTCGATCAAAACCTATTGGTAAGCTTCATTACTTCTAGTCCTACTTGCCCTTGTCTCAATTTTTATGACCTACCCACACACCTGTATTATATGGCCTTCTAAGCTTGGTACGTCAGGATGCTGTGATTGACAGCCTCTTTATGGCACCTGGGTCTTGGGGTAGCTTTTATTGTAGCACTTTCTGGAGTTTCCCATGTCACTGAGGAGAGATTCACCTCACTAGTATTGACGGAAATAGTAGGACTAGGCGTGATGACGATTACCAGTAAGTACTCAGGACATTTCTGTGTTAGAGGTAGTGGAAAAGAAGTCTTTACATGGGAAATTATTTTACATTTGAAGAAAAAAAGGAAAAACATGATTTGGGAAATTTCATTGAAGCTCAAGAAATAGTTGTGAGTTTTCAGCAACATATTTAGACTGCTATGCTGTGTCACGGTAAACCAGGAAAAGCTATGGCAGTCACAGTTTTCTCTCTGGTACTTTTGAAATTGGGAAAAAGTCAAAATTGGGATTATGCCTACAGGAGTTTCTGATTTTTTCAGGTATCTCCCTGCAATCAAAGGGTCTCACTGCCTTTGGAGTAGATCTGAAGTAAAAAGAGTTTGCCTATCAGGTGTCTTGTTATTTTATTTAAAAATAATAGCCCTGATGCACAGGGTATTTTATGCATGCACATTATGGTCATTGTTGGATTTTTCAGCTCGGGACCGCCATGCTGGCATGATGATCCTGAGTAGGGAAGTGTAATGATGGACCTCTACCCTAAATAAGGCTCAGAGGCTGTCACTATGACTTTGTGGCCCTATTGTGGACAGGCTGCCAAGTCAATGGTTTCCAGTTGCAGAGACAGCAGATAACCCGCCGGTGTCGTTTCCTCACCTAAAAATCAGGTGGGGGATGTAGCTAACATAAGAAATGAACAGGCCTTTCTCTTTAAACGTATATGCGATCAGGCCTTTACACTGTTAAACACTCCTAAAATCACACTATAAGCATTCATTTCATTACGCTTTATACGTGAGTAAGCAGACTACACGTGCAATCTTTAATATGGTGCACGTTTAACCTAATGCACTACATTACATGGAAACTAATCATTATGCATTGACTAAAATACATTGCAGTGAACTACGACATTACTCTTCATGATAACATGGTTACATTTCTAATCACAATTATGTTAGGCAGATTCTAGTGATACATTTCTAAATCACACATTAATACTACTTCGATTAATATGTGGGTGCGGACTAACAGTGAATATAATGCACCCCTACAAATTTCAGAATAACGTGGTGCTCTATCACACGTTACTTACTTTGCTGCAACTTTTTAATCGCTACTTGAAAGATAGACTGCATTTTAACTGTTTTATGTGTTTGTTAAGGCGAGGGCAGGGGCCGTTTTTATTTAATCTCCGGGACTTGGTACAGTACAGTGCTGCGTCCTGCTTTGCCGTATAGACAACTACGGCCGACATCTTTGTCATCGCTCTAGTTGTCAGGTCCGACCGGCTATAAAACGCACACCCGGGTGCTGATGCACAGACTTCATAGGTGCACTGACAAGCTCAATTCTTACACTTTACTTACTTTGCTGCTACTTTTTAATCACTACTTGAAAAATAGACTGAATTTTTACTGTTTTATGTGTTTATTGGGGCAGAGGGCAACGCCCATTTTTATTCACCCTCTGGGAATTGGCCAAGTTCAGTGCCACTTCCTGCTTCGCCATAAAGACCACTAGAGCCACCATCTTTATCAGTGCTCTCATTGTCAGGGTGACTAGGTTATTAAACGCACACCGGGACGTGTCCAGCTGGGGCCAGGGGCCATGAACTATGGCTGTTTTCCCCTCATGTGGCATGTCTACACCGCAGGCACACTTCATCATTTCAACCAGCCAGCAGGTAAGAACTGCATGCACTTTATTGATCCGCATCAGGCATCTTGCATCTGCAAAGAATTTAAACTTAAGGTGAGGGCTTTTAAACTACACTATACAGACCCTAGACCAGCAAACAATGCACAGGATAGTCACAAATTGCACATGTCTCTGCTCAACTGCAGGTCATTGCCACAACATATCTCTGAGATATTTATCTTCCTAGAAGATTAGAAACAGGAAGCTCTGTTTCTCACAGATACCTGGCTTAGAGAGGACTCTATACCAGATATAGCGATGTCTCTCCCTAAGGGCTACTCAATCACATGGTGCAATTGAGAGTTCAGAAAAGGTGGGGTGTAGCCATAATATTGAAAGAACAGTTGAAGGGGAACTTCTTACCCATTTATGTCCCGGGGAGTGAGACCCCGCACGTCTCAATAGAGCTCTCCTCCACCTTCCCCTGGGTCAGGCTCACAATTTATTCAAGCACTTCCTGCTTTAGTTGCAGAATGTAGTCTTCAGAAAGCCAACTTCACGCTGTTGGGGAGTAAGGCTTACACTTCGAAGATGTCAGCTCTGACAGTGCTAAAATAATAGTAAAAGATTTGGCCGCTATATAATTAACTTAACTTGTTAAGCTACCAACCCATAGACTAGGCCCCCTACTAGACCCTATTTTTGCTAACATGGAAACATGACCACAGACAACCCAAACCCGATGCTGTAGTTTTGTTTTATCACTTCCAATTCAACAACCAAGCAACCTTGGTTGCTTGGTTGGAGTAGGTCTGAAGTCAAAAGAGTTTGCCTATCAGGTGTCTTGTTATTTTATTTAAAAATAATAGCCCTGATGCACAGGGTATTTTATGCATGCACATTATGGTCATTGTTGGATTTTTCAGCTCGGGACCGCCATGCTGGCATGATGATCCTGAGTAGGGAAGTGTAATGATGGACCTCTACCCTAAATAAGGCTCAGAGGCTGTCACTATGACTTTGTGGCCCTATTGTGGACAGGCTGCCAAGTCAATGGTTTCCAGTTGCAGAGACAGCAGATAACCCGCCGGTGTCGTTTCCTCACCTAAAAATCAGGTGGGGGAATCACACATTTGGTTGGGTGGGTGATCCACCAATTTATGACAAAGTACATACTCTGTCGGTAAATATCCGCCTTTGCGTTTGTTTGATATAGAGTCATAACCAAAGATTGAAGAAATCACAATTGGGTTTTTTGGTTCCTATTCTAGTGGCAGCAGAGCTTTCAGTACAAAGCTTGCAATAGATTGTTTTAATAATACATTGAATATGGAAAATCTTACTCCGCAGAGAGCCTGCCAATAAACGTTCATGTCCATTTGTTATTCAGTCTTAACAGTTAAGTCCCAAAGTCAAGGATGAAGAACTTCGACCTAATAGGTGACTAATATTACTGAGAAGTGGAAACATTTTGTGTAATATGTTAAACTTATTGAAAATGTTCTGTCTTTCATCAAGACATCTCTTCACTGTTGGTCTTGTTTTTTCACCCAGGGGCGTAGTTAACTGTAAAATATTAGCCTGCGTTCATTTGGAACAGGCAGAATGATATCGTAAGCATTTGTTTATACTGGATACATATTACTTGAGCGAATGCACCTCAGTGTACTGTTTCTAAATCCGAAAGAACTATAGCATTTTGAAGAGTCCTATTTTTTAAATTGATTTATTTATTAAACCATTTGAAAAGAAAATAATAAAAAACACTCCTACGCCCTAAGAAAATAATTACTTTAAAACATTTGTAGAGGGTCGTTGCCTGATGGACAATGGCGCAGAGGTGAGCTGCTGTGGTTCATCACCCCGGGCATCAACCTCCCCAGCCCTCACCTGCAGACACCATGGAACAAAACAAATGCCTCTGTGGCTTGGTACCGAGGGTTATTATGATGTTCTCCCTAAGACGGCAAAGACCAGATTTGGTGGCAGAGAAGAAACAAGACTGCAGAGAGTGGCTGCCATTTTGCAACTGCGAATGTTAGAGGGAAGAGTGGACTAAAGAGGCACATATGCAACGTTGCCTACAGGGGTAAAACAATGAGAATCGAAGTGGTGAGTCCTAGGGTCCCCTGCATCACTTGAAGAAAAGGGCACACTTGCAACATTAGTTAAAAAGCGAAAAATTGTGGTGAAACAGGATCCTGCTGTGGAACTCCTGGGACATTGAAGCATCAAGGTGGGGAAGTCATAGTCAGTCCCCATCTGGCTGGCGCCCTTCGGACACTTTCTAACATGAGGGTCGGATACTTTATAACGGGGGTGCAGAGAGGAGATAAACACCTGGCCCAAGGCTGTGGCTGCCTGGCCTTATTAAGACAGAACATTAGAGGTGGTATGTGATAGCCCTCTGCCCATGCCGTTAGACCAACATACATGTGGGATCTGTGTAAGGGGATGGGCAGGCCAGAGACTCACCCTGTGGGCAATATGATTCTGCTGTGGTCAAGTTGGAAGTGTGCTGTTTCTACCGCTCTTGCTGAAAAGACACTGGAGGTGAGTACTTGATCACCATTGAGAGAATGTGGGTTGGGCTGAACAGGGACATTTTGCGCCACCATTGTGGGGCCCGATTCAGGTGCCACTTCAGTCTGCCGGTGACAAAGAGCAGAACACCCATGTGAGTCACTACAGAAGCCACAAGACTAACGGGAAGCGCAGGTTGGACTGGGATCAGTGAATGTTGTAATCATAAATGAAATTTGCTCTGCTACCAGGAAGTCATTGACAAGTCAGGTCCCAGACGTAAGCCAGGTGTATGGCAAACAAGTTCATGGGTGACCACCCTCCATAGGGAGAGTCCTACATACATCAAAGAGACAAAGAGATATTGGACGGCTGAAACCAGCAATGAATAGAGAGGTATGAAGTGCCCTGGGACAAAGGAAGACACCAGAGTGGCCAATGCAACAACAACTCGGATCCTCTGAAGTTCTGCTTTTAACACTGCAGCCGCAATATTGTTTGTCAGCACTCAACTGAAAGAGAGGGCACTAGACCTCAAAGGCAAGAGTAATAACAAGTAGGGAGGAGGTGACTGACGTGCACCTGCCGTCTATGATGTAAGGTGTTATATTGGGGCTAGTGACAGCTGTGAGATCAGCGAAGGACCATGGCTACGTCCTAAGGCAAGTAGGACCAATCAATAAAGGGCATGTTGTTTTCAAGAGGGTCAAAGGAGACAGGTTCTACTCACTGGCACTGGCATTGACTTCCTCATTCTGGTAGTCAATTATCTCCCAGGAATTCCTGGAGCTGTTTCTTCAGGAAATAAAAAAAGAGACAGAAGCCATCAAATAAGACCTAAACATGTGTCTACACAACTTGAAACAGAATGGCAGTACAATGGGACAGAGAGCGAAAAGCATTGAGGTCAATAACAGGACTACTGTAAGAAAGTGGGTTGTTAGTTGAGTAGGATGGGAACCCCGCTCAAGCAACAGCCACAGTCCATGTCAGGGGAACCTCTAAAGTCACTTAATTAACCTGTGCTTAACACAAAGCCATTCAGGCTTAACTTAGAGTCAATGTATAAAATATTTATGCAGCACACAAGCAGTAATAAAGAGAAAGCACAACACATGCAAAATTCCATGCCAATTTGGATGACCTTTTAATAAGTTATTTGACACCAAAATGACAAACATCCAATCAGTAGTGCCAGAATTATGAATTTTTAAATTATAAGGTTAAAACTCGCTCCGAAATGGACAAATCATAAACCTATTCGTGCAAGACCTGGGCAAAGTTGAAAGTTATGGCTGACTGTGTTAGAAGGCAGTACGGGTACAAGAGCGCAGTCTGAGCTTACCTTCGGACTTAGAAGAATTTCTGAGCAAAGTTCAGCGGGACAAGGCTTTAGTCTGTATCCGTGGAGGAGGTGTAGTCATAGGGCAGCCGCTGGACGAAGTCGCAATGAAGACTTCTAAGTTCAGATTTAGGGCCTTATTACGAGTACAGCGATCCTGGGAATTCTGTATTCACAGTGGCGGTACGAGCACCACCACCCATCCACCCTATTACGAGTCTGGCGGTGGGACTGCCACAAGTCCGCCACCACCGCCAGGATCAAGGATCCTGCTGTGGTCTTCAAAGGACCTGAATATGCTATCGGTGCCGAAGCCAGCACCACCGAGCATATTACGACCTGCAATTTCACCGTCTATTTCATGGTGGGGACCCTACAACGAAAAGGGTGGCGGTCCCCAACAGGGCCCCAGTCTGAATCTGGCCATGAGGGTGCTTGCTAGGGGGCCACATTTTTTGCCCCCCCCTGGAATTGCACCTTCATTCACTGCACGGTGCACGGTGTGGCATGCACGACACGGTACATGCCACACCATGCAGGAACATGCTGCAGGCTTTCTCACAGCAGCAATATGCTTGTTAGGCTCTCCTATGAGCCTAACATACTACTGCTGTGAGAATGCCACTGCACCGCCCGTCCACCCTGGATTAAACTCATAATCTGGCAGGCGGATGCTTGGTTGTCTTCCTGGGATCGCTACGGTGGCAGTCCCAGACGAACACCACCAAACTCGTAATAAGGCCCTTAGTCTATTTATTGATAGTCAAAGTTCTCCAGCGAAACAAAGCGGAAGGTTATAGCTGACTAAAGTTCCACAAGGCCGTATACCCCTATTCGGCGGAGCCACTGAACAGGATTAGCTGCTGCAGAGAATAACGTAGCAAGAGCTGCTGCCAAGCCAGGCCAATCAGCGAAGCACCTTGAGTGGATTGACGAATAGGTAGGTCCTGGTCTCCTCTCGGTTCTCAGACCAGTTTTGGGCAAAAAATTTCCAAGTCCCAAGTTTTGGATTTTTGGCTATTTGGGCAGCCTTAACACCATTTCCAGGGGTCCAGAACTGGAGAAGCACCACTTGGAGGGTCAGGACTCACTCAGGGTGGATCCAATTGTGGGGTCATGATTATTGGAACCATTTTTGTCCCTGAGGCTCTGATCAGGAGGCCAGCCAACTAGCCCTTGGGGTCACTCTGGTAGTCCTGAGTTGCAGCAGTGGAAAGGGGCTCGAGCAGCAGATCAGGCTTCTGAGTGTTCAAGACATGCTTCAGGCTGCCGAGCAGTCCTTCAAGGTACAGCAAAGTAGTCTTCTGAAGTACACAGCAGCAGACAATCCTCTGAGAGTCCTTCCAGAGACTTAAGAGTGGGTTTGAGGGTCATATTTTTATGTCTGATGCCTTCTTTGAAGTAGGAGAACGTTCTAGAGATTTTCCTATAAAGTGCTTGGAGTTTCCTGCCTCCCCTGCCCTGGCTCCACTATGGCCGCAGATACAATGGGCTAGTGTGAAATCCTTTGTGTGAAGGCAGTGCAGAGCCAATTGATTTGTATGTGGGGCTGTTCCCAGCTCCGCCACCCCCCTCCTGCCAGTGATGGTCCATCCAGGCACACCTAATTGCTCTATTATATGGCTGTCTGGGAGTAATAAACTAAGTCCACATCCCTACTACACTCAGTCATGTGACCCAGGGATAGGCTGCAGGCAACACATAGTTAAGGCTGGAAAGTGCCAACTCTCTACACTAAAAAAGTAAGTTTAGCATTAAAGAGGATTTTACACTACAATTTCTCAGACACCAAACCCAAATTTCCTACCTGAACCCAATCAAACGTTAGCACTTATTAAATGCAATAAGGCAACCTAGTGTTATCCTATGGGAGAGGTAGGCCTGACAGTAGTGAAAAACAAATGTATGAGTTTATCACTGCCAGGACATGTAAAACTTAAAAGTACATGTCCAACCTTTTAATTATAATTCACCTTTCCCCAATGGCTGTCTAGGTACTTCCTTAGGGGTACCTTTATGCAACAAAGGAGGAGTTTAAGTCTTGGCAAGAAGGTTATTTTGCCAAGTTGAATTGTCAGTTTAACACTGCATTCAGGCTGCAATGACAGACCTGGGACATGTTTAATGGGCTACTTAAGTGGGTGACACACAGTAAGTGCCGCAGGCCCACTAGCAGCATTTAATATAGAGGCTTTGGGTATATTGTATGCCACTTTACTAGGTACTTAGAAATAAATTAAATATCCTGATTAGGTGTAAGCCAATTTTACCAGGTTTTAGGCAGTGAGCACAAGCACTTTAGCACTGATTAGTAGTGGTAAAGTGCACAGAGTCCTATGGCCCACAAAAACGAATTCAGAAAAAATAGGAGGATGAAGGCAAAAGGTTTGGGGGAAGACCGCTCCAAGGCTAATAGGTCTAATAACTACCATGATATACACAATGGCAAGATATTCAAGAACATGTTCAGAGACTGCTTCATACCATGATGAGGTGACCGTAAGCTCTGCCCATTCAGCTGGATCTCTCATATAATAGAACAGATGGGTCGAAGGAAGGCGCTCCCCACTGACAAATTTACTAGGTCCACTAATTTGAGGAGATAGAGGAAATTAGGGCCATTTTGAGTGAAAAGGTTAAAATTGTCATTGAGTAACATAAATTGCTGTTCTTCTATGACCTAGCGGCAAGCACCGTCAGATGAAGGGGTGACTTAAAGGCAGTCGCTGATCTTCGGCAGTCCAGGCACATCCCATTTTAGTGGGTTCATCCATATTGTCTAATCTTCAAGCAGGAGGTGCAGGGACACATGATTAGGAATATGGATAAAGGCACGGACAGTGCTTCCCCCTGGAGGACAGTGACTGAGCTTGCACTGACCCAGAGGAAAGGCAGCGGTGACCTCTAGTACACAAGAGACAGAGAGTAAGTGACAGTGGAGCAAGAAAACCCTGTTGGATGCAGATGTTAAGATTGCCACATAAAAGGAAGTCCCGCCTGGTCCAGACGTTCAAACAGATGCAGATGGCAGCACACAGAATACAGCCCCGGAGAGAGGGAAGGGAGCAGGAGAACCATTGCCTGACTAGAGAGGGGATGGCTAACACCGTGTTATCAATCAAGTATTTAGGACAGTGTACTATGTTACTGACATTGTGGATTCAGTTGTTGCGAATGGGTAAAATGGCAGGGTGAGCAGTGAAGCACATGAAGACACATAATAAACAGGACAGGAGGAGGAGCTGTGCTGGACTTTGTTTTACATGGGGATGTTCATTTGTGCAGTGCACTAGTAGCTGGGTGGTTATATAGGGTAAGAGTTTTGTCTTGTAGTAAACTGGGTGGTCTGATGATGAGCAGATGATGGTACTGTGGGAAAGCTGAATAGGGGGTTGTTTGCGGCTTTGTTCAAGAACTGCAGAACAGGTACTCACTAGGCCATATTATGGTTTGAATAATTAATATGCTTAATGTAAAGGGCCTCAATTTGTTGGCTTAAGTGAAAGGTGACATATGTCTGCTCAAAAGACGCACCTTAGCAGGCAGAACTGGGCCAGGATGAAAACTAAATGGCTCCATATAAAGCACTTTTCGTGTGATCCTAGTAAGGAAACTGAGGAACTAAATTGTGCTTGTGAGGATTTATGGGTAGGGTCAAGAGGGTCGTGAGAGATATACAAGGTAAGTCACTGTGCCAGGTTGTAGAAATTGGAAGTAATACACTTGTGATAGAATCCCTATATGATCCAATTAAAACCAGAGAGCTTTCTTGGAAGCAACCATATCTGACATACTGGAAGTTGTAGAAGGGGAAATAGTTATTGGGGACAACCTGAACTTAGTGAGGGGGTTTAAAATGGACAGATCAAGTAGGTGACAGGGTGATGTGGCGTATTCTTCTAAACACTTAAAGATTTGTTGTGGACACTGGGTCTGGTTGACTCTTGAAGATTCCTGCAGGCAGATATTGTATATTCCTCCTTTTAGGTGAATGAAAAAAATATTGAAGTAAAATTATTGTGTGACATACATTTTGTGTCAAAAATATTGTGACTACCAAAATATCATGGAACAGAATATCTAAGACAAGAATATTGTTTCTAAATTATATTTGAAATAAATATGGCTTTTAAATTAACTTAATATACATTACATTTAAACTATATTATTTAGTTTAGTCATTTTAACTGCTTGTATTTTTTTGGTATTTTTGTTATTAAGTTTTTATAATATAGTTTGTAATTTTAAATGTTTTCTTTTAATTCAATTAGTTATTTATAATGTTGTAGTAAGTTGTTGGGTCTTGTAGAGGATTAGGTTGGGAAATTAATGAAAGTATAATTATTTCATTTTAATGTAAATATTTTTTATTTTTAATAAAAGGTTTAATTGATTATGAAATGTGCAAATTGTTTACGTTTTCAGCTGTTTTAATTTTTTTATTTTAATTGGTCAATTTATGTTAGTAATTTATATATTAGTAGTGTGTTGGATTGGAACAGGAACAGAGTGGGAAGTTTAATAGATTATAATGACACTAATTATAAATAATTTAATGTATATATTTTTTTATTGTAAATAAAATATTTAAATGCTTAATGTTTTAATTGGTATAATTGTTTAGTTGCGAGTTTGTGTTTTCAAATTGAATTTGTAAGTTATGATTCATATTTAACTTTTTACTATTTCATTAGTAATTTATATTTTAGTAGCGGGTTTGTAGGGGAAGAGAATAGAGTGGCAAGTTATCGAATGTCTGTTTTTTTTCTTACATATTTATTGATAATTAGTTGTGTATATTTTTCATTGTTTCTTTTTTAAATGATATGTTTTATATTGCCAAAAAGACAGCCAGCAGTGGTGTTTCTGGACGGCACCAAGTCAACGTGTTTCATCCCTTATAGGTAATTCATCAGGGCAATTTGATTTATCCTCCTTCTCATCCTCCGATCGATCGGGACTCACACCCCGAAAGGCTGCCCGAAAGGAGAACAGACATTTAAACAGGGAATTAATGGAAAAGAAGAATTTTGAGAAGGAGGATGAATCAAATTGCCCTGATAAAGTCCCTATAAGGGATGAAATGCGTTGACGGGGGTCTGTTTTAAGTGTGATGGAATTGGATACTTAATAAAAAGAACTTTATGGAAAAAGACACCAACGCCTAGAAGCTAATTAAAAAACAAAATTTGGAAAGTAATTGAAAACAAAAGAGTAATTACAGATACATGCAATTCAAATCGGAAAGTTCAATGATATGTTTTATATATTGTATTCATTAATTTATTGTTACATGTGTTACATGTTTTAATATTAATATTCGTAAAGTGTATTTTTTATATTTTAAATTTGGTTGCTTAATGTAAGTAATATTTTCATCTGAACATGTTTTTATTTAATTCTTTGGGTTTCTGTATGGAAATTAATTTAATGTTAATTAATTAATTTCTTCAAATTATTTTGTATTTGTTTAATTTATTTTAAATTTATGGTTTATGCATTTTTTATATAAAATATGATTTATTATTGTCAGGTATTTAATAGTTTTCTATAAAATAATTAGGAATAGGAATGGTTCATGTAATGTCTTTTGCATTCTTATGAAGTTCAACACTTTCTCTACTGTTGCATTCATTGGAGTGAGAATAGTAAATCGAACTCCTCTGAACTCTAACGCTTTCCCTACTGTTGCGTGGACTGGAGTTGGAACACTAAATGTAACCCCTCAGGGGTCCATTGCCTTCCCTACTACTGTAAATTGGTGGGAGAATAATACATCCCTTCGAACTCCAACAGTTTTCCTAATATTGGTAGAGTGGATCTATATTATATTTATTATTTTTTCATTTTAATTGCTTTTTTATTATTTCATTTTTATAATGTTTGCATTATTTTCACAGAGATGATTTTTCTTTTTTTTATATTTACTATAATACTTTAATGAATCATATATACATATATACAGATACATGTTAATCTTTGTGTTTCTGTTAATATTATTTTTTTATGTTATAAATATTTCTATTATGTTTTTTAAATACATTTTATATTGTATTAAAACTATTTATTATGTTTATTTTAATACTTAAATTTGATTAACGTGTGTGTATTTTTAAAGTGTACGTTCACCCAAGGGTATCTTGGTGCAGAATAAGAGGTATTTATGATATATTTTTGTTGATTGTATATATGTCTGCTAAAGTCCTATAAGATTTAAAATAAAACACATTTAAAAACTAGATGGCCTTTAAAGACAACTGATAAGAATATCAAAATCAGGATACACAGACAGCCAAAGCAGGATAAAGGGCACTGAGCCTGATATACACAAAATTCATGACACAAAATTGAAACTGCACATATAAATCTGTCATGGCATTATCAGTAATGGCTGGGATGCAACCACGATGATGTAGAACATCTAGGTATCTCAGGACACTGAGCCCTACTCACTCAATCGACAGAGCTGCTCTGTGCGCTCTGTAAAAACAATAGACCGAAAAGGGTTCCACAATGGACAAGTTGCATTCTATTATTAATATTATTTTCTGCACTTTTTATTGTATGATTTGGAATTGAAAACAAAACCTGCCATAATGCATCATAACAGGCTGATTGGGTAATTGTGTATACATGGACACTATGGGGGTCATTAGGATGGCGGAAGGACTTGAGTTCGTCCACCATCCTGTGGTAAACCAAGACAGTCCGCAATACATGCAGCGGTCCTGCATACCAAATGAGGAAGCGACCGCCACCATGGTGGACGCATTTTGGTTTTTACCATTGTGGCGGATGCTGCTCACAGCAGCACCCACCGCGAAGCGAAAAACCATGTTGTGCATTTCACTGCACTACGTGGCAGGCACCACACGGTATCTGCCAAGTAGTGCTGTGAAATGTAGGGAGGTACCATGGGTACCCCCGAAGTGCACTCTCATGTACCCCCTAAGTAATCCCCACATGTCTTTCCATGGCGGCAATGCCGCCATGAAAAGGCTTGAAATTTCCCTCATCATAATTTGGTGGATGGTGCCTGCTAGGCACCGCCACCATTTTATGGTCCCTGGACCATCCGCCAGGCAATCTGAATGATTGCTTCGGGCGAACAAGTGGCGGACGGTCTTTCCGTCCGCCGCTCTCAGGAAACGATTCCCCCCGCCATCCTAATTTGGCGGGGGAAATTCGCGGACGGAAGGACCGCCATGGGTGGCTGTCCTTCCACCATCCTAATTGACCCCTATATGTGGATCACTGCTAACTGTGATCAAGACCAATCTGGTCGAAGCGCGTTGGTTTGTGAGCCTTGGAAAGGTAATTGCTGTTATACACTGGATTAAATAAACCTTGAAAACAAATCTCCTGGAGTGTGAGTGATCTTGGTTGGTGACAGTAAATGCGTATCTCGATTCCTTTACCACACCACTCGCGGATAAAAAGTTTAAGATAGCAACATAACCAAAAGCATACCTTTAAAAGAAATGCTGTACATATTTCCTTAACATATACATATAAACTTATTCTTACAAAGTATAATATCTGCAATTATCATAGAGAAACACAGAAGTCTCTTCCTAAAGATTAGAAGGAGGCTTACCTTAATGAAAAAGATGGCGAAGTACTGCCTGGCTCACTGCTGCATCAGCATCCTGTGCAGATTCTAGGCAATAGTGCTGCGTGAAAGTATGCGTGGTACTCGAAGTTGCAGCACGACAAATCTTTTCCAACGTCACCCCTGCGAATAAGGCTGTTGAAGTTGCAACCGCACTAGTAGAGTGAGCGTTTACCATTCTTTTCAGAGGTTTGTTAGCCTTTGTATGACAGAATTGGATTGCGGCAGAAATCCATCTTCCAATAGTGGCCTTTGTTATAGCAGTACCTTCTCTGCCTTGGCCATAAGCAACAAACAGTTGATCAGTTTTTCGAATATCCTTAGTTCTTTGGAGATAAAACTTAAGGCCGCGTTTGACATCAAGTGTATGCAGAGCCTGTTCCGCAGGAGTTGAAGGTTGCGGAAAGTAAGATCGAAGTATTATCGGCTCATTAAGGTGAAACTGGGAAGGCAGTTTAGGGATAAACATGGGATTAGTTCTTAAAATCACAGCATTGTCTTTGAAAATCAAGAAAGGTTTCTTGATCATGAAAGCTTGGATCTTGCTTACCCTCCTGGCAGAAGTAAGTGTCAGAAGGAGGGAGACTTTCCATGTGAGGTATTTCAAATCAGCTTTATAAATGGGTTCAAATGGTCTTTTCATAAGCTGTGCGAGAACTGCATTTAGGTTCCATTCCGGGGGAGGTGCGCGCACTGGTGGGAAAACACGGAACTGTTTGACAAGACTTGATGCATCCAGGGAAGTGCCACTCAAAGCTCTTCTATAGCGAGAGATGGAGGCTAGATGCACTTTAACCAAAGAGAAAGCTAATCCTGATTTTGCCAAAGAAAGAAGATATGGTAAAATCTGTTGAGGGGATACCTGAAATTGATGAAGACTATTTCAATGGCACCAGACACAGAATCTTTTCCACTCAAGTTTGTACGTCTTATTGGTGCTTTCCGCTCTGGATTTTGAGAGAATGTCTCTACACTCCTGAGAAATACTCACGTCCTTGAACTCCAGGAATTCAGGAGCCAGGCATGCAAATTTAGTGATTCCGGAATCGGATGCTGTACTTGACCGTTGTCCCTGGACAGAAGAGGGGGAGACAACTGCAAACGAATAGGTCTCGCCTCTGAGAGGTGAAGGAGTTCCAGAAACCAATGCTGCCTGGGCCACCTGGGTGCGATTAGAATCAGGTGACACCCCTCCAGTTTCATTTTGGTTAGAACTCTGGGAATCAACGGGATGGGGGAAAAGCATGGGCATAGATCCCTGATCATCGCATTGAAAGGGCATTTCCCTGAGATCCCGGGAGAGGGTACCTGCTGGCATATAATCGGCATTTGGTATTGTTGTTCGTGGCAAACAGGTCCAGAGCTGGGTTCCCCCATAGAGCAAACATTCTCCTTAACTGAAATTGATTGAGTTCCCATTCTTGGCAGTTGTCTTTCGCTCTGCAGAGAGCATCTGCCAGCGTGTTGTGCAAACCTGGAACATATTCGGCTTTGAGAGAGATTCCTTGTTCTGTTGCCCAGTCCCACAGTTCCTGTGCCTCTGTTGACAGCATGAGAGAGTTTGTGCCTCCCTGTTTGTTTATGTAAAACATACTGGTGGTGTTGTCTGTACGAATGAGAACTGAAGATCCCACAATCCTTGGAAAAAAAGATTGTAGAGAGAGGAATATGGCCTTTAACTCGAGGCTGTTGATGTTACTTTGTTTCTGGGCCTTGGATCCATTTGCCCTGAATTTGAAGGTCCTGCAGATAACCACCCCAGCCTTCCATAGAGGCATCTGTCGTCAGGATGAAATCTGGTATTTCCTGTAAGAAAGTCAGCCCTTTTGCAAGGTTCGGGGTATAAAACCGCCATTGCATTGAAGTCTTCATAGCTGGGGTAATGCGAATTATGTCCTCGAAAGATCCTGATGTTTGAAGCCATTGTCTCTGCAATTCCTCCAAGAGAGGCTTCATCTTGAGCCTGGCTAAAGGAACTAGATCGATTGCTGATGAGCACATTCCTAATACTGCCTTGTATTTCCTTACTGAAATTGACTTTTTTCTTGAAATGCTTTTTACCAACAGATGTAGCCGGTACCGACGTTCCTCTGACAAGAACGCCTTGCATTGAACTGTGTCCAGTCTGGCTCTCAGGAAAAGTACTGTTTGACGTTGTGAAGGAGGATTTTCTGACGTTGACTGTCAGTCCTAACTTTTTGAACAGTTGTAAACAAGTGTTTTGTGGTCTCGAACGTTTGTTTTGCCGTAGGAGCTTTTAACAGCCAGTCGTCTAAATACGGGAATACTTGATGACTTTGGGAACGTAAAGCCGCCGCAACAGGTGCGAGGCATTTTCTGAATATCCTGGGGGCCGACTTGAGCCCAAATGGGAGAACTTTGAATTGATAGTGGGTACCAGCCACTGCAAATCGGCGACATTTTTGATGCTTTCGATGAATGGGGATATGGAAATAAGCGTCTCCTAAATCGACGGAGGTCATGAAATCTCCTTTGTTGAGACGTCGTAGAATCTCGGCTAAAGTCACCATCCTGAAGGTCTGCTTTCTCAGGAATTTGTTTAACCATCTGAGATCGGTCTCCATTCCCCTGACATTTTCAAGATCAAACAGAAACGGGAATAAAAACCTTGGCCTCTTTGCAGAGTTGCCACCTTCTCTATGGCTCCTTTCTGCAGTAAGTGAAGAAGAGGGGGAGGGGCTCCCCTGGGTGGCGTAGTTGGAGGTTTTTGTATGAATTCCAATGTGTGACCGAAGGCGACCAGATCTAGTGCCCAACGGTCTGATGTTATGCTCTCCCAATGTTGGAGAAAACTGGATATCTTCGCACCCACGGGAGAGGATATTGAAGGGGAGGCTGGTACCCTGATAAAATCACTGTCTTCTTCCATTATCCTTGCCTTGGGACGATGTTCTTTTTTTGGCCCCCTTGGCGAGAGAAACCAGCCGTAGTAGGTTGACGGTAGGCACAGGTTGGTAAGATTGCCTGTACTGTGACTGGTATGGTTGATATTGCTGCGTTCTTTGGTAATTCCCTCTATTGGATAAACCACGACCCCTAGCTCCTCTGAAAGTGACCTTCCTGTATTGAAGGTAACGAAGGGACCTGGCAGTGTCTGTATCTTTTTTGATAGAGAGAAGCGCATCATCTATGTGTTTTCCAAATAAAGCTTCCCCGTCATAAGCCATGTCCAGAACTTTCATTTGGACCTCCGGTGTAAATTTGGTTGCCTTCAACCAACCCTGCCGACGTAATTCAGCCGGCCCTGCTAGTTGGCGAAAGCTTGTATTGGCTATGTCCATAGCACAATCAATAGTTTCAGAAGCTGCTCGCTCTCCTTCTGCGAGGGTCTTTCTGGCTTCCTGTTGCCTGTCTTCCGGAATAAGCTCTAGAAATTAAGCCATATCAGACCACATTTGTTTGTCGTAGTGCCCAATGATGGCCAAAGCATTCGCTGCTTTGATATTAGCTGCAGCCATCGTGGAAAAGCGGTGTCCGATAAAATCAAGTTTACGTCCTTCATTATCAGGAGGAGTGGAAATTGGGGTAGAAGGGTTTTTTGACCTTCTTTGAGCTGCCTGCGAAATTACAGAGTCCGGTTTCGGATGTCCAATTAAACAAGAAGGTGATTTCTGGGGCTCTGTATTTCTTCTCAATGCGCACTAGTACTGGCGGTATTGATGCTGGGGTCGACATAATTTTATCGCCCTCTTGCCAAACATAGTCTTTGATGGGTATTTTGCGCATTGACTTTTTGGTTTCCTCTTTAAAGTCATATGGGAAACATTCTGTAAGCTTCACCTCCATGGGAAGATGAAACCTTTCAGAAGCTCTCTCCATCAAATTGTGGAAACCACCTGTGTCCTCTGGTGGAGAATCTGCTGGATAATGTGATGGAGGTGATAGAGTAGGGATAATATAACTGTCCCAGGGGTCAACAGATGGATCTGGGATCTCACCCTCTTCACTTTCTTCCTCTGAAGAAGTATGGTCAACAGAAATCGGCTCCTGTGGAACAGGAGGTGTCACAGGTGAAATGGGTTTTTCAGGAAATTGTGCCGGTACTTCCCTGGGAACCTCTGGAGGTGGAAATCTTTGCCTGTAGTCTGCAAGCATAGTTTGCAGGTCTTGGAACAAATTTGAAGGCAGCTGAGCCGTCTGTCTATGACGAGGCTCCTGGTACTCATAGTGATAGTGACGTGGCGGTGCCAGGTATGGCTGGTAGTATTGCTGCTCACCATACTCATCATTTTCATCAAAGTCCTGGCATTTTACATGCAGCTCCAATGGACTGTGTGCTGCCCCATAAATCCCATCATCCTCCTCCTCATCCTCTTCAGAATCCTGCAGGTCCCACAAATGTGATGGAGGTAAAGGAGACATTTTACTGTAGGTAGACATGTCCGGGTGGAAGTACTTTTTGATACTTAAACCATCGTCGACGGTGGCGTCGATGGAACTCCAGTGACCGTCACTGAAAAACCTGTCGTCGACGGTAGGATCGTCGACGAGATCATCGTCCATGGGATCGTAGTCGGCGGGGTTATAAACGGTGGGATCCTCATCGATGGGGTCACCGTCGACAGCGTTGAAGTCGATGGATCTGTCATCGACGAGACCTTCGTAGATGGCGTCGTCGTCAGGGCCAGACTTGGCGTCGATGAAGACGTCAAAGGTGCTTTAGTTGATTTAATTGAAATTCACACCGTTTCTAAAGGAGGAGAATTCATCGACGACGTCAGCATCGGTGACATCTTCGTCAACGGTATGGGCCCAGAAATAGCCATAGTCGTCGCTGTGACAGAAGCAGACAGGGTCGACGACGTGATGGTGAAACTCGCTGTCGGCGAAGACCCAGAGGATGTCGCCGACGGTACCGTCGACTATGGGGATTTTTCAATCCTGACCTTACCAGGATCAGCTGACGACGCTCTGTGTTTCTTCTCTTTCCTCAGAAGTGTAGAAGAGACAGAGGTTGAAGGTTCAGAAGAGACTTTAGAAGGTTTCTCCTTACTTGAACCTTTGCTATCTGAAGAGGGTTTAAGGTGTTTCCTGCCCTCTCCAGGACCTTTTTCCTCAGACCTGGATCTTTTGTGAGATCTGGGCGAACCATCATTGTCCTCATCAGATGACTTGAGGTGTTTGGCGGACGGCAACCACAGAAGCAATCTTTCTTCTCTGTCTCTCAAGGTCTTGCTAGAGAAAGTACGACAGATTTTACACAGCTTTACCTCATGGAATGGATGGAGGCAATAGATGGCAGTCTTTGTGAGGATCATCAACATGGACCCTCTTTTTGTCACAGGTCTTGCAAGGCTTAAAGAGTCCTATTTTGTCAGACATAATGACAGAGTTTTGATGAAAAAACCTTAAAGGTAGACCAAAAATTGAGCAGAGCTCAGGGAGACTCCCTTCACACACGACGTGAGGTGAAAATCTGAGGGAAACTGCCTCTGCTGGGAAGGTTCTAGAGGGTGCTAACAGCTGATTGGCCGCTTTCAGCTTTTGGTCCTTTTTTTAAAAAGGACATAGATAGGTTATGATAGCATGGCTTAGGGCCATTGTAGCCTATGGCAGTTCTGGAATACTGCTTGCTTATTGTACTGTGGGACTCCCATTCCGACGACGGGGAATGATTCAGGCATTTGAATCTATGAAAGATACCCCAATACTGGATAACCATGAGTACCTTCAATTGACATGAAAGAAAAAGCACACTCCGGAGATGCTTAAGTGAGGTATTTAATCCAAACCACGACGCAGAAACATCAAAAACACCCAGCACGTTTTGGCGGAAACCACCTTGTTCACAGGTGAGGAAAACAACCCCAAACAACCAATATAATGTTTATCTAGGTGGCATGGGAATCGACAAAGGACTGAAGAATCATGAAAATAAATTATACTGTGGCGGCCATATCATAATATGTTTATAACACAGCAACATATTTTGCACTATATTTTTTTATAACAAATCTCTATAAGCTTTGCAACGCCAAATAAAAAGGAACTGCAATGCATACAATATTTCAAATAATCCATCTCTCATCCTGTGCTAATAGGAGTAATGTCCTCAAAATCAGTCAAACTGAGACAATGAAGGTTACAAACAGAAAAACAATGTTGTCATTCTCAATAATCATACTTAAGTGGCTACCTAAGAGCATGCAATGCACAAACTGTCAAAAAAAGGTTATTAGAACAAATCAACACATGTCATTGAGAGTCCTGTGAGAAAGGAGAAAAACATTGATAGCAGTAAAATAGAAGCACATGCCAAAATCTCAAACATTTAATTATGTTGATAACTGTCTGGGCAAAACTATGCTTCTCTGATGAGCTCTAAGAAAAGCGAAACACATGTCACGGGTTGCTTTTATTCAATCAAGGTTGGCTTAGATGGTATTGTACCAATCCAAAGCTTTAATCCTGTGCCTGGAATGGTAAAGGCTTTTCTCATATTTCAGCTTGGTTTGGAAGGCCTAACAGGCACATGCATCAATGTAAAAACCGGTCGCAAACGGGCAGATTCTCAGAATCTGCCCCTTTGCGACCGGTATTTTTGCATTTGGGATGCATCATCCCAAATGGAAAAATCACAATTTAAGGAATCTCTAAATTGCGATTCCTTAAATTGCGATTGCATTTAAGGAATCCCAAATTGAGATTCCTTAAATGCAATGCATGAAAGTGAAAAAATTAGCGATTTCGCTAATAGGGGGAGCAAATTACCATGAAGTTGAACTTCATGGTAATTTGCAAAAACTTTGAAAAATGCACTTTTGTGCATTTTTCACAGTTTCATGTTGCGCACACACATGCCCTTAGAACATGTCTGCAACATATGTGCACAGATCAATTTCAGGGGTGCAATAGGGTGTCATTTTGACACCCTTGCACCCTTGAAATTGCATGAGCATTTTGTGAGTACCTACTGGTACTCGCAAATTGCTCATGCAATCTCCAATTCATTCCTATGGGCCTGGAGGCCCATAGGAATGAATGGGACGGCATTCCTTAATTGCGACTCGCAATTTGCGAGTCGCAATTAAGGAATTTGTAGGAATCGCTATTGTTAATGCGATTCCTATATGCATAGGCTTTTGCAATTCCTTAATTGCGATTCCTTAAAAATCGCAATTAAGGAATCACAAAAGTCTTTGTTGATGCATGTGCCAGTAAGGACATTGCTGCATAATGGCAAAGGCCTTTTTACTTTTCTAGCTCGGGGTGATTGGCACTGTGCTAATCCTATGCTTAAAAACTCTACTAAAAACACAGACATTTGAGATAAGTGTACCTAATTTACTATTTTAAATACATTACTTTAATGGTAATATTTAATTAAAAAACAATATTTTTACCTTTTTCTGGTCTGTATTCTCTTACACAATATTTTTGACACAATGTTTTGGTAGTTACCATTATAAGTATAGGAGCACTATATTATAGTGAAACACATTTTTGACACAATATTTGTGCCTCTCAACATTTTTGTTTACAATATTCTATCAGTCAACCCTTCTTTTATTCAGCTGCTATCGATTTCTATGCCATGCTAGATTATTTGTGCATGGGGAGGAGCTGATGAACTGTGGTGTGGAAGCTTAGGTTGGCCAGATATTGATATCTGATCTGATATCATTATAATTACGAGCGATTCAGTTAAGACAGGTGATGTGGAGGTTGAATGAGAGAAAGAATTGGGGAAATGAAGGCCAGAACTGGGGGTATAATATGTTGGAGATAAGGCCGTAGCAGAAGAGGTTAAACTAACCTATTATGAATGGTTGTGGTATAAGTTAACACACTCCAGGTCGTTCCAAAGTACTGATGCTACACTAGCTGGTGTAATCGTTCCAGCGAAAACCAATATCAGAAATAGACAAAAGAAAATTGGAGGAGCACTCAGTGAGTGATATCACAACATTTAAAGATGTCCAAGCATAGGCCACAATATAATTTGTTAGTCAGATCTTCAAATTAGACAACTCCTCTTGTCTAATTAAACTTGTATCCTTTATTTTTCTCTTGACAAGTTCAAATAGGACATGGACACCGCCAATGCATTTTGCCCTAAAACCATTGGGACTTCTTCAGGGCTGACAAAAAACATAAACATACCAATAAACAAGAGCTAAAATGTACTATCATACAATCATGTAAACAATATACAAAATAAACAATTATGCTTAAAAACATATACTGATTAAAAAATACTACTACATAATATACCATCAGGCAGTTCATCACCTTTAAACTTAGGACATGGAAGCACAAAGAGATTCAGTCCTAATTTTAAAATTGGAGCACACGACATAGATAAAGGCACAATGAGTTGTCAAATTAATACATGATTTATGATCAGTTCACTTAGGCTCCCTTTGTTACAGTGACAGTCAATATATGTCCTATTGATCATAAATATTCTCCCAATGGAACCTACTATACAGTCTACATGTATGATATTATTTACTATTTTAACTCAAGTGGCCTGTCACAAGAATATAAAACTGCCATTATTGTTACATATTTTCAGATTGACATGTTGGTTGTAATGATGCCAGCTGCCATCGCAGTAACAACTACATCGGTACGACTTTTGTAAATGATCTAGACATTGGGCACAGGGAAGTTGCAAAGATTCCATAAAGAAATGCCCACCCTTAAACTCTCAGCCTCCACAGTGGAAGGCCTAGAGGCACCTATTACCACCAAAGATCTCATTGTAGGCATCAAGAGACTGAAATAGGAGAAATCCGCAGGGCCAGACTTCTACATATCATGCTTCTATAAGTTATTCTGCCATGCGCTCGCCTGTGTACTAACACTGGTGATCAATGCAATTGGAATACAAGATGACCTTGCTGGTTTAATGACAGAAGCATTTATATCGGTAATCCCCCTAACCAGGAAATACCACACATTCTGCAGCTATTATCAATCGATGTTGTTCCTAAATATTGATACCAAGCTCTTCATGGGAATCTTGGCTTTACTTTCTTCACTTGTGGATCCAAACCATTTGGGTTTTAATCGTGGGATGGCAATGTGGATGTAACACCAAGACATTTCTACCTGTTGTCTAAAACATACAAATGACACATAAGAAAGCTCTATTTGTCTTGTTAGATGCCAAGAAGGCATTTGACCAAGTTAACTGGTCATACTTGAGGGTGGCAGTTGAGTTTTTTGGCTTGGGAACACAATTAAGGAGCTGGACTATTGTCAGTAACCAATGCCCCAGGGAGGAGATGAGAGTCAATGTGATATAAGTGTCCTTTACAATCTGCAGGGGGAAACAGCACATTTGCCTTTTGTCCCCTATCATCTTTGCCCTTACTTTGGAGACCTTTGTAGCATGTTTGCAATAATAAAATCTTCTGCTGTTTTCGTGCACGTACAAATGACCACAAGCTTACAATGTTTGCAAAGAACATTATATAGTCTGATTTTCAAATGTATTGTGATCACTGCGACAAATCTTTGACGTTTTCCACATGTGTCTATCATGCATGCCTTTGTTACTCCGTCTTTAGAATGAACGCGTTTTTAACACACATTCGTTCTTCATGAAAGTCGTTATAACGACTTGCCTTAGGGGGGTGCTGGATTTTGGAATAGTTTAATTTAGTATTCCAACTCCAGTCTGTGCAACAGCAGGGAAGGTGTTGGACTTTAATTCGAACATCGTTTCACCAATGCACCCCCTAAAGCAAGTCATTGTGTGCAGAACAAATGCATACTAAAGACGCATTTGTTTTGTTGCGGTGCTGTGAAGGCAAAGCATGATTGGGGCTTCGTTGTAAAGGACATTTCCCCTTTGTGACACTGCTGACAGAGTTGGAGATATATCAGGCAATATCAAGCTTGCAAATAAACGAGAGCAATTCTGACGTACTTGAACGACATCTCCCCAGATACCAGTCCCATCAACAGGCTTTTCCTTCTTAAGCAGGTAAATGCAGGTTTAGTCCTAATTTGAAAATGGAAGCACACAACATATCTAAAGGCAAAGCAAGTTGTCAAATTATTACATGATTACGATCAGTTCATCTAGGCTCCCTTTGTTACAGTGACAGTCAATATATATATATCCAATTGATCAGAACTATTCTCCCAATGGAACCTACTGTACAATCTACACCAATGACATTATTTACTATTTCATAACAAAAGGCCTAGGACCTGGACATAGCAATTGCACCACTCACTTCCTAGATTATCACACTCAGCTACTACTCGACCCTGTCACAAAAATGCAGCAGCTTATGTATGTGGGACAGGGGATGCTTCTCACGCCTGGCTGCTTGGCCATTGTAAAGAAGTTGATGATACTATATATGGTACCTCTTTCAAACTATATTGCCTCCGACCCTTCCCAATCTACTCGGGCAATTTTAATAATTGATTCATGCCTTTTGGACTGATTTAGAGTTCGGCGGACACGTTACTTTGCCACAAACATGACAGATCTCCCATCCATTAGAAGTGTGTTGTATCCAATGGCACTTGCAATACAGTAGAAGGGATATATGTCACATTAGTGATAGAGTAACTAGGCTGCTGAACTTTAAATCGAGCCCTTTATCTGGTTAGGGAGGAAGCCTCAGGTGGCACGTATAATTCTGATTTCATTCATTGAAAGGGGAGGCCTGGCTGTTACTTAGACGCACAGCTGTGCTACCTTTAAATAGAGGAAACATTTCTGTAGGGTGTGCGTGCAGTGACTATAAAAAGGGAAACCAAAGGCTGGGGGCCAATATTCGCCTCCTTTCTCTAATGTAATACTAGGCCGTCTGTAAGATGTTCACCTCATATCCATCCGCATTTACACTAATCTGTGCCAACCCAAATTTTACTCCAGGATGTGGGGCAACAGACTACCGGGAATGGCATTGCAGGATAAGACATGTCTCATGGTGGTGCCATTCTTCAAGGAGGGAAATATTATTTCTTTTGAAGAATTGAAAAATGAATACGAAGAGTCTGACTGAGAAAGATTTAGATACTTCCATGAGTGTCACTGGAGATGAAAAGAAGTGCAAGGTGAACCGTATGGCCTCTGAGAAATGGCTGCTGAAAAGAAATCATGATGAGCATTTCGTTTCTTCCCTTTATAGACTGCTGATCTCAAACTAAAGGGTGCAGAAGACAGTAGGCAACAGACGATGGAAACTCCCACAGGGCCCCCTTACCTTTTTGCAATGCTAATGGGAGGGAACCCTTATGTAAGATAAAGTTCTCCTCAAATTGGATTTCGTCTAAAATACATGAGTGGCCAAGAGCAAGCCTCGGAACTTCTGGAAGGGTGGTCATGCACAGGATACATTAATACATCTACTGTGGTATTGTGATAAACGTGAGGCCTTCTGGGAAGAGGTGCTATTGGCCAAAAAAATGATTCAGGTCACAATCCTGAGGGACTATGCCGTGATATTGTTGGACCTTGTTAAGCGGGGGGACTTACTGAGCTCTCTGAGGAGGAGACAGGTGATAATGACACTGGCGATTCTAGTGCTATGAGGTACTACAAGAGCTCCCATGCGGCATGACTGGATGTTCATCATATGGGGCTTCTTGGCAATGGACATAAAAATGCTCTCCGTCGGCCACCCAGTTAAGAACTCTGTCAAGGGTCGCATGCCTTACCCACGTGGCAATTGACTTCAGAGCTGACGGCCTAAATACTTCAGGGTGTTGGGAAAATAGCCGCCTGAACTTTCTCAGATGTGAAAGGGCCCTCGGTGCATATTATTTGGTAAAGAACGTGGAGGCTATCGCACATGGGAGAAGGCTACTCACTTGGGATGCTCACTTGACTAGGTATGGTTTTGTAGGCCACCAGGAGGTGGTGGTGAGGCAGGGCGGGGGAGGAGGGGTTGCAAAAGTGGTGTTAGTTGAGGATCAGTATAGGTTGTGTATCGGTTTTGCCTCCTATCCAGCCAAAGGATGTACGCGATGGCAGAGACATTTTAAGGCATACGCAGAGTGGGCGATTGCCTGGGCCCCCCACCTTCCAAGGTGCCCCCTGGATCAGTGATCTTATTTGCCTTATCACAAACACTCTCCCTCTCCTGCCTACCTCTACTCCTCACTCGCCTTCTCTCTCTACCAATGTAATTTTAAGGATTTTTGTGACCCCCAGGCAAGAAGTATTTCAGCCTTTTTTTTTTGGACCTAATTACGAGTCTGGTGGTCCGAGGACTGCCAGATCTGTAGTGGCGAGGCAGTGGTGGTCTAGCCACTGCAGCACTAGGGGTCCGACCTCCCTATTATGACTTGGGCAGACAGGCCGAAATTGGACCGTCGGCTCCACCAGGGAACTGCTGTTCCTGCCGGTGGCACGACAGTCAGGGGCTGTCCAACATGCAGGTGGTGCAGCAGTGTCATGCATATTACACGTTTCAAGTCTGCCAGCGGTTTCATGGAGGTCTTTCCTCCGTTAAACGTCTGGCAGTACTGAAACAAAGGGGGCCCTTCAGAGTCCCCAGTTCCTCCTCAGCCTGGGATGCATGCAAAAGGGCACAACATGTGCCCCCCTGTGTGCATGGACCCAGGTTCCTGCATAGCATGGACCTTCGAGTCCATGCCGTGCACGAACCCCGTGAGGTGTTCCCATTGCGGTGCTTCTTTCAAAGGCAACACCTGTCTCTGACTACACGTCAGGGTTGGGTGACAGCTAAGCTCTATGCATTCCCTCTAGACAGTCAAATACAAAGGGAGATGGGGTGCGACATTCACATCTTGATGGCCGATTACCAGGTTGCTGGGCCTTTCTGAGCAAGAGTTGGACAGAAGAGCTGACACTTGCACCTGAATTGGGCTGTGTCTGTCCTAACACAAAGAGCTCATACCCCCCTTTAGTGAGTCTGAAGTCAAGGTAGGAAAGGCAGGACCTTGTGCTCTTCAAAGGCTACTTCGAAGTCTACCCCACTTCAAAGTTCCAATTGGGTATAAGTACTGGATCCCTGACACCACCAAATCAGAACTATGCTGGAACCATGGACATTCTGCCAGGAAGAAGAGCTGCTATGCTGCAGGAGGGACCGCCACTTTGCTAACTGCTTTGGTGTGTTGCCCTGTTGTGGACTGATTGCTATGTTGTAAGATGGACTAACACTTTGATATCTGCTGTGTTAGCCTGCAGCCTGCTACTCCTTGCCTATGAGTGTGAAGAACTGGGCCTGCTCTCTACATCCTTGAAGCCAAGTGTTTCCAAGAACTTGCCGGCTTTCCCCCTGTTCTTGCATTCTCAGGGTCATCAAATA